>NW_025333916.1:52350000-57150000 GCF_019186645.2 Phyllostomus hastatus
GGCTTTGCATATTCATTTACTGGTCTTGATGGCATCATGCAGAACAACTGTGCTAAGTTAGGCTCAACTCTTCTCTAGAACTTCAGTGGGGAATTGTAATGCATCTGCATAGTATGATGTTGTGACTGTATTGGGCCATCCTGCAATATATTTTTTAAAAAATTTAAGCAACAAGAACAAACTGTTAGGGAAATGTCCTCTCAATTCCCTCAACTATGCATGTAGCAGATTTCCACTATATGGCTTTATGCTCATTAACATTCATGCCATTTTCTTTAACTGTAACAGGGTGCAGCCAAGAGGGGAGCCCCAAATAGGGATTTGTAATAGGGTCCAGAAGAGCATGGAGATAATTGGCTCCACACCACAGGGCCACACCTGCCCAGAATGCTGGCAGCTGTGGCCAATTGTGGGAGGAGCCGGAAATGGGGCTGCAGAGGAAGACTGTCACTGGGATTTAAATGGAGGTGCAGCAGCCATTGAGCATCTCTCTTTTTGGGACCACACGTCTGTTTGTTTAGGACCACGCGTCTGTTTAGGACCACGTGGCTTTGGTGTCTTGTTTGGGACCATGAGGCTTGGGTGAGAATCAGGACCACGAGGCTTTGGAAGTTTTCCCTTTTCCACATGGAGGGTGCTGGGAGGACTGTGTGCATTCATGGGGAACTTTAGTTTGTGTTATTTCAAATAAATAATAAATTCCTTTCCTTTTCACGAATCTCGGGCATTGAGAGATGTCTTTTCCTCTGGAAGTGGACATAACGAACCTGGGGCATTCCTTTTGGGTAGTAGTATATTGCCTCGGCTGCCCTTGCCCCCCCCACTTTTGCACTGTAACATAACCTCATTGGTTTCAGTATTTGCTGTGAATTTGCCTTGCTGAAATATTTGCCTTCCTTCGTTTTCCTCATGCTTCTTCTGGAGCTTTGGCTGTTCCTTTCGGTTTTAGCAGAATGTTCTAGGAAGGTAAGGACTAAAAACTTACCTATAAATAAATTTACAGATATTTTTTCTAAAAAGAAATATATACATGAGGCCACTTTTCACTGATTAGGAAAGTTTTATGGAAAATAAGCCTATTGAAAAGTCAGTACCTCCCCCAATCTCCAAGTTTTATTTCAAAAGGGAAGAAACAGTTGCCAATGCCTGAACTTCCTGTTTGTCTCCAGTTGAAAAGTCTTTTCTCTGAGTCTGTAATCGGAGTGATTAGTCAGTAGAACATGGGCTTCAGATTTTTTTTCTATGCAAGATGATAGATTTACACAGAAATATCCACACCATCTTATTTGTTTCCCCTTTTGATCAAATTTCACACATGTCTAACAGTTCACACATATTTAATTTGGGGTCAAAAAGCAAAAGTGTGATTGCCCTTGCTTGAACAAATTTGACTGACCCATACCTGTCTGTAATTGGTGCCCTTGATTTCATCATCGTAGTGTTCTAAATAGGTAGATTCATATATTATTAGGACCTTTTAAAATACTTTTCCATCTTGACATTTTATCTTTTTCATCTTTGTATCTATACAGATAGTCTAACATAATCCATGCATAATTATTTCGGTTGAAAGGACAAAGACAGGATGGAAGAAAGAATGGAAGGAGAAAAAGGAAGGAGGGAGGGAGGAACGAAAGAAAAGAAATTTAGGTGAGGTGAAGGGAGGAAGAGGGAAGAATCTCTGGTTTCCCTTCCAAATTATTTCCTCGCTATTTCCAGAGGTCATCAGAGAATTCCCCACAAATACCTCTGTATAAATAATGCCCCAGATTTCTACCAGACTTTCCCTCATGCAGATGAAGATGCATCGTGAAGCTATGCCATCACCATTACTGATAGGACCTTATGGCTTATTGTGCATCCTGTGAATAGTTAAGAATTTACACTGTGTCTAAAAAACAGTTGTTGAAGTCTGTGGTGTTAAAGCAAAAGGCCTTCTTACACCACTGAAGAGGGAGCCTGTCTTGTACATTGTCAGAGGGCTAACAGCATCCCCAGTCTCTACTTGCTAGATGCCAGTAACAACCCTCTCCCAGTCACAACAGTAAACAACGTCTGCAGTCATTGCCAGATGCCGCCCAGGGGATGAGTAAGAATTGCCTCCAGTTAGTACACTTGTGTTATACAACAGCCATAAGATGCCACAGATCTTCCAGTGGGGATAGGAAACCACTCTTCAAATTTCCGCATGTGAGTCAAGCACAGATCACACTGAGCTTACTGAAAGATGAGCCTCAAGGCAGACTCTATGGTGGAACCTGATTCTATGCCCCACCAACGTCCTCAGTCTCTCCACACACCTTGGGTTGCTCTCCCTGCTTCCATTCAACCATCTCCCACACAGTGGCCTCTATTCGACCCAGGCACACATAGTTTGAACTTAATTATGACAGTGTCAATAACCAGAAAAAGTGAATTAGTCAGGTGTATGCTCCTTCCCTGGGTTACATTTTTAGGCCCTACCATTGGTGATTCCATCTGATGGTTTATAGTATGACAGTTTATAAATAGTGTGACTACTTACAAAAGGTCATGATAAAATGCTTATGAGGCAAAATAGGAGCATGTGTTAAGATTAAAAGTTTACAGTCTGATTGATGGTCTGGATTAGAATCCTAGCCCTGCAATTTACAAGATTTCTGTAACTCTAGACAAAGAGCTGCCCTCTGCCTCAGTCATGGTCATCTGTGACGTGGGCGGAGGAATCGTACCTCTTGCATGGAACTTTCATAAATTTGAATGAGAGTCTGTCTGGGAAATAGTTTAGAAGAGTGTTTAATATGTGTTATCTATTTTTCTTATATTTATGTTAGTGCATCTTACAACAGTACTGCCTAGACACAAATATGCAATATATCATGCACAAACATGACAACCAAAAACTATCATTTTATTGTAATTAACATTATGTTGTAGTTGTTAAGTTTGTTAACTACAAAGCCATATTATATATTGCTTGATTGGGGTACATTAGTGAATGCTTACACTAGAATCTATGACTTGCTTTAATTTCCATGTCATTTGGTAAGTACTTAAACATGAAACTCTGTTCAAAGCAGTTCTTCAAATCTATTTTAAAAAGGAAAATATTTGGTTTTGTTGTTGTCGCTGCTGTTATAATTCACACTAACTTTAGGCTGTATTACCAATGGTTATTTCAGTGACCTGAAGTGTCCTACTCCGCAGTGTCTCACCCACTTACACACTGCTCCTCATATTTATTCAATGTTTTGAAAAGAGATATACATGTAAAAGAGAATATATAAGTAATAGGAGAAAGAAGAAATCAATGGTTCTTGATGGTTTATAGATTATACTGGGCAAAAGGGAGGGAAAGAGAAAACAAGGTTATAGGAAGGATTTCATTATGATTCTCGGTTTCCATCCCATAATGTATATGAAACAGGAAATTCAAAGGAAGAAAGCATTTCAATTCAGACAGGTATAGAGGGAAAGAAGGAGTTGAGTAGGAGCCTGGTGGATCCTGACCTGGGCTCACATCAATAAATAAAAGCATTTTCCATACAATGACTGAGGAAGACTAAAGGAAATCTGCAAAGGAATCCAAACTTAACTAAAACTTTTGGAAGCCCAGAGAAAATAACTGGGTTAGTTTTACTGTAATACCTATAACTTCTCATTAACAGTTGACCTTCCAATAAAAAGTACATAGTTAATTTACTATAACATCATTTAAATTACAAGAACTAATGGCATTATTGCTCATGCAAAACTAGAATACATTACCCTACCCCTTCAACTAGCTTCATTTCTAAATATCACCATCACTCATCTATAAAAATCAATACAAAAAAAAACTGCTTGCATGATTTTTATAGGCAGAAGAGATATTAGTAGCTTCATTGAATAAATACAGAAATTGAACTTCAGTTAATTTGAATAATGTCTCTGAGGACTTGGGACAATAACTGGTTAAGCAAAAACTAAAAGGGGGATTGTAAATTCTACCTCGGTGTGGACTCATATTATTTCCCATACATTCATTTTTGGTTAACAATGAATAATCATTTGTGCAAAAAATAAAGAAGTTAACTTCTCTTCCCATTACATCAAAGCAGATACAATCTCAAGGAAAAGGCTTCTATAGTCAGAAAAGTGTTAAAACATGGCTTTCATCAAGAGCTTTTATAATAGGATGCTTGACAAACTTCACAAGTGTTCCTGGTCTATCAAAATCACAAATGCCATTCAGGCAAGAATAGTGGGTAATATTGCCAGGGGTCTAACACAAGCTCAAAAGATAAAAAAAAAGAAAGAAAGAAAGAAAAAAAGGGGACGCACAACTGTGCCTCTCCTCCTCCTGAGTAAGAGCTCTTTTGAGTTTTTATCAGAGACTATTCCTAGGAGGGAGATAGAAGTATAAAAGTGCCATTGTTCTTGTTTTATTGAAAAGAAAACAAAATTCAGAAAGGATTTACCTAAAACCACACAGTCCATTAAGGAACAAAGAGAATTCGATTGCTTTTGGCTGTCCATTCCAATGGGCTATGCTACCACCTATTATATAAGTGTGAACAATTAAATTGGGGAACGGCTCAAAAGCAAAAGAAATCTCCTTTAGTTTGCTTCTCTAACTATAAAAATAAAACCGTGTTGGAACTCCACTATAATGTGACTCACTCTTGCAGAGTTTAATACACTAAGTTCATCTTCAGAATTAACTTCAGGAGCTTGTCCAAGAAAATGCTTAAGAAGCTACTCATAATATGAATTTGACTCACCATTGAGATTAAACTCGAGAAAGTGGCCACAGAGAGAAATAACAACTTCTTTAAAGAAGCTGGTAATCAACATTTTTGCTATTTTTCTAAACCTGTATACAGAATTTAAACATTTGTCCTTGCCTACCTCATGATATTATCTAATATATAATAATATCATACATTATTTACAAATGTAGTCACATCTATAAAATGAGAGAGATAGTATTCTACCCTATGGGCTTATTATAAAGATCAAATAACACAATATTTTAAAGCACTAAAAACATAAGTGTTTGTTAAATTTTAAAAATATTTTCTTCCATGTTGAGCTTTTAGTGTACGTAACTATAAAATTTGCCTTTTTTTCAGACTTGAGCTGTTTTTTTAACTGAAAAGTAAAGGAAAACATTGAGACAGAAAGGTATTTTTAACAAAGGTCACTTAAGGATTTGATTGTACAAAAAGAGAGAGAGAAGCTTGTACAAAAAGAAAAGATCGTACAATAAAAAGAAAAACTGCTGGACAGATTTTTTTTTGACACAAAGGTGGAAGAAACAATTTTCTCTATAATTTCCAGAAATGTAAAGGGACATAGTGAGTAATTAACTGGAATTTCTAATTAAGTGTATACAGAGCACTGGATGCCTCTTTCTTTATTTTGTCATCCAGTAGCATTTCCAAGAAGTGGTATCCTCTTACACAGGGTCTCAAATGAAAATTAATCATAATTCTGATGGCCTTGAATCTGAATAGAAAGTGACACAAAACTGTAAAATTTCCTTGAATGTCCCTGAGGGTTTAAAGGTGTAGAAATATTGAATGTATATAAATAGTACAAGGATGCTGCTGCATCCCATTTTCCTAAATTAGAACTGGACAGGACAAACCCAAGAAGTAGCCCTTGGCTCTAGTTGATATGCAGGGTATATGGTGAGCTACAGAGGCATGACTCAGAGTTAAAAATGACTAGCTGTATTAAGATAAGGAAGTAAGGGTAAAAAGCAAGCCTTCCTACTGGAAAACTTTGAGATCTCAGTGCCTTAGTCCACTCAGGCTGCTACTGCAAAATGCCACAGACTGGGTGGCTTACACACAACAGAAGTTTGTTTCTCAGAGCCCTGGAGGCTGCGGGTCTGAGATCAAGGTGCCACCACGGTCAGGTCAGTGCCCTCTTTTGGATCAGAGATTTCTCACTGTCTTCAGATGAAGAGGCAAGGGACCTCTGTGATCTCTATAAAGGCACTAATCCCCTTCATCAAGCCCCCACTCCCATGATCTAAGCATCTCCCAAAGGACCGCCTCCTAACACATCATCTTTGTGGGTTAGGGTTTCCACATGAGATTTTGGCAGGCACACAGACACTCAGGCCATCACACTCAGTCCAAAGTAAAATATTAATTTAAACTATGGTATTAAGCTTCATTTGAGTTCTAAATGCCTGAACCTTGCCACGTAAAGAGTGTCCTAAATACAAAGGGCTGTTACCCTCCCAATTATAGTACTTCCTGAACAAGAAGAGAAATGGTATCAGGAAAGAAGCCGAACTAAGTTAAGTCACCCAGACTGAAAAGCAAGTAGAATGATTTCAATTTATGGTTTCATTTCCTTTCTAACCAAGGGTTACATTCATCACATGAGGGATCTGAAAAAGCCACTTTCAGTTGCAAATTGAACCTTTCCTAACTCAGTTTGCATAAAGGGGCCATCGTGCCGCGAGCCTCACAGTTCCAGCATGAAGATGTCCTAATTAATAGGACGGTGCTGAAGGTGCAGCAGAAGCCCAACACCAATGCTGGTTTAACACTTTAAAATATCGTCTCCATGGAATAGCCTAAGACACTGCGTGAAAGTCAGTACAATGTTGTGGGAGAGAGTTCAGGTTTTGCATTCACACTAGCCTGGATCCACACACTGGCGCATTCCATTGCTTGTAACCCTGGGAGCATCTTTGAACATCGTTAGCCACAGCGTCCTCACCTGCAAAATGTGAGTGATTGTATCAACCACATAATTTGGTGGGGAATAGATAAGATAATTTATGTGAAGCATTTGCAAGGTAAACATTTGACAAAATGGAAGCTGTCTTTTGACCTGAAAAAGAAACGACCCAGTTTTGTTACTCACGGTCTCCTCACAATGTGTGTGAAATGATGAAAGCACTTCACAGGTTCGGTTGAAATTAAATAAAAATGTTTCTCTTCTTTAATTAAAGAAAGCTTAGGTAAAGCCCTAGATTAAGGACTCCTACCTTCAGATATCTGTGTTTAATACCTGTAAAAACTTTCGGTGAAAATTCGTGTTACCGTCTTTGCTGAATATATTATTGCATATTGCTTTTACCATTTTTATTACAAGTCACTTCCCTTCCTATGTGACCACAGTTAGCTTTAAGATCAGGAAGCAATGATTTCCTTTGACCTCTATCACATGAGCTTTCTAGTTTAGGTCAGGTTATCCAGCTTTCAGGGGAGATCAGAAGGCTGGGATTGCAGGGTATTACCTCCCTTTGGCTGAAGTAATATTCTGTGTTTATATATCGAACGCACCCCATCATACAGATAAATTAACATACATGCCAGTGACACCGTGTCTTGAAGTTCAGTTGGCACAATGAAGCAACCCTTGTTTCATTTGTTGCTTTGCTGTTTTTGAGGTAAGTAGCTCTACTGCAGACTTTTCTATTGGAAATTAAATTAAAGATCTAATTTCTATGTATGGTATTGGCTTAATTAGAACACTGTCCATAACAGTTTGACATTTAGAGTCCACAGAAATAGCTTTTAAAGCACAACTGCACAATTTCTCCAAGGCAAACGTGGAGCCTGGAATAAACTTTCAGTTGCATATAATTTATTTGACCTAACATTTTTATGGTGGTAATAAAATTCTCCATGATTTTAGCCCTCCATCCATCTATGCTATCTTATGTATCAAATGGACAGAAAGCTAAATAAGGGGAAACAAATTAAAAGTATCACCCTCTTTACCTCTATGTCTTTCTAATTAAGAAGTATGTTAATTGAAATTAGAGTGACACAGACCCTGTGCAGAAATCCCCTGAGTATTGTAATTGGTGTGTGCCCACATTGCCCCAGGGTCATTTACTGAACTGATTCCCGCCTGGGTTGGGAGTGACTGAAAATCCTCAACTGAAAAGCAACCTCAAGCTTATAAAATAGGATTGCCAGTGGAAAAGCAAATATATCCACATCCAAATTAGATTTTCTTTAAACATTTACGGAGAAAGTATTTGAGATCAGATGCCTTTACTAATCAGTTCACCTCTGTGGTTCTCTCCCCATGCAATTTGCCTTAACTCAGCTTGATCACATCTAGACTTTAATGGCTTTACATCGCCTACAGGAAAAAGCAGAGTATTTCAAGACTTTGTCACCAGCGCCACCTTTCTTATTCCTCCCATTACACCCACAGCGCACCTCAACCAAACTCTACTCCCCATCCCACACACCCTGTGTCTTCCCTGCCAAATGCATGTGTTCACATTGGTGCGTTCACCCAGCAACTTGTGTGCTTTCTCCTTGTCTCCAGAATACCAAATGCTTACCAAATCCCACCGAGATTTTCCCACAAGACCCAGCCCAAATACCATGACCTCCAACTACTCCTTTAATGTTCTCCTTGGCTGAACATCTAAACTTCAAATTTAACATCCATTTATCTTGGTTTAATAATATCAAAATCTCTGAGAAAGTAATTCTTTTGTCTCAAGTCTAATTTAAGGCTGTGAATGTCAGCTTACTCCAAGCAAGGTAGGATGTTAGAAATTAAAGTTATAAAAACATATGTAACCCTTACCCTCAATGATTCCATAAATAAGGTCCCACTTAAACAAATTAATATAAAAATAGAATACACAGATTTCAACAGGGTATATAAACACAAAGTTATGAAGGTTTTAAAGTTTGGAGAAGAAAGATGCTCTCTTAGTCCATTCAGGCTATCATAACAAAAATACCATGAACTTGATAGCTTATAAACAACAAATGTTTGTTTCCCACAATTCTGGAGGCTGGCCAAGTCCAAGTTGACAGCACAGGAAAGTTCAGTGTCTGGTGAGAATCTACTTCCTGGTTCACAGACGGCCACCATTTCCCTGAGTCCTCATGTGATGCAAAGGGAAAGCTAGGGTCTCTTTCCTGATAGCATGAATCTCATTAATGAGGGCTCTACCCACATGAGCTTAGCACCTCCCGAAGGCTCCACCTCCTAACACCATCCCACTCTAGATATGAGTCTGCAGGGAGGAGGGCACAAGGATTCTGTCCACTGCAGATGACTTCTTTGAGAATTGGTGGAATTTAAAATAGAATTTGGGAACAGGTGGCTTTCGTCTAGATAGAGATGAAGGTAGGGAATTTCATGCAGAGAAAAAACATAAGCAAAGACATTGAGGCAAAATATTTTCCAGAATTATTCCAGTTTACCACAAATCTTATATTTCTGGTGGCTAATAATCACAATAATACTACTTAATGTCATTTGAGCATTTCTCATATGCTGGGTATTGTTATAAGAAATTTACATGTCTTAAATTCTTGACTTAATTTTTATAACAGCCATATGAGTTGGGGACTATATTTCTTTTTACTAAATGGGGAAAATGAGGCAAAGTAGATAGAAATGAGAATTACAACTTAGAAGAAATTTTGAAAGCAGGTTGCAAACTGGGTGGAGGAGGTAATGCCTGATCTTATTTGTGGAGAACTGGATGGCATTAGCTAGAGGAAGAGGTAGCTGGTGAAGAATGCAATGGAGGGAGACGCCCCAGAAGAGGCCTAGGAAGAGTGTGATGAGCAAGGGGTAAGAGAAAACTGCAAGAAACTTATTTTTGTTGAAGAGCGCCATGTAAGTGGCTTGGACAGTTTGACAAACAGATTGTGAAGAGTTACTCTGCCAGAGGAGGGCCTTTCTTCTATAAGGAGCCTTGAAAATTTCGGAGCAGTAGAATTACGGACAAATTCCCATGTTAGCTAGGTCACCTTTCCAGCTCTGTGGAGCATGGCTTCGAAGAGCATTAGCGTGAACACAGGGAGACCAGATAAAAGACAACTGGCCTTCAAGTCCCCGCAAAGATGCTGAGGTTCAGATGGAAAACAGTCACTGCAGATGAGAAGAGGAGCGAACAGGGGGCAGAAGGCACTCTCCAAAAGTGGCCGCCACGCCGTGGCCAGTGTGGGGCATCGCCCCACAAACCAAAACACTGCGAGTTTGATTCCTGGTTGGGATGTGGGTTTGGTCTGCAGTCCAGGTGCATATGACAGGCAACCGATGAATGTTTCCCTCTCACATCAGTGTTTCTCTCTCCTTCTCTTGGCCTCTCTCTAAAATTAATAAGTATGTCCTCAGGTGAAGATAAAAAAATAAAAATAAAAAACAAAAGTGGCTGCCACAACTCCCATCCCACAACTCTAAGCCCCAGTGTGGCTTGGAGACTCTTTCTATCAAAAGGTAGGGACAGTATTCCCTCCCCTTGTAGTTACAGAGGCGTGAAAACTTTGTGGCCTCTGGGGTTAGGTCATAAAATGTGATGCAGCTTCCATCAGATCTGCCTGAAGAACTCATTTTTAGAGCTCAGTCGATATCCTGTGGGGAGGCCCAAACGTGCCCCACGTGGAGAGGCACATGGGAAGGCCACACGTAAGTGCCAGATGACAGCCCAGCTGAGGTCCCAGCCGCGCATACACCATCAACTGCCAGACACGTGAGTAAGGGTGCCTTGTGATGACTCCAAACTCCATCCTTTGAATCCTTCCAACTGAGGCCCAGACACCATGAAGCTAAGATGAGCTCTCCTACTGTTGTTATTTTAGCCTTCTGAGTTTTAGGATAATTTATGACTAGAACACAAGAGAATTGATAAATACTATACAATAAAGCAAAAGGATTTGATGGTTTCTAAACACTATAGCTCGACTGTCTGAAGCCTCTCTGGTTGGTAGAGGACTGGAACCAGGACTGAGTAATTTGGCCTCTCTTTAATATATAAGAAATCATATTCAAACATATTCATATATATATACTAATAAATTCCATTTAATCTATGCAAGTACCTGGCATATTCAAAAGCAGCATTCTGGAAATTATCATTCCAGGCAGGTAACACAATTTCTTACCTAGAAAACTACAAATATTTGAAAATATTTGGAACTTAATTTAGGGCAATTTGAAGGAAGACTATCTCTGGCTTTATTTTCCTTATTTCTCCATCACTCCTCCATGCTATATATTTACATGTTATGTTTTCAAATAATCTGTGCAAACCTGCTGTAGCCAGACTTTTACAACATACGACTCGGCAGGAGTACGGCGGGACACCTGGAAGAGTTTGCAGCTTTATTCCTTTGGATGGCAATCTTAAACAAATGGGACCAACTGCTAAAACCGCTGAAGAAAAAACACTTTGTAAAACAAGGCTTTTCATAAATATATACATAGAGGGATTGGGTGGGAAGGGAGAGCTCAGTTCTGTTAGATGGTTTCTCTTCTTTCATCAAAATGGAACATCATTTTTCCCTTAAGGAAATTAGAAAAATGAAAATCTGTTTTCACCTTGGTGCCAAACTATCAATATGTCTGTGTGACACCCAGCACTCGGCCCTCAGAATTTTCCCTGCACGATTCATCTCACTGGAGCCAAATGCAGAAAGAAACATGGAGGGCAGCTTTTCTTCAAGATCCAGGATGCAGCCTTCACGTTAGATTGTTTGATTCTCACATGTCTCCTCCATTTGTCCCCAACTCTGGCTTACATGATTGATGGTTGAAGATGCATTTAGTAATCAATGATTGCCAATAATTATTGTGTCATAAACTGGATATACACTTAGCAAACTCAGCTGATATTTCACTTGTTCACTTCAGTAAGCTTCCTGAGAATGCGATAATTGAACAGTAATAAGATATTACAGAAAATGAAACATCTCCTTGTCTGGTGTCTTAGACTTAGAGTATGATCATCACAGTCTCTCTGCCCCACTCCCCAGACTCCTCCTTCTCGAAGACTGTCTCTAAACAAGTTCACTGCCATGATTTGGAGATTAATTTGATGAGGAATTGCCAAGGAGATGCACTCATAAAAATGATTAAACTGGTAGACTCATATAGAAACAGTGAGGTCATTATATACCGTATCTAAAATAAAAACTGTTAATCATATATATACATACAAGACACACATATGTGCATACATATATATACACACACATGCATATGTATGCATGTATATATACTTTTTTATGTAGGAAGCCCAGTATACACATACTGTCTGTGTATCAGAATTTATCTTCTAATGTTTTTAATATATGACAAAAGTGTGGGATATTGTCATTTCTATCTGCAAGCTTACTTGAAACCTCCAGCAGAACACACTTTAAAAGTAATTGATGGCCAATATTGTATAATGTAACAGGAAACACTTCTTTTTTGCTAAGCTAAATGGACACTTTAGGGCATACATATGGGTTTGGATTATTTCCAATAAATGCTGCATCATGTAGGAAGAAAAATGGACTAGCATTAAGCATATTTTGATAATTGGTAATGCTACCTCCCAGCTCCCCTGGGTGTGCGAATCTTTAGGGATCATCTTTCAAACTACAATGATTTCACGAGCTGTAATGCACTGGTTTTACATAATTAAATTTTAAGGTAAATCTAATGAAAAGCTCAAGTCTCAGAAAATAGGTGTTATTACTGCAAACAGGGTAGCAAAAAATAGCCTTTTATATGTTTCTTCTTTTGTCTTATATCCAGATTTAATGTATACTTGAAGCAAATATCTATACACTTAGTTCCCCAGAAAGTGACCTCTCTTGTAAATAAAAGAAAACAAGAAAGAAAGAACTGCAAAGAAAAAATAAAATGCATTAGCTTCCTCAAACACAATTGAAACCATGGTTTACATTGGGGAAATGCAGTTGAAACCACAACTTACTTTGGAAGTTTTACACATAAATAGATTTAATCTGATATTCCTTCTTTCCTTCTGTTACAGAAAAGAATTGGAACTATAGTTTCAACTGTTATAAATGGTTCAAGTGGTTTAACCACACTGTCCAGCCAGTTCAATCAAATTAGTGTTAAATAAAAATGTTTTTTGGAGAATTTCACAGAAAAGACCTGAGTTAAGAACTACATTCTTATTGCATTCATTCATTCAATACTGTGTTAAGCCAAGGTTACAAAAACCTATTATGACTCTCTGCATTAGAATAGAATAGTGTTATTGGAGGGAATGCAAACGAGCAGACTTTCATTTTTGCCCTTGAAGAGAATTCTCTGATAAGCTTAAATGCAATGCAGTGGTCAGTGGCTGTCATCCAGTCTTTCCATTGCCCCTGTCATCAGCCAGAGATTAACTAGAATAAAGAGATAGTGGCAAGCTCTGTCCAGAGTTTTCAAAATGTATACATAAAAGCAATTCAATACCTTTGAGTATGACCTGGATTTAGTGGCTTGCTTACACATGCTACAGGATGGAAAATGAATAGCGTATGAGTTTCCTAGGACTGTAATAACAAAATGCCACAACTCGAATGGCTCAACAGAGCAGAGAGCTAGTCTCTCCAAGTTCTAGGGTCTGGAAATCTGAAATCGAGTCGCCAGCCGGCCGTGCTCCTGAAATGTGTAGGGAAGAAGCAACCTTCCCCGGCCGCTTCAAGTTTCTGAGGTGGCTGCCAAACCCTGGCAGCTACTTCTCTCCAGTCTCTGCCTCGGTTGTCACACGACATTCTCCTTGTGTGTCTCTGCTTCTTATGTTTCACATGCTGTTTTCCTCTTCTTGTAAGGACTCTTTGTCATATTGAATTAGGGCCACACTAATGGCCTCATCTGCACTTGATTAAATCTGCAAAGACCCTCTTTCCAGATAAAGCCCCATTCACAGGTGCTGGGCGCTAGGACTTCAATGTACCTTTTTTTAGAAGACACGAGTCAACCTACAACAAACAGTAGCTTTTCAGTGAAGAAACCTGGCAAACACAATTTGAACCAAGTCGTGGTGGTTTGGTTAATATCACTAGGGCTAGATCGCGTCGGTGTTGATAGGATTCAGGCACCCTACCTCAAAATATGGCACCTTAGTGTACATGCTGGATAGTTTACACTGAAGGAATTTGAGAAATGACAGGTGTAGGAAGGATTCTCTGATCTTTCCCTGAACTAAGCCATAAAACCTCTATGGGAAAGGCACCCTCTCCATACTCAGAGAAAAAGGAGCATTCTTACCACTGAAGACAGAAGGATGCCAAGAGGAACCTAAATGAACAGGCCCCACTAAGTTCCCCTGATTTGCCACATTTCACTCCTATTCCATCTGTCCTTTCACATTGTCCGCAGCTTTCCACTCTTCTTCAAACCCGGCTTAGACACACTCAGGTGCAACCACTTCTCCAGATCTGAATTTCTTTATGAAGTCTCTCGTGCCGTGTAACATGCACATTAAATAAATGTGCATGCTTTTTTTCTTGTTAATCTTAACCTATATTTTCTTACAGAGACCAAGACAAGACTCTAAGATAAGTAGAGGAAAGACAGTTTTCCTCCCCAATAATATCTTGCACCCCTGATAATACATGATGAGAAAAGCGACTTCACATCTTGGTATTCTTCACAATAACCCATAACCGTGAGCCACTTGTGGCAAATACATCCTATGAATCAAACTGAGGAACATTCTACCAAATGCTTAACAAGTTCTTTTCCACATGGCCAAATTCATGGGAAAAAAAACACCTCAGAAACCATTGCGGACCAGAGGAGACTAAAGTGACGTGAACACTGAACACAGTGTGGGATCTCGGATTGGACCCTGAGCAGAAAAAAGGCATTAGTGGGAAAACTAGTAAAGTCCAAATCAAGTCCGTAGCGGTGTTATCAATAGCAATAGTGTTGGTTTTACTTAGTTTTCATAGACGTACGGTGCGCGATGCTAACATCGTGGGAAACTAGATGAAAACTACAGGAACCCTCAGCACTCTTTTCACAAATTTTAACGTAAATCTAAAACTTTTCCAAAGGATTAAAAGCTTACTTTAAAAACTAAAGTAAATAGTAATGATGTTAATGTTCTTTTCATCATATGAGAGGCTATCAAGTTACCAACTTACAAAGATGAGCTTCTCTAGTTAGAGCAATGGAAGAGAGTTAGTTCCTCTTTACTCAGTGGAGATGTTTCCTTCCCTGAGGAAGAAAACTTGAGATGGCAGCAAGGTTGTAATATGCAATGTGCAAGTACTTTATTGAGGTGTGTGTGTGTGTGTGTGTAAGGAAGGCGCTGCTGCACAGGTAGATGAAAACAGTGGGCAAAGCATAGGTTTGGGGGCCAGAAGAGCCACCTCTGGGACACTCACTCCACATTACAGGACATATGACTTTTCAAGTGAATTATTTCACTTTCATCTATAAGACCAGAATACAATACACCTGCCTATGTGGAAGGGACATGATGAAGATTTTTAAAATGTTTGTTAATGCCAACTACATAATAGATGTTTGCCATTTCTATCATTATTTTTAGAGAGAGAGAGGAAGGGGAAAATACTGCAGCATTGGCAAGAATATTTTTAATGTTTCAATTCAATGTCGATGATCCAAAAGTGATGACAGAGTCAAGAGACAAGAAACTAGACACTTCCCTTCAGAGTGACAATAATTGAGCCACTCATGACCTTTGCAAACAATTACTTATCCATCTCGCTTCCTCCCTGACATTTCCATGTTCTCCCACAGAATTGTGTGAGAATTATTACATATTATATTCTGAAGTACAACACACTCTCTAATGTCCAAAAAAAGGAAAATGGAGATTTTTATTTTGTGCCAACAGTGGTAGTTCCTAGTAATCAACATCAGTTTTCACAGTTCCTCACAAACTGTTTCTATTGATCTGTTTTAATATTTTTCTCAGTGTGGGTGCCAAAAATCAAATAGCAGGTGGGAAGAGAAAAACATTATTTCAATTATTCCTATCTTTAATAATAATATCTTGAACAGCATCAAAGCATGAAAAGGTCTAAGTCCAGTCATGATACACTTAAATTAATGCATAGGTGAGTCTTCAATGAATTTGAAAAGTGTGACAAAGGGCTTGAGTGCTGGAATGGAGATCAGATCGCCACGGTGAAACTGCTTGTTCATCTCCCACGCTCTCTTCTTCTGCGTCTCCTGTACGGACAAGTCTTCACTCTTTTCCCTGCAGGCGTTTAGTTGACACCTCATCATTCTCCAAGGTTCAGCTCAGGGATCACATTGTCAAGCATGGGTTTCCTGCACAACCAGACTTCCCTCTGCTCAGATGCCTTTGTCAACTGTGAGCTCCTCACAGGGGGAGGCTGTTCCATTCATGTCTAAAACTCAGAATCGAGCACTGGCACAGAGCAGGCAGCAGATTCATCTTGAACAATCTAAACCGAAACTTTGTGAGCCAGTGACCCCCAAACACTGATTCTTGGTTATTGGAGAATTTTATTCTATCTTACCAAGATTTCCTTTAGTGGTGTCACTTCCTTTACTAATCTCATTGCTCTCTGCCCTTTTTATTCTCCCAGCATTAGAGAGAAATTTGACCCAATATGTGAATGTGGAAGATACCCTTCGCCCACTAAACAAACTGGGTATCCATTGAAGTATGTCTTCCCTCTGCTTACTGCACATCCTTTATAGCAGAACTAACTTAGCCAGCATAATTCTTTCTATTTCCCATGATTGCTACGACAACATATGGTTAATTTCGCTAATTTAAATTTATCTTTGAATAGATGCACAATGAAGTATTTGTAGGGAAAATGTACAGGCCTGAGTAGCTGGGGAGCTAACTTTATAATTCGAATGGGCCCATGCGCTCTTCACAGAGGCTCTTCCAGCCTCTCAAAGGAAATGGGAGGAGACAGAGAGAAGCAGAACGAGGTCAGTCTTTTAAGGAATCTAGTAGGTCACGGATGTGCTGGCCTTCCTGGAATGACATATTCTCAGTTTGAAAAGAGATATGAGCTGTGAGTAATTTGCAAATGAATGCATCTGCAAATGAATGAATGCATCAAACACAATGGAAACATTGTGTCCAAGATTACACCATATTGCTCATTGCATCCACTTCCAAAGAATTTGTTTCTCCACCATCTGCATCAGTTCTATTCCACTATCAGATAAGAGGCTCAGAAAATGCAAGCCCCTAAGAATATCTTGTGAAAGGGGCTATGTAAACGGTTATTATGTTTGCGTTACTTCCTTAATACCCTTTATTAATGAAAAAGAAGAAAATTACCTCAGAGGCAGCACTTAAAATTCAGTGTGGAGAGGCTCCTGGCCTCTGCTGGGCAGCTTCCCCTCACCCTGATCTTTCTTTTCTTCTTTGCTATGTAATAATTTACTTGGGCTAAAGGAAAGCTAAATGTTCACATCCATGTCTGCAGGGAAAAGATTACTTTAAAGAGAGTACATGGATAACTTCTTATCTAGATTTTACAATGGATTTTTATAAGTGGGATCTAGTAACACCATTTTAATATTGACATATATTATCCAAAATATACTTTTTTCCTCCAAAAATTTACTCTCCTCCTCATAACTTCCTTGCAAACAATTAAATTGCACTTGTGATTTGTTACATAATTGTATTTATTTTATTATACATATGTAATTTGGTAACTAGCCCTAAGAAGTCAACTAAAATTAGGCTGAATTTCCATCTGTTTTGCACCGTTGGGCCCAGATGAACTTGATTAGCAAACTGGGAGGAAAGCACTAGTGGATGCCATCATTTTCAGAACTTGAGTGTTTGCTACAGAACAATGAATCTCACCTCAACAGACTCCTGAGTTTCAAATCCTGAACTTATATCCTGGGCCTGAAGGTAAATTTTTCATGGCATCTGTGTATTTCTGTAATTAGATCCACAGCATCTGCAATGCATACTTTTCCCTTTGAACTGTGTCTTCAGAAGAATAAATAATGCACTGAAATCAAAGCACACAAGCCTGTGTTGCTGTGGCTTGGGTAAAATTCCTGCAGGAGTCTGGAAAATGGGCTTGACCAGTTTATCACACTATCCAAGTAGCTCTAAGAAATGACTGAATTTCTAGCAAATCTTTAAACATTCCAGGGAAGCTGATGATTTCTAATCAATGTTCCAAATATTCCCAATGTTGTGCATTTATTCATTCCTTCTTTGATGCTGTCAGGAGGATGGTTATGCAGTGTGCTAACCAACACAAAACGATGTATGGTTGTCACACTCATCAGACAGCAACTCAGCATTCACGGAAGTATGATTTATGAAAATGTCATCACCATCAATTTGTCCAAGAGGGGTTTACATTTCTTTGCTGTGGTACAATATGAACTCGTAAAAGAAAAAAAGGTTCATCTGACAGGGATCAAGCCCCCTGTCTGGACAACATGCGTAGCCTTTCCTGTTGACAGGTATATTTCCACTGACTTAATCCATTATTTACAATCCATGTGTTCTAATTTGGGTACAGGACATTTCTCTAAAACTGTCCCAATTTTCTGAAACTTCAATGACTTACACAAACAATAATAACAAAAATAAAAATGCAAGTAAACAATCTCTTCTGCATTAATCTCAGTTAAGATTTTTTCCCCTAAAACTCAGTTCAAAGTCGATCCCATTTATAAATTTCACCAACGCCTTAAGAGTGCATAATTCTAACTACGTGAAGGGAAAACAACCTAGCAAAAATGTGATTTATCTTTGCTAAATTACCAGTGTGACATGACATTACTTTGTCTAAATTAAGCAATTATGACATAATGGCTAAAGAAAGCTACAATGGAAAAGTCATCCATTCCTGCTAATTTGTAAATATGGGAACACTTCTAAATGTACCTAATACAATATACAATGTTCTAAATCTGTCAAGAAAAAAAAATGACAGAGTTGTGAATTATTTTTAAAATAATGACATACACCCTGCAAGAATTAGAAGCTTATAGAGATAAACACATTAGACAGTCTGCTAGTTTAGCTCAATTGAAAGAACTTATACCTTGAATATTTTTTATAATAAGAGACTTGAAAAAGTAGTTTATTTTTACTGCATTAATAAATGCTCTCTTAAGATGACCAAATTTTCACCATTTATTGGCAAAAGGAATCATATCAATTTACTTAAATTTTGTTCTGAAATTAAAGTAGGCAAAATAAAGAGGATGCAGTTTCACACACCAAAAAAGTGAGCGAAAAGCTAATGTTTAAAGGTAACATGCATTCCTTTTTCATTACCACTCTTTTACTGATTACTGTGAAATGAAATTAAATGTTTAGAAGCAAACTCTTTTTTAATCTATAAATGTCAAAAGGTTAAATTTGCTCTGGATTTCAAAATCTGGTGCTGGTGTATTTCTAACAGATGCTCTTTTCCTGGAGAAGCCGGATAATCCCGCGGAGCTACTGCTGCAGTGAACCCTGGAGACAGGGAAAAGCACACGCGGTGCACGCGGAAGAATGCGGCGTCTTCTCCCACCCAGGCCCAGAAAGCAGCGTGGGGACCGGAACTGACAGGCCCCCAGAACTCTCAACCAGAGCACAGCCTGGTGTTGGGAGAAACAGTGTCCACTGGTTTTCAACGTCTAGATGCATATCTCGTTGTCATTTGCACTCCTTTTGTGTTAGTTCATGCCATGTAAGGATTTATCCTTTTATTGGTTCTGTTTTTTAAAAGTTACCACATCCTAATTTTGCATGTCCTACTTTGAATTTTTCTTAACTCTCACATCTTATTTTTAATATCATTATAGTTTTTTATTTACTATAAAGTTTTCTATCTTAAAGTAATTGTAATTAATACTTCTTGGTGTCTAGCCTTTATTTTAAATGGTATTTTATTTCTACCTTAATTCTATTGAAGTACTGCAGACAGGCGGCAGAGGGACCTGGGGTCCCAGGGTAAGGAGGGTCTAGGCAGTGTTTCTCAGTCTACCAATGGGAAGGGACCAGGTCCCCTGCTTCCCCAGTCTGTGCGTATGCATACTGTTAAAAATGTAAGAAAAACCAATTTCTGGGAAAACAGAATGCAAAATATAAAGGGCATGCACTATGCATACTTCAACCTATTGCTAGATTTAAAGGATTTTAAATTGGGATTCAAATTGTTTTTAAAGTGTCTGGACACTAACTCCAAGTTTCTGGATGTGTCCTGTCACGGTCTGGTTCAGGCCATTTGCAAAGCAGCAGCCCTCGGACCTGGCCTGCGATGCCGGCGTGTGAGCGCGAACTCCCGCGTCTGCAGCTGGCTCTGCTCAGGGCCGTCTTCGCTGGGCTGCAGAGTCGGTCTGATTTCCTACCCCGGGCTCTCCTAGTTCGCTGCATCTCCCCACCCCACAAAATAACTGAATAATGTATTATTTGACTACCCCTTTCACTTGCCCAGAGGACACAAGTGGTTGATGCCGTTTACACAGAGGCACACAGAGGTCGATTTACTTTGAAGCTAATGAAATGTCAGGTTGTGGCCCATTTGTTTAGAGAGGCGTCTCTGAGTGGGAAAGCTGCAGAGGTGGATGTTCTAGGTGAGAAGGGAACGAGGCTGCCGTTGGGAAGCATCACGGTGTAAATATTTTTGATAAATTGCCAAAAGGGATCTTAGACTAAAGGGACCTCAGACTTGAAGAATATATTGTGATTTTTTCCATCATAAAAAAATAATCGCTTTGACACCTAATTTTATATTTGCCATTTTACGTTTTTACTCTTCCAGTGGATCCTCCAAGTATGTAAGTTTCTAACACACACTCGGGATCCGCACTGTGTGGAACGCTTTATCCCCAGACAAGGAGCACAGCGCACGCCTGAAACAGGCAGTCCACAACATCGCTGGCTGAATCTGGAATGAACACGTTGTTAACTAACTGGTTGGAGCTCCTCGGCAAGATTCCTGTGAGAAGACTCACAAGGGCCCTAACTAGTCTTCTAGAAACTCTTTTACACTAGCCAGCTCTTAATAAAGGTGTTACTGGTAGAATTCATCTTTAATCTATTTAAGGTTCCATGGGATTTTAAAGCAGAGTTTTGCAAAATGTGGATTGTGACATTCTAGTAGTTTGCAAAATCAATTTTGTAGGTTGTTGAATCAGAGTTTATTTATTTTGTAGTGGATCCGAGAGAAAGGAGCATTATTAAACAAAATAAATGGAATGGAATGAAGAATATCAAGAATACATCATAAGAAGTAAAGATTCAGTATTGCTTTATAAAACTTCTGTGTCAGTGGTGTGCCTATGTGTGTGTATTAGATGGTGACATAAAAAGTATTTTTCACTTTGGGAAAAAAACTATAAATTCAGAGTATAGGAATGCCCTGTAGCCTTCTCTGATTGAAAGGGATGGAGGTTATTTACAGCTAAGAATGTACCTCAGAGTTTTGTTTTCTTGGTGGTTAGCTTGTTTTGGTTTGTGTTTTATATTTTGCACATATAGCTTTTTATGGAATCATATATATAAATATGAACCGGTAACTCGTTTGAAAGACCTCTGAGAAAAGACACTAGGCTTTTCCCATGACCTTAAGAATGAACTTTCCATAAGAAGGTTTCTGAAATGTTGTAAGATCTCTTGTACTCCATTTCCTTATCTCCTAAAAAGTAAATTAGTTTGTCATTATGGCAAGATAGAGTTCATTCTCGGTTTATTGTCTCACTGTATATACTTTGCCTATGGTGTCATACCCAGCCATGGTTTCCACTAATACCCATGCAGTATTGACACCTGAAACTTCATCTCCAGCCTTGGCCTCTCCTGACTTCCAGACCTTGTAACAAATGCCTGCCAGGCACATCCATCAGGAGTGATTACCTTTCCCAAATAAAACTTGATTCTCCTCTTCTCTCTACACTGATTAACAGTCCCACTAGGCACCCAGTAATAGAACCCAGATACATAGGAGCCATTCTAACATCCTCCGTCATCTCTAGTCAATAACAAATATTGCCTGTTATAAATCCTTAATGTTTCCCGAATTGCTCCCTTTTTCTCCATCCCATGATTGTTTCTGCCTTGGTTCCTGGCCTGGGCCACTGCATCAGCCTTCTAACTGGTCTCCCACTGTGACTCTCAGCCCTCCCCAATCTTTCTTCCCATGAACTCCAGACTGATCTTTTCAAAATACAAACTTGATCAGGTTACACTCTTGCGTGAAATCTTCAAGCTTGATTGAGGAGATTGTTCCCAGAGGACCAAGCTCCTGCGGTGAGTGTGCGACTCTTAGAGGAACTCATCTGACCCAAATTATCCGGTAACCCAATGATAAAATAGAAGGAGACTCAACAAATTCTTCATCCTTTACAGAGCAGTGGCATGGAAACGTACAGAGCATAGGCTCAGTATAATCTGTCATCCAGAATAAGATCTCTATGACCTAAGTTGCCCTGAAATAAACTTGCTTAATACAGCCAGGAACCATGGGAGTGAAAATGGGGAGAACATCAGATTTTCTAACTGGATATTTCAAGTGTCAGCAGTTTAATCTTTCCTCCAAGTTTTATTATGGCCCTTATCAAATCTGACAGGGATAAAGAAACACTAGCAGAGGAAGGGTGAAACCTGCTGTAGGCCAATGATTGCACTCCTCCTGAACAGTAAACTTAGGGATGTTTAAGTTAAAACTTCATCAGTTTTTACTTTCAATTGTGTTTCTTTGTGGGAAAAATCCTCCATTTAAGAAAGATTTAATGAATGTCAACTATATACCTCATGCATCATTTGGTACTAGAAATTTATCAAACGAATGTCACAACCTCTACTTTCAGAAACTCATTTTCAGTCATCAGAAGAGCAACGTTGGTGCTTCCTGACATCAACTCCCCTTGCAAGAAGACCAGCTAGCAACCATCCATTGACAAGATAATGGGAACTTCTTTTCTAGTAGACCAGGGATAGTCATGAAGATAGATCAGATGTTAGCATACAAGACAAATGTCAATGATTCAAGAAGATATAAATTACATCAAGTGTCTTTTATGACCACAATGGTATAAAATTAGAAATCAATAATGAAAGCTGGAAAAATTGATAAACATGCAGAATTTAGACCACACACCAATGGATCAAAGAACAAATTGAAAATAGAACTACCATATAATTCAACAATTCCACTTCTGGTTACATAGCCAAAGGAAATGAAATCACTCTCTCAAAGAGATATCTACATGTTCATGTTCATTGCAGCATTATTTGCAACAGCCAAGACATGGAAACAACCTAAACATCCCTTAATAGATGAATGAGTAGAATAATGATGTATATACATATATATAAAATGGAATATTATTCAGCCACAAAACAAAGGAAATCCTGGCATTTGCAACATAGATTGATTTTGAGGGCATTATGCTAAGTGATAGGAGTCAGAGAGAAGAAGGTAAATACTGTTAGAGCCCACTTATATGAGAAATCTAAAACTTGCAAACCTGTAGAAACAGAGAGAGATTGGTAGTTGCCAGGGTTGGTGGGCATGTGTACTGGAGGAGGAGAGAATTGGTGAAGGTGGTCAAAAGATACAGAGGTCTCATTATAAGTTCTGAGGGTGTAATCTGCAACACGGCGACCAGAGTTAACAATACTGTATTGTGTATTTGAAAACTGCTGAGAGAGATCTTAAAAGTTCTCACCACACACACAAGTCGTAGCTATGTGAGGTGATGGATGTGTCAACTAACCTTACTGTGGTAACTACTTCTCAGTATGTGCTTATATCAAATCATTATGTTGTGTACCTTAAACTTACACAGTGTTTTATGTCAGTTATATCTTAGCCAAGCTGGAAGAGAAGAAAGCTCACTTTCAAGTGCTTAAAAACATATTTGTAAATATGTAATTAGCAAAGCAAAGATTTCTATATCATTTACTATGTACCACACACTGTCTAAGAGTTTAACACATACTAACTCATTTAATCCTCATAACAGTCCTGTGAAATAGATCTTATATTATTCTGACTTTACTGCTGAGGACAGTAAAGAACAGAGGGGTTATTGGCATGCTTGGGGCCTTATACTTAGACAGTAGTAGAACTAAAACTCGAACCCGTACTCTGGCTCCACAATGCCATACTGCCTGTCAATAGTCAAAAAATAAAAATATATATGTGGTAGTACAGGACACACAGTGCAGACACATCAAATTCAGATTTATTTTAAAAGGGCTAGAGAAGTCATGTTATAATAATAATTAGTATATTATATAGTAACACGTATGTACTTATTCACTGTGTTCTAAATTCTTCACATTTCAAACTCACAGGAGCCCCCATGAGGTTGGTGCTATTATTATCACAATTTTACTAGTAAGGAAAATAAAGCGTTTAGTAATTTATTCAAGGGTTCATAGCTATTAAGTGGTTAAAGCTTCTGTAACAGACAAAACAGACCCTAGTCTTTAAAAACAAAAATAAAAACAGTTATCTTTCAACCCAGTGATTCCACTGCTGGGAATATAATCTAAGAACCCAGAAACATCAGTTCAAAGGAACTTGTGCACCCCAAAGTTCATAGCAGCACTATTTATGATATCCAAGTGTTGGAAACAACCTAAGTTCCCTTCAGTAAATGAGTGGATCAAAAAAACTGTGGTACATTTACCCAAAGGAATATTATGCAGCAGAAAGAAAGAAGGAGATCCTACCGTTTGCCACAGCATGGACGGAGCTGGAGAGCATTATGCTGAGTGAAATAAGCCAGGCAGTGAAAGACAGATACCATGGACATGAACAATGGTGTGGGGATTGGCTGTGGAAGTGGGAGGTGGGCTGAGGAGAGGAGGGGAAATGGGGATAACGGTAATAGAATAAACAAGAATGATTTTTAAACATTAAAGGGCATTAGCCAAGCAACCAGGTAAGGGACCAGGAACACAGGACATGAAGATAACCTACGTGACAACGTGGAGGCAAAGAGGAACAGAGGACACACAGAAAAGCGCAAATATTCCTGGCGGACAAGGCACTGAAATGTGAGGCCTGGGGTGGGAAGGGCTGGGGAGAGCAGACCGCTGTGGGGCCAGTGCGCCATGCTCAGATTCGTAACTCTGGCAATAAAGGGCTTTGAAGGCCTCTTGGACAATGGACTGACATGACCAACTTCTAATTTCAGGTAAGATACTGATGCTTACAGATGAGTTTTCAAGGGACCCTGTTGGGGACCACAGAAGTTGTCCAGGAGAGAGATGCATTTCTAAAGTGACAGTAGTGGTGGTGGTGGACAACCAAAAAGCTAGAAACGAGTAAAACCGGAAAGATGGCTGCTCTCAGCCTGCGGTGTCTTCTCTTTCTTAATGCACGCTGATTATTCAAGCCACCGCCCACCGGCAGCCATTCTGCCTCCTCCCCCCTTTCTAGAACATTAATTAGATAGTCCCTATCTTTACTGGGTTCTCTTCAACTCCTGGTTGTCAGAAACCTTTCAGCAAAGCATCAAATTACTATTTCTTAGGGCTCCCACTAAAGATTATTTTACTTTTTACCCAAAAATGTGTGATAAAACTGTAAGTTTGAATAGTGCAAAAATGGCTGACCTTTCTATGAATTCTGTGATTCCCAGTTCTGTTTTTTATTCATGCATAAAGAATCAGAGAATGGTGTTCTTGCTATTTCCCAGATGTGTGTTAGGCGGTTAAGGCACATGGATTAAAGAAAAACCAGCATCTGCATGGAAGGAGTTTGCATAAAAGGGAAGGATATTGTATTAACTGAGAGTAAAAACAGTATAAAACAGAGGAAAAAATTAAAAACATGATACAAGGGCAGAAATTGGCATGACTGGCTTTGGGCTGAAAGTAAACAAAAGTCACAGTGCCTCAACCAAAGAAGGGTTTATTTTTATGGCACAAGGAGAAATCTAGGGGTAGGCAGACTGAAAAAGAAACAAAAAACCCAGGATCCATTTCCTGAGCACAAGTGAGTCTCACTGTCAAGGTCACGAGCTAGCTTGTCTGCCTTCAGGCAACTGATGTGCATACTTCTCATTCCTGGCAAGAAGGGGAAAAAGAAAAGGCATGCATCCCTTTTTATCTAGAAAACAATAGTTTGCCCAGAAGCTAACCTTTTAGACTTTTTTGTTTCACTTCAGTGCCCAAATGTGCTCTCAAAGGAGTCTGGAGACATGAATACATTTACCTGTAGTATATAGTTTGGCCCCATTAAAATCAGGATTCCATTGGTAAGTGAAAAGGGAAGCACAGATATTAAGTAATTAGCAGGATTCACCACCACCATGTGAAACACCTGCATTTGAGACAGGGGTAAAGAGATAGGAACACGTGAAGGGCATAGAGAGGTGCGTTATGAGAAGCATGTAAGAGCAAGGTGCCAAAGAAGCATCATAAGCAGCCTCAAGTTCCACTAAGAGGATGACAGAAACCCACCCACCTCACATGGCAATCAGGACATGTTGCGCGTGGGTCACCGGCCAGCAGTGACCACGGAACGCTGTGGATGGCTCGACGATAAACACGCGAGAGAAAACGACACATGCACAGAGATAAACTAGTTTCTGTGGGGAAGTAGGGACAGAATGGCCACCCCCCCCCCAGTGGGGAGTGCGCTGATTTACAGTCCATACCTGCTTTTATTGGGCTCATTTTGCATAATAATTCAGGTAAAGTACAGTACTCATTAGGGGAAGTAAGGAACCATAGAAAACAAAGAACTCTGCCGGTCTATTGAGTTGGGGGTCAAAGAGCTGTAAGACTGAGGAACAAAATAACTTCCTCCTAAGACCCTTCTCATTCAACTGAGAGCATTCTAAACAAAGAAGGTTTCACAGTAATTTACATATTCTTTCTTAGGCCTGATCACCCTGGGGAATCCGCACTTCTCAGTACCGAGCTGCACCACCCTGTCATTGTTTCAGGCTTAGGTGGAGCAAGGGAACTAAGGCAACCGAGAGATAAGGAGATTTTCTTCCAGACTCTGAGAACTCAGGCTATGTCAAAGCCGAGGAGCGAGGGTCCATCACCCCCCTTTTGCCGCAGCCCCCCCCCCAAGTCCTTCTTTTTGGGGGGCCTCCCAAAGTGATCGTGCCTGTCTTAGAGTCGTTCCCCCGTGGGGAATCTTACCCGTCTTTGGCTAACCGACCAAGCTTTTGGGGGGTTCAGTTATGAATAAAGCAGCAGAAGCAGCATTCCTGCCAGGAAGATAAGCTTTTGTCTCCTTGCTGGCTCACGGTTCCAAGGGCGTTCCCTTAGCTTTAGCCTAGGCGGGGGTTTCAGCTTCTGATACCAGTCAGGGCGGTTCCCAACAAGGACATCCCAGGGCATGTCCTAATATAAAAAAAAACTTTACTGTTAAGGGAAGAATTCAAATAATTTATTTCGTCCTGAGGTGTGGGCACTACCATAAACAGCACTGATAAACGTGATACAGAGAAGTACAGGGAGGTTAGGGCGAGAGCACACCCAGAGGAGCTGGCAAAATTAACTTCGTGGTCCTTCCACAGAGAGCCTGACGGGATGCTCCGTGGACCACTCTACCTACATTCGTTGAAAAGGTCCCCCCTGACTTACAAGGCCCATGGGAGCAAATAAAGCTGACTGTGTTTCCTTTACAATGTCCCGTCCGTGAAGTAGCATTACCATCTACTGTAACGACAGAGAACAGGGAGAAGGTCATCCCTCCTTCAGCCACGTATCCTGTAGCCACGCTGTCTTCCGTCTGCCTCTGGATTACAGAAATCATGCTAATGGCCATAATTACAAGGCAGATGGTCGGTACATCAGACAGGCTGCTTTTACAAAATATGCACTCTATTTTAACTAGCTTTCATAATTGATATCCTAAATAATTATTTGTTCACATATTCTAAAAGAAAAGGCACTTGGGCACTATCATTCTTATCTCCTGAAGGCATATTGGGAGCAAAAATTTGCTTTTGAATGTTTTAATGTCTCTTTTGTTAGAAAATATGCAATCTTTTAACAAGAAAGATAGTTGCAGAAATAGTATATAAATTTTCTTGAAGTTATCCTGCATAAAGCATCCTAACTTACAAGACACAGCATACTTGCTGTATTGACAATTATGAAAGGTCCAATGTGCCATTTTAAGTATACTTTGCACCTGGAAATTTTAATAAAGTTTTCTGTTAGAGATAAAAATAAAGTGTTTTTTTTTCAGATTTCACTTCAGTACAGAGGCTCAGATATCTCCCCCAGTGTCGAGTCTATGAAAATTTATCAAATGTATTGATTTCTTTAGCCCTGGGTGGTAACTAAAATGGAAACTTTGGTCAACAAACTGTTTTAAGGAATGCCTATGACATGCACAACCTGTTGAGTTAAGGCTCATAATGAACATTTCTGCCCAGAATGGCAGAAATATAGTAAATATTGCAAGATATTATATTTTATATAGTATCATTCATTTATACACATTCAACTGGACTTAGTAGTCCCTCAGGTAAAACTAAACCCAGATATGAGAAAACAGAACTAAAACACAGACTACTAGATCGAAATCTGTGGATGTGCATTCCCGCTCTGTCCCAGCTCAAGGAGCCTTGGAAGGGGTCTAGACCTCTACCGTGTGGGAAAGAATTAGAGAAAGATAACAACGTATGTGATGAGGTTCAGGTCTTGCCGGGCACTAGTTTCCCCCAATATTTAGACTATTAAATGGAAAAAGTAGGAAGAAGCAAAAGAAAGGGTGGATTTCAGTACACTGTAGAAAGGAACTTACCACCATTATAAATATCCAAACTTAAAATTAAATAGTGAATTCCATTTTTATTTGAAGGGATCAAACACTTGAAAAGCCACTTAATTGTTGGTTAAATGATCCTCCAGAACAGAGCCACTTCCTGACACAGCCCATGGGGTGTCATTCACATTTTTGTCTGTGTGAATGACAGTCTACTGGCCAGCTCTTTAAATAGTGTAGAAACATGTCTTCAACAGGTAAGAAAAAGAGGATAATGTAAGTTACATGTATACAAATGAGGTGGATAAAAAAAAAAGAGAGTGAGGAGGAAGAGAAACCATATGAGCTGCCAGGCCCCATGGTTTAAAAGAAAAAGGATTAGCCTAATAGAAGTCCAAGACTTCAAAACTGTGTAGGCATGCAAATAGTGGACTTTTTGCAGAGAGGGAGCTTGGAACAAGGAATTTGTTTTTGGGAGAAGTCAAGAATAAATCACGCTATTGGATGATGTCATGAAGGACTGCGGAAATGCACGTGAGTTTCTGCACCCTGTGAGACTGCAGCCTTACTGAACATTCTGACTCTCTTGTGCCTTTTACTTTATCCCCCACTAGTGCTAACCAGAAGAGTTTCCACAGAGCAGAATTCCAACCACCCTTGCTGAGTTGAACTCATGATGTTTTACATCATGCATCGGTTTAAATCAACACACATCTAGCCAGAATCTCGGTGTGCAAATTGTACCATTCGCAGGGGAAGGGGACTGGAAACCTGCATTTTGCCAGCCACTAGGATATCATTCAGAAAATTACAGCTTCCGTGGCTGAAATGAGTTAATATCCTGCCAAATAGAAAGGATTGTATTTTCTCGTGCCAACAGATTAACTTAAATGCTTGTGGCAAAGGCCACTGAGACTATTCAATCAGTTTAGTTAACTATTTAGTTAGAGTTAACTAAAGTTGCAGTTTTGTCAAGGAATATTATCAACAGGAGTGCAAGCAAGATTCCTACTAGACATAGAGAAATGCACAGAAATGAAACTTACATTATACAAGAGAGAAAAATGTTAAAGAACATAAACTTGGGCTGAGTGTTTAATAACAGATGCTTTAAATTGTAACCATAGAATTGTCTTTATTGTAGATACATTGACAGATGCAAAGTGTTGTCATATTAATCATTGAAGTTTGAGGTTCAACATATACCACAGTTTATATTTAAGGAGTGTTTATTAAATGGACATAATAAATTCCTTTATTCCACAAGTACATATTGCAAATCATGAAGCTTACTGTTTAGTGAGAGAGATAAAAATGAATCCCATTAACGTGTGTAAATATGTATATTTACATATTGTGAAAGGGTTAAGAGGGTTAGAAAGAGTTAGTGTCAGGACCCAGGTGAGTTTATAAACAGGTTTCTGTCCTAGACTTAAAGGGTAGGAGAGCAGAGACTTGCATTTTCAGATCGTCATTATATCTTAGCCCACAGCACAGTGCCAGACACACAGAACCGCATTTCGCTATGTACAATGCACACCCGCATTTTTGGCTCAAATTCTCAGGACAAAAATCTTTCACTTTAATTCTTTAATTCAATTTTTTATTTATATTTAAAAACAGAATGGATTATCACATTCCAAGGAATTCTTTTGCATACGTATATCACTATTGCTTTCTAGAGTTACACTTTTAACACATAAGCATACATAAAAGAATTAAAAACATTTATATAGATACAAAATTAGTATTACCCATGTATAATGTGCATCCTTATTTTTCCCTCAAAAATTTGGGCAAAAAAGTGTGCAATATGCCCAGCAAAATACAGGTATATTGAACTTCGATCTGAAATTTGAAGAGTAAGTAAGAATTCGCCAGGTCAAATCTAAAGCTAGGTGTGGGTGCAGTTCGAGAAACTTCCTGGCCCAAGGGAAGATTTGGAAGCAGTTTATGGGAGATTCCTAGATGGGAGGAAAATGGTATATTCGAGAAACTTTCAGAACACCAGGGAATGGGAAAACAGCAAGAGAGAAAGTGGCAAGAGATGAAGATCACACACGGCTTTCTAGTCCAAGTCAAAGATTTTGATTATTATTCTGAGAATAATGAGAAGTGCTTGAATGTTTTTAAGGAGTAAAGTATTATAGGATTCTCTTCTGTAAAAACGACACCCTAGTTGCAGGGCAGAAAATATGTAGATTGAAAGGTAATTGAATGGATGTAGTTATGAAGCTATTGCGGGCAAGAGCTGATGGTAGCTCAGACTCAGGTAGTAGACATGGGGATAAAGAGAAATGAATGAATTTGGGGACTAATAGGTAAAAATGACTTGTAGTAAGTGGCATACGCTGTTTTGACAGGAACAACACAAAAGGCCATTTCCCTTGAGAAGCTTAGATTCTAGTTTGGAGAAACGTTAAACTTACATAAAAAATAACATCATAATAGATATTTATAAGCATATAAAAGAGAAACATTATTAGTACATAAAGAATAGTAGAGATGGGTGAGCCACTTCAGATGTGGTGCTCAAGCCAAAACTTCTTTTGAGGAGGTGATGTTTGAGATGAACAGTGAATAAAGAATAAGACATAGCCAAAGGAAGGCAGAAGAAAAAGCAAGTGTGAGGTCTTCTGATAGAAACTATCTTGGTTTATTCAAAGCATGGCAGGCAGGCCAGCGTAGCTGGAGCAGAGCACAGGAGGCTGAATGAGCTGTGCTCAGAGGTATAGCACTCACTGTGTCAGAAAACACAAGAAGACAATTGAGTTTGGGTCGGAAGGCTGTGGGTGTGGTTTTAGACCTGCTGAATTTAGACCCCTTTCAAACATCTCAAAAAGAGAGACTTAAGAAAGCACAATAGGTACATGCAATATTAAAGATTAAAAAACCTGAGACCAAAATATTAATTTCAAAGCCCTTACCAAAGAGATGGTAAATTAAACTGTGGCTATAAAGAAGATACCCTAGGAAGAATACATGGAAAGCAGAAGGAAACAGAAGTCTTGAGGAATTTCAGCACTTAATGGCCAGGTACCGGGAAACGGACCTTTATGGGAAAGGTATATGCAGCCCCAAAGGTGAGACCCACGTAGCTGAGGTCAAAGGAAGTGAGTATTTCAAGGACAGTGGCAAGGGTGTCAGCTGCTGCTCAGAGGAAAAGTGCGTGGAAACAGATTTTAAACATAAGGATTTCACTGGTGGTCTTAAAGAGAACCATACGGGTGAAGTAAAGAGAGAAAAGCCTGCTTATAATGGACTGAGGAGTGAATGAAAAGTAATGAAATGTCGTCATTTGGGTAGACAGTTCTTTTCAACGCTTTGCATCTGTGTATAAAGTAAAAAAAAATTAGGAGCTAGATGAAAAATTGATAGTGAGATAGTTTTTTGATATTGTTTTGTTTTGTGTTTTATTTTACCTTTGAAGAGGAAGATAATTAAGCACATTGAGATGCTAAGAAGCATTAGAATATATGGCTACAAAAATTAAGGCAGAGGTCTTAGGGATATTGAGTATAGAGATATTTTCTCAGTTCTTGTCATTAATTGTTTTAGTAATTGCTCATACTGAAAATACACAAAATTTAAGCAAAGCTATTTTATACATTATGAATTCCTGTTGTTTTCAGAATTGTCATAATTTTATTTTATTTTTTCAAAATATTCTAATAAAAATAAGAGGAAATGTCCACATTTAATATGCACTGTAAAATACATATATACAAACATGATCATTTTAAATCTATATTTCATAAATATAATCCAATTTGGCTTTACTAATTACCTTCATCATAACATTTCACATTGTGTGTTCATTTAACAGTAATATTTTTCTTTAAAGTTGCATTAATTTTTACTTTTTCTTATCTTTTAAACAATTAAAAATTTGTATGAAAAAAAATCCAAAGGGAAAAAATTCTAAATGTATTTCAGCCAGCAGTTTTCACCAAATAAATTTGAACTAAAAAAAATGAATTCATAGATATAGTCACTACATCTTTATAATGATTTTCATGGTTAATATGGCTAAAAATGAATGAATAGGAAGATCAACGAAAAAACAAATTCATCCAGATGGCTTTCAACAACAATGTTGTAGCCTGCAAAGAGATAGTATTCAAGATACCTAAAGCATCCTTTAAAATAAAACAAAGAATGTACTATATGTTTATTGTTCCCATATACAATAATATGACTTAGCATCGATGATTTTTAAATTGTCTCTTTTGTAAAGACACAATGCAATATAAGATTGAAAATATATATGATGCAGACTATTTTGAAACTTGCCTGACAGGATAATGAGTTTGAATTTCAGACTGTATCATAAAAAAAAACCTCTGAAATATTTTACCAGCGAATGAAAGGTGCATGATAAATTGCGAGGTTGGTTGGCACCTGTAAAGATTAATCCCATGTTCAATCATTCATTTGAGAAATATTTATTGAGTATCTCCTACATACTAGACAAAGTTTTAAAAAGTGAACCATGGGCCAAATGCCTGAAATAGTGCTGTTTCAAATCTTGAAGTTCAAGTCTCCTGCATCCTGATTTCTCTATCCAAAAGGGAATGCTGTATGTATTTCTTGTAAACATCCTGTTGAGACTGCAATTTAACAGAGGTATAACCAACAGGGAGTGAATATGTCATACTCGCAAACCTACACACAGCTATTACTTGCCTATGGTGGCCAGATCGGACTAATATGGGATGTTCTTCACGTATTCTCCCACTAACTGGCCATTGCCAAGTGCTAAAGGTACAACTGAACATTCCATCAGACACGTCATGGTGACTGTCAGGAGCCATGGCTTAATGTGCCTCATATTCTAAGAAGTAAAGAGTTTGTCTTTGAAAACACCAATCAAGCAATGATAATAAACTCATAGAAAAAGATAAACTTCAAGATTCACCAAACTAAGAATTGACTGAGCATCTCTGCCTACTGAGATGACAATGTGGGTGGTGTCTGGCCTCCAGGTAAAGCCTAGAAAGTTTAGTGTTTGGTAGCAAAAGTATAGAGAGAATTCACCTTTTCAGGTCTAAGAATTCCCCTGAAATATAACTGAGATACATCTAAATTTGAAGAGTGCAGCTGGGCTTAAAGATGGAATGTAAATAGCTTTTAAACTGTATGGAAATATGCAGTTAGGGAGAAGCTTAACCAGGACCCCGAAATAACCCACACTTAAAATATTCACTTGGTGGGATATACTCTTCCAAGTCTGAACCCAGACAGGCACACAAAGAGCAATAGAGAGAGATTATCATTATATGCCACAGTGAAAATTTCATGGCTTCAAAGTATTCTGAGGTTTCTGAGGAATTGAACTGCTTGTCACTGTATTGACATGAAGTCATTCAAACGTTCTGCTGTAATAACGAATACTGGCAAAAGTTAAGCACAAAACAATGAACTGACAGCAGCGATATTTCTCCATACACTTTCTGTTAATCATTATCCACCAGTTACACATTTTTTTATAACTTACCAGTCCAAAAAAAAATGCCAGCACACCCACAGACACTGATGATTAATGATAAGTTCAGACATGTGTAAAGCTAGAGGACAAATGATTAACTACTTCATCATTGCCCCCACTAACTCCAAAAACCATGTCATTGTCCAGGATCCTCTGAAAACAAACAGACTCACATGTCCATTGGTTTCAGGCAAACTGTGGTCCTGATTATTGATTTTTTAAAAGGTATCAGCTTTAACAAGTGACCTCAGGGGACTCAGTTACCAGAGCTACAGCCTAATTCCCAGAGTAAGCAGAATCAAGAGGTATGCTAAACTTTGGGTCATCCCCAGTAACAAGTTGATTCTAAAGCCCGTACAAAGTACCTGACCTCAGACAATGATTCCTGGTTATCATCTAAGCAAGGCAGGCATGACAGCCTCTGATGTTGGCGTGTAAGCAAAAATGAAAGTGGAGCTTATTTTGAATGTGCTGAGGACTAAGGAAGGAAAAGTATGTTTTATGTTATGGAATTTTAATATTGCAATTGCACTCCATGAGAAGTTTATCATTCTTCCATATTTCACATGCATCTGTCCTTGAAATAATCGCATATAGACATGATAACACAGACAATACTTTTGTGCTATATGCTGTGTATTTTGCTTTCAACTGATTTTCCTTTTTAGCTATTTGCATGAGGAATTAAGACAAATTTCAAAAATAATTGCTACAGGCACAAACCCTGGCCATTTTCATCAGCTATTCAAATTTTACGCCCCACCTCCCCAAAAAATATAGTTAATCCTATTCCTTAGCTAAGATTCTAATCTAGTCTTTAAACACACTCTACCTTTTAGGTGACTAGTTACTTAATCAAGTTAGTAATATTTTTGGTTAACACGTAGCTGGATATTTATTAAAAATTTCCCCCAAATATAACATTTACATAATTTTTCATTTTTTTTCTAAGGCCCTTTCTATCCAAAAAGTCAGAGTTCATATACCTCTTAGTTGTTTTTAAAGTTTAAAACTCTTAATCTTACAAATATTTCATCCTAATGGCGTCTATCTTCCAAGGTTAAAGGATTTTGTGGAACTCAAAATACTTGTGAAATTCTAGGGATTAACAATGATTGCTTCAGACAATGGGCAGAGTTAAGAGGGATAAGAATTACTTTTCTTTATGTTTTTATTTCTTTATGTACTGCCACCTGGGAGCTCCGGCCAAAGAAAGGTGTTACTGAAATATAATTTATTAATGATCCTTTGTTTCATAACAGTTTACAGGATAAAGGAAAAGGAGAGGACTTGTGAAAAGCCATAAAACTCCCTGCGAAGGTGACTCCCTGATGGCAAGTAATCACAGCAAGGCGGAAAGAATACCTCTCGCCATTGTCCTGACGACCAAAGGGCCACATTGCTGAGTCATCGCCAGGGTGGACAGCTCCTTCAGAGAAGACAGCCTAGTTTTGCACAGCCCAGGTTTGCCAGGCAAAGGTCCTGCCTCACCCAACAACAGTGGCAGATTACCACACACAGGCCCTCATTTCCAGAAGACTGCGTCCCGACCCCCACCCACTCCTTACTCACCCCTTCTGGGAAAAAAAAAAAAAAAGGATACAAGGATGACTTAGAAATAGTCATTTGAACTTCAGCAATCCATTTATTTGGGTAAGTCATGAAGGACCTGGAAATATTTGTTTTTACTGTGTAAGGAATAAGTCAGACCTTTGTTCATGTAGGGTCTCCAAACTGAGAAGGGTGTGAGGAAATGCCCCTTGGGTCCATAGATGAGTGTGAAAGATATTTCCTGTAAGAAAAATGTAAGAAAATTGTGGTTGTTTAGCTGAGAGAAGCAAATGTTAAGAGTTTGCCAAGTTTGACTATAGAAATCATTTTTAATTCCTGGGAGAGGAAAGGGACACTCTTCATCAATAGCTCTTAAATTTGGTGTTTTAGAGACATGGGGGCCAACCCCAGCTGCCCATCGGGTCACCTAGGGAGATTTAGAAAAACACTACTGTCTGAAACCCGTTCCCGAAGACTTCCAGCAAGTCTGTGATGGTCACGGGGGCCAGAGCATCTGTGTTTCTCAAAGCTCTCTAGGTGTTTCCACTGTGTCATTGGGGTTGAGGACCACTGTAGAGAACATTTGTATAATCAAAACAAGCTGTGCTTTCCAGGGACTTAAGGCAGACATGTCAGGACAATTTTTCCAGTTCGGGGAAACTGTCAGGATCAGAGCCATCTGAAGAGCTGTCCTGAAATACACAAGACGGCCTCACTTTCCCCACCCCTCTCATCCCAACCCAAACCTGACTTTCTGAGAAAGACTTTCTCCTTATTCAAACATTAGGCTCCTGTGAGCTCTCTTCATAGCTAAGCATTGACCTTGGGCTTTGCTGGGTCTGCATGGCCCAGTTTTAGCAAGAATCTTATTAAGCCAGTTTAGGGAGAATCCTCCCATCCTGGAGAGCGGATCACCCCTGATAGCTGATCAAATTTCTTATCCCCTACCGTCTCACCTGTGCTATCTGATCACCCTGGCCTGCCTTCAGTAAGAATTCAGTTAGGAATCGCCCCTACCCTTTGATTTCTTTAATTTTCCATCCACCAACTACCCCCCCACCTCCACTGCACACACACACACCCTTAGGTAAAAGTTCCCACTTGTTCTTGTATTTGGGGTTGAGCTCTACCTGTCTCCCCTATTGCAGTAGTCGTAACATCCATACTGATCGCAGAATAGGTGTCAAGAAGTTAAAAAGTGTCTGGATAATTTTTTCCATTAACATATGACCTTCTGAGGAGATAATATGGGTAGCCTTCCTCCTCCTGTGCCCAGATGGGAACCACTCCAGGAGACCACCCAAGTGACACCCATCTAAAATGCACTGTCGCTTCAGTATTACAGACTTCAGCTCCTTCAGGATCCCCAGGGAAGAGTGCAGTAGAAAACTGGATATATAAAGGCAACATCTGTGATTTTTTTGTGCCCCCCAAAATAAGATGAATAAATGTGGCCCAGCAGTAAATATTGTAGGAATAAAATTCCTTTGGGATACCAGAAATGCAGAACTGTAAAAATGTACAAAGGGTTTGATGGATGGTTTTGTTAGTAACAAGGTTTGTATTAAAGAGAGAAAGAGAGAGAGAGAGAGAGAGAAGAGACAACAAAATAAGAAAAAGAAATACAAGCCAGCACTTTTAAGAGGATATGATTTCAGAAAGAAAAAAAGAATATTAAAGCTCAGCTCCACATCCAGATTAGGATCTGTCGAGAGGGGGCTAGGCGGCCGACAGATGAATCAGGACCTGCAGGTGCTAACAGCTTTAATGAAAGTGGATGATGACCTTAGTTGAAATATGTTCATGATCAGCCTTAAAACTTAAGATGCAACCAAGCTGCCGCTGGTAAATACACTCACCTCTGTACCAGACACTCGCTGGAATTTCGCTTCCCGTATGATGCGCACTTGTGGTACTGCATGGATATTACTTTGTAACGTTTTTATGTAATACTCTATAAAAATAACATTTAAAACATATTAAATATTTTAAATGTTTTCAAAACTCAAATAGGGAAAATGACTTTCTATCCTCATGAAGTTCATGTGTCCAAAAGCTGGGGACTTCACCAGATATCCATGCAAGGTCTCTGCTATTTCTGAACCTATCTCTTCTTAGTTCATGAGAAGTTCATGCAGAATCTATGTTTAAACTTATTTTATAGATGGGAAAATAGAGGAAGTAACAGTAAATGGACTTCCCAAGGTGTTAGACAGGATGTCTCTCTGAGTTAAAATTATAATTTATAGTCTTTTAATTGCCCAACTAATTACCGAGGCTGCTGTTAAAAGCACTAAGTTATACTTTATGAATACAAAGCTTTATGTACATTTCCTCAGATATCAAGAGAATTACATCAAATAGAAAGCCTGCTCTACCTTTTATGAGTGTTTAGAATTGAATGTTGCATCAATTACATGTGGTTTTAAGAAACATGTTGCCCATAATATGTAGGAAAACTGGTACAGGATTAATAGACATAGTCGTGAATTCTTTGACCTTTGACCTTTCTGTGCCTTTGAAACTCTCAGTAAGATGCATTAAACATACAGAATATACTTGCATCAATGTAAACTAAGAGCTTGGAATGCATGGTTATTACGTTTATTATATGGAAAAAGTAGACAGAGCTGTATTTCATTAAACAAGTGTCGCACCAATCTTAAGTTTGACAAGCACACTTGAAACAGGCATCTGTTCAAAAAGGATGAATTGAGTGCTTCCTCTATGCAAGGCACCAGATGGGGGTGTACGAGAACACGCACTGGGAGCTGAGAAGTGACCCGATCTGACTTCTGTGCATCAAGGGTCCCTCTGCTTGTTGGTTTGTGAATAGATTTGGGGCAGTATTATGAGCTGAATAGATTGCCCCCGAAATTCACAAGTTGAAGCCCTAATTCCCTGAAGAAAAGCAGTATGTGCCACCCCAGATTAGACCCCTTTGGCATATTGATTCTTTAGAGCTGATTAATTTTAAGAAAGAGCAGATACCAGAGAAGCACTGCAAACCTGGTGGAAATTAGCCTGCTGTAAGGGGAATTTACATTCCCCTGGTTTGTAAGGGCACGCCCTCTCCAGACCAGGAAGAGAAGGATGACTAAATCTTCATTCTGATCCATGAAAGAGACAGTGGCTTGAATCCAGACAACAACTGTACCCTTGTTACTTGTTTATTGTGCTTTCCCTGGGAACCACCCCCTAGATCTTCCTTCCTTTTGTGCTCAGCTGAGGATGTGTTAAAGAGAAAACCACAGGCCCAGAACAGAGTCACTTGTGCTGAAGCTCAAGACACAAAACCTAGATTTAATGCTTGACCAAGCTGCGGTTTTCAAGCTTCTCCGGAAATGCAATCTTGCTAGCATCAGTCTGGAATTTTCTGAAGGTCAGTACAAATGAGTTTATCTGTCGGGTGAGCCTTCTTCATCCCCCAAGGGAAACTGAGGCAACCTGACTGATAAGACCCTTGCCCTCCCCTCAGGGGAGTAACCTTGTCTGAAACAATCCTTTGTTTGCTTTTGCTAATAATTCTTGTCCTGTTGTTTCTGTCTATAAAAGTCTGCCGTATCATACAGCTTCTCGGAGCACCTCTCTGTTTGCTAGACAGGATGCTGCCCAGGTTCATGAATGACTCAGAAGAGTCCATTGGCTCTTCAGACTTACTCAACCGATTGACTTTCTGTTCTTTAACAGATGGTGTATGAGGTAAGGCTTGGGTCATTTCAGGGAGTTACTCAGTTTTTCTGGAAATGCCCCATGTCTACAGGAGATATACATGTTATTAAACTTCTGTTCATTTTTCTCCTGTTAATCTGCCTTATATTACAGAGGGAATGGAGGGGTCTCAGCCAAGAATCTAGGAAAGTAAAATGAACAGGAACACCCCAGTAATTCAGACTGCAACTGTCTTTGGGGACAGGACCACTGAAGAGGTAATTAAGGTAGAATAAGGTTGTGTGGGTGGTTCCTAGTCCAATGACCAGTGTCCTTATAAGAACAGGAGACCAGGACACAGACAAACACAAAGGAAAGGCCATTTGAAGACGCCGGGAAAAGAAGGCCGTGTCCAAGCCGAGCAGAGAGGCCTCAGGAGAAATCAGCCCTGCGGACCCCCAGCCTCCAGAACTGTAAAAAAAACTATGTTTATTTTTTTTCAGCCACCCAGTTCGTTGTACTTTGTTACAGCAGCACTAACATGATTTGGAGAGAGGGCTAGTGAAGTCACAGAGAAAACATAAAACTGTGCAAGGAGCATTTTAATTATTCCAAGACTAAAAGGGCAAATTGGAATTCAGAACACGGCTTTCTTTCCACCATTTTCTCTAGTTAGAATTCTCTAAATCAAACTGACTTTACTACAGAGATGTCACATACTGTCTAGATATACAAGAGAATCGCAAAGAACTTTATCACAATAATTTTCTTGCTTTTGATGTGTGTTGCTCATGGGATTACATTTTTCTAGATAATAAATGTTGCATCAATGTTTTGAGCAAAATTTTAACATTAGAAGAAAATGAGTGGAAACGTCAAGTCCTGCGTGAAAAGACTGCAAGAAGTTTCCAAGAACAGCCCAGAAAAGCAATTTCTGACGAGGCCTTCAAGTGCCATCCCCCGGATACTGCCTGGACAGCGCCGGCTGGCAGGGCCAGGTGAGCCCGGCTCTCAGCTCGCCACTTCTGAATCTGCCCCACGTCCAGAGAGGGCCGTGCGCTTTACTAATTCACGCGGGCAGGGGGCTACTGCAGAGGACAACGGTCCCAGGAGCGGACCTGGCGCACAATTTCCTCTCTCACCTTCATTTTGGCTTAGCTTTTATCCATGATCTCCCGAATTAGGAGTTTAAAAATTGGGGTTACGAGGGGCAGGATTGTGAAAGTTGGCCCCAGAATGACTCTTCTCTTTGAAGAACCAAAACCTCAAAGTTTGTGTCTCCTTTCTCATTATTCGCATTCCTCCCAAATCAACTAAGAAGGAAAAAAAAGCGGGGGGTGGAGGAAGAAGATCTCCCCCACACAGCTGGTTATATATTGATAAATAAATCCAATTTTTCTCACATGCCAGAATGTGGCCACAGGGGATCTTCCTAGCAAAACGTTAACCAACTCGGTCCTGAGTGAAACAAAGCAAGGAATAACAAGGGAGGGCTTTGGTTCTTCAGCGCTAATCTGAAACCGTAAACCTAAGTGTACGAGGCACGAGGAATCGACAGGAAGGAGACTACTGACCCTTCCCAGACTGGCAGCTCTTTAAATTAGGATGGCTCCCAAGAGAAAGGGTGAGGTTTTTCCAGGTCAGGCAGCGGGCCACCTCATTAATATTAAAGTTGAATATTAGCCCACTGAATTTCGAAGGAAAACAAAGCAAATATAAACAAGAAAGAATAGAATTCTCTGCGTAGTGGAGTAGAATATCACAAAATCAGACGGGTTTGTTTATAAGGCTGAACTCTGCCACTCTTCAATTGTCCACATGTAGAAAACTGACTTTTTTGAGCCTCTGTTACATCTTATGTAAATGGGATAATAATATCTACCTCCCAGATAAATTGTGAAGATAAAATAACATATGTAAAAAAGTTTAATATAATGCCTTGCACATAGGTAAAGTACCTATTATATTTTATTTCTCCCTTCTGCCTTTACCAAGATTCCATCTATACTATTGTCTGACATTGAGTAATACTCATTGAAGAATACGAAAGCCAGACACACTTTAAGTTTGTCAAAGTGTTCTCCAAACGCGGTCTCAGCCGACCAGAGTTACCTGCCAAAGATCCTTCATACACTTTTTCTTTCCTACTTCACTTTCATTCCTGTTTCTAGCGTTCCTATTTGCTATTGCAGTTTTCTAGAGGAAGCAATCTGGGTCATTCTAGTAGATGACGGAGAAAGTATGGAAGGAAAAAAAAACATAGTAATGGCAAACTTAAAACATTGATATTAATTTCATAAGAAATATGCCTAGTAATCAATTGGACATCCAAATAAAATATAAACTAGATGAAAATTATTTGGAGTTTATGTATTTTCCTTCTATTTCAAACAGAAACAACTCTCCTGAAAAAATTCTAAGGAGTTTTATGTGCAAGTTTCCAGCCCCTGGTAATCCTTACAGACTGTAGGTTCCAAGAAATTACTTCAGATGAAAGCTAAATGAAGAGCTGCAGGAATAGACTGAATTAAAAGCATAGATGTGCTCCCATATTTCAAGGTGCCTATATTTTGATTTAGACAAAGCACCCAACATAAGCGCAAAGAACAAATAATACGCATTGAAAAAAACCATTTCCGAAATGAAAAATGACCTGGTAAAAAATAAACACTAGCAGCAATGTAAATCCCACCTAGCTTTAGTTATTGTAGGAGATAAATTAAATCTGACCCCTAGATCAGGAACAAGGAAGAAGAGACTCTGCAAGTATCAAGAATAAAGTGACGGAACTGGGAGACAGAAGAGTGTGGATGAGAGCCGCCTGCAGCGGAAGGCATGGAAATAAAGTGTCAAAAAAGATTAGCTAAGTAGGAACAAATCTACTAGGTGACTTGAAACTGGAATTGGCAACAAAGTAAGAAGGCAACTTTTTGAAGCCCCAAAGTAGCACTCGTCAGTCACTATTCTAAGAAAGGAAAATATTACTGAGAATGAGAAGGAAGTATTCATCTCAGGAAGTGGCTACGGTTGTGCCAGGGGCTCTAATATGAAGATTGACAAGATTTCTTGACATGGAGTATCTTCTGGCAACAAGGAGTCAGAACCGTGACCCCAGTCGGAACAGCAGGATAGTACCCAAGGATGTGTTGGCCTCTGTTTTACATAAAATTGACTTCTAGGAATAGCTACAGAATTTGCAGGACTAAGGGCAAAATGCAAATCTGTAGTCCTGGTTGGAGACGGCAAAGTCAGTCTTTCCTCCCTGCAGTCCGTGGCCCCACCTACACCAGAGATGCCCCACAGCAGAGATGCCCCACAGCAGAGACGGGCACCCCCGTGTCTATGTACAACGAGCTCTGCGCCTGGACGGGGCATCGAAAAGGTGCTGTCTCATTTCAGGCTGCTGTAACAAATTACCGTAGGCTCTGAGGCTTCAAAAGCAAACATGTATTTCTCCCAGTTCTGGAGGCTGGAAGGCTGAGGTCAGGGTGCCTGCATAGTCAGGCTCTCCGTGAGGGCCCTCTCCCTGGTTTGCAGAGAGCCATCCTCCTACTGCATCCTCCAGTGGCAGGAAAAGAGCTGGCTCTCAGGTTTCTTCTTATATGCGCACTGATCTCATTTATGAGGTCTCTATCCTCACGAACTAAGTACCTCCCTAAGGCCCCACCTCCAAATAGCATCACATTAGGATTTCAACACATGAATTTTGAGAGACACAAACACTCAGTCCATTGCAGGGACCCCGACAGGTTGTCTGCAGAATGCACCATAGCACAGCCAGACCGTGTGAAGAGGATCAGAGCTTTATCCCACCCTGAGTCACCAGAAGGCATTTGCCCAACTCCTGCTCTCTCTGTCCTGATGCCCAAGTCCCTCCTAAAGCAGAGGACAGGGACAGAATGTGAACATCTCCCACCGACACAACCCAGAGGGTGGCAGCCATGGTGAGGTGGGATGGGGAGGCCAAGCAGAGTGCAGAGCACCAACTGGCAAACTCCAGGAGGCAGACGACAGATTTCAGGGAGGTGAGGAGAGAGAGAAGAGGGATCCCACCTGGCTGAGCCAAGGCTCTGAGGCTCCAAGGCCCAGAACATCCAGCTCCTACTCTAACATTGCATTACACTTCACTTACAAAACGAGGATTCAAAGATAAAATGATCACAAATTTCAAGACTGCAACTGGAGAGCATTTCAGCCCAAGCAGGGGATGCTCCTGAGCATGGAACACTGTGCAGTTGTGCAGCTTGCACACAGTGGAGCCCGCCAGCCCTGACAGTTACATTTTCCCTGGTGCAGGAGCTGCGTGCCTGCCCATAATGCGTTCGTTTCCAAATTCTAGCCCTTCATCTCTAGCCCTTCTGCCCTCATGCATTGCCTCCTCTGACCATTTGCCTTGATTTCTTTCAATTTTTTAAATAAATTTTTTTCTTAATTTTAAAGGAATTTTAAAATCATTTTATGTACTTTCTTTGACATTACGTCAAAGAACATGAGACTTTTTCTTTTCAAAACTAGTTGTTTTATCATTATTACTATAAAAGCCATACACTTACATAGTAAAATACATTTTTAAGATATTTTTTATTTATTTATTTTTAGACAGAGGAGAAAGGAGAGGGAAAGAGAGGGAGAGAAACATCCATGTGTGTTTGCCTCTCACATGACCCCCACTGAGGACCTGGCCCACAACCCAGGCATGTGCCCTGACTGGGAATAGAACCAGCTATCTTTTGGTTCACAGTCCGGTGCTCAGTCCACTGAGCCACACCAGCCAGGGCAACTTACACAGTAAAGTACATTTCAAGAAATACCAAAAGATAGAAAAGTAAACATCTTTCAAAATTCCCATCCCTAGAATCACCTCGAAGGGTAGGATTAGTTCTTTTTAGTTCCACTGGTGGTTGGAACACCCACTGATGTAGCTTTAAAAATGCTCACACCTTTAATTCGCTTTGTCAACAGTAACGAGAGTCCCGAGCCCTTTTCACCATTCCTGCAGTCGTGCCGGCCTGTCTTCTGTGTCCATTCAGCTCTCTCTCTTTTATCCTGAGGACCTGCTGGGCAACTTTTTCATACAGGATGCTGTGTATAATGTTGAGTTTATGTATGTTAAAAATGCAAATTTTGAATAATGTCCTATAGACAGTTTGCATTATTGAGAATTACAAATTGACTGTCATCTTTGCTATAATTTCTAAGTCCTTGTGTCATTGCCTTCAAGGATCCAGAGTTGCCAAGATTATGGCTCTTTCCGGTTGTAAGTGAATTATCTCCATGTCCCCCGAAGTTTGTAAGAATTTTCCTTTTACTATTTTGAAATTGAAACAAGATATTTCTACACTTTCTTTTCTCTTTTTTATTAACTCCTCTTAGTATTGAGTTGATCCTCAAGGACTCCTGAGACCTGACCTTTCTACCATTTGGGAAAATTTCCTTGTAGCTTTTATAGTTATTTTCCCTTCTTATAGAGCTCATATTAAGAGATGTTCAACTTATTTTTCATCTCTAAATTTTACCCTTTGTTCTGAGAGATATTGTCAACTTTGTCTTCCATGTAACCAATATTGCTTTCAGACATGTTCTTTCCATTATCCATCCTGTGCAGTAAATTTTGTACTTTGGCACTCATATTGTTTAATTCCCAAAAGAATTTTTTCCTTTCTGTGTTTGCCTTTTTTTCTGGAAGTGGTATCTTCTGAAATCTCTTTGAAATTAACAATTAGCTTTAAAAAAAGACCCTTGTGTTCAGTATTATCTTTATGTCCACTGAGATCACTTGTTTCAGTTTTCATCTTTGTTCTTCTCTTCATATTATTTGTTTTCCTTAAAAACATGGTGTTCGTGAAGTTTGTGTATGTACGAAACTCTAACCAATTAAGTTAAATGATTGGCAAGAGTTTCCTCTACATTTATGTAAATTCTTTCCACCCCCACCCCCAGCAACTTCTTTAAATAAGCCTTGATTGCATGTTCTGTGGAAGTGGGTACCGTGTGTCCAAAACAGGCTTGCTGGTGGGAAATGAGGGCAATGAACAAGCAACCAGGTAAAGAATCCCCACAACTATTGGTACAAGAGCTAACAACCATCAGCAAGCTTCAGTATACTGCCTGCCTGTGTGTGTGTGTGTGTGTGTGTGTGTGTGTGTGTGAGAGAGAGAGAGAGAGAGAGAGAGAGAGAGAGAGAGAGAGAGAGAGAGAGAGAGAGGAGGTATGTGTTCATGTATGCCACCTGAGGAAGCTCCAAAGTTACCTGGCGCTCGACCCTGTTTCTTTCTCAGATCCTCACTCTGGCTCTTCAGGCTAGGAAGGTTGGGAGGTGCCACGTCTTTACAGAAAGCAGCAAAGTCAAGAATGGGAGACTTCTTGAACTTGCACAAGGAACAGCTATTCCCAAAGCAGTTGCCAGCTGATTTCCCTGACTTTCCCTGATTTTCCTTAGCCAGGCCTGTTTGTACATGCCACCATCTCTACTGGGCAGCTCTGTTCTTGGAGCTTCTCAGGCTCTTCTGGGGGAAAAATTAGGCTTGCCCTTGGTCCCTTTGGCCATGGTTCTCTCGTTTCTTATTTTCCCGCCACTCAAATTCCATCTGCTTCCTGTCTTCATGAAATACCTCAAAATAGGGTGTTGTTTTCCAAAGTAATATTAATTGCATTCTTCTAAAGATATAATTTCTATCACTTCAGTGAGATCTTTGGCAGAAAGAAAAATAGATAGACATCTCAAATTGTGGACATCTCCAACCTCTGGATTAATTTTTTCTCTGAATTTAGTAAGGTGACATTGGTTAATAATATTATATAGGCTTCAGGTATATAATTCTCCAGTACACCATCTATATATTATATGGTGTGCTCAACAACCCAAGTCAGGCCTCCCTTCCATCACCATTTCTCCTCCCGAAACCCTCTCTCTTAATTAATTTTAATGTGAATTGATATAACTCCTAACCTGTAAGCTGTGACAATTTAACATTCAATATTGTGATTGCTACAAAATCCCTATAAAAATCTTCTCTATTTCAATCAGGAACTAGAATCCAGTTAAGGCCTATGATGGAGATAGTATATTTATCACATTGAAAAAAAGTTTATAAAGAAGTATAGACAGACTCAAAACACAATTGAGATAGTTCACTTTTGGAAACAGGCAGAAGAAATAACGTGGCCAGTAAAACACAGTGGCATAAGTTAAACTGACGCAGGGAAGAAAATACGCTACATCTTCCCTCAGGGTAAAAACATTTGAGTAAATAGTTATTGTAAGAGATAAAAGGCCCTTGATCAATGCTAGATCTAGAGAAAGCTAAACAGAGAGGGTGAGTTAAGAATAAATTACAAAGAGATGGTGGTTAAAACACTGTATATTATTTCATTATCTCATATAATGTGAGGTTACATGAACGTCTGGTTACTCTTCAAAATGCCACTGGTATAAAGCAGCCACAATTAACTATAGCCTTATTAATTAATGGCTTATGTTTTCAAGGTGCCTCATTACTATAATTACAAAACAGGAAAAACTTTTCTCACATCTTACAGTGAATCATCATTAGAAAGACAGATTTGAATTCTCAGGTCTGTACTTAATACTTCAAACACTTGATTTCCTTTTACCTTAACATATTTCATTAAAAAAATAAATAAGCATATTTCTACTTCAGCCAAGGAGAGTCTAATAACTCTGAACATAGTTCATCTAATACAATTTAGTATTATACCTTCTAATGAATGGACTAACACAATATATGTGAAAGAACATAAATTAATAGCTATCAGGTTAAAAATCAGCGACATTCTTAAGAAACCTCTCTGTTAAATGAGGTACCATCCACTCAGGTATTGTAAATCAATGAAATGACAAGTATCAAACTGTTAAATACAAAAGTTAATGCCTTGTATTACACCACCACGGACATTGAAGCAGTCAAGCATCTATGGATTCAGAAGATTGCTTTTTTTCGGTTGTTGTTTATTGTTTTTAACTGGTAACCCTTCAGAGGTTTTTGAAAAAGAGAGTGTTCCTGATCAGAGAGCACAGAGTCTGGGGATCTCCAACAAGAGACAGCCAGGACTGGTAGAGAATGAACCCAGTAGCCCTTCCAAGTACCTTCTACCCAAGGGAGTTTGATCTCATCATTTTGTTTAAATGGCTAAACCCATACTTTCATCTTTCTTTGTTCACATTCCTGGAAGATACTGATGCATTTCAGCAAATGAGTAATTTGTATCGGTTGTTTCAGAGGAGCAAGGAAATGACAAAGTTCATCTTTTCTCTGGGTCGATTTGTAGACTGTGAAAACGGGACAAAGAGATGATACCCTGACCAATATCGGAAGCTGAGCAAAGGAAAAAGAAAAAAATCTTCTCTTTGATATATCTGAGCACCAGGGAAGAGAGGAAAAATGACTAAAAATTAACTCATTATACTTCTTCAATACCATGTTTCATGAGGAAGAGATGAATTCTTCAATAACGAAAATGATGATCCTTCCCATACCTGAAACATGGAAGTCTCTAAGAGATTCAAGACTTTCAGAAAACTCATTCTAATTTAGTGCCACAATGTTCCTTGTCTCGCCCACACTCATACATTTTTAACATTTTATTAACGTCTCAGAAAGTCCAGTTAAGTGAAACGTGCCACTTTTTGAAGCTTGCAATACTTCTATTGGTCTGAACCCATAATGATAGTACAATTTAACTTTTTTGGATTTTTTGAGCTTGTTCCATGCTATGCATATAATTAAAATGGTTAGAGTTGTTTTACTGATAGTTGCTTATTTCCTTTAACATGGAAAAATAGAAATTATGCTTGTAAAACTAGTGGTGAAATTATTTTAAAGGGTTCTAGTCAGTAAGCAAAATTATTTTCTTTGTCCTACCTAACAGCTACTATAATTTATGAGACATGAATTTGCAAGTGCTAAAGGAGAGAAGAAAATTCAATAATAGCAGATAGTTCAACTAATCCTTGTATGTCCACCAACAAGAATGATTCCTGATGACGCATCAGAATGTCACCATTTTTATTTTACAGGTGAAGGAAACTGGGGACCAGAGAGATGAAGAAATGCAGCTTAATGTCACGTAGCTATTTTATTTAGCTGTAGAACTGAAACTAACATTCAAGCCACTCACGTTTGGTTGTTTAGCCTTTATACAATATCACATTTAATCCCCTTAATTTACAAATGTTAAAAATATAATAAATGAGGTGGGAAAAGTAATTCAAAGTAACTAAGAAAAAAGCAGATTCTAAAGAAAAGGAAGACTGGTTTTGGAAAGAAGATATTTTTCCCACTATACTTCTTATGAAACCATGTTTGAGATTTCAGGCTGTATAAAGGGTCATGACCTGATCGCTAGACATGTGTGCAAAGCATGCAATGGTTAGGTACTGAAATGGTTAGGTCAGATTCCTTTGTTTTTGTTCACAGAATGGCTGCTCTTATTCTATTCTTTACGGTGTAACCCACTTTCCAAATGGATGTTACCACCATAAATAGATCGATGAAGACATCGTAATAAATCATTACCAGGTTTTCAAAAATTAAATTCCCAAAAAGATTGCAGATAAGATATAGTTCTTAAAGAATCGAAGAGCAGGAAGTAAAAGACAAATTCTTCTTTGAGGACGTCGAAGTGGTATCACCAATGGCAGAGCTGCCAGTTAGTATGTGACAACACACCTTTAAGACAAAGTAAGATGCTGATGGAAACACCAGATATGACCAGGATCCTAATAAGTCATTCAGTTACACTCAGAAAAAGGGAGCTTACTAGAATTCTGAGCAAAAGAAGCTCCTTGGATAAACAATGGAACTCTGAAAGGTAATTCACAGGGAGAGAACTCACAGTAAAAGGGGGCAAGGATTAGAATATGGCACGTGACGCCTGGTGCACCTGCTTTCCTCTCTAGAACCTGTTTTGAATTTCACACTCGAGCATCCTTGTTGCAGTTGTTCGCTTTCTGCCATGAGATATTTGGAGAATGGGGTTCCAATAAGTAAATAAAGCAGTGACTCCAGCGGAGTCAAAGATCAGCGTGGAGAACAGGAAGCCACAGATTCATTGGAGGAAATGCTGAGAGGGTCAGAGGCCCGTTCCAGCTCAGAAAGTGATTCGTTCAACTCCTGAAGCTAAGGGGAGATTGTACAAAGTCCAGCAGAATTCAAACCATGAAGAAAGGGAAAATAGTGGCAATGAAGGCATTTTACCTCCTTTGCCCTTATTGAAATAACAGCAAGTACAGACACAATAGAAATATAATGATGAATTCAATTCAGTGAGTTCTGTATAAGAAAAACTATGACAAATAAGAATAACACTTGAGATTAAGTCTTGAAATAAGAATTTTCTCTCACATACCTATGATTCGATGAAGGATGTATGGTTTGTAACCATTCACCAAGTTTTATTTTTTTTTAACTTTTAGTCATTGATTTATGCTAGAAATAAGTATTGAGAAAGAACTTCAAATAGTTTCTTTGTTCTTCAGGTTTCATTTGAGTAGCGAACAGAGACTTTAACTCCTCCCCTCCATACATCTTTAATATGCAAGCAATAGAACTAAAATTAAAATTGCTTTAAATTACTGTCTGAACTGTCTAAAGCAGCACTCACATACAAAGTGTTTAGCCAAAATGTAAATTAAGTCTATTTAATATCATCAGTTTCAAAAATATTTTTACCTCCTAGATTGCTAGTTTATTACAAAGGTCACTAAAGGACGCAAATGAACAGCCAGATGAAGAGATACATAGCACATAGTGCAGAAGGGCCCTGCACACAAGGGCATCCATCCCAGTAGAATTTGGGGCAGACCAACCTCCTGGCATGGGAATGCTCTCCAAACCCCACAGTTCAGAGATTTTTATGGAGACATCATTATGTAAGTATGGTTGATTAAACCTCCTGGATAGTTATCCAAAGATATCCAGAACACTAATTTAAAAAGATATGTGCATCCCTATGTTCATTGCAGCATTATTCGCAATAGCCCAGATGTGGAGCAACCTAAGTGTCCATTGATAAACAAATGGATCAAGGAAGTGTCATGTATGTATGCAATGAATGTATTTATTCAGCTATAAAAAAGAACAAAATTGCCCTGGCTGGCATAGCTCAGTGGATTCAGCACGGGCTGCGAACCAAAGTGTTGCAGGTTCAATTCCCAGTCAGGGTACATGTCTACGTTGCAGGCCATGACCCCCAGCAACCGCACACTGATGTGTGTCTCTCTCTCTATCTCCCTCCCTTCCCTCTCTAAAAAAATTAATAAATAAAATATTTTAAAAAAAGAATGAAATCTTGCCATGTCCAACAACATGGATGGTGCTAGAAGATATTATGTTAAGTGAAAACAGTCAGACAGAGAAAGAGAAGTACTGTATGATTTCACTTACATGTGGCATCTGAAAAACAAAATAAACAAGCAAAAGGGAAACAACCGTATAGATACAGAGAACAAACTGGTCATCAGAGAGGAGGGGTTGGGGGAGGGGTGAAAAAGGGAAAGAGATTAACAAGTACAAATTTCCAGTTAGAAACAGTCACAGGGATATAAAGTACAGTACAGAGAATATAGTCAATAATATTGTAAGAGCTATATATGGTGCCTGATAGATACTAGACTTATGGAGGTGGTCATTTCATAAGTTATATGAATGTCTAATCACTATGGTGCAAACCTGGAACTAATACAATATTGCATGTCAACTGTAATTGAAAAATAAATTTTAAAAAACTTTAATAAGATTTTTGGAAATCACCTATGAAATATTTTTCTTATGAACCATAGTAAACAGGAAATCATTTGCAAAATAAAAAAATAAACAAGAAAATAAAGAAACAAAAAAATGATGGTTTTCCTTGAAATAAATTTATTTTACAACATTAAAAACTAGGAAGCATCAGTTTCCAATGCGCGCACACAGAAAGCTTTCATTACACAAGACTATACATAAAATACTGTTAAATGATATAAAAGTAAAATAAACACAAGAAATAACTTACAAAAATGACAAAAGTAGATCTAAAACTACAAAGATACATTAAATTAACAGTATGAAAAAAGCCATGCAAGGATCAGAAGGAGAAAACTAAGGTGAGTGAAACAATGAGAAGGGCGACATGAGGCGTGAAGAAAAGAGAAAACAGAGACCAAACTGAAAACTGTTTACGTCCCTGGAGTAGTGACAAGAGTAATAATAGGAAAAGATAATGGAAAGAAACATTCCAGATCAGAACAAAATTTAAAAACTTGAAGTTCTGCCTCGGCAAATTTGAAAATGGAAGTCAACAGTGAAAATATCCCAATAAAGAGTTAAATTGCAAAGATAAGTAAGTAATCCAAAAAGTATACTAGAAGGAAGATAAATAGAATAATGCTAGCCTCAGCCTTGTTTCTCTCCACCAAAATAAATGCGGGAATGTAACTGTTCAAGGTGGGGCAAAATACATTCACAGCCATCCAGTGGGAAATAATACAATAAATAATACAAGAACAAACTCTGTTTAGTGTACTCACAACTTTAACCTACTTTTTCCCCACCCTGTATGTACAAAACCTTTAATTTCAAAACAAATATTTTACTGGTTCACTTTATGGTAGCTACACTACCCTCTATATCAAAAGGCACCTGGGAAATGTTCTAAAATCCAAAAGATTTTGAATATTTATCATCCTATTAGTTTTCTACAGAAATCATAATATTGTAGCATAAGTATATCCTATGCAATATTCAGGACATACTTATACTGCCATAAAGTTCATCATTTATCTGAAATTCAAATTTGACTTGGTGCTCTGTATTTAATCTAGCCACCCAAATTAGGCATAATCTAATTGGGTTGGGTAAAGAGGAACCAAATTTGTTATACTAAGGATTTTTTAACCAGCTATGAATTTAGGCTACTATGTAGGTACTACCATATTGAAGCCACCATAATGATACCAAATTGTGCCTGTGTCCTAGATAATTCTAAGACATCTAGATTCTGTCTACGGATGTATCCTGTTTGGCATTACTGAGCATTTAGGATTCTTTTCAACACCTCATTCTGGATCTCAGTCAGCTATTTGGAGCCACATTGGCCATTTGTTTTATCTTTAGGGGTCTCTCAGGCTATGTCATTGCCTTATTTCAAACAAAATTCCTAAAAGACTCTACTTCTTTAACACATGAATCACCTTTACTCTAGCGGGGTCCAAAGTAGAACCTATACCCTCCTCTTTTCAAATCAAATATTCCTGAGGCGTTAATGCCTCACTTAGAATTGAAATGCATCTATATCACCTGGTTATAAGTTGCTTTACCATTCTCAACCCCTTCCCCTAAGGAATGAAGTGTTTGGCCTCTTTCTCTGGTTCCTGATAATTCCCTGGTAATTCCCAAAGGGAGCTTGAACTCCCTTTGTTCCCAGCATGCACTGCCACACATTCTCCTTGCTGTAAGAACAGGTAGGTGCCAAACCATAGAAATAAATAAATAAAAGCTCCAACATACAGCTAGGACAAGGCTCACTATACAGTTCATGCCATAACAAAACTGCATTAAGCATAATGAAAGCAATGACTGTATACTAAGCTAAGAAAGTAAACAAAAATACTCCGAGATTCTAATTTAATTAATCAAAATTAGCTTTTGCACTCATGTTTTGTTGTACCATAAGGGAAATAAAGTTCTAATATTAAATATTTGCTACTTGTACCTTTTGTTCTAAGACTGTATTAAAATTATAACTTGTGGCTTTTTAAAAGTATAATTCAACAAAATTAAGACAATTTAAATCAAATGTTTCCTATAACATTGTACACTGATAATTGATTAGATTACGACGACCCAGACACTCTAAAATTTTGAAGTTTAATTCACTCAATATATACTGATCACCTAGGACTGCGTTCTTTGCAGATATCAATGGCAATGCAGTTCAACCTTCCTTTGAGTTACAATCTAATTATCAAAAAAATATATTATGCGAATAAAAAGGTCAAAATGTAAGGTATCCTCAGTGACAATGCAACATTTTCTATATTTTTCAACCATAGTTCCTAATAGCTCCTACACATATGCTTTAAAAAAAAGGTGTGATGTGAGAAAAATTAATTAAGGATGAAATAGGAATTCAGCAAGGCAGGTGCACTCTGCCAGGCTTTGTGAGACAAGCCCCCCCTAACCCTGCATGCGCTTTCTTCCCACTCCTTTTGCATAAACAGGGGGGCTCAAGCCATAATGATTACAGTTTGCTGCGTAGCTGCTGTATCTGTATTTGTCGTCTCCACATCTCTCGCCTTTTTACAGCTGATGAGTTTGTTTTCAAATGCCTCCACTCTCAGTTCTATTCTGTTAGTTTCAATTAACTACTGCAGGTGACAATATTGGATCTCATGACCTAGTTGTTTCTCCATCTCCTCAGTGACTGCCAAATGGAACAAATACACATAATCAGAAAATAAAGGCTGTAGAAGCTACTTGGGCAGAAGATAAATTAAGGGATAATCTACTACCAAACAGGGCGAGGAAAGCATCAGCATGCAGAGAATGCAATGATCCTTTATTAGAACTCCCTTAACCTTTCGACGGCTCCCAGGCCCTGCATATGTACCTGGGAGAACCTCCAACATTTTCACGCTGAAGTAGCTGCCCTGAGTCTCTTAACACTGGACGACTCTTTTACTTAGATCATATTGTCTGCCAGCCTGCACTATGCACTCAGAGGTCTGTAGAAAATTGTTCAACTGAACTTCCTTGTAAAGAAAAAGGGCTTTTGTGAACTGAGTAATTTGGTTCTTTGATTCTGGACAAGTTTTAATTTTGAGGACAAATGAAAATGTGCATGTCCTGTTTTCATGGTGTGAGAAGGAACAGTTGCCTATGCCCTTCAAAAGTATATGTTCCACAACGTAAAAAAAAAGAAGTTTTTAATTGGTCACTTTTATTGCACTATCTCACTAAGCTCAAATTTCAGGTTGGTTAGCCCTTATGTAAATAGAAACCCAGGTAACCAGAAACCCACTTGTCAAAGGTAACATCGCAAACCAATTAAACTGTGAGTAAAACTAAGGTTAAACCTTACTGGGAAGCAGAAAAATACAATAATTAAATGTAATGAAAACTTCATACTTAACTATAAAATTGCAGAATCTTAAAATGTTCCCTCCTTTTACTGAACAGTGAAATTTTTATCTAAATTACAGTGTGACTGTCTCAATCCCTAATTTCAAAATGCTGCCACAAAGTTGGATTTAGAAAGCCAGTTTTCATAGTGATAAAATTTCTAAACTCCACTGACCATATTTCAAAGTAAAAAAAAAAAAGCAAATCTTCTTTGAGAATAACAACTTCTTTTTAAAATGTCATGCCATTCAAATAGCTAAAGAATCATTCAATTTACAGATACATCAATGATATGCCAACATAAAGAGAGTCACAGTTTTGTGTAAGCAAAGAGAAAAACCAAGTAATTTCCATATTTTAAAAAACTCTTTTTATGAGAAAACTTTGAGATTATAGACACATATAATAGAACATAGACATTGTCTAAGTTCTGGTGTCCAGGCTGACACAAAACATTATTTCATGAATATCTGTGTAGTGTCACTAAATACAAAATTTTCTACACAATCCTCATGTTTATTGCAGAAAAACCCAAGTGGTTTTAGAAGAAGCAAATTCAGAACTCTCAATCAATGAAACATTTCTGTTTTGCAATTTGATCTTCCATTGTTTTCAAAGGATGCAACGTTGCAAAAGTTCACAAGAAGGAGCAAATGGTATTTGAAACCCTGGACCTCTTTGAAAGTCTCCCCAGGAACTGGGCAGAGAGGCGCCTGCCAGCAGTGGTCAGAGATGCTGTCCTACTGTGATGTTAATAAGATAAAGGATGCAAGTAGAAAAAGCCACAGTAATTAGAGGAGGAGATAAATACCTTTTTTTAAATTTTATGAACTGTCTCTCCATGCAGTCTGCACTTTAAGGCAAGAGCTTTGTTATACTAAATGCACATGTTAATTAAACATTTTTTTAGAATCTCACCCTTCATTAATAGGTCAGAGAAGAGCCAAGATAGGAACAAATCACTGTCAATTGTGTAAGACACTAGGAGATGCTTGACCTCCAGGCCTCCTAAGTCTTTTGTTCTGCCTTTCAAGAAAGTTGTTTTGTCACCCAATTTTCAAATACCTATCACAACTGTCAACACCAATTGGCTACCAGAAACAGCACACAGATTACAGCGATACAAGACTAATTGGGACCATTTTGTGTGCACCTGGAAGTGACGTAAGAAGTGTGGAAGTAGGATAGGGCTATAAAATTCCTCTAAAATTTATTTGGCTCTCCCTGGTTCTCTTCTGTAGGAAATTCATGTCAGAAAAGAGATGGAGACAACCCTGACAATCAGCCAAGTGTGAAATTCTCTATTTAGTCATTATAAACTGTCACAATAATCATGATTATTTAGCTTAATTTGGTTTCCTCAATATAGCACTGAAAAGGAGAGAACTGAATCCTGATTTGCTGAACCCAAGAATGTCTGAAGTTCTAAAATGAAGTTCTTCTGCAGAAGCTTGGCACGAGTATATTTTCCTAAATGTATCGAGTGAGAAGCCTGAGGATTGTCAGGAAGTCGAGATTTTTAGCAAAAGGAGCAAGCCTGTATTTAGATCCCTAGCGGGTTGGACTAATTGGTGTGGAGCGAAGTAAATTAGTGGCCCTAATGCAGACCGTTCAAAGCCGTATGGGAGCACGCGGGGTTATGATCTGATGCTTCGTAATAGTAGCAGTGCCCTAGATGCACATTCTGGAAAGCAGTTAGATAAAACGAGCATGTGTCCCTGACCTAAGGAGAATCACTCCTAGGGCACGGTTGCAGCCCTCTGCATATATAATTTACTTAACATTTGACTGCTTTACAGAGCTTAATAAGGAGGATTTTGTCCCTTCAATGATAGAGAAAGGCTGAACAACGGAGATGTCATCTGCTACAAATAATATTCAATAAATGAAGGAAGTGCTGAATATGCCGTAGAGCCTTTCCCACAGCTCCTTCGGGGGCGTGCCCTGTGATGTCGCTGCTTCACAGAGTAAGGCTCGTTTAGGGAGAAGAGGCCAAAGGGAACAGCATCCTTATGGCGAGTTTCTTATTCCACTCATTACAAGGAAAGCACACCCAGACTGTAAAGACGTAGCAAAGATCCTTAGTATCAATGTCAGAAACATTCAAACCTGTAGAGAGTTTCTGTGAGTTTATTTGAGCCCAACGGACGACAATTGCTGGGAAGCAAAATCTCAAACATTAAGAAATGCTCCCGAGAACGGCAGTTTAGCACCTTTTTTCCTACATCACAGTCAAAAAGGGGGCGTAAGGGGGTTACTGGTATCCACTGGGGATAGGTTAGGGCGGCGGGAGAACACAAAATGGGACACGTCTAGGATTGGATAAAAAGTTACTGATAGACACATATTTTTACACCAGTGGGTACGGGATAGTTAACAGCCAACAATTAACACGAGAATAGTCACAATGAGGGGATTCGTGGTCTCTGCTCTGGAGGGTGACTGTGCTTTGAGGGGTCTGGAAAAAGGAACATTACTTTGTTATAGCAAAGGGGGGTTTATGGTGTGCTCTCCCAGATGCAAAAAGACAACTGACACGCTCGGGTAAGGTGAAGATTGACCTTTGTTAGGGAAAAATACCACCTTAGGACACAACTGCCCACCGTGAACAGCTTTTAGTTTAAAAGTTTTTATGTCAGACCATCCTGTGTGGTTGGTTACCTTAGGTCTCTGAATTTGTAAGGTCACCACGCAGGCCGCTCCTGAGCTTGTCGGGTTAATACGTGGCCCCTTTTCTTCCACACTAGACTAGGAAACATTGGACTTGGAAAAGAAAGGACTGGTCACCTAATTCACTCCTCACCGTGGGCACGAAATGACCCTAAAACATCCAGGGGTTTTGTTCTTTTTTAAAATTATTTTTTATTTACTATACTATTACAGTTGTCCCAGTTTTTCCCCTTTAGGCCCCCCTTCACCCAGCATGCCCCATTGCCTAAGGCCATCCCCACACCATTGTTCATGTCCACGGGTCATGCGTGGAAGTTCTTTGGCTACTCCATTTCCTGTACTGTGCTTTACATCTCATGGCTATTCTTTCTTTTTTTCTTCAAGATTATTTATTTACTTATTTTTAGAGAGAGTGGAAAGGAAGGAGAAAGAGAGGAAGAGGCTCACAACCCAGGCATGTGCCCTGACTGGGAATCAACCCAGCAACCCTTTGGTTCACAAGCCCGCACTCAGTCCACTGAGCCACACCAGCCAGGGCTCATAAAACAACCAGGATTTTATAGCAGTCAACACCTCCAGGAATAAAAAGCTCTCTGTATTGATAGGTCCAAACCAGTTTTGGACAACTGAGACTGTGAGTAAGTGCTACCTTTTAGAGAAGCAGCATCTGCCCCCCAGGGCTTCTCCCCATTGGTGTACACCCTGGGGCTCCACCCAAATTGCTGTGAGAGTGTTGAGCAGAGCAGGGTCAGAACAGGGCCCCCTCCAGTTATGCAATAAGGCTCACCTAATGGTGAGAACGCAGCACCCTGAAATTCCTGAGCTGCGGGTAACAACCACAATCCAACTCCAAAGCGGAACTTGAAGATTCATTCTGAGCAATTTCACTTCGGTTGTGAGTTATTAGCACTCTCTCTTTTCAGTGCCAGCAGACTGAACAACTTTTCTAGAATTTGGCTGGGGAAGAAGGAAGGGTGCCAGAACGGATTCATACACTTCTCGATGTGGTCAAGGTTAACGGGAGGCCTACAGGAAAGAAGTTCAAATCTCAGCATCCTTATAACGCTATAATTATGCCACGGCTTGAACATTTGGGAGGAAAGCTGATTCGACACTGGGCATTTCCACACAGGACAAAATCTCTTACGAGACCACTGACACTTTTAGTGATGTCTTAGAACATCTTAAAACAATAACAGATGGATAAAAATTGTGCTGGAGAGCCAATGCTTTAAGATACTGTTTAAGTTCTATTCCCACAGAATACACACATCAACCACTTTTTTCTTCAAGTGCTCTTTGAAGCCTCCATACTTCAGCATCTCGCTTCAGCATCTCTCTTCTGGCTTTCCTCCAACTTCTCTGACGTCTCTTTGTTGGTTCCATTCACTGTCTCCTCCTTCTCCAACTATCCGTAGTTACTGGGGTTTTTCTCGTCTTCTCTGAATTCTTTCCTTCAATAATGTCTTCCCCTGGTTTCAGCAACTACAAAACAGCCAGTAACTCTGCAATTGGTGCTTCCAGCCTTGACTACCCTCTGGCACCCTGGACTTGTGAGTCTAAAATCTCACGCTCTCTCAGCCTGCCATGGGGTCATGCTGGCCATCACGCTGCTCTGTTTATGGGAGGCCCTTTCCTCCCACTTTTCCCTCTGGCTTCACTCACCCGTCCATCACAGTGCGGCAGAGATGGCCATTCCCATACACATATTAATGAGCTGATACTTATCTCACTGCACTCTATCTTCTATATGCTCCTTGAGGGCAAGAACTGCCTCGTAGCCATCATTCTATTTCTAGGACTTATCACAATGAATGAATTACATCAGGGGGCAAATAAAACAGTACTGGAATGAAATGAGTTTCTCACAAAGGGCTGAGGTGCTTTATGCTGGTGCTCACAACCCAGCATAAAGTCACTGGATACATTAAGCAAGTGCTTTTTCATACAAGTATTCACTGTGTGCACCTAAAAGTCCGCATGGTGTATCCCACCAGAAGCCTGTGCCGAATGCTCCCCCAGCCCCAGAGTCAGGGTGATCCGTGAAAGCCTCGCCCCCTAGTTAAAATCTTAGCAAGAGTGCATGGATAATGGCATTGAAACTAGACCTTCACCTCTCTCTTAGAAGAACCCAACCACCACATTCTCACTATGAATGAGAATATTTGTCTGAGTGCATAAGATTTTTCAGTGAAATGTTCTGCAAGCTATGAACGTAGCCACCTCTAACCAAATTGTTGCATAGCATCTCAAAGTAAAATCATACCGTTTAATGCAAATTAGGCATGAATATCTTATGCCCCACAGTACTTCTTGTGTTTTCTAAATTCCCAAGATTAAATGCTCCAAGTGATGGTGCTCTAGGTGTTAGTGACCGTGTAGCAGTGAGAACCATGACAGCATGCGGAGGGTTCCAGGTCCTGAAGGGGCTGCAAGGAAATGTGGGATGAGATGTCGCTGGGACAAGCAGTTAAAGACAGACACTAAAATGTTAGATGGAGCCAATTTTCCAGTAAAAAGAATGTACAGAGATTTGTGGTGACAGGAGGAGCATTAAAATGAAGGAAACCTATAGGATGTCACGGGAGAGAATATCCCTCCCGGGGCGAACCAAAGGTAATAATGGGAAATGCGCTGAAGTAAAAAGGATGAAGAGGTTAGGAGCAAGAACGACTCTGCCTCAGCCACATGCTGGGCACGGACTGGGTGCTGCACATACAGGCTCCATTTCTTAATGAGAATGCTTATTTTGAAAACAGCACTTTCTTCTCTAATAAATTTTGTTATGGACTGAATGTTGAACCCTAAGCTTCGGTGTGACAGCATTTGGAGGGGCACTTTGGGAGGAGACCATGTTTAGAAGAGGAGGGAATCCCCACGATGGGATTTCTGCTCTTATAAGCAGAGGAAGTGACCAGAGCTCACTCTCCCTCCCCTGTGTGGGGACGCAGAGAAAAGGCGACCATCTGCAAAGCAAGAAAAGGATTCTCACCAAGAACTCAGCCGTGCTGGCACCGTAAGCTTGGGTCTCCCAGACTGTAGACGATAAGAAATAAATGTTGTTTAAGCAATGTAATCTGATATTTTGTTAAGCAGCCCAAGCTGATTAAGAAAAATGTTATGTCTCCCCCTGTATGAATACCATTCTGCTATAAATAAAATAAGCCAAACTGTTACTGTGGGTAGTTAACTAGTTATTATTAATAAAGGCAGCAAAGGGAATTAGACCATGGAGCTTAATAAACCGGGGGCATGAGCCTGTCTGCTTCACCAGGGAGGTACAGCTTCACACCCCAGGGGATCATAGCACTGCTCCACAAAGGGGATAAACACTCCTTTCTTCCCCTCTGGCACCAGATTATTGGGTGGCACAGGGGGAGGCGCTTGACCATGGAGGCCTGTCAATCTAACTAGGGAGTGGACCCATCAAAAGCCTGTGAAAGCTTGGGAAAGCTTGGGAGTTAGTTAATTGGCTATTTTGAAAAAGCACCTGTTCCATCCCAAACCCAGGCTACTATAATCCCAAGAGTAAAAAAAGAAGCACCTGCTCCTTCTCTCTCTCTCTTTCACTCCACCCACCAAGAACCCACACTGGGAGCTGTTGACCACGGGGGTCTAGCAGCACCTGGGCCTGAAGCAGGCTGTGTGGGCTCCAAAGGACTTTGCGCCAGTCTTGCCAAAGACAAGGTTGGACTTTTTGCATGGCGGGACAAAAGGAGAGGGGAAACGGGTAGCCCCGGGATAGATTTCTACCTGAATAAGTCATCTTTCCACGTGACAACTTCCCACGAATGGGTCCTCGAAATGTTTTCTTCATAATCCCATGGAAGGGCCTGGTTTCCACTGACAACACAACTAGTGTTTCTCAGCACCTCCCACTTCCAGCTCAGAGGTTCTTGAAAATAATATCTGAACCATATCACTTCTTGCCTTTTCTTTAAATTATGTATATTTGGATAAGATGGAAAGTAAACAGGTGTAACATGGCAGAGGATGAATCAAGTTTATGTATGAGTATAAAATACATTCATTAAGAAAAAATCAAGATCAGCATATAAGCTCAGCAATATTATATGGCGCAGTAAAAAGAATATGTACTTATACATAATTATAGCAAGTGTTTCTTTCATTTTTCTCCATTCCTTTGGCACTTGAGTCTGCAGGAAAGATTCTTTGAAGTCAATGAGCACTGTCTACCAGATTTGGAGGACATGATGTTGAGAACAGTTCAAAGGAGTTCCATTTTCTAACATAAATAAATGTCTTGACAATTAACAATGCACAACACAATAGGTAAAAATGAACAATGTAATAAAAAAAATTGAGTGTGCCATTACATGGCCTTGGATTTCTGACAATTATGCCCTGTCTCCAAACCACGTTGGGGCTCAGGTATAATTAAAACAGTGCTTACTGACAGTAGCAATGTTTTCCATCAAAGACACAGGATAGCAGCAACATAAATGAGAATACCTGTAAAGATTTTTTTTAATGTTTGATTATTCATGGGTTTTTAAAGATTTTATTTATTTATTTTTAGAGAGGTGAAGGGAGGGAGAAAGAGAGAGAGAGAGAGAGAAACATCAATGTGCGGTTGCCTCTCATGTGGCCCCCACAGGGGACCTGGCCCGCAACCCAGGCATGTGCCCTGACTGGGAATCGAACATGCGATGCTTTGGTTCGCAGCCCGCGCTCAATCCACTGAGCTACACCAGCCAGGGCAAGATTTTTTTTTAATTTCACATAATGTTTCATAGAAGGATAGCTTCTTAATTTTTTTAATTTTACTTTTGAATTGTAGTTCACATTCAATTATTTTGAACTAGGGTCAGCTGTAAAAGATAGCTTTGAAAATACATATATCCTTCCAGCTGTATGTTCCATATGACATTAGCCACCATCTCAAATAAGATGGCAATGAACTTTTTTTAAACTTTATTTGTCCAGCTTCCGGTGATCAGAATGGAAGGAAATCCACACTGGGCCACTCCCAGTTAGCCCACAGCCCTTTGGGCACGCGCTCTGCCTCTGGCATGAGGTGGTAAGTCGGTCCCACTGTATTCTCTTCCACCGCACCCATACATTTTCACTTCTAAGCAAGAGAGTTGTGAATGTCTAAGACCAAAGGGAACATTGGTGCCTGCTTCTAGTCGGTGTGTTTCATTGCTTTCTGAAATATAGACTGACCCTGGTTCTCCCTTCAAGGTGACACCTTTCCTGACCGGCTTGTCACTATGGAAGGCACACCAGCCTCTACTCCTCGCATCTTTCCAGTACAGGCTGACCCCATTTCGTGGACAGCATGAATTCCTGGCGGACTGACAACAAACATTAAAGAATAATATCACCGTGCCTGCAAGCATGGTGAGGAAATGCAGAAGCCAAATCTCCAGCCCGTTGCCATTTCCTTTAATAATAATAATTTGCGGTTGTGAATTAGTACAATTCCTGAATGCCTTGCAAGGAGCAGATATGAGTTTAGTGGGAGTTGTGGCTCATTGACTATAGTGAGAGCGTATGACTTTAGTGAGTTTTATAAGGTGATGAGTTAGGTTAAGTTAAAGCAAACCTCGGAGCGTAATTTGATTGGTTTTCCCTCCATCAGTGATGGTTGCTTAATAATCCCTTTCTGTCTATTATATCAATAAATCAAGTGCAATTCAATTTTAATCTGTAAATAAAGTTAAATCAGAGCTATGAGGATATTACATGCCTGCATTAGCTCTTTAGAGGTGCCATTACTGTCTGTGATTATTGAGCTGAATGTAGTCATTTTAGTTAAGTTTTAGTTTTAAAGAAGCTGAGACAAATTTGCTGAATGTTCTTACAAGAAACACCATACACTCTGAGAAATTTGTACCTGCCTGAAATTGCAAACATAAATTATATAACATCAGAACAAATAAGGATTTCTAGCTTCAAGCACCAAGTGATATTATTTTCAGATCGTCAGTAGGGATGCAGGGAACACAATATAGAATAAAGTTTAAATGCTCCTCGCAGAGAAGGGGAAAAATGGGTCAATATTCCCATCTCAACCTGAGAAATTAAAGCTAGGAAAAAACCCAGTCCATCAGCCTGCCACGCTGCACTGTGCTCACAGCGGGACCCCATCACACAGGCAGTATTACAGCACTTAGCACATTATGGGTGCTCAATAAATATTACAGAACACTATTAACCAGGCGGCACACGTGGCGAGGCACTGCAGGCTCTAAATCTCTGACATCATGGGACGTGTCTGGACGAATGTTAAACACAGGAAGCCGGGTGGAAGTGTCAGCCCGGGAGATGGAAAGAGAGGCCGGCCGGACCTCTGTGGGGATGGTGAGAGAACGGAGACAACGGGGACCGCTGCCGTTAGCTCTGTGTCGGCAGATCGATTCCTTCTGCGACCACAATCAGCTGAAAAAGGCCAGGGCACAGTTTTATAGCAGTCGTCTTCCACTCGCCACAATCACGTGTCAAGTTACTGAGAGGTAAACATTCCAGACCTGTGTGTTCCGGCTCAGCTGGGTTACAGAAAATCATGCGCACACATTCTGAATAGGGCTATGCACATGTTTTGTTTTGGTTTTTTTCACATGAATAAGAGAAACTCAAAGAAATCACCCACAACACCTTTAAAAAGCTGAACTTAGCACATTTATGCTCCAAATTAAACTTGAACACTATTTCATAGGGATTTCAGGATATTAACAAGAATTTACACTAAAAAGAAAAATAGATTCAGATGAACATCGGACTTTTAGGATAAATGTAATTTCCCTAAACCCTATTCAACTTTTGTGTTGTCAAAACCACTTCCCTTTGAATTAATTACTTTAATTAACTCATCAAGCCTTAATTTTTTTTGTTTGGCATTCTTGGTTATATTACAGGAAAGCTGAAGAATATATAGAGTTCACCACCAGGATACCCAACACCAATGTCAACATAGTACAAGTTTAATTCCACTGTGAAAGCAGCAAAGAAAACAAACACTGACTAGTGTGGAGTCCCAGCACAGGACAGGGGAGCTAAAGGCACTGCAGGGTAGACTTATAGGGCTTCACACGCACATGGTTTGCATCTGCCGTTCCAGATGACGTGCTAACATGAGTTCGTGAGTGCATCCCCAGTGCGTCTACTGGAGACAAGTGCTTTTTATCTTCAGGATATAAAAAAATAGTGGGGAGAAATTTAAAATTATGTACAGGGTCCAGCAGAAGTAAGGTTTGCTAGAGTGTGGTTGGTGGGATATGTGAATGTCTCCCACGAGATGGACAGCAATTTGACCATTTCACCTAAATTGTTATATGAGGTGCTTCAGTGTGACATTGTTAAATTACAGAATTACATGCTTATGATCTTGTAGTAAAAGACTTTGTAATGAAAAGGGACGTTATTTGTGCCAGACCCTGTATATGGAGTATATAGATATATAGTTACATATGAGGATATATATACATACATGTGTGTACATGTGTATATATGTGTATATGTCTATGTGTGTGTGAAGGTATTCAGCCATGTAATATGAAAAATAGGGACATTTATGGAAGAAGATACAAGATACAAGAAACACTGTACCTAGGATGATGACACCTCAGTCCCCTTCAAAATAGACACCTTGGGACTTCACACAGTTCTCTGATCTTTGTTGATTGCAGCCTGTACATGTTCAACATTCTCAGGTGTTCTATTTGCTGCAATGCTTCCAGAACGTGATTCACTTTCAACAGATTCTCAACCACCTTTGAAGTGTTTGTGAAACACTTTCATTTGTGCTGCACTCATTGCTCTGCCCCAGAAGTCAGACAGAGGAACCACTACCCTGGTGCCACTCACTCCAACAACATTGAACCAATGCATATTGTGTGATTTCCATGCATCAAACTCATCTCCCAGCACTGTCGACACCTCCACTCACCTGCAGTCCTAGTCAGCTGTCTAGGCTGTCTCTTATATCCTCGCCTGTCCACAGTGATTCTCACTAAGCCTTGGGAGAATACACCATTCTGCAAAATAAGATGGGGCCCTTTTTTCCATTCAGCAATTTGTAATTAGCTAGCATTTTAACTTTGCCAGAAAACCCCATAGCTTTAACTAATTTTGGAAAACTGGTATTTTACAAATTCATTCCTATTTTGCTTATCTGGCATTCCTTACGCTCATGAGCAACCACAGCTTATATTCAAAATCTTCCATTCTCCTTCCTGGGAAAAATGCCATATAAAAAGAATCAATATACAATCTCCTTTCAGAGAAAAGAATATGGTAATGTCCTCTGTTTTGTGACACTAGCCACCAATCTTTGTCAAGTGTGGAACATTAATGAAAGTGGAAATGTCATATTCCATCTGCATGATAGAACAAACTAAGGAAGAGTTATAATTTCCCTTTACCATTAGCCAAGTGGTCTCTATCCTGATATAAGAAAGTTAATGAGCGTAGGATATTGAAATCTTTCCACTGGAGAACTTTCTGCTGTGCAGATGTTTCAGCACCACTAGAAACAATGATTGTTGCTTATATCTATGCTGGTATGTACCACACTCCTATTCATTTTTTCCTTAAAATAACAATGGAAGTAATTCATAAACTGAGTAATGGCAGGAAACCTTACATTTACCAGAGTTGTGGAATTTAAGTGTTGGAAGGGACCGAGAGGGCATCATGTCCACTATAATAACCTTGACAAGTTGTGTTTCAGCTTGTCTATGGTAGGGAAATACTTCCCAGAAAAGTCAATTACATCATTGGACAACTTTAATCATTAGAAGTTCGTCACTTCAATCAAAATATTAACAGTAGTTAACCCTAGAGAGGTGTCATGAGAGAAAACTTTCACTTCCATATTAATTGAATTTTCCAGGATGACAATATATTAATTAAAATAAGTGGTTTAATATCTGACTTCAGTCACTTTCCACTCATTTATCCTTGTTTTACCTGATAAGAGCTCTAAAGAGTATAGATGAAATCTTTCCATTTGGTTGCATGAAGACAGATCAATTTGCCTCAGTCTTTGCTTCTTCATAAAGAATAGTTTCAGTCCCTCCACAAGGTATTTTTCTGGTGGATACTAATGAGAGACAATTGTCCCAAGGCCTTTCACATCTTTGCACATCTTGAGAGCAGAGCACTTACCGCCACGGTTCCAGATCATCTTTTCAACAATTTTAGTGAAATAAAAGTCTTAGAAGATGACAACAATGTCTCCCTCTGGAACAAAAGGCAGGCATCCTCCCTGCCCACTGTAAAAGACTTAGGTTCCTTAAACTTAGGGTCCCTCTCCTGTAGAGCAACCTACTGTTAGTGCAGGTGTCACCTGGCCCCCTTTGTTTTGCCTGATGGTAACTGGGGCTTGGGGAAGGCACCAGAAAACCCAATATTCTAGGTGCTAATATTGCTTTTACTAATGAAGTCCATCATCTATGGCCCACGAGTCTCCTGCCTTCTACCAGCATCCATGAAACCATCAGGCTCACAGGAAAGCTTGCAAAGATGGCAAACTCTCATCCCTTTCCCAGTTTCTGACAGGTACTATACACAGTTAAATTCAAAATATGTCCTTGTTTGCTAGGAGATTATATTCCAAGAATGTCAGACTTACACATTTTTGAGGGAGATGTAATTGGAAAAGCTTGAAACAGTATTTGAGTGCTAAAAATAAACAAAATATAAAGAAGGAGCAGAGTTATGTGGTCAGAAAGTCTACTCAGCAGAGACTGAAACAGAATTGTCAGATGTGCTAAGGAAAGATGGAGAGTCCTATGACTGTGAAAGGGACATTGTTTTTTTTTTTTTTTAATTATAGAAGAGCAACCTAAAAGGCTTTGGAAACGGCAAGGATAGTATATCCCCATAACCTGTAACTCTAAAGCTGCTAAACATCTTGCCTTTTTGTGTGTTTATAGGGGCCTCATACTGGGAAAGGCTCTTTCTCACCTACTGTCTGGCTCCACAGTCCAGTCACTACACGAGGCAGCCCCTGATCTTCCAGATTTGCCTGGCTAGCTCTTCCACAGGTCATCCCCGAGGGTCAGTGCGGCAAGGTGAAGGTAGGGCACTAGCAGACTCCAGTGACTTGGAAGATTTCAATTTCGATCAAGCTTTGCCACTGCTGAGTCATTTACCTTCTTCAGCCAGCACTTGGGGAGCATAAATTTCTTAAACTAATTGAGCACTTAATATACAGCTATAAATTAATCACATTGCAATAGTGCTAATTATTTCATTAACTCCAAACCAATCCAGCCTAAAGTGTCACTTCTTTGGAGCTGAACCACTAAATTTCTTCTTTATATAAACGATGGATTAAAAATACCCTATGAATTACATATACAGATAAATAAAGATTACATTTCTGTCTAACTTTTTGGAAATTCAGGTACATTATGATGTAGGGGTGTGTGTGTTTGTTTCTGATCAATTTTTCTCCCCTGCAGCATATACAGCAGTCGCTGCAATTTGCAGCCATGTGAATAAAGTGAGGTCATAACACATTTTCATCCCAGTGGTCCCGTGGCAGACAGATGAGTAAAAAAGGCTTTTTGCTCTCCTTTTTTCCATTTCCTGTGAACATCTTGACTGGCAGGCTGGTAGATAATCCTGTTCAGAGTTAATGTGCGGTAACAGGATTGAGGAAAACTGATTTAAGGGGCTTTCATCTGGGTCAGGACATATCGATGCCATATTTAAAGATGTTCCCTCTGTTCACCTCTGTGGAGATAAATGTCTGAACATTGAGCTTAAAAGCAAAAAGGAGAGAGGCACTCAGCGATGGGTGATGAACTGTCAAACTATGGGAAGGAGCTTTCACCAAAGAGGCATGTTTGCTTTTGTAAAGAGGTGCAGCATAAAGGCGAAATGGGAAAAATAATTAACATGTGTTTCTTTTTCTGGGCTGTGTTCCCTGGAAATCACATTCTTAACAGTTATAAAGAAAGTTTCTAACTGATGGCAAGGAGCCCTCCTGAGCAACAAGGATGATAAAATTTATCCTCCTGCGCCCAAGAAAGTGGGCCAAAGGCCTGGCTGGGCAATTCATTTGGCAATTCATCAGCAACTATGCTGTGAGAAAGCATTTAAAGTCATCACATGCTACTTCATTTTTTTTAATCAGCATTTAACCTGATAGTTGCTCTTATCTCAAGATGTGAAGTACAGGAATCTCAGAAGTAATGAACTATCTAGTGCATGTTGGTTTTCTTTTCCTTCAAAATCTAGCTCGATGTCTTTTCATTAAAACAACTCAACAGTATATGTTCATGCAACTTGCTAATAGCATTTGAGGGTTTGTATGGTGCTTTACTAGTGCGATGTAAGCAGGATAATTTATAAGGGAGGAAAGACCCTTCCCTGGCAAGCCTGAAAGCCACCAATTATCCATTTGGTTTGCCCAAGGAGCCTTAAGGGACAGGCAGCAAGAGGGTGGCATGGGGATGTGAAAGTGAAAATGGAGGGGCACCAACACCAATATCCCCTGGTTTCCTTGAGGCCTGGCTTCCCCGCTATTCTGACAATCTATTATTCTACTCTACTGAATTGGGATGAAATTCGGTTTGTTATCAGTAAACAAATACATTGACAGTCATTGCAAGGTATCCCTCCACGCAAAACTCAGACCTACTGCACAGCGAGGGTATGTGTGAACTTGTCGAATTCTCTGAGGAAATTGACATTATCATTTTGCCATCTTCTCACTACCAGTATTTGCTCTTAACGTTAGTGACATCTTTTCAACAAGATGCCACTTTCCATTTTAGGAGGTGCATTTTAACAGGGCTAATGAGCATCCAAGTGGCAATATGCTAATGTGCTGCCAATGACATGAGATAATATATCATCATCATCTTTTTCCACGGGACAGGAATAGACTGTATCATAAGCTTCATGAAAGAAGGTGCTGTATGTTATATGGTTTATTCCTTCTTTCTTAAGAAAGCACCTAGAGTTGTACTTGACTCCTCTAAGACATAGTAAATATCTACATGAATGAATGAGTTAAACCCATGTAACTGTATTTGTGATTTTTAAACCCTGAATTAGTCTACTTCACTGGATAGACTTTTGCTATACCCTAAATCATCTCGGGAGTATTTCTGTATAAGGCATTTTCTCCCTGGAACTCCTCCAAAACTTCAGCTCTCTGATTCTGACAACTTCAAATATCTTTAATGATTTCTTTAAAGAGCAATAAAACATCAGGCTACTAAAAAGGAGATGACTGTACCATCCCTGCTCGTGAATGGACTTAGCAAGCATTTAAGGAGCCTTAACATCAATCTTCCACAGCTAGATTTATAACACATGCATTTTATGAATGGTTTTGACTTGGATCCTAAAGCCCCCAAGCACAATTTTGCAGGGAGTCCCTGGGACACACAGACAGCACATTAAACAGAGAACAGGGGACTGCAATTCTCCTCAGGGCTGGCGCTCACCTACTTTGATTGTTCTGCATAGTAAGCTGGGTTAGGCTGGCAGGTCATTATCTGGTGGACGTTACCAATTATACGAGAAAAACAGAGCAAATGGAGCCTTACACTGAATTGTCCTCACATCCAAGCTCTGGGAAATATGTATTAAACTAATGGCAAAATTAGGGTTAGTGCCTTTGGCATTTATTCTAGCCTATTCGCTTGTGCCTTTTTAGGGTATTTAATGAATCCATTTTTTATGAAGAAGATAACACAGTAAAATGAGGTAATAGACTTTTCATTTTTGCCTTCGAGGTTGCAGATTGATTTGTTGAGGTCCTTAGGTCTCTCTGAATGATAACAAATTCTAAAAGACACAGATTTATGGCCCAAATGTGAGCTGAAATGAGTTGCCTGTCATAGATCATCTCTTAATTGTACACAAATCAAATATCGTTGCCACATTCGTACAATTTTTAAACACTGTTTTGATAGATACTCTCTGATATGCATATTTGGAAGATGCATCACCACTCCCTCTAAACACTTTACAGTTAAATGTGATTGGAAATGAAACCGAAGGGTCACAGAGGTTTGTAGTTGGTAGATAGAGTGTAATCATCTTGCCAATCGTCCCCTCCGCTCTGTCATTCTGTAATGTCTCTGACAATTTCTGCTTTAATTTACCCAGATATAGGGAGCTCAGTAGCTAGCAAGATAACTTACTCCATTACTAAGCAGCAGGAGATATGAAAAAGAATTTCTTATAAAAATAACTTCCACTCATTCTGCACTTCATGTAGTTTATAAAGTGTTTACATATGTCATCCCGTTCTATCCTTATGACACTAATGCCGAGTAAAAATTATAATCCCACTTCCCAGATAAGAAAATTGAAACTCAAAAATATATAAATATAAAAGAATAGAATGGTCTAACTTTCCAATTTTAAGCTATGTAATAAAACAGTTTATGGATCTGATAAATAAATGCCTTTAGGACCTGCCTTCATTCCCTCCAAAATGCACCCCTAGCTTGAGGCACATGTTGCTTATTTCGATCTTTATGAGGTTCCAGAATTAGCACATCTTTCCACCTGCAGAGGTCAGGGAATATAACTGCTAGCTCGGGATCAAGCCTGGTGCCAGAAGAGCTGTTTCTGCAGAGCCCGGTATGGATTTGGCCTGTGTATTTAAGGTGCATAAAGACATATCATCGACTCCCCATGTCTTCACAACCGAGGATGTTACCTGCAAGACAGTACATTGAATAAAAGAAAATGCCCTTTGGGGAAGCTCTTTCTGATAACTTTGAAAGTGATGGGTAATATAGTCTAACTCAAGTGCAATCACCACCTTGAACTTCAAAGAGTAGATTCCATATGGTATAGTATTTTCTGCCAGGTACCCTCAAATGTTTAAGTACTGTTCCACCTTTCAGCCAGGAGCTACATGTATGGAGCCCAGTCACAAGATTAGTGATTTTCCATCTGAAGAAGTCACTCTTTCAATTAGCGTACAATGACACTAATGAATGCACTCCGGTTGCTCTTTTTCTTACAAGACTTTCTTATCTGGCAGCTCCAGCGATGTGATGAGAAGGTGATTTGCAAGTCTGATTTGGAAGTTTTTGATCACAGGAGACTGGGGAGTATAAAGTTTCTGCTTACAGTCTTAGGGACATTACAGAAAATTAGCTCTGGTAATGTATTGAAATTATTCAAATAGAAATAGACTCCTAACTCTGTGATCCTTCTTTCTTAAAGGGCACAGGGGCTGTCATGTAAATAAAAACTTTCATGGTTATTCTCTAGGGACTTCTGGATAGTAACTGGATCTCTTCAGATTTTGCGTTATTCAGCTCTCTGGTCAGTGGGCAAAGCTAGAACTAGAGATGTTTTCAGCTTCAAATATTCTATTCCTCCTCTTGATGAATTTGAGTCAATGGTTCCAAATAAGTTTTAATAATCAAGCACGAAAAAATTTATGCACATAAATGAGCCAACTAATTTCTTATGTGGCGCACACACAGAGCGGCATCCATCATATTACTGCCCCTCTCATATTATCTTGATTTTAAGACACTGAACATCTTGGAAGTAAAATAAACATCCATATCATTAAAAGAAGTGTTATTTCTGATCCACATGTATTAGGAGATAGAAAATCCTACTTAAATGCTATATTAGGCAAGCTATGGCACTTAAAGTAATATTCATGAGACTAGACAAAATGATAAAAGCAATCTATGGATAATATTATGGGTAAGTTAATGTGGAAACAGTCAGGAAAATATTTCTTTGCTTTATGGTGCAAAACAAGAATATATGCAGCTTATTGGTCCCTGAAAGACAGATGCATATAATGTAGACCGTTCCACTATAGAGCACATTCTATCAGACCAGCGGTGAGGCTGCACCTCACCAGTGTTGGGCGGGGGCGGGGGGGGGGGGGCCTGAACTCCCTCTCCATCTGGGTGATGGAGCGCACTGCCAGGTGGAGATTGGCCAGGTGCAGCGAAGGAGAATAAGATGTCAGAAAAGCAAAAGGTAATTTGTTTTCTCCTCTGGGGTAACCTGGATATATTCTTTTTTTCTCCAAACTGTTAAGTTTCAAGGAAACATGTCCATGCCAAGTTTTAAATTATTAACAAGTTCAACAGCCATGTGCCACCTAATGTGCATGCATTTGGAGACTGGTGAAGATCAATTTTCTGTTCCTAATTTTTAATTGCATCTAATGACCAGAAATCACCTAGAAGGCCTTCAGCCCCGGGAGGAAAAGCACTAAGCAGATCTGGGGAATGAGATACTTCTACTTGCATGACTATTTTTTATTTCAGGCCTGTCCCTGAAACTGCCAACATGACAATGCTCTTCAATAACAAAAAAGATGTGTCCCAGGCTTTTGCAAAGATGACACCTGCTTGACGGACAGCCTATTCCTGCACACCAGTTCTTCAGCTCCAGTTACACAGCAATCTGTCATCCACTTAGGTGACATGCACTTTTAAACCTTTCAAGAGTTAATATATATTATTCTTTGATCTCTTCATAATTCTTGGGGTAGCAAAATCGCTCTCCCAAATAAATAACACTAATTACAGGTTAATTAGTTGATTATTGTGCCTTTCTATGACACACACTGTTTATTTACACAGAGAGAAGAATCTTCCACTGTATCTTGTTTTAAATCTCTTCATTCACTTCCTTTGTTTGGTCCAAAAGATAATTTTTGTGGGTTCTTAACACAGAAACCAAAACATCTGTCCCACTTTCCTGTTATTGATGTTGTTTAAAAGATCTGCTTTTATTATTGACATGCGAAGAACTTGATTGAAAGTGGATGAGCCATTTTTCACTCCCCTCCAGGTGGGTAGAGTTGGGGATTATTTCTCATCATTAAGTAAAAAACATTTTACTTTTGGTTGGCATGGCAATGACAGAAGAACTCTCTTTGGCTCTTTCTGAGGCAGCCAGAAAGTGAAAACCTTTCAGCTCAAGACACAGAGTCGATCTTTTACATTCTCATTAACTAAAGGAGGCCGTGTGGGCAAATCCACATACATAAGAATGGGCTTCATTCAGAATGCGATTTAAAACCAGTATTGTATTGTTTCTCCAGAGCAAAAGTAATAGCATAAAATGATGCCACAAACTCAGGCTGTATGTTTGGAGAACAGTGTGGGCAGCAAGATGTCACCTATGTATTCCCTCTGAAGATTTTCACAAGATCAGCGGGAACTGTACAGAAAGACACAAGATTGGTTGTTACATTGTAATCAATAGAATCCTTAAGTAAAAGTGGTCATCTCCAAAGGTTCTGCAAATTCATGAATAAAAGACCAACACATATAGTGGTATGTGCCACCAAGGGGAACTTTCACTTCGTTCCATAAGAAAATACCTTCTATATCACGTATACAGGATGGACCTTCAAACTAATGCTGGGTGGATAAATGGAATGTGCTGGACTCTGGACAAGGAGAAAGATGAAAGCAACAGAAGATAAGGGAGGAGAAAGCGAAGTGAGGAGTAGGATGCTGGATGTATTGCATTTCCAAAGAAACAAACAGGATGTGGTCACCTGTGATAGTGATATATCCTGTTTTTTCTAAAACACCTACAAAGCTTTCCCTCTGAATCTCATACCTTTTTATGTGTCTAAAATGATGACATACCTTTTTATTTGTCTTAAAATGTATTTGATTTCCTTTTTAATTCTTAAAAAAAATAAAATACATATAAATCAACAGTAAGAAATGAGGGGGAAATAAACCTACCAGACAGCTAAAGAATAGAAGACGGCCCTGGCTGGCGTAGCTCAGTGGATTGAGCGTGGGCTGGGAACCAAAGTGTCCCAGGTTCGATTCCCAGTCAGGGTACATGCCTGGGTTGCAGGCCATAACCCTCAGCAACCGCACATTGATGTTTCTCTCTCTCTCTATCTCCCTTCCTTCCCTCTCTAAAAATAAATAAATAAAATTAAAAAAAAAGAATAGAAGACACTGAGACTATCTTTTATAGATAAACATAAATTGGGATAAAAAATTAACATTAATAGGCATTTTGGAAATAGAACCTGGGGAGTTTTTTAAATTTACACACTAACATAATTTGCATCCCTTCATTTTGAGTCACTCTATAGAAAGAAAAAGATAGAAATAAGCCCCCCAAAATAGGCTCACTGTTACAGTAGCTGTCTATTGCTGTGTAACAAATTACCACCAACTCAGGGGCTAAAAACAGCATACAGTACCTCAGAGATTCTGCGTGTCCGGTGTCTGGGCAGGACTCACAGATACCCGACACACAGAACAGATCCGCTTCCCAGGGCGTCACAGGACTGCAGTCAACGTGTCCCCCAGGCTGCGTTCTCATCTAGAACTCAGGGCTTCTTCCCAGCTCATATGGTCCTTGACAGAATTTAGTTCTTTTCAAGAACAGGATGGAGGCCTTCTGCTTTTAGAAACCATCCACATTTTCCTGCCACATGGGCCCTTTCAGTCTGGTCAGGCTGCTATAAAAAAACGCTCTAACCTGGGCGGCTTAAAAACAACAGAAATGTATTTCTCACAGTTCAAGAGGCTAGGAGGTCCAGGATAAGGCACCAGCTGATTTCGTGTCTGGTGAGGGCTTCACAGATGGCCACCGTCTTTCCCCCGGGTCCTCACATGGTAGGAGGGGCCAGGCATTTCTCTGGGGTCTTTTTTTGAAAGGCATAATGCCATCTGATCACCTCCCAGAGGCCCCTTCTCCTAATATAATCACCATGGGAATTTGGGTTTCAGTATATGGATCTGGGGACAACACAGCCTATGGCAGATCCTTTCTATTGGCAGTTCCTTGTTTCTTGAAGGTCATCAGAGGAGTCTCACTAGCGCATGCTAACAAGACAGAGCTATTTGCGTATGCAGATGGAGGGGAGCAGAAGGGGAAAGAGAGAAAGCAAACCTAATTATAAGAATGATATCCCCTCATCGTTGCCATATTCTGTGGGTCAGAAGCAAGTCACTGGTCCTGCCCACACTGAAGGGGAGGGGATTGTGTGTCCACCTGAGCTACCCTAAGGTCCATCTGCCACACCTGTGAGAGGAACTTTCCATAAGGTCATACTGCAGAGGTCAGTCCTACATGTCCAAGGAGTCTTCTTCTTGGCAAGCAACCTTCCATTTAAAAGCCAGCTCAGTCCCACAAAAATACTTATGTCTGGTTCTGACACTTCTCAGAAACAAAATGAGGAATATTCCAGTGTTCAGTGAGATGTAGCTGCTCATCAGTGTATAACATTACCGAACAATGGCATGAGCCTGGGTGATGACTATGTGTCCAAATCACTGCTGCTTGATGATATTCTGAGGTATCCTCAAAGTGCCTCCCTAATGTTTCCTTCCTCTGATAGGAATGGTTTATTATCTGAAGAAAGATGTAACCATGCATTGAAATGGCCTTCTGCGAAAGTTAATGTCTCTGTCCAGGGCCAGGACGGTAAAGGCTAAACCCAGCGGTGTCCTTGGGCAGTTGTTAAAGCAGGCCCGTGCCTCTGCTAAGCTGCTAACACAGACTTCCTCAATATATGCGGCTCTCAAGAAAAGCAGCGGTTCATTGAAACTGTCCACTGATGAGTTGTTGTAAAGTAAAATTGATGAAAGCAAGGATTTTTTTAAGCAATGCCTATTTTCCATAGATATTTAATCTAAGAATAAATAAATGTGCATATTTGTTATTATTTTGATGTAACGCCAAGACCATTTCTAGAGTGTATAATACTACTGATTGGATTTCCCTATTGTCTTATGTCAATAAATTCATCTATAACAAATCATAGAAATCTATAATTCCTAGTTTTCTTTAAAGTGGAATAAGAACATAAAAACACAACAAAGTACAGATTTCAAAGTAAATCTAGATTTTACTATTTATTTCACACATGTCTTTTTCACATCTCTTTGGATAGTAATTTTGATCAACTCACACCTACTGAGTCTTTCAAAGACCTTTGACATGGTTTTCAAAGAAATCATCTCTCTTGCATTTTATACTCATATTATATTAACACAATGTAATTAATTTTCACAACCACCATAACCAATTGAAATGACTTTAACGGGTTTAGGATGTAGCCCAACAAATGTTTGGTAAGGATCGTGTGTGAGCAGGTGGACTGGAGACCAGCCTACTGGCTGCAGCATGCGTAGTGCTTTCAGAAAAATTCAGTTTGCTTTAAGGAGGAATGAAGAGTGTCAGTTAGTCCAGTAGAATGGTTAAGAGAAGGTCATTTAAAATATCATCTGCTGTTGATTGTTAAAGATATAATTAATACACACACATTCAAAAAATATTTGCTGAACTCTTTCTATATGTGAAGTAATAGAAGTGCTAGCTTCCCCGAAGAGAAGGAAAAAATGTGACTGTGGCCCTTAAAGATTCCGATACAACTATTTTGTGAGTGTTGTTGGACTTACGTAATGTTTAGAGCATACGAAGGGTTGCTATCTTCTTCGACCCTAAAAAGCTTTTGATGTTAGCCTGAATTCTGGCAGGTGCTGCAGAATGGTGAGAAGTTCATGGAGGCCCTAAGGTTATAATTTGATGATTTATGACTCATCAGTTCTTAGCTGAAAGGGCCCTGTTAAATTCATTTTTTAACACCAACAAAAATGAGGTTGAATTGTAAAACAGATTCCATTTAATCCAATTTATTTTATGTAGCTATGCTCAAAGATGCATGAAGGGGCTGATGCTATATGAGAAATCATTCCAAAGGTAGCAGAGACAGAAATTTACTCTAAAAAACCAGAAGGGTATATTCAACTTTCCTTTTCTGCACCCCATATATAATCAGTCCCTCGGTCATATCTCTCAAAACTATCCATTTCGCCCCCCAACTTTCCCATGTCATTCCTCCTGATCTCCTGAAAAACTCTCTATCCTTTTTCCTGACACCAATTTTCTTCCTCCAGCCTCCAAAATCCACAAATCTGCTTATCTGACTCTCATTTTTAGAGCCAACTGCGGATCACCACACTCCAAACAAGAGTTAGTGCCTAAGCTCTACATGAAGTCAAACAAGACACAAACCATCTAGATTCGCCAGATTTTCCCAGTATTGTCTATGGCCATTCCCACCCATATACCTTAAGTTCCAGTGGATGAGTCAAGATCCATTCCTTCTCCAAGTTCACAAACATTATCGTGTAAGTACATATCATTGCAATTCTGTTCTGCTTCTAAAACACTCCTTTTCCTTAAAATCTTGGTGAATTTTTACCCATCCTTCAATATCAACTCTTTAAAGCCTTACCCAAATATTCAAAAAAAAATGCAGAGTTTGACCACCACGATATTTTGGGCAGCTCTCTTTTATTGCACACATCTCGTTGTACAAGTATTTACTAAATCCCAAATGCCAGGCTGGGTTCTACTGAGACAACGATAAACAAAAGCACAATAGTGTGCTGTTACTGTTTTGTTCATTTAGTTATTGTCCCTGTTATGCTGTGAACGCCTTGAGAGCAGGCGCTGTATCTCATCCATTTTCACGTCATTCCCAACCGTCTAATGTAGTGTACACACACTAGGCACTGTACATAGGTTTATTGAATAAGCAGCTAAACTTTAATGCCTTTAAACATATCAATAGTGTAGTTTTAGAAATTGTATTAGAAAATTTCCCGTGCATAGTTTTCAGGGTCTTAGGAAATAAAGGGAGGCAACATCTAAGCTGAAGTCTTCTCACTACCTTGGGCTTTTTGCTGTAATACAAATGTTTGATTATTATACAATTGAAATAATATACCTTTGCTAACTTAAAAATCTAAATGGATCACTATGGCTTAATGCTATTGCCACAATGTGTAGAAGAGTAGAAATTACAGTAACCAGTCCACCACTTGGTATCACACACACATGACAAGTGATCGGATTGGCATGACTTGGCTCTTTCTTTTTTCAGCCAGTGGCCACATCTACCCTTAGGAGTCACATCTACCCTTTCTAAACCTCCTGTTCTGTTTGGGGGAGAAGGCAGATTAGTGAAACTGTTCATTTTCCGATTTCAACTAGGAGCGCGCCTAATTTCTTTTCTTTTATGCTATGGATTGCTTCTCCAATATTTACTATGCTGATGGTGTGGCTGACGTGCAGTCAAAACCCCTCTGTTCATCCTCCCTTTTAGACCACTGAGGCTTACATCAAAGTTTTTGAAGATAATTGACAATGACAACTTCGCGCAATTTCTTGAAAATCTCATTTGCCTTTGATTGTTATCTGGCAAACCTTTAACAAAAGGTGTTAATTTAATTGTATGTCTTAATACCTTGCCATGAGGGTAGCCAGCAGTTTTGAGACAGTCCTATATCTTTCAAGAGAGAAGAGAAGTGACAAGAGGGAAGAGAAAGAGCCAATATTCCTAAGTTAATCTTTTATAAAAGTGAATTTTCTGTTACTTCTGAATATTTTGGCAGAAACCTGCAGTGAAACACTTGCTGTGAACACTAAGATGTTTTATTGACTTGGAAACATACAGTTCCTTAGACCAATTCCTCTAAAAATGTGGGATTCTTCAGGAGGCATTGCCTAGCTAACAATTTATGTGTTTGGTTATTCGGTTAAGTTCCTGAAGATGTTGGAATGCTTTGATCACAAGAGCTTGCTCTGGCTATTAATTTTTCAGCACTGGTTTCAAACACTTGAATCTGTCTCATATGGGTACTAAAAAGCTGCATTATTAGATCTAGGACTTTGTTGTGAGCAATGTAAGTAATTGGGAGACCGAAGAGTACATCATAATAGCTATTTGGCAACAAGGGACAGGGTGATCTTTCTAAAAAATGAGTTTTATTCTGATATGAATAGTCTATTCGTTATCCAGAATTACCCTTGTTGAAAAATCAAGACCTGACAAGTTGATGGTACCACTTGGAAAGAACAGCAGAGAAATAAGGCCCGGATTATCCCAGTACGATAATGCACACTTGGCGAAGGAACATGGAAGAAACTACATAGGAAGAAAGGGTTGAGTGAAGTCTGATTATTTAGTTGCATCCAATGTCTATCCTGACCTGCCCTTGGTCGCCATGCAAATATCTGTAGTACAGCTTTTTAAGGGACTAAATGAAGAGCAACACAAATACAAGAAAAAAAAACACTACAGATCCTTGAGCAGAATATTTGCACAAAAAAAACCTGCTTTAAATATTTACATTCTCTGCACTGCCCTCACTTAGAATTCCTACATATCAAACTAGTGACAAGCTTCCAGAGGGGATAAGCTAGGAGATTATCTAAATTGGACCACATCTGAGATTTCTCTTCAAAACTGCTTTTTAATCAGAGACATCGACTACGCATGAGCCCTCCATCTGCCGAAGTGGAAACCACTAAGGCTGAGATGCCGCCCTGTATAATGAAGATATTAGAGGAGAGGATGGAGCTAAATAAAATCTCACTGATTCTCATCATCCAAGTTTGTGAGCCGTCTTGGAGGGTTAATTTGAATGATGAAAGTATATTATTTTATTGTGTTCAAATTTATTTAATAACTTGACTTAGGTTATTAAGTTTCCTGGGTAAAGCTTGGAGATAATGCACGAATAACATTTCCTATATAATAGCACCATCTGAAGCATTGTTGACCACCCTGTATCTGTCCTTTATATTACTTATATATAAATCTATGCTTCCAAAGTACTTAAAAATGTATACATTTTGGTTATTACGTGCACCAAGCATTAGTCAGGACTTCTTTGGTTGCAGCGAGCTGAAAGCCAGTGTGAATGAACTGAAGTAAAGAGGAATTACTGGAAGGATGTTGACATAACTTTCTGAACCAAAGGACGAGCATACCAATAGGAGGGCAGCCTTCGCTTACAGGTGCTCCAAATCACAACAGCACCCCACCCCACCCCACCCCACCCCACCCCCACCCCGCCCCCGTACACTTCCCTGTGAGCCTGAGAGAGACCATTAAAACTGCTGTAAAGTGGAAAGTCGCCCAGAATGTGCCCATTATACTCGTCTTAATGTCTCATTCTCCTTTGTTACCTCAAACTTTGGCAGGACAGAAACTGAAAACATACTTAAATTTAGAAACAGATAAATAAGTAATCCTTCCTCTTCTCCATTCCTTTCTCCAACCCCAGCACACACTATAAAAAAGTATTAGACAAAATTGTCAGATTTAACACAAATACTGAGGAAATGAAAATCAATCTAATAAGATAATTAAATATGCTGTTTATGCTCTTCAAATTTCTTCATAATATCATCCTCTTATTTTCTCTTCCATGTGTTTTCATTTCTTTCTTCAAACAATACATACATTTACAACTAATAACAATACACATGTTACATGCATTTGTATTTGGCCCCTCTTCATTATTATCTAATTATTCTCCTTAACCTCTGCTGCGTGTGGCAGCCTTGCACTGTTCTCAGATGTTCAAATAAAATGTAGCTTCTTTCTTCCTTTCTTCTAATATAGTTGATCAATCCCACTAACTGCTGGTTAGTTAAGTCTAGGGACAAATTTTAATTCGCCAGTTCATGGTACCACAAAGAAAGCCCTTGAGGGTAAATGTCTAGGCTTTTAGTTTTCCGTTCTTCCCCTTTTCTTTACCCCGCTCCCATTCAGCACGGCACCAGGATGTGTGTGGGGGCAGTGCAGGGTGAAGGGATGGTCAGAGGAGAGGCTGGTAAGTGGCCCTTCACTGGTCCCTGCAGGAGAATAACTAGTCAGGTCTATTCCAGGACTGGTGCCTGGCAAGGTGGCGGGTCTCACAGGACAGGGAACACGAGTAGCCACAGCCATTGTTAGTTTGTGATCCTGGCTGCTGCCCCATGCAGGTTACCCGCAGTCTGTGGGATTTTAAGCCTACCCAGGTCACACTGGGCCTGGCCCTTCGCAGTCTCGGGCACATCTCTCTGTCCCTGTCCCAAACCAGGACACCAGCCCGTTGCCTTCTGGAGATGCAGAGAGCTGCGGCAAGCTGCTGTTGAGGACGCATGCCATTGGCTTGTCCAACCCCAACAGTCTCAGCCTCCTTCCTACTTTTGGAAGTAGTTTAAGTGCCTCGGTCAGTGAATGACAATGGAGCTCTGCGAGCCTCAGTTCCCTTTACATCTGGGGTTTTTTCTCCCAATCCTCAGAATGGGCGAATTCTGAGGTAGGGTGAAGGCGAGTTTCTGCTTCCTCCTTGATACCATCAGTTCGTTCTACGCTACAGAAGGAACTCCGTGATAGGAACACATGACCAAAGGAAACATGTTCCAGATGCACAGATTCTTCTAAAATTATCCCCACTGCACTCACCATCTTCCAGTCCCCGATGTGTTCCTTAAGTTCCAGCCACCTCAAACCTTGCCTTTCTGCTCATCGCTGTCCCTGCTTGGAACATACCTGTCCCACCCCTCAACCTGAGCAATTCTTCCTTGTCCTCCAAGAAACATCTGAAGGGGACCTTCCCCATGTAACTTTTCTTGCTCTCTGCAGGCCAGGATAACTGCTCCTGCCAATGCACCCTGTGCTTTGCTCTCACGGCGCGGGGACAGCTGTCTGCATGGGCGCCGAGCAGTAGAAATATCACACAAGCCACACATCCGAGCTGCCTATGTAATTTTACATTTTCTCATAGCCACATTTTTTAAATTTTTTAAAAATAGCTGAAGTTAATTTTAATAATGTTGTGTTTAACTCAATATATCAAAAATAGGATCATTTTGACATGGAATCACTATGACAATTATTAGTGAGATTTTGGAGGGCTCCAAAGCGGCCAAACCGCACATGTATTTAGATTTGTAACACATCTCAGTTAAGACCAGCCACATTTCCAATGCTAATAGCCACACGTGACTAGTGGCTACCATACTGGAGAACTCGTCCCTCTGAAGTCGTCTATGTAAGCTTGCCTGGCGCCACCAGACACTCAGGACATGTTGATTGAGTGAAGTGTTCAGAGAAGTCCCTTTTAGTAAAGACTGTAAATCTAGGTGAATATGAAACACTTCTGAGAGTTCCAGTGGCAGAAAAGAAAGCTGATTCACTGTTAATTAAGTCATTCAATAAAAAAATGGAAAGACATCCAAATTAAAAAAAATAGCAAAGAACAAAATGAGTCTAATATAGTATCTTTGCCACTCAAGAGATTTTGTTTTTGAAAAACATTCAAAACACTGAGAGGGTTGGTCTGCTCCAAGGAGATAGGACGCTGCACTGTTTTTCTTTGTCTTTCTGTTCTGACTTGGAAGAGGAAGCAAATGTAGTGATGTGGCTGGCAAAAAAAAGAAGATGTGGCAAATTAGAATCTTGCTGGAGCTAGCAGAAGACAGTTCTGCAGGAAGGTGTTAGCTCATGTGTGGGGTAAGCTCCTAATTACAGATCTGCTGCCGGAGGGAGCAGACTGGGGCTCGCACCAGAGCCTTTGAGCGCGCGGGATTTTTTAAGAGATGCATCAAGGTTTCTCAAATTTAAAGCCGTTTGAAGCTACCTTCTCCCCAAGTCATCATGAGCGAAACCCTTTGAATCTCCGGATTCAGGGATGAAAAAGACTCTGACTCCGAAATAGATGTGTTTAGTTAAAATTAAGTGTGGATGGAACAGAAGGCAGATGTGATATTGGGGGAAGAGGCTCATTGGTGTCTTGGTTTTTATTTTATTGTTCTATTTTAAAGTGTTAATGTCTAGAACATTTTCCTAGCAGTATTTTTAAAATGCTTATGCTACCCAATAAAGTCATGCTTTTATATATGAAAAGCCACTTAGCCACATGGAGTGGTCTTATCGGAACGATGTTGAGTCTTTTATTGGAAATTTTTGACATAAACAGGAAAAGAGCCAAGTACTGGTGAATGCCCTACCGCCTGCAGGTATCATTCCTTAGGAGGGTTTCAGGGAAGCCTGAACAAATTCAACCCATTTCATTTATGAATAACATCACAGAATTTTTTTCTAGCAAGTGCCCTGCTAATTTTAGTAAGTGTTTGATTTGCTTTGTTCATCAAACGCTAACATTTACTCAATTCAACACAAGGACAAAACAGGCTGTTGTTTAGGTATTATACATTCATAGACAGTTTTATTAAAGTATCTTTATTTTGAAAATCCAACAAGGCCCTTGCCTCTTTAAGTATCAAACTTCCAGTTATTGAGAAAAAAAATGGGAGCTGAAATAGCGTAGTAATTGAAATCCACAATCTAAAACATCACTCTTGCAAAATGTTTGCCATCACGACTAAGAAGCAGCAAAAATAAAAACCTGATTTAAATTCCACCATGGATTTCTTATGGACTCCATTACCCTTGTTATCATTGTCCCCATTAGCACAGATAATTGAGGAGTATGTGCATCTCACCACTAAACGATGAAATCTCACTCTTTACCTCCCACCCAGCACAAATTGCTGCTCATTCTTAGTAAATAGCTATTTACAGAAATGATTTACATGCTTATGCACAAAGCTCCATGCTGTATATTATGGTGACATTCTTTTAAAAATGGTTTTGGAAACCGGAAGGATAAGAGTTCTCCTGCATTAGAAGGTTAATTGTTGAAGGAGGTGCTCTCTGGGGAATATGGTGAATATTTTTATCCCATAAGGCACAGTGGCATCTGGGATGCCAGGTAATAAGGAGGCAGGGCTGAGGAGCAATATTTGTTAATAGGACAAAAGCCAGTTTCTCAGGCCTTCTTTCCCAGAGCTGGCTGGACCCCATAATGCATGATTGACCTTAATCGTTTTATGAGCCTTTATCCTCAGGTCTAGAAAATTATGGAAACACCCTGAAGGGGCTCCAGAAACTTATGAAACAGGACATACACACTGGAATAACCAGACAGCCGGACACTGCACTCAAACATAACATTGAAACACGTTGCAGCCAATACATTATCAGCTGAAGCATCCTGCTCTACAACCACCCCAACCACTTAATAAAGGCTCAAAGCCTCAACCCCTGAGGGCTGGGGCTGGTGCATTTCTCCACACCCAGCCCTTTCCCTCCCTTGGGAAGGTAAAAATAAAAACTTTTACTCTCTGCACCCTCTCTGTGAATTCTTTCACAGCCCTCGTCGCTGACCGCCCTAACATTTTGGGGGCTCATACAGGGACATTCTCTGTTTCTCCCTCTCTTCTGGCCTCTGAGACTTGTGACCAGGGGAGCAGTGGTCAGTGGAAGCTCGACCCGCGCTAACCCCTAACCCCATCTCTGTGAGGTTCGGGGAGAGGACCCTGATCTTTCTCCGTCTCTCCAGACTCTGCAGGCAGGCTCCCCCTCACAGAGGAGGATCCTACCCTTCATGGTAGGTCTCTCTGAATCTCCAGACAAAGACATCCATCAGAAGGGATAGCTTACCCCTTCATCTCCTTGTCCTCGTCATAAATCCTGGTGCCACGTCTGTCACTTTCCCAGGGTTTCCGCTGGGAGGGATGCCTGCATCCACTCCCTGCTGGGTCCGTCTGCTCCCAGGGCCCAGGAACGCCTGGGTCTCAGGCAGATCCTCATGTTCTGTCTGCCCTCAGGCTCCAGGATGCTCAGCTCTGGCCAAAGACCTCTAGGTTGTTTGAGTTGGGGACACCCTTCTCAAGCCTTCCCTCGCCCCATCATTTGTTCTCATCCCTGAGATATCCCTCCCTTTTCTTTTTCATAGTTCTCATGGGCAATACTCAATCAACCCCACCCAAGGACTCCCCGTTAGGATGTCCACTTAAGCACCTGAAGACTCTGGAACTTACAGACTGCAAGCCCAAGCGCTTGATTTTCTATTGCAGCATGGCCTGGCCTCAGTACCAACTGGGTGACCAAGAGGTCTGGTCCATGAAATGATGTCTTAACTAAGATACGATCCTCCATCTTGACCTTTCCTGTCTCCACCTCCATCCCCTACTTAGGTTCAGTTCTTGAGATGAGACAAGATGTTTACCCTCAGTGGGGATCCCAGGCCTCTCTCTCCTGACTGTGCCTCTCCGTTCACAGTTGCCTCACTCGACCACCCCCCACCCCATACTGTAAAACACTGTCAATTCTCCTCCTGCAGACCTGGGAGCCTCCCAGTTGTCCTGGAAACAGTTGGGCCTGCCTATCAGTGCAGAGAAAAAAAAGGGGCATTTTAAACTCAAGCCCGTTTTCTGCCCCTTTGCCTGTCTCTTTAAGACCCTCTCCATCTCTTCTTCCTGCTTTTCCTCCGATCTCACCCCACCCCGGTCCCTGCTTCAGATTGGGTTTCTTCCAGCCACACCTGTTCCTTCTGCCTTCTCCTTCGGGAACCTCCCAAAAGAAAACTCATCTTGAGACTGACTGAATGTTCACTAATCATCTTTTCTTCATTATACACTTCCAGGAGAGCCTCGGGGGCAACATAACAGGATACTCACTCTACTCAGAAAGGCCCAAAACAGCCCAGAGACTTAAGGGATGCCTCTAACTCTTGGTTTGCTGCACAGCTGTCTCTCTGAGTGGGTTAAATCCATTCCCGGGGCATCTGGCTGGCGCTCTTGTCATTGGTAAGGTCACCCTCAGGCAGGGGTAAACACGTCCATCCTTTTGTGTCTCTCTGCTGGTGTGGACTACAATGTCCAGTCCTCCATCTGCAGCATATATCTTCTGTAACCAGGTTTCTGACCTTTCAGGGGTCAAAGGAGCCCCACCCAGGCTCTCTCCTTCTGCTCAATGATTCCTTGGAGCCGAGACATTGAGATATCATTTCCACCACTCGTTAACAGTCCTTAAAGCTTTTATTGAGAGTCTCAACAGGTCTTCTTGCTTGGTATTTAGGACTTTCCACCCCTTTTTCCAGTCTTCTTAGAAGATGTCAAAAGCAAATGAGAAAAATCTTGTGCTTTTTCTACAAAAATCAGTAATTTGAATTATGTGTATATAGTCTTTATGTGTTCAGCCTTCGTGTATATGGCTGGTGTGTGACATGTATTTGTCTGTGTGTTGTATGTGGTATGTTTCCTGCCTCCAGACAGCATGACTAGGTATATTTTATTAGCCTAAAGAAATTAAAACTGGTATAAATTAGGCAGGATCCTGTGGTTTGGACTAATTACTTGATTTAAATGTGATTAATATTTTAAAGTTATTATTAAATATATAGTATATATGTTTGTTTTACAACAAGGTTATGTGATAATATTTTTGTTAAGCTTGTTTGACAGTCTTCCCAAAGTTTAAATTTTAAAAGACCTTTTAACCAAGAAATGACTTTGGCTTGTCCCCGTGTGCCCTGGAATGCCTCAAGAATTTATTCTCTCTCCTTATAAAAGATTTTGTACTAATTAGGCCTATTTAATACGTCTGAAATTGCATGGGAAGCTTTGCCAAACAGAATAATAATAACTATGTTCCATTTGCATATGTATATATTTTATCAAAATAGATGTTCTAGAAATTTCAACCTTGCCCAGGGAGGAACTTGCAAAGATTCAGAATCAAGTTCAAACAGGAAGCTCTCAGGGGTAACAGGTGTCCTGTCAGTGACACCAGGCAAACCAGCTGTGATGGTTCCCTGTGGGGACATCAAGCAGTGGTACTCTGGGTGTTTGTTACCCACACCTTGAGAAGTTATGAATCATTTCCAATGCACACTTCCGATAAGACCTGTACAGCATTTTTAGAACCTTGTATGCTGATTGGTCTTTATATATTTGGAAATTGTGTGTTGAATCTAAAAATATGGGTTTTATATAATTCTTTTATGTCATTTCATAGTAATTATTATGAAGACATTGTTATCTTGGAAATGTTATATCTTACAAAGAAGCAAAGTTCTTTATCAATTGCATTTTAATCAAATCTATACCCATGTCATTCTAAATTTTGTCATTTATAAACAGTCATTGTTTTATTCTAACACATTTGCAAGTATATCTTTGGAAAGGTTCATGAAAAGAACTCTGACTGACTTTAATTTACAGGTGTCTAATCAGGTTATATCTCTGAATTAAATGAGATTTATGTAATCCTAAAGAATAACTGGATTCATGGAAATACTGGCAAATAAGACAAACAAAAATTGATTCAAAATATTGCTAATTTTAAATCTTATTGTCTTCCACATATAAAGAAACTTGTCCCCTCACCCAGAGCAATTTGTAAATTACAGCCTCATAAGCAATATTGATGCATTTGCATTTTTCTCTCTACCTAATCCCTCCAGAACATGGCAACTCTTAATGAATGAATATTATTTTCACAGCAATATGTTTGTCTGCATAAACCCAATAAGAATCTGTTCTCTTTAAATAGCACCGGTTTCCAAATGTGGTTTTATTAACCAAGGCATTGTCTGGAATGTCATAATCAAAAGAGTCATGCCTGGACTTTGATGTCACCAGAGGGCCTTAAGGAATTAAGATTGACTTTTGAAGCCAATAAGAGCCCCTTGGAGAAATGGCCTGGTACCTTGCTTATTCACATGATTCATGGCAGTCTTGCCAGGTGAAGAACAAAGGTTGCTTTCCTGAAAGATGGCAAGGAAGGAACCTCAAGACATTTTAGAGGCCTCAAGAACTGGAGGAATCCACCCAAACTCACAGGTACTGCAGGCAAAGCCACGTGGCCACTGCGTGGCTTGGTTTCTTCACCCTGAGAGGCCAGAGAGGCTGACTACAGCTCACTCTGAAGGTTCTTCATAAAACTCCAGCAAAGCAAATTTGAAAGAGCCTCTATGATCCTTTACTATGCTTGTGCCCATGCAAATAATTAGGCAAATTGAAACTGGACTTAATGCAGTCTCTTTGATAAAGTGAGGGTGATTTTAGGGAGTAAAATTGTGTCTCAGGGGAAATCACAATGTCCAATTGTTACGCACAAACTGAATTAACTTTTAATTTTCTAGTTTTCTCCCAAACTAATATTTCATTTTTTTTCTTTCACACCTTGACTTGGAAGGACTGAGAGCTACTGCTGCAGTGTCAGCCATACAGACTTTACCCACTACTCCACCTTTCCCTTGTGGGAATGTTAAGGCAAACATCCAGTCCTGGTTTTCTCGGCTGACTCCTTTCCTAGGTCTTATCACAGCTTTTCTCTTTATTGTTGCTTTCGGGCCATGTCTCCTCAAATGTCTCATATCCTTCATTCAGTTGAGCATCCAGGCTCTGGGAGATTCTCTCCAATGGTCTCCAGCCACAGCTGTCGCCTTTTGGTCTAATTCCACTCTCTCCCTCTTAATGACCCCTGCCTGGATCCATAGGCAGGGACAACTCCACATCCATAATCCACAGGAAGTAGTCCCAGAAGAGGAGAACTTCATCCCTACTCTCCCGAACCAGAGTGGGTTCAGGTCATTAAGAATAAAGCTATCTCAAAAATGAGAGGGGGGAATAATAATAGGATAAAAGCCACTTTCTCAGGCCCTCTTTCCCAGAGCTTGTTGGACCCCATCACGCATGATTAACCTTAATTGTTTTATGAGCCTTTATGCTCAGGTCTGGAAAATTATTGGAAGCACCCTGAGGGTGCAGAGGCTCCAGAAACTTATGAAACAGAACATATTGGACCATAACAACCAGACAACCGGACACTGCACCCAAAGATAACATTGAAACACGTTGCAGATGGTACAAGACCAACGGAAACATCCTGCTCTACAACCACCCCAACCACCGAATAAAGGCTCAAAGTCCCAACGTCTGAGGGCTGGGGCTGGTGCACTTCTCCACACCTAGCCTTTTCCCTCCCTTGGGAAGATAAAAATAAACATTTTCACTCTCTGTATCTTCTTCTCTTCACGAATTCTTTCACAGCCTGCATTGCTGACCACCCTAACATTTGTGTTCAAGTAGAGTCCAAGGAAGGACAGAATGAGAGAAGGAAATAGCTAATTAGAAAGTGTTCATCTCACTCTTTTATTATGTTGTTCATAATTTTGTCCTAAAAACTGGCCATCTTTAGGTGGTCCTGCCACTCTGCGCTAGACATTAAACATGAGTTAGGTATGAGATTTTGTTGGAAGGTCAGGTAGAATTCCAAAAGAGTAATGCTAGAAGGCAGTCTTTGAGGAGGAGAGGTGCCACGCCAGAACATAGCCGATCACTGGTGGCTGATAACTACTTGGTTACAAGCGTGTTTCAAAGAATCAGTAACAGATGGAGAATTGAGCACTTAAGTTCAGGCCTTTGGAGTAAGAAATAGATCTAAGATATTACTACAAAACACAAGGCTGAAGCAGGAGAGATAACTAGAGGAAAGTTTCCAAGAGACCTCCAGCAGATGAAGGGTCTTATGTGGACATAGTTTAATTAATTCTTTTTCTAGTTTAAATGATAGTTAGGGTCTGGTTCTAATAAAAATTGCTCAAATTCTCTCTCTGATAAATATCCTCTTTGAACTATACATTTGTCCTGCCTGCCACTATCTGAAAAGTGAGGTTGGGATGGTGAAATAAGGTGAAGCTTTGGAACTAAATGACCTAGATTCTTATCCCAGCTTTGCCACTTGCTGCTCTGCTGAGGCTCAGGGCCTCGGTACCATCCTGTGTAAAGTGGGCGTGCTAATAATATCACAGGATTGCGGGTGGGATTAAATGAAATCATGCTTATAAACAATCTGTCCTGCAGAAAAAGGCCTAGGAACTTTCTCTTCCCTCCTCCTTCTGGCTCATCTCTTTGGTTGCCTCCATCCCTGTTCTAAATTGGTATTTTCTGCCACTTCAGCATCCTTCCAAGGCTTGCCCTTACATATTTAAAACAATCTCCTGAATTGTACTCATTGCAGGCCATAAGGCTTTGCTCAGTAAAGCAGATCAGAACCCAGAACCACAGGCATTCCTTCCCCAGCCAAACCAGCCAGAACTCCGGGAACTACAGCTCCACCTTCCAAATCAGCGTTGGTGGTGGTTCTTTTCTCTCGGACGCCTGCCGGCCAAACTAAGCCCTTTACTTTAAACAAGCAAACCTGGGGAGAAGGTACTAAAGGCAGCAGTCAGAGTCTGGGTAAAGGCCAGGGCTTTTCATTTTCCCTCTCTCCATCTGCTTCCAGTGGCTGCCAGAAACACGGAGGGGACGGAGTTTCTGTAGGATTTAATCATGAAAACACACCTTCCCCCTAATAGAATTTAAATTTGGAGGGGAGAGGAGGGAGGGGTGGATAATTTAGCATATTAACCCTTTTAGGAAGATCTCTGTGCTGGGAAAGCTCTTGTCCAGAACTATATATTTCTTAGTAGAATTTCCTATGGATTAGTTCATTGAGTTTTTAGAAAATGCCTGAGTAGGTTTTAAGAGCCACAATTTCCCATTCAGATGTTGTGCTAGTTCTAACCTGTCAGGTTATAAATATCCAAGTCAGCTCTTCTCTATTTTTAAATGAATTTTTTTTCCAATCAGTTGCCCTAAAAATATAGTCAAGACACAAAACCAGCAAATCTAGTAAATTCTTCCAGTTGCAGTTTTTCAGATGTCATTTCTTGATAGCTTACGTATTCTTTGTGAATCTGAAATAATCATAAACCCGCAGAAGTGCTATGATTAATGGAGGCAAATTAGTCAGATTCGTTGACTTACATATTCAGCACCGTATGAAGCAACTTGGTAATACATAGTAATTGCTTTCAAAAGTATGCTAAGAGCAAAGGACATCGGCGTGGCGGAAAGTCATGAGCACACAGACTCTAACCCTTTGGCTGCACCACTTCGCTCCCCAGACCTGCCGCTCAGTCTCGGGGGAACCTGTCAGAAACGCACATTCTGAGGACTGAGCCCAGACCTACTGCAGCAGAAAATCTCTGGGGGTGGGGTGGAGCCATCTGTTTTAGCAAAGGCCCCCAGGGGATTCTCATGCACACTAAATTTCAGAACCACTGCTCTACAGTTTTATCCTTATTAAAAGTATTTTGCTCTTATTTCTTAATAGCCCTCTAGCTGGACAACAAATACTCCTGCACATTTATCAGAATAAAACTACTTAACAGTTCAAACAGTTCTCTGGCCCCTAGGCAGAACCAACACAGCATGAAGCCCACTCCCCAAGGACAGCCTTTCACACACCTCAATCCTGGCCAAGGAGGTGTGTGTACCCCTGGTGGGTTCCGTAGGGTCACCTCTCCCTGCATTCTCTTATCACTCCTGTATGAATCCCATCTGGGCAATTACTGCACTTTCTAGTAACTTCTCTCTGAGGATAGAAACTACATATCATTCCCCATTGGGTCTCCAGCATCTACTATAATCTTAATGTGTCATAGGTGATGGATATGCATTTAATGAATAAATACATAATGCCATATACTATAAGCAAGCATATATGGTCATGAGATTTATAATTCATGTGTAATATAAATTATATAAACTGTTTTCAGGAACCCTAGGATAAGAAGAAATAAAGACTTAATTTGAGAAAGAGTTTTAATCTGTGATTATTTTCCCTCTATCAATTAGCTGTTTTGTTATATTTTTAATGTGATCAGCATGCAAAGATACATTCATTTGTAATATTTGATCCTGAAGAATTCAGTTGTTGTTGTGGATCTTCAATAATAATTTAAACCAGGACATGGTTTAATTTTACCAACATCAAATATGTAATGAAAGCGATAGGTATGTGATATGTAAAAAACAAACAAGCAAACATACAAAAAAAACCCACTGGGCTTGGATCCCAAAATGTAGATTTCTCTTACTTTGGGGAAGTCGATTAATGTCAACTATTTCATCTGCAAAACAGGGTTTAATCATACCTGCCCAGTCCACAACAAGAGGCTAGTGACTAATCAACGTAAATGGTGAATATGAAATCGCTTTACACATTTGAAAGTAACATACCAGCATGAGACATTACTCTTTGTTGTCCTTTGGAAAATGGTCTATTTGGGCAAAGCTGAATTAATGTAATCAGTGGAAGTGGACAGTCAAGACCTATGAGGAAGCAGACACAATCTTTCCTGTGCAAGATTATTTCCAGTAGCATGGACTTTTGGATTATATGTGTACAAAATCCAGTGCTTTCCATGACTAACATCACTGGTCTTCCACAAAATGACATTTTTCCATTCTTCCAGGCATTAGTGTTGCCTAAACTGTTCTAACAGTCTTTGATTAGGAACCATAAACCCCCACTGAATTCTTTTTATTTGAGAGAGGAAAGGAAAGAGAAATATCAATTTGGTGTTCCACTTATTCATGCTGTCATTGGTTGATTTTTGCATGTGCCCTGACCAGGGACCCAACCCAAAACCTTGGTGTATGGGGATGACACTCTAACCAACTAAGCTACCCAGGCAGGGCTAACCCTTGAAGACTTTTTAATGAGAATTCTTAATTAAATTAATGACTTTTGATTATACTGTTGTTTGTTTTAAATCAAACAGCATAGCAAAATTATAAATCTAAAAGTTATACAGAAAATCATCTGTAATTAAGCCAAAGTTTAATTATATTCTAGGTCAAGAAATGACTAGAATCTCTTCATTCTTTCACTATCTAAATTCTAACCTCACTTCAAGTTTCAGCTCAAGCCCCATTTCTAACATAAAGCTTCCCCCCCAAACTCTGCCACCCCATAATGACATTTTCTTTTCACTAGTTTCTTCAATGGTTTGTGGCTGAGATTGTTAATGTTCTCCAAATACCAACAGTCATCCCTATATTTCCGAACCTCCCTCAGAGTTAGCGTCAATGGACTCAGAAGTGATATGTGGGACATTATGCTTCTCCCACTGCTGGTAACCTATCTGGGAAGCCACAGACGGGCCTTCCTCAAAATAGAGAAGCAGACGGGATCCCGGAAGTCTGCACAGAGACATGTCCTAGAAAAGAGCCCAGCATGTGCTGGCTCGTGTGAGTTGGAATACGCTTTATTAATTGAAGCTACTACACTTAGGGGCGTATTTATTATCACAGCATAGCCTTGCCTATCCTTACTAATGGAAGTGAATAATAGACATTGCAAAAACTTGCAGTTAGTTATTCTGTGATGTACTCAGTTTCACAACTTTAATGAACATGGAGAGCTCAGTGTTTGTCCTCTAGGATCTATAGTCTAAGGAAGGAGATGTATTTATAAATAAATGGATGGATCACACAACGTTATACTTGAACCATGGTTGTACACATATGATAATAAAAGGCGTATTGTGAGAAAGCATTTAACTCTCTGTATGATGGAGAAGGGGTGACTGCCAAAGGAACACCAAGTACATGTTCATTCAATTCAATGATAAAACATGAAACTCATTTGCTTTGTGCCAGACACTGAGCTAGCTGTTAAACTTTGAAGAACAGAGTTTACCAGAAGAAAGGAAGGAAGCAAGCAAGTAGGCATTCTACATAGAGGAAGCAACATACACTAAAACCAGGGGACCAGAAACAAGTGGGTTTAATCAGAATCTACTACCATTTACTACTGGCAGCATAAAATGCAATGTCAATAGGAAATGAATACAGAGAAGTGACCAGGTCCTGAGTGGTCCCATGAACCCCAATAAGGAATTTTGATTTTAAGCTGTTGATGATGGAAAGAAGCAAGAGACAATTAAGTCTATGTTTTAAAAAGATCAGTCTTGTTGATTTGTTTAGGGGGTAATTATGAAAGGAGAGGTTCAACTAAGAGGATGTTCTGAGAGAAGAGGCGAGGGGTTAAGAGGTGTGATCAGAGTGCTAGTAAATATTCAGCATCCGGCCCTCCAGGGGAAGGACACTGTGATTTGTGCCCATTCTTTAGCTCCAAAATGATGTCATTGAATGGTAAGCAGAGAAGAAATGTTCACAGTACACACTAACATTGAGACAGCACCACTGTGTCACCTGCAAGTGACTGACACACATCACGGGCTTAACAAATAAACACCTGTTGAATGAATGTAGAAACAAATGCTTATGGGGTGAGAACAAGGGGAAAAGTCAATTACAGAAGTATTTATAAGTAGATTCACAGGCATGTGGTGACTAGAGACCCAAAAATGATTACAAAAAGAAGAAGGAGGAGGACAATGAGGAGAGGAGGAAGAAGAAAAGGCACTTAATCTCAGTAAGCCTCAGTCTTCTAATCTTTAAAATGGGAAAAAATAACATTTTTCCTTTAACAGAGTGAATGAAATATTCCCCACACCTAGGGATCAGCATTTGCAAAGAATATCCTAAGTAAAATGGCTTAATTCTTTAAGGCAACCATGCATAGTTTGTTATAGTTGGAATGTCAGATAGGGAGAATGATTGGACATAGAAGAAGCTTTACAGATGTCAGGGTCCATGTCTTTGAAGAATTTTAGGCCACATCCTGGCGTTTGTGGACCCCAAACTGCAGGGACGAGAGGACCCCTAATAAACAGCAAAGGGCTTGATAACAATCAGATGTTTGTGTTTGGATCATTCTGGGAACCATGTGAAGGGTATGATGTGGTAGAGAAGCCTGGTGAAATAAAGCTACTGTGGTAGTTCTATTAATCACACTAATGGATTGTGGAGGGTTTTGAGAAGAGGAGACGGGTCAGCGAGGCCTGGGAAGCAGGATCAGCAGGACCTGGAGATCTGTTAGATGCGGAGAGCGATTAGCGGCAATAAATAACGAAGGCCACTCTGCACGCTTCTACTCCGGGACCAAGCGGATCTGGACGCCACCGGATAAGAATGGTGGCGAGAGAAGAAGAGGTAGGATACAGGCATCCAAAAGCTTGTTTTTGAATTTGTTTAACTTGGTGTCCTCATAAATATTGGAGCAGCATCTCCAGAAAGTCTAGAATTCTGAGAAGTAAGGTTGAAGCTCCTTTCCATCACAACACCTTCTTCCAACACTCCTACTCGAGTAAGCATCTCACAACCATTCTATAAAAACACATAAACTGATTAGCAAGAAATACTGCAAAACGACCTCGGTCATCCTAAAATTCCAAGATACTAAAAAGAGAAAAGGAAAGCATCATGAATAAACATATATTTCCTGCCATTAAAGAAAATCATGTTGCCTAATGAAACTGGATGAAAAGTTCTAAAATGCCTCTTCATTCTTATGGTCTGTGATTCTAATCCTACTTTTAGAGAAGCCTCAGAGAGGCTTCCTATATTTGCCTTCTTCAATAAAACGAGGAACAGTTAGAGAGATAATAGTTTCCTGGGTAGCTGTTCAAAACCAGAAAGTGGGACAGTGGAGATCCAAGAGGAGGTTTTTTTAAGTATGCTTATTATAGCCCACCAGGGATGTTATTGGAATGGCAGCAAAAAGTCTTTAGAAAGCAGAGAAACGTTCGTTGCTTATTTTATAAATCTCCCCCAAGGTTCCTGAAGGCTAATTCTATTCTCACCCAGAGTTCAAAGTCTGACCACCAAACACCGTGGTTTGAAACAGAAAAGCAGGATGGAACAATTTCTCTACTTTGAAGTCCAGAGAAAGGAGGATCATTTCAGGGGCTTGAAGCACACACGCCACTCTTTCTTTCTGTCACCGCGGCTATCAAAGGGCGAGCGAGCTTGAATGGAACTTAAAAAAAAAAAAGCCTTACAGGAAAATTATCTTGCTGCTTTCATAGCCAGATTTGCTTCCTCTCAAATTTTCATTCTTTCCCAATATATAAGGCTCATTTTCATTGCCCAAAAAAGTATTCAAGTCATAAAAATTAGCAAGTGCAAAACATTGTTATTCCACATACCAGGAGGAGCTGAAATATTTTGTGTTGTTTTGTTTCCAAAAGGAAGACAAATATGTGCGTTTTAAACCCAAGATGTGGAAAGTTGCAAGTTATAGGTAATGTTACGAGAGACCACAGTAACTGCGCCCCCCGCCATCATCCTTTCCACGGCAGACAATGCCTGGCCTGGTGTGCGTCTCCCCGCTGTGTTGCGCCAGGTGATTAGCAGGTCTTCCATTCCTCCTCTTGCACTCTCCAGCCACCTCTTTAAAAAGAGCCAGGATGATTTAAATTGCGCATCTGTATAATTAATGGTTTAAAATGGACTAGCAAGAATTCACGGCTTTCTATGAGACCATGAAACCCTGGTATGGTCTCCAAAGAATAACCTACGTGTATTTGATTCACAGTCCTGCTGGTTGTTATTCATGGTGTTTGGTAGCAGGAATTTGGCTGTAGTTTCTTGGATCCATGATTTCATGAAGCCAAGTGCTTTGTACATAATTGACACTTAGTCTGTCTTCTAAAGGGTAGTGATATCACCCTCCAAACATGACCATGAGTTCTTAACTAGTCATTCCACACCTTCAAGTAGTCTCTGCCTCATGTTTCAAAGAGAAAAATAAGAACATGAAGACAGTTACTTCTGGCATTGGCATTTACAACTCCCAGACCAGAAAATAAAGACTGGCATTAGCAGACTTGATAGCTAAACTAAGAGAAATGTGAAAGCAACAAGAACTGCGAGATCAAGTGAACATGGGCACAAAACTTCAAAAGGAGAATGCAACTTTTAAGCATTACACAAGTGAGTTGTAAGTCTCTTGTGATGCGTGTCGCCAGAAGCCCCACTGATCTCAGCATGATTGACATTTATGAGGATGACCTTCAGGTAGGTGTGAAGCTGGTGGGGTTTTTTGTTGCGTGCTGTTTCCACCTCACAGGACGGTAGTTGGAGGCGTCAGTTGCTGCACTGCCGATCTCCAGGCCAGCCTAAACGGAGCACTGAGCCTGGATTCCTACCTGCCTCTGAGAGAGGACTAAAATAGTCGGCTGCCCTCGAAACACTGGTGCTTGCGGGTGTAACTTACTCATTTGCTGTCCTCCACATTCCTCCCCAGATCTGCCACATTTCTCATCGTAACCAGTGCCAGAATGTTAGCATCAGATCTGCTTAATGTCACCTCCTGTAAATGGACCACAGTAAACATATTGGGCAGTCTACAAGAAACCCTGGAGATGAACAATTTAGCCTCACCATCCGTCAGTGAGAGCAGGGACCATCTGGACATGCGGCTAATGATCAGCATTAGAGCCGCATGCACTGCAAGGCTCAAATGCAATCTCTGGGCCTCAGTTTAACAAATGTAGAGGAACTGAGAGGGGATTTGAGCAATGTAGCAAAAGATTGCCCGAGGTCCTGAAAAAATGAGATGAGATGGCGTCTCACCTGGAACTAACTAAAATACCCACACACCCTCACTCTCAAACAACTTCAGATTTTAGGGTAGGGCAGACACGGAAAAGGACTGAGGTAACTGTTCTGAGAATTGAAATACTCCTCTCCTTTCCTGATCTCAGAGAGAGAGAGACAGAGAGAGAGACAGAGAGAGGGAATTTTCACCTGAGTAACTCAGATACATGAAATCTGCTCCTGACCACAAAGAACCCACAGACCCTTACAGGGCACCTGTGAAGTAGACTGGCAAACAGAACGCCTACTTATTCATGAGCCTCAGCCTTTGGATCACCTCTAAGAAGAGTGTAGGAAGAGTTACAAGCTTTGATCCAGACAGGGAGGGAAGATTGAGATTCACTGTAAATATTCCTACGGGTTAAAATGGAAGTGGTCCCAAATCATGAAAATCCTATTTTTCAAAGTGTGCTTTACACTTCTGAAAAGTAATGTTACAACGGTCTTTACTGGTAGGTCAATCTATGTATTATGTTGTAATTCGGGTTCAAAAGCATTATCTGTTTGGTTATTTCAGATGAGGAACTAAACAAGCAGAGAAAATGAGACAATGCATATTGTTTTTTAAAACCAGAGTTCATCCTGTTATGGGCAATGACAACTCGATGTGGGTTTAGTATTTTGGTGGTTTTGTTTATTTTCTCTAAAATGGTAGTTATCAGAATCATTAAACAACAAGAAAAGTGCAATTTTAAAGGTTTTATTACTTATTTTTAGCGGGGGGGGAAGAGGGAGGAAGAGGAGGAGAGAGATATCAATTGGTTGGCTCTTGCAGGCCCTCAGCCAGGGACCTGGCCCATAACCCAAGCACATGCCCTGACCGGGAACTGAACCAGCGATCTTTCAGCCCACAGGCCAGTGCTCCACCCACTGAGCCACACTAGCCAGGGCCAAAAGTGCAATCTTATATGCATGGTCAAAACCCCATGATTTCAAAATTAGGCATGTAACCTTGGGCTTGAGATGAAGCCATTCACCCTTAGGCATGAATTTAACAGAGCACTGCCTCTGAACCATTCCAAGGACATTCGATGGGACTGAACAGCCCCACATCATCGACATGCACCAAGGACGGCAAACGCGTTGCTCGCCTGCTGCCAGTGTCCACGGCACTGCCGGGCAGGCTTTGCCGATGAAAGCCTCCTTCTCAGTGAGCTCAAACAGAGCTTCACAATCCTTTTAACACAGCTGCTTCTAACCATTGTCTTGGAGGATAGGTTAAACCTATTTGATATCCTTTGTAGGATTTTTGTCAGAGATATTTTAAGGTCCAGGACAAATAGTTTAGGCGAGAGGAAAGATGGAAGAAAGGAAGGAAGGAGAGAGGGAAGGGAGGGTGGGAAGGAGGGGTATTTGGTGCCTGTTAGGTATAGAATGTATATTTTGTATATATTGAAAGAGATTTTTTTGCTTGACCAAATTTTATTCAGGCTCCTAAACCTTCTCCTGGGACCATCTGTGCATTTCCTTGTAAAATTCAATTTTAGCAAAAACCCCACTAGGTCAGTTTAACCAGAACTCCCCCACCCCAATATCTGATGGAGTACCCCATCCTCTTCCCTCATCCTGGTGATGTCTGATGGCCCTGGCACATCTTCAGCAAGAATCCTTAGATTGGTTTAGCCTAAGTATCCCCCCTTTCCCCTGATGTTTCCTCCTAGTAATTTTCCACCCACTGACCCCAGCCCTGCTCCTTAGCTATAAATTCCCACTTGTCCATGCTGTATTCAATATCATCTCTTTTCCTCACTCCAAAATTCCATTGCAGTGGTCCCTATACTTATTTGCAACAGATCCTTCACCCACTCCCCTTTTGAATAGTCTTCCTTGCCAGGCTTTAAGTACCACTGAATAATGCTGTCTTTAACAATGTTACCTTATCTAGCTCTCACAAACTTTTAATTGTCAATTTACCAACAGGTTCGAGGCCAAGAACCAATTGTAACTCAGAATCATGTTTTCCCAACCCCCTCTCCTATACATGCATACACCTCAGCCACCCTCCACAATGGAGTTGTATGATTATGATATAAATTAGCTTTACTGCTACATAAAGCTAGAAGAGATTATTTGAAACAGGATTTTTAGAAGCGTGCTATGCAGCACTTACTCAACAAAGATGGAAAAAACAACATCATTCTGGTGCCTGTGTGCATATGGCCACCCCACAAAGCTCATGAAGTGAAGAGCTAAAGGTGGTCAGGAAGGAAGAAAATAGCCCAACTTATGTGTCTGCCTCATGAACTTCTGGCCCTTCCTGAAAACCACCACTCACAGACCCTCCGTTTGTTTGTTCGTTTTTATCAGGAGCACCACGGCGTGTTACTGTTACGCCCAGCTTCCACGATGAATATACTGCTGCCTGAACCTGCCCCCAAAATAAGAAGCCCCAGTGCTAGGACTGGACTGAGAGCTGACAACACTTCTTTGGGATACCCAGGAAACTGAGTTCCTCCTTCACGTCTCATGGGGATCAGCATCCTTGTCTTTCAACTTCCCCACAGTTGTGCCATTGAAAAGGAGTGATGCTTCCCAGGACTGGTGTCTTTCATAACAGGAGCAAGTCAATCTACTAGTGGATTATTTTTATAGGTGAGGAATGGAATCTTAAACAGATAAGAGAGAGACCTCCGGCCAAGATGCAGGCATAGGTAGACATGCTTGCCTCCTCACAAAACCATAAGAAGGATCACACCTAACCTCAACACAAAAAAAAAAAACAATCAGAACTACCAGAAAATAGAACTGTTTGGAAGTCTGACAACCAAGGGTTTAAAGAAGAACTATTCCTCAGGCTGGTGTGCCAAGGCAGGGAGTCCAAGCAGTTCTACCTAATACACAGAAACAAACACAGGGAGGCTGCCAAATTGAGGTGACAAAGAAATGTGGCCCAAATGAAAGAACAGATGAAAACTCCAGAAAAAGAACTAAGCAGAGTGGAGATAACCAACCTATCAGCTGCAGAGTTCAAAACACCGGTGACAAGGATGCTCAGAGAACTTGCTGAGACTGGTAAATGCATAAGGGGAGAAATGAAAGCTGCACTAAGTGAAATAAAGAAAAACTCACAGGGAACCAACAGTGAAGGGAAGGAAGCTGGTGTTAAAATCAACAATTTGGAATATAAGGAAGAAATAGTCAACCAGTACAGAATGAAGAAATGAGAATTCAAACAAAAGCAATAAGAGAATAAGAGGACTCTGGCATATCTCCAAACATGCCAATATCTAAATCATGGGAATGCCAGAGGAAGAGCAAGAAATTGAAAACTTATTTGAAACAATAATGAAAGAGAACTTCCATAATTTGGCAAAGGAAATATACCTACAAGTCCAGAAAGCACAGAGAATCCCACACAAGCTGGACCCAAAGAGGGCCGTGCCAAGACACATTGTAATTAAAATGCCAATGATTAAAGATAAAGAGAATCTTAAAAACAGCAAGAGTAAAGGAGACGATTATCAACAAAGGAGTGGCCATAAGACTGTCAGCTGGTTTCTCAAAAGAAACCTTGCAGACAGAAAAGGTGCTGGCCAGAAGTATTCGAAGTGTTGAAAGGTAAGGACCTACAACCAAGATTATTCTATCCAGCAAAGCTATCATTATAAGTGGAAGGGCAGATAAAGTGCTTCCCAGACAAGGCAAAGCCAGAGGAGTTCATCATCACCAGGCCCTTTTTATACAAAATGTTAAAGGGACTTATTTAAGAAAAAGAAGAAGATCAAAACTATAAACAGTAAAATGACAACAAACTCACAACTCTCAATAACTGAATCTAAAAACAAAAACAAACTAAGCAAACAACTACAACAGGAACAGAACCATAGAAATGGAGGTCACATGGAGGGTTATCAGTGGGGAAGGGGAGGGGGAAATGGGGAAAAAGGTACAGGGCATAAGAAGCTTAAATGGTAGGTACAAAGTAGACAGGGGGAGGTTAAGAAGAATATAGGAAATGAAGCCCTGGCTGGCGTAGCTCAGTGGATTGAGTGTGGGCTGCAAACCAAAGCATCGCAGGTTTGATTCCCAGTCAGGGCACATGCCTGGGTTGCAGGCCACGGCCCCCAGCAACCACATATTGATGTTTCTCTCTCTCTCTCTTTCTCCCTCCCTTCCCTCTCTAAAAATAAATAAATACAATCTTTAAAAAAAAAAAAAGAATATAGGAAATGGAAAAGCCAAAGAACTTACATGCACAACCCACGGACATGAGCTAAGGGGTGGGATTGCTGGAGGGAATGGGGGTACCAGGCAGAAGGAGGCAAAGGGGAACATATCGGGACAACTGTAATAGCATAATCAATAAAATATACTTAAAATAAAAAATAGCTAAGAGAGCTGAAATGTTGGCTCAGCATCTAAACCCAGATATCCCTATCTCTAAAAACCATACATTCTGATGTACACAGTGGCAGTAACTAGACCTCTATAAACTAGAGGTAAATGCTGCTAATTCAAAGATTCAAAGATTGGAATTTTCTCTGCCAATTATGCTTCAATCTACTCCTGACCAGTTCAACGAAAGGTTACAATTTCAATGTTCCTATTCCACTGGAGCTTTAGGCATAGCCTTAGAATCATAACCATCTTCTGGCTCCTCCAATGCTAGCGGATCACGTTTGTAGCACTTCCTAATTTAATATGGATGTGATAGCTTATCCCTTAAAAGTGAGGAATGGTATCCATTTCTCACTAATCAAGAAAGAATTGATTCTGTTGCTCCAGATCACAGATAAGGATAAACTCAGACCTGACCCTAAACTTGTTAGGACAATTCCAGACTTTCTTCTATTAAATTATGCTATAAGGTAGAATTTGATACGTTCCAGAAGAAAGAAGGAGCAAAAGGGTAATGAGAGTTGAAAGGGCAAGATGAGATATAAGTTCATGACGTGGTGGCATCTGAACTGGCTTAAAGGACAGAATTTTAACATGTGTGGCAGGGAATGTCAGGTAAAAATGCGGGAAAACAAAAAGCCATAACAGAGAACAACGTATTTGAAAAGGGGCCGACGATAATGTTGGGTGGAAGATTAGTAAAATATACAGTTGTCCGAGGCCAGATTAGGTAGGGATACATAATCCATGCCAAGAAATTTAGATTTTTTTGGACTGGGCAAGAGATTTTGGAAGGATGGCATAATGAACAGATTTGTGTTTTGGACATGTTTATTTGAGGCAGTGCAAAGAATATATTGCAGACGAAGGAGGTGTCTGTGGTGTTAATTGGGTAGGAAAATACAGCCTGAAATGAACTGGAGTCCTGTGGAAATGGAGACACTGGGAGGGATGAAAGACGGTGGAGAAGAGGGGATTATGAATGAGTTTAAGGTTCTCAGCTTGAGCATCAGAATGAATGGCAATGTAATGAGCTGAAGTAGACTTAAGCAATGGGGAGAGAAAATTAATCAGTTTGCTTTTGAATTGGACTCGGGACCTCCATCCCAACTGGTTGTTGGAAACCTGGACGTGAAACCTGCTGAGCCAAATAAGAAGAGATAAATCCAGGAGTCGACCCGTGGGGGTGTTGCTTTGTGTGGGCAACAAGGAGTAATCGATCTGTTCGGCTCTAAAGTTAGTACACAGAGGGGGAGCTTCAGCATGTCTGGCTGAAACTTTGTTTAAATGTGAAGGGTTCTTTGTTGTCTTACAGAGCTTGTGTTTTTATTACAGTAAGCTACAGAAAACAGTCTTTGGTTGTGAGTGTTGGAAGACAAACAAACACTAGAAGCTGGAGGAAGGTGGGTGTGGGAGCGTTCGAGAGCGTGCATATTCAAACGAGTACAGGAGGTACCTCGGGTGCTGGCCTCACGCACAGCCCGCCGGTTCTCCTCCCCTGGGATGATAACAGCACTCAGTCGCCGTGCGGCACATTTTCATTCTTGGAAAGAAGTTTATTTCCAAAATTAGGCTTTTCGCATGAAAGGTTTGTGAGCCCTACAAGATAATTAGGAAGCCATGTCTCAAAACGGAATCTGACGTAACCCACTTTGTTTTTGCTCTCCAAGGGTGGCTTTTCAGAGTTTGTCATATTTTCAAACTGTGAGGGCAAAAAATAATTTTCCAATTTCAGAGTGGGGACCCCAAATGGTAGGGCATTTTATTTCTCACATCTCCTAGCTCCAAACTATTTATAAATAATTGAAGAAAGACAAGACAAAGTTCTGATAGTGTCTAAATCATGGTGGACTTCGATGAAGGATAGAGAAACATCCCCGGACCTCCACAAGGACACTACACACACAGTTAAGAACTAGCTCTCACTCAGGCTTTGTTGATATTGAAAAATTTCCAATCGCTAGATTGTATTTTCTTTTTCACCTACTGGAAGCACATGCTAAGTGGAAAGTGCCAGGATGCTGCGCCTTCCGCGCTAAGCCTGTGCGTGCTGCAGAAGGGCCTGCTATTCCGGCTCAGGCAGCACTTCAGCAGCTGAGGCTGGCACCGAGGAGGGACAGCGGTGCCCCACCTGGAAACGAGGAGTGTGTTTCTCTCAGCATCCCAGGGAAAATGAAATTTGGACCTGCCTTCCAGCTGCATTATAAATGCACATTTTCAACAGCACAAATCAGGACTCCTCTCAATCTCTGGGACGTGATGTGCTCATAATTGCGATTGCCATCTCCTGGTGTCGTAGGCTGTCTGCGCTCTCATTCCTGCTCTTCACGTCCCTACGTTCTCTCCCTACTTCGGAGTTCAACTTAGTCCCATCTCATCCAGGAAGACAGGTTTCGACCTCTCCGCCCAGCCCACTCTCTTCTCTCGCTTCTTGAATATTTCCTCACTGGCCGAGTAGGAGGCCGCACGTGTTTGCACTTTATGAACGACCCTTTCCAAAGCACTCCCAGGTTGCCTCCCTGAAAGGTCGGAAGTTGCTTGAGGAAAAGAATAGAACCCCGTCCCGTTGCATACGGTACCAACAGCCCACTGAGTATTAAAAGCTCAATTTCTTAATCTCTTTCCTGAGAACACATCCCTAGGGAAATAAATCATTAAACCACTTTCCAAACCAAATATTTTCTAAAATCAGGAAGGAAAAGGGAACAAATTAACTCTAGTGAGCGGTAGGAGGACCACATGCAAAACCAAAGCGCTGTATTGGAATCTGCATCATAAACTTTGCAACCTTCACTGTTTTCAAAAAGGGAGCTTAATAAGAACGGAAGCCAGCCATGAGCAACGGGCACCCTGAAGCCCCAGGAACGGCAGGTCGGTTCTTCAAAGAGCACCAACAGCACGTGGCATGGGGCTGGGGTCGGCCAGTCCCGCCACTAAGTGACTGAGCACTTCTCCAGGTTTAATATGAAACAGCCTAGAGAATTCTAGGACTCCTGTTTCTTTAAAAGTCCCTTGCAGCTTGTCCCTGGCCAAGTCTAAAAAATGCTTGTTTATAACAGGGAGTTTAATTCTCCCCTTCACAACTAAAGTTCACATGCCACTCAAGGAAAGGGAAGGGGTGGAGAAGCTTCTTTTTGTCCTGTCCTCTCTTCCAAGTAATTTGCAACAGGAGATTTTTTGTTCCCTTGTTGAGTTTTGGCCCCTGGCCCCACCTTGGGCTATGTAGGTAAAATGGCTCTGGAAAAAACGGGAGAGCATCTTCTGTGCCTAATTGGAAGTGGACCCACACACCCACTCCTTCTACAAGCCCAAGGAGCAGTACCTACTGGACGCCAGCTTCTTATGTCTCTGTGGTGTTCCTTAAATTTTATAGAAAGCAAAAAGAAAATACAGTCTCACCAGAACAAATTGCAGAGCAATTGTAACCTTTGGAAGACCAGTTTAAAATCAATAGCATTTCTAAGAACTCACTATTACCCCAAAAGCAAACAAAAAAAACAGATAAAATGATAAATAATCTAAAACAAATTTATATGTTACTAAAATGTGTTATCGCAATAGAGGAACAGAAGCTGGTTAGTTCTCTTGCAGGTGCTCATTGTAAAATTCAAATTTGCTTACATTCTTTGATAATCCAAAAAGGAAACTATAATAATGTCTTATTATCACCATAACGAATTACCACAAACACAGTGACTTAAAGCAACACAGACACATTCCCTTACCCTTCTGGAGACCAGAAGTCTAAAATTTAAAAAGCACGGCACTGGCAGGGCCGTGCTCCTTCTGGAGGTTCTAGGGAAGAACTGGTTTCCTTCTCTTTCCACCTTCTAGTGGCTGCCTGCACTCCTGGGCTTGTGGCTTCTTCCTCTGTCTTGAAAGTGCATCCCTGCAAATCCAGTTCCATCTTCACTCCTTTTTCTCTCTGCCTCTACTGTCTCCCCCTTATGAGAACCCTGGGATCACACTAGGCTCACGTGGATAGCCCAACATGTTCTCCTTATCTCAGAAGTCAAGTGCATCACATCTCCCCTTTGCCAAGTAAAAAAACATAGATCCGGGGATTTGGGTGTGGCTGTCTTTGATGGTAATTATTCGGGCTACCACAGCAACCAAGTCCAATCTGTGATCAAGGTTATGTACAAGGAATCCATATAATATACAAGTAATCAAGATTTGGCTCAGATCTAGATTTTAGATGAACACTCTAGATCTTCAAGAAAGAAAATTAAATAATGCTTTTTTATTGATTGAATTTTAGAGAGAAGAAGGGAGAGGGAAAGGGAGAGAGAGAGAGATTTGTTGCTTCACTTATTTATCTTATTCATGCATTCACTGGTTGGTTCTTGTATGTGTCTTGACCAGGGATTGAACCCAGAACCTTGGTGTATCAAGATGATACTCTAATCACTGAGGTAGCCAGCCAGGGCCAAGTGACACTTTAAATTGCAAGGTAGTGTCCAGCTGAACTGCAGGTTTTTGTAGTCTTTTTTTTCTAAAAAACATTTAAAAAAATATTTTTTCTTCTTCTCATACGTTAGGAGGAAAAACAGTTTGTTAAATATAAGGGAACATGGTCATCTAAGCTGATGGTTTGCATGTGGGAAAAGTCTCTCCAGTATGACCTCAACCAGAAAGGACGGAAGGGAGGAAGAAGGGAAGGGAAGGGAAGGGAAGGGAAGGGAAGGGAAAGAACATGGAGGGAAAAGAAGATAAAAGAAAAGAAAAGAAAGACAATTTTTTAAAGGCTTTGATGAAACATTTCAAACTACAAAGGGAAACACATTCCTTTTTAGAGAATTGAATTCTCATATCTTTATGTCCTGGGTATTTCTTTTCCTAAACACACTGTTGCAGTGGAGATATAAGCTCAGGAAACATTAAGCAAATTCCAGTAGATTAGCAAAGGTGATTTAGATATATTATGTTGATTTAGATATCAGTGTGCTATGAGAGATTACCTCCACTGATCACAGCAGCTAAGAACACTGAGTATTAATCAGCTAATGTTTGCAGCTCTTGGGGGGGAAAGAGGTAGTAGATAGAAACTAAGAATTATAAAGAGAACAAAAAGAGCATTAGTCACAAAGGTGGAAATAAGTAAACATCATAAATTAGGTTAATAGCAGTACTCTACATCTTTCTTTTCCTCATACCTTGAAAAAACCTTAAACTGAAGCTTAATACACTCTGTGTATATTCACATATTCTCATTAAATACCTCCTTTATTCATTATTAACTAAAGCTAGTCTCTACAGTCTTTAAATAAAGTCAGAGCAACCCTGTTCAAATGTGTTGGCCTAATCCTTCTGAACTTGCTCCAATCCTTCGGACGTGAGCATGTAATGAAGGGGGAGCAGTGAAAGGTGGGCCCAGGACACGAGGGCCACAGGCCTCGCTCACCTCCGCGACATCACACAGACCTTTGCCTCGGTGTGCGTCAACAGCCTTATCTGCTAAAATATTTAAATTAGTCACAAATCATGTTATTGAGTAAATCAGCAACTAAATATGCCTTCTTCTCACTGTATAGCAAAGAATGTATCCATTGATGTCAATTATGCCACCTCTAGCACAAAAAGAGTTGAAACATGGTTGAAAAGAAACAGGAATTCACTTTTAAGAAAATATGCTTCATTGGTCATGTAGGAAAATAAAACAATGCCAATATAAACATGCCAGGCTTCATAAATATGTTATCTAAAAACAAAAGCAGCCACTCTGTAGCCACTAGGCCCAATCAGGCCCACCACTCATTTTTGTAAGTCAAGTTTAATGGAACACAGCCGTGTCCATTGACTTGCACATTGTCTGCGGCTAATTCAGGCTATCGTGACAGAGCTGAGTAGCTGTGACAGAGATCATACGGCCTACGTCATAGGGCCCACAAACCCTAAAATATTTACTATCAGTCCATAAATAGAAAAAGTTTCCTGACCTCTATCTATAACAAAAAAATGACCAAGGACCACTGATAAATTCTATATCACCACTAAAATCAAATCAAAGTTTATAAAGCACCGCTTAACTGATCAATTGTTTCACGTGTTATAGGAAAAGTGCTGTTTCCTTAGCAAATAGTGTGCAATACTTTTGTTGCTGTTATTGACTGTCTTTTCTGGGATAATAACTAATTTGCTGTCACTTTTATTGCTGTTCAATTGAGTAAGCACAGGCGATGCCGTGCAGCAGCATAAACAATTCCCCAAGTCTTAATGACGACTCGCGGCCAAGGCTCATTTCTCACATCGCCTGGGTCAGCTCCAGGTGCCCTCTGTCTGGGAGGCTCTTCCACGCAGAGAAGTGCCCATCAGGGTGACAGAGGGGAGGAGAATACAGCAAACGACACACTGTCTTTTAAAACTTCCACCCAGAAATGGCACATCCCTTCGAATCACATTTTAGTCTTCAAAGCAAGTCACATCGTCATGTCTAATTTTAAGGGGCATAGAGCAGTGCAATTCTCCCACAATCTCAGGAGGAAAGCTAGAGTGCCTGAGATAGGCTCTTATGACAGTCACCGTAACTGCCAAAAGCAGTCTGAGAGATGAAGCTAAATGCCTCTTGGCTGCGGAGACTCCGCGTCAAACACAAGGCTGCAATCCCGCCATGATCTCCCCAAGTCGAGATTCTCCGGCTAGCTCCGAGCTCACAGGGTACTGGCCAAAGTGCTGAGCTTCTTTCACAAGTCCCAGGACAAAGATTTCTTCAGGATGTGAGAATACATGGTTAACTAAAATGTTACTTCTAGTGATCTGAACTCTTGGGCATTTCCTAATTCCATTTATTTATATTCAGAATAATTCCTTGGTCCTGTCCAATGTTTAAAAATATCAGCGGAAGCTTAGCTGTGAGCCTTCTTATTGTCTAAAGAAATTTATTTGTCACACTGAGTAAAATGTATGTTTTTAAAAAGCATTTCCCACTATTAAAAATAGTATTTAAATAATTGTATTTTTTAGTTTCTAAAATTATTTTCCTGTATTTTTTAAAGAAAGTAAACAATCAAAATAGAACTAAACATGATATTATGTTCTTTCATTTAAAAATCTATCAAAAAAGGATGAACTTGGTTTCACTTAATATATTGCATTTCCATATTAGCTACTAAACATAATTTTACTTTATTGAAACACTCAGACATAATCAAGGAATTTGTGCCAACACTTCCTTTTGAAAGTTCCCTCATTAAATCATATTGACTAACAAACCTTCCAATGCTACGCCTCAAAATAGGTATAAAAATATAAACCATTTTTTAATTGAAAAAAAGGAGGATTTATGTTTAAAGGTAGCCAGATGAGACTCATAGAATCCATAGGAAATCTCTTATATTTAATGAGCATTCTTAAACTTGTTACAATGCAGTTAATGTTTAGCGTGTAGGCGTGGACCTATTCTGTATCATCAGTACACAGTTTTGTCTTGGTTTTGTTTTGGGGTCTTTTGGGTGTATTTTTTTTGCAATAATAGCTTAAAGGAAAACACATATCTATAAAATATACACCTCTTTCTCGGTCAAATATAAGCTGATTCTATTTAACATGAGATTATTTTCAGTCTGGGTGTCTTCCCTATTGATAAAATAGACTGTGGATAGGCTCCTCTCGCTGGAGGGACCATATGCATAAGAAAGTGCTTACAGTGAAGATGACATATGTCATACCATGTGCCAAATACCACTCTAGATCTGGAAGTGACAATTTTCTCATATAAACTGGCACTTGAGCTCTCTTGCTTTGGATTTAATTTTTCTCCATAAGAGCTCAAGTGACATTATATGTGTTTCTGAAAATCTTGGTAGGAGGTTTTCTGGCAATTAGTTATATTGCATTTTAGATTTGTACCTGATATCCTTTAGTTAGTATGCTTCGTGAATCAGTTTTATTCTACCTTTCAAACATCAGACATGAGCTTGCATCATCTACGCTATAGTCTTCAGGTTTTGAAGAAGCAAGCAATCACACCCTTGTACACACAAAACAGATAGGAACTTTGCTCCTTTATCTGTGAAACTAAATTTCCTGGAAAATAGTAATAATTTTACTATGCTATGTACCTTACCAATCTAATCGGTTCACAAAAAAACCAACATGGTGACTGTCCCATTGTCATATTTAATAGTGCATCTATCAAAATATTTTAAATCAACTATTCATAAGAGATAGTAATTTATAATAGGGCAAGATGACGTCTGGCATTGTGAGGATTTTCTGCAAAGATGTAGTTGACTGATGTCTTTCTGATTCTCTTCTATGTCATTATTGCTTTTCAAAAATGTTAAGATTCTTTTGCCAGTTTTTCAAGTAGCATATCAACATTACTATGTGGTCTCTAGAAATTAATAGCCAAAATTTAACAAGTAACATGACTGTTCTTGTCTGTGCCTCATTCAACTTTACCCACCCTGTACCATTGTAAGGTTTTAGTATTTTTAAGGTTTAACCGAATTTATTCTTTTTTATTGCTTTCTCATTTATACTGACTGTCTTGTCACTGTTGCCACAGGTAACAGTGACGCCTTGCATGCACTCTCACCTCCTTTCCATTATTCTTTGAATAATTTGCAGGTTTTCTGATGAATATCTTTTCAAACCTTTACCAGGAAAATCTATTCCACCTTTTAGAAGCCAAAATTTTTTTGTGTCAATTAATTATTTTGTCCATTTCTTATTTCTATCACATGTGTTTAAAAATTATTAACTTCTGTTTTTTTTAAATTCTAGGTATGTTTAATATTCCTGTGTCAATTCCTTAAATTAGCACATAGGTCGTAATTTGTATTTCTAGCAATAGATTTTTTTAATTTCAATGTGATTATTTTTACCCAGAGTACATGGCAGGCAGGCACTGTCTCTCCTCATCTGTTTCATTTGGAGATCACCCACTGGTATGAATTATATTCATACACCTTCCAAATTGTCCATGGACTTACTATCAAAGTAAGAACTAATTTACTTACCATCAAAGGCAAGAATCATGTAAGTGTGCTTATTACCTAGGCTAAAGATAGACCCACAGTACGTTTCTAATAAATACTGGTTGACTGGTTAACATCTATATATTCTGATCAACTACCATCAGTAAAAGCCCACAATCGAACTCCTCAAGCAGTGAAATTGGAATAATGGGCAAAAGACTAGAAGTTCTCAAGCAACAAATGATTCATGTTCGGAGCTGCTTTCTTGCTAGGAGAAGAAGCCAGAGCTCGGTCACTCCTCCCACTAAGATCAGAACTAGGGCGGAGGAATGGAAGACCAAACATGGGGAGCCCAGACACCACCATGCCACCCCCAAGAAGACTGAGCTAACAGCTCAGTTTAGGAAGAATATGCAGCAGATTGCCCTGAATTTAAATAAATTGGCTTCCTGAAGAGTGGGAACAGCACGTGCTCACACATGGGCCTGCCAGTGCAACAGGATGCGGAGCTTAAGGGAAGAAATAAGGTAATGATGGGGAACAGACCGAGTCATATCCTTTTCCCTTAGTCAAGGTGGGCGGAACACTTGGTGTTCGTATACCCTGCTAGGTCATTGTGTACCGTTTACATAATAACACGAGCCAACTGTGGAAGCCAACTCAAAGCCTCCCGGGCATAAGACTGGCTCTGACTTTATCATGTCCTTTTTGTGTGTGTGTGTTACCCACATTTTTTTTTACTTATGATGATTCGAATACTGAAAGATTTCCTAATTCTCTGAAGAATTATAGGGATTTTTTTCTAATACAGAAGACTCCTGTCTACACATACCAGCAAGAAACAAAACATTGGGAATGCATAGGGTAGGCCTGCCTGCAAGGGAAATTTTATAACGGAAAGCGTGTTCATCTCTCCTCCTATGATAAATTCAGTCTTTGGGGTCCAAACAGCATTACTCGTGCATCTTAACTCCTAACTAGTGGAATGATCAGAGCTGATGATAGCACAGATGAAGAATGTGACTTCCTTGGGGTAGGCAACACCACCTACCAGTTTCCAGGTTTCCAACGTTATATATAGTCCATTGAAACTGGAGGGACCGTGAGTCTTGTTCACTCAGGATATTGATCCAAGGAATTGATCCTCTCTGTTAATGTTGGCCCTTGCCCTGCTTTCTCTAATGGACTCATGTGGCTCAGGTTGAAATTATTGGTGGACGCTATAACAGAAGTAGAAAAATTCTGGTTATTTAGCTGCAAAAACATGGGACCCCCAAGTGGGATAGAAGTTGACAATTCTCTAGAATATCAGCCTGGCTAGACCTACTCTTCTGAAGCTCATCAGAGTGAAGAACAACAATGTAATGTGAACTGCTATTCCTTCCCAGCCTGAAGCCACGCAGGATGCAGAAAGAAGCAAGATTGGACTTGCACCTGCCCACACGTGATAGGCCACTCGGAAGATGGCAGCAACCCCATGAAACAGGAGCTGCCGTGACTGACTCAGATCCTCACTGGTACTGTTGGATTATGTAAATGCCTGAAACTCACCTAACTGTGAGTTTCATACATCCTAACTGTGAGGTCATACATCCTCTGTAACAAAAACACCCAAATTACTTTTTCAAAAACGCAATATTATATGAGCTAGATTTTTTTTGTTTACTTAATGGTTAAAATTATCCGATGAGGTTTTCCAGAAAACCCTTCCCTGCTGTTATACAAAGAAATGAGCCGAAGGCAAAGGTGGAATAGAGAGCCGTCCAATTCTGAGTGCAATTATCAGAAATGGGTGATGGCGAATCGAGTCTCATTAGCAGGAAGAGCCCATCTTACGGAAAGTTGGAAGAGTGACCTTAAACATTAACTCTCTGATCGCTCTCAGAGGCTCACAAAGCCTGTATCTGAAAGACCCCACGGAAAAGCCTCTCATCCTCGAGGGTGCAAAGAACAATTTCCTCTGAATTCCAAGTGGAAAGTAAATTAGAGTGAATACGGGGGAAGTAGCATACCAGAAATTATCTACTGCAAGAGCAGTACAAATTTACAGTTAAAGGAGCCAATGAATCACAAAGACTTCACACCATAGGCTATTTTTATCCTAACTAGGTAGCTCAACCTCTTTTAATCGTCCTGGTCAGAACCTTACTATTGACGCTCTTAGAGGGGACTGAAATGAAATAGGAACCAGGAAATTTGCCTTGCAGCCCCCTGGCACTAAGCGGCAGGAAAGTTTAATTTTGCGGGAGTTCTTATGCAACTAATAACTCATGAGGGACACAGGAGAAACCAGGCCTGCTTACACAAAGCAACAGGCACAGAAAGGTTTATTGAAACGTTGTCTGTAATCATTCAAAACTAGAAATTGTTCATCAACTGACTAACCATATTGCATGAATATCCAATAGAACATGGTTATAGGAGTTAAAATACATAACTTTGAGACACGTGTTTCCAAACCTTCACGTTGAACCAAGGCAAGGAGTTATGAAATAGTATTTCCTGAAATGCCACTTGAATGAAATGTGGTTTTATTCATGGATACATGCATGTAAGAATGGTAAAATCCATGTAGGGGGACAACAATAAATTTAAGATAATGCTTATCTTGGAAGAAGCCAGGAGGTGAGTGGGAAGAGACAAAGGTGAGGATGCAGGTGCCTTTGTTTCTGCATTGTTTTATTCCCTCAACAATAACTAAAGCAGGCCTGGGAAAACGTCAGGATTTGACTGAACTTGCTGGTGAGCAGGCATTCGATGCTATTTTTCTGTACCATTCTGCATGTTGGAAATATGCTGCTAAGAAAAATACCAGAAAACAGTCATATGTTAGGGGAAGAAAAGATTGCAGTGGAAGATAGCAACATACTTTAAAAATGGGGCAAGAAGTAAAGTTATTCATGATGGTCGAAATATACCTCAGTGATAGTATAAATTAACACCGATATCTTATGCCACAAATTGAAGAATAACTAATTGTCCCCTTCATTTTTAGTCAATTGAACTAACTAAATAAAACAGGTTTTTGTTTGTTTGCTTGCTTCTTAGTCTGACAAAGAGTCTTTGGATATATTTTGCATTTTTTTTGCTCTAATAAACAAATGCCATCACGCTGCTGTAGGGGAACTCACTTTTGATGCAATGTGGCTCTGGCAGCAAAGATTCTCTGGGAAATGTTCGGACTCTTGGTTTAACTTGTGCAGCCTCGGAATTGGCTGACTACCCAGAAAACCAGAATGCCAACCCAAAGATAAGCGCCATGCCCCCAGGAAGAAGATTAATGAATGTAGAGAGTGTAATAACTGCTCGATGTTATCTGGCATTGGTCTTTATGGTGGTCTAAGGGGCTACCCACCACACGGTTTTACTATTAACACCCTGTAAAAAGGGATCCTGTCTTGGGAAGGACATGGGAGCAGCTACTTTGCCCACCAATGTAAGTTTCTCCTATTAAAGCTCTCAGGAATTTGAACAAAGGCTTCACGTCAGTACTTTAGAATTGATCCTGAATTTAGATGTTTGGGGCTTCCCTCTGAGAGCCGAAAGAAAAACAAAAACAAGAGACTTTTTTATAGTATAAATTTTGTATCAACTATATTTCGAAATTAAAAAAGCTTTCCTGAAAATGGTCAAAATGTTTTCATTGCATTCAGCTCAGCTCCTAATTTGCTCACATGGCAAAGGCCAAAGTAATCAGGATTGAATGAAAGAGGATGCTTGCTCTACTCTTAACAAAATACACTGTTGAGAATCTTTAAAAGCATAGGATGTTTAGTCAGACACTCTGGTAACAAAAAGCTATTCTGTTTTAACATTTATTTACTAGCAGTCCTCAATGTTGACTATGCATGCAAATCACAGACGGAGCTTTTTAAAATATTCCAATGCCAGAGTATTGCCCTACTGCCCCCAACCAATTAAAGCAGTCTCTCTGGGGGTGGGGACTAGGCATCTGCAAATTTCAAAAGCTCCTTGATGATTCTAATATGCAGTCAGGGTTGGAAATCACTGATTTAGACATTGCCGTCCCAATTAATATTTAAACAGTCACAGCCAGTTGGCTCCACTAATCCAGTTGCATTACCACCGGCATATAAAAGATTATTTTTAAAATACCATATGAAAAGGAAGATCAATGGGCTCTTGAGGTACAAGTTCCTGCGTAATCCCCCTGATGCACTGCCCATCCTGGTAGTCCTCCGGTGTTTTAATTCACTGCCTGTGCGTTTGTAGACCTGAAAGTGTTAATTAATCCTTTCTCTCAGACTCTAGTGCAAACCTTGATAATGAATAATCCACTGAGTTGTGTGTTTAAGATCTTTGCTTCATTAAGTCACCAGATATTCCTGGCAGCCGAAGAGTGGCAAGATGTCAACCTGAGCTGTGCTGAGCCAAAAGAATTAGCTTTTACCGTATTTCTAAAGATGAATGTGCTCTTAGAGCATGTCCATTAGCCCCAATATTCTAATGAATGTATGGCTTGACAGGCACAATAATTGGCATAGTTCAGAGTGTGAGAGAATCAATTTGATGAATCAGAATAAGGTCAAGTGGAAGAAGAAACAAGGATTTAGTTTGCACATATTTCTAACGATAGCAACGAGAAAGATTAAATGGTAAAAAAAAAAAACAAGATTAGGTAGACTTTGATAATCCATCACCGTGGGGGCCCTCATCTCATTAACACCAATCAATAGAAAGGTGGTTTCGCTGTAGAACAGTGGCGCTCACGTTCCGCAGAAGTCGCTGTGTATCCTAGCAAAGTCATTTTCTCTTTCCAAGTCTGGGTATCTTATCTCATTTAGCTAATCTCCGGAATTTCTGGCCTTATCTCCTGATTATTACCCAATGAGATAGCTCACTTAGGCTAGTCTAGGATTTTATTTCCCTGTGGGCTTACCATCAACATTTTTCTCTTAAAACATCAGCCCTGACCTTAAATGTATCAGGGCTCTCTCTGTTGGCTCTGGAAACATGAATAGCACTCAGGTATAATTCTTCTGATTGAAATATGTTTTGCTTCTTCTACTCTTCAGTGAAACAATGAAAGCAGATTGCAGAGCGAGCCCTTTTATTGTTACTAAAAGGACCTGCTGTGAACTACAATAGAGCAATACAAAAACTAAATTGCTTCGACTAACATGAGACCTGCTCACTCGTGCTGGGTCATATGAAAAGACACTTCCTTCTTTCCCTGGCAATAACCAAGGGGAGTCTAATCCTTAACCAAGCTTGACGTGTGTCTGAAACAAGATGTTAGTCATGCTTGGCTTCATCTTCTGGGCAATCTCTTGTTTAATGTAACGCAGTGACTTTGGACGGTGAAGGAGGAGGTGATCCTAAACCTGAGTTAGGCACCGGAATGTAAATAGGAACCTGAAGTCATTTCTACCTCTTCTGGGTTCTGATCTCACCATAGTGAAAAGAAACACAAGTCAAACCAGGAGAACGTGATATTTTCCCTTGATGGAATCACAGGTTTCAAGGTTATTTTTTTTTAAAGGAATGGATTAGAAGAAGCTATTTGGAACTTTAAAAAGTGTTTTTGATATTTGGTAACTACTGATGTCCTGTTTTTAATAAATTTAAAGGCAGACTTGGTTTGAAAACATGTATGAATAGAACACTGATATGCGTGCCACTGACAGGCAAGCATGGTGGGCAGAGCTGCTGGGTTACAATGCAGGGCCAGCTAAAACGACACAGGCTGTGTCTGAGCTGTAGTGACTCACAGTTCTATTTTTCAGTTCCTGTTTTCTGTGGCTACATGTTCTCAGTGTTACGAGATGCGCAGAAGAATTATACGAGCACTTCTACTTCGGGGAGCTGAAGTCTTTGTTGGGAAGTTCAAACAAGTCAGCAACCGCCTAGGGGCCAAGTACACCAGGCCGTGTTTGAGGAATGATGGCGTGTGGATTCTTACACGTCCTCCTCTGTGTTTCAGCAGTTTTCTACTTGAAGGAATTCAGTGACAATTTGATTTTGCCTTTATTTGGGGTCTGGTCCTCATACTCTTGGAAAAATTCTCTGTAAAATACTCTTTACTTTATGTCAGATGAAGTCAGTCCAACCCAATCCAACATCGTCTGGTGGCTTTCACAGATCGTCGACCCATTCACAGGAAGAAATGTATTTTATATCATGATGCCATACATACTACAGTCATGAAACTGATAGATAATTTTGATGAAACTTATAAATTTTATAACATATAATGCCCTCTGATACTTCCTACTTGATTGACTTTTATTATATTTCTTTCAAAAAATACTGTTGATCATGACTCATTGAATTGATTTGTTGGCCTCCTAATGGTCATCCCATACAGTTTGAACATCACTTGAGTCTAGGTCTTTACTTGGAATAGATCGTGGATTTAAGGATTGCACCCTCCTTAAATAAATTGCAATCCTTGCTGGTTTTCCAACAGGGACTTTAAAATCATGAGTTGGCTTCACACGCACCTGTAAGCACAGGTCATAGGTATTCGCTTGAATCAGCCCTAAGACCACATGCACCCTGTACTTTCAGCTTGAGTGGGTCAGAAATTTGTTTTCCCAACCTCACCACCTTCTGTGCACGACTTCTAATTTCTCATATTAAAACTGAAGCTTCTTCAGACAAAATATAGTTGATATCTGGCTTCTACCACAGCCCCAGTGTTATTACTTAGAGTCGACTTAAAAAAAAAGTGTCCCTGGACATGAACAATTGCTGCTGGCTGCCTTTTAAGCCACCACAAACTCAAAGGCAGATATCTTCAATGCACTTCTGCAAGGTAGTGTAACAGTGTGGGTCCGGCCAGATTGCCAGGGAGTGGACAAGAGACCCCAAAGGCAGCACCGCAGCCAGCACCCCTCTCAGCGGAGAGAGGCTACAGGAAACCCCACGGTGGCAGTTTGAAGCCACAGCCTGGGAAATAGACTTCCCTACCCCAGGGGAGGGCGAACAACGGGTGCGCTTGTAACGTAGCCAGAGGGAGTTTGTACCGAGCACGCATGGTCTGAGAAGGTCACAAAACACACATGTGATGAGATGACACCCTGGCCCGGGCAAACAGACACTGCACCCCTGCACATGACTACAGATTCTGCCTTCTTCTGCAAAATGGTAGCCAGAAGAAGGTCAAATACACTGGGGAGCTGACAAGCATGGCAGACATTAAGGCATGTTGGTTGAAAGGCCAGACACTCAGTCGCACATGGGTTTCTGGGCCAAGTCATTAAAACAGAATGCACCAGGAAACACAGGTTCTTTCCCCGCTCTCCCTTGCCCCTCATCCCCAGTTGGGTGAGGGCAGGAGCACTGACAGGATCCGGTGGGCAGTGTTTGCTGGGTGCCTTCTCATGCCAAGGACACACTGTTTACATGCAGGCTGGGAAACTTCCTCTGCCCCAGGGGCATGATCAGCTTTACACACCGGGACCCAAGGCCCAGAGGACCAACACTCAGTGCAGTGATCCGGCAGTGGGCCCCAGACCCCGGGAGAGAGAGCAGCACAAGGCAACAGCAGCACTGGAACCCACAAGCCTAAGGAGGGAGACACGTTTGTGTAGCCATCCTGAGCTCCAAAAACGACATGAGGAATGATGGGGAACGTATAGACATGGGTTGGGATTTCAGTCTTTCTGGGAACAAAGGAATTTCTGTGCTTGACTTGGAGCAGGGATGCTCCCACCCGCTCAAACTGGGTATTCTTTCAGTATAAACCTTTTTCCTTCCCCCAGCTTCATGTCATGCTTGTACAAGGTGGCAGACAGCTGGACCTCAGGCTGCCTAGTTATAGTAGGAAGATCTTTAAAACATTTGGCCTTAGGATCCTAACATTATATGTATCTGACTGAAACTAAAATTAGACAGATAGGAGGGAAAGATTTGTTATAATTCATTTATAGTCTTACATTCTACATGGAGAGTATAAAGGTTTGTATTTACTCAATAATTATTTATTGAGTGCTCACTACATAGCAAACACTACCCCAGGCTCCGAGGAAGAGATGAGCAAGTCAGCTGTGTTCCTTAGGCATAAAGACTTTTGTATTTTATTGGGTGAAGATGGCCAAAACATAACAAAAATAAATACAGGAAGTAAGTTAAGTAGAGTGAGTATATGCAGAGAATTAAAAGAGGTGATAATGATGATATTACGTGGCTGTGTCAAGTGCACTGGCTGGGGAGAAGCTCTCTGTAAATGGGACAACACGAGCACCAAATGCTCAATGGCAAGGAGCAGCCCTCACTGCCCCCGCTACAAAGACAGAGCCCTGGCCAGCAAGGAACAGGCCTGCTGCAGGGACTGAAAGAAAGCCAGAGAGCGTGGGGTGTGGTAGGCAAGGCGGGGAGCCATGCAAGAGGAGATCAAGGAGGAGTCATGGACCAAATCATGTTTGGATTTCATTTTAAATATTATGAAAAGCCTTTGTTGTATTTCAGGCAAATCCAACTCAAGATTTTAAAAGACTGCTCTGATTGTCAAGTCGATAGTGAACCTCAGGGAAACAAGGGTGTCAGTGGAGAGACCAATGATAAAGCTACTTTGGTAGCTGAGAGAGATGACATTAGCTTAGACTAGGGTGACAGTGGCAATAGCTTAATTACTTGGTGACGATGGATGACATAGCTGGTCCGAGGGTGAAGGTAAAATGCTGCTACATAAAACATGAGGTGTGCACCATGTCCCTGTAGAAATGCACCAAGAACAAAGCAGAAAAGGCACCCACGGGAAAAGAAGATTTCCCCTCTCACTTCTGTGTACGTTTCAAGATGCAAACTATTGAAATTCGGACATTGCATCCACCCTGAAAGTCTCAGAAACCACCATTGTGCTCGTGCTCCCTGTTGAAATAAGCCCTCATGTATGTTGTGAGTCAGGATAAGAATCTTCCATGAGCCCTGGCTGGTGTAGCTCAATGGATTGAGCGCAGGCTGTGAACCAAAGTGTTGCAGGTTCAATTCCCAGTCAGGGCACATGCCTGGGTTGCAGGCCATGACCCCCAGCAACCGCACATTGATGTTTCTCTCTCTCTCTCTCCCTCCCTTCCCCCTCTAAAAATAAATAAATAAAATATTTAAAAAAAAGAATCTTCCATGAAAGAAGCTGGGTTCCATAAAGTCCTCCCTCACCACAACAGAGATGAAAATGCTTTATAAAACTGGAAAGACTAAGAGAAAAATAGTTAATAACAATAATAACCAAGAAACGTTCTTAGAAAGCAGAAAAAATAAAAGAAGAGAGAGCCCTGGCTGGCGTAGCTCAGTGGATTGAGCGTGGGCTGCGAACCAAAGTGTCGCAGGTTCAATTCCCAGTCAGGGCACATGCCTGGGTTGCAGGCCACGGCCCCCAGCAACCGCACATTGATGTTTCTCTCTCTCTCTCTTTCTCCCTCCCTTCCCTCTCTAAAAATAAATAAATAAAATCTTTTTTAAAAAAAAGAAGAGAGAAAGGGCAAGAAATGAAAAAATGTATCCAAATGCTCGGGTCAAGCCTCTTCCCAACCAGTATGTGGCGAATCAGTCTGTGACTTTGCCAACGGAGGAGGCTCCCGCATGTGCAGGCCCCCAGGGATCATCCGGCCCTCAGAAATCCCCGAGGGACGGAACTGAATGGGACTGAATTTTACATAAAAGAAATCTTCGTCTTGATCTTCTCTAAGAGGTTTGTTGGTTATTTCAATTCCATGTTCATCGCAACATTTGAAGCATTAAAATAATAATGTAATTTCAAAAGCATCTTGGAATATGTATCTGCCGCCCACTTTGCTCTACAGATTTCTCCTCTGGAAATGTGTACTTGTGAACTTCTTTTGTTAGTCAATACGTCGAGGTGTGCCTTCTTGTTATAAATTAAAATACATTCAGAATTAAGGTTTTGCAGTCGGAGGGTGTAAAGTCACCCGAGGTCACTTTAGAAACCATCGCTTAGATTACGCTGAAGTTGCATCACTGAGTCATACAAATCCTCCCCATTCCCTCCTCTTCTTGAGTCACAATTTTACAGCCTGAAACCGCCCTTCCTCAAAGCAGAGACTTCATTGTGCCCTTGCTTTGGCTGGCTGCCTTTTACCTTCATAGTAGCAGGAATTTATTTTAATCAAAACTTCTCTTCGACAGGTTTCCATAACATCAACATTGTAGTAATGTAGCTTTTTATTCCAAAAAGAAATGTAGTTTAAGTTCCTTCGGCCATGATATACATAACTTCCATAAAATAAGCTTTTATAAAAGGAAAAATATTGTCCTTTTTTTCAGAACTCACTTGATTGAATTATATAAATAGTTTCAGGTCTAACACCATTGATACAACCACATATTATTTCCTTACAACCTCAGCCTGATTCATTGCTCTTAGCTTGTTTCTAAAACTGGTGTCAAAACTGTGGAAGAAAGGCTTCCTGTAACACCAAGAGCAACCTCTGGTTCTTCTCAATCCTGCTTTAATTATCTCAATCAGTATCTCTGAAATTAAACACACTAGCGGCAGCTCTCTATCCATGTAATTATTCTTAGGGAAAAAATTTTCCCCACCTGTTCTTTATACTTGAATCTTCAAAAAGTAAAATTAAGATGAAGATGATCTTATATGTATAGTTTAAATTAAAGGGGATTAGAGACCTAAATTATCCAATTAAGTGCTTAATTGTTCACTTTCAACGGAGGATGTGGAAAAAGAAGAGGGAGAAGCAAAGGGCAAACTCCTATAAATAAAATACAATTTTAATAGCCTGAAAGAATAGTTTCAAAAATAAATCCAAAATGTGTAATTACCTCTACGTCTTGCCAAGAGTATAATCTCAAACAAAAAATTTGGAAAAGGGATTTCCTAGCTCCCCCATGCCCATTCCCTCCCATTGCATGGTCAACAGAACCTCATCTTTGCATAGTTGACCAGTGGTAGCCAAAAAAAATAACTGAATAAAATAAATCAAACAAATAAAAATGACAAACTTTAATCTTTGGGGCTGCTATAGAGTTTTCAACATTATACTGCATAATGGGGAGTTAGTCTTTTTTTGATCTAAACAAGAGTCTTTGCTTCTGCTCTCTGTAGAAGTTTAATTAATTCAAATTAGGAAAGAATAACTCACCTGACTCCTTCCTTCCCCTTATAGATGGTGCCGGAGAAGAGGTTGCTAAGAGCCAGAGCAGACGGCCTATTGCCAAGCTCAGGGTATGAGCAAGTTTTCCATAAGCAGGACTGAGCTTAGAAGGACCCAGAATGTTTCCCTTAATAAAGTAGAAGAGATCTGGGGGGTGAGGAAGTGTTTCTAGGGGTCAGTAGAAAGGAGAGAGACTGGATGAGAAACAAATATCTTGGAGGCTGGAGACTTCAGAGGAGAATTACTCAAGGATTTTAGAGAACATATGAATTGTATAGTAATCAATTATAAGTTGTGTTGCAATGCCTCCTAAGTCCACTGTACATGTAAACTTGTTAATAGGGGACAGGTGTGCAGAAATCAAGAATAAGGAACCCTGTCACATTCAGGACATGCACTAGGACAGCACACTCGGAATGGGGAAATGACTCACGAAACTGACAGTTGCAATTGAACAGTTGAAGCCAAACAGGACTAAAGAAACATCGGTCATTCCCCAGAATCTCCACAGACCCAGAAAGGATGCTGAAGCCCAAGGGCATATGGCTTGGGTTTAATCAAGCCCATTTTACTTGAGTCTATATAGATTAGGAAGGGAGGCAGGGAGGGAGGGAGGGAGGGAGGGAGACCTCACTAAAAATTGGATTGTTTTTGTCTCTATGATATTTAGATAACGTTAGTCCTTTTTATAAAATATGACCTTTTGGCACAACCATCTCACTAATCTTTTATATAGCATCTGCCTAGAAATTGAGTAACCTGGACTTTCCTAATCAGTCCCTTTTTAATAAGGATTATTTAGGCAGGTATTATAATTATGATTTTCACATTGTTTTCCATGTGCTATTAATGCATATCTATTTCCACAAATTTACTGGTTTCATAAAAACTAATGTTTCTCCCACTTGCATTTTCTCACTTTTCAGTAAATACTGCATTGAGTTTTAAAAGTAGGTTAAATATAAAGTCAATCTCTTCATTCAGCCTGTTATTGCAATAAGAGTTGAAATGACAAAAAATAAAATTCAGAAATTCTACTGCAGGTGATTTTAATTTTCTGAGCCTAGATAGGGTGATCTGTGCATGCCTATGAAAGAAGCACACCACATTTTTCAATTGTTTGTTCTACATTGGAACAATATACGGGGTTGGAGAAGCAATAACTTGACATAACTTAGTGTGCGTGGATGAATTTTTGTGTTTTCCTGTAGCAGAGAGGTTGGCAAATTGCACCCCCTTGGAACAAAAGTAATAATAATAATGTTTATTGGAATATAGCCAACTCATTCATTCATTTGCTCTGAAATGGCAGAGGTGAGGAGTTGCAACAGAGACCACGTGGCCCACAGAGGTTAAAATACTTGCTACCTGGCCCTTCACAGAAAACACTTGCCCACACTTGCTGTAGCACCGTTCGATGAATTAAACAAGGAGGCCACTGAATGGAGGAGGCTGTGATGCCCTGGCGGCCTGTGCAAGCAAACCTCAATCTAAGCCTGTGAATGCCTCAAGGTTATGAAATCAAAATGCCGAGGACAACCAATCACAAACCGCAAGCCAGGTTTTAAGCTATAGTCAATCATCTGATTTCCTTTCTCTGATTCCCCACTTCTTCCTATGGAAATCTTACCCCTGGCTCCTAACCACTTCTCGAACAATGGTGCCCAATTCAAATGGATAAACACTTAAATAAACTCTTAAAGTTTTGATATGCCTCAGTTTACCTTTTTACAGCACATTATTACTAATATTATTGGCATGTTCTGTATAGGTGCTCAAAATCATTTAGCAAAGTATGTTTAATTATACAAAGGTTTATTAAGGTTAAAGCTATCTGGAATTTTTCCTTCTGCCCCTCCTGATTCGCTGTCTGTCTCTACCCAACTCTGAGCCCTGGGAGCTGACCTGCGTGGATGAGTGTAAGAGCCACAGACTCCTCTGCCCCAAGGTTTCCCGTCGGATCTCAGTCACCAATGGCAAGTCAAAGGGCAGGAGATGGCACGGGCTTTAACGTATTTCCTCCCCCAGGTGCCTTCCCGCCTGGCAGCTGTTGAAGTGGCCATTCCTCTCCACGCTCCTGTCCCACAGCCCTCCCTGAAGTTACAGCCACTGAGGCAGGCTTGGGGTGACTATCCCATCCTTTGGCTCCATCAGACCTCACCTAAGATCTGGCAGCTCTTGCTGCACAGGGAAGCTTCATCCTTGTCACATTGCCCCCTCATATGTAAATATAACCTCCGTTGAAGTCTCATTGGTTACCCCACTGGAGTGGGCTTTGTCCTACAAGGGCCCTGACCAAAGTATGTCCCCAAGTAGATGTGGGTTTAAACGGTATATAGTTCAATTACTATGCGACATAGAACAATTTTTTTAACTCTCTCAGCCTTCTCTGAAAACTGAGAATAATAATATCACCTGCAAAGTGGTGCTAAGAGAATTCAAGGACTGTTGCTAAGGTGCCTAACACAGTGCCTGGCCCACAGGGAATGGTTTCCATTCCCTTCAATAAATGGAAACCATTATTCTTTTTAGTTTTAAGCATCTATATATCCTATTTTTTATAGTAAGAAAAAATGTGTCAAAAATGAAGTCAAGAATGCATAGGACCATTAGTATTATTTTCATAACTTTATGGCCAATTCTGGCAACATTATTTTCTCCAAGTTCTTTGTTTCAAATTAGTACACCATTACATGAGAGCATCGATTTCAACCTGGGGCAATGCTGCCTCTGCTTCTCTGGCAAGGTTTAGAGACATTTTTGATTATAAAAACCTGGGGAAGAGGGATGTGTGTGCAGGTACCTGGGGGGTCAGATCAGGGCAGCAGCCACCCATAGCACAATGCAGAGGACAGTTCCCTAAAACAAAGAATTTTCTAGTCTAAAGTGTCAACAATGCCAGGGTTGAGAAACCCAGTGTTAAAGGATGATTGGAGGGTAACTTTTAGAGAGGCTCAGAGAAGGGAAACGTCCAGCCAAATTTTTCTTCCACAAACCCTCCAGTTTAGAATAGATATTGATGCCATGTAGGGAGTGAAGAAATATGTTTTCCTAAAATTTCAATAATAACAAGAAGATTTTTTTCATAAACAGGGAAATCGCTAAAAAAATGTCATTTTAGAAAATTTTAAGCAAATCAAAGTCATTTCAGTTTCACCAGCCACTAAATACAAAAGGGAACAGGTGGTGCTAACACTCATTTTAATAATGTAACCATGGAAGAAAGCGAGAAAGCACACTGTTCGTCATCACAAAATTACTTACGATGCAAGAGGCCTCAGTGATTCACGTCCCTTTCCTCCGCATCCCCCACCCCACTCCCAGTGACCTCTTCCACCAAAACCCGCAACATGAAGGTGCATTTCTGCTCAGCTGCATTCCTCCCAACTTCGCCCCACAATTGCACACACTACAGATGAACAGGCCCTTCAGCAGTCCATCAAAACAGCGGCATTTTTTCGTTTGTCATTTTTGTTTTGTTTTGTTTTCTGCCTTGGTTTGGTTTGGGTTTAGTGGACAGCAGGGAGGTGCTCCTATTTCTACTTCTTGTGCTACATCTGTTAGTGTAAGCACCAACACAGCGTCCGAGAGAATCCCTAGTCATCCAGCCCCTTCGGCTTTTATTCAAAGCCATCCTTCCTCAAGAGCCCACCCGGGCTCCTTACACACACACTTCACAGGACTCTGAACCCACAGGGAGGAGTCCTCGGGGGTCTAGACTGGAAAACAAATCAGCTGCAAACAGCAAGACTCAATGCTGAACTCAGAATCTCTACTTCCTTCTGAAGATTAAGTCTTTGTTATTGGGTCAAGCCTGACTTCCTCCCTTCTTCTTTCCTCGGAAGACAATTCCTCCCAGGAAACCTCCTCTGTCCTCCATGCAGCGAGTGGGCAGTGCTTGACAGGGCTACAGACCTGCCCACACATGTTACATGCAAGGTGTTCGGGCAAAGCAAGGCCCTAGCTATAACAGCACTGACAGGACTTTCATCAGACACGTAATCAAAACCATTAGCTCCAACTCTTCATGACTTGGAAAAACTAGATAACAGACAAACTGTTTGCTCACCAAACTCTTTATTAACTCCAGTTCTTTTCAAATGATCACTGTCCAGATATTTAACTCTATAAAAATTAATGCTAAACTAAAAATCTCCCAAGTGAACATATTCAATAGAACTATGGAATATACTCAGAGAAATAACTATTCAGATGATTTTGCAGGTAAGTGCCTTTATGGAAGCTGATATTTATTATGCAACTTTAGGAAAAAAATATAATAAAAACCTATTATGAGATACCTTCCTATATTACTAATCTAATTATATTGTGGTGCAAAATTGTATTTCTGTTTTAAAATGAAATATGGTTTATTTCTTCTTCTATAATATAAAAAGTATATTGAGTTATTTTCCTTGGTAAAAGTGACTTAATGGTGATGGATCACAGTTGACTACCTTAAAATTAATTCCTGATACATTGCATTATTTTTAAATATGTGAAATAAGAGCAAAACTCATTTTGCATTGAAAAACTTCTCTTTTCTATTACTGTGTTAACGTGCAGAGCAAGAGCAGTTCATGTATTATAATTTCATCTTTTTCTCTCTCCCTTCAGCAGAGGGTATGCTAAATTTTAGAAGCTCAAACAGACAAACCTTTGAATAGGTTTAGAACTGCAGAGATAAAATGCAGGAGTGAATATACAAAGAGGTAATACTCAGGGTCATTCTTGGGCTTTGTCTCCTGGGAGTCGCTTCTGATGGCACCAGGAAGATCTGTGTAGAGCCGTACATGGCACACAACAGAGGGGCGGTTGCCTGTGATCATGGAATCTTGGAGACAGGGTGCTGCCAAGGTTCAAAGAACACAGAAAGAGAATGGCTTCTGCTCTGAGAAAGAATGCTCTGTTATATCTAAATGTGGATTGAAGAGAAAAGGGGCATCTTAGCAATTTCATGAAGCTGGCAAGTATCTAGTCAGCTGAGCCTGTGTTCTTCTCAGGGTCGGCTAATGTGACCCCCAGAACCATCCGGCTCCGTTAAATATGCACGGGTAAGTTCTATTTTGTGTAAATGTTCTTCACAGCATGATGAGAGCTCCTTCAAGGAGATGCCTTATTGAATTGGTTTTTCAACTTCACGTGTTCGCATTCTTGAAAGACTAATGGATCCTTCATTAAAGAGATCACGGTTTTTCAGGTGTCATGCTTGAAGACACACAATGAATTGGTCATTAAGGAAATTCAGCCACGCAGAAAGGACAGGTGAACAACTGGCTGACTCTTCTAATGACTCAGACAATGCTGGCGGGGCTACTTCCACTCACAGGCAGGTTTATGGTTGCAGCACAAGCATAATTTTTCAGACATAACAACTGGGTGAAAGAATCAACCACCTCAGGAGCAAGAAGTGCCCACCTTCTGGAAAAACAGTCTGTGTGCCGGTGTTTTTCATCAAAACAGGTCTATTCACACATTACTGCTGCCCAAGCCTTTTCCTTTGGGCCATAAAATGGTATACATTGTAGACATAAGTCAAGGTTAGCATGCCTAAGTGACTGCTTTCACATTAGATCATATGCATTCAAAGGAGCACACCTTTAAGATTAGTTCAATATTTTGAAATAAAAATCCATGTCGCCCTTTCATAATTGCTTCACGTTTTGTTTACCTTAGGCTCGGTCCATTTTTGTTTTCTTGCCAGCAGTGAAAGACACTTGACTTGCCCATTGTGTCCAGTTAATCAGGCATTGCCCTGAAACTCTAAAGAAATGAGGAGACCTGTTTTTCTCCATCTGAGATTATACAAATATTTGAACTCAAGATTATTCTGTGCCTGGATGAAGGGTAGACAAAACTTAGGGAGGAGACCCAGTCTATGGCGGTGATTTCGCAACCCCCTTCTCTGCCCCTCTGCCGCCGTCGCCGGGGGAAATTCTGGTGGAGGCTGTTCTTTCAAGGATAAGCTGACAATTTGTTAAGCCTGTGGAAAAGCATGCTGGTAACTTCCCTATTAATTCTGAGAAGTTTTTTTCACCTTGTGGTGCTTCAAGGCCAAATGAGCCTTCAAGGAGGTCTTAGGAATGGAAGAATATAAGAAATGCCATAATAGGTCAAATTAATGAGCCAGTTAGTCTGATACACTTTCTCTGAGAGCGACAACAAGGTACATTTTGTGCATGTTGTCAATTTCAAAATATTGTGAGCTATAAGCAGGAGTGTTTCTTGGATCGGGTATCTATTTCAAATGTCCATGATTTCCTTTATTAACGTGTCACTTATCTTCACCCAAAAATTCAGTTAAACCCATCTGACGATATTTTAATCATGTACTGCTTTTTGTACAATGAGCTCCATAAATCTGTTACCTTTAATTTGACCTAACCTACCGGCTTCGCATTTCCCAGGGTTTCCTGATTGGAGTATGCAAGGAGTTGGAAGACCAATAACTGTGATTACGTGCACCGTAATTGAGGTCTGCTTATTGAGTTGATTAAATGTTTAAATCCTCCTAAATAGGTGGTTACCAATTGTTCATCTGCAACTTCTAGGACTTTTTGCCAGTTTTTTTATTGCCCAGGGTCAATAAGTTCCTTCTTATGGTATACTTAAACATTGTCTTTTGGTTAGCCCATTTCCTTCTTTTTACAGGAAGCACAAATGATCAGGATTCTCTCCCAAAAAGTGTAGAAATGGATGAGCATTGTCTCTCAGGGCTTAACCACAGGAACCTGAACTGCAAGAAAGCAGGGCGTGCCGCCGACATGGGTCCATGAGCAGCTGGGCTTGTGGAGATGTATTTTTATCGACAACCAAATATTAGCAGTGCAAAAGCTCACTTAAAAGGCAAGAATAGAGTACAAAAAATCATAGTTGTATTCTTTAACCACTAGTTTTTTGGCAAAGCTATCTGTTAGATACAAATGTGACTGCCACCACGCAACCACGGGTGGCCGGGTTGCCCTGCTAAATTGGTATGTGTGTTATCTGTTTTTTAGGGGACCACCTAAGATCACTACCAAGATAATGTCTTCTTTTCACTGAGACTTTGTTTTCTTCTAAACTCACATGCACTTGTTTAGTGAGTAATTAAAAAGAAAAAGGCAAAGCAAATACACCCAAATCCTACCTTCATTTCTCAACCTCCTGAGTAATCCAATAAATTATTTACTTTGAGATTACTTGGGTTAAACAGCATTCCCTGCATGCTGTATGAGATGTCTTTGATTTCAAGCTTGTTTTAAATAAATAGTGCTATCAAAATAGAATGGCCTTAACTTTCAGCCCTGGGAATAAACAAATAGTTTCAATCAATGATGCTGAGACCACCATTTAACATTTTTCAAGAGGCCAAGAAAAGAAATATTTTCATGCTTACAACATTAAGTCAGAAATAGCCTTTGGCACATATTTAACTTGGTCTTTTCAAAGGTTGTGGGAAAATATGAGGAAAAAAATATAAGCAAAATTAGCAAGGCTACCATGACAACAAGCAAGCACTCAGAGGCAGAGTATGAACTCCAGAAATCTCAGAGGGAAGGAGGGGAGGGTCCCCAGGACTGTTTATTAGGGAAGAGGCATCAAGCATAAAGAGAATTATTGCTAAATGGACAGATACTGGAATAGGTATTTATTGTAATGGATTTCCTGTGGTGTGAAATTTTATCAAAAGGGCACTGTTACTGAGAAGAGACCATTTGCTTGAAATTATGTGTTTTTGCCATATCGAACTTGGTGTGGAAATGTATGTCCTACATTTTTATTTCTGCAGGCTGTCATTTGTTTTTGTTTAATGGACACAAGAAGCTGCATGTTTGGCAGTAAAAAAAAGAATCTATGAAAAAGTTTTTTTTTTAAATGAGTTTGCCAAAGTGGCTGAGTCAGGACCTGAGAGTGGACATTGAGACACCCAGCGCTCCTTCTATCACAGCGTGATTTTTTCCTCCTTAAATTTGAAGCCTTAAATACTTATATTCTTTCATTCAATCAACAAATTTTTGTGGGCAATTACCATTGGGAATACAGACTTGAGCAGAAGAAAAAGTATGCAGAGCAAGAGACGGGAATTCAACAAGTAAACCAACACATAAACAAGAAAATGTCTAGACAGAAGAGCCAACAAGTGCAAAGACCTGAGTCAGGAGAGAGTTGGGTATGTATGTGTCAAGAACAAGCGGAGGCAAGTCGACCTGGGACACAGTCAACCGAAGAGAAAGTACTTAGTGATGACACTTGAGGTAGGGTTTTCAGGCCATAATAGGAGCGCAGTGGGCATTTTCCATGTCATCCCCAGCCACCCGTTTTTCATGCATCTGTTGGAATGATCTAAAAACATCATCTTCCTCCTGGACTGTTGCAGTCGAGGTAAATTCTCTATTCACAATCAATATTGGTGATAAACCTGGTAAGACATAATGGCTTGGATGTGGGATACAAAGGAAAGGGAACAGCAACAGCTACATTTCTGGCCCAAGGCAGTGAGGGAATGGTGGTGCCATTTACTGACATGGACAAGACAGAGAGAACGGATCTGAGGAACCCCTGCCTATGGACATTTATAAACTGTCCCTTAACTTTGGGACATCCATCAGACCTCCAAATGGAACAATACAGTCAAGGAGCAGTTCAGTACACAGTCTGTGCCATAGCTTAGAGGAAAGGCCAGGGTTGGTATGTAAATCTGCTTGTCATCCACCTATAGATAACACAAAGCCATGGGCCCAAATGCACTCACCTGGCCTGCAGAGAAGAGACAGTTTGCTAATTAGAATGTCCAGTACCATGTAAGACTCAAAGTATCCAATTCCATTCAAAAGAAAGACATAAATTATGGCTTTACGTGAAATTTACACATTGAGGTCTAATCTCAAATCCAGTAATGCCCATGGAATTAACACCCTGTGCATTGCCTGGGCAATGCAGCAATGTTGGGGTAGGACATGAGTTCATCCTCTCTCACGCCCCCCCCCCATCCCAGGGTGGGCGCTCTTACTTACCCTTTTGGAGTTTGGGTGGAAGGAAGGAGGACACAGAGGGGAGGGCACAGGATGGGGCTTATGTGACTGGCCCTGTGGAAAGCTGGATTTGTGCTCTCTGACTCCGTGGATCTTTAAAGCTGTCTCCTCTGTGGGACTTTTTCATGGCTTCCTTGGGGATTCACACCTGTGGCCTCTTACCTGCATGTCCCTGACCAGATGAATGTTCTCTATTCTAACAGTTCCTTAATCTCTCCCCAGGCCATCTCTAGCTTCTTCCCTGCTGAAGCCTTTGCAGTCCTCTAAATCTGACTGTTTGAGGTCAAGTCATCAGTGATCCCAAAGCAGGCTTTTCTCATGTGTGACCTTCAACAAACTCATAGAAAATGCTCCGCTGGGAAGACAGTTAGATGCTCAGCAGCAGCAACTTTTCTTCACTCCATTTTCTGGACCATCAATGTCTTCCTGCTAAGTTTTTCAGTATGGGGTTGCGCATCTGGGTTCACTAAAACATGCATTGTGCTCTCTGTGTGGCCTCTTGGACGGTCTCCTCACACACCGGCGATGAGAGGCAACAGAGGAAGGAAAGGAAGAAGACTCACCTCTCACATGAGCTGCTCTCTTCAAAAAAAATCTCCAAATCCTGCTTTTCCATCTGACCTTTCCATCCTCAGACTGCGAGTGCAGAATTTAAGGGTCACGGAACCACTTTTCTGAAACTCCTTTGGAAATTCTACACATGGTTTAGCACCTACTCTGGAATGCAGCGTCTATTTGGTTGCGGGACTCAGCTGAAACTGCAAGTTTAAATCTTATTGCAGAATTCTTTTTTAAAAAATAGAACAATCTAAAGCATGCTTGCTTGTTGATGTGAATAATTAAGAAGGAAAATAATACAAAATGAGCCGAGAAAGAAAGGAGCAATTCCTGGCATAGGAGGAGAGATGAAACTGAGAGAGCTGGAGAAGGGATGTAACTAGGTCCATGTCTAGTATAACAGTAATCAATTTCCAGTGGAAATTTATCAAAATGTAAGTACATAACTCATCTCATTTTTATAATTATGAAGCAAATACTGATGCTTGTGTCCATATGCACTAGCTATCGGTAATATTTTACTGTCTGTGTCAACAACTCTAGAACAACAAGTTTCCAAAAATTTAAAAATTAATGTAAGCATTTAATTTAATGTTTTAAACAATTTTATAATATTTTCTTTTATTGATAAATATTTAAAAGCTTCCAATAAGTCTATCAAGTTATATCAGAAAAATAAAACTGATACAGACCAATTCTTCACCTGAAATTTTAAAATAAGAAAAAAACCTGAAAAGCTTCAGCATTTTGCAAATTTTTGGTAAAAAATACCTGACCTGAACTGAAGACAGATCACTTACGGTCTCTGTTTCTCTTACTTATTGTGAACGTTCTCATGTTTGCAGGGACGATAATCTGTTTGGTCCGGGGGTCTGTCCACGGCCTCACTGCGAATCCTGCCTGACATACAGTCCACACACAGTATTATTACCTTTCTAAAACTGAGGGGCAGGCACAACTCTGAACTCGTATTTTTGGCCTCAGGAGTATTGGATGGTAGATTGTAAACCTTCTGCATAAAGCAAAATGTAGTATTTTTTTAATTTAAAACAACTTAACATTTAAGGAAATTCAGATTTAGGAAATTCAGTATAAAGCAGAAACTCTAACTTGCAGCAACGATGCAAAGACCTTTTTGTGACCTTGTCTTACCTGTATCACCAATAGCATGCAAAGACTCCAAGAAGCAAATTAAAGCAAGACGTAGTGCACTGTCTCCAAGGAAGATGGGCTTTTCGGCTAGCTTCCTTACTTCATCTGACTTACAACATTAAGCATGTTAATCACCAGGACACTTTGGGAAGTTATTTGACCAAGCCAGCCCTCAGATCCCTGGTGGCCAAGCAGAACTGCACAGTAAATCTGATACAGTAACCTGGAATATGCATTACAAATACAAAAGAATCTACATTTAATCTATCTCTAAATATATCTTAAAACCATTTTTAAAAAAGAATAAACTTTATGGTGCATAATCCTATCTTCATGGACTTTTGGCTGGTCATCAAAATACCTTCTGATACCACAAATCCGTTTTAATCTTTGAAAAGTTCTACACTTGACCAAAAAGGTTTTCAAGAGCAATGGTGCTGAAACTTGTTGTGAGGCCAACCATTGTGTGCGGAGTCCTGCATCACTCACTGGCTTATCACCTAAGAAAAACAATGCATTCTCCAGCCTGAGAATCATGACCGCACAAATGTCCGATGTCTTTTGTGTTACATCTGACTCACAATTAAAGAGAGTAAACACAGACATGTGTAAATACTAGATAATATTTTTCAACCCCAGATGTTCAAACAAAAATCCTTTAAAACCTTTTAAGGACAAATAACCTATTAAAGGACCTGAAAAATGTACACATTGCCTCTCAACATTGCTTTATTTCTTCCTCTGGAAGCCTGGTGGTTGTGTAAACAGGAATTTTTTTTTGAAGAAAAATTGACTAGTAAAAATAAATGTCGTGATTTAGCTTAGAAATTGATAAAATTTCTAAATTTTGTTAGAATCCATGCCAAAGCATCAAGCTCAATAGATGTCTATGGCCCAAGGGCTAATTCTGTTCCCCCAAAACAGGGTCACAGAGAGAGCTCTCGGTGAGAATATTCCACTGATGCCTACATCTCTACTGTGTCCAAAAATATTATTATAAGGTGCCTGTATTCATTTAGGTTTGTTTGTCAACTTTCTTTTCTGCATGAATTTCTGGAATTACCATTATAAAGAAAAAAGATGGAAGGGAAGGAAAAGGGATCCTTGTGAAGGAAGTAAATGGCCCATAAAACTCTCCCACTCACACACCCTAATCCACCGATGTGAACGCTAGTGATGGCTTTATCCTGAGATGCTGAGATTTTTTTTTCTGTTTGTTTCCCTCATCTCATGTCCCGTGTCTCTTGGCTGTGTTGTTGTTTAGTCTACGTGTTAGACTAAACGAACTTATAGACTCTACACCTTCCTGAGAATAAGCATTTCATCCTGTTTTTTTATTTTTTGAATTTCTGGCATTCAGAGTCAATAAGAGTAAATATCCAAAGAGCCTCACTCAGGAAGTGATTTCCCAAATACCCTTAACAAATTTGGTTAAACAGAACTAAGAGTCCATCAAGTGAGAAGATGTGTAGTTGCCATTGAGTTTTATATTTCAAATTAAAATTCACTTTTAAACAAAGGTATAAAATGACCAAATGCACTAAAGTAACATGAAGACCAACAGAAGCTATTGTTCAGACAGATATTTTTCCTAGAAGATAAAAATCCCTTTTATGGCTTCCCTTCCACTGTCTTGACAAAATAATATAATTTAAGAACATAAAGCTTGCAACTTAATTGTAGAAATTTGTATTCTCATAAATTTGACCTTAGAAGTAGCTGCCCAAGTTGGCACTAGATTTGACAGTGCCCCTGGGGCCAGAGATATATTTAGTTTAATTTCCCAAATTTTTAAGCTGGAAATTGTGTTTCAGTAAAGCTCACTAATTTTGGTTTCCATTATACTGCCCTCTCATAACTCATAATATTTTTTAAATAAAAGGCAGAACCAATGGAAACAGTGAAAACATCCGTTCAGTGATGATGCCCTTTTTCTGGTTCCCGTGACTGAGGAGAATCCTGAAGCTATCAGGAGGCACTAGCCACACTGTTCTCCAGTTCCCAGGCAGGAATGGTAAGCGACCTCTCTCATGTCCTTTCTCCTTTTCCTGTGACTATAATGCCTTCTGACTCTTTTCAGGAGTGTGTCTAATTCATTTTTCCAGCTTAACAAGACTTGCTCTGAGTCATTTCCTATTTCCTCTCTTACTGTGAGCAGAGACACATCTCGGCAGAAACACTTCGGTCCAGGTGATTTTCTCCTTGGACAGGGAATACACAGCTCGGCCCCGCGCAGCCCAGAGGATGTCCGCTCCTGCCAGGAACGAGCTCGGATAGAGCGGGAATAAACAAACTGGGGAGGTAACTCACTAACAGAGGAAACACCTCCCAAGCTTCCAAGTCCCTAAAAAGCAACTGCAGCATTAACAAGCCGATGTTATTAGAAACATTTAAAAAGACTTTTCATGACATTTTGTAAAATAGAAGCCTCACCTAGCTCCCTTTGTCTGCTGCTTAAAAATATTTATTGTTGAAAGTAAAATGAAATAATAGAAAAAGTCCCGTTCTCTATTAAGAAAGTAATTTAGAGTACACCCATTTCTTGACATCACTACCCTTTATACTTCTGTTAAGACTTGGCATGTTGGTCACTTCGATGCTACAGTTGTGCCCAAAAGAAAACATACAAACACATTACATTTTTTTGAATTCATACTAACAAAACATATTATTTTTTTAATATATTTTATTGATTATGCTATTACAGTTGTCCCATTTCCCCCCTTCACTCCCCTCCACCCTGTACACCCTCTTCCACTCACATCCCCCCCTTTAGTTCATGTCCATGTGTCATACTTATAAGTTCTTTAGCTTCTACATTCCCCTACTATTCTTGCCCTCCCCCTGTATATTTTCTACCTACCATCTATGCTGCTTATTCTCTGTACCTTTCCCCCTCCCTCCTCCTCCCACTCCCCTGTTGCTAACCCTCCATGTGATCTCCATTTCTGTGGTTCTGTTCCTGTTCTAGTTGTTTGCTTAGTTTCTTTTGATTTTGCTTTAGGTGTGGTTTCTCTTCAGATCGTATAAATCTTTCGCCTTTTACTAAAACTTATATTATTCTGATTATATTCACCTAACCATTTTTGAAAAGTCCTGCCAGTGTGTGCTCAGGCCAGTGAAACCCACCTACAGCTCAGAGCTGCTCTAACCCCTTCCCCGAAACTTTCTCTTAATTGCGGCCATGAGCTTGTTGGAGTTCCCAATGTCCTTTTCTTTTCTTTTTTTGTTTTTAATGTTTGAAATCTGCCAGTGAATTGACTGACACTAATGGAAAAAATATGAATATATCAAGTGATTATTAAACACACTGGAAATGATGTGATTTTTGTCTAGTTATGAATTTTTTTAATGTGCACTCGGTTCTGAAGTGAAAAAGCACATAAGGGAGAGCAACAGGACGTTCCCATTGTTCATACTGAAAATGACACAGTAATTAATAAATAATAAAACGAGAATAAACTCGGTGTCTAATTCCTTTTTTCGCATACTCAGAACTATAAACCTACTTTTGGAGGACATTGTACGTACTTTCAAAAGAAATCAGGAGAGCACGAATAGGAGGGGCTGTCTCTCAGCTTTAGTATTTTACAGTAGCATTCTATTGCAGAAAATAGAAGCAATACACACTGATGTAAAAAGCGCCATTTAATCATCTTAAGCTTCAAACATAAACACAACAAGCCAGAAACCCAAGGTGCACAGATGTCTCCCTGCCTTGCATGGGATAGCGCCGGTGCTGCCCCCATACAGAGCTCAGCTCCACGTACACTTTCTGAAGACACGTGCAGGTGGGACAGAGAGGTGGCTTGTCACAGCTAAAGCTGCTCCCTTAATAAATATCCCCTCACCTGTCCTCCCAATTAAAAAACAATAATAAAACACAGCCCACAGAAACATCAAATAAAAGTAGAAGTTGCTTCTTTGTTTTGTAAATGCCGCTTCCGGAAATGGCCCCTAAGTCTCCTTTCCAACAGCATTTCCAATTATCACTCACAATGGTGACCGGCTTTAGGGCCATTCACAGAGATCCCAGTTCTCCTCCCTGCCCTGTGGGATGCCAATACCTCCTGCCTACCTGGCTGGAGTCTGTCGTGTCATATGACTTGCTTTGACCAATGAAAAGTGAGCGCAAAGGAAACGTGTCACTTCTCAGAAACAGTTTTAATATCTGCCTTCTCTTTTCCCTGGGAAGATCATTTGCAGATGGAGCTGCCATGGGCCATGACACTGTGGAGTGACAACCATGAAGGGTGCCTCCCCTCTGTCAATCAGAGTGAACGTGTAGCCTGAGAGAGAGGCTCTCTTGTGTGGTGGTAATCCACTGAGATCTTGGGATTTTTTTAATGCAACCTAGCTTAGTGTCCCCTAGCAGGCCACTTCACAGAAGAACATGAGCACCCTGCAGGAGAAAGCAAAGTTAGGCAACATACATTCAAAATAAGATGAATCAGGTACCCCCACAAATCTGTAAAAGGCCACTTGTTATTTCATTTTAAAATCCAAGTCTTGTGTATTTTCAAAGATGGCGCTTTCTTCCATTAGAAACAATAGCTATTTTTAAAATAATGAGGTTTTCAACAGTCACAGAAGTTTAAAATAGTTAATGGTAATAGTAGTAATGGTTACATTTACATAATACCCTACAACAGTCTAAATTCATGTTTCATGTTCATTTCATTTTGATTGAGGGAGGTCTGGTTAGAAGTTTCTTAGTTTTATCATGCATGTTGTATAGGGAATATGACAATTCCTAAATTAACACTGATCAAAATGCACTTTGAAAAATAATAGCAAAGTGAAAACATTCAACTTAAATGACTTTAAAGGGAAATTAAATACTATCTCTTATCAAAGAGAAACAAATGGTTTTACTCTAGATGCTCAAATGCATTATCTGCAAGAAAAAAAAAAAACAGCTGTATGCAAGACTACTTGTCAGAATCCCAGAAATATCTCAGAGAAATCATTTGGGAGTTAAGGAGCGTTAACTCAAGGTCTCAGTGTACAGTCATAAGAGATGGCAGCATTGCAAATCTCCGCTGAATGGTGTGGCTTCAGCAAGCCTCGCAGGGCAGTAAAGTCACACAGAAAGTCACCAAATGCTATCTCCAGTGAACCACTAGATAGCACTATGTCCTGAAGTGATACTGAGCATTCTACAAAACTGGATAAATGACATTTCTCAGATGGTTCCAGGCAAAGTAATTAAGGGAGAAATGTGTGAACTCAAGGATATTCTAGGGCACAGAGAAAAGAATCATATATTATTTTGGCAAATAATAGTTCTATATAAATATGTGTGTGTGCACACTCTCTACACAACAACAATAGATTATTTGGCAAGTATTTATCAAGGGGTCATTGTGTAAAAGTTCACCGCATGGGCAATACAAAGATATTTGAAAAACACATGGATCTCCCAAATTTGACAACCTGTGCCATGCCAAGAATTGTAAGTCCCAGAGGCACAATGCATCTCCACTAGGGTACTTTGCACCCAGCCCACACTTTGATTATTGTACAGACTTAGTAAATACTTTGTTCAATGCATAAACAATGGCTGAGAGTGAATCCCCTAAGTTTATTCTTTTATACACAAACTTCATTTTCTGAAAGCTTGCCATTCTTCCTTTGGATTATTTACAAAGTGCCTGCAATATAGGCACAGTGTGATGAATTTGTTACAGAAATATTCTGACAACTTTATAATAAAAGTGATACTGCATTTTTAAGCATTAACCATTACCTTATATAATAGAAGAGTAAACAGTTGAGTTTACTCAATGGTCAAGAAGGAAAGAGGAGTTAAGGAGATCATAATTCTAAGCAAGAACATTGAAATAAAATATCCTATGGGATTTTGAGTCAGCTCATTTTTACCATTAATGTGAAAGAATGATCACAAATATTTGGTAGTTTAGCTTTTAATCTGTAGAATCTTTCTATACCTAAAAACACCATAGAGGTAGTAACACTTATTGAGGTTTAGCCACATAAAAGATGGCTTGTGTAGGTATGTACGCATGCATATTTATATATTTTTCTGCCATTTATTCCTAACACAAGTCTTATGAAGCATACTTTCAAGATGTTTTAGGTTGCAAATAACCAACAAGCAAAACCTACTCAAACTGGCATAAAAATCTATGATCTCACAAATCAAGGAGGTGTCATTGCTTAATTCACTTGTTCATCAATGTTCTCAAAAACCTGGGTTCTGTTCAAATTTTTGTTGAACTGTGCTCAGTATACAAGCTTTGTCTTCAGGTTTCAGGGCCCACCCCTGTTGTCTGCTGTTCTAGGAAGACACAAAATTTTCAAAAGAAAAGGAAGAGAGACGTCTCTTCCCATGTGTCCCCTGCCAGCAAGAAAATTTCTCCCAGAAAGCTTGCAGCTTCTTGGCCCTCCCTCTATATCTCATTAGCTGCACTGAATTACACATCCATCCCTAAACCTTCCACTGGCAGAGTGATTGGTTTATAGTGTTATGAATTAACAAGGGTGCAAGGTCTCATTTTGGAGTATATGGACACCTAGGAAACATGGTTCCTTCAAAATTAGAAGTTAACCAACAAATTACAAGGTGGACATGAGGGTAAGAAATAGAGTGTCCTTTTCATGCACAGGCAGCCTTGTTCATTCACAGGTTCCTTATTTCCAAATTCTCCTACTCATTCATATTTATTTTATACCCCAAAATCAATACTCATGGCACTTTCTGGTTATTCACAGGCATGCAGAGCAGTGAAATTTTGAGTCACCCAATGTAAGCACATTCCTAGCCGAGGTCAAATAAGGTGATGCTCTGCCTCCTTATTTTAGCTCTTACACTGTAATCAAGAACACATTTCCTGGGCTATTTAGTGCAATGTTTTTTGCATTGTGTGCTTTTTGGTTGGTAATTTCACTACTTAAGATAGCCCCTAAGATAGCGCTGAAACACTGTCTAGTGTCTAGTGCAACAAGGCTGTGATGTGCCTTACAAAGAAAATAGAAGTGTTTGATAAGCTTCATTGAGGCATGAGTTCTAATGCTTTTGGCCATGAGTTCAATGTTACACATATTCTATATGCAAAAGTAAATATTAAGGTGTCATTAAACAGAAGTATGTATAAAACAAGGTTATGTATTAATCTGCTGGTGAAAATATTGTGAACAGAGGCTCACCAGACCCTAATCCTCTATTTCCCTCTAGGAATGATGGTTTGGTATTCACTAATTCAGTGTCCCAACAACTTTACAGACCTAAGTAGCACAAATAAGGAGAACTGACTGTCTAATGAAACAAAGGTGTAACTAGGTCTAAGACCCCAAAGCTATTAGTATCAGGTTAGACCTCAAATCCAAATCCTATCAACACTGTTAAGAACTTTGGACTTAGTGTCCTGAGAACAGTGGGAAGATGCTGAATGGTTACAAGTGGGGAAAAATGTGAACAGATAAGCATTTCTGGAACATCGTTCTAGATACAGTATGTAGAACAGATTAGAAAGATGGAAGATTGAATTGAGGGAGACCAGGTAAGAGGGCTATTGCTGTAATCCAAGCAGGAAGTGATGATGGGGGGTGAGAGTCTAGTAGGAAGCCATGAACTTGGGTATAAATTGTCTTCCTCTGAGCGAACCAAAAAAAAAAAAAAAACAGAACTCCACAATGATGTAAAGTTTGTTCATCAAGAAAGGATATGAAAGGACTATAGGAAAAAAGAAACAGTGAAGTTTGAGAGAAAAAAGGGTGCAAGATACAGAGAAAAAGAGGAAAGAGTAATACAACTTCAAAATACTTCTGGGTGTCAGCTAAGCATGGCCTAATTCAGATTCTTATCTACAAATCCCAGCAAGAACTCAGGTTGTAAACTCTATTAATATTAGAACGTTAAATTTTAATAAGTGGAAGATGGAATTCATAAGTTTTCTCAGTTGCACCCAGTAGGGAATTGACCAGTTGTTTGTGATTTCACACATCTCTTAGTTGAAACAGAGTTATAAATAAAGAGCTGAGCATTGGATACATCACGTAAATGTGTGGCTTTCCCAGGAGGATGTTCTGTCCCAAAAGTAATGATTGAATTAAAACTAAGTTGTAAATAGGAGAGTCTCATTGACATTAAGGGACTGATTTTCCAGGCAGGAAATCAAAAAGGAAACAACGACCTTAAATGACACACTAGACCAGATAAATTTAGTTGATATCACTACAGCATTTCAACTCAAAGCAGAAGAATACACACTTTTTTCCTAGTGCATGTGGAACATTTTTCAGCATAAACTACATGTTAGGACCCAAAACAAGTCTCAGTAAATTTAACGAGATTGAAATCATACCAAGCATCTTCTCTGACCACAGTGGTATGAAGCTGGAAATCAAGCAAAGAAAAAAAAACTGAAAAACACACAAAGACATAGAGCTTCAATGACATTACTAAACAATAAATAGGTTAACACTGAGACTGAGGAAAAATCAAAAGGATACCTTGAAAAAAAATGGAAATAATAACCCAACAACCCCAAATCTGTGGAACACGGAGAAAGCAGTTGTAAGAGGGAAATTCATAGCACTACAAGGCTACCTTGAGAAACAAGAAAACCCTCCAATAAACAATCTAATTTTGCACTTAAAGGAACTAGGAAAAAACACAACCAAAAACCCAAAGTGAGTAGAAGGAATTAAAAGATCGGAACAGAAGTAAACAAAATAGAGTCAAAAAATACAAAAAGCAACGAAACAAACAAATTCATCAAGAAAAAAAGTTATGCTGAACTTTGGCAAGAAGATGAGAAGAGAAGAAATACTGCAAAAATATTGAGGACCAGACTGCCATGATTTTAAAAAGTGTTCTTATTCCTAAAAGCCAATTAACTGACACAGTAATAATTATTTTAAAAGATGGTAACAATGCAATGAAGTAAGGGAATGTTTTCCATGAGTATTTTCAACAGACAGCTGGTATATGACCTCAGGTAAGAATTCTACAGCAGCTCTATGGATACTGATGGGCTGGCAACATAAAGTAAAAGGAATATGAAATAAAATATCTTTCATCCTACCCTGGAGGTTTTTTTGCAATTCAGATGAAATTCAGATTTCCCAGAAAACAGGAGTCAATGTTAAACTATAATTTTTCCTCCTTCATATTGTCCTGAAATTATTTCTAACCTTAATTAGAAAATCTGGAAAAAAGAAGTTTCTATAGAATAATGAAATTCTTCCCTTGGTTGTATTTTCTTTGCTTTTTTCTTTTGTTGATTATGTTTCAATTAAAGGTGAGATCATATGGTATTTGTCCCTCACCACCTGGCTTATTTCATTTAGCATAATACTCTCCAGATCCATCCATCCTGTCGCAAAGGGTAGGAGCTCCTTCTTTCTTTCTGCTGCATAGTATTCCATTGTGTAAAGGTACCATAATTTTTTGATCCACTCATATAACCAGGGACATTGAAATAAAGAACAAACTGACAGTAGCCAGAGGGTAGGAGGGAAAGGGATAATAGGGGGGAATAGGGAAGACCTTCAAGGAACATGTATAAAGGACCCATGGACAAAGCCAAAGTGGGTAGTTTCGAGGGTGGGAGGCAGGGACGGCTGGGGCAAGTGGGTTTGGTGGGGAAAATTGAGACAATTGTACTTGAATATCAACAAAAAAATTTCAAATAAAATAAAAGAATAATGAAATTCTTCCTGCCTGGTCTCCTCTTCTCAGTGGGATCACCCCAAGAACAAATCTCATAGAGTTCCTGGCTAGTGCATGCACAACACGCATTGAATAGAATTCTATCAGCTTTAAAATGACATGGATTAGATGACAAGATAACCTCTCTTTAACAGCACAGTTTGGCATGCATTTGTTTTTAATTTAAAACGAGTTAAAATTAATTTTGTCTTAAAATTTTCATGCCACTTTCCGGGATGATTACAGCTACCCTGGAGGGCGATGAAACTGGAGTTGGGAATCACAGCTTTAGTCTTTAGAGAGAAAGAAGCAATCTCCATAATTTCAAAATCATTTCATTAGTGGGTATGTATGGTCTGAATTTTCAAATCTAGGGAGTTGGCCATATGCTCCCTCCCCTCTGACAGTAATAGTGGCAAATTGCCACTACCTGACACAGAAAGAATTGGAGATGTATAGTAACCAGGAATTATAAGTATGAACAAAAGGGTACTTCGTTGTGCATGTTACTTAATATGAATGTATGGTCTCTGTGTTAATTGCACAGCCCTTTCCCCCTAAAGTTATAGAGAGGTGCATCCTATCTCAGAGTTAGCAATAGGTCAGCCAGAAGCTGAGTGCAATCAGGAGGAAATAGAAGGAAAAATGCATTGCAAAATAGGCACTAGAAAATGCTGGAAAGAGTTGCTCCACAGTACAGCAGCATTACCTGTGATTTTTATTTTGTGGATTGTTAATAGAACAGCAGGTTCCAGTGGTGGCTATATTCACTGGGGACCAGATTCGCTCCCTAGGTTCAAATTAACAGCTCAGTCCTACAGATTTCCAGAGAAAGATACACAACACTGTCAAAATTACAGCATATTGTTAAATCATGCGTTAAAGTAAAATCCAAAAGTCACAGTAGAAAAATGTTAAACTGTAATTGTGCAATGGAAATATTATTTCTAAGAAACATTGTTTTCCAAAACAAAATATGCTCTCTATTTAACATTTTTTTATTAGGCCATTTTAAAAGTATTCTTGCATGGAATTCATGGTTTTCAAGCAACATTCATGACTGATCTGACTGAAGCTCCTGGCATCTCTGGGAGTTCAGGAAAGTAAAATTATGTTCTTTTTAGCCTTTTATAAAGAAGGACACAGTGAACAGATAGATGATGTGGGTTATCCAAGGTCACAGGACAGAAAAGTGGCAGACCCAGGTATCAAACCTCTAACAACCGGTTCTGTCATAGAGAGGGGCTGTCGGGCATCCATGGGGTCTAACACACACTTTCACCTCCCAACATGCCTAAAACATGCTTGGCCCAGGCAAACAGAGCCCTCGCTCATTCTTACCTTTGCAAGGTAGTACGCTTAAAATGAATGAAAAGGCATATCGTGCCACAGCCTTGGGAAATAACATCCTCTCTCATTGCCATTACAGAGAGAGACAAAATCATATTGAAGTGAGCTAGACAGTTAAAAGGGAATGAAAAATAAAAAGGAAGTGGCCAAGTGCTGGTGGCAGCTGCCTGAAAGAGAGCATCAGCGGGATCAAGTAACAGAACTTTATTAGCTGACTCTCTGGAAAGCACACACTAAAAAAAAATTTATACACACACCATTATGCTAAATCTAAATACACATCTAAATCTACCCACACTCAGGTTAGGTTTAGAAGGTATAATGGTGAGCCTCTCCGGGCACACCGGATTAGCGACAAATCCTAAGGCCTTTGAAGTCCGTGTAGGCAGTCGCTTACCTGCGCTAGTTTGAGAGGAGCTGAGAGCTCACATCTCTCCATGCCTGGCATGGGGCCTGAAATCTCCTCCAGGATTCAGACTCAAAGGCAAAAAGTCACAGGGAAGGATCATTTTCATCTAGATTTACCTAGCAATACAGTAGTTTGTCAAGATATCTGGGAAAGAATCTGACATTGTAAAAAGCACAGATGGAAAAAAAAAGGTAAGGATAGGTCTAAAGAATTGTAGAGCACCTAGAAAGGGTGAACCCGGCCACTGGGAGTCCCAGCAAATTTTTCTATTTGGTTGTTGAACGATTGTCAATTTATGAAGCCAGGAGAGCTGCCTGCTGGGTGGCATAATAATGAATTCTAAAGATCTCAAAGGGCTACAAGGCAACATGTTAAGTACTTGGTCTAACCATATACAATTGGTTACCTGTCTAAAATCTTTCAAAGGGTTCCCCTGCCCCTTCATGCCCCTTTGACAAAGCCATTGTACTTCTGCAGCCTGCCAAACTTCACCTTCTGTCCTTTTCCTCTACACAATTCCCCTTTGCTACACACACACACCTGGGCTCCAGCAGCACTAAATTTTACAAATATACCATATTTTCTTATCTCTGGAAACTTTCACCCCTAGTGCCTTCTGCCTGGAATTCATGCAAAAAAAAAAATGCATTTGGCAGATCATACTGATTGTTCAAGACACAACTCAAAGCATTCGTCCAGAAAGCTATCACCCAGGCTAGAGAATATTCTCCTTTTATACATTCCAAGTGCACCATATGCAAACAAATCCCAGTTCAGTCTTTATTAGACAGAGTGCTCCAGAAAACTGGACAAAAACAACCGCAGACCAGTTACGCTCTGATCGCTACTGGTTGACTTGCATGGCCCCAAAATGCACAGAGAGACCCCAAGGAGGCTTCTGAAGAAAGCAAGGCAGAATCCCATCATTCAGATCATCAAAGTAAAATAATTCAGCCTTAAAAGCAGAATCCAAATGCTTGCAAAGGATCCATGTACAAGTAAGATCTTTGTTGTTGTTCTCAGTCTATTTCCCAAGCCCTGTATTACTTGTTGTTAAAGTAATAAAGTAGAGGTAAAGGTAACGGGGCTTTTAATCCTTCACCTGCTAGACCTAGTAACAATAGAAAGAAAAATGCAATGTGTGGCCTAAAGTTGGAGAACATGTAAGGCTCTCCATCCACTCCATTGCACAAAAATGTTCTTCCCTAGAAGAGCATAGTTACCCCACTATTCCCTCAAAAGAAAGAGAAAGGTATTATTTTGACCTTTGAAATGAAAATATCTACTTGAAAGTGGGCCTCTAACTTGAAAATAAATAAACCAAGAGTCAAGAGCAAACAGTAATTCATTTTGAAAATAATTAACTGGAATAGCTGGACTATCACAATGACCCTTTCCTCAGGAACAAATCTGAGAAAATATAAAATATTACAGATTATTTAATTAGGCTTTTGATTTTCTAGTTGTGTGTTTTTTTTTTCATTCAATTTAGTATGCTTCTATAATGTTAGCCTGGTTTTCCTAGACTTCGTGAGTACCTCGTGCACCTAGCAAAAACTACTTGGAGGCTGGTGAATAGATAATGATAACTCATTCATTATAATTGATTCTCACACAGAGAATGATGTAGAGGTGGAAAGCAGAGATACAGTGACCTGCCTTTTATTTCTGACACTGTGCACAGTCATTTAAAACTGGATTGCTAGTTAGCCTGTTTTCAAAGTACAGAATAGAGAGACCATGAACTGTAACCAACCATTGAAATAAAACTGTCAGGTGAAGATGTAGGACTCATTACTGATCGTCGCAACATTTGAAATATTCATGTATAGTAATGTGTCTCCTATTTTTTAAAGTATCAATAGATTCTTCTATGAAATAAAATATTTTTCCCTCTTGACTGATAGTAAATAGAACTGTCAATATGTGTGAGGATTCAAAGCTTCTTAAAATTTTGTTATGAAAGCCACTGAGGAGAGTTAGCTACTGGATGACCTTCACCCATTGGAGACTCTGAATATCTCTGTTTTTCAAGTAGCTTCCTATATCTACAAACACCATCCGAGGTAGAATTAATAGCCTACGCATAGGCATGATTTAATCAAAAGTCCTTGGTACCTAGTCCAGCATTTCAATTTAAGAATTGAAATCCAGTTTCTGCATTTTAAAAATCCAATCCATTCTCTACAGAAATTTTTTTTACAAAGCATCTTGGCACCTGCAATGCTGAAAATAGAGCCAGCCCTATTTAAGAGAAAGTAACGGCAAATCGGGGATTTGTGCGATGGCAGTAAAATGCAGTTAAGTATGGTCATGCCAGGTTTTAGTCTGGAGACGGGTTTTTTATAGCACATTATAAACTCCTGAAACAGGAGGTTATTAGAGGATCAGTTCCCTAACTGTGTGGTTCTAGCAGGCTCTGCTCCGCTGCACTCTTTATCCTCCTGCTGGGAGCTCTGTCTTCCGCGCGCGCAGCACATCCATCAGCCCTTTTCAGCTGTTAAGGCCCTTCACTGATTCCAGCGTTCCCTCCATCCCATTCCCTCGCCTCTGCCCCCGTGGGCCTCCGAGATCTACAGTTCTCTTTGGCCTCTTAACGGGCATAATGGATCGCCAGCTGAACCGTCATCACAGAGCCCTTCTTGCTAGGAAATTATTTCTCTCCTGTTTCAAATGTTCTTCCCTTTACCTTGGCAAATCTTCCCGCGGCTGTTCCTGCTGCGTAGTTGCCTATATGCAAAGTGGTAAAACTTGGCCAAAAGCGCTGACTTGCCTTTTGAAACTGTCTCTCGGGTATTGGCCCTTTGATCTTCTCCAACAGAGAGCAGATACATATATATTCTCCAACGTGAAAATACTTGCTTAAGAAAATTAAGCGTTATTGTCATCAGGTCTCTCTATTATGTATGCCCCTAGTAGATTACTATTCAGCTATTGTATTTGGAAAATTATCCCACGTAGCTTCGTATTAGAGTCCTCTCGTGTTGAAAGCATTTTGCTAAATACAATATTCTGCTTTGGAAAACAAAAAAAGCTACTAAAGTTTATGGAAAACTAGAGAAAACAAAAGGTAGTAAAATTCTCAAAAAGAGACAATCTCAAACCCTTCAGATTCTCATTAACATTGCTGAGCAAAGGTCCCTATTTGTTTCATGCTGTTTTCATTAGTTAGTGATGATCTGGCCAGTCTAATCCCTCCTAAAAGAACTAAAATACTCCCGTGTGTTAACAATGGAGCCATCACTGGGGTTGTGGCTGGAAGGCCTGAATTCCAGTCTATGCTGATTAATAGAAGGGCTTTGGGCAAGTCTCCTAAATTCGTTAAGCTTGTTTCCTTATCTGTATTAATTGTAGGTTGGAATAGATCACTGTAATCCATTCTTAGTCCAGTACTCTGGGAGGAACTTTAGGTCCTCCTTTTTTCATTGCTTCACTCTGTCCTTTCTTTTCCTTACACACTGTTTTCTGTTTCTCTCTATACCTGTTCTCTCCTCTCTATTTTGTACCTTTTTTATGTCTTCCTTTTAACCCATTATCTTCTTTCTGTCTATTCCCAGTCTAACCATTATAAATAAACCCCTCCCCGTTGGTTTAGTTACAGAACAGCCCTGAGTAGAAAAGTGTCTTAGTTTTTAGACTTGAGGTCCTGTTGGCTCTCTACTCTGCCCCAAGTGAAGGTCTATTTGTTATTAAAATTAACCCACCCTACAGTGTGGCCCCAGAGAATTAAGAAAGGTCCCATGATAGAGTCAAGATCCCAAGAATATCCTGACCATCCCCCAGTCTTGTCCCAATCCAGTATTATAAATGGGCGGGGCGCAGGGGGGATAACAAAAGAATAGTTAACCAATTCTTACTGCAAACACGGAAACTATGTAATTAATCTCCAGGAAAAAAAAATTGCTCTTTCATTTAGGAAAACAGTTTGTGAATCATTTTGGATATAAAAGGTTAGTTCCTCTCACCCTGACATCGAACGAGTTATTTTAAGTTTCCGCTCCTGAATGAGAAGGGATAAAAGTCCCAGAAATTTAGGAAGAGGGGATACATAAAGCAGCTCGAGGGAAAAAAAGGATGTCTCAATACAAATCGGTTTGAAGAAGTATTTAGACCTCATGTCAAATGCGTCGTATCAATCCACTCCTTCACCACCCACATCTTCTCCTGCTGTATTGTAAGGCCACTGCCCATAGCAGGCTTGTGTTGTTGAAGCCTTGGGCAGAAAAAGAGGGGTGGTGTCCAGTATGGAGTGAAATAGCAGGAAAGCACAGCTTCAGATGAACAGCGGCAGTCAGTGGGAGTCAGGCTAGGGCATTCGCCAGCAAAGGAGAGGTATGATCTCTCCCAGCATTTGGGTGCAGCCACCCTGGCCACCTCTGAACATGTTGGGAAGCCTCGGCGTCCCTATCAATGCACAGCACAGAAGCTGAAATTACACTATTTGAATATTGAAGGCAGAATGAGCCTTGTAGTGTGAGGATGACAGGCCTTCAAGGTGAGAGACACTGACCTATCCTGAACCCATTTCCACAACCTTCCCAAGCCTCTTTCCCCAAAGCCTTGCCTCCTCTATTCCCGCCAAATACTGTCCTCCTGAGTTCCTCAAAAGCGAACACATTCCCTGGGTAAGACAGTACAATATCCAGTAATCAAGACAAGGTTTACTAGCCTCTTCTTGCCCGCGCCCCACTGCTTACTTACAGGTCTCTGCTCACTTCCACTGCACCTCGGCAGGATAGAGGGCTGGGGGGAGGCGGGTGTGAGCCCCATTCCTCCAGAGCAGCTGTAAAGGGGATCCAGACCAGCTCCGGGTAGGAGGTAGGATTTAGGTGCAGGTTACAGTCATAAATTCTCTCCCTCGCGTCCTCTGAAGATTGTAAATTAGGACAAATCATTCTTTATCTATCTTCTCCATCTTCCTTCCTTGCCTCTTTCTAGCTTTTTATTACTCTTGTTCCCACACATACACACAAGTCTACTAGAAAAATAATGTAAAATGAAAATGTGAAAATGAGTGTTTATACCTTGCTTAATGATATTATATACCTTTTTATTCTTTTCAAAATAGAAAAAAAAGTTTTTGTTTTTAATCGGTGCTTACTTTTTTTAACTGTAAAAACGGATAAAGGAGAAAAGGGTCCAAAATGCTACTAGTGAGATAAAATCACTGTTTACATTTTAGGGCATAATCTTTCCTGTTTTTTCTAAATATATGCTCATTTTTAATGATTATTGGACATATTAATCATAACATTTCATTCATTTTTTCACCTAAAAATATAACATAGACATCTTTTAATACCAATAGATATCTGCCTTCTCATGGCTAAATAGTATCCTACTTTATAAACGTACATGAGTCCTTTATCTGTAGTCTAATTTTACAAATATTTAGTAGTTCTTTTCCTAATTGTTTCATTAAAAATAACACTGCAATGTCCATCCCGGTGTGGTTTATCTGTTTGTTGAACTATTTCATATTGAAAAATTACTAGAAGTGAGTCTTTCGTCAGAAGGCATTTTAAAGAATTTTGCCAAATGCCAAATAACTATCACACAATTAATCTGGTTTTGACCCATACCAGAATGGTATAAAATATACACACACACACTGGTCTACCTTGCACATTGTTAATTGCTTTAATTTCTGCTAATTTTGTTGTAATGTAAACTTATTTGATTACCACCACACATGAGTTAAACATCTTTTCATATGTTAATGAGCTGTTTTCCTATCTTCTGTGAATTTTTTCCTTACATACGAAGACTATTAGCCCTTTTATTTCATTTCTTTTGCAAGTATTTTTTTCCTTGTGCTTGTCTGTCTATACTGCTATTGATATGAAAGAACTTTTTATTTTTATATAGTCCAATCTAGCAGTAATTTTATCTCTCTGCCTTTATTACTTAGAACTGCTTTACAAAGATCAAGATTATAAAAATATTCACCTACATATTCTTTTTTTCTTTTTCATTTTTTATGTTTACAAGAATAATTTCAAAATGGACTTAAATGTTAGACCCAAAATCATAAAAGTCTTAGAAGAAAACATAGGTTGCAAAATCTTGGATATTGCTCATAGAAACTTTTTGTTGAGCTATCTCCACAAGCAAGGGAAACAAAAGACAAAATAAACTAATGGGACTACATCAAACCAAGAAATTTTTGCACAGCAAAAGAAATCATCAACAAAATAAAAATTCAGCCCACAGAATGGGAGAACATATTCACTGGTACATCTGATAAGGGGTTAATATCCAAAATCTACAAAGTATTTACAAAACTCAACACCAAAAAAAACAAACATCCCAGTTAAAAAATGGGCAAAAGACCTAAATAGACACTTCGCCAAAAAGAACATACAGGTGGCCAATAGACATACAAAAAGTTACTCAGCTTCATTAATAACCAGAGAGATATAAGTTAAAATCACAGTGAGATACCATCTCACACCTGTCAGAATGGCTATCATCAATAAATCAACAAACAAGTGCTGGTGAGGATGTAGAGAAAGGGGAACATTTTTGCACTGTTGGTGGGAATGCAGACTGATGCAGCCACTGTGGAAAGCAGTATGGAGATACCTCAAAAAATTAAAAATGGGTCTGCCCTTTGACCCAGCAATCCAACTTCTGGGAATATACCTGAAGGAACCCAGAACACTGATTCAAAACAACATAAACATCCCTATGTTCATTGCAGTGTTATTTACAATTGCCAAGATATGGAAGCAGCCCAAGCGTCCATCAATAGATGAGTGGATAAAATAGCTATGGGACATTTACACAATGGAATTCTACTCAGCCATAAAAATGAAGCAAATTTTACTCTTTGGTATGGATAAACCTGGAGAACAACATTATGTTAAGTGAAATAAGCCAATCAAAGAAAGCCAAATACTATATGATTTCACTCATATGTGGAATCTAATCAACAAGCTGAACTAACAAGCAAAACAGAGACAGACTCATAGACGGAGAGCAGATGACAGCTAGTGAGGGGTAGGGGACAGATTAGGGGTGGAGGGATCGAGCAAAAAAGAGAAAGAACTCATGGACATAGATAACAGTGTGGTTATTACTGGGGGGAGCAGCTATAAGGAGACTAAATGGTAATGGAAAAATACAATAAAGATTAAATAAAATATATTTTAAAAGGTTAAAAAAACATTTAATGCCTTTGGAACTCATTAGTGTTGAAATATAACTTTTTAAACCAAATAGTCAGCAGGTTGTCCCAATAAGGTTTTCATCTACCCTTTCCTCTCCTCTGCTGTATTAAAATTCCACTTTTTTCACATACTGAAGTATTATACTTAATGTGTATCTATTTTTGGAACCTCTAGCCTATTGCATTATTCTGTATATCTTTATCCGTACACCACACTATTTCAATTACGTGGTATTCTATTATATTTTAATACTCAGAAAGCATATCTCCTCTCACTATTCTTTTTGGATATTTTTCTCATATATTTCTTCATCCAAGTTAACTTTAGAATCATTTGCACTTTCAAAAAATATCCAGGGCTGTCTTAAAAAGAAAAAAAAAACCACTAAAGTGGAAATCAGATTGAATTGTCTAAAAGAGTAGAGAAAATTTTTGACATAGTAGAAAGAGCCAAAACCTACACTTGAGATTTGATTCCCGACTAAAGCTGCAAATTTGGCAAGTGTTTCAGCCTCTCCGAACCTGGGCTCTTCATCAGCAAAACAGAGCTAATAGAGCCTATTTGTAGTGGACATCTGTCATGCTCTCTGGCCATCCTTCTGGATCTCCATCAACAGATGAGCTCCTCTCTGAACTCCTTTCCTGAATTTGGGGACTTCTTGACCTAAAAATTCTTGTGAGGAGCACTGTCCCCCACAGAAAGCTAACAATGCCAGGTACTCACTCTGCCACCTATTTTAAAGCAAAGCTCAATTAAAAGGCCCAGATTCAGCCATTGACAGGCAGATGACAGGCAGGTTTGTATCAGTAGCTGGTGAAACACACACACACAAACAAAAGGGTCAGTGAGGAAGAATCCCTGACTATGAAGGTAACTTCAGCAGTTTCTGGAATAGCCGCAACAGTCACGTCTCTGATAGACATCCAGGGGAAAGAGCAGCCGTGTCCTCCCTGAAGCTGGTTTTCCGGTCATCCCAGCGATGCTGAAGGCTCTCAGTGTCCTTCCTTGCGTAAGCCAGCCACGGTTGGTTTCTGTCGTTTGCAACTAGAATCCTGCCTTACACCACCCACCCTGGGCTGCTTGAGAAATGGAGTGAGATGAAGCATGCATTTTCAGCATTCTTTGCACATTCCCTTTAGTTTTTGGGGCCCTTACCTACACCCTGATCTGTGCACCAAAATGCTGACCTGTAACAAACTGCATCACCAAGCGCCCTTCTTCTCTGGTTTCCGGTTGAGTTCAGCCAGTAGAAAGTCCCAGCGTGAGATGTGACAGAGGAAGGAGAGCTGGGGAGAAGTGTTTATTCCCCCAACTCTTCCTCTAAAGGCTTATTGTTCACTGACTGTGTCCCTCCACCGAGTGAGAATCCCTGACAGCCAGTCTTCCCTCTGAGTTCCTTCTGCCCCTCAGACTGCAGGGTCACGAAGACTTCTAATAATAATTTTACTAGCCCTGAGGTAACTCACAATACCCTACGGCTTTTGGACACAATGCCTACACATATTTCAGTTGTTCTGTCACCCTTCCCAAATTTCATGTTTTTAGGATGTTTTTGATTCTTGCTCAGGTCCCAGTTTCAAGTTAAAGCTCCTAGGATGGTGCCTAGATGGAGAGGCCCCAGAAGTTTTCCATGAGTGAAAATATAAAATGGATTTATTTATTCGTGCATTGAGGTGGCAATGCAAGAGAGACCAGAAGAGGATGCATTGGTTTTATGGACATCTGCAGCTCCCTGGTGTTCCACGCAAAGGTCAGTGGGGTCTCTGCCTCCTAAGACTCAGAACAGAGCATCGAGAAGCACGTCCCTCAAACAGAAATTTGCCCAGTTCATTATCCTCGATGGACACAAGTGCTAAAGTTTCTCAGACCTCTGCTCATGCCCAGCCAGGCTTGTCATAGGTGTCAGAGTGCACACACATGCGAAAATGCCACCACCCTTCCCTTCCTCGTGGCTGCACACTCCCCGCTCCTCAGATTTAATGGGTGTCCATCCCGCGGATCAAGAACCTCTCCCCTCCCCCTCCCGCATGTCTACTCACTGTGTCAGGTCTGACTTTAAGTATATCGCAGCTCTTTCATCAAACCGTGTGCACGTTTTGGGGAACAATTTGGGGAGCAACAAACACTTGCCTTCAGCCTGTCTCTCCACCTAATAAATGACAGTAGGTGCTACGTGGCTGTCCAGTTTTGTGTATCAATACATGAGTATGAAGTGCAATTAGTCATTGAAATAAAACTGGTAATGAAGGCTAATTACTTCACTCTACAGTTTGGGGGGTTATGTATTCCAAGGCTGTCCTCAGAAGTCTGAGACATCGAGAGGTGGCTCGCTCTATAGCGATCTACAGAAATTCTGAAAAGTACTTAACACGTCAGACATTAGCTGGAGCTCTGTGTAACTGGATCTGTTTTGCACCCCTTCCATATAAGTTTTCTTATGTATGCATATAAGAGCCCTGAATGCATAACGAGAGGAGAATGAAGAGGGAAGAGTGGCTTCAATCTGCTTTGCTGTCATTTGGATCTTTCGCGTTCTGAATTCTTTTGGCAGCTCTAATATAACAGAAGAGCTTTTCCTTCAGCGACTATATAATCCCCATTTTGGAATGTTTTTCTCACACATTTGTGTGAATGTTGCCAATGGCTATTTCTCCTAAAATTAATTCTCACCCTCAATAATGATTTGCAAAAGTTTACTGAAGCGCTGGTAGCAAACACTAGGAGCTGTAAAATGGATATCTTTGCCTCAGAAGAAAAGCACTTTCTCTGTGTACTCAAACATTCAAGAATCTAATACAAATAGTTTCATTAGATTCCAAGCACTGAAAAAAATTTAAATGTAAATTTTAAATTCCACATAATTTATTATATTCTGGGAAATTATCAGAATTCCTGTCTATTGCCACAACAACAGCAAAATGAAATCACTCTATAAGAACAGAACATTTTTGACAAGGGAGGATGCTGGTTGTGGGGGATGCAGAGAAAACAGAAAACTTTTTTCCTACTAGGCAGGTTCTGTACCTCAAGCGAAGCTAGATTCTGGCTTCAGCTCTGCCACTAACTGACCTGGCAAAGCCCCGTGTCTTGCTTCGATCTCCACCATCTGGGAAATGAGTAAGTTAGCCCCAGTTATCTCCTGAGCCCTCCCAGCACCAACGTTTTTTATAAGTTCCCATAAAAGCCAGTAACTTTCATCAATGGAAAATTAAATTAGATCCAGTTTAACCTCTCCCATTCTTCAGCAGTAGGAATTTTCTTAGAACTCACTTTATTTGAACAGTTACTTCATTATTTTAAGATAATAATGATAACGCTCTTTCAATATGAGCGACAGAAACCAAAGCTGGCATCAGGCGATGCGTGTTTTGCTCTTGTGCCAGAGTATCTGTTGCCACACAGGCAGAAGACACTCTGTATATGTAGCATATACATATGCACTGTGTATACTGTGTGCACAGTGTACATATGTGTATGTACTGTGGCATACAGTCTCCAGCAAGAATGGTCTGAAAAAAGAAAGGTCCACCTTTTCTTAAACCTCATGCTCATGATAAGATGTTAAACTCAGGGTCTTGCCGCCTTGCTTCGGTGCTGCAAAGTTTATGTAGATCCTCACAGCAGGGCTGAGGCAGGAGGCGAAGGCCGGTGCCCTGACCAGAATCCTGCCTCCTGTTGTTGGAGTCTGGAGCGCCCCAGGCTGTGGAGGAGAGACTGTGGAGAAGGTAATGTGCGCCCGGGACACCAGCACAACTAGCCACTTGCTCAGGTCTTCAGGATTGCCAGATGATGAACAGCACAATGTGGAGCCATATTCTGTTTTATTCTAGTCCATTGACTTCTGATGAGCTCAGGAGCCAGTGGGTTGGATACATGAAGGTCAGCCAGCACCAAGGCAGGCTGAGGGAGAACACAGAGCTGAACTTCCAGCTCTCAGCACTGGTTAATGGAAATGAAAAAAAAAAAAAACAGAAAAGATTGGCAATATTTTGCAGTGAATGACCTCCCACCACAACCTACGGCATACATGTTTCCATTTCTTTCATTTTCAACAACTACTATGGATAGAATACCTTGAATGAATCTATCAGTCCATTAATCTGCTTTTCTCAGAAATGAGGCATGCAAAGGTTAATCTCTCTCTCTCTCTCTCTCTCTCTCTCTCTCCTCCCTTCCCTCTCCCTCTCTCTTCCTCCTTCTCTCCCTCCCTCCCTCCCTCCCTGAAAAGAGCAAACAGCAATTGCAGGAGAGGCAGTGGAAAAGCAAGGAAAATCTACTCCAGAATAAATTGGTTGTGCTGAAACATTTGTAATTAAGCATGATAACCAATTACAGAAATACCTAGGGTAGTTCAGTAATTCGCTCTCCCACATCAGAGGTCTCCTAATCAATTTGAAAAAACCAGACGCTGCTATAGAAAATAAGCAAGATCACAGCACTTGCTAATCAGTCTCAAAAATGGATTTCACTGCATGAAAATGTTCGTTGTCAGGAGAAGGACTGCATAATCTTGCAGGTCATTTTCATTTGCATTTGATTCGAGAAAAGTCCTTTGTTCTTTTCTGTCTTCTCACATCCTTTACACTACTTTTTTTTCTGGCAATTTAGTATTTTTGTATCAGTGTGGTATACCAAGCTTTAAAAATAGAACAAAATAAATCCTTTTGTGATGAAGTAGCTAGTATCCACTCCTATCATTACTTAATTTAGAATGGGCTTCCTTGAATTTAAATTTGTGGGTATATGGCGTGGAGAGAAATTGTATGACAGAGGCTTCCATGGTGAAATTCTGAAAGCAACGTGAAAGCCCCATGGTGTCTGAACATTTCCCAACCACAGCCCTTTCTCACAGATCAGAGTTGTAATGGGAAGCATTCTGAGGGCCGCCAATCAAAACCATAGACAGCCCTTTAAAAATATGTGATACCTAACACAAGCCTGATGAGTACCCACCTCTCCCAGAAAAGAACCTTCAGAAGAGGCCCGTCGTTGAAAGAGGAGAGAACGTGGCACTTCTGACTTCTTAAAGGCAACTTTACTCAAGATATCTGCAGCTTGGGTCGTCACCAGGTCCCGTGTGACCCATTCATAAGTCTCTTACCCGGACTTTTCTCTCCCTCGATTCCCTGTCTTCTCACTTCGTTCTTTCCCCGTAGCTGTTCTATTAGCTCTCTGTGTATGTTTGCAAAGCCGACAGACAGACCATGTTTTATCTGTCAACTCTCCTCGGGACCATGAGAAGTAGAAGTCATGTGCCCCAATGCATGCACAGCTTGGCCGTTCCGCAGCACTCTGAGCCACGCCTTCCCTATCACCTCTCTCACCAGAAAATACTCTCAATCTCACAGATAAATGTTCTACTGAGACAGGTACAAAGTCTGTGTTAAATAACTTACTCTCCAAAATTTTTTTAAATTCTGGAGCACAAGAAATTTTTATTCCCAACTATTATCACAGTTCCTGCTTATCTTTTTTAACTTGACAAAGTAATCAAATTGTTCCAGGTTATTTAGGAAACTATTCTTCAGAACTTTTATAAGAAAAATTATCCAATTTCATTCTCAGCAAGTACTAGAGTCCATGACTTTCTAAAAACCTTTTGCAAATACTTGGATTCAATCTTTGAAATAGCTTTAGTTTCTACACTTTCTTTTCTTTGCTTCTTAATGATTTCCCTTTTCCCTTACACACACACATGCACACACAGATGGAATTAAAAGAATATTCATGATCAAATATAAAAAGACGTGCCTTTGCTGCAATATTATTTCTTCAGCTCTTCTGACGCCAGCTTCCTTTGTCTCCTTCAGGTATCAGTGCAACTGTCTCCTTAGAGACTTTGCCTGACCACCCTGGATAAATCTAACCTCCCTTCACCCTGCCAGGGTCAACTTTCCATTACGTAGATCTATTTTATATTCTTAACAGCACATAATCAGTATCTAAAATTATTTTGTTTGTGTGTGTGTATGTGTGTTTACCTATAAACATATCTGTATGTATGTATATGAGTATATGCATGTATGTGTGTGCGTACACATACATGTGAGTGTGTATATACATATATGTGTGTACATAATTATGTGTTTACTGTGAATTCCTCCAGAGGCAGGAAACTCAAGGCCAGCCAGACCCTGTACCTTTAACTCAGCTGGTCTTCACCAGAGCTCTGCAGCCATGACAATGCTCTATGCTTCCCTTTAGCCTCTCACTGCCCTACAATCCCACTTGCGGACTTCTCCAGAGAACTGTTTCTCCTGTCTGTGAGCTCCTAGAATCCCCTGGACCTGGTACTGGGCAACTGATCCTCTGATGCTGAAGTCAGCTCTCTTCCTGCCACTGACCCTTCTTCCCACCTCAGCCCGGTAGTTCCCAGCCTCCATCCTCTACCTTATCACCAGCTCATGTGGCCTTTTTTCAAGAGCAGCTTTAGATTTATAGAAAAGACAAAGAGTTCCCATACACTTTCCTCACCAACCCCCCAACTCCCACACGGCTTCCTCAATTATTAACATCCTGCATGTGTGTGGTAAATTTCTCACAATCCATGAGATGACACTGACTCACCGTTATCACCCAAAGTCCATCAGTTGCATTGCGGTTCACTCTTAGTGTTGTACATCCTATGGTTTTTAACAAATATATAATGGCATATATCCATCATTACAATATTATGCAAAATAATAGTGTCACTTCTCTGAAAATCCCCTGTGCTCTACATGGTCATCCCTCCTTCCTTCTCCATAACCCCTACCAACTACAGGTTTTTAGTATCCCAACAGTTCTGTCTGTTCCAGAATGTCATATAGCCCTTTCAAACTGGTTTATTTCACTTATCAATATGCATTTAAGGTTCCCCCATGTCTTTTCATAGTTTGATAACATTTCTTTTTACCACTGGATCTTTCTTTGTTTAGAGGTACCACAATTTGTTTATCCAGTCACTTTTTGAAGAATATCTTGGTTGCTTCTGAGTTTGGGCAATTATAAATAGAGCTGTATAAACATTTAATTGAAGATTTTTGGGTGGACGTACATTTTCAACTCATTCAAGTAAACACCAAGGAATGTGATTGCTGATTGCAAGAGTATGCCAGAGTGGCTGAAGCACTTTTGCGTTCCCACCAAAACTGAGTGAATTTCACTCAAAATTCCTGTTGTTGTAAAACATCAGCAGCTGCATTTGGTTCTGTCAGTGTTTTGGATTTTAGCCATTCTAATAGGTATGTAGAGGAATCTCATTGTTTTTATGAAGAATTTATTTTATTGGATTTTTCCCTCTCTTGGAAAAACATTAGAACACTCAGTGTTTTGGTAGGCATCTGATGGCCTAATTGGGAGCTGAGCATTAAGAAGATTTTGCCTTCCAGTTAACCGAAGTTGTTTATCCTATAACATCCAGATACGAATGCTAGTCACACCTTTGAGAACAATCAATTCCATTCAACTCTCTGGTCCTCGTGTTGGTACTTCCACTATTAAAAAAAAAAAAACAGCATATTTCCTCTGAGTTTTCTCTTACCATAAAAAATTCATTTCACAACATAGACATAAGACTTTGACACTCTCTAACTACCTTCCAGTTTGTCTGCATCTCTCTGAAAATGTGAGACCAAGAATTGCATCTGACACTTCGGATGAGGCCTGACCAACACCTCCTTTCTACCATTCTCATAATGCCTGTGATTTCATTGGCCTCTGTGGCGGCCCTATCAGTGATGACTCTTTCTGAGAATCTTCCACATTTCTATACGCAGTTGCTCAGCAGAGCTTTCTCTGTTTTTTGTGTTTTTTCAAGGTAGGTTTTTACCTTTATTCTTATTAAATTTCATCCAGTTAAAGGAAGCTTGTCAAAATATTTTCTGGTTCTGTTTTCCAATATACTTGCTATCCATCTTGGTCTCAGATCATTTGCATATCTGATGAACATGCATTCTATATATTCATACACATCACTGATACATAAATTTAGGAACACGTGGCTAAAGGCAGCGCAAGATGAGAACCAACGTCAGGTGGGCGTGTCCTAGGTGATCAGCACCACTGCGGAACTCCACAACACTGCAAAGTGGGCCAGTTTACTCCTTCCTAATAGGAGAGGTTTCAAGGATTTTGAGCAGAAAAAAAAAGATGCAATAAAAGTGTTTTTGGAAGATAAGCCTACATTGGAATCCAGTAAGAATTAAACTACCTGAAGTGGTAACATAGAACACAATTACAACATTATAAACCAAGAAAGGGAAAGTCTAAATAATAACTTTTATTTAAGAAAAGAAGTTATTGTTCACAAATGAGATCATTGTGTCAGTTTACCTTCCATATTCCTATTGAAAATTAAGCCACCCTACTAAGTGTTTAAATGAGATTAAAATTTATTTCTATTGAACTCAACAAGCAATGGAAAATGTGTTTTCTCTGTGTCAAATACTAGATAATAGAAAACCGAGGGACAATTATAAGTGTCTTCTTTCCTCCTCAAGTCACTCAAAGCCAGACACATATACAACAAAATCCACAACCAAACACAGCATATATAATGTTATTATTATAATGTACCAGAAGTCAGAAAATATTTCCCAGAAAAAAAAATGACATTTATATTCTATTGTATTAGACATAGAAGGGTAAAATTTTATTTAATAAAATTAATATTTTTTGCAGAGTGCAATAGAGCATAATCCAATAGATCTATAACTTCTACAGCGTTGCCTCAAATTTCAGATAGTAAAAACTTCGAGCAGGCATGTTGATCTAGTTATTCCCCCATTAAATGTAAGAATTTATTGTTTCTAAACGACTAATACTTAAAGACTTTAGGAGAAAGGAGCAATTTTATACTCGCAACAAATAAAGCCACAAGTTACTAACATTCTTAGAAGGAACTAAACATGAAAACGATAAATGTTTGGTTAAAAATAGAAACCTAAATGGAATTAAATGAGTACTCCCTTTTCTTGCACTGTGTGTCTTTCTTGGAATCTCTTGTTTAACTCCTTGCCCTAGGCTAATTTGTCTGGAGCAAAGTTCACTTAGGATATGCACAAAAGAACAAAGGATGTGATCACCAAGCAGGAAGCTTCTGAATACTTCTCTATGTCCATAAAATCCAAAGGCTCTGGAATGTCTGTCAGGGAAAGTCATAACTTTCACTTCCTGCCGAGTGCATTCAGAAGAAAAGAGAAGAAAAACCAGGGAAGGTGCGCCTTTCGGGCCAGCAGTAAAGCAGTAACTCAGACTTGAAAGCTAGCAAGTAAAGCATGCCATTGCATCACCAAGGATTCAGAGACAAGCTCATTACCCACACCATTCATAGTCCAGTCACCGCCATCCGCAGCAATTCCTCTCTCCTCGTGCTGCCTTTATTACACGGGTTGGCTGAACTGCTCCAAATATAAGCGCATCCACACTTAAAGCAGAGCACCAGAGCCCTTTCCCACTGCTGCCCAAACTCACTGCAAGACATTGGAACAAAGTCTGAGGAAACCTCTGCTAATTTTTTAAGTGGTTGACTCTTTTTCTTTAGTTCCATAAAGTTGTCATTCATCTCAGGCAAGCACTTTGGAATTTAGTCTGGTTTTTTTTTTTTACTTTAATGAACTAATTTGATAAGCATCATTAAGACCAAAAAATTAATATAATTGAATCAAATACTTCTATAGATAGCTATTATTGCTAAATAGTTTAACGCAATGGGGGGGAAAGCCGTGAGAAATGTGGATTAATCTCCTAGACTTTTATTGAGCTTTTCTGAAATGATGTGCAATTATAAATTTTTTAAAGCAATATGTAATATTTGTCCTCAAACCTCTTCAAATCACTAACCATTTCCTATTAACCCAGTTTTGTGTCTTTTACATCATTCACAGTTCATTTGAATAGTATTGTCCTAGCCCTACCTTTCATCACTGAGCTCTAGCTGGGAAACATTTTTGGAGATCCTTCTACAGTGCCACGTACCCCCCTAGGTCCTAGGAATACAAAGGTAATGATCAAAATTCCTTGCTTGAAAGAACTCACTGTTTTGTAAGGGAGAACCTGGAGAGACATAGTAACTATTCAATATGACTGATGAAAAAAATATCAAGACAAAGGGGTAGTGGGATTTATATAGACCTACTTTGAAAACTGGAAACTCCTCCTTGATCATTCTGGGGCAGGACGCATCCTCCTCTCCCCGAACAGCAACCCCAGGCCCCTCTGGTTCATACACTCTCTGGGCGATGGCACGCGCACGAGGGGTGCTCAGGGATTCAACTGGATTCCAGTTGAACTGCCTGGGTTCTTTTGTTAGAGAGACATGGTCTCAGATCGTAAGAATGATGACCACTGTGGTTGAAAGACCTTAGCCCATGAGTGCCCCTACAATGCTTCAGTGGGACAAGGCTGGGACATTTTGGAACTCTGTAAGCGTTATAATGATGTCCTTGTTATACCTCACATTTCTGCATGCGAGGTCTGAGAATTAACTCGGGAATGATTGAAAAAAGGAAAGTTAGAGCCACCTCCTGAAGACATCATTTTGTGACCTTGTGACCATGTGACCAAGGAGAGTGACAACTGGAAAGCAAGCATCTTAGACCCTAAATGATTCAGAGGAAGGAGGGGAGCACCACAACTGGAACCTTCGTCTTTAAGGAAATGTTGAGGTGCAGTTCCCCCTAACTGTTGCAAACACCTTAAATTTAACTGACTCGTGGGGTCTTCCATCCCCAGCTAGACGGCTCTGACTATAATTTTCTTACCATTTCCCTCACTAAGAAGTTCATCAGCAACAGCGGTATGGCCCCAGCTTCTGAACCTCCCCTGCAAAATACCTGCTAAAATCTCTAGATGTCTTCCTCTCTCCCCTTTTTAGGTCGAAGTCATTCCACGGGGCACAAAAACCCACCTGGCTAGTGATGCAGACACACAGGAAAGATTGACTGGCTATCATCAGTCATTCCTGCTGAAATCAAGGACCAGACTCAGTTATTCAAACTGATCTGGGAACCCTAAGGCTTAGCAGCCAGCCAGAAGGCCACGCTGGAGGTCCTGTCAACGCGCTCTCCATGACGATGTAAGTCTCACTGGCGAGGGACCAGCAAGTGGAAATGGCACCTGCTTTCCCAAAGCACTATGCGTGTCCCCAGAACTGTGCTGCTTGTGGGGAAGCCAGACACTCATCTGTCCCCTCCCTAAAACACCCTGAATGGCACCTTCGGGGCAGGCAGAAGACACCTGCAAATGTTAGGAGAATACCACCAGTAGATTCTGTAGCCAAAAAGAGGACTGTGAAGATCTTTCCAAAATGAAGAGAACCTAGGTTAATCAGGGGAGCTTTCTGAAGGAATAACTGACTTGTCATTTATGTGTACCTTGTGGGTAGTTATCCCTATCATGGGAGCCATTCAATTACAAAATTTTGTACAAAATTTGTCTGTGAGTTAAGTGATCAATGACACCACCTCAGCCCTGGAATGCGTTTAGGTCAGCCTCAACTCACTGGCCAGGGTTAATGCAACAACAGACTTTCTGTAAACAGCTTCCCTGGGGGCCAAGGCCAAGTCTGTGTTGTCACTAATTCATCCTGATGCATCGGGATTAATGCTTTGAGCCGAAAGGAATGTCAATGCAGACACACAAGTAGAAAGCCACCTAGCTTTTTAAGGTGGACCCCGATGGCTTATGGGAAGTGATCACCCAGAGTAGCCTTCATCTTGTGAGTTGAAAGTTTTTACTTCAGACTCCAATTTTGAAGAGAGAGTTTTTAAAATTAATCGACTTTATTTCTTAGAGAAGTTTTAGGTTTACAGAAAAGTTGGACAGAAAAACAGAGAGCTCCCATACACCCTCCTCTCCACCACACCACATCCCCTCCCTCTCTCTCTCTCTCTCTCTCTCACACACACACACACACACAGTTTCCCCTATCATTAACATTTCACATTAGTGTGGTGCATCCCTCACAATCCATGAACCTACATCGTCCCGTCATTACCACCCAAAGCCCACAGTTTACACTAGGCTTCTCCCTTTGTGCTGTTCATTCTGTGGGTTTTGCCAAATACGTGATGTCATGTGTCCGCCCTTACAGCATTATACAGAGTCGTTTCCCTGCCTTCAAAGTCTCCTCTGCCCCATCAGTTCATCCCCCCCAACTCACCCTCATCCCTGGGAACCACTGATCTTTTCCTGTCTCTATGGTTAGGCCTCTCTCGGAATGTCAAACAGTCGGAATCATAGTGATTAGCCTTCTCAGACAGGCTTCTTCCACTTAGCAACATGCATTTAAGTAGTTTAAATTCCAGGTCTTTTTATGGCTTAATAGGTCATTTCTTCTATCCCTGAATAATGTTTTATTGCATGGATGGACCATGCTTTGTTTGTCCAGTCACCCATTAGAGCACATCCGTGCTGGTTACTGTTTTAGCCATTATAAACAAATGCACAGAGGAGAGAATTTCTTTTTAAGTCAATCTCTACCTCTCTCTTTCTAAGGATTCTAATTTTCTGGAAAAGCTAAGTTAATGAAAAGCCCTCTGATGTTGTACTTTTCTATTTTAAACCACATCAAGAAAAAAAAATAACTACTTATAACAGTGACCTGACTTTCAACAAACACAAAAATTTATTTTAACTTTAAACTGATACTAACTTGAGTATCTTAAATTCAATTATTTCTAGCTGAATTTTGTTACATTGCCTGAGCAATTTATATTTCCTTTTTTCTCAAGAAACTTATAATGACATCCTATGAACTGAAAACCAGTCTGTGTCCTACGCACATGTGTTCCACATGTCAGACATACATGTGCAATGGTTCTATTTGCCAAGGGGCAAAGTCTGTTTATCTAAAAGTCCACTGTTCTTTAAAAAATTAATAAAACATACCTGAATTCTCACACTCAAACTGCCACTTTTCCACATATTAATTACATTAATGTCTAGGACTGGAATTCAAGCTAACAATTCCACATCATTAGAATTTCATTTATAACCTATTAACAGCCTCAGGTCATTGTTTGTTCAAGGAAGTTCAAGCTAAGGCCTCATTATCCATTATTGATAGCTGTCAATAAGATAACATTACTTTATCTTGTAAGCCTGATATTGATTTTTTTCAACCCAGTGTCAGCTCCATTGAAAATGCAAGTTCTAAGTTAAACTGACAGATCATTTCCTGGCCAATAACCGTGCAGACCAGACAAGGGAAGCCTAATGCTGAGCACGCACGGCACTGTAGACAGAGCGTGCCTTTGCCCCTAGCCTAACCGCGCCAGGTGCACCGTGGCTTCCTGATCATGGCTGCGTTCCTTCTCCGAACACCTGAGTCACGCAAGCCGGCTTACTGCTGTCCCCATAAGCAGGCACTGGGGCGCCCCTTTGCATTAGTGGCTGGCTGTCACCCTCAGCCCCTACATAACGAGTGATCTAGTTAAGACTCCATTTGTCCACAGGCTGCTCTGCACATACATCCTCTTAGCCCAGATCTAAATGCTCTCACAAACTTTATTATGTCACATTGCTTTTCACTTAAAATAATGTCTGCATATAACACATATAAGTTATTTTTATTTCGGGTCCTCTCAGCAGTATCACTTTAATGTTATTCCAACAATTTTGTGCCTTTCCCTCCATTCTTGATTTCTAGCCAGGAAAGCTGTCCTACTTCCAAAGCTGACATCAAGGACCTTCCTGCCTAGAATCTGAATTACCACCACTAAATCTCATGAATTTATCCCCTAAGTTCCTTTTAAAATGGTTAATTTTTCCTCCCATGGATAAAACTGTTGTACAAATATCCACTCCTTAGTCAATGTTTTTTTGAAACCTGCCTCGGCTTTGCCGAGCTACTTTTCTTAGCTTTTTAATCTGTTTTTGTTTCCTCTCTCTCTTTTTCAGAAGAAAGATAAAAATATTCCTAACATGAAGGTCACGTTCCCTTGCCACTTCCCCTTGAACAGATAGGTGAGCTCTTTCAGTGCTGGTGCCTGTCACCAGGTGCGCACCACTCTTCATCAGTCCCCGCCCTTTCCGGTCTGACGGAGTGGTAACAGACTGCAAAGGTCGGAGGTCAATGTTTCATTTTACTTTATGAAAGCCAAGAGTTGCTACAGAACTATAATATTAAAGACTCCTGAATAACAGATTACCAAGTCAAAAACAGCTTTTCAGGGAAATTGGTCTCCATAATTCCTTCTTTCTAGGTATTATTACTAGCTTAGTATTGAGCAAATGGCCAACACTCCCCATCACTGATCCTTTCAATTAAGATTTTACCTATTATGTTACTATATAAAAACAAAAGTGTTTCTTAGGAGAAATGACCACAGAAAGCTCTGATATATATGGAATAATTCACAAAGAATTTGGTAATAAAATGTCTCCTATATGGGAAATATTACTTTGACATCATAATTATAAATTAAAATAGTGGTCATGATAAAAAATTTTAATATCAAAATATAAATATGTAGTTTAATGTGTGCTGCATAAAAACAAAGCAACAAACCTATTGCAAAAACTAATAACAGAAAATGTTAAAGATGGAAAAAGGAATGAATATGAATGAGAAGGTGATTTTAAAAGCAATTTGGTACCTTAGAAACTAATTCCTTACTTCAAGAAATCAGAAGGTACATTTCCGTGCTGTGGTCTACAAACTTGAGTAGGGAAGCAAGTTTTGCATTTGAGCGATTGGAAATTCTGCTACATTTCATTCTTGGAGGGGCCCACAGAGTCCCTCCTTGATTCAAATGCCAGTTTGACAACATGGACTACTAAGCTATATACAGAAAAAGTGCAAAACCAACCAAAAAGAAAAACAAATGATGCTTCCCATTTTTAAATATCCACATGTTATTGAAACACTGAATTAGAAACCCAAAGGTTGTTAACAGTCACTTAACAAAGTTGATACTTATTGAGGGTTGTTTTAGTGTGGATGTTATTGATTAACAAAAAAAGAGGGTGAAACCAAAGGCAAATGACTCTGAAATTAACCATCAGTGCAGGAAGGCACTTCGATGTCTGTTCTCCCAACAGACATCGAAGGGTCACTTTGCATTTACCTCTACCCCAGAATGTGGCACCTCTCAGTCTCGTGGTGGCACTCTGTACACTCCTGCTGTCCTTCTTGGCCAGGTCTAACTTGCTCCTTTGGTGAGCAGTTTTGTGACCATTCCAGCTTCAGCCTTCTCATTTTAAAAAGGAAAGGGGGAGTGTTGACAAGTATATGCATGGTGTGGCTATGCAGGAAAAATCCGATCTCAATGAAAGGCATGAAATGTCAAGTCCAGACAATCGTCCACATTAGCACCCATTCCAACACAGTCATTTAGGGAAATAAAGGTCCCACCTTGGCTTCTCCGTTCCCACTCACTTTTCAACTACTTCAAACTTCTAGCTACTCTCAGCACATACTTCTCAATATTTTCCTAAGATATACAGAAATTTCCCTGGCTGGTGGCTCAGCTGAATCGCCGTCACATATATCAGAAGGTTGCAGGTTCCATCATGGTCAGGGCTCATACCTAAGTTGCAGGTTCGATTCCCAGGTGGGGCACATATTGCCCCAACCAATTGATGTGTCTCTCTCACACTGATGTTTCTCTCTCTCTCTCTCTCTCTCTCTCTTTTTTTCTTTCTCTCTTCCTTCCTATCTCTCTAAAGGCAATGAAATAATGTCCTCAGGTAAGGATAAATATATATGTACAGAATATATATAGAAATATATATAAATAATATATATAGAAATATATATAGAATATATATACAGAAATAAATATATATACAGAAATACACACATATTATAAAACTACTATTAAATTACACTTTATCACTAAACAACATGGTAAAAATATTTTTTCATCTTAGTAAGTATTTCTTGTTCTTTTCAATGGTTATACAGTCCATTGTACAGATATGATGTACCTTACTTTACCATTTTCTTATTAATGGACATTCATGTTTGTCCATTATGCTTTTGAACCCATAACTATAGGTAAGATTCTTCAGAATGATATTTCTAAATTGGGAACTGTGTGTTTAAATTTTTAGCAGTTCTTAACAAAATAATCTCCAAAGGTTTTACTAGTTCACTTTAACACAGGAGAGTATGGAAAGGTCAATTTCGTGCCACCACACAGGCCAGCGTAGCACGGTACAGAATGTTTTCAATTTTCTTTATATTGTCCCAGTCTAATAGCCAAAAAAGGATATCTTGTTTTAATTGTCATTCCTTTAATTAGTACTTAAATGAACAACTTTTTAGTTGTTTATCAGTCCTTTTCAGCTCTTCATCTCTGAATTAACTGTTCATATTCTGTGCCCATCTTTCTATTAAGTGGTTAATATTTTTCTCACTATATTGGAAGAACTCTTTAAATATTAGAAATATGAGTTACAGATGCCTGTTACATATGCCAGAACACTTTTTGCCTTAGCTGTTTGTATTTCTACCTTGGGTTGCCTGTCCTTTACAGAATGTCAAATCTCAGTGTACCCACATCTGCCCACGGTGCTTTCCTTGTGGGCTCTGATGTCTGTACCTTACTTAAGAACGCCACTCCAAACTTTAGAATATTTTCTTCAAACAATTTTATAATGTTTATATTTAGACTTTTGATCCATCTATAGCTTATCTTCTGTGTGGGGTATGAGAGGTAATCCAATTTTGTTTTTCTTTTGAATGCTTAGTTGTCCAAACAAGTCATAGATCTGAAATACCATGTTCAACAAATACTACTTTCCCATACGTGGGAATGTGTATATGTGGCCACAGTCCCAGTGGGTTCCGTTGATCTGCTTGTCTATTTAACTTCCAGTCTCATACTATTTTACTACAGTAACTCTTACATCTCTTTAAATATTATTATCTGTATGTCATTATCATCAACTGTCTTAGAATTTTTCCTTGTAGACTCTAATACCCACTTTGTAGTTGATTGGGATTGATATTGTTTTTTTTATAATCCTTATGTAGAAAATGACATCTTCACATTATTAATTCTTCCCATTCAGGGAAAATTCTTCTGGACTTCATTTTATGTAGGACAAAGGCTTAAAAAATATTCTAATGGGTCCTAAAGGACAAACATTGATGAGAATAAATTTTATATCAACTTTAACACAGTAGGACATAATCTTAATAAAGAAACTATGAAGCTAATTCTATGAATCTTCTAAATTTGGACTTTGCTCTAAATGAGCAGAAACATTCATCCTTTTACAGAATGTTTTTCTTTTCTAACACCACTTTTGTTTTGGTCCCCTCTCCCCCAGGGGGACTAGATTTGTCATGTCTAAAGGTTTCATCACAGGAATAATCAAGAGAATTGAAGACATGCCATTGAAGATAGGCTCGGTTTAACGAAGGTTGCCACAATGAGTGGTTTCCTCCTCTCTGTCTGGCAGATGGGATGACCTGGTGCAACGAGCTCAATAAATGAGTGATGGTGTGAAAAGACAGAGCGTTTCGTCACCCTTCCTGATGACCTCTTTAACTCTGTTTCGGAAACTATCAACCAGGGAGACAATTAGTACCGGTTACATTCTGGTCTTGTGACATGGACAGCTATTCACTGGGAAAGAGACCAATTCATTTCATCCAGGTCGCTGAACAATTGCTGGATCATAAAGACTTTTAGTCACTGCCAAAGTGAACTACATGTGAACCACGGGACCCAGTTGTGTGAGTCCATCTATCATTGCCATGCCAACCACTCACCCATACAGACATTGCATTGAATGCAATAGCCTGAAGGTTATTTATAAGTTCTTCTCTATAAAGCCTATATCTTCGATATGAAAAAAAATACAGAAAAGAGATGTATAGATATGTTTATGTCTCCTGCCTTCTCATTCTAATTTGCCTTATTAGGTGCATCATTTTTAGTGTATAGAGTTATGAAATTTAAATCACAAATAATCCTTACTTCTCCTCTATCTCAGTTTCTCTTGGACCCTACACTGCTTACTTCACGTATATAGAACATGATGACAACAACAGCAAAGGATTCAGAGTTCAACGGCCTACTGTGATCACCTTACAGAATAGGGATCTGTGATATCCAAAGATTCAAGTTAAAAAAGTTTTTATACCTGGCCTTTATTCTCTTCTTCAGACCTAGATAGAAGTTCAGTGAGGTGGTTAATTTTGCATCCAGAGTGGACAGTAAAAGGTGGTATTTGAATAAAATAGGAGAAGCCCAAAGAGTCCCAAACACTGTGCAGGGCTGACAAAAGCACGCATTTTGGACACTGGCCGTGTTGCTAAATAAGACATAAGGGCTGAATGAGATAAGGTTTCCGAGCCATTCCTGAGGACTGTCTACCAGTGTTTTTACTTTCCTGGGCACTGGGTTTTACTACCACCCACCACAAATAAAGATAAACCAGTCCTTTGGATAAAAGAAAATAACGAAATCTTCTGGTTTTGTTTTGTTTTGGTTTGGTTTGGTTTGGTTTGGTTTTTGGTTACCAGAGTTCATCTGTAATCTTGAATGGAGAGCAAGTTCTAAAGTGAAGAGTAAATATAATTTATCTTCATCATCACTCATTCAGATTAGTGTTTTTTTCAATCTGAATTAATTTCACTTTCTGGTAAAGTTAGGAAATTTTCCATGTAGTGCAAGTTTTGGCGGTCAACAACCTATCCAAGGCAGCCAGGCAGAGGCATGGAGAGACTCCGCGCTGGCGAAGTCCATGGTGGAGGGGGGCAGGTAGACCCTGGGCCCCCATCCAGAGGGACTCTGATGAAAGTCCGAGGGCAGTCAGGCCTGAGCACCGGAGACCTCGAGGGGACTGGCAGCATTCTTCCCCATTTTGGTCTTTTCTTATCAACAAATCACCCACTGAAAAGAGTATGTAGAACCATATTTATTATTTTTTTAGTTCACTCAAAGGAATCTTCTAAGATGACTGACACAATACAATCAATCTTCTAAGGAGTAAAAAAAAATGATCTGCAAGTGATAAGAAAGCCCACACTTGAGGGAAAAAAAAAAAACATGAAAAGCCAACTCAACCATGCTATATTTTTATAAAATTAAGTTCAAAGAAATAACTAAAAATTATTTTGTACATCAAGAATATCTTTAAAGACTATACAAATAACAATATCACACACAAACCTGAGGTTTTCAAGATTTTAAAATACTATTGCATGTTGCTGCTATGAAAGGAGCTAGCAGGTTCCCTGAGAGAAAGCCTCAGGTGACGTATCAGGAACCCCACACGGGGAGCGGACAACAGTCCTAAACAACCAACCATTGCTCTGTGCAGGAAGCAGCATCTGCTGAAAAGGGCATAGAAGTTATCCTACCTTGAAATACAAAGCTATGAAAATAGGAAAATAATTGTACCTGCTTAATGGGAAGTATATTCAGACATTTATTGTTTTCACTCTTGCTCCACAGAATATATTACTTGAGCCTGTGTTCTTGTCCCAGGAGAGAGAGAGGACCCTCCTCCACTGTAGCTTTCGTCTTCCAAAATGTGAGAATGAATGCAGAGAAGGGAGGCGGACTTACATGTATGACATGATTGAAAAGGATGATGTGGGCCCTGGCTGGCGTAGCTCAGTGGATTGAGTGTGGGCTGCAAACCAAAGTGTCGCGAGTTCGATTCCCAGTCAGGGTACATGCCTGGGTTGCAGGCCATGACCCCCAGCAACCACACATTGATGTTTCTCTCTCTCTCTCTATCTCCCTCCTTTCCCCCTCTAAAAATAAATAAATAAAATCTAAAAAAAAAAAAAGAATGATGTGGAACTGCACTCAGAAGCACAAAAAAGTTCTAGTAGTTTGAACGAACTGTCTTTGATCACTTTGTATACCCTAGACATGGTGACAGGCACCTTACATAGGTGACCTCAATATTTTTTTTAAAAAAAAAGTCTAAAAACTTAACACGAAAACAAAGTGATAAAAATAGTACTTAAGCAAGAATTCAGATACAAAAATGGTATGTAAGGACAGAACAAATAACAAAAGCGTGTAGAAAACAGGGTCTTTTCTTTTTTTCAGGCAGAAATAAGCCAGAGAGTGATTAACCACCAAGCTCATTCATAGCCTACAGCACCGTAAGTGGGGCCAGTACACAGCACCAGGTGTGCATTACCAGGACGGCGAATTGAGACGAGTAACAAAGGAAGGGTTGTGCTATCAGAACATACATGACGAATGGGTTGGAAGGCTTGTTTTCCCATTGTAATGGGACATTTAGTATTCAAAAGCACACTAATGTTTTATTTCTCAATTTAGTTTGCAACTGAAGGTAAGACAAGGTCTAATAAGACCATTATTCCCGGCACAATCCTAGAGACACTGGAGAAAGGCTAGTTTACGGGGTGTTAAGATGAGAAACTGGGAGAGTCTGGGACACTTGCATAGTTGATGTTTGAGATGCTTTAAATCTGAGAAGGTAATCAAACAGGACTTTTAGACACCCCAGCTATAGGGCATGGTCTATCCTTGTCTAGAAAAGGATAATGTACTCTCCCCCGGGCTACACACCACCTCTAAGGACACAGTTATAGTGAACAAGAAGAGATGAGATACTTTCTGTTTTTTCAGCACTTACCATCAAAGGGATGATTTAGTGCCAACTGATGTTCCCTAGTGGATGCCTAGACTTTTGGTCATAATTGTCCCATTTCATTTGGTAATCATGCAGCATTCTGCCTTCCTTGGCCCAGAGGGGAACTGTGAGTTCAAGCGAGCCAGCCGAGAATCCACCATGTGCTGCAGAGAAATACCGCTGGTGTTACTCAGATGCATTGCCGCCGGTCCTGTTAGCGAAGTCTGTCCAGGCTCAGCAATGATCAGTTACACCGTATGTGGCTATAGGGAAAGGATCATGCCAAAAGCCACCAGCCGGGGTGTTTTTAGAGAGCTAATATTTACTGAGTATTCGTGATGTGCCTGTGACTTTTCTGAGCTCTGCTTACAGATCGAGTCAGGTCAACCCTATCGGATAGATACTGTAATCGTGTCCAGTTGAAGATGAAGAAACTCTAGCAGAGAGACACAGAATCTTGCTTAAAGTTACACAACTATTAGGGAGAGGCGCTGGGACGGAGATCCAGGGTTCTGTGCTGTATCAGTCCTCAGAGGTCCCTGCTAACACTTCATTTGTGCTGAGAGCTCTGCTCCCCTCAGACTTGCTGGAGTATCTGGAACACTAGCTGGCCCACGGTTCTCTTCGTGCCTGCATCATGGTATTGCGAGTCCTAAGAACCACATTCCCTCCTTTTCAGTTCACCCCACGCTTCCTATGTCCTCTTAATGTCATATTTCTACCAGCCCCTTGCTCTGGACCCTGCAGAATGCTCCTGTTTGATCCACAAACTTTTCCTCAAGAGTGTTTTCATGGTAGCAGCAAAAAAGAAACCACAGATAAAGAAGGCATTGGATCAATGCCAAAAAATGCTACAAGATTTGATCTGATCGGATGAGCACAATATTCAAAAATTTCTTAATTGCCTTCACCAAGAGCAGGTGGCTTTGAGCGAACATATCCCAAGAGCCAATGGCAAAAGAATACTAGTGTTACACGGGAGAGTGAGCATGAAGTCAGTAAGTGGGATTTTTAAAACCAAAAACACCCTAAAAGCACTTCTGTGTGATTGCTGAGAGTCAGGCTTTCATGTTCTTTATGTTTGCAAGGATATGTCCGTGGTATAATAAATCCTACCCTTAAAAATCACTTCGAAAATTCTGAAACTGCTTTCCAGATCCATTCATAAAGAGTGTAAAAAATCACCGTCCGCTGCAGTCAGTGTCAATGACTACCAAAGGATGATAAATTCATTCTAATAAGCTCGCCAGCCAGAACTCAGGGCGGGGGCATGTCAGGGGAGGAACAGGAGTTGGGCCAGATGCAGCAGGGAATATTAACGTTTCTCTCGACTTCACTTGTCCCCCTCCTGTTCCTGGCTGATACGCCGGTGGATGTAAACTCAGGAGTGCAGCGTTGTTTATCTCCACATTTTTCATCCGAAATGCTCATCTTTGCCTAGTTATTATCAGTTCTGCAGTGAACATACGTGGCTTCGTAAAACATAAAGGCAGTGGGGGAAGGTTGCAGCTGCTATAGGGTCTGATGTCACCTCTTTACTAGGTGGGAAACTAGACCTGTCACTGTCAGGTGTGTTTTTATTATCTCACCTGTAAGGAAATAAGGGCTTGTGAGAGAGCTTATCTGTGAATGATCAGTCCCAAAACAGGCTTCATATTTTCTCTTCTGTCTCACTCAGAATTAAGCAGTGACCATACAACTACATATCCATCAAGTCAGAACACCTTTGCCAGTAAAATAAGGCACTGGTAATAATTAAACCAGTACTGCAGGCATACGCTGGAACTCTTCCAGGCAAGCCAGAATGGATGATTACCCTATAACTAAGCAATCCTCCCACAGAACGCTTTTCTACTTGGAACTGAGGTCGGTGGCGCTTACCATCAGTGCTCTCTCCAAACCAGGCGGGCCGCCTGGCCAACAAGTAGTTCGTTTGACGCCCGCACGAGCCGTCGCTTCTCTCTCGCCCGTCTGCGGTCTCCATCTCCTCTCTCATCGTTGCAAACCGGAAGCACGGCCATCCAGGTGAGCATAGATTAGCTGGAATTGCATATACTTCTTATTTCTCTAGCTGTCTTATGCAACATTGTCAATCATCTTTGAGTTCTTGCATGCAATTAAGTGACCTTTAATTACAAGGTTTATTTTGCTGTAGTATCAGCAAGCTTGTCATTTAGTCCAAAAGAATGACCGATCAATTAATTTATCAGTTACAGCCAGCACCATGGAAGGGAGCTTCCAGTGCATCAAGATAAGAAGGTTTATATCCCGTGGGAAGGTAAAAATAAAAGTTGTACAACTGCTCTCTAGGACTGAAATAAGCTGAGGTTTGCCTTCAAAATCTGTCCCCAGTATCCAAAGTATGGAGATAGTTTTAGCTCAAGAAAAGAGTAAGTACTCATCCTGCGTCAAATTCTCACAGTGTTTAACTTTCAGAGTGAGCCAATAATGTAATATCCATGCATTATCAGGGTACAGTTACTTTACCTATAGGCATTTTAATTTAACAGAAGGACAATGAAAATGAAAATGGCTGCAAGGCCTAAAGGAATGAATCTCCAAGTGAATGATTCCAGATATTTGACCCACACCAGTATTCCTTGAATCACGAACCCCGGGGGTGGGGCCTGGGGGGGGTGGGAGAGAGTGCTTGATTTAATATGACCCAACTCAAATGCAAAGACACCTAATGAATTGTGTCACTGGAAGCCACAATCCCGCATACATGAATTTTACAAATTACTGAAGCACACTCATTCATATGCTAAAACTTCATCATTAACTCATGCATCAGCTTCTTAAAGAAACCATCGCTAGCTTTCTAAAAAATAAAAAGTGACTATAATTTAACTTCTGAACTTCAGAGTCACCTTTGCAAGAATCCACCGTGGTATTTCTGCTATAATAACCCTCAAGATCTGCTTTTTTGTGGTTGTTGTTCCCTTTGCACACAAGGGCAGCTGTCACTTCCACTGTCATTAAACTTCCATCTAACATCATGTCACCTCCTGTCCTTCTAATTTATGGCTGAAAAACTGCTAAGTGGTCAAAAACCACATGTCAAATATAATTAAGGATGGTTTCTTAAGAAACAGGCACTTGGAAACTGAGCAAGACTTGACTTCTCTCATTTTGGATTTGGAACTGAATTATCAAGAGTTTGAAATAGGTGTCAGTGCAATAATAAGACTATGGCCCTCACTCAGTCTCCCTTCCCACGATTTCCATGAGAAGAAATGCTTTCCTTCTTCTCTCCTTCATTAACCATTTCCTATCTTTTGGTGATTTTATGTCTCTCATATTAGTTTACTAGGTGCAAAAGACATAGTTGCATTTTCTTTCTTCCATTTTTACATTATGATTTAAGAATGTCACAAGAATAAAAAAGTCAACAAACTAAACAGGTGAAAAAAACATTTCTGAACATCTGGCTTATTCAAATAAATAGATAGATAAAGCCACACACAGTGGATCACGTCTGCCCGGGCTGGGCTTCGAGACTGTGTGAGAGACTAATGGAAGGCACACTGCGCGGCCAAGGGTTCCGTTGCACGCTCCTTTTCCAAAGGTTTTAGTTCTTGTGCTTTGAGGCTAAGTCCCGTTAAATTCCCCGATGCCCTAATAGCAGGCATTCCTGAGTTACCTTGGTGAGTTATCCTGCAAATAGCCTTACAGAAGGTCTCGAAGGATGGTGAAAATAAGGCTGTGATCAGCACCCCATGGCTGAACCCCACAGAGCACAGGGCAGCCCTCCAGTCCCCCGGAGCTGGACCGGCACGGCATCTCTCCCAACATGCCCCACGTGCATGTCATCAGCCAAACAAAACACAGCAGAGAAGTCATTACCTGACCGATTCAAACAGAAATAAACTTCTTTTGTTTTGACTATGTTACTAGGGGAATCTTTGCTACCTGGATTATCGAAGCAATTACCCCAAGCCTCCACTTCATTCCGAATCCTGTCAAAGAATATCCACTCTTCAAATTCATAAACAATAGCATCTCTAAGCAAATTACAGGATAACATTTAAATCCAGCTGTTGATCCCTCCAAGGTAAAATGCCTAGCATTTTATTCTTCAGTGAGATATGCAGAGAGAGGAAATGGCTGAGAGAAATGCTAAAAATCCCAGGCACAAATTTGCTATAGAATTAATATCACAATTTGTCACCAATAATGAAAGCATACCAAACAGGTCCTGACAGCATGTTATTTCTGTTGCAGATCATTCTTTATAAAACCCAAACGAGGTTTTCCTCTGCAACTGTGGAAATAATTTTTTCCCAAAATGTACAAAGCAAAATAATATTAATATTGTGGTTAGTAGCCATCTGCTTCATGAGAGTTCTGTGCAATCATTAGTCTAAGCGGATGGCACCGTGGCAAGCTGCCACGTCCCAAAAGGCTAGCCGATAAAACCCATCAACATCTTTGCATCAGTCTCTACTCCAGGAGGGTGAACCACAAACCAGGAAATCTGCTCTCTGGGAAGGTCCAGACCATTATGCTCTGTTTTTAGATATTGAACCCCCCCAAAATGATTGCACCTCTGTCTATATTCAGAGGCGTGCCTCAGAAGGGCAATCAAGCGGAGCCACCAGGCAGCAAGGAGTAAACAGGAGGTATCTGGGCCGAACGTGGGTCCATCAGAGGTACTAGCGAACTGTGCTCCACTCAACAGCAGTGGTTTTCGCTCCCAAGGCAGCGAAGGATCAAGCTGTGAGGAGTTCAACTTATCACAAACTCTCACAGAAGTCGCTGTGACTTCTTAGTTATAGCAGCATGCAGGGGGATTCAAAGGAGGTGTAAGCTAAGTAATATTTCTCACACAGTTTCCACCATAAAAACTTGCACCAGGGAAAATAGGAATTTAAACATTTCATCTGATAGACTGTGTACTCTCTTGCCATCTTTAATAGCCCGTTCTAATGATTTTCATTTAGAAATGCAAAAGGATGCTGTATTTTTAACGTTTAATCAATCTTCAAGAACTCTGTATATTTGTAATCAGGGGCCATATGAATGCTGGTGGAATAAGAGATGTGCCCAATAATGATTTAGTAAGACACACTGTAAGTACTTTTTCTGGGATCATAACCACATGATCATTTTCTTTTGGGGTAGCTTCAAGGCTGTAAGTGGAGGATGGAAAAAGGGGAGGAAGGAAGGAAGAAGTCAAACTAGAATGTCACTTTAGTCTTGCAATATTTATGCAGAAAATTCAAATTCCCCCAATCATTTTGCCTCATTTTATGATAAGTCCTCAGTGCAGGAGCAGGGGAGCGACGGGCGATGAGGATGAGGCTCTGACTACACATACACATAAAAGAAGTCACTCTTCAAGAATATATTAATCTTGGCCAGGTGGCTCCATAGGAGCATAATCCCGTACACCAAAGGGTTGCGGGTTCAATCCCTGGTCGGGGCACATATGGGAGGCAACCAATCAATATTTCTCTCTCTCTCTCTCTCTCTATCTATCTATCTATCTATCTATCTATCTATCTCTATCTCTATCTCTCTCTCTCTCTCCTCTTCTTCTGTCTCTAAAATCAATAAATATATCAAGTGAGGATTTATGACTGTCATATTTTCCTGAATCTCATCAATGGTCTGACATCTCTTCCCTTTCACAGGTGATTTTAGTTTTGGGAAAAGCCAGAAGTCACCAGGCACCAAATCTGGGCTGTAGGGTGGCTGAGTCACCTGGGTGATTTGATGTTTCACCAACAAACTCTGCGCTAGATGTGATGTGTCACATTGTCACGATGAAGCCATCAATCACCAGTTGCCCATAGCTGCAACCTCCTGAATCATCCAAATAGTTTCCAGGGAGGCATGTTCAAGCTTAATGTAAAATTTGATGCAGATTCATTGCTCTACTCACTCAGTCATTTTGAATGGATGGCCACACAATACACATGCTCCCTCAACGGCGTCTACCACCCCCACTGCCTAGTACAGTGAAGTCATCATTGTTCACAATGACGCACATTCCAGTCCACTCTCCTTGGCTGCCAGGGTGCTTGGATGTAGCACAAACTCATTCTCATTACATTACCAATGGTTGCACTTTTTCCAGACCGACCTCATACATTTAAATATATATATATATATATATATATATATATGTGTGTGTGTGTGTGTAAGTTTTGGGTGCAAAAATGCAGTTTTAAATGACTTTGGATAAAAGTTACATAAAGCCTGAATATATTTGTAAATAAATGCACAAATAACAATAATGAATGGGACTGCTATCTTTAAGCACACAGTAGAACATTCATGCACTTATCCAAAACTCTCCTGGACAAATAGTCACAGATAAAATATATCAAAAAAAAAATACAGGGACATATAACATCATACTATTTCTTGGTCTAATTTTATGTGTTACATCAGTGATTTAAAATGAGAAACACTTTTAAGAAGGACCATCAGTTTACTTCTGAACTGCTGTACAATCTGACCAGGTTTTCCCCCTTTTCCAGTGGCATCTCGAAGGGGCTGAGCCGACTGAGGAGCGGCAGGCTCTGTGCTTCCTTCTCCTTTCACTTCAAATGAAGATAGTAAACATTAAATGTAAAGGTATTAACTATAAATATTGAAATGAACAGAAACTGAAATTGATCTTTTGAAATAAAGGGCTGAGTTGTGGAAATCAGGCAGGAGACAGGAAGATTACAACAAACGCTGGGAGTGCGGGAACATCAATGGGCCCACTGGGTATTGTCCTATCAGTAGACAGTATTTGTGTTTCAACCCCCCATGGTCACCACTTGGGGCCCATCAGTCCAGGACAACTACCGCAATGCGTTACATGACAGAATGGATCTGCCCTTTTCTTCACAAAAATGATCATATTTTGCAAAATAGAAGACCAGCAGAAACCTCACCTTCCTCTTCCATGGCATGTACTTCCTCACATCCACAGGCTCCCTGCATCACTGGTTGCGACTTGGGTCATATCTGTATCTAAGGATAGAAAGTGTCACCACAACCACCTCAAACTAATCTGATACCTTGAACCCACTGAGCATGTTGGGTTCAAGTCATCGCTACGTAAAGGGTTGGGTTCATAGCGGACCGTTTGCTGGCTGTGTGACCTCGGGTAAGTTGTTTAATCTCTTTGAGGCACACGTTCCTTGTCTGTAATATGAGATGAACACTGACCTGAGAAAGTTGTCATGGGGAACCAAACAGGTAATTATACCTGTACTGACTGTACAGGTATAAAAAAGCACTGACTGTAATTTCAAGCACGTAATAGGCGTTTGATAAATGATGTGATTGTTGACGTTCAAAAATGGGAAGTGTCAAGCTTTCTGAGAATTTTACAGTCTTGTTTTTAAGTTAGAGACAAACAGAAATAACTATGAGCTTTTAAAAGTCAAGGGCTCAGTAGTTAAAAATCTTTACCCCATCCCCAGATTCTGGTTCTAATGCTTGAAGGTAAACATTTGTTTCTAAAAGCATTCTGTTGAAGTCAAACTGTAGACTCTTAGTCAGTGTTCAAGCCTTCTTAGTAACCTGCCCTGCCTAACAGCACGGATGCTAATGACAAATGCATCCTTCCACTGAAGAGAACTGTAATAAACACACAAAGTAGTGGTGAACACAGAGCATTTTATCATCTACACAAGTCAATATAACATAGGCTATTGCCAATGGACAGCGACACAGGTGGTGGATGCGTGTCACCCTGATGGATGTGAGTGCCTGGGTTCAAAGCTCCGCTGCGCATACAGGCCAGCAGGGTGACGGGCACCGTGATGAAACTCTCTAAGTCCCCATTTACTCATGGGTGTGATAAAGCGACTACTCTGCAGAGTTGTTGAGAGAATCAAAAGAATATAAACAAAAGCTTTTAACATGTTGCCCAGTACATAATAAATGTTCAATAAATGTTAGCTACTCAAATTGTTTTTAGACATCAGTATGTATTATAGACCTTTTTCAGTTACAAAACCGTGAGTTTCCCTTCAACCTGGCAATTAGAAATTCCTTACTATGTTGCTTAAGTTTCTGAAAATTTTCAAAATATCCTTTAAATGTATTTATATGCATTCTTAAAATATCACGGCTTGTGATACTGTTCAAAAAGGCTTGTATCCATGATTTTTAATGGGCTCAGTGAAGTCTACATGGTAATGTGCAAGGAGGTACATAATTATAAAGACTTTACTGGTCATAGAAATAGTAGTAATCGTTTTCCTCAAATCCTCAAATTTTACAAAGAAGTACAAGCTCACATCATAGTTTAATACTAATTAATAAAAAGGCATTTTAAGTATTCAAAGTCTCAAGAAAAATCGATTTTTCCTGTGGTTGCTCTTCAAGATCATTATTCCAAATTAGAAATGGGAAGCAAGTTTCAGTGGGAAGGTCTTGCCTCTGTCCCCCTAGTGGCCAAAAACAAAATAGCAGCATAAAGAAAAGAGAATAATTACTGGAGTAGAAAACTATTTCAAAGCCTTCATTTTCAGACAAATAGACTAAGGCCAAGAGACAATGCATTTGCCAAGACTACACAATTTTTCAATAAACCACCAGGGTACAAAAATATTTTTTGATATTGTTGAATGTTATATCTAGAAAATTACCCCCAAAATGTACGTATCTAAAGCACTTTTAAAATTAATTTTCTTATTCATTAACATTCAGCAACCTTTTGTCCAGTTTTTCTTCTTCTAAGTGAGATAATAAATATAGTTTTCCAGGGGCGACAAGAAAACTAGCTGTGACCAAAAATTCGCTTTGCATCTTCTATGAAGGATTGTTTTTTTTTTTTTAGGAATAGACTGCCTGTCCCTGAGGGTCCAGATACACACAAAGATAGCTCTCCTCAAAACAGCCAGTAAGAGCCAAACGTCTTTGCAGATGGCCAACGGCCGGAAATGAATAACAGTTAGAGGTCGGGAAACACTTTTCAGACATATTTTTTTCAACTTTGGGGTGCCCACAAAGAGGGAGAGAACGGAAGTCGGCGTGTGTTGAGTACGTGCAAGGCAGGGAATAAAACTATTCTTGATTTGAAAGGCCACTTACTTGGTGTTTCAGCAAGCTTTCTATTTAACAAAAACATGTGAGGGTTTTTTGGACACAAAATAGTGGAGAACTGAAACGATTATCTAGATATCTTCAGGCAAATAATAAATGAAATAGTAATGTAACACCCAAAGCACATTTATCTAAAATCAGAAATTTGGGACTCTGGCAGGTTTTGATTTTTATATTACCACATTTAGATTTTGCAGTAAATTTCATAAATCTGTAAGCCCCTATACAGTGATTAAGAGTCTAGGAACTACTTCAAAGTGAATCTCAATTTTGATGCATACTAAAATGTAACCTTGAAAAAAATTCATTACTTGACCTCCCATTCCCCAGTTCCCCCATCTGCAAAATTAATAATAATAGTAAGTACCTAGCATGTCAGTTGTCAGAGGGATTAGATGAAACAATACATGTAAAGAACAAGTAAAGGCACATTGTATACAGTCAGTAAATATTGTGCCTGCCCATTTTCTGTGATCCTCAGAGAAAACAAGGATAAACAGTAAATGAAAGTAGCCTCAATCGGGAAATAAAGAGACTCGAATGGTCAAATCTTGTCCTCTAACGAGCTGTATGACTTTGGACAAAGCATGTAACCTGTATGACCCTTTTCCCCTCATCTACAAAGAAAAGAAGGTAAGCCCTGGCAGGCATACCTCAGTGGATTGAGCGCGGGCTGCGAACCAAAGTGTTGCAGGTTCGATTCCCAGTCAGGGTACATGCCTGGGTTGCAGGCCATGACCCCCAGCAACCGCACATTGATGTTTCTCTCTCTTTCTCCCTCCCTTCCCTCTCTAAAAATAAATAAATAAACTCTTTATAAAAAAAAAGAAAAGAAGGTTGGGTCAAAATTTTAAAATCTCATATTTGACAAAGATGTAAAAGATCATTCAATCCCAAATCTGATGTTTGAGTTCGTTTGTAACAAGTGCGTGTCTAGTCTGTGATTGAATGCCATCAGGGACGGACTTTTCTCTGTCCTGAACTGACAGTGCCTTTCATCTTGAACAAAACTAATAGCTTGAAAATTCTTCCATATGTTGAGCTGAAATCTACCATCTGCATGTCATCAGATCTAAGAAGCCAGTGGTAGTAAGTTACACCATTAGTTTATGTGTCACTAAGAAAGAAGAGACACTGCCAATACAACATGACATAGTGCTTTCTTATCATGTCAAATGGAAGAGGCATCAAAATTTCAGAGATGTTAAAATATGAAAATACGGGTGGCTCAGAATCAAGGAAGTGCAGTGTCGTCCAGGGGCTTCACCAGCTGAGAGTAATCAAAGCCTCTATCACATTAAAAGCAAGTCTAATTATCTTCCCTAGACAGTTCCTCAAGCATTTGAAGAGTGTTTATGGCCAACTTGGACCTTCCCTTTTCTAGTCGTATTGCCTGTAGTTCATATGCATGACCTTACATCTATGAACCACCTCCAGTCTCTGTCCACTGCATCCATTAGAGTTTATCTGAATGTCTATTTATTTATACATGTAAGCACCAAGCACTTTCTTAAGAACCAGGAGATGAAATGATGACAAAAACCAATAAATACTCCACCTTCAATAATTCAATAGATGTACAGTGTGGTAGATGAAAAAGAACTCATAAATGGTGCAGTTCAGCCAAAGTCCTTTAGGTATTTTACAAAGAACAATGGAAACACACAAGAAGGGGCAAAAAGAGGAAAGGGTATTTAAGCGTGGTATATAAAGAGAAGCAGAGGGCTCTAAGCAGGGTCTGGTCTGTTCTAAAGGGAACACTTATACCTATGCAAAGAATAGTCTTCTTCTTCCCTTTCTCTCATCTTCCTCCTTGTCTTCTTTCTGACAAAAATAGTGAAAGTGTTATGTTCTTGCAACCTATAAAATCCCAAAAGACAGGGGCTGGCAAAGATAAAGCCCCCTTTTTATTACACAAAAATTTGTTCTTACAAAATCATAAGCATGTAATTCTGTAACACAGCAATATCACCCTCAAGCACACCAAAGGACACCCTATGACATTTTAGGTGAAATGTTCACATCACTGTCCATCTCGTATGAGACAGTCACATACCCTACCAACCACACTCTGTGGCGTTACTTCTGCCTGACCCTATGCCATCAGATTGTCTTTCCCACTCTAGTTCGCCTCTATTGCCATCCAAGTGCTTCTACAATTGGGAGAGGGGTTAGTGAAGGAAGGGACATATTTTTCCCTCTGGATGTAAGTGTAGGATTCTCTGTTTATTCTAGACTATTTCTGTTTATTATGGTTTAAATATAGACCAGTTATTTAAAAGAATATACCGTTATGTTACATATTCTCCCAATGTGCTGGTTTTTCCTAAACATAGACATGTCTCTTCATTGACATAGTACAGTCGGCCAAACTTGAGTTGTACATGTCTGATCAGGCAAATTAGGATTCCACCACAAAGCAGTGAATAAGACAGAAAAAGAATTTTACAAAAAATGAAATCCACTCTACTTACCCTGAAATGCCCAGAGCATTAAAATGCCCTGTGTAGGTCAATAACATTTTGCTGCTGTGCATTTATCTCCCTTGGAAATCTCCTGGCTACTGTATTCTACCTATAGTGATGAGTCAACTATAATGATCCAGAGAGAATTGTCTTAATGCATCCTGGGATCCAACCCATTTTTAAATACCAAATTGGAACCTCTCCCAAGATTGGAGAACCTGGATAAGCACATGAAGTGTGTGTGAATTTATTTTAGCTTGTATTGAGATGTCCATGGCTCTCACAAAAGGGGAATTCCATAGAGGTTTCCTGTCTCCTTTGTTTCAGTTCAATAATATCCAAAGAGGTTAAATCTCTTTTCCCTCCTAACCACTGGTGTGTGTGTGTGTGTGCATGTGAAATTACACACACACATGACAGAGGTGGGGAATGGGCCTGCATTCCTCAGTGGAACTTATCACTTGTGCACATCCGTGACAACTAAGTAATAAGCTCTGTAAATATCTGTACTTTTTCTGGCAGCAACACATTTAGGGTAAATTTCAGATGGAAGACTTGGATGGGCTGAATCAAAACCATCCATGCCAAGATTCTTAATGAAGCACGTGGTTTTGAAAATGAACTTTTTTCTTCTAATCAAGAATAATTGTTGATGATCATGAAAATGTTTTTATCAGATAATCATTGCATACAGATGTGTATTATTGAGAAGAAAGTCAGGGAACTCGCAATTATTTATTTATATGCATCCCCATTATAAGGGTAAGATAGCCTCTTAATCATCTGAAGAGAGATTTAGTGGAAGTTGAAACATCCCTCATCAAAATTAATATCCCTAGTAATGGTCTATGAAGAAGGTTTCTTTTTTTTTTAACTGAAACTTTGCAAGCTGTAAAAGGAGAAAAGTACAAGTAATTTTTACTGAAGCATATAAAATAATGAAGTAGCCTAAAATACAGGTGAGATGCTTCAGCTCTACCAAATCGCTAAACAAAACAACGGGACATGGAGAATAGCACACTCTCCAAGATGTCTTCTTGGGTCACAAGGACATGCCCCGACCGTCACCCTCATTTTGGTCCTAGGCGAGCCAGAGTGTGCGTGTGTGTAACCATGCCGCCTCCTCCTGTCCCAGCCCCAGTTCCCGCCCCCGCCCCAGCTAAACGGTGGAGGGGAACACTTGACCCACTGAAGCTACTTTCCAAGAAATTGGCAACATAGCGGAAAAAGAGCTGCCTCTCCTTCCCGCTGGTACGCTCTGGCACTGCGGGCGGCGCTATTCTGCCCTATGGACTGGGGGACAGAGGAAGCAGGTGTGTGGGCAGACAAACCAAACAGAAGCCCATTCGGGAGAAGGAAGGAGGTGGCAGGAAGAGCGCTAATGGCTTCTGGATGTCTGCCTCCAGGCCTTTCCGGAGACCCTGCAGAATTTTCTTGAGGTTCGCAAGAAGACCCTACATGGTGATAGCAGCTAGAACCCCTTATTAGTTAACTGTCACTAATTAGCTTCTGTTGCTTGACAGCATGGTTTGTGTGCCGAAGAATGAACTGGAACAGTATTTATGTAACTCCAGGTAATCATCTAACCTTAGTAACCTCAGTTCTTTATCTCCAAACTGAGAGTAAACTAATTCTGGATATTTACATCAATTGTGTAAATAAAAATTAATAATTACTGTGGTAAATGTTACTAAAAACCCTCAAAAATCATGCAAAACACTTTTTTTATTTAAAAAGCCCATAACTATGACCTTGTAGAAATACAGAAATGGACATTTCTGAATTTTTAAAAGATTTTATTTATTTATTTTTAGAGAGGGAAGGGAGGAAGAAAGACAAAGAGAGAGAGAGAGAAACATCAATGTGCGGTTGCTGGGGGCCATGGCCTGCAACCCAGCTATGTGCCCTGACTGAGAATCGAACCTGCGATGCTTTGGTTTGCAGCCCGCACTCAATCCACTGAGCTACACCAGCCAGGACACAAAACACTTTTTAGGATGAAAGTGCAATCCTTAAAAAATGTTTAGATAAGACAAAACTTTTTTAAAAAGTGCTATCCTTTATGTAATTTAATGTTGCCACTTGAACGGTTAGAAGGAAATTGTTTATTCATTCTTAACAAAAAGTAGTTGTTTTAATCACCTTTGCTATGTAGCTTAATGGGGTTTGAAGAATAGTATATTGCAAACAATTAAGAGATTTCCTTTGTGAGATATTAACTGGTTCAACGGGTAGAACATCAACTTCACTATCATCCACTTTTATCAAAAAAAAATTAGTCAATCTTACATATTTTTCTGTAAACGTTGCTTTAAAATGGGACATTTTATTGGCATACGTATAATTATATAATTATATCTGCACACAGTTTACCAGTGATATTTCTGCTTCTCCTGCTCACCAGGTTTACGGGGGCACACATGTTAGTCACGCTACACCATCAGCTCCCCAGTGTGTTTCTTCTGTCCTAATGGGGGGAAATCACGCCACTTGTTGAAAGAAGAATTAAATAAAACAGTCCATGAAAGTATTTTGTGAGTAGGAAAGGACTACACAAACATAAGAAGCTAGAATTTCCAATTAAACGTATAAGAAATCCATAATCTGAGGAATGGGCTATGAATGAAAAGCAGCTTTCCTCTGCATACTCTGTCCCCACAAGAGTTCCAAGAGCTGCCTGAAAAAAAAATGGCCAGCCTCTTTTCATAAGTTGGTGACAATTCTTCATCAGGGGAAGATGGTTTCAGGAAAGAAACTCAGAGTCTTTCCATCTTCCATGTGTGGAACATCTGTGCGAAAACCACTGCATGCACACTTCTTTGAAGCGCTGACTGCCTGGAGGAAACACTTTGATTTGGGCTTTATTTAAATGCCTGAACTTCTATTGGAGAAACAAAAGATTTTCTAGTAAAAGCTCAGTTGGGAAGGAGACCAACCTCCAACCAATTTAACTGCTCAGAGGCCAGAGCAGCCTGGATTCTGTTTTAGAGCACCATGCGATGGAAATCTCCGGGTGAACTTGCAGCATACACGAACAGCTGGTTTGGGATGTTGCTGACCCCGGGTGCAATCACTGTGGTAATTAGATTTAATTTTCCTAATCCAACAGTGCCTGGCTCCGTCAAGTCTACATCTCCTATGCAGAAAACCATTACTCTCATTTAATCATCTTTTGACATGCTTAAGATTCTTGCAGCTGAGTTCCCTAATAGGAGAAATTACCTTCTTTTTGTGTGTGTGAGTGTAAATACAACCGTTCAACCTATGGGTTCCAAAGAGTTTAATTTGGAGGTTATCTTACTTCAGGAACTTTCCTGAAAGATCCTACACCAGTTCGGTAGACCTTGAATATCATTATTCAGCCCTTTTCTAGAAGTCTTTGGTATCCGTGTAGTAACTCAGAAAGATGGAATCAGCCGCACGTCAGGGTGAGCCTGGAGGGCTTGGGTTTCTCGCGCTTCCGCAAGTCCAGGGAAGCATGGCTTCATCCTGCCACAACATCCTGGGGTTACTCACTTGCGAGCGCAGCAAAGATCACAGGACTCTGTAAAAACCTGTCTTCCCATTAAGAGAAGGAAAAACACGTCTGAACCTGCGTGTTCCTGCGTCTGGAGAGCGCCCGTTTACGTTGTAAAGGAAAGCCACCGGTACTGTTATCCCAGGAGACGGGTTTGTTGTACATGTGTGCATGTTCTGCGTGCTATAACACGAAGCCGGCCAATTGATAGCGGAGGAGGTCCTGTCCCTGGGAATTGTAACCGCTCGGTCGGTAAAAAAAAAGAACAACAGACCTTTGCCTGCTATTAGCACAGGGTGCATTTTGACAGCAAAAAGGAAAGAACAGCCACATAAGTTCCGAGTGTGTCTTAACCCCCCCCCCCCCGCACCTCCCCATAAAAAAAAATAAGAATGGAAAGGAAAGGGGAGCCTGGACTGAGGGAGGGAGTGTTACAGGCAGCGAATTGCTCAGGACTTCAAACACAGGGAGTCATTCTGTCAAGGGGAGGGGGCGGTGGGGGCAGGCACTGGGCCTCGCTAACAAAGTCCTCCTCTCTTTGCGCCCTCCCACTTCATTCACTTGCAAATCAGTGTGTGCCCACAAGAGCCAGCTCTCCGGAGCCCGTAACCTTCCCATCCCAGGAGCTGCAGTTTCCGCCGCTGCAGCGAGAACCGCAGAGCCGGGGCGCGCAGCGGCGGCGGCGGCGGCGGCGGCGACAGGAGCAGCCTGGGCGGGTCGCGGGGTCTCCCCGGGCACAGCAAGGAGAGCAAAGGTGGGTTCGGTCTCTGATGGTAGCGGTGGTGGTTGTGCCTGCCTTTTCTGTTTTTTAATTCTATAGCTTTGATGGAAGCCAATCAGAGAGCCCTCCTCTCCGCCGGGTGGGTGCCGCGCTCCCGGAGTTGGGAGGGATGCTCAGCCCGGCGGCCCGGGTCTGGGCGGGCGCGCGGGTCCGGTCGCGCAGGCGGCGCTGCTGCCGCTGCCCAGGACGGGCGCCGCTTCCCGGGGAGCCTGAGCGCCGCTCATCTGCCTTCTGGTAAGACCGATCCGCCCGGGGCTGGGTGGGGGCGCCTGTAACGGGCGTGGGGAAGAACACGCCGCCTTTCTCTCCGCGGGCAGAGGCTTCCCAGGGAGCGCCGGCATTTGCAAAGTTGGCTGGTCAATTACCAAGGGCGCTGGTGCGTGCAGGACCCGCGGAGCCGTTTGCGGCTTGATTTATTCCCACCTGCCCACATCGCAAGGGTGTCTATGCAGGACTGCTTTGGCTGAGTTAACATTTCTTGGCTTTGGAGTAAAGCAGAAAATCAGGTAGCTTAAAAACTCCTGAATGCTTTCCACAAGGAAAACTTAAGCTAAAGAGGTGGTCTGGCCCAGAGAAAGAGCTAAAGAAAACTGTTAGCTTGCTCGCTCATATGGGGCAACGCCTGCCGGCTCGCATAGGACAGAAATGCTTAGGTTGCAAGGAAAGTCCAACATTGCACTCCGAAAATGGAGCACACTGTCCAGGGCTAAGTCATGTGGGAAACGCGGCTCGCTCGTGCTCTCACGGCCGGCCAGGCACAAATCGGGGGTCTAACGCCTCCCCGGACTGCTCGAAGAGCAGACCGAGTGCGCCTGGCGTTGTTAGATGTCCGATGCAGGAAAAGTGGAGCCCTCCACGGGTTTATTAATCCAGAAATTTAATAAAAGGGGACGTTGCAATGGTGTGTACTGCAGCAGTTGCAGAGCTGGGATTACTTCTGTAGTTAGATATTCTTCTGCCAAGAGTTACCGGAGATTTTAAGATGGGAGACGCTGGAGAGGTCAGCATGGTGCTCAGAAGTGTAGTCACTGCTGCAATAAAATCCATATTTTATGGGGAGTTATATGCAGGTCTCTGTTAGTGGCAAGGGGCTGTTCACCTGAGTTAACTACTGGGAACACTGAAGAACCAAGAAGTTTAATCATCTGGAAGAGCCACACATCTCTCTCTCTCTCTCTCAATCTCTCTCTCTCTCTCTCTCTCTCTCTCTCTCTCTCTCTCTCTCTCTCTCTCTCTCTCTCATTTTAATTATGATATTTACATAAAGAGGTGTATCAGGCCCGTGTCTTGTCCAGTCTTCACTTTCACTTAATGAAGCACATAATGTAGGAAAGAAGAGGTTTTTCCTCCAAGAACGTTGCTGGAGTGGCTGGTGTGCACATACATGTATGGCTGCCCTGGAGGGGTGCACATGCCAAATATGTGCTTTCTGGGTGTACATTATCCAGCAGGTGCACTCTCCTCCCCGAGCTGGAAAAGGAACATGGGGGATGTACCTAGTTGATGCACAACTCTCCTGAGAATGAATAAAAAATATGTTTATTCGAATGGGGGGAGGAGGGTTGCTTATTTCCTTCCCTTTCTTGCTGACGCCTTTACCCAAAAAGGAAATCCTTTAGGATTGTACTCAGGGGCGGGGGTGTGGGGGGGTGGGGGGGATCTCTTCCAGTTTAGCTTGAGCATCATCCTTTGTGTCATGGCACTTGCGTGGTTCGGTATTGGCTATTTTAGAGAGCCGGAAAGCAAGTTGTGTGAAGGAAGGGGATATGATCAAGAAGATGTCTTCATTATCTCATAAGGAGGAGGGCAAAGTTTATGCCAGAGGCCAGATTTTCAATGCAGAGCTCCGAAACTTAAAGGCAGCCCAACAATTTCCTGGAAAATACAATCACACAGGATTGTATCTCACCCACGTTTGCTCTATGCTGTGTTCTAATTAAACAGGTACTGGGAGGAAGTAAAGGGCAGATCTTTTTCTACCTATTTTGATGCTTCGTGGCATGTAGAGGAAGTAACCAATTTCTTCAGAAAAACTTGGGAGGCAGCAGCACATTTCTGAGGGAGAATAGCAATGGTTTAGTTCTACTGTACTTGTCTACAATTATCTTTCACTGCCATTATAAGTGATAGACTAGTGTCTCTACAGGGACTTTTAGTCCCTTTGCTATCTGGCTTTTACATCAATTTATTGCAATTACACTTCTTAATGCTAACTCTGCAAAGATAATATATAGAAACAAAGTCATTTTCTACCAAGTTGCCTACTACCAGAAAACATGTACTTTATCTCTTCCACCCACCACTCCCATCAGCTTTGCAAGTAAGAACTTACTCTGAGGCACTCTTCCTTCCTATGTTAAAAAAAAAAAAAACCTGTCTTGAAAAGCACTGCTCTGTGATACATGCAACAGCTAAAATTTCTAGAAAGCACAACTACAGTTCAAGGACATCAAATGACACTTTATTCTTGCAGATGCATCAATAAGTTGGAACAAGAAGTTCTGAATACCTAATTGGAGCTAATTGAGTGACTATCCTACCTAGGGCTATAAAAAGGTAAAATATGGCAAATATTCTGAGTGAAACCATATGCTTTCCTAAGGAAGTGAAACTGAAACGTGTGGTCCCCCCTTCTGGCCTTCACTTGCTCTGCAGCCACGAATGCCAACGTGTACTGAGGCCACTCACTCTTGAATGGCAGAAACTTTTTTTGGAAGGGACCTCTAGTGGGCCACTCCATGCGTTTCTCCCTGTAGTTTGGTGGCATCATGGATTTTGTTTTCTAAGGCAACAAGCACACAACAGCTTTTTCTTCACAGACAAGTTCGTATTCTCCAAATACTAGCTTGACATTCCAGCCAGGTGCACATCATTACATTGGTATCATTTGTTTAGTTCCTCTAATGGAAGGAATTCAGTCGGCACAGGTTTCTGGGTATCCAGACTTTCAGTAACTTTTCCATGATTCCATATAAAAGCAATGGACAATGAATAAGGAACTCACCACCGTCACTCTGGTTTTCCTTACTTCTGATCTTGCCACAACTATACTTCCTTTATTTAAATTTACCCCCGAACAATCATGGGGTTATAGTTATAACTCAGAAAGTTCCACATAAATGACCCCCACCACTTAAGAAATATTTTCAGAAAAAGAAATTTCATTAACCTTTCAGAGATCCACGAACATTCACAAGTTATAAAGAGCTAGAGGCTTCCGATCGAGAGAAGTCCCCATTCAAATAAGCATCTATTAAAAGTCCAAAAGATGTTCCGATGCATACGTCACCCACATTCTGGGAGGTGTTTTTTATTTCTCCCTTTGATGTATCACAACGCACGTTAGGTAACCTACTTCTTAAAAAAACTCTGAAACTTAAAGATAAGTTCTAGGAGACCGAATCAGCCTCTTCTGCTGACAGCGTGCAGGTTTCAACTTCCAATATAAAAATCTGTTCTAAAGTTTGAAATGTGTTCCAAATGAGATAACATCCGCAGAAGCCAGCTGCCTTATGCTGCTTGCTTAGTCACAACAGCCCATTCTTCGGGGTCCAGCAGAATTAGGGTCTCTCTCATAAAAATAACGAGCCAATCCTCTGTCTGAACTACATTTTTTTAATAGTGTTTCAGCCTAGCTAGTGTCTACTGAGCGTACCTTATTTGCTTCACAAAAAGGTGAGAATGTAGATAATCCAACCTTCTCTGGTTTATTTTTTTCTGAGTGATGCTTTTAAATACAAAGACTCAAGAACATCATGCTAATAGGGACATTGCTGAAAAGAAATTAAAACACATGAAGCACCCAGTTCCCACACTGTTCCGACAGAATTAGAGAAGAAATATAGAAATCCAGGACTTGGGTTGGCTTTTTTCATTGGGATTTTTATTCTATTTTGAAGATAGATGAGAGGTTGAGGCACTTTCCCTCGAACAGTAATATTTTTGTTTGAGCTTTCCTCTTATGAAGATTAACTGGCCTACATTTTTTAAAGTTCCTGTTCCTCGGACTGCTCCCTTTTTCAAAGCGGTCACATGAGAAACTTCAGGTTCTCCCTAATTAACTAGAGAGCCAAACGTATAGTCTTCGTAACCTCATCTTTCACAAAGGAAGAAGATAAGGTAAGAGGGGAAGAGTACAAATAACCTTTCGAAAAGGTGATGCACCTTCATTTACTACAAAAGTAAGTGGAGTAAAGCCCTTTAAGCCAAAATGAATGGGTCAGAGCAGGCCAGATATAGTGAGTACTCTAAACTGTTCAAGACTGAACTATCCAGGAAATTGTAACTCTTCCAGCAAAGAAAACTTACCAAAGAATAAACGCTCTGGACACACACCCATAATGTAGAGCAGACACATATGCAGAGGGCACTATGCCCCCATCCCCACAGATTCTTAGAAATTATTTTACCTTGTTTTACCTGTTTAATATCTTTACACTAACAGTGTTGGGTGCTCATTTCCTCTATTAATCAGATCAATGTGCTGAAATGTGCAAGAGGAAGAGTTGAATCAAAGCCAGAATGTTACTATTGAACTTGATGTGCAGCATAAATGGGCAGCATGGGTCCCAAGCTTTCCCTACAACCTACAGTCCTCTCCCGTAGAAGAGAGCAAGTTAGGAAGGCGAGGAACATTAAGCTAGCCCCCAGAGAGTGTCGTTTATCTTCCTATTTTATCACTGGAAAGAGCACTGTGATTTCCTCTTTCTACTACTTCCCCAAATTGGTAGATCACCCAAAAGATGTTCAGGAGACCTAATAAGCTGCAGGAATGGAAAACAGCAGGAAAAACTTAAATTGAGGTGTCCAAGTAACAAACTAAAAGGAGATAAGGAGGTGAATTTTTAAATAGGAGGGAAACATAGGCATAGAAATAGAATCAAAGCTGCCATTTTTGCCCAGGTTGCATTTTCTATTTTATAAATACTGCTGATATTAAATACAACTTTATAAACATAATTATATCACTAGTGTGTTTATAAACACTACACTTCTCTACTACAGAATGAAAATTTGAAAGTTATCCTTAAAAAATGACCATCTAAAAGAGATGATGACCCTGCACGCACCATAAAATAACCAGAAGAGTGTGTTTTTTAAAAAGGTGATCTGAACTCTCATGAGAATCAAAGAAACAGATGTTATTAGTACTTCAAATAGTATCAACTCCTTTTCTTCTATTGTCCTTATTGTCCTGCAAACTGAATGGATACATTGTGTGTCCTTTTGACACCTGCAACCCAAAGTCTACAATAGCGATACAGACCAAATACGTCACCCATTTGAATCCTATATGCAGTTTATTAGGATGACAGACTGAACTAGCAAGACAGCCCACCTCACCTGATAACAAAATAATAGTGACCAGTGGGCTCAGAATGTTTATATATCCCAATAATAATGATTATAATTACAAAGTACATTCTAATAAGTTAAGCTTTACTGAGCTTTTCTACATGCCAACATGCTGTTCTAAGTATTTTATGGTCATTCCGTATAGTAACAATTACTCAATATATCAAAGGAAAATGTTATATGTGTATCCTCCCTATTTAGCTCTTGTTTTTTTGTTTGAATTTCCAGGGAATTTCTGTTTCAGCCAAGCACTTAATGAATGTGCTCTTAACTAACACTTGTGATATCTTAGAAGCAAAAGTGTGACTCTCTCTGAGAAATGCAAAGCAACAGAGGGCATGGGAGTGATTGGATTATTTTGACCAGAGCAATGCAGATGTTAAGGCTGAGAAAATGTTGGTAGGTTATTCATTTTGGAAAAACCATTTGCAAGTATGCAGTAGAGTTTATAATTGTAGTAAAAAGGATTTTGTGGGCCACTTGAGCATAATAGTACTTTTATAAGAGAATAAATTATTTTCTCCTGCCTTCAGAGAGAGCCTCGTGTTGTTGGAGGGGGTACTTCATGGAGGTAGCTAAAAGTGACAGCTGTTCATTTCATAGACAGGGGTCATCCCAACCTCCCAGCACCCTCTGCGGCCCGCAGTGCTTTCTCAGGCATTAGCTTAGTCACAGTGTACACAGCACTTGGGACTGGGTAGAGCTGAGTGAAATTGTATTTATTTCCATCTTTATCTGATGGGTAAAAATAATTATCTTCTCCTTTCGTAAGCACAATTTTGTTATTTCATTACCATCATAGCTCAGTATCTGTTCTGAATTATTTCTTTACCAAGTAAAATGTCACCAAAGAAATAAATAAATAACAGGTAGGAAGGAAAGAGGGAGGCAGGGAGGCAGGCAGGCATCCTCGTAATACAGTATTATGTATGATTGACATCGATGAGCCATTTTCATTAAAGTCTATTCTTTCTATTGTCACCATTCAAAAAGCCACGTAGTTAGCCTGGCCTTCGAGGCCAGTCAGAACACTAGAAATATAATCAGAGAATGAATGGGAGGCACAGACAGGAGCTTGGGGATCACTGAACCCAGTGCCCGACCTTTACATCTGAGAGAACTGGTGACCCGAGAGATGAACTGGCTTGTCCACAGACACGTTCCGTTCTTTTATCTCCGTCTCTCTCATCTGTAACTTAACTTCTAGTTATTGAGTGTTATTGCTTTTTTACCGTCTCCACTTAATTCTGACATTAAAAATTAAAGAGGAAATTTAAATCTACAATATTGTTATTTATAAATACGCTATGTAAGAGTGCACATAGAAACTTATGGAGAAAATAAAAATATTGGCTTCTTTAGGAATTTCATGTATTCATACCATTTTGTAAAGCTCTTGTTGCAAAGAAGAATTGTAATTGTCCTTTGAAATTGTGACCAGTACTTATGGACACATGACAAAATTTAGGTTTTTATTTTATTTGTAATGGTTGATGGCAGTTTTGAGTGAGCTTTATCTAAATCAGTGATTACTCAGGCTAGCCAAGCTCTGTGACCATCTTTGAAAAAAACAAAGAAGTTATTGGCGAATAGGCAGACATGAGAAATAATAACCTATTCAGTGTTTCATAAATCTCAATTTATTCAATGTAAAGAACTCAAATGGTGTCTTTCCCACTTTTTTGGAGTTAAAATGTCAGTTCTTTTGTGAAAGGATGTGGACTATGTTGTTTTTCCCTTAGCAAAATTGAAATCTGGCAAACAACGCAACGTCAACTCCCCGCTTAAAAAAAAAATGTTCCATGAAATCCAAAAGTCTGAGGTCCACTGGGGTTAGATGATGAATAACTTCATGATGAGAAATTATTGACCTGATTCTCTTCCTTCTTATTTGGACAAATGAAAAGTAAAGGCTCATTATAATGACATTAAAAACAGCCAAAAAAGACAAACTAAAGTCATTTGATCAAAAGGTATGTTTGGATCTCCCAGTTAAACCTTATATACAGTAACACTAATGTTTGTGATGCTACTGCAATCTCTGCCTGTATTAGCAGGTCCTCTCAGGATGTGCTTGGCCAAGCTCAAGGCCACAATGTGCCATAAACGATGCATTTTCCCACTTAGTTACATAGAGGATTATTGAGTAAAAATCAAAAAGTTTTTAATTCATTTATATATAATTTGATCAGTTAAAGATAATTCAGCTCAACTTAACCACATATATTGTAAAAGTGGCATTTTTCCCCTAAAAGTGAACTTTATGTAACTGTGCACAAATTTTTTAAAGTGTTAATTTGTCTTTTAAGGTATGCATTGTAACTTCAACAAGCAGTTGCCTTCTAGCATATTGTACAGATTTCAGTCATGAAAATCAGCTTATATCTTTAGCTACAAAGCTTAAACTTCCTTTTCGCGGGATTAAAAAATAAAGTTTCATTAATCTGCTATCATCCGTTGTATAAAATGTTTGAAACTGCCCAATTTCGCATTCAAGTACAATATTCTAAGCTCTTCTGAGCAACAGGTTTTAATTTCACAGAGATCCAAATGATGTGGTCAGACTAACTAATCACCAATGAGAATGACAAAATCCACCCGGCCTGTTATACTACTGCTGGATCCTAAATTACATCAAGCCACAGTATCCCAGCATTTACTCTCAAAGTACCTACTTGTTGAAAAGTATCTAGCTGACGTTTTGTCAGTGTTTCAGAAAGAACTGGTTCTATGAGGGAGGCCTTATAAAAACATCAGTGCCACAGTGTCTCTCCTTTTCTGACTCGTATCTCCCTTTTTATCAAAAAATAGATGTTTGGTGCGGATCTTAATTAAGACAGCAGAGCGAAAGAGTCACTCGCTTACTCATGTCATCAGAAGGAGGCGGTCCCAAACCTCCCATCCCAGAAAGTACCAGCTCTGCAATAATTTTTACATTCAATGTACCTTTACCCATAGGTAAACTGCCTGTAATTTAAGTGCAGACATGCACGCCAAAATCAGGTCCCACATTTAAAATGTTTTTCTCATGATACTTTCCTTTCTTTGTTAAGTTTGCCTTTAATTCTCAGATGCCACATTCCACAATAGCTTTCCAACTAGTGCCATGGTTTGCTTTTCTTAAAAATGCCCCCCCTTAAATTTAATTGTGTAGGTACTTTGTGTGCTAAAAAAAAAAAACAATGAAATCCAAGAGATGACCATAGTAGAGGAAAGAACACTGCAAAACATCTAGAGATGACGTGAATAACCACTTTTTCAAAGAGAATGCTAACTAGGACAGTGAACATATTTAAAGTATGGAGCTGAAAGCTACGTGAGAGGAAAATGTTCTCAGGTGACTACGTTTGAGGGGATGTAGTGAAAGACTTCCATGTAGCGGACAAGGAGAGGAGAAACCAATGAAACCCCGTGCTGGGTTAACTGGGCACTAAAAACAAGGAGCTTGCTCCGCACCCTGGGTGTTCTAAACATCAGCACAGCACATGTTGGTTTCCCCATTTGTCAGTAAATTAAATTTTCAAAGCTTTTATTTACTTCATTTCAGACAGAGGGGGATGGAGGGAGGGAGAAAGAGGAAGAGAAACATCAATGTGTGGTTGCCTCTGGTGTGCCCCCCACCAAGGATCTGGCCCACAACCCAGGCATGGGCCCTGACTGGGAATCGAACCTGCAGCCCTTTGGTTCACAGGCCGGTGCTCAATCCACTGAGCTACACCAGCCAGGGCAAAATGAATTTTTGTATGACTTGCTTTTTATCTTTTTTCTCTGTATGACAATCTTTTCATCTTAGCTGGTTAGAGAAACCAGCCACAGAAAGTGAGAGCCAAACTTGCCCTGCTTGGTAATTAGAAACATGCACTAACATCCATGATATTCTGAAGACGTTAAAGCAAGAGGTGACATTTGGGCTTCACGTTAAACTCAACAACCCAAAGAAGCAGCCACACAGCTCCACCTGCTCAGAAGATGCTTTGCTCATCATGTACTCTCCAATTTAGGTTTTATCTCATTGACAGATATTCCTAAAAAAATGATGTGAAGGCTTCTGGAAAATTCCTTTGATTTCCCGCACAGCAAAAGCTCACCGGATATACGATGGTTTTTGAAGTAGATAAATTCAGGATGGGGAGAAAATGGGTTTACAATGTCACGGCTCCATCTCAAGGTCACAGTGTTAAGGTAGAGGCCCCACAGCGCAAGCACAGAGCGGGCCTCCACACGTGCCCCCTGGGTGCAAGTGACTCTCTTAAATAAATATTTTTTGCAACGTATTTCTTTTTCAAGTTCATTCATACCAGCGAAACATACAACTTTTCTATCCCATGCTAATCATTTTTAGTAATTCTGACTCCTTCAGAAGGAGCCAATTTCACAGGAAGCCTTACCCGTGGCGTCCTGAGAGCCATCGGGAGGACTGAGCACGGACCTGGGGCTGCCCCGCTTTCAAACTCGGCCACAGACCCCTCTTCCTTCAGGCAGGCTTTTTATTAAACTTGGTATTAAACAATGTTGCCCGGAGCCTGATTAACAATTTATGCCTTCCTAAGCAGATTAGCAGAAGTCTGTCGTTTTGATTTTTCAATTCTTAATTTATGTTTGGAAAGAGAATGTGCTTCTGAGTTTACACTTTCAGTATATTTTATTTTTCAGAATTCAAATATTGTCCTTTCTGAGGCTGTTTTCTTTTACACTTTTAGTATCTATACATGTTACTTTATGATAAATAGAAAAATTGCTTTTTTGCTAAGTGAGAGTTTCAACCTCTCATTTAAATAATCCTGTATTTCTTTTCAAGATATTTTGAGTCTGTTCCTTGAGCAAAAATAAGAAAGATTATGGGTAAAACTGAAGAGGATAGTAATAAAAGCTAGCACAGAGAACACTTAAAATATTCCAGGCACTATTCTAAGTGATTGACATGAATTTGTTTACAAACAGTGCTCTGAAGTAAATGCTGTCCACCTCCCCACTTTTAAAGACAAAGCTGGGGGACAGCACAGTTAAGCAACTTTCCCAAGGTCACACAGCTAGTACTTGTCAGAGCTGAAATTAAATCCTGGCAGTCTTGATAGCCCATGCTGTTGTTTCTTTTATCATATACATATGATATATACATACATATATCATATACCATATATATGTATGTATAAAAAATACACACATTTATATATACACACATACACTTACATATTCAAATAGATGATAAATTCAAATGCATGTCAAATCAAAAAAATGTCAATGATGTGGGATATATATGCATACATATATACACACACTATATATATGCAATATGTACATTTCTCAGGACTCAAAACTATAATTAGACGGAAAAGAAGAAAATACATCTTTCCTTTTCATTCCTCAATGAATTGATCAGTGTATTCACATAACCAGTGAGATCAATTAACGATAGCCCAGAGCCTCACAAAAGCCTTCCAGCTTCGGGTCTGGCTCTTTGCTTTCATTTGAGTCAATCTTGCAATCACTTACTGTTGGTCCCAAGGGGAACCTGGCCGGAGAGCGTCTGAAGGCTCTGACTCATCATTCATTCATTAATTCATTCTGTAATATTTACTGAGGGCCTCCTGGGCCCAGTGCTGGACAGACAATGGGTGGCAAGGCAAACATGGACTTACAGTTTGGGCAAAATAGTTAGATTTTTTCTTATACTCTACAGAAGAGAAACCCCAAATGGACTAAAGATTTATGAGTACAAAAATAAATGGTAACTTTTCTCCTCAATTAGATAAATATGTTACAATCTTTAGATAGTAATGGACTTTCTAAGCACAAAGCCAGAACTTGAAAATAAAGTAAAGGAAGATAGCATCATTAGAAGGCCTACTCTATTAATAATGGACCCATTGTACTAGCTTTGTATATAATAAATGGGATATTCAGAGTTGCCTATATTTTAGCCTTACCCCCATACTTACATCTTACAGGCATATAGAAATTAGCCTTTAGTTTCAGGTTACCCTGTGATATGCATTGCCTCTATTCCTTTTTAGGGTTGGCTTTTGATCTCCTGCCTCAGCGCAAAAAAAAACAACAACAAAAAAAACACTATATCCCTCTTCACTACCAAAAGCTTATTAAGAGCTTTATTTTTGTCAATATGCCCCAAAATATTTTCATAGTTTTTCTTTCACCAACCACTACAATTTCCCCAACGAGTCTGCCATACAGCATACGGCTTTACATAGACTGATCAGTGGAAACACATTTCAGCAAGTAATCTTTTCAGGCAAGAAGACTAGCTGAAATTTCGGATTTAGACAGCAGGATTTCCATTCAATACCCATTTAATGAACACTTTTGTACAAGGCATTGTGTTGAGCGCCATGGATACCACCACGCTTTAAAGTCACGTCAGTTACCATATGTATTTAGTATTAATTATGACTGCTAGGAACTGCCATTTCTGAAATTTATTCAATGAAAAATAGAAATTCTATCAGGCTTGAGCCTTTTCATCATGAAATTGATTAGCATCTACCATTGCTAAATCTAAAGTTAAAATGTTGACATTGAACCTTGGTACTAATATTCAGCTGTTCTGGTTGCTTATCTCTTGTGTTCCAACTCATCTTCACTTGGCCAAATGTTTTATTGGATCTTAAAGAGGTCAAGAATGTGTTTCTCCAGGAAGCTCTCCCTGACCTCCACTAACTATCCTGCTTTCGGTCTAGAGTTTTCACTGCATGAACCTGTAAGACTTACTTACAGTATGACTGTAAATACATCTTTCCAAAAGTCTAGTTCTCACCCATCACACTGGAAGCATCTAGAAAATGAGGCCTCTAGGTTAAAACATAACACTGTTTTTTGTTTATTTGTTTTTAATCTTCACCTGAGGGTGTGTTTACTGATTTTAGAGAGAGGAAAAAGGAGAGAGAGAAAGAAACATCAATCTGAGAAAGAAATATCGAGGGGTTGCTTTCCCTACGCATCCCAACTGGGAATCAAACCCACAACCTAGGTATGTGCCCTGACGAGGAATCCAACTCGCCCCTTTGTGGTGCACAGGATGATGCTCCAAGCAACTGAGCCACCCGGCAAGGGCAAGATATAGCACTGTTTTTGACAAATGTCAAGGACACCTTAGATGTTTTTTAAAAGAACAAGTAGAGAGTGTCCATTTTAAAATTCTGGACTATACTTACATTCTTTTACATTATTTATACTGGATCTTAATTTTCTTCTCTTGTAATCTGATTTCCTTTGAACACATTGTGGGAATACACTTAAGAAAGTTGGTGCCATCCTCCTAGATGGCTCAGACCAAAGAGGTACACCAAGTGGAAGGGTGCTGTCCTCAGGATGACCTTGGTTACTTTGGCCAAATATCTGAATATGGTTACAGACCCTATAATCTTATAGGGTGGGTTATACCCTAATACAGTTATAGTGGGTTATAGTGGGTCTCCTAATACAATACTTGAATTTTTTATTTGGGATTTTTTCATCTGAAAGTTGACATTTCTTTGGTCACTCCTCCCCACAGCATAGAATTATTTACAGTTTTTATTTATATGTTAAGGTTGAAAACAGAAGCTGTATATTTTCTCGCTTTGGTATAGGCTAGTATAATAAACTTTGGCTATCTTTTGGTTTATTATGCACCCTGTATGTTTGTTACCCACTCTTATGTACATATTTTATGATCAAAATCACTTTCCCTTCAATTCCTACCCTGGAAATTGTTTCCTGAGGTTCTATAGGAAGTCTAACACCAGATTCTACATCCATTGTTATAACCTTGAACATGGCTGTAGAAAATAGATTGAATTAAATTTTACTGATTATGTAGTCTTGTTTCATTCCTTAAGTGGCAGTCGGTGCTTGTAATAGGATCTTCATGAATATTGTTTGGCAATGAAATATGCAGTTCAACCCAGCTCGGAGAATGCCAAATGCTCTGTAAGGTTGTGGAATGAAGCGGAGAGGTTTAGGTGACGTTCTTTATACTTCCCCTATTCATGTGATATCCATTCAGCCTGAAGTCAAAGACACACAGAGAATGTTAAACCTGATCAATAGAAGTGAGCTTGTTTTACATAAGCAGACTTCTTAGACTAAAATAGGGACCAAAGTACATTCTGCAAATTTTCTCTATTTCATCTCACCACTATGGGAAATTGTAACTTCCAAGAAAAAGGAGTGGAAGCTATGAGCTCAGAAATATTAGAAACGTGACTCGCAGCATTGTCTTTCTGCCTCTGCACGGTTCTTCTGATTAACGCTTTCAATCAGTAACATCTCGCAGTTACGCAAGTAATCTAACTGTATAGGGGCGGTCCTCCCCCACACCTCACAGCCCCAACTTTAGAATAATAAGTAGAGAATTAAAGGATTTTCAGGAGTGATTAAGCTAGTAGGGGTAAAGGAGAAGCCAATAAGTAAGCTTATTAACTGAGGAAAGACAGTCAGAAAAGCAAGCTCTAGTAGGTCATGGTCAGCATCCTAAAGCTCTGATGGCTTCCTACTCTTTCTCACTACGTGTTTTCAGCGTGTGTATTAGGATGCTGTGAGCTGTGGGTAAGAGAAAAAAAAATCCCATTTCCACCTGGACTAAAGAATAAATAAAATTATATCGGACAGAAAAGAAAGCCCATAGAAACACAGGCTCGAGTGACCCACAAATGAGTGGTGTGATGAAAAGCACAGGCCACTCCAGCACCGAAGTTGTTTAACCAGTGTTCCTCCTCAGCCTTTAGGATGGTGGCCAGTGGCAAGTGGGGCTACGCACTCCCTCGTCTTCTTCAGCAGACCAGAGAGAATCACCTCTCTCACAGTCAAGGTGAAGGCCAGTGCCCTTCAGACTCACCGAGCCACCTCAGACCATACGAGCATTCTTATACACCATTAACTGCTGAGAAATTCCATGTGCTCCTTGACTTTTCAGACTAAAGAGTCATTCTTGAGGTCAGCTTCCCTGATTTGCTTGTGTGTATGTGCGTGCGTGTGTGTCTGTTTGGGGGAAGGAAGGCACCTGAACAAAACAAGGGTTCTATTAGGAAGAAAGGCGAGAAAGGGATGCCGAGCATCCACCCACACTGTCTACTGCAGTTTAGTCTCTTAGAGCCAGATTGTTGTAAATGAAAATCTAAGAATCATGCAAGTGAGAGATTCAAATGGGATTGAGTTTCATAACCTGTGGTCGTAGGGACCAAGGGTAATAGGGAACAAGACCAGCGCTCACCTGTTCTGCCGAGGGAGGGTCACCCGCACAATGGCAGCGAGAGCGATACTGAACCATGTGGACGACCTCTGCTTCCATCTTTTATTTTACTCTGTGTGTGAAGGGGGTTTCTGGTGTATTTGTTTTGGGAATAGACTGATGAGAAATACATCACTGTCCAAAAGGAAAACATTTTTTTTTCATCCAGGGATTTGAGGCTTAACTAGCTGGAAGGGAAATATAATTTCATTTGGTTCTCATAGTCTCATTTAGAAAATAACCTTAGAAGATTCAAAGGACACCATGTCACATGAGCCCTTTCCTTGCTTGTGGGGCATTGGCATGGGCTTGAACTTTTCTAGCATGTTCTGAAGTGTTTCCTTAAGCAACATTTTTGCCTTTAGCACTGTCTTAACCACTGGAGCTTTAAGAAAGCTTGAAGAAGTGTTGTTTAAAAATAGCGTCACAAACAATTTTCTTTTCTCTTCATTACTAAAAGCACCTTAAATTTTTCTTTAAGAACAGTTTTTTTTTCTATTAGGTTTTATTTGAAAGGGAAATAAGCTGAAATGCAGATGTTTATCTAAATCCGAGACAAAACAGCATGAGAAATAATTGTAAAATTTAAAAATGAAAGCCCGGTAGAGCGGTGGCACTGCTATCTGGGTAGTTTTAGGCCAAGTGAGATTCTGGGGTAACTTTCTCACAAATGCATTTATGTGAATCTGCTGTTTGCCACACAACAAGATGATCTGGAAACACCCTGTAATGAGGTCTAAAATCCTACACTTTTGTCCTAATCGTATTTGTATTCTCTCAGAGTGACTTTGCCACAGTAGAAGTTCACTTTCCTGTAAATGTGTAACTATTATAAAAATGTCTGGTATTTGGCCTAGCAATTTAGGGGCAGAATTAAGGAGCCATGACCATAAAAGTTCCATATTTAGTTAGGTGAGTTGTATATGAAGCTTTGAAGAAAGGGTGCATCTGGTGTCATTGAGTTCTTACACTGCCCTACTTTTGCATGACGAAAGGAGTCCCAGGTTGACTGTGACTTTCCAGTTGGACAGATGACCCTGTTGGACATTTGTCTGAGTGCAGTTTCCTCCTATAAAGTGAAGATAATGGTAGTTTCCACTTCATAAAAGTGTTCTGAAAAGTAACGGAAATAATGCTGAAAAGAAATTCAGCAGAGTGCTGAGCACAGGAACCACCCCCAAAACGTTAGGTGTTTTTGTTGCTGCTACTGTTGTTAGCATGATTCCTTACAAATTTTAAATGAACCTGGGTGTTTTTCACATACTACAAGCTTTCCTTTTTCATTTCACTAACTGGAATGAAGCACGGCACTTTTTATGTCACGAATGCAGTATGGCACTGGGGGCAATATGCCCACAGTTCTACTCACTGAAACGTGTTTTGGCTGACACGGTGAATGTGGCAAATGTGGCTTACGTTCAGAATTCCCTCAGAGCCTCTTCAGCGCTATTCCCCAGAAAATCTGCAACCCAAGCTGGTCTCCTCATTTGGACTTGCAAAGGTGTGAACTAGATGCAGCCAAAATGAAGTGAAGATGGTAGATGCGAATCCTGTTCAGCACTCCACTGTCGTGGACTGTGGCGGGTCTTATTCTAACCTGTTCGCCAGACTGCCCTTGTTCCTGGGCAGTGACTGGAGAGAAAAGCAACAGATGGCAACTATGGTACCAGAACCGCAGGATGCCGCCATGACAATGCCCACACGTGCACACACACACATACACACAACAGCTCCACTCCCAGAGACCTCCCTAATCAAATGCAGAAAATGAGTTTCCAGGTCAAAACGGTGACATAAGGAGGTCCTGAACTCACCCCGCTCCAACACATCAAATCTACAGCTACGTGTAGAACAGCTCCCTCCAAAATAGTTGACACTATTACAGTTGTCACCATTTTCCTCCCGTTTGCCCAGCCCTGCCCTGCTTCCCACGGGTCAGCACCACACTGCAGTCTGTGTCTGTGTACCATGCCTATATTTAATTGGCCAGAAATTACATTCTTTTCAACACCTTAAGTTTTGAATAAAATGTTTTAGTGTTAACTTCAAATGGAAGAAATACATAGATTTTTCAGTATTATTCTAATTGATGTGCGAGCAAAAAGTTTGAGGTCCACCATGGTAGAACCTGGAAGGCAGGTGTGCATGTGCGGTACCATTCGTACTGGGATAAACGTAGCTGACGTGCTTCTGCTCCAGGGCTCTGGTTCACCCTCAGTTTATCAGTTGGGGCACTTCTGTGGCCAGCATTAGATTTCCCAGAAACCCAGTGTAGGGAGCTCTGAACCAAGCCCAGACTAATTCCTTTGCACAGTCATTCCCCTAACATGAGTGGAGAAAACATCAGACCTATAGGTCCTTCCTGGCAACCTTCCAATATTAAGATTTCCCCAAAACAGTATATTGACCAGAAATAGACACCTAAGCACACATAGAGTCCGATAAGTCTAATTCTCTATTTCTCTTAACTCTATGGTACACTCAATGTACATTCCTAACCACAATATCTAATATCCTAGTTTTCAACTTATGAACTCAGATTTAAGTGATTTTATTTGTTCTTCTAAAAACAACCAATGGCTACATGGAGTGTTTTAGTGTTTGAGGGACTGTATTAGATACTGCTCACGCACCATTTCAGATCTCCTTGGCTTCGCCTGTCTCTCAGCCCAGCCACTGCTGTGACAACCAGTTCTGCATGGGCTCAGACCCGATTCTTGCAGGTGCAGTGTGACGGTCAGTCCTGGGCCACACACACCTTGTCTTCTGCTCTGGAGCTTCTCTGTTGATGCCCCAGAGTGAGAAGCCGTAGGACCCTGTTCCATGCTAAACAATACACAGTGCATCCTGCACTTCTGGGTTGTATGTGGTTTAGCACTTTGACAAGTGGTGAGTGACAGCCCGTGGGTAGATCTTTCTCCTTTCTTCCCCAGGAGACGCAGTCCTGGAATTCATTTCTGACGGTTTCTAGGGTGACCCCATGAAGTGGTGGCCAACTTGATAACACTTTCATGTTTTGGTTCTCCTTCTTTCTGGCTTTGCTGCTCTGAAATATAGTGCTCTCTGGAAAAACACTCCCCAATAAAGTATTTACAGGTAAAAAATCGGGGCAAAATGAGTTCCTGTTCTAGACATCAAGGATGCCAGCTGGGTGAAGCTGTTTTGCTAGCCCCAACTCTGTGCCTGTAAAACCTCCCTTTGCAAGTCCCTATGACCTCTCATCTGATAGTCCACTCATGTTCACACATTCATTTGTTCATTCGTATTTATTTTCAACAAATATTGATTGTTTGCCTACTATGTGCTAATTAAAGCAGATACAGCGATGAATGTAATTCCCATTCCCTTCAACTGAGAATATTATATCACCAAGCACATTCTCAAAAAGAACTGGCAGGGGACACTTTTTCCTCAACTCTGAAAACACAGATGCGAGCTTCTTCGCAGGCTGGATAATGGATGATAGGAAAGGACATGAGCACCGAAACAATGAAAGTACATCATGAAGGCTGCAATACGCCCACTGGGAAATCTTCCAAACGGTACACATCACAGACATTCAGAGGTGGGGCAGTGGACATTTTACTGCAAGGATGAAAGAGTTAAAATCAAAGCTACATCTCCAGACCACACACCAGGGAGCCAGCTGCTGTGTTGGTGTCGCTAGCCTGTGCCGAGCTCAGCAGGAAACAGAGGTGCTGCTCAGCTCTTGGGAGAAGAGCTCAGAGAGGAAGTGGTGGGCTGGGCGGGAAGGGAAAACAGCAGACTGGGAAGTGAAAGGAGCCCGGCCTGAGCAGTAACCTGCCGCTTGAACAGGTGTGCACGGGCCCTGATGGTGCGTCTTTTTAACTGCCTCTCAAAGTCCTTTTTTAAGGCCTTTTACGGAAGTAGTTTCCTCTTGTCCTGTTGTGCTGGCAGTTGGCAGATGCCTCCGGGAAGTGGGGCGCTCTCTAAAAACCTCTTAAATACGGTTGGTTAAAAATTACTTTTAAAGCTATCTGCTGAGTAGCCCCTTGCCCTCTTCCTCTCGCCCTCCCCGGTGCATTTCATTTCCCAGCCCTATCTGATTCGCCAATTACTTCCTTCAGAAACCTCCCTTGTTCTCTGAAACCTGTGCTGACATAACATCTCGTCCTGGCAGGCAACTGCCAATTCTCATTGGAAAATGATTGCTAAACATTTCAGCACCCGCTCACAAGAAGACTTCCCTCCTCTGCCCACTGGCACCCTAGAAATTGTGAGTTCAAGCCCTCCTCTTTGTAACTCTCCACCCTGCCTGCCCCCCAGCCCGTGCCTGCACAAGTGGGGACAACTGTCTTTAAAGGACCACCATGGCTCACCTGACTGTGGCTGAGGGCTAGAAAGGTGCACACACGGACTCACCAAAACACAAAAACAAAAAACTGGACAGCAAGCTGGGAAAAAGCCAAATGCACTGAGCAGCGCTGATGATTTCAGGAAGAGGTCACAGGGACATGTCAAACAACGAAACCATTCTTGTTTTTGACTTTTTTCAGAATTAAATTCCTCAGGCCATTTTCGTACATCCTACAGAGAACAAAATATCATCATATATTTTTAAAAGGCATTAATTAAGTTTAGCTCTGACGCCCAAGAGTAATGGTCCTGACCTGAGCCCTGACCTCCGAATAGGGATGTCAGATGAGGCTAATGCTTGTCGCACAGTCAGATCTGTGTCACATATTGGATGTAGGTCAAAGGATGACTGCTCCCTGCAGAAAACAGAAATAACCTTTCTAAGACACCATTTCATATTAGCGTAGGCCCATCTGCTCAGGATCAGAGCGAAATTGTGTTGTATCTAAAGGAAATCACTTTGGGAGAAAAACCACACTTTTGAAGCCAAAGTAAACAATGGAATTCATTTCTCTAAGCCTTTATTTGCTGATTGCAGATAAATCTTGACCTGAAATTAATGAAAAATGTGAGCATGTCCTAGCAAAGTTTTGGACACTCGTATGAACGGCCAACTTTGATTCATTTTCTACTGTGACTCTCCTCTTGCTACTTTCAAAATGCCTGGCTTCAAAAGTTTTAAATTTTGATGTGAAAAGCATTACAATTCATGTTAACTCATTCGTGAAATCCAATAGAAATGGATCAAGTCACACATATGAATGATTAAATTTAATTGTTTTTTATCTAGTTGCTACAATTGAAATTATAGTCCTGCTGCTGAGGAGATAGCTTACCCAATTTGGGATAAATTGGCAAAAATGAGAACTGGAAATTCTTTTCCACTATAGCTCTCTCTGAATATTCTCTTGAATGATGTCTATCATTAACTTTAATGTATTTTAACTATAATTACAAGAAAAGCACTTTAGAAAGCACCAATCAACTAGTGATGCTTCATATGATAGTTTACTTTTTTATGGAAAATATTTAATGAATTTTAAAATCCTTTTAGTACAGTATCACAGAATTAGATACTACATTTATTGAGCTATAATAACTCTTGTGGGTGAATATTATTCAACCCATACTTCAATATATTGTAGCTCCTATACTGGATCCCTGAAATAATTTAAAACATTTAATTTTGTTAGTAAAAACATGCCTCTAAGAATGCAGTGAAAATGATGTTTGGGAGAACCATCAATATTTAGGCAATAGAAAACATAAAACTAAATAGCTTGGGTCAATTCCATTCTACCGTGTGAAATAATGCCGATTGGAGCAAATTGATGCTTTGAAGATGTAGCCAATAGGATATAACTCTACTAAAGTTAGAGCAACCACAGATTCTATGTATAGCGTGCAGCAGACTCATTTCTCATTCCAACGCAGTGATTTAGAGGTTTCCATGTCTAAAGTAAAGAGCAGTGCCACGTACAGATTCAGGGAGGTAATTAAATGTAGGAGTCAGAGCCCTATCCGGGTCCCCACCAGTCCTGTGCCCTTGAGTAAATCACAGCCACGTTCCCTCAGTGTCCTCCCCCTGTGAGTTATTGTGAGGTACAGGGCCATCACACGGTTCTTGGCTCCCAGTAGGTGTGCAGTAAATCTTGGCCATTTTAATTAGTATTATTAGTTTATGATTAATAATTTTTATTATTGATTATTGTATGCAAGTGAAAGTGTGACTCCTGAATCCTCGAAGTGTACCCCCGCCTGACACCCATCACCACACACACACAAGGAAACCAGCCAGCCCCTTTCATAAAATCGGACTTAGATCATCTGGTCTGACCATAGAGAAAAAAGCTCCCCGTGGGAGCCAGGAAACAGATGACCCGAAACCTGCTTACCCCGACAGTGGCCGCACAGTGAAGCACAGAGACAAAGCAGGAGGCAGGCTTCTTGATTTTCTCAAAACCTGGGCCCTCTACATCAGAGGAGTGAAAGGGATCTCACGTGTTTTTCCAGTTCTATCAGGTAGCCCACTAGATTACTTACATCATTCATTTATGCAAAATCCTATACATTTTTAGAAGTTACATCTGACTTTTTTTTAAATTTGGGGGTTTTTCCAAAAAATAAATAGATGAACCAATTCCTGAGCTTAACAAGTTTATTTGCAATCTAATGTTAATTTTGTTGATTCCATTGCACAAAACCAGTACTGGAAATCTCTTGGGGGTGGGGGCGGGGGAAGTTACATGGTCACTCTAATGCAGAAGGGAGCAACCTATGGCTCAGGCCAAGCCCGGCCACTGCCGGTTTTGTTACGGCCTGCAAGCTAAGAATGGTTCTCTCATTTTTACATGGTTAAAAAAATCAGGAAAAGAATCGCATTTTATAACAATTACACAAAATCTAAATCTCAGTGCCCCTGAATGAATAACATTGTGTTGGAACAAAGCACTTGTGTGCTCCCTGTGGCAGCTCCCACGCCACCACAGCGGAGCGGCGGAGCAGGAGCAGAGACCACGTGTGGCCACAGAGCCGGAACTCTTCCCTCTCTGGTCCTGTGGGGAAAGCGGCTCCCGACTCCTGCTCCAATACAGTGAGTCCTGCTACAATTTTTTTTTAAATCGTACAAGCACATCAACCTAGAACAGGCTTCATCCCAAAAATTCATTTGTAAGTCCATTGTCTGTGAATACCAAATAATAAGCAACATGTTTTTAAAGATTTTATTTATTTATTTTTAGACAGATGAGAAGGGCGAGACAAAGTGAGGGAGAGAAACATCAATGTGCGGTTGCCCCCGGAATGCACCCTACTGGGGACCTGGGCTGCAACCCAGGCATGTGACCTGACTGGGAATCAAACCACTGACCCTTTGCTTTGCAGGCCGGTGCTCAATCCACTGAGCCACACCAGCCAGGGCCACATAATAAGTGACAATCCTAAGCTAACCCACAAATGCTGATTGACTTTTAGTTTATTTTTAACTGTAGTGCTAAGAGCCTGAGTTATGAAGTTTGGAAATAGGTGGCCATAATCACAGAGAAGAGGAAGAACAAACTCCGTGACTGTTTCCTGGTTGTAGACTATGGCTCGATCCGAACGGCCCTTGTGCTGGGTGCTCTCATGCCCTCTGAGCCCAGAGAGTGCTCACACTGCTTAGTCGGGGACACTTACAGGTGCACACTCTATGCTTGCCAAGTGGAATTAGGTCCGTCTATTGTATGTTACGTATGTTAAATGGTCAAAATGACCTCAATTTTCCCATATAGTCCCTGTCTCTTGTTATTTGGCAATTTTCAAAAATTTCTATCCTTTATTTTTTTAAATGATGATTTTAAAAGAAGCTACTGCAGTGAACAAAAATGGCCATTTTAACTTTAAAACCTAGATCAACATTTCAACTTTTTAATTGAAAATCACAGTAAGAAATACGTTTTACATTGCAACCTAATGGACACACTCATATATACTTATAACTTAAAGAAAAGGTTCACCAAAAAACAAAACAGAATCTTTGTACATGCAAAGCCATCCATGTCTACTGTATTCAATTCCATTTAATTATTTTCAAATTTGTGTAAGATTTGCTAAATTAGCTTCATGACCAACTAATTGCCACAACCCACAGTTTGACAATGTGGATCTACAGTATTTCTTTTTTTTTAAGATTTTATTTATTTATTTTTAGAGAGGGAAGGGAGGGAGATAGAGAGAGAGAGAAACATCGATGTGTGGTTGCTGGGGGTTATGGTCTGCAACCCAGGCATGTACCCTGGCTGGGAATCGAACCTGCGACATTTTTGTTCGCAGCCTGCACTCATTCCACTGAGCTACGCCACCCAGAGCTCTGGATCTACAGTATTTCAAAATAAATAGCCGAAGAATCACAAGTGTCCTGAGTGAATCGGTTCTTTCAGGACTACTGACCGAGCGCCTGGCCCAGACCCCCTACCACAGTCTGGGATGTTATGATCAGCAGGACACGCTCCTTAACCTCAAAAGGCTGAATGTGTAGCGGCAGGTAACCAGTGAAGAGTGAGTGATGTGGTAACCAGTGAAGCTGAGTGACTGCTCAGCTTAGCCAGGGTGTACACCGGCTCTGGTATCAAGCTCCCAGCAGCAAGTAAAAGTATCTGACTCCCAGGCCCGGCCTTGCCTTTATTTAGCTAATATTTTAATTAACTCTAGATTTAGGACATGGCTTCCTGTTCTGCTATTTAGATAGATCTAACCACTCCCCTCAAAATTTAAACCAGTTTTTCAGAGTAGAAAACGTTTAAAATATATTTAGCTTAAAGACAGTTTTAAGTTGACTGAAATTAGGCATTTATTTAGAAGTTTGTTTGAGTAAGTAGAGAGGGATTTGTGTTTTCTATTGTCATTAAAGTTTTTAAGTTGATTTTAATTCATGTTTATTAATTATCAATCAAGTTATTAAATAATATCATAACACACTTGCAATTGCAGAGCATTTATAATCGTGGAAATACTAACTTGAAGGATATTTGCAATATCTTTTTGTAATCACTACTATTTTAGGCTTAATTATAATACATTATCCAATGATGCAATTAGGCTTTTTATAAGCAAGCATGGAAATTCACACAAAAAAGTACACAATACCCAATTGTTGTATTTAAAATTGTAGCTGTAGGAAAACTGTACCTGAAAGAGGTTTATCTCACATGTCTTAAAGATTTATAGTTAATTAAAGTAAAACACGGGTAGGTAATTCCAAATGCACTGCAATTTCATCCATTTAACAAAGAACCTATTTTACTGGTATAAATTGCAGATGTGAGAAAGCACAGGGTTTTCTGGTTTTAAAGAAATTATACCCACTTCCATCTATTTTGATAGAAAAGTCCTACCTATGTGCCTCCCACCCCTCCCACCTTACTCCAGTGTGGGTGGGTGAGCACCAGCCCCCCGTGGTGGGAGCCCCACATTCAGTGTCCAGTCATTTCCACCCCCCACATCTGCCCAGAACCCTCCTGCTTTCTTTCCCTTTTCCACCTGGTGAACCTAAGTCCAAACCACCTTTTCCATTTGCCCAAACTGCCGCAGAAACTGCCCACCGTGCCTCCCTAATTTCTCTCTCCTGCTTCTGTGAAATCCAGCCTCTACACCCAGAGCGATCTGTAAAATTCGAACCAGAAGGTGTCTTTGACGCTGCTCCCAAAGCGTCAGCGGTTCCCTCTGCTGTCGTCCCCATCCCCCCCCCCCCCGCTGTCCTCACTTTCTACCACAGCTTTTCTGGTGCACTGCGCTGCAGTCACCTTTAACTTTTTTTTTAATTTCCCAAATGTAATGGTTAACTGCATGTGTCAACTTGGCTGGGCCACAGTGCCCACACAGTCAGTGAAATATTACTTTGGATGTTTCTATGGAGGCGATTTTTGGATGAGATTAATTTTTAAATCAGTGGATTTTGAGTAAAGCAGATTACACCATAATTTAGGTGGGCATTGTCCAATCAGTGGAAGGCCTTACCAGCAAAGACTACCACTTCCTCCTCCTTCTCCAGCCTCCAGCAAGAAGGAATTCAGCCCACATGTGATTTTTGAACTTTATCTGCAACCCTTTCCTAACTGTCCAGGCTACAAGTCTGTCCTGTCACATTTTGGACTCACCAAGCCTCCGCAATAGTATGAGCCAATTCCTTTCTATAAATAGAGAGAGAGAAGCAGGGGAGGGGGGAGAGAGAGAGAGGAGAGAGAGGGAGAGAGAGTTGCATAAGGGGGCACCCTGTTGGGTGTGTTTCTCTGGAGGACTGTGACTAATGCAGCAAACATACCAAACCTCTTCTCACTAAACACCTTCCACCTTCAACTCCAGAGCATCCTTTCTCCCTCAACCGCCCTTGCCCTCGCTGCTCTCTGTCTCGGGAACTCTCTTCCCAGGATCAACATATAACCGCCTCCTTCACGTCATTCACGTCTCAGCCCAAAGTAGCTCACGCAGATAATCCGACGCAGCCCCTCACTTCACTGCCTTCCTCATCCCGAAGTGATCTTGACTCCCTTGTGTGCTTGCATATTTTTTGTTTCCCCTGACTGATTCCAAGTTCCATCAGGGAAAACACCTGCTGTATCTTGTCCCCTGTTAGGTCCCTAGAGCAATGCCTGGGACACAGTAAGGATTCAGTAAGTATTTATTGAGTGAATGAATAAACAAATTAGTAAAATAGCATTTTCGTTAATGTTAAAATTACTTCTTAAGCACTATTTATCAAGACTCAGAATCTGTTTAGTTTGGCAGGCCATGCTCCACCTAGAATCCACATAATGAAATGGGAAGCCAGTTGCACATGAAAAGGTTGAAGTTCTCCTGTTAGTTGCCACATACAACTGTGGTATGTACGTCTTACATATGAAAACTGGGTACATGCTAAAAATGTCCTAAATCCATCTCTCCTTCATCCTATAGTTTAGTGTAGTAAACCTGATTAAATCAGAGCAAGATCATTATTCTTATAGTGTAAACTTCCACAATTAAAAGCCATTCTTTACATTTCCTGCGGCAAATCATCCCTATCAGAGAGCACCCAAGGGTCTTCTCAGGGTGCGGACCTAGTATTAACATTCTAACTACTAACTAGTTTCTTTTCTCTTTTACTGAAACCGTGAGACATTGTCCATATTGCCAAAATCCAAGCAAAAACTGATCATTTTTGATGTGAGAACTCAGGAAGCAGGACCAACTCCAACAAATAACATTCAATCCATTTCAAAGTGTTTAGAATAATTTAACTTCATAAACACCTTCCATCATGATCCTTGGATGTGGTACTATCTTATAGTGTTAATATAGTTGATAAAAGTGAGGGTGACCAAATTCTCTTCATTCATTTATTCTCTCATCTGTCCATTCATTTCATTATAAAACATTGCTATGAAACGATCACTAGGTACTGAGCTAGATGATAGGTATACATTGGTCAATGAAACAGACATAGCCCCTGTCCTTGAGAAGGTTACAGTGTGATAGAGGAAGGAAAAGAAGGTAAGCAAATAAACAAATATGTCACTTAAAAACCATAATATGTGTTACCAAGTAGACGGAGCTGGATAGGGGGAACATACACTCTGATAGGGAAGTCACAAAAGGCCTTCTCTGAAGCAGTGAGAATTTATGCCCCCAACCTGAAGGATGAAAAGGAGGAAGCCTAGAGAAAAACTGAGGGTAGGAGATGCAGGTGGGTGGAGGGTACCAGGAGGTGAGCAGCACGGCTAAGGACTGAGGGAGGAACGTGCTTGATCCAGTTTAAGAACTGAAGGGGTCTTTTCTCACGGGGGATCATCCTTAAAATCTTTTGGCTGTTTTCTTTTCTTCCTGGATTTTACTCAGCCTTTGGCTAACATCTTTTGCTGTCTTGCTTGAATTCTCACCCTGTCCTGGACATGGGTATGCAAGGGGGAGGCATTTCAATGGAAACCATGTAGTTTGTCATGCAAATTGAATCTCTTGAACAGAATTTGATTTAATAGATGTTCTGGTTGTTCATTATGCAAGCACAGCCTGGCTGCACATTGACGAAGTCCTTTGTCGACTGCAGCAACTCCGTTTGTCCCCAGTCACTCTCCGCTCTCCAGTCGAGCACTCCAGCTCACTGCCAGGACCCTCGACAAAGTAAACACTTCTGATTGGATGGACTGAATCAATAGTTCTTTCCCTTACATACCAATAGTGTTGACCATCTAAGCCAAAGTCAGAAACGTATTATTGGCCTTGCACTCCGCCTGCATGTATTTAGGTCATCTGAAATCACCCTTAATTCTATTCTGAAAGAATTCGTGCATAACATCTCCAAGTTATAGAATTAAGTGGAAAAGACTTCCAATAAAGACTTTACCTTGTTGAATATATTTTTATTGATCTTTATGAAACCTCTTATGAATCACACCTGAGAAATAGCAGCCATCAAAACATCTGCGGCTCATGGAAGGAACTGGACAGAATCAGAAAACCCAGCTTTGCACACTCATAAAACCTCATGGTGAGTGCTAGCTATCTTGCAGTTGATGCATTTCATTCCTCATTTGTTCACCTGTAAAATAGAATAAATGCCATCTCATTTATGGAAGGTGTGAGTTAGCTTTCAATAAGAATGTCATTTGTTTAAGGTGTTAGGGGAGGGCTGTTAAGGAAAGGTCACGTGATGATGTCGGAAAAGCTTAGGTTGTAGAATATTGTACAACAAATGATTAATCTTCCAACTTGGCCATGACTAGTTATGAGTCCTACCTATGAAACAGATAGTTCCTCAAATTCTTTAAACTTCAGTTCTGTCAGGTATAAAAATAGGGATTAAAAGTGCTGGGTTCATTGTGTGGATTACGTGAGAAACCGCATGCAAAGTCATCAGGGATGCCTGCTCTCAGGCAGTAAACTTTCACTATGTCAGTTTGTCCTTCTGCTACTTACTAACATTTTCCATGAAACTATGAAACACCTTTCCCATTGTATTTTTAAGAATAGGTAAAACTTCCCAAGCCAGATTTTATATAAAATTCCTCGCAAAAGAAATAAATCTTAAAATGTTCAAAATATCTTTTTTTTGCATAGGAATACTTGCTACTTCTAGGGATGTTTCAATGTTTGAAAGACATAGCTTTTAATATGTGATACACAATAACCAAACTCTGAATCAAGTGAGCATTCTTCAAAACCAATTTTTCCTGGCTCTAAGAATATAATCCTGCAATCTTGTAAAAGTGATTCATGTAGATATAAAAGTTAGACCTGCACATAAATCAGAGAGAGCAAATTAGATATAAATATGCTAAGTCCTTTCTTCTGTTTGTTACACATATCTGTCAAGCTTTATGCATTTATTTTGCCTGAGAAAATGCTACAAAAAGTTTTTTAATTAAAAATAATTTCCAAAAGAGTACATTAAATTGGGCTTAACATGAAAGTGTTTTCTTCCAATGACTCCATCAGTACAATAAGAATCACCTCTTGGGTACCAAGTTCAATGCTAATCCTTTAGTATACTTTATCTCACTTAATCCTCTCAATATTTTTAAGATATAAATATTTTGATTCATTGTACAGATGAGAAAATTGAGATTCAAAGAAATTAAGAAACTTACTTAAGGTGGAACAATTAGCTAATGATGGTTTTATAACCTAAATCAAAGTCTATAATAACTCTAGATATCCTGTATTCATTAACTGCACCTGGCAAAAATAAAATTAAGCCAATCTAATATATATTTAGTTCATCTTCTGTTTAATATTTTACGCATTATCCTGATTAATGCTGTGATTATTAGATATTTGAGAGATTGTATTATCTTTCAAAGTCCTTGTTTTTCGAGATGGTGAAGTCCTTTTCCCTTCTATAACACCTTCATCTCCCCGCACTTCTCTCTCTCTCTCTCTCTCTCTCTCTCTCTCTCTCTCTCTCTCTCTCATGCCCTAGCTTTTTAGCAATCTCTTCACCCCCTCAATCTATAGTGTCTCTCAGTATTTGAAAAAATATGCCATTTTCTTTGCCAGTTGACTTTTCTGCAAGCTCACTGATACCATCTTTGTCTTTTGAGTGGCCTAGAGTTGCTCCAAAGCCCTTTGAAAACGAAGCAGATTCTTGGGCATAGATTCATAGTGGAGATGAAAACTGCTCTAAGGATTCCTTGATGTATTTTCATCTCCCTTTCTTTAACTGCTTTGCTCACATTGCTCTGACTAAGTATTTCTTTATCTTTGAAGAATTTGTTGTCCCCATAATTAATTCTTTTGCTGCTAATAAAATTAGGATTTTAGAAAATTGGAATTTTTGTAGCATTACCCCTCCTTCTGGGAATCATACTTGTGCGCTCTAATGTGGAACTTAGAGTTGAATAAACCCAGTACTTTGTTTAAATAGTTTAATGAGGTTCTTATTTTATTCTTTTTAGAATGATTTGTCTTTCGTTAAGTTCCATTAATATTACATTTTGGTCTCGGTGGTATGTGTTGCATTGGGTTTCCTGTGAGCATCTCTGGGTGAAATGCCTATTTAACTGTGTCCATTATAATGATTACTAATGAATGCATAAGTCAAAAATAGAAAGGTATTTTGGTGAGTCTTTCATTTAGAAGGCTGAAGTTTGAACTACCATAAAGAAGTTAAGTATGTGTTTTCCCAAATAATTTTTTTTAGTATTTTATCCTCTTTCAATATCTCTCTACTTACAGAACCCCAGCCCCTCACCATGACCTTTTCTATTTCTAAGCATATTTTATTGATTATGCTATTACAGTTGTCCCATTTTTACTCCCTGTTACTCCCCTTCAGCCTCCCCCACTCCCATCAGCATTCTTACCTTTAGTTCATGTCCATGGGTCATATATATAAGTTTTTTGGCTTCTCCATTTCCTACACTATTCTTAACCTTCCCCTGTCCATTTTGTACCTACTTTTTATGCTTCTTATTCCCTGTACCTTTTCCCCCATTCTCCTCCCTCCCCCTCCTTGCTAATAACCCTCCATGTGATCTCCATTTGTGTGATTAAAGGAGAGAATCTTAAAAGCAGCAAGAGAAAAGGAGAAAATTCCTCTTACCTACAAAGGAGTTCCCATAAGACTATCAGCTGATTTCTCATAAGAAATCTTGCTGGCAAGAAAGAGCTAGAAAAAAATATTCCAAGTCGTGAAAGGCAAGGACCTACATCCAAGATTACTCTATCCAGCAAAGCTGTCATTTAGAATGGTAGGGCAGATAAAGTGCTTCCCAGATAAGGTCAACTTCATATATATATCTTATATATATGTATATCTTATAAGGTCATCACCAAGCCCTTATAATATGAAATGTTAAAGGGACTTATTTTAGAAAAAGAAGATAAAAAATATGAACAGTAAAATGACAACAGACTCACAACTATCAACAACTGAACCTAAAAAAAACACACACACACAAACAAACTAAGCCACCAAATAATTATTGTTTAAGCTATGGTCTATTATTAGAAAGAGAGCAATGCTGCATAGGGAAGGATCTATCCGTGATGATGATAGTAGTGTCAGCAGTGGTGAGAAACAATAATGGAAAAACGATTACCAACACACTCTCACTATTCCTGTGGGCCAACATAATGACATTATCTCATTTAATGCTCATGAGGGCCTGTTAGATACGTAAGATTATTACGCCCATTTCACAAATCGGTGAACTTAAATTTTGCAAGGTTAAGAAAATTACCTAAAGTCACATGGATAGCCAGAGGTAGAATGAAATACCAAGTTTCCAGAGTCAAGCTTTTCACTCCTAATACTTTTAGTCTTTGTGAACATAACAAGTAATCCCTCCATGTGGATGTTTTAGTCTAGTTTTCTGTATTGGTTAACTCATAATTTTAAGGTAGTGGTTCTTATCTGGGGGTGATTTAGCCCCCAGGGGACATTTAGCAATGTCTGGAGACTTTTTGGGCTGTTACAATGGGGAGGTGCTGCAGCAACTGAGGGGCAGAGACCAGGGGTGCTGCTGAGCACCCGGCAGTGCACCGGACGGCCTCCACAGGAAAGAGTCAGCTGGCCCCAAAGTCAGTAGTGCTGAGGCTGTGAGACTTTGTTTCAAGCAGTCCAGTGAATGATTTTCTGGTAAGCATGTCTTTATATGGTTTGATTTCTGCTCTAACTGCTCTGTTTTGATGCATAAATGACTTGAGGCTTAGTGTTTATAGAAGAGACTGCATAAAATAAAGATAGGAGGCTGACATCATCCCTCAGAGTCGAGGAGGATGCTAAGTACCGTATTTTGGGGGCTTGATGATGTTATTATTGCTATACACACAATATGAAAGTCGATTCTAGACACATATTATACCAACCATGTTAAATGTTCAGATATTCACGGCAATACTGCATAGTAGGTATGATTTCCTCCATATGGTGCCTAAGGAATCTGGATAGTACAGATGTTAATAACTTTCCAAAATTTACATAGCTCAGAAGTGAATGGACCAAGAGCCACATCCCAAATACTGACTCTGTTCACCATCCCCCAGATATAATCAGCAAGAGAATTAAGTCCTCACTCAGTTCTGCCCTAATCCTTTACTGTGCTAAAGTGGTTTTTTTTTCCTCCAATAAAGTCTAATACTTTTCAACTTTGATGTAATTGAGTAGCGCATTGGATATGAGAGTTTGAGGGGAAAAAAGTTCTCACTTCAAACACACACACACACACACCGCACACACAAAACCATTCAGCTATCTTACAAACACATCAAATAGAGCATTTATTTAGGGTGTACTATGAGCGATCGTCTCTTCAAATCAGGCACACAGAGGCCGTGCAGCCTAACTGTGCGCACACAGCAAGTCAGGGGGGTCTGTGACCAGAGCGCTTCTCCACCGCCTAGTCCCGGCCTGCTCCTCCGCCCAGCCTTCCCTCCGCCCTGACGGGCTCCTCCCTGCCGGGTGGCTGGCGGTAGGAAACCTGTCGGTTTCTCCTCCTCTTGAACAGGGTGAAATGCTTCACAGACAAGGGCCACAAACTCATTATCTTCTTTATCTTCAGAAACTGTTCAGGATAGCAAATATGTTGTAGAAAATCAGTCCTTTGAAGAAGAAAGACGAGAACGTGGAAATCCCACACCCCTCATAGTGTTTTGCAGTCAGATCGCTCAGTAAAACTAATTAAGGAGTTTGCAGGATGCTCTGCTCCTCCGGATCAAATGTGAAGAAACGTGATCGCCTGACTTTCATAGGGAAATGGTGCGCCTCTTCAGACCTCATGATCCCGGAGCCTGAAAAGGACTCCTCCCCTTGGAACTGCACCCCTTTCTCCTGGGTACAGCGTGCTACCTGCCGGCACATTTCCCCTAAAGCAGGCCTCCTCCGCGAACGTTGAAGCTCACGATTTCTGGGTAGGTCTCGTGCAAACACAGAGAGCAAGTGGAGGTCTCTCCTCACCCCGTCCCACTTCCCCCCTTTCTTAAACCTCACTCCTTTTCCCGAACCTCCCTCAGGCTCTGCACTTCCCGGTGAATGGGGAGGATAATCACTTGGGGCTTGGGGAAGGAAATATTTGAACGTCTATATTAACTATTTTCATCACGTATATTTACTGTACCTTTTTGTTTGTTCGATACCATATACTGAATGTTAGTGCAGAAGTACATGGATATAACTAATAAATCAATATACATATTAGGGGGTTATAGGCTTTACAATTTCGGGAGGTCACTGTTCTAGGTGGTCTGGAACAGAAACACTTTTCTGACCCTTTCCCAAGGCTCTGGAACGTGCACTGGCTCCGCTCCCTGGCGGTGCGTCAGAGCCCAGCACCCTAGTTCCTTCACCTCCTGCTAAGCCTCACAGGCCAAGGCTCCCTCCAGAGCTGACATCTCTGTGACCTTCAACCCCAGCTCTATTTTTCTGACCAGGCAGCTATAGAACCCAGCCCAGCCACAAGATGTCATTGCGCCTCTCCGACAGTCCCCCTGACTGTCAACTGCCAGGCCCCCATGATTTAGCCCCCGCCTGAGGTAAGGGCTTCCAGCTGAGCCACCCCACATCTGGACAAGCAAAGCCGGGGAGCCCCAGAAAAGACCCTGTATAAGCTGCCTATTGCTGCTGTAATAAATTAGCACAGCGTAGTGGCTCAAACAATACACCTTTTTATATTGCAGTTTCACAGGTCAGAAGTCTCACTGGGCTAAAATCGCCGTGTCCGTGGGACTGTGTTCCTTTGGGAGACTCCAGGGGAGGCTCCACCCACTTCCCTTTCCCAGCTCCCGAAGGTGCGCTGCGCTCCTGGCTCACGACCCCTCTCCACACCGTCAGGGCCAGAGTGCAGCGTCTTCAGACCTCTTCCTCTCGGACTCGTGCCGCCATCCTATCCCCTTCTCTGACCCCGCCGCCTCCCTCTTGTAAGGAGACCGGTGATTACATTTAGACCCGCCCAGATAACCTCCCTCTCTCCAGACCCGTAACTTGCTCACGTCTGCAAATCTTCTCTGCCACGTGAGGTAACACATCACTGCTTCTAGGGGTTGGAATGTGGACATCTCTAGAGAACCATTATCCGCTCACCACAGGTCCCCTGTGCCAGGCTCGGGAGTTGGATCATGTGAAGGAGTTGCTTTCCCCTTGACTCCAAACTTGGACAAATAGAAAAAAGTATGATCCCAGGATTAGAGACACCTGCACTCCCATCCCAGGTATGATCTTGGGCATCCTATTTCATCTCTCTGTGTTGCCTTACCGGTAACATGGAGGTAATCATACCTGATACAGGACATGAAAATGCAAAAGTACCTCGTATGCAGACCTCTAGCAGGCACCCAGCTAAGGCCAGTCCTCCCATTCTGAGGCTGCAGCTCCAGTCTCAGGTAACTCGCAGTTGTATGGCATTTCCAAGGTTACCAACTTGCCCTAACCACGTCATCTTCCTTCCTCTGCACAACAACCCATGAGCCCCACCCTGTATCCAAAGACTAAGTCTTGAGATGGTGAGGGGACTTAACTCAGTGATGAAGGGAGAAGGGGCCAAGCAAGTGCTTTGACTCCAACTCCTGCGTGTTTCTGTTGTACATAACAGCCCACTTGCTCTCCAGTTCTGGTCGTCATACTGGTTAGAAGTGAAATGGTTGACAGAGTGGATCGGTGTGTAGGAAATGAGGCATATTGCTCATTATAGTTGTGAAATTTTTGCAGAAAAGCAAAACAAATGAGGAACTGGAGGCTCAGGAAAATATTTTCTCTCGGGAGCTCCTAGGCATTTGTAACAAGTTGTCACGGCAGCTCGGCTCTTCTGACTGGGCAGCTGGTGCCAATTTGGGAGCTATTGTAGGTGTCTATTTGTTTTTGTTCTTCCCAGCTGGGATTATCGTTAAGGTGCCATGTGATTATGGCCTGATGCTTTTGCCCTTGGTGACGTGAGGTGCTTTGCTATCCATTCTTCTGGCTGGTGACTAACAAGCCCTTGACTTGAAGGCTGGTATGAATTAGTATTGAGTAGTGTTATCTGTTCCATAATTAAATTCCGTCTTCCATATCCTTTGAACACTGCGTTTGAGTTTAATTTGCCAGTGCAACTCGACCACCACGGGGCCATGTCTCCTCAACAAAGTCAGAGTAACACTAGCGCCCCTCACTGCAGAACACCCCCCGCGACCCAGAGAAAAGAATTTGCTTTCTCTTTTGCACAGAAAGCCCTGACACCCCAGTGCAGAAGCAGTACTCAGTTGAGAAGCCTGGGCCTGTGTATCCCTCCACGTACTCATTCAGGGTAAGGTTTAGGGTCTACGTCGCAAATTAAAAGATCAGCTTCATATACACGGGGAGAAAGTCCTCTCTGTCCCTTTGATAACTGCTCCAGGAAGATGCAGAGAACGCACCGCGGGTGGTGGAGGTTGTAGAAACGGGCAGTGAGCAGGGTTGTCTGGTAGCCATCAGAGACAGAGAAAAGGCTCCAAAACCCTGGCCTGCATCCACGCACTGCCAGAGAAGCAGTCTCGTGAGTATGTATTAAACTTTTTACGGTAAACATCATTAAAATACACTTCCAATCTATTTTCAACAGAGAATACAGAAGCATTAGGCTTCCTCAACAGACATATTGTTGTCTTGTTTCATCTTGAAGGCATCAACAGAAGGTGTTTAAGACCTTGAGGTAATGTACTTAGGAAAAACAAGAAAATAAATTTATAGGCAAAGCAAGAAAAGAAACAAATGCTTCATGAAGAAGGGAGATGATAAAGAAAATGATTTTAAAAATGATTTGCAGCGTAATCCTGGTCCTGTTCTCACATAGCACAACAAATCCATTCACTTTACTCTAAGTCAAGGTAATAGTAAAGGGAAACTCGAGAGGTATACAAACGTAGTTTAAAAGTATAGTACGCCAGCCAAGTAAAAATAGTATGTTAATTAATAAACAATTGTAGGAAATTTCATTAAGTGTAAATGAAAAGATTGACACGAACCTTTGTGCTGAGTGCTTAAAGCCATATTAAGACCATCAAACTTCAAAATTTAATATCTAAGCATATCAAGAATATGCTGGAAGCAGTATATGCTCTTTCTAATCTCCTTTCCCTCACATGATTATATTTCAATTATAGTTTTCATTTGTTGGAAGTGCATTCTAATACACTTTCCATTCTTCTGGGGAGCCATCTCCACTGACTCATTTTCATCTTTAGATGACTCAGCCTGTAGTGATTTCAGGGCCAAATGTTCAAACTCATTTTTAGCAGTTCACTCATGATGCAATTAGAATTAAAATATTACATGGAATTGATATTTTAAGCAAGTCATTGTGTATCTATACAGAGGTTTGGAAATAAGGAGGAGTGGCCTGGAGTCTCCAGAATTGTATCTTCATGAGGCTGTGAGAATTTCTTTCCTTTCCTTAATGGATGGCTGTTCCTTTGGGCCAGAATCACATTTAAAGCGATCCCAGTTCATTTTGAAATTGTGTGTGTGCACCCTTTGTAGCTGAACTACTGACATTGAGAGGCAGGGGCAATGAGAGGAAAACTATTTCCGAAGAGGAAAAATATTCCTGGAGGAAGCAGTGGTAGGAGGCCTACCATAATTTTATTCCTTTTAAAATCCCCGGTTTGTTTCTCTTGCTCTACGGGGATTCTTACGTATCTCCCCATCCTTGACCTCTACACTCAAGGACTTTTTCACACTTCCCAACTTAGACATTGCCACTTAACTTCCACTGGTGGCCTCACACTACCGTGTTCCCAACTCTTTAATTAGAAATGGTTGATTTGACTTCTTGTTGCAAGGCAAGGAGAAAATGAGTCTTAAACAGTGTTAAGCTCCCATAAATATTTCACCTTATGCTAATTCCTGTGCTTCCAGCAGGGCTGTTGGAACTTCTCAGAAAAAGTGTTTCTGTTCCCCTCAATTAAAAGGCCTAACTGGAAAACAGTAAAATATTACCATTTTCACTACCTGGCACTTTTTTCCAGGCTTAAACTCTGAACGCTTTACATTTTCCTTGCACAATGTATGTAGCCGGAGCCCCGTGCTGTGGGCGCCCGGTCCCCGGACAGAATGACCGTGAAGACGGGGACTTTGGAGAGATCTTGGAGCTCCCTCAAGTGGACACATGTTTAATGCACCCTTAACCTCTAGAAAACGTTTTTGGGCTGCACCTTCTCTCCAGGACGGAAACACTTCATTGTCCCAACTGAGACGCAAAAGAGATTTCCTCTTTAAGCCTGAAACACTCCAAAAATAAGTGCAAGTTTAAACCAGTTTTCCAAGTAAATGAATATGAGTGACCAATGAAGAAATACCGAGTCAGACTTTTTGACTATTGGTTTTGCCTGTGAGAATGTCATTTTGAGTTAAGAATTACAATGTCTTCCCCTCATTTGGATAAAATACTAGTTGTGTAGCAAATTACAAAAAGAACACTTATATAACAATTACACTATATGCCAGGCACTCTTCGAAGGGTTTTCCCTACAGTATTAGTTCATTTAATCCTCAGAACATCCCTGCAAAGTAGGTACTTCAATAATCCCCATTGTACAGATGAGGAAACTGAGCTCTAAGAGGTTAAATAACCTTCCAAAGGTCGCAGAGCTGGCTCTGACCAGTGTGGCTCAGTTGGTTGGGCATCATTTCGCAAGGCGAAATGCCCGCTGGATCAATTCCCAATCAGGGCACATGCCTGGGTTGCAAGTTCAGTCCCTGGTTGGGGCCCTTTCTCACATCAAATCTCTTCCTCTCTTTCTCCCTCCCTTGCCCTCACTCTAAAAATAAAATAAATAAAATCTTTTTTAAAAAGTCACAGAGCTAAAACATGGAAGAACAAGTAGGCAAACCTAGGCAATCCAAAGTCTGCTATGCCATAATTTTGATACGCATTGAACAACTGAATATACACATACATACATGTGCATACAAAGACATGTATACACGCATACACATGCATACATGCACCCACACACATGTTAATTACCAAGCTTTGCTATCCTATTTTTCATTATTACTTATTGTTACTCATTACAGTTTCAAGTGTCTCACTTCCCACTTCACCCCATTCTCCTGGCCTTGCTCGGTGAAGACCATGGGGAGTTTGCTTCCTCGTGGCCAGGCTCTGGCTGGTCTCTCCACTAGGAACTTCCACCGGTTCTTCCCACAAGTGGCTTGTCATGATCCCAGAGCGGTCCCCCTTGACCTTCTATAAAACAGCCACCCCCAATCTCTGTAATGGACTCTCCATGTCCATTTAGCATGCCCATTTGTCTGCACAGGCCTTCTCAATGATCCACAAATGTATCGCCTACCTGTCCACACACCTCACCACCTGTCCACCACAGGGCAGAGCCCACAGGGAAGGAATCTGTGCAGCATACTAGGAAAATCAAAATAATTCTCAACGGATGGTTAAATGATTACATTTTCAATTCTGATGGTTTTTCAGTGAATGGAGAATGATGGTGATAGTCAATATTTCAGTGTTCTTAATAACTATTTTGACAAAATATACTTTAAAGCTTGGAAATGTATAAACCTCTAGCCTAATAACTGTATTTAAGGGTGTATTTTCACTCTTCCTTAATATGTTAGTCTTTTCTGATGTATCAAGAACCTATGACATGCTAAAGTTTTTAAACACATGCAAATATTATGCAGAAATAATACTAAGAAAGGAAATATGTAAATGTGAACATTTCTACACACCAGGATAAAATTCAAAAAGGCTCCCTTTCTGTATATTTTAGTGGATTGCTCCATGACGTCAAAGTCTTACCACGTATCCTGAGTGTGTGTGTCCGCTCATTAAGTCATCTCTTCACATTTAGCAAAACTATCACAGATTAAAACTGGGAAAGTGTCCACAGAGTAATGACACCAAAAGGTTACTAAGAGCTGAGATGCTATTTTTCTAATGAATGCCGTTCAGAGTCCTGTACATCTGGACGGGAAGGGACGGTTGACAGGGAACCGCATTCCAGGCCACCACTGGGTTCCCTGGCAACTTAGATATGTCGCTGCCAATCACAGAACACCAGCATTCCTTCCTCTCCACTTCTTTGCTTCACTTCTCTGTGGCAACCCTCCCCCACACCCCGCCATGTAGTCAGAGTTTATACAGATAAACATACCTCCTTTTCTAGGCTTCAGGCCTTCTTTCTCGGACCAATGTTATTATAATAACGATTAACCCAAATTGTGTGTGTGTGTGTATACTTCATATACATATATACAAGTATACAAATATACATGTATCTGTATGTACATGCATACATATATTCACACATATACATAGTGCATGCACAGACACACTTAGGTATATACAGATCTGAACCCACTCACATGAACTCTTCATGTATATTTATAACTGTATAGTTGCATATCCTTTTGGTGACTTTAAAGCTACCTAAGACTTGTTTTCTTGCTCTATGAGAAACTTAGAAAAAGTCCACTTTTCAGCCAATATTATATCAGAGCCAATAACAACAAAAGAATAACTTTGTGATTTGAGTGGCTTCTCTGTGCCCGTATATTTGAAGGGGATATTGTGCTATGATTTCATTTCGAAGTCGACAGCTTTATTGCTGTCCGCCATCCCAGTGCATTTAGAGTTCTCCTCTATTTGATTTCTCCTACGCGCCCTCATCCCTCTGTCTCCAGTCTGCCGCGATGACGGTGCGAACAGCCGCTGGGACGGCCTCTCTGCGAGCCGCTACTGGGCTAAACGGGGAGACGGAAATGTTACGCATGACTGATGGCCAAAACCCCTCATTTTAGAGAAACCAGCCTCAAATAATTTGTTTACGGCACTAAAACCAAATAAATGATTTTTTATTTTCAAGAAACAAATGAAAGACAAAATCTCATTTCCAAACATACACTCTGTTTTTTTAACCCAACATGAAAGGCCAAGAACTGAATATACTCTAAGACATGCAGGAAGCTATACTTTACTCACATACTAGGATATTAATTAAGATAACTTTATCATTTAAATTTGTTATACACTGCTTATTTTTTGGTCTTTGTATTCTTTCAATCAGAATTTATTCTTTTTGTCATTCATGTTTTGAACTATAGAAAACTTTTGTTAGAATTTTTAATAAGAAGCAAATGTTTAAAAATATGTAACAGTTTACTATGAAGCACACATTTTATTCATGGTTTAAATATAAATAACAATTTTATACTTTGGCAAACAATTTTTCTTTTCTATATTCAGTTGGCTCAATGTAATTTTCTTTAATCACAGTAAAATTAATGGGAAAATTTGAAGACATCACTAAATAATGACAGTACTCACATCAATTATCTTCATTGTTCTTTATGGTTTACTAATAACCACCTCTATTCAGGTGTCTTTCAATGAAACACATCACCCAACTTTATTTTGGTTTTGTTTGTAATGACGCATTGAAGTATCATAATATACTCCCCTAATCAAGAAATGATGTGAACACATTGTGAATAAAGGTGATGTAAAGCAGGGAAAAAGAAGCCAATTTTCTTCTGACCTATTTAGTTTTCAGGGGTTCACAACTCTTTCCAGGCTCAGAATGTGGCAGGGTTCATTGCCACAAATGTCATCGAATCCCCTCGAATCCCCTCCAACTTCTTTGGCTAGCCTTGTTGCTTTTAGTCCGTGGGGACACTTTGGGAGATCAAGAAGAAGGCTCTGCTTGGAAGGGACCCCCTCCCCCTCTTCCTGTCTCCTACTGTTCTCTGTCTGAACTTGAGAGTGCTAGCTGTGCACTTCTTTTGATCAAAAGGATTTGGAAACCTGGCCCCTCTTGCTGGGACTTCACGTCAGTATTTGTGCCCAGCATCTGAACGGAGAAGCTGGTCCCGATGCACCATCCTCTCCCCCCTCTTTCTTCATCACAGTTAGTGCCTTATTCAGCGTGATTTCTGAATCTTGGGATTACTATGGAATCATGCTGATAAGATTGTAAAGAGCAAAATTTATCTCATTTTGGAAGGAAATCCACATGGACTTGCATGTTAAAGACTACGTATCTGTTTAGCCATCTCATACTTTTAAACCTGCAGGAAAAGAGCTGTTTGGCAAGATAGCATGTTTAAGAATGAATGGACCCAATTTGTTTATTTCAATCTTGCCTTGTTCCAGAGGGGATTTAAGGCAGCTGAACAGAGTAAGGTAAGCATAAGGAATAATGGTTAACAAACAGTCGGCAATCGGAGACATGTCTTTTAGAAAAGAGTGAATCAGGCACTTGGTTCAGGGTCTATGTTATCACAAGGCAAAGGAGCCCTCAGTGTCCTCTCAAAGATGTCGTATGACCTGAGCCAATCTGTGCCCCCAAAAGGACGGAGGTGCAAGCAGGTGGTGACACCCACCTGACTTCCCACACTCGATCAGCACCCCAGAATATATGGGATAAACTTGGGACCATGCTACCCACTCGCTATACATTTATTGTCTTGACAGGTCATAGGTCACACTGTTGACCTCTCGTTCCAGACCAGGCTGGAGGCAAAAAAATTCCAGTCTCTTTCCTCTATAAGAATGTTTATTCCTCCCAAATGGCAATAAATTGAGTTTCTCTCCAAATTTATTCTCCAACCCTGAACTCAGCATGTTTGATATGTTAGCCCCTGGTCAACCTTACCCATGTAATTAAAAATTGACTTTCCATTTCTGATACAGAGGTAAAAGAATAGATTTGATTTTTTTTTTGCTGATATTTCTCTCTGTGTGAAATATGTTTCACACTCACAAATCTTCACTTCCATGCAATGTTCTTCCTCATATTTTCTCCAGGAGACAAAGCAAAATAATCAGCAAGTTTACACTGATTTTTAAGTCAGAAGATAGTGAATCCATTTCCGATCTCATATTGCTCACCATGCAAAACTGTGAGCAGCTAACGCACCTTCTTGGAAAACCCTGGATCTCAGCTTCCTCTACAGCCACTAGGGTGACAACATCCACCCCACAGGGCTATTGTAATAGTTACAAATCCCGAAGATTTGTAGTCGCCTCTCTCCATGCCCGGTCCAAAGAAGATGCCAAACAGGCACGAAGTCTTTTCTTTTCCTTGGGCTCTTCCCCTCAGTGCAAACTTCAAAGGGGAAAAAGTATAACCTGAAATTAAGACCATCTAAATCTTTACTCAGATATTCCTGTATTCGATGTTCTTAGTAAGTGATAAACTGCCTTTTTGCATGGGGGCTTCGTTACACAGGCACGATTGAGCAATTCATCAGCTATTGGTGATTTTTAAAATTATCTTAACTTTTACACGTAAGGATTTTTCAGTCTAGGATGTAACTGTCAGATGGCGGTAGCTGGCTTTAAAGTAGTCAGGCTGTACCATGCATTTTCAGTGTTCTCCAAAATAGCCAGATGGGAAGGTGATATTGTTGTTGCCCAACCCCCCAGCTGAGGGCTGGGACAGGCCCCCGGCAAAGTGCTCTTTCGGAGAAAGGCCGTGTGTGGGAGTGGCCTCTGCTCCCGCTCTGTCCCCACGGCCTCCCAGCCCAGAGCGGTCCTACTCTCCACCCCCCACCCCCCCACACCCCCCCTCTCAGATCAAGGGCTCTTGTTGTCCCCTCAGAAATGATGGGAAGAAGGCTTCCTCTCTCTCCCTTTTGTTTTCACTGTTGCAGATCAAAGCAATCACGTTGTTTATTTCCTGGCAATAAGTAAGGAGGTAGTGAAAGAATCACATATGTCTTAAAGAAAATAAACACTGTAATGCCTGTAAGTGTTTGAAGTGTAACACTGTAAGTTCTGTAAGTTCTGAAGTGATAGCAGACAGAAAAGACTTGAACCTTTGAACAAGACCACAATCATCTGAAGGGCCCTGTTGCAGGTTTCCATCTCCTTGTTGAACGGAATTAACTCAAGCATGGCAATAATTCAAACAAACAAAAAGACTCCTTATCTGATTTTAATTTTTAAAATGATCAATTTCATAGCACTGTTTCCTAGTATTTTCATTGCTTATACGCAATACCTTAGTTGTAGTAAAGGTGCAATAAGCTCCAGAGCTGAGCAGGACAACTAATCCGTCTTTCGTAATATTGTTTCAATGTAAAAAAAAAAAAAAACGTTCTCATGGAGAGAATAGTGGCATGAAATTTTGGAATAGAGCCTGGTTGAACGTTTGGAAATACTTATATTGACTAGTGTTTCTATGGGGAGAAGCGGAATTCAGTGCTGATCTCTGAAGCATCTTTACCTCCGTCAGCGTGACGGCATCCCTGGGGACGGCGCTGTCCACCAGAGACGTAGTGAGAGCCACACGCGTCACTTTAAATGTTCTCATAGCCACACTGTAAAAAGTAATGATCAACAGGATGAGTTTGTTTAACCCAACGAATTCAAAATATTATTATTTTAACACGCAATCAATATGTTTTAAATTCCTAGTGACATATAACGTTGGGGGGGGCAGGGGTTTGTAGTGAGGTCTGGCATGCATTCTGCCCACATCTCGATTTCCACCAGCAGCGTATCAAGCGCTCAGGGGACACACGGAAGCAGTGGCTACTGAGTCGGACAGCACCGGGCTGGAAACTTTGCCTCTTCTCTGTGCTATGTTATCTGTCAGTGTTTTCTTAATCTTGTACTTCATTGCATCGTAGGACATTCAGAAGTTAAAAGAGAGTCTGAGTATTGGGTCATCCATTTATTTTTCTATACATATTTAGGGGGGAATACGACACACTTAAGTAGCCAAAAGCCCAAACATAATGTTTACTGAAGACTAGAAGGACAAGTACAGTTCGTATTTTAGAAAATAATGGAGTGTATCCCTGGCTGGTATGGCTCATTGGATTGAGTGGTGGCCTGTGAACCCAAAGGTCACGAGTTCACTTCATGGTCAGGGCACATACCTGGGTTGTGGACCAGGTCCCCGGCTGGGGGCTTGCAAAGGTCATTTGATCGATGCTACCCACTAGCTATTTATTTATTGTCTTGACAGGTCAGAGGTCATACTGTTGACCTCTGGTTCCAGACCAGGCTGGAGACAAAAAAATTCCAGTCTCTTTCCTCTATAAGAATGTTGATCAGTGTTCCACTCCCTCTTCCTCCCTCCCTTCCCCTCTCTCTAAAGAAAAATAAAATAAAATAATGGGGTGTATTTCTACCTACCTTATCTATTTCAACATACTGTGGATGTGTGGCTCTAGAAATCGTAACAGTTCTTCTGCAGGGCATCACGATGACAGATGCATATTTAAATCTGCTAAGAGTGGAAATGTGAGGAAAAAATAGAGTGAGAATCATAGAATGTTATAGCTTGAAAGTTTCCTAGAGGATATCATCGCCAGCCCTTTTATTTTACAGTTGAATAAACCGAGGCCTGGAGTAGTGAGAAAACTTGCCCACGGCCACAGAACTTACTGGAACACAGAGAGATAGACACTAGTTTCCTGACTCCAAGTTCAGACTTATTTTGTTTGGTGACTAATGAGAATTGATTTAGTTATTGGGCACGGACTTTAGATGATTACCAAATCCATATTACTAATCCATACTATTTCAGTGGAAGATTATTTCTCCATTCTATTCAGAATTTTTTAAAAATAAAATTTAGCCCCTCAGAAGTCATCAATATAAAGATGGGAAATCTTTATATGTATAAAAGTATATGTATAGGTAAATCTGTATAAAAGAGCATTCCCAGGAGACTATGGAACAAATGTGTATAAATGAAAGGTTAATAAACTCACGTTTTCAAGCACGGTGAACTAAAGGTTTGTCCTGATTATAACAGACGTGGCCCCTGCGAATGCTGCTTCTCTTGCCCACGTGGGCAGTTTAAAGGGGGTGCGCACGTGGACCCCACGGTGAAAAGCCTGACCAGGCAGAGGCCTGGTGTTCACTTTAAAACACACTCACACAAAAGTGACTCGTTAGAGGAGCCACAGAGGAAGCCACCGCTCGGTGGCGTTGGGATGAAACGTGCATCCCTGCTTCAGCAGCCTCCACTCTATCAAGGGGCAGTCTGCCCTCTCTAGTCCGGGAAAAAGGCACATAATTTTAACACAGACAATTCTTCAAATAGTCTTTTAGATAAATGAAAAAAAATTCACTGTCCTTCTCTCTTTATTCACATCAATTCGTTACCTGTGAATTCTTCTGCAGAGGGTGAAATGAATTGGACCAGCAGGTCTCAAAGTGTGGACCGATGAACACTCAGTCCTCTAAGACAATCCGGGGTAAAAAGGGGGTCCGTGCCCTTAGAAGTCTGTGAAGTTGTGCTCCCCGGGCCTCTGCCATGAGCCCCACTGCACATGTTAGCATAATAAAGGCTCTGAGAAGTTCTGTGGTACAGAAAAAACTCTGCCCCTTTGTTCGCTCCAGATTTGCCCAAGTTTTTTGATCATAGAGATTTTCTTTTCTTCTTCAGCATCTATAAACATCCCATGGACCTAGATTCCTGTGGTACGCGTTAGGAAGTGCTAACGTTGTGTCTTTCTTTCTTCAATTTTGGGGAAAGGTAGAAGCCACTGCAGTGCGGGGGAAAGGTAGAAGAGATCCGGTAGAAAAGACCAGAAGCATTGGTACATGGAGGGCAGTGAGGGATATTTCCACCAGTGTCTGTGCCTGCGGCCCCCTGACCTTCACTTCGACACAAAGTGTGGTAGGACACAGCCAGGTCATCAGGTCATTCTCAGAGCAGAAAGTATAACGCTGAATACATAACACCATCACCTTCATAATCCCAGGAGTGGTAGCTCCATCAACAACTCCTCCCTCCTTCCCTCACGAAAACTTTGCTCTTCTCAGACAGCCCACCAACTACAAAGAAGAAGCACAGCAGCTTGTATTCATTGATAGAAACTGGTTTCTCCCACAATTAGAAAGCACAATGCTAAGACTCATTCTGAGTATTCTCCACAGTCACGTGGCACCCCAGAGGGAAAAGCAGAGAGCGTGTGTGACTCTCGTGTCCCTCCAGGCTCCGAGTAACAGAGTTAACAGTTTTGTGTTTCATGAGTGGTTCTCTTTTTCTCCCATTGCCGCATCTGTCATGCTGCCTCGAAGCTCTTCCACCTGATTTATCTTTAGCAAATTCCATCACGTTAGGTGGCCTTGTTGTTTTCGTAGTCCCAGCTAGCCCTGCCCAAGGAGAAGTCCCAGTGTCACGTCTGACCTAGAGCTCTCTCAGCTCCTCGGCCTCAGTCAGGCTGTGGCACCAGGAGGTTGGATTGGAGACATGCTCTTTCCCTGCCAGGTCCCCATCACTGGGGGCAGAGAAGAGAAAGATGGACAAAGCAAGCGTCTCTTTTCTCACTGGTCCTGATGTCCCTTGCCCACCAACACTGTCTGCTGCATCCAGGTCTCACATATGCATTAAGGGTGAGCTTTTCAGGCATTCAACAAGGGTCCACCGATCGCAGTTTGCTGGTAAGAGATCCACTCCAGCTCAGCCCCTTCCAGCCTTTGTGTTTAGATCTCCTCATCCACGTCTCTTGCTGTCTGGATTCCCCTCATCTAGAAAACATCCCTCTTGGGTAGATTACAGGTGTGGAGGCCTGTGACCAGGCTGTCTTCTGAAGTGTGCCATTGACCCGTGAGAAAATCACACTTTTAAGGGGTTTGCAATTTGTTGGGGTAATGCTAGCTGCTATAACAGACAAACCTGAACTTTTCAGTGGTTTAACCCAGTAGACATTTATTCCTCTTTTGAGTGAAGTCCAAAGAGATGTCCTTGGCCAGATGATGGTGGCCTTCTGACATTGCAGCTCCTTCTGCCTGATAGCCCTGCCCTGCCCTGCAGCCCTGCAAGTCTCAGCATCCCGCCTCTGTGAAGAGACAGTGCAGAAGACTGCATGGAAGGTTTTCAGAGGTTCAGTCTGCGAGTAGCCCGTAATGCTGCCCTCACAGTCCATTGACAGACCGTGGTCACATGTTCTCCTCTAGCCACCAGGCAGGCCAGAAAACGGAGCCGTGGGCCCAGAGGGGGAAAGGGAGATGGGTTTTGGAGAATATATTGCAGTCTCTGCCACAGAGCTATTCCACTGTTCCATTCACTTTTACCACCTTACATGGCATCACTCAGGAGGGGCCCTGGGCTCCTCTCAGCCCCTATTATAAAGCAGCAACCTATTTCCCCCTTGAAAATCAGGATGAATCCCACAGCCCAGGGACATTTTTTTCCCTGCTGACCCAATGGCATGAGGAGCCCAATATCCAGGTGACAGTCTCAACATGCAATTAAATGACTGACTGTTATGTCCTCTAGTGGGGGAAGTTTTCATCTGTGTCATAAGATTTTTAAATCAGCAAAGCTCAAATCTGCGCGACTGGCAAATGAAACATTTACAAGTGAAATTTAGATGTAATCGAGAGAGCCACCATCCCATCCCAGGAATTTTGTTTATGGAGAAATCGCGCCGTGCATTTACACACTACGCCAGAGCTTCCTGTAGGACGGTAACCTGGCCTCACAGTGCTGTCTCCCCGCTGTTGTTAGAACTGAGTTTTCAGGAGGCCCAGCCACTCTTCTTTAAGTCCAGCTGCTTCGAGGGAACAGGGTACATAGTAAAAAGAAGAAATCCTATAGTCGTTCACCCAGGGCTTTGCTTGTTTTTTCCCCTGTGAAAGAAGTTTCTTATTCATAGCAAGGCTGCGTGGATTGCTGTGACGGTGCACATTGCCATGTAAGTCCACGGATGGTAGGAGCCGCGGAACCGTGGCATGCAGGGAATGCGAATCCATATCCAGGAGGGAAGAGATCTGACAGAACTGACCTGCAACCAAGTTGCTGCCTGGTCCTCACTACAGAATACTGAGAATTTCTTTGGATTTTGCAGACAGTGTACCGAATCTACATGATACCCAACTCATTGTCTGCTTAAGCTCTGAAGCTTTGGAGAAGATGTCCCAGGCAAGCAAATCCTAGGATTAAGGAAATCCTAATCCACATGCAGGGTGACTCAATTTTACTACCCTTACTGAGAAAATAACCACAGTCTGTGTCCCCAGACCTAAGGACCCACTGGGCCTACTGGGGATTAGCCTTGACCCACAATTCTGCACTCCTTTGCACTTCCAGATAGCCCCATGCAGACAGTGTGTCTGCGCCCCAGGGTTCCCCTCAGCTCAGAGCCAGTGCCCACGTGCCCACCCCGGCTCAGCTACTGAGGACAAAGTTGGAATAGATAAACCCAGGAACTGAATGTCTACATTGGCTCCCTGATTCCAGGAATGCAAGCATTGTCATAGACAGAGAGGAGTGGAAGTTAATGACAATCCGCCCTCTCTGGCAACGTAAACCAAAAGTGATGCCTATGAGTGGACTCTCATAGATATGCCACTATCAAAGTGTGAAGAATTTGGGGTCTCTCCCACCTCTTATAGAAATCCAGCAGCTCTGGTAAATGGCTACAAGTCCCCCCGGAGAAGGCTGGGTTCAAAAAGAGTCAGATCTCAGTGATTCCAAACCTCTTCTTCACTCGCAGTGAGTAGGTCTAGGAACTGCCTTAAGCCTTAGAATTTGCCCAGTGGCCTGATTGCTATGTGGAGTGACTCTGCTTGCCAAATCTGGAGCCTTCAGGTTCTCCAGATCAAGGAGGATCTTAGTAGATTATCTATTTCAGTCCTAAGATCTCTGCGATCTATTCGTCACCACCAAGGGTTTCTGCAGGTCACCCTTCTTTGATCACCACTCCGGCCAGGGTGTCTGCCATCACGCCGAGTCTACCTTGCCCCCTGAGGTCACAGGCTTCACGTTCCCTCCGCCAGCTGGCAGTCTCCGGTCACAACAACAGCTCAGAAGCCCATTTAGTGGTAGCACCAGCCCACCAAAGAATGACTCTTTGGCACTTGGCCACGTGCCCAACCTGTGATTGTGTTCTTCCCTACCTGGCATGACACCCTGAGAACCCATTCTAAAACCTTTTCTTCAAAAGTCGTGCAGTTCTTTTCATGAGAGCACCTTCTTCTCCTGGGTCTGATGTTGTAACTGGCCCTGTGGGGCCCGCTGCAGTCTGGAGGCAGTGAGGGTCGGCCAGGTGGGGACAGGAGAATTAGCGTCCCCTTGCGAAGTCACTGTCCCAGTTTGGGGTTACCAGGCAGTCTTCGAGCAAGACTGTGTCAGACACCAACAGACAAAGGAGGGGCTGCCTTTTTCAGCCAGGGAGGCACAGGGAGAGGAGGAGGTTTGGAGCTACTCAGGTCATCTGAGTCTTCAGTGTCTCTGAAGATTCGGGTGAAAATAGTTCTTTCTGTTTCTACTCACAGCCCCATCCTCTATGGGACTCAGCCTGAATCCCTAAGCAGACAAAGTCAAACACCAGCGTCTTACTGTGCTCAGGACCGTCCTTCCCATGTGAGGGCTAGGGCTCCATCGTGGGTTCTGGCTTGTCTGCTTGACACTCTGCCTCCCTCCCCCACCCCCGCAGGATGGTTTTTGTCCTGAGAGGCATCGCGGTGTCTCCCACTCACAGACTCCAGGACAAGGCGGACCCCAAAAGGCTGCCGGGCACATCTAGACCCACTGGATTCTCAGAGGCACACACAGCTCAGGCTTAAACCTGGGACCCTGCTACATATCTTTCAAGCAAACCAGCGTCTCACCCACCCTCCATTTGATGTAATCACAGGCATTGCATGAACACACGCAAAGGAGATGTTTGCTTCAGATTTCACTGGCAGGGTGGGCACCAAGCCAATAACTATCGGTTTTAAAGGAAAAGTTCATGATGTGAATTGGATCCAGTTTTAAAGTTCGTTTCTTTTTATGACAGTTTCAGACTGATTTTGTGCGGACTTGTTTTTATGGTCAAATCAAACCAAGTGCTGGATTACCTGCCAGAGAAGTTAAATGCGTCACAGTGACTTAGTGTTGGTGATGTATTCATACATATTTTTTTAAATTCTAGTGATCATGGGGATTTTGCTTATTTTTCCTCCCTGAATTAAGCCAGGTTTGGGTGGAAGAAGGATGAAGACTCTTCCTAACTCCGCTGAAACCGAGTGTCCAAGATAAGGGGGCAGCGAGGGCGTGGCTTCTGCTCCCACCACGTGCACAACTTGCGAAGGGCGGGCGGGCAACCCCACCAGATGCAGACGGGAGGGGTCCGAGTGAGGACTCTGAAAGGAGAGTACCGAAGGGCTCTGTCCCGGCCGAGTCCCCACCCGCCTCTGTAAGAGGGGCTGCTAGCTTCCAGGCCTAATCAAGGGAGACTTCAGAACTGAGGGGACATGCATGGAGCTGTGAGATGGTTCCCTGCCATTGGGAAGGGAGACAGGGGCTACTTCCTGGCTCACACTGCAGGGGGCGAGGGGGCTGTGGAATGGGGTCTGCGAGCGGGGCCGACCACGATTCGGGTGACGGAGCCAGGGGCGTCCTCCCTCATAGGATGGCCGGAGTTTGTCAGGGCATGGGCGTGTGAGTGTTTGCTGAGGACACGCATGGGCCCAATGGGAAAGACATGGCAGGGGGTCACCCGGGGCTCTGCAGGGCAGGGCTGCCCCAGAGGAGCAAGGTGACCTCCGAGGAAAGAATGTCAGTGTCCAGGTGCTATGGAGGGAGTCCCCTTAGGCCACCCTGGAAAGAGCCACGTGTGCCTGGGGTAAGGGAACCGTAGAAGAGGGGCCCATCAAAGGGCCCCAGAAGAACAAAGTCCATTTTAGTCTCATACCCGAGCCACCAGAAACAGCAGCCTGAACAATGTGACAGGCCAAGAAGGAATAAAGACCTGCCCCATTACCTTCCCCTTCCCCCTCCTCCCATTAAAAACTTCACATTCACGGGGGCAGAAAGTAAAGCTAATGAAGTGGGTGCTAGGGGCTGGGAGAGAGTGAGCAGAAGAACCGAATCCCGCTCTAGCAGGAAGCAGGCTCGGGCTGCGGAGGGGGAGTCACACCGGGTCAGCCTCGCTCTGATCACTGATGTGTACGGCACAGTCTCACCGCTGCATGGACACGGTGGTCATCTAGGAACTAAGGAAGGCCAACCACGGCATGGGCCCCGGGAAGAAGTAAATATTACTTCTGATGAATGAAATGTCACCAGACAGTGGGAGAAAATTTACATTCTGAGTTTGATCCTTTCCCCAGTTATAGTTACAAATGGACCATCCCAGACTGTCTTTATTCTTCCTCTCTCCCTCTTTCCCGTTTCCCCCCTCTCTCCCATCTACCTTATGGCTCTTTCCCAGAGTGAAATATTAACAAGTACCATCCTACCTCCGTGACTTCCTCAAGCTGCATGCCCCTGCTCACAGAATCAGAAGGGCTGATGCTGAGCAGGGGACCCTATGGGGCTTTACTTTTTAAATTGAGTAGTTGGTTTAACCTATCACAGTGACAGAAGGTTGAGACCGATACAAACAATCCTTTGTATTATTTCTATCATGGCTAGATGATCTATTTACTTACTGAAGAATGATTTACTATCATCATGAATTTTTACCTGCAAGAAAAGTTTTTAAGCCTAAGCAAAGCACCCAGTTGTCTGCATAACCAGCCCTCCAAAGCCTGTCTTTAATCTTCCTCCTCGGTCTGCAAGCATACGCAAAAGCTTCCCAAGACTAATAGGGTGAGATTCAAACTCTGTTGAGCATATGCCACAATTTCCAGAACAACGCTCCTGAATCAAAGGTTATCTTAATATCTTTCTAATGGACTGCAGAATAGGGGTGTGTGGGAGGCACCGTAGAGCGGCATATGCTTTACTATTTATCTCATTTTTTCACTAAGGAATAGAAATGTGTTCTCCATCCCTACCCATTGCACCCCATTTCTCAGCAAAATCAACTAAAAATGTAAAAAAAAAAACATAATAATAAACTAGCCTCTACAATAGAAAAAGAAGAACTTAATGGGGGAAGATAATGCAAAATTCCACCCTGCCTGTGTTTCTGTTTGGAAAGAAGTGGGGTGGTCAGTGAGGAGAGCCTCCCCCATCACCCACACGTCCAGAGGAACTTGAACATGGAGTTTGCAGAAGTCGGTTGCCCGGTCTTTCTCCAGCGAGCCCCTGGCTGGCTGCCTTCCTGCCCAACACGGTGCCAGAGGCCGCAGTGCGAGGGCAACACAGGGGCATCTGGCTTATAGAAAGGTTTGAGGGGCAAAAGTGACTTTGGCCATAAAACAATTCAGATTTATTATTGAATAGAATGCAAAATATGTGTAAGTGTTTAAAATAAAATTGAAGGCTTCAATAATTTCACATATTGGGTCCTTCACTCGAGACAGCACTGCAGAAAAGCTTGAATATCAGGTAGTCATAGTATCTGGAAAGCCATTATGGAAAAGTCACCAATTCGTATTCTGTACACCCTGTCATTCATTCTGACCTTACATCCAAATATGATCAACCTCAGTTTAAGGTAAAAAGGCTAAAACTTTAAACATTTATGGAACCTGTCCAAAGTTACACAACTAAATAAAAATTTCAACCTATCCCTGGCTGATTCCAAAGCCCATTCTCTTAGCCAAAATGTTCCAGCTACTTCCACCGAGAGGCACATTGGTTTCCCAGCCCTACACTGACTGGAGAAGGCTGTCTTGGACAAAGAGCATCCGGGATGCTGTGGCAGGTGGCTTGATGTCTCAGAGGGCAAATGCAATAACCATGTCTTGTCAAACGGCTCAAGTGCCAGAGCCCTTTCTCTGTAGTTATAAGCAGTGGGAACTGCCATGCAGGCACACAGCAATCTGTTGAGCTATGAGAAGTGGCGATGCATTCTATTTTTAAAAACTTCTCATGAAAACAAGGATTTTTCCGTTTGTGGGAGCATTTCGAGATACGGGAAATTTCAAAGCGCTTACAGAATTTATGACCCAAGTTTCATGATGACCCCTATCTTGTTCTTAAGAGTTTTTCAGATTTAGAGTATGGTGGACTCTAGTTGCATCAACAAATTCAGGAGCCTGTACAAGTGGCCTGCGTCCCATGCAGAAATAACCAGAGCAGACAGACGTAGCCAGAAAAGGGCTGAGGGGGTTACTGGCTAAAATCTTGCTCTAGAGGTTTTTCCATACGGTTCAGTGTAGTTTCGTTTCTTAAGAACTAAAAGTCTGTCATACATAAACAAAGGTAGCTAGCCAACATGAGGAAATTGTTTTAGAAGTTTATATTAATTATGTATGTTATATTTCTCCTTTTAAGCAATTACATGATTCATTTTGGTCTAGGAGGCTTTCTCCCTAACAATATTAAAACAAGAAAAAGATGTATTGGCATGAATATGATACTATTTAACTGTTCAAATTAAAAGCAGACCTCAAAGCAGTCTTTCAAAGCAAGTATTTGAAATAACTTTTCTGCGAATGAAAACTGGTTAATGACTTGAGAGAAAAAAATATACACCTCTTCGTCCTTTTCCAACACATATCCAGCCACTCTGGTCCAAGGTATTCCTTGCTAATCATACATATTTTATGTTCTTCCAACTTCCTAGGCACCTTAATTTTTTAAAAAATCCATGCTAAAGTACTGACTCAACATGATGAAAGTTCCCTGCTTGTGCGATTTCTGTTTCATGACAGCCTTGCTTTTATATAGTTCTTTTCATCTCTTTACTTTAAGGACTTTTTTTAGACTATAATTATTCTTGAGACTCTGGGTTAACATAACCATTAAATCTTACATAGGTGGGTGATAAATTGGAGGCCAGCAAGTTGTACTGATCTTTTTAAGTTCTTCTTGTTTGAATGCAGTCACCATAAAGCAACCTGAAGAAATATCTGCATTCCAGAAACAAAACACACATACACAGTGACACTGCCCCCAAAGTCTAGACAGTATGAAAGCTTATGAATTGTCCCTTAAAAATAATTAATTTCTCTTAGCCTCAGCAATTTGGGAAAATTTTTTAAATAGGATGTGTCATAGTTACAAATTTCACATTTGGTGGCTTTAATTATTTCAAAAAGAACGTAGTCTTCTCCTCTGTCTCTCCAATGGAAAAGCATTAATTTGCTGTTCCCTTAAAATAAAGGTAACATGGAATGCAAATGATTTTTTTCTATAAATAAAAATCCTGAAGTAAGATTCTTTTCATTTCCATTTTCGAAAATGACAATTCAGAACCTTATCAAAAATTCCAGAGCAAGCAAAATAAATATTGTACCCAATTCCCTCTTTTTCCATATAGCTGAGTCTGCATTAAATAGATATTTCTGTCCATACCCTTTTAAAAAAAATTTCTGGGGAAAAAAACCTGCATTTGGGGCCGTTAATGCTGATCCTTTGCATCTTAATTAATGGTTGCCCATGACCTGGAGCACCAAGTATTGCACTTCTGGCATTATTTGTAGTTGGCTGAGATTCCATTAATTGAAAAATTTTGCTGTTGCTAAAGAAAATGTGAAATGGAGTATTTATAACCGTGGAACCTGATTTTTATTTACAGTCATCTGAAAGAAGGTCTACCTCAGTGACAAAGGTGCAGCATCTTCCCAAGTCAGGATGTCAGAAACACTTGACTCTCAAAGGTTATTTTAAGGCATTTATATATATGCATATATATGTACATATATATTTTTTCTTCATATGGGGAAAAATGCTAATTTTACAGAAATGTTCTGTATGATGGAAAAAATAAAGTTATATTAAAATCCATTAATTGAATATGGCAGCACATGCAGACACAGCTCACCTCTTCACACAACCACATCAAAATTATAACTAAAATATAGAACAATCATCACTCAGAACCATCAGAAATTGAGTTGAATGGAAGTCTGACAACTACAAAATCAAAGAAACCACATCCATCCAGGCTGGTTGGAGTGGCCCAGATGCAGAACGGGATGGTCCCTCACCCATGTGTGGTAGATAAAAGTCAGGACGGGTGTCTGGGGAGCGAGGAGTCTCAGGCTCATTCCAGGACTCCTAGCCCAGGGTTCTAGTACCAGGAAGATAAGTCCCCACAACTTCTTGCTGCAAAAACCAGTGGGGATTGAATCGGTAGAAGAAACTTCTGGAACCCCAAGCAGTTCCTCTTAAAGAACCCACACACAGACTCACCTACTCAGAATTATTCCCTGAGCTCCAGCACCAGGGTAGCAGTAGTACACAGGAATAAACTGGAGTGTCTGGCATCAAGGCAAGCAGAGGCCATTGTCCCTTTTCCAACCACCCTCCTCCCCCGCACAGTTGGCAAGTTGGTGCCATATCTGAGACTCTATCAACCCAGCTAACACTGTTTGACCCTCCTTGGAGATCCCCAAGACTCCACTCCACTCCAAGCTACTTTTCCATGTGAATGGCTGGTCTTGGCTCATGCTTCACAACTTCCTAAATCCTCTCAAACAAGCAATAGCTGGCCTCAGTGAGCCCCAGGCCCAGCACTAGCAGCAGCCAGCCTAGATGCATTGCTTGGCTTCCCCTGGGAATCTCCAACTACAGCACAAGTAGCAGCCACCTCAGATTGCTTTATAACTCAGGCAGGGAGCCCCAGACAAAACACAGGTGAGGACTGAACTTGGCCTGCACCACCTGGGAAGCCCCAGGGCCAGCGCATCCAGTGGACAGCTTCAGACCATGTTGGAGCACCACTACCCTGCCCCTGCAGAGCTAATCCTCCATAGAGGGCAGAGGTTGGTGATAAGTGGTCACAGCCAACCCTTGCAGCTGACTGGCCTAGGTAAATACCTGCCATTGATCTGCCAATAGCAATCAAGGCTCAACTACAAGAGGAGGGTTTAGTCAGCGCACATGAAATGTGCACCCCAAGTACTCAGCTTGAGTGATATGGGAGGCTGTGCCACTGGACCCTACAGGACACCTACTACATTAGGCCACATTACCAAGACATGGAGTCAAAGCAGCTCTACCTAATACATAGAAACAAACACTGGAGAGGCTGCCAAAATAAGAAGACAAAGAAATATGGCCCAAATGAAGGAACAGATCAAAACTCCAGAAAAAGCTAAACAAAATGGAGATAAGCAATCTATCAGATACAAAGTTGAAAACAATGGTTATAAAAATGCTCAAGGAACTTAGTGAGGACCTCAACAGCATAAAAAGAAATCCAGTCAGAAACAAAGGTTACACTGATTGAAATAAAGAACAATTTACAAGGAAACATCTGTACAGTGGATAAAGCCGAGAATCAAATCAATGATTTGGAACATAAGGAAGCAAAAAAACAACCAATCAGAAAATGAGAAGAAAAAAAGAATTAAAAAAATGAAGATAGTATAAGCAGCCTCTGGGACAACTTCAAGAGGTCCAACATGCACATCATAGGAGTGCCAGAAGGAAAAGAGAAAGAGCAAGAAATTGGAAATCTATTTGAAAAAATAATGAAAGAAACCTTCCTTAATTTGGTGAAAGAAATAGACATGTAAGTCCAGGAAGCACAGAAAGTACCAAACAAGATGGATGCAAAGAGGACCACTTCAAGACACATCATAATTGAGATGACAAAGGTTAAAGATAAAGAGAAAATTTTAAAAGCAGCAAGAGAAAAGAAGTTAGTTACTTATAAGGGAGTTCCCATAAGACTGTCAGCTGACTTCTCAAAAGAAACTGCAGGCAAGAAGGGACTTGCAAGAAGTATTCAAAGTGATGAAAAGCAGGGACCTACAGCCAAGATTGCTCTACCGAGCAAAACTGCCATTTGGAATCGAAGGCCAGATAAAAAGCTTCCCAAACAAGAAAAAAACTAAAGGAGTTCATCATCACCAAACCATTATTATATGAAATGTTAAAGGGACTTATTTAAGAAAAAGAAAATCAAAACTATGAACAATAAGATGTCAAAACATACACATCTATCAACAATTGAATCTAAAAAACAAACTAAGCAAACAAGAACAACAGAGATGGAATCATGGATATGGAGAACGTTTTGATAGTTGCCAGATGGGAGGGGGCTTTGGGGGAATGGGTGAAGAGATGAAGAGGTTAAGAAGTGCAAATAGATTGTTACAGAATAGCCATGGAAATGTAAAGTACAGTATAGGAAATAGAGTAGCCAAAGAATTTATATGCATGACCCATAGATGTAAACAATGGTGGGGGGATTGCCTGAGGGAGTGGGGGGTGCTGGGTGGAGGCGTGCAAAGGGGGAAAATCAGAGCAACTGTAATAGCATAATCAATAAAATTTTTTAAAAATCTATTAGTCAATTGCTAATCAAATAACAATTCCTAATTCTCCAAATGGAACTATAGCTGTCTTTGACCGTAATTTATAGGACTAAATTATATTTTGGCTTAGTTTTAATATCCAGAGAAACTCATTTCATAATTGGTAGGTATGCAAACATACTGGCAGTTCAGGTTCTTATTTTATTAGGAAAAGTACTTTAGGAAATTTTCTTTCCCCTGCCAGCTGAAATTACAGAGCAAGTCAAAGGCATGCTTAAATAACAAACATGCATTTTGCAGGAGGTATCATGTCCTCCTCTTTTAAAAAAAATATGTAGAAGACAAAGGCTTTTCCATTTATTGTTTTTCAAATAGGCTTTCTTGTACAATAGTTTGACTTAATGTTTTTTGCTAATGTTTACTGACCCAAAGACTACTGATTGTCTCTGGGTCAATTCCAAAGACAGAGCAGTGCACTGCGTAAGATGCACTCTTGGTAAGCAATGATACCAAAAGCAGTACTGGCTAATATTTACTGCCTGTTTATACAATAATGTGGTAACTGTTTTCCATCAGATATCATCATATGCAATTTTGATAACAAACCAGTAGAGGCTTAACTCAACTGTCTCAGCTGGCCTGGCCATGCCCATCTATGGAATTTCAAACAGGATAACCAAGGGCAGCCTACTCCTAAGTCATTGTCATTTTCCAGGCTTGCAGTGTGTAGCTCCACAGAGAATCTGAGAAATATGGCAACCAGTGTCAGCAATACAGGAACAAACAACTACAGGAATGATGAACAGAATAATTTTGTTAATAATGGCAGTGATCATTGATGGAATATTTGCAACTTTCTGTCTCCAATGGATAGCAAAACTATTTTGGATACTTTCCCTTCTGATTTTTTTTTCATAAAGCTACTGAGATAACAGGGCAAATCCCAGAAAGATTTATTTCATTTCATCTTTCTAGCAGATTATCAACTGCTTTCCACTATCGATCTTTACTAACATAGGCAATTAGGGTTTACATGAATAGGTGGGGAAATAAGGATTCTAAAAAGACAAATCAGGCCGAAAAGTTGGTAGCATATTAAAATGAGAACTAAAAGCTCACTATCATCAAAATGTTTCATTTTTTCCATATTATATACATAATAGAAATACTCTTTCTATTAAAAAGTATATTCTGTAGCTTTAAATAATCAAAAGGCCATATGCTGGCCTATTTTAAAAGTAGCATCTGAACATCCTGATTAAAAAGACTCATTTTGTACATAATAGAAATTTTCTACTAAAAAAGTATTTTTCTGTAGCTTTAAATAATCAAAAGGCCAAATGCTGGCCTATTTAAAAAGTAGCATCTGAACATTCTGATTTTCTACCACAGAGTAGATTAATAAATGAGCAGCACTTGATGTGATGACTGTAGAACAGGAAGGAACAATGCACAATTATTTTGAACAACTGCCCGTGGGCATGAGCTTCCCGCAGGCCGTCCCTGTGTTCCGGTGCCCCGTCGTTCGTAATTACACGTGTGAGCTGTGACAGTGCCGTTGCTTGGTTAGAAACTGAACTTCTCTGACAACGGCAGTAAAACTTGACGGAAGATGAATGTGACTTTTTTTCACATCCCTTCCTCTTCTTTCACTTGTTTAAACATGTATTAATTAACTTGTTCTGGTAAGTATTTAGTAAACATTGAACAAGGACGTTTCTTTAGTGGTATAATTAAAATTCCCTTTTAAAATGCTTTGCATGATATTTTATGTGCAATTTGACTCAAGTAAACAGAGGTTCTAATTAGAGTTTTTAAATGAAGGCAACCAAAATAGATAAAACATCCAGCAACGCATTCAAGCACACTGTCTCCCTGTCCAGTGTGAGTTTGATTCGATGGTCCGTTAACTTCAGCTGAATTAGTTACGATGCCCCCACCTTCACGGGCCCCCTTCTGCCTTCGTCGGTCTCGGGGAATAAACTTCTCAATGGTGCCGTACCCCTCCGAGTCATTACATAACATTTACTCCGTTACATTTCTTCTAAATTATTATACCAAGATATTATAAGAGCATCTATTTTAGGGTGTAAATTCTCTGCAAGTAAAGTGTTACATAGAACACATGGAATGAATGAAGCTATCCAAATAGAATTGGGGCTTTGATATTTTTTTCCCATCATAACTTGGTGGAAAGGGTTACATCTGTGTAAATAGCACTGTACTTTTCGGTGAGAATAGCCATTGTAGCTTTTCAATACTACCGACAAATGTGCAACTGGATCATTATCCATTTTGTCATATTTTGTGTGTGTGCATGTGTGTGTCCTGGGAACAGTGAAGAGAGGTAGAATTCATTTTGTCTGTCATGCATTGATTGACTGAAGTGAAAAATATTTTAAGAGAAGCTTCAAACTCCCCATCCTTAAATTATTCATACTTTCTTCCTTTTAGTGAGACTGTAGACAACTCCAAAAAGCAAAGCTTTAAATGCAAGAATTGTTGGTCATTAATAAGTGATTTACTGGCTGTCAGGATCATTGATATCTCTAATGATCTTTTTTAATTAATGGGGATTAAAGCAGATTCTTCCCAATCGCTTTCTTCACACCTGTGTTCTGTACCTGAGCTGGCCAGAGGTGGAAGCAGAACTCACACCCTGTGGCTCCCAACTGCAGAACTGGGGCCTGCTCTCCTGAGGTAGCAACCACTTCTGCATTTGTAAAAGTAAAAGCAAAATAAAACGTAACCCCGACTCCAGGGAGAGTCTGCTTAATGCTGGGGTTTACTTAGCAAGCCCTCTGGACTCTCAAAACAAGCTACCTTTCCAGCCTGGCGTGTTTTATTTTAGTAATAAAGGTGATGTTTTGGTTTCCATCTCATGCTCCTTTGTTTTATTTCTTAATTCCCTGGGTGCTTGGAAGAGAAAGAGGAGCGCTGTTTTTAACAGGTGCCTCCACAGAAGGAAACGGAAGCCCCTAGTGCCGGGTCACCTGCCAACTTCTCGAGGCGAATAAGTATTTATGCTGGGACACAAACGGGCGAACTGGCTCCGTGCTTCCAACCGCGGAGCGGTTCGGTCCTGGGCCTTACTTAGCTCGCCAGCTCTGATTTCACACGCGAGAAACTAAAGCCCAGAGACGTGGAGCAGCCCGCCTGAAATAACACGGGCAGCGAGAAAGAGGAAGACCTCAACCCAGCTCTTCTAAATGCCACTGTAACAGCATCGACAGTCGTTCTGCCTGCATTTATTCTACTTATCCATGCCTTCTCAAAGCAAACATTCAAAAGAACAGGACCTTTTCTTAATGACGCAGGGCCGTCATTATAAATATTCATGTGCTGGATTTCCTCCAGAGCTGTGCAGTATTGATATGTCCACTCTTACGGTCGTTAGTCATATCATCATTAATTCATGGGTTTAATCAGTCTTACATTCAGTCGCTCATGCATTCATCCACGCACTCACTTATTTTACAAATGTTTATCTGGTGTCACTATGTGCAGGCACGGTCCTTGGCGTGGAAACATAGCACGTCGCCACTCTGGGAGGCCAGCCCCTACTCGATCCATTCTGTCCTTGGTTCTCCCGCCCGTCGCCTTCCAGCCACCCCCTCCCACGAATGTCGGTACTCCAGCCTCCAGCTCGCCTTACCTCATCCCTCTCATTTGCTGAGGATTTAGAAACCTGATGATAAATTTGTTCAAATTTTGTCTGAAACGAGAGTAAATAAAGCCTAGATGCTGTTTCCATGAGCGAAATACAAATGAGGTAGTGAATGTCCTGGTTGAAAAGGAGCCTCTGGATGAGCTGGCTTTTCTCCAGGCTCTGCCGACCACTAGCTGCGCATCCTTGGGCCAAGTGTGCAGCCCCTGAAGCCTGCGCTTCTCCTCTCTGAAGCGGAACCTGAGAAGGATGGCGTGCGTCTCCAGGGATTGTTGTTTGAGATTCTCCTGTTTACGGAGCATTTATCCCATCACCTGGCACACAGCAAACGTTTGCTATTCTCGTTTTGCTTTTATGCGCTGTGACAACTATGTTTACTTCTCAGAGACCTGTATTGTTGCTATATTTTAGGGAGTTGTGAGGACTCGGTTCTAAGATCTCGGCTATAGTGAGCACTTACCGCGGGCAGCAGCCTGGCCTGTGACTCCTCGGAGTGGGCTCAGAGTGGGAACTCTGGGGTCTGACGTCAGGGCTAGCGTCTGGCTTCATCACACACTCATTTCATGACCTGGGACAAGTACGCTGCCTCTCTGAGCTTCAGTTTCTCATCTGCAGAAAGTTTAAGAATACTATCCACCTCCCAGGGTAGTCGTGAGGATTCAGTGAAAACACGTTTGGGATGTGCTTAGCACAGTGCTAGTACCTAGTAGTTCAGGCATGGAACATAGCAAATTTAACTAGTATGATTATTTACGAGTTAGACTTCATGTCATTGATAAGAGGCTTAGACATTATATCAGCAAAAGTAAATATAGCTCTACCCCTCCTAAGAATTTACACAAGTATGAGCTTTTAAAAATCATCTGTGGTGTGCCAAGTTTCACAGTGACTTGGTGATAAATCTAACCATGTAATTCGTTTTGCAATTTAATAAAGTTCAATCTATTTGAACTCATACTCACTAAGGTGCCCTGCTCTCCTGCTGTTCCATAGCCCCCAGCCAGGTCTCTCAGGGTGCCCTTCCATTGATCACTTGCAGGAAGAATTAACTCATAGAAACCATTCACACTAATGTGCCAGTGGGTTTTAACATCTCGCAGTCTTGTTCAGGCTTCTTTGTCTTAAATGGCTATGCGTCCAAAAGAATTAATGTAGCTGCCAGAGAGCCTAACTCACAAGCAGGGAGTAAGATGAAACCAAGTCTTTCATACATTCCTGCAACTTAGACGTATAGCTTGTTACAGAAATGTTTAAAATCCATGCCATGAATAGCTAATGTATAAAATGCTTTCTCTTCTCTTTGGGTTTCATGGGCAAATCTTTTGAGAAAAGACAGCAGCCACAAGCCCAGAGGCCCTCCAGAACGAAACAGTGTGGATAAAGGAATGAAGGAAGCAGTTTAAGAAAACAGCAGTGAAGTGGCGAATGGGAACGGATGGCAGTTAAACACAAGGGAGGGGGCAGTGCCGAAAAGACCAGTAGGGAAGGGCTCCCTCCACTCCAGGAATCCCAATTTGACAGATCTTCTGAGTTAATCCAGAAAGAGGCACATAACCATCTTGCAAAATTAGCACCTGATTTCAGTTTTTTGATCTACTAGGCAAAACAAGAAATGCACAAGAGGCAAACTGGCTTTGGAATGGCCCGTGTGTGTCGTCTCCTAGCAAGTTTTTGACAGGTCAGGGCGTTGTGGCCAACTTAATAGCTAACACCTCACATGAATCTATTCACCTTGTCCTCACAGCCAACCTCTGAGGTAGGCACTATCTATCAGTGCCATCCCATTTTGTAGATAAAGAAATTGAACCATGAACCATGCATCGGTCCCCCACTTGCCCAGCCAGGATTGGGACTGGGCAGGATTGAGCTTCTATCCCTGACTCACAGAGGGCCAGAGTCTGTGCTTCACAGGATATCTCGTCTCCCGATAAAATAGTTTAGACTTTTCCCCTCGTATGGAAGGAGAACTTTGTCTGTATCTTCTGGTTCAAGTTTTTGGAGTTTGTTTTTTTTTTTTGTCCGAAGTGAGTATTTCAAATCAACAAATATTCCTTGAGCTTCAACTACACATAAAACACCATTTTATGTGCTGTAACACATTTGACTTTGTCTTCCTTCATTAATGCGATGTGTCGAGTATGATTTTAGAATGAGGGTAATACTGTTGAATAGCTTCATTTGGAAGTACATCAGTTTGCAAACGGATTCACAGATTATCCACAAATATAAACATTTACCAAAAAAATCAGGCCTCACTTGATGGCTGGTGCCATAATGATTCATTGGCACCAGGGAAATGCGACGTGACGAGAGATGCCAAGGCTGTTTGACACATTTCAGTGGAGTTCATTACACACACGGAACAGAACCAATTTTACTCAACAGTGACTTTGACATTTACAGGAAAATGAAATGGGGGTTTAGAAATGAAGACTTCATGGGAAATCTCTACCAAAAATTGTAAATTAATTCTATCCTTATGTCACCACTTCTAGAAGATCAGCCGTGTTCTGGAGACTTATTTTTACTTACACCAGGTGGCAACCTATTCAAAACAACCTTTCATAGGTGATCAGAACATTGATCTTGAACTAACTTAATTGGCTGTAAAGTTCTTCTTTCATAGGAACATATACATTATTAAAGGCTTACTTGTAGATAGATGTGTCCTTTTGGCATCACTCTGTTTAATTCATCCCGATATCACAATTTTGTTTCTTTAATTCGCTAGGTTTTAATAGAGTAAATACCATCCTCGCCGCATTGAGCCCAAAGACAGTGTGGGACTGGAGAGATTTCAGGCTCAGAGTTGGAATCCAATAGGGTCTACAGAAATGTTAAATGGCTGTAAATAACAAGCTGTTTTCTATATCACTAATGAGATAATATGAGAAAAAATACCAAAGCTTAATTTAGGACTCACAAGACATATGCTAAAAGCATCGCTAATGGATTATGCCAATGATTTGCAATGACTTATGTGTAGACAGTTTTTTCACAAATGTTTTCTGTAGGCAGCATCCTGCAAAATACTATGCTATAGTACTTACACACAACATTATTTTTTGAAGAAATAATTTCATGACAGATTTTAAAACATTCCCTATGGTAAATGGTTAAACTATATGAATAACATTGCTTTACTGAACGTTCAGTGTTCTTTCAATGCCAGAGTTAAGGCTCTGCATACCAAAGAATGCATGTGCTTGGTTTAATTTCTGAGCCCAGATAGCACTACAGTAATATTGCGCTGATTAGAATTAATCAAGAACATCAGAACAAATGCATGCTAAGTCTGAATTCTACAACTTTAAACTAATTATAGCTTTTAAATCTAATATTTACTTATTTGTTTGTCTGTAAATAGTATAATAGAATCAGTATCTCAAAACCATATAATGCAGTGAGTCATTCAGACTGTTGTCAAACATGCGTCACTAGAGAAGCAATTCAATCAAAAGGGGAGTTTTCTAATTAGCATATTAATTATTTACAAATAAAAGGTGATTCCAAAGTACTTTAGGTAACTTGAAGGCGTTGTAGTTTGTCTTCTCATTTTATTTATCTCTGTGAAATATATTTGCATTATTATTTTCCAAAAATCTAGGGAAAAAGGTTTTGCTTATCAAAGGAAAACTTCAGTCCAGCTTCTGCATTAATTATAACATATTCTAAATAGGCAGGACGTAAATTCATCCGGCCCAGGCTCCTCCTAAATGGAATGCATTAAATAAAAGTTGGATTTCACTATAAACTCTTTTTTAGTATTAAAATAATACAACATGCATTATGTAGTAAACACTGTAGAAGGAATAAAAGTGGGAAAATCATTATGGATTTGCTATTTATGTTTTCAGAAATATTCTAATTTAGTGAGATCATGCTGAATAAAGAAGGCCTTGGGGACAGGATTGGGGGGTTAGCCTGGGACAAGCTGCTGCTGCTGCCGCCGCCGCCGCCCATTTCTCCCTGGTTGCAGACCTCATGGGGTCCCTTGGGGTTTAGGAGATGTGTGCCTGTTGGCGGGGGAAGGACAGGGATAGAGAATAAAAAAATGAGTGTGTGCTCCCGGGAGGGAGAGAGCGTGTGACGTTGAGCATTTTTTACATATCTATTGGCCATCTGTATATTCTTTCTGGAGAAGAGTCTATTTGGTTCTTTGCCCATTTTTTAATTAGATTGTTTGTCTTCCTGGTATAAGTTGCGTAAGTTCTTTATACATTTTAGAAATTAACCCCTTATCAGATGTATCATTGGCGAATATGTTCTCCTATACAGTGGGTTCCTTTTTCATCTTGTTGATGGTTTCTTTAGCTGTACAGAAGCTTTTCAATTTGATGTAGTCCCATTTGTTTCTTTTTTTCCTTTATTTCTCTTACTCAAGGAGACATATCCACAAAGAAATTGCTACGAGAGGTGTCTGAAATTTTACTGCCTATATTTTCTTCTAAGATTTTATGGTTTTTAGACTTACACTTACACTTAAGACTTACACTTAAAAAGATTTACACTTAAGTCTTATCCATTTTGAGTTTATCCTTGTGTATGGTATAAGTTGGCGGTCTGGTTTCATTTTGTGTGTGTGTATGTACTTGTCCAATTCTCCCAACACCGTTTATTGAAGAGACTGTCTTTCCTCCATTGTATGCTATTGCCTCCCTGGTCAAACATTAAATGACCATAAAGTCATGGGTTGATTTCTGGGCTCTGTGAACTGTTTCATTGATCTATATGCCTGTTCCTTTTTTAAAATGAAAATATTTTATTCATTTATTTTTAAAGAGAAGGGAAGGAAGAGGAAAAGAGAGGGAGAGAAATGTCAATTATTTGTCTCTTACATACCCCTAACTGGGGAACTGGCCCAAAACCCAGGCATGTGTCCTGACTGGGGTCCAAACTGATGACCTTTTGGTTCACAGGCTGGTGCTCAATCCACTGAGCCACAGTAGCCAGGTATATGCCTGTTCTTATGACACAACCAGGCTATCATGATTACAATGGCCTTACAGGATAGTTTGATATCAAGTATTGTGATACCTCTGACTTTGTTCTTCTGTCTGCAGATTGCGGAGGCTATTTGGGGTCTTTTCTGGTTCTATATTAATTTCTGGAATATTTGTTCTAGATATATGAAATATGTCATTGGTATTTTAATAGAAATTGCATTGAGCCTGTAGATTGCTTTGGGTAGCATGGACATTTTAACCCAAATGTCCATAATTCTTCCAATCCATGAACACGGTATATGCTTCCACTGATTTGTACCTTCCTCAATTTTTTCAATGTGTATAGTTTTTGGAGTACAAGACTTTTACCTCCTTGATTAAATTTATCCCTAGGTACCTTATTTTTTTGTTGCAATAGCAAATGAAATTGTTTTGTTGGTTTCTCTTTCTGATAGTTCATTATTTGTGTATAAAAATACCACTGATTTCCGAGTGTTAATGTTGTATCCTGCTCCTTTGCCAAATTTATTCATTAGATCTAGTAGGTTTTTGGTAGTCTTTAGGATTTTTTACACACAGTATCATGTCATCTATAAATAATGGCTGTAACAGTCATTATATAAAAAATGACTCCTTCCCAATTTGGATGCCTTTTACTTTCTCTTCTTGTCTGATTTCTGTGGCTCAGACTTCCAGTCCTATGTTGAACAAGAGTCATGAAAGTGGACATTCCTGTCTTGTTCCCATTTATTTGGTTCTTTCTTTTTTTCATGATAAGTTTGGGTAAAGAATCATCAAGCTTATTTTATCTCTTCAAAGAACCAGCTCTTGGTTTCATTGATCTTTTGTGGGGTTTTTGTTTGTTTGTTTGTTTGCCTCCATGTTATTTATTTCTGACCTGATCTTGATTATTTCCTTCCTTCTATTACTCTGGGCTTTCATTGTTATTGTTTTCCTAGTCCTTTAAGGTGTAGGGTTAGATTATTTATTTGAGATTTTTCTTACTTCTTAAGGTAGGCCTGATATGCTATGAACTTCCCTCTCAGGACTACTTTCTCTGTGTCCCATAGATTTTGGGGTTGCTGTGTGTTCATTTTCATTTGTTTCCAGGTAATTTTTTTGTTTCTTCCTTAATCTCATTGGTAATCCATTCATTGTTTCATAACATACTATTTAGCCTACATGTGTTTGAATGTTTTTGAGTCTTATTTTTGTAGTTGATTTCCAGTTTCATGCCATTGTGATCCTCAAGGATACTTGATATGATTTCAATCTTCTTGAATTTGTTAAGGTTTATTTTGCGTCCTAACATGTGGTCTGTCTTTGAGAACATTCCATGGGCACTTGATAAGAATGTATATTCTGCTGCTTTGGAATGAAACATTCTGTAAATATCAATTAAATCCACGTGACCTAGTGTGTCATTTAAGGTCACTGTTTGTTTGTCAATGTTTTGTCCTGATAATTTATCTATTGATGACAGTGGGGTGTTAAAATCTCCTAATATGATTGTATTGCTGTCTATCTCTCCCTTAATGTCCATCAGGATTTTCTTTATTATGAGTATTTAGGTCCTCTTATACCCAATATATTGGGTATATGTTTATAAGGGTTATATCCTCTTGTTGGATTGATCCTTTTACTGTTATGTAGTGACCTTCTCTCTTATTATAGCCTTTGTTTTGAAGTCTATTTTGTCAGTTATAAGTATTGCTACCCCAGCTCTCTTTCCATTTCCATTTGCATAGAAAATTTTTTTCATTCCTTTACTTTCAGCCTCTGTGAATCTTTTGTTCTCAGGTGGATCTTTTGCAGACAACTTATATTGTGAGTCATGTTTTCTTACCCATTCAGCTACCATAGGTCTTTTAATTGGAGCATTTAATCCATTTACATTTAAAGTTATTATTGATAGGTACTTATTTATTGCCATTTTTTCTTTATGCCTATGTTCCTCTCTTTCGTCTTCTTTTTCTTCTTCTTCTCCTCCTTCTCCTTCTTAAAGCAGACTCTTTAATATTTTTTACAGTACTGGTTTGGTGAATTTGTTGATAATGAACTCCTTTAGTTTTTTTGTTTGGGTTTTTTTTTGTTTGTATGTTTGTTTTTTGGGGAGTCTGAAAGGCTCTTTATTTCATTTTCAATTTTAAATGATAGCATTACCATATAGAGTAATCGTGGTCACAGCTCCTTCCTTTTCATTACTTTGAATACGTCATGCCAATACCTTCTGGCCTGAAGTTTCTCTCTTGAAAAATCAGCTGACAGTCTTATGGGAATTCTCTTGTAGGTAACTAACTGTATCTTGCTTGCTGGCTTTAAGGCTCTCTCTTTGTCTTTAAACTTTGACATTTTAATTATGATGTGCCTTGATGTGGGTCTCTTTGGGTTTGTCTTGATTGACAAGTGCTTCTCTGTGCTTCCCGAACATCTAAGACTTCTCCCTTCACCAGGTTAGGAACTTTTCTGCCATTATTTCTTCAAGTAGGTTCTCTATCAATTACTCACATTCTTCTCTTTCTGGTACCCCTATGATGCAGATGTTTTTACATTTCATGTCATCCCAAAGTTCCCTTAAACTATCCTCATTCTTTTGCTTTTTGCTCCTCTGATTTGGTGTTTTTTTCCTACCTTGTCTTCCAAATTGTTGATATGATCCTCTGCTGCATCCAGCTGCATTTTATTCCTTTCAGTGTATTCTTAATGTCAGATATGCTATTTTTTATTTCTAACTGATCCTTTTTCATTTCTATGTTCTTTTCATGCTATTGTACAATAGTTCTTACTAAGTTTCTTGAGCATCCTTATAACCATTATTTTCAACCCTATGTCTGATAAATTGCGTGCCTCTATTTCATTTAACTCTTTCTTTGGAGTTCCCTTCTATTTTTTCATTTGGGGCTTGTTTCTATGTCTCCTCATTTTAGCTGTCTCTTTGTGCTTATTTCTATATATTAGATCCATCTATGACTCCCAGTCTTCGTAGGAAGTAGTAAGTGTCCTGTGAAACCCAGTGGCCCAGTCTCTTCCACCTCCTGAACAGGTGCTCTAGGAATATCCTTTTTTTGGGTTTTGTGGACCCTCCTATTGTAATTGAGTCTTGACTGTTGTTGACCCATTCATGTATGGGACCAACCCTCATGCTGTCTCTAGACAGGCAAGTAACTTCTCAAAGTGTGCAATTATCAATGCTATGGGGGCCTTGCCTGCTACCCATAAGAATCCTAGTACTTTCTACACATCACTAAAACAAGGCTTCTGCAAAGATTTAAACTATTTTTCTGGATTAACCACCTTTGCATATCAAATCTTAGAAAATACAAACAATAGCCTGTAAGAAATTGAAAGTAATTAAAAAAACCCAGCTTCCAGCAAAAAGAAGATACAAAGTAGGGGTACGGTCTGGTAAGTAATCTTTTAGCCTGATGCTAAACTGTCATTAGGATGTCTTTAGGCAGTTTGAGTTTTATTTATTTTCATAGTGTTTTTGCTATTTCTAACTGATTTGCTCTTTAATGCCATAAGGGGATGGGGGCAAAAAGGTACAATATCGACTTTGTTTTGCATTCTTTCTCCTTCCACTACTTAAACGTTTGGTTCTTTCCTGACTGAATGACCATGCCTGCTATTTTAGAATTAGGTGTCTATACACTCCCTTGCATCCTTGTCCTTTGGTTTACTTCTTGACATCTTTAAAATGAGCTAGCCCATTTGACTGCTACTTGCCACAATGTTCTACTGTATTGTGACTGCTCAAAAGCCAATGGCTCCCCTATATTTCTCAAAGTTGTCTTCTTTACTTTGGACTTATGGCCATTCAGCACCTGAAGCATCCTGGTTTTCTTTTCATCTGAGATCATGTTCACGGTGTGCTTTTTTTGTTTTTTATTCCATGTTTCCAGATGAAGTAAAACCTACAATATGTATATTATTTATTTTAATGATATCAAATTCTTACCCAATATAACATTAGAATAATGTCAGGCTGTTAATTGCAACATGTGTGTCCAGTACCATTTTACAAGGACAAAATTACACAGTGGAAGCCAGTTTTAAATAAAGATGGTTTTAAAACCTTAACATAGCAAAACAGAAAGGAGGAGAAACCCACATAAAGGCTATAAATGAGCCCGCCCCCCAGTGAACTTTCCATTTTGCCCGTATTCTTCTTCACACAGGCAGTGGGCATAGCTCCTGCCTTCTCTGTTTCTGCAGTATTCCTGTGAAATCCTCAACGGCAGTCCACTCAGGGAACACATTAGCAAATGGACTAATTCTACTTCTTGAAGTGCTTCCATTCCTTAGGGTTTTTTTAATTTGTTTTTTTCCATTACCATTTATCCCCCTTATTACCTGCCTCCATCTCCACCCACCCCCTGTGCCCCCAGCAGTCACCACACTGTTGTCAGTGTCCATGTGTCCTTTTTCTTTTTTGCTCGATCCCTCTGTTCTCTACCCACCCCCAGAGCCTGCTCTCCATCTATGAATCTGTCTCCATTTTGCTTGTTAGTTCAGTTTGTTCATTAGATTCCACATATGAGTGAAATCATAGGGTATTTGTCTTTCTCTGACTGGCTTACTTCACTTAGCATAATGTTCTCCAGGTCCATCCATGCTGTTGCAAAAGAATTTGACTTGCTCGGAAACACTTTTTGAGAAAAACAACAACTATTTAAGCCTGTGAGGGAACTATGCTGTCTTTTCCAGCTTTTTGCATTATGACACAGATGGATTCTACATGTGCAATGCAAATAATAGTAACGATAGCAATAGTAATAATAATAGCTAACACTTATGAATACCCTACTAAGTGCTTTGCCTACAATGACTTATGTAATCCTTATAAAACCCTATGAGGGAGTTATTATATTTAATTATCCCCACTTACAGAAGAAAGTAAGGTGCTGTGAGATTAAGCAATTTTCCCAAGTTCACGGAAACTAATGGGCAGAGCGAGGACTTAAACCCAGGCAGCCTGGCCCCAGCACCAGTAATCTTAACCACTGTGCAATCCTGCCTGTTAAGAATTAAATGAGAATCGCAAAATTACATATTCAACAGTTCAGTTTGTTGGGTATTTTTTAACTATAGAATTTCACAGGGAAATATGTCCCTCTAAAAAGCTAACACCAAATATGAGTGGACCGTGCTAATTTTGGTAATTTTGAATATGGAGTTTTTTTAACATGGGCCCACCCTGCCAAGTTGATACAAAAAGAGGTAAGTGTGGAAAAATGTCGGTTCTAACATCCTTAGACTTAGAAACACTGCTTAAATCTGTACCACTTTAAAAGCTCATCACCAGCTAAGCAAAAAATATTATGAAATACTTGACATTTTGGTATGTGTGATTTTAAAAAGAACTAATATTTAATATTCAAGTGGCAACAGCTTGTAGAGTTTGCACACAACACCCACGGGGATAGATCTTTCTTTAAAATGGCCTTTAGGAGTTTGCCTTTGAAACGGCTGACACCTCTGGGCTGCCTCCCTCTTCCCAGCCCGCACTGCGGGGTTGGGGGCAGGAGGGGGGGGGGGCGGTGCTCGGAGTGCCGCAGCAGACCAGCGGCTCTTCACTGCGGGGTTTGTCCGTGCGAATAATGGAGGATGAGGGAAATTAAGAAAAATGTCATTTCCACCGACTCAACCTCAGTGTAATCTCTACTACTAAAAATGAATGGGTGTCTTTGGAGGGCTTTTCTCCATATGCTCTCTCAGTCCCCTTTATGCACAGCCATGAGAAGAGAGAAGATGCGTCGTTACCTAATTGAGCATCAGTCATTCCACACCTGTACCAAGGCCACCTAATGACAAGTATACTGGTCCCAGGCATTTTTCCAGCAGGACTAATTGTCACAGTACTAATTTACTCACCTGTGGAATCTTCAGCTTCCCAGCCAACCGTCAAGAAGATGCATAATAATGGAGTGTTTAAAATGCTGAACACTGTGAAATATTTCACTTACATTCCAACAGAAAGTTTCACTAAGCCATGTGTTGGAGGGCTGTAATTACGCTTTGCTGAGGGAAAAAAACGGGTCACCTATACATTTACCTGGTGCAATAAGAGGAGACAAGTAAACAAATCCTTTCTGACGGAGAAAGAAATGACTGATCAGATTACCTAAAACATGTTTATTTGTCTGCATTAATTTAGGATGAATATACCAGTTTCATTACTATTATGTTCCATATTACAAAGCACTGAACTTTTTGTTAGTATCATTTAAGGAAATATTATTCCTAGATCAAATAGTGAGGTAAAGAATAACTTGTTGGATTCTTTTCAAGACCTGTGGAAAAGTTTAGGATGAATATATAGGCAGGTATTATTTTAATTATGTAAAATGGTAAACCAATTTGTGATACTTTTGCCAAACACTGTGGCCCAAGGATTTTTTCAAATACTAGGTTGTATTCTTAAAAAGTAGTATATGTCCTGGAAAATGACCACCCACGAGTATAACAGCTGACTTTCTGAAATCCTGCATTGTGATATTAAGATATGTTTTTTAATTTTTTTTTGTTTTAAGATTTCATTTATTTATTTTTAGAGACAGAAAGGAGGGAGAAAGAGAGAGAGAGAAACATCAATGTGCGGTTGCTGGGGGCTGTGGCCTGCAACCTAGGCATTACCCTGACTGGGAATCGAACCTGTGATGCTTTGGTTCACAGCCCGCACTCAATCCACTGAGCTACACCAGCCAGGGCGATATTAAGATATGTTTGATATGCCTATGAAAATTACATAGAAATTGTTTGACTAATGTTAATGTATATGCTTGGTTCCTTATGATGCAAGTAAAATTCAGACATAAGAGCCGAGGGTTTCCTAAAGGTTTTGGGGGAAAAAAGCTCATTCGATTCTCATATTTTATTAAATTCAAATGCTTTACTTAGCTTGTTAGCCTATCCTGTGGTGTTCATTGGGTCATATGAGGAAAACAAGTTTCCTGGTTAAGATCGGGAAACACCGTATTCAATACAGGCTTGTCATCACCATGACGGAACTCCACCTTAGAGACTTCAGTACGCTGACACGCATTCTGAAGAGAAGATGTGTGGTCTTTCCAACCTCATTTGACCCAGGCTGTTCTATCAGCTCATCTCCAAAGCCGAGAGCCGGCAGAACAGGCTCTGCCTTGACTTATGTGGGCACATCACAGGCGCTCAATACATTCTAGAGAAATTTCAATAGTATCCACTCTCAACCGAATTGAAACTGTCTTTGAAAAGCTTTGCCTTAGACTTGTTCATGAGGATAAATATGCAGATAGAATCAGAAACACACACTCATTTCTTCTCACCAGATCTCAGCCCACATACCCAGAGGTAAAAGAGTGTTGACCTACAACAATGCTATTACTGAAAATGGGATTGTTAAGTGCTAGAAAAGAAGGAAGGGAAGCAGCAGCTTCCTATTCAGCCCATGCCTTCCATTTAGCATATCTAAAAAGATTGTTTTCCCCATTTTAAAATTGATAGCCAACTTATTTTTGTTGTTTTGCTATTCAAATTTCTGTCCTCTTTTGCCAGAGCTTATTTGCTCTAACACTGAATTTTAAGCATCTCTAAAAATGCTTGATATGTTATTATTCTTTCCAGATATCCTCTGAGAGCCAAGCAAAGAGCATTAAGGAAGAAAGGAGGAATGCGGCTGAATACGGTGCAGTGAAGAGAAGACGCTTCAAGGAGAGAAGTCCCCACTGCCCAGAGCCCGGACCGTGTCATCAGAATGAGAACTTACCGATACTTCTTGCTACTCTTTTGGGTTGCTCAGCCCGACCCAACTTTCTCAACTCCGTTATCTAAGAGGACTAGTGGTTTCCCGGCAAAGAAAAGGGCCCTGGAACTCTCTGGAAACAGCAAAAATGAGCTGAACCGTTCGAAAAGGAGCTGGATGTGGAATCAGTTCTTTCTCCTGGAGGAATACACGGGACCCGGTTATCAGTATGTGGGCAAGGTAGGATTCCACTGGGCGCGTTGACGTTCTGGTTCTAAAAGCCTGAGGAAGTTACTTCTAATAAATAGACAGAAAGGATATAAATTGTTCCCCAATACAGTAGGAATTATTGCTTACTGGTAAGACTTTTCCCCCCACTTGAGTAGTTTCAGTCAGAAGACTGTCTCAAGAAGCTGAGAAAATATTAGCCCAGCAACAAAGAAAGAGAAATGCTCCAGCTGAAAGGGAGACGCCCACAACCATCCACACAGGATTATCATAAATCCTTTAATTTTTACTTTAGCTTGAAAAATCGGGTCCAGCTTATTCTATGAAGTAAGATGTATTAAAAACAGGAGTAGAGCGATTAAGCTCTAAGAAAAAGAAGGTTCCTTTTTCTCGTTCTGAAAGCAAACACTCTGAGCTTTAGTTCTTTGGCCAGGTTCAAATTAACTCTTCCTTAACTCTGATGCTGGCGGCACCAGCCGTTCTGCAGCGAATGGGGCCCTTTGTCCTCAAAACCCACCACTGCCTTAGACTGGTTGTCGTACAGCTGCTGCTGCGTTGTCTTATCTCACATAATTGGCAAGAGCCAGGCCTTTCAAAAGCTTGTGATTTAACTGTGGCAAGGTTCACAAAAGAGACAAATGGTTATGGAGAGGTGCTATTTCCAAATATCATCTGACCATTTTATTGACTCCAGACAGTAGTATGAGGAAGCCTCGCTTATGATTGCCCTCAGCGATTACTGGAGCTGAGTCAGGGAAACAGCTCAGTTATACTGTCATCGGGAGCTTCGCTGGCATTTTATCATCAGCTACAGTCTTGTTGCAGAATATCTGCATACCGTAAAGCTGTAAAAACAAACCAGGGATGCAGGTTTGCGCTTTGCAGGTTCTGTGTTTCATAATATGGTGCTGATAAACAAAATGATTGTCCCACATCCTCTACATAAACAAACTGGGGATGAACACAACAGAGACGATAGGCGCCTTTGTTTATGATCACAGCTCTGATTTTTAAACCTCAATGGTAGGGGATGCAAATTGCACACATTTTTCAGATTCCGAGGGCTGCACGGCCACACTTCAATCTGTTATCCAATATCCCTGAATAACCGTGTGCAAATAGTCTCATTAAGTATTTACCGCTATAACTGAAGGAAAGCCCTCCGTGGCTTGGGCCGAGGCAATCAGGCATTGTTCCCATGGAGTGAATTATTGATACGGAGTGAAGCCGGAGAGAAAGTGTTCGGTGGAGGGGTGAGCATCGACAAACGCCCAGGGCCTCGCCTGTGTTTGCTGCGGCTGCGGAGGAAAGTCCACACGTGTGTGCTTCTCTCCGCGTCCCTCGTGAAATGTGCATAGCACCCCATTCACAGGGTAATGGTTGTAAAAAAATGATAGTAATCTTATAATCTTTAAAGCACTTTCTAGAATACAAATACTACTACTGTCACAGAAGTTTTTTCAAGTGCTTTGTCTAAATAATAGACCCCCTCTTTTTCTCTTCTGCTCTTGCTTCCCCAATGATGATGTCATTGTACATCAAAAATACCACGCATTTAAAAAAAAAAAGGCAGGCTATTTCAGGACAGTGAAGCAGCAGTGAATAAAACCTCCTGGGAATCGTTTTTGCGATTGTAATCGTGAGAGGGAACATTGCCGAGGGGAAAGCTTGTGAGCTGTGGACCCAGGCAGATCTGAGGCTGCATCTCGGTGCTGCCTAGCACTAGTGGTGTGCCCCAGGGCCGGTTATTAACTTTTCCAGGCTGCAGGTTTTTCCATCTAGAAAACGCACGCAGCTGTGCCTGCATCACAGAGTTGCCATGTAGTTTAACTGAGATGAGAGCTAGTGGCTGGCACATAGTAGGTGCGTAAAGAAGTTGCTGTTCTCAGTGAAAAATCCACTGTATACACTGTTATGTTTATGAGTAATGCATTGCAGTGGGATGCTGATTTTTATATCATTGCAAAAGTTAGATGAGAGAACTTTCAGTGGGCGGAAAATGTAGGGGAGAAAGGCAAAAACCCCTTCACGAGCACAGCTTCAATCCGATCAGTTGGGATTGGATATTTTATTGGCAGCGAGATAAATTTCCCCACCTACCGTTCATCTGCCTGCCCCCACCTCCCTGAAGTTACACACCAGACAGAGTGTCGCCGGAAAAAGAGTCAGGAACAACCACTGAAGTCGTCAGAGTCACCAGCTGTGCGACATCAGGGGTGTGTAACCGGTATTCTTTCACTATTGATAGGGCATTTCCCCAATCTGCCCCTAGAATTATGTTTTACCAGTAGACAAAAGGATTAGACTAGAATATGTTTTGTACCACAAATAAAAACGGACAAAAAATAAGTACAATTTTTAAAAGGGAAAAAAAGGTTTGGGTTCCTCCAGTGGCAAATGGTCCACTTTTAATAGATTTGGAATAAAACAGATAGATGCCTGATGAGATCACCCAGATCTGGAGTGTCAGGAAACTTTTGGAAGCAAAATGTTTTTCAAGACCAGGCTACAGCAGAGGTTCCGAAACTATCTCCATTCACCATGCTCTTAATGTCTCAACAATTTTTTTCACAGCGTCCTTAGGTCAAAAGAAACAGTGAGGTCCAAACAATTTAATAAGTATTTATGTCCTAAAAAAATTAACTACTGTTGACAAAAATATATATCAGTTAAGAGGAGAAAATACTTCATTCTTAAATAACCACAGTTACTTACTAACGGAAGGTGTGTGCCCACTGAGCACCGCAGAACCTCTCGAACTGAACAGCGCCCCCATTTCCTTTCCCACGTTGATTTTTGCCCTGACCTGCCTTCTGCCACAACGGCTGGGGGGATCCCAGCTTCATCAATACATAACGTCATCGAATGTAGCACCACCTACTGCTGAAACTGTGAACTACCCTAAGGTGTAGTTAGGCTCAAGTGTTGCATGATTTCCCTGGAAACTTGAAACTATTTCCTGGTGCCACAGCAGGTTCCTTGCTGCCCCCCAGTGCCCAGCATCTCATCTCATTAGACTATAGTCAGATTGCTGTGCAAAGGTTACAACGGCTAATTGAACCTTAGCCCTACTAAGTAATAGTTACTTAGAGCCTCCTCTTGAGGCTTGACACTGAAAAGACTCATCTGTACATGTAACAGATAGAAGTGTTAACTGAGGAAAAGTAATGCAGTTAAGCAAAAAAACAAAGTAGAAGAAAAAAGCTTTCACATTATAAGCATCTGTTTGTATTTGTATTTGTGTCCTTTGGTTCCAATTATTCTGGGCTCAGTCAGTAGCCACGGCAGTGACGATGGTGGAGTGAGCAAAGTGTGAGAGTCGGTGGGGGAGCAAAGGGCTGCCGAGTGTCCAAAGAGAAGAAAGGCTGAGTCGTGTGAGCATCCAAGAAGCAGTAGAGGACAGAGTCTGGAGGCTGGGCGACAACAAACTGAGTGGACAAGGTCATACTTAAAACTCGAAGCACAAGCAACGGCCATGAGCCGTTGCTTGTGCTTCCTGTCCTAATATTCGTCAGCTTTGCCCTGCGCCCTTGTCCGGTCGGATCAACACAGAAACATGGGCTCTTTGGAGATAGGGAGCAGCGCACCTACTGTGAATAGCTGAAATACTGACCACCCCAAACTCTGATGTAGGAGAACATTTCAACGCCTTGACTCACCTAATATGAAGGGGGCAGGTAGGGTAACAGCGTAGCAAGAAGTGGTCCTGTATTGGGTAACAGTCTGTGAGCTTAAGATATACAGATACAAATAAGAATAGTTATTTTCCAAAATACAGGAAGATTTCAGGGTAACCTTTGGCCGATTTAGCATAAGCACCCTCCGTGTCACCTGGGACCTTATAAGACATGCAGAACCCTGGGCCCCACCTGAGAAGCTGCATCTCAACACAGTCCCCAGGTGGACTGTATGCACATTAAAATTTGAGAAGTGTTGCTTTAAAAAATATCTTGCCTGGGTCTCCCTTCCCCAGAGATTCTGATTTAGTTGGTTTTTAATTAAATATTTATGATTCCAATATATGGCAAAATTTGAGAACCGCTGCCCTAAGAGACTATTCTTGGCAATAATTTTAACAAGATGTGGCAAGTTCAGTGATTAAAGCATTATGGAAATATAAAGGAGAGGGCCAGCTGGGCGTGGGTACAGCAGAGCTCCCCGAAGGTGATGGTGTTGGAAGGACTGCGTCAAGGTGCTAGCTCACTGCACATTGGAGGTCGCAAGGGCTTCCAAAGGGGAGAGAGCAGGAGGCTCAGAGGTTTCGGGACAGAGCATTAAGGAGAGTGAAAGTATCACTAGTGCCAGCACGGAAAACAGGAAAAGGTGCTTATTTCTCGTCCAGGGCCAAAGGGAAGTGTATATGGTCTTATACAAAATCTACTCAGGTTATCTTTGGCTCATAGAAAAACAAGAAGAGAGCATCGCGTATTCTCAGAAAACACCACGCCCTCCCCCCAACTTTACATAATGTAGCAATTCCTTGAGGGTGAATTGGTATATTGTGTAAAATTAAGTCACATGAGAAAGAAGAACATAGGTAGACATCGATTAGATTTCCAAAGCACAGGCATGCATTAATACAAAGATAAATCAATTGAAAAACCTTAAAACTATGCACAATTTTAGGCAACAGATTCACACATTGTCATTAAACAGACCCTGACAAAGCTTAATTTCCTGTCGCCTCCACTTTAACCTTCACAGCATTCCCCATCCGCTCCTTCCACACAATGTATCCACAAAACTAATCTTCCTTAGAAGCTTTCAAGATGCTTCTATTTTAGTAACATACCAGGAGATCTGTTTGTATGGAATTTGATAAACTTGTATATTTTTGCAGATGTTTTCTGATGCTAGCTTTTTGGATGTGGGTGATGGTTTTCTTTGGTGGAGGTCTCCCCCAAACTGATACACTGTGCCTTTTTAAACACCGTGAAAATCTGGGTCCTATGTGAAACGCTAATGTACAGGCCTTCCTAATATAGCTTTCTCTTGAGTCTTTGAAGTTAACGTTTATCCAATTCAACGAAGCCACTATTCTTAGGATAATTAGACAGTCATGTTTTAATGGCCTATAAAAATAAAAGTGGTCAGCTAGATACACCTTTAAAATTAGACATGAGCGATTATTTGTGCCTGTAATTTCACGACCCAAAATCAGTAAATATAAAGCAATATTTTATATGTTCTGAAAGACTATTTAAAAGACGCTGTCATTAAAGTATTCCTTTATTGTATTTCCTATTTTTTATTTCTGAAAAGAGCATAAATTTAAGAGTAGAGACCTCCTGGTGCTAATTTGATGGGTGCTTCAGAGACTCATGTAGTCCACCACTTCAAGCTACAACACGTCAGATTAAAGCATCATCATAACTAACACTTGTGGAGCGTTGCTTCATTCCCGACACTCTGCCGGGTGCCTCAGGTGTGTTATCTCATTGGACCCTCACAGCAACCTGGATGCCCGCATGTTAGTTAGACCCCAGTTTCATAGATGAGAAAACCAGGGCTCAGAGCAGTCAGTAGTTTAACCCAATGTCTCACACTGCCAGGGCCTGGCAGCTGGCCTCTGTCTGACCTTGTAACTGTCCCTTTGCACCCCCGTCACACACACCCACTGCCTCGCAGAGCACAAATGAAAATACAGACATGAAACACGCTTTGGTGTTCAATGATTGGATTCAACTCGGTATCACACGTACCTACTGAGAACCTGCTGTGTGAAACCCAGGAGTAGAGAGAAAAAGAAATTTTTTTTCAATACTACTTTTAAAGAGCTACAAAAATATGTTTGCATGAATATTTTGTCCCTTCCTTTTATTTTTTCTTGATTTTAATTTCCAGAATACATCAGAGATATTCAAAATAGTTACATGTGAGTATTTTAAAATTAGATATGCACTTGGTGGTCTTTTGGGTCATGATGAAAAAGTGCCTTTTCTTTTTATTTCTCTTGATAACCTTCTGTAAACTTCTGTTCTGGTTCAGTGACCTGCAATAATCTTTTCTCCCTGCGTCAGGACAAGTGCCTTGGGCACATCTTTCTTCTTCATCATTTAAATTTCATGCTCAGCCATTTAACATTTTTATATTTCAACTGTTAGTCTATTTTAGAGAATGTGCCTTCACTTGCTTGCTGAATGTACTTTTTAAAAATGTCTCAAGAAGTAGCTTCCCAACTGCCAATATCGGCAGTAATCCTCCTTTTGTTTCCACTATCAGCCACCTGATTTCACTTGCTTAATGACAAAAACTTCAATTTGCTATTTGACGCTAAGACAATGTCCCATTTAACAGCAATTCTCTGAGTCTGAAACTCCCCTCTCTGCACAGTCGCTCCTGTGAAGAGCAAAAGAGAACGTCTGACCTCGGTCATAAACCCAAAGGCAACTTGCAGCTGCCCGGGCCACACAGAGGGAAGCACACGAAGCCGACACGGGCCCGATCCAGAACGCTCCCACTCCCGAGTCACTACACCTGTGGAACCCCATACCCCTCTGCTTGTACTCCAATTTGTTCAACAAGCTGCAGGGATGAAGGTGAAGGAAACAGACCTAAGGGTTCAGATTCTTTTTGTTCCCACTGAGCTATTCCACCTCCACGCTCTGCGAGTCAGAGTTAGAGGTAGCTGGGAGGTTATGGAGAGTCTGCATACTCATTGTAACAAATGCCCCAGAATCTAGCCCACGGACATCCTTAAGTATTTCTTCACCAGGTGCCTCAACTTGTCTGTACCATTATTAAACCATGTGGTGCTTGATCCACACCAGAGTTCTTCATTTGTTGCCGTATTATGGGCCCACCAGAGATGCAAGCCTAAATATACAGAATGCCAACATCTAGTTTATACTTCTTTTAAAATAGTCAAAATCCTTAATTATCATTTGACTGAATTTTATTTCAAAAATTAGATTAAAATCCATGACAATAGGTTCTTAAACCACAATTGTTTTCATTTCCATTGATATGAATGACATCATTAGGATGTTATTTTAAATATGACACGGGAAGTATATATTGACCCCAGAATTATAAATTTAACTGTTAGAGGTTAATACCTCTCCAGTCGAAATTAAACATATCTTCCTAATGCTCTACCTTCTTTTACCAAAAATAAACAGGTTTTTGATAGGGGTAACCTTCGAAGGGGTAGCCTTTGATAACCTTCATCAAATTTAGAGTTTATGTTTAGGTCTTAATGTATCAGTGGAAAGTCAAAAAGGCATCTCTCTTTGTGTAGATGTACACTGCTGCTAACAATCTCCACCTTCCCATAAGCTTTCATGTAGTCGGTTATTAAGATGACAATGTAATATAATCCTAACAAGCATGCTAAGCGTATCAGTACTCCTTCCAAACCTATCCATAGGGAACAGAAGAAGGGGCTGAAGGAAAGTACAGAATTCCCAGGAAGAGAATAAGAGGGTTTTTTTCTGTTGCCATTACTGATAAATAAGTACAAGTAACAAGTATTATCAAAGGTTAGGCATCAAAATTGAAATTATGCAACCTGGAATAAGAAGAAAAGCAGCACGCCAAAATATTTCACCGGAAAAAGTATTTATAGCCTCTTCCAGTTTTCCATTCACAAAGAATGCATGTATACAAGAAAAGAGAGACATTTTAAAAGATTAAAATGTATACATGTGTGAAATGTATGAATAAATATTGCAGGTGAATTGGTGTATTTCAGAAGACCTGAGGGCAGTAATAAAGGCATAACAAAAAGCTTGAAATCTCACTCTGGATGAGGGGTTTAAAGCTGACTAGAGGGAGCAGAGATTGGAGTTAAGAAGGCAATTGAAGTTATCTCAGCTATGGCATTTCCAAACAGATCTGGAGAGAAAATGCTTTTCATTCATTCAACAATCACTCACCAGAGAGTGTAAAGTTAATAGCACAGGCAGCCTGCCTATGTTGAGTCCCAGCTACCCTGCGACTACATGGGTATGTTGAGCATGTTATTTAACCTCTCTGCCCTCCAGTTCTTTGGCCGCTAAATGAGGGGAGTAATACAGTTATTGAGGTGGGGATTAAATAAGTTAATACACAGGAAGTGTTTAGAACAGAACCTGGCGTATCATACTCACTAGTCAGGTGGTAAAGAAAGACCAGTACAAAGCAGAAAGGGGCCCCACAATCAAGTGCACCTCGAGAGAACAGAAAAGAGGAAGACAAGGAAGAACCAGAGGTACCCACAGCATCCCGCTAATGTCCTGCCTCCTTCAGGGAGGTCAGGTATTGTAAGTCGGAAGATGGTGTCAAAGCAGCTAAAGCATCTGCAAATATTGTTAGTCAACTGCAATTCAGAAGGCTAAGTATATATGAAAATATAAAGTTTTCTTTATTATCCCAAACAGAAAATAAAATGCACAGTACCATCACATTATTTGATGAACTTAACTTTTCTAAGTCCTCCTGTTAAGGCTATTTATCATTTATTTCACTTAAAAACATCAGTTTACACCACTTTCTGGAGTTTATATGATTTAAATTGCTGGGAAATGTTAGGAGTCTGGTTAGGTATTGTTTTCTTAAAAAGTTTAACACATCCAGCAATTCAAAAAAGGACTATAGTGTTGATACTTCAGGTATACTAATATTTTAAGTTGGAATTATCATAATTAAGTAGGAATAATATTGCACCCTCCTTATGTTATTAAGTCAAAGTTTTATTATAGGAAAACTACTCTTGATTTAATAGTTTAATCACCCCAAATGCTTCACTTTTTAGAACAAACTAATGAATTCTTTGTTTAAGGTTGAATTTTGACCTTCAATAATTGAGTAGTGTTTTAAATGGGATCCCAGCACTGGTTTTCAATTAGTACTTTAGATATTAAATTTGTACCTTTGAAGCTTATATCTTTGTTGACTCTGCAGGATTCTGGACCACAGACCTTGCTCAACTCCTTATCCTTCAAGGTGCCTAAGCACAGACGGTGCACACTGGGAACAGCCAAATATTACTTAACTAAGCTGCAGTGAGGGAACAGTAAAAGATGAAAACCTGATGTACTATCTAAAAACTGCCTCCCAGTTTATTGATGTGAATGTTTTGCTATGGATATTATTGATGGCGATTTGTGCCATTGACAACTGAAAATCTAGCCTTTAAAGTTCAAGGATATATTAGATAGTAAACATAGAAACCAAATTTATTATGAAAGTCCACGGAAACTACCTCTGAAATTTTCACATCAAAGTGACACAAATATTTATGATACAGGAGGAAAAAAACGCAAGCTTCCTTAGTGCAAACTGGAGAAACTGCAGGCAGCACAGTTGTACGGGTATGCGCATGAGCTAACAAGAAAGATAAAAAGAAAATATATAGCGAATAATATCATACCATAAAAGTTGGTGCCTTTGAGACTTTTACAAATGAGAATCAGACATTATTTAGGGTCTCGGTAGAAGAAAGTTTGAAACAAAATGAGAAAAAGCCAGAGTTAACCAATAAAACACAAATTTCTTTTTCTTAAAATCCCTAAGAAGGTACATAGCACAGACAATCCGGTAAAAGAGAAATCATTTAAGACCTGAGGACACAGATTGCAATGATTCATGAAACATCAACTATAGAGACAAATGTGATGATAATACAGAGAGAACAATTCTGTATAATGACTAATTCTTTTTCTTTTACCAGCTATACATTCTTCCAATCAACATAGTTTTAGTTCTCGTGGGAAAAAATAATCATCTCTGGAGAATAATCTCATCTTAATTCTTTCTACTACTTATAAGTACAATTCAGAAAGGAAACGTGAAAGAGGAGATGCGTAGAAAAATTCTGCTTTAAAACACAGTTATGCAAAATCGCAGCACACTTTCGTTGTTTTCTTTTTCCTCCATCAGGAAGCATAAGGATCTGGCTTGTTTCCTCACTTAATCTACAGCCTGGGGTTTCATCTTTTTTATTTCCCAGTGAGGGGAAACACCTTCTAGGAAGAGAGCTTCCCCTGTAGAAATCAAGTAAAGCCTTTTTTTTTGCATCTTCCCTGTTTGAGATTATTTCCAAATAAAAGTTTTTTTAATTAAAAAATAGAAATCAAGTAAGGCAGAATGAGTTACCAGAAATTTCTCTCTTACCCTATTTGTGTCTTGAGGGTTCTCCCCATCCTCCCAACTGTGTGTCTATGTTGAAAGACTAAAACAGGGGAGCTCCTTACCCTGTGTTACAGCTATAATCTTGGTGATTACCATTCCACCTACCTCTTAAAAGGAAATATAGTTTTAAAATTAAATTTTAAAAAATTAGGTGACTTGGGCAACCTCGAGTGGCAGTCCTTCATTCCGTTCTACCTCCTGCTCAACAGTGCGCGCCTCACCTAGCTAAGTTTTAAAATGATAACGGGGCAGCCAGAATCTTCGCGTGAAGCCGACCATCAAACAACTTCTAACGAAGGGGAGGGCGCAGGCCGGAGGGGCACAGAACAGAAAACCAGACACAAGGAAAATCATCCCCTGGCAGCAGATTGTTTCCAGCAGAGTTTCATGGCAGAAAATGTGCCATGTGATTATTAAGGGGCACTGATAACATGTGCGCGCGTTTTACCAGTCCCTGCAGTTAGGAGGCGCTCTCGCGTGTGCAAGGGGTTCCTCCAGGGATCTGCGTAAGCGCTCCTCCTCTTCTGGAGACAGATCCCAGAGGGGTTAAGGGTCCCCAGAGCCATTGGCAGCAGAGTGCCAGCTGGGGCTGGAGTCCTGCTTTCCCGATGTGGCTAGATCTGATACCCTCCACTTCTCCCACACCAGGAAGATGTCAAAGTAGCAGAGAGTATTTCAGACATGGTGGGCCAATGAGATAACTGTAAATGCTCAGGAGCTGGAGCGCTCAAGTTCACGGCGCTGACATCACTGGGAGACACGTGCCCGGTGTAGCCATTGGGATCGCACACACTTCACTGAGTGGTTCACAGTTAGTTCCTGTAAACCAAAAAACAACTAAAAAAAAAAAGAGTTGTTCCAAGTATTTAAGAATTTATAAACTGGTTTCCAAGCAAGAAAAACTAATAAATGAGCTCATAATCTGTCTCCTAGAATTGCTCACCATTATTTCCTTGACTGTATGAGTAGGTTACAGAATTCAATTTAATCATCATTTACGGAGCACACACGAGATGCTTGAGAGTTATGAATTTGAACAAGAAATAGTCTCTCCCTCAAGGAAACTACTTGTTTTATAAAGATGTAGCTTTAACTGTCCAAATCCTAAGTAAGAGGCAACATAAGATTATTGAATGCAATATGATTTTCGCCTTTGAAGAAAAACACATTTTGGGCAAAATCCATTAGCTAGTGAGAAACATGACTTTTTTAAGTTTCTGTTGTTTGATGCATCATGTCTCCAGTGTCTGCATTCATCTGTTAATATTTTCTTTCAAAGTGTAGTGTCAGAGACAGAGGGAGAGGAAGAGAGGGGGCGGGAGGAGCCTGTGTGTCTTTGGCCTTAGATTTGTCAATGGCTGCAGAGATTGCACTCTAAGGCAAAAAGCAGTGGGATTAAAACTGGTGAGTTACAATGCCTTTCTAAATCAATTTTTGACTGGCTCTCAACTTGATTTACCACTGGCATTTTGAAAATGAAAATGTGAGACTAAGCAAAGCTGAGACTAATGTCTCAGTCTGCTGAAGACCTTGGACTTCCAGAGCCAAGCACAAGGCGCTAAACAATGCTTTTTGGGGGAACTAACTTCGTGCAGTGAATAAACGAAAAGGCATTTGTTTAATTGATAAATCCCAAATGAACAGTGACATCTATTATAGTTTATATCATTTATGCCAATAGAATTTATAAATAACTGAGCCTGGGGCCTAATACAACAAATACCGTGAAGCCAAATGCTTTTGTAATCGTGACGGGAAGTGTTGTTTGGCCGTGTGTGCTCATGTGAACGAGCATAGACTTTGGAGTCAGGCAGATCTTGGTATCCTTCCTGGCTCTGCCCTTGACTCTGAGTAGGTTACTTCACCTCCCTGACCTCAGAGTCTCTCCTGGAGTTGTTATGAGACTTAGTTGATGTAATACATGAAGCCTTTACGCAGTACCTGATACATACCTGTCACCAAGGGTTGGTTTTCTTCCCTCTTTCACTGGATTCTTGAATAGTTTCAGTTCACGTCGAATTCCAAAGATAAAGAAATACTGTGTTAGTTTTCTATTTCCATTGAAACCAGTCACACAAACCTAATGGCTCATAGCAGCGCAAATTTATGCTCTTGCAATTTTAGAAGTCGAAAGTTTAAAACAGGTTTCAAAGGGCTAAACCCAGGTGCCTGCAGCGTGTCCCTGTGGAAACTCTAGGGAGGACCCCTTTCTGTGCCTTTTGGAGCTTATAGAGGCTGCCTGCATCCCTTGGTTGGTGGCTTCTTCCTCCACCTTCCAAGCCAGCAGCTTCTCTGACTCCCCGACTCTTTCCCTGATAAGGACCCTGGTGATTATATGGGCTCACCTGAATAATCCAGGATAGTCTTCTGACCTCGAAATCTTTACCTTAATCACACCTGTACAGTCCCGTTTGCCATGTAAGGTAACATAGTCCCTGGTTCTGGGAAGCAGTACACGGACATCATTGGGAGGGCCATTATCCTGCCTACCATAACTACTATAGCACTCCAGTTTTGTTCATTTAATAGTTACTTTGGTACTTTTGATGTTAAATTCAAGGTATTGAGTGCAAAGGATAAATGTCAAGGAAATTAATAAATTTCTCCTGAGTTTAAATTCAAAATTTTTTCAATCTCAGCACTTTGTCAAAAATTCACCTCTGCAAAAATTCACCTCTGAAAGACCTCTGCACCAGGTCTTTCTTGTTGGTTATTAAATCCAACAAAAGATAAAAGATTGAATTGAGTGGGTCATGTGTTATCTCTGCAGAGTCAGACCCCTTTGTGTTACTATTTGAATGAATTTTAAAAGTTACAAGGTACGCAATGAGAAAAGAGGTGGGAGGAGGAAATGACAGATAGATGATAGATAAATAGATGATTGATAGATAGATAGATAGATAGATAGATAGATAGATAGATAGATAGATAGAAAGATAGAAAGTTCATCAGTGGTTCTCAGTGGAGGCAGTTCTGTCCCACCAGAGGACCTTTGGCAATGTATGCAGTCATTTTGGGTTGTCAGAATTTAAAAGGTGCTACAGGTGTCTAGTGAACAGGGGCCAAGAATGCTAGTAAACAGGTCTGGTACCACTACAAAAGTCATCCAGCCCAAAATGTCACTGGTGCAGAGGTTGAAAAATCCTTTGTTAGATGTCTGTAACTCAGCATTTAAAATACTGTTTGGTACAGGTTGAGCTTCTGATGACTCTTCATTGAGCTGAATGTAAACATCCAGAGAAAACATTTGTTGTGGTTAACAGAGTAGACCATGATGTCCAGCCGCCCGAACTCCAATTCTGCTCCTGTTGGGTGTACGGTGCTGAGAAGTTACTTAACTTTCATTTTGCCTTAGTTTCTTCATCAGTTAAAGGGGGGTAGGAAGAGATTCATGATGAGTATAAAATTATATAATCCCTGTGATAAATTCAACATATGCTCTAACCCATAGTATGGTCTTAATAAATGTCTGCTATTATTATTTTTCCAAATCCCAGCCAGACCAATTGCTAAATGATGAATAATATAAAAGAACACTTTAATGATAAAATATTTCCACTGTTATAAAATCCACCAAGTTATTTATGTTGTACAGAAGAAAATAATATTTTCAGGCCATTACAAGAGGCAACATGGTGTAAACAGAAAGAAGTCATAGGGTATGGAGACAGCCCCAGCCTAGGCTTTGCCAGAGAAAGAGGTTTTCCAGATCCTTTTAGAGCCCATCTGATGCATCAAAACATGGGCCTAGCGAACTAGAATAAAACTGACTAACGTCATTTACACATGTCACCACCAGAAATTACGGGTGCCGGGCTCAGGGCTGCAGGTCAGGCTTCCAGCCCAGCTGCCTTCTCAGAGCTCAGGGTGGGAATCAGCTGTTCCTCCCACCGAAGCTCATGGGTGGGGTGTATTTCCGAAGCCGTGGGAGGGATTGCACAGTTCTGGCTATTAAATGCATGAACACATACAGTCCTGTGTGTATCTGAAGTCATTCTTACTGCCCGAGACTGTGTGTTGAAGGTCCTTGGAAGGAGCCAGGGAGCAGGTGCCAGTGTGTGGGTACAGGTGAGAGCAGAGTGGTGTTTCCCTTTTCCCTTTGGGGACAATCATGTAGTGAGGGAGAGGCCCAGTTTAGGTCCCAGGAGTCTCCAAAGCTTCTCCAGGGCAAGAAAGAGGTGGCTGGTCCTATAGGTGGTACCTGCCGAGGACAAAGCAACTCTGTAGCTACAACCACGTGCCAAGTGCAATGAAGGAGGCACAGCCAGGGCCTCTGTGGTGGCGGTGGGGAAGGCAGGATAGAGGTAGTCACCTGGGACCCTGAGGAGCTGAAATCACGGTCCCACCTGCCAAAAGCACAGGCGCCACCGAGGAAAGTGATGGACTAGAGATCTTGCCTAGAGACCTTCAGGCCAGGGGACAGGACAAGGACTACTCTTGGTTCCAAAAGCCCCCGAATTTCCCTCTGGTTCAGGCCACATGGCTCTCTCGTGTTCGTACGTGCAGACGCCATCTTACACTGGGTCAGGGGGAAGGGGAGAAACCAGAAAGACTAGGATTTATTTAAAATAGTTGCCTAAAAGGCTGTATTACTGAATCGGGCAGACTTTATTGGATAGCAGTGAATTATTGACTTGATATTCAAGCTAATCTAGAGTTCCTAATACTCAATGGGATTAGAACTTCAGGGATAAGCTATTTTAAAAAAAGAAGGAAGCCGCATCTCCCCTGTACCTCTGAGTGCAGTGTGAGAAAATACAGGATCCTGAGACTCCAGGCAAAGAGTGTTTCTCTTTCAGCTGACGTTCTTGCTTCTATTACCCCAGGCACCCACTCAAGGTGTCCTCTGATTTTCCCCCACGCTGAGCACTGAAACCACGCCATGCACTCACACTGGTTGCTCAGCCATTCTTCTCCCATTAGTGAATCTAAACATCTCCAAGAAGTCTCCCTAAATCATCTCAGACAGGACATTCCCTGACTCTACTTCATCCAGCTTTCAAGTTCCTTCTGTGCTGTCCTCCATCTTTTCATTTGCCTTTTTCATTATTCCTGACACCCAACCCAAGTACTCAATTGTCTAATTTCCGCTTTTATTCTATAGGTTTCACATATGAGCAGTTATAAGCCTAAATTGTAAAGGACAGGTATTGTTTTTTAGTCATCACCTTACGTAGCTTTTCAGGCCAATAAGTGTTTTAAAATGATCTTGGTTGACAGTTAAGTCACGTTTATTGTGGAACAATGTGTCCATAAAATGGAGCATTTTCCATTCATTACCCATTACTTTCTACAACAAGATGGTACCTGAAATACGGTTCAGTAAAACCTTGCAACTTCTTCGCCCTGACCAGGTGACTTCTGTCCCAGTGCCCGGTGTAATTATAATGGTCAGGGTCCTCCGTGCACTTGTAACTTCTTTGCTCTTTTCAGCAAATACAAGTGACATGATTGTAATGAGGTTTAATTGGTTATTAAAAACTTTTTTTTGATTCTGAGACAATAACTGGTATTCCTCCCTCAGATTGCTTAGATTAGACTATGTGCCTAATTTTAGGTAATAATTGCTAAATTTTCTGGCAGCTTCAGGAACATATAGTCTTGATACATTTTAGAATTATCCTAAAATCAAGTGAGAAAGGGAATGGAGGATGCTAAGATGTATTGATTGCCTTCTGTGTGCCAGAAACCTCATTGATAATTGTTATTTTATCCCTTTTTATCTTTACAACACTTATTCATTAATTGTTGGCAATCATTAATTATTGAGGATCTATCATGTGCCAGTATGTTAGGTGCTGACAATACAGAAGGGAACCAGGCAGCTTCCTTGGTGAAGCTTGTGATCCAGCTGTTTGCTGATCGAAACATAAAAAACAGCTGGGAAACAAGTTATTTAGAAAAAAAACAGAATTTACTGATGGGTAAGTGGGGAATAAACTGAGAGTGCATAGCTGGAGAATCTAACCTGAACTAGCAGTTTAGGGAAGTCTTTCCTGAGGAGTCAAAGATGACACAGACCCGCTGCATGAAGTTGGACTGGCCAGGTGAAGATGGTCAAAAGGACTTTACGCCAAGGGGACCACATGCGGGGAGGCCCAGATACAGAAGGGACTGATGTATCGTCAAGGAACGGCAGTGCACAGAGTGCAAAGGCCAAAGGGCGGCAAGGAGAGAATGGTGGCTGATGGGAGTAAAGAGAGGGGTGGTGACCGCGGTGGACTTGGGATGCCGTGTTCAGGAGTGGGGATGGGGGCTTCACCCCAAGTGTGAAGAGAAAACACTGAAGGATTTAATTAGAAGAGAGCGCCATCTTTCTTTAGTGTGTTGTGACTGTTGTCACTGTTGTCGTTGTTGTTGCTGGACTGGTCTAGCTACAGAAAGGAAAATACATTGAAAAAAAGCAGAACTGAGGGTGTGTTTGGAGGGCCTCGGTTCGATAGATGAATGAGCAATGGTGATGGCTCAGACCAAGGTGACACCGGTGCAGACAGAGACAAGTAAGAGATAAGAGGCAGAATTGACAGGAGTTGGTGGCCTACTGAATGTGGTGATGGAGGCAGAGGGGAGGGTCGAGGATGACTCTGATGGCCTTTACAGAGATGGGACATGTAACGGGACCAGGTTTGGGAGAGAACGTAATGGGATCAGTTGGGAGGTACTGAGAGGAAGATGTCGAAGAGACTTGCCTGGGAATCAGTTGTATCCTTGCCTCTGGATCTCGAGAAAATGGGCTGCCCTGAAGTTGTGTGTGGGTTTGGGCTTCAATGGCACATAGATAATAGTTGAACACATGAAAATAGGTAGATGACTTCATATAAAGAGATTATGTGAAATGAGGAAAGACAAGGACCTAAGACATAGGCCTCAAGATTACAAACTTTTTAAAAAGATTTTATTTATTTATTTATTTTTAGAAAGAGAGGAAGGTGGGGAGAAAGAGAGGGAGAGAAACATCAATATGTGGTTGCCTCTCACGCGTCCTCTACTGGGGACCTGACCCGCAACCCAGGCATGTGCCCTGACTGGGAATCGAACTGGTGACCCTTTGGTTCACAGGCCAGAGTTCAATCCACTGAGCCACACCAGCCAGGGCAAGATTACCAACTTTTATGGGACAAATAAACTAGGAGTAGCTGTCAAAGTTAACTATTCTGAGTTCTATCTTATAGATGACAGAATGAAAACTAAGACAATTTAATTAATTTAGTTGATTAATGGGAAAGTCAGAATTCAAATCCAAATCTTTCCACCTTCAAAATCTACCTTCTGAATATTTCAAGCTGATGCAAGAATAATTTATTGAAGTGTGTTTCCCTAAACTAGACCTTCTTTTAAGCATTTTACATACATATTTTACTAATTGTTAGAGCAATGCACCTGCAAACTGGTATCATTACTATTCCTCTCACGTAGATGAGGGAACTGAGACTTAGAGAGGTCAACTAAGTTCCCCAAGGTCACACAACTTAGTGCGTAGCATGAATACACACTCATTTCTTCCCCTTGCCCAACTTCATTTTCACTGTTGGCCGTGCTGGTTAAGGCCGTGGTTCTCAAACTCGAGCACTCATCAGAATCACCCAGAGGGTTTCTTAAAACACAGACTACTGGGCAGCACCCACCGAGTTTCTGATTCCGCAGGTGGGTGGGGCCTGAGAATTTGCATTTTTGACTTGTTCCAGCAGCCTGCCACAATAATATGCTGCCATCAGTGTTTTGATTTGTAAAATAATCATCAGATTTTAATTAGTTAATTCATGCTAAATCATTAACATCAAAGATAGCATATGAAAATATATACTATAAAAGTTCATTAAAAGATATTTTTACCTGGCTGGCGTAGCTCAGTGGATTGAGTGAGGGCTGCGAACCAAAGCTTTGCAGGTTCAATTCCCATTCAGGGTACATGCCTGGGTTGCAGGCCATGACCCCCAGCAACCGCACATTGATGTTTCTCTCTCTCTCTCTTTCTCCCTCCCTTCCCTCTCTAAAAATAATTTTTTTAAAAAAAGGTATTTTTATTTACCTAACCCCAAATCTTTAAAACAGAATCTACTTGTAATCCTGGCCATAGAGTTCAAGCTAGGTTGAAATCCTTCCAGACTTAAACTCTACCCAACAAGCCCTTCACAACATTAAGTATACTTATTAGCATTACATATACATGCATTATGTAGAGAGATGTATGTATACACACAAATATGTATATACATATATGTTGAATTCAGTTAAGCCTCAGTGTGCTCTAACTTGATCATGGATTTATTTCCCTAACTTAAAATAATACTCAAGCTATTTAATACAAAGTTATTCTCACTCTCTCTGCTGTAACTCCAGTTTGCCCACCTGAATCCCAGCCAAGGAACATTTTTTCACCACAGCTGTTCTCTGATGGTCCTTTGACATTTCAGATTGGAAACCATTTCATTTTTTTAAAGGGCCACGATTACTCTTGCATTACACTCTATGAGCATATTAACCACAATCCATTTTTTGTTATTTCAGAAAATATCACCAAGCCCTTATTATATGAAATGTTAAAAGGGACTTATCTAAGAAAAGGAAGATCAAAAATATGAACAATAAAATGACAACAAACTCACAACTATTAACAAACGACCTAAAAGAAAAGAAAAACAATGAAAAGAAAAACTAAGCAAGCAACCAGAACAGGAACAGAACCAGAGAAATAGACATCACACAGAGGGAGCCGAGTGGGGAGGGGGAAGGGAGGAATGGGGGACAGAAGGTACAGGGAAGGAGAAGCATGATTAGCAGGCATAAAATAGACAGGGAAAGATAAAAACTGGTATAGGAAACAGAGGACTCAAAGAACTTCTATGTACAGCCCATGGACATGAACGGGGCAGGGGGTGTGGAATGCTGGAGGGTTGGGGAGGCAGGGTGGAAAGGGAATGAAAGGGGGAAAATTGGGACAACTGTAATAGCGTAATCAATAAAACTACTTTAAAAAGTATAGTGCATATAATTATGTACAGTAGATATTACTTGGTAATAAATAACTGTTACAAAAAAAAAAGAAAAGAAAAGAAACCACCTAATTCCTTCCCTAAGCCCCCTTCAGGATGTTGTGGGTACTTCCCTGTGTGTGCCCTGTAGGTAAGTTATTGTGTAGATTCTGTTTTCTGCCTAAGCATAGATTGGAAGGTTCAGTTTGGTTACTGACTCACAGTCACCCAGTGACAAGTAACAAGCAGAATGGGGCAGCAATAGCACGTTTCATAAACCACTAGAAATCTGTACAATTAGTGCTCTACCTCTGAATTAGAGTCAAAATCAAGTTGAAAGCTGGCACAAGTAGCAGGTAAGAAGATGCCAGCCATGTCCACAACCCAGGTCCCTGTATTTACTTGTCGAAGTGCTACACTTAAAAAAGAATAGTAATAAATCAACAGAAAAGCCAACGAAGACCAAGAGCTCCTTCTGGGACAAAGTGCCATAGGTACAGTAGTAAAAATCCTGCCGGAGTCAGATGAGATGTGACTTTCTGAGGGAAGCTGGTAATTTTTACTTGATGGTGAATCGTTAAAAGTGAACCAGATGATTAAACTTAATGGAACCGGCACATTAAACTGAAATTAGTAAAAACATGCCTCCAGCAACCTACAAGCTTTCATTTGTTGTTGTTTAACGTCTGCCTTTTACAGTGGCCGTGATAAATGACATCACAAAAGGAAAAATCCAATTAAAATCAAAGTGCTCAATAAACCCCTAATGTCTGCTTGTCACCACGCCTTTCACCAGCACGGATGGCTTCTGTCTCCTCTTCTCCCCAAGAAAAGAAAAAAGAAGTGGCCCTGGGTGGGGGGTGGGGGAGGTGCAGTTCAAGGGAAGGGGAGGAAAACAGGGGAAGAACTTCAAGAAAGCTTCTGGAGGCTGCCACTACTCTGCTCTCCCTCAGCCACCGCCCTGCACTTGGAGCAGGGGGAGGTTCAATGGTGTTATCACCGTACATCGCCTGAGGGAAGAAGTGCATTTTCCCCACTAGTTTTCAAATATTGATAAATCAGAATTGGGATCGGCAGAGCAATCCCTGTTCACCCAGTTAGTTGGTCTCTCCGCCGCCCTCCCATAACGTCGAGGGTGTTTGTTCTATAAGTCATCGAAATGGTCTCTCCTGACAGCTAAAAATTAGTTTCTGATTACTTTTACCTGAATAAATCTTGTAGCCATATGTGGGATTCACCTACTAAGTGTGCAACAATTACATACGGAGAGCGAGGAAAGAACGGGCCGAGGGGAGTTTGCAATCTAGTGGAACACAGAATATAATAAATCACATGAGAAAATAAAACAGCAATTGCCACCTGGGAGAAGAAGACTGGCTTTTCATAGCAAGATTTCACCTTAGAGATAGCGTGTGTTTGCAAGATTGGGTTTTCAAAGTCCTTACAACAAAGTTCTCAAAGTCAAAAAAGGAGCAAAAACACGCTCATTATGAATTAAGAGTTAATAATAGTAACAGTATTTTCAGTGAGGAGGGAGCTTTGTAATTTATAAAACATATAAAAGCACACATGTTTTTATCGCATGTTTAGGTAGCAATCACTGTAGTATTTATATATAAGCTCTACATAGATCCTCATCACAGCCTTGTCCTGTAGCTCTTATTATCCGAGTTTTACCAACCAGGAACCTGGCACAGGGCACTTAGTTGATGCTGCTGTGACCCTGCATTTGGGGAGGAAAAAGAACGAGCCGGACCTGTACTTCGGGTTCCAGCTGCAGGGCCCCCGCCTGGTGCCAAGATGCTAACCGTGGCTGCCCTGGAGTCAGGACGCAACAGGCAGTGAGATTGGTTTCATTGCTCATGAGTTAATGAAATGGCTTTTTAAGAGCTCTCTTCAGTCATTCCAATTTGACGGCAGAGAGTTAAACTTTCCCCAGTGGCTCTTTCTGTGCAATCATGGTATCAACGTGTCCTCAGCATATCGCATTACGCAAATCATGGAGTACCCTTGCTCTACGTCTCTTACTGCGTTTGTCTCACTTCTAAGTAATTTCCTCCCCGTTTGCATTTATCTTCCATTATTTCTGTCAAATTGCTTTCAAGGCTACTAATTGTATGAATAAAATTATCTCCCTCAAACTCTGCTATTAACCAGTGTTAGCTGGGTGGCCTTGGGCACAGCTTCCCGTCTCTAAAAACCCGGAGGTCACAGCAAACCGTCTGTGAGGCCTCCGCATGGCTAGTCCTCTGGCGCGTTCACGTGTGCCGTGTGATTTGGGAAACACTGCACAAACTGGAATTCAGTTCTCTGGACTCCCTGCTGACGGATTCAGTTAGCTCATGTCTCCCAAATGGTGTTTTTTGGGAAATATCAATGCGGATCACACCCAGAGAGGGTTCTTGACATCAGAGAGTCCAGAAGAGCTAAACTGAATTAAGTCAAGTGCAATGTGGAACTGTAGGCACTCACAGTCTTTCATAAGTTAATGGGCACTGGATGCCTCCAAGAAAGAGGCAGACTATGAAGTATTTCCCAAACGTCTCGGGCCACGGAATCCTTTTGCATCAGCATTTTGTATAAATGATATTCCATATGATAGATACACTTTCAGGAAGGCAGGGTTACATTATTTTTAAAAATCCCTTTGTCACCCTGGAATTCTATTTTCTGGTGTGTTTCTGGACACGACTCTGAGCACGCCATGCAGCGTTAACTGGGAGGGCACAGAGTTCGTTTCCCTGTTGCCACTGTTGCCGTGACGGTGGCAACGTGGTCACTGTCTGTTCAGACAGAGCTGACATCGGACAGAGATTAGCAGCCTCCCCACTGACAGTACTTGTCTGTATGCCGCTGACGTTTATAAGTGGGGTTTGAAAATAGTTCTTCTCAGTAAAAAGCACTTGTTAAAAACTTGTAAGAAGGGTTAGATTAGAAAACCTATGAGATCCTGAAGACCTATGAGGTGCTGCCTAAACTTTCGCTGAAGCGGGGAAAAGGGAGCATGGGAAATAGCAGGAAGTCAACACTTCGGAAATAGTCCCTGGGACAGGCCACGTGGGCTCCTTCCCATGTGCCAATAGTCCCCTCCCACTTCGGTGGCGTCTTCCCATTCAGGCAATGCAGCCCTTTACCCGCACCCACCGCACCGCTGGCTAATCCCACTAGAGCCCCTGCTGGTTTTCCTTCAGGAGCAGGGACCCACTTGTTTCTCAGGCAGAATATTCAGTGTGAGGCTGGCTCTACTTTTTAGAAGGTCCTTTCCCATGTTACACTGACATCTAAGCGTGAAATATCCTTATTTCCAGTGACCTTGAAAATTATCTCATCAGGTGTCTTTCAAGGCAAAGTCCATAGTAGCCCTTAAGATGTTTTTCAGATGCTTTGAGTTGAATTGCATTCACTGGTTCATAAATAACTACATAAGTTTCATACCTATGTAGAAAATAGATTATAATCTCTATCATATTAGACTGAAAGAGATTTACTAGCTTCCCTAAATTCAGTATAGAGGCAGAATGTACTCAGGTCTGTCTGATTTAAAAACCAAAATCCTTTTCTCAGTAATATATTGCTTCTCGAGTGTGCCTGTGTACATAAAGTGAGGGAGAGCATGTTAGTAGAATCTAAAAGCTGCAGTGAAAATAGTTCCATTCCAGCCGGTCCAATATGACCTTGGGCATTTTGTGATTGCTCTGGCTTTTAGGTTTCCATCCTTCAAAATAACGATTAAATTTTGTCCACGCTCTGTTCCGATGCTGGACATTTCTGTGATTATAAGGAAACATGTTCATTAATGAATGGTATTTTAAAATTTAAGTAATAGTGAAAGAAAAAAAAACGCACCCTTTAGACAGGATTGAATGAAAGCATTCATAATGAAGATAAACAGTTTAGGATCACATGTTTGACGTTTACTTTCTGTAATTTTTTTTTCTACACTAGTTACATTCAGACATGGATAGAGGAGATGGATCACTTAAATATATCCTTTCAGGAGATGGGGCAGGAGATCTCTTCATTATCAATGAAAACACAGGGGATATACAGGCCACCAGGCGGCTGGACAGGGAAAAAAAACCTGTTTACTCCCTGCGAGCGCAAGCTGTAAACCGAAGGACAGGGATACCCGTGGAACCCGAGTCTGAATTCATCATCAAGATCCACGACATCAACGACAACGAGCCGATATTCACCAAGGAGGTGTACACGGCCACGGTTCCCGAAATGTCCGATGTCGGTGAGTGAGGCGTGCCCCCCCCACCACCACCCTGTGTGCTGTTTCTGCTCTAGTGCATCAGCTCAATGAAGACCCTGGGGGAACTTTACTCAGTTGATTAAATATGCATGCCACATTCTGAAAGCATCATATTTCCATCTAGTTAGGTCCTTTCTATAAGGACCTCGAGTTTCCTAATATTATTCTAGTCTCATTTTATTATTGGTTTTAAGAAAATGACAGTTCCTCTAAACATGAGGGTATGAAAAGTGGCAGTGTGAGAGAAGGAAAAAGAAAGAGCCACCATCTCATCTCCTTCTCCCGTCCCAAATTCCTGTTCTGTGTCTTGAGCGGGATAACAGCAGCCTCCCCCACTGCTCTTCGCCCTCACGGGCATCAGGCTCCAAGTCAGACTCTCCCCGGGAAAACGAGAGCCTAGAGTGACAGACAGTCCAGCCTGAAGAGGCTTGGCTGCTGCTATAAGTGACTATAGTTGAAGAAGAAACTCAAAGAAAACTGTTTTTTAATCCATTAAAAATATGCAGAGGATGTCTAGGGAGTATATATATCCTTTACTAACTGGTGGAAATTAAGAGACTTTCATGACATAAATATGATAAATTAATATTTTGTGTGCAGCTCTACCAATTTTAAAGTTAATATGTGGGCACTTAATTTGCTTAGACTGGGAGAAGGTCAACAGAATTTCAACTAAGAAAAAGAGCTCCCCTGACGTCACTCTTAGCCATATTACTACACTTCAGTAATATGTGGTACTGATTCAGTAATATGAGATACTGAAGTAATATGAGATACCCACTTCATGGATGACAATGACAAATATTCAACTACTCACGTAAGGGTTATTTTAATTCTCACTTAGTGTCAAGTTCAGAAGGGCTAAATTACACAATAAAAAATGTTTCCATAATTCTGAATCATATATCAGAGCTGTTTCAGTTCACGGTTCCAAGACTTTGAAAATATTCAATCTAAGAAAATGATTATAAAATATGTAAGTTTTTCTCATGACGTTGTTGCTCATTACTTGAAGCTACTTTGTTTTGTTTAAAAAAATCACAGATCGTCACCAGACGAAAAGGAGCATTAGAATTCTTTTAAGAGGAAGATTTGTTAGGAACAATATTTCTCCACTGGGAGGTAAAAGACAGCAAGAATTAATAAGTAATAGTCTTGTCATCAGCACCACCCAGGGCAACGTAACCAGACGTGCAGGTTGTCACCGTGCAACTATCGGGGGTGCCATTGACTTTTTAAGCCATTGTAGAATTAAATATGTCATGCAGGTATTTGGGGGTAGCTGACAGAAACATGTTTTGAGAAAGGGGAGCCTTTCCCTGATTTGCACACAGGCACGGTTATCTTGGTGTTCGTTACTATCGTAAACTAGTATGTCGTTATTCTAATATAAAGGCATCTTAAAGAAATTACACAGAGAAACAACAGCAGGGTGGCATAAATGAACTTTGCTGTCAAACAGACCTGAGTTTGAAGTTTTATCTCTACGAATAAGCAGCCGCGTGGCTTCGGGTAGATGACGTGATTGCTCTGATCCCCCAGTTCCGTATCTATACAAAATAACTAATAAATGTCAACTTCTAAGCGATACCATGAAGACAAAAGAAGAAAACAAGAGCAGAGCCCCCAGTACAATATCTAGCAACTAACAGGTGCTCAAAACTTCCAGACCATCATATCATAAAAGCGATTAAATCGTGTATTGATGTGAAATAGGAACACGTTTGTTGACTTCTACTATTAGCTTTCACTCTAAAGTCCTGTGATGCTCTCGTTCTCCCCAAGCCCCCCCACTAAATTGAAAGGATTCATGCACTGATGTGCTGCCTCCAGAGCATTCCACCTTAACATGTAATTCCTTAATTCCTTAATTAAGGTGGAATTCCTTAATTCCTTAATTAAGGTGGAATTCCTTAATTCCACCTTAACATGGTGCAGCATATTGATATTTGTTCAATAAGTGTATGGGTTAGAGATTACAACAGCAATGTAAAAATCCTAGCATTCTCTGAATGTAACTTCCCTGCCCTGTTCATAGACAGGAAAACCTTGGCAGTATGCTTACTATTTATTTCATAAGCATACCAAAAGTCAGCCATAAAATGATCTTAATCAGAGGATCTTACCCTTTTGGGAAGTCACAGACCCCTTTGAAAATTAGATAAAATCTATGGAACTTCTCTGCAGTGAAATATACATGCAAGCAATATACCTAAAAATTTGCATGGAATTTTATGGGAGGGTAGGGTAGTTCAAAGGTTGTTAGGTGACTTAGGTCTATAAAATAAGAGTACTGATATAAAACATGATCGTTTTCTTTATATATTTAATTGCAATCATTTTTTGGTATTATAGGTTCCAGATGTATATCCTCTATATTTCAATTCATTCTTTATTTAATCCCAAACTGCCCCTTTTTAAGGTGCAAGGACTTTCAATCTCTTAGAATTATCAGGTAGATTGATCACTAAGGATGCTTTTGTTTGCCTGTAACAAAAAAAAACCCAGTTCAAACTAGTTCAAATAATAAAAAGGCTTATTAGTCACACTACTTAAGTCCAGAAATGAAATGGGCTTTAGATATGGTTTGATTGGGATTCTAGCTATTTCCTCCTTAACACCCTGTCCTATTCAGCTTTGTTCTCAGGCTGCCAACTCCAAGGTCACTAAGTAGCTGCTGCGTTTGCAGGCTCCTCCTCAGCACATTACAGTCCAGGAGAAGGAGCACCTATGACATAGCATGTCCAGCAAAAATCATGAGTGGGACCCTGATTGGACAACCCCTAAACTAATCCCTCGGGACAAAGTAATGCGGGATTCAGATTGACTTGGGCTTGGATAACTTAAAAGAAGCACCACAGCAAGACTCCAATGACATCCCACCCGTAGAGAAGATGGAAGTCAGTTCCACCCAACATCATGATCCCTCCCACGGTTCCCTTTCACCTAATCCTTGCGGTATTTATAAATGGTGTTCACGTTCCTTCAGAGCGACAGTCCAAGGCTCTTCAACCTAGCATAACGTTGAAGTTCCCCACTCCCATGCCGTGACAGTTTCATCCAAAAATGAAATCATGCTTTCTCTTTATGTGTGCTTATCTAAGATCTGTAATGGGCCCTTAATATATTCTCAATTCACGTTCCGTCCTTGCAGGCACATTTGTTGTCCAAGTCAATGCAACCGACGCTGACGATCCGACGTACGGGAACAGCGCTAAGGTCGTCTACAGCATCCTGCAGGGGCAGCCCTACTTTTCGGTTGAATCAGAAACAGGTTGGAATTCCTTTTTGGTCTTCTTTTCATAGTCTGTAACTGGCATGTTCAGCTGAGCTAGCATGCTTTTTCATAAAAACAATCAATGTGATTGAATTTTTTTTAGATTTGCCTGCTAAATACCAGTGATATAGATCATTTTAATCAAGAAGTTTTACAATGGATCTTTTACCATTTTTATATATGATATATTCAGAAAAAGTATACATTGCTTTATTTTTTCCTTCCAACTTAAGGGAGAAAGCTAAAAGACCAATCCCTTCTTATAGCCACTTTGGCTGTTGACAACTATTTCCAATTCTTCTTTTTCTAGCTATTTGATAGGTTTGCATTTCTCTACCATGCTCTGAAGCTACATGTAGCCATACGACTTATCTGGGTCAATGAAGTGTGGCAGTGATGTGAGTTATTGCCAAGTGGAACTTTCAGACCTGGTGTACAACCCACCATATTCCCTCCCCTGTGCCCCAGTGGTCCTGGGGGGGAGCCAATGCTGAGATACATCTGCAGTCCAGAACTTGGAGTGTTGTGATGAGTATAGTGTCCTGCCAGCCTGGCCACAGCATGAGCGAACAGTGAACTTGAGTCGTATGAAGCCACTAAGATCGGGCACTGTCTGTCATCACCCATCGTCTATGCTATCCAGACTGAACCAGTTCTAATAAAGTGGATTGCCTTAATCGAATCCTTTTTTTCAGCATCCCATTTTTCTGCCCTTTCTCCACAAAACAGCATACTATCTTATGATGAATTATTTTAGTAAATATCATTTGTACTGTCTATTAAATTCTACACTTATGTGTATTATCATAATAGGAGTCGAGTTCCTTTTAAACATTTTTCAAGCATCCATTCTTCTTAGTAGAAACCAAAACCTTCTTAGGTGACTATGTTTGCTTGGAAATTGATGTGTTAAAAGGGGCAATAAACTTGGAAAGTAGCCCAAGGAGAAAGAAAAATGTTGAATTTAAAAACAATGAGGATGAAAAACTGAGAATTATTCAACTTAGAGAACAAAAGGCTAAGGTATTTCAATAAACACGGTTATTTAGAGAACAGAAAGCAGCTACACTTTCACTGAAGCCAGGACCATAAGAAAAAAACTGACCTTTTGTCTGAGGTATTCTCGTTAAAAAATTTTTCAGAAAAAGGTATTTTCAGCTTCATAGTGGTTCGGCACTGGAATGTGCTACAAGAAAGGGCTATAAAGCCTTCTCCGGTGATTTTTAAAAGAATGTTGTTATGTAAGCATAAAGCCTACCTAGAGATTAGGCAAACTTTCAGAAGTTCTTCCACCTCATTATTTTATAACTTCCTAACAACAGAGGTAAACTTCACCTAACTTGAGAATGTTGGTCCCTGCTGGGACCAGTTGAACTAATGTTCACATCAGCTTTAGGAAAACTTAAATTCTCTTGGATCGTATAAGATGATGATTTTGAAAGAACTGATGCTGTGGGTTTTTTTAAACCATAGTTTTGTGGTTTATAAAAATCCCCAGAACATTCATTATGGTGGGCATCCTTGCTGAGCAATTAGCCAGCCGTAAAGTGAAACCTGAGTCAGGTCATGTGCGTGGCTTTCGTAACAAGTTCCTCAGAATATACCTAAATAGATCAAGCAGCTTCAGTAGTATACTGCTGTGCTCCATGCCAGGTTACATTTTTTCTGTGTCATCTTATAGCATTTAATATTTATGCTACTTAACAGTCTCTACTGTAGGATTTGACTTATTCTCCTTGTATCATAGGTGCTTTCTTTTTTAATCTTAATGATATATTTAACCCAGCCTCCTCTGAATCTCTATCTCCCCATTTGCTTTTCATTTCTTTCAGTATAAAGGTTACCTAGAATCATTTTCATGTCACCCATGACATCAGTGTAGCGTTATGCACGTGGTGGGTGACAGTCTGTGTTTGCACAAATGATCCCATAAAACATTTTTAATAGAGTCCTTTCCACTTCTGAATTTCCTGTCCATAGGTATCATCAAGACAGCATTGATCAACATGGACCGAGAAAACAGGGAGCAGTACCAAGTGGTGATCCAAGCCAAGGACATGGGCGGCCAGATGGGAGGGCTGTCAGGGACCACCACCGTGAACATCACGCTGACGGACGTCAACGACAACCCGCCGCGCTTCCCCCAGAGTAGGAGCATGTCATTGACGGCTTTCCTCGGTGCACTTTTGCAAAACTCTAAGTTGAACGGTGGCGTTTATTTTCGATTATTGCTATCAATTGTCAAAATTAATGAACTTAGTGAGAACCGGCACTGTTGTTAAGAATGAGTTGACAACACTTTCACTCCGTAGATGTGAACATTCATGTTCCTGAATGGGTAATTAGCGGAGCGATTTCTGATATAGCTGTCATTGTAAAAGCAACATCATGGTTTTATTTTCTCTTATTAAAAAGAAAACCACAAACATAAATTTGCTTATGCAGAACATATGTGTACGAGCAGACTGCTATTCGTTAGGAAGCATTTGACTTTATATTTTGTGAATTTAATCAACCATGTAATCTCTTTTAAATCCTCACGAAGCTTTGTAAGAGGAAGATTTATCATTTTACTGTTTCTAAAAATACATTTGTGCAAATCACTATGTACTTAATCTATTTGTACTCATAAATAGTTTTCTACATTATGCTTAATTGGGAACCTGAAAGCCATCTCCAAAATCCTCAACTCTCACGATTACGTAGGAAGGAAGAAGAGCGAACACACACCCATAAATGCCCACTTTGCCTCAAGCAGTGCTCTAGACCCTTTCCCGCAGAGCACCTCAGGTGGGCACTGGTTTGAATGTAGTTTTGCTTCCAGGGACAAAATTCCTTTCTGACCATGATCTCCTAAGAAAATGACCCAAATCCTGTCTTCCAGGAGAAAACAGCTGCCCATTATTAAATAGAAAACCCACATACTCGATCATGGCATATTTTTAAAGCCAGTCAACTACTCTGGGCTCCTTTTATAATGAAGATACACATGGATCAACAGGAAATCATTCTATTTTCTTTATTTTTTAACTAATCCGTTAACTAATGCAAAAACAGAGTAACTAATTTTTGATCTAATAAGTAGGACAAAGGCTTCAGGAGCCTTAAAAGATCTCCCAGAGGCCTAAACTAAAAATACCAGGAGCACCAACACCCGCCCCCAAAACCCCCTTTTCCCTGCGGAAATGTCGTGAGGAAGGACAACAAAAGGGTTGAGGGCACCTAGATCCGAAGGCACCTCACCTGACTCTGCTCCCTGCCTGGACAGCCCTCGATCGTCAGCAGATAATGTAGGAAGGCCAGGGAGGGGAGAGCAGAGAGAGGGGTAAGAGGCACCCCAAGTGGAAGTTGAATACACCAGAGAAAAATGTGCCCGGTTATCATTTTACCAAGGATGCGCCCAGCATTCACTGGATTAGTATGATTGAAGGACAATACTCTAGTGGTGTCATAGTTCAAATTTTTTTTCCAAATGAATTTGCATGAATCGTTGGCAAAATGTATTGGTGAGAGAAGAGTTAAGTGTGTTTTACTTTTTTTTCTTTTCTTTTGGCCCTTCATACATGCTGGCCTCTACGATCTACACTGACACTCACATGTAGTCGCCTGACACCAGTTTTGCAACATGAGGACCTAAGCAAAGCATCTCTCTATGAAATATAGGTTTTTAAATTAGGAATGTAAATTCAAGAATGGGAAAATCTACGTATGAAAACTAATAATAGGCCCTGGTTGGCGTAGCTCAGTGGATTGAGCGCGGGCTGCGAACCAAAGTGTCGCAGGTTCGATTCCCAGTCAGGGTACATGCCTGGGTTGCAGGCCATGACCTCCAGCAACCGCTCATTGATGTTTCTCTCTCTTTCTCCCTCCCTTCCCTCTCTAAAAATAAATAAATAAAACCTTTTTAAAAAACTAGTAATAAAACTTAAAAGAAAAAAATAATCCAATAACAAAATTTAAGAGCTTTGTCTCTCGGCGTCTTTCCCATCCTCCTGACTGCGACCAGCCCAGCTCCACGTTTGAGTGAGTGGCTGCGAGGGTGCATTCTCTAAATTGCTGTAATTTATTTTCACCTTCTGTTATTATTAGCAATGACAGAAAGAACTCTTTTAAAATAATACCTAGTAATTGGCTTAAAGTCACAGTTCAGGTTAAATTCTTTTCCATTCTTTCTGCTAGATTGCATTAACAGGAGACTTGGAAACCTGCGCCCACCCCTAACAATTCAGTCTTTCGCACAGTCACACCATAAACTTGAAAGCCTATTTACAGGGCAAGAAAAGTGTTCACCACTTTGCAAAGAGACAGGTATGAGATAAAAGAAATATCCTTAACCATCACGAAAGTGCAGATGAAAGGAGAATAGGGCACCACTAATTATTTTAAAGAAAGCATGAATCTGCCTGCATCCATGGTGATGTCTGAGAGAACTGCTAGAAAATGGGTTTTGTTTCTGTGATGATAGAGTGTACTTGGTCTGTGTTTGACTTCTGTCTTTCTGGTGATTAATAGGTACCTACCAGTTTACAACCCCTGAATCTTCTCCCCCGGGCACGCCAGTTGGCAGCATCAAAGCCAGCGATGCCGACGTGGGAGAAAATGCCGCGATTGAGTACAGCATCACAGAAGGAGAGGGGCTGGACATGTTTGACGTCATCACTGACCAGGAAACCCAGGAAGGGATTATAACTGTCAAAAAGGTAATGCTGCCCTGGCCAGGATGGCTCAGTGGATTGAGTGCTGGCCTGCGATCCAGCGGGTCACCGGCTTGATTCCCAGTCAGGGCACAGGCCTGGGCTGCGGGCCAGGTCCTCAGTAGGGGGCACGTGAGAGGCAACCACACACTGATGTTTCGCTCCCTCTCCTTCTCTCTCCCTTCCCTGCTCTCTAAAAATAAACAAACAAAATATTTTTTTATAAAAGGTAATGCCATTGGTCATATACCATACAAATGAATGCCTTTACATTTCTCTGCTCCCTAGGTAACCGGGAGCAATTACATCTCACGTGACCACTCCTCTAGATTCTTGTGTACTAATTAGTTTTTTAAAGCATCAAGTCTAATTACACTAATATAAACAAATGATATACATAAATTACATAAAATAAGTATAAGTTAAATGACAAAACAGTGCCAGACACCATTCTAGTTACTGGAGGTTTAATGGTTGATTCAACAGGATGGTCTTTGTTTTCCTGGAACTTCTAATGTAGGAAGACAAGACACAAGGAAGCAAATAAACAAATGAACATGTGTAACCATGAATGTTGGTACATGCTTTGAAGAAAAAGAGTAAGACACACAAGGATAACAAGGACCTTAATTAGAGAGATGATATAAAGACCACAAAAATAAATTAGCACGGATTTCCTACGAGCTCTTTAGCTACTTTCTGGAACACAATAATAAATCCTTTACATTCTGAATTCCTATTTGTCCCTTACAAACTTATCCACCATTCATCCTCCAAATTGTCTAGTACCGCCGAGCGCTCTACAGAAGTGTGGCCAACATTTAAGCCCACTAAACTGTTTGCTTCAGAGCCATGATAAATATTATTTTATTATTAATATTTACAATATTAATATTTTACCTTTATCAATATTTTCTCTCTCCTTTAACACACCGGGTGGTATAGATTTGCTGGTATATGTACATATAGAGAAACGTACATAACAAGACAATGTTTTCCTCTTAAGCTTTGAATTACAGGTCTTAATAACTGGAAACACAATAAAACATGTTTAAGTGACACTCAGACCAATGTTTTACACTATAATGTAATTAGGGAGCCCATTAGTGTGCATTAACCTTTTTAATTTTTCTGGTGCCTTATCAGATTCAAACTGAAATTTTGCCAAGCCGACTAAATCACATTCACTAACGTCTTGATTAATTGTGTTTCTAGTGAGCCTTGTCATATTATTATCTAAAACTCAAAGTCAGCAATAAGCATGTGGGTTCACTATGTCTCCAGAAGCAAAGATACTTTTCCTAAAGACCTCTGACAACAACGATCATTACTTTCTTTGGCAAGTAATTAGCCCAATGCCCTTATCAAGATAACACTTGGAATATTTTATCACCTTATGCAAAAAAAAACACCATTTTAAATCTCTTTTTTCTGAATGAGGAATGAGGAATCATGATACAAACCTATAGTTCTCAATTCTGGCTGCACGTCAGAATCACTTGGGGAGGTGTTTAAAAGTATAGATTCCTATTTGCCCCTCCCCCAGGCATTTTGGCTTAATGATCCAGGGTGGGGCCCAGATATTGGCAAATTTTAAACACTCATTTGGTGTTCAGTTAAAGCCAGCTGTGACAGCATCTGACCTAGACCAATCGACCATGTATTTGCCAACCTGCCCCTGGTATGGCTCCCTCGAGTCACATGGAAGGATTTGTTTTAAAGGATGTTTCACATACTCCTGCTCCCAGGTTCCCTTTCCTGACCATCACACCCAGCACCCCTGCATCACTTTCCAAGCAACAGCAGGCCCAGCTACGGCCCATACCTTCCTCGGGAGCGTGCCCCCCCTGAACTCCCATACCTTCACCCTACATCACACTGTGTGGTGCTGTCTCTAAGCACTCAATCCTCTTCAACTAGCAGTGCTTTGCACTAAAAATAGTCTATGTCTTGGCTGCTTTAAATATGTCACTTCTCCCTCTCCCCCCCCCTTCCAAGCTCTTGGACTTTGAAAAGAAGAAAGTGTATACCCTCAAAGTGGAAGCCTCCAACCCTCATGTTGAACAACGCTTTCTCCCCCTGGGGCCATTCAAGGACTCAGCCACAGTGAAGATTGTGGTGGAAGATGTAGATGAGCCCCCCGTCTTCAGCAAACTGGCCTACGTCCTACAGATAAGAGAAGATGCTCAGATAAACACAACAATAGGCTCGGTCACAGCCCAAGACCCGGATGCTGCCAGGAATCCTATCAAGTAAGTAGACTTCTGCAACACGTCTCTTCCATACGTTTCCACTGATTTGTATTCAGATATCCGTCTGCAAGTTGGAAAAGAGGAATCCTTTTTATCCAATTCTACAGTTGCGTCTTTCTGAAAAACTACTCTGAACAGCAACTTTTACCTATTCGCTCGACATATATATTATGTTTGCTGGTGACATAAACTTTAACAACATAGAAGACAGACAAGGACATGCCCCTGAGTGGCCCAGGTTTTGGTCTTGGTTTTTTTTTTTAAGGTTGTGAATTTGATTAAGAGTGGCTTGAAGAAAGCATGTGGCAGTCTGTTTTTCAAGTGTAGAAGGCCTAGCGTGTGACGCCGAGAAGCGGAATTATGCTCCATTTGGATGCGTAATGTCTTTCTTTTGCAGATGTGGATAAAACTGGGAATCGTTTCATGATACATGTCTGTGAAATCCTGGGGAAGTCAACAGAGCTGAATCCAATTTATACTATGTAAGCAAGCTCTGTATTCCCTGTACCTTCCTCGCGCCTTAGTTGTAAATCATGTTGCAAGACAAGCCTCCTTGCTCTTGGAGACGCAGCTGCTTCGGGATTCTATCTGGCATCTTATCGGGAAAGCATGGAAGTAAACCAGCCTCCAGACTTTAGCCAGAGGCTTAGTTTTCTCATAGATGAGAAAAGTGCTACACCAGAACATCATGGTGTAATTGATTCCCCATGAAGCAAGCAAGCAGGCCAAAAAGCTAGAGGAACTCTTGCCAGTGGGTCCACAGATATATCCTAATCGGGCACCTGCTGCATGCTAGCCACGTTCAAGGCATTGGGGAAACAACAGAGAACAATACCAAGCCCTGGTCTCATGGAGCTTTCATTCTCATTGGGGCAGATAAAAATAAGCAACCTATAAATATTGTAATATGTCCAGTAAAGATAAATTGTGAGCAGTAAAATAAGACACTAAGGAAATAACAGGTATATGGGGAACTACTTTAGATAGTGTGGTCAGGCTTGGCCTTGGTAGGATATACTTTGAGTAAATATTTGAATGAGATGTAGCGGTGAACCGTGCTGAGATCTGGGGGGAGAAAATTCCAAGGAGAGGGAAAAGCCAGGATAAAGGTCTGACTGCTTGGCATGCAGAAGCAGTAACAAGGAGGCATATGGAGGCAGAAGAGTGTGAGCAAGGCGGGTGTGGCAGGTAAGGTACGAGGCTACGGGAAGGTTTGATGGCTGGTGACCCTGTTCCTATTGGGGTCTCAGGCCGTTGTAAAGCCTGGGTTTTATTCCGATGGAGGTAAGAAGCCACTGGAGAGCTTTGGGCAGAAGCATCACCTAACCCGAAACTGCCTTCCCAAGGGATCACAGTGGCTGTGCATTGAAGAACACTGCGGCAGATGAGAACGGGAGGCTCTAACGCGGTAGTTTTCTAACTTTCTAGCCATTGAGCTCTTCCTTCGAATGAACCCTAGGGCAAGTCCCGTATCTAAAACATGAAAAAAAGCCTGCCTTACATGCTGAGAATAATTGTAAATCCTTGGGAAAATAGACTCTGTTGTGTTGGCATTGCACGGGAATATCCAGACTCCTCGAACTGGACTAGGGCCGACCCAAAGCAGCCCCGTGGGAGCTCCACACACTGAGTGTTTCCCCAAACACATGAGTGTTACTAACAAGGAAAATGAATGAGGGCCTTCACTTGCATGACACCAATGATAGTAAGTGCTCTTATGACCATTCTCTCATTTGGAATTTGTTCTAACTGTGCGAGGAAAATATCGTAGCAAGTCAACGTCAGGACCAATGTAAAAGTGTTAATGCTGGAAGTTTACAAATACAAACATCTGATGACCTCTTTGATTGGCCAACACATTTTTAATTGAAAGAGATAAAATCTTCTGGAAATTTAGGCTGCATTTTTATGTCTACTTTGCTTCTTATACCAAATATCATTTTTACCCACTGCATTACATTATGTTTTGTGAAAATAAGTTGTTTCTCAAACTGGGTTGGCTAATAGCTAATTATGAAGTTTTTTCTGCCAGCCTCCATTGGTATATGTGGATTTGATGTATAAATATAGGTTTAAAGATAGAAATACACATAGACATATTGGTATATAAGTACATATTCCAGTGATTCCTTTTATAGGATGAAATTGATTCCTATATTAGAAAGGCACATCCATACATAGTTTTTGGTTATTCAAGGTATACCTATTGAATAACTAGGTGCTAGACAGTATGTTAAGTACATAATTAATGCTAGAGGATTCTTCCCCCTAACACTGATATTTCATTAAGCAGGTACATACTTTAATTTTTCTATAACATAAGATAATTTTCATCCAATAACTATCACATCTAACGTTTGATTTCCATGAAAGAATCTTATAAAATGTCACTATGAATACATATCACAGAAAGTTACATGTAAACACACTTCCTTCCTAACCCACAAATCTCCCTGACTTGAAGATGAATTCGAAGTCAAATTATTGAGTCAAGAATACAATAAAGTTTTAGAAAGAAAGAAAGAGCTACCTAGCAGAACAATCAGCTACAATCAAAGCAGGATTGATTACCTTGTTCCTTATTAGTTATGATTACCATTAATGTGATCGGACAGTAAATAGCCTGGATATAAATTGGAAACATTTGGGAAAGAAAAACAACAAATAAGTAAGTCTTGCATGCAAACATCTTTCTGAAACAATATAGACATTTTAGGCTTTCTATTAATATTTAAATCTCCCAATTCAAGGAAAAAAATACACATTTTTGGTATGTATTTTTAAAGAAAAAATGGCTTTTTTCTTTAAAATGGCTATTTTTTTCTTTAACATCAAAAGCTGCCTTCAACTAAAAGTTTCTTACCCTACTTCACCCTTTATTCCAAGGCTGGATGGGATAACACGATCCCTTGTAAAACTGCAAACGATGGCGAGAGGAACAGAAACAGAGGGCAAGAACGGTGCCGCACACAGCTGCACCAGCCTGTAAAGTCAGTTAGCAGCGGGTCCTAAGGTTGACGTTTTTCACGAGGAAAAAATATATTTGTAGATCGTTATTCATTTGGTACAAAGTTTATGAATATTGAGATTTTTCTCTCTGGTAATTAATTGTGTGCTGTAAATATTTATCATTCCCAGACTAAAAATGAAGAAAGGTGATCGGGCAAGTTCAATGCTGCCGCCTAAATGCTTAATGAATGTGGATTCGTGACATAAAAGGAAAAAACAATCGCTGTGTCATCTGCTTTCATCCCTTTGATAATAAAATATGAGGTTTATGTAAACTGGAACAAAAAGTCTAACCCAACTTGATAAATGCACATCCATTGGGTCTTCATTCATTCGCCTTAAAATCAGACTCCCATCGCCCACAACAATTGGATATCTGTTTCATTTTGACTCCTGCTAAATGACAAAAAATAGATTTTATTAAGATAAAATGGATTGTTTATTATAATTCACTAGTTATATTTTAAAATAAAATAACTTAAAGATAATATCAGACATTGAACACTCTTACAAGTTAGTAACGAGGGTTTATTTTTCTTAAAATTTTCATAATAATTTTATATGTGTATGACCAATTAGGTCATTTACTTAAATTGCATTTCTACTGAGTCAATGTTTTTAAATCACCTACCATGAAATAAATGTTGAGCATCCAACTGAAATGGGCGGTTTTGGGCCTTAACATATCAACTTCCTTCTGAGTTTTCTCTTTAACATTCCCTCCATAAAACAGTGTACGTACATTTTCCCCTTACACAGGCATTCCAAAAACCAGTAATCGATTTACAAAGAGAATAATAGTTCTCAAAATCTACCAGTCTTCCGCCAGTTTCAGTGTTGAAGACTCTGCTCTTCGGTGTCTCAGACCCCACACGCTCCTTAAATACTTACCAGGCTCCTCTGGTCTGGGCGCTGTCCTGGTCCCTGTCATCTCTGTTGTCCTGTTCGTCCTTTAAGTGATTCTGTCCTCAGCATTTTTCTCCCTTCCCCGGACACTTGCTTTCTAGACAATTGAATAGGCCATTGAGGTTGTCGGTCCAGATCTTCATCTTCAGACTAGCTACCTCTTCCTGGATGTTTTATGCACTTTAAGTCTCAACATATCAAAACTAGAACTTACAGCCTGCCCCAAATCCTGTTCTTCACAAACGCCTATGAGTTGGTGTCAGCACTGTCCAACCAGTCTCCTCGATTCAACCAGGGATCTTTGTGAAACGTGATTTCGGTTGGGACTCTCTCCTGTTTCATATCCACCGGTAGAGTCAGACTGCTCTTAGCGCAAGTCCCACCCAGCTCCCTACCGCAGCCAGCGCGTCCTGCCACGGTCCAGCCCGGCCGGTGGATCTCCCCCCAAGCTCTTCTCCTGTCCCGTCTCCGTTCTCACCAGCCTCAGCCATGCCAGCCATCTTTTGCTTCTTTCAACGTAGCAACTTCTAAAATAAAATGAATATTAGACAAATAGTCAATAATCCTAGTTATTCATACAAATACACACACATTAAAATTAAAGTTCTGAGGTTCTAAAAGCTTGAGTTAAATTATAACAATCACTATACCTCCTTAGTCTAAGTTACATATAAAAAAATTCAGTGATGATACTCAAAATCAGGCAACTTGTCTGGGGCTTTACTGATAAGACCTCAGTTGTCGACAACTAATTTCTTAGAATATTTTGCTTGATGTTAAGTGACAGATATTCAAATATACATTACAGGTAGAAAAAATTCCAAGTAACAGATATTCTTGGAACAGTTTTAGGATATGAGAATAGCAAATACAAAGAAAACCTTCTTAGCCCAGGCTGCTGTAGCTCAGTGGATTGAGCGTGGGCTGCGAACCAAAGTGTCGCAGGTTCGATTCCCAGTCAGGGTACAAACCTGGGTTGCAGGCCATGACCCCCAGCAACCGCACATTGATGCTTCTCTCTCTCTCTCTTTCTCCCTCCCTTCCCTCTCTAAAAGTAAATAAATAAAATCTTTAAAAAAAAAAGAAAACCTTCTTAAATTCTATTCTGCCTTTGCAGGTATTCTGTCGATCGACATACAGACTTGGACAGGATATTCAACATTAATTCCGGAAATGGCTCCATCTTTACATCGAAGCTCCTTGACCGAGAAGCGCTGCTGTGGCACAACATCACCGTGATCGCGACAGAAATCAGTAAGTCAGCCCCTTAGCACCTGGGCCACCGGGGCACAGAGGGCGAGTCCCAGCCAGGGCCAGGGATGCACACCTAAAACTCATCCCCATGCATCGATGACCTTGCTCAACATGATGACCTTGCTCAACACATATTGAGGGAAAAAGCCCCGTAATTATTTGCAATAATGTTTCTTCTAGATGTGTGTTGGCTCATTCACAAGTGCAGAGGCCACTGCAGAAGTGCAGCAGCTTAGAAACAAAATGGGAAGGGATCCGTGTCAACTGGGATTGAATTAGTATATGTTGGATTAGACCCCAAAAGTGCATAAATCAGAATGTTACAGAAGCAGCTGGAAAAAAATGGGCTCACCATTAGACATTGTGTATGTGGGCATGGGGGTTCAAATATATTCTTAAATGTAGGCATAGTTTAGAAATCTTTTGGGTATTCATCCTGTGTCTTTCTATGGAATTGCTATTCCAAAATTGTTACAGCATTAAGAGATATAAATTTTAACTTTTCCATGGTGCACCCAAAATGAGCAACACAAACCACCAAGTAATCAATAAAATGTTTAGAATGAATTTTATGGCAGTCCCCACAAAATTTAAGGCAGAGAAAAACAGTGCCAAAGGAATGCTGCAAATAAAATGATTATATGCGGTGAAAACTGTGCAATGTAAACACCATGCATAGATCTAAGTGCACGAAAGAAAAATGATCTTTAAAATATTGTTTAAATGTTTAAAAATAGGCTTCTAAATTATGGCACATCTTTTGATTTTTTGTTTTTTATTTTAAAAGTAAAAAAATTTATTTTCAAATGTTTAGCTCAACTGAGTATCTAGTGTGAAACATTCCACATCAAATGGTATATGACAGTTGTATTCTTTGTCAGTATAACTCATGAGGCTTTTGAGTGGCCAAAAGACATTGAGTAATAATAAATAACCAATATGGGCAAAACGAAGCCCTGGGTTTTGACAGCAATGACAACTCTTCATTATAGATTTGTTACATAGGAATTTGCTCTTCAGAAGTTCCCATGTGGATGCACTAAGTGGATACCAGTGATAGAACATACTCGAAGCTGTGAAATTATAAAATCATTTCCCACCAAAAAGTACCATTTTCTGTAACATCGGGGCTTTCTTCACTGAAGTAGTCATTTCATACACATTTTTAAGCTTTGTGCCTAAAATTTTCTGTTTTTAAGATTTAAGGTTTCTATGATATACTTGAAATCACTAGTAATGAAGACCTTTTAACACTTCAACTTCAGCAGCTCCAAATTTGGAAGAATAGTGTGAGCAAAATTTCAGATGCAGAGCACCTTAAAAGTCGCCCTTCTTAACTACCGTGGTTGTACCAGAAACCAAGAACTTAAGTCCAGGCGACTCCCACTCCAGAGCCTTTGCACCCGCCATCTCCTCTATCTGCAGAGCCAGAGATAGTCACGTGGTTTAACCCTTTCTTCATTCCTGTCTGTGCAAACGGTGTCTCATCAGAGAAGCCGTCCCTGGTCATCGCATTCAACGTGGCACGTCCATCCCTCTCCAGTTCCTTTCCCCTGTTTAACTTTTCCAATAGTGTTTACCATCTGATACATGATATATTTATGTGTTTACAGTTTGCTACCCACACTAGAGTAGAGCTTCAGGAAGCAGGATCTTTGCCGTGTTCCCCATGTGTTCCAGCACCCCAAATAGTGGCTGGCGCAAGTTAGATATTAGATGCTCACTATATATTTATCAAGAGAATGAACAAATTGATATATGAATAAAGCAAATGAAGTGAGCTGAGGTGAGAGGCCCCAACTCCTGATTCCTGGACCTGGAATCTTTCTGTCACACTACCCTGGAGATTGTCATAGAAGACAACCCAATTGCTCTCTTTGCCTCAGGTCTTCAAACCTGGATTCTGCTCTATCATTATAGATGAACAGCCTGGGCATTGGAGTCACAGACACCCAAGGCTCCACACCTTACTATCGCTGGACAAATCACTTCACTTCTCTGTGCCTCAGTTTCCTTACCTGTACCATGGAGGCATGATCTCAGAAGTTTGCAAGGATTAAATAAGATAAGGTAGCCAAGTGTTCAGCACAAGGTCTAGCTCTTATTCAGCACTCACACTAAAAGAACGGAGACCAGTAACAGTCATTCATCTCCACCACCCCTTCTTCCTTTGTCCACCTTTTCCCCACCTGCCTTGGCTTCCTTGAAAATCCAGCTCTAGAGTACCTTTGCAAAATAGCTTTTCTTTATACTCTGGTGTTCATTATACAGTTGCACTACACCAACACATAGAGCTGTGTCTCCTCGGTCTTTCCGTCAGGTGTACCTAACCGACCAGAAGCACCGAACAATCTGATTCTACTTTTTTGTGACTATGTTGGTACTTAACACCCTCTGGTACTCACAGTGGCCTCGGGGAACCTGCATCCGAGTGAGAAAGAAGGAGTGAGTGGCTGCTGTCTGAAGGGGACTGGGGACCAACATAAATGTGTCTGTTCTTTGCATCTGGCGTTTTGCAGATAACCCGAAGCAGAGCAGCCGAGTTCCTCTGTACATCAAGGTTCTGGACGTCAATGACAACGCCCCAGAGTTTGCAGAATTCTATGAAACCTTCGTCTGCGAGAAAGCAAAAGCAGATCAGGTGAGTTTCCTACAAAAGTAAACTAATTTAGTCAGACTAATTTATATCCTCTAGTAATTCAGATGATAAACCGAACTAAGGGCCCATTTTGAATTATCTAGGAACTGAACGTTAACAAAATTAATACTGTAAATAAGAACCAAGATAAATATTTAACTTGCATAAGACAATAAACAGCTTCTAAGAACTGGAAGTTCATCAGTCTCAGTCTGATGCTGATTTCAAATCAGTCTTAAGTTTTCATTAAAATAGATTAGTCACAGCTTTATTGGAAAAATATCTTTATTGGTAAGCAGAGAGTTTTAATTACCACATATACTGCAAAGTAATAACTAGAACATAATCTACAAATGCCTGTAACCCATAATTCCACTCTCTTGCATGCCCATCTGTACAAGCAAAGCAAATTCATGAATGTTTTACACATGTCCCCATCTAAAATAGGTCTTTTCTGACAGTGATATAAAAATTATGTTACAGTTTGTCAAAATGGAAGTACACTTTTAAAATACATGTGAAAGTGGGAGGCTGAAGTTATGTGTTATATATCCAAATATTCTTTTTAGCCTTTCTGCAAGTTGATGGCTTTTATCTGTGGCCAGACTGCATTTCTAGCCAGGCTGGCCAACGAGTGCCTCCATGTCCTTAAACTGCGGTGTTCACAGATCATTGTGATGTTTTACAGCTTTGTATCACTCTAGGAGTCATTGTAAACTTTTTAGAGGTTTTCATTTAAATATTTTTATTGATCGATATTTGGAGAGAGAGCAGAAACAAGGGAGAGGGAGAGAACCATCCACCAGTTGCTCCACTTACTGATGCATTCACTGGTTGACGCTTGTACGTGCCTCGAGCAGGGATGGAACCCACAGCCTTGGTGTCTCGGGAAGACACTTTAATACTGAGCTATCCCTCCATGGTGAGGCTGTCGTTTTTTAAACTAAAATTAGAAATTATTTAGCCGAGCAATTCACTGCAGAGCTGTAAGAAACACATTGAGTTAGCCATACTTTGTGACAGCTTTACGATTTGGGTTGTAGTTGATTCAGACCCTCCGAGCTGTTGACAAGGACGACCCTTACAGTGGGCACCAGTTCTCCTTCTCCTTGGCCCCAGAAGCAGCCAGCAGCTCAAACTTTACCATTCGGGACAACAAAGGTAAATGAGCGCAACTGACCTCCTCGGTCTGGCTATTTCTACCTGTATCCGTCCAGCCCCTCCCAATTGCTCCAATACATGACGCGTTACCCACGTGCATTCACCACTTTGCTTTCCCATTCCAGACAACACAGCAGGAATCTTAACTCGGAAAAACGGCTACAGTAGACACGAGATGAGCACCTATCTCCTGCCTGTGGTCATTTCAGACAACGACTACCCAGTCCAAAGCAGCACTGGGACAGTGACTGTCCGGGTCTGTGCATGTGACCACCACGGGAACATGCAGTCCTGCCATGCGGAGGCCCTCGTCCACCCCACGGGACTGAGCACGGGGGCTCTGATTGCCATCCTTCTGTGCATCGTGACCCTACTAGGTAAACTGCTTCTCCCCGCCTCCTATCTCCCCAGGCTGAGGGGCACACCCTGTCACTGTGACACTCTAGATTTATCCGCCTCCCCCATTAAGGCATACAGCCCGATCTAGGTGAGTAGAGTTGTATGCTGAGAATCTGTGTTGTCCGACCATGAACTAGTGTTTGCTTGAATGTGGCTTTGGAGAATGAGAAGCTGTGAAATGTGCCCATGTTTTCACCTACCCGGGGACCCACTGCACCAAAAGAATCTCTTGCCTGTTAGACTGGGAATGAACCTCAGGGGGATGTAAGGGCAACATGAATACGCCCTTCTCACTCCATTTGTTGGTTAATAGTTAACCTAACAAACATTGTTAAATTTTAAAGCGTGAACATCACCCTGCATGGAGTATCTGATGAAGGCCCTTTCTGTAAAGGTAAAGTTTAAAAATCAGGGTGGTGATGGCCGGAGGGAAGGGGGGCAGCGGCTGGGTGGAGGCCAGCTAAAGGAGGGGGTGGGCAATGGGGACATCTGTAACAGTGTCTGCAATAAAATGTTTTTAAAAACCTGGGACTGAAAAACATTTGGGAGATATTAAATTTTGTAGCGAAATACCTATATTGTAGATATTGTACTTTTAAAACTTGTCGTCAAGTATTTGTCATGCAGTTAACTCTTCCTCTTCGGTCACGACTGGTGTGTTAATGAAGGTGATAGACATAAAGAGTCAATGGGAACCTGGGAAGGGGAGCATGATGACTTTGCCTGCCTCACACAGAAAAACAAAAAGCAATTAAATTTTCTCAGACCCAGAGAACTTAAACCCACTGAAATGACCACCTTCTTAGCATTGCTCTATAATTGCCAAACCTAATGTCTACTATTTCTCAGACTCTTGGTGATAAAGAACTTCTGTGACCGAGGCAATATATCTGGGACCTAAAATATTGAATGTAATAAAAGCAAAAATCGAGGTCTAACAATGATTCAAATGAACTGTCTTACCCCCAACCAACAAATTAGGCACACAGTTTGAGCTCGAAATGCTTACAGACCCTTGACTGTTGTGAACTAAGAAACCAAATGTTAGCTAATGCAGCCCTTCCAAAGATAAAAGCAAGATTTGTATAGCTTGCCTGCGCAATGGGAGAAGAAAAGTAAGAAAGAAGTTAGAGTTAACCTGGATTACAGGGTGGGGAGGACTCCTTAAAAAAAAAACATAACAGTATAGTGACTTTGAGAAGAGTAAAGGAAGACCCACGTTTCTCCAGGAAGAGAATGAAGATACCTAGGGATCTCTGCTCAAGAGCTTCACGTTCCAGACCAGCCTTGCTCATTATCACAGAAACCTGGAAACTCAGCTACAGAACTGTGATTCTCTCTGTCATCTAATCTTTGGGGGAAGTATTTTAAGATATGAGGATAAATAAAAACTGACAGTATGAAAAGACAAATTGGTGTTTCTATTGGTGAGTCTGTAAAAATTGTTTTGGAGGACAAGGATATGAATATATTTTATATATATATATATATTTTAAAAGGCTGTTTTTAGAAGGGCTGGACGGGCAGGGCTATACTCAGGTGGAGTTCCGTGGACTCGCATCTCCTAGAGGTGGTTCTTCCTTTCACTCATCATCCGCCCACAGCTTCCTCCCCCTTTACTTCCTCCTCACCCGCTCCCTGTATCCTCCCTTTTCACCCTTTCCTCCACTGAATTTGTTCTCTCCTCGTTACTCCTAATTTGTCTCAGGGCCTCCCACATCCTGTCTAATCTCTTCGGAATTCTGTACCTAATAAGAAAGGAGAAAAATGGGATTTAACCTTTAACTAGGCTCACATCATGAGCTATATGCTGAGCAAGATGCTTTACAAATGTTTTTCTCACTTACTCCTCAGCACCACCCATTGTATATTTACATGAATCGTAAATATGAAAACCGAGGCTCCAAGATGCACAGTCACATAGCCACGTCACACAGTGAGCAGGTGATAGAATTAACTCCCAAACTCAGGTCTTCTCTCCCCGAGCCTTGGTGCTCCCACACTGCACTCTACTTTCTTTGTGAGCTGACAGCGTGCAGGGCACCTTCCAGGCTGAAAGAGAGCCAGAACTGAAGAGGGGACAGGTGAAGAAAGTGCAGGCAAACCTAAGAGTTTGCAAGAGAAGGAAAGCCGTATTTATATAGGAGGGAATCTGAGGTCAAGAAGTGGACACGGTGGCACCTGTTGTTTTATTTCCAAAAAGAAAACACAAATATTTCCAAAAATAAAACAACAGTAAAACAACCACCACACCCCCCTGTCTCTGGGCTACTTTTAGAGCCTGCAAAACATCCACAGGAATTAACTCATTCCTGACAACAACAATGGGCATCGTGTTACTGCTTCTCTCTTCAGAGAAGGAAACCAACTTAGGAAGGTCAAAAATCCTTTACGTAAGCCTGATCTCAAATGGCTTGCTACTTTCTAGTTTTATGATGGGATTGGAGCACAAATTCTTCCAAGGATCTCCTCCTCTGAAATAATTTCACTGCTGTCCTCTGGTCCCAAGGGAGGAGGGAAAGGGGGAGGCTCTGTGACCTCGAAGGGCACCTCCCCGGTGACCTACTTTCTCAGAACCTTTTTGTCCCCTGTGCTTAGATCTCACGGTTCAGTTTTGAGAAGGTAGCTTGGGAAAGCCTCCCTTCCAGACAGTTACGCTATCGAGAAGTTTGGTTCAGATGTGCACTGGGCTAGTAAGAAAAGATACAGGCAGTGGTAGCTATAGAAGTAGGCAATGAGTAAAAGCCTTTTAAGGACAATGTGCCCTCAGCTGCACAACTGCACTTTGAGGTGCGAATAGGACTAAAATAATAGATATAGGTAACTTGAGCTGGGGAAAGAATTAGGAAGTGATAAACACCTGCCTTAAATAAGGGAACACACCCATGTGCATCAGAGTGTAATTCGTTGAGAGTAAGTTAGCTTGATTCTATTCTCTAATCCCAAAGCTGTTCTTATTGCAACATTCTGTTTGCAAATCCAGGTCACTGATCGCACTGCAAAGCAGAATAAAAAGGAATACTGTGGCCCTCCCTCTGCCCGAAGGCCTGCGATTTTCACTCACCCGGACCCCAGAGTAAAGCGAAGGCTGAGAAGCACTCACCACCCCACACGAGGCGGCCCTTCCCTATGCTCTCCTGTTGGGCTCCTGGACCAGCCACAGGGTCTCCTGGCTGTTCCTCAAATGCCCCTGGCACTGTCCTGGCACTCTGCAGGACCTTCTAGCCCTGTTCCCTTCACCAGAGAGCTCCTTGGATGACTCCTCATACCTTTGCTGAAATGTCACTTTCTCAAAGATGCAGTCTATCCCCCCAAAAACATATACAGCCCCTCAAACATGCATAGAAGCACCCCCACACTCCTGACTCTGCCCTACTTATCACCTTCTAATAATTTCCTTGTTTATTGTGTCATTGTTTATCTTCTGTCTCCATCTTCCACCACCACCTGCCCACCTTATTAGGGCGGAGGTCTCAGTCAGCTTTTCAGTTGATAGTGCCTAGAACTGTGGTTGGCACAGAGTAGGCACTACATAAATACTTACCAAATGAACGAATGAATGAATCGCCTGAATGGATGTGACAAATGAGGCATCAGAATATTCTCTGGCAGCAAAGGAGAATGCAAACAATAACACAACCACACATTAGAGAAAGACAAAATTGCATATCCTTGAAAAATGGCCTATAATCCGAACAGGTGTGAAAGCGGGGTGGAGTGTGGGCTTGTCCGTCTGCTGGGTTGGATTTCAGTTGCTTGTACATGTGACATCTCTAACCCTCAATTTCCTCTATGTAAAATAATGGTACCTGTTTTGTAGTGCTATTGTGATAATTAAATGAGATCAGTATGTAAAGCTCTTAGCCCAGTGCTTGACACATAGAACTCTCCCAATAGATAACCAATTAGTAATATTATTAACATCTAAAATGTTAATATATAGACACAAGACTATGCATGTACCCCTTGTTATATAGGTTGGTACACATATCCACCAAAAGCCATTATTTTATGATTCTTATTGTGATAATTCAATTTTCATGGCTCAAAAAAACATGTGACCACATTATGGATGAGCGAAGAAAGAGACGTTACTGGTACTTCCTATAATAAACTCCCCCAGACAAACCCATTTTAACAATGCATTTTCTGCCCTGGATAGCGGTTTTCTCTCTAAGCTGTTGCTATGTTTTTATTTCCCACCTATATGTCTGTTTGTAGATGTGTCTCTCTGCAGGTAGCCAGCTATGTTCTAGCCAGCCAGCTGTGAAGAAATATCAGGAGCTATTTAAACACAATTCTTGGTTTGTCTCTAATTTGAGTTCAGAGGAAAAATCAAAAGAATGAACACCCATACAACAAACTTATGAACCTTTGAAAGATTTTTCCTTTTCCTAGTTCCCACTGAAAATGTGTGTATTTTGTTTAGCTTGAGCAGAAATAATCTGGCATGTGTATTACGACCTGACCCCTTTTCTGGGCTGCTCTCGAAGTCCAAGATGGCTTTATGGATTGTATCTGGGTCTCTCCAGGTACGATCTGCAATATTTCCTCCTATCTGGGGAGGGTATGCAAATATTCGCATCTCCACTTCGGGTTCGAAACTAATTTTACACTTTTCTCAGGAAAACAGAAAGGAAGGCATAGTGCAAAAGTTATTTTAGATGTGGAGTTATGCAAACCTCCAACACATTTGGAAGGTGCCAGCCTTGTGCTTTTAAGCAGTTTCGGAGCGTTTTAGGTGTTCAGCATAATTTGCACTCTTATGGCAGTACTCGCACTCTGGCTGAGCTGTATTTTATCTTTTTCCTTACCTTGAAACTAGTTTGTTCTTTCAAAGCAAAAAGGAACTACTGACAAAATATGACAGTGTTTCATCCTCTACTTAAATTGCTGCCTTCTTTCAAATATTTACCCTATTTCTTTTGGGTCCCGGTTTGATCATGCATGAAGGCAACTGCACCCTTAAAGAAATAAAAGTTGAGTCTGCACTTTCCTCGAGGACTTTTAAAACTTGCAGTTGGAGCCCAGCGCAGTCTTCCCGGCATTAATTGGGTGGCAAATTAACCTCCGCTTCCCTTTCTGTCTTGTTTCTGCCTCCAGTGACGGTGGTGTTGTTTGCAGCTCTGCGGCGGCAGCGGAAGAAAGAGCCTTTGATCATTTCCAAAGAGGACATCAGAGACAATATTGTCAGTTACAACGACGAGGGCGGTGGCGAGGAGGACACCCAGGCCTTTGATATCGGCACCCTGAGGAATCCCGAAGCCATAGAGGACAGCAAGTTGCGCAGGGACATTGTGCCCGAAGCCCTTTTCCTCCCCCGACGGACTCCAGCAGCTCGAGACAACACGGACGTCCGAGACTTCATTAACCAAAGGTTGAAGGAGAACGACGCGGACCCCACGGCCCCGCCCTACGACTCCTTGGCCACCTACGCCTACGAGGGCACCGGCTCGGTGGCCGACTCCCTGAGCTCGCTGGAGTCGGTGACCACGGAGGGAGACCAGGACTACGATTACCTTAGTGACTGGGGGCCTCGGTTCAAGAAGCTCGCCGATATGTACGGAGGGGCGGACAGTGACAAGGACTCCTAATACGTTGCCTTTCTCCTTTTACAAGACGGCACTGAACTGTGTGAAGTGGCTGTTGCTTTCTATTTATCCACTGCTCCGTGAAGGGTTGGTTCTCTGTTCTGCCCGTCCCGCAAAGCCAGTGGCTGCAGTCGTGTGGATCCAATGTTAGAGACTGTTTTCTAGTACACTTTTTTGAGCTCCCAAGAGGCACATGTTTATTTTTTAGTGCATCCAGTTAGCCATGTCAGCCCACAGGCACGTGCTGGAGGCGAGGACGGAGAGCAGGGAGAGGTTCCCTAGCTCTCGTGGGGCCGGTGTGTGGGACCCGCTGGGTTCCCCTGGCCTGGCTTTTTCCACTGCACTCCATCAGGTGGCCGACCGCTCCGACTCGACCTCCCTCTCACCTGCTGATGGGAGGAGGGATTGTTCTCGAATGATAAAATACAGTTTTAGTCAAAGGAAGGAGGGAGGAACGACCGCGAAGTTGTTCCTGGTGTATCAGCTATATGGGTGTGTACTTCTGTCACAAAGATTTTTAAATGACATTTGCCCATCCTGTTTGTTCTTCAAGAACTTTTTCTGGCACCAATGACTATTCAAAGCATGAAGTCCACCAATGTTTTAAGATTCTAGTTCCTCTGTAGGGACAGAAGCAAACTAAACAGCAACATTCAAAAACAACAACCAAAAAAAGTAATAATTATAAGACCTCATTCCTTCCCACTCACTCATAATTTTTTATTTATGACACATACAAAAGTTCGCCCTTATACCATATAAAGGAAAAGGGAAAATAGCTAATAATGTTAACAAAGGAAATACTTAGCATATTTTAAAGTCTGGGCCACCAAATGTACCACAAATCACTTGAAATGATTTCAACTATCAGTAGGTTAATTACAAATAAGTCTAACTGTTTAAAAGTTCTTGAAAGAACTTTTCTGAGATAAATTTTAACTCCTTGTCTGTAGTTGTTGTCAGTATTATTCTAATATATACTTGAAAGTAGCAGTGTGAAGTACAATAATTCATATTCTTCAGATACTTCTTACTAAATTAAGTTGCATTAGTAAAGGCAGATGAAATAAAACCTCAATCCCGCTCTCGGAGTTTAATGGGGTGGTAAGAGCCAGCCACACTTGAACCTGACACCCTGTCCTTCACATACAGAAACATTTATATATTTATATAACGTGATAGGCATGGATGGACATTGAAACCACAGTGAAAATCTACATATGACATGCTTGAAAGACGCTTACAAAGGGAAAACTTGGATTCCCTACACCAAGAGTGTTTAAGATTGGCATTTAAATGCTAGTTGACTTTCAAAAGCATTAATATGTTTTCATTGTTTTTCACTTTGTTTCCATAGCAACCCTGCTATCTCTGTCTTTGAACTAATGATAAAGTAATGGTCTCAAACTATGACAGAAAAGTAATGTACAATCCACCCAATCTATTATTTCCCTAATTATGCAATTAGCATCAGAGTTATTATCCGGAAGACCCAACTGAACTGCACTATTCCTTTGGCAGGTTCAAATCATTGATTTCATACGGCTGTTCGAATGCTTTTTACCATCAGAATCTTCACGTGCAGTCATCAGAAATTTCCCAAGTACTGTAATGAAAATATAATTATTTTGAAAACTTTAAAAAAGTAGGCTCTGTATATATGTACTTAAGAATATGCTGACTTCAATTATTAGTCTTAGAGATTTATTTTCAATTAATGTTAATTTTCTACAGATAATCTTAGTGTCATATCCATTTGGGGACAATGTCCTATCAGCACATAATTTCTATTTGGAAACACACTGTCATCTCGTTAGGTTTTAAATAAGCATATTACCCAAGAACTGAACAGGGCACCTTTAAAATAAGAGAAATGTAGTGTTTCAGATTACCCATTGAGAGTGGAAAACTTTACAACCACATTATTCCTTGTGTTTCCTGAATGTTTTCCTATTTTGTAAAGTACTTCCTAGATACTATCAAGTATTTCATGCTTGGGTTATTTCCTGCTCTTATGGTTTTCTTTGCTAGTTCTTCACACACAAACCATGCACACACACACACACACACACACACACAGGAGTGCAAACAAAATACTACAGGAGGGCTTTACTGTAATGAATCAATACATGTCGTAGTCACAGGTAAGTACTGAAAAAAGATAGCTTAGTAAAGTTAATGAATAAGAAGTAGTTCTTTATAGCAATAGAAGAGCACCTTAATCACATGACTTACTGTAAAATTGAAGAGTTCTCCATCCTTATGTTTCATGTCATATAACAAATTGAATCAAGAAAGTCCTTTCAAAAAAGGCTATCATCAGAAATCTTTCTTTTGAACTTTTTGGCACTAATTGGAATGGCTGAGGGTTGACACTAGCAACTTCCAATAGTTAAGGGTAAGGGTTACTCTCTCCTCGTAGTGCAACTAAGTAGTGCTGTAGTGGGATATCTGAGATGTAATTGGCAGGATATTTTGTCCCGTCCTGAAAATGATGCAATGTACCAAGCCCAGGTTAATACGACTAAATATTGAAATAACTGTTTAATCTCTTACCACAAAACCTGATGATGACGTCAAGCTCTAAGGCACTGGATCATTTGAGACTGGAGCTGATTATTTAGCAGCAGGGTCCTGTAAGCATCAAGGTTCAGTAATATTTTCCTATAATTAAGACTCTTTAACATCATGGAAACAATAAGAATCACAGTTCCATTCCGCCTGGGTCTAACTTCCTTCCCACCAACATATCAGATCAAGAACCAGGGTCAACGCGAATAATGACTGAAGAAAATGGGTTTTCAGCTCACTTTTCACATTGTCTCTGTCCTGATATTACTGGTTAGTGATGAGAAATATGGAAAGTGGGAAGAGGTGAAATTTTAATATTTGCTTTTGTCACTGAGAAACTAACATTCAGTACATATTAGCAGATTGTTTTTATGGGTTGTTTCAAGAACCTGGAGGCCTTTCTGAGTTTTTTGCCCCCTCTACTCAAAGAGGAGAGTTTCTCTGAACCACAAAGATGTCCCCTGGAGCAAGCCGAAACTGTACAAACATTACGCCATTGTGCATAAACGGCCACTTTCTGCTGAAAGGCCTAGAAACTGTTTGTCCCCAAATAAAAAACTAAATCAAATGGGGGAGAAGAAGAACCGCTGGTTCCAGAGAAACGTAAGAGGGGGCTGTGGGCACAGTGAAGGTGGGGGGTTTCGTTCTCTTTTCTTCTTTTTTATTTTTTACAGAGCTTTACTTAGCGTTAAGGTTCAGGTTCATAAAGGAAGGGTCAAATACAGATTGACTCCGTTTTCAGGTACAGATTAACTCCATTTTCTATTCCATTTTAACTCAGTATAGAAATTTTTGGTGGAGTTTTCATGTCCAGCTCCCAAAAAGGTGTGCAAAAAGTTCTAAAAAGTTGAATCTGTATCCAAATTTGATGGATCCAAATCAATTTGAGAATGTTTCCATTCTTTTCATTGTCAAGTATATACATTTTAGATATCCTAATTTGAATAATACCTTATGTCAAATGTTTGCAAGAAACGCATATTTTACTGGAGATAATAATGTATAAACCATGATTGAGCATTCCTCAGTTTTGTATACTTGAGGATGAAAAGACTATGCAGTTGAAAGAAAAGAACAGAGATGAATCCTGACAACAAACTAAATATTTAAATCAGGTACAGCTAAATGGATTTTCCCCAGGACATTCACCACCAAATAAATTACTGTTTTCTAGTCTCTGATTCTGAAGTAGTACAATTACTCTGGAAGAACACTAAGAAGTCATGATCCCCGCTATTTTGAAAGGTCCTCTGAAAGGGATCATTTTAGTGTCATTTTGTTTTTTAGGTTTTTATCTAAATGAAATCTTCTTTGAATTGTGACAGGGGGTTGAAAATCTAAGCAGTCCACTGCGTTTACATTAGCCCTACAAGTCAGCCTTCTTTTATCAGATTGTGAGAGTGGAAAGATTAAGACTGTATGTGTGGATCTCTGGGAAGATGAACATTTCCTAAGTCCGACAAGCAGCTTTCTTTCCCAGAGAACACAGGATTCCTGTATGGTCTCCTTAGAAGTTCAGCGCTATTACAGTTGCAGCATTTCAATCTCCCTCTGGCATCTTTATGGAATAATTTTCTAAAGGGATAATTTTCCACTAAAATATATCAGACCCCGGCCATATTTAACGTGCAGAGCAATACCCTCTTAGAAAAGAAATACATTGACTCATACACTTGTTAAAAGTTAATAAAGAAATAGCTCATTTTTAAAGCCACAAGTTTATGGTCTCTGCATCGTCAATTTAATTTAAGCATTGCTGAGACAATCTTTAATCTACTCCCCATTTTATAATATCTTATTTATGATGCATTTTCATTGTTTAATTTGGGGGGAACATTAGCCCGCCAGAGCCAGCAGATGAAAGTGCCAAAAGGAGGTCAAATGGAAACAGAGCCGATTACCCACCGTATTTCAGACAGGGCCGAGGCACTTAGCTGAAGAGACACCGGGTTATTAGATTAATTTCAGAAGAGCTTTTACAAGTTACTTAATTCTATTTTTTTTGAAAACCCATAGACCACAAACTCAAATGTCCCCTCAAATGGGGTTAATTTGACAAATGAGGCATGGGCCCCACATTGTGAAAAAAGTATTCCACTATAATGAGATCTTGGTCTTTCTTGCGAGACTGCGCTATTCCTGTAAATATGTCTGGAGGCACCTTCTATAAGCTTTTAGTTTTCTATGATCTATCAGTTTAGTGTTTATTAAGGAGCCAAATGTATAGGGTTACTAGGCATCCAGGGGGAATGCTGTGCAGCAAACGTGAAACTGATCAGCTCGGGAGAAACCTAGGAATGCTTCAGATCCCTCGTACTGTTTTGTTTGTGATTATTTTCATTGCTTTGAAAGCAAACTGCATAAGAATAGGCCTTATAGGAAATGCTACACGCGTCTTCAGTACTATCAAGCTGAGGCCATTCTCCTACTGTGATTTGTGATTTTCAACCCCCAAAATCAAAGCTTTCAGGTATTGATTGTTTCTAATTCAAAATACTCCCAAGTACAAATGGAAGCTGACGCCACCCTGGAAGATTTACTGGCTACAGTGCTCAGTGCATTTCGTTTTTGCAAGATTGCTTGGGTCTTAGGCAAGGAGCACACCTGGTGGGAAGCATCACTACTCAGCTTTCATCAACGTTTCTAGTTAGGGAGACTGTCCAACTTCACAGGTTGTACGAGAAAGTTTTCTGTATTAGAAGAGACAGGTTGAGACAATTAAGCTTTTAGCTCACCGTGGCCGGGCCTTTTGTTGGAGTCCGAACGGCAAATCCACGCTCCCTGAAATGGCTTCTTTTATTTCCCTTTGTTTTCTTAGACGTATAAATTTGAAAAGAATGCAATTTAAAAAGTGATTTCTCACAAAGAGTAAATATGCCTTTTGCAAATCAATTTTTGTAACAAGTTATTTATATGATATTACTTAATAAACTGTTTTTTTCTAACTTGTTTTTTTCCACTTCTCTCAAACTACTGTGTGTAATCGGAGTTTTGAAAATGTACATGTGGATGCACACTTTATCTTTCCGAATCTGTTGTTTTAACCTCCCAGATAGCTTTTTTTAAAAGAGCCAACTTGTTATATAATAATTAACTTGTCAAACCATAGTTTCTTCCAGCCAGAAATATATATAGTATTGGCACTGCCATGCAGCCTCTGACTGGTGGGACACCAAGAATTCTGCTGTTATTTATGGAATCACTCTGTTGAGAAGAAAGCTGTTTATCCTCATGGTAATTGCATTAGATTTTTTTTAAAGTTCTATATTTTTGTCCATCTAAAATCTCCATCCTTTACTTCACTCCCATAAAAAACAATCATCTGTGGACCTTCAATTTAAAAAAGGAAAAAGGAAAAACAAGAACCGGACCAGGGGAAATGATAAAATCCTTCCAGCATCCTGAGACCATGAGTAAATAAAATGTTTTTAGTATATTCGGAGCTATAATTTTTTACACATTTGTTCTTTTTTAACCTGTCTCCTATTTTTACGGAGGCTATGTCATCATTTTTAAACAGGGAGAATTCAGAGCTTTGCAAAGGAGGATTTCACTTATTCATTCATTTGTTCAGTGTATCATAGACACTCTGCTGCATGCTGCAGAACACTGGACAGTAAGCCAGTAGCTGTATCTGCCCTCCGGCCAGAAGCACTCGGTCTAGGAGGAGGAGCTGCCATAAATCTCATCAGTACATAATGACAGTGCCCGCCAGAAGGGGGCATGGCAATGTCTTCAGGCAGCTACAGATGCAAGTGCCCATGGAAAGGAGAGATTGTTCCTGCCCCCGTGGAGGCAGTGTGTAGGAAGGTTAGGAATTAGTAGGGTTCAGATAAAGAAAGATAAGAAATCAAAAAGAATACCCAGGGAAAGATAGGAAACAGAGGCATGTTTACACAATGCCATTGACCTCAGTGGAGGTCCCTGAAGGGGTCTCGGCCAGGAAAAGTCAGTAGCACCAGAACACAGAGGCCCACCCATGCCACAGCAGCTGGTTTTTGACATTGTTTTATTTTAATTTTTGTTTTTTGATATTTGGTTTAAAGCAAAAAGTTAACTTGGTCAGGTACAGAAATCCATGGAAAGGAACGATGCTATTAGAAATACACTTTTTGAAGGATAAGTCCATTGAACAGTAGACACGGTGCACTGGGACCGAGCCCTCCCCCTCCCCGCCCCAGCTCTGCACCACCCCAGGGCAAACAGAGTCCGCTGGACCTAGGAAAGTTCCCTGACCTAATGGTGACGTAGACCAAAAGTGCAACGTGCTGTCTCAGAGATGCAGGTTGGGAAGCAGATTTTTGCAAACATTTAGAAAGGCAAAATCCACCATAGCAAACCACTTCCCATAATAATTATTAGTATGTATTAGAGTCATTCACCCTGCAACAGACAAAATCCAAAATCTCCATAAAGTTTGTGTGTCGATCTCACGAAGTTCAGGGTGGTCGTGGGCCGTACTTGCTCTTGTAGTTTGCCATTTGGAGCACAATGCTCCAAGGTGTAAGGTGGCGGCATGGACGAGTTTGCTGGAGGGTCACAAGAGCTATTTCTAAGGCACAGGGCCTATCTGTGGTTTATACAACTTCTCCTCACGTCTCATGGGCCAGAACTCGGTCACAGGGCTCAAAGTAACTGGCAGAGGCTGTGAGATGCACATACACCAACACATGTGATAGAGCTTCAGTCTCTGTCAATCTTGCAATACCTTTCCCAATTCCCCCCAATTTGAGTCACCATAATAAGCCATATTCCACAATGATCAAGAGGCTGTTATCAGAAGAACAGGTGGGAAGTCACTTACAAATTCAACCTTCAAGTTGAAAACCCATTTAAGAGCTGTTTGTACCATCACTGACTCCAGCGCCCATAGTAAATATTTCCAATCGATTGACTCACAGATCCCCTGGATGTATCCTTAGAATCCCCAGCAGGAATGCCACAGCAGCCATCAACAACAGAACAACGCTGACCTATTTGCCTTCCCAACCCTAAGAGAGTACATTTTCCACTGAGATTTGTTTTCTTTCATTTGACGTTTGGCTGACTACTCACAACTGATATCTGAGAAGAGCATTCTGACCCTAAGACTGCCAAAAATTTGTAATAACTGAGGAAGCTAAGCATTACAGTGGCTCAGTCTGCCACTGTAATTAGCTCACACCTTTATTTCATAAATCTGAATCAACAAGCATGTATCTCTTTGTTTGGACAATCCAGGTATAACATCAGCTTGATTGATGTATCTCTCTTCAGTGACACGCCTGAACCTCTCTATATTCATTACATTCATTACATTCATTCTGCAGAAGTGACGGGAGAGCCTCCTGGGGGCCAGGCATGGCTCACGGGGATGGGAACGCCGGGGTGAAACTCCAGGCACATGCGCTGCTCGGTGCACGCCCTTCCCTCCGGGACCACCACTGTTATTAATCTTTGTTTGCCTGATGACACATTTTACACTGAAGGACACGCTGATTCTTCAGATCCCTTTTGTTAGGTCTCATAGTCCCAAATTCAGTACTTTTCCAAGTATGCTATAAATAGATACGGCTCTTTAAAAGAAGTAGATTGTCTCCTGCTTCTGTCTATAACATACTTATCCCTTTTGTAAAATGTGTCCCTTTACATATTTGATCATCTTTATTGCTTTCTGAGCCATCTCGTCACAAAAACTCAACTTTCAATGGCAAATATGGTAAGAAAATGTCTCCTCGTAGCAAGTGAAGGATGGGTTTTATTAAAGCCTCTAACTTTGCTTAGCTGTCTGATAATAATGCCTTACTTTCACACAGCACTTTTTGAAATAACTATCATAGATATGACTTAATATAACCCTCACAAAAGCCCCGTGCAATAGGCTGTGTCATTCCCATTTCACAGACAAAGTGGGGTCATTTGTCCTCAGGTCCTATCACAGGAATTGGAATTAAACTCACTTCTTTTAACTCAGTCTAGCCAATGAGCCCCATATCTCCCCCTTTATACGCACGCTCCACTCTCATCCATTTGAGAGAAATATTGGGAGGAAAAAAGGATTCTAGGGGTTTTTTTTTAAATACAAATTCAGAGGAATTTGGACCCTGCTGCTGGCTGCAGCCTCAAAGACATTCCTCCCTATAAAATCAGACCAAATGTTCTGTGGGGGAGAAAAAAGAATCTGAAAAGCAAAATTCCGCCTATTAACCCTAATTACCCAAGTGATTCGTATTATAAAACTGGAGCAGTGTTCCCCAGGAAAAATATTTTCCAAGAAATAGGAAACACCCCCCAAGACTGCAAAAGCTCTGAGTATACAATACTCATCTTGACAATGTTGATATTTCACAGATCAAACTGTGGTAAGACCTTCAGAGGGGGACAGTGGCCCCTACCAGGAGAGGGAGAGGAAAGGAACCAGAACTTCCTGGGGCCCCTCAGGCAGCTCAGCTCCATGACTAAAGCAGGAGGAAGAAAGGAGACCTGCTCTGGCCACGAACACCCACAGAATCCAGGGACCCACGCAATAATGGGGTGTCAGCAACAGCCCCGGAAAACCCACCTGGGCCCAGTTAGGTGCTATGGCAGAGCAATAGCTACACATCTTTGTGAACAAACTAAACGTATAACTGAACTCAATTTCTGTTTTGCGCCTTGGTTCCCATGAGCAACAGAAACTCAACTCATTTAGGGTTTCTTCCCACAACCTTCCACTGGTGTCGCAGCTAGGCTGCAAGGGGCTAGGGCGACATGAGGAGTTAGGGTTTGAAGGAAGGATGGGTGGAGGCAGAGCTTAGGCTCAGCTGGCCTGCTGAGGGAGTCAGAAGAGTAGATGGATTCCAGAAAAATATATACTAATTCTCTTAACCCTTCCTGTCTATCCTCTCGGCCATCACAAAATGGGAAGGCTGAAGGTTATTGATCTGAAGTTTTCTATGTTATTGTCATTATTTCTCATTCTCAGAATGTCAGGATCAAAAGCTTAAGAAAGACGCCTGATTTTTTCCTGACTTACGGCTTTTGCAGAGATTCAGAAAGAGCTGAAAGGTACTTCAGAATGTCACTGTTTCAAATTTAATGCTAATTTATAACAGCATTTTCTTATGCTTTACTATGTCAAGCATTATAGCAAGTATTCATTTATAGCATTAAAATCTTTTAAATAGATATATTAAGATATATTAAACAGAGCCAGTCTTTGACCTCTGAACCTCTCTTATGTGTTGAGAACTTTCCTATTTTATGAGTAAAATATATTTTTTCTTTATTGTAAATCAGGAAGATTGTGATAAAATGTTTTCTGATTTGTGAATATGTTTATATGAAAAATCTTGTAAAGTTACAAAAATTTAAATCAATGTTGAATATAAATTTAACAAAAAATTGCATTGAAAAAATAAATATATTAACTCCAGAGTGTTCAGTTCCCTTTGGATCCAAAGAAATATAACCTGCCTGACAAGAATTTGGCAGAATGACACCAAGATTTAGATGCTAGCTCTCAAGTGAGCAAAGGTCAAGGAGCAGGATGATTTTGGCATTAAGACTTGAGCTGGGCCTCTGCAGGAGCCTGAGACTCTATAGCAAAGTCCCAGGGTTCTTCTCTGAAATGCAAATCCCTGGACCCCACTCAAGGAATCAGGGCTGTTCTATGGACCCCACAGGTCGTGGGCATCCAGTCTCTGCAGGCTCACCCTTCAGTGCGCTAAGCAGATTAAAATGTACCCACACTAGACCTGATTACATAAATCAAGCTGTAGTTTGCTGGTTTCCGTAACATTGTTATATGAGCCCTTAGGCTTTTATTAATTTTATTTTTGCAGTTTTCCTTCTGTATTTTGAAGCCTTTTTAAAAAAAAATGTGGGCTTTTTTTGGCTGTAGCTTATCTGAGAGCAAATAGGTACTGATGTATATTATGCATAATGAATTAAAAGACATCACCGAGAACATAAGAGTGGGATTTGGGAACCTGCATTTATAGAAAGTTTCCTAGTGATTTTTACACACACCAGAGTTTGAGACAGAAGCCAAGTTATTGAAGTAACAATGGGAAAGGCATGCTTGCAGAGCTGTGGACAGATCAGTTAGACTAGCAAAGAAGGTTCTGGAAGGGACCAAGAGGGATGAAAGTTCTAATATTTTTACACATGCCTTCCAACTTTTCTTTACCTGTTGTTTGCAAAGCATAGGCTTGTCTGCCAAACAATAAGGGGATTAAAGCAGGCGCTCTCCCTAGAAAATGTTGGGAGTTTCCAATTAAGATACAAGGAGTTCATACACATTTATTTAAAACCTCAGGTGAAGCTCTCCACTCTCCCACCTCTTTTTCAGAACTTTTCTGGCTACTTTCCCTGCATTTGTCAGTCAATAAGTAAATAATTAAAACCCCGGTAGAATTGACTCGCCTGTCTTCCTAAGCATTTGTTTCTGTTTGTCTCATTTGAAAGTCAGCTGCTGTTCTATGAGTCTCAGTGAGGGAACTCCTCCTCTCCCAGGGCCCAATCAGAGTTCCACTTTAATTAGCTTAATTGGAAGAAGACACAACTGAATTTCCAACTAGAGTCCTAAATGAGCTATTAGAACAGACTATTTTTGTCTTTTCAGAAAAAGCTCTCCTAATAGTCATTTTTTAAAAGGTAAAGACCCTTAAAGGAGAAAAGGTGAGCACAGTCAGATCCATCACCCCTCAGAGCACAGCTGGGCCTTTTCACTTGGGTGATTTGGAAATAATCATTTATTCATTCTTCTATCCATTAATATATGTATATTATCTAACATGCCAAATACTTCTGTAAAGCTTACAGCAAAAGCTTGCCATCCCATCCCGATTCACTCACCCAGAGGTAATCCCCTTCAACTCTTCCAGATAGTTCTTCCAGTAGTTACTTCTGTATTTCTAAATAAGGCTTATATGAGGTTGAATCTTTAGAAATTGTCATCGTGGTGGGTAAAAATTGGTTAATACCAATAGTTTCAGGTGGTTCGACTTAATACTGCTATTTCTTGGGTTTACAGTTTTGAGCATTATCTGTTGACTCCCTGCTGTGGAGAGTAAGGATTCAGGTGTGCTGCAACGCTGCCAACATACAAGCACACATGTGCGTGCACACATGTGCACACATGCACACACACACACACACACGCACATCTCTCCCTCATCCTTCCAATGTAGGCACAGCACAATTGGTAACTGAGAGCTAACACTGTTACCCATGTAAATATTGCTCATAGCTGCACCTGTAATTCTGCCTCCTTTCTTACTCAGCTCTTTTTTCCTGAAATTAATAATGGCTTGAGTTTTTTTTCAAAAAAAACTTGCTTAGCTTCCTATATACCTGTCATAATTCAGCCACAGATTTCCCGACATGATTCTTAAATTTCTCTCCACTATGTAAGGTAATCTCTACCCATCTTCTTTTGCTTGCACTGTTGCCTCAGAAACTCTCCATCTCTCTGATGTCATGAATAATTTTGCAAAAACAGTTTCTTCCACTCTCTATTTTTTTCTAAATTTCTTTTCTCTTTCGGCTTTGGTCTTTGCCACATCAGAAGTCTTCCTCAGATATCTGCTGCTCATTCGCCACCAGTTCATACTTCACGGCGAGGTCCTGAAAAGCCAATAAGAAGCTCTATGTGTCAGCTAATGGGCCTCGCCATGGGGCGACTGAAGGAACTGATGGTTTCACTGGAGCACTCAAATGTTGGCATCTTTTGTCTTGGGCCCATCAGTTTTCTCCGAGAGAATTCCTCCAGTCTCCTCCACGTATCATTAAGGTCCAAGTTGGTGTTCAAGACCATGAATCTGTAGTAGCTCTGATCTCTAGCCTGATGGGATTAAAGTTTGAGTCATCCCCTTTTTATCCCCTTTTTATACAATACTAAAAGATGTAATGTGATGTAAGCTATGCACCTTTATATCAAACTTGTAAGCTACATAGAAAATTTAGGGGAAATAGTAATACTGTACTTTATAGAACAATACCGTGACATAATTCAAAAGTGTTAAAATTTCAGCCTCTTGACAATCCAGCTCACAATCTGAAAGATCATGTTTCTTCATAGAAAAAGCTTTTAAATGGTTTTCTTAACTAATGGTTTTAATGGTTCTCCAGTAAAACATTGGATTATTCTTGCTCCCTTAGTCTCAAAGGCTATCCACGAGGCCCTTAAAGAATGTGTAGCTCCCTACGTACAAAATCCCCCTTCTGACCATGGGATCCCAGTGTGGTATTTCATTGACACTTTTTGCTTTGCACCTGTGTGAGTTTCTCAGGAACCATGACCTTTAAAATCAGGTCAGGCTGACCTCATTACACTTGGAAATTTTCTAAACCATTAGTTCTCGGGTTATCTGTTCTCAATCAAATCCAGTCTAGGTCCACTTCTAGGTCCATAGAAGAGTCTTCCTAAAATTCTCCTTGATTGTTGGTGAGTAATATATAATGTATCTTTGGGGAGACGAGGTCATTAAAGGTTTGCCTGGTCATGTTACTACTGTACATAAAGAATAACTTTCAACACCATTTGTGATAATCAGTCCTCTTTATTGCTGCTTTGTTGGTAAAGCCCTCTAGGAAATGAAACACGCGTGGGCAATATGATAAGGTGTACATCTTTGCTATCCATCAGCGTGCCCAGTAGGTTCCAAATGAATATTTATTGAATACCAGAACCAGTGAATTTTCATATCTTTGAAAAAGAGTTACTCTTTAATATTTATTCTTCAGGAATGTCAAGCTGTGTCTAAAAGTAATTGAGTGTGACAGCTGTAATATTTTCCTAAGCTTTTGTACCTTAAATTTTACATGCTTTCACATTCACTTCCAGAGAGCAAGTGCATAAAGCATCTTTTTCATGCTTGCAATGATCCCACATAGTCAAGATTGTCAGTGTTGAGCTATCACACACATTGACCTTGAAATCCCTGGGTACAATATTAGATGGTGACTCAGGAACAGACATTAATTTTTTTTTAGTGCTGAATATTGCCGCCGTGCTTCCTAATCAGGAGAAAAGAGGCTGAATACCTGGGGGACAGGTGCCCTGCGCACACACATGGAAAGGCAACGCTCATCCCCTCTGAATACGGGATAACGCGCTGAGCAAGCGCTGTGTCCGGGAGAACAGTGGGGCCACGGGAAAATGCTCCCCAGTCAAAACCAATGAGAAGAAGTCTCATCCAGCTGCTTTTTAATTTCCAAAGCTAGGGGTTTTTTTTAAGAGTTTGGATTAAGATGGCTTTCTGAATTTTTGGCTCTTTGTAAAAAGACAACATCGTTTTCTGAATTAGGCTACTGACGCCTACCGGTGCACCGTTGGGGTGAGGGTCTCACAAGGAGAGAGAACTGAGCATAGCACCAGGAGCTGCGGGCCAGGAAAGAAGTTTTAGTTCACTGGTTGAAATAAAGATAATGATTTAGGTGAAACGGGTAACTTTTCCCATGTAAAAACTGTTCTTGCAAAGTTTGCTCTGTCACCACCACCCCAGACAGTTAACGTGGGCCCTGCGTCCAGCACAGTCGCGTACTGACTTCCCTTTGTCTCCGCCTCCGCTTTTATTGACTGTTTCTAAAAGTGCTTGTCGAGCTCCTATGCCAGACGGTGTTCTTTGCAAAGCCACGTTGGAGACAAAAGGAGAGCCAGATTCGTATTTATCCCGGAAGAGTTGTTACATTCACGCAGAGTATGGCTCCGCGTTGCTCATTTAAAAGGGTTGTAAATACTCTCACCAGTCAGAAGAAAAAACTACTGGGTTCCTCCAGCTATTTTACCTGTAACGGATGGTTTTCTGACTGTTGTGTGGCTTGAGTTAATAAACTCCCAAGGAAAAATTAATAGGCTACCTTTCCATTTACAGAATTGGAGACATTGAACATGCTTCTAAGTATTTCAAAGGCTTTTGCCTCCCATTATTCTGCATGGTATGAGGAAAGAAAAACAGTTTACAAAGAGGATTTTTCCCATTGTAGTAACATTTTAAAACTAGAATAATAGTTCCAATTACCAGTGTTTTTTCTTTATCATATGAATTATTCATTTTTTTCATAAAATTAGAGGGAAAATCATTATAAAAATTAAATATCCAAGCATTTTTGGTATAAGATACTTAATATGTATAACCACTAGATATGAGTTTTTATTATTAACTTCTTAGTTCCTATGGAGAAAGTCTTTGTATTTTTTTAGATAACTTTCAAATTTGGAGGAAAACAATACACCTAAAATTTGTTGACAGAGCAATGTTTTTATTATAACATTCATAGTATTCATTTGATTAGATGAAATTATGTTACCAACAGATCTGCTTCAAATATTTTTCTCAAGTATCAAAATAATTTGCAATTAAGGAGCATACTTAATTATCAGAGTTCATCATCCTTTGAGAATGCATGTTATTTCTGTAAAACCAAGTATGGTAAAAAGATATGAATAAACATACAGTATATAAAACACTGAATTTTAAAAAATTGATTTAATATCATTTTAATATCCATTTTGAGTCAGATATGAATGTCTGCAAAAGTGTTTATTAGGTGGTTGGAAAAACAAATTGGTTTTTTGAATACAGTACATACAGTAGGGTCCTTCCCTACAATTAGACGTTCATCAGGCCAAGCCTGTAAACCCCAAGTTTTCCAGAAACTCAAAGCCCAGTGAGAAGAGATGGAGGAGTGATTAACCATTTCTCCCAGACAATTCTGAGTTTCCCATGAAAATTGCCCCATCTCTGCTCCAAAGCCGGTCACACTCTAAGACAACAATAAAGATTGAGTTATGTACTTGAACCTGGACTTGACCCTGTCTGATGCACTCTTGCATGACCCCGGTCTTAAGTCTACAGTCTCTGCCTGTTGGGCAAGTGGTTGTCAGGATCCATCAGTGATGATGGGAAGAAAGCCCCTACTAAGGCACCCAACTATCTAAGTATGAAGAGGAACTTGTGGGAGGAGCGTCCGTATCTAACTCATAAAACATTTCTGGAAGGCACATTGTTTGAATTCAGTTTTAAGGATGAATAGCAATTTTCCAGATGGAATTGGCAGTGGTGAAAAAATATTCCTCATTGTAGCAAAGGCAAGTAATTTGGTATGACTAGAGCCAATGATAAAGGTTGGAGGAACTTCAAGCTGGAAATACGATGCCAATTTTCTGCTGGAGTTTAGAGGATGTCCTTGAAGGAGTTGAGACAGAAGAGTGACATAATACAACTAGGAATTCAGACACTTCAGAACAAGAGCAATGTAGAGAACTGAGTAAAGCCCTAAGTTAGGAGGCTATTATACTAACTTAATAAGCAACACACTTTTGTAAATAAGACCACTCGGTGAGAACAAAAACCAGGAGAGATTTTGGGTGGCCATGTGACAGAACGTGTGGGTAAGGAAGAGGGACAAGGGGAGGCTGGGGTGGGTACCAGCTCTTCCTGTGACGGCAAGGGCGATGGGCAGGTGTGGGGGAAAGAGTTAACATTCTAGTTTGGTTTAGTCGCTCTTGCAAAAGTGTTGTTATAGTTCCGAGCCTCTTCCCGTCCAGAATCTATCATCAGGTATTTCTCTGGAACATTAAGCTAGTGAGCCATGTTTATGTATTAGTTTTCCATTGTGGTATAAAAAATTATTACAGCCTTGGTGACTTCCAACAACACCCACTCGCTAGCTGAGAGTTCCGAAGGTCAGAGTCTGGCATGGCATGTCTACCTCCTCTGCTCAGGGTCTCACAAGACTGAAGCCAGGTGTCAGCTGGGTTGGCATTTTTACAGAGGGTCTGGGGAAGAGTCTGCTTCCTCATTCATTCCAGACGTGGGCAGAACCCAGTTCCTTGCAGCTGTAGGACTGAAGTCCCGATGACTTGCTGGCTGTCAGCCAAAGGCTGACACGTGGCCCCTTCCATCTTCAAAGCGGGCAATGGGGTACTAAATCCTCTTGCTCTGAATCTCCCTGACTTCCTCTCCTGCCACCAGCCAGAGAAAATTCTGCTCTTAAAGGGCTCATGTAATGAGGCACATTCAGATAATCTCCCATTTGCCATATAACAAAACACAACCATGAGAGTAATATGAGGAGGACCCCCCAAAATGGAATTATCTTCTGGAGGGCAGGCCCCTTGTAGTACAGGCTCCCCCCACTAGGTGAGTGTTCTAGGAGCCCATCTGTATCAGTGTACCAGCTGGCATTGCTGTGAGAGGCTGCATTTGGCTTCACTGAATTTCTTTCGGAGATTCTTTCAGTGCATTTGCCCATTTCATGATGGGTGATTTCCAAGCACATCTGCCCACACCGCACTGAGTGTTCAGCAGTTTTTGATCAAAAACAGTATGACCCCCATGCCCACCTGATCTTGCCCAAAGCAACTTTTTTTTAATTTCCCTGGATGAAAAAAGTCCTCAAAGGGAAATGTTTTGCTGATGTGGAAGAGGTGAAACAAAAAACAGCAAAAGCACTAAAAGGCATCAAAATCTGATGAGTTCAAAAACAGTTTTGCACCTGTCTCGATAGGTGTATTGCATCAAATGTAGAGTACTTTGAAGGAGACTGAAGTTTAAATGTAAGAATAAATACACAATATTTTAAGAAAAAAAATTATAGGGTTTTTCGGGGGGTTTTGTAAAAAAGGACAAAGGTCATGGGAGCCATTTTAAAAACCTGCCTACACATCTTACAAGAACGGAATGAAGGATTCTCCTCTAAGATCATGGTAGTATAATGAGGAATTTTAAATCTAGAGTAGAGAGTTGAATAAAAAGCCAAAATCAGAGAGTCAAAAGAAGTCAAAGGGTCTCCAAAGAGAAGGTCCAAAAAGAGAAAGTGATGCAAGGATATGAACCCAGGACAATAAGTGCCAGGAATATAAGAATCCAGCGAGTCCAGAGAAAATGGAAAATGGAAATCTAGGTCAAATACAAAGGTGTCTAACTTCCTCCTGGACACTTGTTAAAATGACACAATGCTTTGAAAATAGTGAAACTTTCATGTGAACACTAGGCTAAGTTCCTCCACATGACTTAACTTCAAAGAGATGCAGTAGGTACGGAACCAAACAAAGAAGGAGAGGAAGTCTGGGGGAAATCCCAGAAACATCCTCCACATTTGAAGGCCAGGTGCTGAAGGAAAGAATGGGCCACAGAGCAGGCAGGAAATATGTCACAGGGACCAGAGTCATCTGGACGCAACGGTGCTGGGAGCCCCAGAGCATGGGCCATACTACCCAACAGGGAATCGGAGGGCAGCCAGGCTGAAGGACAGGGTGGGCGGAAGGAACAGGAAAGGCCCAACTCCACAGCCTGTGCCTGAAGTAGCGGTCTGACTATACTAAAAACTATATGTATATGTATATAATATATGTGTGTGCATATAATATACATATACATGTATACATAAAGCATTTGGCCCCAGAAGACAGCAACAATATAGACAAATGGAATTTATATAGAAATGGAATTTCTGAGACACTAGACCAAATGAAACAAAAGCAAGGCTCAAAAAAATAATAATAATAGAATAGCTAGTATGTCTTGAGGACTTCTGCGCTGCATTCAGGCTCGACACTGAGCACTGAACACGTGCCATCTCTACTTGTACACTTTTCATTGTGTCTGGGGACAATCACAGCCTCGTTGATGATTCATACAACATTCCGTGTCTCCTTCGCCAGCTCACTTCTCGGAGCTGTCATTGTTATTAATCTTGGATGATACTATTTCAATCCTTGCTTTCTCTTCTTTTGCATTTGCCTTGCTTTGTTGCCGGCTCGGTTTGGGAGTGGAGGGTTTCACCCACCTTTAATTTTCAACCTTGCTGAGGTACTTTATTTCAGATGTGTCTCTTGTCCACTTCATCTCCTAGAATTGTGTTTTAAGACAATACTAGGCATGAGGAGTTTTTTTTCTCTCTCTCAACAGATTGTTTGCTCCACTAACATTTATTAATCTGATCATATCTTTGGTCTCAGTTCTGTAGTTTATGTGTTTAATACTTCCATTGTCCTCTATTTTTCTATGGGATCAGAATTTATCTATTTTGTTGTTGTGTTGTTTTATGTTTATAATAAATTTTTAGTGTTTGGCTTTTATATACCTTTGAAAAATATATTCAGACAACTTTACAAATATACTCATCAACCTTAGACAGTATCTACAAACTTCCTCTGAGGAAGATGAGGAAATTATCATATGAATCTCTCCTTCCAAATGTAAATACCCCTCCATATACAGATTTGGTTGATTAGATTGCTGTTTAAAATTATTCTGGTGTCATCTTTATGATCTTTATGCATTAAAATAATACACTCAGACCTTCATAATTTGAATTATCAGCATTTTTTAGAATTTCTGAAGCTCCATAATGAAATAAGAGGAAAAGAAATGAACATGGCCTCCCATCTCCACTTCCTTCCGACCTCCTCAGTTTTGTAGTGAAGTCATCATTTCCGTGTTGTTACCATTCATAACCTTTACATTCTCTTCTAATGTCTTCCTTCCCAGGTGTTTAGTCTTGGTACTGTATTTAAGTAGTCTCAGTCCTCACATCAATATTCTCAATTTTCTATACCTGAACTCTTTACTTTTATTTATCTCTTATTTCTCGGGTAGATTTCATAATCAAGTAGATATTTTTGCCAACAGAAGCTGAAATGTTATATTTTCTGATTTTGTGTTTGTGTCAAAATAATGTTTGTTTCCTATATACTTGAATGACATAACTGAATATAAAAGTCTTGGGATACACTTTCTTTCCCTAAAGACTTTATAGTAATTGCCTTGACATTTTTTAGTACTGTTGCTGTGAAATTTAATGCTAACTTGGTTTAGCATTGATGTAAGTAAATAACTTTATTTTCTGGCTAGGTTTTATTGCTACTTCCAAAAGTATTAGTTGAATGTCTACTGTGTAATAGGTGCTATTCTAACTGCTAGGTCCATGTCAGGTTCTTGATTCTTTATGTCCAGCAACTTCACATTTTAACTGTCCTAAGACATAAGGACATGGTTTGCACCTTCAATCCATGGAACTGAGTTTTCTTTAAAAAAATGTATTGATTGATTTGAGAGAGAGAGAAGAAGGAAAAGAGGGAGATAGGGAGAAAGAGAGAGATCAATTTGCTGTTCTACTTGCTTATGCATTCCTTGGTTTCTTCTTGTATGTGCTTGACTGGGAATCAAACCCACAACCTTAGCATATTGAGACCACACTGTAACCAAGTGAGCTATCTAGCCAGGGCTGAGTCTTCTCTTATGGCTGTGAGTTTTCCTTTTTAACCTCTGAAAATTATGGAGAGCTCATAAATTCTGTTCTTATCTGTGTGCAAAAGTGTTTGAAATTTTTTCACTTCATGATGTCATTCATCTTTTGACATGAATTATCCACTTGCCTTCCTTAATGCTTTTTTTCTCCACTCAGCCCACCTATTTTTTTCTGTTTTTCTGTCTTTCAAATACTACAAACACTACAAACACTACAAATACTTACAAACACTAGTCTGTGCTAGTTTCTTTGCAATGATGGCTCCTTTTTAAACGAGGGCAGTTTCACCTTGCTCAGCTTTTGCTCGACAGCCCCTTGGTCGAGGAAAGACGGAGAGAGCCAAGATCACAGGAGCCAAGTCTCCGAGTTGTTGTCTCAGACGACCTCAGCTCTGCTGTGCCTTTGCTCCAAGCACACGTCTCCTCCCGATGACCCACATTCCTTCTGGAAGGGAGCAGAGGTTTCTGTGGCTCACAGTGAAGCCCCACCGTTCTCTGCATGGTGACTTGCCGTGGACTATCACTCACTCAGTGTCTTCAGCTGACACCGAGCCACTGAACAAAGCCGACTCCATGCACACCACGGAAGTGCAGGAGGGCATGGAGGTTCAGAGCACAGGGTCTGCAGCGGACCAGTAGAATTGGGATAATAATAGTACCCTCATCCTAGGGCTACTGTGAGGGTGACCTGGGTTGGCACATGAAAACCATTTAAAGTAGTGCCTAGCACATAGCATGCACTCAATAAATATTGGCCATTGTTCCTGTTGACATTGTTATTAATGGTACTGTTATTCTAACTATATGCCTCCAGGATGCTTCCTTAAAAGCTACTAGACTTTTCTCCTTCCAGTACCCTCTGGTCTGCAGTTCTTCAGTGTGGGGTACGGCACCCATGGTTCTGGCAAGGGAGAACTGGTGAAGCCCTCCTGCGCTGTCCCGCCCACCAGTGGAAAACTCAGTAGCGTGTGCGTAGACTGTCAAGTATGAATCCCCTCCTGGCATCCTCCTGGAATCGGGGCCAAATGTCTCTATATTTAGAAGCAATTCTTCATAGTTTGGGGTTGTGCCTGCCTCCTGGTTTCATTAAAGATGGTCTCTTTTGTTAGAATTCGTGTTGCTTTCAGTCGATGGTAGACAGTGGAGCTTAACACAATTATCTTAACTCTGCCATCTTCAAGCAGAGGCTTCTGGGGTTTTTTTTAAATCCAGAAATATTTTTAAATAAATGAGAGAATGGTGAGCTTCTCTCTCCACTGAAGCTTAAATATGAGGACATTATAAGAAGGATTTAAGAGTTAATGCAGTGTTCATAAAAGGGCAGTTTAAACCTTAAAATAAGTTCCTAAGGGAGATTATTAAATCTTATTCCAATTTTGTACTTGTGACTAAATATTTTTTTATTTAGAAAATGGCTTTTCATTAGAAATGGAAGTATAGTTATAAAATCTTGGTAAATACATTTCAAGCTGTTATTTAAAACTTCTGTGAAATTTTAACTGACTATAAATAGATGTATTTTTATATTTCTCTATAAATGTCTCTGTATGTGTCCGAGTATATGTCTGTGCATATGTAGGGTATATATAGATATGAATATAAATATTCAAAAGATATATTCCAAATGATAGGATTCTGGCTTTGATCCATATTGCCCTTTGAGTCTGAGTCTTGGTAATATTAAAGGAAGTAAAATAGTGAAATTAGGCAACAGTCATTGTTATTTTCATCAGGACGATGACGATCATGGCATGCTAGGCACCAGGTTTGTAGGTTATTTCATTTCCTTTACAAATAACACCACGAGGGAGGGGCAAGTACTCTGCTTCCTTCGTAGATAAGGAATCTGAGGGCTCGGGGATTAAGTCACACTGCCAGCACCGTCCAAGCAGCAAGGAACAGATTAACCACTCAACTGGCTCCAAACCCATGCCCCTAAGTAAGTGATGTGCTAAACTGTCCCCCCCCCCCGCCCCCATCTTCCTCCAACACTGCCGACTTAGTAACATGACCATCACAATACTTATTTTACAAGGGAAAAAAGGAAATGTTAATTCAATACTTCCTCAAGGTCAATCAATTCAAAAGAGAGAAAATGTTCTTTCACTATAGCTCTTACAAATTAGAAAATTGAGGTTGTGTGTTCCAGAATACAGAGTAAGAAACCTTAATCAATATTTGTAATTCAATTATAATTTTTAAGGCCTGCTTTCCATGAACTAAGACAGTGCGGGGCGGGGGGAGAGCTCTCGAGAATGTTCTCTTCCATTGGTGGCCAAGTCTTCCAAAGCATGAGTGCCTCTCCAAAACACATGGCCACTTGGCTATTAAACGTAGGGAAAAAGAAATTGCTCTGAACAATGGTGCATGTAAATGGAATTTTCGAGGTATAATAAATATGCTTCTCCTTGAAGGTGATTTTTTAAAAATTCAGGTAGCTGAAGTCAAAAGAGACAAATATAGCTCTTCGCTTCTATACGCTGAGGTTAATCATAAAATGCATCTTTGTTTTAAAATCCCATGAATGTCAGAAGAGGAAACCATCCAGTGTCAGTTCATAAATGAACCATTCTGTTGGAAACGTTGACAAATGACTCCCTAGCTTTGCTTCTCTTTGCTGAAGAGGGAAGCCGTGGCCTTCTGGGGCAGCTCCTTAAAGAATATTTCTCTGAGATTTATGTGGCACAAAGCGCTCTCAAAGACAAATCAATATATCCAAGCTGAGCATCCTAATATAATCACCCTGATCAAGAAAAGTGCTTCATCACCTCAGATCTGCCATTTCTCCCTTTCACTGCGTGGAAACACCTAACGGGGTTATGTCCCCGAGACAAAGTTCTGAATGACCATCTGCAGCCGTACTGGATATTAACAGAGTTCCATAAAATCGCCCATCACTCCAGATGCATGATTTCCCCTGAGAAAACTATTCAAGCTCAAACTTGGTGGGAGAAATATCAGACAATGATACTAATGAAGAATCATAGGCCTGGATTATGACCTTATAATTAGTTCTGGACGTAAATATACGCACACTGTTGACCTCAGATATTGTGGTAACTTGTGCATTCCATAGGGTCGGAGAAATGATGCGCTCATGGCTCCCCACGGTTTCTGAAGCAAGATTTACAGACGTCATGCCATTCAGGAGGCCAGGTTCTCACCAGGCCCTGTCTTGAAAGCTCTCCAGATCCGGGTGATGCATAGCCTGGCAACCCTGCCCCTACTGGGATCCAGCCTTTGAGCATCACTGCCCTGCTTTTTCTTTAATGAAACCAAGCAGTGCCCTGATTAAAATTTTCCTGGTTCTTGGCATTGAAATAAACAGAGTGAGGAGAAAATCTGTCTCAACATTGTATATGAGAATAAATTGAAGAAGAAAGACAGGACAGGGGCTGTTGATAGAGTTTTAGAGCATCAGTAAGTACCATTCTCTCTGTTACAAGCTGAATTGTGACCCCCAAAACTTGTATGTGGAAGCCATAACCCACGGTACCTCAGAATGTGTTTAGAGATAGAGCCCTTAAAGGGGTGATTAAATTAAAACGAAGCAGTGGGCCCTAACCCAGGATGACTGATATCCTTTTAAAAAGAGGAGATTTGAACACGGGCAGCTACAGAGAGCAGACCGTGTGAAGACACAGGGCGAAGACAACCCTCTGCAAGTGAAGGAGAGAGGCCGCAGAAGAAACCAGTCCTGTTGCCGCCTCGATCTTGGATTTCCCGCCTCTGGACTGTGAGAAAAATAAATTTCTGTTGTTTAGGCCACCCAGTCTGTGGCAAACTAACACACTTCCCTCCAGAGTGCCAAACCAACCAGTACATCAGAGACAAGATCCAGAGAGATGTCAGCCGTATTTTGGATAAAACTGATTTGAGAACACGGCTTTCGATCAGCAGTCAACAGGGCTCGCACAGAAATCCGAACAGTAGGCCTTTCCTGGGAACATTCCAGGCAGGGAGCCGGGGAAGCGCCCTCTGGGCGGGAGGCAAATCTGAAAGCAAGAGCCCCCAGAGCCATTTGGAAAGAAAGAGGATTCTGTGTCAGGAGTAAGAGGGTGGAGAGGGGTCAGGAATGTTGTTCCTGTCCTTTTTCCTCTGGGTGTGGCGGTGGGGGAAAGGGGAGGTAATTCCTTCCCCTCTATGAAAATGTGAGGAGCAAGAAAGAAGTGTCTCCGTACTCCCACCCCAGCGGATCTCAAGATTAATTTTGTCCTGCACTTTGCAGAGAGGTGAGGTCACCTCTGGTCATCCTCATTTGGAAATGCCATGTACCACTAAATGCCACACAGTGGAATCTCACCTGCCCCTTCCATGGGCTCGTCTTTCTACAGTTCCTTTCTTGGAGGAAAGACATCCTTGTCCAGCCATGGGCCCAAAGTGGTCACCTGGGGTTATCTAGTTTTTTCTTTCTTTCTGTCCACCTGCTGTCTTGTGATTTTCTCTCTGGAATCGCTGAAAATTTGTCTCCCCACTCCAGCGCATTGTCACGGCTTCAACACATCCCCTCACCGACAACCCCCCTGGAGGCCAGCTCAATCTTCCTAAATGGCCTCTCCGCCACATGCCATTCCCCACATTGCCGCAACAGCGAACTTCTAAAACCCCAGCATCACCACAAGTCATAAATGAAAATAGTTCCAGCTCCTTCTGTGAGCAACCAGGGAATCTGCCCAGCTCGCTTCCTCTACTACTGTGTCTTGCCAGAGCCATGGAGAGAGAGAAAGAGTTCAGAGAGCACAGCGAATCAGAGACCCCAGGCTCTGAGGGAGGGGGTGACAAGTTCTGCAGGAGCTCATGGCTGAGTCCTCGTTCTCAACGAGAAGCAAAACCTGAAGCCCATCTCTGCCCTCCCGGGCGGGGAGAGGGAAGACCTGTTGGTAAATGAAAGAAATGGGCCAGTAGGTCCCTCTTCTCTCCAGGACCTGCCTACCCACAGAGAAAGGGCCATTCTTCTAGGCTGCAGTGTAAGTTTTCATCTAAAACCTCTGTCCCTGCAAGAAAAAAAATCTGCATCCCAAGAACTGACTATGAATCAGTGAGTTGTCTTAATTCCCAGAGGGCAATGTAAGTAAATCCATCTGACCCTCACAGTGAGCCTCGTTCTCCTACGGTTGCATCAGCACAGAAGACAATATTTCGATCTCCATCTACCTGTCTCTGCAGTTTCCATTATGAACCTACTTAGGGGAAAGTGGATGTCATTCTAACCTGCTCAGCCCCCAACACTTTGGAAGGCTCACAATCCTGCCCCTGGGTTATGACTCTGAGATGTTAAGAGCTAATGAACTGACACAGTGAAAAAGAGGTCATAGCTAACTACTTTTGCTCATAAAAGAGGTGAATCGTAGATGAGGGGCCCCTTTGCTTTCCATGCAACTTTATAAAGATCACCTGCCCCAGGGGTGAGCCGTTTTCACTGCTCCTTACTTGTGGAGCTTGTGGCTATCACAGCTCTATGTCAGCCCTGATCTCCCTCCATTAACCCTTTACAACTAATTTATTAGCAAGCCACGAGGAGTCTACCATCCGTAGTCTCTCACGCCCATCATCTCCTTCCACTTCTAAGCTACCACCCTACTTCTTTGCTTTTCAAGGGAATAATAGTATGGCAGCTGCCTAGCTGGTCTCCCTGAGCTGTGTCTCTCTCTGCTGTGACTCATGCAGTTCACTGCTGGCAGATTAACATTTCCAACAGGCATATGTGGTTATATCTTTCCCCTATTCAAAACGTGTCAATGGCTTCCCACCGGTTCCTAAATTAAATATGACTCCCGCTGGAAATCAAGAAAAGTCCTTCACAATAAGATTCCAACTTCCCTTTGCGGCTCTGTCCTCCAACATTTTGTGTTGCAATCATGCTACATTAATTAGTGTCACCAAGATGCCACTGTACAGCTTCCTGCCTCCTTGCTTTTGCTGCTATGTTCCTGCTTCCAAGGGCGTCTTCTTCCCTCTCTAAGACAGACCTTTTAAGGATAAGTAGGACATGGGCAAACCACAACTCCTCAATGTGATGTTTTCTTATCTCTACAACCCTGACAAAAGGCTGAGTCTTTCCCTTTTTTGACAATATTGCACCATGGTGCCTTGTGCATATCTCACTGCATTTATGCTACTGTAGTATGGTGAACATGTACTCATTCACTTCTTCTCTCCAACAGCACCCAAATCTTCCATTAGATGGACAGTTTCTTCTTTCCTATTCTCAGCCATGTGATTTGGGTGGAGTTTATTCCTCGTCTGTTTTCATGGGGAACATAAACCAATCCACTACCTCACCTTGTCTCTTTGCCCCTTTCCTAAGTCTTGATGTTTTGTTTAAGGAGGAAGATATGATCCAGTGAAGGCCCATGAAGCATAAGAGGTATTTGCTGGGGCTTTGAGAATAGAAGTCTTCCTTATCTTCCAAAGAAACTCCAAGAGGCAAATTCTTTCCTTCTCCAATGGTCACGAGGGTATCAGATCTGGAATTGTAGAAGTCACTTTGCTAACATGAGAGGAGCCAGCCTAAAGATAAATCTGGCACACATAGGAGGGGACAACTCAAACAACTGTGGAACAATGTAGTATATTGAACTTCTGAGTAAGACAGTCCTTGGAGCCAAGCCTAATTTTATACTTTTCAGTGAAGTCAGTAAATTCTTATAGTTGCCCCAGGCAGTGTTGCTCAGTTGGGTGGGGCATCATCCCACAGACAGAAAAAGGTCACAGGTTAGATTTCCGGTTGGGGTGCATGCCCAGGTTGCAGGTCGGTCCCCAGTTGGGGCACAGGCAAGAGGCAACCAACTGATGTTGCTCTCTCACATCAAGGTTTCTCTTCCTCTCTCTCTCCCTCCCTCTCCCATCTCTAAAATCAATAAGCCTGCTCTCAGGTGAGGATAAAAAAATAAATAAAAATGCAAAAATTCTTATAGTAAACAATACTGTATTGTGCATTTGAAAGCTGCTGAAAGAGTCAATCTCAAAAGTTCTCATCACAAGAAAAAATAATTTCTGGATGTTAAATAAACTTGTGGCAATCATTTTGCAATGTACGCACATAGGAAATTATTATGCTGTACACTTAAAACGAAATCAAGGTTACATGTCAATTATACCACAATTAAAAATAAAATGCAGCATTCAGTGAATTCCAGAACCAAGTGGCGGATGCTGACGTCAGGCCAAGGGAAGACTGCAGAGAATGAGGGGTAGGCCTGACAGCCTTCCCTCTCAGAACGGCTCTCGGGTCAAGTCCGTCATCTGGCTCCTAAAAATCACACTACTCTGCAGTGATCCTTCCAAAAGTAATGACTTGTTTTCACTTCCTGTTGCCCCTGTAACAAATTACCACAAACTTAGTGGCTTAAAACAGCACAGATGTTTGGTCTAATGATCCTCAAGGTGAGAAGTCTCAGATGGAACACCAGGACTAAGTTCCTTCGGGGACTCTAGGGAAGAATCCATTCTCCTGGCTGTTGCGGCTTCTCGAGACCATCCCTCTGCCTCCTGGTCCAGTGGTTTCTTCCCTGCATCACTCTGACCTCTGCTTCCATCCTCACTGGGCTCTCCCCATCCCCCCTGCCTCTGGCCTACAAGGACCCTTGTGATTACTCTGGACCCGCCCTGATAATCCAGAATGATCCTCTCATCTGAAGGTTCTTAACTCCACCCCATCTGCAAAGTCTCTCCTGCCACGTAAATGGACAGATGCACAGGTTTGGGGATTAGCACATGGCACTTTTGTTCGGGGCCATTGTTCTGCCTACCACTCCTTCTTGTCAGTGTGATGACTTCTGTATCCCAAAACATACTGAACAAATGAGCTATAAGAAGTGATATTCTGAAATTATATTTTCAGGCAAAGACACACCAATTCTCCGGCCAACAGCTTCTACTTAGAAAATGCCGTCTGAAACAAACTGAATTGCCTGCACGTTTGGATGTTTTGCTTTGCGTACCTATACTGAGCAAGAAAAATGAAAAGGTGGCCCTTCCACTAACCCTCACACTGTTGTACCTTGCCCAGTTCCATGTCTTTCGAAGTGCTCCACTGTTTGGCCTTTATTTTTCCTAGAAGATATTTATTTGCCTGTGCTTCCATTTGTTTTCAAATGTAGTTTGAGTGCAAGATAATCATGAGGCCTAACATAACTGAAAAACTGGTAAAGAAAATAGTGCAGAGAAAGGAGTAACAAACCTTCATTACATTACATTTTTTATGTGCAAGTTCTATATATTTTACAGTTATTGTTTATTAACTATTTAATCTTGTTTTCATTATCCAATTGATATATTTCTCACTCTGAGATAACTCAGAGCCTTGGATAAGGACAAAGTTCATTACAACTAATGAACATTTTTCTTGGAACAGCTTCCACTGAAAGGCAGGGGTTTCGGGGAAGAATGCACGCTACTAGAAGGGGGTTAGGTGTGTTTGCGTGTAGCTGACCAAGCAGCCCATTCAGGCGGTTCATCCCGAACAAAAGAACCACCTTCATCAGGAAGCAGTTCTGAGGTCTCTACCAAAGCCGACACCTGCTGGCAGTTTTTAGATGCTGGGTTTTCCAACTCCTGCCTATCAAGGCCTCAGAAATGCTCGTGTTGAATTTCAAGGGTATCACCCTGGTATAGAAATAAAATATGTGTCTGGAACTTGACTTTGATTAAAACTCTTTCTGAATTGTCAGCTGTGATCAGTCCTCTCCCAGTTGGCCAGATGAATGGCTAACAAGCAAAGCCCTGTTTTCAGGTATTGCATTCTAGCAAAAGCCATCTACGTCGCCCCAGCTTCCTGGACACTGTTGTGGGAAAGCAAAATTGCACCATTAGAGGTCGGAAGCTCCTGTTCACCTCTCTGTGGATGCATGAGTAGACATTTCCTTTGGTGGAACGATAACATAGTTGTGAAACAGCATGATTATAACCTTGGTGTTGTGGGTTGGAGTCAATTTTAAAAAATAAATCTCAGAGCATTCTCTGATTTTTCAAGAGTTCCTGAAACAATTTCAGGAAATTGATCAGCCTGAATATTTGAGCTAATCCCACTGATTGCTGTTACTAGTCATAAACCAACTTGAATTGATTTGGGATCAAGAATATATACAACCCTTAATTGCCTCTGCAGACTCTCTGAGAGTGAACTTGGTAACTCGCTGAAAATGTTGTTTTGCATGTGTTGCCTCAAGAAGCAATTAGAGGATGCAAATCCATATCCCTAATTCACCTGCCCCGGAAGGTCTCTCTGCCCTTGCAGCTCCATCAGCCCAGGAAGATAATGAAGGCTGTTGGCCAGAGTCAGTACAAAGGTCATGCAGACTGAAAACAAAACAAAGAAAGTGGCCTCGGTGTCATTGCACAGGGGTCATGTGCTTGACAACATCACAAAGACTTGCTGGGCTGTTTCCTAGACACCCTCAGGGTCCCGGGCAAACGACCACCGATTTCAGTCATGAGCCCCCTACCCACTGTCAGTCAGCCTCTGCCTAGGGGAGGACATGGGCAAGGTAGGGAGACAGGAGGGTGTCACAGACTGCTACTTCCAGGGCCTCTAATTGGGCTCTGGAGACTCGAGGGCTAAGTGGGGGAAAAAGATGATTAGTGGGCTCGAATGCAAGCTAAACTCAACGTGTGTGTGTCTGTGTGTGTGTGTGTGTGTGAACTCCTGGCGCATTCACAGAAGACCATCCAAATGCTGCATTTATCATCCCACAACCTCAACTGCTATGACACACCCTTTCATACACTCTTTCCCACAATATCTCGTTTGAAAAGTCTCCCTATCTAAGCTGCATATCCTCTGGTCTGTCTCCTGCCCCACCATTCCCATTTCCTATTGGTCTGTTGGTTGCCACAGTTGTCCATAAAGTCCCAGAATCCTTGCAGAACTCTGCAAAGCCCCCCTCTAGTGCATGGTGCTCCAATATTCTTAGGACACTTGGAGCACTTTATCCTTAGTATGCATATTCTGTGAGCGAATGTGGCTGCAGCACATGGCTCAGACACACAAGAGACTCATGATGATTCTCTGTTGCGCGTGGGTCACCGGCCAGCAGTGACCACGGAACGCTGTGGATGGCTCGACAATAAACACGCGAGAAATAATAACATGCACAGAGACAAACTAGTTTCTGTGGGGAAGTAGGGACAGAATGGCCACCCCCCCTAGTGGGGAGCGCGCTGATTTACCGTCCATACCTGCTTTTATTAGGCTCATTCTACATAATAATTCAGGTAAAGTACAGCACTCACCAGGGGAAGTAAGGAACTATAGAAAACAAAGAACTCTGCCCGTCTATTGAGTTGGGGGTCAAAGAGCTGTAAGGCTGAGGAACAAACTAGCTTCCTCCTAAGACCCTTCTCATTCAACTGAGAGCATTCCAAACAAAGAAGGTTTCACAGTAATTTACATGTTCTTTCTTAGGCCTGATCACCCCGGAAATCCGCACTTCCCAGTACCGAGCTGTACTTCCCCGTCATTGTTTCAGGCTTAGGTGGAGCACGGGAACTAAGGCCACCGAGAGATAAGGAGATTTTCTTCCGGACGCTGAGAACTCAGACTTTGTCAAAGCCGAGGAGTGAGGGTCCATCACCCCCCTTTTGCTGCAGCCCCCCAAGTCCTTCTTTTGGGGGGCCTCCCAAAGTGATCGTGCCTGGCTTGGGTTGTTCCCCCCATGGGGAATCTTACCCGTCTTTGGCTAACCGACCAAGCTTTTTGGGGTTCAGCAGCAGAAGCAGCATTCCTGCCAGGGAGATAAGCTTTTGTCTCCTTGCTGGCTTACAATTCCAAGGGCGTTCCCTTAGCCTTAGCTAGGTGGGGGTTTCAGCCTCTGATACCAGTCAGGGCGGTTCCCAACAATTCTCTTTCTAGTTTAGTTTATACCAAAGCAGCACCAGTATATCAAAATAAAATCAAATAATAAAGAGCAATTTAGGATGAAAAGAAACAGTCTCCTACCTACATCCAGTACCTCTCCCAAGCAACAACCTCTTAACTGCTCTTTAATTCTTATACTTCCTACCTTCAAAATACTAAATAATATGAATATGAGATTTCTGAATGTATCAAATTTTATATTTAGTCTATTGTCTTCCAGAAATGAAAAATGAGGGTTTAATGAACTTCTATAGCCATTCTCTCCTCTCCCACCTCCTCTTCCTTATAGTATTTGATGTATCATCATTTTTATTTCTTTGCTTGTTTATTTTTAATTACTTTAAATTATATACTTATGCCACAGTTTCTTATGCAGCAGGTTCAATTTTCTCAGGCCATGTTTTTGAGCATAAAAAGGATTATCGTCCTTTATTTTCTGTAACTGAAGACCTTATCCACAAGCTGGCCAAAACTTTATCATTGTCAGTTGGGCAAACTCCGTCATTTTACATTTAAATCCTATAAACTCATAGTTCATGCCTCCATTCCCACCCCTTCTTCCCAGGGTGGCAGGTCATTTCCAGGGAGCTGTGTGGTGTTGGGGACAGGGGATAAACAGGCTTCTATCTGTGGCTGACCTCTGTCCTCCTTGGCGCCTCCTGGTGATTGGCCATCCACACCTCCGAGGACACCCAATAAGCTGGTCAGGGCACCACGGTGATCTCTGGTTCCTGCCCCACACGGTTGTATCACCCATGTCCGGTAAGCGCTGTCTTCAGACCCACCAGCCTTCTCACCCATTCTGAGACTCCCTGGGCACGTGCTGCCTTCCGAGAGTTGAATGCAGAGAGGAGCGCACGGCCTCTCTCCACTCTTCTGCTCTCATGCTTTCCCACCTTCTCCCACCCCCAGCCCTGGGGTAGAGGGCGGCGGGCAGAGCACACGCACGCTCCCTAGTACTGCGTGTCCCTCTAACTCTCTCTCTAAGCCTCCAACCTCTTTCCTCTCTTCAGGGGAACCCACTTTCATGCCCTGAGTTCTTCAGAGATTTTTTCTTTGAAAGTTCAAAACCAAGCTTTTGGAATTCAATGACATATTCTCCCCCCAAAAGCTGGCTCTTGCAAATGAAGTCTTTGAATTTCAAGACAATGAATTTCAAAAGCATACTTAGAATCTCAAAAGCGGAGAATTGATTGATGTGTATGGCTAGGTCAGCCCTCCTCTAGGCAACAAACCCAGAATTTCTCAGCCTAATAGAGCATATTTAGTAGGGGGAAGATCTGGGGGTTAGAAAAAAAAAAGGTGAGGGTAGAAGAGGAACTGCCAGCTATCCCTGGAGACCAGCTGCAAATGCGGAAGCCGCGATCTCAGTCCACTGTGTGTGGGGGAGGCATTTAGCATCCCTATCCTTCGTCCCATGTTCCTCCTCCCTCTGCCACCTTTATGTTATTGATCAGTTGCTGTTCAGTTTCAAACGAAACACTGCCTGACCTATAATAACTCAAATACCTGAATTACAAATTACTCAATTATTGTTAAGTCCAGAGACAGGCAATCCAGGACGGGTACGGTGAGGAATGAGGTGATGAAAAAAGACCTAGAATCTATTTTCCCGTGGCTATCCCTGGAGTATGTGGGTTTGTTGTCCCGTGGCTGCAGGATGACTGTAGAGCCAGGAATTGCATCTGCGGAAAAGGGGAGAAAGGGCAGCTGCGTGTTTCCTTTAAGAATGAAGCGGAGGGTTTCTCAGAGCAGTCCCCTCCTTAAGATCTGTTTGTCTTACGGGCAACATTGTGTCATGTGGCTACCACTGGCCATGTGCATGAGTGTGTACATTTATAACCTCTACGGTCAAGACGGGGAACAGAGGAGGGAGCTGGAAATAGATGTTCAGTAATTCAGTGTATAGTGACTGCCAAAGCCCTCCCTTTGACTCCTCGATATCCATGTACACTAGCAGAATGCACTCAACCCTTCCCCAAGGGGGACACTCACAGAATCTCATTCAGCTGCTGCATCAAGCTTGAAGTCCACAATCAAAGAGGTTATCCTCTGCTGGGTAGACTAGTTCTCCTAGGGGCCAGATGAGCTAAGGAACAATACATCTGATATACAGTAGGCTGAAACAGAGTAACTGAAAAACCAAACATAAAACCAACGAGCCAAAACAGGACTAATATCACCCGCTGGGGAAACGGCAGGAGAGGAAGCGTGCGGAGGTCACAGCTGCACTGCACTCACCACATGCCAGTGCGGCAAGGCCGGCCCCGGGGCTCTGCCCTGGTATGCCGCGCCTTCTGCCCCTGGTTCTGCTCCCCAGGAAACTTGCTGTTGACTGTTCATTGTCTTTCGTGGACTACTTGAAACTGATTGAGAGGATGCCCCTCCAGAATGACGCTTCACTTTACAGTCCATTTCCTACTGGTGCAAAATCAGGGGTCTAAAAGTTACTATACAGTGGTGGTTCTCAAGCAGGAGTGATCTTACCCGCCCCCCCGCCCAAGGGATATTTGGCAATGTCTGAAAACGTTTTGGGTTGTCACAACAGGATGTCAGTGCTGCTAGAATCCACTGGGCAGAGGCCAGGGACGCTGCTAAACATTCTGTGGTGCACAGGACAGCCCCCTCCCCGTGACAAAGAATTATCTGATCCAAAAGTCAATAGTGCCAAGGTTGCAAAACCCTGGTCTAGGACAATCACAATAGTCTGGTTCCCATCTCTAGTGATGCTACAGGCCCAGGCACAAGACCCAATTGATGAGATCCAACAGGACCCTAGAGAAAGTCTCCTAGGACATCTATGGGGCAGGTGCTCTCACTAATAGTAAGTGGCATGTGGTAAAAAATAAAAATAAAAATTTGAAAAGCAGTCTTATTCATGTAATACCTGCTGCCATCCATAACCATAAGGTAAAAAATCAGTATTAACATGCTGAGGAGAGTCAAACAGAAAGATGAAAACCCAAACTCCTTGATGACATTGCTGAGCTACTCCATTTAAGAACCCTCCCTTCTCCAGACTTTTGTTTATATGAAAAAAAAAAAGTCCTCTTTGCGCAAATCCATTTTAGTGGGTTGGCCAAAAAGTTCGTTTGGGGTTTTTTTTTCTGTAAGATGGATCTAGTGGTACTTAACTGTCCTTAAATTCATTCAAAAACAATTTTGCTAGATTGTATTGTGGCAGCTGTCATATCAGTGTGCATTAAAAACAACTTATCAAAATTGGTGAATTTTTGTGTAATCATTTTAATATTAAAGATGGAAGGAAGTATAAAACATTTTCAATATATTATGCTTTATAATTACAAGAAGGGTAAAAGCACAACTGAAACACACAAAAAATATCTGTGCAGTGTATGGGGAAGGTGCTGTGATGGACTGAACATGTCAGAAGCGGTTTGTGAAGTTTTGTGCTGGAGATTTCTCACTGGACTATGCTTCATGATCAGGGACCAGTTGAAGTTGCTAGTGATCAAATCGAGACATTAACTGGAGAACGATCAACATTATACCGCACAGGAGATAGCCGACATACTCAAAATATCCAAATCAATAAAGTCATTGGTGAAAATGAAAAATGTGCTTTTGTTTTATGAAAAAAAAAAAAACTAAACAAACTTTGTGGCCCGCCCAATAGTTGGATTTTCTGTTATTTGCAGTTGAAGGCATCTTAGCTGATGCATCTTTCTTTCCCATGTGGCTTTTTTTTTTTATTTCTTATCCTCATCCAAGGACATTTTTTCATTGCCTTTTAGGTAGAGAGGAAGGGAGAGAGAGATGTTGATGTGAAAGAGAAGCATTGATTGTTTTTACCTCCCACATACGTGCCTGGATTGGGGATTAAACCCACAACCCAGATATGTACCCTGACTGGGAATCAAACCCACAACCCTTCATTTACAAGTTGACTCTCCAACCAACTGAGCCACATTGGCAGGCAAGTGGCTGATTTTTGTCCTATGACGGATAATTCTTCTTATTTTGTCCTAGGACTGATAAAGTCCACTCATATTTAAGAGAAGAAACCACAGTAGCTGGTGTGGCCTCCCTCCAGTATCTGTAAGCAGATCTGTACCCCAAAGGGCCCTCCCCTTTTCTGAGGAAATTTTGACTGGAGAGTCTGCTCACCTGCATGAGGCATGTGAGATGACAACTTTGCTTGAGAAGAGTGAAGGGTCAGCCCCTGGTGAGCTGCAGGCCTCCCGTGGGCAGAAGGAAGAGGGGCTACTCTAGGGACCAACATGCAGCTGGGACCTTGACTTTTTTTCAGAGCTCCTATCTGTTTTTGAAAACATCCCTCTCGGTTTGCTGATTGGTGGATGCTCAGTTGGTGGGTTGATGGATTGAAGAGTCGGTTGGTTAGTTAGCTGGTTGGTTAGTTGGTTGGTTGGTCTGGTTTACAGATAAGTCTTAGGCTTCTTGCTATACTGTGGGACCCATCTGTGCAGCTGTTCCTTAAGATTCTCCCTGATTAGTGCCCTTCACTCACACTTTATCCCACAGTTGGATGTAAAATCGAGTTTCTCCAAGCTTCTTGGCTGCCACTTGCAGCTTCTGGGCTTCCTTCCTATGACACAGTTCCATTCTCTTTCTGTCTCCCAGCAATTCACTGAACTGTCTTATCCACTGGCGACCCTCCCCTCCTTGCCTTTATCCTGATCTTCTCACTGTAGGTGAACCACTTCTATTCCCTTTTCCCTGTGATGGTTTTGGGGAACTGTCAAAAGGCAAACGTGTGCTCAACCTGCCATCTCAAAACTGAAGCCCATGCTTTAGAGTACACCCCGGCATCATACCATTCCAACAAAGTCACGTCACACACTGACTAGTAACATCAATCTGAGGTTTGGGATTCAATGTATTGAAGCTCCCAAAGCTTGAATATATCATTTTTTTTTGCCTGGGGCATGGGGAGTTTGATGCCATCTGTCTTTATACTGTGGGTATGCACAGCATTTGAAAAAGTTTTGCGCTAAAGATTGAACTTAAGAAAGAAAACACTGGTTGTGTACACTGATGACCATGATCTTCAAACTGGTCTCACGTAGTCTATCAGTCATACCGTACTTCATTCATTCTTAATCCAGCTAAAGAATGTCATGCCTGTCTATAAAACAACACCTGAATCTGCAGCGGAGGGATAGACTTGAAGTAATCTATGGAGCACCCAAGTGCAGCCCCCGTGACTGAAACAGAGTTTGACCAGTGGGTCTCATGCAAACTCTTTCATTAGCAACGTTATTACGGCAACATGAATTTTGGGCCTGATTTTAGGAGAAACCAGTCTCTGAATTTGAATTCCCATGATATTCAGATGGATAGCAGAGATCTAAGAGATTTTTTTAAACAAGGATTTTTCAGTTTCCGGAACTATAATTTGTACAGTGTTCAAACTTCCCACCTCCTTCTCACCAGTTTAGCGAGGGAGGGGTCCAGGGCTGGAGGCTGACACTGTGTGGGGTGCAGAGGTCAGAGAAAGCCACGGACTATGAGGCAGAACTCCAAGGACACAGAAGCAAAGGGTGGGGTCTGGAATTGTGGGAGAATCATTTTATCGCCTGCTCTAATACAGCACCTAGCAACAACATGGATGTGGAGACCCCAGCTGGCAGCCTGCCTCCTGCCTCATCCTCAACACTGCACAGTGAGCCACAGGCTGATTGCTCCTGTCCCAGAGGGCTAGGACCCAGTGAGACTTCCCGATCCTTCTCCCTGCAAGGAAAGTCCAGGGAGTGACCGTTGCCCCTGCTGGCAGCAGCAGCCCTGGCTGCAGCACCTCTGGTGTCAACCACCGCAGTGAAGGCTCTGAGCCCCGTGGCCGGCTTCCCCCCGCAGAACCCTAGCACTTCTGGTCACTTCTGCGCTTCCTACCATGTGTGAAACATGCCCGATGGGAAAACCGCTTCATGTTCATGTCTTGGTTCTATAAACACCCACATCTATTCATGGTAAGTACAGTTTTAAACAAACTTCTCTGAGAACGGTAGAGATGCAATACTAAGTTTTGTGTTCCTTTTTAAGCTGGCCTTTTGAAATGTTTCCAGTGTGGACATATTTTAAGCTCTCCAGGTATGAGAGCAACTACTTATTTGCAAGGCTGTGCTGTATACTTATTCCCCTGCAGTCGCTTGATGACACCTATTTATCTCATTGCTCCTTAATGGATAATAAGACCCATCGAAAAGAGAGAAGACCACATGGGAGGAAGTTCTGCCTGAGATTGTCACGAAGCAACTGAGGCGGAAAATAACAGACTATTAGTGAAATGCTAAACTAGAAAGTATCTGAATTTGCAGTGTAGCATAGATAGAGAACAACACTGAACTATTTAAGTTCTAATCAGTCTGAAAAGAACACCAAAAATATCCAGAAACAAGGCTGGAGACCCATTAGAGTCTTCGAAAATGTTTGCTTTCAATTAAGTGGTGTATTTTCCACTCAGGCTTAGATTTCTTTTTCTTTCTTTCTTTTTTTTTCTCACATTCTCATTGTGAGGCAGTTTTCACAGTGACCAATTGTCCTTAAACCAATGTTCTGTGTGTGTGTGTGTGTGTGTGTGTGTGCGTACACGTGTGTTTTCTGCACAGTGAAGAGCTTGTTGTAGTTCATGACCTGCCTACACACGGCCAGGATGACAGCAGCACATTCCTGGAAGGTCTCTGCTAACTATTGCTTCGGTTGCCTTTTCACACCCGTGATTCAAACTGTGCAGTCAGCTAAAATGGATAACAAGTGACCTGGTGCAAATTACAGGAATTTGCAAGACAAGCTCCAGAAAGCACTCAGCCAAATGCCTGTGCACTTCTAGCAGACAGCCCGCAAACTCTGCTGGGAGCGGTCCAGAGGCCCCTCTGACAGTGAGCATCTCTGACTCAGGGCATCTCTCAGCCAATCTTGAAGCGAAGGGAGAGTGTTACTTGAGAAGTGAGTCACTTCCAGGGCTGAGGTCTGGCGGTTTTTAATTTATCTATTGAACTCCAGTCATGATAAGTAATAATCCTATAGAAGATATCAGCCCTCCACAGGAATGTCAATACCAGAAGCCGACTGAGACGTTGACGGGCTTCCCCAGCGGACTCGGGAACACCGGGTCGTGAACGGCACACGGAAAATGCTCACAGACCTCTTCCAGTCGTGAGAACACAACAATGAACAATGTACCTGCTTCTTGTGCTTATTGTTTTTGTTTTCACCAGTAAGCATGCTAAAATGTAACTCATAAATATGATCTTGATTTAGAAAAGCCAAGGAAATCGAGTGTTCCTTGATTGCCTTTCTTTTTCCATAATTGAATTTCTGGTGGCAGTGCCGCTCACGGAAGAGGGAGGAGGGATCGGAATCCCCCTGCACACTTAACTCTGTCACATTGTATTTTATCTCATTTAACTCTTGTGCCACCCTAGGATACCTGGTGTCGTTCCTTCAGTTTTATGGACAAAGGGACCGAGATTCAAAGCTCTGTAGCTCTCCAAGGTCACAATGTTAGTACATTCTATAAAATCTGACTTAAAAACCACGCTCCTCCAGCGATCTTATCTCCTTGAACTAAAAAAACGGTGAAGTGGTGACTTTTCCCCTTGACCTACCTTAAACATGAAACCAACATTAATGGTGCTCTTATGAATTACATTATTATATTAAGACATGAAAAATCAAAGAAACTCATTGTCTATTTTATTTTTTAGTAGGTGCAGTGTGCTTCTTTGCTTTATAGATTGAATTCAAGATTAATTCTCAGTCTACTTCTGAGATAATCCAAAGTAATTTATAAGCTGTAACGCAATGTAAAATAATGACATTTATATCAGAAATAGAACTGAGGTCCTAAGCAACTAATCCATTTGTTCAGTAATTCAGCAAGTATATATTAAAATCAGGCACTCATCTTACCAGGACCAAGATTAACCCATTATTATAAGTAAGTATTGAGTAATGCCCTGGTAATAAGGGGGAAAGGGAAATACATTATATTACAAAGTTTGCTTTTTCTAATAAGTTAAAACTATAAATTTCACACCAGAAAGAACATATTCCTGAAACAATGTAGATGCGTCACGTAGATCCTTACAGAAAGGGCATCGAGGAACCTAGTGATAAAAATCAACACTACCATTTTGCAACAGACAAGACATGCTGTTCTAATGGACAACTCTCGAATCAACCCTCTATACACTTACACTTTATAGGAATTAAAGGCTTGGTCATCAAACAACATAGATCAATCATTGGTACCAAGAAGGAAATCTTACCTTGTATAGCAGCGTGGGTGGACCTGGAGAGCATTATGCTGAGCGAAATAAGCCAGTTGGAGAAAGACAAGTACCATATGATTCCACTTATGTGTGGAATTCAGTGAACAAAATAAACTAACAAACAAAATTTTTAAAAATAGGCGGTGAGAAGCATTTCTGAACTATCAGACAGTAGTACGAGTTTCCAGTCCCACAATTACACAGGAAAAAATAACTCTACCCTAGGAAATTTGTTTTCCAAAGTGAATTCAATAAAGCATGATGCCAATCATCTATATATTAAAAAAACTGCTAGGCTAAGCTTTCAAAAGCAAATACACGTGAGGCCTAAAATATTTAACATAACACGTATCAGGTATTGTTTGGCTTTGGTGTTGTGGGGCTAGGGTGACAACTCCTCAAGCTACAGAACGAGGGAGCATGCCTCAGACACACATCGAGAGTGCTGTTCATGGCTTTGAGACACACCCTGATTCCTCCAGGCTCCATCCTGGGCCCCCAACGTCACCCCCACCCTCGCACCCCCGCATTTGGAGTTGAGGAGGAACTGAACCCTGAAAACAGTTCTTCATGAAAGTGCAGGGAGATCCCGAACACAGGGTCATGAAACGGGAAGATGAAGCCTGTGTCACCAGTCTTTTCTTCTTCCAGTATGGGGCTCTGTTTTCTGGGCCTCTCCCGACTCGGTATTCAGCAAGCACTCGGCCTTTTTGACAGACCCCCTATTTCCAAGACCCTGTCCTCGCTGCTCTGAGAACACAAGTGTATAAGTGCTTTAGCCATTCCCTCCTTCCTGTTTGCACCACTCCTTGTCACTCTTACCCTGGCATCTCTCCACAACGTACCTGGACTGTTAAGCCCAGTGCTTCCGCCGGAAACAGCCATTTCACCCTCTGCTCCGCTCAACCTACACTCTTCCTGAGGGGACATTCATTTCTATTGTTGCCACTGTCCCCTCATTTCTCTGCGGACACTCCCTGTCGGAGAGATGCAGCTCCAACGGCCACCCCCCACCCACCCCGAGCTCTCAGCTTGCGTGGTGGGTGTTTCATGGGCTCTCCTGCCAGCAGCTGAAACACAGCACGGCGGGAACAAGGCACAGTTTCCCGTGCTGCGCCTCATCCTGTGCGTCCTATGCCATCCTGTGCCATCAGACAACGGCACCTCCCTTTTCCTAGGCATGCAGAAAATTGCTTACATATGTTGTTGGTTTTACTTCCAAAGTTTCTACGAAGGTAACGTTTTAACCCTATTTGGGTCACGAACCCGTGCAGGGATCCAGTAGTTGCCGCGTGCCCTGCAGGTGGCTTGAGAGTGAGCCTCTCGGACCTCCAGCTGCGGGAAGTGCCTTTGACCGGGGGCTCCAGCTGTTGTGCTTAAAAATAGAATTGCATTTTTGCCCTGGCTACGCTTCTGACAGGCTGCTCCCACACAAACACTAAACACAGCAAGAATACCGAGGCACGGCACTCCTGGGAGCCTCGGAACTCATGTGATTAGCAGCTTGGAGGGAGAATTCCCCCGATGGCTCTGCCGAACCTTCCTTAGATGACACGGGATTCTAAAAGGCTTCCACCAAAACTTCCCTCCTTCCTTCCCCCTCTCCCAGCCTCTCCCAAGTCCCTCCCCTTTTTCTCCTACGGGTAATTCCTCTAACAATCTTCTTAAAAGTGTCACACCATCTTGACATTCACTCGTGGGGAGATGTGGGCTCACTGAGACCTCTCCCAGGTTAAATCACACTTGCACACCCATGAAATCCGACACGCAACTTTTGAGCTCTGTGCATGCCCTGCAGTAGGACCTGCGGGAGTCCCCCGTGGGGCGGGGGGCAGCCGCTGTGGGAAGAGCTCTGCCCTGGCACCTGCTCTGCCCTTCCCATCTTCACCCCCTTCCTTTCGCACCTCCACTGCAGGCTGGTCCTTGCCTTTCACCCAATATGTGACAGAGTCTTGTAATTTATATTTTCCTCCTCCCAAATGTCTTTTTAACCCATTTTCATCATCCTCTTTTTTCTTTTTTTTAATTGTTGTTCAAGTACATTTGCTTCCACTTTCACCCCACCAAGCAAACTTTTTTCTTAAGAGATACAAAGTCTGCTTGCATCACTTGCCTGGGTACACACAAACCACCGTAAGACAGCCCACTGACGACCAAGGTCGTCTCTGCTCTGGCCAGCCTTTCTTCTTTCATCCTCATCACCCCTCCTTGGGCACAAGGGCCATTTTTTTAACCCCTTATGTTGCTCCCACATCCTAAAATGCCCTTTCTCCTAGTTCTGCCAGTTAAAAGTTATCCTCCTTCTTTTAGGCCCAGGTTGAATGCCAGCTCCTCCCAGAAGTCTATTGTCTACCTTTATCTCCATGCTTGTCATCAGCAGTTTTGTGAGCAGCCACCTTCCGGGCCACGTTGGAGGTTCTGCAGAGAACGCCTGTGAAAGCTCGCCTCCTCCGCAGAGCCTTTCCCACAGCAAGGGCTCCGCAGGCACCGGCTGTGGAACCACGCCCAAACACCTGCGGAATGAACTCAGTCCTCGTCACAGCAGCATTCGAGACCCCCTGGAACCACGCTCCACACAGCACTTTCTCCAAGTCTGTGGCAAGTCTGTCCTCAAGAAACCTTACACGGGACGACTTTGTGCCCGCCCGCAAACGGACCCCCAAGCAGCGTCTGGTGGTCAGCCGCAGACGCCAAAGGCAGACCTTTCCCATGAGCCACACTCGTGAGTGGGAAGCCCAGGAGCCCATTAATTATTTTACAATAAGAAATCCGTGTTGTAGAGACTAGAACACTTAAAATATCTATGACAGTGATCATCTCTCTCTGCAGGCAAATCTAAGGGAAATGCTAAGGTATGATCAAAAGGATACTTGGTGGGCATGAAAAGAGAAGAATCAGATTGACTGAGTATTGAATAAGATCTTTTATTTATTCATCTAACTGAATATCTACCCAAGCCTTCTGACACTGGCATCTCCCCATGCCATGCTGTTACCAACAAGACCTGACAAGAAATCATTTGCGTAAAACTCCTTTCTTAACAGAGATGGTCAAATTTCATTTGCTAGGCTTCTTTTATAAAAAAAAGATTTTATTTATTTTCAGAAAGGGGGAGGGAGGGAGAATGAGAAGGAGAGAAACATCAATGTGTGACTGCCTCTCACCCACCCCCACTGGTGACCTGGCCCACAACCCAGGCATGTGCCCTGACTAGGAATCAAACTGGCAGCCTTTTTGGTTCATAGGCCAGCACTCAATCCACTGAGCCACACCAGTCGGGGCCCATTTGCTAGGCTTCTAAGATTGCTTTTTAAGTGTTAATTTTGTAGGCTCTGTCTTGCTCTGGTGCAGTCCTCTATGCCGGGAATGCAGTGCGGGGCTGCCAGTGGCCTGGCCTACAGAAGCTCTGGTCCTCTGTGTATTGACCATCTCCCCTCCTTGTTCTTGGGCTACACCACGTGGCCTCCTTGCTACCCTCCAAGCATTTTTCACTTGTCTCCCTCATAGAAGTTTCATCACGGACAGCCCCTTATAACATGCCTCCCTCAACTCTACCATAGTGCATTCTTCCTACCTGCCCCCCACCCCTAGTTCGCCAAAGCCTGCCCGTCGCTTCAAGATTCAGCTCAGAGTCCAGTTTCCACATGTTGCCCCTCCCATCACTCCATCTCATTGGTCAGCTCTCCCTCATTAGAACTCCCATTCACTCGGAATGTCACTTATTAGGGTTTTTACTCAACCCTCTGTTGAGTGAATATACCACCAGCTACATTGTCAGCTCCTTGAAAACCAGAACTTTGCCTTATAAAGCAATAGCTCAGACAGCTATCGGGCACTTACAGACAGTGGGAGGGCATTCCCCAGGGGCCCTCCCCAGGCCCTTCTCCGTCCTCTGGAAGACACTGTGCTCTCGAGAAGACTGTCCTGGCCAAGCACCCCTGGCCCTGACATTCCTCCCACTCACCCACTCTAGGGCCTTTCTTCCACAGCCCAGACCCTACCTCCTGCCTCCTATCCCCCACCCCTGCCTTACCCCCAGCCTCTGGCATTCATGACCCCTGGGAAGTCCTTATGGCTCCTCCCAACCATCTGTTTCCTGCCCGCAACTAGCTCCCTGGTTTCGAAAATGTAAGTGAAATCATGCTAGAAACAACTAGCATGGTTTCAAAATGGTCTGTGTTTTGTTTTTGTTTTTGTTTTTTTTCATTTCAAAAAAAAATTATGTAAAACTTGCCTGGAGTCACAGAGCTAGTAAAAGGCAAAGTCAGGGCCTGAACCCATTTTGTCAGGCTCATACCACTACGCAGCATTCCCACAGGAAAGGTCAAAGATATTTTTCACTCTTATTATTTAAAATGTATTTCACTGAAGATCTTTCAGAAACAAATTGTATATTTCCAAAGATTCAAGAACAGAGAGAACTAAAGAGGGTCGTCACCCCCTTCTTTCTACTCCTTAGCCGCTGAACAAAAACCGAGGCTACTATGGTGCGATCCCAATCTACCTCACGTGTCTCCCCCAAGACCTTAGTCTGCCTGCTCTTCTCTCCTTTCATTGGCTCGGTGCCCCCAAACTGTTCAAAAGGCACATGCTTGGGCTTTAGATATTTATGCAGCTAGGTTCCCCCCAGCATACCCTCAGAGCGGCCTGGACATCCCCAGGCTGCCCCGCAGTGCCGTGGGCTCCCACGCCCGAGCTTCCCTGCGCAGGCCCCTCATTGCGCTGACGCATCCCTCCCAGCGTGCTGTGTCCTGGGCTTCCTGGCTCGCTGCCAGGCAGGTCCTCTTGGATGGAAACCCTCCCGCCAGCGGTTTCTTCTAAGTCTCGTGTGCAAACCGTGCTGACCTTCTGTGACCCAGAGTTTGCCAGATACCTGCCGACTTCCTGCTACATCCTATGGAAGGTAGCTGCTGTTAAACCAACGTGGGTTTTTTTTTTAATTTTTTATGGTAAAATCTACTCCCTGCTAAAATATTATTTGATTTTACCCTTATATTTTATGATCAATTTTGACACATTAATTTATGCCCTAGAAAACAGCATTTTTTTTTGCCAGTTCTTGATTCAGAGTTGTCATGAATACACGGTATTTGATTCTTATATAAAATATGGCTCCATGTCCAGAATTGTTTTATTATTATGACTCTGCACTTCACACATCCCTAGCTCTGACCCTGCCTGGCTACTACGGAGCCATTCTCCGCCCCCGCCCCTCCCCCCCGCCTCCCCCCTCCCCCCTCCACTGCACACTGCTCCTCACCGGAAACCAGACTCGGGGGCGGCGGCAGTGGATGGAGCCTGGTCCCGGGGAGCCGCCAGATCTGAGGGCAGCACCGGGGACGTAAACGCAGCGCTGTGCGTGGGGCGGAGTTTCTTCAGTGAGGCTTTTCAATAGTCCCTTCTGAGTGGGAGAGTTGACGATGTGCAGCAGGTAGGTGGGGTTCCACAGTCCCAGGGTAACCCAGCAGCACCCCAAAGCACAAGGACGACCTTTGGTTTATTGACAACGGACAGGGACCGGACGAAAGCCATCATCTCCCTGAGGCCTTTCCTTGAAAAGACTCTTGCGTTACTAGTTCTGCTACGGGTATCTTGACTGAGCAGAAATGTACCAACGAACAGGACAGGAATGCAATGTGTGTCCATGACAACCTTCCTCCGGGCACTAGATCCTGCTCAGCTGCGTGGCTAAGGACGCACCTGGGCACCCCAGTTCCCCAGGGTGATGCTGGGCCTGGGAAACGTCCCCTCGCATTTTTTTTTCTTGTCTTAGTCATCTCTTATATTTCGTCTTTCTTCCCGGGTCCCATCCGGGAATACTTGTCATTCAAACTAGAGGCAAGGATTCCAGCTTGGGCCTTCTTTAAAATACCCCACTAAAGTTGAATAACCCCCACAGACAGGGATTTATGGCCCAAGTTCCTCCAAATTACATTCGCTACAACCAGCAAACCCTTTTGATCGGGAGGACCTCCGGTTAATTAATTACAGAGCCCGACTGAAATCATTTTTGGCAGGCGTCTCCTCAGATGTAATCGGTTCATATCCAATTACCTCGTAAAACACATACATCTATTTAGAAACCGAAACAAGCCCATCTTTCAATTAATACGTCCTGGCAGTTTCACCAGAGTTTCACTTTGATCCAAACGGTGTTATCTGGGGGCACATTACCCGGGTTTTTTTATACAGTCACCGAGGGGAGCCATGGACCGCTCCAGCATTTTACAGGCTCACGGCTTCTTCCCACGTTCCACGGTGTATAATTTTCAGGACCTAATTAATGATCGCTTCGAGCCCCAGAAAAGCCCCAGCACCGCTCCCTAAGAAGAACACTGGTTGTCCGCCTATGGCCTCCACACAGCGTCCCGTGGCTGTCAATCCAGGTGGAGAGTGCAGGTTGCCCGCTCACATTTCGTAGCCTAGTATCAAATTCCATCTGTTATTCATGATTACCAAAGGACACTGTTCTACCTCAGCTGGCATACTGTCCAAATTACAGCACCCAACTGTCAGCTGTCTGATTTTCACCCAAACCTCAGGTTTACAAAAGGGATGTTGATGGACAGTGACCTTGAAGATAAGATACACGTGACCCAGTGCCACATAAAGTCCGTCCTCTGGTCAAACTCGACGGCAAGAGGCACAGAACTGAACCAAGCGGCCTTAGCCTCTGCAGAACCGCCTTCCCTGAGCTGTCCTGTGGGTGTCAGGCCCTTGGCTTTGACCGAGAGACACTAGGGGAAAAGCCTTGTGAGACCAGATGCCACACTCGCTGCAGGAGCACCGCCTGAAGACGCCGTGATAGTGAAGACATTCCGGGTCACTGGTGCCCTTCTTCTGAACCTACTGGGAAATGCGCTGTGGAGTCCAGGCGAACACAACCTGTGGCCACCTGAAGAGGCATACACCTCGCTGGAACCACAGGTGTCACTTACTGCAGGCTGCCATGCTGGGGAGGCTCCTCCCTGGAGGAGCTCCGAACTCGGGACTTTATGGGTCTGTTAAGTAGACCAGTGGGAACTACACCCTACACAGTAAACTTGAACCTCGCTTAGTTAGGAGGAGTGGGAATCGTCGGACAGTGGAGTGGTGGCATCAGTCACTGGGCCTGAAGAAAACGTTCAGCTGGGCGGGACTTTTTGGGAATCACTTTGTTTTCCCCGCTTCTTGCCTCGTCCCATCGCAGCTGGGCCATGTGCTCGCCACTGTTCTTGCCCCACCCGGTGCTGACTTCAGCGTCCTTTCTCATTGCAGGAGTCTTTCTGTGCCATTCTGTGGGGCCTTCGGCAACTGCCGGCTGGGAAGGACACCCCGGCAAGTGCTCTCTGCTACATACATCTATAAGCCCAAGGTCAGCCAACGGCCTTTCTTTCCCCAGGGTCCAGAAGATGCCCTCCATGAAGGCTGGCTCTACTTGCCCAGCACGGAGCCAATGAGAGGGTTTACTTCTTTTGTCTTGGAAATGTGATTTTCTGCTGAACCACACTCAGGGCAGAGTCGGGGCACCAAGGCAGTCCCCCAGCTAACTCTCCAGGAAACCCCTGGCTGCTGCTGCAGGTCAGGAAGGCTTCTGCTGAACAGTTTTACTCAGGGGCTTTGGTGTCTTTGGACTTGAATTTGAATCCCAGCCTTGCCTTCTATTAGCGGTGTGATCTCAGGCGAGCTAAGCAACCTCTCAGAGCCTTGGTTTCTTCATTTGCTTACCTTGGCCAGGCTATAGTAAGGATTGCAAACTAATGTTTGTCTTGAAGAATGGAGGGAGGCGGGAGGGAGGAAGGAGAGGAGAAGAGAAGGAAAGATAGAAATGCATATTGTTTTCAATAGGAAGAAAAATCACATCTCCCTGTTTTCCCTTTGACTCTCAAGAAAACTAAGGGGTAAATTAGATATTCAGTTTGAATAGCAGACAGAATCTTCTGACCCACAATTTTGAATGTTTATTTCTCCTGGATCTCTTGTTCCTATTTTTACCTATTCCCGGGCCTTCATTTTTGAATCATATTTACAGTCCATGATTTTATGTGTTCTTTTCATTTATGTGGGTGGATTCTTTTCATTTACTGAGCTTTGCTTGAGGTTTGAAGAATGCCTCAAATGCTTTCTCAAATGAGATGTGGTGTATGTATAAATATGTATATATTGCTGTGTCCAGAGATGCTGCTATGAGCATTTATGTGGCTGGTATAATAATATGATATATCCAGCAATCCCACATCGCCTTCCTTAATCCTCCCAATGACTTTGTGAAATAGATGTTATGTCTCCATTTTTGAGTTGAGATGACTCAGGCCACAAGAGTGGCTTTCCTCAGAGTCCTTAACCTCTCCCCAAGGGTCAGAACTTGACGTGCAACCCCAGGCTTCTGAGTCCCAGCCCAACGCTTTTCTTCCGCCACAGAGCTGTCTTTCCAGAGTCACTGGCCATCTCAGGTCTGCTGCTGGGCTTGATAAATAACACCCATCACAGCAACGCACATTCACTGTGCCCCTGCTACGTGCCAGGCATTGCACAGGCAGTATCTCACTACTTAGGGCTCCCACAAGCCGGTGCTACCGCTGCTGTATTGTCCTCCTTTACAACCCATGAGCTACGTGAAGGCTGGCTCCCCGGGGCCAAGGCTGGTAAGGGGAGGACGGGGGATGCGAGCTCAGGTTAGTGTGACTCCAGAGCTCTCTCGCTCTTAGCCACAACCCTTTCGTGCATCGGTTCTGTCACCAAGTGACACTTCCTGAGGGCAGTGTTCAAAGGACTCTGGGCTTGTGTGATGTCACCATGTGGCCGTGATAGAAGCAGACAGCAGCAGCAGGCTGTCCCTGCTTCTGTGACCTCTCCCCAGAAGGAAGCCAGCTAGAAGCAGGCAGTTGGCTGGCCCGGCCACTACCCTGCCGCGGCTCTTTGAAGTTGCAGGCCTCTGTGATCTTACTTGGATCGGGGAGGAAGGGTCACTGTCTCCGCCTCTGTGTCCCCATTCACAGTCTCTTTTAGGGTCAACCCGCATTCTGGGATTTTCTTAACATTCTCTTTGCCTCCTGCTTTAAGACCTTCACGTGGATGGGGCCAGCAAAGCACACATTCTGGGTGCTGGCCTTAGAAGCATCCTGGGACTATTTTTGGAAGTACACAGATTACCTTGAATCTTTTTATCTTATCTTTTTATCTTTTGGATTTATTCAGCATTTGGAGCCTTTCACCTAAAGATATGTTTTGGGTTACAATAAACAAAGCTAAATATTTCTGGGAATATTCAAAGAGGGGGTGTCTTTCATCTGCATACATGAACCAGCTCTTTTCACGGTGGTGGGATTATTTTACTTTCTCTGCTGGCTGTCCCTCCTCCCAACTGTAGCTCCGGTTCTATCTTTGCTGCTCTGTCGCCCGCTCCTGGCAACACCTAGGCCCTGTCTCTATCCACGCCAGACGCCTGACCTTAGACAGCACCACTGCTGCTTTGAGCCTTGATCTTGTTTACGTTCTCTTCGATCCCAAAACGAGGATAATAATTACCCTTCCAATCTCTCTGGCTATTAAGAAGATCTAATGAGATATTGTATGTTACAACACTTTGAAAACACAGTTTGTTGCCATAAAAATGTAAGGTCACCACCGTGGTCCTGGGTACAGGCTTCAGATGAAGGGTACATGCCAGCATTAACGACAAAGGCATTTGGTCCCCCAGATTAAGCATCTGGAAGAAGAGTAAAACATTCTGTGACTCTGTCATTTTGCCCACCTGTCCTGGATCCCAGGCATTGATTCTGGAGCTGAGCTTTTGATGACTAGCGTTTTTACCCAGATCATCACGATCAAGTCTGCAGAGGTAAGAGAAGAATAGAGTGGAGCACGGCTTCCTTGTTTTTCATTCAGCCTCCAACAGGGGGCGGCAGACTAGAGCCGGTGGGCCCAATCCAGCCCAGCCCCTGTTACTCCAGATCCCACAAGCTAAGAATGGCTTTTTACCATTTTAAATGAATGAAAAAGATCAAAAGAAAAATATTTTGTGGCATGTGAAAACTGTACAAAATCCAAATGTCAGTGTCTTGTAAAACTTCAAATCTTACCAATAAAAGTGTTTGTGAAAATGTGTGTTCTCTCTTGTTCTATAAGAACCTGCATACTATTCTCAGTGTTGTTTGCTGGCCCACAAAGTCTGAACTACGTCCTATCCGGCCCTTTACACAGAAAGTTTGCTGAGCCCTGGATTGGAGCGCTCGTTCTGCACTTAAACCCAAGCACTCAGAGGACCTCAGCAATGTGAACGCTGCCATGCCACCCAGAGACTGAAGGTGTGCGAGCCTCTGAGACGCTCCACACACACAGAAAGCTGGAACTTGGGGGCGGGAAGGGCAGAGGGGTCCTTGTAGGACTCGGTCAGGGTGAGGGCCCAAAAGGAAGGAGAAGCGATGGCAACAGCGAAGGGGTGGAAAAACCAGGCTCCCAGACCCCGTGGCAATGTGTGAGGCCCTGCGTGGTCTCGTTTTCTGCCCCTTGGACAGTCCGGGCCTTGGACTCAACACCGTGTATTCTGTTGCTTTCTCGCATTGCTGAGCAATGGGTGCTGTACGCACCTCACTCGAGGGAGACAGAAGGGAGTTTGAGAGGCCGGCCACGCAGCACTTCATGCCCCCGAAGCTGCACTGGACTTTTCTCCGTTCCCCGCCCCCCTCCCACCCTCTCCCTGTCCCTCCTCTGCTCAGCTGCCCATCTCCCTCCCTCACCACCCCAGTGGCTCCCACCCTCTGAGAACTGGGGGCCACTTCAGCCTTGCTCCCTCGCCTTCCCTTTAGGCCTTGGGTTTCTCTCTCTTCCTGTGCAATTTAGCTTTGCCTGGGCCAACCTCACATCCCCACGCTCACTGCTTAACTCTGCCTTGAGTCTACCAGCAAGTCCCCCCCTCGGGGAGGTCACAAATGGCCTACGTGAGCCGTCCCAGCCCTCAGAGCTCTGGGGAGCATAGTGGGGCGGGGCACCACTGCTGCTGATTGGAGGTGCCGGCAGCAGCTGCTGTGTCTGTGGATTTGTTGCACGTGGGAGGCAGACAGGTGGCTGAGGAAAATGGAGCCAGGCCCACGCCAGAGGAGGAGGGAGGTCAAAGCAGGAGGACTCATGTTTCCTGGCATCTGCGTGGAGTCGAGCCCTGGGAAAACCGGAGGGGCGACCTCAGGAGCAACTGTGCCTATGTCAGGCCACAGAGACAACACAATGGCTCCGTTTCCAGGGGATGTTTGCACACCGAGGTTGTCCAGCCAGTGCCCGAGACTGGTTGAGTCTGCAGTGCACATCTGCTAGGTGTGTTGCGCAATGTGGCAACCTCGATGGAGCTACTTCCTGCAGCTTCGCTAAGAGCGATGGGCCCAGGGGAACGGAAGCAGCAGCGGGCGGTGTACAAATCACCACAGCTCAGCGCAGAGACCTGGGTAAATGCACGGAGCATTCACTCTGTGATTAAGGAGGGACGTGTCCCTGGGGGGCCTGCGCAGACAACAGAGCCACCTGTGGCACCAAGGACAGAATGTCACTGAAGACTTTCCGACAAGTGCCCTTTCCTGGGAATACGGTATTGTAAGAAAATGAAAGCTTATTTTGCCACCAGCCCCTTTAAACAGAAATGAAATCTCGGAGAGTAAAATAACCCTGATTAGCACAGCACTACAGAGACGCCTCAAGGGTCTGATTTGCCGCCCCCCCGGACCTGCTTCTCCTCAGGCAGCTAAGCATCCACAGGAAAATCCCTTCTCTTTATGTGGCTTCTTCAGCTGCATCATTTTGTGAAACAATTTTTAAGAGGCGAAACACAATAAACCCCCACACTTTTATTTCTCTTATCTGAGATAGCTCTTAAAATTTCCAGCTAATCTTTAATATGGTTAATTTCTCCCCACTTCCAAGCCTCAACCATTAACTTTTTTTTTAAAAGAAAGAGCGAGAGGGGGAAAAACAGACCTCCCTCTTGTTCCTCAGCAAGAGTGTGTGATTTGTAAGTTTCTAAAAATCCTCCCAGCCCTGCTTATTTTGACAAAGCTACTTAACACTTCAAGCAATGAACTACAGGGCATAAAAGTATAATCTGCAGAGAAAAACCTTAATCCTCTATAGTAACCTATTTGAATCTCCTCAAACACATTTCGGTGTGTAGGCCTGGAGAATTAAGTCAATTGTTTGATCAGAGAAGAAAGGCAATTAGGGCTCTCTCTTGATCTTTCTGGTTGAATTCTAGTCAGGGGCAGCCGCTGTTCTCTGCAGCCCCATTTGAGACCCCTATTATTTTAATAATAGAGGTGAGCTTCAGAATCACTGCAGTTAAGGGCCTTGCTGCATTTTCATTATGAGTTGTTTTATCTGAGAGTTTCCAATCGCGATGGGCTAGTGTTCAGCATGCAAACGATTAACTGGCCATTTTGGGTTTTTCCCCTCCCTTAAACTTCATTTAAAACTTCTTTCTTAACCTGACAAATATTCTAGCAGAAATGAAAGCAAACTTGGAGAAGCAGCTATACGGGTGATGGGACGACGGCCATGTTCCTTCACCACGGGCGTCTCTGTGGCCGGGGGTGTCTCTGGGACTGCACAGCACAACACAACAATGGAGAATCCATTGTGAGAAAACCATGTTCTGTCCTTACTAGCTAAGGGCAAGTCCCGAATTTCTACACAGAAGCAGCAATCCAGTTGGGGATGGCAAATCACAGCTGTGTTTATGTCAAACAATATATGAAATTGAGTAAAGGTCACGTGTCCATTGCAAGGAGCATTGGAGTTGCTGCAGGAGATTATGGGGGCAAGTGACTAAAGCTCTTCCTAGGCCACCCACTGGTGACGTCACTGATGACCAAGCCTCTCCTCGGGCTTCTGTGTCTCCATCTCACCCTCGGGAGTGAAGCTCCTGAAGCTAATATCTGCTTGTCCATTTCTGGGGGCTCCCTACCAGGGAGAGGTCCTGTTCTAGCATCTTGTTCTGGACCAAGTCCAAGTGCAGGTCAGAGACAGTACACATGCTCTGGCTTCCAATGGGTCATTCTCTTCAGAGTAGCCTCCAAATTCCTGCAGGAAGGGTTCTAGGAGCAAGCTGTTCTGCTTTAAGGTCGTTAACCTTGTGGAAGGATGGCAAGGGGCAGTCTGACTATTTGTAGTGATGGACGGCACACGCAGAGCCCGTGGTGCAAGGTGGATTAGTGACGGTCCTGCTGGCCGGGGGCTTGCAGTCTGGTGGGGGAAGATAGGTGAGTCAAGGGAAAGTAACAGTACAGTGAGTCAAATGTGATTCAGGAGAGAGCCCGAGAATGTCCATTTAACCAAAGCTTCGGTCCAAGGAAGCGCTTCCTGTAGCTGAGGCCCCAGATATGAGTAAGAGATCATTAGTAAGCAGGTGGCCTATTTCGGGCCGTGCAAATTCCTGGACTGAGAGAAAGTAGAATGTGCTTAAATATCTGCCACCTGTTCTGTGAGGTGGGGCGTGGGAGCCAGCAGAAGGGGCAGAGGTCTGGTGGTGCGGGAATTTCATGCTGCGACAAGGAGTTTGGGCTTTATCCTACAGGCAACGGGGAACCCGTGAAATATTTTAAATGGAACAGTAACATGAAGAGATCGTTTGGAAAGAGAGCAGAAATGTATTTTTCTATAGCTGCATAACAAATGGCCACAGACGTAGCTACTTAACACAGCATCCCTTGCCTAGCCAAGTCGACACATACAATGAGCCATCACAACCATCCCCCCAAAGCTGAGAGCTGGAGCCCCTGAAATATCGGTGAGGAGAAAACCCTGAAATATACATTTGCCACAAATTCTGAACCTAAATTAAAGGGCAGCTTTCAGATCTAATACAGAGGATAAAGGGAAAAAGTAAAAGACGCCCCAAGAAAGCAATGCATCCCTTCTGGAATGTGGGAAATCTATGAAACAGCTGAGTGGACTGTTCAACTAATGAGAAAAAAGGGGGCATGGAGAAATGTTCCAGACATGAAGAGACTCAAGAATCATAAAGCCCAAAAGCATTACTTGGACAAACTAGCTGTCTATTTGAATGGACTGATTATTAGAAATTATGAAGGAGTTTTTGATCATTTTGTTGGGTGTCATGATATTGTGGTTTGAAAATAAGGTAGTATATGTTGGACCCGAAGAAAGGCCTTTTGTCCTGAGGGACACAGACAGCAGCCAGGTGGGCTGACGTCACCCCACAGGAGGCTGGACCTGCTGACTCCCACCCTTCCCTCGGAGACGGTGAGAGCCTGGGGTAGGGGGGCAGGCTTGGGTGAGAGGCGGGTGGAAACTGCGGCTGAGGTGGCCCGCTGCGTTGTCTGGGTGGCGAGTGACCGAACTCGGTGCCGGCTTCACAATGACCCTGTATGGCCAGCAGGGCTACTCTGCCCTAATGGCGTGCATGTCGGGTCTCAGTGCAACAGGGACTCTGGTGTCCTGTGGACTCCACTTCTCCTGGGTTCACGAGCCATGAACACGGAGAGAAAACCTTACAAGGGCCGAACACTAAAGACAGGAAACACCAGAGTCCAGTAAACAGTCCTGAGCCGACACGCGGGTGTTGGCACTGTTTGGGTGCACGTGCGAGAGCAGTGAACGAGCTTTAAAAAGCAGTTCAGAAATGTCCCTTGCTTTTGCACTTTTGCTCAAAACATTCTCAAGAACACAATGAATCAAGAACAGGATGAATCCAGTGTTCTTTCCCTTCCAGCACTGCTGTCTGTGGGGGGCAGGGGGGCACTAGGACAAGCTTTCCTTACACACACCTTCTTCCATTTTCACGATCAACAAATTAAAAACCCTAGAGAGGTCTTCCCTCACTCTTCCCTCTGGTGTGTGTGTACATATGTGTGTGTGTTCTGTTCAGTGCTGTGGTCTGGTGTGTGTGTTCTGTTCACTGCTGTGGTCTACTATGTGTGCACATGTGTTCTATTCACTGCTGTGGTCTACTGTGTGTGTACATGTGTTCTGTTCACTGCTGTGGTCTACTGTGTGTGCGTGCACATGTATGTGTGTTCTGTTCACGGCTGTGGTCTAGTGTGTACGTGTGTGTGCATGTGTTCTGTTCAGTGCTGTGGTCTGGTATGTGTGTGTGCACATGTGTTCTGCTCACTCCTGCAGCCTGAGCCTAGAACACTGCCTGAAACATAGTAGGTACTCACCCTACATTTGCTAAAATAACAAAAGCACATTAAAAAAAGTTTACCAGTGACATTCAGTTTAAAAAAATGTTTTTTAAAAACTGCCACGTCTTTTCATGTAATGCTAGTTGTTGTTGGGACCACTCTGAGCATATGAAATCTCGGAACCTCCCGCAGCTCCACACCCCCTCCCAAACCCAAATACACACACCCAATTTCAGGAGGTTCTGAGACTTCCCTGACGTCCACCCTGAACTTCTGAAAGGGCCTCCTGGCCCTGGGGGCAGAGCGCCTGCTGTGAGGTGTTGTCTGGCTTGGAACCATGGTTTGACTCCGACCTAATTGCTCAGAGACGTGATTCAAAGATCCACACCTGCCCTGCCGTTAGCCAGTGACACGCTGCAGGGACTCCATCCACAAAGGATTCACTGCTTAGGGAAGGTTAAGTTCAATATCTGCAGCAGAGGACTTGGTAAACATCCAAAAGAAAGCTAAAAAATCTGGTTAACAATGCAGAGATTGCAAAAAGTCTGTATGTTGGTAGAGAATAGTCCAAATATCTGATAAAGTGAATTTTTCACTTGTTGGCTGAAAAGTCTGGAGTAATAATCTCAGACAGAGATGGAAAAACAGGCTCTATTCCACATACAATAAACTTTTTAAAATTTTATTGTTTTAAAGAAAAAATAAAAAGGAAGATGCAGCTCCACTAAAGTGTTCCATTAAATAGCAATCAAACACCTGGTACTAAGGGTGACCCAGCTAACAACAGAACGTAAGGTCCGCGGGACGACAGGAGCGCGCTGGCCGCGGGGTTACTTCCAAAGGCACCCGCCGTGCACGGTCTCAGGAGAACCGGGCGAGGTCCCGATGGGCGACAGTCACAGTCACTGAGCGAGTGAACACGCCACCACTTCTGCGTCCTTTACTTCTTTATGTCTTCAGTCTCATCTGGCTCTTTCTCTTGATGTTCTCTCTCCCACCTCATTTCTTTTAACTCTTGTCTGTATTTTCGTTCAATGAACCGCTTCTGATGGGCCATCTGGGGAAAGTTATCTGACACGAGGAGACAGAGTGGACACTTAGTAAAGGGTAGCCACTGCTGCGAAGTGATGCAGACTACACAGACACACACACAAACACGGATTCACACGGAATACAGACAGCTGCATTTTGTAAGGCAAGAGAAAAAAAAAACAAAACATTGTACATTTTCTCCCCTGATTGCTTTATCATTCAGAAACACACTGGAAGTCTGGACCAGCACCCGACTCTAGGTGGTAATGCACAGTCTGACCTTGAGTATAAAAGGCACCAAGGCATACGGAAATGTTAAAACACAGACATGCGGCTTCAGAATGATTCCAGGTAGGCGTTTCAACACAGTTCTCTTAGCAAGAAGTGATTCTCAGGAAGACAGTGAAGGATAGAGAAAAATGGAATTGTGTACTTTTGCAAAGCTGAAACCAAAAGCTTCAAACAAATAATGATATTGTCACACCATCATTGACCAAGAATTAAAGTTTCTGAGAAGAGCAAAGAAAGATGAGATGCACAAAAGGAGGCTGCCTGCTAAGTCCCTGTTCCTGCTCACTCTGTTTTTACCATGAGAAGCCCAAAGCTCTAGCAGCGGCGGCAGCAGCAGCAGCAGCAGCAGCTCGAGGAAAGCACTTTTATTCCGCTAAAGGAAACACATCACTCAGTGGCATGTTGAGGCTAGATTTACTTTGATATTTGCCCCTGCACTAGAGTACTGACAAAGTAGAAATCATGATTAAAGGTTTTAAAATTTTACTATTCATCTGTAGTTTAGAAGGAGGGTAGCAATGGAGTAAGACATCAAGTATGGAATGAGAAGTAGTCATTTTACACTCTCAGTCAGCAAACACATACTTTGGCAACAGACATCACAACAGGAGGCAAGCACGGCTGAGAGCAATAAAAGTTATCCGCTCACAGAGGAAGAAGGACGCTGTCCTGCCAAGCCGGTGGGTGAGGGACTGTCAGGTGCAAGAGGTACTGCTTAATATTTAAACACATGAAGACTCAGAGATGTGGGAGGTGTAGCATGCCTGGGGGAAGGCAACCTTCTTTTTGGTTAAGGTTGAAGCATAATAAAAGTGGATAAAATATGTACCGTATTCCCAAGTCCCCCCTTTTACGCAGCACCCCATCCTCACCCCAGATGAGAGAAGGGACAGGGACAGGGGGGTAGTAAAAGTATCTGGCGGGCAGGTGGTGAATCAGGAAGGTCTGGAATATCTGGGCATCAGTGACTGATTTTAAACAAAAGAGGAAAACAATGGCATCTGTGTTTTAGAAATAAAACGGTAATAAAATCCTATTCCCCCAATATTACCCTGGTTTCTTTCATACTGTATAAAACACAGGGTTCAAACAGGAGAAGTAAATGTAAAGCTATAAATCAAACACATCCCAAAAAGTTAGCTGCAGAGCAATTTCCTACAATAAACCTTGCTTCCTCAGCAACTTCTGTTGTAAAACTTGATCTACATTTTACATCCCACCGCTCGGATCTAATCACTGATAAACTTTCAGAATCTATCCTCATACCGCTCTTCCTAGGAGGCCCGGTTACACTCCACACACACATACGCACTGTCAATGTGTACACATGTATTACACAGACACACACACACACGTAAAAGTAGGCTTACAGTCGTTTGTATGGAAAAATGATACAATAAATAATAATACAAGAATAAAATCTGTGTTTCGCGTCACTATAAACTTACCTTTGCCCCACCCCGTATTATTTTAATGGCTGTAAAATATTAAAACATTTGAATAAAGGAAGGGTTGGCAAACTATTGTCCGCAGACCAAATACAGCCCTCCACCTGCTTCGGTCAATGAGCCGTCCTGGGCCACAGGCACTGCCCGTGCGCACACCGTCCCCGCCTGCGGGCTACGGCCGCGTGGCACGCGCGACGGCCGCACGCACGGCCGGCGAAGCCCAGCTGCTCACGGTCTGGGCCTTCACGGAAAACGTCTGCCCACCCCGGGACACACCAGAATTTATTTGAACATTTCCCCACTGTTAAACACCAGTTTGATGTGCATATGGCCATCATAAATCCGGTTGTCACAACGATCGTAGCACAATTACTCCCTTCGGTCTGACTCCTAGAAATAAAAGTTCTGGGTCCGAGGGTGTGGATTTCGGGAGGGACCCGACATGCACGGGCAGGCTGCTGCCCGGCTGATGAAACAACTCCCTCCTACCAGCAGCGTGCGTGTGGGGCTGGGCTCGAGAGAGGCCTCTCTCCAGGGCTGTTTCACTAGTGAAAGCAAACAAAAAACCCTCTACGAATAACCTTTAATAACCTTACAGCAGGAAATGGAATCTCACTTTCATTTCAATATGTGATTGTGCATTTGTGTATAATAGGTGAAAAAGTTTCCCAAAGGACTCCACTGCAAACACTCAGGGAAGAGCCCACTGACACTGGCCACCCCGGTTCTGCCCACAGAACCATGCAGGAAGCTATGGTCGGCTGATTTCCACACGGCTCTGAGGTCTCTTGCCCTTCCTGGAACCTCCCCCACGCCGAGAATCCCATCCCGGGCCTCTCCACTTTCGGCTTCCCCCATGTCGCGCTCTCCCACGTTTAGCTGGTACTCGAAGCACAACTGGATTGCTTTGTCATGCTGTGCCCACAGGTTCTGCTATGCAGCACAACCGATCTCAGAAGAAAAACTTCTTGCACATTTTATACCTTCAATTTACCAAAAATTATGCAGTTCCCTACACGGTCAATCGTGTAATTCAAGTTTCTTCAACCCAGCCAGCCCACTCTTGGGACTCTCTCCCACTGAACTGAAAGCACCAATAAGATAGATATTTATTGTTGACAGTGATAAAAAACCAGAAATAAAGTGCCCACCAATTACAAAAGAAAAAAAAACTGAATAAACTACAGCACATTTACGGCATGAATTTTAATGCAGCCATTAAGAAAAAAATGTTACCTGGCTGGCATAGCTCAGTGGATTGAGCTCAGGCTGCGAACCAAAGTGTCGCAGGTTCAATTCCCAGTCAGGGCACATGCCTGGGTCGCAGGCCACAGCCCCCAGCAACCGCATATTGATGTTTTTCTCTCTCTCTTTCTCCCTCCCTTCCCTCTCTAAAAATAAATAAATAAAATCTTTAAAAAAAGAAAAGAAAGAAATGAATTGCTTGGCCGGTGTAGCTCAGTGGATTGAATACAGGCCTGCAAAGTAAATGGTCATAGGTTCGATTCCCAGTCAGGGCACATGCCTGGGTTGTGGACCAGGTCCCCAGTAGGGGCCATTCAAGAGACAACCACCCATTGAAGTTGCTTGCCCTCTCTCCTTCCCTTCCCTTTGCTCTTAAAAAAAAAATTAAATCCTTAAAAAAAAAAAAGAATGAATTGAAGCTACTATGACCTGCAAGGTAGCTGAAAGTGAGCAAGAAAAGAAGTATGTAAATATCATCCCATTTTAACAAAACAATGGCCAAAAATAACGAAGAAAAAAACCTCTGCATGTACAAGATTTTAGCAACATATGAAAGAAATGCATTGGGTTGTTTGCATGGGTTACCTGGGCTGAGAGTGAGACTCTATGCAAAAAAGGAAAATAAACATCAAAAGGCATTCAGGGGCACTTTTAAAAAAATTATAGGGCCTTTTGGTACATCTCTCACATTCTACCACACTCTTTGTGAAGGTTAATTATGAAGAAAAAAGATCACATTTTATCAGTACTTACCATTTTTCTATTTTCCCATTTCCTTCCATAAAACACTCATTACATTATGAACATATAATTATAGGAAAAGAGATAGGCTTACATTTTTCAAGTGCATCCATTGCCGCTCCCATTTCTGCTTGCTGAATACTATTAAACAGAATACAGGTAAGGCACACTTGCATTCAAAGAGTTTTTCCAGAAACAAACAATATGGCTACAAAGAACTCAGGCTGATTTCCACGTCTGTTACGTAAACTTCTATCTGATCACACCTCCTGTCTCACGCTGAACTGCACAGACAGGAACACGCACAGGGCGTGCAGAAATGTCATTTCTTTGCACAACGCCTAAGTTATTTATTTGTTCCACACTTTTGACACTGCAATACAATGCCTCCCATTTATATTATGTTTGAAGTATTTCCTACTTAAATTTGAACAGCCTCCATGTAAAGCTTAAACAAGCACAGAGTAAAAAATACATGTATAGACAAACTTCTAATCATCTCTCAGTTTAACATATAGAGAGGGTCCAAAGAAAGGTGATAACACGTAATTCTCTTCACCTGCAGACACTGGCATTTCCACAAAGTGTGAGTAGCACTAAGAGATCAAATGTCTAATGCCTGTGTCAACCAGGATGTTTTTCTTAAAAATGCTTGCAGCGCCCCAGCCGGTATGCCTCAGTTGGCTGGAGTGTCATCCCACAAACCGAAAGGCTGCGGGTTCGATTCCTGGTCAGGGCATGTACCTAAGCTGCAGGTTCGGTCCCCAGATGGGGAATGTGCAAGAGGCAACGGATCGATGTTTCTCTCCCTCTCTCTCTTTTTCCCTCCCCCCTCTCTCTACAAGCTCCTTGAGTGAGGAGATAAACACATAAATAAATAACTAAATGCTTGCAGCAATGTCGGGTTCTCCATTGGGCAACCCAAACAGGACAGACCTTACCTGTGCACCCAGCCATGTGGTTTCTCAAGGCAGCCAAAGCCCGTTAGGCCGTGGCATTCCCACTGTGCAAGGGGGACTTTCAAGTTTGGGGCTGGGTGTGGTGGGGCCATTAATCCTTGGGATTCACTTTATCACCTCCAAACATTCTATGCCCCAATTTAAAAGAGACAGACTGCAGACTTTCAAAATACCGAGTAGGGATTTCACAGATACACAGGATGTTCCCCTGAAGAAATTAAAAGGCTGCTCTTCTCATACCTTGGTCCTTTCCCACAGCCTATTCTCTCCCCCTTGAAGTAAACAGCCACAGTGTAGGTTCGCGCATGGGAGGGCCCCACCGTCTGCAGAGTCCTGAAGGGAAAGGAAAGATTAATTGCAGTACAGTGCTATTTAATTGTTATTGCTAATATGCAACGCCAAGAAAAACCACGTACATGTTGCTTAGAGAGAGGAAGGTGAGGATAACAAGCAAATTAAAGGAGTGAGTTTTATATTTGCTAAACCTCACAAATACAGAGAGCTTTTGAAATAGGAAATTTTAAAAATTCAACACACAATCTATATGTATTTTTCCCAAAGAATAAATAGTATACATTATAAATAGTATCTGAAGGCTAACAGTCAAGTGTAAAATATTTTTAAGCAATTTCAAAGCGTGCATACTCCAAGTATCATAAGATGAGCGCACATTTATCACTGAAAACTTAACCATTTCGGTCTGTTCACTGTTTTTCTGTGCTAATCACAGTCAAAAACAATACATATCTGGGTAATACACCCCAAGCCACGTCTGTCTGAATGGTTTCACACCATTTATGGATTCTTTCTGATGTCTGCGATCTTATCTGAAAGATCAGAAAATGCATTTAATTTCTGAGACATCTGAGATCATTCCAGGCACGCATAAATATTGAGCACACTGCGGAAAAACAAAACTCCAGGTGCTCCGGGTTTTAGCAACAAAGTGCAGATCTCAAACGCGGGGAAACTGATAACTTCGTGGAAAAGGGAAATTAAAAGTAGCCAACGAGATAATGGAAGGAACACGGCAATCTTGAAAAACTATGTAGAACAGCCCCTTCATCTTGGTGACAGAGAACAAGCCCATCTGCACTTTCGCTGGGGGACTGATGAGGGGCCGTCATTTCCTCCGGGCCCACGCCCTCCACCCTCCGTTGGATTAGGCGCGTGGCTTCAGTAAGGCAGCACTCACCACGGCGACCATGCCGCGCCACGAGGAATATATCGTCCCCATTTTATTTACTGAACCTTAATTATCACCTTGATGAGGAAAGACTTTGAGCCTTTCATGTAATACAGGAATATCCATTACGCCTATTAGGCACATATTAAGGTACTATTTCTAAATATTTGAAGTTTTTCCCCTATAAAGGAAACATCGTTTAGCGGGGACAGCTTCTTGGGACAATTCAGATCATTGTGCGCTGACACAAGTTTCTCTGGGCCTCGGTTTTTCTTTCAGTGGAAAACCCTATGGACCCTGAGGTGACTATTAAATAAAAACAGACAAAAGGAGCTAAAATTCCCTGTGGCCACTGCAGGGCTTTTCCCGGAGGGTCTGAAGGCGGAGGGAGCCCCCGGAGAGGAGGGGTGTGTGGGACACCGACACCAATGGGGGGCGTGCCTGCTGTCCCGGGGCGTCAGACCAGGGCCAAACCGGTGCTGACTCCGGACTTGAAACATCCTCAGAAACACGCATCCAGACGGTGCCTTGGGAGGCCACCCACCTATTTTGACAATTCTTCCTTTCTGTAATTCCTCTTTGAAACTACCTTCTGAATGAACGTACGAGTGCCTCAATATAATTACTCCACTTCAGAGTCCAACCTCCTGTTTTCATCACAGCTGGGGTTATGTGTGGTGTGACCTGCATTCCTTTTGAATTTCTGGCTACCGCTCAGAGAATAAAGGTTTGTCACTAAAGATATTCAAAAGTACTCGGCAGCTTTTGATACACGCTCTAAGGGGGGAAAAGTTCCAAATATTTGAATAACACAGCAGCAGAGAAGAGCCACCCCACTTCTTACAGTGACCGCCTCTAAGAGGGCGTGTCTGTCGAGCAGCAGGGGAGGCCTGCGGGGCTTGGAAGGGGTGGAGAGAGGCACCCAAATCCTGCTGCAGATTAAGCAGACACAGTCTTCCAGACTGGAGGCACGGACTGGAGGCCACGAGAAATAACAACACAGAAGTGTGTACAGCCCGACCAGTGTGGCTCAGGGGGTTGGGGATCGTCCCACAAAGCAAAAGGCTGCCAGTTCCATTCCCAGCCAGGGTCCCCGGCTGGGGGCGTGTGAGAGGCAACTGATCGATGTTTCTCTCTCACAGCAATCTGTCTCTTCCTCTCTTTCTCCCTCCCTCTCCCTCTCTCTGAAAATAAATGAAATATTTTTTTTAAATTCATATAAAAACTATTTCATCCGAACTGTGCTTATCTTGGTCTCCTAATCTTAGTATGTCTTCCTCAGAGGGGGTAGTTGAAACACCATTTTAGGGATGGGAAAAAGCTTAGATAAATCAACTGTGACCCGTCTACTCAAAGCTAAAGGACTGAGCGGCCGAAGGCGTTCGTGCTGGGCCGAGTCGGGGTTAAGAAGTCTCAATCCTGGGCCCTGGCCCCGCCCACCCCACGGGATTCATCTGCCCTCCGGGCCACCAGAGCATGACTCCCGGCTCCCACTGGCTCCCACTGGCTCCCACGGCTGCGGGCAGCGCACACTCACTTGTACAGAGGGATGTCCGGCTCTTTCCCTTCTGTCCTCAGTGTCAGGCAACACTGCTGAAGCTGGGATTTGGGGTCGTTCCAATCCTGATTCAAAATGAACTCCTGTAGCAAGTCCCCAAAAAGCATTTAGTAACGGGTTCTGACATCACCAAGCATAAAGCACGCAACCAATTTAAATTTTATAGGAGCTTACTTTTAATCGTGGAAAGAAACAAACATTCATGAAAGTATGAACGTATTCCAAATCCTTGTCAATGTAGAGTGCTGCAATAAATGCTGGAAAAGAGAACATGTAAAAATTAACCACAACACACTGCCACTTACCACAAAGAATGAGACCTGGACGGTTAACAAACATTTTAACAAGGTTTTCAACTTCCAGGCCCTCTGCCTTTTTTAGCATTACCACTGCACCTTTCTTTAAGCAACAACTATTCTTCACCACCACTATTAGAAGCAGCAATAGAGATGCGTGATTAAGATGCAAAGTCACAGAGCACAAAGACCACATTCCGCTTGGCTAAGTCAGTGGAAATGGCAGATGGAATGTTCTGGTACAGCAGGGGAAGAATGGTATCGGGGAACACAGCCACGTTAAGGTCAAGGAAGTGAAAACAAAACGTGAAGATCAGACAAGACACGAGAAGGAGCACATCCTGGGGCCCGCCGTCCTCACACCAGCCCTGAGGTCACCACGGACAAGGGTCTGTGTTACACTTCATGCACAGAAACGAGACGATTCACAGATCCGATCTGCCCAAACACAGAAAATACGATCCTGGGCCTGATGATGATAACAACATATCTAATGTCCCATCGATAAATGATGAACTCAAAGCATTAAAAGGTACCATAACCATGTAAACAAACGGTGACGTTTTAAAAGAAGAAATAAAAATAGCTTTCATTGAACTGAAAAAAAAAAATGCCAGTAAGAATGATCACTAAACTTAATTTTTAAATAATTTTAATCTTTAAGTTACTTTTCTTTAATTGACAAAGAAGTTTTTTGGGGTCTAGTCAGCCCCCAAAAGTGCAAAGCCTTTGCACTTTGTAAATGAGCTGCTTTTGATGGTAGACCTTAATATCTGTACATGACTCCAACTGTCGAAAATACTCTAACATTGAAAAGTCCCAAGGCCTAGGGGATGGCCCATTTATTATAAAGCAGTATCAGAAACAATAAAATTATGTGTATAACCCTTTACTTAGCTATAACAGGATTATTCATAATGTGAACAGACCACATCAGAAAGTGTAAAAGATGACAATGTCTGCCCACAGGGCTTCAAGTTCGTTCAAGGCAATGGTTAATAGCTTTACTGTTTAGTGAGTGAATTTTCCTTCTTTCTTCTCTGTCCCGATATAAAGGCTCCAGGGCTGGGGCGGGCGGGGAGGTGCTGGGAGAGCAAAACAAGCTATGATTCACTGCCACCAATCTTCATGCTCTGCTATGGGTACAAAGGGGCTGAAGGACTGGGCGTCGGGGTGGAGGGGTGTGGCGGGGCTGGCCCCACTGAACGCAGACTGCGCACGCAATGCATTATACACATGTCTCAATTCCATATTAGTCTCCTCCACATAAGCTTTGCAGGAAAGCATAAATACAAATTAAAATAAAAAAGTGTTTTCTTTCGTCAGAACACAGTAATAATGAGAAAAAGAAGGATAGATGCTGGACCCTTTGAGTTAAACTCTGCATGTGCTGGTTAGGAGAACAGCTTCATGCTGCAGGACTCACATTCCAAAAGGTCTGCCAGTGTCTTGGTGCGAAGGGCCACGGGCCTCTTGGTTTTGTCGTTGGTGATGGCGTACTCCTGCATGCCCAGCTCCTCCGCCACCTTGGCCTGAGTTCTGTTATTCACCAGAGAGCTTCGCAACAACTGGCCAAAAGGAACCGAGATACATTTAGATACATTTAGCATCTTTCTTGCTTCTGGTGTTGGGACCAGCCAGCCCGAGACCATCTCACTGACCAGAACACCAAGGGAAGTGATCACACCCACCCGCAACCACTAACCCCAGGCGGCAGTGGCCATGCGCTTCTAGCTTCGCTTCAATAACTTACTCTGCTCCTGGATGTTGCCTAACTGACATTTAAATTGATCACTTAGTTGTGACTTTAATGACTAGCGTTGCAGGAGATGCTGTACTATTTTAAAGGTCATAGCTCCCATTAAGTTTAATGTTATCAAATGAAGGAGCATTAAAATTTTTAAAAATCAACTTTACTGAAGTGTAACATATACAATAAAGTACGCTCATTGAAGTACAGTGAGATGAGTTTTGACAACGTTCTACGCTTCCTGCACCCCAGACCAGTTCCCCGTGGCCCTCTGCAATCAACTAACACAACCCCCCTCCCACCCAGCACACTCGATCTGCTTTCTACCAGTGCACATTTGTTTCAAAAAAGCATCTTTTAAAGGTCTAAAGTAAGCTTCAAGTTTCACAGCACTAATGCTAATTGTGATACTGTAAGATTTGGGGAAGTGATGTTTTAGCAAGTATTACCTAAAATACTTAAATTACTTACTACATTTTCCACTTTTATTATTGTAAAGATTTCTACGACATATCCTGGGTTACAGTTTTTCAAACCTAAATGCCTTATCGTTAATCAAATTAAAATGTAATTTTCATACTTAAAATTCAGAAATTCGAAACAAAAATTTCTCCTAGGGATTTCAGTTACCTAAGAGTCCTCCAAGAACTATCCAAGTAGCAACACTAAGCAGGGCATGAAAGCAGCAACCCAGCCATGGAAGAGGTGCCCCAGAGTGCACTTGGCTGAGGAACTTAACACTTGCCACTTGCTAACCAGGGGACTAGAGGAAGTGGGGAGGGAAGCGCATGGCGGGAGGGGCAGACACAGAGATGCGAACTCGCCAAACAGGAGCTGAAAACACCGGCCCCCAAACCCTTAAGATGTGGGGGGATGATGCACCGACAACTGTGACTTTTCCTATGACAGACAGAACCGATGCCTCGTCCACCCACCGCAGCCCCGCACTGCAGAGGGGCATCTGCGGCGCTGAGGCCGAGGTGCCGGCAGCAGCTGCGTGGGGGCTGGCCTCATTCCCTGCCCTTCCACGTCCCGCTTTGTTTATTAGCTGCGAGTTTTATGCTCTGTGGCTCCACGGTGTCAACGAAGCTTATGAAAATCAAGATTTATTCTCGATGCTTGAGATTGCATCCTTGACAACAGATAAATAAGAAACAATATGTTCTTAATTTGTCTGACGATGACTCATGAAGCGGAATTACAACTTGATCTTCATAAGCCCTGCTTGCTGCTGAGTTACACACTGTTCTTCTTTGCTTGTCGTGTTCCCTTCCCCCTCCGATTCCCCCCGACTCTATCTTTCCTTCAGTACAGTGTTTCATTAAAATTAATGTCCACAGAGAAGCTCGAAATTAAAAACACCTAGCATATAACCTTAACAGAAGACCCCAACCAAAAGGGAGCCCACCAGCCTATTACCTTGTAATTACAGAATAATTGAGCTGGAATGGAGAGACCTTTTCCGGTCTGGATTTTTCATGGGAGGGGCCGGGCTCTCAGCAGAGGCCATGAGGGAACAGGGGGGCTATTTGGAGGATACGGCTCTGCTGAGTAAGGGAGGTTCTCTCTCAATACGTGCTCTGGGTGAGAGGAGAGAACTCTACTTCAGGCGGCGTATGTGGAGGTTTCGTGCCTCGGAATCAACAAGCCAGAGGTGCACGTAAGCACACACAAACTGGACTGTGTCACCGGCCACAGCCCCGGCTGCCCCCTTCCAGCGCGAGGGCTCCTCACTCAGGGATGTGCAGAAACGCTGTCTGAAGGGGAAGGAAGAAAGCAGTGAAGGTGGGAACAGAAATGCTTCCAGTTTCATTTAAAAATGCCCAGACAGGTCTTCAAGTAGCAGGATGGCCAGGAGAAAGTGAGATCTTTACATTCTTGCCAAAACTCAGAGCCTGACCCAAAAGTCAGGGGCGGGGAGAAGGAAGCTACAAATCACCCATATTTTTTGAGTCAGTGCAAACTTAGAAGAAGGGTTGAAAAGAGGTAAGACCTTGCTCTTTACCTAAACAAAAAAGTCCAAATGACAATTTTTCAAATGACAACTTCCATCTTTGGCCTTTGCTGAACGCTGCTGCAGAATGAATCATGCTGTCGGCCAGCCAGTGGGACTGCCAGGGGATCAGGAGGCAGACGCCAGAGGCTGTGGCAGTTCCCCTGTGACGGTCGTGGAGGCCGGTTCTGTGCAGGCTGGTTCTGTGCAGGCCCTGGGCTGGGAGCCAAAGATCCCAAGACAATCAACAACCCACTGCTGCCCTCTGGGGGCTGCTAATCTCCGAGGGAATCAACTCACAAACTGGCCACTGCGACACACCGTGGCGGCTGTGGGGACAGCACGGGCCACTGTGCATGCAGGTGCGCCTCTCCACCCAGCCTTCCACAGGCCTCCCGGGGGACCCGGCCCGAGCCGAGCACAAAGGTTTCGGAGGAGGCTCACGGACCCAGCTGTTACATCAGAACCACTGGGGACTCCTGAGATAGAGTATGCAGGCCTCTTCCAAAGTCTAAGGAATTAGAATCTCTGGGGATATAACCTGGACATGTGCATTAAAAAAAAATTCATGCTGGAGGATTCTGGGTGATATCGAGTCAAAACTAAAAAAGAATGAGTCTGCCAGTGGGAGAAGGGTGGGTGCTACAGTCTGAATGTTTGTGTCCCACAAAATGCGTATGTTAAAAACCTAACCCTTGAAGATGACGGTATTAGGACACGGGGCCTTTGGGGGGAGGCTAGGTCATGAGGGTGCAGCCCTCATGAATGGGATCACTGACCTTATGAAAGAGGCCCCAACCCCAGCAGGCGTGGCTCAGTTGGTTGGAACATTGTCCTGAAGACCATAACGTGTCACAGGTTTATTCCCCGATGTGGGCACACCCCCAGGTTGCAGGTTTGATCCCCCGTTGGGGCATGTACAAGAAGGCAACCAATCAATGTTTCTCACATCGATGTTTCTCTCTCTCTCTCTCTCTCTGTCTCTTAAATGAAAAAAATCTCCTCAGGTGAGGATTAGAAGAAAAAAAAAAAGCAGCCCCAGAGAGATCTCTAGCCCCTTTCACCACATTAGGGTACAATGAAAAGCCTGCACTCGAAAGAGGACCCTCACCTGACGTGCTGGCACTGTGATCTTGGACTTCCAGCCTCCAGAACTGTAACAATAAACTGCTGTTCATAAGCCACCCGGTCAGTGGCACTGTGTCACAGCAGCCTGAAGGAACTGAAGCAGAGGAAACGGGTTTTCCAGGGAGCAGGAACAGCTCTGGCAAGAGCAGGGAACTATGACACAGCCAGTGGCTGGTCCGTGGAGGTGGAGCAGAAACTGGAGCCCAGCAGAGAAGCGCTGAGGCATGGGGGGCTGGCCAGCCTCTGGGCGGAGAGGGTCTTGCAGGTGAGGTAAAGGAGTCTGCACTCTCCTGCTCGGGAGGAGTCCCAAAAGGTGCCGAAAGGGAGCAATGACAAAGTGGTTTTTGATTTCAGAGAGAGATCATTTTGGTGGATGAATTCGAATGGAGCAAGACATGAGGTTGGAAAGCCTGCAGATGTTGATGCCATAAATATCTGCCTTTTATTTTTTTAGTAGAAGCCTAGAAAACAAACATTAAGCACCCAACGGGGCATGAGAGAGTTATTAGACTGTTTTGCAAACACTGGCTCATGTCAGTTACGTAGTAAAAAGCTCAAGACTCGGCGCCGAGCTGCCTGGGTCCACACTGTGGCCCCACTTCCTGGCTAAGCGACCCCGCGGAAGTTACCGAATCCCTCCGCGTGTCAGTTTCTGCAGCTGTAAGACGGAGAAAGGAGCCTCCAGCACACGGGGGATAGTAGGAATCGGACTGGACGAACATATGATCTCAGCATAGTGACCGGCACGCAAGAAACACTCCGGAGATGTCCACCGCCCTTGTCGGCCGCAGCGGCGGCGTCACCAGGCAGGACCTGCCTCCTCTCCTGTGGCAGAAGGGAAGCCACAGGCAGTCCTCGGAATCCCTCTGCATTTGTCTTCAATGCAGAACGCCCCTCACTGTCTTTAAAGCTCTCCATTTTTACCCAATGCCAGGCCGCCTCTCCTTTTAACACCCAACCCCCCACCCCCGCCACCAAATTCACTGGAAATCACCAGCGAAAGGGAAGAGAGCTGTACTTGGGCTCCTCTGGAAAGCCGAGGAAAACACTGCCTGAGTTCCCGACGCCATGGCAGGGACCCAAATAAATATCGCAAATCGCAAACTCTGTTTTTGAGAATTCGGGATGTTTTTTATTATCTCAGCACAGCAGTCTCATAATTAGTTTAAACTTAAATTTTAATGAGGAAAAGGTTTATTGGTTCAAAACACATTACAAACCATATTGGCATTCTTCCTTCAACCACCCTCTCCATTCTCGAGTCTAAAGAGGAGAGACCACAGCAGCAGGGCGTGCGCGACGGGAGGGGGCCCCCTAGTGCGGCAGGAGCAAACTGTGACGGCTGCTCGGAGGACTCGAACTCCAGAGCATGGGGGACAGGCAGAATATATTACTGAAAGTGACAGCGATGTACCATTGCAGACCTATTATACCAAGACTGGTAGCCAGATGGTCTCCATTCCCCATGATAACTAAGGAAAAGGTACACAAACGCCAGCAGGCAGAATGCAAAAGCCAAATTATCCCGGTGACAGAGAGCTTTCCGACCAGGAGGCCGCAGAGTCTGCCCTCTCTGTCTGGGTGATTCATGCCCAGCGCTCCCTGGAGGTGGCTCCCTGGATTGGGTCACTGGGTTTCAAATGCTTTATGTTTAATCCTTGCTTTCCATTATCCCAAGTCCTCCCACCAAAAAGAAAAATTTCCACGAGCTCATCTTGCTGGTGCACGCCACTGTTGAGTACAGTGTCTTGCGCATAGTAGGCATGGGTTTAGCAATGGTTGTCAGTACAGTAGCTTGCAGTAAAGTTGAGGAGAGAAGAAGGAGAGTTCAAACTGAAAAGGGTAAAACCTGAAAAGGCAGCAAGACAGGCACTCTGGTCTGAGTCAATACTCTGAGGCCCTCTTACTGCTCCCCCTGACGCAGCTGGGCAGGTTCTACCCCCAAAAATAGTAACTTCAGTCTGTGGGATGGAACCTCTTCCCTCTACATTCCAATTCAAGTTTGGTCATCCTAGAATTATGCAAGCCTGACACTCCTTCCCAAGTAGGCCTTTTTGAACATCCAGCTTGTAAAACACTGTGTTTTTCCCCGTCGGCACTCAAAACCTGAAAACCACGACTTCATCATCTCGCCTGTCCTTAGTCACGGCAGAGCCCGCGGCTCGAGACCCACGGCACCCCCCAGTGTGGGCCACTGGGGTCATGCGCTCTGCAGTCCCAGCAGTGAGTGGTTTGCCACCATCCTCTGACAAAGGCAACTGCACTGAACAACCCCCACCCCCACCATTTTTATACCAATTTTAATCTTTAGACATTCACCAATAAGCTGTCAGCTTCTCTCCCGACACACGAAACAGTGGCCACTTCCCTCCAGTGCCACTGCCACTTCCTCCTCCTCGTGACTGAGCCGACTGCCAAACTTGTGTTCATTTGCATATTTACCAGATCCGTATAGGGAGCCGAGCACATGCCAGGCGCCACTGGGCATACAGCAACAAATAAAAATAGGCTCACCCAGAACTTCTAGGGTGGTGGGACAGGCAAACTGAAACAAGTGCAGGGAAGGAAAAGGGCGTGGGAGTCTGACTGGGGGCCACTGGGGAAAAGGGGCCCTTGCGCCCAGAAGTCACTTCAGAAGTGACATTGGACAAAACAGTAGGAGAGACCGGACTACGGAGAGCAAGGGCCGGGAGCAGAAGGGACTCGGGGCAGGAGAACGGCACGGGGAAAGCCCGACGGCAGGAGGAGGCTCCCAGTGCAGAGGTGCCGAGTGAAGAGTACGTGCTGTGAGGCCGGGCGGGCGGGCGGGCCAGGCCACTCAGGGCCCTGCTTGCTTTGTAGTCGCCGTCCAGAGGACAGCTGAAGGGCATTAGACTGGGACGCAGCCACTCTCCACTCATCCGAAGCATATCTGCTGAGCACTGGTATTTCCAGGGACGCGAGAGGTCAGGCATGAAGGAAACAGACAAAAACCCTCGCCCTCCATGGGGTTTACACTCTGGCGAGAGAAAACAGATAGTAAACAAGTACAAGGACACAATGGAGATGCGGCTCTAAGCTCGGTCAAGGGCCTGCGGACAGGGGCAGAGGTTGCTCTTTAAGTGGGGCAGGTTAAAGAAGGTCTCGTTGACAACACTGGAACAGAGACCTGAAGGGGGTGAGCGACCTGGCCACAGTGTGTGCAAAGGCCGCACGGTAAAGGCTTCCCAAGGAGGCAAGACTGAGGAGGGGAGGTTGGGGGGGCGGGGGAGGTTGGGGGGGCGGGGCAGGGGAGAACCAGCTGTAAGGCTCAGCTGTAAGTTAGGGGAAGATAACAGTATACCCTGGTGAAAAGTAGTCGCGTTCCAGCCAAACTTTTAAGGTTCAATCAACAGGATACACAAATGTTTGGGAGGTTTGGTACGAGAGAAAGAGAAGGGTTAAGGATGACCCCAAGGTTTTCAGAATGAGCAACTAGAAGAGAGTTTTTTAGTAAGATTTTATTTATTTTTAGAGAAAGGAGAATGGAAGAAGAAAGACAGAAACATCAATGAGAGAGAGAAACATCAATTGGCTGCCTCTCACATGCCTCCAACCGGGGACCTGGCCCACAACGCAGGCACGTGCTCTGACCGGGAATGAACCAGCGACTCTTCAGTCCACAGGACGACACTGAACCCACTGAGCCACACCAGTCAGGGCAAATGTGTGTATTCACGTCACACATTTTCAACAGTGCCTTCTATACAGCCATAAAATGAGTAACTACTTCAAGCCGTTTGGCTTCGTTTGGCCATTTCTCAGACCACCAGATCCTCTGACAGCCATGAAGTCTATCCCCTGATGGAAGACACTGAAGGAGCGTTCACTGATTCCCTAACACAGAGCAAGATTCCAAACACTAGTCTGTTTCTGGTAAATGCTTACATGTTCTTAAGAATTTAATATTAATTCAAGACGAGAACACTTTCTTTTCCATCCAAAAGCAGTTAATTTTAAATGGTCATCAAACTATTAATTTTAAATTAAATTTAAAATAAGAGCACCGCTGATTTCCCATATAATGATATGTGGGTTATGGCAGAGGCAGAATTAATATTCACTGAGTGAGTGAAAGAAAGGACCATATTTTGTTGGGCTTAGAAATTCTGCGGAAAAATTACATTTAAACATAGCCAAATCACCATAGTTTCCAATTCTAATATTTGTATCTCATATCAACTGTTTCCAGGGTTCACAGTTGCGGAGATAAGATCCAATTCTGTTCAAAGCAAAACGTGCATAAAACTTGTAGGAATGCAAAGTAAAAAAGACTGAGTGTTTGCTTTAAGCATAATGAAAAAGAAAGTCCGCACTAATCAACTGTATTACAGTGTGCTACCAGAGCAGTCCTCTCTCTTCCGAGGGGAGACTGCAAATTGCAAAAAGTCCCAAAGCCTATATACATATATTACGTTTTCCCTCTATATACGTATCTATGATAAAGCTTAACTTACAAATTAGGCACAGTAGAAGATTAACAACCATAATTAACAAAATAGAAAAACTACAGTATACTGTCATAAAAGTCATATGAATGTGTTCTCTCTCTCCCGCTCTCAGAATATCTTATCGTATTGTACTCACCGTCCCACTTAAAGAAAGCACTTTATGGCCTCTCTGCGGGGCTCCCAAATTGCCGGCAACACCACTCTGGTGCTCTGGGGCCATGGCTAAGTAAAATAAGGGTGGCCAAACACACGCCCTGAGATACCACAACAGCTGATCTACTACGTGACTGGCAGGCAGGTAGCACACACGGCAGGAATACGTCAGACAACGGGGAGGTTCGAGTCCCGGGGCGGTTTGAGTCCCGGGCCAGCGTGGAACAGCACAAGGTTTCCTCGCACTACTCACAACTGGACACAATTTGAAACTTGTGAACTGTTCATTGGAATTTTCCCTTCATCTTTTCAGACCATGGTTGATCCCAGGTCATTGAGACTGCAGAAAGCGAAACTGCAGATAATGTGGAGCTACTCTATTTTTCTTTTGCTTAATAAAGTACTTGCTTTCTGAATGCCTGGTACTAGAGGGACGACTCAGATTATTCCCTGTGTCTTGAGAGATCATCACGACTGGCTTCCAGATGCGTTATGTTCACCACTCCAGTTATGTTACTGATCAGTTTCACAGAGTAAAAACACACAGCAAATAAAAAAGCCTAGTAAAGCTTTATAAAATGAGATGAAAGTGAAAGAGGGGGCTGTTTCGCTTTGTCCATACATCAAACCTTGTAAGTCCCCTTCATCTCCACTGCGGTCTACGAACTCCTGAGTCCCCCGTGTCTCTCTGTCTGCTGACTCTCCCCGCTGTGCCCTTGTTTGGGTGCTCCCAACGTGTGGGGTGCCTTCGCACAGAACCTTCTCCTCACGGCTTCCGATGGCCAAACACTACCCATCTTTAAAGGCTCAAACACCATCGTATCTGTGAAGTTTTCTTAAAACTCCATACCCAAAAGAAACCTTATCTTTTCCCAAACAGCACAAGTGAACAGTTCATCTATGCCTCTTTATAATATTTATGCTGCTTCCTTATACTTTTTATACTGTACATGCATGTGTACAGACATACGTACTATAGACACACAGGTAGGCAGGTAGATAGATAGGTAGAATTGGTAGTTATTTGCTTACATTCTAAACTTCTCCTTATGCGTGGACTAGGTATCAACTAACATTTGCTCTCCGCCCCCAAGCTCAGTGTCTTGCACAGAGTAAGCAATCATTAAATGAGAGTTCTTACTATACACCGCTTTGTACGTAACTTGATAATTAAATGAATATAATTGCATGACGTGCATGCTAGAGTCACCAAGAACTAAGTCATCAGTCACATAAATAAGCTCTTCTAACTCCTGCTCTCTATCATACAGCAATCTTACAGAGGGAACGATTCAACACACTCCCAAACTCACGGTTAAGTGGCCTTCGTGGTGGTCTGGGAAGTGAATGAACAAATACTCCGTAGCCACCAGCTGCATTATGGAGTCCCCGAGGAATTCCATCCTCTGGTTGTGGCCTCTGGATAAAAAAACACCCGCATAAAGTGATCAGTAAGTATGTATAGATTTAAAAAAAAAAAAACACAGAAGTTTTAAAAAGATGTTATTTGAAAAGGCAATGTACTTGTTCATCTTGCTTTAAAGCACAAAACTAAATATAATCCCTAAGACCATGTTGAGTTTCAAAAACAGAGCACCAATCTCAGGACCAAACACTGCCCAGTAGAGTCTGGCATGCAGCACCTGGTCAGAGGCCGGGAGTGTCAACTGGAAGAAGGAGTGCAGTGCAGATGCCGGTCTCACACAGCCGTCTCCGCACAGACAAAACAAAGCAAAAAGGCCCAAGAATTTTCTTTGCTAAATCCTTACTTCTTTATTGAAATACAGGGTGGGCAAAAGTAGTTGTGAGTGCTCAAAACAGAGTTTATACTTGTATTATTATTTGTTAACTTGCATTTTCCCCTATGAACCTCTATATACTACATTAATCAAATCCGCAATCTAGCTTAAGAACACTAAAAAAAAACTAAGAGGAGATTCTTTAATGTTTACCATTTAGAGAGAGTTGTGAATATCTGATTTCAGGAAAGGAAGGCAAAAACTGAATAAAATACTGCATGCAGAGAAGTGACATTCTGGTTATTTTCTTCATTGTTGTGGTGCCTCATCTGCAAATCGCTCATCTAGAGCGGGGGGCCGGAGGGCCCGCCTCTGCAAACGAAGTTTACCCGGGGCCCAGACGCGTCCGTGCATTCACGCTGCTTCTACGGCTCCTTTCGTGCTGCGGTGGCAGAATCAAGTCACTGCGGCAGAGACCACGGGGCCCATACAGCCCAGAATGTTTAATATCTGTCCCTTCACAGAAAGTGTTTCCTTCCTACACTTTTCTTACACTTTGTGAAGAAATCAGATGCATGACAATGATGCCAAAAATAAATGGACTGGAGCGTAGCCCCTGGTCTGTGCCAGCGCCTGCCTGTCACCCATCTCACGATTTCCTAGGAATACGTCTGAAATCCCAACTCCCTTGAAGGGCACACAGCAAAGATGCGGGCCTGCCTGTCGGAAGGGTCACCATGGGACTGCGTGGGTACTTCTAACTCACAGGGTCAGGTGGTTAAACCCCACAGTTCGCAGCGTGAATGCTCTTGCCAGAAGCCGAACATGAGTGAACATCACTCCGATTGCTTCTTCAAACTCAGTGAGTTTCTGCAGAACCGGAGAAGTCTCAATGAGTTGTCGATCCGTGTTTGGCTCTTGTAGCTAGGGGAAAAGGGAAATAAATAAAAATCGTGTACAGTTCTTGGTTACAAGAGCAATTATCAATTCTAGGACAGTGTTTTGTAAATTCCCTCTCCCACGGGCGGCAATTTCTGAAAGGCCAATAAAACATGGAAGCTTCTTTCTCATCCCTCAGAATGGCAAACAAACCTAATATTTAAGGAAGCTTCAAGTAATATTTTCCAATCTTCTATCAAATTTCAAGGCCAAGTACTGTACACAGATTGTTCAAAACCCCAAGTACACTAGCTCTCCGAGGAGGAGGAGAGCTGAAGAGCTGCTGGTGGAGAACTTGTATCTCTAGCAATACAGCGGTTCTCGAACTTCAGTGTTCGTCGGAACCCTTGCGGGGCTTGGTACATGCGCAGGGCCGGGCCCTAGCCCCCGAGTGTCTGACTCCGTACGTCTGGAGTAAGGACCAGGGACTGGCCTTCCTGGTGAGTCCCCTGGTGACGCAGATGCTGCAGGTCTGGGGGCTGCCCTCCAGAACCACTGCATTACAGCAACTTGACCACTACGCATGTCTGCTAGGGACCAACCTATTTTGGCAAATGAGCATCAATGCAACTGGATCCAGCTTACAAAGGAGAGTATTGTATCATTAGGCAGGTGCTCAACATACTAATGGGCCTTTAACAACTGGCAGGGAACAAATATAAAAAGAGTCATTGGAATAATCATCTCCAACAACTGTGGGTAATTTTATATTAATAAAATATTTCTAAAGTACGATGAATTAATGCCATTTATTACTGTAAGGCCTCTGATGAGAGAGTTCAGTCACTAGTGATTATTCTGATTATATATAGCATACATATGTATATAACAATATGTATATATAAGTACATACATATATACACATATATGCACATGTATGTGTATCTCCAAGGTAAAATAGAAATAAAAGCAAAGAACAGTAAGAATTTTTAAACCAACTGGGGAACAGGATGTCACCACGTGTAAACCTCTTTAAATCTAAAATCTTGAGTGAAAAGTTATCACACTGCACTGAAGTTTTAATGCATAATACGTTTTATGCAATCTGAGTCAAAGCCTTCAGTTTCCAAGGCCCAAATCAGTTACCATTTAGCAGTGCTAATTCGCTATCCACTCCACCTTGTAGCGAGCCCAGACCTGCTCCCACAGTTTCCCTGAGAGCAGGCAGGCGGATATGCTAGAGCCAACACGAGCTTTGAACACCACTTTCTGGGAGAAGAGGGGGGACCACACTGCAACCACACAGCCAGGTCTTCTGCGGTGTAAGGAAGATGGTCCCAGTCCCGCCCCATCCCAGACCACAGAAATGCATCAGCGTGTGGGACCCTTTCACTACTTGTTCCAAACTTTCCCCGTTCAGACACCCAGCTAACAGTCCCAAGGCCACTGAAGGGAATCTAAGGATAAAAGCAGGAGGGGAGAAAAGGCAAACTGAAGCAGCACGAACGCCAGGAGCTACAGCGGCGCTGCAGCCCAAGGCCACACTCACCTGCAGTGGGTGGAGAGGGTAATTGAGCCAGACTTCGCGCAGGTCCTGGAAAATGGAGTGGTGCCTTTAATGCTCAAGGGAGCCATTTAACACGCTCTAGAGTGCTAAATAAAATGCCATTATGTGAAATACTGAACTATTTCGGATGCTGACTCCACTTATTGCAAATTCAATAGTGCTAGCAAACTAATTTTTTTTTAAAGTGTACTCACCACTCAAACTGCCTACAGTGACTCTAATTAGCCTATTAAGCTGGGGAGGACAGGAGCCACCTCCGGCCCCAGGAGTCAAAGACGCCTTTTAAAACTAAGTTACACATTTGCTTAACCTAATACACTGGATCGAGTTGCTACTTTAATCATATTTTTTACTTTGCCGTTCCCTGGAAATGTGCATCAGCTGTGCCTTTTGTAATTAAAACTCATCTCAAATGTCCTTTATTTCAGGTACTCATTCATTATCGTGAGCTGTTTCAAGTGGAGTGAAAAACATCCCTAGTACCTAGTCCCTAAACTCTCAGATCAGTAAGCCCGTACTGTTTACTAGGAGTCACTACAAATGTTTACTTAAAAAATGGGAATGAGTGAATTTTACGGAGAAGCCCACTGCATTATTTTATCCACTGAGTGAAATCTAAAGGCAGTTCCAATGGGAACTTCCTGAGGATTAGAGGGTTTTTCCCTCAGTTTTAGACTCTAGGGAGCCTCCAACAGAATCTACTTTCTGGCCTTGATGCTAAGTTTTTGAAACAAATAACAAGAGTTTCTTCTTAAAGAAGAAAAATGCTTCTTTAAATGTGGGGGTAGGGAGAAGCATAGAAAAATTCACGATCACTGGTGACACAGTAATGAAGGAAAAGGAAACACCCGCCACTTTTGTGTAACTTGCATCTTAATAAAATACACTTAGGTGGTGTTTTTACTGGCTAATATTTTAAAAGTGCTCAAGTAGCAAGCTGTTCTTTTCAGGCATTTTAAAGGACTTCTCTTAACCAACCAAATAACCTTTCCCTTCAATTCTCTGTGGCATGAATGACACTGAACATCACTCCCTTCTTGCGACTTTCTCTTGCTCTCGCAGTACTTCTTCTTCCTCCTGCACCCAAAGGCACACCCAGCAGACTTCAGCCCCTCTCCTGACCTCTTCACCACCTGCCCCTCCGGGGAGCTCCCCGCTCCCACTACTTGAGCTCCGCCCTCCATGTGGAGGGCTTGCTCACCTCTGCCGCAGCATGGGCCTGGGCCTCTCGTTCAAGCCGCAAGTCCTAACTCTTCATGCCTTAAGGAGCATCTTTTACTTCGCACCCAAGTGACCAAATAGTAACTTTTCGCCTTTCCTTAAACCAGGGAGGATGGTGTCAGGGAAGACCTCGGGCTCCAGAGTCAGGCAGCCTGGGTATGATCCTGACTCCTCGGTGGTGGCAGTCACTCACCCTCTCGGAGCCTCCCTTTCCTCGAGCGTGACAAAAGATAACCACAGCACCTACTGCAAAGCATCCTCTGATGAGCAGGAACTCAAAACGCGAAACCCGGTGCTGGCACACAGAAAATACTGCCACTAATACTGAGGATACTAACAGTAAACAGCTATCTCTGCCAATCAACTCCAATCTCCAAAGCTCAAAATGTTCAGGGGCTTCGTGATCCACCTTTCTCCTGTGTGTTTTACACTCACAAACACTGCGGCCTCTCCTGTGACGCCTGCTGCCACCCGCCTTGGTGTAAGAGCTTAACGCATGACTCACAGGGAGACTCCTTCACCTGCGCCCACCTCCTCAGTCTGCCCTGCGCGTGGAGAGAAGGTCTCACTGCACCTCGGGGTCGGAGGAAAATTCCTAGAAAGCATCTAGACTGTTCTACCCTGTATTCGTTTCTAGGCAAAGCCTCTACCTTCAGTTTGCTCTTATGGAAAATGCTCACTGCCTCGTGGGACATTTGTTCATGTGTATTTTTATTGAACACCTGTTATGTATTAGCTTACTAAGATGAATAGACACTATCCCTGTCCTCAGAGAAGCCTCGTGGAGAAGAATAAAAGTGAGTGAGTGCAATTCAATAAACTCTGATAAGTTCTGTAATAGTGACATACACTAAGTGCTAGGAAAATGCTGGCTGGGGGTGTCAGGCAGAGCTTTAAGAGAGGCTGACTCTTCGGATGTAGTCAGAAGCACACGAGGAATTAAGGAAATAGCAGAGCGAGAGAACTGAAGACACGGCACCATAAATGCACAAATAAGGCTGAAAGCATACAGGCACGGAAGGGTAAGTGGCAGAGCACAGAGGACTTTAGGGCTGTGTTGTTACACGTTTGTCCGAGTCCACAGGATGCGCCACCCCACAAGCCAACCCTGACGTGGACTGAGGGGTGTGCGGGACTGTGCGGGTCAGTGTTCTCGGACTCTAACGGATGTACCACCCACGGTCGGGGATCGTGAAAAAATGGGGGAGGCCATGCATGTGTGGGGGCAGAGACTAGATGGCAAATGTGGTGCCTTCCTCTCAGTTTTACTGGGACATAAAACTGCTCTTTAAATTTTTTTTAAATTAAATAAAAAGGTAATTCCTAGAACGGCACAGAGGGAGTACTAAGAAAGGAGATGGGAAAAATAAGTGGGAGTCGAATTATGAACACTATTAAATGCCGTGCTGGGTGGTGTGCGGTGCGGCCTTTGGCAGGCAGTAAAGAAATCAAAGATTTTAGGGCCAGAAAGCCCATAATCAAATCTGTGCATCAGAAAGAAGACAGTGCGACATGCCGCAGGGGTGACCGACTGGAGTGGCGGGGACGGCCACCGGCAGCGGGAGAGCCAGGGCGAACCAGCTCGAGAGGTGCCAGGAACAGGACTGACGGGAGTTCGCCGCTGAGAGGAGGCAGGGAGAAAAGGATTAAGGATAAAAAAAAAAAATCCTAAGGATTCTGGTTTAGATCATAAAAATAAAGAAGTACGTTTTGAGGTGAAGTGATGAGTGTTTATGAAACACCTATATGAACCTGCCCAGCAGCAATTTGAAGACACTTTTTCCAGTTTCTAGACACAGGGACAGATATGTAAAAACAAGAAAAGGATGGGGAGTGCGAGAACAGGAAAGTGTTCACGGTCACTGCCGCCTCTCTTCCTAAGAGTGCCGCTGGGGTGATGCAATGGAAACCTCAGCCCTGAAAGGACTGGGCACGCCGAGATGGATACACACACCGGAAAACACAGAACCGACACAGGCTCTCTGGGGCTGAAAGAGTAAAAGCCAGTTCAGGCTGAGAAAGAGAAAATGTCCCTGCTATTACAGGGCTGGGAGGACAACACAGATAAAGCCGGCTGCAAGGTCACTGGGAAACCAGGGTTCCCTCAAGGTCGGGCAGCAGCTGTAAAATGCCAGACGACCCCCCTTTGGAGGCTACTGCCTTCCTGCCAGCGCCACCCTCTGACTGGCTTCACCTTGTCTTCCACCTTAAATAAAGATCACTGGCGGCACTCAGCTGCTGAACTGCCCTCAGCTCCTGACAGTGCCCAATCCCAAATTAATCCCTGGCTGTTTGTAATCCGGCCTGAGACAAGGCAACCAAGTCAGAACAGATCCCTGGCCCCGGCAGCGTCAGCCAGCACCAGCCCGCACCAGCCCAGGCTCGGCGAGAACACCCCTTCCCTCTGAGGAGTGCCTGCCCGCCCTGCGTGGAGTCAGTGATTCTCTGTTGGCTTACAGGTCTGTCCCTGGCTGTGCTGGGCTGATTAGACTTTCACAGTACCATCACTGGGGAAAAAAAAAGTACAAAGGTTCACCAACGTCTCTGCCCTGCTACGACTAATAGATGTAAGTAAACCAACGTGCAGATGTCAGATGAGTCAGGGTGTCCGGGCGTGCACAGGGGAACACGCGGGAGTGGGAAGAAGACCGTCCCCCGCTAAGCCCCGCCTCACTTCCCCGGGGGGCACGCTGGAATGACTGCTGAGCCTCAGCCCTGCCGTCCGTCAGACGGTGTTCAGGCTCTGCTTTCTCCTTCAGTCACTTATTCATTTCATTCCTTTAACGAGTGTTTATTAAACACTGCGCATGCCAGCATTGCACTCGGTACTGGAAATAGAAGACAAACTTGCTAAGTAGACGAGTGGGAGAGGAGCAGTTTAGAGAGAGAAAAGGATCTAAACAAAAACTGATGCAATTAAGCACACAAGGTGTGAGGCTGTATTTAGCGCAGGAGAGCGGGAGGAGCGGGGCAGACGGGGAGGGCAGACAAGACGGGGCAAAGGCAGCGAGCAGGCAGGGGAGGGGACAAAGCTAAGGTGTCGGGGCGCGCAGAGGCGAGGCTGCAAGGAGGAAACGAAATAAAGAGGTTGCTGACACTGCCAACCAAGGAGAACTCAGGCGAGAATAAAGATATTTTCAGATGTGAGAAAAGGACGTAAAACCCACGCCGCCGTCTGCTGCGGATGTCAGTCGAGACGCACGCGTGTTCACGGGCGCAGGACAAATCTGGGGACAGGAGCTTCTGGGGACAGGAGCTTCTGCGGACAACGTCCCGTCAGGAGGACCATTCAAACACACAGAACCATCACATATCTGTGAAAACAGACTTCTAAAACACCACACCCCCAGGTACGAATATCCTCCAGGTCCTGTATCTCAAAACTGTTGACTCTTGTTTTTGAGCTCCCCTAAGTAATACAGTAATAACATCTGACAGCCACTTAAGCTGAAGGCCGCACCGAAGCTTAGAGCACTGGCTTCCGTGTTCTTTATTGTTCCGGGAGGGCTATTTCATTCAATTATAATGACATTTCAATTTGGAATACAGAGCTGCCTCTCCCTTTAAATGTCCAATTGACTTGTTTTGGTACAAAAAGCATCCAGTGTGCTCTATTACATGCAGGATTAAAAGGGTAGCTCGAGCAATATTCATAGCTTAATACTTTAGTAACAACAGAAACTATTTCGGAATCTATCATTTTTTCTTAAACTATAATTTGCTTTTTTAAAAAAAAAAAACACTTCCATACTCTTTATTCATGACCCTACCAGAAGCTCCCTATGAACTTTCTTAAACATACATTTATCTAGTCTGCTTAATTTACATAAAAACAAATCCTAAACAGAGAAGCCAAAAGGCTAGCGCTTCCACTAAGCCTGCATGGGGTAGGTTCCCCACGACGACAAAACAGGAAAATCATAATTAACTCCGAGACACTTCAAAATCAGGCAAAGTCCTATTCTATTTGTATTCGCATCCCATTTACGAGTAGCCGGGAGGGAAGGCCACGGGAGACAGGCTCCTCCTGCGCATGGCCACAGACCTCCCCCATCTGCAGCAGAGCCAGCGGAGCTGTTTCGGGTGTACTTGCTTCTCCTGCACTCTCTCTCTCTACGGCACAAGGACTAACTGATAGGAAACTGTCTGTGACGGCGTGTAACCGAGAACCAAAGGAGTCGTGATAAATACCGGGTCGTTAAAGAGCAAGCGTCCAAATAACTGTTTGGCTTCCTCCAGGCTTCCCTCCAAGTACACCGCTCCTACACGAGAGGAAGAGCATGCCCAAAGGGAGGCTGTGTTAATATTCAGAGAAAATCACATCCCAGTAACACAAAGACAAGCCAGAACCCACTCACAGAAATTACTGACCAGATCAGAAGCAATTGTTTGAAGGTAGCGTTTGTCCTCTTTTGTATTGTTTTGTAGTATAAATAAGACTGAAATATGAAATCCAATTGACTAAAATCTAATCTAATATTGTAAGTAAAAGAGGACAAATATGAACTATCATATAAGGAATGGGTATAAACCTCACTGTGCATAAGTACTTGACAGAAATGTCATGTTTTATTTCCTATATTTATAGTCTGTGGTTAAGACCACAGATAAAACCTGAGTTCAGATCAATGAAGGTTTCTGCAAATAAAAATCAGGACCAACTTTACCTTTAGTTTGAAACAATTATTTAAAATGTTTTAAATAGTTAAGCACTGTACACACATTTGCCATTAGTCACAGCCAGTAAGTACTACAGTAACATTTTAATTGCATATCAAATAACTCTGGAACAGGGTAATCATATATTCTTGAAACCATATTTTTATATCTGTCTTCAGAAAGGCCATTTTCATGGAAAATATTAAGGCACTGAATCACTAGAGCTTTCAGTGACCAAATACAGGTATTATCTGTCGATATTTGCAGTAAGAACAGCAGCAGCAGCAGTAGGCCAGACCCTGGGCTGGGTCTCTGATCTCAAAGAGATGACGGAGGGGCAGTGAGGACCGGGCTGGGATCTCAGGGATTCTGCCGCCAAGCAAACTGAACAGGACGGAAGCCAATGTCTTTGAAGACCTGGGACCATCTCTGCTTATTGTAACAGTGGATTGTAAATCAGGGTCAGACTCCACCTCGCTCTCGGCTGCCCCTCACTGGAAGAGTACAGTGTATGAAAACCAGATTTGCCAGAATAATACAGCATGTTTTTAACCTGCTGAAAAAAAAAATCTCCAGATCATTAAAGAGTAAGCATCCAAATAACTGTTTGGTATTCAAAATCAAGAACAGATTTTGAAGTGGTCGGTTTGGGGGCACTTCTGCCTTGGGCACGTGCAAAGCATTTCCACATTCTTCACTTCCTGGGAGCCTCAGTGCATGGGCGTTAAAGCGGAATTACAGGACTTAGGCTCATAGTAGTGACCCGGGGTAAGGTAAATGCACCTTTGCTCTGCACTGGATGCTGCAGGACTGCATAATACCATCCTTCCAACGACTCTGGGTGCTAAGTAATACACCCTCCATGTCCTCGATGAGGAAACTGGAGCTCAAAGAGATTCAGTAACTTGGTGAAGACACAAAGCTGAGAAATGATGCAAGAGGGAACGGAATCATGTCTGCCCAGCTCTGCAGCCAACTGCAACCCTGACTGTCAAAAAGATGATGTGTGCCGAGAGCAGTAATTCCATGTGACAAATGCTGAAAATACAACATATTTGTGGGGGAAAAAGACATAGCTGTGAACAGACTGGATCATTATTAAACATCCCCTTGCCACTGTCATCAGCATCAAACTATAATGGGAAGCTTTTATACTCATGTTCAAAGGAAGAGGGCAAAACTGATAAGGAAGTACAAAGGCCTTTGAAAAGTAAAATGTACTCAATCATTCACCCAAAAAAAAAATCAAAGGATTGTCAATCTACTGTAACATTTCATTGTAAAGCGCACTTGCAGTCACCAGCTAATTGATGTTCGTGACTTTCCTGTACCAACGGCAAAAACACTGAGGAAGGAAAGTATCTGCATCAGTCTTGCTTCAGGAGAATAAATAATAGCTATATAGACTCGAGCCCCGAGGTTTAAAAAAATGCCATGTTTTCAAGATGTTTAAATCAAAAAATCTTGTAGATTGTTTAAAATGCGATCAAAAACAGTATCAGGGCCTCACCAACAACCCAGTTAATGTTTATGTATGGATGTGATTCAGAATGAAATCTGGAAAGTGATCCATTTCCATGTTAATTCACTTCAACTCCACTCAGCACAGAGGTCTGAGCGTGTCCACGACGTCCAGCGGCGTCAGGCCCCGGGACTGAGACGAGGAAGTGGGACTCTGCCCTGGAGGGACTGCAAACGCTGCGTGCAATGAGGCCGGTCTTTTCCTAGGGACCTTACGTGCTTTAGGGACCAGTCATCCTGTCCCAAGTCCCCACCCTGAATTCTATGTGCTCTCCAGACATTTCAGACGTGCAAGAAAAGATATTATATAAAAAAAAGAAATTACCTATTAATGCTTCGAAACAATTGGCCATTGCATGGCGAAGATCTGATTCTCTACAAAGGTCAGGTCCATGGGCATAGAGCATAAATCGATCCAGTTCAAGTTTCTAGAAAATTCAAAATGATAAAAAGAAAGTAGTTGACAAAATCCTAACTGTAATAACTCTGTAACTCCTAAGGGTTAAGAGTTATGGTTACAAATCCACTAGCCATGTCAGTACATATTATTAAGAAAGTTTAGTCTACTACTCATCAGGAACACTTACATATGGTTCAGCTCTGACAAACCCTGACCCTTCCCCAATCAGGCTTCCATGAAGTCTATTCCAAGTTCAGACCAAGTAGTGGCCCGGGCTGGAATAAGACCTTGCTAAAGGACCATGAGCCTTCGCCTCTCCCAGTACGTCCAGGGAGACACAGACCCAACCCAAAGTTAACCTGTTGGACCCCAGAGTTCTGCAGTGCTGATAATGTTGGCGCCGTACAGAAGAGACTTGTATGTGGGAGAGTAAGTGGGGGCCCTCAGAAGACTTCAAAATGCCTTATATCTCTAAATCCTTTCTTTTGAATTCAGTAAGGATTGGGGGGGGGGGTCCCTGCATCTTTGTACTTTGTCCCCTTCTCCACACTCACCTTTTTGAAGGCTCGGTGAGATCTCACCAGGATGGATTTATTTCAAGGGCTCTGGGAATACTGTTTGGAATGAATTATGTTTCCTTTCTTATTTGGCCTCAGAAAAGTTTACAGCCAAATTTGTGGCCCAGACCTAGAAATTGTGTAGCACTTATGAATACGTCCATGTATACTAACCTTACCTCTGGCTTCATTTTACCGTCTTATCCATATTTTCCTTTACTTTGAGTTCGGTACCTACTTATTTCTTATCCTACTGTATTATAATATACAAATCAATTCAAGTCCTTCTAGAACTAGACAGAGAATGTACTTTTTAAATAAAACTCCTGAGATCAAATTAATAGAAATCATAATTCTTTCCATAAAAGGAGATGCAACATTGCACAAGCATGCACTAATGCTGTTTCCATTACCACGCTATTCAATTCAGAAGATACTAGGCAATAACACGCCACGTAATATGGAATAAGACACAAGCCAATGAGCAATCTAGGACAATATGAGTCTCAGATAAAACATACTCAGATTTTGTATATCTCAGTATACATGCTAAAAATATCCATATCCATTTATATTGGGAAAAGGCAGAGACAATAAAAACCAGACATATATGCTATCAGTACCTTGTATTGCTAGGAATGCATAAGCATAAAATATAATCAAATGAGAGTTTCGGCTACCACAATGCAACAGCAGAAAACACCTCTTAAAAACTGATCCCCAAGTCAGGAGTTTAGAGTATGTAAGTTTCATCTGTTTCACACCGCCACTGGGAAAATCCAGTTGTGTGCTAGCTCCACAGCCCTGCTTAAGAGTAGACTACAAGCCATATTTTATATTATAAACAACTATTTTGGAGCACTATGAATCTTCCAATACCTCATAATCCCTGCTCCATATCCTTATTTTTTTCATGTAGGCATTGGGGAAACTTTTAAAAACGAGAGTGATGTTCAATTATGCATGTGTTAACATGTTCATTTGCCTAAAGAGTTAACTTCAAGTTTTCCCAACATTCTCCAAGGGGACAGCAGCCCTCCATCAAGTTCTCGCCTCCCAAATGGTTAGGAACCACTGGCCCAGACAGAAGCAGAGCATGACCACCATGGCCTCCTGCTGGAGCAGACAGGTGCGGAGTACGATGGGAATGCTGGATGTTGTGTCAAGGAAGGTCATACAGAAACCCCTGAAGGGAGAACCACCCCCCACCGTAACTCATGGCTTTGTAAAGCTCCCCTCATAACTCCCCTCATAACTCATGTGTTACGTTACACCTCTGGTCCATGCTATAGCGATCTCCCACACTTTGTAAATATCCTCCCTAAAACTTTCTGGAAAATAATTATGCAATTCCGTTATATCTGAAACTAGAAAGAAAATGGTGGGGGTGGGGGGTTGAAAATCTATTTATTAACAAGTATTTCCAGTGGACATTTATGTGGACTACCGGGAAGCAGCCTGACAATTTAATCAACTGAACACTGAAGCAGTTTCAGAGTTGAAGAATTTTATTCACTGTGAGGCTGCTAAAACCAAGTTGGCATATCTGTTGCCCATGGCTTTTCATTAAGGCATCATTATTTCCATTCTCAAATGCCACCGAAGCTGGGTCAAAGCCTACCACTGTAGCGATGCTGCCGCCACCGCTGCTGCTACATAAAATACAACAATGCACTCTTGCTAACACAAAAACCACAGGATAAAGTTAACCCCATTCTAAATGTAATTAATGCCTTGGCAAGATCAAATTAAGGAGTCAGTCATAGAGTAGGTTTTACATAGTGATTTCTATCAAATTCCAACAGTTATTAACAAAATTTCTAAAAAAAAAACAATAAAAATTACTTAAGACACAAATCAAGGAAAATTTGCAAAATCTTTTTCAGTGGATCATCAGGGTTGGGGGATTTAAGCCATGGTTCACCCTGTTGTTGAATACATCCACAGGCCTATACAATGTAATGATTTATAGTGAGAACAGTGGTAGCAGCAATGAAAGCAGCTAATTCCTTCTAACTCATTCACATGTTTGGGGGATTACTGGGACGAACAGGCGTTGTGCCAAGCCCTTTATAAACCAAGTCATTAACTCAAATGATAACCAAATGATAACGTCCTAGAGTCCTCACAGTGACTCTGCGTGGCAGATGCTAACGCCGTCTCCATTGTACAGATGAGAAAGCAGAGGCCCGGAGGAGAGACAACGACCTGCCTTGGCCCCCAGTCTGTAAGAGGAGGGAGGGGTGCGGACCGAATCCCAAGGGCCAAGGCAAGTGCCCGTGTTCACTCTGCCATGACTCACTGTAAGACACCGCCAGAGACAGGTACATCAAATGAGCTCATGTAAGTGAGGTGCCCACCACGAGTCTGAATCCAGCCAAAGGTTCTGTTAGTCCCTCAGCCAAGTCAGTGTGGCCAGCTGGACAGCTTAAACCCTAAATCTTAATTAATGAGATCTGTAATTTGGGGGGATTCTCAAAGATCTGTAAAGTATCCCCTCTGAATACAAATGGCCTGGAGTATTCCATTCAAATCTTGTTAAATTCTGCTTGTTAAAATAAATTAAAAACGTGCAATACAGAAACATTACACAAAGGAAAATACAAAAGAAACTCCATTTTTGGGTTCTGCTCTCATGTTCCTTCCCCCCAAATGCATAACTGTTTATGCACATCTGTCAGATTTTTCCTTCTCTTATTAAGTTACCTCACCATGGAGTTCATTAGCTGCTGGGGAAACTCACAAAGGTAACGGAACTAGTAAGACTGAATCCTTAAAACCCTTAGAAAAAAATCTTTCCTGGTCTGTAAAATATTAAACCCTTAACACACACGAGCTAAAGAGCCCCTTATTCAAATGCGAGCTGTGCGCGGACTGAAGAAGAGGGCGTCGGGTCCACTGCAAGTGCGCCGGGTGCCGGACGTACCTTCGCTAGCATGGCCAGGTGCTGGTTCTGGACAATGGCGGTGCGGTAAGTCGCTAGTCCTCCTTCTTCCAGACTCGGAAACAAATAGTACAAGTGGACGCTGCAGAAAAAGCACGTCAGTAAATACGTGTCACAACGTTGGGCCTGTGGCTCTGAGTCACAGACACGGGCCGGGCACCAAGGACCCATGCAACAACGGTACAGCTGGGCTGAACGACACTGAAATGTCTGACTGAAAACGTCTGGGCATTACACAGAAAGCACAGTGCGGCGGAACGTGCCAAAGCCCAAGCGGCGCCATTCGCTCCTATTTCCACATGTATTTCTGTTGAAAGGTTTCTCTGAAGTCTGAGCAATCTGTCACACACTGCTCAGAGCAAACCTGTCAGAATCAAGCTGCGTCTGGAAATGAACACTTTTCTAGGACTGGACTTCGAGCGGCCCCTGGAGAGGAGCCTGGGAAGCCCCGAACAGGGCAGCAGTGGCCCCGCATTCTTCACGGGGACAGACAGGGCCGGGATCGTAACACAGAGAGGCACCTGTGGCCGGCAGCGCCATGAGAACGAGCCTGAAGGGCCGACTAGGAAAGTGTGGGGACAGGGAAGAAGGCCCCAACACTGGGAATGCCAGTCTGGGCCACAGCAGCAGCGGGGGTCTCCTCGGGCTCACACCAGGAGAGCCACTGAGTCCGTGGAGTCCTGTCGTGCCCCCTCTCCCCCCAGACAGGCTTGGAGAGCCGCCCCTTTGGCTCAGTGTGTCCTTTTTTGGAAAAAGAAGTGACCCAAAGAGAATAAAAATAGCTCAAGACAGTTCCAAGAAAAGTGTGTGTTATCTCCCTTTAAAAGAGAAAGTATGTGAGTGTGAAAAAACAAAACACACTTTCCTTCCCGGCTTCCAAATGAAGGACCCTAAAACCCTTCTAGGGAGAAAGCATACACACACACACACACACCAAAATCTCGTCATTAAAATTACTTGTAAGCTTTACTTCCCTAGAGATCAGGAAGAGTGAGAAAGGGATCAAAGACAAATCCTAGAAAATGAAATGACATTTTGAAATATCATCCCTTTCTTTACAAATTGAATAGAAGCTCTGAAGCATCTAGACCAGGCTAGCTGATCTCTTGTGGCTGTAGCAACTTGAACATAAACTTGACAGGACAGAGACACCAGCCTTTCATCTTGTAATCTTGCTCATTACAGCAACAGTGAGTGTAAGTTATCAGGGCCAGAGCCACAGGCACGTGCCTTTAAGCTCCACAGCGGGCACAAAATACAAGATGTTTCAATGGCTTATTTGGCTAATTACAAAGAAGGCAATGTATTAAGTATGTAACCCATAAAATGCAATTAATGGGGAAGGGCAGAGAAGCCCCCTTACCTGGTGAGGAATTCAACAACAGCATCACCCAGGAACTCCAACCGTTCATTGTGATTAATCCTATAGGAAAATTTTTAAGATCCCTTAAAATAGCATGCATTAACATTCCCTCCCTCCCTCCTCAAAGAAAGAACACAGGAGGGTTAGCTCTTTCAGCAATGAAAACACCTCGCTCTGACTGCCATCTTAGCCTAGTGGGAAAGTGAGGGGACGTTCCCTCACACCATGGGGTCCCCAGCTTTCCAACCTAGGGGCTCCCTTCCCTGGGAACCCGATTTCAAGTGAGGCAATAGCACCCTAACAGTTGTGAATCTTTCTGCACTGCTGCCAGGTAGATGAGAGAAAGGAGAATGCATTCTAGTGAGAGAACTGAACACTGATCATCGCAACAGAAAAATCAGGTCATCCGTGGTCCTTCTATGGCCCATACAGGGGTGACTGAATGCTTGCCACTGATGTCAACTGGATCCTTGACACCAGGCTCCCCCTTTCAGAGCGGGTGTGCAGGTCAGTAACGATCACCGGGAAGGTGTGTAGAAAGGTGTGTTAGGTTTACATAACGGCGACTTTAGGGGGAAGTGCTGGGTGCCTGTGAAATATCCCTGCCTTGATAGCTCGAGAGATCTTAATGGTGATGGCTGCAGACAAAGTGGGTGGCTTCTTAGTTTCTACTAAGCATCTCCAAAATACCTTAAAATTCCTGTTGCTAATTGGAAGCAGGTTACAAGCCACGGGCTGTCACAGTTGAGGTCAAACAGAAGGGAAACCAGCAAAGGAGAAGGACTGGCCAGGCAGGTGGGAGGGAAAGGAGGCCAGTGTCATCCTCCAGCCAAGGAGAACACGTTTCAAGAAAGAAACAAGCATGATGAGAAGAAATAGCTGAGGCCACTGGTGGGCAGTCTCTTCAAGTGGTAGACACAGACCTGATTTGACCAGAGTAGGCTGGGAACTAATTGGTTATGTAAAGCCATGAATAAGAAGAATTCCGAGTGCTTGTTTCAGGGCTAGCTACAGAAAGAGAAAATAGGGAGTCCGGGGCTTTACAACAAGAGGAAACCACAAAGAATAGCAATGACAATGGGGAGGAAAAGAGGGCACAGCGAGCCCCTAGGACCCCAGCGGAGAAGGCAAGGGACCAGCCTGGGCCTGAGCAGCCTTCCAGACTCCAGGGCCTTCCTTAAGTGGCTCCGACACGGACCCTCACGGTCTCAACAAATTCAGGAGCTGACTACCAAGTCTAAAGCTTTTGGTGTTGCAGGCCATTCTTTATCTAGCACATCATTTTTATCTGCTTTCAACAGAGATTGAGAACCTACACTGGCCGACACGGGCACCGTACCAGACACACGCAGCCCCTTCTCCCTGGCAGGCGCCCCTGACCCCGCTCCCCCCCTCCCCCCCACTCCTGAATCCTGCTCCAGGACAGGTTGGCTGGGGGGCCGCCCTAACCACCGGGGCGCTCGGGGCTGCTGGCTCACCACACCTCCGTCTATGACAACGTGACGTGGCTATCTTCCAGTGTCGTCTGTTTCACATGTGCCAGTCCAGCTTCCATACTTAAAGGCTCCCTACAGTTTCAGTGTACGTAGGACATTTTTAAACATTTGTCAATTACATGATTCTTGGCTACCATATCATCCACTTGGCATGCTGAGTTCCCTTTTATATTATTTCACATATCTCATCAGTGAGTTTAGTCTTCTACCCTACCAGTCCTCCACATTTTGGAAGTTTAAGAAAAACATTAATGTGACAGGAAAAAACTGGAAAGATGTGAGCCCCAAAGAAGTGATTCCGAACCCCCATGTCAATTTATGGCACTTATTATATGAAAAACACATTCTGGCAAGCCAATAATGGGAAGTGGGGGGATGGGGACAAAGAAAAATTTATGGCTATGTTGAAGAATTCATAATCTAAAAGTTTACTTAAAAAAAGAAAGAAAAATTTGTGGCTATGGTGAAGAATTCATAATCTAAAAGTTTACTTAAAGAAAGAAAAATTTGTGACTATGGTGAAGAATTCACAATCTTAAAGTTTACTTAAAAGAAAAAGAACGAAATAAAGAAAACACGCATCAGGCCTTAAAACGGTAGCAAATCTTTTGTTCCTTATCCCATTGTTTATACTTTCTTTAATCATCCCCATTATAAATACTAGCGAGCTGGAGCTCGAAGATGAGATGTCTACAGAGCAAGTAAACACTCCATTTGTTTCTGAGAACTGAATCAACAGAGGCATTGTGAAATCGAGATGAACTGTAACATTTATATGGTACATTTGGTGTGAGGAATGCAAAGCACTTTACCAAACACAACAAAGAGTCTCCCTGTAACAGTAATTGCTGTAAGATGTCATTTACTTCACGGAGACCATCTTGGATTTGGGCACAGTCCAGGGGCAACTGCTGGAGTGGACAGCAGGGACAGCCTTGCTCACTCCGCCTGCTGAGCCCCAGCGGTGACTGGGGGAGCAGTGCTAGCAGAGGCCTCCAGGCTCAGTCGAACCTTCCGCCCAGCGCAGGAGTCCCTGCTATTCATTTGGTCTATCTCCCTGGCCAGTGCGGGGGCGGTGAGTTGGGGGGGTGGGGGGAGGTGTCACTGGGCTGCTAGATCCGAGACCCACTGGGGCCGTGGGACCCTGGGTAAGAACCTTTGGGATTTAACCTGAAGCGTCAGTAAAGTGTATCAGTAAATCCACTCAGTGGAATTCACACATATTCAATGCATGTTGTTACTGTGTTTTTAATGCAAAGTATTTGTGTATAACTGACTTAAAATACACTTGGCAATTACAATTTCCTTAAGCACAGACACTAATAAATAGTCCGTAGGTGTCTCTCTGTTGGCCCAACAGGTTCTTACACGGTCTGTCCAGCGATGATGCCACCAATCAACACAAAACGAGCCAAGGCCACTTGATTCTCTCGCTTTTCCATTGTCAGGTTTCTGATAATAGACGTATTACTTAAGTACCACCAAGTGCCTAATCTTTCAGGGACCCTTTCTGTGGTAACATCTCACTGGCAATTTGCAGGAGCTGAATACAGCTGAGATTTAGGTGGTTGAGCAGTAAAACTTTCTAAAATTATGGGTGGCGTAGTCACTTAAAATGATGCTGCCATAAAAGTTCATTATTTTGTAGTTTTGATAGGTAGACAGGATTTTATCTATTAATTTTAAGCCTTTGTGACTTTTTGTAAATCCTAGCTGATCCCTAATCAGATTAAGTAAAATACTAACCAGCCATTTAAACCTCTCCTGATAGCTCTGGCTCTGACCACTTTTTACTTTTTATTTTTACTATTATTATTATATCATTATTATTAAGAGGGAAAGGGAAGAAGAGAGGGATAGAAACAATAGAGAAACATCGTTCATCCACCTGCACCCCGACCGGTGAACCAAGCTTACAACCCAGACACGTGCCCTGACCAGGAACCAAACCAGCAGCCCTTCAGTTTGTGTGACGACGCCCGACCAGCTGAGCCACACAGGTCAGTGCACCACAACCCTTTCTAATGCCCCGGTTCCCCAGTTGCTAGCCACCAAGTAAATAACCTCGGATGAAAGCAATATAAAGAATGGCATTCTTTCCTTTAATACTTACTTACTAAGGCCCTGCTCTTTGAAAGACACTGGTTGCGAAAGGAAAGAAAATTAAAAAAGAAAAAACTAAAAGAATAAGACCACAGACATTCAAATGCTTACAGTAGAAAAATCGGCCCACCACGTGATGCTAACACAGGGGAGAACGGAATCTGCACATGAAACAGGGGCCTGCGGGGTGTGGACGGGAAGTCACAGGGTTGTGGGCGTGCCCCAGGCAGCTGTGCAGGAAGGACTGCTGCCCTTCGGGAAAGGAAGGCAGTACGCCCGACAGCGTGGTAAGTACTCCACACCTCACCGGTGTGCGGTGAGCTGCAAGTAGGGAAAGATGTGCCTACAAAAGTGGCCTGGGGCTAAGTCACGGGTGTTGGGACTGGCAGGTGGGGAGGTTCCAACTTATTCAGCAGGTGAGTAAGACTTTACCGAAAGCTTCCAAGCAGGTTACCACTCAGAACTGGACTCGAGGCTCTGCAAACAGCAAGATGACAGCTGCAGTGTGAAGGGAACTGCCAGAGGCCGTCACTGACTGTGCTGCAGGATGGGTGGGGTGGGAGGCGTGGTTTTCAGGGAGAGCCCCTCCTCTCAGCCCTCTGCCCTGGCCCCTTGGCTCGACCACCTTTCCACTGCCACCAGTGCCAGAGCGAAATTTCCCCTACTGACTAGGTCGCTCCATCTCTCCCTTTCTAAAGTCTGAAAGGCTGAGCAAGCTCGCTTGGGAGGAGACACAGCACTGACACTCGCCCTTTGACGGTGCCTGCTTCAGAGGTATGCAAACACTTCCGAAGAACAGAGACTACTGTGTCCCATTTTCTAAGAGCAAACTAAGAAACAAACAGGGGAGAGGGCAAATCGTTGCAAGTGAACTCAATTATTCAAGTGCACAGTATAATACTGACCTATGATCCCAAGCAGCCACCAACCAGAGCTATCCTTAGCCCCACAGCAGTCTTGTGAGTATATTTGTTCTTGACCTCCACTGGCACACTTAACAGAGTTTCTCTTACACAAAGTTATTTATGTTTACAGCACACTTAGGGACTACAGGTAGTCAGGCCTCCTGGTGAGAGGAGCTTTGTCTTACTGGCCTTTGGATCACCTAAAATACCTACAAACTGCCTCCAACTCAGAAAGCACTGGATAAGTGTCTGTAAATTACATTTGTATGAAGCTTCTGAAGTGCAGCTGGCTCCCGGGCTGTGCCCTGCTGGGCAACGCGAGATAGCAACCTGGGAGCAGCAGCAGACCCAGGAGGCTCTTCCTGAACAGAAATTTGAGTCAACTCTTTATCTGCAGAAAGATCAGAGACATAGCAAGAGACTCTCCATAGAAGCACCAAAGGCCAGAAGTCAAAGGGCAAAAGAAACTGTTTATTCTCTGTTGGTGGTCCATGGAAGCTTCAAAAAGAGCAGTTGCTCAGATATCATTCCTTTAGCCACAGTAAGCAAGCCATCTCCTTGCAATGCAACAAAAGAAAACATAAACTGTGAGGTCTGAAAATGTGACGGAAGATGTGATTCACACACTAACAACTGCAGCTGGGGCGGAGGAGACAAGGATCATCTAAACCTGGCCTCCTCCACCACCAGGCATCTGCTCTCAGGCCATTCATTGCCCAGGGTGTTAACGAACTCACACAGGTCTGCACAGTTCCTTCCCGGGTTCTTCAGGGGCTCAAGGCCACCCAAAATAAGAATATTAATATATAAAAGTATCTTTTAAAATCAAGAAATAAAATAAGGAAAGCTAACATAAACTTCTTAACCCATTACATTAGGCCAGTATTCTATGAAAGCAGACAAAAGCATCACAGGAAATGAAAACTATGGAATTGTATCTCTTATGAACACAGACACAAGAATCCTCCACACCAACAAACTAAATTCATAGCATGTAAAGAGTACTACATACCGTGATGAAGTAGGATATACCCCAGGAAAGAAAGATGGGTTTAAAACCCCAAAATGAATTAACCAATACACCATGTGAGTAGAAAAAATGGGGGGGAACCCCACATGATCATCTCAATAAATGCAAAAAAAGCATCTGACAAAATTCAACACACTTGCATAATAAAAACATTAATCGAACTAAGAAGAGAAGGGAACTTCTTCAACCTAATAAAAGAGCATCTAAGAAAAACCCAAAGCAAATATCACTCTCAACAACAAAAGACTGGATGCTTGCCCCCTGAGGTCAGGAAAAAGAAAAGTATCTGCTCTCACTACTTCTATTTAATATTGTACCAGAGGCTCTAGCCCGGCAACAAGGTTAAGAAAACAGAACAAAAGTCATCCAGACTGAAAAGGAAAAGTAAATTATCTCTATTTGCAGGTGATATGATCATAGACATAGAATACCCTAAGAAATACACGGAAAGCCTATTAGAGCTAACAAACAAGCTCACCAAAGTTGCACGATACAAGCTCAGTATAGAAAAATCAACTGTATTTCTAACACACAGGCAATGAACAATCTAAAAATGAACTTAAGAAAGCAATTCCACTTATGGCAGCATCAAAAAAGAATAAAATACCTAGGAGTAAATTTAGCAAAAGGCATACAAAATGTATTCTCTGAAAACTGTAAAACATTTTTGAAAGAAATTTACAAAGACAAATAAATAAAGACACCCAATGTTCAAGGATCAGAAGATTCAATAATAAGATGGTAATTGTTCACAAATTGACCTACAGATGCAACACAATCCCTATCAAAATCCCAACTGTGACTTTAGATTTGGGGAGGTTTTTTAGACATGACGCCAAAAGCACAAACAACAAAAGAAACAGAAAATTGGATGTTTGTGCTTTAAGGGACGTCATTAAGAGTGTGAAAAAATGATCCACAGAATGAGAAAAATTGTGCAAATTATGTATCTCATGAGGGACTTGTATCTAGAACATATAACACGATTATAACTCAATAATAAAAACACTAATTAAAAACAGGGGAAATATCTAAACAAGTATTTCTCCAGAAAAGATCATACAAATGGCTAACAAACACATGAAAAAGATGTTCAATGTGATCAGCCATCAGGGGAATCCCAACAAAACCACAATGCGGTAACAGTTCCGACCCAACGGGACGGCTGGCATCAAAGGGACAGGTAATAACAAGTGCTGGGAAGACGTGAAGAACCAGAACTGCTGCTGGGAATATAAAATGGGACAGCCGTTTGGGCAAAGACTCTGGCAGTTCCCTAAAAGGGTAAAGAGAGCTGGCGTATGACCCAATACTTTCACCCCTAGACATACAACCAAGAAAAATCAAAATGCATGTCCACACACAAATCTACACCTAAATATTCATAACAACACCAGTCATCTTAACTGAAAAGGAGAAACGACACAAATGCCACTGACTGGTAAGTGATTAAATAAAATGTGGTGTAACCATACCCTGGAATAGTAAAAAGAAAGGAAGTACTGATACATTCTGTAAAATGGCTAAATCCTGAAGTTGTTATGCTAAATACAATAATCCAGTCACAAAGGATCACAGCATACAATATGGTACTGCTGACACAAAATCTGTCTCTCAGGAGAGAGACAAATCCATAAAGACTGACAGTAGTGGCTGCCCGGGGCTGGGTGGGCTGGGCAGGCTGGGTGGGCTGAGTGGCCTCAGGGAAACAGGGAGTGACTATTAACAAGCACAGTGTTTCTCTTAAGGGTGATGAAATGCTCTAAAACTAGGGAGTGATCGCGGTGGCACCCGCCACATTGTGAACACAGAGAAAACTACTGAATTGTACACTTTCAATGGGTGAATTGTACACTTTCAATGGGTGAATTGTACGCTATGTGAATTATATTGCAATAAAGCTGTTATTAAAAAATCTACTTTACCTTGAGGGAGTTGGGTCATCTTGGCCAAGGCGTGACATAATATTTATTAGGGTGTTAATTCCTATTTTAGAAAGAAATACACAAGTAAATACTGTTAGAAGCATTCCAGGCCATGATATAACATGTAGAAAGAAACTTATCTAGCTCACTCCAATTTGATTGTTTAAAGTTTTATATCTGCATGCATACAAGTTTAACAAACTTAGTGACTTAAAGCACTGGATAGGAGAAAGACATTTTTCCAGAAACTCATCCACCCTTATTACAATGCTCTCCTCAAAGTGGATGTTATTATTTACGGGTCAAGAAGCACTAAAGAACGAGAGGGTGGAGCAGCCACCAGGGAGCCAGGCCTAGTGGAGACTTCCTTTGCAACTGAGAGCACAGGCCAAAACCCAAGAGTAGAAGCCACGTACCCTTCTTCCGCATGTGCATGTGATGAACTTTTCTATCTCCGTATTTGGGCTGCCGAATGCCACAGTTAGACAGAGAATTCCTGGCATGGTCAGGATTCATTCCAAAATTCAAGTGATGACTCGGGTGAGTCATGGCCAGCTACAATTTCAGTGAAATCAAGTTCAGTCTTAAAAACCCAGCACAGAAGCGCCACCTTTATATCATCCCCAATGAAACAGGAAAGAGATCTGTCTAGCCAGTCGGTGGTCTTTCCATCTTATCTCCTTCCATGTCACATTTCCAGAGTTCTGGGGCAAGCCCTCTTCTAAAACTAAATCTAAAAATCCACAACTTTCAGAGGAAAGTGAGAGTACTCAAGACCTGAAAAGAAGAGACATAAAGAAGGAAAAACCACCAGAAGGAGCTCAGGTCTGGTAGGCAAATTTGTGCTTAGTTTATTTCTTTAGGGACAGTCTAAAAAGCAAAGTGAGAAAAAGAATCTGAAAGTGGCAACCAGAATGGAGGAGAGATGTTTCTGAACATCGCATCGTCTCCCGGAATAGAGAGCTCGATGCTCCCTGTGAAACCTGCCTGATGAACTACCCTGTCTGGTTATCATGCGTGTGCAGGGGAGTGATTCTTACCTGTAACAGACAACGATCCTGGAAAGTATATCCTATCAACTTGTCTAGGTGCATCAGGCATTGGTGGTAGCGAATATGATGAGTCAAGACGGGTAGCATCATTGCATGCTAAGAAAAAAAAATTGAACATTTTTAACTCTATAAAAACTTTAAAAATGCAACAAGAAGCATTTTCGCATCACAAATCCCATGTCATGGGATTCCCACAGTGTGCAGCTGCAGGGAGTCCCGACAAGTCATCTACAAGGGGGAGCGGGCCTTAGCTGTTTAGGGACCAGAATGCCCGGGTCTGACTCCTGCTCTGTCACCCACAGACTGTTGGACATGGGGCGCGTTATTTCACTTCTCAGTCTCAGTTTCCTCACCTGTAACACCGGGAAAATCAGTGTAGCTACTTTCAGGGACAGTTCAAAGGATTAAATAAGCAAACACAAAAAACTGCTTACAAGCCCCAGCAGCCCTCAGGCAAGTAGAAGTTCTGTCCTCCTCGTCTGTCTTGAATTCAAAAGGGAATGGCTTAGGATTCATCAATTCTGAAATGCAGTCATGGTTAAGCTCTTGAGAATCTAAGGGATGTAACTCTCTCCCCTCGAAATGCCCCTGCGCACACACATGCAAAAGCTGCACGCTGTGTCGATGTGCTCACAACCCCCTGACGCCCATCACCATCCTTTAGGCAAGGCCCCAGCCAGACGACCTTCAAAGGCTTGCCCAGTTTTCACACTTAACGCTCTAACGTTTCAAGGGTGACTTTTATAAAACCACCAATACAGGGAAGGCACCTAAGAACATGGAACTTGTACTTTTTTGTTTCAATCACTTTTCATTTCGCTATAGATTCCTCATTGGGAGATAATTTCATGAAAGGCATATCTTTTTCTTTTCTTTAATAACGTTTCCCTAGAAATCAAGAGAATAAAGGAGTCATTCTTGTTCATCAGAAGCTGGAGGATGGGCACAGCCCACAGGATGACTGACATATGCTTTGTATCTTTTTAGTCTTCAAAGTATTTTAAGCTGGCATTGTTTAAAAATACATGCAAAATGGGTTTGCTTGAAACTATAGAAATCAGTTTCTTGTATTATTAACTTAAAAAGATTAGTTCTCCCAAACAGAATTTCTATCAAGAGAACGTCCTTCCTTCCCATTCAGTTCAATAAATACATCCTGAGTCCCTCCATGTGCAAAGCTCACCAGAGCTGTACAGAGAAAAAGATGGAGACACTATTTTTTACCTCAAGGGCTTTCCACAGATATGGCATGATGATTGGAAGTATTGGCAGTTTGTCCACTTTGTTTTTATAAATGCTGTATTTAAAAAAAAAAACAACAACAAGACAAGACTATGGAATTGTGTGGCCAAACAATGCGGTTGTGCAGGCATCTGAACTGCACGGAGCGCACGAGAGCTGACGCTGCAACCCGAGGTGTGCAGGTCGTGGAGACGGCACAACGCCACTATCTTCCTGAAGATGAACTCAGACTGGCGCGTTGTTTATGTTTAGTACCTTCAGTGAGAAAGAAGCCACCACCCGTCAAGAAAACGACACCGTCTTTAGAGTACTCTGATTACTAGAAAATTATTATAACGTTAAGCCCAAATCTGTGTCCTGATTCCTCGGAATCTAGTTCTACCACTGGAGACGAAATTAAAAATTAAAAAATGGCAAGGTCCCGCATCTTCTCTTGCCTGACCTAAGTCTTACTTCCTGGAACCCTTACCCACGTGAAACAGCTTTGAGTCCCTTTGCCACTTCCTCTACACTTGCCCTGACATCATGGGAAGGTCAATATAACCCATGTCCATCTTGTATCCCAGACAACCGAGTCTTACTATTATCTACAAGACGGTTATAATCGCTAGCTCGGTTTTTAAAATTACCAATCTCTGCACTGCTGAAATGCATGCAATCACTGAGCATCTTTTTGTCCTCCTCTAATTCATGCCTGGCAACTGCTTTCATTTTTAAAAAGTTCCCCTGGAAGACTGTGAGGAAATGGCAGTGTGTAGTTTTAAATCTATTCAAATTCTCCCATCAAAATAGGGCAACTAGAGTAGCAAACCAGACTCATGAACGATATATACATAAAACTAGATGACAAAGCACCCCCATGAACGCCTAAATAAGAGTGTGTGAGGATGAAGACCCACGTGGTCTCGTCGTGTGTGTGAGAGAGAAAAGACAGGGAGGGTAGCAGGGCTCCTGAGGACTCTACGTGCAGAAGAACCGAAAGATCACCAACATGTATTCGCTGGCAGTGTGACCCAAACTGGAGACGGGGCTGCAGAACCCAGTTCACTGGGTGAGCACAAGAGGACCGCCTAGCAGAGAGCTAAGTGAGAAGAAGCATCAGGGAATCAAGTACATGGCAAAGACAAGACTAGAAAATTTAATAATTTTCACCATGGAGCTCACTGCTTGCATAAGCATGGTATTTACTCCCATATTTAAGAACTACCGCCTTTCTGGAACAAGGAAGAGTATAAATAAACATAAATTTTAAAATGATATAAATAAGTAAACATAAAAATATGCACTGCAAAAATACTCACTTTGAGCCAAAAGTCAATTAAAGTTAATTCACCCTGGCCATTCTCCCCTAAGTCATGTTTACCTTACTTTGAGTTTTTGCATTTAAATTTGAACTGGGTTGCTCCTATGTGGTGAATGAGTTGCTGAGTAACACCTCCAATTCTCCTAGGGTGGCATTTCTATATGTTGATGTTTTAAGCTCAATGTAGGTAACAGTTTACATTCACAACTCCCAGAATATTCACAGATGGCGAAGTAATATTCAATATGTCAAGATAAATAAACTGACACTTCATCTGTTCACCTAAGGTTTCGGGCTACAGAATGTCTCCAGGGTGATTTGGTTTGGGTATATAAGGAACTATTTCACCCAAGCACATGGACTTGATAGTTTCATTGTTGTCTTTAATAGTCTACATCCCCGCCCCCACCTCCCTATCACCGCCATTGTGCTCAGATTTCTTTCTCTTCTTCTTTTATCAACTTCTCAGGTAGCTGGCTGCCTCACACTTTCATTCATTTATATGCAGACTTAAAAAAAAAAAAAAGAAACCGTAAAACAATTCCTGTATTCAGTCTATGAACTCATGGTCAGCAATTTACACTCTTTATCAAGTCATTTATATGCGAGGATAATTTTACTCAAATCTTAAAAAAGAATTCCATTAGGAGCATTGGAGAATGTTACGTGAACCCTGAGAAAGAGGACACCTACTAAGACAGGATCCTGGTGGCTAGGTAGGCTCAAATTTTTTTCTTTTTTTAAAAGGAGCCTAGCAGCCATTTCTGCACAGGGGCCTCTAACACCAGCTGCACTCAGGGAGAGGTCTGCCCTGAAATGCTTGCCTCTGCCCTGCACTGCCTGCCTGCCTGCAATGTGCTTCTGCCACCAGGGCCAGCCCGTGTAAGACACTTCCTGGAATCCTATTTCAACCACTAGGACTGAGGCTTTCCACATCTAATCAGAGCTGCACGCTCCCACCAACTAGGCTCCACTCTGACCAATCAGGACAGTGACTTTTAGACCACACAAACTGCAAGGATTTGGAGCCCTCATTTGCATGAAAACAGACTAATCAGGGCCCAGGGGCAGGAATTTCTTTCCACAGAAGCCAGCTACCCTGTGGCTCTGAGAGCACACTTGCCCTTTCCACATAAGAGTAAAGACCACGTCTCCCTGGCTGAGCGGAAACACCGGAGGTGTCTGCCAGAGCAGACTGGCGCAGAGCTGAGCAGCCCAAAGCGCAGCAGAGCAGACCTGCACAGCACCTAGCAGAGTGGCGAGGAGCGCGGCAGATCCTGGAGGAGTGGAGCAGAGCTAGTGGAGAGGGGCCTGCTTGGGGGGGGGCGCTGCCTTGCACCACGCTGTTTTCACAGCTACATATCACAGCTGAGCTGTTTTGCACTGAATCAAGTTTCCTTCTTCACCACAGACAAATAAATTGGAAATTCCTGTCGGCACTGAATTGGCTGACAGTCAGCATAGCTTCTAAACAGACACAGTTGTCTTGGGAGAATGAGAGTCCTACAGAGGGAGGAACTACTATCAGATCAAGAAGTGTTCACCTTTGCGTGAGTTTTGATCAGCGTCCATTTTCTCTGGCCTGTTAGTCAAAGAAAGTAATTGAGTGCTTCTGCCTATCAACCTCAAAATGCATAACACACATACGGAGAAGACAACCTAGTCCTCGAGCCACTTCGAGTCTCGCTGAGGAACTAGACTAGGACGTCTGTGATGCAGCTGCAGGACACAAAACTGCAGCGGAACAGAGCGTTCACTTGGCACCCTGGCTTGTTTTACCAAGAGAACGGGACAAAAGGTCTTAATAGCTTTTTGTTTAAATTCCGTCCAGTGGAAGAAACAAATTAGGCCCCCACAGGGTTTTCTTATAAAACAAAACTTTGGTTTTAACCAAAAACTCCAGTTAGAAAATCGCCCTACGAGAAGGCCACGCAGGTCCAGGCCATTCTCAGGGCTCCACAATCTTAGGGTCCCCTTAAACAGTCACCTGGGCTTGTCACTGAGGTCACCACATTTTAAGCAGACTGTTCAACATTCTGCTCATTGTTTTTACGGCATCTACCTTAGGATGACGTAATGTTGGATTCAGACAAACACTAGCAAAAAGGAAAATCGGGTGATACAGCTTCAAGCGGCCCTCCGAATCGACAGAATAAGATACTCACTTCTGAAAGTACTTAGAGGAAGAAAATTGGTCAACTGGCAAAATAACTGAAGACTCGGGGGATGCAGCTGGGTACCACTGCAGATGACCATTCTCAAACTATGTAGCAGCACTGCATCAATAGCAGTTCATCTTAAAACACAACTATTTAGCTTTGGACATCACATGGTAAATGAATTACACGGCAATACCTTTAATTATTGGATTAAATCCCACTGTTCAATATAATAATTAAATGCCAACATTGATTTTTTTCTTAAAAACTCATTATGATGAAATGAATACCTAAGAGTGTCTGAACTTATTACAATGCATGCTACCATCAGAACAGATAAGTGGAAGCCCGGAAAGAATTCTTCAAAACGCTCAACACAGCAAATTATATTACCTGACCCCAACCTTTACTGTAATTCCCACGAAGTGCAACCAATACTAATCATAACAAAAAAGAAGGTGAAGAGTCAAAGAACACGCTGGGTTTTGGGGATCTCTGATCTGGTATAAATTCCACCCCCAGGGAAAACAAAAATGCTTAACACTTATTAGTGAGTCGGCATATACACCTGACATGTTCCTCCACAGAGTTCCTCTAATGAACAAGCACTACCATTTGGCTCAAACATAAAATTTACACTGAACTCTATTAGTTAATGCCTTCGGTTCCCTGCAGCGTGGGCTTGAGTCTCGGGCCGTAGAGTCTGCGCACGCAGCCTCAGGACTCTGCCTGCAGAGCTGCTGGGGCGCCTCTTTGCCGAGCACCTCCACATGGGCTGCAGCCGGGCGGGGGCATCTCCCGCACCCTCCCACTGTGCACCTGGGTGCACACGCCCACGGAACCAAACAAGACAATACCAAAACTAGCAACAAAAACGAAACCCAAATGACACAAAACAATGTATGTTTGGCGTCCCATTCAGCTACAAGATGATATGTTCCGTAGCAACCTCTCCAAGCAGGAACATGGCAGGGCCGGAGGCTGCTGAAGGAGAGGTGCACGCATGACTGTGTTCGCAGGAGCGTTGGCATTACCTGACAGACGTCAGAGCGGATGCCAGTCTTCCAGAAGCCCTGGCTGCTCAGCTCCACCGTCACTTCTCGCCTCATCGTGTTCTTCTGCCGTATTTTCTGGAGTGCTTCCTGGAAAAGAACCCGTTACAATGAGCAGCCTGGTGGTCGTAAAGCAATAGTAAGCCACACGTCAAGCATTAGAAAATAAGCCAGATTCATTCGCTATCACTCGTACATTCAGCTATTCGAACCTCTTCACGCCAAATTACAATAATTTACTTGAAAGGAAGGCCAGAATGTTCAAAGCCTTGGGTAACTAGATAAGAAAAAAATCTAAACAAAATCTACCATTCTGGCAAGTCCAAATTAAAAATGCCCTTTCAGCCCTGGCTGGCGTAGCTCAGTGGATTGAGCTCGGGCTACAAACCAAAGCATCACAGGTTCGATTCCCGGTCAGGGCACATGCCTGGGTTGCAGGCCACGGCCCCCAGCAACCGCACATCGATGTTTCTCTCTCTCTCTCTTTCTCCCTCCCTTCCCTCTCTAAAAATAAATAAATAAAATCTTTTAAAAAAATATCCTTTCACTGATAAAAATAAATAAATAAACAAAACCCCACAATGTGCAGTGTTTGGGTTTTGAAATCAGCATGTAAAAATTATAATTATATTGAGCCTCATGTCAAGCATTTACGTCTAAGGAAGGTAATCAGTAAATTAACCTGCAATCCACATAATTTTAAAAGTTGTTTTCAAATTTGCGAGCTCATTACAGAAACAGGCCAGGGGACATTTTATTAAATAAAGACAATAATCCAAAACTTCTGTAAGACGTAATCAGGAGCTGAGTCTCCTTTTGCTGACTTTCAAATAATTAATCATAAGAATGCTTTTAAATGTGTATGCTTATTCAACAACAATCTCATTGGAACGTGCAATAACAAAGGAGTCACCACCACCATCCGAACCGCCAATCAGAGGCAAGTGGAATGGAATATTTCACAAGTCCACATGGCAGCCTTTTCCCCTGGGTGCACCAAGAGGGGCATACTGTGGTCAGCTTCTCTCAGCCCTACCTCCCTCCTTCGCAATGAGGCCAACTGGCTCAAGTCACAGTGAGTGACAAAGCCAGAATTCAAACATTTTCCCAGCTTCAAAGCCTTGCTCTTATACCACCGAGCAGAATAAAACCTCATTGGGACAAAAATCTATTCTGATACCAAATTCATTTACTCTTAAAATGATAACTAAAACATAAGTGATCCTAGAATATAGGGATAATACTACCCATGAATAGAGAAATGTGGACTGTAGAACATAAAATCCTACAAAATAAGTTGACCTGACTAAACTGATAGATGTATAGAAGACAATCTTTTACAACCTTAAGACCAAGAAATCTGCATAAGACCCAAAGTTGTATTATGTGCAGTCTAATTAATGATAAAAAGCTGATCCACTAAGTTTTAAACTTTAATTTCTATAAAAGATATATTTATTCCCAATGATAGCAATCCATTAAGAAACGATCAAGAAGAAGAGGAAAAGAAACTATCCTTTTTAGGACAAAAAAATGGTTCCTTAGATATAAATAAGATAAAAAAATCACTCGGCATGCTAACGTGAGGAAGGGAGTAAAGGACGATATTTTGAAAGTATTTTCTATCTTACTCTAGAAGCACGGCAACCACGCAACAATCTTGAAATAAACCTGAAGTGCCTCATCACTGATCACAGAAAAACAGGGCTTAACACCCACCTCCCTCTGTGCTAGCTTCTGTTTGTCCGTCTGTTTGACCTTGGGACTATTTGCTAGGAGGTGGCGAAGTTTCACATAACTCTTCCAGAGTTTCTGGTACCTAAGGAAAAGGACAGAGACATGGTAAACAAAGAGAAGGCAAATCGGAAGCGCAATAAAGCCAGTTGTTTTAATAGGCCTGTTCCATCACAAATTGCATTATCTTTAATATCACAGCGGCAGCACGCCTTCCTTCATTCTAAGGTAGAATATGGTTTGGGGGTGTTGAAGGTCAGGATGACCAGGGGTCGTTTGGAACTTAGTTACTAAGCTGAGCATTGCTCATTTGGGTTGAAAATGAGGTGTCACTATATGGGTGAATGTCTCTGGAAAGAATTCCAAAGGAGAGATACAAAACCAATAGAAACATGTGCCATCTCTCGTCTAATCTCTTTGAAAGTAACACATTCTATTTAAATGTGGGCTTCCCGATGCTTGCTGAGAGGAAGACCCCTTTCTTAATAAGGATACTGGCAGTCCCCGAACTGCCCGCACTGAAAGCGCCAGCTGGAGAATACCACAAAAGAACACCCCATCTGTGCCAGTGCCTCGGCTGCCTGGCTGCGTCCCCTCTTCCCCTGGGGAGGAAACGAGACGGACGGTGCACACCGATACGGATATGCCGTGACACGGGCAAGCACACCGGGAGCCGAGTGTGCGAGACCCCGGGTCAGTCCAAAGGAGACTGTGCAGGCGTCCCGGGAAGGAGGAGAATGTGGGGCCCTTTATCGATCCCCATTCCCGCCTTCAGAGTCCACAAGAGCCTAATCACATTCTACTAACACTTTTCTGACAAGGAGGCACTTTCAAAGGAATTTTTTTTTGTCATCTTGAAACTGCTTCTGTCATTGAAACGGCTCCTTTCTCGCCCTCAGCTGGGTCTTTCCTTTTTGATAACAATTTCTTAGAGAATGGAGGAAAGAAAGGAGTACTTACACAGTGCCTGGGTCACTGCTTCATACTTTTATCCAAAGGGGGGAAAAAAAGAACAAAACCCTTTAGCCTCTTCTAATATATTAGCCAGAGTTGTATTTATGAACTGAAAATACCCCATGCCCTTTTCTCCCACTAGGAATCCTTTAAAAAAAAGTTCAGCCAGGAAAATGTTTGTTTAACAAGGTAGGAAATTCAGACACTCCTGAAGAAGATAATGGTGCTATGTCCAATCCCACACAGCCTCCTCTTCTCCCCAAAGACACTAACGTGCCAGTCAGAAAAACCCCAGTGTGGAAAGAAACACCAACTCTGGAAGTCAGAAGTCATGGCTCCTCCTTCCAACACAACCCTTCACTCTGCGTGGGGGGGTCTTGAGCTCTTTTTAAGATGCTCCAAAAAACAGAACTCTGAATAAATTCAGCAGTGCTAGGAACCACATGGTGCTACTTTCCTCTAGAGGGCACTGGAAAAATAGAAATAATAATAAGCGTTATAATGACAAATAAACGAAACGCTCCTTAAAGATCAAAAACATACAGGACTCTTGTTGACCATGATTGCCAACGATAATCTATTGAATAATAACTTCCTACAGTCACATATGTAGAGGAAATAATTCTTCGGGGTGCTACCAAAACTTGTTTCATTTGGTAACCGCAATTTGGAAACGTGACTCGTTAACTTTTCAGAAAGGAAAACATCTACTCAAGGGTATTCCTCTGCTGATTCAGCTGTTAGTAGAAGGTGAAATTGGCTAAGACAAACACCGAGAAATATCTTACTGTGGGTCTCCTGCATAACTCAACTGTGCAGGGCGTATCCCAAAGTGAACGATAATTGGAAAAGTGATCACATCGGGGTTGAACTGTTCACGATCCAGTTGATCGATGCGGACAGAGCTTGGTTTCTACAGAGAAAAATCAAAGCCGTTTATTCCCAGAAGAAGTCTTTAAGTATTGACTTTAACCTAAGCAGGAAAGAAATTAATCGGATTTTTTTCTAGGAAAGCCTCATCCCCAAAGGGAAAATGTCATTTAAACCCTTTAATCATAGCAGTTACACTAGATAAAAACTATAATGTCATCCCTGTAAATGAGTCTGTGCCATTTGGCGTAATGAACAATGATCTTGTCCTTTTCTGCAGTCCACACAGAAACCTTTAAAAAATTAAACTTTTAAAAGGACACCTAGTCAGATATAACTTTTCCTTAACCTCTCCAAAGGCACAAGGGGAAGGATTCACATCACGGAGAAGAGATGTGCTGGCTTCCTCTGCCTTCATTCACGTTTCGGATTGATAGCTCACTTCTAGCAAGGATGCATGCACAGACAGATACGCCTCTACGGAACTGTTTCCCGTTAGTTCTCTGTGTACCTTATGTATTCTTCCCATTCCGCGTCTTTAAATTAGAAGGTATGGTATGGTAATACAAGGCCAAATGGTTAAGCTTCTCTTATTATGTCCATGTAGGCCATTGTTAATTGTAATAGAGAGTCTCATGGGGTTGATTTCAAGTCTAATAAAGGAAAAACTGAACAGTGTGTTCCTTCTTGAGTTACTAAAATATAAGGAACCATTTGTAAAATACCTTTCATCCTGAAAACTTAAATTTGTAAAAAAAAGGTAAAATCATGGAGAGAGTGTTTTAGCAACCTTCTTGCTTAAGGATACTCTGGACAGTCCCTAGTAAGAAAGTAAATTCTTACTGGGAGACTGTGGGATCTTTGGCTCAGCTGCTTTGGAGCCAAAGGCGACAGAATTGATCCTCACGGAGGCCAATAAGCTTCATTCTGTCGCACAGCAATGACCAGTAACTGGAGTCTGGTTGGTGGCCTGGATTGTCCAGGACAGAGGGGTTGCAATACTAAAAGCGGGAAAGCCCAGCAGCTGGGACCAGCTGGTTACCGGATCCACAACTGCACCCCAGGTACCACCTGACAAATCCAAGTAGGTGACAATATGAATGGGTCTGCGTAAACTTATCCAGAGTAGTTTAAAAACAACTTCTATTTAAGTTTTTAAAGAATATTTAAATGTTATTTAAGCAAAATTTCACTAGTATCTTCAAAAGTTGACCCCAGGTCTCAAAACTGATAACTAGAGAAGATCTCAGTCACAGGTAACCTAATATAAAATTGAATAAACGCTTACGCACAGTAACAATGCGTTATCCAGGCCTAAGGATCGTTTCCAGTACTTTGTGCATCAAAGCAGCTGGATTCCTTTTCAAAAGAGTAAACACGTAACTGAAAAATGCTGGCGAATTATTCACATTTCCATGACTTTAAACACCATGCTATGGTATCAACAAGGAAATGGTGATTTAAAATATCTATAGCATTTCTAAATTTATACAGGTTGGGGAGGGAATGAAGTTAAGTTCTAGAATTGGGCCACACTCTACAATATTTGTCATTCCATCCTGGCAGAAGAATAGAAATCCTTCTTACTAATGACCAAAGTACTCTCTGGCAGATGCAAAGTGCCAAGAGAGGGAGATTAATTCTTTTAAGTTCTATAGCAATCAAGTAATTAATGTGACCATAGGGCTTGAAAATTTAATAAATTCCCCCATATTCTTGCTGTTGAGTGATCTTCCAAAGCAAGTACTGCAGAGGATGAAAGGTGGTGCCATGCACACTCTGCCTTATTCTCAGAATAATGAAAGATATTTGAATGATACTGGGTTTTCAGGATCCTGTCCTCCTGTAATCAAAATTTTAGGTAAATACTAAAAAAGAATGAACTTTGACGTGTCCCAAAGCCTGGCATCCAAGTTTACCTTTCTTAATTTATTCCCGATTACTTTCCAACACAAACCTTCCATCCAGACTAACCTGGTTTCCTCAGTATCTTGAAACTAGCCACACACCATGCCAGGCATGTACACTTAAACATGCCAGTAACACACAACTTCTCGGTTCCTTAAAGATCTCATGATGGGCTTTCCTGGCTGGCTTTTTACGGACTGGCCCACAGATTCATCACAGACCCCTCCTGTATGGACATGCTGTGAGACCGGACCCGGACGAGCGCCACATACAACCCACACACTTTACTAGTACCGGCTCACAGAGCTGTCCCTCAGCGATGAGCTGAATGATGATCATGGTCGTGGAGTAAATGTCCTCTATGCCATTGGCTCAATAACAACCAATGAATGAATGAGAAGCACCAGGGGATTTTTTCTTTTTTTTTTAACTACAGATCCTTGGGCCTCCCTGGAGTATATGGGGTGGGGATGATCATGGCATTGTTATATTTTTAAAAGCTCTCCAACTGATTCTAGGATTTCAGGAAATTTTAACCACGCCATGGAAGGAAGGTCCAGGGTAAGAGTGTTCCCAAAGTGTCCACTGTAAATCATGGGACGCTTGAAGCAGACCTACCAAGATGAAGAGATAATGTCTACCATCACCTCAACCCATCTCCTGACCCAGCTATAAACCTGACAGGAGAAATGTAAATTTATGCGACTGTCTAAAGAAGAAAAATTAAATTCACAGTCATGCTCTCATAGTGCTATGACTTGTGTACTTCTTTTAAAGTTACTTGAACAATGACTTATGTGGCTTAAAATATAACAGTAAAAACTAGGACTTTTCAGTTTTAAATAAGTTTTATATTTTAAAACATTTTTATTAAACACTTCCATTTTCAAGATTTGTTTAAAACAATCAGCACGAACTGGAAAGCTGGGTTTGCAAACAGCAACATTCTGCTGGTGCAGATGTTATTGTCATGCTACAAAAAGTTGGTCCAGAGCTTTTATTTTTATGAATTGTGGCTATTAAACAATTTGGCAGCCTTTTTAAAACAACAGCTTTGTATAAATAGATTATTCTGTTTCTTTACATGGAAACATTTTAATTCTCCATTTCTGGAAAACCTTATCCTGGTAAGATGCCAATATATAACTATTTTATGAAACAATAACATATTTTGAAAACAATAATTTCAATTATAAAACAGCATCTTCTTTATAAAACTAGTTATCTTTTAATTCTCTCTCTTAATTTTTATATCTTTATTTAAACAACATTAGAAGCTAATTTTAAAACAAAATAATAAGTAAAAAGAAATGCGAAATGTATGTGATAATTATGGCAAAGGATCAATAAACAGATGAATGAAAAAGGACAAAAGGACAAATACCACATAAGAAAATTAGACAAAGGATATTAATAGACCATTATCAAAAGAAAGCATAAAAGGTCAATAAACATTTTAAACATCAATTTTTGCTCGAAACCAAAATAAATACAAAACTGAACTAAGTAATATTTTTCCTCATCAAACTGACAAAGTTTTTTTTGTTAAAAGGGTATAACCAATATGAAGAAATGGGCACTCGCATGTTCCCCTGGTCAGAGAGCGGATTTCACGGCCCTTCTGGAAGGTATTTGACACATGAACCAGAAACCTTAATATGTGCATATATTCACACTACTAATTTCACTTACAGGACTTCATCAGAAGGAGTCAGATGGACAAATATTCGAAGATACAAGCATATACACACATATACACACATATGCAAATGCAATGAAACAGTTGTCATAGCAAAGGTCTGGGAGCAACCTGGGCACCCGACAAGAAGGAGCTACTTTGATAACTTAGGGGCCTTTTTCCTTTTTCTCACTACACTCCTAAAGAATTTTAAGATTATGGGAAAATGATATTTGTGGTGGTTTCTAGACAAGGATGAGAGGGAAAAGGTCTAAATATTTAATATTTAATATAATAATTCTTCATAGTATGATGCCAAAACAATTTGAAATATGTCTGTCCTAAAGAGATCACAAAACTGAACAGTATCATCTTTGCAGAATGGAAATATGGATCATTTTTATTGCCTTCTTTGGGCTGCTCTTCGACTTTCCTAATTTTCTACAGTGAAGATAGATTACTTTTATACCTAGAGAGAAATCAGACCTGAACATATCTAAAAACTTCAAAGTTCTCCATCATGAGCAGAATAAATTTATTAAGACGGACTCACTACCAAATATGCCTACATTGCAATATTTTCCGTACTTGCTAAATACTTTAAAAATTGCTCAAGGATAAGACGCAACGAGTACATAACCTTTGAAAAGCAGTTACTGTTTTTCTGAAACACTCGGATCTGGGAAGAGGGGCTCCGTGTCTGAGGGTGTGAGCACCAGGACGTACCGTGCCGGGGTTGGTGACGATCATGCCCTTGCACTCCTCCGCGTACTTCTGCCACTCCAGCTCCTCCCACTGCAGCATGTTGGCGATCTCCTCCTCGGGCACCAGGGCCTTGCTGCAGCGCAGCAAGTACAGGAGGATCTGGTGCATGGACAGCACTTCCTTTCCTCCATCTGGCGGGGAGTGCAGAGAGGGGTTGGAAAGTAAGGCTGCCCAATGAACAGCCAATCCGGCGAGTGAGGAAAAGCAAGACGGCAGGGAAAACAGAACATTTCTGTGAAGGTGATGTAGAATTTACATTGTTCCGCCAGGTGCCAAACAACCCAAAAGCCGTTTGTTTCGCTGATGAACGGTGCTCATAAACCATCTCATTTAGAAAACGGTAAGAGCAACATTATAAACGATGAAAGGGTCCATTTGTGAGGTATGAATATAAGAAAAGGTGACTACCTAAATAAATTTAAAACCACCGGCTTGCAGAACCACAGTTTGTAAAATACAAAACTTAAATATTTTATCATTCTTTCTAGGGTAACAGATGAAAGCTCTTTAGAAGAGATGTTATTGTCTTAAAGAAATTCTAAGCGTTGGGGATATTTACGGATGTTTTCAATAAACGATTACTGTGTTATGGTCTAAATTTCTGGTGCTAATGTGCTGCACCTGCCATGATGAATAGACGTACAGGGCCTGCGCTAATATCATGGAGATGATTCTGGAGTTAGTACATGGGAAAATACCAAGTGTTCTGAGGCTTACAGAGCACATACCACGAAGTACGGAAGACAGAAACAACAAAGGACGTAATTACAGTACCTTGGGAAAAGCCAATTAATCTGGTGCTTGACGAACCAAAGACTCATTTAATGCGGGCATTAATTTCGGGTACACAGCCTCCTGCCTCCTCTCTGGACCAACACGTGCAGCCACCTCACGTCCCCTTTCTTTGCTCAGGCCCACCCGGAGGAAAGACAACAGCCCTGAAGGTTTAGAGGGCAATGTCCTCCCCAGGTCACGACATACGCTAGCAGCAGCAGTATAGGGCCAAACGCTTCACAAGAAATGAGGGAACCGAGATGGCGGGGATGGGTGGGCACAAATGAGAGTGCCCCGTTGGCACTGGAGGAGTTAGCGACAGGCAAGGAATTTGGAGTACCGGAGCATGGAAAAGGTTGAAAGACTTTAATACAAGTTGCTATGGGCTAAGAACTTGGGAAGGCCTACACATGGGAGAAAGAAGAGAGTAAAGATCAAGATTTCTTTTTGATTTGTGTGGTTTTTTTTATCTTGGCTGCTACTCTGAATCTAGATGGCATTGCTGCTACAGAGCTACTGTATGTGTAGGCATACATTCATTCGTTGATCTGAATACTCGTTTATTCATTCAGCAAATATTTACTGAGCCCCCACTACGTAGCAGGCACTCTCCTAGACGCCGGAAACACAGTGGCGATCTGAACAGGCATAGCCCCTTATATTGCAGAGGGGAGAAAGGGAACACACAACTACACAACAGATCAGGCCTCGGTGAGGACCGCGAAGGAGACCGAAGTGGGCCAGGGCCCGCAGCTATGCATAAGGCGTGGTCGAGGAAGGTGTCTGTGACGAGGAGCCATGTGAGCAAGGACTGAAAGCAGCAGAGAAGCCCACTGTGCAGCAATCCGGGAGAAAACTGTCTGGGTTCACAGCGCAAGTCCACAGGTGGAGAGAGACTCACATGTTCCAGGAAGTGCAAAGAGGCCAGTGTGGATGGCATGACATGAGGACAGTGTGAGGGACGGTCAGCAAGACGGTCCGTTCGTGCAAAGCTTTACAGAGCACAGCAAGAGCTCTGGATTCCATTCTCAGGTGGGAGCATGTTTCCAACATTATGGACCACTATGTGTGGGCCATACCACAGTCGTGGGGGAAAAGCACAGACAAAGCCATAGGTCTAGGCCCTCATGATGCACGTAGAGTAATAATGATTAATCACCGTTCCCAGAGGGATCTTTGCAGAAAGCATTCTGCAAATAGAGTTCTCTTAACCAAGGAGTCACTAAAACGCAAAATACAATCACCTCACACGAGGACCTGTTCTGTCTACTGACTCAGATAATTGTTCACAAGCAGTGAAATTTTTATGCCTCATTACAAAACATCTGCCTTAGACCCAGGAACCACTTTGATTAACAAACTTCCATGATTGATGACCTATTTATATATCAAAGTTTGTCTCAAGACATTTCAATATGACTCCACGTGACATGTCTTCCTCAGTGAGGTCCCCCTCTTTGCAAAGGGGCCCAGCAAACCTAGTGCCTGTTGGTCATAAGGCCTCTTGTCGGTGTGGGCCCACAGTAATCTCTGCTTCCAGGGGCCCTGAAGCAAGCAAGTGAACAAGAGAACTCCACTGTCCATGCACTAGACCCTCTAGTACTCGTTGCAGTGCAGCGAGGCCCTGGTGCCCGAGGAGGAGATCACCACTGGAATATGTCGACTTGCACTGCACATGTACACAGTCAGAACAGCAGGGATAAGGGAAACCTACAGAGCCTTGAGACTAGGAACCACCAAGAAAAGAAAGAGTAAAATAGCATTTGGCTCATAATCTCCTATTTGGTAAGATTCCTAAAGAGTACTTCGGACCAATAAGGGTATGCCAGGAGTCCTGGATACCATAAGAAGGAGCAGAGGGTTGTTTTCCTGTAAGGATCAGAAAGAAGTTTTGAAGTTTTACTTGGAGAGGTTGGGTGGTGCACAGCGGATGGAGCAAACAGATGCAACTCCAAGTACCCGAAAAACAGCACCAGATCCTCGCCACAAAGCAGTTACAGACGGCTGACCTCGTGGAACTTCCAACAAAAGTGAAGCACTGTTGGAAGTTCCAACAGTAGGGGCATTGAATTTAAAGCAAAAAGACTGAAAAAAACAAAAGAGCTGTCAGAAGAACATACATAAGCCTACAAACCCAGGGCATTGCCCGATTCAGGAGAATACTCGCAAGATAAAGACACAAGGCCAACGGCGCCTGTGGGAACACTTCCACGGAGCCTGGGCACAGAGCTGCCAACGTGGGAGGAGTTCTGAGGCAGCAGAGGAACGGGAATACTTCAAATAAACATGCACACGTGCGCGCACACACACACACACACACACAGCAGGTGCAAAGTTGGGAATACTGAAGGAGAAAGTGTAAATCCATGTTGAAATCTGCTAAATATTTAAAATAGCACCTAAAACCCAACAAGGTAGATATTTAGCACCGTGAACAAGCAGAAACCCAGGGCAGACAGCCTGAGGAGGGGGACTGGGCTGCTGCCTCTGGTTCAGCGATGGGGTGCGATCCCTATGGAAATACAAGGAAAAGTGGACAAGACCAGAGAGTCCCAGCAGAACCCCAGCTCCACGAAAAGACACTCATAAATATCCGTGGAATGACTTTCTAGAGCAGATAAATAACAGAGCCACTCGCTCACAGACGGCCATGAATTTACTAATGTTAATGAATTGGCTCTTTTGGTTTGTCTGCTTTGCTACATGTTTATGTTGGGGATTTATGGGACTGTGTCACCGCGGGCTAAGAAGCAATTTTGATCTCGTTGGCTGAGATAAATAGGACATGATATAAATGAGAAGTCAGAGTGGGCGCGCTGAGGTTAGCAGGAGCTGCGCCAGCGCTGGGGCCGGACCATGACAACAGCTCATTATTCGGGAAGAACTGGAGTTTGTGTTTCAGGGAATGAATCTGGACAGTCATTAACGAACTGACAGACTTTATAAACTGTTTCTTAGAGACCCAGTCCTCTCCATTTATATTGCTGGATTATTTATATGGTTATTTGCGGGGAGGGCAATTTGTTAGGGACTTTGTGTTAAGAACATGGCTGGTTATACAAGTATTTCTCGGCAGCCTACCACTCTATTTTAAGAAATACAAACACGCCTTCCTCTTTCCCTACACTGAGAATAACGGAGTAACTGCATTACTATGTCTCCTGTGTACTCTGAGTAAGATGCCTTTACTAATCTTCATGTTTGAAAACTTGAATTAACAACAGGTATTTCCTAAACTTTCCAAATATAAAGTCACATTAAGATGCCATCTCAATTAATGTTTTTTTAAGCCACACTTGCCTCCCTGGGAATTCTGATACTCCCCCACCCTCCTGCCCCCTGTCAGCCACACTAAGAACTACTTCTTCAGAATGGGGCCACTTCCAACAACCGATCTGCAAAACCGACTCAGGATTCCAAAGCTCTACAACAGCAACGGCACAAGCAATGAGCAGGTTTCCCCGCTGATGCAGCCTTCCCAACCTGAATTACACTGTGCTCCAGCCCCAGCTCCAGCCAAAATAAACTTTAAACTGGCTCCAGGAGAGTTCACGTCAACGGTCTGACTATACTAAAGGGAGATGCGGGGATAGGGAAAAAAAGGAAAACATTCTTAAAATCTCAATAAACTGGTGGTTCTCTGGTTTCACTACTAGCAAACCGACCTTCATTGAATGATACTTAGTTTAAACCATAAGCTTAATTTTGAATACATCTGTATAAAGTCTCTGAGGCAGCTATCTTGAAGATGAGTTAACTGGGGAACTGAAAAAAGTATGATGCTTGACAGACTTTCAACCGGAGATGATAAACTGGAGCCAACGAAAAGCGAGTGAGGACGGAGCACCGTGAACAAGTGCCTGAAACACACGCCAGCCACGCACTCTTCCCTTGAGCGCGAGTGAGACGCTGGCGCCGGCGCCGACAGCGAACTTGCTTCCACCTATCAGACGAAACTACAGAGGACGAGCAACACTCAGTGCTGGCAGATGTACAGAAAACGTGCACTGCTAAACATGCTGGTTACAACTACAAACTATGTCCTCTTTGGAGGGAACTGGGCCAGTATCTTTTCAAATTTAAAATGTGCATATTGTTGTAACGAATAATTTCACAGCTGGGGCTCCACCTTAGAGAAACAATGACACAGATGCTGAAGAATAGATGTGTAAGATGAGTCCTGAAGTATTTTTATAACGGGGAACAACGGAGATCTCCAGAATATTCTTCACTAGAGAAATCATCAAAAGTTAATGTCTGGGCCCTGGCTGGCGTAGCTCAGTGGATTGAGCGCGGGCTGGGAACCAAAATGTCCCAGGTTCAATTCCTAGCCAGGGTACATTCCTGGGTTGCAGGCCAGAACCCCCAGCAACCGCACATTGTTGTTTCTCTCTCTCTTTTTTTCTCCCTTCCCTCTCTAAAAATAAATAAATAAAATCTTTTAAAAAAAAAGAAGTTTTGTATAATTTAAAAAAAAAAGTTAATGTCTGTTCATACTATGGAATTCTACCTAGGTTCTAAAGAACGAGGCAGTGTATTTATAGAGGGGATGCCTCTCTATAAATACAAGTGATGTGACGTATTGAGTATTAATTAGCCCGCTGATAGACAAGAGCATTAATTCTTCCCATACAGGTTACAACAAATACAAATCAAACCTCTGAGAGCACCTACTCATTTTCACACACCGAGAAAGGGTGTTCACTTTTTACTCGACACACCTGTGCACTGTGTGTCACATACACGTGCGCACACACACCCAAGTCAACCCAGGTAAGGGCTGAGGTATCACCTCAATTCTGTGAAGAAAACATGGTCATTTCCATGAACGGTGCCTGGTCAGTTGGGTATCCATATGAAATCTTCAAGGTTTCTTTAGTATGTATATTTTCAAAGTATATCATGTTTAAAAAATAAATCAACAGACCTTTTTTTTAATGACAACATGTTACCCCTACACAGTATGAAAAACATTTTGTGAGAGTAAAAATCCCACAAAGTAAGTATCTGACATAAGATTTTTCTTTGTGATGATTCTAAGACTGTCTACTTTCTCTTGCGGATTTGCTTGGTCATAAAATTCATAGAGGCAGACAGATACTGAAAGAAAAGGCTTTTCAAGAAACTCATTCTAACGCCGCCACTTTATGGTAAGTTCACTGCTACAGCGCCATTATAAAATGTATTCACTTGAAAAGAAAAAAAGGACTTCTCAATAAAATAAAACCAGATGTATAAAGGGGAAAGGCTTTTGAATACATTTGCCAAACAAAATAAACATTAACAATAATGCTAAAAATGTGAGTAACACTATTCTAAAATAAAAATAAGTCTTTGTGACCACGTGAGGGGACTGAAGGAAGGGCAAAACCCCGAGGAAAATCTAAGGCAGACTGAATGGACGAGAAACAAAAGCCACAGAGGGATGATGCATCAGAGCTGGGTGCTTCTGGAGGAGGAAGCAGAGCTTCCTTAGGCAGGAAAGTACGGAGAGCTCAGCTGGCAGACCAGGCCAGCGGCCCGGTACCACATGAGGCTCACACTAAGCGTGCCCCTGGATATGGTCTTCTGGAGGTCGGCTTTGACAGCAGCAGGAGCAGCAGCAGGGTGGGGATGGGGTCAGTGGGGCAGGGGTACCCCAGCGAAGCCTGCTGTGAGTGGACCGGAGTCTGACAGGCTCTCAGGGGAGTTCTAGGGCCTGGGGGAGGCAGGCTTCCTGATCCAGGGGGGGAAGGGGCAGCAAGTGTGAGGAGGGGAGCGTGAGCACTCGGCAAAATTTCTGAAACTGCTGATACGCAGAGATGAGCCTAAAGCTCAACAGCCGAAATTACAAATCACGGATTTATCGCAGCAGCCAAATTTTTGCTCCGGCATCTCTGAGTGGCCCACATATGGGAGGAGAAAAGGCGAGCGGCTGAACTGACATTTCCATGGAGGATGGGGGTTAGCAGAAGGCGCAGAGCCCACCGGAGCCGAGAGACAGAAGTCAGAACACAGGGCCGAAGCAAGAAAGCAAAGAAAGGCGACTACGCAGGGAGAAAAGGGAAGATGCAAGTAAAAAAGCAAAGCAACCGAGGGCACGAGAGGCTGGACGTACAGAAGGGCACCAGTGGCAACAGCGGCGAACGAGGAATCAGAATGGGAGCCTCGGGGTGAATTCATTAGTGCGGCGAAGACTTTGCAAACAAAACAACACCGAAGATTTCATTATAAACCCAACTATTTTAAAAACACTAAATATAATGCCATATCTCACAGTGACACTCTTGAAAAAAACATACAGAAACAGTTAAAATATCACTTAAAACATGTCATATAGTTACTTCTATTTTTTTCATGTAGTGAGAAAATGATTTCTTGTTTTATCACTGTAAAATTAATAAAAGTAAATGTCAAAAAAGAGATAAAAACAAGTCCAATACCATTACCTTAATACGAGAATTACTGTAGTAATTTTTAGCATAGTTATAGTCATATTGTACATAAAACTTTGTAATCATTGTTTTCCAATGAACTCTATGCATTTTGAAGCTACATGCATTTTTCCATATTAATTTTAATGCTTGTGAGATATTTTATCAAGTGGAATTTCAAAATGTATCAATCAACTCTCCCGCCACTCATATACTTTGGGGCTACCACAAACTGCGCAGGACCATAATCAGAGCGTGTAACTCTACACTGTTACGTGCCGGACCTGAGAAGCAGAGAATCACCGGTGTCTGTGGTGGGAAAGTGGTCCCTAAAGACTGAAAGGGGAAGGGCAGGCTAATTTCCGGGCACACTATCTCAACGGGGCACGAACAAGCCAGAAGATTTACCTGGAAGAAACCTTACAAAACGCGGCATGAAATGAAATCTGGGGCAGCAGGGAGGGCTGTCTTCAAACAAAGGACCTAAAGCACAGAAGTGAAAGGGAAAGAAGAAAGTAAATAAAACAGCCTTGGAAAACAAACACCGCGACCTAGTCCCTGAGACTCATGATAACGACGAGCACATGCCACCAGAAGAGGGGGCACTGAAAAACCCACCCCTCTTCCTAACAGGTAAGTCAGTCACGTGGCAGCTGCCGAAACACTGGGAGAAGTCAGCAGTGAGGGCACCGCCCAGAGGAGGAGGAGGGCGGGAGCCCCAAGGACAGGTGCTGCGCGGTGTACAGCGCAAAACTATTTTTAGAAATTCAAAAATAAAAAGATTTTTGTTATAACTGAACTACTGCCTGATACAACATGCTTGTTTTAATTCCTCCCCATTTTAATCAAATACAACTTGAGGGTTGGGGGGCGGAAAAGAGAGAAATACTATTCAAAACTTGTCTTGAAAAGCCATTCGTCAATACACTGTTTGAAAACAAGTAAGTAAATGTCTGCTGGAACAGAAACACCTCCAAAAGAGTAAACTATTGTCTAACATCCAAGCACCAAGTTTTGAATTAATGTAGCTCCCAGTGCATGAACTGTGTTTTTAGGGCGAACCAAAGTTCTGTTCTAATAAACTATTATCTTGGAAGTTTATTACAGCAAAGCTCCGATTTAAAATATAAACTAATGAGATGTACACAGATTGCGGTAATCACTCATCATAACTGACACCACCTCTGTGCACATCAGCTCAGTGCTGGGCACGGGCCATCGGAGGCAATGGGCACTGTCAGCCCGTGTTGAGAAAGATCCTGGCGCTCCGCTGGCACAATCGGTTAGTGCGCGGTACTCATGAGACAGTGCACAGGGGGGAAAAGATCCTCAAGAACCTACTCATGTCACGCTTTTCCTTGGGTATTTCAAAAAATAATACAAATTTCAACTATGTCCCTGCCCCCTCCACAGCGCACTGTTCTAGAAGCATTGCACTTTTCTTTAAATCCTATTATTTACCTTTAAGATTCCAGTCGTACAATTCCAAAATATCTCGGAATAGGAATAATGAAAATAGTTCAAGTCCCTTCACACAAAAATTCTGAAAAATAAACCAAAATTAAATTACTATAGAACGGCGAATATATACCTCAACATGAACTAAAGGTTCAACTGGTTCCAGTCAAGTGTCTTCAAAAGTGTCTATGGAAACTATACGAAAACCATGTCCTTTCCTTAAAAGTCTGCCCACCGTCCTATGAATCACAGCTCACTGGCTTGAGACTCAGATGAAGTAGGTGACAGTGGCATGAGGATCCCCAAGAAAATGGGAACCTGGGCTTTCCCAACAGGTCAGTAAAATGAGGTGAAATTTAAAAATTAAAGTCTTCTTTATGTCACATTTTTCTAACCCAATTATAAAATCAGAATCTCCATGGGAACTTCTTGTTAATTCGAATCTCTCTCTCACACACACACACACACACACACACACACACACACACGGGCCCACAGGCTCTGACAGGTCCGCCCCTCACCTGGCCCTGCACGCTGGCACCCCCCACACCCACCCGGACTCACCGAGACAGCGACCATAAACCTTTCGGGATGACAAAGGTCAAGTTCTTAACGAAGGCAAATAATGGGCTACGAAAAACTACAAAACTCTGTACCAAAATTTCCCCAGTAAACAAGCTTAACAGATGATATATATGCAAGTAAGATGTGTATCATAATTCTTCCTCCTATTTGCTTGCTCAGGTTCATAAATCACCCTGAGTACGATAACTCCAGAGTCATACACCTTTACGAGAGCAAAGGAAGGCTTATGACCTTAAAAATCAAAAGGAAGCAAAAAGCCCTTTTAAGCTAGAGAATGAAGGGGGGGCCCTCTCTCTTTAAGTCTTTTTGAAAGACAGGCAGAATCACTGGGGCTTGCTCTGAATGAAACAGGTGCGGGCTGAGCACGTGTATCGTGCTTATCAACTCCCCCTGGTGCTCGGCTGCCCGTGACCGAGCTACACCGTTAAACGAGGTTCGCGGGAAGAGCCGGGAGCTCGGGAAATCGACCCCAACTCCAACACAAGGTTAAGTGCACAAGCTTGTTTGCTGTCTAGTTGTTATTTCTCCGTGTGATTTGTTGACATCACTAAATTCAAGATCAGGCAATGAATCATCCTGAGATTCACATTAATCTTGCTCTGGAATTTTAAACCTCTCGCATATATTTAGATAAATCTGCTGCTGAGCATCCGCAATGAAAAACAATTAGGAAAAATATGTAAATATATGGGAAGAAAAATGAACCGAGCATTGATCTTGTCATTGGAGATAATGAATAAGATTATTCCAACAGCTATCAGATTCGGTTTCACTGTTCTAATTTCCTCTGCTAACTGCCAGTAATCAAAACCCGTCCCCTATCCAGAACGAGCTGGAAGCAATGCAAAGTCACTATCAGCAGATGCAAAACAAGGGCTCCAGAGTTGAAAAATGTCCCGAATTTTAACCCTGTGTATCTCACTGACCCTTTCAACAGGGAACACCATACTTTAGGGGCATTCCTAGGGCCAAAAGCCAGAGCTGGCCAAGTTCAGTGCTTTAAAAGTGTAAGTGTGGGATACACAAAAGGGCGAAGCTGTTGAATGACCTGCCTTACCTCGGGCATCATCTCTTCGATGAAATGAATCGTGTAGTCTATGTTGAATCGGATTACTTTACACAGTGGGATCTGCAACGATAAGGAGAGGTTCAGTCCCGCCACACCGTCCTGCAGACTCCCGGAACACCCGTGTCTCCCACCTGACCCGGAGGCCATCAGCCAAAGGAGAGGGCCGCCCTTCATCTACGCTGCTAACAGTGCTGCCCGCGAAGCTTGGCCACGACTGCTGGCTTTAATGGCAGGAACCCAGCTGGCCCGGCCTCTACAGGAAACCTGCATAATGCTGGTGCTTAACGAACTGTATGAGCAACACAAACATGACAAGGACCCATTAAAACCAAACAAATCGCCTCTAAAGAATTAATAAAACCGCACTTAAGTGCTTCTTTTTCTTGGCTTTTCGAACGTGTTCAGAACTTCGGCTCTTCGGGCAGATCAGGGGTAGCGGGCTGACAACACATACGAATTCCAAAGTCACTGATGTGCACGCAAGTCATGCTGCCTAGCTGGCCCTGGAGCAGAGGCAACCATGGCAGGGATAACAATGATGCGTAATGAAAGTGATCATGGGTAGCATTTACTGAGCCGGGCACTGTTCTGATGCTTCGCACGCTGTCACTCACGGAACCGTCCCTGTGAGGCTGGTGCATCTACTATCCCCCTCGTACAGAGGAGGAAGCCAAGGCACTTGCCTAAGGTAACTGCCAGCTGGTGAGCTGAAAATCTTGCTCTGAACCCCAGTCTAAGCCACTGGCTGGGTAACCAGTAGCTGGTGTGTGTGTGTGTGTGTGTGTGTGTGTGTGTGTGTGTGTGTGTGTGTGTGTGTGTGTGTACATATATACACGAGGTCCATGGGAAATGAAGAAAGGGTCATGTTAAATAAATCCGAATCGGTCCTGTTTCACCATTATATCATCAGACACTAACTTAGTGTCTAGACATAATAGGTTTTCCATAAGTATATTTTTGAATGAAGGGAGGAAGCAGAAAGGGGGTATGAGTTTACTGCAGCAGCTTGGCTGACTAGCTAGGGAAAAATAATAGACTCAGGAGCCCTGGAGAGGTGTTAAGCAGGGTTTTCTGGCCATTCAATCTGTCCGTAAGATGATTTTATATAAATGTAATCATTTTTACAAACCATAGCAATCAGAAAGAAACAAATTTTAATTCTACCAAAGGAATGGTAAGAAAAACAAAAATAGTCTTCTAATGCCATCTACTGGAAATCTTTTTCTCAGAGCTCAAACTTAGTTATCAGGTGTTTTTCATTCTTTTTAAGGATAATGGCTAATTTAAGTAAAACTCATAATTAATTTTAATAAGAAACCATATGCTACCTTCTTGTGGTATCAATTTCAAATCAACTGAAGCAACATGCTAAGGCTGCTATCATTTTTAAGTTCTTTTTATTTCTATATTTAAAAATGATTTGAGAGCTACAAATTTGGGCATTACTCATATTTTTTAAATACCTACTCTTTGTTAACAACCATGTTAGGCTCATAGTTACTCTAATATAAGTCACAGCTCCTACCTTCTTTAAAAAGGATCTAAAGGAGGAAGAAAGGCTTGTAAGAAACTGTCAACAGAATATAATACAACGTAACTTAGAAGTACAATTAAAACACAAATATGCAAACAGAGATTAGAATGTTCAAAAGAAACAAAGAAGGTAACATTTGAGTTGAGTCTTCAAAGATGGGGAGTGATTTTCTAGATCATCCAGAAAAATTAAGCTGGGGAAGAGCAGATATTTAATTTCTAGCACAACAGACAAAAGAGAGCTGGGAGAATTACAAGTGATTTAGCTGTTCAGGAGAAAAGTACGTAGAGAGAGAAGCAAGGTGATGCTTGACAGGAGAGTATAAACTATGTCAGGCAAATTTTATAAACAATGTTAAGGACCCAGGGCTTATCCTATGGCAATGAGAAGTCATTCACGCACTCTAAGTGAGAGGCTCTCACAGTTTACATTCTGGATGAGCTGCTATGTCAACAGTGTGGGGATGGTTTAGAGCAGAGCCAGGCAGGGAACCAGCTCAGACTAGGAGCTAATGAAACAGTCCAGACGCCAAATGAAGAGAAGACTGGAAGGAGGGGAAATTTTCTAAACATAACAGATGTTACTGAAATACACAGTGACCGATCCGATATGGAAGTGAAAGAGAAGAAAGAATAGGGAAAAATTTCTAGGTTTTCGTCCTAAGTGACCAGACGCATCACAATGACATTAATACAAAGAAATTCACAGGGTGTCCCTGAGTGCTCAGACGCAGTATGTGGGAACACTGGTGAGTTCCGTGTCGAACAGGTGCAGGATGAGGCACCTCAGGGGATATTAAGGTGAGTGTGCCCAACAGGCAGTGTGAGTTTGAGTGTGAAGCACAGAACCGTATGTCACAGACATAAATATCACTTTGGTGGGGATCAGAATATGCGCAGGGCAGAAAAGGACCGGAGCTCTCAGGAAGATGAAAGAGGCAGGCAGAGAAAGAGCAAAAGTGTGAACTTGACTCCTTCTACCATGCGCAAAAGCAACTCTCATGGGTGACACGTGCAAGTACGATCCTTTCCCCAGACCAATTCAACAAAAACCACCTTGGGGGACTCTTCTTTCGACCTCTCCCCGTACACATACTTTATTTCCTTTGAACTCTCCGCCACACCACCAGGGCCCCCCTCAGACACACACACTGGAAAGGCGGGATCTCCTTTTCCATTTGAACTCTCATCTCTCTCTAAGACGCAAAGAGAACCTGTCATTTTCCTACATACCGGGAGCTCGGTTGACTGGAAGCTTCATTCGCTAATCAAGTACTACAAACACCTACCATCATTTCCTAAAACATCTTTGGGTGCTGACTGGTACTAACTCCTTTTTCATCACACCAAGCACACCACCCTCCCTAAACTTCTGCATTCTAACTCTACTACTTCCAGGCACTGAGTGACCAAATCCAGGCAGGGGCCAGTGGAGATGGGAAGCCAATGAAGGTGGGAGGGAAATGACCATGGGGCATTTTTTGAGGATAGGATCAAGTATCGCACATCTAATACATATACCTTTATAATTTCAGTCATGTTGTCAAAGACCTTAGTACTATCAGGTATTATAAGTAATAGTGTATGTACTACATAAAAGGATTAAATTCTCCCACAACGCTCCACACTTGGCCAAGAAGGCTTTCAATCCACTTCGATCCCAGCAGACCTTAAGAGAACTTGTCAGAACTGGATTTGGTGGAGATTCTAACGTCACAACCATTTGCATGCCGTTCTTGCTGATGCGCTCTCTCTAGCAAGAAAATGACTCAGATCAGCAAAGTGATTTAATAATTCCTTTTCTTGGGAGGCTATTTCCAATTCAAGAGGCCTTTGATGGATCTAATCCCCATGAACTGTACAACACTCCGCTTAAAACTCGATTTATTTTATCAACATCTCCAACATAAATGATGGGGCTTATCTTCTCATTACAGAGTTAAGTTCTCAAATTTGGAGAACTGGAATATTTTTATATAAAATATATGCTGAAGCCAGGAATTTTTCAGTCCTATATTTTATCTTATAATAACAGTAACAAATGCAATTAATTTAGCATTAATGGCCTCTCAGTGCCAAAGCTGAGAGATTTTATTGAAATAACACTCAAAGAATCACTTGTCCTAGGTCACATAAATATTAAGAATTAGTTTAAAAAAAAAAACAAAACAAAAAAAACCACAAAGAATTAGAAGAAAGATGCAAATCCAGGCCTGCCTGACATCTTTCCCAAAATGAGAAGTGTGATATGTATTGTACGCCAAGCCCTGGATGGTAAACACTTTTCATATGTCACCCAAAGTTGTTTTTTTTTTTAAAGCCTAGTGCTGAAACTAATACCTCTAAGAGAAAGCAAGCCTCATAAAGACTGGAAAGTCAAATCATACAGATAGTGAGTGGAATGCACTCATGTGTCTGAAGCCAAACTGCCCTCCTGCTTTGAATAAGGTGATCCTGAGAGTTCACATAAGATCTAGACTACTTTTAGAGCATTAAAAAAATCAGACAGATACTTTAAATATTTTCATGGTCACTAAATTCGTTGTAGCTGCAAATCCTCTGAGGGAGGAGAAAGGAGAGAAACGCCTCACGGAGGGGAAGTCACACTGACGGACTTCTAAATGCCTGGCCTCCTCCAAGGCTAGACTTGGTGTAACAAAGGGTCTGAGTGCCTCATTGAGTCATTAAATAAAGACAACAAAACCCACAAAATTCAAAAACCTCTTAGTGCCTTTTCATATAGATTGTTTAAAATGAGTCCACCCTAGCTGCTGCAGCTCAGTGGATTAACAGCGGGCCTGCAAAGCAAAGGGTGGCTGCTTCAATTCCCCATCAGGGCACATGCCTGGGTTGTAGGCCAGTTCCCCAGTAGGGGGCGCAAGAGAGGCAACCACACACTGATGTTTCTCTCCCTCTCTCCCTCTTTCCCTTTCCTTCTCTCTAAAAACAAATAAATAAAATCTTAAAAACAACAACAACAGTGATATATAAAATTCTGTAACTATGCAAAGTGACAAATGCTAATTGGACCTAACTGGACTTACCGCTTTGATCATTTCACAATAAATACAAACACCAAATCACTGCGCTGTGCCCCTGAAACTAATACCATGTTATGTATCAATGAGACCTCAAGAGAATAGTCTGATATTATACCCCCTTCTCCATTATGGTCCACCCTCAAGGTAAATGGGGTATGTGTTATTTTTACATTTATGGTCTAATATCTTCTCGAACCATACTGTCTAGGATAAAATATGCTGTAGAATAAAAACAATCTCATTAAAAAAAAAACAATTTGTTTTAAACTAGCCTCACCACTGTGGAATCATGTCCACTTATAAAGAAAAAGAGAATGAGAGAAAGGAACAAGATTTGGCAAAGACTTGAATCTTTACTCTCCAAAGGAACAGAATTTCAAGTTTTAAGTTAACGGAACTAAAATAGCTTCTCAAACCGCATGTGTGATTTATCGTAGCCAAACCAGAAAGAATTAAAAGCATTCTATTTCAATGTGGCTGCGCCACAGCTATAATTCATTAAGTTTTATAATGACATCTAGGCTGGGTGAAGTATGCTTCTGCACTCTCTGGCTGAGCCGCCAGCAAATCCACTCCATGTCCAACTGGAGCATGGGATAAGGAAGACGGTTCCCAAGACTTCAAAATCGTGAGCCCACGATTTTGACTCATAGATACAGAACTTGATTACTAACAGAGCAGCCTTGATACCTGTGTAAAAACATCCCAGATCTGTATGTATGTCAGGCAAAGCCTCTTAGAGCAGACACATTCCTGGGATTCAAGAGCAGAAAACTGTATGAACTTAATTCAGGCTCCTGATGTCCTAAACCAGCGCCACTTCTTTTCCTATTGCTCAGAGACTAAAGAGTAGCGTCTCCTTAAAACTTTCCAACTTTCTTTTGAAGGGCACCCAGCCCAAAATAGCTCTGACACGTTACTCCACAGTTTATCCTTCTTTTTCAATCTTTCACACTCTCCAAAGGTTATTCTGACACGTTTACTCGCACCATTTAATGTGGACCAAACCTGTGACTCATTAGCACACATCACACTGCCACCTGACACACGCTGCCACAGACTTCCTGCAGCTCACGCAGAGGGACGCAAAGTAAATGTTACTTAGAAGTCAGATGGAAAGAAATTTATTTGGAGGGAGGGCAGGGAAGGAAGGGGTACGGGGACAGAGAGCGCCAGCCAATGAGCACGTACTTACATTGGTCAGGGGGGCATGTGCAAACATAGAAAATCCCTCAAAGATATACTCGTGATCATCATACTCGATAACAGTTGGCCGGTCGGTCTGAAAGCAAACAGAAACACAAAGCCTGAGTGAAATAATGCCGTGATTTGCACGTGTGGAAATGCATCAGGACACAACGCAACCACCAGGAAAGATGTAAGCGCTCCACAAACTCAGTTAATGTTTTTCCAAACACCAGGGAGAATTGTACACAAAAGTTCCATTTTCGGTGGCATTCTCTGGCTTGAGTAATATTTATACACTGAGACGATCGAGAATGTTTATTACAGATGCTGTAAAGAAAAAAGACAAATGCGATGTGGCTTCGTTTTCTAGGAACTTGTTTTATTTAACCCCACAATACTACCAGTCCTGTTCTTATGGAGCTGTGGGTCTGAACTAGCAGAGGTCCTAATTGGAACAAGGTAATAGCACACCTGATTCAGAGCTCGAAGAGGAAAACAGACTCGGCACCAGGACGGTCAAGACTGACAACCTGGAAGGCTCTGCCCAGCCTCGGGTGCCAGGGGCTCCACCTCACAGCCCCACTCCACAGCCCTCTGCCCTCTGAGGGGAAGCCAACCCTCAAAACACCATGACAAATCTCCCTGCAGAATGCCCAAGATTTTAATTATCTAAAAACTGAATCTGTAATTAAAACACACAAATGCTGATGTGTGCCTGAGAGACTCTTCTTTGTGCCATTCTTATAACCCACCATTTTTAATCCTCAGTGTGGAACTAATTATGAAGGCTGATAACCTCAAAGATACGTTTTTCACATAGGTATTGAACATCATTCTTTTAGACATTTTACACACACACACACACACACACACGAAGAACTTGGTAGGAAGAGGACTAAAGAATATCCAAATGTACATTATTTGTTTTGTCAATGTTGCTGTTATTTTCTATTTGAATAATTCAGCAAAGATGGTCTAAATTAAATATAATAAAAAGAACTTCTAATGGAATAATCAATAAACAACCACTCTGGTAGACAGTTTGGTAGTTCCTTGAAGTGTTAACATAGAGTTACCAAATGACCCAGCAACTCCAGTCCTAGGTGTGCACCCAAGGCAAACGAAAATACATAGGCCCTGGCTGGCATAGCTCAGTGGATTGAGCGCGGGCTGCAAACCAAAGTGTCGCAGGTTCAATTCCCAGTCAGGGTACATACCTGGGTTGCAGGCCATGACCCCCAGCAACCGCACATTGATGTTTCTCTCTCTTTCTCTTTCTCCCTCCCTTCCCTCTCTAAAAATAAATAAATAAAATCTTAAAAAAAAAAAAAGAAAATACACATCCACACAAGAATTTGTCCACAGATGTTCACACAGCATTTTTCATAATAGACAAAAAGTGGAGTCCACCAAAATGTTCCCCAACTGATGAATGGATAAATAAAACATGGTATGTCCACAAAATGAAATATCATTTGGCCATAAAAGAGAATGGCATTGCATGTTGCAATATGGATGAATATTGAAAACATGCTAAGTGAAATCCAAAGCCAAAAAAGATCACGTATTCCATGATCCCATTTATGTGAAATATCTCGAATAGGCAAATAGACAGAAAGCATCTTCGAGGCAACCGAAGGTGGGGACTGAGCAAGAACTGACTGCTCCTGAGCACGGGGTTTCTTTTGGGGATGATGAAAATGCTCTAAAATTAGACTGTGATGATGGCCTCACAATTCTATGAAAAGACTAAACATAAAATATACACTTGAAATGGGTAAATTTTAAGGTACATAAATTAGATCCAATTTTGATACTGAAATCTCTTCACAGTCCACGTAACCAGAACGAATCCACTCTGCACTGTGAGAGGTGATACAGCCCAGTGGCACGGCCATAGCCGTGTGCGATGGTGTCGGGCTGCTGAGGTTCAAACCCGAGCGCTGCCACTTACTGCCTGTGTAATCTGGAGCAAGCGACTCATGCTCACCCGTAAAATATGGACCACTGTCCCGACTGTACAGGGCAGACAGTATCTGCTTCATCATTTTGTTGTGACAAGTAAGTTAATACATGTCACATACTTAGCAAATGCTTAGAATGGTGCCCAATACCACAGCCAACAAACATTAAGTATTATTACTCCTGTCATAAATACAATAAACTTTCTCATTTGGGTCACTAGATAATGTAGAAGCTATCTGCTGATTTTTAAGAGATGCAAATGCGTTCCATGCATTCTTCCAACTCCACAGCTCCACAATTCTGGCTCTTATGTGGTACCAACAAACTGAATGAAAAAGGCAGCAAAAGTGGTACAGAAAGAAAGCAAAGGTCATTGTGATAAAGGCCAACTTTATCGACATGAAACAGGATATTTAGAAGAAAGAACACTTAAGAACGGAATCACTACTTAGTCCATTTATATTTTAACCTATTCTCACACACTCAGTCTATGTACATTTTAAAACACATGAAATTTTGTCAGGAACCAGGACTCACTAAGAAGTTGGTGGGCGGGGAGACGGTGATCCGGTAGTGGAAGAGCCTGCCCGCGTTGTTGGTCATGGGGCGGCAGGGCTTGATGGCCTGGGGGGGAAACACAAGTGCGATCAGAAGTAAATCAGCAAAGTGTTTTTATTTAAAAATAGACTGTGTTTCCTAGCTCCACATCTGGCAACAGAGATCTCTGGGTGTTCCTGCACAGGCTGGTAGGAAAGAACAGCGTTCACTTTACTACTAACCAGATAAATAAAAAGGGCTGGCTGGTCCCCAGTATTGAATTCATTTCTTTGTGTGCAATAGGTTTGGACAACATAAAAACCTTCCTAAGTCTAAAATTATATGCCTATCTTCCTTTTTTTTTTTTGTAAAATAACACAATAATTAAGCTTTGGCTAAAATCCCAACACACTGAAAAAAAAAAAGGCAGGAAAAATCAGTTCAGAAGGATGAGCAGCGGGTTTCAATGGGGGTGGGAGGAACAGTGAAAAGACTGAACGTGCCGAGTAAAAAGAGAAGGGACAGGAGTAAAAAGAGAAGGAAGCAGGAGAGGCGGTGGAAGGGAATCAGCATGGCACTTGAGTCAGGAAAACGGAGCGGGAGCGAAGGAAGCGCCGGTGGAATCACGGGCACGCTGGGACAGACAGAGGCACGTGTCCGCCGCTGGCAAGGGGGCCTTGCCGCCCACTGAGGAGACGGCGGACAGCTGAGTCTCCGGGCGGGCAGAGGTGGGAAGGCCCGGCCACTGCACCCCATTCATTCAAGGGGCACTGCTCATCCCTCGGTTGCTGGGGCTTTGTTGGGGCTGACTCGTAGTTCGATCAATCCCTTCATCCAATCCTGCTTCCACCCTCTTCCTTTCACAGGTGAAGATGCTAAAGAAACACGTGCCCCAAACTCCATCTTAGCATCTGCTTCTGGAACATCCAACGTGGGACTGTTGGTACCAACAGCGATCCAAGAAAGCAGGAGAAGGGGGAGGGAAGTTTGGAGATACATCACGTACCACCCGACTGGCAGTAAGGACCCCATCGTGGGGGTAAGTGAGGCACACAGCCCTTGGCACCAGCTGGCACACCCACTGAAACTTTAAAGACGGTGAACCGGGAGGCTCCACCAGTGGGGGCAGGCGTGTAAGACCGTGAGAGAGTGGTGGCGGTGGTAAGGACGATGGGCTAATAAGTAGTGGACGGCGACGGCTAAGCACTGCCTGCACTCCACCATGTTCCCCAAACCTTAGTGTGCCTTCCCATCACCTGAAGGGCTGGCTAAATCCCACACGGCTCGATGCCCCCCTCCAGAGTTTGTATCAGCAGCCGGCACAGACCGGGAATCTAACAAGTCCCCAGGTGAGGCTCTACGGAATGAACAGCGGAGGAGAAAGGCAACTGAAAGCCAGACGTGAAAGCCAGAGGGGGCTGCTGGAGGCACACAGAGAAGCTCTTGTCCTTGGCGGTGAGAGGTCAGCGCAGAACAGGATCGAGCCCAGGGCTCATCTACCTCGGAGTGGCTGGTCCTTAGAGGCAGGTCTGTCATGCCAAGGCCTGACAGCTGAAAACATCCACATCCCTCACCCCCACCCCAATTCCCAGTCAGTCTCCCCTCCTCGCCAACAGACCTTAATTAGGGCCATCTCACAGCATAACCCCATTGGGGAGATGCTGGGAGAAGAGCTTACACCCCAAAGGAGCTGTAAGAACTAGCCAGTACGTGCCACCAGCAGGAGTCTGCACAGGACCGGGTGCTGAGAGTGCTTGACCAAAAGGGGCAGGACATAAAGTTGGTTAAGGAAGACCTGGGAGACTGACTTGGGAGCATTCAGGAGTCGAGGATGCCAGGAAATGCCAGAAACTCCCTGCTAGGATGTCTGCTAAAAGCATGAAAATGGGAAGGCCCACACAGAGTAAAGTGAAAATACCCAAATTGTCATGACAGACAGAGGAGGAAGGAATTCTAAGACTCAAGAAGTGGGTGTATTATTGGAATGGCAGTAATATGTGACTGAAAAATATACCCAATAATCGAACTCCAGGGGAAGGCCCAGAGGACAGGGCAGTTACCAGGACGAAAAGGCATGTGCAGGCGCAGGGCCACCAGCATCGCTAGGAAGACCAGCGGCTTTCTCTGCAGCCAGGGCTGGCTGGGAGACAGGCTGTCACAGAGCACAGCTTGCTGACAGCAGCCGGTATGACAGGACTCTGAGCCCAGAGAGGCCAGAGATGATGGGGCCGTTAGAAGCCAGGTCACACAATCTTTACAACCAGCAAGATCAAAGTGGCCAGAGGGGAGAAGGGAGGGAATTTCAGGGGAAAGGGGTGAAGGGTTCGCAGGAACAAGTGTAAAGGACACATGGACAACAACAGGGTGTGGGGGTGGAAATGGGAGGGAGGTGGGGAGAGCTGGGAGGGTTGGGCTGGGTGGGGGGGAAAGGCAGAAAACTGTGCTTGAACAACAATAGCAATAAAAGTAAATAAGTAAATAGATAAATGAATGAATGAATAAGTGGCACCCTGGGAAGTCTGACACACAGAGTCCTGGGTGTGTCAACAGAACGCGGTGTCCTTGGGCACAAAATAAACGGGCAGCTGAACGACTACTACTTAGTTTGTACCAACAGAAGAAATCAAGAGTGACAGCCAAGTGGCTGGAGGTAGGTTGCTCCAAAAAGTCGGGATTCCTTGTCTGAAGAGGTAGCCAGCTCCCAGGAAGCCTTGCAACACCACTACAAGCAAAAATGCTCGTGACAACCCTGTCCTTCCCCCGGGGCCCATGGCTCTCTCCCGAGGTAACAGTACGCCGGGGAAGAGGAAGTCCAGACAGGCAAGGAGTGCCGCACACAGCATCTGAATCAACGCTGATTCTCAGGGCCTGGATGCATCGTCCTGGTGCCTCTGGTATAGAGTGGAAACCATGAGGCCATGGTGGTGAACAAAACCTTCATCAAGATCTGGCTCATAGTACGTCCACTCAGTCCACAAATCCACCTAAGCAGTCATTTCCCTGGTCCCCAAATGTATCATTGGAATAATGAAATTGGCTGGTGGTACCATCCCAACCTGGGTCACTGATCTGTGGGTTGAGAGCCATCACAATGCGAAAGGTCAAGCAGAAGCCACAGAAATGACCAGCCCCCGCCCCAACTTGGGCATCAAAGGCAGTATCGTTCTGGGGAGGGACGGAGGGAGGGATGGTCAGTGCCACCCTTCAGGATCTGAACCACGTGTGGTAATGGTCCCCATCACATCTCTGTCTAATCCACCAATCTGGCTTCTAAAGAAACTACATGGACCCTGGAAGATGACTACAAACTACCACAAGCTCCGACGACACCTGCTATGCCAGGTGTTTTAGCTTAGTTAGAGCAGTTTACAGGTGCAAAATACACGACATCTGATTTGCTGACTGCATTCATTTCCTCCCCAGTCAGAGTAAGGACCAGAAATGATTCTCGTACACATGGAGCAGGCATCTGTGGCTTTGCCACCGGCTTCCATTAACTCTCCCACTTGCTGTCAGAACACATTGAAAAGCTCTCGACCTTCCGGACACACTGCAGAACATGATACTGCTCCACCGCACCTCTGACGTTTCTGTGATCAAGCTAAAAGCCTAGGCAAACACACACTCCGCAAGGCGAGGTAAACCATACAGAGAGTCAGGGGCCTGGCACAGCCACACCATTGTTAGGCGTCAGCCGTCTAGGGAGTGCCAAGAAGACCATCCAAAGGAAAAGACAAACTAATTCATCCTCCATCAAACGGGACTCTTCAGGTTTGGGAGGCAGCATAACCCCCACCTGGGAATACGGCTCTGGCCCACTTACAGAGAGGTGCAAGGGGCTGCCACCTTGGAGCCTGGCTCAGGCAAGGAAGGCCTCGGCGGTTCTCAGCCGTGACGCCAGCAGCCCTGCCGTGGGGGCCGCACAGTTCAGTGAACTGTTTGATGGGCAAGATGCTGAGAGAAGTCTGTGGCCACACTGGGAGACTCACAATCCTGGCCTCCAGGGTTCTGGAGCAAAGCCATGCCGTCCAGAGTGAGGAATTCCATGCCTCTGACAAACAAGCCCTGGTGTGCTACTGGGCCCTGGTGGACAAGGCAGGCAGGCCTGGGGACAGCAAACAGACATGCGGCTGGGACTGCCCATCACAAGTTGGGCTGTCAGCCCCACCCAGGCACAAGTTTGGGTGGGACCGGAAATGACCCATCATGGCATGGGAGGTGCTACACCCAGAGTCGAGCACACGCAGGAGCAGCGGGCACAACCAAGCTGCACAAGCAGGTGGGCCACCGCTGTCGCACCAGCACCCCTCCCCCCGCTGATGACTCAGGGCGGGAGGACTGAAGCGGAGGGAAAGCCCAGGCTTGGATTGCAAACGGCTCCGTCAGGAAGGGGTGCAAGCTGAAACCAGGCTGTGCCGCAGCCTCATTCACGGACGGCTCTGGAGGACGGTGGTGAGGGCCAATCCTCCCAACGGGCAGTGTCAGGCGGTGTACCTGGTCATCCACTTTGTGTGGAAAGAGAAGTAGCCTGAGGTTAGAATATAGATGGGCTCGTGGCAGAAGCACGTGGCCATGCCAGCTGGTCAGAGGCCTAAAAGGAAAAAGATGGGAAGATCAGGGATAAGAAGGTCGTGGGCCAGAGGCCCGCAAGTGGACACACGGGAGTGAGCACGCCTCTACAGGACACGTGGGTGTCCACTGGAGAGCACCCACCACAGAAGAGGTTCCAAACCACCGAGTCGACCAGATGGCGTCAGCCGGCCTCGGTCATCAGCCACCGGAGTTGACGGGATGGGCACGGGAACGAAGGGGCCACAGTGGCACAGACGGGGGTCTTCACATAAGCCCAACGGCATGGACACACTCACAAGGCCAGGCTAGCTAACCGCCACCGCGGAACGTCCACCCAGCCGCCTACACGACCAGTGCGGGCCCCCAACGTGGCACACTCACTCCCTGAGGAGACCGACCTGCCGCCCCGTAGGAAGGGGACCACACAGGCCCCGTCCACCTCGCAAGGGCCCAAGTTCACTCTCACAGGAGTAAACACACCCTGTGCATATGGGTCTGCCCGCAGGTCCGCAGCCAGCACCACCGTCCTCCCAGATCTCCCTTCTCAGAGCCCGCTGCCCAGCTGTGGGGGTGGCAGTGAGCAGAGAGCCTGCAGCCACCGGCTCCTTCAGGGTCGGGCTCTGCTGCAGAGCCCCCTCCCGCAAAGCGTGCCCCTCGTGGGGCTGCCTCCTCTAGGGACAGAGGGGAATGGGGGTGTGAAGGACATCGCAGCTCAATGCAGGCAATTCTGACAAGCCAGGCTTCATGGGCCCGTCACAGGGGAGCCGCTCGTTCTGTGCAGTCCTGCCTCCACACTCCTGCCTGATGCCCCTTAAACACCCCACACCCCAAACTGCACTGCGGCACCTGCTTTCAGAGACCCCGGCCTGAGGCCCATGTGCAGATACCCACGAGGTGCAGGCCTTGTCCCACAGTTCCTTGCCACACTTGCCACCTTTCCAAGACAAACGAGGTGAGAGCGAGGCAAGCAGTTTAAAGTGTCCATCGTTGTCTCACGGTCTTTATAGTCCAGTCGTTGTAATGACCTCAAACAGGTTTTGAATAGAAATTAAGCATTTACATACACCATGTTTAAACATATAATGCCGAATCATAAAGTGGCAATCCTGGGATCAATGAGGATAATTTGTAGAAATAGAAGGTAATGGGGGGAAATGAAAGGAAATAGCTGAAAGGGCGTAGTTATATACAACTCGAACACGTAAAAACACTCGACTGGACCAGTCACACACACCGGAGCGTCCTGACGACGCAGGACCGGGCCAAGCTGGCACGTCCACGTGAGACTCCGCGCGGTGGGGACCAGGGACTGACCGAGACCAGCAGAGACGACGGCAGAGCACGTGTCCCCCGGGGGAGAGAGGACACGCACCTCACAGCGGCTGCTGAGATCACTTCTCCGGGCTAGTTCATAACCAATTGCGACAGAAACACACAAAAAATATTACAGTACACATGGTTTTAACATAACTAAAACTAACTCAAAGACACCATGCCTCCTTTAAATAAGGAAACTCCCAGAATTTTGTATGGTTTCCTGACAACATCCCCCACTCCAAATCCAAACCCAAGCACTTTCCTTCTCCAATGATCAGTAACGGGGACTACTAGGAAACAGGAAATGACTCTCTGAATGGTATTACTTCATGGGGAGGAGGGAATAGCAACGGCATCTGTCTACTTCTGACTGCTCAGAGCTTACAAACACAATAAGCCAAACCAGTTACCTCTTCTCCGGGGTAAATGCTGTGTCTAATTCCTGTGCGCCTGGCCTTTGCGCTGCACTTGCAGAGTGGTCCGTCGTTCATCTGTCAGAAACAGAAGGGAATTCAAGTTCATTGGGGGGCAAGTCCACGCCATGCTCAACGATGCTCCGGAAACTGTGTGGGTTTTAACGTCACGAGTACGGAAGCTCTGAAGATGCTATCGCCATCAGAAGATTAGACGGATGTCCCCACACCAACAGAGCTGCCAACTGTCCACACTGTCCAGTAAAAGCAAGCGGTGTGAGCCCGCCAGATCCCCAGGCAGCTTGTGCAGCCGAGCAGGAGAGGTCGGTGTCGGCGCACTTCTGCCGCCATCCTCTCCTGCCCCTGTTCGGTATATTTCTCCCCTTTCTTACTTCGGGAAGAACGATGCTTGCACAAAAGAAAAGCGTATTTTATATACTGAGTGAACCCATAAAATGCTGTGGAAGTAATCGGCAGATTACATGTCTTCGAAAGAGACACCGGAAGGTATCTGAAGCAGAAAGAAGAAAACGCCCACTAGAGCCAGAAAAACTTCCAGCACTAATCGGGTAAGCCTGTGTCGGGTTTTTGACCCGAATCCATTGTGCTGCCCTGACCTCCGCCCACATGATCCCATGAGTGCGTGATTCCTAAATGCCGCTTGGGTGGAAAGATGACTGCTAAGCGTGGCGCGGGGCAGGTCGTGGAGGGGAATCTTAAATAGCTCAGGGTGCATGTACTCAAGGAATATTTATTCTAGATAGGAGAAATAACATACAACTAACATGCTTAGTGATTTCACAGAAAATGGGAAAATGTCAGCCCAGGTGGAGATACCACTGGCTTCAAAGAGAGGAAATACCTGAACGGCCAAAAAGGACAGGCAGAGAAGGCGGCTATTTTCCATGAGCCGCCAGCAGAGGCAAGAACGAGAAGGAAGAGATTCTGCGTGACGAGCTCCAGGGACACCAGAGCCGTCTAGGAGGGTGCGCCACGGGTGTGAGCAGTTAGACCACGCAGGCAGAGCTGCAGCCAAAGTCCTCAAGGGCCTTAAAGCCAGTTTCACGGCCTTATTCAACATAAATGGCAGTACGGAATCAAAAAGGAGACGGGAGCATCAGTTTGGAGAGAGAGGAAATGGAATTCCATTTCTCACTTTCTTTGTATTAACAAAGTATACATATTATATACATATACCTATAACATAACATATATTTACACAAACACACACATTTCTTTAAAGTTCTAGAGACGGGTAACTCATTGCGTCCAATGAAAGCATCTCAATAAAACTCTGAAAAGAAATGTTGAAGTGAAAAACTGTAACTTTCTTTATCCTTTCGGGAAAATCTAAAGCTGCAGGTGGTACAGCGGAGAAATAACATGGCTGCCTTAAAAGAAAATACCAGCTTAAGATTTTGTCCAAAGTAACAGGTGGCAAACGGAGACATGACACAGCACACTCCTCATGATGGTCACGGCCTGGGATGAACAGTGTGGAAAGGTCGCCCCGTGCTCACTGACCTCCAGGCGGGCAGACAGACAGACACCCTCCACTCCCGCCCGTGACCAGGGTCTGGGCCCTCGTGCAGACCAGCCCTTCACGGGGCCCAGCTGTCCCGAGGACACGAAAGCAGACGCAGTGAAACACGGCGGTGGGGCCCCACGGAGTGCTCAGACAGGACTGAGGGCCCACAGAGACCAAGGGACAGGCAGGACAGTCGGTGACAGAGCCCACGCTGGGGGGTGAGGGGGTGAGCACGAGTGGACACGGGACGGACAAGAACGCTCCGGTCAGATTGTGATGGCGGTGGTACAGTCCTGCGAGTGTTCTAAAAAACACTGAACCGTACACTTTAACAGTTACTGCGTAAACTATACGTGGTATGTGAATTAGAACTCACTAAAGCTGTTTAAAAGATCATTTATATGATTGAAATATCAAAGTGAGTTTCAAAATGCAGTGATATTTGCAAACGTTTCTGCTCACATCCAAGGGGCAAAAGGGACTACAAAGTACATTTGTGTCAGGCATTCTAACTTTACTAATGCTACGGAGGAGAAAATTTAGGAGCTGCCACCTCACAAGAGCCAGAGGAGAGCATTCAAATTAGTATAGGACGGTGTAAGTCTATTTGCAAAATATAAATTTTAAGTTATCTTTTTATAGGAGCATGTTTGATTGTGCTTAATAACTTCATATGCACTAGACACTATCATTGTTTGTTTTGTACATTGGTAAAATACCAATCTCTTATAAAGATACTATTTTGTATTATGTAGTGCTTCATAACCAAACAGTAAGTAGAAATAAAAATATGTCCAGCTATGACATCATGAGCTCAAACACGCCTAACAAGGAAGAGAACTTGCATGGAATTGTGACTATTACCAACTGATAAACAGGAAGTCTTCCAGGACTGAAGACATTGTTTATCACATTGCTACGAGACACCTTCCAGACGAGGTGTTTTAAAAAGGCCCGTGAGCCCTCTCTCCCTCACCCTGCCATCTGTCTCCTTCCACTGGCTGCACGTTTAATGGGGCAGGGCCATTATCCCGTTCCCTAGCACAGGATTTACCGGCGTCGTCAAAAGTGATTCAAGGGGCAGCTGCCCCGGTGCTGACACTCCGGAGCTGAACTCTGAAGCTGAAAAGAAATGGGCTCTGAGGAATGATGCACGGCCCTGAGAGTACAACTCAGGGTCAGGGCCAGCCGAAAGCACCCTCTGAGCCTGCAGGCGGGAAGGCGACGTGTGGGTTGGCAGCCGTCACAGCAAGGACACGGAACACACACGCACCTGGCCCGGGTCATTGTACCACAGCTCGTCGTGCAGTCGGTCAGGGTGGGCCTTCTTGCGCTTGATTTCTGCAATGACGTCGAAAACCTCCGAGTCTGAGCTGCTCGAACAGGTGCTGTCCTCATCGGACTCACACTCGGATTCGCTGGAACTTTCTGGCAGAGGTGAGAGAAAGACATGAATTCAGAGAGGTTGAAGAAATTCGCAAGATGTTGACATGTAGCGACTTCCAAACGACCCACACCTCCTCACGGAAGGACAATTGTTTATTTTTTCAGCAGATACTTGAGTGCCTGCTCTGCCCCAAGCGCTCTGCTCCACGATACCATGACAACTAGTGCGGCCCATGGTGCTAAGTCACGACCTAGCGGGCAAAGCAAACAAAGATTTTTACAGCCCTGGCTGGTGTAGCTCAGTGGATTGAGCGCGGGTTGCAAACCAAAGCATCACAGGTTCAATTCCCAGTCAGGGCACATGCCTGGGTTGCAGACCATGGCCCCCAGCAACTGCACATTGATGTTTCTCTCTCTCTTTCTCCCTCCCTCCCCTCTCTAAAAATAAATAAATTAAAAAAAAAAATATTTTTACAGAGAAAGACTTTATGATGATATCAGTGAAAATGCAAACCACGGTAGTACCGGATTTCACATTTCAAAAGGTGCAGCGAAGAGCAAGTCCCATGTCTCCCCCAGCCCTATCTAGAAAGGTCCTCGATGAGTCCCTGGCCAGGGTGAGCCGGGCAGGGTGGTGGTTGGCCGGGCTCAGGAGGAGAAGGGGGAGGAGAAGGTGAGAGGAGTGGAACCCAGGGCGCTGGAGCCGAGGCCAGGTAGTAAGGGGCTGGAGGGTGGTGACGGCATGACTCGGTTTAAATTTATTTTCTCAACAGCAGCAATAAAAGACTTCTGTTGGAAATCTTTTTTTCCAACTTGGAAGTAACCAGATAAAAACAGACCGAGAATGATGCTACGGGGAGCGAGCCAGCCCAAAAACACAAACGCCGTGTGACTGCACGGACATGTGGCACATCCCGGGGTCAGGTTCGCAGGGACAGAGAGCGAGCGGACGGTGAGCCCCCCCCCCCCCCACCCCGGCACTGGCGGCAAGGGGCGGGGGCAGGGAAGGGTGGGGATTGCTGTTGGATGGGAACAGAGTTTCAGGTTAGCCGGACAAAGAGAGTCTGGAGATTATACAACAGTGTGAATGTACCTAACACTACTGAGCTGTAAACTTAAAAATGATGTTGTGTTGTGTGTATTTTAGCACAATTTAAAAAAAAAAAAAACAGGCCTAGAACTTAGATTAATCCTACAAGAGATGAGTGCCGTATAGCACAGTAACAAAACTGCACACTTACACAGCTGTATTCTCGAGTGTACTGTATGGGACAGATACCACCGTCTCCCTCTGTTACAGATGACAAAAGTGAGGCACAGAGAGAGTAAATCACTTGCTCAAGGTCACATTTCAAGTGGGGGAGCAGGGATTTGAACCCAGGCCCACTGGTTCAGTTGGTGTTTTTACCCACCATGGATTAACTGCGTCTCGGCGTGAGACACTCGGTGAAGGCGGGCAGAGGAGAGCCACGGCACACAAAGGAAGACGTGTAAGGAATGTGTCCTCTCTGCATAGCACTCTGCTAGGGGCCAAGGACACAAAGTGGTGAACGGCGTGTCCGTCCCCAAAGAGCTCAGCATCTACTCGAAACCCCAGACACGTGAAAAACAGGAGAAAGTTACAGAAACTGTCTGTGTGAGCGGACAGAACCGTTCACACGGAGCCGCACTCCCTCATCAGCCCAGGGGCACCCTGACCGTGGCCGCCTGCCCGTCAGAGGCACGAGCAACGGGCACCAGGGCCCACTTTTGGCGGGAGGCTGCAGTACAGTCCCTCTGCCTCTGTGACTGGATGACTCTGCAAGGGACACAATTGCTGGTCAGTGCACCTTGCAAACAAGATTTCCTCTGTATTCTGCCGAACGCGACTGAGAAAAATCACCATCGAAAAGAAGAATGTTCCATCATTATGTATTCTGCAGACCGTAATTAAGGAAAAGAAAATGAAAATGGGAATCTCAACTTGGGACTCCCAAGGACACATCCCAAGAGCCCGGGACCGAGCCATGGTAAAAGCACAGAGTCTTGCTCTGGTAACTTCGGACTCACCTAAGTCCTCATCCAGCTTCGTCTTGGGCGGCTCCCACGGCGGTCTAGCGGCTTTGGCCTTCTCTTGCCGGCTCCCCAACTCTTCCTCGAACTTGTCGTACAGGTCGCGGAGCCTGCTGGTGCCAACCACAGTAGAATCTCCCTTTGAAAAGTCAAGGGTCAGTATTAGAAACTGCATTAAAAATAGTCTTTCTGAAGACACATAGGACCTCAGAAGTAATCAAAGATTTGTAACAGCAAGGGGTCATTTTCAACCCTCGATTTAACAAACGCATAAACACAAAATGCCCAATGCTGGTAATTACGCTCTAAATCAAACACAAATCTATGCCTTCCTCAGGAAGGTACACTTCGCCAACATTCAAAAACCATTAAAACTGTTTATCTCTGGCCTTTCTGATATGACAAACAACCATCAAGACCCACTGAGAACCCATAACACCCGACGTGCTCCTGGAAAGCACAGACTCCCCACGACTGAAAGTCTCCAGCAGTCTGTCTTTCACACTAGTCCAAGGGTCGAAGAGAAATAACCCACATGTCCCTACACACACACACACACATACACACACACCCATAAACACAGGGGTACACACACACACACACACACTCCATAACCCACAAACATGGGGCTCTGCAATGCGCTCCTACTCTCTTCCCAGGCTGAAAATCATCTTGAATGTCCACACTGTTGGACATAAGAACATTAAACCGTGAAATGCGCAGTACAGCCCGAGAGGACCATGGTTCCCCTCAGCCCCACGTCTCCGCTGCACCAGAGGTGCTAGGACCGCACTGGCCTTCCTAACCCTCACTGCCCAAGGCTGGGCTGCCGGGGCGTCAGCCTTCCCTCTGTGTTGGAACTGGAACACACCCACAAAAATTAAGAAAAAAATAAAAGTTCTGGAGCCTCACTATCTTCAACTGTGTTGTTTTGTTTTAGGAATAACACCAACGGCAGCCATTGTCCTCTTCCCTGCTAATAGGACCATGACGTTCTTCAGACGGGGGGCAGAGAAGTCCCGACCTCAGGGTAGGTGGGCTGAGCCACACTCTCCCCACCCCCAGCAGCTGCCCGTTCCAGTCCCCGGAAACTGGACATGTCACCTTGCATGGCCGAAAAGGGTTTGCACACGTGATCAACGTTACAAAATTGGAGACAGGGAGATTATTCTGGATAATCTGGGTAGGCCCAACACACAACGAGCCTCTCATAGCCGAGACCTTCCCAAGGGGAGTCAGAGGCGCCAGAGAAGGGGAGGCCGAGATACTCAAAGCACAAGGAGAACTCCACCCCCGCTGCTGGTCTGGGAGATGAAGGAAGGGGTCCCCGGATGTCCACGGCCTCCAGAAGCTGGAAACAGCCCTCCCCTGCCAGCCCGCAAGGGAACACGCACTTCAAACCTACAGCCACCAGAATCTGAACTCTGCCACAACATGAAAGAGCAAGAAAACAGATTCTCTCCCGAAAGGAACACAGCCCTGCTGACACCTTTACATAGCCGATGAGACCCAAGGGTGACTTCTGACCTCCACGAGTGTGAGGTAATAAATGTGTGTCGTTTTAAGCCACAGTTTGTGGAAATCTGTTACGGCAGCCACAGAAGATGAACCCCTGAAGAAGAGAGAAGTCACGGTTCTGGAGAAGGGATGAAAGAAAGACCTGTGGGACCTCGGGACCAAGTTCTAGAGGAAGGCCCCGCCCAACAGTGCCCTCTGCACCCTGCATCCGGTGTGTCCGGACGGGACGCCTGGGGCTGCAGTGGTCATCCTGCAACCACAGTGGGTGCTCCAGGGATAGCCGACACCAAACCGGAGCCCTGTCTCCACTGACCACGAAACGAGCACGTGCCACGGCCTCCCTCTGGACACCTCGCTCAGAAAACCAAACCGGGCTCTCTGGAGTCGTGACTAGTCGAGGGTTGTTCCAGTCATGCCCCGCACGATGACAATGGGCAGCTGTCTGGAGAAATGCAGCGTTGCACAACTTTGCTATGTGTGAACATCGTCGCACACACTTGCACAAACCTGGACGGCACAGCCTATCACCCGCCCCAGCTACACGGGAGAGCCCGCTGCCCCTGGGCAACACGCCCGTACGGCATGTCATCTACAAAACGATGCAGCACGCAGTCAGGCACGAGAGAAAATGACGCACTAGAGACACAGGAGGCGGCTGCCAGGGTGAGCCGCACACTGTTGTGCAGCACTTTTTCATGCAAAGAGAAAGGGTGTACTCTAGAACAATAATACAGTGTACCGTGTTGTAGCCACACGAACCACAAACACGGCCTTTATTACCATCACCAAGCATCACCTGCTGTACGTAATTGTAGGGCGACCCCTTGACACCACTGGCACCACCACAAACACGAGAGTGACACGTGGTGCTGTGGCATCGCAACGGCTACACAATCACTAGATGACAAAGTCTGCAGCTCCATATGGGACCACCGTCGTCCTGCGGCCCGTCACTGACCAGAACGCCGTTATGTGGCGCATGACTGTGTTTACAGCAACGTTCCTCAGTGACAAATACTTTCCCTCCCAGGATGCTCTGAGGACTGAATCAGATAATATGAGAAGCATGGAGTAAAGTTCTGGCACCGTGAAAGTGCTCGGTATGTGAGCTCTCCCTTCCCTGTATCGCACTGGCTATGACTTAAAACCCTGCTCTAATGTACCAAGTAAAATACCACCCCACCATGAGAGAGTTCTCAAGCCCTTTTTTCCAAAGACAAGGGAGTCCCCACAAGCAAGGGTTCGGTCCCAGACAAAGCCACTTCCACAGAATTCCAACCAACAGCATGCTCTCTCCTCTGACCCCACGCACTGAATCTAAGGTCGGCCACCTCCCGGGTCCTGAGTCTGCAGGATTCACTCCTGTACTCTTCCACTGAATCAATGAACATTACTGTGTGTCTGTCCTCCACGGATAAACAATGGAATGAAGGCATCACACCTTCGGGAGAAGAGAGAGAAAAAAGAGACAGAAAACCAAGTGGAGATGGAAGAGAGGAAAAGGGAGGTGAGCACACGGAGGAGGCCGTGGAGCCCCCCACGGCAGCGCGGTCTGGTGGCCGAGCCCACCTTGCACGGCACGTGCACCGCATCTCTCAGGAGCCCATAAAGAGTGACCATACCTGCCGTTCCACAAGCCAGCCAACAGGCACGGGAAACTTCCCATGGTTACGTCCGGTCACCCACACACCCGTACGCACACGTGCACACACACGCCACAGACTGCGTGGAGCAGCTCTCTACGAGTGAGAAGCCCCCAGCATTGAGTCAAGCAGTGCCACAGAAATGCAGGAGGAGGACCCTTTGTTTCACCTACTGCACTCTCGCCCCCATGAAACAGCTGTCATCCACAGCGGCAGTTCTCATGCGGGTGGGAGGCCCCCCCAGGAGACACTGACCATGTCCACAGACAGCTCTGGGTGTCACCACCGGGCAGGGGCTCTGCTGGCATCGAGTGCAGAGCGGGCAGGCCCCACCACGGGGAGTCACCAGCACAGCACGTCAAGAGCGCCAAGAGCGCCGACGCTCGGAAGCCGGGCCTGCGGCGCATCCCCTGCGGACCTACCACCTGATCCATGGGGTCGCTGGAGTAGTAGTTCTCCGAGTGGGTGCAGCGGATCCACACGGGCTTCAGCAGCTCCTCCTCCTCCTCCTCATTTCTGTCGGGCAGCGCCTCCTCCAGCTCCTTCTCCTTGATGGAGGTGTAGCTCTTCTCCTTGCCAGAGCCCTGGCTGTCGCTCCACCTGTCTTTGTCTTCTTCCCAACGAGCTCTCTTCTTCTCCCTGCTTGGGGAGCGACTTCAAAAGGGGGCGAAGGAGGCTAATTATTAAAGAAGTTCTTTTCTTGTAAAACTATGCTATTTCACCTGTCTCATTCACTTTTCACCTAAGATAAAAATGCCATGCCAAACTACATTTACTTTTGGTACACCAGCAAGTCCTGAATACCAGTCTGGTGGCATCAGAATCACCTGAAGTTACTGGTTTAAAAATACAAATTCCCAGGCCCTACCCCAGATCTACTTACTGATTCACAGTCTCCGGGGGTGGGGCCCAAGAATCTGTATTTTTAATACTCTCCCCAGGTAATTCTGGTGCGCATCCAGCAGGTTCGGGAACAACTGGCAAACCGTAACTCCTAGAAGAGAAACATACTTGGAAAACACCTGGAAATCTCTATGTACAGACAGTTCCGCGGGGAGAACACTAGTTTTGAGTCCTGCGTATCCTCCTCTGCCAGGAAAAAAAAGGTTTCACGAAACACGGTCTCAGCTTGGACATAAATTGAGTCTGAGGACCGTAACCTGAAAGTGAGCCGGTCGCAGGGGTGAGACGGTCACCCCTGACCGTCTCTCTGGAGCCCCACGCGTGGGCATCACTCCTGCTTCGCGTAAGTCTGATCCCCACAGACACTAGTGTTAACTGGGTTAAAAAGGATAAAAGCAACTCCGTCGCCTTGAATTTCTGAGGTTTGAAATTTGCCAAGGCCCATCCTATGGATGTGCTCGGAGGGGAAACCTACAGGGTAGATTTTAACTAATTTAAGCCCCAGAAATCTGGGTGGGACCGTAGAGACCTCGAGAACCCAGCCCAGGAGAGTGACTGCTCTCCCCGAGTTAGGCTGGCAGCCTCGGCAGCTCCACTGACACTGCTATGGTTAGCCGAGAGAGCTTACGTCTGGATCGGAGCCCCAAGTTAACTCTTTCCACCAACCCTACCACTAACTTCCAGTGTTATGATGGTGTAAGTGCGTAGGCGTGTGTGCATCGAGGGAAGGAATGGGTGATTAGAAAGGGTATATATATTGACATTATTTCTAAATATTACAATGTGCATCACTGTTACCAGAAGAAAAAAAATCACTGCCAAGTAAAATGTATATTCATTCACTGTACGAAAAAAATTAAGCATTGACAAAATTAACACAAAAGTCACCTGTGCCACCACAAACAGGTAAGCGCTGTGTTTCACAAATGCATTAAAACGTGGAGATATAGGAATACACATAAATACACACAAGCTTTAACCAACAAAACTCTGTCGGCTGTCCTCACTCACGGTAAATGAGGAAAACCGTTCTATTTCAGTACACCCGAACCTGGACCCTTCAATACATGCGCATCACCCTTTCACACGCACACCATCGTTTAACAAATCTGATCAAATGGAGGTTGTCACCACTGTTTTACCAATGTAAGCAATGCTGCCATGAACACAACTTGTGCTCTTTGCACACCTGTCAGACTATTAAACACAAAGGGTGTGTGAGTCCTTTTTCTCAAGGCTTCTCTACACATGGGCAGGGTCAGGTTAGACCACCACCAAAGCCTTATCGGATTCCCATTTCCACACGCCCTGTCGCCGTGACTCTCCTTCAGCCTCTCCATTCTGATGAGAAAAGGATCTAATCAAAGGTAACGTGCCCATTTTTATCACTACTGAAACTACACGTCACATTCACTTCTTCTATGAACCCCCCAGGCATGTGGTATGCCAGTATTTGTGAAATGAGGATTGCGGTCCTTTTTATTGAGTGAAAGACTTTTTTTATTGACAATCACCCTTCTTCTGTCACATGTAACGTAACCTTTTTCAGCTTTGTTTTCCATTTAAATTCTATCTGCTTATTGCGACACATGACTTTTGTGTGGCAGAATCTAGATATTTTTAAATGCATGTTTCCTCCTTAGCATTATGCTTACAATCCTTCCCATGTGAAGGTCAAATAAATATTTTATATTTTCTTCAGTTACTTATAACCCTAAATCTCTCTCCCTCTCTCTCCAAGACAGAAGGCAGAAATTCCGGGGTTTGTTTCCACATGGCCCGCCGACTGCCCCCTCGTCGGCTTCTCCTCTGACCTGAGAAGACGACTCAACAGCACATGGGAGGGTCACGTGTCCTCAATGTGGCTCGGGCTCTGCTCCGCGGATCTACTTACACCCACGTCAGGTTGTCGTACTTCTTGTGCGTTCACGGAACATTTCAAAACTCCTAAGGCTACACTTTCATTTTTCTTCCTTCTTCTCACTTCTACTCCAAACAATTTGACTCAACAAGTTCTAAAACCTACACTTCAACTGGTTGTATTGCAGTCATAGACGATCTTGAAGAAAGCTGGTATTCGTCCGACACTGTCACCCACCCCCACCACGGGGCTGGGGCACACCCTCCATCACCTTCTTTGTCATCAGCGACATTGGTATTTTCTTCCCGTGGACCCGTATAGCTTTTAAGTCTTATTAAGACATTTAATTTTAATCAATATAAATTTTCTATAGTAAACCTACATTGTTCTTCATTACATTTTCTAAGTAGGTATTCCTGATTTATTGAGGAAGGCTACTAATTCCAGTGGGTTTGTCTTGTAACTGTCCACGTCAGTGGGTCGATTCTCACTGTCCCTGAGCTGACCCACTTGAACTGTTCTGACAGCACCATTAGCTCCTAACAGCAACTGAGCTCCCAGTGGTGGGGTTCGGTCTGTTTTCGGTGCTATGAGCCTGGTGCTCTGCTGAGCACCTTCCTGACACTCGTGTGCACTCCTTACAAGCCTGTGCTGTGGCAGACGTGAGCGATCCCCTACAGAGGGAACAGAATTAGAAATCATGTCACTCATCCAAGACCGCAAAGCTAGTAAGTGGGAGGTACTAATGCGGTTGACACAGACATTTTGACACGTAGTGAAAATCCCCCCAAGTGTTTATTTTCACCAAGAAACGCAGGCAGAAGGCAGCCTCACTCCCCCTTCAGGCGGGCACCCTGAAAGACGGAAGCCCGGGGCCCACCGCTGGGCCGGGCGCATCAGCCAGCGTTCCTGTCTCCCGCACTCCGAGAGGGGCCTTTCAAGACGGGGCGACTCTTCTTCTCAGGTGTCTCAGACACTCCAACGTCCAAACTCCAAACCCGAGGCTGTTTCTCGACCACACGCTGCATTAGAAACTGTGATAACCTGTCCCCCTTCACCGTGCCTACACCTCGGATGTTTTTTCCCCGTCCGCTGGGTTACACTCACAGAGCCCACGTCGGCCCTCTCCACCAGCTGCAGGGCACTGGGCGAGGAACCGCCAGACCCAGGAGACGCCCGACACTCCACGTTAAAAGCCGTCGACCCCCAGTGGGTCCTCAGTGGCTTCCGCCAACTCAGCGACTCGGCTTTCTCCGTCTGTACGTCCCTCTTCACCACCTCCTCGGCGAGTCCTTCCTCGCTGGACAAACTCTCCCCGGTTCATCTCACCTAACCACAGCGTCCAGGTTTGCCGTCTGGGATCTCTGGTCTGACCTTTACACCTGTGTGTCCAGTGTGCTACCCTGCAGTTCCACCTGGTTGTCTCACCGAGTCGCACCCCCACACGCCCCGGTCTGAACTCATCCTCTGGCCCTTCCCAGTGCGATGGGGACCACCAGGTCTCAGGGAGCAACTGCTGCGTTGCCTTCCTTCGTGACCCGTCACCAAGACTCTGCTGACTCTGTCTCACAAGTACGTCTCCATCACCTCCACCACTCCCGTTCCTGCCGCCACTGCCCCAGTCTAGGCACACTCATTCCCTTCTAAATTACTGCAAATGCTTTCTACACTCATTTCCTCCAGACTTGACCTTCACAGAGCATTCCCCCACACATGCTCCTTTCTCTTCCCCTCCCTCCCTCCTTCCCTAATGCACCCCCGAACTGTGCCCACTCTGGGTATCAATGAAATGTCCATTTATCCACAACTTCCCCAGCTGCCTTTTTCACTGCTGTGTTCCTAGAGCAACATGTAATTGTTCCAGCAAAAGCACTTCTCGTAGCACTTAACTCTCTTATGCCTGTAAAGTGGGGGCCGTTGTTAACAACTGTATCTCCTGCACCAGCACAATACCTGGGACGCCCGTATTGCAATGTAATGTATTTCGTTTGCTTGCTGATTAAGTTATGCGATGTTAGGTGACAAGGATAAGCAAAGGAGCCTCACCTTTTTCCTAACTTGTATGGGAAAGCCTGTAAGGTTCCGACAGTCAATTTGGTTGTTTTGAGATGGTGACAACCATGTTCCTCATGAGACAATGTTCTCCATCATGTTAAAGAATCTGCTTATATTCTTAGTTTACCGAAGTTCCTACTCATAAATTGATGCTGGTTTTATATGAAATAGCTAATGGGCAGGAACTGAGAAAATCCTATCAGTTCTGACATAAAAAATTAGTTATACATTTCTTAATACTAACCTATCTATCCATGCAAACTCAGAATAAATTGTTATTTTAACATAGAAACTTTCTCCTCTGCTACTCAGATTTCCATATCCATATTCATCAGAGACTGTTTTTTAGTCTTCTTTCATTGGTCAGGTTTGCCCCTGGGTTTTCCTGACACCGCAGCAGGAGCTGAGCTTCCCCTCCATCTTCTCCAGTGTTCTGGACGAGTGTAAAACTTTTTAGGAGGTGGTACAAATCCAACTTCTTCCATTTCTTTCCATGGTTATTGGTCCATTAAAATTTTCTACTTCTAATATGAAATCTATAATTTTTATTTTCACTTCCAAGTTTCTAAATTTTTAAAAATTTTTTTAAGGGCTTATTATTTTTAGAGAGAGGAGAAGGGAGGGAGAAAGAGAGGGAGAGAAACATCAATGTGTGGTTGCCTCTCACGCAGCCTCCACTAGGGACCTGGCCCACAACCCAGGCATGTGCCCCGACTGGGAATCAAACTAGCGACCCTTTGGTTCACAGCCCACACTCAGTCCACTGAGCTACACCAGCCAGGGCCCAAGGTTCTAAATTTCTTAAAGAAAACACCTATACTTATGCCACTGTGCTGTCAATTTTAAATCTCCTTCACTACTATGATACATTCTTTCTCCTACCTAACAAAATGTGTTTTCCTTTTCTTGATTTGCCACTTTTTAAGTTGTATGACCTTTCAAAGAAGTTTTGCATTTATTCACAAATATTGTTACAGTGCTATAGTTCTGTTTTCTATTTCATTGATCTCTTTTATCTTTAAATTCTTTTTTCTGCTTTCCTTTACCAATTTCCAGAGCCAAACAATCAGGTAGTGTGTGTGTGTGTATGTGTGTGTGTGTGTGTGTGTGTACCATTTATTTGGCATTCACTTTAGACCCAGTCCTAGTGTTTTGCATGTATTATTTCAATGAACCCTCACCACTAAATGCGTTTATAAGTGTCCTTATTTTAGACAGATACTGAAGCTTAAAAAGGTTAGATAACTTTATACAATAACAACGTTGAGAGAACTAAGAATTGACCCCAAATCTGTCAACCCCCAAATGCTGTTCTTAATTACCATTATATAAGAACACAGAATTGATTACATTCTGTAAGTTTTGGTTTATAACAATTTCAATGTCATCTTTCTAAATACAGTGTGACTGTAGTTTTACTTTCTTTCTGAAACAAGTATATTTAAAATCATAATTATGAGTTTCCAAGGTTTTTTTTTTTAAAAAAAACCTTGAATTATTAGCAATTGACGTCAGAAAAAGTGGCCCATGTAATTTCTAATTTCTGGAAATTTATCAAGATTTTCCTTGTGCATAATCAATACATCTTGAAAGTAGAGACTTAAAACTGAGCGGCTGCTTTAGCTTGTCACAGGGCATTTTGGAAGACTCTTAAGTATTCTGAAGACGTGGCTGATACTTTGCATAAGCACAAAATCTGAGTTCAGGGAGATAATCCTATGACTGCTTTCCGTGTGAACTCCTTGCTTACCTTCCAGATCTCTTATACTCTTTTGTGTAGGACCTTTCCAGAGATGGTGATCTTCGGCTGTCCCGGTGCCTGTGTCTCTCCCGTTCCCGCTCTCTTAAAGGAATTAATACACAGAGCTGTTTTCAACAGAAAGACTCAAAAACACCATCTCTCTTCACTGAATTCATCTTCTAACTACAGCGGCCTTACCTAAGGATTTTTCAGGTACTACTACCTATGGGACGTTTTTATTCACCCTGCACTTATTAGAGAATAAAGGAGTTTTCTTTTACAAAAGTTCACTAACTTAAGACATTTTTTGCTCTTTTCTGTAAAGAACGAAGTCACACCTGATGCTAAGCAACACAGGGAATTGTATCGTCATCTTCTGCAGAGACCTTCCAACCAGCCCATCTTGGGTTATTTAACCTACAGGGGAAACTTTAAAGTATTCTATTGCCTGTTAATTTCTAGGAAACTCTCAACTTCACCCATGAAATAAAGGTAAATAAAAGCTTTAGTAGTAACTATTAGAACAAGGTTCTATAATGAAAGAGTTCTAAACCTCCAGGATATGGGCCTGAGCTATAGTTCTGGCCATCACTAATTGCCACGAGACCGGAAGTCATTTTACCTGTCAATGCTACTTTCATTGGAAATGAACTCTACATGGAGACCCTGAGTTTATTTAGTATAGAAGTAGAATGAGGAATTTTAAAACCTCCCAATATTAAACCAGGAAAGTTTAATAATAAAACAATAATAATAATTTTAGTTTATTTAATAAGCACAATGATATCTGGAACAAAAATCAGAACTCTATAGTGTGTTTGAATCACAACTAAATCTAAGGGAAATAACCACCTGATTTCAGAATGAAAAAAAAAAAAATGCTACATTAGCCTAAGTCCAGCAAGACTATAAAAATGTCTGGACTCAAAAATATCCCCCAACCTATAGCCAAACCTATAGAAGAAAGGTAAATACACTGAAATCAGAACTGACAAAACTGATAGAGATTCATCACTGCTTAGATATAAAAAGCAAAAATTGTTTTACACATAAAAGTCACCCCCTCCCCTCAAGGAAGACTCCTTTAAACAACACACTTCGACACTCATGGAAGCCGCAGGCACACAGCTGTCCCGAAGAAAGCAGCCGGAGGCTGGGAGTCTACAGAGTTTGTCTGATTCACATCTAAAACTAGTTTACTTTTCAGAGATACATCCCAACTGGGGAGTAGTACCACATGATAAAGATGTAATCCGTAGTGGCAGGACTGCTACAAAGAATAATTAAATTGCCTATGTTTTCACATAAAAACTCTAGTTAATGGCTATTCCTCACTTTTATTTTTTAACATCTAGGCAATAGAATTTGCATTCAAGAGCAGCTCTGAGTGGGGATGAATTGAAAGACCAATTTGGACATAAATGACCTTAGAAACACAATTATGAGCAGCCCCTTTAAAGCAAGAGAAACAGTGTTTAGGTTACTTTTCCCAAGACTAATCCTTGTGTGCGAGCACTAAGATCTTCCTCCGGTACCAAATACTAGCTCCCCCGTGGCTGCGTGTTGAGCTCCACAGGACAGGCTCGGGATTCCCCCCCTTCCCCCCGCCCCCGTGCCGTGCGGTGCCGTCACACCACACGGTGACAGTGACGGAAGAGAGGCCCTCCCCGCTCTGTACCACGCCACCCAGGGTGGGGGCGGAGCACGGTTCTGTTTCTTCTCCCGCCTCCCAGAGTAACCTTCCTCGTGCATGGTAACAAAAACCTATATCCAGTTCCTCACAAACTTCCTCTAGAAACAGTCTGCCCTAACACAATCTTGTAATTATTATTCAACCACATTTTGAAGGGGAAGAAATAGAAGGAAAATGAAAGCCGAAAAAGGACAGACTCCCGTACCCCAAGAAGCAAGGGGAGAAGTGGCCAGAGGACAGGCTATAGAATTTGCATCGACAACACAGTCTAATGCATACATGTGTGAAGTTCTGGGTTTCTCGAATACACTTCCAGAAGTTACACTAGGCCTCCACATGCCCCACGTTTCTTTCACAGAAGCAATCCACATAAGACAGGTGACTGACACCTGCCTAAGACCCAAAGGAGCCAATTACAGCATGGCTGCGACACTGAGGCGGACGCAGGGCAAACGGCCCAAGCACAACATCAGGAAAACATGTCCAGCGTAAATAAAGGCCGTTTAGCAAGGGGAGCAGCTGCCCGCGCAGGTCCTCCCTGGCAGCCCAGCTGCGGTTTCGGGTGACGGGGATTAACAGCAATTCTCCGGGCACTCGATTCCCTCACTTATGGACACCCTCAGTTTATAAGACATTTCAGTTTCTCCAAATAAGCACCTAACTCCAAGGTTAAGCCTGGATGGAAAAATTCGGGATTTTGGAGCACAGTCCTAATGACTCAGCTCTAACTTAAGCCCCCGAAGCAGAAAAACAAATGCAATCTAGAAGAGTGAAGTTTGCAGCAAAACGTTTCCCCAGAGAGACAGCACTGACAATCGCTCTCAGGTCTGAAACAAACTCTTTCCAGTTTAGATTTTTATCATAAAACTACGAAACACACTATCCCAGACCTCTGCTAACTAGCCCACCACTGAAGAATTAAGGACAAAATTGGCCAGGAACAGGAACTCGTGCTGAAAAGACTTTCAAGACCACGACTCTGGAATCGGTCATCTCCACGGGAAACACGTGTCCTTCCGCCTCCCTCTGGCATCAGGGAGAAGCGACACCTCAGTTTCCTTCCACACCTGAGCACTCGATACTCTCCTCGGGGCTGAGAATGGCCATCGCCATTCACGGGCAGAACGTCCAACCAGGATGGAACAGACAGCCAGGAGGAAAACCTGGAGACCACGGAGGGACTGTTGCAGGAGCCACAGCCGCTCTCCGCAAACCCACACGATGGCGTGAGCTGGTGGCGGAGCTCAGGCCCTCGCAGCACAGAACTTCCACCAGACCACGAAGGGAACACCTTGGGGGCAGAAAGGGAAGCACTGCTTGCTGGCAGCTGGCCAAGTGGAAAACCTCACACCTGCACGGACACGAAGAGTTCACTGAAGGTACAGGTAAACATTAGCACGATCATTCCCCCTGCATTTTTAGTTCTCCACCTAAACCAATGGTTCTTAGACTTTGGGGGCAAGAGACTCACAGCACCTCTTGAAAATTTGATGTAGGATCCCTATTTACTTATAGAAAAACACACATACACAGAAAGTCTTGAGTATAACTCCAGAACATTTCTAGGAGCCCATCTGTGCATCCCAGTTTAGGAACACCTGCTGAAACCTTAGTCTCTTGTGTATACAGATATTTGGTCTTTTGGAAAAAAAAAAAAAGAAATGTAATCTCGAGTGGAACAGTATGTTTTAAATGCCATTTTCTTCAGTTTGAATTTATTTTAGTGTAACAAAAGCAGGTTAAAGCTACTTTGATAACTATAATTTTGATAATGGGTAACTAATACTACTTTATTTTACAAGCAAACAGAGCAAGAAGGCAACAATATACAATACACTTCATTTATCCTAAAAATCAGAAAGCAAGTTCTGCTTAACTATTTTGATTCTTAATTGACAGCATACGCAAATCATCAATTCCCAAAGAATTCAAGTGCTGTGTAACCTGATACTGAACGTAAATACATATAAAGCAAAAAAAAAAAAAAATGTAAGATCTGTTATTGGATCGTCATTAAAAGGTCAACTGTATTATGCAGAGTAATCAGCTTACATCCACTGAAATGAATCTACATGGATAATTTTGGAATGCTTTTCAAAAGTGGCTTTTTCTGACATCAATTTCTTTACTTGTCAGTTGGCTCTTCCTCTTTCCAACAGCCCAAAAGAAGCGTTCTCTCCCTTTATAAGCCGAAATGCACTGCTGGGCCTGTTTGGTCTGGTTTGCTGACCAACGGAGACGGCCTGGGTATGGGCCTCTGCAGTTCCCTATAAAAATGCACGTGCTTTACCTGCTCCGCTCGTAGCTCCGGTGGCGAGACGGCGTTCTCCCTCGGTCGTAATCCGACCTGTAGCGGCTGTCGGGCCTCCTCCTGTCGGGGCTGCGGCCTCGCTCCCGCCGATCCAGGGACCGATGCCTCTCGCCGTGTCCGTGACTGTGGTCCCGATGCCTGTGGTCATCATAGTGCTTCAGCCTTTCAGGGGACCTTCTCTCACTGGGAGCCTTCGGGAGCGGGTATGGAGGGAGGTGCCTAAAATGAGGACTGCTGCTGTTATTGGCGCTGGGCGGGTAAGAGCTGGGGCTGTTCTGGAAGCTGTTGAAATTAGGGGGTGGGAAGTTGTGGTGCGAATACCCGGGAGGGTACTGATAATTGACCTGCTGTGGCATGACCGGAGGGGGCGGGGGGTGGGGCATGGAAGGCGGGGGCACCATGAAGGGGAAAGTGCCTTGTCCTGGAGGGGCTCCAGGGACCGGAGGGTTATTAGGACAGGGCATCGGAGGCGGCATGGGAGGGAAACACGGAGGTACCGGGAAGGGCGGCCTCATCTGGTGATTGGGGAAGGGGGGCCGGATTGGGCAGGGGGGCAGGGGCCCCTGTGCTGACGGGGGCATGGGGGGAGGGAAGGGTACAAAGTCTGGTCGCGGAGGCAGAAAATTGGGGGCTGGAGAGTTCGAGAACGTGGTGGAAGGAGCACTCGGAGGTTCGTATTGATACTGCACAGGAGGCTGCTGGGGGTGGAGCAGCCTCAGATTCTGGGGCCGGAAGGTTGGTGCTGAAGGTCTGGCTCCGTGTCCTCCCCGCCCTCGAGGGCACCCTCGTCCTGGGTGGAACGACATTCTATGACTTTGTTGGAGAAAAAAAAGAGAAAAGAGAACTATGGAAACAGGAGTCCACACATGCCGGAGTAGCTTCAAGAGCAACTGGCAGACCCTTTAGGCCACTGGAATATCCCATCACTCCGACACTGCATTCTCTGTAATATCAGACACTCCTCACCTAGTAAACTCCTCTCCCCCTGTCTCAGCCACCCAACCACTGCCATGGTCACCATGTGGACCCTGTCACTCCCTAAGGCCACTCCCCCTCCAGAATGATGACTTCAGCACCCCACTGTTCAACCATTTGCTGTCCTCGTTAAGCTTCCCCAAAACCCTGACCTCACCACGCCGACCCGTCCGCACACCCCAGGTTTCTCCAGCTGTACCAGCCGCCTCCTGTCCCACCTTCTCTCCCACTCAGCACAGGCTGCAAACCCAACCTGATGTGCCCAGGAAGGAACTGATGGTCTTCTCCTCCAAGATGATAGCATTTGCTCCTTTTTATTTACTTCTGATTTCAACGGATACCATTTAGGGTCTATGTACTTTCACCTTTATCATCTTTGCCACAAACAGTTTCACTGCACAACTAATGGGCCTCAAGGCAACTTTCCCATCAAAACGATAAATGGAATCCTAATTTAGCAGAGGCGTGCCTCTCTACAAGTTGGTCCTCCGGAGAGTCAGGCCTTCCAACTACAAGCTGCATATCAACTGCTGCCTTAGGTCCCTCGCTGCCGGTGTGTGTAAGTGGCAGGCAAGGTGGCCGTTACACACAGCTGCCCATGAGGAGTGACCTCCCCAAGGCAGGAACAGATGTCCCCTCTCTTCCTGGGACCGCTGCACAGTGTCACACCACTGCCAGTCCAAAGCGGGTCAGGCAGACCTGACCACGGCAGGAGCAAGCGCCTCAAGGTCTTCAGGAAGCTCTTTCAACCGTGCAGATTGTGCCTAACCAAGCACTTGTCTTCGATCCATGAGAAATGTGGGTTCACCTCTGTGTGAGGGTCGCTCCTCCATAAGTTCGCACCGGTAAGTCCCCAGCACCGCCTGTCAGTAGGTAGCTAAGTGCTTGTGGACAACAGCAGAGTTTAATAACATCCTAGCACAGCTTCCTCAATGGAAGCAAATTCACCTTCAGACCAAAACAACTTTACTAGGCCATAAGCAAGTGGATTTGAAATTATGACAAACCAATACACAACACCTGATGGTGGTGGTCTTAAAACAGTTAGCATTTCTTCCACATGACAATGATTTGCCCGAGAGGCGAGAGGCGGTTTCTCACTTTGAGACAGAAACAATGGGAAGAGAAAGAGAGGCTGAGGGCCCTGCATTTCCCACAGAATGAGGACAAGGGCTTAGCTACAATCCACAAAATAAAATCAGTCATTTGCATAGTATTTCCTCCATGAATCTATACACATTTTCAATGTATACAAATATTTTGTATTTTGCAATAAAGTCGTTTTAATTTTGTTATTCATTTTATCGTGTTTCCTTATATCCTTTTAATGCCCTCTTTTATTTGTCTTTATCTATTTTTACAGCAAAATTGCCTTATGGCCAATTAGCTACGCCACAAAAATGCTTGCAGCCAAGATGTCTACAGTGAAGATGCTCGTGGCGAAAATACCAGACACATATTGGTCCTCAAGTCACACACCAGGGCATTACCTAAAAGGTTTTCCTTCTTTTTTTTATTTTTTTTAAAGATTTTATTTATTTTTAGAGAGGGAAAGGAGGGAGAGAGAGAGAGAGAGAGAAACATCAATGTGCGGTTGCTGGGGCCGTGGCCTGCAACCCAGGCCTGTGCCCTGTCAGGGAATCAAACCTGTGATGCTTTGGTTCGCAGCCCGCGCCACTGAGCTACTCCAGCCAGGGCAAAAGGTTTTCCTTCTTTATCCACTTTAACTAAAAGTTTATTTTAAAACTCATGTCATTTTTTTTATCCTCATCTGAGGACATGCTTAACGATTTTAAGAAAAAGGGGAAGGGAGAGAAAGAGTGAGAGAGACATCCGTGTGAGAGAGAAACACTGACTGGTTGCCTCTCCTAGGTGCCACGAGCAAAGCCTCAACCTATGAATGTGCCCCGACCTGGAATCAAATCCACGACCTATCCGTGTCCAGGACCACCCTCCAACCAACAGCCATACCCGCCTGGAGCAATTTCTATCGTTTTTTGGTTCATAAGTACTCGGGTTCACCCACTCCACACCATCACCTCTGGCCTGGCTCCCACAATAAAACCCCGTGGGTCTTGCTACAATCACTATCAACACCCGCCCCCCCCCCAAGCCCCTTAGGTCTCCTGTTCTCACACTCTGCTTCTTCTTGGCAGCTCCTACAAGAATTCCAATTCACCAACTATTTACCTAATTTCACCTTTAATGTCTGCCTGCACCTCTGAACTGCAAATTCCATCATAGCAGGGATCTGGGTTGTCTCATTCACTGCTCTGGTCTGAGTTGCTAGCCATGTACTGATCCAAATGAACACATTTTCCCCTCTCTTCACATATCTAAGGCCTTCCCGCAGCCCATAACCCAGTGCCAGTGTTTGCTCCTCTCTCTCTGTCCTCCCAAAACTCCTGCCATCACTACCACGCCACTCACCACGCATTGCCTTGCATCGTGACGTGCCGCCTGGGTCAATGTCACATCTTCCACAGGGAACATAAGCTCTAGAGGACCGAAAAAATAAAATGCACATAAAAATGTTTCCTAAACTGATAGTGCTAGAAAATATTTCTGCAGTTATCTTAACACTAATGTTGCATTCTCCAAGGCATTTAGCATAACAAAATTCAGAGAACGTTGAACCGAATTAAAGTTTACAACTAACTTTCAAGATGTCCTTAATACTTGTCTTGACGACTCTAAACAATCAGCAGCTAAAAAGACTGAAAATTTGAGCATATTCCATCTCTAATTTGCTAAAAGACTGGGGGGAAATAAGCACTTCTCCTCTCCCTCTCCATACCCTAGTCTCCTTCACAGAGACCGGCATTCAAATTCAAACATAACTGTACCCTTGTAGAGATATACACTTACCCTTGGTTTTCATTCTCCACTTTTCCCATAGAAGGACATTGTGAACATGACTTTCCAAATACTTAAACTATAGAAACACGTTTTTAAAATGCAAATAACTATTAAATGCAAAAAGCTTCCATGCAGAAGCATCTCCCTAATATCCTTCTAACTAAAGTTTATCAATAAGCTTAAAGTAGGTTTTCAAATGACTCATGAAAATCATTTCAGGTTATTTAGCTGTATCAGTCACTGGGGTTAATATATATCAGGTACCAAATTATATCTGAGTAATGGTTATTTTTCAGTCCAAGGCCCTCAAGATAAATCTAAGGCCTAAACGGTTAACCTCACACTCCCTGACAAGAGAATCAAATTCAAACTCCATGCTTGTTATCCAGGGTCTCTACAATCTGAACCCAGCTGCTTCCAGGCTTACTTTCCATTATCTCCCCCACAAAGCACCTATCACCCCCGATCTTCCCAGCTGCCTATTATGCCAAATACTATCACCCAGCTTGTTCTGTGCTCTCACTCTTCTGAAATCTCCTGCCCTATGACTTTTCCCACTGACTTTTACCCATCCAACTACGTCAAACGCCACCTCTTCTGTGAAGCCTTACTAGAAGCAATCCCATTCCCTCTAGACTTCCCTCTTAGTCTGTACTTACTTCTTTCACAGCACTTACCAAAGACTGCCTCATATATAGTCATGTGTTCACATGTCTAACTCCTCCACTAGATTATTAGCTCCTTGATGACATGGGTTGATCCATAGTCATTTCTGAATCCTTCACAGCCCCTGGCAGAGCATCCTGCACACAGTAGGTGATCAATAAATGTTTACTATCTCACCAACAGTATATGTTTCTGTGCTGCTACGGTACATTTCCCTTTCACATATACCCACGACACATCTGCATTATCAAAACCAGACAAAAAGAACTTTCCACTGATTCACACAACATTTAAGGAGCCAGTACATGTGGGGCACTGTCACAGGCCCTGCAGCCTCAAAGATGAGTAAGACACATAGCCTGCAGGACTCAAGGAGCTCAGAACCTACACACAAATACATGTTTCAAAAAATAATATAAGGCAATAAACTCAAGAAAAGAGGTATGCACAGAGTCTAGGGTAACACAAAGGAATGTGCTGGAAATCACTAACACTCTCATTCACTGTGTACCAGTCGAACATTCACTATGAGATCCTCAAGAATGTGTCTATAGAGAGAATATCTGAAGACACTGATTATGAAACTGACCTACTAAAGGCATAGTCAGGCTGTGTTGTGAATGCAAACTTTAATTCAAAAGTCAAGGAATTCGCTGCAATTGGAAAAGTAATCATTTTCCACGTCTGCCTACTCCTAGGCTGGTGTAAGCAAGGAAAATGAGGAAACTATTTGGAATAGTAAACACGTCCAGGAACATCAGTCTATGTAGAAAGAGTTGCAAAGTATAACCACGCTTTTCTTAAGACTATCCTCTTTCCCTCCAGTGGAATCTGCAGGCCCATCAAGCTTTCTAGGGCTGAACTGCGCGTTCCCCTGTTTGCATCTCCCGCCACACAGGGAGCCCCAACCAGGCAAGCGCTGGGCTCACGGTCTACCTCCCCTCGGAGAAGCAGGCGACCCCAGGCCAGGATCAGCGCATGCGCTCCACAAATGAATGAGAGGTCTTCATTTGTCACGTCTAAGAATTCACGGGATCCGGGCCTAGGGTCGCTTTTTTTTTTGCCCTTAGCTGCAGATTTCAGGAGGGGCTGTCTGCGCCCAACATCCAGATCGCCGCGACCCCGGACACCAGCCCCGTTTAAATCCAGACACTCACAAATGCTCCCTCTTCGATCGCCCACAAGGTGGCCCTTTTACCTACAAAAAGTCTCCCGGGCCGCGAGGTCAACGTCGGAGCAAAGCCAGGCTTATTCTGCACTCGCTAAAACCGGAGCACCTCCCGCGCCTCCGGAACAGGAAACGAAGGGAATTAAAAAGCAAACCTGAGAAAGAACAGGACCCCGGGAGAGATGCTGCTGGACTCGCTGCAGCTCCTTGTGTACGGTGATTGGTGCGTCAGCAAAAGCGATGGACATTTAAGCCAATCACCCTCACTAGGCCCTCCGAAGTCCGCCCCCTGCCCTCTTTGTCCTCCAATCCGGAACCGCAACCGGGTGAGCGCGCGGTTCTACTCGGGGCGGGTGGTGGGACTGTGCTCCGTCCTTAGCGGGTCTTCGTCCAGTGTCTCTGGCTCACTGAGAGACGGCGGAGCTCCGCAGCATGAGCGACTCCGCAGGAGAACGCGCTCGCCTCCGGCGCTACCCCGAGCTCCCGGTGTGGGTGGTGGAGGATCATCAGGAGGTGAGCGGGCAGCGGTGGAGCCTCGGCCTGGGAGGCCAGAGAGAACCAAAATTGCTTACTTGCGCGAGTTGCATTGAATGGGGGGAAACACCAACACTACGTTGGAAGCGAACTTGGAAGAATAGGCACTGGCGTTTATGGGGCGCTTACTCTGCTTCCGGCCAGTGCGCAATCTGACTGCAGATCCCCGAATCCTTAACCTGCACCTTAGTTCAGGCTTCCTGCCCTCTCCGGCATCTCCAGCACAGGCCTGCTGTGTAGGTGGGATACTTGGTTAAGAATGTGGATTGTCCAAAAAAGAAAAAAAATGCGGATTGTCATATTTGACATAGAGACAATTTTAGGGCCATTAGTATTATTGTGTGGATATTGTGCACATAGGTTTTTTTAAATACGGCGCCCCGCGTTTCTAGACGCTAAAGATATTTGCTATTTTTATGGCAGTGCTATGTTAGAGTAGCGAAAAGAAGGCCTGAATGCAGACTTCTGGAAGTCTACAAGGCAGAGCCATGGATCGGATACCGTTTTGTTTTTGTTTTTTTGTTTTTTAAGTAGCACTAATGCACCTTGGGAGTTCTCCGGATAGGAAAGAGGAAAAGAGTGATTCCAGGTTTATGGAAGGAGACAGTTGAGAGGAAGGAAGTTGGGCTTCTGCAGACCGAGACATAGTGTGTATCAGCATGAGAGAAGGAGTGAGTGTGGATTAGACTGTGCTTTCAAAGTCAGTCTTTTTTTTGACAACTCATTGTGTTTTTTATTGACTTTATTCGGGTGACACTGGTTAATAAAATTATATAGGTTCCAGGTGTGCATCTCTATAATACATCATCTGCATATTGTATTGTATGTTAACCACCCCAAGTCAAGTCTTCTTCCGTCATCACTAATCCTCTCTTCACTGTCTTCTACCTTCCTCCAACCCCCTTTCCCTCTGGTAATCACCATACCCTTGTATGTGTCTGTGAGGTTTTTTTTTTTTCTTTGCTTAATCAATTTCAGTATTAAACCTAGAACTATAGAGCTGTAACAGGACAAAGCCCTACAGACCTCCTAGCCCAACCACACCTTCCTATAGCACCTATAGGCCCTTCCTATAGTATGGAAAGGGCCAGAAGACCCAGGGTAGCTTGAACACAAGTTAGTGTGTGTATTAACTGGCAGGTTTTTTCAGTCCTTGTCTGTTTCCTCACATTTTGTGAGTCCATTGTGGCAGCAAAAGATGCTGGTTAAAGCCTTTGGAGGTGCAAGTTGGAAGTTCTGAGGGAAAAAATAAAGCTTGAGGACATTATCTGAATGATCGCCAATGAACACTCTTCCCTACATATATTTACCCGCTAGTTAATAGTTTCGTGTGCTTCAGATTACGTGCAATCGCATTTAGCATTGTTTTTCAGTCTGCGCTTAAGTGTAAGCTCATGGCTTCAGTGCCAGTTCTGAACACGCGCCTACGTCTTTTCCAGGTTCTGCCTTTTATATACCGAGCCATCGGTTCAAAACACCTTCCTGACAGCAATGTAACTTTTATGCATTTTGACTCACATCCAGACCTCCTTATTCCTGTGAATATGCCAGCGGACACTGTGTTTGACAAGGAGACTCTTTTCAGGTAATACATGATTTTGTTAATGATCTTATACATGCTTGAAACACAGTTTGCGGATGATAAGTGATTAAGGGAAATAGACTGTGCTAAGCTCATGAGTTGGTTTTGTTTGCCTCTTTTATGTTATTTAAAGCAAGTCTTGACAGACTGTTTCTAAAAGAGCCAGGTAGTAGATATTGTAGGCTAAGTTGGTCATATGGTCTCTGTTGCAACTACTTATCGCTGCCCTTGTAGTGTGAAAGCAACCATAGACACTGTGTAAACAAATGGCTGTGGTTTTGTTACAATAAAATTTTATTTACAGAAAACGAGTGGCCTAGTCAATGATTGCCAACCTCTGCTTTAAAATACAGAATTTTACAAGTATTTTAGAAGAAACTTGAAAAGTTCTCCCTTCTTTTCTGCTTTAAAAGTCTGAGTATTAGAGCACACACACACAAAAATGTGTCTTAGCCCTGACTGGTGTGGCTCCATGAATTGACCGCTGGCCTGTGCCAGGTCTCTGGTCACCAAAGAGGTTGCCGGTTTGATTCCAGGTCAGGGCACATGCCTGGGCTGTGGGCCAGGTCCCCATTTGGGGACATGTGAGAGGCAACCAATTGATGTATCTCTTGCACATTGATGTTTCTTTCTCTTTCTCCCTCCCTAAAAAATAAATAAAATCTTTTTAAAAATATGTGTCTTAAACACATAGTTCGGTCATTTAATTTGTATATCTCTCCTTCCAATATTGAGTTTTTCCAACCTCCCAATTTGTTTATTTTCAGGTGTCAAATCCTACTGACTATCAGTTACATAGAATCATAGAGATGGAAGTGAACTTGATAGTTTGTACTCTATTCTTCAGGACGGGTCATACCTAAAGTATCTGTAAATAATGACTTACTAGCCTCTCTTCTGTAAGAAAGTTCCCTGAAATTGTCTCTTTCTCTTTATGTACATATTTGTTAAAATGTAGCCCACTTGTACAATATAAAAAGTTACATAGCAGTAATTCTGTTTTAATATAAAATTAAAAGAGAGACACTTGGCTCTGGCTGGTGTAGCTCAGTGGACTGAGCACAGACCTGCGGAGCAAAGGGTCATCAGTTCAATTCCCAGTTAAGACATATGCCTGGGTTGCAGGCCAGGTCCCCAGTAGGGGACACATGAGAGGCAACCACATATTGATGTTTCTCTCCCTCTCTCCCTCCCTTCCCTTCTCTCTAAAAATAAATAAATAAAATCTTTTAAAAAGAGAGAGAGAGATGCTTGGATAGGGACTTCTGGTCAAGATGGAGGCACAGGTAAACACACCTCAACTCCTCACACGACTACAGCAAAAATTACAACCAGACTACAAAACAAATATCACCCAGAATTGTCAGAAAATTAAGCTGTATGGACGTCTAACACCAAGATGTAAAGAAGCAATATTCATCCAGATGGGTGGAAGGAGTAGAGATTCACAGAGAGGTGTAGAAACACAGAATGAGTGGTCTTGCATCCACATGTTGTGGATAAAAATTAAGACGGATACCTGAGGAAGGAGGGACCCCAGCCCCAGAATAGACCACCCAGCCCAGGGTTCAAGTGCCAAGAAGATAAGTCCCCATAACTTCTTGCTGTAGAACCAGTGGGGGTTGTGGTGGCCAAAGAAACTGTAGGATTATCAAGAGACTCCTCTTAAAGGGCCCACAACAGACTTAGGACTCAGCAGACTCACACCCGCTGGGATTTAGCACCAGGGCAACACCTGAAAGGACACAAGTGGCATACGGGGAGAAAGAAGGGACTGGCATCAGGGCGAGTGCCAAGAGACAGCTTCCTCCGAAGCCAAACTCCAGAGGCCAGGCAGTGACCTCTCTCCAAGCCCTCTTGTCCCATCTGTGAGCCCTCCCCACAAACAGCAACAGTGATGACATGGGTTGCCCCATTCTGGAGATTACCTAAGGCTCTACCCCATACGACTTAACAGGTGCGCTTTTCTACAGTAGGCCATGGTACTAAGATAGGGAGTCAAAGCAGCTCTACCCAACACATAGAAGCAAACACAGGGAGGCTGCCAAAATGAGACAAAGAAACATGGCCCACATGAAAGAACAGAACAGAACACCAGAAAAAGAACTAAACAAAATGGAGATAAGCAACCTATTAGATGCAGAGTTCAAAATACTTGTTATCAGGGTGCTCCAGGAACTCATTGGGTAACAGCAGAAAAAAGAACCAGGCAGAAATAAAGGTCACATTGAGTGAAGTAAAGAAAAATCTACAGGGAACCAACAATGGAGGGGATGAAAATGAGAATTAAATCAACAATTTGGAACAACACAAGGAAGAAAAAAGAATTCAAAAAAACAAGAATAGGCTAAGGAGCCTCTGGGACATCTTTAAATGTAACAACATCCGAATCTTACGGATGCCAGAAGAGAAGAGGAAGAGCAAGAAACTGAAAACTTACTTGAAAAAATAACGAAAGAAAACCTAACTTTATGAAGGAAATAGACATACAAGTCCAGGAAGCACAGAGAATCCCAAACAAGTTGGACCCAAAGAGGACCACACCCAGACACATCATAATTAAAATGTCAGAGATGAATGATAAAGAGAGAATCTTAAAAGCAGCAAGAGGAAAGCAGAGAGTTACCTACAAAGGAGTTCCCATAAGACTGTCAACTGATTTTTCAAAAGAAACTTTGCAGGCCAAAAGAGACTGGCAAGAAGTATTCAAGGTGATGCAAGGACCTACAACAAGATTATTCTGTCCAGCAAAGCTATCATTTAGTATGGAAGGTCGGATAAAGTGTTTCCCAGACAAGGTACAGCTAAAGGAGTTCATCATCACCAAGCCATTATTATATGAAATGCTAAAGGGAATGATACAAGAAAAAGATCAAAATGATGAATATTAAAATGGCAATAAATTCACAACTATTAATAATTAACTCTAAACAACAAACTAAGCAAACAAGCAGAACAGGAACAGAATCATAGATACGCAGATCATTTGGAGTGTTATCAGTGGGGAGGGGGAAGGAAGAAAACGGGGCAAAAGGTACAAGGATTAAGAAGCACAAATTGGTAGGCACAAAATGGACAGGGGGAGGTTAAGAATAGTAGAGGAAATGGAGAAGCCAAAGAACTTCCGTGCATGACTCATGCACGTGAACTAAGGAGGGGAGATTGCTGGAGGGAATGGAGGTGCTGGGTGGAGGGGGACAGAGGGGAAAATTGGGACAACTGTTACAGCATAATCAATAAAATACTTTTTTAAAAAAGGGAAAGGTGCTTGTCTGAATCAATTACATTTGACTTTTTCCGAAACCCCAATTCACACCACTGGTTTCTTTAAAAAAACGTGGTAGGTCTGCCATTGTCCTCACTGTTTTGTATTTAGAGGTTTTATGTTTCAGAAATTGAAGGTAATTATAAAGCAGATATGCAGACTATACAGTTAGTCATAGGATACTAGTTATTAGACTTTTTAGTCTCAGGATTCCTGAATACCCTTAAAAATTATTGAGCATTTTCTTTAATGTGGGTTTTATCTATCAATATTTACCATATTTGAAATTAAAACTGAGAAGTATTTAAAACATTAATTCACTTCAAAATAACAATAGACCTTTATATGTTGGCATAAATAAGATATTTTTATGAAAAACAAATGTATTTTCTAAAGCAAAAAATAGTGAAAAGAATAACAATGCTTAAATTTTTATAAATCTCTTTAATATTTGCCTCTGTAGAAGATTCTTATATCTACTTCTGCATTTATTCAGACACCATATGTTGTTTTGGTGAAAGTATATGAAAAAAACTCAGCAAGAGAATTTTTATAGCCTTTTCAGATAATTGTGAATATTCTTTAATACTACACTAACACTTGACAAGTGGTTGTTTCTTAAAGCTTAGACCATAGAATCCAACAATTCATATTCAAGTCTGAATAACCATGCTTTATCATCAGCCTTTCAAGAAAAATGGTGTTTTGCTTGCAATTCAACCACAAGTGCTTTTCCTCGAGACTTCAATGTATGTAGCAGAAGTACGTTCTGTACACTTCTCGCTTTACCGCTTCAAGTATTCTCACACAGAATACTTTAGAATGTACACTCAAGATCAAGGTTTCATCACGAAGGACATTTGTACGTGCAACTGGGTTTGGGGAGGGTTAGTGCTTCGTCGTGGAGAACACAGTGACCCCAGTAGAGTTTGGCACCATCGCCTTGATTAATCTCACGACACCGACCCACCATGCCTTGTACGCCTCGTGCAAATGTCGGTACCAGGGAAGAGGAAAACGGCGCCTTAGTGTTTGGGGGAAATTGCTTTTAACTGGTGGTCACAGGAAGTACCTCAGGCACCTTCCAGCTGGTCCCTCAGACCCCACTTTGTGACCTGCTGTCTTAAAATATTACTGTGAATGCATTTGGGGGGAAAAATCACTCACTAATAGTTTGTATTCTTCCTCTTTATTTCCTCTCCAGAGAGTTAAGTATTGAGAATTGGATCATGCCTGCAGTTTATGCTGGCCATTTTTCTCACGTGATATGGCTTCATCCCACATGGGCTCAGCAAATCAGAGAGGGCAGACATCGCTTTTTAGTGGGCAAGGACACATCCACCACCACCATCAGGTAACTTCCTCATACTCCGGAGTATGAGGCAGGTTGGATGCTGCTTCTGTCCTATTTTGGATTCCTGTAACAACTCACATGTGTCTCTCCACACATACAGAGTCGGACTGAGCCTCAGCTCTTTGAAAAAGAGTTCTCAAAACATCAGGAACAAGTTTTCAAGTTTCTTAAACTGCTCCACACACCAGTTATACTCTGGTGTTGGCCCAGTTTGTTTTTTAATAATGTGGTCTTCATCTTCTGGAATTCTTGCTCCACTGATGACTAACTCCATTAAATCACTGAAGTGCTTTTTAGATTTATATATTTAATGATACATTTACTATTTCCTTCCAATATAACTATGGTTTGCTGAATGGAGAAATTAGCAGTGAAAAAGCAAAAATAACACTTTTTTTTATAAATCCAATGGCTAGCAAGTAGATTTGGGTTTGTTTTTTGTTTTTTGTTTTTTAGATTTTATTTATTTATTTTTAGAGAGGGAATGGAGGGAGAAAGACAGAGAGAGAAACATCAATGTGCAGTTGCTGGGGGCTGTGGCCTGCAACCCAGACATGTGCCCTGACTGGGAATCAAACCTGCGATGCTTTGGTTCACAGCCCGAGCTCAATCCACTGAGCTACGCCAGCCAGGGCACATTTGGGGTTTTAATTTTATTAATATGATTAGCTTTAGATAATTGATCTAAATTAAATTACAGAGTTCTCTGGCTTGGGTGACATGTACAACTATTTTCGTAGTAAAAGCCATGGAACCAGTGTTTTGTGTATCTTCTGAATTCTCCTGTGAGGGAATGAATGTTTTAAGCAGTGGAACTATAACTTTCTATAACCTGAAGGATATAGGGATTAAATGGTAACATATTGAAAATGAAATAATCGTTCTCTTTGAATATGATACTTTTTACTTCTGACTTACCCTTAATAATACAATTAACTTTTCTTGTATATTATCAATTACACAAGTCACTTTATAGTATATACATGAAATTTTATTTATTGAGAATATAATACTAAATAAATAGAGTTCCTCAGACAGTAGATATTATACATAATACTGGTATATGTGAAAGAGTGGCAGAATTTTTATTGAGTACTTCAGTGTTACTTTAACCTGTAACAGGTTTCTGCAAAATCAAATAATTTCGAGCAACCTGAAACAGACATTTGAAACTCAGTGTGTATAATAATATTAGGAAGATTTTTATTATCTCGTGATTTTAACCCTGCAGGTAGAAATTTATGGAAGAGACATACATGTAGGTACGTAGTCTGAAATACTTGAATTGATAAGAACAAAGTAAAATCTCCATTATTAAAGAAGAACACAGATTTAGGTTAAGGGGTATAGCCTTTGTCCTTCTTAGGATGGTACGGTTTTTAATGAGCCTGGACATTAGTTTTATTGTGTCATCTTCCCCAGTCTTTGGCGGGGAAACTCTATCTTTTTAAATGTAAGACTGTATGTTGGAGCAGGTAGGTAATAAATGTTAACCATTATTTTATTTGGGTAGAGCCTGCCTGTAGAAGGAGCATTTGGTTTCACTGTTCATAGCACCTACCAAGGCATAATACAGCTGAACAGCTGAGATCATGCCGACGTGTCTAAAATCAGCAATCTGCAACTTGGGAAATATGTTCTGCACATGTATGAGGTTTTTTTAAAGTTTTTTATATTAAAATATTATGATCATATAAAGTATAATGAAGCTTTGAGATACATCGGAGGGAGCTTCTATTAAGAGGAATCATTTCCAGGTGTAATTTTTGTCCTCAGCGATTTGGGGAGGTGAAGTTCCAGCTAGTGTAAGGGAAAGCCAAAGCACCGGCTCAAACAGGATTGCCTCTTTCTTTCTCGTATTAGAGTTCACCCCATAGAGTCCCGGGCAGTTCTGTAGTTGGGCACACCCCAGTTTCTCCGATCTTTTCTGCCCCATCACCTCTAGAATGTCGCCTTTGTCCTCATAGCCCAAGGTGGGCTTGTCATCTGCCGGTCGGTGGGGAGGGGAGAGCCAGGCGCAACCTCAGTCAAGCGGCCACACCCAGCTGCGAGACAGACTGTGACTTCGGGCAGTTGGGTGCCCAGCCAGACACTCGGGAAATGCTATTTCTACAGAAAAACAGGAAGTGCAAATATTAGAGACAGCTCCCCGTTTTCGCCCAACATCTTCTTTATAATTCTGCAGTGCTGTGAAATGCTGTGTGAAATGTCAGCTAACTGGTCCACTCATCTTTAAAATAGTTTTCTCCTCTGATCCAGGGTTACAAGTACAGATCATTACTTCCTAAGTGACGGTCTTTATGTAACTGAAGACCAGCTAGAGAATCAAAAACCTTTACAGTTGGATGTAATTATGGTAAAGCCATATAAACTCTGTAACAGTCAAGAAGAAAACGATGCAGTGTCTTCTGCTAAGAAACCAAAGCTAGCACTGGAGGACAAAGAAAGCACTGCCTCCACTAACTGTGACTCTTATTCGGAAGGATTGGAAAAGGACACGGTGACACAGAGAAGGGTCCGGACTGGCCTAGAACCTTCATGTTCATGTTCTCCTGAAAGCCAAGAATGCCAGAGTGCAGTCAGCACGGGAGAGATCCTGGAAGTTTTGAAGAAAGGGGATGCATTTGTTTTAGATATTGACTTAGATTTTTTTTCAGTCAAGAACCCCTTCAAAGAAATATTCACGCAGGTAAATGTGGTATTTTTCAAACATAGACCTTGAGGATTGTATGGCATTTCTCTAGAGCAGGGACCAGCAAACTTTCCGCACACAGCTGAAGAGCAGCAACTTTGTTGCGGGTCAGCGGGGCCTCTGTCTTACATTCTTCCTTCTGGTGCTTCCACAGCCTTTAAAACTGTATGTACCTCATAACTTAGGGGCCACACACAAAAAAAACTGTAGGCTATAGGTTGCCAATCCCTGCTCTAGATTTTATTATTTTGCATTTGTTAATTGGGGTAACGTGTACATGGGTAGCTGGAAAAAAACAAAGTCATATTGTAGAAGAAAGTGTGTGCAAGAAAGAAGGTCGCTCCTTTCCCCACCCCCTAAGTTTCTTGCCTCAGAAACAAACGCTACGGCCAGTTTCTTATGGTGTCTTTCCAGAGATGCTCTATGTCTGTGACCCCCTGTAGACAGATTTTTCAGTGAATAATAAGGTGCCTGGTGACACGTGGACTATGTGTAGCTGATCGTGGAGGCCTGTGGTTCTTACACTACCTCAGCAGACCTTAAATGCACATCATCAGAGATGGAATTTTGCATTTAAGAAACTGATAAATTCATGATCCAAATGAGCATTCCTAGGTGCGTTTTATGGGCACATGTAGCTGCTCGCCTTAGCATTCAGGAAGTTGTTCCAGATCTATTCTGGGAGAATTCGTATTAAATGTCTTGTTTCTAAGTTCAGTATTTGATTTATAACGATGATGCTGTACTTTACAATCCTTATTCTGTACGCATACCTGGAGCCTTGTGATTTATCTGAATAAGCAAAGACCTCTCCCTGTCATGCCCAGATAGATGGAGTTGCCCTGAAGAAATGATAATATTTACAGTGAAATCTCAATTATACATTTTGCCTGATTTTCTGAGACTAATCTTTAAATGACTAAGAAGGTTTTGAGTCACAGCCATTTTTTACTTAAAACATATCATTGAAAAAAAATGTTTTTCTTAATATATGGATTTTTTTTTGTTTTGCGTTTAGGAGGAATACAAAATCTTACAAGAGCTCTACCAATTTAAAAAGCCTGACACCAACCCGACAGAGGTATCGTTCATTGATTTCTTTGGGTTTTGTGTGTTTGTCACGTAACCGAACACATTATCACAGAGTGCTCGCAGACAGCTGTCCGGAGTCTGGCTGTGTGTGTGTATTGGGGAAGTCCATGATTAGTACTCGAAAGTCATGTTTTAACTAATTGAACTTCAGTTTTCACTGTGATGGGGTTTCACTTGTGTTTTGAAAAAATAACTATAATCTTGACTTTTCTGTGCCTTTAAAGGAAGATTTGATAGATTGTGTCGATACTCGAATTCACCAGTTAGAAGATTTAGAAGCCACTTTTGCTGATTTGTGTGATGGTGATGATGAGGAAACTGTACAGAAATGGGCTTCGAACCCTGGGTAAGACCCTCAAACATTTCTCTGCATCTCTACAATATTCCTGTCCTAGGCATGTTACTAGATTTACTAAGTTGCTTTTAAAAATCAGCATTAAATTTCAACACAAATTTACTAGTACTCTTTAGCATTTATTGAGTATTTTCTATGTGCCCGATATAATTCTAAGATTTTTCCTTGCATTATCTCATTTATTTCTTATAACAGTCTTATGGCTTAATTATTATTACTTCTATTTTATAGGTAAGGGAACTAAAGCACAGAGGTTAAGTCACCCGAAATCATGTAATAGTAAGTGGGTGTGCTTTTAGTCACTGTGCATCAGCGGCCCTACTGTGTGTAAGATGTGGTGGTAGGTTTCGTGGAAGATTAAAAATGAGTAAGACAGTCCCTGTTCTAAGTAGAATAAGGAAGAAAATTAACCTATCAATAGAAAAGTAAGTTACCAGACTGGTAATTATAATGTCAAAGCCTGCCTCTTTTGAAGGATAGCCCAGCTACAAGTAAAAGAGTTTGTATTCAAGCTGCCCATGGCATCAGGGAGCAAGATTGGAAAGCTGGGTTTTTCATCAGGTCATTTGTTTGGCCAGTCCTCGCAGAGCTGACCAACCTTGAAAATAGGGAGATCATCTTTTGATTTGAGGGGGCCAGGGGGTGAAGAATGCCCTAGTATTAATGCTAGCTTGAAAGGACAGTGACATAAATAGTACAGTTACTTTTCTCTAAAATAATGTTTTAAATTATATAAACTCAAGAGACCAGGGAACTGAAATAGAACTTTCTGTCCCCAGGAGCACAGAAGACCCGAACTAGCTTATTTTCAAGCTGGGATCATTCTCCATAGTGTAAATGTGAGAGTCAGCCATTGGACAGCAGTCACGGGAGGGGACAGGCGGGACTTCCTGCCTCCTTTTTGCTGTTTTCTCTCCCCTCCTAGCAGATGGGTGCGTGTTGGTAGAAAAGGCATTAAAGTGCTAGAATTATTGATGAATCAGGGCATCTAAAGAGTTTTACCTAAATTAAACACCTTAAACACACCATTGTTGTATCAAATAGTACAGAACTTTCTCCATTATAATTGTATATATGTCAATAAATATGACCTTAATTTTTTTAAACCTTCAGGAAACTATCTTTTTTTAACTGTGTTTAAGCACTTAGTTTTCTTGCTGATCAAAATGATTTTTTTTATTGTTCAATTACATTTGTCCCAGTTTTCCCCCCTTGCTTTCCCAGCTTTCCCCCGCCTTCACCCCCCACGCCCTCCCCCACAGTCGGCCCCCGCCCCATTGTCCACACCCGTAGATTCTTCATGGATGTTCCTTGACTTGACCCTTCCCCTTCAGAATGGTTTTTAAGGTCATAATAGAACTTGCATTTTTAGAGACGAGGAAAATCTCAGGTTCTTGGGTGCTGATTTTCAACATTTAACACAATCTGTAATCTTTTTAGGTAAGAAAACAGCAGGGAATACTTCTTTCTTAATATTTTAACATGATATTTGAACAGCTTTATTTTTTTTTTGTTTCCCAATAATCATACAACACAGACTATTAATGATGAATTTGAAGGGTAATATATCATTGGCTACTGTAATTTTGGTTGAGGTGGTGTGATGTTTAATTGAGGGGTGGCTTTTTTCCAGAATGGAATCACTAGTTCCACTCGTACAGAGTTTGAAAAAGCGGATGGACGTGCCAGACTATGAAATGGTAAATATTGTATAGTGAAGTAAAAAATTGACCCTATTCAAAGGCATTTTTCCGGATAGAGAAGTGTGCTTTCTGTTAAAGTAGGTCACCTTTATTCGTGTTCCTGGCATGTGTGAATGAACTATTTTTTTAAGTGATGAAAAAAATACATGCTTTTAGAAGCTGGAACATTTCTCAGTTTTCTAGGAAAAACGTACTTTTCCCAGTTTTATCTGTGAAACAATAGTGCTGTGTTTTGTTTTGTTTTGCTTTGTTGTCAGCTCTCTTCTTCCCAAAGAAGAATACAATTTCTAAAGTTAGTTTTTTCTTTCTTTCTTTCTTTTTTTTCTTTCTTTCTTTCTTTCTTTCTATTTATGTTTACCTCTTTCTTTCCACACCATGTAAACTTCTCTGATTAAAAACACGAACCAGAGAGACACGAGGAGGCACTCTGGTGAGTGCATTTCAATGGTATCAGCTGCATTACCCGACGGTGCCAACAGTGATCTGAGTGCAGCAGCAAAAGAGAACACCATTGGTGATAATCTCTTTATTTTTCTATCATTCTGCAGTCTTCGAAGCACGAGTTTTCCCATTTGAAATTCACGTGCCCTTTCTCTCTCAGATTTTGTGCCAGAGCTACGACCCCCAAGCCTTGAGTGTCTCCTTTACTTCTAGTGCTTCTTGTGCTTCAGCCAAGTGTGTTTTAGCTTTAATATTTTATTTAGTTGTGGAATACAACCAAATCACCTCATCTGAACTGAAGTTTACATATTAATTTAATGCTAACTTTATAAGAATAAAAAATACCGCCCTGGCTGGCGTAGCTCAGTGGATGGAGCGCGGGCTGGGAACCAAAGTGTCCCAGGTTCGATTCCCAGCCAGCGTACGTTCCTGGGTTGCAGGCCATAACCCCCAGCAACCGCACATTGATGTTTCTCTCTCTCTCTATCTCCCTCCCTTCCCTCTCTAAAAAATAAATAAATAAAATATTTTTTAAAAAAATTCTTTAAAAAAAAAGAATAAAAAATACCCCCTAAAGAATGTTTTAGTTAAATCACAGCTAATCCAAGACTCACTGTTCTTTTTTATTTAATTTTTATTTTTTACATTTAGTATTGTTTTGTACAGCATAACAGTGAGACAACCATACATAGTCACCCTCCTTTTACACAGCGGGTATTAAAAATGAAAGAGTTAGTGTCACAGGTTCAATTCTCAGTCAGGGTACATGCCTGGGTTGCAGGCCATGACCCCCAGCAACCACACATTGATGTTTCTCTTTCTCTCTCTCTTTCTCCCTCCCTTCCCTCTCTGAAAATAAATAAATAAAATCTAAAAAGAAAGAAAGAAAGAAAAACTTTTAAAAAAATGAAAGAGTTAGAAGACACGTAGGGTTTCAAAATGCTTTGAACGCACATGACATTAGTGAATGTCTTCAGCAAGTCTACTTTAATTGCTCCGTGACATTGGACTTTCTGGTGGTCGGGAGGGTTGTACGTGCCGAGAGAAGGGATGTCATGGGGGGGGGGGGGGCAGGCGCAGATCACGTGATTAAATATGGCCTGCCTCCAGCTGCAGGGTTAGGACACTTGGTGCTTCAGCGCAGCCGTTTGAGTAGAAGACATTCTGCATAGTCTGTCATTTACAATACTGCAATGCATTAAGTCTTCGATGTTAATCCAGAGCCTCCAACAAAATAGCAGATTAGTGTTTTGTCCATGCCTTGCATTCTTGTACACAAGGCAAAACTGTGACACGTTTGAGACCCAGTTTTCAGAACTTTAAAGCAGAAGCTGCAAAATGTCGGCTTGTATTTCCAGCTTCCAGGCATATTGATTTAGTGTTGGTCCTTTACAGTTACAGCACATGCACAGGTGTCAGCAGTATGTGCCTGTACACAGAGGGTACTCGAGAAACTGGTAACAGTTAAGTAAGACTGGAGGAAGGCTTTCCCGTGCATCCTCTTGAAGCTTTGAATGTAGTACTGAGTGCGTGTATCTAGAGGGAAGATAAAAGTAGTATGCTGGAACAGAAGATAAGGTGAAAATATTATCTGTAGTTTTATATGAGCTTTTAGACTCTAGGTAAAATGGATAATTTGCTAGAAAACATGAATTGTCAAATTCAAGTAAAGACAGAAACTGAATGAATCCGTAATCATTAAATAAATTTAAAAAGTAGTTAAAGAATTACTTCTAGAAAAGGCCTCAGGCCCACACCATTGTGTGGGTCAGTCCTTCCAAACTTGATGGAGTAGATAACTTCTATGGCACGGAAATTATTAAGGAAAAAATAACCTCACCTCAAAAAAACTAGATTTGTCAGCAAGGTCGTTAAATGGTTAAAGAATCTTCTAAAAACAACGCGACGCCTTACACCGTGATTTTTCATTGTCTCACGTCAGGTTCACCAGGCCGGTCTAACCTGTGACTATTCAGAACTTCCTCACCATGTCAGCACAGAACAAGAGATTGAGTATCTCATTCAGTCTGTATACTATTTACTGAAAAATTTACCAAAGCCTACTCTTGTGACAATTGCAAGGTAAGTGGTAGCCTGAATAATGGCCTGTCGAAGAGGTCCACGTCCTAATCATAGAAACTTGTGAATATGTTGACTTACATGGCAAAAGGGGCTTCACAGATGTTGATTAGCTCAAGGTTCTTAAAATGAGGAAGTCATCCTGGATTTTCTGGGCTGGTCCAATATAATCATGGGGGTCCTTGTAGGGAAGGCAGGGAGGTCAGAAACCGAGAGACTGGAAGGTGCTGGGACATTGTCTTTGAGGGTGGACGATGGGCCCGTGAGCTAAGGAGTGGATGCAGGCAGCCTGTAGAAGCCGGAAAGACAAAGAGACACATTCTCTCCCAGAGCCTAGAGAGGCAGGTGCGTCCTGCCGGCACCTTTGTTTTAGGACTTCTGACCTCCAGCAGAACTGTAAGGTAATAAATTTGTGTTGCTTTACGCCTCTAAGTTTGTGACAGTTTGTTATAGACCAGTAGGAAATGAATACAATCTCCGTAGATTAATCTGATGATTACTAATACAGTGATTCTTATCCATTTTTTACCCTCTCAGCTCAGATCTCAGGTGTTGTATTTTCCCTTTACAGTGAGTAATGGTTGGCAGACAGCATGTTATCTTGTCTTTGAAGATGGTGATGTTTATTCAGATAAACACAAGAATTCCCATTTCTGTGTCCTACAGAGGAATATTTAGCTGCTGCCATGTATTAAATTTAAACATACTATATGTATAGTTACAATTTAATACATCCTTCTTTTCTGTGTTAATCTTTGGGCTGGTTTTCTATACTGTTAGAGTCTAGACTAAGTGCTTTAAATGCTCAAATAATATTTATATTTTTGTGACAAGCATTTTGTAACATCTTTTACCATCCTAAAACAAAATTCCTAGATAATCTAGCCTACATACACACATAATGTAAAAATATATACATATTATACATAATATATAGTTAATATAATTGTCGTAGTCCATTCGGGCTGCAGTAACGAAAGTGCCGTAGATCTGTTGCTTATGGACAACAGCAGAAGTTTCTCACAGTCCTGGGGGCTGGGAAGTCCTGGTTCCCAGACAACTGCCTTCTTCCTGCAGCCCCACGTGGCGGCAGAAGGTGAATCAGCGCTCCGGGGCCTCTGTGTGAAGGCACTAAGCCCCACCTAGGAGGAGCCTCCCTCGTGACCGAATCACCTCCCAAAGGCCTCTCACCTCCGGATCCCACCACACTAGGGACTGGGGGCCAACATGCGAATTTCAGCGGAGAGTGAATGTACACAAACACTCAGTCTTGGTTTATAGCAATAACATACTTATACACATAATTTAAATGTATGTTTATATAGGTATATCCATGCAACAGTGTCACCGTAACAGAAAGGAGAAATGAAAGTAGTTGGTAAAAGCAGTGTGTATTAAATTGCCACATTAGACTTGCACCTTTACAAAGAATCACTACATGAAACAGTTACCAACGCAGATAGCATTTAAGTGCCTCTTATATGTCATAAATTAATCTTTTCTATATGATACTTCCTTAAAGTAGGTGTTTACCCATATGTATATTTTGGACAGTGATTTAAAATTGTCCTCTATCATTTATTATGTGTTAAATGTGTATACGGAGCCTCAAAATAACCTAGTCATCAGAGAGTGGAATGAGTTTCCTGGAGGTCTTAAAGATTATTTCTTTAGTTCTAAAATACTTGTGACGGGGAGGAGACTGTATTACTACCCCGTTTCTGTCTGAAAATCTCCATGCCACTCTTCCTCGTCCCTCTGAATGGCTTCCTCGCCCCATTTCAAACCAGGAGACACTGCTCCAGTCATTCAGACTTCACTCCAGCTGTCATTGACCGTGACACTGTAACTGCCTGGCCATTCATGTTGTACTTGGTGGTACTACAAAGACTTCCCAAAAGGCCGATTTCTGTCCCATCCCACTTAGCTCTTTTCTCAATACTTACCGCCTAGGAACTTGATCCCTACGCCAGCTTGTCCTCATGTTTCTTGATCCCGGACGGTCCTGCACATTTGTGCAGTTGACATTGTTTTCATAAGTGGGGCCCTTCTATCAGTTGGAAGGCCTCCACCATCATAATTTCTAGCCCTAATGTACACACAAAACAATGAGGAGCCCTGGCTGGTGTGGCTATGTGGGTGGGGCACCCTCCGGCACACCAAAAGGTCACCAGTTTGATTCCCAGTCAGGGCACACGCCGGGGCTGCAGGCCAGGTCCCTGGTTGGGGGGCATGCAAGAGGCAACCGATTGATGTTTTTCCCCGTTTCTTTGTCCCTCCCTTCCCCTCACTCTAAAATAAATAAATGAATAAAATGTTTTTTTAAAAAGAAGGAGAAGGATGCCCAGTCACTAAGGTAATAAATAAGCCCCAGGATTCCCCAGCAGCGTGTCCCTTTCGAGCAGCATCTCTGCACTGAGCACTGGTTACCGAGCACTGGGGCTCTGCACATAGGCCCTGTGGCCTCCAGTCCTGCCCCCCACCCCCGCCCCCGTGCCGTTCATTGGCTCCAGCTGTGTGACCCGTGCAGGGCGGCCTTTCTCTGTCCCAGGGTCCTTTCAACGGGCCAAATCCAGCCCTCCGCCTTGTTCTGTCTGGCCAGGCACCTTGTTTCTACCCAGCGGCCGCGCTGAGCTCTCGCTCAGCAGTTAAGGAAGTAGTTACATTTATACAGTCCTAAAGTTACATTCCTAACATTACAAATTTCCCTTTGAAGGCAACCACTAGGCTGATGTGGCCCCTGGTGAAAATGAGTTTGACACCCCAGCTCTAAGGGGAAGGTAAATGCACCTATTCAGTACAGTGGCTGAGGACATTAAAGTACATCTTTCATGTCATGTGCCCGATAGGAGCAAACATGTAGCAGCTTGTAACTATTACTATTCCCAAGTCCAGCAACTTGCATTTCAATGTTAATTGACATCAACACATACGGGCTTTTCCTCGCTGCACAGTATGACTTCATCCTATTTGTGTGTATTTTTTTTTTAATTTCTCTCATTGGTTCCAGGTCGAGTCTGGATGATTACTGTCCTTCTGAGCAAGTTGACAGCATTCAGGAAAAAGTCCTCAGTGCGCTGCGCTCCCTCTACGGGGCTCTCGACGTCCACCTGGTGTATTCGGCAGAGTCTTCTCCGCCTTGAAACAGCCAAACACGAGGCTCCTGCTACATCTCGACGTAGTGACAGGGTTTTCATCAGCTTCCTTGTAAATGCGTCTTCCGGGGGACGCTTTGTTTTCTAGTAACGTTGACTGGACATCTTCCGGGTGTTGTCAGTTGCTGAATGGTGGCGGCTCTGTGGGCGCCGGGTCTGCCCCTGTTGCTTGCCTCTCTCCCCTTCTATAATTGTCTTCGCTTTTGTGAGGGTGTTTTTTTGTTTCTTCGTGCTATTACAGGTGTCCCTTTTTTTTTTTTTTTTGCTTTGAGGGTGGGTTTCCCCCCCGCCCCTTTCTGATTTTTCTCCTAGGTCAGTTGGACTGTATGAGATTCATTTGTTCATTTCACTCACTCAGCTAACCGACCCTCATTGAGCACTTACGTGCGCCAGGCATCACTACACGCTGGGTGTACGGTAATGGACAGAACAGACGGGGCCCCTGCCCTCTTGAGGGACAGCCAAGAAACAAGTCACAGACTGTAACAAATTTTAGCGAGGAAAGGGCAACCACAAATGTGTCTTAGGCATGTTCTAGTCCTCAGGGCACCCTGGCCTTATAGGAAAGTGACATTCTCAAAAGCTACTACCTAATTATAATAATAATAATAGAAAAATAAATAAATAAACTTGCCCGTCCGTGAAAATGTTGCAGGAAGTCTACCTCTCCGAGACTGGTACTATGTATGACCCAGCTCTCGCAAAAAAATGCTCTCAGCACTGTTGGTATGAGGTCTGTTTAAGTAAACTCAACCAAACAAATTAACTCTAGTTTGCTGATCAAAAAGCCCTTCTGTGCGTTGTACCTCCATGACAGTCAGTGTGAGCGTTCATTAGCATTATAGCTCTGAAGTGCCACTTTATGGCACTTCTTCCACATAAACCAGCTCTTTGTGTAAATAGTAGGAAAAAAGTTAAGTCCTCGATTCTGGCCCACCATAAATACCACCTTCCACCAGCTTCCCCAGGAGTGAGAGACCCTGTCTGACTGGCTCTTAATCACGGAGCTTTGCATTTGCTTAATTGGCCAAAGTCTTCCTCTCTTCAGTATTTGTCATGTTCAGTAATCATTTTTAACTGCCTACTTGATTTATTTTCCTTTAAAAGGTAGGACAGCATTTAAAGAAAAAATCCATTATTCCTCAGTCCTAGTACAGTAGTAGTTCTCATTTTTGCATGTAACTTTCAGGCCTTGACCACGTGTGTGCCTGTTGACTTGGAAATAAATGATCATGCTACCTAACTTAATAGCTGATACCGATGGTTGCATTACCATTACCACTCACTAGATGGCGCCAGATCCCCCCTTTTTTTTCCAATGATTCTATTTTCCAGTCGTTCTTGTCACCAAATCGCTTTTCCAAAGCTGATAGCATGTATGCTGATTTCTGGTATGAAAAAGTAAAGCAAACTGAGTTAACTTTCCATTGTAATAGAACATTATGTGCCAAAAAGCTTTATTTCATGGTAAAATAAGAATTACAAAATAGTGCTATTATTTATTTTTAAATTTTGAAAATCAATTTTCATTAGCGTTCTGTAAGTGGATGTTACTTTTATGAGTAAATTAATTTTGTGCGCTAAAGGAAATAAAAAGGTGTGTGAATTGATGTTGTGAAGATGTACAACCAAACTATAGCACTGACGACTCGTCTCCGATCTCAGCGTGTTCAGAGCACCGGCCTCACGGGCTCAGCCCACAGTCGCTCATCCCGGTTCCCATCGACTGCGGTGCGAGTCACCGCTGTCTGGACTCAGGGAGAGTCCCAGGGCGCCGCTTTCCTTCTCGGGAACCCCTGGATGGTTGCGTTGTCATGCCCTGCAGTTCCCTTAGAAGAACAGAGTTCAGTCCCTACTTGCTGACTAGAACCAACTTAGTCAAGTGTGCCTCCATGTATGTCACATAGGAAGACGTTTAATTTGTCACGACAGCCTTCACACGTGTTCTGAGTACCCATGTGGAATACACAGCACAGTGTTTTAGATTGGATACGAATCTCACGGAAGCATGGGATTTTGAACAGCGTTTTGAAAAGCGTGACTTAAGTATAAGCATAGACTATAGCTATGATGTCTTTTAAGTGCTCCAGGTTCTCAGGAGTTCTTGGTCAAAGCCCTTCATTCTTTATATGGTATTATCTCCAAATACTGATTTTTATTTTAGCAGTAGTTGCCTTGAACTGTTTGTAGTACATTCATCGAACTGCCAGTAGTGTATAGTCAGGGGTGTGCTTCTTAATACAAGACTCTTTCATTCACCGTACACCTTAAGAGAAAGCCCTTTCCTGAAAGGGAAGCCGTTTCTGTTGGCCGTGTTTCAGAAAGGCTAGTGGTCCGTGCGGCTCAGCTGTGCGAGTGCTCCATATCTGACTGCGCGGGGCGGCTGCCTGGCCGTCCTGAGCCGCACGCAGCGCCCTTGGGGACTCCCCGGTCCCGGGCCTCTGGCCCTGCGCTTCTGGCTGCGCTCCGGGGTTCCGACCTTCAGCGCCATCCCCTCCCTTTATTCGTGTGAGCTCAGCAACTGAAGGTGAGACTGAGGTTTCTGGGAACCTGGATTCTTAGGGAAGAGTTCTCTGAACAGTGAACATCCTGGTCACTCACGGAAAGGCTGCATCTCACCATCGCACGTCAGTAAGCTGGCGTTCTATACATCAGTATTTTGTAAGTTTGGTTCCGTGATTCGGAAGCAGGAACCCGTTATCACGGGGCGGCTAGGCCAGGGCTGCACAGTTCAACTTCCTTTGCCGGCATCCCTGGCTGAACACTCAGCTCACCTACAGCTACAGCATTCCTGACATGTCTCTAACTCCACAATGCTGTTCAGCAGCAAGCAGATCTCTGCAGCCATCAGCACTGTTTGGAAGCCGTGGCACCTGTTGGTGGGAATCGTGCCAGGCCTGAGATGTGTCGTGACTGAAATGCAGTAGCTTGTAGTGGTAAGTGTGAGCCTCAGAGAGCTACTGCCTGGCTCCAGTGCACCCTCTGCTGCCTCAGCTTCCTTTTTTTTTTTTTATTTTATTTTTACAGTAAGGGAACTCATCAGATATTGTGAGGAATAACACATACGAAGCCCTTATGCAAGAACCATTCGGTAAACATCGGCTGTCCTTTCCAAACCCAGCCCTCATTAGAATGCCCTGTGGTGGTTATTGCAGGTCTCAGCTGCACTCCTCATGCCTCTCCCAAGCACTGGTGTCTTCTTGCACCCCCATCCTGGCTTCCACTCTATTTCTGTTATGGGAATTTCAGCTTCTTTATTCAAAGAGGGCAGGTCCTTGCCCATAAGGAAAGAAGCATCAGGGCTTTAAGCAGAGTTGCTCATAACTTTGAGTTTTCGTCTTGCAGTTGGTACAAGCATCCACTCTCGCTATTTTGAAACCTGGCCTCGTGTGCAGTCGGGGGGTTAGGGACATCAAAGCCTGCCCCAGTTTTTCTTCCTCTCTAGACTCCCTCCCGCCTGCTTTTAAATCAGTCCAGGACTTCTGCTGCTAAACTTCTACTGTAGACAGTGTTTGGAAGCTGCGCCCCCAGACTAATAAATTACATTCACAGAATCAAGGGTTATCCTTAGCATATTTGACATTACTGTCTGATGGGTGACCTCCAGCCGAAAAGCCCCTCCTGCATCAGCCAGAGCAGTTCACTGTTGTCACATCCAACCCCCTCCCAAGCCCTCCCTTCCTCTGGGCGTCAGGCTTACCTCAGGGCAGCCTCTGCTTGCTCAGGAGTGAGGAAAATGGGACCATCGCAAGAGTGGGGTGGCTCTGCCAGTCTGGCCTAGTGAGGTCATGTGGCATGACCCTTCAGACATGACCCTGGTCGCTCAAGGAGGGAGACGGGGATGGAGTCAGAGCTGGAGCTGGACTTGGACACCAGCTTTGGGGCAGACACCACCCTGAGGTCTGCACAGCAGCGCTGTCCCCCGCCCCCACCCCCCGAAGTGTTGGCCCACCTGGAGCGGTGAGTGGCCCTGCCATCAAAAAGGAGCACTGGGGGGACTGGTGGCTTTGAAATCGGGCCAATTTCAAATACTGCCTCGGCCAGTTACCAGTTTTGTGAACTTGGGCAACTAACCTTGTCAGAGTCCCATGTTTTAGAGGTTGTTCTCCGCCCCGTGTTCCTAGGGCGCTCTGTCCTGTGCCCCAGCATTGCACGTTAGTTAGCTGTTTGTGCCGGCCCTCCCCAGGGGCCGTGAGCCCCTGGTGTCCCAGTCTCCAGCGTGGTGGCCACTGGAGGTCTGGCAGTAATACACCTTATCGTGTGCCTTCTGTTCTGTGTCTTCTCGTGAGTATGCTATCCTTGAGAGCAAACTGAGCAAATACAGGTATTATACAAGAACAGTGACCAAGGATTAGGTGTGTCCAGAAGAGCTAAAAAGCAATGCCTGCGATCCAATGATTCTGCCCACAGAGGGACTCACAACAGCTCCCCAATTGTCCTGTCGTCTGTTCTCTCTCGGACACAGCCTGGTAAGAACCGTGCTCCACGATGCGCATGTTAGGGTGAGGTAAAAATGCATATAGTTTGCTTTTCTGTCTAAAATTCCCATCTAGCGTTTGACGCTATTGTCCGAGAACTACGGGTCCCTGCAAGGTATCGCTCTTAGACAGTCGCAGCTGTGCGGACCGGGAAGAGCACCACTTGCTCCCTCCAGACTGTCCTCGCCCTGCGGAGGCAGCTTCCACAGCAGCCTTGGCCTTGCTCCGCCTCATCCTCACACTCCCTGGGGTGGGGACGAGAAGTACAGGATGCCTTTTCATAGAGGTACGTGGCCTGCTCTGTCCTTCCATGCCATGAGCTCCTAAGAAAGAGCCCCACAGGAGAGACCCATGGGTGTCCCTCGGAGCCAGTGGGCAGCAGAGTCTCTCTCTGGGGCGCAGTATTGGAAACCAGTTCCTGCCCCAGACCTAAGTTCTCTCAATATCCGTTTTACCAGTAATAACGACATCCTTCTCTCCACCTGCCTGCGTGCCTGGGCCTGTTTCCAAGGCATTTGGAGACAGCAGAGAGCGGCGATGCTTCCCGGGCTTCCTCAGACGCCCGCGTGACGGCCCTTGCGTGGGAAGTCCCAGGTGCAGCAATAGCTCATTGGAATTCCACTCAAAAAGGACGGCGTTCTGTGACCATCTGAAAAAAAGCCCACACCCTCTCTTCTCTTGACACGGTCTGCTTTTCTGCTGTGCAGCATAGACATTTTAAACTTTTTTAAAGACTTATTTTGCCTGTAAGTGCTTTCCTGGGGTGTCAGACTGATGTTTTCTTTTCACCTGACGTCACGCTAAGAGAGGCAGCACAGCATTGCAGCAGACTTCCCACACAAGCAACAACTAGTTATAAAATGCAGTGCCTTACTTGCAAGAGCATAACTTTGCCCCCAAAGGTACCTGTGAATAAACTGAATAAAAAGACACTGCCTGTACTTTAAAGAAAACATTACAAAGTGATTGAAGAATGTAAATGATGATATGACTATCTATGGAAACCTATAATATTCAATGCAATAAAGATGACAATGCTTCCTGTATCAAAGTACATATAATGCAATTTCAATAAACATACCAAGGAAATTTTAACTTATGACACTGGTTCTAAAGTTTACATGGAAAAATGTTTATACAAGGGGAAAATAACTGTAAAATACAAGGGAAGGGATTGTCCCTACCAGGTACCAAAATATATGATAAAATTGCATCAGTTAAAACAGTGTGTTACTAGCACAGAAGCCAGCAGACTGGTCAGTGAGACGTCATCGTGTCCAGAAATGGACCTACATCTGTTGGAGTAAGGCTATCTGGTTTAAGAAAAAAAAACATAAAAAACCCACAGCTCATATAAAATGAAAGATTACTTCTCAGCCCTGGCTGGCATAGCTCAGTGGATTGAGTGCAGGCTGCGAACCAAAGCATCACAGGTTTGATTCCCAGTCAGGGCACATGCCTAGGTTGCCGGTCAGGTCCCCAGTGGGGGCCACATGAGAAGCAACCACACCTTGATGTTACTCTCTCTCTTTCTCCCTCCCTTCCTCTCTCTCTAAAAATATATAAATAAATCTTTTAAAAAATGGAAAAAAAAAAACAAAGCAAGACACTCCCCACTTTGTCTTTGACTTTGGGGAGCCCAGACATTATTTTTTTAAAAAAAAAAAGAAAGATTACTTCTCATTTTCATAACGTCCAACAAAACCCTGCTCATCAGGCCCCTCCACGCGAGGAGTCTGGGGCTCCTGCTCCTTGCAGCTGCAGCCCTGCTGTCCTCCGCCTCGGTGTGTCTGCCCAGTCTCTCTGGGGGACAGCGCCGTTCGCCCAGGAACGGAAGCTCAGAAACTACCCTGGTGTGTGGGCCCCAAAAGAAGAGGAAACGGGTTTGGTGAATACCTAGAGTTTTCTCCCACAAGACCCAAATTCGTACTGTAATTTAACCTATAATCAGAGTGGCAGCTGAATTATACAATCAATGATGCTGAAGATCTCAAGAGCTTTCTCAAAAAAATTAAGTTGATTCCCAATTCACTCCTTACCAAAAAAGAAAGTTGAATTTCACTTAGGTGAGCTATTGGAAAACACGAGAGAAAAGGGGAGGCCTTTTCAGAAGTAAGCATGCCTGCCTGGAAGAGTCAGATACACGGGGTCAGGAATGTGCAGTGCATCGGCCCAAATGTAACCAGCTCAGGTTTCACCATCCTGGCATTAACACAGAACGCCAGATCTGGCTATGTGTTTGGTATCCATAGCTCGGGTATTTCTATTTTTGTATTCTGAGGCTAATATTCAGCATAGTCTTCCCTCCTGCTGCCAGAGGGGAGAGTCTAAATAAAGCTGGCCATGAACTCTTTCTGGCTTTCATGATATGCCTTGAGAGTTGAGAGTGGGCTGAACTGATGTCCCATACTCTTCCTTCAAGTTGTTGCGCGTGGGTCACCGGCCAGCAGTGACCACGGAACACTGTGGATGGCTCGACGATAAACATGCGAGAAAAAACACACATGCACAGAGACAAACTAGTTTCTGTGGGGAAGTAGGGACGAAATGGCTACCCCCCCTAGTGGGGAGCGCCCTGATTTACCGTCCATACCTGCTTTTATTGGGCTCATTTTGCATAATAATTCAGGTAAAGTACAGTACTCATTAGGGGGAAGTAAGGAACCATAGAAAACAAAGAACTCTGCCGGTCTATTGAGTTGGGGGTCAAAGAGCTGTAAGACTGAGGAACAAAATAACTTCCTCCTAAGACCCTTCTCATTCAACTGAGAGCATTCTAAACAAAGAAGGTTTCACAGTAATTTACATATTCTTTCTTAGGCCTGATCACCCTGGGGAATCCGCACTTCTCAGTACCGAGCTGCACCACCCTGTCATTGTTTCAGGCTTAGGTGGAGCAAGGGAACTAAGGCAACCTAGAGACAAGGAAGTTTTCTCCCAGACGCTGAGAACTCAGGCTATGTCAGAGCCGAGGAGCGAGGATCCATCACCCCCTTTTGCTGCAGGCCCCCAAGTCCTTCTTTTGGGGGGGCCTCCCAAAGTGATCATGCCTGTCTTAGGTCGTTCCCCCCATTGGGAATCTTACCCGTCTTTGGCTAACCGACCAAGCTTTTTGGGGTTCAGTTATGAATAAAGCAGCAGAAGCAGCATTCCTGCCAGGAAGACAAGCTTTTGTCTCATTGCTGGCTTACGGTTCCAAGGGCGTTCCCTTAGCTTTAGCCTAGGCGGGGGTTTCAGCCTCTGATACCAGTCAGGGAGGTTCCCAACATCAAGTCTTCCAGGAGAGTTCAAAGTCAGTCACCTCTACAGTCCTTATCATTGCTGTAACCCCATGTCTCCCAAGAGCAGTGACGATTCCCTAGCCCAATCCCTGCACTTCACCCAAAGCACTCAGAGGTGAAAGTCTTAGTCAACTTGAAGCTACGGCGTGCCCTGGTTATCACCGCGCCCACTTAAACCAGCAATGAGGTTCGTGTTGCCCCCTGACCAGGAAGGGAGCAAATTCTTGAGGGTTAACTTTCTATGGCCATCTCTGGTACCATCTATCTTAGTTTTGTTTCCCTCCCCCCGCACCCCCCCAAAAAAAACAGACCTCGAGGCAAGGATTTAGATGCTTGTAGTTTATTTGGGAGGTGATAAAGGAAGTGAGGGAGTGGAGAAAATGAGATAAGGAAGGCAGAAATGTCAGTAAAGGGGATATCGAAGAGAAGATAAATGCCGTGGTCAGTGAGAGCTCGATTCCAGACTGAAGAATTGGCAGAACCGGCTGCTGAGGGACAGGGAAGCTTCTATATTAATCCACTGGTTCCCACTCCTTTTTGGTCAAGAGTTGCCTCTGCGAGCCTGATAACCTGCTACTTCCCAGCCCCCCAGGGAAGCCCACCCTTGCCTGGGTGGAGCAAGTTCCATGACACTTCAGAACAACTCAAGAGGAGAAGCAGGAAGATCCAGGTACCGGTTGGAGGTGGGCAGACTACGCAGTCACTGTCCTCTGTGGCTGCCGGTAAGGTTGGTGGGTGGGACACCAACAGCATCTGTTAGAGCAGGAATTAAGATGTCGGTTCTGTCTATATGCCTTTCAAGCAGTTTTAAACAGCATATGTTGTGTTGCTGAAGGCGAGGGGAAGCAGCAGGCTGATGGACATGTTGAGAATATGTATGGGCACCGTCTCTGTGGAGGGCGATTTGGTGGTAGCTGTCAATAGTGGAGACGCATATGCTTTTTGATATTCACTTAGACAGTAGCCAGTAGCCACATGTGGCCATTTAAATTAATTTTAATTTAATTTTATTTAAACTTCAGTTTCTCAATCTCACCAGGCACACCATTCTGGTGCTCGGTAGCCACATGTGGTCTATGGCTGCCTTATCGGGCTGTGCAGACCCAGAACAGTTCCGTTATTGCAGAAGGTTCTGCTGAATGCTGTCTCGAGTTAGCATCTGTAACCTTCTTTATCAAAGCGAGCTCGCTAAACCAGCAGTATGAGCATCACCTGGGAGCTTTTAAGAGCTGCAGAATTTCGAGCTCCTTCTCAGAATTATGGGACCAAAATCTGTGTTTCAGCAAGATCCGTGAGTTAGGTGTGCACACAGAATTTAAAAGCCCTGCACTACTCTACAATAACACTGGCGTCCTTATCGCCAGTGTTGACACTCCTGCAGCTAGTCTCTGTGTACCCGGTGAAGCCTTCCCAATCACGAAGCCCAGGCATGACTCACTGATTATTCAGCAGTAACAGCTTGGTTTGAATTTCCCTAATTACATGAGTTTGAACAATTTGGGTTGCTTAGAGGATAGAATTGACTCTTAAAAAACATAAAGAAATGTATACAGGTTTACTCATTATTCCTAAATACCATCACGGCTGTGAGATATTATAAATAAGACACTCAAAAGTGAATACAGTGTAGAGGTTATGTTGAGGAGATAACAAGCAGTGTATGGGTACTTGGCTCAGAATAGAATCTCCAGTAACAACATCACACACAAAATCAAAACTGTGCTCTCTTGAAAATTTAGATAGAATTGAAGAGGATGTCCTATGCAAATGTGTTAGAAGACTCAAAAACTAATGATGAAACCACTGACTCAGGCATTTCTGCTATTAAACCTTGTCTTTTGCAAACTTGCACGCTACACTCTACAGGGCTTATGTGGGGGAAGTGTTGAAGTGGCCATTCAAAGCCTGTACAAGTCTGTACCGAGACGGGTTTTTAAAAGGCACAATCCAGTACGAAATATTGGCATAGTAACACGTGAGAAATTAAACTCTTGAAAAAAAATACTACAGTAGGATTACAATCTCACCTTTTAAAAAGTGCTGAAAGAAGCTTAATGGAAGTACAGGAAATGGTTGGGGCTTCTGGGATATGGTGACAAAAACAAAATGCACCGAGATGGTGAAAACTGGGTACTAAGTACATCCAAGACTGAACACGTAACCAAATTGAGCCAAAAGGAAGAAGATAGTGTGGTGGGGAAAAAGCAAAGTACAAAAGATCATCTTTGGTGTGTTACCCTTCACTTAAACAAGAAGGATATATGAGAAAATACACATATATCTAATCTGTGCTAAAGATATACAGGGAAGATAAAACGAAACTGAAGGGATGGGTTCCCTACAGTGTGTGAGTAGCAAAGGGGGGAAGGAAGGGGAAAAGTAGGAGGGAGCAATGGAGATGAGGAAGGATGGACACTTTTCTGAGTGTATCTCCTGTGTAGCTTTTTTCCTCCTTTATTTTTATTGTTGACACTATTGCAGATGTCTCCGCTTCCCCCACCTTTGCCCCCATCCTCTCAGCCCCCACTCCCCCTTCCCCCCGGCCATCACCACTGTCGTCTGTGTCCATGAGTTAAGTTATATGTACACACACACACACACACACACACACACATTCTTTGGCTAATTCCTTCACCTTCTTTCATCCAGTACCCTCCAACCACCTCCCCTCTGACAGCTGTCAGTCATGGAAACAGAGTTTCCATGACTCTGTTTCCATTTTGTTCATCAGTTTATTTTGTTCATTAGACCCCACATATAAGTGACATCACAAGGTGTTTGATTTTCTCTGTCTGGCTTATTTCCCTCAGCATGATAATCTCCAGGTCCACCCATGCTGTTGCAAAGGTAAGATTTCTCTCTTTTTTACAGCTTCATAGTATTCCATTGTGTAAGTGTACCACAGCGTTTTTATCCACTAATCTACTGATGGGCACTTGAGCTGTTTCCAGATCTTGGCTACTGTAAATAACACTGCTAGGCATTCTGATGTTCTCCTATGAAGCTTTGACTCTGAGATTTGTAGAAATGTCTCACATATCCAAAAAATAAATTATTGAAATAAGTCAGACGGGAGGAGAACCCAAAATGGAATACGAACAGTACCAAACCTATTGCCCCAAACAGAAGCCCCATACTCTTTAAACAACCAGTCCCTGTTACCCACCCCTGCCAGCCTGTGGTGACCTCCATTGTATTTTCTGTCTCTATGAATTTGCCTATTCTGGGTACCTCACATAAGTAGAACCATACAATATTGGTCTACTTGTGTTTATTGGTCCATTGCGCTTATTTCATTTACATAATGTCTTCAAGGTGCATCCATGTTGTAGCATGTATCAGAATTTCACCTCTTTTTGTGGTTGATTACTATCCCATTATATATATACACCACATTTTGTTTATCCATTCATTTGTTGGTAGACACCAGGTAGTTCCGACATTTTGACTATTGTGCATAATGCTGCTGTGAATATCAGTGGACCAGTGTCTGTTTAAGTCCCTGCTGTCATTCCTTTGGGCATAGGCACAGAGATGGGATGGCTGGGTCGTCTGGTCATTTCATGTTTCAGTTGCGAGGAACTGCCAGACTGCTGTTGGCTACCCTGGGTGCACCACTTTACATTCCCACCAGCAATACCCAAGGTTTCTCCAAAGCTTTGCCAACATTTGTTATTTTCTGTTTTGGGTGGGGAGTGGGTTTTTTTGCTTTTTAAATAACAGCCATGCTAATGGGCGTATAAGTGAAATGTCACTTTGGTTTTTATTTGCATTTTCCTACTCACTAAATGATGTCCAGCATCTTTCCATGTGCTTACTGGCTAGCTGTATGTTTTCTGTGGGGAAATGCCTTCTCATGACCTTTCCCCATTTTTGAATTGGTTTCGTTTGTTGGTTGGTTGGTTGGTTGTTTTTGCTATTGTGTTGTAGGAATTATGTACATAATCTGGGTATAAACTCTTTATTAGTATATGATTTGTGGGCTATCTCTATTCTGTGGGCTATCATTTCACTGTCTTGAAAATGCCCTTTAATGCACAAAAGTTTTTAATTTTGATGGTCCAATTTTTAAATTTTTTCTTTGTTGCCTATGCTTTTGGTGTCGTATCCAAGAAATTATTGCCAAATCCAGTGCCATGAAGATTTTTCCCCATGTTTTCATCTAAGAGTTTTTTAGTTTTAGCTCATAAGCTTAGGTCTTTGATCTGTATTGAGTTAGCATTTGTATAAGGTGTTTAAGGTAATGCTCCAACTTCATTCTTTTGCATGTGGACATCCAGTTTTCTTAGTACCATTTGTTAGAACACCGTCCTTTTCCCATTCAGTGGTCTTGGCACTCTTATTGAAAATCAACTGACCACATTTGTTTGGGTTGATTTCCCGGCTCTCTATGCTGTTCCTTTGGTCTTTATGTCTGCCCTTGCACCCTTACTGTTTTGGTTACTGTAGCTTTGTAGTAAGTTTTGAAATCCAAAACTGTGAGTCTTCAAAATTTGTTGTTTTTCAAGATTGCTCTGGCAATTGCAGACCTGTATGGAAACTTAAATACTGACTTTTTCTCCCGGGGTGGGGGGGCTCCGCCCACAAGTTCCCCACCCCCACCCCCGCCACCATGGATGAGAATAAGTCTACCAAGACAGGATCTGCTTGGGGAGGAAAGGTGGCTGATCTCTTGGAGGAGAAGGGCCAAGAGCATTTTCCTCAATGAGCTTTTATTAGGTTCATTTTGCACAGGAATACAGGTAAAGCTCATTAATCATTGTCAGACAGTAAGGATCAAACAATAGATAACATACAAAGAACTCTGAGGGCCTATTCTGAGTCAGGGTCTATTAGCTAAAGGGCTATAAAACTTTGAGGAACAAACTCACTTCTTGCTTGGACCCTTATGTAATTGAGAGCATTCTTAGCAAAGCAGGTTTCACAGGACTTGACATATTTCTTAGGCCTGATTGCCCTAGGGAACCTGCCCTTTCCAGCACAGGGCTACACCCACCACCAGCATTGTTTCAGGCTTAAGGCATTGTGTCAGGATTAAGTCAGGCAGGGGTAGTAAGGCAGCCAAGAGATTAGGAGACTTCTTGCAGACAGAATGAGGACTCATGCTTTGTCAAAGCTGAGGGGTGAGGGTCCATCACCCTCTTTTGCTGTAGACCCCCAAGTCCTTCCCTGGGGGCCTCCCACGTGATCATGCCTGTCTTAGATCATCCCCTCTCTTGGGGAATCTAACCTATCATTAGCTAACTGACAAAGCATTGGGGGGTCATTTATGGACGAAGTAAAAGGAGCAGAAGTGGCTCCCCTGCCTGGGAGATAAGCTTTGTCTCCTTAGTGGCTCCCAGTCTGAAGATTGCTCACTCAGCCTTAGCCATGGGGGGGTTACAGCTCCTGAAACCAGCCAGGGAGGCTCCCAACATCTCCTCTTATACTTCATGATTCCATTTTAAACATTTCACATGCAAGTTCAACATCATCTATGCTGCTATAATTCTTTAAGGTGGATTACCTCGTGTGAGATTGGAAAGTAGGGAAGTAAGGCCAGTATATCATGGAAACCACATTGATTCACCTGCGAAACCTCCCAGCATGTAGTATTTTGTGCTAAGTAGAACAACAAGATGCAGGCACATTAGCAAGACTGAAGGCAACAAATACAAACCAGAATACAGAAAACAAACAAGGCCCTTTTTCTCCAGGTTCTTTTTCCTTTCTTGTTTGAAGGAGGTTGTGATGGAGGCACTTTAATGCATTGATGAAGCCTTTCTGAAAAGATTTGTATTACTATAACTCTGTCCTGCTGACAGCTGGTAAAAATATTCTAACAGAAAAATAAATCTGCAATTATCTTTCTCCTCATCCTACCGGCATTCTATGGATGTACCTGTCAAATGTCCAAGCCTGTAGAGAATTTGTATGAGTTTATTTAAGCCAACTGATGACAATTGCCTGGAAGCAAAATCACAACGGATTGAGAAAATGTTCCGGGAAATGGCAGTTTTACCACCTATTTTACACATCAGAATCAAAGGGGAGGACGTAAGGGATTACGTGAGAAGATCCATTGGTGATAAAGGAGGGAGGCAGGAGAAAGCAAAATGAGGAAATCTCAGGGACTGGGTAAAAAGTAAAAGAGATTGACAGGTGCTTCCTTTACATAGGTGGGTACAGGATAGGTAACCGTGAACATTTACGGCGCGTAGAGATGGCAGGTGGGAGAACAGATAACGATGAGGGGTGCTGTGGCCTCCCGTCCGGTGGGAGACCGTGCCCTGAGGGGCCTGCAAAAGGGGATGACTCCGCCATTCCGAAGGTATGTCGTGGAAGATGCAAAAAAGACCACAGACAGGCTCAGGTACGGGGAGATGGACCTTGGTCACGGACGATACCGACCTAGGACGGGACTGTCCACCCTGGCTTGGTTTCGGTTAGAAAGTTCCCATTTCAGACCATCCCCGGGGGGTTACTTGAGTCTCTGAGTTTGGAAACGCCCCCTGTGCCGCCCTCCCCTGAGCTAGTCCGGCTTCATGCGTGGCCCTTTTCCAGACACACACCCTTCCCGCAGCACACAACGACGCAGGACGTTCCAGAGAAGGCAGGGGAAGCCCTGTGGCAACCCAAGCATTTTTTTATCATGCTAATTTTTCTTTGACGCTTGCTTAGCATGTACCACCCACACTGAGAGAAAAGGGAGGGCACGTTGACCAGAAAGCCACTCCAGGAACAACAGCCCGTAAAATCTAGTGGACACCCAGCTTGGCCAGCAATGACCCATCAAAAGCGTTCCTCTGCTCCTCAAACAGAAGGGAAGGTGCGGTACAGAACCACTGTTCTCCTCCACCGCCCTCTCCTCCTTGAATCCCTTCAGAGTTTCTACTTTTTGTGAACTTGAGTTTTTGTGAGCTGAATTCTGACCAGTTCGTGAACAAAACCACTGGCCCTGTAAGAAAAAAAAAAAAAGACAACCTACTAGTATATTTTGCCTATTATTAAGCAATATTTCAGCTTTGTCAACTCAAAAATTTAAGATTAGTTTAACTATATTTGTATGTGTCGTTTGTGTCTTTCTAGCTCAGGTTAGCAAAGCATAAGTGAAAATTCACTGGGAGAATTTTTAAACATTTAGTGTTTTTTTACAGACCCCTGGCAAAAGAGACCTTTTTTCTGTTCATCAATCCCAAATTACATACAAGGTCAAAGGAACAGTTTAATGTCTTTACCATTTGACTGAAACATAAAAAGGATCATCTTTGCCCAGGAACAGACTAACAGACTCTATGGCAGGCAGGACGCCCCTTCCCAAAGGTGCCCTCACCCTGGTCCCCAGAGCCCGTGACTGTGCTGTCGCACGGTGCGGGAGAACCGAGGGCGCAGCTGGAATGACGTTAGTGGGCTGTGAGACGGGGGCAGCACCCTGGGCTGTCCGGGCAGACCCCGCGTGATCACGTGGCCCTTACAAGTGAGAGAGAACAGAGAGTGCCCGAGCTGCACCAGGAGGAGCCTCAGGGGCCACTGCGGGTTCTGGAGGTGGGAAGAGGCCACCCCCTCAGGGATCCGGGCAGCCTCGAGCCCGTGTGAGAGGTAAGAAAGCAGAGTCTTCCGTAGGGCCTTGAAGGAAGCCACCCCTGCCAACACCTTCGCCTCAGCTCTCTCAGATTCACTACTAACGTATAACCTCCAGGAGGTTATAAAATAGTAAGTCTGGGTTGTTTTTAAGCCACTAAACGTGTAGTAATTTGTTGCAGCTGCAATAGGAAACTAGTACAGAATCTTCACTGTTAAATCACGGAATTAGGAACTTTGGGCACAAGGTGGCATTAGATGACCAGATGTATCCAAAATAAAAAAGGCTCCTTCAATTTTGACGCTAAAGGCAATGATACAATTTCTTCTAATAAATTTTTTTAAATCATCTTATCACATTTTGCATTTAATTTTTCACCATTATGGTTTTAATTTGATTTCTGGCAATGATTTTTCATTTTAATCCAGAATGGTGGCCCTGGCTGGGTAGCTCAGTTGGTTGGAGCGACGTCCCGTACCCCAGAAGCTTGCGGCTTATATTCCTGGCCAGGGCACATATGGAGGTTGTAAGTACAACCCTCCTCCCTGGTAGGGACAGGTATGGGCGACAACCGGTTGTTGTTTCTCTCTCACATCGATGCTTCTCTCTCTCCCCCCCCCCACTTCCTCTCTCTCTAAAATCAATAAACATATGGTCAAGTGAGGATTTTTTTTTTAAATCTAGAATGATGAGCCATAAACGAAAAGAAGCCACAGAATACGTGTCACGAGCGTAAGAACTTCTTTTGTTCCCAGGGTCAATCACATGGACATCAGCACCTAAGAACTAATTGTTAAATAAACAAACATCTTGTGTCCAATCTGCATATAAGAATTATTTGTCCAGTCTTTTCTCACATTAACCTAAATAATTGGGAACTTGAAGAAAATCCTTTTGTCCAAGAGTTTTAAATTTAGCACTATTCACAGAGCACTCCCTTGTTTGAATGTGCTTACAATGCACTCTTCTTTGTGCTGGAAATGAAACAGCCATCCCTTGTTCTGTGCGGCCCTCCCTGCCTTCCACCCCGATGTGCCCAGTTCCAATGCCACACCCCAGGCTTCTGCTTCTCCGCCCAGTGGGTAGGGTGACTTTGGGAGAGTGGGCATGTGCGCAGGTGACCAGGGACCAGAAGTGAGCCGCCTTGGGAGGCGAGGTTTCTAGGTGCTGTGTGTGTCTCACTGTACCTGCCCGTGGTCTTGGGTGCTTGGCACCTGCTGCGCCCTCTGCCCTGGGGCATTGGCTGCCCTCTCTCTGCTCGTCCAACTCTCCAAGTCAAAGAGAGAAAGTGGCCCCTTTAGGGAGGTTTTTCCCAGTTCCTCTGTCCACAGACACCCCGAAAATTCTGATTCCTCTCTGTTCTTGCAGCGCTGTGTTCTCTCCCTTTTCACGTCGTTTTATGGTTAGTTGTGTGAAGAGGCATGAGGTTATCATTTCCCAGTAGCCAATGCCGGGAACAAAGTCAGTGCTCCTGGAGGCGGGAGGCATCCTGTTGCTGTGCTCCGACTGAAGGCGGATGAAACAACTGTTGCTGATTTCTTAATATTTACGTATGGGTGTGTGCACAGTTGTTCAACCCAGAAGCAAGAAGGAATCAGGCTTAACTTTATCATTTGGGTATAATTTCCTTTTACAAGCTCTTAGGATAGTCAATATAATGAGGCCTAAAATCAATGCTGTCTATTTTCCTTTAAAAAGATAAGGAAGGAATTTGAATGTGAATTGTAATGTTTTTCTTCAAAGAGGAATAATAGGCCACTTTTTAATTTGATAAAGCTCTTTTTGCTTCAAATATGGACTCAGGCTTTAAATATTAATAAGCCTCAACCCTTCATGAATTAATTAGCACAACTTTCAAACTTCAGTTTTACAAAGCAAATCATAAAAAGCAAAATGGGTTTCCCAAATGATGTCTTCTTCTGGTATTAACTCATATGATTAAATAATATTAAGTATATTAAACTGAGTATTAATACTATAACTTAAGGCTCCATATTTCTTGTTACTTGTTTCTAGTTGCATATATTAAATGCAACTACACATTTTTGCATTTAATATAATGGCTATAATGATTTTTAAAAGATTTTATTTATTTATTTAGAGAGAGGGAAGGGGGAGAGAAAGAGAGGGAGACAAATATTGATGTGTGAGAGAGACATCCATTGGTTACCTCTTGGTGCCTTCAACTGGGGACCTGGCCTGCAGCCCAGGCATGTGCCCTGACTGGGAATTGAACCTGCAATGCCTGGTTTGCAGCCTGCGCTCAATCCACTGAGCTACACCAGCCAGGGCTCTGAATATTCTTTATAAATCTGCCATTTTGTTCCTGTTTGATGGATAATCTGTCCTGCTTAATTTTCTGAGAACAGTAATGATTATTTTCTATGTTCCTTCTCCCCCCACAGATTGGGTATCCTCTGAGTCCCTTCATTTAAAAAAAAAAAAGCTTATTCGGAACATACTTTCTATGCCATAAAATCCATGCATTTCAAGTGTGCAGTTCACTGTGCTTAGCACATTTACTGAAATGCATTCAGCCATCACTGCAATCCTGCTCTAGAGTATTCCTAGCCCCGCCCAAAAGACTTCCTGTGCCCCTTTGCAGGTCAACCCTCCATTCCCAATCTGGCCGTGACCTGCTCTCCGTCTCTGTCCATGTGCCTTTCCTAGACAGTTCGTGTATCTGGAAGCACGTCCTCTGTGTTCTCCTGTGTGTGAGTCCTTCCTCTCCGCAGGGTGGCTCTGAAGGTCACCCTGCTGCACCGCGTGTCGGCAGTGCATTCCTCTTCGTTGTTGAAGAGCCTTCCCCTGTGTCGATTCTGCTCTGTCATTTACCAGTTGACTAGACATCTGGGTTGTTTACACCCTGGAGAAATTATCAGCATATTTTTGTCATTTTAATATCTTGTTTTGAACAAGGCATCTCACAGGAGAGGGTTTTCCCCACATGCGTGGCACTCTCTGGCAGTCTGCTCATTGTTCAGAAAGGAAGGCCCAAAGAATTATTTGGAAGATGTCTGTGGGGTGGGGGGAGTGGTGAAGTGGGGGCTTTATTATAATTCTCTTGGGACATCCTCATGTCAATGTTTTTCATCCTTTTCTTTTGGGCTTATGGAAATTTCCATCAAAATGTCCATACTACCCAAAGCAATTTACACATTCAATGCAATTCCTATTAAAGTACCAATGGCATATCTCACAGACATAGAACAAACACTTCAAAAATTTATATAGAATTATAAAAGACCCCGAATAGCTGCTGCAATATTTGAGAAAGAAGAGTAAAGTAGGAGGGATCACAATACCCGACACTAAACTATATTACAAGGCTACTGTAATCAAAACAGCCTGGTACTGGCATAAAAACAGGCACATAGACCAATGGAACAGAACAGAGAGCCCAGAAATAAGCCCAAGTCTCTATGGTCAATTAATATTTGACAAAAGGAGGCAGCAACATAAAATGGAGTAAAAATAGCCTCTTCAACAAATGGTGTTGGGAGAACTGGACAGCCACGTGCAAAAAAATGAAACTTGAGCACCAACTTACACCACATACAAAAATAAATTCAAGGTGGATAAAAGACTTAAATATAAAACATGACACCATTAAAGTCCTAGAGGAGAACGTAGGTAGGAAAATCTCAGATATTTCATGAAGAAACTTTTTTACTGACGTGTCCCCTACAGCAAGGGACATAAAGGAAAGAATAAACAAATGGGACCTCATCAAAATTAAAAGCTTCTGCACAGCTAAAGAAAACAGTATCAAAATTAAAAGAGAACCAACTGTATGGGAAAACATATTTGCCAATGACACCTCAGACAAGGGTTTAATCTCCAAAATATATAGAGAACTTACAGGACTGCACTCTAAGAAAACAAGGAATCCAATTAAAAAGTGGGCAAAGGACTTGAACAGACACTTCTCCAAGGAGGACATACAGAAAATCCAAAGACACATGAAATGATGTTCAATATCACTAGCTATCAGAGAGATGCAAATTAAAACCACAATGAGATACCACTTCACACCAGACAGAATGGCCATCATAAACAAAGCAACAAACAGCAAGTGCTGGAGAGGTTGTGGAGAAAAGGGTACTCTAGTGCACTGCTGGTGGGACTGCAGACTGGTACAACCACTATGGAAAGCAGTATGGAACTTCCTCAGAAAACTAAAAATGGATCTGCCTTTTGACCCTGCAATTCCACTGCTGGGACTCTATCCTAAGAATACTAAAACACCAATTCAAAAGAACCTATGCATCCCAATGTTCATAGCAGCACAATTTACAATAGCTAGATGCTAGAAGCAACCAAGATGCCCATCAGTAAATGAATGGATCAAAAAAAATCTATGGTACATTTACACAATGGAATTCTATGCAGCAGAAAGAAAGAAGGAGCTCCTACCCTTTGCAACAGCGTGGATGGAGCTGGAAAACATTATGCTAAGTGAAACAAGCCAGGCAGTGAAAGACAAATACCATATGATCTCACCTTTAACAGGAACCTAAATAACAAAACAAAGAAACAAACAAAATATAACCAAAGACACTGAAATAGAGGACAGGCTGATGGTGACCGGAGGGGAGAGAAGAGGGAATTTCAGGGGACAGTGGGAAGGGTTCACAGGAACAAACTTGAAAGACACATGGTCATAGACTAAGGGGAGGGTGGTAATGGGAGGGAAGTGGGGAGGGTGGGAGGGGGGGAACTGGATTGGGAGTAAAAAGGAGAAAACTGTATTTGAACAATGATTAAAAAATAATAATAATAAAAAAAAGAAAATTGTACTTGAACAACAATTAAAATAAAATTTAAAAAAAGAAAAAAAAAGAAATTTCCAGAGAACACCCTTCAGTGTTTTCATTTGAGAGTATAATCCTAGCTTCCAGTGTCCCACAGTTGAGAGGAAGGAGAAAGCTGAGATGTCACAGGTTCTAGGCCATGAACCTAGATCATGGTTTTTACTTGATCCTCGTTGTCAGTGGGAAATCCCTGTCTCCTTCAGCTGTGCCTGTGTCCCCGAGGTGAGAGACCCTACGTCTTATCCTCTAGTACTGGGGTGGCTGCAGAGAGCAGAGTGAGAGCTCTGGAGATACTTCTCAAACAGAAATTCAAACCCCCTCTCTAATTTTAGCCCTCCCATTATCTGCCCCCACCCCCAACCTCCGATTCCACAGCTACCTGCTGCCAGTGTCTGTGCCTTTGGGGACCCATAGGATAAAGTAGGTCACCTCTCTGCTCTGCCCACTGCCACTGTGGGATTAGCTTTCCTGGACCCACGAATCCATCCACCACTATTCCAACTACTGCACAGTGTCCAAAATTTTACTGTTTTTGTCTTCTTCCTTGGTCTCACCATGGATCTGTGCTTCTGTGACAATCCTTTACTCTCATTTTCATCAGGCACAGAGTATTTATTCAACCGGCTGTTTTAATGACAATCTCGATTTAATTCTTAATGAGAAAGGAAGCTTTCAATTCCAAATATCTTATGTAAATACCTCACTTTCATGGGAGTGCATCATGACTTCAGTGTGCGCAGCACATAGTGACTTTCTTACAAGACACAGAAGGGAAAGGTGTGGGGAGGGGGAGGAGCTTTACCGTGAGAAACCTGACAAACAGTATCTCAGCCAGGCGATCCAGGTCAACAGCAACAGTGATGGCACATACCTTTGCGATCTGCTCCCACACACCTACAACCTCAGTCTAGTCATGAGAAAAATATTCCAGGGGTGTCCAACCTTTTGGCATCTCTGAGCCATACTCTAAAGAGTTGTCTTGGGCCACACATTAAATACATGGTGACACATAATCACACACAAAAAAAACCCTCATTGTGTTTTAAGTGCATTTCAGATTTTGTGTTGGGACGAATTCACAGCCATCCTGGGCCACATGCAGCCCGCAGGCCACGGGTTGGACACCCCTGCTTAGACAAATCCCAATTGCAGGAGAACCTACTAAGTACCTGACTAGTACTTCTCAAAACTGCCAAGGTCATTTCTGAAAGAAAGTCTGGAGAACCATCCCAGCCAGGAGGAGCCTAGGGGAGATGATGAGTAAAAGGAATGGGGTTATGTAGATGAGACCCTGGAACCGAAAAAGACCATCAGGCAGACACCAAGGAAATCTGAATACTGTATGGGCTTCGGCCAGTAGTCCTGTATCAGTACATTTCATTAATTGTGGCAAATGTCTCACACTAGTGGGGAAACTGGGCATGGGAACTCTACCTCCATAACTTTTTTGTACACCTTTTAAAGTGCTTATTTAAAAAATAAAAATAAATAAACCCCTCTCACTTATCCTTTGGCTACTTATCGACACCTTTATGTCAATAGAAATGTGCCAAAAGTGATCATTTCACACATTGGCTCATTTCCACCTCATGCTAAAACTATCAGCGTTCTGTTCTAATTCGTGTATCAGAATAGTCTATTCGTTCTTTTTTCCAGGTGTTTGCTGAGCAAGCACTGTGTTCCCAGACAATGCCTGGGGCCGGGGCCGCAGAGACGAATGGAACATGACTCCCAGCCCGCGAGGGGCTCGCGCTCTGGGAACACGGGCTGTCGCACGGCCCTTCCCAGAGTCCTGGAGTCCGCTCCTCTAGAAATGCACCGGCTACAGCAAACACACTTGGCTCTTCATACTTTCAATACAAAGAAAGAAAATAACGGCTGAGATTCTCCTCTAACTTTTAAAGCTTTTGGTCAGGGAGACATAAATCCCCTAGAATCGCATTATCAGTTATGAGACGCAGAAGAATGATTGAGATCCTGGCAGAAAAGGGCGTGCTGACGACCGAGAAACAGAACTTCTTACTCTTCGACATGACGACGCATCCGCTCACCAACAACAACATCAAGCAGCGCCTCATCAAGAAGGTGCAGGAAGCCGTCCTCGACAAGTGGGTGAACGACCCCCACCGCATGGACAAGCGCCTGCTGGCCCTCATTTACCTGGCCCACGCCTCCGACGTGCTGGAGAACGCTTTTGCTCCCCTCCTGGACGAGCAGTACGACTTGGCCACCAAGAGAGTGCGGCAGCTCCTCGACTTGGACCCCGAGGTGGAGTGCCTGAAGGCCAGCACCAGCGAGGTCCTGTGGGCGGTGGTGGCGGCGTTCACCAAGTAGCCCCGCCCGGAGCGGCGTGTCCTCCGGTCTCTGTGCGCTGGCCGCTTCCATCCCCTGGACTTCTGACTTTCTGCCGTTGGTACTCCCCTACACGAACATTGGCTTTTGTTTTCTAAAACAATAGGAGGCTTTTCCTTTTATGTGTGTTTGCATGCAGGTATCTGCTGGTATGTGAGGTTCAGAAAAAAGTTTTCCTGCTTATGGGCATTCCATTCCTTCCTGAGTTCAAGACACTTGCCCTTCTCACTCGAATGGGTTTTGGAATTCCACAATGTTCACTTTCAAACTTCTTTGAGTGCCAAATACACATCATGAGTGTGTACTCAGTTTCAAATTTTCATCAAGTACAAACTCTTCTCCAGTCTTTAAAAATGGAAACAGAAATCAGACACACACAACGTTTGTAACTTACTAAAAGCAAACAGCTGTATCTAAGGGCATTTTATGGCAGAGCTCAGCAGAGATGCATACTGGAATATTTTTTTCCTGGCACTATTCTAAGTGACTTAAGTCAGGCAGAGAAAGACAAACACTAAAATACATGATATCCCTTATACATGGAATTTTAAAAAGTCACAGAAACAGAGACTAGAATGGGGTTTGCCAGGGACTGGGGGGTGGAGGGAATGGGGAAATGGATGTTGGTCAAAGAGCACAAACTTCCAGGTATAAGGTGAATAAGTTTGGGGGACCTTATATTAGAACAGTGTGGTGATTACAGTTAATAATACTGTACTGTATACTTTAAAGTTACTGCGAGAATAGATCTTATGTGTTCTCATCACAAAAAGGAAATGGTGGTTATGCGACAGGATGAAGGTGTCAGCCAAAGCTAGGGCGGTAATCATTTTGCAATATATAAAGATATAGAGGGTCTGGCACAAATAATGTCCCTTTTTATTACACAATCTTTTATAAGCATCTAATTCTGTAACATAACAATATCACACTCATGCACACCATACGACATTTTAGGTGAAAGGTTCAAATTAAAGTTTAAATTATTGCACCCATGTTATTACCCTAGCAACCACACTCATGCAGGTGTTACTTCTGCTGGACCCCGTATCTTGACATGCATGCTACATATTATATGTGTCAATTATATCTCAATAAAGCTGGAAAAATTGCCTCGCGCATCTTAGACGTGTATTTTCACCGTATTAAATCGTAACGGTACGCTGCTCCATAAAGCTGCTGGGGCTGTGATACATCCCATCTCTGCGGCATACAGTGTTGACTTCAGGTGCATTGCTCCTTGCTCGGATTGCTGTTTCCACAGTCTCACAATAAATCTCGATAACTGCGAGGACCGGTCCTGTCTTCCAAACTGTGTTGGTGACTCTGAGCCCCTTGCTCTCCCGTGTGAAATTGAAGAGCACACTATCGAGCCCCCTGAAACACCTTGTAAGGGTTTTGATTGGTGTGACACGGCCTGCACAGATTTATGCGATGGAACCAATATCTTTATGATATTGAGTCCTTCCATCTAGGAACATGGCATGACTTTCTGCAGTAAATTAAACATAGCCACAGAGTCCTTGTAGCTTCCGTCAAGAGGTGGAGCCTATCTTCTGACTTCTTGAATCTGGGCGAGCTTTGCTCTTTGCTTTATCCAATAGAATATGGCCAAAGTAACATCTTGCAAGTCCCAGAGTTTGGGACACATAGCGCAATGTCGTGTCCACCTTCAAGTCCTTGGAATGGTGCCTTGAGACCACCCTAGCACAGTGAAGCCAGGGATGAAAGAGCACGTGGGAAGAGAAATGCAGCTGCAGCTGCCCCAGCCCCGTTCAGCACCCAGACAGCTGACCTGCCGGCTGAGCGCAGCCGCGTGCATGCGCTTACGTGAGAGCAGCAGAGAGCTGTTCGGCCGACTCAGAATTTCGGGAAATGATGCACTCTTGTTGATTTAAGCCATTAAACTTCGGGGTGTTTTATTCCACAACAAAAACTAGTGGGAAGAGAAAATGGTGCCTAAAAATGAAGTGCTCTGTAATCAAAACCTGTTGCCTGTGACATGGCCTTCGGACTGGCTAGCGGATCGAGGCTCGCAGGGCAGCAAGGAGGCTGCTGGCGGAAGCTGGGAAACTCTGGGCTGTCCGGTGGGAACTACTACTGAAGTCTGGAAGGACAGTCAGTCACGTTTTGTGCTGGCGAGAAAATTGCCAAAACTGCCGCCAACACCTCATGAACCAGAAGAACCACCTGGCCAACCCATAGAATCAGGAGAAATATTGGATTATTGTTACATTAAGAGAAAAAGTTTTGGAGTGGTGTTGTACAATAGATAATGAACCCATGAACCTGACTGTTAAGGACTGAATTGTGTCCTCTCAAAAGTGCATGTTTTGAAGCCCTGCCCCCTAATAGGTCTTCATTTAGAGGAAGAGCCTGGAGAGAGGCAATTAAGGTTAAATGAGGTCATAAGAGTGGGGTCCTAACCTCATAGGACTGTGTCCTTATAAAAGAAAGAGAGCAAATAACCTGTCTGTTGATATTCTTGGATTTCTTATATAGATGATATTATCAGGAAAGGGTGATGTTCATTTCGAGTTATTTTACTCAATTTTTCCTGAGCTAAGTTGGCAGCATTTATTTTTTTAATTTTGGAATAAGTATTACATTTACATGCTTCAAGAAACAATAAAAAGTGTATAGTAAGCATTTCCTAAGCTCAGTTGGCAGCATTTATATGCTATCTATGTACAGTGACATTTTGCTCTATCTTCATTCCTTTGTCTTCTCACAAGGGCTAATACAGTATCAACCAATACAGATAGTAGCAGATGTCTCTGTTCTTTGGCTGCCTTTGATAAAAATGTTTCTAAATTTTGTCATTTAAATTGTGATGTTTTACCCCTGGCTGGTGGGGCTCAGTGGATTGAGTGCCTGCATGTGAACCAAGGGGTCACTGGTTCGATTCCTGGCCAGGGCACATACCTGGGTTGCAGGCCAGGTCCCCAGTTGGGAGTGCACGAGAGGCAACCACACATTGATATTTCTGTTCCCCTCTTTCTCCCTTCCTTCCCCTTTGTCTAAAAATAAATTTTTTTAAATTGCAATGTTTTATATAGATTTTGGGAGAGATACTTAATCGGATTAAGGAAGTTTGCTTCTATCTTTAAATTTCTGAGAGCTTATCATGATTGACAATGGAATTGTATCCTTTTTTTTTTTTGCCTTTTAATTTTGAGGTATGCCTTACATACTGTGAAAAGTACAGATCGTAAGTGGTTCCTTTAATGAGCCTTGATACACATACGCCATGTCACCGACACCCCTCTCATGCTGCAGAACATTCTCATAACCCTAGAAAATTTACTCATGCCCCCTCCAAGCTATACTCCTGAGCTGACCAAACTTTTGATTTTTCACATTTAGGTTAAGTGATTGATAGTTTTTTTTTCTTTTTCTGTTCTCTCCCTTTTTTTCTGAATAGTGTCCCATTATCTGAACATACTGCAACTTACTTAATGCTTGTCTGTGGGACCATTTGGGTTGTTTCCAGTTTTGAGTCACCTAAAAGCTGCTATAGACTTCCTTTGAAATTCCTGTGCAAGTCTGCCCTGCAGGACCATTGCATTTCTCCAGGGGAGAGACCTCCCCTTTCTTGGCTGCATGGTAGGTACCTTGTCGTGTGCGTTCTCAGAGAGAGAATGTGAGTTAGGCTGGGGATGGGAGGAAAAAAATAGCCATCTTCCTTCTTGATCATTCTACATAAATTAGGCAAAATCATAAGCCCTGGTAACAGACCCAGACTTCCCAATCATCTTTCCAGTGCCTCATTTTAAAATATAAACATCATCAAAGACCACAGATACCTGTTTGTTTTTTTCCCATCAGCTCTGTTTCAGCCCTGTTTCTCATTCTTGCCCGCCCCCCCCCAGAGTACGTCCAATCTTTGGTTCCTAAGTTCCCTAGGGTTCTGTCCATCAAATATCTTCCTTCCTGACCAAGTTTTCCCCTGGGAGCCCTTTAAGCTGTGCCTTTCTCTGTCTTCATAATTAAATAGCACTCATCTTTCTAGTTTTTGTCAACTGAGGGCATCATTTAGGCTTACCTAGTTTCCATTCATTAATTATAAGTATAGAGAAGTCTCAAGAGAAGCAAAAAAAATTAACAAATACAGATCAACTGTTTTTAATGAAAACTATGTAGGCCTAAGAAGTTCTTTTTGCAGAGGGTCAAAATCATCTTAAGATTGTAGTCAAATCAAAGAGAAATACTTTGCAATAATGTATTTCAATATTCCATATGAAATTATATACTAAATTATTGCTTCTGGCTGTCCCACCTGCTGGCTGCATGATTTGGGGAAAATTGTTTGATCTCTTAGAGCCTCAGTATTCTCTTATCTAAAGTGGAGTTAATAAAACCTTAAGAATTAAAAGTTATGAACACATACAATAAAGTTCAATTAATTTAAGTTCTATTTTTTATTTGAAATGAATAAGTAAAAGATGGAAATTAGTGAAATGTTCATCAGAATTGGTCGTTGTTATAAGCAGAGCTGAAAAGTAGGTTAGTGACATCTCAGTGGAGGATCTATTGCAAAGAAAAGAGCATTTCTGATGGATTTTAGTCTATTATCTGGCTAAATCTTGTCTTTAAAAACCGCGCTGGTTCTTTCCCTTCTCTAAGCATTTTCTCCTCTCTTCTTTCTGCCTTGTAAGCCCTACCTGTTTGAAAAGAAGACAGGTGAGGTATGTCAGCCATGGTCTCATCAGGAAGCTGAACGATTTCACTTCAGCTAGTTCCAGAGATAAGACTTCAATAAGGGAATTCCTTCAGAGCTGTAGATAAGGGAATGAACAGCGGATATCGAGGCATGCACAGGCAAGCAGTCGAAGGCAGCCATTACCACACCGAGGGCAAGGGGGACAAAGAGGAGGAACAGAATTCCTGGAGCCAAGAACAGCGAGATGGGGAGGAGCGGCCATCCAGCAGACTCTCTGATGGTGGTGGGATGCCACGGCTGCCTGAGACTTAGCGACACAGGAAGGGAGAAAAGAAGCAGTTTCCTGATATTCCTTTCTCCTCCTGCCGTCAGGTCCCCTTTCAGGCCGCTGGAAGCCAGGTGTCAAGGGCGCCTGGGAGAGGCGGTCCTCCCAGGGGCCCAGAGTAAGGTGACAGAACGTAGGCAGCAGCAAAGGGAAAGAGACCAGCACAGGAAGATTTTAAGGAATATCTGTTGCATGACTTGGAAGGACATCCAGATGTGTGAAAAGCCCACACATCCTCAATGACAGAAAGCGGCCGAAACAGAAAACTGCAAGTCACCTTGTGGGGAAACCTAACTTCTTCACTCTATCTTTGATACCTGTCGTATGTAGAAATAGATGCAGGCATTTCCAATTAGAAAGGAAGATGGTTTCATTTTGCATATTGCATGCCTTCAGGTGACTCCGAATTCATTACCTCGATGATGGCACCAACTGCCACTCCGGGGACAGCACAGGAGCAGAAGCGCCAGCCCCGAATTAGTGGAACTGACAGGCTAAGGCATCAAGTGCTGTCTGCAACGTGTATGCACGTGCAGTTCCAGGAAATGTCTCAGCTCCGTAAGGATTTGTTTAAAAATTCAAATTCCACCGATTGGTTTATCTATTGTGTCCTGAGAACTCCACTAAGATCTAGGTGACACTTCTTTTAACAGGGTCCTGGGAGTGAGACTGTGTATTCCTGGCCTATTACTTCCAGTCCAATGGTGTGCCTTTTGATAAGAAAGCCTAATCATAGTATTTGATTCAAAACTGTGTCCCACGGTGGCTGACATTTTGGTGCTTTGTATCCAGTAAAGTATTCATCAAGTAGTCTGTCTTATTTCAAGTTGATGACTTCTCCTACTAGGAATCAGTGGATGGGATTCAGGGGCCCGGGAAATCCCTAAAACTGATTGCAAGATGTCTAGCATGTGTGTGTTTTTCTGGGAAGATCTATTGCTTCCACAAGTATTCCAGAGTTACTCTTTCCTCTGCCTTTCTAAATCAATTAGCTCCCCTCTGTCTGGTTTCCGTCAACTCACTGATGGCCCGTCTACACTTCATCTCACTGTGTGGGTTTACATGTTTGCATTCCTTACCTGTCATTACAGAGGATTCTCAAACGAAAGAAAGTACGATCAAAAACCCAAGTACGATCAACTGTTTTTCACATTGGAAGCCATGGCTGAATATAAATGTATTGGAAGGGAATCTGGGTAAAAGATGAGAGAGCTATAAAAATTTCTTTTAAAATAGAGATAGGAATTTATAACAGAGATACCCTCCCCGGCAGTCTTGTTGGCTGGCCTTATGGTGCTTTCAGGGAGGGAGATAGGGGTATAAAAAGTAAAAAGACAATCTTTTGCCTGGATTTAATGGTTTGTCCCTGAATGTAATGGTTTGTCCATGGAGGATTGGTCTCAGGATCCTGAGTAGGGACACATTCTCTCATCGAATCTCCCACCATAGTTATTCATGGGGTATTCTTTACCTGGTGGTAGCAGACTATTCTTGAGCCTGCCGAGATGATTGCAGAACAGCCCATGGAGGAAATAGTTGGTGCCGCATCCTGGGCATCACGCACAGACATAACGGGACCGCTGCCTGTCTGGGCAAGTATTATACAGATACGGGATACAGAGGGGGCCTCCAACTCAGTGCCTGTTGGGAGCTGGCCTGGTAGCAGGAGGGTGGGCAGTGTTGAACCACAGACGTTATTCTTCACAGCCAAAGGGGGCAGCCTTGACTCCACGTTTTTAGATGAAAAATTCTAATTTGTACAAGTCGGCAACAGATTCAAAACATTTTAAAATACTGTGTGGGATGAGCATATGTTTTGAGGGTGTATTTGGCCCAAGGGCTGCCAGTCTGGGATCTCTGGGGTAGAGCCGTCGTCCCCGAGCCCGGCTGCAGCTCCGAATCATCTGTGGAGCTTAAGAAACACAGATGCCCAGTCTCCTCCAAATTTGCTGAATCTCCTCTCCGGGGGGTGATGTTGGTGCACGGCCAAGTTTAAGAACCAGGAGAGCAAAGAACTGGCTGATGGAATAGCGTTTACCATCCTTCAAACTACAGAATTAAAAAATGCTCACACTGACGGGAGTCAGAAGAGAAATGATCAAACGGCCCCCACGGGAGAGCAAGCATGGCGAAGGCTCGTGGGGATGAGGCTCGTAGGGATGCCTTTAACCGTGCTCTCCCGCGCCTCAAAGGTTCTTACGGTCATCTCGCAGAGCCATGCCCAGCCACGTGTGGCTCCTTAAATGTAAATCAATTACAATTCAATAAAATTTAAAATTCAGTGGCTTGGTTGCACCAGCTGCATGTCAAGTGCTAAGCAGCCACACGTGCTTCGTGGCTCCCATCTTGGACAGAGCAGACACAGAGCATTTCCTTCTTTGCAGAGACTTCCATTAGACAGCCCGGTATACGTGAGAATCAAGAGGAATTTGCAGACCTTGTAAGCCATTCATGTGGGTTTCTGATATCTCAAGGGAGTGGTAATTATTAGTATAGAATAAAACATTTCCGAATGGGCCACATGGGTCTATACTCCTACAAAGAGTGATGTTCACCTGAATGCAAATTAATTAGTAGATACAAAGGTTTTTAAAGTGCAAAAGTACTCATGCAATCATGGGACAAATATTTATCTGCTCTTTTCTATATGCCAGACCCTTTGCTTTGTGTTTAAATTATTCATGAAGTTGAGTGGAGTTAAAAAATGGGCTCAGGCAGCTTTCAAGAGCTATCCTCCCTTAGTTTGCAGTCTACTTTCCCCTTTTAATTATAAGGAGTTCCCCTTAATGCAATAGTTAGCATTAAGTTGAAACATGTTCCTTGGCATATGTAATATATCTTCATGGTTCAAAGAAGAAGAATGTAGCAATGACTAAAAGCAGAGAAGTCTTCTCTTTGCTGAAAGGTAGATGCCTGGTGACACGTTTCGATCTCACGATGACTAGGTGTAGACACAACACTCTGCCCCACAGCCTGACACTATCGAACCGGAACAGCGTCTACGCAGCCGTTCAGCCCAGCCAGTGGCTGCTTCTTCCTGCTATTCAAATGAGCTACAGGGGGTTAAAAACCAGAGAGACAAACAAGACAGAAAGAACCCCAAGGTTATGATAGGTTTTTGGCCTTGGAGTTGATTGCACATTTAAAAATTTGCACAAACATCTGAACTCTTGGGAATCAAAACATTCTAAATTTTTTTTAAAAAACAGACTTTTAGGTACAAAAATCATAAAATACTTTCAGAGAAAGCATTGTTGGATGATGTTAAGAATGGTTTACTATAAGGCAGCTTTATGGAGACCTGATTAAGGTGAGACCAAGCTGAGTGATCAAGGATCACTGGGGACAAGAAGCAGGTACAGGTGGCCCTGCAGAAGGAGTGGCTCCACACCCAGAGGTCTCTTCTCTCGTCACAAACGGTTCGTGAATTCCTCGGGGACACGTGGATTGGATTTTAAATAGTCCAACCAGTTCACTTATTTTTTGTCTGTGGTATAAACCTGATTGGGTATTTTATGGTCTTCATGTGGCTCTTAGGATAACAATAAAGGCTGGGGCTGCTTCTGGCCTGCAGTAAACACCTGAGTCCTTGTCTTTGTGATGCTCCCATGTCTCTCACAGTTGTAAGGAGTCCCCACTAAGGGACTTCATTCTGGGAGTTCTGTTGTCAGTCCCCTTTCGGGGTCAGGAACCCTGGTTACCTCGTCTTATCTCAGAGCACCAGCTCCCTCCTTCCTGAAAACGGCAGCCAGGCCCCATGGCTGGCCACCAATGAATGACTTGTGCAACATGAGTATCCCAGTGGCTCAAGTCTCTTGCTTTCTTACACACAAATACACACACCTGCGTTTGTGATTCATATGATATGCCAGGCCCTGTGTGAGGTGATGGGGGCACAGAATCAATAAAATACAGGAACTCATTCTAGAAGCTGGACAAATGATATGAGGTAATACATGCCATAACAGAGATACCAAATTGAGGAAATGACATAAATGCATATAAAAGGAGATCATTTAGGGGTCATGTGTACGTCCTTTTTTCACTTGATGTTGAGCTCACAACAAAGATAAAGAGCCACAGGGATAAAGAGCACTTTGTTGCTAGATCCAAAGCTGCAAGGTGATTGTTTTAATCTCGGAACAGCCTCTAAATTTCTTGCTTCCAGACTGAAACCAGCTGAAGGCAGAACCTGAAATGAAGCCAAGAAAAGAACAAAGTAGTGGATGGGAAATAGATTCTTAAAACTCAGAAATGTCCTGGATATGGAATGCCAAGGAGTCTATTATTTTGTCCGGGCGACAGATGGCGCTATGGGGCCAAGCGAAGTGGCCGGAGACAAAGGGGAGCCCCCTCGCTCAAGGTCAGGATGAGAGCAGGCAACTTTCAAAGTAGCAAGCGTGGGGCTGACTGGTTAATTGTGAGGAGCAGTGATCTGGAAGAGCACAAAAGGCAACTAGATCCATTAAATGGAGTCCACACAGAAGTAATTACTTATAGAAATAGAAGTGAAACCTTGGGTTTTGGCTAAATTGCTTAGGGACTTTATTTATGTTAAGTAGAGGTGTCCTTGAGTGAGCAGCCACCTTTGCAATGACATTGTGAAAAGCAGGGCTGTCTGCTACTATTGCAGAATATTATTATGAGTGGGGTAAGAAACTCAAATAAATCTTTAATATCCGAAAAGATCCTAAGCTGTCCGATCGCTTTTTCGCTGGATGGCAGGAAAGAACTCTTGCTGGAACTATTTGTTCCCTGAATGATCTTGTTCCTCTGAGTGTGCCACGCAGTCTAAGGTCAAGGGTTCTCGAAGGTAGAATTGGTCCTCCACCTACAGTACTTGGGTTTTAATATCCCAGACTACTCAAGGTGTGTGGGTCCGTTTTATCTACTTCACTGCCCGGGAATTGGCCGGCATGCCCTGACGCCACGTCCTAGCCAGGCATCTTCTGCTTGGTGAGGGTACTAACCATACCAGTTGTTGAATATTTTAAATATTAACAAGATACGTGCATGGTGTGTGAGAATAAAATAAGGCCACTGATTTTAGTAGGCGTGTTCAAATTGGTCCTTTCAGAGTGGCAAAAGTAAGTTCTTGGATGAGTCCTGTTCGGAACATGTTAAAGACAACATTAACATCTCTCCCTTCAGATATTTCTGGAAGAAAAATATTCATGTGGATGTGTACTCACAAATTATGGCCTGATTGTGAAGAAATTGTTCATGGCATTCAAAGTCGTGCTTGTGCGTGAAGTCTCATATTAGATCGTGGTCAGGTCGTATCATTGAACAATGCAAATACCTTTCTTTGGAGCTACGGCCCCCACTAACCCACCTCGGCAGAGATAAAAATAGATCGCACAATATGACAATGCTAAGTTGCCCCTCAATACAAGCAATAAAACAAAACAAAATAAAAACCAGAAGAGCTGAAAGCATGTAATTTTATATCTTTGTGCCAGGGGCAGACACATTTGTGGCTGAGGAAAAAAATGTAAGAAGCTGCACTAATTCACTCCTTAAGGTCAGGTCTGCACTCTGCCAGACAAAAATGTACCACGAGTATCCGCCTCTACTTACAATCTGGGGAGGCAAGCAGGGGCCCCATGCAGGCTAAGAGAGAGGCAAGAAGGGGGATATTCAGAGCCCTGGTAATGAGTCTCCCTGACCTTCTGCCCTTGGTATTTACCTCTGTGGGAATGTTGCGGAAAGTGCTTGTGCAGAGACCAGACGGGTATTAAATGACAGGATCCATTCGAGTGATGAGCCCAGGTGTGTGCGGGGCTGGACAGCCATGCAGTGCAGGCAGTCATTAAGAACACTCTTCTACACCCTACCCGAGTGGAGGAACCAGGATATTTTTTACCCTCTTTATATAGATGAAGAACTGATGACTCCAGCAGATTGAGGGATTTGCTCATGTGTAGCTGAGGATACACCCCAGTCTCTCAGCTCTCAGTAGCTTGACAGTTCTCTGCAGCAGTGAGCACAGACTTCGAGGACGGAGAGGCCCGACCTCAGGACCCACTGGGTAGCATGGCTGGTTCTACACTTGGTCTGGGGCCACCATGCCAACCAGCTGGGCCAGCCTTTGGAAAGGAAGAGTCCCACTTGAGCATGAGCCTATTACCTACCCTGTTGTGGAAACAGGACTTAGGGCCCTCTTGGTGTGTACCCCTATTACTGGTTCGGTGCCTGGCACACTCAGTGCACCCTGCAGATGTTTGAATGAAGGCCATCAGGATATAACAAAGAGGACTGGCCCAGCCACTCAGCTCACCCACCGGTGCAGGCAACATTACAGTCTCCAGCTGGAAATGCCCCATCGGTAGACCTAATGTTTTCAAGTCAGGAGGCCTCACTTCTTGTGCACAGGGCCAGAACAAGAGCTGTTTTCCTTTCTAACCAGAGGAGAGCCATTCTGACTCGTCTAACTATAGCTCAAGTACCACTGGCCACATGAAGGACACCCCTCACGTGCATTTTCATTCATTCAGAAACTGGGTTGTGTTTCGTCAGTCCCGAGGGTCTTATTGTAAATATGAGATGAGTGTGTGAGGCCTCATCAGGAAGTCGCCTAGAACCCACATGGGGTGCTGTGGGGTGCTGTGGGAGCCCCCGCTGCGTGTGCTTCTGCCAGCCCAACTCAGCAGGAAGTGTCTCCTCCGTGGAGAGAGCTCACGGCCTCCGGGAGAACCCTCCTCCCCTCTGACGCCAGACTTCTCCCTTTACCGTGCTGCGGTGCACGGCGTCGTGTCCGAGACCACTGACTGCTGAGCCTCTGTCGCTCCCCCAGCTTCACCCTGTGCGAGCAGAAAGCCACACAGGCCAAGCTCCAAGTTGCTGAGAGCGCTTCGACAGTCTTTACCCAGCTTCAGGGTGGCACCCTGCCCCACCTTTTATGTAGCAGAGATAACTCTTTTAAAATTTATTTTAGTTACTGATGCATTATATTTGTATCTTCAAGTTACAACATTACTAGCAATTACTACTAGCATACAATTACTGATTTTCATCTTCCCTCATAGGTTATTTGCTTCTCCTTAAAAAAAAATCCAAGCAATGGAACTCCTATGCAGATACAATGGACATGAAAAACACTTGAACAAACTGTGAGAAAATGGATAAGAGGAGGGGGAAATTGTGCTTTAAAAAAAAATCCCACTGTGCTTGTCTTCATTTCTGGGTCGGTAGTTTTCCTCTAGGGAGCCTGGATTTTGTGATTACTAGAAAACGCATGAGCCTCGGCCGTGGCCCTCAGTGCCTATATGACCCGCCGTGGGAATACTCCTGAGCATCGGTGTCACTTGAGCAGTGTAAAGCATGTTGCCACCAAGACAAAACACGACCCCCAGTGCATCGTAAAAGCCAGGCTCCCCTGCCCTGATGTGAGCAGAGTAGGCTGGGGCCCAGCACGTGCCCCTGGGTCACACAGTCAGCCCACTGTGACCTCAGCTCCAGCACATGTTTCTTGTCTTTAGTCATAACTGCGTCAGAGGAACGCAAGCCCAGGCTATGTTCTGCATTTCTTTCTTTCTCTGGGAAGCTGACCCGAAGCTCAGGAGCAAGCAAAGGCAAAAGTTTTATCTTGAGAGGACCAAGAACCAACTACACTGGTGTGTGCTGCACTCCGCAGCCCTGGTGGGGTGGGGCGGGGCGGGGAGATACTGATGGCACAGAGAGCTATGCCATGTGTAGGCATGGGCTGCCAGGGGGCTGGGCTGGGCTGGGCTTTGTATATCTCACAGGGAAAATACATGGGACACCTAGTCCCCCCAAGGAGTGTGTGATGGCCCCCCATTCCCAGCAGCGAGAACTGAGTGTCAGGGCTAAGCACCGCGGTGCCAGACTCTTGATACCTCTCACAATCGGGGGCCATGAGAGGTTGACACCTTGGCTGAGGCTGTTTGTAACAGGCACCTTGTTTTGAGTTTGGAAGGTCTGTGAAGCTCTTTGTTTTCAGAGTACCTCTGAGGAGTTGCCCACTCCTGGCAGAATTCCTCAGAGGATCAAAAAATAAAAAAGGAAAAGAAAATAAAATAAAAGAAAAAAAGAAAGAAAGAAAAGAAAAGAAACGCTGTTCTGTGCCCAGGGATTGTGGCTTTGGTTCACTGAACCATCCGACCGAGCCACGTCTTATCTTTCTCCCCCTTCCTAGTCACTGTCCCCCTTGGACCTTTCTTCCCCACCTCTCCGCTCAACGGCTGCCCTCGCCTGCCCTCTCTGCTCAGCGTCAACCTAGCCTCTTCCGGTTTTTGAGCTGGGTTCTCCTCCTGGGCACGCAGTCTTTCTGACCCCCAGAGTTTCCCTGGCGCACCCTCTCTCTGGCCCCGCTTGCTCTCCCCTCCTCCCACCACAGCCGATCCTCCAGAAGGCAGCACAGTTACCCTTCAGCTCTGCTCCGCTGCCTCTCCAGGCAACAGTTACATGCAGGCAAGAACAGAGGACTCATGGCTCTGGACTTGCTGTGCTCACCTGACACCGCTGCCCAGGTGGATAGAAAGCATCCTGGCCAGGGATAGGCCATGGAAAGAGCCTACAACTGAGTGTGACCTTTGGCTCAGGAATGAGTCAAGTTAGGACATCCCACCTTCTGATAAGCTGGCATTTCTGGGATGGCTTGAGCCACTAGCAAGATAAAGGCTGACATTGGCATTTTCCCTTCCAGACCCCACTGGACTCCCACAGTCCTCTGGAAAGCTGCAGGTGGAGGTGGGGTGGACATGTCTGGAGACTGCTGCCTGAATTTGTGTTCCCTGTTTGCAGAATGAGGTAAATATTCATGCACAGAGGGGCGGGGACCTTTCCCTGGGCACTGGAGACCAGAGTGACTGAGGACCCAGGGCCAGTGAGGCCGGGGGTCAGCGAGGCTGGGAAGTCAGTGTAGAGAAGAAACGCCAACAGGTGCTGAGGGTCGGTTGACGAGAGGGCCATCTCGGCAGGCAGCAGAGGATAGCGAAGGGGAGGAGAGAGCCTGCCGCGGCCTCCTGAAGCAGACACTGAGATGGAGATCGCCCGTGGTGAGTCCATCAGGGAATGCTGCTGGGGTTCGCACCTGCTGCAGAAGGATGCAGCCTCAGCCAACCCTGGAGGGGGCGGGGCCTGGAGCTGGGAAGCTGGGATAACTCCAGATTTGTGTGAGTGGGGCAAGGGGCCTGGCTCTTTCACTCAAGAAGCATGTGTGCCCTTGGGGGAGGCGGTTCTTTTTAGCTAATGCAATTCCCCAAGGGGGCTGGCCCCTGAGCACTCTCCCTGAAAGGTGGGGGTGGGGGAGTGGGGGGAACGTAGCAAGTACTGCAGGGCCGTGTCCACTAAACTGTGCAGTTTGAGAAACCACAGCCAGGACACTCGGGAAGAAGAAATCTTCAGAAGGTCTGTGAGGAGCTGACAAAGAGCTACAGGGATGGGGCGGGGCAGACCAAGAAAGGCTCCCTTGTCGCTGTCCATCCCACTTCGTCCCCACTCATTCCTTCTTCTCCCACTGACTGTGGCAGTCGCGCTGTGGCTGGAATGAGAGTGCCTTGGCGGGATTTTAGCCCAACCCAGACCAACAGAAAAGGACCCAACTCTTCTTGCAACCGTCAGGAAAAAAAAAAACAGATGGGACTGCAAAGAAATTTCTGACTTGAGCATATACTGATACAGGAAGCCACTCCCTGCTGCCCAGGGTCCTGACATTAGCTTGGCTTAGAGATGGGCTACTTTTCAGTGGTTTTGAGGGTCTTTTCAGGATAAAAATGAACCCATGGGCCAGCCCGTGTGCCCAGAGTAGACAGTCATGCCCTGCTTCATTCCCATGACTGAGAGCTTCTCTCCAAAGCAAACCTCCCAACCTCAGGGCCAGGGAGAGACCAGTAATGTATCATACTGACCCATTGATAGCCCCCAAGTTTCCACTGTGTGTGTGTGTGTGTGTGTGTGTGTGTGTGTGTGTGTGTGCGCCCTCTCAAGCAGTGCTTGCTCCTGGATCTTAAAGGCGCATTTGAGAACGTTCTCTCACCTGGCTTCCCCACGCGTCTTCCACACCTTCCGCACCCAGCCTCTCACCCCTCCCTGTAACTTACTAGCCTTCTGTTCGTACCATTTGCTACTGAGCTTCAAATGCAGGGAAATCTCTTCTCCTGCCATGGAGCTCCTTTCTTTAGTCTCCTGGCCTCTTCGAGTCTCATTTCTAGTAGCACAGGCTGTTATTTTGACACCAGAAGCATTTTGAATGACTTCGTTGGCTATAGGTTTTGTTTCTGAGCCAGGGTTCAGTGAGTTTATTTAAAAAGTGAACGTCATCTGCAGGGTTGATGGACCTCAGTGACAAAGGCCACACGAACATGGCCGATGAGGCTCATGTGCTCATCCACACCCACTCTCTCCTTGCCTTCCATTGGTTTATAGAGTTGCCCATCCTCAACCAATTCCTAGAGTGTAATAAAAAAGAAAACATTCTAGAGTGATATTTTTCCCTCACAAGGGACATGAAACTTGTTTGGGATGGCTTGGATCAGATCATGGGAACAAAGGGGTGCCCCCTCTTTGGAACATGAGCGTAGTGCAGGATGCAAAGCGCAGTGGCCCCTGCGTGGGACAGGAGCCTGGAGCACACAGCAGGAGCTGAAGGGCCAGATTACTTGGGTTTGGGTCCTGCGTCTCCTGCTGACTGATGGGAAGTGCACGTGATTTGAGGAAAATTGAGGCTGGAATAAGTCAGAGTCACACCACTTAAGATGATTAAAATTTTACTTAAAATTGTGAAAAATGAAGCTACAAATTATACAAATAAACTTCGATCTTCTCTGACAGAACATGAATTATAGTTGCAACTGTGTGTTCATTCCCAGAGCGAACACAAGTAGATCTGGGGCGGAGGGTCTGGCAGCACCTGAAAACGGAAATGATCAGCGGCGCTACCACAGCCTTCACCCAGCGAATGATTTTATAGCAGAATTTCTTTTTGGCAAACACATTAGAAAGCTTCATTCATTTTCCCAAAGATCTCTCAAAATTCGTTGACATTTAAGTCATTGTTTTTTGCAACCCACATCCTGTCACTATCCTTGTTGATTTTTCTTCTCCAAATGCTGTTTTACCTAGTGTGTCCGTGGGTTTTCATGCATTTTTAGCAATACTTCAACATTGTCATCAACTTCATAGACTCCGGCATCTTCTGACATAATTGCAAAGATACTTCGTAAGCAATTGGCATTTTTATTTTCACTGCACTGTGTTCTTTTATTTTTTCCTTGGAGACAGTTTGAGACTTCTAGAAATACTGCACAACGAGTGCAGAGTTCCCGTACACCCCTGTCCCCCCAATGTCAACAATGGACAGAACTAGGGTAAATGACAAAAACCAGGAAGTTGGCGTTGGCGTGGGGTTTTTCAACTAAACTATAGACATGTTCAAATTGCACCAGTTTGGGGAAGCCATGGACTTTTGTGCAGATACAGCCAAAAACCATACCACACATAACCAGCCCCGAACGTGACACAGAAATGGCATCAAGAAACTCCAATCACAAAGATACGAACCTCTTAAGGGGGTAGACCTCAGCTTCCTGAGGAACACGTGCTTTGCCAGGAAACACAGTAAGAAAGGCCTGAAGAAGGTGCAGGCAAACAATGCCAAGGCCATGAGCGCACGTGATGCTACCAAGGCCCTTGTAAAGCCCAAGGAGGTCAAGCCCAAGATCCCAAAGGCCAGCAGCTGCAAGCTAAGTTGACTCGCCTGCATTGCTCACCCCAAGCTTGGGAAATGTGCTTGTGCAAGCATTGTCAAGGGTCTCAGGCTCCGCTGGCCAAAGGACAAGGCCAAGGTTCAAAACAAACCCCAGTCTATAGCTGCAGCTCCTCCTCAGGCCCCAGCTCAGGCTCAGGCTCTGGCTCAGACTCCCAAAGCTGCCCAGGTCCCCACAAAGGCTCCAGAGTGGAGGCCTCTGCCAACAAGAGTATGGAAGGACTGGTGAGACCCCTGGGGTTCAGTCTGCTCGGAGCTGGTGTCCTCCTGTGCTATTTGTACAAATAAACCTGAGGCGGGGGAAAAAATTGCACCAGTTTTTCCACTAAAATCCTTTTTCTGCTTCAGGTTTCAATCCAGGACCCCCCCCCAACACACACACACCCCCCACCACCAATGCATTTCAGTGTTACGGCTCCTCAGTCCCTCCCAAATGCGAGAGTTCCTCAGTCTGTCCTAGTCTCTCGTGAAGGAGTTCTGGCCAGCTACTCGTATCCTGTCTCTCAGTTTGGGGTCTTTCTGGTGTTTTCTCATCATTAGACTGAGGCTACAGGTTCTTGGTGAGATCTCAGAGTGACGTGGCCTCCTCTGTGCGCCCTGCTTGGGTGCGTATGACGTCAATCCGTCCCATCCCCCAGGGATGCTGAGTCCTCTCACTTTGTCAAAACGCTGCCTGCTGGTCTCTCCACTGAGAAGGTCCTATTTCTCCCTTCGGCAGTAATAAATACCTTGAGAGGTATTTTCAGAGTAGGAAAATAATCTCCTTTTCCTTAAATTCTCCTTCTCTGATGTTGGCATTCACAGAAGGATCTCGCATGCAACAACTATTCCTGTGGTATCTGACAAAGAGTGGTTTTCTCCTTCCTTCATTCCTTCTACAGCTATTAAATGGAATTAAGATCTTGAAGATTCGGTACAAAAAATGTAATCGATCTCATTAATAACTTTTATATTGATTACATACTGAAATGTCAGTTTAAGATATATTGGGCTAAACAAAACTATGTTATTAAAATAATCTTTCCTTGTTTCTTTTTACTGTGTATAATGTGGCTACGAGAAAACTCAGATGGCATGGGTGATGACCACCCTGGCGGCTCATGCCGCACTTCTGTGGGACCTCGCCGCTCTGTGGGCTCAGACACGGGGCTCTGTCCTGTCTCACGGGCTGGTTGCGAGGATGAAATGAGAACGTTATGTAAAGTGTTGGCATCGTGCCTAGCACAGAGTGAGCACTCAATAAAAAACCAGCCATCCTCGCGGAGTTGTAAAGGCACAGTCACTGGCTTGAGCTCTCAGCTTCTCGGGGGAGCTGCGGCGTTTTCTTTCAGAACCTCGCTCAGCCGGACTTCCCAGGAGGGTGGCTCAGCCGGACTTCCCAGGAGGAGGGTGGGCTGCTGGGTGGGGGCTGCATGGCTCCGCAGACCGGGGGGCTTGTGGCGGGGGGGGGGTGAATCAAATTTGTTTATTATTATTTTTTAATCCTCACCCGAGACTATGGGTTTTTAATTGATTTTAGAGAGAGAGGAGGAAGAGCAAGAGAGAGAAACATCGCTATGAGAGAAACATTGACATGAGAAAACAACATTGCCTGGTTGACTCCCACGCACACACTGGCCAGGGCTCCAACCTGCAACCTCTTCGGTGTACGCTCCAGCCAACCGAACCCCCCAGCCAGGGCTGGAGGACTTGTGTTTCAGCTGAATGCCAGGCGAGGAAGCCAAAGCTCGCTTGTGGAAAGCCAGGAAGGTCGCTGATTTCCAAGAGGGAGTTGAAAAAGACAAGAGGAAAAGGAAGGACGCACACTCATCCAGGCTCTGAGAAGTACCAAGATGTGTTTCCCTTGTGGGACAGGTGCCTAAATAGAATGACCTGTGTGACTGATGGATGGGGACTTGTGCCCAGGCCCTCAGTCATCAGTGATGGATGGGCCACTTGAAAAGCAGCTCACCATTCTGAATCAGTCCTACAGGTAAGGCACCTGCTGCTCCCCCTTATTCTTGGGGCATAACTGATGAGTGTGTCAGGCTGAATCCATGTGCTAGAATGTGCTTTTCCAAATATAAGCATTCCAGGTTCAGTCTCTTCCTGATGACAGTCAGGACACAGCCGGATTCCTGTGACCTGAGGGTTGCCTGGGCTAGCCGCACTGCCCTGGGATCAACATGTTATTCCACCCTGGGAGTTATCTGGACTCCAGACAAAAGAAAGGATGAAAAATTATGGAATGACCAACACTTCATATGTGTCTATCAAAAGAAACATGGGCAATTACTGTACTAATTTTACTCAAGTACCTTCTTTAGGTAATCTTTGTCACATATGAGGCATTGTTTGAAGTACTTCCCTTATAATAACTTACTTAATTGCACCCCTATGAATTACATACTGTCATTATCCCTACTTTATAGGTAAGCAAACTGGGACACAGAGAGGCTAAGTTACTTTCCCAAAATCACACAGTTAGTGGCAGAAGTGGGATTCAAACCCGATGGTTTGGCTCTGGATTCTATACTCTTCACTGTGACTCGCACCACCTCATCATTGGGCCGCCTGCTACCCAAACAGAAGGAGATACCCGCACAAAAAGAGATAAATCAGTAATCGTTTTGTATTTGGGGATTTTTTAATTAAGACCTATAGATATTTTTGCTCACCTTCATGAATAATTGCTCCCCCTTATATGCCAATGGGCAAAACCCCACTTCCTAGAGGAGTAAATTCAAAGAACAGAATGAAGGCTTGTCGTGATTGGTTCAAATTCCCATGTAGTGGTTTTGAAGAAGGACAACTGATTCATAAAGAGGATTGAGACTCTGCTACACTGGCCATCCCTTGGCTCTAAAGACTGAATTATTTTAGCTGGGTGGATACGTCTGTCTCCAGGCCCTGGCTTTCTGTGTTTGTGTGCTGTCATTTGCTAAAGACATGACACTGTGCTCTTTGCTTGGGTTTGCAGCTAGGAGACCTACGTGTGTTTTCTCACCTCCCCCAGGAACACAGCCAGGAAAAGCCATGGCATTCAGGAGCCATCCGGGAATGCTTCCCAGACCTGCTCTGAGCAGGGGCCCAGAGCCAGCTGCAGCTCTACCAGCTCCAGAGTGCACCTGAGCAGACTCACGCAGGCAGCTTTGTCACCAGGAAATAATTTATCTGGGATCCTAACCGTCCAGATTCTGGCAGGTCGTCCTCTGGGAGGGACATGGCCGGTTTACAGCGCTGAGCGCAATGTGTGGGGTACAGAGTCGAGGTGTGCAGCTCTGGCTCTGCCAAGCTCTGCAAGTGTGGATACAACCCTTCCTTTGATTGCTTTCACACCCCTGCTACTGGCCCGAGAGATGGGAATAATGGCACCTAAGCTCCCATCAACCGAGCTTGCAGACTTCCTTAGAGGTAGCTGAGAGACCCGGGGAAGCACGTAAGAACCCTTGACATGTTTTCATTTATTTATTTAAGCAGTGGAATGGAATGAGTCAGGATCCTGCCAGAACTCAGAGAGCACACACGGACGGGATAATTGAAGAGAGTTTAATTGATGAAGGTGTGGACGAGCTAAGGGAATCCAGGAGGCATGGTGACGCATGCCAAGGCTAGCGGCAGCAGGAGCTCTAACACTGCAGGCCAGAAGGAGCGTGAGGAGGGAGCACCTACAGAGAGAGCCTGGTGACAGTGGCCGGTTAGAGAAGTCCCCTAATAGGGGCCGCGTGTGACCTTGGGCGGAGAAGCAGAGTCGCTGCCACCCTGTGGCCCAAAGGAGGAGCTGGGGGAAATACCTTTTTCTTGCTGCCCTGCCTTTAGTCTTCGGTTGGTGGTGCCCATCGGTCAAACCCAACCAGGAAGCAGGTGGAGAACCGTGGAAAGGAGACCTGCAGGGCGGCAGGGACCACCGAGCTGAGGATGCACACGTGAGTGTGATTTTTGTCTTCTAGGGTTGGATACAGTGGCGTTTCAGAAGTCTCGCACTATGAAAAGCCAGACTATGCTTGCTATGGGCAACCAAACAGAAGAAATCAATAAAAACGATTCATGCTGCATCTTACAGGAATGAAATGCCTTTTAGGTGCCTTCTTGTTTGCTGAATCAAGAAATCTAGAAGCATTTCAAAGTGAGAAGAACATAATACTAAAATACAACTATAATCTAACTTTGGCCAGTACCGGGCAATTAACCGAGTGGTGTGTGTATATTACCCCTAAGCATCATTATCACAATTTTATCGTGTTTTCTAATCATCCACTCATTTTAAAAAATATTTTCTGAGTACCTATCTTGTGCCAGGCGCTGTGTCAAAGTCCTGACGATAACACTTCCGAGCCGGATAGACAGAGATTTTCTATCATCACGCTTCCAGCCTATCCAAAAAAGCAAACATTAAACAGATAGTTTCACAAAGGATTAAGAGTAGCTGAGATAAACTCTTTAAACAAAGAGTACATCATGCTGTGAAATGCGGTGCCCGACCTCATCTGGGAGAAAGAAAAGGTTTCCTGGAGGAAGCGAGGCCTAAGCAGAGTCCTGACGATTAAGTAGGAATTGGATGAGGGGCAAATCCAGGGAGAAAACAAAATTTTCCAAATTCTGACGCACGAAAGCGTGTGGCGCGTTGGCGGAGCTGGGAGGTGGAGAGCGCTGCTGGGGGTGGCGAGCGGGGGTACAGCGGTGCAAGGTGAGGGTGAGAGGGGACAGGAACTGACCGTACAGACCCAGGGAGCCAGGCTGGGGACAGTGCACTGTACCCCGAGCATGATGTTCATGGTGTGAAGGCTCCCGAGCATGGATTTTTAAAAGATGACCTGCCGTGCTAGGGGGCAGGAGCCTGAGAACAGAGTACCAGGCTTGGTGCAGGGCACACTTAGGAGGTTCTTGCGATGGTAGAGATCAAGGATGGGATTGGCCAACTTCCTCTGTAAAGGACTGGAAAGGAAATCTTTTCTGCTTTGTGGACCAGCAGTCTCTCAGCGTCAGTGACTCATCCCTGCCCTTGTAGGGCAAGCAGCCACTGGCAATCAACCCATGAAAGAGTGTGCTGTGAGCCAATAACACTTGTTTGCCAACCCCTCGTGCAGACAAAAGGTGAAGGTAGCTGGGACTGGGGTGGAAAGCCTACTACGGATACTTGAGAAAGTGTTGAAGAAATGTGCTTTTTGGAGTTGAGGAGTGAGGGACTCAACCACTTTAGCTTAGACATCTGGGAGCATTGGAGCGCATTTACTGGAGGGCTCTGTTTATGGGGGGGGTGGGTAACAACAGAGAAGATTGGCAGGGGAGAACCTACACTCAGTTTGTACTTACACTGATTATAAGTGGAGAGATGTAATCTCCAAGCAGGGAAGGGAAGGTGGGTGCTGACTTAGGAAAAATCTATTAATCTGGAGGCAGAAAGTTAAAGGAGCTCTTATCTCATCACTTTAAAATTTTATCTGAGGATTAGAAAGCAAGGTCAGCTTCAGATGGTAAGACAGAGATAAGACGGGAAGAGTCAGAAATTTGAACACAGTGGAGAAGGTTTGAAATACTTACTGTGTAAGTAGGAGAGTTGCTTGGCTAGAGAAACGGTGCCTGGACATCATTGATAGCCAGTTGGGATGGGCAACCAGGAATTCACTAACTACCAGCTTCGTGCTTTGTTTTGTTTTGTTTTTGCCATCAGTGCTTCAGCTGACCGGCATTGGCTCAGGCCAGGGCCAGTGTCACCTCGGGTTGGAGTTTCCCAGGTAGGCACAGCCAAGGCACAAGACAGTTTCGATAAGACAGTGATGAAAATCACGGGCCATAAAATAAAAGCAGGAGGCCCTCACACCCCACCTGACCTTGAGTTGTAAGTTCGTCTTCGGTCTGGAGGGAAGGATGCGTAAAGAAAAGGTTGAGGAGAGGGCGCCCCTGGCTGATGTGGGAGTTGGTGGTGGGAGAGGTGGGGCAGAAGGGAAAACGGCCTTGGAGCGGGGGCAGAATGCGGAGTGTCCAAGTGAATAGCAAACGGTCAGTAGCAGAAAGGGGCTCACAGTGCGGCGGGACTAGTGGAAAAGTAAGGAAGTCGGTATCCTTTACGTCTCCCACGTCTCTTAGAGGCTGCTGAAAACACAAGCCCACCAGAATTCAGCTGGGGTGTAGACCATGGACAGCGGGTGCTGGAGTGCCAGATCTGCCCCCACTAATTGTCTATGAAGTGTAGGCAGCACTGTGCAGCAGCACAGCGTGTGTGTGTGTGGTCCTCTTGGACTGGAGCAGGGGCTCAGAGCAGGGAGCTCAGCACTGCTTCACGGAGCGGAGCGTGCTGTCTGGGCCCAGCTTGCCCCAGGTCATGCCTGTGGTCGTGGGCGAAGCCTAGACTGGTCTTCAACCAGATGTGCTATTAATCACCATTGCTCTGCTTCCCCCCGCTGAGTCAGCATCCAAAACTTTCAGCTGTCTTCTGCATTCCAGGTGTTCTGTCCAAGCACCCAGGCCAGCACTAGGATGAGGCAAGAGAAACACCTAGGGCAGACAATTAAGGAGGCCGTCCATCTGAGGGTCAGGCACAGGCAGGAGAGTGAGTGTGCAACCTTTACATTTCATACCTTAGGCACCGCTCGTACTTCACCCTGGTCTGGGCCTAGCAGCAAACTCTACTATGCAATGGCATCTACGGGGCCATTCTCTATGCTTCTGGAGAAAGGTTTGCAATTAGAAATCCCAGGAAAAGAATCAACTGGAATCGTCCGTGAGGCCTTGTTAGAAAAAAATGTGTCTGCACCAAGAGGCGAACTTGGAGAAACTCTGCCGGGGGCCGCTCTGCATTGGTACATTTTCTGTGAACTTTTTTGATCTCGAAACGCACTTTCTCGCCAATGCAACATTGATAAGCCCCATGCCCTTCTGACGGATGACACACATCTCAAAAGACTTTAATAAGAAAAATATCATTCTTTTAGGAGCATTTGGGATTTCTTAGAAGGAATTAATTGATGAGTCTGCTGCCTTCGTTGGAAAATATTTCTTCTACTCTGACATGACGGAGATATGGGTGCACCCCTCAACGACAAGGGAACTCGAAGGCTGTCCATCTTGGAAGTCAGGCTTTCTATCCTGGAGCCCATGGTGCTGAGACGCTGCATCGTGACTGAAAACCAGGCATTCTGTGTTGTGCAGTAGATAGAATTGGCTTCCCAAAATGAGGGGCAGAAGGAGAGGCCACCCGACCCCACAGGGTCTTTCTCCACCGCTTTCCGAAGCATCCAGCCTCCCTTCCCGGAGGACTCCCAGGGGAGCCCCAGAACCGTGGGGGACATGGTGATTCCCAAGGAGTCTCCTGTGGGCTCTGGAATTCTGGGACCTTGTCACCTTTTGTTGACCTTCATTCTTTTGTTTCTTCTCTCTTTATTTCCAGGTGGACTGTGTGTCTAATTAAAAGAGCAAGTGATTTAAAAACAACTTAGGTTATCTGCTTGGTTGATAAGGACACAGTAAAGCAGAAACGATGATTCACTTCTCTCTGGATTCCTGATAAAGTTTAAGACATGGAAAAAGTAGGCATTTAAATATTTTTAAAATGGTGTCCTATTAACCAGAAATGAGAAGGACCCCGTGACTCACATGAAAGCTGTCCGAGAAAGAGCATGAACCCTGGACTGATTGTTTGTTTGTTCCCAAGAAGCAGCTCTATGAGAAGCCCACTCAGCTGGGCAATTAGACAGAAGGTCACTATTAGCATTTGCTAAAACCAAACAAATAGAAGATGCTTTAACATATTTTCCTACAGACAATGACTGCTTTTACCAAGTCTGGCTTTTTCAAGTCCACCTGATTGTCTATTCAAAGGCTCTGCTTTCTGTGAACTTCTTTGACTCGTGCACTGCTCTTGAACACAGCAGAGATGCAAAGCACATGTATGATGCTTGGCACCCAAAATCATACATCATGCAAATAAGCCATTCATGATAAGTTTGTCGACTGCATTATCAACCACCCATAGTGATTCTTGCTGTACATTGAGATGAAATATAAGTCACCTTATTCCTATACATTCTCTGACGACCTGAAATCACCATTTAAAGAGCTATCACTTGCCCTCAGCTAGTAGCTCTGTTGGTTTGAGCATTGTCTCGATACGCCAAGGTTGCAGGTTTGATCCCTCCCTGGTCAGGGCACATAAAAGAATCACCCAGTGAATGCCTAAATAAGTGGAACAACAAAAATCGATGTTTCTCTCTCTCCCTTCCTCTCTCTCTAAAATCAATCAGTCAGAAATAAATAAAGAGCCATTGTTCTCACCCCTCTCATGGAAGTACCTTCCCACCTGGATCTCACTGGGGACTCAGAATCCTAACGAGACCTTAAAGTCAGGTGTTATTATCCCCATTTCTGAGAAGAATGCCTGAGGTTACTCTGCACGTTATTGGGCTGTTAGTGACTGGCTGGCTGGCTCTCTGTTACTTTTTTAGGCTGGGTATCACTACCTGACTTTTATTTCCGTGTCCATTTTAGTTGTGCTAGTAAAGGCAGGTGCTAAGATTAGCATGAGACAATAAGGAGTGAAGCTGTAAAATTAGACAAGGAAAACAGAAGAGACAGACTATCAATATGTTTATTTTTATAATTGCTTTTTTCAAGGTTATTAAATACAGATATCTGGAAGTAGAAGTCTCTGATGAAGGAGTAAAAATAGCATATGACTGACTTCGAATGATGCCTTTTTCTAAGTAGAGCAGAACGGAGCCAGAGCAATCAGCAGGGGGGCTCGGAGTTAGGAATGCGAGTGTGTTGTGCACGAAATGAGGAGCTGGGAAATATCTTACCTACAGAGCCTGCAGATTTAGAAACACGGTGGTGCTTGGGCTGAATGGCAACAAGGCGTGGACAGGTAATCGGGGAGGACACAAGCTTCCCAGCTTCTCGGGGTGGGGGTACCTTTTACAACTACACCAGTCTGGCAGAAGATCTAGGCCCCAAGAAGACTCCCAAGTCCTGTCTCTTGTGTGAGTTCAAAATAAAGACACTGGCCAACTATAAAACCAAACCTGTGTGTATGTGGAACTAACATAGCTTCTCTTTAGATATTCTTACGGCAAAGTACTGGTTACATTAATCAAAGTTGGATCTCTCTTTATCTCTTTCTTTTAGTAGCCTTGTTTTGCGGGTGCCCTTAGTGTGAGGGGTGGTCAGCAGTGGACAGAGTTACTGAATCATCTATATACATTGTGGAAGTAAGAAATATCTGGTCTTTACGTGATAGCATGTAATTTATTTTTCTGCCAAAAAGTGTATTAAAAATTTTACCCTGGAAACCTATGCTTAGATAATATAAATGGAAGGCTGAGTCAAAGGTATAAAGTAATGGATGTTTTGGCCACCTAGATAAACAGGAGAGATAGCACACTCTGTGCGGGGGACCTGCCTGGGAGGAAACCGTAAGTTCTGCACGTGTGGTAATACTACGCAACACTGAAAACAACAGAACAAGATTACATAAGTTCCCACGTCAGGCTCACCAACACACTAAAAGTCATCATTTTCAATATGCATAAGATGAAACGCACCTGAAACCTTTCCCCTAAACAAGTATTTTTTAATTATTTTTAATATATTTTATTGATTATGCTATTACAGTTGTCCCATTTCCCCCCCTTCACTCCCCTCCACCCTCCTCACCCCCTCCCTCCCACATTCCCCACTTTAGTTCATGTCCAAGTGTCATACATATAAGTTCTTTAGCTTCTACATTTCTCATACTATTCTTGCCCTCCCCCTGTCTATTTTCTCCTTACCATCTATGCTACTTATTCTCTGTACTTTTCCCCCCTCTTGTATTTTAAGGCAAGATACATCAAGTGTAGGTTCTTTTCTTGTATTGGCTAATAAAAGATTTTAGTCTGAGAAAGGATAAATGTGACAAGATTTCCATCAAGGTTTAAAATAAAATCTATCACTTCTGTGGCCAAATACTAGAATGCAATCTAACTCAGGCTCCCTCTCCTTTTAAAGTCATTCTACCTTGGCGTCTCTACAGGTGTGCTCTGTGGGCACACCTGTCACAATCACGGGGCTGCTGCTGGAAAACGTAGTATCAGAGCCTGGCGAAAAGACTCCGTGCGTGATGGCCTGTGGAGGGCAGGGGTGGGGTGGCACAGAATAGACACCAGGGAGTCTGAATGTTCCAATCTCCTGGGGGTCCTTAAACACATTCGGGGTGAGGACCCAGAGGATGAATGTGTTACTGTCCCTGTTCCTTATTTGTTCTTTTTAAGCCCTTCCTTGACCGGGGGCTGGCTCATTCCAACATGAGTTCGTGAATGGAAGTTTTAGTGGCCAGGAATTTGCGGAAGAAAGAAAGGAGGAGAAGTAGCTGGGTAAACAGGATGCTAGTGCCTATTTTCGAGAGAAAATAAGCCACAAGGGCTGGGATAAGAAAGGAATTGATTCTGTTGTTGACTAAGCCTTCTCCCCCAGCCCCCCCAAAACATGTGGAAGAGCAGCTGAGCAGAAAAGGTGGAAAGCAGTCTTTAAGATTTCCTTTGAGCTGGTGATGAGACCTCCCGTTTAGTTCCAGCTGCCTGGTGGGTAGATTCCTCTTTGTATCGGGACATTTCCCAGGTAAACCAAATGCCGCTGCAGTGCCTGACAATCGAACTGGATTCATTTGAAGCATGCTGCGTTCCTTCACTTATCACGGACGTGGTGTCTCCCAGGATGATACACTTCTTTCTTGGTTCATCATTTTCATCTTCTCTTGTCCCTAACTAAGCCCTGGATTTTCTGCATCTCATATCCTTCTCCATATCATGTATTTATGAGCAAATAAATTAATATGGCCACTTGGACGGAAATACTAATCTGTGACTAAGTATTATATTTAACAAGGGGGGCAGAAAGAATTTCCATTTTGAACTTCAAACTATGAGAAATAAATGCCCACAGTGATGAGCTTTCCAAATGGGCAAGACTGCAAGGGCAAACAAAATGTTCATGCATTTGACTGACCCTGCGAGAGGTAAGCCATTATCAGCAGGCCAGAACTTGCCAAAAACTCTCTGGAAAATATTGGATGAAAAGTGATTGAAACTAGAAGTGCTTTAAGTCTGTAAGCCGAGCCATGTTCCAAGGAGACAGAAGATAAAATTTACATACACATATATATAATATTTATTTATATAACATATATCAATTAATATATTTAACAATTCGTTTTAATTCAGCAAATGTTTATTAAGTGGCTATCAGGTTAGACACTACGCCATGCTAGGCTGTGGGAACACAAATAGTAATATCTAGGTTCTCCTCCCTCCAGGAACTCACAAGCTGGAAATGTGTGAGAGGGAACACTGTTGTTGGCAGCGAAACGGCACCGGGTGTTACCAGCGATTGGACCTCGACTCAGCAGCCTCGGTACTCGAGTTCAGCAAAGAAAATATTCAGAACCAATGAACTTCAATCGAAGGAGAAAGTTTATTTAGAAAGTCACAGAGGCAGGAAGAAGTGAGTAAGCTGCACTGCGTGGGCTCAGGAAACAAGTGGCAGAGGAAAAAAGCAGGGAGGGGGGGATGGGGGGGCTGTTGGAATTTAGGGGAAGGAAAGGCAAAGGTAACACACCTGGGGAAAGGAGAGGAGGGAAAGGAGCGGGTGTGCTCCAGAGAGAGAAAGAGGCCTCAGTATGGGCCTTCCATTTCGAGGGTTTTTATCTGCTTTCCGAAGGCAGGGGTTTCAGGGGAGGTACCAGGGGCCTCTCGTCACAATATTCATGAACTCCCCAGGTGTGGCCTTTCAGGGCAGCAGCCCCCTCTGATGGGTCAGTGCTAGGGCACAGGGTCACTGGGCCCGACCTTCGGCCCTGGTATCACCCCTCCCACGAGCCCCCCACCCACCAGCCTTACTGCTCTTCTGGGCCTGGAGCCGAAACACCACTGAGGCCTAGATGTTTTCTCTAGTGTGACCAAAACTCTGTCTGTGTGGCCGACAGACCCGAGATTCTGCTTCCAAGATCATCTGATGCGGGTCAGGGCCTCCTTGTCCTGAGGGCTTCATGCTTAAGGGAGTGGTCACTCAAGGGCATTCCGTGAGGCTATTCTCGGGCCCCCTTGCTCCTCCTCTGAGGGGATCTACCTGGTGACTAGTGAGTGACCTGCCAGGGGAGGAAAGGTCAGGGGAGGGTGGGAACCAGCGACCAGCAGTATGAAAAGTGACGGGGTCTAAACCACATGCCCCGTGATAGGCTAGCAGAGGAAAGGTTACCCTGGGGGCGAGGCCCTGGTTGTCCCAGTTTTGCCCAGTGTTAGGCCCCCAGGGCTTTCCAGCCTGGTGACCTTCTGTACCAGGCCTACGGTTGTGGTCCCACTCAGCTCATGTCTGTCTAACTGCCTGCTGTAACACCATGACTCCTACAACCTAACACAACCTGACCAGGGTTCTATGAGCAACCTGTAGAAAGTGCTACTGTTGCAAAGACTGATGGGAAAGAAGAAACCAGATGTTCGTGCCAGTGACCGGAGAAGCCTTCCCAGATGAGGTGACATTTAACTCCTTGGACTTTCGGTGGACATAGGAAGGTGAGAATGTCTTGGCAGAGGGAACAGAAGTTACAAGTTAGGAGCGCATGGCTGGAATGAAGAGGTTGGGATGCGTTGGGCAGGAAATCACAAAGCTTCGTGGTTTCAGTGGTCAATTCATTTGCACATTCATTTACTCAGCAGACGTTCAGCGAGTGCTGAAGGAGGTAGGTGCTGCGCGCAGCAGCTGAGGCATTCAGGGCTTCTTCACGGCCCCTGTGCTTGGGAGAGACTGCTGGAAAATGGGACTGGGACTCGAACAAAACAGAAACCACTGTTGGATTCTAGGAGGACTTTTTGTGGTGTCCCAATGACATCTTTCCAAGGAATGTGTGCCATTTCACTGGGCACATTCTACATGCTGTGCTGAGCAGTTGCGCCAGCACAACAGCCCTGCACAGCAGGCGTCCCCTCTACCTACAGATCGGAAGAGAAGCTCTGGGTGCCTGCAACTGCACAGCTTGTACAGCAGGAAGCTTGATTTGGTGCAGACATTGATCTCGGTGGCCTGGTCATTATAAAAGCTGAAGAACAGCTGAATTCAAGTAGTCTCCCACCCCAACCCCTGCCAAAAATGCTTTCTCAAAATGCGTGGGGGCCTCGCTGGCCTCTGATGATGTGGGCCGGCTCCGCAGAGCCTGTGCAGGTGATTTATGCCCCTCCGCTCTTCCCAGAGACCAGAGCTTATTGCCTTGCTGGGCGCCACGGCAGCAGCTCCCTGCCCCACCCTATTCCCCCCAAAGCAAAGATTTCCAATTACTGCTCTGCAGAAAATGTCAAAAGCATTATTCAACTATTCATTACCCCAGGTTTTGTAATTTTTCATATGTTTTTACTCTTATCTGCTAGCACTTGAAAAAGACCAGCTTTTTCCTCTTAAGAGAGCTTTAATTTGCAGAGCTGTGCAGTCTCCCTATTATGTTCTTATCATCCTCTCCCGGTGGTAGGCAGGATGACAAGGATGACAAAAAAAAAGAACCAAAAATATTTGAAGGTCTTCCTGAAAATCCATGGGAGTGAAGGATCCAAAAAGCCTGAGGCTTCTGTTCCTCGAGTGACCCGGAACAAGGCCAAGGGCAAAAGGCCTTAGCTATCGAAATCCACTCAGCAGGCGCTCTTGGCTCCTTCTCACAAGGACCCAACCCATCACCCAGGGCCGAGGATACTCGGCCTTTGAGGATTTCCCTCAGGGTCTTAAACGGGGGCCTAAGGAGCTCTGAGGTGCTGAGAGGTTCTCCCCGAATTCTCTTACTGTTTAATATGCTTCGGCACCCCAAGGACTAGAGACCAAGGGGCACTTGGAGTGAGCGCTTAGTGCTCCCCCCGTCTTCTTTGGCCTCCGCCCCGTTCTTTCACAAAGCAATTGACATTTTTCTCCACGCTATGTGAAGTCCTCTGCAAAGGCAACTTCAAGTTCCCTAGCTCCTCTCCTCCACCTAGATGGCGCCCAGAGCCCCGCCATTTGGAAATTCTGAGCTGCCATCTCCCTGGATCCTTTCCTCCCGAGATACTCAGGTGTCTGAAAGCAGCGCATGGGGACTCTGGGTTTACCCGGGGGACGCACTGTCTGCGGTGTGCGGTGCTCGGGGGAATCCCCGCCCACCGAGACGTTCGGGTAGGGGAATCCCCGCCCCCCGTCGCTGTCACTCCGGGAAGGGAGTTCCCGCCCCTCGACTCTACCAGTGGGAGGGAATCCCCGCCCATCCTGGAGGCTGGTGGATCCCCTGCGCCGTGCGGCTGGGAGAGCAGAGCGCGGAGCGGACTCCCAGCGCCGGGCGTACCGGCCCCAGGCGGCCCCAGGAAGGGAGGCGCGGCGGGGTGGCGGCTGCGGGGCCCCGGCGAGCCGTGGGCGCCCGGGACTGCGCCTCCCGCGGCTGCGGGAGAAGCACGGTGCTGCAGCTCCCGGCAGGCGCGGCGGCAGCACCGGCTGAGGCGGCGGCGGCGGCGGCGGCGGCGGCCGCAGCAGCGCGGGGTCCCGCCGGGCGGCGCCTGGGTCTGAAGAAGCGAGAAGCAGCAGGAACCTCCGACGAGCCGCGCACAGGTGAAGTGACCGTGAGGTCACTGCCGGGACTTGGGGGTCCAGATTGGGGGGCGGGGGGGGCAGGGGGCGGGTTGCCACCTCCGAGACTGCATGCGCCCGGGAAAGTTTAGTGACAAATCCCGGTGCGGGAATCCCAGCCTCGGCAAGGCGGTGAGTGGGGACCCGAAGCCGGGTCTCACGTTGCGCAGCGCCAACTCCCCTTGTATCCGCCCGGGGGCGGGGAGGACGTGGCCACGGTTAGAGGGGCGGATGGAGGGGGCCGAGGACAGCGTGACAGCCCGAGACGCACTGCTGACACGCTTGGGCAAGGACCTGGAGACCTTGCACTTCATGTCCCCCTCCCTGGGCCATCACCTGGTCCTCTTGTCCAGGGCGGAGGCGCTCAGGTGCGCCGATCTCAGGTACTGCATTGGGGTCCATCTGCCGCGCATCCTCGAGCCTCGCCTGCCGCTGCCTGGGGAAGAGACGACGCGGCGGGGGAGTGGAGGGGGCTCGCAAGGAGCAGCGGCATCTTTGGAGCGGTTATTGGCCTCTGCCAGGGGGAGAGGGAATGTACGGATGGGGAAACCCTGCTCTCCCTGTTAAGTGTGGAGTTCCTCCTAAAATCTGGCCTCCTCCCTTTCTCTCTTGCTTCAGATTTGCATTGATATTTTGGGTCTTTGGGCTGCTTGCCTTCCCGCAATGCTGAATCAAGTAGGGGGAGGGTCCAGGGCTCCTGGCTGGGGTTTGCCAGGAGCCTGACCTCAGCAGCCCTGACGGGTGCAGAGACCTTGATAAGGGACATTGGAGTGTGAAGAGGACATGGTCTGGCAGGAACTGGTCGCGGAAGACTGGAATAGCAGGCACGAGGGCATTCCAGAGCTGCAGCCCTGCACTGGGACAGGAGGTGGAGTGTTGGGGGCAGGACCTAGGCTCTGGCACCTGGCTGGCCTCTTGCCTCCCACAGAGGTTGGGCGCCTTGGGTGGATGTGTTTCCCTTAAGGAATCATGATGAAGCTGTTGGAGGTGGTCGCTGAATGGCTGTGGAAAGTGTTACCTGGATCTGCTTATACCAAAAAGCCCCCCTGGACCTTCAGTGCTGCTGGTCCTTCGCCAGTGGGGCTTCCCACCCTCAGCCTGCCTTGCACTTGGGCTCTAGGGCCCTGGCATTTCTACAGGGCCCGCTTTTCTGGTCTGGCTTCTGGGTGGGTGTCCAGTCAGTACAGGTGTGTCATGGGAGGGCTGCTCGTGGGGGCAGAATAGAATGTCTCAGAACACGCTCCTGCTGTAGGTGGTTTGTTCTAGCTTCATTAACTCCCTCTTCCATTAGAATGGGCCAAGCACTGCTGTGAGTGTGTATACGTGGGGAGGGGGAGATGCAGGAGTAAGGGGATGGCAGGTGCTGGGAGAGGAAGAATCAGAACCGTGTAAAGTATACAAATGCACCTCCCTTGGCATAGTTAATATGCTTCTGGGAAAATATTGAATTATACTTGAAATCTGTATCATTGAAATTGATTTTGCATGCACTTAAGGCAGCTTACTATTTAAGGAAATTGACGATGATTTCTCTATTCATTTCAAACAATTTTTTTTTCTGAGAACCTGTGGTGCGCTGTACACGGGGGCTTAAAGGCTCCTGGGGACACACGTAGATGAAAGAGGCTCCCTCCTTGCTCTCAGAGTTTCATTCTCTCGGGAGAAAGTGAGATAACTATCCTGAGAGCTCAGACCCAAGCCCGTGCGTGCGTGGCCTATAATACGCATCTTATATGGATTGGGTGACGGAATGAGGGATGATGCAATGACTAGAGCACCTGAAGAGTGGTCTCCATAAAACATTGTTGGAGCAGGGAGGAGGCCTGAAAGGCGCTGTGGAGAGCCCAGAGCCTGTGTAGATCAGATGTGGGCTGAGATTGATCCTCAGGGAGGATGTGGCCCCTAGGAGAATGGTGGGAGAAGAGGATGAACTAAGGACTTGGAGGACCTTAGCTCTGCAGCTGGGAGGGAACTCTTTGAGACTGTTGAGCAAGGGACTATTATGATCAGCCAGGTGCTTTAGGGAAATTAATCTGATCTCCCACAGACAAAATTGGGAGTGGGGAGAGATGGGAGGTGAGGAGCCTGGTGAGAAGGTTATTGGCATAAGGTGGTGGCTGGAGGTCGAGCATGGTGGGGGGTGGCAGCAGGCTCCGGAGAAAGGAAAGGTTCATCAGATGTGGACTTGAAGTGTGGGCGCTGCTTGGATTTGGAGTGAAGAAGAAGCAGGTGACCCCGCAGGTCAGCAGTGTGAAGGTACAGGTGACTGAAGGAGAGGGTTTGGGGTTTTAACATTCAGCACGCCAGAAACTTGGAGAAATGCCGTCAGACTTTTCCTTCTCACTCCTCCCATAACTGATCAGTCTTGAAGGTCTCTCGACTCCTTCTCCTTGTAAAACCTATCACTGGGCCCCAGGACCTTGTGTGGAATAAATTCCAAACCTGCGTGCTTCCTCAAACTTCCTTCCTGTTACGTCTCCCAACAAAACACACACCTCGTACTGACCTGTCTGACCCTCTGCCTCTGCAATGTTGCTTTTCTGGGGTGAGGGCCTGGAGTATCCTTTCTCCCCTGGTTCTTTCTGACCCAGCTCAAGGGCCTCCTGCTCCGTGAATTCTCTAACTCTCTCCCAAGGGGCGTTGAGCAGTTTTCCCTGCGGACCATTGCTATACAGAGCCCTGTTTGCACCCTCATCACGATGCTCTGGTCCCATTCCTTTAGGACCTTATCTTATGTGTGCCCAGTTGCCCACCGACTTAACCAGGTTAGGCAGGAAGGGAGACAGAGGCCACACGCCAGACGCCCCATGCCCAGCTGATTGTACTCTAGGGTGCAGTCCCAACCCAGACTCAGAGGTGCCAGGCCTGGGGGGCTAGACAGGAGAGCACAGAGCTGTGGGTGCTGCTCCCTTGTCCTAGATCATGGGGGCCTGAGTGACTCAGACCATGGTGGGAGGGGGATGTCCCTGCTGAAAGGTGGCCCCAGATCCCTCTTACTGCACCACCCACAGGAGGAAACATCCAAACCTTTTTGTCAAATCCACAAAAGGTCAGGACCAAACCCAAAGAGAGGCTGAATCTCCGTAACAGGGCTGAGTTGGAGCCTCAAGAGTTTTAACCCCTTCCTTTCTGACCTCAAGCATCTCCGCAGTACCAAGTAGGATGCTAGGGAGGCAGCACCCTGAGGAAGGCAATGCCTTGAGGAAGGCAGGTGGACAGGTGCAGGCAGGAATGTCTGAGAAGGGCCATCCCAGGAGGAAGATGGGGAAAGGCCACTGACAGACACTGAGAGCAGTGTCTGTAGAGGATGGTCACGGAAGCCAGGGTACGAGAGACAAAGGAGAGAGTGAGGCCAAGACAGTGGAGGTGGTGGGGGGAGCGGGGAGGTGTAGACACTGGATCCAGAAGTGTGCCAGCTAAAACGAATGGGAGAGTATTTGGAGGAGGTGGTAGCGTTGTGGGGAGGTTTGTTCAGGAGAGCCCCCTAGTTCCTCCTCCCAGGCATGTGTGGTAAACAAAGGAGAAGTGGGAGAGTAGGAGAGAAGGGAGACAAGGTAAGGGGCATTTGGGAGGGAAGAGGCAGAACAGATGCAGGGGAAGAAAAGCTGGCATCTGCCTTCCCTGGAAGGCAGGAGGGAAGCCAGGGTGGGGCGAGGCCTGGAGGGAGCCTGCAGTGCAGCGGACGGAGGAATTGGTCTTGGTGGAACAGGAGGAGCACCTGCCAGGAGCGGGGCTGGGGGTGGGGTCGTTGCATGAGCCTGGGGACCTGGGGGGACAGGTGGATGTGCAGCTGCCAGCCAGAGGAGGTAAGCCGGGCACCTGGTGCCAGCTGAGGCAGCCCGGAGGGAAAGGAAGGATTCTGGAATTGGGGTCAGAGACTTGGGCTGAAACCTGGCAGCACAGAGACCTTCTCATTGGCCAGATCACTCGAAATTTTGGACCCTCAGTTTCCTCACGTGCAAATCGGTATAACAGCTACTAACTGGGGTTGTACTTAGGAGGAATAAAAAAACGTACTGAGAGGTGTATGCAGACCCCACAATAGTAGCATCTGTTATGAAGCCGGTCCCTCTGATAGTGTGTCGAGAAATGAATTAGCCTCTCGCCTAAGCCTGTGACGGCCCAGTTGAATGTAGACGGCAGGACTTTTTAGTGGACCCGACCGGAGCTTTCTTTCAGCTTCAGATGGAAAACTCTGAACTGCTCGGAGCAGCCTGGCCTCCCTGTTCTCCTTTAAGGAATCTTTCAGGATGCACGCCCTTTTATCTACTGGCTTGTTTCACTGGGCACATCTGCATTTCACTCCCCCCTGCTATGCAAAGGTCAGTTTGCCAGGGCTCAGAGCTGGGAGATCCTGCCTAGTCTTGCTCCTCGGGAGTTTGGAAGGGAGCGATGCTTTTCCACTTGCCAATCCCTGCGTTTAGGAAGCTGGGGCCCAGCAAGCTGAGAACCTGCCTCATTCCAGGACCACTGGAACGGAAGGCACAATGTACAGATGCTCTAACTGGGGGGGGAACTGTTGTCTTTTAGCGCCAGTTTTGCAAGATGCAGTTGGGTAAGGAAGGATTCAAAATCCGCGTACCCCATCGGTTCTGTGAATGGATCTGTGCGGAAACCTAGAGAGATTAAATAAACACCCTTGCATATTAGCGAAGAGGAAAAGGAAAGGGGCACTTAACTTGATTTAGTAAACACTCCATAGGTGTGTGTCAAGTTCAATGATATTGGGGGAATATGTGCGGGATTTTATTTTAAGAAAGAGAAGTTTTAGGTGGAAGAGGATATGGGGGGGATTAATGGTGATGGAAAAAATTTTAAAAATTTAAAAACAAAACTAACCCCCTCCCCAAAGCCATTAAAATAAGGAAACTTCTGCTGCATGCAACACTGAAGCAGGGGGAGAAGGAGAAGGAGGAGAAGAAGGAGAGATTTTCAAGGAAAAAGTATGTTCTCAAATTACTTTCCGCCTGGGTGGCCTATGTCTAGATTGTGTGGGCGTTGGGTTTAGGCATAGGCTGCATGCAAAATGATAGATCCTCTGACAGCATTCACAAATTTTAAATTCTTGATCCTATAACAGCCGTATTCCAGAACTGAACAAACCAAGGAGGAATCAAGAAAGACAGCGTGTATTTCCCAGGGGTTCTGCAGTTCTGGGCAGTGGCAGGACTTGAAGCCAGGCAGGTCGGCTGAGCCAGACTCCAACTGCCTGCGATCTAAACAGCTCTGCGTTCTATTTACAAATGTGCTCGAGAAAACACTGGGAGCATTTACGGTTTAAAAATTCAATAGTGGAAGAGGCCCTTTGTGGTCTGATAAGGTGGCGGAGCCGAGAGATCGCTTGTCAAGGCACTAAGTGCGCGGAGAAGACACATTTGTCTGTAGCCTCAGCAGCTCCGGGAAGAGGCCCGCCCCTGGCTGTGGCCCCTAGCCCGTGCCAAGCATCTTCTGCCCCTACGCCCTCAGCGCGGCCCGGAAGCAATCCCCGCCCTCTGAGCTCCCGGCTTCTGGAGGCATGCCTCGCCTGCAGAACACACTGAGTGAACGGAAAATCAGAAACTTTATCAAAGCCATGCAGATAGCGCTGAACATCTGGCTGATGAAGTTATTCTTAGATTATTTGTTTTTAGGTTTTAAAGTATTTCTGTGGCTCATGAGGAGGATTTGGGACACATGAGCAGGGTTTGGAGAAGCGGGGCTTCAGGGAACCGGCCTTACAGCAAAGAGGGCGAATTTTGCCCACGCTACTGTTGCAAGCTTTAGATGAAATCGTAGTGGGGAGACAGGGGCAGTTTTGTTGTCTGAAGTAGCCTGAAATACCTAGCTATCCACCTGAGGACCTGCAAGTGCTCAAAGGACCCCACTCCTTCCCAGCTTTGAGGCTGAAGTAAATTTATTTCTTCCCAGGTAGGATCTGTGGTGGTTGAACAGCCGCCTGAGAAGGCTTCCCTGGTGTATGAGCCCGTAACAGAGTAACGCCCCACAGTGGGGAGGTTTTAGCGGGAGTGGAAATGGATTTGACCTGAGCACTCACGGTCTCCTTTTAATCAACCCCTGGACACCCCTAGTACTTGGCTTTGCACGTGCTAGATTTTAACTAACACTGCTATCTCAGTCCGGTCATCTGAGTTAAGACACACACACCCAGTTGTCCTGGCCTCCGAAGAGTGTCATCTTGCTTGGCTAAAAATAAAAACGCAGCGACCCAACACAGAATGGGATTCCTACCCCGAGCAGGGCCATACTTAGTGCAGCGGCAATCCAGCCGGGCCCCTGGCTGGGACCTGCCTGCTGAGGGAGCAGCAGCATGCTGCAAGCAGGGTGCGAGAGAGGTGATTTGGGGTCACGGTGGACGCAGTAGAGGGGGCAGGGACTGGGCTCCCTCACAGGGATGGCCACTGGGCATCCAGAGGAGGGGGGTGGGAGAAGGCTCGTGCCTTGGACCACCAGTACTTGGGATCCCTCAGGGCCTTGTCCAGCTATGATACTCCTATCAAGTGTCAGTGCCACTATCGAGACAGTGCCATACCTAGAGGGGAACAGAAGAAGCACCACTCTCTACTCTCTTGTCCCTTTCACCAAAGGCCAGCGCTTTGCAGATGCTCGTCTAATGGGAACATGTTTGTCCTGCTTCCTCAGCCTCGGATACTCTGTAATTCCCACGCTCCAGAAGTCTGTTCCTGGAGTTCAGAGGGGCGCGTGTGTCTCAGGTTAGCAGCACTGCACCGGGCTGGCGTGAACAAGTGTGAACACCCAGAGACGCCCTCCGTCCGTCCCTGAGGTGCATCAGCTGGTCCCCGACACAACTTCTGTCCGCAGGCAGGTGACCAAACACAATAATATCAAGTTCTCTTCGAGGGTTGGAACAATTCTTTTTTTTTTCCCCACACCTACAAAGGCGAGCGTGGAGCCAAGTTCAGTAAAGCAAGATGTCAATAAACTATACATTTTTGCGTGGTGGCCAACAGACACTTATAAAATGTCTGATTTCAGCTGTGTTTCAGTTGGATTCCACTCCATCCCGCACTGTCGGCAAAGTGTGTTTTATAGAGATTTGGGTAAAACTAGATGGTGCTACATGGGTCTCTCGGTGGAGAATATCAATGTCCAAGACTGAAGCAGCCATGCAAATGTTATTACAAAGTCACCCACCATGCAAAATCAGCATCGCCCTCGTCCACAGATTCTCCGAAGGCTTTCCCTGCCCAGACTCCACCCCTGCCCTGCCCTGCCCTGCCCTGCTCATCACGATTCCCAATATTATTAGGCTGAAAGTAGAGACAGCTGTCCCCAGAAAATGTGCTCTGAGCATCCTCAGTGGCGTGGATTCTCGTGAGGGCAGGCGGTGAGCGGGTGGGAGGAGGAGAGGGGACCAGGCAGCACCGCGCTAACCCCTCTCCGGACCTACTGCTCGGCTTCAAAAACCCGAGCAGATGTGAGGCTTCCGAGTGCCTTTACTGGGACTACAGGGGAGCAGCGGTCAGCGGGTTTTGGCCCCTGAGCCCCTTTCCCCCTGCTGGTCCCTCACCTGCTCTGCTGCCTGGACACCATCTTCATCCTGAGGGTCTCTGAAGATGGCCTGCCTCTCCCCAAACTCTTCAGGATCAGCGCAATGTCCAGCACGTGGGGAAAAATGAACCTTGTTTTCATGTTCCTTATTTGGCAGGAACTATTCTCAACACTTTGCATATATATATTAACTCATTTAATTCTCATAACCATTGGATGAGGTGCATACTGTTATTACCCCCCGTATTCATTTCCTGTGACAAATTATCACCAACTTCGTGGCTCCAAGCAGCAGAAATTTGTTCTCTCGTCATTCTGGGGGTCCGAAGTGCGAAGTGAAGGTGTCAGCAGGGCCACGCTCCCTCCGGAGGTTCTCGGGGAGAACCTTCCTTGGCCTCTTTTGCCTCTGGAAACTGCGGACATTCCCGGGGCTGATCCTCTCTGTCTCTGTCTTTGCATTGCCTTCTCTTTTGTGCATTCGTGTCTTCTATTACGTCTGTGTGTCACTATTGTGTGTGTCTTTTATAAGGACACTTGTCATTGAATTTAGGGCCAACTGGGTCATCTAGAATGATGTCACCTCAAGGTTGTTTTTTTTAATTTAAAAAATTTTTATTGATTGATTTTAGAGAGAGGAAGAGAGAGAGAAACGTTGATTTGTGGTCTCACTTATTTATGCATTCATTGGTTGTTCTCGTATTTGCCTTAACCAGAGATTGAACCTGCGGTCTTGGCATATTGGGATGACACTCTAACCAACTGAGCTACCCAGCCACAGGGTTCACCTCAAGATTCTTAACTTAATTACATATGCAAAGACCCTTTTGCCAAATAAGGGCATATTCAGAGGCACCAGGACATAAGCATATTTGGGGGCGGGCCACCCATGCAACCTACCACATCCCCTTTTGCAGATGGCGAAATGGTGCTATACAGCTGAGCAAAGTCTCCAAAGTGTTGGTGGAGCTGGCATTTAAACAGCACTTGCATTCTTGACCGCTGCTTTTTACTGCCTCTCAATAAATGTGCTCAATGATTGTTTATGGCATTAATGATGGCAGGATGGGTAGGTAGATGGATGGATTTATAGGTGCTGGTAACAATAATTGACAGACATTGTCCTTCCCAGTGTACTGAACACAACAACAAGGACAACTAATATTCATCATTTTGTGATAGTGCCCCAGGACTTGACCTTGGGTCTTCTTCTCTAGCTATTCTCCCTCCTGGGGAAATCTCATCTGCTTCAAGGCTTTACCTACCACCTTTGTGCTGTTGCCTCCCAAATTTATGTCTCTAGCCTTGACCTCTCCACTGAGTTCCAGATTTATATGCACCGCGGCCAACTTGGCATATCCGCACGGGTGTGTAATAGGCATTCCAGACCATTCATAATCAAAATGGAATCCCTGCTTCTTCTCCACCAGGCTTGTTCTTTCCTTGTCTCGGTAAACAGAACTGCCATCCACCCAAAGGCTCATTTCAAAAGCCTAGAAACCACGCTTCATTCTTCCCTTTCCCCACTCCCAGAAACTAGATCTGTAAGTCATCTGGGCCCTTCCTCCGGCATCTACCCGCTTCTCCTCGCTTCTCCGGCAGCTGCCCCGTAAAGGTGACCTCTCTCCTGTCCCTGGGCCCCTAACGCCGTGGTCTAACAGAGTCTCCGGAGAGCACCCTTGATCACTAGTCCTTTCTCCTCAGAAAACCTAGAGGTGACTTTCTAAAACACAAATCAAGTCATGTCACTCCCAAGCTTAAAACTGGGGGGTTTTCTTTGCTGTTTGAACATGATCCAGGCCCTTTGCCCTAAGCCATCCCTCCCTCCAGTGATTTCCCATCACCACTCACGGCACTCACTCTCTGTACCCAGGCACGCTGTCCTGCTCTCCACCCTGGAACAGACCAAGCTCTGCCCCACAGTAGGGCCACACCTCGGCCTAGAAGCTTCTTCCCTGAGACCTTCACAGGCCTTCTTCTCTACAGCTGCATAATCTGAAATGGCCACCCCAGGCACTCTGCCACATTACTTCTGTTCTGTTAAAAATAAAGTGCTCATTTATTTGTTGGAATATAAGCTCCATCAAAGCAGGGCCCTTATCTTGTCCACTGTTGCTCTGGTGCCTAGAATACAGTAGGTACTCAATAAATAGCTGTCAAACGCATCGAGCACTTACTGCAATCCAGGGACTGACCCCAGTTAACCTTACTTTTCAGATGATGGAAAGTAGGCTCAAATGGTTTAAATTACTTGCCTGAGGTTACACATCTATTAAGAGTTGGAGCAAGAGTTTGAACCCAATCTCTCTGACTCATGAGCCTGTGTTCTTAACTGTTATTCCATGCAGAATTTCTGAGAAGCAGGAACTGCCCAAGATCCGCAAAGTCCCTACAGAGCTCTGAGTCTTCTAATTCATTTTCCTGCTCATAAACCCAGGACACAGACTGTTAAAACACAGTGAAGGGGTGTACTTACTGAGATTCTAAATGCACTATTTCTCTGAGAAGTTGACCCTGGGGCTTAAGCTTGAGAAGCTAAGAAGTTCATTTCTTTTTTTTTTCCCTCCACTTGTTCATGTAGGCTCAAGACTTTTTCTAATCCAGCTGCAGACTTAATGTTTAAACTTCTTCCTTGAACCCTGAAAGGAAAGGAACCCTTTATATGCAAAGGTGGAATTTATTTGCATTCATAACAAGCCCCAAGGTCTTCCTCCTCGTTTTCTTTACCTACCAACGTTTTTCTGTAGTCTGGTCTTTCCTGCCTCCCCATCTCCAACCTAGCTGAAGGGAACCTCGGGTGAGCACAGGGGCACCATTTTTACATCAGTTGGTAGCAAGGCGCTCCCCACTGGGTCTTGCTCCAAGATCGGCCCATTTCTCTATCACCAGTCATGGAAGACACCAGTCAAGTCCAGGTTCCGGCCAGGTATGAGGTCCAGAGGCGCTTTGGCCAAGGTCGTAGTCTGGGGAGAACGAGACCCCCACTATTCTGTTCCCTTCCCTGTCGTGGGCCCCCTTTTAAAAATAAGTTCCATCTTGAGAATTACATCAGCATCCTGAGAAGTAAACATCAGACAAAAGACTACTATTTCAGGCGAATGGTAATTGTGAGAATGGCCAAGACCCACAAATATAAGTTGGGCTTTTATTCCTATAAAGGGCTATAGTGGTAGATTCGCGTGCCTGGCAAATATAGCTGCTCTCCTGCAGGAAGACAGGACTCTGGCCATTTGACACATCACGCGCTTTGCCTCTGCTGTCATGAGTGGGGTTTGCCATGGTAACCAGAACTTTACCTGGAGGGTTGTGCATGTAAAGTGTCATTCATTGGCAGTCTCCTTTATTTTTAGCATACACCAAAGAGGAGCTGCTCATTGTTCCTGCTAACAGGCAGGTGGGTGGTCACAATGGAGCCCAGGTGGAATTGTATGTGCTGCTCCATGTGGAATGTCACCACCCACCACCAGGAAGTGCTTCTGGATTGCCATTGGTTAAGATCTGTGCTGGAACCTGCACGCTAGGATAGTTGGACTGATTATTTTTTATAACTCTTTCCCAAGTGTTCTTCCCCATCTTCATTTTTTAATTTTGCTGTTTTTTTAAAGATTTTATTTATTTATTTTTAGAGAGGAAAGAGAGGGGGGGAGAGAGAGAGAGAGAGAGAGAGAAACATCAATGTGTGGTTGCTGGGGGGCCGTGGCCTGCAACTCAGGCATGTGCCCTGACTGGGAATCGAACCTGTGATGTTTTGGTTCGCAGCCCGCGCTCAATCCACTGAGCTACACCAGCCAGCCCATCTTCATTTTGATACGGCATGCCAACCTTGCCAATGATAGTGGTCCTGCAAATAGGAGGTAGGTAGCTTCGCACAAAACTGTTGAAAACTATGAAAACTGAGCAAACTTTTGAAAGAGGTAGTCTTATCAGTTATGCTCAGCTCTCTCAGAGCTTTTATTTTGTCCTCATTGCCTTTTTTTGTCTTTTTTTCATTCAAATAATATTTGTTTAGCATATGGCACATAGGGAAAATAAATATACACATACATATATATGTGTATATATATATTTCATATTTTGTGCATGGAAAATAAAAATGAAACTCCGATTTCTTGGATTATCAATTGTATCAAATTGTTTACCTGTCTTTTGGGATGGGGACAAAACAAAGGAAAAGACATTCCTTCAAAAACATGGTGAGCCCACTTTTGTTGGAAACTTGGAACTGGTTAGGCATCCCTGCGGCAGGCTGGCTGATGGATATATCTCTAGGCCTGAGCGAATCTGGGTGATGCAGCGCTGTGCCATGGATCTGGCTGGGGGTGTGAACTGCAGTCCAGGGTGATGCCAGAGCCACTCCTTGAGTTAGTATCAGCTGCGGGTCAAAAGCGCTGGACTGGATGGTCCTTCTAGGCAGAGACCATATCCTGTCTGATCCTGTCACTCAAGCTCCTATGGGGCCTGGACCATGGTAGATCCTTTATGAAGATTTTTTTTAAGCTTTGGTGAGGGAATCGAGAGATTCCATTCTTTTTTTTTAAAGATTTTATTTATTTACTTTTAGAGAGGGAAGGGAGGGAGAGAGAGAGAGAGAGAGAAACATCAATGTGTGGTTGCTGGGGGCTGTGGCCTGCAACCCAGGCATGTGCCCTGACTGGGAATCGAACCTGCGACACTTTGGTTTGCAGCCTGCGCTCAATCCATTGAGCTACGCCAGCCAGGGCATTTTTTTTTTTAATGAATGAAACTAGTGTCGGACCGGCATATCTGGGTGGGAGAGAACTTGAACTATAATTCAGTTGATAATATCCTACTGAATGTCTAATGGTCAGACTTGAGTGTCTAAACCCAAGTTCCTGATTCCCACCTCTGCCCCTTCCAGATGCTTTGTCTCTGGTTTGTTCTTTAAAATATACCCCGAATCTGACCATTGCTCATCACCCCTCCCCTCACCCAGGCTCTCCTCGTTTCTCAATTGGACCGTTCTAGGAATCGCTCAACTGCTATTGCTTCCCCTGTCCCTCCGTCGTCTGTTCTTAGCAGAGCAGCCAGAATGATTCTGGTAAAATGGAAATCAGATGGTGTCAATTCTCTGCTGAATTCTCTGCAGACCTGCCCAGTAGCTTCCCATGTCACTCAGCATAAAGCCACAGCCATTACATAGTTCACCAGGCCCTGGTGCTCTCTCGCTGCCCCATGCCCTTCCCTCCCCGATGTCATCTCTCTTCTTCCCCTCTCGGCTCAAGCCACGCTGACGTGATTCTGCCTCGGGGCCTTCGCACCTACTGTTCCCTCTGCCTGGCACATTCTTTCATGTAGCTGAGTTGCTCCCTCACTTCCCTCAGGCCTTCATTCACATGTCACCTTCGGTAATGTCTTCCATGTCACCCTACTCCAGCCTGAGATTTCATACCCCCCTTCTCAGCTTGATTTTATCCTTAGCACATTGTCAGTTTTCTTAAAATATATTTTACTGAATATATTTTGCTTTCCTGCCTGTCCTTTCCCACTGTAATGTAAAATTTGAAGGTACTTTTTTTAAGGGGAGGGGGAGGTTCCTTTTGACTCGCTCTTGTCTCTTCAACACTTAGAACAATGGTCAGCATATAGTAGGCACTCAGAAAATGTTCGATGAGACAATGAATTAGAATCACTGGTATTTTTTCATTTAAATGCTGGTGCCTCAGGGACTGCGATGTAATTGGTCGAGGGACAGCCCGGGCATTGGTGTTTCTGGAGCGCTCCCGGGAGGTTCTCGTGTGGAGCCATGGTCGCAAACCACTGCTTGTTTTTCCCTGGGATGTTATCATCTCTGTGCTGTGTGCAGTTGCATTCTTAGAAAAACCCATTAGCCTCAAGACTTAAATCGCAGAGGATGATCTTAATGAAATTTGTACCACAAATTTCATTAAACAACAAATTTCATTAAATATGCAAATGACAGCATCTTAGGGTTCTCATCGGAGCATCTCGTCAGAGGGAATGGAGTGGGCGTTCATTCCTGCGCGACCTTGGCTGACCTTCGTTGGGGAGGCACAGACCCGGTCCTGCAGAGTCAAGTGTTTTCTTTGTTAATGTCCCGGCTGAGCACGAGGCTTTTCTCTGTATATTTGAAAAGTAAAAGGGGCTTTGGATCCAGCTTGACTCCTTTCATCTACCTGGGTAATATCATTGATCCCATGCCCTGCACCCAGAATGCCCACCTCCCCAGTGCCTAAATTCTGTCTGTCCGTTAAGGCCCAGGAGAAGTCTTATTCCCTTTGAAAAGAGACCCCCTCTCCACCCCCTAATGGACAGCCTCTTGGAACGTCTGGTGCCCATACTTCCTGGCACGCTCACTTGGCATCCGGCGCATGCCACTATGGTTGCTCAACCTTTTGCTGAAGCATCTTTCAGGGGTTTTTTTGATGCCCACCCAGACTAGACTGGCAACTCTTCCAGGGCTCCTGGCCATACCGTCACCTCTTTGTGTCTCCAGCAGCAGTCAGTAGACAGGTGTGGATGAATTGCTGAAACTATTCTTGTTGATTGCATTGGAAGCATCTAAGGAGCATTGCCTACGGAGAGGGGTGTCACCCTCAGCATAATTAGGGATTATACGCTTCATAAACACCCTGGCATTTTTCACTCCGCCTCGTGGTTGATCTGTATCTTTCTCATTTTAAGAGTTTTTTTAAAAAAGCGACTGAATACACAGCTTGTAAGACTTAAACCCCTAAGATTTCAGCACCCTGTTTGAAAAATGACGTAGTCAAGGAAGCTGAGGTATAATCACATTTGGCTTTTTCCCCCCCTCTTCAAAATCAGATTCAGAGAAATAAAATCTAAACTGCCTTTTAGGGCTGCTGGGAGGAAGCTCCGAGGCAGGGCAAAGTGGGTCCACCGTCTAGGGCCCTTTCCTCTCCATCTGAGGTAGGGGCTGGTCTATTATAGTCTCATTATCAAGCTAGCATTCTTCATTTCAACAGCCTGGGCGATCAGGTAACCTAATACACTGGAGTCGGAGGAAGGTTTAGAAACTCAGTCCTTAACACCTTTGTGGCCTTTTGAAGGCCTGGGCTTGGGGGAAAGTGATGTCATGGTGAGACAGGAAATGTTATAAAGCTGTAAAATGTCATAAACCGATTTCCATCTGGTCGTAGGTGCATGAGACACAAGAAAAGAAAAGCTCATTGTGTTTTTATCCAATGGGGATAAGGTTACAGACCAGTCCATCATGGGAAAGCTGTTGACACGGCGTATCTGGACTTTTCAGCAAGGTGTTTGGATGGTCCCTCGGGATAGCTCCGAGGGCAAGATGGAGCGATGCGGACGGGACAGTAGCAGCACCCGGCAGTTTGTAGCTGACGGGCCGAATGCCTGGGCGAAGGGGTTGATGGATCGGTGTCCAGCCAGAGAGAAGGTACTAGTAGCGAGAGTCAAATGCAGTGCTGCCGTTGGATATATTCTGCTCCCGTTCAGTGTTTTTATCGGCTTGGATAAAAATGTGGATGACATGTTTATCCCATTCGCTCGTGACCCAGATCTGGGAAGCACAGTGACCTCATTTCACGCCAGACTCAGAATCACAATAGATGTACGGGATAGGCCAAGACTGGCAAGAGTCACCCAAGGGGCTCCAGCGAAAGTCCTGCACCGATGTCTGGATAAACCAATCACACGCATTGCTGGACTGCCCGGGCCACATTTATGCTTTAACCGCGATCTCTGTGTAGACTTTGTAGGAAGTCATTTGAGTCTAAGGTCAGTATGCATCAACCCTGTGATGTGGTTTATTCATTTATGTTACCATACTGTGACTTTTTAAAACATTTAATCTTTATTGTATTTTTTCCCATTACCATGTAGTCTCCTTATACCCCCCTCTCCCCAGCAACCCTAGGTAAATCCCAGACATCAGAGTCCCCAGAACGGGGTGCTGGCCCTCAGGCAGCACGTGGTCTACAGTAACACACCCAAGGCTAGGCTCCGGGATGGAGGAGGTAGCGGGAGAGATTGCTGGCCATAGCTTGCAAGGCCGTCCCCTTCCAGCCCATTATTTTATCGGCTCCTTTGTCAGTATTCTAAACTCTCTAGTCTTCTTTTTTTTTGCTCTCCCTACCATGCAAAAATCCCCACACCACTAAGTTTGACTACTTGCATTTTCCTCCCCTTTGTCCTGTCTGCTAAGCATTTCCGTGAATGGGGAAAACTGTCCATCTATTTGGATCAGTGCACTTGTCGAACAGTGGCCTCTAAACGCATCCACCCAGGGACGGGCAGACAGGTGTGCAACCTCTTCACAGGATCCCAGTCACCTTCCCCTGCCACCCCCAGTGTCTATTCTAACCCTGTCTCTCCCTCCCTCCAAGCGGGAGACCTTAATGTTGCAGACAGAATCAGTGGACACCCCTTAGGTCCACTTCCCCACTTACCAACTCTTTCCACACCCGGCCTGCACTCTTTCTTTCCCGCCTCTGAGAAAAGGTGCCTCTTTTTATCAAACGTTTTCTTCCCAGGCTCAGTTGAAGCATCCTACTTGATCTGTGTATTTTACCTTCCGGCTGGCCGTAATCGGTGTCTCTCTGCCCTGCACACCTCCCCCTCTCTAAGACCCCTTGGCCTGTGTGTCCTTAACAACCCAATTACCTGAAGACTTGGTCCGTATCGGCTCTTTTCACTAACCTCTCATTCAGTCTTCAGTGGACTGCGGCCTGATTTCCAGTCCCAGTCCCTCATTAAAACACCCTTGCCATGGTCATGAGTGGTGGGCTTCTAGATCCAAGTCCAGTGGGGACTTTTCGGCATTTCATTCAGCCGTCGCTGCTGCCCAGATCCTCCTCAACAAAACAGTGTTCTCTGGCCTCTCTGACTCCGGTTGTCTTCTGGGGTTTTCCCTACATCTTTAACTAGTCCTTAGTCTTAACCTTCTCTCTGAGCTCCTCTCCATGGGGCTCTTCAATTCATTTATTGTTATCAAAGATTTTATGTAATTACTTCTTTTTAGAGAGTGGGGAGGAGGGGGGACAAAAGGGAGAGAAGCGCTGATTAGAGAGAGAAACATCGATCAGGTGCCTCTCATGCGTGCCCCACCTGGGGACCAAACCCGCAAGCCAGGCGTGTCCCCTAACGGGGATTGAACCCTCGACCTTTTGCTTTGCAGGACAATGCAACTGAGTCACACCGGTCTGGGTTCCTTTAACGTAATTTTGCAACAACTTTTGTCTCCTTCTATTCTTTTTGATTGAGTTTTATAGTTTGCCTCTTAAACATTCATGTACTCATTTCCCCCTTGGCAATTTCAGCCACTTTTCAACTTCAGCCCCCTCCTGTGTACCTATCAGTCTGAAATCTGTCCTTTTAGCCCCAACCCCCTCTCCTGAGCACTGGACTCCCATGTCCAGTGTCCACCTACCATCTCCATCTGGGCGACCCTCTGCTGCTCCAAAGCAACACATCCCAAACTGAGGTCTTCACCTTTCCCATGCAAACCTGCCCCTTCTCTGTTCTCTGTCTTGGCCAACGGCACCCCTTCTGAACCAGCCCCCCAAACAAGAAGTCTGGGCTCATCCCTCGCCTCTCTGTGGCTCTGCACACTGCACACGGGAGGCTTGCCACCGACATCCATTAGACGACCAAACAAAGTGTTTCAATGGCTTCCTCGTGCAGGACTGCTAAGAGTTATTTGCGTTTCTGGTCTGGATGCCAGAACTAGGGCCAAAGCACTGCAATGAAAGGAAGACGGTGCGGCCCCATGCTGGGGAAGGTTTTCTAACCGCCCTCGTCTCGCAGTGGCGTGCACGGCCTCGAGAAGCAGCAGCCTCCCTTCTCTGCCGGCGGCGTCAACCAGAGGCTTGCCAATGGAGTTTGCGTGTCTGGCTGGGTGGTTCCGAATGCCTCTGCCGACTCTGAGAGTTACTGCAACAGCTAATAAGTCCCCCTTGTGTACTTCGTCCACGTCATCTCACTTACGCTTCACAGTCGATTATTCGTCCAATTTTATGGATGAGGAACCAGAAGCTCAGAGGGTCAAGTAATTTTTCCGAGGTGATCCGCTTGGGTAGTCAGCGTCAGGGCCAGGCTTCGGAAGCCGAGCCGATGTCCCCGAAGCCCACCGTCTGCGTGAAGCCTCTGCCTTCTGGTTGGCATTGGGAATGGACTTCAGTCCAGTGGAGTGTGGTCGGCTCGGCACCCTCCCTGGCACAGGGGAGCTTTAAGGATAATGGAAAGGAGCAGTTCTTTGATTCAGAGCTTAACTAAATTTGGAGCTTCAGTTCTTCTTAACTACGTCCCTATAGTTACTGGTCCATTACCCTTCCCCGTTATTGTTGCAACCAGCAACGCTAATTACCAAATGCCGTTTTCTTTATAGGCCACCACTTCCATTTCCTAGAGGCGTGGAGAGGAACATGTGAGAAGGGCTTAACTCTTCCATGGCCTCAGAACCACTTTTAATGAAACGCAGGTTCCGGCTCCAGAGGCCCCGGCTTGCTGCTCAGACAGAACCCTGCTGTGTGGCAGATGCTGAGGGGGCGATCCCTGGGTTTCTCTTACGAACTGGAAAGAAAGGGGGAGGATTGGCTGTGGTAGAGAACGAAAATGTGAGCAGATATTTACCTCGTTTCCACTTTTGCCCTCACTACATCATCCTGGAAGGAATCAGAGATCTCATTATAACTGCAGACGAGCATCACAATGGAAAGCAGTCAGTCCAGGACCGTACCTGGGCGGGAGAAAAGGGCCCACGGGGACAGGTGAGTCAAGGGCCTGAAATCCAAGCTATGGAGAGACTCAACTGGCAGATAACCCGTGAGGGGTTATTTTTTTTTTTTTTAGCCCTTGGCTGCTGCCATCCCCAGAACCCTAAGGAGCACTTACCCTCTGCCTCTGAGGGATGTGATTCCTTCCCCATCCTTCCCCTGATCCCACCCTTACTGTTTGGATCTTCAGAAAGCACTCTGAGCCTGTGGGCTTGAGGGTGAGGCCCGGCTTCAGGAATTAAAATCCAGCAGTCGTTCTCGAGCTTCAAGTTAGATAGCTCCTCTGCGGGTCTTTTTTCCGGGGAGACTTTTTCAGAGCGGCACAAAGGGGGATGCTGTCACCCTACAAGGAGCCAAGCAGGACTTGGGGGGGGAGGGGGCAGAGGCAGAGAGAAAAGAGCAGCAGGCCAGTGACCATCACACAAGGCCACCACCCATGTCCAGCTTCATCAGCAGCATCTTGGGGTCCTCGTTTCTCCACACTTAGGAGGAAGCCATTGTGCTTAACGATTCTTAACGTCTCTTCTATCTCTGAACGAAGACAGTGCCGTGCCACAGTCACAGCTCAACAGTCCACACGGCGCCTGTGTCTTGAGCACGGAGCGTCTTATTTCTGCCTCTCACCACTGCGGGCCCACTAGGTCTGTCTGCAGCACCTTGGAGTTCGCGTTCTGTCCTAAATGAATAAATTCCTCTGTGTTAAGCTACCCATAAAAAATACACTGTTTCTGTTGGGACTAAGTTCCATGAATATTAAAAGACTCGCAAGGCATGAAAAATTCAGTTTCCCTTCCACAGACAATTATTTCTTCTGCAGACTGCTAGAGATCATCGATTTTCCTCTCATATTTTATAAATGATCAGACCAGGGCCCAGAGAGGTGAGGCAGCTTTCTGAATGTCACACAGCAAACACTTCTGCAGGACTTTCTCCTGCTTCCCAAAATGGCAAGATGCAGGTACTTGGCAATCAGGTTTGTGTTTGTTTTTTTTTAATTATAGTTTAATTTCCAAGAAAGTTATTTTTAAACAGGAGGCAGCTTCACCTTGGTTTTGTTTTTTTTTTCCTGAAGGAAAAAGAAATAAACACGTGGGCTACATTTGTCCTTTTAAGTCAATGTGAAAAGTGGGCCTTCTCTGGGCCGCTGCCGTTGGCAGGCCCACATCTTGCAGACAGACTGTTCCAGTCTCCTTGGTTAGTTGTTATCCCAAACGCGAATCTGACTCACGGGTGAGATCATGAGAAATCTGGCCTATTTTTCTTGATGACTTTTTCTTTCCTATTCCAGTTTTCTGTTGCGGTATTTGGCTCCGGGAACGGAATCCTGCCAGGGTTGCTCCTAGGATGGTCTCCGTCGCTGTGTGAATCACAAGTCGGCGCGAGCAGGTTGGGCCACGAGCCGTGTGTGGCTGTGGTGTGGAAACAGGGTGTGTGCAGGTGTGTGTGTGTGTGCTGACCTTACGAAAAGTAAGAAAGCGTCTATTAATTGGGACTCAGAGATTCTAGGGAGGCTCTCCTTCTCATCAAATGGACTATTTTCATTCAACACGTGTTTATTTAATATTCACCTTTTGCTAGGTGCTGGTAATATAATTGGGGACTCCTACCATCTAGAGGAGGTTACCTATAATTAAATAAGTGACTGTGACCTGGTCTGTGTATTAGGGTAACGTTCGCTGCTGTAACAATTAAACACCCAGGTTTTCATGGCTGAGTATCCCACAGGATTCTTTCTCTTTCACCTAAAAGCCTGGTGCAGGAGCTCTCAGTCGGCAGGCAGCTGTCCTCCACACAGTGAGTGATTCAGGGCCCTGGGCTCCTCCCATCTCACGACCCCACAGTCTCCTAGGGCTGCCTATGCGCTCTGCGTCCAACTGGTGGAAAGGGAAAGAAGGTACATTTGCCCCTGAAATGCTTTGGCTTGAAAGTGGTACACACCACTTCTCACATTTTCTTGGCAAGACTAACCACACGGCCCCGCTCCGAAGCCAAGAGGACTAGGACGTGTAGCCCAGGGTGAGTCCACACTGTGGAAGGGGAGTATGTGGGATTGTGGTGTTTGTCTGGACAGCTCTGCTCTGGTCTGGCTAGTACTTTTTTGGAGCGGGTAGGGCCGTCAGGACACTACACGGAGGAGAGGCACCTAATCTGGATTTGGGGGTGAGGGGGTCATCCCTTTGTGATCTTTCCTTCCCCCTCTTCCTCCTGAGCTTGATTTCAGTTTTCCACCGTGCCTCTCTTTCTCGGTCTCACACCATCACACATGCTCTTCCTCTCACCCCCCAGCTTTCCTCCCACCTCACCTTGCCCTTCCCCTGCCCAAGTCCATATTCCACCAGGTGCAGACTTGCAAGGCACTTCTCCCAGGAAACCTTTCCTGGACCCACAGACGCAGTTTGCACAGATGTGTGCCAGCCTTATATGAAGGCAAAGCAAGAAGATTTTTATTTATTGAATTTGATTACCGACGTGGAAGCCCTCCTGCTAACGAAATGGTTGTTTTACATGGGAGATGAGGGTGGCGAGGAAGGCGCAGGGGGATGGCAGAGTGAGGCAGGGACCTTTACAACCTTCTGACAGCTCAGCAGGGAGAGCTCTTCCCTTTGCAGGAGGACCAGCTGCACGGGGCGTCCAGGCTCAGGAAACTGTGCTTCCAACAGTGGTTTTCCGGTAGCTGTTTCTCAGGGTTTGTTTCCAGAGAACAAATGAGAAAACGTTCCAGGTGCTGGTTAAGGATGGGACTCCCACACCAGGGCAGAGGCTGCCTTGGATGCATTGTCTTTGGGAGCAGGAAGGAGAGGTTACCCAGCCAGCCCCTGTCTCCAGACAGAGGCTGGAGGGGGCAGAGAACCTTCTGGAGTCAAAGCCATCATGGAATGCATTTTCCTGTTCCAACAGGCCCAGCACCTTATAAAGGAACACGGGGTTTTGGTTTTTTTGGAAATATGAAATGAGCATGTTTCTCCTGCAGCAGAACTCACCTCCTCGTTCAAAAAAGAAATTTCCTCACTAATTATTTTTAATGATCTCAAGGAAAAGTGCCTTTTGTGATTATCCTGACAAGTTCATACACGCAAGGGGCCTGCTGCTCCTGCATTTATGAGGCAACGGCTGCTTTTACTGTTTAGGTTACTAATAGAGGGACCTAAAAATAGACCGGTGAGCTGGGTGCTCAGGGAAAAAAAAACAAACTTGGCAGGATGGTTTAGGAAGGATTAACCCCACTGGCTCTCCACAGAACGCTGTCAGTTTCCCTGTTCTTGCCCACACTGGCCTGAAGGCTTGGCTTTCGGAAGCTGGGGGCTGGACAGGGCATGGAATCCGGGGGGTGGGGGCCGGGTCTTTGAGGTGTACCGGATGAGCAGCCCTTCAGGGACCTTCGGACCCTGCCTCCCAGGTGGTCTGCTCTGTTTCTTGTGGTTTGTCAGCCGAAGTGCAGGCATTCATTCATTCATGCGCCAACTATATTTTTTAAAGATTTTTATTTGTTTTTAGAGAAAGGGGAAGGCAGGGACAAGGGGAGAGAAACGCACGCCGCCAACTAGGGACCTGGCCCACAGCCCAGGCATATTGCCTTGACTGGGATTTGAACCAGCGACCTTTCAGTTCACAGGCCAGTGCTCAATCCACTAAGCCACTCCAACCAGAACAATGCACCACGTATTTGTAGAGCACCCACCATACACCCTTCTAGGCTCCCAGGACACAGAAGTGAGCTAGGCATCCGAAGCCCTGGTGCCAACAGCACTGACGTTTTAGGAGTGGGGAGGACAGACATGAAACAAGTGAACAAATGGATATACAACATAACTTCAGGAACCAAATGCTTCTCGAAGAAAAATAAAGCAGGTCCAGGGGCTACCAAGGATGGAGGGGCTTGGTTGGATAGTTTGGGCAGGGAAGGTTGATCTGACGAAGGGACATTTGAGCAGAGGCCTGAGAAATGAGGAGTCAGCCAGGCACTGATCTGAGGGACAAGGGATCTGGGGAGGAGGAACAGCACATGCAAGGACCCTGGAGGACGAGACCCACAGGGACATGGAGCGGGGACCGTATGTAGTGGAACTGGCTGCTGGCTCAGCCGGGGAAAGGCCGTGACAGGTCCCTGGAAGGCCGGAGGCTGTTTAGAGAAGCGTGGCCCCACTCGGAGAAGGGCAGGGAAGTTGGTGGAGAGATCAGAGCTCTCTGCTCAATCGACTTCTGTCCATCGCTGTAGTCTAACACATGCATGTATATAGTCTGGTCCGAGTCTTTACAGGAATTTGCTTTTGGTCAAAAGGAAAAAGTTCATGAACGCAGACAACCTCGTTGTTTGGAGAGAGCCATTCGGAAGCTGGTGGAATGTTATACGCCCTCTGTTGCTCAGTAGCTCCTGATACTGCGCACCGCTGGGCAAGCGCTGCGCCTTGAGAGAGGGTTCGTCTGACTTTGAGCAGAGAACTTTGGGTCTAATTGGCCCATTATCGAGCAACTTTGACCACTGCCTGGAAAACTGCTCAGGTCTGTCTAGTTACCGGCAGCTCCATTGCTAATAAATCCTTTGAAATCTTCTGCTGTGGTTGGGTTTTTATGACACATTTGCATGTCACGATCATTTGGGTTTCGGCGCTTGGCTCTCCTGCTGTTCCTAATGCTGTAAATGGATAGTAATAACCTGGAAGGGGATTAGCTTCCGGGGTTGCGAGTAGATGAGCTTTAAAAACATCAATCTTATTTGCAGGCAAATAAGGCTAATGACAGACTAGGGAAAACAAAATAATTCAAGAGCTGCAGTGAGTGCTTGGTTATTTCCAAAGAGCCTGCTTTTTTAACGGAGCACAGTAGAAAATGAAGGATCAGAGGGAAACGGGTAGAAATAGCATTCCAGGAGTTTTTCTCTTTTTTTTTAACATTTATTTATTTATTTTTAGAGAGGGAAGGGAGGGAGAGAGAGAAAGAGAGAGAGAGAGAGAGACATCAATCTCTCTCTCTGTGTGGTTGCTGGGGGCCGTGGGCTGCAACCCAGGCATGTGCCCTGACTGGGAATCAAACCTGCGATACTTTGGTTCGCAGCCCGCGCTCAATCCACTGAGCTACGCCAGCCAGGGCTTTCTTTTTCTTTTTTTTAATAAAAGTTTTAAAAAAACAACTCTGGCTGGTATAGCTCAGTGGACTGAGCGCCGGAATGCGAAGCAGAGGGTTGCTGGTTCGATTCCCAGTCAGGGCACATGCCTGGGTTGCAGCCCAGGTCCCCAGTAGGGGGCACGTGAGAGGTAACCACACACTAATGTTCCTCTCCCTTTCTTTCTACCTCCCTTCCCCTTTCTCTAAAAATAAATAAATAAAATCTTTTTTAAAAAAAAAGGCCAACTGAGGCAAGAGAATAGTGTTGCCCCTCTCTTCTCCCAGAACAATAAAGCAGGCCCGTGGGTCACCAAAGGAAGCAAAGCTCTACCACAGGGGTCTCTGTCAAGGGCAGTTTTGTCCCAATGGATATTGGCGATGTCTGCAGATATTTTGGTTGTCTCTGGTGATGCTGGGGACATCTAGTGAGCAGAGGCCAGGGAAGCTGCTAAACATGGGACAATGCCCAGGACACCCCCACAGCCAAGGTTTACCTGCCCTGAATGTCAGCAGCACCCGGGCCCAGCACGTCTGCCTCTTTCCTACCTGAGTCTCCCTGTTCTGTGGCGTGGCCCCTGCCATCCTTCCCTAGGACTTAGTTCATCTCAAGTGAGGGCCGGGAAGGGGCCTGGCCAAGGGTCTACTGCTAACCCAAGTTTCACAGGTAGTGCCTGTGGGCCTTCAGACGGAGCGACTGCCCTACACGCACAGAGTTTTCAGGAACCGAAGTAGGACTAATGAACAGGAGAAAAGCTGGGAGCTGTTGCAAAAGGAGTGGTTGCAGGCTTTTCACATTCCACTCGGGATTACCACTGCGTTCCTTCACACAGTAACTCTCTGCTGAGTGCTGTGTTGCTGGCGCTCTGCTACCGCCTCTCGCCTGGGGAAACGCGAAGGCTGCCTAAATGGCCAACACAATTCTATAATGGTGGGGATCTCGTGTTCAGAACAGGTATTGAGGGTTCAGGCTGGGGCAGGACTGTACTAAGTCCTTTCGTAAATTCTTTATCTTTTTAGATCCTCCCTACCACCCTGCAAGCAGGTGCTGTTATGATTTCCCTTTGACAGGTGACAAAGCTGGGGCTCAGATCACTTAGCAGGTGTCAGAGCTGGGAATGTGAGCCTAGTCCTGCTGAATCCCAAGCTAGAACCCCTGGCCACAGCTTTCTCTTCTTCTCTAATACATGATGAGGACAAATTAAGTCATTACCCTACTTAGGAGACTCTACAATTTTGCCCAAAACTCAAGGAGAAGAAATGTAGACACGTTCTTGTGGATTATATCACCCAGGTGATCGATAGGGTTTTGCTAACTTGGTTGCTGTCATTTTTGGATTTTTCTTTATATATATTTATTTATTTATTTATTTATTTTTAGAGAGGGAAGGGAGGGAGGTAGAGAGAGAGAGAAACATCAATGTGCGGTTGCTGGGGGTTATGGCCTGCAACTCAGGCATGTACCCTGACTGGGAATCGAACCTGCGACACTTTGGTTCGAAGCCCGCACTCCATCCAATGAGCTACGCCAGCCAGGGCTATTTTTGGATTTTTCAAGCATGTCAGAACTTCTTTTTTTAACTTCTGTCAGTACTTATTTTTGTGATCATTCACTGTGTTAGCGAGGTAGCTAAATACCAGGGATTCAGCAGTGAGCAGAGCACTGGTCTTAGTGTGGGTTCCCAGTGAAGCAGACCCAGAGACAAGGGTTTGGATGCGGGAAGTCCACACGGGTGCAGAGCCCAGTGAGGACTGGGGAGGTGACGGGGGAGGGAGGAAGCTGATAGAGGCTGAGCTGCTGAGGCTGAGGCTGCTGCTGCGATGATGGCGGCTCAGCCCTTCTGTGGGTCTCTAGGAGAACAGATGAGGGTACACTTCAGGATGGCCCCCCAAGACCACTGGCTGCTGGGTTATTCACCTGCATCCCCCTGCTCTGCTCCTTCATGCATGCAGGTTGCTTCTGGGGATTTGAACTCTCAGGCATTTTCCTCAGGCACAAAGAAGTCTAGAACAAGCTTGGAAACTATGTAGTGACCTCCAGGAGGATGGGCCAGCAGCTGTGCCTGCAACATCGCCATACCAGGGGAACTAGCAGAATTCACAGTGCAGTGGGACAATGGGAGGATGAGCACAATGAATGGGGAAACAGCAGAAACAAGATGACTCCATCATGGGAAAGCAGGGAAGGCTCTCCAGAGGAGGTGACTCGAAGGGCTGCAAGCATATTTACTGTAGTTCTCTACCATCAGCATCTCCTTATTTTCATCACTAGGACATAGTGCAGTAATGCCAACCTGAGTGTTGCCTGGCCTTTCATTCCGAGAGCTTTGAATTCCCCTTTTCTCACGTGCAGGCCTGCCAGCATCCCCTTGTGGTCAGCATCAGGGTCATGAGCCTGGAACACGTGCTCACAGCAGCAGAACCCTTTCATCCATTGTCCCTGAGGTTGTGTCGGAAAGGGGCTGGCGCCAGCCACACCGCCCTCCACATCCACTAGAGCCAGCCCGTCCTCACATTCAGATAGCCGTGGTCGCTGATGTGAAATCCTGGACGAATGGCTGAGCTGGCTGAGCCAGTTTCCTGCTAGCCACCCCGAGGGCAGGGACCCGTGGTCTGCACTGATGCAAAGTTCAAGAAGCAAGAAGCATGCAGGCAGCTCACGTAGACAGCTCGCTGAAACCCAGGTTCCTGGGCCCCGCCCCTGGAGGCTCTGGCTCTGAGGTGGTGGGGTCCAGTCAGAGACCTCCTCCTTTGCTCATGCCGCTGGCCTGCAGTCCACACTTAGAGCAGCAAGTTCTAGGACCTTCCATCCAACTCTTGCCTAGGTGTTTCCAGCTAGATCAGTTTCTGAGCCTCGGCACTATTGACATTTGTGGCCGGGTAATTCTTTGTTGTGGGCATGCCCCTGTGCTTTGTAGGATGTTTACCAGCATCCCAGGTCTCTACCCACCAGAAGCCAGGAGCACCTCCCAGTAGTGACAACCCAAATGTCTTCAAACATTGCCAAATGACCCCTGGGAAGCGAATCACTCCAGCTTGAGATGGGCTGCCGTAGATGACCCAGAACACAGCCTCTCGGGCTTTACTGCACGGACGCATCACCGGGGACCCTGCTGTGAAATCTATGGGGTCTGCATGGGCTCTTCCTTCCCTCCTTTTGTTCTTTCTCTCTTGAGAGGGGGAAGAGAGGGAGAGAAACATCCATCTGTTGCCTCTCCTCCTTGCCCCAACTGGGAAATGAACCCACAACCTAGGCATGTACCCTGCCTGGGAATCAAACCGGTGACCTTTCGCTGTACACAACACCACCCAACCAACTGAGCCACACCGGTTAGAGCTGTGTTAGGTCTTTCCGTTCAGCCCCTGGGTGATGTTGATACTGCTGGCTGGGCAACCACACCCGGAGTAGCAGTGGCCCAACCCTCTGGTGAGTGAAGAGCTTTGGCTGCACCTAAAGACCCAAAGGTGTCTCATGCAACCACTGGTAACTTTTGATGATCCTTCTAGTTCCCTCTTATTCCTCCAGGTTGATGAAACCTGTGGATGTTGTCTTCCCCTCCCCCACCAACCCGTCCGCCATCCCTGCAACCTCTGTCCTGCTTGTCCAGGGAGGAGTCAGCCTTCCTCTTTGAGTGACAGCAGATCTGAGGGCCGCCTCAGTCCCCAGAGAGCGAGCCCACTTTGCACTTCTTGGAGTTTTTTTACTTTTTTTGGATTTTGAGTTTTGGAAGGAGAAGAGAGGAGCAGGGAACCCGCTTTATGACATGAGAGAAGCCCAGGCCTGCCAACCTGAAACTGCAGGAGGCCTGTGGGAGGCCATCTCCGGCTGTGGGGGTTCAGGGGATGGTGCTCAGAGCCAAAGAAGCAGCTGCAGTTACGCAGCAGAAAGGCCTAAGGCAGATGTGGCCCCTTGACGTACCACGGGATCCAGAAGTTATTCTGGTAATGAACTCTTTGTGGGCTTCTAGAAACGCTGCCACCTTGTCATGGTTATTTTTAGCCATTGTCTGTTTCCTGTTGTACCAATAGTAAAAAATCTGTGGAGACCTTTTCTCCATGCTTTAGGGAGGAGGTTTGAGATACTGTGGGGAAAGAGGGGTGGGTGCTGTACTGGGAAGTCACCCAAAGGAGCCGTCCCAACATAGGGAAGGGAGGTTGGGGTGGCCGGGACTCCCGCTGGGACAGCTCAGGTGGGAATGCCTGCTCTCATCCACGCAGCTCTCCTCTCTGTGGCCTCGGGTTCTGTGGTTGTGAGGACAGCACTGTGCCCCCTGCAGTACAGACAGTGTGGGGGGACAGTGAGGCGTGCCCCCTGCATGTGTCCTGCTCCTACGGGAGAACTCGTTCTGAGCTCTAACCTGCAAACCGCTCCATTGCTATCTCCCACCGGCTGGGTTTGGGATGTCACGTTGGGTGAGCTCTACCCAGAACAGCAGGACTCGACCCTTGGGTGTCCAGCAGGAAGGTACATTGTAGGAGGATTTGTGTGGGAGGGAGAGGGGGGAGGTCAGCCGAGCTGTGGACTGAATGTTGGTGCCCTGCCCCCAGTCATATGTTCAACCCCTGATCCTTAGGCGACAGTATCAGGTGAGGGGACTGGGGGAGGTAATTGGGTCATGGGGGTGGAGCCTCAGGATGGGGTGGTGCCCTCATAAGAAGAGACAGGACAGAGGGTGCCCCCTCCTTCTTCTCCTCTCTCTGCTGTGGGAGAACGTGACCGTGAAGAGACCCTTCACCGGGAGCTACATCTGCCGACACTCTGATCTTGGATTTCCCAGCCTTCAAAACTGCCAAAAATAAATCTCCTGCGGTCTGAGGCCCCCACTCTGGGGTATCTCTGTTCCAGCAGCCTGGGCTGAGACAGGCGGGAAGATGCCCTAGACGCAGGCCTTCCAAGTGCAGCCTGTGACACGACAGGCGGGGTCGGCACTTTATTTCTCCCAACCCGGCGGGCAGTGAGGAAAGCAGGTGAATACAAAGACCTGTTCTTGGAGCTGGACGTGCTCGTGTTAAAAACAGATCGATGCGGTGTCCACGGCCTTCCTCCTTTGGAGAGGTTAAACTGTGTTGTTGTTCATTAAACTGTGGTGTTTCTCAAAGATATTTATTTATTCAGTATCTTTATGGGCCCAAAAAAGCTAGAAATACTTTCGTTCCAAAAATAATTTGTGAGATGTCTCTTTGCCCTTGCAGTCCACATGTCTAGAAACCACGGAATCGGATGATTATAAAAGTGGAGGCGCGAGACGAAGGCTGTCTGGATTAGGGCAGCGGCCACAGGTGGGGGAGGGAATGGAAGGAAGACGAGGCAGAACCTAGAAGACCATCAGAAGATGAGGCTCACCGGGTGTCTTTGAATGGGGGGGAGGGGGGGACTTAGAGAGCGACCCTGGGACCTTTGAGAGAAATGCGGAAGCTGGAGAGGGAAGGATGCTGGGGGCCGATGAAACATCTGGGAGCCGTAATCATAAAACATTAACAGCTATAATCTGTTGAGGGCACAGGGCCGGGAGCGTCATTTCCATTATTTCATTTAATCAATGCAACAGCCCTTTGAAGTGGATGCTGTTGTTGCCTTAGTAGGACAGAGAGGGGTCAAGTAACAGAGTCTTCTCTCGGAGCGGAAAGGCGTGGAGGGTTCACGCCTGGGGGCCTACAGCCCGAGAAAGCACCGAGTCCGTGTTCTGGGTTGCGCCGCCACCTGTGGAAGACCCGCCTTCCCTGTGCAACCCGCCGTCTCCGTGAGAATCATCTTCATGGTCCTGACCGCTTCATGAGTGTATACATACCTAATGTTAAAGGTTCTCAAATTGTGTGCAGGATGTGGAGTTTATCCCATGTCAGTCATAACTTGTGTTGCAGGTTGGATTCCCAGGGAAGCTCCTGGGGCACATCTCATGATTGGACCCCCTGGGGGAAGGGGCGGGGCTGCAGGGACTCAGCAGCCCCTCCCCTGGGAGCGCCACAGCACCCCCTATAGCCTGGGTGTTTTAAATGGTCTTTCTTACATTTGCTCTTCAATTATGTCAAAGGGAAGGTGAACTAGGGTACCGCTTCATTAGATAACTTCTTTTTTTTTTAAGACACTGGGTGGTGTCAAAAAAAATTGTCTCCTGCCAGGCTGTTGGAGGAGAAGAGGGGTGGGCAGGATGGTGGTCTCTGGTTACAAAGCCCCCGTCACTGAACTGACCAAGGAGAAGGGCTCTCTGTCTTGGGTGGGAGACACACACATATGAGAGCAAATCTGTGTACGGGAGGGTCAGGGACTTCACAGCCGCTTCTTGTTTTCATTGCACTTGACCGAAAGATCTGTGCCGGTTTGGCACAGATTCCAAGATTTCTCCTGGAAAGCAAAATATTTCTTCACCTTTGCAGAGCAGCTTCTGCTTCAAGACCGTTCTGGCAGCGCATGCCTCCAAAAGGTTCCCTCTGGAAAACTGAGGATTTTCAAAAGCAGTTTGAAGCAGCTGCTCTTTCATCGCGAGAGATGTTGTGTCTGGGAGGGACACTGCGATTCACCACGTATATCTCGAGGGGTGTGGTGACCTGGTGAGACACGTGTCATTGTACCGGGTGGTGGAGTACTGTGTTGCACTGAACTGTAGGTTTTGTAGCAAGCACTCAGGCGGCGCTTACTCTGTGCTGGGTGTTGTTCCCATGCTTTATGAACACAGCATCAGCTCGTTTCCTTTACTCTCGCTAGCATCCCTAGGAAGCAGTAACTTTTTACACGTGAGGAAACCGGTATTCTGGACCTCCAGCTAATTGGCTGTGAACCGGGAGACTCGAGTACGTATGTCTACTTAGTTGTTATTAATCTACTTCCTTGCAGAAATGAATATCAAATATCCAAAGTTGCATCTTTTTTATTAAGGCTCTTAGATCCCATAGTCCCGAGACACTATCAACCAAGGATCGTTAAAACTCACCTTCAAGGATGCTGTGGAATGCCTGAACTTGTGTAAACACACCAGGTCTGTGAAACTGTATCAAATCCTCAAATATCATCACGCCCCCAAATGTTCAGCTCGAAGGGTTTTAAATACAGTTTGCACAGCATCTTTCTTCAGTAACTGACGTAGAATTATTGTATGTTTTGGATGTGCTTTGCCTTCATGAAATGATTGAGAAGACTTGTCAAGCCCCATTCATTCATTCAGAGTTGGAGGAGGCGTCGTGGAAAAGCTGCATGGAGGGTGGGCCTGGAGAGGAGAAGACCCTCCCCACTGGCCACCTGTCAGCAGACTTTGCCTGGATCCTAGGGCACTAGTCTGACGGTGACTCCCGCTTCCTGTCCCAGCCAAGGTTTTGTCAGCTGGAAGGGGTAGGACAGATATTGGGAATCGGCTTTGTCATATATACTATATGTATAATTATATATTGCAAACATTTGCTTTGCAGACGATAAAGAAAAAGGCTTCCACCCATTCATGCCGTCAGAGAGCAAATCAGAACAGTGCTGTGTCCAAGTTAAACCTTCCAGGCAGGAGGCAGAGTGAGCCGGCTGTGGATTCAGCCCCCTGAGGATTGGGAGGAACTTTGCACTTCAAAAGCCTATTTTTAAAAATATTCCTCACACATGTCAGCCTTGGGAAGACAAGTTGCCCTGTGCTGCCTGGACTCGACCTGCAGGTTGTCCGTTTCTGTGGCCAGGGCCTGGTGGCACGCACACACAGGCAGACAGGGGCAAGCCTGCGGCTCGGCAGCCTGGGCCTGCCGGCTTCTCATCTGGACATGCGAGCTTAATTACTCCGCTGCTCTCTGGAAACGCACGCTGCTGGCTTGTCCTTGAAATCCCTGACCAGGCGCCAGGCCCTGCTGGGTTTGTAAATACCTGCTGTTGTGGGCGCATGCAGCCCGCGCCCAGGCTGGCAATTTCTCTCCTGCAGTTTGGAGAGTGCATGGTAGCGACCAGTCCAGCTTGTGCCTCGCCAGCCGGTCTTGGCTTCTTCGGCAATAGTTGATGTCGATTTGGGGGATTGGCCAACTCTGAACTCTTTCCCAGGATTTCCCCAGTGTTCTTGCCCTCAAGGTCAAAACCTGCAAAATAATTGCCACCACACATGCACATGATTTTGCCTTTTCCATAAATGGATACCATTGCCGATTGTCACTAACTGCTTCTGAATACGGAGCCACCACTCGGGTGCAAAATGACTGGTTTCCTTTCTTTGATATGTGATAAACATGGAAGGTTTAAGACTGATGTTTTATTGATACTTACAACATCAATTTAATGAACTTTTAATTCGGGAATAGTTTTAGGTGAACAGAAAAACCACCACAGTGGTGAGAGTTCCCGTATACCCTTCACCGTTGTCCTTGTTGTTAATGCCGCGCATAACCACGGTGCACATTTCTGTGAATTGAACTCCACGCTTTATTCAGAGTTCACTAACGTCCTTTGTCTGTGGCAGGATCCAATCCAGGATCCACAGTGCATTAGTTACATCTCTGTTTACCACCCGAGTATCTCAGCTCAGGGCATTAAAAAAGCAAGAGAGACTGAACTGTGTTGCTGTGGGCTTCTCCTACAGACAGTACATTTTTCCTCTCTAATAACAGCTAAAACTTGACTGTCATCTGTCATCTTGGGCTGTGAACGGCAGATGGTGTTGACTCATTGGATATCGTGGAATTTTCACAGGACTTGTTGTCCAGCTCGAGTGTGAACCCAGGGACTTCCCTTTCTAGGCATGCCCCGGAGATGTTGCGGCTCCATTCGAGACCACTGCAATGACGCGGGTTGTAATCTTTTCCCTGGTGGTGGGTCTTGCTCTCCATTTGTACAAACTGTAAAAATGCAGCATCTCTGAAGTTCAGTAAGGTGAGGTGCAATAACACCAAGTCTGCCTGTGTTCATTTTATGCTCGCAAGAAAAAAAACTCCGGGGCTGGGTGAAAAAGGTGAAGGAATTAAAGGAAAAAAAAACGAACAACCTCATAGACACAGACAACAGGATGGTGATTACCAGAGGGCAAGGGTGTGGGGGGAGAGGAGGAGGATGGAAATGGTGATAGAAGGAATCTTGACTTGGGGTGGTGAACGCACAGTACAATATACAGATGATGTGTTGTAGAATTGTACGCCTGAAACCTATATAATTTCATTAACCAATGTCAACCCAATAAATTCAGTAAAAAAGTAAAAAAAAAAAAACTAAAACTCTCTGAGCTTCATGCTCCTCGTGTAGTATATACAGATTCTCTCTATACATATGGATAACATACATGTATAACAGATGCATAATATGTGCCTATAACATATGTGTGTGCATCCACCTGCCTGTTAACACTCGCCTTTCCCACCTTGTGGGGTCACAAACTGCTATGTGAAAAACTTTCAAAACTATGAAAGTGTTTTCCAAAGTTGGTCCTTATAATAAAAACTTTAAATTCAAATATGTCTAAGTAGACATTCAAAAAAGATATTTATAAGTTTTTTTTAGCAACTGTTTAAATCAAGGAGTATATATTTGGGTTTTGTTTGGGGTTTTTTTAGCTTTTGTTTTGTTTTGTTTTATTCTGTTCTCCTTGCCTGATCATTTTGACTTCCATCAACCTTGACTCCTCGTTTTCTGGCCCTGGCACTATGCGGACAAGCCTGAGTTATTTGGCATTTGGACAACCCTGTCTTCCTGTGACCTCAGCCTGGGGCACCTTATCGCACGCCCATTTGATAACTGGTCACATCGCTGCCCGGTGCCGTTCTTGTGACTCTCCTCGGTTGCTCTCAAAGCATCTAATGCTTTGGGTGAATATAGAAACTCCATTTAAAAAACTCGTCCCCCCTGAGCTACAGTGTCTCCCAAGAAGGCAATAGTAAATTGAAAAGAAAGACTGCAGGAGAGGCACTTACTCCAAGTAAATATATGTAGTAGCATAGCTTGGATTCCTTTACCGGGGCAGAAAATACAGAGTAGGGGACCAAAGGAAGGGTATAATTTTTTTCTGGAACACCACATTCTTTCTTCCCTCTAAGGCCCACGGGGATAATTATACGACTGGAGCATTAGACCCCAGGGGACAGTTTAAAGGAACTGGGGACAGGTGAACGCAGAGGAGGTGAGAGAGAGGGGGAGAACCCACGGGCTGCAGCAGCCGTGGCGTGTGGGCACTTCCTGTAGGGCGGGAGCGGAGGGGAGCCCTGCTCAGGCTCTATCAGATGCCTGGGCGTTGGACTGGGCAGTGAGAGGGGTCGGCATTTGAATGGGTGCTCCCATGTACGTTCTCCCTTTTAAGTTAGAGCATGTGAGGGCGCTGCTGACATGTGTGTTTCTGTCGAGGTGCTGTGTCCACAGTCAGGGCAGACTGCCCCTGGGGAGGGGCTCAGTGCCTCAGTGACCTGCAGTCTGCCTTCCCATAAAGCTGTTTAATGGGGAGAGGTGGAATTCCTATGAAAACCAGGAGGTATTGCAACAAATAAGACTTAGCACTAATGGATACTCTTAACTTTGTATTTAAATAAGGGGTGTGATTTTAAAGGTTGAGAAATGTAAAAACAAGGGCTAATTGGGTACTTTCTTTCTCCATGTGAAATTCTTAACAACCATTTCATTGAATTCATTGAATGTTGCCCCTCCTCCATGACTGAATAGAACCAGCACATTGTCAGTCTCTAGGTGTGCGGGTGTGTGTGTGGAACACATGTATGTGGTTTGGGCATTTGGGGATTCCAGGGCAGCTAAGCCTCAAAACCCCAAAGGTGAATTTCACACTGGCCAAGACATTCCGTTTCCACCACAGGCTGCCATGCTCCTCTGAGCCCGCACTCCTGCCCTTCCCCTGGCTTCCCACCCGTGAGCCGGTGGAGAAAGCCCCCTTGTCCTGCTCTTGCATGAGTGTGCACACCCCAGCTGCAGGCTCCCATGAGACTCTCCCTCCAAACCAGATGGGCGTCCTTTCTCTTTCCCCAGACTTGACCAGGGCCCACACTTTGTCTCTGTGAGGTGGTCTCCTGCCCGAGCCCGGCCCTCTGGTGTTTGTGGGCACTTTGCCTGACTCTTCGGTTTGTTCATCATAGACCCTCTGTGGCAGCTCTTGCTCCTGCGACTTCTACAGCTTTGCTTTGGGTGCAGGCTGCTTCCAACAGAACCCGAAGGTACAGAATCTCAGATCAGAATATTGCGGGGGGGAAGAATTAGAAAATACAGTCATACAATCTTCATGCTGATTTAAAGTGACTTATCTACTGTCCTAGAGAGTAGGATGTGAGACCATATTCTTTGAAGTTTTTTTTCCTAATAACACTTATTAGGTTACTTTAAAAATACATACACAGAAGTATAAAGAATTATAAAGAAAATAACTTTACTGTTCAGATAGCTTTTTTTTGGTGTTTTCTTAATGGAAAACGTGCGCATGCTTATGAAATTCAAACAGCGAAAATGATTAAAACAATGAACCTGAAAACTTTTATACACTGCTTACCCAGAAGGATAAAAAAACACAAGAGGTTCTATACTTTGCTGTTTTTCACCCAATGTGTATTGAAGATAGTTTGATATCAGCTTATAAAAGTTTCCTTCACCTTTTGTATCCTCTGCAAAGTAGTCTGTTGTATGGACATCAATCATTTAGTTAGCCAGTCCTCTGTTGGATACACTGCTTGTTTTTAATTTGTTAGTGCTGTGAGTCTGCAGTGGGCATCCTTGTACATACAGTTTCTTCCCTGTGTGTCTATTGGATAAACTAAGACAGATAGTAGGATTATTGGAACAAAGTAAACATGCATTGTAAACTTGATAAACATATTGTCCCTAAGAAAGTTTGCATAAATACACACTCACAGCAAGAGTGCAGAAGGGCCATTTTCTTATTTTTTTTCTTCCTTTTTTTTTAATCCTTACCTGTGGACATTTTTTTCATTGTTTTTGTTTATTTTTATTAAAAATTTTATTTATGTATTTTTTGGAGAAAGGGGAACAGAGGGAGAAAGAAAGGAAGATAATTGCCCCTTACTGGGGACCTGGCCCACAACCCAGGCATGTGCCCTGACTGGGAATCGAACCAGTGACCCTTCGCTTTGCAGTCCAGTGCTCAATCCACTGAGCCACACCAGCCAGGGCTTCATTGCATTTAAAGAGAGAGGAAGGGAAAGAGAAAGGGAGAGAGAGAAACATTGGTGCAAGAGTGAAGCATCAATTCATTACCTCCCATACACACCTGGACTGGAATTGAACCTGCAACCAAGGTATATGTCCTGCCCAGGAATCGAACCCTCCAACTTTCAGTTATGTATGATACTCCAGCCACTGAGCCACAGCGACCAGGGCCAGAAGAGCCATTTTCTATGTTCATGTACCAGTATTGAAAAAAATTTTTTTTACCCCTTTGGAAATTACTTTGCTCTGAGCTGGAATTTGCAACTCAGTTAGTGTTTTATTTCCCCCTAAGTGCAAAGTTAATTGTCCCAGCAGCAGTTATCAAACACACATTTCCCCGATCGAAATCCATCCTCATGTGGCAGCCACCTGCCCACTGCCGACTCTTCTTCGACACCTGATAGGCATCTGCACGACAGGTAGATATGCTAATGGAGCCCTTGGCTTCCTGCAATCACAGCCAAACCTGCTCCTGCTCATTCTCTTTCTCAGCTAATGGCACCACGGTCTGCCCAGTGACTCAGACCAAAACACTGGGCGTAATCCTTAATTCCTTCCCATTTCCCTCCTTCACTTCTCACCCATCAGCAGCACGGCACTGTGTCAAAACTGCACCCAAGTCAGAACACCGGTGAACATTTCCACTGTGTCCACCTGCTTTTCATCAACATTACCTCTGAGGGAGACCATGGCAGGGGAAAACCGGAGTTGTAGTTCCACTCTTGCATCTGTGGAGTCCTCTCCCGACGTAGTAGGCAGAGTAAGTGCTTTAAAATGCTAATCAGATCACATCTGCAGACGAACACCCTCTAATGGTTTTCCGTCTCCATGAGATCCAGATCCAGATCCCTCACCAGCTCCCCTGAGGCTGATGTAATCTGGCCCTTGCTTCGCTTCCGGCCTCTTTCGCTGTCACCCACGACCTTCGCCCTGACTCTTGCACCGCTGAAGCTCATTTCAGCCTCAGGGTTTTTGCTTCTCCTCGTCCTGGCCAGTTCCTCAGGACCCAAGTCCAATGTTACCCCATACTCTTGATCTCCTTGTCTTGCCCGATTTTCTCTGTAACACTTCTCACTATATTACTTTTCCTATTCGTTTACTTATTTTAAGTGTAGAATCTGTGTTCTGTTGGGTGCTGAGTGTTTAGCATCTGGAATAGTGCCTGGCGCATGATAGGCACTTGCGCCTGTTTCCAGAATTTTACTTTGCACCATTGCCCTGTCTTTTGTTCTTATTTATTACTAAGCTGTTTTAATTAGTGTAGCTTCATACGTTTTCATGTTTGTCAGGCCATGCTTTCTCTGCCCCAACCCCTCTCACCCTCTTCTTTTTTCGTAATTTTCCTTGCCATTATATGTTTATTTTTTCAGAGGAACTTTCTAAAAGTGCTCCTTGTTGGTATTTTAATTGGGTTCATGTTGAATTTATAGATTAATTTGGAAGAAAAAAAATCATTGAAACTTTTTGTCTAAAAGCAAGTGGGGCCTTTCCCTTAACTGAAAATATTCTTCTAGTCCCTCATTAGTTTGTTTTAAACTTTAATATGTAGAACTTAGAACATGTATAAAAGTAAAGGTACTCTTTTTAAAAATATAGATATAATACCATTATTATATCAAAAAAGCTAACAATTTCTTTATCAATACTTCCAAAGTTATCCTCTAATAGGTCAGGTATACTTCTTATTGATCAAGATATCTTTTATATATTTCTTATTGAATATCAACGTATCAAAGTTGAGAATTTGCTTTAATTTCTATTGAAAATGGAGACATTGTTTCCACTGTATTTTTCAAACAGTTATTTTTGTATATTGAGGTCTGTCTGGTAAAAGTCCAGCCATTGTTAATATATCAAGAACGCTTTGTACAACATCAGTGTAACCTGGCAGCCAGTGAGAGTGGACTGGAATGCACACGTGTGCACAATGATGACTTCACTGTACTAGTCAGTGGGGGCAGTAGACACCATTGACGAGCATATGTGCTGGTGTACTGTGTGGTCATCCCATTCAAAATGAGTGAGCAAGTAGAGCAATGAATCTGCATGAAAATTTGCATTAACTTAGAACATTCCTCTGCAGAAACTATTGGGATGGTTCAGAAGGCTGCAGCTATGGGCAACTGGTGATTGGCAGCTTCATCAGGACAATACACCCACTCATGCATCAGGTCTCTTTCAGAGTTTTTCGGCAAAACATTAAGTCACACAGCTAACTCAGCCCCCCTATAGCCCAGATTTGGTGCTCTGTGACTTCTGGCTTTTCCCAAAACTAAAATTACCTTTGAAAGGGAAGAGATTTCAGGCCACTGACAGGATTCAGGAAAATACAATGGGGCAGCTGATGGTGATTGGGAGAACTGTGTGAGGTCCCAAGGTGCCTACTTTGAAGGGGACTGAGACATCATTGTCCTTTGTACAGTGTTTCTTGTATTTTGTGTCTTCTTTAATAAATGTCTCTATTTTTCATATTACATGGCCGGATACCTTCTGGACAGACTTTGTATATTAAAACTAACAATTGTGTTATGCTGATTTTGTAACTTGTCACCTCATTGAATCTCCCGACTGTTTCTAGACTTTCCTAGTCTTCTTATGCCTGCGGTTGGAGGGTTCTGAACGTAGTGAGGGCATAAGCACCCAGTCCGTGCACACCAGCTGTGTGCAGGCTTGTGGGCGTGGCGCACCGAGACTGAAGGTACCCACCAGGTTATTAGATCCCAGAGGGTCATTTGGGAATTCACTTGAGACGTATAAATAGACAAACTCGTACATTCACACTCACAGTGCACAAGTTCATCAGCAAGTCCACACAAAGTCACCAACTTTCAAGAGATCACAGGAGATCGCAGCAGGATCAGATGAAACAGTAAAGGCTCCCCATACGTGAGGGGTCGAGTCTGGCAGAGAAACACGGGAACACACTCAGCCTGGAAGTGCACGCCCATGATTCCTTGTTGGGATCCTCAGGGCCAGAGGGGTTTCAGAACTCAGCCTGGTTTGGGGTCTTTAGAAAGGCCACATGATGCATATACTCTGTTACGTGCCATTTCCATTGGGGTTTGGAGAAGCCCTTCCAGATCGAATGAACTGCAATGTTGGCAGGCACGGGCGGGAATATCGCAAGAGCAGGATGAAGAAAGACACCCATCGGCCTCAGGACAGTTCAGATCAGGCGACGCTGTGCTGCCTTACACAACAAATCCGTGTCGAAGCTGTTCGGGTTTGGCAGTTGCAAACGGGAGCTGTGGACCCACGTAAGCAAAGGCCCTGCTGAGACGAAACAAGTCCCCCAGGGAGGCAGTAAAGAGATCAGCAGGGCTGGCCGCCTCCTCGTGCCGCTGGCTGCCATTGAGTTAGCTGACTTCCAACTACTTCTGGGAGTTTCCGGTTTCACGTGGAACATGCCAGAACCTTAGGCTCGCTAACAACTCATGTTTCTTAATGCCCTTCATTCGCCTTGCTCCTCCCCTCCCCCAGGCTTGCGGCAAAACCCAAGGGATTGGGTGCTGAGCCTCTGGCCCACTTTTCCCAGCCGGATGACCACGGAGGGTGAGCACCAGATGTACTGAGCAGGCCACGCACGCCAAGTGCTGGGATGCCCGGAGACTGACTAGCAGGCTGTCTCCTCATTCCTGGAACACGACGGGAACTGCTCTGCGGACAGAGGTGGTGATTACCTTTCAGGGTTCCTCCCTTCCTTTCCTGCTCGGTGAAGATTGAATGAATACACTGCAAAGTTGGCTTAATATTGGCTCTACTTGAGGGAATGAGGTTTCCTGTGAGCAGAGCAGGGGGGTGTTAGCCGGGTCACAGCCAGGCAGAGCTACTGGCTCAGCAGTTTCTGCTGAGTTTACAGGGCTCCCTGGGGCAATTAGCATTTCTGGCTCCCCAGGCCGCACACAGGGCTGCTGCTCTGTGTTCGTGGACTGGCCAGGGCCTGGGAGCTGCTGGCCCAGTGTCTGTGGGACTCAGGATGGACTTGTCCAGGCACATTTCTGGATGCCACCACATCCTGCACGAGGTGCATTCCTGTACGAGCAAAAACTGTGGGTCAGGCCACCCAGCCCTTCCCATCCGTGTGGTGTGTCTCACAAAACGAGTGAAAAGTAATGGTGTGACATTCAGTCCCACAGCCCCACCCCGCTGGCGTGGCTCCGCTGAGCCCTGCACATCCGGTTGCATTCCTGAGTGGAGCGCCTCTGAAATGTTCCTCCCTGGACCCAGAAAGGGTTCAGGAATCTGCTGGGGCACACAGCTCTCTGGGCCAGGCAGACTGCTGGGAGGTGACGATGTTCTCTCTTTGCATGTCTAGTTTATCTTCATCTCAGTCCATCCTTAGCAAGGAGAACAGGAAATTCCCGAAGGCCCACCCGAGCTACTTAGGTGCTGGCAAACTCGTCAGAGCTCTGCTCGGGTCACATGAAACGCTGCCTCCGTGGCCCCACACTGCGTCATCCCCGGCCTTCTGGAAAGAGCCCGGCGTCAGAGATAACTCTGGTAAAAATATCACTTGGGCTCAAAAGTTTGTTTGACTCCTTGCGTGCAGTGGCAATGCAGTAAGGTGCTGTCAGGGTGTTAGGGTCCCCTCTGGGCGGGAAAGAGCAGGCTGGGCGGGGTTGGCTTTCGGCAGGGTCCCGGATGGCCCTGGCACATTCTTGACTCACAGGACACTTCAGTTCGCTCCTCTGTGGCATGGGAATGACTCATGGCACTGCTGACCACCCGGCACGCTGCCCGGGGCCTGGGCGGTGGCGGTAGATGCTCCATGTGCTCAGTACAAAGCCCCCTGGGGCAGGCAGTGGTATGATGCGTTCCTGACCTGGGACTGCCATAACAAAGCACCATAAACTGGGTGCCTTCAAATGACAGTATTTCTTGTCTCCCCGTCCTGGAGGGCGGATATCCAGACTCAAAGGGTTGGCAGGGCTGGGCTGCCTCAGGAGGCCCTGGGGGAGAATCTGCGTTTGCTTCTTGTAGCTCTGGCCACTTCACGGGTTCTCGGCTGGGCGTCACCCCTCCAGTCTCCGCCTCCGTGGTCGCGCTGCTTCCTGCTTTCCTCCGTGTGTCCAGGTCTGCCCTCCCGCTGGCTCTCCACTCCTGCAAGGGTGCATGGGATTGCATGTAGGGCCCGCCTGGATATCCCAGGCTATGTGCCTTTTCACATAGGCAAAGGCCCAGAGCCGACGATACCCAATAAGGTAACACTCACAGGTTTCTGGGGTTAGGATGTGGACATGTCTCTTGGGGGCCACGATCCAGCCCACTACACTCAGTGAATGCTACCTGTGGTGGTGGTGATAATGGTGATGACGGTGACGACAATGACAATACAACTCAGTAAAGAAGTGCAGGCTAGTCTAGGGCTGGGGAGTGGTTGGGATGGCACCAAAGAGGGGTTAGGCTCTGGCCTGACTTGATTTCCGACCCTTCACTGCATTCTGGACGGCCCCCTGGGTCCATGGCTCTGACACCCGTGTGGCCTTCTGCCTGGCTTCGTCGGACTCCTGGGCCAGCTCACATCAGCCTAGACACCGAGGCCTGGGGCCCCTCCTCAGCTCAGTTCTGCCTCCCTTGTGAGGGGTGTGCACCAGCTGTGAGGGCTCAGCATGATGACGTTCCCCGAGGGCCTGTCTTCCACACCCAGAGGAGCTGGGATGCCGTGCAGGATGCCTTGCAGGATGCTGTGATTGCATCCAAAGACTTGCCGGGCGCCCCCCCAGGCCTCGGGGGATGTTCCACCCATGCCCAGGCTGGGGGGGAGCAGCATCTCCCCCAGGCCTCTCCCCGGCCACTGGGGGGATGGCACCCCTTCCAGTGGGGGATGCTCCTGTTCTTCAGGCCCTGCTTGGTGGCTAAGATTTGACAGCACGCTTGCTTCTTAATTTCGGAATGGGAAGAGGCAGCTTTTGGATCTGGCAGGAACCTTGGTGTGCAAGTGGAACCCGCTCCCTGGTTGGGAGGATGTGCACCACAGGGGCCTGCTGGGGAGGTGACGGCTGCTGCGTGTGAGGTTTCTAGGCCTCCCGCTGCTCCAGCTGGGGGTTGACTCTGGAGGTGACAGCAGGCATGGAGAAGAGTGGGGAGGAGCATTTTTTCTCTCTTTTTTTCTGTCTCCTTCAAGGACGAAGCTTGGGGCCTGGCCATTCTCCCCCACCGCCCCACTCCCCCCCTACCCCCCTCCACCGCCAGCAGAGCACTCAGAAGCCAGGAGTTGTTCCAGGTCGCTTGCTCACTCCCCCTGCACGAATCGATGGCGGGCAGGAGTTTAGGGGGCCTGGGTGCTAGTCCCACGTCCGCCCTTATGGTCAGAAAACTTTGAGGGAGTTGTTCAAATGCCCTGAGTTTCAGATTCTTCTTGGAAAATGAGAGATGCGAAAGTTCACTCCAACCCGCTGCCCAGGTCCCTTGGAGGGAACCAAAGCAGGACCTTGCCTGTGCGGGCCCTTTTTGAAATGGAATCGGAACCATCAGACTGAATGTTGTTTCTAAGGAGTACGCGGGCAACTCCTAAATGATGCTTTTGTAATGATGGTAACATTGAAAGTGTCAGAAGCAAAAGCAATGCTTGTAGAAGCTGAAAAGCCGAAAGTGACACAGGGCGTCCTGGCGGACACAAGCTCTCCAAGGACAGGGGCTGTATCTCCCGCATTTCCTCATCTTTTTCAGTCTACAGTATCCGGGGTGTAGCGTTCGCTCCCCAAATGCTGAACGCCTCGGTGGTCACCTGGGTCAGCCCGATGTTTCACCTGTGATGAGACCGGGCACTGCACTTACCTGCTGCCTGTGGCCTTTCCTCAGGCACACCACCCTCTTCCGTGCTCCTGCACAGGCTGCATCCTCAGGCTTGCGTGCCTGTGTTTTGTTTTATTTTGTTTTATTTTATTTTATTTGGTTTAGTTTAGTTTGTGCACATGTTAGATTTCACCCAGAATCCGCCTGGATGCCGGGTGCCCAGAGAAGCTTTATCAGGTCTTTCAGGCCCCGTGGGTTCCCTCCTGCCCAGGTGCTTCCTCGGCCGGGCTGCAGGGAGGTGAGGGAGGCCCCTCTTGGGCACAAGATGACAGAGCTCCAAAATATGCAGTGATCAAGAGGTAGGGTACTTTAGTGCGATGTTTTAAAAATTAACATATGCAAAAAATTCTGCCCTGAACTAAACACTGACATTCGGACATAGAGACAAAGCCCAGTGTGCCTCCCACAGCTCAGCCTCGCTCGCCTCACCGGGTCCGTCCCTGTCCACAGGTCTTGTCTCTACTGGAAAATTTGACATTTTTCATCATGCATTTCTGCACAAGTTTTGATTTTATAAAACACTTCATGAGTCTTGATGACAGAGTTTTTTGAAGCCCCTTTGACGTTGTGCCGGAGGCCCTGGTGGCGCCCTTAGCACACAGCACCCATGGCGCCCGCGTGTCTGTGATGCCCCTCCCACTGCGCCGTGAGCCCCTGGAGGGCGGGGACAGTGTCTTCCTATTTGGGTGTAAGAAAGACTTGATGGGACCTCGTTGGTCCCCCTAGGCTCTCAGCTGCCTACTATCTCGAGGCCCTGCCCAATCTAACTTGGAAAGTGTTTCATGGGGAAGAGAGAGGAACCTACTGTCTTCGAAGTCTTCCGCAGACATCTTCTCTTCTCTCCTCCAGGGTTCTCCTCTCCTGCCAGCTGGCTTCTCTCTCCCTGTCCTTCTTTTCATTCCACGTTCCTGAGCAAAGCAAATGCTCAAGCACTGTGGTTATTCCTCACGATTTCCTCCTGAGCAGTGCGGTGATGGGAATCAGTGGGAAGACGGTCTCGATCGTACTGCGCCCCAGCCACAAGGCCTGGCCCCTCAGGGGGGCGTCGGAGAGTGACTGACGAATGAACGATTGATTGAATGAGTGAACGAATGAGCGAACGAAGCCCAGGTGCCAGGAAGGGGGTTCTGTTAGGAGAGGAGTTCTTCCACACCTCTTCTGAACTGAGCCCTAAGGACGAAACTTGAAGGCCTTTGGCAAGTAGCAAGCTTTCTCTCTCAACAGGAGGTATATATAGTTCCTTAGAATCTTGGCCTATGAAAAATGCTTTAGCCTCAACCTCTCTTCCTCACTATCTGTCCCCAGTTCTGGGCTCTTCCTACCCGGCCAGCACTGAGCACAGAGACAACGATGGGTACCCTGAGGCAGCCTACAGCTTATGTTGGGGGGGATCTTTGTTCAGCTCACCTCTCAAAGGCCACCGTGATTCTGCTTGATGGTCTGAAGGTGCCAGGGTCAAGACAGCATCCTTGGACCCAGGCCTCAGGGTTCTGACCCTCCTCTGTCAGAGATTCCAGAACAGACAGACATTAAAGTTGGATTGTGCTCACAGGGACGTAACTCTGCCAGGGCTCAGGGAAATGGGTCCTTTATTAGGTATACCACGGGCATCGTAAACGTCTTCAGACTATAGAAGCGATTCACTACAGAAAGTGTAGAAAATTAAAACGAATATTAGGAAGATAAAAAAAAAGTCACTGAGACTCTTGCCCTTGGAGGTAACCACTGTTAACATTTCTTCATGTTTTTTTTCAGACTTTCTTCTGTTTCTCTTTGCAGAAAAATGATGATTTTCAAAGTGGGGAAAGCAGGGAAGAGCCCACTGTATGTTCTGTTTCCTGAACTATACTTTTGGCACCAACCCTGTGGGGCAGGGTGAGGGGGTGGGGGTTGTTGGCATGGAGCCCCCGTGAGCTGCCTCTAGGGTGGTGGGAGGCCTCAGAGATTTCTGTGTTCCAAGTCAAGCAGCCTGAAGACCGTGAACCCTGTTGGGGTGCTCTGGGCCACGCCCAGCACCTCCAGATTTATGGTCCAGAAGCAAAGCTTTGCCTCCTTCCCTGTTTCCTTAGACTGTGCCTCACCAGCAGGAGCTGTCTGTGTGCGCTGGGAACACAGGTTTTATTAGGCTGAGACTCTGTTTGGGTAACACTGAGAGGAAGCGACCAGGTCAGCACGCTGCACCTGCCAAGTGCTAACCATTTTAAGTACGTAATTTCATTGACTCCTCACAACACCTCCAGCCCTGTGGGTTATTATTATCCTTGTACGATAAAGGAGGAGCCCAAGGCTCAGGAGGCTAGGCAGGTGGCCCAGGGTCACACAAAGACCACCTGCAGAGACAGCAGCCCCAGGTCCTCTGTCTCCAGTGCCCAAGCTGCTTGCTGTCCCATTCTTTCCCCCCACCCTGGTGTGTGGCAGGGCTGGGGTAGTAGATGGATGATTTATCTCAGCATGGAGAATTTTCTGTTTCCTCGGTGCAGAAGACCTGCTCCCAAACATCCACCGACTTTGGGCTTTGGTATCGTGTTGTACACACCAGGCTGCTGTTTTCATTATTAATTCACTGATATTTATAACTGCCTCATGTGCTCTAAGCACTGACCCGCCATTAGGGGTGGGAAGTCAAGTAATGCGAGGTCCCTGCCTTTCGTGGGTTCGTATTCCGGTTGGGGAGAGGGACAAGTCAATGCCCCGCGCTGTGGCAGGAGGGATGGGAGAGAGGGCTGGGGCGGAGGGGGAGGAGTCTAAACGCAAAGCAGCCTCGGAGGTGAGGCGGTGGTCAGGGATGCTTCCCAGGGGGCGCCACTCTTGAGCTGCACATTGAAGGCAGGGAGGCATAACACAGCAGGAAGTGTCCCGAAACCACGCACGGTTCATCATGGGTGAAGAGTGAGGGGTGAAGGACGTAATCTGGAGGCCTCGGAACTGCCAGATTGGAAGAGGAGGTGACACGGGAACAAGTCTGGTTGTGATCCCTGAAACTTGGGCACCGTGGAAGGACTTTGAGAATCTGCTTTGTGCTTTGGCAAGACCACACTGTGGCTTCCGAGTGGAGGCCAGTCAGAGGGGGGCAGCCTGGAGAGAGGAGGCTGTGGCAGCCGGGAGGTATCTAGCCCAAAGGACAGTGGGGCAGAGGTAGTGGGTTGCGTTGGAGGTGACAAGATGTGAGACAGACTCGGAGGAAGACTCCACACAAAGAGGTGGTGAACAAGCTCCTCTCAGGTGAGAAGGAGAGGGAGAACGCCAAGGTCGTGCCTGATGTTGGCCTTGGGCCAGCGAGGGTGGGGGGGCCTTTCGGGAGACCGGAGGAAACAGAAAGAGGTGGAGGCCAGGTTTGTAAAGGAAAGGGCTGGTAGACAGTCGGAGGAGGATGCGTTTGCGAGGCCCATGAGTTAAACAGATGGTTTCCAATGGTAGGAAATCTCAGATTTCAGGACCTTGCTTTGATCCCCCTCCCCTGGTTCCCTTCCTATGTTCCCACTCCGTTTTACCTCCACCCCCACCTCCAGCTGTCAGTTGTTTTATTTAGATGGCCCCTGGCCTCTTTCCTCTGTGCACTTCATTTCAGTCAGGGTAGCTGCATTCCCTGACAATACATCCAGCTCCCAGGGAGGGAAGCGTGAACCAATTGTCCAGCCAAGGAGGGGAGAAGGGGAACATGAGGGTATGTGAGCACAGTGATCCACTCACCCTAGCTTGCCAGCATTGGAGGCCCTGCACCCCAGCATTGGAGGCCCTGCACCCCAGCATTGGAGCTCCTGCACCCCAGCATTGGAGGCCCTGCACCCCAGCATTGGAGCTCCTGCACCCCAGTGTCGGAGTCCCTACACCCCAGTATTGGAGGCCCTGCACCCCAGTGTCGGAGTCCCTACACCCCAGCATTGGAGGCCCTGCACCCCAGCATTGGAGGTCCTGCACCCCAGGGTTGGAGGTCCTGCACCCCAGTGTTGGAGTCCCTACACCCCAGCATTGGAGGTCCCGCATCCCAGGAAACACTTCAGACCTTAGTAAACCTAGGAAGGCTGGTCGGCTTAGGTTGGGTGGGGGAAAGGGAAGGAGTCTTCCCATGGTGTTCGGAGCAAGACATGTTCTCAAGTTGGGCTCCCTTCTCCCAGGGGAGTCACAGGGCCACAGGCTCCCTGTCCCTCTGGACCTGGGACACAGTAGCCAGGCCACACACAGGCTGCCTCTGAGACTGGTATGCTTCTTATGGGAGAGCGACCTGCCATCTGAGCCCAGAGTCCTTGTCCCCTGGGATGAGTGGCACAGACCTTGTGCTGAGCACACAGTAGGTCCTCTGTAAATGTTTGTCCAGTGACGGAAGCCCCATGGAAAGGGGGCAGAGTTAAGGATAAGTGATTCCTCTTCACCGATTACATGGCAGCCTTGTCGTACACACACAGCTGTCTCCTGTTCCCCAATCTTTCCAAAGCCTCGGAGATGAAAGCCTTCCTCCTGGTTTATTTACAAAAACCAATACCTGTTCTCATCGCCCGGTGCCGGACCGCCAGTGCCCGGCACGGCTTTGATGTCTCGCATTTGCATCTGGGAACGCGAGGCTCGGCCCTCTCTCGCGTTTGGAATAACGAGCAGATGCTGTTCTCATAACGAGGACGTGTGCAGGCGCTGACACATGAGAATAGTTTCCAGTCCTGAGTTAATTAGCAAGCTGGGGAGCCCAGATAAATAAAACTTTCTGTTTCCTTTCCTGGAGTCTAAAATCTCTGATGGGGAGGTTCCCTCCCTTTTTTCCCCTCTGTCCCTAGCATCAGGATTTGGGGAAGCGATTAAGTGCCTGGTAATCTGGGCGCACGGAACTGCCTTCCGAGCCGCCACATGGCCTGTGTTCCTCCTACAGAAACTCCAGCTCACACCCACAGTGAATGCTCAGCGGCTTGCTGGCTCATTATCTGTCTCTCCCCACCCTAACCTTGGCTTGTGTTTTTCGCATTGACTTTCTCATGGGCTTTATCACAGCAGCGCTGGAAGCAGCAGGAGGGGAGGAGGTATGGAGTGCTACATGCCAAGCCCTGCCTTCCAGGCCTTTTCGTGTCTCATTAATTTTCAAGCAATCCCATGAAGGAGGCATCCTCATTACCCACACTGAACATTCGGGAAAAGTCAGTCTTAGTAGACAAGGTAAGCCGTTAAGTGGGGGAACGGATTTGAAGCCAAGTTTGTCTAAGGGCAAGGTTGAAGGCCTTCACCAATGAATGAACCTTTGAGTGCAGCAAAGTCAAATCTTCCCTCATTTTAAAGGTGTCTGCCTTAGCTCCGGCTGCCATAACAAAATACCGTAACCTGAGTGGATTAAACGGCATTCATTTCTCATGGTTCTGGAGGCTGGGAAGTCTGAGTTAAAGGCGCCTAATGAGGGCCCCCTCCCTGGTTTGCAGACAGCCGTCTTCTCCTTAAGTCCTCACGAGGCCTTCCCTCGGTGCACGAGGGGAGAAATAGAGAGATCCTGGGTCTCTTCCTCCTTTTATAAGGACATCAGTTCTGTCATGAGTGTCCTTCCTCATGACCTCATCTAACCCTCATTACCTCCCAAAGGCCCCACCTCCAAATACTAGCACACCGGGGATTAGGGCTTCAACACGTGGGTTTGCGGGGGACGGAAACATGCAGTCCATGCGGCGTCTAAGCAAAACCCCTCCTCGAATGGGGACTGTCGCTGACGGTGTCACCCGACAGTGAAGCTGGGAGCTGACCTAGCCTCCCAGCGCTCGGCTCCACTTTTCCACCCAGTTCGCTGACCCTCTTTCCTCCCCGTCTCCCACTCTTCAAACTTCCGCCCTGCCGGCCTTCTGTCTTCTCCTTGAGAAATGTTGTTGCCAAGCAGACTGGACAGTCTTCTGGGGGAAGCCCAAGACGTTATCTGAAAATTTATTCCGGCTAGAAGAGCCCGTGTTCCTTGGTGAAAATATAATGCTCAGAATTGGAGCCTTGCAGTCCAACGAGCATGTTCCCCTGGTCGAGGGAGTGTTTACGGAATGTCAGTGGCTGTCCCTGACCGTGCTTTGAAACCAGACACATGTGTTTCTAATAGAATTGCAAGTTTTATGCCTTGTTAAAAATACCAACACGGATGCTGGTGGGGGCGGGGGCGAAGAGGCAGGATGTCAAAGGGCAGCTAGGAATCTCTTCTCAGTGTCCTGGGGCAGGGCAGGCACAAGGAAGGACCGCCCACACCCTCGCCCCCCCCGTGCTTTATTTCAGATGGGTGGCCCTCCCCGTCCTCCTCTGGACATGGCCACTGCCACCAGCTGTCTCCGCAGCCCCGCCTGTGCATGGGGGAGCAATGGGCCGCATCCTTCCTGAGCGGAAGTGTTTATTTCCAGAGAAGCTTTTCCCTTCACGGTGAAGAGCATCCATTGGATTTTTTGGAAAGCCTAAATTACAGGGTGCTTTAAAAGAAATGCAGCCCTAATTACTTAAAGAAATATTCTCTGAACGCTAGGACCAGGGGCAAGGGCCTGACCCCCCCCCCCCAACACACACACAGGGCAGCTGGCAAGCCTCACGCTCCCTTGAAAGGATGCCTTGAAGTCCTTCTTTAACTTCAGGCTTCAACACAATGTGCATTCTTTTCATTCTGATTGTAAAAGAAGTGTCAGTATAAAAATGAAGTAAGTTTCCATCAATAATTTCACCACCCATAGATACTATTGTTTTTGAGACATTTCTTTCCCATCTTTTTCCCATGTGTGTTTGTAGATATGTGTATAGAACATTTACAAAACTGAGCGTGCACTCTAGAGTTTGAATGCTGCTCTTCCCCCCGCCCCAGTCGTAGGTGGTGTGCTTCTTCTGGCTTCACTGAAGAGCCTTCAAGCATGGTTGTTTTTTTTAATGAATGGGTAACACTCCTTCCAGTGGGCACACCACAATTGATTGAACCAGTGCTCTTTTCCTCAAATGTTTTCACTGCAGATTTTTCCTATTATAGAAAACACTGCGACATTCTTGCCCTTGACTCTTAATTACACGAAATGTTTCTTTGTTTGAAGTATCATTGCTTTTTCCCCCTGTTAAATGATGGATGTGTTCTACTAGTGTAAATCAAATTACCTCTTAAATGCAGAAGAACCCCCCTCACCCCAATTAAGGGAGCTTGTACTGCTTTCAAAAGAGGGCCAGATTTTAGAATAAAATAGAGAGTGAGAATGTGAGAGAGAATGTTTGGGAGAAATATTCATATATTACTTCATTTCTTATGAAGCCTATTCTTATTAAACCTAGATTGTGCTGGGCGGGTTAAAAATATACATTGATGAGTTCACAACCGACTCCCAAGGAAGCCTGTTTTGTACACAGGAAATAACTAGAAAATAATGTTTGAAAGAATATAACAAAGCATCAAACTACACAGTGAATGGATATGTACTAAAGGGAGATAGTAAAAGAAGAGAAAACCCTGACATTTTCTGGCACCCTTAAAGACTTTTGGAGAGAGAGGAAAATTGAGGTTGGTCTTAAGAGAGTATCTGGGAGCCCTGGCTGGTGTGGCTCAGTGGATTGAGCACGGGCTGCGAGCCAAAGGGTCACTAGTTCAATTCCCAGTTAGGGCACATGCCTGGGTTGTGGGCCAGGTCCCCAGTGTGGGGCCACATGAGAGGCAACCACACATTAATGTTTCTTTCCCTCTCTTTCTCCCTCCCTTCCCCTCTCTAAAAATAAATAAAATCTTCAAAAAAAGTATCTGGGATTTAAAAGGATAGAAAGCCACCTTGTACTGAACCCTTACAATGTGCTTGGGACTTTATATACATATCATCTCCTTTTTTCCTACTTTTTTCCAAAAAATGGGCCTCCCAATTTTTTGTTAAAAGCAATTGGACCCTTGCAAAAAAATATACAGTGTAATAAAAGTATAGATGTATACAGTATAAGATTGGAAATATTTGCAGGTACAATATGATTGAAGTAGGCACAAGGTAATAAATGCTTTGAAAGCAGACGAAATCAGGGCAAAGGAAAAACATGGACAGAAGCAATGTAAGCTCTATGAAGGAAGGATTCCTCACCAGTTTTCTTCCCTGATGGATCGATCCCACACAACCGGGTGAATGACTGCATATAGTAGATGTTCAATAAGTATTGGCTGAATGAATGGATGAATGAAAAGGTAGGCAAGATGTTTGCCACATGGTCCTGAATACATGACTTCTGACCCTGAGCTTCCTTGTCGACAGAGCATGCAGGCGGTGGGGCGGGACTTGACCAGGCTGCACTGGGGCAGGCGGGCGTCTATTCCGAGGAGCAGGACTGGCACCGGCAGCCGTGAGAAGGGCTGGCCTGTGGGGGGGAGTGGCAGAGAAGCATGTCTGTCGGGCAGATGTGGGGTTGGGGGGAGGGGAGGAGCTTCCTGACTCGGGCAGAGACCACAGGGGAGAGCTGCTGGAGAACCAGGGTGGAAGGCGGCTTTGCTTAAAAGCCAAATAATCCCATCATTTACTTCCCAGATCTAGACCCTCTATTATGGACTGAATCACGTCCCCTCAAATTCATACGTTGGAGCCCTCACCCCCGATGTGGCTCCTTGGAAACAGAGTCTTGAAAAAAGTGATTAGGATGCAATGAGGTGATAAGGGTGGGAACCTAATTCGACAGGACTGGTGTCCCTGTAGGCAGAGGAAGCAGGCACCAGAGGCTCCCTCTCTTTCCAAGGGTCCACAGAGAAACGGCCATGTCGAGGACGCAGTGCACATGTGGCTTCTACAGGCCAGGTGTCTTCCTCACCTTGGACTTCCAGCCTCGGCAACCGCAAGAAAGTACATTTCTGTTGTTTAAGCCGCCCGGGCTGGTGTTTTGTTACTGACAGCCTGAGCTGGCTAATACACCCTCCAAACATCACAGCATTTTTTGTTTTTAGAAGAGAATTGAAACATCATCAGTTTGCCCTGGATGCTCTGGCTCAGTGGGTCACAGTGTCATCTCATAAACCAAAAGGTCGCAGGTTCGATTCCCGGTCAGGGCACATGCCTGGGTGGTAGACTCCCTCCGCAGTCGGGATGGATGCCAGAGGCAATCAATCGATGTTTCTCTCTCACACTGATGTTTCTCTCCCTCTCTCTCCTTCCCCTCCCCTCTTTCTAAAATCAATAGGCCTGTCCTTGGGTAAGAATAAAAAAAGAAAAAACATCAGGTTCACCTATCTGGGAGTGATGGCAGATCACAGTGGCCCTCAGAGGGATATAATGACAGCAAGGAGGGGCACACTCAGACAGTTTGAACCAACTGAGTTCAGGCTCTTCAATTTTGGTCTGGCGTTCTCACTACATCTTTTACAACCTATTTATCTAAGTTTGTAGCCCCCCATGACCCCTCCCTGCCCCACTCTGAGCACAGATATAACTCACCCACAATTATAAATTAAAATTGCCCATCATGGGGTAGATGGTAGGGGGGCAGCAGGAGAGACTGTATACCCCTCATTTACAGCATCTGGCCCAAACCATAAATGGCCCATGGGACACTGGTGTCCTAGGGGAGGGGCCACGTGGCAGGACCACGGGCTTGTATTTTTCCTTGTCTGTTCTGGGTTTGGGTTATGTTTATTGTTTCTCAGCGAACTGCTGCAGCCCCCAAACCTATTTTTAAGACAAAATTGTTGCTTCTGTGCTGTCATAAGAGGAAATACTATCTCCAAACATCACTATTTGTAGAGCTGGGCTGCCATGTACAGGGTGTGTGCTGATCAGTCAGGACAGCGAGTGTCGCTCCTCGGGAACGGGGCACAGGGTGCACACCCGAGACCAGGCTTTCTCCCCGACAGCAGGTCAAGGTTATCTTGAGGTCACCTACAGGTCAAGCCTTAACCTCAGGCCTCTTTGAAGACACATTCAGGAGAGACTTCAGTGTGGATGTTCTTCCAGCCTTCATCTTCTAAACTCTGGTCCGGGTGGCCTCAGTAATTTCTACTAGAAGTCAATTATCTCTAAATGTTTATGATAAAACGATAACAGGCATTCCGTGATGTTTTCTAAGAAGCTATAGGAATGCCTGTACTAATCCCATTCCATCATCTAAAATCATGAGCATTTAGGCAGGAAGAAGACCTGGAGAGATTTAACTAACTCTTTTGCTCTCCCCCATTTATTGAGATATAGTTGACATATGGCACTGTGCACAGTTAAGGTGTACCGCATAATGCTTTGACTCAGACATGTAGATAGTGAAGTGATTACCACAGTAAGTTTAGTTCACATCTATCATTTCACATAAATACAAAAAGGTAAAGAAAAATGGTTTTTTCTTGTGATGAGAACTCTTAGGATTTACTCTCTTAACGACTTTTATATAAACCAACTCTTTTGCTTTTAAAGAAAGTATTTAACAATTGGGAGAAATAAGTCTAGCCATGGAAAACCATTTATTAGCTTGCACTGCTGTTAAGTGGATGGCAGTTTCCCCCCGGATGTTTCTGTCCTCCCTTTTCAAGAAGCCAGTGCACAAAACTTCACGCCAGGCTGTCGTGGGTTCACATACTCCCGAACTCTTCCCAGGATTCTCCCTGCAGCCTCTACGTTTGCAACAACCAGCCAGTCAGTCAACCAGTCCATTTGCTAAACAAACCCGGGACGTACACTCGGCAGCACAGAAATGACTAACAGGCCATGTCCCTGTGTCCCCAGCCTTTGTCCCATGTGCCGGCCCTCCCTCCCCATGAGGGTGTCAGCTCTGTGTCTTCTCCAGCCCCTGACTATGAGGAGGACCCCGCCCCACCTGAACCGTCCTTTTCGGTCTTTGCAAGGGTCAGGACCACGTTGGGCATAAACAGGTTTTCTCTCCTCAGGGCATGCGAGCCTGGGGCAAGGCAGCACACCTGGACCGGGTGGGAAACACGCATGTAGGAAAAGCACCCCCTCCACACCTCCATTCCATCCAGCTTCCTCCAGTGCCTTTCCCGGAGCCATACAGAAAGTCCCATCAAAACATTCCCTTAAAAACTGGTTGAAAACGAGCCCCTCTGGGAGAGCATGCCCAAGGAAACAGCTGCAGTCCTAGAGTTCTGCTTGTGTTCGGGGAAGGACGTTTGGGCCAGATGTTGAAGACAGAGGTGCAGCAGCAACACGTGAAGGAAGCAGTTAGAGGTGGACAGGAGACTTGGGGAAACCTCGCTGAGGTCTATGAACGTCCTCCATCATGTTTGGAAAATGCATATCAGGAACATGAAATTTATCTCACAACGTATACAAATATTGAATCATTCCATTGTACCCCTGGAACTAACACGATGTTGTATAGCAATTACTTCTCAATTTTTTAAAAATGGGAACAATTTGAACTTCCGCTTTGGTTGCTGGACTGTATTTCTACGATCCCAGTACCACTCTGAGACCGTCATATGGGCAATGGTTTTATATGTTTGACATGAATTACACTAATGAATGATATGGAGATAAGTGTATGTAAATCAATGTAGTATAGTGTTCGGAACATGGATTTTGGAATTAGCTGGACTTCTGTCCAAATTCCGGCTTTGCCGCTTACTTGGCAGTCACCTTGAGCTTCTGTCTAAACATTGGGCCCCAGTTGTTTTACACATAAAGAGCAGAGTTATCAGCACCTACTGCCCCAGCCTGTTGTGAGGATTGAAGGAGGTAACCCACCTGCAAAGCACCTGGGAGTGTGTCTGGCAGGTAGGACACCATCACTGGAAATCAAAAGTGCACATTGCAGTATTTTCCCTCCTTGCCTTGTGGAAATAACTACTGTGTGAGGAGATCTCCCATGGGCTGCATCTCCTGGGATGTTTCCAGGCCTTGGTATCTAAGCTGAGGTCAAGCAGCAACAGGCGTTTGCAGGTGCCAGGGTCCATGCAGGGTGGTCACAAGGAGGTGAATATGAGTAGGCGGATCTGGATTTGCACTTTTGGCTAAAACAGGAATCGGAACATGGCTTTGTGGCTTTGCACCAGAATATGCAATCCAACTTAATTAAAGGGCAGAGGGTGTACATGCATACTACGAAACCAGAAAATGTACTGTACCCAGAGATGCTGTGTGACCATGTGTGAGCGTGTGTGTTGGGGGGTGGGAAGGGGAGTCAGAAATAAAGAGGGTCTTTTTGCTCTTGCCTGGGGTGCGCTTTTCCCTGAGCTCTTAGAGAGAGACCCTAAAGCAGAAGCAGGCTGTGCTGGACTGTGCTGGCATGCACCTCAAACCAACAGTGGTGCAAAGGATGGTGCAGAGGCCACACACAAACCAGAGGGTGTGCAATGAAAGCTTTGCCCTGGGGCTATCGGCCCCTTCCCTGATGGCGTCCGCACGGGGAAGGAGTGGGTCGTTCCTGGACTGTGACCTGGGGGCCCGGCGTCTGGCTACTGTCTGTGCTGAAACATCCTTTGACCACACACATCTCACCTTCAAGCCTCTGCATCGCCCTCTGCCAAATTTGGACATGGGGAGCCTTTGGGCCACACTGAGCTCCAGCAGGCCAGGTGCGTCCCCAGTCTGGGATTACCCGTGGCTGGAGCAGGGGAGGGTGGCTTATCTCCAGCTGACTCGCAGGCTTTCCTTGGTGCATCTGAACCGACTCTCCAGTCTGCAGCCCCAGCATTGGCTGCAGCTCTCCAAGGCACCAGCCCCTGAAGGAGGAGAGGGTTGCCCTTTGTATCCTTTAGAAAAAGAATAACAAATAGACAATGCTTGGAACCTTGGAGTCTTGAAGTTAGTGATTAACCTGGGTTCCTCAGACATTGTGCACGGTGACTTGAAGGAGAGAAGTGGACGGTGAACGGAGGCCCAGGCAGCGAGTGACCAGAGGTGTGGCATCTCGCTCCAGACTGCAGGTCCCTGAGTCGTCTTGGATGCGGTAAGGCCCAGGGGCTGCAGGGACCAGCATGGAACCAGGAGCGCTGAGAAGCGCTGGCAGTTGCCTGTGAAGTGGGACCGATGTGCCAATAATCCCGGTTCTCTAAGGCCCCGCTCCCACCCGTTCCACGTTCCACGTTTGCTGTCTATGATTCTCTGGGCCAGGAATTGGGCAGATTTTAGCTGGGCAGTGTTCTGCGCCACAGAGCCTGGACCCCTCAGTGGGACCCAGGGGCTGGGCTGGTCCAGAGGGCCTGGGAAGGCCTCACTCTCATGTCAGAAACCTTGGCAGTGCGGAGCTGGAAGACGAGGTTCAGCTGGGGCATTGGGCTGGATGGCTGGGCCTCTGATTCTCTTTCTCTGCTAGAGTCCCTGGGCCTCTTCCTCTCCATCTGTTCTCTCCATGTGTCTCTTTGGCCAGGTTGCCAGATTTCTTACCTGACGGTTCCAGCTCCAGGCCCCCAGGAGAGAGGAAGCAGAAATTGCTAATCCTCTTAAAGGCTGGGACCAGACCTGGCAGTGCCCCATTCTGAATGTCTTGCTGATTGAGCGGTCACAGCACTGCTTAGATTCAGAGGGGTGGCGGAGGAGACTTCCCTTTCTTTCCTAGGGGAGTGCATGTGTGCCGGGAAGAAAAAAGGCCCTGAAGTGCCGACCTTTGGGAATCAGCTACTTCAAACCTCCTTTGGCAGAATTTGGAAGGAGCTGGTGTCTGGGGGCACATCCACAGTGGTGATGCCCAGAGGGCCTTTGTGGTTGCAAGGGAGTCAGCCTAACTGTCCATCGAGATGGGACCCCCTTCTGGTCCCAGGAGGGAGCTGTAAACCAGCATAGCGCACAGCGAGCAAAACCACCCGGGCTCAGCGGTCTGGACACGCCCAGCCCCAGAATCCCTGGCCCAGCCCAGTGTACCCTGGGCTCTCTCAGGGAGACAGGAATGCTTTTTATCACAAGTGCTGACTTCGATCAACTCTTAGTGGCTTCCTAGAGTGGCAGTTTTCAACAACCCTTTTCACCTCATGGCACACATATACTAATTACTAAAATTCTGCGTGCGGCCCACCAAAAAATTTATTATATATTTTTTACCGATCTGACAAAAAATAGTTATAACTCTGATTGATTACAAAAGGAAGAATAACAGTAATAACCTGCCCCTTTTGCTCCAAAGTGACTTTTAAAAAATCAAGCGCCTATACTTGTATATAAGGATTTCTGGTACCAAGAATTAACCAATCAGATGCAACCTTATTATGCAGTGTGACCAATAAGAGGCAGCTCTATTATATGGCCTATGTATTCATGGTTCAAGACAGGGCATTCCCACTGGACAGCTGTTGTTCTGTTGTCTGTTGTCAGTTTTTTCTTGGACAGTCTAAGGGAACAGAAGTCAGTGGCCCTGACTCAACAGTCAGGCACTGCATGTTTTAAACGCCCCTGTGGCATACTGGTTGAAAATCGCTGTCCTAGAGCACAAGGTTGGGGTAGAATTCTGAAGCCACATCGAGGCTCAGGGCTGTAGTGTGTTGGTCCCATCGGTCTTGGACAGAGGTGTGGCCTCATTGGGGGCCATTTAGATTTATTCTATAAAAAAATAGATGTACTCTAAACCTGGGTCCGACCACGCCACGCTCCTTCCAGAAGGGAGACAGGCATATTAATGAGTCTCTGAATTCGCCATGTGGTTTCCCAGCTGCCCCCATTTGCAGGGCTCATTGCATTCGCAGTGGTCGCCTGCAGCTTGCCGGCCTTCGAGGCCTGCCTCCTCCTCCAGGCTTTGCTGGACCGCCCTCATTTCTGGGTTTCCATGAACCTGGGCCGAGGGCGTTTCCACCCTTAGAGAGATACTGCTGTGCGTTGCTTCCACCGTCAGATACTCCGATGCACTGTTAATTATCTGTACGTCTACAGACTAATTATTTCTAATTTGGCTATTAGATATCTGAAGTCAAGGTCAGGTGCTTATACACCTTGGTACCTTTCCTTCAAGTTGGTGTTTCTCCTCGTGGTAGTGACTTAAGACGAGCATCAGAAGAGGATTTGAATCTCTTATTGCATCTATATTGCCCAGTGAGCAGGCACTGGTGGCAGAAATGGGTCAATGCCCCCAGGTTCGGCTAAGTGGGCTTTGCCAGGGGAGTCTGCCTGAATCAAGGGAGGCCGGCCTGGGCCACAGCAGAGCTGCTGTCTGGGCAGCTCAGGTGCCAGTTCTCGCTGAGGTTGTCGGGAGGCCTGTGCTGCAGCCCGGATAATTCCTGACGACGCACCCCTGGGTTCCACCTGTGCTGCAGCTCCCACGATCCTCGTTGGTGCCTGTCGCTTGACTTGTCTGTCTGGAAACACCGAAGTTAATATTCCGGCAGGTGGAGGGGAGATGTCTAAAGATCCCAGAGAGGGAAACGGTGTGAGGGTGGAGGACGGAGAGGCTCTCAGGGGTCTTGTGGGAGTGGAAATGGGTGACTAAGCACCCCTTTTCCCAACTTCACGCCTCCCCAGGACAGAGTTTGTTCCTCCTTGCCTCTGGAGGGTTCGTGTTTATTGGCACTTCACTCCCAGATCTGGAGCCCAAAGCTGAGAAAGTGGATTTGGCAGAATCTCTTTGAGTTGTGTTTTGCTGTGTCTGTCTGGCCTTATAAAATCCCTGGAGATCAACGTGAGGAAGCAGACACCATCATTTATGTTACTTGATTTCTGATACACACACCTGACATACCTGGGGCGGTCATGGCTTCGCAGATATGCCCCATGGGTGAGTCGCCCTTCGTCCTGGTCTAGTGAGTGTATGACCCCCCCAGCACCCCCCTGAATCACCTCATGTACATCCAACTGTAACCAGGGTGTATTTTATGATCATTAAGATACAGAGGCAATTACTGTCATCCATAATATACTGGAAGCTGGATGAGATCTTAAAGTGTACTCAGCATCGCCAAGGCATCAAAGGAGGAGGAAATAATGTGCAGCCCAGACACAACGTTGAATTGCATTTTATTGTCTTTGTGATCCTTGGCCACCTAACTATTGCTGACTGGAAAAGCCATGTGAAGAATTTGTTTTTGCAATGGCTACAAACAACCGCAGTAACAACTGTCGTTTTTCGAGGGCTCACCCGATACCAGATGTGGTACGGCACGCTCCATGTGCCCATGACCTCTTTCTGGACTAATGGGAGTTTCTGATGCCACCACTAAGAAATAAATATCACGAAAGGGGTGCCTGCCACACCTCCGTGCTTTGTGGGTCCGCATGGCTTCGATGAAGTTGTCCCTGGGCAGGAAGAGTCCTGCCTCTGATGCCGCTGGTGTTCACGGAGCATCTGGGCGCTGCCGTCCCGGCCCGTGCAAGGCTCTGCGGGCGCATGGTGGAGGCCGTTCTTGCTGTCTTTCTTCGCTCTGCTTCCTTGCCCCGCACCCACAACCTCCCATTAGACTGGGCACAGCCCATACCCGGATTGGGTCCATCTCCCCCAAACTAGCCGCCTCTCTCATTTCCATTCGCTTTGGACATAATGATCGAGAGAACAAACACCTCTCTTCCGTCTTTTGAAGAAGATGTACTTTTGCACCGCTTGGAAAGGATCGGTTGTTAATTTACAGTTACTGAATGCTGATTCACATTTAGCCATCTGTTTAAAAATGTCCCCGGGATTTGCTTTAATTATGCATGGTAAGAGATGCAGACACAGAAATGACTGTCATGACGGAAGTTTATGCACCCAGACACCAGGGGCCAGGAGACACCACACCACACAGAGCCACACGGGGCGCACCATGGGGCACACCCCTCAAGGAAGGAGAGCAAAGAGCAAGTGTGGGCAAAAGCCTTTATGTGACTTTTGCAGGAAGGAATGGGTAAGGTACAGGATAAGGAGTCTTCGGGCTGAATAATTTGAATAATTTCAAGGGCTCCAAGGTGTAAGGAGCACCCCAAGTTGTCTGGTACACCTGCAGTGACTAGGTCATGGGGAGATTAGGGCAGGGGCCACATGTGAGAGCTGGTCAAGGAGACAGTTGGGGGTGTGGACTCTGGATTGGCTGGTTTGTGGATGAAAGGGGCAGTGTGCACGCCGGTGGTTTTGTTGTCTCCAAATCTGGAGCTCTGGGAGGGGTAGTCTCTCTCGGGTCAGCAAGTCCCAGATGCCGGAGCATTGAGAAGAGAACACTGGGAAATATGGTTAGTGCGCCATCCTTTAAAGTATTTACCCAAGAGATCAGAGCATGTATTGAGTGCTAGCCCCGCGTCTGGCCTTCGTGGTTCTAGAGCTAGTGCTGCACTCGAGATAGCTCCGGCACGCGGCGGCTCTCCGCTGATACTTGTTACACGAGTGCGGAACGAACGCTCCAGACCCGTGCCTGGAGTCTGTATTAGAAGGGCCGGAAAGGCCAACTGTGCTCTCAGGGGTATACCGTCTAGTCGGAGAAAGAAACACACAAATATATTTGTTATAACATGATAATTGCCATCCTGAAAGCTACAATCATCTCCAAACCTGCTCCTCCCACAGTCCCTGTTGCCGAGAATGACCTCACGGTGTGCCCAGCCACTGAAGCCAGACCCTGAGTGATTCCTGCTCTCCCTGTCCCCACCTCCTTACCCCTTAACCCTCAGCATGCGCGTCCTGCTCACTCTACCTCCTAAAGCTATGGTCAAGTTCATCCCTTCTTCATTTCTACTGACTGCAGGGAGAGACGCCATGTGGTTCCACTGAAGGAAAACCACTGCCTCCCAGCTTTCCCACATGCCCCTCCTGGAGGCCTGGTTAGAGTCGGAGCCGGAGGCCCCCCTTCCCCCCTCCCCCATTCCCGTCTGTCCCGTTGCACAGCAGAGCTCTGAGCGCTAATTCAGAGCAGCTGTGCACCAGCCGCTGGTGGGCATCTGGGAGGGGTGCCTGGCAGGGTAAGGCGGGCCCCCTCCACACACCGGGGGCTTAACCACCCAGAGTCCCTTTTAAGATGCTGTCTTATCCCCACAAGCCGTTGTCTCTGGCAGGGGCCTGGAGCCAGCACAAGGCCAGGGGCAATTTCGAAGTCGATAATTTGTCCCAGGCCCTTCTCATCTCCTTCTTGTGGGTCTCTTCCCCTCCTGATTCGCCTCGGGCCTCCCCGAGGGGCCGGTGCCATCTGACTGTGCTGTCAGCTCCTCTATAAAACACAGTCGCATTAGTGGAATTTAAAGGTCACTCCTTCCGATGGCATTTGTGCCAGAAAGGAGCATGGGAAGGAGGGCGCGTTGCGGAGTGTGGAGGGTGACTGTCTGACGGGGGCCACAAGTCGGGGGTCTGTTGATTCACAGAGGACATCCGTCTGTGTCCCAGAGCACCGTCGTGATTTGTCCCTCCACCCTCCCGGCCTGGGGTGCAGAGGACAAACTGAGGCAGGAGAAGGGCCTCAGGGAAGAAGGGTTGGCCGCCGGAAGCTCCAGTGCAGGTTGCAATGCGGGGCTGCAAGCACTGGTTTGACTCTAGGAAGGCGCATCGGTCCACCAGGCCTGACCTAATGTGGTACCTGCCATAGACTGGGCAGCCTAAGCAGCAGAAATTTATTTTCTTACCGTTGTGGAGGCTAATGGTTCCAGGTCAATGTCGGCGGGCTCGGTTTCTCCTGACACCTCTCTTCTTGGCTGCAGATGCCTGTCTTCTGTCTGAGTCCTGTTCACGTGGTCTTTTCTCTGGGCGCACACGCCCCTGGTGTGTCCAAATTCCTTCTTCTTACAAGGATGCCAGGCATACTGGAGTAGGGCCCACTCTAATGGCCTTGTGTTGCCTGTAATAAATCACCTCTTTAAAGGGCACATCTCCAAATACAGTCCCATCCTGAGTACTGGGGCGGGGGAGGGCAGCAGGGTGTCAGCACTGAATTAGGGGAGGACACAGCTCAGCCCATAGCAGGACTGCATGGCGGCGGGAACCACAGTTCTCAAAAGCATTCAGGTGGCCACGAGTTTGTACCTTGGAGGTGTCCGGACAATAAAATGTTCAATTGTTGGATTCCATTGCACGAACAAAGAACAAGTTCAGTGGCGGGAAAGAGGATGCCGTGCAAGAGTGGCGTCCAAAACCCCAGTGAATAAAACGGGCGCGGCGAGGAAGGAATCGCTGAACTAAGCCGACGAGCGGTTTCAAGTTTTCGCTAGACTCTTTGTTTACTCGCTCAATTATTTTTTCATCTGCACTTGCTGACAAAACAGTAGCAGGTGCCAGAGATTTAAAAACTCTGAATAAAATCTTGAAACTGACAAAACTCCATATACCGAACAAATGTTCTTTACGGGAAATGTTCTTTAGTGGGGAAAAAACCCACTGTTACTTGGTTCTCGCCAAGGAAACATCACCCGTCTTCCAAAGGAGCCCGGGAGCCACTGTGGGAAGCGGCGTCCCTGTGTGTCTTGTCCAGCTGGTCAGAAGACTCAGCGGACAGCCGACACCTTTCCGTGAGTGCTGAAAGGACGGCGATTCGAGCGGCTCGTCATGTGCGGTGTGGCTTCTCCCTCCGTTTTCTCATTTACTCGACATAACTGATGGGGCACCCTCAGTGATGCTTAAGTCAGTATTCTTGCTTGCATTCAACGTGGCAGGTGGATGGGGGGCATGCGTAACACTTTGCTGGACAGTGGTGGTAGAGAAGCGAATGAGATTCTACCCCTACCCTGAGGACCTCAGCGACCCGTGAAGAATTTCGGTGGCGAACCACAGGATCCACTCCAGCTGGCGTAAGCAGGGAGGTGATTCGTTAGATCGGCTCCAGCGAGGGCAGAACTAGCTTGGAAGCGAAGCCCAGTCCGGGCGACACATGGCTCCGGCGGAGCCCCAGGGGCACCAGTGGGTGACAGTGAGCGCAAGACACTGCTTTAAGGTTTTCCGCTTCTGATGTCGCTGACAGTTGGGTTTCTGCAGCCACCAAGGCAACCACTAAGGGGCACTTCATGCCCCTTAGGCCTTATTGGCAGAGTCCAAGTCCCGTGCCTGGCTGGGAAGGGAAGCTGGGAAAGTAAGTTTCTGCCTTAAAGGTGTGGGATCACATGATGGTAAGTTCTGCAAACATAGGAAAGGTGTCAAAAGGCATTGCATAGACAAAAAGTATGGCAGGTGTCCACTCTAAGCTTCCAGTCTAATGGAGGAAATAAAAGAAGATTTAAAAATTAGTAGAACAACTGCTGTAACCAACATACGCTTATGGCACGATGGAGATCAGGAAATGTATTGTTAACAGCCTGGGGTGGTCAGGGAAGGCTTCCCGGTGGAGATGATCGATGACTGAGCCCATCTCGATAGATGAGGTAGAAGAGGAGCAGCTCGGAGATAAGTAAGGACGGGGACCCTCACTCTCTGAATTTAAACCTTCCTCTGCAGTGAGTGAGTGTGCCAGATTTCATAGACGGAAACTATGAAACAAAAAGGCACATTGGAGGCTGAATGCATTAGTGGTGGATTCACGTGGGAGAGGCTGGGAAGTGCTCAGGGCAACCTGCATGGGAGCCCGTCTGCAAAACTGACTCAACTTTGTCCTTCCTCACGCCCTCCCCCCAACTCTGCTCCCCTCAGACGTCCTGAGAGCCCTGGCTCCCAGCAGGAGGCATGCTGTGCATTTCCAGAGGGGCTTTGGGAACTACAAAGCCTGGCTCCAAAGGAGTGACTCTTTTTTCTTCCTTGAAAAAAGTGATGATGAGAGTAATAAGGAAAGTATGAAGTGAGAAAGTACAAGACCCTTGATAACTATCGCTTATATTTATATATTTTTTTAAATCTCAAGTGCAATACAATCACATTTGCTTTGCAAATTTATTCCCACTTTTCATGCCTCAGATTTCTTAAAAAGTGAATTTTAGAAGGAATGCCTAATGTTGCATTTGATCAATTAATATTTATTAATGACGAAGAGACTAAGAATGAGGATGTTTTTAAGGCACATTGGTTTAGAGAGTTGGAATATGGAGCCCTACTGACCCCTAAATTTGTTTCCCTTCTGCATTTCCCCATCTCGGTAATCTAGGCATCATTTGGCCACTGCCTGAGTGCAGAAACCTGGCCACCAGCCTTTGCTCCGCCTTCTCTCGCCCCACAGCCTCCATTCAGTTTCACCTCGTACTTGTGTCCTCCCCTCCAGGTGCCCCGCGCCATTCCCAAGCCAGGCACCTTCCTCTCACGCCTGGACCAAGGCTTGCTGACCCGCACTCTGCTTCCAGGGCTGGTCTCCTCCAGTCCCTCTTCGCCCTGTGGCCAACCGATGTTGCAGAACAGGAATCTCTCTCTGTTGCATAGAACTTTCCAGGGCCGACTTCCCACTGCTCTTAGATAAACTCAAGGCCTTGCATGTGGCAGCCCCTAACTACCCTGCCCACTGTTTCCCTCCCTGCGGTCACGGGCCAGCCTCAGTGGTCAGTCCCCCAGCACTTACTCAGGGTCCTGACTCGGGACCCTTGCCCGATGCCTGGACAGAGAGGATGTCTCCTACCCACATATCCTCCCATTCTCTCTTCTCCAGGGAGCTGGTTTCTTCTTATCTTTTAGGTCTCGGGCTTAAATGGCACTTTCTCCGTGTGCATCTCCATGATTTTGATCTAAATATTGCTCTCCCCAACCTGGCATTTTCTTATTGCAGCTTCCTGTTTACTTCCCTTCTGGTGCTTAATATGTTTGGTTTGCTTATCATCTATCTCTCCTGGAGTCTAAATCTAAGGAGGCAGAGATCTCGTCTGCCAAATTCACCTTGTATCCACAGCACCTGGGCCAGAAGCGCTCAGTGAATGTTTCATGAAGGAATAAAGCAGTCTAGAACCTTCGAGCCCTCCGCCAGACCTCTTCCTGCTCCACCTTCGAGGAGCGTGCTCTCTTCTCCTGCGAGGTTACCACCCATTCCCAGACTTGGTATAGGCTGTTCCCCCACCCCGCACCCCCCATCCCCCTGCAGGCCACACTGGGGTAGTGATTTCTAGGCTCCGTGCCTCTCCTATGATTCCCTGAATACAGATGACCACACTTCATTCTCCCTCCAGTGCTGTCTCCCGCTGCAAATTGCAGCCCTCACTCCATGAGCTGGGCTCTCGCTATAGCGTCAATCAGGAAAAGTCACCGACCACCCATGGGCAGGTGCAGTAGTTAGAAGGAAATCTGAGATTGTCTCTCTGCCCCTGAGTCAAGGTGTCTCAACGTCAGTGCTGCTGAGGTTTGGGGCCGGGGAAGTCTTTGTGGGGGCGGGGGCAGTCCTGAGTGTTGTGGGGTGCCTAGCAGCCAATAGCAAAACAACCCCCCACCCCCCACACACATCTGTGACAATCAAACATGTCTCCAGACATTGCCAAATGACCCCCAAAGGCAAAATCCCACCCCTTGTAGGCACATGAAGAATTCTGAGGATCACGCTTTAAGCTGAATCCAGAAAGCAAATGCACTGGTCGGTCCCCTTGCAGCCCGGTGTTGAGGGGCTCTCCGGGCGCTTGGACACTCCTTGGCGAGGGCTGGGGGGCGGGGGGCTGGATATGATGGTTGGCCACACCTGACACGATGCTGCTTTGTAGCATCTGTCAAGCCTAGAAAAACTCCGAGAGTTGCATGCTTCTTGGTTGAAAGATTAGTTTGCCTTAGCAAATGCCATGTCCACAAAATTACACTTCGTTTATAAAGTGGAGTTTACGGATAGCAGGATTGATGAGAAGATTCAGTGAAATAGTTCAGGCAGCGTACTCAGCCTCCAATCCATAGCTGTTTTTAGGAATTATTATTGACGAATTTCCCTGTCGTGTATTTAAATCACAGCTACTATACAATGCACAGCTTTTGTGGTCTGTTAACATCATGCCTCTTCTGATGCTCACAACCACCTTGCACGATAGGTGGCGTGATGCCCATTTTATAGATGGAACACGTGAGGCTTGGGAAGGTCATATAGACCCTAGCAAGCCTGTAGAGGGTGAGGACAGTATTCAAATTCAGGCTGTTCTGCCCTGACCATGTGGCTCAGGTGGTTGGGGCGTCTTCCTGCACACCAAAAGGTTGAGGGTTTGATCCCCAGTCAGAGGGCATGTGAAACGCAACCAATCGATCTCTCTCTATCTCTGTCTCACAAATCAATAAACATACGGGTCAAGATTTAACAAGTGTTCACAGACATACTTAGAGTGTGGAGAGACTGGTATCTGTAAACAGATCCTCTTCTCGACACAGTCCCTGAACGATCTCTCTGAAACAAAACACAATTCAGATTGTTTTCAGAGACTGCCTTGTCACGTGAGATGAGGAGTTCGGGGTCTGTCCCCACTTGTTTTATCCACTCACCCACTGAAAAAGAACCTCTTTTCACCTCGGGTTGTTGTTACAAAACGTGTATGTCTGTTCTCAATGTCTGTGGCTTCTCCACCCGAAGTGGTTCCACATTCTGAGAGGACCCAGTGTGTGTCTCGTAACTCTTCCCACCTCAAGTATCATACACAGGAGTGGGGCTTCACCAATGCTTGCTCTTTGAGTTTTCTTAACTCCTAGGCACTTCCAGCAAGATGGAACTGAGGACAAGTAAAACCTCTTCATGCCACTTAAGGACTGGGAATTTCTATGTTACAGGTTAGCTCTGGAGATGCCTTATTTCCTGTTGCCCTCTGGTTTTGGGCACGATGAAGAGCAGCTCTGACGAGAGCACTTGAGAAGTGTTTGCACGCACAGCTCTCCCTCTTTCTGCAGGACCAAATTACCTGTGATGGCGGGTGCACCTGATTCCGACACGAGGTCATCTCTGTTCAGCTGGGTCTCAGGAGAGGGTCACAGCCTCCTCTCTGTCATCAGGAGGACGGTTCAGCCAAGGAAGACGTAACTATTCCAGGAAGCCAAGCCATCACTAGGGGTGTGTGTGTGTGTGTGTGTGTGTGAGAAAGTGGACTGGGGTAGGGTAGAAATCTCTGTCTAGTAAATAGCCAAGGGGCCCTTCTGTACAACAGACCTCAAGGATCCGTGTTTTCAGGGGTATCCTGGAATGAGCCCCAAATGGGAAACTCACCAGCTTTGTGGTAGAACAGATCATGAGATTATTTACACTTTAGAGAACAATTTCAAGTCTGAGAATGGCTTGGCTCTCTGGGTTCCACTGATGCATTCTAGCTCTCAAAGGGAAACGAAGCTTAAAGAACCCAGGCGGGGGTGGGGGCGGGGCGGTATTTGGGTAACGACTCTCATGGCCAGGCCAGTTGCTGGATCGGCCTGGATGAAATACAGTAGATGGTTTTGAGGCCTTCAAATGCCGTTGTGTTTTCTCAAGGCTGTGCATATTGGAACAGGTCTAGAGGGAATGTCTTTGTTCTGTTTTGAGTTTAGGGGAAAAAATACTACTCCAGCCTGTGTTTGAGTTCCCAAGGAGTTTTCGAGCTTAAAACCCGTGGCCTTTTGACGTGCAGGTAGGTTGTTCACGTCTCCCTCTCCAGTTTCCAGCCTGAAGTTGGGTATTGAGAGGCTGAAGAACCTTTTCAGAGTGACCACTGTTTTTGTTGATGTTGTCGGCGTTGTTTAGCTTTGTTCTAAATTCCCAGATCCAGGATATGACTGTGGGTTGGGAATGCCTGATTCACAGACCCAGAATGATGGGACCTATATTTGCCTGGCAAACTGCGTGGTCAGTCGGCTTTGGTTTTATTTATTAATTTTTCATTTAGGTAAACTTCACAAAGCATAACATTCGGTGGCATTTAGTACATTGGCAGTGCTATGGAACCATCATCTCTGTCTGGTTTCAAAACATTTTCATCACTCCTCTGAAGGATTCTGTACCCATTCAGGAGTCACTCCTCATTTGCCCCTCCCCCCAGCCCCTGGCAACCACTAATCTGCCCTCTGTCTGTGGATTCAGCTATTCTAGGTATTTCATATCAAGGGAATCATCCAATATGTGGCCTCTTGTATCTGGCATCTTCCACTTAGCATAACGTTTTTGAGGTTTCATTCCTGTTACAGCATGTCTGAGAACTTCATTCCTTTTCAGAGCTGAGTAATATTCCCCGACGTGGATATACCACATTTGCGTACCCATTCATCTGTTGATGGACATTTGGATTGTTCCTAGTTTTTGGCTGTTGTGAACAGTGCAGCTGTGAACATTCATGTGCGTGCATTTGGCAGGGTGCCTGTTTTGGTTCTACACTCAGGAGCAGAATTCCTCAGTTATGTGGCGATACCATGTCTACCTTTATGAGGAATACCAGCATTGGTTTTGATGGTTTAGCTCCTGGTCTCCTGTTGGTGGGGCTTTGCTGGAATCGTGAAATCAGCATTAAAAAAGAGCCGTGGTGTCACATTTTGTCAAGTGCTTTATCCGCACCTATTAATAAGATTGTGATTTTTCTTCTTTAGCCTGACGATGTGATGGGTTACATCAGGTGTTTGTTGAATACCTACAGTATGTGAAACAGTGTCCACAGATACTAGGAAGTGTGCCCAGTGGACCTAGCAGAGAAAGAAATCTCAGATGGAAAGAGATCCTGGTGGTCTATTCATTATATTAGGTTTGTGTCTGGGTTTAAATGCCTTTTCTAACTTAGATTTAAACCCCCAGGGTGACTACTTTGTTGTTTGCTAGTGTACCCAGTGTATACTCAGTAATAAAAGTTATTAAAACATAAGTAAATTTTTAAAAATAAAAATAAAAATAAAAAGAGCCTTAAAGACCGCTTAATCCATCTTCTCACCCGTCCCAGGAGTCTGTCTGTAGTAAATCTCGTAGGAGCCCCTCCCGCTCCTGCACACACAATTCCGGGGCCGAGGGTCGCCCTACCTCCCGAGGGGGGCCAGTCCCTTTGTGGCCAGCGCCACCTGTTTGTCAGCCTGCGCTGGTTCTGCCCCATAGAGGAGTTTTCCAGCTGGAATCCATAGACTCTTGGAGTTTATCTACAGATGGGCTTCAGTGTGGAGCGGCAGAGGAAGAGTCTGTAACTGTCCTTCCACGTTAAGGGGTTCCTGAACCACTGTTCCAGAGTGACCCAATAATGCCATCTCTCTCCCTCCTACCCAAGAGTCTTCAAAGGTTTGCAGGCAGACTGTCGCTTGACTGACAGCTGGACCTCTGCCGTCCAGATGCAGAGACCAGCAGCGGCTGCTGTCTCTCTGAACACCCGCCTGTGAGAGGACGGGACCCAGGCTGGAAGGCTGTGCCCTCGAGGTGGAGGCTGAAGAGCGTGGCGAGTCCCTCCCACAGGCCCCACTGTCTTTGACCTTGGCCACCTGTGGTTTACTGCAGATACTGGAAGAACGCGCTAAGAGATTGTTTTGTTTGGACAGAAGGCCATTTCTGAAAAGGCTGAGAAAGTCCTTGAAAGTCACACTGATAGGGCATCGATAGGGCGGAGGAAATATCACAACCAGCTGTTTTTTAACTGAACTTTTTATTGAAGTATAATGTACAATTAGAAAACTGGATAATCATAAAACAGTGCCTTCTCTGCAGTCCTGTTTATAGGAAGTATAGTAACAGGCAAATGCATGCCTGGTGTTAGGAGTCAGGATGTTGGTTAAAGCTGGGTGGTTAGCGCTGGGAAGGGAGCACACGGGTGCCCCCAAGATGCTGATTACATTGCGATTCCTGATTAGGAACAACTCTTTGTGATTTAACCGAACCTCAAGTCATCTTTAGTGTGCACCAAACTGAGAATAGCAAAATATCCTGGGGTTAATAGGGTTCAGACTGCTAAGCCTCCTGATTGTAGGAAGTTTTGAAGAATCTCCAGGTTTCTGTCCTGCCGTTTCTCATGCTCGGTTCCTGTGCCGCACAGGCGGTCCGCCCCACCCTCGGGCTCCAGGAGGGTGCATCAGTCTGGGGCTTGTGGGGCCATGGGCGCTCGATATAAGTCAGACAGTGAGAATCCATTTGCTGGAGCCACTGAGAAAGCCGCACATGTTGTCAGCTGGTGTTTCTAAATTGGTGGGACATAAGCTTCGACCACTGGTGGCTGCCTTTGGTGCCACACGCAGAGCGCCACCTGGAAACGAAGCCAGCACCGACGACAGAAAAGTCAAGGTTCCTGGTGACAGGATATATGGGTCCAGCCATGCTGAGAGCTACCTCCATTCCCCATGGATTTTTAATTTATATGTGCCAATAAGCTCCCTTTTCTGCTGTGTTCTTCAGGTTGAATTTTGATCCCTGGCCTCCAAGGGGTGTACTGATCGGAAGAGATTTATTTCTTAGTCAATCAGAACAATGAGATACACTTGTCCAGCTCTGACGCCTTCCCGTGGGGCGCTCAGTCTCTCTGCCAGCCCCTCTGGGTACAGCGGCAGCTCCAGACTGTGGGGGTAGGGGGGGTGCAGGTGGAGAGACCGGAGGACTTCAGAAATAGCATCTGGGTTGGAGGCATGGGGGCTTGTTCTGAAGTTGTGTCGGCACAGCTCACACACCATTTCTGGCCCGTGTGCTATTTGGGATGGCGTGGGGCGCTTAGTGCAGTCACTGGCTCACTGCTCCCTGCCATCCCCCAGGACTCGGCTCTTATGCCTTTTTCTGTCTGTAAAACAGAACCAGGATAGGTGAGAGCACAGAGCTCCATGGGAGCTGACCACCCTAATGCAGACAACCAGGAAGGGCCCAGTGATGACCTTCTGTTACCAATGTATGAAGAGGACTGAAACTGCAGTTTCAGGAACACAGTTGTTACGGCCGTTCTACCTGGGCTGTGGAGGAACTCGCTAAATCGGAATCATCTAAAACGGAGGTGGTTCTAACAGTGTCTCATGCAGGGGTGTCACACTCATTTTCACCGGGGGCCTCATCAGCCTGGTGGTTGCCTTCAAAGGGCCAAATGGAATTTTTGGACTGTGTAAATGTGACTACTCCTTAACTAGGGGCAAGGAGCTCGGTGCTGCCGCCGAGGAAAAACGAGGTGGGGGCCAGATAAAACAAGGTGGGGGCCGGATTCGGCCTTGTGTCTGCCACCTGGGTGGTCTAGCGTTCTGCTTTAGGGATGGATTTTCAGCTATTCACTGGACGGAAAATATTCTTCAATAAAACACTTAATGATTTATGATAACTTTGTAAGTAAACAAAAGATTATCATTAAAATAATCCATAGGCTTCCTTGCCCTGGGCTCCTCTCCCCATCACGGCTCACACCCGTGCGGAGCCCGCGGATGGATACCCTGGTGCCGAACGGGGGTTGGTTACGGTGTGACTGCGTGTAGCCGTCCAGTGAGCATCTGCTGACCTGGTTCCATGCAGGTTTTTCGCCCTGAGCCCCACAAGCCCACCAGCAGCCGTATAACCTTGTTTCAGCTTGATGTTCAAACCCTCTTTGGCTCATTTGCTTACACGGATGTGAACAACTACACTACAAAAGACAAGAGACTTTTATAAAATCCACAGGAAAAGACAGCTTAAAATTGCTTAGGGGAATAGGACCACATACTCTCATATCACTGAATAAGAGTTTAGAAATGACCCTCAGTTCAATTGCTTTTTTTTCTTTCTTTTCTTTTCTTTTTTTTTTTTTTTTTTGAGAGAGAGAGAGAGAGGCAGTGACTTGTTTAGTCGGTGGCAGAACAGGGCTGGAACCGGGGCCTGGGGCTGTCTAACCCGTAGGTGTGCCCGCTGACACCCTGGGGCTGGGAGACCGTGGGCCCTTTCATGGGGTTTCAGGAACCTGCTTATAGTCGGAAGAGGCGGGGCTGGAGTCGGAGCGAAAACCCCGGTGCTGTGCAGAGTTCACTGTCGTGCATCCTTTGTGCGTCTTCGCGTCCTCTGACAGATGCTAAACGGGGACAGCGACGGCCACAGGTCGTTGAATCATTTCATCGTTGGCGCTTGTTACAAATTCCTCCTCCCTGTACGCGGCTGGGAAGGATGGCTGGCACAATGCAAATGTGACTCTTCAGGTTTCATATCTTTTCTTTCCCTTCCCCTGGTGGGGAGGCTAGTGAATAGTGGTTTCTAGAAGTGAAATGTGCCAATAATTTACAGCTGGATGAATCTGCTTTTGAACTAGTACTAGGATTAGTACGTGTAGAAAGTGTGTTACAGACCAGGTATTCTGTTGAATGCTTTATATGGATTGTTTTTGCTTCATCCTCACAAAAACCCCAGGCATTAATATTGACCCACTTTTCTGACGAGGAAACTGAGGCCCAGGGAAGTTAAGTAACTTGCTCAGAGCCACCCAGTTCTGCCCTGGCCCTGAGCACAAGCTTCATTAGCAATAGAGGACCACGGACCTGAAGAACAACAGTGACAGTGGCAATTTGGGGAATGTTCGCAAGATTGCAACATCTGAAACCAGGACATGTTTGTAGATCATGGGATTCCCCGACCCCCCCCATCACCTCGTTTCAGAGATCTGAGAAATGGCAGTCCGCTCCGCCTCACCACGGACGCGGCCCTCCGCTTCCACCTCTCGCTTTCTCACTGTCTGCCAAGTCTGATAACAGAAATTCCTTCCCTGCAGCCACTCTGCAAATCTTGAGCATCCTCGGACAGACCGCTGGGCAGCGCGTGCCCTTGCCGGACGGACGCGGCCTTCGATGCTGTAGGAGGGGACGTGCGGCGCGTGTCAGCTCCGAGCACAGCGGGTGCCGGCGGCTCCAAGGACTGCGGGCGGGTTCCCGGGGCGCACAGCCGTGTGCTGCCCTTTCTAAAAATATTCCTGACAAACAGCTCCGGGGCCTTTGGGCTGCTCAGCTCTGAACCGCCGCTGCCCTTTCAAACTGGGCGCTCCCCCTCCAGGCCTGTGCGTCGTGATTTACATGCGCGGGATGGATTCAGCCCTTCTCAGAACTTGGTTCACGGCAGCCTGCTCACCAGAGGCCTTCAAAACACAATAAAGGGCACCTGGGCCTCTGTCAGCAAGGGTTGCGTGTTCATCTGCTAGTCAGAGACGAAGCGGGATGAAATAAGAGCCTCCTTGCGGGGAACCCAGCGGCAGCCTCCTATGGTTTAGGGGAGGGGGCACCCTCTTTCCAGAAGAGCAGTCACTTCTGAAGTTAAGGAAGACCCAGGGCCAAAGATACTATTTTAATTATACAATTTGAATATAAATTGCTACAACCTTTTGGAAAAGCATGTTGGCGATATGTATAAAGAGCCTCAAAGTGCGTGCCCTCTCGCCCAGTAATTCCTTTTCTATAAATGCATCTGGAAGAACAAGTTGGAAATCGAGACAATTTTGTATTCATCAGAGCATCATTTATGGTAGCAAAAAAAAAAAAAAAGAAAGAAAAGGGCCGTAACCTAAATTCCCAACACAGAGTTAGTAAAATAAATTATGGTGATCTGTTTGTTACAGTATAATGCAGCTATTAAAATGTCAGTCCTTGCAGAATTATAATGACATGGCAAAATGTGTAAGATATAAGTGAAAATATAAGCTTAAAAACTGCATGCAGTGATGACCTCAATTAAGCACAAAATACTGCACATGCACACCACACACTTGGGAAAAAGACTGAAGAAATCATTTACAATCGTGGTTGTGTCGATTGGTGAGATTGCGGATAACTATTTTCTTTTTGTATTTCTCTATTTTCTCCATTTTTGGGGGGTGGGCATGAAAATGGACTCAGCTAAGAGTCGATATTGAATTCACGTCTTAACGAAGCCTGTTTCTGAGAGAGCTCTTACGGGCTTTGCTCACGGGCAGCAGAGCTCCGCGGTGACTTTGAACGGAGACCTGCAACGTCGGGACAGGTCTGGGGTTCAGGCCACGGAGGTGAAGGAGAGGCTGGCTGGAGGTGAGCTGAAAGAGAAAGCTGAACTTGCAGTCAGAACACGGGAGCTTGCACCCAAACGCCCCTCTCTTACTAGCCGAGAGCCGAGTCCCAGTTCTTCTCTCTGCTGTCTCTCGGGAGCAGGGTGGACCCATCAGTGCCACTTCCAGGCCAGATGTGAAGCAGACCCAGGCGTGTGTGTCTGCATCCGCGGCGTCCGTGCCCTCTCGCAGGCTCCCGACCCCAAGCCCAGGCTCGCGCTGCCTGCAACCGTCCCCTAAGGAAAACTGCTCCCTGGAGAGGATCTAGTTCATTCCTTCAAATACGTATTTATTAAATGGAAGGTGCCTTGGCCAGTAAATGCTTAACTCCATGACCCTGCCTATGGACGGTTACATTTTCGTAGGGAAAAAAGGGAAGAAGCTGTAAGTGAACGGACAGGTTTCTCCTTGGCAAACTGCAGAGCGGGGCGGGGGCGGGGGGGGGGGGGTCCAACCAGGGTGGGAGAGCTCGAGGGAGCCCGCGCCGCTCACCCAGGCCCAGGACACGGAGTCCAGGGCCCCTGCTTGCCAGCAGGTGCACTTGCAAGAAAGTCACTCACCCTCCGGAAGCCTTCCTGGATCCCTCACCCGTGCACAGGAATAGTAACAGCTCCGCCACAGGGTTGTGTGGAGAGTGCAACCAGAGAGCGAAACGGGCCTTGGCCACGTGCAAGGTGTGCAAGGCCGGGGCTCCCGCTGGAGGGAGGCACCAGGACTGAAGTTCGTGGCAGATGGTTTTGTTGGCTTTGCCGAGTGGGCTTTTTTAATTTAATTTTTCAATGTTGAACGTGTTGTCAATATTGGAAAATCAAGAGATTTCCCGCTTTGGAGTGGGGGTTTTTTAACTTCTGTGGGCCCTGGCGTTCTGGCCCGGCGCCGCCGGCCTGTTCGCGCTCAGCTCTGGCCGTTCGCAGTCCCAGGAGTCGGGTCCTTGGCACCCAGCACGTCCCGCACTCACCCCCTCCCCTCGGCGGCAGGGGGGCGGGGCCTGATGGCGGAGGGCAGAATTTCCTCCCGATCCTCTGCCGGTGGGACTTTGGCCGACCCGGTAAACTTGCAAAGCCTTAATTTGCAGGACCTGTTTCTCTACCTGTTAAGTGGGCTAATATTTATATCTTCTGAGGAGACTGTGGCAAGGACTATGTGAAAAAATGCACGTGAAACACTCAGAACAGTGCCTAGGGCACACATAGGTGTTTAGTCACTTACCTGCTTGGTCCCTGAAGGCATTTGACTTAACTTCTGGTGGAAGGTGTGAATCAAATTATATTGTTTCTACTGTCTATCTCTCCAATAAGTTGTCTGCTATATGCTATGTGATGAAAAAGTGGGCTTCTAAACAAATTTAGAAACCCTTCCAAATATTCTTTTAGGTTAGCCAGTCCACCCTTCCCTTTGGAGAATGTTGTGTGGATAACATGCGACTCTTTTCCCTTTGGTGAGTTTTCCCATGCTATCCATGGACCTTTGACCTGCTGTGAGTCTATATAACGGGCTTTCAACTTGACTGTTTTCCACTGCTAGTTGTTGTCTGTCTTTGCTCTTCAACTAGTGTTTGAATATCCTATTTTTCTGTTCCTATATCCCGCAGTATCTGTAGCATATTGCCACTAATAAATTGCTCATAGGATGAGTAGCTGAAGTTACTGCTAGAAAAAAGTGAAAGGCTCTTCCAAAGGCAGGTCCAGTTGCATCCAGTTTCAAAAAGGGCCAATCCCTCATAATAGTGACATTACCTGTCCCTTCATCCCTCCGTCTGTCCACCCATTCATCCATCCATCCACCACCAACAACCTCTCATGGAGTGCCAGCTCTCTGTCAGATTCTCAGCTAGGAGGTCAGTGCCTCAGAGACTGAATGAATCACAGCCCATGAAGGAAACCAAAGACCAGGCACACATGACATGTGGTTTGCTACTTTGCATCTGAGAGGCCGGTCAGTGAGAGAATGAAGTCAGTATTTCTAGGCTCAGTGAACTAGCTCAGGGGGCATCAAATATGTGGTTTTTCTGTCCTAGTCTTTCTGGGGTTTTTTTTCCCTTTGTTGTGCCTTGCTTATAACCCTAGGCACAAGCCCCTTCTTACTAATGTGGTCACAGCATTATACAGGGGCTGGCCTCTGCCAGTCCATGGAACTGGGTTTCTCTGGGACATTCTAGGGTACGTGCTTTCTAAAGAGTTCACGGGAGGAATTTTGTCATCTGGCCAGGGCTGAACCATGCAGCAATGCTGAACCTCCTCCTGAGGACTATGGCTTGGTTGCTGCTCTATGGTGGCTTTCTTGTCTGGGTCCCAATCGTGTTCTGAAAACTGTATCGGTTCCTGGAGACTTGGGTGGAGTTGTTGTCCCGTTTCTTTCCAAACCAGGGCAGGACTCGCCTCACCTGTGTTTACCGGCCACTCATGGGAGGACAGGATTGGATCAGCCACGTCCTTCTTCGGCCGGACAGTCCTTTCTGTCACAGCTGGTGGCCCCGAGAGGGTCTTACGTCACTTCAACAATAAAAAGGAAAGAAAATGGCTTTCTTGTCAAGTGCCTTTTGATATTGATATCATTTGAATAATCATATGATATTTTTCTTTTGACATTTATTCTCTTCTCCAATATTATCTTGATGCTAAATGTGGGGTAGAATTCCCCGCCCCTTGTAGTTTGAACAGGAAAGAATCTTATTGTAAAAACACTCCTTCTCCTCCTCCTCCTCCTCCTTCTTCTTCTCCATCATATGTATAATTATTGAGGCTAAGGATACACACACATCATTTCAGGGGGGTTTTAATGAACTTGCTAAAAGCTTTAATACTGCTAAGAAATTCTCCTGGAAGGCTAAGAAGCTCCACGTTAGTGAGGGTCGTTTCTGCGCCCCGCTCCCGCCCCAGCTGGCTGCTCCCGAGTCTGCACAGCTCAGGCTGCACGAGGTCGCTGGGGAGACTAGAGAGAGGAAGGGAGCACTCAGGTGACCTTGGTGCCCTTGTCCTCACCTTGTCCTTCAAATGCACTAACAGATACTGAGTGTTGTCCCTCGGGTGCCCACTGCCTTGTGTCTCTCCGGTACTTGTTCTCAGTACCTCCTTTGCTGTGGTGGTGGTTGGGGTTGTTTGTTTGTTTGTTTGTTGTATTGTATTTTATCATTTTCATTGAATATTTGGGGGTGACTGGTTAATAAAATGATACAGGTTTCAGGTGTATAATTCTATATCAACGGTATATTGTATTGTGGATTTACCAACCCAAGTTCCTTCTTTTTAATGTTTAATTTTAAAGTCATTTTATATTAATGAAGAAATTCATGTTTACTGTAGAGAAATGAGAAAACGTGGTTGGACCAGAAGGGGCGTAAAGACCAATGACCCCACCATGCAGAGGAAATCCCTAGCAATGCCCCTGGGTGTGTGTGCAGGTGTGTGAGTGGCGAGAGAGAGCTCGAGGTGGAGACAGAAAGAGACACTTTTATCTCTGCTTGTGTTGTCTGGGATTTTATTCCCGGTACCTAGAATAGTGCCCACTACCTAGTAGGTGTGCAATAAATATTTGCTGAAGGAAAACAAATGGATTCAAGATCCCAGAAGCCTTCCTCCTCCAGAAGCTCCCAGTCACCCCCTGAGGAGACGTCCTGTTTGCGGTCCCACAGAGCACACAGCCAAACACACACACACACACACACACACACGCACTCACGTTTCCACGCGCACACCCACCTCTCGCATCAGAGTCTGGTCCGTCCGGAGAAGGGTGCCGCTAGCCTTTAGCCTGTCTGCCTCAGCATCTTCCCCTCCTCCGCGGAGAAGGGTTCTCGTAAGGTCAAATTTCTTCAGTGTCAAGTTACACTTACGTCTCCGTATCCTAAAAATGAAAATAGTCAGTGTTCATCATATCCTTCTGCCGTGAGATATCCCCTAATTCATGTAAATGAATGGTTTTCATTTCCTAATGCAAGAACTGAAGGGTCTGTTCTAAGAGGCAGCATGTTTCATTTCAGCAAAATGCATCTGAGCTGTGCCTTCTACCATTGCCAAAACCTGGGAGGGGAAAGCCAGTGAAACTTGATCCCTAAAGCCGAGAGGAAGGCCCGCAGTACAGCAGCCCCTGAGGGGCTGGGCCGTCCTTCCCAGCAACAGAAACGCCAAAATATAGGGCTCTAACGAGAACGGGGCTCTCGCTGGCGTGGTCAGCCTGGAAGTCAGGGGCTGTTGGTTGGATTCCAGGCATCCTAGGCGGGAGTCACTGCCGTCCCCAAAGAAATAGGAGACAACCTCGGCTTCGACAAAGACAAATGCCTAGGTGCAGCCAGGTCGAGGCTTTTGTGGCTTTGCCCTCGCGGCCTCAGGAAGCTGAAGCCCTGCGGAGCGGCTTCCTGAGCAGACGAGCGGAAGACCAGCGAGGGTGCATCAGGGTCAGCGCAGGAGCCCACTCGTTTTCCGGAGAATTGTTGTGAGAAGGGTCTGTGGCTTCGTCCAGGATCGGTGGGAATGAGATCGGGATCCGGCAACAACGGCTGTCATGGGTATGGGAGTGGGAAGGGGACAGGTACGCCTGCCCGTGGTCGGTGTAGAAAAGAAGTTGTGCTCCAAAGTGGTATTTTAAACCATCACCCTCGGAAAAGCGTGTTTGTTATAAAGGGTCCCCCTGTGCCTCGGGTGCCCACATGATTTTTTTAAAAATCAACTTAGGGTGCTTTTGAGAGTGGAAAAGTTCGCCATTATCCCCAGACAACAGGAGCAAACAAAGACCCACGACACGTGGCTCCTCGCAAACCGCCTTGCATGGAAATGTCCCCGCCCTGAGTTGCAGGGGCCAGCAGGGCAAATCCTCCCGTTCCGCTCTGCTCTGCACTCTTCCCAAGGGGCCCTTTGATTGCGGCACTGTTATCTCAGCTCCCCAGCGTGATGATGAGTGATCCAGCACCCACTCACCCGGTCTTGTCATCCGCACCCTACGCAGGGTGGCTCCCAGGGAGAGCTCCACGGTGTGGAGACTTTCCTGCCCAGGCTGCTGGGCTTGCAGGGCGTGTGTGATGCATGCCCCTGCTGCCCCCGATGGCAGCCGTGCCTTCCCCACTGCTGGGGTAGGACTGGCTGTGCCACCTGACCTTCGGGGAGCTAGCTCTCCAAAATCCTGCCCCAGGAGCCTGCCCCCGACACCTGCCGGCCATCATTCACTACCATGTGCTCCCTGCACGGCCCGTTTGCCATGAGCAAGTGACTGAAGAAGTCCATTTACTGAGCACGGGAGAGTGGGGATTCCCTCAGGGAGCCACCCAGGAGTGCCAGCCCCACCTCCCAGACTGGGCGTCAAGGTATCTGCTCTGACTGATGGTGCCCTTGGCCTGCGACAACGTGACCCTTTCTCGGTTTGCGTCGTCGCTGGTGTTCAGTTCCCAACGTGAGAGGAGAGTGTTGGAGCCGGAAGACGTGGACCCTAGTCCTGTCTTTCTCACAAACGAGGTGTGACTGCAGACAGGTCACTTCCCCTCCCTGCACCCCCCTCTTCCTCCGTGAAGTGGGTGGGAGGACCAGGTCAGTGGCCATCAAGCTATTTTAAATATGATGCCCTTTTTTTTTCAAAACATAACATAATCCCAACACAGAATGCTGAAGCTGCTCTGGTTGGAGCCAAAATAAGCCCAGACCGGGTGGAGCTCACGGGGTTCGCTCCCTCCCAACCTGACCCATCGGCTCCCCCTAGGGCCTTCCTGACCCACCCCCACGCCGGCCCAGCAGGGGACTCGGTGATGCTTCTGTCTGTCCGGCTGCCTGCTGTCTGGCCCTCTTTCTAGGTAGGCTGTTCCCTGCAAGCAGGCATTCCTGGCAGGGGGTGGGTGGGAAAATTAGAAGGAGATGAAATTTAAATCTCTCCAGTTTGCTGCCGTCAGCAGCTCTGATCACACACTCCGCTGGGGCGGAGGTTGAAACCGAAGACACAGAGGTTTTAGGTTCTCCATGCACTGCAGTGTCCGCGGGGCTGGGCTCACGGTGCGGGAGTGTCTCGTGCGGGCTGACTGTCCTCGGCTGAGTCTGGGTCTCCTCTAGGACCGTGGTTGCCAGGCCTGAAACACCACTTAGAATGACCCTGATCTTGGGGCACACCGGGCCCTCGTCAGCACTTGTTAAATTGAGGAGTGGCCCAAAGCCAGCAAGCAAGCAAGGTGGCCATGATGTCCTTGACTTTCTACTCTATAGGGGACCCTTAATTTGTATTCCCTTTTTAGATACTTGCAACAGCTCTGGCACAAGGCTTAGTATTTTGATGTTGTTTCCTGGCTTATCTGCCTCCTGATGAAACTGAACATGCTTTGAGTGGCAGGAATGATGTTGTTTTTGTTTGTTTGTTTAATCTGTGCATCTCAGCCCAGATGAGTGACACATAGTAGGCCTACGGATGTTTGTTGGTTTTCTGTGCGTAGGATAGGTGAGTACAGGGAAAAATGAAGCTCTCGGGGGTAAGTAACTAGGTGGGCAGTGGGTCTGGGGTAGACGTCTGTCCCCATCATTCCCGGGCAGTTCCAGAGTTCAGAAGGTGTGCCATGGGGTTCCGATGCCTCCACCTTCACGGCGCCCACCTGCAGTCCCCTGGGCACGCCCCGCAAGCATCTCTGGGCTGCCCTGCAGGCCTCAGCCCCTCCCCAGCACTGCTCTTTCCCCCTGCTTGGCTCTCCCCTGCCCTCCCCCCCACACACACACAGCCGCTCCCCCTCCCAGGAGAAGCTGTCAGCGGGGATAAAGACATGAGTGTCCGGTAGGAAATTGGCAGTCTGCTCTGATGCCGTTTATCTTCGGGACTGCGGGCTTCTCCATGCAGTGGTTCCCAAACCTGTCAAAGGTAGATTGCTGGGTCGCACCCCAGGCCCCTGAATCTGGGTTTCTGGAGGTGGAGCCCTGCCTGCGCAGCTGACTTCTTTTTTCCTTTTTAGTAAATCTGTTGGGGTGACGCTGGTTAACAAACTCATACAGGGTTCACGTGTACAGTTCTGCGGCACACCATCTGCACACGGTACTGTGTGCTCGCCAGCCCGAGTCACATCGCTGTCCCTCACCATTCATCCGCTCTTCCACCGCCCTCCACCCCCTCTCCCCACAGCAATCACCGCGCTGGGCAGGTGACTTTGAAAGCCACTGATCCTGCCCTTCCCGTCCAAGTTCATCTTCAGCCACAATCCCCCAGGAACTGCCCGTTGGGGTCACGTGGGCCAGTGTGCCCTGCCCAGCCCCTGCCTTGCCAAATTCCTCTGCTACCCCTTGGGCCCTGGTTTTTCTCCCGCTGGAAGAAGACCGTGCTCCTGTCTGCCTTCCTCATCATCGCAGGGGGTCTCTGGAGCCTCCCCCAAGTCTTCTCCCCTCAGCCTGGGCGGCTCACCCTTGCTTTCTCCTTTTCGGGACCGCTGGCCCCAGGGACAGGCCCCACAGGTTAGCCTCACTGCCGTCCTCCAGCAAGCAGTCAGTGAGCTGCCGCGCTGTGCCGAACACTCACCGGATGTGGGGGGCAGCACAGTGGCCCGAACAGACAAAGGCCCTGTGCCTGCGGAGCTTACGTTCTTGCGGAGGAGACAGGCAGAAAACGTAACCCACGAACATACTTACAATGTAAGGGAAGGTCTGCTAGGGGCGACCAAAGGGGGCATTCTAGGCCGGGTGCTGGGCAGGCCTGAGTGAGCGGCGTGGGGGGAACCACGCGGATCCGAGGCACAGACGGTTGCAGGCAGAGGGGCAGCCGGTGCAGAGGAGCCAGGCGGGCGGAAGGAGCATCTTCTCTGCGTGCAACCGTCTGTGCCGTGGTTGGAGAGAGGAGTGCGGTGCCCAAACGGACTCTCCCACTCTCCCCGGTGTGGAGGAGAGACTCTGAGGGGTTCCGGCAGGGGCAGGGAGAGCGGCCTGGAAGGTCTCGCAGAGGTCAAGGGCTAGGGGACTGGAGCTAAGGTGACATCGTGGCAGGTAATGAGCAGAGACTGGCCTCAGGATTCGCTTTGAGGGCAGAGACTGTGGGTTTGGGGGTGGGCAGTTAACTCTGAATTCCAGGACTCACTCTATCAGCGACTGAACGGAAACCCAGTCTGCTATTTTCCTACTTGATGGTTTCCCTCCTGGGAGGGCGGGGACCGTGCCCACCCTGGGGCACATCCCTGGCGGGGGCCTGGCTCCCAGCTGGCACCGCCCACGGGTAACACAGAGGCTCAACCCCATGCCGTGGCGTCAGCACCGGGGTGGTTCGTGTGCTACGGGTACAGGGGGTTTGTGAGGGTGGCCCCTCTGCATCACTCAGTTGTCATCAGGGACTTAAGAGGCCGCCTCTGCCTCTGCAGGAGCTGGGCCGGGGGAGGAGGTGGGAACAAACCCAGAAGTTCAGCAGCCCAACCCCTCGCTTTCCTCGTTTAGACGGCTTTGGGGGAGGGCTCCTTCCTGTTTCCTGCCCACCCTGGAGCCTCCCTGCCTTGTACATTCTCTCCCTCCCTCCCTCTCTCTCTCTCTCTCTCTCTCTCTCTCTCTTGCAGATCTCTTGCTCTCCTTCTTGACTTAGCAAAACCTCACCCCGCCCCCGAAGCCCATTCCAGATGCTGTTGCTTCCACGGAGCTTTGCCTGCTGTGCCAGCCAGAGGCGGTGTCTGCCGCCTCTGAAGCCCCGAGTGGTTGGTGCCTGCTGTGTGGCATCCCTTTCCCCAGGGCTTTCCCTAGTCCTCTGAGCCCAGACGCCCACAGGGAAGTGATGGGCCCTAATGATCTTCGAGTCCCTCCTGCAAGGCCCAGCACAGTCTCTTGAACCCAGTGGACACCTGAGAAATATTACTCAAACTGAAATGGACTTCCTTTATGACATAGTTGAAGCAGCCTCAGGACACTTCTTGTCTTTTAAAGGAGATTTGGGTTAGGAATCAAACAATCACATGCCTGAGATATGTCAGATGGAGAATGAAAGTAAAGGAAGTAGGACAAGTATAAGAAAAGTGTTGATAGAGACACCATTCTAAGACAGATTTCACTTTCTTTGTAACCCTTTGTAAGATGATAAGAGGCGTTAGGGAGTGGTGGGGACTGGGGTAAAGGGAGCATGTGCCCATCTATTCATCTGAAGTTGACAGCCAGCCCTGGCTCTAGACAGTCATGGCCGGAGTATTTCTGGATATTCTGATTTGTCAAGAGAAGCTGCAAATTCAGACTTTTTGCATGAAACATTCCGACTTCTAGATGTTAGCAAGTGATCTTTTTCTCTCCACCTCCCACCCACCCCTGGCCAGCACTGCTGGGAGGGCCTGGCTACCAGTTTAGGACCTCTGATTTACATATTAGGTTTTCTTCCCCTGAGGGAAGTAAATTCATTTTGTGAAATCTCCAGGAGCTCTAGCTGCTTTTCAGTATGAGGAGGATGTTTGCATCTTGTTTTTCTTCTCCAGCATTCGCCTTCCATTGTCCTACTTCCATTGGAGTGGGAACCCTGGGGTTACTGTTATTAATTTGTGCTTGAATCCCAGCTTCATGCGGCATAAGGGCTTCTGGAGCTAGCCTTGAACTCTGCACAACGAGCTTTTTCTTTTCCTCCAGGAGTGGTTGAAATGGAGGCTGCTGTCTTCTGCAAAGCATAATTGGTTTTAAATTGCAGGTTTAATAATAATGATGTTGGGCTTAATGTAGTGCCTTTCAGCCCCCGCTGGCAGCCCTTGGCAACCCGTCACTCACTCATCTGCCTGCTCTCCTCCGGAGGAACCAGCTGTTAGGGACCTCAGCCCCTCTGCCCCATCCTCACAGACCCCAGGAATGAAGGGGTCAAACGCCCCACGTCACCATGGGCCCCTGGAGGACAGGAGGCTGATGGGCACCGCTTGTGCCCAGGCATAGGGGTCCGAGGCTGGACCTTCAAGGCTCCTGGTCGTCTTTTTCCTCTTCTTTGGGTCACCCCGCGGCTCATCGGGAATTCCGTTGGGAGACAGCAGAGGAACTCAAACTCTGCAATCTGGCTTCCGTGTGGAAGGCTTAATTAGGAGGATGTGTTTACTTAATTGGCTATCATCAGGCTTCTGGCTTCTTTCTGTATTTTAAGTAACTTTTTCCCATTCCTCACTTTCCTCTCTTACCATGGCCAACAGAGCGTGTCTCTAAAAGGCTCCACCTTGTACCTCAGTTTCTCCAAGTGGAAAGAGCACTGGTTCCGAAGTCGGAGGGCCTGGATTCTGATTGTGACACCTTCTAAAATGCTCTGGGTAAACTTAAAAAAAAAAAAAAAAAAAAAAAGACGCCCCTCTCCTGGCTCTTTTCCGTCCTGGACGGAGGAGTCCGCTCGATTATACAACCACGAACGTCCCTTCCAGTGCTTGCAAAGGATGATTCACGTGTTCCTCTGAAATGACGCCGAGCTCTTCCCTGCACAAAATTCAGTGTGTCTCAGGAGTCCATAAAAATACCACTGTACATATGTTATACAACAGACTAACTGAGGCTTGGACAAGCGAGGGCTTGTTCAGCGAAAACTCGGCACTTAGGTTATAAAAAGCGCAGAGGAGGATGTTGGTGTCGTGTGATGTGGGGCGTCCTGCTTGAAAATTACAGGCAGCGCACTCAATGAGAGGGTAGCAGCAGCCCCCACCGGCTGGTGGCCGCCCCGGGGAGGTTTCCCAGGGTCCACCCACCCTGTGGGCAGACCACAGGCGCTCGGCTCTCGTGGTCTAGTTCACTACGGATGACCAGCAGCTCCTCGTTTGTGTTGGGTTCTGACCCGCCTTGGCTTCGACCGCCGTTTCTGGAGAGTTTTTTGTTTCTGTTGTAGATGGGAGCAAATTATAACGTGGGAAGAGCAGATGGGGGTGAAAAGGGAGACATGAAGCCTCAAGAAGCTTCCTTGGGCTTGGAAGTCTGCAATGGCCATGTCGGCAGGGTTCTGGAGGAAGCGGCGCTTGCAGAGCCTGAAGGGAGCACCCAGAGGACACCCTATTTTGTGCCAATGTCACCTGCAGAAAGCTGACCGGACAGCTGTATTCTTGCTTCCCTCTCCTCCTTGGAGCACGCTTTGCCTCCAGAGGCCCCAAGCGAGCATACAGGTGGATGGTTAGCTCACTATATCACACCCTTCCTTTTTTTTCCATCTTTAGGTGCCATATTTTTTGCAGGGCAAAATGGACACCAGAAGGTTACAGGCTTTGTTCTCTCAAAGTAAGCATTCTTAAAAAGGACCAAACCCTAGTGAGTGATTGATAGATTCAGTGGGAAGGGAAAGCATGCCCCCCCTTGCCAGAAACAATTTGCCAACTTCTCCGCGCATTGGAAGAACAGCGTCGAAGTGGTCGGCGTGAGCAGCTAATGAAGACAGCCTGGCCTGGCTGTGCAGTGAGGGGGTGCGAGGGAGGGTGGGCAGAGGAGGCTGCAGCAGAAAGGCTGGGTTTTTACTGCGCTGAAGCGTTAGAAACATCTGGAAACAACTGCCCATGTTGACTCCAGGTCTGAGAACGAGGGTCACAATTTGGGGTCTAGGTTTGACTATCAAAGACTGTTGTCCCCCATTTTCTTTAAAAGCCTGACTACATGTGGCTGGCGGCTCACGTGTTAAAGGCTGTGATTTAGATCGCAGGCGAGCCCGGAGCTGTACAGGCTCGGGGCAGAGACAGAGAGGCAGAGACCAGGTCCGTTCTGATGGGAAAGGCAAGGCCCACGGTAGAAGAAGGTGGACTTGGGACAGGCAGTGCGGGAGGGGTGCCGGTGCCTCCGGGGGACTTGTGCCCTGCAGAGCCACAGGGCACTGCTTGCTTCCCACTGACCCAGCCCTGACGATGCGCCTGGAGGGAGTTTCTCTAAAGGTCAGGGTGCACTCTGAGAAAGCGCCACGGGCTGTCAGCTCTCTGAGGGCGAGGGCCGCGTCCAGTTCTGGCAGCACCACACCCCAGCACCAACCAGCCAGTGTTGTTATTCACCATCTGGTGGATTGTTAAATAAAAGGAAGGGGGAGAGGCGCTCGGGAAGACCTCACCCCAGTGCAGACCAGCATCCCCTCGGGGCCCCCCTGAGTCCCTGGGTGGCTACTGCCGGGCTGTGGCCTGGTCAGCCGTGGAGACATGCCACTGCTTGGTGGCGAGTAACACACCTCCTCTGCATACTTGAAGCCGAAGACTAATTTCTTGGAAGGCTATCAGGCACTTCCCAGAGTCAACGGGGAACTGAAGAAGCACAGAGTCAAGGTGGACTACAGGATGACTGCCAGGGTCACTCTCAGGGAAGGTCCTGGGGACACTCCAGGGCCCCCCAGGGTATCCCTGGCTTTCCTCCTGCTGCTCTGGCCTCTCAGTGCTGCCCCCCAGTGGAGGGCTCCTAAACTTCTCCATCTGCGCATCCTCCGGCCAGATCCCAAGTCCAGGATGAGGGCACCATGCCTCCACCCACTCGTCAGCTTGGGTCCTGGCCGTCCTGCTGGGGTGAGTAAGCTTGATGGGGTGCAGGGCACTGCCTTACACATGCAGGAGCCCCTCCTTCCCAGGTTAGAGCAGGGTGGCCATGCCGGGTGGCCAAGCCAAAAACAGAATGTCCCCTGGAAGCAGGAGTTCGAAGAACCCATCAATGTGATGAATAATCCAGCTAATTAAGCAAATATGAAGAAAGAAACAAAAACGCCACTATGTATATTTTAGAATTTTATTTTGTGTCAAATCAGAGTCAACAGGGGCCAGCGGGTTATAGGCTATTAAGAATATGTTAATGGCAGTTCCCAGGGGCTGTGACCGTTTATTGGCTGCTTGTGACATTCTGCTCAGGCTCCAGGAAAAGTCTCAAAGTGAAAGGGAGCGGTCAAGGTGTTTCCATCAGGGGCTGACCCCCAGCCAGAGCACTGCGCCGAGCGTGCACATCTGGGTGGGGCGGCGGTTCCCCACCTGGAACACGGGCTCCGACTCTGTCCCCTGCTTCCCCTCCGAGGCGCCAGCTGTGCCGGGCTGTTGTTCTCGGGCCCCATGTAGGGAGGGGCGGGCGGCGGGGCCGGACAGCCCAGCCTTGTGCCCCATAAAGTGCTCTGGCTTCTGAGGGTGAATTAACTCTTGTTTTTATTGCACTGTTAATTCCAGCTCCTGTCTGTCTCCCTAATTCATTCCACATGTCCGGTCCCTTCTGACCACAGCAGTGACCGCCCAGGCTGGGGGCGCATCTGTTTTGTGTGGCTTGTCCGCCAGTCTGCTGGCAGCTCTGCCCGGGGGCCCTCTGGGTCCTCGGGCGTGTCTCCCGGGGGTGGGGGGCGCCTGCTCCTCCTGCTCTCGACCACACTGGATTCTAAACTTTCCAAGGGCCTGGCCTTGACTTCTTTCTGCTTTATATCTTCTCTGCGCCAGCCACTTAGCAGGGCTCAGCAAATGTTTTTCACTCAATGACGGATACGAGCACCTCGGAGGGCTACCTGCCGTAAACCACGCCTGCCCACTGCTGGGAAGAGCAACACCTTCAAGTCTTTTCAGTGGAGTTGGGGTTGGGCAGCTCTTCTGCACAGGAAGGTTTTAGGGAGGGGACACCCCAGAGCCTGGAAAGGGGCCATGGAGCACGGGGCCCAGGCTTTGGCCTGGAGATGCAGCGTCCACGTGCTTGTACCTCGCCTGGGCTGGGGAGGGCTCCCAGGGAGGAGGGACATGATGGAGGCAATGGGGTGGGCAATGGAAGATTTACCTTCCTCACGTGTGGCGGGCTCAGGACAGGTCTGCCTGATACAATCCCATAGTCATATGTCACCTTCAAGTTGAGTTTTCTAAAATGAGTGTTCCTTGGAAGGGTCTTCCTTCCTCCCTTCCTCCCTCCCTCCCTTTCTCCCTCCTTCTCTCATCTTGACTACCTCCTCCGCCTTCTCTCTGCAGAGGTAGAAGGGAGAAGGCATCCCCAGGTGGGTACATGTGGCCGTTTCTGAATCTACCCATTTTTTCCTACAGTAGGGAAGGTGTGTGGTCCCTGCCTTAAACACCAAGTGGTGGAGTCATAAAGGATGAGAGAAAGAATTGTGCCCCTCCCCAGCAGCCGCCCACCTCTGCCTCCCGCGTGTTCCCTGGTTACAGTACGTTCCTGGTCCTGCCTGACTGTGCACCCCGCTCCTTCCTCCTCCTCCTCCTCAGTTTTCACAGCAGCTCCTCAGCTTTGCCCCAGTTCTCACCCCATTAGTAACACTCTTGAAACCCAAGATCGGCCAGCCCCCACGCCAGCTCTTCTCATCGTGAGCCTTCACCTCCCTTTGTCGGTGCCCACTCACTCCCCCAGCTTCTTACGCTATCATCCCATTGTCGTTATTTCTGGGTGCCTGGGAGGGAGCAGCCTGAGCTAGCTGCTGCACAGTCAGCGTGCATGGGGCCCCCCCCACTCAAGTGTTTTAAAAAGGGTGCCTTTGGGCAGCTGTTAGTGCGTGCACCCTAAGCTCTGTGAGGTGGTTTCGGGGGAGGGGAGTTCTTTATTCTTTCACCCAACACTGTGGTTTAGCCTGATCTGCTGGCCCTCTCCTCTGAAGCCCAGGGAGTGGCCCATGGAACTTTGTTAGGTGCCTCTATAAAAGGGCAGGGGAGGGAAAGTGTAGTTTGTGAAAACCTAAAAATCCCTTTACAGAGGGACTTGCCCAAAGCATTAACAGGTTGTGTTTGCCGAGGGCAGGGTCCGTGTCTCTGTTGTTTACTCCTGTGTCTAAATCTAAAAGGTAACCAAAATGAGTGTGTGCGGCGTGAATTTCCAAGACGGGATGTGGGTTTTGGCGTCTTCCAACATTAGGACTGTCGTTTGCAGAGCGCCGCCTGGGAAAGGCTTGGGGTGCCCTGCTTTAGGTGAGGCAGGCGGGGGGAGGGGTGGGGAGAGTGCTTCCTGGCCATTATTTCATCTTTTTAAGGAAGCATACCGGAAGTGGAGAAGGGCTGCCCTTAGCGGATTTAACGGCCACTGGGTTGGTGGAACTCAGGTACAATTGCATTAGAAGGTATGTTTACTGAGCATCTAGAGTGAGCTCGCTGCGATTCTTAAGAAGTATTTAGACAACGTGCCAGGTGTTTGAACCACGGTGACCAGTTCCTGGAGTGAAATAACGTCAGGAGTCCCCATGAAACGCGCCTGGCGGAACAACACGAGGCAGTGCGTGAGCGTGACGTGAGGCCGGCAGGGGGCGCTGTGCGCAGTTAAACTAAGAGAGAACCTGGACAGGCGGGGGGCGGTTGTCATAAAGACATTTGGGAGAGAGTGGGACTGGAGGTGAATATCAGAGACTAGGATGCATGTGAACTGTAGAGCAATAGAAAGCCCAGTGGAAAGAAGTGGGAGACGGGCCCAAAGGTCCAGAGCTTGGTGTAGTCCTAGACACGTCAGGCTGGAGGGTATGGCAGCGCCTCCCGATGGGGATGTCCTCAAGACAGTGGGAGCTGCTGCGTTGATGTTTGCGTGAGCGGTCTCAGAGAAGGAAAACCAGGGGGATAAGGGCTCAGCATTGCCCCAGCACCTTCTTCCATTCGATCTCAACCCAGGGGCAGGTTGGGGCCGTGGAGGAAGCTGGGGTCTGCAGCTCTGGGGAAGCCGGAAGGCTGTGTTTGTGCACAGGTTGTGGAGCGTAAAGCAGACATTAAAGGATCAGGTGTAGGAGCCCAAGAGACCTTCTAGAAACTTCCTGGATCAGAATGTCTGGGAGTCTGGACATCTGGATTGCAATTTCTCTTCACTGACCAAATTTCAAGCCAATCAACTAAGTGTTATAGGAGAAATCCAACCTAATATGAATATTTATAGTCTGTCAATTCATGCATTCTGGCTTAATACATACTTTCTTACTCGCTGGAGGTGGTTGAAATTAATTAATCCATTCATGATTTTTCACATCACCAATGGTTAACTGAGAAGCTCTGAGCAGCTCTGCTGAGACACCCGGCCAATTAATATTCAGACTAAGCGGCTGGATATCTGTCAAGTGAGTTGATGATTTTTAATTGTTAAAGTCATGAACAAAATAATAGAATAAACTCTGCTTACACAGACATTTGAAAGACCAAGTTGATTTAGCAGCAGCGATGTTATACTGAAGGGGTGGCAACATTCTCTTGATCCTGTGTCAAGGGGCCAGGGCCAGACTGGGGGCTGACCCTTGGAAACCACTGGCACGATATCCGGACTAGGCGTACAGCGTCTGAGAAGCACAGGCCGACTGGCCATGGGCCAAAGTCAGAAGTCAGCACCAGCGGGCGCAGGGGCAAAGCAGGTGCTGCGGGTACGGCAGGCATATAATCAAGCAAGACTGACCCGTGTGTGTGTGTGTGTGTGTGTGTGTGTGTGATAAAATACATGAAGCATAATATTTACCACTTAGAAGTACAATTCAGGGGTACTGAGTACACTCACAGTGTTGTGCAACCACCACTACTGTCGAGCACTTTCGTCGGCCCAAAAGGAGCCCCATTCCTGTTAAGTAGCTCCTCCTATTCCCTTTGCTCCCAGCCCCTGGCGACCACTGATTTGCTCTCTGCCTATGGATTTGCCTGTTCTGGATATGTCATATCAGTGGGATCATGTAATGTGTGGCTTTTTTGTAAGTGACTTATTTTACTTAACATTCTGACCTTAAGGTTCATCCATGTTGTAGCATGTATCAGTATATGATTCCTTTTTATGGTTGAGTAATACTCTGCTGTACGATACATCACATTTTGTTCACTCGTTCATCAGTTGATGGGCATTTGGATCGTTTCCACCTGTTGGCTATTGTGAACACTGCTGCTGTGAACATTTCTGTGCAAGTCCTCTTGACACACCTGTTTTCAGTTCTTTGGGATCTGTACCCACGAGTAGAATTGCTGGGTCATAGGGCAATTCTGTGTTTAACTTCTTTAGGAACTGCCAAACTTTTTCACAGAGCTGCACTGTTTTACATGATCTCCAACAACACGAGAGGGTTCTGGTTTCTCCACATTCTCACCCACATTCGTTTGACCAACACCAATTCTTGTTGTGAGGGTTTCACAGCCATGTGCTTCTGCAAGGGCCAGAGGCTGCCCCCAGTGGGTAAGCCTGGAACAGACTTCAAGGCCCAGCTCCCCACGCCATTGGCCTGACGACCACCAACCACCGTGAAGGTGACTGAGGGAGAGGACAGGCCTCAGTCGAGTGCTTCGTGGTCACTTGCTCAGGCTTTGTTCACGACCTCAGCACTTCCCCGGGGACGCGCCGACCTGCACAGTCACTCCCTCTGAAGCCAGAGGAGGCCCTTGCCCTGCTGCAGTGCCACCATCCAGCACTGGAACCCCAATGCACCGTTGTGTCTCAACCTCCACGGAAGCCACGTGTCATGCTGGTTGGCGAGTGCAGCCGGCTGTGTGCAACCCCTGGCCACAGATCAAGGCTCACTACATGGAAGCAGTAAATAATATCGGGATCGGGGAGGGAGGAGGCTTCAAACCTAGCGCTGGGCTTGGGAGAGAATGCAGGCTGCTCTCTTCGTCCTTCCCACGTGGAGTGTACTCCTCAGCTGTTTAAACTGGGCCCGACATTCACGGGCCAGGTTATTCTTCAGCCCCCTCTCCAGCCCCCACCCCTCCACCACACACTTCCCCTCAGCAATGAGCAAACTGGGAATAATTTGACTTGAAATCCAGGTGGAGCTCAGTAGAGCGGGTAATTAAGAATGGGATTTTTTAGAGCACTTAGGGAGTTATGCGAAATCAGAAATGTCTTTTTCCTTTGAATAAGAGTTAGTGGTTTGTGCGGGCAGCGGCTAAAACGTCATTCTCTGTGTCCCTGGAAGCTGGAGGGCTCTGAGACCAGCCCTCAGTGACTCTTAGAGTCGGGGTGAACCTTTGCCGGCATCAGCATGGCCTTGGCCCCTCCACACAGAGCACCTCCATGCCAGACGCTGCAGCACCCCCCCCACCCCCGGCCCTCTGCTATATCAGCGGTCAGGCTGACCTGCTTGCCGGGGAAAGCAGCTCCCGGCCCCCCTGCCGGGTCCCAGCATGCTGCGCATCAGCCACTCCAGCCACAGAGCTCTGCCCCCAATGGCTGTGCGGCCCCTTGTCTAGAGCAGACCAAAAAGAAACAAACTCCCCCAGCCCAACAGCCACCACAGCCTCACCACAAGGAGAGAATGACGATCGTGAGCCATGCTGGAGGGAAAGAGCTAAGAGGGAATGCCGAACCACTTTGGCAAATTCTTCCTGTGAGCTTCAGTGACGTGTGTGCTCTTAAGTAGAATTTGAAATTAGGAACCTGGAAACTTGGAGGAGACTGGGAGGGAGGGGTGGCGGCGAGACAGTAGAACAGGAAGCCTCAGACCTTCCTTCGTTCTCCCTGCGGAGACGCTGGCTCAGCAACTGCACGTGGACCGAGTCCCCCGGCGAGAAGTCCGGTTCGGAGGATCCCGTGACCCAGGGGAGCACGAGAGCGGCCGCACTGAGACTGTCCTCCGACTGCAAGTTGGAAACGGCCAAGCGCAGGCAGGCAGTCTTCAGAAACTTGCAAATAAAGGAAAGCAGTCACCCCACTGGAAACAACATGCGGATCCATGCGTAGTGGGTCCCGCGGAGATGCGTGTGAAGGGAGGATGGCCCGGCCCGGGAATACCAAAGAGAGGAGCAGCGGGCAGGCGGGCCACCGAAGTCCAGGTGGGGGGCAGGGCCCCGGCCGTCCCCTCCTTCAGCACGGCTGCTGGTGGGGACCAGCGTGTGTCCCAGCCCCGGACAGGGAGCCGCCCCTGCTCCTCCACGAGGGCGCTCTGCCTGTCTCCCCAAACACCAGTGGCTGCACTCCCCTCAAGGCTGGAGTTTCCGACACCCAGAACCTAAGATCGGGAGAGGAGTCTATTGTTTTACGCGAAGGACTTTGAAGACGGTCACTGAAGTTATAATGAAGATAAAAGGCAATGTCCTGCCCGACACGGCTGTCTCTCTTTTCCCGCTCCCTCCTGCCCTGGCCTCTGGAAAACGCAGCTCGAGAGCAGACGGCCCTGGGGAGCAGGGGATGTGAGCAAGCCGTGAAGCCTGAGCTGAAAAGCTATTAGCTGTCCCCAGCCGTCTCCCGGCAGGCACAGGCGCGTCCCTGCGGCAGGAAACCATCCCCGTGATTTAGTCCTGCGCCGGCGGGCTCGCTGACAGCACGCTGTGTGTCCCGAGGCCCCACGAGAAGCGGCTGGCCAAGACCGAGCTCACCGCTTTGCCCAGCTGGGCCGGCTCTTTGCAGTGACCCGAGGGCCAGTGAGTGGGAGCGAGAAGGCCTGATGGGCTCTAACTTTGAAGGCGGAGCCAGCCATGAGCTATTATTGCTCAGGTTTCAAGTCGGTAAAAAGATGACCCCTGCTTGGTTTTTACTGGGCACGTCTTTATATTTAAAAAAAAACAAAGTCCGAACTTGCTCTATAGAACTATATCCCATAAGGTGAAAATCGGATGTCCGCGTCTGGAAGATGCTAATGAATAAGTCAACACCAAAACACAGCTCCACGGTGAGTACGTTTTAAACGCTCAGGTTTCAGCCATCCGCGGGTTTCGGCCACCGGGACCATCAGAGCCTCCCGCGGGAAAGCTGACTTCGAGAAGAGTGTGCCGGAGACGGCAGTTCTGCCTGCGTATGTGGTCAGCAGGGCGGCTCTTGGGAAAGTCATCGGGTGGAACGACCTCGGGCTGCTCGGTGCCTGTCCCTCAGGGCAAAGGCCTTCATTGTCTCAGCTGACTTTTCGCACTAGGGGACACAATGCTGTGTATTCATTCTGATCGTGTTTTATTAAAACTTCCATCTGCCAGTCTGAAGTCAAAGGAAGGCTATTTAAGGGTTCCCAGTGGCCTTTTATCATCTGTCTCAATAATGAGGAAACGGAGGCCCAGGTTGATGAGTCGGTTGCCCGTGAGTGCACTGCGGGCCAGTCAGCGTGGGGCCCTGGGGCGTGGCAGCGTCAGGAGGGCCTGGCTGCTGGCTCAGGGCTGGCCCCAGGCCCCTCACCCTGCACGTGGGCTCCCCTTGGAGCTTGAGGACACAGCTCCTGGCGTCTCCCCCAGTGTGTTCTTAAGTCACACTTCCTGCAAGGATCTGTCCGTCCCTCAGGCCAGCGGTTGTTTAGCCAGTTTCACTCTGTCCAATTTTGAGTTGAGAGATCCCTTGCCAGATGTTTTTTGGTAGTATACCTGAAGGCAGAGGAATACACTGGGAACAACTAGGTCCACTCTTTGGAGCATCTTCCTCCTAACGAGCCTAACCCACCTTTTTCACCTGTGAGGTCAGCCCTTCCCTCCAGAGTTGTCGTTGCATCTAGAGGCCCGGCCCAGCCAATGGCAGGAGGACAGATAGGCGGTGCCAACCGTGTGGACCCAGGGCCTGGAGTCGGGTCTCTGGCCACCCGCCGAGGCGGGCAAGGTCTCATATCCAAGGGGACCTGCAGCAGTGCGCTGTGGCTCAGACGAACAGCTGGCACCGGAGCCTCCAAAGGCTGGTGGAACCCAGTGAAGGGCAGGCGGCCTGCCGGGCAGCTGGCAACACCCCCAGACACCCGTGCAAGACACAGAGCGGTACTCCAGGTGCTGAAACACACTCTAACCCTAGCACGAGATAGATACGGCCTTGATGGTTAGAACTAGGGGTGTGATCAGGACATAAACATAAGGAGGATAAACTGATGCCAGGTCTAAGGACATGACAGTGAACCATCCTCCTATCTTTCCCACCAGGTGTCATACCTGCACTGAGAATTACGGGTGGTGCTGAGCAGGGGCAAGGATGGGGGGGACTACAGGGGATCACGTGGGCCACCGTGTACGGAAAAGGGAGGGGCAGAGGCCGAGAGCCAGCAGCACCCTCTGCCTTCTCCATTGTGACTCTTATAACCCTTGTCCTTATCTTCGCTCTCACACGCTCCCTAAAGGTGGGACAACATCTGCTTTGCTCCCCTCGGTGTTGCCGGAGCCCGGTGCTGCGCCCCAAGGTGCTCCGTAACTGCTTTCTGAAGGAACAGAGGAATGAGTCCTTCACAAATGGGAACTGTTTAACAGTGATGGAGCAGAATTAAGTCAGGGTGATGCAGCCCACCGGCTCCGGCCCCGTGTGGGCGCCGTGACTTTCCCCACCCCACAGCCTCGTGCGGCTTGTGCTTGAGCCCGTGCTGACCAGACAGTCTGCGTGTGATGTGAAGCCGAACTAACCTGGACGGAAGCAAACACAGTTGGATCCCAGGCTGCAGTTCTGTTTCTGGTTTGGACAATTTGTCGGGTAAACATTTAGCAGACTCTGTCTCACCTCACTGAGCACAAAAGGGAAACGTTGGGTCAGAATCCCCGGGCCGGAATTTGGGCCAGCAGCGACATTTCTAGAGTCACCCAGCCAATGCTTTCCAACTGCCAGCTGTGACTAGGAGTCTCCCTGTTAGCAACGGACAGCAGACCAGACATGAAAAAGGGCAGAGCCTCCAGGGTAAACACGGGGGCAGGGGGAGAATCAACAGCAACTTCATCCTGAGTAATGGAGCCAGATTTCCGCCCAAGCTGGGTGCTTGGTTCTTATTTTTAAATCGTTCCTCCTGATACTTTGAAACCCTGTCGTGTTCCGATTCACTGAAGAGTTGGAAGAGGGCAACTCATTTTTAATGCAAAATGCAGAGAGAGTTTGGCCATGCCGGAGTGGGCGTGAGCGCGGCGGGGTCCCGGGCCGAGCCCCGCGTCTGCTGTCCCGGGCCGTGGGCTGCGGTGAGGAGTTCTGCAGGCGCTCAGCCCATGGATAACGGTGTGATTCTTGTCGATGCAAAATTTCAGGCAACAGGCCGATGCCTTTCCAGGGACCCGATCTGGATTTCGTTGGTTGTTTTTTTTTCTCCCTTGGGCTCAGTGCAAGTCTCGTGCGAGTCCCCCAGTGGAGTGTGTGCACCTCAGGCGTTCCTGTCGGTCCTTCATCCAGACCTCTGTGCTCTGGCCGGCCACGGCGGGCTCTTCTTTCCTGAAAGATGAAAAGCGTGTCGCCAAAAATATTGGTCAGGCTCGAGGAGAAGCTTTGTGAGTTCTGCATATTCACGAAGAAAGAGAAAGTAGGTCACACTCAGAGCCTGTTCCGTCTGAAAGAAACAGAAAAGAGGATGAAGAAGAAAATGTCAGATAATTTAGTTTTATCACAGCTTCTTAAGCCCACATGGTCTGTGTCCGAGGCTCAGGGTCTGACGCCAGCTCTGTACCCTGGGGTCTCCTGCGGGTTTGAAGGAGGCCTCCCCAGGCGGGGGCTCAGTGAGCCTCTTGGGCCGGTGGGGAGCCGAGGCCCGATGGATGGGTCCCTTCTGTGTGCTTCAGAGTCTGATGTTCAGCTGAACGGCAGGCGTTTGGATTTGAAGCGAGTATTCTGGGGGCTTCTCTGGGGCTGGGGGTGCATCCTGAGTCGTTGCAGACTCAGGTACCACTAGCGGTCTCCCAGGTCCCGGTTCACTGGCTGTCGTTGGGTTAGGAATTGTGAACGGGACTGTAATACTCAGAAGGTCCAGAGGAGTCGCTGACTCCCCCAGTATGTAGGCCTGTGGGAGGTCATGGTCCAGGCCAGGTTCCTCGAGAGAGAGGTGCTAGTGGCACTGGCCACCCAGAACAGCCTGACATGAACTGAACCTAGTGGCCCGGAGAGCTCCACGTGCTTGCCTTGGGGGGCTGCTGTGCGTGCAGAGTACCGGCCTGGGGAATTTCTCCAGGCAGCGCCAGCTTCCTTAGATCCTCAGTGTTAGAACAGAAGTCAAGCAGCCAGGAATGGCCTCTGCTTTGGGCTTGCCTTTTGTTTTGTTTAGTTTTGTTTTGTTTTTCTTTCACTTTCTTTTACCTATAGTTTTCATTGTTTGAAGTGCACCATATCTTTTTGTAGACATTGTAAAATGTGCATTTTTGTGCACAGAGAAGAGTGTACAGTTGTTAGAGAAGCTTGCTGGCAAAGGAAACCCCACAGCCATGCAGTTTGTAAGGGACGAGTTCTTGGGTTGTGCAAATAAGCACAATTTAATAGAACCGCTTGGGGATGAGCGTTGAGTCTAATGTGTTTGCTGTTCATATTTTGGAAATCTCCATGACAATGGGTGAAGACGTGCCACTCTGCATTTGACAAAAGAGGAAAGAGAGAGTGATATAGGCATTGTCTGGCCATGGAACTATTCAGAACTCCTGGGCGATCCCAGTCTGTGCATGGATAATGCAATCTACTTTGGTGCTTCTCTTGTGTATAGCTGCCTATCTTGTCTCCCTGAGTTTCTCATCAGCATCTTCAGCCAGAGCAGACTGTGCATGGGGCACTAACTAATACAGCTATTACATCCAGGGTGTGGGGGCGTTTCTGCCGTTTCTCGGACCACCAAAGTCGATGCAGACTTGTGTTGTGTGGAGAGGCAGAGGATGTGGAGGTAAGATGGGGTCTGGCAGGGCTGTTGTTGGATTGGCCAGGGTCCATGGACAGGAAATCTAAGTCAATACGGAGGCAAGTACAGGTAGTGGAGCCAGGTTCAAAAATTGAAAATGATTAGATCATTTCCTCACCAGCAAAAGCAAGGGCTGCGGTAGACCAGAAAGACTGGAGTATTTCATGGGGCCAAGGTCAACTGCCTGCCAAGTGCAAGGACGTTTGAAGCACGAGGCGATGTGGGTGTAGTGGAAAGACCCGGCTTCTTCACTCACTTCTACCTGGACTTTGCCTCCATGGGCCTCAGTTCCTTTCACCTCTTAAACAGCATGGTTAGATTGGATGAGTGACTTTCAAGCTTACATTTTTTAAGGCACTGAACCCTTTCTTGAAACAAGATTTTGATAAGAAAGCCCAATGTGAAAATCAAATAAAATGGGGTGTGCTCTAGTCAGCACTGGTGGGAGGAGCTGGAATAGGCGCCTGAGCCCCAGCTGCTTGGCCCGCCTTATGCATCAAAGTGGTTCCCTGACCTCCTGGGAACAGCATTAAAAGACACTGGTTGGGTCCTGACCAGTGTGGCTCAGCTGCTTGGGCATCAGCCTGCAAAGCGAAAGGTCGCTGGTTTGATTCTGCGGGTCTAGTCCCCAGTTGGGGCACGTACAAAAAAGCAACCCATCAATGTTTCCTTCCCACATTGATGCTTCTCTTCTTTCTTTCTCCCATCCTTCCCCTGTTTCTAAAAATAAATATTTTTTAAAAAGATACTGGATTGGATAAAATTTTAAAATCCCTTCTAGCTCAGAAGTTGGTCAATAAGCCTTTAGAATCAGTGCAGCCTTTTTTCTAAAGCGGCTCACGGTTCCCCAGACACTTTTTGTCTGGAGGGTGGCTCCTCCTGTTCGTAGAAGGGTCCGGTCCACACAGGGTCAGGCTTGTCCGTCAGTCACAGGCCAGCCCAAGGTTTCTGCAGGCCAGCAAGTGACCAGAGCCAGGAGGCCCTCGACCAGCACTGGACTGCATAGGGCACTTACGCTGCCCACTGTTTGTCTGAGGAGACACCGAGGACCCTTAGCAAGCCCTTCCCGGACCCAGGCCTCTCGTCTTCCTGCAAGGCAGGGGAATTTGGAGGCAACAAGTGGCCCTTGAGATTCACAACCTGTGGGACTAAGAAGTGAAAGCGGTGGAGAAGCAACACGAGCAGTAGTGCCGGCAACTCACCCACACTCAGGGTCCCCCGTGCAGGCTGTGTGTGGGAAGTAGGAAGAACCACGGTGCCACCGTACCTTCCTGTAGGGACCAGAGATTGGCTCCGAACCAAGTCAAATTAGGGCTAGTCGCCCCATTCCCTTTATGCAGAAAGGCTGTCTGAGACTTCTTTACTCATGAGAAAGAGGGAGCTCGAGCATCATTCAAACGATGCTATTAGATATGCAGGGTCTCTAGAAGCATTCAATATAATACAGGGGAAAACCCCTGATGTTCAATATTAATACCTCGATCCTTGTCTCGGCGCTGCTCCTGGCCACATGACTTGGGGCAAATCACTCGGGCTTCCTGTGCCTGGGTGTGATGTCTGTTAAATTGAGGGAACACCCAACTATGGCAGGGAACACAGATGTCACAAAGATGTGACTGTTTTGAGAGCGGAACAAATAGGAGGAATGGCCAGTATGCAGCTGGTGACAGCAGTCCCGAGTCCCTGGAGCGATGGATGGCGGTGTCACTTCCACCGAGCCTGGAGTCTCCTGGGCTGAGATTCCTGGCTGCTCGTTGCTCCCTTGTTAAATCACCAGTAACAGCTTTGCACCCAGGGCAGAGGACCAGAAGCCAGCTCAGCCCCACGCTGAGCCCCTTGTGGGCTGAGTGTGGGCTCTGTCCACCAGAAGCGTGGGGCCTGCTCACCTGTTCTCGTTATCTGGAGTTCTGCCTGCCTGGGCGTGGGTGAGTTGTTTGGGATTTTAGCACCACCCTACGCAGGGAATGAACACCTGGGAGGCCAGGGCAGCAAGAGATCAAAGAAGAGGAAGGAGAGGACAGGGGTGAATCAGACAGCTCAGAGAGAAGAGAAGGTGAGTTTTATACAAAGAATTCATGTTCACTGTAAAATGCATATACGTATAATAAAAACAGATTTAAAAGTGCTTGTTACTCTCACCACCTAGAATCAAAAGGGTTAATGTTCTAGCTACTTCCTGACTTTCTACACACACACACACCCAACGTGTTTATAAAAAAGAGCTTTAAATGAAAAGATCATACTCAGTGGTGTGCCAGTAATGTTTAACAAATGGCTCGGAGAGACGCCATCCTGTTTTGCAGTATTTGCCAATTTCCATGGTGTAAATATTCCCGCCACGGCTGATTTCAAACTACCGAAGCGTTGTCAACAACTTCCCAACGTCCTGAAAATTTAATCAGTGGCCACTGGGAACCAGGAAGAGCCAGGTCCAGCCTACCACTGACCAGGTTTCGTTCTCTAATTAGCCTTCCTCCCTCCCAAAATAATGCACAAGTCTGTATGTTTCATCTTTTGAAAAGGAATCTTTATGGAATTAATTTTAATTTTTTTTTCGGTCGCAGTTTATATTCAACATTATTTTGTGTTAGTTTCAGGTGTATACCACAGTGGTCAGAGGGAACACTTTGTAAAGTATATGACTGTCAAATTACTTTGTGAATCAAAATTGTTTCCCTTTTCTAATCAAGAGCTGGATCTTAGCCTGTTCCATTGAGTGTAAGCATTGCCCTCCAGTTTGAATGTGTCTGTTTCTCGTGTTGCATAGTTCCTTATATGAGCAGGGAGTGGGCCTACACTTTATCAGGTGGCATGAATAGAAAAGCAATGGGGGAAAAAAGAAGATTAATGTGATCAAGCCAAAGACAGTGTGGTGGCCAGGAACTGGTTCTACAGTCCATTATCCCAGGGCGGATCTGACTTAATCGAGGCAATTTTCTCCTTTGCAGCTCCTTTTCCTTGGCCCAGCAACTCGCTTCTATAGTTGTCATTCATTTCCCCTGGCGTTTCTGATGGAAATTGGCCCCCCTCCTGTCTGTCTGATGAGAATCAGGCTGCAACTGTTTGGCCCACGAGTAACCTCCTAATCATATCCATGTTTTCTTTGTTGAATGGGAGCTTTGGGAAATGGGGGGCGGGGGGTGGGGAGAGGGAGCAGAGGGCTGCGCTCACAAAGCAGCAGTGTGTGTGTGTGTGTGTGTGGAGTCATCTCCTGCTTGGCTCCAGGGTAATGCGTTGGCTTTGCTAAGCTGGTGGACTCTTGCATCTGCAGTAAGAGCCAGTGGAAAAAGTAGTGGGTGCCAAAGGTCTCCCACATTGGAGTTTTAATGGCCTTAAAGAGGCTGAGCTTTGTGAGCTTCTGATAACAAACCTGGCTCTCCCTGGCCCAGGGAATGTAGACAAGGAGTTTCCAATGAAGACTTCCTAGGTGTGGGGAGCAGGTGGCCGTGGGTGGGCACAGGGGAGGGGGAGTCCATTGTCACAGCAGGAAGGAGAGACTTGGCCTTTCCCTCTACTTGTGTAACCAGTGTGAACGGAGAGTGACAAGAAATCTGGTTTGGATCCCTGACAAGAGGGTCAAGTTCAGATGCCTGGAGTGTAAGAGGCAGATGACAGAGCCAGCATGAATAAGGGGCCTCTCTGTTGGGCAAGCCCCCAAGTCTTCCAGTCCCCTGGGTCATCTTTGATTCCTCTGTCCTCTTCCCCAGCAACCTGCTTTCAAGTGGTCACCCGGACCGGTGAACTCTGCCTCAGAAATGGCCCAAGAAGCTACCCTCTGTCCTTCGTCCCCGCGGCCATGGTCCAGGCGCTCATGCTATCACACCTGAGCTGGGAGACCAGTCTTTAGACTGGTCTCCCTGCTGTCTAGTGTCATTCAATCTGTGTCCCTGCAATACACTTTTTTTTAAATCAGCAAAGTAGCCCTGGCTGGAGTGGCTCAGTAGATTGAGTGCCGGCCTATGAACTGAAAGGTTGCCAGTTTGATCTCCAGTCAGTGCACATGCCCGGGTTGTAGGCCGGGTCCCCAGTTGGGGGCGTGTGAGAGGCAACCAGTCAATGTATCCCTCCCTCTCTGTCTCCCTCCCTTCCCGTCTCTCTAAAAACAAATAAATAAAATGTTTGAAAAAGTAAAATAAATAAAATCAGCAAAGTCATATGTTTCAATAAACATTTAGAACATCCAGACACTTAAAGGTAAAAAAACACTCATAGCCTTACTTCCCTGAGAGGAAATCAGTTATCTGAGTGAATATCCCTCAGAGACTGTTTTCATTCTTAAACACAATGGATAATCAAAGCTGCCTGGTCACCTGCTTCCTCGTGTGTTCTGGTGAACATTTCCCAATACTGATACTTTTCTAAAATGAAATCACAAATCTGGTTACATCACTCCATTGCTTGAATAATTGAGTAAATAACACTACCACCAACCAGAACCCATCGCCTACATGAAGAGGGTCGAACTCCTTGGCACAGAGGGGAGGCCAGATGGAAGTCGCCCTCCACACTAGTCCCCGCCCCGCCCACCACCCCGCACACCCTCCATTCCCTTTGCAGGAACACACCGCCCACGGGTTTGCTCCGAGCTCCACGCGGACTGGCTTGTGTGAATGGCTCCCATCTCCCGCCATTCCCGCTTTGAGAATTCTTTCATTCTTTCAGATTTCTCTTAAGTTGTGTATGTGTCTGTCCCTAGGAAAATTAAGAATCCCTTGGGAACAGAAACAGAACTTACTCAGTCTGTATTTTTAGCAACTTGTGGTTATGCCTGGCACAGGGCAGCAGGCGCTCAGTAAATATTTGTAGAATGAATTGGCTTCGATTTGGTGCGTGTGTTTTCATCCGCTTGCCAGTTCCGTGTGTTTGTTTTTATTGGTGTCCGTGGCTAATCCATATTATATTTTCTTTTCCTCCCCTATATGTTTCAGTCTCGCTGTACTGAAATAAGAGCTCCTGGCTTAGCGCCATCCACTGCTTTAGTTCTGCCTTCGCTGGCGAAGTGAAGATGCTCTTGGTTTCTGGTGGCTTGAGGGTGCTACTCGGAATCCCTGAGAAGCAAGCTCAGGTTTTCGGAGTCGACAGCCCAGAGTCAGGCCTCCAGCCCCTCTCCTCAGGAGTTGATGCATATAGGTTTGAGGAAATGTTTGAAACAGGAGGAGGCAACCTCTGCAGAAAGTGGGAGCCACCTTTAACCCCAGGGGGGCTAGCTCAGCACTCACTAGAGAGGAAGTGGTAGGGAAAGTCAAGTGCATGAGGGCTGAGTGGGGTGTGGTTGGCCCAAGAGCTCTGCCCCGGGCTGTGGGATTCTGCACCGTCAAAAAGCCCGAGGAACTCTGGTCCCGGCCTCTGCCTGTGCTCCAGAGACACATGCATAAGGCATTCAAACACCAGGTGCTGCTGCCTGTAGACATGAGGATGATTAAATATGAAAGGTTTCGCTAGGGGGAGGAGCAAATTTATTTTCATTTTGACACTTTATCAACAAACACTAAGCTCAAGTTATTTTTATTCCAACTTAGAGTAAGGGGATGCTAGTTCATTTCATTCCTTTTATGGGTACTAGCCATACAGAAATAAGAATGAGCAGATTTCTGCCCCCAGAATAGAAGTAGAGGCAGCCACCAGTCTCAGAAGTTTAAATTCGCCTGTCTGTCTTTGTTACCTTCTATGAACACCCCGAGCACAAAACCGTAACAGGTCGTGTTCTGGGTGCATCCCAGAGCGGCTTCAGCAGAAAGGATGCTCCAGGACTCCCCGGGGTCCACGTGCCATCCGGGTCCCGACGGCATGATCCTCTCTCGTTGTGCCATCCTCGGCAACATGCTTCCCCTCAGGCTGGCATCGAGGTGGCAGCTGCCGTGCTAGACATCTGAGTCTGGACGGCATCCAGAGGCGTAAGAGGGACCATCACTTCTTGGCAGACCCCTGGGAGGCAAGCTCGTGACTCATTGACCCGTGTTGGGTCACCTGCCCGTTCTGGAAACCACGGATGCAAGGGAAGCCCGTGGCTAGGTCAGGCCCATCTTTAGAGCTGAGGCCCCTGCTTTCCTGAAGAGGACGGATGGGTCTCTGAACAAAAATTAGACTTCTGTTACAAAGTTGGAAAGAGGGACCGATGCTGGGTGGACAGTCAACAGTGTCCCCTAGACCCCAAAATAAGCCACAGAATCGCTTGCCAACTGTCTAGTGATTTTCTATCAGTTTTAGCTACTTCTCTTCATTCAAATAAAATCTTACCCAGAAAAATGAACAAGTAAAACTTATAAAATCAGCCCAGGCTGGTGTGGCTCAGTGGATTCAGCACTGGCCTGTGAACCAAAGGGGTCGCCGGTTCGATTCCCGGTCAAGAGCACATGCCTGGTTTGCAGACCAGGTCCCCAGTGGGGGGCGCACAAGAGGAAACCATATATAGATGTTTCCCTGTCTCTCTCCCTCCCTTTCCTTCTCTCTAAAAAATAAAGAAATAAAATCTTTACCAAAAAAATCTCTTCTTTAAAAACTGATAAAATCAGAGCAGCTTTTTTTAAAAAAAATAAATCTATGGATGTTGCAGTCCTGGGCTCGTGGGCTCATGGTTTGACAGTCCCTGCTACAGCACCTCTTGTGTTTAGGCCAGATGTTTTCCTGTTCCTTGTCTCCTCCCCTCCTAAGGACGCAGTGGCATTATGTGGGACAGAAGGCCAGCTGGCCAGAGGGGACGGGTATTGCAGAGCCCAGGCAAGCCGGGCCATTGGAGGAAGGCAGCCGGCCTGGGGGTAGCAGGTTTGGGCACAGCAGACCGGAGGCTGAGATGACCGGGAGCCGGAGGAGGAAGAAGAGGCTGTGCGCGGGCTGGTGAGCTGTTGCCGCAGAGCGGACTTGCTCACTCTCTGCCTGCACAGCGTGGGTGCCCTGGCCCACGGGTGGCATCTGCCACCAGGAGGCAGTGGGAGGCCCTGTGGGGCTGGGACGGAGATGCTGGGCAGGATTACTCTGCCAGGGCAGATAAGGCACGCCGGTCAAAGGCTCTAAGCTCTTGACTTCAGATGGGAGAGGCACAGGGTTGCCACATAAAATATAGGACACATGGGGAAACTTAGATATCGGATAAACAATAAAATTTTAGTATGAGTGTATCTTACATACTGCGTGGGACATACACAGACTAAGACATAGTACAATATTTGGGACGTACTTATACAAAAACATAACTTGTTTATGTGAAGTTCGTATTTAACAGGGTACTGTATATTCTTACTTGTTCAATCTAACAACCCCATGTGGGTGGGAAACGAGGGGTCTCCTGACACAGTAGGATGTTGGAGCCGACTTCCTCCTCCTGGTGTCCATTCCGAGTCATGGAGCAGCCAGCATCTCCCGTTCTAGCCAGCCAATAGTCTCTGAGGCCCTGTGACGTCAGAGTTCCCCCGAAAGGTTTATTAAAAATGCTGACGACCTGAATGGACTCCAGGATTCTGAGGCTCAGCTCAGCCGGGGGAAGACCAGTTCAGATTTTAAGTTCCTGAGGGGAAAGACATCACATTGTTTGTTGCACTCAATAAATATTTGTTGAATGAATGAGTGAATGAATGAGTTATTCCTCCCTGGGGAGTCGATATTGGCTTAACCAGTGTTTATCTTGTAGAACCCCAGGCGCCCAGAAGCAGAGACGGCTCTCTTTCTGTTTCTTTTCTGGTCATGAGACCCGTGGGAAAGGACCTGGGCGGAAGGTATACGGAGAGACTCGGAAAGCAGGGGGAAATGACAAGACGAGAGGGAGAGGAGGGGGCCGGCAACGGGGACCCGCCGCGGAGGGGGCAGGAGCGTCGCGCCGCACCGGGAGGTAGGCCAAGTTTTTCATCACCTCCTCAGGCGAGGAGACTCGCGATTTCACGTCGAGAGCAGGTCTGCAGTTCCTCTCCCAGGATGTCTTCCTTCAGCGTGTGTCTTGGCACAGTCCATGTGCTCCGCTTTGCAGCGGGGGTGATGCGGAACCTGGAGTCATCCGACCGGGCTGCTTAAAGCCTGTAGAAATGCTTCAGTGGAACTTGGTGGGTGACAGGTAATAGCCACTTTTGCTCACCTTGGTAATTCCCCAGGTCAGCAGGGCACCTGGGGGCACCTGTTTCCGGCAGCACCTATCTCTGTAGGCTTAGCCTCAGGAAGACTAGATTTCTGTGCTAAACTTTAAACCCATAATGGACCCAATGGGCCACATTTCCCCTAGCCCGCCCCACCCCTGCTCCTCCCCCCATATAGATGCGTCCTGGTGCCTACATTATCTCCAGTACAGAGGGAACTGTAAAGGTTGGGTTTTTATTTTAAATTCCAATTTCCTACTTTCCTGGCGAGAGGCTTTGCCTAATGGCTAAGAACGGGCTTCCCCTCTGATGGGAGTTTTTGCCGAGTGATGCTGTGGTCACCCAGTGCTCCGCTCCGCCGGATCGCTGGTCCCCTCTCCGTCTGTTCCCCCATCTGTGTCACGGTGAGGGGCGCTGCCGCAGGGCCCCGGGAAGTGCTGCAGCCATCTGGAACTGCAGCAGCAGGAGGGTCCCCAGCAGGGGTCTGGGCCGAGAAGGGTAAAGAGAATGGGGGCTCCCCGGCCTTTCCTTTGTGACTGTGGTTCTGTCCCCCCACCCCACCCGCCTTTCCTGCCTCACTCCCGCTCTCTGGGAAGATCAGAGCTGTGCTGTAGACTGCCTGCTGGGTGGTCCCCTGGAGTTTTGTCAAATCTGGAAGGTGTCCTTGGGCCTTGGGGCAACCGTGAGACCCTGCCCCACAACCCCGAATTTAGAAACACAGAAGATGAGCTTCTGTGTTGAGAACAAGACCAGGAAATCCATCATACATGGTTGAATAGCCAGCCCCAGGAACACACAAGTTAAGAAATTGTCCATCAAAACAAATAGAATCTAAAACTCGAATTAGAGTCACCTTTGGGGATGAAGGACTACAGTGTGATTGTTCCCCTAATTCAGTGAACAGGTGCGAACACTTACTGGTGTTATGGAATGTCGTTTGGAGAAAGGGGGGTGAGAATTGGTGCAGAGGACAGGAGGGAAAAGCTCTAGGGGACAGATGTCAGCGATGCCTTTTCGGGTGCTGTCTGATGCAGGGCAGTCTTGTTGAACAAGTGGGCCACTTCCTTTGCAAAGCCCCGGCTGGAGCGGCAGAGAGAGTGCCTTAGCTGGGGGCTGGAGCAGCAGAGAGAGCCTTAGCTGGGGGCTGGAGTGGTAGAGAGAGTGCCTTAGCTGGGGGCTGGAGCGGCAGAGAGAGTGCCTTAGCTGGGGGCTGGAGCAGCAGAGAGAGCCTCAGCTGGGGGCCCTCATGGTTCTGGAGTTTGCGATCCTCTGCCTGCTGCGGGCAGGAAAAGCAGGCATGGATCAGGTCGATGCAAACTCCCCGCCCACTTAATAACTGTATTATTTCCAACTGAGAATTAATGAACGAGCTTTCTTGCTGGTAACAGTGTATCTGCACTTGAGAGGCAGATGCTCTTTCAATGTGCAGAGAGAACTCGGGTTCCTGAGCCCGGGAGCCTGAAGACATGAATGGTGGGAAGTCCACCAAGACCAGGTCCCCTAGGGGCAACCCCTTGGCCTACCAGTGGCCTCCCTCAGCCGCACTGTTCACCCAGGCACAGCCCCCCATGATGACCCTGACGCAGCAACAGCAGGGTCTCGGGCGATAACACTTCCAGCCTCCTCCCACCTCCAGACCTCTCCCCAAGGTCACCGCGGCAGTGCCCACACGTGAACCTCAACTGGATGATTTCCAGCCTAGCTCCTTTCCGTTCGTGCCATCTCGTCTTATTTTTCTCTCTACTTTATTTCTCCCCCACCCCTTCTAACACCAAGATGGAGTACAAGTAGCGGTGGGGGCACTTGAGCGTGTGGGGGGCCGGGGTCCCACACGCCTTCACCATCTTTCCTTCTCCTGGATTCGGATTTCCTGCCTGGAAGAGGTCAAACGAGGATTCTTTCTTCTCTCTCTCCCATGGACTTTGACTTTGACTTGTCTGAGGCCTTTCCCACAGGGAGGCCTGGGAAAAGGGGATGCTTCTCCCAGCAGCGCAGGGGCTGAACCTTTGTGCTCTGTGATCTCTCTCGGTTTCCTCTGAGGATACTGTCCGCACCAGGCGCTCCAGCCCTGGGTCCTGCGAGCTGCCTGGGCCGGGGAGGGCGCGCAGGCCAGTCTCCGCACAGTTCAGGCCCTCGCCAAATTGGAGCATCTGTGGGGCCTCCATGGGAACACCGGATTTCCCATTGAACCCCACCTCCCAGGCAAGCTCGTCCTCCCTTCTCGAAACCTCGGTTCTTCCTGCGGCTCCAAAGAGCTGTTATCCGGCAGGATATATTTCTTCTTGTCTTCTGGAAGAGCTGAACTCTGGTTATAAGCACAGTGAGCGTAAAACCGCCCCGGGGGCCCCCTTCCTCCCTCGCCTTGGCAGATACTCAAAACCTGATAAAGCAGTTTGGCCCATCTCTCCTGCAGTCTGAAACCTCCGTGTGCTGTGTGGATGCTGCTTAATGAGCCTAGCAACTCCATCCCTGACGTGCTAACTCAGCTCCAAAGTCCAGGAAAATGCTGGGACTGGAAGGAAGCTTCGTAAAACCACCTCACTCGGTAGATAAGGAAACTGAGGCTCAAAGATGCCAACTGAGCCCTGGCTGGTGGCTCAGTTGGTTGGAGCATCATCCTGTGCACCAAGTGGTTGCGGGTTTGATAACCAGTCAGGACACCTACCTAGTTTGTGGGTTCAGTCCCTGGTTGGGGCACATATGGGAGTCAACCGATCGAAGTTTCTCACATTGATGTTTTTTTTCTCTCTCTCTCCCTTCCTGTGTCTCTAAAATCAATGAACATATTCTCGGGTAAGAATTAAAAAAAAAAGATGCTAAATGACTTGCCTGGGGACCTGCAGTTAACTAACAGTAAAGTATATTACTGGCTGCTATAAATATTTGAATCATTGTTAATTAATGATGAGGTCAGAGACTCTGCAGTTACATGCCGAGAATTCAAATATAGTAAGTAGACTATTTACCCAAACGCCTAAACATCAGAAGCATCTAAACAGCACAATTGATCTGAAAGGAATAACTGTGAAGTAACTATTTAAAAAAAATAACCCCCTGGCTGACGTAGCTCAGTGGATTGAGCGCGGGCTGTGAACCAAAGTGTCACAGGTTCTATTCCTAGTCAGGGCACATGCCAGGGTTGCAGGCCATGACCCCCAGCAACTGCACATTGATGTTTCTCTCTCTCTTTCTCTCTCTCTCTGTCCCCCTCCCTTCCCTCTCTGAAAATAAATAAATAAAATCTTTTTAAAAATACATTAAAAAAATAACCCCATTGTAATTGCAGGAGAACTTATTGTGACGCAGGCTGCGTGTCGACGGCGAGATCCGTGGGGCTGTGAGTGACAGGTCAGTGGCCTCCTGGCGGCCCCATCTGTCCAAAGTCACAGGAGGGTCACAGTCAAATGGGCAACCACAGTGACCTCACGACTGTCCTGCCGCTGACCCAGAAGCTTGGTTGTCCCAGTCAATTTCCCACTTGGTAGAGAGCAACTGCTTCCAAGTATCGAGCTGCCAGCTCACGAGTAAAATGCTTTCTTAACCCAGTCCTTACGCTCTTTCAGAACAGAGGCCCCCAAACTCCAGAAGTAGCCTTCGTCCAGAACAGGCCAAATCCCGCGTAAAGGATCTTAAACCGCAGATGCGCACACTTGTTTCCGTGTGTGAAGCCGCGGCGAGTGTGCTTCACAGTTCGGCGGGGATCGGGAATAGTTCCTCACCCCCGTTGTGGTGTTCCGGTCTCTGTCTGCTTCTCTCGCGCTCATCCTAAGACAAAAACAAAAAAAAAACAAAAAAAAACATTCGTAGTGTTTCATGAAATTTCCCCTCATCTTCATTTCTTGTTGTTTTGGTAAACAGTCCCTGTTTTAGGATATACGGTATCTTCAAGTGCGGGATTTCCAGAGCAGCTGCCAGGCCATTCCTTTTCATTCCGTCCAGTTTTTATTCTCTCCTGTGTCTTCAAGGGTCCTCAGGCCCAGGGAGTAAAAGGTCATGGTCCTGTCTCCGCGTGCATTTCTCTCATCTGGGACATTGAGGGCCCCAGATGTGGCAAGCCCTGAGGTTCCTGCCAGGCCCCCGCCTTCCAGAGTTTATATGGGAGCCCCTCTCTCTCATCCCCGGAAGCCCCCGAACAGACCTTGGACAGCCCCGCTGTCCAGAATCCGGCACGTGCCCCCAAATGCACCCCCTCGTTGCCCGTCGCGCACTCTATTTCATGCTCTCTCTCTCCTCGGCCCCCCACGGGCCGCTCCTCCTCTCTCCCCCAGCCCGGTGCGGTGCCTGGCGCGATCCACCCTTGCTGCGTGAAACGGAGGCTGGATCGGGTTCTTCCTCTGACTCGCGTGCACAGCCATCACCCAGTTAGTCTAGAGTCAGCCGTGGAGGGAGTTAAAAAGGAGCCGGAGCCGCTCCGTTTCCGGCTCTCAGCTCCAACAGGACACCACGCCGGCCTCGGGCTACTCGAACAGTTTGACCCAGAAGACGGCTGTCACGCCGAACCACGCAGCCCCGACGATGCGAGTGACAAGACTAACGAAGGCCAGGTGCAGAGGTGCCTCCGTGGCGGACACTGCGGCTTTCACGACCAGGAAGGCGAAGGGGTGCACCTTTGTTACATTTAAAAAACTGGGCTCACCCACAGTTACAACGGTTTCCGTTTTACGGTAAACCCGTGGGAATCCAGTACGCAAAAGCAGATGGTGCTACGATGTCTAAAACGCATGGCACCTTTGCTGACAAAGAAAAGGTGAAAGGAGAGGGAAACGCCAAACCTGGGGAGCAGACAGCAATGGCCGCCCCTGGAAAAGCCTTCTGGGGGGGGGGGGGCTCCAGAGTCCGCAGATACCCGAGGAAATGCAACGCCGAACCCCCAGACCCCCAACCGCCCTCCGAGCTTCGTTTTATTCCTTAATAACGTGCCAAAGGGGGCGAATGAGACGGTGTGATCTGGGCTGTTGGACCCGTTCCCAGGCCTCACAGAAGTGTGTCTGGGACCTGGGAGGAGTGACATGGCATTTGCTGACTTTGAAAACAATGGACAGGCCAGGGACGCTTGACGGGGATCGAAGATCACACTGTCCCGTGCGACGGAGGTCACCTCTGCCAACAGCTAACGTTTGGGACCGTTGTCTTTAAAGGACTTGGTGTCATCTGCAGCGTGTGTTTGGTAACTTGTGGTCCGTCCATTGTACTAGCTGCGGGCGGGAGGAAGTGAAAGTGGAATTTTTGTGTAGGTTTTTAAAAACGACCTAGTCTTTCTTTAGCCTCAGTGAGCTATGGGATGTGAAGTCCTGCATTTTGTATAAGAAACTTTTATATGTATTCTTAAATACTCCCCAAATTACGTAATACTATTCCTCAAATTAGCCAGTACCTTGCTCTTCCAAAACATAAGCCGATCTAAAGGAGTCCCTCATGGCCATTCATATTTGCCATTGCTCAGTCCGTCGTGGGTTTCTCTGTAACACCAGGGGCGGCACAGAGATGTTAGTAAACTCTTGTATGAATTCCCGTGTGCATTTAGCTCTTTAGGGGCAGAAACATGTTCTGTTGTTTGGGTTTTTTTTTTCCTAAGGTTTTATTTACTTATTTTTAGAGAGAGGGAAAGGAGAAAGAGAGGGAAACATCAGTGTGTGGTTGCCTCTCAAGTGCCCCCTTCTGGGGGCCTGGGCCACAACTCAGGCATGTGCCCTGACGGGGAATCAAACCCGTGACCCTTTGGTTCACAGGCCAGTGCTCAGTTCACTGAGCCACACCAGCCAGGGCTGGGGGTTTTTTTAATTGTTTTTGTGCCCCCAAATCAAAGTAGGAACTCAATAACAGCTGCTAATTGACAGCCCACAGCCCTGCCAGTGTCGGTGAAAGGGGCCAGAGGCCCTTGTTTCCCAAGGTGGTTGTGAGGGTCGGCAGAGAGAATAAGGCAGCGGGGAAGCACCCAGCTCAGCGGGGACATTTCCACACCTGCCGTCGCCCTTCCGCAGGCGGCCACACGGGCTCTCGCCCACTGTGGAGTCTGGGCTTGCTGCCCGCTGTCCAAAAACGGCCTCCCCCCAGACACACTCTCTCCTCGGTCTCTCACTTCACGCAAGTCCCTTTCCAGAGGGGCCTTTCCTAGTCCCTCCACCCTGCACCCCTCGCTGGCCTCAGTCAGACCACCGTTCTCTGCATGGGACTACTGAGCCTCTGGCGCTGTCGTGTTTTAAGTTGACTGATTCCCCATGACTTCCTGTCCACTTTGTTCAGGCCCCAGCACGTGGCAGGCCCCCGATGAACGTCTGCTGAATGAAGGACTAGGAGATACTTGCTTAGCACTGTTTTCCTTTTAAAACGGGAGCGTTTTCTAAAAGTCAAAGGGGGAATCCAGTCCAGGAGGTAGGAAGATGAGGGGAAGGTTTAGGAACTGGGAAGGTAGCAGAGGTTGAATAAGAAGACGGCAAGAATCCAGGACAGTTTGCCAGAGGCGGTTTGCACGAGACAGCCTGCTGGGAACCCGACTTGGAGGCAAGGCCTGGGGAACCCCGTCGGGCTCAGGACCGGCCTCCGCGTCTCCAGCGACTGTGCCCTGGTGCCGACGCCTGGGTCCACTTAGCGCAGCATCCCCCAGTCTTCTCCGTCCTTGTCCCCTTCTCCTCGTCCTGGAGGGGAAAAGTTCATTTGTTTGAGCTTTATTAATTTTAAACATGTAATTTAATTTAATTCTCTCTAACACAGAAGTTAAAGACTAAGGAGTAAGATTCGTTTTTTCAGGTATGATTTGCCTTTGTGGCAGGGGGTTGGGGGGCACCAACCATTGTAATATCTAAGACTTTTATGCCCCCCCCACCCTTGAACTAGAGCAATGGGTGTGGGCTGGGAGGCCTGAGAGGGGATTTATAACAGGGTCCAGAACCTGGGGTGTCTGGGAATATAGGAAATCCCACACACACAAGTCTGGCTGGGGGATGGGAGACATGGAGCATGGCCATTGAGAGTTATTTTGCATATCACTGCAGGCTACCTAGGGAGAGGGTGTAACCTTGACCAGTGGTGTAATGGGAGGCAGCTCCCCTTACTGCTCCTGCCAGAGAGCTTGGAGATGGTTCACTCCACACCACAGAGCCACACCTGCCCGGACTAACTATGGCAGCCAAGAAAGGCAGAGAATGTGAGAGTGCCAGCAAGTGTAGCTGATTGTGTGAGGAGTCGGAAATGGGGTGACAGAGGAAGATCCAGCCTGGGATTTAAACTAAAGGTTGGCCACCGTATGGAACGAGGGGCAATGAGAGACAATGGGAGACAGTGACGGAGGACCATGTAAGACCATGCGGGAAGAAAAGGGGTGAAAGGACTCTGGCTGGCGGGCCATGCGGAGGTGTCATGTGGTTTGGGGTTAAGAACTGGAGATTGCACGACACCGCTGATGGTGCTGGGGACTGCGGGAGCCCTGCCTGGCAGAGCACAGATAATGGGGAGGAACCGGGAGTCTGGCCGATCTGCCGACTTCTCTTTTCCTGAGATGCGGCGCCCCTGACTGGCCTGGCTGGGCAAAGGCGGGAAGGCGGGACTGTGTGTGTGTGTTTGTGGGTGTTTTAAAGGGACTTTGGGATTTTAACAGCGACATTCCTCCATTACTCTAAACCTCTATAACTTTTGAATAAATAGTTTCTTCCCTTTTTACTGAACTCTGGCATTGAGAGCCACCGTTCCCAATATCTGGTGGCAGGCAACAAACCCACAGTGACAGAAAGACCCCAGGGGAGGGGGCTTGCTTCGGTACCAGTACCTGGTCTCTCTCGGCGCCCACAGGTGCATTCTGTAAGGCTAGTTTTCACCCTCCTGGTGAGGGACACCAGCCTGTTGTGAGTGATGAGTTCCCTGACGGGGTCCAAGAAAGTTGGTAGGTGGTAAACACAGCATCAATAAATTATCTCAGTGACAGATGCATTCATTTTGAATGCTAAGGCTGTCAGCTTCAGGCTACTCAAAATTAAATTAAATGACCATGGCTGTTTGCTGGAGATGAGACTCTAATTGAAGAATTATACACAATAGACAGATGCCAACTGGACTGTGCAGTGGGCCTCCATGTCCACAAGTTGTGTTCTCGGCCGATGTGGATGGATCTTCAGGGTGAGGAGCTCTTAGACCTTTGTGGGGTCGGCCCAACAGGAATGTCGGTGTTCGTGACCATTTGCAGATTTCTGTTCTTCTGTATCTTCTCTGGGGCAATATTTTGTTTACTGTAATGTTTCCGTGGATTTCATGGAAGAACCATGCATTCCATGGCGTTGCCAAATTGTGCATCTGCTACCCTGAGTCATCTCAAATTACGGAGCTGGGTGGGAATACCTCTGTTAGGTAGAGATATAGAGGCAGGAGGGGCTGGATGATCTGATCCAAGTGACTTTATTTGATGCTGTGCTTACAGGTGGTCTGAGTCCGGACCAACTGCAGCCCCAACTTCAGGGGGAGGCAGGAATGGGATTTTTAAAAGAAAAAGCACAGGGTTTGTAAGGCGATAGGGGAGGGGTCAGTCTCTTGTTCTTCCAGACGGGTGCCTCAGGGTTCCAGCACGTGACTCAGGACAATGGGTTAGGTGAAGGCCGGGCTGTTCCCAGGTGTGGGAGGGTCAGTCTGACCGCGGGCCTTTATGTCCGGCACCAGACGTCTATTGAGTGAGGTGGGAGAGAGTTCCGATGGGGCCTCGGGCTATGAAGTGAGCCGGGATAACTGAGTCACCAGCAGTCTAGCGGGCTGGGAAACTGGCCTGACAGGGTCATGAGCAGTCTGGGGGGCCAGGACACTGGCCTGACCCCTTCAGCCTCTACTCCTCTTGTTTACAGAAACTCCCAGGAAAAGGAGTTGATAGAACGGGGGGCTGGAAGCATCACTGGGAAATTCAGAATCACAAGTATGGAATTCAAGAGTTGTGTAGCCCATGAACATCGAAGTAAGATGGTCTTGGAGGGTGTCTGTACACTTGAAACAATTTTTCATTTCCTGAAAAACTCCTTCCCTGCCCTCCCCACGTGCAGGGTCAGAGGGTGGGCCCCCGGCAGCCATGCTGGCATCTCATGACTCTACCCCCTTGGCTGTGACCATCTGGTCCACAGATGGACGATGCTCCAAGCTGAGCCAGTCGGCTCTGCTCACCTCCAATGTATGTCACCTAACAACTTCTGAGTTGCAAAGTATAGAAAACAACTCAAGGTAAACTTTATTTTTATTCAAAGGTGGGTTTTTTTTAGCTTAGTTTTTCTTTGTCGGGGTTTTTTTTTTTTTTTTTGAAGTAGGTACGTTTTTACAATGTACTTGACTGTAAGGATGGCTGTGGTCTTTCAGACCCAGGGGGAGGTCAGCAGGCCCCCCCCCCCACCCAGCATGGCTGACTCTAAGGCCAGGGCTGCTGTCGGGGGGCCAGAGCCCACTTGTTCCCCAGTCTTGTGCCTCTTCCTTCTACTGATGGGTTTTAGTTCGTGGCAGGATGGCTTTTTTTGCCACTCAGTCAACACACCCCGTAGACTATTGCCATTTACAACCACTAGATCCCACGTTACAGTTCTCGCCTCACACCTGGGACCAGACCCTTTCTCTCCAGGCCCCAGCACTCAGTCCTCAGGGAAGAACTCTGTTCCAGCTCCTACGAGATGCCCAGTCCCGGGACCCCCGCCAGGGCAGGGTGGGGGGGCTGAGACTGCGTGGGCCCGGCTGCCAGGAGGGCACCTTTGTCGATTGTGTTAAGAGGGTTGTTGTAAGACTCATTACACAGTGGTTTCCATTCATTTATGCATCTCCCTCTAGACTATGAATTCCTTCAGGGCCAGGGATTGGCTTTATTGACAGTATATTCCCAGTGCCAAGGTCTGGTTCTTAATCGAGATTCAGTAAGTACACATTGCATGAATAGAAGTCGGCATCAGGAAAACAAATTCTCCATTGCTCCAAAGTTTGGTTTTCTTTGGTCAGACTTATTTAGAGAATATCTTGTCCAAGACATGTACTCTGTTTCCATTTGCATGGAGCCGTTGGAGCCGAGACTAGTGCCTTGAACCACAGACCCTTAAAATTTGGAATGTAAAGCCTCTTTTAAAAAACTGTTTGAAGGCACTGAGAGTATGCAAGGTGACCGGCACGGTGCTGGGGTAGGGAGTACATTGTTGACTATTACTTGGTCACTGTATTTAAGGATCTCTCCACAGAGTCTGAGGGGCCTTAGAGATCACTTAGCCTAACTTTCTCATTTTACAGAGGAGAGAAAGGAGACTCGGAAAGGTTGCTAGGCCTGATGGAAAATGTTTTCATTTATTCATAAGATGTTAATATGCCTGCGTGGCATTACTTTTCAGCTCGAGGTGTTACTTATTTTGGCCAAAGGGAACATTCTATTTTTGCACATGTATGGATTGTCTTTTCTTTGATTTTGCATTTCTTTTTAATGGGCATGTGATTATGGAGATGATATTTGCTGAGCTTCTGATGTATTTGGAACCCATTAATAGCTGGCACTCGAGTTCTTTGGAAAATCAAAACCTACGATACCAGACATTTCTTTATGGTCACTGAGTAATACGGCTATTTATTATTGACAGGGCTGCTGACACCTCTCCCATTTATTATTATTTCTTGTTAAATCACTTCCTGAGAAGGTGAAGAATGTCTTGCATCTTTGATGGCCCAGTTTATATTGACTTTGGGCGCAAGTGAAGTTCAGAGGAAAGAGTGAAAGGGGTCATTTTTCTGCACTTACAGGGAATGGAAGTGAAAATTTTCTTTGGTGGAGAAGATGAACTGGTAATGAAATTCAATTAACCTTTCACTGGGGGAGAACCGGCACCGTGCAGAAATCCACAGGGGCGAGACTGCGCCAGCCCCCCTCCCCTGCAGCTGGCCCCGCAGCCAGCGGGCACTTTGCCGCTCCAAGTCGTGCATTGAAGCCCAAGCCCAGAGCAGCCAACCTTCTCGCCCAGAAGCTTGGAGAAACATTTCTCTGGAGGAGAAGGCTTTTGGATGGGTCTAGGAGTAGCCTGGCTTGAACAGTGTACCAAAGGAAAAGAAGGGAGGAGCCTAAGAGCTGTAGGATACCGAGGGACAGGGTTCCCCCGGGTCTGTGTGACGGAGACCAAGTCCACGGCTGAGCTCAGGACGGTGGCGTCCCGGGCTGAGCCCGAGTCTCCGAGCCTCCGTGAGGTTGGCTGACCCCCTCTCCTCTTGGCAGCACTGCCAGAGCACAGTTCCCGAACGGAGAGCCTTCCGGTGCGTACAGTCGGACACGTCAAGGCAAAGGGAGATAGATGTCAACTTCCTAGGGACCTAAGGCCTTAAATAAGTCCCAGCCCCTCTGTGATCTTCCAAGGAGTCTTGCCACGTAGCCTTCTGGTCCGTGCGAGCTTGTTGGGGGCTGACCTGGCGAAAGTCATCTCGCTTCCCTGGGGATCAGGGAACCTTCCTGGGGGCAGTCAGTGTTCCAGAGGTTTCTGTGCGAGGGGAGGGGTGTGGGTGGGTGTGTCCATCTGTCTGTCTGTTTCCGTGTGCGTCTGTGTTTACTGGGTGGGGGGAGCCGGGCTGGGGGATGGGTGGAAGCATTCGGCCTCTGGCTCAGAAAGCAAACATTGCCTTTCTGTAATACCAGAGACCACGTGTTCTGCGTCAGAAAGCTCACTGTCGTGACCAAAGGGATTTTTTTTGTCTTTTCCCCTTCCAGGTGTGAAGGAACCCATCAGCTCGTGCTATGGCCGACGAAGGGACACGCCTTTTCCGGGCCGTTTGCGTGGCCCTGCTGTGATGTGAGCCGAGCCGTGACTGTCAGACACTTGCCCCCTCCCCTCGCTAAGCCCTCCAGGCACAACGCCTGCCCCTCTGTGTGTCTGTGTCCTGTCCTCCTCCTGCCAAGGCGAACGGCCCCGTCTCCAGCCGGCACCCCTCGTCCTCGAGCCTGGACATGAGCGCCGGCAGAGCTGATGACAGCCAGGGCTCCCGAGGGACGTGGGGCCCCGTGGGGCCCGGCCCCCAGGAGCAGGTCCTCTCATGATGCTGGCGCCCAGGAGTGAGCACCATGCCCATCACCCAGGACAATGCCGGGCGGCACCTGCCCCTGCTCTGCCGGTGGCTGGAGAACAGCGTGCGGGAGGGCGGGGACGGGCCGGAGCAGCGGCTGTGCCAGGCGGCCATCCAGAAGCTGCGGGAGTACATCCAGCTGAACTTCTCCGTGGAGGAGAGCGCGGGCCCCCCTGACCACAGCCCCCCGGGGATGGAGATCTGTACTGTGTACCTCTCCAAGGAGCTGGGGGACACAGACACTGTGGGCCTCAGCTTTGGGAACATCCCTGTGTTCGGGGACTACGGAGAAAAGCGCAGGGCGGGCAAGAAGCGGAAAACCCACCAGGGGCCCGTGCTGGACGTGGGCTGCATCTGGGTGACGGAGCTGAGGAAGAACAGCCCGGCCGGCAAGAGTGGGAAGGTCCGGCTGCGCGACGAGGTCCTCTCCCTGAACGGGCAGCTGATGGTCGGCGTGGACGTCAGCGGGGCCAGGTGAGTGGGGGGTTTCCCGCGACGCTAACCTGTGGCACAGGCCCAGGTGGGTTTTGTCCCAAGAAGTGGTGAGGAGCACTTAGGGTTCTGTCGAGAGCCCAGCGCACCTCTCTGCTCCACAGCCGACGGCCTCCTTTGCGCCTCACCCTGGGGAGCAAAGATGTCACCCATGCTGTTACTTGCGATTATACTGTGAGGCAATCTTTGGGGAAGTTCATTCCATTCCTTCTCGTGAGGCTGATTTTGAATTCAAAACTACCTCAGATGATGTTATGGGTTGAACCGTGTTGCCCCCAAAATTTATACGCAGAAGGCCTAGCCCCTGGTGCCTCCAATAGGGCCTTATTTGGAATGAAGGCCACTGCACATGTTACTACTTAAGACGAGGCCACATGGGAGTAAGACAGGCCCCTAATCCAATATGACTCGTGTTCTAAAAACGGCAAAGACGAGCCCACAAGGAGAAGGCTGAGTTGCTTTGCTGCAGGCCAAGGAGCTACCGGCAGTGGGGCCCAGGGCCTGCCGTTTGTCTCTCCCGGTCACCGCAGAGGGAGCGTGGCTGCACCAACCCCCGGCTGTGGGGTGTCCGGCCTCCAGAGCCCTGTCGCCTGTGGCTGCTCAGTTCTTCCCTGGGGCTCCTCCCACCCGACAAGAGCTGCTCTGGAACGTGACAGCTCTGGGGCTGCGTCCGGGAGAGGACACGGAGGGTCACGTGCGCACGCACCGTGGGAGGAGCAGGTGCAGAGTGTGGACGGTGAAGTCATGGTTTGCTTATTTTAAAAATTCGTTCAGAGTCACTGTGCAAAGTCCCTCCCTGGGGAGACCACAGGGCTCGTAGCCGTGGGGATGACATCTGTCTGCACCGCGGGACCAGTTCCAAAGCTAAATCCGTGACTGTCCCTCTGCTACAGACCCCGCTCCTGGCTGACGGCTGGCCGAGACCCCCGAGGTCCACAGCTCACTCCTCGGCTCCCCCATTGGCTCTGAGAGCCCTCCTCCTCCTGGGTCGTAACAGCATCATCCTGGAGTGAACTTCTAGGGAACTTTCCGGGACAGGAGGGATCTTAGCTCTCTTCTTGTCACATGCTCCATCTTTCAGGCTTAGCTGAGTTTTTGTGTGTGAGCTCTGTCACACCTACTCTGGGAAGATGGGACTCTCTGGAATGTTCTATTTACTTCTGTCTGGTGCAGGGAGAACTGGGAAAGCTTTTTTTGATTAGTTCCTCCAAATACTTTATAACCGCAGTCTCTCCCTCCCTCGGCTAGATTTCTATAAGTAAACCAGATCTGTTCCCTGAGGACAGATTGTTCCAAATTGGTGACACAATGTGGAATTAATTAAAACACAACCCACACACCAAAAAACAAGTAGCCGTGTTTTCGGCTTGAAAAGCCATCTACTTGAAAAGTAAAAGGGCTGTGTTTCACTTAAGATGTTTCCCAGGATGTGACCCTGGACTGGACTTTCTTACACGTTAATAAACCTGAGCGGAACATGGTGCAAAGAGCACGCCCCCGAGAGGGGGATCTGGTTCCCAGACCCGCTTACGGGGCCTGTGATGGGCACGTTCTGCAGACACAGGAGGTCAGCGCTGTTTCCCCAGCAGGGTCCGTTTGTGGATGAGCTGAGATGATTTATATAACGTACTGAATGTGCATCTGGCACATGCTCAATATTCAATCAAAAGTAGCTATTAACACCCCAGCTGGCTGGCTTCAGGTGACCTGAACCCAGGGCTCAGCGTGCAACCGAGGGAATGCCTTTGCGTATGAGGGTCGGAGAAGAGCCTCAACCTCTGGCAATTCGCTCAGCAGAAAAGAGACTCATCTTCAACCCAGAAAACAGTGCAATATTCAAATACTGTGCAGCCAGTGTGGCGTGGGTACTAGCCAACTGGGAAGGACTCCAGCTTGTGCAAGAACAGGGTGCTGGGCTGGCCAGAGGGCCCGGGGCGCAGGGTGATTGGCCAGCCGCTACAGAAGCATTACCCCTTGGGCGAACAAGCTGAAGATCAGCCCAGGCCAGGAGTAGCCTTTAGCACAGTACCCACTGCCTTTGAATTGTGTGTAAAATTAAATGTAGGGTTGTTACGGGCTCAGACTCTGGTTACCCATGGCAACCTTGAGTTCTGTCTAGAGTATGGCAGATTTTAAACAGAGTGTCAAGAGGCTGCTAGAAGGTGTTACTTGGAGAAATGATAGCAGGTAGCGATGTAGGAGATCCAAGAAGGAAAGACTTGCCAATTAGAGCTTTAGACATGGTCTCAGGGACCACTCGGCAGAGGGCCCTGCCCACCTGTCTGTGCCCCAGGGCACGGGCGCCCTCTTCAGGACCGTGTCTGCGGTGCGGAGTGGGCATCGTGATGACCTGGAGACATCCGGGCAAGGTTAAATCAGGTTCCGCTCACGGCCTAAGAAGCCCGAGAAGATACCATAACACTTTAGAAAGATTCCCGCAACCGAAGGTTGAAAGGAAAACAAGTTTCAGCATTTAAGATCCGATTATCCGGGAAACCCGTCAAGTGGAACAGCTGGCTCCCCGGGGAGGCCGTGCAAATGGAGCGTCTCGGACCTCACACCTGCGCCCACCTCTCCCTCCTTGGCCCCGCCCCCGCGTGCTGCTCCGCGGCGGGACTGGGTCTCTGGACCGCACCCCCCCTCCCCGCCCCGAGCTCATCCCAGACTCCTGGTTCCTCGTGGTTCCTGAGGAGGTGGTTTCCCAGGGTCGTGATCTTATTGAGAGAAGTGTGAGGACTAGCATTCAGGGCCTCCGACTCAAAGTTTAAAACGTGTTCTTCGACACTACAAAGAGTAACCAACGAAATGAGGACAGGTTTCTATCTCTTTTTGGACAACTTACTGTTGACAGTACAAACAAATAGAAAGTGAGGATTTTCTATATATTCTCTACATATTTCCCTATCCCCATCTCTAAGCGGATGGGAGTGACATCCAGAACCTTTCTCCTCAATAAGAGTGTAGCTTGTTGCATTAAAAGTGTCAGTGCCGGTCACTGGCCTGGCTGGTGGGAGCTTGCTCTCAGCTCAGCTCTCGAGGCTTCCTTCTGGGCTGCCCGTGGGCGATCTCCCGCCGACGCCTGCCCTCTTGTGGTTGAAGTCAGTGGTGCACAGGGCGAGAAAGTGCTGGGAGTTGCAGTCAAGTTCGGGTTTATTAGGCTGAGTGGGTTTCTCAGCTGCGCTATTGGGATCATGGTTTCTGCCTCCATAGCTGTCCTAGAGTGGCAACACCGCAGCCCGCGAGCAGAAAGTGACTCAGGCGCCATCCTCACCTCTGGGTACTGGTGTCCTCCTGCCGCCCCCAGGAAGTGCCCCATCCCCATCCCCCCCAGTGGCATTCCCTCTGGACAGGCACAGCCTTCAGATGCCCTGCAGGTAGATGAGTCACTGGTCTGATAAACCCACAGTGCTGAGGTCTTCGTGATGGACGGTGGAGGGACGCCCCTGCTTCCCCAGGCCGACTAAGCCCCCGGAATCAGAAAGCCTTTGGAAAGGGAGTAGCCAGGCAGCACCAAACCCTGTGCCGGCCAAGGGGGTGCACTCTTTCAGAGGCCTGGCAAGTTTAACTCGCCCTCCGTGGGGGCCAGGTCATGCCCAGAGCCACTTCCAGAGTGGCTTTGCAGAGTCCTCATGTGCTTGTGAGGGAAGAGGTGCCTCAAGGGGAGCCTCTCTCAGGACTTCACCGGGGCTGAGGTTGGAGAGCTCCATCCACAGACGCCCTTTAACCTCACCGACCGCAGTGGCCTGCCTCTCCTCTGGCCGCCATCAGGGCCATGCCGCTGGAGTGCAAGACGGCAAACCCAAATGTCCCACTTAGGACACTCGCTTTGAGACTTTTCGCATGGCTCTTGGGGGCTGTTGTACTTGTAATTGTACACCAGGAAAAGAAAAAAGATAAAAACATCTTAGTGTGGTTACAGCGTTTACAAGCCTGATTTCACACCCTTCACCCTCCCCCCACCCCGGCCACTTGCAGAAATATCGACGTCTCCTTCAGTTTTTTACCTCAGTCCGGGGTTAAATTAGGTGCTGTGCACTTTTATTCTCTCATTTTGAGCCCCAGATGCCCTCCAATGACTCTTGAGTTTTTCTTTTCCAGAAGTCCGTGGAGCTCCAAGCTTCCGCCCTTGCCCCCTCTCTGCCTCCCGTAGTGCAGGCAGAGAGCCACACGGCCTGGCCGAGCTGTCCCTAAGCAACCTGCTGGCCGAGCTCAGCGGTTCAAGGACTTGAGCTCCTGCCTTTTAGTGTTTAACCAAGGGTTGTTGCCCCCTCCTGCAGGGGAATAAATCTGTTATTTTCAGGGCACGAGTATGTGTATGCGCCCTGAAATTTATAACAAAATAAAACATGGGCTTTAAACAGATGAAGATTTCTTCATGGGACTCTTCTTGGAAATATGATCTTTCTCCAGAGGCTTTTGAGTCTGTGCGAGGTTCAGTTCTACTCTGTGTACAAGGGCCATGGAGACGTGACTCCTGGGGCTTTTTGGATGGCAGGGCTTACCAATGTCGAAATACAGGGTCCGGCATAAGTAACGCCCCTCTTTTATTACAAACTCTTTCATTGCAAAATCACAAATGTGTAATTCTGTAACACAACACTATCACAATCAAGCACACTGTATGACATTTTAGGTGAGATGTCCAAGTGAAAACTATAAATTATGACACCCAGATTATCACCCTACCAACCACACTCACGTAGGCATTACTTCTGCTGGACCCTGGACACAGAGCAGTATGTGAATATCAGGGTTCTTTGTCTCAGCCACAGAAACCTGGGTGCATGGCCATCGGCGATGGCCTAATGGCTGACCCATCCTGCAGTTACCTTGTCCAGGGCTCTTTCTTCACCAGAGAGAGGATGACTCTGTCATGTATACTGTGTTTGGACTTAAATGTAGGTGTTGCTTTTCGGGTCTGGAAGGGAGATGGAGGACTGGGCTACTTTCATAGTGGAAGTGCAGGTTTGCTCAGCTCTTTAGGCTGGACGTGAAGGTTATTCCACTTAAATGGAGCTGGGATGTATTGAGAAACTTTTAGACTTTGGGACCACAGATCTGCTTTCACACATGTCCCTGAAGGAGGCCTGAGCTATTGCAGGGGGAAGGGAGGCGGTGTTCTTTATAAGAATCCAAGCTCCGGGAAGTGCAGGTCTCTGTCAAACTGTGTGGCCAGTCTCGGGGTCTTCCCCCGACTGAAGGGTTGTATGGAGCGCCACCGTCTGTCCCCGGGAAGTCCTGTCTGGGCCGGCAGAGCAGCGGAGAGGACTCGGACGGCAGTCGGCAGACATGGTTCACGGTCTAGAAAGCCTGCTGTCCAAGCGGGAAGCCCAAGAAGATCCATGGGGTAAGGGGTGGGGATGAAGAAATGGAGCCCGACTAATGTTTAGCTGTGGATCGGCACCGGTATCCTTACTCCGTACGTAAGAACGTCCTGTGTCCTGTGTAGCAAGGGGCGTGTCCTGTGTGGCGCGGGACGTGTCCTGTGTGGCGCGGGACGTGTCCTGTGTGGCGCGGGACGTGTCCTGTGTAGCAAGGGATGTGTCCTGTGTGGCGCGGGACGTGTCCTGTGTGGCGCGGGACGTGTCCTGGCAGGGGAAGGGTGGTCCACCATGGCCCCTCCTGCTTAACTCAGTTTTCACTTATTTCATGTAGCCTCACTGGGTGAAGTAGGTTTACGGATGCAATTCTTTCATTCTAACTAAATTAACCTTTACCAAACAGACAGATAAACTAAAATTCTTGAGGGGGAAAAAAGAGGATCAACGTATTGTTATACTAATAATATTAATCATACATTGTTTACATATTATTACATAATATATCAAATAGTTATATGTGAATTGTTAGTATTAATTATATATTATAGTATATATTATTTTATCATTATATACTGTATATGATTAATATATTATTAATATAATACTGTGTCAGTTCTTTTATCCTTTAAGAACTTTATTTTTATATTTGGTAAGTGTTAATTATATCTGATATGATTTACTTACTGCATATTAATTATATTAATAATATAATCAGGGCAGGTGTAAGCAAACCATAAGAAAAATAGCTTTTGACCCTTTTTTTACCACTAGTATGTGCTCAGCCATATTATGAGGTAAGATGACAATTTATTCAGGTTGACAAGAAGACAAAAAAATAAAATTGGAAGTTATGGAAATACAGTGTGAAATATAAATTACTAGTCTCTATCATTAAAGAAAAACCTCGTGCAGAACCCCAGATTGTGCCTTGAGACCATACTTGTTGATGGCATCAGGCCGTCGTAATTAGCAAGATATTGAAAATCTAACCTCTCACAACATGAACACAAATAGTTTTAAGTGTTTGGGTAATGTTTAAAATCAATGCAATACTAAACTTAGCTCAGAATTGTACTAAACTGAATATTTCAGAGCCTATTTGGAAGTTTTTTTTACTTAATTGCTTAGAGCAAAATAAAAAGTCATGTACCATTAGGAAATCCCTCATTCTTCCTGATGTGGTAAGAATAGCTAACACAATGCATGGAAAACAGTAGAGCTACAAAGCAAAATGCTCGGTTTTGTCAGCAAATCCTGTTGGACGGTGCAGAGAAACCCCGCTGACATTACAGAGGAGCAGCATGTAGTGTGGGAGGTGGGCTCTGAAACTGGGGGAAGTACTGCTGTTTCCCACGGGCCCCAATGAGGGCACAGCCGGCCCTTGAATAACGCTGGTTCCTGCAAAGTCCCTTCGTTGTAACATGGATGCGATGCCTCAGCCTAACTGTTGTTACGTCAGTTACTCTATGGTAAGAACTGGGTGTGTTGTACATCGTTTCGCTTACATTCCCAGAACCTACGGATGACGTTAATGGAGGAGTTACTGATTCTGTATCATTTGTAGGAGAGATTTATTTGAAGAAATACTACTACATAAAGTCTTAATTTCCAGTCATGTAGTGGTAGATTTGATCTAAGGCGTAAACTAAAAGAGCTTTTAAAATCCTTTACAATTTGGTCAGTAAGTCACTAGTTGATACGCAAACCACCCAGAGCAACTTCCTGTCGGCCAACGCCACTGCTTAACTCTGTTTCAGTAATGAAATAGGGCACCTGCTTGTTTACGAACCAGTAAAGGAAAGAGATACCAGAAAAGGTAGATCTTCAAAAGTCAATGACTTTGTTAGTTAAAATAATGCTTTATAGGAAACTTATATAAGGTAACAGCTGCTTTGACTAGAATAAAAAAAAGAATTCAGAGCAAGTTCACAAAAATAGGCCAGAACATGACATTGATTCCCCACAGTGGTCCTGGGAAAGGTAATACGACAAAGATGCTAGGGACAGAGGGGCCCAAAATGCTGAAGAATGTCATCCGTATGGTTCGTCTTATAAAAATAAGACTTTTCACACTAGTGGAATGTTTACTCCGTAATAAGATGAGAAACGACTGTGAAAATGTTTCGCTCTGTGGAGGCCTGCTGTCCGTCTTGAGGCACACACAGCACCTGGCAGAGGGGTCGCACCTAAAGACAACTGTGCTTTTCTCCTTCCGCAAAAAAAGGCAAGCCTGCCCTTCGCCCACCTTGCGTCTGAAAACAAGTGGTTTTCAGGTGCCTGCTTCCTGGGGGTCACACCAAAGCACGGCCCACATAACCTGACTCTCCAAGGCAGAGCCGACACGGTGACGACAAGCGGGAGGGTAGCTGCTCTCTGAGAGACACTCCTGCTACGGAAAAAGCATTTCCAAAATGGACCTTTGGAAAGTGGAAATGTTCCTGTACGCACATGATTTTGTAAACAAAACAAAACAAAAAAGGCTGTTTGCCACAAAAAGTTTCACAGGCATATTTGAAACCTCGAGAACAACATTTTCTATTTTTTAAATCTTCCAAAGATTCTTAGGGAATTTGTATGTTAAAAGTTATTTCTAAAAGGTAGTGCCTTTCCATGACTTTTTGAGAAAAACGCAACCAAGTTGAAGATGAACACAAAGCAGTGTTGTGGGGCCAGAAAGTGAGCATGGGGCGGGCCACAGTAGGTTTACAGTTGCATTGTGACATTCTTTTGAGTTAATAAAGCTACTGCCACGATCATAACCTGCCTGTCCTTTTTTCATACAATCAGCTATAAACCTCACTTGGCCCACCCCTGTATGGTGGTTGATTCAATGCTGCCCCTGGCCCGCTTCTTGCATTTGGCTCTCCCGACCCTTGGGAGCTGTCTTGAGCTGCGGCAGCCCTGGAAAACAACATGCATTTATTTGGAACCCGAAACCGTACTTATGTAGTGGTATCACGTGCCAAAGTGCTAGGCCAAGTTTTTAAAGACCTTGAAGTATATTTAACTACATAGCTTTTCCTAAAAATAATACTCACTTTATATTATTTTTTTAGTAACGCACTTGAGGTTAAGTGTGTCTATTTTAAATACTTAAATGCTTTTTTATATGTTTTATAATGCATATACTGTATTAGTACAATGGTACTAATAGAGTGCTTAACATGTTCATCTTTTTCTTTTTCTTTTTGAGAGGAATGAGAAATTAACATTTTTAGAGCAGTCACCAGTAGGTATAGAGGTCAGCCTTGTCTCCCCAATGAAACATCTCATTTGAGATTTGGGGGATCTAGGTGTTTCTCATCAACCCCGTGCCCACGACTGGCTCTCCACAGGGCTGGTGTCCTCGGGCTCCGCAGGCCAGGTCTTCCTCCTACGTTCTTCCGGTTCCTCCTCGCTTGTTTTCTAGGTGACCCCGGGTGCCCACCGGGGCGTCCCGGCCAGGCGTCCCACCAGGCAGACACACTGGCTCCCTCCTCTCAGCCCTGATGCCAACTGCCCACTCCCTGGACCACTTCTGTGAGCTCCCCTCCACTCATTATTCTTCCGCTTATTTATTCCAGAGCAACGTAGTTATGAAGCTATTAGTTCATTCCTCAGGCACCCAGGCCCAGTCCGCACACTAATCTTTATTTATTTCATTGGCAACATTAAAACAACATTGCAAATAGCATTTTAAAAGAAAGGAGGACTTGTGGTTCCACTACACTAATTCTCAATTTAATTTTTCTACATTAAGATATTACCTGTGACCACGCAAACCACCATACTAATGCAATAGGTTTAGTTTAATCTCCTCTATGTTCATCTGCAATGTATGTGTGTGTGTGTGTGTGTGTGTGTGTGTGTGTGTATTTTTTAGACTACCTTTCTTAGCAGTTCTCTTCATTGGAAAGTAGTGCATGCACAGGGCAAAGCATTCAAGTAAGACCCAGAGGACAGTGAGTGATAAGTCCTCTCACTTCAGACCCATTGCCTAGTCCCGCCACCAGCTGCACTCCAGGGCCCCACTCTGCTGCTACCACTTTGGGGTGTCTTTGCAAGAACCCTCTAAACATATGCAAGTTTTCTGTGTTACTTTTCTTTTACACAGGTAGGGACACGCTATTCACACTATTCTGCATCTTAACTTTTTTTCTAAACTTAAAAACCTATCTTAGAGACAATTTCAAATCAGAAGAACATGTCACTTCTCTCATCCTTCCTAACAGCCATATAATATTCCACCAAAGAGTTCTCATATGATTTATTTAATGGGTCACCAGTTGACAGACATTTTGTGGTCGTCTTTTTTGCTACGTCAGAAATTCTACCATGAATTTTACATTTATGTAAAGGATGCGTTCCTACAAGTGGAATCCTCAAACGAATCAGGTTTTAAATTTTTTACTCACATTGCAAATTGTTTCACCCGAGAAATTACCCGAATTTGCATCTCCTCTGACGGTACATAAAGGTGCTATTTTTTCACAGCTTCACCACTGCCATAGGAATGCTTTTAAAACATTGCATAACCATACACGCAGAATCTGTGTTATCCTTTTGCACTTAACAATTTCAGATGCATTCCACCTTATTGAACGGTTGACAGGCACGGCCATCAAATGCATTCCACCTTACTGAGCGGTGACGGGTACAGCCGTCACCAGTAACGCAGGTAAGATGCCCATCCTGCTGCTCCCAGTTCTTCAGTGCTGTGCGTTAAGTACCACATTCACTGTGCTCGTGACCATGACTCCATTTTTCCTTCTGAATCGTGCTCCTGGGACAGATTTCCCGGAATGGAAGTACTGTGTCAAAGGACATCCCGCTGAGTTGCTTTTCACCAATGGCTTCACCGAAGTGCACTCTCACCAAACACGTACAGGTGCCCGCGCACCAGGGCCCTGTCAGGGCTGGGTGTTCCAGGGTGGGGCAAGAGTGGGTGCACAGTTGTCTCTACCGAACAGAAGACAACAAGTAATAAATGCTAATATAAGAATAGACTCTGCTTCGTACATTCACAACTAAAAACCTACTTTTGCCCCACCCGGTATAATTTTAAATTGTATTTGATGAACAGAAATATGGCTCCCCTTCATGGTTCACTTTGCACTTATTTTATCAGGAGGCTGGACCGTGTTCCCCTAGTCTTTCTCCCCTCTTCCACTCTACCTGCTGTCTGAGTCGTCTGTTCTCGTGTTTTACCCGCTGTCTGGTGGGGTCTCCATCTTTCTCTAGTGCTGGCACATGCACTGACATGTGACAGATCTCACTCCTTTTGCCCGACGTGGTTAATCTTTTGAAAGACTGTGGTTATAACTATAAAGAAGTTCCAGCTGTTCCTGTGGGTGACTTTGCGGGTTTTTTTCTTTTGTGATTTTCCACTGCCTCCAGTCTCGGGACATTGCCATCTTCTCAGGCCTGAAACTCTTCTGCCAATTTTCTGGATTGTGTTTCAAACTTATCTACACAATTTAAAGTTTTAATTTAGCTGGGATCTACCTTGATGTAGTATAGTGGAAACTTTATATCTAATTTTTAATAAGTTGCTATGTAATTATCCGAAGATCACTTATTAATAACTCATTTTCCTTAATCAGTTTGTGAGGCTTGATTTATTGTGATACACACACACACACACACACACACACACACACACACACACACTGCTTTGCATACATTTCTACTTCTGGCTGTCCCATTTTTGTTCTATGTCTGTTTTTCTCCTCATCAACCGGGGTTTGATCATGTTATCACGTCTAGCAGGGCTAGCTCCCTCCTCCAGGCCAGTGCTGAAATTTTTTCTAATATTACTTGAAATCCATACCTATTAATTGTTCCAGATTATCTTGAGTCGTGGCGTCAAGCTTCTCAGGCCATCCCGGGGGAAGACTGTCTTTTCCAGCGTGCGCTGTCCTTCCAAACCCGGTTCGAGCCCCGGCCAGAAATCTCTCCGCCTCCCCCTCCCCCTCCCGATAACGGCTCTGACCTGCACGCACACACCTTCTGTTTCCGTGGGTGTGGCGGGCAGGACTCCCACCGTGTGCGTGTCCTCATCGCCCCCAGACTGGGAACTTGGGGCACTGCTCCCGTGACGGGGTTTTATGTCCCAGCCGGACACAGGGGTGGGCCTGGCCCGATCGTAGGAGCCCTTGAAAGGCAGAGCCATTTCCTTAGGCTGGGAGCAGAGGGGGCATGGGGGGGGGGGTGGGCGCCGGACCCAGCTGACCTGGAGGAAAGCAAGCACCCAGAGTTGTGAGCTGGCAAGGGGACGGTGCAAGCTCTGGGTGTTGAGGTGGTCAGTCTCTGGTCGACATCTAGCAGGAAAGTGGGCAGCTCGGTCCTAAGGCCGCAGAGAACCGAACTCCGCCAACAGCCAGTGAGCTGGGAAGCGGGCCCCCAACCCCAGCCGATGCCGTGATGTCAGCCTTAAGAAACACTGAGCGGAGAGCCCGCCACGTGGCCCTGCACCTCTGACCCACGGAACCGTGGGCTCGTATGAGCTCCACAGCCTCTGCACGTCTGGTCATTAGTTGCCCAGCAGGAGAAAGCTCACACAGGCCGACACACAGCTTGGCACTTGGCTCATCCTCTCACATTTGTGAATCGTGCCTCCCGCCATCAGGCTGTGAACTCCTGAGAGTGAGACCAGGTCTGTTCTTTCTGTGGCCTCAGCCACAGGGCCTGCCTCTCCCGAGGGACAGCGCTGGCTGGGTCAGGGAGGGCTTGGTGGCGATAGGGCGGGTTTAGAGTCAGACTGCCTCGGCTTCCATCTCGGCGTGACCTCTCTAACCTGGGTTCCTTCATCTTTAAAATGGGAATCAAATGCATCAGATGCACAACCATGGCTCTCAGCAGTTACTTCTGAAGGTGGGGCATGATAATCACGTTATGAGGATTAAATGAGATAATGTTTTTAAAGTATATTTTATTGATTGTGCTATTACAGTTGTCCCATTTTTTTCCATCCCTTTATTCCCCTTCACCCTGCACCACCAGCATTCCCCAACCTTAGTTCATGTCCATGGGTCATATGTATAAATTCTTTGGCTTCTCCATTACCCCTACTATTCTTAACCGCCCCCCCATCTATTTTGTACCTACCATTTATGCTTCTTGTCCCCTGTCCTCCCCCTTTCTCCTCCCCACCGATAACCCTCCATGTGATCTCCATTTCTGTGATTCTGTTCCTGTTCTAGTCGTTTGCTTAGTTTGTTTCTGGTTTTTGTTCATTTGTTGACAGTTGTGAGTTTGTTGTCATTTTACTGTTCATAGTTTTGATCATCTTCTAGATGAGATAATGTTTATAAAACTCTTAGTAGAGTTCCTGGTCCATGGTAAATTGTAAATGCTAGCTTATTGCTATTTAAAGAAAACCAGACGCTTTGAGGAGTCTGCTTCCCACAGTTCAGTATGTTGTATATGTGCTGAATTTGTTTGTACCACGTAACCCTGAACTTCTCTCCCACCCTCCACACACAAACACACACACACTGCCCCCCACCTCCACCCACTGGCCGTCCACCAGGGTGGATAAACTAAATCCAACTGTTGGACTTGATGGGTAGTCAACTTTGTCTCCTGGGAATCTGGAATCAGGCCAGTGAGAGACCAAGCTGCTTCACTGCTTGAGGTGAGGTGAAAGATTTCAGGAACCATGTCCAGAGAGCCAGAGCCACATGCCTCGAGTGACACAAGGACAGACATCAAGAGGAAGCCGGTCCCTTTGGAGGAACGTGGAGTGGACAGGCGGGGAGGGGCAGGGGGGAGAGACAACGTCCCCAGAGGCAGAGGGACCGGAGGGCAGCTTTCTGGGGCTCAGAGCCCGCGGTTTCCGGCACCAGTTCCCACGGTGCCTAGCTGGACTTGTTTCCACCGTATTTCCACGTCCTCAAAAAGTATCCCTCGCAACCACGTAAGTCCTGGCCAAAGGATGCTGGTGGGCGACAAATCAGTCGGGTTCTGATGAGTCCTCGGACACCAAATTGGAGTGCTGACTCGCATGATGTCAAAAAAAAGAAAATTGTGTCTCTTGGGTCTTTTTCCCCTTTCGGCCAGCGCAGTTGAATTCCCAGTGACCTCTGGAGGGCACTCTTCGGTTAAGTTTATTCCACACTAGTGCAGGCGGTAGGGAGAGAGCTGTTAAGAAATAGGTGTCTGGAACAGACTATGTGCGCGCCACCACGCTAGCAGCGCTAACACAAATTATGTCTTCCTCGCAGATGTTCCTAGCCATGGCAGATCGTTCTCGAGCATTGCAACCTGTGTCTTCTGCAGGTGTCAAACACAATGAAAGCTCTTTTCTTTTCACGGGGATGGGAACCAGTTCAAGTTCAGTCAGCCCTTCTCTATGGACTGGGACGCAATTAACTTTTTTATGGGCATGTACTCCTTTTGAATTGGAAACACAAAGGATTAAATGTGGCAACATTGTAGAACAGGGAACATGCTGGTTGACATGGTATACATGACTTGTTTTCCTCTTCTTTCCTGGTGGTGAGTTATTTCCTGTCTCCTACCTGTTGGCCCCCATACGCCCTGCATAATTACGTCGGTTTCAGGCCAGGCCGAAGGCTGCGAGGGAGTGGGGCTGAGGCAGGGGGAGGAGTCACTGCTCTTCTCCAGCTGGCTCGGGGCCAGCAAGTCCGGAGGGGGGAGGGGGCGGGAAGAGGTTTCAAACCTTTCCAGGGCCTTCTGAGAGGTCTGAGAACAACTACTGGCCCATCTACATTTATTTTTTTCTTTACAAGATAGTTGGAAACCCCTATTTATTAGATGCTATCGGTGGCAATAAAATTATTTCTCAAATATCCATATGAGCCATGTGTATTACATACACTCTCATTTAATTCTTGCAACAACCTTATGATGTAAAAGGCAAGCAGTAGTATCTCCTTTTAGAGATGGGGAAATACAGGCTGAGAAAGGTTAGGTAAACACACCTGCTAAGGAACAGAGCCTGGCACTGAGCCTAGGTTTATCTGTCTCCATGACCTGTGTTGTTGGGTTTTTGTTTTTGTTTTTGTTTTGTTTTGTTTTGGGGGCTAGGATGCTCTGTCCATTCATACCCATATCACAAATAGAACGCCTGTCCCAACAGAGAGCACCTGCATCCTAACTGGACAGCACATCGATTCCCCCGTACGAGGTACACAGTAATAATCTATAAGCAGCACCCTGGCCAGGGCACCTCAGGCTCCTGGTTCATGACACTGCTGTCCCCACCCCTCTCCGCTGTGGAAGGGAAGAATCAAAGATCAAGAAATCCGGTTCCAGACAGTTTCTCAACCTTACTACATTGTGATTTGTGTAAGGATATCAGCTGATGGTCTACAGTGTTTCAGCCCTGGTTCTGCGTAGGAGGAAAGCACTCGTGTACAAGACACACAGCATCCGTGCCTTGGAAAACTGCCTCGCCCTTGGGGTGAGATGATATGATTAATAATAATATGAAGTAATTTTAAAATAAATGTTCTTGTCCTTTTTTTTAAAGGTTTTACTTATTTACTTTTAGAGAGAGGGGAAGGGAAGGAGAAAGAGAGGGAGAGAAACATAGACGTGATAGAGAAACATTGATAGGTTGCCTCTTATACACGCCCTGACCAGGGACCAAACTGCAACCCAGGCATGTGCCCTGACTGGGAATCAAACCAGCAACCTTTCACTTTGCAGGACAATGCCGAACCAACTGAGGCACTCCAGTCAGGGCAAACTTTCCTGTTTTATAACAGCTTTATAACAATTCACATATTATAAATCTATGCTTTTAAAGTGTACAGTTGAGAGTTAAATATCACTAATATCTCCTTTTAGAATATTGTCATCCTTCCAAAAAGAAGTCCCATACCAATCACCATCACTCCCTGTTTGCCCCATCTTCTAGCCCATGGCATCCACCAAGCTGCTGTCTGTCCATGGAGATTTGCCTATTCTAGACATTCCAATGTGTGCTTTTTGGTGATTGTCTTTTCTTACTTAGCACAATGCCTTCAGTGTTCAGCTAGGTTGTAGGATGTTTCAGAAATTGCTAAAATAGTATTCCATAATATGGATATGTCACATTTGTTTAGCCATCCATCAGTTGAAGGGCATTTGGATCATTTCCACTTTTTGACTTTTACAAGTAATGCTGTGAACACTGGTGTACAAGTTTCTGTGTAGACAGATGTTTTCGGTTCTCCTGGGTTTATGCCTAGGAATAGAGCGGATGGTCATATGGTAACTCTACGTGTAACTTTCCGAGGAACTGCCAAACTGTGTTTCTGAAGGGTTGTATTGTTTTACTTTACCACACCAGTGTATGAGGGTTCTAATTACTCTACATTCTCAGCCACAGTTATTATCTGTATTTATTGTTACAGCCATCCCAGTGGGTATGAAGTGGTGTTTCACTGTGGTTTTGATTTGTATTACCGACGACTAATGATGTTGAACACCTTTTCATGTGCTTTTGGCCATTTGGGTATCTTTGGAACAATGTCTATTTAAATTCATCGCCCATTTTCAAATTGTATCAGTGCCTGTATTTGTTGTTGAGTGGTAAGAGTTCTTTATATATTCTAATATACAAGTCCCTTATTGACTATATGATTTGCTGATATTTTCTTGGGTACCTAGAGATGTTAAACAATTGTCGCTGATTGTTTTCAACAAATGACCTAGGGATGGGGCTGTTCTTGCAGAATCAGCTCTGAATCCGATCAAATGAAGATAAGTCCTGAAAATGGAGCTTGCAGGGAGCTTCCAGGAGGGACAGATACCGAGCAACCTCTGGAAATGGGGCTTTGGCGGACCTCCCACCTTGTTCTGCCCCCATGGCGGCTGGGCTGCTTGTGTCCACGGCTGCCCGAGTTGGGAGGCTGCTGGCTCTCAGAGCTGCGTGCAACTGTGGAGAGAGGGATGGGAACAGTGTAACTTAAAATGCCACAAAGCTCACTGGGCTTGCTGAGATCCGGCCATTTTTTCTTGAAAAACTGCTTTTTAGACCACTTCAAGCCTTTAGTAAATTTCCAGAGTTCTGAAAATGTTGCTCTTGATATTTTTTCCAGGGTTCTTGTTGCTTTTACGAAGAAATGGATTTTTGAAGGCCCTCCTTCTATCATTCTAGAGGTGCTTCTCCCAACAAACTTTTTAAACAGTGTAACACACATATAGAAAAATGCACAAATCATGGGTTCAGTTAGTGAATCTTTACAGTAACTGTCAAGCAAATGAAGCAATAGAATTTTACTAATACCAAAGACCGCCCCCCACGCCCTTTACCAGTTGTGACACCCTCCCGATCAAAGTAAAGTGGTATCAATCATTTCATGATAACTTGCCTGCCCAGAACCATCATGGTTTTACCATCATGGTTTTTTCCAACTGTCTGTTTGACTACAGTCATTCAAATATCACCCCAAACCACTCCCTTAATACATTTAACCTAATGCCATCTTTATTTTACTTATGAAATTTATTGTTTTTGATTTTCAACTGCTTAAAGTAATTAAGCTACCTGTGGCACCCACTTATTTCTTTCCAGCTCCTCCTGCTTCCCAAAACTCTCCTGTCATCCCAACCACCCTCCCATCACTAAACCAGGCCCTGGAGGGTTGGCTGTGGCTCCCCTCCACCCCTTTCTCCAGGACTTGCCCTCACGCTTGTTCATCAGCATGAACAGAGAGAGCTGAAGTCCCTTCAGGATAAAATGAGGCGGGTTTTCATGGGACTTCTGCACAATGCCCAAACATTCTGATTTGCACAGATAAGAGGGATCGTTTCTCAGAGGCCTTTAGGAGAAGCATCATCTTTTCATGCAAATGTCTTTGCTTTCCCTGGCCAAGGCTTCTCCAGCCAATTCGGAGCCATTGTGGCTCAGCTCAGACTCACTGTGTACATCCCGAAGTTGCTCCCCTTGAGGTTCCCGCACTGGGAAAGCAAGGGGGGTGCCGACCTGCCTGGGGACGATTTATGAGGTGTGGGGACCCAGCTCCCTCTCAGTGTTTCCCATCGTCACGGATCATTAGCCAGGAGAAAAGGAGGCGTTCTGACGGAGGATGAAGCGAGATGTGTCGGCCACAGGGATAAGGACATTTAAGAGTGATGGCTTGGGAAGTGAAAAGGGGTCAGAGGGGCTGAACTTCGTGGTACTAGGAATAACCAAGGGGTGAGAAAGCCTGTAAACTGAGTGGAAAGGTTGGGCAAAGATAAAGGAGTTGAGATAACTCATAAAAAAAATATCTAAACACCAATTCTGTCTTTATAAGGAAATGTTCTTCATAGCAGAAGACAGGAGTGCTTTAAAAAGAGAACAGAGGTCAAATTTCCAGAGTCTAAACCAATACACGTACATACGTATTGCTTCACATCTCCTCTTTTTATTATGAGTGGTGAGTAAAGTAAGAAGTACAAAAAGTATGGCGGTTCCTTAGAAAAGTAAACTAAAATTAAATTTAAAACTTAGAATTACCCTATGACCCAGCAATCGCACTTCTACGGCGCATGTCCAAAGCATCGAACGCAGAAACCCAAACACGCATTTACCCACCGACGTTTGCAGCCGCATTGTTGTTAACTGCCGAAGGGCAGAAACAGCCCAAACCTCCACTGATGGACGGATGAAGAAACAAAGTGTGGCATGTGCATGCTATGCCATAATAATCAGCTTTAAATCGTGTGTTAGTTTGCTAGGACTTCTTCAGCACCACAGACTGGACGGCTTAAAGAAAGAAGCTTATTTTCTCACAAGTCTGGAGGCTCAAATTTGTCGTCAAGAGGAGGAAATACCTGAAAAAGTTTTCCTCTACCACTCGCTGCCTTCTCCAGGGGTGCCCCGGTCTGGAGAAGAGTGTACTCCGTTGGAGGAGCTGACCACCCCCCACCCCCATTTCTAGCTAACCACCAAGTCCCGGGCTTTAAGATATGGAATAGGATATGTTTGTACTCTCCATTTTAAAGGAATAGACTTTAGTCAAAGAAAACAACAGAGAGTTTCTGCTTAGAGTTTCCAGAGCTTAAATGGCTGCTTTTATGACAATAAGATATCAGCTTAAAGATGAAATGGCAAAAAGTTTCTCGAATTTTTGGCCACCCTCCGAAAAAATTTTGTGAGCTGTGGCTTAATGAAAACACCTTTGTGCACAACTTTCTGGTCCCCAGAACCGTTTGTGGTACTCAACCCTTGGAGATTTTGTTTCCATTTTGCTATTTCAAATGTAAAAGATGGTGGGTGACCTCAGCTTGTACGGAAAAAAAAGTTTTGTGATTGGGAAATATATCTTTAAGAGATTTATTTCATTCTGTTACTAGTTGTTGTAATAAAGGAGTGATCAAAAGGAAACAAACCAGAACTCTTCAGGACTATTTGCTTTTCAGAAACGTCAGCTGGTTATTTCACAGCTTTAAGAGCCCAGGCAGGTGCACCCAACGCTCTCTGAGACAAAGAGAGAGAACACTCCATGTCTCGTGATTCAGAGCAAGACAGTTCAGATTCTTTCTATGCGAGACCCCTCCCAGCGTACACAACCCAAGGACAAGGCAGGAGAATGGTAGTCACCCATGTGTGGGCGTATCGACTTGACTGTCACAGTGTGAGACCGTTGTGAGTTACCCCTCAAACATCTCCTGCACCAGGAATTGAACCCGCAACCTTATGGGATGACACCTCAGCCAACCGAGCCATCCGGCCAGGGCTTCTGCACCTTTCTTCCCTGTCATGAGCTTCTCTCTACTGAATGTCTTTAGTTTATCTTCTCGCCTCACAGAACCTGCCTGGCTGACAGAGAACGTCCGAGTCCGTCTAGCGACAGTTACAGAAAGGAGCGCCCCTTACCCTGCAGTGATTTCTGAAGCCGGTGTTTAACATTTTTATCAATGACTCTGGCAGAAAAAACAGCGTTTCATGGTCTTGGGTTGGGTTGGCATCTCCAACTAGAACAGCACTTAACACGTAATGCAAGCTCAGGAAACGTCTGCTGCATGAAAGAAATGTTCCTCCTTCAAACGAGAGTCTCGGGTGTCCGAGTCTTCTGTGAGCCGCCCCGCACCAGCCCCATCATAGCTGGCAGGAGCGTCAGCCATTGAGAATGGAGGCTTCCGCCCCTGCGGGTCCAGATTTGGGGTTTCCATAACTGTCCCCCTAAAAATAAATAGAGGTATTATATGCTCTGCACTTTTTCATGTGCTGTGTTTGCAAAAAGACAGTCTGTGTTGGCGTTCCCAATTTACCCCTCTGATTTATATGTTTTGAAATAGATTGAAATGGATCCTTACCAAAAAAAAAAAAAAAATAGAATGAGGCTGGTATTTGTGTAAGCATTTCAGTCTTTTCTGCATAAACAAGTAGTAAGTTTATTGTTTTTGCAAAAACAAACGTGGTTTTTGCGAACTTTCACAACTCAACCTAAACCCTTTCTCTTAAAACCCCTCTTATGATGGTGGTGTTCTCCGACGCATGTGGAGGTACAGACGAAGGCTTTTAAATCACCTCCAGAAATTACGTCTGAAAAAGGGTCTCATCCATCCAGGATTGTCGAAATAAAGCATGTCCATTAATTCACTTTTGAAAGAAGAGAAAAGGTACATGCGACTTAATTCCCATTAAGAATATGATGTGATAATAATTACATTGCACTCCACATGGCAACAAGAATCTATATTGCAGCTGCAAACAGAACTCCCCTGCGGGCCCCCGCCCTCAGCACTGAGACTTGCTGTGTCTCTGGTGTGCACTCCTGATGCGGAACTGTTCGCAGACACTCCCCTTGCAGACGAGAAGGCCCAAGCCCCCTTAGAGGGTGAGGTAACTCCCCCCGGGTCCCCCAGAAGAGCCTCCTGACTCGGGCTGGGGCCTTCTTCCCAGGGAACAAAAACTCCTGCCTGCCAGCTGAGAATGGATTCTCCTTTTGTAAAGGCTGTACAGAGAGTAAGACAGAGACCATACCTGATCCACAAACCCTGAAACACTCTGATCCCATGTGGGAAAGGTTTACGGATCGCTGCCCTAAATCGTGTAGGAGATAAAATGTTCACGGCCTCACTCGGGGGCCGGTGCCCTGAGGGGAGGCGGTGGTGGGCTCGTTTGGGGTTGGCTGAACTAAGCTTGAGCTGCATTTCCCACGCCTTCCCTGCACGGTGCTGGGTGGGTGTGGGCCGTGGGAGGCCCTGTGCGCAGACTGGGAATGTGTGAGTGAAGCAGCAGCTGTATTTGCATGTGTGTCTGTGCGCGCATCCTCAAAAGGTTGTTGCAGGACACTGGGCGTCATTGTCGGATAATGCACCTCGTGGGTGGCGTCCCAGGTCCTCCCGGGTGTCCCAGCACAGCCCCCCTGATGCCCCCGGGCCAGGGCGTGTTGAGTTCCGTGTTGCAGGGTGCCGGCAAAACTATCACGGCTGGAGGCTGAGGCAGGAGCTGGTCCCTGTCCCCTCAGCTCATCCTTCCACTGGTCCGCGGGCCTTGGCTCTCCCTCATTTGCGTGTTTCCTTCCTGGCCACCCGCCCTCCTGACATTCAGGCCCCGCCAGGGAAGCGACAGCCTTTTACGTTCACCAGCTCACGCTTTAACCAGCTCCCAGTTGTGGGAGGTCAAATCCATGGTCACGTATCAGTCCTAGTAGATCTGCTTCTTCCCTGCTCAGCCCCCAACTGAAACGGTGGCTCAGAGTAAAACGAGGTGGGACTGGGGACGTAGGAAGAAGAGCTACGAGAGAAAATGAGAGAGGGAGAGAGTGTGTGGTGTCTGTCAATTCTGGAAACATAGGTGAAATATGCAGAATCCTGTCAGGGTGTTCAATCTGTAAAAAATAAAGCAGTGTTAGAAATAATACTCCGTGTTTCCAGACACCGTGGTTGCCAGGTGTGTTTTAAGCTGGAAGCCTGTGGGGTCAGGACGACGACCCAGAGGTCAGCGTGCGCCTGTGTCCCCGAGGTCTCAGTCTGGAATCACCGTGTGGGAGACTCTGAGGTCAATCCTGCTTTTCTGCTTTGACAGAGAAAATAACCAAAACTTAAACAGCCATGCAAATGTGCGGGCGAGCTTCCCAAAACTTATCGGCAGGCATGAATGTTAAAAGTAAATGAGACAGCACAAAGACAAACAAGTCGTCTCTGTTTTCTTCCCTGCCACGGATCTCCACGGATTGAGCAGTCCCGTGTTGGTGTAAATGGGGCCATAAGACCTCCCTGCCACCTTCAAGTGGCCATAAGACCTCCTTGCCACCTTCAAGTGGCAGCCGGGGCGGCCAGCCCAGCCCAGCCCAGCCCGGCCAGATCATTCCAGGTGGGGGCATTCGCAGGTGGCCAGTTCTGTGAACACAACCCGGACTCCTTGCTTAGTTGAACTCCAAGCCATTTGCTCCCAATAGAGCCTCTCAACCTCCTCTTCTAAGCAATCTCTAGTGGTACCTGCGGGCCGGGCACACCTCTGCCTCCCACGGCCTCCCTGGGGGCTTCTCAGCGTGCCTCCCTCTCGCCCCCCAGGCCATCTGACCCGGGGGACCTCCGTGTCAGGAGCCCTCACCGGGAAGAGCCTGGGTGCCAGCTCTGGGGGACAGGCAGCTCTCCCCTGCGCCTCCTGCGCGGTTACCAACAGCAGAAAAACAGGGGCAGGGCATCATTTTCAAGTTCCTTCAATTTGCTTTCAACTCCTGTATCCCCCGCCCAAGGTCGTCTTTGAAGACCAGCTCCGTTTACAGCGGGTACCGAATCTTAATTCATCACCGCTCTTCTCCTTGAGGAAGACTTCAGAGTTCAGGGCAAACAGTAAGACAAATGTTTGCTTCGGTGATCTTTTGTCATTTTGTCTTTAGTGGCGGCCGTGGAAGAGAAGGGTGTTTGCTGGTGAGGAGTAAACAGTCGTGCCAAGGGAAAGTGCAGTGAAACAAAATGTTTTAAGAACTCATCGGTGGTGTTATAAATTATCAGAAAAATCTTGGAGTTACTGTTGACGCTCAAATGATGAGCAGATTTAAGGTTAGAATTTAGGTCTTCTGCCCCAAAACATAGGGCTAATGGAACCTGAGCTTTTGGGTGGCAGGAAAGAATGTAAGTTGTGTTTTCAGGATGCTCATTTCATGCTGAAGGTATCTTTGATGGAAATAGGAACTTGAAAGTTTAATTACAGTGGACTTTGAAAATGCCGTGGCTGTTTAGTCCTTCCTACCCGCCCCCCATGCATCCAAGGACTGGTCATTTTCATTATATATTTTTGAAGCCTCGTTTTGGATTATTTTTGTAAAGCCTATACTTGTTATCAAAATGGAAAATGTTTCAAGTGATCACAGCAGTACGTACACAAGTTGGACATGAAGAAGAAGTGCAGATCGCCTGCTAGCTCACCATGATTAGTCGCTGCTCATCTTTGGTGTCTTTTCTTCTGAACTCATGGGCGTGTACACACTCACACTCACACACTCCTGATGAGAACGGTGTGGTCGGGCTGCCTGTCTGAGACCATGAACCTAATGAGTCCTGAGCCTGCCACTTATGAAACGTGTCACATAGGGCAATTGCTGAATCCCACTCAGCCAAGGTTTCCTAACTGTAAAGTGATGAGAAGAACAGTCCTTAACCCATAAGGTGACAGGGTGCAGGTAAAGGCTTGTCACCGTGCCTGGCACACCAGGAGCAGTCGACAGATGTGAGCCATTATTAGTCTGTCACTCTCTCTGGACACTTCAAAAACAACACATTAACTCGACAAGCCTTTTGGTAGCTTTGAAAAACTACCCGTTCTCACCCATTTCATCCCTATCTTAATGGGGATTTGCATACATTTGAGCTCCTCTTCACAAGTGAGATCCCCGAACCTGCAATTAGAGTCACCGTTAATAACAATGTTCACGCCTATTGCAGTCTGGTGCCAGCACTCCACACGCGCCAGCTCACGGCAGCTCGCGACACCTCTGCGAGGTGACTGTCACTCTGCCAGTTACAGACAAGAGAATGCAGGCGGGCAAAGAAGAGCCGAGACCCAAACCCAGGCCTCCCTCTTCGTACTGGGCAGCTCACGCCGACACAGCCCGGTCCCAAATCCCAGCGCGTACTTCTGGACTCACCGGGATGAGTCTGAAAGCGGCTCCCTGGCCAGGGTCCCGTCGCTTCCTAATAGAGCAACAACCGTCTGCTAGGCAAGGAAGGAACTCAGGACCAGGAGTCAGGACACCTGGGTCCCTAGAACTTCCTGTGTCCTTCTCCCCATCACATGTTCTCCCCGGTGGAGTGAGGATAATAATTATACGTCTTCCCTTCCTCACGGGGAACGAAGTGAGAGGTCACTGAAAGTGATGGTAATGTAATATGATGGAAGTTTTAAATAGCAACCACATCACTTGCCTCTCTAACACCATGGCTGTTTTCAGTGATGTTCTTTGTAACTGAGGCCATCAAAGCATTTCTCCCCCTTGACGCATTAACAACTCTTTCTTGATCTCACTTGTGTCCTTCCTTTTTCCCTAACCAGCCCACCCAGGCAGCGTCTGTGCCTTGTCAGACCTGGTTGGCTACCCTGGTCCCGGCTCTGAGCCTTACCCACCGCCTCCCACTTGCAACCCCAGTTACTCTCCGAGAAAGCTGAAAGCAATCCCAGGGCTCGTTTCCCTTCACAGCCTCCTCCCACCGGGCATGCGTTTATAAGTGGGTTACTCTCTCCACCTCTCGGGGTGGTGTTGGCGTGCCCCCTGTGTGGCACTATTTGTAAAGAACATGGTTGGCGTGGCCCCGGGCTGCAGAGAAAAATTCAGCGTTTTCCTTTGTGAGAAAATTGTCTGGACCTTTATCTGGTCCTTTGCTTTTTTCCAACTGGGACCTTCTCCGGCTGATGGGAAGCAGCGGTGGACCAGATCCAAACTGGGGTTGGGGTCCTGGTGTTGCTTTTCGGGAAGGATTTCTTAGAGTTAGAGAGCCTGGGCAATCAGGAGGAGAAATCTGATCCTCGAGGTCAATTTGGAAGAATTGGGGAATGACTTACTAGCCATGCAATGTTTCCTTAATGTGTTCACGGGCTGGTGAAGAGGAGATGTTTTGATATGTCGTCGTAAGACAGAGCAAGCCAAGGTGAAGCATTCGGCTGAATGGTAATTGCTTGGGAAGAGAGAAAGGATCAAAGTCGTTGAACTTAATGATGCAAAGACCGATCACGGGGAGAGAATTATAAACCGAGTGAGAAAGGTTGGGCAGAGGTGAGGGACTCCCAGTGAGCTGTGGAGGAGATGATTAAAGACCCATCCTTGAAGAAGACATCCATCAGAGTGAGAAACAGAGCACCAGGGATGTTTTTAAGGGTTCCACCTTTTAAGAGTGTCTGTATGTTTTGTTGTCTGTCTAATTATTTACCTGAATATAGATGTGATTTTTATGAAAACCAAGTAGCAAGTACAAACTAGGGCTGTCAGATTGAGGGAAAAAAATTCCCATGCATTATTTGAGACATACTTAGGCTAAAAAAGTATTTTTTTTCTGCCTAAAACTCTGTTTTAACCGGGTGTCCTATATTTTGTCTGGTGACGTTGGTACAAGCCTATGAGGGAGGGGCACCGGCCCCTGGTAGATGAAGACCCCGGGGGAAAGGCAGAGTTCCTGCGCCCCCAGCCTGCTTCAGCTCTCCTCGGAGTCCATGGAGGCCCTTCGGGGCATGCAGAGCTCATCAGCATCATGAAACCAGCTGGCAGGGCCGAGGTGTGGGCCAGGCCCAGAGGTGGGCATGCCTGCAATGGCCACGTCCCCGTTCTCTGGGGTAGATCAGCGCGAAGTCCTTGTGGGCTGGGACAGGTTCCTCCAGTCCAGAGAACAGGGTGCAGGGGGCAGGGCTGGGGAGGATGGAACGGGAGCTAGGGGACCTGGTGCAGGCCCCAGAGCCAGAGACAAGGGCGCGGATCTGTAACCCTCCCGCATTAGGTTCTGGAAGAGAAAACACCAGTCGCTGAGCGGCAGCTGGCAGGGACACATGTGCATGGGATTAAGGCTGCCGATTACCGTGGCGGTAGGTCGCCCTGAAAGCAAGTCCCGACGCCTGCGGTACAGAGAGTGGGCCTCCGCGCGCAGGCACAGCAACCGTCCCGCAGCCGGCTTGTGTCGATTCAGTGACATCCCAGCCGCTTCCTGCTTGTTCTCAGCCTGCCGTAGGGACCCTCCCAGCAGGCGCATGCTGAAGGACACGCAGCAGTACTCTGTGGGAAGAGTCGCCTGACTTTATAGTCAGGCCCAGGGGCAGGATCCTCCGGTAGCTGGGGGGCCCCCGGGCCCTGTGGATTTGCAGCTGGAGCATCACTCGGAGGTGTTAGGGGGCTGGCCCCTCTGGATCCTTACAGCTCAGCCGGCAAGGACAGAGGTACGCACCGTCTAACTAGCCTACACGTGTCTCTGTTCCACAGATGAACAAATATCGCTCGCCTCCACTCTGCTAACTATGGAACCTGCGGTGCCAGTCCAGACGGTGGCACTTCCGGTGTCTGCCGCAGCTGCCTCTGCCCCTGCAGAGGGTGGGCTCTCAGGATCCCCCCAACATCAGGGCACGGCCCCTCCTCTGTGGGCCATGGTCGGCATCACTTGAGAGTCGATATCGAAGTATTTTAAAGTAAATTTCAGACGATTCGAAGAGTGGATGGGGATTTTCCATGCAAGAAGACAGACATCACAAAGCTTATATGTGAATTAACATTTTCTTAGCTGGTGTGAGTTAATCCCATGTAAGTAGACCTCAGGGAACCTCAGTGTCAGAAATTCTCTCACATTAAGGTCCATAGGAGTGGCTTGCTTTCTTCATTGGTACAATGAAAATAATAATAGTGTCTGCCACCTGGCTTTGGGGGAGGGGAAGATTAAAAGAGAATACATACAAGAGCTTAGCCCAATGCCTGGCACATGGTAAATATCCAGTAAACGTTAGCTATGATTGCTTTTCCTGCTATTGTTTTTTTTAATACCAAGGTAGTAATTGTTGTTTTCCCAGTGCCTAAACTAATATCTGGTTCACAGTCGGCCCTCAGTAAGTATAGTTGCGGGAATGAAGGCACTTGGAAGTCTCCTGATTTATACTCGTTCATTCACCAAATACTCATGGGGCACCCACATGTGCCAGGCATGACTCTGGGCCCCGGGAATAAAATGGTGAACAAGGTCATATAACCTTACCCCCACGGAGTTTACAGTCTAGAAGCATAAGCAGACAAGTGAATGGACAGGGGATGCTTTGGTAGCACCAAGGAGGGCCCCGGATGTATTCCAGGGGGGGCTCAGGGTGAGACCCCTGGAGAAGGTGATATCTAAGCTGAGTCCAGCGCTTGGAGCAGGGATTCGCCAGGTGAAGGCGGTTACAGTGAGGGGATAATCCCAGGTTGGATGTCCTCATGGCCCAAGGCAGGAAAGAGTCTGTCTGATTCTCACAGTTCTACACAGGTAATTTATTTTAGTTCAGGATATCTCCCAGAGAAGCTTAGAGTTGACAGGAAACTACAGTTTAGTTTTAAAATTTCTCATACACAAGTACACAAAAATCTCTCAAGTATTCCGATGTAGAAGATGGAAAGGGAAGTAGGTGTTGCCACCAAGTCTGGAGAATGGGAGTTGGAAGGAATTTTCTCTCTCTCCCCTACCCCGCCCCCCTGCCTTGTTTGAGTTCAGGTCATTAGTGCTCTCTCCAAGAATGTAGGCTTTTATTCCTGGGTTTCCAATTCTTACAACTGATCTTACTAAACCTGTCAAAACGTCAAGTATTAACTGCATATTCCTTTGGCTTCCACTGTGTTTCTTAGTCTGTGTTCTTGACGACAGTCCATTTGACCGGGCCCCGGGGGCAGGGGAGGGGGGCAGGGGTGTGCCTGTTGCAGGGATGAGTGGTGGACATGGGATAAGAGACTAAACAAAGTCTTCCAGGGCCTTCTGGTTCTTTCACCGGATCATTCTTTGGAGTGGGCATTAGATTCAGAGGAAGGAATATTTGCAGAGTAATCAATAGCATGTCGCTTGGGAGGAGTGACCAATGAGAAGAAGCTGGTCTTTCAGCTCTCCTAGGACCAACTTTGACACCACTTTCCCTGGGCTCTTGTTCAGAATTCCTTTCACTGGACGTGGATGTTGGAAAGTTCCAGTTCCAGGCTAATCCACTCCTACCCATACCCCTGTGATGAGGAGACCACACCCTCAGGTCAGCTGCTGACTAGCAAAATATCTTAGGATTCATACATTCATGTGCCTATTTACACATAGGTTTACTCCACAAAGATTTACTGGATACCTACCATAAGCACAGTACTGTAAAGAAAGGGAGGAAAATGGAAAGTTTTATTCTTAATTAAAAATAACAGCAGGTTTCTCAGCCCTAGTACTGTTGCTATTGACATTTTGGATGGGATAATCCTTCACTTGAGGGGCGGGGGGCTGTCCTGTGCTTTGTAGGATGTTTAGCTGTACGGCTGGCCCTCTACCGCTGTGATAGATGCTGGTAGCCCCCCTCCCCACGGTTGGGACTACCAAAAATATATGCAGACATTGTCAAATGTCCCTTGGGGGTCATAATAGCTCATGGTTGAGAATCACTGGCCTACAGTGTCAGGCACCATCCTAGACACTTCATTTACATTTTCTCATTCAATTTTCCCTCCCAATTAGCCCTTAAGGAATATGGTTTGGATATGAGAACAGGAAATGTTAGATGACTTATCCAGAGTCCCATGGGTAATAATGATGGGATTTAGACTTTAAATCTAGGTCTTTCTGATTCCACTACATCCCCAGACTGACATTCAACACTCAGTGCTAACCCCCTAGAGGAACTCAAGATGTGGTTGGAAAGATGTGATGTGTTACAGACATGTTCACTGGAGAAGAGGTGGCGGTGGGCTGGGGGGCTCAGGGAACTCAGCCTGCAGAGATCAGAATGTTCTTTGCACATTTGTGCGTAATCCTTGGACTGAAGCAGTCATTTTGTATTAAGGAACAGCAGGAGGTAAGATTTGTGCAGGTAGCATCGGACAGCAGTTAACATCAAGTATTGCAGATGGAATCTGTTTAAGTTCCAGCTTCTCTACTTACTAGTTACATGACCATGAGTTAACTAGGTAATCTTTCAGCCCAGTTCTGTTGCCTATAAAACGGGTTGATAATAATAGTAAACATGCTTAAGATTATAATCAGGATATGAGTCAATACATAAAGGGCTTAGAACAAGACTCAGCATCCAGTGAGTGCTCAGTAGATGCTTGCTAGTTAGCTCTTGATTCTGCCTGACTTCAAATAGAGTTGAGAGTCTGTAGTGTACATAATGGAAGCGTTCGAATCCGGGTCTGCAAAGATGGTCCATAGGTACTGCGGTCCACCTTCCTGTGTCCAGAGCAAGACCACCAGCTGGTATCTTTGGATCAAACACCAGTCTCTGGTTCCACCAGCTGTTTCCAGAGTACCAGCATCAAATGGTCCAACTCCTGGGTGGGAGCCTTGGGTTTGAAGCCTCCCACCCAGGAGCCTCTTTCCAACAGAGTTTCAGAGGGGGAAAGAGGCAGCCTGGGCATCTGTTCAGACACTCATTCACTCATTCATTCATTCATTCGATCCTTGTTTACCAAATACCTTTTTTATTCTGGGCCGCATGTTTCTATTAACTACATCTGGAACACTAGTAAGTCACCACCCTGCCCATGTGTTGGCTGAAAGTTTACTGGTAGAATTGTCATTGTTTAGTTTTAAGACAATTCAAAGTTATTTCTGTGGCTCGGGTTAAAAACCTGAGGTTTCTTCCCGTGCTTTGCTTGGTATCACTGCTGGCCTTTGTATGTATTTATAGAGATCTGTTAGGCCCTGGATGTGGTTGGGGATCTCCTGGGAATTTCCTCTTTCTTCCTCTCTCCAGCTTTTATAGCTACATAAGGTTTAAATCTGTTAGCAAACACTTGGATAATTATGCCCCTCTCTGTTTATAGACTAGGGATAAATTGTCCTAATGGGAAAATATCTGTCCTTTGGAGTAATTTGCATCAAGGCTTTTAATTTTTTGTTTGTGTGTGGTTCGTTTGCCTTTCTAAAAATCATTTTGATGTCTGTTTCACTCATGAATCATCCATTGTTGATATACAACAGCACTCAATAAACCCCATTACAGATCTTTCCTTGATCTGAAAGTAGTTGACTTTGGAAAAATATGTGACCCATCCATATGCTTTCTCATGGATGCTGAATTAAAGGAAACAGTTGGATTTTGAGCTCTTAGGGAACATCTGATAAGAGGCCTTTAGAAATGACCCACCAGAGCCTTGACCACCAGCATGCTGGAAACCCTCAACTTAGTCCAGTCTCAAAACACCACAGTCATAATGCACTTGTAGTCGTCAATACTCATAGAAGACCTACTATATGCAGGGTTAGCGATGAACAGCCAAGTGTTTCTAATTAATGAAATGCACGTGAACCTTGATTGGATCCTTCAGCTTTGTAGGAAATACCGGTGCCTGCTTTTGGTCAGAAGGAGAGTCAGTCCTCCCTCTGTTGTGCTGGAAGAACTGCGGCATTCCCCAGGCACTGGAAACCTGTGGAAGTCTTGGTTTTTGATCATTTGGGGTCACCGAGCACAAATGCTTCTTTGTGCAGTGTTTCTTCCCTCCTAAGAGCTGAAAATGCTTAATGATGGGAGGCAGTGGTGTGAGGTCGAGCACACCCTTTGAGACAGACTACATGGGTTTGAATTGGGATTGCACCACTTACTGGCTGTGTTACTTAACCGCGTTGTGACTCAGTTTCCTTGGGTTAGAATAAGGGTAATAATTAATGCTACTTTGCAGGGCTACTGCAAAAAAAAATAAATGAGAAATAATCTACATAAAGTAGTTAGCACAGTGCCCAACATAATTATAGTAAGAGCTTAATAATTCATAGCTATTATTATTATCATTATTAGCTAATATTTGTGTGCCAACTACACAAAAAAGCAATGCTGCCTAGACCCAGAAACTATGTAGAAGAGTGAATCTATAAAATATATTTATCATCTACTCAGTGCCTGAAGTTGGACATGCTCTTAGAGATACCCATCCCAACAAACGAAGATCCAGTGGGATATGGGCCCATGTTTGGGTGCAGCCTTGTAACCTCATGGCGCCTTGTTTGTGAATTAGGGGACGTGGGCACTCAGGATCTTTGCTCCTGCATGCAGTGGAGAACTGAGGAACACTGTCGCTCTAGAAGGGGTGAAAGACATTCTCCAGCCTGGCTTCTGCCTGACCATGCAAGACTGGCACTTATGGTGGAGTCAGACGGGTGAACATCTCACTCACAGTGATGCCAATGTCAATATCAAGTCAGTTACCATTACACCAAGCAAGGGTTCTTTATGTCTAACCCAAATTTTAATCTTGCCTTCGAGTTTCTTACCTATTCTGTCTTCTGTAGAGATGAGGAACAGCTGGTCGGCATCCTCTTTATAATAACCCTTCAAATGGGAGACGGCTACATTTGCCTTTAAGCACTTTTTTACTGTAGACTAAACAACTCCAAATCCTTTAACCTTCCCTCATAGGTTCTACTTTCTGTCTCTTTAATCATTTAGGTTCTCTTTTGGAACCTTTCCAATGTCTCCACATCTCCCTTAAAACAAGGGGCCTCAGGCTGGACATACCCCGCTAAGAAGAGTCTGCTGCCAAATTCTTTTTTGTGGGAAAGGCACCTCTCTTGCGTGTCAAACTCCCACTCACGCGAATTCACCCTAGTATCGGGTGGCCTCTTTCTTATCAGCACACTTGCAGATTCCTAGTCTAGTAGCTGCATGGTCTGCTGGGACCCTCAGTCTTTGTCAGGTTTTCTCCACGCTAGATATTAAACCCATTTGTGCCTGTCAGATTGACCATCACCCCCCAGCATGCTGCTTCTGACATTAGCCATCAATGCTGAACTCGAAAGTGTTTTTAATGAGCCATTTCCTTCATGTGTTGAATCCACTTTGGAGTCTCCGGACGTATCGACAATTCCCACACAAATTAATTTTATCTTTAGACTCTGGGTGTGCGCACAGCAATTTGAAGTATTATTTAAACCAGACCCAGTATAAAATTGGAGGCCACGTTTTAAGTGCCCCTTTGTTTGCTGAGCCATTGATCTCTTTTCCAGGCAGCAGCAAGACCCGGTGAGGGAAAATACAGACCAGATCACATCTTTCTGGCCTGCTGATGAGAATGTCATATGCATTCAAGGCTTTCCTGAAATTAAGATCTTCTACAGATGTGGTTACACTTTAATTCCCAGCACATATGCACCCTAAAATGAACTTAGGCAACAAAGTTGGTGGGGGGACATGAAATACTTATTTGCATATGCTTAAAATAGCATTGGTTTGCACATCATCAATTGCACACCAGGTTGAAGGAGGAGGGAAAGTTAGAAGCATGCAGAAACTGGCTGTGGAGAAAGCAGTGAGGAAGAAAAGGAGTACCTCTGAGATTATTAGAAAATCATTGAATTTGAACTTAACCCCCATAAGACTTAGGTGCCCAGATGCTTCATAAGAAACACGTTAATGCCTTCATCAGCACTGCCAGCTCAGGGCAGGAAAGAAGGACAAGGGAATGGGGAGGACCTAACATTCACGGAGACCCTCATACTCTCTGTAAGGCAGACACTTCCTATTCGAGATTTCTGATGCACTTGGCCTTTCCGATGCACCTGGCCTTTCCGCAGTCATCAGCCTAACCTGCTTTGCCCCAGGAACTGCGGGGTTTTGAGGACGGGCCTGTAGAGCATGCTCTCACGGGGCACATGTAGTGTCCGCCCTACTCCACGTGTCAGGGCTGGCTGCAACACCCACCCCTCTTCGAGATACACTTTATCTGGGGGTTTTGTTTCCGCCCAGCACTTCCCAAGGAGGACGGTCAGCGCGGATTCCTGCCTGTTTCCTGGTTTGCTCATGTGCCAACCTGCAGGAAGCAACTGGGGGTAATTCCAGGACTGATGATTACGATGATTACTTGCCAGCCGCTCTGCGCTCTGCGAGCTGCTTCTGAGAGAGGGCAGGTGGCCAGGCGGGTCTTGCCGTGGGTTGGCCCCACCCAGGCTCTAATTATCCACTCTGATGGCAGTAATGGGACTGGAAACTGAAGGCTTCTTTTGCCTCTTCCTTTTATAATTAATTGCTTCGAGCTCCACCAGATCTGTTTGTTGCAAAGCTAATTTACTTCCCAGGGCTGCTGGATACCTGGGAGGAGAACTGTAGCTTAGAGGCATAGAGTTGGAGAATGGGACAAGGCAAGGTTCCTGTATGAACCCCAAGGGTGAGTTGTGTGCACCTGTCTGCAGGTCCCTGCGGGCGCAAGGCTTCAGTTTGTGCCATGGGGGGGGGGGGGAGAGTCCTCTTCTCCTCTAGTCCCGCCCACTCCCCCCCATAGCTCCCACCTGGATCCCTCTCCCAAGCCAGGTGAAAATGCGTTGTGAGCACAAGTCCCTTAATGGTTTGAGGTCTGGCACAGCGACGCCTTTACTTTTCAACAAGTGTTCAAGTAGAAAAATGGGGCGAAATACAGGTGAAGTTTTGAAAAGCAACCCCTTCGTGCAATGAAATGTGGGGGGCAATTCCTCCTGTCTCTGCCTGGCCCCCACCCACCGCAGCTCTAAGAAAAGCAAACACTCTTTTCCTGCCTTATTTGTCTTCCCATTAATATAAGACAGGAAGCCCTCAGTGGGTGTGATGTAAACAATCGAGGCCGAGGGTCGGGCTTCCTCATCAGTTTGCAGCTGGAGGGAGGGCTGCGCGGCCCAGGCCCATTCATGCCTCTGGGGGGGGGGGGGATGACTTGTTGACTGAACCCCAAGAAGACAGGAGGGGCGCGGAGCCGGAGAAGGTATAAAGGAAATGCTTAAGTTGTGCAGTCACCGGCGATTGTAATTCAGCAGTGGTGAATTTGGTTACTCCAGCAGAAAGAATCTAACTGGAGATTTCTGGAAAGTTTCCCGACATCCTGGCCGGTGTGATGGTTGTGGTTCGAGGTTGGGGCTCTCTCCACCCATGCCACCCCCCATCCCCCACCCCACCCCACCCCCACCCCCACCCCCAGGGAAAACCCATGCTGCTGCTGATTATGAAACGGAGCAGTTATGAAATGAATTGATGTGGGGGGGTGGAGCTTCTTGCGGCGGCTGGAAGGAGACCTTGGGACCCCGCGAGGGTGTCTGGGTGGGGCGTTTTCTGCTTCCAACCTGCTCCCAGTTACCAGTGGAAGCTGCTGAGCACTGGATGTGGACTAAGTGTCTGCATCTACAGCCCCAAACTGCTCGAGACCCTCCCCGGGGCGGTTTCCTGTTCCCAGCGAGGAGGCGAGGGGAGTGACCGGGGAAGGGGTTCTGGAATGCTGTGGAGTTTTGACAAGTGAGCAGGGGAGTGACGAGCCGAGCTGGGATTCCATTTCAGCCTCTGCACAACCTCCACGACCGGGGCTGCAGGAGGGAGGAGGGCTGCTCCCACCGACCGGAGCGGGCCGGGAGGAGCCTTCGGGAACCCCGGCAGGAACCGGGTTCCGGGAGGGCAGCCCCGAGGCGTGCGCTGGGGCCGCGTCCCACGAGGGGAGCCCGCCCGGAGCAGGTGATTAGGGTCAGGCTCGCCCCGGGCGCGGAGCCCCGCCCAGCCCCGGAGGATTTACTCCGGCCCCGCCGCGCTCTCTCGGCGGGGACTCCGCGGGACGCGTCGGAGAGGAGACCCCGATGGTGACTTCAAAACTGGAGGTAGGGATGTGCTTCAGCACGCAGGAACCTGGGGCTTCTGCATCCCACCGCGCTGGGGCGCAGCGCGAAGCCGGATCCGCGGAGGTGGGAAGGGAGCCACAGCCTCAGAGAAACGCTGCCGCCTCCCGCCGCGGGCCTCCGCTTGAGTCATCTCGCGGATCACTCGGGTTTCTTGTTTTTGACTCGGATTTGCGTGTCGGGAGACGGTTTGTGTTCCCTGGGAGGAGTGACCGAGCTGCAACTAGCTGGCTTGTCAACGGCGAGACGGAAGGAGGCGCGCTGAGTGTGTGTGACGCCGGGGAGGGAGGGGGGGCCTTGGAGTGGGGGACACGAGGGACAAGGCGGGAGGGGCCCCGACCACGGTTCCTTAAGACCCCGGTATAGGAGATGCTGTTGGAGCCCCAGACGGGAACGTGGGGTGGGGGGCGCGGTTCCGGGAACCCAGCGTCTGTTCCACTGCCGGATGCCGAGCTCCTCGCGGGGCTGGGCGAGCGGGGAGAGCTCTGGGGCGGGGCAAAGCCGCGTCTTCCACCAGCTGGAACAGTTTATGACCCCCTCGCGAGGTCACGGTCTCCTTTGGGGACGGACCTCTGCCCCCAAGCTACTAAACAATCTGCTTGGGAAACTCCCCCACCACTGATTCATAAAATGTTTTGTTTGTAGTATCCACAAATCAAAGATCTTAAAGATGAAGGATGTTTAGAAAGAGAATGGCATTTTCTGTGATGTTGCTCCTCTCCAGTAGGCAGTTCGTAAATACCAGGAGGGAAATTAAGTCGATGATGCCTCAGGATGTGGGGTTAGGAGGAGGTAACTACAGCTGTGATCCTGGGAAACGTTTCTGGGGGCAAAGATTCTGAGAATGTAAACAGTGAATGATCTTCATCACAGTGAACGTCAGGCTGAGTTTGATTTTGATAAGAGTGATGGCATGAACTCCATTAATAATAAGATTGAAGTATCTTTCAATACGCAGCATGCAGTCATTTTGGACTTGGCACTTCGAAATTCGCTTTGCCTATGAATTGAAAAGGAAGGTGTAAGGAGATGGTTCTAGCCCACTATGTTACTCTGGCTATAAAATACTCCTTAACCTGTAGGTGTACTGTGGCTCTTCCCCCCCCCCCGCCCCCTGAAATTTTAATGACATTGAAAAGATACAGGACCTACCCAGTGGACTGCCTTCAGGATCTCTAGCCATTGTCCCTACTAGGGGACAGCCCTGAGGACCCATGGGGAGGGTAGGCTTTGGGAGCCGAGGTCAGTGTCAGGTTCTAAAAGAAAGTAAGTTCTCAGAGTGGGCCACGTAGGGAAGAAACACATAGGACTTTCCAGGGAAAGCGACTAGGGAAACCCCGGGTGGACTAGATTTCAGGCTTGCTCCAGCTCTCTCCGCCTGGAGCTACTCAAGCCCGCACTGCGGGGGGCGTAATTGAGGGGATAGAGGCAACTGCTCCCTGATGGGGGGAGTGAAGGGAAGACGGTGCAAGGGGCAGCAAGGTTTCCCAGAGCTGCTTTTCACGCTGCCTTCTCACGCTGTAAAGTGCCCACGCCGGGCTCAGAGCTTCCTTTAATCCTGTTGTAACTCCAGGCAGGTCACGCTCCCTTGGGAACACCTTCCTTGAAGGGAAATAGTGACCCACCGTGACCTGTTCCGTGGGACGTGGAGTTCTCCTTTCCCCTACTCAGCCACGTGCTCAGCCCTGCCTTCTTTTTTTAAATTGAGTTTTAATTATAGTTGACATACAGTATTAGTTTCGGGTGTACAACATAGTGATTAGACATTTATATGCCTCATGAAGCGATCACCCAGATAAGTCTAGGACACTCGCCGGGCACCACACGTAGTCATTACAGAATTAGGGACTGTGTTCCCTGTGCTGTACTTGACATTCCTGTGACTGTTTTTGTAATTGGCAATTTGCACTTCTTAATTCCCTTTCCGTTTTTTTCCCCCCAAGCCCCTCCCATCTGGTGACCCGCAGTTATCTATGAGTTTGTTTTGTTTTCAGTTTCTTTGTTTTAGATTCCACAGATAAGTGAAATCCTTTGGTGCCTGTCTTCCTCCCTCTGACTTATTTCACTGAGCATAATGCTCTCTAGGTCCGCGCATGTCACTGCAAATCAGTCCTTCCTTCTTCAACTCTTCTGTTCCCCAGAGTTTCCCCCGGGAACCTTCGCTGCCTTGGAGAAGTGGGTTCTCCAGGGTGCTCCTCGGGAACCTCCTCCTGATCCTCGCTTGGGTTCTCCTTCTGGAACCTGACTTGTAGCGGAGCTGCCCTTCATTCTTTATCAACACTGTACCTACACGGTGTGTAAGGAAAACATCAAATGTTTCCACAAGGTTCATAACTAGAAACATCAGTCACGCACCTCATCAGCCTCAGCTGCCATATATTCCAGAGACCACTTTCAAATCTTCCTATGTCTGTCTTAACAGCAAGTGCTTCCTGGTTCTTCTGCTGCTCCGCCCTCATCCTGGACTCTTCCTCATCCTCCCCTTGGAGATTCAGACTGTCTCTGTCTCCTGTGGTGTCTCCTATTTTCTGAAACCCCATGCCTTCCTCTTTCCCTTGTCTCTCTCTCTCTCTCTCTCTCTCTCTCTCTCTCTCTCAAAAAACACATATTCCAGAAGTTCCTGAGAAAGAGCACCTGGGAGATCAGTTCTGTGCTATCTGTTAAGTTTGACTGATAGTTCGAGGGGGTGTTGACTCTACACTGGAAGCCCCTCCTTCTCGGAATTTGGAAAGCACTGCTCTCCCAGGTTCCACGTCACTGTCGAGATGTCTGATTTCATTCTCACTCCTGATGCTTTGAAGTACAACGTAGTTATTCCCCCTCTCGGAATGCTTGTCCTTCGTACTGTCCTTTCCCCCTGTAATGAAATTTCATTAGAGCGTGCCTGGTTGTGAGGCTTTTTTCATCCATTCCAGCTGGCTTTCAATGGCCCCTTTCAATCTGGAAACTCATTCCACTTTTCTGGAATTAAAAAAAATAAAAATCTTCCCTTCCGGAACACCTATTAAACTAGAAGGGTGCCCTCATGGGCTGAATCTCTGATTTTCTTTTTCTCTTGTATTTTTCTACCTCATTTTAAAAAATTCTACTTCCTGTGAAATTTCCTCATTTTATCTTTTAACACATATATTGAATGTTCATGTCTACTAGCAAATTTCTAATTTCCAGGAGCTCTTTAAAAATATCTAAATTTTCTTAGTCTAACATCCTGTTGTTGTTTTACAGAGAAAATGCTTTTCAGCTCTCCACGCAGGTCAACGACAGCTTCTTTGAAGCATTGCTCCACTCCCTGCGTGGTTTCTTGTCAGTGTTTTTCCTTTGTTTTTGTTTCTGACTCTTGCACGTTGAAGTCCATCCTCAAATGTCTGCTGGTCCTGGACCAATCACTGGGCCGCTAGCAGGAAGGTCTGCGTGCATGGATGGGGCTTGTCCCCGGGAGTAGTCCCTCCTTACCAAGAAGACCACGCAGAGCAGCGTTTCAGAACCCGCAACTATGCCTGCCACCCAGGGAACCTTTCGTGCGTGTTTGCCCAGTAACGAATGATGCGCCATCTTTCTAGGGCCCAGGTGACTGTAATGTGCGGCTGGCCCTGAGCACTCCTGCTGCAGGATTCTCCTGCCGAGAGGTTTTATTGGAGGACTCCCACCTGTTGGTGGAAGGGCCTTCCTCGCGGAGGAAACTGACCAGGGGAAGAGAAACCCTCCCACACTGCAGGGAATCGGTGGGTGGTGGCTTTCTGCGGGCCATATGCGGGAAGGAGACCTGGAGTCTACATTTGGTATGGAGACTTTCTCTTATTCCCCTTTGTAAAGCGGCACCTGGTCCCTCAGCTGCACATGGTATCTCTGATTCAGCAGCGGAGCGGACAGGTTGCAGAATGCAGTCATTTTGGCGCTAGGATGGAGAAGAGGGCATCCCAGGGCCTGACAGCTTCAAGCACTCTCAGCCAGTCCTCCTGCGTTCAGGGGGCCTGTGCCCCCAATTCCGGAGGCTCTCTGGAGCTCTGTGGTATGAATCCCAGCCTGCTTCCAGGCTTCATGCACATGGCTGTGCTAGGTTTCAGCTTTCTCCCGTCTGCTAAGTCAGTTACCACTGGTTTGACTGCCTGCCAGCTTCCAAAATGTTGTTGCAATCATTGTTTCTTCTGTTCTCTTTGAGAGTTGAGTGAGCCCTTCCCCCTATACTTCAGAAAATTCCTATACTCTCATTTCAGTCCATCCCAGTTATTGGCAACTGGGTCTTCTTGCCTGGTGCCCCCCAACTCTGCCCTGGAACCCCCTCTCCATCCTGACCTCTGTGTGTATACCCTTGCAAGTGCCCACTTGGGACGAAAATGCAAGTGGACCAGATTGTATTGTCATCTCATTAGTAATCATTACAGATGCCCAGGCCGGGCATAGAGTAGCTAGTGAACATTCATGCTAGGTATGCTACTGTCTTCTCCAGTGGTCGTCAGTTGTGCTTCTTCGTGTGGGGGGCGTATCGGGCAGAGGCATTTCTGAATGTGTTTGATGCTAACTCTTCCCACAATTCTGTGGGAAGGAGGGGGAGGGGTAACAGGGGAAGGAAGGGGAAGGGTCCTCAAGGAACATGTATACAGAACCAAGGGGGGACAAAGCCAAAGGGGGGTAGGATGGAAAGTGGTGGCAGGAAAATGCAGACGACTGCGCTTGAACAATCAATAAATTAATTAATTCTATGTGAAAAGAATTCTAATAAAAAGAATAACTGCGCAGCACACTAACCTCGTAGAAATAGGCACACGTTCCTCCCTGTCTTCGGTCCTCACCGGAAGCCCGTCAGGTGCTTCACAGGTCCTTGGGTCTCAGACGCCTCTGTCCCGAAATGCTCAGCCCGCTCCCGCCGCGGTCCTTCCACTCCACACCCCGGGGACACGTGTAGAAAAGAGCGTTCGAGCCACGTCTGGGCACTGAGGTGTGGAGGAAAGTCTCTCGTGGAGCTCCTAAGGAAGGTTTGCTCCTTACTGAGAAAAAGACCCCAAAAAACCAGTGAGCCCGTTGCTTTCTCGGCCTGCTGCTGTCGAGAACTGCCAGAGGAGCCTTGCCTCCAGCCTTACTTAGGCTGGAGCGGGCTTGCCGGAGAGAGCCGGTCCCCGCCGGTCATGGACAAGCCGGGCTCGAGGAGCCTCACCCTTCCTCTGCACTTCCCATCGTGTGAGATGGTTAATTTCCTCCCTGTTCGAGCCACTTTGGATCTGGACTTGGTATCATTTGCTACCAAACCGAGGCAGGTGGATATTTGTTAACGCGTGGTCTCATCCCCAAACAGAGTAAAGGCAGGCCGGGGGCTCGGCTTCCTGAAGATCTGGGCTGCCGGTTTCCTCCTTCCTCGCTTCGCTGCCTGCTTTCCAGGCAGATGAAAGTAATTTTATTCTCTCTTCCAACTTCAAAGGGAGGAATAACTATGGAGACATTTCGAGAGACAAAGAGGATTCCTCCGCTCTGGAGATCGCTAACCAGTCCCAGTGAGAGGACGTCCCGGGGTTGTCACGAAAGGGAAGCCTGTTCTTAAAATGACAACTAACGCTCCTTCTAGCTGATGAAAAGCCAGGGACTGGCTTTCACTCCCTTCTGTGATCTCGGAGGCTGGCCAGTCGGCCTGCACGCTTGGCCTTGCTTCCTCCGAGGTCCATCCTTTGTCTGTGTGCATCCCAGCCTTTGGGAAGCTTCGAAGATGAAATAAACTCAGGAAGTGCTCAGTGGTGTCAGGAAGACCGGCATGTGGGAGAAAGTACTCTGTCCATTCCTGTTTTCCCCAGTCGAACTCACGTGGCCATGACACACTCTCTCTGCTTTTATGAATAGGAGGTCCTCCGGATCTCTTCCATTCCCAGTGAAGTGGTAGCCGAAAAGAAAGCCCTTCATTGCACTTAGCATCATACCATCACTTTTCTGGTTGCATCTGTGTCTCCTACTAAACCAAGGCAGCAAGCACAGGTACTTCAAATTGTGGCATAGCTACAATTTATTGAGCACTTCCTGCTTGCCGGGTATAAGGTTTCCATGGATGAGCTTAGCTCATGCTCACAGTGGTCCGATGAAGAAGGTGCTATTCGTTTCCCTGTTTGATGACGGAGATCGCTGGAAGCACACAGCATTTGGGAAATTGCTCAAGGCTGCCCATCTTTTGAGCGGTGGAGCAGAGACTCAAATGCTGGCAGTCTGGTTCTGAGCCCGTCCTGTGCTAAGTGACATGTATGCTATAGAACTAATTCATCATTGTAGCTTGGATACCCTTACGCCATTTGTAGTATCCAATGGGGATTCCAATATTATTGTGACCGAATAAACACAAGGATTTTTTCATCTCTTTACTGACTCATTAGTTTTTTTAAAGATTTTATTTATTTATTTTTAGAGAGGGGAGGGAGAGAGAGAGAGAGAGAAACATCAATGTGCGGTTGCTGGGGGCCATGGCCTGCAACCCAGGCATGTGCCCTGACTGGGAATCGAACCTGCGATGCTTTGGTTCGCAGCCCACGCTCAATCCACTGAGCTATGCCAGCCAGGGCTGACTCATTAATTTTAATGGCAGCATAGTTGCCCATAGAGAGTCCAAGGACCGTAATTTGTGTAACCATTGCCCCAGGATCGGACAGTTAAGTAGTTTGGACTAGACTCGCTGAGACTGGGACCGTCCGGAGAAACCGCAGGTGTGTGGTCACTAACTGGGAGATGACCACGAGATGTTTCTTCAGCCCTCCTCCACCCCCTTCCCCGCCATCTGTGGGAGCCAGCCACCCTGACCCCCGTCCAGTCTTGGGTTCCTGTTGCTGCCAGCAGAACTTGGCATAAATCTAGATCCGGTCCAGCGGCTTGATGGCTCTAGGAACTCGGTCCAAGGGTCCCTGTTAAAGGTTAAGCATTCGCTGGCAAGGAATCGCAGTCTGGAATGCGGATTCCTGAAACGTCGCCTGCCCGTGCGCTGTTTTCCAGGTGGTTTCTCGTAACATGTCACTTCGCACTTTGGAATCCAAGGATAACGTATCTGACTCTTTTCGTTCGTTAAGATTTTGGCTGACCTCCGGGATTCTTGTTTTAATTGCCAATTGATAGAAAATATATGTGGAAGAATGTGTCAGCGTGCAAAGCTTGGAATTTGTTTTACCTTTGGAGACGGTGGGACAGGTGGGGAGAGGGGGCGAAGGAAGCCGTTAGGAGACAGTTGTGTCCGGCGGAGGCTGTCTCGGCGGTCTCGCTTGTCACCCCCGATGCAAACAAGCACACCGTGTCTCAGGCAATACGGTCCCTCTGTAGAAGTTACTTACAGGTCAAGAAGTTTCCGCTTTTATAAAATAAATTATCTGGGATATCCTAGAAGGTCCTGATATTTAAATTGTGATTAATTCTATGGTAAAACCCTTTTGTAGAACAAATAATCTTTTTTTGAAAAGCCAAAGACATACTCTCCCAAATACACCGCCAATGTACATGCGTGTACGTATAATGCATAAGTGTGTGTGTTTTCTCCTTCCTCCTCCTCCTTCCCAACTTGTCCTCATCCTCTGTACCAAGAACAGACTTCTGTGAACCACGGCATCTGGCCTCCCTTTGTCCTGTTTCTGGTTGGGTTCAGCCAGTGGGAGACACAGGCGGATCTCAAGGCAGGAGATAGTGTTGGAGTATTTGTCCTCCTTACCACTGCCCCCCAATCCTTTGCTAAGGTTCCCACGAGGGCTGATTTCTTCTCAGCCCTTGATGGGCAGTTAGTTCCCCTTCACGCCTCCTCCCCGGCCTTTCTGACCCAGAGGAAGTGCGAGCTTTCCAGCTGCAGCTAGCCCGAGGGTGCTTCGTCCTACCTGCGCCTCTGGGATGGTCCCTGCGTGAACCTCTCGAGGCCAGTGCTTTTGAGGGTGCCTTCTGTGTTTGCTGCTGGGCCCCAGGCTGGCACATGTAGGTCCTTCTCTCCGTCATGTAAAACCTTCATCGTCAGGTCTGCCTCTGAAAGGCCTGTTGCATATGCTTCAGTCCGTCCGAATTTGAACTGTCTCTCCTCCTGTTGGAGAGTTGTCTTCTTATTGTTGTATCTTTTGTCTTTTCCGTTAGATTACTAGTCTTGGGGGGGGTGGGGGGTGGGCAGGGGTGTGGGTTATTCTGCCCTCTGCCTACAATGCCCAGTACAAATCACCCTCGGAGATGTTGCAGGTTCTGTTCCAGACCAGTGACAGGTTCGCGGGAAAGCGAGTATCACAATAAAGTGAGTCGTGTGACATGTTTGGTTTCCCAGGGCACTGTGCACTAACTGCATGTTCACACTGGGCTGTCGTCTGTTGAGTGTACAATCGATAGCATGCTGTCTAAAAAAATAATGTAAATACCTTCACCAAAAACTATTTTACTGCTAAAAAGTGCTAACCATCATCTGAGCCTTCAAGTCACAATGTTTTTTTGCTGGTGGAGAGTCTTGCCTTCAATGTGGGCAAACACGGTGTCTGAGCAGCACAGTACACAGGGTGCCTGCGCACTGACACACAGACCCAACGACACGTGGCAACTCTCGGGGTAAAATGACAACATAAAAATAGAAGTGCGTGTGCGTATGTGGTATGCATGTGTGTATAATGCATCTGTGACTTGATTTTTTTCAGTGACCTTTATCTGTGTCCTTACCAGCATCGGCCCATTAATTTAAGCAGTAAATAGTTACCAAGTGCCAATTCTTAGGTGACGCTTTGTGCTAGGTGTTTGGGTTAATGTTTTTATCAGTGCTCATAAAGGAGGGTTATTAGGAACTGAGCTAATAGAATTATCAAGCCAGAAGGAATCTCAGAGCGTGTGTAATTAATTGAGGCTCATCATTTTAGGTGGCACTCAGGCAGAAGCGTTTGGTGCTTTTCTCTGGGGCACAGCTGGTGGATGGGATGGGTGGAGCCAGAGCGTGGTGCCCCAACTCTGCATGGGGGTCCTCGCCCATCTCCCTTCGGTCCCACCGCCTGGTCATCTCATAGGTGCTTTCTGGTGAAACTAACCTCCGCAAGGTACCCTTGAGAAAGCCTCCCTGCTGCGCCTTATTGCTTCCTTTTGTGTTGCAAATGCAAACCACACAGTCATGCTCTGAGCTCACCAAAAGGCCTAATAGGATGCAGAAGGTGGCTCCTGACCACACGTAGGCTGCTGCGGTTATGAGAGCAAGAGTCTCGGCCTCTTCTGCAGAAGTGTGATCTCCAAGTCGGGCCGGGGCTGCTTGCAGACTTCCCTGGAGGTGGGGGGTGTTTGCTGATGGCCACTGCTCCTGTGACCACGGTCCTGTGTGAGCTCATTTAGCACAAGGACCAGAGGACAAGGTGTTCCCTACAAAACCAAAACATTTGCTCCACTAATTCACAGCTTCAGGTTGGTTTAAAATAACAAGGAGAAAAGCCTCTCCTAAATGAGCAGCAGCAACGCAGATTGGCCCAGGTCTGCGTGTGACACTGTGAATGTCAGCAATTAGTGTTCCTCCAATTCTTTCACATGCGCACGTCAGCCTTGCAGAGTGATAAATTGGTACCCCTTACCTGTGAGCCTTAGGCTCAGAAGAAAAAGGAAGGTAGATAGTATCTTTATGGAGAGGCTGCTATTGGTCAGGCTTTGTGCCTGGGCCGTAAACCAAAGGATCTCACACCCAGACAGCTGCGTGTTACGCCCACTGAACAGAACTGGAAACTGAGGCTCAGAAGGGCCATCGCATACCCAGAATTGCAGAGCTGAGTGCACAGGGGGTGTATCACATTCTCAGTTCTGTCTGACTCCACAAACAAACTTTGTGAGTGAAGTAATGACATCCCAACCCAGCTGGTCCACCTTCTTGCGATAAATGACTCGGGGAAAGTTAGCTAGCTTCTCTGCCTTGGTTTTCGCCACTGTGAAGTGTGGATAAGGTGCATCACTCCCTCTTGGGTTAGTGCTGCAGACTGAGGGAGTGCCCATAAGGTCCTCGTTATGGTGCGGGGCACGTAAGCCCTTAGCTCCTGGGCCATTCGAGCTGGGTTTGCTGCTTCTCCTTCCTGGACACGCTTGTCCGCTGTCAACTTCCCTGGGTTGTTTCCACAGTCATCAGATGAGGCTTGGGTTAAAGGTCAGTCTTCATAAGGGAGAAACACCCAAGGAGAACAAGGCAAACTCCCATCTTTCCTGTTCAAACTGTCGAACTTCCACAAGGGTTGGGTCTGTGTGTTACTTCAGGGCATCACCCACTGCACTCTGCTGGCGAGAACCTAGGCGTGGTCAGCGGCCCTGGAGGTAGCTTTTCTGAATGAGCCAGATTCCAGCGGTGTTCCCTCAGTTCCTGCCGCTTGGTTCGTGACTCACAGTCCCTGTTACAAAGGGAAACTCAATTGTTTTCTGCTACATTATGCACAACACTCTTAGAATACTACTTCACCTCTGGCACTTCTGGTCACCGTGTGTGTGTGTGTGTGTGTGTGTGTGTGTGTGTGTGTTGGGGGAGGTCCCCCCTCCCCAAACAGTGCTGGGACACCCGCTGGGTGTCCCCCAGTGCAGTTCAGACACTGTCTACCTGGGGAGAGGGTCAGATCCCACAGGTTAAAAGCTCAGCCCCACAAGACTGCTCCCCACCCCCACACACACTTCAGATGCCAATCAAAAGTCCAAGCCACCACCTCTGCTTCTGACCAACGGGCTAAGTACAGTATTTTGCCGTGTATAATGCGTACCACGTGCACGTTACACACGGAATTATTATACCCATGGTAGGTAATCATTATACCCATGTATAATATATACCTTTATTTTTCCCTCAGAAATTTGGGCAAAGATGTGCGCATTATATACAGCAAAATACCGGGTAGGTTCCCATGCCCCCTCCTATTAATTAATAGGATTAATTAACAGGGTTCAATGAGTTTGCTAGAGTAGCTCACAGAACTCAGGAACGCAGTTTGCTGAGCAGATTAATGATTTATTATGAAAGGATACAACTCAGGGACAGCTAGGTGGCAGGTGCACGGGGCAAGGTGTGGGGATGGGGGCACAGCCTCTCCATGTGCTCACCTGCCCGGAAGCTCTGGAACCCCGTCCTTCTGGGGTTGTCTGGAGGGTTCACCCCAGTGGCATGGTGGGTGGAACCACTCTCCAGCCCCTCTCCCCTCCCCGGAGGTGGAGGGGTAGGATTGAAAGTCTCAGCCTCTAATCTGCCTGGGCCCCCTGGCAACCAGCCCGCATCCAAAGAGCCACCCTGTTATCATCCTCCGGTGTGATTGAAAGGGGCTTGTTATGAGCAAAAAAAAAACACATCCATTTCACCTTTATTGCTCTGTAGCTATTTCTGGAACTAAATATTACTGGGTTGGCCAAAAAGTCCATTTATATTTTTTTCCAATAAAATAAAAGACACATTTTTCTTTTTCACCAGTAACTTTATTGAGTTGGATATTTTGAGTGTGTCGGCTATCTCCTGCTATTGACTTCTAGTGGGCAGAGGCCAGGGGTGCTGCTGAACATCTTCTAGTGCATAAGACAGCCCCACAGCAAAGAATTATTCGGCCAGAATGTCAATAGGACCAAGAAACTTCGCAAACCACTTTTGATACGTTCGATCAGTCACAGCAGCTTCTCCATGCACTACACAAATTGTTTGCCTTTCAGTTACGTTTTTATCTTTCTTGAAATAATAGAGCATAATATGCCAGAAATGTGTATATTCTTCCATCTTCAATATTAAAATGACTGCACAAAAATTCACCGATTTTGATAAGTTTTTTTAAAAAAGCACGCTGCTATGAGAACTGTCACACCACAGTTGGACAAAGTTAAAGACAACTAAGCACTACTAGGGCCATCACACGGAAAAAACATAACAGACTCTGTGGCCCACCCGATGCAAGGAAAGATGCCCCGTGGCTCTTCTGCAGGGAATGACGAGGGCTTTAGGAGCTCTGAGCCAGGAGCAGTGGACCAGGACCGAACACATACTTCTTATCGGAATCACAGTGTCAGTCACACTGTTGATGTGTGCTCATGGCCACTGTCGTCGTCCCCTCCCGCTTCGGCTGCAGGGAGCACCTTTCGCAGCTCCCTCTGCTCTTCCTCACTGCCTTCTCCAGAGGGGCTCTGAGGACTCTCTGAGTCTCTCCCTGCTGCCCTGGGTGGCTCTCGGGCCGGTGGTGCCCTCCGGCAGTACTGGAGCTGAGCCCAGGACCTGGCTGCCGGGGCATCCGTGGGCAGAGAGAGGGTGAGTCTCAGCCCCTCTTCAAGGTGGGCTGAGACCGTGGGGGGGGGGGTGTGACTCTCCCTGTCACAGATGCTCTCTGGCTGCCACTGTACAGGCCGCACAGCCCAGCGGCACACACACTGTTATGTTTAATCCTCCCCTGAGGACATGTCTCTAGTGATTTTCACAGACGAAAGGGGCAGAGAATATCAGTCGGTTGCCTCTCCTATTCACCCTGACTGGGATAGTGGGGGGCAGCTGTGGAACTGAACCCACAACCCAGGTATGTGCCCCCATGGGGAACTGAACCTGCAACCTTTTGGTTTATAGAACGACGTTCCAACCAACTGAGTGACCCAGCGAGGGCGGCATAAATTATTTTTAAAAGAAGAAGGAAGGAAGACAAGACAGAAAGCCATCGGCCCCCCAGCCTGGCTCGTGTGGCAGCAGCCATCTGTCCTGTGGCAGAGACACCTGTTCCTGGGTCCTCTGGACCCAGCGTTTGGGATTCCCCAGGCTCCCCAACTCCACCCTGAGAAAGTCCCCTTAGGGTCTGGGTCATGTTGCCAGGGCGGCCTGCTGGGGGTGGGGAGGCAGATGGGAGGAAATGCGGGGAATGACGTCACACAGTTCACCTCCCAGGCCCAAATATAAGGCACAGTCCCCGCACCCCACCCTGAAAAAAGTTATCAGAAATGAGCAGGTTGTCGTATGTTTAGGTCCTGACCTCTCCTGCCGTGAGAGGATCTTACAGTGGCTTTATTTGGAACATCTGCATATTATTTAGGGAACACACATTAGCCTGAAAGGACCTTAGTCATTTCTGGCTTTGGATGTGTGTAGAGGTCAACTGAGGAAATCACATTTAAAAAAAAAAAAACATCTAGTAATATTCCTGGGCATCTGACCTCACAGTAACAAGTGTTGGGTTTCTTTATAAACAAGACTTTTAAAAGATTATTTAAAAATGGAACAAGTTGAGAATGTTATCCAAATAGCTGAAGTAGCAGTGAAGAGGACATGTTCTGGGAAACTCGGAAAGTGGCTGCGATCACAGGACAGCTGTCAGGTGAAGACTCGGGACAGACGTTTCCCCGGATCAGGGGTGGGAGGAAGCAAGAAATGCTTCTAAATTAGTGTTCAATTATATGATGCTTAGATAATACATGTGTATATAATATTTGTGCACATATAAGTATGTATATTGCTACACTAATATCCTAAATAGCTTAAAGTAAATATTTTAAATGTTATTTTTTAAAAGATTTTATTTATTTGTTTTTAGAAAGAGGGGAAGGGAGGGAGAAAGAGAGGGAGAGAAACATCAATGTGTGGTTGCCTCTCGCACCCCCAACTGGGGACCTGGCCCACAACCCAGGCATGTGCCCTGACTGGGACTCAAACCGGCAGCCTTTCGGTTTGCAGGTCAGCACTCAATCCACTGAGCCACACCAGCCAGGGCTAAATGTTATGTTTTAAGTATCTTAGAATGTTTGCATCTCAGGCTATAGATTCTTTCATTTCCATCATTTATATTTATTTAACCAAATTCCCCCACCTCCCCTAATTTTTTTTAGCTCTTCTGATTGGAGCAGTAGGGGTCACTTATATATGAGGTGATCTTATGATCCAGCTAAGATGTCCCTTGTCCATCTCTAACTCCTTAGAAAATGCAAACTGATGTCAGAAAAGTATTTCTACAGTGTATGTGGCTGTCACCTTGAATCATTGCTTCAGTAACTCCTTTTTTGTTTCTTTCTTGAACTTTCTGCTTTGCAAATGTCAAACCAAAAATAAAATGAACAGAAATGCAAAATATTAAAGTGACTCCAATAAATTTTCTCTACAACCAGTAAGGGGTCTGAACTGAGAAGAGAGGGGCACCAACTTCTATCCGGGGGTCCTTACCCCCAGACACACGGGGCGCCTGGAAATGTCACGGGCAGATTGAGAGCAGTGTGGGCCCTTGTACAAAGTGGCGCCCTTGACCCTGGGATAACAGCGTGAGCCGCGCACCGGGTCCGTCTGGGCGGCGGGAGTCTGGAGCGCAATCCGTCTTGGGCAGCCTGTCAGCTCGTGGCTTTGCTGAAGCAAACAAGGAGAGTGTCCCTCAGGAAGAACCACAGGCACGGGAAGGCCGGCCCTCCCTCCTCCAGCCCGTCGGCAGCCTCCACATGGGAGTGTGGACGTGTGCCCTCCCCACGGAGCATCTGGCCAGCAAGGACTCGCAGGCCAACAGGGAAATTTCCACTCCGAAATACACATCTCCGACAAGAAGCGGCTGACTGAAGAGCTTGTATCTTCTCAGGAGATACATTTTCCTAGAAAACAAACACAAGGTGGGTTTGATCTCAGCACGTCAACATGAACCGGCCTATCACGGTCCCCCACCCCCCAAAGCAGGCTTTTCTGTCCTCTTGAATGTTGCAGAATGTATGGACCATTTTAGCTGCCGAGAAACCATGGCTGCCCCGAGACTTGCAGCATTGGTATTGGTCAGGGTTCCCCAGAGAAACACAATGGTGGGGGTATATAAGTAGGTGGGGTGGGGCACTTATTTTAGGAACTCAGCTCACACCCTCGTGGGGTAGCAAGTCCGAAATCCGAGGGCAAGCCAGCGGGCTGGAAGCCAGACTGGGTGTCTCGGTGGCTGTCCTGAGGACCATTCCTGCTTTAGGAAACCTCAGTCTGTTTTCTCTCACAGCCTTCAACTGATTGGGTGAGGCCCACCCACGGTAGAGAGGGTTCATCTTCACAAAAAGTCTACTGATTTAAATGTTAATCACATCTAAGAAATATTATACCTTCACAGCAACATCAAGACTGGTGTTAACACGTCATCTGGGCACCAGAGACTAGCCAAGTTGGCACATAAAATTAACTATCACAGTTGGGATCCCTAACTGTATGTATTTGACTTTTCTGCTTTTCTTCTTTGTTTCAAAGTAAATAAGAAGATAAGTAATAAACAAGTACTCTGCAAGTTGATAGGAAAATTTAATGAAGAAATTCTAGATTTAATATTTGAATTTTGCGAATTCTCTCTTTGAAAACTGAAAAGACATAGAAAATGCAAAAACAATCTAACAAACATCTATATCTCTGCCACTCAAAATTGATAGCCGCTGGTATTTTGGCATATTTGCCTTTAAGGTTGGGTTGAAACAAAACATTCATGGTAACTGAAGTTCCCCTCAGCCCCTTCCCCACCTCCCTCCAGCTTAGTGCGCACCCATCCAGACGAAGCGCTAGCTGTTGACAGACTACCATTTATTCATAGCTGAACACGTGCATCTTTGTGTTTTAATCAACATAGATGGTACCGTATTATGTCTTACTTTGTATACATTTTTTGTTTTGGAGAAAAAATTGTGCAGTATCAAAAATGTTAGTGGAGTCATTCATTTTAACTGCTTTTTTTTGGCTTAAGAAAATTTTCTATCCTGTATTTTTCCTCTGGTAATTGTTCCTATTTAGGTGGGATTTGTTGGGGGGCGGTTTGCATCTATGTGGAAAGTATAGGATTTGATCCTCACTCTAAAGAGAAAACCCAGTTAAAGGGGATTAAAATAAACTTCAAATGGATTATTACAAACCAGGCGCAGGGAGCAGCGTGCCTTTGCCCACGTGCATGTACGGTCCGTGTGCATGTCACGTTCGTGTATGGTCCCTGAACACATGCAGCTCGGCCTCGGGGCTCCTCACTCCCCCCGACCCTCGTTCTCGTCCTGCATCAGTGTCACGGGGTCTCAATGCCCGCAGCTTTCCGATGCATTTTGTTACTTGATGAGGTGTGTCCACCCTCTTTGCCTTTGTTATTCCAAGTTGTCTTAGCCCTTCTTAGCCCTCTGTTTTCCCAATAACTATTGCAACATTGTTCACACAGCCCAAAATTCTTGCAGAGATCTCTTTGAAATTTCACTCAACTTACTGATGCCTTGGGGAATGCTGACATCTTTACAATGTTGTCTTCCCTTCCCATAAACAAGGCTCATCCCTCCATTATTCCAAATCTTCTCTTGCGCCCTGTGGTGTAGTTTTATAATATCTTCCTAATGTTGTTGTTAGACTTTTGCCTGTGTACTTTATAGATTGGGTTACTAAGGAAGCCATTTTTTTTTACAATGCTATTCTCTATTTGATGACTGCTGTTGGAAAGGAATACTATGGATCTTCAGATTTGGGTTTTGGTTCCCAGCAGTCTTGCAGCATCCTCCTATTAATTCTGATTGTTTGGAGGTTTGTCTTGATCATTAAATGTAACAGACCGACTGCAGGTTTTCAGTCCTGTTTTGAGTTACAGGCTTTTGAGGTACGTTGTCACCCACAGTTACACAAAGGGCCCTAAGGGTGATGGATGGAACACAGGAGGCGCTGACTCTGGTGCTGGGCTGTGTGCAGGGAACAGAAACATACAGACAGACAGTGGGACACCAGTTCTGGGTGGTGACCAGGTGTGGCCTCGCATCGACTCTTACACAATTTCCATTTGCATGCAGGCGGTCGGATTCTGACGCCAGGCTGCCCAGGTTCCTCCATTACTGCATCTGCATGACCTCAGGATCCACCCGGGCCCCAGGTTTTGAAAAAAGGGAGGCAGTGGTTAATATCTATTCATGGGGAGGTGTGAGGCTTCATCGAATTGCCGTATGCACCTGCTAATTTGAGCTTTCGATAAATGTTATGAATTATTACGAGATATCACTACTGCCTGTTATAATCTCGGGTATTTTGACATCTTTCTGATGGGAAGCATAGGATTAGTAATAGCTTAGACTTATTAGTGTTTCGCCAGAAAGTCGACCTTTTCTCTTTCACGGTTTGTTTTAAAATGCTGTGCTGTGTTCCTTAGGATCATATCACTTCCGATAAGACCATGTCTAGCACCCTAGGTCAGAAAGAAAGTGGTTTTGCAGAAGTTGCTTTACAGACTTTGCTGAAAGTCTTGTTTTTGTTCGTAGGGATGCTAGCTAGGGCTCCCACCTTCTGTGCTAGCAGATGGATACACCGGAGTCCAGAGCTTTGACGTGGTCTGTACTTAGTGTTATGAGCTCGGGGAGAAAATGCGATGGTTGTGACTCAGAGCCCAGCAAGTGCCCCAGACTTAACACGTGCACATTGCTCAGCGCTGGTGGGCACGGAACCGTGGGACAGACAGCCCGGCTGCAGAGGAAGCTTCCGTGGCCCGTGCTTCCCATAGTGGGTTGTTTTTTTGTTTTTGTTTTTGTTTTGGTCCTGAACAACTAGCTCCATCCTTTCTCAGCGTCCTCACCAACCTTCCTAGCGTCCCAGAATTTTGCCACAAAGCACTGTTTTCCTCTCTGTCTGACCCGCAGAAGAACATAGACGATCTCGAGACCCCTGAGCGACATAGCGTGCTGCAAGGTTTCGGGGCCTTTAGTGGATGAGTGGCCTCGGCTTACTTTGGAATTGGGTAGAGATGGTGAACCCTGTGTTTAAATATCTGTGACCATACACCCCACCGTGGGCCGCCGGTAACTGCGTAGACGTGGCGCTGCGCAGTGATGAAGGCGGGCGGGAGCTGGGCTGTGACTTTGACACGATCGTGCGGACCCACTGGTGGGTTCTAAGTCCTGTTGGCGGTGCTGGTGTGCTCAGATGGGCATGAAGAATTGAAACTTCTCCTCCAGTATGACCCAACAGGTCGTCCTACACTGTATTTTTTGTAGTGAACGCAGGCTGGATCGAGAGCAACTCCAGTCATTCCCGAAAGCTTTCCTCTGGGTCCCTTCTTTGCAGGAGGTGGCGAGCACCCAGGGTTCTTCTGAGAAGGGTCGCGTCACTGCTGGCGGGAGGCACGCCCGGCTTGCTGACCTGTGGGTCTTTCACGCCCCCTTTTCGGTTGTCCTCTCCTTCCCTTTCCTCCTCCCCTCTGCAGCATTCAGAGATCGGTGAGGACTGGGGTTTTTTTTTTCTCTTTTCAAAGCCGACTTTAAAATGTTCTTCTGCTTAGCACGTTCCTTGTTCATCGGCAGTATCTTTGTCAGATAAAGAAAATCTTCCCGTCCTCCACCCAAGGTGAAAAGAAGGGCACCTTCAGGGACCAGCCTGACCTGTGTGAGACAGATAAGCCCCTCAGTCTGATTTCACTCTGCAGGAGGCCAGCTCCGAGGAGGCTGCGCCCACGGTCTCCCGCAACGCCCGACCGTTGGAAGACCAGAGTGACGATGGGCGTTTTGGTTTATGCTTTATCTTCAAACCCAGAAGGTTTTTTCCTGTGTAGGCCAATTTGAAGACATGGGTTTTTCTGTTTGTGTTTACATCCTTCGGGATGAGTCACAGCCCAGGACACACGAGTTGTCAGTTCACCCGTGTGCTGGGGCCTTGCCTTGCGGCGGCAGCCGCCACCTCCGAGTGCAGAGAGGAAGCAGACCTGTCCGAAGTCCTACGAAGAGAATGTTTGCTCCTCGTGGCTTTTCCAGAGTGGCTTTAGGCCGCATCCTCCTGAAGAGAGATCAGAATCCGATCTGTAGGAATCCTGTTTTGATTGGCTGTTGGGTGTTTGCAGGCCTGTAACTGAACACCAGTGTGTGAAATGGTTATTGTTCCCCAGCTAGGGCGGGCCTGGGCCAGGAGACATTCTTTGTGATCTGCCTGGGGAGCCGAGGGAAGCTGTAAACGCCCCTGCAGCCCAGGGGAGTAAACAGGAGCTCCTGTGAGCTCAGGCACAGAGGTGGAGAGGTGGCCTCCTGGCAGTGGCTGGGGGCTGGGGTCTCTCATCAGCAGGTTGGCGGGTGTCTGAACTGAAGGCTCTCTCTCCATCGAGCCTTCCCTCCATGGTCCAGGAGTTCTGAGACCTACGTCTGCAGGCAGCGGACTTGCTCTGTCAAGTGGAGCTATTCTCCCAGGAGTGCACGTTGAACAGTGCTGGCTCGTCTCCCCCCATTGCCACACTTAACAATGTTTGCTTTGACTCCGCCCCCTTGTTCTGGGCATGCGAACCCCACCTCGAACTCTGACAGCTCTGCACACCTCATTAACCAACACAGCAAACGCCCGTGACCCCGCGTGTGCAGCAGCATCCTGTCAGCCACGTACCTGCACTGGCACCAAGCCTCTGGAAAACCTAGGAGGCGCGGAGCCTCCTCCCGTGCCCACCTGACAGAGCAGGAACCTGAGACGTGGGTCCCGCAGTAGGTGACCCCCTGAGGCTCCCACAGGGTGATCAGTACTATGCCAGGTGAGAGAAAAGACCTCGGGCAGGAACGCAGCTGCCTCAAGCGGCCTCCTTCTCGGGTGAGGTTTTTGCAAAGGGGCCTTCGAGCGCCAGATGTCCTGGGAAACACAGACGTGACAGCCAGAAGCCCAAAGAATGCCGTGAAGAGGAGGGAGGAGGGGGTCCTGTGTGCTCAGCGGCGTTGCTCTCGGTGGTCCATTTGGGGTATCCAGACGTGCCTCCCTGCACCCTGGTTCAGGGCACCTACCAGTGGACAGCTGTTCCCGCAGAACTGATGAAGGCGGTTGCAGTTTCCTAGAAGTGCCATCGGCTCACTTTCCGATCGTTTTCAGATACAGTGGATGGTTTGGGAGGCAAGTTTTCCCTGGGGCCTGCAGCTGGACGGGGGCCGTTCTGGGTCTCGGAGACCACGAGAGGACGACAGGGGTCCCCTGCTCTCGTTTAGCTGACATTCTATGGGGAAGAGGCAGGAAGTGAACATGGTAATAAATGGATGGCAATGATCAAGGGTTGTTGTTTTTTTTTAATTAGTTTTTGAGTGAAGTTGTCTGTCAGTTTATTTTGTTAGCATATGACTTTTTCTTTGATGGGAGAAAAGTCCATGAATCAGGGGCCAGGCAGCTGAGATTTGTTGTTAGATCCAAATGGGATTAATCTCCCCTCTGTAATTTAAATACTGTGCTGGGTTCACAGAAACCCAATGAGACCTTCGTGCCGGTCTTGTTTCCGGGAGGAGGCCTGGAGCTCATCCTCTGATGGCCGTCACCCTGCGTTTCTTCATTTGTTACGTGAGGGGGTTGGAGTGCATCTGTGCTTTCGAACTCTGCTCTTAGGTGCTCCCAAGAACCCCTCAGGCTTGGGGGGTGGGGGGGGGGGCAGGGGGCCCTTAGGAGGCCGGCTCAGCCTCAGCCAGAGCAGCTCTGCTGTTTCTGTCCGTTACTGGTGTTCTCTTGGGTCCAAGAAAGGTTGCTGTGGCTGAGAAGAACAATTTGGAGGCCACCGTATTGTTCATGGGGAGCCACTTTGTTTGTGGGGAAATGCCACAAGCAGCATTTTAAAAGACTGAGAGAAATGAATAAGACCCATAGAACAATGGATCAGTAGGACATCTTAAAACCTATACATTAATGAGGAAAAAAGCAAATGACCCGAAAGACAAATGAGCAGTGTACTCACGGAAGAGAAAATGCAAATGGCCAATTATGTTAAGACAAAGTGCTGGATCTCTCAGTTAATTGAAGTGCACATTAAAGCAGTGGGTTTTTTGTTTTTTTTTTCAATGCTACTGTTCTCCATACTGTCTGGACAAGGTCAAGGTTAAGGTTAGACTTAGGCAAAAATGAAAAGGGTGATAGAATCAAGTGTGGGTAGACTTAGGGACATAAGTACAGGAGCCCCCCACCCCCCATCTGCAGGGGATACTTTCCAAGACCCCCCAGTGGGTGCCTGAATCTGTGCAGAGGACCACACCCTACATATGTTTTTTTTCCTTATACATTCACACCTTTTCACCTAAAGGAAGCACTGCAAGGCTTCTCTCTGGCATATCCGAATTACTCAGCACCACTACTCTTGCACTTTGGTGCCATTCTTAAGTAAAATAAGGGTTACTTGAACACAAACACCGCAGCAACGTGACAGTCGGTCCTATAATCCAGTGGCGACCAAGTGACCGACGGGCAGGTGGCATAAACAGCGTGGGGAAGCTGATCAAAGAAAGGGACGATTCACGCGCTGGGAGGGATGGAGCGGGACAGTGCGAGACTTCGCCGTGCTACTCACAACAGTGTGGCATTTAAAACTTATGGAGGGGCTGTGGCTGGGTGGCCCACTTGGTTGGAGCATTGTGCCCTCCCCCCAAAGATCGGGGGTTCGATCCTCAGTCAGGGCGCATATGGGAGGCAACTGATGTTTCTCTCTCACATTGATGTTTCTCCCTCTCTTTCTCTTTCCCATCCTCTCTCTTTAAAATCAATAAACATATCTTTGAGTGAGCACTAAAAATAAAAAATAAAAAAATAAAACCCATGAATTGTTTATTTCTGGAATTTTCCACGTGACATTTTCTGACGGTGGTTTGACCACCAGTTGCCGAAACCTTAGAGGAGGGTGGTCTACACTATTCACACACTGTCAGTGGGAGTCAGACTCGTCACGAGTGTTTTGTTCCCGTCTGTTAGACCTGTACTCGTTTTTGACCCAGTTTTACTTCCAGAATTGAATTCTAGTGAAATCCTTGCATCTGAACATGTATTTGTTCCAACAGTGTTTAAAAGGGAGGGAAAACAAAAATTAAGCGCCGGTAGAAGAAGGAATAAATAAAATATGGTAAATCCACATTGTAGAAGACTGTGTAACAGTTTCAAAGAAGCCAGTGGGTCTCTGTGAGGACAGAACAGTCTTGGTTAATGGAGGAAAAAGCACAGTGTAGAAGGGTGAGTACACTCTGTGGCCATTTAAGTAGAGTGATACATATTTGCTCCCCAGGGGAATGTTACAGTATGTAAATGCTGCATCCAGAAAAGGTCTAGATGAAAACCAGATAACAAGAGTTGTCTGGGGGGAGGAGAGGGGGATTAGGGAGGAGATTCAAGTTTGTATAGTTTAAAGGGCATGTACAAAAAGAATGTATCCAAGGACGTCTGAAGCAATTAACAACACATTGGTGTAAAGGGCACCTACCACTCGAAGAGGGGTAGTGCCTCCAAGATTTGCTCTGGTTTGACCTGCCTTCACCTGCCCGTCCACGGGCCTCCAGTGGGCCCCTTCCTGCCCTGCCTCCCCGTCTTCCCCTGGGCTTGCCCAGACTCCCTCCCTCTCGAGCTGAGGGTCTGCCAGCAGGAGAATTCCTCCCTTTGCCCTTCCAGCCTTCTGAGGACTGTGGGTTGGCAGAGGACCAGCAGCCTCCCTGCAGGAAGCCGCTTCTGTGAAGGATGCTGTGAGGCGTGGGCGCCCTGCCATGTCCCGGGACCTTTGCCACGTCCCTGGCCCTCGTGCCTGGGGCGGAATTCGATTCTCGTGTTAGGACCAAGTGACTCCCACACGAGCCCAGAGGCACTGATGCATCAATTAAATTCTGTCAAAGTCTCTTGGATACCTACTGGGTGCTAGATTTCACAGTAAGCTGTCGCCCGGGGAGTGCTCGGATGGGCATATTGCTTCCGTGCCTGAGTCTTTAAAGTTTGGACATAGTTGGACTCCTTCTTTCTTTGGATTTCTGTATATGGGACCACTCTGCTACGTTCTGGAAATTCCACAAGCCCATGGAAGGGCGGATGTTTTAAATACAGACTTGGTAGATTCTGAATAGTCTGAAGCAGATCACACACACACACACACACACACACACACACGGGGCGAATGTGGAGGCAGGGACAGAAGGGGATTGTATTAGGAAAATGACTCTTGCCTCAAAAATGCTTGCAGCGAACTTGGTGCCCCGGAGACACGCTCTTTGGTGGGGGGGTGTGGGGGGGTGTTGGTGGAGGGACCACGTTAGGAGTCTGTGAGCAGTTTTCACTAATCCACGCACTCGATTTTGTTTCATTTTGCTCTTTGAGATGGAGAAGCAGCAGACTTGAGGATGGCGGAGGGCTGCCAAGATGGCAGCTTCTCCAGTGCAGAAAAGAACCGTTCCTGAGAGCTGCAGTCTTCCTCCTTTGTCTCACTGTGCTTATTATCAGTTGCTCATTGTTCTCTCGGAACAATGGGGCTGATTTTTCCATAAGAAGCTGACACAATAAGTAGAGCTATACAGAGCACTGCCAGTTGGGAGGACGGAGTCGAGGTGGCCAGCGATACCAGTGCAGAGGGTCGCTGTGCGCTGTGTTTCAGAGCTTTCTCTTTGGTTTCAGTCGTCAGTTTTATTTGTGGGTTGGTTTGTTTGTTTAAAGCTTTTTCTAAAGGAAAAATAAAATGCATTGGCCTACTGGAGACCACACATAGCTCTGAAAGTCTGCTTAGCTGAAGGCCAGTGAGAGTGGGACTGGCCTCGGACACTGGTGTTTGGGGATGCATCAGCTGGAAAAAAAAAACCCCGTTTTCCAAGCCTGGGTTGGGGGGGTGCAACTGCTTAGGCCCATTTAGAGCAGTGGGATTTGGGTGGAGCCGATGATGCTCATGGGAAACGTTCCTGAACCAGAACATGCGGTTGAGTCGGTCAAGACCAAATGCTAGGATTTGTGAGGTTGTGGTCTCCCGTGAGCTTAACTGTTAATTTGCTGGTTTACACTCTGCCAGGCATGTTGCATTATGTGGGGGAGTGGAGGGGGTGCATTTTTCCAAGTATTACTATAATTGCTTGCCCAAGAGGGTAATCAATAACCAGCTTGGAGGATACAGCTTTTCTGAACACAAAATCAGTCCCTGAGCCTGACTGATTTCAATTGTGAGCTTATGGGAAATCTTTATGGTAATTGTGAAGGACAGGAAGAGGAACAAGACCCTGTTAGTCTGAGACTTGCTCTCTCTCTCTCTCTCTCTCTCTCACACACACACACACACACACACACACACACACACACTGGCACCACCTGAAGTGTGGACCCATTTGTTGATGGATAAACAGATACTGAGCAGAGTGGAAACATCCAGACTCAAGATACCCAAAAGCCAGGAAACACTCCAGACCACTCTGTCCTGGCTGCCCAGTTTCTCCTCCTCACTTTAGTTGCCCCTCCCCCCCCAATTCCCAAATCATACACATTGTGTGAATTGTTCTACTGTTTGTCTTTGAAAAGATTGATTTATGCATTTGCACAGAAAATCCCAGAGCCTTTTCCTCTTAATGCTATAAAGTTGCCATTTAATGAGGCGTTTGGAGGGCCACCCAGCCACTTGAAATCCGAAGTGTCACACTGAAGGATTGTTACCAACAAGTATTTACATTGAGGCCGTGGTTTTACTTTCTCTTGGCAATCGATTTATAGCTACAGCCAATAAATCCTTGGCCGATGAGGAACAGACTGGAGGGGAGGAGCTTCTGTTTGGGGCCATTTGCTTTTGGAATGCTTTTAACACTTGGCCCCTGGCGAAGATTGTGTCCTTTTACTTTGCTAAATGATTCGAGTTGGGCATTTTTGGGTGCTGTATGGGAAGGCCTGTCAGGCAGGCGGGAGGACGTGACTGGGTCTCTCTCCCTGGTCCCTGGATTTGCACAGACCTCACACTCTTGTTGAGAGGACATTTGGAAATGCATTTTCTTAAAAGTAGGACTGGGCAAATAATAGGTCAGATCAGAAGGGGCCACCTGAGTCTGATAGGCGGGGGCCGTGGAAGAGAAGCCCACCCCCCCACCACCGCCACCGCGTGGCAGCACCTGTCTCGTGTGTTGGGAAGAGAAACTGTCTCTTTGGAGAAGTTGGAAGAGAGTCTACTTGTGGCCTGACAGTGTCTGTGTAAAGAGCTTCTCTCTGTGTAGGCATTAAAATACATGTGGTCCAATGCCTTCCCTAGCATCTGACAGGGTTGGGACGCTCCTTCCAGTTTTTTTATGGAGAGAAACCCAAGAGAGGTACCCTGGCTGGTGTGGCTCAGTGGGGTGGGCGTTGTTTACAAACCAAAAGGTCTCGGCTGGATTCCCAGTCAGGGCACATGCCTTCCCTCCCCCAGAGGGTTGCAGGCCAGGTCCCTGGTTGAGGGTTGCACACAAGAGGTAACCGCACATTGATGTTTCTCTCCTCCTCCTCCCTCCCTTCCCTTCTCTCTAAAAATAAATAGATAAAATCTTGAAAGAAAGGAACCCAAAGTGGCTCGAGAGCAGCACGGTCCAGTAGAACTTTCTGGGTGCTGGGAGTGTTCTCTGATCTGAGGTGGCCGGTGGAGGAGCCAGCCACTAGCCACGTGTGGCTACTGAGTCCTTGGGCTGTGGCTGGTGTAACTGAAGACCCGAATTTTAAAGTTCCATTAGCTCAGGTTTAAACAGCTGCACGTGGTGAGTGCGTTCACCCTGGTCAGCACAGCTCTGGAGGCTGTTAGACGTCGTCTGAGGAACTCCCAATCCCCTCCGCCTCTGACAGCCGGGAGGTCTGCGGCGGCACGCTCTGCTCCAGGGAGGGAAGAATGAAGATGCCCAGACCCAGAGAAGTGGGCCGAGTGAGGGGTCCAGATCCGATGCACACAGCGGAGCTGGCCTGGGGCCAGGGCCCCTTCAGCCTGGACTCCCACCTCTGACAGCCCCTTGGAGCCCAGCTCTAGATGTTAATTAGAAGTACTGCTTAGCAGGGGACCCCAACCACAAAGGAAGGCTCGCTTCACATCTGGAATCTTGGCTGTGGGCTGTGCATTTAATCTTCTCCTTTAAAATCAAACAGGCCTAATGAGCAGCGAGAGTCGGGAAATCCCTCTGGGTCCTTCCATCTGAGGAGGAGTGTCTCTGTTACCAGAGGAAATGGGCCAGACAGGTGGAGCACGCCCCTCCCCTCTGGCCTCCTTCGTGTGGCTCTGTCTGCGGCAGTGACAAGTGGGGAAGACCCCGTGGAGACGTGTGGTTCTGTCCTTAACGGGCCGTGGAAAGGCCAGACTCCAGGACCAGAGTGGCGTACACTGGCATAACCCTGGTTTTCTCGGCGCTTCTGGTGACTGTATTAACTGCAGTGCTGCTTGCTGCCATGTAAGCCACCACCTTAAACACCAAGTCCACTCCCTGGTTCCAGCTCCAGCCTCCTCGCCTTCTCTGCTTGTTGCTGGTCTGTTCCTGAGGACCATAAGAAAAGCTCAGGGTTTTTCCATTTGTAAGGGGCACCCGTTGAGAGGGGTGGCTTCATAGGCAGCGTGCTGGGCCGTGGGGCAGTGGCATCTGGGTCAGGGGGGTGACCATGTGCCTGCTCCATCGTTCCTCGGAAGTCCTGCTGTGGACTTGAAGCCAGTGCGGCTTTCCCCAGCGCCACCAGCACACGGCAGCCATTGCTAACCTCACCCGGTACCCGGACCCTGCCGGTGTGCTGGGGAAAAGCACCGTCCCTTTACTGTGACCAAAGGATCGACGGGGCCATTAGCAGGGAAATCTGCTGGGACACATCAGGGCTACCACCTGCCTTCAGATTCTTCGCGAAACGAATTTATGGGTTTCCTGCTTCTCAGTCAGGCTGCGGCTTCATCTCCTGCCCATCTATCCACCACCCCCCCGCCATCACCTGCCTCTCTACCGCCTATAGTAACCACGGCAAATAATGGAGCGGTGACTTTAAAAATGAGCAAACAAACTTCGTAAAACTGGTAGCCAGCCTTCATCTACTGTTGATTGACAGGCCGGTCGTAGGATTTATCATACACAGTGGGGCACTTTGCAGAGTGAGAGGGGACATTCATAATTACACAGAGACAACCCTTTTAAACCAGGATGCCTACGGAAAACAGGGCGATGGAACATCTCCCGTTCGCCAGGCTTTGTGCGTGAGTTGGGTGCACGCAGGTAAAGAAGATGTAGTTTCTCCTTGCAAGGAACTCACAGTCTGGTGGGCAGACAGGTGTATCAGCAAATGCAATACTACTGCATTAAGTGTTGACGTGGGTATGAAGAAGGTATTGGGGTGGAAGGAGGCAATGGGGAGGAGTAAGGAAGGGCTTTTCAGAAGGAAGCAGAGGCAAAGTAACCTTGGGACTGCTGAACTGGTGTCCATTGGCCAGGTGGGGCCTTGCAACTCGCCCCTGGGGTTGTTGGGCTGGGCTGAATCCCGTATTGGTAAAAACTGTGTGTTCCAAGAGTCATCCTGGAGATCATCCTACCCCCCCAGTCACTGTCTAGTCCAACACTGTGGTTTCTGTAACAAAAACCTTAAACATGTGGTGTGGGGGCCCGTGACATTCCCGTGGAGTAAATGCAAAGTGATTGGTTATGTCTGAAGTCTGTCTTAAGGCAAAAGCCAGGCTGTGTAGGTTCTCATCCTAGCCTCCTCCCTGTACGGGAGACTGTTTATCCCCTCATCAGGGAAGTGGGTACATCTGTGTCTGGGTGCTGCAGTGCTACTAAACATCTCAGACTAGTTAGAGAAAACATTGATTTAGGTGTCTGTTAGCATGAAGTTGTGTAGACTGAAAATTCTCTGGTCTGGAGTCAGATCAGCGTAGCGCATTATAGGAGTGCTGTGTGGGGGTGAACTTTGCATTCATTTTTTTAACCAAGAGACATTAAGCCTTGAGCCTTTCAGTCCCGGAAGCTCTGGGCCTGATGGGCCGCAGCTGTCTGTGTCTGGCCTGGCCCGCCGTGAATGGGTTGGAAGCCAGGGGAGCAGGAGCGGATGATTTCAGCAGTGGCCGCCGTCCGAGTTCTCCTGTCGCAGGCTAAGTGGCATGGATGAGGTCGGGCTGTTCCTGACTTGATCTTTTTCCCCTCCCAGCTTTTATGTCTTACACTAATAACATCAGAATCATTAAAAAAAAAAAAGAATTTTGAAAGGGAACATTTTCAATGCTACCACCTAATACATATCGTCTGTATTTTGCTTTTCCAAGCTTTTCTAGACTCCTGTCTGCATGCATACTTATAATAACGTAGTTATAATTGGAGCCTATGCTGATTTCGTTTTATTCTGGTTTTACCATAGCCTGAAATTAAGTTTGGGGTGCGCTGGACTGAGTGACAATGTCCTGCGTCTGGCTCTACTTTTGGTTCAGTGGCTCCCGAATGATGGATGAGGGAAATGTTCCAGAAGTCTAACCAAAGGGTAATGTGCCGGAGTCTTTCAGGAACTCCCTCACGCCCCAGCCTTGGCCCACGTTGCCGGTAGCAGAAGCACTGCGTGCCTACCATTCCTCCCTTTTCTTAGGCCAGGCCCCTTCCAGCTCACCGACACGTCTTCTGTCGGGATTTGTCAGAAGCGGGATCTTCTAGTTTTCCTGAGCCAGTGGAATGACTTTAAATTCTGCTGGTTACTTCCACGAGCATGTGGCACACCCCTGCCGCTGCCCTTCACTCAGCCGTGACATCAGCACGCCTCCTGCATCTAGACGGCAGCTCTACCTTGACCTTGCCTCGCATCCAGTCTGCTCCCGAGCCCACCCCGAGGACTGCCCTGTTCACTCCTGGCCTTAGAGTTGTTTTTTTTTCCTGTCCTGGATTTTTCCTCCTGCTCCTACCAGGGAGTGAGCTCTGCTGACCTCCGACGATGTGCCAGGAGCTTTTCCAGGCCTCCTCAATGTGTGCCCCTTCCAGCAACACGGCCAGAAAGCTGCTTGTTCCGATGCACTGATGAGGAGGCTGAGAGCTGGAATTTAAGAAATGTGTCCAAGGACACAGACGTAGGACCCAGAACTAGCTGACTTCAGCTGCTGTCCTGTCTCCGTGGGGCCAGGCTCGCCTCTGATCCTCCTCTGGGATAGAAATGTCAAAGAGTAATTAATTCATACTGCGCTAGGCACAGGGCGGTGTTTGCGGGGTGACGGGGGGGTTTGTCAGGCCCCCTCAGCTAGTGTCCCGGTGGTAACCAGGGGCACAGTAGGCGACATAATCGTGTGATCAAGTTCTTGTTTGATGTTCTCGTGTGGTTCTTTCTTAAACCCAACTGACCGGAGGCACAGCTTGGTGCTTGCCTGAGCTTGCTCCCCGGGCAGTGTTTTAATTTACACTTTGGACTTTGCCCAGTTCTTGCCCTGAATGACAAATCATGTAGGATTCATTTGCTCAGAAAAGGTTTACTGTACATCCGTGTGCCAGGCCCTGTGCTGGGTTGTACCCTGTGTTGGGTAGAGGTTGCTGGATAAATTAAAGCTATGATTCTCAAACAAGGGTTTCCAAATCTTTAGATGGATGCACTTTTTAAAAAACTTTATTCCAGTAATCTTTTTGAAAGTGTTTTGCCAACTATTAAGGGAAAACTCCCCTTTTGTAGCAATAATTTACAACTGTGAAAGACATAGCAATAAAATAAGATTTTATCTTAAGTCACTATTACTCTAAATGAAGTCTAAGGAGGTATGGCTCTGATAAGATTTTTATTCCCTTTAAAATGGTTCTTTAAATTTCCCCTGTGTAAAAAAATGCAGGGTTAAAATATTTTCCCTCCCACGGAACCACAGTAATACATGACAATACTTTCTGCAATAGCACCTCAACCAACGGAATGACGCACACCCCGTACTTAGGGCTGCGGGACTGTGTTGGGCCGATGTGGAAGCTGTTTCTGGGAGACCGAGCCCTGTGTGTGTTCACAACGTGGAGACCGAGTCACAGCACGGCACCTGCGTCCCTGCCTTCGGAGCACGGGGGTGGGGGCAGCTGCCCTGGTCTCCGGGAGACGTCCCAGCACCCACTGAGCGTGCTTGCTGCGCTCTCTCGGCCCTGCTCACGGGGTGCACTGCCTTGGTGATTGCTCCGCCGCCTTACCGGACGTTCAGACGTGAGTTAAGAGTAACAAGTTCAGAAGAAACAGTGACTCAACTTACCCTTGACGCCTGTGGGGGAGGAACAAACGGTCCTCTGCGCTCGAAGTTCTTCGGGCTGGTGCAATAATCAAGTAGACAGGAGGCAGATGAGCAAGAGCAAATAACTGAATTTAACGAATACATGTGTACAGGAAGCCCGCATACACGAGAGAATCGGAGACCCCCCGTGTACAGGAGGGTCGGAGACGGGAGGGCAGCTCGAGCTGTGTGGCGTCCTGAGCTACGGGTGAGGTGCGGTGCCTTGGGGGCTTCAAAGGGTCATGCAGGATATTAGGAGCAGATGCTTAGTAAATAGAAGTGTCTTTGTTCTGCCCTATAAAAGAGATTATCTCTTATTATAGGCCAGGCCCCTAATTCAAGCCCTGACAGGTAGTTAAGGGAGGGGCAGAGTTGCTGCTCTTGGGCCCAAGGCTAAAGTTGCCTTCAGTGCAAAACCATCAGCACAGCAGAGGCACACTTTGGGGTGACTCATGCGGAACTCCCAGAGTTCCAGTTTTAACCGGCCCCAAGACCCCTTACCTTCCCCCAGCAGGATCAGGTGCCTCCTGACAGTGCGGAACTACTTTCTTTCTGCAGTCAGGCAGATAAAGAGCAGTGTGCACCCAGTCCCCAACTACCAACAACCTCGTACAGAAAAGACCTGTAAGAAACACTCAAATGAGACGAGGTCTCCTTTTGCGTGATCCTTGTTTTGAGTGTGTATCACGTGTCCTCACCCCTAGAGGGCAGAGTCTCCTTCATTTGTCCGGGGGCTGCTCTGTCCTGGGCTCCCGTGAAGCTGAGCGCCCACCGTCCATCCCCGTTGTCTCTACGCCCTGGGCTTGGCCGGCCTCGGAGATGCGGCTCTGCTGGTGTGTTGTTTGTGTGAGCTGTGTGCCCCTCTCACATGGAAAAGAGGTGTGTCCGCACACACAGTGTGGACACAGATTTGCTGAGCCACTTCTCCCCCAGCCAAGCCTTCCCCGGCTCCTTGGGAGCTAACCCACTCTCCCAGGACAGCTTTGGGGGTCATTCCCAGGGAGAGATGGAGCCTCCGTTCTAGTGGGCAAGCAGCAGACTTCCAGCATTTTCCTGGTAGATCAGCTTCCCACCGCCCATCAGGACCAGCAGTTCCTCTTCCGAGATTAACGAAGCCGGCTTCCGGGCCCTGGATCTCATCACAGCCCGCCCGTGTCCTGGCTGTGTAGCCTGGGGTGACTTATTTAGCTTCGCTGCACGTGTTTATATATAAACCGAGAATAATAACTATGCTTCCCACTCAGCGTTGTTGGTGGACTTGAGTGAAAGAATGCACACACAGCCCATGTCACGCAGACAGGTCGCACACAGCAGGTGCGGTAAAATAAACGGTGGCTGCCAGCAGTTGAGAAGGGCAGCGGGTGAGCAGTTGGGATGGGTGGGGTGTGTCCTCTGGGGGCTGCTCTCAGCTCCGGGTCCCAGGCAGGTGACCTGGGACTGTGTGAGGTGGTCAGGAAATACTTGTGAATACACGCACAATCTTGGCTAAACTGACTCAGGAATGTGCTGACTCTTCCCCTTCCTAGACAGAAAGCCATCTACATGGAGACAGAGTGTAAAGAGCTTACTGTTCACTGCTGCTGGGAGTCAGGCTTCCTCCTGTCCCTCCGGGTGACAGGCAAGGATCTCAGGGCTCCTTGGAAGGAGGGTGGGTGCCAGGTTCCCAGAGGTGGGGTCTGATCTCCAGAGAAAGGTGAGGCTGGGTGGGAGGAGGGAGGACGGACACAGCCTCCGTGGGGCCTGGCCAGCCTTCCACGCTCTGCAGTTTGTTCTGGTGTTGAGCCAAGACCAGAGACCACACTGAGGCGACCTCGAGCGTACAGTGCAGTTTAGTTCTTTGCTGGGGGACGGCAGACAGACAAATATGTGGGCTCCAGGAGTACGGAAGCCGCCTGTCTTAATTATGAGCTGGGGAGCAGCCAGTTTTCCCCCGAGTTTTTGTGTCTTTATAACGGACTTGCTTGTGTTGACCCCCTACTCCTTGGAATAAGGAAACAAAGTGTCGTTTTTTGCTGCACCCCCGACGTTTGTGGGGCACGTAGGGGGAGGAGATGGAGAAAACCCAGCAGGAATGCTTAGATTTGTTGCTTATTAATTTTCCACTAAAAACGTGTCTTCATACATCTTCCCGGACAGATGCTTACTACTTTTTATTTCCAAAATAGCTTGGTAATGTTCTCTAATTGTGCCCAAGCACTAGCCAGTTTACAAAGGGAGACAGGGAGTTGGAGGCATGAGCCAGCCTTGCTACTCGCCAGGCATTTACAGTCTGCCTTCAGGTTACCTGCTACACCACAGGTGACTTTGTTACCTAATGGTTTCCAACGATCTTGATTTTGCCTGTTTAAACTTTGAGAGGTTAACTCTTCACCTCAGTCCATCTTCAGTGCCTTCCTGAGGAACAGCCATAGTGTTAAGGAATCCACTAGTCTGCACCTGTCTTCCCAGGGTTGGTTAGTTGGTTGGTTTTTAACATACATACAATTCACCCATTTAAAGTGTACAGTTAAATGGTGTTTCGCACATTCATCACCACTATCTAATTTTACAGCATTCTTATTACCCCCAAAAGAAACCCTGTATCCATTAGCAGTCGCTCCCATATTCCCCCAGTCTCCCTAGCCCCTGGCAACCCCTAGTGCACCTTTGGTCTCTGTAAATTTCCTATTCTGGGCATTTTATATGAACAGAATCATACAATGTTTCCATGGTCTTTTGTGACCGGCTTCCCTCAGCACATTTTCAAGATTCATCCATTGTGTAGCTTGTATCAGTACTTTAACTTTCTACAGATTACAAACTGGTGACAGTAACTTAATAAAATAAGCCACAGATGTCAAAAATCAAGGACAGGTTTATTTAGGCAACAGTCATTCAGTTAACATTTACTAAGGACTTACCATGGGCCCGGCTGGTCATGGTGACACAGGAAGTGCAATGGTCTGTCTTCCCAGGGCCTTTTAAATGAGCCCTGATACATTTGTAAACACGCTGAGACATTGTCTGAAGAACACAGTAAACTGTTATCATCACCTGAGAGCGGAGAGGGGGGACTTGATCCTGAAGAGTTTAACTGGAGGAGGTAGGTCCTTGGAAAAAGTACAGATGAAGCATTCTGGGCACAGTTACCCTGAATAAAGCTGAGGTTAGAACTGAGCATCAGAAAAGAAGCAGCACACGCTAAATGCCGCTGCTTGCCTTTTTGATTAGCCTGTAAAATTACACAAGTGAGTCTGTTTTTAAAGGGGTGGAGTCTGATCAGTGTCCTTTCTCCTTTTCTAAATGATGGAAGAATGCAATCTTCCCCACTGCCTTGCAGGTGTTCTGAGCTTAAACTTAAGTGGTTTGGTCATCCCTTTCCTTTTCTACCTAAAACCGGAGGGTGCTGGGGTTACTTTTCTTCTCACTGCGCCAGCTGATGGGATATCTGCAATGATTTTGGCTGGTTTTCCTGCCTTTTGGAGCTGAGTTCAGTCTACCACCGAAAGATGTTTGCATTTTCCAGCCCAGCAGACCCCTAGTTAAACGCCATTAAATACGACCTCATGCTGGTTCTCTGCATATTCTCCTTAGTCGGAAATGTATCTTCTTAAGACGGTTATACCACCCTGCTGAGAGCTTCCCAGAGAAAGAACAGCTCCATTCAAATACTGGGTGCCTTCTGACCAGGCTGGCTGTTGGCAGTGCTGATTCACAGCATTTCAGAGGACTTGAAAGGCTTGGAATGACCCCTTCAGAGCCCAGAGCACGTGGCTCATCTGCCAGAAGGAGCGTCTCCACCCCTGACCCTGTCTTGGGCCAATTTCAGTGACTTTTCTTGATTTTTTAAAGTGTGTGTGTGTTAAGTATGAAACTGAGGTACTTTTCATTGACATTCCACAGAAGTAAAATGTGCCATGTGTTACTGATGTCTGCTTCCTTTGGTTTTATCAGTGACGTGAGAAGTCTGTTAATTAAGAAGCTGCCTCTAATATCTTGAACAGAATGTTCCCACATTTGGACAATCTTGATATCCAATGGGAATTATATTCAATGTTACGGGTAAACTTTGAGGCCTGTACAAACTGTCTAATGCTGGGGAGAATGCTTGATTCGCGCGAGTTGGTAACCATACACAAACAGAGCTGAGAAAAAGGTCAGCATGGAAGGGTTTCTTCTGTTAGAGGGGACGACTGTCTTTGTGGGCGGCGTAGCTATGACCTCCTCTGAGTGCTCCCCGCGGCGTCGCTCCTTACCCTTCGTACCTCATAAACATCAAGCGTGCCCCGGCTGCACGCTGCCGGTGTCTCCGTGCACGGCCTTCTAGAGAACCACAGAAACTGCCCGGCATGCAAAACCCAGCTGAATGCACCCTCCCGCTCCAGTGAAGCAGAGATGAGAGCCGGCCCTCTGAAACGGGACCCTTCCTGTGATTCACGCTTTGTGAATATAGAAAACCTCCTCTTGGTTGGATTCTAGCATCCCCACCCATAATGAGGGCACCAGGTAAATACGACTGGGTAACATCCGTACCCATTTTGGAGACTGCATATATGTGAGCCACGTGAAGGTATTCTACATTTCCTTCCGTTGTATTCTATGTTGGTTTGCTGCTGCTTATTTCTGTTTGAAATCTAAGCAAAACTCAGGAAGGGGAGGATAAGAGCATGAATTTAAGGAAGCAGGGACATATGGTTTTAGATGCTTCTTGATATCTGTTTGTATTTCTGTGCTGGTTAGAAAGAGGGTAAGAACATTTTCTTTTACCATACCTCGTGGAATACAAGCGCCATGCATAAGGAAGATCTTCTACAGAGAGGTTTTGGCCAACAAAAATATACATATGAAAACATGCATTTTGTGTGCTAATAGTATACTACTCAGTGTACAACTACTCTAGCGCCAAATGTGAAATAGCCATGTCTCTCTGTAATATCTGCTGTATTAAGGTAGTTCACACACATTTGAAATCCCATTTAAAATGTAAAGGCAGTGTTAATTTCCCACTTATATAGTTCGTAAAGCAAATTTTTTCAGTCAGAGCCACATTTTACATCGTCTAAGTCTGTTTTTTGGAGTTTCTCACCTTCATTTCCATCCTGAGAGACGGCAATTTTTACATCCGTGTGATGGTGCTGTCCCTGGGCCTTTGTCCAAGGCCACGAGGACCCACTCACATAACCCCGCACAGTTTTCCAACGCCTTCACCCTGTCATTGAGAATATCTCCTGGTTACCTGTGCATCTGCCATGCATCAGACACTGTCACGGGAGCTTGGCGTGGATTAATTCCGTTGCTCCTCGGGGCAACCTTGTGAGAGAGATACCTGCTATCTGATTTTCCCGGGGGAGCTAAGGTCCGGAGCGCTCACGTACCTCGCTCTGAGTCCCACAGCCCACGCACAGCACAGCCAGGGCTCCGGCTCAGCTGCAGCTCCCCGAACCCCTGCTTTCGGCCCCCACTCCGCTCTGCCGCTAGGAAACCCAGCACTTAAATCGTGAGGTCATTTCCCCCAAGAGTAATTGTGAAATTCACCATGAGGTTTGTTTTCCCTCTTTCTTATAAACTAACTCTGACCCCTGTAAGCATCTAAAATTCTAAAATTGACATGGAGTCCGAGATAGTTGTCTTCTCCAAAGAACACTTTGTCACCCAAATTAAAGAAATTGAAAGAAGGGCTCATATATAGACTCATATATAGACTCAAATACAAGACAACAATCCTCTTTGAGGAGGATAATTTTAGAGGAAAAAAAGTATTGGGACATGCGTGGTATTTTTCTGTGTGTGAACATGTAAGCCGAGTCAACTGGTGAAGATTGGGGGGATGGCCGTGTTATTTCTGGGACAACAGCCGGTTTCTAGGCCCTGTCCTCGGCTGCTCCCATGCATGTCCTAGCTGTAGTGTCTGTGATCCTGTAAGACAGAGAGCAGGACTCCCATTTTGTAGTTGAGCAAGTGCAGGCCCAGAGAGGATGAGAAACGTGCCCAGCACCATGCAGAGATTAGGCAGCGGGGCTGAGATTTCAACCCTGTCCAGCCAACTCAACTCACCTGCGCACTGCGGGTGACCCCATATGGCCTCGCTGGGCATAGGGCACTGCAGGTACAAGCCCTGACTAGCACATCTGGGCACCACACTGCCCAAGCCAGCGGGCTTCCGCGGCCCTTCCAACTTCCTCTTGTTTCTCTGCTTTCTCCCTCGCTGAGCCCAGCAGGGCTTTTGGCTGCAAACCACAGAGATTTCTGTAGCTACTTTAAGCAGAGAGGGATGTATTCAAGGATGTTAGGTGGTTCACAGAATTTCTGGGAAGCATCAGGCATCAGACGTACATGTTGTGGAGTCAGGAAAAGGGCCAAACCACATGGTGGAACTGTTCTAGCAGAAAAACCACGCTGCCGTGGCGCGCTGCTCCCGCCCAGGGCTTGAGGGAGAAACCACCGAAACTGTACCCCTTTTCTGCGGTGATCCCCCACAGGGTGGGTCTCGGCGGCGAGCCCCGCCCACTTCTGTGTCCAGGTCAGCTCTCCCCGTTGTTCTGATTTTCTGCTCAAGGAGTGTTGACGAACCAATATACAGTGCCCACCATGCTTAACCCGGCCCGGTTCTGGCCCCAGCCTTGGCGGCACCAGGCAAAGACCACATGAGTGACATGTCCACGCGCCTCTTAGCGCTGGGACCTGTTCCCCTCACTCTGCTGCTCTGACTGTAGTTGGTACGACCCACAGTGGGGCTACGCGGAGGGCCCTCCTGGAAAAGCTACTCACCTCCCAAAAGGAGACTCACTCTGTGGATGCGTCCGACTAGCATGACGGTGTTTTCCCAAGTTACGTTTTACAGCGGAAACCCTTCCTCTGGAGTCGGGCATGCTTGTTGGAGAGCACCTCCTGGTGGGTGCTCCAGTGAGCCCCAGGCGCTTGCACCGCCTCGTCCATGCCCCCGAGCCCCCACCCCCCCACCACGCCAGCTCAGGCGTTGGGGGGCTGGGTGCCAGCCCTGAGCACAATGATAAAACAACCGGAGAGGAAAGGATGGCCTCTTTCTTCTGTATAGGGAATGCGCTGTTCTGTTTTCCTGAAAGACGTGCCTAGGAGTGCGATGCATAAGACTTGCTGTGTATTTTACATTTCATTACAATGAACTTAATGAGAGTGAATTCCTTCCTAGTCAGACAGCTGTAATCAAAATATAAGAGTTTCTTGACAATGGGTCAATAAAAATAATGGTAAGTTAAAAAAAATACATTGGGTACTTCTTTTAGGCTTCAGGTTTTCCAGTTGCTTTCAAGAAAAGCATCACGGGAAGCCCAAGTTCTGCAAATAATAGAGACTTGATTGGAGCGATAGTCTAGAAGCAAAAGGAAGAGGGGCCCAAGAATTGGCTGGTGGTCTGCATATCAACTGGGCGACTTCAGGCAAATGCCACCCGTGTCTCTGGCTGCTGTGCCCAGCCCGCAAAATTGGAAAAGACACAAACTCCGAGACCCTAAGGGTTATTGTAAGAATTAAGTGTTCGAACGCTGGGCACACTGTCTGGCACACAATTTTTAAAAAGTTTTAGCTTCAAGATTTTTTTTTCTTTTTAGGAAACCACAGCTCCACTGTGTGGGGGCCAGCCGTTCCTCCCACGGCCCTTGCTGCCCACATGGGTTTCTGTCTTGCCTAGTTTGATAGTTAAGGAGTGGTTTGCATCAGCAGGTGAATAAGCAGATCAGCATTTAACCCAAGATGACTGGGGACAGAAAACCAGATCGGGTTCTCTGAGCCACCTTGTCCACCGTGACTGAGCTTCAGAGCTTCCACGGCATTAGAGATGAAGTCGTCACGAAGGGTCTTCGTTTGCATTTTTCCGGTCATCCTGAAGTCTTGATTCCGCCAGGGACTTGCCCTCGATGTATTAATTTTCCTTCAAAGTTCATTTAGCAGCAACAAGAAGAGGCGTCATTTGCATTTTAATTGGGTCATTCTCCCCACCCACAGCAATCTGTCTCTGCTGCAGAGAGCTGGAGCCAGATGTCACTCCCTGTGTCGTGGTGACACGCACATCAATGTCTGTAGCTCGTCAGTGGTGCCAACCCAACCACGAAGGGCCCTGATGAGCGAACGTCTCCAAGGCCGCGTGACCCCAGAACCAGAAATCTAGGAAAATTCTCAAGTCAAGGGGCACAGGCCTGGGCAGCTCCAAAGCACTAAAAACTCGGAGTTGTGTAAATTAAAACAGAAGGATCTCATTTTGAAAAGGAAAATGTTCTAAGTGGATGGGGCATGTCTCCAGGGACAATCTTAAAATTTCTCGAAGGGCAGATGCATGAGCGTGACCCAGTGAAATCTGGCGCCGTGGCCAGTCCCATGTTCTTCGGTGAAGAAACTGAGGCCGTAGCTCAGGGACAAGGGCTGGTGTTGTTCCGGCCGGGAGCTCAGCTGAAGCCGAGGTGGCACTGTGTGCGCACAGCGTGGAATGGACGAAGAAAGCAGGTGAAGCAAACCCCTGAACTCAGCCGGGCAGCCTCAGTAATTCTGACAAGTGCTCGGTGGGGAGTGGGGGCGGCATGAAATATTTACCGCCAGCCTGGCGGGGATTAGCACGCGCAGAGGTTGAGATCAGCAAAATGTAGGACGCGGAGGAGTGCTTAACGCGGCGAAAACGTGCCTAGCTCTCCTCGGGAAAGAGGCAAAGTTCCGGATATAAATTCCTAGTTCTTCTGAAAGGCCTAGAAAGGGCTTCCCTGGATACTTTTACTTTCTCAAGTAAGGCGTGTTGGATGTTTCCAGAACATCATGCCCCAGAGAGTGTGGGGACGATAGCACCCTCCCGTTGCCTGCGCTCCCTTTGGGGAAAAAAACATCTCACTTCACATCGGCAGGTGGCCTGAGATGGCAGCCGTCAAGTCCTTGTGTAGAAAAGGTCAGCCCTGTGCACAGGCGGCCCTTTCTGGGTGAGTTCCAACCTTGTGGGCTCCCCTAGACTCTGTCTCTGCTCCCCAGCTCACCAGCCGCAGGCAGTCCACGCAGTGTGGTTTCCCCACGAGGCAGCGAGCCCTGAGAGCAGGGGCCTCCTGTATTCATTCCTGCAGCTGCCCGCCCAGGTGCTTAGCCAGGGGACCATCCTCATCTGGGTCCTGTCTCCAGACGTTTGGGCCTGGAGGCAGGCGACCGACCGCTCCAGAGAAGCCCGTCCCTGTCCCCAGGAGAACGCATCTCTGGGCTTGACTGAACACCCCTGCAGGCTCTCGAGCACCCCGTGGGGTCTGTGCACAGGGCAGGGAGTTGCCAAGGCTGGCGGGTGAGGGGAGCGAGTTCGGATCTGTGCGCTCGTGTGTGTGTTAATTGATTTTTGATATTGTTTTGTTATTGTCTCAACACTTACCCTGAGTAGAACAAACATTATTCTTCTCAGATATATTTTTGAAGAAGAGATGGAAGGACCAGCGCGTGCAGACAGGTTAATGAGCACTCGGCCCCTCCCCACCACTGTCCTCTTCCACTGTTAGCAGGGAACCTTCCTCTCTACAGGGCCCCTTCAGGCCAGGGCTTCGCTCAGAAACCCCGTGTACTCAGAGCCTGTTTTCCAGGAGGACTTAGTGGGGGTGGGTCTGGCAGGCGCCGCAGGCATCCATCTCAGTGTGACGTGTCGAGACAGCCTTTGGAGAGCGGGCACAAGGCTGCTTAGGCGCTGCTGGTGCTCGCACGTGCTTGCGGAATCTAAGACTGCCTCCTTGGGAGAAAAACCATTAGTTATTCTTTGCATTATTTTCCCCAGACGTTTTCTAGATGCGGAGCACCGTGTTTACAAAATAAAAAGCTTTCATAACGGGCCCATTCCAGAACAGGGCCCAGGGGTCTCCGTGGGCAGCTGTGGCTGCCCCGCCCAGAGCAGACACACCTCTCTGGTGTCTTCCCGAGACTCTTGGACGTATCTCAGGGTTGGCTTCTCCGCCCCAGGCGCAGTTGCGTGGAACTGGAGAGTGCCTCTACATGCCCACAGTCAGGCAGAGGCCTGATTTCACTCCCACTGGGTCGCCAGTTGCCTTGGAGCAAGAGGTGAACAGGTACTTCGGTGCCATCTCCGTGTTGCCTCACACCCATGGCACCGGCTGTCCCAGCCCAGCAAGCCGAGTGAGCCGGGTGTGGCGTTCCCATGCCTTCTGATGCCTCCCGATGGCCTGATTTGGGTGCACCTATTTTTAGCCTGGGCCGGCCCTAATTCCAGTGTCACTGTTGCAAGGCTGTGACCTGCACGTGCTCACCTGTTTTCTTCCAGGTTCCCTGAGTGTTTGCCGCCTCCTCCTCTGCAGAGGCCTCGTGCCTAGCCATTCCTCAGTGGGAGCACTTCATTTGGCTGGAGATAAAACGACTCTGCAGGCTGAGGGAAGGGAGGGAGGCCCAGGACTGCGGGGGGCAGTGTACCCCGGGTGCGTACTTCCTGTCAGTATCAGTCGGCATCTCCCGAGGGTCCCTGTGCTGATTGTTATGACGGGAGGGACAGTTGGCGTGTCACTGTTTATATGCTCAGTAGCACTGCCGGCAAACGTCAGAAAGACGTGGCTGGCACGGGAGGAAAAGGCTGGTGAAGACAGGCACTACCGCTTGAGCAAAGGTGGGGCCTGGTAACCTGCGGCAGCAGTTAGGCGAAACCAGCAGGGTGGCTAGGAAGATGGGGCCAGCCAGGTGAAGGGCTCGGTGGCCACGGTCAGGAGTTTACGTCTGATGCAGAGAAACTCTGGGAGTCGCACGATTGGGGCATTTGTGGCATTTGAGGCCTCCTGGGCAGAGAATATTGTTCACCTACGTCAGGGAGAGCTGGGAAGAAAATCAAAATAGGGTCCCCTCCCATGGGAGGACGTATAGAGAGAAAAGTGAAATTCTGAGGCTGAGGGGGGTGCCTGGGGGAAAGGAGGGGTGTCGGGCTGGGTAAAAGGTCAATGGCGTATCTAGCTGCAAAGTCACCCGCCTCCTTCGTGGAACAATGGCACCCGCTGGGGGAGCACGCAGAGATCCTGGGACTGAGAAGTTAAAGCAGAGAAAGAACCGTCTGGAAATCCCCCGTGACCGTGACCGTCACTCTGAGTATCTCTGAATTCTCCCCTGAGGTGTATATATGGTAGTGAGCTGCCCCTGAGACTCCAGGGTGCCCCGAGAGAAACTTCCGTTCAAATAGCACGTCTCTGGTAATGCTTGTGCAGGCCTCGCCTCTGATGTTTAAAGCAGCCTCGGTCTTCAACTTCTTTCTTCCTTCCGTGTCTCCGATGGTTAAAGAAAGAAAGAAGGAAGAAAAGAAAACGAGCCCTGGCTTGTCCCTTACCTGACGGTAAGTAATTCAGAAAACAACCTGGATGGGGCCCTGGGCACGGCCAAGGGGGAGAGTGCGGCTCCCTGCCCCGCAAAAGCCCTGATTGTGGGTGGGGACGACCCAGGGCACCCAGGAAGAGGCCGAGATGGTCTTCGGTGGAGTCTGGGCCGGGGTTCTGTGTGGATGGCCCTTTCCTCCACTTGTCCGGCGACCAGTGTCCTGACCGGAGCTGGCAGCCCCTCTGGGGACACAGAGCGCTGACTCCGGGCTTTGAACACTGAGCACTCTGCCTTCCTTCCCCATTCCCCGCTTTGTTACTTTAGATTAAGCCGGGGACTTTGGGAATAAAGACAGGCATGCATGGTCTGGGTAGTGATCTAAATCAGGCGAAAGAGCAGAGAGGAAACGCCGGGGAGAAGAAATAGGAGAGCGGTGAGTCAGTTTCACACAAGAGTCACCGTAACCACAAGCTGCCGAGTGCCCGGTGTGAGGCCAGCGCAGGGACGACCCGAGCCATGATCATCTCTCTGTGTTAGCTAAAGCTCCGTAAATGCATGCTGCTTTTCCAGATGAGGAAGCTGAGGCATCGAGGTGTGTGTGTGTGTTGTTCACCTAGCTAGAAAGCAGGGGACCGTGAATTTAATCCGTAGTTACCTAACTGAGGCTCCCTCTCTTTTCCCAAGTATGCTGCCTCCCCTGAAAAGACTTCACAGAGGACTCACTTAGACCCTCTATGACCGACGGAACACGTTAGGAGTCTGGTGCGGAGAGGGAGGGACATAGGACTTGGGAACAGGCAGACCTGAGTGCCAGCGCCCCCCTTCTGTGACTCGGGGGCGTTACCTGCACAAGAGGCCACAGCTCCGGGAAGCCTCTGGCCCTCTGCAGGCACCATGCACAAATGGTTGTGGCTAAAGTAATTTTTTTTTTTTTTCGCTTTAAAATGTTTTTTCAATTTCACTTTCTATTCAATATTATTTTGAATTAGTTTCAGTTGCACGGGATAGTGATATATATATACTTAGACAGTCATGTGCTGTACCAACTGTTCCCCCGACAGTTCAAGTACCCACCTAGCTCCTGACATAGTTGTTACAGTACCACTGACTGTACTCCCTCTGCTGGGCTGTGCGTCCCCAGGACTACTCTGAACTACCAGTCTGCACTTCTCGGTCCCCTTACCTTTTCCATCCGATCCTCCATCCCCTCCCCTCCGGCAGCCATACCATTGTGAACACGCCCAATCCACTGAGCTCGGAAGTCTCTGAAGCTTTTGACCCCAGCTCCTTTTCTCATGGAGTCTGATGTCATTTTGCTACTTAGCTGTTGAAAGCCCCGCCCCAACTTTTTTTCATAGGTCTTAGAATTAAACTTGAATTGGCCAGTGCTGGGAGGGCCCCATATCCTTAGTTGGTTGAGTAAAAACGGAAGAGACGTTACCCCCCTTGCCCAGGAAAAGCTCCAGGACTGGAAGTTTCACGCTTTGGCTGCTGTTCTCACGGCCAGAATTTGCATTGTTACCAGCCAGCCAGGCACATTCTTGTGTCTTTTGTTTTTACACTGATTTAGATAAGTTTAGGATCTGGAAGTCACCATTGCTGGATTCCCATGGGAAATCTCCTCCAATTATTTAGAGAAATTCTTTTGGGGGAAAAGAAAGGGGGGGGGGGACACAAATAACTGATTGTTTGGAGGCTATAGAAAGAAATGTTCATACGTGACCCTGCTTCCTCACCAATGCTCCTGAAAGCCAAGGTTTTGTAAGTCAAGTTCCTACCCACTCCACCCCCCCGCAGAACCATACATGACTCCAAGAGGAGATTTCTTCACGGTGGAGACGAGACCTCCCTCCCAAGTACAGCGAGTCCACGTGTCGCTGCACATGCTGTGGTTTTCGATAGCTTTCTTCCCCCAAGGGCTCACTCTACCCTTCCCCACTTGAGAAAGAAAGGCGAATACTTTTTAATCATACTGTAGACTTGGGGGACTGTATTTTTTTTAAGAGGAACTATTTTGAGATCTAGAAATTACAGACTGGATGCAGAAAGCCGTGAAAACAGCACTGCAGGGAATTCTGTTACCACCGTTAGAACTGACAAGACAGCAGAAGGAGACGGGAGGGAAAGGAGTTGGTTAATCGCAGAAACTGCTTTGAAAAAACCACATTTCCAGTTCATGCGAGTTTCGCCAGCCCTTCTGGGAGAATACACTTGCAGCCCAGCCCCCCCGTGCGGAGTGTGCCCTCTGCTCAGGCGACCCAAGCGGCACGGTGTCGTCCACTCCCTCTGATCACTTAGCACCTTGGCGAGTGTTGAAGTTTAAGCTTATTCTCCTGCCGCTCGGGACCCACACCCAGAACTCTGCCTCCTGCTCCCAGGCTGCCTGGTTCGTGTCCTACAATCCACACACGTTTGGGACGCACGACACCCAGGGGAGTCACGATGGGTTCATTAAACATCCACGTCGCCTTCAGGTTCTGAGAACCAGGTGAAAGGCAACACTTTCATTATTGGACATATCCGTGGAGCAAAAATAAAATACAAAGGTTGGAGACTCCAACCTCAGCCCACTGCTTGGTTCCCGTGTGACATCTTAGTGGAGCTGTGACAGTGGCCCATGTCACACTTGTCCAGTTCACGTCCTTTCCAGAATGCCTGCTAACAAGCCTGCCGCTCGGCATGCCCTACGCCAAGTCAGGTGTGCCCAGCCCAACCGTGAGGAGGAGGAGCCCATTTTCTGTTTATATATGTGAGGAGGGGAGGCGTGGAGTTGTGGGACATGTCAAAACCAAGAAGCAGCCTTTAAAGCTCCGCCCAAGAGCCACTTCCTCTGGAAAGTCACTTCTGACTCCGGGCCGTGGTTATCCCTTCCCTGCAGGAGTCTGGGGGCCCCGACTGCTTTTACGCATTGCTTCCCATTGAGCGCGTCCCCCTGCGAAGGTGGGGGCCTTCACGTGGACAAGGGCTCATCGGTGCCCTGAATGTGCACAGCGCGTGTGCTTAGAGGACGCACTCAGTTACTCCTCTGCTTCTGGTCTTAAGGGGGCGCTAATCCCCCGACACCAGCAAGGCCGTGTACTGGGGCTTTGGGGAGCTGTCTGCAGGGATGTTCACAAACATGGATTTGTGGAGAGCCCCGGGCCCTGAGATGCATTAGAGAGAAGTCTCCAGCAGCAGGTGGCCGGTGACAGTGGCTCAGGAAACCGCTTATTCCCTCTGCCCAGACGCGGAAGAGTTACCACTGAGGCTCTGCCATCCCTGCGGGTGCTGCGGACCGCGGCAGGATTCCTGGGAGGGGAATTCAGGTTCTGATGGGTTGGACTTAGTTTCCAAAGCCAAAAACGTCTTTGTTTCTATGAAGAAACAAACTACTTCTAATTCAAAGGATTGACAGGACCCACGAGCCAGGCTAAAAAGTGGGGGCTGAGCCCTCATTCCACGACTAAGACCACGCCAGCCAGGCGGTCTGAGGGGTTTGTCCTAGGTAGGGAGGGGCCAGGGAGCTGCCACGCCTTGGAGTGAGGGCACGGAGGGGTCAGCATCCTGTGGGGAACCGAGAGCTGTGCCCTTGGCAGTGGGACTTGTAAAGCCTTCCTGGTCCTCTGAAGGTAGACGTTCCTTGCCTAAAGTGATTGGTCTTGTTCTCCATCTGCGTCCAGGAGAAACATGCTTATCTTGTCGAATGGCCAGACCTCATCCTCACCAGTGGGACTTGATTCTGAAATGCTGGCCCGCGGTGCAGTGGCCCTTAGAGGCGTGTGTCCTTGTCCAGGCCCCAGGCCCTGGGACATGCCGATGTGCACTTCCTATTCAGTCACCCTCCCTGACCTGGCATACCTCATTGCCTCCCCCCACCCGCACCCGAGGTGGCGCCTTCCTGAAGAAAACCGCCCCAGTTCACCTGCCCACCTTCGTTTCCACAGGGAGACAAGCTGTGCGGCTGAGAACAGTGAGAACAAGGGCTTCAGCCTGAGGCCAGGGGGCTGAGCTAGGGGGGCGCTGCACAAATGGAAACTCAGACCAAAAGAGTGCCCTGTACCGATTCAGTTAGCTAAGGAGAGTGCCTAGGAGTGTTGCAAAAAGTCCTCCCCACAGCACTTGTTTCCTGTTAATACGCTACATCGTAAAAAGGCAGGGGTGGGAACTGCTTGATAAAATAAGATTTGGACATACCCGTCACACTTGTCAGATGTATCTGGCCTTGGAGTCCTTCTTCTGTTTGTGGAGTGCAGTTTTGGAAAAGCCAGAGTAAAGTCAGTAGAAAGATGACAAAGAACCTTTGGGGAATGAAAATTCAAAAGGGCAGTGAAACTGTATTAAGAGTCTGGACAGGAGAGTTTTGTTCTGTCTTTCCATTTGGGTACTAGAACCTGGGAGTATGCATGGCTCTGAAGGGAAACACAAGAGGAAACTTTGCAATAAGTATTGATCCAGCCCTTCCACCCTTGCTTAGGAGCCTCACAGAGCTGCAGACCCACCCTTTTGCTGCGTGAGTCAGCTTAGGTTTGGGGGATTTGGGACTCTGGATGCTTTTGGAAGGGCGCGTCAGCTTCGGTCCTCAATCCCCCTGTTGCTTTCACCTACCCCGCTTCTCACACCCATTTCATTTTCTGCATTCAGACAACATTTATGGTTGCATCCCTAGTGTAGGAAGCCATCATGGTCATCATAAATACTGTGGAATCAGGTGCTCTGAGAACCTGCGTGGCTTGTCCCTTATTGCGGGGGACTGTCTTGTGCATTGTCAGGTGTTTAGCAGCATCTCTGGCCTCTTCCCGCCAGATGCCAGTAACAGCCCCCTCCCTCCCTGCCGCGGAAGCACAGCTGCTACATGAAAAAGAGCCGTGGCCGGTGTGTTTCACGATGCGGGCGCTGGGGCTAGATTGGGAGTGGTCTTCGGCGTCAGACATAAGAGCTTTATCCTTTGGGCGATGAGAGATTGTCAGGGCATTTCAGGCGGTGGTTACATCTTTGCTCTCGGGTATCTCAGGATCGATCGGAGTGGCAAACAACTGAGGAAGAGAGACTCATTTGGAACCAGGGCTCCTACAGGTGACAGGATACAGGAGAGGGGACAGGTGAAAGGTTCACGGGACCTAACCATCAGGGGTGAAGGGAAGAGAGGAGTCGAGGGTGACTGACTTGGGCTTGAGTGACGGGGACTGACATTAATTAAAGGGGGGGGCTATAGGAGGAGGCAGCAGTTTGAGGGAAAGCCTAATGGGTTTTATTGGAGGGCATGCCGAGTTTCAGGTGCCTGCAGGACCGCTACCTGCAGCGAGGCAGGAGGGGCGGGGTCTGAGGCCGGAGATCCAGAGATGGAGGTGGAGGAGGTGGTGGCTCTTTCTTGGTGGTTCTTGCTGTGGATGTAGACGGGGGAAACCCAGAGAGGAGGGGGGAGACAGAGAGAGAGATGCTGGCGCCCCTCCCAGTCTCACCCTGGCCTGCCAGGAAGAAGGAGAGAAGTCGAGGATGGAGACTGAGAGGGTCTGGTGAGAGAGCCGAGGCTTGCGGGCTGATTCGGTAGCAAAGAGAGAGTTCTGTGCACATATAAGGACAAAAAAGCATGATGGCACCAGCCTGTGCTGCCCAACTTCGGGGAGGTGAGGGATGGGCGAGCTCTACGAGAGCTTTATAAAGGGGCACGCTGGACTGCAGCCACCCGGCGCTGTCTCCGGGGTGTTTGTGAGCCCTGTACGACGTGGCTGCAGGAGCCGGAAGGGAGCCGCTGCTTTTCTGAGCCTGCTGCCGCCAGGGCTCCCCCTGCTCGCCTGGGGTGCACGGTGTTCCCACCGTCATGGCCATTGTCATCGCCGTCACCATCTCCCATCGCAGCACGTGGAAAACACACTGAGCACCTTGTTCGCTTGCATGGCTTCCCGGGAGTTCCTTTGGACCGTGAGATGGGGGACAAGAGAGAAGGAAACCTCAGTGCTTCCTGTTGTTCTGCAGTCACTTAGAAATGTTACCTTGTGGCAGGTGGGCATCTGTGCTGAGTAGCCGCGATGATGTGAAGCGTGAGAGCTGTAGAACTGGCCAGAAGGGAAGCAAAGAGAAAATTCACTGGCTCTTTAAAATATATGTATATACATATACAGCATAAGGTTTACCATTTTAACCATTTTTTTCTAAATATTTTATTTACTTATTTTGAGAGAGAGGGGAAGAGAGGGAAAAAGAGAGGGAGAGAAACGTTGATGTGTAAAACATCGATCCATATGTACCCTGACCAGGGACCAAACCTATAACCCAGGCACGTGCCCTGAGCAGGAATCGAACTGCCAACCTTCTGCTTTGCGGGACGATGCCCAACCCACTGGGCCACACCGGGCAGGGCCCGTTTTAACCATCTTTAAGTGTGCAGTCCTGTGGCATTAAGCCTGCCGACGTCATTGTGCAACCATCGCCCCCATCCACCTTGAGAGCATTTTTCATCTTGTGAAACAAACTCTGTCCCCACAAAACAATAACTGCCCGTTGCCCCCTCCCCGGCCCCTGGCCACCACCATTGCACCGTCTCTGTCTCCGAGTCTGACCACTCTGGGTTGGTTCCTCACACACGTGGAGTCAGGCGGTGTTTGTCTTCTTGTGGCTGGTTTATTTCATTTAATATAATGTCTTCAAGGTTTATCTCTGTTGCACTACGTGTAGAATTTCCTTCCCTTTTAAGGCTGAGTAGTATTCCATTGTATATATAGACCATATTTTTTATATCCACGCATGAGTCCATGGACACGTTGGGTTGCTATGAACACGGTTGTACAAACAGCCATCTGTGTCTCTGCTTCCCACTCTTTGGTGGGTGCCCAGAGGTGTCCGCTGACTTCTGTGATATTGTTGATTCCTCTCTCTGTGGGGGATTGCTGGCACCGCTCAGCTGCTCCCCGTCCTGCTGATGCCACCTTTGTTTGTCCCCCTCTGCTTTTGCTCCTGGGAGAGACTTAGGCGTGTCCCCAGGCCAGGCGTGGTGGACAGCCAGAGGGCCAGGACTGAGCCCCTGCCTGCCGTTCTTGGAGTAGGAAGATCTGCACCGCGTCCACCTAGTGTGGCCTCGAGTTTCCCTGGGGAAGATCTAGTCTCAGTTCTGCTCCCAGGGCCTCCTCTGGCGTGCCGACCTTGGTGTGCTCTTGCATTTCTCTCTGGGCCTCTGTTTCCACTTCCCCACGATGAGAAGGTTGGACTAAGCCATCTTCGTGGTCCCACCCAGATCACAGTGTGGGAGGACACTGTCATCTCCTGACCCCAGGAACCCAGGGGACAAGAAAGCAGAGCTGCGGGCTCCTACCACAGGTGGCTTGACCAAAAACGTATTTGCCCAAAACCTTGGACGGTTAGACGTTTCTAATGACTTGTGTACTGACTGCATTCTGGTATGTGCTGCATGGCTGGTTTTGTGAGTAAACAGCGCAGCGATTTTCCTTAAAGCAAAATTGTGTGGTGTACATTACCCACCCTTTGTTGAGAGGATGGGACAAAGAGAGGCGGAATAACAGGTTTCGCCACCATAGGTGTTTGGCAGATGCCACACACTAACACTGGGGCGAATACTCTATGGGCAAATTTCACTTCTGATTAAGACTAGTTTAGTCATGGGCCAAGCTAGTTTTAACCCCCTTTTTTCCCCACTTCTTAAAAAAAATGTTGAAGAGCAGGCTTCCTTCTCCTTAGCTTATACTCAGAAGGAGTCCACACCCCTAAACTAGGCACGTGAGTCCCAGGAGGACACTCATGTGATCACGTTTCAGCCCCTGGATGGCACGTGACGATGCGGACTGGTCTGTGGTGTCTGGATTGGCCTTGGAGGCCAGGCGCTGACCCCCCGGCAGGTCTTTCTCTGCCCCGCCAGTGAGACGTCTAGTATCTCCCAGGGACTGTGTGTCTTGCTTTACTTTTTCTCATTTGTTAAACTGGCCAATGGGAGACTGTTAAGAAAAAAGACTTTCCTTTTTTTCCCCCCAAGGACATGATGGTAGGAAGTGGGGTTCCCCAAGGACATGATGGTAGGAAGTGGGGGTCCCCAAGGACATGGTGGTAGGAAGTGGGGGTCCCCAAGGACATGGTGGTAGGAAGTGGGGTTCCCCAAGGATGTGGTGGGGGAAAGTGGGGTTCCCCAAAGACATGGTGGTGGGAAGTGGGGATGGCTAGAAGCCATTGTGAGCACGTGTGGAAATGTATAGCATCTCCTTTTAGGAGACACTGGAACCATCTAATTATAAAACAAGAACTTTTTAAAAATCTGGGTACTACTGAGTCATTTTTTTTAATACATGAATTAAAAAACAATTTTGAAAGTCCAGAGAACTTCCCATGGTGATTGGGACCTTATCCTGACAATACAGATTCGTTGGGGACGGGGAGGAATCCATATGGGATAAAACTCTAAAAGAAAGGAGGAGATTAAAAAACACAAACATGAACCCTGAAACCTAACAGTCCTTCCAGGTTTGTGGAAGCTTGACCTTGGAATGACTGTTCTTCCCTCTCCCCTGACGCCTGTAACTGCTCAAGGACTGTCCGTATCTTAACAAGATGCTGTTCTCATTTAAAGTGTTGGGTGAATGTTCATATCTATCGCGAAGGCCTTGGGGCTTGGGGGACCGTGTCTCTGGTCGGTGGATCATGAAAGACCCCTTTTGCTCCAGCTGCAAAATGAGATGAATTTGACAGAGTAGAAGTCACAATGTATATGTGTGTTAGTTTTTGGGGAGCCTATTTTTAAAAATCCTACGTCCTGGTAAAATCTGAAGACAGTAAAACCCGCATCATCCCTGCAGTTGCTGACAGCCCAGCAGCGGTCGGCGTCCCCGAGGGCTGGCCAGCTGTCTGCTCGGCTGGTGGGGGTCGGGGACAGAAGATGGGACAGCAGTTGGACAGGGAGGTGGTGGATTTGGCTGGAGTCATCGTGACAAGGAGCCCTCATGGACCAGTGGGCTCCTTTTTAAAATTAAAGTCTCAATTGTTATTCCCATTTGACTGCATTAAGAAACTTGGCCCTTTCATAAGTGTGAAATAAAATATTTAATTCATTGTGAAGTGTCAGGTAGCTGGATGGAAAGTTTCTTGACCATTACCCTTGACGATACATTTTTCTTAAAGATTTTATTTATTTATTTCTAGAGAGAGGGGAAGGGAGGGAGAAAGAGAGGGAGAGAAACATCAATGTGTGGTTACACCTCGCATGCCCTCTCTGTAGACCTGGTCTGCAACCCTGGCAGGTGCCCTGACTGGGAATTGAACCAGCAACCCTTTGGTTCGTAGGCCAGCACTCAGTCCACTGAGCCATCCAGACAGGGCTTGGCGGTACATTTTCGATGTTCGTGATATGCTGTGGAGGTGTCTGTATAATGAAGCTACCGTGACTCCATCGCCAAGGTGTACATCTTTTGCTGATGGAGGAGGTACCTCCATCACGTGCCTGCAGGAGGAAGCCATGAATGACTTCTGCCAGGATCTGAGTACCCCCCCTCCACCCCGCCGCTCTGCGCTGCCTGCCCCCCCAACTGGTCCACCCTATACTTCCAGAAAATTGAAGTCGTTTTTAGCAGCATGGTTTCAGTACGCTCACGGGGCAAAGGTTGGCTTGCTCTCTTACAAACACAGTTTAGCTGGATGCACTCATAAATGAAAAACGATCTGAGTGCTGTGGGTGGGGCCCGCGAGCTCAGGAGGTGAAGCCAGGAAGAGGAGAGAGAGAGCGAGTCAGTCAGCTCCTGAGCCGAACAGCATGGGAAGCTGGCAGGATGTCGGAGCACACACTGGCATGGCTCGCATTTTTGTAGGTCGTCAATAACCCAGGACTTGAACAAACTGAATGGAGAGGGGAAATGAACCACGACAAACTTTGGAGTCTGTCCTAGGCGTGTGGCTTTGAAGCACAGAGGAGCACGCTCACCTGATCGGCTCACAAAACAGGTAGGAGGGGAGACCCAGGCAGCTGAGAGAGACTCGCCATCTCTCTGAACACTTCCTTGTCTTCCAAAGGCTCACTTAAAAAAGAAATGTGAGAAACGAGGTGATGATACTGACATAAGAAACAGACTCAGCCTGAATCGTGCTGTCTGCCCAGGCAAAAGGTTTTGTTGTTGTTGTTACTAGTTTGATGGCCAAATGACAGTCATATGACGGGGGTTGCTTTTTAAAAAAAAAATCACCCCAAATCATGCAGTATTTAAGTTAAAACTGGCTTTAAATCTGGGAGATGATAAATGAACTGCAGACATTGTTTTAGAACACAGACTTTGAAGATAGTTGACCAGAAATTGACTTCAGGCTTGACTCTTGCTACACGTTCCTATTTCAGAGCCAGCAAGGTGCTTGCTCATTTTTGCTGGCTTTGTAAGAAAGGCGGTGGATGCAGAGCAGCTGTGAAATGTCCAGAATTGACTGGGATCCAGGGTGACGCCGAATGCACTAATGTTTTCTCCATTAGGCAGGCTGCCTCTGCTCGGCTCCTGGGTCAGGGAAGTGGAAAGGACTGCGAAAGTGAAGTGTGGATCCTGAGTATTTGTCATGGGAGGGGAGTGGGGGGGATGAGGGGCAGAGAGTTAGGAATGGTCACAGTGACATTTTCTTTCAATTTTTTTATTGATTGATTTTGAGAGAGGCAGAGAGACGCTGGTTTTGTGGTTCTACTTATGTACGTATTCATCGGTTGCTGCTTGTATGTGTCCTGACCGGGGATCGCACCCACAACCTTGGTGTGTCGGGGTGCTACTCTAACCCACTGAGCTCCCAGCCAGGCTGCTGTGACATTTTCACACTCAGAAGCAGGGAAAAAAAAAAAACAAGGAGAGCCATGGATCGCAGCCACGTGCAAGGAAAATGTAAGGACTGATCCGTGGACCCTGTGGTTGTAGCAGAGTCTCAGAGCATTCTCTCCTTCCTAGGGGCTTGCGATAAGGGCAGCAGGACAGAATGCAGACCACCTCAAGCCTGGGTTTCTGAGCCACTCCCAGGCCTTGCTTCTGATTGGCACCTGAGTACTTCGGTATGGATTTGCCCCCCAGTGACCTGGTCCGAGTGTTAAATGGAGCTAAGGCGGGGTAGGTCAGAAACGGCATGTGTGCTCAGAGTAGCAGGAGCATCGGAATTAGGTAGAGAACTTGATTTCAGTGAACGAGGCCAGCCTGAGTCCTGGCGCTCTTGGGTTTGAGCTTCGGGGAACGCCACCGTATCACCCACAGGGGTGTGTCTGAGAAGGCAGGGGTGAGAGCTGCGTTGCTTGCTGCTCATTGGTTGGCTGCTGTCCTCCGGCCTTGGTGGCCAAGTCCTGCGGCTTTGCAGTTCAGGCCCGAAGGGCTGGGAGCTGCCTGTGCTCTGTTGGGGCAGGCCTGCCCCTTATTGCTAATCTCCCTCTCTGTCTCCTCGGCCTTCCACGTTGCCTGGGAAGGGAAACAGCACCTCCTGTGGTCTTCAAGGAAACTCTCGTTCTCTCCTGCCTGCTGTCCCCCTGTTGGGTGGGTTTGATGTGTCTCCCACCCTCCACACTTCTCTGTCCCAGGGGCTGTTTCAATGGATTAAACTGAGGGGGGGGGGGGAGCGGCGTGGGGGACCTTTCCAAGGTCCATTCTGGAAGCACTCAGAGGTCATTGCCTGTGGGCCAAGTCCAGGCTGCCCCAGCCTGTTTCTGTGTGTCTCGTGAGCTCACACAGTTCACATTTAAAACATTCAACAAACAAAGAAGAATACTGGACAGAGCCAGATGGGGCCTGCCAAGCCTAAAATATTTACTACCTGCCCCCCTTAGAGAAAACGGTTGCCAGCCCCTTGTTAACGCCGTCCATGAGCCGTATGCCCAGTGGGTTGATGCCGCTCATTGGTTGAATGGGCCGTTGTTTTGGAAACTGATTTTGGTTTTTCAGTCTCTAGTAAATGGCATTATTACCTCCAAAGGGCTAGCTTCAGGAGCAAGGAAGTTGAAGATCCTCTGCAAGGCCCAAACAAGGGGAAATGAACTCTGGGCCTGAGGTTAGACCATCACTCTCTCCCCTCGTCAGGGAAGCTGCCGAGGCAGACCCTGTGCAACTCGGCTGTGCGGACTGCGTCCCCTGCTGAAAGAACCTGATGGGGACCAGCACTCTGCTAATGTACACAAAGACGACTCACTTCCTTCTTTCTCTGGAGGACCGACTGCTGGCCAGACCTCCACAATCTGAGTTGTTTGGTGCTGCCACTTTGGTGGCGGTGTTTTCTGTAATAAAAAAAGTAAGATAGACAGTTAGGTGGATATGGACATCTTGTTTTCTCCTATTTAGAACAGGGTTTCTAAAGAAAGCCTGTAAGAAAGCTCTAAGAAAGCGCACTGTAGACCCTCCAGCCTTAACCCTGAATGCATCCTTCTCGACCAGCACGGCATTCCATTGTTAATGTCGTTTCTAATAAGGCAAGAGGAAGATCTGATGACCTTGCTCTTGTGTCGGAACTGACTTCTGTAAGTAGCTTACAGCCCACGGCAGAAGCCCAAGAAAGTTTTCACAAAAAGACTGTAGTTTCAGGAGAAAAAAATAAAATGGCCGGCATGATTGTATTTTTGTCTACAGGACACTTCAGTCATCTCCCCCGCCTGTATTAGGAAACTATGTGCTGTCAGTGGAGAAGAATGGGGGTGGGGCCCCGTGTGACAGGTGAAAACAAGTGAGGGGGGTGGAAACATGCACCGTGCCATCGTGGGTGCCCACGGGAGCTGGAGCCAGAGAGCAGGATGGCGGCGGCGAACTCCTCGAGTCAGGCTGCCGGAGCGACAGGGGCGGGGCCTTGAATCCACGACGTGAGCCCGGCAGCACCTCTGTCTGTATTTAGAAAGGTGGTTGGCTCTGCATTTAGAGATTGAGCAACCTGCTATTCCTGTATGCACTGGAATTTCAGACACCATTGGAAACCTGTTTTCCAAAACTGCTGAAACTCAACTGGAAGCCACGCCGACAGAGGCCTGGACTCCGCAAACGAGGGGCAGTGGGGCATCACCGCACTTGAGGGATTCATCAGGCTTGCCCAAGAGGGTGCGGCGCTGCTGTGCAGCCAGCCTCAGGGGGGCAGGCGCTGGGTTCCCAGAAGGCCACGATCACAGGGTGAGTAACCTCTCTGTGTGAGCCAGCAGTGCACACCGCAGAGCTCTAGAACTCACTCCTGTCTCAAGGTGGCAAGAGGGGCCCTTCCACTTCCGAGGCATGCGACCAAGCTGGCTCATAAAGAGGCAGGACAGCCAGGCAGGCAAAGTCTGCCCAAGAGCTAAAATGGGGTACAAGCCATGAGCAGCCCTCAGTCAGCCCACTTATTTATAGGGTGTTGGAAGGCTAAGTGTCTGCCCAAAGTTGGAACATCCGCCGCCTTCCTTCGGCTGTCCCAACAGGGCTGGAATCTGACCCCTTCTCTCACTTTGTCCCTGAGGGTGCATGGGATAAAGGGCTGAGCTAGTGTGTGCACACATACATGTGTGAAAGTGTGTAAACCTAGAGGGGAGGAACAGCTGAGCAAAAGGAAGTTATTCTGAATTAGAAACAGAAAACGTGCAACCACGTCCATGAAAGAGGATCCATAAATTCTGTCCCTCTTAAGAACGTCTACGGGCGATGCCCCCTCTCGCTTCCAGACGTGATTTCTATGCATTTCCTGCAGTGGGGTCCATGGGGTGTGGCACAAACTCCCTCTTACACGGGAGGTCCCTGCTGGACTCTCTGTGTCTTCCTCGGTGGCCAGGGAACCTGATGAGAGCCTTCCTCCTCCACTGGCATGCGCCTGCTCGGCTTAGCGGCAGGAGACGGAGTGTGCCCCACTGGGAGAACTTCTGATGGCTTTGCTGCCCCTGTGGGCACATCTGCCGCTTGTTGCCTTCGTTTGTTAAATCCAGGTGTGCTTGGGTGTGGACACATGCTACGACTCTGTGACTCCACAGATGGCCTCTGTAGGGCACAACCTGGGTGCATGGCCTTGGCTCAGATACAAGGGCCCTCTACGGTGAGTCAGACCATGACAGCGATTGACCTGGGACTCTAGGTCTGCCTGCCGTTCTGTCGTCTGCTCCCGAAGAAGCAATCCAACCACGTTTCACAGGCACCAGAGGAAATAAGAACTAGAGGGACCACAAGTGACTCTTTGGGTGAAAGAGAAGGATCCTCCCATAGTTTGTATTTTTTATAATTTCAAGATTTGGAGGCTGTCAGGTTGGCTTAAAGCAAGATACACATGAAACATCTTTTTTGCCTTTCCAATTTCTACACTAATTTCCTTCCTGAATTAGAAGGTGGGAACCAAGCTGAAAATCGGCAGAGCAGGGCAAGTCTGAGGAAGGACCAGCCTGGCCCTTGAGAATTAGTTCTGTTCCAAGGCCTCTGTTTCAGTGAGACTCCTCAGACTGTGGGGCGGGCGAATCAGCAGTTACAGGTTGCCCCCTTAAAGAGTAGGTCAATGGCCGTCGGTTTATATGTCACCTTTCCCCAAGCCTTGCCCTTTTAATAAAAACTGAAACCATTTTACAAGCTCCCCTCCCTCCCCCTCCAAAAAAGTGGTCCTGCAGTGAACAGTTTCGAATTCCTACCCAAAGGACACAACCGGAAGTGCCCCAGGTAGGGGGAGTGGGAGGAAGTTCAAAGGCACCATACTTGAGCTTCATTTGAAAAGTGTGCCTCTTGATGGGACAGCAACCCTTTAATTTTGCCTTTTGCTGTTGCTTCTGATCCTTGGTCAAAAGTGTTTTCTCTTTTTCCCTGCTGCCTGGCTCCACCAGCAAGAGGAGGGTCTGTCTTCCAAGGAACCTCCCTTTGACTTCACCTCGCAACGCTTTTTGACTGAAGTTCCCAGACGGTTGCCTGTCGGGTAGAGAGGGTTGACTGTTGGCAGTAAGCTGCTGGCTTTGGAAAACATCACAGGTATTTTATATTGTAACAGATGCAAGACGGTTTTGGCAGGGGAGCAATAAAGTCCTGGATGGGGAACAGAAAATTGCCTCTAAGCACTGCAGGGAAGAAGGTGGCAGAAATGAAGGATGCCGTTGGGTTTGTAGAGCTCAGGCCTTTTTGCACAATCCTTCTTACAGGCTAGAACTTGCTTGACTTCAGTTTCTTCCTCCAGTGAGTCAGGGAGTAGTAAAAGAGAAGGGAGCACTGGAGCCGAGCGGGGTACCTGGAGACATCCCAGTGCGTGGAGACTTTATTGGGGTCCCACCCAGCGGCCCAACCAAACCTAGTGTGGTGGACGCGCTGCCGTTTTTGTAATGCTGAGGCATCAGGCATTCTCCTGTCTATAACTCATTAGACATTCTTAATGAGCTTCTTACAGCAACAACAATTTAACAGCTCATCTTGAAAGTGAGTGGAGTCGGTTATTTCCAGCTTTCACTAGGAAAAACATTAGTCATCTGTATGGTCTTCTGTCGGCTTAATTCATCGCATTGTTCCCAGGGGGATTTCAGACTGGGGAGAGACCTTGCGATCGGTTTTAGTTTTTACCGTGGGCTCTTTGTCCGCAGCAGCAAGGTCCGGGTTGCTGCCTAAGCAGCCTTGAAGCCGAGCGCTCAACCCAACGCGTAGTCAGCTGCCTGTTTTAAGTTCTTTTTAATCCTCACCCAGAGGTATGTTTATCGATTTTAGAGAGGGAGATTTTAGAGAAAGAAAGAGTGACACCCATCAGTTGCCTCCCGTATGCTCCCCAACCAGGGATTGAACCCCAAACCTGGGTATGTACCCTGACCAGCAATCGAAATCAAACCCACAACCTTTTGGTGTATGGAATGACTCTCCAACCAACTGAGCCACCCGACCAGGGCTACCCAGCCACCTTTTTAGGTCCAGCGACCGTGAATTATGCAGTGCTGATTTTTAAGATCGGCTTTACTCTGGTATGATTTGCTGTGAGAGACTCGTGTTATCCACAGGTTGACCCTCAAATCCGTGAGGTTTCCTCTGCTTCAGCCTATTCTTTCTTAAGATCGTGTCTTAGACGACCAGCCCCCGAACCAGGACAGGCAGAGAACCAGATAAAGATAATGCAACTAACTCCTCACAGCCTCTTCAGAACGTAAGGTTCAGAAAAAAAATTTTTTTCGGTGAGCAGACCCAGGTGAGGAAAAGCTGAGTGTGAATGACTCGTGTGTCAGGGGGAAGGGTCGCAAGCTGAGATTAGTTCACGGTGCTCACGTGGGCCTGGGACAGGGCTGGTTTTGAGCAAAGACCTTTATTTAACACCCCGTGTCAAAGTTGGAGGTCTCTCTCCTCTTCTGGAAGCACGCGGCCCAAACGTGTCCCCTGGATGTGTTGTTGCCGGAGGAATGCCTCGTTGTGGAGTAGCGACCTTGCTCTGAGAGTCGAAGCCGAGTGTCCGGTGAACCCCCCAAGGCTGCCGTGTTCGGTTCCGTTCCGCTTGCACGGCGCTTCAGCGGGTGAGAGGAGAAAGTAGGCTTCGGAGCAGTGTGGGCACCTCGCAGGCACACTTTTGAAATTCAGGGACAAATCGATGTTGGCTTTTCTGAAGATGGATCTTACGCTGGGAACCACAGCAGACATGGCTGTGGGAAGCGTTGTTTACTCTTGGCAAGAAGACTCCCCTGAAAAGATGCACCTGATCCAAGGGATGGGGAGCCTGCCCCGGGCTCCGGCGGCGGGGGGGCAAGGTTTCAGGGCTCGGTGTCGGTGGTTTATATTAAATCCGCATTTGTCTGAAGTGCCTCTGCAGATGGAGATGTCGGCTCCCTCCAAAACGGGGCTATTTTAGTTCCTCAGTGTGATGGGATTCAGAATGCAGCCCGGAATGACTCTTTCAGAAATACGGAGACCCCAGCCTACAGCATCTGATCAGAAGTACTTACTAAACGTCTAAGTGCTTAGCTCTGTGGTAGGAACTTATGTAGCAGTCAGCTGATATAAGCCAGAAAGGCAAATGCAGTAGCTGCCAGAGGAGTCAATGGTTTGAACCACCAAAAGGGAAGAAAGAAAACCTGTCTTAAAGGCTACCCATTGGATATTTATTAAAATCTTTATTTACCAGGAGAAAAATATTAAGTACAGTGTTTATTCTAACCTGGGAATCCTGATAAAATGCAGACTCTGTCTTATGCCATAGGTCTGGGGTGGGGCCTGAGATTTCTGCGTTTCTGACAAGTTCAGAGTAGCCAGGCTCCGGCCCTAACAGAGGCTTGTGTTTCCCAAATTCGCTTCCAATCATTGTAATCCCTCTTAGTTGCAGGTAATAGCTTGATTATCGTAACGCTTGTGGCAAGACATGTCCCGGGAGAGGGGCATGTCCTACGCTCTGTCTTTTGGGGCCCAGAGGCACTGCCAGGCTGGAGCGGATGTGGGGGAGGCTCAGGCCTGGGGGAAGCTGCCAAGGTAAAGGACACGGTAGCAGATGCATGTCTCCCAGGTGGCTCTGCCGTGGGAATGCCTGGCCCGGGAAGCCACTGCAGCTGCAGCCCTGGGAGGGTCCAGGTGCGCTGGGAGCCGCACAGCGCACACGGCAGCTGCCTGCCTGCCTGCAGCCGATTGGATTCCCCACCTGATCCCTGTGCGTGCCTGAGACCATATGCGCCCTCCGAGGAGCACTGGGCACGGCTTTCTCCTTTCCCCAGGGGTGATTTATGAGGTGTGTCATTAGATGATGCACGTTTGTGTCACTGGGAGATTTTCGTACACATTTGCAAATTAGAGGAAGGTCCTTTAGCAGAGTGTGAGGAGAAAAAGTCACTGTACCTCCAAGGCCCAAGTAGCTTTCTTGTATAACGCCAGTGTCCCCAGTTCTGACCTGCTGTCTCCTAAAGGTGCACTGCTGGCTTGGGTCATACCCCTTCTGCCACATGGCCAGCGAGTGGCTTCACAGGGTGGCTAAAGAGGTCCGGGAACGCAATTCTGCCCAAATGCCAGGGGTTATCAGCTGCTCGGGGACTGATGCAAATCAAACTGCCGGGAGACAGGCCTCCAAACCCAGTTTATTGATTCCTGGTGCAGGAAGGCTCCTTCCAGGGACTGAACGTGGTCCCGCCGTCCGTTGTTTGTTTCTGCTGTCTCAGCCCTGCTTCTCAGGAGAGAGATGGTTGAGCAGAGGGTCTTAACATGGAATAAGCCTTAAGGAATGTTCCAGGGACCCAGACTCAGTGTTTTCTCTCTCGCCTATGGCCAAAAAATCGTGCCCGAGTTCCCATAAGCCTTGGGGTCACCTGGACTAGATTCCCCCAAGACCACTCCCACCATACCCACCCCCACCCCGTTTGCTCCTCCCTGATTCTCTCCTCCACCGTGGTGACCCACCTGGTGTGCTGCTTCAGCTCCCACGTTTCCGGGCTCTTCGTGCCTGAAACCTCAGCTGTTGCCTGGGATGGGATCCAGGTGTGTCCCCGATCTCCTTGCCCACCTGCCCGTCCACGTGTCCTCTCTGAGGAGCTGCGCGTGTGTGGATGGGGCAGGTGGGACTTCTGCAGGTGCACAGCTATTACGGGGTGACTCCTACTATTTCTACTTTTTTTTTCTTTTAACTCTTTCTTACTATTTCAATTTGGGGGGCCAATTCCCTGTAGCCCCAAGAGTGGCGATCCCAGCTTTGAGGACACACAGATGGTGACTGGGAGATGGCGACTGGGAGATGGTGACTAGTGACTGGGAGAGTTCTCTCTGGAAAACGTGCCGTTTTATGCCAGTCTCCTCAAGACTCTGCGTCACTGACAGACACCCCTGGTTCCCAGGAGGCATTTTGTGAAACAGGCCACAGGGGGCCCACCCCGGTTCTGGGGGTCTGGAGTCTTCCTTGCAAGACATGCCCAGGGACTTGAGAAATCCCTCTGGTGGTGGCCGCCTGCTTCAGAATGATTTTATGTGTTACTGTTCTCCTGTCACCGATGGGCCATGGTAATTGAGGACTTCTTTTGTTTCTTATTTATACTTTTCTTTTTTGCTTAAATCTTGTACATGATGAATGTGTGTCATCTGACAACGTAGTCTCTCTTTTCTTGTTCTCCAAATAAAAGGCTCCCCAGCCCAGTCCTGTAATCAGCTGAGTCTGAAACCACCCCTGTACGCCCGTTCTCTCCGACTCAGAGCCCTCATTGTATGGAAACTGAGGCTTCGTGGCTGAACCAGCATTGGGGTGCCATCTGGGTTCCTGTATGGAGACCACACCCAGGACAGACTCACTGCACCTCCGGGACCTTGTTTCTGGGGTGTCGCATTCGAACAATAGTGGTCAAATGCCCATAAATGCGGGGTGTGGGCCGTATTTAACCTAAACGTTGTCCCCAGTTCTAGCCCTGAAAGGTGAGTGACGTCGGCCACCCTGATGCTTCCACAGTGGACAGTTGAGGCCCCCAGAATGCACAGGGGGCCCCACCTGTTCATGAGACCTCTTCATCCTTCAGTGCCTCAACTTCCCCATCTGTACAATGAGGATATTTCTCTCCGGGCCACCTTACAACACTGTTGTGGAAAACAACATACATGAAGGGCTTTGGGGGGGGCAAAGTACAAAGTACAAATGATTGTATCATTTTAAGGTGGTCTTCTCATCACCAATGCTACTGAATTGCCCCCAAAGATCTTACTTGTCTGCTGAGTGGTGCCAAAGAGAATCCCTTTGAGAATGACAGATAAAAGAAATGCTTTGTTCTACTATCACTCAATGAAAGGCTTTCCTTAGGGGAGAGGGGAGGGTGGATTAGGATTCCCATGGAAATATATCACCTCTGAGTTTCCTGATTAAAGTAGCTCTAATGGCCCATTAGTGAGTTATTTCACACTCTCTGCCCTTTATGGCCCCTTTCCAGCTGGGCTCCAGAGCCGGGAACCTTTTGGGTGAGCGAGTTGGTACACGTAAGTCACTGTAAGTCACAGGGTGTTTTCCCGTCAGAGGCAAGGGCTGTCTTTCACGTCTTTCCTGCTGCTCTGAGTAGTGAAAATGCTTCAAGATTTATCATTTTGAGAATGGCAGGGTTTCCAACCTCGAGTTCCAGACTAGATGAAGAAACAGACAGATCTGAATATCTGTAGGAAGTTTCTGCAGCTGTTCCAACCGAGAGACGTCCCTAGAATGGGTAGAGCTTTATTCCACCTCCCCCCACAAATGGCACTGCTTACAAATGAGGGGACTCAGTCCATGACAATGAACCTTAATGATATCAGGCACCAGTATGTTTCTGTAGACTTGCTTACAGAAAACTCATGGACTTGGAGAGACAAGGTGTAAATATTCACAGTGAAATTTGAAATAAAATGTAAGACATTAATTCTAATGAAATATGTGACTTAATGAGATGACATAGATGACATGTGTTTACTGGAGGCTCCCCACCCCACCCCCCAACTTTGAGATCACATGATGCTATGAAACACCCTAGGCTGGGATAGATGGATGCAGAGTTTGTGGGAGGGGCCATCCTTAGGTCAGACGTTGATGCTTGAGCAGGATCTGTGTAGGCAGAGAGAATGGGAAGCACGTTCCCAGAGGGTGAGAGGGCAGAGGGGAGGCGTGGGGGTGGCACAGGGCTTAGGGGTTTTGTGGGAGGAGCTGTGGCTAACAGGGGGAAGGGCTGGAGCTAAGGTTCACCCTGCAGACCCTAGTACCTTGGTCTGACTTGGTCTGACACAGAGGAGACTGAAAAGACTTAAGTAATACAAATTTTGTTAAGTGGTTCAAGTCATATTTCATTTGCTTAGAAACCCACACATCAGACTCGGCGTCTGCATTAGAATTACCTAGAAAACGTTAGGGTCAAAAAAAAAAAAAATGCCAGCTTCTACCACCACCACTGTCACTGCCGCTCCGGACCCTCATTTAGCATTTCAGAATCTTGGAGGCAATTAGGGCAGGGGTAAAGGTAGAGCAGAGAACCTAATATTCTTTTTTTTAATGTTCTCCATATACAATCACTAGGAAGAACCGTGTAAGTTACAAAGAGTTTCCTCCTCATGCATGACAGGAGAACAGCATACAATAATAGCTCTTAAACCCTCCGTGCCCCATTGTGTGAGGTCCCAACAGTCAGGACTTTGAAGTGGCAAGCAGCAGAAATCAATCCTGGCTCACTTAAGCGGAAAAGAAACTCTAACAGAATACGGCGTAGCTCACAGGAGCCAAAGGAGGTGAGGTCTGAGCGCCAGAGGATGGGCCAGAGGTGGCGCCGCTCCTCAGCACGCCGCCACTGCCACCATGACCATCATTGGACTCCTGTGAGGAGCCTGCATCTGTCCCCATGTCTTCACAGGGGACAGGAGAGCCAGGTGAGAACCTCCAGCGGGCCAGATCCAGGTCAAATGCCGATGGACTGGCGGTGCCCGGGAGTGGGGACGGAGAGTAAATGCTCCTTCTTCACCACCTCCCACGGAGTGGGAGCGACTCGCAAGCCCACAGGATGATCAGACACTGCATAGCCACACAGACGTTCATCTGCCCTCTGTGCAGGCGACAGAAGTTGAGGTGTGTCTCCTCCTCCTCCACCGTTGAATGAAATGCATGTCCACATCCTTCTCTTCCCCTTCTTTCCCTCTCCTGCACGGCCTTTCCCAGATACCCCATCTTGTCCTGGGCGTGGCCTGGCCACTCAGTCAGTGGCATGAGCTTACTGTTGGTCATTTCTGTTCAGTCTTCTCACCCAGCCTCCTGTGAAATCTGAAACACTGTCGGCAGCATCCCGAATGGCCTCCCTGCCTCAGAAGGCAGCCATTTCACCATGGGGTAACACGAGGTGTTCAAAAGTTACTGGCTTTGACTCATCCAGCCAAACATCTTACACTACTTAATATTTTTCTCACTGGTACTAACCCTATACCCTGGGCCACCGTGAAGTGGTCTGCCCCTTTGTCCACGTAATCATTCCGGTATCTGCGTGTGCAAAATCATCATGTCCCTCCTACCCTCTCCCTCCCTTACTATCTTCTCCGGGGCAGCCCCCTTAGTCTCGTCAGCTGCTCGTTGTAAAACAGAATCGCCAGGTTTGAACTTCGGTGCCTGCACTGAATCAGACTCTCTACATGCAGTGTCATCCGAAACTGGATTATCACCTCCTTTGATGTGGGTGTACACTTAATGCAGTCAAACATTGCAGCGCCTTTTGCTGGTTCTCTCGTGGAATTAAGTTGACTGACTGTGCACACCCAGAGTTTTGGACTGAAGCTGTGTGGATTTGCTTAAAATATCCCATGGGATCAGATGCTGATCCAGGAGCCCAGGACTAGCATCCGGGCGGCAGCATCTAGTACTGTTAACTGGCTACACCTCGGGGAATGCCCACGTGGCTCCATGGAAGGCCTGAGAAGGTGAGCTCTCCGGGTAGCTGGGAAAATGAAGAGCTCAGACCTGCAAGGTAGACCGGTGTGTACACCTTACTTCCATTCACAAGCAAATAAATAGCTGACTTGCCATTGGTGGATGGAAGAAGGCATGGGAAGACAGGGTGAGGGCGTGGTTTGCCACAGCCTTTTTTTATTAGATGACGACGATGATGATAAGTTTATGGAAGTGTAATTTGCTGACACTCTTTAGCATAATAAATTTTCCTCAATTTCAGAAGAAAGGATTAAAGGGAGTATACTGAAAGTACAAAATTGAAACATTATGCTAACGTAAGGCAGAAACTAAAGGAAGACTTTCCGCTTGTATTGGTCTATAAATTTTGACAAACGCAAGTCATGTGAATTACCGCCATACTCAGGATGAAGAACCATTCGATCACCCTAAAAAGTACTCTCTTGTAGGCAGACCCTCCCCGCACCCCCAGCCTCTCCCAGAAGGGTCACGTAAACGGAATCACATTGCATGTGGCCATCCCAGTCTCACACTGGAATGCGCTTGAGGTTCCTCCCCGCTACCACATGCATCAGTAGTCCTTTCCTTTTCCCTGTGAGCAGTCCTCCGTTGCACCCATGTGCCACCATGCGTATTCCACTCACGCCTTGAATGGGCTGTTACATCAGGCAGAGGTCTGTGTAACGCCGCGGGAAAGAGGGCACGGAGACATTGGCGCTCTTGCGTGTGACCCCTGCCCTTCATGCAGGCTAAGTTCCTATCTTTCTGTCTCCTGAAGTACGGAAAATATACGAAAAGGAGTCTTTGTACAGTATATGTATGCTTGCTTTTTCTTTGCCCGCAGGCATCAGCACCAGATTTTTGTCTATTTTGAATATAGGTCTCGTGTCTCTTACTGCACTTTGAAACCAGTTTAAACCTTTCTTATTTTTTTTTGGTTTTTCCTTTTTAAGGAAAAATTTGGTCAAGCGTCTCTAAAGGAACTCTGTCACTGTCTTAATATTATGATTTCTTTACTGAATTGTAATTATTACATGAACTAGGATGCCAGAATTTTAAACTCTCTTTTAAAGAACTGTTTTTAGTTTAAAATTGGACGTGTTCCACTAAATGTCTACGGGAATACTTTTTTGATAGCTGTGCCAAGAGATCTATAGTTATATCATAAACACTGCACTCTGAAATTCAGGTTAGAATGGAGGAGAGGGTGGTTTGAAATAATTATGTGATAGGAATGTCTGAATTTATAACCTCTGTTCACCTTTGATTTATGATTTGGTAAGAAAGAACTTTTAAAGAAAATCTTCTTGGATTTCATAATCTCAATTGAAAACTTGTGGGGTGCTGATTACGGCACTGAGACTTTCTCTGAAGTTTCGAAGCTGACCACTAGTGTCGGCTAGATGAATTGGTTGTTTGCTTTTTCATAGGGACCATCTTAACTTACCGTATCACAAACAGAGTACTTGTACCAAGCAAATGGGCTCTGCAGACAGTCTTTTTAAGGGTATTAGATTCTGCTGTCTTCCTTTCCTATCTATAAATACAATTTCCATCAAAATCTGGAAGAAAGTTATTTTGGAATCTTGAACAGATAAACTAAACTTCATCTAAAAAGTAGAAAACTGAGTAAATATAGCTCAGAAATTTTTGAACAAATAAGAGCAACAAGGCACATTGTTTACCATCTAGCAAACTATACTTCAAAGCTATAGTAATTCAACTGGTATGGCACAGGACGTGACAAATTCACCAGTGGAACAGAGCAGGGAATCCCAAAGAGGCCCAATTTGGTGTATGAAAAGGAAACATTCAAAACTGAAGGATAAATGACAGTCTTTTAGTGAATTTTATTGAAATAGTTAGCTAAAACTGTTTAGAGAAGAGTATAAACTTAGGTTCTGCCTTTGAATAAATTCCAGATGGGATAAAGAGCTAAACAAAACTGAAATCTGTACAAGTATTGAAAGAAAACAGAATATTATCTAGGGAGGGGAAGCCACCAAGACTATAAATTCAGGAAGTCAAAGGAGAAGAAGATAGGCTAAACTTATGGATGACGATACACGGACAAAAAGAACAACTTGAAAGTCAAGTCGTGGGAATGTGCTTTTGAGGGTTATATGAAGGCGTGATTGTCACATTTTACTCAGCATACTTTCCCATGAGAGTTCTCCATGAAAATATGTTCACACATCAGGTGGTGAACACGCAATACAGACGATGTGTTACAGAGTTGTACACTGAGACCTATGTAATATTTTTAACCAATGTCACCCCAGTACATTCAGTAAAAAAGGAAAAAAGAAAGTATTTATGAATTGCACGATTTTATCAATGTGCTTACCATAATGTGTGGACCATGGCCAACGCACACATAACGTATAGTAGGTATTGTTTTTAAACCCCTTTCCTCACTTACAGTGATTCACATTAGAAAATCTGGCTTCATGTCTAAATGTGTGGGGTTTTTTGTGAGATTCTCTTATGTGTTGGGAATCAGATTCGGTTCCGCTGTGAAATGTGTAGTGACAGCTGACGGACAGTGCGCCTAGGGATACGCAGCGCTCCGGAGGAGGGCCTGGGGGAGGCAGGGAGAGGATGCAGCGGAAGGGCCAGGGGCCTGCTCTGTCTAAGGTACGCATGGTCTTGTTGACCACCACGGCGTCCAGTGAAAACCTCTAGGGACCAGGCTGTAAACGCTTCAGCATCCAGCACCAAGTTGAGTGTGATCAGCCCATGGCCAGGTCCCGGAGGGTGTCTGGGATCTGTGCTCTGTGGAACTTCCAGTGGGGACCTGCCTGTCCAGGGGTCAGGAAGAGGTGGATCAGGGAGCCCCACCTTGGTAGACAGATGATTCTAGAGACTTGCCCTGTCCTCTTGCTCCTTTGAAACAGGCCTCTTCCTGGCTGAGCTTGTGCTCTGCGGTCAGGTGACTCACACACACTGTTGTCGGATGTCAGGTTAGAAGGTTGACCAGCTCAGAGGGTGAACGGTCTCTCCTGGGGCCGCAGGGGAATAGACTCTCCCTGAGCACATGGGCCAGGGCCGCGGGGCTGGCATCCAGTTGCCCCGCAGTGTCATCTTCAGCAGGTGGGTTTTAATGCCTTCCCTTCACCAGAGGGGATTTTTATATGTAGTAAGTTGACTACAGCTAACCCAGGAGGCTTGGATATAGTCATTGTGGACATTTGTACACTTCATGCTTTACATCTAAATATCATTGAATTCTCATAGTAACCCATTTCAGATGAAGAAACTAGGGAAGAAAAAGAAAAAAAATACATTATTTACTTTAAGGTCACACAACTGGTAAGTGACAGAACCTGGATTCAAACCCAGGTCTGCTAGACTCCAAAACCCATGTTCTGTCCAAAAAGCTGCCAGACCCAGTGAACATCACACCCTTCCTGCAGCACAGGGAGAGTTCTGGAAGATCTTCCTGGCCAGAACTCAGCTAGCTCCCAAAACGGCAGCTTTACCATCTCCCGTCCCTCTGTGCAAGGGGGAGGAGGGCCTCTAGACCAGGCGGCCGGAAGGGGCTGTGCAGCTCCTTCACCTCCATTCCTGAATTGTATCACTCAGACACTGGAGACGATCCCATCTTCCTTACCCACCTCCCAAGGTCGTGGTGGCCAGATCGTAAGATGCAAAGACGTGTACCAAAGCAAGGTAGCATTAATAATAGTAAATGAGGGTGCTGAACCGTCCTGGCTAATGCGTGACAACCCCCGCAGTTACAAGGTCTTGTACCCCTCCACTGAAACTCTTGACTGAACACGATGCTCTTGACCTTTCCCCCACTGTCCCCTACACGTGAGGCTGAAAATCCATGTACAGTGGCGTTTGGGATAGCAAATAGGCAAGACCGTCCTGTTAAATGAAGGTGCCCATGAGAAATGTGGCCGTGTCTTAAAGAAGATATGAGTCGGGACTCCTCCCTTCACAAATGACCTGTTTTTTATTTATTTATTTTTAGTTATAATTGACACCCAGTATTATATTAATTTTAGGTGCACAACGTAACGATTCAACATTTGTATACCTAGGGTATACAGTAAATGTAGTAACCATCTGTCACCGTATGTAGTTATTAGGATGTCATTAAATTTATTTCCTGTGCTGCACATGACATCCCAGTGACACATTTTATGACTGGAAGTTTGTACTTCTTAACCCTCCTTCCCCTGTCCCGCCCCTTTCTCTGCTCCCCTCCCTTCCAGCAACCATCAGTTTGTTCTCTGAGTCTCTGAGTTTGTTTCTGCTTTCTTTTACTTGTTCATCTCTTGAGGAGTCTTGCATTCTGATATGTAATGTGTCCGTCCGCGTGGGCTGACAATGTGGCGGTCCGCCTCTGGCGCTATAGGAAAGGGAGGGAGCTACTGCCAAGTTAGAGCATGAGCCCCGGTCACCTGTCAGATGGTAGGAGGAAGTACAAAGAGGAAAACTGAGTTTGTTCCAATGTCTCGGGCCCTTTAGAAACCTGTGCGAGACATGGGTAATACGCGTTGACGTCTTTACTGGGTTTGTTTGCTTTTTAAAAAATCCTCTGAAGTGTGTTCAGTGAGAAGAGAGGCTGACGTGACAGCACAGTTAATGCCCGCTGGCTCTGACCCAGGGGGAAATCACCGCCCAGCGGTTCCAGCTGTGTGAAGCTCAAGGTCCGCAAGCTCCCGCCTGCAGGCGGGGGGTGGCCCCTCACAGACCTGTGAGTCACCAGCAGCTGGCAAAGGGGCTCCTGGCTCACGGAACACCTTTGTTGGTAAAGGTGGTCCCTGGAGTCAATGTCAAATGTGTTGCTGGAAATCAGAAAATAAGATAATTGCTTAAATATTTTCCCTCCCACATCATTTGAGAATGTCAAAGCAGGTACTGAACAAGGGGGAAACAGCCGGTGTTCTTATGAGTCAGAGACCAGCTCTGGCCACCACAGTGGCTTTGCCCGTCGCGTGGTCCTGAAATCACTTTCCCTGCCTGGTAATATCCCTGTTTGCCGTGCCTTTAATGAGTCACGGAAGACAAGAGGCATCGGGACACTGGTGATGGCCGAGAATGTGGAACATGACAGTGACTGTTCCCCTCAAGATGGTCTTCACCAGGTCTTTAAGTTCCTGTCATCTAATCAAGTTCACACGTAGCAGCTGTGTCTCAGTCCAGCCAGTGTAGCAAAGACTCCATATTCACCCCGCAATGTGTTGTTCGAGGGAAAGCGATTACAAGTTGCAGCTAGAAATCTCTCCTCTTGTCATCTAGGTTCTAAGCACCATGCTTCCAAAAAACACAGCAGGACATTTTTCTGTGATTCGACCACAAAAACTGTTAACATCCAAGAGTGAAAACAGCAGGGTTTTTTTTTTCCCTCTGTTCTTAATTCCATAGGTATCACAAGGTAATTTATCTCTCTATTTTAAAATATATATTTTAAATATTTTTAAATGATGTATATTATTAAATATTTTAAATGATGTTTGAGTCAGTAAATTCTTTGTTCTTATAGATGAATAGTAAATGAAACAGTGTGTATCTCTTGTGAAACTGGAAAATTCATCCTGATAGTTTTAAATATTGTATTAAAAGGGGTTTTAAAATGTTTTGACAGCCTATCAATATGATATATTTATTTAAAAACCACTTGGCTATATAACCATGCAAAACATCATTAAATTATTTTAGGCAGGTCTTGGAGGTTTTACAAGATTGCATCTTATTGTGAAAGAAGTTTAAGAGTCAAAAAGTCTTCGAAGAGCCAAAGGGGGGTGGGGGGGAGGAGTCTGTCTTCATTTCCTAGGGCTGCCATTTATGCAGAGGAGCGCGAATCCGATGGCCTAGAACGACAGAAACGTGTTTTCTCGGGGTTCCGGAGGCCAGCAGTCCGAAACCAAGTCGCGGGCAGAGCTGGCTCCTTCCGGAGGTAGGGGGCGTGGCGCCCAGTGCCGGTCTCAGCTTGCCGTGGGCGACCCGGCACTTCCCGTCTCGCGGACGCGTCACTCCGACCTCCACCTTCCTCTTCGCCTCGCCTTCTTCTCTGGGTCTCTGTTCTTTTCTGTCTCTTAGAAGGACACTGGCATTGGGTTTAGGGTTCCCCCCAATCCTTCAGGATCTCCTCTCAGTCCTTAACCTGTTAACCTGGGCAAAGACCCTATTTCAAAGTAAGGTAGCGTTCTGAGGTTCCAGGCGGACGGCAGTTCTGGGGGGACCCTCACTGGTTAGCCCAGAGACTTTCCATGTGAAACTCCTGGCCCAAGGCCTTCAAGTCAGCCTGAACTTCTGCCTGCAGCCTGTCTGTCTCCACTCAGATCCAAACCCTCCCCCCGCCCGCCAGATCCCCAGCGAGCCCAGCTGCCTTCTGCTGGACCTCCCACCCCTGACACTTCCTGGGGAAACCTTGCCTGTGTGCGTCCACTGCCCAAGCCGGCCAGTCCCTCTTTGATTTTCATTTTTAAATTTTTTTACATTTTTTCAATTGCCGTTGACATTCAGTATTATTTTGTACAGCATAGTGGTTAGATAACCTTATACTTTACCAAGGGTCCCCTCTGATATTCCCAGCACCCCCCTGGCACCGTGCATAGTAACTCCAGTATTACTCTGTTCCCTGCGCTCTGCTTTCCATACTCACGACCGGTTTGTAATTGCTGGTCGATGCTTCTCCGTTTTCTCTCAGCCCCCGGCCCCCTCCCCGCTGTCCACCACCAATCTGTTCTCTGTGTCTGTGAGTCTGTTTCTGTTTCTGTTCACTTATATTGTTCTTCAGATTCCACACATAAGGGAAATCATATGGTATTTGTCTTTCTCTTTCTCTCTGATTTATTTCACTGAGCAAAATACCCTCTAGGTCCATCCATGATGCTACAAATAAGATTTTGTTCTTTTTTATGGCTGAGTAATATTCCATTGTGTAGATGGACCGCAGCTTTAAATAATGCTGCGATGAACACAGGGGTGCGTATATTCTTTCGAATTAGTGTTTCAGGTTTCTTTGGCTCTGTTCCCAGGAGTGGGATCGCTGGCTCACATGGCAGTTCCATTTTTAATTGTTTGAAGAACCCCCACACTGCTTCCCACAGCGGCTGCCCCAGTCCGCATTCCCGCCAGCAGTGCACGAGGGTCAGTCCAGTCCCTCCTTTAAAAGCTTCTGCAGTAGCCTGTGCTTCATCGAACATTATTCAAATAATTAATATCATTAGAAAAAAAGTTTATATTATATTTTTTCATTTTATATATTAGTATTCCTATTGTATTATTAAATATTTTCTAACCACTCATACATTTTAATAGTTTTATGTGGTACTGTGTTTTGTTGTATAAAATTTTATTTCAATAACATAATTTCTATAATTAATGATATAAATGACACCTAAGTCTTTTAAATTACTACAGGTTGATTGTGAGACCTGTGAGGGCGGGGACCCCTTGCCATCTTCGCCGCTTTGTCAGCCCCAAGCCTGATCCTTGCGCTTGATTTTTGAACCTATTGTCTCTGTATCATCTCCCTGGTTTTCAGAGAATATTGTTCTTTGGCAATTTCTTTGGCAAATTGTTCTTTGGCAAGATCAGAATTCTTCTTGATCTGCTATGGAATGTCTCACGGGGACCTCCCATTTGGGGGCCAGGGGCTGGGGCTGTTGAGCTGCTGTTTGTCTTCAGCCCGAGTCCGTCCGTCCGTCCGTCTGTCTGTGGAAGCGGGGACGGGTCTACAGTTGGGCTCCAGGCTTTCCGAGGGGCGTCTGTGCGTCGGCTTGAAATATAAGGTGGAGCATTTAAAATATGGCTTCAATCATTGATCCTATTGGGAGTGGAGAAAAAGAGTGAAATCTGACTCTTCACTTTTCTTGTTTGTTCCTCCTTCCAGTTGCTTTTTCCCTTCGATCCCTCACCCCTGCCCCAGAGGGAGAGAGAATGGGGTCCCATGAACTTGGACAAACACGCATTTTCTTTAGATGAGCTGCAACGTCAGCCATTTGAAACAGTCCAAAGTGAGAAGCCCCTTTGGACTCAGTCACATATTTGTTTCTATTCTTCGAAGATGTTTCTAATGAAATTGGACCTGATAGGCTTTGTACCTGATCCTTTCGATCCAGGTCTTTAAGAAACAGCAACATTGGCATTTTCCACAGAAGTGCTTTGGCAAACTTGACCTCTTCCCCTGAAGCCACACCTGGGATCCTCTCATTTTGCCGCAGGTACTGGGAGGTTGCCTTTCTGAATACAAGTGGTGGCGGTAACACGTGAATCCTGTGGGGAAGTGAGACAGGGAGGGAGGCCACGTGGGCTCCATCTGAGAGATCTACTACAGTAAGCCTCGTTAGGAGGAAATCACCGAAGAGAGCTCAGGATGCAAAGCGTTAGTTAACAAGAGAGAGAGAAAAAAAAAAACACCCCAGGAATTGAGTGCTGCTCAGTTCTTGCCCACACATGGTCTGGGGCCCACAGTGAGCCCTCTCGGTCTCTGGTGAACTGGGGGCTCCCTCCCCCCCGGCCCTGACCCAGGACCACCGCTGTCCTCCAAGAGCGCCAGCCTGGGTGAAACGTGGGTGCAGTGGGCTCTCCAGCGCGGGGAGCTGGACCCAGTTCAGATGTCCCTTTATCTGAGAGAAGCAGTTGTGAGTTTCAGTGGAACGGGGGCCACAGCAGAAAACTCTCGTGCGCTTTCCCCCAGAGATCCGAAGAGGTCCTCTGGGCAGTGCTTTTGTTTCCTCCCCCTTCCCGATTCTTCCAGATTGCACTTTTTCTGGTGTGCATTTCAAGAAATAACTTTTTGGGGGTGTTTGTTTTTCCAGGCAGCTCATGGCTCTGATTTTGTTTTTGGATGTTTTCCGTTTGCTCTGAGCAGGAGAGTTCCAAGTCTAGTGTGTGCCGTCTGCCAGCTATTTCCTGTGGAGAACTCGTGGTAAGGAAGGGAGTTCCTCATAGTAAAACATGCCCGTGACTCCAGTGCCCGCACCTGCTTGTGCTTCGTATGACAGCCAAGGAGCCGGCTGTTCGTGCTGGAGTGTTCTCCCCTGGAACTGAACCCGTGTGTCTGCAGGGACCCTCTCTGGCCATTTAAAAACCACCATCATGATGTTGACTATCTCATGGCATTGTAATACGCTGAAACATCTAATGCTAAAACAACCAGGCTTTGGAAACGCCTGCCTCAGAAAAAGTGGAAGAGGCCCTTGGAAAGGAGGCCGCTGAACTGAAAGGGAGGGTTGTCATCCCGATATTTGGATAAATGGAGGAAAGGTAGCTTAGGGGAAAGTGGATGCTGGGAGAGGTGGTCTCTCTCCTTGCACACACGTGCATCTGATTTATTCGTGGCAGTTTCTTATATCACTGTGAGCAGCTCACGGATTTCACAAAATATCCAGGGGTCAGCCCGTGCCGCAGCTTGGTGGGGTGGGGTGGGGTGGGCAGCCTCCCAGCCTCCACCCCGAGTTCTGGGGCCATTCCAGGACCTCAGGGACCTTCCCTGGAGTTCAGATCAGGTCAGAAAGCATGTAATTGCTCTGGGAGCTGGGAGCCTGACCCTGGCCAGATGGACGTGGAAGTGAAACAGGAGGCCACCGTCGGTTTGTGTTTTGAAAGACATCTGTCTCGTCTCTCTCTGGCAGACAGCGTGCCTGCTGCGGCTGGCCAGACTCCGTGCTGACCGTCCGCGCGAGCCTGAGCCCCCCCCCACCCCGCGCACACACAGCCACGCTTCTCGGCCCAGCCACTTAGGTCCATGCCACCCTCAAAACGCGCCTCACAGGGGCCACGCAGGCTCCGTGGTAAGGCACACTTGCCCCACCTTTTCATCAGATCTTCAGTTTGCAGATCTGTTTCTCACTCCCTGCCCGTCCCTGTGGACTTGCTTTTTCCAGAGACTCCCTTTTTTCTGGCTTGACTGCGGTGCTCTTGCCCCATTCTGGCCACAGAATTGGCCTTGACCGCTCTGTTCTGTGAGTTCGCCTTCCCAGGATTTCATCCAGGACCATAGCTGCAGACAAGTTTAGCTGGCTGGCCTAGGATTACCCAGAACATTTTCAAAAGGAAAGGGGTCTCCTGTATTGGCATTTATGACGTGCCGGGCAGGAAACCAGCCAGCAAAACAGCCTGCTTAGTTCATCATCCCAATTACTCCTCCCCAAAACCCCATCGGTGCACGACACTGAGGGATTAGTCTCTGGTATTGTGTCCTGCCCTAAGGGCCCAGATGGCGATGCTGACACCTGAAGCAAGTGTTCAGGTGGTGTTCCTCTGATAACAACGAGGCCCACATACATTTGGAGAATTTTGGTGAAGCTGTTAGGTACTGAGTATAGAGAGCCCCAGTCTGAGCCCTTTGTGGTGGGTTCTTCTTGCTACCAGTCAACAGACTCACGGGAAACCTTTGCGAGTGCCCTTCATCCGACTTGACTTCTCAAGAACGTTCTGCTGACTGCTGCTCTAACCAATGAGCTGAGTCCTGTTCATTTCTGACATGCCTTTTTTTTTGGCTACTGTTATTTCCCATCATCTCCTTTTTGGGGAAATATTTTATATTATATTGTCCTCTCTCCCCTGGGGTCCTTCAGGAAGCAAATACTGAGTTAGAGCGAAGGGTGCAGAGCATCCGTGGGGAAGACACCTGTGGAAGGACAGGGAGGAAGCAGAACCGGGTAGGGGAGCTGGCACCTGTGCTTGACCTGACAAAGTGGGTCACCCAACAGGGGTTTCTGAAGCAGCGCTTGCCCGTACGAGGCGTCCTGCCCCGGGTGGAAACCTCTAGCCTAGCCTCCCATGTAGATCACCATTGGCAAGGAATCGCTCCAGAAGAGCACAGCCTGGGCTTGAAAGCTCTGATGAAGCTCACTGCTGGAGGTCATGAGCTCACGAACACACACACCTGGCCAACTGGACCGTAAGTCCTTAGCTGAAGGGGCGTCGCAGTGATACCAGCCCAGAGATTTGCCTGCTTCTCCTTCATTCTGATCTCGTTGGCCCATCACTACCTGACAGCTCGTTATCTTCTCCAAGAATCCACAGGAACAATGGATATCGTAGTAAGACAGTCTTACAGCCCAAATCTCCAGACTACCTACAGTCAAGAGGGGCAGCTCCTCGTAGAGGGAGAGGTGTCCAGTGCACAGCTCTACTTGAGAAGGGCTGGTCTGGAGTTGGGGCACCGTGTGGGGTGGGGTGCGGCAAGGCAGGAGCTGCCTCAGCCCCAGAGCACCCCCGAGGGGCGAGGCCAGCCTGGGAGGGGCACGTCTTCTGTTAGGCATTTCGTTCGGCTTTTGTCTGGCCTCGGCTGGGCCACAGGCCCAGCTGTTTTCTTAATCTTCTGATTCTAGGTAATCCCAGCAAGTACTGCCTCTACTTCTGCAGAATTCTCGAGGACTGCCTCGAGCCCCCCCCCAGCTGAGATGGAATGGGGCGGTTGGCCACTTCCACACACACCCTGAGAAACCCCCTCCCCCTCCCAAATACTCACCCGTGTGCTGGGCCTGCCTGAAAGCACCTCTTGTTTTCCCTGAGGCCCTTGTTTTGTGGGCGTGGGACATATCTTGGGTGCTCGCTCACCGCTGAAGTGGTGTTAATGCGGGGAGAGGCCTCTTGGCTGTGCGAAGTTGCAGCCCTTCTTCTGGATCCAGGCCCGGTCAGAGTGAACAGCAGGTGGGACCTGACCACAGTGAGTCCCTGGGTCATTACCGGGGTTGTTTCTAATCCCAGCTCCACCCATAGCAGCTCTGTGACCTTGGGCAAGTTCACTTCTCTAAGCCTTAGTTTTCTCATTTCCAAAATACAGACCATAATCTTGATATTTAATGGGGTTGCTTTACATTGAAACGAGGTGATGTGTGTGCGCAGTTAACTCAGTACACAAGTAGTTACAACTTAATATTGGTACCTGTCCCCCTTGTCTGTTATAGTTCTTACTAGTTTCTGGAGCTTCTGATATAAACACACCATTAAAAGCAAGCTTTGCATTTTTGTGTCAACATTTATGCTTGTGCATTCAAGAAGTTACAGCTTCTTCAGTGCTTCACTTGCAGTTATCTTTAGAGTCCCCTGAGATAAATACAAATGGCTCTGCATTTTTCTTGTCTGAACACGACTAAGAAACCAGGGGTCACAGAGCTACTCGATGATATCGCAGTCACAACTGATCAGCAGACACATGAAGAGTGCCCTGCTTGGAAGCCAAGGTATAAAATCGTTCTGTCCACATCTGTAAGGACTTGGCTCATCTGTTTTCCTAGGCTAGAATCCTGCTGGTTTGGCTTTCTTGTACGTGAAGTTCTCCGAACCAGCAAGAGCCCTGGAGGACCAGGCAGATGGATGAACCACAGGGTAAATAGCCAACAAACTCAGCTTCTTGGGAGCACCCTTTGCTTGGAGGAGAAGGTTGCAAAACCTAGACGTGAGCCTTTCCAGATTCTGAGACCTGTTCAGCCCCACCACGCCTGCCAGAGAGCCTTTGAGGAGACAGAAAAAGGGAAATCAGGTTTTAAAAGGTCCTCGGGACATGGTACAGAAGAGGCCGGGGAGAATAGCGGGGCTGGACACGAGCCAGAACACACTGGTGGAGGTAGCCGTTTTGCAATTCCTCAAGTATCTTTCCTCTGCAGACTTCAGAACAGGGAAAGAAATTCAGAAAAGCAGCCCAGTGTTTGGGTGGAAGCTGCTTTGACCTAAGGGAAGCCAGGCTTGGCACGCGGCGGGGGCGTGCTGTGGCCAAGCCGGTGGAACAGAGTGTGTGGAGGGATTGAGACGGGCTGGGGAAGTTGGTTTGGGCCAGAGCTGGAGCCGCTTGAAAGGGGAGGACCCCAGAAGGTGCAGACGCTTCGTCGGTGTCTGAGTGAGGGGGTGAGTAGCATCGCATGCCTTCTGAGAGACACTCAGGGGTCCCCCTCCCTTTACAGTCCCCTCCAGGGAAGCGGGAGGGGGTGGCCACCGTCTGAATGGGGCCATGCCGGAGCTTGAGGACGTCTGGCTGGCTGGTTGTGAACTCTCCGATGTGGCTGCTTTGGTGGAAGTGGAAGCAGACAGGGAGAGAGTGGGGGACTCTCCTGGCTTCCAGCAGCTCTTGCTGTGGGGGGAGCCAGGGAGATGGGGCAGGGGCAGCGTGGCACTCAGGCCCCGGGCCATTTCTGACATGCTGTTCAGGGCTGGGCGGCCCTGAGGTTAGAGAAGAGAGGGAGCCTAATCTTTGGGACTTGGTCTGCCTTCGGTCATCCTTGCGCGCTGACAGTGGCCTCTTCCAAGGGGAGGCCAAGGGCAGCGCCACACATGGGACAGCGCGGCGTCGCCGTGGGAAACAGCCCTGGCAGGGCTGCACGTGGTGAACCAGGCGAGGGGAGCGGGCCGACCTGCGCTTTCTGTCCCTCAGACCTGGCCTACTTTCAGCCTCACAGGCAAACCTCAGCAAAGGCCTCTGGGGTAGGAACTAAGTGTCTTTGGCTGGCTGGGGAGCAGGACATAGGAGGGGAATGGAAGCTTCATTAGCACCAACCCAGGCAAAGTACAGAAGAGACTTTGGGTCCGGTAGACGCCGGTATTCTGTCCTGGACAAAAATAGCATGGAGAACATAAAAAATGAAAATGCAGCTCCTAGGAGTGCATTTGTGAATGGAGAGCACTCGTGATGTGAATATGTTAGCATGCACTACATATGATACACTGTTGCATTAACATGGTGTTTGGCACCGTTGCCGGGTTAGTGCCAAAGAGGAAAGATTTCCTTTCGAAGCAGAGTTGGTTTACGATGATATTGGCACCGTGGGAAGAATCGAGGAGAGCAACTGGAGAAGAATGCCTAGCGAGGTCCCCTGAGGAACCTTGGAGGTAAAGGGGCTCCCTGGGTACCTGGAGCCTGGACCAGAGGAATGGTGGGCATTTGCTGGAATGATGGGAAGGGAAGGGTGGGGTGAGGGGCCAGCAGGGTCATGAGGGCTGTCCACTCAGGATACCTGGGTGTGATCGGAGGAAAATGAGAAAGATAGCCAAAGAGCATGTTTGGCCCTGACTGGTGTGGCTCAGTGGGTTGAGAGACATCCCACAAAATGAAAGGTCACCAGTTCGAATCCCAGTCAGGGCACATGCCTGAGTTGTGTGTCCAGTCTCGTGGGGGTGTATGCAACCAATCAATGTTTCTCTCATCGATGTTTCTCTCCCTCTCTTTCTTTCTCCCTTCCCCTCTCTCTAAAAATAAATAAATAAAATCTTTTTTTTTGTAAGCATGTTTGCACGAATCGGGATTTTGTAGGGGGTAAATGACAAGCAGACACAGGAGTTAAAGTCTAGTGAGTGAGACCAACCAAAAGGAGGTTGCTTTTAAGAGGCAAGACGGTGCATAAGCCTAGAACCTATATAATTTTATTAACCAACGCCACTCCAATAAACTCAATAAAAAATGTTTCTAAAAAGCAAGACAGGAAAGACCACGTGTTGTACGATCCCGTTTCTGTGGAACGTCCAGAAGAGGCAGAGGTAGATGGACAGGGACCCAGGTGGGGCAGCCAGGAGGGGAAGGGGCGTGGCCTGCACCTGGGCACGGGGAGTCCTGCTGGGGCGAAGAGAATATCCTGAGGCCGATTGTTGCTGTCGGTTGCACTGCTTGGTAAATTTCCTGAAAATCATTGAATTGTGCATTGGAAATGGATATGTAAAATATGCCTCGACAAAGTCGTTTTTAAAAAAAAAAACCTTTTTAAATAGAAAGGACTTCTCACTGCCCATTTTCTGTGGCAAATGGCTCCTGAGAACTTGGCTTCCCTTGTCATTACTCAGACGATGACATGAGGAGCACGTGGTTTTGTAAGACGTAACCGGTGGGATTCGGAATTGTTGGCCCTGTTTAGAGGAAAGACTGGAAGGACATACTGAAACACTTGAATGTGCTTTTGACTCCGCAAGAACTCTGGGCCCAGAAAGTTCACCTCTAGAAGTTTGTCCCAGGGGGGCTTTAGATACATACCGTCGGTGTCCTGACACCTCTCAGATTGCTGTCCCCAGACCAGTCCCCTGCCCCCAAGTCCGGACTCAGGTCTCTAGCTGCCCACATGACAACCACGCGAGCACCTCCAGTTCAGCACGTCCAGAACCTGACTGCAGAGCAGATCTGCATTCAGAATCCAAGAGCGCCACCCCCCCAAAGGCGCGCTGCTAGCTTCGGGTGATGGGAGCCCCACCCTTCCAGGTGCTGAAGCCGAACACCTGGACACCGTGCTTGACGCCCCTCTTTGTCTCACACCCTGTGTCTGATGCAAAGGCAAGAGCTGTTGACTCTGCCTTCGAAACGCATCACCGTTGGGGCCATTTCCTCCCGTTTCCAGTGCTGCTCCACACTGAGCTGTCTCTCCGTGAAATTTCCAAAGATGATGGGCCCTCTGGTCTCCCTCCATCTACCCTTGCCCAGTTCTTAGCACAGGAAACACAGGGATTGTTTCAAAACGTACTACACATCACATCACTCCTCTGCTCAAAACGCAGCAGCTCAAAACATGATAACAGCCGGCCAGGCCTTGCATGAATTTGGTCTCCGTTACTTCCTACCTCCCCCCTTCCCCCTCCTCCCCTCCCTGCTTCACTCTTCTGCAGCCACTGAGGCCTCCTTGCTGTTCCGCAAACACACCAGACACGCTTCCAACTTACCCCTTTTGCCCTGGCTTTCCCTGTGTCTGGAATGTTCTTCCAGGCAGCTGCGTGGCCAACGGTTTCATCTCCAAGCATCTGCTCCATCTTCCCAGCACCACTGCTGCCTCAGTGACAGCATTTCGGATTCCAGCCCGACCCTTCCAGCTCCTGGCACGCTCGGGCCTCCCCCGGTCAGGGCATTCTGTTTTCCACAGCACAGCTCACCTTCTGACTTACTACACGGTTGGGTGCTCATTGAATAAGTCTGTTATTTATTGTCTATCTCCCCTGCTAGATTGGAAGCTCCACAAAGACAGGAATCGTTTTGTCCACCACTATACCCCCAAATGCCCAAAACAGAGTTTGTCATACAGTAGATAACCAATAAATTTTTTTGTTGGCCCTGGCCAACTGCAGCAGTTGGTTGGAGCATCATCCCATACACCAAAAGGTTGTGGGTTCAATTCCCAGTCGGACACATACATAAGTTGAGGGTTTGATCCCCAGTCAGGGCATGTACAGAAAGGAACTGATCGATGTTTCTCTCTCACATCAATGTTTCTCTCTCTCCCTCTTCCATTCTCTCTTTCTAAAGATCAATAAATGTATCCGTGGACGAGGATTTTAAAAATGTTGTAGCTATTTGTTGAATTAATGAATGAATGAGCACATGAGTTGGTAATGAGCAAGCAGTAATTTGGGAAACAAAAAAGTAGCATTATGTCGTGAGAAGAAAAGTGAAGTGCGTGCCCAGGTGCGCTGTGCGACGCCCCGCGGTTCCCTGCTGAGCTGGGGCTGACTCACACACATCTGGAGAAGTCCGACTCAGCCAGCCCCCGCTTTCACTCCCCTGGGAAAGTGGGACCGGCATCAGCGGGTGAGTCAGCAGATCCATGGGGCTAGAGCTCTGATTCGATTCCATGTAGGCTGCAGGTTGACTTCATATCGTTACTTAGAAAACCCTGCTTCACTCTCAGTAATTTAATACAGAAACGAAATCATTTGCAAATGGAAGTCTGGAGGTTCTCTTTCCGGGGCCCAGTATCTCCACAGTGTGTTTTTATAAGGCCAGCTTTCATCATTGATCAGACATGCTTACTCAATTTTGCTTCTGAAGTCTTATTTCCAAAAGGCATGTGGGTGCTTTAAAAAGGCTTTTATTGATTTACACAGAAATGAGGTACGTGAAAACCTATGATAAAAAGTGAAGCTTCATTCAAACGTCCTGGTGCAGGATAAAAGGCCACACCTCTGTTTCCTTCCTGTTAAACCCCGCTGGGGCTGGTCACGCAGAGTGCGTGTCCTGGAGTGCAGGTTCTCTGCTGTGGGAGTTGTGAATCTAAATCGCCGAATGTAGTGGCTGTTCGTGGAATCGAAGGGCAGGGACCCACCTCCTGTCTTGCTCCCTTCGTTCAATGCCGCCTCTCTCTGATTCGGCCTTAACGGCTTCTTTTCAGTGTTGGCTTGATGAAGGGTGCCTATTGATGTTTATTTCTAAGTGACTAGTGTACTGGGTAATATATCATCGAACTCCTTGTATAAGTTTGATGGAGGGAACGGGCCAATTACAGGCCAAGTTTTCCTGTGTACCGGCCTGCTCTATGTGTCAAGAGCGATGAGTGTGCTCCACTCGTAAGCCAACAGCTTAGCCTGCCAGTGTCATGGCGGCTGGCAGAAAATATGAAACTCTTGGATCAGAGATGAAAAGACAGTTTATTATTCGTGGAAATCGCAGGAGCCAGAGCATTAGCATTATTTGTACTAACCACTTCCCCAACCCCAACTCCCTGAGGGCAGTGGGGACCTCTGTGCTGGGGTCTGGGTGGGTGCAATTTAAATTTCACCGTTGTGTAGCAATGATGGCAAGTTTGATGACCGATAATTTAGGTTGGGTTTGAATCGCTAAATTGTTTTACAGGCCGGTGGGGTGGAAATCCTCAAATATTTACCCTGATTCTTCACTCTCAACTTGTGTTCCCCCACCCCAATCTTATGATAAAAATAAAACAATAAATACACATCTTATAATAAAGAAAACACATAAATGTATTTGCATTCTCTGCCCCGGACTCCAGATAAGGGAGAGGAAGAGAGAGTTCCTGAACCTCAGGAACTCTCTGTTCATGCTGAACAGAGGCCGCGAGAGGTCGCAAACACCGGCTGCCTCGGTGGCCCTTCTGCAAGCAGCCGTTGGAATCCCGTGTTCTAGTTCATTTCTAGTTTCCCTTCTAGGCCTTGACTCTGACCCAGTTACAATGCCTCCGTGGTCGCCTGAGCCCCTGCCTCCTCCACCCTAGGAAGGGCCTGACCCTCTCCCTCGCTGTACTAGTGCAGAAGCAGGTCGGCGTGCTTTCAGAAAAGGCCTTACGAGAGCACCCAGGACGTCACTCACTCTTATCAGCACCACGTGCAGCCGAAAGCATCCACCTTCAGAGTCTTCCAAAGAAAGATTCTGTGGAATCTGGAAGAAGCGTGTCCAAAATTCAAATGTGCCTGGGAGGTAACACCTAAGAGAAACTGCCCTTTGGGAACCAGGTTACTGAGTGACTCCGAGAAATAACGACTTTCATCTTCCTGTCCCCTCGATATTCATTGCTGTCCACACTTGCCTCCCTCTGTTTCCCAGCCAAGACTTCGCCGGGAAACGAAGCTGTGTATATTTAACACTTCCTCTCGACACATTGTTCTCGGGGACCAACAGATCCACACACAGCCTCAGGCGGACCTCTGGGTTCACTCGGCTTAGCAGGTTTCCAAATGACCAGACAGCTTTCCAGCCTCCCTGCACATCTGAGGCAGGAGGGAGGTCGCAGGCCAGAAAGATGGATCTCCGTTTGTCCCGCATGTCAGACCAGGTGGCTCTTAGCAGCTGGCTCCACGCCATAAAACCCAGGCTCTGTCAGAATAAGTGCCTATAAACATCTTCTTGCGGTCAGTGTTTGTTCTCCTGTTGTCTCCTGGGAGCCTGACGTACTCAGCTGAATGTCGGCCCTGGTGAAACATCTGAGTTCCAGACTTCTCTTCTGTGTTCTCGCAGCTCCCTCATCTTCCCATGGGATTGCAGACGGGCCAGTGCCCAGTGGTGGTGAGCCAGGTTCCTCTCAGTTACACACAGATGCACACTCATGGGTCAGCTCGGCGTGAGCACCCCCGCCCTACCCCCCATCTGCCCCCGTGGGTGTGCACTGCGTGCCAGGCATCAGTAACCGATGGCTGAATGCCCGAGACAACTTTCAAAGGCCACCTGGAGATTGCTCCTTCCAAGAGCTTTGGCAAAACAGTCCAGGATATCAAACTTTTATGGCTGCCTCAAGCCCTCTTCTGACGGAATCAGGGCAAGGGTGAATAATGTGTGCCTTTGGCCTCCCAGTGCCTGTCTTTGCCCCTCTTGTGTCTCCTACCTCCCTGTTCTCTTGTTCTTCCAACTCCAGACTTCAGCTTTTCCAAGACCCAACCTCCCCTGCCAGCCCTCGGAGAGCCCAGGATTAGGACAGAACGTCAAGAAACAGAGGAGGCACTCAACACTGGGTCAGGGGACTGTCTGAGAGACAGGAAGGAGGAAGGAAGAGGTCAGTTCTGAAAAGATGCCCGCAAAGGCCGAGAGGAATGAAGAACCACACACATTGCAGAAGGGGGGTTTCTAAGCTAGAATTCGGAACTTCATTTCTGGATATGCTAGTCTTTCCTCATTTATCTTAAGGTCATCCTGGAATGGTCAAAATCAAATACATATTCATTGAATTCATTTCACATGCCAGAGGATCGGTTGCCATTTCCGGAAGAAACCAAAGAATAATCATAGGGTGGAAAAGCTTCTAATTTTACTCATCGATCATGAATAGGAGACCTTTTCTTTTCTTTTCTTTTTCTTTTTCTGAAGTCATGTGATTGTATTCCATTTCTTCTTTCTTAAATGTTGATTTGAAATTAACAGATTCTAATGATGGATGAGAATTCTTCTGAACAGAAAAAAAGGGATTTGGAAGTATGAATTAGCCAGGAAGGTGCTGGAAGAGTTAGGAAAGTTACTTCAACACAGGCAGGAAGGGAATGTGGCAGCCTGACATTAAGGTGATTCCACGAATTATAAGAAAGTTACCCTCTGCCTAAAAGTCTCTTTCTCACCAGCTTGCTCAGATGTCCATAATTCATGCATTACTCTCTGTCTTTGGGATGACCTTAGAAAATTCTGAGTCCAGGAAGGAATAAAATAACCTGTCAGACAGTTCCCTGAAGGTGTCAGGGTCTTATTTATGGCCAGGAAGCCAGGGGAGAGATGATAGGGAGGGAGATGGTGCCGAACCAAAGATAAACTCCTCTGGCTTTGCAGTGCTGCTGAGTGCGGACTCTGCAGAGGGAGTAAAACACTCTGTCACGGAACCTGTCAAGGGTCTTGGAGCTTCTGTGAGAGCAGTGATGGGAAAGATACTCCGGAGCCTCTGTTCTGAATCAACGGGCTGGCCTTCGGGGTGCTGAAAAGAAGGTCCCTGCCATACACCCCCTCAGGGTGTTCAGAGTTTTCATACAACAGGTAGAATCCCAAAAATGTTTTTAAAGGAATTGCCCCCCACCAGGTGAAGTCTTTTTCAGGTTGTTGGGCAATGTCCAAGAGGCCCCTAGGATCACTTGGCCGTAAAAGGAGTGTTCCCGTTTCTTCCCGGATGATGCTTTGTCCTCAACCCTGGGTCGGGGTTGTTGGGATGGCTTGTCCTCTGTCCTCCAAAGTTGTTCCGGAACAGAGGCATCCACATGCAAAAGCCACTTAGGGGGCCCACTAGAATACCTCGTTTCCCAGACGAGGAAACGGCAGCACTGGGAAGGTAACAACTGAAGAGGGAGAAGTGCCCAGAGAACACAGCACGGGCCTGGGAAGCAGACGGGCCTCCCACTTAGCAGGTATGCGAACCTGGGCAAGTGAACCAGTATTTCTGAGTCTCGGTTTCTTCCTCCGTAAACCGCTCTTAGGGAGTGCCTACTCAAAAAACGAACTCAAAACTGGGCCGGTGTTATTTTACTTGCTCTTGTTCTCTTTAGATGGGGCATACTTTACCTAACATAAAGTTCACCGTTTTGGAGTGGTATCTTCACTGGGTTGTGTTGTCATCACCACTATCTAATTCCAGAACGTTTCCGTCACTACCCCAAAAAAACCCCTGTACCTGTTATCCGTCAGTCCTGATTTTCCCCTCCCCCTAGTTCCTGGCAACCGCTGGCTTACGTCCCGTCTCTGTGGATTCTGGACATGGCCTGGAAGGGGCATCATTTGGTGGTCTGGCATCTTCCACTCAGCATAACGGTTCCAAGCTTCACCTAAGTTGTAGCACAGATACTACTACTTCCTTTGTGTTGCCAAATAACATTCCATCATCTGGGTGTACCACGTTTTGTCTATATACTTGTCAGGCGGTGGAAATTTGGGGAAATTACCATTGCTTTACACAGCTGGGCCAGAGGCAGGACTCGGGGAATCTAACCCTCAGCCTGGTCCTGTTTTTGCCACTGCACACCGGGTGTCATTACATCCGAGTGTGCGCATCACATTCGCAGCAGTGGTTGGCTCAAAGGAACCTTGTAACCTGGCTAACCGCTGTCAGGGTTTCGTACCTTTCTAAGAATTGTTCGTGTGAAAAAAGAAACCACAACAATCCAAGGAAATAAAAAATCTAAGCGTTGTAGAAAAGTTATGCTGAAAACCAGCTTTGATTTTTGTTTTCTGTACTCCAGTGGACAGTCCATTGTACTCCAGAGGGTACTTCACCCCTCTTCCTCCCGCTGCATTTCACAGAACAGCCTGAGTCTTGTACGGCATCTTTTATCTACCTGGGCTTTACGTGCACGTTCGGTACCATGGCTGATAGCCCAGGGTCACGGAGTTTTTATTAGCTTTGGTTGATGTTTAAAGACCCTTCTGTTTTGTTCCCTTTACTCCATGGCAAATTCAGAATTATTCTCTTTTTCAGTGAGACGGTCCCTGTCATTGCATTAGGCATGAGGAATATATGCCTTTTGGCCCAGAACTTAGTATTAAACACAGCCGGTCACCTCTCCTTGCGACCTGGCCCCCTTCCCACATGCTGCTCGCTCCGGCGCTCAGGTCTGGTTCTCAGGCCTGGAGGGAGCGTAGCTAGCTCGGCATGCTTGGAAAAGTTGTTTTCACTTATAGAAGATGAAGGCTTTCTCTTGGGGGGCAGTGGGGGGTGGTGCATGAAGACCAGAAGCAGCTCTGACTCATTAAGGAGTTGGTTGTTGGTGTTGTTTTCTTGGGAACTGGTGGTGTGTAGAATGCAGCAAGGGTCCAGTGGCGAACCCCTGGGTTCATCTGGGGTTTGTGCTTCCTTATCTTGGGGGGCAGGGCTGGAGGGTGCAGCCCAGCCTGGTTTCCTGGCTTTGAGTAAGTGTTTTCTTTGCTGAAGCTTTAATGATCTGGTCTGATCACCACTAATTACCCATCTTATTTCATGTTCTATTTTCTTGTTATTCTTTAAGATCTGGAGGAGTATTGTGTGTCAGGCTTCATTATCTCGTTGATATTATTTCCTGCATCTGAGTGTTTGGCAGCTGTAAAATACATGAAAAACAACTGAGCCTGGCCCTTGTTTTTCTCAGAATAAGGGTCCCCCCTCCCTCCCACTATTCCTGGTTCTCCTGGTTTCCACAGTGTTGTTTCTTTTTGTCCTGGTCACCCTATGTATGTGTGCGTGCTTTGCACGTTGTCGGCGTGCCTCTTAGTGTGATGCCCAGGCTGGAAATGGCACTCCGCGTGTGCTGTGAACAAGGCAGGCTAGAACCCTTGCCCAGAAATGAGCTGATGCTCATTTAATACGGGATACACCTGCCAGCGCTCATCACCGCTCGCATCGTGACACCCTCCCACTCCACTCCACTCCACTCCACTCCACCCCCGGTCGGTTTTCCGCTTTAACTGCTGCGCGGCAGAGGTTCCTGTCGGGCGGTGGATTTCTCTGATCCCGAGAGCAGAACTGAACATTTCCCCCAAAGCCGTTTTACCCGCTCTTTACCCTGGGGACTCCAGTGTTATCACAGCAGAGCTGTATGAATGGGAGGCTAGAATAATTCTGATGTCAGAAGTTGCTGAGCAGAGGACTTTTTTTTTAATGGTATGTTAGGATTGGCTCTGTTAATAGGAAAATCCTTCTCTGATTACCTATCCTGGGGCACTTTCATTAGTAATTTCTAGCTCATTCGGTTTTTCTGGTTGGTTTTGGAGTCATTTTTAGCATCGACAATTATGTAGATTGAAAGAATGAAATGAGTGTTACGTCTCCTTGGGGAGCTCAGTGCCTCAGTCTGTTGGCCAGGTTCTTAATTACAAGGCCCCCTCCGTGGGCCTTTGAATGCACCGACCCACTGCACTGTTCGCCGGGGGGGAGTTTGAGGATTTTAACCGCAGTCTTCTTCTGTTTGCCGCAGTTACCTGGCTGAGCAGTGCTGGAATGGCGGCTTCATCTACCTGATCATGCTGCGTCGCTTCAAGCACAAAGTCCATTCTCCTTACAATGGCAACAGCAGCAACAGCTCTGAACCAGGAGAGACGCCTACCTTGGAGCTGGGTGACCGAACGGTGAAAAAGGGGAAAAGAACAAGGAAGTTTGGGGTCATTTCCAGGCCTTCTACCCACAAGGCCACTGAAGAATCCAAGAGCAGCACCAGCTGTGAGTTGGACAATGACCCCATCTGTGAGCCGGACAATGGCCCAGACCCTGAACTTGGCAATGGCCATGCCTTTGAGCTAGAAAACGGCCGAGATTCTCTGAAGGAGGTGGTGGCTGGATCCCATCTAGACGGGTCAGAAGTGGGCAGAGGGACCGAGCAGAGGGTTCCAAAGACAGACGTCTCCCTGCCCACAAGTGACGACAAACGGCACTTCTCAAAGTCGGGGAAGACGGACTTCCAGTCAAGTGACTGCCTGGCACGGGTAAGGTTCCGCTTGATTCTAGAACCTGAGTTTTTAAAGTCATATTGTTTGAAGTTGCTTTTAAAGTTTCGAAAATAACGTCTCAGGTGACCTTGCATTTAGAAGCCAACAAGTGTATTAAGATAAACGATCAGAGGACTAACAATAACAACCAAAAAAATCCAAGTCATTTTATCCTACTTAAATAAAGAGCGAGTCGAGTGATCCTAAGTGGAAAATTCAAGCCTTCTGTGGTATGAGCTGAGTCATCTGAGGCCCAGATGAAGTGCTTGAAGTGCATCACTATTTATCACTGCTGTCACCAGGGGACCTGCCACGGCAAGGCCAAGAATTCCTGGTGGCAGTCGATAGCATAAACATCCAGGCCTCGGCATCACACAGGAAGGATGTCCAACACGCAGGGAAGCATCTGCTTTTATTTTTAACACTTCAAAACCAGAGACGTTTTCATGGGGTCGTGTTATTACATTGCTGAATTCCAGCGACGTTTAGAAACTTCACAAAAATCTCTGATGCTATGATATCCAGCTGTGATGGTCAGGGCTGGTCTTACCTCCTAAAGGCAAAGCAGATGTGGTCTATTCCGAAGAGTGGTGGGTGCGCTTCCAGACGCAAACTGACCCCCCCCCCCGCCCATGATAACCAGCACTCTCTCATTAAGTTACGTTTCTTTAGGATCAGCACGTTCTTTCCAAGAATCCTCTTGGCAGATACTGCTATGGATTCTTCATGAAGCAGTAACTTCCTAAGTGGCTCCTGACTGGCGTCTTCTCTGACTCGGGAGATGCTCGTAGGGATGAAAGAGAAAGTTGGAAAGGTGGGAAATGGGCCCAGGGGGAGTATACCGTTCAGCTTTGCTGGGAAGCGGAGCCCTGCGAGTGAGTGTAATTTCTAAAGGCTGATCTACGCACATGTCGGCAGTGGTAGCCAGGCTGCACAGGGGGTGGAGAAGAACCAGAATAATGCTCTCTTAGAGGACCTGTTTTCTCCTTTGCAGAGCTAGAGGGTCATCTTAAAGCCTTACACAGAGGAGGCCTGTTTGTAGATGGAAGGGTAAACAAATAAGAAGAAAAACTAATGTCTCACATCAGTGATTTTCCTAACCAGTTATGCTCCCCACGAAAAAAGGATTAAGGGCAAAAAAGACTTTAATGTCCCCCCTCCCACCAAATTAAGGCCAATAGGAATACAGCCCTGCTCTGGCTGGGTGGTGGATCTATTGGTCAGAATGGACCAGTTGGTGCATATGGCAGGCAACTGGTCAATCTCTCTCTCTCTCCCTCCCTCCCTCCCTCCCTTCCTCCCCCTTTCCTCCCTCTCCATCCCTCTCCCCTCCTCACTCTCTAGAATCTATGAGTATATTCTCTGGTGAGGATTAAAATATTATTACTAATTCATGTGAGAAAATATTTTAGTGCTCCTAGACCCCCAAAATAACCTACTGACCACACCAAAGAACACACAGAGGCGAAAGCAACACTAGCGTACAGTAAAGGCAGCGCCACTCCTGCTGTCTGGGGGGCACCTGCCTCTGTGACTCTCCCCACAAAGCAAACGCTGGGCACTCTTTTCGCTTTTTGCCTTTTCTCATAAAAGCAAAAACTTTCTTTGGATTTCTGTCTGTTACTGAAAACAGGTCTACTCTAAGACTCTTGTAAAAATGAAGTGGCATAACACGAACTTCTGAGAAGCAGGTAATACCCGTATTATAAGGTGTCCCTATCCATGGATACTATGCCTTGATATGATTTTTCCCCCAGTGATTGGATTGTAAATACACAGAAAGCCTGGGGTGGAAAAAACTAAGTGAGGGAGTGTCGACATCCTTAATACTATTGGAGGGTTGAGGTACTAAAGGTTTAAAGTTGGCTCTCACACACCACTTAAAGAACAGGCTTTGAATTGTAGGATAAGTGGAAATAACTTGGAATTGTTTTAAAAGAAAAAAAACACATCAAACTTTTAAAGTACCACCCTCTGCTTATCTTAATAAACAGCAGTAACATAAAATTGAATTTCTGGATTGGACTCTCTGAAAACTACACCTATCAGAGCCCCTGAATTCTGTGCTCAAGGTCAAATGTGCAAAAAAGTATAAATGAAATGGTGAAACAAAAACCAACGGCCTGTGGGGCGTTTTTTAAAGCCACCTGCCTATAGAAAGCAGAGACTTGCCATCTGGAACGTGCTCTCTGCATCACTGCCTGTAATCTGTGGACTGATTATCGGCTTTTCGTTTGCACAGTCAGAGTGGGCCACATACCTTCTTACTTGTGAATATTTTAGCACCCTTTTCAACCCCAGAAGTATTATCATCAGTTGCATTTATCCAAAATTGATATAGTTGGCAAGAAGTAGCATCCCCCACATCCAGGTGGTACTCAAATTGGAACCAGTAGATCTTCACAGAAAGTTATCCAGTCCTTGAGCGGAATGGATTTTTATTTTTACTCCAAAGTCATGGGATGAGCCCAGAGTCGAGCTGAAATAGAATCTCTAGGGGGAAGAAATGAGCTATTTACCTTTTAAGCCTTTGGAGGAAAAAAACTCCATTCCATTTGAATAATGGGAAATTAAACATGTCAGCATTGTTCTGTTTCTGCTTTATTAATGATTTAACATGTCTACAAAGCTTTAATAAATTACAGAAAAGGTTTATAATGATTGTCAAGACCAATCTTGTCAGGTGCTCCTTTTTCATAGACTTATTTGTTACACATTTTTATATTCTGTTCCTCCTTAACAGAGCTATAGGAAAATATTTCCTCTAACAAATACCTCGTTTTTTAAAAAAATCCAGTATGATTCTATAAAATATTAACACATAATGATAGGTATGCAACCAGATTAAAAAGCCATGCTTATCATCTAAAACATAATAACCTGCTAAAACATAAATAAGCAGTCTTAGAAATACATTCACTGTCATCCAAGGTGACAGTTTTTGCAAGCTTATTTAGACATATGTGTATTTTTGCAACACTGCATGGTACAAATGAATGCAACCAAAGGTAGTCACACAACAGAGAAAACCAGTCCTACCATCGGCCAGGCAGGTGAGTTTATTCACTACTGGCGCATGGGTCTGTGGGTCCCTTCGTGGTCTTACCCTAGTACTAGTGATCTGCCCTGCACAGTGCCAGACCTCAGGAAGGCCTGAGTCTGCAGGAAAGCACGGGCAGCTCTGGAGATTGACACTCAGGACATCATCTCCCCGGTGGTCCCTGACATTTGCAACAAGCAAATGCAACATCAGGATGTCCCTCTTCTGGGAAGCCCCCAGGGTCGCTGAGTGAACTTGTGTCTTCCTGCATGGTAGTGTCTCCTATGTCTGTGCCTGCACCTTCACCTCTCTCCTGAACCCCAAGTTTCCACCACCTGCCTGTAGGATGTCTCCATCCTGGCTATTGCACATCGTGCCTGAAACTCGATGCATCATTTGCCCGCACCACTGAGTCTGCACCAGTGTTCCAGGACTCACCGCCCCCTGAGCTGCCCAAACCACAAACCTGGGAGTCAGCGAGCGACCCCTCTCCTGGTTTGCCCAGAACTTCCCCTGGTTTTGCACCAACAGTCCCATGTCCTGAAAAATGCCTTTATCCTAAGTTGGAGACAGCCAGTGTCCTCTAGTCCACTGACATGCTGTTCTCTCTCTCACACCATGTCCACTCAGTCACCAAGTCCCGTCAATGCCTGCTCTCTTTCGGATGTCCCTGCTCTCCCCTCTTCTCTCTCCCCGACTCCCACAACTTCAGGTCGAGGCCAGGCTATCTTCATGCCTCGTCGGGGTGGTCACAGTACTCCCCCACCCATCTCACTGCCCCCACGCTGACCCCATCATCCGCTGTCCCACTGCAACCAGCCAGACCCTTGTGAAGGGCAGGTGCCGTCATGCATGTGCCAGCGCACCCGCGTACACTGCCGCTCAGACCCTTTTGACGGGTCCGCTTCACCTTCTGGGTAAGAGTCAAACACCCTGGCTGGCAAAGCACATGAGGCCCAGTGTTACCTGATCCTTCCTTAACCTTCTGCCTCCCTGATTTGGGCTGAAGTAGTTTCCCTTTTTTTTTTTTTTTTCTTTTCAAAAGGCCATGCTCACTCCTGCCTCTGATTTTTGGCAGATGTTGCTCTCAGCATCATGTCTTCTCCACTCAGTGTAGCTTAGCGTCTGCCTTTTCTGGGGGACCGAGCACCATGGCACCCTCTCAGGGAGGCTCCCCTAATGTCCCTGTTACCTGCCCCATCTTCAGGCATCTCCTCCCTGGGCTCCTGCAGGACCACCTGCTGATCTCCATCAGTGCCTCAACCCCACGTGTTCCAAATAGCACTGGGCTGTGCATCCACAGTAGACTTCAAGGGCAAGGACCTCATTTGTCTTTCTGTCTTGACTTGGTGCCTTGCACCCATAGGTGCTCTTGAGCTATTCGTAAATAAAGGCACCCAGGAGCACCAGGCCTGAGGGCTGGACATTGAGTTCCTGCCCTGGCCCTCTCATCCCAGGGGCCTTCGGGCAGCCATGTCCTTTCTCTGAGCTTCTGTCTTCTCCCCTATAAACTGAGCATTTTAGTCTGGTGACTAAGGGACTGCAACTTGGACATTATGATCACACATTGCTTCATCACTTACAGATTGTTCTAAATAAGAAGGGGGGATACACATACAGTCTCAGAATAGGTTTCCAGCGAGAGCCAGAGCACTTACTGCAGTGAAATTCGAGTTGGGTGATGTGCCTTCTCATGTTGGGCAAAGCTGCTGCTGTGAGATTTTACCCTTGGTTCCAGAAGAAGATGAGGTCCTTTAGATGCTGCAGAGACAGCTCCCTTTGGTGTACTGCCCCGTCTGGTAAGTCAGCCCCCTTGTTTGCTCTCGTAAAGAGACGCACGGGCGCCCGCATAGTCCTCAGCGCTCTGCAGGAAGGGCAGCGCTCCGACAGCGTGCTACAAAGGTCCGCAGTGTCCAGTTCCATGTGGTTTGGCTTTTTCTCAGCAGGCTGACACAGGCTCCTTGCCCTTTAAGCCCACGTAAAGGAAGCCAAAGCCCGAGCCGTGTGTCTAGACGGGATCTGTTTCAGAATGTAGTCGTGTCTACAACCAGGTCAGCATTCACACGCCGAACGTTGGCAAGCACACGGGTCTCCCATCTGCATGAGCCTATTCATGCCAGTCTCGGTGACTTCTGAAGAACCATAAGACTAGTGGGAAAATATCTTACAGCTGTCCATTTCATGACAAGTATGCATAGTGTTATGTGCCAGGCACGGTTCTAGTTGCGGGAGGACCCACTGGGCAGGGCTAGATCACAACAGATTGTGCACGCCATCCCGGCCTCGCTCTCAGCCTGGTGGGGAGCTGTCGAAAGGTTTAACCTGAGTGCGTCGTGACGTACACTCTTTTACAGTTCACCCTAGACCTGGAATGGAGAGCACAGTGAATTGTAGGAGGTGGAGGATTACAAAAGGAGACCAGATTAGAGGCTATTGTGATGACCCAAGAAAAAGATGCCTGTGGCCCTGACAAGGGTGGCGGCGGGGATGAGGAGCAGAAGGAGATGGGTGTGGATCTGTTTTGCCAGTAGAGCTTCCAGTAGACCTCGCTCTCGATTCGGGTCTGATTTTGGGGTTGTATACCCTCTCCATCTTGAGTAGATGATGGTATTTCTTCCCATGGAGAGGGGGGAGCCCAGGTTGGGGATGGGGAGAGTCCTGTTTGGACCGTACTGAGGTGTGTCTCAAATACCTCAGTGGAATTGTGAGGAAGCAGCTGGAAATATACTTAATATTATCATGCTTTGGCTGGCCGGTTGGTTTTTGGCCAGTACCAGCTTTAGCCAAATAAACTTCAAACGCTGACTTTATTTTTAACTGAGCGCTGCTTTCAGCTACGGGCCGATAAATTTAACGCCACCCTGACAGTTGTACAATCGAGACCGATAACATCTGCCCCTTCCTGCTGGGCCTTCCTTTGTGTCCCTCCGCACCCCCATCAGTGACCGAGAAGCTCCAGGGCACGGAAACGTACACTGATCTCTGTGAACTCTCTCCTTATAGTCCCTGCTTCCAGTTGTGAAAAAACTCATGTTGTCGGATCAGTGAAAACTGATGTTTCTTGACTAGTACACTTGGGGGCTGCACCACAGATGAGTCCTTTCCGCCCTCTGAAGCCACTTTTATTAGATAGGTGTTTTGTTTTGCTTTTAACTTAATGTGTGTGTTGGAGCAGGAGCAGGGGTATGGGGTAGGGGTGTGGGTACTTTTGACAAAAAGTGTCTTTCATTCTCTCAGTGTACATTAGGGCATTGCTCTCCCCCAGCGATCATGGCTTTGCATGTGTCTTGTCACAAGTCCTGTTTCTAAGAGCATTTAAAAATGGGAAAGGACTGTATCCAGTACTGAGAATCACACCATCTAGGAACCATACTTAACCTGCTCTGTTTAACAAGAAGGGTAGGACCGGGGTGGGGGAGGGATGGAGAGGAATGGTGGTGTCACTGAAAATGGGATGGATAGTCCTTTACTAATCTGACTAAAACTGAACGGGTTTTCTTATTTCTAGACTCTAATAGTGGTCCCTGTTGCTCTTAGGGAAGGGTTCCACAGCTTTGCTTGCTGAGAGAGGGGCGAGTGCTGTCCCACACCTCCCAGACTCCAGGAGCCACTGGCATTTCTTCACAGGAAAAAGCAAGTCAGGCCACCATCTGCTCTAGTTTGTCCACTGCGTCACGAGGCCCAGGGAGGCAGCCACAGGCTGCCCCGGGTGCTGAGTGAGATGCCCAGGGAGCTGGGATCACAGAGAATCTGCCGTCCCCTGAGCTGGTTCCCTGTGGGGCTGTCCGCCAGGCGAGGGGCTCTCACAGACCAGAAGGGGTGAGAGCTGCCATTGGGTGGTAGCGCTGACTTTCACGGACGGCTTCTTGAATTAGTGGAGCTTAGTGAGACACGGAAGGCCAGGGAGGCCGCTTCTGAATGGGGAAGAGAGAAAGGTGTTCCAGGGGTCAGAGGCAACTAACCAAAAACCGTGGAACCCAGAGGGAGACGACTGGATGAATTAGAGATCGTTGACAAGTTCATGAACTACTGTGGTAAGCCAGTGACTTCTGAAGTTACATTTGGCCAGACAGGCTTCGTGTGTCTGTGGTGAGCGGATGGAGGAGACAGTTGGCACCTCCTGCGTGTGGCTGGGGTGACGGGGCCCCACCGAGTGCTGTACCAGATAAACTCAGGATCTACCAGGTCTCTGTCTGGTAATAATTTCCCCAGACATTCCTGTTGCCGCGCATCAGTGACCGTTCAACATCTGGTTTTTTTACAATTGCATAAAGCTTCCTTGGAGTTTCTGACAGTGTATTTCAGATTTTCCAAATGCTTCGCATTCCTTCTCTTTTGCAAGCAGCTTGATTGGGCAGGTTGCCTATTTCTAGGAGGAGGATGGCTTTGTTCCTGTCGGACCTTCATGGTTCCAGTGGCCCTTCATGATGGATGAAGAAAGCAGATGGCTCTTGTTTTAGAATGTTGAAGAATGTGTTGTGACTCATACCCCTGTACCTAGACCTGAACAGAACAATAGGGGTGAGCCTCAGTAAGACTCAGAACAAACCGCTTTGGGAGGTTTTGCTTTCATTTCTCCGACCTCGAAGTAGCTGAGGCAACGCCGACATTGTGCGGTGGGCCTGTGCTTGTGTCCTTGGCGTGAAATGGGGGTCCGCGGAGAATGAACTCAACCAGAAAAGCTACCAGCAGTGCAGAAGACTTACAGACATTTGTCAGTTCTAAAAAGGATACATTTTGTTTGAAGCATTTTTTAATGTATCAAAAGAATGTACAGCAAATGTCTGTGGAAGTCAATAAATAACAAATTCATCAGCTAATTGACTGTTTTGGTTTCTCCTACCAAAGTTCTCAGTTATAGGGTGTAAGGAAGTTTGAGGTTCAACTCAATATGATGTTTTTAACATATACACATATTATACGTATTATAAGTAGCACATGGTTACCTATCAACATTTGTTATGTGCACAGAATAGGGAATTAGATGTTGGAAACGTTGCCACCTGCTTCCAGAAATACCTCCTTTAACCCTAACAACAAACCGGAATTAGTCATACTTATCCCCACTCGAGAGGCAAAGAAACAGGTTTTTAGGCATCAGGGGACTTTCAGGAGGACTGAGTGGCAGCACTGGGCTGTAGCCAGCTGACGTCTGGCGCCGAGACCAGGCCGGGTCCCCCTTCCGCCTTCCCTTGCGAACTAGCAGCCATGCGCACGGTGGCGCCTGGGTTTCGGGCAGAGGCGGCTTCACTGAGCAGGACCCTGCTCACGGGGTTCAGTAATTACTCTTGCCTTGCTGCCCAGTGTCATAGCCAGTAACGATGAGTGGCTATTCAGTTCAAATTCAATAGTGTGTCAGTTGCCAGTCACATTTCAGGCACGGGACAGCCACCTGTGGCTGTGACTCCGTGTTGGATGGTGCAGACGCAGGGCTTTCCCATCATCAGAGGACGCTCTGGTGGACACACTGCCAGCTAGGCGTGGGTTCAGTCCACAGAATTGTTTCCTCTGTGGTTACCTGTGCTTCCTGTCGACAAGCGACGAGCGTATGGCCTGACCCAGCCGCCCCGCTCTCCCGTTCTGGTGCCGTGGCCCTGCGTCTGTCTGTGTTCTTCACGGTGTGCTCACTTTTTCTTCCAAGGAGGAAGTCGGCCGGATATGGAAGCTGGAGCTGCTTAAAGAATCGGATGGGCTGGGAATTCAGGTTAGTGGAGGCCGAGGATCGAAGCGCTCACCTCACGCTATCGTTGTCACTCAAGTGAAGGAAGGAGGTGCCGCTCACAGGTGACTAGTTAACGCTCTCCCTTTCTCTTCCTCCCCATCCTCTCCCCTCCCTGCCCCTGGGTGCTGGGACCCTCCCGCTTGGCCAGAGCCCTGGTAATTCTACTTCACAAGGTTGTGCTGGAGCCCAGAGCTATGTGGCCCTGAGCTGTTCTAATCACACCTACCTCTGAGCACAGGAAGTGGCTAATTGCCGGCGACGCTGCAGGCTCCCCCAAACCGTGCAGGAGAAATGGGACTTCTTCCCAGTCCACTTTTGAGTTTCAAGCGAATGCGACTTGTCCTAGAGTTTGGAATGCTGGTAACGTGTGGTTACTTATCAAGACTGTGCCGTGCAACAGAATACCGCATTCCTGACGTCCTAACTCCCAGAAGACTGTGGCTAACGACTTGGGGAAGTGACTGGTTTTAAATACGACCACAGCTCACATGGGGGGTCAGGCTCCTAACGTGCTTATATGCGTGTGTCTCTGTCCTGCAGATGTGGAGGGGGAAAAAGTAAACGAATCTTCCTCCTCGTGACTTGAAAACAATTCATACCTCAAAACTTACATATTTTGCTGTGTATCATGTGCACCCATGTTTTTGGCCCAAACTTTCAGGGGAAAAACCTTTCACTTTAATTTTTTAATTCAATTTATTTATTTATTTATATTTAGATACTTGGGTTTTGTATTATAAAGGAATTTTAGCATTTATTTTTGAACATATTATGGTACAAGAAGTTTTATGTAACAATTACAAAAAAACAAGAACAGATACAAGGTACTATACATATATAGTATACCTCCTTATTTTTCCCTCAAAAATGTGGGCAAAAGTGTGCATTATACACAGCAAAATAGGTTATGTTCCAGCCTGAACAATCATCTGAAATAGGAAGAGAGACTGTGCGTAGGCAGAGCTTGCGCAAAGAAGTCTATTTGGAGTCAAAGGGACGTAACAATCCGAAAATACAATTGCCATGCCAGCTAGTTGCTTCTGTGTACAGTAAGTCCTCACTTACCATCGGTAGGTGCTGCAGCTTTAACAAAAACAATGTGTGGCCAAAGCAGTGTTACTATAGCTAATTGCTACAGACAAGAATTAAGTTCCTACAGCATCTCGTAAACAAGATAATGAAACAATATTGCATGAAATGATATCCGAGGACCTGCTGTACAGAGGGTGTCTACTGTTTGCGAGGCATGGCCGGGTATGTGCACATGTCGCAAGCCCACACATGTACAGCGGGCACGTACAGGTAGAGTTCCACTGATGAGGAAGATGGATGTAGCCTGGATTTTAGAGTGTTCAAGCCAGGCACCCTGATAAGGGAGTGGTGGCAAGCCAGAGCAGTGCTGGCCTGCCCACGATCGAGTGGGCACTCAGAGGTGTATCTCGTGAGGTGGAGCAGAAGGAGCTGGAGGTTATTTCGTCTGAAGAATGCGCAAGTAAGGCAAGAACTGGGGCACAGACTATCCAGGTGTTTCATGCTCATCAGTCCTCGAACTAGAAAGTAGGAGGCTAACTAACCGCTAAAGGGAAAAGAAGATTAACTGTGTAGGTCAGTTATCTGCATGGCCGTAATGATTGGGGACAAAGCCCTTCGACAGTTTTTACCCACGGGAACATTGGTCAACTTCCCCAGTGATGTGTGCCTTAAGGAACTACCACCAGGGTAGCCGTTTGCCCACTAGTCCTGGGTCTCCCGTTCTAGTCTGTCTTTGCAAGGTTGGCAATTAGGGAATTCCTGTGCCCAGAGGAAAGCTCATGTAGAGCTGTTCTTGTCTGTTTTCTCTGGGAGTTGTTTCTAGTGGGTGCCGTGTTTCTTTGTGCCCCGCGCTGGGAGTTGTGTGCACGTGTGTCTGTCTCTGGGGTGTGTAGCTCACAGATGGGGCATTCTAGTCAATCAGGGGGAAGAGCAAGATGGGATGAAAGAGGGAAACAAGTGAAGAGATGGGGTCAGGGATGGTCTCGATGGTGCTACAGAGAAGTAAACCCAGGGACAGTGGCCAGAACTCGTGCATGCGCCCTTAGTCCCGAATCCCACTCCCCCGGGGGGCCCACCACACGGCTCCTTGAGGTTGCAGGCGCTTGTTCTCTGTGGTTTGTGCTGTGCTCGTTCTCGTCCCCTCTCTTTCCATTCCCATGGGGTCCTTAGCATTTCTCTGCCTTCAGGGTTTTTGAAGGACAGAAGTAGAGGCACTCAGAAGCCTCTGGTGCCTGTCGTCTTCTGTTAAGGCCTGAATTCACAGAACCCCCTCTGACGCACACCCTAAAGGAAGGGGACAGGGGAGAGGAACTGACGAGGGAGGGAAAAGCGGAGAGAAGTTGGTTGATCCGTTGAAAGGAAGCAGGGGAAAGGTCCGCAGGTGGGAGAGAAACAGACCTGGGTGTAGCCCTGGACACAGCCACTGGGGACTTGGCCGTATCCCAGGGCCGCACCCTGGGTACTAATCCGAAGCCTGCAGAGGGGACCATGGAACCCTAGGTGTAAGGTTTCCCAGACTCACCAGATTTCCTATCCCGTACTTAGCAATAGAGGTGAAAAGCTTTTGGCTCCTTTGGGTTCATGGGAGACCAGACCCTTGGGGGTTCAACTGAAACCCACAAGACTATGGGTGTACCATGAATGAGGGTCCTGCCCAGCACTCCGACAGAGTGCCTCTCCGGACCCCCCCCCAGGGGAGCCAGTTCCCGAGGCCACTGGCTCTCCTGCCAGCCCCGGGAAGGAAGCTCTGAGTCAGCTGTAATTAATTGAAAGGAAACTTAAAAACCAGTGTGTTTGTGCACCTGTGTTTGTAGACCGGGCCTGATACCTGCAATAGCCATATATTAGCCTCTTTGTTCCTCTTTGTGTTCATCCTTCTGCCGAGGAAGCTCGGCTGTGAGGACACAGGGATGAAAAGGGGCTAAGAGACGTGTTCCTCAAGGTCCCATAACTCTGTGGGGCGGGGAGTTAGACACGTGCCATGTGGTGTCCCAGGTGCCACAGAGGAAATCTGGCCAGGGCTGTGTCACCTGGAAGAAAAGGGGCACGGGCTGGAGAAGGCTTCCCGGAGAGCTTAGGATGCTTTTGCCTCTCTGGGCTCAGCTCAGCGATCGGCTGAGGACGGAGGCACGAGGGGAGGGTGGCAGGTCGGACGGAGGAGAGAATGCCTTGACTCTCCCAAACCTTGAGGTCTGGGTGCCTCTGTTGTTGTCTCCACCAGGATGGGACATTTCAGTGCCATGAATGCCAGGTCACGTGGTGGCCACTTAAGGATGTGTCTGTTCCGAGGTGTCTCCTTAAAACTGACGGAGCATTTCTCTCCTCTGAGCCACAGCAACAAAGGAAGCCCTCCCAGCCCAACAATGTCTGGCCGCCCCGACTTCCTCTTTGGCATCATTGTAACTGTTCCCCGTCCCACCCTCCCAGCTCCAGGAAAATGTCCTCTCTCAAGCCCGGCATGTCTTGACGAGGGAATCTTTCCCGTCTCCGTTTCCTCAGGGACGGCAGGCTGTCCTTAGGAGACGAGCTGCTGGTAATCAATGGCCACTTGCTGGTCGGGCTGTCCCACGAGGAAGCTGTGGCCATTCTTCGCTCAGCCACGGGAATGGTTCAGCTGGTCGTGGCCAGCAAGGTAGGTAGTTTGTTTGTTTGTAATGTTTCTAATGGTGGTGGTGAACTTGGCGCCCTCCCCACGCACGTTTACCTCGGGCCACTGAAACAGCCATGCTTCCGCAGCGCAAGGCCCACGAGGGGGGCCCTTAGCTGAAGGGCAGCGTGCTTGCTGCCTTTTAAGGTTATTTAGAAGGTATGTTTAGGAGATGGGGAAACCACAAGTCTAAGGAAAAGGTAAGAACGGTAGGGTGGGAGGAAGGACGAGGTAGTGGGAACAGCAGCAGCAGCAGCAGCTCACCCAGGGAGAAACCGGGGAAGAGCCATGGGGCCGCAGGGCCGCGGGGACGGGGTGGTGGAGGTGTCCGTCTTCAGGTCCTGGAGGGAGGGAGGATCTGACTCGCTGCGTCACAGAGTGTCGGTGCTGCTGGCAAGCTTGTCAGTGTCAGCCCTCCCTGTCTTCCTCCTCCGTTTTACAAACGAGACGGTGAGGCCGAGCTCCGTGGTGGCCCAGATGCTCTTCAAGTTCTCGGTGCACAGGCAGAGTCTGTCCCCTCCCTCTGTGGCAGCCTCCTGTCCACGAGGCCTCCAGCTGGGCTCCCTCTGTGCGTTAAGATAGTGCTGACATCGGGGCTGGCACCTGCTTCCTCCTTGGGTCTCGCCAGCCTCAGCGCCCTGGATGGAGGCTGCTGGACTCCACAGCTACATGAGGAGGAGGAGGAGGAACTGGGCTGTCCTGGTTCTGCTCCTCGCTCTCATCCTGCTGGCGACGAGACCAGGAAAGAGCCCACGTGACTGAGGAGCTAGCGAAGTGTTGCTATGACAAGGCCTCATCCCAGTTCATCCCAGTTGGTCCCAGTTGCAGTTCCGGGAAGAACTGGTGTGAGCGTTATACTCTTGCAGTATGGCTGTTTTCCCCCATTATCCCCATTATTATTTTTGAACCTACCATCCACAGGGTGGGGAAGAAGTAAGTTGACAGTTGTTTGTATGGAAAACAGTACATATTAATCAATAATAACACAAGAATAGCCCTGGGCAGGTGGCTCAGGTGGTTGGAGCATGGTCCTGTAGACCAAGAAGGTGGAGGGTTCCATCTCCAGTCAGGGCGCCTGTGTAAGGCAACCAATCAACCAATTAGTGTTTCTCTCTCACATCAATGTTCTCGCTCGCTCTCTCTCTCTCAACAATAAAAACATATCTTTGGGTGAGCAGTAAAAATTTTTAAAAAATAATAATACAAGAATAACCTAGCCATGGCTGGCGTAGCTCAGTGGATTGAGCTCGGGCTGCAAACCAAAGTGTCGGAGGTTCGATTCCCAGTCAGGGTACATGCCTCGGTTGCAGGCCATGACCCTCAGCAACCACACATTGATGTTTCTCTCTCTCTCTCTCTTTCTCCCTCCTTTCCCTCTCTCTTAAAAAGAATAACCTGTGTTTCGTGTGCTCACTACTGTAAACCTACATTTGCCCCATCCTGTATTTCTGCCTCTTAGGTTGCAAGGTCTATTGCCTATTCTTGGAGTGTTTAACAAGTAGACTGGAGGAATTTTAATGCTTTTAGCTACCTGAATAATCTGCTTCCCTCCCTTCTACACCATTCACCCCAGACCCTTGACCTCGACTCTTGGGCTTCCAACAAGAGTGCGGAGCCTTGAGCCCTGGCTGGCCTGTCTCAGTGGATTGAGCATGGGCCTGCGAACCAAAGGGTCACTGGTTCAATTCCCAGTCAGGGTACATGCCTGGGTTACGGGCCAGGTTCCCAGGAGAGGATGCAAGAGAGGCAGCACACATTGATGTTTCTCTCTCTCTCTTTCTCCTTCCTTTCCCCTCTCTCTAAAAATAAATAAATAAAATCTAAAAAAAAAAAAAAGAACGCGGAGCCTTGGGAAAGACTCGGCAGGAGGAGTTGCACTGAGGTCCTAGAGATAGAAGTGGACACATTGTCCACTCACAGGCCCCCCTCCCCTTCCAGAGATGCTGTGGGGCACCCTGGCGTCTCCTCACTGGGCACGGGGAGGGACAGAGGAGCCGGGGAGGTCCTCGGTCAGCCTGGCGAACTCCACAAGGAGGGAGACAAATTCCTCATCTGATCAGAAGGGCTAGGAGTTTGAAAAGCATCATCGGATCTTGTGCATGCACACACAGTCAAGTGTTTGCACGGCCCACCTCCCCAAGGTCTGTGGCTCAAGAACAGAGTTTTCTGCACAGGCGCTACACCCTGGCCACCAAACCCGAACTTCCCTGGCCACGTCTTTCCCCTGCTAGTGGGAAAGTGGGAAAGAGGGAGTCCATGTCATCTCATTACCCACAAACACACAGACACACAGAAAACATAGACCGGAAACAAAAACAGGCCGCTCAGGGGTGAGGCTACTGAGTAAGGGGCGCACGCGGGACTGTGAAGGCAGGTTGTGACGCCCGGCCGACAGTTTCATGCACCGACTTACGGGGAGAAGGACGCCGACAGGTATCGGGTGCCCCAGAGTGCCAGGCGCTTCTCACCTATCATCGCATTTAATTCTTCAAATAATTCCCGTGAGTCAGGTATTAGTTCTTTTTATTCAAAGGATGAAATCAAAATCTAAGTGATTAATCAACTTGCCCAGAGGTCGCACAAGTAGTGGGCGGCAGAAGCAGGTTTCATCCTGGGTCCCTCAGACCTCCAAGTTCAAGTCCTAGCCCAGGCTGCCCCTCAGTCAAATAAGATACAAAGAACACTAGGGCTAATGATATTAGAAAAGGTTGTGTGTCTCTGCTGCAGGTTTTGACCTGTGGGACACCTGCCGGGGTCTCTGTAGGGCGGAGCTGCAGCCGGAGCCAGGGAAGGAGCGTCTATATGCTCGGTCCGTGTGCTCCTGGCCACCGGTACTGGGCTGTGGCCCTACAGCCGACCCAAAGGAGCGACCCTTTCACTTCTTCCCAAGCACTCTGCTTACAACTAGGCAAGCCGCTGCTGCAGCTGCTGCCTGCTCCTGGTTCCTCACCCTAGTCCGCACTGCGGGGGTGCTCCCCCGTGGAGGAGGGGAAAGCAGGCCGTCTCCAGGCACCTCATGGTATCTGTTCCTCTTCATTACCCGACAGTAGCAAGCAGTCCACAGGCTTCCTTTGCCTGGTTTCGAAGAGGGGGAGAAGGAACAAGAGCTTTGACTTGCTGAGTATAAGGAATAATAAAAGTGTAAATTACTGTGACAGATAACTGCCACCGCATCACAAAATTCTAAGGCACTGTTTCAGAAATTCAGCAGTCACTTTCTTCTGGAGACCTCGTGTTTCTACACAGATGGGTTGTCTGTGTATAGGGGCTGAGCAGGTTTTTGTTGGATGAGTGAAATTGGAATATCCAAGTTTGCTTGGGTGTTCCTGGAAAGTACATGCACAGCAATACAGATTTCTCCTGTGCTCTTTTTTTTTTTACTCTTAGTTTTTATTAACAAGTAATGTGTGCTTACTAAATCTAATGTAAAAAAAATAGAAGAAAAAGAAGATAAAAATTTTTGCAACGCCACCATTAGCACTGTTAACCGGCGTGTCCTTCCAGCCTGGAACACACACAGGTGTGTGCAGAATGTACACACACATTTTCATTCACTGGAACCAAACACAAGACACGGAGTGCACCCGGAGGCAGTCCCACCTGGACTTCAGCGCCAGCACAGCCAGAGACGAGCTGTGGGGCTTTGGCAACCTACTGTGTCTGCCTAGAGCTCAGTGCTCTCGCCTGTACGTTGAAACTCACGGGCTGTCGGGAAGACTGAGAGATGTAAATGGGTCCGAACCATGCAGCTGTTCCCAGCGACGTCTGCCCTTATGCTGTCATGTATCGTTACATTTAGCATTCGTGTAGTCACTACAGTTTATTTTTAACCTACTTTTTACTAAATAGCATACTACGTGTAAGAATCGCCACATCAGGAAGCACATTGCTACAGCACCGTTTACTTCACTTTTCAATCACAGTTCACATTCAGCATTATTTTGTGTGAGTTACAGGTGTACGACACAGTGGTTCCACAACCATACTCTACAAAGTGCCCCACCCCCCGCCTGCCCAGTACTTCCAGCGCCCACCTGGCTGCATGCACCATGGCTCCAGTATCATCGACTGTTCCCTGCACTGCACCTGACATCCGGGACTGTCTGCTGCAGCGCCGTTTGTAGTGACCTTGAAGCATTCTGTCCTGTGGCTGTTGTGCAATTTGCTCACCAGTCGGGACCTTCACCATTTTGATTTTTTTTTTTTTTACTCTTTTTCTGTTAATGGTCTAGCAGAGGTGCCATCACGGAGGAAAACTGAACTCACTTTTTGTTTGACAGCTCTTTTCCCTTTCCTTAGGGAAGGGCTCACGGTCTAGTGTTTACAATTATTCCTCTAAAATGAATGAGCTTGAGGTACCCTGAAGGCGGAACCTGCATCCAGTGTCACTGTCACCAGATGCCTCCTCGGCAGGAGTTTGCCCATGGTTGATGATGGACGTTTTTGTTGTTGTTATTCTCTTTTCTGCCAGTCCCTGAGGAATTCGATCGTCAGAGCTTTCCACGGGGCCTGCCTTGTAGAAACGGCTGGTGTGGAGGCTGTGGAGAGGACACATTGCCCTTTGTCCTGACCAGGGACCAGCCCTGCAGCCCCGGTCCCCAGCCTCGTGGGCTATGGCATTTCCCGCGAGCACTCTCGGCTCCTGTGTGGGCTGCGTCTGCAGTTGGGATTGTCCCGTGGCCCTATGATCTCACCCACGTATCACAGCCCACTCTGGCCTTGTCGATGCGTAGGAAGGGCTGTGTTGATGGAGCCCCCTTTATGTTTAAAATTTTTTAAATATGCACATTCCTCTTTAATACACAGACATGTAACACACACAAAAAGAAAAAAAAACACTCATGTAAAAGGCCCCGTCAACAAAGAATAGACAGGAAGCATCTACACTAAATCAAATAAGGTTCCTGCTTTAAAACTTGGCTTTACTAGCTGCACCTGGAAAACAAGCAACAAGGCTGTTGCGAAAGGAAAAAGAAAATTCCCGGCACTGAAGGAATATACGCATGAGGGAAATTTACTAAATCACAGATCCATCATTAGGGAATGTTTAAACCTTTGTACATATTCAAAATTCATCAGGGCTTTGTGAAATGTATGATTGGGGGAGGGCATTAAAAAATCTACCTGTTCTCCTTAGAAAATAGTGACAAGAACTCTCCAAAAACTAGAGACCAGCAAACCACTAGAAGTTTGGGAAGTGTTACCCTTCAACTTCGAAGGGTGTATAGAACTGAGAATGCAAAAGCAAGGTAACAGTGGGAGAGGAAGCCTCATTTGCAGTCTAATTTTAATGGAGTCTGGTTCTTGTGTTTTTGTTGACCTTGAAAAGTTGTATCCTGAAAGCAAGACAGGAAGGCAGCAAAGGAACATGAGTTCAGGGAACTTGGATTGTTTATGGAAACACCCATCTAAGAAACACAGATTCTTCACGGGGGAAAATTGGTTTGGGTTTACATTGGGTTCACACCCCTGGCATTTGAGGTAACCTTGCAAACCTGGAAATGCAGAACATCCATCGCATAGACAGTCTTTGGGTTGGGAGCATGTGACTGCCCACAGCTGACTCTGCTAGGTTTTCTTTGACCTTGACCTAGAACTGCTGGTGCCATGCAGTAATTGGTGGGCCTTTAATTGTGTTCCCACAGGAAACCTCCGCAGAGGACCTCCTGAGGTTAACATCTAAGAGTTTGCCTGACCTGACCAGCTCGGTAGAGGACGTGTCCTCTTGGACTGACAACGAAGACCAGGAGCCAGACGGGGAAGAGGACGAAGGAACTGGCTCGTCTTCCATCCGGGGAGCAGTAAGTGTGCCTGCGGCGCCGGGCTGCTCTGCTGGAACGGTGTCCCCCCGGAGACGGGGCTGCTGGGGTCTGGGATAAAAGCTCGAAGTAGTATGACAGAGACCAGAATGGGAGAGGACCCCAGCGTATTCTCTGTATGTATTTACTTTTTGTCAGAATCTTCCAGAAAGATCTATGAGGGTAATGCTTTTCATTTAAGAACGAACATTGAAACTGGAAACAGGATGAGAGAGAAACTGAGTATGAAGTTCAGTGAGTACATCCGTTTCTAAGATGCTTAATAACATACGCAAGGATTTTATTGTTGTTTTTGACAGAGTGTTTGAAAACTATTGTTTGTGAATTTAAACTTAGACTGAAAGATTTCTGGTTGAAAGCATAATGTTAAAATAACACAAAACTCTTTTGTGCAAAATTGAATAGATAGGTGTTAAATTTTGAAACAGATGAGGACTCCTCCGGGGCTTGAAGCTCATCCTTTCACAGCCCGGGATGCCTCACACCCTCCGTTGGCCCTCGCACACGGGCAGGGGCGCTTTTGGGGACCTGTGGTCGCAGTGGGGCTCCGTGGTCTCTGCTTTGTTTCCCAGACCTGACAGATGCGTCATTTCTAGTGTAAATTCTTTTTTAGTACATTTTATTGATTATGCTATTATAGTTGTCCCAATTTTTCCCCCTTTGTCCACCTCTGCCCGATACCCCCATTCCCTCCAGCAATACCCTCCTTAGTTCATGTCCATGGGTCATGCATATAAGTTCTTTGGCTACTGCATTACCTCTACTGTTCTACCATCCCCCTGTCTATTTTGTACCTGCCAATTTGTACACCTAATTCCCTGCACCTTGTCCCCTATTCTTCCCCTTCCCCCGCCCAAGTGATAAGCCTCCAAATAATCTCCATATCTATGGTTCTGTTGTTGTTCTACGTATTTGCTTAGTTTTATTATTTGGATGTACTTATTGATAGTTGTGGGTGTGTTTCCTTTTTAATGTTCATTGTTTTGATATTTTTTATATAATTCCTTTTATTGTTTCATATAATAATGGCTTGGTAATGATGAACTCCTTTAGTTTTACCTTGTCTGGGAAACACTTTATCTGCCCTCCCATTCTAAATGATGGCTTTGCTGGGTAGAGCAATCTAGGTTGCAGGTCCTTGCTTTCCATCGCTTTAAATATTTTGTGCCAGCCCCTTCTTGCCTGAAAAATTTCTTTTGCAAAATCAGCTAATAGTCTTATGGGGACTCCTTTGTAGGTAAATCTCTGCTTTTCTCTTACTGCGTTTAATTCTCTTTATCTTTAACCTTTGACATTTTAATTATGATGTGTCTTGGAGTGGACCTCTTTGGGTCCATCTTGTTAGGGACTCTCTATTCTTCCTGGACTTATATGTCTATTTCCTTCACCAAATTAGGGAATTTTCTTTCACTATTTTTTCAAATAAATTTTCAATTTCTTGTCCTTCCTCTTCTCCTTCAGGCACCCCTTTGTTTAAAGATGTCCCATAGTTCTAAGCCTGTCCACATTTTTTTTAGTTCTTTTTTTTCCTGCTATTGTAATTGAATGCTTTTTCCTTCCCTGTGTCCCGAATTATTGATTTGATTCTCAGCTTCATCCACTCCAATAGTGGTTCCCTGTAGATTTTTCTTCATTTCACTTAATGTAGCCTTCATTTCTGCTTGGGTCTTTTTTATGCTGTTCAAGTACCCAATGAGTTCCTGGAGCACCCTGATAACCAGTGTTTTGAACTCTGCATCTGATAGGTTGCTTATCTCCATTTTGTTTGGTTCTTTTTCTAGAGTTTTGTTCTTTTCTTTCATTTGGACCATATTTCTTTGTCTCCTCAATTTGGCAGCCTCCCTGTGTTTGTTTCTGTGTATTAAGTAGAGCTACTTTGACTCCTTGTCTTAGTAGCATGGCCTATTGTAGAAAAGTACACCTGTTTAGTTGTATGGGGCAGAGCCTTAGGTGTTCACCAGGGCGGGGTGACCCGTGTCACTGCTTTGCTGCTCTGTGTTGGGGCAGACTCTGACAGTGGACATTGCCGCTGCCTGGCCGCTGGAGTTTTGTGCAGGAGGAAGTTATCTCCCAGCACTCGCCCTGTTGCCAGTCACTTCGCTTCCTCCCCGTATGCCAGCTGTGCCCTTCCAGCTGTAGCCCTGGTGCTGAATCCCAGAGTGGATGGGTCTGTGTGAGTCCTAAGTCCATTGAAGGCCCTTTAAAAGGAGTCTCTTAGGAATCCCTTGGTTTCTTCTGCTGCCCCAATCTCCACTGGTATTTACAGCCAGAAGCCACAGGGACTTATCTTCCTGGCAGTGGAACCCTGGGCTGGGTGGTTGGGTCTGGGGCTAGGGTCACTCGCTCCCAGTGTATCCCTCCTGATTTTGATCCACCACACATGGGACGTGGGGCCACCCATTCATGTGTCCATGCCTCTCTGTGCAACCCTCCGCGTCCGCACACCTCTCCTACCTGTCTGGATGAGTGTGGCTTCTTGAAATCCTTGGTTGTCGGACTTCCACACAGCTTGATTTTCTGAAAATTCTGGGTGATATTTGTCTTGCAGTCTCGTATTTTTTGTATAGTTGTGCGAGGAGGCGAGGCATGTTTACCCACGTCTTCATCTTGACAGGAAGTCTAGTGTAAACTCGTGTTAGCTTTTGCTCCCCACCCAACCAGCCACGGAAAGAGGGCTGACTTTCTGCCATTTGGAGCCCTTGGGATTGCTTGGTCAAAGGTTTTCTCCAGAGAGGTTTTACTGATTTAAATTTCTAGCAGTGCCCAGTTCCCATCATCGCCAATGACATTACCTTTAAAAATAATTACCAGTTAGTCACATAGGGTTTTATATGCTTGTATTGTAGTTTTTCCAAAGGAATTGCAGTGCATTCTGTCCAACACATAATGCGTTGGGGAACTTTATGTGGCCGTTAAGGAGACACAAACGTCTCCAGCACGAATTCTGCACGAGCACACATGTTCCTGGGCTGTGTTTCTGGGTTTCTCCACCTCGTCACCCCAGCTGCCGCACACACACCCCTCAAACCCATGATCGCGGGTGGAAGAAGCAGAACTGATCCTGCCCTCACAGTTCCCCCTTCTCCGTGCCTTGGGGACCCCCTCACCCACTTCTCCTCCCCCCTCACACAGCACTCAGAGGAGGAGACTCCCGGGCTTCTTCCTGGGCTCACCACGCGCACCTGAACACCCGTCCTTTGTCAGCCATTCCCTTGAGGTCTAGTTGCAACCAGGACGCCCAGGCCCGAGACAGAGCCCTGCAGGGCCAGGGGAGGGGCCGCTGGCACAAGGCATCTTCCGGGCATCATAGTCTATCCAGGACCTGCCCTCTGTACCTCATGAAGGTGCTCAACTACTGGGAAAAAACAGACATATATATATTTATATATATGTTTAGTTCTGTGTTTACAGTCCCAGACTCTTGGTTGTGTCGTTTTTAAACACGGATGCACCTCCCTAAACGAAAGCACCTGGAGCGGTTTCGTGAGCTGGGTTGCCGAGTCTCCTGTCTCACAGACACGACCGATTCAACCCGCTGCGGAGCCCACTCCAGTGCAACGCTGACGGGCTCCACTCCTGCAAGCGGCGGCGGTGTGCTCCCAGCACTCAGGCTGCGCGAGTGCGACGCACATGCCGAGGACCTGCCAGGAGCACCCTCGTGATTTATTTTGCATGGCTACAATAAATAGCAGTGAGATTTTCCTTCCAAAAAGCTCCAGTCATGCTGAGGATAAAACCATATGGTGAACATCGAGCTTGAGGAATAGAGTGAGGAGAAAAGGGAACGGGGGGATGGGATGGTGAGATGCCTGTCATCTGCATGAGGGTCATCCATCTCCGTGGGGGAGGGGGGTCTGGCTTCGGTGACAGGGCTCTCTCCCCACTGTGCCCCCCCCACACACCCAGTATTGAAGACTGCCCATCAGTGTGAGGAATATCTGAAGGCCAGCTCTCCCCCACCGTACCTGCTGCGGTCCTGGGCCCCTGACTGGCCGTTCTTCCTCAGGCCTGTCTGCTCCACTCTCTGTCTTCTGCTCCGCAGGGACAGTTTTTAAATGAGAGTCTGGCCGTCGTGAATGGTTCCAAATCATTCAGCGGCTCTCCATCACACCGAGGTTAAGATCCCAACTCCTTACCTTGGACTGCCGTCCGTTCCTGCCTGCCTCTGCTGCCTTTTCTCCCGTGTGTGCTCCCAGGAGCCCTATACATGCACACACACCCACATGCATGCACACACATGTACACACACACACACACCTCCTCCTCGTGGCACTGTGAGCCCCAAGTTCCCCAGGCTACTCTGTGCCTCTGCACCTGCTATTCTTTCTGCCTAGAAAGAATATAGACATGTATGTATTCTCTGCCTGGCAACATCACTGTCAACCCGCCCACGGTCACTCCTCCCATCAGCAAGCCTTCCCTGACACGCGAGTTCTCTGCTCTGTGCTCTGCGCTTGGATAGTGTTGTGAGGTGATTTCTGTCGTAGCATTTACCATCTTGTCTTGATGAATGATCTGTTTACTGTTCCGTCTTCCTCATTAGATAGAAACATTTCAAGGGCAAAGACCATGGTGCCTAAGCACTTCTCTACCGCTAGGACAGTACAATGCCTGGAAAATAGTAGGGAGATGGGAGGAAGGGGAGGGATCCTCCTGTGATCTCCTGCCATTCCTTCACCACCTCTGGCCCTTCCCTGGAGGACTAGAAACTCAGCTGGTCCTTACATCCTTGAGGTACAAGCCCGGGTCCCCAGCCTCTGACCCTTCTGCTTCCCTCTCCTTGCCCCCCACACTTGCCCTGCCTGGGCCCCTCTTCATCGGGCCCTGTCTCTTCCACCAGTTAGGTGGCCTCACTGTGGGGCAGAGCAGCACTTGGAGCTCTGACCTTGTGGCTGATTGGAGAATAAAGGACAGCGATTCCCTTCTGGTCCTTGTGGCCAGTTGAGGGGGGTGGGCTCAGCTCCGCTGCAGGGTTTGCACACGTGGAGCCCTGCTGGGGTGGTGCCGCTGAGCGTGTGAGCCCACGGGGGGCACGAGCCCACGGGGGGAGAGCGAGCCGTCGTTCTGTTGCTGCGTGCCAGGATCCCCAGGTCAACCATGGAGGTGACATTGAAAGGAATGGAGGTGGTTTCACTTGGAGATGTTACACGTGTGCTCTTCTCCCTGGTTACCTAAGCAGGACCTTGCTCTCAAAGACTAGATCAAGTTACAAGTTACCCTTGATGCTCCCCCCTCGAAGCACCTGTGATCACCTCCCCCCCAAATCTGCTCATCACGGCTCCCCTGGCATTTAGCTGTTTTCTATTTATTTGTTGCCACTTATTTCTCTGAGGAAAGAAAGAAACTACTTAAGGCTTTCAAACTTTTGAAAGTTTTTAAAGATTTTATTTATTTATTTTTAGAGAGGGAAGGGAGGGAGAAAGAGAGAGAGAGAGAGAGACATCAATGTGCGGTTGCTGGGGGTCATGGCCTGCAACCCAGGCATGTACCCTGACTGGGAATCGAACCTGCGACACTTTGGTTCGCAGCCTGCGCTCAATCCACTGAGCTACGCAGCCAGGGCCTCAAACTTTTGAAGTTAGGGTGCCTCTCCGGGGCCCCCGGTATCCAGTGATGCTCCTTGTGATGAGCACATACTCAGTATACGTCTTGCTCATAAAGCTCGCTGCAGAGCAGTGGGTCTCAAAGTGGGTCCCCGGATCTCCAGCATCAGCATTCCCCAGAAACTCGTTAAAAATACAAATCTTCGCCTTACAGGGGGTGAGGGTGGGGCAGTGACGTTCGGCTGGCTGTTGGAGGCCACAGACCTACCACCCTAGAATCGTGGCCGGATCCGTCCGCAGCCTTGTAGAACAGGACGGGCACTGGTGAACGCGGCCGTGTCGCACTCAGGCCCCCGGCTGGCCGCATCCTGGCGCTATGCCAAGGCTGACCTGCTTCCTCAAACCCCCGCTGAGATCCCTGCAGCTCTTCAGTGCTTGGAAAAATACAGCCGATCGTGCTCACGCCCATAGTGTAGAGTCGAACCAGCCCCCAGTGGGTGAAGCTCCGCCCAGCGGTTCACCGGCCACTGAGGAGTGGGCGTGGTTCTCCATCAGCCGGATCCCAGCACGCGGGGCGTCGTTGGCTGCAGTGTTTGAGGACCAGTCTTTCACATCTGTTTCTTTTTTGGTTTATTATTTGAATGGTATGGACCCTGGGTGATCAGAATGGTATTCGAATTTTTAAAAGAAGATACATCAAAAAACAACAGCAGCAGCACATTCTCGGGACCCACCCCAGACCTGCTGAATCAGAAACTCGGGGGACGGTGCCCAAAATTGTTTTAATTTCCTTCCAGGTAGTGTGGACGTTAGCTAATGTTTGAGAGTTTCAGGGCCTTCCAGTAAAATGAAGGGCACATGTGTTCTTATAGGCTGTTCAAAAAAGTGTGTATCCTTTCTCAAGTGTAAATAATTACAGTTCTTTTTTTAATGAGATTTTTCAGGAAAAAAAAAATATCCACCTTCTGGCCTTTTGAGAGAGTAGCTCTTTTTCAAATGAAGAGATGAAGGGGAGTTTCAATGCAACAGGGTGTGAAATGGGTGAGAACCTCTTAAGTCATTAAGAGCCTGTCTCCTTTTTTGTATTTTTAACCAAAAAAAAAAAAATGGAAGTACTGGTGTTGGTCGCCAAATCTGCAATTGTCACAGCTCCGCTGGGAAGAGTTTGCTCAGCACATCCATCAGCGGGCCTGTCTCCGCTTCCCGTGACATCAGGGAAGCAGTCCTGACATTTTTGGAATCCCTAGGTTGGGGAAATCTTGGAGAACTTCGGGGCGGTTAGGGTTTAAGCAGGAATAAAGGACCTCGTCTCTGCAAAGGAAAGAAGCGCTGAGCTGGGTCTCACGACTCTGTAAGTCTGACGTCGGTGGTTGAGTCTGTGTTTGCTGGGGGAGTGGTGCAGGGGTGTTGGGGCCTGGACAGCAGTGGTCTGGGAGCGGCATCCTCTGGGGTGGACGCCTATCCAGATACAGAAAGCAGGAGAGGCACTCTGGTGTTTTCATTTGGATCAAAAAAGTCATCAAGGGTTCGCTCTACATGTTTCCAAAAATGTCTGGATGCTGAGAACTTGTGTTGCAGCATCTGAAAGTATCGTTTCTGATTGAGTCCAGCTGCCCTGCACGGGACTCAGGGACCTGAGCTAGGTTTTCAGGTGACTTGATCTTAGCGCTTAATGCAAAGAAGAGGGAGCATCAGGAGGGTGAGCTTGTGATTAGTGTTAAAGCGGGAAGATCCAGCGTCTGACCGACAGTCGGATCTTCCCGGTGGGAAGCCGTTACTGCAGAGACACTGGTACGGGGCTCCCCAAACTTTCTGCAAGTGGAGTGAATGCTCTTTCCAGCAGGCCTCGAGGGGAGGGTGGTCAGACAGGCTGCTCACGGGCAGCAGTGGGCTCCGAGGGTCCCTTTAAGCACCAGGCAGCGGCGGCTACTGCTTAGGGATGTCCTCATTCTCTGGGGTCAGGAACAGTCTACCCTTCTCCCTGGGTTTACCCTTCCTCCTCATCTAGGATTCACCTCTTCTAGGAAGTCTTCCCAGATACACACATCCCTCATCCCTGGGCCCCAGCATGCGTTACGCCCTGCATTTTCATCCACGACTCTTAGCACAGATTATAACTTGTATTCATGTGGCAGTTTGGTGAACGTCCTCTTTCCCTATTAGCAGAGGATCCGTGGGCACAGCACCCACGTCAGGTTTGCTCGCTCAGGTATCCCAGGTGCTCAGCAGGGATTGTAGGGTGGGTGGGTGGACAGGCGGGCAGACAGGTAGAGGGTTGTTGGAACTTCTTTCCCTCCTCATGCACCCACAGACTCCTCATCTAAGACTCGGTTACCTCCCACTGACTTACCTGTCTCCCCCAGCACACCAGGACTCTGTAACGGGCAGGGCACCTAGTAGGTGCGTATTATTTGTGCCTGAAAACCAGGAAGTCGGTCTGCCTCTCCCTTCCGGGAGTTGCCCCCTGAGACTCACAGATCAGTGATGTTGAGACAGTTTTTCCAAGGATAGGACCTGGGAGGACACAGTGTCTCTTCCTTGAAAACAGGACATTTGCGGCAGCAGCTCGTTAAAAAAATGAATGGATTTCATATGTTTTGTTGGGTGAAGATTTGAAAGCCAAAAGTAACTACACAGGGAATGTAGGCCTTGATTTTTAAGAAATCAACAATAACAGCAACAACTGATCGCCCCCAGGACGGCAATGAAGCAAAACTCGAGTGAGAAGACCAGACGAGAAGCCACCGGGGCAAGGACCCCGGACCGCCAGCCTCGGAGATGCAGGTTCGGGCTAATTGACCTGAAGTATCAGAGCTCCAGGGAACCGTGGGGATTAGCTGGTCCACACCTTGCATTTTATGAGCTAGAAATCCAGGGTGGGAAAGAAGCCCGCTGAGTTCCACTGGTAGCAGGCTTGCTCCCTGGACGAGTCACCTTATGGCTCACTCACGCCAGCTACAAGGGAAAAGCAAAAAAGAGAAAGGAAAGGAAAGGTGAACACACCAAAAAAAGCATTCACATGGTTTAGCTGGTCCTCGCATCTCCAGGGGTCCCACTGGAGGGACCCATCTGGCAGGTCTGAGTGTTTGGCGGGGGAGGGTGCCCAGGAGTGTCTTTTCAAAAGCATCCTGGGTGGGCACCAGCCTGAGGCAAGCAGCCACACACACTGACCCCAAATTCCCTGAGTTGTACTTTTTTCTCTCCACTGCCCCCAACTGGGAGCTGCCCTCTCTTTCCCCTCACAGCCCTGGACCTCCCCAAGTAGGTCCTAGTTCACACGGACATTCCTTAAGCCCCACGTCCGCTGGCACGGCCACAGAGAAGACCTGGTTTAACACTCGGGGCAGAATTGCCAGAGCGAGATAAGAAAAACCAGGCCGTGATTACTGCTGGCCTAAGAAAACAAGATTTCCATGTGGGGGTGGGTTTTGTTTGCTTTGGTTTGATTTCATACTTAAAGGAGATGAAGTGATTACTTAAATGAGTGTGTGGCGGGGAGGGGTGGCACATGAGATAAGAATAATTATTTGGCCTGGGTGAACTGCCCAGAAAACTGCTGAAGTTTGCATCAGGCTTCCTCCCGGGGCGCATTTTCCGGGGCCTGTTCCAACCTGCTACCTGGCTCTGCGTTGCATTTCCACCGAGCAGTTTGCGGTTCGCAGGGAAGCAGACAACTCGTGTTCTGCGTAGACAAGCAGATATTCCTCAGCCTCGTACCGCCGGGGTCTCCCGAGCACAGTGGGTGGGTGGGGTGAGCACAGTGGGTGGGGGGAGGGGAGCCAGCTGGCCCCCTGGATTGTGGGAGGACAGTATTAGCACTTAAGTAGACGCCTAGCTCATTTTAGGTGCTTTTGTGCTTTCCAGGGTGTGTATGCATTAATCTGGGAGTATCGGATTATAGCTTATGAATCTGTGTTGGGCGTGCCCGCTGGCTGCACCAGCCACTAAGATTGCAACCCAGCTCAGAGCAATGGGAAATGCAGGTAAAGAGGTCCCCTCCGTGAGCAGTCAACTTTACGGTCGTCGTTTGGATTTGAAAAATCCCTTCAGGTTTCCGTGAGAATCAAGTATGGGCTACGAGAGCATGTAATAAAGTGTCTTTGCCCTCAAATCTGTTTTCTTTATGAAAATAATACTGTAGAAGTCATGAAGGGAACTTCTCTCTCCAAGTAGGTTATTTCCTGCCCGTTCAGCGTGCCAAGGTGCCCCTCAGCTCCGCCCCTTCCTGCAGTTGTTCCTCTGATAAATATCACCCCCAGGAGCTTAGTTTTAAGTGGTTTGGGGGCGTTCAAATCCCTGGTTCTCCCATTGAAATGTTAAGTAGCATATATTGACTTGAGGGGAAGTGGCAGTTCAGAAATGAAAGTGAAATAGAAATTTCTTCTGCCGTAGACCGAGGGGTGGCCGTCACACGGGGAAAGCAGACAGGACAGTGCGTGCCCTCTGTCGGGGGTGACGCGTCGTGCTTGTTCACGAGCTTCGCTCAGTCTGGGAGGTGACAGGAATCCCTGAGATCCCTGTCTTTTGAGACTTGGCATAGACATGGGGCTGATACACATGATCAGATTCTTTCTCTTAAGAGAAACAGGGTATCTCCACTTGGTGTCCATTCCAGTTCCTGTGTTTGTTGTTGAAGGCGAATGATGAAGTCGCCCTTTGGCAGTGCCTAGGTCACTCAGATGGACAGGCAGTGCGTGGGTGGAAGGAAACGGGGCAGAAGCCTCAGTTGAAGACTCTGTGAGCAGTAGGGGGTTCGGAGTTCTGGGGTGTCTTTCTCCTTTCCCCACATCTCTGCCACCACAGTAAGGCCTGGCCGTGACATAAAAACAGAGCAGAATGGAAGAGTAGAAGCTGCCCTGTGGAATCCAGGGCAGAGATTTTCCGTAGAAGTAGAGCTGTTTACAATGAACAGAATTCTCCCCACCCACGTGTTTTGTTCGCCCAGGGTTTTGTTTGCTGCTTGTTTGGTTTTTGCTTGCCCAGCTTGTCTTACGTAAGTTACTGACGTAGCGAACGACATTTGCAGACAAGGTGAGCCGCACCTCTTCCCCTGGTTCTTGCTCTGGTTTCTTCACCAGGAAGAACCTTCCTCCCACCCCTGACCCTCAAGATTCTGAGGGCCCTCGTTCCTCGGAGACTTTGCTAACGACTCCCGCCTCCGTGGGCTCTGCTTTCTCCGACCGCCAGTCTCATTTGTCTGTTTGTCACATTATAGCTCTTAAAAATCAGAAAGATACCCCTGACTTATAATAAGCAGGTAAGACAGATGTTTCCAAAATGTGCTAGTAAAGCTGTGTCCAATTGATTTCCCCTAGAAACAGATATGTTAATAAATATTTGTGGAATTGTCTCCTAAGCTAGTGGTGGCAAATAGGTGGCCTGCACATATTTCTCCCTCTCTCTCTCTCTCACACACACACACATGCACACGGACACATCACCTCTTTACCTCCCAGAGCAAACATTTCTAACTCTTCCTAACACTTTTCCCACTGATACCAGATGCAACCTCAGAAGTTGATAACATGGCATTCAGGTGCCCACATCCGAGACCTAGTGTGAATCAGCACTGGCCTGAGCCAGCTGGACTTTGCCACCCATCTGAGCTGGCCGCTCTGGGGGGATACAAAGATACAACACAATCTTCCTCTCTTACAGTATTTATTATATTCCATAACGAATGATAGGTTTTTCTGTATTTTCATATTCCCCTCTTCTGTATAATAAATCCCTAGCAGCCATGTGCTGTATATGGCCTAAAAGAGGGATGTCTGATTTCTTCCAGGGATCAGGGAGTGTTCAGTGGATGGGTGGTATTTGACTGTTTCATAGGATTTCCATGAAAACACCCTCAAAAAGGGGTGACATTCTAGAGCAGAGAAACAACAGGCACGGTGATCCACCAGCAGAAAATGTTAAAGCCTGTTTAAGGATTAACAAACAGCCTATTAAACACAAAGGCTCAGCCCATGCTTTTAGTTCCGGACTGAGGAATTATGACTTAGTTTACAAGTGCTGTGACTCACTGATGGTTTTTACACTGAGTGATGAGGTCAAGTTCATTCCCACAGCCTGGACGGCGGAGTTGTTTTTAGAGGAGATACGTACCTCGGTGGGCCACTAAGCCTTGCCTCCGGTAGCAGCTTCCTTAAGGTGTCTGTACTTGTCCGTGCCTTCCCTTCAGCATCCTGTGTTTCCTAAAAGTTCTCAAGTTTGTTCACAGTGACTTTGCATAGGGACGGGTAGGCTCGGGTATGAGCTATTCCTAGAAGCGAGAGGTTGGCAATGGTGAAGTTCAGATCATAAACATGTGAGGCTCTGCTGGCCCAACAGTGTCCATGGCGACAGCCCTAGGTGGCTTCATAGTGCAAAAGCAGCCCCAGGCCACAAGGGAGCTCATGGCCACGACTGTTCTAGTAAAACTTTACAAAAACAGGTGTGGGGCCCTGTGGGGCCCCAGGCAGCGCTTTGCCCACCCTGCTGTAGAGGATCACGGGTGAGCCGGGACAGCTTCCGCGTGCTGCTTGCCAGGTGGTCTCCGCAGAGCGTGGCTCAGCTGTCCAGTCCAGTTCTGCAAGGAGCGCATGCCCTTAGGAATATCTGTCAGCAAGTCAGCGCACACTCAGCACCGCTCCCGGAAAACACAGAACGCAGAGCAGCTCTCGGGGGGTCTGGGAAAGGCGGCAGAAGGCCCTAGGGTCCTGCCTGGAACGTGCCAGACCAAAATTTCATCACAGCATCTTCAACAGGACCGGTTCCTCGGCATCCAAAACCTGCCTGTGTGGAATGCCCCGGTAAAACAATCCCTTTCTGTAACAGTCAGCCGTGCAGTCACAGAAAACTCCCTCTAAACCGTTCACGTCGGGGGAAGGGCCCTGGAAGGATCTGGCTTGTGTTTACCGTTGCTGCTCAATTGGATTCGACTCAGCTGCTGTGTCGGACCACCTCTGGCGATTCAGCCCGTGTTTTCTTTCCTGCCATTCATTCCTTCCGTGTACTTCTTCAGTCTCTATTGCATGCCTTTTTGATAGCCCAAACCCACCCACCCCGCAACTTTCTATGTATCTTGAGATTTTCCCACACAAACAAATACACACACACATACCCCAGCTTCATCCCTCTGGCCTGGAGAGTGCAGCACACACAGTCCTGCTCCCAGAAATATGTCCGGCGAGAGCAGGCAGCCGGCTCCTGCTGACCAGTGGCCCAGAGGTCTGCGCTTAATGACCAGCCCACAGACCCAGGAGAAACAGATCCAGGCCCTGCACCGTTCTCACCCAGTGGGCCATGGGAATGTAGCAAGAGTGAGCGATTCCTGCTTTATAGAGGTGTCTGTCTTGGCTTCCGTTTGAAATCAATACCAAGGAGGGACAGGCTCTCCCTCTTTGCCACCTGCATCTGCTGTTACGTTTTTGAAGAACTGAGCCAAGAATGACTTGAGGACACTGACCTCTCCTTGGGAAGGTGACAGATACAGATCTACCCCAGGCGGGGCTAACATGCACCTAGGAGTGATCACATGCCTGTCTCCTTAAAGGAGGATGTATTTGCCTCGGCCTTCTAAGGGACCAAGAGAGCTATTTGATTTGCATGCATAAAAATCATCCAGCTCACCAACAAAGTGGGCTCAGATTGCTTGGGGATGATAAATGGGAGGAAACCGGAAACGGGCTTGGTTAGAACAAGGACAATGTTATTTCATCGGCTGAGCCGCAGCCCAGCGCCTCTGTCCACATCAGCTGCTGCTTCGCCCAGCTGCCTCCCAGCTCTGGTTCTCCCAGAAGCACGCTGGCATTTGGCCAGCTCCACTCCTCAGTTTCACTGTTTTCCTCTTCAGTCCTGAGTTACCCTCTTTGTTGGAAAGCAATGAGTCTAGTGTTGCAGTAGATTTGTGTTTGAATTTCTGCAGTCAGCTCTCAGGCTTCTTGCTACTTTGGGGCTGATTTATGGTTGTTCTCATTCCCTTTTTCTGAATGGTTATTTATTCCCAGCCCTGGCCTCCGCTGCTCCTTCAATCACTCAAACATCTGCCCCAGAGATTTGGAAAGCAAGCGTCCCTCGGCAGCCTAAAAACGATCTCAGTGAGACTGAAGCGTGAAAGGGAAGTCTCCAGGCTCCACTGTCCTGCAGAAACTGACCAGGGGAAAGAGCCAACACAGCTTCCCAGGGATTTGGAGCCTGGATATCTTCTGTCACATCTGCAGATTTTTTTTTTTTTTTGTCACGTACTGGGAGCCATAAAAACATGGCAGGAACTGGGTGCAGCCCAGTCCTCCTGCTGTTTTCCTTGGGATCAGATGTGCTTGCGCAATGGAAACGGCGGGATATAAAAGCCACACTTCGCAGGGGCTGTTTGTGGGGCTTCCAAAGTTAGCTGAGAAAGACAGATGCTGCTCAGGAGCGCGACCCTCCGTTAGTCACGGCGCGTTCACGGAGATCTCAGAAAGGCTCCGGACAGCAGTCACAGCGCCTTTCTGAGTGCCAGGCTTCCAGCTTGGCCCAGAGAGGCCTGTCTCATGGTAAACGATGATATTTGCTCCCCGCCCCGAGAAGGCGAAAATGTGCCAGGAGCTAAAACTCAATTTCCATGCTGTTTCTCATCCAGAATTATTTCTAGCCACCTTGTCCAGTGCGGCTTTTCAGAGGTTTTGCAATGAGACGAAAATGTCAACATAATGATATTCGGATCATTAAAATGCCAACCATCCAAATCCCCTTGCACATGATAATCCGAAGACATTAAAACCTGAAGTAATTAACATCCGAACTTAAATTTCCTTGATCTTTTGAGTTAAAAACCAGAGCACTGCACAGCCTCCTTCCGTCTCTCCTGTTTCTTATTTTGCTCCATCCTAACTAAGGAAATTCTTTTTTTTTTTTTAATTTTATGCTGTATTGGGTTTGGGTGGACAGTTTGGTGGTTGGACAATCACCTACCTCAGTGTTCCCCTCAGTATTTCCAGTTCTCCACCTGGCCCCAGCTGGTCGTCACGGTGTCACTGACTGTATTTCCCGTGCTTTCCTTCCTCCCCTGTGCCTGTCCTGTGACTGCCGACCTGTGCTCCTCGGCCCCTTCCCCTCTCTCACCCAGCCCTCCAGTTCCTCCCCCTGGTAGCCCCCTGTTTTCTCTCTCTCTACCTATGAGTCTGTTTCAATTTGGGGTTGTTCTGTTTTGTTTTATTTTTTTCATTTATTTTGTTCTTTAGATTCCACATGTAAGTGAAATCCTGTGGTGCTTGTCTTTCTCAGACCGGCTTACTGACCAAGGAGATTCCTGATGTCGGGTGCCGGGGGAGGTGGTGCTTTTCGGCATCTGTGTCTATCTAGCCTGGGCTGCCTTCCGCTGAAACAAACACGGCCCTTTCAGCCCCAGGAAAGTTGCATTTTTTCAACAGCAGGTCTCTTGTTAGTGAAACAGAAGTGAAGAAAGAGTAAAGAGACCCACATTGGTATCAAAACATTGCCCACGTCAGCAGGCAAATGAGCCCATCCCCAGCCCCTGGACAGTGGTCCCAGGCAAAGTTTTGTTCCCAGGACTTTATTTAATTTTGCCAGAAACCATGTTAAGAATAGTAAAAAGTCTGGAATTTTACACTACAGATTAATGGACACTGGCAGAAGACATGGGATTCCTGGGTCAGAGACAAATGACTTTGTTACTCTGGCACAGCACTTTTGGGCTTTCTCCAGTCCCAGTTTAAGATTCCATTCCTCCTGGCTGGTGTGGCTCAGTGGATTGAGCACCAGCCTGTGAACCAAAGGGCTGCGGGTTCAATTCCCAGTCAGGGCACATCCCTGGGTTACAGGCCAGGCCCCCAGTTGGGGGCATGCGAGAGGCAACCACACATTGATGTTTCCCACTCTTTCTCCCTCCATTTCCCTAAAGATAAAGAAATAAAGTCTTTAAAAAAATAAAAATTAAAAAAAATTTTTAAGACTTAATCCCAGTTTAGAGCTTCATGTTTGCATGACTGTCCCCTGCACCACCCCCCATTCCCGCCCACATACACACAAGTCCTCTGGAAACGATGCAGAGGGCCTCGGGTGGATGCGCATGCAGTGGGTTTGTATCCCAGCTAAGGAACCCTGAGTATAGATGACCTGAATCTTTTATGGCGAGCTGGAAGCAAACCTGATTGCTCTTTGCTCCAGAGAGAGGCATTATCTTTTTTCTCCTGGACAGTATACAAATCTGCTGCTTTCTCTTGAGACACTGTCTCTACCTGTCAAGGCTGTTCACTCTACAAACATCCTTGAAGGGGTAGATAATCCACAGAAAAAACAGCCTGTGCCTCTGTCCACAAGACACAGAAATGGGAGAGCCCCGTGGAGAAATGTCTCCCGAAAGGCCATAGCAGAGACGCAGTACTGTCAAGTGAAGGACGGTTGATGATGAAAATATTCTTGGCTTCTCTTGAAGATGCCAGTCAGTCTGTAGCAGTTGTTTGGAGTGCGTGACTGTGAACTTAAACTCAACTTGCAGGAATCTTCCCAATCTGGGTGGGAGAATCCATCTGGTCCTACTTACAGTGCCTTTTGTTTGTAGTCAAGAGCTTCTTTTAGAAAACTTTTTAAAATTGACTTTTAGTGAGAGAAAGAGAAACATCAATTTGAGTTCCACTTATTTATGCATTCATTGGTTGATTCTTGTATGTGTCTTGACTGGGGATCAAACCCATTACCTTGGTGTATTGGGACAGTACTCTAACCAACTGAGCTACCCAGACAGGGTCAAGAGCTTCTTGATTTGCATTCACACTTTGAGATAAAAGCATAGGGCACCCTGGTGTGCCACGCTGGGTGTTAATTGTATCTCTGACAGAGCTCCCTCATTCTCAGACTTTCCATTTCCACTGCCTCTTGACAAAGAAGTGCTTAGACTAGAGACCACTGCATCTCTCGCTCCCCCCATTCAGCTTGAAACACACCCTCTGCAGATCCATGAACCAGACCTGCTGTTGATGATGCTGAAGCTTACACCCCTGGTGCGCTAGCGAGGCTAGTGCCTCTGCCCCCCGCCCCTGGGCAAGTCCTTCCTCAGGTTTTGAATGTTCCAGGGGTTGAGTAGCACAGCTTTCTGCTATGTATTTTTGGGCAGTAGTTGGACATGCCTCTGGTGTTTCTTATCTGTCTCCTTTTGGGAAGACTCACTTTGAGTTTCTGGTTAACCTGCTACTTAAATGGACCACTTTCTGCTTCCGTAGCCCTGCTTGCTGCGTCTGGGTGCCTTTTTTTTTTTTTTTACTTCCGCTGTTCCTCTGCTTTCCGACTCAGATATTTTTTTCCAAAATGCTATTCTAGACTCTGTCACATGGGGCCCATCGTTGTGAAAAAGATGGAGTGAATGAGTCCTCTGTTTACTAAAGCATCCACTGTGCAAACGTCTCTTGACCACCAGCACCTCTGACTTGGCTAAGTCCACCCAGGAAATAGTCCCCCATCAGACCAACGTGCACTGCGGGCCTGTCATTGTCCCACCTGGCTCCCATTTCTCGGGCCGCTTCCATCGGGGCAACAAAAATAACTATATTCCTTTAAAATTTACCCAGGAATTTTTTTTCTGTTCATTCTTCCTGGTCTTCCTTGCTCCTTTGCTTTAAATCTGATCCCTCCAAGTATAGGTGTCCCAAATCCTCTTACTCAGGCTCTTCGCATGCAGCTCGTCAATCACATCTCTCAAGCTTCCGTGCCTGGGACCCCTGCAGGAAGTCCTTGCGCTGTTCTCTGTGGCTTTGCCTCTCTTCCTCAGCGGGGTTTCTCCAGGTCCCCGTCAGCCCCCCCCCCCCCCCCCCCGACCTAGGAAGAGCCACGCGCCTCCCCACTTTACAATGCTTGCTTGGAGAACACGTAGTCACATCTCTCTCTCCTCCTTACACATCGCTCTGCCCCGGACGTCACAAACCCCCCTCCCCTTCGTCTGTGTCCAGTCTGCCGTCGGAGGTCTCATCCTCCTGAGGAAGCCTCTCTGTTCCCGCAGCAAGTCACCAGGTCTCCTGCGTGGCCTCTCTCGAACCGCTTCTGCTCTGATTGTCAGGTCAGAGTGTGTTCTCAGATCCCCCTGGGGGTCCCGTGCAGACTTGATTGCTAAAAATCCAGTGTCCCAAATAAAACTGTCTTCTTAACTGCCGGGTTTGCAGTAACATCATGGAGCCTTCTTCCTCATCTTCACTCCGAGAAGATGGCGTATTCTCTTTGGGTCCCCATTTCTTTGGCTTCACCCGTGAATTAAACCTGGTCCCTCCTGTAGGTGTGGAGTTGGAGTAGGTGCTGCAGTCCACGGCTGTAATCCTAGTCCACATACTCACTGAATCCAGAGGCACCCTGGCACCTTGGAGGGAGAGAGATTCGGGTTTTTGGTGTTGGGGGGTTTTGTTTTTGTTTTTCTAACTAAACCTTCCCTGTACCCCCGTGATACACATTAGGAACTCTCCTGGTATTCTCACGTGCATTCTTATTTAATCCTCATAATAAGTCTATAAGATAAATTACAAGGTAAGTTTAACTCGCAAGAAGTATGTATTTTTGTGCCTGTGTTATGTAACTAAAGAACTACTTCTGACATCAGTGTGCTATTAATATATTACAGGCACAGACGTGTCACAACCCATGGTACCTGTGACTTGCATTATGTACACTTTGTGTGTCTGTAGTCCGTACAGAGGGTGGGTCAGAGTTGCTGCTTAAATACCCGCATTCTGAATAGAGAGCAACCTGAGGGTAACAACCTCTTCTCATTCGCAGGCCGGGGTCTGCCTGGGTGCAGCCGGAGCCCCACTCTGCCACTCTCCGTGTCTGGAGTGGGCTCAGGGGGAGGGCAGGGAGGACAGGGGATTCCAGCTCAGCCCGCATCTGCTCTGGAGGCTGCTCCTGTTTGGACCAGGGCACTGGTGAATTACAGAGCCCTGGGTCCTGTCCTGGGTCCTGTCCCAGGTCCATAAGCCGGGGCTTTCATTAACTCTGTACGTGGCTCTGATGCACACCAGGCTTGTCTGGGTCATCCCTGACCCCGGGGATCTCCCTCAAAATCAGATCTCCTCCAGGTACCCGCATCAATCAACTTCAACTCCTTCAGCCATTTCTTTTACCACTGCTTCCGCCGAGATCCTCTCTCGGCAACTGAGTCGTGTGTACAAGCCAAGTTGCTCTGGGGAGGATTCAGTTGAATCCTTCTGCGATGCCAGTTTAGGGTTCAACTTCGTCGGCTTGGACCCCTGGCCACACATCGGTCTACGTCCTGGCTTTTAGAACTTCCTTGCTGCTGTCTTCTCTTCTCTTTGTCCTTGTGGGATTCTGTCTTCGGTTTTAAAAATCTCTTCCCTCTCATTTTAGTATGGTTTCAAGAGGGAAATCTGTCCATCTCTTATCAGAAGCCTGTATCACTTAATTCTTAAGTCGAGCCTCATTTTTCAGATGGGGGAACATCGAAGCTCAAGAAGGCCAGCAAGTGTGCCTACTTTGCTAATAAATGATGCAGCTGAGATTCGCGCCCAGGCAGCTGGGTTCTTCGCCACTCTGCCCTAGCACCTCGCTCTAAAACCAGAAGCAAGGATTTCGTCTTCACGGAGAGAGTGTCTCCTAGCTTACAGGTGTGGAAAAGTATGCACACAGAGAGGCTCTCACTGGGAAATTGGCAAGCTGTATCAGATTCCATTAATCTAATGGCATTGTTGTATGACACATGAATTAGAAATTGCTGATGAATAATAGATTGTATCAACTGCTTCTCTGAACCAAAGGCCCTCCAGAAGAACTTTTTGCACATTCCATTTTAGGGCAACTAAAATGACATCATTTCCAGAACAGTTTGATTTGTTCTGCGAATCTGAAAAAAAATGACAACACAGGGACTTTCTTGGAATGGGAACATTTTCACACAATGGTCGTAAAACTCAAGAGAGGCTCATTGTAATCAAAATTGCACTTCCAGGGTTGCTACTTCCTGAACTAATCTGGAACTAACGTGTCTAAGCAACCTGCTTCCTGCTCACTGAGTCACGAGCCACCCGAAGTCAGGGCAGACGGGTTCTCTGCTGCAAGAGGAGGTGGTTCCATTTAGATTCGGGGCCCTATGCCGGCGGGCGCCCGTGCCGCGTGCCTTCTGCAGCGCTGTGAGAGCTCTCTGGGCCCACTCCCAGTTTGCCACGGGCTTTCAGGAGTGATGTGGCAGGCACCATCTCTACCATAGGTGTCTTTGGTGTCAGGCATCTTTCTGCGTATTACACAGATCATAGAAACCAAATCTCATTTCATTCTTCGTTGTATCTGAGGACCACGAGAAAGACTGTTCTTTAAGGCTGCGATTCTTTCTTCTAAGCTGCCTCCCTCAGACTCTGGACATCAGGAAGAGTTCAGGCACTTGTGTTTGCCTCCCAGGGACTTCAGGCTGACAGGGCGTCTGTGCCCTTGTAAAACTCTACACCACTCGTTTTGTGCCGACGCTCTTCACACACAGTCAGCGCGAGATCCTGGATATGTCTCGGTTATAAACTGACGGGCCTCACTTCTGTTTCCTCATCTGACAGATGGAGATATTGTTTACCTTGGGACACGTGTTTGCTGTGAAAATCAAGTGGGGGAAAAACTGAGGGGAATGGGATGGGGCGTCCAACCCTTTGACGTCTCTGGACCACCCTGGATGAAGAAGAGTTGCCTTGGGCCACACATTAAATACACAATCACTAGCGAAAACTAATGAGCCAAAAAAAGCTTTAAGTTTATGATCTAGTGTTGGGCCGCATTCATAGCCATCCTGTGCTGCCTGCAGCTCATGGGCCACGGGGTTCAGTATTGATCATCCAAAGTTATTCATTTAAAAGCAGCCCTAGCTGGTGTGGCTCAGTGGATTGAGTACCAGCCTGTGAACCAAAGGGTTGCTGGTTCGATTCCCAGTCAGGTCACATGCCTAGATTGCAGGCCAGGTCCCAGGTAGGGGGCACACAAGGGGCAACTACACATTGATGTTTCTCTCCCTCTCTTTCTCCCGTCCCCTCTCTCTGAAAATAAATAAATAAAATCTTTAAAAGCACCTTAGGATGGAGGGGCGGGAAATACCCTAGCAGTACACGAAGCTGGAAGTCAGGGACTAAATTGGAAGTCACAGCCCTTTGGCTGGAATGAGTGGAGAAACCATGGGCTGGCCACTTTTCTTCTTGGTTATTCCTGTGAGTGCTCACGTCATCTCCAAAATTTCTGATGTATGAAAACCTGGGGCTATGCTGAAAAAAAAAAAAATAGCGCAGAGACTGGACGGAGGAAACGTCTACATCCAGAATCAGTAGGCTGGGATGGCTTCCCCCCGCTTGACAGGAGCTTCTCTCAGGCTTTCTGATGGTTTGGGCCTTGGCCACCGCGTGAGAAGCTGCCCCCTAAACAGGCACCAGAGGAGGTAGTGACTTGTAAACCTGGGGCCCACCTTTCTCTGTAGGCTGACAGCCACAGCCGGGGGTGTAACTAGCAGGCACCAGAACGTAACTCAGTCTCCCGGAGCTGCTGTTTGCAGTCTGGAGACAGGTCCTTCCCACGAAGTTTTTAAACCAAGCGAAGGAGAGGCTCCTCTGTGGATGACGGCTCTCTGCATGTCTCTCCGTGCCCCGGTCTCTGGCGTGTGTCCGAGAGGGTTCCTCTGCAGCGTGTGTGAATCAGTGTCACAGTTCGGGGCTGAGAAGACAGCTCTCCAGAGAACCTCTGAAATCACCTTCAGGATTCCATTCCTGCCTTTACTTCATCATTTAAACCTGGAGACCTGCCAGTCCCTGACATTGTGGTAGGAATTCAGCAAATTTATCTTAGTTTCATATGTCAGGATTAATTTGTTTTCCCAAAGCCCCTTCCTCAATTTGCCAACATCTCCTCATTTCTCAGACCATTTTTCCTGTTTCTTATCCAGAAACATGCTTGAACTTGAGGGCAAGAACTTGAGGGCAAAGGGCAAATCTTCCAAATCTTATGTATTACGTACAATTTATATATAAACCATTACCTCTTAAAAGGGGATTTACCTGGGATGTTACTCTTACTGCTTACTTTATATGTTTTGATACTGAATTGTAGATACCATGTCTAATTTTTATTATCCATTAAAATTCAGAGGTTTTTTTTTTACCTTATAGTTACATAAGTGTCCAATGACTGCTAAACGTTAAAGGGTATCGTCTGTCATTTTAAACTATCTGGTCCTCCACGTGAATCTTATCTCTTTTAATTCATATGGCTTTATTTCTCCATGAACCTCAAAGAAAAAATGAAGTTTCCCAGGGGAAGGCTCACTGTTTGGATGTATCTCATAACTTTTGTACGAGCAAATGTACGTCTTCCCCCTAAATTCTCTATGAACACTCTCCAGTGCATAAGTCTCCTCTCTCAGACATGTAGTTTTGGTGGATTTTTTTTTTAAGCATGATTGGCTTTTCTCAGAAGGAAGACCCAGTGGGCCTGGGCGTCATCCTTCTGCGTCACCTGTAGCCGTCTGGCAGTGTGGACGAGCAGCCTACAGATGGGTAGGGGAGCTCGTGTGGACGCCTCCCCGTGGCCTGGGCAGGGCTGGGATCTGGGAGGCGCTTACTCAGGACTCGGGAGCAGAGCACATGGACCCCCTGGTTGACCCGAGGGCTGTGGTGGTTTGTCCTTCACAAAATCAAAGTTGTACTATATTTTAAGAACCTTAGAACTGAGTTTAAATGTCTGGTCTACTATTTGTTGCAACTTGCTCTATCAGAAAAAGCACTGACCCACACGTCCAAAGTCCTGGGCTCTAGTTGTGGCTTTGTAGCCGCTGACCACATGGGTGATCTTGTCCGACAAGTTTTCTCAAGAAATGAAAAGACCCCCTCGAGCTCTGTAAACTTGGGAACCTGCCCTGGTTGAGCGGCTGGGTCGGTTGGAGCATCATTCAGAACATCAGAAGGATGGGGGTTCGATTCCTGGTCAGGGCATATGTGGGGTTGAGGGGCTGACCCCTGCTCGGGGCATGTACAGGAGGGACAACCAGCTGATGTTTCTCTCTCACACTGATGTTTTTCTCCCTCTGTCTCTCCCTTCCTCTCTCTCTAAAATCAATAAACATGCCCTGGGGTGAGGATTGAAAAAAAAACAAACAACTTGGAAACCTCCCGGGTTCTGCGCTGTGCGGTGCGGTGCGGTGCAGTGTGTGCGGGGGAAGGACTTGCCCGCGAGGTTCCCGGGTACCGGTTCCAGGGTATCATCGGCAGGGCTGTGCTTTGCTCCTCATCTCTCACGTGGTACCTGGCGTGCGGCTCCTTCCTCCTAGAGAGGACTTCCCGGGAGGGACTGCGCCGGCCTCCCCATCAGCTCTGCGCTGTCTGCGTTTCAGATCCCCGGGGCAGATGAGCCCCACGACCCGGGCGGCTCCGAGGACGCCAAGGGAAACCTGGAGAGCCCCAAACAGGGCGGCGGGAAGATGAAGCTCAAGAGTCGTCTGTCCGGTAAGTGGGACTGTCCGCCTGACGCGATCTTTCTGAGAATAAGGTTCCAGCCTCGGGAGTGGGAGTACAAAACCGTGAGCAGGATGGCCTCCTTTTTCCCCTCAAAACCTCAGAGCTGTTTTTCCTTTAGATAGTGCATGTCTCAGGTGTAGAACGACATTGAGCCTGGCTTCCCCGGGTGGATATTTCGAGTCATAATGAAATGACTGTGGACATCTCCGTTCGTCTCTGCTTACATTTAAATTTCCCATGTGTTTCGTTTGTTTACCTCAGTGGGACCCTTTCAGTGTGGGATATTTCGGATGGCCTGTCTTCCCAGCAAACGTACCTCTCCCCCAAGCCCTTGGTCCACCAGAACGAGGGGCAAAGAGCTGTTTGTGAATTTCAAATCTGCATTTCAGTTCATGGAGGGGGGGCTGGGGGGGGACAAGGAATGGGATGGAGTGGCAGCTTTTGGAACAGACACAGATTTGATGTTTCCTGGGCACAGCCTTGCGGCGACTGGCCTGTGCCCCGAGAGAGGGGGTTAGTGTTGGAAGCAGAGGCTGTGTGCTGGGACCCAGGGGCTTCCGAGGATCCCAGGCACTTTTGCTTTGCCAGGTTCTTTCCTCTATCAAAAATATACTTGCCGTTGCCTGATGGGTCAGTTGGCTGGAGTGCTGTCCCATGCACCAAAACATCGTGGGTTCAACTCCCAGTCAGGACACATACCCTGACTGCAGGTTCGATCCCCACTTGGGGCATGTACAGGAGGCAACTGGTCAGTGTTTCTCTCTGTCTTCCTTCCTCTCTCTCTCTAAAGTCAATAAACATACCCTCGGGTAAGGATACAAAAAATACTAAAATTATGTTTCATGATTGCATTCGTATAAAGTTACAAGCTGGACTCGTTATTGGCTATTCATTGCTAATATGTTCTTTTTTTTCTGAATTTGAGAAATTAAAAAATGCTTGTGAGCTGCTAAAAGTGGTGTGGGCTCTCAGCACTGTGTCCGTGGCCTGATGCAGAAGTTGGCCCCGGCTGCCTGTCCGTGGGAGACTCAGCTGTAGCAGGGTTTGGGAGCTTGGCAGAACCAAGGTTACCCCTCAGCCCTTGTCTTACCTTATCACCTCGGGCCGACTGTTTACCATCCGTGAACTTCCATTCCCTCGAGTGGAAAAAGGAGGTGATAATGCTGACTTTGAAAGGTTGAGCAGATTCTTAAAAATAATAATAATCAACTTATATGAAAGCAGCTGGCAGAAAGCATGTATGTTAACATCCAAAAAAGGAAGTTTCCTCTTCCTGCTACTCACATCAGTGGCGAGAGGCAGAATCTATGCCTGCAACCAAGAACGTCCCCCAGCCACGCCCCCCACCACCCCGCCTGGCCCTGGACTGTTACTCTCAGGTGAGGTGGCAGGTCCAAGGCCATAAACTGTATCAGTTTCATTTCTTCAGTAACAAAATGGATTGCTTTGTGTTTGTAACTCAGGATAATTAGGTAGTACATATCCGAGCAAATGCTGGAAGGTGGGTTTGTGACAAGACAGCGTGATGACCGGAGGGTGGTTAAGGAGAGTTGGCATGAGGAGCAGCCGAGAGAAATACGAGGTCTCTGCAGAAGGTACCCAGCCGTGTAATGTGAAAAACAGAGACATGTACTGAAGAAGATACAAGATACAAGAAACACTGTACAGAGGACAGTGATGCCTCGGTCCCCTTCAAAGTAGGCACCTTGGGACCTCACACAGTTCTCCCAGTCGCCATCAGCTGCCCCATCATATTTTCCTGAATCTTATTAATGATCTGAATCTTTTCCCTTTCAAAGGTGATTTTAATTTTGGGGAAAGCCAGAAGTGGCAGGGCACCGAATCTGGGCTGGAGGTACACTGAGCTACATGGGTGATTTGATGTTTCACCAGAAACTCTGTATGAGACATGATGCATGAGTGGGCGCATTGTCATGATGAAGCTGCCAATCACAGCTGCCCATAGCCGCGGCCTTCTGAATCATCCGAATGGTTTCCACAGAGGAATGTTCAAGCTTCATGCAAAATTTGATGCAGATTCAATGATTTCTTTACTCAGTCATTTTGAATGTGACGGCCACACAGTACACATGCTCGTCAACGGTGTCCAGCACCCCCGCTGACTAGTCCAATGAAGTCGTCATTGTTCACACCTGTGCATTCCAGCCCACTCTTCTTGGCTGCCAGGTTACATCGATGTCACACAAGCTGTTTTTGTTGTGGTTACAGTGGCTGGACTTTTTCTGGACAGGCCTCGTGCATTTAAATCCTGCATCTATTTGGGACTGGAAGCCCAGAGGAGACCTTTGGGTCAGCTGCCTTGGCAGAGTTGATCGACACCTGATGAACGGTTCCCAGAGGAGGGCCACAGCGCTCTGGGGAAACGTGAGGGAGCTTTGGAACCAGAGCAGTCACGTTCCTCATTTTACGGACGAGACCCACGAAGTTAAGGGAATCCCAACGGTCACTCATCCAGTGCCACAAAAAGATCTGCCTCCCACACAGAGTTCTTCTTGCCCACCCCTTTACCTCCTGCGGATCTGGAAAGGAATCCTGTTCCCCCGCCTGGAGCTTCCTAGATGTAGATGTGGGGAGGGGACGTCAGGCTGACCTTCCAGACCCACGACTCCCTAACTCTGTTCATTCTGTTACTTTAGAATGAGCAGCACGCCCAGCTGAGTAGTAAACCCAGGGCTGGCTGCTGTTTGCCATGTATGGATGCCCCCTCCCTTCCTGCGTCCTTCCCAGACATCCAGGGCCGTACCGAGGAAGTGCGGGGGAAGCACTGCCCGGCTCCGTGTGACCTGGGACAAGTGACTCCACTCCTCTGGCTCTCTGTTTCTTCCTTCATCCTGGCCATCAGCGTGCGCGCCTTCTAAGTGCCAGGCCTCGTCGGCAGATGGAGTTGGACGCCCTGGCCGGCGTGGCTCCGTTGGGCAGAGCATCATCCTATCATCAAAAGGTTGCAGGCTTGATCCTGGCTGGGACACATGCCCTTCTGCAGTCACGGCAGTTGGCTCCAGCAGAGCTCGTCAGAGCGATTAGGAGAAAGGAGACGCTTGGGTGGGAGGTGCCGGTGCCTGCAGAGTTGCAGGTTTGCTTCCTGGCCTGGGTGTGGTCAGTCCCCAGTCCAGGTGTGTGTGGGAGGCAACCAGTTGGTGCTTCTGTCCCATGGGTGTCTCTCTCCCTTACCCCCTCTCTGAAGCCAATGAAAAAATGTCCTTGGGTGGGGATTGGAAAAAAACAAATAAACAAGAAGTTTAAAAAAAAAAAACAAACGTACAGGGTAAGGCCACTCCAAAGTGCGGTGGCGCTAGGCCCTCACCGTGCGGTAGCTGCCACTGTTCTCACCGTTGTTGTCATTAATGTCACATCATCACTGTCCTTGTCCTTGTTCTCCTCTTTCCCTCTCAGGAGGGGAAGGTGCTTCACTGGGTACGGGGACGAGTCTGGGTAAGAGCGAGAAGGCCATGAAAAGGCAGCTCAGAGCCCCAGGGACTTGGGGTCTCTCTGGGCTGTGGTGCCCGGGGGAGGCATTCCGGGGGCAACCAGTTTTCTTCCTCATCCATCTGCAAGACCCAGCAGTTCTACAGTCACAGCGACTGGCTCCAGCAGAGCTCGTCAGAGCGATTAGGGGAAAGGAGGCCCTTGGGTGGGAGGTGACGGGCCGGCAGAGTCGGGCGAACTGTCGGGTGATGTTTATGTGCTCCGCAGTTTTGGAAAGGATGCAAGTTTTGGACAAATCCTTGCCTTTGAGAATCAGCAGGCTAGTGCAATGGATTCATGTAGCCGGGTAGCGGGAGATAAGACTGGAAAAGCAATTTGGAGGCCCTCTTCAAGAGGCTTAAGGAATGGGGTCTGCAGTGAGCGCTGTGAAATATGCTCCCTCTACAGACCTTTGAATACAGAAGATGTTAATGCGATGAGCTAATTTGTCTGTCCTGCAAACTTGGACATTTATTTCGTATTTTCTTCAAGTGCGTCACCCTGGTATTCTCGTGTCAGCCTATGATCGACAGACGCTACCGTACGTGGTTTCTCTGCCGTCGGTGGCAAGTGCTTCCCGGTCAGCTGCAAAGGAATTTTCTTCTAATCAGTCTTTTTCAGATGAGTAAGCATGCCAAGATAGATTAATCTCGTCATGAATTATTGAGGAGGTTCTTCTGTAAAGAGGTTCCAGCCATTCCCACTATGATTTTTGCCCGGTCTGGCTCCAAAAAAATGACTAAAGCGATTTCATGGAACATTTTTTTTCCTGAAATTTTAACTGGAGGTTTCACCCTTCATGCCTCCTTTCTTGCCGGCAGGTTCCCTCTTAATTTTGGTGTTTCTGACTGATCCATGTTAACGCCTTAGGCTTATGATCTTTTTAAATGGAAGATTTTCTTTGACTGCAAAGGAATTTCAGGTGTTTGAAAACCCGTGTCACAAAGTTAATATTCAGCTTTTGAAAAACCAGGCCTTTGGTGATCTCCATTCTGAAGTAGCTGTCAGCCCTCGTCTAACTTTCCGTCACTGCTGGAAGTTCACCATCATTTGTAAAAGAGTACAGACTCACCTTGTTTCATCTCGTGAAAAACTTTTAGGTACATGAAGTTTGAAGTCATCAAATAAGACATTACACGGTCCAGGAGAACTTGATATTCCAACGGATCTATATGTGCGTATAGCTATGTTCACACACACGTATACACGTATGTACATACGCGTATAGTGCAGCAGTCTTCAACCAGTGCACAAGAATTTTTAAAACATTGGTCAGGGGCACTGCCCTCTCTTCGCTTGTCACATTTAAAAATGACAACAGCCAACACAACAATAGCCATCCGGTGTGAAGGAATCAAAAATCGTACCTATTTTTTGTCAGATCAGGAAAAAATACATTTTTGGGTGTGCTGCAGAATTTTAGTGATTAGCTCATGTGTGCCATGAGATGAAAAGGATTGAGAATGGCTGATACAGTGTATGATGTAAACAATGCAGTGTGATTATAGTTATTACATTCAGTGTAATTAAGATATCACTTAAGATTAATGTCCTTTAAATTATCTTGTTTTTAAATAGCATATAATATAAAGGAGGGCGTCTTTAAAAATCATTACTATAAAATTTCTTAAGCAGGACCGAAAAGTACTAACCAAAAAGGGAGGGAAATCTATATATTTTACTATGTTAAAAATATGAATTTTTGCTTATCAAAAAAAAACATCAAGAAAGTAAAGTGGCTGGACTGGACCATCACCCCACACAGACGTGCAGAGGACATTCACAATACACAGAGCCCACGATCTAGGCAGACATCCAAAGTATATTAACAAAATTCTGTAAACCAACAACAAAAGAGAATAAACCCAGTAAAAGAACAAGCAAGACTTGAACAGGCACTTTACAAAAGAAAAACAGGGTGGGGGGAAGTGGCGAAGAGAAAAGGGAGACAACTGTACTTGAACAACAATTTAAAAATGTGACAAAAATAAAAATATTCAAAAATAGCACTCCCCCCAAAAAAAGAAAAGCAGCCAATGAATATTTTAGAAGAAGCTCAGTCACGATTAATCATCAGTGAAATGTAAATGAAAACCATGATGAAATGCCGCTTTATAGCCAACAGAATGGCTAAAGTTAAAAAGACAGACACCCCCACGTGTGACGCCGACGTGGAGGAACCGGAACTCCCGCACACTGGTGATGTGACATTGGTCACGGTGCGTGTGCACCTGTAGCCCAGCAGCTGCGCTCCCAGAGCTACATCCAGCAGACGTGACGTGCACGAGGAGGCTCAGTAACAGCACACTCTAGATCAGGGTCAGCAGACTGCCGCCAGTGGCTGTGTCTGTATGACCCATGAGCTAGAAATGCTCTCTACAGTTTTAGTGGGTTGTAAAAACTTTTTGTAAAGAATATGCAACCAGCCCTGGCTGGCATAGCTCAGTGGATTGAGCGCGGGCTGCGAACCAAAGTATCGCAGGTTCGAGTCCCAGTCAGGGTACATGCCTGGGTTGCAGGCCGTGACCCCCCAGCAACCGCACATTGATGTTTCTCTCTCTCTCTCTCTCTTCCTCTCTCCCTTCCCTCTCTAAAAAATAAATAAATAAAATATTTTTTTAAAAAAAGAATATGCAACCAAGACCATTTGTGGCCCATAAAGCCTAAAACATTGACTATCTTGCCTTTACAAAATAGAAGAAAAAAAGCGTTCTGACGCTTGTTCTAGACCTAAAACTGGAAATAAACCAGATGTCCATCAGCAAAAGAACGGATGTTTATTCCATGAAACAGTACACAGAAATGGTGTGTTTATACAATAAAATAGTACAAAGAGATGGGATGAACAATCTGTTGGCATGCAACAACCTGGTAGAGTTTCACAAACAAACGCTAAGAATGAGGAGCCAGCCCTGGCCCCTGTGGCTCGATTGGAATATCATCCCGTACACCAAAGGGTTGGGGGTTCAATTCCCAGTCAAGGCACATACCTAGATTGTGGGTTTGGTTCCTGGTCCGGGCGTGTATGAGAGGCAGCCAGTCAATGTTCTGTCTTTCTCTCTCCCTTCCTCTCTCTCTAAAATCAATAAACATATATTTTTAAATGTTTAAAAAAGAACGAGGAGCGAGACACACACAGTAAGTACACATTGCACACGCTCGTTTACGTAAAGGCTGAAAAGAGGCGAAAGTAACCTGTGACGTTAGAGACTGGGATAACGGTTACCCCGTGGGTGAGAGGTGGTGAGGAGCACAAAACGGGCTCTCGGGATCTGGCAAGATTCTGTTTCTTGGTTTGGGTGTCAGTTATTGGTACCTCCACTTGAAAATTTCGTGACACTGTACACTGATTATTCGTGCACATTTCTGTGCGTTTTAAGTTTATTTTAAAAGTCATTGCACTTGAAACAAAGCCCATGTGCCCCAGCGACGGCACTGTACTGACCACAGAGTGATGTTCCTCCATCACCAGAAAACAGCCTCCCGAGAGTGTCCTCACTGTTGTTTATTGCCCTGTCAGCCACGGCTACATCTTCCTTGGGTGAAATACGAGGGGGGACCCAAAGGAACATGGGATTTATTTGTTTGTTTGTTTGTTTGTTTGTTTCTGTTTTAAACTAGAGTTACCTCTTTTTTTAAGATTTTACTTATTTATTTTTTAGAGAGGGGAAGGGAGAGAGGAAGAGAGAAACATCAATGTGTGGTTGCTTCTTAGCGTGGCCCCCACTGTGGACCTGGCCTGCAACCCAGGCATGTGCCCCGACTGGGAATCGAACCTGCTACCCTTTGGTTCGCAGCCCGCGGTCAATCCACTGAGCTATGCCAGCCAGGGCTGGAACATGGAATTTATTTATTAAAAATTGTATATTTATTCTTACATGTTTAAACTTTAGTCACCTTCAAAGTACTCTCCTTTTGATGCAATACACCTATTGAGACTTTTTTCCACTGCTCAAAACAGTTTTGAACTCATCAATTTTGATGCCTTTTAGTGCTTCTACCATTTTTTGTTTCACGTCTTCCACATGGGCAAACTGACTTTTTTCATCTGGGGAAACCAAAAAGAGTCGCTTGGGTGACTAGGGAGGGTGGGGCATGGGGGTCATGCTGTTTTTGGTCAAAAACTGCTGAACACTCAGCACTGTGTGGGCAGGTGTGCTCCTAAGTCACCCATCATGAAATGGGCGAATGCATTGAAAGAGCCTTTTTAAAAAATTCACTGAAACGAAATGCAGCCTCTCACAACAACACTAGCTGGCACACTGCTACAACTGGGTTCCTAGAACACTCACATAGTGGAGGGAAGCCTGTACTACAAGAGGCCCTCCCTCCAGAAGATAATTCTGTTTTTTGTGGGGAGTCCCCCTCATATGTACATTGCCTTATCTGTCCCTCAAAAACTGGCACTTTCTTCATAACCTGGTATTACTGCTTCAACACATGCTGATCTTATGCAGAGCTTCATGGTTGAACATGGTGAGTTCGGTGCTTCGAAAGATTCGAACACCAGACATTTTGAAAACCATGAATATGGGTATAAATACAGCAGGTTTATGCCTATGTATGCCCTTAAGCTTTTTTTTTTTTGTCCCATATCAAGCCACATCATTTCCCCTGTATTTTCAAGGGGGTGTACACCGTCTAGAATCTGTTGAAGAATATAACGAGCTGATGGTCCAAAATGGGGACCCCCGGATCAGGATGTTGGAGGTGTCCCGAGATGGCCGGAAGCACTCTCTCCCGCAGCTGCTGGAATCTTCGAGCACAGCACAGGTAGGCAGCGCCGTGGAGCCGCTTGCTTTCTCGTGCAGTCACCGCTGACCAGTCAGGGATGAAAGAGCATGCTTCCACCCCGGGGTCTCTAGGCTTCCCGTAGTTCTTCCAAAGACCAGCGAGAGCTTCTGTGTCCTGAACAACTGCCCATCTGTGTGGGCCAGGAGCATTTGGGACTAGAGCTGGCATACCAAGAGTGAGTAAGGTCTATCCCGGGAGGCAAGAAGGAAGTCGGCCCAATATCTGAAAACAGTAGAGAAGAAGAATCCCCTGTCGGATCTTGACACCTTGATCCCTCCTCTAGCGTCCTTTGGCACCGAGAGCTGCCTTCAGCGGCTGGGAGACAGTGGCGCCCTTCGGTCTGGGGTGAATCACCATGACTGGTTTAGTGGGCACGTCAGGTGTCAGCCTGACAACCGGGTGGGTGGATGTTGGGTTGTGTGAGAGAAGGAAGGGAGTGTGTGTGGCATGTGACACAGGAACGACTCCAGCAGCCAGGGTCAGCGGGGGCTGCCCAGAGGGGTGAAGTGGGAGGTGATGTTGCTATTCCAGGGCCTGTCGCCATAAGTGTTCGGAGCTCCATAACCCCGAATGGGGATACCTCTTCAATTACATCATCCTCAGCCCAGTTGAAATGGAGTTAATGTCTCCTAACCACCCCTGGAGGCAGGCCCAGTCTCTGGGGAACTTGAGGAGGATTCTCTGAGTCCTGGCCCATTAGCCAGACGGCTAAGAGCAACCCCTGGCTCCTTGCCCCAGGCCTGTGATGAAGCAGAGGCGAAGGAGAAGAGGGGGAGGCTGTAATGACACCCGAAAATGCTTGGAGACACAGAGATCATAGAGCGCAAAAGGACCAGGTTAGGACACCGGGGTCGGGCCCTTACTTTAAATACGGGGTCACCATTTTACAGATAGGACAATGGAATCTCAGCGAGGTGGGGTATTTGCTCAGAGGGCCACGCCAGAATCACAGTGAGGGAAGCTTCACGTGAGAAGCGCCAGCAGTTCCACAGCCATTGCTAGTCAGGCTGTGTGGTGTCCGACCCGCCCAGAGGCAACTTGAGTTGCCTGATGGGGGCATCAAGAGAAAAGAGAGCAAGAACACGCGCTTGGGACCTGGTGAAAGTGACTCCAGACTGCAGACAAGTCTGCGACCTGCAAAGGATGATGCAGGTGGACCGAGCACATGAGGAGATCAGAAAGCAAGAAGAGCCACGCTGTCGGGCTGCGGTGGTCAGTGCGGGACGGGAGGGGCTCGGCTGCCGTTGCGGCCGAGGATGTCCAGCAGTGAGGGGGCGACCTGCTGAGGGGACCCGGCCGTATCTGTAGCCTGTAAATACCTATTTCCAACCAGGCTTCCGGAAACTAGAGGGCACAGGCTAGTAAATATTTTACAGGAAAGACTTTTTTTTCCTCATTCAATTGTCCTTTGTTTTGTCTTCTCCTTATTTTCTGCCCTTTTCTTTTTCTTCCAGGATTCTTTCTTTCTTCTTGTTCTCTCTTCGTCCACTAAAAAGTACTATCTAGAATAGAGCTGTCTATACTGGCCAGTGTGACTCAGTGGGTTGGGCATCGCCTTGTAACTGAGAGGTCACAGGTTTGATTCCCCGTCGGGGCATCTGCCTGGGTTGCAGGTGCAATCCCTGGGCAGGGCGCGTGCAGGAGGCAGCCAATCAGGGTTTCTCTCTCACATCGATGTTTCTGTCCCCCTCTCCCTCCCTCCCTTCCCCTCTCTCTAAAATCAATAGCCATCTCATCAATGTCCTTGGATGAGGATAAACATACAAATAAAAGAGAATAGAATAGAGCTATCCATTAAAACTTTCTGCAGTGACAGAAATGCCTTATATTTGTACTGCCCAACATGGCAGCCACATGTGTCTCTTGAAAAGTGGCTAGTGAGACTGAGGACTGTGCTTTTAATTGTAACTTAACTGTAGACAGCCGCAAGATGGCTAGTGGCTGCCATCTGGGACAGCCCAGGTCTAGAAAGCTCCGTGGGACCCCTGAAGCTATTAGAGAGAACAGTGAAGCAGACAGGCCTGCCAGTCCCGGAGGGGAGACGGGGTGGAATGATGCTGAAGATTGGTGGGCAGAGAAAGTTCCCTTTCGAGTCGACACGGGGCCTCTCTGTCCCAGGACCACGAACCCGTGGGCTCCGTCTGGCCATTTCTGTGGGGGTTTCGGAGAAAGGGCAGTGACTCTGCCGAGCCAGCATCTTTTTTATTTATTTTTTTTTTATTGAATCAGGGCCTGGGAGACCCACATAGCTGGCAGGTGTTTTGTGAAACTACAAAATATAATTGTGCTAAGCTGCCAGGAAAACAAAAATATCATTAGCCGACATCTCGTTTCTACCTTTGAAAGTAGAACACACCCATTAAGCATAAAAACTATTTCTGATGTCTCTTTTCTCATATGAAAATATGAGAAAATAGGACTAAATATGAAGTGATTTTTTTTGCAAATGCTGGAAAATCTAGCATTTAGGAAATTTATTCTAAGAAGAATAGCACGGAGCTAGACTGTAGGAATGCTTTAGCAATAGACTCATGTAATCTCTTACATTATAAATAGTGGGCCCTGCTTACAAGTGTATATATTGGAGTGCCGCACAGAAAAAGGAGATCAAGATTCGCACTGCTGTGGGCCAGGAAGGGAAGGTGTGGCTGAAAGGAAAATGTTTTATCGTCCGAGTGCGAGGGACTAGAACGGGAGCTGCTGGGATGTTTCATACAGAATAACAATTGTATCTGCATTTGCAGCTTGGGTTTTACAAGAAACAAGGGCTTAAGTCTTTGAGCGAGTGAATTAAGGTTAGAACAGCAAACGCTTTCCACCCACAACTGGGAACTTGGGGTGGGGGCAGAGGGTGACTCCCGAGGGAGACCCTGGCCCCAGGGCGGTCACCCGCAGTTTCTGAGACGTCTTGGTTTCTGACCCCTGACTGCTCACTCCATTCCAGAGAGCAGCAAGCAGGACCATGGAGAGCAGTTGAGGAAAGAAATACCAGGCATCTGTGGCCTCCGATCCGTTCTCTCTGTGGAGGAGGAAGGTGTGGCAATTTATTGCAGAAAGTGCTATTCCTCCCACGTTATTTATAATAAATGTTCTTTAAGCTGCTGGGCCGGGGAGAAATGGCGATCTAACCCAAAAGACGATCGAGGCTTTTGAAGTCTGAATCTGTTTTCACACCGGAGGCCCCTGGAAGCATACTAGAGACCCTCGCTGACCTTGCCGTCTGCTGACTTGCAGGACTACCACATCGTGAAGAAGTCCACCCGCTCCCTGAGCACCACGCAGGTGGAGTCGCCCTGGAGGCTCATCCGGCCGTCGGTCATCTCCATCATCGGGCTGTACAAGGAGAAGGGCAAGGTGAGCTCCCTCTGCCCGCTGTTCTGCACCAGGTTCACATACATTTTTTTCAATGGTTGCTTTTTATTGTTGTTTTAATATAAAATAAAAAGTAAAACTTTTTTAAAACGTTTAAAGAGGAATTGACGATGTGTGGCCTTACTGTGGATATTGAGTGGATCCAGGGCACCCTTTCCTAGGGGCCTCTGAGTGTCACGGTCACACCCGCCTGTCCTTACGATTTAAGGGGTCTCCAGCTCCGGGCTGCTAGGACAGGATCACGTGTGAGCTGAGTGCCCCAACTTGTACCGGAAGTGAGAGAAAAGGGGACCCCGCGGCTTCAGGGGATACTCCCAGTTAACCTTCCGGAGGAGTCTCATGATTCCGGTATTATCATACAGAGGAGAACACATGTAGCAGGATCCTTACACCAGTCTCAGAATATTCATTAGCTGTTGCACAAAATGGAAAGACGGAAACAAAAGAATAAAACAAATACGGCACCTGAAGAGCATGCAATGACTCTCGTGAGCTGTTTGGTTGATCCATGTGAAATTGCCATTTTTGAAGAGTGAAGGTTGTCGAATACTGACAATTTTATATGCTTCAACCGAAACACCTAAAATGTTCTCCCTTTCATGTGACGCATGGCCAGCACCATGCAAGTAGTTATTGCGAGGCGGGGCGGGGGTGGGGGTGGGGGTGGAGGGCGCGGCAGGGCAGTGAGGGGAGGAGAAGGGATCGCAAGCTTGAGTGGACAGCTAGTTAGCTTGACCACGAGCATGACGGGGGCGGACGCCGCAGTTCAGTGCCGTGCCGGGAGGGACGCCCTCGGCGACATGCCAGCGTGGGAAGAGGTGCCCCCGATGACCCTCCGTCTGCTTGGGGTGCAGGGCCTGGGCTTCAGCATCGCTGGTGGTCGAGACTGCATTCGAGGACAGATGGGGATTTTCGTCAAGACCATTTTCCCGAACGGATCGGCTGCGGAGGACGGGAGACTCAAGGAAGGTAGGTCCTCGGTGGGGGCCAGCCGGGACTCCACGGAACCGGCCCCTGTGCAGGGTGTGGCGCAGAGGTGCAGCAGTCAAGGCCGAGGGCCTGGGAGGTGGGCAGACCTGGGCTGAACCCAGCATTGACCACGTCCCGACCTTGGACAGTGTGACCTGAGCTTCCCTTTCCTCCACTGTAAACGTGGGCACTGATGACACCCCTGAGGAGTGGTGGTGAGGATTAAATGGGCTAACCTGCGAAAAATGGCTCTCTGCCTTTCACTTGGGCCTTTCAGTGCCTGCCTCCCTCCCTCCCTCGCTCCTTAATCGGGTTCCTTGCCTGGAAAATTCCTGAGAATTCCTCGTCCGCCCTTGCCTCGGGGCTGGGTACATGAACTTCTTTTACATTCTCCCCAGCACCTACCGTTTTGCCGTGCATCGACACCCGAAACAAGTGCCCCCACCCTCACCCTGCCCCTGCGTTATGGTGATGTGATTGGTAGATAGCATGATGTAAGTTTAAGGTGTACAATGGGATGATTGGATACACTTACGGATTGTGAAATGATTACTACGATTAGGTTAGTCTACACCTCCCTCACCTCGCATCACCTGTTTGTGTGTGTGTGTGTGTGTGTGTGTGTGTGTGTGTGTGTGTGGAGAACATTTAAGATCCACTCTGTCAACAGTTTTCAAGAATATAAGTAGCGCTGTTCACTGTAGCCACCGTGCAGATCCCCAGAACTTACTCATGAATTCAGATGTTTTCCTTTTCATGATATGCTCCCTTCATGAAATGACTCAGTCACGGTGTTGCCAGTTGCCAGAGACGCTGTGAGTCTTCACTGCAGTCGGCCCAGAGCAGAGCTGCTGCTCAGTTCAGCCGGTTTGGTTTGTTTTGTCACCGATGGGGTGGATGGGAGCCCCTTTTCCAGGCAGAATGGCCCGGGAGGCCTGTCTGCTAATGCTGATTCGTGACCAGGCTTCGCACATTGACGGCAGAACATGTATTTCTCTCCGTCAGAGGAAGGGGCGGCTCCCAGGTGGTGCTTGTGTCTGCGGACAGAACAAGGTACACTTCTCGCAGCAGAGCGTGTTCATGACGGACGCCCCTCGTGTCCGCGTGGTTGGAGTTCATCCCGCACTGCGGGTGCCATGGAGCAGGACGGAGAGGGATCAGTAGTTGGGGAAGGCCAACAGCACTCGATGCTTCCTAAAACTTTTTTTCATCTGTGTTCATTTACAATAAAAACAAGACCTTAAAACAGATTGTCAACCTGTTGAATGGTCTTTTTAGAATCTTGCATAAAGATTTCCTTCAGAGCATAAGCAATCCTTTGAATGCTTCCATGCTTTTCCCATGTGGAAAGAAACCCCAAACCTCACCTAGCTGAGTAATCAGTTACACCAGGTGGTTCTTAAACAGAATCTTTCACGTCTTTTACAACTTCTGTAACTGCGTAGAAGAGAAGGCACAGAACAAAGTCACGGGGAGCTGCTACGTTCTTAAACCCCGGCACAGAACTCCATGCACCGCAGGCGCAGTGTGCTCCTGGGGTGGGCCCTGCCCTGGAGGGGGTGGGAGCCCTCTTCTGCCGTGCGCTCCGTTACAGGGCAGCGAGGCCCTCTTCTGTCCCGCGCCGCTGTGCAGGGCCCGTCTGTCCTTCTCTCCGGGGCCCCTCGGTAGTGTGTCTGATGGACTGTTATTTTAAAAAACAGGCCGTGTTATAAGAGTACAAACTAGAAACAAACTCTGGTAAGTCAACAGGATGTCCAAGTTCTTCCCTATTCCCAGCAGACACTATCAGCAACTTGAAAAACGACCCAACTGTACCTTCTCGGGGTTGAAGATGAGTCCAGATGGGGGCGTGGGGGGGGGCGGAGAAGAGAGGGGTATGTGTGCACGCTGACATGAGCCTACAGTGATTTCTTACACGGAAGCATATAACTTGCCAGCTCGGTGACCGAGAACCTGGAACAGCCCCAGTAAGACCAGGCATCTAGACTGTCTCTAGAGGTGGGGCTGCCATTCCTAAATGATACCTCACAAGTGTTTTCGTCTCTAGCATGGACACCAGTTTCCCTGCCCTGTGATGCCTCCCTGGGCTCACGGAGCTCGTCTCTCTGTGAAGGCACGAGTGGCTTCTCGCATGTTGTGTTTATGCTCCATTGCCAGTGGGTTGAATTTTTAAACAAAGACCATAAGGAAAGACTCAGGACTCCGTTTTTTGCAGTTTGATCTCTAAACGTAGGACATCTGTTATTAAACTTGGCAATGGCTAAAGAATAAGAACCATGATGCTTCCCATTGTTGCTTTAATTAAAGATGGAAATACAGCTGACGGCCAAAGAGTATACATTGTCATTAGTTGTCCCTTTCTGTGACATTCCAGGGAGCTCCACTAAGGAAGGTGGATTGGAACAAGAAAACTCGTTTTATAGAGCTGTAAATCAGGGACCACGTGGTGTCCTATTCTCGTACTGACTGAGCAGCTCGATTCCCGTAAATTAAAGCTTGACGTTAATGTAATTCTCCTGTTTGCTCACTAGGGGATGAAATCCTAGATGTAAATGGAATACCAATAAAGGGCTTGACGTTTCAAGAAGCCATCCATACCTTCAAGGTAAAGACATCCTCATTGATCTTTATCTTCTTACGTTTTTCTTCATTTCCTCCTGGTTTGGGTTTTGTTTTTTGGTTTGGGGGTTTTTCCCACCCTTTGACATGGGGTAAGTGTGAATGTTTTCGCCCTACTTTCTTTTTGCTTCCTCAGCAAATCCGGAGTGGATTATTTGTGTTAACGGTACGCACAAAATTGCTGAGTCCAAGCCTCACGCCCTGCTCAACACCCACACACATGAGCAGATCCAGCTCCCCAAACTTCAACGCCAGCGGGGGAACCTCCTCAGCAGTGGGCTCCGATGAAAGCAGCCCCTCCTCCCTGGGTCGGAAGGCCCCGGGGCCCAAGGACAGAATCGTCATGGAAGTGACGCTCAACAAAGGTGATGCCTCCTCACTGTCGCTGCACGCTCTCAAATGACGATGACGCGTGCTTTGTTCTTAGGTTAACTTCCCCTGTTTTTTTTTTCTGTGACCTGTTCCTTTGGAGCACTTTGCTGCCAACAACATAGGGTATTCTCTAAATGGACAGTGGGTCCAAATTGGAGATTTTAGTCATTTTACTGAAGGGGGCGGAAGTTACCAGTCGCCCACAGGCTCCCCTGATGAATGACTGTGTGTTAGAGACTCGTGTTTGAAGAAACCACTCACCAGCGTAACTGGCTTAATAGAAAATTTTAAAGAGCAAAAGATTATAGTTAAAAATACAGTTAATACCAGTAACTGAGTCATGAGTGATCACCAAATCTTACTGCTTTTCATCTTTGTTGTCTTTCCCTGCCCTCCTACTGTGGAGATATGAGGCGCAATTTAAAAATCAAGAGATTAGGCACTAAAGCAAGAAGTGAAACAAAACCTAACGTTGTGTGTTCAGAATAAAATATATTATTACTGCAACTCTGCCTGTTTCCAAAAAGCAGATTCGAGGGGCTCTTCAGACTAAGCAGAGTAGACCATTGACTAGGTCATGGTCCAGACTTAGCCGTGGTTCTGCCGTGGACCCGTCTCGTCAACGGAACACGGCAGTGTGCACGAAGAAAAGCAGGACTGACATTCCGAGTCCGGTCAAAAACCAAGTGGCTGTTGGTCTGAATGTACACTGAGGCAGTTGCAAATCACTCACGCTTCTTTCTCGGTGGTGTTTGTTTTCTCGGAACGCTGCCCTCGCAGAGCCCAGAGTCGGATTAGGCATCGGTGCCTGCTGCCTGGCTCTGGAGAACAGCCCCCCAGGCATCTACATCCACAGCCTCGCCCCCGGCTCCGTGGCCAAGATGGAGAGCAACCTGAGGTTCGTTGTCCACCTGACCGGGCAGGGTTCCGGCACGTTTGGGAGTATCCGAACACATGCATGTGTAAGGTGCCTGCCCGGTTACATGCCTTTGTGGGATCCTCGATCTTTCTATCATTTGCAGAAATATAGCCAGGGTTATAATTAATAGCATCTCCAAAGATGACGCGTGAATCTAAATGAAACTCAGTTGAATCTGAGAACTCTGGATCCTGGCTTTGCCTATTTTATTCTATTTGGACCCAGAAGTTCAGTTTCAGAAATGACCAAATACAGCTCTGCACAGGTTACTAGGATTACCTGAGTGTTTTCTTTATGTCCAGTTACATAAAATTGATCTGAGATGCTGGGAACGGCTCACAGTGGCTCAGGATCCCTGGATACACATGATTGGAGAGTCCTCAAATCAGGCCCTTGAATGGGAGGCCTTTTTTGTTAAGTATAATCCCTTGAACCTTTTCTGCGGTTTCATTCCTTTCTGGGTGGGGACGGTGAGGTCTGGATGCCTACCGTCAGCAGTCACGGCGTGTCCGATTTCTCAGTGCAGCTAGCCGGGCCGTTGGGCGGGTATTCTGTTTACACAAGACATGCCTAGGTGTTCTGTCGTCCGGCGGCGGCGATGGGCCCGTGCCCACCCAAACTTCACGGGAATGTACACGTGTTGCACAAAGCACGCTGTGCAAACAGTATCACCTTTCTCCTCCATAAGCTTCTAAGTCCTTGAGCTTTGGAGGAATTGTCAAAATGACATTCCTTGAGGTTGCCATCTTGGGGCCCTGTGAATAGATTAGATTATGTTTTTAGTTAATCATCAGAGTGAATTTCCATACAAAAAAAAACCTAGCAAATCATCCAAAGTACATTAAAGAAAATATACTTTGAGAACCCAAGGAAAAAAATGCTTTAATGACATCCCAAGATGATGTTTCTCCCTTGAATGGTTCCATGTGTCTGCAGCCTGCCAAATGAACATTCTTCAAGCCCCATATAAAGGGGCTTTGTTCTCTCGGGCTGAGCTCTCTCCCTGTAATTTCCAGTCAAAAATGGGCATCTTGTCCTCAATTTCTCATTTGTTCAAATTTGAAACGTTTTTACAAATTCTTGGGTAACCTTTGAGCTTCAGATATTTCCTCCTTAAATTATATTACAATAATCATTTCAAGATGGTAGGAAGAAAGAAACCGATGGTGGTCTGGTGGTCGAAGGGCTATCACGTGATGATCAAGAGGTAGACAGACCTGAGTTCACCAGAGTGTGACATCTGGATGACATCTGTGAGAGCCTGTGGCCTTCTCTCCATGATGGGAATGATAATACCTCTTCAGGCATCATTGTGTGAATCGCTCCACAGAGTGCCTGGCATGCACTATGGGCTCAAGAAAGGGCAGCCTGCATTGTTGTCCTTCTTGTCCATTTTATTGAACTTGACTGCTTCTGAAAGTGTGGGCAGATACACGTAAGGGCCTTTGCCAGTCTCACATCTAATGTGTTTCTACGGATGTGTTGTTCTTTTACACGCATGCCAAGATAAAAAGGATGTCATTTGCTTCTTTAAAGTGTGCAGAAAAGATCCCTTGTTATAAACCTCTCCCCGAAGGAAACCTTGTAAACAGCTAACTCGTTAGCACAGCGTTGATTGTGTTGCCTCCCCAGCCGCGGAGATCAAATCCTCGAAGTGAACTCCGTCAACGTCCGCCATGCCGCTTTAAGCAAAGTCCACGCCATCTTGAGCAAGTGCCCCCCAGGACCCGTTCGCCTCGTCATCGGCCGGCACCCCAATCCAAAGGTGACGCATTTCACGCTGTTTCTGGGCATGGGACACGGCTTGGCCATCTGTCCAGGAGCAGTGACTCACATGTCACAGGGTCCACACCCACGCTCCGAGGAGACACTTCACTCAGCTGGGGGTGGGAGTCAGCCTGAGGCCACACCGTGGCCATGGTGACAGATACACGAGGGGTAGGAATCACCCACCTGGACTTCTTCGTCCTCGCGTTCTTCGAAAATATTAGACAGTTTTGACAGTGTCATTGGTGAATTTAAAGTTGGGTAGAAGGCAGGAGAGCTGGGTTCTGATTACCCCCAGCAGGCCATGGGATCTCGGGTTCCGCAGCAGAGATGGCAGGTGTTTCTGCAGCAGGACTGTCGGAGAGCGTGCGACAACACGGTTTGTCCAGGCCGTTCCTGGCCTGAGCAGAACACTCCTGCAGTTAGGCTTCCGAGCCCACTAATTTTTTATTTTTTGAGCATTGATATCACATATGGAACTTGCAGGTTATCGTGGCCCCTGCTGCTATTTGGTTATCTCTTCTACACCCGTGCAGTTGCTTTTAATTTTTTAAGCTAACCACAAGACACCTCTGCAAATGCAACTCAACTGTTCACTTTTTTTAAAAAACTCTCTCTGAACGCTAATTTTTTAAGAAATACGAACGTTTCACAGGTTTGCATGTCACCCTTGTGCGGGAGCCATGCTGATCTTCTCTGCATCGCCCCAGTTTCCGTGCACGTGCTGCTGAAGTGCACACTGTGTGGCATTGAGTGCTCGGGGTAAACATCTTTTAAAACTAGCTGGTCTCTAACATTGTAATCGGGTTGAACTTGACACAGTTTAATCTTTTCCTTTTAACAACTCAAAATGCTCATTGAGAACATTAGTTCTCTCCATGCCTGTCCTATGGCCACTCTTGTATTATCTGTAGTTGTATTTGATGATACCCTCAATGGTCCCAGGCTGCTGAGTCCTGCTTCCACTTTTTCCCAGTTTTTCTGCCTGTCACATCCCCCTCTTCTCCACCCTGTTCTGCGGTCCTGACACTGTCCCTTAGAATCTGCTGCTCTTTGTCTCCTGCTTTCCCCAAGACTCTCTCTGGGTCTCTTTTAACACTGTTTTGCTCATTGTGACAGTTAGAACAGCCTCGGCTCCTTCCTCCAGGGCCCTTTCTTGGATTCCACCAGCCACACAGCCGTGCCTCCTGTCACCTTAGGAAACACCTCACTAAGTTGTGGCTGACCGAGCACATCCCATGGCAGCATTATAGAAAGTCAAGTTCTCAGTGGTTTGCAGTCGAACAGCTTGAAGGCATGTCTGGCTTCACAATCCATTGCACCATCACACAGGCCATGATTTGTTCAGAGTTCACTTCATCTCAGCCCAGAAGCATCTGCCTAACTTGCTAATACAGTCCAAAACACACGGCATTTCAGTGCATGGCAAAACCCCGGTGGGCTCCGGCCTGTGGGCCGCTGAACATTCAGGCTGATTCATGTTTGTAGCCGCAGCGAAACGGTCTCTGAGATGGCGCTGGGGATCGCGTCCAGCAAAACCAAATTCCCGTAATTGTTTGGCTGGACTTCACGTTTCTCCCTAGGTAAACATGGCGTTCTTAGCTGTAACATCATACTGTATTTTTCTTGGGGTTAAGATTTCATTTTATGTTTAATGTATTTTTGTACCACTTATCCCAGCATCTCATGCCAGTAGTACATTTTGATACTGAATGTACGTGCTTCCTCGTTTTCATGTTGTTCCAAGAGAAATACCACAAGGATTTTCTTTTCTTCTGTTTCTCATAACGACGGGAGCAGCACTGCCCGCTCGGGATATTCAAGCCCTCCAGGTCTAGACAAGCCGCAGTGTGGGCCTGCTCGGGTAGCAGCGTCTCACTTATGTTAAGTAGAGAAAGGAATAGAGATCCATTTTAATTGGTGCCGGGGCTTTCAGCACAATTAGAATTATCCAGAAATCGTTCACTTGTTTCAAACCCTAACTCCAAAAAGCAATTGCAAATATGGAAAGTCTAATATCAACAAAAAGTTGCAACCACTGTTTTAGCTGATATTCTCCCTGGCTCATTTATACAAAATTACCCTGGGCTTTGTGAAGGGGGAAAAGGGTGTGTATGTAAGTGTACAGGCCTGTGTGCATGTGTGTGTACACTTTATTTCCTGTAAAACCTACTAGAAAGTATCCCATAAAGGCCATGGTGTGATTGTGATTACATGTAATACTGAATCCTGTCGAGAAATATTTATTTACTTAAGGCAAATTACTTTGCTTATCCAAATATTATTTATACTAAATGGTATGTTAGCATAAAAAATTATCATTCTACGTTTTAAGTATTCTTCTCTTTAAAAAAGAAACTGTAGACGTTACATAATTATCTTTTAAAACATCTCGTAGTGTAGCATGTTTCAGGCCTTTAAAAAATCTTCCCCTGAACCCTGACGGTTTGGATAACAACCAACGGGGAAAGGATCCACGGACCTGCCGTGGCACCAGGAAACGGAGGAGGAGGAGGGGAAGGGGAGCCCTGAAACCGCTGTTGTGAAAACTTCATCATCATAACCTCACCATCACGGAGAAATGGGGGCGTCTGGATTAGTGTAGGCAATAAAAATAAAGGGGGACAAAGAATTATCAACAATGCTAAAACCATGGAGTGAAAAATACAGGGTCCAGCACAAGTAACGCGCCCCCCCCTTTTCTTTTTCTTTTTTTACAAAATCTTTTATTACAAAATCATAAGCATCTAGTTCTGGAACATAACAATGTCACACTCAAGCACATCATATGACATTTTAGGTGAAATGTTCAAAATAAAACTATACGTTATTACGCCCATATTATTGCCCTAGCAACCACACTCACACAGGTGTTACTTCTGCTAGACCCTGTATGTTGGAGAGCAGGGTATTGACATAGCCTCAAACTATCTCCTCATAAATTACCCATTAATGACCAAAAAAAAACTAGTGGAGACATCAGGTGTACTCCACCCTAATCAAGGGATCCTAGTTATCACTAATTATGAAACACGCTGACCCTGAGTGCCTCTGGGATGCATGGAGAAGGAAATGATGTTTGTAGTTTTTCTGCCAGAAAACTGCAAAATCTGCATCTAAGCATAAAGATACTATTAGACAAATCTGTTGAGGCTTGCATTGGCATCCTTTTTCCCCCAAAATAACAGTTTCGTAAACGAAAAGAAAGGCTTGAAATTGCCTCAGCTTAAAGGAGACCAAAGAGACAGGACTGCTGGGTCATGAATTAAATTCTGGGTTAGCAAAAACAGAGGAAAAGATCCTATGAAGTTATTCCTCTGCAAAAACGCAGGTCAGTGACAGCCCACTAAAGGTCCGCCAGATCAGGAGCCTGCACAGAATGGAAATGTTGGATCGCCGTGCTCACATTTAGTTCATGTGACATTTTTCCCTCTGGCAAGATAGAGCTGGTGAAAGAATCTGAATGTCAATTTGCATTCTCGAGGAAAATCCTATCTTACCGCAGGCTGGCACCAAACTTTCTGGGAACTACTTCCGAGGCACCCTTGGGGTAGTGCTTCTGAAGGAGGGCATTGGGACAACTGGCTAAAATGGAAAGTGGAGTGTATGTGTATTAGACAGCCATTACGTCAACATTGGACTTCCTGAATTTGAGCACAGTACCAGGGTTATTTAGGAGACCACCCTTGATTTTAGGAGCTCCGTGAAAAAGCGCACAGGTGAAGGGTGGTGATGTCTGCAACTCACGTACAAGTGGTTTAGTAAAAAGTTGTCACAGCCCGTGTGTGTCCAGCCAGCATGAATATAAATGTGGCAGAATGCCAGCAAATAGTGAATCGAGGTGAGGAGTCCACTATTTTTGTGCTAGTCTTGCAAGTATGTAAGTTTGAAATTGTTTAAATAAGAAGTAGGGAAAAAAAGAGGAGTGTTCCAGAGAGAGCCAGGTATCCACCATTGCACTCGACTACGTTTCTTAATGAACGTGGGGCCCAGGTGAGGCTGTTGACCTGAGTATCTGGTGAGAGCAGTCGGCTGACCCAGCTGTGCTTCCCGTGCACCCTCAGCGGCTGCATCAGAGGACGCTCTGAGTCCTCCGCCCTCCGGTTTTCCTCCGCGTCTCTGTTCAGTTCCTGCCTGTGCTCCTCGTTACTTTTTATGGGGGGAGTCAATAAATAAAACCCATCTAACTTGTGCTTTCTGCTGAAACTCAGGTTTCCGAGCAGGAAATGGATGAAGTGATAGCACGCAGCACTTACCAGGAGAGCAAAGAGGCCAATTCCTCTCCTGGCTTAGGTACTGTAATCGCACATTTTTGTTCGCCATTCAGAAGCGTCTCGTGAAGTTTCCCCCGGGGGGCTCCCCCGTGCAGTATTATTGGATTCTCTGTAATTATCATGTTGGGCAGAAGTAGCTGTCAAAGAGATTCTCTGCTTGCTCTTAGCTGTTACTTTCGATGTCTGCAGTTATTTAATCTGCCTTATTAAAGTTCTAATTATGCATGCTTGTACGATAAGATCATTTGCAAAAGTGAGCTAAGAGCAATCCATCTGAAATGTTCTAGGTGAACACGAAGCGACACCAAAGACAGCAGCTCTTTGGTTTACCCGTGGCTGGGCACAGAGTACACTATCCATCCAGAAGCCTGGGGTTTCTTTACGTGAATTAAACGCTTCCACTTAAGGAAGGTGATACAGGCTGCATAAATCACACTTTCCTCCCTCTTGCTTGGAACAGTTCAGGCAGAGGAGGCCTGAAATAGTAAGGATTTCATGTGAATTTAACATAGGAAGCGTTGCATTGAGTTGTAAAGTCACGTGTCCTCTAGCATGGAAACCTAGAGGGGCTTGGCAGCGTGTCTGAACTGGAGACAGGCCCGACGTGGAGAGTGATGTCGGAGGGACAAGGAGCTGAGGCAGGAGTGACAGGCTGTCAGAGGAAAAGGAAGGCGTAGGAATTCTTGGAAATCATGAAATGCCCCGATTATTTGCATCCATGATTAATACATGTGAAATTATGGCACAGCCATAATGGGCTCTTTATTCAACCAGCTCATTCTCCCGACCTGCCTGAAAGCTGCCTTCTCATAATCCCAGCATCACCACTGATCACTTATAAAAGGTCCTATTAAGCCACAATCCTCATGCCCAAGATCTTGCTGCTCATAGCACAGAAGCCAGAGTCTCAATGCTGAGTCTCTGCATCCTTCATCCAGAATCTCAAATACATACTCAACACTCTCCCCAGTTCTGCCCTGCGTCTCTCGGGCAGTGTCCCTTTGTCCACTCATCCTCTGATCAGGGTGCCAGGCTGGGTGCTGCGGTCTCAGATCAGCGAGGGTTTCAGCCCTGCACGTGGTTAAAGCATTGAAGGGAGATGAGGTGCATCCACTTATGACTCAATTATGCTGTGTGCACGGGAATGGGTGTGTGAGCAGTGTAAAATACTTCTGAAATTTAGAAGACGTTACTTCTAACCAGCATCATTGGTAGCACCCGAGTTAGACCTGAAAGCAGGCGCAGAATCTTGGGAGGGGGGCGGGGTGGGACGGGGCAGGGCCTGGGTGCCCGGGTAGGGGACACGCACGTTGACGCACGTGGCCCGTCAGGGCTAGTCCAGCGAAGAGGGTTCTGTTTAATGTGCTTGGCTGCTCCTCCTCTAGTTAAGGGTGTGAGCCTGTTTGTAAGGGTTGAGCTTCGTTGTTCTGACAGTCTGGTGACCTTTCCCCAACAGGTACCCCCTTGAAGAGCCCCTCTTTTGCAAAGAAGGTGAGTCAAGGTGCACTGCAGCCTCGCCCACCTGCCTCGGGAACAAAGTCCCGGAGCCCAAAAAGGCGAATGTGAGGGCCCTGGTGACATTTCTGTCCAGGAGTCACTTGGCTGCTTTATACAGCAACAATGCTGACTTGAGAACAAATACACAAATGGGTGTTTCTTTCTTAACGATTTACCCAGGGAAAGGATAGAAAAACAAAAGAACGGAGCTGCAGTTTGAAAACAGCTGTCCAAATGCCCCGTAATCAGAGGGCCCCCGGGCCAGGTCTGGGGGCCCCACAGCCGTGAGGAGCTGGTGGGCGCCTCCTCGGCCGGCTGCCCCCAAGTCCCAGCGGGTGGGACTGTGGGGCTCAGGCTGCCCTGTGTTTTGTTTCATGGGCGGGCTGAGCCCGTGGCTCGGAATCTCACTCTGTTGTCCTCTCTTCCCCACTGGTTTTCCTGGGAGGGCTGCTCCAGGGCTGCCCCGGCCTTTCTCATCATTACCAAACATTTAGCACCAAAAAAAAAACAAAACCTTAAAAAACGTCATCTGGCAGCGACCACTGGCTTTTGATTCATTGGCCGTTTGACGAGCCGTCCTGAAGTAAGTGGAAGTGGGTGTGCACCGTCACAGCTGTTTGCAGTGACCGTGGATTAGGACCGAGTGCTCGGGGAGAGATGGGAGTGGTCAGTGTTCGGGATGGCTGCCTCCGCGCGCCCTCCGAGCCGCCTGACGCGGTCTTCTCCGACAGGACTCCTTGGCCTCTGACTCTGAACTCTCCCAGTACTTCGCCCAGGACGTCCCAGGCCCCTTGTCGGACTTCGTGGTGGCCGGCTCCGAGGACGAGGATCACACGGGCAGCGGCTGCAGCACCTCGGAGGACGGCAGCCTGCCACCCGGCCCCTCCGGTAAGCCGCGGCTGTTTTCCCACCCGGGCCTCTCCGGTCCACGCGTCACGGTGCTCCGGTGGGAAACCAGGCCTCTCGCTGGCCGAGTGTCGTGTCGGCCGTCTGTCTGCCCCGACTACGTCCAGAGTTCATTCTCGGGGAACACAGCCGCTGCTAATGGCCGGCCACTCGCGCCTGCAGCAACAGGCCGGGCGCTCAGTCTGTGCGGGCGGGTGGGGGAGGCCGGGCCCGCCGCCCGCAGGTGCCGAGCTCACGGCCGAGCCTCGAGAGCGGTGCTGCCAAGTCAGGACGGGCAGCTTGATGGCCGGGCTTTCCGGGGAATCGCAGCCAGACGCCAGGGTCCGTGCCTCCCCGGGCCCTCACTGAGCTCTCTGGACAAGGCAGTGGGTGGAGGATTCAGGCCCTGGGAGAGACAGACGTTGGATCTCGTGTGGCTTCTCTCCTGTGTACACTGGGAGACGACCGGGCCTCTGCCGGCAAGGTTTCCCCTCTCGCTGCACTTCAAACGTGCGAGCGAGGAAGTGCCCCGTCCGAGGGCAGGCCGGCGACAGTCACCCCGACTCTTACTTGGAGCACCTGATGAGCTTCCTCGGGTCTGGGGGAGACACTCCCAGGCACAGGCTTGTGTGACTTCTCACTACCCTTAGCAAGATGCGTCGAGTTCTCAGACCAGCCTGGGCCCCTTTCCCCTTCGCTGATGGGATTTACTCACAGATGATCATCGCAGGCTTCCCTGTACCACACGGTCTCGGGGCTCCCGTGCCCTCCGAGGGGGCCTGCCTTGCTGCCCATGCAGGGAGGACCTCAGGTGACCGGAAGGCCCAGGCGAGGGGCACTTGCTTGGTCCCCGGTCAGCCTCCTGAAGAGGGACTCTCAGCAGCAGCATCTGAGTCAAACCCCAGCGATGTGTTAGGCATCCTCGATGGTGACAAACGATACATTTCTGTTTCTAGGCAGCACCCATGTTTAAGTTAAACACCCCAGAGGTTCTGGTACAAAAACAAACACACACACAACAAGGGAGGCTGGGCGGAGAACGGGGGCGGGAAGCCGGTGCCCGCTGCATGCAGACCTCACAGAGCCATGCCGTCGGAGCCAGGCGCCCCATGGCCGCAGGCCGCCAGAGGGCGGTTATTGTGCAGCATGTGGACATGCTCCGGGGGTGCACGCGAAGGCCAGGCCAGACAGCTAACTTCTTCACTTGACTTTCCTTTCCCGCCAGCTCCCAAGGAGCCCGGAAAAGCCAGGGCCAACAGCCTTGTGTGTCTGGGAAGCCAGCGCAGCTCCGGGCTCTTCCACAAGCAGGTGACGGTTGCCAGACAAGCCAGCCTCCCCGGGAGCCCGCAGGCGCTCCGAAACCCTCTCCTCCGCCAGCGGAAGGTGGGCTGCTACGAGGCCGACGACGCCAGCGACGAGGGCGAGTTCGGCGGCAGCGAAGGCGACTGCGTCTCCCTCCCAGGGACCCTCCCCGGTCCCGGCAGGCCTCGGACGGGGGACGACTCTCGGCCTGTCTCCATGACCTCTTCCAAGGTCACGGGCGTCAAGAACCAGGAGGAACATCCCCCGAAAATGCCGGTCAGCAAGGCCTCCTCAGTGCCTCTCCTGGGCAGTGCATCACACTTAGAGGGGGGTGTCCCGGGGGACATGGGGGACACTCTTTTGCATGCGGCCAGCCTGCTGTCCTCTGCAGAGGCCCCCAGGGGCAGCTCGGGCGGCTCGGGGCGGAAGGAACTGTCGGGATCCAGGAGTTCGCCCAAACTGGAGTACAGAGCCAGTCCCCGGAGTCCCGTGAGTGTGGACAGCCCCGGTTCCCCCCAGAAGGATGGAAGCCTGGGGTCCAGGCACAGACCTGTGGCCAGGGTCAGCCCACACTGCAAGTGGCCAGAGGCCGACGCCAGGCCCAGCAGCTCGGAGACAGTGACCCTGACGGGGGGAGCTGACGACCCATGTGGTCTGGATTCCCCAGTCCAGGGCGCTTCAGGGCAAGTGACCACGACTGGTCTTCGACCCGGTGGAACTGTGGAAAAGGTAACTGGTTTCCTTAGTTGCTTGGGATCTAAGTGGAGATTGTGTGAATGAATACAGGGTGCGTTATAAAGCACAAGGGCATCATCTGCCTGCAAGAGAGATAATGACAGGGGAATTCTCCTTTAACAAGGCATTCATTTCAGCACAGGCCAGCCCGAGGGCCTGTGCATACATCAGCGGGGGAGGGGGGGGGGCGGTGCAGGGAGAAGTGCCCAGGTGTTGAGGAATGGGTCATTCGGCCAAAAGATACCGTTGCCCTCTTACCTGACCACGGGGCCTGTGGCTGATGATGGGAGGCAGGTGCGAGGCAGGTGGAGGAGAGCCCGGGGCCTGGGCCCGGTCTCTCCACTGACCAAGCTGGGCAACCTCTGAGGCGGTTACTGAGCCTTTCTGAGTTTTAGAATCCAGACCACCATTGTCTGGGCAGTGAAGGAGGGACGCCCTACGCCCTGATCAACGCCCAGAGTCGGGGTGGCCATCAGACACGGGGTAACAGTGACTATCCCCTACTGATAAAATTCTGAGTGACCCTTATTTTTTAAACTCCTTCCAGTTAGTTCTGCTACTCCTTGATTACACCTGTGTCAGAATGGCCCAGATTTATCAAATTGCTCGTTTTTTTTAATGTCAAAATACCTCCACTTTAGCAAGGAGTAGGAGACACAGATGTTATTTACGATCTCCTCAACGTGAATGATTGCTGTGTGAGCAAAGGATCTGAGGTGACCTGTGAGGCCGTATTTATAAAGATGTGTATCCAGGTGGTTTATATAAACATTCATGTAAATAGACCCAGAAAATACAAAGTCACAAAAACTATGCTAAACAGAGGGGGTTTTCTTAACCTGGTCGAAAAAGCAGAAATGCACATCTTTTTTCCTCCTAAAAAACTATGACCTCCAAATAGCAAATGTGTTTGAAAATGTAACATTCAGCCAATGGGTAAACCTTTTCTTTTAAAAAGTATCATTGATAAGTTTTGGATAACTAAAGTCAAACTGGCATTTTTATTCATAATAATTTACATCTATTAAAATAAGGCTTTTTGCAATTGTTAATTAGTATTCCCAATACAAACTTCAAACAGTATTTAAAACTTTTGGCCCAAAGAAGTTTAATGTTTCTCTTAAAAATTTTAGTTCCAAAATTTGATTTTATTTATCCATAAGAAAGAAAATAGAATGCATTGCCATAAAGCATTTACCCTCAAACAGTGGGTAAAAGATTATAAGATTATTTTAAAAAAATAAGATTATTTTAATAAAAGATTATTTTTTAAAAAATAATCTTTTGGTAAGTGGGTTGCCTCCTGTTTTTTATTTAATACTTTTTAAAATTGAGAAGAAATTCACAGAACCTAAAGTTAGTCGTTTTAAACCGTGCAGTTCCCCAGAATTTAGGGCACTAGCAATGCTGGGCAACCCACTTCTGTTTCTTGTCACACTGGTGCCCGACTGGCCAACAGAAGGTTAACTGTGTCCAACCCTGTGCGGATTCCCCTCAGCAGACAGTTGGCATTTTACTGAATGATTTTTTGGACAGGAGCCCCTGAAAGGCCTCCCGTCCATTTCACCTCTGCCCTCTGCTGCCCCCTGTAGGCCACTCTCTGACTCGAACCCCAAGGGGAAATTCAGTGAACCCTGGCTTGACTTTTTAGTAAATTTGTTTTTAAAGAATTTTTCTTTACAGTAGCTAGTAAAAGGAAAGGAGATAAAGTCATTGGCACGTGGCCACAGTAAGATTCTGAAATGCTGAGTGTCAGTTCCGCTCACCCAGGTCGGCCCTCGCCCTAACCGGCGCGGCGAGGAACGGCCGCTCACCCTCAGGGACCTTGCTCTGCGGTGTGACGGCAGCACCTTCCGTCTGTGCAGCCTTTCGTGTGACGCGCGTGGTTTCTATTACTTACCTAGTCGTCTTTCATTTAAAACCCTGTGACTAGACAGGGCAAGCCTTTTCATCCCCATATTCTTCCTTTTCCCGTGCGGGTGGTGCAGCACACCTAGCTGTTGACGCTCTTGCCCGTTTTCAAGGGCACAGCTCGGGGACACTGGCAGCCTCAGTGTTGTGCGCTGCCGTCCGTCTCCACGACGCCTCCTCTGGTCACTCCAGCTGTTAAACACTAACTCCCCGCCCCCCTCCCCCCAGCCCCTGGACACCACCACTCTGCCCTCTGTCTGTGTCATTCTGACTGTTCTGGGCACTCCTAATACTTGTCTTTTCGTGACTGGTTCACTTCACTTCGCATGATGTCCTCACAGCTCATCCATGTTGTAGCCTGTGTCGGAATTCCTTTCCTTCCTGAGGCTGATTCCCATCTTCTGTAGAGACCACATTTGCTTATATGCTCATCTAACGATAGACTCGAGTTGCTTCCATATTTTAGATGTTGTGAATAATGCTTGTATGAACATGGGTGTATTTTTTTAAAGATTTTATTTATTTATTTATTTATTTATAGAAAGGGGAAGGGAGAGAGAAAGCAAAGGAGACAAGCATCCATGTGTGGTTGCCTCTCGCATGCCCCACACTAGGGACCTGGCCCGCAACCCAGGCATGTGCCCTGACTGGGAATCAAACTGGCAACCCCCTGGTTCACAGGCTGGGGCTCAGTCCACTGAGCCACACCAGCCAGGGCAACATGGGTGTGTTTTTTATCTCCTCAAGACCCCGCTTTCAAATTTTAGGTATATACCTGGAAGTGGGATGGCTGGATCATATAATAGTTATATTTTTAGTTTTCCTTTTGAGGAAACGCCACACTTCACAGTGGCCACACCAATTTCCATTCCCACCAGCAGTGCACAAGGTTCCCATTTCTTCACGCCCTCACCAGCACTGGTTACTTCTGTCCTCCGATGATGGCCATCCCGCTGGGTACGAGGTGCTGCCTCATTTCCCTAACCGCCCCCACTTGGAAGTCAAGAAGACAGAGGCTTAGGAAGAGCGACAGGAGCGTGCAATTTCTAGTTAACTCAGACCCACAGTCCGGTCTCAGGGCTCCGAGTCCAGGGCTCTCTGCGTTGCCCCCAAACCAGCTCTGCTCTGCGTGTGACGTCTCGGGATGCAGACTGCCCGAAAGCTGTAGACAGTGACTTTGCTGTTGTCGTTGTGCCAGGAACCTCCGGGGAGGCTGACGGCCGGGCATGGGCCCCACCCAGGTGCTGGCCGCCTCGCCGAGAACCTGCCCAAAGCTGCAGCAGACCAGGGGCGGCAACAACCCGGGACAGGTACGATAATCATCATTCCTTACGCTCCTCCACGGGAGGGTGGACATGCCCCTGGGAATTGGCTGGGGGAATTTTAAGGGGGAAGAAAAACTCTTACACAGATGAATGACACTGAAAAGCAGCCTGCATCTAATTACTGACTCACTGTGCCTGAGCTGCTCGTCCCCGTGCCACAGACAGGCGCACATTTTCACCCGTTTGGTGACAGGTGCTGTAGATGTGAATCCAGGCAGGCCCCCGGCTTTCCGGGGACCTGGGGAAGTTACGCAGGGTCTCCACAGGTGTCTTGAGCCGGCCTGTCATTGCCAGGTGCTCTCTACTCAAAGGCCAAGGGGTACAGGTGGTGGTGGGGGCTGTGGAGCCAGCCTCCTGGGGTGACCCCTGGCCAGAAACCCCGTGGCCCTGGGTATGTGGCTTAGCCACTCCAGGCCTCGGTTCCCTGCCATCCCAGTGCTCACAGTCCCAGTGCCAACCTCATGGGGCCAGTAGGGAAATTAAGTGCAAGATAAGCTCTTAGCATAGTGCTAAGTTGTACTGATTGTCTCTTAATAGGTGACACAGGAACTGGAGGAGGGAAAAGGCATTCGGGGTAGACACATTTCTCAAAGGCAGAGCTCTCACTGTGACTTCTTTCCAGCCTCAGGCCTGTAGTTCCCATAAAATAGCAAATCTTACGTTTTGTTTAAGCCAGTTTCCGCCCCCACAGCACAGTGTCGTGTGCCAGATGTTGTGGGCAGGTTAGCCCCCGAGTGCCGGGGCCTCGGGAGAGGCGGCTCCGGGGCCAGGGAGCTCTCCGCCGGCCCTGCACCGTTGAGATTCCATGCTGCTGCTTTTTGAGTTTAAAGAAAGGGAGAGATGAAGGCAAGAGACAAAGGGGGAGAGGGAGAGGGAGAAAGAGAGAGAAACATTGATTTGTTGCTCCACTTATTTATGCAGTCATTGGTTGATTCTTCTGTGTGCCCCGACTGGGGATTGAACCCTCAGCCTTGGCCTCTCCAGACGAGGGTCTAACCAACTGAGCCACCCAGCCAGGGCCTCGTGCTGCTTCTTGCTTCCCTGCATTCATTCCGTTTTCTTCCTTACCCTCCTCATCACTCTGGTCAAACTACCCCTTCAGAACCCCACTCCAGTCCCCAGCCCTCTGTCACAGCCTCCCAGGGCGACCTGGCCTCCGGCTCCCCCACCCCTCTGAGCTCGGTGAAGACACGGCCCCCACTCAGCGTGGACTCGCATCCTGTCTGTGGCATTCCACCTGTCTCCCAGATGAGCCCCGTCTCTGCGCGAAGCAGTGAGTCCCTCAAGTTCGGCGCTTGGGCTGCTTCCTACTTCCCTGTGTGGCTTACAACCCACACCTAGACCGCAGGTGCCCGGCCAGGTGCTGGCACTGAGAGAGAGAGACAGGTGGCCTCTGCAGAGTCCACGGGAAGCTTAGGAAGGACCCAGAACCACAGCCTGACTGCCATGGCGTCTGCCGTCACAGTGACCAGTGCAGAGAAACCCGGGGCAGCGCTGGTGCTGGGCCCCGGCCCTTCAGCCGGACCAGGAGAGGAAGGGGGCAGCCGCAGCCGGGCTCCCCACCCGGTTCTGGCGCAGCCAGCGCCCAAAGCAAGTGCTGCTTGCCGGACCCGTGTTCTCCGTGGTTGGAGAGACAAGAAGTCCCACATTCGGGCTGTGGGGTGTCCTTCTGAAACAGACAAAAAAGACGGTTTCCCTTTATTTTTTACTTGAGTTTTTCTATTTTCTCACCTTTTCCCTTCTACCTCCCTTCGTGTCAGCCCACCTTTCGTTTGCTTTCTCAACACAGGACTGGATGGCTCCCCCGACCGTGTCCCTTCCCCAGGGCTGAAGGGGGCCACGCACCCTAACCCCAGCAAGACCTCAGGGGACACAGAACAAGTGAGGCAGCCTGAGGACCCCGGAGGGCCAGTGTCACCTAGGGTCCCCAGGTCTGAGGACAGATGTCCCGTCGGCCTTGCCCAGGACCACAGCATCTCCCCAGGGAAGACCACAGCGGCTCATCCCGACTTCGGCGCCACGCAAGCAGCCCCCGAAACCAGCCGGCCAGACACCCCCGGGAAGGCAGGTGCGCACGGGGGAGCAGGACCCGAGGCAGAGGGGGCGACTCCGGCAGGCCCCGTCCTGTCACCAGGCCTCCTCGCGTGCCAAGATAGACAAGAAGTTCCAGGTGACCACAGCCAGGCTCTGCATAGGACGGGGACCCTCACACCTGAGCGCTCCCGGGAGTCTGCGCTGCTCCAGGGACCAGACGCCAGGCCCACGGGGGCACCGCAGGCCCACGGCTCGTGCAGGTCACCCGCCGACACGGCCCCAGGGGAGTGTGGCAGTGCCTCGGGGCCCGGCTGCCCCGCGGTCAGCGGAGGGAGCCCTGTGACTGACATCGACGGCCTCATCCAGGAGCTGGCGGCTTCGGAAGGAAGTCCGCGGTCTCCGGACAAAGGGGACCGGGCGAGTCCAGAGGGCAGCTCGCGGGGCGCGCTTCCCGCGGCGGCCGGAGGGGGGCGTGCGGGCCGCGCCGAGCCGGGCACCGGTGCGCCCGCGCCCCTGCAGTGGGCCTCCCAGCCCTCCGTGTTGGATTCCATCAACCCTGACAAACACTTCACTGTGAACAAAAGCTTTCTGAGCAACTACTCAAGAAATTTCAGCCCCTTTCATGAGGACAGCACGTCCCTGTCCCTGTCGGGCCTGGGTGACAGCACAGAGCCGTCTCTCTCGTCCATGTACGGCGACGCGGAAGACTCCTCGTCCGACCCCGAGTCGCTCCCTGGAGCCTCGCGAGCTGCCGCCCGAGCCAGCTGGTCCCCTCCTCGTTCTCGGGGCTCTTCTCCCAAGGAAGAGGCCACGGAGTCTGAGGAGGAGCAAATTGAAATTTGTTCCACCCACAGTCCCCCCAGCCCCGCCCCGACCGCAGCACACCCGCCTACCTGGGCAGCACCCTGCCCTACTCTGGCCGCAGCCGCGCCCCCAGCACACGGTGCCCCGAGCGAGGCCGCAGCTAGTCCCCGCGACGGGGCCTCCCCTGCAACCCCAGATGCTGCCCAGCCGTCGGTTCTCCTGCATGGAAACTCTCAGGGGCGCGCACCCCACGCAGACCTAAGGATGGCACAGAAGCGCAGGTCCTTGTGTGAAGGAGCGGCGGTGGAAGCCAGCGGCAGTGGCTCAGCCGCGGAAAACGGCAGGGCTTCTTCTGACGCCGCCCGGCGTTCGCACAACCACGCAGTCCCTCTCGGCCCTCCTGGCGCGGTCAATGGTTTGGGACATGACTTACTGGATGGTGAAAGCCCGGATAAAAAAACAGAAACAAAAATTAATGCAACCGAAAGTCGGTCCTCCTCTCATGTGGGTGCGCCTGAGAACGGGGAATCTGTTTCGACTACCCTGCACATCTCTGAGAGCCAAGACCCGGATGACATTCTGCAGAAGCCAAAAATGGTCTCCAGGAGGCCCATCATGGCCTGGTTTAAAGAGATCAATAAAGGTCACCAAGGTGGGCACTTGCAGAGCCAAACGGAAAAGGAACAGTCGGCGGTGCCGGCCAGAAGTCCCGACTCCAAGAGCCAGGTGCTGAGCACGAACCACAGAAAGGGGGCTGCCGTGCCCAACAGTCCCCCTCAGCTGAAACTGAGTCTTGAAAATAGAGATGCACCTAGAAAAAGTTCAGTGGAAACCCTTCTAAGTAACTGTCAGAAATCCAAGTGCGGCCCTAGGCTGAGGAGACTGAGCATCAAGAGCAAAAGCAAAGGCGGCTCCGAGGCGCCCGCTGCTAACCCGCCCAAGGCCAGTGGGGCGGACCACAGGAGATCCCTCGTCTCCCCCCAGGCCTCCCACAAAGTGCTTTCCAAGGCAGCACCACACCGGCTCCAGGGAGCCGACCACGAGGACCCCGGCAAAAACGCCACGGCCACCGTCAAGTCTCCCCAGAGTGTGCTGGACAGCAAGCCAGCCCCTGCGGCCCCGGGGTCCCTGAGGCCATCGGCGTCGGACACAAGCATCAGACCGTTCGTGCCGTCCCCGACCTCCCCCAAGGCTCCTCCCGAGCAAGGTGCGGGTGGGAGGTTCCACACGGCTGTCCACTCAGAACCCGACAGAGGCTGCCCGCCCACCCCCAGGTCGCCTAGGTGTGGGCCAGAGAGCAGGGAGGCGGCGGGGACGGGTCCCGCAGCCTCGAGGAGGAGCAGCAGCGTGTCCGTGTCCGCAGAAGAGGACTCACGGGAGCTCCCGCCTCCCGGGCAGGGCCAGCAGCTCTCAGCCAGCCAGACAGGTTTGGTACCCGAAGGAGCCCAGCCTGGGGTACCTGGCGACAGAGGAAGCCGAACAATTGCTAGCGACCCCCCAGAAAGAACAAACCAGCTGAAAATAGTTGAAATTTCTTCTGAGAGAATGCCAAAGCAAGCCTGGGGCGACGGGCCAGCCGAAAGTGACAGACCGGGCGGGTTCCTGGCCCCGAGCAACTCCCAGGAGAGGAGTGAAATCGGACTCTGTCACCAGTCGGCGGAACCGTCCCCCGGTCGCCCACCCTCACCCACAGCGTCGCGTGCCTCCCAGGCGGAGCAGGAAATGCAGCGCTCCTGGAGCATGGCGAAACTGGCCGCCGCCTGCTCCCCGCAGCTGCCCGCTAAAAAGGCAGGCTCCTCTCCGGGAAGGTCGCGCCAGATGTCGTCCGAGTCCCCAGGGACACCCAAGAATGGCACACCGGGGGGCCCAGCGCTGGACGAGCATCCCTACTTCATGCCAAGGCCGGCGACCAGGACCTACTCCATGCCTGCCCAGTTCACGAGCCATTTTGGACGGGAAGGGCCCTCCCTGCCCAGCCCGGGTCGCTCCCATCGGGACAGCCAGATCCCTGCCACAAGCAGTGGCCTTCTCGAGGCCAAGGTGTCCCCCCGAGGCGGTGCTCTGGGCCTGGTTAACGGACAGGGCATCTACAGTGTGAAGCCGCTGCTGGAGACGTCAAGGAACCTTCCGCCAGGTGACAGAGGGGATGGCCTTTCCACGCAGGACACGAGCTGCCTCGTCACAGACAGAATCAAGGTCACCAGGAGACATTACTACCCTGAGCAGAACTGGCCCCATGAATCTACCTCATTTTTCTCTGTGAAGCAGAGGATCAAGTCCTTTGAGAACCTGGCCCACTCTGACCGGCCCACGGCCAAGGCTGGGGCTTCCTCTTTCCTGTCTGTGAGCTCCAAGCCTCCCATCGGGAGGCGCTCTTCTGGCAGCGTGGCTTCGGGGGGCTTCGGCCTCCCCAGTGACCCAGCCGCAAGGTCACTGAGACGCAGCCTGAGCTCCTGCAGCGAGAGCCAGAGCGAAGCCGGCAGCCTCATCCCGCAGATGACCAAGTCCCCGTCCAGCATGACGCTGATGGTCTCCCGGCAGAACCTGCTGGAGGCCGGCGTCAAGGGCCCTGACACTGACCCGAAGAAACCCCCGGGGCCTTCCGGAATCCCTGCCCCAGCAGTGCCACCGCCGGCTGCCCCCGTCAGGAGGAACAAGTGCTCGGTGCGCCACACCCAGCCCTCGCCCCTGTCCCGCTCTAAGCTCCAGGAACTGAGGGCCTTGAGCATGCCTGACCTGGACAAGCTCTGCAACGAGGACTTCTCTGCAGGGCCCACGGCTGTGCTCTTCAAAACCGAGCTGGAAATCGTGCCCAGGAGGTCGCCTGGCTCCCCGGCCGGGGGCCTCAACGGGTCCACTGCCCTTCTGTGCCCTGTGAAGGGCGGGGACAGGGCCTGTCCCGCAGGAAGCAGGCCTAAAGCTGGTGAGCCTGGGGCACCCAGTCCCACCGACAACGGCGATGGGAGTGAAACCACCCAGGCTCCGCCTTCCGGAAAAAGCTGGTCAGTCAAGTAAGTATCTGCCCTTCCCCCTTTTACTTAAATAAACTCTTTGTTATTATGGACTCATTTTAGATGTATAGAAAAGTTGCAAAAAACGTGCAAAGTGTTTCCATGCACCCCTCTCCCAGTTCTTCCTACTGTTAACGTCTTTCACAACCACCCTCCTCTGATCACAAGAAGTTAACACTGGGACAGCACAGTTAGCTACAGGCTTGGTTTAGATATTGCTGAATCCCACAGAAGTCCTGTTCCTGCTCCAGCCTCCAGCCCAGGGTTCCCCCGTTGTTTTTAACATCATTGCTGGAACAATGACGTGCCTGCAGGGAAGACTGTTTGCCAAAACCGTGTGCTAAGGGGGTGCTTCTGCAGGGCGGGGCGCTCAGACAGAAGCTCCCAGAGATGGTGGGTGGAGGGGCCACACCTCAGGGAAGAATCTGGGCCTTCGACGGTGACTGCAGTTAAACAGGGAGTTCCTAACATTTTAAAACACTTCACTTCAACCTATACGTGGCTTATTTTTTAATGCATCAAATTTGGTTAAGTTACCACATGGGTCCCCTAACATCTTGGAGGAATCCCTGAATCCATAGTAGTTCCCCCTCGTAATACCTAGAATGTAGTTGAAAGGAGATCATGTTACATGCGTCCTTAAAAATGGAGAAATTGCTTTTTTTTTCCTTTAATATTCTCCTAATGCATTTGTATTATTTAGTTTGGATCAGCTTCTAGGGTCAGCAGGGGACCAGCAAAGATTACAGGCCGTTTTGTCCTCGGTGAGGTCGAAATCTACCATCCTGGCTCTCATGCAGGAGGCGAAAGCACAATCAGAGGTGAGTGAAACAGAAAACACAAAGAGGTGAGACTCTGGCCAGGTCCGCGCCCGGGCATGTCCACGAGCTCAGAGATCCGGAGAGCCCAGCTCCAGGTCTCGAGTTGTGAGTCTGCAGCTCACTCTTCTGTCTCACTTGCAGACGGGTTCAGAAGCTGCACCTCGTCTTGCATTTTTAGGTGATTGGTGCAGCTGCTATTTTAATCCCCCAGTGGCGACTCATTACTGACCTCCCATCCCACCCCACCCCACCCCACACTTCAAGTGTGTGTCTGCACAGAGTCCTCAAAACAGGCAACTTGGAATTGCTAGGGAAGGTGGACCTAAACTACCTGTCAAGAGCGCCACCTGCTGGGGAAATAAGTTAACATCTGTGTGGCCCTGCCCTGGGCTTCCCAACAAGGGAGCACATTACTCATTACAGTCTTTAAATAAATTGGACCGTGGCAGTAACAACAAAAGAAACCATGGGGGGGGGGGTCCCTACCTAGAATACTATTCTGAAGTGCAACATTAATGCCTCAGGACTACCTATAGAGATTTGCTAAGAAATGAAGATTTTTTATTGAGAAAAAAGCAAATTTGAGCTGTGTTCCATGAGGGGTAACGTACCAGGGTCACTGGTAGCACCTGAGGACACTGACGGGAGAAGGGCTGTGACGCTGGCCCTAAGGAGGGACCCAGGGGAGGGGTGGGGGTGAAGCAGAGACGAGCCCCTTCGGCGCCCTCTGCTGGCTTTCCGCCCACCGGCTGGGCCTGTGCCGGCAAGAGAGGCCTGGGGCGTGCGGTGCCTTTCACCCTCAGTGAAAGGGACTGCTCCACCATCTCCCTCTGTCCCTTGACTCGCTACAATAAGGGAGCATTTTGCACGTGAAAGTCTGACTCAGGGATCTCCCGTCGGGGGGGTGGTGCAGTGGGACCACACTTTGCCCAGGGCCGCCTTTCCTTCAGACAGATGCTAAAGGAGAAAACCAAATGTGAAAGTTCTCCAAACCACCTCCCAAGAGATGGGACATTTTCAGGGGCCATTCGCAGGTAGCAGGTAGAGACTTTGTGTGTGGACAAGGGTGCTGAGCGCCCCCTGGGGGCATCTTCCGGGCCCTCCCTCACCCTGGCCCTGGTTCCACATTCACCCTGAGCCAGGCAGGTACTAACTATGGCTTGGTGCTGAAGGTCATGCTGACTTTCATCAGCATGCAGCTTTCTCCCCTGACTTTCTTACTGTCTTCAGTTGGTTTCAGAGGAGCAGTAAGCAGGGAGGTCCTCACTCTGCCATCTTTAGACCGGAAGTTTCCCGCCTTGCTGTTTCCCAATGAGTATAGTTTGTCAGGGCTGAGAACGGAACTGCCCGAAACAGCTGGCTCCTGGGGTGCCGTGGGAGACCGGAGGCGGAAGGCAGGCCCTGGTCTCCTGCTTGCTCTGGGCCCGCCCCTCGGGGAGCCCTAGCCCTGGTGGTGGGTCGAGCTTTCCCGATGCTGGGCTAAGCCTCACAGAGGCAAAATCTGGTCTGCCCACGTGGGTCCTCAAAAACAACTGGGAAAAGTTTTTTTTAATTAAAAATTTTGGTGATAACATTCTGGGATGCAGAAGAGTCTCATTTTCCAGTATTCTGTCTCTCTGCTCCACTAGTGCATGTAAACGGAAGTATTCCTATTTCAGCATCAAACACTACCTCTGAGAAGCTGTGCGTAGGCCATCTGCCAGGCCACACGGTGCTGCTTTTGTTGGGACAACCTAGTCATCATTCTTCTCTCCACTGAACCGTGTCTGAGCGCACACACGGTTCAACTGGCCCACCACGTCAAAAGCCCAACCCCTAAAAAGTTCTGTGGGACTTCGTATTGTCAGCACATGGAGCCTTCATTTGAATGAGCTTCTCCAAAGAAATCTGAAATGCGTTAAGATAAGCCCTTAGGGCTTACGAACAGAACCACACACTTTCAAATATTGGGCTCCTTCCCCAGCACAGTACCAAGGCGGGTTTCGCTTTCAACGTTTTCAGTTTCTCATCAAAGCAATCCTTAAAGGTTATTATTACATTCTTTTTCTACTGCCGTGTTTGAGAACACCTTGAGTTGATGGATTATAAATCACTTCACGGGCAACCTGGCAGTACAGATCTTTACAATGGCGATGAATCATCTCTAGCATGTGGGTGGAGGAAGTCAAAATTCGGTATAACTAATTAGCCCAGCTCATTTTATTTAAAACCTTTTGCCAACGTATCTTTTGATCGACGCTTGAAATATCCGGCAGTCTTTTGTTCCTTAACCTCAGGATCCTACTAAGAATGGGGTAGACGAGCTCACTGCGAGAGGTGACGGTTTTAATGTACTTTAAATAGTGTAACGCACTTGACAGCGTCAGACGCGCTTGGTGTTCTGGGAGTACTGCTTCACTGAGCGCACCTGGAGTCCCGTGAGCGGAACACGGGAGGAGGGGGCACTGAACTCCCGGCCTCTGCGTGCCCTTACCCTGCTCTTGGCGCTTCAGCGTCTGCCTTTGCTGCCCGTTTGCGACACTGTCGACTTGACTGTAGAATAAAGAACTCCCTTTGGGATCACATCTGGAAAGACAGTCTGGTGCCTAGAAGGGTGACGCGAGCTTCTAGACGGCCCCGTCCTGGCTCACGCCCACCTTTCTGCGGTAACAGAGCTGCAGGACGAGCCCTCGAAAACCCATAGAGCAACCGACCCCCCAGGAGGAGCGCAGCACGGCTGAGTCGTGGCTCGTCCACGCCAAATGCTCCTCGAAAGCTCCTGAAAAACCACTGGGCTTCATGGCGACAGATTTCAGTACTCTACTATAGGAGGATTTTTATCAGCACTCACTACTCTTGGCACAAGGAATATACTTTTACTTTTCTGTTTCTTTTCCCTAGAATAAAGAAGATGTTTGCTTCATAGTCTTGACTAAAAGAGAAGGCTCAGGTCTGGGATTCAGTGTGGCCGGAGGGTCAGAGGTGGAGCCGAAATCGACTGTGGTGAGTGACGAGGCCGAGACGCGCTCGGGGAGTCCCTGCGGAGGCAGCCCGGCGTGTGATCAGGACGGAACTCGTGTCCGGGGCTCAGGGGCCGCTGGTCTCCGTTCACGGGGACCCACGCGGCAGGGGAGCGGGGAAGGTGGTGCAGAGTGCTTCCCCTGACGGAGACGGGCCCTTCACGCAGGCTGGGGGACTGGGGAAACACCAGCACACGTGACCACGGCCATTCATCTGTAGCTCCAAATTCCCGTTTTATGTAGAAAACATCAGAACTGACGGACCCAGCCTGCATCTGCTTATGAAATTACTTCTTTCTCAAGAACCACTACCTGACAGTTTGTATCGCTCAGGGCCTTCGAGATCGTCCTTAACAGGACGAGGCCCGGCCCCCTTCCCCCGTGTGTTTTGTTGCCCCGTGGAGTGTCAGGCACGCCTCAGACACCAGCAAGGAGCTGAGTAAAAATGGGTTCAGATGCCGGCACTGAGGTGGGAATTCCACCCCTCGCAGTGAATATGTGTTCGATAAACCGAGTGTTGGGATGATGTGGAAAACCTGCTGCTAGACGCTCCCGCTACTGCAGACGTACAGTCCGCCTTTTGCTTTTACTGGCGGTCATAAATGAATCTGGCTCTGCCCTCTCCTTGTCCCAGGTCCACAGGGTATTTTCTCAGGGGGCAGCTTCTCAGGAAGGGACCATGCACCGAGGGGACGTCCTCCTGTCCGTCAACGGCACTTCGCTGGCAGGCTTGGCCCACGGGGACGTCCTGAAGGTTCTGCACCAGGCACAGATGCACAAAGATGTCCTCGTGGTCGTCAGGAAGGGAAACGGCCAGCCCAGGCCCTCCACCCGGCAGGAGCCACCCACCGCCAACGGGAGGGGCTCGCTGTCCAGGAGGACCGTCCCCCTGGAGCCTGGAGTGGGTAAGGCTCCCGCTCTCCAGCCCGCAGGGTGGGGGTGGGAGCGGCCGGCAGCGCAGACTCGGGTTGAACAGGAAGGACAGCAATAGCAATCACCATATCCTGGGTCAGAGACATTAAATGTACTGGAGTCTGGTGTTTGTGGATGCTGCTTGCAAAAGCAGGGTGACAAAGAAGTTTTTTTTTAAGATTTTATTCATTTTTAGAGAGAGGGGAAGAGGAGAAGGAAGAGAGGGAGAGAAACAGCAATGTGTGGTTGGTTGCCTCTTGGGCACCCCCTACTGGGGACCTGGCCTGCAACCCAGGCATGTGCCCTGACTGGGAATTGAACTGAGGACCCTTAGGTTCACAGCCCACGCTCAATCCACTGAGCTACACCAGCCAGGGCAAAAGAAGTTATTTTTTTTAAAAACCTGGTAGTTAAAGCCAGACTGCTGAAGGTTAAAATAGCTATATTTGACAGCTTCTCCAAACGTCCTGAGGAGGAAGCCCTTGCGCACTTCCATCCTCCTGTTAGGACTGAAGTGGCCGGTAGGTGGAGCACGGGGCGGCTGTGATGGGGGAGCCAGAGCTGAAAGAGCAGCTCCAGGCTGAGGGGTGTCCCCGGGACACACCAGGGTTTGTGTCGGTGCCTGTTGTGGAAAATGGTAAGGAAGCGAGGGGGCAGATGTGTTGACAGACAGACTTTCATCAGCCAGGAAGAGCTTACAGAAGAGGTTCAGGAACACTGTGTGCCCTGCACGGTCACACTAAGGGCCCCACAGGGCCACACTAAGTGCTGACTGGGAACCAGGCGCTGCTCTGGTTTCTGACGTGCACGTTCTCTCCCCACGCGTGAGCCCCAGTCTGCACCAACATGTGCACTGACATGCACACCGACAGTGGGGGCTCGACTGGGGCAGGACGGCACCCACCTGGAGAGTCTGCTCGGGCACAAAGGCGTTTCCACACTCGCAGACGGGCCTGAGCAGGGCAGCGGGTGCAGGGGTGGCAGGAGCACGGCCGGGAGGGCAGCCCCACACCAGGAGACCAGCCGGTGTCAGAGGGGGCTCGGCTGTGCCCGGGCAGCACGTCTGGGGGACTGAATGGGGAGGCAGTGAGCACCCCGTCTTCTCATCTTCACTGCAGGGAGAAGCACAGCCGCACACGACGCTCTGTGCGTGGAAGTGCTGAAGACCGCGGCCGGGCTGGGGCTGAGCCTGGACGGAGGGAAATCGTCCGTGTCCGGGGACGGGCCTCTGTTCATCAAACGCGTGTACAAAGGTAACGCCCCTAGAACACCAGCCCAAACAGGCAACACGCCCGTCGCCTGTTTTCTGTCTGTGTACGTCAGCGCCTCCCCTGGAAATCAGACCTGTTTTTAACAATCCAAGGTGCTTCTGATGCTTTCTCCACACCCAGGGTTGACGGGTGTCAGCCCTGTCATGAGTGTTTCCCATGCACTATCAGCTCACGTCACCCACTCGGCAGTCTGGTCACGTAGGTGCTGTTATCACCCTCACTTCATGAAAGCGGAGACTGAGCCACAGGGGACTTGTGCGGGGCCTAAGGTCACAGGTGGAAGTGGCAGAACCAGGCTGTGCAGCTTCAGAGCCTGGGCCCCGACTTCTGCGCACTCTCTAACTCCCTGTTCCTGTGCCTGTGTTCTTGGTGAACATGGGTGTTACTCACGTGAGCGTGCCCAGCTAAGTAATGCCATCGGAACGGCCAGTCGGGGATACCTACAATCGGCCGAGATCAGTCCACTAACACTGCAAATACCAGACTACAGGGGAGTGAAATGGCTGGTAGATACAAGGTCTCTTCATGAACCCGAATCATTCATCTTATGATCTTGGGCAGTTCTCCAAGTCTCCTCAGGTTCCTGAGCTGAACAATAAATATGTTAACAATATCGTTATACTAACAGTATCAGTATATATATACATGTAATACATCACATTTAATAATACTGAGTTAACATTAAATATTAATATTGTCTTATAACTAAATTTAATACTAAATTTTAATACTAATATTAGTTTAGCACTGCTTTATTAAAAACTAATGTTAGGGTCAGTTACGCTAAGGACAGTGTCTGCCTCTCATCAACACAAAATGTTTCTGTCCTCAAGTGGGTTGGATCTGAACTTACCTTCTTCCAGCTATATTTTAATTATTTTGTTAATCTTTACAATCAACTATAATCATATGGATATATGTTTAATATTTAAATATTTAGCAATGATTCTCGGAAATTTACGATGGGATAGCTACATCTAGTCAGTTTTCTGAGAATTAAGATTTCTGAGAAAATTTTCATATCTGGGAATTTTTTTCAGTGCCCTTTTTTTCCGTAAGTACTTCCACAGCCAGTGTGCGTGTCTTTTCCACACGACTGTTTTAGATGTGTGTGTGCAAGAAAGTCCATAGAAGAGGGCTTAAACTTGTTTTTCGGAGCCCATAAACTTGCTGTAACGTGCACCCAGCTGTAGTGTAGAAATACGTTAAAGCTGTGTAAGCGGAGATATTAAGTATCTCTCCATAGTCAAACTTGGATACATTAACCATTGTTGGTTAACAATTAGACGTTGAACCTGGGTTTTTTTGTTTATTGGCCATTTAGATGTTCAGCTATTGATTTCCTTTGTTCAACTTTCTCTTTATTTTGTATTCTTTTGAAATAGCTTCCCTTAGCTTCTGTTTTGCAGGGGGAGGGGAAAGGGTTCCAGACTTGAATTTTTTATGCAGTCGGGTTTCTTCTTACGGATACATGTTCTGTGTATCTGTCCTAAGACAATACCAGGCAGAGCTTTTTCTCGGTGAAGTGTTTAGAGTTAGTTCCTTGTGAACGCTATGACAGTACCAAGCCTTGTCCTGTGTGCCCCCGCCCCCCCCCCAGGCGGTGCAGCCGAACAAGCCGGAACCATAGAAGCCGGGGATGAAATCCTTGCCATTAACGGGAGACCCCTGGTCGGGCTCCTGCACTTCGACGCCTGGAACATCATGAAGTCTGTCCCGGAGGGACCCGTGCAGCTAGTGATCAGGAAGCACAGGAATTCTTCATGAAACCAGCGCGAGCAGTGACGCTCCCAGTTCTGGACAAGAATCACCTTTCCTCTGTTCCCTCCGGACCCTAGCAAATCAGACTGACTTCTTGACGCCGCAGCCTCCCGAAACAGCAGAGGAACGCTGGCGCGGGCAAGGACTCCAAAAATCTCCACATTGTTACCGACAGATGAAGCTCGACTCTGGAAGCTTTCCACCCAGGCCAGGAGGGTCCGTTGTGTCCCGGTGCTGGGCCCCCAGCTTTCACTTTTCCTGGTGGGGCTACAGATGTGGCCCGACGCCCTCCCCCCAACACCCAGCTGGGCCTTTGTTCCCCTTCCGCCACCTCTCCCCACATACCCCACCCGCGCAGCTGGGGAGCCTGCAGAGTCGGAGGGCCGCACAGCTGTCATGACTGAACAGACTCTGGATTTACATAATTTCCTAAGTAACCAAGCTTCAGGCACGTTCAGTGGAGAGAGCCGTGGTCTGTATGTTACCCTGAAAAGGAGACTTAAAAATATATACATATATATAAGAATCAATTATGACCTAATGGTTAGGCTGAGCTCAGGAATTATCCAAAAAGGAAAAAGCAGAATCCAGGAAGTGGTGTTTTTTAGTGAGTGTAATGTGCAATGTGTGGATGCAGAGCACAGCTCAGTGGGTCACTGAGCGCCGCGAAGTGCTGGTCGTAACCTAGGAGGAGTGTAGGTCGTAAGGCTCTTTTACAGAAACGCAGTTCTGATGAACTGCACTCGATAGCCATGAACTTTGCTGCTTACGGTGAGCAGGAAGTTCCAGCTCTGAAAGCACCTTGTATCCAGTTTGGAACCGGCCTTGAATTCAAGCACGAGTTCAAGACTGGCCAACACAGGAGCAGGCGGAACCGCTGCAGTCTCTGGGTTTCTATGCCTGTATTTTATGTACTCCAACCAGTAAGTTCAATTTTTAGAGATCAAATACCTTTTTAGTGTCCTTGGATTTATAAACATAGGCATTATATTTACAATCCAAATACAGGAGCTTAAGATAATTCTTGCAAGGGACTTTTTTTTGCGTTCTTTCCCCTTCCCAGCAAGCTTTAAAAAAAAATGGGGCTGTTTTCTAAGCATTGGATCACTTTTGCTGACCTGGGTGTAATGACATACCTCTGCAGTGACTGAAGTTTTTGCTATTTTTGTCTGTTTTGCAAAGTCTTCCTTTTGCCCAGCTGCTGTCTTACAGAACACCATTGTGACTCACGCTGCTTGTGAAACTTGTCCCAGCTGCTCTCCTTTCAAAGCAGGATCTTCGTCGGTGCTGTTCCTTGTCACAAAATTGGCTTTTCTCCCCCTCGTACTTCTCATCAGCTTCATTCACCAAAGAGTAGTGAGGAGGAGAATGGAGAACAAGAGCAAGTCCCTCTTTCAAGGTAAAGGAGCAGGACTGTGTAGTTACGATCCAGATCCTCAGGGTGGGGCACAGGCTAGCTGACTGAGTTCAGGGAGTACAGGTGGGACTGCACACCTGTGCACATCACGACGCTAAGGTTTCATGTTGGAGCGTCTTTAACTGACCTGCAGCTGGGGTCCATGGCTTAGAGGAGGAACTCGGGTCCTTACAGCCCCAATCACGGAGGCACTTGAGCCATCACCTCTGTCCACCATGTTTCTGCGCGACTGATCCCAGTAAACCTCTGTGCACCTGGCCCAGAGGGGCGTCTGAGATGGGAGCGAAATATCTGCTTGGTGTGAGCCTCCATTTCTCATTTTTTTTTAACAGGCTATACAAACGGAAATGTAGTACAGGAATTAGCAGAGGCCTGGTTAATTTAGCTTCTACTTTTCACTAGAATTCCACGTAGGCTACTATAGAACTTCAGTGCAAGGTGCATGCTAGGTTGTTTTCAAGTCTCTGGGGGGTCAGTTTTGTGGTTTGTTTTCTTTGACACGAGACTCTCCGAAGTCAACGCTGCAAACTCTCTCTCAGCCTCCACGCTCCAGCTGTGCTGCTGAGCAGGGCCGTCCCCTGTGACCAGGCAGGGCTTCCGGGGCGGTGCCGAGCGGGGCGGGAGTGGGGGTCTCCCTCGAGAGTGTCTGCCCCTCGCTCGCACCGCATGGGCGGACGTCTGGCTCACCAGACTCTGTCCAGGGCATCAGCCATCTCTCGTAGATCTCGCCGGAAGGATTCCCTGGCAGACAGCGGGAACATAAGGGAGCAAGCAGAAGCGAAACCGTTTTTGACCCTAAGATGATAGAGAGCTACTTATTTGTCTTCCGTGTTCGAGGCATGACTAGTGTTTCTAATTAGTCTAATGAATTCCCACACTTCCTGCAGTGAACACTAATGGTATTGTCCCACTGAAACGCTCATTGTTTTGGTTTTTGACTGGTTGGTCGTTCGCAATAAGCTATGAGGGTAAGTGTGTGTTATGCTACGTAAGTCATAGTTCCAGGGTAGACCGTGACGGGTGGAGTAGGTCGAGTTCGTCTCCGTTCTGCCACACACATCTCATGTAACTCTGTTTGACCTAACTGGCGCCACACCTGTTGTATGATATACATGATTCTTTATTTATGTAAAATAAAAATGCCTTATATTATTAAAGAGTTAAGTGCAATAATATGAAATAGCCTGTACATTTTAAAATGTTGTCACTGTTATGTAAACCCACATCTCTGTAAACAACCTTTTGTAAGTAATTTTAAAAAAATAAACACTCTGCTTACTAGTTTTTCTAGCTTTGCATCTACAGAATAACCATTTAAAAGGTCAAAGTAATACATTACCTAAATTATTATCTAGGTGGGTGAGAGGCGCAGAGGCACCAGAACATCAAGTCAGCCGCTCCTTCCCACAGCCGCACTCAGAATCGCACTCAATGTACTGCCTTCGAAACCTTCAGAGCCAACACCACGCCCTCCCGACCGTCCGGACCTCCCTCCCCTTCCTCTTCCTCTCACTGCCTCTCGGCTCCCCCTGCAACCAGCCCTCTCACAACTGTCAACTCTCCCCCCCTTCACCCCCAACTCTCCTTAGACTCGCCGCCAGGGCGAGTGCAACTGTCCCCTGCCCGTGGGCTCAGCTCCTCACCCCAACTAAACCCCGGAGCCAAGCAACCAGCCTGCTGCTTGGTTTCTACATGCCCGGTCCCCGAGAAAACCCACCACCACACAGAGCGGGGCTGCTATAAATTCCTGGTTTCCAGCCTCAGATGGGCACTCCGCGCCACCTGGCAGGCGTTTCCTTGTCAGTGTCTTCTCTCGTCCTTCACAGTGACCGCGCTCTTCATTTTCCTCAAAAGCCCGCCCCACTCACCTCCTCCCAGAATACTTGGATGATCTGGGATCCTACTTCATGGAGTAAAACAAAAAGCATCTACTTATTTGGGTTCTTTCGGTTTTAAGATGCAGACACCAACCGGAAGCAGCCCAATTAAGAAGGCAGGATGAAATCTCACCGAAATCCAAGAACGGGACCCAGCCTGTGACCACACCTCAGAACCCAGAGGGACTCGGGGCCCGTGGGTCCTCCTGATGGGCCTCGAGCCACGGGATACCGCCACTGTTCGTGGGCCCACTCCTGCAGACCCCACTCCTGGCCACCAACTGGCTGCCTCACCCCATTTCCCGACTTAGAGGTTTACGAATGCTCTTGTCTTAACGGTGGCCCCACTCCCTCCCAGGCCGTCTGCCTGGTTTTCCCTCTATCCCCCCAAAGTCAGATTCTGATTGGCCCTACTAGAACAGAGCTTTCGGCTAGGGGAGCCTCTCAAAAACCCAATGAAATAAAGACAAAGAGAAAAAGGAGAGTTTTAATCCAGTCCGGAAACAGCCACAAACCAGTTCTCTGTTCACGGAGGAACTGCAACCCACGTACAACAGGCCCCGAGACCAAACTGAAGGAGAACAATGAAGTGGGATCTGGTGCCCTCCGGATGGGGGAGCGCAAAGGTGCTGTGGAGGAGTTCCGAGGAGCGCAGGCAGAGGGGAAGGCGGGCCCCAGAAGAAGCCGGGAGCACTGGAGCTGGAGCTGCTTCCCCTCCTCAGAACAGCACCTGGGAGGGGAGGTTGAACACGGGGGTGGGGTAGCTTTAATTGCTCCAGGCACCTGGTCAGCCAAGGCAGGTCAGAGGAGTAGCAGGTGAGGGCTGAGGGAGGGTCTGAGCTGAGGGGAGCCCCCACCACACAGGACCCCGGGACAAAGAGCTAATCTGACTCCCTGAGCGATCAGTGGCCACCGGTCACCCGCTAGGAGGACCCAGCGAGCACCGCACCCCTTCTGAAGTCCACGCGGCCAAAGCCGCTGAGGGTCTGAGCGAAGGGGACCATCAGCCTGCGTCCAACTCTCCTCTTGCATCCTGGGGGAGGCACTGAACAGCGCTCACCCCCAGAGCTCTACACGGTCCACCCCCAACCAGTACTGGGCCCAAGGGCAGGCTTGATAAAACCCTCCCCCGCACCTCCCACTGAACAATCAGGTTTGGCCAATCCCTAGCCTCAGTGATGCTATTTTCAGGAAGGTATGAAATGGCTAGAAGGTAAATCCAAAATGTAGTTCATCAGATCAGTAGGACAAAAGAGAAAAAACATTGTGAAAGATACCAGTAAACAGTTTTAAAAGCCTGGAAAAGCCCCAGAATCACTCTCATTAAAGTCAGGAACACACGAAAAAGATGTTCACCATTGTTACTGTTGAGTAACATATGTTCTGAAGGTACAAGCCAACACAATTAGGCAAAATTTCTAAAGAGAGGTATAAACAGTGAAAAGAAACAAAAGTATCATAACTTGCACATGACATAGTTAAGCCGATATGAACATAAGCACATCAATTTAAAAATTATTAAAATATTAGAATTCAGTAAGGTAGCTATCAAATTATTCACCAAAACAAGAGCTTTCCCATATATAAATAATAACCAACGGAACACAGATGGCAAAAAACACTGAATCACAACAGCGATGGAAAGATATATGTAACCTTAGCAAGGGCTGGCAAACCTAAAAAAAGGATGCATTAAGAGACATAACAAAAGTAACTGAAACAAACGGGGAGATACAGCTTACCCGTGAATAGGATAACTCAATACTATAAAGATTCCAATATCCCCAGACCAGCTTGTAAGTGTAATGTAAGTCCAACCATCACCTCAAAAGAATTTTTTAACCCGACAAAATTATTCTAAAGTCCGTTTGCTCCACAGGTGAAAACAGCCAGAAGAATTTCGAAAAAGCACAGTAGGAGTGGGACCAGCCCTATCGTCACACCATCAGAGATGCCCGTAATTAAAATAGTGGCTCCTCCTCCACAGAACTGAGTGGGCAAACCACTGGGAAAAGGGCCAAATATAAGCATATATAGTATTTCTGAATTCAAAGGGAACGCTCTAAATCGGTGGCAGAAAACATGGCTATTCAGTCACTGGTTCTGGAAACACCGGCTAGGTATTTGGGGGTGGCCAGCGGGGTGGGGGCAGGCATGGGGGAAAGCTGAATCCCTTGCAACCAAATAAAGTCCTGACGACAAAATAAAGTTCCAGAGTGGTCACAGATGTAAAAACAAGAAAGGAAGACAAAAAAACATCTAAAAAGCCAAATATATTGTTTGAATCATCAAGTGGGTATGACGGTAAATTCAGAAGCTTTATTATAAAGCCACAGACTCATAAATTAACCAAACTACATGCAGACCAGTGGGGGCCATCGCAGCAGATTCGAGCCAGAGGGCGGAACAGTGACCCAGCTCTCAAATCTCGTCTCCCAGCATTCCTTGCTCCCTACACTGCCACTGCCACACACACACACACACACACACAAGCAACTAGTACAGAAAAACCTTGGTAAACATCTACAACAAAACTTAGTGTGTAATCCCCACACCCCCAAGATATACAAATAGGCAGAGAAAAACTACCAAAAAGAGCAATCGGGTATCAGGATCTGTGCAAGGCCACGCAGGAGGAAGTGACTGCATCTCACAGCCCCAAAACCCCCGCTCCACTCCCCACTCCACAATCAGCAGGAGCTCAGAGAAGGCGGTGGGGGCTGGACTAGTTTTCTCACCTGCGCACAGTGGGCGAGTGTGCGGGTTCCCACAGGAAGGCAGGAAGGGCCGACGCACGTCACGTACTCTCAGAACAGACCTGCCGATTCCCGCACCGAGGAGACATTTCAAGAACAGAATCCGAACTGAGTGGGACAAGAACATCCGTGATCGAGAAGAACAGGGCGCAGGCAAAGGGGAGCAGAACCAGATCTCCGAGAGGAAGCTGTCGTGTTTCTGTCCACTCCACCGAAACAGGAGAGAGGTCCAGAGAGTCAACACAGTGGGAAAAGCTGCCCTGACCCACCTGCCCCGACCCACCTGCCCCTCCTCCTAGAACAGGAAAGGTAATTTCCTGTAAACAGGGGCAACAGAAGATGATCTGGTTCAAACCCCACACACAGAAAAAGGCGCGTGAGAAGCAAATACACTCCCTCCAGACAGCAAAGGCACATCAGGAAGGTGTGCCCAAGAAACCAATGAAAACCATAATACCTCAAATTTAATTAAAGTATATCAAGAAAATGTGAATAATACAAACTGAAATTAGAAAAAATTAAAAATTGGGCATTAAAACTCAGAGAAAAACAATTTCAAAAAAGACTAAACTAAAAGATCATTCACAGTGAACAAACACAATAATGTTTTAAGATAAAAAGGGTAAAATGTTTAAAGATCAGTAATAGAGAAAAGAACCCAAGCAAAGCTGACAAATACAGAAGAGATACAGGGTCTGGCACAAATAATGCCCCCTTTTTTATTACAAAATCTTTTACTACAAAATCGTAAGCACGTAATTCTGTAACATAACACCACACCCAAGCATACCATATGACATTTTAGGTGAAATGTTCAGGTTAAAACTGTACATTGTTACACCCGCATTATCACCCTCCCAGCCCCACTCACGCAGACACTCCTGCTGGACGCTGTGTAACTAACAGCAGTCCCCAAAGGAGAGAACCTAAACAAAGGAACAGAACAAGTGCTAAAACTTCAATTTTCTTGAAAATGAAAATAAAAAGGTTTTATTATTTTATTTTTATTTTTTGTTTTTTTATTGTTGTTCAATTACAGTTATCCATATTTTCTCCCCAACCCTCCCCCCACCCCCTCCAAATCCACCTCCCTCCCTTGCTTCCAGAGAATACAAGATTTGATACTATATATTGAAAGAACACACCACGTTCTATCCCAGAACCACCAAAACCACAACCAAAACGCACCCCAGCAGCACCAGGAAAAAATTGGGGGGAAAATCCCGTGGGCTTCAAGCAAAAAGATTAAGGCATTTATGTGGGAAAGAAAATAAATATTTTAATCAGACTTTGACAGTCGTGCTTTATGACAAAAAGAACGTAAGATACTTTGAAAAAAAAAAAATGTGAGCCAAGAATTTCATCCAAACTGACTTTCAAATAAAAGGCGGAAGGTAAACTGTCACCTGCACACCAACTCAGGGGATGCTGTGCGCACATGCCCTTCCGGAAGATCCTGACAAATTAGCAAGTGTGGATTTAGTAAGTGTGGATTTATTTGAAGAGCTAAGACGATTAAAAGGGACAGACTCCAGCGTGTGATGACACTGTCCTCACAACGCAGGTGCAGCGCAACTACAAAAAGTGGCGGCACTGAACTGCACACTAAAAAATGGCTAAAATGGTGAGTTTCATATTACATATTTTGTGCAATAAAAAGGGAAAAAAATGAAATACCTCCTAAGTTTACACTGATACTTCCTATTCAAACGTAGAACGATAAGGTTTTTATATCTTCCATCTTAAAGCTGTGTCTTCACTTTTCCACATAGAGAATCCTGGTTGTATTCATGAAGAAAACTAATGATAAAACAATTTCTATTTTCACAAATTCATAATATTTAAAAAAACTAATCAGTCACCTTTGGTGAATGCTAGGGTTATTGTGTATTTAATAATAATTTAGGGTTAGAATGTATCCCACCTTTCCTCTACAAATTGTACTAAAAGCTACATAAAGGTAGGCAAAATTCTTTAAGTTCTTTATAGCAAAATTCTAGCCGATCAAGGAAAACTGACAAGAATTAAAACATCGCCCCCCTGCACCCCAGTAAATCACGGGTCTAGGCACCGAGCAGCAAGGCTGCTCACACCTCAGAAGCAGAGCGAGGAGACGTGCTTCCTTCCGGACGGAAGCGCTGGCCAGGGAACTGTCCAGGGAACGGTGCTGGCTACGCAACAAACCGGCCTCTGCTGCGGCCTCGAGGTCCAGTGACCAGCTCCCGGGGAGGACGGAAGTCAGGAAAGCACACTAAACTACGTGTAGGTGCCCTCAGCAAAATCCAAACTTGGGAAAACTCGGGACAAGTGATCCAATTTCATCAACAAATATTAAGCAAGGGAATAAACAAGAGGTGGGGGGGGGGGGAGAACCTATAAATTAGGAGAAACGTACAACCACATGACAAATGAAAAAAGAAATGAGAGAGAACAAAGCTGTAAGAGCCGTACCCTGGGTTGGGACCAGGAGACGGGAACTGGAAGGAGGCCTTGAAGAGCTTCTGGACAGCCAGCTGACAAGTTCCACCCCTTGACCTGGGTGACGGCTGCACACATATCTGCCTTACAATAATTCATCAGCCCCTGCATGTGTTTATGGGATCTTCTATTTGTGTTTTACTTGTAAAAATTACATGGAATGCTTATATACATGTGTACTCATACGATATACATTTGTGTGTATGATTTTTGTACTTGTTTTCATTAATCATACCCCCCACAATTTTTATGACATATATATACACACCCCAAATCTGAATACCACACAGATGACTTTAGCAGAACAGTTAAGGTCTCCACAAAGTCCATGCTCAACACAGAATCTGACATTCTACTGAATGTTAAAAAAAACTTACCACATGTCAACGTGGAAGGCTGGGGAAAGCCCAGTGCATCACAGACACAGGGTTCATATCCGTAATACATGAGAAGTCCTGACGAATCAATTCACAGAAAGATGTCCATTAGAACACTGAACAAACACAAAGAGGTAACTGAGAGCAAATAAAATGCCAATCACCAATAAGGACAATCAACGATAACCAAACCCCCCCCCCCAACAATTACAATGAACTGGTCACTCTCTCCCATTGGCCTGGCAAAGGCCTGTCGGGCAGACCCTCTACAGTACCAGCCGGGGGTGGGGAAACCAGCACGCACGTCACTGATGGACGTGCAAGTGCACACGAGTCTCGCAGATCAATCTGGGTTTATCTTGGACATGTTCAAGACATACGGTTGGAACAAATTCATTTCCATTAATTCCTCCTACAGACGTCAGACAAATATGAAGATATATGCACGTTAAAATACTGTCTGCAACAATAATGAAAACCATGAGACTAATCCGAATGTCCATTAATAGGAGATTTAACAAAGTTACATAATGAAGCCAAAACTGGTTAGAAAGAGTGCTGTGTGCTGTGTGCTTATCCTGAAAGCACAAGAAGCACACCGCACACCATCACGCTACGATGCTAATGGGAGTCCCCGGGCACCACCGGCCATCAGAGGTGATCGCCCCCACCACTCCACCGTGGGGCCGGGAACACGTGCACACCGACAGGAACGACGTTACCACCCACCACCCTTTGAAGGACGGCCTGCAAGATCATGGATATCAACGCCACCTTGCTGGCACCATTAAAGATCATGTGACAGTTGTGCAGAACTTACAAGGGCCAGGTACAGCACTCTGGGACCCGACGGGCCGTGATGAACTGGAAATTACCTCAGGCTGTCTCTCGGTCACCTTGATTTGAATGAAAGTGAAACAGGACAATATCACGGCAATATATAGGAAGTGAATAGAAGACGGAGAGGCCATGAAGTCAGAACTGAACTTCACAAAAAATAAACACCTCCCAGACTGATGACGGAAGGTTTTCATGCTCCTGGGGCAAAAGTGGCCACGCCCGCCTGGCAGTTACGGGCTGGATGTCATTACCCATTGGTCCAATACTGCCACTGAACTGGCCAGACACCAGCCTCTTTCACTGTCTCTCGGGTGATACCCAAATTCAAAGGCGTGGTCTACCTGACAAGAGCACGGGACCCATCTGTGCACACACAACGGGAAGAACCCAGCGACGGAACATGTTTCAAGACCACTGGGCAGTCCCACTGCAGCAGGCCGGGGGGCTTCCATGGCCAGCCACTGGACACCGAGCAATGCTTTTTTTCTTCTGAGAACATACAGAATTAGTCAACTTCTTTATCCCTAAAAAATAAGTTATGTGAGTTATACCAAGACAGTGGAGTAAAACAGGGATGTCCTTTTTATCAGTTATTTTGCACGAGCACGGTCATTTTTTGCGTGCCTGCCTACTACTCTGTTTTGTCTGTTAGAGAAGAGAAACCCCCGCCTGGTGCCCACATAAGAAAGGATAAACTGTCTTTGAATGCCATTACTATTCCTCAGTCACTTCAGGATGTAAAGCTCAAACGCTTACCAGATAATGTGGACTGGGCACATCATCCTCTCCGAGCCTGTTCTTCATTCAATGAAGATAGTAATTGGGGTTCAGGGAGGTCAAAACAAGGCATAAAATGCTTCACCATGCACAGAACATGCGTTCAGTACGTTTCCTTTCTCCCTTCTTCTAGAACACTGTTCCAGATCATTTTATTTTAAGGAATACACATCAAATAAAAAACATTAGTCAAAAAGCCATAGCAACTAATTCTTTGCACAACAGATCTTTATCTAAGTTTTATATTAAAATTCACTGCCTGATTCTCGGATCGGAAGGCTTTTGACCCAAGTGGCAAGAACCTGTGAGAACACCGTTTCTACCACACACGGCATTTCCACAGAGTCACACACACCGTCCATGCTTGGAAGAGGACGGCAAGCAGCAGCGTTTCACAGGGGCAAGAGTTCTGGATAAGCCTTCCCTCCAGGCCGCACGGCGCTTCCTCTGCCCACAGAAACAGCGCCGGAGCGGAGCCCCACACGACGCTGGCTGACGCAGCGCAGGCCAGGCCTTCGCCCTTGCCCGCGGATCCTGACGCTGCTGAAATTAAGGCTCCCTGAGAAACAGCCGTAACTTCTAGAATCTTGTCAAGGATAAAACAATAAATCTTCACCTGAAAAATAATTCCGATACAGGTATCAGTTTCCAGTATCCATTTTATGGGAAGAAACTATAAACGAATACTTTCTATACTCACCAGCAGTAGTGTCATTTTTGGTGGCGAAGGAGGTTGTTTTGCTGGGGAGGAAACCCGTCTTCTCCCAGGCGTCAGAACGAGGACTGGCAAGCAGCTGCCCGTGAACAGCTGCCGTTTCTGTAACTGAGGTTCGTGAGAACACAGCCTCACCCACTGATCTGCGCTGTCTACGACTTTCATTCAGCAGAGCCCAGGGGTGCACCAGATACCATAAACGGCCTAAAGCCTAAAAACATTTACTATCTGGCTCTTTCAGAAGAGCTTGCATTAAATTATTACCACGCTACACAAGGGTAAGTAAAACTTCATCACCAAGAAAACTCAGAATACAGAAATACAAATAACATGCTTGCTCTAATTCAGGCACTTTCAAGATGATAGTTTATTTATTACTTCAGATAAAAACATAGTATACATATTAGAGAATATCTTAAAATTCAAATCTGAAGTTATACACAATCTAGCACTTTTGCATTGAATTTTAACAAAAAAAAAAAAAAAAAATCTCTACATACCTGAAGCCTCACTATTGACATGAACTATGGTAATAAAAAATTTGACATTTAATTTGTTCACTATATAGTATTTACATTTATGAAACGAATTGTGGTATATAATAAAGTGATAAAGAAATAGTAAAAATAAACTTTAAAAATCAAAGGTTTATATTTTTATAATGTGCTAATTGTCATAATTGTATATAAAAATTAAAACATAGCAGAGCTTTCTATTATAACTCTTAATCATCTGACCTTAGTCCTTTACTTGCTAACAATTTACATGCAACATCTGCTATAAGTGATATTTGATTTCTTCTTTAAAGAAAGTGTAAGTGAATGAACGAGATTTAAGAGAAGACATTAATGTAACTTGTGATCAACAAACAAAAATACTGTACTCAAGATTAGTACTGGTCACAAGCCTCTTCCCTATAGAAATGATAAAACAACAAGAGCAAAAAAATTGCAGAAGAGTGTCATGAATGGCACAGCTCAAAGAATCTCCGCACCAATCAGACACACCTCTTTCTCCCTCAATGATAAGAGGTCTATTTTGCCCTCAAATAATAACAAGGGAAGTGAGGGGCACCAGGTATAAAACTGATTAAATCTTGCAAAATGCTAAGATGGAGGCCAGGAGAAGGGGTAATTTATATATAATTCAAACTATATACAGCATCCCCGGAATGTAGCCCATCCCAAACTGGCTTTGTGAAACAACTGGACATGTATGATTTCATAATTAAAATTATAACAAATAGTATAACAGATTTTCATGAGAAGCAAAATTCAAGGGGCAGTTTGTATTATTTACTATGTTGTTTAAATTTTAAAAATAATTTTACTAAGTATACATCTCAACTGAGGTCTATGTATAAAATGTGCTAATACATACAGTTTTTTACCTTTGGTAAATTAAAGGCCTTTTTGTGATTTCTATGTGAACCATACATAGGCAGACTGTGAGATGTACACATGCACATGGGGAAACTCAACCTGAGGTAATCCAAAGGTGTACCTGTGACCGGACTGGAGGTACTTTGAAAGTCAAAGCACATCAGAAACTCAAAACAGGCAAGAGTGAGAATGGAATGCCAATATGGCAGTAAAACTTCTTTTAAAACAGAAAGAGGAAGGCCTCTCGTACCAGCAGAATCCTGCGTACATTAAAAAAAAAATAATCTCCTATTGTTTTAGAAAACAAAAGCCAATGTTAGTGTAGGGGAGTACAAACGGCAGAAAGTCAGAAGTCCAGGGGATGGAAGCAGCCGGCGCACAGAGACCGGAGGACACGCCGCTCTGGGCGGGGCTACTTGGTGAACGCCGCCACCACCGCCCACAGGACCTCGCTGGTGCTGGCCTTCAGGCACTCCACCTCGGGGTCCAAGTCGAGGAGCTGCCGCACTCTCTTGGTGGCCAAGTCGTACTGCTCGTCCCAGGAGGGGAGCAAAAGCGTTCTCCAGCACGTCGGAGGCGTGGGCCAGGTAAATGAGGGCCAGCAGGCGCTTGTCCATGCGGTGGGGGTCGTTCACCCACTTGTCGAGGACGGCTTCCTGCACCTTCTTGATGAGGCGCTGCTTGATGTTGTTGTTGGTGAGCGGATGCGTCGTCATGTCGAAGAGCAGGAAGTTCTGTTTCTCGGTCGTCAGCACGCCCTTTTCTACCAGGTTTTTAGCTAATCGTTCCCGCACATTTCTTAACTGATAATGAAGTTTCAATGGATTCCAAGTTTCACCTAAATAAAAGATTTAAGTAGTTAGAAATGACAGGTATTGACTTCCAGTCAAGATGTCCAAGTAGGTAAACACTGTGCCTGCCTCCTCCTGTGACTAAAGCAAAAATACAACTAAATTATAAAACCACAATGATTGAGAACCACCTGAAGACTCACTGAACTTAAATGCTATGACTAAGGACATAAAGAAGCCACTACGGGACTGGCAGGAGGGGCAGAGACGTGAAATGGGTGATGTGACCTCACCCATGGGTGCTGTGGAGGTGTCAAGGAGCAGGAGCCTCAGCCCCACTGGGGCTCCTCAGCCCTGGGCACCAGTGGTGGGAAGGAGTCCCCCTAACATCTGGCTGTGAATCAGCAGGAACTGCATGCAACTGAGAACAAGGGCTGCAGGAGTCCCGGGCATTCCTGCCGAGAGCTGGCACGCAGGCTCGCTAAAACAAAGTCACTCCGCTGGGCTCCAGTGAAGGGCCACAGTTCCAAAAGCACTGCAGACAGACGAAGAAACTAAACTGACTAAGCTGCAAGGAAAAGCGCCACAGAGGCAGGGTAGGAGCTATTCCCTCCCAGGCTGCCAGTGCTCCTTTACTGAGCCCTCCCCGCACCCAGCTAGTCCAGCAGAGGAAGGCCCAAATCTTAGCTCTCCATTACCCTAGTGAACACCAGTGGTCCTGCCCAGGCAATTCCCTGAGACCCCACCCACCCCACCCAACAGGGGTGCCCAGCAGACGTTCTTCTGGCAGCTCCTCCCAGCAGGCAACCTGCTTCAGCTTATGCTGTAGACTTTCCTAAATTCTCTTAAAGATCCACAAACCCCCAAAAAGCTGTGGCTGTCCTCAGCTAGCTAAGCAACCTCAAGTATGAAACAAACAGCAACAGGTTTCAACTTGCACTGTAACTACCACCAAGTAGCCCCAAGCCTGGCATAGGCAGCAAGCAGTCTTGTCTTGGAACACAGCTCCAACTAAGCAGCCACAAACCCTGCAAAAGTGGCAGCTGGCCCCGGCTCACATCATGGAGCCCACCAAAGGGTCCCAAGCCCAACAAGTGGCAGCCAGACTTGGTTTGCAGAATAGCCACTCCCAAGCAGCTCTAGGCCCAGCATAAGCAGCAACCAACTGCAGGTCACCTTATAGCTCCTACCAGAAAGCCCCAGGCTGGGCACAAGCAGTGAAACTAGACCACTTAAAGGTACATCACATACAAAAACTCCAAGTGGATGAAAGGCCTGAAACCATCAAACTCCTAGAAGAAAATGTATGCAGTAAACTCGGACATCGCTCTTAGTAATAACATTGTTTTTGGATATGTCTCCCCAGGCCCGGGAAAGAAAAAATAAACAAATGGGACCATATCAAACTAAAAAATTTTGCATTGCAAAGGAAACTGTCAACCAAACAAAAAACAACCTACAGACTAGAAGAACACATTAGTCAATGATACATTCGATAAAGGGTTAACACCCAAAATATGCAAAGAACTTAACACCAACTTAACACATACATACAAAAACCAACAAATAATCCAATTAAAATATGGACAGAGATATAAACAGATATTTCTCCAAAAAGAACACACAGATGATCAACAGATACATGAAAAGATGCTCAATATCACTAATCATCAGGAAAATGCAAATCAAAACCACAGTGAGATAACACCTCACACATCGGAACGGCTATCATTAATAAACCAACAAACAGCAAGAGCTGGCGAGGATGCGGAGACATGGGAACCCTGTGAACTGTGGGTGGAACTGTAAATTGGTGCAACCACTAGAGAAAACAGTATGGAGGTTCCTCAAAAAAATTTAAAATGGAACTAGCATATGACACAGCAATTCCACTTGTGGGTGCATATCTGAAGAAATCTAAAACGCTAATTCAAAAGATTGTATATAACCCTATGTTCACTACAAGATTATTTAGATAGTCAAGAGATGGAGGCAACCTAAGTGTCTATTAATAGATAAATAAAGATGTGGTACATACATAAAATGGATTATTACTCAGCCATAAAAAATACTGAAATCTTGCCATTTGTGACAACACAGATGGACCTACAGGGTATTATGCTAAGCAAAGTCAGTCAGTGAGAGAAAGACAAATACCATATGATTTTACTTACATGTGGAATCTAAAAAACAAAGTAAACATACAAACTAAACAGAAACAAACTCATAGAAACAGAGTACATATGTATTCATGAGATGCCAGGTCATACTGGGGGCTTGGGTGAAATTAAGATGTACAAATTGCCAATTATAAAATAAGTCTTGGGGTTGTCCAGTATAGCATAGACAATAGAGTCAATAACACTGTAATAATTAGACTTCTGGCCAAGATGGAGGCGTAGGGAGGTATACTTTGTTGCCTCCTCTCATAACCAAAAGCACAACAAATTTGAAAACAACAAATAACCAGAACCACCAGAAAAGCAAACTGTATGGAAGTCCAACAACCAAGGAGTTAAAGAAGCAGCACATTCACCCAGACCAGTAGGAGGGGTGGAGATGGGCAGCCAGGTGGAGAGGACTCACAGCAAGGCACTGGCCAGAGGACCAGGGTGGGCAAGGCGGCAGCTGGTGGATCGGGCGGTCCCACATTTGCGTCAAAAACACCAGGAGGAACAACTGGGGAACAAGACAGACCACACAGCCCAGCATTCCAGCAATGGGAAATAAAGCCTCAAAAATCTCCGACTATAAAAACCTATCGGGGTTGTAATGGTGGGAGAAATTCCCAGCTCACAGGGGAGTTCGTTGGAAAGACTCACAGGACCCTAGAATGTACACAAAACCACCCACCCGGGAATCAACATCACAAGGGCCCAATTTGCTTCTGGGTAGCAGATGAAGTGACCGAAAGCCAGCCAAGAGGTGAGCAAGTGGCACTGTTCCCTCTCGGGCCCTTCCTCCACATACATTGCCACAACACAGCAATGTGAGTCGCCCCACTCTGTCAAATACCTAAGGCTCTACCTCTTACTCTATAACAGGTTCAGAGACAAAAAAATATGCCCCAACTGAAAGAACAGATCAAAGCTCCAAAAATTGAACGAAGCAATGAAGAGATAGCCAACCTATCAGGTGCACAGTTCAAAACACTGGTAATCAGGATGCTCACAGAAACAGTTGAGTATGGTCGCAAAATAAAAGTGAAGGTTATGCAAAGTGAAATAAAGGAAAATATACAGAGAACCAACAGCGACAGGAAGGAAACCAGGATTCAAATCAACAGTTTGGAGCAGAAGAAAGAAATAAACAGTCACCCAGAACAGAATGAAGAAACAAGAATTCAAAAAATGAGGGGAGGCTTAGGAACCTCCGGTTCCCATAAGACTATCAGCTGATTTCTCAAAAGAAACCTTGCAGGCAAGAAGGGGCTGGAAAGAAGTATTCAAAGTGATGAAAAGCAAGGACCTACAATCTAGATTACTCTATCCAGCAATGCTATCATTTAGAATGGAAGGGGAGATAAAGTGCTTCCCAGATAAAGTCAAGTTCAAGGAGTTCATTATCACCAAGCCCTTATTATACGAAATGTTAAAGGGACTTATCTAAGAAAAAGAAGATGATCACAAATATGAACAGTAAAATAAAAACAAACTCATAACTATCAACAAATGAACCTAAAAAAAAACAAAAACAAAAACAAAGCCAACAACTAGAACAGGGACAGAATCATGGAAATGGAGATTACAGGGAGGGTTATCAGTGGGGAGTGGGAGAGGAGAGAATGGGGGAAAAAGTATAGGGAATAAGAAGCATAACTGGTAGGTACAAAACAGACGGGAGGTGAAGAACAGTATGGGAAACAGAGAAGCCAAAGAACTTATATGTACGACCCATGGACATGAACTCAAGGGGAGGAATGCTGGTAAAAAAGGTGGTGCAGAGTGGAGGGGAATAAAAGGGAGGAAAAAAATGGGACAACAGTAATAGCATAATCAATAAAATATATTTTAAAAAATAAAAAAGTAAAAAAATAATACTGCAATAATGATACATAGTTATCAGATGGGTACTAGACTTATTGGGGTAATTACTTCATAAAGTATATAAATGTCTAATCACTATACTGTAGACTAATATAGTATTCTATATTAACTGGAGTTGAAAATTTAATTTTAAAAAATGATAGAGATAATCTAATTTTATCAAATTTTGTACTAAAATAAACAGTAAAATTTAATTTATTCCCCTCCAGAGAAACAGAAGAAAAATACAACTATATTTACTTGTCAAATAAACCATGAACCCCTTGAAGACCGGGCCTTTGGGTCCTAAGCACCTGGAACATTTTCAAGCACAGCAGTCACTCAAACGATGGAACTGAAAGCAGTGTTCAAATCAGCTCCCCTAATGTGGAGATGAGCCAAATATTAAGTTATGTTTGGCCTTTCTCTAGCTGTTGTCAGAAAGCAGCCAACAGCAAAACAAGATGTTTATTTTCTGCTAAAAACCAATCTGCAACAAGCAGATAAAGAAAAGAAGTTTCCTAATTAATATGTTATTCCTGAAACCGCTACTACATATATACCCAACCTATAAGGCCAGGAAAGTCTGTTTAGGCTATGTACGGTATTCTGTGGTGACAAACAATATAAAGCTAATTCTTCAAGGACAAACATCTTCACCATTTTAATCCTGTTTTAATATAACACTTTCTTTTGAGACAGAAATGTTGAAAATAAACCAAATGATTTTTTTCACTACAGGAGTTTTTCTCTACAGAAGACTAGAAGGAAATATATCAAAATATTAATCTTGCACTGGCCAGTGTGGCTTAGTTGGTTGGAGCCTCATCCCAAAAGGCTGTGTGTTCAATTCCTGGTCAGGACACATACCTAGCTTGTGGTTCAACCCATTGGTTATCTTTGAGAGTTCTGTGTGACAAATTTTCTTTATTGTATGTTCTGTATTTTCCAAATGATCTCCAATGAACATGTAACTACTTTTATACTAGAGTAATTTTCTAAATTGGGGCATGTTAAAGATCAACCACAGGAACTTTTATTATATGCAAAAGCTGTAAGGTTGAAACTTTATAATACTGAGAGAAAAACCTTAAGCTGCACTGTCTACTATAGGAGGCATTAACCACAGGGCTTTTAAATTTAAATCAATAAAAATTTCAGTTCTTCAGCTGCACTAGCCACATTTCAGGTGCTCAACAGCCATGTGTGGCTGGCGATACTGTTTGGATATCACTAAAATGGAACACTTCCACTGTCACAGAAAATTCTGGTGCACAGTGCTGTCTCAAAACCTACTATTATTGCCCTGGCTGGTGTAACTCAAAGTGGATTGAGTGCCGCTGTGAACCAAAGGGTCACCAGTTCGATTCCCAGTCAGGGCACATGCCTGGGTTGCAGGCCAGGTCCCCGTATGCGGTGTAGAAGAGGCAACCACACATTGTTATTTCTCTCCCTCTCTTTCTCTGTCTCTTCCCCCTCTCTAAAAATGAATAAATAATTTTTTTTTAAATCGACTACTATTCAGTGGGCCACAGACAAAATTATTTTAGCGTGTGAGTTAACACTAAAAAATATAGGGCTATGGTAGAGTAATCAGTCCTGGACTTACCCTCTCACCTTGTTAAACAATGAAAAATCTGGGTAAAATACATGAAACAACTGTTTTCACCTGCTAATCAAAAGGCAGCCCAGAGCTGTGATCCTTGAGAAAAAACTAAGTGAGCCCTACTACTGACCAAATTCTCTACCTAAAGGCACGTTAAAGAAACAGAGTAGGACAGAAGACCCAAAGCAGAGCACAGAAGTCACACTGGGTCGAGGCGGCGGAGGTCGGGGCAAACCACCTGGAACACGCACAGCCGAGTCCTGGGAGAGGGAACTGTGCAGGCTGAGGGCTCTAGAAATCTGCATGGTATCCCCTCAGATCTGGTGGAAAACAAAGCCAAGCATGTTAAGGTGAGAAACTCCACAACATTAGGCAAAGAAAAATTACGAGAAAGTTGTAAACTGAACAGGGATTAAAATAATTTGGCTGCCAACCAGCCTCAGTGGAAAGGCTCAATGAGCCCATAGGACGCTCAGACAGGACTCCAGAAGGCTCACAGCTTTGGAGCAGGGCTAAACGAGCTCTTGACTAAAGGGCTCCTCTAGACTTGGCCTAACAAAGTTAAAAAACAAGCCAGTCTGCAAGCAATTTAACTAACAAAATTCAACACTCTACATAAAGGAAGACAATAAAATTCAGCACTCAACAACATGGCACTCAACATCCAGCATCCAATAAAAACTGCTAAACTTGTGAAGACAGAAAACATGACCTAAAATTAAGAGGGATAAGAAAATCAATAGAAACTGTCAACCAAATCAGACATAACAGACCATGGAGACAATGGACTTAGCAAAGACTTTAAAATGGCTATATAAATATCTAAATAATTTAAGGAAACGCATGAACACAACAAAGAGAAAAGAGCTATTCTTCTTGACGCTTCACCAGAGGACACGTTTAATGGTTTTAGAGAGAGGGAAAGGGACAGAGAAACGCCAACATGAGAAACGTCGGTCTGCTGCCTTCTGTACATGCCCCGACTGGGCATCAGATCCACAACCTGTGTATGTGCCCTGACCCGAAACTGAATCCACAACTTTTTGGTGCACAGTACAACACTCCAATTAACTGAGCTACCTGGCCAGGGTAAGAGCTATTTTTGTAAATGAGTAAATGATCTGGAACTGCTATGTTTCATTTTGTGATTCACTCTGTATAACTACAAACTTAAAAAAAAATTATCAGCCCTGGCTGGTGTAGCTCAGTGGATTGAGTGCCGCTGCGAACCAAAGAGTCACCAGTTCGATTCCCAGTCAGGGCACATGCCTGAGTTGCAGGCCAGGTCTCCAGGGGGAGTCACATGACAGGCAACCACACATTGATGCTTCTCTCCCTCTCCTTCTCCTTACCTTCCCCTCTCTCTAAAAATAAATAAAATTTTTTAAAAAAGAAAAAAATTATCAAATAATAGTGTTGGTACCATGAATTATTAGGAAATTGAGGTCACCATCTACGTTTAGAGACAATATGACTTTTTCCAATTAAAAAAACCCTGGGAAATTAGCTTCCATAAAAGACAATCACTGCATTCAATTTCCTTGGTAACTTCAAAAAGGAGAACAGCTGCCCTGGCCAGTGTGGCTCAGTTGGCTGGAGCATCAGCCCATAACAGAGAGCTTGTGGGTTCGACTCCCAGTCAAGGCATATGGCTAGATTGCATGTTTGACCCCTGGTCTCAGGTCTGGGTGCGTGTGGTCCTCAATCTGGGTTCATATACTCTAGGTGTGTATGATCCCCAGTCTGGGCACATATTAGAGACAACTGATTGATCTTTCTCTCTGTTTCATCTTCTCTAAAAGTCATGGAAATAAAAATGCCCTAAGGTGAGAATTAAAAAAAAAAAAAAGACACGAGCTGAAGTATATTTGGGGGCCCTATTAGACTTTAAAACCTAATCATAATTAAAAAACCATAATTCAATAATAAATAAAAACTTATTTCAGTTTCTGGTGTTCAACAAGCTCATACCCACATTTAATGCTAAGAAATCATGAACAGTTACTTGATGAAGCATTGCAGCCTAACGTTATAACAGCAAGCCAGAGTTTCAGCTTGATCATCTCCTAGCTCTGAGACTTTGGGCAAAGTTCTTTAACCTCTCTTTTCTCACCTGTAAGGTGAAGATAAGTATACTCAGCACATAGGGTTATTATGAGGATTAAATGAGCTAAGATATACCAAGTTCTTAGAACAGAACCTGGTACATGGTAAGCTCTCAAGAAACATTAGTTACCATTATTTATCCACATACAGAATCAACACTTTGGCAGAAAGAATTTACCATATTTATAATGGTCTAAAAACAATCATGTTAGGTTCTGAAAATACAAAGACATATTTCTAACTGTAGAAATTTAAAATCAAGTGAAGAAAAAAGATGAATATAACTATACTGGCTAGAATAAGATGCAAAAAGGGCCATAAAAACAGTAAGAACAAAGTACCTAGGGAAATAAGAAATTACTCAGGCTTAATGTTAAGGAGTATTTCTGGGAAAGTTACAGGAGAAAGAACTTCAAAGCTAAATCCTGAAACCCAACAGGTTTTCAAGACCCTATAAAAGGAAGAGGAACCCGCACTCCAAGCAGGAGGAATAAAGCGGACAGGCAATGGTTACGTGTAGAATTGTAACTGCTCTACCAACCCCACTGTCTCCTCAACAAATGCCTGCCTGCTGCACCTTTCACCAGAGAGACTGGGTTTTGTATGGTTTCCTAATGCCATTGGCAAGTAGTAGGCAGCCTAGTCACTAGGCTGGAAGTGGCTAGGTTGTGTTTTCTGACATTCTCAATTAACTTTTGGAAATTTAAACTAGTAAACATAAATTACTCCCAAGTGTCCATCAGTGGATGAGTGGACAAACAACTATGGGACATTTACACAATGGAATTCTATTCCGTAAAAAAAGAAGAAACCGTAAAAAAGAAGAAACTTTTGCCCTCTGCGACAGTATGGATGGACCTGGAGAACATTATGCTAAGTGAAATAAGCCAGGCAGAGAAAGACAAACACCATATAATTTCACTCATATGTGGAATCTAATGAACAAACTGAACTAACAAGGAAAACAGAGAAAGTCTCATAGATAGAGAGCAGGATGACAGCTGTGGGGCGGGGGGATTGCGGACAGTAGGGGGTGGAGAGATTGAGTAAAAAGGAAAAAGGACTCATGGACATGGACAACAGTGTGGTGACTGCTGTGGGGAGGGGAGTATAAAAGGACTAAAATGGTAATGGAAAAAACAGAATTTAAAAATATGTTTTAACATAAATTACTCAATAGCCAAATTTACATTAAAACCTATAAAAAACTATAGTTCAATTCTAAGGTAAATTATTAGTTAACCATGCTTATAATAATTTGTTAATTATCAAAGAAACAGCATTCCCTAGCAATTCACTAGTCAAATAGGAAGATGTTCTATACCTTGGAGAACGTATTAGCCATCTATTCCCAGACAATGGCGGGGGGACCGGGGGAGTGCAGAGGTAGAGAGGGGGGAATGGGAGGCAATTAAGATCATTCTGAGAAACCCATAGTTAAATTTCTCTTTGCAGACCTAAAAAAAAACCTGATTGCTGCTATACAATAATTTTTTCTTTTTCATGGGAAATAAGTGGCATCAGTTTATGACTTACTGTTTATTGTATTTGAGCCACACTAATGTTTACCTACAACTTATCCACAATTAAATCATATATATTGTACCCAATGGAACAAGTAATGCTTACAAAGTTGCTGTAAGAAATTTCTCAATTCCAAAATATGCTAATTTACAGTTTAGTGTTGCTACTAAAAATAAGGAGAGACTGAACACAGACAGACCCACCTTCAAGATGTTCCACTTAAGACTACACATTATTATTGGGCAATCCTTCCTGCCTCAGAGGAAGTAATAAAAAGGGAATTAGACATCATCTTCTTTTGTAGCAATTCCCTGGAAAAGGGCAAACTCTGTGTGCTCACTTCAACAGAAATGTTATTCAGATCTCCTCAGGTATTTGAAAGCAAGAAGAAATCTCGTAAGTAGAAGGCTGAAACAGTGTAACAAGCAAATGTTTAATACTATTTTTGGCAACCCCCAAAACTGAGTAAAGTGTCTTGGTATCCTGACATTTCTGCTTTTTGTTTTAAAAGAACCAAATTAGGCAAAATCCAAAGAATAAACTCACCCTTGAGATTAGCATACTTTAAGAAACCAGCATCAGCTGGGGTGGGAGAAGGGTAGCTGGATGAGTAAAGAAAAGATACAATAAAGATCTAACCTATGCTAGCACTAAAAATATCGCTGTTTCAATTTAAGCAGAATATTAAATACCTTTTAAATACTTGTAATAAATGCCTGAAAAATGAATAGTACTAAAAATTCCAGATTAAAAGATGTTACTGTAATCCATATTATTATTCATCAGTCCCTAATTTATTCACTGTTTACATGAAAAGACTTTATTAAGTTAAAAAGCAAATTTAAAATGTACAGAATTTACTTATTCACTTTTTTTGTAAAGGAAATTGAGAGAAGTACCATATTTTGCCATGTATAACGCACACTTTTTGCCCAAGTTTCTGAGGGGAAAATAAGGAGGTGCCTTATATGGGGGTAGTACTAATTCCATATCTATATACCATAATACAGAAGATTTTTTTCCCCTGAAAGTTTGGGCCAAAAACATGGGTGCACATTATACATGGCAAACTACAGTATACACAGAGGAAAAGCTCCCCAAAGTTATGTCCTCTGCCCAGAAAGTACTTCAGTAGAACATCTATCTACATAATTTTACTACAAAAAACTTGTCTTCCTGGACATTAAATTACACAACTAAAAGTAGCTGTTCAGAAATCTGGCAATCTGGTGACACCTTGTGACCAAGCTGATCAACTGCATGCCTTAAGATTTCAGAAAGCCAGAAGCTCTTTATTTTCTCTCTTTTTAAAAGATTTTATCTATCTATTTTTAGAGACAGGGGAAGAGAAGAGAAAGAGGGAGAGAAACATCAGTGTGTGGTTGCCTCTCATGCATGCCCTACTGGGGACCTGGCCCACAACCCAGGCATGTGCCCTGACTGGGAATCAAACTGGCAACGCTTTGGTTCATAGGCCCACGCTCAATGCACTGAGCTACACCAGCCAGGGCCAGAAGCTCTGTATTCTTAAAAATATTGTTAAACATTTTTAAGTCTTTGCATCAAATATGTGTATATTAATTTTTAAATTAATGAGATAGACTCATATATAAATAATGTTCACAATTTATCAGGAGGTTTAGCATATATGATGCACAGTGTATGTGATAATAAAATTAACCCCTGGGTATCTCCCTACCACAGGTAAACTTTAAGAAGCCCTCCTTCAGGCCAGCTGAGAACCTAATTACAAAGTCTAATTTGCGGTAACAGGGGTGGTCAACAATGGCAGCACAAAATGAGCTCAACCCGAAGATTGCTCAGGTCAGTGATCTTCAAAGGATGTACAAAATGATCCATTAGGGTACAGTTACAGGTTATTAGCACTTCCACTTTTTTCTAAAATAACTGTTAATATTTAACATATACAATTGATGTTAATCTCTGAGTCTGTCAGATAGCCACATGTCACCAACATAAGCGGAAGGTGGCTAACCAGAGAGAGGTGACAGTATATACACAGAGGAAAAGCTCCTCAAAGGTTATGTCCTCTGCCCAGAAAGTACTTCAGTAGAATGTTTACCTACACAATTACACAATGAGTTGGGCACAGTGACATGCTCTATTGGTATGTGTTGAGTAAGTGGACTTGTAGACAGTATTATCTAGTTTTAACCAAACAAATCCTCGTAAAATGGGCAAAGTAATTTTAAAAGATCCCTGCAGAAGAAATGATCAGTTAAGACATCAGCAATCTCATAAACACAAAGAAGAAAGAGTAGCCCTGGCTAGTGTGACTCAGTGGATTAAGGGCCAGCCTGTGAACCAAAAAGTCACAGGTTCAATTCCAGGTCAGGGCACCTGTCTAGGTTACAGGGCAGGTCCTCAGTTGGGGGCACAGGAAAGGCCACCAATGGATGTTGTCCCTCACTTTCTCCTTCCCTCCCCTTTCTCTAAAAATAAATAAAATATTTAACAAAAAAAGAAAGAAGGTAAAGAATAAAGTTTCTCTCGCTCAATGAGGTAAACAACTTTACCAGCAGATCTACAAGAGGGTGGTCATAACCAAAATTTCAAAATTATCAAAACGAAGAATGAATCCTGCCCTGAGTGTCAAGTGCCCATTATGGCCCTAGGAGCTAATAATGTAGTGTGTATATTCAATTTTTAAATAAACAAACATGCAAAGCTCAAAATTTTATAACTAAAAGAACATCCTAGTAGGGACTATTATTTTACAAACTCTGTAAGTGAAAAAATGACACCACGTTAATTACCAATCTCTGACCAAGTCCACGTGTGTTTAAAAGTTATGCTAAGCAACGATATGTCTAAACACAAAATGAAATAACAATATATGTACAGCTGAGCCTTACACAACACATGGGGTAGCAGCACTGACCCCCGAGCAGTCGGAAATCCACATACAACTTTTGACTCCCCAAAAACTTAACTATGAATAGCCTCCTGTTGACCAGAAGCCTTGCCAGTAAAATAAAGACGATTAACACATATTTTACTTTGTTATTATATATACTGTATTCTTGCAATAGTCAGAAAAAAGTTATTAATCAAGTCCTAAGGGAAAACAAATACATTTACAATATCGATTGAAAAATGTCACATATAAGTGGACACAAGAAGTTCATGCTCTTCAAGGGTCAACTGTACGCGGAAGAACAAGAAAACTCAGGTCTTGTTGTACCGAAGGCGCGCTCTGCCTAGATCAGACAAATACACAAATAACCTACCATGAAAACTGAAACCTGTCTTTTCTGAGCAGCAACTGAAGAGCCCGAGAGACCTGCCATGCTCCTGCTCCTACACCAGTAACCAACAGCGCTCTAGGTGGGGACAGTTCCACCTGTCTGCCTGTCGGAGGGAGAATGAGTGGCCGTGACAGACTGACAGTGTGACTGAGAAATAAACTGTCGTTTTAAGCCTTTGAGGTCTGGGGGTTGTTTGTTACCAAAGTGAAACCTAACCCACCCAGAGTAAGAGAGCACGAGGCGGTTCTGCTGAAGGAAGATGGGAGCTCTAGGGGAGGATAGTAACATCTCATTTGACACCTGCTCAGTCTTGTTAAAGGGCATGAAGTTTTAAAAACCACCACTTTCCCTGTTCAGGGACTGATATCTTACAACTTATGCATAAATTACAAAATAAGCTGTTGGCTATTTTGTCTAAGTTCCTTTTAAAAGGATTTTAAACTTGTACAAAAAAAAATTTTAAACAGAATTCAATTTTTAGTCCACACACAGACACTTACCACTAAGTAGTTCAATCCAGTTCTGGACTGTTTCTGGAGGCTGAGTCTCCTTAACATGCTTTAGAGCTTCATCAAGGAGGACGTCCCCCGTCGGGGCATCGGACTTACAGATCACCTAAGATGCAAGCATTAAGAAAAAAATGACCCACAGATTCCTAAAGAGACTTGTTCTCTTTAAAATGAAAAACTTAATTATGCAAGTAATTCAATGTGGCTAAAGCCCCAAGTGTACATTCAGTATCAAGGTTCAGATTTTAAATTACTTCTATATTAAGAAAATCCAACATTTAACCTAAGCAGATTAGCTACAATCATGAATAAAAATAAGCTTAATTAGTAAAGCAAAGTGGTAGAACAGTTTATACTAACCATAATTACTTTCACTACTCAATCTTAGGCTATGTACCCATAAATTATTTTTTAAACATTTATTAACTCCAGAAACAGTTTCAATTATATGTAAAAACTCAGTACATGATACAAGGTAGCATTTAATCAGTAGAAAAATAAATTTGTCAATAAATGTTATTAAAACTGTCTAATAAATTAATAGTTAAAGTTAAGACGACTCATCAGAGTTTATACCACAATAAAATAAAGATTTATATAATGAAATAGAATTTGGAAGGTGAGAAACGTTTTTTCAAAGTTCTGACAACTTAAAGAAAATACCAACAGGCTTGATGACATAAATTTTTTAAATACTACAAATTTCTGTCTCAACTATATCAGGATACACAATCCACCCTAACAGTGGAAAAATCCAGAGTTGGGGGACAAGACAGGAAACTGCTACACTGCTTCAGCCAAGTAATAGACCCCTATGGCCTTCATTAATGTTCTTGCTGCCTCAGCAACAAATTTCCAGTTTAAATTGTATAATATCAAATTTAAATCTGTTATATTACTCAATTTAACCTATTAAAATGTTATGAAATTTAAAAGCATTATTTTTAAATGCAACAGTCCTCTCTTAAATTTATCCTCAACAATGCATCCTTTACATTTTTGTTCAAAAAATGTAATTATCTTCTAAAAGTCTGAAATATACATACAATATCTATGAGACGGTGTGACCCACTAGAAATACATTAAGAACCACAAATGCATAACACAAATCTATTTTTAAAAATGTTAGTAGTTCTATTAAAAAAGAAAAAAACAGGTAGAAATAATTTTACTATATTTGACTTAACCCATTATAGCCAAAATATTAGCATGCAATTAATTTTTTATTTTATTTTTTAATCCTCACCCAAAGATATGTTTATTGATTTTGCAGAGGGTAGGGAGAGAGAAACATGGACGTGAAAGAGAAACATCAACCGGTTGCCCCCCATATACACCCCAACCAGGGATCAAACCCACAACACCTTTTGGTGTGTGGGGTGACACTCTAAACAAGTGAGCACATGGCAAGGGCTGCAATAAATATTTTTGAATTGAGATCGTTTACATCCTTCTTATTCCACAGTAAGTCTTCAAAATACAATGTGTGTTTTTATTCACAGCATGCCCCAATTTGCACTAGTCCCATTTCAAGCGTCTGGCTCACAGACAAATGTGGCCAGTGGCGATCATACTGGACAGTGCACGTGTGGAATATTTTCATCATGGCAGAAAGTTCTTTGGACAGTGCTCTTGGAGACCATGCTTTCAGTAAGGGGGTCAGAGAGAACGGGAAACAAGGAGAACCTAGGGAGAGAAAGTTGTATGTCTATATACTACCCACTCACTCCTTAAATCTATGCAAGCTAGCTTCAGTGACCGCCTCATGCCCACCCTACCCACTTTGAGAGTGGCCTTACATCAGGGTCCCAATAACCTGGGTACAAGCAGATCTTTTTTCTTATGAAATTCTGTCCTCTAATCTGTCTCCAAGGGACCACTTTACTCTATCAACTCTGCAACTATTCTAGTCCACCTAACCTGGTTATCTTTCACGTGGACTAATTTAAGTTCCCTCGCTAGTTTTAACCCTTTCAATCGATTCTCTTCAGTGATGTTTACATAAGAGAAATCTTATCATGGCATTCCACTGTTTCTGCTTAAAACTCTTCCGACTCCGAGTAAGTTCTAAACTCCTCAAAAAATTCAGTAACATGTAGCCCACTGGCAAATATTCTATGCCCACACCTGCAATTTCTACTTTTTTTGTTGTTGTTGTTTTTCCTTTGGAGGAGGAGGTCTCCTTCTTCAATCTGAACAGATAACCAAAGGGGACAAGACATTTGAGGGAAAGCCTTCATCAGCAAAGAAACCAAAAAAGGAAGGAAATAAGAACTTTGATGAAACACAGATAACACAAAGGAAACTTTCAGAAAAGCCATAAAGTCATCAGAGATCTTAAAGATATCACACCAATAAAACAATAATAAGAGCCAAGACAAAAAGCAGGAAAGTGCTCCTGGAAACTAAAAACATGAGTGCCACAATAAAAAAAAAAATCAACAGAGGGTTCAAGGTAAGAGAAGTCAGAGAATGTCAATTACATCTCAATAAAACTGAGAAAATACACAAAAAGCAGAAAGAAAAAAGAGTAGCCAAAAGGCCCACATCCAACTGGTAAGAGTCCTAGAAAGTGGTAGGCAGAAGATACAAGAAATGTAAGAAAACTATCCAAAACCAAAAGACACATTTTCAAATTAAAAGAGTGCATGCATAACGAATTTTTAAAGACTCACATCAAGGCAAATCATACAATTTCAGAACACCAGGAATAAATAGAAGATCCCAAATGCTCCCAGAAAGAAAAAAGCAGATCTCATACAAAGAATGAAAATCAGAAGGGCATCAAACTTTAACCCACAACTCTGTAAACTATAAGACAATTTGGAAATATCTTCAAAAATTCCATGAAAAAAAGACTTTAAATCTAACGTTCTACTGCCAGCCAAATAAAACTAAATTGTCGAATAAAACTGAAGCAGCATCTACAGGAATGCCAAGTCTCCGCACAGTCTCCTGCGAGGACGGAAGAAAAGATCAGATCCAGCAGAGGGCTGAAAGCAGTCAAAATGGCACAGGAAATGCCAGGAGAACCCAAGCATAACTCAGGCTGGAACACAAGGTGAATTTTAATGGAGTTAATGGAGTTACATGGTGTATTTTAACATCTAAAGATTAATACTGCTAAGTTTTCTCTGATGGAGCATGTAAGAAAACAGGACAGCTACAAAGAAAACTGGTTTAAGTGTGTAAATTAAATCACACTCGAGCATTTTTTCAAACGATGTATCAACTACCTACTTAACTAAGATCCCAAAACACAGAGACTGAAACATGAAGCCCACACAGGCAGGGAACATGTGTCTTGGTCATCGCTGTATCTCCAGGGTGAAGCACAAGGCATGGCAGACTTAGCACTAAAAAAATGTTATGGATAACCACCAACACAGAACAGGTCTTGTTACCACACAAAGAAGTATGAATATCAGTACAAAGAACCAGTATCAATATATTTTCTCTTCAGGTCTGGGATCCATAACATTAATGCAAAATTACTTATAACTACTATAATTACTAGCAACCTATGTATATATTTCATCAATAACTGTATCAGCAGATTCTTAAGGTCTTTTCCTCCATAATTCTGTGGCTGCACAGTAAAATGAAAGAAAATTACACTCTGCTTTATAATATAGTTATCTAAAACAGTAATTTTAACACTAATCTTATGTCGTCAGCTCATTTGACTTTAAATGCCCAGACAAGAATTTTAAAGTCCCATGAAAAATATTTTCTGCTATACCATATTTACTTTGTATATACCTTGAAAGAATTATTAATGGCTTTCTTTCTTATAGGATTATTACTCTGTATAGTCTATCAATGAAAAAAAAAATTCCATTCTGACCTAAAACTGTTTGGATTGCATTAGGACACTGTATTAAGGAAAAAAACAGTTTTGAAACACCATGCCCCCCAAAACACAAGGAAAGTTATGTCAAGTCTTCCCAAATTACCGTATTTCACCACGTACAATGCGTATTTTCCCCAAATTTTTGAGGGAAAAGTAAGGATGCATGTTATACATGGGTAGTACTAATTCTGTACCTATATAAATGTTTTAATTCCTTTATTTATGCTTATGTGTTAAAAGTGTAACTCTAGAAAGCAATGATATCCGTATGCAAAGTAATACCCTAGAATATGATAATTAGTTTTTTTTCTAAATAGAAATAAATAAATAACTGACTTTAAAAATTGAAACAAAAGATTTTTCTCCTGGAAGTTTAGGCCAAAAATGTGGAGTACAGTATACATGGGAGTGGATTATACATGGCAAAATACGGCATGGCTTTCAGCAGCAGCAAATGAAGTTTGGCGTCTTTCTGAATGTGTGAGATGCAGTGGCCAGTGACTGTAACAGTAAATTACATTCCTCATTATGCACAAAGAACCAGGAAACCAAGAACAAAAAACAAAAAACAAAAAACAAAAAAACAGAAACATGATCCAATAAACACTTTAAAATCAATGTCCTCTTTAATTTTTTAAACCCATTAGCAAAAACACTCTTCATTTTCAGGCAGCACAAACTCGTTATTTAACAAGGATATGTTGTTATTCGGCACTCCTCTTACCTTTCTTGTTAATAGACTTTTACGTCTCATTCCACAAGCCTCTAGTTGTAACCTTCCTCTCAATGCTAATTCAATTAACATACAGCCACGTAATCCAGATGATATACAGTCATTCCAAAATGATGTATAACCCTATTTTAAAAAAGAAAAGAAAATAACTAATTTACTTTGAATTCAGAGTCAAAAACAAATACTTTTGCCACTTGGTGCCTTTTGTCTTTGTCTTTCCATAATTATAATTTTAAATACAATATTGAAAAAATACAAAAATACAATTACTATATATTACTAATCTGGAATTTTCAGGATTTTCAGGGTTTACTGGGGTTTTTTTTTTACCACTTATCTTTACATGTGGAGAAACAACAAGTAACTTTGGAAATCAGAGGTTTAAAAGTACAGTGTCTTTCATTCTTCGTTAAGGTACGTGTCCATTAAGCTCTTTCACACTACCAGCCCCAGGGCTCAGGCATACAGCATCCTCAGACTACAGTGGCTTATTATTAGTATACCTGGGCACACTAAGCAGCTCAGGAAAAACATCTGTTCTCATTTATTTTCTCTAAAAAAATACAAATGGCTAATTAGTACATGAAAAGATGTTCAAGTCACTAATCATTAGAGAAATGCAAATTGAAACTATAATGAAATACTACTTCATACCTGTTAGAATGGCAACTATCAAAACAAAACAGAAAAGAAAATGATTCATATTGGCCAGGATGTAAAGAAATTGTCATCAGAGACTTCCCGCCAAGATGGAGGTGTAGGTAGACACACTGTGCCTCCTTGTACAATGAAAAAAAGTACAACAAATTTAAAAACAGAAAATAACCAGAACTGCTAGAAAACCAAACTGTATGGAAGTCCGACAACCAAGGAGTTAAAGAAGAAACATTCATCCAGACAGGTGTGGGGGGGGGGGAGGGGGGCAGAAAGAACACGCAGCAAGGCCAGGGCTGGCCAGGGCAGGCCAGGGCAGGCCAGGCGGCAGCTGGTGGATCAGGTAGTTCCACATTTGCATTCGAGTAAACCCCAAGCAACAAGTGGAGAACAAGACAGATCACACAACCCAGCATTCCAGCAATGGGAAATAAAGCCTCAAAACCTCTGACTGAAAAAACCTGTGAGGGTTGTGGTGGTGAGAGAAAACTCCCAGCCTCACAGGAGAGTTTGTTGGAGAGCCCCACAGGGCCCTAAAATGTACACAAAACCACCCACCCAGGAATCAGCATCACAAGGGCCCAATTTGCTTGTGGCTAGTGGGGGAAGTGACTGAGAGCTGAGCAAGCCCCACTGTTCCCTCTTGGACCCCTCCCCCACAAACAGCACCACAAGGCACCCATGTGGGCTGCCCTACCCTGGCAAATACCTAAGACTCCACCCCTTACTATGTAACTGGCTGACGGAGACAAGAAAATATGGCCCAACTAAAAGAACAGATCAAAGCTCCAAAAGTAGAACAAAGCAATGAAGAGATAGCCAACCTATCAGGTGCACAGTTCAAAACACTGGTAATCAGGATGCTCACAGAAATGGTTAAGTATGGTTGCAAAATAGAGGAAAAAGTGAAGGTTATGCAAAGTGAAATAAAGGAAAATATACAGAGAACCAACAGTGAGGGGAAGGAAACCAGGACTCAAATCAACGGTTTGGAGCAGAAGGAAGAAATAAACAGTCACCCAGAACAGAATGAAGAAACAAGAACTCAAAAACATGAGGCGAAGCTTAGGAACCTCGAGGAAACTTTAAAACATTCCAACATCCGAATCATAGGAGTGCCAGGAGGAGAAGAGGAAGAGCAAAAAATTGAAAACTTATTTGAAAAAATAACGAAGAATTTCCCCAATCTGGCAAAGGAAACAGACTTCCAGGAAGCTCAGAGAGTCCCAAAGAAGCTGGACCGAGGGAGGAACACACCAAGGCACATCATAATACATTACCTAAGATTAAAGATAAGGAGAGAGTCTTGAAAGCAGCAAGAGAAAAGGAGACAGTTACCTACAATGGAGTGCCCATAAGACTGTCAGCTGATTTCTCAAAAGAGACCTTTGAAGGCAAGAAGGGGCTGGAGAGAAGTACTCAAAGTGATGAAAAGCAAGGACCTACAACTAGATTACTCTATCCAGCCATACTATCATTTAGAATAGAAGGGTAGATAAAGTACTTCCCAGAGAAGTTCAAGGAGTTCTTCATCACCAAGCCCTTATTATATGAAAGGTCAAAGAGACTTAGATCTAAGAAAAAGAAGATCAAAAACTATAAACAGTAAAATGAAAACTCACAACTATCAACAACTGAACCTAAAAAACAAAAACAAAGCAAACAACTAGAACAGAATCACAGGAATGGAGATCACATGGAAGGTTATGGGGGGCAGGGTGAGACTGGGGGGAAAAGGCACAGGGAATAAGTAGCATAAATAGTAGGTACAAAATAGACAGAAGGTTAAGAATAGTACATGAAATGGAAAAGCCAAAGAACTTATATGTACGACCCATGGACATGGACTAAGTGGGAGAGATGCTGGGGGGAGGGACTGTGCAGGGCAGAGGGGGACAGAAGAGAAAAAATAAAATGGGACAACTGTAATAGCATAATCAATAAAATGTATTTAAAAAAGTAAATTGCAATCACTGAACACTGCTGCTGGAAACATAAAATGGTTCTGCTACTGCAGAAAATAGTATGGTAGTTTCCTCAAAAAATCAAACTTGGAGACAAGTTTTTGAACTCCACCCAAGATGACCTTGCGCAAGAAAGAAATTAAGATTACTTAGTTCAGTTCTTTGCCTTCAGAAAAAGAGAAGGATGCTAAACTTGATATAAAGTATAGAGAGTCCATGACTATAAATACATCAGGATTAATTGGGACCACATCAATCAATACCTAACTTTTTAGTCTGGTCTGATCAGATCATACCTAGAGTAACATGCTCAGTTCTGGTAATCCCAAGAGAGGAGGAGAAAGGTCAAACAGGGGAAAGTCCAGAAGAAAATGACCAAGGTGGATGATGCATCTAAAGTCATGCCAGTGAAAAATTAATTAATGAATAATAAATAATTAATTTAAAGAATTTAAAAAGAGAAAACATAACAGCATCTCACCTTGGTTGAAAATGCTTGCCATGTGCTGGGCATAGTTTTAAGCACAAAGTCACTTGTTTACATGAATCTACTTCCTTAATTTTCAAAGGAACTATATGAAATAGCTACATTAATATTTTTGTTTTTACAAATGAAAAAACTGAACTACAGAGAGGTTAAGCAATTTGTCCCAGGATATGTTTTAGTAAGAAGCAAAGCTAGGATTCTGGCTCGAGTCTGCATTTTCAAGTGGACGCAACCTCTGGAATCCCTCATGTCAAGGGATACCTACCGGAGGGTAGCTGCAGAGAAATATCTAACCTGCTTGGGAGACAAATGGTTGGTTTCATTGCCTCATTTCACTCATCCACAGAGACAGGTAGCAGGTTGACCATCTTTGTGATCTAGAAATTAATAGGCATTTCATTCCAAGTCATCACCGAAGGATGGTGCTTCTGCAACTTGAGTTTTTAATGTGCTCTGATCCTAATATTTTACAGATCAGAACTCATGTGAGCTGCATCTGTCATGAAAATTTGACTCCATTAGACCTGAACTCAGACCCTAACTCTGCCTCTTACTAGGTGTGTGTGTAAACTGGGGTTAATGACTATACCATGAGACAGCTTCCTCCTTGTGAAATGGATGTTCTAATGCCTGCTTTGCAGAGTTTTTATAAACAATAAGTGAGATACCACATAAAAACTCCCCTGTAAAGATCTGACACATAAAATAAGTATTCCAGAAAAAAATTAAACACAGAATCACTATATGATCTAGCAGTCACCTCTAGGTACATAATCGAGAATTGAAGCAGGGACTCTATACAGGTATTTGTGCAACAATGTTCAAAGCAGCCTTATTCACAATGGCTGAAAAGTTGAAACCACCAAAATGTCCCACAGGTGAACACATAAACAAAACGTGGTACATACATATAACACGATATTATTCAGCCTTAAAAAGGAATGAAATTCTGATGGGTACAGAGTTTCAAATGATGAAAAAGTGCTGGGGTGGACAGTGATAATGGCCACAACATAGACAAGAACGTGAATGTCTTTCATGCCACTCAACTGTACACTTTAAAATGGCTGAAATGGTAAATCTTATGTTACCTATGTTTCACCATAATTAAAAAACTAAAAACACAAAACTTACAGCTTTCCTTCTACTCTTTTAGATCTCTCAGTCACAATTAAGGCTGTGGAGACTGGAGAAGGGAACCATCTTAAAATGTCTCTGGCTCAACACAGGGGACACTGCCTACATCATAAAAGATCCCAAACTATACTTGAGGACAAGTGACAGATGGATAGATGGACAGATGAATGGACGGATGAAACACAGAGAGAATATTCTAAGTTCAAAAAGTATAAATAATAATTTCTAAATATACCAAGTATTTTGTAAAAAAAATCACTAAAAATGCATTTTAAAACAATTTTCTCCTGGCTGGCGTAGCTCAGTGGATTGAGTGCGGGCTGCGAACCAAAGTGTCGCAGGTTCCATTCCCAGTCAGGACACATGCCTGGGTTGCAGGCCATGACCCCCAGCAACCGCACATTGATGTTTCTCTCTCTATCTCCCTCCCTTCCCTTTCTAAAAATAAATTAAATTAAAAAAAAACAATTTTATATTTTTAATTTAAAATTTCATAGGCACCCTCTTAAAAGACTAACAACCAAATGGAAGTTTACCCCCAAATCAATTTCCAGTCAACTTCAAACTACTTTGTGAATACAGCTCCCTGGGAGAGTCTGCTCCATGCCCTGGCTCCCCCTACTCTCCTAAAACGTAACACCCTTCCTCCTGCACATAGTGCGACACCCAGTTCAACTCCTCCATGCTCCTCACACCCTCCAGGACGGCCTCAGCCTAATTCTGTGCTTCCTCTGAACTGAAAATGCACTGTCTCCACTGCCAAAGTGGCACTAGGAATGCTACTTTGCACCTTTACTTTCATTCTCACGTGTCTTGTCTCCCTACCACAAACTACAAACTCAGACTACAAGCATGTGAAGACTAGGACTATACTTATTACTTAATTTTATTACTAGATGCACTTAATAAAAATAAAAAATAAATTAAAATAAAATTTTAAAAACCCTGCACAAAATACAACTTTATAATTTGGTGCAATTTTTAAAATTATTGTCTCCACATCTTTCTCCACTCTCAACCTCCTTACAATGAAGAGAAAGTGCAAAGTAAATTAAAAGATAGAGATGAACCTCAACAGAATAAAGGCCACAGGTGTCAAACCCAGAGTTAACATTACAGTCAGTGGTAAACAGCTGAGAGCTTCTTCTTTACAATCAGGAACAAGACACGGATGTCCACCCTCACATGTTTATTCAACATTGTGTTGAAAGTCCTAGCCACTGCAATCAGACAAGAAATAAAATGCCTCTAAATTAGGAAGGAAGAACTAAAACTGTCATTATTTGCAGATGACATGATGCTATATCTAAAGAACCCTAAAGAGTCCATCAAAAACTATTAGACCTATTGAAGGAATTCAGTAAAGTAGGAGGATACAAATTAATATTCAGAAATAAATTGCATATTTATACACCAATAATAAACTATCAGAAAGAGAAATTAAAGAAACAATCCTACTTATAATTGCATCAAAAAGAATAAAATGCCTAGGAATAAATTTAGCCAAGGAGGTAAAAGACCTATACTTGGAAAACTGTAGGACACTGAAGAAAGAAATAAAAGAACACACAAATAAATGAAAGTATACACTGTGCTCCTGGACTGGAAGAATTAACAACATTAAAATGTCCATACTGCTCTCAGTAACCCACAGATTCGATGCAATCCCTACCAAAATACCAATGGCATTTTTTACAGAAATAAAATAATCCTCAAGTTTATATGAAACCACAGAAGACCAGAATAGCCAAAGTAATCTTGAAAAAGAAAAAGTTGGAGGTATAATGCTACCTGACATCAAACTGTACTACAAGGCTACAGTTACCAAAACAGCATGGTACTGGCATAAAAAGAGACCCACAGATCAATGGAACAGAACAGAGAAACCAGAAATAAAGCCACGCCTATTGAGTCAATTAATCTATGACAAAGGAGGCAATAATATACAATGAGATAGTCCCCTTAATAAATGATGCTGGGAAAAGTGGACAGATACATGCAAAAGTACTAAACTAGACAACTTGCTTATGCCATACACAAGAATAAACTCAAAATCAATTAAAAACTTAAATGGAAGACCTGAAACCATAAAACTCCTAGAAAAAAATATAGGCAGTAAACTCTCTGACATCGCTCTTAGCAATGTTTTTTTTTTAGTGTGTCTCCCCAAGCAAGGGAAACAAAAGAAAAAACAAACAAATGGGACTACATCAAACTTAAAAGGTTTTTGCACAGTGAAGGAAACCACCAACAAAATGAAAAAACAATCTACTGAATGGAGAAAGGTTATTTGCCAATGACACAACCAATAAGAGGTTAATATCCAAAATACATAAGGAACTCATACAACATCAAAAAGACAATCTTATTTAAAAAATGGGCAAAGGACCTGAACAGACATTTCTCCAAAGAGGATATACTGAGGGCCAACAGACATATGAAAATATGTTCCATATCACTAATCAGGGAAAATGCAAATTAAAAGCACAATGAGGTAACACCACACACCTGTCAGAATGACTTTCATCAATAAATCAACAAACAACAAGAGTTGGCAAGGATATGGAGAAAAGGGAACCCTACTGCACTGTTGGTGGAATTGTAAATTGGTGCAACCACTGTGGAAAAAGTATGGCGGTTTCTCAAAAATTTTAAAACAGAACCATCATATGACCCAGCAATTCCACTTCTGGGTAGACATCCAAAGAAATCCAAAACACTAATTCAAAAAGATATACGCATCCCTATGTTGACTACAGCATGATTTACAATAGCCAAGATATGGAAGCAACCTAAGGGTCCACTTATGGAGGAATAAAAAAAAATGGATGTGGTACATACACACAATGGAATAGTTCTCTGCCATAAGAAAGGAACAGAATTTTGCTATTTGTGACAACATGGATGGACCCACAGGGTCTTATGCTAAGTGAAATAAGTCAGACAGAGAAAAGACAAATACCACAATTTCACTTACATGTGAAATCTAAAAAAATAAACACACAAAATAGAAACAAACTCATAGATACAGAGAATAAACCGAGAGTTGCCAAACTGGAAGGGAACTGGGGGCTGGGTGAAAAAAGTGAAGAAGTACAAATGGGCAATTACAAAGTAGTCACCACGGTGTAAAGTACAGCACAGGGAGAACACTGAACAATACTGCCATAACTGTGTGTGGTGCCAGGTGGGTACTAGATTTACTGGGTGGATCACTTCCGAAGTAATATAAAATGACTAAGCAATATGCTATACACTTGAAACTAATACAATATTCAGTATCAACAGTAACTGAAAATAATTTTATTAAAATAACAGTCATGAAGATGTAAAGTACAACATAGGAAATATTAGTCAATGATACCGAAACAACTATGTGCAGTGTCAGATGGGTAACAGACGTATTGAGATGAGCACATGGTCAAGTACACAAATGTCTAATCACTATGTTGTACACCTGAAACTACTGTAATATTGTACATCAACTGTAACTGAAAAATAAATTTTAAGAAAATAAAAAATTACTTTAGCCCTGGCTGGTGTGGCTCAGTGGATTGGGTGCTGGCCTATAAAAAGAAGGGTCACTGGTTCGATTCCCAGTCAGGGCACATGTCTGGGTTGCTGGCCAGGTTCCCAGTAGGGGGTGTATGAGAGGCCACCACACACGGATGTTTCTATCCCTCTCTTCCTCCCTCCCTTCCCCTCTCTCTAAAAATAAGTATCGTTAAATAAATATGGAGGAAATGGATTTTGTCCAATAAGATAAAAAAGAAAGGGTTATGGAGTCAATGCCATTTCCAGGGGACCCAGCTCTATCACCCTCAGAAAGGACCCTGGCTGGGCAGCTCAGTTGGTAAGTGCCTCATCCCCATATGCCAAGGTTGCAGGTTCAAACCCTGGTCAGGGCATATACAAGAAGCAACCAATGAATGCACAAATACATGGAACAACAACAAGTGGATGTCTTGCTCTCTCCCCCCACCAAAATCAATAAACAAAAAAATTTTATAAAGAGATCCTAGCCTTGAAGTTAGGCCAGAAGGACAGACACCCTCCCCCTAAGTTAAAATAGGAGATGGGGCCGACCAAGATGAAGGTGTAGGCAGATGCACTGTGCCTTCTCGCACAGTCAAAAGAAGGACAACAACAAATTTAAAACAAAAAACAACCAGAACTGACAGAAAATTGAACTGTACAGAACTGTCTCTGACAACCAAGAATTTAAAGAAGAAACATTCATCCAGACCAACTGGAGGGGCGGAGAGGACTCGCAGCAAGGGGACTGCTGACAGACCCACGAAGCAGCGGCTGGCAGACTGGGAGGTCCCACATCTGTGTGCAGGTAAACCTCGAAGAACAACTGGGGAGCAAGACAGACCTCACAACCCAGGGTCCCCACTCAGGGAAATAAAGCCTCAAGCCTCTGACTGAAAACACCTGTGGGGGTTGAGGCAGCAGGAGAAACTCCCAGCCTCACAGGAGAGTTGTTGGAGAGACCTACAGGGTCCTAGAACGTGCACAAATCCACCCACCCAGGAATCAGCACCAGAAGGGCCCACTTTGCTTGTGGGAAGCGGAGGGAGTGACTGAAATCCAACAGAGAGCAGAGCAATCAGCACTGTCCACTTCGGACCTCTGTCCCACGTACAGCGTCATAACGCAGCCACGTGGGTTGCCCTGCCCTGGTGAACACTTAAGGCTCTGTCCCTAATACGGAACAGGCACACCGAGACCAAAAAAAAAAAAAAGGCTCAAATGAAGGATAGTTCAAAGCTCCAGAAAAAAAAGTACATTTAGAAGAGATAGCAACCCTATTAGATGCACAGTTCAAAACACTGGTAATCAGGATGCTCAAGAATTGGCCAAATATGGTCACAAATTAGAGGAAAAAATGAAGGCTATGAAAAGTGAAATAAAGGAAAATGTACAGGGAACCAACAGTGACGGGAAGGAAACCAGGACTCAAATCAACAGTTTGGAGCAGAAGGAAGAAACATTCAACCAGGAAAAAATGAAGAAATAAGAATTCAAAAACATGAGGGGAGGCTTAGGAACCTCCAGGACATCTAAACATTCCAACATCCTAATCAGAGGGGTGCCAAGAGGAGAAGAGGAAGAGCAAATAATTGAAAACTTATTTGAACAAATAATGAAGGAGAACTTCCCCAATCTGGCAAAGGAAATAGACTTCCAAGAAGTCCAGGAAGCTCAGAGAGTCCCAAAGAAGTTGGGCCCAAGGAGGAACACACCAAGGCTCATCATAATACATTAGCCAAGATGAAAGATAAGGAGAGAGTCTTAAAAGCAGAAAGAGAAAAGGAGACAATTACCTAAAAGGATTTCCCATAAGACTGTCAGCTGATTTCTCAAAAGAAACCTTGCAGGCAAGAAGGGGCTGGAAAGAAGTATTCCAAGTCAGGAAAGGCAAGGACCTACATCCAAGATTACTCTAACCAGCAAAGCTTTCATTTAGAATGGAAGGGCAGATAAAGTGCTTCCCAGATAAAGTCAAGTTAAAGGAGTTCATCATCACCAAGCTCTTATTATATGAAATGTTAAAGGGACTTATCTAAGATAAAAAATATGAACAGTAAAATGACAACAAACTCAGTTATTAACCACCACACCTAAAACAAAAACAAACTAAGCAAACAACTAGAACAGGAACAAAATCACAGAAATGGATATCACACACAGGGTTATCAGCAGGGAGTGGGAGAGGGAAAAGGTCCAGAGAATAAGTAGCATAAATGGTAGGTAGAAAACAGACAGGGGGAGGTTAAGAATAGTATGGGAAATGTAGAAGCAGAAGAACGTATTATATGTATGACCCACAGACATAAAGGGGGACAATGTGGGTGGGAGGGGGTGTGCAGGGAAGAGGGGAAGCACAACTGGAATAGCATAATCAATAAAATATATATTTTTTAAAAAAGGGAGATGGGAACATCAAAGGTAGAAACAAATGGTAATCACAGGTGTTGAAAGGTCAGGGACCTTTTGAAGCTTCCTGATTTGGAGGCTCAAGACATCTGGAAGCCTGGCTTGTGGTGCGCCCACTATGGTATGTACTTCACATGGGTTTTTAATTGTCCTTAGAGTCACTTGTTATTTTGGAGGTTTGGAGGCTTCTGATAGCTCTGCAGAGAGTTAACAGTATCTATAAGGACTGTTTAAAGAAGACCTTGGAACTGGCCTAAAAATAAGAAGTCAGGTGGTAGTTCACGTTTCCGGATTTCCCGGCCAGGTGGGCCAGGGACTACCCTTTTCACAGCAGCCCCCTCAAAAAAAGGTTGGTGTATTCAGTACAAATGCACTGCATTTGAATGGAATGTTCAATAAGCTCAGCACATAAAGTACAAGAGGGTCAAGAAATACTAAAATAGTGAAAATACTAAATATTTGTCAAGACCACTATAAATTTTGATTCCCTTTTCTAAGCTAAGTAAATATTCATTTGCATCAGTTCAGTGCCACCGAGCTTTCCCAGTGCTTGCACACAGGCCAATTCCCCGGATCCCTACAATTTAGGGCTTGACTTATGGGACAGCCCACAAACGGAGGCCCCTTTTGTCCAGGGGAAAACTGAAGGTCTAAGAATTCAAATCATTCGGTTTATCCTAGATCTTCTACCTAGTCAAAGGCAAAGCTGGGAGTCAAGCGCAGGGATCTTTTTGCCACAGATCCCTACGTCCCTACTGCGCGTAACACGTACTTCCATTAAAGTAATTCTTTCGCTGAAATCACCGGCACATCTGTCTTCCACACAGACTGGATGCTCCCTGAGAATAAAAGTGTTCTGTCGCCCCACCGCCTAGCAGAGAGACTGTCACATGGGTGTTCAACAGCTGACCTGAACTAAACATACGGACCCTAAACCTGTTTCCAGTTTTTATAAACAGCATATACATAGGAAAATTAAATGACAAACTCAATTCAGAAACTGCACTGAAATTTAAGTTCAATTCTTAAATGTTATTTCTGAGCTTATTTTGTTTACATAGTCAATAGCATTTAAGAAACTGGAACTAGGAAACGAAACCGCAGTAAAAATAACCATCAGCACTTTATATTCAGTCCTTAAATTTCCAGTCCTCCCAGAGGCTAGTGGGTACAGCAGCACAAAAGTCTACCTACAAATTATCAACCAACACAAATCGTTTTGATGAAAAATTTTAACTCACAACTTCCCACAGTTCAGTATGCTACCATTGTTCCTGCAACTACTGAACTACAAGACATTCTATTATATAAAAATTCTTATCAGAGAAAAAGATTTCTAAATCGCAGCTAAGCATAAACTTTGTATTTTCAATACTAGTTTATTTCAGTGGTTCTCAACCTTTTTTTTTCATTATCACTCCCTAAAGGAGCTTTTTCAGATTTGTTTCCTAATTACCCTCTCCCCCATGAAACTTTAGTAAGATGGATGCACTGTAAATCTGTTTACATATTGTATGGGCATCTATGCTTTATACATAAAAAGGGCAAGAACTTTTCACCACCACCACCACCACCACCATCACCACCCTGAATCAATTTTCACTCCCTTAAGGAGTGAAATTGCCCTCATTGAAAATACAAGATTTACCTAATAAATATTGAGTAGTAGCTATATGCCAGGCTGAGATACTCACTATTAAACATCAACACAGTTTAGTTTTTTGTACTTTAGTATAAGAGTTTGCCTAAGGGAACTAAAATGAAAATAGAGACCTTCTTCCTAGTGTTTGTACCTAGTCAAGGGCTCAGCTCAATAAATATTTGATGAATGCACGGAAATTGTTCGAATTATAGATGTGGTAGTCACAGACCTTGTAAACGCCATTTAGCAAGATAGCCAGGGTACAGAAATGTTGGCTTCACATTTCAAAAGAACTCAAAATCCAATTCACTGAAACCTGGAATTTTCTAGTCAATTTTCAGGAGAAAAAAAAGAAAAAAGAAAACAAAGCAAAGCAAAAACTTAAACAAAGAAACAGTTATTACTCAGTAATCTTTAACCTTCCAGTTCACAACATGCTTTGAGTATCTGATGAGAGCTGTGTCTTCTTTCTCTGGGAAAACACACACACACAAAACACACAATTGCAAAGTGTTCACAATTTCTAAACTCCATCTGTTAACTCCAATTTAAGAACTTCTCCATTAAAGGAGTATGTAAACCAAATGCAGTTTATTAGGTTTAAAAATAAGTTATATTTTCCTGGCTGGTGTAGCTCAGTGGATTGAGCGTGGGCTGGGAACCAGTGTCGCAGGTTCAATTCCCAGTCAGGGCACATGCCTGGGTTGCAGGCCACAGCCCCCAGCAACTGCACATTGATGTTTCTCTTTCTCTCTCTTTCTCTCCCCCTTCCCTCTCTAAAAATAAATAAATAAAAAAATCTAAAAAAAAAGGGGGGGTGTTGCTTTAAAAAAAAATAGGAAGTTATATTTTCATTTAAATATAAGTTTTTAAGCTTAAGTGTGTACTTAACCAGAAGCTTTCTTTTTGGTAATGTAATGTACCTTAATATAAATTGTATTCATACACATCAGAGGTTTACCAAACAACTAATAATAAGAGAAGCAGGCTACATAATATCTAAATTAATATAAGTTAACACAACTCCATATCATATCTAAATTAAAACCTCAATGTTTACTAGAGCCACAAACATCAATTTCAAAATAAAGCCAGCCTCCCCCCTTTGGTACATGTCACTACACGTGTCAAATAGAAGAAACACAGGGACAAGCACAGTCTCCTGGTGCCGCTTCAAAAGACTCTCGAGAAAATAAACTCCCCTAAACAAAGATCACAGCAACTCTGAATCATACCACTCGCTCTGGTTAATAACACAAGTTATGCAGCCAGGAAGCAGGGAGAGTCTGCTTGGGCAGGAAGGGGTGCTGGGCCGAAAGGCTGACCTGACAGCATGATGCCGCCTCCCGGGGGGCCAACCTTTGGCCGTCCCTGGGCCACACTGGAAGAAGGGCTCTCTTGGGCCACACATAAAATACACTGTGACACGTAATCACAGAAAAATCTCATGTCTTAAGTAAATTTACAATTTTGTGTTGGCCCACATTCACAGCCATCCTGGGCTGCACGTGGCCGGCGGGCCGCAGGCTGGACGCCCCTGCAGAGTATTTTTGAGACTTACATGTAAGCTGACATATACAGTAAATACACTTTACTACAAAATGTATGTCTTAAATATCAGTAAACTCCCCAAATACTTCAAAATTGGGTCATAATAATTTCAAAGTACTCAATTTCAATACTTCTAAAAGATAATCTCAAATGACCCATACATGGAGGCTCAGAAGGTTTAAAGTTACTAAACATCAAATATTAGTATTTTGGCCCCATGCACTAAAAAGTTGTTTCAACAGCATAAAATCTTGTTTAAAAGGTAAAATTAAATGATTAAATTAACATCAAAAATGAATTTTTTTTTAGTTTCTGTATCTCTCATACTTGGTACCTTCTTTTAAATATACCTTAAAAGGAAAAAAAAGTTCAAATCTTTAAAAAATATGAAGGAACTATTATTTGTATTATCAAGGAATCATAAAATTCCAAAACTCAGAAGCCTTATGATACTTTTATTAAAATCTTAGCACATTTTGAAATACTAAATATTTGTTGGATGTTACTCATCAAATTTGACATGCATAGATGATGTATATGACTGCATGTACAGAAAGGAGAATTTTTTTAAAAAATCGTACATCTTGATAACTATTGTATTTAAAAGTAGTGACCTTGGGAAACTTATTCCAAAAATGGAACCCAACTATGGGATCGATCTTTGGAACCAGTTTAAAAGCCACACAAAAGTCAGTTCCATCATCTTAAACATGAGTATTCTACCCTAAGTGTACCCTAAGTGTAAGTATACACTTAGGGTAGAATATAAAGAGTGAATATACTGCATTAGAGTTCTTGTCTCCAAGCATGAGAAACGTTTGTAACTGACTCTGGCTATCTTTAAAAACAAACTTTACTAGACTGTTCTTGAAGCTCACAAAATCGAAAGGTGCCTCACAAAACTGAATGGGTGGGAAAGTGAGCACCAGCAGACTCGAAAGAGAAGCTCAGAGATCGGCATCAGAGAACATGGTGCTCCGCGAACCAAGTCAGGGAACAGTGCGAGGCACACACACTGCCCAGGCTTTGACAGGTCTCAAAAAACCCCACAGCCTGTTCTGCTGTGAGGAGCCGAGGCCCCTTGGGGGGGGCGGGGGGGGTGCCTGTTTGGACAAGTCTAGGTCTGCCTGCACCACAGAAGGGACGGGGTACATGCTTCAACAGGGCATCCTGGGTACACACAATGGGGAATGCCCTAGCAAGACAGAACGGGGGAATCTTAGTGGACAGTAAAACAAATACATGCCTGCAACAGTCCGATCCAAACCACCCTGAGAGAGGACTATTTCTCTACTTAGAGAACACTGAGGCTCAGAGAGCTTAAGCAGGTAAAACAGAGGATACACCTCAGGCTAGGACTACAGTACCCCTTTCCACTTCTGGTATTCCACAGACTCCCTCTAAATTATACCTGGTCCTTTAAAATAATCAAATCCAACCTTAAATCACTCAACTTTGCCACCAAGAAAGATATTTAGAAGCACATGACACCACCCTGACTGGGTAGCTCAAGGTGGTTGGAGTTGTCTCGCCAAGGCTGTGGGTTCCGGCCAGGGAACACATACAAGAATCAACCACTGAATGCATAGCTCAGTAGAACAAATTGATGTTTCTTTCCGTCCCTCTCCTTTCCTCTCTCTATAATCAATAAATTAAAAAATTTAAATAAAATAAAAGCACATGACACCAGTTATTTGAGGTAATTCTCAGTGAGGCATTCCGAAAACACTGACTACTGGAGGCATCCATGGGGAAAAAATCAACTACTAGTTGGGAAAACACCTGGGTCATCTGCTGCCCCTCCCCCTCACTCAAAGACAAACAAGATCCCAGAAATTGGGCCAACTGTGTGGAAACTAAATTGAAATTTGAGCCTATCTGCCACCCTTGTGTGGCCTCTGAAGATTTACTTCAATACCTGTGTCACTGATGCTCGCCCCAGACTGAGCACAGAAACCCCCGGAAGGATGCAGACATCTGTGTCTCAATGAAAGCCAAAAAAGGAAAATCACTGGTTTAAAATTAAAAAAAAAAAAACAACCACCCTGAAATGTGTACTTAAATTTAAAAAACGTCTTTCGCAATGACTTTAGAGTCAGCTGTACTAGGTCATCGGCAGCCAGACTATCTGCTTATTGGAAAGCTGAGCCTTCTGGTCAGGGAAGAGGGGAGGGGGAAAGCACCAGGCGGGATGTAAGCCGAAGTAACCTTCTAAATACTGCAGATTGTAAATGTGTTAAAAGTTGGTAACTCAGTAAGAATGAACAAATGACAACCTCGCACAATATGAGTGAATCTCACAAACACTGCTGAACAAACGCAAGGCGCAAATCAAAGTACAAAAATCAGCAAAATTACTCTCTGCTGAATTCTAAAGCCAAGCTAACTAACAGTGACCTTTCAGGACCAGGCAGTGACTGGATGGGAAATCCAATGGGACATTTGCAGAGCTGGTCATGTTCTGTTTCCTGACCCAGATGCTAGTTTATTAGGAGTGTTCAGTTTGTGAAAATTCGCCATATTTATGATATTTGCACTTTTCTGTAGGCTTATTATTCAACAACAAAAAATGTTTTCTAAAAGACTAACTCTCAACTTTTTAAAAAGTAAAAGTAGCCCTGCCAGGTGTCTCCGTTGACTGGAGCACGTCCTACATACCAGAAGATCAGGGTTCGATTCCTCATCAGGGCACATACCTCAGTTGTAGGTTTGATCCCCGGTGGGGGTGCATATGAGAGGCAACCAATGGATGTTCCTCTCTCACATCAATGTTTCTCTCTTTCTCTCTCACTCTTCCCCAACCCCCCTTTTTAAAATCCATAAACATATCCTCAGGTGAGAATTAAAAAGAAAAAAACTATGAAAATAAAACTAATTTCACAATTTAATTTATTTTGATTTCAAATAAAGTTAGCTCACATATATATAGTGTGTCCACCACTAACGGCATGCCTCACCTTAAAATTAAATATCTTGAGTTCCAGTTATTACAAAGGTAGATGCTGAGTTTGCTGAGTTAAAATAATAAAAAAGCTAAAGCAGTAAGTTTACTGAACTATATAAAGGATGGGGCAAAAGCAGGTTTACAGTCGTTCATATGAAAATACAGCATTTAATAAATCATAATACAAGAATAAACTCTGTTTTGCATACTCACAACTGTAAACCTACTTTTGTTCCACCTTGTATTATGGCTCGAGTCTGGGGCTCGTTTGTAACAAATTTAGTAAGTTAAAATCTAGTATTAACCAGCATAAACACCTAGGCTCCAGGTAAGAGGGTAAGTAACTCCTGCCCCCTAAAAAGGTGACACAGGTTGAAGACATGGGGGAAACCTCTGCAGGAGAATTAGATGAATGGATGAGTTGACAGACAGAGCTGGTTATTAGTATGAGAAGATGTGAGGACAGAAAAAAATATGTAGGTTAATACCTAAATCTAAACCAATGCCAAATTCCAATCCCACCTACTTCCATTTCAACTCCCTGGACCTGCCTGCAGCAGAGGGGAAAAATTCCCTATGGTGGTTGTTGAAATCAGCAAGAAATGCTCAGAATTAACTAGTGTCTGGACCATGGCCATGACATGGCAAAGTATAGCCACTCCTGACACAAACAGAACAGATGGTTTCAATTACTTGCCACCAAAAAACTTTAAAGTATCTACATTTTCTAAGTACCATTAAGCTTCAACAAATTATTTAGGTTATCTTCATGAAAACTCGTCACAGGGAAGTAGTATGTTGATATGCTTTAGCTTAAACATTGGAGTAACACGTACTAAAAAGACAAAAAGGTACTTATTTTTCCCCCATAATTTCTCACTCAGAGTGACTCAAAAGTCCAAAAGCTAGTTTTGGTTTTAGTATTTCTAAGTGTAGTGGACACACAGGGCGTACCCTCACAGAAGTCTCAAAAACTATAAAACTGAAGTATCCACTCAGAAATAAGGGCAACTTGTTTTCTTCACTTGGCTTTTTCTTTTTCTAAAATGTTACTTTTGTCCCAAAGGAAAAAGATGTTTATTATAAACTCAAAGAAAAACATTTATTACCAAGATTCTAAATTGTAAAGCCAAAAAAGGCAAGTTAAATACTTCCTAAAATGGCAATTCTAGGACACTAGATATCTAGTTTATTTTTCCGAAGAACAAAAATACCATATACAGCCTAGGCCCACTTTGCAGCCAGAGGAACATAACCTTTTGTCATGTGTGAGAGAGAGTGAGAGAGAGTGTGTGTGTGTGTGTGTGTGTGTGTGTGTGTGTGTGAGAGAGAGAGAGAGAGAGAGAGAGAGAGAGGGAGGGAGAGAGACGGGAGTGAGGGAGGGAGGGAGGGAGTGTGTGTGTGTGTGTGTGTGTGTGTGTGTGTGTGTAACCTCACCTGTATCTGATAAGTACTGATGAAGTAAGACTAAGCTGTTTCATAAGAAAAATTTGTGCCCACCTTCCTAGGATTGACCAAACATTCTTACAATCAAAACAAAACTTAGGTACACCTGAAATAAATATAATTTTGTATGTCAACTATAATTTTAAAATACATTTTTAAAAAAGAAAAATAACTTAGATATTTTTGTATCTGACTCAAAATGTCTGGTTTCCATGCTGAGAGAAAACAAGCTTCTGGGAGCACCTTACCAAATACCATTTAGACTACCCGTCTCGCCACAGTCTGGGAGTCTCTAAAAATCATTTTTGTAGGTAGAAAGGCCATAAAGCAATTACAGCAAAATGTCAGTGACAGAACACAGGCGGTGAACACAAAAGGTGTACACTGTAGCATTTTCTTCAACTTCTCTACGTGTGAAAATTCTTATAAGATATTTAGGTGGAAATCATCTTTCCAAGTCATAACACAAAGAAATGCCTATGGCAACTTCAACCTACCTAAGGCTTTGAAGCCTTTCATGAAATCACAAACCTACTATTTCAAGCACCCCACGGAAAAGCCGTTGCTTAAGATGGCAATACTTTCTGGAGAATAGTTAACTGATAGAATGTAAAGGCGACACTAAAAATTACCTCTCACCCAAAGCAAGTTTACCTAGAAAGTCATTTTCCAGAAGGTGTCATCAGGATTTTGTTGGACTTTTAACTTTATCAGTGAAATAACTTTGCCTCCATTACCATCTTACCGACATTTTTAAAGATTCCAAACAGTACACCTTAAACTTTTTAAAAAATCTCCCAGAAAGCAGATCCGTGGAGCCCTCCCAGGTCCTAAAACCTGCAAAACCCAGGAGTCCCGGGCGCTGGTGGTTCCAGATGCTTCACTCTACCCGGCCGTCTCCAGGTGAGGACGTTCACCTGGGGTCTGCACGGGCTATCAGCCACGTGCAGAGGGGCGAGGAGGAAATGCAGACGCCCAGGGAGTTGAAACGAACGGAGTGATGTGGGAGGAGGAAGGGAAAATCCGAGCCGTCTGTGCAGACAGGACCTGGAAGCCCCGGGCCAGCCGGACGCTCCCGGGAGCAGGGTTCGGGAGCTCGGAGGGCAGACGCCCGAGACACCCGGGCCTCGCGCCGGCCGCCCCCGCCCTGCCCGCACCTCTCGGTCCTTGAGGCCCAGCAGGAGCACCTCCTCCATCAGAGTCAGCCGCGTTTCCTTGGAGTCGCCCTTGTCGTCGTCGTCCTGTTCGTCGCGGCGGCTCTGCGCGTCGTCCTCGCCGCTGCCGCCGCCGCCCCCCGCCGCCCGCTCCTTGTCGGCGGCGTTGCGGGAGGCCTCGGTGCGCCGCTGCACCAGGCCCGAGCTGCGCTGGGTCAGCGAGGTCATGGCTCCGGCCGAGGCCTCCGCGCCGGGCCGACAGGGACGCGGGACCTACCGGCTTTCCTCCCTCCTCCTCCTCCTCCTCCCCCCGCGGCCCGGGCCCCGGGCTTCCGTGTTAAATCCGGATGCTGGGGCGACGTCCGTCGGCAGCCGAACTGGGTGCACTCATGGGGAGACGGGTCCGGGCGAGCGGGCTGGCCGGGCGTCGGCGCGGCGAAGCGGGGGTTCCTTCCTCCCTTCCTTCCTGCGGCCGCAGCCCCGCAGGCAGCCCGAGCTCCGAGGCGGCGGCGGCGCCTTCCCAATATGGCGGCGCCGGCTGACGTCACCAGAGGATGTGGCACCGCCGGCGCGGGGCTGGCCCACGGGGCGCCGGAAGCGGCGGCCCGGCACCCGCCGACCGCGACCGCTCCCGAGCTCTGGGCTCCCCGCCGGCCCTCTCCCCTGCCTCGGCGTCCCTTCGCCTCCTGGCCCGCGGTCCCCCGTCCATGTCGTGTCCTCCCTCCGTCCACCTCCCACCTCGCCTCTCGAGAAACCAGGGCTGGAGCCGTGCACGAATCGGGGACGTGGCCTCGCGAGGGTGCACGCCTCCAGCGGTGCCCTTCGCTCCCCCGACACCACCACCCTGGGAGCTGGCCTCGGCCGGGCTGGCCGGAACCGGCTTGGAGTCCAGGGTCCCCACGAGACGCAGGAAGGACTTCGGTCGCCGCAGATGAGGGCGAGGAGGGGGCGCGCTCTCTCCCCGCACTCCCTGACCCTTCTGAAGCAGCAACCGCCTTGAAACAGCCTGAAAGGGGATCTGTAGTGTTTTCTAGGTGTGTTGCTGTATTAAAGAGGTTAAAACAAATGGAGTAGTTCTGTTTGTAAAACTTTTCGCCTTACCTCCTGACCTGTAAAGCGACCACCGGGACGCAGTGAGGACAGTTAGTTCTGCCCCGTGCACGCGCCCGGAAGGAACTTTATGGAGAGACAATAAACCTGTTCCAATTCCGTGCCACGTCTTTGTGGACGTTAAATCTCCCTCCATTTAATCACTAGGTTACATTCTCTTGGCTTGCTTAACAGGTTTATGCAAGTTATGTCAAAGAACAAATGTCAACCCAGAGAGGGGTTTTGGAAGGCCAGAAGGGTGGAGCAAGTAAGTAAAGCATGACCTATTAAGAATAGCATTGTACGCCATCTAATACATTAAATCAGCAGTGACCACAGGCTGTGGCAACAGAATGGCTTAGATAGACACATGTTGTTGTAACAGGACTTAAGCCCTCATAAATGATACACGCCTGCCCCATACAACATTCCGGCTACAGAGCTGTTCCCTCTCCACAGAACCATTATCTGGAGCGGGTCACACACGGTCACCGCGCCAAGCCCTGGCGTGGGTGGGAGGAGGGGGCGGGGTGAGCACAAAGTAGACCTTTTTACTTCCCGGCTATTCTGGGCGAAGTTCAACTTCACCTCAAACAAGTTTTCCTATTCACGTTTAGCTTTTTCTTTTTTTTTTTTCCACCTCCCAATTCTTTCCTAAAGAGCTTAAATGTATTTCCTTGTAAAAGAAATGTAATTAACTTCTTATTGGATTAATATAGTCAAATACATAGTTGAAGAAGCATAAACATAGACATAGGGAAAATCTTCGTTCCAGGCCTGCTTCTATTGACCCAGTTTTTTCCCCTTTCCCCTGCCTTGGCAGTTTCAAAATATATGTCAACAAACCCTCTGATATTCCTGCTCTCAAAAGGTGAAGCCTAATTCCCCTCTCCAGAGGCACAGAATATGGGAGGTGTGACTGTGTGACAGATTAGGCCATAAAAATCTTTGCAGCTTCTTTGCTCTCCCTCTTTCCAGCTCTCTCCATCTCTCTCCACCTCTCTCCCTGAGGTCATTCAGTCTGAGGAAGGCCAGCAGTCATGTCATGAAGACATGCAAGCAGCCTTCTGGAGAGGCCCAGCTGGGAAGGAGCTGAGTCCTCTTGCACATGGCCACGTGAGTGAGTCATCTTGGAAGTGGATCCCCCGGGCCCTGTCAAGCCTTTAGCTGACATTTTGATTGTAGCCTCATGGAAGATTCTGAGCCAGTCCCGCCCCGCTAAGCCATTCCTACATTTCTGAACTAGAGAAACTGTGTGATAATACATATTTGTTGTCTTAGGCTGATAAATTTGGGGTCACGTTTTATGCAGTAAGGGCACCAAAATACATAGGCACATACATGAGGGCTGCCCAGAAAGTATCCAGCCACATGCAGTGACAAACGGATGCTTATTGAAGAAGAGACAAGAAACATTGCACACTGGACAATGAGGCCTCAGTCCCCTTCCAAGTAGGCACCTTGGGACCTCACACATTTCTCCAAAAGCACCATCAGCTGCCCTGGCATATTTTCCTGAATCTCATCCACAGTGAAATTTCTTCCCTTTCGAAGGTGACTTTAGTTTTGGGAAAAGCCAGAAGTGTCAGGGCACCAAATCTGGGCTGTAGGGGGGCTGAGTCACCTGGGTGATTTGATGTTTCTGCCAAAAAACTCTGCAGGAGACATGATGCATGAGTGGGTGCGATGTCGTGATGAAGCTGCCAATCACCAGTTGCCCATAGCTGCGGCCTTCTGAATCATCCTAATAGATTCTGTGGAGGAATGTTCAAACTTAACATAAAATTTGATGCAGATTTGTTGCTTGACTCTTTCAGTCATTTTGAGTGTGACGACCACACAGTACACATGCTCATTCAACTGTGTCTACAGCCCCCACTGACTAGTACAGTGAAGTCATCATTGCTCACACCTGCGCATTCCAGTCCACTCTCCTTGGCTGCCACATTCCATTGATGTCATGCAAACCATTCTCACCAACAATGGTCCAACATTTTCCAGACAGACCTCACACACACAAAGTTAACAACTAATATTACTTTCTTAGATATCCTTCCAGAGTTTTTTAATGTACATTCAAACAAATATGAAAATAAACTTTTTTCCTTTTTATGCAAATCATAGCATATTTCTGCATTGTTTTTCATCTTGATTTTTTTCACTTAATTGATGTTGGAGAGCTGTCTATAGTAATACTGAAGAGCTTCATGCTTTGTTTCAGCTGCATTATATCCTATCGTATAAACATACCATAATTTTTTTAATCAATCCCCTATTGATAGACATTAAGTTGTTTCTAATCCTTTGCTACTACAAACAATGCTATAATGAATGTAATGACTGTGGGGGGTGCGGGGTGGAGGGATAGAGCAAAAAAGAAAAAGAATTCATGGACACGGACTTCCAGCCAAGACGGAGGTGTGGGTAGACACACTGTGCCTCCTTGCACAACCAAAAGAAGAACGGCAACAAATTTAAGAACAAAAAACAACCAGGACAGAAAAGTTCAACTATATGCAAGTCCGACAGCCAAGGAAGAAACATTCATCCAGACAGGTAGGAGGGGCAGAGACAGGCAGCTGAGTGGCTGGGGGACCCAGCAAGGCGGCCCCACATTCGCATGCAGATAAACCAAGGGAAACTGGGGAGCGGGTCGGACCAGACAACCCAGGGTCCCAGCGCAGGGAAATAAAGCCCCAAAGCACTGATTGAAAACTCCTGTGGGGGTTAGGATGCTGGGAGAAACTCCCAGCCTCACAGGAGAGTTCATTGGAGAGACACACGGGGTCCTAGAATGTACACAAGCCCACCCACCTGGGAATCAGCACCAGAAGGGCCCACTTTGTTGTGGGTAATGGGGGAAGTGACTGAAAACCAGCAGAAAGCAGAGCAAGTGCCATTGTTCCCTCTCGGACCCCTCCCCCACATACGCAGTCATAACACAGCCACGTGGGTTGCCCCACCCGGGTGAACACCTAAGGCTCTGCCCCTTGTACATAACAGGCACGCTGAGAACAAAAAATTGGCCCAAATGAAAGAACAGATCAAAGCTCCAGAAAAAATACAATATTTAGAAGAAGAGATAGGCAACCTATCAGATGCACAGTTCAAAACACTGGTAATCAGGATGCTCACAGAATTGGTTGAATATGGTAACAGATTAGAGGAAAAAATGAAGGCTATGAAAAGTGAAATAAAGGAAAATGTACAGGGAACCAACAGTGACAGGAAGGAAACTGGAACTCAAATCAACAGTTTGAGCCAGAAGGAAGAAATAAACACTCAACCAGAGCAGAATGAAGAAATAAGAATTCAAAAACATGAGGAGAAGCTTAGGAACCTCCAGGACATCTTTAAACATTCCAACATCCTAATCAGAGGGGTGCCAAGAGGAGAAGAGGAAGAGCAACAAATTGAAAACTTACTTGAACAAATAATAAAGGAGAACTTCCCCAATCTGGCAAAGGAAATAGACTTCCAGGAAGTCCAGGAAGCTCAGAGAGTCCCAAAGAAGTTGGACCCAAGGAGGAACACACCAAGGCACATCATAATACATTACCCAAGATTAAAGATAAGGAGAGAGTCTTAAAAGCAGCAAAAGGAGACAATTACCTACAAAGGAGTGCCCATAAGACTGTCAGCTGATTTCTCAAAAGAAACCTTGCAGACAGAGAAGGCACTGGAAAGAAGTATTCTAAGTCAGGAAGGGCAAGGACCTACATCCAAGATTGCTCTATCCAGCAAAGCTTTCATTTAGAATGGAAGGGCAGATAAAGTGCTTCCAAGATAAGGTCAAGTTAAAGGAGTTCATCATCACCAAGCTCTTATTTTATAAAATGTTAAAGGGACTTATCTAAGAAAAAGAAGATCAAAAACATGAACAGTAAAATGACAACAATTAACAACCGAACCTAAAAACAAAAACAAAAACAAAAACAAACTAAGCACACAACTAGAACAGGAACAGAATCACAGAAATGGAGATCACATGGAGAGTTATCAGTGGGGAGTGGGAGGGGAGAGTGGAGGAAAAGGAACAGAGAATAAGCAGCATAGATGGTAGGTAGAAAACAGACAGGGGGAGGTTAAGAATAGTACAGGAAATGTAGAAGCCAAAGAACTTATATGTATGACACTTGGACATGAACTAAAGTGGGGGAATGCGGGTGGGAGGTGGTGTGCAGGACAGAGGGGAATAAAGTGGGGGGGGGGGAATGGTACAACTGCAATAGCATAATCAATAAAATATTTTTTAAAAGAAAAAAGAATTCATGGACATGAACAACAGTTGTGGTGATTGTGGTAGGGAGAGAGGTGGGTGGGGGAAGAGAGTATGGGGGGATAAATGGTAATGAAAAATACAATAAAAAATGAACTGTTGAAAAACTAAATGTAATGAATAGCCACATACTTTGTCTATAAAAATATGCACCACACTCTTCAAATTATTGAGACTGTACATAACTATCCCTTTTTTTCCCTCAGTTTTCCTAGCATGTTTTCCCTTATTTTCCACAAGGTAAACTTTCAAAACCACCTTGTCTAGAAAAAGGGGGTGGAAGAGGAAGAAAGGGAGAGAATATGGTATTTGGGGAACCAAAATATAGGTTCCTAATAGCAAGGAGCATTTATTTGTTGCCTGCTGAGTACGTGCCAGGCCTGTTCTCCAGAATCCCCCACCCGGACCCTCAGCAGAGGTGGCGGTGCTGCCCCGCGGTTCTGCGTGGACTCGTGAAGTAACGTAGTCTGACCCCTCCACACCGCCCCCGACGAGGGACAGCCCGGCAGCGTGCAGGCATTAGCACTTCAAGCTGGTGGGTGAACATTCCCCTCTCTCTCTCAAGTGGATTATGGAGATCCTTTCTCCGACTTCTCAGCGGCGCTTAGCTACAGCGAGCTCAGCCACCCATTCTTGATACGGCTCTCCCTCCATCCCTCTTCACGCCCCCATGACGTGGACCCCAGCTCATGGGGTCCGAGGCGTTATGGATGAGAGGAGACAAATTCACACAGACTACCGAGGAAGGAAAGGGGCCAGCATGGCCACTCTCAAGGGGGGAGCGCTCTGGCCCTTGCCTTGACAAGCTTTTATTGCTTTTCTGGGCACCTTCCATGATGGTCCTCATTTACTATGCACAGGTTTGCTTTAGGTGGTTACCTTTTACAGAAAACATTGGAAAGAAGGTTGCTAATTACTTCAAAGAGGAGGATGTTGCAGACCCAAGGGAAAAGTGGTTGAACCAGTTACACTTCATACTGGGGAGGTTTAGCACAGACTTCAGGAAATTACAGTAAGCACTTGATGCCTCAATTCAGGGTGAGGGAGTTTTAGCAAAAAGCAAGTCTCAAAGTGGCCTAGGTACAATGCAGGCCTGATTGCCCATGGGAGAACCTATCTGTGGGTGTGGGTCCTGTGCATTAGACCTCGCCTTCCACTGAGAGCTGGGCCCACGCCACGCAGAACAGTCTCCTCTACCGACCCCCCTCCCGTGGTCCTGTTTCCAGGAGTTGCACTCCCTAGCAAAATAGTAGCATGAAAGGTACTATTGGTCTTAGGTCCTGCTTTCTGGGAATCCCAGACCATGACACCATTTAATTTGCAAAGAGACTGAAGTTCAGAGAAGTTAAGTAATCTCCCAACTAACACATCTGGCAAAGTGCAAAGTCTGCCCTAGAACCCAGGTCCTTGATTTGATCCATGAACAAATACAGGGGTGGGCAAAATTAGGTTTACTGATGACAATAAAGATCTCTCTGCCAGAGGGTGCTGGAGTGGAGTGAGGAGACTACCAGGATGTGTGAGTCAGGAAGACCAGCACCTTGGAGCACTGACAAGAGTGCTTTGTACCTAAGTGCCCTGTGCCATTGAGACATTTTTTCAGTTAATAAAGCCACTGAGATCATCACAACCCGAATGAATGTGTTTTTCCACACAAACAGCTGTAGACCTACCCTTGCCCACCCCTGTATTTGCATAGACGCCAATTCGCTGCATGCCAGGCACTGTGCTAAGCAATGAGGCTGTCATACTAGCCAAACGAGACACAGTCACAGCTATCATGAGGTAGCGTAATGAAGGGCACAGATATTAAGGGAATCATCACACTAACTCATGTATAAACTGGGAAATGTTTTGAATACCTTTGAGTACATAAGGAATACAGTATTATGAGAGCATGTATCCTCAAATATATGAGAGACTTGTATTGTCTGGAACTCAAGGAAAACGACTCTAAGGAAGTCGTGAGCCCCCAAATGAACATGAGTTAACTAAATCACATCGGAGCTGGTCACTCCTAGGAGGATGGTAGCAAGGCCCTGAGGCCAGGACAGACCATAGGATGATGGGGAATCAAACAGAAGACCATTTTGGCTAGGCTGAGGGGCAGGGTTCACCCAACGCAAGAGTGACAAGCATCAAATCATGCAGAGCTATGAGTCCATTTTAAGATCTTGGTCTTTTTCCAACTAAACACAATGAGAAGCCGTTGAAGATATTTCAAATACCCACGTGGGGAAGATGGAACGGGTGGGTGTGTCACATTATCAGACTTGACTTTGGAGGGCTCACCGAGTGCACGAAGGAGGCGGCCACACTGGGTACAGGAGCCCGTCGGTTTCCGCAGCAGTCCCTCAGAGCCTTGCGGCAACTCAGCTTCGGTCATGGAAGAAGAGAAATGAGAAATGCATGTTTCCAAGAGATACTTAGGAAGTAAAACTGAGAGGACTTAGTGGCAGATGACTGTGGAGTGGGTGGGGTGTAAGGAAAACGGGTTTTGAAGGATGGCTCCCACCTCTGGCTTGTCTCAAAGTGGACAGGAGGTCACCCATCTCCTGACTTATAAGTAAGGGTCTCTGCCGTGATTGCAATTTTAGACCAAAGCCACCTTCTTGCAATGTACTTCAGGTAAACTTTTTTGCACTTAACATACTTCTTTTTTACTCAACTCAATGGAAATTGACTAACTTCCTCATTGGTACCTAGAAAAGAACCCCTGAGACATGTATGCAAATTTAATTTGTTTCCTGACCCACCTTCTTTGAGAAATGGTCCTCAGTGTTTTGAGTCAACCAGGAAAATACATACCCTCCTGCCCCAGGATTCTAAAATAAATCAGGGTGTGATGAGAACCGGCCTTCTAAAGCAGGGCGTCCAACCTGTGGCCCGCGGGCCACATGCAGCCCAGGATGGCTGTGAGTGCGGCCCGACACACAATCATAAATTTACTTAACACATTATGAGATTTTTTTATGTGATTCCACGTCACAATGTATTTTATGTGTGGCCCAAGACAACACTTCTTCTTGCAGTGTGGCCCAGAGATGCCAAAAATGTGGACACCGAGCTACAGAATGTCCTCCTCTCTTCACAAACCACAGTTTTCTCTTCTGGGAGCAAGGGCTGCTTTCCTGGCAAAGGGCTGAATGCCCAGGCTGCCTCCGAGGCTGTATTAGTGTTCTGGGTTGTGGAGCACACAGCAGGCATCTATTAGTTCACAGTCGCTGTGGAGCAGGCCTCGGGCGCCTTCGCTGGACCCTCTGCTCTGGGACTCATGAGGATGCGCTGAAGGTGTCAGCTGAGCCGCATTCTCCTCTGGAGGCTCAGCCGCTAGAGGACTGGCTTCCAAGCGCGCTCAAGTTATTGGCAGAATTTATTTCCCTGTGTTGTGGAAGGGAGGGTTTCTGTTTCTTGCTGGGTGTTGGCTGAAGGCCGCCCTCAGTTCCTAGAGGTTGCACGAGTTTCTTCAGCTTGACCACTTGCTTCATCAAGCCCACAAGGAGAACCCCAGTGTGAATCTGTAGCATAATGGAGTACTACACTGTGTAAAATAATCAGGGGAATGACATCCCATCACCGTTGCCATATTGGTTAGAAACAGTCATTAGTTTCAACTCACACTCAAGAGGAGAGGAGTAGCCCTGGCTGATGTGGCTCAGTGGATTGAGTGCCGGCCTGCAAACCAAAAGGTTGCCAGTTCGATTCCCAGTCAGGGCACGTGCCTGGATGTCAGGCTGGTTCCCCAGTTGGGGCCATGAGAGAGGAAGATACATTGATTTTTCTCTGCCTCTCTTTCTCCCTTCCTTTCCCTCTCTCTAAAAATAAATAAATAAAAATCTTTTTTAAAAAAGCATAAGAGGAGGGTATTATACAGATGCACGAACACCAGAAGGCAGGGATAATTGGGGGTCACCTCAGGGTCCGCCCACCATGGCGGTCTTGAACCCTTTCTGCATGGAGATGAAGACTGTGGGAATGAACAAAACCGAGCCTAGCTTTCAGTATTTTCAAAACTCCCTACAAAACCATGCGTATGCATTATTTATTTTCTGTGTAACAAACCACATCTCCAAAATAGGGGCTTAAAACAACTGTTGGCTTGTTACTCTCTGGTTCAGCGATATGGGCTGGGCTCAGCGGAGCTCTGCGGGGCTGCTCTTCGGCTGGTGTCCCGGGGGGTCATCCACGGGGCTCTGGTCCGACTGCAGCGTACCCTGAGCCGGTCAGTTTAACATGGCTTCCCTCGCACACGTGGGGCTTGGTGCCGGCTGTAGGCTCGTCTTCTTCACACGGCATGTGATCTCCAGGGGAACCTGCCAGGCTCAGAAATTGGGCAATATTACCTTTGCCACATTCTATCGGTCAGAATAAGTCTTGAGGTGAGCTGAGGTGCAATGGATGGGAAAATAGATCCCACCTCTTTCCCTTTTTACATCTGGGCAAAGTTCAAAGCTGAGAACCCTTCAGTATTTACCTGATAACTATTACAAGGTATCCACCTTCATATACAAGAGCATTTCTTAACTAGTGAAACATATAATGGCATTTAATGTTAGTTAACTGTTCTTTGCTTGTTTACAATAAGCTATCACTTGAATCTTAAATATTGGTAGCTGCTTTCCATTTTCTTTTAACCTTTTATTTTAATAAACATTTGAAAGCACTTAGTAAATAAAACATGAAAGTACTAGAAGAACACTGTGGGTGGACTGCTTTGGAACTTTGGAGAGGAGAAGGCTTTCTTACTATCACCCAAAATCCAGACCCAGGAAAGAAACATTAATAAATTTAATTCCATAAATATCAAAAACATCTGCATGGGAAGAAAATACGACAAAGTCAAGACACATGCCAAAGGGGGAAAATAGTGGTCACAGCATATTGACGGCTCACAGAAAAACAAATACGGTTGGACCTTACATGTATTAAAAACTTTGACTTTATTAGTAATATGAACAACATATCTAGCCCCAGCTGGTGTGGCTCAGTGGATTGTGTGCCCACCTGCAAACCAAAGAGTCTCAGGTTCAATTCCCAGTCAGGGCACATGCCTGGGTTGCGGGCCAGGTTCCTAGTAGGGGGTGTGTGAGAGGCAACCACACATTGATGTTTCTCTCCTCCCTTTCTCCCTTCCTTCCCTTCTTTCTAAAAATACGTAAATAAAATCTGGTTTTTTTTAAGAAAAACATATTTCAACTATACAGATAATTTGGTTTCACCAGCTAGAAATTTTGTCAACACATGAGCAAAAGTATGGGGAAATCCAGAACTATCACACGTGGCTGGTGGGAGTACAAAATGTGGAATGATTTGATAAATTATTAATTTATCAAAATTATGAATATATTTCAACCTTTCATCTACCAATCTTACTTTGTCTCCCAGATTTATCTTGTAACGAATGACATGACACATGTATGTGGTTTTTCACTGTAAACACTGTGGAAGCGAAAGACTGGAAATAGCCAGAAGTCCATCGTTAGAAGATTGGTTAAACAGGCACTGGAACGGCGGCACAACGGACGACTGCGCACTGTGGAAATGAAGGAGGGAGCGCTCTGTGTGCTAACGTGGAAAGATCTCTGACATGCATTGTACAGAGAAAATACAAACAGCAGAAGAGTTTGTGCAACAGTTATTACAATGCCGTTAGCTGTGCTCCCAGCACTTTACCTTACACTCCTGCGCCTCTTCTGTAACTAACAACCAGCACTTGATTGCAATCCCATCACCTCTTTCCGCCCACTGCCCAGCACTCCTCCTCTCTGGCTTCCCTCGCTCTGTGCTCTGTATCTATAAGTCTGTTTCTATTTCATTTGTTCATTTGTATCCTGTAAGAAAGGGAAGAACAAAAGGCTGTATATTCCCATTTGCTTACATCTGCATTTTCCAAGCCTGCGAAAGACACAAAAGAAACTAACAAAAGGGGTTACACGATTTGGGAGAGAGACAGGGACACAGTGATGGACAAGTCAATGGAGAGTTTGTTTTTTCCATGCAGCACAAATGTTTATTAATCTGCACATGTATTTTTACTTATACTCAACTTCAGGTGTGCTTTTTCAAAACATCAGCTCTATTAAGATTTCGTTCATATACCACATGATTCGCCTGTTGAAATTGTCAGTTCAGTGCTCTTTTAGTATAACCACGGAGTTGTGCGGCCATCGCCCCAGTCGGTTGCAGAACATCTTCCTCGCAGTCCCTTTGCTCTCTAGTCTCGCTCCCCCAGCCCAAGGCAAATCTGCCAGTTTGCCTGTTGGCGGGGGGGAGGGGGTGTCGGTTCCTCTTTTTTTTCTTCTCTGGTGCAAAGATCTACAATCACCTCTGCTTATTTTACCTCAGGGCCAGTACCAACATGTTCCTCTCCAACCGCCACCATACTTCCTTTAGTTTCATTTCCATAAATGCTCTATGGCAGCAAGGAGTGACTTTCTGCCAGCTGCCCACGGCCACTGGCTCTGGCTGACGTGGAATGGCCTAAGAAGCTTTCTGCTCTGACCCCACTTGAGGTGGAGACTCCTCTCTCCTGCTACTTTACCTGCCAAAGGGCCAGGGAGCTTTTCCAAGGCACAGGTGTATATCTGTCATAGTCTTTTCCCATCTCCTACTTACCTTTAGAAGATAAAATTGTTGTGCCCTGGCTGGTGCAGCTTAGTGGATTGAGTGCCTGCCTGCAAATCAAGAGGTCACTGGTTCGATTCCCAGTCAGGGCACATGCCTGGGTTATGGGCCAGGTCCCTGGTAGGGGGCCCATGAGAGGCAACCACACACTGATGTTTCTCTCCTTTTCTCCCTCCCTTCCCCTCATCTCTAAAAATAAATAAATAAAATCTTTAAAAAAAGAACTCTGTGCCAAATAAACTGATCTTTTCTCACTTGCATACTTTATTTCTTTTACGATTTGTTTTTTTTAGTATTTATTTAATAACCACTAGATTTTTTTTTAAGATTTTATTTATTTATTTTTAGAGAGGGAAGGGAGGGAGAGAGAGAGAGAGAGAGAGAGAAACATCAATGTGCGGTTGCTGGGAGCCGTGGCCTGCAACCCAGGCATGTGCCCTGACTGAGAATCGAACCTGCGATGCCTTGGTTCACAGCCCACGCTCAATCCACTGAGCTATGCCAGCCAAGGAACTTGCATACTTTAAAAAAAGGACAAAATTGTTGTATTTTGCATTTGTATAGCCCCTTTTCTAGAAGCTCGCGGTACTCTTCAGCACCCTATGGCAATGTTCACCAGAAGTTTACCATGTGCAGTTGACCACAACAGTCTTCCTTCCATGTTTGTGCCTGCTCCATTCTCACCACCGAAAGCCCTCCCCTCCAGTCACTAACAAAGTTCAGAAAATGTTCCAAATGAATCTTTCACTGCATAGGGAACGCTCTTCTGAATAGAGTCTGTTCAAACCATATGAGAAAGTAATGGGGTTTATATAGGAAACACTCATTTCAATCAAAATTTAATGAAGTAAACTAGAAATCATTATTTCAAATGTATTCTTTCCTTCCACAGAAATAAAATGAGGATGCAAGAAAGCTACCTTAATAGGTGACATAGTCATGTCCACAATAATCTTAACAATGACTATACCTTCTTTAATTCAAAATCCCAATAAACTTTTACTACCTTGTATCATTTAATTAATAAATAAGATGGTGTGATATAATTACCTATTTCTCTCTCTCTGATGGAAGAGAGGTTCAGATAAGTCAAATTAAGCAAGTAATAAATAATCCTAAATCCAACATTGGCATTGGGTTGTTTTATTTTTTATTTTCTAATTTTTAGTCATCGATTTGAGAGAGAGAGAGAGGGAGATAAACATCTGTTAGTTGTTCCACTTGCTTATGCATTCAGTGGCTGATCCTTACATGCGTCCTGACTGGGATTTATAAACTCGGCGTACTGGGAAGATGCCCTAACCAGCTGAACTACCCACCCAGAAAGGCTGGTTTGCTTTTCTCTGAAGAGTTGCTTGATTGGTCAGGCTAATTTTTTTTTGAACTGCCATTCTTCTGCATTTTGCATTTGACAGTAAGTTTTACTGGGTTTGGGAGAATTCATGATCAACCAAACTATAGGAGATTGAGGACGATCTGGAAATATCAGTGTCTCAGTCTTTACATTTGCTTAACTGCTATTATTTTTTACTTCAGATCCAGTAATCAATGCCCCCTGTGCTATTTCTCAAAGCCAAGGTGTGGCCAATAGATGGCCTACGTCTGCCCCAATCCAGACATGGGGTGGGGTCTATGTCCTCTCCTCTTGAACCTGAGTAAGCCATGAGTCTGCCTCAACCAAGAGGGCACAGTGGAATGGACCTTATGTAACTTCCGAGGGCAGGTCATTACAGTGTAATGCAAATACAACGCACACTTGCTTTGTGTTGTTGGGATGATTCCTTCTGGAACCTAGACACCACACTGTGGGGAAAGCCAGCCATCCTGTGTGGAGGCCCACCTGGCAAGGACCAGAGGACCCTGGCCCACGAGCCTCGCTGAGCCCCCAGTTAGCAGGCAGCACCGACTTGCCAGCCTCAGGAGTGAGTCATCTGGAAAGTGAATCCTTCGGCCCCTCGTTGAGTGGCCCCAGCTGATGCCGCATACGGAGATGAGCCATGGCTCTGTGAGAAAGAGGTAACTGAACTAGTCAGAAATAGGTAACAGATGCAGGGGAAGAAGAGTTTCCTTGGCTCATGCTTCAGTAGAGCAGAAGCTGGTATACATTATCTTTAGATCCAAAGGACTTGCCTCTTCTTGTGGTAAAAAAACCCAAGTCAGTCATCAAGATGAATTGTTCTAACCGCCAATAGAACTCAGAACTTTTCATCAGCTTCCCTCATCAAAATAAGGAATTTCGTGAAAGTCGGTCCTCCATTCATGCTACAGGCCTGAGACTCAAAATGGGAAGAGTGAAGTCACCGGGGCACATAAGGGCCGGGCAGCCTGGCTTAGCACAATAATCAGGCTGAAGCGGTCATGAAGAGAGGAAGATATGCTCTCGAGGAGTTTCAACAGAAACTCCTCCAACTCTGAGGGCAGAGCAAACATGTTAAACCAGTTACGCCACCTGGGCATGACTTAGAGGGGATGTCACAGAAATCGTCACTCTTGGACTTTAACTCTTGGAGGGGGGTGGGTAGCATGAAGTCAGATGCCAAAGAGCTACCCACACAAGGAGTTCAACATATCATTACAAAGTTAGTACTTCTTGTTTTCAGGAGAAACCGAATGCATCAGATGACCTTTTGAAAACTGCACCCCGGCTGGTGTGGCTGAGTGGGTTGAGCACTGGCCTGAGAATAGAAAGGTGGCCAGTTTGATTCCTGGTCAGGGCACATGCCTGGGTTGTGAACCAGAACCCCAGCTGGGGACATGCACGAGGCAACCCATCGATGTTTTTATTGCAAACTGATGGTGTTCTCTCTCTCTCTCTCTCTCTCTCTCTCTCTCTCTCTCTGTCTTTTCCTCCCTTCCCCTTTCTCTAAAATGTAAATAAAATCTTATTTAAAAGTTGCACAAGCAACATAAGCACATTCTTATGATTCAGATTCAAACACAAATCAATTCTGGAGAGCAAAATATAAAAGTCACCTTTTCTCCTCTCTCCCCCAAATTAGCCAGGACTGTGGTTTCATGGCCATCCTTTCCATCCCTGTTCTAGTTATACACCTGCAACACGTGTACCTACAAGTATACTACACAGCCGTCTAATTTAAATGAGTTCTTTTATGTTGTATACCTTGTGTACATTGTTCTGCAAGTTGCTTTTTCCACATAACAATACCTCCTGAGAATCTCCCTGTTTAATTTAAAAGGATCATTGTTCTTTTATGTTGTATACATTGTGTACATTGTTCAGCAAGTTGCTTTTTCCTCATAACAATACGTCCTGAGAACCTCCCTGTAGAGGGCATTTACCTCTACTGCATTCTTTCAAACGGCTGCAAAGTATCTCTCAGCACGGGAAACAACCGACTCAGTTCTGTCACGACGGACACGGGACATCCCTAAATGCCCACAATCCCAGCAGTGCTGCCATATAGGCATCTGCACCGCCCTGCACAAACACCTACATGCTGAGTGTTTCTGCAAGAGATTCCATGTCTTAGGTTGAATGTGAACTGGCAAATAAAGCATCTCGTATTCTGAATTCTATATTGAGGTAACCCCCCCCACACTCTCTGCCACCCTTTGTCCCATGCCTTTCAGTCCTGTTTCTTCAGTGACTTCTCCCAAAGAATTTTAGAATAGCTACTCACTAAGGAAAGAGAAGACTCCAGTGGCAGGAAAATTCAGCTACAGAAGCTAAAATTAACTAGGACCTAGAATTTGAGCTGATCAGTTGGAAAGCAATTTTTGCCAGCCCAAGGAGTTTCTTAATAAAGATGGCCTTGAAATGTTTTCACCTTTCCTGGTTTCCCTACAGGTTTTAGTTCCTTGGGCAGAGTTAATCTTTGATTATAAATATGTGCTTTTAAACTAAAGAAAGCCTTATAATATAAATGTAGGAAGCTTCAACTAAAATTAGCCGTCTTCTCCACTAGTTGCCCGCCATGGGGAGAACAGCAGGTACCCTCGGAAATATTGATCAACTCCCCCATCCCATTGGCCTCTCCTTGGACAGATCCACTTGCCTCGCTGCACCAACGGGTGCCTTGTGAGCTGAAAGCTCTAATGTCTCTCCAAAAGTCACTTAGCCAAGTCTAAATCATAGCTGTATCGAGCCTGCTGGTCTGGCCTGTCAGTCTTCTTTTATTTATCCGTCTCAATAAGGGATGAGGGAGGGAGAAGGAAAATGAATAGGTTAGGTTTGCCTTTTACAAAAGCCAGACCAGTGGGATGTTTCAAAGGCAAAGCTGAAGATAAATAAATCCTGGTTGGATGGGCCTTAGACCACTGAACTATAAACCGCCTAATATGTTAGGAAAGCCATAACAACTCTTGCAGCCATGCCAAAGATACACCAGGCATTCTAAGATGTTTCCATCCTTAACCGTGACTCCCAAGGGGTGTGACCACAGAGATCTCCCCCCGGCTCCCAATCAGAGAAGCTCCCCTGCAGTGGCGATCGGTCTCGTTGGCTTGCTTGGTCGTGGCAGACCTGTGTCAAATGATGGGGCTTCAAAAGTATGGGGGAGGGGGGGTTGTTTTTTACCATAGAAAAATAAGCCTATAAAGGCCACTGCAATTTGAACTAAAATTCCAGTCTCCAAACAGGAGCTTGGTTGGGAAGGAAGATTCAGAAAGATGAGACGGAGGAAATCGGTCCCGCGGCCGACGGGATCTCATGGCCGAAGCGAAGCTGATGACGCACCAGCGTGAGGACCGGCCCCTGCAACCCTACCACTGCGCTGGGCATTTCGGGGGGGCCGGGGGAGGGGAGAAACGAGAGTTACAAGGCGGTGTTCCGTAAGCAAGGAGGTCTTGCCATCTCCCGTTTCTTTTTTTTTTTTATAGTGAAGAGATCTTATTTTTATAACAGAGTCAAGAAGCCACCAAGCTCCTTCCAGGCATTATCTCGAGCATTGCTCCTTATCTTTTCCTCAGGCTAAAGTTCAGCCCCTGTGGCCACTGCAAACACAGCAAATCCCCATCTGAAGGCTTTCAGTGACGCACCAACAAGGGAAACATCATTTGCAAAGCCACCCTTGTATCTCCAAGCTGACCCTGGCCCCGTGGTCCTCGTGGGCCCCGTGATCCCTGTGCTGCCAGCTTCTCCTGGATAATTTCTAGTGGCGTCCCCTCTGTCTTCTATTGTTTATGACCTGGAAGTTCCATTTTACCATGGCCACGTTCATGTCCATGCTCGTGGAGCATGACTGGAAGCAAACTGACCTCTCGGGATACTCAGTAGTCAAGTCCCCAGCAAGAGCCACCATCTTCCACTCTGAGACCCATCGCCAGGGTCTACTCCCCTTCCCGTCTTCCATGAAGCAAGAGCTGAGGGACATGCTCACCACGCAACAGAAGGACCTTCTGTCCTTCTGCCCTTCTGCCCTTCTGCCCTTCTGCCCTTCCCCTGCCGCAGATAAATTACTTCCGCGTGAATATCTCAGTGACGTGCGCACGTGCCTGTGTGTGTGTCTGCAGTACAAGCATTCAGGTCGAGCCTTGCCTGTGACTTTGTGTATTTTTAAACTCTTTATTGCACTCTTAAATTTCACACACAAAGTTGCCAAAGTTACAGATGACTTCCACATAGCCTTTATCCAAAATAATCACCTGTTTTTACATTCCATCACATTTGTTGGATTATTGTGATTACTTTTTTCAGAACCATTTGGAGTTATATAGTTCATGCCTTTATTGTACTTTTAATGCTTCGCTGTATACTTCCTCAGAACAAGAATATTTTCTTACATAATCACAAAACAGTTTTCAAATCGGTAAATCTAACCTTCGTACACACTTTCTTCTATTCTGCAATCCGTATTTCAATTTTGCCAATTTACACACTTTCTTCTATTCTGCAATCCGTATTTCAATTTTGCCAATTATACCAATAAATTCTTGGTACCATTCTTCCCCTCTAGCAGAAGCCTCAAGCATCGATCGCACATGCATGAACTGGCCATGTTTCTTTACTCTCCTGTACTTGGAACAGTACTTTAGTATTTCTTTGTCTTTCGCAACATGGAAAGACTTTATTTATTTGTTTTTAGACAGAAGGGAAGGCGGGAAGATGAGAGGGAGAGAAACATCAATGTGTGGTGGCCTCTCATGCACCCCCTATTGGAGACCTGGCCCGAGCCCCAGGCATGTGCCCTGATGGGGAATCCAACCAGCGACCATTCGGTTCGCAGGCTGGCACTCAATCCACTGAGCCACACAAGCCAGGGCCACACCATGGACAGGCTTAGAGAATGCAAGCCAGCCCTGTGCGTGGAACGTTCCTGAGTTGCACTTGTCCGGTGTTTGCTTCCACGTGACTTGACTCAGGTCACGCGTCCTTGGCCAGAAGAGCACAGAAGTGAGGGCTCGCTCTTCTCAGAATTTCGTATCTGAAAGTGCACCACGTCAGCCTGACCCTTGCTGGGTAATTTTGATCAATACAGACCCAGGTGTTGTCCAGTTTCTTCGCTGCGTAGTGACTATTTTTTCTTTGAAACTAGTAAGTGATTTGGAGAGAGACACTTCAGGACTGAGTAAATATCCTGTTCCTCATCGAACGATTCCCCCCAGGTTTAGCAATATTTGCTGTTTCTTGCCCAAGCCAGTCTCTACCATGATGACTGTAAGACGGCAATCTTTCCACTGCATTCCTCCCTCCACACTCCTCAATCCGCCTTTCTCTGCGAGGACGAGCTCTCTGCCTTTCTCAGCCCCACTTACTTACCTATTTATTATCAGCGTGAACTGATAGATTCCATTTTACTCACTGAGTTAAAATCTTTACTCTCCTGATTTATTTTTTTGTTCAAAAATGAGCCCAGACTTGTGCAGTGGGCTCTCCTCCCAAGCGGCTCCCGTGTCCTTTTCACACGTCCCCACTTGCTGTTTGTTTGTCCACTTCCTCGCTTCCTGGCACATCAAGGGGTTCCGTGTTCCTGGCTCACCTCGCGTTTGTCCTGCCTCAGCCCTAGACCCAGTCATTCCTCCAAGGAGCCGTGATTGTTTGTGAAGATGAAAACGTATTTAGAAAGACATGGGCATTGGGTATATCTTTGCATTAAAATTTTTTTTTAGAATTTGTTTATTTGTTAGAGAGAGGGAAAGACAAGGAGAAAGAGAGAGAGAGAGAAACATCCTTTGGTTGCCTCTCACATGCCCCCCGTTGGGGACCTGGCCTGCAACCCAGGCATGTGCCCTGAGTGGGAATTGAACTGGCAACCTTTCAGTTCCCAGGCCAGCACTCAATCCACTGAGCCACACCAGCCAGGGCTACTTTTGTATTTTAAAAGAAGAACACCGCAAACGATATTGTTCATGATTGAATTATGACCATTCTTTCAGATTACTTGGGATTGTACTTAAGATTCCTATTTGTTTCAAAATAAAACAGAAATGCTTTTTTGCCATTTCTTTCCAATACAAAAATGATACATGCTTGCCCTGGCTGGTGTAGCTCAGTGGGTTGAGTTCGGGCTGCAAACCAAAGCATCGCAGGTTTGATTCCCAGTCAGGGAACACGCCTGGGTTGCAGGCCATGGCCCTTAGCAACCGCACATTGATGTCTCTCTCTCTCTTTTTCCCTCCCTTCCTTCTCTAAAAATAAGTAAATAAAATCTTTAAAAATATATATGTTTAAAAAATATGTTTTAAAAAATGATACTTGCTTTTTGTGAAAAATTCAGAGAATGTAAAAAAGTTACAACAATTTAAAAATCATCTGTCAGGATACAACTAGAAATATAATAAAGTTTTATGTTTAGAAATTAAAATAGCCCTGGCTGGTGTGTCTCAGTGGATTGAGTGCAGGCCTGTGAACCGAAAGGTCGTGGGTTTGATTCCCAGTCTGGGCACATGCCTGGGTTCCCACTTATGGGTTTGGTGTACATGTGTATTTCATAAATGTACCAGTATATTTCCTTGGGATAAAGTCTTAGAAGTAAAGTTACTGGGTTAAAAATGTATGCATATTTAGAAGGAAAATGTGTTCACTATTATTAGCCTTCAGTAAAATGCAAATTAAAACCACAGTAAAATACTACCTTATAACTACCAAAATGTGTGAAAATTTTAAACTAACAATATGAGTCACTGGCAAGAATGTGGAGCAGCTGGAACTCCATGCACTACTATCAGGAGTGTAAGCGTAATAAGCACTTTGAAAAACTGGCACTATCTACTAAAGCTGAACAATCTTTTTTTAAAGATTTTATTTATTTGATAGAGAATTGTACTTGAACAATAATTAAAATAAAATTATTTTTAACGGATTTTATTTATTTATTTTTAGAAAGGGGGAAGAGAGGGAGAAAAAGAGAGAAACATCAATGTCTGGTTGCCACTTGAGCGCCCCCTACTGGGGACCTGGCCCGCATCGCAGGCATGTGCCCTGACTGGGAATCAAACAGGTGACCCTTTGGCTCACAGGCCAGCACTCGATCCACTGAGCTACACCAGCCAGGGCAAAGCTGAACAATCTTTGAGGCTGTGCTTTGGATGTCATATTAAAAAAGTCTTTCCCATCTCAGGATGATAAAAATATCCACCGACATTTTCTTCTTGTTCTTTCATGGTTTCCTTTCTCACATTTAATCCTTAACCTCTCTCAGATATAAGCATGAGGTACAAATCTCAGCTTTATTTTATTTTTTGCAAATGGTTAGCCAGTTGGCTCCAACTGCACTTTTTGAACCATCACTTCTGACTGAAAATCAATTTAACGATTGGAAAGGCAAAGTAATAATATTCTAAATTCTTTTATCTACTTGGGTCAATTTTTAAACTTTATCCTTTTTCATTTACTTGCTTCTTCTGTTTTGATAACTGATTTTTTTAAATTTTGTGTTCTGAGATGATAACCATATCACACACCTTATTATCTACAGGGGAAATCCGCCTCCTTTCTCTTGTTTCTCCAGGATTTTCTTAAAGGTTCACATTCTTCTTTTCTCAGGAGTCACTGAACTCAGGAGTCATTTCATAGAGGTCAGTTCTGGTTTGGGATTCAGTCTGAGCTTGGGTTAAACTCTGAGACAAACTTGAGGAACACCAACACCGTCACAACACTGATCTGCCTGTCAGGTTGTGTCTCACTTCATCTCCTCAAGTCCTGTTGCATTGGACGGAATCTGAGACGTACTTGACTGCAGATTTCTTGAGGGCAGAGCCCATGATTGAGTTGTTCTGGTCGCAGTGGGGCACAGGGTCTGTCTCGCAGGTGCATCCACTGTTGGTTAATTCGATGAACAAAAGCTACTTTGAGCTTTCATATTACCCCTCTTCAAAATAATCCCCCCTCTGGGTCTCTAATGGAGCGCCTCTGCTGTGTTTGAAGATCTTAGGGCATGTGGGAGAGGAAGTCAAAGATAAAAATTTCCTTGATTTGAGTATGTAAAAAATTCTGTTCTGGGAGTAAAAATGAAATAAGTGATGTCCTAAGAAATTTGAAGAACTAGTCTTCCGAGTACACGACCACTTGATTTTGCCTTCCAAGTGGCAGCTACATGTATGACTAATACCTTCGGTTTTACTTCATGAATGCCAATGTCACTTAGGAAAGGTCGTTGCAGTAGGTGCGATCAGTTATTGGGTGGAAATGTGAGTTTGGAAAGGTCGATGGTATTTCAGGAAAATATCCACTGGCCCAGCCTTCAACCAAATCTACACGTGATGTGAATAGAAGTGGCCTAGTGAAGAAATGTTCATCTGAATTCGTTAACTTGGGCAATGAAAAATGTATGGTATAATTATGTCTTTCCAAACCACATTTCAACTTGCATAACTCTCTCAGGTGGGCCAGTTTACTGCAGAGGCTACAAACTCAGGTGCGCAAAAACAAACACACCCGTCTGTGATTTCTATCCAAAGCCTCATTCTGCTTTTGTCTGAACACTTCGCTGCAGTTATTCTGGGCTGAACTGTCGATTCAGAGTGTTCTCAGTTGAGCTGGGGGTTTCCCTGTTTTCCCAGAATTGTATCTGGGCCCCAGGGGACGATCCTCTGAAACCCTATCACTGTGTGGCCGTGGGGCAGGAGGTGGCTCTCTCCCGGCCTTTGCAGCTGGGTGTCCTCCCTCCCACACAAGACCCCTCAGACCCCCTGACCCTCTCCTAGCTCCTCCAGACTGCTCATGAGGACACGGTCTTAGGCCATTTGGGCTGCTACAACAGAGAAATTTATAAACACACGCTTATTTCTCACATTTCTGGAGGCTGAGAAGTCCAAGATCAAGGCAGCGGCAGACTTGGTGTCGGGTGAGGGCCAGCTCCCCGGTTCCTGCTCTCGTGGCAGCGTTCTGCAGTGTCCTCACGCGGGAATGGGGTGAGCACCTTTCTTCAGTCTCCTTAGTAAGGGCACTCAGCTCATCCAGGAGGGCGCCACCCTCACAACCTAATCACTCCTAAAGGCCCCACCTCCTGACACCATCACCGTGGTATAGGGAGCCGTTTCTCATGGCGTGGAAATGCAGCTCAGCCTCCACGTGGCAAACCAGTGGGGAGCGAGTCAGCACACAGGACCATGCCCATGGATAGGTTCTCCCCTGGGCAATCAGGCCTGCATTGTACCTAGGCTGCTATGAGACCTGCTTTTGCTAAAACTCCTCACCCTGAATTGAGGCAGCAAGTGCTTACTGTCACTTCCTAAAGTCTGTGCTAAACCTCCCCAGTATGGAGTGTGTTCAGTTCAACCACATTTCCCCTTGATCTGTAACATCCTTCCCTTTGAAGTAATTAGCAGCATTCTTTCCTTTGCTGTCTGTAAAAGGTAATCACCTGCAGCGAACCTGTGCATAGTAAATGAGGACCATCCTCAATGTGATGCACCCAGAAAAGCAATAAAAGCCTGTCCAGGCAGGGGTCGGGGCAAGTGTCTCTCACTCGGAGAGCGGCCATGCCATCCCTTTTTCTCCGCAGGACTTCTGCAGTCCGTGTGAATGTGTTCACAGCAACCACAACACACGGATCCTGCCGGCCAGGATCCGCATCACCGTGGCCATTAGGATTTCAGCATAGGAATTCCGTCCAACCCTCAGTCCAGAGCAGCATGGAGATGTCTTGCTCTTCTCCTCTGCCACCTGGACGGCCGCAGGCTCTCCTCCCGCGTGGCCTGCCCAACCGTGTTCTCGGGGAGTTCTACGACAGAGTGGGACACAGGTCCCCTTTACTTGCAGACTCTCCCATCAATGTTGTGAGCCCTGACATTCCTCTACACACATTCAGAGGACTCAAGGGCTAGCGGTAGGAAACAGGGCGCTGCCCGCCCCGCCCCCCGCCCCCCGCCCCCCCGCCCCCCCCCCTTGCTCTCTGCCAAATCTCCCCAGCCAGAGAATCTTCCATCAAGGAGGTGGGGGAAGGTGTGTGAGTGTGTGCGCGCCCTGAATTCTCCGATTTTTGCGGTGGCTTTTATGATGGTGTAGGAATAAAAAGCGTTGCACAAGGACAGAAACACACCCATTGACTATTTAAAGTACCAGCTACCATATTTCCTCCAACACTTTAAACCAGATGACGCGTGGCTGAAATCCTGTATGAACTGTTGGGTCCTGGTCCGCTCAGCACTTGGAGGTGGAACATTCGCTGCACTGATGCTCACATCGTGGGGCCGTGTCCCTGTGGCCCTCACTGCAGACTTGTTCGCTCAACACCCTCTCTGACGCCTCCTGACATGCAGACACTTACACAGTGCTAAGTGTATGCTACACACTGTTTTATTTGCTCTACATTTATTTTGTGCCATCCCCATAAAATCCCTATGAGGCAGACACCACCATTCTCCCCATTCTCCAGATAGAGAAACTGAGGTAAAAGATTAAGCTCCCCAAATCACAGAGCTACTAACCCATGGGGCCGGGGTTGGAACCTACACAGTCTGGGTTCAGAATCTGTGCTGTTGAGTACTACACTCTACCACCATGCATCAAAAGCAGCTGTGTTAGCCAAATATGGGGAAAGTCCATTTTCCTAACTATTTACCGACTTAGTGTCATAAACATTTTACTTACCGATTTGACTGGTGAAAATCAGAATTTGCAATGCACCCCTATTTCCTTAAAAAAGTGTCTTGTTCGGCTGTGACTGGCAAACACGAGGGTGGTGTTAGACAGAGACATGATGTTTCAGGAGTCCACCTGTGTGGGTATTAGACAGCAGGGCTGTTCAGGTTTTGTGTCCACCTATAGACTGAGCGGGATCCTGAATTAATCTGGACTCCTCTGATACCTGGGTGTGACTCTCCAAACTAGCTTTCCCAGTCTTTCTCCCGTCCTTTGACGTGGACTCACTGAGAACCAAAACGGTCCCTTCCCCAAAGCCGCCACGCGAACCAAACCTCAGAGGAATCACCGCGAGAGCTCATCGAAGGTCAGTCTCCGTGCCTGCTGCAGAAAACACCACCAGCGACACGCAAACTGCAGCGCGGCAGCATCTTTCAGACTGCCCCCACCCTCACCTTCACTCCACCCCGAGACGTTCCGAGCCAGACACCTCGAAATCATCGCAACTGGCTGCCTTCAGAACGCAGAAACTGGAATTCAGTCTGCTCCGATCAGTAGTCATTGTTTTTCTTTTGTTGCCATAGAGATGGCTCTTATTACAACGATACCCAACTGCTGTGCCATCGGCCTGCTTTGGAACACCACCTGCATCATCACCTCCTAAAATGAGGGGCAACTATTTACCTGAACTGAACTATTCTCAAGACTGAGACTGGTTTCTGGAACTGTTACAGAATAATATAATAATAATGTCTTTTTTTTTTATTTGAGAGAGAGAGAGAGAGGGGAAGGGAAAAAGAGAGGAAGAGAAACATCAATGTGCAAGAGATACAAGGATTGGTTGCCTCTCACACGACCCCCACTGGGGACCTGGCCTGTGACCCAAGCATGTGCCCCAACTAGGAATCAAACTGGCAACTTTTTGGTTCCCAGGCTGGAACTCAACCCACTGAGCCACGCCGCCAGCCAGGGTAATAATGTCTTAATTGGTCCTTTCCTAATTCTTCAACCTAAATTTGGCATCAATACTGAGCTGACTATAAACCGTATATGGCCAGCATTTCTCTGGCCCACGTCCCCTCTCTGAGGGGTTTGATGGACCCAGCATCGCTACATTGGCATTAAGGGACTTTAAAATATTTTGAGCTATCATGTTTTCTGATAAAAATAAAGACTGATCAAAAGGGTGAAATGAGGAATAGAGCCAAGAAGTAAAATGGAAGTACTGTAGTCAAGCTGCTAAATTACTAAAATCAAGAAGGCTAAGGCATAAAGAAATGATTCTATTCTTGCCTTAACTAGCCTGGGAACTTAAACTTTTGAGCTCTCTTTTATGCTGAGAAACAGGGGTGGAAGGGCCAAGGAGAGATCCTATAGACGACCCTCCGATTACCCCCTGGAGGGCTTAGATAAGAATGTCAGAGGTCCAGACTGCCTGACTTCATTATGCAGACCACTAGACATCTGGGAGATTATCACCTCGGACCAGTGCATTCAGAATGAAGGACTGATTCTTCTCAAAGACGTACTTTTCTTCCTTCTTTGGAATGCTCCGGGTATTGCCCGGTTGGGTTTCCAGTTTGAAACCCTAAGACCCTTGAAAAACTTTTTGCTCTTGGTTGGAGCCAGAGCGTACTGACCCTTTGTGTTCAGCGGACGTCACGGAGTCTAGGAAAAGTCTTTCAGGAAGGAGGGAATGGCCCTTGGTGCTGAGCACTGGAAGTCGAGCGAGGTCTGGCAGACACTGAAGTCACCTTCCCAACATCCTCGTCACACTCAGCCCTAACTGACGGGTAAGACAGGACTGAAGGGGACCCTCCGGGTTTGTTCGGTGGCAGGGAACTAACTCACTGGGGCCTTGGGGAAATGGGCTCAGAAGGTCAGAGTGACCGAGGAGTGAGTGTGAGGTGGGACGCTGAAAACCCGCCTGCTGAGGCCTCTTCCACAGTTCGGCTCTTCGGTGGAGGGTGGGGCTGGGGGCAGGGCGCTGCAGGAGGATGCTGGGATCAAAGCCAGGGCTTTGTTTGTTTTGCGATCAGTTAGAGCTGGTCTCGCTGCAATACCGATGGGCAGGGCCAGCGGAGACCAAAGGCCTGGGGAGACAGAGGATCACAGAGAGCAGAGATTCCTGGGCAGGCCACCGGTGGGGGCAGCCAGGGCACAGGTGCAGGGATTCCACGGGGACAGAAGGAGTCCAAGTCTCCCCCCGTAACAGGAGGGGCAGAGGGAACGTTGTGGGAGAAAGGTGCTGGGCAGCGTGGGGTGATGGGAAATGTGGACCAGGAGCCAACGCCTCCCTGAATAATGCTGACTTAGACCCACAGGGTCAGGGAGGATGTTCCTTCCTGTCTCCTCCAGCAGTAAAACTACCCATTTAATCTCCAGGGATGGCTCTATTCACAAGTATCAGAGCCAATCTTGTATAATAACAGACAAAGCTGAGGCCAAAGAGTTTCAATGCATCTCCTTCTAAATCAGTTTCTTCAACATGTAGACAGGGGTCAAAATTAGACAGGGAGGTTATGATGCCCAGACACACCATGGTCTGCCCTGCAGGACGCATCTGGCTGAAGTGAGCCTCTGCTGCTCACAGCCAGAGTGGGACGGGAGGCCTTAGGAAACCTGCACAGGTATCCACGTGGAACAGAATGAAGCTGGACCTCACCTCACACCGTGTGTAAACATTAACTCATACGGATCAAAGAGCCAAAGTGCAAGAGCTAGAGCTGCAAAACTCTTTTTAAAAAGATTTTATTTCTTTATTTATTTTAAAGAGAAGGGAAGGGAGGGAGAAAGAGAGGGAGAGGAACATCAATAGGTTGCCTCTCATACACGCCCCATCCAGGGACTGAGCCCTCAACCCAGGCACGGGCCCTGACTGGGAATTAACTGGCAACCTTTTGCTTTGCAGAACGATACCCAACTGAGCCACACCAGTCAGGGCTAAAGCTGTAAAACGCTTACAGGAAAACATGGGGTAAATCTTTGTGAACTTGGCTTTGGCAATGGAATCTTAGATACAATACCAAGCATAAGTGTCAAAAGGAAAAAAAAATAGATAAGTTGGACTGCATCAAAATTAAACTTTTGTGCCGCAAACACACGTCAAGAAGGTGAAAAAAACCCAAAGAATGGGAGAAAACATTGGCAAATTATGTCTGATAAGGGACTTCTATCTAAAATACACAAAGAAATTCGAAAAGGCCACACAACTTTGAAAAACGAATAAAGGATTGAATAAGCATTTCTCCAGCTCCAAGAAAGACAGACCAATGGCCACCAAACCCATGAAAAGATGCTCAACGTCAGCATCATGAGTCAGGCATCCGAGTGACGCAAATCAAAAATACAACAAACACCACTGCACACCCCCTAGGGCGCCTGGAACCACAAAGTCCGACGATGGCCCGGGCTGGCCATTGGGACGTGGAGAGATCGGCACTCGGAGCCCACGAACACTGCTGCTGGGAACGGGCAATGGCGCAGCCACCTTGGAAAACAGTCTGGCAGCTCCTCACAGAGTTAAACACAGAGTTACTGTTTGACCCAGACATTCCACTCCTGGGTCCACACCCAAGAGAAATGAAAACATGTCCACACAAAAACTTGCACACAAAGGTCTGTTGTAGGGAACCGCTTCTCTCGACATGGAAATGTAGCTCAGCACCCACGTGGAAAACCAGTGGAGAGCGAGTGGGCATCCAGGACCACACCTGTGAAGAAGTTCTCCCGTGGGAAGTCAGGCCTGCATTACACCGAGGCTGCTTTGTGACTTGCTCTTGCTAAAACTCTCTCACCCTGAGTTCAGGCAGCAAGCCCTTGCTGCATTATCTTGAAAGGAATCTCCTGAAGTCTGTGCTAATTCTTCCAAGGACTGAAGTGTAACCAGACCTGTTACTCTTATCGTTCCCTTGCATTTACAACATTTTTTCCTCGTTAATCTGTAAGAAGTAATCAGTAACATCCCTTCCGTTGCTATCTGTAAAAAGTAATCACCTAAAGCAAACCTAAGCATAGCGAATGAAAACCTTCTTTGATGTACGCTATTAGAAAGCCAGTAAAAGCCTGTCAAGGCAAGGGTCGGGGCGCTCTCCTCTTGAGAGGGTGGCTGCGCTGTCCCTTTTCCTCCACAGGACTCGGTAGTTCGTGTGAATTCATCTCGCCCCATCTGTAACACTGTGGACACTGCGGGCCGGTGTCCGAGTCAGTTTGTGACAGCATCACTCCTAACAGCAGAAGGTGAAGGCCCAGACGCCCACACTGGTGACGGACAAACCCAACGTGGAGCGCCTACGCGAGGGCTCCCAGGCTGCACAGAGGAGTGGAGCTCTGAGACACGCTGCCGCGGGGTCGAACACGGCACACGTTTACGCTCAGTGGGAGGAGCCGGGCACAGGACACACCATGTGATCTCATCTATATGGACTATCCAGAAAAAGCAAAAGCAAATATGCAGAGACAGGTGGATTAGTGGCTGCCTGAGGCTGAGCAGCATGGGGGGTGGCGGAGTGACAGCTAAAGGGCACAGGTTCCTTTCTGAGGTGGTGAAAACATTCTCTCGTGGGCTGTGGTGATTGATGGCTGCACAAATGTGAGTGTTAAAAACTGTTGAATTGTATACCTGAAACGGGTGCACTGTATGGTATGTGAATTATATCTCAATAAAGCTGTTGCTGCTGCAAAAAAAAAAAAAAAAAAAGAGCCTCACAGTTGGGCAGCTTCCTTCCACCCGATCTGTTCTGCCTGCAAGCCACAACACCCTCGGCCACCTGGTCTGCCGCGACGGCCTCCCAGCGTGTGGGTGTGGGGACAGAGCCGCCAGTCTGTGTGTCTGAACTGGGCAGCTATGGGCGTCATGCTGGAATTCCTGTGTCTGAGCCGCCCTTTGTCTTGACAGCTTGGCTCCTGGCTGCCTGAGTCCATCCAGGATAAGTTCTCCTTGTGCCTGCAACACACTGGGCCCTTATTCCCTGGCACCGGCTCTGCGATCGCAAAGAAAACCAGGAAGGTTTGAGCCTGCTCACACAGCACAACCCACACATCAGACTGGCTGGGCAAAGGCAGGAAGTGGTGTATGCTGCGTTACATTTTTCTGACGGTGACTATAAACAGAGGCTGTTTAATCTCTTGGCTTTTAACTCATTTTTTTTTAATCACAAAACATTTCTTTCCTGAATTCTCGCTGTCCTTCCCCAGGGCTCTGTAGCCTGGAGGATCTGGGGTGGGGCTGCACATTGGAGAACGTTACTGCACTTCCGAGGGCTGGCGGGAGGCTTCGTGCAATTGGATGATGAAAAGAGAGGTGCTCTGTGAATTGAAAACACTGTGCATTTAATTAAATGCTCAACTTCATGGTGAGGATCGAATCACATCATCATCCAGTTATTTTTGCCATTTCCTGTGAGGCAAGGGACAGTGTGGGTCAAACTGTCAAGAGTTCTGGGAAGTCAGGCCCTGCAAGCAGAAGCTCTGATGCAGGATGAAACTCAGCCTTCAGATGCGCACAGGAAGGGCACTTAGAAATGCCCGCAGGCACCGAGGCCGCAGAAATAGAACCTCGCAGCCAGTCCCACCTGCGGAATCTGGGGAGAAATCAGGGCATTTCCCATGAAGAGCCAAAAGCGCCAGGGAGGAATGGGCTGAACAGCCTGCTCCCACGCCCTTCAGGAGGCGCTCTGACCAGCTGTGACGTGAGAATGAGCTGGCACCTCACCACCTGACTTAAAGGAATTGCCACAAGCCCCTGGCTGAGGGAGAAAGGCAAGATGAAGAGATGTGCGTGCAACCAGCACGCCCCGCCCGAATTCACACGGTCTCCCGGAGGGTCTCCGCAGGGCCCGGCCAGTGGGCCCCAGCGACAACCTGCTCGTAGACGCCGCTCTGTCGCTTTCCCTTGCCTGCCCTCGATCCCCACGCCCACGGTGCTGCCTGGGGTCACCGGCCACGTCTTTGCCCCCTCACGCCCACATCTGTGCCCCAGAGTCGGCTCCTGGGGGAACCCAAACTAAAACTTGCAGAGTTGGGGCAAGGAGCCCCTCGGCAGCGGCCATGCCGGACCAAGGGCCGCAGGCAGACTTCGCACCTCCTAAGACTGCATGGACGACCTTAGGCAGCGAGGGCGGAGTCCCTCGGATGGACTGGGTAAAACTGTGACCGAACATCCAGTAACTCTGTACGTAACCACGGAACTCCGAGTACATCGAGGGAGTGGGGCCATGAACTGACCTAGTCAATCTGGCCATGCAGCAGTGGCGACATGCTTCTGGGGAGTGCCAGCAGCTTCTGGAAGTCAGAGGCAGGTGGGGGCTGCGGCTGGCTGCCCCTCCTCCCATCCCCCCTCAGCAGATGGCACCCACAGCGAAGGCCCGCCTCGGGGCGAGCCTACCAGATGTGCCCGCATTTATTAACCGCACAAAACAATCTCATTTCCTGCTCTCAGGTTGTGGGGAAGTCTTTCGCTCTGCCCTCCACCCGGCGGCACCTCGGATGCAAGTTTCACTCCCAAGACAGGCACAGCGAGAAGGCAGAAGCGGCTGATCCTGGAGTCTGCCGGGTGGCGCCGCGGTCCCCGGATCCACCGGGGTTGAGACCCCGCGCTGGGCTCCCAGGTGCCTGTACCGCGGGGCCTGATGGGTATTTTTATCCTGTAGGTCTGGGGGTGCGGCCACCGCATTTCCAGCCTCCCACGCACCCCAAGGGCGGCGCTCGTTTGGCCAGTGAGAGATGATGAACATCCGCGTGCTGCTCGACGAACCCTCCGGGTGGATGTTGGAAGCATCCGAAGTGCCCATGCAGCCGGCTTTGGAACCTGGATTTTTGTTTAGAGTGTTTTAACGACTAACTGGTCCTGGAGTGGAGATTAAAGTTCATCTGCGCGCGCGTGCACGCGCGCGCGCACACACACACACACTGTTTATATGGCGTATTTAAATGACCATACACATCCTATAATAATAGCTAACACTTCTTGAGCATTTTCTTAATGAGGTGGTTCAAAGGAGCTCATCTTAAGTCCTCAAATACTCCAGTGGCGTGGCTTCTGTGAGTGTCATCGTTTCACAGATGAGAGCGCTGAGACTGAGGGGTGTTAACTCCCAGGCCCCAGTCTCAGGGTGTTGGTAAGTTGCAGAGGGTTCAGACTCAGGCTGTCTGGCTCCAGAGGGCCCAGCTCCTTAACCACCACACTACGCAGCCTTTGGCAGGAGCCAGGCCAGAGTTAATACAGGGCAATGCAGAAACGTGACATCCATCCTGTTACAAAATTCGAGAACCTCGCAGCACACAAGCAGAGCGGTGGGAGGGGCCCTCGTCCTCCAGGACGACCCTGCCCCCAGCCAGCCAGCGCAGGCCCCGTCCTGGCACCGAGGCGGAGGACCGAGGTTACAGCTTCACTAGGACTGGTCTCTTGCAAACAGTTGCGCTAGGAGTCTGGCCCCATTTCACGGAGTGGACAGAAGAGAACACTGGTGGGCAGAGCAGGGGAAGCAAAGAAGACTCAAAAAGACTGCATGGGCTTGGGTACTCAGACACAACAGCACCTCCGACCTGAACCTTCAAACACACACAAGTTCTCTCTCTTTTTTGTCTCCAATTTTATATTGTTTGGCTTAAGTTACTGCAACCCCAAGTTCTAATGATGCATCCTTAAAAGTTTTCGAGCTAAAACAAAATCTCAGGATTAGATTTTTCTAATCCTGGCAATCTCCACTGGTTCTTTTCCACCCCAGTCTGCGGGGACGCTGTGCTCAGCTACGCAGCCACCGTGGCAGCGTCCCAAAGCCTTGGCCCCAGGTGCAGGTCCCTGGCGCAGGTCCTCAGGCCGAGTCTGAGGGAGGAAACTCGGACGGTCCGAGAACCGTGTGAACTGGGCCCTCGGGGCCAGGACAGGGAAGCAGACACTCACCTGGCCCAAGCCTCTGTGAAGATAATTTGAAAAGTCTTCCATCCGGGATTTAAAATAATAATAATAAGCCCTGGCTGGCATAGCTCAGTGGATTGAGCGTGGGCTGCGAACCAAAGCATCGTAGGTTCGATTCCCAGTCAGCGCATGTGCCTGGGTTGCAGGCCATGACCCCCAGCAACCGCACATTGATGTTCCTCTCTCTTCCTCCCTCCTAAAAATAAATAAAAATAAAATCTTTAATAATAATAAAAAAATAATAAAGCTACACAGCTTTTTATAAAAGTAACCCCCAAATCTAAATTTTAAAAAAGTAGCTACTCAACAAAAAACTGGACTGGCTAGCAAAACTGGAAAGCTTTTCTTCAAAGGCCAAAAGCTTACTGTATACCCTTCCAGGTGATCAGACACTTCATATACTTCAATTGCTAAAAGTAGGCAGTGTAATAAGAGGATTAAAAAAAAGAAGGGAAAAAAGAACCTGGATTACAAAATAGACTCAGATGTCTGTGTTTTTAATGGCACAAAACCAACAAATTAGTTTCCTCTTCGATGGAAGTTGCTTGTACCACCCATGGCTGGCCTGGTTATTGACACACTTATGTGTGAGCCCTTGGGCGCTTTCTGGTTACGTGGGAACTCGCAGCACGAACAGGGTTAACATTTTAAGGGCGGCGTGTTGTGTGTGTGCGTGCGTTGGGGGGTTGCAGGAGGGTGTTTGTGGAAGGCTGAGGTCACTACAGACCCCGTCCCTGCCTGGGGCCAGGCAGGCGGTGCTGGGTGCTCAGTGCCCACCCGCCCTGCCCCCGGGCCGCTTTACAGATGCTCAGGAGCCGTGATCAGGAGAAAAGTTTCCACCTGCAGAGCAACTCCGACAATCACAGCAGGGGCTCGGAAAACAGACTGCAGTCTAGGCCCCCTCTGCCCCGCCTCCCCTCCTAGTACAGGAGGGGACACGGAAGGCATGGGAGCCAGTCCTCTGCCCTCAGTGAGAGCCCCCGTGCCAGCCACCCTGTTTCACATTAGAAGGGGAGCGCTCCACTCTTTGCGCCCCCTCAGTCCTCCTCCTGCCCTGCCCTGGAAACCAAGGAACAAGCAAACTCCGGAGAGCCGCAGCCAGCACGCACACATCCAGGGGTGTTGGGAACCACCCTGCCTGGTTTCAGAAACTGTAACCCCTCATGGCTAAGGCTGAGTAAAAGACCTTGGGACCATAAGCCACTAAGGAGACAACGCTTATCTCCCTGGCAGGCGTGCTGCCTCTGCCCCCTTTCACCTCCCCCTGCTTGGCCCTGGGCAGATGACTGATTAGCCAATGATGGGTAAGATTCCTCAAGGGAGGGACGACCTAAGACAGGCATGGTCACTAGGAGTCTCTTAGGGAAGGCCTTGGGGGGCTATAGAAAAAGGGGGTGATGGACCCCCACCCCTAGGCTTTGACGTAGCCTGAGTCCTCATTCTGTCTGCGAGAAGTCTCCTAATCTCTTGGCTGCCTTACTTCCCCTGCCTGACTTAAGCCGTAAACAATGACAGAGGGTGGTACAGCCCTATGCTGGAAAGGGCAGGTTCCCCGGGCAATCAGGCCTAAGAAGGCCTGAGAATGCATAAAATCCTGTGAAACCTGCTTTGCTAATACCCTCAATTTAAATGATAAGGGTCCAAGCATGAAATGAGTTTGTTCCCCAAAGTTTTATGGCCCTTTATCTGACCTTGACCCAAAATAAACTGTCAGTGTTCTTTGAATGTTATTGTTTGATCATCACTGACAATGATTGATGAGCTTTACGTATACACCCTGTATTCCTATGCAAATAAACCCAATAAAAGCCCATTGAGGAAAAGGCTTCCTGGTCCTTCTTGAGACTGGCCACCTTTCCTCCCCAAGCAGATCACATCTTGGTAGATTTATTCTCACCCCTGGCGGACGAGGGGGCACTGCGGGCGGACCCCCCCACCACAGGGGTGCTCCACCAGTGTGGAGAATCGGACAAGAACCTGCTCGTCAACAGGGCGCTGATGACCACTTGGGAGTTTGATGCAAATATCAAAGAAATAACGCTTGTGAGGACATGGCAACAAGGAGGGCTTATTGAGTTCCAGGGAGGTCTCCAAGAGCCTTCGTGACATAAGGAGGGGCAAGTGGATGGGGGGGGGGGACACAGCTTCTCTTGTCCTGACTAAAAGGGGAAGGGCTGCAGGTGGGAAAGGCCAAGCAAATGCAGCTTCTCCCAGCAAACACGAGGGACAGGTCTCAGGCGGGCAGGTGTCAGACAGAAGAACCAGCACGCCTCCTGCTCTCACACGCCGCCCCCTCGGTGTGGCGCACCTGTCGTCTTCTCTGGAAGGAAAAGCAAAGCCTCCCCCCTTGCGCGGTTTACCTGGCCTCGGCACTCCCCCAGCGGTGAAGTGCTGCCCTCCTTTCACACCTGCCCCCACAAGGAGACGCGCAGTAGTGCTCCACTCCGGGGATGTACAGCCCCGCTGCCTTTCGTCACTGCCACAGGCCACCCACCCGATTTTTCACTGCTGTATTTATGACTACTTGAAATTTTAAATATTTATTTGGTTATTGATGTTCCGCCACATCCAACCAACCGACCGACCAAACACACGCACACACACAGAGTGAGTACTCGGTACTCGTGAAGGTCATTATTCCCCGTTTCATCAACCACACTGAACACAGGATCGCTGGTAAGCTGTGCTTTAATTTCTGCAATCAGGTATGATGCAGTGAGATACGAGTATAAACTTTCATTGTACATCCAGAAAATAAAAAGCACATTTACAAAGATTTAGCCCAACAGCTTATTCCATTAAAAAAAAAAGGTTTAAATGTACTTAAAGCTAATTTATCTTCAGTGTAAAAACTTGGAGGTATAAACAAACTCAAGACATTATATACAGTAAGTTAACGTACATTTCCAAACTTGCACAGTGCAGCATTTTAAACAAAGAAAATGGTCTCGTTTCAGCTTTAACTGTTAAGCATAACCCACATTTCAGTTTTGAATAAAAATGTCACAATATATAAACCCACTGAGAATTCTGTACACAAATACAAGTTTATAGAAATCTGATTTCAAATATAAATACATAAATTGTCATGACCTTCCCATGTTATAACAGCTTATTTTTCTATTGCAATTTTTTTAAATCATAGAAAAATATTTCAATGCACATTCAACTGCTATGACAAGGGCCATGACCTTGTGTCTTTAAACCATCATTGTGAAGTGTAAAGCATCACACTGGGCATTTCTGGAATGAAAATTACTAAGACCCTAAGACTGAAGAGGCCACTGTGTAAATCACTCACATTACAATGTGGTAACAAAAATAGTCAGTTCCATAGTGTGCTTGGGGCAGCTAGGGCAGAGAAGCGGAGGTGAGTGCTAGTTCAAGAAGGCCCACAGAGAACATGTGAAGGTAGCTAGGGAACTGGTGTTTTTCCAAAATCCCTATGGCAAGCCTAACACCAACCTCCCTCGTGAGAATCTTAAGGCAACCGAGACTAGACATGTGCTTGGCCCCAATCTGTGACCCCCGCCCTCCCCTCGACCTCTGGCCATCCGGACAGACGACTGCATGTGTGTCGCCATGCAGTGGGAGAACGGCAAAGCAGTTTCTGGTGTATACAAGAGACGATTCAGTGCAAACCCAAGAAACTCTTCTTTGTCAATAGTTTTAAAACTTCTTATTGCCCTTGAGCAACTGAAAGCTTTTCTAAACATGTAATATTTAAACTAGGATCTATAGCAGAGAGCAGATGTATATATACGAAAGGCAAATATTCCATTTGAAACATTCTAACATTAGATTCCCCCCCTTCCTTTAGTGGGATTTAATACAGTCCCACTGAGAATGAAAAAACTGGTCCTTCTACAGTGTGCTTTCCTGCATTTAAAAACACAGACCATCCAGACAGCAGATGCAAGGTTATCAGACGCAGTTAAGTTTCTCCTATGGCTTTTTAAATTGCTGAGGTACTACATGATAGCCATCACTTCGGACACTTATGTTTAACTGCTCCCCTGTGAAAGCCACATTCAGAAACGATCCTCATTAGTCTGTCAGGTGACAGAGAGTGTGGGAAACCATTGGACGGGCTCTTGCAGGGGACCACGGTCCCAAATGCTCCGAGGCCTCAGCATGCTGCTAGAAAAAGGCAAAACAATTACAGGGGTACCTCGGTACTCGTCAGCCTCGGAACTCGTCAAGGCCGGTACTCGTCGATTGATGGGAAGGAATGTTTCCTCACTCAGCGCTTGCTCGGCACTCATCACACTTGCCGGACCTCGAGTGAGTCACGATGTCACCCCGCAAGAGAAAATGCTCCGTCCATCATCCCTCGCTCACCACCCCTCGGGATGAATTAACGACGAGTACTGAGGTACACGGTACTTGCAAACAGGGAGAGCCTCCAGAAGAATGAAAGCTCCTCTTGGCCGACCAAAGAGAGCTCTGCAGTTAAAACTGCGGATTTCAAAGCAAGACTCTGGGGCCATATGCACCGGGGTGGGGGGGGCCTAGCATGGAGGGAAGGTGGCGAGAGGGCTGGAGCAGGCAGGGAGGGACCCGGAGGCATCGGCCCACGAAAAAGAGTGGCGTGGTTGGCTCGTCAGCACCCCTGCAAAGCGACCCAGTCGATGCAGGAGGGAGGGTGGTCAGAAGCGTCAGGATGGGTGACACGGGTGGGATTTCTCCAGCTCTTCTACAGGCGAGAGGACGCAGAAAGGAAAAGTGCTGTGGTTTGTCTAAGCAAATGCCACACATCTCAACGCCGCTACCTGAATCTCCACTCGCCATGCACACATCACATAAAGCCGAACTTGCTGCGAGCTGAGGCAGGCTAGAGAGACACCGACTGTTCCCAGGGACTGGATACGTCATCCTGGCACAGAAGGGATCTGAAGAAAGAGTTGAGTCCAAGAATATCTTACTAAAGCCCTTTTTAGTAGTAAACCAGCTACTGCAGATTCCGTATAACACTTAACCATCAGATAAGAGCTGCAATTCTATCATGGGTCAAGTAGTAATTCCTTCCAATGAATAATACTAGAGACATGGTTTTAATTGCATAGTCTTTCAGGACCGTTAAAAAAAAAATGAGTGCCAGCTCTTCTCCGGAAGGCCCAGGTTTCCTCCTACAGAGCTCCGGGCCAGCGGCCGTCTCCCCCACCAGCAAGCGCCAGCGTGACACACCAGTCCGGAGGTCAGTGTGCTGGCCGCCGGTCCCAGTCTTCAAAATGCCAACCACTCTCACCACCACTGAGCAGGGGGGTCACACATCCCCTAGATCCACAAACTCATCTTCCCGTTTGGCCAGATCTTCCTCGTCTCCCAAAGCTTTCCAGCCACTGGTGGGCAAGACGGGCTTCGAGGACGGCCGCTGCAGCAAAGCAAAAGGAAACAAAGAGGACAGGCGGACAGAGTTCCTCAGCCGGGAGGGGGACTCTGCCTGGGGGGCCTCCTGGTGGTGGTGTCCCTCGTTGATTTTTTCCTGTAGGCTCTGTACTTCCTCCATCATTTCCAAGAGTTTGCTCATGGTGGCCACCGTGCCACCGCCCAGAATTTGGGCTTCTGGAATCCAACGCAAGTAGCGCTGGGCCCAGACCCTGATTTCGGGCCCCTCGATGTGAGGCAGCAACAGACCGTGGTAGTCGGTGGGCTTGCTGTGCCAGCTATCATAGAACTCTCGAAAGGTGTCTTGCAGCTCATCAGAAGAATTGATCAGTTTGCTAATTCTCTTGCCCAGAAGGTTTTTAATTAAATGATCTGTTTCTTCCCTGAGAAATCCTCTTTTGGGAGATGACTTAGATTGGGTGAGTGGCAAAGAAAGCTGTCGTTGATGCTTGGAGAGAAAATACAAATAAAAAATCGCTGGTTAGCCTGACAACATAGGTACCGTTGTGCCCACCAAAGAAAGGGGCATAATCCTGCGTTTACAAGTCTTGAGCCATCAGAATTGCTATGTAAATGCAAACTCATTAAAATGCTATAACACACAGAGAGAGCAGGGCTTCTTGTCTAGTTCGTGATGCAGCTGTGAGCTGTGCCACGTACACACACGAGCGGGGGAAACCAGGTGATCCGCAGCAGCGCCGAAAGGGAAGCTGCGACACGCGGGGAAGCTGCCCACCGCCTTCTGCACTGTCACAGGGGCCGAAGGGCACTGGGTACTTATGAAGAACAAGTTTAACTTAAGACAGGGTGACAATTTAGGGGAGTTTGGGTGCGATGTCTACTCATTTTATGTAAGGAACAAAATGTTTCCTTTCTGAGAATCCTGAGCTTCCGTGGTGTTCTGAACACCTGCCAGGAAGCAGTGCTGACCACCTGAAGACCCTACCCCTCCAGTGAAATAACCTTGGAGGTCAGCAGGCGTCCAGGAGGAGTTCAAGCCTAAGTCGGAAAGTTCGCTTGGACAGCGAGGCAGAGGGGGCAGGAGCACTCTAGCAACTGACGAAACTGGCCAGAGGTTCCTGCCGGACAAGCTGCAAGGAGGAGACCACATGAGAGCGTTCACAGGGTTCCTGCTCCTTGGCAACAGCGGCCAGGAGGCCATGGGGGATCTCTAGTGGCCAGAGGACAAGGTAGGAAAGGGGGAAGCTGTTTCTCCCCGACTCTTTTGCCCTTGAAGTATCCATTTGAAGTAAGAACAGACAAAAGTTGTAGTCTCAGGCTAGACTTAAAACGACTCTCTAACCTATTTCTGTGAGTGGTCTTCCTTGCAAAAAGGTTTTCTTTACTATAAAGGAAATATTTCCTTATAAAATATGGGATAACAATTAAAAGAAGAAAGCTAAACCACCCACAAAACCCCAACTCAGAGCTGACGGGGATTTCTGACTTTCCAGCCAGGGACCGAGAGCCGAGGGCGGGGAGCCAGTGGCCGGCCTCTCCCCTCCCCACGACCAGGGGAGTACGAGTGGGTGGGAAGTAAGGAAGGTGGGTGGGACCTAACAGCAGCTCAGTGTTTGCTGACTGCCGCCAGGCTCGGTGCTCAGCGGCTTGTATGCCACGACTTACTCAGTCCTCGGAGTCACTATTAGCGCCCCACCTTACGCGTGAGGAAACCAAGGCACAGAGGTTAAATAACAAGGCAAGGCCTCAGATACCGAATGCCACAGGTGGTTCCACTCACGGACAGTCCGGCTCCAGAGTGTGGGCTCCTAACAGAACTCTCCTTGTCCTGAAAGCCCCTTCCCTCCGTCCCCTAAGTCAGTGATTTTCAACTGGCACGCCGCAGGAATTTTGAAACATGCGGTACCTGGCTATATAGTAGAGGGCACTGACCTCTTTTTCCTTAGACTGTTGAATAAAAAAGAAAATGACAACAGCCAACACAACAATAGCCATTTGGTTTGAATGAATCAAAAGTATACCTATTTTCTGTCCAAATGGCAAAAAATACATGTTTTCGGTGTGCTGCAGAGTCTCTGTCTGCGTGAGAGGGAAAGGCTGGGAACGCTGCCCGAAGTGAACAGAGTGTTCAGGGTGAGCGGGGCGGGAACGGCGCCACACGCCTGGACCCTGGGCAGGGCTGAGGCTGCAGCCAAGGTCCCTCGCCGGAGCAGGCCCCTGGCCTCCCGCAGGCACTCACAGCGCAGCACTTCCCGCCACAGCCTCTTCAGTCCCTACGGAGCTCCTCCAAGGCCGTCCCTCCACTCAGCGAGGGGCTCCAAGCCCGACACCTGATCTCCTAACCCAAACGCTTCAGAGTTCCCAGGTGCCCCAGCCCCAGTGCACCTCATCTATTACAGTCTGAGACTGGCCAACCCTTTGGCTCAAACCCCTCCCACCAGTCAGCTCCTGGAGGCTAGGCTATCTGCCCCGACTTACAGGGAGAAGGGGACACTTAAAAAACTCAATCTGGGCAGAGAAATGCAATCCAGTCTCACAAGACAGAGCTTTAGCTTCATCTGGTGCAAAAATAAGCGTTAGGCCTTGCCACCTCTGAGGCCCCTCACCGGCTGGCCTGGGGCAGCTGGGGGATCCTAACCAGGCCATCACGAGAAGTGTGCATGCAGCCACCAGGGGGCAGAGTGCATGAAGGAAAACTGACCTCTGGCCAAGCTGTTCCGGAGCTCGGGGAGTTCTGGTCCAGCTGGCGGGAAAGAGGTTAAATCTGTTGGGGAACATCCACCCTGGGCTTGAGGACCACCTTCCAAAGGGCAAAGCAGCAGCTCTAAGTTGGCAGACGGCACCTCTGTGAGCTCTGGCTTTGGCTCACCCAGGTCCCCGAGCCTCTTTGGAATGCAGCCGCCGCCCGCACCACAGCCAGCCAGGCTTCCTGGAGAGCCCCGTGGGCAGGCGGGACCAGAAGCACGGCCTGGCCAGGGGAAGGCAGGGACGAGCCCTGACCTGGGATCTGCCTTCCCGCTCTTCCCTTCGTGGGGTCTGTGGGGGAGAAATCCCGGGCCGGGGCACAGAGCCAGGAAACGCCATGTAAATCACGTATCTAGGGAACTCTGGGATTTAACTAACCAGGAAAGTCAGGAACAAATACATGAAACCCAAATAACTTGACACTTGAAGCTGACAGCTCAGGGCCAAACCTGGGCTGGGCCCGTATTTGTAAATATTGGAACACAGCCACGCCCACCTTCTCAGGGGTGGTCTGTGGCTGCTTTTGTGCTATGACAATGGGGGGGGGCGGGGAGCTGTACCAGTGACGGGAACGTTTTAGGTGCATCTCATGCAGAAAGGTCTAGCCGTTGGAGACACGAACTGGCGCACAGGAAAGCCCCCGCAATCACGGCCCTCTGCTCCCCCAGCCACATGCCCAGGCAGATGCACGGCTCCACGCGACACACACTTTCTGGCAGCAGCGTCCCCAGTGGCGCTCAGCACACGGACACGTCTCATCGGGGCAAAGCATGATTTGCGGAAAGCCGGGGATTCTCTCGGACCCGGACAGTTTGCCTGCCACAGATCTCAACCCCGCAGGCTGCTTCCGGAATCCGTCTGCGACTCTCAGCCTTTCACACATGGGGGGAAGGTGGAGGGGGGAAGCACGTGGACATCTTACTTTGAAGCGCGTTCCTTTCCGCTGGCCTTTGTCCAATTTCGGCTTTTCCACGTACAGAGGGTTTCTGAGCAGCGTCTGGGCTTTGGGTTCAAACTGCACAGACCAGTCCCACACGGTGAGCAGGCTCAAAGGCTTGCCTTGTGCATCCGGGCCTTCCCTGCCCTGCCAAGACAAGCACAGGTCACACCGGCCTCCGGGGGGCCGAGGAGAGCAAACACAGGCCTCAGAGACAGGCACCGGGGAGGCGCTGCTGCACCCGCCCAAGGACTACGCACAGCGCTTCACTTTCACAGGCCTGCTCGCCAGGCTCGGGCGGGGGAGGGGGGAGGGGAGAAGGACACATCCTTTTCCAGCCGGTCCCCTGCCAGCCAGTCTTGGGCACTTCCACAACCCCCTGTGAAGTGACTACTATTTTTGCAGTTTTACATCTGAGGAAACTGAGGCTCAGGAAACTGGAGTGAGCTGTCTGAAGGAAGCTGGTGGGCGGCAGGGCAGGGACCTGACACCGGGGCCGTGTGCCCGAAAGCCCAGAGTCTATGCTTCCCACTCCGCGTGGGATTTGGCAAACTCCCTCCCAGAAGGCCGGCTCGGGCCACCCTGCAGAAGGCCGGCAGAGCGCCAGGCTGGTGAGAGCTGAGCCCCCGGCCGGGCCAGCAGCGAGGTCCGAGGGGGGCGCAGTGCCGGCCTGGCCTCCCTGCTCCGCCCCATCGCCGCTCCCCTCAGAGTCACCCCGCACATCAGGCGAGCGGAAGAGGAGGCGTCAGGCCTGACCGCCTTTACAAAGGGCATTTTAACCCTGTTCAGTCCCCCAACTCCAACATTTGCCCCCGCTCCAGTATCCACGGTGTGACCGAGGGCAGGGTACCCGTCCTGAGCAGCGACTCCCGAGGGGCTATAGCAACAACACAGACCCGCAGGTGCTGTGAGGGCTAAACACCAACACCGGGAAGCACTCCAAACAGGGCCTCGTGCATCAGCACTGCTAAACCACTTTTCACTTTTTATTATCAACCTCGTTGCATCCTGCCTGCGGGACACAGCTTCTTCAACACACGGGTTCCTAAGAGGGACTCCTACTTACCATGTTCGTTTCTTTCTGATGAGGCGAATTGAAGAAGAAGGTGCTAAAAATGGGTATGTACAGGCTATCTGACAAAACGGTCAGGTAGGTCTCCGTGAACTCAAATGCTGGGGGGTGCTGGTGCACCAGCTGCCAGACACAGTCCAAGAAGAGCAGGAACACAGGCACCTACGTGAAAACAAAATACGCGTTACTGGGCGGGCACTCAGGGTCCAATGCCAGCTGCCCTGAGCTCGGGGCAGCCACCTCGCCGCTGCGGGACAACTGCGGCTGCGCACGGCGGTCTCGGGACACCACAGCCAACTCTGCTCCACTCCGAGCAGCGAGTGTGCTCGACCGGAACCATGTGCTCACAGATTAGCACCCATGTTCAGCAGTAGCCACCCATGCGACGCTTCAACGGTAAACTGTGTAAAACCTCACTGCCAACCCAAACAGCACTAACAGATGAGCACTGCCGCTGACTGTGGTCGGAAACACTAACGTTGAACCCCAATAAACTAAAATGTTATTTCCCTTCAAAGAATTCCATTCTTCTTGTAAGTCAATTTTATTACCAAAAAAAACGACACTTGATTATTTTGAATTTTGTTAATACCCACTTCTCCACCCCCAAAATGAGAGCCCAGAAGACAAGAGGACAGGAGAGAAGGCACATGCAGCAAAAACAAATTTTCTAGTATTTTTCACAAATGTACTTTTTAACTGCTGGCCCCCTGTAGAGCCTACCGCGAGACAAGCCATATGTTAGTACAGATGGCAGTTTTCCAGGGGCTCTGTCACTCACAGAGTTTATCTCTGAGCCACGGGTGACCCTGCGGGCGACAGCCTCTCCTTCACAGAGGTGGCCCAGGCCTCCCCCGCGGCTCACAGGGGACGTGGGTCTGGAATCCAGCTCCTGCACCCAAGTCCAGTGCCGCATCACTTACATCACAACACAGGCCACCACGTTTTCCTCCAGACCTCTACTATGTCCACGTGGACGCTAGGAAACGTTTACATTGCAATTCTACTTCATACCTCATTTTATGCTCCATCCCATTAAAGAGAGAGTGAAAAATACCTGAACCGCTTTGTGCGGTCGGGCAAGTGGGCTGGGAAAGCGAGGGAGACTTCCCCAGGGGCTGGCTGAACAGCGGCTCAGAAGCTCCCAGCCTTTTCCCCTTTAGACGTGATGCCTGCCAGTCCCATGACCTCAGATAGGAAAACACACTCTTCCCCACACACTCAGCAGCTCTCCCTGCCCATCATGTTGCTGGAGTTCGTAAGCTTTCCCACTGACTTCTCAGAAAGGAAAAGTCCAGTCCCTGAACGGCAGACGGTGATTCCCGTTCAGCGCAGGGAGGTACGGAGGAGCACAGGTCAGGCCTGAAGGGAGTCTCCCAGGAGCACGCCAGGGCTGTAAGGGCAAGAGCCACGGCTCTCGAGTCCCACGGCACGTGTGTCAGGCCATTCAGCACTGCAGATAGACATGCTTACTATCTGCAGTAAGAAGAACCACGCATCACGCTACTAGCATATGGGAGCTCTGCAGGCGATTTAATTACAGACGGTGCTGTTTTCATTTTTCCTTCTGCAATCATTAACCATCCAGTCCAAGGAGCCTGTACAGCTGCAGCCGAGACAAGCAGAACACCACGATGTGGGGGCTCGTTCTCAGCAACCAACTGCAATGCGAACACCGCGGTGCCCAACCTCAGAGGGAGGCCTGGGCCCAGAGCAGCTCACGGCGCCAGAGGCAGAGGAGGCCTCGCACACGCTCACGGACACAGCACAAGGGCCCTGGTGGCAGGCGACACTAACGTCCCCTATGCTTTAGTTTGAAAAGGTTTATGTGCAAGGAAAAGTCATTTTATGTCATGTATTTTCCACAGAAAAACTGTATCCTGAATATCCATTTTTTGTTTGCAAAGACTAACTAAGCAGAAATTATAAGAGTCTCTCCCACTGAGTTAGTTTTTATTTAAGTTTTACAAATCAATATTGCTCCCACCATGAAATAGATGTACACCTTTGGTGTACACAGTTAAGAAGAAAACATTCTGAACACACCTGCTAATATTCTTTCCTCTGGGAAGGGTTTCAACATTGTTTAAAGTCTCAAAGCCACCGAACAGCGAACAGATCACAGCCTTCCTACTGAGACTGCACAGTGTGCACTTCGCAAGCACTGCCCCTACACGGGGAGACAGGAATTAAGAGGCCGGGCCCTTCTCCCCACGACCCGCACTGCCTGCGATGAGGACACTCACCTCCTCCTTGTCGCTCTGGCGGAGATGGTTGCAGCGGTCCAGGAAGCAGTGCCCGCCCATGACCCACTCCTTCTGGATGAGGCTCTGGAAGCCAGCGCTGGTTCTGCAGTGGGGGTCCATCATCACTTGCACCAGGGAGGAGACGAGGCAGCAGAGGTCGGAAGCGTTCTCCTCTGGGAGGGGCCCGGGAGCAGCACAGAGAGGAAGGAGGACATGAAATGGTCAACACCCACAAAGCGCACTCACGCTGGCACAGCCAACAGCAGGGTCACCGACGCCAAGGCCTGCTATTGACAGTCCGGCCCTAACTCCCTACAAAGGGGCCGACGATAAAAAAGGGCAGTGTTTTCAGACCGCTGCGAGTCAGCCTGGCAGGGGCCCGGCGCGCACTGGCAGTGAGTATGGACGGGCTCACTGAGCGGATGAACGCAGCGCTGCACACCCACTGTCGGCGTGTGGGCGTCCAGACAGGCTGCAGGCTAAGGGCGGGTCACCCACGTAACGGCGACCTGCTGGGCTCCTCGGACCAAGCTCAAAACCCTCCGGGCGGGCGTGTCCGAGTCTCCATCGCGGAACCCACTGTTCCGCGGCTCGGCCGCCTTATGGACCCATCGCAAGGCTCCTCCTCCACCCCCTCTGCTCCGGAGGGAGCCGAGCATTTCTGGGCCGCACCTCAATGCTCCTATTCCCCGCTCCACAGCTCTTCCTGTTTCCGACCGAGGAGCACGAGCTCTCCGCCGTGGCCTGCTTCCACACGCCCACCCCGGAGTCACTGCACAAAACCCATCTGGTGACCATGCCATCCAAACGCTCGTTTAACACTCGTGACTCGTAGCCAATAAAAACATACATCCTCTACATGTATGCATTTCTGCCTTGAGTTTGAAGGTCCTAAAAGTCAGGGTGTGACATCCCCAGAGTTTCCTCTTTACAGAATGAAGAAGTGCAGTTCGAGCTGCTATTTTAAAATGCCCACGAGGATGGCGGTGCTGGTCTCACTGGGGTCAGAGACACCAAGAATGGGCTGTGAGCGGCGAGGTGTTTACGCTGCTCGGACTCTCCTCGCTGAGGCCTCAGAACCAAGAAGTGCCACAGGGCCCGGCTCCCTCGTGCGCTCCTTTTTCTGCTCAGGAAACAAGCCTGAGCTACATACACACACACAGGGCGAAAAGAAACATTTTCACTTTTGACTTCCTAGTGCCATCAGTGTTCAAAACGAGTCTCAGCTTTTAAGGGGCCCTCAGAGGGCTTAACCTGCTGCCTTCTTGCACCTGCAGGGTGCTGGCAGCACACCCATGGGACTAGGAAGAGGGGCTAGGAAATGAGATTTCGACTAGAGACAACTCAGCAGTCCATCTAGGAACAAGTGACATCTCAGCCACGTTGGCCAAAGGTTTGCATTTCATTTTATGCAACTGTGTGATCAGCGCAGGTGGGCCCTGGGCTTTCCACCTCTCAGACCCCAATCTTTACCCCTACCCCCCTTTACCAGTTAGAACTCTATTCTGTTGTTGCTGCGGAGGTCTTTTTCAGTAACATCCTTAGGCCAACTTTCCCATTAGGCTGTGAGCTTCTAGCAGGCAGAAGGATGGAGCTCTGCACATGATAGGTGCTCAGTAAATGTATTAAAAGCTAAGCCAGCGACCCAGCATCAGACGCTACAGAAGCCGCAGGAGGACACCTTTTCCAAACTGCTCATAAAAGCAAAACCTCACAGCCACAGAGCACGTCGGAGAAATGACAAGAGCTTGAGGGCACAGCAGCATGAGACGACCTACCAAACCCAGAATGTGGGCTCTGAGAACCTAAAATGCTCTCACCAGCAGACCTGAGCTTAGCTCACGCCGACCGGGTTCCAGCAACCTTTGCTATGCGGCAGCTCACACTTGCTCTCGCACACCGTGAATGTCTGTGCCCTGTCCTCCCGTAGAGCAGGTTGAGCCCACTGAGGAAAAGGAAGTCACGGACCACAAAGTTTCTATAGCAACTGCATGAGGTTGTTGAACACAAACACATAAGAATAACAAACCATCCGTGGGTCTCTTTCTAGAACAGGGATTATCAAAGATTCTAACTTCAACCAAGCTGAGTTAATATAAAACAAAATCCAAAGCACTGGGAAATGTGAGTTTTGGTAAAGATGCCAAACTATTTCTTCTTGCGCTGTGAACAGATCTGCCAAGTTCCAAGTGAAATAACTTATTTTTAAACTGTGACACTGAAATCCAACGCAAAGGCTCCGGAGGTAAGGGCAGGAGAGACTGGGGAGGACTTCTACATTCGTTCACCCCTTGCCCAAGATGACCCCAACCACACAGGGCTGTGTCTGCAGCACGAGTCTCCAGGGAAGGACCACGGAAACCGCACCTGCTGCTGTAAATACATTACCTACGAGAAGAACGTTCATGTTCTGTGCTTCTAGACATTCCACGATCTCTATTGCTTTTTTCAGGCAACGTCTAAATGGAAAAGGGACAAAAAAAGGGCATTAGTTCTTGGGCTTGGTATTGAAACAATAAGAACTTCAGAAGGCAGTCTGACTTGATCTTCAGTTTTCTATCTTATTTTTGCTAAAAGCCTCCAAAAGAAACAAATCACCATCGGCACTCTTCAGGTACTGCAAGACATGCATTTTGCCTACTAGAAACTTAAAATTTTCAGAAGGGAATCCCCAGACTGACATAGAAGTGCTCCCAGGTGATTTCTGAACTGGAAACTCTTGGTGAGGACTCAGACCCGAGTTGGCGCGAGGCCCGGGGGGGGCCACGGAGGCGCCACCTGCGGAGCGGGCCGCACGTCCGTGCTGTCCACTCAAGGACACCTTGACTCCGGTCAGCGTGGCCGCCGAGATCCCAGAAGTCCTACGGGTCGCTCTCCAGACGCACTATTCCCTCTGAGACGGCGGCCACCACCGGCAACTCTGACTTACAACAAGGAGGGCCTCTCGCCTGCTGCTCTCTGCCTGCAGTGGCGCCACCCCTGCAGGCTCTTCCCCTGGTTAAGGACCTTCAACCTTCTCTCTGCCTCCCAAAAGGAGAGGTTCTTTTACGACACTTATCCCTGTTGGCATAACACATTCACACTATTAGCCATGCTCTTTAAAACATGCTGGTTAGTATGTGCAGAGGGCACAGCTGAGAGAGGAGAATGCCAGGCGAGGCCCAAGGGGGAATTCCTCTCTTCCCTCAACCCCATCCCTGGGTTGGGGCTGTTCTCTCGCCCCAGCCCTCATTTCCGTTCCATGCCACCCCCACCTTTGCCCTTCCCTCTACTTCCTGGCAACAGGGAAGAGCTACTCAAAATGTGAAAGTGAATATAATTCTGTTCTCTGGGAATCTCAACCTAATTCCCAAACCCAGAATGACAAACTGACATTAATCATAATTTTTTTTTAATTTTTAATAGATAATATACATATAGGACACTGAATTCTTCTAAAAAATTCTAATCAAATGTGCACACACACAATAGGTAACAAATGTAAAATCATGAGCCCTGAATAGAAGACACGATGTAAGAATAGTTAACTGTGAAATGTAAAACACTTAAATTATTTGTCAATTTGCTTAACTACTTTGAATTAGAGAACTATAACATTCACGAGCAATCAATGGCTTGAAATACCTGATTATGTCAAGCCAGCTGCTACTTTCCAACAGAGAAAACCATTTTATATCTGTGTCCCAAAATTCAGTGCTGTTATCTGGAAAAAAAAAAAAAGTAAAGAGTCAGGTGGCTCGCTCCCACGCCTGCCACGAAAACCTGTGCTGCTCAGCCACGCAGCTCAGCCACGCAGCTCAACCACGCAGCTCAAGTGCGAGGCCAGGCACCAGTCTCCGCTGTAAGTAAGGGCTGTTTCAAAACGTCAGCTGAGACGGCATTTCCACTGCAAAGCACTGGAAGGTCGCGGTAGTCACAAACAGATTTTTACTGCACAAACAGAAAGCGCCTACGATGCAGAACGGGAGCCACGGTCCACCCCGTAACTCGGCACGGAGCATGGCAGGCTTCGGGCAGAGACAGAACATCCCGGCTGCCGCTCCCAGAAGTGGGAAGGCAACAGAATACACCCCGAGGCCCCGAGGCCTCGGGGCAGACCTGCCTTCTGCTGAGACCCCGAACACACACACACAGTCACCGCGCACAGCGCTGCACAGTGTCCCCCACCCACCCGACACAGAGAGCCCTGCCCTTTACAGAAGCCTGCCACTTCAAAGCGGCAACTTTAAATCAAAGGCAGATACCCCTGCAGGTCCTGGACGATCAAAACAAAAGTGGAGAATCAGTCCTGTATCAACTGGTAAAATTTCTCACTCCCTTCGCCAGGCCCCTACTTCTTATCAACTGACTTTGTAACATGCGTCACAATGTGTTTCAGTCAGAGGCGTCCACTTCTGGTTCCCTTGGTGTCACATTCATTTTTATCTCCAGTGCCTCGCAGGGTTTGTACATAATGGAACTTCAGTAAACAGCAGCTGAATACATGAATGAATCCTAAATTAGTGCGGCTTTGCTAGGCTAAGAGGTCCAAGTTGGGAAAAGTTACCTGTGTGAGAAATCTCAGGGTGAAGACTCATTCAAGAATGAAAAGAATTAATAGCCAACTGAGCCTGATTAGAGATGACTCAAGTTCTGACCTGTCCGCAGTGGGCAGCCTGGGCAGGGAAGTGGGGGTGGCTGGGATGGGCACATCTCACTTCCTGCTTCGTACATTTCTGACTAACTGAAAATTTTCACACTGATACACACACACACACACACACACACACAGGTACCTCTGTGTGTGTGTGTGTGTGTGTGTGTATATCCAATCAGGAAAAAAGTAAAGTCACCCCACTCGGGTGGGCGGAGTCCCTTCAGCAGCGCACTAAGAGGCCACACTGATCACTCCCTTGGGGCACCCGGCAAGCCAGTCCGTGAGCACGCGCACGGCACAGTCCCACCACTTTCGCCCAGAGAGGCTCCAGCGCTCACCACCGGGCAACGGGGAGCTGAGGAAAGGAGAGAAGGGGCGGGTGGATCCGCGCTCACTGCTGTGAGAAGGGGAAGAGCCTGAAGGAGAACGGAGGGGGAGCGTGGCAAAGGCAGCCGCCCCCTGGCTGCCAGCCCCTCCGTGGCGCGACCCCGGCCCTCGCGGCCACGGAGCTCTGTGCACAACCACGAGGCGCCCAGAGAAAGGCCCCGAGCGCCACCCGGTCCACGTGGTGTGCCCTTCCCCATTTCCCTCGGCCTTCTACTCACCTATCAGAAACAGCTGTTTAAACTTGGAGTACGCAGTCTGGATGTCCTGCAGGGACACGAAGTTGCTTGATAGGTCTTCGGTTTTGACAATCTCGTAGGGTGGCCTGTGGATGATCCTGTAAATTCTAGGCGTCAAACAGTAATGAGAGATTAGGAGGGCAGACGGGAACTGGAACTAGCTTATTTCTCCTGAGCACTTACTACATGGCAAGGTCTGTGTGAAGGGCTTTGGAGACGCCCTCCCCTTTAACCCTCACCCCCGAGGCAAGCCCCACGGGCCCGCCAGCGACAGCCAGCGCACGGGGAAGTGGGGGTGCGCGGAGAGCGCCTCCCTGGCCCAAGCCCGTGCAGCTCACAAACTGATCGAGCCGTGACTTGAACTAAAGCAACTTAACTCCAAAGTCTACGCCTCTTGTGTTTTTCATTCGTGCCCTCTGGTTTTTTTTAAACTGTGCGGAGTTTATTTTGAAAATGTTCAAACATGCGGAGAAGTCAGAAAGAGCAGCACGGTGACACGCACCACGGTGACACGCGCCACAGTACAGACCGACAGCGGTTAACATTACAGCTACCTCGCCACACGCCCCTAAATCCATCAGTGTGCGTCTCTGAAAACAACACAGCTGCCATTCCTAATGACTTCGGTACGCGCCTTCTGAAGCAGTTAAAAGCCACCACTCTGAGCTGCATCCCAAGCACTAAGCTATTAGAGGTGACCAGAAACGGCCATACTACCAAGAACTATTCCCTGCTTCTCAGAAAGTAAGAACAGAGCTGAGCAGTGACGAAATGCCGAACAGTACCAACCCTTCCAAGAAGCTCTTCTGGGTTTGCAAAACGCTATCATCCTGTTCTTTGGGTAGGGCTGACATTTTCAAAAGGGCACATCCATTGTGGCAGGACCAACACCATATCTGCAGAGAGAGGTAAAAGTTTTCCAAACATAATATACACAAGCCAACAGGGAACAGGTGAGCTTACCATTGAAATCGATACGGGGAAATTTATAAGTTCAACGTGAAGTGGCTGGACATATTAAACTTTGCTAAGCTAAGCAACAGTCATAACGAAGATTGATTGAGTCTTAGAAAACAGAACAGGTCTAGGTAGACGCGCTCTCCAGTGTGGGAACCTGGGTGCAGATAACAATGTTAGTATTAGTGGGGTAGAGGCTATCGCTGGAGTGCAGCCTTGTCGTGTCACAGCGTTACATGAATCAACCCATCTAGTTCTCACTCTAAGGCAGGTGTGATTATTGGCCCCATTAACAACCAGAAACGGAGGCTCGGAGAGACCGGCCGCGGCGGTCTGACTCAAAGGGCGGCAGGAGGGGGCAGTGCTGCCATCCGAGAAAGCTCACGCTAGAGAGAAGGGGGAGTCGGCTCTTCGACACACACTGTCGCAGACTCGCATGTGCATAGCGCCGACTCGGGTTGTGAGAGCACGAGAAGAGGGCGAAGGTACGGTGTCTGCCTTCAAGGAGCTGACACTCTAAAAGGGAGAGACGCCTAGCAGTCTAACGAAGCAGGATGTGCTAAACCACAGCAGAAGAGAATTGCAAGGAACAACAAAGGGAGGGCAAAGGAGGAAGAAATCACGTGAATGGTCACAAAGGACAGGTCCCAGTGTTTTTCTGGATACAGTGGGCATTTTCGTGTTTGCTCTGCTTTGCAGGAACGAAAGATCAGAACTGATCCTGGGGCAAAGTAATCTGCCCAGCAGAGCCTGGGGTGGAGGAGAGGGCGAGGCTGGGTGGGGCACTCGAGTCCATTCATGGCCTTTGGGCCTGGTATGACAGCAGCCTGGCTAAGGGTTCGAGAGCGGCTAAAGCTCAGCCCCCATTCTGCTGACCAAGCCATCGGGCCCTGGCTCGAAGGTAAACCTACAGGATTTTAGCAGCCCGGAGGGGCACCTTGTTGCCGTTCTTTGATGTACAAACAATACCTTGACCATGTTAGCAGCAGCCTGGCCCAGGAGACTAGAGGTCAGGCCGATCCAGGGGATACTATGCACTACACTCGGAGAATCCAACATAGAGGAACCAGTCTGGGGCTCCGGGGGAAGGGGACGAAGCAGCACAATCAGTGTTCGGTGTGTAGGGTGTCTAGTGCCAGTAGGACATCCACGTGAGGATACTCAGGAGGCACCTGAGATGAGGGTTCTGAGCTCAGGAGAGGAAGGCAGGACTGGAGCTCTGGACACGGCAGCTGACTTCCAGCTGACGTGGAAGAGACATAAGCCCACTCAGGAAGCAACGCGAAGGGACATAGAACTGCCGAAAAGCAAGGATTCCTTGAGGGACAGGCGGTGCCCGTACTCTGATGCTTTAGGGTTCACAACAAGGCAGAAGTGTCAGAACACTGAGACAATTCAGAGGGCTCTCTGCTGCCCTCTTATCCCCTCCCCCGGTGCTATGCTGAGCCACGTGCGGAAACCGCCACAGCTCTAGCTCCCTGCCAAAGGCGGCAACATCCCGCATGCCCAAGCCGTCCTGCGCCCCTGCTGGGCACGGCTCATCCTGATGAAGGGGGAGATGCTCTTTACCATGACTGCGTGACAGGGTCTAGGCAACTGAGTGATTTTAACCCTTTTTATCTCCTTTCCTGGAACAGAAAGGGTGGTTCTTGGCGGTCTCAAACCATAACTCATTTTCTATTTGAGGCACAACCGTAAAGGAACTGTCTCAGCTCAGCTGAGGAGCGGAGGGGCAACTCCCTGACTATCCTCCATTTGAAACAGTAAGTACAAAACAAGCAAAATTCTTGTTAGAGAGAGACTGCTCTCAGGAATTTAGCAAAAAGCACACGTCCTCTCCTATTGTAGTGTGTACTATTTCTGTCTGGGAAAGGGCCCGGGGTTCTTAGTGTGAAGGACTTGACAACAGATAAGAATCACAGTTGGTTAATCCTGTTTACCTAAGAAAAGGAAGGGGGAAAATTATTCACTAGTTCATGCATCTTACAGTGTCTCTCTTAACAGAGCCAAAGACAGAGTCTCGGGGGGACATGCACAACTGGAGGCTAGACAGCAGGGTAAGGAAGAGAACTATTAAGGAAGTAAGAGGACCCAGACACTACGGTGCTTCTACAGCCAGCACGGGAGCTTAAAAGGCCCGAGGGAGGGTGCCCCAGAGTCAAACTGTAGTGACAGCAGGGGTGCAGGGGCACCAGGGCCGAGCGGGCTCTGCCTGGTCAGCAGAGGGCGGGCGGCAGGGAAGCAAGTAGAGAAAATGAGTTCAGTCTCTTTAAATCCGTTTGGCAGCCAAGGACGGAGGACACCACAGTAGCTTCACTCCTAAGGAAGGGCTTCTTCAGGTTAGGGAGAGCTGAGGAAGTCTCCGAGAGGAGAGGACCGTGTGGAAAGGCACGCGTGGGCCGGGGGACTGACGGGAGCAGGTCCCGGGCAGAAGGGCGGACGAGAGCAAGAGCCGGGCAGGGGTCTGGGTTCGAGCTGAAGGGCAGAGGAGCGCAGAGAAACCACAGGGGGTGGGAGGAAGGAAGGCGAGGGGGGTCTTGTGGTTGCTGCCCGTGATCCCACTAAAGGGATGGGAAGGCTCGTCTCTGCGAGTAAGAGAGTTCAGGAGGGAATGAATGGCGAACAGAAGGAGATGAAAACGTCCGCAGCAGCCCCGGGGAAGAAGGGCACAGGCCCCGAAGGAGTCAGACGACAGGCCAGACAGACGGCTGCAGGGCAGGGACCCAGCCCAGGTGACGCGACAGCTTCCATCGATCCCATGAGGTCCGCTGTGCTGTTGGGCGTAAATAATCCACGGCCACGTTCGTTAGCCCCACAGGAAAGAAAAAAAACAAAAAAAAAGAAAAAAAATCCTCTGGGTCGGAGGCCAAAGACTCCAGAGCAGCAGCGAGAGCATGACTGGAGTTACACACGATGGCGGCTTCCCTGACGAGGACGGGGAGGCAGATGAGGCAAGCAGGTGAAAGTCAGGGTAAAACAGCATGGAGATGAGGAATGTTCTGGAACTAGGTAGTGGTAATAGTTGCACAAGATTGTGAATATACTTAATGTCACTAGTGGTAAACTTTACGTTATGTGCATCGAGAGTTCTGTGCTCCCTGAATAAATGTACAAAGTCCACCTTGTGTAATATTTTTCTGCTGTTCATTCATACAAACTCCACTAATGACTTTCAGGTCACATAATTACGGCTGATGACCTAGTACAGTGAGAACACCTCCCCACAGTTTCTATCAGCTATGCTGCCAGCTCCTCACTCCGGGCTTAGCATGGCTCTGCCTCTCAGCCCACGGCCTGGCTAGAACTCAGAACACCGAAGCTCCAGACAACGCCGGACGGAGACGCTGCCTATTGCCGCTTGTGCAGACGACTCATCTTTGTTTCTTCCCACGAAGCTCACCCGCTTCTCCTAGATGCTTCTAGGAAAGGCTGAAGGAGGAAGACCCTCATTTTCATTCTTCTGAAACAGTGGTTCTCCAAGTGTAGTCTACAGGTCCAAGATGGGAAGCCCAAGACCCTTTCAGGTGTCCTGAGAATAACAGCAAGATGTAACCTGTCCTTTTCACTGTGTGGCCATCTGCACAGGTGGTGGGTGACACTGCCCATGCCCCAGGACCAGTCAAGGCACCGCCACCAAGCGGCACTGCCCGCCCCAGGATTCTCCACTGCCACACACGTGCAGAAAACACACTCGGCTTCACCTCCCAGTGCCCTTGTTGAGGGACTAACAATTATTAATTGTACTGATCTTGACCACTACATGTCTTTTTAATGTTCTGTGTGATGAAATGGGAGGTAAGCACCAAAGCGCAACGTTTGTCTCAAGGAAAAAGAGCATATGCGCCTGAGAACTGAGCTAACTGTTTTTTCATGGAACTGAAGAAATGAGTGACTGACAAATTATGGGTGTTCAGACTTTGGTAACTGGTGGTCATTCTTTTTAAAAATATGAATGAAGTAAGCCTATCACTTCATGAAGAACACCTGACAAATTGACACCAAAGATAAAAACTGAATTTTCAAGTAAAAATTGGAATTTTGGGAAACTAGTCTCTGCCCTTTTGGCTGAACAGCTTCCCAATATTTAATGATTTTCCTGGTGAGATGGAGTGATATAAATGAAAGTGATTTTTATTTTTTTTATTTATTTACTATTTTGAGAGAGAGAAAAAGAGAGAGACATTGGTTGATTCTTGTGTGTGCCCTGACTGGGGATTGAACCCATAACCTCGATGTATCAGGACAACGTTCTAACCAACTGAGCTACTTGGCCAGGGCTTGGTTTTTATATTATGTAAGGAAATGTCAGTACTGGACAATCTGTATTACCTAGTGAACTAATATTTTCCAGATGACCAATGTATAGTGTTATAAAATCATGCATGTTTTGAGATCCATTCAAAGTATAAGATAAACCAATGGATTTTAACTTAGCAGAGAATGAAAAACTTCTCGATTATGTTTTCAGATTCCTAACTGCAATTAACCTTTATGAAACTACCACTGATCAGTTTTTTTGGTGTACCATCAAAAAATAATATTCTCAATTACGGAAAAAGGCTATTAAATAGTCCTTCTTTCCCCAAATACATATTTGTTAGGCTGGACTTTCCTTCACGTACTTCCCCCAAAGTCTCACATACCGTAACAGACTACATGAACGAAGCATACAGAAGTATCCACCTGTCTTCTATTCTCAAAACTGTAAAACAGTGCTGTTCTGCTTTTTAAAATTTTGGACAATATAGTTACTTTTTATAGAAATACGTTATTTACATTAGCAGGTTATGAGTTTATCACTAAAACAACAATTTTTAAGTGTTTCAGGTTTAATTTTAACATGCAAACAGCAGTAGATACAACCCCGTAACAAAAACCCTTCCAGACCCTCAGTCATTTGTAAGAGTGTGAAGCGCCCGGAGACCGGGAAGTCTGGGAACCACTGCCCTACACTGAAAGTTGCAGACTGGTGAGGACATGAACCAACGCAGGCCCGAAGACTTGTTTTTAAGCCTCTGGGTCCAACGCATACCTTTAGAAATCAAGAAAATTCACATAAGAATCCATATCTGAGGCTTCTCCAGAGCGATCAGGTGTCTGGCAAGACCAGGCCCATACTCCCAGAGCACAACCTGCTGGCACAGACGGGCGGCCACCCGGGTGCACCGTAAGGGCCACCACGCTCATCACTTGCCCGGCCTGCACGTGCTCCTGGGCGGGTGACCCTGCCTGCACATTTCGCCTCCCATACAGAGTGACCTTTCTGGCGAACGAGCCATGGGCACAGCAGAGCATTTATTTGTAACTCTCGTTCCCCACTGAACTCCTGCAGGCTTGGCAACTCCCAACCACCCATGAGAAACCGGAGTAACTGCCAGAGTCTTGCCTTCTTTGATCAGTGACACATTAAATGTGGCTCCCTTCCCAGTCTATTCTGTGAGACTCAGTAAGCTCTTTCTGCCGTCTCTGGGAAAACCACAGCCACGCCCAAAGATTAATGGTGCAGGCCGAAAAGAATCTTAAACCCTACTACCCTTAGGGTGGTCGGCTGAGCCTCAAAATTATTTAGGTGTTAAATCAGGCTAGCTTTCAACACCAGACAGATCGTAATCGTCTTAAAGCTTTTCAAAGGTGTCTCTGCTAATGCGCCATTGCATCTGTGAAAACTTTAGAGCTCTGTCCCCGGGAGCCTCGGGTCTAAGAGACTTCTCCAGGGAGTCTCTAAGATATTTTTGGATCACTCTTGGGCTAAGGAGAAAATCTCTAGTCCAGAAGCCAAGGGATTTAAGTAGAACAATTCCCCAAGATGAGCCGAGGAAGCAGCCGTGGCTGTCAGGGTTTCCAGATGCACTTACCGGTACGCCGTGACCCTGAAAGCGCGACACGTTCTCTTCGGGAAGAGGGGTGGGGACAACGAAGTATGCAGGCAACCTAGAAGAAAGAGATGGCATCAGTTTTAGCGGTGGGGCTAATTCGCTAAATACGAAAGCTCAATTTTAATGAACACAGGAAGCTAAGCGGAGTGGTGGGAAATGGACCATATTTCCCTGTTAAGAACCAGCACAGGTGAACCCTCTCTGGCCAGATAAGAGAGTCTGAGTGCAAATCCCAGCTATGCCTCTGATTCTGGTAACTACAGACAACTTTCTTCACTTCTCTGGGTCGGTCCTCTCATCCATAGGAGAGGGGCACTGGAATATGTGATGTGTAAAACTATATGAATTCCAAAATTGGGAGTGATCTTTGTCATCACGTAGTGACAACAGAAGCACTTGTGTTGTTTTCGGTCAGACTAATATGACCACTGCCCACTTTACCAAGTGCTTCAACAACACTTAAGTGTTACTATTGAATATACGCCAGACTCTGTTCTAATTACTGAGTTATTCAAACTCCCCAACACCACGACGTGGCATGTGCTACTACAACTTCCATTTGACAGATAAAGAAACTGAGACACAGCACTACCAAGGCCCTTCCCAGGTCACACAGCTAGTAAGCATTTGTGAAGCTGGGACTTAACCCCCAGGAGTAATGACCTCAGTCTCTACATGAGAAAATTTAGGTTCCAAAAATAACACACCTGCTAAGAAGGGACGTGGGACAGGCAGATTTTCGGGGTCACAGAGGTCAGAGATGTACGGGGACACCCTCCCCTCCTCTAATCAGCAGATGCAGGTTTCTTTTATCAGAAGGCCACCTAGGTTTTATCACTGCGGGGCGGGGAGGATCTTTTACTCAACGAGCCTGAAACTAAGCCTCCCCCACGACAAGAAGGTGCCTGTGGTGTCGGAACTACAATGAAACTACTCAGGTGGTGTTTTTATGCTGCGTGTGTGAAGTAAAGCTCTCAAATAGCAATTTTAGGTCGTGGGAAAGATTAATTTTCCAAGCTGAAAAGATCCAAATTTGAGTGTGATCAAGCCAGTGGATCGAATCAGGTCACAAGGTATGGAGCAACATTTTAAACATCATCATGGGGATGTGCTCATCAAAATCCAGACTGTGGGAAACTCTCAGACAGGTGGCCTGCTTTCTTCAACCAAAGAAAATGATGGTGAGTGAATCTATAGATTGAAACATCAAAAACCTATCAACTGCAAAATATCAATCACACTCAATCCTGACTAATGATAAAACATGTAAAAAGATGAAAGATAAACTGTTTTAAAATTTATAAAACAATAGGGAAAATCTGAATAGTGGGGACGAATGATATTAAGGAGCTAATGTTAAATTTGAAACTTGTGATGATGGTTTTATGGTTATGCTTATAAAAAAGAGCCCTTCCCCAACCAGTGTGGCTCAAGTTGGTTGGAAAACCTCACCCAAAGCGAAAGGTTGTCAGTTGGATTCCAGGTTGGGGCACATGCCTGGTCTGGGGTGTGTATGAGAGGCAACCCATCCATGTTTCTCTCTCACCTCAATGTTTCCCTCCCTCTCTTTCTCCCTCCCTTCCCCTCTCTCTAAAAGTTAAATGAATAAAAATCTTAAGAACAAGGCGTCCTTAATTCTTAGAGATGTATACAGAAATATTCATGAATGAAATGTGATGAGCTCTGGGATTTACTTCAAAACAATCCAGGAGAGGATAAATAAAACAGGAGGAGCCATGCGTTAGTAACTGTTGAAGCCAGGCGATGGAGAAAAGGGAATTCATCATTTTCACTTTTCTTTTATGCTCTTGAAATTTTCCTAGAGAAATACCTTAAAGGTAATTAAGAAGAAAAAAGTTCCCATAATATTGTCACGTAAAACTAGGTTTGGGAATCACTGGTCAAGGCTAAGACACCTCAAACCACCGAAACGTAGAAGTTGTTTTTGGCTTCTGAGGTTTGGAAGTGCTTAGGACGTTGTCTCGTGTGTCTGCTTGAGTTCGTGGGCGGTGAGACACCCCTTCAGAGGTCGTTGTCACTGAAGGAAAAACTTCTTCACGCATCAGTGGCTCTCAAACTCAGGCTGCCCATTCACATCACATGGTAAGATGAAAAATTCTTAACCCCTGGCTGGCATAGCTCAGTGGATTGAGCGTGGGCTGCGAACCAAAGTGTCACAGGTTCGATTCCCAGCCAGGGTACATGCCTGGGTTGCAGGCCATAACCCCCAGCAACCGCACATTGATGTTTCTCTCTCTCTCTTTCTCCCTCCCTTCCCTCTCTAAAAATAAATAAATACAATCTTAATAAATAAATTAATTAATTAAATGAATAAAAATAAAATAAATTCTTCATGTCCAGGCCCCACCCCAGAACTATGATCTGTCAGAAGCTTAAACGCTCTCCAGATGTGCAAACGAGACGAAAGCTGCTGTTCTGGAAGATCCTGTTACTCCGAGTCTGCAACAGCGTCACCTGGATGCTGATACGGAAAGCAGGCTCTCAGGCCCAGAGCCAGCCTCACAGGATCAAGGCCTGCATTTGAATTAGCTCCCAGGAGACTTAGCTGGACAGGAAACTGTGAGAGGAAGCAGTGCTCTAGATGGCAGCCTACAGACATGTCCGAGTTTCTCCCCTTGTACAGGGGAGTCACCATGGGCTTGGTTCAAACCTGATTCCCAGCTCCTTCACCAGAGGCTCACTCTCCAAAGCCGGGGTGGGGTCCTATTGCTTTAAAACATTCGCATGTCTCACAGTGTTGGTTACCTAGTTAATTTTTTATGTCTTTCACCAAAGGGAGAATCAAGTGGATCAGCATATGTACCAGTCACTCAAGAAAGAAGGCTGGGAGCATGTTCTCAATCCACTGAGATTTTTGCTGCTTCCCAGCAACTGTTGCCAGTTTGGCTCAACAAACCTCACACAAATTCAAAAAAAAAAAGGAAGGAAGGAAGGAAGGCAGGCAGGCAGGCAGAAGGGGGCGGGGAGGCTGCCCAGAGAGGGACAGCTCTGCACCAGTGCAGGAGGTCGGAGAGGTGCTGTCCTGTCCCACTGCACCACACGCGGCTCTGTGGAGTCTCTGTGATAAGATTCCCAACGTCTGTAAGCCAGTAACCCTCCCTCCTGGGACAGCAGTCGTTTTAGTGATTAGGATGAGTTTAGAGCAGAAAGTAAACAGCTCCTTCAAATACAGGGTGACTCTATTCACGGGAAGCTGTGTGACCTGCTCAGGCACGGCCTCGGGCAGGGTGAGGGAACCCGCAGAGCGACAGCACCGGGCAGCGGTGTCTGCCTGTGGCGGCAGCGGGGTCTGCTCACGGGCTCCTTTGTTACTCGTGCCCCACAGGGGTGAGACCTCCTCACACCGTCCTAGGGAGGTGGGACAAGAGAAAGGCTTTTCAGGAGAACAGACTGTGGTACGGGGAGAGCCAGCTCGGACCTTAAAGGAAGGTGACATAGGCACTCAGTTTTTCATTCTCATCCAAAGTGACTGGAGTCCCCTCTGACTACGGGTGGGCTTTCATTAATTTATTCGCTCTGTCTCCTATGTCTCGAGTCCCTCATAAATCCAAGCACTACGCTTGGTTCACAGGATAGAGGTGGAGCAAAAATAGGTTTATAACTGTAAGCACATGAGATAGTTTATTCTTGTATTAATATCTATTAATTATTGTATTATTTTTCATATACACTGTAAACCTCCTTTGCCACATCCTGTGATGACGAGCAAAAACAGTGTCCTTGATTCCCCGGAGCTGTCTTCTCTACCAGATGTACTTCTGATGTGCTGACATGTACGCGAACACCAGTGGATTTAACCAGTCTGCGGCAGGACTTCTTCTAAACAGTTCTGGGAACGGGACTGCCTTCTCTCAGTTCCAACGTCACATCATGAGCTACCGAACTACTGCCTCACTGCCTCCCGGGAGCGGGGGTTTCACCCTCTTTCTGAGGGGTGCTAACTTTCACTTTCCAAGCTTTGAGACTGTAAAGGGGAGGAGGAGCTCCATGGGAGTGGGGGCGCACGTGATACCGCCCTCACCCTGCAAGCCCCTCCCCCTGTCACCCCAGCTCCCACTGTGACAGGAAGGTTAATCATAAATGTTTGAGACTGGTCAACATCAAAAGTCATCTGCTGAAGAGGCCCATCAGAGCCACGAATTCAAAATGCTCCACCAAAGTAGAGTGGTCACACTTAACCACGGGGATTCGCTCCAAACCCCAGAGGATGCCTGAGACCATGAGTGGTACCGATCCCTATACACCATATTTTGCCATGTATAATGCAAACTTTTTCGCCCAAATTTTTGAGGGAAAAATAAGGATGCGCATTACACACGGGCAGTACTAATTCCGTATCTATGTGAATGTTCTTAATTCTTTTATTTATGCTTATGTGTTAAAAGTGTTACTTTAGAAAGCAACAATGATATCCATATGCAAATTACCCTGAAATACAGTAATCGGTTTCGTTTCTAAATATAAATAAAATTTGAATTACAAAATTAAAATGAAAGATTTTTTGCCCTGAAAGTTTGGGCCAAGAACGTGGGTGCACGCTGTACATGGAAGCGTACGACACGTGGCAAAAAGCGGCACACTATGTTCTTTCCCGTCCACACACACCTACGATGAGGTTTAATTTATAAATTCGGCACGGCAGGAGAGTAACAACAATTACTAGTAAAATAGAACAATTATAAGAAAACACTGTAATAAAAGTTATGTGAATGTGGTTTTTCCCTCCCTCAAAATATCTTGCTGTGCTGCACTGCCCCCTTCTCATAAGGAAGCACTTTACAGCCTCACTTGGGCAGGTCTGAACTGCCGCACCACTCACTCCTCTCGCACTTGACGGCCATTTCTGAGTAAGATAAGGGTTACCTGAACACAAGCGCCGTGATCCCACGACACGCCATCTGATAAGCAAGGCGGCTAGTGAGTGGGCAGGTGTGCCTGCAGCAGGGACACGCTGGACAGAGGGCGGAGCGACTCCCCACCCAGGCGGGACACAGCGGAACGGTGTAAGAGTTCATCACGCTACTCAAACAGCACCCCGTTAATGAATTGTTTATTTCTGGAATTCTCCATTTAACATTTTAGGACTGCAGCTGACCACAGATGATTTAAACTACAGAAAGCAAAACCACGGACAAGGGAAGACTACTGTACAAATTTTATGAGACTGCTAGCAGAGCGCTGGGGCGTTGTGTTCCCAAATGGTAAGATTCAAGTTTCTAAAAGAGAATTATGCAAAATCAACCTTTAAAATGTAGGTCAGGACACATTACGCTTCTGCTCGAACTCCTCCTCACTTACCTATAAATTCCTCTGACAGCCTCCCAGCCAGCCAGCAACCAGCCGCTCCTCCTCTCCCCGACCTCGCCTCCCACTGCTCGGCCCCTGCTCGCTCCTCTCCAGCCCCTGGCTCCTCGCTCCCCACACAGCAGGACCGAACTGCACCGCAGGGCCTCTGCTGCCGCCGCTGCCTGACCAGGCCTCCCCACCAACAGCTCCAGCACACCCTCCCCCCTCCCCGATCTATTTTCTCTGTAGCACTTGTCACCTCCTAATGCACGGTGAGTGCTCACTTATTCTGTCATCACTTCCTCCCACGGCAGTGACAGCCCCAGGAGGGCCGCGTTTTTAGCCTCTGCTGCTGCTGTACCTTGAGTGGCGAGGACACTGTTTAGCACAGAGTAGGCACTCAAATTTTCACTGCGTGAATAAATGACATGTTTGGTAAGAGGAAAGCAAACACACAAAATAAATTCAGAAATGCCTCTAAAAATGTTGCACTTAGATTACAGATACAGGAATGGGCAATACAACAGAAACCCACTTCTGAATGTTTTAGGGGATACCTTAATTAATGTGGAGGAAGGGGGCCCTTCTGATGGGAACGCAAAGTGGAGTCGCTGCTGGGGAAGACAGTCCGGCAGCTCGTCAAAATGCTGAGGGCAAAGTCACTACCGGGCCTAGCAACTCCATCCTAGGCCTTTACCTGGGAGAACTGAAAACGCACATCCACACGAAAACTCGTACTCACACGTTTGATGCAGCATTAGTCATAACAGCCAAAACGTGAAAACAACCCAAATGTCCATCGACTGATGGACAGATAAATAAAACATGGTCTATACGACTATCCGTGCTGTGGAGTATCACTCAGTGACAGACAAGAATGACGTTCTGATACGTGCTACAACATGGATGAGCCTTAACACTGTGGCGCTGTGCTGAGTGAGAGGAGCCAGGCGTAAAGACCACATACTGTGTGGTTCCCTTCCTATAAAATGTCCAGAAGAGGCAAATCTACGGAGCTAGAAAGCAGATGAGTGGCGGCCTAGGGCTGGGGGTGTTCTGAGAACGTGGGGAGAGATTACTAATGGGTATGAAGTTTCTTTCGGGGATGAGGAGAATGTTCCAAAACCGACTATAGTAATGGTTGCACAACTGTGTGAGTGTATTTCAAAACAGTGTATCTCCAATGGGTGAAACGTATGGAATGGGAACGAAATCTCGAGGCAGCTGCTTGCAAGCGCACGGCCCTGAAAGCTCACCTTTCACAGACCCTGTAGCCTTCGTTGACACTCACTGCTTTGTACTTCACGCTGCCCCGGGTCCGGTCCAGCTCCCGACACCAGTCCTCGAGGGTGTCAAACATCACAGTGTGGCTCTCGGGGCTGGTGGCTAGCAACATAAATTTAAAAAGACAATAAAAGCCTGTCATGAAGCGCTGGTCTTCTAATGACGGCGAAGTGAATTCTCAGGCCCCAATTCCCTTTACTGCACCCAGGTCCATCCAGCAGGATGGCTTCCCCGCTCGGTCCTAACCTTGTTCCCCTTTTTTGTCACGAATCCAAAATTGTAACTGAGGCTCTGTTGTTTCATACGGGAGGAAAGGGGCTGTTTTAGTTCCACTCCTTGTAAAAGTAATCATAGGTCCGTTTTTAGCCATCTGACCATGAGATAATTTGGATAACATAAAAAGATCCTGAGAGGCACTGAAGGGCGGGCTCAGCACAAATGCTCAAAGAATGTTTTCAGCCCCACCAGTAAGTGCACGGGACGGCCAGCTCATCTGAACGGCATGCAGGGCTCCTGAGTGTAAATCCTCCTTCAACTGGAGGACACACTGCCAGCAAGTGGAGTTCCCAGCCTGTCCCTGAAGGCCACGAACACTGGAGAGCCACGAGGAAGGCAGGGTCTGCCAGCCAACGGCTGCAGCGTGTGCCGATGCTCTTGCCCCGGCCCCTGCCCCGCTGCCACCTGCCGGGAGGAAACGCCCAGGAGCACGGCTCCGCCCCACCGACGTGTCCCGGACCCTCTCCCAAGCCACACCACCGCTTGCTGGGGGTGACATGCACAACAGTTGTGGGTATTTACACAGATTGGTTAGTTCAAGCCTTTGCGTATCTAAAAAAATAAGCATTCTGGGAAAAATAAAGTGTTTGATAAAACTCCCATCCACTCTTTTTAATAAAACCAGATCATGGTACAAGGGATGATGATGAAAATAACGATAATATAAAAACAGTAGTGAAGTTTGTATAAGCTTCCAGCACTTAGTGTGTGCCAGGCGCTGTTCTGAGCATCCTGAACTCAGTCCTCGGAACCCCACAGGTTAGGTGGTCTTGTTTCCTCCACTGGACAGCCTCAGCACAGAGGGGTAAAGGACTCGCCCAAGATCACAGAGCCAGGCAATGGCAGAACTGGAATTCAAGCCTAGGCAGCTGTAGAGAAAATTTCTACACAGTAATAACTGCAAAAAAAAAATTATCCCCATGGACATAAGCACTTACGACCTTTCAGCCAAAGCACATTTATGAATTATTAAGCCTGAGAATAATTAAAGATGTTCAGATTGCAACGCAGCCCTCTCTACAAACCCCTACACAGTGACAACGCGAATTAATTCGTCAGTTCAAAATTATCTAGTGTAACCTTGACTTACCCACACTTGGGGGTGAAAAGGAGAAAAGAAGGGCGGGACTAAAACAGAACACCAGCAGTCTCACATGCGGGGCCTTGTGGCAGCAAGGGCCACCACGAGGTAATGAAACTGCCAGGTCCGCCAAGGTAAGGGCTTCCGGACACGGACCCCAGCTGAGAAGCTGTCCCAGGCTGGGTCCAGGGCGAGAATCAGATGTGAGGAAGCAGCAGAACCCCTAAAAAGTAGAGGGAGACTTTCCACACGTAGCCCAACGCACGTCTGTGTGCATGAGAGCAGCCGACACAGCCTGTCTCGCGCTGCAACGGGCGGCTGCACACCGGCACCAGGCACCATGCACCGGTACTCGCACGCTTACCGACGGCAGAGAGAGCTGTCACTCACAGAAGTGAGCCTCCTGAATTAAGGGACAAACGTCAGGTTCAGCCTACTAGCAGTGCTGACTATGTTTTATATCAGCATAATTCTCTGAACATAACACGTCCTGAATGACACGCAGTTACACTCAGTTAACCCTCATTTATTGACTGTACCCTGAGTCATACGTTTAATAATTTATAACCTTCACGACACTTTAAAGGAAGCATTAACACTACCATTTTTTAAAATGAGGAAACAGAGGCCCCAAGATCACACTGCTGCTAAGCAACCGAGCAAGGATCTGAACTCAAGGAGGACAGACCCCGGAATTCATACCACTGAATCACCCCAGTTCCCAAACTTCAACCTGCTCCCTCAGATAGCTCCATCTCTGCCTAAAACACGCCTCTGTGCCTGCCAGAGACTCCCACGTCGTCCAGGCCAGCTCACGCACAGCCTTCCTGCCCCCGGGATGGTCAGGCACTTCCTCCTCCTGCTCCCACGGCCTCTTCCAGCAGAGGAAGCGTCACTCGGCTGCTTCTGATGTGATGCTCTCAGAGCGCAGAGACTTAGTCCTGCTCGCCTCCGCACCCCCCAGAGCCTGACCCACAGCAGGCACTCGACAGCGTTCACTCAGCAAGCAGTACGTGACAAAGCAACTCTGCACTCCAGAAAGCCTGACACGTGCCGTGCCGTGCTGTTAAACCGAAAGCCACGTCCCGGACGAAGAGCACGCAGCACACAGCACCGCCCAACACCAGCCTCCTGTGAGGAGTGGTGGGCAGAGCCGGGGAGCCGACGGAGGGCAGACACCTAGAGAGGGGAGAAGACAGACCCCTGCGGAAACACGCACGATGCAGGCACTGCTAACAGCTACTTCAGATGATCAGAGGTTCTCAGCTAAAAGCCTGCTCTCTTTTTCAGTGAACTGAATGGAAAATATTTGCAACCTTAAGTTTTCCAACCAAGCTGATTTTCTGATGTGTTCTTTTTTGAAATAATGCTAACTGTAAACCCTTAGGGTTGACTACGGGCCATGTACTCTTCTAAGTACTTTAAGTATATTCCCTAATTGAATCTCCCCAGTACCCCAGAGAGGTAGATACCATTATCATCTTCGTTTTACAGATGAAGCCACGGGAAAGTTAAGTAATTTGCTCAAGGCCACACAGCTAACACTGGCGGACTCGGGGTCCCGACCCAGGCACGCTGGCTCCTGAGTACACAAGCTCTTCCGCAGAACATCCGCTTCCCACCTGATGCGTCCTTTCACGTGCAACTTCCATCTTTCATGCGAAACAATCAAACCAATTCCTTATTGTGAGGAATTCCTCACAATAAGACAACAAACCTAAAAGATAAGTAAAAAGCAACAAAGATCACAGGAACAAAAATAGAATTTTTTTTTTTTAGAAACCTGAACGTGTCGCCCAAGCAAAGGCGACCGACTGCTAGAGAAGAGGAGGAAACAGCTCAGTGCGTGGATTCTCTCCCACCAGTTTCAGGCAAGTTCCAGAAATGGGAAGGTCTGCCCATTCACAAACGGAACCCAGAAGACACTCACCTGCACTGTTCTGTACAGCAGCTGCATAGGAAAAGAGAAACAAGCGCTTGAGCAGTTTAGGGGTCAGGGTGTGGTGAATGATGCCGCTGACAATCTGGAAAAGAACCAAGCAGTGGAGAGAGTCACGTCTGGGCAGTGAGCATGGAGCCGTCTAGTTCTCAGTCATGCGAACCGGTCCCTAGGGGCGACACGCAAGAACTCCCCCTGAGATCTGCACCTACGGCAGCACCTCTCGGAAGAACACCAAACACACAAAGGCCAAGCATTTTGTCAGGTTTCCCAAGCGTTTTGGATTTCTAGGAAAATTTGTAAAGCATAGTCTAATTGCTCAAAAACTAGGTGCTAAAAAACCTCAAGTGCCACATTGGGACACCCTAAAATCTAACATCAGAGACACACACATCTGATATCAGATGCGAACGGAAACAGTCTGGTCAATCTGTGGCCTGTAGGCCTTTCTTCTAGAAGATGAGGAACGAAATCGACCCTTTGTGCTTTTGTCTGAGGTGCCCAACAAAGGCGTGTTTGGACAGATGACCAAAACCATCGTTCGACATGAAGTGTCTGGCTTCTCAGGGAACTTTCCACACCTACATCACTCCTCTGCTCAGAACAGACAACTGAGGTCACGTTCATTACTCTTGCTGACCTCCATGCCACCTGCAAGAAAAGCAGGGACTTGCCTGTCAGCGTGCGTAACTCACTGCAGCCAAAGACAACGGACGAGCTGGCCTCCCGCCTGTGTTCCCCGCTGCGCTGGACCACGAGAGGGGCAAGTTCGGGACCTTCAGCGCCTCAGTGAGAGGAATCTTCGAGGTCACAATGACCACTACAACCAGCTTACCCAGCTACGCATCTTAATGTGCTGTGGCTACCGGATTAAGTTTTCTAAAGTGCCCCAAAGTGTCCACAGGCTCGTTTGCTGGCTCGGTTTTACCCCCCAGACCTGTGCACCTCCTCCCCCTCCCACACCCGTCCACTGCTCCCCAGGTAGAGGGGAAGCTCATTCACCCAGGAGCCGGGGGGTCACTGCTGCTGGCTCTTGGAAAGGCTGCCGGGGGCAAGGTAAGAGGGTTGCTTCCATCCTTCCCCCTCTCCGACCGCCTGCTGGCCCTGGCTTTCCATCTGCCACCCTTCAGAGGCTCCAGAAATCGCAACATTACGGACTGAGGAATTAAAGGTAGCGCGTGCCAAGATAATACACAGGCACGCTGCACCCAATTTCTCTCAATTCTAATCAAGGCATACGGAGTCACAACCAATTCCACCTCTACAAAGTAAAAGGCTCCTCGACCTACATGCAGTGTAAGCTGAAGTTGGTGGGGAAAACCTGATGGGAAATAAAACCTAAAAACACATGTAGCTAGTTACCCTTTTGACTTCCTCTTCTTTCGTGTACCTCAGGCAGAAGTGGAACACCCGGAGGTCTTTGCAGTGGATGATGAGTTTCTCGGGGTACTTCTTCAGCTGTCCGAAGAGAGTTTTTTTTTTCTCATCAAACACTGCACATACGATAAATGATAAAATCAGGGAGGGGAATTATGTTATAAGGCAACAAGTTAACACTCAAGACACCAGGTGTACTATTAACCTCTAAGGAGACCTCTGGGAAGTGAGGGGTAAGGTGCTACGTTCTAAGTCACTGCCAGCCCCACCCCGCCCAGGCCCTCGGCAGGGCCCAGGCTCCCCGAGGGCACCCAGGGCTCTCCGCGCCTCTCGGGAAGCGCTAGACGGGAAAGGACTGGCCACTGCTGAAGGACTGGCTCCGCTGGCCTGCAGAAACCCTGCTCCAGAAGCTGGGATTACCAAGGATGGACAGGAGACAACTAGGGACAGTTGACGCCTGGTTTAGGGCCAGGGGCCGCTCCTGCCCCCTCCCTCCCTGCCCCAGAGTTCGGACCACGCAGCACCTGCTGGCATGAGAAACATCACACATGACCACTGCATGACTGCTGAAAAAGTCCTCCTTACAAAAACAGAGGAGTGGAGCAGACCGGTGCCTGAAGGCAGAAGAGACACCCAAATGCAGAACCACAGACCTGGATCAGATTCACCTTTAATGTGAGACCGACACAGCTATCCCCGACAGCAAAAAGTATGATCCAATCTAATCTATAATGACACTGTGGAGTATTAGGAAGAAAGGTTCTAAGTTCAAGTCCGAGCTGCTCCAGCTAAGTGACTGACCACAAACAAGCCACTTTACATAACAACTTTATCACCCATAAAACTGATGTAAACAAGATTAATAGAAGAAGAAATTCTAGTAAACTATAAAAGACCATAAAAACATTATCAGTTACAAAAGCCTGTAACACCCCAGGGGAAAACAGATACTTACCTCCATAAATCTGATCCACACAGTGGAGTGTAATGTCATTTTCTCCTATAATCTTGTTCTTAAACTGGGTTTCCTGAAAGATTCAAAAGGGGACAACTGTGACTCCTTGCTGCGCGCTGGCACACACTTACAGACAGAGCACATCACCATTCCCCACGCGCACATTAAGGAAAAGGGACATGCAGCCACATGCCTGGGAAAGGGACGGGGAAGGGTGTGCAGAGAGGTGTGGTCACCGGCGTGTGGACCCAGGCAGGACAGGCCATCCATGGGCTGCTCCTGCGCAAACACGCCGCGCCCCCACGGTCACTTCGAGGGGAGCTGGGGAGTGGCACGCAGGTTGTGATTTCTCCACATAAATGCGAGTAGGTGAGTGACAGCTACGCAGGGAGAAAAACACCGAGGACTCGAGTGGCTGTGACTGCTGCCTTTTACAGGACTGGGAAGCAAGCTGCTACAGTGGCCCGCAGCCAGAAGACCACACTCTGAGACAGCAACGGTGCTGCTGTTTAAGAAGCAAGGGTGGGCCGGGACGGCTGCGTTTCCATCAGCGCATGGTGCCCTCCGAGTGGTGTGGCCAGTTCTCCCCTCACCACACTGCTCACTCTTCAGGAGCAGGGACAAGTCTAACAAGCACACCGCCGCCCAGTGCAGAGGAACCCAAGTTCAAGTGCTGTACTCAGCATCAGTTTCATAACTGGACTTAGTTCCCAAATTTAAGGAACAGTTTAGTATACAGAAAACAGGGGGCGGGGGGAACAGTGTATCTGGGAGATGTCATTCCAGTGAGTGGTAAACGCTGCAATGAAACACAGAAGAAAACAAGAAGTGTCGATCTAGGAAGGCAAATGCAAGCCGGAGTGACAGGAGGCATGGGGGAAATTTCTAGAGTGGTCCCGCACTGGAAGGAGACCCTGAAGGACAGCGAGCAGACTTGTCCTTTGTGCTTGTGTGCGTTGGGGTGGAGGGACCGAGCAGCTGGGGAACAGACGGGGGGGTGGCCACAGCGGCACTGCTCCCCCACACGCAGCCAGACGCATTCGGACGTACGTCGTTCTCCAGGGCAGACTCGTCACTGCCCAAGAAAGCGATCTTGAAGTCCGTGCAGACCAGTCTCCCACAGATCCCGCGCTGACATGAATCCTCCTGGACATACTTCAGGACGGTGCTGGCTTCACAAAGCAGCTGCTCACCTGGGCGAAACCAAAACAACCCCCGTTCGAGTCCTCAGGGAGCACACAGCATGCGAACGGCGAAAGCTTCCCGGGCCGCGCTCCCGTGAGGACCAACACACAGCACAGCGCAGCACTCGGCTCACGCCTTCCAGCCAGGCCGACGCGGCCAGACTTGAAGTCGAAGATGAGGCACCGTGGGGGCCACTGGCAAATGAGATCAATGGCTCAGGTATGCCTTCACACAGAGCACCCCTCCATCTTCTCACAGAGTAACAAGTTTCCAAAGCGGGGAAATGATCTCAGCTACAAGTGTTTTTATTACGTGGACCCAGGGGATGTCCCACAGAAGCAATACCATAACTAAGGGAGGGCAGAAAGGCCTGCCGGCGTGCTCCGGAATGCAGACCTGCAGCCCACCTTCGGGGGGAGTGGGCCAGGTCTCATCTGCAACTGCCAGAGGGGCAGGGCGTCTCCCTGGCCACGGGGCTGTCAAGCAGCTTCCTCAGACGCAGAGGCTGCCACCTGACCATGCTAACTCTGGCTCTGCGGACAAGGGCGGGAGGAAAAGGGAGGGCAGAGGTCTGCGGTGGGGGGGAAAACTGTTTCCTCTCGGTGTGTCACCTTTCCTCCTCCATCTGCAGGCACCCAGCCCGCATGCAAAGCTGCGCTTCCTGGAGACGGAGTAACTCTCTGCACAGTCAGAAAGACCAGGAGGTGGGGAGGGACAAGCACTCTCGGCTCCCCCAGAGCAGCAACTCGGGGATGGCTGTCCGGGTGAGGGCAGGAAAGGAGAAGGTTATGAGGGAAATGAAACACTAAGTGTAAATACTTTGCAACAAAAAAGAAAAGTAATTTCTTCTCCTCCAACAGACAGCCACTTTCCCCTCAAAACCTCCCTCTGGGTATTCCCTTCGATGTCTTCAAGTTTACGGTTTGACTCAAATGCATTTAGTCTGACCTTCAATATGTAAAGAGAACAGTCACAGACACGAAGACTGTCCAGGGACACACGTTATGACGCGGCTGTCATCTTCCAAGGGGTTAATTACTACGGAAGCACTGCAAGGTGGCTCAGTCACTAGGTCATCCTCTAGAGAGACCACAGCACTTGAGGAAAACAATGGAGTCAGGGCCTCATTAAGGTTTAAACAACCCCAGAAAAGGTGCCTCAGCTAAGTCCAAGGTGGAAGACATGTGAGCGAGGCTTCCTGTGCTTTCAGCTCCCAGAGTGAAACGGCTTTTCACGGCAAGTCATCTCTCCCCCAGGCCCGGCAAGCCGTTCTCAGCCTGTGCCACGCACCGGAGACGAGCAAGGGGCACACGGTGGCTACTGCAGTGCCACAGTCTCCGACCTGCGTGTGCACAGTCTTGAATCTCGGGAGCTGGGAAAGATCTTGGTCTATTCTAGGAAGCTGGGGCTCAGAGAAGTCAGCTGTGAGCTCACAGCTGCACACCCGGATGAGACCATCAAGTGACCCAGAAGATGGGGAAATGTATATAACACTAAGCTAAAAATAAAGTTATTCCCAGAACTTATAACCCAGGAAAAGGAAAGACAATAGGGTACATGGATTAAGGTTTAGATGTTTACTATAGGAAAAAGTCTTTCAAACTTAAAAATCTCTTTAAAAAAAACCTCATAGGCCTGGCTGGTATGACTCAGTTGGTTGAAGCATCATCCTACGGACTGAAGGGTCACGGGTTCAAGTCCCAGTCAGGGAACATGCCTGGGCTGTAGGTTTGGTGTGCAAGGGCAACTGATTGGTGTTTCTCTCTCACATCGATGTTTCTCTCCCTCTCTTTCTCTCCCTCCCTTTCTCCCCTCCCCTCCAAGATCAATGAGCGAGGATAAATAAATAAATACTTACAGGATTCCAATATGTTTACCAAATAAGGTGGATCAGCCAGAAATCTGTGCATATACATATCCTCCCAATAAAATGGAATAAAATAAAAAGTACCAGAACAAGCCCTTATTGTTTTGGGAAAATGTGCCTTTAAAAAACTTATTTTAAAAAGCCATTTGGGATTAGAAAAAAAAAAGCACGAAGAACTGAGTGCACCGCTCACAGCCCCACATACAAAGAGGACACACCACCAAGGAGTTTCTGTTTCTGAATTCAGACATGATTAAGGCTTGACTCAAGCCACAGAGTCACTCTCCCCCATCTGAAAAACACCCAAGCCACCCAGGCTCCTTGGTGCTAACCGCAGGGCAAAGCCCAGGCAGCCCTGGGATGGGCTGGGGGGCTGCAGCCCACCTGGCACTGGCGCTCAGATGCACAGGCACAGACAACAGGTGGGAAGCCTGGGAGGCAGCGCCAGTCACCGGCAGCTGCACTTGGGCAGTGGGAAGAGAGTGTGGGGTGCAGGGCTTTGTGGGCGACCAGGATTTTCCTGACTGGAGACCAGAATACTGGATGGGGCCAAGGGACGTGACCTAAAAAAGGCCTCATCTGCTCGTGAAAGCGGTGACAATTTCCCAGGTTTATTTTCATCTGCCCGGGGAGAGGAAAAGAAGGAAAATTCTTTGCAGATGTTGTAATACTCAGACCCAGGTGTGTCATTACTGAACTAAAGACCTTGATCCTTTGTCCCACTCATGACTGTTACATATTGTCTGGATGAACACAAAGGCTATATGGCCACAGCAGGAACGACATAATCAACGCTGGCTTTGAGCTGCACGTGAGGCTAACACGATGACCATTACCTGGCAACAAGTGAAGAGTTACTTCCTTCTCTGTTACTTCCTTTTCGTTTGTGTGAATTTCCTAAAAGAGAAAAGCATAGAGTAATATTTTTCTTTGTTTAGGGGCTCAAAATGAGTAACTTTAAGCCATGCTTTCAGAATACACACAAAAACAGAAACCCTCGTCAAGGAAGGGTCTTTTCTTTGACAAGCTAGTTACTGTTTTTTAAAAAAAGTATTTTTTAACTAAAGGGAGACAGAAAATTCCAACAAATTAGTTCAATATTAAACTAATTATTTGCGACCAACAACTATTCACTGTCCCAAGCAGGAAGAGAGGGGTTGGCACTATCTAAAAGGTCAAATGTCACACGGCAAAGCAAGACAGCTGGGAGTCAGAAAGCGAGGGGAAGACATCCCACAGAACGATTCCCCGCTCCCTCCAGTGAGGAGCAAGGATTAGAAGCAAAAGAATGTGGGTTACAGGGAGGAAATGGACTTATGTAAAGCCCTTACAGGTAAGAACAGGAAAATGTGAATGGTTCAAGTCAATACTCTGTAAAAAAAATAAAATAATAAAAATAATTAAAAATATTGGAGTCAGTATTGATCCATCTGCCCTGTAGTATACTAGGACCCAATAAAGACAGCTGGAACCGTCCTTTGCCCCTTCTGAGTTACCTAAGATCCCAAGACAGTGCCACGGGGCACAGTCATTTCTAAGAAGGAATTAAGGCCAGGTTCTGTGTCACTGTTTCTCAGTGAAAATCATCTTCAAATGCCTCCCTGTTGGGTTGGTGTTTATTGAGTATTCAAAGATGATCAGCAATCCTCAACAGTCACAAATGGCTGTCAACCTAACAAGAAGGTGGCACAGAGGGCCTCCTAATGCGACCTACCACCCATGAAGTATTCTCGCCAAACTAGCTAAGCTCAATCTGCTGGAGTGTCTGTGTCATTCTACCAATTTATGAGAAACACTGGGACAGAGAAACATGTTAAATGACACCACGGGGACACAACCAGGCAAATCCTGCCTCTGGAACGTTCTACAAGACACAACCAGTTTTGTCAACAAATAAAATTGGATTTCATTTATCTATTTATTTTGGCAGAAGACCCCGGGTGGTAGGAATTTTCTGAAATTGTTGATTCCATCTGAAATACGGCATCAGAAGAAACCTGGGTACGGCTGAGGCAGGGAGAGGTCAGACGGCCCATCCTGAGGCTGAAAGACAAAGTCACAGCTGGTTCAGAGAACCCGCTTGAGCAAGGGCTGTTTTAGAGACGCTATGATTCCATTCCGGGACGGAATCAAGTCTGCCTGAGGCAGTGCTTCGCAGCCCTGAGGGCGCCAGACTAGCTGGGGAGCCCACAACCTCTGTAGACTCTCAGGCCTTACCACGGGCTTGAGGAACCAATGTTTTCACGCCGGATTTTGCCGGGTAGAGCGCACACCCACGTTTTTGTGTGCACTATACACAGGATGTGGGCAAAAAGTGTGCATTGCACTCAGCAAAATACGGTAATTTAGGAATTCTCACTGAGAGTTTTCATCTGTCTTCGGCAAAGAAACTATATTAAAGCACAATTATTTTTGACAGGTCTATCATCTTTCTCAGAGGAGAGAGCAAAGCTGTTCATTAAATTCAATCGGCTGTTGGAAAACTCTAGCAATCATCTTGACTAGTGATTGGAATTCAGTCCTGACACCAACGCCAGCGTGGAGAGGGCTAGCCCACTGTTGTGCCTCCAGGAGTATCTATCATCTTCTGATGATAAAGAATTTACACCATCCAAAACCATCTGTAGCGATTCTTGAACTGGTTAATGAAATTCCTCTTTGGCCATCAGGAGACACCTTTTAGGGTTCTGTCCTACCCAGTCAGGGTGATAAACTTTTCTTGAGCCTTATGTGTCAGACACTGTTTAAAGGATGTTACACTTGCTCACTCACCGGACCCCGACGGCAAGCCTCTGGAGCAGGACTGCCGTGCCCACTGTGCTCTCCATCTCGCAGACGACAATGCCCAGCCAGCATGCGGTGGGGGTGGAAGCTGAACCTGGTAGTTGGCTCAGTCTATGTTCTTACATGACACCATACTACCTCTTCCATGAACGAGCATTCTGTCTCTCATTACCACGAAATGGTAATGAAGGCAAAAAGGAAAACCAGGACAGAAGGATGGGTGGATATAGCAGCCAGACCCACCAGAAACCAGGCCGAAGCAAACATCACTGAGGGTGCCCAGAAGAAGTGCCCGCAGAGGCAGGAGGCTAAAGGGAAAACCAGGAAACAAAAGCCACCTGTCCCCCGGAGTAGCAGCTGGCTACTACTCCTGCATGGGGCAAACTCTGGGGCTTCTTCCACCCCCTCGGAGAGAGTTGCCTCCGATGACTTCCTCCACTGGGTCCTCCAAGGCAGACACCTGACTGACACCCCAACCGACGCCGACACTCCAGAGTCCAAGGGGAACTTCTGACCCCCCACCCCCAGGAAAGGCGCCAACCAGGACTGCTCTGTGCAGGTCGTCCAGAGGGGACTCCACTGCTCCCCCTCACACCTCCTCCTTCCCCCTCCACGCCCGCTCTACCACCAGAGCCCATCGATACTGCCTAGTAAATGCACCTAGAATCCACACTGCTCTCTTCTCTTCCCCAGCAGCACCCTGGACCAAGCAGCCGTCACCTCCCACCTGGAGCACCGCAACCTGTCTACCTGTGGCTGTTCTCTCTCTATCCTCCACGCTGCAGCAGCAGTGAACACCTCAGAGCGCAGTGTGCTTTGCATTACTGGCCGGGTAAAGATGACGATTTAACCCGGCCTACGAGGCCTTCTTAGCCCAGCCCCCGCCTATGTCCAATCTGCACGTGGGCCGCACTGGCCTGCTGTCGCCCCCCAATACCTGCCACGCTCCTTCCCATCCTGAGTGGTTTCCACAGGAAGTTCCCTCTGCTCGGAACACTTCTCCTTACCCTCTTCGCCCTGTGAATTTGGGGTTTCCATCCGATCTCAGCACAAGGGACCTGTCTGTGTTATGAGGCTCTCACAGCCCCATGTACCTCTCCCTCCTAGCACTCAGCACAAATGCAATTTTGCTTCTGTTTATGTATTTATTTAAGTCTATCTCACCACCAACCTATAAAGTCTTCGAGGGCAGGCATTTTGTCTGTTTGTGTTTTTGTGGTTCCCTTTTTTTTTTTTTTTCATTCACCAAATAGCCCTAGAATCCAATACAGGCCTTGTACACAATAAAGGCTCAAAAGATTTTGTTGAATAGTTTAATTAATAATGACTTTAAATGATGAGAGTTTCTAAAAATACTCCAGCAGGGCCCAGAGAAACGTATGGAGATTTGGGTCCAACATCAGGGCGCGGCCATCAATGCACTGGCGTCACCACAGGTCCGTATGGTGGAACAGGAGAAGGACTGCATTCCATTAGAGACTGCCACGGACATGGTGTCAGTCCAGAAAGACTAGCAGTCGTGAAGCCTGTCCAGTAAAACCTGCAGAAGCGCAACAGCCGCGGATGGGCCTGGCCTCATTCCAGGATCTTGCAACCGATTCAACCAGTGACAGCTGCTTCTGTCCGATCCCTGTTCTCTGGGGTGCTGGGAACTTCCCAAACTGCCCCCGGGTTTCAGTGAAGGGTCCAGAGTCCCCTTAACCTTCTGCTCCTTCTGTCCCACTAACCTTCAACTCTGACACTCCTGACCACGCTACCTAATCAGCAAATGAAGACAATCTGATTTCTAGAAACTGTGGAATGGGATCTGAATACCCTACTGACCCCAATTAACTATCATGTTCAATGGGCAGGGAAGAAAAAAGGTAGGTTCCTTAATAATCAAGCAGAACTCGTCATACTAGTTACGCAGACAGACTTCTTTCTTCAGATGCCTGAAAACTAACTCATTTGAAAGTGATGCAAATTTTCAACAAATGCGGTCATTAAACACGGCCCACATGCTTTGTGTGGGGCACCTCTCGCCACTTCATCTGAGTTTGGACAAAGCTCGCTGTTATGGCACAAAAGAGTAGCAAAGACTACTGGCACTGGTCAGGGAATGTCCAAGTTTTCAAAACCAGGATGACCCAGTGGCCTGAATTCAGTTACAACAGCAGCATAAACATTAAGTGGAAAGTTCTGCCAGAGTGGTAGGATTGGGATTGGTGCTTTTTAATTAACTTCCACATTTACCTGAAATGTTATGGATGCTCCTTTTGTTTGTTTTAATTTAAAAAGGGGCTAAGGCCATGGATAACAAGTCTTCCAGTTTCTGCACATTTTGCCCCACAGATCCAAAGGAACTATGTCTCTTCGTGTTCTCACTCCAAACACCAACAACTCCAGGGGGTCCCACAGCGGCTGCTGCCCCCATGTTCCCTGAGAGCCCACCCGGCATCCGGCGCTGAGCCAGAGCCTGCGAGCGCCAAACAAGACATGAGAGTACCACCCACCCTTAGCAAGTGTGTGGCCGAAGGACTGTGCCTACTGGAACCCACTGCACACAGCTGGCCCAGCACCACAGGGCTGTTCAGCAGGTCTCTTCTCAGAAACATGCTTGCGAGCAGCACTGGCCCAAAGCACAGGGCTCCAGTGAGCCTGGGGAGCGCAGCCAGTGACCTCACGGTGTACGTCTGGGTACCCAAAGCTGCAAGATGACCGATCTCTAATACAGACCAGTTCAACAAACAGCTCCCAAACATCCTAAACCTCAAATGCTGAAGACAAAAAGATGAGTAAGAACTGACTTCTGCCATCATCAAGAAGCTCAAATAAAAAATAATAACTAGAACACTGGGTGATCAGGGCAATAACTACTAGAGCCTGCAAAGGATTATACCTCTATTCACCGTCTCATTTGGTCCTCAAAATGTTGTTAACTGCCCTCATCGTCCTCATTTTAGAGATGAGGACAATGAAGCTGGCCGAGGTCAGGTGAAGTGGGACTAGAGTCCTGGCTCACCTGACCAGTCGTGCTTACTCTCTACAGTACAGCCTGCCTGTCCCTGCGGGCCCCACCCTTCCCTGGGCGCTGTCTCCCTCCCCCTTGCCTTTCACGCACACTCTCGGACTGAACTGATATTTCGTGTGCGCCTGCTCTGATCCAGCACTGCACACCCAGGAGTGACACGACCCGGAGCCCCACCGTCCCAGAGTGCAGGGGGCAACCATGGCAAATCAACAATAAAGGTGTGTGTGAGGTCTGCGCTCGGGAAGGGCAGGCTGTGATGGGAACAGCAGGAACTCCCCGCTGCAGTCAAAGGGGGACAGAGAAGCCTGCTACCCCCGGGAAGTGTCATTTACACTGAGACCTGTAAATCAGCAGGAATGAGTCCCAGGCCAAACACCCAACACTCTCTCCCGCTGCTCTTCCTCCTGTCTCCGGGGTCCTCTCCCTTCCTCACACGGCCTGTGCTCCCAGGATGAGCTCTCCCTCTCACACCGCTGCCAACCGTATACGCTGATGACCCCCAAATGGCTCTTCCCTCCAGATCTCTGAGCTCTAGGCCTGGACACCCAAACAGCCTCCGGGCCATCTGCACTAGAATGTCTCTCAGATCCTCCAAATTCTCATTTCAAAATCAGCTCATCACTTCCCCCCTGCATCTCACCAAACCAGCTCGCCCTCCTCTGGACTCTGGCTCAGCAGATGGCCCCACCCTCCACCCAGCTGGCCAGGCCACTCAGGAGTCATCCTAACTACTCCCCGCCTTTCTTTCACATTCTGCCTGCTCTGCTTTCTTAACAGCTCCAGAACCCGTCCACGCCTGCCCATCCCTGCTGCTGCTCCCTTACTTCAGGCCACCGTCATCCCTCAGCTTGCATCTCTATGATGACAGCTGGACCGCATCCATCCAGACCCCAGTGCACCCACCAGGCCCACCCAACCTAGTGTCCCCCACCCAATCCACTGTCCCCCATCCAGTTCACCATCCAATCCACAGCCCACACCGTTCAAATCCTCTGCAAAACTTCCTCCGCAAAGGCCAACCACCCTCCTGTACTACAATAATACCTTACCTCATCTTCCCAACCCACGGTGCCAACTGGGGGCTGGAGCTGTACCTTTGTGTATTTTTAGCCTCAACTCAGTATATAATCCTTGACAGACAGTAAATTGTCATTAATAGTCTACTGAAAGAATGTACAAATCAAAACATACAAAAAGACAAATAACTTTTGAACGTGGTAATAGCCTTTAATCCTTAACAGGCCTTGAGAAATAAAGAAACAACTCTATTAAAAACTACTGCCTGCGTCCATGAGGAGCTGGCTTCCTGAAACACACTCCAGCCTCCCCGACAGGGCAGGGGCACCCTCAAGGCCAGACTCTAAACCACAGAGGGTGCAGACCCCAGACTCAATGATTCTGCCACCATTCAGGTCTAGGGAGCTGGCGCTCACAACAGGATTTGCTTCCTGGAGCTGACTGCAGGGCTGCGGGTTCCCTGCTCCTAGCCCAAGGGCCTCGCTCCCTTCCCAGCCAGCCTGGGCAGCAGGCTCACTGCCTCTGAGAGCATGACCAGCTCCACTCCACTACCTCCACACGGTCCTTGGCAATTACAAGCAACAATTACTCTGACAATAAACGAAGAAGACAGTATCTGAAGGCAGGGAAGCAGACATGCAGTAAGCGGCAAACGAACAACCTCGGTCTGGACTCAAGGTACCAGACCACAGACAGAGCTGTGTGGGTACCTGGTCGTTAAGGCCTCTGCTAGTTACTCAGCGTGCAAATCAGCTCTCAGCCTCCAAAAGCGTTCATGTCACAGGGCTAGTCGGGAACTCGCAAGAGCAGTTCAGACTAAGTACTTATTACCCACAAAAATACATGTCTAGCTTAAACACATGAAGATATAATTTGTTGGAGGTTTCACTCTGTCTACTTTCCCATGTCCTACATCATTTATCTTCACAGCAATCCTGTAAGGTACTTCCATCCCCACTTCACAGGTAAGGCCGATGATGCTCCAAGAGATTCAATGATGTGCCTGGGCTCACATCGCTAAATAGTTGGTGACCAGAATTCATTTTCAGGAGTTCTGACACCAAGTTCAGTACTTTTGATTCTAATTTGTTTTTGTACAAGCTTTATTAAGAGATAATTCGCCTATTTAAAGTGTACAATTCAATGGTGTTTAGTATATTGCCAGAATTGTAAAACCATTACCACAATGGGTTTTAGAACATTTCACCATGCCTAAAAGGAACCCGTACCAGCCCTGGCTGGTGTGGCTCAGTGGACTGAGCACCGGCCTACAAACCAAAGGGTCACTGGTTCAATTCCTATTCAGGGTACATGCTTGCCTGGGTTGCAGGCCAGGTCCCCAGTAAGGGCACACAAGAGATAACCTCACATTGATGTTTCTCTCCCTCTCTTTTCCCTCCCTAACCCTCTCTCTAAAAATAAATAAATATATTTTTTAAAAGAAACCCCATACCTGTCAGCACTGATCCCCTCATTCTCCCTATCCACCCCCATCCCAGCCCCCAGCCCTGGGCAACTGCCCATCTTAACCTTTTTCCTACTACAAAACAATACCGTCAAATGTCCTTTCCACTGCAGCAAGTCTGCAGGACAGAGAAATAGGCAACACCCTTTGGCTGTGTGCTACCCTAACAGCTGAGCGATACTTTCCAATGTGTCCACTCTAAACCCTTCCTTTCACATTTAGACTGCATTTCTCCCCTTATCTCGGTAACTGCGAAGACCCAAACTAAAGCCCTCACTCTGTTTTGACAGCTCGGCATTTTTTTAATTATTTAAATGTTTTGTTTTGTTTTTAATTTTATTAATTTACTTTTAGAGAGAAGGGAAGGGAGGGAGACAAAGAGGAAGAAAAACATCGATGTGAGAAAAAACATTGACGGGTTGCCTCTCGCACACATCCTAAATGGGGACCGAACCTGCAACCCAGGCATGTGCCCTGACCAGTGATGGAACTGGCGACCTTTGACTTTGCAGGACAATGCCCAGCCAACTGAGCCACAGTGGTCAGGGCAGCAGCTCAGCAATTACTGAAGAGCAGTGAAAGTATTACTCACTCAAGCCTCTCAGCAAGGATCACTCTTACCAGGCATTCCCTAGGCCTTTAAACAAACCAAATGCTTTATCAAACCCCCCCTAGGAAGACACTCAAAGCTAAACAATAACTGTTAAGACCCAAATTCCAGTGTAAGCCCCCGAACCCAGAGATCTGACCTCCCCAAATAGTTAGCTGGCTCGATTCCAACAAAGAGGGCTGCTCGTTTAATGGAATATGAAGCTGCCGGAGGAGGTGAAGGAAAGCCAGAGACGAGGTTTCACGCATCCATGCCAAGCCACTGGCTTAACAAGCTACGAGCCATGGTGACAGCTAGAAGGAATGATGTAGGGCAGAGCACCTCATGCCAGAGTTGAGTCTTGGGGCATGAAGACAGAGAGTAGAGGCAGCAATCACACTGTGCGCCCAACACAGTTCTGCACCACAGTTACCCACAGCACCCTGCGGCGGTCCGCTGAGCACCGTCCCACAAAGTGCAACGTCGCCACCAGTCCGGCTCCTGGTCAGGGCACGTGCCTGGGCTGCGGGTCCCGTCCCCAGTCGGGGTGCGTGTGAGAAGCAACCAGTAGGTGTTTCCTCCTCACATCCATGGTTCTGTCCCTCTCTTCATCCCTCCCTTCCCCTCTCTCTAAAAATAAGTTTAAAAAAATTTTTTTTAAAAAGTTCCTTGCACAAAACAATTTTACAAACACTGCCCTAATCCAACTCTATAAATCAGGAAATGAAAGCCACGCAGGAAAGAAATGGCTGCAGCCCAGGCCTGCTCAAGTCAGGCTAACGCTCTTTCAACAAGCCAGAAGCAGGCAGCGTCTGCAGCGAGCCTGGGCGCCAGTCGAGATTCAGACCAGGGGAAGGGGCACGGGGAGTGCAGAACCCAAAACGGGAAAAGGAGCCACGAAGGCTGCAGCCGGGGCGGGGGGGGCCTGGCCGTGGGGTGTACAGGTGACTCGGGTGCTGCCGGAGGGAGCAGCGGTCGGTGGGGGCACCGGCTCAGCAGCTGTGGTCCGCAGTCCCATGCACAGGACACCAGCTGAGGGGCTGGCGATGGAAATGAAGACAGACCACCACAGAGACCCTCCCAAAAGGCACCCTGGGGACCACGCCTGGTGTGGAGTGCAGTGACTGGAGAAAGAAGGGGCCGCGGGCAGGTGCTCTTGGAAGCCCTTGAGACGAGGGAGAACACTGTGCCAGGGGGACGGAGAAGGAGTCCGTGGAAGAGCTCCCTGCAGACGAAACCTGGGCAGGCAGGAGGCCCTCCGGGTAGACGGGGAAGGTGCTCGCTGTGAGCATGGCACAGTCTCACCAGAGGGCCGGCACCCCGGCTCCAGACACGGGCTCTGAGCGTGCAAGGGGGGAGTGATGCTGGGAGCGAATGCAGGTCAAGTATCGCCACTCTCGGGACCCGCGATGGAGGCCCACAGAGCATCTGAAAACACACACAGACACACGGACACACACAGAGCTACAGCTTTGGGGAGGGGAGTGAGAGCCACCACAATTAACATTTAATTAGTGTTTACTGTATGCCAGGTATGATGTCAACGACTTTCTATGGACTGCCTCACTGAGGACCAACAAGCACCTGATGGGCTAGACATTATTATCTTAATTTCACAGATCAGGAAACCGAGGCGCAGAGAGTCAAATACCTAGCCCAAACCCACACAGCTAGCAAGCTGCAGAGCTCTAATCCCAAAGCCACGCTCTCCGCCACCAGGTTACATTTACAGAGGCAGCACTGGGATGTGTTCAAATGCTGGGTGGCATTTATGGGGCTGTCGGTCTTGGAATTTAGGCGAACCGATGTGACTGACAGCAGCTGCAGAAACACATGGCGTTGCCTCTGCGACTCCCCCGCACCTCCCCCTCCGGGACTGCTATATAAATAATAGGTCAGCTGAGTAGCTGGTGAGGAGCTGAAAGCCTTGAAGTGGAAGCTTTTCCACGGTCTTGACGCAAGAGCAATCAGGGGCCAATGAGGAGGTACCTACAGGCTCAGAAGGGCCACCCCAACCCAATGGTGAGGCAACCTCAGGAGAGGGGAAGAAAGGAGCCGGCCCACCCTAGCAGCGCCCAGGGGGCTGACACCCTTCGGGACTTCTCTCACTTGCACCCCCACGCACATGTCTTACGTAAGGGAAGGGGACTGATGCTCCAGCCACCTGGTCCCAGTGTGCCTATCAGTCTTCCGAGCTGTCCCTTTGGCCTGCCGGCTACAGCATCCCTCCTCCCCCATACCAGAGCCCACCGCACAGCCTTCACCTGACGCTGGTGCGGCAGCAGGCTCTGCAGCGGGCCCTCCTCCTGCTCCCAGAGCCTTCCGCGCCTTCCTCCCTCAAGCAGGCAGCACCCACCCCCGTGTGTCTCAGCCATCTGCTGGCTTGCCGTCTCTCCATCAGAATGTGAGCACCCTGAGTGCACAGGCTGGTGTTCTGCAGTCCTAATTCTAACGCAGTGCATAGCAAATGGGAGGTATGCAATGAATAACTCTTCCAATTCAAGTTACTGTTAATAGCAACTGCATCGAGCATTTGTTGAGTGTCCGCCCGCTGTCAGGTCCTGAGCTGGGTAAATGTGGCACTTCTTCTCACACTCAAACTCAGCCTGCAGGCAGATGGTCACCCACTGTGACAGGTGAGGACAGGAAGTCAAAGAGAGCTGAAGTGCAACAGGAAGTGGATCTCAAGGGAATAAAGCAAAACAGGAACTTGATTTTATGTCTGGAGAAAAGGTAGGAACAATGAGACTTTTCATCCAAAAAACTGGGCTCATTCCCTTCAGTGTTTTCTCAGGAACTTTAAAACCCTCCTCCTAGCAAAGACAAAAGCCAAAGCCCAGTAGCTGAGGACCGCTGTCTGAAACAGAGGCCAGCAATCTGTCCCGGGGAAGGCAGACTCCAAGCCTTTCACCACTGCGGCCCAGTTGCTGAAGCCCCTTCCTCTCCTGTGAGCAAACAACTGAGGACCTAGACGCCACCTGGGAACGGCTGCCCACCAGCCAGGTCTAGCAGGAAGGACGAAGGACAGGGGCAGAGAAGGGAAAAGCGATGGTGTCATTTTAGGAAAAGCATTTAAATATGAAATCATATCAGTATGGTCTCCAACCATACTGTTGTCGTATGGTCTTAAGACCCTCAGATCTTAAGCCAGCCGCTGAACAGATGGGATAAATGGACACATTCGCCCCGTGGCACCGACTTGTTAGAAACGAGGGAAGAGAGGGCAAAAGAAGCACACAGAATGAAGCCAGCAAAATGTCAAAGGGCAACCGTTAACAAGGAAAAGTCAACTACTAAGTGTTCGCATTAGCTGGAATTTTAAATATAATCGAGTCATCCTCAAATGTATAAAGGAACAAAGAAAAGAGGAAAGGAAACTTTTAGAGATAGTAAAACATATTCTAAGAAAAAGTTACCACACAGTGACCTTTCCTGACGCGCCATGGCAACCACCGCAACAACTAAAACTCCACTTTCATTCACTCGCTCCATGGCGAGGGTGTCTGTGTCCCGAGATTATAACGATCACGCACTTTCTGGGCCCATCCACGTGGCTCTGGCCCACTGCCCCTGAGGAGCGACGACGACAGTGGCCCGTGTCTACCGAAGGCTCCCCGCGAGCCGAGCGCTCTGCCCACGGTTTTGCCTGCATAATCACAGTTAACGTTCCCAAACACTCACATACACCTCCCAGACAAGAGAGGTATTATTCTTACTCCCATTTTTCACTGAGAAACAGAACTGAGGCTCGCTCACAGCTAGCAACCGACGAGGGAGAGCGACTGACGAGCATTTGCTCCCCCCAGAGTCCCAGCCCTGCGGGTACGCAGAGGAGCTCCAGGAAGGGGGAGGCCCCGCTTCCTTCCCACGGCCCTCGTGCCCTCCTGGGACGCCACCCCACTTCTACCTCCCCTCTTCTTCCCCCCAGAGCCACAGAAGATTAGAGGTTGTAAGAATTATTCCAGCTCAGTCCTACTTCTCAACCTGTCTCAAGGACTGTATTTTGAATGATCCATTAAACTGTTCTCATGGTCTTAAAAAGGGGCACGTCAGAAGTCACAAGCACAACACAGTGAAAAACGAAGGGCGTTTCCTTGCTGGAAAACAACTCAAAGTGTAAGCTCCATGGACACAGATCAGTGGGAGCATTGTCAAACCTGACAAGCTCACGTGGGTCACAGATTTTTACACCCATTATGTTGCAGACATGCAAGACACATACATATGAACAAATCCTGGGCATCCTAAAAACAGAAATAACTGCTCTGGTTAGGGCAGCAAAACGAAGGGTGACTTCATTTTTCTAACTTCCAAAGTCTGCAACTTCATGACGTTGTCTGCATCATAAAAATAGGGTATGTATGTTTTACAGTGGTAAAAAAAAGTTGTGGCTCCTAAAAATTGAGTTTTCCTTAAAGTACATTATTATGTAGGATGGTTTAACATGGAAGTAGTCCAAGAACATCAAATAATCTGTTGAGGATATTCAGAGAAAAATCCAGAACTTTACATTTCTAAGTACGGGTTCCCCTCGGCCTAAGACGTTGATGGCAGCGGAGCCAGAAGTGGGGAGGGCATGAAAGAGCGCCTGGCCCTGACGGTGGCTGCCGGTGGCTGCCCGGTGGCTGCTGGTTGACCAGGAAGTGCTGCCCGACAGAGCCTCACACACTCTCTGACGCTCTGTCCGCAGCGGCTGGCGTGGTGCTGGGTCTGACTCAGGGAGATACTGCAGGAAGCACAAGCAGGAAAGGAAAAGCGGAAGCTTTGGACAGATCATCAGGCTAAAGCCACAGCTAAGAAAGTGATCATTTTAGGAAGAACTTTTAATGTCCTTTAGTGGCCGTTAAATCACTATTAATGACCTCAATAAACTTAAGGAAATAATTCTGCCATTAAAAAAATTAGCTTGAAATAGTCTTAAACAAAAAAGGAAATGGATCTAGATTTTGTTTTTAAAGTTAATTTCTATTGCTAGGACTGGGGAAGTAGGGACATTTTAGGATAAGCCAGTCTCTCCTCGTCACCAATCCATCAAAGGCATCAAAATTAGCGGTCCAGTACAGCAGTATTCCACCACAAAACAATCTCAGTCTGCCTGTCTCCCCGTCATCCAGAACAGTGCCTGGCACGAGAAGGTGCTGACTAAACATCTGTGGAATGGATGATCTGTATCTCCACGGCGCCCACATCCGCTCAGTTACCTGCTAGACAACCTAACAAAAGCCAACAAAGAAACTGGCCCTGGAGAACACAGATGCGAAAGCACTCTGGGGTGCGAACACCAGGCAGGGCTACAGGCACGTTTCCCTGCTCAGGGGCCCTGTGTTCATGAACCGCAGGCGTAAGAGAACGCGCCGGAGTCAGACTGCCCTAGCTGAAATCCCGGCACCGCCCTCTGCCAGCCGGGACCCGGAGCACTTCACTTCCTTGGGTCTCACTTTCCACATCTACACAGAAAAAAGGGAGGGAACGGTAGTTCGTGTTCACTGCATGAAACAGTTGAAAGGGTGAAATGAGCTAAGTACAGTTCTAAGACACAAAAGTACCTAATAAATATTAGTAATTACTTGGCTTTTTTATTTTGATATATACCCACAGTCATATCCCTGGGAAGAAAACAGGATCATAGATTCACCTCTCCCCAACAAAAGAAATAGCACCAAATGAGGACTAGGCAATCGAATGGATTCTCTTCCCTGAGGGATAAATGGAAAAGAAAAATCAGCAATTAAGTCTGATTTTTTTTTTTTGGCCCTTCTCAATCTTCATCTCTCTTCTTGCCTTCTCTTCCCCTGCCTTCGTAAAACCTTTCTGAGCGCCTGTGAACCTGGCTCAGGCTGTGGCTCTGCTGGCTCTCAGGAGACAGTTCTTAACCCTGTTCTGCAGTACTGCTGTGGCCCGGGGAAGAACGTTTAACCCCGCAGGGCCCCATCATCTAGATTATCGCTGACGATTTTATTTGTTTATTTTTTTAGAGAGAGGGGGGTGGGGGAGAAAGAGAGGGAGAGAAACATTGGCATGCAAGAGAAACATCAATAGTTGCCTCTTGCCACACACCCCAACTGGGGACCAAACCCACAACCCAGACATGTGCCCTGACCTGGAACCAAATCGGCGACCTTTCACTCTGGGGCACGACGCCCAACCGAGTCCAACCAGTCAGGACACATCTAGATTATCTTCAAATTCTCTTCAAAATCTAAAACTCCACAAATAAGAAATTGATCATTATTAGTAGTACATTCAAGTCAAACACTGACCTACTAAAAAATACATTTGAACTGTATTTGGAATACTACACAAATATGGGCACAGGTACAACAGACTCTAAAAGCTGAATTTTTCCTGGTCTTGGTTTCAGGGAACAACACACGAGTACCCTGAAGTTTTTATTCAACTTCCTTATCACAGTGGAACAGACTTATTAAATCAGGACTTTCTCTTAGGATCATTGAATGGTCCTTTACTTACAAACTTCTGGGTACTGACACTAAGCATTTCTAATCACTATAAATTACCAGACCAGTGCTTATAAGTGCAAGGTTACTGAGCAGAGAGCCAGTGGTTTTGACGAATCAGAACTGTCACTCACCACCGCAGAAGGTGACTTAACTGGAAAAACATTTAACAATCATACTACTTTCTCTGGTTCTTTCTGCTACCTAACATCGCCCCAAGACACTATATGTCCCTGTTGAGGAAAAGGGGTCAAATTAAAATGATAGGTTAACAACTGACATGGAAGACATTTACAATATACATTTCCAGTAAAAAGAGCAGATTACAAAATAATATAACCAGCAATATCAATCCTATTCCGATAAAATATGTATTTTGGTATGTAAATATGTATTTTTTACCAAAATACCTACACACATCCAATAGGATATAAATGAAGTTTTTAATAAGCTTATTAGCCCTGGCTGGAGTGGCTCAGAGGCCTATAAACCAAAAAGTCCTGGTTCAATTCCCAGTCAGGACATGAGCTTGGGTTGCGGGCCAGGTCCCCAGTAGGGCACACCAGAGGCAACCACACATTAATGTTTCTCTCCCTCTCCTTCTCCCTCCCTTCCCTTCTCTCTAAAAATAAAGAGAAACATCTTTTTTAAAAAATAAGCTTATTGACTTTTCTGTAAAATATTTGTTTGCATATCTATATTTTCTTATTTTTCTACAATGAACACTTATACCTCCTGAAAGAATTCAAACAGCTGTTTTATCGAACAAGAAAAATAGATCTGGCACCCACACTATCCACACGTCTCCTTGAAGCAGAGCTCAGGCCGGGGTTCCCAGGCACAGACACCCTGGGGCTGAGCGGGGGGTGGGGGGGGGGAGTGCTGAGATGTTTCCGGTTCCAGCCATCAGGTACCACCAACATAAGTCCAGATCTCTCCTTCCTGTTCCCCTCAACTTCCCACTTACAAGCTTTACCGATTTGCAGCCCTCTGGGCAGAGCTTACCAAACTGACCAAAGGTCCTACATTCCAGTTCAGGATTTCAACTTCCCCAGTCATTGACTTAGGAGGATCAGTAACAGAAGAGCTCAAGCCACTCTGGCAGAGATCCAATTATTAAAGTTGGAGCTAACTACTGCCCCTCATTTTAGGCTGTCCAATGCCAACCTTTCTGACCTCAAGAACAAAAAATAAGCCATGATGTTTAAAAGCATCATCTTCAATTCAAATACGTTATCCAGTGAAACATTCCTGTTTTTAACCCAAAATGCTAACTTCTTATGGATTCCCTGGCATATCAAAGGCAGCCACTTCCCAGCTGAACCTCCCAAGATCCGATCAGCCAAGAACAAGTTCATCACCAGGCACAGGTATCATTATATCATAAGACGTGAAGGTTGTTCCAGCAGCTCAGTGACCTATCAGCAAAAAGGTGTGCCAAGAATCTGTGATTTCCCAGCTAACAAAAGCAAAGTGCATACACAGACGTGACAGGAAGACATACATCCAAGGCAGTAGAGATGAGGGCAATACAAGGGAAAGGAGTAGAAATAGCAAGAATGAGTCTTCCAAGGGTGCTGTGAGGAACTCCTCCTACTGAGCGAGCAAGAGAATGTCACCAGAGCCGGTGCTCTCAGAGGCACATCAGCTGAGCCTCCAAGCTGCTCTCATGCATTTCCAATAATGTGATGTCTAGCGAAAGCTGCATACATACTTAAACACCAATTGCCTTCTCACCTCTGCATTCACTTACCTTTTAAACATCATCCACAATTCCCACCAGAGCCTTGTCCTCAGATTATAACAAAGAAGCACAGAGTCTGCACAGCACTGTTTTATTGCAAGAAAACAGGACGGCCAACTATGGGAACCTGAAAAATGTGACCACTTCAGGCTTACTGTGGTTCTAAACCACTCCCCTACCCTAATTATCCCTCAAAAGAACTGTAACAGGCACTCCAGGCAAAGAGGGAAAACAAGTCCAATTACAACATGTGCACTTGGTAGATGAAAAATGCGAACATTCTTGAACTCTGGCCACATTTCAGAAGACTTTCCACTTGCAGTTTAACCTCACTGACAAGGAAAGATTAAAGATCGGTTGCACTTCAACCAGGGTTCTACCAAAAAAGGTAGAAAGAGAAATTAACTGACCACAGTATTGTCCATGATACTAAAAGGGAAGCCAGCTGAAAATTCAAAATGACCCTGACTCCTTATCAAGCATTTACAGAGGAAGAGGAAGTGGTTTTTATTTTATTTTAAAATTAGGACTAACAATAAGACCCGTTTCAAGAGTATTCTCCACTGGAAAAAAAAACAACGTACATTTTGAATTTGAAGATACCTACAGGGGGGTCTTACAGACACATTTCCAGATCCAAACCCCCCATCCACAGCCCACCTGCCTTTCCTTCACAGAGATGGGGAGACACAGTCTGGTAGCGCTTCTGCACATTGCTGATAAAGTGCTGGAGAGAGGAGCAGAGAAGAACTTCAGTAATCCAAAAGTGAGAACGTGTCTAATTAGGCATTTGGATTGGGAGCCATTGCTCAAGAAGCCCTCAGTCTGGCCTACAAGCTGTAACCTCTCCAGCCTCCTCCCCTGTGACTGTCCCCCTCAGCCACGGGGCTGGCTTCTCTGAGGCTCCTCTAACACTCCAGACTCCTTCCTCTGCCAGTACTACTGTCCCCTCAGATCCCAAGCATCCTTCAAGTCTTTGCTCAAATGTCAGGCTTGCAAAGAGAAAAAAGGTAACACTTTTTCCCATGATACTTAGCACCTTCCAATATACATAAAATTTACTTATATCTATTTTATCTATTGTTTGTTCCTCTCTCTCCCCCGCAAAGAAGCTCCAGGAGAGCAGAGATATTTGTTTCGTTCACTGATGTATATATCCCAAGCGTTTAGAACAGTGCCTGGCACAGAGTGGGAACTAAAAAAATATTTTCTGAATGAATGAATGAACTTGACAGTAAAAATCCAGAAGGAAAGTAAGAGGGGGTGGAAAGGGTGACGGTGAATGGGCGAAATGAAAGGAGAGGAAAGTGACAAAAGGGAATTCACCAGGGAGAGGTAAAAGCTGGCTGAGGTGGGGGCGACACAGAGTTTCTCCCTGCAGTGCAAATGGGAGGGGAGAGCCGGTGCACAGTATCCCGCCGGCGGCGTCAAATAGCGCTGTTAGGAGCAGACAGGGGAGACAGGAAAGCTCTCAAGATTCACGAAAAATTCCAAGCACAGGGCAGACCCACCAGGGCGGCAGACTCTGGGCAGGCCCCACTGGAGTCTGGGCCACCCAGCCCTTACTCTCACGCACTGCCCAGAACCCCAGCGCCTCTACAGTGTTACCCAGGGGCGTCCCGGGCCGCAGAACCTTCCGGGCTCCGGCCCCTTCACCTGGCCAACAGGAGCCGGGCCCTGCGCTCCGCACCTGCCTGCCCGCGCCGGGGCATCCCCACTCCGACCCACCGGAGGCCCCAGAGAGCCTCTAAGGACCTCGCCCCGCCCGGCTCCCCTCCCGCACACACCCGCCGCCCTCTCCGCACCGGGGAAGGGGCTCCAAGCACCCCTTGCCCGGGCCACTCAAGCCGGACGCCCTGCCCGTGCGGCGTCCTCTCACCTCGGGGCGCACGTATGACACGAAGGAGGGTTTCAGCACCTTGGTGCCGCCGCCAGCGCCGACTACCGCTTTCCCCAGCATACCACCGCCCTGGGAAGCAGCGACGCGCCGAAATAGAGGTGGCCGCTCGGACTACGGCAGCGGCGGCGGCCACCAGCACTGGCGGCTGGGGCTCCGCCCATCCCCAGGGCCGCGAGGGCCGCGGCACCGCCCGCATCCGGCTCCGCCGCCGAAACCAATCGCTCCGCCCATTCCGCGCCTTGGGAGACTGTGGCCAGAGGCCACGCCCCCCTCGCAACAGGCGAGTCTCACTGGCGGAGAGTCGCTATTTGAGGTAGGCTCTGTTTCACCCTCACCGCGGCAAAGCCCGCCCCCCTGCGTTCTCTGATTGGCCATGCCCCTTCTTAAAGGAACCTGGAGAGATGTTTTCTCTGCCAATCTAGAGAGCGTTTCCTCCGGACTCCCCGGCGATTGGATAGCAAGTATGTCTCCGTCGTCCAATGATCCTGCGGTAACTAAGTTGTGAGCATCGGTCAAGACGTTTGTTCTTTCCCGGTCGTCTTGGAATAAAACTTCCCAAAAGTATGATATGGCAGCTTCCCCCCTATAAGTTTTAAATCCACATTAATGACATTCAGCTTTATTATTTTAAATGTAGAAAAAAATTAAATAAACCAAGTGTTAACAGACGCTTAATAGTAGTGCCTGATGTTTGATTATGAAGTTCTTTGTCTATCTCATTCTCCAAGTTTTTGTTTCTTCGTGTTTCTGACAATTATCAAGGGCCCTTAAGAGACTTCTCTTACCCACTCTCCTAGGTTACCGATAAAACCCCATTTTTAGTGAAGATTGCAAAGAAAGTTCATTTAAATAACACATTTGGCCCAAGCATTGTTAGATACAGATGAATAATACAGGACACAGCTTTCAAGAAATTCAGTCTTGTGGAAAACACTAATCAGTATTTGCAGTTAATTTTTTTCTGTGTCAGGGACTAATGCTCTCACCCTCCTCATTCCCATGAGTTTCCTCCCTCACTGCTCCTCCCAAGCAGCTCCAGATAAACATAAAACCTAAGTGACAAAGAATGAACTTGATTTTGCAAACACAATTTCAGAACAAGCCCTGTAGCCTTGTTACTGGACCTTGAATGCCAGGTTCTTGAGTCTGGATGCCATAGAAATGAGCACTGGACTCAGTACAAGATCAAGCAGAGAGTTTATTGTGAAGCCATAGTTTATGGCTTCTATCAGGGCCTTGAGGAGGGTGTACGGTTTGGGAATGAGAATGAAGTAGGTCAATTGTCCCTAGATCATTATCTAGCAGCAGTTGAACCTGGGGTAAATGTTTTCCACAGTCAGTGGACCACCCAAAGGGCCTATAAAATGATGCTGTGCGAATATTCTAGTTACTATTTAATTGACAAAACAACTCTGTTGCAGAATGTGATGTCAAGGAAGGGTATTATCCTCATATATTCTTTCCTTTAAGGATGTGGCTACGTTAATTTTAACTACAGAATTTTGTTGAAAGCAAGGAGTCATAGCCTCTAGGACGGAGTTCTTTCTGTCAGGATGGACCCTTACACTGTCTCAGCCTCATTTCCAACTACTTTACCATTATTAAGTCTATCCGGTTTTCAGCACTGTAGCTGCTGCTGAGCTGCATTCTCCCCGTTTTAAATGAGAAACAGATGCAAATAATTTGCCCAGGTCACACAGCTAGTCACTGACAGAGCTGGATTCCATCCCAGGTTTGCCTGAGGCCAAAGTCCATGTTCTCAGCACTGTCATTACCCAAATTAGGGAGGATCACAATGAAAGTGTCAGTTCTGTGTGTGAAGCCCGAGTCAAGCTTCATCAAGAAAGACGCTCCTTAAGAAGGTGTTGAAGAACGAAATTATTTGGCAGGACTAATCATAGCCCACTTTATATTTCATAAGAGTTTTCACTTTTCATAGTGAAATGGCAGGGCAGATTTTCACACCCTGAGCAAATGTGTACTTCCTTTTCAAAGGACCCTGCGTTTCCACGATCCTCCGCCACAGTCAATGGGTTAGTGTGGGCACCTGCTGTCAGGACTGGCTTCTTGGGTGGGAAACTAGTCCAGTCACACAGGACCCACACTTAGAAGGGCTTGCTGTTTAATGCTCCATGGTGGCGGCCTTGAAATTCTGAATCATTTTATCTCTGAATTCGTGTTTTTTGACTGAAATGTTATGGGACAACGGAGCAAGCCTGGGGGCTGGAAGCCTCAGCTCCTGGGAAGTGCCACTTCCCATCCTTCCCCTGCCTCCGTGCAGGTGCCCACCAGGCCCTGGCACCCTGGTCCTCCCCAGCCAAGCCTAGTCTGCTGCCAGCCTCTGTGAGGGCAGCAGCAGCCAGGCCTCATTCCCCAGAAGGGATGAGGGAGGAATCTCGTGTTCTTCTATCGCCATCCACCCCGCGCCCCCTGAGTGCCTGGGCATTAACTAGGAGATGATCAGGGTCAAGTGCAGTCCCCCAATTCATTCCCGTGTCTCTGAGTGAGATAAGCAGCCATCCCTGCCCTAGGCTGGCAGCACCATGGCGGCTGCCAGAGCCTCTCACCCACCCCCATTCAGATACCTAGTGTGGCCAGGCACATAGGCTCCAATCTCTCAAGGGTCACCCATATCCTGTGGGGAGGGAATTGAGTTCTCTGCCCTGGGACAGGACCTCACATTTTCATTTTGCACTGGGCCCTGCAAATCATGCAGCTGGCCTTGCCTATACCTTTTACCTGTGTCCCCGGGCAAGTTACTTCGCCTCTCTCTGCCTCTATTTCTGTCTAAGATGATAGAAGCAACGATAATAATTACCTTGTGGTTGGGGATTGTTTTGAAGATTAACCGAAGTATCCAAGTGATGCCTAGTAGTCAGCAAGAACTAAATACATGCTGGCTGCCTTTAGTACAAGCCCACCAAGCAGGACATAATTGACTCCTTCTCCCAGACTATAGAAAGAGAAGGAAAATGACTTCTCCCAATAATCGGCTCTGGGACTTTGTTAAGCAAAGAGGTTTTGTTTGTTTGCTTGTTGTTAACTTCTGCCCCAATCCTTGGACTAGAGATAATGTTTTTTATTTCTAATCCGTTATACCAACTTTCCTTCCCTTCAAACCATCCTGCTTTATAATGATGACTTTATCCTGCTCTTCAGCATCCAGTTGTTTTACAATGCGATGAGTCTGGAAACTTCACACTGCCACTCCATGTATATACATGCTCAGAAAACTATAGACAGTGACTGAAGAAGATTGTTTTAATTTTTATTTATTGATTTGAGAGAAAGAGAGAGAAACATTGATTTGTTGTTCCACTTAGTTATGCATTCATTGGTTGATTCTTGTATGTGTCCTGACTGGGGATTGAACCTGCAACCTTGGAGTATCGGGATGAGGCTCTAACCAACTGAGCTACCTGGCCAGGGCAAAGGAAAGTTTGTTGTTGTTGTTGTTGTTTTTAAGATTTTATTTATTTATTTTTTAGAGGGGGAAGGGAGGGAGAAAGAGAGAGAGAAACATCAATGTGCGGTGCTGGGGGTCATGGCCTGCAGCCCAGGCATGCACCCTGACTGGGAATCGAACCTGTGACACTTTCAAAGGAAAGTTTTTAAAGACTGAAAGGCCAGATGCTTCCGCCAGCAGTTTGGAGTCGGTCATGAGAATCTGTACCTTCTTTAAGAAGCAAGAAGGCAATGAGGATGGAGAGCAGGCTCACATCTGTCTCCATCTTCCTGTCAAGTTTTCCAGCTACCAGCATATTTTTGCTTAATATTTAGGGTGTGGGTCAATTCTCCTTGGGAGGGTCTCTCCCGACTGATTGAAAAATTCCTGTCATGATGAGGTCAAATATCTCCATCTATTAATAAACACAGATGGTGGCCCTTAGACTTTGAAACGTTTTAATTTATGCGCAATAGTTTTAAGGTCACTCTTTTCTCCCAATGCCGCCCCAAGCGTTCTTGGAGAACTATAAATAAGAACCACTCAACTCTCAGCTCCTAGCTAGCATACAGTGAGTGCCAGACCGGGGGCAGTGTGTTCTTCCCACGGCATGCTCCCAGCTGGGGAGACACATTCTTCTGACAGATAATTAAGCCCGGCCATTCCCATTTCCTCCTGTGTGCAGTCCTGTGAAGCAGCCTCCTGGTATGCGTTAATCATCTTTGTCTAACAGGTGCCAGGCACATGGTAGAAATTCAACAAATATTTGCACCCCAGTGAGCGAAATGGTATGAGATGAAAAGCAGCCTGGGAAGTGATTGATTAGTAAGCAGGGGAAGCAAGAGTTCACACTCGAGCATCCACATTAGAGCTTGTACTTTTCAATCCCTTGGATACAAACTAGGACTTGATTTTAAAATAAATAAATACATAAATAAAACTTTATATTATTATATATGACATATACAATAGATTTATATGTGATATGTGATAGATTCTTATTTATAACTCAATATATTCTATAATATATCAATATTACCCTTCTTCTATATCACATGTTATTTACATATGATATCTGTATATAAAATAGTCAGGGGCTGAAGTGCATGTGATGGTTAATGGCCACTTGCCAAACTTCGAGTTTGGCCAGTGGTCCGGACGTGGAGGCCTGCCCCCCTCTCTCACTGAACACATGGGTCTTGCTGCACCCATGGGTCTTTCAACCCGCCTCTGAAGATGACGCGGAGTAAACCTGACTTCAGAAGCCTTTGGGATGGTGTCAGTCTCGTGGTACCAGGATATGAGGACCTGTTGGGGAGGCTCGCCGATTATAAACAAGGACTTCCTGTGATTTTTTTTTTCTCCACCACACACACAATCTAAGTTGGTCACATGGTAGGGGGCTTAATGAGCCTACTGTGTGTAATCTGTATTCTGTCTCCTTCAAAACACAAGTTCATGGCCTGATAGATTTATCAAACAAAGGCTTACGGATGGTCCGCTCGACTCTTCTCTGAGGCTCTCTCAGCAAGACTGCAAGTTCCCGAGAGCAGGGGCGTGGGTCTCCTGTGTGACTAGGACCTCCCCTGCATTAGCGCTGCAACATTAAGTGAGCCCTCAGTGAGGACGGGAGAAACCGGGATTCTCATCGTTATCAGAGGTGGGGGGCAAATTGATGGGGCAGTTGGGTGGGCAGTTTTGCAATATCCATCAGGATTTTATCAGGAATTTCGCTTCTACAAATGTATCCTACAGATCCATTTGTACATGTAAAATGCCATATGTCCAACCTTACTCACCGCCCAGAGCTTCCGACGGTCACAGGAGGCCCTCCTGTGCTTCTTGACATTCCCTGCAGTATCGTCCTCGGTGCTTTGAAGAGATTATACGACGGATGGATAAGCCTTCAAACTTGATCGAAATCGTTGACCCGCCTGAACCCTGGAAGCCTCTGGGATAAGGAAACTGCGCCCTCTACAGGACGTTTTAGGAAGTGGTGAGCCAGAAAGGTGTTCTCAAACAGGGGTTAAGGAATTCCCTTAACCCAGGTACAGGACACAGACAAATAATACAAGAGGGGGCTGGGACTGTTCTTCCTGCCCTCCTTCACCAGGCCTCCTCTGGGCACACCGACCCGGCCAACAGTTACATGAGGCGTGCACTAGCAACTTGGCTCGAGTCAGCGCTGGGCCACCCCTGCAGGCCCTGGAACTGCTTCCAGAGCCGGACCCAAATTCACTTTGAAGAGCCAGGGAGTAGGGATGTCACAGGGCCCAGAGAAGTAAAACAGCGCCTCCAAGATCACACAGCTGCTTGGTGCAGCCCTGGGACTTATTCCTGTAGCGCAGTCTGATTTCCGAGCATGAATTCTAATCCTCTAATCCAGAGGTCTGACCTAATCTGGTTATTTCTGAGCTTTATCTTTGTCACTGGGAGTCTTTCAAGGCAGTCACAATCCATTCCAGAACTCCCCTCCGTGTGTGTTCCACTACCCTCTGGGCCGGCACAAAGTCCTGGCCAGGCCTGGCATGGGAGTGGGGCCAGGTGCCCAGATCCCTGACTTGGTCTCGCTGCTTGTCCTGTGTGTTCCTGGGCAGGGAAGGTGTCCCCGGGGCCTGCAGTCACTCTGTCCTGCCCCTGTGCAGCCAGCCGGCATGGTGATGCCTCGGAGATGCAGCGAAGCCCTCATCCCTGGGCTGGTCCCTGCCTTCCCTCTGCTGGGCAGCCTCCCAGGAGTGCCTGGGCTCTCCCTCCTAATTACTTCCTAGGTCTCACTCAGGGGCCCTGGAAAACTGTGGATCATTTCCAAACCTCTTGGGAGACACAGAGGAATCAAGGGGCTTCTGCAACCCCTGGGAAGACCATGCTGCTGTTTCAAGTACTCTATGCCTAGAGCAGGGCCTGGCAGAGGTCCACAGGGCTACCACCCTCCAAAAACCCCGAACAGAGTGTCGAACTCAGGCCCACACATCCCAGGTCCCGCAAGTGACAGAGTAGCTGCGAGGCAGGGGCTCAGTACAGGGACACTGCCTACTCCTCACTCTGGCAGTTCAGAGCTGCACGCGCGCACGTGTGTGTGTGTGTGTGAGTGTGTGTGTGTGTGTCTGGAATGGGAGGGACTGTGGGAGGGAGCAACCACTGAGCTGAAAAACCTGTTGTTTTGCTTGGCTCTCCATTTCTCCTGACTCATTCCAGGATAACAGCAGCCCAGATCTGGCATCTGATTCAGAGATGGTCTCCAGGAGAGAGGAACGAAGGAGGCTGTTTGATGTCTCAGATTGTTAAGACTGCTGTTACTTAATGCTTTACATGTCATTCAATCATCTGAAGGCTGCATATCGCCAAATAAAAACAATGTGCTATTCCTTCTTGAATGTTTCCTGGGATCAAAGCATGCAGTTTAAATCTTAGAATTTCGGGTGCCACCGAGCTGGTTGGGGAAAAGTTAAGGACCTGGCGTCCAGGCTGTTTATTCTCTGAGTTGAAGGAAAATGGCACTGAGAGAATCTTCTCTTCGAGTTTTGCGCGGGGCTGAATCTGGATAGAAAATCCAGCACCACGGCAGGAGGACGCCTCTTTTCCACAGAGTCTGGAGCATGATGATGATCTTAGAGGGGAAAGAAGGAAGCAGTTGCCGTCCTAAGGGCCGGGAGACCTTCTCAAACAAAATCAGGCCAAGCATGCCTCCCCACCGGGACACTGGATCTTTGCTCAGTGCGGTTACACCCGTTGGGAGCTTGGCTAACCCGTTCTGCTCACTGAAGACCTGAAAGGCTCATTGTTCAGGTGGCCGTAAAGGAACACCCGCAGCGGCTGTGAAAGGCCCACTGTTTCTCGCTTGAAACAGTTGTCTGCCCCAAGGTTTAAATGTATGCAAAACTGTTTTTTTAAAGTCCTTTCTGTCCAAAGGCAAAAAGAGAATGCAAGGAATGGAAAGGCCTGAGCAGCACAGAAACATCTCGGTGTTTTTCATAGAGTAACTTTCCTGGAGCGCCGCTCGTGGCCAGCCATTTCCCAGCCTCCCTCCAGAACACTGGTGTCTATTCACCATTCATTCACCTGGTCTCTGGAGCAGATTCCGAGGGCAGCCAAGCAAAGCACCCAGCAAGTCCATCTCAGACTCTGCAAACATCTTATGCAGGTTTAAGAAGTCTGAAAGGAAGTTTTATAGCTCAGCTCCACTGGGGGCCCAGAAAGAGAGGGTGGGGAGACCCTATTCATTCTCTTACCCCACGTGAGACAACATCCGCTGAGGGGAAACTACTCAGAGAATCTTAATTTGGAACCACAACATAGGGTCGGAGAAGTAATTAATTTTTTTTTTTTTAAAGTCTCTTGATTTACTTTTTTCCTAGTCTCCAGGGTAGACTAGGGCAACACCTCCCCCCATCCAAAGGAAAGGCTCTGTCTGTCTCTCTTGGTCCATTAGGATGAGCCCCACATAGGCCTCTGAGGCTGACCTCAGAGGGAGCGGGCACACGCGGCAGGGGGTGGGAGGCGAGAGCGAGCGAGCGCTCTGCTCTGGGGCTGACGCTGCCGGCGGCGCTAGAACAGGGACAGGGAGCCCCGGAAGAGAGGCTGGAAGAACAGGTCAGGATGGCAGTTTATGGGGCCCTGGCTTCCATGCTAAGGCTTTTGGAATCTGTCCTTAAGGCACGTGGAGATATCTGAAGGCTTTCACACCGTGTTTCTTTTTAAAGAGTTATTATGTAGCAATGATTTAAGAATTAATAGGTAGTTATTTATTAATATATGGTAAAAGCTATTATAGAAACAGATATTAGCAAACCTCCTAATAAGATAGAAATAAAAGCCCCAAACTGAACAAGCGGTAATCATAATGCACAGAAGGGACCACTGGAAACATTTTGGAGAATGGTATACATGCTTTATTGACAATACTTTACACATGGTGGTTTTATAATCTGATTTTTTCACTAAACATTATAAAGTAAATGTCTTCATGTGTTGTTCTATTACATAGTTCTTTTCCTTTTCTATTTATTATTGATTTTGGAAACAGAGGAAGGGAGAGAGAGAAACACCAATTTGTTATTCCACTTATTTATGCATTCCTTGGTTGTTTCTTGTATGTGCCCTGATTGGGGATTGAACCTGCAACCACAGCATATCAGGACGACACTCACCAACTGAGCTACCTGGCCGGGGTCCACGTAGTTACTTTCAACTTTTTTCCAACCTAACATTCCTGAGGGAGCTGACACCCACTCTCTCCTGAGTCACAGGGGTTGAATAATGAGGGTTTTAAGAAAGCAACACTTCCCTTTAGAATGACTGGTCTGTACTATCATTTAGATGGTTGAGCTCTATTTCCATAAAGTATGTATTGGACATTTCAATAGTTTCTACTCTTACACACTTGCCAATAGTGCTTCAGTAAAAATATCTGAATTTATAATTTTGTATACTTATCTGATTAAATTCTTTCAGGTAAAGTTTTTGAAGTTCAGTTGCTGGGTCAAAGATTCTCCCTCTTTATCTGTGCATGTGTGTGTGCGTGTGTGTGTGTATTTAGAAAACTAAAAGGAGAGAAGATCATTCCAATGTCAACTGAGCTAGTGCCCCTCGCCTTTTGCCTTTGTGATCTTACTAGCTCAGATCAGACCAGATTATTTTCATTCTTTATAACCTTTGTCAATCTGGTTGACAAAAAGTCTATTACCTTTATTTTTTCTATTTGTATCTATTTGATTTCTAGTAAGGTTGAAAATTTTTCATATGGCTATCGGCCATTTATATTTCTTCTGAGAATATATACTTCTCCTGAGAATTGTCCACGCATGTACATTGCTCATTTGTCCTTTTAAAGAAAGTTTTTCTTCCTCTTCCTATATGCAGCTGGAGGTGACCTCTGAAAATGGTTCACTATCTGCTCGGCCCATAAAAACCCCACAAAATCATGTGACTCAAGAGGTTCAAATCTTTGTGTTCACTTCGGGGTCACTCGAGAAGCTGCCCAGGCCACCAAGGGCATGCATATCCGGAAGCCATCAAGTGTCTGAGGGATGTCACTTCACAGCAGCCCAGTGCGTCATTCCGCTGTTACAACGGTAACGTCCGGAGGTGTGCTCAGGCCGGACAGTGGGGCTTGGCGCGGGGTCAGTGGTCCCCGGCGCGGGGTCAGTGGTCCCCAGAGCGCTGACTTTTTGCTGCACGAGTTGAAAAATGCTGAGAGTAAAACTGAAATTCAGAATTTAGATGTAAATTCTCTGGTCATCAAACACACTCAAGTGAACAAACTTCCCAAGACGCGGCGCAGAATGCAGAGCTCACGGACCGGGCAGCCGCACGTGAGCCCGCCCTCCCTCCCACGCTGGGGCGAGCCTACTGAGGAACCGCGGATGGCTCCTGAACCGGAAGACGAGGCTGCACAGAAGAAAAAGATACCCCAGAAGAAACTGAAGAAATAAAAACTTACAGCCCAGGAGTAAATTCAGCATAAGATTAATGCTAATAAAAGTACAAAAAGCCCTGGCTGGTGTAGCTCAGTGGTTTGAGCACGGGCTGAGAACCAAAGTGTCGCAGGTTCGATTCCCAGTCAGGGCATATGCCTGGGTTGCAGGCATTGGCCCCCGGCAACCACACATTGATGTTTCTCTCTCTCTCTTTCTCCCTCCCTTCCCTCTCTGAAAATAAATAAATCTTAAAACAAAAAAAGTACAAAAAAAAGCTTTTATCTTATTATTAACAAAGCATTCCATGTTTATTGTCAAAACATCCGAATCAGTTCAATGAGTCATCCAGGACCTCATAGCCCAGAGATAACCAGTGTCAGTAGTTTAGAGTTAGGACTTTTTCTACATGTGTCTGTGCCAAGTAGATGCATGTATTGCAAAAGTGGGCTCTGACACAGATGCTGGCTTTACGCATGTTTGTGAGCAGCTCAGCTTGTTGGAAACACATAGCTACATCACTATTTGTGGTGACTCACTATATGGGTGTCCCATTTTTCCAATTCTTGACCATTTAGGTGGTAACTCTTTATGGCTGTGTCCAGTTCTTTTCCTAGTGGAATCACATTCCAAAGATTTGAACGCCTTCATCAATATCAGCTCTTTGGTATATTATGCTGCAATGGCTTCCCCCCTTTAAATCTTATTCATTCTAGGATACAGTTCATTTTATATTTTAGTAGTAAAATTCATATTTTGATTTTTACATATTGAACCTTCCATTCCAAAGGTAGAGTCCACTTGGTTGTGGTATGTTTTTCAAAGATTTTATTTATTTTTAGAGAGAGGAAGGAGAAAGAGAAGGAAAGAAACATTGATCTGTTGCCTCTAGCACACCCCCAACTGGAGACCTGGATGGCTGTGGTATGTTTTTATGTAATTTTTTTTAATTTACTGATTTTGAGACACAGAGAGAGGAACATCAATTTGTTGTTCCACTTATTTCTGCATTCATTGGTTAATTCTCATATGTGCCCTAACTAGGGATTGAACCCACAACCTTGGCGTGTCAGGATGACAATCCAACCAACCAAGTCACCTTGCCAGGGTGGTTATAGCATGTTGTTATCTGGTTTTCATATCAGGATAATGTTGGCCTCCCAAAATAACTTGCAGTTGAGCCCTGGAAAAAATTACTACAAAATTATTCATAAATAACATTATGAGGTCACTTACCCTAGCTCCTGCCTCTTCCCAACCTGCCCAGCATGTTCCAGGTCCCTAGGACTCTCCTTTTTCATCCTCTGACCAGGAATCTGGGGCTTTGATTACCACACCCTGCCATACTCTTCTGTGGCTGTGCTCACATCCAAGGCTAAGCAGTGAGTTTACTTCCAGAAGGAGTCATGGCAAGCTGTCATGTCAGTTTGATGATACTGCATGTGTGATCTCCTCCAATCTGTCTGCCACTAGTTATGTCTCAGAGTCCTCACATGGGTGCTCTCAGCATTTTATCCAGATTGTGTAGTTGCATTCCGTGGGCAAGAAAGGAAGAGTGTGTTTACTTTTTCTCATCCAGAGCTGAAACTCATAAATTGGGTTTCAATTAATAATTTAATTGCAGCTCCATTTCCACTTTACTAAGCCCTCTCCTCTTCATCTCCTTTGATGTACACTAAGATTTCATAAAAATAAAAAATGTAGCCCTGGCTGGTGTAGCTCAGTGGATTGAGTGCCGGCCTGTGAACCAAAGGGTTGCTTGTTTGATTCCCAGTCAGGGCCCAGGCCTGGGTTGCAGGCCAGGTCCCCAGTGCAGGGTGAGCTAGAGGCAACCACACACTGATGTGTTCTCCTTCTCTTTCTCCTTTCCTTCCAATCTCTCTAAAAATAAGTAAACAAAATCTTAATAAAAATGTAAAAACTTGTATAATTAAGAATTTTGCCATCTAGAAAGTCTTCTTTTAGCCCATCTTTGTTCTTTTCAACTCCCACAGTCTTTTCTTCTACATCTTTCTCTTAGCCCCACCCAAGGGCAGACAGGAAGACAGGCGGGCTGCTCCAATGTTACTGTGAGATTGTCAGGAGCTAGATTTTAGTCTCTACTTAAAAAAAAAAAAAAAAAAAAAGGATTTTCTTAAGGCTGTAACGCTTAAATCTCAGGCCTCCTTTCTGGCATTTTTCTGGAAACAATCCATGAAGGAAGTGCGAGTGTTTCTTTAGGACTGTCCTTTATGTTAAAGGTGGATGACATCAAGGGCACTTGTGTAGGAAGCACGTGCTCACAGAACTCAAGAATTTTGGAACTGAAAGTAATTTTAGAGATCCTCAGTGCCTCAGTTTAACAGATGCAGTCACACACGAACACGGGGCGAGGCTACAGCAACATGGCTGGCATTTCTGATGTGATGTAACAACCAAACGCCCACAGGGCCAGCCTGGGAGGCAAGACAGGGAACAGAGAAGGCTGTGGTAAGCTGTCCAGAAGAGGCTTTGTCTCAGATTTACCCTCTACAGGAAGAGGTCACTATGCTCAGTGTTAGCTAATTATCACCACGGAGGTACACATGCCTTGGATTGTCAGATTTTAGAATTTTTTCAGAGAAGTCAAGTGAGGATTTCTGCGTGAAATCTTTAATATGAACCTTTGCTAACAAAGGTTCCTAACAGTGTCTGGGCCAAATAACACACAGCTATAGCTTATCCTGGGTATGGTACGTAAGACATCCGTTTTGACTTCTGGCTCTGGTAGAGGTTAAAATGGGATTCCCTTTGTTTTCCCATCCTCAGTTAACCATCGGCCTTAGAAAGAGATACAGCTTTGTAAGTTCTTTAAGATAAAGAGGGGTGAGAAAGGCTGGGGTGCAAGCCTTTGCAGTGTAGACCAAAATTGGGAGACTTAAAATCTATTTGCATACCATGTCTTCAGCATTTAAGTTCTACAGAAAGAGGGTTGGCTAAAAACACATCTATAGGAGATATAGGGCATAAAGATCAAACACTCAGGTTTTCAAGTCAAAAGAACTCTCCAAGGAGGTAGCTTTCTGACGATCTGACCCAATTCAAAAAGCTGTCTCATTCTAATGACCTTTTATTACAGCAAGTTACTTTTCCCCAAACCCTGGTTTGCTCATGTGTAATAAATACCTACCATGTAGTAATGTTGTGTGGTTGAAATAGTATGTAGTTGTTTTTTTTTTAAGATTTTATTTATTTTTAGAGAGGGAAGGGGGGGAGATAGAGAGAGACAGAGAAACTTCCATGTGCGGTTGCTGGGGGTCATGGCCTGCAACCCAGGCATGTACCCTGGCTGGGAATCGAACCTGGGACACTTGTTTTTTTGTTTTTTTGTTTTTTAATTATTATTTTAGGTTGAGAGAAAGGGGAAGAGAAACATCGATTTGTTGTTCCACTTCTTCATGCACTCACTGGTTGATGCTTGTATGTGCCCTGACTGGGGATTGAACCCATAACGTTGGTGTATTGGATGACGGGCTAACTGAACTACCCGGCCAGGGCCACATACTGTTTAACACAGTGATGTGGAATTGTTTGAAGGTCATGATCAAACAGATGCTATAGAGATGTAATCTGGGGGCTGTAGGCTGAATAAATAGTGTAGATACTAGAGGCAGAAAGAAAAAAAGCAAGGCTGGAGTTTGGATAGACAGGATTTGGAAATAACTTTAACAAAGGGAGTATCTATCTTGGAAGGTGAATGAGATCATCAATAGTGTGTACAAACACAGAAGATGCTGATGACAATCCAGGAAAAGTGCTATTCAGAAGCAGCAGAAGCAGAAAAATGTTGAGAAAAAATGCTTAGAAACTTCAATGCTATGGAAAACCAGGGAACAGTTAAGAAGGTATGGCAAAACCAGCACCTGTTTTTCCAAAATCTTATTTTGGATGCCATGAAATAATTCTTATCAACGTTGAGGCAATTGGCCATTTGAATCCTGTTCAAATGACCTCTAATAGATACATGGACTATAGTATAATAGCATTTCAAACTTGGAAAAGATTGGTCATCTTAAATACTTTCATACCAAATGCCAGACCTTAACCAAAATCTTACACAGGTGGTTGGTTATACTTATGAACATGGGCAACAACTTCTTTGCAAGTAACCTCCATTTTATTGTTGCAGTTAACATTTTAAAAGCTGTTCTTCAATGGATATTTTTCCCACATTCATATAAGAAGATACCATCTTTTCTGTTTCCCACATCATCTCTTGTCCCTACTGCTCTGTAGTTCCAACTATACATGATACGGCTTCAAACAAATTCACTACATTAGTCATGCTCTTGTATCACTTCAAAACTAATGCCCAGAACTGAACACCATACTCCAGATATGGCGTGACTAATGCCAAGTGTAGAACTAGATGCGGTCGTTTCCCCTTCATCGTGGGGAATGCGTTCCACAAGCCCTCTTTGGAAATGAGGATATTACCAAACCCTATATATGTGTCCCAATGATAAGTTTTAATTGATAAATTAGGTGCGGTAAGAGATTAATAAAATAGAACAATCACAGTAATATAGTAGAATAAAAGGAGAATAACATGTGAATGTAGTCTCTCTGATAACCAATCTAACCTAAAGCTCGGTGACTAACAGGCAAGCAGTGCATACAATGTGGATGCGCTAGACAGCGATGATTCATATCCTTGGTAAAACGGAGTGGGATGGCTTGAGATATCACGCTGCCCAGAACAGCACACAATTTAAAACTTAAGAATTATTTCCAGAATTTTCCATTTACTATTTTTGGACCACAGTTGACCGTGGATAACGAATGGTGGAAAGTGAAACCACAGATAAGGGGGTGGCGGAAGGAACTACTGTCTCTCTCACTTTGGGTATCGTGCAGGTAAGGGACACAAGGAAGCTCCTGTTAACAGGGTCCCAATGCTAAGATTAGTGTGATGGCTAACGTAGGCTTTTAGCTTCTTTCCAATGCCCCACACTAGGCATTAACAAAAGGCAGCCCAGCTGTTTCTGTCTGCCTTGTATTGCCCCCTAAATTGCACTGAAGTAGTCAGTCACTACAGCTCAGAGCAAAACTCAACAAATTACAACACCCTGAACTTTTTCTCGTCATGAATCTGTCATACTGCACTATCATACGTATCTTTAAATACAGGGCCCACATCGACTCAAGACAGAAGTTTGTTCTCTGCTCCTTTCCCTATTTCTGAACTCTTAAACATCCGTGTATTTTAAGAGTGATTAATCAATTGAGTACAATTATCTAGTCTTACTTGGAATTATAGTAGGATAAGGCAAATAGAAGGTGAACATAATAACTTTGTACTTAATATGAAGCCAGTTTAACTATTGTTCAAAAATATTCACGCATTGTTACAGAATTGTTTCCTGTTTTCAGATTTTACTTGACATCGAGTATTACACTAAGCACACAATAAAGGAAGACTAAAATTGCTCAGAGAATGGGGATTTTATGATTTGCTGAATATTTCAATTACTTATTGCTACATATATTATATGGCTGATAATAAAACACCTTTAATATTAAATTAAAAATACTGGCTTGGGCCCTGGCTGGCATAGCTCAGTGGATTGAGCGCGGGCTGCGAACCAAAGTGTCGCAGGTTCGATTCCCAGCCAGGGTACATGCCTGGGTTGCAGGCCATAACCCCCAGCAACCGCACATTGATGTTTCTCTCTCTCTCTCTCCCCCCCTTCCCTCTCTAAAAATAAAATCAATAAAATCTTAAAAAAAAAAAATACTGGTTTGGGACTATATGTTATGGTCACTGCTATAAAGCATGTTGATTAAAGCCTGATCCATGTACCACTTGCGTCTGAACCATCTGTAACTAGAGAAAAAGCCTAATCTGGAATGGTCCTACAGTGCTTGTTAGAGGCAGTTTCTGTGTATACCCACATGGAACGAACTTCAAGATTCCAAGACACCTGGTAACACAAGGAAAGAAGGCACAGCGCAGGGCAACGCAGAGACCACGTAGGAAAGAGTACACAAATGGGTGACGGGGACCGCCTCTGGGAAGCGGCAGGGGGTTGGGGGGGGGAGGAGACATTTTGTGTCCTATACTCCTTCATATCTTTCCAGTTTTTCAACGTGTGTATAAACCATCAGTTCGAATAAAGACCTAAGAGAAAGCCACCTTAAAATGCCCATTCTCAGGCTTATTCTGGCTCTCCTCAGTCAGAATCTTTGGAAATTACAGGTTAGAAATCTAAATTTTTAGAATGTTCTCCAGAGAACTCTTATAAACAATCAAAGTGGAGACCTCTGCTATGAATACTACCTTTCTATGACACTATGAAGTGCTCCCTTTCTTAGGAACATTTAAAAAAATTAGGTCTGTCAAATTCAGTATAAAAATGAACACTATTAAATGATTGGTTCATAACATGAATTCATAATATTGGGTTGGCCAATTAGTTCATTTAACTTTTTTCCATAAAAGACAATTTTCATTTTCACCAATAACTTTATTGATTTGGATATCTGGAGGATGTTGGCTATCTCCCACATGGTAGAACGCTGATTGTTCTCAATTAATGTCTTGATCGGATCGCTGTCAGCTCGTCTCCCCGACGGTGGAGCATCCATCAGCAAGAAACCTCCAGCACGAAACTTCACAAACCACTTCTGACACGTTCCATCAGTCACAGCGCCTTCTCCACACACCGCACACATCTTTTCCATTTCAGTGTGTTTTTACCTTTCTTGAAATAGAGCATATGCCAAACAATCTTGCATAATTTCTTCCATCTTCAATATTAAAATGGCTACAAAAGCTCACCAATTTTTTTAAAATGCACACTGATATGACAGCTGTCACAAAATACAATTGAACAAAATTGTTTCAAATGAAGTTAAAGACAACCAAGCACTACCACAGCCATCTTATGAAAAAAAAAACAACAACAAAAAAAACAGGATGAACTTTTCGGCTAATCCAGTATGTTTTGAGACCATAATAACATGACCACACAAAAGTTTATGTGGACTTCCGATCAATATAGTGGCGTGGGCAGATGTCAATTGCCACGTCCCACAACCACATCAAAATTACAACTAAAATATAGAACCACCATCACTCAGAACCAGCAGAAATCAAGCTGAATGGAAGTCTGACACTAGGAATTAGAGAAACCACATCCATCCAGACTGGCAGGAGGGGCACAGACACTGAGCACGCAGGTCCAACACCCACACGTGGTGGATAAAAACTCAGGAGGGATATCTTGGAAGTGAGGAGTCCCAGCCCCACACAAGGGACCCCAGCCCAGGGTTCCAGTGCCAGGAAGAGAAGTCCCTGTAACTTCTGGCTGCAAAGACCAGTGGGGATTGAGTCAGTGGAAGAAACCATTGGAGCCCCAAACAGTTCCTCTTAAGAAACCCATGCAAGGACTCACCTAACTCAGACTCACTCTCTCTGAGCTCCAGCACTGGAGAAGCAGCTTGAGAGGTCCCCGTGGCATACAGGGAGAAAACTGAAGTGCCTGGCATCAAGGAGAGCAGAGGCCATTGTTGCCCTTTTCTGAACCTTCCCCCCACAGAGCCAGCAAGCTGGTGCCATATCCACCAACCTGGCTAACACTGGTTGCCCAGCCCTTCGAGATCTCCTGAGACTCCACTCCACCCCACCCAACTTCCTAAACCCTCTCAAACAAGCAACAGCTGGCCTCAGTGAGACCCAGGCCCCGCACAAGCAGCAGCCAGCCTAGATGCAGTTTAGCTTGGCCTGGGAATCTCCAAGCCCAGCACAAGTAGCAGACATCTCAGGCAGGGTGCCCCAGGCAAAACACAAACAGGGGCTGCCCTTGGCCTGCACCACTAGGGAAATCCCAGAGCCTCCACACCCAGTGGACAGCTACAATCTCAGAGCACTGCCACCCTGCCCTTGCATAGCTGATCCTCCACAGAGGGCAGAGGGTGGTGGTCAGTGGTCACAGCCAGTCCCTGCCACTGACTGGCCTGGGTAAATCCCTTCCACTGACCTGCCACAGCAATCAAGAATCAACTACAAGAGGAAGGTGTACTCAGCACAAACAAAGTGCACACCTCGAGTACCCAGTTTGGGTGGTGGTAGGGCAGGCTGTGCCACAGGACCTTACAGGATACCTGCTACATTAGGCCACATTACCAAGACATGGAATCAAAGCAGCTCTACCTAATACATAGGAACTCACAAGGAGGCTGCCAAAATGAAGAGACAAAGAAACTGGCCCAAATGAAAGAACAGGTCAAAACTCCAGAAAGAGCTAAACAAAATGGAGATTATCAATCTCTCAGATGCAGAGTTCAAAACAAGGGTTATCAGGATGCTCAAGGAACTTAGTGAGGACCCCAGCAGCATAAAAAGGACCCAGTCAGAAACATGGATACACTAACTGAAATAAAGAACAATTTACAGGAAAACAACAGAAGAGTGGATGAAGCCAAGAATCAAATCAGCAGTTTGGAACACAAGGAAACAACCCCCCCGCCCAAAACAAAAACACCCAATCAGAACAAGAAAGAATCCAAAAAAACTAGGATAGTGTAAGCAGCCTTTGGAACAATTCAAGAGGTCCAATATTCATGTCATAGAGGTGCCAGAAGGAGAAGAGAAAGAGCAAGAAGTTGGGAATCTACTTGAAAAAGTAATGAAAAGAAAACCTCCTTAATTTGGTGAAGGAAATAGACATGTAAGTCCAGGGAGCACAGAGTCCCAAACAAGATGGATGCAGAGGCCCACTCCAAGACACATCATAATTAAAATGCCAAAGGCTAAAAGATAAAGAAAGAAATCTCAAAAGCAGCAAGAGAAAAGCAGTTAAGTTACCCACAGGGGAGTTCCCATAAGACTGTCAGCTGACTTCTCGAAAGAAACTGCAGGCAAGAAGGGACTGGCAAGAAGTATTCAAGGTGATGAAAAGCAGGCATCTACAGCCAAGATTGTTCTACCCAGCAAAGCTATCACTTAGAACTAAAGAACAGATAAATGGCTTCCTAGACAAGGAAATAAACTAAAGTTCATCATCACCAAGCCATTATTATATGAAATGTTAACTTAAGAAAATTGATGGTTGCCAGAAGTGACAGAGGAATGGGTGAAGAGATGAAGGGGTTAAGAAGTACAAATAGGTCATCACAGAACAGCCACAGGGTTATATAGTACAGGAAACTGTAGTAGCTGAAGAACGTGGACAAGAACAATTGTGCAGGGATTGTCTGAGGGTGTAGGGAATGCTGGGGAAATGGGAGTAAAGGGGAAAAAATCAGGACAACTCTAAGAGCATAATCAATATATATTTTTAAAAATATATTTTAAACTTTATGCTTTTTATCAATAAACAGAAAAATGACTTAAAATATTGCTGACTTAAAAAAATCAAGTATGGTTTGCTATACTGTTAATTTTGCATTTTTAATTCTAGCTCTCAAAGAAATAGAACAAGTGAAGACAAAACTAATTTGTAATGCATTATATAACTAGGCTGGGTGAGAGAAATCAATTTGTTTTAAAGATTTTATTTTTGGAGAGAGGGGAAGGGAGGGAGAGAGGGAAACACTGATGTGTGAGAGATACATTGATTGGTTGCCTCTCCCACAACCCCCCCTACTTGGGACCTGGCCTGCAACCCAGCATATGCCCTGATTGGGAATCAAACTGGTGACCTTTTGGTTTGTAGGCCAGTGCTCAATCCACTGAGCCACACCAGCCAGGGCTCAATTTTTTTTCCCTTTGGTATCATTAAATTAACTGCAACATGGGCATGCACTAATAACACACAAAAAAGCCTGATATGCAGAGAATAACAGGTAAGTAAATTAGTTGCCAAAACAATTGGTTCAAGAATGCATCAGCAGGGTGATAACCAATGCTGCTTTTGACGAGAGAGTTCAGTTCAATTTGAAAGTTGTCAAAGCAGCCTTGGCTGGGTGACTCAGTGGGTTGGAACCTAGTCCCGTACACAGAAAGACTGTGGGTTTGATCTGCAGTCAGATGATGTAGGTTTTGGGTTCGATCCCCAGTGGAGCATGTATGGGTAGCAACCAATAGATGTTTCCTTTCTCTTTCTCCCCCTTCTTCTCTAAAATCAGTAAAACTATATCCCTGGGTAAATATTAAAATTTTTTTTGATTGTCAAAGAAGATACTAAAATATGTTCATGTCATTTCAAACAAGATGATTAATGTGGGTATATTCACAGCTATGAAAACAATTTAGCCATAAAATATAATGAAAAAATATACTGAAATAATTATATTAGTAAAAAACTTAAATGGTGCCATTTGTATATATGGATGAAGACACCTAAAGCAAACGCAAAATTTTGAAACAGGATGAAAACACTTTTGAAACCTAACTGCAAGATAAAGCGGGCCGCTTGGCAAAGTGCTGAGCATAAATGCGAAAATCTCTCAATTTCAACTATGTCACTTAAATTGATGTGCAATCTTTAAGTTAACTTACTCTGGACTCCAATGCCCTCATCTGAAAAATAAGAAATATTAACCCTTCACTTATTCTTACTGTTATGATGGTTTTAAAAAGGAAAATGTGTAAAACCACCAGGCATGACATCTGTCATTAGTGTGATACATTTCAGTTCTGTTCTTCTGTTAAGCAGAACTGTGAAAAACAAGTTTCCAAAATTTTACTGGGTGACTTGTTACTCAACAGAATAAAATGAGACCCAGAAGTATTAGAATTAAAAAAAGAAAATAGCTTGCCTGACAGACACAGACAGCAGCAGGTGACAAAGCCTGAGCTTCCTGTCCTAGCTTGCCGATGGCCGTCTCCCGCGGTCTCCTGGCCCTCTAAGAGTCCAGGGGAAGGTTCTAACCCAAGAAAGAAATTGAACCAGTATGTTATTGAAAATTTCTGGAAATTATGTGCTCAGGCGACAAACATGTATCAGGAATAACAAGATTTAAGTACTCAATACTTTTAAATATGGTTTTACTAAAGCATAAGTCATTTCAAAGCAAAAGTAGTTTATGATGTCAATTCTGACATATAATACATTTGTCATTATATGAATTTAAGTTTTTATTTGTGTATTTCACTGTAGTGCTGTGACAACAAAATGACATCTGTGTACCAGAGCATACACACATCAACAGTAAGATGTAACTTTTTATTACACCACTGCTAGAATATTTAGCTTTTTGTAGGACATATATAAGCATGTAAGATTGGCCACACCAAATAATTTTCTGTTTTTTTCCCCCTTAGATAATCTTAATTTTTTATCAGTAATACTTTATCAACTTCACTGTTAATAGAACTGTAAATTATCTGGGTGATAGGGTATGGGGATGGGGGAAGAAATCATTCAATTGTGTTACACTGTAATAGTCGTTAAAGTAATCTCACACACATCAATAAGGAACTGTCATCATAATTAAGGGCTAGTTACTGTTGTTAGTTGCACAATGATAAAGTTCTTTCCAAAATATTGGTTAGCCCACTTATAGTATGAAAAATGCCCTCTCCACATATGCAGAAGAAAAAAATATTCAGAAAGTTATTTTTGGCCTTGCTATGTCAAAAAGTCAACTGTACAAAGATCTACCTGTCAAACCTAAAATTATAATTTTAAAAGTCTATAAAAACAAAAATGTCATGCATTTTTATCAATTATGCAGAGGCTTTAAAACTGTTGCAAGACCATATAGTATATATTAGCTTTTATACTGCTAATGCACAACTAACAGCAAACTTGATTAGATTAACAGAAATCTGTCTTAATTACACCTTTATATATCACACTAGAGAGACAAATGTCACAAGATCTGCAGAAATATTCAGTCTGAGCACTTAAATGGCAGGATAACTTTTTGTGTTATAATCCATCACATATAGAATAATAAAACAAAAAACAAATCTGCAGTCTCACGTTACAAAAAATAATGTACTGCTGTAAAATATTAAAGAGTAAAGGATATCGTCTATAACACAAAGAACTAGTGTCAAAAAACAAAACCTCTAAATAAAAATCTCAAATACACATAGCAACTGAAGCACAAATACTGCATTAAATACAGTAAAGATTTAATAAGACTAGTTAATAAAAGACACAAAAATAGGGGGAACTAGGGCAACCAGTAAATAAAACCAAAATAATGGGAAAAAATCTGAATCACTGTTTTCCCCCTAGCTGGAACACAATTTTGGGGGGTTGTCTTTCCATTCATATAATACCTAACACTGTACATGAAGATTTTAATGTCACAGAAAAACTTGGTTCTTCTATGAAATTCTTGATACATTTTTTGAAGTACACATTATTATGAATGAAAAACAGCCTACAGATGGGCACCTATTATTTTAACACTGCAGATTCACAGAAACTTTTTAAAAGTTATCGTAATCTTTTTTGTCTTTCTTCCCTTCCGCTTCAAATCCATCAACTCCATCACTATCCCTTCTTCGTTTCCTGTTGTTGTGGATGTTAAAACGTTGGCTCATTTGGGGTAATGGATCCATGCCTAGAACTTTGTGTATCTGGCGGAATGCAAGGAGTCTCAATGCAAACTGCAACAAAGAGAGTCAGAATTTAGGGTTAATTAAAAAGACCAAAATAATAATTATTAAGTTTACTCCCCCATATGTACAGAAGTCTGTTTAATGAAAGAAATACCTTGAACAATATTATTAGTTTCATAAGTGAAATACTCCCTATGTTCTGCTGTTTTTATTTTCAGGTTGTTCTGTGTGCATGCTAATTTGTTTTTGATTTTTTTTTTTTAATCTAAGTTAAAAATTAAATCTTTAAACAATTTAGTATTATGTTCATTTTAAAAAATACCCTGAAACTATACAGAGCAAAAGACAAGTGTCTCATTCACCGACTGAACCCTCTTTGGGTCACAGTCACCTATTTTCCCACTGTGATACCCATGGACGTAGGCTCAGCACCAGCAGCACACGCACAATGTACATACATACACTTCCCTGGGTTTACAGAAAAGAGGATCACACTTCTTCAACTTGTTACACTTCACAAGTGAAAACGATTTTCACTACATGGCTGCGTATACACAGGAATATGTTAGGCACTGATGGCACAAGACACCATGAAATCTTGAAACTAAAAGGACTTCTGAGACATAATTTAATCTATTCCTCAACTTCTGAAAAATATATCCCTTAAACTAACTTATGGAGATTTTATAGTCATTTGATTGAATGGCAACTTTAACTATACGGTTATTAACCTCAAAGTAATTGTTTAGACTATTTTTTGAGACATAGGTCACATAAGATTCAGCTTCCCTGACAACCACTAATCTACTTTTCTGTCTCTACAGATTTGCCTACTATGGATATTTTACATAAAGAGTCATATGGCATTTTGTGCCTGGTTTCTTTAACTCAGCAAAGATTTTCAAGGCCCATCCATACTGTAGTGTGTATCAGTACATTCCTTTTAATGACTGAATAATATTCTAGCATGTGGATGTACTGTATTTGTTTACCCACCCATTCATCAACAGAACATTGGGACATTTCCACTTCTCAGCAATCATGCATAATGCTGTTATGTATACTGATATACAAGTTTTTATGCAGACATATTTTCAGTTCTATTGGGTATATACCTAGAAATCAAACTATTTTTTTCAAAGTGGCTGCTATTTAGACTATTTTTAACCTTTTTCTTCAGCTGATACAGTACATTTAGTACATTTCTGGAATCAAAAAAAAATGGAAAGCTATAGCAGTTTTTAAATTGATCAAGTCTTTCATTCATTCTTTAGGTTTTTTCCTTTTCCATAATTCTTCTAACAGGATTGATAACTGATAATGATAGCCAATATAAAAGTTGGAGAATGAAGGTGAACAGCAGTCATTGGAAATATGGTGTTGGAGGAAAGCTCTGCAGATATCTCAGACCACCAGAAAGACTAGTAAGTGGGTCCCAGGGCAAATTAAGACTAAAACATCATTGGAATAAAAAATGACAAAACTGAAGCTGTCCTACTTTGGACATACTATGAAAAGGCGGCAGGAAAAGAGAAAAACCAAATGAGAGATGGACTGATTCTACAAAGGAAGCCACAGGCATGAGGTTACAGGAGCTGAGTTGGACTGCTTAGGACAGGACCTTATGGACACGACTCATTCATTCAGTCACCAGGAATCAGAGCTGACACAATGCCACATAACATGCACTTTATAATTATACATATTAACGCATTTAATCCCTCCAACTTGAGCCAGATAATGCTTTTATTCCCATATTACAGATGAGATGGCAGAGCTGGTATTCAAACCAGGGAGTCATGACTCCAGAGCACACACTTTTAATCACTGCATTACACAGCTAGAGGCAGGAGAGGCTAAATTATAACAAAAATTACCATAAACCACAAGGCACATTACTTCTGTACAACCAGATGACACAGTTTCTCCACCAATATTGATATATAATTTAATACTCAGATTTAATGAGACACTGAAAATACTGCTTTATTTTTATATTTATATAATATACTTAACTAGACATACACATAGTTAAAATAATACAATTTCAGACCATATTAGTGAAAACTAGTTTAAAGTACAATCCCCTTTAAGGACTTACTTATTAAAGAAGCAGAGAAATGAAGCAGTATTTTTCTTCTAAAGGACAACTATACAAAAACAAAATCCTATGGCAGTGACCCAACAAAGCTTTGGGATTAGGAGCACACTTTCACCTGTGCACTGGATGTGATGTCCTCACGCTGCTGGTCTGTCATCGTTGCCAAGGTATCAAAGGGATCCTTCTCACAAGGATCCAAAAGTCCAGGACTACCTACAGCCATCACAAAGGTGAGAAAAAAAACATTAGCTTTCTGTAAAAGAAGAGTTCTTACTCAATTATCAAACATAAATATTAAAAGTAAAACTTACCTTTCAGAATAATCCCCGAAGAAATGCACTCAAAGACTCTTCTCAGCGCATCTCCAGGGCTCTGGGGACTGGAAGCACTGCTGATTGCTTTCTCTACTAGTAACTCCATAGCCTGAAGATAAAAACATAAAAAAATGTGTTTAACAGCTTACAGACCAAGCATGAGAGTGGCAAACTACTTAATGAAAATTAAAAACTTTAAAGACTGAAAAAGTTACACAGAACAAATCACAAAAACAGAAAATAAGAATGCATGTAATATAAAAACAGAGTTAACTATAAAACAAGTAATGAAAACAAAACTCATAAGACAATACAAAATTTGCATTTAAAAAAGATTTTATAATTTATTCTTAATGAAGAAAAACAAATAGATTCAGAGGTTTTTTAAATTGTTTAAATTATTGCTATCCTTTCCTAAAATAGGACAGTCCTTAAAATCCTTTAGACATTTAGAAGCTCACATACATTTATTTTTTAATACCTACAGACTAATGATACGTACTAGGGAGTTATATGAGGCCAATCTTCTTTTTAAAAAAGATTTTACTTATTTATTTTTAGAGAGGGGAAGGCACCATGAATACGAAGCAACAGTGTGTGGCTGTCTCTGGAGCGCACCCTACTGGGGATCTGGCCCACAACCCAGGCACAGCATGTGCCCCAGTCCGGGAATCAAATCAGTTACACCCTTTGGTGTGCAGGCTGGCACTCAATCTACTGAACCACACCAGCCAGGGCAGGAGGCCAGTCTTCTAAGTAGAGAAGACTTTTTTTTTTTTCTTTACAAACAATGTATATTATCTAAATTTTCATTTAATGCATAACTGAACTTCTATTATCCCTAAGCAAAACACAAATTATGCTTTCACTGTAAATTACTTTGGAGAGACTCAAAATCTAAACCAATGAATAGAATACAAAAGTAAAAGTACAGATTTAGAAAGCAGTCAACCCAATGATGTATTCTGAGGGGCCTATTAAAAATGTGCTTCCATTTAGATTTAAAAAATTGAGATATTATTCCCATGATAACATTGATTCTCAAGTTTATTTTTTGAAAGACGTTATTTATTTTTAGAGAGAGGGGAAGTGAGGGAGAGAGGAAGAGAACCATCAATGTATGGTTGCCTCTCAAACAACCCCTACTGGGCACCTAGCCTGCAACCCAGGCACATGCCCCCAAACTGGGAATCAAACCAGTGACCCTTTGGTTCACAGGCTGGCACTCAATCCATTGAGCTACACACCAGCCAGGACCATTCTCAAGTTTAAAGTTTATAATTCAGTGGAGGTTTTTTTTTGCTTGTTTTTTATTTTTAAAGATTTTATTTATTTTTAGAGAAGGGGGGAGGGAGGGAGACAGAAAGAGAGAGAGAGGAGCATTAATAGGTTGCCTCTCATACACGCCCCATCCAGGGACTGAAACCTCAACCCAGGCATGGGCCCTGACTGGCAATGAAACCACTGACCTTTTTTGCTCTTTGCAGTACAATACCCAACCGAGTCACAACTGTCAGGGCTACAATGAAGTGGTTTTCAGTATACTTACAAAGTTGTTCAACCATAACCACTATCTAATGCCAGAACACATTCATCACCCCTAAAAGAAACTCCATACCCATTAGTAGTCATTCTCCATTTTCTCCATTCCCCTCGCAATGACTAAATCACTTTCTACTTCTATAGATTTGCCTATTCTGGACATTTCATACAAATAAAACCATGTGGCTTTTTGGGTCTGGTTTCCTTCACTTAGCATAATGTTTAAAGGTTCACCCATGTTGTAGCTTTTACCGATAACTTAAATTTTAGACAAGACCACCAATAACAATTCAAAGAAATTAAATGGACTAGAAATATAATGAAATCCCTAAAATAATACTGAAGCTGAAAATACCTTAGTGAGAATCCATTTTTAGTTGCCTGCGTAAAAAGCTCAGATTTAATCAGAGGTAAAAACTACGTCAAGCTATTCACTCCAAAGCCATTACTCAGATTTTAAAATAAGAATTCTAAGGTGTTTGGACTTGTGAAGAATGAGATTGTAAGAAAGAAGGGAATTAAAAAAAAAACAGTGCACATTAATGGCAGTAAAAAATAACAGGTTTTGCCTCAGCTGGTGTGGTTCAGTGGAATGAATACCAGCCTATGAACCAAAGGGTCACCAGTTTGATTCCCACTCAGGGCACATGCCTGGATTGCAGGCCAGGTCCCCAGTAGGGGGCATGAGAGAGGCAACCACACACTGATGTTTCTCTCCCTCTCTCTAAAAATAAATAAAATCTTAAAAAAAAAAATGACAGCTTGTACTGGTCATTCAAGGTAAATGAACAGGCCCTGGCTGGGTATGTCTGGACCATTGTCTCCATGTCACAAGGTTGTGGGTTTGATCTCTGGTCAGGGAACATATAGGAATCAACCAATTAATGCATAAATGGGTGAAATAGCATATTGATGTTTTTCTCTCTCTGCCCTACCTCTCTAAAATCAATTTTTAAAAAATGACAGTAGCATGAGAGATTGGAAAAAAAATTAAAATGTTCATAATGATAAACATAAATCACAACTAAAAAAATCAAGATGGTTCAGTTTACCCAGTTTAAGAACATAGATGTTGTTCAAGACATTTTAAAAGGATTTTCATTAAAAAATTTTTAGTATGTTAAGGAATTAGCTTCAGTTTTCCAGACAAATCTATGAATGTATATAAAAAAACACCTCTCCTTGCTGAACAAATCAAGTATTATTTTAAGACATCCAACAGATTGTGAAATCCTGAAGGACAGGTCAATGTCATATATTTTGAATGCTAGGCCTAGTATAAATGAAAATACTCAGCATATAGAAAACACTCAGTAAATATTTGTGAAACAGAATATTCCAGGAAAGAATGTGAAAATAATCCTGCTTATAAAAAGAACCAAGGTAATAAATAAGGAAACTGCTTACTGATTTTGTGCTAAAAATATAAAATTGAAGCCATAAAATATTCAACTTGCCATAAATACCTCAAACTTTTATTAAGTTCCTATAGAGAATGTTAAGAAAAAAATAAGTATTAAATAATTACCTATAATCTATATGTCAAGATAAAAAAGGTATTTCAAATAATTCAAAGCTTTTTAAAAACTGCTTATTGACTGACCTTATAGAGTGGGAATTTGTGATATATACTTCCATATAAAGGTAGGTAAAAACTAATTAAAAACCAAGGAAGAAATGATTTACGGAAAACAGTAAGTTAATATATTTAAACACACAATGAAACTAAGTCAACTATCTGAACTTCTAAGATCACTTGCTGTGAAGCAAGCAATTAAAAATATTAATTTTCTACAGAACATGGTTATCCTCTAAGCAGATATCTACAGTTAGGGAAGCAATAGAAGTAAAGTATACACAGTTTATAAACTCTGAAATATGCATACATGCATTCAAAAGTAAAAGGACAGTATCAAAGACGAAGAATCAAATTAGGGAAATGATATTCAGGCTTTAATGTAAAGGATCTCGGGGACTTAAGTCACTTAAGGAGAAAAGCTCTCCACATTAAATGATTTGAAACAAATGATTGCAATATTTATTTTTAAGTCATGGAGCATATTTTTCCTTCCAATCTCTAGTAGCATATTTTTCAATTGTTTCTTATTTACTAATTTTAGAGATTGGGGGAGAGAAAGAAAGAAATATCGATTTGTTATTCCACGCTTGTATGTCCCCTGACCAGGGATCAAACCTGCAACCCTGGCGTATCAGGATGACACTCTAATCAACTGAGCAAACGAGCCAGGGCCCCATCTCTGGCAGTACTAACAACAACAGCACTTACTAAGTAGCAGGCACCATGCTAAGCACTTTAAATGCATGGTTTCATTTAATTATCATAACCAGATGCTAAGACCACAATTTTAAAGATTAAAAAAAGAAAACTTAAATAGGCGAAGTAGCTTGTCTAACACCATACAATTATTACAAGGTAAAAAGACTAGGATTTTTAACCCAGATCTGTCGGACTCTAATCCTGTTTTTGTTACTAAAGATTTAAATAGGGCTATTATACTTAAATGAAAGCACAAAAAAATATTCAGTGCAGTTGTTTATCTATCTGTACTGACTGGGAACAACGGAAATATCTAACACTAGGAATTCTGGTTAAATAACAGTAGCAGTAGCAGTTATCCCCTTCATCATTATAACTTATATTATACACTAAAGCACTGTTCTGAATCTTTATATACATTATTCAATTCTGATCATCACAATCACTGTGAGGAGACAGATATGACTACTATCCCCATTTCACAAATAAAGAGTTTATGTTATTAAAATAGGACTTTATGAATACCATTACAACAAACAACTGTATATACAAAAGGCATTTCTGTATTCCAGTTGACATAGGTAATATTGCCATGTGAGTGAGGCTTCCATTCTTAAATCTATTTGCAGGGTGTTTTATTTGTGTATTATACTTAAACATAGTACCTTATTTTATAATCAACAATTCTTATTAAAAACTGTCAAGTCTTTTTTCTTAAAGATTTTATTTATTTATTTTTAGAGAGAAGGGAAGGGAGGGAGAAAGAGGGAACGAAATATCATTTATTCCTCTCTAGGAATAAATAAATAATTTTTAAAAAAGGATCTTTGTGGAAGTGAGGAAGAGTACAAGAATCCTAATTATCCACATCTAATTATCTCTAACAATAGACATTTGCCTAACATGCAGATAAAAAAATAAATAAGGTAATATCTTCCACAGGAGTAAGGGTTAGGGAAAAAGTGATATATCCAAGATGGCTATGACTCTCAACAAAAGTCTGCCAAAGTGACTGAACATGCCCTCAAACCCCTCTTGACTCAGGGAAGTATAAGTTGTTGCTGAGATGAAAACAAATATAAATACAGAGAATTCTGCACAGGTAAAGGCTCCACGAGCCCACCCCAGATTTGAAACCTGCAGTCTAAAGATGTGCCAATGGAATGCACCTACAGAGCATTTGATCAAGACAAAGGAGAAAGCACAACCCATGTCTCCAACAAGGCTGCATGCAACCAAACCCTACTTCTTTCCATAAGCAACCCTTCAAGCAGAGCTCACAACTGAGAAAAGGAGAGGTTTTTAAAAACGTGTGCATATATTCAAAGCAATTCTTGTTGGAATGTCTCAGCACAAAAAGCTGACTTTGTAATGGAACTGATGATGCTAAACGCTATTGAGATGAAAAACAAAAACAAACCAGGCATGATATCTTTGTATTTGGGTGAAACATAGGATGAAAAATCTATTTTCTATTAACTCTCGGTGATAATGATGGATTAATATAAGTTCATCACTTGTTGACAAATGTACTGCTCCACTGCAAAATGTTGATGGGGAGGCTGTATGTGGTACAGAGTATGTGGGAACTCCTCATATTATTGTATTTCACTCAATTTTGCTATGAACCAAAACTGATCTAAAAATTAATGTCGATTAAAAAAAAACAAAACACTCCAGTCCTGGCCAGGTAGCTCAGCTGGTTAGAGCATCATCCTGACACACTAAGGGTACAGGTCTGATCTCTGGTCAGGGCACATACAAGAAGCAACCAATGAATAAAAAAATGGGTGGAACAATAAATCAACACCTCTAAAAAAACCCCACTCTGGAGAATTTGAATTTAAGGGAATAAAGATATAATCTGCTAATGTTTTGAGTTATAAAAAAACTTGATGAAGAGTTCCAGCCAAGATGGAGGTGTAGGTAGAAACCCTTTGCTTCCACATACAACCAAAAGGAGGATAACCGCCAATCTAAAAGCAGTAAACAACCAGAAGTGCCAGAAAATGAAACTGCATGGAACTCGGACAATGAAGGAGTTCAAAATATATTCACCCAAACTGGTTGGAAGCAGATGGGCAACTGGGCGGGCAGAGAAGACCGGGCAAGGTGGAGGACTGTGTGAGCAGGGCTGGCTGAGAGGTCCAATGGCAAGGTGGTGGACCCTGGGAGTAAGATGGGCTGGCTGACTGGGAAACTAAGACTCAAAGCTAACTGTAAACTATGGTGGGGGTTGCCACGGTGGGAGAAACTCCCAGTGTCACACTCGAGTTCATTGGAAAGAGGGGCTAGAGCCTGACAAGCGAGTTCCATTGTTCCCTCTCTGGCCCTTCCCCCACAGACAGCGCCACAACTCAGCAAAGAGGGGTGCCCTGCCCTGGAGAATACCTAAGGCCCTGCCCCCTTACAACATAATTGGTGTGCAGAGACAAAGAAATATGGCCCAAATGAAAGAACAGATCAAAACTCCAGAAAAAGAGCTAAGCGATGAGGAGATAGCTAATCTATCTTATGTAGAGTTCAAAACACTGGTAATCAGGATGCTCATGCAACTGATTGGTATGGTCACAAAATGAAAGAACAAATGAAGGCTACCCAAAGTGAAATAAAGCAAAATATTCTGGGAACCAATGATGACAGGAAGGAAACTGGGACTCAAATAAACGATTTGGAACAAAAGGAAGAAATAAATATCCACCAGAACAGAATGAAGAAACAAGAATTCAAAAAAATGAGGGGAGGCTTAGGAACATCTGGGGCAACTTTAAATGTTCCAACATCCGAATCATAGGGGTGACAGAAGGACAAGAGGAAGAGCAAGAAGTCGAAAACTTATTTGAACAAATAATGAAGGAAAACTTCCCCAATCTGGCGAGATAGACTTCCAGGAAGCCCAGGAAGCCCAGAGAGTCCCAAGGAAGTTGGACCCAAAGAAGAACATACTAAGGCACATCATCAAGTTACACATGATTAAAGATAAGGAGAGAATGTTAAAAGCTTCAAGAGAAAAGGGAAGAGTTACCTACAAAGGAGTTCCCAGAGGACTATCAGCTCATTTCTCAAAAGAAACCTTGCAGGCAGGAAGGGGCCAGAAAGAAGTATTTAAAGTCATGAAAGGCAAGGACCTACATCCAACATTACTCTAGCCAGTGAAACTTTCATTTAGAATGGAAGGGTAGATAAAGTGCTTCCACTTTATTCCCAGATAATGTCAAGTTAAAGGAGTTCATCATCACCAAGCCCTTATTACGTGAAATATTAAAGGGACTTATCCAAGAAAGTAAAGAAGATCAAAAACTAGGAACAGTAAAATGACAACAAACTCACAACTTACCAACAACTGAACCTAAAACAAACAAACAAAAACAACAACAACTAAGCAAACAACTAGAACAAGGGATCAGAAAAATGGAAATCACATGTAGAGTTTTCAGAGGGGAGGAGGGGCAGAATGGGGGAGAAATTTGGTACAGGGAATAAGAAGCATAATTGATAGGCATAAAATAGACAGGGAGAGGTTAGGAATGGCATGGGCAACAGATTTCAAAGAACTAACATGTATAACTCATGGACATGAATTAATGGGGGGATACTGAAGGGTTGGGGTGTAGGGCAGAGGGGGGATAAAGGGGCAAAAGTGGGAAAACTGTAATAGCATAATCAATATACTTAAAAAAAATTGATGAATACAAAAGCCAGTAAAATTAAGAGCTCAAGTTGAGATGAAAAGACTGCAGAGCTAATAAAGAAAATTGAGATGCAAAATAGCATTATTACAAAACTAATGAATTATAAATATCACAGAAGATTAGGATATAGCTGAAAATAAAGTTACTGCTGAAAATACAATCACGAGAGAAAAGAGAACAAAGATTAAAACAATCACAGAGAAGACAACAGATATGCCAGACAAAGGCAATCCACCATAAGGATAACTGATGTCCCTAACACAGAGAATCATACTGAATAGACATAAGAAAATTGTTTTTCCCTCCTAACTGAAAGAAAAATAAAACCTGGAGGACAAAAAAACATAGTGAACAACATATTCCAAGACATAATTTGGCTAAATTACTGAAATTCAGGATAAACAAGGAATTCTTTTAGAAGTGTGTAGAAAAAAGGCAAAATAATGAAGCTGGACTTGGACTTAGCAATGCTCCATGCTGGAAGATAATGGAGTGATACTAGAAATGGAAAAGGAAAAACTGACCTAACAATGTAATAATGGTTAACTGGCAGATTCTCAAACATGAAATTCAAATATGTAAACATTCTTTGATAAAAACTATTTGATGATAAAATGTAATCAGTTAAGAAATGAAAAGGAGAAACCCCAGTAAAAAAACCTAGTGGTTGGCACTGAACAATTTAAATACAGAACATTAAATAATCATAAAGAATAAGACTACAGAAGATAAATATATAGTTACTTCTATACTTTTAAGGTTTAAAAATAATATGGAATCAGCACATAATAGGATAAATAAAAAAATAAGTTTAAATACTTTACTTGAAGATATGAAACAAATGGAAGACAACAAAAACCCCAAAGGATGAAGCGATAGAAAGACGTATGTAATAATTCTCTTAGTTTTTATAGATAAGAGGTTGATAAGCATTAATTAAAATTGTTAAACAGATGAATGAGAATACCAAATGAAAACAGAAGGGCAACAACTAGATGTCTAAATAATCAGAAGAAAACCCATTCAAAAAAAGAACAAGGAAAAGATAATTATGGCGAAGGACAGAAAACAGAAAAAAAATGAACAAAATCATACCAGACAAATGCTGACAAAAGGAAAGCTAGAGTTTTGATATTAATGCATAAATAATTCTTATTAATTCATGGAAGAAAAGTGTTAAATGACAGGCCTTTTTCAATGGCAAGGTGTTCAATCACAACATAACTATCCTAAGTGTTTACTTCTAAAATAAAAAAAAAAAAATCACCGCAACAAAATAATAAAGCAGAAACGGTAGGAAATACAACAAAAATAGAAATACAACAGAAATAGCCAATTTTAACTCACTTTATTCAGTCTATGAACAGATGAAGTAAACAAAAAAAATGTAAGGAAAGAATATAGAAACTACAAACAAAATGACTAATGAAGTTCCACTAAGAGGTATATATTTATACACTATATGTTGTTGAGAATACATCTTCTAAATGCCCAGTTCATAAAAACTATACATATTAGACCACAAGGAAAAAGTTTAAATTAAAAAAACTGCAAACAGCAGAATACATTTATCAGATTATGTTGCTATAAAAACCAGAAGTTAATTACAAAAACAAAAGCCACCCTTCTTCCATCACGTAAAATTAAAAAATTCCCTCCAAACCACTCTTAGCTTAAAGACAATATTAAAACATTTTGGATGGCATAGAAACTAAAGAGAAAAATATTACATGTATAGCCAAAAACTGTGTTGGGCTTTAAAACCTCTAGATAAAGTGTGAGTGAATAAAACAAGTATCCAACTCAGGAAGTTTGTAAAAGAATAACAACAATAAATGTAAGATAAACAGAAATCAGAAATTATTGACTTATTAAAGAGGAAAATGGTAGCTCTCACAGATAAATCCAAAAAGAGCTGACTCTTTGGGGAGAAAAAATAAAATAAGATAAATCACTGCCTAAAAAAATACAATACTAGGAATAATTAAACATGTCAAAATACTGATGATTATTTTGGTGTGTTTTCAACTAAAATTTTGGTGTACTTTATGTTATAGATATATTAATATAATACATGATTTCAAAGATCAGCCAGGAGCTTTGCTTATCTTCTGACCACCCCCAGCATTACCCTGCCACAGTCCATGCTCCCATAATTCCTTTCACCTGTGTACCCCCCTTTTCCCATGTAGTTCTTATAGTTCTGTCCCCCTAAAGCATAGAGTGCCCTACAGTTGTCTCTCATAAATAGGAAAAATATGGTGTAGGACAGCAAGGGCTATCGGCACACACTGCACTTCCCGACTCCTCCACAAGCAGCTCCGAAAGAGTGGCCTAACAGACCATTCTCACAAGTACTGAAGCCCGGACTTGCAACAACTGAAATGGCCTCAAAGGCACCTGGAATGAGAGGACTGAAGCTGAAGCAAACAGGAAGTACAATGAAGATCATGATGTTTATATTTTTATAAAATTTTAACATTTAAAGTTATTATGCTTATAACTTTTTAAAATGATTTTGTTTTTTCATTTTCATAGAGAAGAGAAGGGAGGGAGAAAGAGAGAAACATCAATGTGTGGTTGCCTCCCATGCGTCCCCCACTGGGGACCTGGCTGGCAACCCAGGCATGTTCCCTGACTGGGAACTGAACTGGTGACAGGTCACAGGTCCTCGCTCAAACCACTGAGCTACACCAACCAGGGCCATGCTTATAACTTTTATATTTAAAAGCTATTAAGAGAACTTCCAGCCAAAATGGAGGAGCAGGTGGACATGGCTCACACCTTCACATATAGACATCAAAATTACAACTAAAATATAGAACAACCATCACTCAGAACCAGCAGAAATCAAGCTGAATGGAAGTTTGACACTAGGAATTAGAGAAACCACATCCATCCAGACTGGCAGGAGGGGCACAGACACTAAGCACGCAGGTCCAGCACCCTCACTTGGTGGATAAAAACTCAGGAGGGATATCTTGGAAGTGAGGAGTCCCAGCCTCACACAAGGGACCCCAGCCCAGGGTTCCAGTGCCAGGAAGAGAAGTCCCCGTAACTTCTGGCTGCAAAAACCAGTGGAGATTGAGTCAGTGGAAGAAACCACTGGAGCCCCAAACAGTTCCTCTTAAGAAACCCATGCAAGGACTCACCTAACTCAGACTCACTCTCTCTGAGCTCCAGCACTGGAGAAGCAGCTTGAGAAGTCCCCGTGGCATACAGGGAGAAAACTGAAGTGCCTGGTATCAAGGAGAGCAGAGGCCATTGTTTGCCCTTTTCTGAACCTTCCCCCCACAGAGCCAGCAAGCTGGTGCCATATCCACCAACCTGGCTAACACTGGTTGCCCAGCCCTTCGAGATCTCCTGAGACTCCACTCCACCCCACCCAACTTCCTAAACCCTCTCAAACAAGCAACAGCTGGCCTCAGTGAGACCCAGGCCCCGCACAAGCAGCAGCCAGCCTAGATGCAGTTTAGCTTGGCCTGGGAATCTCCAAGCCCAGCACAAGTAGCAGACATCTCAGGCAGGGTGCCCCAGGCAAAACACAAACAGGGGCTGCCCTTGGCCTGCACCACTAGGGAAATCCCAGAGCCTCCACACCCAGTGGACAGCTACAATCTCAGAGCACTGCCACCCTGCCCTTGCATAGCTGATCCTCCACAGAGGGCAGAGGGTGGTGGTCAGTGGTCACAGCCAGTCCCTGCCACTGACTGGCCTGGGTAAATCCCTTCCACTGACCTGCCACAGCAATCAAGAATCAACTACAAGAGGAAGGTGTACTCAGCACAAACAAAGTGCACACCTCGAGTACCCAGCTTGGGTGGTAAGGGAGGCTGTGCCACTGGACCTTATAGGACACCTGCTACATTAGGCCACATTACCAAGACATGGAATCAAAGCAGCTCTACCTAATACGTAGGAACTCACAGGGAGGCTGCCAAAATGAAGAGACAAAGAAACTGGCCCAAATGAAAGAACAGGTCAAAACTCCAGAAAAAGAGCTAAACAAAATGGAGATTATCAATCTCTCAGATGCAGAGTTCAAAACAAGGGTTATCAGGATGCTCAAGGAACTTAGCGAGGACCTCAGCAGCATAAAAAGGACCCAGTCAGAAACATGGATATACTAATTGAAATAAAGAACAATTTACAGGAAAACAACAGAAGAGTGGATGAAGCCAAGAATCAAATCAGCAATTTGGAACACAAGGAAGCAAAAACGACCAATTGGAACAGGAAAGCATCCAAAAAAAAATTAGGATAGTACAAGCAGCCTCTGGGACAACTTCAAGAGATCCAATATTCGCATCACAGAAGGGTGCCAGAATAAGAGAAAGAGCAAGAAATCGGAAATCTTGAAAAAGTAATGAAAAGAAAACCTTACTAATTTGGTGAAGGAAACAGACATGTAAGTCCAGGGAGCACAGAGTCCCAAACAAGATAGATGCAAAGAGGCCCACTCCAAGACACATCGTAATTAATATGCCCAAGGTTGCAGATAAAGAGAAAAGCAGTTAAGTTACCCACAGGGGAGTTCCCATAAAACTGTCGCTGTTTTCTCAAAAGAAACTTTGCATGCTAGAAGAGACTGGCAAGAAATATTCCAAGTCGTGAAAAGCAGTGACCTACAGCCAAGATGCTCTACCCAGCAAAGCTATCACTGAGAATTGAAAGATAAAATGCATCAAGAAAAAACTAAAGGAGCTCATCATCACCAAACCATTATTATATGAAATGTTAAAGGGATTTATTTAAGGAAAAGAAGATCAAAACTATCAACAATAAAATGGCATAAATACAAATCTATCAACAATCAAATCTAAAAAACAAATTTAAGCAAACAAGTACAGGGACAGACTCATGGATACAGAGAGCGTTTTGTTGGTTGCCAGATGGGAGCTGGGTGTGAGGGAATGGGTGAAGAGGTAAGGGGAATAATAAGTACAAGTAAGCAGTTACAGAATAGTCATGGGGATGTAGAAGTACATTATAGGAAATGGGGTAGCCAAAGCACTTACACACATGAGCCCTGGACATGAACAATGGTGGGGGGACTGCCTGAGAGAGTGGGGGATGCTCTGTGGAGGGGCACAAGAGGAAAAAAATCAGAACAACTGTAACAGCATAATCAATAAAATATAATTAAAAATAAAATACTGCCTTGACAGCTAAAAAAAAAAATCCAGTAAGAATTTAATGAATTCTGATCACAAATAAATACTGAAATATCCATTTGTCATTTTGCTCCTATAAGGCAACTGCTATTATTGGTTTTTCTAATCAATCAAGGAATAACTAAAACAGAAAAAGTAATAATAAATATGCTGAAATATATTTTTAAAAAAACCCTAAGTTAGCAAAACTTTGAGATATCTGGCTGAACTGGTTTCCTAGGAAAATAAAAGTTAACCCCAGGAGAAAGAAAAATTGGATTAATTAATCACAATAGAAAAGAATTTGTGGGGGGAGTGGTAGGGGGTAAATGCAGACAACTGTACTTGAACAACAATAATTAAAAAAATAAAAAATAAATTTAAAAACACTATATCAAACAAATTTGAAACTAATGATATCACATGAATTTTATAAATTATAAACAGATGGTTTTGATACCACTAAAACAGTTTCAGAGTCCAAAGTCTAAAGAAAGACCAAAGCTTCCAAACTGTTTTTATAGTTACCTCGTTACTGTTTCAAAGTCTGACCAAGAGGACACACATAAAACTACAAAACATTATTGTCTATCACTGCAAAATTTATAAATTCGTATCAGCAAACAGAACATAACAGTTCATTAAGATTGGTCAATACTATATGTGACTCAACTCTGCAAATGTAACTAAATATGAAAAAAATCTATCTGTATAATATATAATATTAACAGATTAAAGGAAAAACAGCTATGCATTCATGTCAATAAACCTTGAAAATTTACCTGATAAAGTTCAATTTCCATTCCTAATTCAAAATTACTTAGCAAACTGGGAAAAGATGAATACTTCTAATATGACAAAATAAATATCTCAAATAAAAGGCTACATTATGCTCAATGGATTGAGTGCAGGCCTGTGAACCAAAGCATCACCGGTTTGATTCCCAATCAGGGCACATGCCTGGGTTGCAGGCCATATCCCCAGTATGGGGTGTGCTGGAGGCAACCATACGTTGATATTTCACTCCCTCTCTTTCTCCCTCCCTTCCCCATGTCTCTAAAATAAATAAAATCTTAAAAAAAAAAAGGCTACATTACACTTAACACATTAGAAGCATTTTCAGTACAATAAGGAAAATAACATGCCCAGGAAAGTATTATTTCTTTTATTCCATATTTGTTGTAGAAATATTATATTAATTAAATTAGAAAAAGGAAAATACTGAGAAGGCAAAATACCACTTTCAGATATGATTCTAAGACTAGAACACCCAAAAGAATCACATGGAAAAAAAAACTATTACAAAGAAAGGAACACAGTCAGGTGTTGGGTTACAAAATTAATATCCAAAGCTAATAGCTTTTATAAACAAAAATAGTAACCCGAAAATACAATGTGAGGGGAAAAAAACCCCCTGAAATAATCACGTACAAACCACTCCCCACCACCAAATAACATGTACATCCTATTCAAATCTAAATAGGTACATAAAATTAATTTCAGTAAGTAGGATATCCCATACTCTTGGCTAAGAACAGCTAATATTATAAAAGTGATGCTATTCACCAAATTAGTCTATTAATTCAATGCAGTCCTACTTAGAAAAAGATTACTAGAACTTTGGAGAAAAGGAACAAAATAGTAGTAGTCAAGTTCATTTGGAAGAACAAGCATACAAGAGCCAAAGAATTTCTTCTGTGCAAATGGTGTTTATAATGGGAGGCAGAAAATGGAGAGGGAGGAAGGTCATGCAGAGCTCAATCAGCACTTGAAAACACTGTGAAGCTTCAATAATTAAGAGTTTATTATGAGAGAAGAAAATGGACTGAGGAATAAAGACAACCACAGAAATAGGCCCATAAAAAAAGGAACTTGGGTTTATGATAGCATTCTCAACCTCAGTGCTATTGATGACCATTTCTGACAACCAAAAATGACTCCAAATGTTGCCAATGTCCCCCAGAGGGCAAAACTGCTCCTGGTTGAGAAGCACTGGTTTATAATAACGATAGTATTTCAAAGTGGGGGATGGGAGAACAGATAATCATTATTAAATAGTTTAATGGTATTGGAATAATTGGCAATTGGTCTGGTGAAACATATAGCTGAATCCATCTTTAATTTGTTTATAATTTTTAAATTAATCTTTAATTTTACAAGCAATAGATGTATATTTTATCCTAGTAAAGACCAAACATCTATTCCTCCCACTCCCCAGAAACAACCACAAGTGAGTTGGAATGCATCTTCCAGGAGCTTTAGCGAGGCATTAAACTATGTATATGCACTTGTAGAAAATGTAATTTGATGAGAAAAAGCTCTAGAAGAAAGCGTAAGTGAACTGATTTATAACCTAAAATACACAAGGATTTTCTAAGTAGAATACAAAACCTAGATGCCATAAAAGGTTAATAAGTTAGAATTTGTAAAAATTTAAAAACTTTTATATAGCAAAAATCGCATAAAGTTGAAAAGCAAATAAAAAATCAGAAAAAGTAATTTTCAATACAGGGAAGAGCCAACTTCTTATAGAAAGAATAAAATTGTTAAGAAAATGATGATTAACAAAGGAAATGGCTATTAAAGAGAAAAATTACAAATGTCATCAATCACTCAAAGAAATATAAATTATAAAATGAGCCCTGGCTGGATAGCTCAGTTGGTTAGAGCACTGTTCCAAGGCACTAAGGTTGTGGGTTCAATCCCTGGTCATGGCACACATAAGAAGCAACCAATAAATACATAAATAAGTGGAGCAATAAGTCTCTCTCTCAAATCAATAAATAATTCTTTATAAAAAACCCCAAACCAAAAATGAGACACCATTTTTTACTTATTATACTGTTAAGAAGTATGATAATATCCCACAGTTAGTACAGGTATAAAGGATCACTCCAACAATTTTTGGATTTTTTAAAATTATATTTTATTGTTTATGCTATTTGGTTGTCCCAATCCCCACCCCCCCAGCATAGTTTTCGGAAGTTTTAAATGACCCAACTTTCTGGTGAACAATTAGCACATGTTCTTTGACCTTCAAGTTACAGCCCTAGTAATCTATCACATTTTTATAATACTCAAAAGAGTTTGACAACTATATGAAGATTTAATAGCAAAAACACTACATACAACCCAAATGCACATCAAATAGATACCAATTAAATAAAATACGGCATGTCCATACAAAGGGAATACCATGTAGAAAATGCAAAGAATAAGGCAGACCTGACTGTGCCCTTTTCAAAAAGCTCCAAGATGCATTTTGATAAGAATAACGCAAATAATACAATTAGCATGATCACTCCTGGGGGGGGGCTGGGGAGAGAAGGAAAAAGAAAAGGAAAAAGAAAAAGAAAAAGAAAAGGAGAATGAGAGGGATGAGAGGGAGGGGAGGGAGAGAGGGAGGGAGGAAGACTTAAGGTAACCCTGGCTACACAATTCTTAAGAATCCAACCCAACTCCGGAATCGAAGAGTTCAATTATATTTCTGAATGAATTCCTTTCTATCTGAATTTGTTCTATTCAGGAACCAAAAAGGTTAAAATATCAAATGGGTACTTGTACATGTATAAAAATAGAACATATATGGTGTATATGCATGCCTCTTTTCCCTGGAAGAAATCACCACAAACTATTAAGATATAATCTGCTTTAAATGATAAGGTTTTTGCTTCCTATTTTGTACCTTTCTGCATTGAGTGTCCCACCACTATACATTATTTCTGAATAATGTGTATTTCTGAATTTTTAAAATTCCTAACCTTATCCATCATTTAAAAAAAAATGTCAACAGAACCCTGCAAGGAAGATTAATAGCTCTCACTTCTAGTCTTTGGACCCACTATGTATGTAAAAGCCAATTAATAAATGTTGTTAATTTAAATGATTAACATCGTGAGACCAGGAAAAAAAAAAAAAGGAAAATACAAAAAGAAATATCAAGTGCACTTCTTTAAATACTAAATTCTCAGACAATTAAAAACCCTAATATCTCCAGATTTCTCACTAGAAGAGGAAAAAATCTATCTTTAGGAAATAAAAATAAAGTTAAGTATAAGATCAGGCTATAAAAACTGCAGAAATACTTTCCAAATATTCATTTTTGACACCACATAGTTACATACTACTTACCCAGCTTGGAAAATCAGACCAAGTTGGAACTCGCTGACAAAGGTCCCGGAGAATACGTATGATAATCACACAGGACTGCAGACCATTAGCTCTAGCCTTGAGAGCAACACAAAAACCAATGGAATTAATCTTAGAAATATTGAAAATATCCCTTGATGAAAAAAAGTTAAAATACCACTGTTCAATGGAAGCTCAGATAAAAATAAAACAAAAATAATCACACTTGGAATTGGATTCAATGAGCTGCCATTTACAGCAATATTTTATGCCAGGGTTAGTATTTAAAAGCTGGTATTTTAGGTCAAAGTAAACAGATTATACAAGAATAATATTTCTTGATACCCTGTGAACCTTGACCTGTAATCATTTGAATCAGTAAACTTAAAAAAAAAAATCTGCCTACAGTAGAAATAAAAGAAAAAGTAAAGAGCTAAAAAGTTTGTCTAGGGACTGAAAGGTTAAGGAAATCTGTCTGGTTTCCCTTCTGTGCCTTTGCATGACTGCAAAGTCACTAAACCAAACAGCTGCTTCCTCACCTTTCACTCCCTACACTTATTAACTTAGAGAAAGAGGGGGAAAAATCTTAAAACTATACACAAAGCTTTAAACACATATTCCATTATTTAAAGCAAAGTTAATCTGCAGCCTTATGGAATATAATATATATACACAAACATGTGATGTTCCTAAACAAGTCAACTTTAAGTATAGCTACTAAAAATAAAAATAAAAAAACCCAAACTACAAAACACCCTCAAAACTTCTAAATTCATTGTCAAATTAATAGTAACTGCAATATGCAGATCCTCAAACCCAGCTTTCTATGTTAACATATTTTCTGAAATTTAATTTAAAATAGTGTTGCTTGGGTAATCTTTTGCAATGTTTAAACACAGTTAAACATGTTGTACTGAACTACTCTCTCATAAGGCTACAATAAAAAAGTAAAATGATGTTCCGAACCTGGAACCACTTAGCGTGGCGTAGAGCAGCCAGAGCGTCAAGGCATTTTTGCCTGTCCAAGACGTCCGGTGGGTCTTTCACCATACCCGAGGTTACATCTAAAATGGATTGAATTGGCAAAATGCAGTGAGGAATGGGTGTTTGACCAGGTGAGCAAGACACTTCCTTAAAGTAGCATCAGTGTCACACAAGCCATTTGAGAGTTTATTAGTACTTTAATGTCCCCAGGAGATTATTTTCAACAAATTTACGTAATCCAACAGGACAATCAAAAGGAGAACTAAACTCTTATTTTAAAAATATAATAATTTCTGCAAATATTAAGCCCTACCCACCAAAATAACTCCAAAAAGAAGGATTACTGGACACAGTGCACCAGCACAAAGATGACAAGACAAGAGGGAACACAAAAATCCACCTTAATAAATGAGAATGTACAATAAACTACTGAGTTTGTTCAGTATTGTAAATGGTCATAGGTTACTCTGGGGCTAATATAGCAAAGAATTAATGATAAATATGGAATGACAACACAGTAATAACCATAGAAAAAATAAAGCAGCAAAAACTGGCATTTCTATGAGTTCAACACTTTCTCTTCCACGAGGAGCTTTTTAGTTGAAAGGGAATATGAAATGCCCTTTAAAATCCAAAGTTCCCATGAAGTATTCTAAAGAATAACTGGAGAGAAACAATGTGTAACGTAGAAAAGGGCAAAAGGAACCAGCATGGTTAAACAGAGTAAGTATTGAAATAGAAAAGATGAAGTAAATGAATGCTTTGATAATACGTAGGGTCCAAGGTTATTATAATTGATTTTAAGCATATTATTATATTAAGACATAAATGAGCAACATAAAACTTGAAAGAAAATCTGAACCTAAACCAGGACAAGAAGTTAACATATTCACCTAAACATATCTGTAAAATGTGTTTAAATATAACAGCGAAGTTGCTAATGGAACTATTCACAAGTAAATAGCAAGTCGGTCCATCAAATTCATAACTCTTCATGATTTTTAGAGTATACATATTTTCTAAATATAGGGAAATTATATGCCAGGCAAGTGATCTATTGAATTTAATAGTCTTCTGGCTTAAAGAGCAGGAAAATTATGGGACATTTAGGATTATAATTTAATAAATTATGGAGGGCAACAAATAGATGAGGGAAAAAGATAAAATTTATGATAAAAGAAAAAATTAAAGATGACTTTAAGAGTACTACAATAATCATGGGCAAGTTACTTTTTATTATTTTTTAATCCTCACCTGAGGATATGCTTACTAATATTTAGAGCGAGGGGAAGGGACGGAGGAAGAGAGAGAGGAAGAGAATCATCAATGTGAGAGAGAAATATCAATTGATTGCCTCTCTCTCTTGTACATACCATGACTGGGACCGAACCTGCAACCCAGGCATACGTCATCACTGGAAATCAAACCAGTGACTTTGCGACTTACAGACTGACACTCTAACGAACTAAGCCACCTGCCCAGAGCACTGTTCATTTTATACGACCATATAGAAATCTTAAGAGATACTTGTCCATATTTTGAGTAGATAACATATAAATAAAAACATGTATTTTAAAGTAATGAAGAATTCTATGCCCTGTCTGGACATTTTACTGTGAGTTCTTACTCCCTAAATAAGATGGCACAGATTTTTCAGAAGACATTTTTGAAGGGAGATTTACAGATAATCAAAGAACGCAGTATTCTGAGAATAAACATTATGAGGAATTGGGGTACTCAAAAGAAACTATCAAGATAAAAATATTATTTTTAAAAAGCAACAAACAATCTTAAAACCTACAAGACCAACTACCAAATCTAGAAATATACTGAACATGAGAAATGAACTACTCTGAGGTAAGAAAAAGGAACACAGGAAAGCACAGCCAACTAAGGAAGTAAAAAAGAAAGGAAAAGAAACACCACCAAGAAAATCCCCACTTCCCAAAGCAGGGTTACAAAACATGCTGAAAGACACTCTTTCCATGCCCCTACTTATTTCTTCACATTTGTTTAAGCTAGAATGCAAATAGGTGACAATGTGCAATTTGTTTCTAAAAATGTTTCACAATTTCTAATGTTAATTCAGAATGTTATAATGTCCTCCAATATGTAAGGAATTTTATTTTGCAAACAAACATCCATAACTTTGAAAATTTTAATTATTAACACAGTTTTAAAGATGTCAGGACACCTATTGCAATTACTGCAACAAATTAAGAGCTAGAAAATTTCTGTTAAATTTAGAGTGTGGATTTTTGCACCCATTTTATATTTCAAGTGGATTAACCCCTTAGATATACTGTACTAAAATCATTCTTGTTTCCTAATACCCAGTTAAAACAAAACAAAAATCAGTTAATTTATTTAGAAAAATAAAAAAGTAAATTCTTACTCTACATAAATGTATTTCATGAACTTTAAGGGGTTAATCACCAGTTAGAAAACATGCTGTGTCCACACTATTTTATGATTAAAAGTTAATGGGAATATATTAATTTAAATTAACAAGGTTATGTAAAATACATAATCCACCCAACCGTTTAAAAACTAGTGTGAACACTGCTCAATTCTAGAAAAGACAATGACAAAACAAAACAGCCACACAAAGGACAAATAAATGCCAGGCTCTGCATCCAAAATCCCTTCTTAGTCAAATGGCAGGTGTGACACTGAGCTTTGAAAACCTTGGTCAAAAATCCTTCCGATGTCTTGGCAGCAACCCCTGACAGGAATCAATCCCCTCTGCTAGAAGGCTTTGGACCGGGCCTGATAAGCTACAGGTGGAAAAAAACACATACAATACTTGACTTGCTGCAGAAAACACTCTGGAGCAAGGGTTAGAGCATTTTGAACATTTCAAGCTTTGAGTCAATCAAACGTTTACTTAATATTTAACTGTCAAACACAGTACCATAAAATAGATCTGTCATGCGTTTAACAGTTATTTCGACAATTTAATCATTTCCTGTAAATATTTTTTGGTATTAAATAGGACTGTTACGCATTAAAGAGGCTATCACACTATGCGCAAGTCTCAAGTCTAGTGATTGACAATCACTCTTCCGGCAAAGCCTTCCTTACCCCCTGAACTAACTCCCCAAAGCAAGCTATAGGCTTTAAATGATTTTAAGACACAGAGCATTGTGAGCTGCAGTGAGAGAGAATACATACCGTTATTCTGCAGCAAGAAAGAAGCGATCTTCATAATGAAGCTAAAGACATGGTTTACTGCAGTTATCTGCAGCAAGGAATATTCTATCAATGTTTCTACACTTTTTGCACATCCAACTTTTCAGCTCAGTGTCTTCAAGTAAAATCTTTCAAAATTTGGACTGATCATTTCTCTCAACATAGTATTTATGAAATTCAGAACAATACTTCTATATCAAGTCTGGGTCAGACAAAAATATAATTTTGTTTCCTTTAGAAGGGACGGGTTATTAAAACTCTACTACAAATATGATACCATTGACTTTAGACTTTTGCAACATAAAATGACTTGATACTGCACAGATTAAACAGCTTAAGTATAATTGGGCAAAATGTGCTCTGAAATAAAATTAATTGGTTATACAAGTGTATTTTCATGGTAAATATAGCAACTTTTATTTACAGTATATCACATTTGAAGATTTTTTTCCCAAATCCTAAGAGTCACATGCTGATTATGAATTGACTCAGGAACTGTTTTTTCCAGCAATATCCACAGCCAAACCTTGAATGGAAATTCATGTTCATATAAAAGATCCTTTACACAAAACCCATTTATCTATAAGACGCAAAGCTCATAGAACATACAAGTCCTGATATGGTGTATATACAAAGTACGCAAAATTAGACAAGTCTCCCAATGACGTTTTTAATAAAATGTTCTTTTCCTGGGTTGTAGAAAGCCCAGTGCCGTAAAAAAAAAAAAAATTGCTTTGCTGTAAGAAAACAAGTTTAAAGTGACAGTAATTGAGAACCTACTGATGCTATTTTAGAAAAATTTTAATATTCAATGTTACTCTTTTCTCCTGTATACCACAAATATTAGAGTAGACTGTAACTCCATAATCATCAAGTTAAGATGTACAAAAACAACATGAAAGGAAACAAAGTAAATTTTATCTGACCCATAAAACAACAGAACCAACATATGGCAGACACTGACCATGCTTTTCGGCTTAAGCTTTTGAAGCTTTGAAAATGTTACAGAACAGTCCTTAAAGCAACATTGCTGGCACCAGCAGGATTTCATATTCTACAATTGTAAAGTAAATCCTGAATTGTACTAACTCACTAACTACCTATGCTATTTATTTTCCAGTATCTCTAGTATAAGAGTGGGGTCAAATGCCCAAATCTATGTGCATTAGGATATTCTGCATTTATGAAAGCACTCCAAACCAAAGAACAACCTCAGAGAACTAGAAATACTTTTATTTACCACCGGAGAAGCCAAATTCATGATTACTTATGTAACAATGCCTCTAAAAATATACCTTAGGAGTATTTAACCAATTTTATTTCTGAAACTCTCGTCTTTGTGTAAGACAAGGTAAGAAAAAGAAGTTCAATTTGTGGCCCCTTACTAGCAACATTTAATTTTTTTATGTGCCACGACTATGCTGGTAAGAATGATTTTGAACTTTTTTTTTCCAGAAATCTGAGGTTAGTAGGAAAAGAAAAAAAATCAAGAAAATCAATAATACCATGAGTGTTTTATATAAAAATACATAACTAAAAAGAACATTTACTTTCTGAGAAATGATCTTAAGTAAAACTGATTGCTATATAAGTTAAATCCATCAAATTCAAATGTAATGCCAGCATGTTGCCTTCTAGGGCTTAATGCCATCTTAAAGAGTAGGCAAATGAAACAAAGTTAAGAGGAAAAGTAGAATGTTTAATGGCTTTCCAACCTCCTTCCCTCATGTTCTCTTCTCGAATAATTGGAGACGTTAGGGTGATAGTGACTTGCATTTTGGGTTCCACACATGAATTCAAAATTATTGCCGCTTCAGACACAGCGCATTTTATGTCATACTTCTCAGGACTTATAACCTACATAATGAAGAGTACAAGAAATTAGTTGGACCTTTTACATTATCAGACAAAGCAGTTTCAATGTGACTTTTTCATTTTCTCACTACCATTTTATAAGGACTAGATCATAATACTACTCCCTTTAAGAGGCCTTGCAATAAATGTAAATATCATTGAACTCTCTAAGATCTGTTTCTGTAAAACAGGGACAGCAATTCTATCCTATAGGACTGTTGGAGGATTAAGTGAATCAACTATACGAAGCACTTAAAACAGTGCCTGCTTGGTACATAAGTGCTATATAAATGTTAATTATGACGATAATGATGAAGAATTCTATTTCTCTTGCTTATTCACTTGTACGATAAGTACAGACTGATTTGGAAAGAATATTCTGCTTTTCGCTTAATTGTTTAACTGTTAATTATTTAGTTAGGATGTAACATTTCTTGTTCTGTGGTTGTACCAAGTACCACAATTAGAATCAAGATGTTTTTTGCAAATTTACATAGTTCATTCAAGGTCTTCAAATCTCTGCTTCTCTCTCCTCATTGCCCTTTCAGCATCAACAGAGGAGTAAAAGTAGATAATCCCCATTTTGCTGGCTCTTAATACTTAGTAAGATACACCCACAATGAGAAACTTCCTAGTTGGAATAATGGTAATACCAAGCAAACAACAGTGAGTGCCACAGTTGGCAGAACTTAAGCTCAATAGTGTGCTTCATTATTCCTCTGTTACTAGCTGCTCTGCTGTGGTCAGGTACTATTTATTCTGACTCATTACTATACAATACCTATTACCATTAAAATGTCAATCATCACTGTATTTAAAATTGCCTAATTACCCCTGGCTAGTGTGGCTCAGTGGATTGAGCACCTGCCTGTGAACCAAGGGTCGGTGGTTCAAATCCCAGTCAGGGCATATGCCTGGGTTGTAAGCCAGGTCCTTAGTAGAGGAAATGCCAGAGACAACCACACACTGATGTTTCCTTCCCTCTCTTTCTCTCTCCCTTCTCCTCTCTCTAAAAATAAATAAAATCCTCTAAAAAATGCCTCACTAATTACAAGGTTGGAAATAAGTTCCGTACATTAAATTACTGAAAGAATCTTTATTTTAAATCTCAGCATAAGATTCTGTCAGGCTAATATATAGTAAAACTTAAAAAAATTCAAATTTAAAAAATTGCTTTTGCACCACCAAAAGGAGATATTGTATTAATTGTGCACTGCCACAATTTGCCAAATGGACACTAAAGAAGTGGTTCCTACTGTGTAACACAGAAAACTGGGGAAATCTGACTCAAAAAGACTATTTTATTAAAGACATATGTATTCAACTAAACTGGCAAGAAGTTCATGATTTAAAAAATTGAAGCTTCCTATACATGGGCTATGTTTTAAAAAAAAAATCACTTTCTGTTCTGAACTGTCTTCTCTCTGATGATTCAAATCTTGGAAAAAGAACAGAAAGAAGACATGTAATTTTACATTTTAAAATAATTTCATAAGATGGCTTTGTACCAAATAGCAGCACTATAAAACCTAAAAAGACAAAACAGAAAATGGCCGTACCAATTCGCACAACCAAGAATAAAAATAAAACTCAATATGGAAAGTCAAGCCAAAATTTTAAAGACTGTTTCAACTTTAAGCTGAAGTACAGGTAGTCCTGCCAAAAACTTTAGAACCAGACAAGGGGTAAAAATGAACATTTCGATTACACTTACAGCAAGCTGTTTGGGTAGTTTTTCTGCAATACGACTTAACAATGTCTTTGAAGGTTTCTCTGAGCATAGCAAAACAAGGTTGACATTTCTATCTCCTCGGAGAAGTAGTCCTTTTGCCAATACTCCCACTCGCAAAACTCCTTTTAAAGCTCTGCAGTGAAATCAAATTACGATATTTGTCTTCTTAACCAGAACCATGATAGTCTCTAACACACAATAGTAAATTAATAACTCCTATAAAATTTTCCACTATAGTAAAAAAGATTTAATATTTTTAGAAGTATTTTTCAATTAGGTATTCATTTATGTATAAATACATACAGAGATTCTCACAGGGACAACTGAAAAGCAAAGAACATTAAACACTTCTTTGTCACATTTACAAATTAGAACCAGTTATTTCTAATATATTTTGTGTTGCATTTATAAATTAGAATTAGAGTCATGTCTAAAATATTTCCAAATAAAGAGAGCATGAAAAGTTATAGACCATAATGCAAAACTGGGTATGAAAGATATTGCTAAAGCTTGGGCTTATTCACACTTTATGGTCAATGTGTAAAAGTTGCTAAAACAAAGACTGAATATAGGACAGATACAACAAATAAATAAAAACTGAACAGCTGATGAACACAGAAAACTAAAAAGGTAGCTTTAAAAACAGACTCAAAATAATTTTCTATAAATTAAAATAAAATGCATAAATTTACAAGATTGAAGATTGTATGGAATTGTGTGTTTCGCATCTTAGCAAAAGCAGTTGAATAATACATCAGATATCTAACCCAAGTATGAGACATGTAGACTCAAACCATAGAGTTTTCAGTCTTTGTAAGTTTTATTTCAAGTAAGTCCATGTAAGGAAAACCAAAAATATACAAAGTAGATAACTCTGAAAACACACCTGTCTTTACCTCCCTCCTTCTTATCATCTCCCTCCTTGCTCTTGCTCTTCTCATGTTCAGACAAACTGTCTGAAACAAGTTTTAAAGCACGTTCAGTGATAGAAACAATTTTCTGAACTGCCTGTAATTCCTCTTCAGTTGGGTAAATGGTTGCATGCTTTGTCATTACGTAACGGTCATCAGATGAGTCAGGACGACGTAAAGGCTACAGAAAGAAAAGTTACTTCACTTAAATAAAAAAAAGCTTTCTGAGAAAACGCACACTATTATTTTTAATACACATATTGCTGTCTTACCTTCTCAACAACGAAGTCAATTATGCAAAATATTCATTTAAAACAAGCTCTTCCTTTTTTCCATTTCAGTAAAGGCAAAAATGGACACTATGTAAAGTTATTCTACCTAAAGTATGTACAAAGTATGTACATATGTACAAAGTATGTACATATGTACATACTTTGCCTTAAAACAAGTAAAATTATAATACACACCATCTAAAGTCATGACAACACTTTTGACACAACTTCAAAAACCAAATGATTCTGAACTATTTTTTGCTTTTAATAAAATGTTTTTCAGGTGCTTATTCTGTGTAAAGACAAATAAAGAGAATAGGTTAAAAAGGGGGAATTTGCTGTTTTCTTCTAAGTGCTATCTAGAAAACAAAACACACAAAAGATCCTCTTCTTTTCTGTAGCCTAAACTTCTATGAAATGTTCCTCACACTCAAGGGGTTTCCTTCTTTTACCTACATCCCACAGAACACAAACTCTAAGATGCTATGCTTTCCTACAGTTTTCCTAATACATCAACTCTGGTGTTAACCTTGAACTGTTTACATACTACCCCTTATCGTGCACTCAATCGTAAGTAGCAATAGGTTTTAGATGGCCAGGATTTAAAGAAGAAAAAAAGATTCTAAACCACCAGTAATAGAAAGACAAATCAGTTACTGCTGATCTAATCTAAACAACAACAAAGGCAAGAAATTCTTTTATGTTGGCAAAAGGAGCTCTCTTCTCATTTGTCTTTATAGAAAAGACTCATGGAAATTCTATGAAGTCTTATACACAAAGAGAGCCAGTGAGGAGCTATAATAAAAGGAGGAAAAATTCTAAATCAGATGAAAAAATTACATCAAGATTACAACACTATTAAGTCAAAGAATTAGGCTCCCAAACTGTTACCTTCTAATGCTTAACAAGTTCTACACTTTCACCCCCACATAAACTAAGTGGACACTCACTGCAGGCCCCTGTGGCTGAGGAGGCATGCCTGGTCGGACTCCCAGAAGGCCTAACGGACCCGGAGGACCGTGAGGATAGCCGCCATCAGGCATTCGGCGGCGATCATCCCAATGATGTTGTTCTTCCTCCATTCTTCTCCAGTACATATCCTCTTCATAACGTCTGAAACAGAGAGTGACATTACAAGCCTACACAAAAATATAACCCAAGGACTTTCACCAATAATGGCATAAAACAATGAAAAACCCCAGGTCTGCCTTGCTAACACCTTCCTTTTTTCCCTACTGTATCTGATTTCCCTTATTTGCTTTCATTTAGAAGTAAATGGAAGTGAAGGCAGGTGAAAAGAGAAGGTAAGAATACAAACAGAAAAGCAAAACAAAATTTTAGTCCAAAGTCAAAGTTGAAAGAACAAGCATCAGAAACCTCAGTTCCTTCCAACCTCTCTATTTAAGGAAGAGATTGTCGACTTAAATGTCTACCTAAAGTGGTCAGGCCATTAAGGTATGTGAGTGAAAGGATCCAAAGCAAATGTTCCGGAATTTCTTCCTGTGTCCAAAGAAATGTGCTCCCTCTCTTTTTTCTTACAGAGAATCTCTTAAGACCACCCTTAACTTCCCCATTTATAACATAGGTAAAGACAAAGACATTTCTCTATGATAAGGAATAATAGAGCAAGACAATGATAAATGGCAACTCACATTCTGTCTCATTCTTGGGAATATTACAAGTGTGTTCTGGCTAAAGACCATAGTCGTGACTCAGCTTCAATTAATTACTGACATAAAGTAATATATGCTGTAATCTCAAAATCACCAGGATTTTAATTTAAATGTCTTTGATATTGGTCTTTAATTGTTGGTTCAGATTTAAAAATGTCATGTACACCAAATAAAATCAGCATGGGCTGAACTTGGACCATGGACAGTTGATAGACAGCCTCTGCTTTAAGGGTCAACATTTTCAGAACCTAATTTCTTTTCATCATCTCACTCTCATTTCTATCCTCACTTTCAGCTTCACACTAGGAATAACTCCTAAAGGAAATCATGTCACTAAAGCAAATTTTTGCAGCCTTAAGGTTTTACTAGACAAATTTGTTCAATACAAAACATAAGAATTATGCTTCTCAAGTAGCACTGTAGAAACTACCAGTTCTGTCAGATTGGGGATGAGTAGTGCTTTTTTAGTTCATCCAACTTCGGACCAGTGGTTCACATTATTTAGGTCTCAGGAGGAAATGAATAAAAACAGCTTGAAGGCTCTGATAAACCATGTTCATTCAAGTTTCAAACAGTTTACTGTTATTACTAAAGATGTTTAAGTTAAATAAGGGCAAGGACTATTATCCATTGTTTTCTTTTTAAAGAAAAAAATTTTTAAAACTTTGTTCTTTTTAAAAGAGATTTTATTTTTTTAATTTTTATTTTTGTAAAGATTTTTTTAAAAGCTTTTATTTATTTATTTTTAGAGAGAGGGGAAGGGAAGGAGAAAGAGTGGGAAAGAAACCTCAATGTGTGGTTGCCTCTCACACATTCCCTACTGGGGACCTGGCTTACAACCCAGGCATGTGGCCTGACTGGGAATTGAACCGGCAACCCTTTGTTTCACAGGCCTGCACTCAATCCACTGAACTACACCAGCCAAGACTTAAAGATTTTATTTATTTTATTCTTAGAGAGAGGGGAAGGGAGGGAGAAAGAGAGAGAGAGAGAGGAACATCCGTGTGATTACCTCTTATATGCCCCTACCTGGCCTGCAACCCAGGCACATGCCCCGACTGGGAATTAAATGCTTTGCAGAACACCACCCATCCAACTGAGCTACACCGGTCAGGGTTATCCAATGTTTACCAATTCACACCGGTATTGTATATCAATACCTAGTCAGGGCACATGCTTCTGGCATGTGGTAAGTGCTTAATAAATACATATTGGTGAAGAGAAAAAGAACCGCATAATCTAGGTATACTGAAGACTTTTTAATCAATTACAAAGGCAGAAACTTCATATAGAATGTGAACAGTGGATTTAAATACATTTTAAAAATCAATATATAAATAAGAGCAAAAACTATTTAAAATAACATGTTAATAATAGCTTAATATCTACAACATAAGAAGTATCTATATGAATCAACAACAGGTAAATAAAAAAATAAACAGGCAATTTACCACAGAAGAAATGTAAGTGGTCAAGCATGAAATAAAAATTCAGTTTCCTAAATATAAACAATGGAAATTGAAAGAAAAATGGCTTCCACATTTCACTCTCTCATTGACAGCAATTTTAATAAATGATAGCAGCAGTTCTCAAAGTGTGATCCAGGAACCCCAGATGGTCCCTGAGACATTTGCAGGGGACCAATGACATCAAAATTACTTTCATAATAATGTTCATACATTATTTGCTTTTCCCATTCTCATTCTCTTATGAGTACACAATGGAGTTGTCCAGAGGCAAAATGTGGAAATATGACATACTGAACACAGAAGCACATGTGAGAATTATGCTGTTTTCTTTTAAGCCAGACATTAAAGAGACTTGCAAAACTGTAAAACAATGTCATTTAAATGATTCTGGGGAAGAAATAGCTATTTTATAGTTAATTTTTACCATACTATATTTATTAAATATATTTAATCTAATATTACAATGTAATTGTTGAATGTTATATTTATCTAACTTGAATATAGTTAAAATTTCATTTTAAAATTAAATTCATAATATTTAAACTTCTCAGATTTAATTTCTAATATAGTAAATCTTGACAGCTATAATCCACATAAGTATAAAGGGTCTTGAGACCAAAAAGTTTAAAGACCACCAAGTTATACTATCTAGTACAGGCTGAAGTATGGGTATCTTTGAATCAACCATTTCCATTTCTGAGACTTCTTATTAGCAACTAATAATGATTTATGCAATAATATAGCCTCAAGGATGGTCAATGTAATTATAATAGGGAAATATGGGAAACAATATAAATATCTGATAATATAGAATGGTTATAAAGAATATTTTATCTCTGTGTAAGAAAATACTATGCTGCCATGAAGGAAGCGTTACAGAATATGCATCCATTATGCTTCTGTTCATATTTTTTGAGACTGTATTTCAAAACTGGCACACAAATACTCATAGGAGCAATACTCAGGATAGCTCAAAACAACATAACACAAATGTCCACTAATTGATGAACAAAGTGTGGTAGAGCCATAAAAAGGAATGAAGCGCTGACATAAAACAATAACATGCATGAACCTTGAAAACATTATGCTAAGTGAAAACAACCAAACAAAAAGCACCACATATTGCATGACTCCATCTATATGAAATCTCCAGAACAGGCAAATCTACAGAGAAAGTAGTACATTAGCAGTTGCCTAGGGGTACAGGGAGGGGTTGGGGGGAAAACTAGCAGTGGTGGCAAACTGGTGTTTTGGGGAGGTAATGAAGATGTTCTAAAATTGATTGTGGCCCTGGCTGGTGTGGCTCCAGTGGATTGAGCACTGGCCTGAGGACCAAAAGGTTGCCAGTTTGATTCCCAGTCAGGGTGTATGCCTGAGTTCTGGCTAGGTACCCAGTAGGGGGCACTCGAAAAGCAACCACACATTGATGTTTCTCTCCTTCTCTTACTCCCTTCCCCTCTCTAAAAACAAATAATGAAATCTTAACAAAAAATAAAATTGATTATGGTGATGGCTGCATAACTGTGAATGTATGTGAATTGTACCACTAAAGATGTGGCAGTTAAATCAATAAAACTGAAGGCATCTTTAGAAGATGTTTCTCATTCTCTTTCTATATATATATATATAAAAATTATACACACACATACACATATCCTCTAAAGTTTTAAAATAAACTTTCTTCTTAAAAAACACACTAAGATGTCTAGACTCTACCAAATCTTAAATGTAATATTTTCAGCATGTAACCAAATGTTCTATTTTGTTTGTTTTAAACTCAGGCATTTATTTATAATATTAAACTATTTCTTCATATATTTAATATGTATGAGATACCACTCAACCACATAATTACTAATACCAAGGCCTTGGTCAAATATTAGAATAGCCAAAAGGCTATTCATTTAATAGATTTCTTTTCTAGACCTAGTATCTTCCTAAAAAGTGAAACTTAAAAGTACATTAAATAAATGTGGATTGCTTTGAATGCAAGTCACATACTTAGAATGGCCAAGTTTTGTTTTTTTTTAAAAGAAAGGTTGAACTACTTATCATGCTACAAAAAGTTAAAGATACTACCTCATTTCCATTCTCCAGCGTTCTTCTTCTTCTCGTCTTCGCCAATACTCCTCTTTCTGCATTTGCTTCCTCATTTTCTCTTCTTGAATCTTTCTTGCTCGAATACTGGGCTTTACTTCTACTTGCAAATCTGGATTGACTTTTTTCTGTTAATATAGACAAGACATTTCAAAACTAGCACACCTCCCCCAACAATCAACACATTTTTAAATTCATACAATCCCACATATCCTTTCATCACAGAAGCTTTTAGTCACAAATTTCCTATTATATAAGAGTAAAATCAGTATATAATTTGAATAAGAAAGATTTAGAATATGTTAATAAAATTCCCACCTACAAACTTTTAAACTGCTTGTAACACTGGTGATCAATAGAAGAGATCCTTAGAGAACTAATGGTCATTTAATTTTCCTGCATATTGTTGTAAATAGATAATTCTTAATGTCTGAGTGTGGGGTTAAAAAATTTCTTTACACAGAAAAGTGTTGCCCTTTAACAGACTATTTTAATTTTCATTACCTCTGTATTTATGAGAAAACATGGATCTAATGCATTAGATTAATCTAGCCTAAAAATTTTACATACAGTATTTAAATTTAATTATCACTTGAAGTGTTTTCAATTAAGAATTTCTCATCTCAAAATTCATTTTAGTGGAAATTCTACCAAAATAAAGTAAGTGAATGGAGACCCAACTCTTCTTTCAAAACACTTTATTATGTGAAAGTACCCTTACATGATCATTTGATGCAAGATATGTTACAATTTAGCCAGTCACTGAAAATGATGGAATATGGTTATAATCTTCTTACCTAAGTATAACAAACTAATCAGTAACAGTCAAACATCTAAATCTGAGACATAATATGCTAATCTTAGAGTGGGAGTTCATTGACTCAGAGAGTTATGATACTTAGATGTTTTGTTTTACATCTAGAATATTCCAAGATGTTGAAAAAAAGAAAAAGAAAAAATAGTTGAAATTTTTACTCACTTTATACTGAAGTCTGTGTCGTCGCCCTTTTAAGTGCATTTCCTTAGCATTAGGATCATTAAAGCTGCACTCACATAATTTACAATGGAATCGAATTACTTTTCCTTCATCATTTCGTACCTTGATGCAGGGGATAAAAAACCCAAGAATCATGACAAGAATGTTTCAGCTGAGGATTTCATTTACATGGCCTGCCAGATTCTCTGATAAAAAAATGTTGTGAAAAATTAGAGTTTAAAGTGAGGGGAAAAAAAGAGGTAATATCTATAATTTTTTAAAGGATAATTTATAAAAACAAACTAAATGTTAGAATCTTTTAACTGAAGCACTAGCATACAAGATATGTTAGCTTTTATAATTAACTTTAATACTTTTTTCTACATGTAATGCAATGAAATACCTTAAATTCTCTAATAGTTACTGAATACCAGGTACTATTGTTGGAGATGAAGAAATACATGATTAAAGACATTGTTTTGGTATACAAATGTCTACAAAGCTCAGTATTTTATACATGTAACTTTGTGGGGGAAAAAATCAATGTCAATTTTTTCTAATTGCACAACTAGTTAGGAGACAAGTAGACTAGAATGTTATTAAGAAGTTTATGATGAATGCTACGTTCAAATTGTTAGTGCAAGCTTTAAAGACTGGCTTTGAATGCAATTATCTGAAGTTTAGAATTACATAATTAACTATTATCATTGGAAATTATGGTGTTCTGGTGGTATACATTTTTTTAGATAACCAAATCTTACTCTTAAATTAAAACTGTAAGTGTACTACTTATAAACTACATAACCCAATTTTCCACCTTGTAAACAAAGAACCCAACATGACAGGGAATCTACTATATGCTAGGTACTTTATTTCATTTTATCTTCACAGCTTATTTGGGGAATTGCCAAATTTTATAAATGTGGACACTGAAGTTCAGAGAACTTATATATGTTCTACAGTAACAAGGAAATAATGCTACATCATTCCATGTTAGTCTTTCTACCAACAGCAAATACTTATATCAAGAATGATATTCCTTCACTCCTCCATTTACTGAGTTTATTTTCCATTTAGGAAGTTTTCTAATCAGCTTGAAAAACCAAATAAATGGGATCTTTTAAATTAACAACCCTAATTTTACACACGAAACTAAGTGATTGTTCAGAAAAAAATTATTGACTGTCAAAATTTTTGTTGCTCACAATGTTTAAAATTTGTATGTTCAGGACAGCTGAAGGATACAAGAGTGGTGTTAGCAGGGAAAGAGATAACAAAAATATTGTGATATGGGTTAGGCAAGCTTAAAGAAGTATACTTTTTTTTAAAACCCTCACCCCAGGACATATTTATTGATTTTAGAGGAAGAGGAAGGTTGGGGGTGGGGGGACGACACTGCAGTGGGGGAGAGACAGAGAAATCTCTTGGTTGCCTCCCATACACCACCCAACCGGGGATTGGACCCACCACCTAGGTATGTGCTCTGACTAGGAATCAAACCTGCAACCTTTTGGTCCATGGGACCTTGCTTCAACCAACTGACCTACCCAACCAGGTCAATGGCACGCCTTTTAAAAACCCTTAAAAAGATTCCTTTGATATTCCTTCATAACCTAAATATAAAATATAATTGAATATAATTTAATTTTGCACTTAAAGCATGCCTGCAACAAAGTGACACACTTTTTCCCTGTATCTAATCTGACACCAATGGTATTCTCAAATCAATACCTCCTCCACATAATCATGGCCCACTGGCTGTACATCACTCTGCAAAGCAGCAAGAGATGCAGGCGTGACTGGTTCTGACACTGTGTCTGGCTTTACTTCTGGAATCTGTACAGAAGTGACAGGAGCGCTTTTAACACATTCAGGTCCTTTTAAGTCTTCTGTTTTATTTCCTGTTGATTGAAGTTTATTACCACCTAGAAAAGCATAAAAGAATACAGTAACTTTTACTTTTTGTGTAAATATATACATAACCTAACACAACAAAAACTTTGGATAAAATTATCTTTTCTACCAATACTCAAATACCTGCTTGACATACAGTTGACCAAAAGTTTGAAGAACTGCATATACCACTTGGCTTTTTTATCCTATTGATGAAACACATCTAGATTTTTCCCTTCTCCACCACCTGACACCCAACCATCCTCTCCATACCCACCACAGTTCTTGTAAATCAAGTACCTAAAAAGTGAACAGCAAACACTGGCTAGTGTGGCTCAGTGGATTAAGAGCTAGTCTGCAAATCAAAGGGTCACCAGTTTGATTCCCAGTTATGGAACATGCCTGGGTTTCGGGCCAGGTCCCCAGCAGGGGGTTGCATGAGAAGCAACTGGATGTTGATGTTTTTCTCCCTTTCTCCCTCTCTTCCCTCTTCTAAAAAAGTAAACAAATCTTTAAAAAAAAAAAGTGAACAGCAAGAACCCTTTGAAAAGGAAGGGTCTAACCCTTATTCATGTTTGTATCCCTAGTTCTTTGCCAAGGGAACTGGGCACTGTCCTACATTCTGGTAATATATTAAGATAGTGACAGTGTAGGTGCCTTGAGGTGCCAATAATGAAGGGAAGATGCAAGTATTATAATTCAGTATGTGATAGGAGCTGTAATAAGTATGAATACAGTATTGTGGGAATGTAAAGCAAAGAAGCTACTATCCTTTAACCTGATCAGTTAAAAAAAAAGACTTCACAAAGGGTATGACAGTTGAGCTGGGCTTTGCAAGAAGAGTAATGAGCATGAACTGGCCAGGAAGAAAGAAGAGAATGTCTGAATACAAAACAGCACAACAATATGGAGTTAAAAAGACTAGAGTAAATTTAAGGAAGGCTCAGTAATTCACTATGAATTACTACCTCAGTAGATATGATGACAACATATGAGGCAGGAGCCAGATCTGAAGGGCCTTAGATGACATAATTAAAGAATGCAGTTTTTTCCCTATATGCAAAGGGAATGACACTGAAAGCTTTTAACCAGGAGTTTAACATAATTTGGCATGTATTTTTATGAAATGACTTTGACAAGTGTTAGAGACTGGATGCAATCAATAGGAGACAAAGCTCTGAGGAACAGACTTTGAAGGCCTAAAAACAAGGCAGTGGCAGTGAAGACATTTTCTTGGGGGGCAGAAATATTGTAGTGATAGAAACAAAAAAACTAGGTAAAAACTACAGGAAACAATAAATAAGAAATGTCAGTAAAGTTTACCAAGGGAAAATCAGCAATTTCATGAGATTATTTCATGGTACTTTTGTGACGAGACAATGGGTTAGAATGAGACATTGGTAGGCATCTATAAAGCTGTACACATGATGTCCAGGGAACAGCTACAACATAGCTCTAGCCTCAGACAGGGGTTTTGAGTTTGCCCAAAGGATTTTAAAGTCACTGCACACATTGGAATCGATGAGACCACTCATGAATGCTGGGTGAGTAGACTAAGATGAGAACAGAAATCAGAATCTTAGGAACACCACCACTGAATAAACATGAAGGCAAGAGAACCAATAAAGATACCTGAGAAAGAGGTGGGCAGACAGGTAATAGAAAGATAAAGACATATCTCAGGGTTTAAGGTTTAGCAGTCGACTGTGTCAAATGTTAGAGAGGTCAACTGAATGAAACTGTAAATTGTCCACTGAATTTTACAATTAGGTCTTGGTGACTGCTTTAAGCAGTTTCAGAAAAAGGTAGAATGGAAACACTATAACAGACTGAGGATGGGATAGAAAGTATAGAAGTACAGAAAGTAAGAATTAAGTAGCTTGAGAGGCTAACAGGAATGGGAAAACATCTTTTTAAAATTTAAGACTATGGAAGACAAAGGTATACTAGCATGGTTGAAGGGAAGTGGAAAGAAACCTTTAGAGGACTAAAAGTTAAGAAAAAAATAGAGATATGTGATTCAACAAGGTCCCAGAGAAGAAGGGAGGAGATAGGAATGAGCACATAAGCGGAAGGTAAGTCCTGGACTAGAAGAGAAATGTTACTCTGATAGAGTTAGGAAGAACATAATAAAGAATCTTTAGTACTTGCCAACAAAGTTTATTTTGGGTGTCGATGTCTTCTTGGCAGCCATATTTGTAGGCACTGCTGATACTTTAGTGTTGGATGTGCTATTAAGAGACGAGCTTCCTGTAGCTGTAAGACCTTTCATTGATGAAGTTGCAATTGATGAAGTATTCACAGTACAATTGTTTGCTGCAATGCTTGAAGGAGAGGCAGTCGGCTTTGAAACAGACACAGCTGTTGAAGAAGTAGCCTGGCTAACAACATTTGGTTCTGTTGAAGGAATGGGTTTACCAAGTTTTGTGTGTAATTTAACCACCTACAAAATAAAAGCACATTAGTTAGGAAACTCAGAGTCTAGATTTTTAAGTGTGCCTAAAAGACATTATAAAATTAAAATATAAACTGTATTTTTTGTTATACATCTTCATACACAAACAATACTTTTGAAAGTAATTTCTGTGAAGCAGATATGGATACATATTCCATCTATTACTAGTGAGGAAATTAAGACAGAGAAAGATGAAATGACTTGGCTACATGCATACCAACCAAGACTTAAGCATGACAAAAGGAAAATAAACATATAATTTTCCAATTTGTAGAATAAATGATCTAGTTCAATTTAAAGGTCTCCAGCCTTCCCCTCTTTAAGCAATGACTATTTGGTGTCACCTTTATATTTATTAGCATATTTAAAAAGGCTTATAAGCCCTGACTGGTGTGGCTCAGTGGAATAAATGCCAGCCTGCAAACCGAATTTGCAGTAAGGGCACATGCCTGGGTTGTAGGCCAGGCCCCCAGGTCAGGGCATGCAAAGGCAACTGATCAATGTTTCTCTTCCTCTCTTTCTCTCTACCTCCCCCTCTCTCTACAAATAAACAACATCTTAAAAAAAAGGCTTATAACACACTCAAAGTTTTGGAGCCACTTTTGCTTTACTCCGCGCTCCCCACTGAAAAAGTAAAAGAAAACAAAGTAAGACATACGGGTGTGTGTAGGGGGTAAGAAAACAACACCTACTTTCTGATGCTTAGCACCACGAATGTGGGCAGCATATGCATCTGCTCCTGTACAAGACACATCGCAGAGCTCACAACGTAGCTGATTTTGAGTCCCACGAGTAGAGTTGTTGCTGCTGCTGGTATTTTGTGAGGCTTTCAATGCAGCTTCCTTTTTTTTATGTTTCTGTCCTTCTAAATGTTCTTTGTAAGTCTGTTTCAAAAAAAAAGGATAAATTTTGTTTCATTAATTTTCTAGATAGCAAATCGTTAAAATTATTCAATTCTCAGATCTCTAATATTCATCTAAAAATGAGGCTTCAACAATTTTAAAAGCAATTTAACAAAATCTTATGGTACTCTCTACACACTTTAATACATCTGTGATTCTCTGTAGCTTGTTTACCAAGAATACATTTGTTTAACACTTTGATTTACAAAGGACTTTCACACACATCCATAATATCAATATAAGGTAACTGCTTTCAGTTTCAAAAATTTGTATCTTTTACTGTTTATGTATAATGCTGAATAGAGAATACCAGACAATTATGATTCCACAAAGAAATTAATTATAGAATTAAGACGGGAGAGAATGTACCTACATCATGAGAAGAAAAAAGTTAATGTATGGTAACAAGATCCTTAATAAACAAGTATGTTTATTTACAAAATTGACTTTTATTAAAAAACTCAGAATGCACTTTCACATAAAATTCTTGCCACCATAAACAAAAGTCTATTTAAAACACAACAGCATGGTGATTGCTGGGGGAGGGGAGTATATGGGGACTAAATAGTAATTTAAAAAAATATAAACATGTATTTTAAAAAATTACAACAGCAAAAATTGTGTAACTGCGAGAAAAACATTATTGTAATACTAGCCAACAAAACAGTGAAATTATGTATTAAAAATTATCTTCAACTAAGAAGGCAGGTTTATTAAAATGAGAGGAAGTAAATATGGATTGCTGGTTGGTTTGTTTATTCTTGAGTGAGGCCAAATAGTTACCCTTTCATGTTTTATTTTTAAAATTGTTAAGGTTGAAATAATTAGCACAAAATTATGTATTCTTCGTAGAATTTCAGAGCTGATTTTTACATTTTAAATAAGAAAATCCTTTCTACAAATAATATTAAGCACAAGTAAGGAAAATTCCTGTTTTTGAACAAAAGAGGGAGACCTAAGACCCAGTCATTTAACAGTGCCCATCTGCGGCAGCCTGAAGTGGCTCCAAGAAGCAAGTAAAGCCTCAATTATATAGGGCAAGTCCCTATCACAGAAGTGAAGAAACAAAAGCCCAAAGAAGTTAAGGTCTCTGACTTGCTCAAGGCCACAGTTAGTGGCAGAGCTAGGACTGAATCTTAAATATGGATCAACTACTTTCCTCCTCCTTATGTTCACACCTAGACTCTAACTCACAATATCAATGATATTTTTCTCTAAGGCTCGTTAATCCACTAAGGCACTGCATCTGACTTGCAGAAGTACCCTGGGCTTGTCCTTGTAAAACCATTCAGATACTGCAAGTGAATGGTCAGGCTTATGTATACTCATTCTAAATGCTGCTTTTAACTTGTCACCTACAGCCACGTTCTGTCCTTCTATAAAGGTGCCACATATTAGATAAATCTCTCAGGTTTACATTTGCCACTCACAGCATTATCCTCTCTCAACAGCCATTATAGCGTAGGACATACTCCTCATACTAAGACCAATATCCTTGTTCCCTTTCATATTTAATCCCAGTCATTATAAATATTCCTCATCTTTCCACTCTCCTTCAATTATGCAATCACAATGAAACCGTTTCCTATCACACTCAAAATAGGGAGAAAAAATGTTTTACTTAACTAGCCACATATTAAAATATTCCAATTTATTGACAGTAATTCAGTGGATGCTGGTAACTGAAAATACCCCCAAAATTCAGTATTAAAAAGTAAAGAGAACTAATCTAGTAAATTAAAAAGAACATACACAGATGGGGCAGGGACAAGAGAGTCAACATCTGCTCTCAATCAAATAATATGTCTATTACTTATCAAACTGCTTATCAAATTTTTAAAAAGCTACATACACACTGTTAAGTACATTATTAACAAAGTTGGGAAGGGAGTTTAACTCATTAGATTTTATAAACAGACTCATGTCTAAATCACGTATTTTAAGGTGTTGCAACCCGGAAAAAAAAAAAAAAAGACCAAAAGTGTGTGGGCAGGGGTGGGGGGGTGGGGGGGATAAAGGTTCTGCAAGCTTCATTAGTTGATATTTTTGAAATAGACACTTCCCTACACCATTTTTTGGTCCCTGAATTCCTATTCCCTCATGAAGAAAATCATACAGAAATAAGTAATATCTAAAGTATATAAAAGTCAGTCTGATCAGAAATACTATCCTGAAAATTGTAGATTTTTAAAGTAGTTTAAGAATTTTTAAAATTCTAGAAAGAATTCTGCTATTTATATCCTCCAAAAAACAATACATTTGACAAAGTCCTTTCATCTTTAGTGCAAGTATGTAAACAATGATCTCTATGGTCATCCTTTTTCAGCTGTAAAACTCTATACACACACTTAAAATGGACCTTGAAGAGCTAGGGAAATCAATTAACCAACTGTCTTAAGTTGAAGAACTCTGTATAAAGGCTTTAAAAAAAGCAAGTTATAAATGCTAAAAAAGAAATAAAAATACAATCTTTCCCTTAAATCCCAATTAATCTGAATATAAAACTTTTAGTTGAATTCAAGTTTTACTTAAAAAGCAAAGTATCCTTTCTGGAAAAAAGGCCAATTTGCCCATTTTTCATTTACATTCATAATCATTTTTACAGTTTTTTCTTAATAGAATTATGTCTTAATACAAATACCCTTTTAAAAATGGCCATTTAGTGAACTAGGTACGTGTTAGCTAAAAGCTAACAGAAAAAGAAAATGCAAACCTTCTTTGCAGGCACAAAAGCAAGAACACCAACCACATTTAACTATTAAAAATAATCATTGAAGACTAGTGGTAAAACATACAACATAAGTACCTGTGGTCCAGCACAGCTGATCTTACAAACATCACAATAGTGAATCTGGGGTGGTTTGGGAGGCTGTTTTGGTTTCAGTTGCTTATTTTGGAATGGTGCTTTTTTAGTAAAAGTGGTCCCTGTCCAGGCAGCTGTGGCAGCAGCAGCAGCAGCTGCTGCTGCTGCTTGCTTCTGTTGCTGCTGCTGCTGTTGGTAGTAGGAGGATGCAGCTGAATACACTGCTGCTTCATAACCTGAATAAGACGTACCTTACAAACAAAAATCAAACAAAGATTATGTTACATAATTATAAAAGGCCAAGTTAAATGTTATGAACTTAAATTCAATAAAGTTTACTAGTAAAGGTAGGTTTACACGTGCATATTTACAAATAAGGTATATCTCACAAACCTAGAAAACATTTATCTTCCTTTTATGTAAGTCAATCAAGTATTTACTCAAAACACATTAGGTGTTATGGAGGTATAAAGAAAGTATAAGGTGTAAGATTTGGTCCTCGTCTTCAAGAAGTTTACAGGTTCAGTGGGAAGAATGTGGTAAGAGTATCTGGTAAACTTTGTGGCTACAGAACCCTTACTATTTCCCCAAGCAGAATGCCTCTAAATGCAACTGAGGAAGTGTTGGATTTGAAGAAGGGTCTGAAGTAATTAAGATGATAAATAGGAAAAAAAGAATCGCATGAAAATAAGATTTTAATATGCTTGGTGGTTAAAATGAAAGCTATGACTGAAGAGGAAAAAACACAATGATAGCAAGATTTTGAATCCCAGCAACTGACGTGCTGTGCATTTGATTGATAAAAGCAAGGTGCTGACAGAAGTTGGTTAGGAGGGGCAAGGTGAATAAAGCTCAGCAGAAGTCTGTAATATGGAGTTGGGGTTCAGGTGAGTATATGGAACAGCAGATAAAAGATTGTGGAATTAAGAACCACTGGGTTTCATGTTCCAAAAGATGAAAAAGCACCATATTATATTTTCTGGTTAACTGTACGAATTCTATCCATCTGTATTGTTCAAAGTCTTTAATAAATAAGTATATTAAGCTAGTTATTGACAATGTGTACATGTTGTTTACATTCAGTGATGTACAGATTTAAAGATCTATGAAAGTTTTAACTTTGACGAAGTCACTGATTTTGTCTATAAGCTTACCCGAAAACTGGAAAACTTACCCCTTCTAAACTAAAATCTCTGGCAAATTTCATGGACTCCCTATTTATAATATTTTCCAGTAAGATTTCTTACTAGAAAAGAGCCACATAAAGTTCAAGAGAGAGATTCCTAGCTGCCAGGATAGTGCAAAAGAACCACTTAAAAGAAACCTGGACTTTTTGGTCTCTCAAATGCAGAATGCTATAATGAAAAGTAAAGACGTATGACCCACTGACTCCAGTAGTATCTACACACACAGGAAAGAAAACATAAATTGGAAAAGTGAAAGTTAAGATGCATGGCAAATCACAATCACAGAAATCCAAAACTTGACATATCCAGGAGAGACAGTAGTTGGGCAACTACCATGAAAAGCCTTCCCAGACTTTTATATCGGGTTATTAAATTATATACATTCTTATAAAGATTCTCTGTATCTTTATATATGTGTGATAAAAAAATCTAAAAATTAGAGTAGAAAGTAGGTAAATATACCAATAATAAGCATATGATCAGATGAAAAACAACTAGAAAACAACTGAGAAAACCGGTTAAAAGAAAAACTCTACAGATCAATAAACCGTTTACTGGTCAGGCCTACCAATGTCCTCTATTATTGAAGTGTGATAAAAGAACATTATTAAGCTCACAGCCAAATGCTTTCAAATTTATAGGTAAAAAAATGTACAGTTTAAATTTTGCTCTTAAAACATCACCATAAAATAGTCCAATTAACAATAACAAAGCTGTTTTTACATCATTACCAGTTAGGACCATGATTTATATATGAAATCTTTAAAATAGACACTTTCCAAATGACCAGTTGTTGTATATGGAAACTATAAAAATGTCACATTAGGCCCTGGCCTGTGTGGCTAAATTGGTTGGAACATGGTCCCATAAACTGAAAGGCGGGGGGTTGTTTCTCAGTCAGGGCACATGCCTGGGTTGTAGGTTCAGTCCCCTGTCAAGGCATGTACAATGTTTTGATCAATGTTTCCTCTCACATCAATGTTTCTCTCCCTCCCTTCCTCTTGTTCTAAAATCAGTTAGACTGTCTTTGGGTAAGGATTAAAAAAAATATGCCACTTTAATATCACTTCATGAATTATGTATGGAGAACATAAAAAGAATAAGGCCAATAGCATTCTCCAATTCTGGAGGACTGAGAATTTTAATTAGTTTGTTTGTTTTTACATTGAGAATCCACAATATGGGAGGCAGTATTCCAGACAGACCAAAGACTCAGAACAGCTCTTCAAGGCAGGTATTACTATCTTCGCTTTTTATAGGTGAGAAAACTGAGGCTAAGCGATTGTGAGTTTCTTTAAACACTGAATTATTTAAACTACAAATCAACCAGGTAAACCTGTATTGTCAAATAATAATCCTTCATTTGCACACATGCAGCCTAAAACTAGTAAAAAGCAAGCTTAATTACATAGCTTATTAGTTTTTGAACTGTCAAGAATGAACTGAAAAGTGGGCTAGAGATACTAGAGTGCTACGAAATAGCATCTTTAATTCTTCTATTGACTACTAGCAAACAAATGTACATTTCTTGTAAAAAAGCATTATGGAAAAACAAATATAAAGCTGTGCCTCCAATTTAAGTAAAAGCTTAATTTTGAATGCTAAAACAGTTTCACTTATAATTATAAATATAAAATTTTTAAATGTCTAGTATCAGAAACACAGGTATATACCATTTCAATAATAAAACTATCATGCTGTAAGTCACCATTTAGTATGTACCAACATTCTAGAACTCATTTTAATGAGATAAAAAGAATAGCTGACATAAGTTATAGCTGATATACTCAGATGCCCTAAAAATGATGTCTTTGGATGGCAAATGCATGCTGTGCATCCCTTAATTCTTTACAAACTGCATACTCTTTGACATAACAGTTCTAAACATAGGAATTTATTCTAGGAAAACAATTGGTAAGCACACAAATCTTCACATACAAGGATTATTTTACACAGTGTTGTTTTTAATTTTTCCATAACATGAAACTAAATGTCCCAAAAGAGAAACTTTAAAATACATCTATACAATAAAATATTATGCAGCCATTAAAATTACGTATTTCTAAGCACATTATCTTCTTTATACTACCACCATATAAAAAAACATGGTTCCTTCATAAAATGGCTGTGAGTCTAAGGCAGGAAAATCTTGGAAGTTTATCTGTAATACCTTACTGTGCTAGAAAGAAAAGAAGTACTCAAAGACTAATGATGCCAAAGCCAAAAAAACTCAGGAGCTGGTGTAAAAAGGATTCCATTGGCCAAATTTGGGACAGTGTGTCCCTCAACCTCGCTTCCCCAAGAGTAATGGATTATACTGTATTAAATAAAAAATGAATACTTAAAAAGGGGGGAGAAAACTCTTTTTTGAGAGAAAAATGCCTAATTTTGTAACCACCACTGCAAGACTTCAAATCAGTTAAGAGATTTTCCAAAGGATCTAACACCGTAAGAATGAAAGGTAGATGGGTAACAGGCCCACAGATTACTTGATTAATTACAAAGGGAAAAACGTTACTTTTATAAGGGAGAGATCAGATAGTCATCACTTTAACCAGTGACTATACTTGGTATCATCAATAAAAAATAAACTGACATTATTTAGTATGTGCTCCTCATATGATAAAATGAAAAACTTGCCTAGTATTGTTGATTAAAAAGCTGCCAGAATCTAAGCATAAAGAAATCAGATAAATCCAGGTTGTACAGTATTCTACAACTGGCCTAACTCCTAAAAAAATGTCAAGGTCATGAGAGGAGATGAAAATAGGGGATTAGTCTACATTAAAAGCAGGCAAACAAACAACAAACAAAACAAAAAACCCTCAAAAAAGACATGACAACTAAATACAATCCACGATCCTTGACCGAATCCTGAATTGAAAATAAGGCACAAACATGCAGAAAGCAGCAACATTTGTGGAAATCTGAAAAAAATTATCAGATAAAAATCCACGTTCAATTCCTTTTTATGACATTTGCATTGTGACCATGTAAAAGAAAGCCCTTATTCTTAGGAAATATATGCTGAAAATTTCTGGACAAAGCACCATGTCATCTGCAACTTTTCTATACTGCTGAACTATCTGAAAATGTGTTTTGAGAAGAGAGATGAAACCAATGTGACAAAATATTAATAATTGGTTAATCTAGGTAAATGGTATATGGTTACCAGTACTATTTTTTTTTCAACATTTCTGAAGGAAATTTTTCTAAACTAAAAGGTGGAGAATAACATAAGGAATGATACATCTTCATATTTAGTAGCATGAAAGAACATTAATGAGAACTAATTTACACAACAGTATGTATAAGACAAATTTCTTTTTTTTATAAAGAAACCATGATGCTAATGTATGAATATTTCCATGGAAGAGAAGTATAGAAAGACATATAAAATTTTTTAATTTATCATTTCTAGTTTAAAATAATGATGTATTATTCATCTAACATAAAGGAAAGCATACTATCATACTCTGTATTCTGAAGCTAATATGGACATTAAGAAAAATCTATCCACTCAGATTTCACTGAAATAACTCCATTACAATTATAACTGGTTAATCAGATAAAGAGAGGCAGAAAAGTTTTGTCTGAGCAATCGGAATGACAGATCTGGAAATAACATCTCCTCACTTCACTTCACCTGCACGTGACTGTCACAGTTAACTTACAAGCTGTTCCCATTGCTCCCTTTGTACTATCTCCTCTTGGCACCCTGGCTACCCCCAAGATAAAGACAGACACCACAGCAGAGCCTACAAGGCTTTTTTCACACTGACATTTTTTGCCTCGTCTCCTGGTGTTATTCCATATATCCTGTACCCCAGCCACAGTAAATTCTCATCCCCAAATACTCCAAGCCTGCCTAATTCATCATCATATCTCTGGCACCCATCATAGCATTTGGCATAGGGTAAGAGAAATATTTCTTGAGAAATTAAAAAACATTTAATTGAATAAGTAGGCTTCTAACAGTTAAGCTACAACAAAGTATCAAGAGGAAAGAACTGAAATTACCCATGTCACTTAAAATCCTCCATGGAACAAAATAAGGTATTAAGGAACAAATAAAATGTAAAATAATAAATTGTATAGCAGTATAAGACTAAGTGTCTCTAAAAAAGTAACGTGTGATTTTTAATAACTGAAATGCTTCAGGTACCTCATAGTAAGGTTTTAGTGATTACACTTCTTGAAGAAAAAATACACGATCATTTAAGGAAACCTACTGTCCTTCTGAGATGTGTATTATATAACCATTATCTTATGTTTACAAGTGTTAACCAATATTTTCATGATTACTTATTCCTGGTAACACAAAAAAATAGCTCCTTAAGGGTTTACATAAATAATAAAATTTGTCAGTGGTATTCCCTTGTTAACTGTGAGGTTTCAAATTCATTTGAAGAAGTCAGAAAGGAAATAGAATACTAGTAGAACACTGTGTTGTTTTTTCTAATTGCAATACGAGGCCCAAAACTCATGACTAGCTTTCAAACTCCCAAAGAGCATTTCATGTTCTGCTAAAATCTTCCTGGCTTAAAAAACACAAAAACAAAAAACAAACTATACAGCTTGAAAAGTCTCCAATGTCTTTATTTATTTAAACATTGTTTATCAGTCTTACCAGAATAAGTAACTGCCGTGGTACTGTAAGTAGCACTCTGGGTGTAGGATGGCACCACAGTAGCTGCAGCTGCCACTGGCTGTACGGTGGAAGATACAGGATAAATGGAGAAAGTAGTGGTAGCTGGACTCGGTGTCGCTGGTTTTATGGCTGTCACTTGTCGAGTTTGCTGGGCTTGTGTATACTGAGTTGCACCTTGGCTATAACCTGCTTTGGGAGCTAATTGAGAGAGAGGCATCAGAAAATTAGAAGGGTAAATCACCTATAGTACTTGATTTACTGCAGTAGTCTAGAACAAAACCTGAAATATCTCCAAGGTACACCTGTAGTTACTGTGCCAACATCATGGAAAACTAGAAAAAAAAGCAGGTTAAATGTTAACTGTAAATTAGATGCCAGCAATTTCTTCTTGGCAAAGGGGGATAAAATTCTTATTACCAATTAAAATATGATACCTATATAAAATAGTCTCCCATCCCATATTTCCAAAATTATGTTTTGTAAATTTTACAACTAACTGAGATACGGGTACTACTTAAAAAGTTTTTGGAAAAGGTGTGTGTGTAGGGGTGTGTATATATGTATTTAGGATAGTCAAGGCTACTTTAGAGTCATGCTTAATACTGGGAACAGAAGAGAAAGCCTCAAAGTACATATTTCAATTCACAGTAAAAATTTCAATGTTAAGTTATGAGGAACTTATTCATATACCATCATTACATTTTATTGATTTATCTATAATTCCAACTCACAAGGTGCTGACAGTTCTTCAAATGCAATTAATAACTTGAGTGCAGCTCTTCATAAATTGCTGCCATTAAGTCTCTGCTAAACTTTCTGCTCCCTTTGACCATATTCAAAACAAATGTACACTTTAAGAATCTTATCAGCCTTATTATCAATCACTGAATTTAATAACTAATTATTGGTCACCAAATTGTACAAATGTAATTTCTTAGAAAGGGCCAAATACCAGGGGGCCAAACTCATTTTATGCTAATTTACGTAAAGGTACCCTAAATAAATAGCACTTAAAAGTTTTAAGCTTTTTGCAAACATTTTTAAAAAGAAAACTAAAGTTACATACTCAATGTCAGAAATTAGACTAAATCAAACTCTTCTGACGCTTAGATAACTCAGTACTTTCAAGCACAATCTGACCTTCATAACAACCCAGAAGTCCACTACAGATTGCTGTACATACAAATCATTTGAGATGAGGCTATAAGAAAAATCAAGGTTATGTTAATTCAAAATATTTTTAAACCACTTCCTTAAAAGTGCATAAAATTTTAGAACTAGAAGTATCCTGGAGAGACCTGAGTCAACTAAATCATTTACAAATAAGAGAACACAGAGGAAAAGAGGTAAAAAAATCGCTTGCCCTCATTAGTGCTTAAGCCAGTTCTACTGTTTCCTAACCCAAGGCTCTACCCATACTCTCATGCTCCTTCAAAAATAATTAAAATAAAAACGCTGTCTACTTTTCAAATCCCAGAGAGCTTTGTTTTAAAAGTTGTCAAACCTCTACAAAAAAAATCTTCTAAAAAATCACCTTCTAAAGACTACAAATACATAGGATTCTTTGCAAACAAAACACTTAATGCATTTGAGTCAACTGTAATATTGGTGGCTGGTTATAGAACCAACTTGTCATTACAGATCAGAGACAGGTGATTTAAAAATATGGACCCACAAAGGGTCTCTACTGGTTACAAAGGCAACCAGCAGTATGTCTTAGGCATTTCTGGCAAAGACGAGAAAGTGGCCAAGGTTATCACCACAACTGCTTTTCAACTGCTTATTTCAGCAGGAAGTGAATTGTAAGCTGAAGACCAGAAATACAATACATTTCCAGGAGAGAAGGGCATGATTATGCACTGCTTCCATGGCCTTCTCTTTGAGACTCAAAGGCATTCTAGCAGAGGCATAGAAGGATATGGCTAGAACCCAACTTTTGAGATAACACAATGAGTATACATGGACTCAAAAAACAAAAAAGCGTATCTTCATTTAAAAACACCCTAGACAATATATTTCAATAATTTACAATGAAACCGTGTATGTTAATAAAGCCCACCTACCTGTCTGATAATAGGTTTCAGCAACAGAAGGCTGAGGCTGGGCAGCAGCAGCTACAGCAGCAGCGGTTGCTGTTGGTTGTTGGTAGTACTGCTTACTATCGTAAGCTACAGCAGGAGCCGTGGATCTTACATATGAGTATGAGTCCTGAGGAAAGAGAATGAAAGAAAATCTTGCTAGGAGTAGATGCAATAAATGGCCCTCATCTTGCTATACGAAAGTGTAATAAAGGAAATAAACTAAATATATACCTAGACCTAAATATAAGAGTCAAATTAAATTATAAAGGGGATTCATTCTGGACTTCATTAAATAAAGTCAAAACCATTTCAAGCAGCATGTTTAACTTTTAAAACCAGAAAAATTACTAAAACATTTAAAAATAATGTCTTTTATAAAAACAATTTTACTAAAAAACTCATGGCTGATCTGCAACTGAAAGATAGATCCTGTAGTAAAGAACACCTGTGTATTCCATACTCTGTGGTTGCTCCAGCTTTCTTTTCATTCCCCCTTATTTACTACTACCATTAACACAGTGATGAATGGGAGCTTCCAGATGAAGGAAACGGGAACAGAGGTGCCAGGGAGAAGGCACATTAAATAAAAATCTTCAAGGCAATGAAGATCAAGGTGAGCTTGGTGAATTCTGGTACAGCATAAAGTGAGGGATGGGAAGGTATGAAGGTAGAAAGGCTGAAAATTAGGCAGGGTGGGGAAAAAGATGGGCTTCATACATCCTATTAAGAACAACAGAATTTATTATATTACACCTCTGGACATAATGAAAACAATCACAAAAGTCAAAAGGAATTCCCTGCTTAGTAATTTGTCAAATATTAATAATAAATACTAATATTGTTAGTTCATTTAATTTTTTAATCACAATAAATTCCTATAATTAAAAAGAATACAGAAGAACTAGGCAAAGTCCAGAAGGATCCAAGTTTACAAAACAGATCCTAAAAATAAACAAACAGATTAATTTGCACAGCAAAAGAAACCATCAATGAAATGAAAAGACAACCCACTGAATGGAAGAACACATTCACCAATGATACACCTGATAAGGGAATAATATCCAAAATTCATAAAGAATGTATAAAATTCAACACCAGCCCTGGCTGGTGCGGCTCAGTGGACTGACTGCCAGCCTGCAAACTAAAGGGCCGCTGGTTCAATTCCCAGTCAGGGCACATGCCTGGGTTGCAGGCCAGGTCCCTAGTTGGGGGCGTGTGAGAGGCAACCACACACTGATGTTTCTCTCCCTCTCTTTCCCCTTCTTCCCCCTCTCTCTAAAAATAAATAAATAAAATCTTAAAAAAAAAAAAAAATCAACACACACAAAACAATCCAAATAAAAGTGGACAAAGGACCTGAATAGAAACTTCTCCAAGAGAACATACACATGGCAAACAAATAGATGAGAAGATGCTCAATATTACTAATCATCAGAGAAATGCAAATCGAAACCACAATGAGATATCAACTCACACCTGTAAGAATGACTATCATCAAGGAATTCAACAAACAAACCCAAGAGTCATGGGTTCAATTCCTGGTCAGAGCACATGCCTGGGTTGCTGGCCAGGGGACTAAACAAACAAATGAATAAAATCTTTGTGGGGAGGGCTGCGGGGGGGGGGGGGGTAGGCTGGGATGGGAGTAACAGACAGAAAACTGTACTTGAACAACAATTAAAATAAAATAAAATTTTTTAAAAAATCAACAAACAAGTGTTGGAGAGGATGTAGAGAAAAGGGAACCCTTGTACACTATTGGTGGAAATGCAGTTTGGTACAGCCATGGTGGAAAGCAGTACTGAGTTATCTCAAAAATTTAAAAATGGAACTGCCTTGTGACCCAGTGATTCCACTTCTGGGAATATATCTAAAGAAACCAAAAATACTAATTCAAAAGAATACATGTACTCCCATGTCATCACAGCATTATTTACAATTGCCAAGATTTGGAAGCAGCCCAAGTGTCCATCAATAGATGAGTGGATAAGAAAAAGCTGTGATACACTTTTCACAGCTTTTCACAGCCAATTTCTCTTATATATAAGAGAATATTAGCTGTAAAAAAGAAGGAACTCTTACCTTTTGTGACAGCATGGATGGACCTGGAGAGTATTGTGCTAAGTGAAATAAGCCAGTCAGAGAAAGACAAGCACAAAGATTCCACATAAAGATTCCACATATGAGTGAAATCTTGAACAAATAAACTAACAAAATAGAAGCAGACTCATAGATACAGAGAAGAGACTGAAAGCTATCAGAGGGAGGTGGGGTGGAGGGCTGGGTGAAAAAAGTAAAGAGATTAAGCAAAAACAAACAAACAAAACCTCCCAGACACAGACAACAGTACAGCAGTTACCAGTGGGAAAGAGGGAGAAAGGGGTGGGGAGTGGTAGAAGAGGGTTAAGGGAGGCTAAATGGTGATGGAAGGCAACTTGGCTTGGGGTAATGAACACACAATACAATATACAGATGATGTATTATAGAGATGTACACCTGAAGCCTATATAATTTTATTAATCAATGCCACCCCAATAAATTCAATAAAACTAAAATAAAAATGGGTTAAAGGAAATTAGGACCAAATTTAATTAAATAAGCACACAGTAATTTAGTACCTTAATAAACATAATGCTATAAAGGTAATTAAATCTTTACATCCCCACAAGGCTGAACAAAAAGCGACTGGATAAATAAGAGCAGGTTAATTTACTGTTACATACTAAGAAAAAACATCTTGAGAGAAAGAATGTATAGGCACCAGAAATTCCACCCTTGCTAAGTTTAAAAAAGACACTATAATTGGTTTGTCCTGTATAGCTTAGGCTCATGTTTCTCAAAATTGATTCTCAAAATGTGTTCCAAGTGGACAAATAATGCCACAGTACAAACAAGTGGCATTTTCCCTATATCTTCATTTTTCTCAAAAACTTGGGGTAAAATTAAAACGTTTAAATAATGTAAATTTTTCAAAATCAAAGCAAACAGATATAGTGAAATGGACTGGGGGAGATTATTCATATAAAATTCAAAGCAAGGAAACTTAATGCCTGGACTATGCCCTCCTCCCCCAATTACCTGGGAATACACATTTCCTCTTCTCTAACATTACAGGTATATTTTGGAAAAGCCAAGTCTGAGAAGCATTGGCTCGGACATTATATCATATACTGAGGACACTGAAGCCTGTAATTTAACGCTATTGAAACTAATAGTTTTCTTACCTGGTAGTTTTGTGTAGTAGCTGGGGGTGGTGGTGGTGGTGCTTCTTGTTGTCTCTGGGTATAACCATAATCTGTTGCTGTGTGTGCAGTGGGGTAGCCTCCATAAGCAGCAGCTGTTGCAGCAGCTGCAACAGCTACTGGGGCAGGCCTGGCAACTGCAACTGTGGCAGCTGCTGGTGCATAGGCAGCAGTAACCGTGTGCGCAGCTACTGGAGCCTGATGGACAGTGTAGCTAGCAACTGTAGTTGGATGAGAGTAGGCTACACCCGAAGCTGGCTGCTGGCTATATTGTGGAGTAGAAGAATAAACATAATACAATTTAATTTTAAAACCTTGGAGTTAAATCAACTTAAATAAAAAGTACATTTTCAAGTAATTTAATCACAGACTACAAAATTTGACCAAGCATTTATTTGAACTTAATGAACTTCCAAAACAATACCGTATGTGTCACTGTTATATAATTTTCATTCCTTAATCTCAATACATTAAATAGTCACACATTATGTTTCAGATCATAGATCATATGACAAAGCAGGGATGGCAAACTGGAATAAGAAACAGTATTAGGAAGGGAAAAATTGATCAAACTTGGAACTTCAGAAAGTATTTGTTATACATAAAGTTCTTTATTATGCTGTATAGTTTAAAAAATCTCCACAAAGAGATGTTAAGAAAAATGTTGTATTCTAACTCCAATTATGGAAAACACTGAAGGTAGAAATGATTACCCAGTTGACTTAACAAATACTTCTGCTCTATGTAGGACAGTGGTTCTTAACTAGGGAAGATTTTGCACCCACACCCCTTCCCCTGGCACATCTAGCCATGTCCAGAAATATTTTTGATGATGGTCAAACTGCAAAGAAGGTGGTGGTGATGTGTGCTACTGACATCTAGCGGGTAGAGGTCAGCGACTGCTGTTACTTATCCCACAAAGCACAGAATAGCTCCTCACAAGAAAGAATTATGCAAAGAACGTCAACAGTGCTGAAGTTGAGAAATCCTGCTCTAGGGTATAAAATCTGCAGCGCAATCTCTATTACTTTAGATAACTTTTCCAGACTAGAGGCAGAATTTCATTACATACAATTGTTTTTTTCTTTAAAATGTACATGTTGCAAAAGGAGACCTAAGTCAGACGTTTTGCAATCATAACCATTTAAACCTCAGAGAAACAGAAGTTTCCAAAACTGAAAATCAAAAACTTTGCAGCCAATTAGCTTTTAAATTGAGAGCCTATTTCACATAAAACCAAGGCCTAAAAATGTTGGCATAGGAATAAATTTGTTGTTCTACAATCTCCGAATAAGATACATACAACTATGTGCTGCTAAAGGTGTATTACCAAAACAGAAATGCCTTAAAAAAAAAAAGAGTTCCAACAGTTATTTAGCTGACAAGGGTTAGCTGACTGTAAGTTTTAATAAGTCAATAGTTAGGAATAGCTAAGAAAAAAAATACATGATCTGAAGCTGCACTAATAAACTGGAGAATCTGATTCATGGGTTATAGTAAAGAATATTCTTCACTTGTGTGCACACTACCAAACAAATATAGCACAGACTTAAACTTCGAGGCCTTTTTATTTTAACTGTATTATGGAAATCACTGATAATTAGGAACTATTCAAAAGGAACCAATATGAAGTTTATAAGTATGGGTTTTGTTTCATATAAAAAGTGGAGGACCTGGAGATATTCAGTCTAGAAAGGGTGACTGAGGAAGATAAGATAGCTGTCTTCTAACAAAGCAGACTGACTCCATGCTGCTCCAGAGAACAGAACTAGAACCAGTGGATTGAGGAAGGGTGGTAGAATGCAGCCCAATATGAAAAAGGAAAAAAAAAAACCCCTTAGAACAGACTCCAGAGAAACTCTTATAATTTCTATTCGGATGAGGTTTCCCTATTGTGATACTAAAATTACCGAACACTTTCTACATGTGTGCCAATTCTAAGACATAAAAAGGTTAAGTTTAAATTGGAATAATGGGAAAATGGTTTGGGATTGACATTTTCTATGGATAATTCTACATCCTTAGGAAACAATGCCAGTAACATATTAACGTATTTTACTTCTTCCAAGTTCCTAAAACTAAAACTAAAAAAAAAAAAAGATTTAAAATATAAATAATCAGTTCTGTAAAACTTGTATTTTGCATTTATTGGTAAGATTTTACACAATCCAAACTGCATACTCAGAAGGGGGTTTGGTTATACAAAAATTCAGATAGTCTTGGATTCCTATACTGTTTCCATTTATCCATCCCACTGCTCTTTTATCAAATATCTGTTCACATTTCTTTCTCCCCAAAATTTGTTCTGTTGAACAGAAAGAGTAGGAATAGAATAGTAATGTCCAGTCAACTAGCAGGCAACGTGACTTATAAAAGAGTCCATGTGACTCAAGATGGGATGACCATATACTCCAGTTTATGCCCACCTTCCCAGCATAATTATTAATAGTACTCTCTTTCAACTCTCCTGTGTGTTTCAGTATGAACAATAAATTTTATAGTCACCCTTCCAAGAAACCATAAAAAAGATGCCAGTGCATTCAGCAATTACTATATACATCCCTAGGGCTGTTTAACCTAATTCTGCTCTGTATAGTCAGGTCCCTACCCATTATCTGGGCTGACATATCCTCCACCAAAAGCATCATAAACAATAATGATCCAGTCCCATTTCCCAGGGGGTGAAAACTAGGGTAGCTGACTGCTTGCTACTCAGAATAAAGATTCTCTGGGTTGTTGCCATAGACCCATCTGGGAATTTCTCTCCCAGTTTCAAATATCCTTAGAAAAACTGTCCTTTATGTGAGGTAGATGACCAAATTAGACAATGCCAATTCAATTAAATATCCAGTGGTTAAATCTACATAAATAAGTTAATTTTATAAAATTCAGGTCAAATCAAGCCCAAATTCATTTAAGTAAAATTTTTCTAAGTGGAAATAGTTCAAATCAAGGTTTCTGCCTACTTTGGGGTATTAAAATAAAAGCTATTAAATTATATCCTTTCATAAAATGTAATACTTACTGTCTTTAAATTATCTCTTAAATAAAGTGGGATATAAATATCCCTCCTAAATTAATTAATTAATTATTAGAGAGGGGTAAAAGAGAGGGAGAGAAGAAACACTGATCAGCTGCCTCTTGTATGCACCCTGACCAGTGAACAAACCTGCAATCTAGGCATATGTCCCAACCAGCAATCGAACTGGCGACCTTTCCCTTTGAGGGACAATACTCAATCAACTGAGCCACACGAGTCAGGGCCAAATAACCAAAATCTTGTGCCATAAAATACATCTGCAAAATGAGAAGACTTTCATTTACTAAGTATCCAGTGGAGCAGAAGCCTCTATTTAGATAATATCCTTTGCAAATAAATTAGATCTAATTAGTCTGTTTATAACTGGGACAAACTAAATAATAAATGATGAAACAAACATAAAAATGGCTTAAAAAAGAAATAACTGAAGAATCAGACATAATAATGGAAGGATAGTTCTCTTGAAAGGAAAAAGAAGAAAAGAAAATGTCTAAAGAATTATTAATATTAAAGAGTAAAAACACTTTATATTTCTGTACTTAATCCAAAGGTTTAAGAACACCTGCTTACCAAAAAGTGACTCCAGCCAGAGGGCTAACCAAAACAGCCAACCAAATTACCACAAACTTAAAGAGAGCCTACTATAAACTGAAAAACAACAGAAAAGCCACACAATGACCCAAGAATTACCCTGTAGGAATCAAATATGTCAAGGCAACAGACAAGAATTCAAACTCTAATGTGTATTCATAAAACAAGAACTTTACACTAGTCAGGAAACCAAGTTGAGGGATACAGACATGAAAAGATATGAAAACTGTAATAAAGAATAAATCTAAGAGGTACAATATTCAACTAGAAGGAATTCTAGAGAGAAAAGAAAAAAGTGGATGAAAGAAATTAAGAAATAAAATTTCCCACTCTTAAAGAGAGGCACATATTTTCAAATTCAAAGGGCCTACAAAGTGCAAAGCAGAACGAAAGAACCACACCTAGAGACACATGCACAGCATTTCACATTTTGCAAACACACACAAAAATCCTTCAAGTCTCCAAAGAGAAGAAAAACAGGTCATCTACACACAAGAAAATGTAAATCAGACTCTTATTGATAACACCAGTGGCTAGAAGACAATACGATGTCTTGGTAATTCAAGAGAAAATTATTATTAATATAAAATTCTGTACCATACCCAGGTAAACTATTAATGAAGAATATAGATTTTTCTTGACATTCAAGGACTGAAGAAGCCTATCTCCTACATACATTTTCTCAGAATGTTACATGACGATGTATTTCAACGATAACAAACAAACAAAAAAAAACCCCAACAACAATCAATCAAGAAATTGTGGGATCCTGCAAACCTAGGAGTGAGATAAAAGCCCAGATCAGCATCTGTGTAGCAGTCCCAGAGAGGCAATCAGCTTACACTGGAATCAAGGGAAGGACAGAAGGAACATGTTCAGGAAAAGAGCACTGTACAACAGACAATAGACTAGGAGCCTAGAAATATTTTAAAAGGTAATAAAGGCACCAACAAGATTTGAAAGGAAAAAAGGTAATGAAAGCCTTCAGGAAATACCAGACTGCTCAAAAAAGGTATGATCCTGCTAAAAGACATCATAGTTGAAAAATTAGTAGGGTATAAAAAGGAAAAAATCCTTTTTAATTTGAGCCTAGGAAGAGTCTTCTATTAAGTGGTTGTAAAACCACTCAAGGTTGTAAAAATGAAACACATTAGAAATTACAATCATAGGACAGTACTTGGCTCACAGTAAATATTAACACAGCCATAATAATGAAAAATTTTGCTTTCAAGTTTTAGAATTAATCTAAGTCACAGAAGGGAAACTATGATCACAGAACATCATATAAATGGTATCTCAAGTAAAACTGTAGCTAAGTTGAAGATGGGATGGACAAAGCAGTCAAATAAAGCAAAAGAGTTTCACGATTCTTTTCCTAAAATAGACAGTACTGGAATACTGTCTACCTTAGATGGAACTAGAATGGAGTGAATTGTTTATAGTAACAGAAATAGCTGTTATCATTGAATTTAGGAGGAGAAACGAGAAGCAAGACAGGGTACGGAGAATTCCTAACTATGACTGTAGGAAATCAAAATATTATATAACGTATAAAGTTGACAAACTGAGACATAGAAATGCATATTATTTCGTGAAATAAAACCAGAATGCATAAAAGATGAGGGTCTCTAGGAAGCAGAATTGGGAGGCAGGGAGAAAGAAAATAAGGAAATACTATTTTCATTTTAAGCCTTTCTGTACTACTTTGTTTTTAATTCTATGTTTTACTCTGGTGGGGAAAAAAGCATAAAGGTATTGGAATAGACTTCTTAAACTGGCAACTTGAATGACTGACAAACCCCCAATTTCAATATTACTTTCTAGTTATTCCAACTTGACTCTAACTTCTACATTTCTGGCCTCAACCCTAACCTATCATCCAACTCTGGACCCATTTTTAATGCTTTCAAATTCCATTACCATGATCTGGCTTTACATTATATTAAATTTACAGTCACTACTGAAATTAAAATAACTTAAGTATACAAATAGTTTATCCATATAAGTGGTTTCTGGCACCAGGAACACTTTTCTACACTATAGTGGTTCTCAAAATGTGATCCAAAGACTGCTAAGGGTCCCTAAGTCCCTTTCATAGGTCCAAGAGGTTCTCTTTTTCAATTACAGATTGCCTTCATATATTTTATTCCAAATAATTTACTGCAACAGACTGAATTCAGAAGCAAATTTGAGAATCCAACCACCATAACTGGGACATTAAATGGATTTGTAAAAATATAAAACAATGCCTCTCATCTCACTATTTTTGCGGAGGTAGGAATGTGGGTTTTTTTTTTCATAGTACTTTTGGTTAGCATATAGTGATTTATTATTATGTTAAAATGATCTGATAATATTATTTTTTAAATTTGTTACAGTGATTATATAACCCACATAAACAAAAGCTCTTTGGGGTCTTCAATAATTAGAAGTGTAAAGGTGTCCTAAAACCAAAAAATTCTGCCACTTCATGATACAGAACATTCATGGAGTAGTCACCTTTCATTTTCCTGCTTTTTCATAATTATCTTTAAGCAAAATGGTCCCTTCTATCCAACAGAGAAACAGTGTTAGTTCTCAGGGAAAAGGAGCAAAAGGAGCAGTGCATGAGTAACCAGAGCCCCAAGTCTGTTACCTACAGCTGCAACATCTTTATCCAGGGCCCCCAATCTCCCTGTTTACCCATTGTGCTGCTGTATAAATATTTTCTGTTAGCAGACACATGAAAGGCATTGGGAAGCAATGCCTAGAGCTTTGGGATTCACACAAGAAACCAGCACATAGGGCGAAAGGCTAAAAGATCCAGAGGACAGAAGAGAAAGTGGTAATGTATCTAATTAGAGTAGCAAATGAAAAAGAAAGGCAGAGAAGTAACATCTAAAAAGAATGCCTCAGATTTCCAGAATAAAAGGTAAAACCCCTCAGATTCAGGAGCTCTAACAAACCCCAAATAGTAATAAATTAAAATGAACTCTCACCAAGATGCATCTAAGGAAAAAAGAGCATTTATAAAGCAGCCTGGGGTGGCAGGGAGAACATCCTAGAGACTTACATGATGATTTCTCAAGAATGAGGGGAATGAATTAAACACATTTTAAGATTTAAAAAAAAAAAAAAAAAGGTGTTACTAGTAGACCCAGATTAAAGGACATTTGCAAAGGTATACTTTAGGAAAAATGAAAATGACCTCGGAATGAATGAATATTAAGTTAAAAAAAAAGTGGTGAATGTGAAGGTAAATTTAAATAATCACTGAATACATAAAACAATAATTGTTCAACAGTGACTGGTTGTGGGGTTAAAAAATATAAAATGTACAACAGTGCAAAAATCAAGAGGCAATTTATCAAGGTTAAAGAATTTTAAGTCCTTGTGTTGTTTAGGAGAGTAAAGATAGTAATTAACTTGAGACTAAGTGAAAGATTCATGCTAAACTTCTAAAGGAATCCCAAGGGACAGAAGAAGAATGATTAATTTCTGACCTTATAAAAGGAATGAGAGGGAAAGTTTTAACCAAGAAAACGTGGACAGGCTCTGCCACTTACATTAGATGTACTTTTTCTCCCTTGGAAAACATACTGTGTGCGCATTTGTTACAATGTTGGATAAAGATAATAGAGAATGTTTTTTCTTTTTCATGGCATACAAAACATATTCTAACTTTTCCATTAGCCAAATTAATGCTGCACATTGTTGGACTTTCTAGCTCAAATTATGCCGTTTTATGTAACTACATTACTAATACATTAACTTCTGCAGATTTAATATTTATGATGTTAAAAAGATGCAAAATTAAACTTCCTCATAGAATCATCCCAAAGACAAACCACCTTTAACTAGTCCTTATACTCGATATTATAATGCCATGCTCTCTTTACCTTTATAATACTATTAAAACAATAACTTTATCATTGTAAAATTTTAGAAATTTAAATTCAGGCTCCATTTCTTAAAACTAAAACACAATAATCACCCTGGCTAGTGCAGCTCAGTGGATTAAGTGTCAGCCTGAGAACCAAAAGGTTGCTGGTTCTATTCCCAGTCAGGGCACATGCCCAGGTTGCAGGCCAGGTCCCCAGTTGGAGGTGTTACAAGAGGCAACCAGTCAATGTGTCTCTTGTACATAGATGTTTCACTTCCTCTCTTTCTCCCTCCCTCCCTTCCCTCTCTCTAAAAATATATTTTAAAAATCTTAAAAAACAACAACACAATAACCAATCCTACAATTTCTCCAACTAATAGACTAGTAGACTGCACGGGAGAGAGATTGTTAAATATATAAAAACTGTTTTTAGAGGCATACCTCATTTACTGTGCTTTTGCTTTATTGCACTCCACAGAGGTTGCCTTTTTTTTTTTTATTGAAGTCCCTCCACCAAGCAAAATGATTAAAATGCATTTTATTGCAATACTGACTTTATTGCTGTGGACTGGAACTATGAACCTGCAATATCTCCAAGGTATACCTGCAGTTTTCTTGGGACTTTTTAACTCTCAACATACCAGGAAAAATAGTCATTACCATTTACCATTTGGGTCCTCTGCATCTTTTACATTTCTTTGTAAATTTGTTTTTTGTTTTAGAGAGAGGAGGAGGGAGAGAGGAAGAGAAACACTGATGTGAGAGAAATATCAGTCAGTTGCCCCCTGTATGCCCACACAACCTAGGCACATACCCTGATTGAGAATCTAACAAGGCGCCTTTTGCTTTGTGGGAGGATACCCAACCAAGCTACACTGGTCAGGGAAACTTTTACACTTTTTTTTTTTTTGTAGTTTTAAAGCCATTTGACAAGTAAGAATGAGGGATAATGAAAAAAAATTAGAAATTTTAAATAAGTAAACCCAGATTTTTATTGTCCTGTTTTTTGTCCACATTGTCCTGTTTTTACAGGTATATACACAAAATGGACCATGTTCTCTGAGCGTAACTGCTCATCAAATTTAACGCACAAACTGGGAACATGTCCATTTCATAAATGCTGATTGCAGATTTCAAATTTATCTCTAATGAATTCTAACTCATTATTACTTCTGATTTTTCTTTCTGTTCTTCAATTGTCAAAATGCAATGCTTAATTTTTTGAAACATCTGATGACTCGTATTTTATCTTCTTTGCCCCATAACTGTAAAATATTTTCAGTTTTAGATTTGAAATGAGTAATAAATCTTTTCATTTCTAAATCATCTATTTCCTTCCAACTACCCTCATATACAGACTTGCCTTCAGCATTTGTCCACTAATCAATCATATCAAATGAATTTTGGTGCACAAACAACACAAAAGATGAAAATTCTGCACACTTTTAGCAATGTGGAACACCTGAACTTTGTCAGACTATTACATAATGAAGTCCTTCCTACTAAATAGATGGGAATAGCTTATTTCCTTTTTTATCCTTAAAAACATATTAACTTGATAAGTTTGAAAAAATTAATCTAGGACATTGTATATGAAAATTCTTAGTATGAGACTTTGCTCTAACAATCAATTTCATCATCATTAGTCTAGAGTAGTGCTGTATTTTGCATTCATCCTATTGTCAAACATCTTCCTGTGTTAATTTTCTTTTATTAGCTAGTGTAAAGAGAGAATGAACAATTCTGAATAGTTAACTGTGTTGAAGTAAAACTAAAAGCCAACTATAAAGGAGGTGTCTCTACTTTCTTTCACACCTCCCTGAAGGATGATTGAGTACTTTGGGCGATGCAGTCTCCTTTAGTGATTTCACTATTTTACCATCCCCTTCTAGGTGATTTTACCATTTTTTTCCATTTTCCTATTAAGTTTTTTTTAGCATCTTTGGAAATAAATGAGTAAAAAGAAATAATTCCTAGGACAATCAAATAGCAAAATGTTTCAAGACATAAAATAATAAGATCACTAATCAGATCCCATACAATAAATCTAAGACCTTATAAAAAAATACCAATGGATCCATAGGGTAATTGCAGGATAAAATAAATATTCAATTTTTAAAAACAAACTGGTTTCATTGAAGACCTCTAAGGAAAATAAGGTCATGAAATGTCAATCCTTATAACTATTTATAAACAGAACTGTTCAAAAAGGAACTCACAAACTACTAGGTACAATAAAAGCTGATGGATACCATAGGTTAATTAAACCAAAGTGCCCCATAACCTTTTATACTCAAGAAAAACACATCCTTTATGATTTCTCAAACATATTAACATTTCTTCAGGGAAAGGTATGAAAATTCACACCAAGATTTAAAAAAAGAACTAAAAATAGCCTCCTACACGGACAACAGTATGGTAAATGCAGGGGGAGGGATGGTGAGTGGAGGGGAAGAAGGTATGGGGGATGCACTATGATGGAAAATAAACATAAGTGAATAAAAACAGCCCCCTGACATGTCATGTCAGTTTTTACTATCAAGTTTTTTACAAACTTACTAAGTATTGTAAAAACGTACAATAGTAAGTTTCAGAAGTTTTTGGATTTCATAAATGTAGGTAGGGAACTATAAACATGTAAAAAAATATCCTGGAGTCCTCTAAATATAAAGCTAGGATAATCAGATAGTCTGAAAATAGTAGCTAGCCAGTGAAAATTTTTAAGCAGAAGAGCGCTGTTAATTTACATTTCATAATGACCATTCTGCTTATATTAAAAACATGGTTTGGGATGAGGACTTGGGGAGTGAGAGAAGCTATAAACCCATCTTCATAAATCACAGCATTCTTGCCCTCATTTATATGGTTATTGTTTAAAAGACTTTGGTTTTTTTCCCCCAGGAAACACAAATGGCAGATGAGGCTGTTGCTATAGGAGGGCCCAGGTACCCTGGAATGGGAGGACAGGGCAGTAGCAGCATTTGGGGCTGAGGTCATGTCCAGGGTCAAAGTCTGGGTGGAGGCCATGGTGCTCCTGGAGGCAAGGACAAGGAGTGGATTCCTGTCACCAAGCTGGGCCACCTGGTCAAGGATATGAAAATCAAATTCCTGAAGGAGATCTATCTCTTTTCTCTGCCTGTCAGGTAATCTGAGATCACCGACTTTTTCTTGGGGGATGCCCTCATGGATGAGGTTTTGAATATTATGCCCCTGCAAAAGCTGACACATGCAAGCCAGAGGCCTGGTTCAAGGCATTTTCACCATTGGGAACTGTAATAAACATGTTTGTCCAGGTGTTAAGTGCTCAAAGGAAGTAGCCACTGCCATCCATGGGGCTATCATCCTGACGAAGCTCTTTATTGTCCCCGTGCGGAAACGCTTTTGGGGGAACAAGATCAGGAAGCCCCACATTGTCCCTTGCACACAAGCCCCAACCAGGTGCTGTGGCTCTGTGCTGGGAAGCCTCCTCATCCCTGCCGCCAGGGGCACTAGCATCATCTCAGCCCCTGTGCCCAAGAAGCTGGTGCTGATGGCTGGTTATTGATGACTGCTATCTCTCAGGCAAGAGCCACAATGCCACACTGAGCAACTTCACCAAGGCTGCCTTTGATGCCATCTCTAAGACCTACAGCTATCTCACCCCCAACCTCTAGAAACAGACTGTGTTCCTCAAGTCTCCCTATCAGGAATTCACTGGCCATCTTGTAAAGACCCACACCAGAGTTTCTGTGCAGAGGACCCAGGCTCCAGCTGTGGCCACCACATAATTTTATACAAGAAAAATAAAGTAATTAACCTTGTTTTTAAAAAGGAGAGACTTTATCATTTTTCCTATAAAAGTGTCATTTCTTCAAATCTCTTTTCAGGGATGTTCGTTGTCCATTTTATGCTGACTACTATAATAATATGATTTATTTTATACAGTACACACAGCAGTGCCGCCTTATCCTGTTTTGCCTCCGCGGTTTGTTACCACCAGTCAACTACATTCCGAAAACATTAAGTGAAAAATTACAAAAATAAGCAACTCATGTTTTAAATTGAACACCATTTTGAGTAGGGTGAAGAAATCTCAAGCAGTCCAGTTCTGTCCCACCCAGAATGTGAATCATCCCTTCGTCCAGCATTTCCACACTATATGCTACCCACCCATTAGTCACTTACTAGCTATGTCAGCTATCAGATTGAATGTTGTGGTATCACAGTGTGTTCAAGCAACCTTTATTTTATTTAATAATGGCCCCAAAGTGCAAGAGTACTGATGCTGGCAATGTGGATATGCTAAAGAGAAGCCATAAACTGCATTAAGTGAAAAGGTGGAAGTTCATGACTTACTTAGAAAAATTGTATGTTGAGGTTGCTAAGATCTTGAGTAAGAATGAATTTATCTGTGAAATTGTGAAGGAAAAAGAAATTCGTGCTAGTTATGCTGTTGCACCTCAAACTGCAAAGGTTACAGCCACAGTGCATCATAAGTGTTCAGTTGAGATGGAAAAGGCATTTGTGGGTAAAAGACATAAACAGATAATGTGTTGTGACCAAAAGCAGTGTACTGCGCCAGAAAGCTGAGTCTATAAGTAGTCCCTCCTTATCCACATGGAATACATTCCAAGACCCCCAATGGATATCTGAAACCATGGATAGTACTGAACCCTATATATATTTTTCCTCTCATACCTATGATAAAGTTTTATAAATTAGGCAGAGATTAATAATAATAACGAATAATAAAATAGAACATTGATAACAAAATAAAGGTTACCTGAACACAAGCACTGCACTAACAGGCAAGTAGTGTATAAAGTGCGGAAACATGGACAAAGGGATGATTTATGGACAGTATGAGATTTTACCACATTAATCAGAATGGTGTGCAATTTAAAACTTATGAATTGTTTATTGCTAGAATTTCCCATTTTAATATTTTCAGACTGTAATTGACCACAGAAAGCAAAACTGTGGATAAGGGGAAACTACTGCATGTAAAAACTTCAGCGCGAGTATGTGTATACAAGAAAAAACATAGTATATAGAAAGTCTGGTACTATCCATGGTTTCTTTTCAGGCATCCACTGGGGGCCCTGGCACATATGCCCTGAAGATGCGGAAGGACTACTGTGTATATAATTTCCCAGAAATAAAAAATAAATTTAAAATTTTCTTTTCATTTAATTCAACTTTCAAACATGTGCTTCCCTTCCCAATACTTGAAGCTCATTTGACCTCTAGAACCCGAGTTAAATACTAAATTAGACTAAAAAAATTACATTAAGCAACATTTTTAAATATTTAAGCTAGTCTTTCTATAGCTCCAAATGATCTGAGTCTAATTTTCCAATAACAGCTACCCACTAAAATTACAGCAATAATATGATAACTACCAAATCCTTCATCCAATCTCTCTAAAGCCCTAACACTGATGACATTCCTGACCACCTCTCTCTTTTTGATTTTTAGGATACTGTGTTCTCCTGGAGCTCTGCTCACCCAGTACTCGTTTCTTTCTCTGGCTCTACCTTAAACACAGATATTACCCCAGCTGGTAACCACAACTCTATTTCTCATTCATTCAAAAAATGTTTACTAATGTTTGATGTATGCCAGGCACTGCACTTTATCATGATTCAACCATATAGCAATTAATGGTGGGTCGCCACCACATACAGAATATCAAGATTTGTACTACCAATTCTATCCCTTTTCTAAGCTCAATTTCCAACTGTCTACTAAATATAATACTAACATTGATGGGGACATTATATATGCCAGGAACTGTTCTAAGCACATTGTAAATTTTATCTCATTAGATTCTCAAACCACCACAATGGGGACTGTACAGGCCTCCCAGGAATGTTGGTAATGTTCTAATTTTTTATCTGGGTGCTGGTTATACAGGAGTATTCAGTATATGACATTATATAAAGCAATATATACTGTTGCAGTTATAGATTCTACTTCAACATTCTTTAAAAATTTTAATCCCATGAGGTAAGAAGTGGTATTATCTCCAGTTTATATTTAAAGAAACTGAAATACCAAGTGACTGTTTACCTAAGGTCACATGGCAGGTAGTAGAAGGAACCAGGGTTCAGCTCAGGTAAGCTGACTTTAGAACTCATCCACTCTCAATCATATTAACCAATTCTTACATTCCTGTCTTGGCTCAACACATTTCCTTTGTCTGAAATAACATTCCCTGGCTTTTCAGAGAGAAAGACCATGAAGTCTACCTCATATTCCTAATCAGAATCCCAATTCCCATCTTATTATCTCATTAAAACTCAGTTATGACTGTTGTCATGGCACAGTTATTTGTGGGTTTATCTGATCTGTTCCCACTTTCTAAAATATATTTTATTAATTATGCTATTACGGTTGTCCCATTTCCCCCTTCACTGCCCTCTACCCTGTACACCCGCTCCCACCCACATCCCCCCCTTTAGTCATGTCCATGTGTCATACTTGTAAGTTCTTCGGCTTCTACATTTCCCATACTATTCTTACCTTCCCCCTATCTATTTTCAACCTACAATCTATGCTACTTATTCTGTCTGTACCTTTTCCCCCTCTCTCCTCCTCCCACTCCCCTGTTGCTAACCCTCCATGTGATCTCCATTTCTGTGGTTCTGTTCCTGTTCTAGTTGTTTGCTTAGTTTCTTTTGGTTTTGCTTTAGGTGTGGTTGTTAATAATTGTGAGTTTGCTGTCCTTTTACTATACATTTTTTTTTTTATCTTCTTTTCTTAGATGAGTCCCTTTAACATTTCATAAAATAAGGGCTTGGTGATGATGTACTCCTTTAACTTGACCTTATCTGAGAAGCCCTTTTCTGCCCTTCCATTCTAAGTGAAAGCTTTGCTGGATAGAGTAATCTGGAATATAGGTCCTTGTCTTTCATGACTTGGAATACTTCTTTCCAGCCCCTTCTTGCCCTTAAGGTCTCTTTTGAGAAATCAGCGGACAGTCTGATGGGAACTCCTTTGTAGGTTACTGTGCCCTTATCTCTTGCTGATTCTAGGATTCTCTCCTTCATTTTTACCTCGGCTAGTGTAATTATGATGAGACTTGGTGTGTTTCTTCTTGGGTCCAACTGCTTTGGGACTCTCTGAGCTTCCTGGAAGTCTATTTCCTTTGCCAGAATGGGGAAGTTCTCCTTTATTATTTATTCAAATATGTGTTCAATCTGTTGCTTTTCCTCTTCCCCTTCTGGTACCCCTATAATTCAGATGTTGGAACGTTTAAAGATGTCCTGGAGGTTCCTAAGCTTCTCCTCGTTTTTTTTTGAATTCTTATTTCTCCTTTCTTTCTTGTTTGGTTGTTTCTTTCTTCCTTCTGGTCCACTCTCGTTTTGAGTCCCAGTTTCCTTCCTATCACTATTGGTTCTCTGCATTTTCCTTCATTTCTTTTATGGTAACCTGCATTTGTTCATCTAACTTGCACCCCAAATCAACCAATTCTGAGCTTCCTGATCACCAGTGTTTTGAACTGTGCATCAGATAGAGTGGCTATCTCTCAGTCGCTTAAAATGTGAGTCCTAGGGCATTAATCTGTTCTTCTGTTTGAGACATGTCTCTCTCTCTCTTTTTTTTTTTGGTCTGGTCGCTTCTGTTACTGTAAGGGGTGGAGCCTTAGGTGTTCACCAGGGCTGGACACCCCAGTCGCTAGATTGTGACATTGTATGTGGGGACGGGGGCGGGAAGAAACAATGGTGGTAGCTCTGTTCTCCACGGGACCTCAGTCCCTTCTCTGGGATCCTGGGTTTCGCACTCTGCCCTGTTCCACAATCGCCGCCTCACTGGGTCTGCCAGCTGCCGCTTGCGTACTCAGGGTCCACCCGCTGCGATCTTGAGCGCCCCAGATGCCTTACACGCCCCCAGTTGCCTTATGCACCCAACTCTCTCTGCTCTCCTCGCCGAGACCTGCGCCTGGCTGCTCCTCTCTGCCCCTCCTACTGGTCTGGATGAACAGGTCTACTTCAACTTCTTGGCTGTCCGACTTCCATTCAGATAAATTCTCTGTCAGTTCTGGGTGTTATTCTGCCTCTAAATTGTTGTTGTTCCAATCCTGGTTGTGCGTGGAGGTACGGTGCATCCACCTATGCCTCCATCTTGGCCGGAAGCTGATCTGTTCCCACTCTCATCCCCTAGAAGTGTAAACTCCTTGAGAACAGGAACTGTGCATGTTGTAGATGTCCATTAAATATCATGTGTTACTCCCTGTAAGTGTATTTCAACATACATATCATACAATAAGGCTAATAATAAAACAAATAAGCCAATGTCCTTTATTTCATTAATTTGTGCTCTGTGAGTATGAATTAAGAGCTGCAATGCAAACAGCTTTCATGAAACAGTAAGAAATGCCATATTCAGAACGACCCTAATTCTGGTAGAATGATACCAAGGACAATTTATAGACAAGCACCGAAGGTACAACTCCTCACCTTTAATCATGCATCTAAGTGATTTTAACATAGTTTGTCTGTTACTACATCTATAAGTCCAAGGACTGTCTTGATTAACCTGATGGCATATTTCTGAATAATAATTTGGCTGACCTTATTTTTTTACACAAATACTTCTACTTAAATAGCTATACAGTCAAATCCAACTGCCCATAAGCATAAATCTACCTCTAGGATCTCTATTTTAATCCAATGATCTATTTGTCTATCCTTGCACTAATACCAACATTTTCCTGTTTAAGTTTGGATACTTCATAATATAAGACCTTCCTTATCATACCTTACAGATGGTCACGACTGCTTTTGGACTAATATTCTCTCAAAATCAACATTAGAAATCCTTCATTAGCCATGGCTGTGTGGCACAGTGGCTTGGCGCTGGCCTGTGAACCAAAATATCACTAGTTCAATTCCTAGTCAGGGCACATGCCTGGGTTGCAGGCCAGGTCCCCTGGGGGTGGGGTGGGGTGTGAGAGGCAACCAACTGGATGTAGCTCTCACATACCAATGCTTTTCTAGATCTTTCTCCCTCCCTTCTCTTCTCAATAAAAATAAGTAAAATCTAAAATAATTTTTTAAAAAAAGAACCAATGAAAGCATAAATAAGTGGAACAACAAACCAATGTTTCTCCCTTCCTCTCTCCCTCACCTCCCGCTGTCCCCTCCCCCCCCAAAGACAATCAAGTTACCCCAAAAATCCTGTTGAGATTTTTACTGGAAATACATTAAATCTATGGATAACCTAGTGGAAAATTGGTAACTTGATGGTATTGGTTTTTTTTCACTCCGTGAACACAGCTCATCTTAATTTATTCATGTCTTCTTTTATGGCCTTTATACCCTAATATAGTTTTTCCTTAAAGTGTTTTACATATTCTATTGGTTTTATTTCTAGTTACTTAATTGGTTTTCTGGCTATATATAAACAGGATTTGACAATGAAATTCAGGCCTACCTATACTTCAGTACCTATTTTTAAAACATTTCATTCTCAGATCATGAAGCTCTATACAGCTATATATAAACATCAACTAAGGAAATCTTTTAAAACCCTTCTAGTAGTATTCAAATCTCTATAAAAAACTAGCTGTAGTAAAATGACTACTGAAAACCAGGCACTAGACTACAAAATTTTATATTCACCTTAAGGCCAGTTAGGTCAGGAAACTGAGTCTCAGAAAGATTAAGTGATTTGGCCAAGTGACTAAAGAGATAGAGCTGGGTTTCAAATGCCAAATCCAACTAGCTCAAAATTCATGCCTTTTCCATTCTAGTATATTGTTAGGTAGTTTATAAAAGCACTGTCAAGTACACACCATAAGCATTCTATACAGGGATACTTTGGCTCACCCTACTCTTAAAGCTATTAACATTAAAATGAAATATCATCAATGTTAACAGCAGCAATTCTTTTGGGAAAATTTTTTCCTTATTTCGAACTCCTTCATGCATTATGAATCCTAAGATTTCTGATTCAACAATGGAAGCACTGATATAATTAGCAGTTGCAATAATTTTTTTAAGAGCCAGTAAATTTCCATCACTACGATTGGTTTTAAAAACCTGTTCACCTGGTTTTTTCACCTTCTCAGTGCTTATTCCTTTTCTATCTTACTAGTATTACTTCTATTCTTTCCTTCAAGACACAATGTTCTTAACACTACATTTAAATAAAAAGTTAAAAAAGAGAAAAGTGGAAAAAAGGAAAAATTCATCAGCTTATCCAACCAGCCTACCAAGTTATCTTATTTTCCTTTAGGAACAGATTGTCCTAAAGACATCTCAAGATGCATTAGATGAGATGTGCTCTTTTGACTAGTAGATACTTAAAACAAATGTCCAGAAAACAATCAAAATCCAATTAAACATTTATCACTTGTAACATTTGCTAGGGTTCTAAGAATATATATAGGAGTAATTATTTTGCAATCTCTAAAGTATCCAAATTTAATAAACACTGGATATAAAAAAAAGTTGCCAAATGATTATTTTAAACAACTAACTATATTGAAGGTAAATAACATTCAGATATCAATGATACAGTAAGAGTTATGTATAGGACAAAGAAAAGTACTTTAAACACAAGCTGAAGATTTGTATCACTCAGATAAAAGTAGACAAGTATCTTTTTTGTTTTTAAATCCTCACCCAAGGATATGTTTTTATTCATTTCAGAGATGTAGGGGTGGGGGGACACAGGAAGAGAGGAGAGAAACACTGATGTAAGAGAAACATCAATCAGCTACCTCCCATACATGCCCTAAGTAGAGCTCAAACCCAAAACCTAAGTATGTGCCCTGACCAGGAATCAAACCTGCAACCTTTTGGTGTATAGGAGGGCCATCCAACCAACTGAGGCACCCAGCTGGGGCAAGTCAAGTATCTTGACTAGTTAGATAGATGACAAGGAACTGGTATGTCCATGGCTTCTAATGAGTAAGGGAAATTGCCTGTTTAGAACACTCAAAGAAATGGTTATGTTGTATTAATAGTGGAATTTAAGGGGATTACTTAATTTAGTATTACATATACATGTATGTGTATATGCCACAAAGCCCCTTCAACAACTGAAGAACTATGACAATTTCTGCATCAGTATCAATGAAAGAGTGAGAACAAATGATTTTGGTCCTATGAAACTATTAATTATAAGTTTTTCTATTGATAATTATCTTTCCTCACATTCTTTCCTATCATCCTAAGTCCTCATAATTATTAAAATATTTTTCAACAAAATTAGGCTTGTCTGTCTAAAAGGAAGTCTATCTTCTCAAACTAAAAAGGTATTCCACTAAAGTAGTTTACCTACCCAACCAAATTTCCTTTCTGCCATGGAGCCTCCTTGTTTTTTCACCATGCTTGAGATCTGCTTTGTCCTACACACCCCAAATTAACATTCTATCAGAAGCACATACAAATACACACACAGATACTTCAATTTTTTTTTTTATTTCCAAGAGGGGGGAAAAAGCAAATGAAAGGCCAGAAAATGAAGAGAGTACATTTGCAAGAGTGGCAAATGGCATAACAGGTTTATGCACTGCCCTTTAAAAATAACACAAAAGCAGTGAGAAAAACACTCAGTAGCTGGTAGAACATGTAGTACAAAGACTGAATGCTTACCACAAAAATGTTTAATATGGCATTATATAACTGAAAAACTTGATTTATCTTGCAGTTATTAGTAACAGAACTTATGAGATCTTTATAAAACCTTTTTAAAAAACCTTGGTTTTTAGTATGCCATTAAGAATCTCAAATATTAATAAGCAATAAAGTCTAAGCTCCAAATAAATTTAATCAAATACCTTTCAAAACTGTAACCACGGAAACTTAGAACCAGAATTAAATCTAGACTTAGGAGTTACGTTCACTTATCTGTATTCAATGACAGCTGAAGCAACTATTCACAGCATCCACATGTAAATGCCAAAGAGTTCCCTGATCCCTCAAATTGGAAAAACAGGAAAAACTGCAAAGTAGGCTTTGTTTTCCATGTCTAAAAGTTACATCGTAATGCTTTCTAGACCGAAAAATGAGCATCATCACTACATTTTTACAAATGTTTTATTATTAATGCTATTTGTTAATTTTTGCTGAACCAAAGTATTAACTTTATTTGGCTTGCTTTATTCCCATTAAAAGCAAACAATTTCCATGTACTATATCTATATACAAGAACAGAGCATCTTAATTAGTTTTGCTGTTATATGCATACATGACATCAAAAAAGTAGTCCTTGAAATAGAGAACAGGCTGACAGTGACCAGAGGGGAGAGGGGAGGGGAATTTCAGGGGAGAATGGGAAGGGTTTACAGGGCAAATACAAAGGACACATGGACAAAAAATGGGGGGGGGGATGGGAGTTAAGGACAGAAAACTGTACTTGAACGATTAAAATAAAATTTAAAAAATATTTCTAAAAAAATAAATATAATGATGAAATTTTTAAAAAGTAGTCTTTTATCACTAGGCATATATATAACAAGCAGTAACTGGATTGTTGTTATAGTTTGCTGAAACTATGAGATTCAGAGCCAAGGAATAATTAGGTACAGAAATTCTTTAATAGTTTCCAATATTGGGATAAAATACATATGTGCAACTATTTTATTTAAAAAATGATTAGGTATCTTTAAATTGGCATTTCCTCCCCTCATTTCTACCTGAAGGCTTGCATTAGAAAAATATTTCAGAACTGCCACAAAGAACCCACTACATTTTTAATAATAAACAGTAACCCAAAAAGCTATCCTTCTGCCCATACTTAAAGAAAATGGGTAAAACAAGCGAAAATTTTAATGGTTAATACAAAGTACTTGGTAGCACTGAATTTATTGCACAGATGCTGATCAGCTATTTCTTGTTTCCCTGAAAAAGAAAATGGCTAGTTTTTTTCCCCCCTCAACAAAAATTGTTGGCCCTGAAAGGTTTTAACAAAGTAGCTGAAACTTTGTTAGTTGTTTACAACTTGTAAGCAAAGGGCTTTTTAATGTTTAAAAAGCCCCAAGAATTTTCCCTATTTGTTACCTCAGTCTTTTTTTTGGGGGGGGTGGGGGAGGAATATAGGCCTCAATGTAAGAAACTTGTAAAAAAAATCCACATGCACTCAAGGCATTCAGTAACTAATAAAATACCAATTTCCTCAACAACAGGTACATTTGCACACTCTAACATCTCATAAAATCAATGGTCTTCAGCCTTGCTGTCTTTAATTGGTAGCAATTTTTTTAGTAATGTATAAAATGATGTCCCTTACAATAACTGGCATCTGAGAATGCCAAGGGGAATGGCAACTTTCTCATAATTACAAATTTTAACCCCCAAAGATAGCTGCACCGTATAGATGAGGGGAAAAAAACCCCAAATAAGCGGTACTCCCAATGTCAAAAAATCTAGAGCAAGAGAGACTGGACCCCAGAGCGCCCAGTCCCCAACGATGCCCTCCCTCTGCATTACACAAGCCGCCGCCTGAAGTGAACGAGATGGAAGAAACGACCTGGGTTGCAGCCACAGCTGACACGGCTGTGTGTCCGATACACACGGCGGTCTGATACAGTCCGTGCGCTACAGAAAGCTCCTCTCCTAGGAGCCCTGCGTGCTCGCGGCCTGAATCTGAAGACACCTGTCTCCGACGGGCTCAGAAGTGACAGGGACCACAACAAATAACCTACTTTTTTAGGATAATGGGCTACCGACACTTCACAAATTAGCGTTTCCCTTAAGGTACGAATTTCATGAGGTGCGCGCACTAGAATAACTCAGCCCAATCGCACTCGCGCCTGCTTCTCCCCAGGGGAAAAGACTCGCCAAGGGAAACGACTGGCCCGCACGGAGCCTCAACTCAAAAGCGGGACCAGGCGGCGGACTGGTTTATCAACACTAGAAACTTCGCACCCTCTTTCGCAGCCTACCGACTACACCATGCACAGGTGGTTGGCGCGTTTACATCTCTCCTCGGAGGGAAAACTCAAGGAACCCAAGGGCTGCCGTGACACCCGCGGTCCGTTCGCAGGGCTCGGGGGAGGCCAGGGGAAGCCGCAGGCCGCAGGAGAAGGGACCCGGGAAAACGACACGTTATCTGGGCTCGGGGGGCCGGGGCGCGGGGAAGACTGGTGCTCGGGAGGCGCCGCGGCAGAGGCCGCAGGCCGTGCGATCTACACTCCGTGTCGCCCACCCTCTCCGAGACGCCGGGGGAGGGGGACCGGGGGTGCAGGCAGGGCAGCCGGGGAGATCGGAGCCTCGGCCTCCGCCAGCCGGCCGGCCGGGCTCCCAGGCCGCGGGAGGCCATTTTAGCTGCGGGGCCGCCGAGAGCCCCGGCGGCCCTCCACGTCCCCAACCTCGGCCGTCTCGCGTCCCGCCCCCCCCGCCCCCCGGGGGGCCGCTCCCCGCCGCGGGGCCCGGCCGGGCGGGGAGGAGGAGGAGGCGGTGGGCAGGGCCCGCAGGGAGGGGAAGTCGGGGCCGCGGGGCGGGGGCCGGCGCGGGGGCGCCGTGGCGGCGGGATCCGAGCGGAGGAGCGAGCTGGGTGAGAGAAGGGGGAGGGCGGGAGCCGTTACCTATACTGGGCCGCAGCCGCCGCCGCCGCCGCCCCGCTGTGGGTGAATCCAAAGTAGTTGCCGGTCGCCATTTTGGCATCTTCCCCCAGCCGGCTGGGCACTGCGGCGGGCACGGAGAGTCGGGTCCCATGGCGGGAGGACAGGAGCGGGGGCGCAGAGACGCCGAGGGAGGGAGAGGGAGAGAGAGAGGCGCGTGAGAAGCCGCTCTCGCCAGGCCTGGGCCGCGGCCGCAGCCGCCGCCGCCGCCCCCTCCCGCCTCGCACTCCCTCACTCACTCGCACGCCCCGGTGGCGGCCGCCGCCTCCTCCCCGGAGCCAGCCCCAGCCCCCGCGCCTCCCCGCCGCCCCAGGCCGAGGAAGGAGCTGGGCAGGGACCTCGGCGGGGCACATTATACTCACCATAGGTGAAAGAAACTACAGGGCATATGGGAATCATGGGCTCGGGCTGCTGCTGCTGAACTCTGAACTCTCACCCGCTGCCTCCCTCCTCAGCCCCTGCTCCTCCTCAGCCGAGAACAGACCGCCGCCTCCCACCGCACCGCGCAGGCGCCGCCGCGCTCGGCACCCTGGGAGCTGTAGTCCTCGCCGCCTTCGCAGCCCCGGCGAACGCGTGCTGGGGCCTCCGCCAAGGCGAAATGGGGGACGGCCGCGGTGGAGCGCGGGCCTAGTCTCCTCCAAAGTGGTAGTGACAGCGAGCTGCAAGCCGGGCAACCGAGGAGCGCGGGAGGAGCGCCTGGTCACGCCGTGGGGGAATCCGGGAGAGTGACCCGAGGGCTTGAAGTCTGTTAGCCTTTTCTTCTTTTCACTCTTCTCTCACTATTGCGTGTGCATGTGTTCTCTACCTTTCAGTCCTTCTCGCCTGTGCACTTTTCATCAGAATTTGAGCTGGACTCATTTGGATTCCTCCTTATTTCCTGCATCCTCGATTCTTGTCCCTGGCCTCTAAATTGGGGAAGAAAAGACGGAGAGGGGAAAGAAAAAAGAATGGCAAGTGTGTAATTCTGTTGGTTTGGAAGCACGCCCCCGGACACCCCTCCCGAACACACCTCTACTGGCACTCTCTGCGACTTGCAGCCACCCCTGGGCTCATCCAACGTATGTTGAAACACCTCACTCCACCATCCCAACGCGCGCGCGCGCACACACCCACACACACACTGTCAGGCTAGGTCCTGAGGATATAGCAGTGAATAAAACAAAGTACCCACCCACAAGGAATTTAGCATCTGGGAAAGGGGAGAGGGTGCTAGACAATAGCCAAATAAATACTGTGTCGGGTGATGATTGCAGCTTTAAGAATAAAGCCGGGAAGAGAAGATAGTGGAGGGAGTGGATAAGGCGGCCACTTGAGTAGAGCCCTGAAGGAAGTGAGGGACTAGCTCGTTAGGTACCTGGGGGGTGGGGGAGGATCGCAGGTGGAGATTCTATGGCTGGAGTGCTCAAGAGCAATGGGGAGGCTCGTCTCGTTGGCGTTGAGTGATGGGAGACCGGATCAGAAGGGGGTCTTGGTAAGGGTGCCAGACCTTTCATGGCAAGGACTGAACTCTATTCTCCCCCGTTCACGTATTTCTTTTTCCCTCTGCTTTCTCACCATTTTCTCTTCTTGGTCATTTCCAACCATTCTCTTTCCTCTTGCAGTTCCTGTTCTGATTGACTGTTTTCCCCCTCCTTCCCTCTTTCCTGCCTTCTATTGCACATAAGTGCTCTATTTCACCTCTTCTTCACCTTCTCCGTGGCCATTTCCCAGACCCTCTGCTACTGGTTTCTCCTCAATATTGGATATGAGCATTAAAAAGAAATGCAAAGAACTCACTCATGAAGTTTAGGACTTTATCCCGCCTTCTTATGCCAGAGCAGAAACAATACCTTCATTTCTCCTTGTGCCAACCCTGCTCCCCCACACCTCCACAAGGGCGATGGTTCTAAGAACCTGTCTGATTTATCCTCTTAGTCATTTCCGAGAGAGAGAGAGAATGTAGAACCTTTGAGAAAAATCAGCATCATTGGTTTTGAGAATACTGATGTTTCCCTAGGCTGAAGTTATCTGTGCTCCAAGTGTGTTGCTAGGGAAGAATATTTTTGACATGGGATATTGGAACTGCATTTTAGAAGTAATTTGCCTTGAACCTCATGAGCAATCAAACCTTCAAAGGCACTGACTGTAAGTGCTTTGATGAATTTGCACTATTAGCTACCAGGCTATATGAATAAAACTGGAGGACAAAAGGCAGGCATTAATCACCTGCATAAGAAGATTCTTTTTAGAATGCTTTTATGCATGATTGCTTGGTAGGCCTTTAGAGGATGGAAAGGGGCTGCTGGCACACTCCAATGAGCAAACAAGTAACTAGAAAGAGGGAGGCGTGCCTCTTCTCTTTGGTAACTGTTCTTCGAGGTCAGGGTAGGTGTGGCCATAATGAATATTGTTTATAACAGTGCTCTCCTCAAAGAGAGAATCTGTAGGAAGGGGTCTCAACTTACCCTTGACTTGGGCTTATGTAAAGAAAGAGTTTTCAAGAAGACTCGAGTCTTTTTCCTGAGCATTTCATAGTGAGATGAAATTATTTCACATTTTTAAACCCGTAGGACCAGAATAACCTCTCTCTCTCTCTCAGGATGGCAGTGTGGATTAAATGAGGTAGCATCTCTGTAAAACAATACCAAGCACAAGGTATTTATGTAAAAAGAACTAGCCTGGATGGTTGCAAATCTTTTTTAAATGTACCTTCTAGTAAGTGAATGTACATCACTCCCCTAAAACCAAAAAGTAGGTGGCTCTTCCCTGAAAGGGTTTATGTCCCAGAGTGTACCCTGTCTAGGCAACACAGCAGTATGCAATCCTCTGGACCAGCCGCAGAAGGCGGGAGACTTGACTGGAAGCAACCTGTTATATCTGTCATCTTTCGTGTCCAGAATGGCTGGCATCAGAATACCAAAAAAAAGAAAAAAGAAAAGAACATGTAACAGTCATTCTCCACACTTCAGCTACAGTGATGAGTTCAAAACACAAATCTGATCAAAACTGTCTGTCCTTCCCCTCCCTCTCAGGACAAAGCAAACCCATTGGGGTGGCCCACAAAGCCTTATGTGGTCTGGCCTCCCTGCCCTTTCAGCCTCTTCCTCTTGATTCTCTCTAGTCCAGCTACCTTGGCTTGCTGTTTACCGTGCCGCACCCACCAGAGGGCTTTGCATGTTCTCCCGGCCTGGAATGTTCTTCTTCTCCTCACCTAGGTCACCTTCATGCTTCACGGTCTCTGCTCTGTGGACCCCTTGCTGGATCAGACCTTCATTGTGCTCTCAGACCACCTGGCATCTCCCCTTAGTTGCTTTTGTCACAGTTGCAATCTTTTACTTATTTTGTGATTATTTGCTTAATGTGTATGTTGAAAGAAACAAACAAACAACAGGCCAAAATGGAGTCACTATTGCTAAGCCACATCACCAAAGCAAAACTGAATAACTAACGTAACTGCTGTTTGAGCCTCTCCCAGGAGTGAAATTTTAAACCAATCAGTCTGGAATCTCCTGATCAACTCTAGTGAGGTAATCGACCTAAGACCCCTGCTTTCCTCTCAGGGAGCAGATTTTCAACCTTTTTCACCTCATGGCACACATACGCTGATTACTAAAATTCTATGGCATACCAAAAAATACTTTTTTTGATGATCTGACAAAAAAATAGGTACAGTTTTGATTCATTCATCCTGGATAGCTGTTGTTGTGCTGGCTTTTGTCTTTTTTTTTTTTTAAATTTGACAATCTAAGGGAAAAAAGGTCAGTGCCCCTAACTTGTCAGGTGATGCATGTTTTAAAATTTCCTGTGGCACACCAGTGTGCTGTGGCTCACGGGATGAAAATTACTGTTCTAAGGAAAGGTGTCCTTGTCTGAAATAATTCACTTTTTTAACTTCTTAGTCCCATTCTCCTTCTGCCTATAAAAAACCTTCCATTTTGTACAACTCATAGGAGTACCCTTTTAGTTGCTAAACGGGACGCTGCCTGATTCACGGATAGTTTAGTAAAGCCAATCAGATCTTCAAGTTTATTCGATTAAATTTTGTTCTGTCATGTCCATGTGCCCCATCAAACTACAGCTTGGTGAAGGCAGGGTACCTGGTGAGAGGCCCCCAGTGAGAACTTACTTAAGAAATGAACCAGGCTGTGCACGGTGTAACCTCTCTTCAATGATTCAGAAGGCAGTTCAGGAACTCACAGTGCCTCAGTCATGGTTAGGAACCGCAACAGTGTCTGAGGGCACACGAGGAAATGTTCATTGGCAGACCAATAACCACAAGGTGGAGCTAGCCAGAGAACGCCTGCCCCTAAACTCACAGAAAATGTATCTAGTCACCCTTAGTCCCAACTTGGAGTCAAGGCCTGGCATCCTGAAAGGCCTTATTAAAACACAAATGTGTCAGCCAGCAAGGAGGACATAAAAGCTACTTTGTACCGAGAGGAGTATGGCATGGTGAATGAGAATGCGCACTCTGAAGCTGGACCCACCTGGCTTCCACTCTCAGCTGTCACTCACTGCCATGCCGCCTCAGCCACAGCCTTTCTGACTGATTTTTGTCCTCTGTAAATAGAGTTGATGAAAGGAGCACTTGTAGCAAGGGATTGTTGGTAGGGCTTTAAAATCTCCTAGATGTAAGTTTCTAGATCAGTGCCGGGCTCTTTGCAAGCACACATGTGAGCTTTGGTTGTTATTCTAACCACCACCCATTCTTAACACAATCAGAAAATGAGCCCAAGGATGGGAGTGTTTTTGTAGGGGAAGGGGAAGAGCAAGCCCCTGAGAACATAAAAAGGAGGTGCCTAGATCACGAGGGGCAGCATGGAGGGTCATCGGGGGCATGCAGCGGGAGGCAAGGGGCGAGCTGCTGCCTCACTGTTGCCGGGACCCCGGGCAGGGAGCAAGAAGCTCAGACAAGACCAAGGAGAGGAGCCAGCATTGACCAGTGTCGTTGACAAAGAACCCAGAGATTTTTTTACTTTATTTTAATGGGCTGCAGTGAAAACACTTACCTTCATTCTTCATTCCTTAGAAACTCCACATTTCTATAAGGTAGCATCCCTTTATGATTGCTAAAGGACGGAATATTATAGGCACTTGAAAAGATTTAAATGTTAAAGACTCCAATTCCAGTGTTTTCCTTCAACTTTTTGATAAAAAAATCACCCAGGGAATCTTTCAGTAATACAAATTCCTGGATCTCGCTGCAGTCCCACTAAACTGAAATCCCAGGGCCTAGGCCCTGGGAAACCATACACTGAACAAGTCCTCCCCTCCCTGAGTGATTTTCATCAGCACTGACGTTTGGGGGACACTGGGCCCAACCTCATTATTCTAAAGATGAGGATGCCGAAGCCCAGAGAAGCTGAATAACCTACTGAAGATGCCTCCTGCATGAGCACAGCCTGGCTCTGGAGGAACTGTGCCTCTCTTTGGGGGAGAGGCCCAGAGGACTGTCAATCTCAGAGGTGAAAGAGACTTTGTTTCTTCATTATAAGCCCTTTTGTGGTGGTCGGTGGGAGAAAGTTTTTATCATATCATAATGAATGAATTTTTCAACTAAAAACCTAGTTCTAACTACATCTGATTTGCATACAACTTGGAAATACAGTCATTTGTACCCTGGCTCCCCCTCCCACCCACCTACCTTGAGTCAGCTTTCTAGCTGTCAGCCCCCTCACTTCCCTTCCTTCTGCCCACTCCAGACTCCTGGAGGCCTGGAGCATTTGAACAACCCTTTTTCTGCCCTGATGGCCTTGCAGTTTAGTCATCCCCCGTTAACTCCCCCCCCGCCCCCCCCCCCCCCCCCACCGCAAGTCGCAGCAGGAGTCCCAGAGTCTCAGAGACTGCTGGACTGGCTGTGGCAGCCAAAGCCTTTCTCAGAGGACTTGCCAGCAACACGCCTAAGCAGCACTTAACCTTGAGTGCTTTCAGAAAGGACTCTGTGCTGAGGTGCCCATGTTCCCACCTTTCCAATTTTTCATTAGCCACATCTTAAAGTGACACAGGCAAGATTCTGTGTAAGGTGGAGTTAGAAGGATACATTTAATTGTCTAAACAGGAGAGTGTGGAACAACTGGAACTATCACAACAGCAGTGACCGTGCCAATTATTTCAACCACTTTGGAGAAGTGTTAAAAAGTTAAAGCTTGACAAATGCACACTTATTATCCAACAATAGTACTCCTGGTGTTCCTACAGAAATAGATATATGTAAAGCTTATGAAAAGACAGGCATAAGAGTATTCACAGAAACAACTATTCATAGTGTCCAAAATTGGAAACTACTTAAATACAGTAGTTTCTATCAATAGTCACATGGGTAAAATAAATTCTATTATATTCATACAACAGAATATTTTCATCATTGAAAATGAACGAATTACTGATACATGCAGCATAGATGATTCTCACAAATACAGTGCTGAGCAAAAAAAGGAAAAAACAAAGCCAGGCATAAATGTTTATATGATGTCATTTACATAAAGTATTTTGTTTTTATTTTTTCCAGTTTTATTGAGATACAATTGTCATATTACATTGTGCAACTTTTAAGGTATACAACATGTTGATTCGACATATGTGTATACATATTGTGAAATGTTTACCACAGTAAGGTCAGTTAACACACTCATGACCTCATCTAATTATAATTTTTTTAAAGATTTTATTTATTTATTTTTAGAGAGGGAATGGAGGGAGAAAGAGAGAGAGAGAGAAACATCACTGTGCGGTTGCTGGGGGCCGTGGCCTGCAACCCAGGCATGTGCCCTGACTGGGAATCAAACCTGTGATGCCTGGTTCGCAGCCCGTGCTCAATCTGCTGAGCTACGCCAGCCAGGGCTGGAGTTTTAATTAAAAACAGGCAAAATTAATCTCTGGTGTCAAAGTCAGGATCATGGGTGGGAAGTGACCGGGAGGGAGTATGAGGGAGAGTCCTATGAACTGACAATATTAGGACCCCTCAGAGAAGATGGATAACTTATAAAACTGTAATTTACAAATATGAATTGGATAATAAATGGGTGATTTATAAAAATTCACTGAGTGGTCCACTCATGTTTTGTGTCCATGTAAGATCACTTAAAAAAATGAGTCCCCATAGAGTAATGGTTCCCCACTGCATCAAACCCCAATGCCCCCCTTTTATAAAAATGTTTCATAACACCCTCTGTACTCTTCTGCAGTGAAAGTTGTACATCATTGTACCTACTACATGTATATATAAATTTTTTCTTTTTAAAATTAAATGTTAACTTTATAATTTAAAAAATCAGTACAGTGCCTTTGTTGAAGTAGAAAGGAAAAAAGGAAAGGGGAAAAACTTCATAATAAAAAAATGTGCACTCCAGTGTGTTGATGTTTGGTCACAGCTGCTCTGGAAGACACTGAGTGAGGACAGGAGGTGTGTGCACCCAGCGCGACTATCTCCAGGAACGCGAGAGTCACAAGTGCAGACGGCATCAGGCGATGTACCAGCTAGTTACCAGAGCACTGGTGACGTGGTTTCCTGAGATGGTAAACAATCTGTGCTAAAGTCTTAAACTGGACACAGGACAATCATTCTTCCATTTGTGCAATAATGACATTCCTTCCAGGTCTAGAGCATGTTAAAACTATGCAAAAAATATTTTCTTTTTAAGAAAACTGTACTTGAACAACAATGAAAAAAAATAAATATTTAGACATACAAAAAAAAGTTTGTGTTTATATGTCAAAGCCCACTTACATTCTAGACTTAGATCATTATAAACACACTTTGTGTGTAGTGAGAATACATGAATGCCCAATTTGATATTACAGTCTTGTAGAATGAAACAATTCATTGTGGTATAGGGCTGTTCCATGCACTGCAGGATGTGAGACATTTGTGGTGTCTGACCATTACATGCCAGGGCTGTTATTGTGACAACCACAAACTTCCAATATTCCCCAGATGGTGGTATCACTTTGGTCGAGAACCGTCTGTGTAGAGGGTAAGTCCTAGGCTATGTGTCATTAATGTTCTCACTGATGAAACCCTTGAAGATCTACATGCATCAAAATAGTTTGAAGGGCATGACAACTTGAATAAACTGTCTCAGGGCTTCAAGGCTTCTCCACTCATTACACTGCAAACCTGCCCCAAATTAGGTTCCCTGGAGTCCCAGCTTAATGAAGATTTGGGTGTTCTGCTGTTCTTGACTGAAGGTAAGGGTCCATCAGAAGAGATGGGCAGTGTTCCTGGACAAATAAGTAAAAATCATGCCTGTAATTCAAGCTTTATCACTACCTTTGCCCTGCGAGCCCAACTCCCTGTACAGAATTGATGCCCCACGCACACTCAGCCTGCCCTGTGACAGCTGAGATGGTCAAGGACACCCACTAGCGTGGACAGAACCCACTGGCTAGGAGTCTCAAGCTCTGGAGGTTTGTGAGTGAGAATGTGTGAGGCCCAAGTGGCTGGAGACACATAATTTCTCTACTACCAAGAGTACCATAATCACATCTTTGGTGTCCCCTGCAACCAACATGATCCCCAAGCTGGCACCACTTAGTTACCACACAGAGCAGGAATGGCAGATACTGTTCACTGCCTACTGAGCAGCTGTTGTGGACTGAACGTTTCTGTCCCCCTCCCGAGTTCAAACGTTGAAGCCCTAACCCCCAATGTGTTGGTATTTGGTGATGCCATGAGGGTAGGGCCCTCATGATGAAATTAATGCCTTTATACGGATTCTGTCTGTCTCCCTCCCTCTCCCTGTCCCTCTGCCTCTCCCTCCCTCCCTGCCTCTCCCTCCTTCTCTCTACTCCTCCTCCTCCTCCTCCCAAGCAATGCACTTCTCTGGGGATGTAAAAATTAGGGATATTTGATTGCAGGCAGTAGAAACCAATTCTGGGTAATGCAAGTAACAAGGGACTTTATAGAAGGCTCAAATTTAACAGGAAGGCTGGAGAATCAAGCTTGGGCTTGAGCAGAAACAAAGTCAGCTCTGGAGGACAAGGAAGCAGAAACAGTCTGGTCAGACATCACGGCCTAAAAAAACGAAAACCGACCATTTTCAGTTCAGAACATTCAAACTAGAGGTAGGATCAATATCAGATGGATTGCAGATTTAAATGTGAGAGGAAAGATCAATAAAGCCTTTAGAGGAAAACAGAGGAGAGCTCCTTTGGGCCAGAGAGGGTAAGGCAAGGTGTCGAACACAAGCCAGGCTTTTTGAGAGGAAGGCTCCTGATCTAGAGCAGGAATGGGAAACAGAGGTAGAGCCCAGAGACTTGGAGGAGGAGGGGAGGCGTGCCTGTGGCTGAGGGATTTGAGAAGCATGAATACAGCAAATACCAGGCCTGTGACAGCCACAGAGGGATTCCAGATCTCTTCTGTGGTGGCTCTGGTGTTCCCAAAGCACCTCCCTTCTGCACCTCCCTTCTTGGTCAGGGTCAGCTCAGCCTGCCTCAGGGCTCATAGCTGAGCAGAGAGGGGCAGGGACTCACTTCTCCAAGTCAAGGTGCTCAACTAGCTGCAGACAAAGGATTCGGAACCAGCCTGGGGCCTCAGCAGTGTGGAAACCCAGTGTTGCCAGGGAAGATCCCCAAGAGAGTGCAGCTCTCGGTTCTGAAGTCCAGGGAATGAAATTCAGGGCCACTGGTGACCTCAACAGTAGGGTGGAGCAGTGGAAGCAAAAACCCTGTGCTTCACATATGTTTTAGTAAAAAAAAAAACAACTATTACTATCGCAACAGGCCCATTCTAAGCTCTTAACATGTGCCATCTCATTTCATCCTAATAACTATTATGTAAGTTGCTATTACTCTCATTTTACAGATGAGCAACCAGGCTCAGGCAGTTAAGACTGCTTGCCCCAGGTCACACAGCTATTAAAAATAGTGCTAGGGGCCCTGGCTGGTGTGGCTCAGTGGATTGAGCATTGGCCTGCGAACCAGAAGGTCACAGGTTCGACTCCCAGTTAGGGCTCATACCCTCTCTTCCCCTCTTTCTAAAAATAAATAAATAAAGTCTAAAAAAATAGTGCTGTGATTTAAATGTTGGTAATATGGCTCCAGAGATACTGAAACACTGCACCCTAAATGGCCTCTCATGTTTGCCAGGAAGATAAACAGAGACCCTGAAACAGACTCTTTGAAAAAGGACTGGAACCAGACTGCACCAGAAGGCAAGGAGACACAGGCGCAGGTGCACTCCAAGTTGAGAACCAGAGAGCTCAAAGGGGCTGAGAGCCCGGGGGCAGGGGTGGTGGGGCGGGGTTGGGGGTGTGGGTGTTGAACAGTCAGGCTGTGAGCCTGCGACTCTGTTGGGGGAGGATTCTGTACTGCTTTCATTTACCTTGCAGTCCCTTTGGGTTTCTGTAGAATACCACAGTGGAACTTGCCCAGCAAACCCTGCTGCTTTGAGCTCTTTTGTATACACGTGAACTTCTTTGACACCTGACTCTTATCTTGATAAGAGTAGACAGTGGCTCTTGTTTATCTGGAGGCCTGGGTACATACTCCTTATCCTGGCCTCCAGAGGCCTGCATGACTCAACACACCCAAGTCTCAGCTGCAGTCTGTCCACTACCCACTGAGCCCCACATAACAGATTCATTTTCCAGATGCTTCCACTTTGCTTTCCTGGCATACCCTTACCTCTTGTCTTTAACCATTGAAATGCCGCCAGTCCTTCAAGGCCTAGCCTAGGTTCCATCCCCTCCACTCGCCTTCAGTATTAGTCAGCGATCTCCAGAGAAATGGAACAAGTAGGGGATATGTGTATCTCATATATACGTATTTATTACAAGGAATTGGCTGATGCAATTACAGAGGGTAAGAAGCTTCAAGATCTGCAGATGGTGAGCTGGACGCCCGGGGGAGTTGATGCAAACTTCCAGATCAAATCCAAAGGCCTGGGAACCAAGAGAGCTGATGGTATAAATTCGGTCCAAAAGCCAGCAGTCTTGCACCCAAGAGGAGTCAATGGTTTAATGTGAGTCCAAAGACTGGAAAACAGAGCAAAACAAAACAAAACAAAACAAACTGATGTCCTAGTTTAAGCAATCAGGTAAGAGGAGTTCCATTTTAGTTGAGGAAGAATCAGTGCTTTTGTTCTATTCAAACCTTCAACTGATTGGATGAGGCCCACCCACATAGGGAGGGCAATCTGTTTTACTCAGTCTATTGATTCAAATGTTCATCTCATCCAAAAATACCCTCACAGACACACCTAGAATGAGGTTTGAGGAAATGTCTGGGCACCCATGGTTCAGTTAAGTTGAAACATGAAATTAACCATCACATCTTCCTTCATTTTTGAATTGTGACACAGAAAGATCCGACCAGATCACTGGGGAGGAGCAGGGAGGGATGCTAGGATGAGGCAATGGTAAATAGTCTAGGTAGTGGTAAACAGACTGATGGGATTAGCTGAGAGGCTGAATGCCTCTGGAGTGCATGGAATTATGGGCAAGAAGATTTGAAATAAAAGAAGGGTGTGGTGGCTGGTGTGGCTCAGTGGACTGAGCACTGGCCTGTGGACTGAAAGGTTGTGGGCTCGATTCCCAGTCAGGGCACATGCCTGGGTTGCAGGCCAGGTCCCCAGTTGGGGGCGTGAGAGAGGCAACTGATGGCTGTTTTGCACAACATGTTTCTCTCTCTCTCTTTCTCTCTCCTTTTCCCTCTTTCTAAAAAATAAATAAGTGAAATAGTTTTTAAAGGAAAAAGGGCTCTTGAGGGCTCTCAGACGGGCTGGCTCTGGTTCTCAGGCTCTTTTCCTTGAGGATGCCTGCATGATTATGCTGTAGTTGCCTGCACTTCCCAATGGACAACGGACAGTATTTTGGATGGGAAGGAACTCCGGGTATAACCTAGGATCAGGCTGGCCTGGCAGAGGGTGGCAGGGTTATTCTTCTTTGGGTATTCTAGAGGGGACAACCTCTGATGCAGAAGCCTGCCATTCTTCCAAAATTGTGTAGCTTTCGTATCTTATGTTATTTCAGTTTATAAACTAACCTTATAGAAATAAGATAATTGAAAACTAACAGGGGGAATGATAGAACTTAGGTGTTAGTAAGTTTAGCCTTCAACTTCCAGTCAAGATGGAGGCATAGATAGACATACTTTACAACAACAAGATGAATAACAACCAATATAAAAACACAAAACAACAGGAACTGCCAGAAAACTGAACTATATGGAAGCTCAACAACCAAGGAGTTGAAGAAGAAACATTCATCCAGATGGGTAGCAGGAGCAGAGACAGGCAGCTGGGGCCAGGGTGGAGAGGAAGTATGGTGAGGTGACAGTGGCAGCTGGAAGAACAGGTGGTCCCACGTTCATGTTCAGTGGGTAAAAACTCAGAGGGACAACTGGGGGTTGAGCAATCCCAGCCCCAGACCAGACTGTGCAGCCCAGGGTTCCAGTGATGGGAATAACCTTTGGCTGTAAAAATCAGTGAGGGGTGTGGTGGTGGAAGAAAGTGCTGGTCTCTCAGGGGAGTTCGTTGCAAGGGTTCACAGGGTCCTAGAATGTGCACAAACCCACCCACTTGGGAAATCAGCATGAGGGCATCAGCTAGAAGGGCTCCAGTTGTTTATGGGAAGTCGGGGAGTGACTGAAAACGGGGGGAAAGCCGAGCGAGCCACATTGTTCCCTCTCTGACCCCACATACAATGCTATCAAGTTGTGAGGCAGGTTGCCCCACCCCAGAGTAAGCCTAAGTCTCTGCCTCCTCAAGGTAACAGGTGTACTGACATGGTCAGAGCAGCTCTACCTAACACACAGAAACACAGGGAAGCTGCCAAATAGAGGAGACGAAGAAATATGGCCCAAATGAAAGAACAGATCAAAACTCCAGAAAAAGAACTAAGCGACAAGGAGATAGCCAACCCATCAGATGCAGAGTTCAAAAGAGTCAGGATGCTCGAAGATATGGTTGAATACAGCTACAAAATAAAGAGAGAGATAAAGGCTATACAAAGTGAAATAAAGAAAAATATACAATCAACAGAGAAGGGAGGGAAACTGGGACTCAAATGAAAGGTTTGGAACAAAAGGAAGAAACAAATATTCACCCAGAACAGAAATAAGAAGCAAGAATTAAAAAAAAAATGAGGAGAAGCTTAGGAACCTCTGGGACAACTTTAAATGTACCAACACCAGAATCATAGGGGTAACAGAAAGAGAAGAGAAAGAGCAAGAAATTGAAAACTTACTTGAAAAAATAATGAAAGAAAACTTCCTCAACTTGGTGAAGGAAATAGACATACAAATCTAGGAAGCTCAGAGAGTCCCAAACAAGTTGGATGCAAAGAGGACCACATCAAGACACATCATAATTAAAATGCCAAAGTTTAAAGATAAAGAGAGAATCTTAAAAGCAGCAAGAAAAAAGGAGACAGTTACCTACAAAGGAGTTCCCATAAGACTGTCAGCTGATTTCTCAAAAGAAACCTTATAGGCAAGAAGGGGCTGGAAAGAAGTATTCAAAGTCATGAAAGACAATGACCTACATCCAAGATTATTCTATTCAGCAAAGCTAGCATTTGGAATGGAAGGGCAGATAAAGTGCTTCCCAGAGAAGGTAAAGCTAAAGGAGTTCATCATCGCCAAGCCCTTATTATATGAAATGTTAAGGGGACTTATCTAAGAAAAAGAAGATCAAAACTATGAATAGTAAAGTGACAATAAATTCATAACTATCAACAACTGAACCTAAAAACACAAAAACAAACTAAGCAAACAACTAGAACAGGAACAGAATCATAGAAATGGAGAACACTCGAAGGGTTATCAGTGGGGAGGGGAAAATGGGAGGATGGGGAGAAAGGTACAGGGAATAAGAAGCATAATTGGTAGGCACAAAATAGACAGGAGAAGGTTAAGAATAGTATATGAAATGGAAAAGCCAAAGAACTTATATATATGATCCATGGACATGAACTAAGTGGGGGGAATGCTGGACAAATGGGGGTACTGGATGGAGGAGGGCAGAGGGGAAAAAATGGGACAACTGCAATAGCATTATCAATAATATATATATATATATTTTAAAGAGTTTAGCCTTAATCGATAAACTTAAGTGATTAAAGCTGTAATGAAAGAGTTAGGGTTTAGTCTTAATTGATAGGCTTAAGTGACTAATGCATGTGGAGAGCTGTTCTTTCAAAATTGTGAAGTTTTTGAATAAAGAGTCCTTTCCGTTATCCTTTGCCTCTGGAATTTTTCTTAGAGGGTGGTGGTGGGCAGTAGGTCTCCAACTGCTGTTTGGTAACAAGTGAAACTATATCCTCTAAGCCCCAAATTATTACCTGTGGTTACTCCTGAACACAGGGATCCCGTGAGGGGAAGAGAGAACTTCAATTTTTATAATTTACTATTCAAAATGAGGATTGAAATTAGTAGAATTGTGCTTTCCCGTATTACTTTTTTTTGCATTTTCCAAATGATCTGTATTAAATTATATTAAAAATAATTATCTAATTCCAAGTTCCAGTTATAGCAAATAGAGAGGACAAAGGAACATGTTTAATAAACTACACAATGCAATAAGCAAAATCCATGACTGTTGGAAACTATTCAGAATAAACAATCTGGATTCTTCAACAGATAAATTGTTATAAACAGAAGTGGAGAGACAACCTATCCTTAAGAGAAATTTTAAGATCATAGTAACCATTTGCAAAGCATGGACATTATTTGGATCCCATTTTTTAAAAAACCACAAAATGAAAACAGAAAAATTCCTAACATTTGTGAGACAACTGGCAATTCAAATACTGACAGAACATTTGATGCTATTGTGTAATGATTGCATTGTGGTTGTATTTTAAAAACTGATCTTTTAAAGAAACACACTCAAATTTCTATGAATGAAATGATGTTATGTCTGAGATTTGCTTCAAAATAATCTGGGGAGAGAGGAAACTGCTCAGGGTACAGGTGGATGATGGTTTGGGGGTTGAGGAAGTAGATGCCTAGAGAGTTCATGATCCTATTTGGTCTACTTTTGTGTGAATTGGAAATTCTCCATAAATAAAAAGATTTCAAAAATTTTAAGGCCAGCGCAATTTAATCACAGGCAATTATTTCTATCACAGCAACTGTGAAAGACTTATTTTAAAAGCTGAAAAGAAATCGTCGAAAATTTCAACGGCTAAGAAATTTTCATCCCCATTTCTCTCTTCCCACACAAGATCATTGGCATCCTGGCCACAGACTTGTGTGAAACCATGCAGGACACAAAGGTAATTGTAGCTCACTCCGGGCTTCTGGCTGCAGCTCAGCCTGATTTGGCCGTGCTCCCTCAAGTTCAGAGCTGAAGCCTCGGTGGAGACTTTCAATGCTACAGAGACAGGGGCCCACACCTGGGCTTGTGCAGAACCTGGAGGGGTCACCAAGATGATTAAGACAGGGCCCTCACGCTCAAGAACACGTGTCAGCCATTGCATCCAGATGGAGAACTGTGCGCACCTCTCAAAGCATCTTCCCCATTGTGAGATTCCGGACAGATTGGAGTCCGTCCCCAGCTCCTGCTCGCCCTCAAGCAGTCATGCTCCTTTGAACTCGTCCGAACGCTGATGATTCTCCGGGTTTATACCTCCAGCTGCGCCTTTCTCCTGACTGCCGACTTGCATATCCAGCTGTCTTCACGACATTCCCGTCTAAATGGAGGAGGGGAATCTGGAAAAGCCATGCAACAGGGCTCAGGATATTTTCTCAAGACCTCTTTCCACCTCGCGCTGCTCATCCCAGAAGGCCCTTGATTCTTCTCCTTTCTACACACTTCACATCCAATTGCTAGTTGAGCCCTGCTGACTCCACCTTCAAACAGCACCTTAAGTCTGACCGCTGCTCACCACCTCTGCCACGCCCATAGGTCCGTTCCGCTGGTGTCGCATGTCGTGCTATCGCGGTAGCCTCGTCAGTGGTCTCGCTGCTTCTTGCCCTGCCGTTTGTATTAGTAAAGATTAGGTTTTAAAGATTCATCAGATTACAAGCCACTCCCCCTGCTCAACTCTCTCTGGTGGCTTCCTCTTCTCCTTTCCCTGAAATTCAAATTCCTTGGGAGGCTGACCTGGCCTCTGCCCACCCAGCCTCTCCCACTCCTCTGGGCTCCCTCTCCTCCAGCCGCTGGCCTCCACCGTGTCTTTGAATGTTTGCTCAGCCTCACATTCATACATGTAAGAATCCTTGCATTTGTTCTTCCTATTTCAGATTGTTCTTCCTTCAAACTCCTTACAGCTTGTTCCCTGCCTTGGTTCAGGTGTCCACCTAAACGTTAAGTCTCCGAGATGCCCTCTCCCTGCCCTGTGTGAAAGATCCCAATCTCTTCCCCCCCTTTTTTTTAAGATTTCATTTATTTATTTTTAGAGATAGGGGAAGGGAGAAAGAGGAGAGAAACATCAATCAGTTGCCTCTCACACACCCCCAGCTGGGGACTTGGCCTGCAACCCAGACATGCGCTGTGACTGGGAATCGAACCGGTGACCTTTTGGTTTGCAGGCTGGCACTCGTTCCACTGAGCCACACCAGCGAGGGCCCAAACCTCTTCTAACCATTTATCCTGACTTTTTTTTTGAAGATTTTATTTATTTATTTTTAGAGAGAGATGATGGGAGGGAGAGAAACATTGATGCATGAAAGAAACATTGATCAGTTGCTTCTTGCACACTCCCAACTGGGGACCTGGCCCACAACCCAGGCATGTGCCCTGACCAGGAATCAAACCTGTGACCTTTCAGTTTGTGGGACAATACCCAACCCACTGACCCACACTGGTCAGGGCCAGCCTGCTTTTTACTATAGCACTTGTCACTACTTAAAATGGTGTATGTATGTGTTTATCTATTTTCTCTGCCCTTCCACTCCTTTTCCCAAGAATGCAAGCTACACAAAGGCAAGGATTTTGTCCCTCACCTTTGTATCTCTAGTGCTTAGCACAGTAGTTGAATAAGTACTTGCGGAATGAGTGAAAGAATGAATCTTCCAGGACTAGTATGTTATGGACCTACTTTGCTCTGAGAAAGTGACAATACCATTTACCAGCCATTTATCATCCTTAGAATCCCAGACAGAGTGCAGGTATGTGCTTTGGAGTTCATGTGAATTTCCACATGGGCCACCAGGAATTATTTTCTCCAAAGGGCCTGGCGCTTGGCATGCTGGGACTGACAGCTGACCCCTGGACTGCAGCCTGCCTTCAGCTAGAGATCATTCCCTTTCTCACCTTCTCAGTGGTATTCTAAAAGGAGAGAAACTCACCCCACCGAGAGCACTCGCACGTGGCCCAGGGGTACTGTGTAGGTCGGCAAGGAGACAGGGTTTGAATGCAGCCCTGAGTAGAGTCTCAGATGATCTTTAAGCCCAGCCCTTTTGAATCAGGCTCCTGGGGAGAGGAGTCAGGTACCAAAATGAAAAAAAATTAGTCAAGCTTAAGAGCTGTACAAAATAGCACAGGGTGGCTGTTTGATGGCCTCACAGAGTTTATCCCAGCGTGGAAGAAAGAGGTCCTTCAGCAGCAACTGAGGGGAGCTGTGCCTGGCCTTTGACCCCAGAAACATGAGAGATATTATATTATAGGGGGTGTTGAGGGCACCAGCCAAAGTCATGGTGCATGTCTGGCGAAGAGGGACTTGGCATGACAGGGGAGCTGCATGGAAACACCGGGCATGTGCCAAAGAGGGGTGCTGGATAGGGCAGGTTTTACTGCAGTGATTTTGGTAAACAAACAGAATCAAATTTCAGTGGCTCACAACCGCAAGGCCACGCTTATGTTTCTCACTACAGGTCTTCAGGTCCACTGGGGTGGTTTGGCTCCAGGCTGTGGGGCTGGTTCAGGTCAGCTCCATGCACATGCCTCTCATGCTGGGACTAGAAGCTGTTCGTGGCAGGCGACAGAGGTTCAGGAAACCAAGACAAACTATGCAGGCATGTTTAAAATCTCTGTTCAGGTGACAGATACATTGTAGGCAAGCCCAGCATCAATGGAGAACGAAAATGTACCGCAGTGGGAGACCCTGCCAAGCCACATGCAAAGCCTGCAGGTGTTTCATTCTGTTGCAGGGAGGGAGTGAAGGAGCAGTAACCCCATCTCCCACAGGGCCATCAGGGCTGTTTGGAGGCACAAGCGAGTTACCATGGAGACACCTTGAGTGAGAAGAGTGAAACCTCAATGGCAAAGGCATGCTGCTGCGGATTGTTCCTGTGTTACTGTTACTGTGATACATAATCCTTTTATTTTGTTTTATTTTATTTTATTTATCTATTTTTAGAGAGAGGGGAAGGGAAAAAGAAGGGGAGTGAAACATCAATGTGTGGTTGCCTCTCATGCAGTAGGCATACTGGGGACCTGGCCTGCAACCCAGGCATGTGTCTTGATTGGGAATCGAATGGGCAACCCTTTGGTTCGCAGGCCCGTGCTCAATCCACTGAGCCACTCCAGCTGGGGCTTGCTTTTTTTTTTTTTTTTTTTAAATCCTTACCCGAGGACATCCTTATTGATTTTAGAGAGGGGAAGGCAGGAAGAGAAACATCGATCAGCTGCCTCTTGCATGTGCCCCGACAAGGACCAATCCTGATAACCTAGGTATGTGCGCTGACCAGGGATCGAACTCATGACCTTTTGGTTCACAGGACAATGCTCCAACAAATGGAGCCACACCAGCCAGGGCTGTGATACATAATCCTTGATTTTGACCCTCCAGGCTAAAATTTGAGCTGCTTCTACTTTTACCCTCAGGCTAAATATGAGATGCAGAAGCTCAAGTTTCGAGAGCAGGCGGAACTTCTACCTGGCAGGAAGCACCAGGACGGAGAAGGAGAAGGAACACATGGAGCCTGCACCTTGTAGCAGTAAGGGGCCGCGCTGCACACCCACGCAGCACCCTGCAGCAGCCAGGTCGGCGGGGGAAAGACACACAGGGGTCTTTTCCAGGTTTGTCTAAAAATACAAAACCTAAGAAATACAGATAAGAGAAAAGTATAATAAAAGAAAAAGGAAAAAGAGGCAGGTAAGATCTTTCTTGCTCTGCATTTAATGAGCTTGATTCTTTTCATATCTAAGAATTATATTATCTCTCAGCCCACCAACAGAGTGTAAGAATCAAGGTTCCGTGTATAACTGATCTTCCCATTCAATGGAAACTTGACCCTTCAAGTGCCAAAACAGTGTTTATTTCACCACCTTTTAAAAATAGCAATTAGCCCTGGCTGGTGTGGCTCAGTGGGTTGAGCACCGGCCTGCAAACCAAAACGCCACTGGTTCGATTCTTAGTCAGGACACATGCCTGGTTTATGGGCCAGGTTCCCCAGTTGGGGGAGTGTGAAAGGCAACCACACACTGATGTTTCAGTCTATGGAATGGTGTTGGAGCACCGTTCCATAGACTGAAATGTCGTGGGTTCAATTCCCAGTTAGGGAACATATCCAGGTTGTAGGTTTGATCCCCAGTAAGGGCTCAAGAAGGCGACCAGTCCATATTTGTCTCTCACATTTTCTCTCTCTCTCTCTCTCTCTCTCTCAAAGCAATGAAAAAATGTCCTGGGGTGAGGATCTTCTTTTTTAAAGTAAAATTTGACAACCTCATAAAAATAAAATTTTCTGTACTACCAAAGATGCACATTCAACTTAAAAAACAAGCATAAAGCTGGAAAGAATAATCATCACAAGTATAAAGTGTAAAATAGTAATGAAAATGTATAAAGAATGTCTACAAATGAGTAAGGGAAAAATACCCTAACAGAAATATGGGTAAAGGAAAAAATGAACATACAGTCTCGTGAAGTGGAAATGCAAATGGCTGGCAGACATATAAAAAGATACCATTTTCCCCAGTGACAGAATCATGTATAGTAAAACAAAACAAATATGGCCCTTTCACTTGTTATATTTGAAAAAAATTACAAAGACCGATTGTAACCAACATTGATGACATTGTGGGGAAATAGGCATTTGCATGCATCCTGGCTCAAGCGCAAATCATTTACAGCACTTGAAGAAAGCAAATTGTTAGTATTTTTTACAATTTTAAATGTTTATACATTCAGTGTAGATATTCACTTCCAGGTACCAACCCAGAGGAAAACTTAAACATGGGCACTATGAAACATACGAGTGTGTAGGCTCTTCCATGGTGCATGTTCATTGTGTGAAAGATTAGAAACAACCTAAGTATCTACCAACAGGGAAATCACGAAGTAAGTTTCTGGTAAAACCATCCTATATGTTAGGGGAACTTCCATTTCTTTTCTCGTCTCATATTTCCAATGAGAGGAAATTGAGTTAGAGCCACACTACTGTCCCCTTACTTACACCTCCCGATAGAAAGAGGGGACGTCTAGGATTAGGGAATTTGGGAGAATAGGCACGCTCAGCCAAGTCTTTTACTTTTTCTCTTTTTTGATGACCTTCAAGGACACTGCATTTTGACCTGTTTCCCATATTGTGTGGCAGGTTCCAGTCCTCCGGGACTGGTTGTGACCTAGTGAGGAAGCCTACCTAACTCAACCCTAATGGTTGGCAGAAATGCTTTTAGCCAAAGATTTGGATCCATGGTCGAGTCGATGTTTATCAGTAAGAAAGCACACACTGTGATCCGCGGTCCGGTTTTCAGTCGGTCCGGTTTTCAGTCGGTCCTGTTTTGAAATGGGAATAAAGAACAAATACAGTGGCCTCCTAAAAACCCAGCTTGAAGCCTCGGGCAGCAGAACAGGACTGGGCCCGAGAACAAAAGGAACATGTGAGGAGATTAAGGTCCTGGCACAGCCGGGGCTGCTGGCTTTCGGCTTTGTTGCTGCCGTGGGAAGGTCAGGCCCAGGGGTATGCTTGCCCTTCGCTCTTCAAAATACAGTTCGAAATGTGGTCTCTTTCGTCCATCTGCGTTTAGGGCCAAGCAGGAAACTAACCTCTTGGATTCGTCTGGCTTGTCTACAGGTTCAGGGTCACAGCCCCATGTTGGCCAGTGGCCTAACCTTTGGCCATGGCTTTGGGTTTGAGAGACTCAGACACCATGGCTTCAACATCAGTGTGGATGTGTGTTTAACAAACCTTTTTTTGAAAATTAAAATATAACATCCATGAGAAAAAGTGCTTACATCGTAACAGCAACTGCTCAGTGAACGGTTCCAAAGTGGACACTGCACAGCCACCACCAGAAGTGTGCTTTATTAATAAACAGTTATGCTAAATTCTTGCGTTGAAGTGGAGGAGCAGCACAATAAAAGTTACTAGAAAGCCATAGGCTGAGAAGAGATTAAAAGGCCCCTGTCTAGGAGTCAGAGAGTTAAAGAGGAACTTAACTCTCCGTGAAAGTTTGAAAAAAAAAATAGGCTTCAGGGTGGAGCAGTGGAAGAACAGAAGCAAAATGAAGGAGAGTTCTCCTTGACAGAAGACTGGGGTCTGAGAGCCAGGCGTCAGCTGTGGTCCCAGCCCAGCAGCGTGAGCGTCACTGGGGGCTTGTTAGACATGCAGACTCCGGCTGGCCCCAGCCCACACCGGATTCATCAAAGTCGGGCAGGGGGTGGGGCGGGGGATCTATTTTTCTCCACATCCTTGCCAACACTTTTTATTTTCTGTTTTTGGTGGTCGACATCCTAGCAAGTGTGAGGTGGTATCTCTCAACTGTGATTTTGATTTGCATTTCCCTGACGATTATGATGTTGAGCTCTTTTTTATGTACCTGTCCGCCATTGGCATGTCTTCTTGGGGTAGATGTCTATCCAGTTCCTCTCTACCCATTCTTTATTGGATTTTTTGTTGTTAAGGAGTTGTATGAGTTCTTTATATATTGTGGATATTAACCCCTTATCAATATATGATTTGCAAGCATTTTCTCACATTTGGTAGATTGCCATTTCACCTTGTGGTTTCCTTTGCTGTATAGAAGCTTTTTAGTTTGACGGAGTCCCAATCGTTTATTTTTGTCTTTATTGCATTTGCTTTGGTTTCAAATCCAAAAGAGTCATTGTCAAGAGTGATACCAAGAAGCTTACTGCCTATGTTTTTCCTCGAGGAGTTTTATGACTTCAAGTCTTTAATCTGGTTTGAGTTAATTTTTGTGTAAAGTGTAAGACAGTGGTCCATTTTAATTCTTTTGCATGTGGCTGTCCAGTTTTCCCAGCTCCATTTATTGAAGAGACTGTCCCTTCTCCAGTGTGCATTTTTGACTCCCTTGTCATAAATTAATTGACCATACATATGTTGATTTATTTCTAAGCTCTCTCTTTTGTTTCATTGATGTATGCATCTGTTTTTAGGCTAATATTATACCGTTTTGATTATTATAGCTTTGTAATATTGTTTGAAATCACAGAGCATGATGCTTCCAGCTCTGTTCTTCTTTCTCAAGATTGTGAAAGATTTGGATGTCTTATGTTTGACTGCTTGTCTAATTGCTCTGGTTAGGACTTCCAACACTGTGTTGAATACAAGTGATAAAAGCACACATCCTCATCTTGTTCTTCATGTTAGAGAAAAGTTTTCAGCCTTTCACCATTCAGTATCATGTTAGCTGTGTGTTCCTTGTAGCCTTTATTATGATAGGTATTGCATTTTTGAAAGGTGTATTGAGATGGGGTGCAAAGCGGGGTTCCCCAGAATACAGGAGGAATTCCCCACAGCTCATGGTTGGGGCATGGGGGACATGGGGAAATACAGCTGCGTAAGGTAGTTTGCATAACTATAGCTACTTGACAGCTGTGCTGCCACCCCAGGCAAAAGGTCTAGTGACTTTCAGGGCATTCAGGGACTCATGACACAGCCAGGGGAGATGGCCCACCCCAGATGTCTGGATGTCTGGATGTCACAGAAGACTCTTGCCCTGACTAAAGATGGCAGCTGAAAAAAAAAAAAAGATAGCAGCTCAAAGAAGGGAAAAGATATGGGGGAACTGGCAAAAGGAGCACATTGTAGGAGGGGCCAGGTTTGAGGTCATGTGGGGAGCTCTGGGTCAGCCTTTAAAGGTAAGAGCGGGCTGAGAGAGAAAAGCTGGCCTGCCACGAGGGCTGAAAGAGTAAGGTGGCGGACACGCAGTTGCAAAGGATGTGGACGGGCTGCTTGCCGGCCATGATGTCAGTGGTTAGTGGCAGCCGTGAAGGAGGGGGATTCAGCCATCTCTGTGTAAGGAGGTGCCACGTGGTTTGGAGTAATGAGATGCCACACGGTTTTGAACAAAGATCTGGAGTAAGAATGAGGAGACCCACTAAGAAACCTACCTGGAGAACACGGCCGCAGAGCTGAGGGAGCTGTGCAGGTACCTGTCTAATCAAGTCTGAATTATTGGGAGATGCCTAGAATGCTCAACTGTAAGCGGCAATGCTGAGCTGCAGATTTCTGCTGTTCTGAAAGATGGTACCTCTGACTGGCGTATTCTGAAACTGGTCTGGGTTTGCAAAGGGGGGTAGGGTTATGTGTTTTGGGTGCTTTAAAGGGAGTGGGACTTAACAGCAGAAGTCTGTCAGTATTCTGAATTTGTATAACCTGTAAATAACCAACCCCTTTCCTTTTTCACCAAACTTTTGCTCTGGGACTCATGCTTCTTGGTAGCAGGAAATTGAACCCCACAGCTGTTCCAGAACAGCATAGGCAGGGTTCTGTAACTATATCTTCTTGTTATATAACCTTTGGTGAATTACACTGGACATTGCGATTGGGTGTGTTCTTGATGGAAAACACAGTATGGAGCACATTTTGACCTAGGCAACATCAAGGTCTAGGAGTTACTGTAACAAATGAACTGTCCTAATCCATTCTTCTTTTATTTTTAAGATGTTATTTATTTTAATTTAGAGAGAGGGGACAAGAGGAGAAAAAGAAGGAGAGAAACAGCAATGTGAAAGAGGTATCCCAATTGGTTGCCTCTCACACGCCCACAATTGGGGACCTGGCCTGCAACCCAGGCATGTGGCCTGACTGGGAATCAAACCAATAACCTTTCAGTTACTTTCAATTCACAGGCCAGTGCTCAATCCACTGAGCCACACCAGCCAGGATCTAGATTAGAATTTCCTGAGGCTAAAGTGAAACCTGTTGACAAGACAGGTCTACAGAAGAGGAGTGGTTGGTATTGAGGGAATAGATTGATGAAGAGAGCAGAGAGCAACTTTCTAATCTCTTCTCCCAGGGGGCACAGGGGAGTCAACCATGCCCCTGTGGATTCTGGGCTAAAAAAGTTTACAAGAACAAAAGGCTGGGAAATGTTCAAGGGAATCTCCATGTCCCCGGCCTCAGTTAGGTTCTGGATGACATTTCTGTCCTCTCTCCTACCTCTCATTCGCTCATTTATGAATTTCCTCCTATGGAAAGAGGACTGGTGTGTGGGATTGGTGAGTGAGGTGGAGGGCACTGGGCACCCTAGCTCAGCCCTTGCACCCCCGTCTCCTGAGGTGCCTGCTTGGAGGGCATTCCAGCCTGTTCACTTCCCTGTAGCAAGCTCGGAAGGCTTAGGACACATTGGCTGTCCTGGAATGCCTGTGACCTGACAGGGAAGTTTTTACTCATTCAGGGGTGAAGTATAGCAAGTTCTTCAAGATGTACCTTAAGCCATGTTTTCCAGCCAGCTAGTTAACACAGACAGTTTGACTTCTGTCAGTTTCTGATTTATATCTGTCTGTCTCTACTGTCTTCTTTCTCCATTGGTCCCAGACTTGGGAAGAAAAGGAGTATTATTTTGGCTTTCTGAACTCCCAACACTATGAAATAGTATGCGGCAATTAAAAAGAACTAAATGGCTCCATATGTATGTACGTGGAAAGATTTATTGATAAAAGGCTCATTCTTAATTAAAAAAAATCAAGCTGCCAAAGAAGAGAGGTACAATACGATCCTATTTGTTTTTCAAAAAAAGCTCCACGGGCTCACAAAACTCCATTTCTCTATGTACCTTTATATGAGTAAATACACATAGAAAGTTCCAGAAGAACATGCTCCAAACTGGAAACAATGGCATTTGTATGTTGTGTTTGATGTGTTTAAACAACTTAATGTATCTGTGTAATTTATTTTTTAAAAATCTCATGTGGAAGTCAAGTGTCTGGCTAAAAGCCAACCCCTTTGGAGGGTTCAGAGGCCTTTTTCTACTACTTCCCAGTTAGAAGCTGTGAGACTTTTCCATAATTAGGGTGGTAGGGATGGAGTGGACATGAGAGCTGGACAGAAGCCCTGTCCCTGGGTATATATTCTGGGGTCCATGATCAGGGGTGAGTGTTGGGTTGGAAAAACAGACACAGAAGCTGGGCAGGTGGGTCTGCAATTGAAGTGTGAGTGCTGGGGAGCCAGAGCTCCACGCTGCACTTGGGGCTTGATTTTTACTGAGTGCTTTCTATGAGGAGCACTGGTGAGTGGGCCAGACTCAGTGCACAGAGCTGGGCCCAGCAAAAACTGCTTTTAAGAGCTGCTAAGTAAGCCCTGGCTGGCGTAGCTCAGTGGATTGAGCGTGGGCTGCGAACCAAAGCATCACAAGTTCAATTCCCAGTCAGGGCACATGCCTGGGTTGCAGGCCGCAGCCCCCAGCAACTACACATTGATGTTTCTCTCTCTCTTTCTCCCTCCCTTCCTTCTCTAAAAATAAATAAATAAATAAAATCTTAAAAAAAAAAGAGCTGCTAAGTGTTTGCATTTGTGAATGTTTAAGGCATGTAGAATAAAATGTGAGAATGCCACCAGAGATAGAATATACTTACCTATCAAACAGTCCTGATGACCCATCTTTGAAGAGGATTGGTTATCTGAAGCTGTCCCGGTTAAAGTAAGTTGTAGTTCACCTTCAAACCACCAGGGGGCGCACACGTTCCGGGCAGAGACCCTGCTTGGGGCTGGGCCGGAGCCAGGAGGGGATAATTACTTCCCGGTGTGGGAGACTGCATTCTTTTCCCGGAGGCCATAGAAATGAACACTTCAAATGGCCACTTGGAGTTTGTCTTCTTGACATTTGGTTCTGCCCTGTGGCAATTGGCTCTAAACACGTTTATAGAGACACTGCATTAATTAATGTCATTTAACTCTTTACTATCCCCACTTCCATTTGAGAACTGTTCCAGTTGGTGGCTTCTTTCTTTTGTGTTTAGTTTTAAGTCCTAAGCAAATATGGTAAAATTGAGTAGGAAAACAGATGATAATTTTTCCTCATTTTTTGTGATTAAAGACTAAATAACGCACCCATAAAAAAAAACACATCCCCTTGTAAACAGAAATAAAAGAGAAAAATAGCACAGCAATTCCTAGAAGCAACATTCCATGTTTTATTTGTCTGTTTTGTTTCAAGGATGTGAACAGATGGCCCAGCTACATCAGTAGAACGCCAGAGTTTACTAGAAAAGACTTATTTCATAGCTGCAGATTCAGGGGGGGCAGGACATACTAAGGAGCTCACCCCATCTCCCTGGGGCATGATTTCTCCAGGCATAGCCTGACTACCATGTGAATCTGAGCGCCCCCCCCTCCAAAGGAGGCTTGTAAAAATGCAGTTTTCCGGGCTGCATCCCAACCTACCGAATCAGCATCTGGATCTCTGAATCTGCATTTTACCCCTAGTTGATTTCTTACGAATACACGTTGCATTTGGGATTAGAGGTCAGCCTCCTGGAGTGAAGTAAGAGGGCAGGTGTTGCACCTGGGAGTATATAAGTATCAGATTTTAAGGACTTTGCCCTGAGGTGAAGGTCACACGGCCCATAGAAAACAAAGGGGCTGGCCACTGGGCCTGAGGATGGACAGGACAGGCTGTGGGCTCCCGTCATTGAGAGCCATCTGGAAGGAGAAATGTGGATGATTAGACAACACAGAAAGTTGCTCTGAAGTGTCCCTGATGACTCCCTGTTCTCTGCCACTCAGCAAAACCCAGAAGTTCAAAGCACAATATATCCCACAACATTGGTACCATCTACAGAGTCTGTGAAACATCCCTCTTGCCCCCCTAATGTCTTCCTTGCTTCTGGAAACCTCTTCACTTGATCTCACTTCCTGGAACTTCACCAATTACATTTACTTCATTTGTGTGGGACTTTTGTTTTTTTTTTTAATCTTCTTTTCAAATGCAAATCCCCTTGGGAAAACCAAGCTTCTATTCACACATTGGAGAGGATTTGCTTATTATCTCTTGTTGCACCCTTGTGATCTCTTACATTGAGACAAAAAGAAACATTTTTATTGAATGAGAGGAAGAGGTAGTTTTACAGCCAGCCTAGGGAGTGTGAGTGAAGGGAACAGGACATTGATTCCAGGAACGTTGTAAGCAGGGAACACTCAGAGTTGTTTCTTGTCCTGCAGGCCTTCAGCCTGGGAACAATCCTTGCCGGAGAAATCAGGAAGAGTGAGCGCTTGTAGCAGGAATAAAATCTTAGTTTGCAAACTCCGGAATTGAAGACAAAGAACTTCCTTTATGTTTCTACGTCATCCTCCAATCTAGTTTGCCTCCTTCTACCCGTCTATTGGCTCGGTTGTGCTGACAACAGTCTCTACATCTCAGCAGCTTAACACAATGGAGGGCAGAGGAACCATACTTGGTATTTACTTAGGGATCCAGGCTGGAAGCCTCATTTCCATACGCCAAGGTCACTGTGGCGGGGTGGGGGGGGGGGGAGAAAATGTGAGAAATTGCACATAGGCTCTGCATCCATCAAGGTTCTCCAGGGTGGGAGAGAGAGAGAGATTGATTTATCTTAAAGAATTGGCTCACACAATTGCAGGGGCTGGAAAAATGCAAAGTCTGCAGGACAGGCTGGAAACGCAGGGTAGAGTTAAAGTTATAGGTAGAGTCTGGAGGCAGAATTCCTCTTTCCTTGGGAGACCTTGGTCTTTTCTCTTAAAGCCTATAACTGACCGGATAAGACCCACTCACATTATGGAGCACAATGAGCTTTATTCAGAGCCTACTGTTTTAAATGTTAATATCTAAAAATTCTTTCACAGCAACACCCGGCTGGCACATGAAATTAACCATTATGGGCTCTTAACCTTCAGTTTAGCCAGGGTACATCTCACCTGTGCTCTTCTGGCATTGGCCAAATCATATCAGATGACCACAGCCAACTTCAAGGGGGCCGAGCAATGCAAAGCATCTACCTGGGAGGAGGAGAAAAAGAATAGGCATTTGTAAAAAGCCCAAATGGCCACCATAATCCTCATCTCACTAATGGAATAGAAACATGTTCTAAGCCACTTTGGGGTCTTTCTCTTTCCAGGGGTTCCATCTATGGGGGTGGTGGAGGGCCTCGCACATGCCATAATAGTGGAGAGGACCTGGACCTCGTCATCATCTGTCCGGGCTGGCCTCTCCTGAGATAGCCTTCTGGTGTGCGGTGATCCGCTCACCTCGTTCTGGTTTGCAGGGGCCCATCAGAGTCCATGACGTTGTGGACACCTCTGTGCTTCTCTGCCGCAGACGGGATTTGTTCTGCTCTTACTAGTCCATACCAGGACCCAAAAAACTCTTTGAGGCTGGAATTGTGGAGCTTGTTAGTGAAAAGGTCGGGCTAGTTTCCCAGCCCACCAGACTGCTCATGACCCTGTCAGGACAGCTTTCCGACCCGCCGGACTGCTCGTGACCCAGTTATCCCAACCTGCTTGATAGCCGCTGGCTCCATCGGAACTCTCTCCCACCTCACTTCAATAGACGTCTGGTGCCGGACATGATGGCCTGCGGTCAGACTGACCCTCCTGCACCTGGGAACAGCCTGGCCTTCACCTAGCCCATTGTCCTGACTCACATCCTGGAACCCTGAGGCACCCGTCTGGAAGAACAAGAGACTGACCCCTCCCCTATCGTCCCATATACCCCACTCTTTTTCTTTTAAAAACCCCAATTTTTGCCTCCCCCACAGGCTGCAATCGGTCCAGATTCAGAGCAGCATCAAATAAAGGCACTTGGATCAGATCATCCAGCTCCTTCCGCCTCCGTCTCGCAAGCATTTCTAACAGTTAGCTGACACTAATACCTGTTCTTCTCTTCTACAGAAATAGAACACCTAATTTTTAGCTGGTGCATGCTGTCCAGAGCGATGACTACATTTCCCATACTTCTTTGCACCTTCAGAGTCATGAGACTAGATACTGGCCATTGTGAAGTTGGCAAGGGAGAATATATACAACATCTGCCAAGGAGTCTTAAAGGGAGAGGGTATGCTTTTCTTCCACGTTTCCTCCTCCCTGCTGCCTGGGACACGCGTGAGATGGTTGGACTGTGAGCAGTCGTTTTGGAGAATGAGGAGACTTTGGGAATGGAGTTCATGCAGAGTGAAGCAAAACTTGGACGGAGCACTGTACCAACTTTTGAGCATCTCCCATGGACATGCTGTGTGAAATACAAACTAACTTCTTACTTGTTTAAGCCTTGTTCCTAGGTTTTCTGTCAGCTGCGGAACATGAAGTAATGACAGCACACTGAGAATTTCCTTGCAGCCTTGGCCAGGTAGCTCAGGTGGTTGGAGCACTGTACCGGTACACCAAGGTTGTGGGTTCAATACCTGGTCAGGGCACACATAAGAATCAAACAATGAATACAGAAATAAGCAGAACAGTAAATTGGTATTCCTCTCTGGCTCTCTCCCCTATCCTCTAAGAAATCAATCAAAAGAAAGTTTTGTTTTTTAAATTTCCTTACATGGTAGAAGGTAGGTTCTTGAGGAGGATGAGGCTTCTCCCTCGAATGAGAGGTATAAAAAGCAGCGATTTGCCCTGGCTGGTGTGGCTCAGTGCATTGAGTGCCAGCCTGCGAACCAAAAGGTGGCCAGTTTGATTCCCAGTCAGGGCACGTGCCTGGGTTGTGGGCCAGGTCACCAGTTGGGGGCACTCGGGAGGCAACAACACATTGATGTTTCTCTCCCTCTTCCTCCCTCCTTTCCCCTCTCCCTAAAAATAAATAAATAAAATGATTTTTGTTCTTTTCCTAAAAGCAGTGATTCTGCAGCCCAGACCCCTCGGACTTGGCAGGTCCCTTGCCCTCTCGTTCGCTGGCTCAGAGGCAGAGTGAGGAGACAGGAGCTCGGCACCAGGCACGAGCTGTCTTTCACGTCGCTCTTTGAGCCTGCCCTGGGTTTTGATGAAATGACTTGGCTTTGCTTGGCTCCCCCCGCAAATATCCCCAAATGGAGACTGGAGTGCAAGGGGTTTATTCCGTAGGCGACTCTTGGAAGCTTCAAAAGGGGGATGGAAAATTGAGATGGGGGCGGGGAGGGAGCCAATCCAGTGTGCCTCAGCAAGCGAGTGTGCGCCGTGGGCAACTGATGCTCACAGGGAGGGGGCGCTGCTGAGTGGGGAGGAGAGTGAGAAACAACCCACTCCATCTCTGTTCCTCATTGGCTGAGGCGGCTTCTGGAGGCACGCCCACTCCGGCACCCTCACCCCACGTGCATGCGTGTGGAGCTGCCTCCTGTATCCCGAAAGGTGTTTCCGTGTGGCGTCGGGGGTGTGGTCGGAGAGAAGCCCTCAGAATGCAACGGTGGGGGGCAAGGGGGGGGGGGCGGGCGCTCACGTTGCTCTGACTCCCCTCTAGTGCATTCCCCACTGTGAAACCAGGCGATCTGAGAAGGTGAAAAAACAACAAAAAAGGAGTCTTTTCTTTAGGAAAGGAATCAGCTTTGCTAGAATCGCAGCCAAATGTTCATCTCCCGAGCTATTTCCCCTTCTTAAACTGAAACTATGAAATAACTTCGAACTTCTGCTTTTCAGGTTCCATACAGTAAATTGCCCTTGCCGGGACGAGCTACATAATATATGGGGCCTCGTGGGGTGGCAGCAGAGCGCTGACTAAGCCCTTCGGTGCACGGGGCCCTTCGGTGCACGGGGCCCTTCGGTGCGAGAGGGCGCTGCCGTTTCCACTCGGGGGCGTTTACAGTGCTCGGTAGGTTGTAGGGTTCCTTGGAGGGTCTATTAGTCCAAGCCCGAAGTTTCCAACTCGGGTTTTATGTTCCTTCCCCTGCCTTCTGTTCTGGGGTTTATCTCCCCTCCGGTTCCTGACACTGAAGATCCGAGACAATGAGAGCCCTTCCTCTCAAAATGCCTCTGAGCTTTTCTTTCTGTTTTTGACATGAAACAGCCCCATTCTTGGATCCGCTCACGCTTAGATCATTGCAGGAAGTCATGCGACATGGTTGACAGAGAACACAGTCTGTCCTTTCATTGTAGCGTGCTCATAGGTTGCTAGTAGCCCTCTGGTTCTCCCTTCTCTTTGTCTTCTGGCTCTTGTGCCCCTGGAAGTCCGGTGCTTGAGAAAGCTGTTTACATTAGGTCCACAGCAATCCTGGCCATGGGCTGCCTCGTATTCTGAGTGAGAAGTAACGGTGACTGGAATGAGGGCTGTGTGGAAGAAAAAAAAAAAGAAAAAAAAAAAAAAAGGCTGACTCGCCCTGGCTGGCATAGCTCAGTGGAGTGAGTGCAGGCTGTGAACCAAAGTGTCTCAGGTTCGACTCCCAATCAGGGTGCATGCCTGTGTTGCAGGCCATGACCCCCTGCAACCGCACATTGATGTTTCTCTCTCTTTCTGTATCTCCCTCCCTTCCCTCTCTAAAAATATGTAAATAAATTTTTTTTAACAATTTGGGATTGCTTTTTTTTTTAAAAGATTTTATTTATTTATTTTTAGAGAGGGAAGGGAGAGAGAGAGAAACATCAATGTGCGGTTGCTGGGGATCATGGTCTGCAACACAGGCATGTACCCTGACTGGGAATTGAACCTGCGACACTAAATAAATAAATAAAATCTTTAAAAAGAAAAGAGGGGGCTGATTCAAGAGAGGGTGAAAATGTAAACTCGCCAGGATTGGTGATGAGTGCAATAAAGGAAGCAGGTGCGTCCAAGACAGATCCTGGATTTCCAGGCTGAACAGAACATGGTTTCTCTGGGTGGCAACAGGAAAATTCTCCCTATCCTTCTTGGTTCTTTTGGCTGGTGTAATAATTAAATTGACACAAGACAGATTAACAGGAGAAAAAAAATTAGTTTGTATGTACAGAGACCTGATAGGTATGGGACCTAAAGAAATGACCAAAGTGGGTAGCTTTTATGCTTTGTAGACAAACAACTAATCTGAGAAGCATTAACAGGACAAAGAATGTTAGGGCTTGGATGTGTGATGAATGAGGAGTCCCAGCCAAGTTGGGGCTTGGGCCAGTACATTAGTAAAGAACTCACAAGGTTTGTTTACATTGGCTTTTTGGCCCTTAATCTCCTGTCTCCAGTGATAAAGACTTCTCTCTGCTTCCTGGTGTGAGGAAGGGAACTTTCACGTGGGAGATTTATTTCCTGCTTTCGGAGGGGGGAAAGAGAGGAGGTCAGAGTGCCCTTCTTGCACTGGCTGTTTCTCAAGTAACTTTAATTCAAAATAATCAATATGCCACAGTGAAATACTTTGGGGTGGCCTGCCCGGAGCCCCCGCACCGTCCTGCGCACCTTGCCCCGATATTCGATGACTTTCTTCTATGTGTCAGGCACTGTTAGGCCTTTTAGGTACTTAGCTCCTTCCCTTTTGTAATACATTTGGCCAAACTCACATTAAGTCATTCCTTATAAGGCCTGTTCTAAATCTCCTTTTCCTTTCGGCGCGGCGCAAGGCTCCCTCTGACTCACGGGGTCCACCTCCAAACCAAACCAAACGCAGTACGAGAAAGAGAAACCTGAGAGCGGCAGCAGTCTGCGTCTGCCGAACAAACTGGATGCCCACAAATTTAAGTGGTTAAAAAACTCACGGAATGGTAGACTAAAAATGATACATTGGATTTAAATTATACTTCAACAAAAATATGTTTTTAATTCTAAAGCAGGGTCTCTCCGTCTCAGTGCGGCTGATCGTTTGGGCCTGATGGTTCTTTGCTGGGGTGTGGGGGCCCGAACCACATGCCGCAGGGCGTTCTGCAGCCTCCCTGGCCTCCACCACCGCATGCCAGTCATGCCCCCTCCCCCACGTGTGACAACCACAAACGTCTTCAGATGTTGCACGAGGCTCCCTGGATGGCAAACGTGCCCCTGGTTTGGGGCCACCACCACTTTAGAGGAGTACTGAGTTCCTCTGTCAACTCCTTGGTGTATTATTATAAGTCTAAGTGCTAAGACAGTGTGCTCTTTCCACATTGTTCAAGATGTTATGAAACACTGACCCATATCATGTCCATCCATCTTCTTTTTTATAGCCTAGAGAAAGTGCCTTAAAAAAAAACAGGTAACAGGACCTACTGGGATGGGCACCTGGGGTGGGAATCAGAATCTGGCATGGACAAAAAAGAGGGATGGAAGAGTGATGGAAAGTCATCAAGGTTTTCAGTGGTAAAAACCGCCGAAAGCTGCACAAACCTCCTAAACCCTAAGGAACCTCATGAGGCTTGTACCCAGGAAGCAATGGGCAGTGGCAGCTTGTCCCCGGCTAATCCCCTGAACTTGTCCCCTAGGCCCCCTTGTCTCTGATGTCTGAGTGAGCCACAGCAGCCCCACCGGGGCCCATTTCCCTAACCAGTTCCTCTCCTGTTGCTGCTTCTTACAGGGAACCGTTCCGCCTGGCGTGGCCAATGTAGCCCTGGCCCCGACTCGGAAAGACCAGTGGGGAGTGAGTCAGCACACAGGACCTGAGCCCACAGATTGGTTTTCCTGTGGGAACCAGGCCCGCATTGTACCTAGGCTGCTATGAGACTTGCTTTTTGCTAACACTCCCTCACCCTGCATTGAGGCAGCAAATGTTTACTGCATATCTTTAAAGTAACTTCCTAAAATCTTTGCTAAACCTTCCAAGTATGGAATGTAACCAGTTCAACCACTTTCCCCCTTGATCTGCAACATCCTTCTTTTTGAAGTAATTAGCAACATCCCTTCCTCTGTCATCTGTAAATGTAATCACCTGCAGTGTACCTGTGCATAGTGAGGACCATCCTCGATGTGATGCACCCAGAAAAGCGATGAAAGCCTGCCCAGGCAGGGGTGGGGGCGCTCTCTCTCACTCACAGAGCGGCCATGCCGTCCCTTTTTCTCCGCAGGACTTATGCAGTCCGAGCGAATCTGTTCCTCGCAGCCACAACACACGGACCCCGCGGGCCGGAGTCCGCATCATCTTCTACCTGAGGCCCCTTCCCTGTTTCACTATCCCCCACTTGGATAAACATCCTCTAAAAATCACCTGGACGCGGTAGTGAAATCTCTTCTGCACGGAGTCAAGAACCGACACACGATGGGCCGGCCCTCGGCGGACGGGCCCAGAGCCCGGCCCCTTTCCGGAAAGGTGCGGCGTTTACTTCTGCTCCTGGTTACTGCGAATATTCTCTGCTCCCCAGAGGCAGCCACTAGGTTTTGGTTTTCAGGTGATCACTTCTGTGTATCTAAATACTACCCTTGCGCTGCTCTTTTTTGGCTTATCAATTTTAGGCATTCTCTCTTGGCTTCCTGTTGTGAATGATAAGGATTTAGTTCGCTCACACCCCTTGCCTAGTAAGGGTTTATCTTTATTTTTAGTTCCTCTATTGGTTACTGTTTTGACATTAAGTAATGGACTTAAATCTCTCTACAGTTATTTTTAAGCCAAATCTTTTTTTGAACACTACTGAGTTGTTTTTTTTTTTTCTTTCGTTTTTGCGGGGTGGGGGGGGCAGGAGGTGTACTATTGAACGCTTGTGTATCCTGACTACCTGGAGGGCCTGCGAGGGGTAGGCCTCATCCAGGGACAGGCTGAGGTCACCATTACACACTGGGTGGGACAAAAGGGAACATGTCAAGTCAGTGGTGTCACCTGAGCCAAGGTCTGGAACTCACGTAGGAGCCCCCAGCCCCTCAGAGACGTTGTGTGAGGGACAGAAGTGCCCACACTGAAGAGGATTTTGGGCTTTAAAAGTAAAATGTGAGTGTAGGGGATGGGGAGGATTACACGGCTATTGCCTTCAAGGCATGTTTTTAGCTGAGGAACCACAGACCTCCCTGTATTAATAGTCTATATCAAGAGCATTTTTTCAGAAGAACCCTCAGCAAACATCCCCATTGTAGACATGACAAAACACAGGTTTAGGGATGCAGGGGGCGGGGGGAAGGCAGTAACTTCTTGACTTCTCCCTTTATTAAAACAAACAAACAAACCCCTTGCTTTTCTCTTAAAGTCTTAAGCTCTGTTTCCCAGTCTCTGACATCTGTAATTTTACTTTCATATTGTCAAGGCCGGTAAGGTTTACGTTTTGTGTCTTCACCACAGTCGATTCCTCCTGTGGACGGAAAAGGGGCCCCATGCTGAACGTGACGAGCTCCGGGGAGGCCTGTGTGGTGGCCTCACAGGCTCAGAGACTGAAATAACCGCACAGCATGGTCTGAACTGAAAGCTTTCTAACCCAGAGTGAGAGGCAGGGCGCGCAGTCACGTCCTAGGCTGATCTCTGTCCTGACAAAGGTCAGTCTTCACCTTGGCTGGGCCTGTCTGTTGTTGCCTGTTTGCACTGGTAACATACCTTTGGAATGTCAGGGTAATTCCCTTTCCTCCAGACCTCTCAGGGTCTGCTATTGTGTTCATTGTTAACTGTTATCTGTATTATACCCACAGATGTAAAAGAAGCACGTGCCTATTCTTTTCACTTCGTATCTGATCCCAAAGATTTCGCAGCTTTGCCTTCTCCCACCTCCCTGCTCTTTCACAGATTGGTTTCATGTAACCCCCTAAGCCCCCTCCTGTGACTGGGATGTCTAAAATATGGAGTGAAACTGCCGTTCTCTGGAGCAGTTTCTCAATTCCTTGAGATTTTGCTTCCTGGCAATTGTCGTCAGTTTGGCTCAAATAAACTCGTACGTATTCCCTCCAGGTTTAAACCTTTCTTGCATTGACATTCCGCACTTCACCTAGCTTGATTCTAAGAGGTGAACCTCTCTCCAAATCTCTGCAGCAGGGAGAGGAATGGGGAGGGAAGTTTGGTGGTTCCTGTGAGACAGGGCCTGACTTGAAGGGGCCACCTGGAGAGGAAAATAAGGGGCTTCTCATGAAAGGGCTTCATTCAAGGACCTGGAAATGAGTGGGAGCCCCGTCATTACCTTCGGGGCGGTGGTGCTCACCTGTTATTAATGCTCCCAGGGGCTAGGCTGGCTGTGCCTTGAGAACTTCTCTTCAACAGTAGCCAGCACCTCACTGGTGTTATTGCCACCTGGTGACTCCTGTCCTTCCCCAAATCTCTGCTCAGCCCCTATTTGACGTGTTCTGTACAGGTAATCCTCACTTCATAACACCCTGGGGCATCAATAAGCACTCCCCAAAGGAGCCTTAAAACTTATCAGGAAAATTCCCCTGCGTTGGTCCTGGAATTCGAGGGGGTGAAAAAGTACCAGCTTAAACGCGCCACTTCTGGGCCTGGAGCAGTGGTTAGATGTCGCCCCTCCAATAGACTTTTCACTGATCCCTCACTTTCCTCCTCACTTCTCTGCCCGCCTCTGCCACCCCTACAGAATGCTGGGAGGCAGTTCTCCACGGCACTGCTACACATTTCATGACAGCTTTTGTCCAGATAACCAGATCATTTGCTCAGCTCTTGGAAACTGGAGATAACATCTCCCTGGGTCAGAGGACAGTTTGGTTTCATGCCCAGCATAATAAAAGTACTGTCTTTCTCTGGGTCACATGTAGGCAGGTTGGCTAGCCATTCCCTTAGAGGACTGGGGGTTTCCTCGGCAGTGAGGCGGACCACTGTGCGGTCAGTATTCACCCCTGCTGGCTCAGCAGTGCCCCTGAGGCTGGGGGGCCGGCAGACCTGATGTGAATTTAGGGCTCACACCCTCTGCCATGCTGTGAATAATAAACTATGTACATCTGTTTGGGCTGGTTGTTTCCTTACTGTCCACAACAGTGCGGCAAATCGGTAGACCAATCAGCTGCGCAGTCATGTTTGCTCAGGGCCAGCTTGACCACTTGACTCGCACCCTCTGAGGGGCTGTGGGCTTCCTCCTGGGAGCCAGACTCCCCCCTCCCCCCCTGCCATGTTCAAGGCAGGGGCTTCCTCCATTCTCATGCCTCTGAAATCCCTTAGCTGTCCGGGCCTCCCTTCCATTCTCTGCCTGCACTGTCATTCCACGGGGTGTCATGTTTAGGGGTGGTCGATTATTCATGTGGGTGCTCAGATTACCCATGGGAACAGAAGCTCCATTTGCATTTCTATGCGGACTGAAGAAAGAATACAGAGGGAGGCTTTTGAGCTTTTTCAGGAGCTTGTACCATTCAACTTTCAAGGACTAAATGGCAAAGTATAATGCACCCTAACAAGGGACATATTTGCTAATTGCAAAATCTCTCCCTCCTGCATGGCTCCTCAGATGTTCACCATAGGGATCGGCAGAACCGTTTCCTTGCCAAAGGCTGAGTGGTGTTTTTCAGCTGCAGCGAGGAAGGAAGACTGAAGAGGCCTGTGGTGCTCCACCGCAAACCTCAGAGATCGGCTGCGTGGATCGGTTCGCAGAAAACCAGCCACACATTTCTGTGTGCAGGGCCTGAACAAGCCCTCATCCCATATACACACGTAGGGGAAGGTTATAGGTTAAATAGAGGAAAAGAAACATATTTATTTGAGAAATGAATTCACTAAAGAATTTAAGCAAAATATACCTGCTCCTGTGCAGCGAGGGTGCGTCAGACCACTCACCTGGTGAGACTGTGAGGTAGAAGGGAGGCCCTCCCTGGCTGAGGGCAAAGAGGCCGCCTCTTCTGCAAAACACTTTTGTGGAGGCTTTTGGTCCCTCTGGAACAGTGTGGCAGGGTTTCTGTTGTTAATATCTGATGTCACGGGCATGGTTCCTGCTAGCCTACGCAGCAGCTTTGTATTAATTATAAAAAGATACCTAAATGCTGCCTAAAGCACCTGTAAAAATAATGGTCATTAGTATTCTACTGTATTAGAATAAGACACCATCTGCTGGAAATTGTGATAAATCTAAGATGTCTGCAGCGTGGACAGCTTGGCCCGGGAGTATAAAGAGAAGCTTGAGGAGAGATGCTAATTGGCCTGAGGGGGCATCAGGGAGGTCATTGTTAGAAGAGTTTACTGGGGCGGTTCCCTAATCTAGGGTTGGTTCCATCTCTAGTCCTTTTAGAAATGCATAAGGCTACCTATAATACCTCTTCATTAATCCCTTTCTGCATACACTAGCTAGATAGAGAGGGTTGTTGCAAAAGCCACTGCAAACTCTGATCAATACAGATGGAAATGACAGAGCAAGTAGTGGCCGTGAGGAAAGGAGGAAAACCTAATGAGTCTTTGGCGTCTGTAGGGAGAGAAGAAGGGTTCTTGAGAAAGAAACCCATAAATAGAGCAATCCGCTTCCACTTAACTGCTAAGAAGAGAGTGAGTTCCCTGAAAAGGACTCATAATATACACACGTACAGGAAGGTTATAGGTTAAATAGAGGAGAAGAAACATATTTATTTGAGAAATGAATTCACTAAAGAATTTAAGCAAAATATACCTTTTCCCCCCAATGCACTATGCTTTGTAATGTACTGGTTGAATGCTTTTGACATGAATGAACATGTGACCCCATTGATTAAGCCATGTTGGAGAGGAAGTAGCTGTCTGATTCATGCCGCAAATGGATGTGCTGATGAAGTACAGGGCTCCTGGGATGGGGGCAGGAGAGTGGGGTGGGGGTGGGGGCTGGAGATGTGGGGGAGGGTTCTCTGCCCTGTTTTCCCAGCTGTCTTGCTGGTTTTCCTCCCTGGTGTGGGAAACCTCAGTTTAGAACTATTTGAGCCAGATTACCTCTCCTTCTTTTGCCATGCACCTTTCAGTCGTCTTACTGGTTTTTACACTTCTGGTCAAAACTGGGTAGGGGAGGGGACTAAGTCCTTGATTTTGTTATCGGTTTAGAGACTATATCTCCCATATAGCTGAATTGTCTACTTGCAGATGGGAAAATATAGTGCCCTTTCTTCCCCCAGAAGACAGAAAGAGACTTTTGCTTTCATTTTCTACTCCCTTGGATTTCTTATCTCCGCCTCTCTATGCGGGCCCTCCCTTCTCTTACCCCCTTGCCCTCTATCTCAGTTTGAATTTAGCCTTTCAGCTTCATCGGTTCTTTCCTGGACATGTTACCAGTGTTGTGGTTTTGGCAAAGAATTCAGAGCCAAGAACTTTAGCACAAGAGGAATTTTTTTAGCACAGTGAAAGTACACTCAAAGAGAAGAATTGAGTTGGTTGCTCAGACAGCTTCTTTGGCCTCTTAGACATGAAGTCATAGGGGCAGAAGAAGTGAGTCAGCTGGGCTGCATTGACTCAGGAAACAAGTTACAGAGGCAGAAGAAGAGCCTTTGGAGACAGGTTCAGGGAGGCAGCCTGGGGCAAGCTGCCACTACCTGCTGTTTCCCGGTTGCAAATCTCATGGGGACCCTTAGAGCATAGGAGAAAGAAAGCAAAGAGACACATCTGAAAAAAGAGGGTGCAGGGATGCTCTAGAGAGTAAGTATGCACTAGGCCCTTTGCCTTAAGAGTTTTTATCGGTTTCCCAGGGGCTGGCATTTTAGGGGAAGTCTCAGGGAAAGGTCTCAATAGAACATGCATCAGCTTTTCAAGGTGTTTCCTTCAACATGCTTATTCATCAAAATGAGCATATAGGGTCAGGGTTGTGGTCTCTACTGATTGATCCGCACAGGGCAGGGGTGGTCATAAGTCACTGCATCTTGTCCTGAGGTTGGCCATGGCGTCACTTCATCTGCTTTTGCTGCTTCTCTGGGCCTGGAGCTGAAACACAACTGAGGCCTAGATGTTCTCTCTAGTTTGACCAAAACTGTATCTCTGTGGCCAACAGGCTCAAGGCTTTGTTCCTACGATTATTTAATGTTGATTAGAACCTCATTGTACTGGGAGCTTCAGGCTTAAGGGAGTGGTCGTGCAGGAGAGAAGGAGGCAAGTGAGTCAGCGTGCGAGATGAGGCGACTCTGAATCAACCGCCTGTCTCAGTTTCCCCATTCTGCTTGCCAAGGAATTTTGCTAGCTTTCTACGATCCTGCCTCAGATGACTCTGTGGCAGGTAGTTAGACAAACTTGAGCAGAGCAAGGATAATGGGCCGGGTACTGAGCAATGGGGAAAACTGGACTGGGACCTTGCCCTCAGGGTGACCTTTCCTCCCCTAGCATATCAGTGGTCATGTGGTTTAGACTCCCTGACCTCTCATATTGCTGGTCACGCAGTTCAGAGTGTCCCCTGGCCTTATCTCTCTTGGCATATTGCTAGTTATGGGGGCTAGACCTCCTTAGAGGGGGAATAAATAAGAGGGGTGGATAATAGCCCCGAGGAGTTTAGCCCCCAGGACAGTGAGGTTCTGATCCGTAGCGAATATATCTTGGCCTCGTTTTCGTTTCAGCTCCCAGTGCAGAAAAGCAGCAGAACCAGACGAGCAATACCACGGCTGACATCAGGCCCAGCTGCATTGACGGATGCGCCCCTGCCCTGGTGCCGCCCCATCAGTAGAGACCAGCTCCTGAAAGCACAGACCCGAAAAGCTGATGAATATTCTCCTGGGATCCTCCCTTGAGACCTCCAGAGAAACATCTACAGGACAGAGGGCCCAGTACCTTTCCCCACCCCCTTTCCCACACCCCTTCCCCCAGGTTTGTTTTCCTCGCCTCCCTCTTTCTCCTAATATCCAAGGACTGTCCCTTTGTCTCTGTAACTTGTTTCCTGAGCCTATTTCTTCTATGGCTCATGTCTTCTACTTCCCTACAGGGGTGTCCAACCTTTTGGCATCTCTGGGCTGAAAGGGTCAGGCCAGGTTCCCTGCCTGCCAGCCTGCTCATGACACAGTCAGGCCAGTTTTCTGACCCGCTGGGCTGCCTGTGACTCAGTTATCCCAAGAGGCTTGATAGCCTGAGGCTCCATGGGAACTCTCTCCCACATCATGCAATAGACATCTGGGCGCCATAATGGCCTGTGATCAGACTGACCCTCCTCCTATACCTGGGAACAGCCCTGCCCATTACCTAACCCATTGTCCAGACTCATATCCCGAAACCCTGAGGCATTCGCCCAGATGAACAAGAGACTAACCCCTCCCCATCCCTACCCCCCACTGTAAAAAATGAGCGAACAAACAAACCCATTTTTACCTATCCCTGGGGCTACAGTTGGTCCAGACTCAGAGCAGCATCAAATAAAGGCACTTGGATCAGATCACCTGGCTCTTTCTGCATTTCTAACATGGGCCACACTGGAAACACGGTTGTCTTGGGCCACACATTAGACCCACAAACACTAACCAAAACAAAGAGAAAAATCTCATAATGTTTTAAGTAAATTTACAATGTTGTGTTGGGCCGCATTCATAGCCATCTTGGACTGCATGGGGCCCTCAGGCTGCAGGTTGGACCCCCCTGCGCATCCATGACTTTCTAAATAAACTTCCTTGTATAGTTCAGTCTTGACTCTGAGTTCTTTCTTAGCCAGAACGCAAGCACTGAGGTTGCTAAACCAAGGTCCAATCACCTGTAATATTCTGGTGCCCTTCTGCTGCCAACAGACCCAGGCCTTTGGGCCAGGAAAGTGCTGGAAAAGAGGGCAAGAGAGGCCTTTGCAAGAGTCTGCCCTCTGGGAGTGGCAGAGGGAAGCGTCCAGACCTCGACACTTCCCAGCTGAACAAATCTGCAGGCCATTATGTTAAGAAGCTGTCTGCCTCATTTTGTTATTCTAATCCATTTTGTATTCAACCCCAGGAGGAAGAAGGGCAAAGGAGAAAAAAAAAATCTTTCCTGTCACATATAAAATAACGCAGATGTTAGCTGATGATTACAAAAGACTGTCAAGCAGGCCAAGAAAACGTTAGGAGGAGAGGGGGTTGTTCACAGAGCTGAATGTTCAGGGCAGATGCTCTGGAGGATTGAATTACATGGCATGAGGTTGTAGGGGCCCCTCCTCCTCGTCCTCCTCCACTCCCTTCCCCAACCCCCCAGCCCCAGCTCCTTAGCTCTGGGAGCTATTTCAAGCCAGTGGGAAAGAGAAAGAGTTTGTACTATGTATCTTTAGGAAGCACTTTATTTTCTCCCTGGTTTTGGAAGATGATACCCAGCTCTGCATGTGTGTATGCAGGTGGGTGACTTTTTTGTGAAGTGTTACTTGGAGACTCAGCATCAGGACAGTTGTAGGCTCAGCACGTGTGGCTTTTGCCTTCTCTGCAGCCATTTCCCCCCTCTTCTGGCAACAGCCAGTGATTTTGAGTGCAGGACAGCTTCTTCACTCTCATTCCACGTAGTCAGGGAGACGGACCTCACCCAAACCAGCACCCCTACTCCAATCCAAGCTGGGCACTTATACCAACCTAAACCATTGGCCACCGTGGTTGTACTAGGGCGTCCCTGTGGCTTGGCTCAGGAAGATGAGAGTCAGCCCCAGGTCACTTTTGGGAAAAGGGGGCTTGCTTTCTGGTGTGGGTGCTAAGTGGATGGGGTGTTAGTCTGGAGTGGCTCCCGGCTTGCTTTGCGAAAGCCTGCCTGAGAATGCAGCCGTGTGGATGACATCCAGTTATGCAATGAAGAGGAGGTCCCCTAGGACGTTGAGCATTCACTTCTTCCAGCTGCAGCTGAAACTCATGCTATGTGCGGATGAGAAAGGGGTCACATACTAAACCTGGAAAGCTCAGGGGAGGCTTGCATGGTGGGCCTTACCAACTCAGAGACTAAAGTAACCTCCCAGGATGGTCTGAAATGAAAACTTCCCGGCTAAAAGCGAGTCATGGTGCGCAGTCGGGTGCTAGGCCGGTATCTTCCTTGACAAAGGTCAATCTTTACTTTAACTGAGACTGTCTATTGTCTTTTTGCATCGATGACCTCACATCTTTGGAATGTCAGGGTAATTTCCTTTTTCCAGACCCCTCAGAGCACAATCTCCTGCCAGGGCCCTTCACTGTTATCATTACCGAGTTAATTGTTAACTGTTAACTATCCGTAGCCACTTATGTAGAAACAGTATGTGTTCATTCGTTTTACTTTTTATCCGATTCCAGAGAGTCCCCACTTTGCTTTCTCCTGCCGCCCTAATATCATCAGAATTTCCCCTTTGATTCTGATGTATAAAATAAAGTGGTAAAACTGCCATTTTCTGGAACATTTTCTCAGTCTGTTGAGATTTTGCATGCCAGTAATTGTCATCAGTTTGGTTTGGATAAACTCATAAAAATTCTTACAGGTTGGGACAGCTCTTACACTGACATACCAACCCAAGACTTTGTATTTTATTTTATTTTATTTTATTTTATTTTATTATTTATTTATTTGTTTGTTACCCCAGGACTTTTAAAATACATGTGCCTATATGTCTTCCTCCCTCCTTTTTATTTTTACCATTTTGCATTTGGCTTTCTGTCCCTTACAACCAAAAGGGCCCTACCCAGTACAAGCGGCTGCAGAAAGCCCTGGAGCCTCGTTGAGGTCACTGTGCCAGTGGAACAAAGTGAGTGCAGCTGCTTGCCATTGCCCCGTGCTGCTCTTTGTGGGGATGAAGCTTGATGGCCGTTTCCAGGTCCTGTCGTCTGTCTGCCTGGGAGCACACAGCTGCCTCTGAGAAAGATCGCCAGCCAGGAGTCAGCAGCCAGGACCTAGGGAAACAATCTACACGCTCAGCTTGGTGCTGTTGTACAGCAGTGCTCTCCAAGGACGCCCTGAACAAGAATGAATGTGCACAAGAGTCCAACACGTGTTCGGAAAGCTAGAGTTTCAACTTGCACCCATGTGCAAAGGAATAATTGTTCTCAGACCCCCTGGAAGAGACAGCTCTTGGTTCACTGACATGAGCTGATGTGAGAAAATGTTCCTTGAGTGAAGGCAGCAGGAAGCAGCTGTGGAGGGAATGAGCAATTAGAAAAGAGAGGCCAGTTTAATATTTACTTATTTGTCCAGCAAACTTCGATGGGGTGCCTTCTATTGCGCTACCTATATAAACACTAATAAAAGACAAAGTTCACGCTCTTGCAACAGGGAGAACTTTCTGAGATGCCCTAAAAATTAAATTACAGCAGGATGGAGGGTAGAAGGAAGAGACGAGAGAGGTTAATCACCACTGCAGGGCAAAACCAACAAAGGACTGCTTACATTCCTGAGTGTATGTTGAAACTTTTAATTAACTGCCATATGGCAATTTTCCTGAATATCTACAAAGAATAGCCAGGAGCCACTAACCATCAGACACCTCTCTTCTTGCCTAGCATGAACTTTCTGGGTTGTTGCCCACAACCAATCCGAAGGACCACGTACTTCCTCCTCACAGCTTCTGTGCCTATTGCAAGGCTAGCCAGCTTCTCTCCTCCCACCCTTTTCATCTGCGGCCAGTGTTAATTCTTTCAAAACAAACAGCATCTTTCTTCCACAAAGTCTTTCCAAGTGGCCCTGCTGCTGGCGGTTCGGACTGTGTGCCCAAGACCTGGTCCTCTTCTGGCTAGCATTTGGCCCAATAAACCCTTTCTTTCAGAAAAGCTTTAGGCTGTGGACGTTTTTTTTGTTTAACGTTCTCAGGAAGCTTGCAGGTGGGTGAGTCAGGCAAGAAAACCCATGGATAAGTAGTATAATTAGTGACACTTTAACTGTAAATAATAGAAGTGTGATGCCTACCCAACCGCATCCCTCTCCTCTTTCTTAGTTCACAGAATCCTGATTTTATTCAAGGAAGCTAGACGCTCCGGATGAACCATGATGGATCTTAGCCAGTGATTCCCACATGTTGATATGCCTTACCATCACCTACAGCAGGGGTCCCCAGCCCCTGGGCCATGGACTGGTACCTGCTAGGAACCAGGCTGCACAGCAGGATCTGAGCAGAGGGTGAGCCAACAAAGCTTCTTCTATACCTGCAGGTGCTCCCAACCACTGGCATTACCACCCGAGCTCCGCCTTCTGTCAGATCAGCAGAGGCATCTCATAGGACTGTGAAACCTATTGTGAGGTGCACACTCGAGGGATCTTGGCTGTGCGCTATGTAGGCTGTACATGGTCCTTATAAGAATCTAATGCCTGATGATCTGAGGTGGAGCTGAGACAGTGATACTAGGGCTGGGGAGCAGCTGCAAATACAGATTATCATCAGCAGAGAGGTTTGACCACACAGAGACCATAATAAAACCATTGCTTGCACACTCATATCAAAGCCCTGTCAGTGAGTGGCATGTGACAATTAAGCTGCATCTGGTGGCAGGCTTTAAGTCAGAATCCAACACGTGTTTTAGTCCGCGTGTGGCCCACCCATTATTTCATTTACCACATCCGTCTGTGCCTCCTTCCCGCACTGCACACTTGTCTCAGTCACGGCTTTGGTGAGTCCACGTGCTAACCCTAGCATGTGATGAGTTGTATAATGAGTTCACTATATATTACAATGTAATAACAATAGAAATAAAGTGCGCAATAAATGTCATGCACTGGAGTCATCCGGAAACCAACCCCCCCAACCCTGGTCCATGGAAAAATTGTCTTCCACAAAACTGGTCACTGGTGTCCAAAAGGTTGGAGACGGCTGACCTAGAAGGCTTTTAAAACCCAGAACCCTGGGCCTTACTCCCGGAATTTGTATGTCTAGCTAGTTGCCAGGTGATGCTGATGCCACTGGCCAGAGGACCACTAATCTAAATCAAGCACGGCGTCCTGGTTTACGTGTTCTGGCCTTTGGTTCAGGGTTGGGGATAGGACCAAGGTCTGGCCAATGAAGTCAAAGGGAAAGCCTTTGGGGGAATTCCCGGAGGAAGTTTTGCTTCCTGGGAAAAAGTGGGATCAAAGGAGAAAGTGAGTAGCTATATGTGAAGAGAGGCTGTTGGGAGCTGCTGCTGTCGTGTCTCTGGGGACATGGCTGAGTCCTGCAAAAACCCTGATCCAAAGACCTGTCGTTGTTGAGCGGCCAAGCAAAGCCACCTTCAGCCTTCAGACTCTCCGCCATGTGAAACGATTCGCAGGCAGGGCTGTGAGTATCCCGGCTGATGCGAAGGGCCAGCAGCCTGGAGACTGAGTGGGACGGAGGAGCCTCAGGAAAGCTTCCCCGAGGGGTGACTCCGCCTCATTTCACAGCCCTCCAGGGGGAACGGTTCCCATCTGTGCGCTCCCAAATGGCAAATGACGACACTCTATAGACTCACTCTGTAAAGCAACTTTTGAACTGGCTAAACTAGAAAAGTTAAATATACGAATGGCAAGGGTTTATTTCATGTGTTAAAACTGTGTGGGAACAGACAATAAGAAAACTGTTAAGTCTACCTGTATTGAAGTCAAGGAAAAATTTGTGTAGGAGGTGATACTTGGGCCAGGCCACTCAGAGCTGGTGTGGGGTGGGGGGAGAGTATGGGGGATGCAGCCCGCTACGGGGTATGTACCCATACGTTTGTGGGGCTTCACTGGTCTTCAGGATGCACCGTCCAGAGGAAATGGCTCTGGCAACAGCCAGCGGCACGACAGAACTTGGCGTCTCTGGGTAACAGCACATACTTCGATGTGGTGACTTAAAGGCTTCAGGGGTTAGACTGTGCAATGATATGAAAACATCTGGGAGGCATTCAATTAGATTAAACTAGAAAACAAAATCAAGGAAATCCATTAGGCAAACAATAGTAACTCAAAGTAGAATTTCCAACCCTCACAGACTTCTGAAACCCACCCCCTGACCTTTTCTGACTCAGGAAGGGTAGTCCCTTTATCTTAAGGGACTAAGACAAAAGGGTAGTCCCCACCTTCCTTTGTCTTAAGGAGGCAGTCCCCTGGGACCCCGCCCCCGCCTCGGTAGGAGTTGTTCCATGCCCTACTTCCGGTTTTACTATTCCAGCAACCATAATCTAAACATAACATGGCCCAGGGTTGAGCAGGCTAGGGCAGAGCAGGCTGTGAAATGAGCCAGAACGTGATAATAAAAAATGCTTTTTTTGTGGAGCAGGCTGGGTGAATAGAGGAGATGGCTCACAGCTGGGGCTGACCAGTCCAGGGGCCCCATTCCCCCAGCCTCCACCCAACCACCCCCACAGTGAGGAGACCGGGAGCTCTACACATCTGTAACTCATTGCTCACTTACATTTTAAAAGGTCCCGATGATGATGTTACTGAGAACGGATTTGGAGGATGCTCAAACAAGAGTGACGGAATATGGTTTCATTTGGGCTTAATTTAGTGCTATTTAGTGTGGTTATATACTAGCATGGACAGGCAAGGTTGGCTTTTCTATTTTTCTGCAGAGAAAATAACTTTTGAAATGATTTAAAACAATGGTTATTAAAACAATACAGAAAAGCTCAGCATCTGTAAATCAGATTTCGTATCTGTTCCCAGAAAATAATGCACCTTAGAGCCACTGCCTAGGGAAAGTAGCTACTTCTTTTTGTTCTTTAAACAACAGCTGTATTGAGATATAAGGCCCATCTTACAAAAGTCATCCTTTTAAAGTGTACAGTTCAGTGGTTTCAATAGATTCACGAGATTATACAGCCGTTCCCTCTCTCCAAGAGGGCTGTGTCTGATGGGACCCAAGAAGGTCTGTGGTTAGTTGGCCAGCATGACACTGAGAGGACAAGCAATGATGTTTTTGCCTTCATTCTAAGTGCGGACAATTAGAAAGAGCCCCGAATGAATGAACAAACGTTCCAGTTGAAAGGGGGCATGCTCGGTGCATGGGGGAGCAAGGTGCCTCATCGGGTTTTCTCCGAACGCCATCGTCATTGGGTCTAACATCTGTTCTCAAGGGTCAGCCAGTATTTAGCCTTCTCTGCAAAGTCTGCTGAGAGTTTTCTCTTCCCCTCACCAGGCAAACTGAGGTGCTCGACCCTTGTTCCTGAGTTGGCGATTGTCACTGAGGTCCTGGATTTTTTCCCAATGATGTGTACAGCCCTAGTTTGTGACAAGACACCCCATTCCTGTTGTCACCTTGGTTTCCCAGCCATATTTTTGTTTTGTGGGTGTACAGGAGATAGTCTCTGGGGTTCTCAGAAGTCATGGAGGGCCCTGGGGAGGGGACATAGCAACAGATGGAAGCCCTGTTCCTGCAATCAGCACGTGAGGGCTGGGGGCAGGACAAGGTCAGCGGAAGCGCAAGGATGACGTCATCGGCGCTCTGGCTGGTGGAACGGCTGAGCACTGGTTGGACTAGTGCCAGTGTTGCTCCCTCGTGGCTCTCTCCATCCCACGAGATGCTCTCCCTAAAACAGGTCTGAAGGCCAGCCTCACAGGTGTTGTCTTTCTCTAGTTCTGTAATTTACTTTATTCGAGGGGATAACGATCTTTGGGACCCAAGTCCTGAGCATTGAACCGGGCAGGGGCTATCCCGAGAAGAAATCATTTCCAGGGCAAATAGTGATTCAACTCAAGTGGAAAACAATCCTCTTAGCATGTCAGAAGGGACTTTTTGACAAGTGGCATCTTGCCAGGGCCTTGACTCAAAACAGATCTCCAGCGGCCCAGAGGAGCAGGAGGGGAGTTTCAGAAACAGCGAAGGGAGGACTGTGCAAGAGCTTACAGGAATTGCCTCACTCCCGCTGTGCTGTTCATCCTCTGCGGAACTCTGCTCACCTCTGCAGCTTCAGACCAGCACCAGGAACCAGAGTCTGTTACACCAGGAGCTCAGGAGACCTTGGAGACATTCTCTTCCCCCTCTTTCACGGTGCAGGTCAGGGGTCCAAGGCACAGAGAGATGAAAAGAGTTGCCCAAAGCCACACAGTGGAGAACTGAGAGCAGAGCCGGGTCTCCTGTTTCCTGGTTCAAATGTTTCCAGTGTAGTAGCTGGGCAGAAGGTGTGGCAACCGCATGGATTCTCTTTCTTGCTGATCCATCTGTAGTCCTGGTGCAGAGCTCAAGCATCAATCAGTGCACCGTAGGAAAAGCTAGCTGCGGCTCGGGTTTATTGGGGGCAGGATGTGCGAATGTTAGCACAGACATGATTTAAAGCGGTGCCATGGCAACCAGCACTCACTGTGGCCCCAGACAGCACTGTGGGCTACAGAGTGTAATTGAAAATGGCTTCTCACTTGCGGAGTGGAGTGCTCAAGCCTCTGTTTCCCCTCCAGCCGCTGACTCTAAAACACATCAAGCACTGAGTGCGGCAATAGGACTAGTCCAGCTTCTTTACGCAGGGTTGGGGGATTTCTCACAGGACAATCCACTCAGAAGAGTTGGGAATCCCCAAGAATTACCGCCTAGCAGTATGGTTTTGCTTCCTCTTAGAGCAACGCATTGCCTCCAAGTGTGCTCGCTGAACACTAATACTCCAAAGAGGTGCCCAAGGGGATGAGGGAAGGGAAGAGGGAGGGGCCTACTACTGGTATCTTTCTTTCTTTGAAAAAAAAGACAGATTTTTTTTTAAATTTTTAAAGATTCTACCTGTTTATTTTTAGAGAGAAGGGAAAGGAGGAAGAAAGAGAGGGAGAAAAACATTGGTTGGTCGACTGTCACATACACCCTGACCGGGACCGTGCACTGACTGGGGACCTACCCCGCAGCCCAGGCTTGTGCTCCCTCGGGGAACAGAACTGATGACCATCCGCCTTGTGGGGTGACGCCCAACCACCTGAGCCACGCGGGTCAGGGCTGGCGTCTTGCATATTGCAGGTTCTGCTGCTACCAGAAAAAGAAAAAAAAATCCAGGAGTAGTTTGGACTGAGTTAAGCTTCATTGGTAAGCTTGATTGTTAGGCCACTGTCCTGAGATGCTGAAGGCTTCTTGATGTTAACTTGAATTCTCGCGTGACCTATCAACTAAACTCTTCAGACAGATCATCTGTCGTCCCCCAAGTGCCTTCCCCTTCTTCTTCTGAGTGTCTAAGTGGGCGCCTTGGAATGAAGACTTCCACACCCTTGACGCGTAGGTGTGGTGGCTCTGTGACCAAGTCCTGAGCGATGCGTGTGAATGTGAGTGCCACTTTCAGGATCAAGCCCTCCCCTTCCCTCTTCCTTTCAGCTGGGGTTTTTTTTTGGTTTCCTTGGTGACAAAGTACCTTGGGCGGTGAGGTTGAGGGCCACATAATGCCACAGGCAGGGCAGAGCGCTAAGACATACATTTATGGTAACAAAAATATTGCTACTTATTTATCACCGCTAGAAAAGAAAATGAAGGAGGAGGTACCCAATATGTTAGATAGAAGAAGCCTCGTTCTGGGTGAAGCTCTTGAACTTGAACAGCCCTACCAGTCATCCTAACTAACTGTAATAAACGTACTATTTAGGATGCTTTGTGCTATAAGTAACAAGCCTTCCTGAAAGCAGCTTAAAAACATAGCAGTTAAAAAAAAATGGTGTCACCTCAAAGGAAATCCAGAGGTAGGGATGCTAGTTCATTATTGACACACTGCTGCTGTGACAAATTGCCACCCACTGGGTGGTTTAAAGCAACCAAAGTTATTCTTTCCCAGTTCTGGAAGCCAAAAGTCCAAAATATCAGTTTCACTGGACAAAAGCCAGTTGGGGCTCCAGGGAGAATCTGTTTCTTTGTGTCTTTTAGCTTCTGGAAGACTTCTACACTCCTCGGCTCATGGCCACTCCTCAGACTACTCCCCTCTCTCGCTTCTGCCAAGTCTCCCTCTGCCTCCTTCTTGCATGCACACCTGTGACGACATCCAGGGCCCACCTGGAGAGCCCAGGATAATCCTTCACCTCAAAATCCTGGATTTAACCACACCTATAAAGTCCCTTTTGTTCTATAAGGTAAAATGTGCAGGTTCCAGGGATTGGAACCGGCACCACACAAAGTTACTACAATATCGCCGACTGTCTTCCCTGTGCTGTGCAGTCCACTCCGTGACAATTTTTATAACGGGAAGTGTGTACTTCTTCATCTCCTTCCTCCTTTCCCCCACTCCCCTCCTTCCCTCTGGCAAGCATCAGTTTATTTTGTTTATTAGTTTGTTTTGTTTTTTAGATTACCCATATACGTGAAATCATACTGTATTTGCAGTCTGACTTGTTTCACTTAGCTTAATACCCTCAGTATCCATCCATGTTGTCACAAATGGCAAGATTTTGGTTTTTTTTTTTTCTTTTAATAGCTGCTGCTCAGTCATTCTCAGAGTTATGGCAGCGTCTCCCTGCGTGGTTTGAACATCACTTTAGGGCTCTAAGCATCACATCTGCAGGAGGCCTTGTCTGCAGCCACAAGGGAGGGTGTTCCCATCCTTTCTCTCCAGTTATCAAACAGAACCTGCTTCTCAGCGGAAGCCACAGCAGGTCCAGAGCCAAGACTGGGCCGCCTGCCTGAGCTCTGGCTGCGGAGGAGGCTGAGAATTGGCTAGTCTGGCCTTTGTAACCTGTACAGCAGGATGGGGGTGCTGCTGCCAGGGGGAGAGAGACTGCTGAGCTGCAGGCAGCACCCTCCTGAAGTCCCTGCGGGAGAGTCCACAGGCGGGAGTGCCACTGAAGAGCTCTTGCTTCTAGGCAGCCCTAAAAAGCACTTGTGATGAGAAGATAGTCATGTTTATTTACAAAGGAATATTCTATTTAACCGTGGTTGGGAGAAAAGATGTTTAATGTTTGTATGTGCGTGCGCGCACAAAGCACCAGACATATGCCTAACAATCCTGGACACGAAACACATGCCCGTTAAGGATAACGTGATAACCGAGTTGTCCTTTTATTCATTCAAGCAACATTTGAATCACTTTCTCTGTGCCAGACTTCTCCAGCAAGGACTGCAGTCACAAACAGGAATAAAAAGAGATGCCTGGTGTCCAGCAGATCCTGGATCACTGTGAGAGAACTAGACAGACAATCCAAGTGAAGACATAGCGTATCCTGGATGGAGACATAAGGTGCTTGGCAGATGCACGGTGATGTTTTACAGAACCCAAGGGCTGGCAGGCTTCTGGAAGGATAGAAACAGGAAGGGAACTCTCAGGAGCCAGGACTGTCTGATGGTCTCTCACTTTTCCATCTCACAGTTCCTTCCCTACAATGCCAGCCCTCTTTCTCCTTCTCTATCCGCATGACAGTAGTTAGCCACCCTACACTTGGCTGTTCCACTGTAGTGTGCTGAGCTCATACTATCCTATAGATCCTCCAGCCAAAGGAGGAGGCTTGTAGGGGCAGGAGGTGCCCATGGGTAGCTCTCAGGGAAGTGGGGTTGGTGGAAGAGGTGGTAGTTGTCATTTGAGTCACTTAAGTTAGCTGTCTGGACCCACTTGGAGACAGCTTGTTCCATTTCTTTAAACCTGGCAAAGGGTGAACTAAATCCTTGCTGGGTTGGGAGGAGGAAGGGGCCGCCCACCTCTGCCCCAGGGAGCCCCGGGAGCAGGCTGCCCCGGAGGCAGGTATGGGGACGTGGGGCTGGGCAAGGCCAGACCTCGTTGTGTTTTGAATCGAGTGGGAAAACTTGCTACACGGAAATAACTGTGGCTGCAGACTGTGTGTGGGATTGTCTCTTAACCTCCGCCTATCTGTACTTCCATCCTGGTCTCACTGCCAGAAAGGAGGAGGTTGAGGGGCTGCTGCCCCTAAGAGGCCACGGTTCCTCCTGGAACTCATTGAAAACTTCCATTTCCACAACCAATTACAAGGTAAATGATTTTAATACGGATTAGTCTTTCTCGGGTAGACATTTCTGGTTGCAAAGACCCCGGATCTTTCGGAAAGCTGGACTCATGAGTCCAGGGGAAGGAGATAGGGATAGAAATGTGGACACAATCTTTTCTGTTATTAACTGGCATTTCTTCCCAATGCCGACACGTTTCACCTCGACTCCAAATTCAGAAATGACATTGGTAAGAACATTGGGTTTGTCTTGTTTTATTTTTATTCATTTATTTATTTTTGTATTTTTGGTGCTATAACATTTTTAAATTGAATTCAGGGAGGTGACATTGGTTTGTAAAATCACACAAGTTTCAAGTGCACAACTCAATAAAACATCATCTGCGCACTGCACCGTGTGCCCATCACCCCGAGCAGAGTCTCTTTCTGTCCCTATGTCCTGCCCGCCCTTTGCCCACTTCCACCCACTCCCGTCCCCCGTTCCCTCTGGCTGTCACCACAGTTTTCTGTTGTCTGTGTCTGTGTGTTATGGATATATTTGTTGTTAATCCCTTCATGGTCTTTCAACCCCCCTTCCCTCTGACAGCTGTTAGCTTTCCCCCTGTATCCATGCCTCTGTTTTTGTTTTGTTTATTTTGTTCATTAGGTTCCACATGTAAATGAGATCATATGGTATTTATCTTTCACTGACTGGCTTATTTCGCTTAGCACAATAATCTCCAGGTCTATCCATACTGTTGCAAAATGTATGATTTCCTTGTTTTTGTATGGCCGAGTAGTATCCCATCATGTAAAGGTACCACAGCTTTTTGACCCACTGATGGGCACTTGGGCTGTTTCCAGATCTTGGCTATTGTAAATAATGCTGCAATGAACATAGGGGTGCATTTATTTTTTCAAATTAGTGTTTCAGGTTTCTTAGGATATATTCCCAGAAGTGGGAATGGGGTTGAAATGTTACAGAGCACAAGCGGGTGGGGGGGGCAAGGCAATGTACTATTACCTGAAAGGAACCCTCCAGGTTTGTTGTATCCATCGCCAGAGGAAAGACATCTCTCAATGACAGAGATTCATGAAAAGGAAAGAAAATGCTTATTTAATGCTGTACAGACTTAAATTAGTGACCTAATGTCTTCATCAAAATCCCAAAGTCCCTTAAAACACCCACAAACACACACAGTCCTTCCTTCCCCCACTTTGCCCAGTCTGGGGTACCGTATCTCAGGGAAAGAAATAGAAGTCCGTGACTCAGGCAGCCCCTGGTTCTTCCCAGTAATCTGTCTTGGCTAGTAGGCCTCCCTCGGTTCCCGGCACCATCAGCTGTGTTGCCTGCCGGATCTCTGCTAAAGCTGGGTGGTGGTTCCCCCTTCTAAATCTGCGGGGGTCCCCACTCAGCCAAAACCGCATGGTTCTCTCTCCCAGGGCCGAGGGAGTCCCCACTCTGGGAAAGCTGCGTGGTTCTCCCCTCCTGCACTGGCTGTGGTCCTCTCTCTGCACTGCCACAGCTGTGTGGTTCTCCCTGACAGGGCCCCAGCTGCATGGTCCTCTCTGCACAAGTGTCACAGGTAACCAGGTTCTTGGTGATCAGGACAAAGAATTGAACCAAACACCCAGAGTTTATAGCAGAGAACATGGGAGCAGGCCAACTCCAAGCAGAGAATGATCTCATGGGCTTGAAGGGACTCTATTCTTATAGGGTGGATCCTTCCTGGCTAGTTTTGGTGGGCTTTTACTGCTCATGTACAAGTAGTTGTATTACTTTAAAGCTATTGCACATGTGGTCTCCCATGATTTTCCCTGATTGGCTACCAGGGAAGAGGGATCAATGCTACCGAATTGATCCCCGTTTCTCCTGGGGTCCCCCTGTACTAGGTTCACCTTTCCCTAAGCCAGAGAATTATAGCTCTCCATGTTAGAGATTGGTGAAAAGGAAAGGAATTATTTATTCAAGTTATACAGACTTAAGAGTAATGACTTAATGTCTTCATCAAAATCCCAAAGTCCATTAAAACACCCACAAACACACACAGTTCTTCCTTCCCCTCTTTGCCCAGTCTGGGGTACCATATCTCAGGAAAAGAAATAGAAGTCCATGGCTCAGGCAGCCCCCGGTTCTTCCCAGTAATCCATACTCGGCTGGTAGGCCTCCCTCAGTTCCCGGCACCATCAGCTGTGTTGCCAGGATCTCCAGCTAAAACCATGTGGTGGTTCTCTGCTGAAGCTTCGTGGTGATTCTTTGCTAAAGCTGCATGGTGATTCTTCTCATGGCTGCGGCAGGTGGGTGGTTCTCCTCACTGCCACAGCCGCATGGTCCTCTCTCCAATGGCTGCCAAGTCTGGGTTTAATATCCTTCCAGCTTTACTGGGTTGCCATCGTGAGTCTGCGCAGGGGTGGCCCCATGTTGTGGAGCCAATCATCTCCAAGCTCTCATGCAGGCACTGTAACTAGGGGGAGCTGCCTCCCAGTTGCATCCTGGGGGGAAGTCCCTTCCATCCCCCTGGCTCAGAGCAGAGCCACAGCTATTTAACATATCTATGAAACCAGTTAAAGGTTATAGATGTGTTAAATGACCACACCAGAGGTTAGCTGCAAAGCTGTTGCTATGCAAAACAGCTCTCAATGGCCCTGCTCCATGTGTCTCTTCCCCTAACTCACACCTGTGGTGGAGGGTGAGGACATCCTATGTATCTTTCTAATATTTCCTGGACACCTTGAGTTCTGGACCCCATTACAAATCCTTCTTTTGGGGGCTCCCTGGCTGCACCCTCCTACACAAGGGCTGCGGGAGCCCCCACTCTGCCAAAACCACATGGTTCTCCCCCTTCAATGGCTGCAAGAAGGGGGGTCGCCACTCTGACAAAGCTGAGTGGCAGTTCTCTGCTAAAGCTGCATGGTGATTCTCTCTCACAGGGCTGTGGGAGTCCCCCCTCTGGCAAAGCTGTGTGGTTCTCTCCTTTCTATTGCCACAGCCGAGTGGTCCTCTCTGCACAATGGCCACAGGAGTCCCCACTCAGCCAAAACCACGTGGTTCTCCCTCTCATGGCTGCTGAGTCTGGGTTTAAATCCCTGCACCAATCTTCCTCTGCAGCCCCATTTCCGACTCCTACAATCAGTTACACCTGCCAGCACTCTCATATCCTTGCAGCTTTACTGGGTTGCCATATGAGTCTGGGCAGGAGTGGCCCCATGTCATGGAGTCAATCTTCTCCAAGCTCCCACGCAGGTGCTGTAACTCGGGGGACCCAGTTACATCTTGGGGGGATGTCACTTCCATCCCCCTGGCTCAGAGCATGGCCACAGCTATTTAACATATCTATGCAACCGGTTAAAGGTTATAGATGTGTTAAATGACCACACCAGAGGTTAGCTGCAAAGCTGTTGCTATGCAAAACAGCTCTCAAAGGCCCTGCTCCATGTGTCCCTTCCCCCAACCCACACCTGTTGCGGGGGTGAGGCTGTAACAGGGTGCAGCCAAGAGGGGAGCCTCAAATAGGGATCTGTAATAAGATCCAGAAGAGCCTGAAGATAATTGGCTCCACACCACAGGGCCACACCTGCCCAGAATCTGGCAGCTGTAGCCAATTGTGAGAGGAGCTGGAAATGGGGCTTCAGAGGAAGATTGGCGCTGGAATTTAAACCGAGTCGTGGCAGCCATTTGAGGGGAGGAATCATGTGCAGCCCTGCAAGAGAGAACCACACAGCTTTAGCAGAGTGAGGACTCCCGCAGCCCTGAGGGAGAGAACCATGCGGCCTTGATGGGGTGGGGACCCCTATGGTCTGGGGAGAGAGGACCACATGCCTTTGCCAGAGTAGGGACCTCCGCAGCTTTAGGAGATACGGTACTCTGGACTGGGCAAAGGGGAAGGAAGGAAGGAAGGACTGTGTCTGTTTGTGGGTGCTTTAAGGGGCTTTAGGATTTTTGGTGAAGACATTAGGTCCCTACTTTAAGTTTGTATAGCATTAAATAAACGTTTCCTTTCCTTTTCACAAATCTCTGGCATTGAGAGACGTCTTTCCTCTGGCGGCGGACATAATGGACCTGGGGGCTTCTTTGTATCGTCTCAGGCCCCCCCTTGTTTGTTCTGTAACAAGGACATCCTAATATTTCCTGAACACCTTGAGTTCTGGGCCCCATTCCAAATCCTTGTTTGGGGCCCCCCTCTTGGCTGCACCCTGTTACAGAAATGCAGTTCCATTTTAAATGTTTTTGAGCAAACTCCACACTGCTTTCCACAGTGGCTACACCAGTCTGCATTTCCACCAACGGTGGGGTTGTCTTGTTTTACTGTGAATGTCATCATTGCCCCTTCCCCTGCAGGCTCAGGAGGCCCGAGCTGTCCTTACTGGGTGGGAATTCACACGTGTGTTTTGAGAAATTGGCTTCTCCTTGCGCTAGGAGAAAGTGGCCCAGAGGAGGATCTGTTTCTCCCCAGCTGTCCGGTTTTAAAGGGCGGTGGAGGTTGTTACTCTGGGTCATTAAAGCTCTTTCGAGAAGAATAAAGAATAGAAAGGGAAAAAAAAAAGACAGTATGAGGTTCGCTGGGGCAAAGCCAAGGGTTCTTAGGAGACAAGCTGGAGGTAACGGTGAGAGGTGCTGCTGCCCACAGGTGCCCCGAGAGGGGCCCCTGGAAGAGACCACCTGCGGCTGTTCTTGAGTCGTGGTCCTGCTGACCTGCCTGTGTCACACAGATGGTTTTCATTCCACAGTCTGACTTTTCTTATTTTTATGATAAGTAATTCCAAGTACCTAAGCCACTGTGGCCTCACACCCAATACTCTGCTGCTTCTATAGCTTCCACCACGTATCTGAATTCAGATCTTCACCTGAGGTCTTGTGAACGCTGAGGCATCTGGATGGTGGCAGTGATGGCCCATTGAATCTTCGGGTCATCTGTTCATGCGGGCATCTGCCAAGGCTGCCCCTCCAACCTACCAATCATGCAAAGGGCCCTGGGATGCCTCTTATTCCTGTCTGCTCTGCGCCTTCAAGTTCTAAGGCCTTTCCCGCGCTGTTCCATGCTTACATCTTAAAGGCACAGGAGTCCCCCCCCGAGGCAGGCACCTTCTCTCTGCAGCAATGACCGCACAGAGCCTCAGTCTCTGGGCCTCGGTGACATCTGTCCTTTTGCCTGTCCTTCCTGTCACGGAGCATGAACAATTTTTTCCTGCTGTGGAGAAGACCTTCTTTCCCTCAATCCCCCTCTCAAACATTAGGTCCTGTCCAACTCCTCTCACTACGGATGGGAGGCTTTTGGAAGCCACAGTCAGGAAGAAGTCTGTCCGTCTGACTGTGTCTCTTGCTCTCACTCTCTTTAGCTTTCTGTCCTCTCATACCCTTTCCAAATGGCAAGGCCATAAAAATAGGCTGTCTGTTGGAAATGGAGAATGGGCAAAAAGAAAAATACATGCGAAATATTAGTTAAGCCTTCCAAATATTGTGCACACACGTGAGAGAGGAAACCTCATGTCATCCACCCAGAACTAAACCAGTCGGAGCATCTGGAATCAGAATCACCTGTGTGCTTGCTCCAACTAAAGATTCCTGCGCCCCACCCGAAGTCTGTGGAACCAGAAGCTTTCCAGGCAATTCTCACGTGCACTAAAGCTCGAGACTATCTTGTTCCAGCCATTGCTGAATCATCTACTTGGTTTTAATATTGGGTTGTGATGGTTCCCAAGCTAGTTCAGAGCACTTACATGGGCATTCAGGTCCCATGGGGTCTTGTTAAGTTGGGTGGTGGGACCTGAGATTCTGCGTTTCTCACAAATGTTCGGGTGAGTGGCAAAATGCTAAAATGTCTGTGTCGAGATTCTCTGCAGACCTGAGAAGCCATTCTGAGGCTTTTCGAGTTCCTGGTGCCAGTGTTTTTCTTGAATTGGTTTGGAGAGGACCGCTCTGGCCTGATAGTTGCTGGGCTCTGTTGGCTGGGCTCTACCCAGCGGTCCCCTAGCCTCACTCTGCTTCTCTGCTTCCCTCCTCCCTCCCCTCGCTGACCTGGTCCTCCCACCCTCACTCTGCTATCCCTTCCTCTGCGCAACTCCTCTGCCATACCCTGGCCTTCCTCCCATGTGGGTACATAACTGACTGTGGACAGACGACTGAACATCTCTAGAGAATCTTTACATTTGGTGATAGGTGAAGTCCTTCCTCCTAGGAGAAAAGAGGAAGTGAAACTTGAGCAAGCTCATAAAGATGAGTCAGGTGTACTTTTTCTCTCTCAGTCTGCCATGAGTGGGGAAAAACATTACAACTTCCTACACTAACCTTGACTTCAAAAGAAGAACTGAGGCTGTAGGAACTCCTACCTGTCATAACAGGTGGAGAGAAAGGGGAAACCCAAATGTGCTTGCACAATATATGTCTACCCTGTAAACCCTTGGGAAGTTGTGGGAAAGTTACAGAATTTAAAAAGTGTTGCGATGCTTCTCTGCAGCCTGCAGAACTTCTGATGTGCAAACTAGCATGGCATTAAGTTTTGTTACTTAATAATAAGGAAGCAGGTCCAGTACTGGGAAAGCCAGACTGAGATTGTTTCCAGACATGGGTAATCTGTCACATTGAGAGGTCTCAATGGTTGGCGTAAAGCCACCAGTGATCAGTGGGACAGTAACACCAATGGATGCAGACAGAGACCCTAACCATATGGTTGTTGACTGGTGGTTCTGGACGGAGTGAGATTCCCCAGGGCCTGGGAGAGCAACCATGGAAGTCACTGACCAGACAAACAGAAACAGCACTTCTCATAGCAATGGCACCCAAACCAGGGTCTGCAGAAAGCTCCATCAGCATCCCCTGGGCAAATGTAATAACAATGATGTCAATGCCCACCCAGAGAGGCTCATTCAGCAGGGCTCAGTGAACTATATTAAAAAAAAACAACCAACTTTTGGGTGATTTTGGACATATAGTCCGGTTTGGGAACCAATCATGTGCTAAGCCAAATTTTTAGCGGAAAAATTTATTCACTGGATAAAAACAGACCCAACAACCACTACATGCCAGGCGCTGTTCTAAGCCCTGGGAAGGAGTCATGAATAAGACCGACTCGGTCTTCCTACAGCTCCAGACTACAACACAGACACAAGTGAGGAGTGGAGTTTTCAGGAATTTAATGTTTTATTGTTCAGCAGAAGGTGCTGTGTTTTCATTGCACCATTGGGTTCTGTGGGACACAGTTTGAGAACCATGGTCTGGTGGGCCTGGGAAGCAGCTTGGAGCAATCAAACCAGCAGAAGCTTTTCAGTCTCCTGGTTGGTAAGGTGGGCACTCACTGTCACGTGGCAAGTAACAAAAGAACCAGACACACAGAGTGTGGAGTGCAGAGCTTAGCGTGCAGCTGGCCCTCCCTTCATTTTCATCCTCCTTTCCCTCTCTTTGCTCGGGAGCGGCCTGCCTGAGTGAGAAGGCAAGCGGGAGGAGGAAACGGGAACATGCCTGGAAGTGTGTCGTCAGAGGGCCCGCTGATCAGGCCGGACAACGAGGAGCACAAAATGCAAGGGCCGAGAAAAGGCTCGACCGTAAGGAGTGACCACAGATATTAATAAACTGGTGCGGCGGCCGAGGGGAAGAGTCTGCACACTCTGCAACAGAGTGAAACACAGCATCACCCTGGGACCCATCAAATCCATTCCTAGGTACAGACTCAAGACAAAGGAAGGTGTGTGTCTGCACAAAAACCCACGCACCGAAGTGCCCAGCAGCACTATTCACAGCAGCCGAAAGTGGAAACAACCCTCGCACCCATCAGGTGATGAATCGGTAAACCAAACATGATATATTCTTACAGTGGAATATTATTCTATCGTAAAAGGAATGCACTACTCACATGTGCCACAGCATGGATGTACCCTGAAAACATGCAATGGGAAAGAAACCCAGCAGTCACAAAGACAACATATTATATGATTCTATTTATAGGCAATATTCAAAATAAGAAAATCTATAGACACAGAAGATAGATAAGGGGTGTCTGGGGCCTGGGGACGGAGGGAATGGGCAGGGGGTTTCTTCCTGGGGTGGAGGAAAGTTCTGAAATTGCATAGGGGTGATGGCAGCACAATCTTGGGAGCATACAAAAACACACGAAAGGGTGAATTTTATGGTGTATAAATTACATCTCAATAGTTAAAAACCATTTTTAAAGAAAGAAGTCACCACAGCAAATAAATCCAATACACATCCTATGGGTAAAAACTAAGAAAAATTCCAAGTGTGTTGCACCTCTGTCGGAACCCGGAACCCACAAGATGTTGCAGACAGGGACCCAGGGTTCAGAGGACAAACCTGGTTGGACCTAGGAGTTCCTTTCTTTGCTGGGGCTTAAAGAATTTATCCATCTCTCCAAAAAGAGGAATTGGTGATTGACAAAACTATGCCTATTACACTCACAATACAATAATGGTTTCTTTCTAGGATTACCTACATTGATTCTTGACATATGTTTATATTCTAGCCACTGGGTTGGTTTTTTAATTTTCAAATAATTTATTTTGCTGTTTTCTTAAAGATCCAATTCTAGAAGTCCATTCAGGTTGTCAGAAATTCAGTGCAGGTCGGTGGCCTTGGGGACTAGACAGTGCCCTTGACATTAGCCCACCAGGCAACACACGGGTCTCGCTGGTGGGGCTCCTTGAGCAAACAGGCTTATGGGCTCCCACTCGCTGGGAGAGGAAACTATTTCCGCAGAAGGGAACTGAAATTTACATGCCGTATGAAAGTGCAACTCGGGGACGGAAGGTGTTTGTGAGCATGAAGAGTCTGGATCACTGATGGGGAGGAAGGCCTGCCAGTGAATAGTGTTTCCACTTTTCCACTTTCTTGCTCACCGCTGCCTTCCGGGCTGCCTTCTGTGAGTGGTGCTGACAACGTGCCATTTCACAGACTGTGTCACTGTCGTTTCCGAGGTGGCACATATGCTGTGCCGCACATTCGAGATTACTGCATCAGGTTGGCAAAAACGATGTAAAAAAATCTTTTGAAGTCTGCCTTTCACATTTTGCGGGGAAGTTGCTCACCAGCTGTTTGTTTACACTCTCGAGTGATTGTTTTTACACATTATCAATGAGTAGCTTGCAATTACATCATTATAATGGCAAGTAGTGAACTGGATTCCCAGTCGGGCGTTTCTGGGGAGTAAATGTACTTACTCCCTCTAGTCCTAGTGCCCTGAAGAGACTCCATGGTCTAACAGGCCGAGGGCTCCAGGGAGATAGGGTCCTGTAGTCAATTGCCAAGGCCTGCCCAAGGGCTTCTCCAGCCCTCAGGGGCCATTAGCAAACTCATTTCAAAGGTTGCTGGGACTCAGACTGCGATTTGCCGATTTGCGGGCAGTACCTATTTGGGCCTCTTTGTACTCTCATTTCCGACCCAAATTATTCATGACAAATCTCCCTTCTGTTAGAACTGACACTGAATGAAAATGATCTCAAGGATCTAGATATAATTAGAACCCTACTCTTTCATTCATTCCGTTTTTTTTGTGAAATAACAGCTTATTGGGATATAATTTACAAATCATAAAAGCCATTCTCTTAAAGTGTACCATTTAGTAGTTTTCAGTGTGTTCACAGAGCTAGCATTACTGCTATCTAATTTTAGAAGATTTTCATCACCCCCGAAGAAACCTTGTACCCATTAGCAGTCATACACAATTCCTTTTCCTCTCCCAACCCACGGAAACCACTAATCTACTTTCTGTCTCTATGGAATTGCCTCTTCAGAGCATTTCATAGAAATAGAATCATACAGTTTGTGGTCTTTTGTTACTGGCTCCTTTCACTTATTATTTCTTTTAAAAATACTTTATTTATTTTTAGAGAGAGAGGGAAGGAGGGAGAAAGAGAGGGAGAGAAACATCAGTGTGTGGTTGCCTCTCTTGCACCCCATACTGGGGACATAGCCCACAACCCAGGCATGTGCCCTGATTGGGAATCGAACCTGAGACCTTTTGGTTTGCAGGCCCATGCTCAATCCACTGAGCCACACCAGTCAGGGCTCATGTAGTCTAATGTATTCATGGTCATTCATGTTGAGTGTATCTATATTCATTGTTGAGAAACTGTTTAAACTGTAGTAAAATATATATAACATAAAATTTACTATCTTAACCATTTTTATGTTCAGTAGTGTTAAGTACATTCACATTGTTCTGCAACCAATCTCCAGAACTCTTAGCTTGCAAAACTGAAGATCTACATGCATTAAACAAAAAATTACTCATTCTCCCTGCCCCCCACTAGCCCTACCATTGTACTTCCTGTCTCTATGAATCTGACTTCTTTAGGTATTCCCATAAAAGTGGAATCACATAGTATTTGTCTTCTGGAGGCTGGCTTATTTTACTTAGCGTAATTTCCTCAAGTTCATCCATGTTGGAGCCTGTGCCCGAATTCCCTTCCTTTTTAAGGCTGAGTAATATTCCCTTGTATGTATAGACCACTTTTTGTGTATCTTTTCATCTGTCCACGGACGCTGATTTTCCTCCTCCTCTCGGCTGTTGGAATACTGCTGCTATAAATATGGGCACACAAACATCTGAGTCCTCGCTTTCACTTCTTTTGGGTACAAACCCAGAAGTGGCATTGCTGGATCAGACAATAATTCTATTGTCAATGTTTTGAGGAACCGCCGTACTGTTTCCACAGGGCTGTATCATTTTACATTCCTGCTAACAGTGTACAAGAGTTCCAATTTCTTCTACATTCTTGCCCAACACTTGTCCTTTCCTGTTTGTTTTCAATGGTAGACCCCCTTATGGGTGTGACTCGACGTTCATTCATTCCTAATAGACATCTGATACATTGTGCTAGGTGGGTGCTTATGCAGCCTAGCCGACTCTCGGGACATCGAGCGAGTGATGAAGACCAGCAAGCCCTCATGCAGGAGGTGTTTGTGCAGGCATGAATTATGATCACCTGGGAAGGAAATCGGGACATTTCAGAGCAGGCTTAAACGAGATGGGACTGGAGAAGGCTCGTGGGGGTGCAGAACCCCTGCTCCGTCCAGGGCTTCTCCAAGTCCCAACCATTGCAGAGAGGCTCCCTAGAGGCCGTTGGCGGCACCTCGGCTCTGACTCAAGTCCTTTAGAGTTGTGATTCAGGTCCTATTGAATCCAGTCTTACTCCTTGAGGTAGGATTTTAGGACTCCACGGATGCTCAGTTTTATGTGTTAAGTTGGCTAGGCTATGGCTAGGTCAAACACCAGTCTAGATGTTGCTAGGAAGGCATTTTTTGGGTGTGATTTACATTTAAATCAGTAGACTCTGAGTGAAGCAGGTTACCCTTCATCATGTGGGTGGGCCTCATCCAACCAGCTGAAGGCCTTAAGAGCAAAGAGAGCAATTCCCCAAGGAAGAAGGAATTCTGCCTGCAATCTGCAACTTCAAGACTTTGTACTGAAAGCTGCAATACTGGCTCTTCCCTGGATCTCCAGCTCGCCTTGGAGATCTGCCAGCCCCCACAAGCCTGTGAGCCAATTCTTAATCTTTTTCTCTCTCCACCCACTCTCTTCCTCTCTCCCTCATTTTCTCTCCCTCCTTCCCTCCCTCCCTCCTCCATTCTTCCCTCTCCCACATCCTCCTCCTCCCTGCCCCATGCACACCCTCTATTGAGTCTGTTTCCTTTGGAAAACCCTGACTAATACAATCACCCTAAAATCCAAAGAGGTGTGGAATTCGTGCACCTATAATTTGGAATTAGGGTGGATATTTGCAGCTGTTGGGGGTGGCTTTGCTCGCAGGCCGCAGGAGGCTTGGAAGGAAATACAATATGCACTCCAGGCCTGACCTACCTAGTATCAGGAATCTTTACAGCAGCCTGCCTCAAAAGGACCTTTTTTATTTTTTTAAAATCGTGTTCTCTTTTCCTGTTGTAGCTTTCTGTTTATTCATCCTTCTGCTGCTGTTTGTTTTCCTCACTCTTGTGGGGAGTCCGCAAGATACCAGCCTTCCCACTGCTGGAGGCTTATTCATGGGGAAGACAGTCAAGGTAGTGATGGTCCATCTCTGTTCTATGCCCCAGCCCATCACCCCGCCAGCTGCAGGGGACACTGCAGGAAAGGCGCTTTAAGGATGCTCGGAGGCTGGCTTGCAGCAATTAAAATGAATGTGCTGGGAGGAGAGAGCCGCAGAGCACTGGCCGCAGGCAGAACCAGCCAGGGAGGGGACAGGGCTGGAGTGCAGGGAGGGGACAGGGCTGGAGTGCAGGGAGGTGGTGTCATCCTCCTGGGGGGATGCCTCCTGCAGGGAGCCTCTGGGCAGTGCAGGCCTGGGCTCCTTTCAAGCAACACAAAGAGCTGGGAGACAGGATACAGGCTGCAGAAAGAGACAGGTGATTTCTCTCTGGACACCCTGCTTGTCCTCTGGTGACAGAGGGAGTGAGGGCCTCTTATCCCTGCGACCATCGTGGGCACCAACTAGAGAAGAAATGACACTCACCATGGTCCCACCTTGTTGTAAGTATCCAGTGAGATATCATGTGTCAAAGCACCTGAAGCGACAGCAGCGTCATCTGTTTACTGTTTTCTTGGGACCTAGCGACAATTTACTCCTATACTAACTCCTGGGTGCTGTGGCAAATAAAATTTCACATATACGTAATCTGTGTATGAACCTGTCTGTAGATAGATAGATTACATATATATGAAGTTCAGCACTTAAAAAATGAACTCCTATCTGATGATTTTCTGAAATTCTCTGAATTATAAATTTTAAAAGATGACTAGTTGGCCCTCACTGGTGTGGCTCGTAGGATTGAGCATTGGTCTGCAGTCCGAAAGGTCTCAGGTTCAATTCCCAGTCAGGACACATGCCTGGGTTGCTGGTCCCCGGGTGGGGGGCCTGCGAGAGGCAAGTGATTAATGTATATCTCACACATGGATGTTTCTCTGCCTCTTTTTACCCCTCTCTTCTCTTCTCTCTAAAAATAAATACACAAAACCTTAAAAAAGGAAAACAAAAGATGATTAGTTGTAGCTGCTGCCAAACATCCTGCCATACACAGGCGAGCCCCTCACGCCCTCACGGCAAAGGCTGATCCCACCCCAGGTGCAATGCCATAGGGGCTGAGAATCCCTGCCCGGAGGCAGATCAGCACTCTTTAGCCCGGCCCCTCTCCCCACTCCCCTTTGGGAACAGGCGCTTGAAGTGTAATTATCAAACATCCCTGGCTTCTTTCTTTCTCTTGTGATTTTGGACCCTTTTCTCCTTTCTTTGGCACGGCCTCCTCGAGAGACACTGCCTGCTGTTTAACAGCAATAAAAACAAATACTCCCGTTCAGACTTTGATACCTTTAACCCACATGTCTTTTTGGATGCGCTTTGGGTTTTTTTTAAAGTATATTTTACTGATTATGCTATCACAGTTGTCCTGATTTTTTCTCTCCTTTATCACTCACTGCCCTGAGCCCCTTCCCCCACAATCCTACATTCTCCCCCTTCCCCTTAGCTCATGTCCATGGGTCGTACATATAAGTTCTTTGGCTTCTACATTTCCTGTACTATTTTTAACCTTCCCCTGTCTATTTTGAACCTACCATTTATGCTACTTATTCTCTGTACCTTTCCCCCCATTCTCCCTCCTCCCTCTACCTGCTGATAACCCTCCTTGTGATCTCTATTTCGATGCTTCTATTCCTGTTCTAGTTCTTTGCTTAGTTTTTGTTTTTTAGGTTCAGTTGTTGATAGTTCTGAGTTTGTTTTCATGTTACTGTTCATAGTTTTTGATCTTCTTTTTCATAGATAAATCTCTTTAACATTTCATATTATAAGGCTTTGGTGATGATAAATTCCTTTAACTTGACCTTATCTGGGAAGCACTTTATCTGCCCTTCCATTCTAAATGATAGCTTTGCAGGATAAGAGTAATCCTGGATGTAGGTCCTTGCCTTTCATGATTTGAATACTTCTTTCCAGCCCCTTCTTGCCTGTAAGATTTCTTTTGAGAAATCCACTGATGGTTTAATGGGCACTCCTTTGTAGGTAACTGTCTCCTTTTCTCTTGCTGCTTTTAAGATTCTCTCCTTATCTTTAATCTTGGGTAATGTATTATGATGTGCCTTGGTATGTGCTTCCTTGGGTCCAGCTTCTTTGGGACTCTCTGAGCTTCCTGGACTTCTTGGAAGTCTATTTCCCTTGCCAGATTGGGGAAGTCCTCCTTTGTTATTTTTTCCAAATAAATTTTCAAGTTCTTGCTCTTCCTGTTCTTCTGGCACCCCTATGATTTGGATGTTGGAACATTTAATCTTGTCCTGGAGGTTCCTAAGCCTCTCCTCATTTTTTTGAATTTTATTTCTTCATTCTGTTCTGGTTCAATGTTTATTTCTTCCTTCTGATCCAAACCATTCATTTGAGTCCTGGTTTTCTTCCCTTCACTGTTGATTCCTTATATAGTTTCCTTTATTTCACTTTCCATAGCCTTCATTTTCCCCTCTGTTTTGCAACCATACTCAGACAATTCTGTGAGCATCCTGATTACCAGTGTTTTGGACTGTGCATCTGATAGGTTGGCTATCTCCTTGTCACTTAGATCTTTTTCTGGAGTTTTGATCTGTTCTTTCATTTGGGGCATATTTCTTTGTCTTGGCACACCTGTTATATTGCAAGGGGCGGAGCCTTAGGTATTCACCAGGGTGGGGCAACTCACACAGCAGCGTTGTGGTGCTGCCTGTGGGGGAGGAGTCAGAGGGGAACAAAACCACTTGCTCAGCTCTCACCCTACTCTCCATCACTTCCCTCACCTCCCACAGGAGGACTGTGCCCTTTCAGGTGCTGATTCCCAGGTGGGTGTGTTTGTGTATGTTCTAGGGCCCTGTGGGCCTCTCCAACAAACTCTCCTGTTAGGTTAAGAGTTTCTCCCCACAGTCACAACTCCTACAGGTTTTTACAGTCAGAGATTTTGAGCCTTTAGTTTCCTGTCCTGGAACCCTGGGTTTCTGTGCTCTGTCTTGCTCTCCATTTGTGCCTCCTGGCTTATCCACACCCAAATTTGGGACCGCCTGGTCTGCTAGCCACCACTTGGTCCGCCGTCTTGCTATGCCTCAGCTGCCCGTGTCCGCCCCTCCTACTGGTCTGGATGAATGTTTCTCTAACTCCTTGGTTGTTGGAGTTCCACGCAGTTTGATTTCCTGGCAGTCTGGTTGGTTTTTGTTTTTCATACTTGTTGTTACCCCTCTTTCGGTTGTGTGAGGAAGCAAAGTGTTTCTACCTATGCCTCCATCTTGGCTGAACTTTGTGGACTAGCTTTGTTTTTATCACCAAATTAACAAATGAGCCGTGCACAGGCAATCCACAGGACCAAGGTCACATGAGGGAGTGAGTGGCCCAGTGCCTATGTGCCTTCCTTGGTCCTCAAAGAGTCTGGCTTGAGGCCCGGCAGGCCTGAGTGCAGGGAGGAATCCACTGGGCTGGGGCCTCCTCTTACATTTTTGTAAGGCACTCGAACTTGGAGGAAGTTAAGCTAAAGCAAATGGCAGGAGACATCCAGCTTTTGTTTGGTGTGTCCCCTGGGTGAGGGAGGCCTTGCTTCATCGCAAATGTCTGGACTCAGAAATTAAAGTGTTTGCAAAGGGTCATGATAGCAGAAAGGCTGATAAATTATGTAGCTTAAATGTCTTTCTCGACGTTGTTTAGGGATTGGTGTATTCCTCAAGGCCTAGATGCTCCCCAGGCCTGGGGTTTGAGTGGGAGAAAAGTGAGGTGCTTAGAGCACAAAGTCACAGACTCACTCTCTGCGGCTGCAGCTTCAGGGTCAGTGTGCCACCAACCCAAGAGTGTCTCAGGCAGCTCTCTCGCCTCACACTAATCCTGGCCCTGAGGTCCCCCACCCTTGGGAGGGGCCGGAGTTGCCTTATGTGCTGAAAAGGACATAGGAGGATACAAATGCTTATAAGCAGATACCCCCACGCTTGTGAATGATCTTGACTCTCCTTTTGCTCAGCTTTGGAGATAAACCCTAACGTGGTCTCTTTGGCTCAAATTCTTCCTTCCAGCTCTGACCCAGCCTATTCTTAGTCCAGGATTATTTTACTTGGTTTCCCAAGATGTCTGCATTATCTTTCTATTTCCAATCCATGATACTTCTCTTTCTGACTATCCACGCATTGTTTCTCATTTGGCCTTCTGAATCCCTCTAGTTCTCAGTTTGTTCCTCACTGAAAAACAGATGTTGTCATCCACTTTTTTCTTGCTCTTATTAATTTCTAAGTTACTTTTCGTGGTAGACTAAACAATAGCTGCCAGAAAGATCCATGTTTTCATCACTGGAACCTGTACATGGCAAAAGGGACTTTGTAGTTCAGGGCCTTGAGATGAGGAGGTCAACCTGAATCATCCAGAGAGGTTCTATGGTCACAGGCATCCTTATAGGAGAGAGGCAGAGAGGAGTTTGACTATAGAGTAGGAGATGTGATGGAAGTAAAGGGTTGGAGGGATTCCCAGAGGGGTCACGGGCCAAGCAATGTGGGCTGTATCCAGAAGCTAGAGACAAAGAAGGCAAGGAAACAGACTCCCTCCTCAGAGCCCCCAGAAGGAGACAGCCTTGCCCACACACCGACTCTAGTTCAGTGGGACTGATTTCAGACCCCCAGAACTCAAAATTCTAAGAGAATTCAACTGTGTTGTTATTTTAAGCCATTGAGTTTGTGGTGATTTGTTTTAGCAGCAACAGCAAATGAATACATACGCTCTCCGTGTATCCTAGTAAATAGTGTGCGTGCTTTTCTCGACCACTCACTCCATGGAGAAGTCAGCATGGCCTGCAGTTGGGAGGACTGGCTCTGGAGCAATCAAGTCTGGGTTCAAATTCTGGCTGACCCTGTCGTAGACATTTGCTGATGAGTTGTCTTCCTGCAGGAGGCACACAGTCCTAGTTGCCTTCCTCATGTTCGTTTTCCATTTTCCATTCCTAACAGAACTCTGATTTTTATAGGGTGGTACACGTGACCCTCTGAAAAATAATCACATTTCACAGTCGCCTTTGAAGCTGTAGGCAGACACGGACAGTTTTTGCCAGGTTGTCATTTCTGGGAAGGACTTCAGAAAAAGCTCTTGAAAAGCAGGTTGATTTGACTGGCATGCGCCTTCGTCCTCTGACTTGCCCTTTCTTCTCAGATTGTCACCTGCTAGGGACTGAGGGTGGAAGGGCAGACATATCATGGGTCCCTAATGGAATTGTGGAGACTGTGTTCCAGCCCTGGGCTGCGTGCCTCCAGGCTTCTGGCTTTGTGAGAGGAATAGGCTCCTCATCTCATGAAACCACTACTTTTTGTGTGTCTCTTTTTCAGTAAACCCATGACTCAGTATTTGTTCCACTCTTGTGGAGCTCATCTTTGATTTCAGTATCCTAGTACGCAGTACGTGTGTCTGTCTCCAAGTTCTAAACGACTTGCAAAAGGCAAATTACCAGGGGGTAGGACCGCAGGCTCTGAAGTCCAGGAGATCTGGTACATTAGGGTAAGTGCTGCTGGGTGCTATATACCACATGAAACTCAAATTATTTGTGGCTTCTCACAGTAGAAGCATGTATCTTGTTCATGTGAAGCTGTTCTGGTGCACATTGTCAATCAGGGAACTAGGCCCTTACCATCTTACAGCTCTTTACTGCCTGAGCTCACTGGGGTGGCGTCCTGATGCGTGCAGTTAGGGACTTGAGCAGATACAGCTAGTATTAGATGGAGCTGTAAGAAATTGACATTGGAATACAAAAGTAGCCTACAAAATGGTGGTTTCACATGCTTCCACCTATTTTCACATGTGTGGTTTTAAGCAAAAGACTCTCTGAATCTATCTCCTCAGCTGTGTAATGGGGTACAAATACTCCCTCCCTCTGGGCAGGTTATGAAGATTAGTGAGAATGAATGAGAAAGACAGCACAGGATCTGACACACAGTATGAGGCTCAAAAGGGTTAGCTATTTTTCACCCAGTGCCTGGCACAGGGTTTCTGCATATGCTAGTCACTCTTTAGTGGTATTTTTAAAAATTGAGATATAATTCACATACCATAAGACTCACCCCTTTACAGTACCACTCAGTGGTTTTTACTATGTTCACAAAGTCGTATGGCAATCGTCACTAACTCCAGGACATTTTTATCATCCCCCCAAAAACTCATACTCAATTAACACTTTAATTATTTTTTGAATGAAGAATCTTTGCCTTGAAATGGCAGAGAGCATCTGGCTCATAGGACTCATTCAGTATTTATTAATTTCATTGGCATTTCCTGTAGAGTTCAAGGGACACTCCTCTGCCAGGGTCCAGCCTTGGTGGGGCCTCAGGGTGCCCGAAGAATGCACCGCTAAGGCAAAGAGACTGAATTGAGATACCGGGTAGGGTGCCGGAGGACAGTCAGGCTTTTTGGGCCTGACTGACTCACCGAGAAAAATCAATCTTTATTTTTATAGGGGAGGTTATACAACATTCAATGCATAATATGATTATTTTAAAACAGAAACAGTTACCACAGAAATAATTTCTAAAAACACAGAAGATTTTACAGATTAATCATGTTAAATAAAGAAATAACCAAAAAAGTACAGGAAGTCCCACAGATCAACCATATTAAACAAAGGTTATTTTGACCAAGAGGATCATTAATCAGTTAGCCAACGAAGCTATACAGGCACAAACTTTCAGGTGCCAATTAATAACTAGATATCTATTAAAATTCTAGGAATTGGTTTAAATTAAAAGGGTGCAAGGGGTGATTTGTAGGTAGATAAAAATCATCTATTATCCATTGAGATTAAATTTATCTCAATTAGGTAACTGGATTTTTGCCGAGGTTTTTGATTTATACATCTTGGGGGGCATATTTTGTGTTTGTTTCCATGTATTGAGATTATTATTCTCAACTAAAACTCCTTGTTTCTATACACTCCTGTCCAGGTATGGGAGGGGTAGTGGCTCTAAGTAAATCTTAAGCTTTCAGGTGGTGACTCCCTAAGAAACATTCCTAGTAACAGCTTCCTTTGGCATTCTGGCAGTTGGTCTGCCCATAGTTTAATTTTGTCCTTAACTTCCCGGGTGAGGGAAACAGGCAACATTAGGGTTGCTAGGGGTCTCTATTTTGTGGTCAATAAGTCATTTCGTGCAAAATCAGAGGCATCGTGCAGACTTTTTTGTTATAAAGCACAGGTGTCCAAAAATCTCACCACCTGATGCTAGTAGGGACAGGCATACGGGAAGAGATAGACAGGAGATCCGACCACAATCGCCTCCACTGTGCAGATGCGTCTCACCCGACCTGACTGTGTCAAAGGTCAGCTGTTTGTGGGCTCCCGAAACTCCTCGTTTATTCAACAGTTGGTCACCTAATTTGATGTGTGTGTGTGTGTGTGTGTGTGTGTGTGTGTGTGTGTGTAATCAGGCATCCACGTGCAAGCTCAGGAAATCAGGTTTTCTCACACCAGAATAACAAAAAAAAAACAACCCATAAATAACAACAAAAATAACAACGTGACAACAGTCCTGGCTGTGCGTGAGAAGGACACAGGAATGCTATGGTGATGCTGTGAGGCTGTGGGGATCCCCACCTCCCCCCGCACCTCTGTGGGAGAACTCAGGAGGGAGGCAGAAGGAAGAGCCGCAGTCGCCTCGTCCTTCTCACCTGCAGTAACTAACCTTCTTCCGCCACGGGCAGTAGTCGCTGCAGCTCACGGCGCTGCAGGAGGGGAAGCTGTAGCCGTGTTTCAGAGGTTGCCTCGAAAGCTCCTCAATACTATGCATCTCTGATTTCAGGACATTGTATAAATAGCACTGTTTTGGACACACAAAAAGAAGGGCAAGTCAAAGTGAAAATAGTCTAGTTCCTCTTAGCTAGAATGCCTCCTTCCCACACCTGTCAGACTGGACAGGATGTGCCACTAGGAGTTTGCCTGGTTCTGTGCAGAGACACAGCTGTAGAAGCATATGCATTTTCTTTTTTTTTTTTTGCCTGCTTTACATTCTTAAAGAAAGGTCATCCTGGAAAACAACCCAATTTAGTATTTATGTTACTCTACATGGTTGATGGTTTCAAAAGGTTAGTCGGGTTCTATACTTATATTGGAGATGGTTCATTGCTCCTGTTTCGAAACAGCCCAGTTCTCTTTTGCACCTGCTGTGGCTAACGAGGGTGTCGTTCGGCCTGGGTCCTTCTTTAAAAGTGTGAGCTGCTCTCAACGCAGAAGGCACAAGAAATGCTGTACACTGCATTGAAATCAAAATAGTCCCAGTGTTTTAACTACTGATGCCTGAGAGTGAACAGGTACTAGAAAGAAACCTTTAAATGCGGATGTGACCAATCCACTGGCAAAACATCAAAAAAAAAAAAAAAGAACAATCAAAATTAAACTTACAGACCAAAGAAGTAAAAGTGGAAATAAAAACAGCCCATGGTGGGGTCCAGCCAGCTGGGGAGAACTTTTTGGGAGCACGTGGAATGTTCAGTCTGATCTCTGATGGAGCAGGAAACCGAGGCCCAGACAGGTGAAATGTCTCCCTCCAACCCTGTCCTGTTCAGCATCACTGTTGGTGCCTGGATGTCGCTCTTCAGCATTCTTTCTGTCACTCTATATAGCTCTCCATGCATCAATTCTTCAGATGGTTGAGTGACAGCAGAATGTGGGCACCTGTAACTCTTACCTTGAATTTAGCCAGCTCTATACTCCTACTTAGCTTATAGCGTCTGGGGCAGCCATGAATAAGTTTGGGAATGAGATGGCAAAACAACCCCACCCTTTCTGATAACATGGACTCTGTGTTGTGCTTGATATTGAAGAAGCAGACAATTGAGATCAAACTCTAGCCCTGCTACTCACCAGCCGCATGTCGCTGCTGTGTTAGTGTTGTAGGGCTGCCCAGACCAATGATCACAACCAGGGTGGCCTCAAACAACTGAAATGTATTCTCTCTCAGTTATGGGAGCTAGCAGCTCGAAATCAAGCTGTCAGCAGGGGCCATGGGCTCTCTGAAAGCTTCAGGGGAGAATCCTTTCTTGCCTCTTCCTAGCTTCCTGTGATGTCTAGCAATCCTTGGTATTCTTTGGCTTGTAGACCCTCCATTCCAACCTCTGCACTGGTCTTTGTATCCAAATCTTCCTTCCTTTCTTGTTTATTTTTAAAGATTTTATTTATTTATTTATTTTTAAAAATTATTTTATTGTTGTTCAATTACAGTTGTCTGTATTCCCCCCCCCACTACTCCACCCCCACCCCAGCCAAACTCACCTCCCTCCCTTGCTTCCACCCTCCCACTTGGTTTTGACCCTGTGTGCGCTTTACAATAGTTCCTGAAAACCCTCCCCCACCCTCCCCCGGCCCCTCCCTCCACTCTGGCTATTGTTAGATTGTTCTTAATTTCATTGTCTCTGGTTGTATTTTGTTTGCTTTTTTCTTTTGTTGGTTATGTTCCAGTTAAAGGTGAGATCATATGGTATTTGTCCCTCACCGCCTTAGTTTTATTTCTGGACAGAGGGGAAGGGAAGGATAAAGAGAGGGAGAGAAACATCAACGTGTGTTTGCCTCTAGCGTGCCCCATGCTAGGGACCTGACCCGCAACCCCAGCGTATGCCCTGACTGGGAGTCAAACCAGCAACCCTTTGGTTCACAGGCTGGTGCTCAATCCACTGAGCCACACCAGCTAGGACTTGTTTTTTGTTTTTTTTTTTTTAAATAAAGACACCAGTTATTAGATTTAGAGCCATCCTGATTCAGTATGACCTCATCTTAACTTGATTCCATGAGCAAAGGCCCTGTTTCTAAATGAGGGGACATTCACAGGTACTGAGGATTCCAACTTCAAATCTTTTTTTGAGACACAACTCAACCCACTAATTTCGGTAACTTCCCTTTGCCAACGTGGCTGCAGTTTCTTCCTTTGGGCTTGCTGTGAACGCTCAATGAGACACTGTGTGTAATGTCCCTGGCATATTGTAGGTGCTTTATAGATGATGCTAAATCCCCATCAGTTCTCTATGTTTCTGGAGTGAAGCTCAGTGGTTTACACACAGTGACTATTCAGTAAGTTTATTAGTGGTAGATTCTGCAGATCAGAGGGATGAATGCTGTCTGGGCTCATCCCCAGACGGTATCCAGAAGGACCAGCACTTCATTCCCTAGATGTCTCTTCACAAAGCCTGACTACCAGTCCCTCCTGAAGAATCACTGTTGAGATGACTTTCTGGCTCCACCTCCTTTGTCCCACAAACCACTGTGAAATGAAATCTTTTCTGCACATGTCGTGTTCTCCTCGGATATAGCAGCAACTCTTGCATTTCTTTATGGGGAATAAAGGTCCACTTTCTATGTAGAGTTGACATGAAGACATTTGTTCTTTTGAATTAGGGCTCCTAATTTAGCTTCATAGGAAAGTGTTGGGTCAGAATGCTAAAGACGTAATTCAAGCTGCATCCATATCCTAAGAACTATGAATTTGTACAGAATGTTTAAAGTGGAAAAGTTTTATTAGAAAAGCTCTCTGGAGAAGAGTGGTTCAAACTCACAGAAGAAATACCTCATTAAAAAAATTTAGATCTTCAATCTGCCTGAAACAACTCAAAAACATGTATTCATAAGGATATATGCAGCCCTATGTTCATAGTGACATTTTTCATGGTGGCCAAGACATGCAGACAACCAGCGTGTCCCTTGGCAGAGGACCGGATAAAGATGATGTGGTACAAATACACAATGGAATACTACTCAGCCAAGAAAAGATGAAATACTGCCGTTTGCGACAATATGGATGGACCTTGAGAATATTACATTAAGTGAAATAAGTCAGTCAGAAAAAGCTAAGAATCATATGATTTCACTCATAGGTGGGATATAACACTGCAAGTCGTGGATACAGACAACAAAGTGGCGGTTGCCAGAGCAAAGGGGTTAGAGGTGGGGGGGGTGGAGGGGGGCCTCATATATGGTGGCAGAGGATGGTCTGATGTTAGGTGGAGGGTACACTGCAATATACAGATCTACATCACAGGAATGTGCACTGGAAACCTATGTGATCTTATTAACCAATGCCACTCCAATAAAACTGATTGAAAAATTTAGATCTTCAGAGCAGAGAAATCAGTAAAGTGGGAATATATTTTAGCAGAATCTTATGTGGCAAGGCATCTGTAGAGGTTTCTTTAAAGGCAAATTTTGAGCAACAGTTGAAATCAAGAAAAAGCAGAAAAGTAAACTACCGGGGAGAAGAAAGGAGAATTGTTGAGGAATTTGCGTAGCAATTCTAACAGTTGCAGTTTTTTTAGAGAATACACTGAAAAGAAGCTGGAGAGAAATCACTTCCTAATAATTTCGAAATCATGTAAAATGGTCTTTTGCTTGGGGTGAGGAGCATTACTCATCCGTGATGGTTCAGCTTGCTCACTTTGCTAGGTCTCTCAGTGTTTCGGTCCACGTTTTCCTTATTCGGCTCTATGTCCCAGTCTAACTTAGTTAGATACAATTCTACATGACTTTCCACATGCAGTATTGTCATATTTGGGGACATAAAGTCAACAATAACCTAGGAGTTACTGTGAAAGAGCAAACCTATTTAATCGTTGCCGTCTAGGCCTGGCGTTCCAGCAGATGTCACTGAGGAACACCCACATAAGGTGCTACTAAAAAATGGACTGCTTAAAAAACCAGAAATAACAGAGCCTATAAACCAGTCTTGGTCTGTTAATCATAGTTAAATTTTTGAAACTGAAAGTAACAAGCTGATTGCTTTTGAACGACATGCGCTTATTAAAGACACAGGGATATGAAAAGACCCCAGCTCTGAAAGAGACAAAGCTGGCCTTGTCATCTTGATCCTGAGCCAGGCTGTTGATTTCTGTGATGGTCCGGAGCCAAATATCCTGCCCGCATCGCTACCCTGAATTCCAGTGTCCTGAGGTGTTGCCGGATTGGGCGGTTTGTGTCTGGGTTTCTCCATGGAGCATCACTCAGCACTGGGGTCTGGGGTTCAGCGGCTTTGCAGGGCTGTTGTTGTCAGGCTGAGTTCGTGTTTCAGCGGAGACCAGGACAGTAACTGATTATCTGTTCGATGGTTGTACCTGATCTGTTTGCTGATAGAACTCATGCTGTGCTTCCGGACCATCTCCCTAGAGGTGGGATGGTCAACCACTCAGAGGGACCCTAGCGCTGGGCCCCAGCAAAAGAGGAGACTGCTTGGCCTGAATTCTCTTATTGGTTTCACTGACCAATTAAAGACATAGCAACATAAGTTGCATGTTAAGTATTGAACGCTCCAAAAAAGTTTACCTAAACAATAGGACACCGAAAGGAATGTCTTCTGTGGTAGTCCCCTTTGAATGTTGCGTACTTGCTCAAATAGGAATGCCCCATTTATACTCAACCTTCAAAGAAAATCGTCACCAGGGTCAATTAGTGATCCATTAAGACTATCATTTTATGAATGTCTTAATTACTCATCATGGATCTGAGAATTTCTTTTGCTCTTTACCAATAGAAATTGACCTCACAAGCTAAAGCTTTCCTGTCACTAGGATCATTTAAAAGACCAAGCCCCAAGCTCTGGCAGCGACGCCCAAAACAGAGTTCCAAAAGTTAACTCGGACTGATGTCAGTCATTATAATGACCCTACAGCTTCAAAGAAGGTGGCTTTTGAAGGGGAAAGCGCTCATTCGGATGTAAGTGATGGCATACTTACTAGAAACTAATCATACTATTTTATAGAGTATTAAATAAGTAAGGTATAGGTAGAATGATGAGTTATGCTATTCACCTAGTAAAATGGAACATACATTTTTGCCATTCTAAAATGCATTCTTCTATAAAAGGTGAGATAGTGTTTCTGATGAAAGTTGGATCTAACAAATAGCTCTACTACCAAGTTCAAAAAGGTCACCTTAGGAGGAAAACGGTTGGCGCTTTGTATTTAAATAGCTTCCTTAAATGTATTCCTGTAACTCACTGCATATGGCTTGACAAAGAATTCTTGTTTATTTATAGTTACTTGAGTGAGAAGGTGCATTAAACTTTTGAAATTACAAATTATTAACTTTTTAATGTTGTACTATGAACATTAATTTCAGCAGGTAAACACAAGGCCTGTAGGAGCTTGTCTGGTTGAAGAAAATTTTCATGGCCCTGCCCTTTGAGCAACAATGATAGCTTTTCTGTCTCTCCCTACGTTTATATCAGTTTGGCCTCTTTGGTCTCTGGATTGCCAGCCTTACCACCCGCAGCAGCTGGCAGAGGAATTGTGTTCTCTTTACTTTTGACTGATGGTGACTTTTTGATCTGGTGTTATGTCTGTGGAAGTCAGGCCCGTATTCCCTGACCGGTGCAGCTCAGTTGATTGGGCATCATCCTGCAAGGCAAAAGGTCGCCCCTTCAATTCCTGGTCAGGGCACATGCCTGAGTTGAGGGTTCGATCCCCAGTCAGGGCAGGTACAAGTAGGTCAGCCGTGGACAGGAGGCAACCAATCAGTGTTTCTCTCTCATATTGATGTTTCTCTCCCTCTCTTTCTTCTTCCCTTCCCCTCTCTCTAAAAAAAAAAAACCCCAAAACCAAAACCCAAAAACCCAAACAGACAAACAAATTTTAAAAAGTCAGGCCCATATAAAATCAGGAGAATATCTTGGTGGTTCCTTCCCTCTCTGTCTCTAAGCTTAACTCTCCAGATATTTAGTAGGATAGGAAAAGAAGAACAAAACGACTTTTAGCATCTTCTTGAAAGCCTATGAAGCATGACTCGTTTACCCTTAGCTTTTTCTCGTTCCCTGGGTCTGAGGGTGGTAACTCACAACTGTGAAGATACGTGCTTCCTGGGTCTCCTCTTAGGGAGAGGGTATACCACCCCCTTACACATCACCCCTCCCTTCCGGATGCTCCAGAATCATGGCACTGGAGGGATGCCAAGGGCTCCCTTTAGCCTGTCTTCCCATTTGCATGTGTGATCCAAACGGCCCCATCCTGGGTGTCCCCCAGACATCTTGACATCCAGAGCCACCAGTCCTTCAACAGTCAATGGAGTGGTGGTTGCTGCCGTTCCGTGCGCCGCAGGGCCTCCAGCGTTCTCCCTAAGTTTTCCAAAACTTTTCCCGAGGAGTTCTGTTCTAGTCATTCCGGCTGTGGTCTGCTGCCCTCTTTAGTCTGGATGCTAAACCAGGCGTCACTGCCCTTCCTCCGTGCCCGCGCCATCCTGGCACAGAACACGACTCCTTTTCCTTTATTTCTTGTTCTCTCTTCTTTGTGCGTTCCAGGGGTGGCTCTTGTGCTATAAACTGAGGTTTGGGAGAAATCTTGATTTTCTAGGATTGTGTTTAATGATCACCATTGCATCTAGAGGCAGAAGCTTCCTCTCAGCCAATTTCAGGTTACACTCATACTTTCTCCCCTTCCCTTCTTTTGCCCACCTAAATTCTGGGCAGGGCTGGGGTGGGCTTAGATGGTGTCAGAGCAACAAGGAGGGAGGTCTAGCTATTCCCCCCATCAGTCCATGCTGGGCTTCACTTACAAGTTCATCTTGTCTGGTGCTTCTCCTGTTTGTTTCCTTCTCCACACTGGTGTTGTCGAGACGTCCTTTATTCGGTCCACTCAATTCAGATCATTGCCCTGACAACAAGGCCTCCTCACGTGCTGGCTGTCAGGGCCACATCTGTGCTACCCATGGCCAGTGAGGAGGACGTTCTGCTGCGTCCTGAAGTACCTGGGAGTCTCCGGATTCAGCAAAGCTGCCCCAGGCTTGCTATCCTTGGTGTGCTGTGGACATCTCCACCCGCATCCTGTGGGAGCCTGCCTACCTGCAGAGCGAGATGCTGCTTTGTTTTGCTCCGCTTTCAGATCTCCAGTCTCTCTGGGAATCTTCCACCAGAGCAGGTCTGAGGACAGAGAACAGAGTACATCTCCAAGACTCCAAAGAGAAGTTTCACCTCATTTCACTCTGACTCCCCCTTTCCCTGGTCTGGAGAATATCTGGAGGGTGGTGGGGTACGGGCAGAATGAGCAGGACTTGACTAACGATGAGATTTTAGAAGTCAATAGCCAAGAATCTAACCCCTTTGCTCTTCTGTAACCCTCTTCTTGTGGAATGCTGTGGCTGAGAAAATGGGGAGTGGGGAAAGGGTAAGGGAGGGAAAGCAGGAGCGCTGGGAATGGAACCCCCAAGATAATGTCCTGCCGCTTGAATAACTTTCTCTGAAGTGTTGGAAGAAATGAGTAACGGAGGGAGTTCCTAGCGTAATGTGTCACAGGGAACTACTTACAAATCCTCCAACCTCACCAGGACTCTGGGAGTTTCTCACTAGCTGGCTGTTCCTCAAGCTCTGGTCTTTCCCAGTAACCGCGATGTTTCCTCAGTCTTTGTCCTCTCCCTGCCTCCCAAACTGCCTCCCTTTCTGGTCTACCTACAGATATTCCAAACTCAGTTCATTTATTTAGCTTCCTTTTTGTATTGTCCATTTCTTCCTGAGTCCCTCTAGAAATTTCCTTGTAAAAGGACCAGTTCCCCATCCCATCCAGTACGAATGCATGTGAATCACACCTCCACCTATTATGTATTTATTTTTGCCTTTCTGTACTACATAATCCAAAGAAATACATTTTATTGTATTTCAAGTACACACAGCGAGGAGAGCTGGGTTAACCAGGTAGTGCTGGTGGGGACAAAGAGAAAACTGATCTATAATGAAGACGCTGAAGCATCTGTACATGTAAGTCACACACCTTGGCCTGTCTCCCTGGTATAAACAGTACATGCCGTGTGAAGGGATGTTGAAATGCTTTCCATTCTATTACTTAAAAGCACCTGTCATCCTATTTTGCTTTGAATAAAAATTTTCCTTCCTCTTTCACTCAACTTTATTTTTTATTTTTGAATTCTATTTACTTTTTTAAAATATGAAAATCACTTATGATCATGGATTTGCTAATAATTTCACCAAGCATCACCACTCAAGAAAACTGAGCCAACTAAATTTGCATGCAAAACATCACATCTCCCTGCTTCTAAAAATTCCCACTTCCTTAACAGTTCACCTCCGAGGCTTAGAGAATCGAAACCTAACCCTACCGCAGGCACACCGCCCAGTTCCCTCAGTGACACAGAAACTGAATGACACCTTTTGTTGAAGGGGGAAGGGACAGAGATGCCAAAGACACTATTTATTTAAGTGTGCTTGGTTTATCTTGAATGATAAGCATGATTTTGACGGAGATCAGAATATGTGGCCATATAATAGGCCTCAAAATGGACATCAAAATTATTTTTGAGCTAAAGCCACTTAAAAAATAAAAGCAGGTACAGAATGGCCACTCTGACCCTCCCTTTCCTCCCTTTTTCTCTCTAAAATCAGGAGCTAAATCTCCTTATGGAAGAGGCCTTTCCTTTAGGGGAATGAAATTAACATTCTTATCATCAAGACAGGAAGTTAAGACTGAGAGAATTCCATGCAAATAGATCTTGTTCAAGTAATTCTTATCTTCCTTTAGTTTCTCCACATAAGTTAGTTACTTTTTCACAATTACCTCCAGTCCAATTGCGGATAAAAAAGCATTTAGGTTTAGCCACTTCTTTGGGTCTCCATTTCCTTATGGGAGGGCTCCTCCCATGTCACATAAAATTTGCATTAAGTAAATTGTATGCTTTTCTGTCTTGTGTCAATTTAACTCTGAGGCCCAGCAAACACTGGAAGAAGGTGGAGGTAAACTTCTGCCTCTCCTACCACGTTCTCAGGTAGGTAGGTGTGTGTGAGGGGTGGGGGTGTGCAGGGGGACCCAGCCAAGCAGCTGTGTGAGTGCATATATTCTTGGCTACTTTTATTTCATTATGATTCAGAGTTAAAACATTTTTAAAAGAAATGCATTTGCGTTTTTTGTTTGCATTTAATTTTTAAAAGCTCCAATAGTGCTGGAAGGAGAAAGGATCTGGGGAGGAATGCTTTCATATTAGTGTTCAGACTTTGGCCTGATGTCCTATATTCTATTTGCCCTTCAACCCCTTCGCACATACCATCCCTCCGGCAATCTTTCCAGAGAGGATATAACCCCCTCCTCCTACAAGGATGAGGTAGGTGGACAGGAAGCAGGGATCTGATTGCTCCATCACGGGAAACTCAGCCATTTCCTCTTGTTTTCACCATCCCATATGTGCACCCCCTCCAGCCTGTCGTGGCAGCTCAGGCCTGTAATTCTGAACATCTATGGGATTCCGTTTTGACTTTGCTATCCAGATCCCTTACCACTCCCCTCACTTGCCGTCCTTCTTCACGATGTGGGATTCTGCACCACACATGTTCTCTGCCGTGCAGCCATGAGAACGCGTTCTCGGAGCTTCCACTCAGGGAGCGAGACTGGCCCAGGGCTGGTGGTCACCGCTGGGCACTGTGTTTAACAAATGTTGCTCTGCTGGAGTCCATGGCCTCCCTCCTCGCCTGGGTAAGGCCTCTTCTCTTGTTGCACACGGAAGCCCAGGAGTTTATCTTGGAATCGAGCCCACGCAATTCCACAGCAGTGCCATAATCAGTGGCAGAGAGGGAAGGCTGGCCCTCTCCCCTTTGCATTCAATACAGGCGAATGGGTCTCAAAACAGTTGCTTGTACCCACTGGGTTTAAGTTTAGAAGAACAGATCTCCCTCTCTTTTTAAAAATTTTTACTTTTTTTGTATTTATTTATTTTTAAGTATATTTTATTGACTGTGTTATTACAATTGTTCTCATTTTTTCCCCTTTGCCCCCCTCTGCCCAGTACGCCCCTTCTGTCCAGCAACCTGCCCCCCACCCCCTTAGTTCACGTTCCTGGGTCATACATAGAAGTTCTTTGGCTTCTCCATTTCCTATACTACTCTTAGCAACCCCTGTCTATTTTGTACCTACCAGTCATGTTTCTTAATTGCTGCACCTTTCCCCCCCCCATTCTCCTCCTTCGCCCTCCCAGGTGGTAACCCTCCAAATGATCTCCATATTTATGATTCTGGTCCTAGAACACGTCTTTTATGTCATTACTCTTAATGCTCCCTCTGTTGGACCAGACATGTGCAGAGTTCAGCTGGGGCCCAGCCCAAACGACAGTCACTTTGATGTTCTAGGAAATATCCCTTACCCTGGCAATTGGAGCAACCTTCTCTGTGGTGTTCTTAGCTTCTAGCTCTTCCTTCTTTTTTTTCAGCCCAATCTTGGTATCAGCCCAGACATTCCTAAAACATTTCATTGCGCTGGCTCAAACCTTCCATATCTCACTCTTCTTTTTCAATTGAATAAAGTCAAAAGGCCTCAGATTGGAGCTCTTTGGACTCCATTTGGGGCACTTTACCATCTGGCTTCACCCTACCATTCCAGGTGAATCTCTCACTCTTCCTCTGTGCCAGTTCTCCACTCCCATTGGATTAACTACTTGCAGCTTCTCAATGTGGTCATATTTAGGTCAGAGTCTTCCTCTTTTCCCACTCCAAATGTTCTTCTCATGTCTCTAGGTCAAGCTCCAGGCTGTCTCTCTGAAGCATTCCCTGTCCCAATCCCAGCTCTCTGCAGAATTTTATGGTATTTGTGGTTGCAGCTTCCATTTGACAATTATATAGATATGCATATTCATGTATAGTGATCTCAACCCCTCGCCACGCCCCCCCACCCACCCCACCAGGCTAACACAGATCTCTTCCTCTGGGTGCAAATACCATTGAAGCAAAGGTGCGGGATTCCTCGGTGCTGATTAGTAGTAGTGATAGGTGAAGAAGAGGTAATGGTGTTGCCTTGGATCTTGGAAAAAGACCAGAACTGGGCTCCTGCAGCTCTGCAGAGCCAGCAATTCTTAGGGCTTGGGTGGTTTTGCCGCTGAGCCTGCAGGGCTGATGTGTGGGCCCCACCTGTGTGCAGCCCTTGGTCTCCAGTGGGCTTCTACGTTGGGTGGGTTTCTGTTCTTCAGACTCGTCTATCTGGACCTTAGGGTCTTAGTGCCTACTTCTTGCACTGCTTCGAAACTCCAGTGCCAAAGTTTTAGCGTGGCTGTCTCTTTTAATGCAGCTACATGTCTAAATATTCCCATTTCAGCCCTTTTATGTCGAAATTAACCTGAACCCAACAGTTTCTATGGCATTGCTCTGTCTTTCTTTTTTGTATTCCAGGTTTTTATTTGAATTAAGATAAAAAGTAGGTAGCTTCCAACAACTTTCTCAATGTTCATAAAAGATATTTTTGTAAGGTCTAGTAATTTAAAAAAAACTTTAAATTTTATTTTTCAATTACTATTTATTTTCTACTTGCTTTTATTCTGCTCTATGAGCTTATAGCGACTGTATCAGTCTTGTTCATTCTTGAGGTCCCAGCCCTTAGAGCAATGCTAGGATATAGTAGGTGCTCAATACATGTTTGTTGAATGAGTGAATAACTGGGAAAGGACCTTTGGGGAGTTTCCTGCTCTTGAGTAAATAGAAGTATATGTAGCTCTTTCTATGTTGGAGGACAGGGAGGGGAGGATGTATGTCAAATGACTCCAACCAGTGCTCTGCACCCTGTCCCTCCTCAGGAAGCACCCAGGTTTTGAGGGAGAACTCCATCTGTGACAGGACATAGCTGAGCAGTAGCTGTTCTTAAGTAGGAGCTGACCAGTAGCCGTTCCCAGGCAACAGCCGTTATCTCAAGGTCGCACACTAACCCACGTTTTAGCAGCTGCACTCCTTTCTCCTCCTCCTTCTGCCTGTGTAACAAGCATATAAAGGAAACTTCAGCTTGAGTTCATTGCTCAGGATTTGGGAATTTAACCCCTTTGAGCCCGCGCGCGTAATAAAGGATCGTGCTTTGCCATCTCCCCTGCATGTGAGTTGTTTTCTGCAACACATCCACGGCTCCCAAGGCCCAGGAAGCTAGGTGATCCTCTAGTTACCCCAGAATATCACTCAGCCCAACCAGACACCTCCCACCGAGTCCTCTGGCACTGGTGGCCGCATAGGAACTCTATTCAGTTGGTTGTAGTGTTGGTTGGGGGGCGACCCTAACTGCCTTTGGATATGCAGACTTCAGCCTAGCAAGCTATTATGCTAGTACAGTGATTATTGAGTGCATTTCATCTTTTGACAATTTAACTTTAGTATTTTTAGTTTTTACTTCTTCAACTTTCTCATTGTAGTATATCTCATATGCTGTAAAATGCACAACTATTAAGTGAAATTTTACATCTGTACATATCTGTGCCAGTGTTAGGTAGGATAGGTAGCAAACCAAGGCCTGGAGGAGGAGGGAGACACGTTTCATTCACTACTCAGCAGTCCTGAGCCTGGTCCAGTGAGATTGTGGGCATTTTAAATATCACAAGCAAGGATGGCGCAGGAGGAGGGAAGTCCTTGAGACTCTGTACTGGGAAAGGGAGCTTCTATAGCAATTTTACTAAGAGCCTTTAATAGCTGAGAAAGAAAGCCTTTGTAGCTGTATACTATTCTGAAGGTTTAGAAGCTGGAGGAGGGAGAACCAAGAACCCCTGAACCCCAGTAGCCTGCTCACTCAGATTGGCTGGGTGTCCACTTGTAGCATTGGCTCAAGTGTATAGAACAAACTTAGTAACAACTTTATTTCCTCTATACATGGGGCATTTAGGTTAGCTGGGTGCCTGCCTGTAGTTTCATGCTTGTGTGTTTCATAAATAACCTTTCTATCTTATTTCCACTATACGTGTTTTCTCTTGCTTGAATTTGTCTTCTGAGAGCAAGGCAAGAACCGAAGAACAAGCTGGGGGCGGGGGGGGGGGGTTGGTGGGGCTAACTCGGGTTTCTCTCTGGTAACACAACCACCACTCAGACCAAGATACAGACAGCATCCTAGCGGATTCCTTTATACTCACTCCCAAGTGATATCCCTCAGTGGTAACCTAGTCCCTACAGATTATTTCACCTTTTTTGGAAGATTAGGTAAAAGGAATTTTTAAAAAGTGGCCACCTAGCCTTGCATGAGGGAGTGGGCTAGAACTTTTGCATCATCCTTCCCCGGTCTGCAGGCGGGTAATCAGGCTCTGCAGGGTTGGCCTCATGACTCATTGCATGAGCCTCCAACTTATTTAACCTTGTTGGTTTCCTCATCCATAAAACGGAGGGAATAATCCTTCTTACTCTGGAAAGTGCTTGTCGAGTTTGTGATACATGTAAAGTGCCTCCTGCGGTGCCTGGCACATAGTGGGTGCTTGCTAAGTGTGCTGTTTGAATATAACTTTACGTTTATTCTTAGCCACAGTAGGCATTCATTAAACATATACTGAAAAAATCTATTAGATATATTCTTGTTTGTAGTATGGATTCCTCTTGCCTTCTGTGAACTATCTTATACCTCCAGGACTTCAGTTTAGGGATAAAGGTTTGTGTGGCCCACGACCTCTGCAAAAATTCTTGCGTTTTATGTAATTAAACAGAGTTGGATTTTACCAGGCAGTCAAATACTGGGGGATTTGTGGAGGAGGGTCATTTCTAGGAGAAATGTGCCAAAGTGTCCACTTTTTTTAGGGTGGACACTTCACTTTCATACAAGAAACATTTATGGAACAAGTACAAAGCTCGGTGCTTTTCTTTGATGTTTCATTCACTCTCTCATTCACTCACAGACCCAATCTCCCCTGCATCTCGCTCTCAAGGCAACAGCTCAGGACGAGGGGCGGTTCCTTTAAGGCCCTGGAAAGGGTCTCAGTGTGGGTTTCGGCAGCGAAGCCACGCCCCATCACGTGTTCCAGGGGGGCGGAGCCGGTGTCTCCTGGCTTCCGTCACGTCCGGTTCTCTGTCAGTCGTGAGCGAGCGAGCACGGGGCTGTTAGGAAGCAGGAGCGGAGCGTGAGTACGCGGGACTCCGCCCCCAGCCCTCGAACCCCCTACCCTGCTGACCCCTTCACCCTCCTTCCCGGGCTACGCGCAGCCCGCGGCCCATCACTCCTCTCGTGGGTGACGGCCACGGGAAATGGCGGCGCTGCCTGACCTACCCCTTCCCTGCTTCGGCCTCCACGGACCCCCTCCTCCGTCTCTGACGCCCTTCCTCTATCTACGACCCCGTGGCCCTTGTGCTGCAAATCTCCTACGCGCCAGAAGCCAGGCCTCGGGGGAACAGCCTGGAGCGGGGGTGGGCGCGGTGGCGGCCCGGGATTTCGGGCACCGGCTGAGGAGTCGCGGGGAGGGGGTCGTGGCGCCCCCGGGACAATGCAGCGGCGGCTGTGGCTGTCTCCCGCCCCGGTCCGTGGCCCGGGGCGCGTGCAGGGTCTGCTGCTCCTCCCCCAAGGCTTCGCGGAGTCCCCACCCTTGTCTCAGGGTGGGGGGCGCTCTAGGGAAGCGAGGGAGCAGATCCCAGCGGGGTAGCATGGCGGGTGGGGGGCGGAGAGGGCAAAGGGTGGAGGACGGCTGGTTTGCAGCGGGTAGCGAATGCTTCGAGAGAAGAAAATGGCGCTTGGTGCAAGTCCCTCCTCTTCCCGCACGGTCTCCTCCGCACTCCGCCACCTCCCACGCCCCCTCCGACCAACCTGTCCCCTGCGCGACTCCAGCCGTTTCCAGCCCGGGAGTTGTGGCAGGCTTCCTGGTACCGCGCGACCCCCCTCCCCGGGTCTTGGTGCTCATCACTCTCGTGTTGTACGGAATCCATGTGCCCTTAGTCTTGGTTTCTTTTCACATCATCTTTTCTAATCCAACATGCTATCGATGACCAAAGACTTAGTTTTGTTAATTTGGGTTTTGTATATATTCTACACGAGCGATTTTAGTATGGTTTGCCTGAATTATGAGTCTGCTTTTTTTTGCGGGGCGGGGGGGAAGATAGTAAAAGCACATTAAATACAAATACATGTTTTGTTAAAAGTTCTTAAGAGGCTGGCTACAGTTACCATGACCTGTTTCTTGTTAGTGGACTTACTGGGTTGAATAGGAGGGTGTTTTTTGAAATGATCCTAGGCCCCCAGTCAGCTTTTAACAGATGGCATAGTTACGCTAGGCTGTTCCAAAGCGAAAAATAGGTTATGTTTAATTTAATTACCTTTAAAAAATGTGCCTTGGCAGTATTAGCAGCTAGCATACAACAAAACTGAATTGACTTGGAGATGAGGTAAAATGGAGCAGTAGCAGGAATAATGCATAAAACGTGGTTATGAATGTGGCTCCTCCCAAGAATGTTACTCTTTCATCGAGAAATTACCAGTCAAGTCAACCTGGCTGGGTTGGGTAGGGTGTGAGCTTCTCGAATTTAGCGGCTAGGGTTGGGATGGCCCACTTCTTTTACCTCGACCTCCTATGTGGAACACACTGAATGCCAGTGCCAATTCAAGTGCAGTCTAGAGCTAGATTGCGAATTTTTTGAAGGAGAAAATGAAGTCCTCTTTTCCTTTTTATCCAAACATTTATAGTCTGTGTTGTGTGTATTGAGCCCTTTAGAGCATACAAAAATTAATGGCTTAGTCTAGGCAGAAAAGGAGATGGAGAGAGCTAAAGGTACTTTGATGAGAAGCATTTTACCACCTGGTATTGTAAGTGCCTTGAAAATAAGTATAGACTGCCTTGGAGCTCCTCGAAATTTGGGGTTTAGGCCTTAAAAACAAACCCCTAAAAATACATTCAACGAGCCGCCCTGTCTTGCTGCAGTCCCTCAGTAAACATCTGCCTGAAGGCACTGGGCCGTGTTTTGGCTTGGCCAAAAAATCTGTTTAGTTTTCTCCATAAAATTAAAGACACATTTTCCATTTTCACCAATAGCTTTATTGATTTGGGTATTTTGATTACATTGGCTATCTCTCCTGTTGGCTTCTAGTGGGTAGAGGTCAGGGGTGCTGCTAAACACCTTCCAATGCATAAGACTGCCCCACAGCAAAGAATTATTTGGCCAAAGTGTCAGTAGTACCAAGAAACTTCCCAAAACACTTTGACAGGTTCAATCACTTGCAGCACCTTCTCCACACACTGCATTCTGTTTTTGTGTTTCAGCTGCATTTTTACCTTTCCTGAAATAATAAAGCATAATATGCCAAAAACATTGTATATTTTTTCCATCTTCAATATTAAAATGGCTGCACAAAAATTCCAATTATGGTTTTTAAAAAATGCATGCTGATATGACAGCTGTCACAATACAGTGTAACAACATTGTTTTGAGTGAAGTTAAAGGCATTACTAGAGCCTTGTATAAAAAAACTAAATGAACTTTCTGGCCAACCCAGTATCTCTGTCTTGGGGAACCTGAAGAACTAGGTCTTAGTGGTAATTTGAGGAAAGGTTTTACTTCTCCTAAAAGCAGATTTTTCAAATTCTGGTGTATTCAAGCGTAGAAAATCAGTGTAAAATGTAATGAGTTGTGAATTATGTATAACTTTGTAAACTCTGAATTAGTATTTATTATTTGATGGGCATGGTCAAAAAGCCAAATAAAATTAAGAACAGACAAAATATGAAAAATAGTACTACAGTGGCAAATTAATTATATCAACATCTAAAAATGCAACTGTTCCCCGTGTTGTGTGGATGTTATGGTCATTTCCTGCAGTGAATAATTTTGTTAGGTCTTGTCAGTGAGAAGTGGAAAGCAGTACTGAGAAGATTCATGTATCTCCGTGGCTTTAACAGTGATTGCTGTCAGCTGCTTCTCGCAAAGTGCCCTGCTCATAAACATCCAACCCCCTAAAATGAAGTAAAGGAAGACCCATTGGTGTAAGGGGGAGATGTGTGTGGCATTTCTCCGTGCTGGGTCAGAACACCTTACTCTGCATGTTGTTTTCAGCTTGCAAGAGCATAGATCAGAGCGTAACTTACAGCACTGTGCTCAGTATAACCACTCCAGTACCACAAGATGGTTGAACGGACCATGGGGCTTCTTACATTTCTGATGTGGGAGTGTGTTAAATTGAAGGTAATAGAGCAGCTTGTAAATTACTTACACAGTATGTTTTCTTTCAGAATGCCTAAATCAAAGGAACTTGTTTCTTCGAGCTCTTCTGGCAGTGATTCTGACAGTGAAGTTGACAAAAAGGTGACTATTCCTGGACCAAGTCGTTTCTGTATACCTAGTTCAGCAGGATTGTCCATAGTTAGTTCTGAGGGACAGCGAGGTGAGCCCGAGTCTCCCAGTGAGAGCGCTGCTTCTCAAGGTGCAGATGGCCTGGGCCACTCCAGTCCACGAAAATGCCTCAGGTGCTGGCTGGTACATGCGCACTCCTAGCCCCTAAACCAGACTCTGGCCGGCCTCAGATGAGGAACCCCAAAGCTGCGGGACCACTGCCATGGGCCCCAGGGGATTAGTATTAGAATAAGGTCAAAGCCACTGATTGTCATTATTTAGAGTCTGTCTATAGCTATTATATGAAGTAGTTGATCCAGATGATCTGAACCCCTTTAATGCAGATGTCCGTTTTGACAATCTTCTCAGCCACTGGTGTTTATTGAGCTCACAAGTATTACTTCAAATGTGAGCTTGGTACCTTTTAAGTTACAGTGTCATTTGCCCTGGTCCCCTCCTTTTAGTTAACACCCAGCAAAGCTGACATGAAATTACCCATTTAGACAGAATAGGCTTTTTCTGCATTAAATGACAACTGCACTGTAAGTGGTACATGATTCCCCTTAACTGAGCACCTCTCACTTCACTCAGGGCTTCCTTCGTGCAGACTGTCCTTATCTCCTAGAAGCGTCCATAGTTGTGTCTCTGAGCTTGGTTAGCCTGACAGTTAAAAGAGGGCTTAGTAAGGGAGAATCTTGTAGAAGACGGACCTCCGTGGGGAAATACACAGTATAATATCATCTGGAGGGTTGAAACAAGACCTCAAAGAACACGCATATATTGTAGTAGGAAATCTCTCAGTTTTTTTATTTGCACATAGTATAGCCTTTGAATATGTTCATTTAACATTTTCATTGAACTTTTTATGTGCCAGTCCACAGGGAATATCTAGACATCCTGTTGTAAAGAATAATTGCTTTTGCTTATTGAGCTGGGTTAATTTTTGCTGTTTGTTCCAAATAGTACTGTTGATTTTGTAAGGACTTAACACTTTTTTTTGCGTATGTACATTGTATTTTACTCACTTTCATCTGAATTTAATAAAATATTAAATTATGGAGGTGGGAAAAAGTAAGTTTACAGTTGTGAGAACACAAAACAGTTTATTCTATAATTTATTAATTATCATTTTTATTCGTATTATAATTGTAAACCAACTCTTGCTCCTGGTAGTAGCTTATGCTTTCCACCGAAGAACATGACTGCCCTCTACTGGTTTTCATGGGCGGTTAGCTCATTTTGAGAATGGGGCTCCATTAAAACTTTTGCAGTAATGTTACTTTTAAAGCATTGTTTTGATTGTGAATGCTAGTCATACACTTCACTGTCTGTTTTCAGTGACTTTTTTGTGATGAGGAAGTTCTTGACTTACTAGCTTGTAGTGCCCAGTACAAAATAGGTTTCATAGCTATGCCTACTCATATTCCCTAAGCCAGTTTAAGTCTCTTTTGGAATCAGCAAAGCATAAATAAATATCATATCCTAGAAATGGAATAAATTGTTGTAGTCTTCATAATTACCACATTCCATTTGTAGCTTTAGTAGATTGTGGTTTCCAAAAGTTTAAAAGCAGCAGGTCCCTCATCTTTTTGTTGTTACTGTTCCTCCCAAAGAAACCTTATGTGGGATCCTGGTCTACAAAATAACTTTTCTGGTTAATGTCACCCTTAATTTCTAAAGTAATTTTGGGCTCCTGAGAACAGTTTGAAAACACTGTTACATATCCGTGGTAGGTTAGTTAGTTTCAAAGTTTCATTGTCATGTGCAACCTGACTATGTATTTATGACTTTTTACTTAATAAATGTAGTCTTTTGATTCTTTAAACCGTAAATAAAAAGTAATGGAATCTTGCCCTGGCTGGTGTGGTCCAGTGGATTGGTTGCCGGCCTACGAACCAAAGGGTTGCCAGTTCGATTGCCAGTCAGGGCACGTGCCTGGTTTGTGGGCCAGGTTTCCAGTAGGGGGCACATGAGAGGCAACTGATTAATGTTTCTCTCCCTTCCTCTTCTCTCTAGAATAGATGGATAAAATCTTAAAAAAAAAAAAAAGATGGAATCTTTTGAATCTGTCAGTATAAGACATGTCCAAACCTGTAGAGAATTTTTGTGGTTTATTTGAGTCAAACTAATAACAAGATCTCAAATGACCTGGAGAATGACAGTTTGTGTTTGTAGTTTATCTTTCACATTTGGAGTTAGGGAGGGAATGTAAAGAATGTGCATGAAGGTGGGAGAAAGCAAGGCAGGGATTGGATTAGACCGTGTGTTCTCTTGAGGGTGATTAATTAAGCTTTTCGGGGGTCTGAAAAGGACATTTAAAACGTTTGTTCACCTAGATGCACAGAAACAATGGACAGGGCTTAGTGCAAAGATACACCTTCCACTAGAAAGTCACAGGCCTGGGTGTGACCACCCTGACCTGCGCAGTTAGGAATTGATGATCAGGTTGGTCCTGTGAGGTTACTTTTGGTCACTGAACTTGTACATATCCCCTTTCTTGTCCATAAACCTGAGATGTGTTTTATTATTTAGTGTGCAAATTTTAATTATATTCGTGTTTTTTTTTTTTGAAGTTAAAGAGGAAAAAGCAAGTTGCTTCAGAAAAACCTGTAAAGAAGCAAAAGACGGGTGAAACTTCCAGAGCCCTGTCATCCTCCAAGCAGAGCAGCAGCAGCAGAGATGATAACATGTTTCAGGTAGAGTTGGTTCTTAGGTCCAAAGGATTCATCTGGCTTCATCTGAAGAAGGATAAAAATGGCTTAATCTAATAATGCATAATCTTACATATGTAGTATAAAAGATTGCTTAAGGATATTTATTGGAATATAAGAACAAGTTAGTTGAAATGAAAGTGATTTATGTGATGCTGGAATTTTTTTTTAAGATTTTATTTACTTTAGACAGAGGGGAAGGGAGGGAGAAAGAGAGGGAGCAAAACATCAATGTGTGGCTGCCTCTTGTGCACCCCCTACTAAGGACCCGACCTGGCCTGCAACCCAAGCATGTGCCCTGACTGGGAATTGAACTGGTGACCCTTTGGTTCGCAGGCCTGTGCTCAATCCACTGAGCCATACCAGCCAGAACTGATGCTGGAATTTTTCTTAATGCATTTAATATGAGCCAAATTGAAAATATGCCTGGGTGCAAGATCTCAAATCCTCCCTTTATGATGCTAGATTATTGTTAAAATCTAGACATCTGTAATTTTGCTGTATTTAAAACAATGTGGGTATAAAAACTATAGACATGCAAAAAAGAGGTTGAGAATTGCACATTAGAAAGCAGTTGGGGGAGGTAGGTCTAGTATTGGTCTGTGAAGTATCCAATACATACAGGATGTTGGAGAGGGAGCAGCAATAAGACCTGCCTAGTTTGGGCTGGACAAGAACAGAAAGGGCGAGTAGGTTTACTAACATAGGCCCTCTGTTTATGCGTTGTGGAGAAAAGGTGGAATAGTGAGGTAATGTGAGGGAAGTTCTTTTCTTGGGTGTCGTATCTTGTTTTAGGGAGACTTGTTATTGGCATCATTGTATAGTACAAGAAGGATTTGTGGGGAGAGGCCTCTTGGGTAATTTATTGTAGGCCTTAATCTGTGAGTGAGGTGATAGGGCTTAGATGGTTTTCCCAAAGAAAAAATGACGATTGTAAATAACTGATGAAAAATGGACTAAAGGAATGAAACAGTCAGTGAAGACTGTACATTTGAGAGCCCCTAGAAACACAGGTTTAATTAATAGAAATGAGGAAAAGAAATTAGTTTTAATGGCGGAGGTGGTTAGGTTTGGCTTTTTGGACCTGATTGTAAATGTGATAAAAGAAGAAGAGTGTCCTGTGGCCCCCGGAGGGTGTGGTTGGGAAATGTTCCTGGCGACATCAGCACGGGTGGGGGGGGACGGACGGGACGGGGACGGGGAGCGGGGCGGGGCGGGGCGGGGCGGGAAGCAGGGACGGGGCGGGGACGGGGGCGGGGACGGGGACGGGGACGGGGACGGGACTCGAGTGAGTGTAAGTCAGCGGGAGGGGAGGAGGGGACTGAGGACACGTCTCTGTGGTAGGTGTTCAGGGAGGAGGGAGAGGGATGTAGGCCAAGGAAGTGAAGGAAATGGAAGAGTACAGTAACGAGGGCAAGCGTAGAGTGAGCCTTCTACAGAGGTCTGTGTATTTGAAGCCAAAATGTTGGACAGAATGAGAGGGCAACATTTGATTAGAAAGCGAGGCTAATACACACACACACACACACACACACACACACACACACAGAGTACATGTTTATATCATTATACACACAATTTATTGAAAGTCTTGAAAGAGTGCCAGGATTAAGGTGAGAATAGGAAGATAGGAGTTTGATTTTTTCCACTTGCTTTTGCCTTGTTGTCTGTCTGGATAAAGAAGGTGGAGAGCCACAGGGTTACTGTGCTTGGTACTGGACGCTGGAAACATGCTGAGCTTTCAGGTGCCCTGATCAAACACCAAAAGTGGTAACGCTGAGAAGATGGTATGCTAATTATTTGACTGGAGTGATCATTTCACTATGAATATTTATATCAAATCCTGTTGCACACCTCAAGTATATATGATTTTTGTTTAAAATACATAGGAAAAGAAAATAAGCAAATGCAGACAAATGATTTAGTTACGGGTTTAGTTCTCTGATTCCTGTATGCTAAAGAGGAAGTAGGAGCAGACTAGGTTAATTGGATAGAGAATAGAACATATTTTTCAGGCCATAAAATGCAACTAGGTTTTAGAGGAAGAAAATAGGGAAAAAAATTTTGAAGCAAAAAATGTGGTAAAATATTTAATAACATGACATAATATTTCACCAATGTAAGTGTGAACAGAACTCAACAGCAGCATTAACAACCTTTATTCCTCCCAAATGGGGGCAGGTGGAGTGCGTCTTATAGTCCAAAAAATACGGGTAAGTCACTGTAAGAATTATGAAAGGGCGCTGTTTTGGTGACTGAATAAAAAGTTGAATGCATACTGTATTTCATTCAGACCTTGCTAAGTTTTGGATAAACCAAGTAGAGGGGGTCTCTGGTTTCATGGGATTTATGGGGATAAAAGTCATACACAAAAACATACTTATAGTCATACCTTGGTACTTGTCACCTTCAGAATTCGTGAAACCCTGTAATTGTTGCATTTTGACAAGAAAAAGATGTTTCAGCATTTGGCACTTGGCTGGGCTTCATCAAGCTAGCCAGAACTTGTATGAATCATGACCCCTCCCCCTCAAGAGAAAATGCTTCATGTTCATTTGGTAACGTCAGGAGTTCTGGAATGAAAGAACAAGTATTGAGGTGCCACTGTTAATTAAGATCATAAGAGCTGCCCTGGCTGGGCTGGCCTGGCTTGGTTGGAGTATTGTCCTGTACACCAAAGGTTTGGGGGTTGAATTCCTGGTCAGAGCACATGCCTTACCTAGGTTGTGGGTTCAGTCCCCGTTCAGGGAATTTGTCTCATATCGGTGTTTCTCTCTCTGTCTCTTTGTCTCCCTCTGTCTCTAAAGTCAATACACATTAAAGTAAATCATCTGATGCCCTGACTGGGTGGCTCGGTTGGGTCGTCCTGTGTATCAAAAAGTTGTAGGTTCCATCCACTGTTGGGTGTGTGCTGTTGGGTGTGTACGGGAGGGAGGCACCTGACCGATGTTTTTCTCCCACATCAGTGGTTCTGTGTGTCTGTCTGTCTCTGCCCTGCTCCCCCTTCTTTCTCCCTTCCTCTCTTAAAATAAGGTAAAATTATAAGGTCTGAGAAGTACAACAGTCGATTATTACGAGAGAGAAGGTGTCTGGTAATCTTCTAAGGAAGTGGTACTTGACACTTAAGACAGGAGGAGTCCAGGCTGGGTACCCCATACACCAAGGTTGAGGGTTCGGTCCTGGTCGGGGCTTATACAAGAACCCCCCCCCAAAAAAAAAAAAAGATGGAGGAAAGGAAGAGCCAGTCGTGTGAAGTGTATGGGAGAGGTACTCATTTTCGAAGTAGAGGAAATTATGCGAATACCTTGAAGTTGGAAGGAGCTTGGATTGTGCTAGAATTATAAAGCCCTGGTGGCTGGAGTCCTGAAAGCCTGGCTGAGAGTGCAGATGGGAGATTTAGTTGGTGAGGGGGTGGGGGGCCAGATCTGGCAGGGCCTTTCTCTGGGGAGGCCGTTTTCAGGAGTTGGAGTTTTATTCAGAGTGTAGTGGGAAGCTATCTTAAGGGGCAGAATGAAATTGTGAAATCTGCAAAAAGAGTACCCTTTCCTTTTATGTGAAATCTGCAAAAAGAGTACCCTTTTTATACACTTTCTTCCTGTGTAGAATGAAGGGCTGCTTTGGAATATTTTAACTTAATGTTGGCAGTGTAGGTAAAAACTTTCGGGTATTTGGGCAACTTGGTTGGGCTCTTCTCTGATTAGTTCTGTTCACCATATACCTGCCTGCCTATATACCCATATGATAAATAGAGCACCTTTGGCCTCTTAATGGCCTAATAGTGGATTTTATTTTGTCATTCAACCCCTAATTTTCTATGAAAAGAAACCAGGACCCATATTTACAGCTCTTGCTCTACTAGAGCAGGTTTGGGAAAACGGGATCTATTTTTAGGGGTGGTTAGCTCACCAAACAATGTAAGTCCAACTCAGTTGGGAAATCTTCCCATGCCTGATACGGCTGTTAACACTTCTCACCCTTCTGAAGATGCCTGTAGGAGGAGCATAAGCCTTATTTTCAAAGTAATTTTTCACAAACCTGGTAGTGTAGGCCTTCTAAGAGACACTATGTTTAATTTCGTTGCTGTTCATTACAGCTTTTTCCTTGAAATGGTATTTTGGCCATAGAAAAGTATTTAGATGATAATACTGAACTTTAATCGGCTAAAGAGCACATTAGAGTACACTGATTATATGATACAAAATCAGGACTTTATTAATACTAATGGTTTGATAATTTTATAAGATGAAGGATGGGGCTTTTGGAAGGAAAATCAGTTATATCTCATTGTGCTTTATAAAGTAGCTTTTTTCTTTTTCTTAAAGTAGGGGTATGTGTTTCCTATACTTCTAGGAGACAGCTCCCACAGAGATTTTAGACATTGTTAGAAGCTTTCAGGACCCAGCTTATCAGTTAATACTTTACCAGGAACAAATAGATCTAAAATCTAAATTAAGATTCTTTGGTTAGTAACCATATGACACTTTTTTTTTAACTTGTTTCTCTCAAGGATAGAACTAGAGGAAATAAACTTACTTTTGGTAAAGCAGTGTATAGCAGGCACAAGCAGCTCTCTAAATGTCACTGCACTAATCTTTGAAACTCGAGAGTGATTTGGGCAGAATTCTGGCTAGCGAGGAAATGCTACTAGATGCTTGCCTCTGTCTGGTTCCTTCAGCTCTGAAGTTTAAGAGTGAGGTTCTGGAGGGATAGAACCTGCCTGAGGTGGGACTTCTGTGATAGTAAAGATGGTCTGGGGAACTAGCTTGTAATTGTTCAGTGTCTTAAGGGCCATAATGGTTGAGACGCAGGGGGCGTTGATCTACAGGATCTGATGCAAATAACACCCCTTTTTATTACAAAATCTTTTATTAAGAAACCATAAGCATGTAATTCTGTAACATAACTATCACACTCAAGCATACCATATGACATTTTAGGTGACATGTTCAAATTAAAACTACAGATTATTACACGCCCATATTATTACCCTACCAACCACACTCAAGCAGGTGTTACTTCTGTTGGACCCTGTATATTTTTTCTCAGAGGTAGGAGTGAGGGTTAGTGATACCACCTTAGTTGATTTGATGATTTAAGGATAAATGTGATACTTCTAAATTATGTCGTTATTCAGTCAAGTGTTCTTAATCTGCAAGAGTAGCGTGGGGTGGGGGGCTTCATGCATGTACTTCAGGGAGTCTGTTGGAACTATTATTTTTAAATATTTTATTTATTTTTAGAGAGAGGGGGAGGGAAGGAGAAAGAGAGGGAGAGAAGCATCAATATGTGGTTGCTCTCACACGCCCCCAGCTGGGGACCTGGCCCACAACCCAGGCATATGCCCTGACTGGGAATCGAACTAGCGACCCTTTGTTTTACAGGCCTGTGCTCAATCCACTGAGCTACACCAGCCAGGGCTGGACTTACCTTTTTTTTATTTGAATTTTTTTGTTGTTTCTAAGAGGATCATTTATAACCTTTATCAAATCCCCAAAGGGGACAGGGAGTCAAAAAAAATTTTTTAAGAATCATTGTTTCCTATGGTATATGTGGTATTTTTTTCCTGCTAACTTCCAGATTATATGCATGAAAATTGAGTGCGTTGTTACTTGTTCCTCTCACATGTGATTGTAGTGACCTTTATTCTTTCTACTTTAATTATATCTGTATAGTACTACGGGGGGTGTAAGAGTTTCTTAGCTTTATTCAGTTTTCTCCTCAAAGGAGGAGGGGGTGTCTGTGGGCTAAGTTATTGAGATATAATTTATACATGTAATAAAATGCACACACAGTATAATTTGATGAGCTGTGATAAATGTATGCACTCTCGTAGACAGGCCGTTTCCAGCACCCCAGAACATTCCTGCTGTGGCGCAGGGGGTGATTCTGAAGGGAGGCTGACAGTTCTGTTGTAGAAACTCCCATAAATGGAGTCGTGCAGTCTGGATTGTTCTGTGTCTGGCTTCTTTGCTCAGCATGCCATTTTTGTGTTATCAGTAGTTCCTTTTTATTGCTGACCGGTATTCCATTGTGTGATTATACTATAATTTGTTTATCCATTCACTTCAGATGGGCATTTGGGTTATTTCTCAAGGGCTGTTAGGACTAAAGCTGCTATGAATGTTCTTGAACAAGTTTTTTGTGTGGATATTTTTTCCTTTTTGGGTAGAAACCAGGTGTATTTGCTGGGTTATAAGTGTGTGTTTAAGTTTATAAGAAGCCGTTAAACTTTTCTATATTAGCTGTACCATTTTACATACCCATTAGCCATGGATAAGATTCCAGTTGCTCCATGTTCTCACTGGGTATTGTCAGTCTTCTTAATTTCATCTACTTAAGTTCATGGATGTGTAGTGGTGGTGGCTCATTGTAGTTTTACTTGGCATTTCCTTAATGTCACATACTTGCTTTAAATTTTTTTTGAAAAAATTATTGATTTTAGAGAGAGGCAGGAAGGGGAGGTGGAGAGGAAAGAATCAGGGGAATATGATTTGTTATTCCACTTATGCACTCATTGGTTGATTCTTGTATGTGTCCTGACTGGGGATCAAATCTGTAATGCTGGCATGTCGGGATGAGGCTCTGACCAGCTGAGCCCCCAGCTGGGGCTTCATAGACCTGGTTTTGAAGATTCTGTTCAAGTCTTTTTAAAATAGGTCATTTGATTTATGGAGTTGTAAGAGTTCTTTATATATTTTAGATACAAGTCCTTTGTCAGACAGCCGTAAAGTGAATTATTTTCTCTGGTTCAGTGGTTTGCCATTTTATTTTAAATATCTTTAAAAAGCTTTAATTTTGATTGTCAATTTTCAGTAAATTTCCCCTTTTGGTTAATACTTTGTTTTCTATGACGACATATTTTTTCACCCCAAGGGCACAAAAATTTTGCCAGTGTTTTTCTTCTAGAATTTTTGTAGTTCTAACTTTCGTGTGTTTAGGTCTGTGATTCATGTAGTAATAGTTTCTGTGTCTGGTCTGAGATAGGGTGGGTACGCATTTTTCTCCCCTGCACACAGGTAGCCAGTTGTTCCAGTACCACTTACTGAAAAGACTGTTCACTTTCCATTGCATTATCTTGGATCTTCATAATGAAAATCAGTGAATATGTAAAAAAGTGTCTATTTCTGCACTCTAATCCATTAATTTACATGTCTGTCTTCAGTACTACACTGTCATAATTATTATGCATTTTCAGTGAGTTTTGAAATCAAGTAGGATAAGTTCTTTAACATTATTTATTCTTCACCTTTAGAATCTTTTTGCTATTCTCTGTATTTTGTATTTCTATAAACATTTAGAATCAGCTTGTCAATTTTTACCAAATAGCTTACTAGGATTTTGATTGGGATTGGGTAAAGCTGAAGGTTGATTTGGGAAGGACAGGCAACTTGACAATATTGAGTCTTCTACTTAATGTGTGCACTGTCGCTCTCCATTTATTCAGATCTTTTTGAATTTCTCTGTTTTATGATTTTCACTATAGAGTTTTGCACATCTTTTGTGAAATTCTTAAGTATTTTGCATTTTTTTATTGTACCGTAAATGTTAATTTCATTTTCCAGTTTATTGCTAGAAAAAATATGCATATTACATAACATGTAAACATATATTTACTTTATATTATATGTCATACATGTATTTTTTGAGACTTCTTAGAGTTTTCTATGTTGATAATGATTATGTCCGTTGAGTTTTATATCGTCCTTTTCATTCTTTTTCTTGCTTTGTTGCTATTATTTCCAGTACAGTATTGAAAAGAAGTGGTGGGAGCAGACATCCTTGCCTCGTTCCTGATGTCAGGGGCAGCCCTCCCGTCTCCTTCCTCAGCGCCGCTGTTCGCCGTGCTCCGGAGGGGGTTGCATGCCCAGCTGTGGCTCTGCTCTCTGGTGTGGGAGCGTGCGAGTCATGGGGTAAACGTGGTGCATCTTTCCGCAGGCCCGTCTTTATTTGGAGATTTGCAGGAAAACTTTTTAAAAAGATTTATTTATTTATTTAGTTTTAGAGAGAGGGGAAGGGAAGGAGAAAGACAGGAAGAGAAACATCAGTGTGTGGTTGCCTCTCCCGCACCCTCTACCAGGGACCTGGCCTGCAACTCAGGCTTGTGCTCTGTCTGGGAATCTCAAAGGGCGATCCTTTGGTTTGCAGCCTGCACTCACTCTACTGCATGAAAACTTTTATGTTCAAGTGAACACTGACATATTGAGGGGCAGTGTACAAAATGCACAGTAAGTTTTAGTTTATAAGTGACTCAGATTTTGGTGGAGCAGCCTGTGTCTCTGGAGCAGCCAAACCTACAGCTAGTCTCTGAAATGTTACAAAGTTTTAGTGTAGGTTTACCAACCTATACCTTTTCTCTACTTTGAGTAGTTCCTTGTTTGCTGTATATCAGATGCAAATCATTAGAAAGTGATTAGGGACCTCATATTGTAAATTCACAAAGTTTTGAATACATGGATGGTTAGCCATGTTTGGGAGAAAGAAAATGCCTCATACTGTGTTAAAATACTGTAGCAAACAAAAATATTTACAACATACTTCATTGAAATTGTGGATGAGGGCACTTCTGAGAAGTTTCTAGAAAGCAAGGGTAGAAATTAAAGGAGCTAACTGTTTCTTGTGTTTAGTGTGTTGTATTATGCACTTTACATAAAAAAATTGAGTACTTTCTATTTCTACCTTGAGACTGGTAAAATGTGCATTAATATATTTACAACATGCTTGTCTTTTTCTTTAAAATAGGTTTCCTTTCAGTCTTGATTTTTAAACCTTTTCCAGTGAGATTTTTAGAGATTTAACCCTGTTTTCGGATTTCTTAGGAATGTGACTCTTGCAGAAGACAGCAGCAGTAGTAGTGTGCTTGGTTTTTTTGTTCGTTTTGTCTTGTTTTCTGTTCTCGGTCAGGAACCTATAAAGGCCTCAGAATTCTCTCCCTGTATTTCAAGTCCTCTTCAGTGAAGCTCCGTCTGTTGGGCCTGTGTTTGAATATCAGTACTGTGTCTTTCTGCTTTCCCCCCCTCTGTGTCTTTGCCACTTGTCTCTCCCTTTTACTTAATTAATGCTTAATCATTTGTCAAGGTCAAATTTCACCACCTAAAGTTTCTTCCATTTCCTTAAGCCCACATTAAACTTGACTTACATAATCAATATTATTTTAGTAGGTTTTGGTATATTTTAATTTTATCTGCTCAATAGGCTTTTGGGTTTATTGTAAAAACCAAAATGAAAATGTTTAGTGCAGTGCTATAGCTGCTTAAGATACCTGATTTTTTAAAAAATATTAAATCAGTATTATAAGTCACTATTGACAGTTTCACTGTGACAGTTATTTTGGACTTAATTCATTTATTAAAACAGTTTACCAGGAACCCAGTATGATAGGCTGTAGGGGATACAAATAAGACTGAGTAAAAAATGAGCTGTTATAACTGATAATATCCCCAGCGGGTGTGGTTCAGTGGATTGAGTGCTGGCCTGTGAACCTAAAGGTCACCACCGGTTTGATTCTGAGTCTAGGGCACATGCCTGGGTCCTGGGCCAGGTCCCTAGTAGGGGGCGTGTGAGGGGCAACCACACGTTGATGTTCCTCTCCCTCTCTCTTTCCTTCCCTTCTCCTCTCTAGAAATAATAAATAAAAACTTTTAAAAAATTATAAACCTGACAATAAAATTACAGGTGACTTTAGAGTAGGCTATGGGAATTTAATTGGTGGAAACAGAAGTTTGCTTCTTTCAGAGTTCAGCCCTAAGGGGAAAAAGGGAACATGGGGAAAGTTACAAAGTGCTTTATAAAAAGAGGAGAGGCACGTTTGGAAATGGTGGATAAGAACCATCAGAAAGGGAAAGAATGTGTAAAGGAGAAATGGGATATGGAAGGTAAAGAGGTTAAGAGTTGATAATGATGTGGGTAAATACAGAGAAAAAAGATTCGAAGGCACTCACCTGTGCCTCGTACCTAATGGACTTTATTTTCTCCGCAAAGCACGGGGCATGCCCTGGAAGTAGGGGACACACCAGCAGGACAAGAAACTTACTTGAGATTGACAGCTAAAAGGAGAATGAATGAGGCCAAACTGAGACCCGAAAAGCAGTCTGAGTGGACGAGGGCAGGGTGGAAGTCACGAACGCGTGCTTGCGGCGCTGCGCAGCTCTGACTCCCGAGGCAGCCCGATTGAAGGAGCCCAGCCAGACACGCAGCTGTCACATGCTGGCGTGTGTTGAGCACAGCCGCCACAGCGAGTTGAAGTCAGTGAGAGTGAAGGAGAGTAGGTTTAGAATGGGGAAGAGAGGTAGAGGTGCTAGAGGTGTTCATCGGAAAGTGTGCTTTTGTAGTTGAAGTGCTAGACAATGTGTTACAGTAGTGAGAGACTTCTTGGAGAGTGTTGACAGCGCCTTGTTGAGTAAAGTGTTTTCCATTCCTTTGGACTTTGTAGCCTGTGTTTAAGAAAGTTTGAAGAACAGTTTTCTGTGCATAGTAGGATTAAGTTCTCAGACTGTGAGTGAAGTGTATTAAAAGATGTTACTTGAAATGAATGTCTAAAGGAAAAAGCTTTTTCATGTTACCGTCTCTGTATTCTTACATTCAGAAGGGTTGCTAAAGCAAAGGTCCGTGGTTTCCTGTGGTTGTAGTTTATACTGCAAGAGTTTGGTTTCTGATGATTTTTTTTTTTGTAAAAAATGCAACCAAAAAATTTACTTCCTTAACCATATGTTCACACTGTTGTGAAACAAATTTCCAGAACTTTTTCATCTTGCAGAACTGTTCCATAGCTAACATAGCTCTGCTATTTGTCCCTTCCCCAGCATCCCCAACCACCATTCTGTGCTTTGTCTCTGAATCTGACTGCTCTAGGCACTGTGTGAGTGGAGCCATACAGTATGTGTCTTTCGATGACTGCCTTGTTTCACTTAGTGCAATGGCCTTGGGCTCATCCATGTTGTAACCTGTGCCAGACATTCCTTTTTTAAGGCTGAATAATATTCTGCTGTATGTATAAATTACATTTTGTTTATTCACTTAATCAGAATATGGGCGTTTCGGTTGCCCCATGTTTTGGTTGTTGTGAGCAATGCTCTCGTGAGTATGGGTGTGCAAATAATTACCTTAAGCTCCTGCTGTAATTCTTCCAGACACATACCCAGAAGTGGGGCTGGGCCTCCGACCGCTGCTGGGTCGTGCGCTCTGGTTTTTGAGGGCCTCCGTACAATGTGTTCCGTAGCAGTTGCACTGTTTTACTAATGATTCTTTTAATGTGAAATGATTGGAAATGTGAGCTGTGCTTGTTTAGTTCCATCTTTTTGAGAAGATTTCTTTTTAATAGTGATACTTCCTTTGGTTATCGTTTTGATACTGAGAGTAGTAGCTATTTTTGTGATTAAAAATAGAGTGAGTATGCAATGACTTATGAAATAAATATGGACTGTAGAAACGAATACCTTTTCATGTTTTGCTTCTTTGCAGATTGGAAAAATGAGGTACGTCAGTGTTCGGGACTTCAAAGGAAAAGTCCTTATTGATATTAGAGAATATTGGATGGACCCAGAAGGTGAAATGAAACCAGGAAGAAAAGGTGAGACTTAATTTCCTGAATTTGGTCCTAATACTGGACTGAATCAAAAATGATCTAAGTGACCCTAAGTGACCCTTATTTCGATTGTTGGAAATCGAAATAATGTTTGCATTGTACTAGGAAGAGGTCCACATTGGTTGATTCATTATCTTCTGTAGTCTTTTGGGTATGACGCTTAGCTTTTATTTAATGAGGTACCTTAAATATAGCTATTGGAATAAAACCCAGAAAAAATAGTACCCTTAACATCACTTCAGTTGGCTGCTAATTTACTTCAATGTAAATTAAAACATTAAAAAAATTTTTTTTAAAGCATTGATTCTGAAGTAGAGTAGGCACTATCTGGGAAGTTGCAAAATCAAGAATGGAAAATCCTGGTTCACACAGTTTCCTTTTGCGTATTCGTTAGGGTGGTATTATTTAAATGGGTTTCTGTCTTTTTGCTTCATCTAGCACCACAGAAGCATACTTTATTAATTAACCCAATAGCTAGAGAGCATTGTGTACCAACATAAATTTTTTATGGCTGGGTAGTTAACTGCTTTAGGTTAATCTTGAGCTGATGAAAAACTTCCTCCTTATTTTCTTCTACTTTGCCTGCATACAATTTTGAAAGGCAGTTTGTTTCTTCATGTATTTTTTAGGTTTAATTAAGCTTAACCCTCTGTGTTTTTATATTCTGCACTTTCTTGTTCAGCCTGCTTCTGGAGTGGCCATCCCAGTTGTTCCATTGTGGCTAATGCCAGATTTCTTTTCCTGTTCCTGCAAAAGTGCCCTGGAACAACGAGCTGAGCTTCCTGGACGCCCTTCCTAGGGGCTGTCCCAGCACATTCCCCCCTTTCCCCTCTGTTTGGTGGCCTCCCAGCAGTTTTCTGAGATACATTAATTCTCCAGTTTAGTTTATTTCTGTTTGCATGGGCCAGGTATTAGAATACTGAAAGTTTTAAAGTACAAAGTTCTTTCTGTTCATAGTTTTACAGTTTACACAGGATAGTGTCATTAAGCTAACCTTCCAAGTGTTTACTTGTGCCCAGTGATCTGCTAAGCTTTTAATTCAGGTTAGCTAATTTAATCATTCACAACGACCCTTGGATGTATAAGAACCATTTTAATGGTGAGGAAACTGAACCTCAGAGGTAGTGTAGTTGTTTTAAGGTCTTAAAGTTAGTGCTAGTGAGGCTGGGACTTGAACCCCGCGATGGCATGATTTCAGAATGTGGATTCTAAGGAGTCCTGTATGGATCATATCCCAGGGATTTTCCAAAGTGAAATGAATGCTTCTGGAAGAACTCAGCACAGAAGTCATTCACCTTGAGTTCCTGTGGAAATTTGGAGCAAAAGCTGGAACCAGCTAGATGTAGATGTGGGATGTCACATACCAAATTTGGGCCTGGCTACTTGGCTTGCTCATGTGTAAGCATTTGTGAGATACATCATGAAATCATTGAATGTTCTCACTGGGTGTAAAATGTACCAGTGGCATGTAGGATGCGGTGTCTAAAAGTAAAACTGGACATAAAATTGACCTCAGGTAATTGTGATGACTCTGTAATTAACAAATTAAGAGATTTTATATCAATATTACACCATTGTACGGTTCAAAAATGGTCATTTTGATAAAAAAGAATTTTAGTTGAAAGTATAAAAATCCTCAAGAAAGCTTAAATAGATTGTCAGTTTTTTATTTTTGAAACTTTATTTTAGGTATTTCTTTAAATCCTGAGCAATGGAGCCAGCTGAAGGAACAGATTTCTGACATTGATGACGCAGTAAGGAAACTGTAAAGTCAGAGCCATATAAAACTTGTAACTGGTCTAGTTGTTTTAATCTGTCTTTTTACATTGGCTTTTGTTTTCTAAACATTTCCTCCCCCTCCCCCCCAAGCTATTGTATATTTGGATTGCAGAACAATTTGTAAGAATATGTTTTTTTTATGTGCATTATTAAAAACGATCTGAATGAAGATCATTGTCAACTTCATTGAGGAGGATCGCTTTGTGCCCACCACCTAGTGTAAAATAAAATCAAGTAATACAGTCTTAACTGTTGTGGCCTTCTTTGATCAGAAGAATTGGTACTATTTAATTGAGGCCAAAAGTTTATAGATATTTGAATTTCAACCTTTTACATTCAAAAGGATTTGTATTGTATTGAATTTATAAACTTTTGATTTGTGAAATCCATAGTTGCTGTGTTTTCTTCTACACAAATGTCCAGTGACACTTCACTTTCCTTTTTTTATCTTTACTTCATTTTCCTTGAATAACTTCTGCTCAACTTTCATTTTTTTTTGTTCTTGAATATATTATGCTAATCTGGAAAGTCAGTGAAACTGTTGACATGTTAGTTATCTCAATAAGGTACTTGTAATTAAAATACTATATGGAAACTACAATCACTAATTCTACTGTATTAAATATTAGGAGATATAGTTTGATAAACAACATGGCTTGTATGAAAACTCTGAGCAAGTAAGTCTGTTTCATTACCTGTAGTGTTCTGTGTGGTAGTTATCTTTTTGCTTAGTCTGCAGAGGATGATGGCTTCTTAGATGTCTGACTTATTTTCACGTACTAAACATGTTCACCATAGGAGGATGTCTATAAAATCAGAAATTGTTAAATTAGACTAGGATTTAATAAAAATTGTGGAAGCTTACTGGCCTAACATTTTATTTTACAACATTGAGTATGGATTATATATAGCCAGAGATACCATTGAGCTTTTACCGTTAGTAGTAGGGAATGTGATCAATTTTTAGGGGAAAGACTATATACTTGTGGTTTTTGGCCTTTGCTTCAGTAGCCTTAGTTCTTTTGCAGTTAATGTACTGGACTTAAATGTTACCAAGTTTTAGCAGACGCTCTGATACAATTTTCAATGAACCATGATGACAAAGCAGACACAGATAGAGGCATAGATTTCAGGGGCTTGGCAGCAATAAATAGGGCATGGTGTGGCCTTAGGAAAGAGCGTGAGGGAACTTTTACTGAAGTTAAAGAAGGCAGTGAAGATGACGCAGTTCTCTTCAAGCTAAATGATATTTTGATCTCTTTGATAGGACACAATTCTAGATAGAATAGTGAAAAGAAAGGTTTAGACTAGACATTAAAAATTCCTTGTTGACAAGTTATTTTTGGTAGCTAAAATAAAATTTAAAGTGGTTACTGCTATATCAGAGAGTTGTACTATTACACCAAGTTTGATTGCTGTGTCTAGAACATTTTATAGAATTATCAAGGATTTGATTTCAAAACCATCTGCCAGGCCATGTGTAGTTATCAATTGTCTGGCAGCTATTCTATTTTGAATATATTTTTTTGCATTTTTGGGTTTTTTGAAAAAGTGTTTTTAGCAGTAACCGTAATTGTTGTGTAATTGAGGAAATAAAGAAATTCTCTTCTGGTATTTTAGCCTTCATCAAATGATAGGTATTAAAGTGTGCAAATAACTTTTTTATTGATGACTTCCCCCATTTTTGGAAACGCGTGTCCTGTTAGCTTAATCGGGTAGATTGTAAAGTATTCCCTATATACACAAAAAGGGTAGTTAGAACACAGAACATTGATTTTGGTGTAGATGGAGAGGGAGTGATGGTTGAATGTCCGAGGTTTATATGAATTTAAGGGGTGTATGCATTTTGAAGCAATCTGCTAATAAAGAGATGGTGCTGAAGTCTTTTATTCCCTAGGCATTTTCTAGCTGTCTAGTTTAAAGCCTTCCTATAAGGAGTGTTTTTCTGGCAGAATTTGGTACATTGACTGAGAAATTCATTTCAATAATGTTACTGGATATGCAATATATAGAAGTTATAAATCTTCTTTTGTCTGTAGGAAAGGATGAGAACTGGGTTAAAATAATAGCAGAATTAGCTTGTACGGAAAGAAAGAGTACTTTTTCCCCCTGTTTTAACTTGACCTTCTTGGTACGATTTCCCCAGGCAGAAAGCTCGGCACTGGGGGGCCGCCATTTCTCTCCTTGCTTGCAGTGCCAGAACGGACCGAGTTAATACTAGCCGTGGCCTGTCACGGCTGCAGGGCCTTTCTCCTGGGGTTTTACTCTCTGTCTTCTAAAGTTACAAGCAGCATCTGACCCATTTCCAGTGCTCTTGGCATTTTATTAAAAGAACAACCAACCACTAAAAAATACTGTGTATCATTTGATGATTCTCTTTTGTTTCGCTTCATAAATGCTTAAGAACTTTTGAAGACTTCCTACCTCATTAGCTAGTCAAGATTTTGTGATGGTCAACCTATTCCACATAATGCTTTTGGAAAAAAGACTGAAAATTGAAAGTACGTACATCTTGGCCTTGGCTATTGAGAGGAAAAGAAAAATAATTGAGAAGTAAATGTTTCTGACATGGGTATGTTAGAAGAATACTACAAGCTTGAAATGTTGAAGTGCTGGCTAATATTTCTCCTGCTAGTTCTTGCTATTCACTTTTTATGGAAATTCCGTGAGATACTCAAAAAAGTTTTTTTGGTGTGTGTGTGTTTTTTTTTTTTTAAGTAGCGTTTTTCCAGATAAATTCTAGGGGGTAAACATTTACATAGTCACAAATACGTAATTCTGTAATTGTGGACACCTGTATGCTTTGTTTGGTACATCTTCCATGGAGATGTCAATGAATACAATGCTCCATCTGTGAATATTTTAAATGTTGAAATAAAAAATAAGAAATGTGCCCTCTGTGTCATCCCAGTTTCACAAACCTGAAGATGAACGGCTGAGTTATCTGTTGAATGGGCCTTTCCGTGCGAGTGCTTTGGGAATGGGAACTCGCCAAAGCGTGTGGATTCTTCTGAGCATCTCTGGGGCTGTATGGTCCACCCGATCCAAATGGAAAATGCAAACACTAAGGGGTATACACAGCCTCCCCGCCCCTGCCCCCCCCGCCCCTAATGATTTGCAGTGTGATTATTCCTCGGTGTACCTAACTGTATAATGGACTTCCTGTGTATTTCAAACTTACGTTTACATTTATAAAGTGTCTATTTTCCCTTTCTTGATAAGTGCTTTCACTTATATATATTGAGATCTCTTACTGTTTGAATTTCATTGTTTAAAGGTTTTGTTTATTTTTAGAGAGATGGGGAGGGAGGGAGAAAGACGGAAACATTGATGTGTGGGAGATACATTGATTGGTTGCCTCTTGAATGCTCCCAACTGGGGACCTGGCCTGCAAGCCAGGCATGTGCCCCGAGTGGGGGAATTGAACCAGCAGCCTTTCCATTTGCAGGCCGGCACTCAGCCCACTGAGCCACACCAGCCAGGGCTTACTGCTTAAATCTCTGTTTAGGGGAACTTATGTGGGATTAGAAGGATCCATGGAACACTGCTTGTGACTCTTATTTTGCCCCACACACTGAACTGTAAAACACTGTCTCAGAAATCCAGTAAAAAAAAAAGTACTCGGACACACTGACTTTACAATTTTATAGTATAGCTCAAAGGTGTAATGGGACTAGCAAGGGGGTTTTAAGAACATGACGCATTTAAAAATTTACATATAGAGTATTTACTGTATTAACAGTTCACCCAAGACCTAACGTCCATCTGTGTAAAAGAGACTCAGAACTCCCCCGGCTGCCCAACGGCTTTATATAAAAGTCAGACAGAGCTCAGAGCTTCCCAGACGTGCTTTTCAGCCGTTTTAGTCCTAGGTTCACAGTGACCACCTGTTTCTGACCAAAGTGAAACACATCTGTTTCTTTCTGATTTCACTCTTTGGCTTTTGAGGGTTTTAAATTATCTTTCTGCTGGATAACTAACTTTAGGTTGGAAGTGATGTGGGTCACTTCTGTTTTTTACCTGCCAGGAAAAAACCACTTATCCTCAATTTCAGTACTTGGATTTTGTAACTACTATAAGCCTTCGGGGTAAGGAAGACTCTATACAAAGTGCTCCTCTTGCCACCGAAGTCAGAACTCACTGAGAATTGCCTATGTAGTAGCTCACGTGTCTTGGAAAGTGATGTAAAGTTGCACTTTGTGTTTTTTGCCTGAGTCTTCTGATAGGTCCCACTCTGGCTTTTTATTTTTTCCTTACAAACAATTAGCCGTTGCTGGAATGGTACAGAGAGCTCATGTATCTCTTCACCCGGAGGCCCCATTCAGACTGCCAGTTGTTCCAACAGTGACTAGAGCAAAAGCTTTCAACCCATTTGATTGGGATGTCTGTAGTCTCAGTCTGACACAGGTCGTCAAGTCTCTCCTTGACTTCTGCAACCTTCACATTTCTGCAGTTTGGTGATTCGTAGGTCACTGGTGGTGGTGCCAAGGGCGGGGAAGGCAGAGTCCGCGTGAGGAGTGGAGACTCGGCAGCCTGGCTGTGGAGGACGAAGGGGAACGAGGTGGTAGCTGTGGAGGGACATTGGATGCCTGGACGGGAGGGTGGGTTTTACACGCAGCACGCAATGTCTAATTAACAGTACGGATTTGGCTGTGTTTGGGACCTATTGCAATTGACCTTGGTGTCTGCGGCAGTTACAATCACTTCCCACTTCTGTTTTCTGGTGACTTTGAAGTGTCCCCGGAACCATGAGTACTTCTAATAATTTTAAAGAAAAAATAAGGTACCTACTTCATTGTAACATCAAGAATTTGAATCACTTTGGTTCTCAAACCACTTTTCCCTCCTACTACAGTTGAGCTGCTCAAAGTGAGACCATGGAGGAGTGCAACAGTGCGTGTGGGCAGCTGTGCACACGTGTGCAAGGCCAGCCCTGAGCCCCCTGTTTATTTTTTGAGGCATGAGCCCCGTTTCCTGCTCACCGTTGGCCTTGGAAGATGAAAAAGAGAAAGAACATGTTCATTTATTCTCACTTAAGTGATACGAAAGGAGGAAAGGTAGTGAAAAGATCTATAGCAGGAGTCTGAAGATGGTGAAGGATTTGTGGATGTTCGCCTCAATCCAGGATCAGAATTAATCTGGCTTTCAGGTTTGAAGACTAACCGTTTATATTAACTGGAAAATAATTTCAGAAGCCTTATGGTTTTCCTTAAAATTCCTTATTCAGAAACAAACGACTTGGTATCCAAGCACTCGTAAATAGCTCTTTCTGATCTGTGACTGTTTCTGAGTACGGGGGAGGCTTCTTGCTCACTGCAGGACCACTAGCTGGCAGGCCGAGCGAGCGCTTAAGAGACAATTGGGAACATTTCCAAAACGCTGAAGTCCTGTAACACTGGTTCTTGGGTTTTGAAGTAGAAGGGAAGCTACTGCTGGAGGAGATAATTCAAAGCCAGTGTTGGCAGCAAGCCATTAGAGAAAGGTTGATCGGCGTGGCACCTTTAAAAGATTAAAAAATGCACTGGAGTTGGTTTTGCCACCTTTTTAACTCCAGCAATCTGCAAGAGGAAAAAACTCAAGTGCTGCTAACTCTGTCCCGTAAGTATTGAAAAGAACTTGGGTTATACACTCTTCATCTTCGGGGATTTTTTGTCTTAGGAAAGGCAGAAGCACTCTGCCGCAAGTTCCACGAGAAGGGGCTCTCGTCATTCATGTGTCACGGGGAAGCGGACGTTTCCACAGAGTAGCTCACGTGGTTGCGGCAGCACGAGCGGCACAAGCAGAATCGGAATCCACATCCGGCCAACCTCAAAATCCGAGACCGTGCTGACCTCACCGTGTGTGTGCGCCCGTGATGCTGACTTGGACAGTGGACCGTTTTGGTTCGTTGGTTCAGTAGTGGACTCTGGAAGAATCCCTCGCCCTGATTTCCACTGGCGGCATAAGCTAGGACTTGTGTCTGATGCAGTGCCTCTTGTTGAGAATTTTTTTTTTAAATTTTATTTATTTATTTAGAGAGGGAATGGAGGGAGAAAGAGAGAGAAACATCAATGTGTGGTTGCTGGGGGCCATGGCCTGCAACCTAGGCATGTGCCCTGACTGGGAATCGAACCTGCGATGCCTGGTTCGCAGCCTGCGCTCAATCCACTGAGCTACGCCAGCCAGGGATTGTTCAGAATTTCTTGAAACCATTTCACCCCACTCCCAGCAGCAGTAGGAAGGTCAGTTAGTTATCCACACTTCACATTCCCAGTACATGGATGCATGCTAGCGTTAGTGACTGCCAAACCCTTCAGTCAACGCTAAACTCTGAGTGTCTGTGTTTTATCAGTTTGAGTTCAAGCCACTGGCCATCGCTCCTTAAAGAGAGGTTGATTTACTTTTTTAATTTTTCTTTTCAGAGACAGGGGAAGGGAGTTAGAAAAAGGGGGAAAGAAACACTGATGTGTGGTTGCCTGCCGCATGCCCCCATCTGGGGACCTGGCCCACAACCCAGACATGTGGCGTGACTGGGCGTGGAACTGATGACCTTTCCTTTCGCAGGCTGGCACTGAGCCACACCAGCCAGGGCAGGTTGATTTATTCTTGGCTTTAGGGACTAGGATTTTTTTTTTTTTTGCCTAATCTCTACCAATTTCAGGTGCCATGGGTGGGACTTGTGATTGTGTAAGAAAAACTTAACTAGTAATGAAGATAATACTAGGAAAAAAAATTACATAAAATCTGACCTTCCCTCGCCCCAACTTTTTAAGGGTGTAGTGAAGTTCGAACTGGACGGGTGTCTCCTGACAGTCAGTGTAGAGACTGCGCTAGACGTGGGCTGCCCTGGGGTGCTCCTCCAGGTCTATACTACACCCCACCCTCGACCCTGGGAGGCTGGCCTGCAGGGACGCAGCCGCAGGCTCCTCTGCTGTCTGGCTCCTCACTGGGCTTGGCCCGTGCAGATCCCTGCTAGGAAATGGGACAGTGAGGAAGAACAGAGGTCAGATATTTCTTCCTCTGGCTCCTCTCCAAGGTCACCTTGGCCTGGCTCTGTGTTGCTCAACTAAAGGTGACCTCTTAAGGGCACCTCTACCCAATTCTCCTGATTTCCAGTGGTCATTCCCTTAACCTTGTCCCTTTGGGCTGAGAGGGTTAACTGTGTGGTTTTCCTACACTCATATATATATTTGTAAGTGGTCTTTATTAAATCCTCTTCAAATTATGATGAGTAAGTATCCTGTCTGCTTCCTGTTGGCACTGAGTGCTACAGCAATAGGAACCAGAAATGGCCCCAGGAAACTGACCCTGAAGGTTGTGTTCTGGGATGAGGTGGCATGTATATTTGGGGAGGACAGGGCTAACGTCAGTGTGGGGGCAATGGCACACGAGTAAATTGGTAGACAGTGGTGCCACAAGTACTTAGGAGAGTAGCAGCATGGAATGCAGTACAGTTGAAGGTCAAGACTTTGATAGACCAATCGGCTGTGGCGCGTCATCATTATGGTGAATTGTGACTAAAGATTTTCCAGACCTTACTCTGACAGCCTGGAGGAGGAAGGTAGGTGGGGAAAGAAAGTAAAAGCTGTCAACATAAAAGTAAGACAGTTGCAGAGCTAGAGAGCTTCCACGGGGTCTCATCTGTGGTCACAGCAGTTCCGGGACAAGCCTGAGGTGGGTTGTGAAGGCTGCACAGTTGTAGCACCAACTAAACGCTCAGTCCTGCTAGGTCTCTAAGGGCACTAGTGGGGGAAGGGCGTGATGGCACTTTGACAGAGGACTTGAACCTTCACATTTCCCTGGACCTCCACTGCCTGCAGAGGCAAGCCATACCTTTCCCTACTGACTTCAGTTCCATAGCCAGAATTAGATCCCAACATTTCCTGTGGGAGTGCCAGCCCGCTTCCAAGAGGAGAGCCTGTGAACAAAGGATGGAATTTTAAGACTTCTCTAACCTGAATTGTAAGGCTTTCCCTCTTGGAGGAGCCCAGAGAACATTTGTGGGAGGAGCTCCTAAGTGTCAGACCAATGGGGTCAGAGATGGGTGTGGCCTCTCAATCTAGTAACCACTTGAAGAATGTGTATATTCCAGCTCAGTGACCTTGAACTTGATTTTCCCTACCACATGTTTTATTCTGAAAAATGCCAAATCTACAGAAAAGCTGAATAGTAAAAAGAACACCCTTATATCTTTTGCCTATTATTTTATGACATTCTTTCTCTTTTTTTGCTGAACTGTTTGAAAGTTACAGATACATACATATACACATATATACATACATACATAAACATATTCACACATGTATATAATATACAAAACTTTTTGAAGGAACTATTTGAAAGTAAACTATAGACATTTTATTGTTCAGTACTTCAGTATGCATTTCTTAGGAACATGCATATTAACACAAATAACACTTCGAATGGAAAATAACCATATTTTTCAAAACAAAAAAATTAACAAGAAGAGTTACATTATTTTATACGTTACCAATCTCGTTATTGGAAGATTGTTGGATTCTTCCATCTGCTTCTGCAGATAACCTTTTGTAAGACGTTATTTGGGTTGAAATATGTGAAGAAAACTCAGGCTCACAGGAACATTTAGTTAGAAATGGGAGGAGAGTTTTAAAATGGGCTTCTCAGATGGTCGTGGTTATTTTTTGATAACGACCACAAGACTTGACAAGTGATAGTTTCTTAAGGGTTAGTGGCCCTGGAAACTTGCTCAAAAGGTGGAATTCCACCGTTGACAACAGAAGTTGTCAGTTGTCTTCCTCAAAGTGACAGGCTCGGTTTATTCCTTTTTGAGAAATGCCTGCCGAACCCACATGCCTTCATCCTAGTCTGCCCATCACTCCTGCAGGTGAAAATGCGTCCTGTGGAAGAAGGCAGTCGTTCGTCCACAGCCCAAACTACTGTGCTCAGGCTTTTCCGGAGGCAGCCATTGGACTTCAGTGCACCTTTCCCAGGAGTGAAGACTTTCTTCTACCTAAGTTCACGATGATCATAACCTGAGAAAAATTTAGTCGTTTTTTTCTAATATTCAGTTCATATTTAAAGTTCCCGAATTGCTCCCCTAAATGTCTTTTGTTTCTTCCCTGATACAGTATCTGACCAAGGTTCATGTCCTTTGTTTGGTTATTCGTCTCTTTTAATCTAAAATAATTACCTACTATTTTTGTTTCCCATAATATTGACTTTTTTACAGGAGTCCAAGCCAACTACTGTGTCCCACATTCTGGACTTGCCTGTTTCTTCATGGCTCAGTTCAGGTTACATGAAAGAATACTGTAGAGGTGCACTTCCTTTTTTAATTAAAAAAAAAAAATTCTCACCGTAGGACATTTCTTTCATTGTTTTTAGAGAGGAAAGGGGGAGGGGATGGGAAAGAGAAACACACACACACACACACACACACATTGATGTGTGAGAGAGACATCAGTTGGTTGCCTTTTGTACTTGCCCATACCAGGGTTCTTATGCACCCAGACCAGGGATCGAACCTGCATCCTAGGTATGGGCCCTGACTGGAAATCAAACCTGTAACCTTTCTGTGTGTGGGATGGCACTCCAACCAACTGAGCCACACTGGCCACGGCCAGAGGTGAGGTTCTTACTGCACGACACCATGAGGCACGTCAGGCCAGGCTGCTTCATTGCGTTTGATCACTAGGTGAGCTAAGATGGTGATTGCCAGATCTCTCCATTTTAGAGACCCTTTATATTTAATCCTTGGAAAAGTATGTAAGTTTTGGGAACCCAGGATGGAAGGGAGGAGTGGTTCCAATGAATTTGCAGTAGAGATGGCCCTTTGGCCACCTTAGACTTCTTAGGCCACTGAACCGCTAGGCAGGGTTCCTGTGTGGACTGGGATGATCGATCTGGATTGTGCACGGGAGCCTGGGCTGTGGAGAAGTGTGTTCAGGAACCAGGGGGTTTACCGGTGATCTCTTTTACTCCCTTGATCGGTTGTCCTGGGGAGTGAGAAACTAAAACAGCTCACAAAGAAGACAAGAAGACTTTGAACTGCCATCTGGTAAAGAACCCTGGTCCAGCCAGGATGCTGGAGACAGTCAGGGGCTGGGGATGGGCAGTAGGGAAAGGCAGCCACAGTGACCAGCACGGACCTCCCAGAAATCATGGCTGTGTTTATGTAACGTAATTGTGTCTTGTCTCCCTCTGTTTTTTTTGAAATAAGTTATATGGATAACACCCATGCTGGCCAAGTTTTTAGGCTTAGGCGAGAGTGTGAGAAAACTGATATAGCAATTTGCAATGATATGGTGGGTGATAGAACTTCATGGCCACTCTGTGATGGGTACTCAGTCCTTCAGACCAGAGAAGATGCTGAATGCAAAAAGGCTTGTGATGTAGTCATGGGCCAGCAGTGTCCACGTCGTTATGGATGAAATGAGACATTCACATGGACAACCGAGTTCAGTGGAGGAAAAGGGACAGCATGGCTTTTCTCTCAAGGGGAGCAAAAGCCCAAGGCCTCCGCCATGACAGGCCTTTATTGGGTTTCTCCATCCATTACATGATGGTCCTCATTTACTATGCACAGGTTTGCTTTAGGTGGTTACCTTTTACAGAAAACAAAGGAGCCAGTGCCACTAATTACATCACAGAAGAGGGATATTTGCAAATGAAAAGTCAAAAGTGGTTGAACTGGTTACATTCATCCTTGGAAAGTTTAGCATGGATTTTAGGAAGTTACTTTGCAGTATGTCCTCAATTCAGGGTGAGGGAGTTTTAGCAAAAAGCAAGACTCAAAGTGTCCTAGGTACATTGCAGGCCTGATTCCCCACAGGAGAACCTATCCATGGGCGTGGGTCCTGTGCATCTCCGAGTGGGAGCTGGGCCCACACCATGCAGAACGGTCTCCTACAGCTTGGGTGCCATGTACATCCTCTGTCTATCCCTCCAGATCCATCATACAGTGTCCTGGGAGGCTGGCACGAATGGATTGCATCCTTGGGCTGTGCTCTCGCATTGCTCGGTGGGTCTGGTCCATGGTGACAGGACAGTGAGGTGGAGTGGGGTCACGTCAGGCCGGCTGTGTTTCTCATCTCCGCTCTAGGCAAGGTGACTTCTGTGTAAATTCCTTCTTTTGGGTTCTAGTCACTTCTCCTTCCCCTTGCCTTTTGGCTCTGGGATGGTAAGAGTTCTTCCATTATTGCTACCCCAGGGTTATAGCATGGTTGCTCTTTGGTTTGCCTAAGCCTTCACTCACCTCTTTGTAAATAATCTATTTTAATAAACATACTTTTTGAGTTAGCTTAATTTGAGTATGTCTTTTCAAATTCGGAGACTGACTAGTAATGGGCAATAGGATTAGCAGAGAACTATTATCAGGATGAGAAACCTTTACCTGGCCTTGACGATTAAAGTCAAAGGAGGATCAACTGAGTGTGTCTTCTGACCTGTCTTTGGCCTTGTAAAGAACTCTGTTCAGCTATTTAGTGTGTTTGCTCTTCTCGTGCTGTGTGGCCTTTGAAACCAGTCATGTTAGCCTAGGGAGATGGTCTTTCTGTGGGCTGTGGGTCTCAGGCAGAGGTATCTGGCATCTGGCCTCTTGATTGAGTCTGTTCCATGGACCAATTTCAGCCAGTTTTCAGAATTCCATTCCGCCATTTCACTGCCCTGCAGCTTCTGGGAGATGTGGGCATTAAAAGAGACTTTCAGGCTTCCTTCGTAATGTGGCCTGGATGCAGCTGGCTCCTGTCGTTATTATTGGAAAAGGGTCTCAAACAGAGTCTTCCTGATGGCAGCAGTGCTGACGGCTCTGGCGTATACCTGTGCCTCCATTCATGAGGGAAGCCCATCACCAATTAGCAAATCATCTTCATTTGTGTAAGTCAACTTCAGTATTTATGAATGTCCCATACAAAGGAGATGGAATTGCCTTCTCTGTGGGCTTGACAAATAGGAAAGGTAAAACAATTCTGCCAGACTACTCTGGAAAAGTTTGTAGGGTAGCAAGTGCCTTATTCTCAATTGGAGATGCCACTCCAAAAGTCACACAAGCCAAGTCCAGGAGAGGATCCTTGGGCACCACCTACTGGCCATCTAGGGAGCAGCACAGCTGCTCAAATTGTGGTCAAAGACATGTCATTTCCGAAGGGTGGTAGACCAATATGTTTGTAACATACAACAAACAGTTATTAGAAAAATTATGTAACAAATAAATACACATGAAATACAAGTCTCAATTTTTATTATTAGGTTCATTGGACAAAGAATAATATTTTAATAAGTATAGTCAGAACAAACAAGGTAGGGAAAAAAAAATAAAAACTGCCCATGGTTCATTGTAAGTGTAAACAACACTAAAGGAAAAGTTAGAGTAAAACAGCTGTTTCCCGATATGAAATGCCTAAACACGGTTTTTGACAAATGCCACTTGTACCAATATTTAAGTCTTGTGCCAGATATTTGTACGGATATTACCAACATTTAAATTATTTTAAAATTTAAGTTTTAAATGTGATAAACTTCTTGCTTGTTAAAACACCTAATGTCGATTGGGTTAATGAAAATGTCACTGAGAAGGGATAATGTTTTGTTTGAAGGACATGCAGAGTAGAGAAACCAGCTCATGGAGGCCTGGTAGTGGAGGAGGGAGAAGTTAGTTTAAAGCAACCTCAGCACACTCAGTATTATTAAATTTTTATGCAGAATTAAGCAAGTGGGGTTATATTTTCAAAAGTCATCTTTTAGCTTTCATAAGTAGTCAATCCTAACCATTTATCTTATATTGTTTTAGTTATGTTTTGATAAAAGAAATGAATTTCAGATCTATCCCCATCTTTTGATAGAAAATAAAATTCAAATCATTCTATTCTATATTGAAAGTATTGTTAATTATTGTTAAATTATGGTAAATGTTATTATAGTCTACATGTATAAATTTTTCCTTTCTGAATTATAACTTTTGTTTTTGCCCTTAGACCTTATTTGCCATTGGAGAATATACAATTGTTTAAGTAACATCTCTAAAAAGTAGGAACCAACTTTTTACCTTAAATATATAATCTTTATTGCTTTTTAAATTACCATTTAGTCCCCTTATACTCCCCCAGCAATCACCACACTGTTGTTCATGTCCACGAGTCCTTTTTCTCTTTTGCTCCATTCCTCTACCCCATAACTTCCCCCCGCCACTAGCTGTCATCTGCTTTCTGTCTATGAGTCTGTTTTGCTTGTTAGTTCAGTTTGTTCATTAGGTTCCACATATGAGTGAAATCATATGGTATTTGTCTTTCTCTGACTGGCTTATTTCACTTAGCATAATGTTCTCCAGGTCCATCCATGCTGTCACAAGGGTAAAATTTTCTTCTTTTTTTATGGCCCAGAGTAGAATTGCATTGTGTAAATGTCCCATAGTTGTTGTATCCACTCATCTATTGATGGACACTTGGGCTGCTTCCACATCTTGGTGATTGTAAATAATGCTGCAATGAACATAGGGATGCTTATGTTCTTTCAAATTAGTGTTTTGGGTTCTTTTGGATATATCCCCAGAAGTAGGGTTGCTGGGTCAAAAGGCAGATCTATTTTTAATTTTTTGAGCTATCTCCATACTGCTTTCCATAATGGCTGTACCAGTCTGCATTCCCACCAATAGTGCAAAAGGGGAACCAACTTTTAAACCAAGAGTTTGTCCCTGACTTCAAACATTCTCAACATACAATGGAGAATGCAGGACTAGTTGTTTATGATCAGCTTCTCTATTAGCACATATTAGGAGTATTCTTGATGTCAAAGCATTAGCTGTCATGTCACTCACAATATTTGTTATGTCAATAAACCAATAACATGATCATCCAACTTAAAAAAATAGGAAGACCTTCTCAATAAAGGGAGGAGTACATTGTATTGATCTGCAAGGGGAAATATGAGAGGATAAGAGGTAAAGAGGCATGATCTCCAGTGATTTAGGGGAAACTTTGTGTATAAGTGTATATACATATATACACACACACAGATGGACAAAATTATACAGCAAACTGGTGAAATGTTAAAAATCGGTGACTTTTGGTAAAGGATATATAAGGATTCATTGTACTATTCTTGCAACTCTTCTGAAAGTTTGAAGGTATTTCAAACTAAAAAAAGAAAAAAAGTAAAAATAGATGAATATTCCACTGGGAAGTAACCAAACTGCCAAAAGCTATGTCCACCACCATGACTGTAAACTTTATTAAGTCCTTTAATACAGTAAAAACAAATAAATAATATAAATTACTTCTCTACTTTACCTGGTAGTATAAAACCATAAGTTAGAAAACTATGATTAAGAATTAAAATAAATGTGAAAATTACAGGATATCAAAAGAAAGGCTTACGTTTTCTAAGATTTCTAACAGATCTCCTGTTAGCTTTAGGTCATAGGTGACAAAGAAATGTGAAACAGTGCACGTTGTGGTGTGGCCCTGCTGTTCGTGACTCCTACTGGCAGGCAGTTACCACGTGACACGGCCGGACCCGAAAGGACTGTGCAGCTCAGAACAGATCCTGTGCTTGGATGTTGCGCCAATGTCAAGTTACTGCAAGTGTCTCTAGATACCTGCCCTCAATTGCTGTGCGTAACTCGTTTTTGGGCCAATAGCACACTTTGACCGGCACGGGTGTAAAGGAGACTGGGAGGAAACACTCTCCCGTTTTCCTTCTCCACACACAGCACTGTGGTCTCCAGACGCGTGGCTTTTCCCCCCACACCAAGCAGTTCTCCAGTTCTCTGTGAGTGCCAACTAGGTGTCACATAATTCGGTTCAGCGCCGACACTACCCAGAGTAACCCGCTACCCAGGCTAACCTGCGGTAGCATCAGATACCACAGGTTAAGTATGGGCTTAGTCGCCCAGGACTAACCCCCATCCCAGGTGCAGGCAAGTCCAGGTCGTCACCTGTGCTTCTGCCAGAGTGGCTAGAAACCGAAGGTTCAGCAATGACTGCTAGTAATTCTGCTAGCATGACTCACAGAACTCAGGAAACTCCTTAGCAGATGATCAGTGTATTAGGAAAGGATGCAGCCGCGGAACAGTCCGATGGAAGAGATGCGTAGGGCAAGGTGTGGGGGAAGGGCCTTGGAGCTCCCACGTGCTCTCCAGGTGCGCCGCCCTCCCAGCATCTGTACCACCCGCTCACTGACCCGGAAGCTCTCCATACTCTTTCAGTTAGGGTTTTTAAAAAAATTTTATTTATTTTTTTAAATGAAGTCTTCCTTATCATAGATGAGATTGACCAAATCACTGACCATTAGTGATTAATTCAACCTCTCTCTTCTCCCTGGTGGTGGGTGGGGGTGGGGGAATTTGAGGAATGGGATGTAGCAAATTCATGGGCTGGAGACCATAGAACTCCATCCATGAGCTGGCCTCACTGCCATGGACTGAAGATGTCCTCCCGAAACCCACAAGGTGAAGCCCTAACCCCCAGTGTGGCTGTATTTGGAGAGGAGACTAACCCCCAGTGTGGCTGTATTTGGAGAGGAGGCTTCTAAGGAAGTAATTAAGGTTAAGTGAGGTCATAAGGGCGGGCCCCTGATCTAACAGGATTAGAGTCCTTAGAGCAGAGACACTTGTCTAGTTTCAGACGCACTTGTCTGGCTCCCTTGGACTGGCATTTGGATGGCTGGGTATTGCTTTTCCTTCATTGCTCTATACACCGACAATGTGCGTTTTCACTTAGAAATTTTCCTTCCAGATTTTCTGCTTATTTTCTTGGCCGCCATTTTGTTATTTTATTGCCACTGCTGAATATTGGGTGTTACAAACATTAAAAAAAATCATTTCTTCAGGTATTGCTGAAGGGGAACTGTGCTCTTGTTTTCCTCTGCCATCTTTGCCTTTTTACAGTCTTTGTTTTTAGCCACAATAGATGCAGGCGAAATGTGTACAATGGGACATTAAACAAATTGTGGAAACTCATTCTCCTCAAAAATCATAAGCTGTTCATTATTTTGCCAGAAGGTGGTAGCAAAGTTACAATTAGACCTTGGGTACAAATTTTCAGTGTCAACACTCAGTGAAAACCAAACAAACAAGCAAAAAAAGAAAAGAAAAGAAAGAAGAGAGAGAGAGAGAACAAACCAGGAAAACAATGAAATGCCACCTGCTTATTTAATCCTTGATTTTTATCTTATAGTCCTTTTTTTAGAACTCAATATTACTAGAAGGAAAAAAAAACTATAAAATAAATAGGATTGTTACTCCTTAATTTGATGAAATAAGTGATTACTTAAAAATTATTTGAGTCTAAGCCTCTTTATCAAACTAAATTTCTACCCTGTTGATACTACTCTCTGTTGCTTTAAGAGCTCAAAAATAAAAAGTAAAATTAATGGTAAACCAATAAAGTTCACTGCATTGTATAAATTTGCACAACAGTATGCCACTTGGTGTCAGATTGCAACATTCAACACATTCTCCAACAGGAACCTGTTGGGAAAGAGAAAACCCATTATGGTCTAGCTGTTGTGTCAAAAAGGAAAAGAAATGAAAGAAAAAGATGAAGAAGAGGACTGAGAAGGGAAACTACATCTGTATCTTCTTACACGGGTCTTTGGGGAGTGGAAGATACATTGGCCGGAGCACCATGTTAATCGGCGCAGTGTCTACCGGCCACGATGGAAATTCCTCCCTGCCTTTGGCGGGAGTGGACTTGGAAGGTTTCTTTCAACCTTAACATTCTGTCATTCTGTTTTTATGGAGCAAAATTCCACAGACTCCTCTGGCAACAGAGCCTCAATTTGCAATGTCTCACAAGTCTCAAGAGTCGGGGAGTTTCGTGGAAGTCCTCAAACGCGTTACAATGCATGGCAGGCTTCCGAGCGTGTGTACAGGGCAAGGGTTTGTCAGTGTGCTGGCATGTGGGCCGTCAGAGGAACCAAGAACCACAGACTGCTTCTCTGCATTGGTGCACTTATAAAAGACGAAATCGCACCCCAGCAAGGGGACTGCTTTAAAGGAGCGGGGAGATCCTCTGAACAGGAAACTCATGCACTGCACGTGCTTCGCCTTGGGCTGCGGGGTTCCCCTAAAGTCTGCATTGGTGGGCTCAGCTGCCAGGGATTTCTGACGCGTGGGAGAGCCCAGTGGCTAGCAGAGGTCATATGTCCACTTTGGTGCATAATGTGAACCAGACTTGCCTTTCAAGACACCAGTGTGTTGTCGGATGCTTTAGAACTCATCTGGATAGCTGCAGTGGTGTTTGCTTTCAGCCGTGGCTCTGTGTTTCACAAGAGATTGTCTTTGCTTTCTGTACAGTGTGTCCTTCTTTGTCATGTCCTCACTGGTTCACACGCAGCATTTGGAGTCAGGAGACCTGGATTTCAGCCTTGGACGTGCCACTCTGTAGCTGCAGGGCCTTCGTCAAGTTGTGCGACTCCTGGGAGCCTCAGACTTTTCCTCTGTGGAAAGAGGATGACATTGGAAATAGCATTGTTGAAGTGAAGTGGGTTTTCCTCACATAGGAGTGTGTATAGGGTTCTTCTCAGTCTTCTGCTTCTGGCAGCTTAGGACAATGTAGAAAGACAAGCAGTAATCAAAGCAGCTTGTTGTGTGATGCAACCAGCTGTATTCCCACATGCCGCCGTGTCTGTGAGCTCATCCTCCAAGCCCGTGTTGGCTGGAATTTGTTTCATAACCACCCAGAAGGAAGGGTTGCGAGGAGCCTGGCAGGTGAAGAAAATGCGTGTGGAAGGCCTGGTGGGCTACAGGAGCGGTGGGGTCTGGGTCGGACCGAGGCGAGCACACCTTGTTCAGAGAGCAGCTGTCACTCTCCTGCAGCCCATTGTGGATGCTTGGAAAGCAGGCTCAGGAGTGCCAGATTGTTCCTTTTTTCTCAACATCGGTCATGGACTTTTAAAAATTCAGTACTACAGAGGTTAAAAAACAACAAAAGCCAAAAAACACGCCCCAGATCTAACCACGTTGGAGCCTTGACATAGCCCAGCAGCCACCGTGTTTCAAACTCGGCAGGTTCCCAGACCAACTCGTCTGGAGCAGCTTCTGTGGAATCAGCGTCCGGGTGGAGCGAGAAGGTTGGAGGAGTGCGGGCTGGAGGAGGGCAGAACTCGGTGTGAGCCTCTAGGAATGGGCAGACGAAGTAAAGAGGTTTGTTACAGGGAACCAGTCTGCGTGGCAGTGGTGAATGTAGCTCAGCCCTGGTTCGGAAAACCGATAGGCGCGAGGCGGAACACAGGAGTCAGGCCCACAAATCGGCTTTCCCGTGGGGAACCAGGCCTGCATTCTACCTAGGCTGCTTTGAGGCTGGCTTTTGCTAAAACTCCCTCACCTTGAGTTAAGATAGCAAATGTTTAATGCATATCTTTGAAGTAACTTCCTAAAATCTGTGCTAAACCTCCCAAATATGGAGTTAACCAGTTCAACCTGATCTGCAACATCCTTTTCTTTGTTATCCGTAGGAAGTAAACAGTAACTTCCTTTCCAGTGTATAATAAATGAGGGCCTTCCTCGATGTAATGTACCCAGAAAAGCAATAAAAGCCTGTCCGGGCAAAGATCGGGGAGCTCTCTCGCTCAGAGAGTGGCCATGCCATCCATTTTTCTCCACAGGACTTGTGCAGTCCGTGTGAATTTGTTTGGCGCATCCACAACACCGTGGACACATACAGCACTAACTAGAGTCCACATCAGTTTGTGGCAAGAATAATAAGACAAAAACAGCAAATCCTTGCTTTTTTTGGGGGTCAAAAGAGAAATTTTTAGTAAGCACACAGGTTAATAGAACGCAAAGGTGGGGCTTGGTCCCCAAATATGGAGAGCCCCCAGTAGAGGCTATGATTTTCCCCAAAGTGTTTCAGTTTTCTGTGTCAGCGTTTCATCACGGCTCTGACTCGTCCACAGGTGGGGAAGAGGAAGTGTCTCCTTGTCCCAGGGCACAGACCAGTGTCAGTTGCCCCCAAAACTTCATCGTACACATGCCAAGTTGAAGCATGGAAGACACCTTAAGATAATGATACAAACATTTCAGTCAGAGGAATGGATGTGTGGGGAATGGTTTAGTTTATTTATGGAGATGTCCTTTATCTCAAGAATGATTTCTCTGCTGCTCTGCGATGAAAGCTGTCGCATATCCATTTCAACCCATTGCTTTGACTTAGGCGGGTGAGAGACGGCTTTCAAGTTATCAAAAGTAAAGAGCATCATGCAGCAAGTATCTGTTTTACTAATTCAGCATTGCAAAAAAAAAATGCTATTTCTTAATGTTCCAGTCTCTGTAACTGTCTGTATTTCTAGATTGTGTTTACTATGTATTTTTGGTTCAGATACTTGAAGAAAAAAATGGTTTATTTGCATTTCAAATTCCTGGGTTATGTCTTAGTTATGACTCAGGTTCTGCTGATTGTCTTAAAACTTCTGTTTTGTAATGTTTTTCTGACTGGATGCCAGGAATGTTGCAAAGAAAACCCAGACTGAGAAACCCTAGTGAAACTGAGGCAAACAGGAGCAAACTTCATGCAAATGAGAAAGAACTTGTAGTTTTTAGCAGAGATTTCAAGTGACTGGGCTTTTGTTTTGTTAAGTTTCACGGCATAACCCAATGTCTCCTGAGTGACTGTTGTGTACCCTCTATTCAGTCCCTAGGGTTGGGGTGTAGGGACAAATGCAACATTCTCGTTCTTGCCCTCAACGAAATTGAAATTCAGAGATACAGTCATTGAACTTCTCCTGAAGTTCTGCCGCGGCTGACGAATGAGGGCTGGGGGCCGGTCGTGTTCCGGGCAACAGGCTAAGCAGGCGGTAGCCCCTGAAAGGCATTGGATGGAGCACACAGCCTGCTGGTGAGACTGTAAAACACCAGCCAGGTGTTTATGGCCTCGAGAAGTATGTTCTCTCTGAGCAGGCGGGTGTTTTCTGGAAAAGGAAATGCTGCTCAACCACGAAGGCGCTGTGGTCTTTGCCCATGAAGCCCCCTCCCTCCGGAGCCTGGGCCAAGCACTGCACTTTGTTCCAACTGTGAGGAGTGTGTGGAGACACCTCGTCCCCTGGAGCGATCAGACTCCTGATGCCCGCTCAGCCTGTGACTACATTAACCTTTAACCCGCACCCCAGCAAGGGCAAGACCGTTCCAGGAGCTAGTGGCCTTGCCTTCTGTGTTAGTCTGCTTGGGCTGCCATGACAAAATGCCACAGGCCGAGTGGCTTAAACAACAGAAATTTATTTTTTCACAGTTCTGGAGGCCGTAAGTTCGAGACCAAGGGCCACCACGGTTGGTTTCTGGCGAGGTCTCTCTTTCTGGCATATAGACGGCCGCCTTCTGGCTGTGTCCTCAGACGGCCCCTTCTCCATGGGTTGAGGGAGAGAGATCTCTCTTGTCTCTTCTTCTTCTAATAAGGACACCAGTACAATCGAATTAGGGCCCCACCCTTGTGACCTCATTGAACTCGACCTCATTGAACTCGACCTCATTAAAGGCTCTACTTCCAAACACAGTTACCTTGGCGGGGGTGGGGAGAGGGTTAGGGCTTAACATATGAATGTTGGGAGGACTTGATTCAGTCCATAACTTCTTTTACACATTGGATCATGTCATCCAGGAAACAGTAGTGCCTGTAAGTAATTATCCTCCACTCCGAATTTTATAGAAAAACAACCACCAGATCCTTCCAGGTGAATACTGGGAAGGTAATGTTCTGGGGAGGAGGAGCTGCTGGATCCCAGAAGCCCTGTTGTGTGGCCCCCAAGTTCCGCATTCCTGGGGGGCATCTCTCAGATGTGCCCCTGCCACCACCTCCACTCAGGGTGGGTTCGGGGTGGGGGTGGAGAGTATCATTTCCCTTTAGCCAAACTGGCCTCTGCAGGGAGGCATGACCCTTCCACTCACGCCCTGTGTCACAGCTGAGCCAAAGGTCAGGTCATTCCAGAAGGCTTTCCTAAGAGCTAAGAAGTGGCAAAAGGCAGAGCATTACTTTCTGCAACAGAAAGCACAATAATCCTCTGGCCAAATCCTCCCCTGTGTATGGCCCACTGCAGAGAGCTGCCTTGCTCCTTAGTTCCGAGGGTATTAAAAGACACCAAAAGCTTTCATGTTGTATCCCAAAAGCATTCCTATGCTCCTTTTTTTTTTCCCCATTTCTATTTCCCCTTAGCTGGTAACCCCAGCAGGGGCCACTCCTCTGCAGAGAAAGCCATGCAGACAGAACCCCAACATGATAACTGTGTCACAAAGCCCCTCGACATTTCATAATGGCATGGCCCTTTGCTGGGTGTCATCTGCGTGTGTCCGTGTATCCGGGGATGTGACTAAAGGGGGAGTCACCTTTATCTTCTCAGTGCTCCAGATTAAGCACCAAGATGTGCTAGGAACCCTTTGTGGAGTAGATGGTTCACATGTCATCTTTCTACCTGGGTCCTAGCTGATCTCTGCCTTACACTGGGCTCTGTTCACTAGAGCCTCATCCTTCCTTCCAAATGACAGACATCTGATGTCCCCGGTACAGAAATCAAAAGGGACAAGACCAAGTACCTAGATCAGATCTTGGAGAGTGTATTTCTTGTAATCACCACAGGACCTCAGACAACGTGAAAGCCTGTCCCGAAACCTGATTGGCTCCCACATCGCCCCATGGCTGTGAGGAAAGGACTGAAATCCGAGTGTACGCCCAGCGGCAGGGGGCATCTACTCTTGGTGGGTGCTCATTACAGAGATGCCGTTCTGCTCACGTGCACGTTTATCTACCAAATAAGAACTGATAGAAAATGTTTCTGTCTAGGAAAGGAGAATTTTAGCAACAAAAACCAAGGTCTCATTTATTTCCCTAAATCAGTTGAAGCTATCAATTCTCAGCCTTCTGCCATCGCTCTTGAGGACAGTTTCCGGTCTGAGGTCTGGAGAGGCTGCAAGGCCCGTACCCAGCTCGGACTCTCAGCGCACAGGGTGCGTGGTGCTGTTGCTGGACCCACTCTGCATCCGGGTGTAGACTGACCTCGGCGTTCCTTGTTTGCCCACGCGGGTGTCGTCCTCGGACTTCTCCTTCAGAACAAGTTGCATCATCTTACTAGTTCGCTCAGCTGCTGAGTGAAATGAAATATTTGACCCACGTTCATTTGATATCTGTATGAGAGTAATAAACTTCAGCCTAATTCCTCAAAAAGAAAAAATTACAGAAGCTTCGAGCACTGTGTTGTGATCTTTGCGGAGACACGTCCAGAAGGTTTGTGTGCATGTGTGTGTTTTAAATAGACAAGCATAGAAGAGACCATGAAAACAGACTCAATTTGTCTTTGAAAATTTTTAATTTATGTGTTTCCAATTTTGACTAGCAGGGTAGTGTGATAGCTGTGAGCAAAACCTTTTCCGTTCATGGATGTCCTTGAATTAAAACAAGCCTCTCAGTCATTCATTCCCACAGCAGGCTTTTCTCAAGGGCCCCTGTGTGCACAGCAGGTATCAGGTAGGTTCTGAGGGGCGCAGGAGTGGGAAGTGACGCGCTCCTCACCTCCCGAGGGTGAACAGCCAGGACCCCCAGTGGGGAGAACAGTTCCTGCAAGGAGCCCGCTTCAGTAGTGCTGCCAGCTCGGTGGCCTTGGTGGGGAGAAGGGGGGCTGCGAGGATTAGAGCAGTTTGCAATGAGTGGGGTTCTGTGTCTCTTAGCCCCTGAGCTGATGGCGGGCTTACAGCTGAGGACTCCCCGGGTTCAGCAGGACATGTCAGCGAATGACTTAAATGACTCAATGGAAAGGAGAGCTGGGAGCCCAGGCTTCTAGGTCAAACACGGCTCGATGGCAGGAGGATGTGGCAGGGAGAGGAGAAGCTGGGAGAAAAGCAATGTAGGAACATTAGTGCAAGTGCAGGAGAATCTAACCCGACCATGGCATTGACTGGAAAGGGAAACCTCGACGTGGGAGCCATGGGATGTACCTTGAGGACTGAAAGTCCCCCGTACAGTGCCTGGTGGATTTGGAGCGTCTCTCCTGCTAACGACTCAGAAGACTTCATGATGGTATGAAGTTAATCTTCACCATCTACAACGCTCTCTAACACTTCTAAATACCTGCATTCTTACTTCTGCTTCTTATCTCTGTCCAGACTATCCACGGGAATTTCCCCCCTCGTTTAACCTGCTTTTGAGTCTTCCAAGCTCAGCTCACGTCTTCCGTCTGCCGGGGGCAGTGTCTAACAGTCAGCAGATGTCACTGTCTAATAGTTAAGGTGTCGCCAACCAAGCTTCAGGTTCCCTCTGATGGATTCGCTCCCTACTTGGTTGGCTCTGTAAAGTCTAAACTCTGTGCGTAGCATTTACTTCAGACAACGCTGGGGCCACCTCTTCACTTCAGATGCGACGCTGGGCACGTGTCTGGGCGGGGTGTGCGCTCGCGGGCTCCCGCCAACTCCGGAGGCAGCACATTGCCTCACGTACTGAGAAGCCACAGCTGCCCTCCCAGGCGGACTCAGTGGCATTCAGTGGTATCTACCCCTGGCCCGTTGCCCTCTGGACTTAGGTCTTTAAGTGGCAGCCAAAGTCTTAGCTGCAAGGATGGAGATGGGATCAGGTACCGCATGGTCCTCGGCGTAGGAGCCAGTCTGGATGTGCCCTGTCACTTGATAGCAGACAGACACTCTTCATCAGCTACTGAGGATGCCAGGCACCAGGAAGTAAGTTGAGGTCAGGGAGTTTGTTTTATCTACTGATTTGGAAAAATATTTAGCCTCCCTGGAACAGGGATGTGCATTCCGTGTGCCTGAAGCCATACAATTTGGCAAGTCCCGTATCAGATGCCGAAAACTGTTATACAACTCAGTCTAATTTAGAGTGCAAGGCTGCCAGAGGGAGCCAGGTCTCTCCTTTGGTTCAAAAGTCCCCTCTGACAAACGTGGGGCCCCACGATCAATATTTGCCCATAATAATAATGATGATGAGGATAATAATAATAATATCCATCGTCCAGATTTGACCTACAGTTCAAGAACACAGCTTTGGATAACCAGAGGCTAGACCTTGGCGCAGAGGGACATGTGAGGACTTGTGCAACAGTCTGGCCACCCCGCAGACAAAGGCAGAGGCATCTGATGTGGGAACTCAAGTGAAAACACCCCTCAGCCTCGTGCTCTCCACAGCTGGCTCTGGCAACCAGGAAAGAAAAGCCACGTTTCTTGTAATTTTTTCAAAGAAGAGACCATTGCATGCCTCAGATAATTATTATTCAAAATTGTCTTAAAAGATTTAATTCTACTTAATTTTGTGCGTTATACATGAGTCTCCAAGAGCTAGCACTTAAGACTTTGTTCTCTGGGAAAGCAACACTTAATGGCAGGTAAGCAAACTCCAAATTGGTAGATTTTGCTTTCCACTTGCTTCCCAAATACTGGTTACTGATACTGGTGTTGTATTTGCGGATGTGTGCACAGAATTGTGGGAAGGGTATCTGCTCCCAACCTGTCACCCAGCACATCCTTCAGTCTTCGCGTCTTTATGTTCTGTTCATCACAGCAAAGTGTGTTCGGTGGGACACTGCTTTTGTAGGCTAGGGAAGAAAGATCCCGGGAAAGACAATGGTAACCGAAGTTAAACTGTATAGGAAGTGCTAGGTTGACTAACGTTCAACTGGCTCTTTAACTGTAGGGTCACTCAGAGCCTTTACTGTATCAAAGTAGAATGAAACTATCAAACAGGGAAGCCACATAAAAATTAAAACACAATGAGTATCTGAGTGTTGCCCAAACGTATCTATCTAAACTTTTTCTTCTAGAGCATCTCATGGGATTTGGGAATTTAGAGAAATAATCGCCATATTTCTCAGGACTCTTCAGGTGGCAAGGAATAGACACCAAACAGTAGTTATGGCAAAAAGAGGAAACCATTTGCTCAGGTAATGAAGTCGAAGGTGGGACCAGGGCGGGATGGCCTTGGGGACAATAGTGCGCACTGTGCAGTGACCTGTGTGGGCGCCTTTCAGTGTGCTTCCTGTGCGTTGATTGTTCGATCATCCCAGAGCCCTGGGAGTTACGCACTATTATTGCCTTCTTTCTACAGAAGTGGGAACTCAGGTTCAGAGGGGTTATTTCCCAAGGTCACCCAAGCAGCCAGACTCTCAGCCGGCGCTTGGAACCACTATGCATTTTGTGTCTCCAGGGACTTAAATGCTGTCAGGGTTTATTTTCTCTGTGTGACTCTCCTGTCCTTGGGTCTGTTTCATGCTCTTCAATGGACTTTCCCCGTGAGATTCCAGCCCTGGCTCCCACCACTTAGTTTGCCCCCTCACCTCCTTCCCAGGAAAGGGCTCCTCCCGCTTCAGGTTCTATTTAAAACATTTTGGAGAGAGGCTGTGATTAGTCTTTGACCTGAGGTCATGTGACCAATCTTGAGGGGCAGGTACACATTTTAATCAGCTCAGTTCACGTGTCACTACAGTGGCTGGGAGAGGAGAGACTAAAGATTAGCTGCATCTACTATATCACCGGGTCTTAATGGGTCATGGGAAGCAAGGAAAGAAAGAAGGCATGTGTTTGGAGGAGGCGCTGGGCACTGATATTCCAAACTCTGACACACCCTGGCATCTTTAGGGGTGAATGGGAGGTGTGTGGAGAGCTGCCAGCAGGGCTCCTAGCATGGGAGTAGGTTGGATTCATCATGGCTACGCTCTTATTCAGGCTGCAGAAGTGAAAGACCTTCCTTTTACCAGGAGTGCTAAACTAAGCAGGTGGAAAAAGTAGCTAGGAAGTGCGCTTTGTGTAAGTCACAGAGTCAGAGCAAGATGTGGCTCTTAGGGCAAGGTCTAAGTCTCAGTGGTCAGTCCAAGCCGGATGCAAACAACACCAGGTCAGAAGTCCAGGGAATGGGGCGGCCGGATCCAAAATTGTCATAAGGCACAGCCGTGCTCAGATGGAACGGGCCGGGAGCCACCGTCTAGAAGGCCGATCTAAGTGAGAGTGCGCAGGCAGGAGTCCAAACAGGCAGGAGGTCCAGCATGAAGCTAGGTCCGCGTGGACCCCCTGGGGCTGCAGGGCAGGAGCCCAGCTGGGTGAGGTCACGACCCAGTCCTCAGATGTAGAACAGGAGACAGAAAACAATGCCTTGCATTCCAAACTCAGGGACTGACTGCAGAGCCAAGTGATGCCAGAGGGAATTTCCTCCAGTTCCTAGAAGGGAAAGTCAACACAAACAACGCACTGATTTACTTCAACCAGCTGTACCCACACGTGCTAAAGGTCATCTCTGATTATTTGCAGGGACAGGCTGTCAGATCCCAAACAGTGCGGTGCTGTGGAGCGCGGTGATGTCAGCGGCTTCAGTTCTGAAGGGTGGTCTTCTTCATGTCAGTCTGCGCGACAGCCAGTGTGTTCTCAAGGTCGGTAAGGCATGTGGGCCTCCTCTTTTGGGATGACCCATGAGGTGGATCCTCACCACCTTTGACGTTGTTAGTGTCATACTGCCACTCTGATACATTACCAGACACTGAGTGACTCAGGACACACATTTATTATCCCCCAGTCCCGGAGGTCAGAAGTCAAAAATAGGTCTTGCTGGGCTAACGCCACGGTGTCGGGAAGGCTGCAGTCTTCTTGGAAGCTTTGGAGAGCATTCCTGTCCTTCCCCTTTTCAGCTTTTGGAGATCACCTGTGTTCCTTGGTTCGTGGCCCCTTCTTTCATCTTCATAGGTGGCAGTCTAGCCTCTCCCAGCATCTCTCTAACCCATCCTCCTGCTTTTGTTTCATCAGGGCCTCTGTGATTACACTGGGCCCCACTCCCCTTCCAGATAATCCAGGATAATCACCGCTTCTCCAGGCCCTTAACTTAACCACACCTGCAACGTTCCTTCTGACCCCGTGGGGGAACATATTCACAGGTTTCGAGGATTAGGTGTGGAAATCTTTGAGGGGCTGTTTGTCAGCCTACCCGGGTTGTCATGTTCACCTTTGAATCTCCGAACAGCTTTGGCTGTCTGTCACATACGTGCACACATCATTTCCACAATGTTGGTTCCACACTGGTCTGTGCCGGGTTTTAGAAGCACCTGCCTGGGTTCCTCCAGGGTGAGAGCTGCAAGCCCTGGAGGTAGTAGCTGGAGGTGCGTGCTGCTCCCCCGGCGAGGTGGGCTTCTGGAAGGGCTGTTACACATGCCAGAGGCCTGGTCATGCAGACGGCCCTTCTAGCCGTCGCATTTTCCTCCACGAGGGGACGAATCGCTCAGCAACCTCTGGTCCCTGCCTGCAGCCAAATGCACCCCCTCACAAACGGGATGCACGTGTCCCTCTGGAGAAACTCTCCAGCCCAGGCTCTGCAGGGAGAAACGCAGAGTGTTCACTACCGTCTTGTTTGTGATGGTGCGAAACTACAAACAGCTAATGTTTTCTTCACGAGTAGGATGGGTGAATAAGCTATTGGTAGATTCTATAGTGGTCACTGTGGATGAATTAGATGTGTGTTGATATGGAAAAGTATTAAAAGGTTAATACTAAGTGAAAACAGTAGAATTACATTGTTTATTTATATGTCTAGGATGTAAAAGCATAAATGTATGCTTGGGAGGGATGCTCCAGTCTCAGAGTTGGATTCCCCTCCGGTGGGGGTGGGAACGGCCCTGGATGAGGCCACACGGGAGAACGGCAGCCACGCTGGTGCATTTCACTTACGTGACAAAAAAGCTGAAATGAATATGGCAAAATGAAAACACTTGTTATAGCTAAATGGTAGAGATTGTGCGTGTGCTGTGTCATTCTCTAGACTCTCCTGCAGAGTTTGAAATATTTAATAATAAAGTAGTAATTAATTAAAAATTCTAAGCATATGATACAGTGTAGTTATTTGGATGATTTTAAAAAGCAATTGTTTTCTATAATTTAATGTTTAAAAGAAATTTGAAATAGTCCCATTATGAAGTCAAACTACATACTGAGGCAGTCAATGAGTTATAGCTTTTCACCCCGTCCCTAACTGAAAACTGATTTCACACTCAAACTGCAAGCTCTTCGATTGGTATGTAAGTAGCGATTTGCAGCCTTGTCTCTGAAGAGCCGGTCAGTGAGAACACACTCCCTTGTCTTCCTTTTACACAAATGTCACTAGGAAAGGGGAGGATGGGGTTTTATATTAACACTATTTCTTACTAAAAACCTCTCTAGCTGGATAATTTCAGCATGAGCTTGCAGGGCAAAGTCAATGTTCCAGAACTCCTCATCACCCCACTCCCCTGCCAAAACCACCCCCTCCCGCCACCCCCCCCCCACCCCCCCGCCCCTGCCAGGACTTACGCAACAGACATTAATTTCCTCTGTGGAACTAGATGGAAACATGTGCTAGATAAAAATTTGTAATGGATACAGAATCACCTCTTCACTACAATCATGTTGAATGTCCAGATAATGATATGAGAGTCCAGCTTCACCGGGTCTGTGTTTCTGCCTTACACAAAATGCTACAGGCAAGTTTAAAAGTAACTGCCACTTAGGGATTTAATTCGATCCTCCTGCCCATTCTTTTCTGATCACTAGTACTTCGTGCCGGCTTTACTCTGCACGTATCGCCTTGCATGCACTGTTTCTCCAGCCTTCTCATCTGCATGGGGAATCTGGCTCCATTATCATTACTTTATTTACCCCTTTGATCAACCCCCTGAATGCAACCAAGCTGCCATTTTCACTGCCACCCCACCCAGATGTCCTCACTCCCAGGGTGCTGCCACTGTTCCCTGGGCTGCCTTTCCACAGAGAGATCCTTCCACCTCTGCCCCAGCGCCCCACCTAGTGACTCCCCTGTGGGACGCCCTTCTCTTTGTGCTAGCTCTCGGACCCGCCCCGCTGGGCTCTCCTGTGTGTGAACGTTGGGTTTTCCTTGCGGAGCACTGAAACCCTGCTCTGGCCCTCATGGCTCCTCCCTCCCGTGGTGTGGAAGTCTGCCTTGCTCTGCCTCACCTGAGAGCTTTAGGGCTGAATCATTCAAGAAGAAAAGAGAAGGGCAGTGGAAAGAGGAAGGGCAGTGGAGGAGGTCCAGGCGAAACAGGAGGTAGAGGAGAAAAAAAGGGAGGTAAATGCGGAGAAGGAGGAGAAAGTGGAGGAGGAGGAAGAAGAAGAGGAGGAGGAGGAGGAGGAGGAGGAAGAGGAGGTAGAGGAGGAGGAGGAAGAGGAATTATACGTACTTTTTAATAATGAAAAGCCCCTAACCTTAACCCCACCAAATAAATGTTGAGCCATTTTTAAAAATATGGCGTTTTGAAAACATGCTACACTGTGGGCCTTCCTGGGGCTCCCTGTGTCTCTGCTTCGCCCTGGCTGTCAAGCCCCCTTATGTATATGTCTTAGTTCCTTCCTTCTGGGCAGGCCTGGGAACAATCTCAAGGAAGTTGGCTTCTGGCAGCTTCCTTTATCTTCCTCAGGCTTCACTGCGGAAATGTACTATGATTTACCTTCATTTTCTATTTTCAACAATCCCACTTCCATGCCCGGTCTCCCTTTTCTAAATAGGCCTGTCAGGAGCCACGTAGGTTTACCGGAATCAAAATTCCCAGGCTGGCCTGAGAGATGTATAGCAGTCTCGGTTTATTGCTAGACTTTGTTTATCAGGGACTTGTGGCTGAATTTCTGTACATGTTTATTCCTGAGCCTGGAGCTTTTTTCCATAATTATTTTTGGTCGTGTGACTCGGCATGGCACCTGGCACAAAAGAGGCAATCAGTGTATGTTTGTGGGGTTGCAGTGAAAGGTGCTGATGGGCACCATACTCCACAATGTTTGAGCAGTTGAAGAGCTGAAACTAGAAAAACTGTCATTTTCAGCCTCCTGGCTTTTCATTTACTGCATAGGTTGTTCCTGTGTTCTGGGGAAACCAGTCAGGACAGGCCTTTAGTTGAAAAGTGGAGCAAAGGCCGCTTTCTGGGTGGGAGAGTGATTGTTGAGTTACACACACAGCGCCGCTCTCGGGTGCAACTGCCTCGCCACCATGAACTTCGCTGTGGCGGAGGTTTTCCTAGGTCCAGAGCAAGGCTGGGGGTGGGTGGGGGGGTGTGTCGCATGTTGCTGCTCCAGACACTGGAGCCACATGTGTTCTTGCTCCCGTGGTGGGAGCCGAGGCCCAGAAGAGTCTGGGGATGCACACAGGCCACAGCCTCCTCTTGCCTTACGCTGCTGGAGGGGAGACCGTGCCAAGGAACTTTGCCTGGAGCAGAGGGAGCTGGATGGGGTTATGGCTGGTCCTACATGGTAGTATTCAAGATTGAATAGCCCACTTGGCAAACATTCTTGTAGAGAAATGTGTTCTGACGTCTTTTGGGGCTAAAGAACAATACTGTAGCCCTGGGGGCGGAGGCCAGAGTTTCCCCCCCAAAAGGAATGGACAGTCTGAACCACCAGCTGTCCTGGAAAGAGGTCAGTCTGGGGAAGGAGGTGGGAGCGTGCTGGGTGGGGGGGAGAGCGTCCTGTTTTCTCTGAGGCCAGGGGTCAGGTAGGCCTCGATGTGGACAAGCGGGCATGCTCAGAAACTTGGGCCATGTGCCCTGAAGGCAGATGGTGAGGGATCGGGGTGAGGTCCTGGATTTTCATCTATGCTCTGTTCCGTGATTTTGTAAACACACACCTGCGCACACACAATTTAAGTTGCCTACACTAGAAAAAGAATCCTTGGAGCCACGGGTGGATCTCATCACCCGCAAAAGGACTCAGTGCACAGGGCTGCTGTGTAGGTTTAGTGGGCGAGTGGGGTCAGAGGGCCTGCAACTGCGCTCACGCAACCTGAGTTTCCTTCCCTTGCTACTCTGGGGGACCTACTCGGGACGTTTCCAGGGAAGCTCTGGTCTCACATGCTCTTAGACTGGCCGTGAGCCCTCTCCTCCAGCCAAACAGGCCGGCTCTTTCTCCACAGTGTTTTATTCTGACAGGCACACTCGTGTGTGTCACGGGCTCACGGCAGCTCGTTTTCTGGTTCACCCTGAGTAACTAGAAAGGACGATGACATAAAGTGCAATGTCAGAGTGGAAAGAACCTCAGAGGTGAATCAGGTTTCACAAGGCTGCACTGGTTTGTCAGATGAAATGATGGTGTGTTTTTGGGACTGTCCTCCTCGTCACAGGGCATTTTGCACTTTTGCCTCCTTTAGCGACAACGTAAAAACATCCCACACAATTCCACGTGTCCCTGGGGTGGGGAAAGTAATGTTCTCTTGAGAACCACTGAAACCTTCCTTTGCACTTGCGGACATGTAGAGCTGCAGAGGTCGTGTGACTTGCCACACTTACAGAGAAAATGAGAGAGCCAGAAAAGAAACCAAGTCCTCCGACTCCTGTGGGTCAGTCTCACTGCCCTCTTCACCTGGGTGGGGAAACGAAGTTCGGAGCGGCTAAGGGTGTGCCAGAGATGACACAGCTTACAAATGGCATAGCCTTCGTTCAGCCCCAGACCTGGTTGGTTTCAAAGCTCACCCATTATGCTTCATCACGTGATGCTCATCAGCTCGCTCATATCCCGTTAGAAAACGAAGGCCCGGGCATCCTCGACACTTTCTGCAGGAAAGGGATACTCCACAGATGTTCTGATATGGTATTTCTACAATTTTCGAATTTTTCTCTTATCAGGTACTATGAAAGGAGACATTATGCAGGGGCAGGTGATGCAGAAACATCTAATTTTTTTACCCACATATTAACTCATTTTGAACTGTGCATATAATTAAACTTGCCCCAGCGGTGCCCCAGCCCTGCCATCCCAAGGGTTCCCAGTGGGTTAAAGGGGTAAGAGTAGTGGGAGAATCGAGTCATCACAAGGCATGCGCTGGCACAGCGATGCCGAACTCCAGAATGCCCGCACCCCGGTGGTCAGTGTTGTATTCACTTTGGGAGCAGGAGCTCAATTCCAGAAAATGTCATCTGGCCAGTTTAAGTTACATAAGTGATTTGAATTATATTGCTTACGTCATTTTGTTTGAACTGAAATTTAAAATTTGTTGTGGTGGTATAATTTAATAAGTGCTATAAATCCAAAGATTTTTTTACCCCCCTAATTTTGTTTGTACATATCTAATAATGTTGCAGAAAAAGTAATTTTAGATAACACTAGATGATTTGTGAGAGTCTTTCTTTGAAAATCTTTTATTTTTTAAATTAAAAGTGATCCTTAAAATTTTTTTTTTTTTGCATAATGAAAAAATGGGTTGGCAGCAGAGTTCCCTAAAAGAAAAGACACACAGTTATTTTTTCCATCAGCAAGTACTTAGGAGTTAAATGTCAGTGTACATGTACAACGTAACACATGACAGGAAAAGCTGTCCCGTCCAATACAATGCTCAGCAATGTTAGCTAATTCGTAATGGATATATTGCATTTAACTTTGTTCTCTTTATTAGACAAAAGTTTCCTGAATGATGTCAATAAATTTATATTCTTTCTTTAAAAACAAAGAAACAGTGCTCTAAATATTTTGGACTTTTCCTTTAAGAACTGCCTTGCAGTGCATTTCTTTGGATACTTTCAATAGTATGTATCTTCCTCCTCTGGTCACAAATGTGTTAAAGTCATTGCAGCAGATGTTCTGTGTTTGCCTGCCTAGCACCCATGCAGCCTTCTTTTGTTTACTCCCCCTCTGTTTTTCTTTCTTGAATGCACTCTTTCTTTTGTTGAATCTAACTATTTTTTAACCTTTTTTAATTGTTCAAGTACAGTTTTCTGCCTTACCCCCACCCCGCCCTCCTCAACACTCTAGTCCTCCCCCCTCCCTCCCCCGATTCCACCCCGTTTTGTTATTGTCCATGTGACCTTTATAATTGTTCCTGCAAACACTTCACCCTTTTCCCCTATTACCCCCTTCTCTCCCCCCTCTGGTCACTGTCAGCCTGTTCTCTGTTTCAATGTCTCTGGTGATATTTTGCTTGCTCATTTGTTTTGTTGATTACGTTCCTGTTAAAGGTGAGATCATTTGGTATTTGTCTTTCACCGCCTGGCTTGTTTCACTTAGCATAATGTTTTCCAGCTCCATCCATGCTGTCACAAAGGGTAGGAGCTCCTTCTTTCTTTCTGCTGCATAGAATTCCATTGTGTAAATGTACCATGGTTTTTTGATCCACTCATTTACTGATGGGCACCTAGGTTGCTTCCAGCACTTGGCTATTGTAAATTTTGCTGCTATGAGCATTGAGATGCATAGGTTCTTTTGGATTAGTGTTTCAGGGTTCTTAGGATATAATCCTAGCAGTGGAATTGCTGGGTCAAAAGGCAGATTCATTTTTAGTTTTCTGAGGAAATTCCATGCTGTTTTCCACACTGGCTGCACCAGTCTGCAATCCCACCAACAATGCTCTTGAATGCACTCTGGATGGAGTTGCCTATTGAGGTGCCCATCCCTCCTCCACCCTCACTCCCTGGCCTAGGGCTGGTCAGGGGATCCAAATGCTGTCAGTCAGCCTCTCACTGGAATGTGAGGCTCGGAGCAGAGTGACACTAGGACTGAAAATAGTTGAGGCTGACTCACCCTCATGGTGGAGGCCCAGAGAGGCTGTCTACTACTTACTGCTGCTTTATTCCCTTGTTTTACCTGGATTCTGTCTTTCTCAACAGCTGATTGGCTGTTGCTTTAATTCTGTGGGCTAATCCTTATTTTTCAACAGATCCCTTTAATTTTGACTAATTTAGCCACCATCATTTTCTGTTACACGCAACCATTGATGGAGTCCTTCCTAAGAGTGCAGCCTAGTTAGTGACCAGGAAACTTTGTCTGGGGCTGACAAAATAATGCAGAAAGCAAGTTGTACGTGGAGAATTTACTGGGACTCCTCACCTGGCTATGCACTCTACAAACACTTCCCGACAAGGGTGTGGGGCCCAGTGTCTTTACAGGTCAGATGCAGCTGGTTCTCTGCTCACCAGCAAGGTGTCACCTTGAGCATGGCACTGAAGCTCGGAGCCTCAAGGTTCCTCACAGATACACTGGCAATAATAATAGTAATAATAATAATAGTTTATACAATATGGTATTGTAAGGATTAAATAAGGCATATAAAATATATAGTAAACATTCAAAATATGGGTTGCAGCAAAAATAGGTATAGTTGTTCATATGAAAAATAATATAATAATTAATAATAATAATACAAGAACAATCTTCATTTCCCATACTCATGACTGTAAACTTACTTTCCCCCCACCCTGTATGAGGTATTATTTTATTATTATAATTTTGATATGTTCTATATGCCAATCAGTGAGCTGCGTGCTGGGGCTGCAAAAGATGAGAGAAAAGAAATTAAATCCACCTGTAATCTTCTCATAAGACCCATTGGCTTTGAAGAAGCACATTGATATTCTGCTTCAGGTGAAAAACAAGGAAGTAAGCACCTGCAAGGAATGCTTAATTAATGGTTGATGAGGATGGGCGGAGAAAAACAACCCTCAGTCTGCCAGAGAACGGCCGATTGGAGGAGGTTCTAGAGTGAAAAGCGATGCTACGATCCAGCCTGCACAAAATGAAGGAATAGTCATCATTTGGGTTTTATTTCTGGCTTTCTGTGTGGGATCACTGACTAAGGGACAACACCCAGTTTTGATTTATATTATTAGTTCACTGCATGCTCAGAAAGCAGACCCTTGAAACAGGAATTGGGGGTTGGGTGGCACCTCTGTTCAGGGAACGGAGTTTGCTTCCTTGACAGGAGGAGGGGAGAATGGGACCTGGGCAACTCCAGGCGGGCGGTGGCGTGGTGACCACTCAAAGTTATCGCTGCATCACAGCAAGAAGTGAAGGGAGGTGGCGGGCAAGGTGTGGGGGAGATCACGTGGCTGTGGGGCTTTGTTGCTATGGTGCTGGCGGTGTTTGTAAAGATTGTGGAGTCACTTGGCTTCTTCTGAGAACCCTACATGACATGAGAGAAACAAAAAGCTTTGAACGTAGGCTTACTACACAGAGGGAACCCAAAGACAGCTTTGAAGGAATCCTTCATCTTCTGCAATTGCGGAGTTCATACGGCCAAGGGGTAAAGGGTGAAGAGTTACAGAGCTAATTAAATGCTTAAACCTGCTGGGCGTCTGACCCTAGGGTCAGGGCACCACCAGGGCTGGACCGGGACATGAGGCATGGGTTGAAGACATTGGAGGAGACAGAAAGAAGGCTGAGAACTTTGAACCTGCCACTTCCCCTTAACTCTCTTGCTAGCGGAGAAAAACGCCACTCTCTCTAAGGGAACAAGCCTTCCTCGACTAAAAGCCATTTACATGGGAATGCCTGGCAATTGCCTCCCAAACCCAGTATCACCACGCGTTGCCTCTAGGCCCCTGATAAAGAGGGACAAAGCCTGGGCTGGGAAAGGAGAGCTGATACGCCTGGTCCAAGAGGTCACTGATGGGAGGTGGCAGGAGTCTGAGGAGCAAACGTGGGAGTGGATTCTAAAGGTTTTAGGCCAAGAAGGACAGCATGTAAAGCTCTTTTGGCTTGACTTGATTAACTCTGGAGAGCTCTTCCAGGATTCCAGATTTAATGTGTTGGCAATGGTGTGCCAAACTGGTTAATCCAAATCAGGACTTAGCCATCATCGAGTGGCAGACTATACTTTCCAAGGTGTTTGGAATATATATCCCATCTCAAGGGCTAAATCTGCTCTCTTGCTCTCTATCACAATGCAGATGGAAGGAATGTTGATCATCTTGTTATCCCACTATTGATGGAATTATGCTGGCAGGGCTTGGTCAGGAAGCAGCAAATACCTTGATGTCTCAGCATGACACACGGCATGCTGTGTGGTGGAAAATGGGCCCCGAGCAAGTTTAGGGCCTTGACCTCTGGGGGAGTTTCTAGAGTCCAGTGACCTGGGCCTCTGGGGAAATTCCTTCTAAAGTGAGAGACGTGTTGTCGTAGCTTGCCTTGCTCACCACGGAGAATGAGGTGCACAGCTGGGTGAGCCTGTTTGGATTTTGGAGGCATAGATACCCACTTGGGGCACGCTGCTTTCACTCACTCACTGGGCCACCCGGAGGGTGCCAGCTCTGAGTGGGGCCAGCAGTAGCGACTGGTTCTGCAGCAGGTCGAAGCCCGGGTCCCAGCTGCCCTGTGACTGGAGTCCTATGACCCCACAGGGCCAAGTGCAGGAGAAAACTTCTTTGGGAAAAGGAACTCCAGTATTATAAAAGTAAATATTTTTATTTTTTCAACTTTACAAAATAATTCATGCTTATAGAAATGTTTAGAATACAAAAGAGGAGAAAAAAAGGACATAAATCAACTATAACCCCACAACTCATATAACTATGGCCCTTATCTTGGGCATATCCTCCCAGACTTTCTTCTTTATGTTTGTAAATGCTTTTCTTTTTTTTTTTCAGAAAAGCAGCTCATGTAACATGTAATTTTATAACTTACATTTTTTATTAAATATGTTCAAGGCATTTCCCACTTTACTCATTGTTCTTCAGTCACAGTATTTTTTTAAAAAATTACTTCATCAATGCAATACCTATTAAAGTACCAATGGCATATTTCACAGACATAGAACAAACACTTCAAAAATTTATATGGAACCATAACTGACCCAGAATAGTTGCTACAATTTTGAGAAAGAAGAGCAAAGTAGGAGGGATCACAATACCTGACACCAAACTGTATTACAAGGCCACTGTAATCAAAACAGCCTGGTACTGGCATAAAGACAGGCACATGGACCAATGGAACAGAACAGAGAGCCAGAATAAACCCAAGTCTCTACGGTCAATTAATATTTGACAAAGAGGGCAGCAACATAAAATGGAGTAACTATAGCCTCTTCAACAAATGGGGTTGGAAGAACTGGACAGCTACGCACAAAAAAATGAAACTTGAGCACCAACTTACACCATACACAAAAATGAATTCAAGGTGAATAAAAGATTTAAATATAAGCCATGACACTATTAAAGTCCTAGAGGAGAACATAGGCAGGAAAATCTCAGATATTCCATGCAGCAACATTTTTGCTGATATGTCCCCCAGAGCAAGGGACATAAAGGAAAGGTTAAACAAATGGGATCTCATCAAAATAAAATCTTTTGCACAGCTAAAGAAAACCGTATTAAAATAAAAAGAGAACCAGCTGTATGGGAAAACATATTTGCCAATGATACCTCAGACAAGGGTTTAATCTCCAAAATATATAAAGAACTTACATGACTCCACTCTAAGAAGACAAGCAACCCAATTAAAAAATGGGCAAAGGACTTGAACAGACACTTCTCCAAGGAGAACGCATAGAGGATCTAGAGACACATGAAAAGATGCTCAATATCGCTAGCTATCAGAGAAATGCAGATTAAAACCACAATGAGGTACCACTTCACACCTGTCAGAATGGCCATCATAAACAAAGCAAAAACAACATGTGTTGGAGAGGTTGTGGAGAAAAGGGAACCCTAGTGCACTGCTGGTAGGATTGCAGACTGGTACAACCACTATGGAAAACAGTATGAAATTTTCTCAGAAAATCAAAAAATGGATCTGCCTTTTGACCTGGCAATTCCACTGCTAGGATTATATCCTAAGAACCCTGAAACACCAATCCAAAAGAACCTAGGCACCCCAATGTTCATAGCAGCACAATTTACAATAGCCAAGTGCTGGAAGCAACCTAGGTGCCCATCAGTAAATAAGTGGATCAAAAAACTATGGTACATTTACACAATGGAATTCTATGCAGCAGAAAGAAAGAAGGAGCTCCTACCCTTTGTGACAGCATGGATGGAACTGGAAAGCATTATGCCAAGTGAAATAAGCCAGGCTGTGAAATACAAATACCATATGATTTCACCTTTAGCTGGAACATAATCAACAAAAGAAAAAAAGCAAACAAAATATAACCAGAGACACTAAAATTAAGAACAAACTAACAATAGTCAGAGGGGCGGGGGTAATTTCAGGGGAAAAGGGGGAAGGGTTTTCAGGAACTACTATAAAGGACACATGGACAAAACCAAGGGGAAGGGTGGCAGCAAGGGAGGGAGGTGGGTTTGGCTGGGGTGGGAGGGAGTAGTGGGGAATGCAGACAACTGTAACTGAACAACAATGAAGTAATTTTTATTTTTTTAAATTTTTAATTGTTGTTCAAGTACAATTTTCTATCCCAGCCCACCCACCCAGCCCTCCCCACCTCTCTCCCATTTCCACCCCCCCACCCCAGATTTTGTCCATGTGTCCTTTATACTTGTTCCTGTAAACCCTCCCTCTTTTCCCCTGAAATTCCCTCCCCTCTCCCCTCTGGACAATGTCAGCCTGTTCTCTATTTCACTGTCTTTGACTATATTTTGCTTGTTTCTTTGTTTTGTTGTTTAGGCTCCTGTTAAAGGTGAAATCATATGGTATTTGTCTTTCACTGCCTGGCTTATTTCGCTTAGTGTAATGCTTTCCAGCTCCATCCATGCTGTCACAAAGGGTAGGAGCTCCTTCTTTCTTTCTGCTGTATAGAATTCCCTTGTGTAAATGTACCATCGTTTTTTGATCCATTCATTTACTGATGGGCACCTAGGTTGCTTCCAGCACTTGGCTATTGTAAATTGTGCTGCTATGAACATTGGGATGCATAGGTTCTTTTGGATTGGTGTTTCAGGATTCTTAGGTATAATCCCAGCAGTGGAATTGCTGGGTCAAAAGGCAGTTCCATTTTTGAACGTCTCTCTGACTTTGGGGTCCTAGGTGCCCCATTGCCTTGCCCTAGCCCTGGTCCCATGCAATAGTCATCATGTTTCCATTTTACCTCCCATTGTTGGGTACTGCTGCTTCATCTCTGGCATCTCTAACACATGGCATTCCTGCATTCCTGTTGGCATTGAAGAGAGCATTTCAACTGCAGGGTCTCCCTAGCAATCATGAATGCGTGTTATGCTGTCTGGGCCCCTTCATTAGGATGGAGGAGCTCATCCCACCAGCTGCTGTGAACTTGGTAGCTGAGGGTTGTCAGCTGAATTGCTCTCCAGGCATGGCATTCAGCTGGAGAAAGTCACTTCATCCAAGATCTCACCCACCCCTGAGGTCAGTGGAGCTGGTCACCTTGCTTCATGATTGGGCATTCCAGTTCCAAAGCTCTTGGTGGGATTGCATTGTGGGGCAACCTGTCCCTCTGCCTGATTCTCCGTTCACTGCCGCAGATGGTTGTCAAGAGAACATCTACCTATAAACTTCCTGCATGCACATTTCCTCTCAGAGAACCACCCCTCTGACAGGGGGTGCAGGTGTGGCATGAGGAAGCAGCCCCTACAATGAAATTTTGGAGCAAGATCATGTGACTGGTGGCACGTGGAATACCCATCACCCCTGGCTTATTGTAGTGATGCATTTATTCAGACGTTCACTGCTGGTGTAATGGGATGGGGCACCTATGGAAAGGAATGGATTGGTGGCTTGTGGACAGGAAAGCAGAGGTAGGGGCAATACCACAGGTGTGGGAAATTTGGTGGAAGTAGTAATTATAAGAACTGGGGAACTGGATGGCTCTTGCTGGAGGTAGTTAATGAAATAGAATAAGAATAAAATATAATGAAAAACTGAGGGGTATTAGTCACTGATGAAAGGCTAGATGTGAAAGAGGCCTCTGTGGCAGCATGCACATAGACTCCCCCTGTAGTGGGAGGGCAGAAGGACCAAAGGGTGGGGCCCAGCGCACAAATCTAAGAACACTTTCCACGTTATGCAGTCGGTGGCACCAGGCTCAGGGCCCTGACTGGGAGAGAGTGGGGCCCATTAGAAAACTTTGAATCTCCAGGTTCCTCTGAGCCTCCCAAGCCCACAGAAGGGGCACGCTACTCCCTGTGAAAGGACTGTGCTTGGAAACGGTGCAGAAGCCTCTGCCACGCGAGACAATGAGAAGCGCCACCCCCAACCCTGCCCTGGGATCTACACCCATGTTGTATCCTGGCCAGCAGGCCAGTGACTAGGGTTAAATCACAATAAAACTCAGGCCAGTTCAGAAAGGACAGGGACTGTTTGAGCAAGGGACTGCAGGATCTCGGGTACAGCAGCTGGGAGGGTGAAGTGTAGGGAGCTGGATCCCGAGGGGCCCGAAGGAAGGAACATTAGAGCATAGTGAGGGAGACTTTATCATGGGAGCATTCTTCCATGGTATGTGATTGGGCAATGACCTGGGGAACGGTGGCTCTTGGGAATGTAAGAAAGGGAAGGCCCGCATCCAGGAAATAGAAATGATAGAACTGTGGTGGCAGACAGTGGAAAAATAGATCTGAAGGCTAAGAGAAGAGGGCATGCTAGAGCGGACATGCACTCTGAGGGCAGAAAGCCCACGGGCTGATTGTGTTCTGGGGAGGGCCCAGAGGACAGGCATTCATCAATGTATTAAAGAACATTCTGGTCGGAGGGCACCGGAGTCCCTGACGTTCTCATTGGTGTTTGTCCCCATAGGACACGGCTGATGATAGGAGATGCTGATGTAGAACTGGGCTGCCTGATAACGAGGAGATAATAGGAGTGAAAAATAATGAGGATCAGCTGGTCTTCAATCACCAGAAGCAATGAGGCTATGAGACTGGGGTGGCATGGGGTAAGTTCATCTGACATCTAAGAAGCCTACGGAGTTGGTTAATGGAAAATGTCTAGGAGCAAGACAGGCGGCAGGCACCACAGGTATTGCTTAGTTTATGCAATCAAGAGAAATCAAAGGGAGATGATAAGAAGGTTGAATGCAGGCCAAAAGTCATGCTTCCTTGCTCAGTTTCTAGACCCAACCTGCTTTAAGACCCAGGACTTCTGAATTAAGGGGAGGCCATGTCTCCGGGAGGAAGGACCCTGCAGCACCATGGCAAATGTATAAGGTAACCATTCCCCTGATCCTTTCCCGGAGAGACTTATGACCATTTGCTAAGATAACCAGTCCAACACTTCAAGCGCTATGGGACCTAGAGTTGACATTGCTCTCTGGGGACCCAGAACATTTTTGTGGACCACATTTATCGTGGGGGCAGGTGGGAGACCAGGTAATAAATGGAGTCCTGACTCTGGTCCACAGTCGGTCTGCTAGGTCTGTAGACACTGCAGGGAGAAAAGTCTTCAAAATACTTTTCTGTATACCAGGAACAACAAAAGGAAAATAAACACCAAGTTTTAAGAAGCCACAAACAGCCCAAATTACATATTACAAGTTATTCAACCTACCTCGATGTGAAAGTTAAAATTAGGTTCAGATGTATTGGCCAAAAACTCAAAGGATGGTGTAAAAATATATGTGTTTATTCACTTTTGTAAAAGATGTCTGCAGGCTTATCACTAGGGACTCAGACCCCGGTTTTGCTACTCTACCACCCCTAGCATGAGGGCTCAGTCCCCAAAGACATTTCTAATATGACTGTTGCAGCTCTAGCCATCATGTAAAATTCCCAGGAAGGTGGGAGAGAAAGGGCCAAGGGACTCGCTTTAAAGAGCCTTCCTAAAATATTTTTAACCAACAAATTCCACTTCCATCTGATTAGCCATCCTTAGCTTCACATGGCCATACTCAGGGTCATGGGAGCCTAACCAGTACAGTGTTTTTCACAGAGAGGATTGTTGCCTTGGATAAAATGGGCTCTGTTACTAAGGTCAAAGGGGAGAATGGTGCTGGATGGACAACCAGTCCTCTTTGTCACAGATTGCGTCCATGGCTCAGAAGCCCCATTCAGTAGTTGCCCTTCGGCTCCAAAAAGCTGGCAAAAGCTCAAAGCCACATTGGCTGTGTTTTGCGTGTACCTGGGGTTTCTGTGCAGTTCCCACAAGGAGGTGGCATTGCAGGGCCCACTACGTCGGTGCTCCCTGAGGCTCTTGGGCACGCTTGAGACAGAAGAGCCAAATACTTCCCTGGGCCTGTCCTGCCCAGTTTCAGTTTTTGGCCAGAGAGTCATACCTCTTCCCTAGGTGACTCAAAACTTAGTCATTGTAGTGTGCTGTGGGTGCTCCTACCAAAAGGACAAGAGCTAGCACACTGTTGGTGGGAATGTAAATTAGTACAGCTCTTATGGAAAACAGTGTGGCGGCCCTCAGAAATTAAAAATAGAAAACTAATGTGATCCAGCAATCCCACTCCTGGGAATGTACCCAAAGGAAGAGGAGTCGATATTCCAAAGAGATAGCCGCACTCCCAGGTGTGTTACAGCGTTATTCGCAACAGCAAAGACAGGGAAATGACTGGAATGTCCTTCGGTGGATGAATGGATAATGAAAATGTGACATGCACACAATGGAACATTACAGTGAATATACTATGGAATGTTATTCAGCCACAAAGGGAAGGAAATGCTGACATTTGGGGCCACACGGGAGAAACTGGAGGGTATTGTGCAAAGTGAAATAAACCAGACGGAGAAAGACGAATACTGTATGGCATCACAGATGTGGAATGAAAAGAAGATTCCCCAGAAACAGAGAATAAAATGGGGATTGCCAGGCTCTGGGGGAAGAGGAAGCAGGGAGATGTAAGTCAAGGGCACAAATGCTCAGGGATAAGAAGTCCTGCGGGCTGGCTGTGCAGCGTGGTGGCTGCAGTCGATAACAGGACACTGGGCACTCGACAGCTGCTGAGAGCAGACTGTAAGCGTTCTCACCGTACACACACCCAGAGCTGAATATGAGGGAATGTAGACACCAATCATCTTCATCTTGGCAAGCACCCCACAGTGATTCCACTCAAGGTGTGCACTTTAAATATGTACAACCATATTTCTCAGTTATTCTTCAATAAAGTTTGCAAAAAGATGACCAGATTTAAAAGTTAGAACCAAAGCAATAGTGCAGGATTTTCCAATAATTAAGATCTATCCACGTCATTCTCTGTGAAAATAAGAAATGGTGTAATACAATTTCTATATGGAAATAACACACATGCACAAGAAATACTGTTTTCAATAAGACAGACCCATCTATGGCATGTGTTAAACACAGTAAGAGAGTCCTATAGAGCAGAAGGAATGTGAAGAGGGAAGTGAAGGGAAGAAGTTAAGACAAGAACCTTGCAGGCTGACACTGAATGTGCCAAGAACGGAGGATATGGTCAATTAAAAAATTTGTACCTGAGGTTAAAAAAGCCAAAGCAATTTATGAGAACATGAATGATTTACATGTTGAAATAATTTGTACACTTGAACATAAAAAATTGCCCACGTAAAAAGTCATTTCCATGTTATATGTCAAGACTTCTAAGAGTCTGTAAAACAACAGATTTGGGTTAAAATACTTTTTATCATTCTCCCCCAACCCCCAGGCAGTAAGTGCAGTGAAAAAGAAACAAAGGCTAAAAGAATGTTTTTGTAGGATGGATGAAGAGTGAAGAGCATTTAATGTCAAAGGAGTTACCAACAATTCAAAAATAACAATATTGGGGGTGGGAGGCTGGGTGAAAAAGGTGAGGGGACTAAGCAAAGGAAAAACCTCATAGAACAGACAACAGTGTGGTCATTGCCAGAGGGAAAGGGGGTGGGGGGAGGTGGAAGAAGGTTAAAGGAGGATAAATGGTGATGGAAAGAGACTTGACTTTGGGTGGTGAACACACAACACAATATACAGATGATGCATTATAGAATTATACTGCTGAAACCTATATAATTTTATTAACCAATGTCACCCCAATAAGTTCAATAAAAATTAAAACATTAAAAAAATTAATATAATTAAAAAAGAAATGTTTATGGGTTTTCTTTAAGAAGAAGAAAAAAGAAAAAATTAAAAATGGCAATAAATACATAGCTATATATATAAAAAAAAGATTTCCAGTTAATTGAAGGCATAGGTAAACACGCTTCACCTCCTTGCATAGCTACAGCAAAAATTACAACTAGATTAACAAAACAAATATCACCCAGGTTCATCAGAAAATTGAGCTATATGGAAATCTGACAACTGAGGATTTAAAGAAACCACATTCATCCAGGTGGGTAGGAGGGGCGGGGATGTGGAGAGAAGAGGCAAGGACAGGCACCAAGATGCTGAGGGGCACAGAGAGGCAGTAGAGCAGGTGGTCCCACACTCACCTGTTGTGGATTAAAATTGGGAGGGATACCTCAGGAGCAAAGGATCCCAGCCTCAGACCAGACCACTCAATCCAGGGTTCTAGTGCCGGGAAGATGAGTCCCCATAACTTCTGGCTGTAAAAACCAGTGGTGTTGGAGTGACAGAAGAAACTGCAAGATTCTCAGGAGACTCCTCTTAAAGGGCCCGAAAAGTTCTCAGGACTCACGCAGACCCACTTTCTCTGGGGTTCAGCACTAGAGCAACAATTGGAAGGGCATGGGTGGTATACAGGGAGAAAGTGAAGTGACCAGCAACAGGGTGAGTGCCAGGAGACAGCTTCCTCCAGGGCAAAATTCTGGAGGGAGTTGCAGCATTGTTCCCTCTTCAGCTTTCTCCCCACACAGAGTCACAAAGCAGTGAAACAGGTTGCCCTGCCCTGGCAATTACCTAAGGCTCCAGTTTCACTTACAGGTGCACTTTTCTACAATGGACTACACTACTAAGACAAGGAGTAAAAGCAGCTTCACCTTAAATATGGAAACAAACACAGGGAAGCTGTCAACTTGAGGAGACAATGAAACATGGCCCAAATGAAAGAACAGAACAAAACTCCAGAAAAAAAAACTAAACAAAATGGAGATAAGCAAATCTATCAGATGAACAGTTCAAAACACTGGTTATCAGGATGCTCAAAGAACTCTTTGGTTGCTGCAACAGCATAAAAAAGACCCAGCCAGAAGTGAAGATTACATTAAGTGAAATAAAGAAAAATACACAGGAAATCTACAGTAGAGGAGATGAAGCTGAGAACCAGATCAATGATTTGGAACACAAGGAAAAAAAAAGCATTCAATCAGAGCAGCAAGTAGAAAAAAGACTGAAAAAAAAAAAGGATAGAATAAGGAGCCTCTGGGACATCTCCAAACATACCAACATCCAAATCATTGGGATGCCAGAAGGAGAAGAGGAACATCAAGAAATTAAAAACTTATTTGAAAGATAATGAAAGAAAACTTCCCTAATTTGGTGAAGGAAATAGACATACAAGTCCAGGAAATACAGAGAATCCCAAACGAGATGTACCCAAAGAGGACCACACCAAGACACAACCTAATTAAAATGCCAAAAGGTTAAAGATAAAGAGAGAATCTTAAAAGCAGCAAGAGAAGAGAAGATAGTTACTTACAAAGGAGTTCCCATAAGACTGTCAGCTGATTTCTCAAAAGAAACTTTTCAGGCTAGAAGGGACTGGCAAGAACTATTCAAAGTGATGAAAAGCAGGGACCTACAGCCAAGATGACTATATTCCGAAAAGCTATCATTTAGAGTGGGAAGGCAGATAAAGTGCTTCCTAGACAAGGTAAAACTAAAGGAGTTCATCATCACCAAGCCATTATTATATGAAATGTTAAAGGGAACTATGTAAGAAAAAGAGGATCAAAACTATGAACATTAAAATGACAACAAATTCACAACCATCAACTGAAACTAAAAAACAAACTAAAAATCAAGCAGAACAGGAACAGAACCAAAGATGTGGAGAACATTTGGAAGGTTATCAGTGGGGAGGGGGAGAAGGGGGGGAATGATGCAGGGAATTAGAAATACAAATTGGTAGGTACAAAATAGACAGCAGGAGGTTAAGAACAGTATAGGAAATGGAGTAGTCAAAGAACTTCAATGCATGACCCATGGACATGCATGAAGGGGGGATTGCTGGAGGGAGTGGGGATACCAGGTAGAGGGGGGCAAAGGGGAAATAATTGGGACGACTATAATAGCATATTTAATAACATATATTTAAAAAAGAATCACACAAAAAGAAAAAGAAAAAAAACCATGTCAGCCTGAAGAAACAACTTTCTCCACTAATGTCAGGGTGCAATTTGATGTTGACAACACGATCACCAAAAATATGAGAGGGCAAATGTTAAGAATTTTCCCGATGTTTTCCTCATGGCATTCTATTCTATTTTAGTCTCATGCATCAGCTATCCAAGATTTAATACCTAGTGGAATGTACTTGCTGGAAAGAAATTAAAAAAATAAATCTTCCAACATTGCACATGGTGGTAATAAAAATTTTCCTCATCACCTTTAATTTCTGTTTATAGCATTATAAAAAATAATGTACTGATGTTTTTTTTTTGACATGGCATTTTCCCATTAGCAAGGAAATAATCCAGAGTCAAGTGTGAGTGATGAGGGGCTGGCATAGCGGTGTGCTTAGACCCAAAATCAGTATTTAGGATATTTGGCTTCTTATATTGTTTGCAGAATCACAAGATGATACTATTGGAATATTCCGAAAGTTGTTTTAACAGTTTACACATATGAATTTATATACATGTGCTAACTTCTCTTTTGGATTTATCATTGCTCAAATAAAATTTTAAGTGCCTACTACCTATATCATTCAAGGAGAGACTGCAGGATTAAAAGGAAAAAAAAATCTTAGCCTGCATGGAGTTTACATTCTAATGGATTAGTGTTGGTTAATTTAGAGCATAAAGTGTTCAATATTGTAATATAATAGCACCAGGAAAATGACTTTTATAAGATGTTTTTGAAATGAAATATATTTTTGTCCTGCTTACTTGTCTATCTTAAAGATTGACTATCTTAAAGATTTAAGTATAACTTAGGTCAAATCACACCCTCAAGCAAAAAAAAAAAAAAAAAAGAATGCCTGCTACAATAGGCTTAAACGAGGACACCATCGTTCTTGACACACTGTGGGTGTTTAAAAGGTTGAATGAAACAAGCGCATTAAGCCCTGGGCCTGACATCTTTATAGCCTGTGTATGTAGTACATTGGGATACATTTTACTTTTTTTATCATTACTAATAATACTGTTGATCTAGAAATCAAATACATTCCTTCCAGTATAATCCTCTTTTGTTTCCATATAATCTGCATATTCTTCCCCTCATCCTTAAAGTCCAGCCCATTTGCACAGCCACTTCTAATTTTTCCTGTTTTTCTTTTTCTTTTTTTTTTTTTAATGACTCTCATGTATCCCTGTCTCCCCTTGCTCTGTTATGTTCCCGAAGGCTGGAAGCAGCCTGAGTTTCTGAAGCCTCATAGCTTTTAGGGCAGCTCTGGGGCAGCAAGTCGAGCTGCTGTTGTCCTTGCGAAACTACATAGATGGAAGAGAGGATATTGAACAAGCTCTTGTCTCAAGTGTACCAGGAAATATCTGAGTGTGGGAATCCAGGGCCAATATCAGAGTCATTGCCAAGGAGGTTCCCACAGAAAGGCCACTGTCACCAAACCAACTTTATTAAATAAGGTCTATTGCGATTAGGCAATAGCTAATTCCAAACAACATACACAGAGCCATATTATTTGGAATACATATTTCTTTATTTCATAAGCATTTATTGAACTCATACTTGTCTATAACACTCTTTACCAGGCATTAAAGAAACTGTAACACCAAGGACTGTCATTTATTAATTTCCTACTGTACTTGAAGCACTTGCACCCATCATTTCTGATCCTTCTGCAACACCAGGATGATATTATCATCTCCATGTTAGCAGTAAGAAAAGTGAGGCAAGTGGGGAAAGTGAAGGTTGAAGAGGCTAGGTGATAGATAGCCTCTGGACATGCCAGCGAGGCTTCCCAATGCACGCTGTTTCCGCGGCATACTTCTCCCAAGACTGGACCCCCACCCGGAACACCTCCCTGTGAACAGAAAGAAAATGGAGTGTGATTGGCAACTCGATAGAAACTTGAGGGAGGAAGATGTTGCTGAGCTTGGAATCATTAGTGAAGGCTTGAGAAACAAAGTCACCTCCAAGAGAACAGGACCCAATGGCTGCATTTTTGCCCTGAGGAAACTTTTCTAAAATTTCATTTTTTTTAATGTGCCTTCTCATTTTTTCCCCCCAGAAATAATGCAGTATACAACCAAATAAACCAATTAAGGTCAGTATTGGTGTGAGTGAAGTTTTAATTCAAATTTTTGGTGTCCACTGATTTTTCTCCTGCGTCATGAATGTTCCCTCTAAAACACCAACTTTATTTAAAATAAGATCTCAACGTTCGTTACCTTACAGAAATGTTCTTGGGTTATGTATAATATTCTTTCATCTTTTCTGCCTCTAGGGGGAAGTGTGTTTTCAACAATTCCGTCCTCAGAAGGTTTTCTTTGTCAGCTGCAGGCATCAAGGGATACTCTCCAGTGTGATTGCAGGGCTGGCTTAGCAGGGAGAAGAGATTCTCTCTGAAAATCTGTGAGGGCTGTCACTTCAAAAGAATGGCCACCAGGACTCTGAGGGAGACGGTCATACGGTCATACAGACTAGACGATTACAACTGGTGGAGAAAACTTCTCTCTGATAGCATTTCCAACACATTTCGAAGAATCACATGTGAAGATTCCCTATATAATGCTGTTTTTCCTGAGCAGAAGGATAGACACTGGTTTCGTTTCACAGAGCTGAAAAACTAATAACGATGTAATTTACAGAAAATTTGCCACTTTATTTTAGCAACTTAAAGTTAAAAAAATAAGGTTTGTGGATTCTGATGAAAACATTTTTAAATCCTATAAGGAGCATTGGTTTCTGTCACAACATGTTTAGGGCTAACGTTGCCTTTAAGCTTCATTTGGCTAATTTTATTTTATTTTGCGGCTTTTCTTTGTTTTCATCCAGCAATTGTAGCCGGAAAGCACACATTCAGTGAACAGTTAGCCATTTTTTGAATGTTAAAAAAGTGCTTTCCCGCCCTATTTCAGTGTTTTACAGATTGGAAAGGAACAATATTTTAAAATTGAGTCTTAGGGATGAGTTACTTCATTTTTCCCCCTTCTTTCTGGGTTTTATTCATTTTCATGATTATAATGTTGCAGAAATTCTATTATAATATTAGCGATCTTACTGTGCTGTATATTCACAAAACTTCACATGAAGTAAAGTTTCGATATAAAGAGAGCTATTACTTAGAGTGAAAGCTGGCTTTGTTCCCTGTTTTACATGGTGTCATAGGTGGGACGTGATTTATTTGGAATCCACACGAAAATATTCTCAGGGGATGAAGAGTTATTAAATCCACCATTTGTATTCTTTGGGCCTCAGTTCTTTATCTAGAGAGCGCCAGGTGTCCGGCTGGGTGACTTCTAAGGTCTTTTCCAGCCTCCAGGTTGGAGAACTCCATGACACTCAATATTTACAGACTTTCAGCAGCTTGGGAAAAACCTAATTTGATGGAAGTAAACTCATCATCTTAAAATCTGTATACTTATATTACTTGGTGGGTCGTCTGATCCTCTGGCGCCTATTTTCATTGAACAAATTTTGAAAAAAAAATCCCAATTTTTGCTCTTTGAAGGGGTGCTTCCAGCGTCCGCACGAGCAGTATCGCTGGCGTTTCTGGTTCTGCTGTGCAGGGCTCTTCCCAGCCACAGACTGGTTTGTTGGTGCTCTTGAGTGACAAGCTGGAAGTTGAGAGCTCTAATCCAAAGGCCACCGAGAGGCCGATACCCAAGCGTAAACCCACTGCCCTGCGTGTGACCCTCTGCTCCCTGGGCAGCGCCTGCGAAGGGGGGAGGCATTCACGCCCGGTGCCACTGAAATCCCAGAGTCCTGAGTAAGCGCAGGCTCCACAGAGTGCAGAGTCGTACCGTCATTGGCCGGTGTTCCGCGGACGCAGGGCAGGGCCGGCAGTAATAGGAAACCCTGGTTCCTTGACGTTTCCTGGCAACCGGTTTGGAAATCCATTCAAGACCCTTGGATTTAGCCATTGTTCTCTTCCTTCCTTCCTTCTTTCTTTTCCTCTTCCTCTGTTTCCTTCCTCCTCTCCCTCCCTCCCCTCTCCCTCTCTTCCTAGGAGTGCAGGAAAGATGTAATCGCTGTGAAGCTCTAAATTTGAATTCCCATTGGGTGCATATGACCTTGTTTGTGGATGTAAATTTTGCACAGAGACGCCTCTTCCGCGGCTGGTTAGCAGCTCTAATTAAATAAACGAAAGTTCTCGTAGGAGTTAGAGGCTCCTACATCAGGAATCATAGTGCATAATCTGAAATTTAAACGATCCAGAGGATAAAAAGCTACCCATGATTACATTTTCGGTTCCAGAAAGACCGAAGGAGGATGCTATTGACGGCAGCGGGCGCTGATGCCTGAAACTGCCACATCTCTGGGGACCCCGATTTGCCTTTTCACGGTCACGAACGAGAGCGAGAGCGATTGCTCTTTCGGGCCTCGGCGTTTAGACGGACTGGCAGACAGACAGACTGGCAGACAGACAGACAGACACAAACTGGCAGACAAACGGGGGCACCAGCGATATCAGTTTGCTTCAAGTTTCTGCCGAAAGAGGGCGTTAGTCTAAGACGAATACACATTTGTGGACACTGTGCCCAGTAGTCAAATGAAAGACATTTTAAAACATTTTCAATTTATTTTAATTTGTGGGACTTAAGTTTCAGAACTTTCCTGTCCAATGTAGCACGTTCACATTGCAAATGACCTCAGTGTGTTAGTTACCGTGGTCAGAGGGTCAAGTTCCATTGGGATCAGCCCTGCAGCACGGCGGACTCCCCTGGCCGGACTTCTAGGCGGCCGTTTCCATCCTGGTCTCTACTGCGGTTGTGGCTGTGACCAGTGACAGAACTGGGTCTCCGAGGAAAGACCTTTCCTGGCACTGCAGAATCCAGAGCCTAGGTTCGCGCGCTCCCGAGGAGACGCGGTAGGATTTCTGAGCGCTCAGTTGGAGCTGAGCGTGCGCCTGCGCCCAGGGGACCCTCGGGGGAACGATTTGGGGAGAAGGTCTCTTTACTTAGTTACCTGGTTTAGCAAACAAAGTTCGGAGGACCTCTTGGAGATGCTTCTCAGGCGTTTTATCACCCCCAGAAACCGAACCGTTCGCTCGCCTTTGGGAGCAGCGAGTTTCGCTTTCCGGCTCGCAGCACACCGGCAGAGGGTCGGTGCGCGAGGACTCGGGCATCTCCGCAACGCAGTGACGCTAACGCAAACCCCGGCAGCCCAGGGGCAGGGGACCGACGCTAGACTGGGGAAGGAGAGGCGCCACTAACGCCCCAGCTAGCAGGGTGTTCCGAGGTCCGAGATCGAGGTTCCAGCACAGGGTCCACGGTCCCTGTTCCCTCACTTTGCGCCGGGGGACAGGGAAGTCGCGTGCCGGCCCGAGTTTGCGCGTCCGTCCGGAGAGAAGGTGGCCGGACCGGGAAAGAGGTGAGAGAGAATCCGACCTACGGACTTTTGCACCGAAACTACCAATTTTTAGGACCACCCCTTTCTCTAACCCTGTTGTTTATTTTTGCACGATGTGAGCGTGCCTGCACGCGCTGGTGTACTTGCGAAAGCATTTCCTTTTTGAAAGCCTAATGCTGGAGAGAGGGCTCCCGTGCGGGGCCAGGGAGAGGTGGAGACCCCGGAGGCGTTGCAGTACCGTGGGGTCTCCAGCGGGTGCAGACGGGGGCGTATGTGGCTTTAAGGAAAGGGCCGAGGGCTAGCGGGGAGCAGGGGTTACGGACAGGGGTGGGAAAGGAAGGGAAGGGGTGCGGGGAGGAGCCCTGATGTAAGAATGTTAATGAGAGGCTCCCCCAGCCCAACCCCCACGGCTCCCCACCCCCACCTCCCCGCCCGCTGGAAATACAAGCCGGTCCTTGGCGCGCCTTGTGTGGTAACACGCTCCGCCGCGGCCACGCTATTTAAACGCCAGTTATGGATCCAGGAACCGGCGCGAATCAATGAGATCAAACGCGAGGGAGATGCACCGTCAATTACAAGCACTTGGAAAGTCTAACTTTTTTTCTTTTACAAATACGCTTTCAAAAGCTACCTTAGCAACGCCCAGATAGAAGCCACCTCTAGGCAAAATAGCATATGTAAGGGAGGGCGAATATATATATATATATATTTATAATAAGTATATGTAAATATTTACAGGCCTACAGGTTTACACCCGGCGAACTTTTTCTTTTTTCTTTCTTTTTCTTTTTTTTTTAAACGAGTGATATTGCAAAGAAGGACTCTTCTTCCTCTCTATCTTTTGGCGAGTTAGCGAAGGGGATATTTTATTTTCTCGGAGCGCCCAAGGGGGCGCAGGGCCTTCGGAGAGAAGAGTGGGGAGGAAAGAGGAACGCTGGGTGGGGGGCAGAGGGCGAGTCGGCAGTGAGGGCAGGCGCTTTCCTGCAGCACGATGCCGTCCCTGCTGGTGCGGACTTTCTCCTCGTGTGTCCTGCTTGGCTGGGCGTTGCTAGCCGGCGGCAGGGGTGGCGGCGGCGGCCGCGGCGGGGGCGAGGTCCCGAGCGGCGGGCGCCGGGAAAGAGAGGCTCTGTCACCGCAGAAGATCGAGGTGCTGGTGTTACTGCCGCAGGACGACTCCTACCTGTTCTCCTTGGCCCGTGTGCGGCCGGCCATCGAATATGCGCTGCGCAGCGTGGAGGGCAATGGGACCGGGCAGCGCCTTCTGCCGCCCGGCACCCGTTTCCAGGTGGCCTATGAAGACTCAGACTGCGGCAACCGCGCACTCTTCAGCCTGGTGGACCGCGTGGCAGCGTCGCGGGGCGCCAAGCCCGACCTCATTCTCGGGCCGGTGTGCGAGTACGCGGCGGCGCCGGTGGCCCGGCTCGCGTCGCACTGGGACCTGCCCATGCTGTCGGCCGGGGCGCTGGCCGCCGGCTTCCAGCACAAGGACACGGAATACTCGCACCTCACGCGGGTGTCCCCCGCGTACGCTAAGATGGGCGAGATGATGCTCGCCCTGTTCCGCCACCACCAGTGGAGCCGCGCTGCCCTGGTGTACAGCGACGACAAGCTGGAGCGGAACTGCTACTTCACCCTCGAGGGGGTCCACGAGGTGTTCCAGGAGGAGGGTTTGCACACGTCCTCTTACAGCTTCGATGAGACCAAAGACGTGGACCTGGAGGACATTGTGCGCTACATCCAGGCCAGTGAGCGAGGTGAGCAGGAGGGGGCCCCCGGGCCCCTGCGGGAGGTAACCCCACGGCTCTCTCTCCGCGGCTCTCGCTACACACCCATCACGCCTCTGTGGCCCCCACTCCCCCCCACCCCCCTGCGGCACTAAGGACTGGGAGTGCGAGTGTTCGGGGACTCGCCCGGGTGGGCTCTGCCTGGCTACCGCGACCTTTAATCAAAGTCCGTCGCTGTCGTGGGGTGTACGTGGAAGGTTCCAGGGACAGCCTGGGGGAGGGGCGTCTTACTCGCAGTTCCGACAGGTGCTGTCAGGCCGCGCGGGTTTTTTCTTCCTCGCTCCCCCTTACCTGCGCCTGGCTAGCGATTTAGGGGTGCACTCCCGATTAGGAGCACACTCCTGGTGCCTTGCTTCGACTAGGATCTGGAAGCATAAGGAGGCCGAAAGAACTTGTTCCCTGTCCTTTCCTGGCGCGTGCCCCCTCCTAGTGCGGAAGCGTGTGCAGATTCTGCAGCCTGCGCACGGCCACGGGGCTTGCTCAGGTCTCCGGGTTTCCCGGCTGCTCCTTCCACAGACCCCAGCTTTCTTTTAAAGGCTCATTTATCGCCCTTTTCATTCCTTCCACTGCCCCTCCAGCCTCTTATAAACGAGCTTCTGTGGTTTCTACCAAAAATGCCTCGCTGTGTCTGGATTCAGGCGACACTCAGTTCCCGGGGCGTGTTGGGCATCTCGGTCTCTAAAGCGCCAGAAAGGAAGCTTTGCAGGAGCGCGCTCTGGAGAAGCGGGCGCTGAACCTCCTTCCCACGTGCTCCCCAAGTTTTCTGCGCGGGTCTTTAGGGGTTTGACTAAGCACCAAACTGGACGAAGAGCTCGCGACTGAGGATGGTGGCTACGGCTACAGGGAGGGGGAGAAGCGGGTGGTCGCGGGTACAGCACCACAAAAGTCCCCAATGTGGCCCATCTTACTGCAGAGCAGACTGCGGGAATGGCGGGCTGAGATCACAGCAAAACGCAGTCCCCCCCACCCTCCTCCGCCCCGGGTGTCAGGTTTGCGGAGCAGAGAGCTGGAGGAATCAGCCTTTGCTCCAGCTCGCGCCTGGATGGTAAACAAAGCAATCCCAGCAAAGCTCCCCGCGACCCCACGCCACCGCGAGACGGAAGTGGACAGGGGCTGAGCCAGGTGCGGGGCTGGCCCACGACTTGGCACGGCATGGCACGGTAGCTGGGCCCTGGCTGCGAGAGCGCGCGCAGCTGGAGGCCGAGAGTCTCGGGAACAGGTGAGAGTGGGCAGGGGAGCCCTGGAGGCTGGCACCGCGGCCACCGCGCACTCGCAGTGAACGCACTTTCCAGAGCGTGGAGGCGCGAGGTGTTGACAGTGGGGATGCTTGGCCAAGTTTTGAGCTTTCGAACTCCGGGCTGCCTGCGCCGAATCCCTGCCAGCCAAGCAGGCGGGGCGCGCGGGCTTTGCTGATTATGAAAAAGGGCACTTGTCTCCAACGGCTGCGGACTCGCCCCGCCCCGCCCCGCCGAGAAACCCACACCTCCTTCTTAACCCCAGGTCCCCAGGTTACTGCAGACCTCAGCAGACCTCGGGCTGCTCTGGCCGCCGGAACCCGAGTCTTGAGCTCTCGGCTTTCCCAGGCCGGGACCTAGGAGTTGGAGACTTCCCAGGGCTAGCTGGCGGTGGGGGTGTGTCCCCCTTCCCGCGAGCTCTGCCGGCACGCCAGCGCTGCCGCTGCCCTGAAGGTGTCAGTGCCGGGAGTGATTCCTGAGCACGTGGCCTAGGATTCCTGGCCCAGAGGATCTGTCATTCCAGATGAGGGGCCAGATCACGGCCACGGCCACGGCCACGGCCAGGGCGCCCCTCAGCTTCACAAGGGGTGGCTGAGGGGAGGGCCCAGAGAAGGCAGCATTGCTCTGGGCGGCCTGGGGGCCTCAGAGGGCTTGGACTGTGTTCTGCCGCTGCAGATTACTTTTCAGTTCCAAAAGCCTCTCCGATGTTCCCAGCCTCTTTGCTTTTATTTCCCCTTCCTCCCGAGTTGGGATTTAGTGGTGAAAGTTTGCTTGGTTGCTCTGTGTACTTTACAGGTGACAAAGGTTACCATCCCGGCTCCAAGACTGTTTCCAGCAGTGACTCGGCAGATGTTCAGGAATACAAGACAGTTTCTCCCCTAAGCCCTCCCTCCCCACCCCCCTCCCGGAAATTCCCTACCCTCAGGGGAAAAAGTTGCTTAATGGCAAAGCTCTCTCTAGGGATCTTTTACCTTTTGCTAAATCCCCATGACTTTACTATAAGCAGTTAATGGGTTAAACAGGGGTTCGATGGAGTTTGATTTCTAGAGCGTTTGTCGTGGCGCAGGCACTCACTGGAGAGCGAGCTTGGGCTGATACTAAACTGCTCTTCTTCTTCAGGCTCCTCAGGCAAAGTGGGGGTAGTGGGGACACCCCCGTCTTAAGGGTGCTGGGAGGATTAACTGAGCTAACGCGCGGAGGAACGCGCGGAAACAGTGCAGGCACAGCGGTGCTCAGTAAACGCGCGGTTTTGTTATAGCGGTTACCAGTTTATAGGTACGACAGTGACCTGTACTAGACGGAGAGACCGCGTCCCGTCCCGGGGAAAGACCCCTGGGGCTGGGTCGAGGAGCAGAGGCTCTGGACTTGCCATCTCCGTTCTGCAGCTACTTGGCCTGGGCAAGTCCCTTACCTTCTCCCAGGCTGAATCTCCTCCTCTGGGAAACAGCGAGTTCGCCTGAGAACCAGGCCCCTTCAGGCTGATGGTTGATGGTTCTGACCTGTGCTCACCCAAGGGCAAGAATGTAACCCACTGTGTTTTTGTCCTTGAAAATTCTATAGTAAACACCATAGAACTAGAGAGTGCCCACCACCCCTTTCGGAGAGAAAATTTTTAGCACTTTTTTGAGAATGAAGTTCATGTTTAAAATCAGATCACAATTTTTCAGAAAAATTTTATTTATTTTTATTTTGAGAGAGAGAAAGGGAGGGAGAAAGAGAGGGAGAGAAACATCGATGGATATGTTGCCTGACTCGGGACCAAACTTGCAACCAGGCACACGCCCTGACTGGGAATCGAACCAGCGGCCTTTTGGTTTGTGGGACCACACCCAAACAACTGAGCCACACCAGCCAGGGCCAGATCACACATTTCTGAATCTCTGACAGGGGAAAAACTGGCAATGCCACTATTTTAAATAATAATATGACTAAAATTTCATTTGGCTATGTTTTCTACTGTAGAAAGACAAACTAAGGGATGTTAATTATTCTTTCATTTTAGGGGTTTACCATTGAAGTCAATAATTAAAGCTTTTTTTCTGTCATATCTTTAGCCAACATCACTGGGCATATGTCATTCACAGGAAAAGATCTTTCTTTAAAAGCAATTCCATTATATGGTCAACTAACTACTGCCCTAAATATTCGACCCTCAATGATAAATTTATTTTTAAAAAGGCAAGTTTAAAAATATTTTTTCAAATAATAAAAGCTGGCAGTTGTTTTGTCTACATATAAGACACAGAACTAGCCCTCAGTGGATTTAGCGCTGGCCTGTGAATCATACAGTTGTCGGTTCCCAGTCAGGGCATATACTTGGGTTGCAGGCCAGGTCCCCAGTGCGGGGGCACATGAAAGGCAACTGCACACTGATGTTTCTCTCTCTCTCCTTTCCTTCTCCTCTCTCTAAAAAATTTAATAAATAAAATATTAAAAAAAGACACAGAACTAGAAGTGTTTTACATGCATTTTGCATGAAGAACTGTAGCTTTGTCTTATTAGTTATTAATGATATCATGAATGTGGGCCTGCACAACAACTGTAGAGATACCAGTACAGAATCATTTATATTTAGAATTGGGGGGGATGGGCAAGTGGTTGAACAGCAGAATTTTCAAGCAAAGAACCCATGATAAGTGAGATAGCTAACACACAGCAGGAGAAAACAGGAGCCTTGTAGGCCACCCTGCGGAGATTCTAAAGCCTTCGGAGCAGAGGAAACTGCGTGAACATTAAAATGAAGGTGCAACCTCTCGTGTGCAAATGAAACCCATTGCTCTGCAGTGTGCAAACAGCCAGAGAGAAGTATTTTTTCTCAAAAACAGATTTTATTTTTTATGAAAGTTAGTTATACGGCTGTATACTTTAAAAAGAAAGTTACAGGTGTTATTAGGAACAAGTTTCTTGCCTCCCACTCCCCGGGTCTCACTTCCCAGGGGCAACTGTTTGCAACTCTTGTAGCAGTTTCTGTAGGTCTTTGGCCTCCTACCTCTAAATCACATGTTAGTTTTTAATTTTCAGCTTTAGGTTTTATCTGTTGTCATCCCAAGTGGGACATGCTGACTGAGTTCTCGGCAATTCCCTGTTAACCACACACTCAGGCTTTCCTTCTAGTCCTCCTTCCAATACAGTTGTATTGTAATTGTTGGTTAGATCGGCAGTGTTCAGTGTCTACATTGTCATTACTTTCTAAATGCTGTTTGTAGCTGAGCCACACAGGCAACTATGCTGACATTTCGTTCTTGCCCTACTTGTTTTCCTTGGGGTTAAAAAAAGTCTATTTTTGTTTGTTTGCTTAGTTTCCTATGGACTTATAAGTAAATCATCTCTATATTTTATATTTTAAGGCTCTTGATCTGCTCCAGTTTAGTAACTTTCTAAACATGCTGCACAATTGTAACTTTGGGCTCTTTCTTCAACATCCTCCTGCAACTTTCACCCCCTTCTCTCCAGCTAGATTCTTCTGCGTTCTCTTTCTTGGTTCATACTCTTGTTTTGATAGAGTACATCCTCCAGGAGCTTTCTCAGAAAGGATGAATAAGAGCTAAAGTTTGAGACCTTGAATGACTGAAAATTTCTTTATCCTACCATTATATGTAATTATAGAATTCTAGGTCTGAAATTATTTTCCCTCAAAATTTGTAGGATTGTCTTTTAAATTCTAATGTTGCTATTAGGAAGCCAGAATTGATTCTGTTTCTTTATCTATTGTTTGTTGCATTTTTTTTCCCCTGGAAATTTTTGGACTATTTTTTGTTGTTTGCAATGTTTCACATTCCATTATGATATATTTTCATGCCAGAATTTTGCCTTATGCACTTGAAGATATTGAAGGGTAGGCCTCTTTAATCCAGGAGCTCACGTCTTTTAGTCCTGGGAAAATTTCTTAAATTATTTCTTTGGTGATTTTATCCCCTTCATTTTCTCCATTTTCTCTTCCTAGAATTTGTTTTATTTGAATGTTAGATCTCCTGGATTGAAACCCTCTACTTTTCTAATCCCCTTTCTCCTACCCTGTCTTTGGAAAAATTTCTCTTGCCTAGGTATTTCTTTGACAACCCCCCAATTCAACCCCCCAATTCACTGTGGAGATCTGGCCGTTCATTTTTGTTGTCATATTTCCAGTTCGCAGCATGTGGCACGTCTCCTTTGCTCCCGTGCAACTGCATCCCTTTTCTCTTCCAGGGTTGGATTTAAGTGGGAGATGGATGTAGGAGTCACAGCGACAATACGAAAACACTGTTTTTATTATAGATGAAACCTATTAGGGAACATGGATTTAGATCTGCTGCCAAAAGGGCTTCTTGTTACTTCCTCTCAGAATAAGACAGGTTCGTCCACTCAATTACAGGTCAGCGGTTCAGCTGCAGCCCCCCCCCCCCCCCCAGAATAGGCCCTTTACCCTGTGACCAGAGTTGCCTGGAATGTGCAGCGCTCTCTGAACGAAGACACACCTCAAAGAGGCGGGAGGAAGGGCTGAGCCAATGTGCCCCCGGCTTTTTCTCTCAGACTCACCGGGCAGGCGGCACACTCATTTTCCTCTGGGGAGTGGGGGGAGAAAGGGGTAATTGAAGGCACACTGGAGTGTCACCTTGTTAGAGGTTGCTCCACCATGGAAACCGGAGACCAGGAAAGGCATGCCTACCCCCAACTCAGGCATGCTACCTGGAGTGTTTTTGGGTTCTCTGAACTGACTTCTGCAGCCACCTCTTTGCACCCTCTCTGCAGTTCTTCGAGTGATGGCAGGAAAGTGCTGCAGCAGCCAGGAGCCTCTGACAGCAGACACGGGGGAATGGGGTTGTGGAGGGTGGAAGGCTGCAAGGTCTTTAAGAAGTTGGAGAAAATAGGGAAGAAGGCCAAAAAGTCTATTCAGCAACTTAGAATCATACCACCCCCCTTTTAGAATTCTAACAATTTGACCCCCAGATTCATATTTGTATATTTCAATATACTTAAATGAAACAGAACGGATTTAAAACTGTCTTACATGTCGTGTACTCACAGGATTCGCTGATGCTCTCTTTTCGCTCCAAACCTCACCGGCTGCCGGCGAGTGCTGGCAGGTAGCACCCATCTCGCGAGCGTGACGGCAGAGCTCTCGCACTTGTCCGCATACTTTCCAAGAGCTGTCCCCAAATCTGTTTATGCCGGTTGTGCTTATTTTAAGTATGTAGTTTAATGAGTTATGTAAACTGATGAAATATGAGTAGGAAGAGAATGCTATTTTAGTGAAAACTATTTTAATCTTCTGATGGACTATGTAAAGGCAAGTTGCTAAAAATACTTGCTTGTTGAATTAGGCTTGAATGAAACGACCATAGGAGATTAGGGGTTATCCTGCAAATCCAGAAGGATTCTGCACTCGGACTGCTTTGCCAGCATCTTTGCGTGCTTGCTCCAACTTAAACCGAACCACAGTGTGCACTGTGGGTTTTATGCAAGGAAGACAAAACCCTGCCCATGGACTTGGAAGTTAAAGGTTCCTTTTGAGAGTTAAACCACATGGTCAAAACACAGTGGACGAGATCTAAAATAATCGAAGCTGCTCAGATAGACACTATGCCGCTTGGATCACTCTTTCTCGGTCTGGGTAGGTACTGGCCTTAAAGAAAGAGTGTGTCAATCAGAGGAATTGGTCTTTGCGGTGATGGGGATAGAGAGATGGAGGCGGGCCAGGACTGTAAAAATAAAAAAAGAAGTGACAGAGAGGCCAGTGTTGGACAGAGCCCAGCCAGGACTTATGGAAGCTTGTGCTCTGGCCTGAGGACCCAGGCTGTTTGGTCCGGGGTTGGGTATGTATCTCTTAGATGGATGCTTAGTGTTAGCAGGCTTTAGACGCCTGAATCACTCAGCCGACTTAGCTGAATCTGATTTCATCCTCGCGAACACCCCGCTCCTTATAGTTTTCCTCCCCAGGGAGCATGCACAGGTACCTGTGGACACAGATATGTTCATGGCTGTTCTGGTTCTCATTGAACTGAAGTAATCTGCATTTCAGATGATCTAAAAATGTCTGAGTGCGGTTATTGGGTCTCTGTCCTCAAGCAATGACTCTGCCATGTACATGCTGACAGAATGATGTTCTGTGTCTAGGGCTCTCGAGGCAGGCCCTGTGCTCTGATGAGTTGATCCAGAATGATGAGGGCTGCCTGGCAGACGGTCTGCCCGAGTCTACTGGACCCTCCTGGGGCGTGTTGATTCCAAGACTGCCCTGCTTGGAATCCACATTCTTCAAACTCATCCAGTCTCAGCCCCTCATTGGCTATTTTGTGGGACACCTTGGCTCTTTTTGAATGGAAGGGACTAGAGCTGAAACATTGCTAAAATAAGGGTCTAAGTCACCATGAGTAACGAGGGGTTTCTTCGAAAGCTTCCTCACTGAGGCATCTTGGAATCTGACTGTGTAACTCAACTACATCACTGTATTTCTGGGCACAAACAACACCCACTCCCACAGTGATAGCTCTTCACGAGTTTTGTATTGTTTAAAAACAAACTTCCCCAGAGAGCTGAGCTTGCCCATGGAGCCCTTTGCACTGAGGAATGTCGGAGTCGTGATCTAACACTGTCAATGCAGGTTGCCGTGAATGAAATATCAACAAGCCCTAACCCTCCGCGAGAGCTGCCAAGACAGCTTTGGCACGGCGTGGAGTTTGTTTTACGTCTTTCAGCACCCATGCTTTCACAAAGAACATACACATCTCTGGGAGCTGGCGTGCCCGGTGATAACGTGGTTACAGCGCTCAGGCCTCTCCAGGGCTCTCCTCTTCTCTGTGCTTGCAGCGAAACACAGTGGTCCCCGTCTCGGGGACAAGGGTCAGCAACAGTGATCAAATTAACTGGGTCACGGCCAGGTTTCCACTTCTCTCTAGCTTGTGGAAGCTCTCACGAGGCAGGCAACAACATTCTGGAGCTGCTTAAAGCCTCTCAAATCCGACAGTGTGGATACAAATTGAGAGGATATGGGCAGGGGCCTGGAGTCTTGCTAATCTTTTCCCACGTATGTTGAGACAGCTTGAGAGAAATGTTTCAGAACGAAGACAGCAGAAAGCCTGCCCCACCCGCCGCGTCCTCTGATTTGCCACATGAAGGGTCTTCCTAAAACCCTCAGTTTGCTTTTTCAGGAAAGTGTGTTTGCCCTGCAATTACGTTTAAAAAGCAGTTGATGCTCCTCACTGTCTCCTATTGGGCAAATCTGGTGATTCTTTTGAAGTATTTTTTAAAAACTATTCTACATTTTTGGAAAAGATGTAAGAAATTATATAGGAAAAAACCTCTGTATAGACTTCACCCAGATTTTTACCAGTTGTTAACATTTTGCCACTTACGCTTTATTATTCCAAATCTCTCCCTTCCCTCTCCCCTCCCCTCCCCTTCTCTCCTCTCTCCAAACTTATAAACATATGTATCACACAAATATTACTATCTTTTAATGAACCATTTGAGAATATGTTCAGCCATCATGCCCCTTGACCCTTAAATAGTTGTGTATTACTTAAGAAAAAGGATGTTCGCTTACATATCCACAGTAGAATTATGAAAAGCAAGAATATCACCACAAATGCAATACTATTATCTAACTTACAGATCTTACTCAAATCTCTCCAGTTGTTTCAATAACATACAGCAAGACTTACATTATTATTTTTTTAAGATCCAGGATCTAACCCAGGATCACACATTGCACTGAGTTTTCTGTTCCTCTAAGTGTCTTTTACTCTAGAATACTTCCTCAGCTAGTCTTTGTTTTCCATGAAACAGACCAGGGGTGTCAAACTTGTCTTCACCGGGGGCCACATGAGCCTCGTAGAGGCTTTCAAAGGGCCGATGTGGAGCTCCTGGCCCCCAGTTAAGGAGTAGTTAATTGATTAATTACTTAATTTAGAGAGGGAAGGGAGGGAGAAAGAGAGAGAGAGAGAAACATCAATGTGCAGTTGCTGGGGGCCATGGCCTACAACCCAGGCATATGCCCTGACTGGGAATCGAACCTGCAATGCTTTGGTTCGCAGCCTGTGCTCAATCCACTGAGCTATGCCAGCCAGGTCTAGGAGTAATTAATTTATACAGCCCTAAAATTACATTCGGCCCCTTGAAGGCCACCGTGTGGAGGCTAATGTGGCCCCCAGTGAAAATGAATTCGACACCCCTGAAATAGACCATTTCGAAAAGCATAGGCCAGCCCTTCCGCAGACTGTCCCCAAGCTGATTTTGCAGCTGCGTCCTCCTGATTAGCTTTGGGCTACCCATTTTGACGGTTCTAATCCTGGGTGTGTCACATCAGGAGGCTCAGAAATCCGTCCCCATGGCTGGTGACTCTGGCTTCCATCGCTTGGTTATGGTGGCATCCACTAGATTTCTCCACTGTGAAGTTACTGTTTGCCTCCTGCATAATTGTTGTGATATGTGATTTGTGAGGACACCTGAGGACGGTGTAAGTATGGTACCTTGTGCTTTGTCAGCCGCCCCCTGGTTTCAACGTCTCACACGTGTTGTTTGCTCCTCCATCCCCAGTGGTGATCATGTGTGCCAGCGGCGACACGGTCCGGGGCATCATGCTGGCGGCGCACCGTCATGGGATGACCAGCGGAGACTACGCCTTCTTCAACATCGAGCTCTTCAACAGTTCTTCCTACGGTAACTCCCCGTCCGCCTGCCCTCGCGTGCGCCGCTGGGTGTCGGGAGGGGCCAGAAAAAGCCAACAGTGGGAGTTACGTCAACACATTTGACTTCCATAGCTAGGGTTTTAGAAATCTGTGGTTTGAACATGGTCACCACTTCTAGGTTTTCTTCTCGGAGAACCAATGTGTGTGTATGAGAGAGAGAGAGAGCACAAAACCCAAACCAGCGCCCCCCCTGCCATGCACCCATGATGCCAAGGGACTTGTCTCCAAATGGCCCTAAATCCAGGCCCAAAAGGCCCCTCCCTAGTGTGTTTCCAACTGCAGGTTGCCTCCGTGATTGACTGTTGGAATAATTTTAGTGAAATGTGGGCAGCATTTTTAATGGAATGGAATAGACTAGAACATATCTATGCAATAGAATAGAACACATCAAAGTGTGTCACACGTAGCATAAAACTTTTATTTTAGGGACATGCTTGTGTGTTTGTGCATGTACATTTATGCGTGTTACCTACATGTTTGTAAATGGGCCACGCTGTGAGACAAATAAAATAACCATCGCTGTAAAACAAGGTACCACACTTCGAAAGTCACTGCTCCCAGGCCCCCGGGCATTTCCGACAACAGCTCCTTATGCGTCTCCCATATGGAAGTTCATGAGCCATCAACATACAGGACTGAAAGTGTTTACTTTCTTAGAATGGGCCTGGGACAGTCTCCAGGGTGCCTGTGATGGAGAGTGTTTAAGGAGTTCACGGAGATCACAAGGACAGAACATTTTTCCCAGGGTGGTCAGAGCTCTCTCTGACGTAGACACTGTCAGGCTACAGGCCATTTTCTCAGACACTGCCCTTCGGCTGTGGAGGGGCACTGTGCCTGCACGTCACAGAAGGCATCTTGATGCGGAGCCCCTGCTCCCAGCTCTGGCTGTTGCGAGAGAGTTAGATGGGGTCTGGACCTTACAATACACACCCCAGTTCCCCGCTCAGACCCTGGCTTACTTAAGCAATAGATCATTGCACATAAACAGACAGTAAAAGACACATCTTATGCCGATCAAAAAAAGTTGTTGAATTGAAAGTCGCCACCGCTTTCTTGTCGTGGATACATCAGAGACTGGAGGCTTTCAGGATGAACGCCCGGGGTTTCCCTCATCGCTGCCACAACCATCTCCCCCTTCTTTTTCACAAGCGGCAGTTTCACTTCTTGACCCCAAATCACAATGCAGTTACATTATTGGCTGCAGTACTGACTTCGGTGAGATAGCGGTAGAGACTGGTGAAAAATGAAATGAAAGACATTCATTCTGAATTTTGCAACTTGGCAACTGCAAACACAGAATTGGAGGCAATGCATGTGAAGGCACATTATACATGGGCAAATGCACCGCAGATCTCAGGTGCTGGCATTCCTTTCGTCTACACACACCCCTTTCCCCTGGTCATTCCAACACACGAATATCACGGAAGGTTTGAGAAACATGGGAAAGCACAGAGAAGAAAATGAGTTACCATAATTCTGTCACCCAGATAAAAGTGCAGTGGTAATATTTAGAAGTGTGTCCATCGTGTCTATTTTACAATATGTATATATTTACAAAATATTTTTAAATAAAATGATCACACAATTTATAGAATGGGTACACAGTCTTTTATAATGTTGACATGCTATCTTTTTTTATGTTTTTAAAAAATATTTTTATTTATTTATTTATTTTTAGAGAGGGAAGGGAGGGAGATAGAGAGAGAGAGAGAAACATCAATGTGCAGTTGCTGGGGGTCATGGCCTGCAACCCAGGCATGTACCCTGACTGGGAATCGAACCTACGACACTTTGGTTCGCAGCCCATGCTCAATCCACTGAGCTATGCCAGCCAGGGCTGACATGCTATCTTTACGTGTTCAGTCTCCTGTTTTTAAATGTTTGTGCTATTCCCAGCTTTTTTGTTCTAAGAATGAGGCTATATCGAGTTGCCCTGAGTGCACATGCATGTGCACACACGTGTGTGCCCACATATAAATATGCACACATATTTATTCTGTAGGACCAATATTGAGAAGTAGAATTTCTGGGTCAAAGGCTATACACATTTAAGTCTTGAGAGATACTGACAAGTTGTCTACTAGAGAGGTTTGCCAGTTTACACTTTTGCAATGATGTACGAGATTATCTGTTTTCCCACATCCTTGTCGACTTCGTATCACCTAACTCTTCAACTATTTTATGTATTTTACTTTCTTTTTATGTCCATGAGCAAAGATTTGCATTTATTTTTGTTTGAGTTCTGCAACATCCTTGTCGAGTTCATTCTTAGATATTTTATGTTTTCCGGTGGTCACTGTGAGCATGACCTTTTCTCACTGCATTTGTGACTGTCGTTGTTCTAGAGAAATCTATGAGTTTTGCTTATTTGTGTTACAAGAATTCCACATATTAAACCCATGTTCCAATAATTTTGATATAATTTTCAAAATAACAAGTTTTTCCTTCATTCTGATAGCTAACATCATATTTCTTTTTCTTTTCCTATTGTATTGACAAGAGCTTCTAGACTAATATTGTGAAACAATGGTGGTACTTTAATTTCTGACTTTTTGTCTGTAAGTACATATACATGTATATGACACTGTTGGTGATTTGGGGCCAACTTTTAAAGCTTACTTCTCTGAGTTCAGTTGCTTTGCTTCTTGAAAAATTATATAGTTATACAGTACACAGTGTGCTTTTATACAGCCTACAAAGTATCCTCGGTGTTTCTGATCAGATCCCCCTGTCTTTTCCTTTTTAAGCCCCGTTGCTCAGGTTTTGGGCTAGGTGTCAGTCTGCTTGAGAGGCTGTGCCATCTACTAGCTCTTGACACATGGATGTGACCCTGCCCTCTCATGCAAGCCTTAGTTTCCTCTCATGGTGACAATAATAGTATTTACCTAATGGCATCAGGCTGAATGATAAATGAGATGAGGTATGTGAGGTACGTAGCAAGCTACTTGAGAATTTAATTAATGTTAGCTATATTTATCATTAGTCTTAGTTTACTTTGACCATGACATGTGGAACTTTAAAAATAAGTTAAGTTTGTACAGTTTTCTGGGCTATAGTTTCATAGATTGATTTAGACCATACTTTGTTATCAAATTAACTGACTTTTGTCTAATACATCCTAAAGACCTGGATGCATTGGGAGTTATACCTGCATGCAAATAACCAAGATGGTCAACAATAGTGATTGTTGAGCTAAACCAATGGAGAGGTTAATTCTCTCACCTGTCAGACGTCCTGGGCAGGTATGGTGGTTCCATCAAGTCACCAGGGATCCAAGCTTCTTCTGTGTTTTCACTTCCTCCATCTCAGCGAATGGCTTCCGTCCCCAAGAACACGAGATGGTGGCTGGGGCTCCAGGGATGGTGTCGTGATTTTAGTCAAGACAATGAGGGCAAGGTGAGAGGCAAAAGAGAGATCCTCTCAGCTGACTCCCTTCTGCGGGCAGAGCTCTCTGGAAGCCCCGCTCACCAACTCCTGCTGACATATGGTTGCCTACCCCCACTCGTGAGGGGAGCCAGCAGATGTGTGCTTTCAGCTGAACTCACTGCCACCCCACAGCGGGCTAGGAATCTGTTACTCAGGAAGGAGGCAAAAGACATGTAGAGAAGCCACCGTCCGTGTTTGCCACAGACCCTGAAGCGCCCTCCCTCCTCGGAGCAGGAGCAGTAAACAGAACCTTAGGGTGGGCAGAGGGACCGAGAGCAAGGGTCTGGTGTCCCGCAGGAAAGGGCCTCCTCTGAGACGCTGTGCTGAAGAATCAGATGTATGTTCGTAACAGTTCTTCAACACGCTCCTCTCCCTGTGCATCCTCACGCCGAACTCTATACCCATTCTGGAAAAGTGTTCTATTTTGTTAGTACTTATTGATGTTGGATTTTTAAAAAACATACTGACAGTGTGTTCATATTTCCTGATTACTCCATTATTGGATCTTATTGAACACTCAAAAACAGCCTCTTATCTGCCCAGATTATATTGCTACAGGAGTTCAGAGTATATTATGGGGGAATTCCAGCGATGGAAAGTAAGATTGAAAAAATAGGTTAAAAAATCTAGAGAGAAGATGATTAGTTTTGTCCTGCAGAGTTTTTAACAGCACCTACTGGCATTCTTGTTCTATGGTGTTAGCTTCTTTGGATGTAAGTCGCATGGAAGGTTATTTGGGCAATGCCACCTGGGACTGTTAAGAACTCTCCTGACTTCCTGAGAGCTCAGAGAACACTAACTGAGGTGAGGCTGGAAGTGTAGTATAGCTAGGGGATGCACACAAATCATTTGACTCAGTAGAAATGGAAAAAATGGCAGAAAAGGGGAGGGACTGGATTTATTATGCTTTGCTATCAAAGTGATACATGCACATTCAAGTCAGTTTGGGACAATGAGAAAAGAAAGAGAATTCTGACACAATCTTTCAACTGTTGACAGTTGTTAAGCCACATTTAGGCACTTCCCCTTTTGATCGTTCTTCCCGTTACTTCTGTTTTTGACATGTTTTGCCACCCCCCCCACCCCCCCCGCATTTGCAGTTTTACATCTTCGAACACCCCACACTCTGACGCACTGTTATGTGGAGCAGGCATGGCACCAACACTTGCAGTCTGGCTGGCGTCCGAATCCTGCTTCTGTTGTTCATTAGCTGAGTGACTTCGGGCCCATTAACCTCCTTGAGCCTCAGTTTCCTCATCTGTGAGATGGGGATGGCATTTAAATGTACCTCACGGAATTTATATGTGGATCAAAGAACGAAATGGTGCAGGCAACGCTGTTCACGATGGTGTCACCCAGTATGTGGTACTGTTATTGCTGGTGGGAGGGACCAGACCAGCCTTGCTCATGGCAGGCCTGGAGCGCCCGGACATTTGGAGAGCGTAGGCTCAGGCGTGGAAGCCCAGATGAGCTCCGGGCATTCATATCTTGGATGTGTTCTGTGGTGTTACAGCTAGCCATTCAGCCTGCATTTATCAAAGGCCTCCTGGGTGCTGGGTCTTGGGTAAGGAGCGAGAGCGACAGGACGACACAGTCATCTCAATGTGGGAACCGCCGATTGCCCCCCGCCAGCTCCCCGGCCAGTCGCAGGATTGCTGAGCAGGTCATTTCCTCGTTCAAAGATATTCTGTACCCTTCTCCCTCGAAATGTTTAAAACAAAACAGAAAGAGCCGAGCAGAGCAAGGCGAATTCGCTTTCCCTTATTCCCGAAACTTATCATGAGAAGACTTCTTTCTCCTCTTCTTAATCCCTTGTTCAGGACCACTGTAAGAATATGACATTGGCGCCCACCACTTCTCTGAGAGTGCTGCCCTTAAGGTCACCGGTGACCACCTCATTGCCAAGGCCGTTAGCCTTACCTCGGGCCATGCCTGGTGCCTGGAAGGCAGTGCTGTGCCATAGGGCCTTCTGGGCTACCAGCTGTGCTCTATTCTGTGTTGAAATGTAGCAAGTGCAACTGAGAAACTGAAGTTTTAGTTTTATTTAATTTTAGTGAAGGTTTAATTAGTCACACATGTGGCTAGTGACTACTCTATTAGAGCTTTAGAACATTCAGTATTGTTTCCACCCATTTCTTTCTGGAAACACTGTTTTCCCAGCTTTGGTGGTACTGCATTCTTCTGGTTCTCGGTGAGCTGCTCCATCTCCTCCTACTCCTGCTCTGAAAGCGGCATCCCCACAGTGTCTGTGCTCCCCCTCCCCCTCCTCCCCTGCACCCCCGTAACCAGGGCAGCCAGCCAGTCCCTGGTGCCGACTTTAAGCCATATGGAAGTGGCATCCAGCACCTTCTCGAGCCCTCACTCCTCTCACTGTTTAGACCATTATTTCCCACCCTGGCCTGGTGTTTTCTGTTTAGACCGTTATTTTCCACCCCGGCCTGGTGTTGTCACTTGGGCGTTCTGTAGCCGTCACCTTGGCCTGACCATGACCCTCCCTGAAATCATTGTAATTCCCATATCCAACTCCTCCGCCTGACTCTGCTCTTTCCTCCAGTGACATCCCATTTTCCTTTCCTCTGCAGCACTGGGGACGCACCTCCCTCTCCGGCGTCCCTCACTCCCCCATTCTCCTGGAGTCTTGAGATTCCTCTCGCACGGTCCTCTGCTTTCATTCTCAAAGGCTCACCCTCTTGTTGATTAAAAAAGCAGTAAACATTTATTATTGAAAACTCCCCAGATTCAGACACACACACACACACACACACACACACACACACACACACACGCGCGCGCGCGCGCGCAAAAGGAAAAAGACAAGGAAGGAAAAGGAAACTTGCCCGTGATTCGACCCCCCACCTGGAGAACCATGTTTAATTTTGGGAGGGGATGACTTCCCACATTTAGCCTCTCATAACGTCTTGCCTGATTCCTGTGGCCGTGAACCCCCCGTGTCTCCCCACTCTAGTCCCCTGCTGTTTCCCGAGGCACCGCTCTGACCGTGTCACTCCTCTGTTCCTCCCAGGACTCTCCAGGGGCACCCAGGTGTCCACTGAGCTAAATTCGGCCCACTGGTGGGGTGTCATGCAGAGCCAACCTCTGCCCCATACGGGAGATGCTGCTGACACTTTACAGTGAGACGTCCCCACAAAAGCAGGAAGTCACTGCATCCCTTGAGTGTGGGACTAGATACCTATTTATTTCGGCTTAAATTTATTAAGCACTATTTTTGTTCCCATTTTTTTTTCTAGAAAACAAAACTTCAAAGTTATTATCTTTTAGGTTATGGTAGACAGATTTATTGTACTGGATTTCGTTTCCTTCAAAATAAAAAAAAGTGCCTTCCCCATTTTAGTAGCTGAGATAGTTGCTGTTTCCAGTTCCACGTGTGCTTCCTAATGACGCAGCACGGCCCCCTTGGGAGGGCCACTGGGGTTAAGTCTTTCCCGGAGAGAGTTTTCCCAGAGCCGAGGGACTCTGAGCCTCTGTGCCTAAGGAACATTACTCCCGCTGAGTCCTGATACCTCAAATCAATTCAAAATGAATCAATAAATACTGATGCATGCTTAGGAGAAATGGGTCCCTTCATGGGGTGAGGATGTCCTGGACATTTTCAGACTTTGGGGTCTTCCCGGCACATGGATTTGGCCCCGTCACAAAGGCCACGATGTCTGTGTCCCGAGCGCCCAGCTGGGCTCACCCTGGCCTGTGACAGGTGCGCAGATCACCAGCCCTCTGCTGGCTTTTGCCCTGAGGCCCCCTCCGCATCTGGGAGGCTGCATGTGGGAGGAGGAGGACTCTGTCAAGTTCTGTTTGGTGGCTTGAAATTTAATCTTGTGCTCACTGAGAACAGATCTAGCCCTTAATGAATTTTGTCTTCAGTTCTGTCTTACCTTTTAACAGCTTGCTGCCTACCGGGCGTCATGCCCATTTGCACCTCAGCCTGTGCCTTAGGTTGGCCAAGCATACCTTTACGCCCTCCTCTCCAGCGAAATCCTACTCGCACGTTTAGGGCCAGCTGATGCCTCCTCCTCCTCCTCCTCCTAGGGAGCCCCCTTTCCGTGGGGCTGGTTGTCTCTTCCTCTGTACCCCTCACTGTTTCTTCATATCCACGGACTTTCCTCCATCCCCCAGTAAGCTGCTAGCCTGTGATAACTTCGGCTGTTACACGTCTGTCTCTAAATCCTTCTCTTGAAGGTGCTGGAGACTGTTCAAGACACTTATGACGCCCACTGTGGTGGCTGCCACGGACTTTGAACACAGTTTTCAGTCGGTCCATGTCTGTCTGATTTAAGCTGTGATAGAAATTCCAAGGCCATCAGCTTTTTCTTCCATTAAGAGGGGAGGGAGAGCCTGGGCCTTGCAGCTGCAGAGCCGTCCTCACTGCTCAGCCACGGGGCCCTGGGCACCTGCCGTGGACCGGGGGCTCAGCGCGGACAAAGGATGTTGGTGGTGGACTGCAGAGGTTGAATTCCTTGTTTTATTTCTAGATCTGCAGGGATCATCCTGATAATTTGTAGAAACAACAGCTAGATGTCAAAAGGTAGAGAGAGGCCCCAAAGAATGGGGCCCCGGAGGCCATGTACTGTCTAAAAAAATGAAATCATAAAGAGAAGAGTCATGATTTTTTCCCCAGGGATTTGCCTTTGCTTTTGTGTAGGGGGAGCTGTGAAGCAGCGGGGCACCCAACTTCTCCTGCCTCGGCTTCCTCATCTGTACGATAGAGACGGTAATTGTACCCACATCGCTGGGTCTCGTGAGGATTAAGTGAGTCTCTAAATACAAAGTACTCAGTAGAGATGATTGTATTATTTTATATCTGCTCAATACATGTTAGCGGTTTTCATTCTGTTGCTATCGATGCGCTGCTAAACACTGTCCGATAATAATTTGATGATGTCGCCAAAGCAAGAGATACAGATTCTCCCATTCACCCAAGCCACTTCTCACTCCAGAGAGATTCCGGCAATATTTTAAGAACTATCAATAATCTCAAACTTCTTTAACAGTACCGTATTATCATGGTATTGTTATCATGATATCATGTTATCACATGCATGCATCCCTGTTGTCACACACAGCCATGCCTGCCACCACCTTTCCACAGCATCAGGTTCCCTGCCCCAAAGCGACACCTTGGTTGACCTCCCTCGGTGACCGTAGCTATTAAAAACTGAGCGCCAACGAGGAGGAATGAAACTTCCTTCCTGCCCCCGCAATGCGGTCGTTCTCGGGGGCTGAAAATTACAGTTACGTGCTTATTATAAGGTAGTTAACGCCACAGTGCTTCCCTTTCTCTCCCCTTTCAAAGGGACACGTGTCCTAAAGAGCCTTCTTCTCCTTGGGGATCGTGACGTTGTCACATTACACCCAGGTGCAAAACCATGACAATGCCTCTCGTCGCGGCTGCCGAGAGTGACAAGCAGAGACACATCGCAGTTGAGAAAGGAGAATGGCCCCTTTATGGTGACTGGCTGGGGATTCTAAATATTTTCATTTCTCCCGTAGGAGATGGCTCGTGGAAGAGAGGAGACAAACACGACTTTGAAGCTAAGCAGGCATACTCATCCCTCCAAACAATCACTCTACTGAGGACAGTGAAACCTGAGTTTGAGAAGTTTTCCATGGAGGTGAAAAGTTCTGTTGAGAAACAAGGGCTCAATGAGGAGGATTACGTAAGTGCTTGATTACAAGCCTAGACCTTCAGCATTCTGCAAACAGTCTTCTAATTAAATCGGAGGTGACAAAGTGTCCCATTCTGAACCATTCAGAAATTCCTAGGTTCATGTCTGAATGTCACTGTGCTTTCTGTGTGTGTGTTTTTTTTTTCTGGCCAGCTTGCCTCCCTCCCTCCCCGCCCCCGCCCCCGCCCCCATCCCATCACCCCCACCCAGCACTTACGCTTTTCCAACTGCTGCAGGAAGGAAAATTGCTTTTTGTGGGCACTTGCGGTAATGCTGAGCAGATGTCTGTAGACTTCCATCACTTAGTCGGCCGGGAGTGTGTTGGGGGAGAAGATGCATGAAAGAGGGCCAAAGGTTTGCATACCTAATTTTTCCAAAGCTTGGTGGCAGAAGATGTTTTGGGTTTTAGAAGGCTCTTTCTTTTGGCAGACGGTCCCAGCTCCACGGCGAGTCTGCCTCTCTCTTGTGGCTGTGTCGCGGCCCCTTGGCTGCGAGCTGTTTCCTACCCAAGTATTCCAGAGCTTCCCACTCAATTAGTGCTGTTGTTACGGGGGCCTTTTCCAAGAGTGGGCCAGAGTCAGAAGGTTAGGCCAGGCTAGGGATGGAACAGACGGACTCGTCTCATTGGTGGCACCAAAGACCGCTGACCGCACCTCACTGGGTGCCGTTGTCTCTGCTGCATGGTCCCTCGCCGCACCCCCCCACCACCCCGCCCCGCCCCGCCCCGGGCCCCGGCCACTGCAGAACGAACGGCTCACTCCACAGCGTCCGGACTGGAACAGCAGCACCTTCTTAATTTTGTTTAGAAATTTACTTGTTTACTTACTTTTTCAGTTACAGTTTACTTTCAGTATTATTTTGTGCTGGTTTCAGGTGTACAGCATAGTGGTTAGACAATCATATACTTTACAAAGTGTGCCCTCTGATATCTCCCGTACGCACCTGGCACCATGCATACCTGTCACAATATCATGGACAATATTCCCTGTGCTCTACTCTCCATCCCCGGGACTACTCTGTAACTACCGATCTGCATTCCTTCATCCTTCCACCTTTTTCCTCCAGCCCCACAACCCCTCCCCTCTGACAGCTGTCAGTCCTTTCTCTGTGTCTATGAGTCTGTTTCTATTTTGTTTGTTTATTTTCTTCATTAGGTCCCACATATAAGTGAAATCATATGGTATTTGTCTTTCTCGGACTGGCTTATTTCACTCAGCACAATGCTCCTTGTGACTATTCTGTAACTACCAATTTGTACTTTTTAATTCCTTCACCTTTTTGGCCCAGTCCCCCAACCCCCTCCCTTCTGGCAATCCCCAGTCCACTCTCTGTGGGAGCACCTTCTGACTGATAGATATTTTTGGCTTGGACAGTCCCTGCCCGAGGTAGATAGTGACCAACTTTACAAGAGAGGGTCACTTCCAAACAGAGACACCCCCAGTTTCTCCCTTTGCATTTCGGCAGGGGCTAGGCACTGGCCTCCGGCAGACCTCCAGTCAGAGCCAGGACCTTGCACTTTCTGCCTGTGTGATCGGGGGCAAATGACTTAGTCTTGCTGATCCAAATTATTTCCCCTGTGCGGAAGATTATAGATAACCTATCTGAAGCATTTAGCAAGATCCCTGTCAAAAAGTCGGAACTCAATAAATGATGTCTCTTTTATACTATTGCTATACATGCAAAGGGTCTTATGAACATACTTACTAATGTCTTAGATGTTAGATAGTATACATATGTCATTTAAAATACCTCTTGCCTTTCCGAGTCAGCACTGTCTGGCAAATGTGCAGTGTAAGTCACAAGTGAGCACATATGCAACTTAAAATGGTCTAGTAGCCCCATATAAAAAAGTTAAAGTAACCAGGTGAAATTAATTTTTAAAATTTATTTATTTATTATTATTATTTTTATCTTCATCTGAGGACATTTTTAAAATTGCTTTGAGAGAGAAAGGGGAGAGAGAGTGGGAGAGAGAAAGAGAAACATTGATGTGAGAGGGAAACATCGATTGGTTGCCTCTTATAGGCTCCTTGAGTGGGGATTGAACCCTCAGCTCAGGTATGTGCCCTGACTGGGAATCGAACCCTCAACCTTTCCATGCATGGGACCATGCTCCAACCAACTGAACCACACTGGAGAGGGCCCGGTGAAATTAATTTTAATAAGACATTTTATTTAACTCACATATAAAAATATTATTTCAACATTTAATCATTGTAACAATTATGAATGAGATTGTATATTCTTTTTCTTATATAAGTCTTTGAATTCCGATGTGCATTTTACCCTTATAGCAGATGTTCAGTTCAAGGGCTGGCTAGCCATAGGTGACTAGAGGCCACTGTACTGGACAGTGTGTTCAGAACCATGACAGAAATAGGCCTGCTATAATGCAGCCCGGGTTCAAGGAAACCTACGGCAATACCGTCGTCATCGAGAGCCTTTGTCCCAGGAATATGGAAGAACACCAAGGGCACCGAGCTTCCTGTAGTGGTGCTAAGGTGGCCTGGGCCAAATGGAAAACATCTAAGTCTTGTGCATAGGCCACTGATTTATTTTACTCTACCAGGTTTATGTTAACTTTATGGCTTAAAAGCTCAACAATGCGGTCTTTTTGTGGGCATTCTTCCTGAGGTTGCTGAAGTTCACGTATTTCAATATAGGTTGTCCAACAGAATGATACTCATTGGGCAAAAGTGGGCATGCCAGCACTCCTGGGTAATTCTTTTTGGTGATCAGTTTTTCTGTATTCAGAATATTAAATCTTATTTCAAGGGCAGCCTACGAGAAATCTCCTTGGGACGGTAGACTTGCCGCAAAGATCCATGGTCCATTCCAAACTGAGTGCGTTAGGTGTTATTTGCATCTCAGATTACAATACTGCTGCTCTCTGATGGTGGGATCATCTAGAACCGACTTTATAAATAAAAATAATCATTTTATGTAGAATTAGAGCTTATTATAATAACTTATTGCAGTTCTGAAGATGTGTGTGTCTTTTGTAGTGATGATGTGTTTCTCGGGCTCTTGTGAGCGCCATCTGTGGAGGTCCATCAGGCCAGTGCGGACAGGTGGACAGGCGGTTGTGGTGACCATTGCGGAAGAGGGGGATATGGGCGCCCACGACCAGGAGCTAGTGTGGCCAGCACTCCCACGTGCTGTCCAGGGGTGTCCAACCCGAGGCCCACGATGGTTATGAATGCGGCCCAACTCAAAATCATAAATTTGCTTAAAACATTACTTAGTTTTATTACTAAGTTTTTCACTAAGTTTTATTATCTAGATATGTGCATTTTCTATATCAGTGATCATACACTTGGGGCCTGCTTGATGAATTTAAAAGAGTATCGAGAGGGCCACTGCATAATTAGTTTCATTATGTGAGGACTTTTTTTTCTTATCTGTGGTGGCTGATATTAGGAAAATTATGCACAGGCCTTTTTTTTTTTGCTCATCAGTTTTTGTTAGAGTTTCTGTGTTTCATGTGTGGCCCAAGACAGCTCTTCTTCCAGTGTGGCCCAGAGATGCCAAAAGCCTGGACACCCTGTGTTGCACTTTGATCACATGCGGCAGGAGATGCGTCACGAGACTAGCAAGACTTGGTGGTCTTCCTTCTAGGGCTCAGCTCTCTTCCGGGCCTCTCTGTTCTGCGCCTTGTACTCATCCGCTTACTCAGGACTGAAGCCCGCGACACCCACGGTGGGCTCCCTCAGCCCCTGCTCTGGATCTCACATCCGGAAACTCTGACGGACTCTCTGATGAGTTCTGCAATTTACCACGCATTTTCGAAACCATCCCATAGGGACAAATTTGTTTCTTGTCAGTTCTTCTAAGAAGGCTTCATTAAAAGGGGGGGAGAAGGGGAACAGGCAAGTAAAGGAACACGTATAAAGGACCCATGGGCGTGGACAACAGGGTGGGGATTGACTGTGGGAGGGGGGATGGGCAGGGCAGGGGGGAGCAACGGGGAAAAAGTGGGACGACTGTAATTGAACAACAATACAAAAGTATACTTAATTAAGTCTATTAAATGAGTTAAAGTATAATTAATTAAATTAAAAACGTCTGATGGGCCTGGCTGGGATCCCGATACAGCATTGAATATGAGCAGTGATGGTGGACATCCTCGCCTTGTTCTTAACTTTGATTGGAAGAACGTACAGCAGATTTCCTATCTGTTCCTCCTGCCGCGTAAGCATGATGTGGCCTGTGGCGTTTCTGGGAGAGGCTATATGCAATATGGAGGTTGCATTTTATTCATTGTTCGGGATGTTTTGTTTTTGGCAAAATGACACCATTTATTAGGGTAACGGAAACAAAACAACAAAATCACAGCTTCTGCAGTGTAAGTTCAGGGAAGGCTTTGGGCGCAGGACTTCACTGCAGGCATTATGAGTTGCGTTATATTCCTGATCTAGGCCGTATGTGTTCTTATCGCATTCATCACATTAGCACGCTGGTGGCCGGTGATCTTCTCACAAGGCAAAGCTCTGAAACTTTCAAATTTTTATAAGCCTATGTTGAAACATGGGAAAGATGGAGTGCCTATACTTTTTAAAATAAAATTATTATTCTGTACTTTTAACTTACCAAATTTTGATGGAGTAATGAAATTTTGTTTCCTTAAAGTTGGTGTCTTCTTCCTCCCCTTCTTTCCTCCTCCCACTTGCCTCTCTCCATCTCCATCTCTTACCCTTTTAAATGGTGACTTTTTAATGGAGATAATGGCAGATTCACGTGCAGTTTTAAGATGTAATACAGAGAGATTGCTGGACGGAGAGTATGCATGTCCAGTCTGCCCCAATGGTAACATTTTGGACAATTACGTGTAAGATCACAAATGGATGTGGACACTGATCCAATGCACTGATCTTACACAGATTTCCTCAGTTTTATTTGTATGTGTGTATGGGTTTGTGTATTAAATTCTATGAAATTTTGTCGCCTGTGTAGTTAGGGTATTTGCATATTATCAAATACCTTTTCTATATCTGTTGAGATAATCAGATGTTTTTTCTTTCTTCTATCATAGTTTATTGTATTGCTAGATTTTTTCTCTTTTTCCAGTTCTGTTGAGATAAATTGATATATAACATTGTATAAGTTTAAGATGTACAATGTAATGATTTGATATACGTATATATTGCAAAGTGATCACCACAATTACTTTAGTTAACATCTGTCACCTCACATAATTACAAAAATTTTTTTCTCTTAGCAACTTTCAAGTGTACATTACAGTCCTGCTAACTATAGTCATCATACTGTGCATTAGTTTCCCAGAACTCACTCATCTTACAAGTTTCAGTTTGTACCTTTGGTCACCTGCATTACTACATTTTTCTAATTCCAATCATCTCTGCATTCCTGGAATAACTCTGGTCTCTCTGTACCTCAGGACTCTGAGCTTTTCTCTTTCCCAGACCATACTTTGGAGAATATAATTACGGTTGGTTGAACCTATAGAAGTCTGTCTAGGTGGAGCTTTCCGGGATGGGTCATCTCCAAGGCTATTGCAGCCTGTACATTGGCATCTCTGGGTCAAATATCTACTCTTGGTTCATTCATCTCTGGTGGCTGGTGGGCGGGTGCACATGTGCAGTGAGACGGGCTGTCACTGGGGCTGTGGGTGTTGTGTGTGCTGTAACAGGCTAGTTATTAGTCCATGTATCATAGGACAGTGTCTCCACAGTTCCTATGGGTAAAATGATAATGTTTTAAAGCATACCTTTGTCCTCTTACTAGTGAACCAGATGGAAACCAATTCTGTTCTGATACATTATGTTTTAATAGGGCCCAGTGGCCACCGCTGGAGACAGTACAACCTGATGGTTAAACATACAGGCTTGAGAATGCATCAGCCTAGCTCTGCCTCTTACTACTCTTACCTTGGGCACATTTCTGAAATTCTGTGCCTTAGTTTACTGACTGTAGGGGGGGATAATAATTTTTTAACTGAGAAGGCTGTGGAAAGAACTTGAGAATTCTGTATGCAGGTAATATTTAACACAATGCCAGGCCCTTAGTAAATATTCAAGGGGTGGTAGCTATTATTTCTTTCATCTTTGTTTCTTGTACTCCAGACCAACGGATGTGATGTTCTTGCATGCCTGATGGATCCAGAACTCCTACTTACCCCTCAGATCCAACCTTAGACACCCACCTTCTCAAGACAGTCTTTCCCAACTCTGCAGACCGTCTCCCGCCCTCTGCTCCTTTCTGTCTGGGCCCGTCTTTGCGGCTGCAACCCCTCCCCGCAGGTGTGGGGTTTTCTGGTTAACGTGGCCTCTTCTACCAGACTGCGAACTCTGTGAGACTAGAAACATATCTTTTTCTGCTCACTTTTGCATTCCCCTCCTGTTTGCTTGGCACATAGGAAGCAGGCAGTAAAAGGAAGCTATTATTACTATGCACATTATTTTAGTTATTATTGAACCAGAGGACATAGACTCCGATGCCCTCCTTGTACGGTGGTGGGAACTGAGGCCCAGGGAGGTGAGGTGGCCTTTCCAAATGGAACCATATGCTGCAACCAGTACAACACCTCTGGGGGTGACACAGTCCTGTGCCTAGACCCTGTCAGGCCCACAAAGCCAGGAGTTCAGTTTCCCTTACACTGTGAAAGGTGCTGTTTGGGGGTGGTAATGAGTTTTCACAATGGGGGTTCTGAAGACCCTCCGAGGGGTCATCAGAAATTTAAAGTTTGTATTAAACCCCCTTAGAGAGGCTCTCAGGTATTGGTGGGGCACTCAGTGTGGCTCGGATGATGTTTACCAAGTGCCGGCCCCTGTTCCTCTGGTGGCTCTTATTGGGTGGCTCCCATGTGCAGTGGTGTTCACTCAGGGGTGTCTTGATGGAGGTGTTTTGTCTCTGCCACACAGTGGTTCCAGTTCTGGAACTGGTGTTTGGTTTTACAATGAGCTGTGCAGTGGCCAAGTTGAGATTAGTTGCACCACCGCCTCCTGGTGCGCTGCCTTTCTTTTTCCACTGCGTCAGTCTGACCCCTCTGTTGATAGCAATGTGCCCAGTATGGGGGCAAACCCGTGACCCAGAGATAAAGTGTCTTGGGCCCTACAGCTGAGCCTGGCAGGCCCACAGGCTAAAGCACGTCCTTCCTTTCTTTGTGCCCCGCCTGCCCCAGTACACACTTTTCAGATACCAGTTTCTCTGGACTGTTTCACACACTTGACAAAGTCTGCTGAGGACTCTGTCTCTTCATCTGCAGCGACCTGTTTTCTTCTGATGTGTAACCTGTCCTTTCTTAGATCGCAGATGCTGTTGATTGAGGGCTGTAGGGAACAGGGCTGTGAGCTCTACCCTGCACCATGCAGCGGTCCCGTCTGGGGTGGGGTCCTCATCACCTAAATATACTTAAGCAAGTGTTAAACATCCATGGCCGTGAACTCTGGAGCTCACAAGAGCTCCATTCCTATGCCACCATGGACGTGAACCATCATGCACCTCAGTGTAAAGCACTTTGACAGACTGGACAGTTTATCTCATAGCAGACCAGCTGCGGCACAAGTGTAAAAATATCAAGGTTCCCAGAGAAATGGAATGAAACAGAGTAGAGTGGGTTCACTTTAGTGGGACACTGCTGCCAAAGTCATGCCAGCTTCCATGACCTCTTTCAGTGGATGGGGGTCCCTTGACTTAGGGTGCATCAATTCTTTACAATCATGTACAAATTTTTGTGTGTAAGTGCACACGTGTATGTTTCTGAGGAGGGGTGCCAACATCCCTTGTCTGATTCTGACCGAGGTCAGTACTGCAAAAAGCTAGGAATCATTGAAGTAGGCCACGGCTGGTCAACATGCCATCTGCCCAGTTACTGTCCCGAGCCTGGTTTGTTCACCTGGATCGGGCACAACACTGCGCACGCAGGGCTGCATGGAGGAGCAGAGTCACTCCCCTGGAATAAAACACCTGAAGGCCCTATTATTTCCTAACCAAACATTCTAAACCCATTAGTTTTACTTTGGAGATGAAAGAGATGGAAATGCATTTCCTTATTTCTTCCTTTTGGACTAGGGAGTCAGTTCAGTCTTTCCAAGTCTCAGTGTTTTCACGTTATGTCTTTAAGAGGTAGACTTAAACTTGTCCCTGCTACGAATTTCCCGTTTAGACCAAGCCTGTGTTGGAGACATCTTTCCCCCCTGGCAGTCGCTCTGACTTCTTGGTCCTGTAAACCCCACTCTTGGCCTTGCCCCATCCTCCCTATTGTGTTTGGCACTTCTGAGCCCATTTACTAGCTGGCCCTTTAACAGCTCTGCCCTTAGGTGCAGCTCACCTTCCTTCCTGATGTTGTTGTTTTTAAAATCAAAATAATACGTGACTTTCCGGACTGAACAAAATGAATTAAAAAGCCCACCCTGAATTAAAAATAAATTCATAGTGCTATAAGAGTTAACACAAACATATCTCCAGTTCTTCTCCACTTTTGACTCCCATTCTGTAGAGGCAATAATCCTTAACGTTTTCAATGACTTCTCTCCATGTTTCCAAAATAGCTGATTTATAGTGCTGCTTTTGATATGAAAAGTTTTGATATTATCCCTTGATTACTTTATGCACTCTTTCTCTACTAATACTTTTCCTCTCCTCCTCCAAATATTTATTTTTTATTTTTAGACAGGGGAAAAGAGGGAGAAAGAGAGGGAAAGACACATCAACGTGTGGTTGCCTCTCACGTGCCCCATTCTGGGGACCTGGGCAGCAACCAAGGCATGTGCCCCGACTGGGAATTGAACCAGTGACCGTTTGGTTTGCAGGTTGGTGCTTAATTCACTGAGCCATACCAGCCAGGACAATATTTTATTATGTAGTTTTTAGTTAAAGGAATATTCACAAGATAAAATATGAAGTAAAGCACTCCCCACATTCAGAGTCTTTAGTATTATTATGCCATATATATTTATATTTACAAGAGAATCATGTAGTGTTCTATGATTACATTTTCTTTCCTATGTAGCTTTTCATTTTCTCTGGAGTTAATAATTTCCTTAGTTTTTATATTGCTTTCATGTAGCTCTTACTATTTTGTTCTTATTCTCTTAATAAAGAATTTTATGTAATGTTATTTTTTTTCAGCCCTTTGTCTTCCTGCCCCAGTTAAGAGTAATTTTTTTTCTCTTTCAATATCAACCTTCAGTTCTCTCCTGTACCGGACTCTTTTTTTCTTGGCTACTGATCTCCTTTTTTGTTGAAATTTCACCTTAGTTTTGAAGGAAAAGGAGGGTATATGTGGACAATTGTTTGAAACTTTGCATACTGAAAACATTTTGTCTTATTTATTTATTTATTTAGTTGCTCATTTAGCTGGGTATGAAAATTTTAGTTTGAAGATGATGTTCCTCAAAAATTTTGATGTTATTGCTGTACTGTTTTGCAGCCTTTGGTTTTTCCAATCTGATTATTTATCTTTGTCGTGCTACTTTCTTTTTTATCTGTCTCTAGAAACCTTCAGCATTTTCTCTGTATTGTTGATTATATCAGTCAGGGTCTAGTCTACACCAGATAGTTCAACAGAAGAAATTTAATGGGAGAAACTAAGGTATAAGAAGCGCTGACATGCCAAATCGAAGAGTGAGGCAAGCCAGAGATTAGCAAGAGCAAACGGTTATGACCACTTCCAGAGTGAGAGGGATGGGGAAGAGAGAGTTTTACCGGGATCCAAGAGTTAGAGCTCTCACGGGAGCCAGAAGCAGGGAAGAGACAGCCTCTGCCAGAGAGGCTACCTAAGCTAAAGAGGGAGAGGGAGCCTGGCTCCCCGCTTTCCTGGCTTTTCCACCAGGGCTTCTGTTGTCTGAACCAACCGGAAGTCAGCTGGCAGGGCAGTGCTGCCTGGCAGGGCCCTCCTCCTTGGAGGTGGGACAGAGCGGAGCAGAGGTGGGGAGGGGGATGAATGCACCAGAGATCCAGCGGGCAGGCAGCCGGCTCACTGGTGTTCTGAAATTTAGCAATGATGTGCGTGGATGTGGACCTTTTAAAAATCTTTGTGCTGGGCACTTGGCTCTTTCTGGAAATGTAAAGGTTGGGTGTAGGCTCTCCTCAGTTAACTCTCCAGTGTTCTCTCCTGTTTTCCAACTCTGCCTTTTACTTTCCAAGGGGTTGCTTCAGTTGTATCCTCCAAACGGTCTGTTGAATTTTTAATTTCTGCTATCATGTTTTTAATTTCCAGGAGCTCTCTTTTATTCTCCGAGTGCCTCTCTTTTTTAAAAAATTACCTGGTTTCCTAGGTGCAGTATCTTATTTTTCTGAGGATACCCTTTCATTAGTTCTAGAGTGCACTTCTTTCATATTTTAAAGCTGGGGTTCATTTTATAATTGGTGGGCTGTCATAAATTTTCTAAGGGCATGTGAGACAAAGGGGCTTATAGTTGCTGGTACCTTACATTTGTTGATAAGGGTTTTTTTTTTTTTAAGTTTTCTTTTACTTCCTGCACTGCTTATTCTTTCAAGTTCTTTTTTAAAATAAGATTTTTGATTTCCTTCTCTTTCACAGGACAAGGTTTTCTTAAACTGTTGGTAATCCACGGCTGTCTGTTTACGTGTGAGGGTGAGCCATCAAAGAGCTCTCAGAACATCCATGTGTATGGGAACCGGTCTAGTGGCAGAGCTTATTGTGGGGTCACGAAGGCTCAAGCTAGCTTTTCCAAAGGGTGATTTCCAAATAGGATAATCTGGCGGTTATTTCTCGTAGGCTGGTTGGTGTCACTGAAGGATTGTCGTCCAGACCCCTTCTTGAGAGTCAGCCATTCTGGGAGCTGCCCTGCGTTCAGGGACAGGCCCCCCTGTCTCACCCCGAGGATGGCACACTTTTCACTTGTACCTCAGTTTTCCAAGTTCTGCGGCACCAGCTCTCTAGCTGTGCCTGATACCCACTCATTCAGGTCTCTTCCATGTCAACATCTCCAAACAATAACCCTCCTGTCCTCTGCCCGGATGGGAAGGGACCGTTTGTCCTCTAAGGTTTGGGGGTGGAGGGGCATGCAAGTGCTCCTTATACAAATTTTCAACAATCCTGCTATTTTTCAATCCCCCTACCCCCAGCATGCTCCCCGACCAGAGGTGACTAGTGTCCCATTTCCAGAGCCTCTGGATGGGAGGTCCTTGCTTCTTGTTGGAGTTCTAAGCCATGTGAATGCTTTGGTTTTAGTTACTCAGGGTTATTAAGTCAGTTATTCCTACCAAATTCCAGATATTTTCGACTTGTACGTTTACAACTTAAAAAATTCATTTATTGTCATTTTGGTGGGGATTTTGGAGAAAAAAATTTTTTAAATGAAATTAAACTATTGGGGTGATATTGGTTAATACACGATACAAGTTTCAAGTGTACACTTCCATAATGCATCACCTGTATATTGCATCATGTGCCCATGTGTCCCGGCAGGTTATTTGTAATTCATCAGCAATGCAGTGGTAGAAATTGTACACCCTTTCCAGAATCTCTTAAGAGTCTTTCAATACTTCAGAAAAAAAGTTGAACATTTGAAGACATAAATGTTGAGAGAGTTCCCATGCGGGGCTCAGCTACCTTCCGAAGCACCGTCCCTGGCAGAGAGAGGCCTTCTGTTCTGAAGGGGATCCACTGCCTAGTGACTTCCCCACAGCATCACTGCAGCTGGAGACCCGGCAACTCAGCTGCACTGAGCTGCTGGAGGGAAGGTGGAGGGAGGTGGAGCTCCTGACCCTGGGCTGGCTCAGTGGACTTGGGCCCAGGGTGCCTTGGGCTGGGTCCCTTTATTCTTAGGGCTCCCTCTGTTGTAGGAGCCAAGGTTTGGGCCATCCCTTCCAGGGGCTTTCCCATTCTCAGGTTCCTGTTAGGAGCTGAAAGTGTTTTGCTAACTTCAGTCTTATCATAGGGCAGGGTGTCAAACTCATTTTCACTGGGGGCCGCACCAGCCTCATGGTTGCCTTCAAAGGGCCGAATGTCGTTTTAGGACTGTGTAAATGTAACTACTTCTTAACAGTTAAGCGAGAGCTCGGTGTTGCCACTGGGTAGAAACAAGGTGCCACGAGGTGGAGGTTCCCCAAGGTGGAGGGCTGGATTTGGTCCTTGGGCCTCATGTTTGCCACCTGTGACATAGAGGCTGCATTTCGTTGCCATTGTCTGGGTGTGGAATTTACTTATCCCTTATTGAAAGATCACAGTGAAACAATCACCCCCCACCCCCACCTAGCCTCGCCCCACCATTTTAGAAGAATTGTACCCTAATAAGGTCTTTACTGTCTGTGACATTATATCAGAGAGCTCTCTTGGAGATTTTCAGTACTCCAGCTCTAAAATGCAAAGGACCAGCTCTTCTTCAGCTCCAAACTGTTCTCACCTTGCTACGGCATGTGACTGTTTGTATACGCAAAACTCAGCTTTGTGTGTACGAAGTAAGTGATCACAATGTGTTCTGTCTAATTTGTGTCTTCAGGGACACGGCTGCAAGTGTAGTTTGCAGACACAAAATCAGAGCCTCGTTTTTAAGATCAGAAGCGTTTTTATTTTTTTTTAGTTATTTTTCTAATGAATCTCAGAGATGCCTTTTTTGTTGTTATTGTTAGAGAAAGGTATTTTAGTTACAAACAGTGTGTGGAGTCCATTTTTTATGAAATAATGGACATCCTTAGTACTTCAGCTCTCCAATTCAGTTTCGTACTTCTTAATGCGACCTCTGTTCTTGTCGCGGGGTAGAATTTGGTAAATGCTGTTTTTATTTCTAACCAGGTATTCTGAGCAGGGGGTGATTTTATAACCTTGGATATTTGCTCGTTTGAGGTTAGCGGGCCACCCATAGCTTGTTTTTTCTTGTTATTTAAAAGTCGAAAATTTAACTAATTAAACAAATACTCTGGCAGCGCTGGAAGCGCGGTCCGCAGCATTGTCAGGGACGTGGGACGTGGCCGGGCTTTCCCTGTCCCCCGGGGCTCCCTCTGATGCTGCCCGTGGACTGGGAGCTGGGGGAGCAGGCCATTTATCTAGCCGAGGTGTTTGAACAGGGACAGGGTTTAGTAAATCATTGTTTAGATAGGCCAGACATGACAAGTTAGAAAGTCCAACATGTTGAAAAACAACGCTCTCATTTCCCTCAACGAGGGGAAGGCCCGGCAGTTACACTGTCTAAACCAGCTTGTATTTTGACACTGGTTTTGCACAGAAGCAGTGTGGGAGGGCACATTCGTTGAAAAATTATCAGGTCATCAATAAAACCTTGGCCAGACACTTCACCCCCCTCTTGTCTTCCATAATGTCATTTGACTGGAACTCTATACTCTTACTGAAGTTTTAAAAAGTTAGCTATTCAGCAACTAATGAAAGAAAAAAAATGCAGCAGATAAAGGCCACATTTGCCCCATTTCTGGGGAGACTGTGCACAGGCAGGCTTTTGTGTCTGCCGGAGCGCCGTCGGAACAGGGGGCGACTCCCCCTCCAATGCCACCGCCTTTGCCCTCACCCCCTTTCTTTAAAACCAGCCAGAGAATAATTTGTCCAAATGAAAAGGCCCTTTCAGGCACTGGAGAGCTTTGCTAATTGTATTTGAGAGAATAAAAGCAAACCACAAGTTGGCGTTTAATAACAGCAAAATAATGCGTTCACATGCCAACATATTAATAAGATTAGTTTTATTAGGAAAATGTAATCAGGTGGGCCAGGCCCTGCCGGAGGAATGACTTGTTAAAAGCCATTCTTTTTGTCTAGCCAAAGAAATTGGAGTTACCTTTCAGAACATGTTTAAATAAAGGTATACTGAGAGCCAAAAAAAAATCACCCTTATTTTCTGGAAATGAAATAGAAAATTGCTGTAAAGCTATTTATTTCTGTGTCTTTCAAATAGCTTTGTTTGTACTAAATTAGAATATTAAGAAAACTTGGGAATCTCCTGATTAAGGTTTTTTTTTTATTGTAAATAAATATCCATTTGCTTGTGATTTCCACATCTTGGCAGACAGATGTGGATTTATTAATTGCAAAAACATACTGAACTGGTGTAATCTGAAAATGTTCAAGGAAAACCCACTGCACCTAGGACAAATGGCCTTTCCAAACAATAGGCTTCCCTATGACCTTTCAAAGGACCATCTCTGTGGGTTTTTTCCCCCCATCATATATGGTGACGTAACTCCAGTTAGATATTTTGCAAAAATGGTGACGGTATACCCAGATATGCATGACTAAAATAGCAACTCGGTGTGGAAATACATTTCACAACGGAAAGGCTAGGCTGTTACATTCCCCCCGCCATTGTCGCTGCACGAGTAGAAGGGCATTTCAGTGTGTTCGGCCAGGTTTTTCACAATGGAAACCCAAACCAATTCCTTTTTAGGATAGTCGGGTCACTTAAAATATGGCTGCAGACACATTACCAGTCGGCCCGCAGAAAGAACATGCGTCAGTTCTAACAATTATGCCCATTAGTGTAAGTGAAGAAGCTCGGGGCAAAATCATAGAGGATGGAAGCCCAGACTTCTTTTTTTTTTGCCATTCTCCCCCTCCCCCCCATGCCTCTGTGCTCCTGGAGCCCCCGAGTCTCAGCATCCCTCTTTCTCTTTGGCAAGGAACTCACAGAAAGTTGCTGGGGGGTCAGCAGATTAGCTTTACCAGGGCGCTGCACTGAAAGGAGGAACCTGGAAAAGGGAGGCTTAGCAGGGGCGTCCAACCTTTTGGCATCTCTGGGCCACACTGGAAGAAGACGAGTTGTCTTGGGCCACACATTAAACACACAAACACTAACAAAAACAAAAAAAAATCTCATAATGTTTTAAGTAAATTTATGATTTTGTGTTGGGCCGCATTCACAGCCATCCTGGGCCGCGGGTTGGACACCCCTGACAAGTAAACAAATCTCAAGGTGCTAGTTTGTTGTCAGGTGGAGTAGATGAGCCAGGATTTCTTCTTCCTACAAGAGAGCTCCGCACAGGAAACAGTTCTTTAGTCCGGCAACCCCACGGCTGCAGCAGCGCAGTCCTTTTCGAACCGAACTCCCTGAGGGGAAGCTTTGCGTTTTATGTCCCAGGCTGCAACAAAAGGACCCCACATTTCACATAATGTGACGGGCACCAGAAGGGAATGCCCATGTGTCCAGCCTTCCTTCCAGCTTGGAAGAGGGGAGGCCGACAGGCCCCTGCCAGCTTCACTGGCCACTGCACTAACAGAGGACTCTGGTGTTTGATGCCGACAGCAGCCACAGGTTTTTAAAGTCCTAGGGCAGAGTCCTCATTCATAAGGCCTGGCTATTGATGCTGCTGTCCATGTGGGTGGATGTGGTGGAGGAGCCCCAGCTCGTGGTTCAATAAATATTAATTGATGGGCATTAAAACAATTGATGACCCCGGGGCATGTCACCTTGTGTGCCAGAGACTTTAATCTGTGAAATGGAAAAAACCACACTGAGTTGCTCTTGGAAGTTATGAAAAATGATTGTAAAGGAGTTTATAAGCTTAAGCGCTTTGAGCGATAGCATCCAAAGAAAACAGGCCCGGCCGCTGGGAGCGGAGCATCCCGGGGCCTGCGAGCAGAGCACAGTAGCCGTTCTCAATGACCTCCTCGCTGGGCTCCAGCCAATCGCAAACACAGAGGAACTAGAATAATATATTGCTGGGGACTCACCCTCCTTCCCAGTTAGGACATTCGAAAATAGCTCAAGCTATAGGAAATTATTTTGGATGAGACTTTACCTTCTGATTTTTTTTTCCTTCCCTGGAGTGAAATTTGCTTCATTTTGTGAGGTTCTAAAAATCTCACTCCCATGGGCTGTGATTTAAAGGTAGGGAGGAGGTGAGCATTTTTTTTTTTGTATAATAAACAATTTGACAATTGACCTAAATTTGGAGGTCCGTATGAACTATTTCCTTTACCCAGTCATCTCTATGTGGGATAATTACTAGATCACTAAATCAGAAAGCTGTGTTCCTACCCTATCTTACAGACCTTACAGACATTTCATTTATTAGTAAATGGCCCTGTGTCAGATTGGCAACCCAGTTTGCCCACTGTTGCCCAACAAATTACATTCATTTCAATTTTAGGCCATTTTTTTTTCTTTTCTCTACTCAGCGGTGACATATACTCATGGTAACCATATGCCCAAGGATTTCTCAGGTAGAACAGACATTAGACCCCATTCATATGTCCTTTGGGTGCACATGTATTTTTGCTGACCCCTTGACCCTGTGTATTGCTGTGCAGATAGTAAAGCCCACAGAAGGCAGTAGCCCACAGAAGACAGGTCCAATGATTGGACCTGTCTCCTACCATTGTGCACTCCCCAAGTCCCTCCTTGGATCCCAGCGTTGTGCCAGGTTCTGTGAGGGGAGTTCACACTCATGCGGGTGTCTCCTGAAGGACGGGAAGAAGAGATGGGTACAGACAAGCCTCCCAAATGAGGCAAATAGGGAATCTAAGCCTAGAAGCAGGACTGCATTAGACACATTTAGGGAACAGCAGAAGAGCCTGGCTCAAATGGAGGGGTTCTGTGGAGGAGTTGTTTGCAGAGGTCCTCTCTTTTTGGAAATCTGCCCCTCTCTGGGCTGCTAAGACACCACCGTCTCCACGCTCTCTGCCTGCATCGCCGTCTTCTCTCATGACTCTCTCCTTTTCCACTTGCTCCACAAATATTAGTGTTTCCCAAGGTTCTTCCCTTGGCCCTTTCCTCTCCAAACACTTTCTGGGCAGCGCAGCCGTTCACCTGGGTGGGATTTTCATCTCTGTGTGGTTAACATCTAAATTTATATCTCTAAGTCCGACCTCCTGAGTGACAGCCCCTGCCTCCAATTTCCCACTGGCCTCTCTGCCTGAGCAACACTGTGTCTACCCTGCTTCATCCTCCCCTTGCGACCTCCATTCTGAGCTCTGCCGGACCATGTACAGAGAGGAGTCAGGGAGGATGGAAGCGAATTCAAAGAACTTGTTCTGCACACGAAGGGAATTGGAAGTAGGAGGTTGGTGTCAGAAAGAGATTTTCAAGGATTGTGAAGGTGGAGTCATTTCAGGTGATGGTGAGGTCTAGGGTCTTGCTGCTCAAAGGGTGTTCTGTGGACCGGCTGCATTAGCATCACCAAGGAATTGTAGAAATGAGGAACCTTAGTGCCCCATCCCCCAAACCTGCTGACCCTGAACCTGCATGTGAATAAGATTCCCAGGTGAACTGTTTGGTCTAGAGTATGTGTGTGAGAGTGAGCTGATGAAACTGAGTGGAGATGAAATTCACCAAATAATGGTGGTCAGGGAGCCAAGAGGCTACGGTGTTGAATGAATGGATAATGCACAGGCACACTGACATGGCCCAGTGTGAATGCAATAGTGTGGGTGGGGAGTAAGAATATGAGCTGCCTGCCAGCCTCTGTAATGCATTCACTGTGCCTCGGAGTGAGGGAGAGTCCCTGCCTCAGATGGCAGTGGTATGTGACATAGGATTTTTGATGTCTCAGTTCCTTAAGAACAGAATCTCTGATTAGGATTTTTCCATATCTCAGCTCTTAAAAAATATAGCAGGTCCTTAAATAATAATGATATTGACATCACGAGCAGTAGGCTCAAGGAGATTAAGTTTTCCCCTCCTGCCTTAATGTCAATTTACAATTTTTTTAAAGCAACCCTGGAGATGACTTGAACGATCTGGTATCCGATATTTCTTTTTCCTTTCTTTTGATTCTGTTTTCCCGACAGTCAATTGAAAAGGTTTTTGCTGGGGCAAACTTTCTCTTTTTTTCCCTCTGTTCTGATGTGCAGATAACATCTCGGAAATCTTATATATGTTTGAGAAGTCATATTAAGTCTTCAAAAGAAAAGGCTGGTAATCATGGTGCATTATCCCTGGGTGTTAGTTTGGTCTTTAGGTAGTTGCTGGGCTTGACAAACAAATCTACACTGAGGGCGAGGTGCTGGTTGGAGACAGAAAACCTGCATTCCATGTGCAGCTCTGACCGTACTCTTTGCAATGTGGAGTGAACCAGGCAACTGTTGCGGGCTTCCCTTTCTCATTTACACAATAACCTGGTTGGACTGTATGAGTTCCAAATTCCCTTCAAGTTGGAAACTTCTATGATTCTGTAATTGCTCTGGGCTGTTATGAAATGCCTATGAGGTTAAAATAATGCAAGTACCCAAGAAATGTACCTAGGGGTCTCTTCTGCATTGCGGCCAATATATTCATTAAGCTCGCTGTCATTGTACCTCTCAAAATATTGGGACTACCTCCATGACAGTCCTGATACATCTGCATCTAGAATACTCTGCATAGTTTGGGTAAGTCTCTTAAGAGAAACCAGTCTCCTTATATTAGTAGAGTATGTTAGCCCTGAATGTTTTAAAAAAGAACTATAGTAATTCCCTAAAGGAGTGGAACAATTTTCTTATGAAGAAAAGGTCTTAAAAAGATCAGCCTCTTCAAAATGTGTACGATGCAGTATGATTCAACCTGTGAAGACGGTGGGGCATTTTTTGAAATGTGAAGACTTAACAGAATTCTCAAACCATAGACTTGAAGGGATCCTTTCATGATAATTACAAGGAATGCCTATTCTTCCTGGTAGTTAGTAAGCATATGAAACTCATTACTTGCATAGTTTCCAAAAGCTGTCTTAAATGCGTTCCAGAGTGATTTCGATCAGTTCATTATGATGGATCCCAAATGGGATGGAGAAGGGTGTTGATCACTTTGGGGTGTTCCCCTGTTCTTTTAGGCTGATATTTGAGGTCTTTTAATGTCTTTTTGAAAAATGTCTTTTAAAAATAATTATCTGTTTAAAACGAAGAAGTTGGTTACGTGACGGAATACACAGAACTGGACAAAATGCGAATGTTGACTGTATTGTTATGTATTTTCATATGTTCCAGTAGTGCTGACTGGAAAGGGCTCCACGTTTTTTCAGGCTTTGGTTATTCATTTAGGGAATTAGTTAGTGAAGAAAACATTTTATTAGGGGAACTTTAAATGCACACAAAAATAGCGAGTGCAGTGTCGTGTAACTCGACGTCCCTCCCACTCAGCTCCAACAATTTTCAACTCAGTCTAGTGTCATCTATAACCTTTCCCCACCATTACCCACCGACTCCCTGGTAATGTTGAAGCAAATCCAAGGCATCCTCATTTCATCTGTAAATATTTCAGTGTGCTTCTAAAAGATAAGGCTCTGAATTATGTCATTGAAATGCAATTTAGGTACCGTGAAATCCGCAGCTCACAACTGCACACCTCGATCAGCTTTGAGGAACGTGTGTGTCTGTGCAGCTGCCGCTCTCTCTGATCAGGGCACGGGAGACTGGCACGCCTGGGGTTCCCTCGAGTCTCTCCCCAGTGCGTTCCCGCCCTAGGAGCCAAACCATGCAAATTACGGAGGGATAATGAACAAGTAAAGTTGTGTAAATTTAAAGTGCACACCATAATGATTTGATATACATGTGTATGTTGCGATATGATTACCACAAAAAAGTTAGTTAAATTAGTTAACATGTCCATCACCTCACACAGTTACTTTTCCGGTGGTGGTGGTGAGAACGTTTAAGATGTACTCTCTTAGCACATTACAAGTGTACAACACAGTATTGTAAACCACAGCCACCATGCTGTGCATTTGATCCCCAGAAATTACTCAACTTGTTACTGAAAGTTTATTCCCTTTCGCCAACGTTTCCCCACTCCCCTCACTCTCTGGCTCCTGGCAACCACCATTCAATGTTGCATCTATGTGTTTGACTTTCTTAGATTCCACGTGTGAGATCATACAGTATTCATCTTTGTCTGTCTGATGGACTTCACTCAGCACAGTGCCCACCAGACTCCTCCATGCCGTCACAACTGGCAGGATTTCTTACATTTGCAGGGCCTCATAATATTCCATTGTGTGTATATTGTATATACATACAGTGTCTATGTGTATATATGTATATATGTGTATTTCATGTATTACATGTATGTGCACATTTTCTTTATCCATTCACCTGTTGACAGTCTCAGGCTGTTTCCGTGTATTGGCTATCGTGAATAATGCTGCAGTGAACATGGGGTGCAGGCGTATCTTTGAGACACTGATTTCATTGTCTTCATATATAATTCCCAGAAGTGGGATTGTGGGGATAATATGGTAGTTCTATTTTTGAATTTTGAAGGAAGTTTTATGCTGTTTTCTATACATAATAGCTTTACCAACTTACATTCCCACCAACAAGTTTTCCTCTTCCCCTGCATCTTCACCAATACTTGCCATCTCTGTCTTTTTTTTTTTTTTTATTGTAATAGCCATTCTAACAGGTGTGAAGTGGTGTCTCATTTGGGTTTTGAGTGACATTTCCCTGATGATTAGTGATGTTGAGCACCTTTCTACGTACCTGTTGGCCATCTGTATGTCCTCTTTGGGGGGGAAAAAATCTATTCAGGTCCTTTGATCATTGTGTTAATCAGATTGTTTTTGTTTTTGCTATTAAGTTGTATGAATTCCTAATATATTTTGAATATTAACTCCTGATCAGGTATAAGCTTTGCAAATATTTTCTCCCCTTGCATAGGCTGCCTTTTCATTCTGTGGATGGTTCCCTTCCCGTGCAGAAGCTCTTTAGTTTGATGTAGTCCCACTTATTTGTTTTTGCTTTTGTTGCTTGTGCTTTTGGTGCTGTGTCCCAAAAACCATTGCCAAGACCAATGTCAAGGAACTTTCTCCCTATGTTTTCTTCTGATAGTGTTATGGTTTCAGGTCTTACATTTATGTAAGTCTTTTACCCATTTTGAGTTAATTTTTGTGAGTGGTATAAGGCAGGCATTCAATTTCATTCTTTTGTATGTGGCTACCCAGTTCTCCCAGTACCATTTATTGGAGTGACTGCCTTTTCTACATTGTGTAGTTTCGGCTTCCCTGTCAAAAATTTAGTTGATCATATCGGTGGGTTTATTTCTGGGTTCTTGATTCTCTTCTATGGGTCTACTGTTCTATGCCAGCACCATGCTGTTTTGATTACTGTAGCTTTGTTAATATAGTTTGAAATAGGGAAATGCGATGCCTCCAATTTTGTTCTTCTTTCTCAGTACTGCTTTGGCTATTCAAGCGCTTTTGTGGTTCTATACAGATTTTTAAGGTATTTTTGTTTTATTGTGAAAGATACCACTGAAATTTTGATAGGGATTGTATTGAATCTGTGGATTGTTTCGGAGTAGTATGGGTGTCTTTCCAATATTAATTCTTCTCATCCAAGAACATGGGATATCATTTTCATTTGTGCCTTCAATTTCTCTCATCAGTGTCTTATGGTTTCCAGTGTCCAGATCTTTCCACTCTTTGGTTAAATTTATTTCTATGCATTCTGTTGTTTTTGATGTAATGACTCTTCTTATTTCTACCACCTTGCTTGTTTTGCCCATTCTTGAAGTCGTATACCACAAAATGTATGAGTGGAATCGTGTAGTATATCCTCTTGTATCTGGCTTCTTTCACTCCATCTTCTGCTTTTGAGATTTTGCATGGTATTGCATGCAAATTATTGAGTAATTGCATTTAAATTGTTGAGTAATAGTAGATTATGTAGATGTACCATATTTGCTTATTTGTTTTTCTATTGATGGACTCCCTCCCACCTCAGTTGGGACTATTACAAGTAAAGGTGCAATAAGCATTCTGGTATAAGTCTTAGTGTGGACATATGTCTTCATTTCTAGTGTTTGCATGAATACTTAGGAATGAAGTTGCTGGGTTGTAGCATAGGTATATGTTTAACATGATAAGAAACTGCCAAACTAGTCTTACTTTACATTCCCACCAGCAATGCATAAGAATTAGAGTTGTTCTACAATCTCATTTGCATTTGGTGTTGTCAGCTTTTTAATTTTAGTGATTCTGATAAATGTGAAATAGTATTGCATTATGTTTTTAAATTGCATTCCCCTGGTGACTAGTGACCTTCTACCCTCTTTTCAGATGCTTGTTGGCTACTTCACTTTTATGGTCTCACTGCTGAAGTATTTTACCATTTATACATTGGGTTATTTATCTTTTTTCATTATTGATTTAAGGAATTCTTTAAAAAATATTCTGGATATGGCATATATATGTACAATAATTACTTTCAGTCTTTCATTTGCTTTTTCATATTTTTAATGAAGCTTCTTGATAAGCAGGATTTTAACTATTGATCAAGTCTTCTTAAATATCTTTAGTGTTTTTTTTTTGTATTCTCTTTATGAAAAATTTGCCAACCTGAAAGACAGAAAGATATTCTCCTATTGTCTTTCACAGATTTATATTTAGCTATATATTTATACCTGTGATCCATCTCAAATGAACTTTTGTATATGCCAAGAGGTAGGAATCAAAGTTTATTTTTTTCCTGTATTTTTATCAGTTTGTCCTATCATGTGTGGAAAAAACTTTGTTTTGCCATTGGGTTGATTGAGTGCCTTGTTCAGACTCAGATGACCATGTAAACATGGTTCTCATACTCTTTTCTGTTTCCTCCATCTGTTTGTCCGTCCTTATACTAATGTCATAAGTGTTTTGAATAATGTAGCTTTACAGTAAATCTTGAAATCTGGTGAGTCCTATAATTTGTTCTTCTCTTTCAAGAAAGTTTTGTCTATTTGAGTTCTTTCTTTTTTTGATATACATTTTACAACCAACTTGTCAATTTCTAAAAAAGAAACTTCCTGGGATGGTTGATATGGATTGTATTGAAGTATAAACTAATTTCGGGAAGAAGTGACACCTTAAAAACATCCAATCCATGAACACAGGGCACCTCTCCACATATCTGAGCCTTCTTTAGTTTTTCTCAGTAATGTTTGTAGTTTTCAGTTTATTGATAGTAATTTGATGCTTTTTGATACTTTTGTAAGCAGAATAAAAATTCATTTTTCAGTGGTTTATTATTATTAGCATACAGAAATACAATTGGGTTTGTATATTGCTTTTTTATTGTTTTTGTTCTTTAGATAGAGATATTTGTTATTGACATATCTTTAAGACCATAGATGCCAACTGCTTTTAAGCCTATTGAATGAAAAAAATTTTTTCACTATTGTACTTTTCAGCCCTAGAATACCTCTGCTATTTTTCTTTATAACTTCTGTTTCACTGCTGAGATTCCCCACTTAGTCCCTCTCTGAAGCTGTCTTTTCTTTTAAGCCCTTGAACATACAGGGTCTGGTGCAAATAACACCCCTTTTTTATTACAAAATTTTTTATTACAAAATCATAGCATGTCACCCTGTAACATAATATCACACTCAAACACATGATATGACATATTAGGTGAAATGTTTAAATTAAAACTATGAATTATTACAGCCATATTATCACCCTACCAACCACACCCAAGCAGGACCCTGTATTTACAGTAGGACTTCTGCCGGACCCTGTATTTACAGTAGCTGCTTTAAAGTCCTTATCGGTGAATTCCAGCATTTGCATCATCTCAGGGTCATTTTCTATTCACTATTTTTTCTTGACGATAGATCACTTCCCCTGCTCCTACGTGTCTAGTTTTTGTAAATTTTGATTTTATACTGGATGTTGTAGACTATATTTTATAGAGATTGTATTCACTTTTGTTCCTCTGAAGAGTACATTTTATTCCAGCAGGCAGTTTGACTGACTAGCCACTTGGAATTTTTGGGTGTGCTTTTATTTTATTTTTTTAAGAAGAAAGGAAATGGCTCTGCTTTAGTTTGCTTTGAGTCTTAGGATGAATCCTTAGTCCTTGGACATAGTCTTTACTTCTAAGGTGTGGCCCATACAGAGTTCTACTGGGAAGGCTGAGGTGTTCCCAAGGTTCTCTGAGTGGGCGGTATCGAAGCTCCAGACTTTCTCCCAAGCAGAGGCAGATCTGTGGGCGAAAACATACGGGTCAAGGGAACATGCAGGGTGACATGCTATGATTTTGTAATAAAAAATCTGCCCACTGGCTGCCTCGGGGTGGGCCCTGTGCGTGTGCACTGTAGGAACCAACCAAGGACCGCAGAGGTTGAGGGACAGATTTGGGCACCCCACCCCTTGTGGCTCTCTTCTCCCCAGGACTCACTTCCTCATTGTACATCCTCAGTATCAGCTCTGGACTCCAAAACCCAGATGCCTGTGACTTTCTGCTCGAATTCTAGCTGCCCATCAGCAGCGCCATCTGAAGACAGGCCATTTACATTTAGTTCTCATGCAATATGGTCCCTTTTTTCAAGGGTCAAATCTCCTCCAGTTTCTGCCTGCTTCTCGTCACTTTCCAGTGCCCAGTGTCCAGTGCCACTTTCAATTAGTTCTTTTAAAAATATTTTGTCCAGAGTACATAATTTTGGGGGAAAGGTTAAATTGACAAAAACTCCTCTGCCACTATTTTTTAAAGAACTTTAAAAAAAAACTATAATACTTATATCACACCTGAAAGTTTTCAATAATTCCTTAATTTCATCAATAAACAGTGTTAAAAATGTAAGGAATTCCGTTTCTTGTGAGGGAGAAGATAGTTAGTTTTTTTCATTTGTTTTTTTGGTAGCAAAATCTTGTGTAAAGATAAAAAAAATAAGTTCACTTATTTATTGGCTGCAAATTGTATTTCTAGTTTCAGTATGAACATCCTGTATCAGCGTTGAACCTTAGACGTTGCTTCCTTAGCAGGTGTTGCTGAAGCAATTTTTATAGCAATCTCAACTCTGCGAGACCCAGTTAAGAGTAAGGAAGAATGTGAAGGCTTTTGAGCAGTTAAAATGGACACACAATCTATTAATTTTATTGTAGAGGAATCTCTCAGATCTCACTCAGAATCTGTTTACTCCATTTAAATGCAGCTGTAACACACTTTGTGATTTCTTCCCCAGTTTACAGAACGGTGGTAGTGGCAAGATAAGAGAGGAAGATGACATGCTAGAGGCAGGCACAGCGAGGTAGCAGGTAGTGACAGCTGACAGTAGAGGCAAGTCAAGTGAGTGCCGTCTCTGTGTTAGAGGCAGGGCTAGGTCCTAGGGGCACTGACATACCCACCATGGGGCTTGTGCACCAAGGAGCTTGTGGGCCAGCAGGGTATGCATGCACGCAGAAGTGAAACAGACCTGTGGGCGAAAACATACGGGTCAAGGGAAAGAAGCATTATGGGAGGGAGGAGGCCCCCAGCTCATGTCCTGTCCACACAGAAGAAGAAAGGTGGTTTGGAAACATGCAAGCCTGGTGCCGGCATCGTGCAGATAGCACGAGCCACTCTCCAGTTGTGATGGAGGCTCCAGGACTGCTCGTTGTCGTAACCTTTCATGGAGCGAGTCGCGATAATAGCACATTCAGCATAGTTCTGTTCCCAAGGCAAGAAACTGTGGTTAGCCTTTCCATCAAAGATGTTTATATTCAAAAAGTTTTTAAAGCCTTTAATAATCTGGAATATTTGCTTACATGAAACATCCTCTTTTATTAGCCCCTGATGAGATAGGGTAAATGAAGATTTGCTACATTTATTATTCTTTATCAAGGTTATTATGATTATCATCAAGAATCAAGACCATATAGAAGAAGGATCCTCCAAAACCAAGCTCATTATATTTCGTATTGAGTGCTGGCCAGAAAGCGTTAAATCAGTGGATCTCTTAGTACCTGGCCTGGGTGCTGATGTGCTTGGAGCAGACTGGTCTCCGAAGTAGGGCCCTCATCCGCCACATCCAGCTTGTTAGGTGCTCCTCTGGCACAGTTGGCCTTCTTAGTCACGTCCGGAGCGGTGGCAACTTTAGCTGAGCCCATGACTTTTCAGAAATCCCGGTTCGCTTGATCTGAATCATGCTGTATTAGCTGCTCGCTTAGAGGTTTGCTTTGGAGATGAGTGACAATTAGCTTGTGCCCTCATGTCCCCTCTCCTCCTCTCTTCTTCAGACCTCTCATTCCCTCTCCAGGTGTGGGTTCTGTCCCTCCCTCACCCCGCAGTACATTGTCAGTCTTCAGATTGTCTTTTATAGACTCTCACTGGTCTTTCCAGCCCACACACTCAACTTGTAGGGCTACTCAAGTATTGGCCAGTTAAAGACAGAAAACAGAGCACAAAGCTGTTTTCCCATGTTAGTTGGCTGAACATATGTGTCAGTAGGATAAATGACATTACTAGGCGAGACTGGTTTCAATCCCTACTTAAGAACCTACCCACCCAACATTTTCTGGAGTTTTGACTCCATCCTCTGACCATCTCTTCTTTCTGTTAGGATGCTAGTTGGTCTGTCTCATAGGATGGCTGATGACAGGTCCCATCTGTGAAAGTTTTGTAAGGACTAAATGCAGTGGAAACTAGGTTCTATTGAGTTCAGCTCCTAGAATAGAGGGGCTGCTCAGTAAAAGTTAGCTATTGTAATTATTACCTGGAAATAAAGAGAACTGCTTGACTTCATGCAATCTAGCATTTGTGAACCTGTTTAATCAGAATTCTGGCATTTCTAGAACATCTGCTAACACCTTAAGGAGTGCTGCTGCTCTAAGGATAACACCTCGGGAAACTCCGACTTGTGAATGGAGTGGAATTAGGCTGCTGACTGTTCACAGTGAGCGAATAAGTCAATTTTGAACTGGGAGTTGGGGTTCTGGATCATAGCTCAGCCTTTACCACACCCTGAAATCCTTAAGTAAAAAGGGAGGGGTTTCATCTTAAGATGTAAAACAGAAAGGAAAAAAGGTCACCCCTATGCAAAGCCTGAATATTCGCTCTTTTCTTTCATATAATCACATCTTCAGGTGGCTCAAGCAATTCAGGGGGCGCTCTCTGAAGTTCTCAGGACTAGATTAAAAGGATGTCACAACTTGGATAAATGAGAATGCACATGCGCCTTCTGATGTTGGCCTTCCTGACATCCCGAGTCGAGAAGTTGCCCTCCTGTGCCCCCCTGTCTCTGTCTCCCCTTGACTGACTCACCCTACTTCCTGGCCTGGGTTCGGACACGCTGCTCTGCACCTCCCAGCAGGGGCGTTGCAGAGCACCTGGTCCTGGCCTGCCTCCGCCTTCCTCCTGTTGGGTTTTGGGTCACGTGTTCACCCCCCTCAACACTGTGCCTCACGGGAATGCAGACCACTGGGAGGAAGGCCCGTGCATGTCCAGAGCAGTCTGTGGGGCTCAGGTCACCAGGCTCTCCAAGGGTGCACCTCACTGGGCACTGGTGGACATCAGGGCCAAGGGCAGACGTTGCTCATTGGATCACCTGAAAGCCGGGGTGATTGTGTCATTAAGTGTGTGCACTTCTCAGCTAAACCTTCAGGAGTGATGATGATGGGTGATGGGAAGTATCCCTATCTAGCGTGTGTGTGTGACACATTCAAATATATCACATGACTGCATGTAGCAGAATTTCCTGCATGAGCATTGGGAGAATTTTTAGAAGTCATTCTCATTTGCTTGTGCTCCACACCCACCGATTCTGAGAGTCCAGCTGCAGGGAGTTCTCCCGTAGCTCATTTCCCTCACAGGCAGGCCCTGCCGTCTTCCGTGCTGAGGTTTGCTCAAGTGAATGGATGCAATGTGCCAGCTCTGTGGCCCTGTGCTCAGCGCTGCTGTTCTGTTCATCAAAGGGGAGCCCGGTGCTGCAGTACAGGAGATGAATGCATGGCCATACTTGAATTAATGATCTTCCCAGGACTGCTTTTGTTTAATCCATTTTGTTTCAGATGATGAGAAAGAAAAAAAAAATTGCTTCAATTCACCTGTGGCCACACTGCCAGTTGTAAGATCTGAGTTCATTTGTCAGCCTAGGGCACTGCTACAAGGGCAGAGGCCGAGCCGAGGATGCAGAGCCCAGGATGCAGACAGCCGTCTGGGCAAGTCAGGGCAGACCTCCAGCCCAAGCAAGGCACAGCTGCAGTGTGGGGAGAGAGAGTCTGCCCAATTGAATGGAGGTGCTTTGGTCAAGTGCAGGGCTGGGCCCTGGCTCCCTCCCTCCCTGATCTTTTGTAAGACCCCTGTCCTTTGCATTGCCCCAGAGTTCAGCCAGGATGAGGATGAAGACTTTCAGCTTTACGCTCTTCAAGGCTGAAAGAAGTCAAAAAGTGAGCAAGGGTGAATTTCACGAAGGCAGGCCCGGTATAGAAGAACAAATGTTATGGTGTCTGTCAGCAAGAGGAAGAACCCCCGTTTTGGTGTTCAGGAGGTTGTGACATCACTTGATTTATGGAGTTCCTGTTACTCTAAGGTGTAGATTTAAAATTTTATGATTCAAAAGAAAATGGAATGAAAACAATATCTATATTTTTATTGTACGGACGTCACGTGCACAGTGCTCATCAAATGCATAATCTTCTTTAACTTTTGACCTGCCCGGGCTGCACGCCCAGGCTGCCCTCCTCTGCTGGCCACCATCTCCTGTGGCCCAGGAGGGGAGGTCCAAGTTCATTTTCAGGGTCTTACTACCAATTAGATAAGATGCTTCTGCCATTGTTTCTGCTGGGATGGGGAAAGACAGGTCCTGAATTCATCTCTCAAATTTCCCTTCCCTCCATCTTCTCTTCCACCCCATGGGAGGTTAAGGGTCATGTGCTTTGAAAAGACTCTTGAGATGTGCTGCCTAACACTCCCCACTTTCCTTCCTTGCACTGGGGGTCCCTGGTGTGTGAGAAGGAAGAGGGAGCCACCTGGTCATGTGCTTGAGTTCACGCGAACACCACAAGCAAGACTCCGGGGCAGCCCAGCCTTGCATTTAACCTTGGTTGCTTTCTCCCCATGGCCTCTGTGTGGGAGCTTCACAGGCATTCTCAGACACCCAGACGCCCCGGGAGGTAGACGACTGCCGCGGTGTTCCCTCTCGCTTTACAGGACAGCCCGGCCAGGCGACATTCTTTGCTTTCGTCTTTGGAACACAGCGTTGAGGAATTCCTCTGGAATTTGCCTCCTCAAAGAGGAACGAGAAAGACTCCACCCCTGTCTCACAGATAGGAGCTGTGTCATGAATGGCCACTCTTTGTGCTCAGTTAAAATATGCAAGATTTCTATTGAGCTTTCCCCATGATAGATTAAAAAAAACCCACTAATAAATAGGCATGATTGACAAGTGCAGCGAGAGGGAAAAGCCAAAGGCAAAAGCAGCATTCTTTCATTGGCATACCTGCCGCTGGCCAGCCATAGAGGGAAAATCACGAGTTGAGATGAAATGATGGGAGAGTCAAGGCCAGTGTGCTGCTGCCAGGGTCTGGCCAAGTTTCCAGGATGCTCGGGAGATGTCCGTCTTGTTCGAATGACACAGTGCACGGACAGTGGTTGCCTGGGCCTGGTCCCTCGTGACGGGCCACTTTACAGCCACCTTGCACAGAGTCCACCTGTGTGTCTGCATGGAGCCGGGACACTGGTTGAGACTGTGAACTCCCAGGGCTCATGAATTCACTGTTCCCTTCACTGCTCGTGCAGCATCTAGCAGGGGCATGGCTGCACTAAGGAGTTTAATTGGGATTTATGGCTAATGACAGTGAGGGAGAGCTTTCTGGCTAGAAATGATGCGAAGTACTAGAACAGGGCAGTCAGGAGAGGGAACCCTAATTCCTGTCCTCAGGAACAAGAGTGCAGTCTGTCAGGACCAGAGGCAGGGGGCTGACTGGATGACCTTGTTCCTTTGAGCCTGGAGGTCCAGTGGAAAGTGTTACAGAGACAATTTAATGCTCTGGATTCTTTCCTCCTTTCTTTCCTCCTTTCCTCCTTTCCTTCTTTCTTTCTTTCTTTCTTTCTTTCTTTCTTTCTTTCTTTCTTTCTTTCTAAATTTGCACTTCCAATTTTCAGTATCTGTAATGTGCTAACGGGCTTTCCTCCCACTTAAAAACACGTGTGAATGTGAGAATGTTCTCCTCAAGAAGAGAAAGTCTCTAGGGTTTTGCTTCTGGCTTGAGGTCCTATGAGGTAGGTGTTATGAAACCTCCCCCGCAGCAGGCCGGGGTGCCAGCAAACCTCGTGGGGGTCCACAGCTGTCCAGCTAATTTTGGCAGGAGAGGGAGACACTTAGCTACTTTAAAAGGGAAGAAAGTAAATTTTGCCATCCATGTGTAAATTAAGATAGAATGAATTTTCAGAGCTGGGCATATGTTCAGATTCAATCTATTCTCTTCTACCATAAACCTGGTAGGACAGAAGTAATCCAAGTTCATGCTTCTCAGCCAGATAATCATTCTTCCCATCGTGGGTTGTAGAGGGGGCATCTCAGAGGGTACATCAAGAAGGAAGGAAGGGAAGAGCCAGGTGAGGGGTGGTGTTGGGGACACATCCAGAGCTTCAGGGGGCCTACAGTAGCATGGTGGCCTTGGGTCAGGATTCTGAGAAGCAGTCAAGAGGAGGAGGAAGAGAGGTGGACAGGTGATGCCCAGCAGCTGGTACTTTGCACTGGAAGCAGGGGCTCTCCTAGGCTCCCCAGGAACAAGGAGCATAAAGGCACAGCCCCGAGTTACAGAGCGCAGGAGGGCCCAGAGCGAGCGCTGCTCTTTGGTCTTCAGTGTCAGGAGAGGATCAGACCAGAGCTTTTCTAAAGCACCTTCCACCTTCCATACTCCAGGCTCTGCCATTCCGTGGCTTCCCTCTGTAGCAGGGTGGTTTTTATATATTTACCAAAGAGAAGAGAGAGTTTTGAAATTTTGTTTTTTTAGTGGGCCTGAGAATTAAGTTACGTAGCTCAAGCTCGCTGATTAAAACTCACTAACTCATCAGCATGCATGCTTTTTCAAGCCAGGATGACTTCATGGTGTAAGTGAAAATTTCATATACCTTTGGAGAATTGAATTAGCATAGCCGAATCAGCAGAAAATTATCTTTGACTAGTAGATGTTATTTCTACACCCTTGGCTTTGCCCAAGAAAATAACGACTCTGAGAATTAAGCTTGACGGCTAAGAGCAAGAGTGATTGCCTAGGCTTTGCTTTCCCGGGCCCAGGAATTGTTTCAGATGTTTTACATGCACTCATTTATTTAATCTCCAAGAGAGCTCTGTGAGGTGAGTAGGCACTAACCCCCCATTAAACCAGCGAGGAAGGGGGAGATGGGACAGATTAAGTCACTCATCAGGGCTAGGGTTAGATTTTGGGCCCAGCAGCTACCTCAGAGGTCCCCTGTGAATCAGCACTCTCTTCCATCCTCCACTCGTCCCAGAGGGTCAGGGCGTTTGGCCAGCTTGGGCTGCACCCATACGTGGGTGGAACTAAGGGTGGACACTGTGGAAGTAAGAGAACCACTCGGGGTGTCAAAGCACGAACAAGGAGCCTTTGTTTCTGGTAAGCGTAACATGGGTCAGTAAGATGTGCCATGCCAGTAACTTGATCACTACAAGGTAACCAGGGTGTCACTCTCGCTCCCTAGACAACGACAACACAAACTCACTGTGAGTACTGACGGTCAGGCACAGTTTCCATCTATGGATTTGTCCGGGCCTGACAGCAACACCGGAAGATAGGTGTTACCACTTCCCTCATTTTCCGGATGGGAAAACGGAGACCCAGACAGGTCCAGAAACACAGCCGGGAAGTGGCAACGCTGCGTAGCGGCCCGGGCCCTTGAACCATTATTCTAACCTGCATCTCAGTAGGAGGCTTTGACAAATCTGAAATATTTCCTTCTGGGACACAAACAGGACTTACCATCCTTTGGGGTGGGGGATGGGTGAGGCCAAGTAGAGCCGGACATTGAACTGTGTCTTCTGCGAATGGTTTTGTATTTGACCTAGGGGTGGGGCAGGGAACAGCATTCACCAAATCTCCACGTGCGCGTCCATCGGATGTGCAGATCATTCTGTTGTATGGTATGTCATTCTTGGCACTTCTTCCTGAAATTAAAAGGTTCGATTTTTTTTTTTTTGTACTCTTGTACAGAATTTGTCAGCTATGCAGTGTTTCAGGATTGTATTTGCTTATTTCATGGTCAGTGAATGTTACACTGGGGTTAAATATGGTATTAGAACTTACCAAATGGTGCTTATAATAAAGAAATAAGGCTCAAGGAGATTTAAGTGACTTCCCCAAGTTCACACGAAGCTGTGGGTTTCTTGAGGGCAAGGGCTGCCTTACTTGGGGCAGGACTCAGCTGGGATAAAACAATGGTCCAGACCTGTTTCCAGTCCTGCCCTGGGAGCGTGGCAGGGAGTGGAGCAAGAAGCACTCAGATGCAGCAAAGCTACTCAGAACACACATTAGAAAGAGAAACTGAGGTGTTATTGTTGACAGGATAGAGAGCATGAATGCTGGCGGGCAGAAATGGCAGTGCCCACTCCACTCTGCGTCCTTAGCATTCTAGTAGGCATTCAACAGCATTGAATATGAATCAGTGGACCCTAACGCATATTTTAGTCATGTTCCACATTCAGAGCATGGAGAGCCTGGAGGGCTGTTGAGGGAGGAGAAGACCTCAAGGGGGAGGCTGGACTCAGTTGACCTGAGGAAGAGAGCAGTGCGGGGATGGGGGAGGCGCACGTGCGGTGGGAGCTACGGGCAAAGGCTGCTCTCCCTGTTGACTCACCCTGGTCAACGGGTCCAGTTGTTTTGTACACTGTTGGTTTCTTTCCAAATTCCCAAACTGGGGAGGGGTTTTCCTCACCAAGCCAGAGCCAGGAAAATCATGTCTTGATTCTGGTTAGCGGCTCTTCCGCCCACCTCTGTCATGCTTGCGGGCCTGGGGTCTAACTTGTTAACCATTTTGATTCACTCATATTCTCCCCCTACATGAGTCATTTGCTGTTTGGTCTCACCCAGCTGGGGTTTCCGTTCCAGGTTAACATGTTCGTTGAAGGGTTCCATGATGCCATTCTCCTCTACGTCCTGGCTCTACACGAAGTACTCAGAGCTGGTTACAGCAAGAAGGATGGAGGGAAAATTATCCAGCAGACTTGGAACAGAACATTTGAAGGTGAGCATTTGGTCTATTAGGCGATGACACTCTGCAGCCCAGTGAGCTGCGTCTTACTGGTTCTGTTTCTCTTGCAACCAGCCGTGGGACCTTGCTTCTCTCAGCGGTCAAGTCAGGAGAGTAAGTCAAGGTCAACCCCCCCTGCAGACTTGCTGTGAAAATTGAATGACATGAGGCATGTGCAAGTGCTTTGAAAGAGTCCCACTGAAATAGAAAGTGTCCTGTCTCCTGGTTTTGGGGTAACAACTCCTTGCTTCTTAAAACTAAAGTCCTCACAAGCTTCATTCACAGCAAGTAATCAGTTTGTGAAGAGCTCTGTAATCAGTTTTGAAAGGAAAATTCCCAGGGATACATTTTTTTGTTTAAACCTGTGTAGTCTGAGATGATGAGCAGGTCGGGCGAGCCCTCTGCTTTTATTTTATTTTTAAAAGGATGCCTATTCACTGCAGCTTTCTGAAGAACAGAGAAGTGTCAGAACAACCACCAAAAAATGGCCCATCATCTCATCACTCAAGCAACCTCTGTTGACATGAAAAAAATTATACAAAAATGAGAATATCCTTGGCTGGAAAATTTAAATAGTACAAGAATGTACAAAATGAAAAGTGAAAGCTTTCCTCCCTGCCCTAGTACCCTCTCCCAATGTGATCACTTTGAACAATTCCCTATGACTCAGTCTAAAAATATTTTGTGTCGTTTGCCAGCACCTATGCATTTATCTTATATCTTATCTAACATTTTTACAGAAGGGATCATACCATGAATGCCATACTTCGTCATAGCCTTTTTACTTGAGTGCCAAGAATTCTCCATATGAGTCGTCATAGATTCAGCACATTTTTTGACGATAGTTCCATACTTTTCAATCATGTGGCTATAGGAAAATTTTTTTAGCCAGTCTCCTGATGGACGCCTCAGTTGTTTACAGTTTTTGCTGTTATGCAAAATACTATCACAAGCATCTAACACATATTGATGAGTTTTTGGGAGTACACCCAGCAGGGAAGCATCCTGGTGGTGGGATGTCTGGGTCCAAAAGTATGTTGGTGCCTTTTAAAGTACATTTGATATTGCCAAATGTCTCCCAGAGAGGCCTGCCAGCCTACATTCTTGCTAACAGTGTATAGAGTGCTGGTTTCCTCTGGCCTACCACTCTGGGAGAATTAACATGAGACTCAGTGCGAGAATGGGGCAGCTGCCAGAGCCCTGCAGACCTCAGCTTCCTATTCATCCATCCATCCATCCATCCATCCATCCACCCAATATTCCTGAGCACCTACTGTGTTTCCAGGCACTGTTCAGGGTGCTAAGGATTTATTAGTGAACTAAAAACATTCCCTGGAATCATATGAACTTCCATGGTAGTGGGGGGAACTGGTGATAAGCAATTATTGATAAATATGCCGTTTCAGGGGCTATAAAACAAAGCAGGATAGGGAGACAGAAAACATCGGGTGGGCCTGCTGATTTAATTAGAGCGATCAGGGAAGGTCTCTCTGATAAGTGGCCATTGGGAAGAGACCTGAAAGAAGTGAAAGAAATTATGTTTGGGAGAGAACATTCCAGAGGGAGCCATGAATGCAGAGACCCCGAGTGTGTCTGGTGGGAGAGTCTTGTGCCCCCAGATGAGCAAGTCATCTGAAGAAGAGCACGCAAGAGGCAGTGTGATGGGGGCCAAAGCCAGACAGTGGGGTGGGGGTCGAGGTCATGGGCACCTGGAAGCTGCACCGAGGACTTTGGGTTCCACCCAGAGTGAGATGGAAGCCGCCAGAGGGTTTTGAAGGACGTGCTCAGTCCTGAGTTTTTAAAGCAGTCCTCACGGGGGCGAGGTGGAAAACAAACTGTAGTATGCTGATGGGTATCACGTGAAAACCACTGACATAGAGTGCAGATCATTAGACCAGAACACCTGCCCCCTAGCCCCTGACTCCACTCTGAGTCCCTCAGCTGCTCTCATCCCTTGTCACCAGGGGGTTGGAGGAGCTGATGACTGGCAAGGGTCCTTTCAGTTCTACATCATGTTAACTCTTCCTTGGAAGCCTTTCATGCATTGGGGTTAGGCCTATATTTATTTGCAATCCAACCAATGACATTTTCAGTGATGGGAACAAGTACTGCCAAGTCTAGATTTGAGGCACACACTTTTTTTTTTTTCCCAGTTGAGACTCCTATCCACCCCACTGTCTCATTCTGTTCTCAGTTAGTAGAAGGGGTAGAACTGTACAAAGGGGTCAAGTTCCATCTAGAAATGTCTGGGCCATGGCTATGGTGACCACTGATAGATTTCATTTCTCCTAAGCGGTTTTAGTGGATGCCACACCTTACTCAAAACTAGAGTGACATCTGCTTAACTTTAGAGAGATTGTAGGATGGGAACAAATAAGCCTCCAGCATTTGCTCGACCTCTGACTGCTTCAGGCGAGGAGCTGGAATCAAGGGGGATGGTCCAGGGGGCATGTGAGGGCAGAGTCAAGTTTCCCAGAAGTTGTGCCCAGTACACCAAGAAACTGGTGTGTGTGTGTAGACACAGTCTGGGTGGGCCACATCGTGTTCTTAGCTGTTTCTCACTACGCGGGGTGGTCGTTTGTTCTTGGTCGTTTGAGGGAGCTTGTTAAGGGAAGGGCAGGTCTGCCCACAATGGCTGGACAGTTCAGTTTTGTGTAGGGGGCATGGACTACCTTCACCCACAGGCCGTCCTGGTCTTCCATCCTCGGGCCAGGTCTGCACAGGCAACGTGAAGTGAGTTCTGAAACAACCAAGCTATAGTTCAGCTTAACCTTAGACTCTCCTTTGTCCAAATGTAAAGATAATCGAAGCCAAGGTAAGTTTCCATCTTATAAAAAAACTCTAAGAAAACTTTCACTTTTCTAAAATTAAAACAATTTTAATTTTAATGGTCACCATAAGTGACCATTAAGTTCTCAAGGGAAAAATACTCTGGATGTTGTTTGACAAATTTAGATTTTATTACCGAGAAACCTACAAGCAGCTCTCAACCATGGCCTGGGAAGAAGCTAAATTTCCTCTGTGTGTGAGAGGTCAGAGCAACAAGGTAAATAGAACTGTGGCTCGAACCTTGAGCTCCAGGACAGGCCCACAGAAATGAGGGGAGAAAGTCTCGTTGCTGATGTACAGGAAAATTCTGCTGTCAGCCTGACAATCACACCTTAGGTACAGTGCTCTCAGGTGAAGTCTCACTTGCTAAGTGGCCGCCCTGAGGGATCTCACCTTGTTTCTTGATGAAATTGTAATAGCTTAAAGCGTAATGAGGTCTTGGGTTACTAGGGCCACCTTGTCTTATAAAATACTCCGCAAAAACACTTACAGAACACACCATCATAAACCCTTCTAGACAGAATTTTAAAAGGTTTTGGGTAAGTGCCCTGGCTGGTGTAGCTCAGTGGATTGAGCACGAGCTGCGAACCAGTGTCACAGGTTCGATTCCCAGTCAGGGTACATGCCTGGGTTGTAGGCCATAACCCCCAGCAACTGCACATTGATGTTTCTCTCTCTCTCTCTATCTCCCTTCCTTCCCTCTCTAAAAAAATAAATAAATAAAATCTTAAAAAAATAAAAGGTTTTGGGTAAGTGATATATTTGGAGATAGATGCATTTTTTAAAAAATGACATTACTTAAAAGTTGTATAGGCCATCAAGGATAAACAAGCTTGAGATAGGTGTGTTCTCTGTAACCAGTCTATGCTCAGAAGACAACACATTCAGATGAATGGTAGCTCCATTCTGTGTCTGGCAACACAGAGCAAAGTCTGGAAAAATCGGCAGGCCTTCCAACCACAGCCCACGGACAGTAAACCCAAATACGCGCCCTCTCCAAACCACACTTGAGGATGGAACTTTCCCCTGGGATCCCTGTTCCCAGACATTCATTTTACTTCCGGAGAGAACCAGATCAATGGAAAAATCAATGAACAATTACACTGAACTCGACCACAGTCGGAAATCAAAGAAAACAAATAGCCTTCGTTCCTTAGAATGTAGCTGATATATGCACTCTATCATTTAGTTAATGAAAGTTGTGGTATAGACATTTAATACCAACTAATGATACTTATTTGCTTTTATGGATTGGCTGCTGCAAGCCACCGTTGCTAGCCAAAGCGAGTACAAGCCGTCCACGAGGGCACTCGGGGCTCCCCACGCTCCGGCCACTCTGTTCCAGCCGTACATTTCACCGCGTCCTTCCACGCATGTGGGCCATCTCCCAGAAACCTCCTGGCCTCTGTGCTTCCTCCCAGCTTCTGTGCCTTTGTCAATACTAACAAGGCTGGCCTTTCTGCCTCAGATGTTCCTCCTCTCTGATGGCTGCTTGTCCAAATCACACACTCCAGCAGCGTTCCTGCAAAAGACCGCTTCTTCACTGAGTCCTCCTCCTCTGAGTGGTGTGAGCACGGCCAGATGTCCTCTCCTGGACTTCAGGCGGAGCAAAAGCAGTGATAACAACAGGAGAAAACCACTAACTTCTCTCACACCTGTGTTGAAAGGGCCTGTTTTGTGTCCTCAATGGCTTCTTGGCAGGGAGGTACTATTGCGACTCTTTTATAGTCCTGGAGACTGAGGCTCGGAGAGTGAAGTCCTTTTCCAAGGGCACGGAGCTTGTAACTGAGAGCTGGGACCCCAGTGCAAACCTTCGGATCCCACTGCCTGCAAGCTACAAAGTCCCTACTCTGGGCTGCCGCACTCTTGAGTGGAAGATAGGGCCAGTTCGTCTCTGCCTCGAAGTCAACACTCGGTAATCACCTAGAAAACATTTGGATGAACACTGGATGATCTATTGTATCTGCATGAGATCATGCATGTTAACTAAACTCAGGGTGGTAATCATTTCACAGTCTCTGTAAGTCAAAACTTTATGCTGTATACCCGAGACTCAAACAATGATGTACGTCAATTATATCTTGATAAAACAGGCAAAGCCTCTCCCCATACAAAAACAAAACAATGAATGAACACACTCCCTGCGATCCCTGAGGCGGGCCCTCCGCTCTCCTGGGCGTGGAAGGAGCCCAGAGCAGGGCTCTGCACAGAGTCCGGGCCGGAATGGGTTTTCCTTTGGGATGTTTGTCTGGTGATAAGGGGAACCCTCGACGAGTGTCAACCACGCCTCCCCTTCTCCCTCCTGGCCCTCTGTTTTCGTTTTAAATGAATAGAAAACTCGGATATGAGCCTGCTGCTTTCAGGGTTAGCCTTACTCTTCCTTTTTTAAAAACATATTTCTCAAAGAAGGTCATTTATTTCTTTTTCTCTTCATTATTAAATGGAGAAATGTTAAGAATTTAGGAATGCAGACACAGATGAAATTACAATGTCTTCGCAAACGCCAACAAAAACGCCCGGCGTCTGATGCGAGTCCCTGTGGCATGAGTCTGCTCAAAAAATCCCGTCCATTCGTTTTCTTGTTTTTGTTGGCAGTGGGCGGTACTTTAAGTCACTAACTGGGCGCTCTTCTCATCTCGTCCTCCAGGGATTGCTGGGCAGGTGTCCATAGACACCAACGGAGACCGGTACGGGGACTTCTCCGTGGTCGCCATGACCGACGCCGAGGCGGGCACCCAGGAGGTGAGGAGCCCGGCGTCCGCCCCAGCTGCTCCTTCTGCTCGTTCAGATCCCCAGGAATGTGTTTGTCCCGGTGTCTGAGTAGCTGTCCCCAAGGCGGCCCCCAAGTGGGGAGGGCTCATGTCCCGCTGAGGGAGGGCATCAGGGCTGACTTCAGGAAATGGGTCCATGTGTATCCCCACCGGGGAAGTCCTACCTTTCAAGTGGCCACAAATCCCACCTTACCCCTTAGGTGCAGGAAGGATCATTGGATGAGACAGGTCAAGTGAAACCATTTATTTCCTCCTTTATAATTTGAAAAAAAAATTTTTTTTGGAGGGAAGTTATACACTGGGCATGTGCTGATATTTCAAAAGATGGTGGAGTTTCAGGGTAGCATCTTGAAGAGAAAGGAATGTTCTGGGTGCAAAGATGAGTCCCTGACACTTACTAGGGTGTGAGCTCTCTGCCTCAGTGTCCTTGTCTGTTAGTTGGAAATCATATCTTCCTTGATGTCCCAGGATTATTGACAGCACGAGATGAAATGAAACCTAGGAATCTACTATGTTAACTTTAAATGAAAAATATACAAATAAAGATGATCCACATAGGCAGTGTCCAGGTCAAACAATGTTAGTAGGACTAGTCTGGATCTCATGTATGTTGTAGTTCCCCCTTTGTAAAGGATGGACGGTAGTGGTCTACTCTAGGGTCATTGTTGGGGGCCAGGAGTGCATGTGCGTAAAGTACTCGGTAGGTTCTCAGCGCATGCCAGTGGTGGTTGTATTTGGGAGATTATCTAGAATTCTTTTTACCAGGACATGGAAGAGCCTGTGAGTGCTTGTCGTGTCAGGTCCCAGGAGAGTGGCAGAGACGCCACTGGGCCCCTCTGGGGCACCGTACTGGTGCCCAGACCAAAAAGAAACTGTCCCTGGGAACCTGGTGGGAGGAAACATCACTTAAACTACAAACTGAAAGAGAACCTTGAACTGCACATAAAAAAAATACTGCTCTTTCAGGAACAGGAGGAGCCAACTGAAAAAGAGTTCAGCCTGGAAATGGGGTGCAAATAGGCTAAACTGATCAGCGAGGAGAATGTCACCCCCAAAGTCAGGATGAGGAGTAGCCTTCCCACTGGAGGAGGGGGAAAAGGAGGTTCCTAAAAGGAACTTGACTCTTTCTGTAATGCTTCAGTTACACGCGGAGCTGACTGAGTGCTGTGAGGCCGTGGGCCTGTGAGCGCCTCTCTGAGCCCCGGCTTTCTCAGTGGCTGACTGGCCACGGGAGCTGCTCTGCAGCCTCTTGGATCAGCAAGGGGAAAGCCCTGAAGTCCGAGGTTCTTGTTTTCTGTGTAAGCCACTACTTTCCTTGCCTTGAGGAAACCACAGTTGTCCCTGAGTTATGCTCACCTTAAGAGCACACGGGCAACCTGACTTACGAAATCCTTGGAAACACACTGCTGGGGTCAGCGTGCGCCGTGGGGGAGCCCACCCTGTGCCTCCTTTGGAAAGAGCTAACTTTGACCTCTGAGTTTGTATGCCTGTGTTTTGCCCTTGTACAGGTTATCGGAGACTACTTTGGAAAAGAAGGTCGTTTCGAAATGCGGCCCAACGTCAAATATCCTTGGGGACCTTTGAAACTGAGAATAGACGAAACCAGGATCGTGGAGCACGCCAACAGCTCTCCCTGCAAATCGTGTAAGTTCAGAGCCTTAATTTGCTCTGGGTTCCGTCGTTGAGAGTGTCAGGGTGACGCCAGTTTGAGAGACATGTAATCCGGGAGCTCCTATTCTGGAAGCTTAGATTTCTTTTTCTTTTCTTTTCTTTTTTTTAAAAATATTTTATTTATTTATTTTTAGAGAGAAAAGGGAGGGAGAAAGAGAGAGAGAGAGAGAGAGAGAAACATCAATGTGCGGTTGCTGGGGGCCGTGGCCTGCAACCCAGGCATGTACCCTGACTGGGAATCAAACCTGTGACACTTTGGTTCGCAGCCCGCGCTCAATCCACTGAGCTATGCCAGCCAGGGACGGATTTCCTTTTCTGATGTGGGAAACCCATGGGAACAATTCACCAATTGACATCCCACCTTTTTCAGAAGCTTCTAGGTCTTTCTTCTTCCCTTCCATCCTTTTCCAAGCTGGTAAAAGGCTTCTCCTCATTTCTGCATCTCTTGTGATAAGTAAACTGAAAATCGGAATGAGACTGGCTACTGGAGGTGAACAGCGGAACAGCACTGAGGATCTGAGTTTGCCCCTTCGGGGGAAATCGGAATATCAGACACTGGACGTCACTCACTCACTCGTCTCCTGTAGCAGTCTCACTGTGATATTCAGAGTTGGAAGTTGTCCTCCGACCCCTGAGAACCAAACAGATGATGCCCCTTAAACACCTACCAGTTTACACATCAGCAAATAAGTGTTAATTTAATCTGTTGGTTATGAGCAGCCTTGTCACTGTCATAGAAACAAGTGGATGTTCTCATAAGGGGGCTACAAATAGGAAAATTTTTGGATATCATTGTTTTAGAAAGACCCTTTTATAGGTCAGTGAGGAAGGATAAAGCTAATATTGCTCTTTTAGGCCAGGTGGCCACTTACGTTAATGTAGGTGTGCACGTTGTGTTTTGGGGAACAGCCTTCAAACTGTGGGAGGGGGTAAGGCAGAGTGTGTTGAGGACAGAGTCTCTGGAGTTATTGGGCCTGGATTTGAAGTCCCGAATCCAGGTTTTGTGACCCCAGGAGTGTTCCTGTACTGCTTGAAGCCTCTGTTTTCTCATATGTAAAAGGAAGGAAATGTACCCAACTCTGAGGACTGTTTGGAAAATTAAATGAGATGATACACTGAAGGCTGTAGCCCGAACTCTTTACAGACAAGCTAGCTATTTATCATTTTTATATAGTAACTGGGACGCCGCTGAACTTGACTGTTCCGACGGTTGCTCACATTTTCACAAAGCTATGTAGGACACTTTGTCACGGAACTCCGGCTCTGGTGAGAGAACTTCTAAAAACAGAACAGGAACCCAGTGCCGTTGTCACCAAACCTTTCAGCACGCTGAAGCGTCCCTCTGCTTCTGCGGAAGTGAGAAGTGCTGGGCCAGTTCCGAGGTCCGTCCCCTTGTCCTCTATGACTGTAAACTTGAACGAGCGTGGACAGGCCTGAAACTGCAGTTTCCAGTTTCCCTCAGATCCTTCTCGGACCGGCTCTCTCCCCACTGCCCTCCCTGTCTTGTCGCAGTGTTTTTTCCATCCAGTGTTTTCTCAAATGCTTCTTAAGCTTTGCATTTGGGAAAAAGGCAGGACTCCCTAGAAATCTTTCCGGAAAAGAAAGGCAAACTTGCCTCAGGTGGGAAATTGAGAAACACCTTCCAGTGAATGAAACGTTTCAATGAATGAAAAGTTAGGAAGGGGCATTTCCAACTGTGTCTCAAAATGAGCTCTGATGATCTATGTTTCTCCTTCAAGCAGGTGGCCTAGAAGAATCAGCGGTGACAGGAATCGTTGTGGGGGCCTTACTAGGAGCTGGCTTGCTCATGGCTTTCTACTTTTTCAGGTTAGGACCTCATTATAGGGTTTAAAAATTCAACTCTATTACTGCCATTGTCACTTGCCTTTGCATGATCCTCCTGTGACTTGCCCATATCTTGCTCCTAACCCCCAAAGCATCGTGGTTAGAAGAACAAACCCATCTTTTGGCGTGACACCTGGTTTGGTGGTCAGTGGGCTAGCGTGCTAGGGAGAGGCGCAAGGGTTTATATTTCAGCCCTCCCTGGGAGCCACAGAGATGCTGCTGTCCTTTCATGACAAATATTCTGACCTGAATTCCTACCACCCACAAACTGTGTCAGGGGAGAGGGAATCCGGACAAAGGGGAAGAAGATTACTCCTTCTCAGGCTTTTTCCAGGTCAGAAACGGGAGCCTGGTTTACCTTCTGAAGAGGAGGCGGCGGCTTGGAGCAGTCCATGCGCTCAGGCTGGTCTGCGCTCAGTGTTTGGAGAACCCACACACTTAGTTACCGCCGTGGTTAAGCCCCAAGGCTTGTAAAATTGTAATATTTCTGTGTGTCCAAGATACCAACAATTTCGCACCACGAGGGCGGTCCATTCCTTTGTAATCTTTGGTGGTTGAGTTTGTGGCTTTGTCTTAAGTCTTTAGACCACAATTTCTTCATTTCTGCATGGAAATGCACTTCTGGGTGTATGTGACTCTTTGTGGGAACAATTGTATTCCTGTTCCTTTGGTCGCAGTACATGTAATCTGATCTCTATCTAGGGCATATCCTGGGAGCTGGGGGAGCTCCTGCAGCAGAATAGACAAGACCGAACCCACCAGGCGCCCAGGGAAGAAGGGGAAGGCTTGTTCTAGGGCATTTCAGAAAGCAGGCCAATTTTCCTCCCTGAATGAGGGCATACCGCCTTGGGGCACGCTACTTTAATCTCTGACCAGGGTTTCATATTCTGTCACTTCTCATTTATCAGCCCAAACCCAGATGTCCCTTGAGGGCATTCTTTGTAAGAGAAACCATAGTATTCTGTTCCCCTGCGAGGTTTTTATTACTACATTTACTTTCCCTTTACCCAGGAAGAAATACAGAATCACCATTGAGAGGCGAAACCAGCGAGAAGAGAGTCACATTGGAAAACATCGGGAGTTACGGGAAGATTCCATCAGATCCCATTTTTCGGTGGCTTAAAAGGAAGGCTTTTTTTTCGGCCTGAGATTCTTTGAGGAGATTGATGCGATGAAAGACATCCACGGGACAGAAGGGGCTCTTGAAGAACTCATTCTTTTAAGCATTTAGTCATTTCATTGTAAAATTTCTTTAGAAGCTCAGGAACTATTATTAATCATCATATGCCTCCCGGCCTTTCATCTCACGATGAACAAATATAAGAATATCATGTCACTCTGTTAAACATTCATATTGTTTTAAGGGCATATGATTTGATTTATGTGTTGAGAATCTGATGTCTCCATATCTTGATAGCTTTTGGGGGCATGTCACACAAGGCTATAAAATGTGGTTCCCTAAATGAAATGTTTTATAGCTAGAATAAAATCATTTTTACAAGTAGAATATTCTTAGAAAGAATTTAACATCCAAGAAGAGGAAAATGCAATGAAAAATCTCAAGGCTGGAAATGCAGCCTTCGTTTCCCTAGAGCCGGCCAGCCAACTTGAGTGGAGGACGGCTCTGCACGCTGTATACGTCCAGGCCCTGACTTTGTATCCTGAAAACAGATTTCCTCCCTGCCTCCTTCAGTGTCCCATAACACTTGCTCGGGGCAGTGGCAACTATCCCTGAGATAAGGGGACTTACACATAAAAAACAAATCTAAAGTGGTTCATTTTTTTAAATGTAAAAAGGCCCTATTTCGCACTAACATTTCAGTTTTAAGAATTTTAGTCTTATATTTTGCTATTAGAAAATGTGTCTATTTTTTCATTTTGGAGATTGAATTTCACTTATATCTGAAAAGCGTGGGTAAAGTGCACAACTAACCAACAATGATGAAAGAGGCTTCTCTTTTTCTCCCCGTTGCCCTGTTCCCCTTGGCCGTACCCAGATGCAAGTCGCTGTTTCAGCTACAGAGACCTAGACATGTACTCAGACCACACACTCTACAGGAGTACGTGAACTTGAGTACATGTGTTACGTGCAAGCTGTTTTAGGGATAGGCCTCTTCCAATTCTGGCCAAATGATGAGTTTCAGGATCAAGGGTGAAATTTACTCGAATTAAGTAGGATTTTATAAGGGGAGGCAGCCTTTTTTTCCTCAAGAGAAACTTTATAGAGAGTTAGATCTTGACAGTTGGCAGAGATGACAAATTGAAAAAATTTACACATTAACATTTTACCCAAATTCACAGTGATGATGCTGGTTAAGAGAGGAAATCCAAATAGCTTCTCTATTCCCTTTCAGTTAACTCCATCAAGTTCTGTAATCGCCCACTAATAACCTGTGTAACAGTCATTGTGGGTGTGGATATAAGGAACTTGGACAAAGTTGAGTAAGTATTTACTGAATATCTACTTTTCACCCAGTACTCTGCACATCGCTTGGAATTCAGGTTGCCACTTTGATTTATGACTTGCGGAGAAAACAGAGGGTGAGGGAAGAGGGAGACATCGCGGGGTTAGCATACCACCTTGTAATTCTGTCACTCGGCCCTTGATAACATTCTGAGCATCTGGAAGATAGTTTTAAACATTATCTTGATGTCCACAGAAGATCCTGTGTAAATAGGGGAGCTTGAGCGGCTCCTCCATCGTGGTGGTCATAGTCCGCACAGGTAGCAACGGAGGCAGATGAGTCAAAGCTGTGCATCTTGGAAGGTGGCCCCAGATTGCTTCCTGGGAGAGTCAGCTTCTGTCACCCCTACTTCAGCCAATCAAAGTGAATGGATTATTTCGGGGTGAAGTATGTCCCTTTTATAGTTTAGGCATGTTCTGCAGGCAGCCGGAGGACGTAATCCAAGAATTAATGATGATCAGCCGAAACAGCTAGGTGGTAGTTGTCCATGTTAGAGGCACAGGAAGAAGTACTGAATTCAAACAGGATGGAAAAAAAGAAGGCGAGAAAGGCAAGCTGCAGCAATTCTAATGCAGAAAGAGCACGTGGGAACCAGCCTTCAGGAAAGCAGAGCATTTAACTGTTCAGGATCCTCAAACCGAAAACAGAATGGAAGATTTGCATCCAGGCTATTTTTTATGAATTAAGAACTTACTTCTCTGTAGTGTTTATTTTTTAGTGATGTTTTTCATATATTTTAGAAATATTCATTTTCTTTTATCTTGTCTTTGTAAAAAAATTTAAAATTTGAGCCTATGTGCTTATTTCAGGGGGAAAAACACTACCAGGTTGCAGTCCTTGCGTTTAAACATTTCTAACCTTTCTACCATCTATATAAGGGCCCATGAACTCGAACATTTTTGCAGCAAATATCTTTTATTTCTACTTTAGGTAGAGGAATACTTCTAAACCTATACTATTATCTCCAGATAAAATTGTAAAAATAAGTGAGAACGGAGTCTTAAAAATGGCATGTAAATCATGAGCTTTCTCATGTGTGGATGCCATGCTCTTCCGATCTCAAAGCAATTCTAGGCTTCTTAAGGTTGATTGTTTATGTCTGCTGTCTGTTATTTCTTCCTTGAAATCATCACATGAGTACCAACCCTCTGTTACATTTTGAAAACTCCATTCAGTTGGAAATCTTTGCTAAAAGTGTAGGTGTTTGGCCCAAGGTTACCCTGGGTTCAGACCTGTGGAGATCAACATTTTGGAGTTAAGTTCCTAACTGCTAAGCAACATCTTTGACAACTAGTCATTTATACTCCGCCAGTAGCCATATATCACACAGAAAAATAAATAGGGCTTTAGTTCTTAAGTCATTCTATAAATTTTCACCCTGAAGCCCAGGGTGTTCAGGTTTAGAAAGAGATACTTCATCGGTATTTTCTCATCTGGCCAAACACCGGCTGACGTGGAGACAGGTCAAAGTACGTACTTTTTGTACATACCCACGGTGTTGGAAATAAGTGCAGGTTTTATGATCATCGCTGTCACCTTCTCAGATTTTTTTCCCCTGGACTCAGAAAACACTTTCTGTTTAGAGTGCATATCTTCCCCCAGACTGACCGCAGGTTCCACGAGGAAGCCCCTGTAAACATCTTGTTTCTTGGAAGAACCATTAGCTTGTCCTTTCCTGAACCACAGACATGGTTCCACAGGCTTTAAAATGGTTCTTTACATTTCAGAAGCGATATTGAATGGAGGGAGGAGAGGAATAGATGGAAACGAATTCCTGAAATTCAAAGACTTTATGTCCAGACACTGCTCCCTATTCACAGGCTTCTAGGGTCATAAACTTCTTCCAGGCACCTGTGCGGTCTTTGCCCCGAACTCACCACTTTCCTCCTGGCTGCCGCGGGTTGGGGAGGGTAATACAGGCCGTGGGCAGTGAAATGAAGGCCATGGTGAAGACCTCATACAGACGGGGACAGGAATTCGGGGAGTAGGTTCCAGGGGCATCCCCTTCTTGTGAGTGAGTGTACAGTGGCTCTCTGTGGAAGGGTCCCTAGGAGACAAACAGAATGGCGTGCACCGGTGTTATGGGAGAGCTTATAAATGAAAGGCACGTCTACCCATGTTTCTCGGGACACACAGAACTTAGATGCTGAGTTCATGTAGTCAGAAAGTCAAATGACAATCAAAATTAAGTCCTTGGATCTACGTTTCATGGGTTTGTTCAGTGATGCCCCGTGGTTGAATGCTTCACGAGGAAGCTGGTAGTGAACTGAACTTCTTTTTCCGTGGAAAGAAACTGAAATTGTCTTAAAAACATGGCGTATGTTTTAGGGGCAGCGTGGCAGCGGAGAACAAGACGGTGCTGTGCAGGGCATCTGTTTCTTTTCCAGTAGGTGTGTAGGAGTGCGGGATAACCAATCATTTAGTCCCTCTTCAACAGCCAGGCTCAGCAAGAAGTTTAGGCCACACCCAGCGAGAAGAATCAGGAGCTCGAATGTCCAAATGCAACAGAAGAGGGTACAAGGGCAAGCTGCCACGGCCTCTCCTCCCCGTCCTCCCCACCGCTACTCACCTTCCACCGTGGCTCCAAAAATGCGTCAGCATCTTGCCCACGCAGGCGGAAACTCGCAGCGGGACTGCCGCGCTTCCACAGAGGGAAAGAAGACAGCACGGTGCTGGCTGTGGGAATGGAGCTGGCTTGTGGTCAGAACCCTTACGTTTGCTTGACCACACACGCCCTCGGGGCGGTTCAAGCCCGTGATGTGCATGGACTCCAAGAAACCTGGCTTTGATTTTCGGCATGTTGATCTCCCAGGCATCTCTTGCAGGCACACCCCACAGCTAGACTCCAGGGTCAGAGTGACTTTCCAAAGTTGCTGAATTGGAGTTTGTTCAAATTTCTCATTAACCACTAATGTTAATTCATACCAAAGGCAAAGCAATTCTAACGGAGCTGATGCTGTTTATGTTCATGTTTTAAGCTGCTTCAAACACAGGGGAAGGGTTTCCATGGGAGCTGAGTCTCAGAAGTAAAAATCCATGTGTTACACTAGCTCTTTGATGTGTCAGGTGTAGGATGATTCCTGCAGCAGAGATCTGAACAAGCAGAATTAAGACTTGGCAAAAAAAAAATGCTGCATTGCTCTGATTCACATGTTTAAAGACCTAAATTTCTGTGCAACAAGGAATAAAGGGCCCATTCACCAAGGGTAAGTCACAACATAGGCTACCAAATTGTTTTTTTATTTGCCAGGAGAGCAAAGCTGTCATAGCACATAGTAATAGGGCAGAGAAGGCTGAGAAAGGAAATTTTGGATTTTGAAGCAGGATGCCCCATATATTATTCAATACCAAATCTGAGCATGTTCACTGTGGTGTGTCTTACTTACAAAGGAGCAATGCCCTCGACAGCCTGGAGAGGCTGTGAGTTCACAGACCTCTCTGCTGGGTCCTGGGAGTCCGAGCTTTGTTCCCTGTGCGCGGTGGCTAGGTGGAACCGAGGGGGCTCGGTGTAGACACGGTGGAGGAGTCCTTCTGCACCCCTTGTCTTCCGGGCCACACTAGTCATTGTTAATTTAAGTACAAACCTACCGTGAGTCTGGTAGAAACGAAGTAAGAGCTGCACAAGCTACATACAATTTATTATTCTAATGTAAGTAGAACTATCTGCATATAATGTGATTTAATTTATTGTTGTGTTGTGTAGAAAATGAGAATTAATGACTGTGGATATAACCCCTGTTTTGTATAATATATTTTATTTCTGGTGCAAACTGGTCATTTAAAGCTTCTACTTCATTTGGTGTTTGGAGATAAATGTGTATGTGTTCTTGTACATGTTTCTATTCAGCAAGAATGCCACATGCTCACAGTATACCAATGTGTTCTCATTAAAAGATACATCCCACAGAAGGTTTTTCTGTTTGTAATTCAACCAATGTACACGGTCCATTCCATATTCTCTAAGGACTCCTCTAGGAGGAGTTTAAGGATAAGATTCACTAGTGGGTGTAATGAACTCTGTCGTTCTGATGGTACCTATGGAAACAACTCAAGAATTTCTGCCCAGCGAAGGAAAATGTGCAGAAATAAGAAAGTAGTTTCATTAAAATGAAGGGTCAACCTTGCATTGGCAGGGAAGGGGAGAAAATCTTCATGGATAATAGTATCTCGAGTCTCCCCAGCTCGAGAGCACTGTATCCTTCCGCAGTTGGCCTCATGGACGTGCGGATCCTTGCCCGCTCTGAAGAGGTCCTGGTTCGTTTTGTCACTCTAAAGAGCACCATGCTCAGCAGACTACCAGCTTCAAGCAGCCGCAGCTGCCTCTGGGTTGTAAAAAGTTGCCTCACCATCTGGGAAGTTACTCGTGTTTTATTTTAAGCCCCAGGAGCACACGGCAGGTCTCGTGATGGGAGCAGGGCTCCCTCGTCTTGCTGCTGCCGTGCCTGCCAGCGAGGTCTCCTGAGACTGCAGTAGCCACTCGCTCTGGGCTCCGCTGGGAGCGGGAGTGGGGGACAGGCTGTGGGTGGGGGGCACTGCAAGAACGAAGGCCAGGCCAGGAAACCTCCAGGAAACACAGGATGCACCCCCAGGTGAAACACAGGCCACCTGGGCTGCTAGGACAAAATGCCGCTGAATAGGGCGCTTACACAGCACTCGTTTAACCCTCACGGTTCTGGAGGGCTGGCTCCTGGTGAGGGCTTTCTCCCTGGCTCCTGGACGCTGCCTTCTTGCTGTATCCTCACTCGGCCTTTCCTGTGTGTGTGTGGGAGGAGGGATGATCTCTTGTGTCTCTTCGTATAAGGACACTAATCCTATCAGATCAGGGCACGACTTTTGTGACCTTATTTAACCTTAACTACTTCCTTAGAAGTCCCATGTCCAGCTACAGCCACATTGGAGGTTTAGGCTTCAGCAGAGGGATTTTAGGGGAACACACACGTTCAGTTTATAACGCAGAGTATTCCCACTACTTTTCCATATTGCCTTGGGGACCAGGGCATCCCCGAATCTTTCCACCTCAAGCATACCCGACACCCCAGGATGGGCCAAAGATGCCTCATGACTGTGGCCAGCGGGGGCATGTGTCCCTTGGAGGAGCCCTAGGGAGCTCCAGACACCATTGATTTAGGGCCCCACCCTAACCCTAATTCATGGGCTTCTGGGGTTGACTTAAATAGCAACTATTATTGGATTGGGAGAGGTACCAGTGTCTGTGTGTCTTAAAAAAAATAGCAATTTAATGAACCATCTATTAGCACCAAACTAGACCCAAGAAAAATAATTCCTCTTGTAGGCTTTGTGCATCCCTGACCATCCTTGGCTGCTGAAGCGCTATTGCTCCCATTTCATAGAGGAGGACGCGCTGGAGCCAGACTCCTGGGGTTTACAGCCTGGCTCTGACCCTTGCGGCTGTGCGGACTGGGTGAGAATGGGGATAGTCACCACCCCGCCCTCCCTGGGCTGCTCTGAGGACTTCAAACTTAGCACACAGGGAAGCATTCAATAGCGTAATTGTCACACTCTCCTGTTTCCTTGGAAGAGGAGACAAACCCCTCAGCTGGCCATTCTGGAGGCCTTTCAAGGCAGTTTGACTTCTGAACAAGTAGTCTTGCCCTTTTGGAGGAAGAGTGGCAATGAGGAAGAAGAGGTCTCTTTTCTGTATACCATCCCCAATGACAAGGGCCAGGAGGGGGTCACTGATGGCCACATTGCCTCTGAAGCTCAGAGGAACAGAGCAGTTTCATTCAAACCTGCTTTCTCTGTGGAATGGAGGTGCCACAACTGGACCAGTGGGTCACACCTGCCACACACACCTGCCTTCTGCTACTGGCTGAGAGGGACCTGGAAACTGCTCCCTGGACTTCAACCCCCCCCCCCCCCGACAATGACCTGGCAACTGTGACCCATCCTGGCAGTGCTTGCTCCCCACAATGTAAAGGACCCTTCCATGTCCCCTGGTGACCCCTGGTTGCCCTCACTCCAGGTCTACCTTGAGAATGCTGGGATTTTTCCCAGTGCAACAGCAGCACCTAATGAGTGTTAGAGGATGGGGACATTTCCCAGTGTAGACAAAAGGGGGCTCTTATCCCACGGCTATTCCTGTGGTCCAAGGGAGAACAGGAGTCATGCAGCATGGTGGAAAATGACTGCAGCAAACACACTAAGCTCCTGACACTTAGGGGAGCCTCCTTCCCCCAGGCCTGGAGGCCCAGAGGCCAGACAGGGACAAAACCGCTCTTCCAAAAGGGCCTCCGACAGTCGGAATGAGGGTGGGGTCGGCAGATCTGAGAGGCTGCATGCCGGTCGCTGCCACCCCCACCCCCATGTCTGTTAGTACAGTGGCGGTGGGGGTTCTGAGGGCTGCGGCGGACTGGCCCCCTGGAATGCTTGAGAAAAACCAGCTGCGGGTGAAAGACCCTGGTTCTCCTGGCAGGAGCATCCTGGGTGGTGTCGATGGCATTTTATGTTTTCAGGCAAAAATCCGGCAAGAGACTGTATCCAAATAGAACTCGCCATCTCATATCTTAACTGGATCCCCCTTTATGACTATTCTCAGCATTTCATTCAGAAGGAAATTGAAGAATGAGCAAGTGTACAAGTCTTCTCCATTCATTAATGGCAGTTGTTTATTGAGAGCTCTCTACGTGCCAAGATTGGGCTAAGCACCTTGAGTGCGTTCACTGATTTGGCCTATGTGGTTATCCATCTTGTGAGCCCTGTGAAGTAGGGCCATGGTCATTCTCCTCACTTTAGAGGTGTGTAATGAGGCACAGAGAGGGTAGGTAACTTGCCCAAGGGCTCCCAGCATCTAAGTGGCAGAGCTGGAGTTTGGAGTGAGGCTGCTGGTTCTAGACCCCGCCTGACCCCGTTTTCTCAAGGTAGACCTGGCTCCCTTTCCATCACCTTCCACATCCATCTGGTTCCCATCCCTGTCCCCCCTTTTCGCTGCCACTAAACAAGGCCTTTATCACCTCACCCCCAAACTGGCAGAGAGCAGCCTCCTAACTTCTTATTTCTGAGTGCTCCTCCTTCACTCATTCCCCCACCACTGCCACGTCGGTCTTCCTAAAATAGGGTTTTGATAATGTCACCGCCTTGCTCAATGACCTTTAATGACCCCCCCCATCCTCACAGATGAGATTACATAGTCTGTGCCTGGCGTTCATGGCCCTGCACCCTCAATCTTGCTTTATTAATTGATTATTCACCGTTCCTTTGGTTCTTTCAAAATGTGCTGGTTTGACTGACTCCTGAAGGTCTGCTCGCCACCACTCAGCATTCCCCGCACTTTCCTGCCTGCTACTCTTTAGCCCCATTATTCCTGCCTCCTGGAAACCCTCGCTCTCCCGTGGGTCCACCCCTCACCCGCAGCCCCCTCTGGGTTCCTCTGTCAGCGTCCCTGCCTGCCCAGCTCCAGGGGAGCGCTGTCTCATCTTGTGGTGTTTATTGTCTCAGGGGCTGTGAATGGGCGGTCTGCAGGTGCCTTCTGTTTGCCCAGCTAGTGCTTAGGGAGAAAACAAAAAGGGATTTGAATGCTTTTGGATGGAGAGAATGCGCTCCGATTTGCCAGATCCCAATGTCCTTACCTCCAGTCTTCACCACCGATTCTCATCAGGGCTTTGGCGCTATAAATTCTGCTTGTGCAGTTGATGCAAAATCAGGTAGAGTGTGATGGTGACGTCTCCTTATTTATCCTTTTAGGGTCATAACTTCCAAGTTGCTGGTCTTCGAAGAACTCCCTGACACCTTATTTATTTATTTTTATTTTATATTTGTTTCAGGTGTACAGCATAATGGTTGGACAACTGTCCAGCTCACAAAGTGATCCTCCCGACCTGGCCCCATGCATAGTGTTTACAATGTTATTGACTGTATTTCCTATTCTGTGCTCTACATTCCTGTGACTGTTTTGGGGCTTCTTACTCCCTTTACCTTTTTTCACCCAGTCCCCCAGCCCTCCCCTCTGGCAACCCTCAACTTGTTCACTGTACCTGTCAGTCTGTTTCTGTTTTTGTTTATTTTGCTCTCTAGATTTTCCATATAAGGGAAATAATTTAATAATTTGTTATTTGTCTTCTCTGTCTGTCTTATTTCACTTAGCATAATACCCTCTAGGTCCATTCCTGCTGTCACAAATGGTAATATTTCATTTTTTATGGCCCAGTCATATCCCATTGTTTATATGACCTTTATCACAGCTTCTTTATTCAATTGATGTGTACTTGGGTTGCTTCCAAATCTGCAATAATGCTGCAACAAATATAGAAGTGTGTATATTCTTTTTAAAAATATATATTTTATTGATTATGGTATTACAGTTGTCCCATTTCCCCTCTTTTATTCCCCTCCACCCTGCATGCCCCCTCCCACCCTTAGTCCCTCCCCCCGACCTTAATTCATGTCCATGGGTCGTACATATAAGTTCTTTGGCTTCTCCACTTCCTATGCTATTCTTAACCTCCCCCTGTCTATTTTGTATCTACCAATTATGCTTCTTATTCCTTGTACCTTTTCCTCCATTCTCCCCTCTCCCCCTCCCCACTGATAACCCTCCATGTGACCTCCATTTCTGTGATTCTGTTCCCGTTCTAGTTGTTTGCTTAGTTTGTTTTTGTTTTTTTAGGTTTGGTTGTTCATAGTTGTGAGTTTGTTATCATCTTACTGTTTATAGTTTTTGATCTTCTTTTTCTTAGATAAGACCCTTTAACATTTCATATCGTAAGGGCTTGGTGATGATGAACTCCTTTAACTTGACCTTATCTGAGAAGCACTTTATCTGCCCTTCCATTCTAAATGATAGCTTTGGTGAATAGAGCAATCTTGGATGTAGGTCCTTGCCTTTCATGATTTGGAATACTTCTTTCCAGCCCCTTCTTGCCGCCTGCAAGGTCTCTTTTGAGAAATCAGCTGATAGTCTTATGGAAACTCCTTTGTAGGGAACTGTCTCCTTTTCTTTTGCTTCTTTTAAGATTCTCTCCTTCTCTTTAATCTTGGGTAATGTAATTATGATGTGCCTTGGTGTGTGCTTCCTTGGGTCCAACTTCTTTGGGACTCTCTGAGCTTCCTGGACCTCCTGGAAGTCTGTTTCCTTTGCCAGACTGGGGAAGTTCTCCTTCATTATGTTTTCAAATAAGTTTTCAATTTCTTGCTCTGCCTCTTCTCTTTCTGGCACCCCTATGGTTCGGTGTTGGACCATTTGAAGTTGTCCCGGAGGTTCCTGAGCCTCTCCTCATATCTTGTTTCTTCATTCTGTTCTGGTTGAATGTTTATTTCTTCCTTCTGGTCCAAACTATTGATTTGAATCCCGGTTTCCTTTCCATCACTGTTGGTTCCCTGTACGTTTTCCTTTATTTCACTTTTCATAGCTTTCACTTCTTCCTCTATTTTGTGACCATTTTGCAACCATTTCAGTGAGCATCCCTGATTACCAGTGTTTTGAACTCTGCGTCTGATAGGGTGGCTATCTCTTCGTCACTTAGTTGTATTTTTTCTGGAGCTTTGACCTATTCTTTTATTTGGGCCATTTTTTTTTTTTTTTTGCTCTTGGTGTGCCTATTACACAGTGAGGGGCGGAGCCTTAGGTGTTCACCAGGGCAGGGCAACCCACGTGACTGCTTTGTGACGCTGTATGTGGGGGAAGGGTCCAAGAGGGAACAATGACACTTGGCTCAGCTCTCAGCCAGTTTTCAGTCACTTCCCCCACTACCCCCAAACAAACCAGGACCTTCTGGTGCTGATCCCCAGGTGGGTGGGTTTGTGTACATTCTAGGACCCCGTGTGTCTCTCCAATGAACTCTCCTGTGAGGCTGGGAGTTTCTCCTACTGGCACCTCAACCCCCATAGGTGTTTTCAATCAGCGGGTTGGGACTTTATTTCCTCGTGCTGGGACCCTGGTCTGTGAGGTCTGTCTCATTCCCCAGTTGTTCCTCCCAGTTTATCCACATGCAAATGTGGGATTGCTCGGTCCACCAGCTGCCACCTCGCATGGTCCGGGAGCTGCTGCCACCTTGCCGTGAGTCCTCTCTGCCCGGCTGCCCATCTCTGCCCCTTCTACCAGTCTGGGTGAGTGTTTCTTCTTTCACTCCTTGGTTGTCAAACTTCCATACAGATTGATTTTCTGGCAGTTCTGGTTGTTTTTTGTTTTTAAATTTGTTATTGTCCTTTTGGTTGTGTGAGGAGGTGCAGCGTGTCTACCTATGCCTCCATCTTGGCTGGAAGTTTACAGATATTCTTCAGAATTAGTGTTTTGGGTTACTTTGGATATATACTCAGAGGTAGAATTGCTGGGTCATAGGCAGTTGCATTTTTAATTTTTTGAGGAAACTCCATGCTGTTTTCCACTGTGGCTGCACCAGTCTGCAATCCCACCAACAGTGCACTAGGGTTCCCTTTTCTCCATGACCTCCCCAGCACTTGTTGTTTGTTGTTTCACTGGTAATGGCCATTCTGACAGGAATGAAGTGGTATCTCATTGTGGTTTTAATTTTGATTTCTCTCATGATTAGTGACATGGAGCATCTTTTCATATGACTGTTGGCCACCTGCATGTCCTCTTGAATTCCCTGACAGTTCAGGTTGTCTCTGTCCCTTTAGCTTGTCAAATATTAAGTGATTCTAAAATAAAATAGTTCCTGAACCAGGGGAATTATTACCCAGTAAAACTCCATATACTTTTTGTAGTGTTAATACTCCACAATGTTTCTGCTTTGCAATTTTCTTAAAACAGGTATGTTCTTAAATGGCTTTTAATAAAAAGGACTCTGGACCTTAAATCCCTGTTTTTGCATTTACTAGCTGTGGGGTCTCAGCCAACACCAGGCCATTCTGAGTCACAGTTTCCTTCTTTGTACAATCAGGAAAATAATTACTCCTTCGCAGCATTTTCAAGCGGTGCCCGCTATGCAGGAGAAGCCCCATCACTGAGCACTAGCACTGTTCTCAGGAGGTAGCCTTCCTGAGCACCTCGAGTTCTTAGGATCTTGGTGTCAAGCCTGGCCCTTCCTGAGGCTCTTTTGGGAGATATGTACCTTTTTGATCCTTATCCTCATTTCGTAGATGAGGACACCTAGGCATAGGCAGAATTGTGGCAGAGAGCAAGGACAATAGCTCACGACTGTGGGGGGGGGGCATTTCCACCAGGTACTGGTCTCATGCCATCCCCACCACAGCCCTCTGAGATAGGCACTGAGGTCACCTCTAAGAGACTCATTGACTGCTGAAGCCCCCAGCCTTGCCCCCCCGCCCCGGGAAATGACAGAGTCAGGGTGTGAAAGAGCCTGAACACTTACCCGCTCCGACACAGGGCCGCAGCACATGCTGTGCCTAGCGGGAACTCAGAGACCTTCCAGCCCGTTAATCCTCTGTCACCTCTGCCCTGTCACACAGCCAGTGTGAGGCTACACGAAGGAGACAGCTCAGTTTCCCAAACACCATCAGCAGGCCAGTGTCAATGGGGAAACTTTTCAGTTTGTGTTGAAATAAGAAAAATTAAGACAATAGTAGGTGAAGGTCATAAACACAAATTGATTCAATGTTTAAATCACTGTCCTTTCCCCACCCTGAGATTAACTTTGTGATCTTGTATCTGGATTGTGAAAATACATTTTCTATGATTAAACAGTAGTGATACTAGTTAGTGGGTTTTTTCTGTTATGTCTTGACTTTACAGAATATAAAGTCTGGCAAAAATGGTTGAAATTCATGACATCCTTCAGTCTGGACACACTGTGTTAGTCTGTTGTCTGATGAAGTGGACGTGACTTTGCTTCTGCGTTCACTGTAACGTGAGAACACATCTTGTCCTCTGGGCCAGGCTTCCCCAGTTTTTATCCCACTGACTTGGAGATATCAGCTGGCTGATTCTTCGAAGGGCCACACAAAACCTGCGTCCCAGCCCAGATTCCTGATAGTTTCTCTCTGTCCTCCTTTGAGAGATCCCTCACACTGACTTGTCAGCTTCAAACCGAAACCATTGGCAATGCAAACAGCTCAGCCCACTCCCCTTCCCTTCGCATGCTCTCCTAGCTCTTCCTGCAAAGCAGCCTGCAGGGCGGAGCTTCCAGCTACGTTGGCCAGAAGCTTCTATCCTGAAACAGATCACCGCTCATCAGCTTATAATAACGACGCCGAGGACGACAACGATAATAAGGCCACAACACATCAGAGATTTCTACTTAGCGTATCCTTCAAAATGAAAACATTAAAACATCTTAATTTAATTTGACTTTAGATCTTCTCTAAACACAGCTGCTTTGACCTAACAGAAGAAAAGTAAAGCCCCTGGTGCCCAACCCGTGTATATTGGTGTGAATACTTTTCTTGTTTTTATTTAAATTTTTAATTTTTTTCCAAATTTAAAAAAATGTTTTTTTTCTTTAAGATTTTATTTATTTATTTTTAGAGAGGGAAGGGAGGGAGAAAGAGAGAGAAACATCAATGTGCGGTTGCTTGGGGCCCATGGCCTGCAACCTAGGCATGTGCCCTGATTGGGAATTGAACCTGCGATGCTTTGGTTCGCAGCCCGAGCTCAATCCACTGAGCTATGCCAGCCAGGGCTTTTTTCCAATTTTTAAATTGTTGTTCAGTTATAATTGTCTCCATTTCCCCACCATTACTCTCCCTTGCCCTACCCACCCCCACATTCGGTCCTCCCCTCCCCCGTTGTCCTAGTCCGTGGGTCCTTTATGCGTGTTCTGACTTGGCCCTTCCCCTTCGTTCCCCCATCACCCCCTCCCCCCACTTTTCTTGTATTTCATTCTCATTTCCACCCATGCAAAATTGTATATCTTCTCATGCAAGGAAAGCTTGGCCCAAAGCCTTTCTTCCATTTTATTTAATAATTAATTGCCATTGTCTGGTTCTTTTCTGTCATGTAAAAGAAATGAAACCCACTGAGGGGTATGCTGAAGCTGGCTTGTACTAGCTTGTGAGAACAATTCATTAAATTTTTAGAAACTCTGTGAGCTGATTAGTAAACAAAGCAATTCTTTTTTAAAATAGACTTTATTGATTATACTATTACAGTTGTCCCATTTCCCTCCCTTCAATCCCCTCCACCTTGCACACTCCCTCCCACCCACATTCCCCCTTTAGTTCATGTCCATGCGTCATAAGTTCTTTAGCTTCTACATTTCCCATACTATTTTTACCCTCCCCCTGTCTATTTTCTACCTACCATCTATGCTACTTATTCTCTGTACCTTTTGCTAACCCTCTCTCCTCCTCCCATTCCCCTGTTGCTAACCCTCCATGTGATCTCCATTTCTATGGTTCTGTTCCTGTTCTAGGTGTTTGCTTAGTTTGTTTTTGTTTTTGATTTTGTTTTAGGTGTGGTTGTTAATAATTGTGAGTTTGCTGTCATTTTACTGTACATGTTTTTTATCTTCTTTTTCTTAGATAAGACCCTTTAACATTTCATATCATAAGGGCTTGGTAATGATGAACTCCTTTAACTTGACCTTATCTGAGAAGCACTTTATCTGCCCTTCCATTCTAAATGATAGCTTTGCTGGATAGAGTAATCTTGGATGTAGGTCCTTGCCTTTCATGACTTGGAATACTTCTTTCCAGCGCCTTCTTGCCTGCAAGGTCTCTTTTGAGAAATCAGCTGACAGTCTGACGGGAACTTCTTTGTAGGTTACTGTCCCCTTATCTCTTGCTGCCTCTAGGAGTCTCGCTTTTATTTTTACCTTGACTAATGTAATTATGATGTACCTTGGTGTGTTCTTCCTTGGGTCCAACTTCTTTGGGACTCTCTGAGCTTCCTGGACTTCCCGAAAGTCTATTTCCTTTGCCAGATTGAGGAAGTTCTCCTTTATTATTTGTTCAAATAACTTTTCCTCTTGTTGCTCTTCCTCTTCTCTTTCTGGCACCCCTATGATTCGGATGTTGGAATGTTTAAAAATGTCCTGGAGGTTCTTAAGCCTCTCCTCATTTTTTTTTTTGAATTTTTGTTTCTTCATTTTTTTTCTAACTAGATGTTTCTTTCTTCCTTCTGGTCCACATTGTTGATTTGAGTCCCAGTTTCCTTCCCATCACTATTGGTTCCCTTTACATTTTCCTTTATTTCACTTAGTGTAGCCTTCATTTTTTCATCTAATTTGTGTCCAAATTCAACCAATTCCGTGAGCATCCTGATTACCAGTGTTTTGAACTGTGCATCTGATAGGTTGGCTATCTCTTGGTCGCTTAAAAGTATTGGCTTTGGGGCTTTAATTTGTACTTCTGTTTGAACCTTTTTTTTTGGTCTGGTCACTCCTGTTACGTATGAGGGGTGGAGTCTTAGGTGTTCACCAGAGCGGGTCAACCCAATCGCTGGGTTGTGACACTGCAGTGGGGCAGGGGTCTGAGAGGGAACAATGACATTTGCTCCACTCTCTGCCAGGTTTCAGTCACTTCTGCTGCTTCCCCCAAGCAAACTGGGCCCTTCTGGCTCTGGTTCCCTGATGGGTGGGTTTGTGCACATTCTAGGACCTGGTGGGTCTCTCCAATGAACTCACCTGTGAGGCTGGGAGTTTCTCCTATTGCTGCCTCAACTCCCACAGGTGTTTTCAATCAGAAGTTTCAGGCTTTATTTCCCTGTGCTGGGGCCCTGGGTTATGTGGTCCGTCCTGCTACTCAGTTTCACCTGGTTTATCTGTGTGGGAATATGGGACCACCCAGTCTGCCAGCCACCTTGCGCACTATGCCTGCACCACAATCAGCTGCCTTGCTGTGTTAGCCAGCTAGCCTGGCTGCTGTTCCCCGCCCCTCCTACCTATCTGGATGAATGTGTCTACTTTAACTCCTTGGTTGTTGGACTTCCATACAGTTCGATCTTCTGGAAGTTCTGGTTGTTTTTTGTTTTAAAATTGTTGTCGTCCTTCTTCTGGTTGTGCGAGGAGGCACAGTGTGTCTACCTATGCCTCCATCTTGGCTGGAAGTTCCTGAAGTTCATTATATCTACTCTATCTGTAAGATATCCATACAGAAATAAAAAATAATGGTCTGCTACCATATATCTCTTCCTGGCTCCACGTTCAGTGACATCACATCAGTGGCTTGAAGTCGACCATTGTATGAGTGTTTACACCCAGGAAATCAATAAATGCTACAGTCCATGTGTGTTCCTGTGAGAGACCTGGTTGACCAACAGTCACCAGCACACCACTGTCTACTGTTGTCTTTTACTAGGTGAACCCAGAACTTAATCCATCAATGACCTTCTCTTTCACTGATAAGGAAACTGATGTTCTGAGAAGTTAAACGATGTCCTCCAATCTCACAGCTGATAACCAGCACTAGAGCTCCAGGCTTAGAGCTCTTTTCATGCTTCAGAGAGAAGGACACCTTGGACCTGGAAAAGAACCTTGAATGTTAGGATGAATTTCCCAGGTTAACATACCCCTAGAGAGAGTTTTGCCCTGAGTATCTGCCAAGTGATCGAAGGTTCTGATTCCTACAATAGAAATCCTTAAGATACAAAAATGCTTTTGTGGCCTCAGCTAGTGTTCCTGAGTTATCTCACAAGAAACCCTCGGTGTTTTGGTGAGGTCTGCACTGGAGCTGGGTGATGGGAAGCAGGAAGGCTCAAAAGGATGAGTCACCAACCACCTGACAATTGGAAGCCTTGCTGTTGAAACTCTTAGACCCGCACCTCCTCCTGAATTTACAGACCCCAACCCCATGCCACATATCCATACATGGCACACGTGGGAAAGTTGGAAACATGATAAAGACAATAGAAATAAAAATTTAATGAGAAACAATTGGTATATAGTAGGCCTCCAAGTAAGACTTCAGTCCCTATCTGTTCGCACACTATCTCCTGTGACATTCTTAGTATTATATTCATAATGTAGAATCAAGCGCACTCATAGTAATGCACAGAAATTTTACAGGCTTCTTCAAGAGTTATGAGTGAAATTCCCTAACCAGGGGTGAAGAATCCAGCATTGGCCTCCATTTTGGAAACCATTTGTGCTGACTCTGTAAACTCTCAGAGAACCGCCACTGTCTCTTCAAAACCTCTTATGGAGCAAACAGTGTTTTTAATATACTTAATTTTATTCCATGAAATTAATAAAATAAATGTAGTAACTGACAGTGAAATAGCAGCTTGCCTCATCTTTTCAGGGTGTTACCTGTCTGCCCAGCTGCTGGAGTTTTCGCTCTCAGCTCTCACTGGCCAAGGATGCTCAGGCTCACAGGCAGCTCACGTGTACTTCCGTGATGGCATTTCTGATCAACGTTTGACTCTTAACTTTGCCCCCAGTCTACCATCACCTCAACTTTATCTTTATAACCCCCCCATCTTAGGAACTCAGGTACATTGTAAATGTTTGCCTTGACAACCACAGTATCTGGTGTTAATAATAGAGTTTGTCTAGCTGCAATGTTATGCTACTTAGAAATGGACAGATAATGTTCTCCATGCCAAGCTATAGACTTGGGTATTCAATGCAATGATCCCCTGACTTTTTTTAAGTATGCATGCTACTTTCTGATATATAAAGGAATGTCTGTGAGTAGGCAAGAAATGAGACAGTGCATCCAGTGGCCCTTATGGAAAGGTTGGGAGTCATTTAGATGTTCACATAATTCTCCTCTTCACTGTTATGACATCCATCCAAACATAGCATTGAGTGTAGGAAGCTTACACAGCTTAGTTTAACACACAACTTCCAATGTAGCAGAGAGAAGACCTAGCTGAGCGACCCTGGTAGGTTTTTCCATTGCTGTGCTCATACACTGTGCAGGAGATACGGAGTCCAGGAATGCCCTATCTCAGTGAGACCCAGCTTCTGATTCCTTCATGATGCTTGGTGAGGAGGAGTTCTGATGCACCTCGGACTTCTCACTGTTTGCTTGAGAACCCACGGTGACCCGGCTGAACCAGGAGGTCCCCAAGGGCTTCATTCCTTAAATTTCCCTCGAACATGTACAGGAGACATTCCTGCAGCCTACTTAGGAAACTATTTCTTGAGGAACAGTCATCACATTTCTGAAAAATTATGGTGGCAGCTGATCCAAAATCTTGGCCTTGAACTCCAGCCAATGTTTTCTTGACTCCAAAGTGTCCTGCCAAAACAAAGTAATTGCACAGCTGACAGAACCTCTCTTGTTACCTCTCAGGAATGACCATAATTTACAGCCCACAATGCCAATGGGGGTCTCCCAGTGAACATACAGTTACTCTGGGTGCATTTCAGTGAGTCATCTCAGGGCTAATGACCTTCTCATATTTACCTGTTCAGGAAAACACGGAATTCCTTGTTTGAGGAGAGAGAACATCACTGATAAGGAACTCTGTTTTTGCTGTAGCTGTGTGTTCCTTTTTTCCTTCAGGTGTCTGGTTTCCTGACAGGACAGTTTGGTGCCTATCCTGAGACCTCCAGTTCTTCTCCCTGGCGCTGGTTCCAGACTTAAGGTGGCCGTGATCAAGCTGTCACTGTCACTACAGAAAGTTGTTAAAAGAAAAACATCATATTTGGCTGTAAAAACACAGGCTCTCTCCTTCTGAAAGGTATAGTGTTTAATTTTCCTGAAAGATCATTCTAGGCTTGAGTGTTCATTTTAAGGCAAGGTAGGTCCAGGATCACCTAGACTATAGATTCTGAAATCAAGAAGCCTTGTAATGGGGCAGGGAGATGTGCCCTTAATCTTTGTGAACTTGGTGAGGAAGGTGAGGAACTGAGGCTCATGAGTGACTAAATGCTGCAAAAGCTAGAGGACTCTGAGGGCTTTCAGTGTTTGTGGCTGTACTTGCGAAGCTTCAATGTCTTTCCGAGATAAATAACTGGAAGAAGCGCTGAAGAAAGTTCATTACGTCCATCTTCAGGATCAGCTAATGTGGAGAAAAAGCTGGGGGCTGGTTCTGACCAGGAGGCTCAAAGTCACCCAAGGTAACCCAAGAGAGATACATAATTATACTAAGTATTCTCTGAGATCCTCATTCTTGGTTCCTGCATGGCTCTTAAAACCCACGTTCCAGTTTCCATGAACTGGGAGACTCCCCACCCACTTTGTGCCCAGGGTGGTGGCTCTTTGGCTCCTGCTCTTGCAGCCCTGCTTTTCATTCAGTTTCTCCTGCATGTTGGGCCCCTGGCACTTCCCCTTACTTTTTGGTGAGCTCAGCTATGCATTTACAAGAATGCTTGTCGTATACATCCAGTATGTCTAGCCGTTTTGTAGTAGGCAGTTTCCAGGTAATCGTATTTTCCATCCTGCCAGCAATGAAGTTTTTGCAATCTGATGTAAAGGTGATTGAGAGAGATCAACAATGGATGGCTTTTCTTACCCTGAGTAGGATGGTCCGGGCTTTGGCCAAGTCCTAAATCACAGGGTTGTTGAGGTGTGAGGTGAGTTTCTGCATGGGGTCATCTGTATTACTCTTGGAAAGAGCTTTTCAGGGGGGAATCAGCTGCATTTTGCTGTGGCACTCTTGGGTCTGCTTCCTGGACCCCCTGACTGAGTCCCTAAACCTCCATTGGTCATACCTCCCACTGGGGAACGGGGGCCTCTATTCATGTCTATGGTCCATACCAATCTCTGTTCCGTAGGGCCTGACCCACTGGCTGGCCTTGTTTTCAGTACTTTGTTATCTTGTGGTTTCTCACTGAGTACTTCAACCTAAAGAATCATAAATATCTACCCTTAGATGGCTCACCTGGTCCCCAGCTGTCCCCCCAGGTCCAATCTACTCTTGTGTTTTAGCTCCTGAGATACAGTACTTTCTTTGAGTCTTCTCCCTAGCATGGGTAGAGGCAAATCATTATGAAGACTATGCTTTGAGAGTTCAGGTAGTATAGATTCTAGGAGGGTAGAGTGGGTGGGCCTGTGCTATCAAAATATGTGGATCTATCAAGGCAGTCAGAATCGAGGAGACCTGGACTTAGTGGAAGGGAGGTCATGCATGAACCTCTTCAATCCATTTTTAATTCTGAAGTTATTATCTCAGCTCTGTCTTCATTTACACTCCATAGACTCAGTAGCTCCTAAGTTAGTAGGAAGGACATCCAGTCCAAACTCCTTAAAACTCTCTGTGTTCTTTTCCCTGTCCATTTCCCGTTATCTGTGTCTCACCCATCCACTCCTGAAGTTAATGGCTGATGAGGAAATTGTCAATGTCTTCTTTTTTTATTGTGGTAAAAGCAACATAACATAAAATTTACCATCTTAGCTATTTTTAAGTGTATGGTTCAGTAGTGTGAAGTATATTAGATCTCTAGGAATGTTTTTATCTTGCAGATCTGAAATTCTATACCCACTAAACAACAAGTCTCCTTTCCCCCTCCCCTAGCCCCTGGTAACCACCATTCTTCCTTCTATTTCTATGAACTTGACTACTAGGTACCTCATATAGGTCAACTCATACAGTATTTGTTTTTTTGTGACTGACAAACTTCACTTAGCATGATGTTGTCAAGCTTCATATGTGTTGCAGCATGTGGCAAGGTTTCCTTCCTTTTTAAGGTCAAATCATACTCTACTGTATGTCTATACCACATTTTGTTTTTACATTCATCTGTCAATGAACATTTGGGTTGCTTCTTGGTTATTGCTAATAGTGCTGCTATGAACATGGGTGTGCAAATATCTCCTTGAGATTCTGCTTTCAATTGTTTTGGATATATACTCAGAAGTGGGATTGCTGGATCATATGGGAGTTTTGTTTTTAATTTCTTGAAGAGCTTCCATACTGTTTTCCATAGGACTTGCACCATTTTACATCCCCACCAACACAGTACAAAGGTCCCAGTTTCTCTACATCCTTGCCAACACTTGTTATTTTCTCTTTTTCTTTACAGTATCCATCCTAATAGGTATGAGGTGACAATGTCTTTCTTACACTTCTTCATAAGATCCCTGGAACTACGGATGTTTCAAAAATGCCTAGTCAGCCAACCCTTGGATGCTTAGTTCAACTTTCAGTGGTAGAAGGGGATTCAAATGATCTTCAAAATTCAATGAAGCTATAACAAATTAAGAGTTTTCTGATCAATAGTGGAAAACATCCAGAACACTCATGTTTGCTTTCCATCCAAAATTATCACTCAATTAATGTTCACCACCAAATGCCACCTGGCTTCATTGCCTAAATTTTATAGAGCTCTCCTTACAAGCCTTTAGTGTGTTTGCCTAATCATGGAAAGACCATTTCATCTTGGCTTCTGCTTTTCTTCTGTGAGCTCATGCTACAGTCATTGTGCTACAGCTTTTATATGCTTGGACTAGACTAGAACTAACTACAGGAGTCCATTCCCTTCTGAGTCTAAATCTTGGTCTCAGGCTGGGGTGATTGGCTTCTTTTGGAGGTCAGAAGGGTCACCTTGGCTATAAGTAATGACCAGCCCCTACATATCATTTTCACTGAGAATGACTTTCTTGTTTATCAGATTTTATTTGAAGTTCATATTGGATCAGAACATGGTGTATTTAGCTTGGCAGCCTGTGTTCCTGTCAGCATTATGCCATTCCCAAAGAGGGTATCTTATGGTGCCTTTCTGCCTGGCATGCCTCTCCTCTAATTCATGGCTCTAAAATAAAAAATCCTATTTCTTGCATATCTTTTTCCCTATTATGTCTTCAGTTATAGGCCTGCAATTATTCAACACAGCAAAGTACATTGCAAGAGGAGAATTTACAACTCACAATTGATGGACATTTTATCTTATTGGGAGAAAGCTTGAAGGCAACACAGTGTGCCAATCTATGCTTTACCAAACTCTAAGAACATTTTCATCCATACAACTGAATGCTCCTGACCTTGAAGCTCATTGACTGCTGCTGTTTTACAAAGAAGTTGGTTTGGGACCATGACACTTTTTGGTCATGTGAAGGGGGTGAGAGCTCTCAAAACTGTGTTCCCTGGTGTGGCAACAGTGGGTGCCCCCTACCTACTCACACTTGAAAATGCCTTGGAAAAGTGTTCTCACTATAATTAAGGGACAAAATGAAAAGCACTTTAAGTAACAGTTCAAGGAAGTATTAACATGGAAAGAAAATTTTTCCTTTATGACCAAAACTATGATGATCATAAACCAGAAATCTTAAAAAAAATTCAGTGATAGAGAAAAAAGGTGGACAGAATCTCGTTCCTTGGAAATTCTGATGATCCATCTGGAGCCAGCATTTTAAGGACTTCTTATTAAGTGACATCATTATTATTTAAGCTTCTTGAGTGAGGATTTTCTGTTCTTTGCAGCCCAAAGCATCTGAAACTGTGAAGCCATGTGTAGGACTTGGTCTTTAACTTACGAACAATGGGAAGCTGCCAAGAGTTTTCAACAAAAATGTGCAATGATCAGCTGTGGGTCCAGAACAGATAGTCTAACCTAGTTTCAGCGCACGGAGATGGGGTTGCGGGGCTTTAAGGATGGATGCAGAGGGAAAAGTATGAAAGAGGACCAAGTGTGAGGTGAAAGATTATGAGGTACATCTTGGACATATTGAATGTAACCTGCATTTAAGTTTTCCTAGTGGAGATGCCAAGTGGGCAGTGAAATATATGGAATGTAGAAATGAGATCTTGTCCAGAGAGATAAATTTAGGAGTCATTGATATATATAGCTACTGAAGTCATGAATATGGATTGGATGGCCTGGGGTGAATCATTGAGGAACTTCGGTATTTTATGACAGAGCAGAAGAGGGTGAGCCCTCCAAAGGACACAGAATGAGAGGCAATGTGGAGGGTCTGAATACCCTAACTTTGGTCCATGGATTTTCACTTAAAAACCCTGGGAGATTCCTCAAAAAACTAAAAGTAGAACTATCATATGACAACATAAAAAGCTTATCCATGGCTAAAGAAAACAGCATTAAAATGAAAACAGAACCAACTGTGTGGGAAAACATATTTGCCAACGATACCTTGGACAAGGGTTTGATCTCTAAAATATATAAAGAACTCACATGAGTCCACTCCAGGAAGACAACCCAGTTGAAAAATGGGCAAAGGACATAAACAGACACTTCTCCAAGGAGGACATACAGAGGGTCCAGAGACATATGAAAAGATGCTCAGCATCACTAGCCATCAGAGAGATGCAAATTAAAATCACAATGAGATACCACTTCACACCAGTCAAAATGGCCATCATAAACAAATCAACAAACGACAAGTGTTGGAGAGGTTGTGGAGAAAAGGGGACCCTAGTGCACTGTTGGTGGGATTGCAGACTGGTACAGCCACTGTGGAAAACAGTATGGAATTTCCTCAGAAAACTAAAGATGGAACTGCCTTTTGATCTAGCAATTCCACTGCTGGGATTATATCCTAAGAGCCCTGAAACACCAATCCAAAAGAACCTATGCACCCCAATGTTCACAGCAGCACAATTTACAATAGCCAAGTGCTGGAAGCAACCTAGGTGCCCATCAGTAAATGAATGGATCAAAAAATTATGGTCCATTTGCACAATGGAATTCTATGTAGCAGAAAGAAAGAAGGAGCTCCTACCCTTTGTGACAGCATGGATGGACCTGGTGAGCATTATGCTAAGTGAAATAAGCCAGGTGGTGAAAGAGAAATACCATGTGATCTCATGTTTAACTGGAACCTAATCAACAAAACAAACAAGCAGGCGAAATATAACCAAAGACATTGAAATTAAGAACAAACTGGCAGTGACCAGAGGGGAGAGGGGAGGGGATAATGGGGGAAAGGGGGGAAGGGTTTTCAGGAACAATTATAAAGGACACATGGACAAAACCAAGAGGGAATAGTTATAAAGGACACATGGAAAAACCAAGAGGGGGTGGAAGCAAGGGAGGGAGGTGGGGAGAGCTGGGGTGGTGGGGAGTGGTGGGGGGAAAATGTAGACAAACAATAAAAAACAAAAAAGAACTATCATGTGATCCAGCAGTTCCACTTCTATGTACTTACTAAAGAAGATGAAAACACTAATTTGAAAAGATACATGCACCCCCACGTTCACTGCAGCATTGTTGACAATAGCCAAGATATGGAAGTAGCCTGGGTGTCCACCAATGGATGATTGGATAAAGAAGTTGTAGTTAACATAGACAATGGAATACTATCCAGTCACAAAAGAATAAAATGTTGCCATTTGTGACAACATAGATGGACTTAGAGAGTATTATGTAAAATAAGTCAAAGACAAATATCATCTGATTTCATTTATATGTGGAATCTAAAAAAGAAAACAAACTAAAAAATGAAACAGAAACAAACTCATAGATACAGAGAACGAATTGATAGTTTCTGGAGGGGACAGGAAAGGGGGATTGGTAGAAGAGGGGAAGGGAATTAAAAAGTTCAAACTTACAGTTATGAAATAAGTCATAGGGATGCCATATACAGCATAGGGAAATAGTCAATGACATCGTAATAACTTCGTACAGTGACAGAAGGCTTCTAGACTTATTATGATTACTTCCTAAGATACACAAATGTTCAATCACTATGTTGTACATGTAGGACTCACGGTATGCCCACCGTAACTAAAAATAAATGAAAAGAACAATAGGCGAGAGGATTCAACTTCTCAGAATTCTACTACTTCTGAGATCCTTGATTCTAAGATAATTCTGATTGTTCCATATTGTGGCATCAATGATAAATACTGTTGAATCTTTTTTTGAATCCTGCAAAACTCAGATAATCCCTCTGCCTTTGAACTGTCAATGTATATGATAGGGACTCCATACTCCTCCTATGGCATGGCCTACCTTGCATTGTGGTTGTTTGTGACTATGTCATATTTGTCTCACTAGACCCACAGTTCTTGGTCTTATTTATTTCTTTATGTCTGTCCCGAAACTGTTCCCTCTAATTATCGAGGTGTTTTGAATATAGTTGGACACCAATACATTCTTTGATGAATGAATATTTGTTAAGTGACTAAAAATACTGAGTGAAATTGGCAAATGTTAAAAATTGAATTCTTAAACACAAACTAGAAAGTCTGATCAAACTTAAAGGTAAATAAAAACCCATCCTGAAGGGATCTAAGGGTCATTGGATATTCCTCTGAGGTCTTCCACATGAAGAGCATCCAGGCTGTTTGTTTAAGGTCATGTGATCACTACCAATCACTGGCTTACAGGTTTCTGATTCAGTCTAATGACCCAAACATACAGAAGATACAGTAATCCTTACTCTGACCAGGCTTTCTTATAAGAAAGTTGATCATTTTCCTATCTCATACAGTACTTCCCAGTAGGATCCTTCATCAGTTGAGGAAGAAAGGAATGTTGCATTTGGCCAAACCAGGCTTCCAAAGTGAATTTAGCACCAGAGATTGTATAATCTGCAAGATAGTCAATATTATCGCTTTAGTCCTAATACAGTCCAGTTTTGTGACTGTTTTTACCTGATGTCCACCCAAAACAACATGTCTAATATTTATCTGAGTTCATTACAACACCTAAGAGTTGGTAAAAAAGCAAATAAAGCATAGAACAGAAGATGAAATGAAGCCGACATGTATGGGTGCTTCCTATTTGCTGGAGCCTTAAACATTGTTACTTCATTTGATAAGAGGCATCAAGGAATGTGTGCATGGGTTTTTTTGTATTACCAATATGTTTGAAGTAACTAAGAATTTTGAATATTATGAAACCATTTATAACTATCAGTTTCAAATAAAAATGAAATGATGTCAAGCCCCAGGTTTTTAAGAAATCTAGATTCGCACTTCCACTTTCACACACCCAACAATCTCTCAAGAATTGCCTCTTTTTTGAGCCACCAGCCATTAAGTTACTCTTCGACCCGAACTAAGTACCGCTTTAACATAGAAGACGACAAGCCAGATAGGTCTGGCTTGGGTATCAGAAGTGTCTTTGTTGTGGAAAGATATCAGTTTTCAGGTTTTCACTACACTGTACGGGTCTGTGTATCTCAAGCAACTTTACAGCTCAAACCCCACTCCTTGGGGACTTATAGCAACTTGTAAATCCATGAGGAATTTTAAAGCAAAGTCCTATTTCTTAGTTTATTCATAGATTAGACTTGTAAGAGTAGATTCATTCTAAGGCCCTAATGAGCAGGCTTTTTTTTTTTTTTTTTTGCACTGAAAAAGAACACTTTCTTCTCTTTTTCCAACATTCAGCTTAAGATGGTTTTAGAATTTATGTTCCCAGTTATATACCCCATTGACTTTGAAATCTTAGAAAATACTCACCATGGTTCTTCCCAGAACCCAGCACTATTCAAAGCCTTTCTTTATGTAGCATTAGAAAACGGAGGCCCGCAGAACTATTTCACACGAGTCTGTCGCTCTGGTTTACTTCTAAGAACATTGGCGCTGCTCTTCCGACTGACCAGACGTCATCGCAGTGGTCTAATAACTGAGCGATGTCTGTTATTAGGGGTGGAGAACGCAAAGAGAAATTCCGCGCTCACTTTCTTAGAGTTGGGCTGAGGGTAGGTTCTTTTTTCTTTCACTGGAAAAGATCTGAGCTAGATTTTGAAAAACCAGATGTCTTCAGGATGAAATCTGTAAGACCAACTGGGGCGACATCAATGGCCCCGTCCTTGACCTGGCATGGTGGGCCAGCTTCTCGTCTGTCACTGGTCCGAGGCCACTCATTTCATTGGCTTCTGTGGGGCTATCAGCACAGGGGTTTTTCAACTTTCTGTTTAGAACTGGATTTCCTTTTAGTCTTCAGCACTTGCCTATCTTCTGTTTCATTATTTCTAAACTTCACTCCTTTCTGCTTCCCCTCAGTTCAAATGCATTTCCAGGGTATCATCTATCTTTTGTGGTGTGCATAGGACATCTGGCCTTTGAGCTGAAAGGTCCCTTAGAGTTCACCTACTAGGATGTCCTCATTTTACAGATGAGAAAAATGAGGCACAGAGGAGGGAAGGGGATTGCTGGTCATCGTTTAATGGGACTTGTCTTAGATCTTAGCTCTTCTGAGTTGTGACTCAGCTACCTGCTTAAAGAGGCCACATGACCCGAAACTGGGAGAAGAACCGAGGCATGTATCTGAATACTATGTTTGCTCACCGATGGCCCCGGAGTAGTTTTCTATGGTATAGTTGCCACAAGCATAGTGTCTTAAAATGATATACATTTGCTATCTCACTATTATATACTTTATCATACTGTATGTATCCTATACCATATATCTTGCTATTTCTGAGTGTCGAGAATCGGATCAAGGCTTAGCTGGATTCTCTGGATTCAGGCCGCCATAGTCAAAACACCCACCAGGCTACATTCTCTTCTGGAGGCCCAGCTAAAAAAGTATGCTCTTCCAAGCTCTCTCGGGTTGTTAGCAGGTTTTATTTTCTTGTGGCTGTGAGACTGAGGACTCTATAGCTTCCTTCTGGCTGTTGGCTGGGGGCCTTCCTCAACTGCTAGAGACTATCCACACCCCTTTGAGATGTGGACTTCTCACATGGCCATTCACTTCTTCAAGGCCAGCAAGTGAGAAAGTCTCTAGCAAGATAGTCTTCTATAACTTAACACGGTCAAGGAGACATATTGCATCACGGTTGCCACAGTGTATTGATTAGAAGCAACTCACAAGTAGCACCCCAAAAAGAGCATGAATATCAGAAGATGAGGTTCACTGGGGGTCACCTTAGGGTATGTCTACTACAACCCCCCCAAAAGTGATCTACCTGGGCTAATAGAGGAATAAATGCCAGGTGAACAATATTCTCACCGTGGATCACTGTCATTTGCAAACACGTTTCTCCTGGTGTGTCTGCAAGCTCTATCCTCTATCTTATTAATTAATTTTATCCTTTTTGTCAATGTCTTTACAAAGATACAAAAGTAAGTTTTTCAAATTTATGAGTCATTGACATCAGAGTTAGCAAATAATTTGGGTGATGCAATTAGGTTCCATTTTTATTTCCATGATAGTGTAATGGGGAGTAATAATTTTGATTTATATTAAAATGATCTTTGTATTTGAATTTCCTTCTATGTGACCTCCTAGGCTGCCAGAGGCATCCATTATTTTGGGGGAAAATTAGAATTTTGCAGCAGGAATGTAAGGACAAAGGCAATGCTGAAATGATAAATTCCAAAATGGAAAGTTTTGAGTTCAGGGACTAACAACATTTTGAAAGACAGCCTTTGGTGAGAGAGAATAGAGTTTCTAAGCTTCTTTAGCTTTCAGTGACTTTTTTTTAATTACTGAGTTTTAATATAAATAACATGATAGAGGGAACTTACATATGATGTTACAGAAGCATCTGATGACAAGGAAGGAGGAACAGTGACCTTTGCAACCTCAGAAGGCTGTGGGAAGGAGAAAAGAGCCAGAGCAGGACAGGGAGGTCAGATGGCAGGGCCCTCAGGGACCGGTTCAAGGCCAACAGTTCAAGGGCTGCAGGAATAGCCAGATAGGTATAAGCAGTCATATTGGGGTGACAGATCAGTTTCCTTAGGTATAGCTGGAGGTAACCCGCTAACTCTGGGAATGGTCTCACACTTAGTTGGGCAGCCATCATTTCAGTGTCATGGATCACTGACAGAGGGGCTCCTTGATAGATGGACCCAGGGCACCACTTCTGTTTGTGTCATTCTTGGGTGCCAGAAGGGCACATGGAGATGCCAAGAGGTCTTGGAGGGAAGGGTAAGAAGAAGTCCCCCATTTTCTGTCTCCCAGGACAGGACTTACTGCAAAGAGTCACCTTCTCCCATATGACCTAGATAAGACTCTGGTGCCACCGGGTTTACCTACCACAAAGCCAGACACACACCCTCTAAATTATCATTTTTGACTCATAAATGACTAGCTGAACTGCTTTTATCTACTGATCAATGGAAACAAAACTCATCAGTCAATGCTGAGTAACAGTTAGGACTCATTCCCCCAGGTCTCTGAGCTTTGGCTCACTTTCGGCCTGAACCAGCGTACAACCTCTCTTAAGAATAGGCTGGCTCCGACTGGCTGGCTCAGTTGTTTGGAGCATTGTCATGTACACCCAAATGTTACAGGTTCAATTCCTGCCCAGGACACATACTTAGGTTGTGGGTTCAATCCTAGGTTGGGGAAGGTACAGGAGGCAACCAATTGATGTTTTTCTCTCACATTGGAGCTTCTCTCTCTCTCTCTCTCTAAAAATCAATAAACATATTCTTGGGTAAGGATTAACAATTTTTAAAACATAGGCTGGCCTCACAGTAAAATGTTCTCTGATCTGCTACTCCATCACACTACCCTCTCATCCCACTTTCCCACAGCCAGTTCTTTTTGGCCTTGTTGGCTCCTCTCTATGAAAGAAAAACCCTTTGCTGAACTCTTGAGATGCCCGTAGACCTTACAGTCAAGGAATCTTCCCTTTTACAATAGCCCCTCCTGCCACTGCAGTTATCCTTCCTCCTTTTGCAACAATTCTCTTGAATAAAGTCTCTCCTTACAAAGTCCAGACTTGTCTTTACTTGCCTACAACATACAGTGAATTGTGACCACAAGTAAATGGCCAGGACCACGAGTCTAGCTGTGGGTGGCACTATGCTGACCCAAGGCTCAGATGAGCCATTGGCATCTCAGAGACGAGACTGGACAAGTTGCTCCACAGTCTAGACAAGAGGACCAGAGAATTCACTTGGATTTTGGGACTTTTTTCCATCATCATGTGGTCTCATGACTTCCTCCTTCAGCCAGTCAACATCTGGGAGAAAAGGGGCAGGAGTGTTCCAGAGAATTGACAATTTACTCAAAAGAACCAAACCATTTCCTTCCGGCTTAAAAGTCTTTTTGAATGAGCACCATTACTGGAAAATTTACTTTTTTCTTGCTACCCAGCAGGGTCTTATGAGGGTGACTAGCTCTGTTATCCAAAACTGTGACTAGCTACACTAGAATTATGGATCAAACAAAACAAAACAAAATGATGTTCCACAGCAGCAAATGGAAGGTCCTGCCTTTGAGTTAAAAAACTCGCAAGGAGAGGACGCGAATATTTGGTTTAGGAACAGCGTGGCAGCGTTCAGGAAGAAAAAATTGGGTTTATTAGTCAGGAATTTTTGGGTTGCAACTTGCAGAAACCCAACTGGAATTAGGCAAAAGGGCAAAAAGGGAATTTACTGGCTCTTGGAATCCAAGAACAACCAGACTAGGGGAAGGAGGGGTTTCAGGGCTAAATGGGGCAAGGGACACAGGGCCCTGGGGCTCTCTCTGTTCCAGGCTCCAGGCTTCTCTTTGGGTGACATTCTCTCCTGCATCTCCAGAGTTGTGGCCCTTAAATACTGTGAGTCTCACCTCTTCTGACTTTTGCTACTAGACTGGAGTAAGAAACTCCAGAAAGTCTGTGGAAGAATTCTAATAGGAAATCTAGCAAGGGCTCTCCTGCAGCCAGTGAAACAGAGTCATGTGAAAGGAGACAGGTCTCAAAATAAGTGTGTTTATGGGGAAGGGGGAGGGGAGGGCTCTTGCAAAATTTCAAGAAGTAAAGGGAATTTCTGGATAAATAACCCATGGAGTCCAAGTGTGATTGTGTGGTCACCGTTGTTCATGTTAAGTCAATGAGAGAGCGTGGTTTTTGGAGAAGCTGATGTTTGGCAGAAAGCTGGGTCTCTGGATGTGGAGTTCAGGGTCAGCAGTGAGCACATCTGGAGGCTGGTGTTTGTTATGGGGTCATACTGAGGGGAGATTATAGACCAAATGAAGGGCATTTCAAGGGAGGCAAGGAGGCTGCTGGGGTAACTCAAACCATTTAATGTTATTGCTGATATATCTATCTTGAGAAGCACTGATGATGTTTTATCTGGAGAGCAGACAGCCCAGGGACATAGCAGCTGTCATCAGTGGTTCCTCTTTATTCGCTAATACGCAGCAGCATCAGGGCAACAGACTGATTCGATAGAAGGACGTCCTCGTAATTAGAACTGTTCCAGTATGGATGGACGTGTGTGATGTAGCAGTGAGATAACAATATATGGCAGTATAGGGTTCTGCCACTCACTCTTTCACCCCTTCATTCATTCAGCAAATCTTCGTTCATTAACAAGTAGAGAACGTTAGCAAATAGACGAGCTCTACAAGTGTAACTCATCAATGCACTCCCTACACCTGGCCCAGTGTACTAGCATTATACTAGTATTTCTTAAATGAATGAAAGAATATGTGAGTGAGTGAGGGGGCATCTTCATTTAGCTGGGTATAGAGATGACCACAGGATCCTGAAGGAACTGACAACCTAATGCCATCCACAGTGTTCTCACACACTGATGGACGTGTGCGCAAGTTGCTTTGAAAGGACAGAGAAGAGGTATTGGTAGAAAGGGATCCTAGGGCCCTCAGAAAGGCTGGCCAAGTTGGAAACCTCTTAATGGAAAAAGTAAGCAAGGTGGAGAGGAATGGGAGTAACATTCCCGGAGGGAGAAAGAATGTAGGGAAGGGAAGAGGAGGCCAGGTGGGGCCTCCTGGTCCCACGTTTCTCCTGTGCTTGATGAAAGACCCCTGCAGGCCTCAGGGCTCCTGGCTCTGACCCTTCCCTGTACACACTTTGCTTCCCATTCTTGCCCCGTGGTATGTGCAGGAGTGGAGTGGGGCAGCCAAGGGATGCTGGGTGGGCTGAGGAGGCCTTCAGCCTAGGTTCTCTCCCCCTTCACGTGGGGAGGGGGCAAAGGCCTAGGATCGCTAAGGTGTTCTGACCTCAGAAGAAGCTCTTTACTCACTCTTTCCTTGGAACATTTGTGTTCGTATTCCCAGCCCCTCCCTTATCCAACCTGACCTCCTTTCTCTACTGTGATGTGATGTGATGGATGTGATGTGATGTAATCTAGTATATACTCAGTATCATAAAAATGTAAATGATGGACCAAGTTTTGTCTCTGACTCATTCAGCGTCCATTTACACTTTAATAAGAGAGAACATTTTTAGCCAAGGCAATGACATCCTCAATGGGGATATTTGAGTATCTCCAATAAAAGTGGGACCACTTAGAGGATTTATAAGAATTTACTACTTTATACCTCACATTCAATAGTTTTTTCACACTGTGGGTCATTGCTTAGGAAATGAATTTTGTGGGCACAGCTAGCATTTAGAAAAGAATGGGATAGAATTGAATAACATGAAATGGCAGAGACAAAAATATCAGGGTTCATAGCATGTACTAAGGGTAAATTATGTTTCACAAAATGTATTTCAGGCAAATACATATATGTGTGTAAATTATGTAAGACATAGTTTTGCTGTGGGTTGTAGCAAAAACAAAAGTTTAAAAAATTCTGTCTTAAATTAACCTTCTAGAAAAGTACAGTTTGATTCTGCCTGAATGAGTTGACTTTTTCTTAGAATGAGGACAATCTTGGCAAGTTCAAGTTGCCTTCTAGTGGGTTCTAAGCAGAATATTTTGATTTTTTTTCTATATCCTATATCAGAGGGGCGGAAGTTTCTCAGCTTTTCCAAGTCCTCTCAGGAAATGAAACAAAATGAAATACTAACAATTATTTCCTGCCTACCTAAGCAAATGATTTTTGCCTGAGATTTCCCCAGGGGCCATCAGGAGAGATGAAAACTTGACTCAGGTTTCTAATCGCCTTTGAGGATTAGAGCCATTAATAATGCGTATCTGCCATCCACAAGAGTACACGTGAATTTCCTACCAAATTTTTCCATCTGTTGAAGGCAGAAGAACGAACACGACTTGTTTAAATCAAATAAGGTCACTGTTTAGATAACTAATTTTGAGGAAGAAAAGTTAAACCCACTACCAGTACTACAAAGTGTTTCCCTTTCCCCAAAGGCAAGCCGGGCCCTGGAGTCTGTGGTGCAAGTGATGGGGCCAGGAGAATACACAGAAGTGTTTTGAATGATTATTCCATTTTAGAGTAAATGTAATGAAAATGATAGTCTGTAGAAACAATTATTATTATTATTATTATTATTATTATTATTATTATTATTATTATTGGCAAGAAAGCCTCCTGAGCTCTGAAGAGATGCTTGGAGAATTCCCTTTTACCCAGTCAAGAGGATGACTGCAAACGCCAAGTCTGTCTGGGTTAAGGTGAAAGAGATCCCACTGGAAATTCAGAAGGACAAGTCTGTGAGTTTCTGCCCCAGGGAAACCACCCAGAATTGTAAACTGGCTTTTGATGTGATGAAATTTGCTCAGAGTCTGTACCACCCAGATGGAAAATAAAAAACAAACCCATAATTCTTTGGCCAAATTGATAATGAGTAATGATTAACAAAACATTCTTTGTCTTGGCTAGACTCCCAGGAGAGAGACTGTCTTTCTCCCAGGTGGCTCACAGAGGAGCTGGCCTCTGTGTAACCCATGTCCAGGGAGAGGTGGAGGCAGGACCAGTACCCCCTCCCGCAGGAGAAGCCCCCTCCCTGAGGTGGCCTTGATGGGCCAAGCTACCTCCTAATTATATCCCGGTCATCTAAAAAGTGAAACTCTAGGAAGCAGTGGGCCAGTGAGCAATTCCTCTGACTTCTCAGACCCCTCAGACCCACAGAGGTAAGAGGTTGGAGGTAAGAGGTCACCTTCATGATGTAATAAAGCAAGAGCTTCGTCACTACCTCGATGCTCTCTTCCCGAAATCCCAGCTACATACAGTGAGCTGGAAGAAGTCACCTCTAAGCCTTGTCTGCTATAAGTTTCACTATGAAAGATTTCTACTTAAAAGGAACAGGTGGGGGAGGGCTGGGAGTATCAAATGTTATTAGGTTTTCTCTCCCATCTGGCCCCAAACAGTTCAGATGTGTTCATGGTTTAATAAATAAATGTGTCTATAAAAAAGCAATGGCTTAAAAATGGCAAGCAGGGTCCCAGTAATGACTGCTTTAGGGAGATACAGACCAACATGGCCATCAGAAAAAGGGAGGGTTGAGCTATTGGTAGTGCTGATGGGGAGATGGCAAACACAATCTTTTCAATGAGAAGTTTGCTTAGGAATGAATGGCTTGTCCCAGATTCTCACGAAGCTACAGGAATTGTATCAAGTATGATCCAAGTTTCACCAGAAATGGTCTATGGCCCAGGGAAGTATGTTTGGAGGGACAAGTTGAAGAAGATTCAGTAAACGCTATGAAATGTAAACTAAGTGTAAGAGGCTGGAGTCTCCCACGAATGCCTGTAAGGAGCCTTTCCCAAGTAGAATTCTGTTGGGGATGGAATTCTGGATTACCATTTCATCACTGGCATGTGCATCTGTCCCTTGTATGAGTTAGGCATGTATATACTTAATATCTTCCCCGCTTCTCCATACTGTTTAGCAGCATGCAAGAATATCACAGATAAAGGTTGGAAGGAAGGGAAAATGGAAGAGAAGGAAAAAGGAAGGATATAAAGGGGAAAAATGGAGGGAAGGGAAAGAAAGAAAGGAAGAAAGAACATGGGATGGAAAGGAAAAAGAAAGAGAAGCAAACCTTACTAGAGCTTAGGAAACAAAAGGCAGACAGAAATAGAGACTGTTTCATAGTCTGGCTATGCCAGGACTGGTGGTGTCTGCTTCCTTGCCCTGGGAGCAGGCAGGGTCTTGTCTATCTGGGCTTGGGATATGACCAGGAATGAGATTCTGGAATGAGCAGTACCCACAAGCGCGCCTAGGAGGTCCTGGTCAGGTTAAATGAATCTCAGAGATACAGAGAAAGAGTGAAATGAGGAGAGAAAGAGGGACCCAGAGGGTACTATGTGAGAAAGAAGAAAGCAAGTGAGTTTATTTCAGGTACACAGCAAATGCTTTGCAGGCTGTGCAAACTAATAGTAGATCTATGAGGCTGACCTGGGCGTGGAGTAGTCAATAAACAGTCACTGGGGGCAGTCTGATAAGGAAGCTGCGGTGGGCAGGGAAGTAGGTGCTGAAAGACTTTAGGGAATATGTGATTTTGAAGCATATTTATGTTTCAAATCAGTGTGTCAATTATAGATTTTTTTGTGTGTGCATGTAAAGTGGGTCTTCTAAAGATCTTTTTTTCTTATGTCTCAGGAAAATAAAAGTTTGCTTTATTTCAAAACAGTAACTTTCTGATATTGGAGCATGGGCCAAAACTCAATGCTGATATAAATACAGTTTCCTCAGGAGGTCAGAATGTGTGTACACCATGTGGACTTTCTGAATTTCTTTTAAAGGCAGAATTTTTAAACCATATAAAACAATTAGAAACAGTGTACATCAATATCATGTATAAAATAAGCCATAGTTCAAATTTAAGGTGAATAACTAAACCATGTAAATTGCCTCAACTTACATTTGCTGATGTCTAGAACATTGCACATATTTTCTTTTTTTTAAAGATTTTATTTATTTATTTTTAGAGATGGAAGGGAGGGAGAAAGAAAGAGAGAGAGAGAGAGACAGAGAAACATCAATGTGCGGTTGCTGGGGGCCATGGCCTGCAACCCAGGTATGTGGCCTGATTGGGAATTGAACTTGCGACACTTTGGTTTGCAGCCTGTGCTCAATCCACTGAGCTACGCCAGCCAGGGCTACATTGCACATGTTTTCAAAAACTTAAAGGTTAAGGTCTATCTACTCTTCTCACTGCCTCCCCACCTCCAGAGGAAATATAACTCTTAAAAATTAGATTTAAATAATCAATCCACCTATTTACTCATGATAGGTTATTTGGGCATTAACTGTAGCTGAGTTTCACAGAAATAAAGAATATCATGAAGATTTATCAACTATTTAAAAATAATCACTTACAGCAATGCATTAGAAGCCTTAGATTAAGAAGGCAGTTCTCCACTAATAGCAGCTAAGGTTTATGTTGCATACTGTAAGCCAACAGAAGAGCATTCTGACCAACGATGAACACCTTATAGAAGATTTTTCCACCTATTTTAGCGTTCCATTTTACAGCTACTATTCTGACCAATATTAAAAATTTTAAACTCCATGATGCCCACAGTTTCCCGAAGGATTAACTTAGCAACAAGTCATTTTTATGATGCCCTTTATTAAACTGAAAGATCCTGCTCAGGATTTGTTGGCAACATGTTTTCGGTTCTACTGTGGTCAGCATATGGGCCACTTCCTCATTCAAGACTCCCAAGTATTTTCTTCTGGTGAATTGTACTCCGAGCTTATCTCCCTGTGGGCATTGCTCCTTCCGTGAGGGACCACCTTACCACCTTTTCCTGTTTCTCTTTCCTTACTCCCCATTTCCACCACCACTGTCACTGAGCAAGACCTGGGGCCACCATGTAAAAATGTATACAATGGCTACTGCTTGCCAATGTTTACTGAAGACTTCGACTTCTCTCCCTACCACCCTGTTTCTGCTTTCTGGGATCCCCATCTCACTGTGGGGAGCTCTGCAGATGACCATGCCTGGAACAGAAATGAATGAGGGAGACTCTCAGCAACCACCCCCTGAAGTCCTGGGGTCCTGAGTTGGAACTCGGGATGTTTTAATTTCAAAAGCAGAGTTGAACACGGTGATGAGATTTCACGGTAGTATTAGTGTAGTACTATATTTCAGGCACAAAACCAGTTAAGGAAGCATCTGGGGGCTGGCTCAGAATCTAACCACAATGTTTCTATGGCAAATTGGCTATTAATTTGCCAATAATCAACTTAGAAATGACTATGAAAATCAAGATGTATTCACTGAGAACTAATGAAACTGAATATGGCCTAACAATTTCATATTTTGCACAAAATTCAGATGGCTCTAACTTGTTTGAATTAGGGCCAGCACATAAAGTATATTGAATGCATCCTATTCCAACAGCCTTGCCCTCATTACAGGCTGATTTGCCCACAGGGGAAGAGGCAATAAAGTCTGATACTCTGGTGGTACTAACACCTTCTGGATGTTTATAGAAGGAGCAACCTTGGGCCAAGTGAACAAGAAAAGAGGAAGTTCTTGAACCACTTGCAAAGGGTTGAGGCTGCAGAGCAGATGTCTCTGGGCTGCCCAGACGTCTGCCACATGGCCCAACAGTGCTACCACTGCTGAAAACCCAAGTCTACAACTCAGGGTGGTCTGGAAGTAAAGGATTGTTTTCCTGAGAGTGGTTTCAAGAATGTAGCTCCTCACCTAATAAAAGGAATGTGCAATGATTAACTGGGTCTAATATTAGCATCTGCAAAATAAAGAGCAATTGGGCCTGCTATGAAAGAGAACAAACCTTGCACATACCCGCTGCCAGGTAAAATCTGTTCTTTTTTAGTCGTAAATCTTTCTTGGATGCCAGAGAAGAATTTAACTTCCGTCAGAAATACTGGGTGGACCAAAGAGAAAGAACATGCTGTTTTGGAGATGAAAGCACCTTGAGTTTCAAGTTCTTGGTGTCTTTTCTGCCTATTTTGTTGGCTTCCTTCTGACGGTGCCCTTGACTTGGCCATGCCTTGCATTGTTTTTTACAGGGTGGGGCAACAGTGGAGGAAGGTCATTGTGGGCACTTGCTTTAGGCTTTAGCTTCAGCCAGAGAACCAGCATTTGCCATCAAGTGTCATTGCCCTTTAGGGTGGACCCTTGGGTAAACTTCCTTGAACACCCTGAATAATTATGAAGAACATACCAATAGACTTGAGGGTGTTCCTAAAATCAAGAACACCACTACCTGAGATGCAGAAGTTGAATTGACTTGTTTACCAAATGAGGTTACCATTCTTGCTGAACCAGAGATTCAAATAGGTAGGAGCCACCTTACTTATTTTTGTCTTCATGAAATCCTTTGAGGTAGGGCAGCGCTTCTCAAAGTATGGTCCTGACAATATCAGCATCACCTGGGAACTTGCTAGAAATGTACATCTTAAGGCCTCATCCTAGACTTACTGGGTCAGCAATCTGTGTTTCAGCAAGTGCTTCTGATACACACCAAAGTTTGGGAACCATCATAGGCTTGATTGTATGATACCATATCTTGGATCTTTGAGGTTTCTTATAGCTAAAACTTTCAATGTTAAATTCCAGATTTCCAAAGATCTTCATTCAGTAGCATGCATGCAGTAAGTGGTCAATAAATGCTCCCTATAGATGTTAAGTTTCCGAGATAGTAGTCATCTTTTACTTTTCTTCTTCCTTTCCTTCCTCCCTTCCCCCCTCCTGCCCTCCCTCCCTTGCTGCCTCCTCCTTTCTTTTTGTGCTCACCCTACATCTCTTTAGGGAACATCCTCTTCCCTTTTACATGTATGTAGATGGGGCTGACAATCATGTGCCTCCTATTTCACCTGACATGTGGTAGCCCCTTGACACGCTGGCCAGTCAAAGTGCTCCACTTCCAGGAGACTGGGACTGGCCCTATGGCTCCAGCAGAGCCACTGAGAACCTTTGGGGCTGGGGAGATCACTATGACCTGTATGAAGGAGAAACTTACCCTATTCCTAACTTTGTGAGCACCAAGAAACCAGGTGAACTTGGAAATTCTTGGAGGCACACTTGCTTCCTCGTGGGGATGGTCTCCCTGGGAATGAAGCCAACTCAGGGGAAAGCAAAGGCACATATTGGAAGGGGAGCAGACAGGGAGCTGATGTCATCTTTTAAACCTACAGATTCACTTTACCTTGAAGCCAGAGTCTTTCTCCTTGGATTTCATATTCAAGTCAACATTCCCTATGAATATGTTAACCTAGGATCCTGGGAACATTCACATTAATGATTCTTTCCCTTATTGCCACAGTAAAAAAAAGACTTACAAAACGTTTGAACTAAGTAGAACTATGCCAGGTAGACAGTTAAAGTCCCTTGTGATCACCCCCCACTTCCCTGAAAATCACTGTATATCTGTGCATATTCCTTTAGATTTGTCAGTCAACATGCTAATGAAATGGGATGTTAATTGAGGGTTTTCTTGATGTCTCAGTTCTGCTGGAAGTCCATAAAGTCAAGAATAACACAGTTGGTGCCAACCCCTACATTCTACACTAGGGTTATCAGAATATGCAGGATTTGTAAAGTGAGTGATCCAAGTCTGCCATTATTAGCTCATATAAGAAGTTATGTTTTCTTAAAAGGCTATGAATTAATAAGAAGATTGGCAAAGCTAATGGGAGCACATCACTGGAGAACATTTTTAGCATGAGGGGGATAACCCACATCTTCGAATGGGGGCAGGAGACACTTCCCTTCTCCCTAAGCCAAGTTGGGGAAGGGGACTCCAAGAAAGCCACTCAGTTGGCCTTACATGCATGTATTGGAATTTGGGGAATGTGGTGCCTAATACCTCATTCATCCTATATCCCTACCTGCAAGGCAGCAGAGGGGAGAGATGAAACTGAACTCATAAATTGATTTTATTCGACTTGATTTCCTCTCTGACTATCTGCCAATTGTTTTCAATTTGGAACTGTTGCAAAATGTGAAATCATCCAGGCAGAATGCATCCATCTGGTTTGGTTGACACTTGGGAAACCTTCCTCCATCACACCCAATCATGCATTTTTCTTCCAAACCCCAGACCTTCCTTTTATACTCTCCCGAGTCTTTGCTCCCATCCTGGGTTGTCTCCGCTTAGACTCAGGCACAGCCCAGATGAGGTTAGTACCGTGTGAAGTGATTTTGTAGGGCCAACTCTATGTACAACGACTTTACCTATGAGTGCACAGACAGTGGAAGTCTTTAAAGTAATTTCCCACTTAACTGGCTACGTCCCAGTTAACCTCAGAACTTTCTGGAACTATAATTCTTTTTCTGGACTCTCTGTCTACCTTTCCATCCTGTTTCCTCTCGCTGCACCTACATGCACTTCACTGTATGAAGTTTTTGAATTCTGCCTATGATATCTCCCTCCATTGAATTTATCTAGCCTTTGGGTTTTACTCCCTTACACATATTCTAAGAGCATTGTTTATAGCAACCAGTTAATAATCTTAAATAAGTGCATTTTTGGCTGCATTATCTCATTTCCTCTTCACAATATCCCTGTGAGGAATTATCGTCTCCATTGTGAAGATGGGGATATGGAGGCTCTGAGGGGTTGCAGCGTCAGCCCAGGGTCACCCAGCAAGTTAGCCGTGGAGCCGGGATAAGAATCCAGGTTTTGTTGCCTTGCAGGGGCTGCATGCTGCTCCTCACAAACGCTTCTCTCCGGCTTCTCAGGGTGACATGCAGATCCACCAGTTTCCACTGTTTCTCGCTGCTCCATCGCTCTGTCATTTCTCTTCAAAGTCGGAGCTTCTTCAAACTCTTTCAGAAGAATCCATCAGTAGAATTGTATTCCAGTGAGTCTGACTCTGATGAGACTGAGGGCTGCCCGTCTGCAAAGAAATTTGGGGGAACGAATTGCATTGGCCAGTCAGTCCAACTTGAATACGTGAGACTTTTGTTCACTTAACTTTTCTTCAGAGATGTTTTCTTTTTCCTAAAGAAAAATTCTTCCTTCTGAACAAAAGAGTCTGAGATTCCTATTTTCAGGTTTAAGGGAGGTGTCCCAAAGAAAAACAGAAGACTTCTAAAAAACAAGAACTTGAGGAAATATCTGAAAAATGTTGATAAATCAGAAAATGGTTGAAACAACGTCAACAATCATTGTTTCACGGTCATCCTGTATGTATATGCATGTTTACTTTTCCTCTTCTCATTCAGTGCTCTTGGCTACCGGCAGCTTTTATGTGATCATTGTTCTATGTACTTGTTTTTGTAATTTTCAGGTAAAAAGGGAAAAAAAGATGATCTTTAATTACTATTATTTGGTTTTGATATCATATCATTGAAAGTAGTTGGCATTGCATAAATAAATAATACATATATCATGTATAAGGAGCCATTTTTACTGATAAGTAACTGCCTAAACAGATGCTAAGTGATTTTTTCTAGCTGATTCCAAAATTTAAAATATTTCTTTTTTAAAAAATAGACTTTCAAATATATTAGTTTTTATCTTAATTTGTTTAAGTGTTAGGCTTCCCTGGTTTAAATGCCCCCTGAAAATGGTTTGAAGTAACAACATTTATTCTTGGTTCTTAGAAAAAATATAACTTCTTAATTTCATATGTCTGGAAACAGGAGTCCCCATTTTGCAGTAAATGTTTACATACATAACCTCACTTGACCTTCAAAACAACTCAGTGAGCCCTGGCTGGCGTAGCTCATTGGGTTGAGCGTGGGCTGCAAACCAAAGTGTCGCAGGTTCGATTCCCAGTCAGGGCACATGCCTGGGTTGCAGGCCATGACCCCCAGCAACCGCACAGTGATGTTTCTCTCTCTCTCTCTTTCTCCCTCCCACCTTCCCTCTCTAAAAATAAATAAATAAAATCTTAAAAAAAAAGAAACTATTCTCAAAAAAAAAAAAAAAACCAAAACAACAACTCAGTGAAATGTGATCATTATTTACCAGGTGAGCAGTCTGAAGGTCAGAAGGGCCTCATTCTATAAATACTGATTAAGGGTTCCAGGGCCTAGGAGGGGAGGTGCTTGCTGGAGCCATTTGACCCCATGTGCCAGCTTAAGGGGGAATATTCATCTTGGCTGCTAGGAAGTAGAGATTTTTGTCTCTGGAAACAGGGTCTATCCTTGTCTCTGATTATGACTTTAGCCTAGAATTACTCTCTATCTGTCTCAAAAAGCCACACTGTTGTCATTTCAGATACTGTGATGGTCACTCAGAAGTACTAGGAGATGGCAAGCTGGTAGGGATGCCAGATACAAAATAGGACCCTTTGTTCAATTTGAATTAATTTTTATTTTGTATTTTCTATTCTCATCTGAGGACATTTTTCATTGCTTTTAGAGAGAGAGGAAGGGAGAGGGAAGCATTGGCGCAAGAAAGAAGCATCGATTGGTTGCCATCCTGCATGCACCAGGAGCCGGATTCTTATGCTCCCAGACCAAGGATCAAATGCACAATTTAGACATGTGCCCTGACTAGGAATCGAACCTGCAACCTTCTGGTTATGGGATGATGCTCCAACCAACGAGCCACACCAGTCAGAGCTAACTTTGAATTTTTGATAAACTATGAAATCATTTTTAATATGAGTATGTCCCATGTAACATTGGGAATATGTTAAAAATATTCATTGTGTATGTGGTGTTCAATTTTAACAGGGTGTCTTGCATTTTCAATCTGATAAATCTGGCAACCCTACAAGCTGGCCTCCTAGCAGAAGCAGTTGGTGGCCTGGTCCAAGCTTTACAGATAGTGAACTCACTACTAACACCACGGGAAGCAGACAAATGTAAATGCTAAAGCTGGACTTCATGGCTTGGGGTCGTAGTCTGGTCCCACTGCGTACTAGCCTGCTTCCCCTTCCTGAGTCTTGGTTCCCTCTTCTGCAAAAAAAGGCAGGTACCAAGTCTCTATTTCCTTAGGGTTGTTTTGAGAATTAAATAAAATAATCCAGAATACCATCCACATCACCAATGCTCAATGAACTCTGTTTTTTGTTAGTCTTTTCACATAGTACCTCCTCTTCCCGGAGATCCTAGTGATGTTAGTCTTTTGAATAATCCATAATACAGTATCTCCATGTCTATATCATCTACACTTGTGTGGGTGTATATATGGAGTTTCTTACTGGCCAGGACACTTGTGTCTAGTAACTGCATTGTCTGGTGAATCTCCTTGAAAAGTATTTTTCTCCATTTGTAAAGTGGTTTGCATTAAATTATCCATTTACTATTTTTGATTTCAGCTCTGGCTTAAGAAAAATATTTAGTCTGTGAAGTATTTGACTGTAGATATGTGTAACTTCAATTTTTTGTCAGCTTCATCACAATATTTGTAAACTTTTCATGTTTAATTAATTCAAAACTTTTAATATATACATAGTTTTACTTGCTGAGTTAAAGATGAACTATTCTTCTATTACATACAAAAGTTACTGAGTGTAGATATTAATTAGGAAATAATTTAGGTAAAAGTACAACTTTCGTGTGCTCTGAATGATGCAGGTATTGAAGTTTCACAAAACGTCATTCTCCTCTATTTGTATACCTATGTATGCATATATTTGTGTATGCGTTTATATGCATAGCACAAATGATTTGGGATTTTTCTCTTTATCTGGTTCTAACCCAAGTTTCATAAATCTCGTAATAACTACACAGGAGAGAGAGTGGACGAGGGACCTCAACACATGTAAGCTGTCTGAATTTTCCCGATGCTTTCAGGAAGTCTGGTGGCCACTATGTGCAGTGCTTCCCACTGCTAAGCATCGTGGGGTCATGCAGAGCTGCATAAAACCCAGGGGCTTGTGATCTGTTTGAGGGTGGAAGGGTGAGGCCTGCAGCACACCCAAAGGTAACTACCTGAAGAGCAGCAGGTGATACAGGACTTACGATGAACACCCGCAATAGCATACGCTGTCTGGACCAGGTGTTTTTGTCCAAACAGTGACAAGTGATCTTGTCCAACTGCCACATTTCACAATGACACCCACAAGGAAAGTTACTTTTCCATTGTGGTTGAATTTTCCTTTTCCTTTTCTTTTTCTCTCCTGTCCTCCTCTCCTCTCCTCTTTTGCGAGACACAGACCTGCCCATTAAGATCAACATGAAAGGTGGCATTTTAAAATAGTGTCAACCACCTGACATCACTAAGCAGAGGGCTTCAGTTGGAATTTTTTTTAAAAGTTTTAAAAAGTTTTGGTGGTTTAAAAAATTGCAAGATATTTCAGACATAGAAAGATTACAGACATAATATTTAACTCTAGTGAACATGAAATTAGGCCCTTCTTTGTCACAGTGCGTGAACAACACTGTTGTCCCCCCAGCACACAGTCCCCTGCCCCCAGTGTCTAACCACACACAGTCAGCTGGTCCTGGGGTTTGCTGGAAGTCACCACACCCTTCAGCAAAATAATCTGTCAGCGCCCATCAACGATGTTTATACCTTTGTCTCTAATCCGACGTCTGAGCAACCGGTTTAAGAAAACAATGCAGGGAAGGCCCGGTCACACACACAGAAATGCGTGTGTGCATGCATCCTTTGTTGATCCAAACCTACATGTTTGGGGAAGCTCCTGGAATGTGTTCTTTCATATCCATATTTCCTGTAGTAGAAGAAAACAGGACTGGCTTCATAAGTGGGTGACCTGTGCGGATGCACGGGGTTCCACGCTGAGAAAAGGGGTTCGTGTGTGGGGTTTAATGCTCTGTGGTCATCATCGCAAAATCCTTAATAATTTTACCTTTGAATTTGTGTTTTGTAAGTGAAGTCTGATGGGACAACCACGCAGGCACAGAGGGTTTGGAGCCTTGGCTTACTTGTGCTCTTGTCGCCCACCACCTCTGTGTTGTCTGCCTCCTGCTCCCTGGGACAGCCCAGCTACCGCTGCTGTCTCCTCTCCCTGGTGGGGGCACAGGTATGGCTGGAAACAGGGCAGGGGCCAGGCACACGCCTCACCCCCTAACCCCCGCTGCAGGCTGAGTGAGGCCCTGGATGCCTGCGCATGAGGTTTCCACTTGCCTGAGTTCTCCGTAGCACTCCAGGGAGTGCAGCAGTAAATAGCAAATACAAGACACCTTGACAGGCTGAAAGAGAGGCAACAACAACAACAAAAAAAAGAGAAAAATTTGTTTTCCTGCTTCTGTGGACAAGGGGCCCACATTTGCATTTTGCAGAGAAAAAAGGCTAGTATGTGAAATTCAGAGGGTTTGGGGTTTGAGTAGAGTTTTACCAAGAAGTTCTTGTAGACAAAATGAGACAAAGGCAGACTCGCCCCCTTAGCTTCTGACCCGGGCTGTAGGAGCCCTGCGGGGAGGGAGAGAACGCAGCCCCAAGAGCCCAGGGCATTCCAGTGGACAGAGCGGATGGCTTTTCCCACACTGGTCAGAAAGCCGCTTCAACTCTTGGCCCCGAGAATTATTGTCCTTCTGAGGTGTGTGTGTGTGTGCGCGTGTGTGTGCATGTGTGGTGTGGGAGTCAGTGCTTCCTGAGTCACTTTCTGCCATATTTCTTGGGGGCTTTGCTCTTTCCTTCCATTTAAAGAAATCATCCCATTCTTCGAGGCAAGATTTGTCCCTGAGTTTCAGTTCTTGTGTGTGAGGAGAGAAAAAAAGAATGAAGGTAGATCAGCACGCCAGGCAGACCCATCAATCTTGCCTGTAATTGGGTCTGCCATTGGTGAGTAGCCACTTGGGAGGAAATTGCTCACCCACGTGGAGTGAATGAAGTCTTTCAGGGCGCTGGGCCTCCGCAGAGGGCCGCACCATGGCCTGCTGCCAGACGGCACCCCCCAGCTGCCTGGCTCAGCTGCAGGCCCGGGTTCAGGCCGGGGAGCAGTTTGTTCCTCTGGCCCTGGAGATAAGCATCTGTTTGCTCTCCCTCTTCCTGGTCCGGCAGGGCTGTGGGTTCTTTGGAGAGGCATCACCATTTAAAGGCATGAGGGCTTTTGGTGATAGGAGCAGGCATATAAACTCGCCGAGAGCTGAGTGCTTTTGTGTGAGGGAGAGAAGAGCAAGCGATGGTAGTTTCATGACGTCAAGGTGAAGGCTGATGAGGCCATCCCTGCTTCCAGTCGATTCATCACTGGCGTGCCCGAAAGCCAACTGTTTACAAAGAAATGCCAGCTCCCTGGGCAGTTTCTTCATAATTGTTCTTAAAAACTGGCATGACTTTTTCTTTCCTATAACCTATTCCAAATCATGTCTTGTTGCAAGAGAGGTTAAGTAAGATAGTTAGTTACCCATCCAAACAGACAAAGTGAGATCACCTCTCTTACCCATCAGAGGCGCCGGAGATAAACTGATAAGGAAGTGGGATTCCTGTGTTTATGTTTTCAGACGGTTTAACTGAAAGAACATGTAGCTGCTGCTCCTTCCTGTTTTGAAAGATCCCTGTGCTTCGGCCAATGACTGGATTCCCATCTCCCATATTCTGCACAGAACCCTCCAAGAGGAAGGCCTCTCTTCCTCTTGCATGAATTCCATGGCACAAAAGCCCAGGTGCTTCTTTACGTGGGATGACATGGAACCTTAGAGAAGAGAGTCAAAAATCTCCCAGTGACCTGCGTGAGAGGGGGACGATAATAGAGCTGTAACAGAATAAACAATGAGTAGCTTTGTATAACACATGCTTAGGCTTTCTAGGCCCATTCATTGGAAAGACTGGAGAATAATGCTCCTTTCTGGAAAGGGCTGAGCTCAAGGAGAGATGTTTCTATTTGGGGCATAGTGAAAAGTCCAAGAAGGCAAAGTCACTGAGATGAGCCCATCATTTAGTTGGGGACAAGCTTGTTGAAAAATATTCCCAAAGTACTTTGTTCCAAATCTCTTGCAATAATAACCCTGGGTTATGGTTTGGTGTTGATTTGTTGATCTTTTCCACTTGCCTCGGTCCTCTGAGCTTAGTATCTGGGACAGACATAATCCTTAAAGCCTTGGTGAATGAGAGAAGGAACAAAAAAACCTCATTTCTATACATTGTGAGGTATAGCATGAGGAGGAGCAGTCAGGGTGTGGTGATACCCAGGCTGAAGTGCTTGATGTGTTTGAAAGCCTTTGCCTCCAACAAGCCAAGACGAAAAAACGTTCAAAGGGAAAAATGCTCCCTGTAGGGAAGAATGTATTGGCAACGCCCAAAGTGTCTTAAGCAACATCAAACAACTTGCAGCTCTTGATAGATGGGCTAGGAATTTGGAGCATGTATGCCCCTGGGAAATCCGCCAAAAACACTGCGTGGCTATATATTTTAAATCTATAGCAACAGCTTGGACAAATAGAGGTTGTTCTCAACTCTGACCCTCACTGGGCTCCTCCCTGGCCCAAGCTGCTTTCCTCTCCCCCTGGTCTTCTCATTTTACTCCCTGGAAGAGAGCAAAATGTTCTGTGTGGAATTTTATCTTTAAATTTCTGTCGCCAGTACGGAGAGCCCAAGGGCACTTCTCAGGAGAATGGAAGAATCCAGGTGTGCGGACTGTTGTTGTTCATAGCACTATATATTTAACACTTTAATAGTCTAAATCAAACACACTGAACTCGGAGCCTTTGTCTCACTTGGGAAAAACATCATGTTTGACAAACAAATCCTACACAGTTTAACTAGAAATCAAGCCTGTTAACCGGAATTAAAGGTCATGGTCAACTGTCCTACATATTTCTAAACTGTCATCTCAATAGAATCGTGGGAAGGTGTGGTTGTCTAGGGTACAGACAACATGTTGGATTGTCTCCTCTGCTGCAGTTGAATCTGTCACAACGCAGGACGGTGCCCGCACACCTGGCTGACCCAGAGAGAGTTTCGTGTTCGACAGTTGCCACTGTAGGATCCTAACCTCCTTCTGATTCACATTAAATCGTTTTACTCCGGGTTTGCATCACGTAGAAGAAAAGAACTTGTGGGTTTGGCTGGTGTGGTAGAAGAGCAACAGCATGAGGATCAGGAACTCTCCCCCTCTGGGCATCTTGGGGCTGCTGATGGACGCACAGGACACTGAACAGAATGGAAGGGTGGTTTCCCACGAGATCTGGTCCTCTGAGTTCTCACTCGGGCTACGAGTAGATCTGCATTTAGAGGTGGGACATTTCATGAACAACTGCCACTGGGCAGGTACCTTCTCCATGAGAACATCCTTCAGAGTAGAAAAGAGGGAGCTAAGCAAAAGGAAAAAGCTGCGTGTGATCACGGCAGAAACACGAACCCAGCTGAGGAGAACTTGAAACTCACCCCAGCCAGGGCCTCCCCAGCCACTGCAAACCCTCCATAAGCAGGCGATGTCCCGGGGAAGGCTTTCTCTTCCTTCACAGTGACCTCACTTGGCCTCTAGGCTAAAGCCCCAGACTTTTGACCCAGTGTCCGGAGCTTCCCTCATATGGTCTTGCTTATTTTCCCAGTTTAATTTCTTGTCTTTCCAACCTCAAACATAATTCACTGACAGTCTTTCTTCTAGATGCACCATGCTCATTCAGTCCCCGTCTTTGTCCGTAAGACCCACAACGACCTTGCACACCATACCTCCTATGTCTGGCTAATGTCTTCTTTAGCCTTTAGGATTCAAGTTGAATATAATCTTATTCAAAAGTGTTTTTCAAGACTCCCAAGGCTGAAATAGGTTGCCTTTCAGGGCATCCACAATACTCTGTGTATATCTCCGTGGTTGATCTAATGGCATTTTTGTGTAATGACCTGTCTCTTCTGTCCCTACTCCAAAGGACATGGTTCTGACTTCAGGATGAAGAACACATTCCCTGAGATTTTGGAAGTGCCTCCGGAGACAGGCCTCAGCTGACAGCTCCCTGAAGGCATCGTTTTTGTTGAAAAGAGCCCCCTGAGCCAGGTCATGCTCCTTTTCTGGGGTGGTCACCCTCCAATAACTGATCACCGCAGGAGTGGAGAGGATCAGCCCTCACACTGCGCTCACATCTGAAACTCACCTGAGCTGCAGAACTTTCTGCAGGGTCGGCTGTGGCTTTCCATTGAGCCTGTATCACAGCTGGATGTCCCTAATCCTGCTTCCTTCCTGCCCTCCCTGGGGTGCCGGTTCCCAGAGCTCCCTCATGGGTCTCCTGCAATCTGATCTCCACCTCATGTCAGCTTCCAGGGACCCCACGGTGCGACACCTACCTTCTGATCTGAGCAAAACTTGAGGACAGGGACTGTGCCTTGTTCATCTTTGTATTTCCAGCTCCCAACAAACTGCCTGACGCAGAATGCACTCTCAATACTTGTTGGTGGGCAGGTTGAATAAACGGTACTCAAAGCGAGAGAGGCATTTGTGTTTTTGCAAGATGAAGGGGGCAGGTGATCGGGTTTCCTTGAAGGCATGTGGCCTTATCACTTGACAGCCTCGATCTTTAAAGAGGGGCAGAGACCTGGACTTGGAGTTAACAGATTCGGGTGCAAATCCTGCTCTTCCTCTCCCCCATCAAGTGTGTGTATGGCTGGATTCTGGCAGGAAACAGAGTACACACTAAAACCAAGTGATGAGAGTGGGTTTAATAATGGGACTATGTACAAAGCAAAGGCCAAGTTCAAGAAAATCAGCAAGTAGGGCGGCATTTGGGGCAACTGACATAATACCATCTCTAGGTCCAAAGGGGCAAGGGGAAGGGGCGGAGTTGGAGCACAGACATGCCACCAGCGGGGAGCTGCGGCTTGCCCAGCAGGGTACAGGTCATTCACTGTGACCTGGTTGAAAGGTAGCAGGGGAGATAAAGGCTCAGGCTTACTTTCCACTACCCTCTTCTCTCCTACAAGTTTCTGCCATTGGCTGATCCCAGTAAGAAGCCAGCAGGGGGTCCTTGCTGCAGGCCAATGGCTTCCCAGGTTCAGAGGGCAGAGAAGGGGCAGGGGGTGGAGCAAGGAGAATGGTCTAGAGTGGCCAAAGGAATACACCCAGCACAGGGACCGTGGGGGACTCAAGAGCTTAAGTGTTTTGCCCCTTCCCAGGGGAAAGGAACTCCACCTTGCCAACTGGATGGGTAAGATACATAAAACGTGCTTTGTGAACTGTAAATGGAAAACATGATTCACATATGGTTTAACTGAAAATAATCTAAGGGTAGGTCTAATTCAAGCCCTTTCCAAATGTAGGAAGAGTTGCAGCAGACGGCGTTACTGATGCAGTGGCAGGAAGTCACTGCCTGCTGGCTACACTGCATTTTGACTGATGGGGACTAGGGGTTGGAAAGGTCAGTTTTCTGAGTCTTGACCTTGTGCCCTGAAATTTCAATTCTTTGGTTCATACATAATAAGCACATAGCACAGTTTCTTCAGTGAGGGGCTTCAGAACGCTGAGCCACTAAATGTTGCTGATATAGTTCAGCATTATTTGGAAGAACAGTCTCAGTTGATTTATTTGCTCAACCCTCATTAAAAGAAAAATCTACATCCTAGCTTCTCTAACTCCTACCATCGCTTTCATCTCCCACCCAGTAGAAAATGGCATGGTTTCCAATCTTTTGGAGCAAAGAAAATGTGCCCAGACTCGATATAATTTGTGGGACACGAATGCATAAAAGTTGCATTGGGTTTTTAAGAATGAACCATTCTTCATTTAATTTATTTATAACTTTTTAATTTTCATTCTTTTATTTCCATGTATGTGTGTGGATATATGAAACCTAAAGAGCCAGAGAGTTTCAATTTCCTTCGTCCCTTAGCAAAGGGAAGTGTGGAATGTGTGCTCTCAATGCGGTTTGACCCTTCTCCTTTCCTTCCCTCTCCCTCCTTTCTTCTGCACATTCCCAGAGTCCTGGGTAAGACACATAAAACACGCTTTGTGAACTGCAAACTCGCGCTTGCATGCATGCGTTCACTGGGTACACATTTGCGAACACCTATCCTATCCCAGGTGGTCTTCTAGGCAGTGGAGGTGAACAAACTGAGAAAGACTGCTGCTTATATTCTAGTGGAAGGAGACGACTGTGAACAGGATATGTAGATAAAATATATAGTTTGTTAGATGTTGGCAATTGCTTGGGAGAAAAATAAACTAAGAAAGGGAACTGGGGCGAGCGGGGGTGCTGTTTCGTAGAGAGTGATCAGGGCATGTCCATACATGAAAATATAGACAACACCGAACCAGTGTAAAGTGGAATTGTACTGTCTGTTACAAACAGAAACAATTTTGGCTCTAAATCCTTTCACATAGAGACGTTGGCTAATGCAGCGAGGGTCTCCGAGTCCCACATTTCTCACCGACAAAGTTCACAGAGGTGGGGTGGGGGCAGGGGGGAGAAGGGCTCTGCAGTGAAACGATACTGTGCAATGTGTGGACATAACACTCACAGTCATCCTTTTTTAACTTCAATTGTATTTTTCAATTACAGTTTACATTTAACATTATTTTGTATTAATTTGAGGTGTATAGCATAGTGGTTAGACAACCATACACTTTACGAAGTGTTCCTTCTGATATTCCCAGTGGCACCTGGCACCCTCATAGTTATCACAGTATTGTTGGCCACCTTCCCTAGGCTGGACTTTACCATGCCACAGCTGTTTTGTAACTGCCAGTCTGTACTTCTCACTCTCTTCACCTTTTCCACCCGCTCCCCAAAGCCCCTCCCCTCTGGCAACCATCCCTCTGTTCTCTGTATCTATGAGCCTGTTTGTACTTTGTTTGTTCATTTGTTTTGCTCTTTAGATTCTACATGTGAGTGAAATCATATAATCATATTGCAGTTGTCTTTCTCTGTCTGACTTATTTCATTTAGTGTCATACTCTCCAGGTCCATCCATGATGTTGCAGATGGTAAGATTTCATTCTTTTTTATGGCTGAGTAATATCCCATTGTGTAAATGTACCACAATTTTTTTTAATGTATCACAACTTTCATCCACTCATCTATTGATGGGCACTTGAGGCACTTACATATTTTGGTTATTGCAAATAGTGTTGCCATGAACATAGGGGTGTGTGTATTCTTGCGAATTAGTGTTTCAAAATAATTCTGGATTCCTCCTCTTCTTTCACAGTCTGTCAGTAAGTTCTCTCGGCTCTGCTGTCGACTTCAATCCACACTCAGACCGTGGACCCCACTCCCCCTCCTGCCACCTTGGTCAGGACCGCCATCATGTCTTGTCTGGTTACGGCAACAAATGCCCGCTGGCCTCCCAGCACCGAACCCTGCACACATCAGCTAGAGCGAGCGTTTGAAAGGTCAGATCTCGTCACTCCTTTGTGCAAACGCTGCACAGGCTCCAAAGGCACACAGAGTAACTTCCAAAGTCCCGAGAGTGGCCTTTGAGGCCCACGTTGACCTTTCCTACAGCTCCCGCCCTCACTCCCCTCTGGCCACATTGGCATCTTCATTCTTTCTTGAATGTCAAGAATTTCCTGCCTCTTATGCTCTTGCTTTATCTTCCCTCTGCCTGGAATGCTTTCTCCAACTAATCCACTTGGCTGACCCCCTCAAGTCTTTGCCCAGTTCCCTTCTTCCCAAGGAGGCCTATGTTGACTGCCTAACTGATCTTCCCAACCTCTTCCCTCACCGCTTCTGCCCCTGACCTCCGGCTCCGGCTCCACTTTCTTCCTATTTCCGTAGTTCGCATCACTCTTATACAAACATAACATTTACTAAGTAATTGACTTATTATGTATATGTGTGTTTTCTCCTGCTAGAAATAACTCCATCAGGGCAGCCCATATACCTGAAATAGTGCCCGGTCCAGAGCAGGCACTCGGTAAGCATTTGTTCAGAATGCTTACCGAGCATTCTGTGTGTGTACACACACACACACACACACACACACTTTGCCCACCTCCTCATTTTCTCTCACCCTGTCCTTGGTTCGAACCACTTTCCCCCACACTCTGCTCGTATTGTACTGTTATGGGCTGAATGTTTGTGCCCCCTGCAGATTCTTGTGTTGGCTACATTTCAAGATGGGGCCTCTAAGGAAGTAATTAAGGATAAATGAAGTCTTAAGGGCAGGGCCCTGATCTCCTGGGATTAGTCGTCATAGGCAAAGGCACCGAAAAACTTCCTTTTTCTATCCCCAGTTACGCACCAAGGAAAGGCCACATGAGCACATGGTGAGATGGCCTTTAAAGTCCAGGAAGTGTCCTCATCAGGAGCTGAACGGGCTGGCACCCTGATCTTAGCCTTCTAGCTTTCAGATCGCAGGGAGAGCCGCCCAGTGTCTGGTGTTTTATGGCTAGTCTGGCAGACCACTGCACCTGCCCGTGCACTTGGACTCATGCTGCATGTCTTCTGCTCCATGAAGTCATTGCCAAGTGTGTTAGTCCACGGGAACATCCATTTTCTGATTTTCAATAGCATTTTTAGATACATGACAATTTTTAGAGCTTAATTATACTCTGAAACAATAAGTCCATAGGACCTTGTTCCTTTTGAAGCAAGCAACCGTGTCTCAGTCATAGAGAGGACGACAGGATTGTTTTATTGCCTGAGGTCACACAAATGGTCTTGCAACAGAACTGGTCAGGTCCTCATAAGTCCTATGCTAGGACTCCATGTCTGAACAAGTACCATTTTTCGGCACCAACAATAGCTGGAGGTTGATTCATAAATAAAGGAGCCCTTTATAAAAATACATTTATGACAAAACATAGTTTCTGAGGACACCGAAGCATGGCTTCCTGACACCAAACTGGAAAATAAGAGTCAGGGTGTAAGAAATGAAATCCCGAATCTTGTCTCATCTCTCAATTATCCACAACATCACTCACCCCTTCATGCCGCGTGGGCGAACTCCACAGTGAGGCGTAGGTCTGTGTAATGAGGAACGGCAGGCAGCTAAGGGAGGAGAATGAACTGTGAGGTCAGCGGTCAAGCAGGCAGGCAATCGAGAGAGATAAGAGGATAAATACGTTTAGATCATTATCCTTGTGGGAAAACATGAGTGACGGCCCTCTGGAGTATACGATTATGGGGAAGGGGAGGCTACTGTACCAACTTACACAAGCTTTCACTAGAGACACTACACACATACATTTTCACAGCACACATTTTACAAACTAGGCAAGCTACCGCAGCTGTAATGGGGTTTCGAAGAATTCCTTTTTCTGAGTTACCATGGCATGTTTGGTGATTAGGTTCCCAGGTCAGCTGACGTATCACAGTTTTGGAGTACAAACTAAACCACACTGAAAATAATACAACCTACTGCTGATGGCTAAGGAAAGAATATTTCGTTTGAGAAGGAGGAGAAAGTGGATGCACTTTTCTATAAAATCCCAGAGGAATTTGGGGTACCTCTGTCTTTGAATAGTGCTGTTGTTTATGAAGTCTACTTTTCTCTTATAAGGGCACCACTCCTGTTTTCTGTAATAGGCCCCTGCCTAGTACCACTTCTTCACGCATTGAACAAACTGAACAGTTTGAACGTATGGGAAAAATACGAGAGAACTTTTTATCAGGAAACTGAGCACGAGGAAGCAAAGAGAAGGGGTCAGAGAAAGTGTGACTAAACGTTTAACAGAGAGTTGAACGTTTGCTGGGTGAGCCGAGGTGGGCAAGAGAAAGGAAGGGCTGGGTGCACGGAGGAATCCAGTGCATGGTGACGGAAAGAGGGACTCTTTGGAGTCCAGATTTACATTCTGGATGAACTGTGATTCTGGATAACTTACTCCCTTAGCTTCTCAGCCTTAATTTCTTCATCTGTAAAACCAGTGTGGGGATTAGATGAGAGAATAGAACTGGAGCCAAGAACAGGGGAATCCATGGCTGAGAGTCACCAATCAGAGAGCTGGTGCTGTGGAGGGCGGGGCAAGAGTGTGCCCAGGGGCCATGGGGACAGAGCAGCGGCTGGCTAGGTGATTGTCTGGAATGCACTGGAGCAGGAAGGTGGGATGGGAGGGGGCATGAAAGGAGGGCCAAGAGGAGGAGAGTGTGTGTGTAGGGACAGCTCTGCATTACATGCCTGCAGTGGAGGGGATGAATGCGAGATGGAAGATATACTCTGCTCTGCTCTGCAGCAGACCTTAGCATGGCCTCAGTTCCTTTCCACTGAGAAAGCAGGCAAAATACCTCTGGGGTGTTTATCTGCAAGCACTAGTGGGTTGGTTGTGAATGTTAAAAAGAAATGATGGTTATAGCATTAGGGTACCATCTTCTAGGGGCCTTGTACTCTAGGGGAACAATAGGAGCATTGCTCTGTAAAGCACTGTATCTAGTTATCTCCTCCCGGCCTCCTTGGGACGGTTAGAATGCAACCAAGTCACAGTGAGGATGCAGGGAACAGTAAGGACCTATTCACAGCATCCTGGGGATGGCTTCACTGTTCTCTGAGTCTAGCTTGGCCAGCCCACAGCCCAGCTGTCCCAGGAGAACTTCTTCATCTCTTTTCTTTACCACACGCAGGGATTCTCAGCTCGGCTTTAGGGAGTATGAGCAGGAGTGGGAAGAGGATATTAGAAATAGCGGAGAAGCTTTTTCCAAATACACATCCCAGCAGCCCATCCGGCTGGGCTTCCGTAACTGGCCTCCTGCTGAGAGAAACAGCCCATCACAGGCCCAGCCTTTCCCTTCCCGACTCACAGTCAGATCCCTGAATGAAGGGCTCCTTCCTCAGACCTGGACCTGCGGGGACCTTCTCTCTGCATCCTCATCATCTCTCATCCATCCTTAGTCCAGACTCCCTAAATCATCTCAGGCAGCCAGTTGCATTCAAGGAAGCATGGATTTATGGGTTTGCTACTTACAATTTCAAGGGGCAGTTGTAACTTTGCAACGATTTTAAAACTTCACTGAAAAGGAAACTGCAGATTCACCATGTGACAATTGTCAACCTTCCAATTTTCTGCAGAAGCTAAAATTTATGGGAAAGAAAGGAGAAGTAGCTTGTGACTTGGCAGCGTGGACCGCGCTCCTCCCTGGGAAGGAAACAGCAAGCCCTGGGCGAGGGACCTGCCAGGCCCCAGGACACGCTGCCTGGGGACCTGGAGTCAGGACAGTCCTCCCACTCACTTGACCGAGGTCCCGCGGTCCAAGGGATGGTCTGACTGTATCGTTTTCAAGGGGAGACAAACCAACTGGGGTATTGAATAGAATATTCTAAGAATCTTTAAAATCAACAGCTCTGCTGCGTAACCATGAGGAATGTGCCCTCCCCCGGGGATGCCGGGAGAAGACGGAATGTGCACCAGCAGCCGGGCCTTACCTCATCCTCCTCCAGCCTCCGTGGGCCTCGCTCGGCCACGTGACAGCTGGACCGCCCCCCCTCCCCCGCGGGCCCTCATCTGCACTCCGGGCAAAACTGTGAAGTGGACGAGACTCGCCTTCCAGTTTATCCATTTCATCCTCCGATGGCACTTTCCACCCTCATGCTGCCCCCTGGCTGCTCAAAACTTATTTTGGGGGAGGCAGTATATTCAAGTTTGCAAACAGATAGCCCGTTTACAGATGTTTCATCTCATGAGTCTTTAAAATTTTTAATTAGAACTAGTTACTCACTTCTGAAATTCAGGAGGCAAAAGTCCAGATTTTTGGCTTCTCATGAGAAAACTCCAACGTTCTAGCCTCATTAGGCCATATTTTGCCTGTCATAAAGCTATTCCCTTTAGATGGGGTCTGGGCTCTTGAATTTCCTATAGTCCTCACCCCTCCCCTTATTTAAATGGACTTGTTTCTCTCAATTCTTAAATATCTATAGGCTCATAGATGTTGTGGTTTGCAGCTACCCGGCGCAGGGATATGGAGAAGCAACACTGGCATTCATTAGATTTGAACCTTGGCCTTTGTGGCCGAGGGCGTGTTACTCAACTCTGGGCGGCTTGCTTTCATCATCTGTGAATGGGGAGACTAACGGCTACTTCGTAAGTAGTCACGAGATTAGATAAGGTAATATCTAGACAGCACCTTGACCAGATGCCTGGCTCATAGAAAACTCCCCATTAATGACAGCTCCATGGGGCACCCTCTCAAAATGTGTTTCAGGTATTACACCTCCCCTAACCCCTTCCCTCAACTCTCTTCTCCCTATTTTTGTCTTCAACTCAGACTCACAAAGACAGAAAACATTTTTGCCATTTATCTATATGGAATTAAGTGTCAATAACGTGCCCGTCAATGTGTTAGAGACTAGGCCAAGCAGGGTGCAGGGGAGGTGTAGCTCCATGAATAAGACAGTTCCACGTCTCAAGGAGTTCATGGTCTATTATATAATAATGTTACAATGTGATCAGTGCTGCAGTTGATCCATGTGTCAGGCCATGGCAATGCTGAGGAGGGCACAGCAATGAAAACAGTTGTAATAATCACTTCCATTTGTAAGTGGTGTGCTCCTAAACGGGTTTTCTCAAAGAGGAGGAGGAGGAGGAAGAAGATGAAGAAGAAAGAGGAAGAAGGAAGAGGAAGAAGGAGGAGGAACAGGAGGAGGAAGAGGTGGCGGAGGAAGAGGAGGAGGAAGAAGAAGAAAGAGGAAGAAGGAAGAGGAAGAAGGAGGAGGAAGAAGGAGGAGGAAGAAGGAGGAGGAAGAGGTGGAGGAAGAGGTGGAGGAGGAAGAAGAGGAGGAGGAGGAGGAAGAAGAAGAAGAAGAAAAGAAGAAGAAGAAGAAGAGGATGAAGAAGAAGAGGAGGAAGAAAAAGAAAAAGAAAGGCTCTGTAGCACTTGCCAATTTCTATGGTATAAATACTCCCCCATGGTCAATTTCAGACTGTCAATAGTTTAACAACAGGCTCTAGTGAGCCAGCAGAGTTGGTATCAGCACATGCCGTTTGTACAGAACTTTCACCATATAAAGCCCCTTCCCATGAACCCTAGGAGCAGGCGCAGCTTGGATTATCCTTCATTTCAGAAAGAGAAATCAAGGCCCAGAGAGTTCTGTGGTTTGCCCAAGATCATGAAGGTGACGAACATGGAACAAGAGAACAAGGCTCTGACTCCAGCCTAGGACTCTTACCAACATCCTGCCGTGCACAGCGCTCGTGCAACCTTTTCAGACTCAAGGGTCTGAAAAATGTACTATTTATTCATCTTTTATAAGGAAGCTAGAAGAGAATGTGTTCCACTAAGATGTGGGGATAGCTAAGAAAGAAGGAGAGTGGGATGCAGGGAATAACGATCCTATGTGAGAGGAAGGGAAGGCAGACCACAGATGACGAAGGGAGCGAAACGCCAAGAAGCCATCTTGTGAGAACGGCCTGGTGGCCGGCCGCATGCTCACACACATCCAGAGTGGGGTGTGTCAGAGACTCTGGGGAGAAAATGTTCAAGAAGGGAAGTTCAAGAAAAGATTATAAATGTATCCAGAGGGATTTACCAAAATGGGGGAGATTTGGGTGATAAATAATACGTAGATGGAAACACGAGACAATTATTAATTCCAAGAAAAATAAAAACACAGTCCAAATAAGAAAAGCTCATTATAGCATGAAATATATGTCACCTCTAAATAGCATTTACACTGTCAGAAGGATAAAAACTTTAAATAGAGATTCAACCAATAGCTCTATGGGTTGGTTTAGCTCTATGAAGAGAAGAGGAGGTAAGGGTGTATCCAAATGGTGACAATGGGGGGAATGTGTGTGTTTGTAGGGAAGTATTCTCACTTTTATGGTTCCAACTGAAAAATCAAGAAGTAGCGCTGTGAGCATGCTACTGTGTGGTGAGTGATTGATAAGGGACGGTCGCACAGCGTGTGTGCAGTGGCAGGTCGGGGGGACTGAAAATTTCCATCGGCGTGGAACTGTTTTGCTCTTTGGGTAATATGGAAATATGTCTTCGATGGAAAACAACTAAAATCGAATCATTAGTAAATTACTATGCTTATTTCTCTTATAATAAAAAGGAATACAAACACCGATAGTATAGTAAGATTGGTAACAGTAATATTACCAATATTACTGTTAACACCAAGCAAAAGTAGATCCATGGACTAAGAGCATTAAAAGAGACAGAGAGAGAGTTCGGATAAAAGAAATCATTCACCATGAAGATACAGCCATCCTGAAGTATACACCTGACCACACACCTTCCAAGTACTTATCAAGAAAAAAAGGACAACAATAATAATTTTGTGAATTCAGATTAATAATTAAGCACTTTTGTAAAACCTCTTAGAAACCCCTAGATCAAGCAAACAAAGTAAGTGAGGGTAAAGAGGATTTGGATAACTTTGATAACTGAGTGTAGAATTTTGAACTTAACTACACATTACTTTTAAATACACAAAATATATTTACAAAATGTCACACAAACAGTAGTCTAAACAGGGAATATTAATGTATTCTAATAATTTGATGTCATATGCAGACTATGACAGAGAGAGTCTAAGGTGGTCCCCTTTGTAATACGCTGACATTGGGTACTCATGCCTTTGTGTGATCTCCCTCCCTGAGTGTGGGGAAGACCTGTAATTCTAATAGAATATTGCGGAAGTTAATGGTATCACTCCCATAACTATGTTACATTATATAAGACTTGGTCTTACCAGCAGACTCTCATTAGACATTCTCGCTGCGGGTTCGATGACCATGTTAGAAAAAGCTGCTCGCCAAGGACCTGTGGACAGCCTATAGCAGCAATTTTCAACCTTTTTCATCTCATGGCACTGATTACTGGAATTCTGTGGCACACCAACAAAATTTTAGACGATCTGACCAAAAATAATAGGTATAATTTTGGTTCATTCACATGAATGGTTATTGTTGTGTTGGCTGTTGTCATTTGTTTTTTATCTGCCTAGGGAAAATAAACAGGGCACTGGCTTCTTTTCTCTAAGGGAAAAGAGTTCAGTGCCCCTGACTAAAATAGTCAGGTATTGCGTGTTTTAAAAATTCTCCAGCACACCAGTTGGAAATCGCTGGCTTGTAGGAACTGTAGCCAGGCTTTAGGAGTGGAAGGCTCTTTCCCTGACAGCCAGACAGAAGCTTGTCCCTCAGTCCTACAGCCTCAAGGAAGTGAATTCTGCCACCCTGAGTGAGATTAGCAGCGATTCTTCCCCACTTAAGTGTCCAGAGGAGAGCGTAGCCAGGCTAACAACTTTGATAGCAGTCTTGTAGAACCTTTGATATTATCACCCCTCTGGAAAATAGTCATGAAACCATCTATTAGAACCAATAGAGAAACATACTGGGTTAGCCAAAAAAAAATTAAACATATAAAAAGCCATATGTATCAGTGATAATTAATTAAAAATATAATAGACAAATGATGTCATTCATTGTGAAAATAACTCTGAAGTGACTAGGAAGAAGTCTAATGTAAGTGTGCAAGAGTTTATAGAAAAAAAACTACAAAATTGTATTGAACAACATGAGAGAAGGTCTGAGTGAAAAGAGCCGTACACTGTGTTTGTGGGTGGAACAATTCAATGTGGTAAAGATGTCAGTTTTCTTCAAATTAATCAGTAAAATCAATGGGATCCCAATCAAAATCGTCTATAAAATTTTTATGTTACTTGACAATTGAGTATCTTTTCAATCTTTTCATGGGCTTATTGATTATCTGTATAACTTTTTTTGAGAAATATTTATTCAACTAATTTGGCCATTTCCCCCAGTTTTTATAACTGGGATAAAATACACGTAACATAAAAATTGCTATCTTAGCCATTTTAAAGTGTGACTTTAATGGTATTATGTGTGTTCATATTGTTTGGTAGCCATCACTGCCTTCTGTCTTTAGAATTCTTTCACCTTGCAAAACAGAAACTCAATACCCATCAAGTAATAACTCCCCATTTCCTCTCCCCCAGCCCTGGGCAACCAATCATCCTTCTGCCTTTTATCTCTGTGATTTTGACTGAGTACTTCATATAATTTGAATCATAGTGCCATTTTTAACCATTTTTTAAAATCTTTTGCTGTTGAGTTATAGGAATTCTGTGTGTATTCTGGATATTAACCCTTTATCAAATGTATGATTTGCAAATATTTTCTCCCATTCCATAGGCTGCCTTTTCACTTTGTTAGTTTTGTCCTTTGGTGCACACAGTTTTTAAGTTTGATGTAGTTCCACCTGCCTATTTTTGCATTTATTGCCTGTGCTTTTGTGGTCATATCTGAGAAATCATTGTGAAGTCCAATGTCATGAAGGCTTCCCTATACATTTTCTATGAATTTTATAATTTTGGGTCTTTACTGTTTTGAGTCAATTTTTGTATATTGTTTAAGTTTCAGGTAAGGATGCAACTTCATACTTTTGCCTGTGGATATCCAGTTTTCGCAATATTGTTGAAGAGATTGTCCTTTCCCTGTTGAGAGATCTTGACAGCCATGTTGGAGATTATTTGACCGTACACGTGAGGGTTTATTTCTGGGCTCTGTGTTCTACTCTATTAATCTACCTTCTGTCTTTACTGCCAGTACCGCACTGTATTGATCATTGTATACATTTTGAAATTAGGACACATGAGTCTTCCCACTTAACTTTTCTTTTTAAAAATTGTTTTTCACTATTCAGTTTACTTTGAGATTCTATATGAATTTTAAGATAAAGTTTTCTACTTATCCAAAAAAAAGTTATTGAAATTGTGATAGGGATTGCATTGAATCTGTAAATCACTTTGGGCAGTATGGATCTTTTAAGAGCATTACATCTTCCAGTCCAGGAACACAGGATGGCTTTCCATTTGGTTTTGTCTTCTTTAAACTCTTTCATCAGTGCTTTGTACTTTACAGTGTGCAAGTCTTTCATCTCCTTGGTTAGGTTTATTTCTAAGTATTCTTTTTCTTTTCAACTCTTACCTGAGAATATGCTTTATTGATTGCAGAAAGAGATGAAGGCAGAGAGAGAGAGAGAGAGAGAAACATCAGTTGGTTGCCTCCCACATGCACCCTGACCAGAGATCAAACCCACAACCTTTTGGTGTACAGCACAACACTCAACCACCTGAGCCACCTGGCCAGGGTCTAAGTATTTTATTCTTTTTGATGGCATCAAATATAGAATTTTTCATTGTTTTGTATTATTCATTGTTAGTGTATAGAAATGCAAATGTTGATTTTGTATCCTAAAACTGCTAAATTTGTTTACTTGTATATTTTTGTGTGTCCAATTTTTAGGGTTTTTTTTGTGTGAAATCTTTAGGGTTTTCTACATCTGTGAACAGAGATAATCTCACTGTTTTCTTTCCCATTTGGATGCCTTTTATTTTTTTTTCCTTCCTAATTGCTCTGGCTAGGGTTTCCAGTAGTACTGTGTGGAACGAGAGCATGCTTGCCTGGCGCTCTTAAAGGAAAGCTTTCAGTCTTTCACCGTTGGGTATGAGGTTAACTGTGGTTTTCATAAATGGGCTTTATTATGTGGAGCTGCATTTTTTTTTATTCCCAGTTGGTTGAGTGTTTCATCTAAAACTTTGCATAATTTTATGACATGTAATATGTTGTCAAAGATGAGGTGAAATGCATTCTGAAGGGCTTTTCTGGAGAGCAGTTTGGTTTGACCTATAGAATCTAAAAATGTGTGTACCTGATGCCCCAGAAATTCACCTGTTGGCATTTACCCTAGTAAATGCTTGTGTAAATGTGTAAGTGAATATATAAGAGGTTCATCACATTATGGCTGTAATAGCAAAAAATGTTAGCAGCAACCTAAATAGCTATCCATAGCGGAACAGCCAACAATAAAAGCAAAAACATAAACATAAGCAAAACCAAACTGGAGAACTTTTATAGTATGAAATGTTCTATGGCTTTTTAAAGGGCAGGAGGCCAATGTCTTTGCACTAATATGCATAGAGTTTTAAAACACATGTTTGAGTGAAAAAGCCACACTGGTTGGAGCCAGTGTACACATCGACCAAGTTCACATGTAGGTATGAGTGAACCTCAGCTTCAACAGATGTAGCCCCTGTTATCTGTTCATTTCCCCCTGTCTAACTCTCTTAATAATGATCTGAGATGAACAGTATTATTTTTACTTATTTACAACAAAAACATTGAGCTCAGAGAGGTTAAATACCTTGCTCAAGTCCACACAACTAATTAGAGGTGTAACAGTTTTACTGCAAAGCCTGTGCCCCAACCATTATGGTACGTTGCCTTTACGACTTACAGAACTGTACTGCAGTCAAAGAAGACAATATATGGAAAAGCACTGTGTGCTTATAAGAATGTAAGACACCAAGAAGGGTCAGTCAAAAAACTAAAGAGTTGAGTGTTGAATGGCAATACAGGAAGTCATCATACTTGAGAAGATATTTTAATATATTTTTTCCAGTGCCTTGTTGGAAATCTGATTCTTTTTAGCTTAAATATATTTGGGTATTGTGAGCTGACTCAACATGATTTTGTTTTACCCACTGACATATGAGATACATAAAGATTAGGATTTTCCCAAAAGATACACAGTAAATACAGAAGACATCAGTTTATGAGAGCCAACATCTAAAATCTGATTCCTTCCCAAAGGACAACAATTTCATTTCTTACTAAGATTAAAATCATTCCAAGACATACAGTGAATATTGAAAGAAAAACATTTTGGAAAATATGTATATACTCCAGAGATAAGAAATGCCTTAAATATCAATAGCTGAAGGTATAGGAGAGAGTAACAGAAACACATACTGTATTCAAAGATTCAAGAGTTTGATTAATACAGTAGGTAACTATTGACAGCATTTACAGAGGAGTCTATCACAAAGGAAGATAATAATCTTTTTGATATGCTAATCTGGAATTTTGCAGTATAAAAGGATAGACAGATATAAAAAAATCAATTTCTTTGTGCTCTCTTTTAGCAATTAACTAAGACTTTTAAAGGGAACAAAAATGTAAAGATGCTATTGAACATTTGTAAAGCTCTTACAACCCTCCACTGCTGTGCACAACCCAGTGGGAAAGGAAAATAGCATTTGTATTTTGCCCATGAGAAAATGTATTGAGATAACCTGTGAGCAAAATATTACACAGTAATTCACAAATACTGAAGAAGCAAATACCCTGTCTACAGGAATTATTGCAATGATAATTACAACATATCATGCAATTAATAAACTTAATTAATTTATCATAACTGAATGATAATATTTAGAGACAGTCTTTAGGAAAGATATAGAAATTTATGTTACTATTTGTGTGATTTTCTTTTTTCTCATTCTCATATAAAATCTAAAATTTGAACTTTAAGACAGATTACCACCTTAACTATGTTTCTGATGTATTCACTCATTCATTTAGTCACTCATTCGGTCCATTACACAAGCAATTAATCTATTATCTATCAGGTGCCAGAGTCTGTTCTAGGCATTGAGGATACAATAGTGAAAAGGCAAAAAAAGACTTTGACCCATTGTAGTGTAGAGCGTGTGACACTGGATCATTAAGTCAGAACAATAGGGTGGAATAAAGGCTATGGTAGGACAGACCTGTGAAACACATAAGCCTACTTTAGAGCTCCTTGCAAATACTTGTGGAGAAGACTAAGCTTTTGAAAATCACACAGGAAGAGGATTTAGACTCAGTTATTGGTCATTCATAGGAGGGTTGTTTCTCCGGAGGGTAGGAAAACTGGGAAATATCCATTACAGTTATTTTATAATTAAAAGTAAATATTTCCATCAATCCAGGCTGGCCTTTGATTTAAGGAAAGAGAATTGAGATGGCTTCACACTTGTGCCACGTTGGTCTAAACCTGTGATACTAACCCAACATCAAGGCATTTCACATGCTAGGATTAAAATAGCCTTACTCAATACATGAATGGTTATGAGTGTTTAATACCAAGCAACGGGCATTTAAAAATGCATTATAAAGAAACCTGGAAAATCCTGTTAAAATTTAACTATCAGTTACATATCCTTTTTAAAACTTGTGACTTTACAATTATATTTAACTTGGAACTAGCAGACTCCTGACTCACTCTTCTGAAAAGAAGATGAATGCCTTAACTCTGCTTCCTTATGTTGGCCAAGCGCAGTGACAAAATACCACATACGGACCCACTGGCTGTCAAAAAACTACGCGATACCAATTGTAAAATACTGAGAAATAAAAATTGAGCAATGATGAAGTTCTATGGACTTTATCCACTCCACCAAACTAACTTTACATAAAGTCTAGGGGTTCTTTAAATTCAAATCTGGGGCATAATAGTGGAGATGCGGACTACCACATCAAAGTGAAGACCATTACACAATTTCCTTTAAACATGATCATCCTGTTCTTCAAATACATGTGTTGGAAATAAATCTGTGTCCTATCTAGGCAGGATCAAGTCAGAAATGTCAGGATCCGTGTCCTTCATGTCTTGAACCTCCTGCAATGCCGTATTAATCTAAATCTCCAAGATGCCAATAGCTGGGTTTAAGAGACATCTCTCCACTGAAAAGGTGGACTCTGTTGTAACCGCTTATTAAAAACAAACCAAGCCAAACTTGTGGTTTAAAAATTGGGTCCAGATGATGCTTAATAAGCATGAAATACTTTCGGTGTTACAAACGAGAACCAGGTGTGGAGAGATGCAGCCCGGAGCGGAGCACGGCCACCTACAAGCAGAGCTCATCTTCCTCCCAAAGGGCGAGAGTCAATCATCACCTACACAGCCCGGCCACCGCCTGGTCTTCCCGAGGTGAGATGTCCAGCTGCAAAGGGAAAACTGAGCATCCTAAACTGAAGGGGACCGTGAGGGCTGTCTCTTAAAGACATGTATGTGTTTTGAAATCAAACCACCTAAAAGCAGACAGGGAGGTGTTCAGTGCTCAATGGCAATGCAATGAATTGAGCCTCTGGATAGAGTAGCTGCTTTCCTAAGTGTCTACCCTTGAAGGGCACCAAACTATGAGCAAGGTGATTCTGACTTTTACCTTAATGAACTTTTCTCTTTTTGTGAATGCCAGGGGAAATATTGGGTGACCTTTGGCAGGTTAGTTTGTCTCTCTGGGCCTTGATTTTTCTCATTTGTAAAATGTGGGAGTGGAGCCGCTCTCAGCGAAATGACTCTGTGGTGCTTCTTCATGTGTGTGTGTGTGTGTGTGTGTGTGAGGGAGCAATTAAAAGAGGCTTCTCTATTTCACTCAGATGTCAACTTGTAGCCACCCAAACCCTCTACATTATTGGCTATGGCTTCAAAGGAACAGGGTAAACAAATCTGTTGCCCAGGAAAAAAAATTTACTTCTGCTGTTTCTTCCTCTATTCACATAAGTTCATTAAAGCAAAGTCCTTTAGCCCAAATATCTCCCAATTGTCTTTCAATGGGTCTGTACACAATAATCTCCATCTGGATGACAACCAGTAGAAGGTAGAGGATAGTTGGAGACAGACTGAACTCTCAAGGGGGCTGACAATGCCACAGCCCAGGGGTTGCCGATTTTCAGCATACGCTAGATTAATCCGAGGGGCCTGTTGAAACACGGATAACTGGGCCTCATCTTTTGAATTTCTTCTTCAGTAAGTCTGGGGTAGGGGCAGAGAATTTGCATTTCTGTCATGTTCCCAAGTGACACTGCTGCTGCTGCCCACACTTTAAGAACCATGGTCCTACTGAATCTAAAGATGCTAGTGTTCTAGGTGAACAAACACGACATTAACACATTAGCGCCATGGTTGTTTTCATCTGGCCTTAACACGTAGCACTCTATTGGTACCATGGAATACAAAGAAAGAGCTTCAAATATGGAGATAGCTTTCAAACTAGGTCCCTACTGTTTTTCCGCATTCAAGCAGAAAAAGACACATCAAAGGGGAGCCTATTGGCAAACTGATGGTGAACACATTAAAGTTATATCGGCTGCCATTCCCAACCTGTTCTCAGGACAGTCTATGTCACTGTGAGGTCTTGTTAGAAAATTGTTAAGAATTTCATCAAGATGGTGACAGCAGGGCGTTAAACCAGGCATAGGGCCCTGCTGAGTCCAAGGGCCCATGTGGCTGCCCAGGGTACATGCGCATGAAGCTGGCCCTGCCTGTTATCTTCAGAATCAAGAATTCTGGTTCTGTATGAACCAGCTGCTTGTAGCCAGAGGAAGGGTTTGGAAGGCAGCAGAGAAGGCAGGGACAAGCCCCGCACACCCAGAGAGGTAACTGAGAATGTTTGTGATAAGTAACAAAAAGTAAGTACTTGATGAAGAATCCAGTCTGCCGTATCATAAAAAGAATTAAGACTCAGCTGTGAACCTATAGGACTTTGTAATTTGATAGAAAAACAGAATATATATTTAAAGGGAAGTATATTTTAAGTCCCATGAGGGCAAGGGAGTATTGGGTTTATTTATCACTGTACACCGAGGATTTACTGTGGTGCTTAAGTAGAGTAGATGTTCATCACATATTAAGTGAAGGAGAGAGTTCACCTCTGTTGGCTGTCTTCTGTCTGTGGGCAGGGTATCCAGTCAAAGAATGAGAATTCTCAATAATTAGAAGAGAATGTTTAATAACACCAAGCCAGAGAACGGTGAATCTCTTTAACCTATTAAGTACTCAATAAATATTTGCTGAATTAATTTGGATTGAGTTGCAGAAAAGAGAAAAACCAGTAAAGGGAGAACTCATCATTGAGAAAAAAACAACAACCCTGACATTTTAAGACTTGAGTTTAAATGTCAGGGAGGACAAACACCATTTGTGAAAATTAATACCATTGACTACTTCTCTGGAGACTTACTTTTAACCTTCCTCATCTGAAGAAATGAGAAAAATGAGAGCATACAATGCTGACATACCCTAATTTCCAGGAGACATATGTTGACTCCACTGTGCTACAGAAATGCAAAGTGAGGAGAAGGAGGCAACATCAGGTTCTGGTAGTTGGAGAACTCTTCCAGAGGCAAGAAGGGCAAAGTTAGAAATACAGACAATAAGTATTTTTGTTACAGAGGTGAGGGAGAGTGGGGAAAGATGTAGAACATCATTCTTAAACTCAAATAGTTATACAAGAAGCAAACAAATAACATAAACCAGCTGGGGCTGGGGCTGGAAGAAAACAAGCTCCATCTAGAGATGGCGGCCAGTTGTCACGGATGGTCCACCATTGTGTCAAATCCTTATGTTTACATGAAATCTTTCAATTTTAAAATACTGGTCACTGAGTCAAAATTGGGAAAAAACATTATGATGTTGGGCAAAAAAGTAATGGTGGGCAACATATGGACTCTGGGCTGCTAGTTTATTATCTCTGGCTTAGGAGGAGTTATTAACTCGTACTGTGTTGGGCTATGTTGGGCTATGTTGTACTATGTGGGCTGGGGTAGAACCAGAGCAGGATCATAGAGTGAAGTCAGAGTACAGAGGAGCTGGAGTGGCAAGCTCTGCAGGACATCAGCGAGTCCACTAGCTTGATTTGCTCAAAGACAGTTTTGGACACATATTCTACACATCTATTCATTGTTTCACTTGACAATGAACTCCTGTTTAGGAGTTCGTATGATGTATCAGGCACTCCTGAAGCAATGGGGATGTACAATGAGTATCTTAGTGTTCCTGGGCTGCTATAAGAAAATATAGGGACTGGATGGTCTGAATAACAAATTTAGTTTTTCATAGTTCTGGAGGCTAGAAGTCCAAGATCAGGGTGCCAGAGGGCTGGGTTCTGGTAAGGGCCCTTTTCCTGGCTTGTAGATGGCTGCTTTCTTGCTGCGTGCTCACATGACTTCTACTTACTTGATGTACATTATGTGTGAGGAGAGAGATGCACAGAGAGAGGGAGAGAGACAGAGAGAGAGAGAGAGAGTTAGGTCACTGGCTCTCTGATATCTCTCCTTGCAGGGCACTAATCACATCATAAGGGCCCCACTCTCATGACCTCATCTAATCCTAATTTTTTCCCAGAGTTTTCATCTCCAAATACCACATTGGGGATGTTAGGGCTTCAGAACAGGGGTGTCAGGCTCATTTTCACTGGGGTCCACCTCAGCCTTGAGGTTGTCTTCAAAGGGCCAAATGTACTTTTAGGACTAGATAAATATAACTACTCCTTAACAGTTAAGTGAGAGCTCGGCACTGCCGCCGGGTAGAAACAAGGTGACGGTCAGATAAAACAAGGTGGAGGGCCGGATTTGGCCCGTGGGCCTTGTGTTTGCCAGCTGTGTATAGAATATGAGTTTTACATGGATACAAATAATATTTGGGCTATAATATGAGTAAGATATGAACCCTATTCTAAAGAGATATTTAGTTTTGACAGGAAGATTAGATTATGTGTGTGTGTGTGTGTGTGTGTGTGTGTGTGTGTGTGTGTGTTTAAATCTTTGCTACAACGTGCCATAGGAGGCTACAGATGAACCATTGAGAATCCAGGTAAGTAATCTCTGTGTTGTGCTAGGCTATGTGAAAAATATTCAAGAAGAAGATAGTTTTCATTCAAGTTTCAAAAAGCCTGTAAACTTGAACACAAACAGATGGGTGGGGAATTCCAAACAGTGGGGACACCAAGAACAGAGACATAAATGTTAATGGGATATATTTATAGGGAACATTGGAAAGTTCCATTTGGCTGAATACAGGATGACCAGTGGCCAGACCCTGGAGTCATCTTAATTTTAGGATAAAGAGCTTGGACTTTATTGGACCAGGAGTGGGGCCATTGATTTTTTGGGGTACAGAATAATATAACAAAAACTATGTTGTGGGATGATTAATCTGAGTGGGAGGCATAGGATGGAATGGAAGATAGGGGGAAGAGAACCATGAAATTCTTAGAGAGATTAGTAATACTCTTCGTGAGAATAATAATAGCTGGACCAGTGTAGGGGCAGAGGGAATGGAGAAGGAAAAATCACACAATACATTCAGGACCAGATAGGTGTGTTCTATATGAGAGAACAATGGGACAGAGAATCAAAGACAATTCTGGGGTGTTTAGTTTCAGATCCTGGCGATCCAAACACAAATAGAGAATGTGAGATCAGGAGCAGGTCTGGAAACGGGTTAGGTGGAGAGTTGGGTGACCATGTTTGAGGTACCAGTATGGTATCTGATTGAGCCAAGAGAAATGTAAGATTTGAGAGCAGAGGCGGGGCTAGAGGTGTGTACTTAGGAATCGCTCACAGAGTGGTAATCTTCATGGTCTCGGGAGGGAATCGAGTCCCTCAAGAGAGACAAGAGAAAGAAGACGGCTGAGTACCTGCCCCGACTGAGTGGGGATACTGTTGTTTAGTGAGCAAAAGAGAATGGAGACAAAGGAAAGAGGGGTCAGAGAGATCAGAAAGAATCACAGTGGTGCAGGGTTTTAGATGCTTTTGCGAAAAAGAGTTTCAAGGTGATTGGCGGTATCATGCTACCAAGATATTAAGGGGCTTGAGGACCGAGAAGTGGCCATTGTGTTTGGTAATCAGGAAATCACCAGTGGCTTTGAGAGGATTAACAACGGAGTCTCAGTTGCAATATTTTCCCTAAGTGATGGGGATGTCCTACTTTGACCACCTCCCATCCTCATGGGTATGTACACCTGCATTCACATAACACTCCCAAAGCACACGCATGGAGAATTCAACATTGATGTCCAAGGTGGACAGATACTGGTAAAGGTTTTATACAATTTTTCTTGCAATCATAGGCAAGAGGGACAAGGCGCTCTTGAATTCCGAGTCTGAAGACTGAATGCAGGCATTTGAAACAGTAACCAATAAACACTTAAAAACTCTTGTAGTTCCAACTCAGAAGATCTATGCACTGAGGCAGGGAGCCCCACCACCGGGCCGAAGCTGCTCCGTGAGCAGGACTCGCAGCCTGAACAATCCTTCAGTGAGCAGCCTCTTTCCCGGGAGCGCTCTGGCAGCCAAACGTGTTTATGAGCTTTTGAAAAGAACTGTGGGGCTGAGGGCATACGGAGAGGACGTGTAGTTGCCCTGTAACGCCATCGTGGAGACCCCACTCGGGATGCCGGCTGGGCTGCTCCGGGACAGAAAAAAAATCCTAACCAATGACAGCTGCAAACACAAACAATTGCTGGGCTTCTCTGCACGAGGCTTTGTGTGCAAACACTGCTAAAAGTGTTCGTGTTCCCGAAGGCTGCCAACAGCAGCCTCCAACTGGGTGAGCTCGGTGCCAGGAGAGAGGGCTTGGAGGGCCTTTTATTTATCTGGTAATTATACAGCAATGGGTATTTCATGCATTTTTAGAACTGGAGAGCGGGGCAAAGAGAGAAAGGCCGGCACTTAGTGCAAGGACAGCTCCGGTCGCGTGGCGGGGCCTCTCGGGCACCACCGCAGCCTTTCTGGGGGCAGCCTGTCCCGGCCCTGGCCCTGGCTGGCACCCGCTTGGAGAAGAAATGAGAGGGCAATCTGGCATTTTCATATTTGTTTATTTTAACCTCTCAGGCTACCCTGCTGAAAACAACTGGAATCTTCTGAGTTGCTGAAAGCACATAGGCTTCTTTGACGGAGCTCTTGGCCCCTGCTGCCCTAAAGCCAAAGGGGCTCATTGATTAAGTTGTCGGGTGACCATATGCTCTGTGAATTCAGGTCAGACCAGAGGCAATGGTTAATAGCTGGCAGGTAACTGTCCCCCAATGAAATCTTTACTATAGCCTTTAAAGCTTAACATGAAAGAGTATTCCACTGAAATCCAGACTGCAAATTGGGAAAGGTTTTGAGTTTGGGCATCTGCCTGTGTCCCTAGCAAAGGAAATGCTGGGAAAGCAAAGATAAAAGGTAGAAAGGAATGATTCAACACAGCTGGACAGAATCCATGTAGATAGCCAAGGACAAGGGTCAAAGGGAAACCCAGGGCCTATCTTTCCTAAGGATTAGGGGCAGATCAGGCTGGGAGGGCGGGGGACTGGAACGACTGGTTCACATCAAACCCCAGGATACTGATCGTTACCCTGGTGACGGCCCCATGAAATGGGCTGGTGGGCCAGCCGGGCTTCACCGCACTGCCTTTGTGCTTCTGCTTGTATTCCAGGGGAGGGGCCCCGGGAAGGCGCGGGGCGTTGTTCACTTGTAGGCTCGGTAAGTTAGTCTGGCTTCAACAAAGTCCCAGGACCAAGCGGAAGCTTCAGGAGCAGGTCTGCCCGCTTCAGCTCCCCGAGTTCTGTGTAGGTCCCAGTGGAGAACTCATCAGGCTCCCACCAAGTTTACTCTAAATCAGAGCAGCTTTATCACTACTGGGAAAACTTACTGGGCTTGGATTTGGGGGAGACCCGAGAGTTTACACATCCTAAAGCATTGTTGGAAAGTGGATTTACCAACACTTAGCCACGTGACCAGCCCAGGCCAATCAATGACAAGGAACTACTTTGTACTGAGCACTTGCTCTTTGCTTGGCATTGTGCTAAGTGCTCTCCTGCCATTACCTAAGTTTTCTTCACAATGCCCCTCTGGCAAAGCCACTCAGCCACCCTCCAGGGCTCTATTTTACAGAAATGCCTACTTGTGTGACTCCGAGATGCCGTTCTGTAAAATAAGGGGTTAGAGTAGAATGATTAAAAAAATACCTTCCAACTGTGATATTTAGCTGGGCTTTAAATTCTAGAAGAGTACCAACAAATGTTTTCTTGAAGTTGAAAAAATCAGTTGGGGAAAAACATGATCTGAATAATTTGAAACACTTTTCCAAAGAAAGATAAAATCTATCCTGCTGTTAACAGTGATTTCTGATACATCTTTAGTAACTGACAGTTTTAGCAGAGGGTTTTGACACTACATCCCTTTGCTAGCCCTGCCGTAACAAGCTGCTACAGCCTGGGTGGCTTGAACAACAGAAACATATTTTCTCACGGTCCTAGAGCTGGGTGTCCAAGATCAAGGTTTTGGCAGGTCTGGTGTCTCCTGAGGTCTCTCTCTCCCCTTGATTTGGAGATGGCCGCTTCCTGGCTGTGCACCCACACCGTCCATCCTCTGTGCATGAGCGTGCTTAGGTATCTCTCGCCTGATCAAATTTCCCCTTTTCTTTCAGAAAAATGCACCTTAATGTGTGGCATTTTGCTGATAATTTGTGAAGCCTGTGGATCCCGAGTCTCATCTGTGGATCTTGCATTTGGAATGTAATGATTTTTTTTTTATTTGGAAATAAATAAGAACTCTAGGAATAGAAAAAGGATAGTGTAGTAGAAAGGCAAGACATCCAGGTTCTAGCTCTAGCTCTGCCATTGTGTTGTGTGATCCTTAGCATCTCAGTTTCCAGTTTTCTCACCCAGAAGAGGAGAAAGAGTGACCAGTAAGGCTGTGACGATGAAACTTGCATGAATCTAAATTGATGATTTCTCTAAGTTGAGCCTTGATGTCTCTGTGGTAGATGATTAAAGGGGAAAAAGATGACTAAATTTTTGCTGTACCACATGTTCGGAGAAGTGGGAGAAGATAAACATTTATAATAAAATATTGAGTCAAGTATATTGCATCAGCAGATATCCAGGCCTGATAGATGGTAGCATGCGCACAGTGGAAGAATAATAACCCTATCCCAGCCCCCTCGTGCCATGTGGCTTTCCCTTTGAGAATGCCTGAAAATGTTCCTCTCTCACAACAAGGGAAGAACAGCTTCGCTAATTCCCATCTGAGAGAAGGCAGATCTAGAAAACCTGTGTATTTTAGGACAAGTTGAAGTGCGGTGTGTCTGAAGTTGAAACTGCTGAGGCCACTAAAGGACTTCTTAGATCTTCCCTTCTTAAACCACAGAAAATTCATCTTTTAAATAACCCAGAAAACAGCCTCTGCAGTCCATTAAGCACCAAGAGTTCCCTACTGAGTCTGGGCAACTTGACTCGCCAAACGGATCCCCGCTGCTCCTCTTGGATTTCACTCAGGGGAACTTTGTCTCTGAAAGGCCCCAACCTGATCCTCTTGGCTCTTCAGAATCCCCCAGCCAGCCAAAGTCCCACAGATACTCCTCAGTATTTGTAGTAGGAGTAGTCAGTGCTGGGTCATGTTGTGCCATTTGCCTGATCATAGCGGCTGAAGCCACTGCCTCCTTGATTTGGAAGTATATTTAATTTGTAAAAGTTAGAAATTTCTTAAATTAGTCATCAGCAATTAAAAATATATGTTTATGTTTATCTAAACATAGTTGATGTTGTTCACCAACTTTTACATGTCGGCTCATTGCATGAGCTTCTGCCTCTCCCGTTCCCTTGGGAAGGCACATTGTCTGATGCCATAGCTTGTGATGCCATCAAGACGGGCCGGCTGCACTTGGATGTGCACGCAGCTCCTCCCCCGCACTGTGCCTATGCCCACCGAGCAGCCTTCTCAGGATGGTTGTAACCGTTATTGAAATTGCCCATTAAATGTTCTATAAATTGATGATTAGAAGGGTGAGAGAGAATTACTAAATGAAATATTTTGGAAAAATCTGATGAAGATGAGCTTGTAAGACAAATGGTATTAAATCAATATGGGAAGACAACTTGCAGAAGATTGGAAAAGTACAAAATATAGAAAAGATCTACACTCATATTTCTACTTTAAGGAAGCTAAAAGTAGAAATTATGGGTGATGTATTAGAAGGTTAATATGCACAGGAAAACTATGTAGGATTCTAATTAGGGAAATATGTATATATTTTCTTTGATGAAATTTCCTTCCTTCCTTCCTTCCTTCCTTCCTTCTTTCCTTTCTTTGTATTTTTGGTGTCATATATAAAAAAACCATTGCCAAATCCAAGATCATGAAGACTTCTCCCTATGTTTTCTTTATTGTTTCAGCACTTATGTTTAGGTGTTTGAAATCTATTGAGTCAATATTTGTATTAGTCTGCTCAGGCTTTCATAAAAATAATATTATAGACTAGGTGACTTAAACAACAGAAATTTATTTCTCACAGTTCTGAAGTCTGGGAAGTCCAAGAGCAAGGTGCCAGCATTATTGATTTCTGGCAAGAGGTGTCTTCCTGGATTGCAGGTGGTCTGCCTCTCATTGGGTCCCAAGCTTGACCAGCCCTCACACGAAGAGAGAGAGAGAGAGCAAGTGCGAATTCTCCGGCGTCTCTTCCTGGAAGGGCACTAATCCCATCATGGGGGACTCGCTCTCATAACCTGATCCAGACCCAATTAGGTTTCAAATACTTTCAAGTACTATCATCATGGGGTTAGAGCTTCTGCACGTGAATTTTGTGGGATATTCAGTCTCTAACAAAGTTTGGATGCCATTTAAGGGAAGTGTTCAATTTCATTCTTTTGGCACGTGGATATTCAGTTGCCCCAGTACCATTCGGTGAAGAGACTGTTCTTTCCTCATTAATGGTCTTGGTATTCTTGTAAAAAACCAATTGACTATAGGTGTTTGGGTTTATTTCTGGACTCTCAATTCTATTCCATTCATCTACATGTCTTTCCTTATGCCAGCACCACACTGTTTGGTTTACTGTAGCTCTGAAATCGGAAGGATGAGTCCTCCAACGTTGTTCATCCTTTTCGGGGTTGTTTTGGCTATTCAGGGTCCCTTGCAATTCCACGTGAGTTTTAGGATCAACCTTTCCACTTCTTTTTTAAAAAAAGCCAATTTATATTTTTATAGGAATTGTACTGAATCCATAAATTGCTTTGGGGAATATCACCATCTGAACAACATTAAATCTACCAATCCCTGAATATGGAGTGTTTTTCCATTTTTCCTTTTTATTTCTTTCAGCAATATTTTCTGGTTTGCAGTGTAAAAGTCTTGTATCTCTTTGGTTAAATTTATTCCTAAATATTTTAGTTTTTCTCATGCTATTGCTAATGGATTTTTCTTAATATTTTTTTTCCAGCTTTATTGTTAATATTTTTTCTGGGTTGTTAATTGCTGTTGTGTAGGAACTCTGACTTTAAGAAAGGTTTTGTACACACATGAAAAGATTTGTGAATAAATATTCATTAATATACTTTAGTTAAAACAAATATTTAAGATAAGTAAATATAATATTAAATTAGTATCTGCTATATTTGACAAAGTGGGCAGCAGCATGAAATGGAGCAAAAATAGCCTTTTTAACAAATGGTTTTGGGTGAACTGGGCAGCTACATGAAAAAAAAATGAAACTTGATCACCAACTTACACCATACACAAAAATAAATTCAAGGTGGATAAAAGACTTAGATATAAGCTCTGACACCATAAAAGTCCTGGAGGAGAACATAGGCAGGAAAATCTCAGATATTCCACACAGCAATATTTTCACTGATATGTCCCCTAGAGCAAGGGACATAAAGGAAAGAATAAACAAATAGGATCTCATCAAAATAAAAAGCTTCTGCATGACTAAAGAAAACAGTATTAAAATGAAAACAGAACCAACTGTATGGGAAAACATATTTGCCAATGATTCCTCAGACAAGGGTTTGATCTCCAAAATATATAAAGAACTCATACGACACCACTCTAAGAAGACAAACAATCCAATTAAAAAATGGGCAAAGGACTTGAACAGACACTTCTCCAAGGAGGACATACAGAGGGCCCAGAGACATATGAAAAGATGCTCAGGATCACTAGCCATCAGAGAGATGCAAATTAAAATGGCAATGAAATATCACTTCACACCGGTCAGAATGGCCATCATAAACAAATCAACAAACAAGTGTTGGAGAGGTTGTGGAGAAAAGGGATCCCTAGTGCACTGTTGGTGGGATTGCAGACTGGTACAACCACTGTGGAAAACAGTATGGAATTTCCTCAGAAAACTAAAAATGGAACTGCCTTTTGATCTAGCAATTCCACTGCTGGGATTATATTCTAAGAACCCCAAAACACCAATCCAAAATAACCTAGGCACCCCAATGTTCATAGCAGCACAATTTACAATAGCCAAGTGCTGGAAGCAACCTAAGTGCCCGTCAGTAAATGAATGGATCAAAAAACTATGGTACATTTACACAATGGAATTCTATGCAGCAGAAAGAAAGAAGGAGCTCCTACCCTTTGTGACAGCATGGATGGACCTGGTGAGCATTATGCTAAGTGAAATAAGCCAAGTGGTGAAAGAGAAATACCATGTGATCTCATGTTTAACTGGAACCTAGTCAACAAAACAAACAAGCAGGCGAAATATAACCAAAGACACTGAAATTAAGAACAAACTGACAGTGACCAGAGGAGAGAGGGGAGGGGATAATGGGGGAAAAGGGTGAAGGGTTTACAGGAACACCTATAAAGGACACACGGGCAAAAACAAGGGGGTGAAGAAATAGGGGAGGGAGGTGGGGAGGGCTAGGGTAGTGGGGAGGGTTGAGGAAAAGACAGAAAACTGTACTTGAATAACAATAAAAATAAAAAGTATTTAATAAAAAAATTAGTATCTGCTATAAATTGACTTTTAATTAACTAACCAACCACCATAACTGATAACATTGGATAAAAGAATTCTATATATATTTTAATAATTTACATTCTCAAAATTAATTTATATATCCCCAAAATATAGTAAATACATTAGTTAGAAATATTATATTTGTTGCTATTGATAAGACTTGACGATCAAAACTTAGTTGGGTTAACAATATTTACTCTGCTAAGAACCCACAAAGTGAATGACTAGGGAAGGAATCTTTACACTACTTGTTGCCTTTGATAATCAAAGAAGATATTTTGTAGGTATTAACTGTTACCTTTCCCTCCTTTCCAGGCTCTGCGAAGCAGACAGTGTGAAGGGGAGATGCTTAGGATCTGGGTTCAGGGCCTAACTTTGAACTTCATGATCTCAGCTAAGTAGATCAGTTTGTGATTCTCAGCTTTAGCTTTTCTCATCTGTTAATTGTGAACAACAAAAAGTTCTGAGGATTAAATGGATGAATTTTTAATGAAAATGTATAGTGCTCTCAATAAAGAAAGGACTAGTTTCAGGAGATTTACCCAGTTATTACTATATACTTATTTCACCTACTTATTCTCTTAAGGCTTTCTGGGGCCAGAATTAAGTGTGCAAAATGCCTGTGCTGTACCAAAGTATGTGCTGAACAAATAAATAGATTGCCTTTTATGTGGTTAGTGAGGGGTCAGTATTCCTGTTTTTGGCCACAAAACCCAGGAAAGTTAGCTGGTCAGATGACATCAGGGCTTTAGTCTTGGCTCCATTTTACCACCCTCACAAACTGAGATGATTGATGGTTTGTTCTAATTGAGGTAGAAAGGGAGACCCTTTAGGGTTCTGGGACATTTTCCTGTAAGCACATGGCTAACTGGGTCCATGGGAATCACCTCATGCACTTGATACTTGTGAGTGAGTCTTGGGTGATTCTAGGCTGGCTTCACCTGAAACATTTAATAACTGGTATTTTTTTTGGTTATCCACAATCCCCTCAATACCCTCTCATCTTAGGACTTGAAACACGATGTAGAAGGGGAAGAAAAAAAGGTGCCCTTGTTCTACATGTACTTCATGGATGCAGAACTTTTTGAAGAGCTCTGTTGCAACATTTTATTTGAGTTTTTAAAATAAGAAAATGTCTTTGAAAAGATCATGTGTGATCGAGGCAAGTCACTCCAATAAGATGTCTCGGACGTGGTTCAGAGGGTAAAAATGTATACCGTATGATGTGTGAGCCTCACTGAATAGGGGGAAGCCAGGAGCTTTAACAGATGGTTTGCTAAAAGCCGATCTTGGCTTGGATGGAGCCAAAATCCCTAGGTAATATTAGCCCAGCCTGTTTGATCAGAGGAATTGGAAATAGCTTAAAGAATGCTGTGCCTGTGTAAAGTGGTGTGAGCCAAGAGGACATTTGAAAGAAATTAAGTCCTTCTAAGCTTATTGGTGCTGCTTGGAATTCCCATTTACAATATGCCCCTGGCGGGAGCACCAAGCTGCCGAGTAACATAGATGGAGGAGCTTTTCTTTACTGATAGGGGCTCTCTAAAAGCGCACGATGAATGTAATGAACCCTGAGGATGTAAAACGTGTGTCTTTATGGAAGGCGTTGAGAGAGGGAACAGGAAAGATAGGCAACTCCATTCCCTCCTTGGGTGCTACGTGCTGTCCTCAGTACAGCAATGGAGTCGGCTTCTCTGTGCTCTGCTTGCCGCCCTGAATTTCCTCCCGATATCTGGAGGGCAGCAGCTTGTGAGCAAGGTATTGCTCCTCTGCACCCAACTTCCAGGGTTAATTCCTTTTTCTGAACAAGAAAACCTGGGCTTTATCCATGTAAATTTTACTACTTATTCACGAGTGGCGGCAACATCTTGTGTCTCCTGATGACTGAAGGTGGGAGCAGGCAGGGAGAGTGTGCCTCGGTCAGAGAAACCGCAGGCCGGGAAGAGTGATGACTTCCTTTATACGAGGGAGCAACCATTGGTGGCTATACAGGAATGGTTTGGGTTGACTGATGACAATTCAGCTTAGAACTTATTTTTCACTGAAGAACATTTCAGAGGCAGAGTAATCAGGCTTATGCAGGCCAGGCTCGGTTAACTAACAACACCCCAATCTCTGTGGTTTAAGACGCACACAAAAGCTTCGTTTCTTACACCTAGTATGACGTTGTGGTTAAGTGGGTGCTCTACTTAGTCACTCAAGGACACAGTTTAATAGAGGCTCCACCTTCTTACCACCTGGGCCCTGGGGCATCTCAGTTGCTGTAATAGAAGAAGGGAGAATTGCAGATTTTTCATTGACAAATAAAGCTTTTGGCCTAGAAGTGACACATTTATTTATTTATCTTATTTTCATTGTTTTTTTTTTTTTTGCCATTAGAATATGTTCCAAGAGATAGGGACCTTCCTTGTCTCGTTCAACATTGTATCCTTTGTACATAGCAGACATCGGACAAATATTTGTTAAATAAATGAATTCAAAAGGGGTTGGACAGGATCTTTTGGAGGCTACAGTTAGCAACGATGCTGTAGTGTCTATAAAAATAGGCATTTTCAGCATGAACCTGATAAGTCATACCTAAACATGAGGAAGTAAAGGAACACATGGTACCCGCAAGACCGAGGAGAAGAAAGCCTGGGAGTGAACACAGCAAAAACAACAATGAATGATCAGCGATCCTGGGTGGCTCAGGCAAACCTGGAGTCAAAGAATGACGTCTATACCCACAAATGTCTCGTCAGCATGTTGCCTGCACTTGAGCGTGGTAGCCAGCTCCCGAGGCGGCCCTGATGATCTCAGCCTCCTCTTGTTCATGTACTTGTGCAGTTCGCTTTCACACTGAACCAGGGCTGCCCTGGTGTGGCCAATGGAATGCAGCAGAAGTTGACAGTGTGTGACTCCCAGAAGTAGGTCGTAGCAGGCATGGCAGCTTCAGCCCTGCTCTCTTGGATCGCCTGCTCTGGAGGAGGCCAGTGTCCATGCCATGAAGACACTCAGGCAGTTCTGGTGACATCCACGTGGAGACGCTCCAACCAAAAGCCAGCACCAACTTGCCAGCAAACTGACGGATCTACCTTGACAGTGTCTTCCAGCCCCAGTCAAGCCTTCAGGTGACTCCAGTCTTATGAGAGACCCTGAGCAGACATTCTGATCTATAAAAACTCTAAGGAATAACAACTGATTGTTATGGTTTTAAGCCACTAACTTTTGGGGTGATTTGTTACACAGCCATACTAACTGGAACACTGAAAAACTTCTTTAAATTTCTAAGAGCGTTCTACTTTACAGGATATTCACCTTCTTTAAATGAGATGGGAAAGAAACAGAGGCAAGGGATGGAAGTGTCATGAGCTTAGCCAATCAGATGAACCAAATCAACTCTGCCCATTCACTGGGCTTGGACTGACTGTCCTCATGAGGCTGTATCGAAAGTAGCCTTAGGAGCCGTGCCAACACAATGGCTTATTGAATGAATTTTTCATTTCAGAACTGATTGGCAAACATGTAGGAGGCTCTTATGTTCAAATTCAGAAGCTCAACAACATAAGCTAGATTTTTTGATCTGAGGTGGGGAATTCCAGTTTTATAGTTTTTTTTTTTTTAGAAGTATAGTTTGGAATCAGTTCTGCTGACTTGAATGGGTCATCCGATTTTAGGTCTGTTACCAGGAACACAGTATGTCACTTTTAGATGGTAAACGGGAACTTCAGATGCCTTTCTTGAAGACTTTCCTATCCCTGGAACAGCTGACTTATTAGGTATGTACAAAAATGCCTGACTTTTGGCCTTCTTGTGAAGTGATCTGCCAGTTCATAAAATACTGTTCTGCTCCCAGACTTCAGGGAATTAAAAATGGATGTGCTCGTCTGTTTGAAATTCTCTGAAGTTCTGGGCTTCATGCTCACCTTTGACTCTTGCCCTTCTGACCTGCCATGCTTATCTTAGTGGATTTCTGAAAAACGTTTTAGACGTCAGTGTGAAGGGGGAGATTCTTTAGTCTCTATAGTTCTCATTAGGTGAATGTCATTCTTCTAGGACTTACTGCTTTTCACTATGGCCTTGAACACAGCTTGCTGTGAAGTGGCCCAGCCCTGTGACCTACTAGGCCATAGAATGAGAAAAAGGCCCTGTTGCCTCCACTTGCATTTTTCAAGCCAGGCCTTATATTCCTATAACATCTTAATGAAACCACTCTTTTTGCACAGAAGCTTCTTTGACCTCTTTTGGGAACCTACTCCAATACTCTGTGGCTCTTGTTCATAAGAACATTCTTTTTCCTAATATCTAGTCTAAACTTTTCCTTCCTTAGCTGAAGGCTTTTTGTTCCCCATTTTTTGAAACTACAAGTGATTCCCTTTCCTCACTGAAGACTAAACTTTATACCTAATGGCTAGAATGTCAAACAAACATTAATCTTGTCTCCTGACTCTTTACAGATGGAGGAATGCCCGAAAGCAATTTAGGTTTAGACAGCAGAAGTATTTGTGTAGTGTTACTTAACCTCTGATTCATCTTCTCAAATCATCTTGGATTAAGCTTTAGTTCTCAAAGATGCCAACGGCATAAGAATCTACCTTGAAACTTCATAATCATTCCATACTTCTACATTTCATTTTAAATTATGTCTCTCCCTTACATAAGCCACCTACTGTAAAAAGGACACTTATACATTTGCAAAGGACCATTTATATGCCTCAGCAATACATGTATCAGGTTTGAAAATTTCTCTTCATAGATAGGACCTACTCTAAGACCACTTAATATGCAAAAAATTCATACTTTCCAAAAAGCTATGTAAGGGGCAATTGTTCATACCCAGGCAAGCCTCCCTGCTTCCCCTCCCTCCAAACACACACACACATGGGCCAGTTACTCCGAAATTCCACCTTAGGGAATGTAGCCCTTAGGGATAACATTTTAGCTCAAGATTTTAATGTAAATCCCCTGGGGGGACACTGGCATTTCTTGATGTTCTCTCTTCACACTTTTACAACCAAAGCAGGGGGGAAGGAATTTCAATATAAAGAGCTGGAAATAGAATGAACTGGTCCATTGAGGCAGCAGCCACTTTTTCCTTTTAGAGTGAACTAGTTTGATCTACTGTTTACTCTTAACATAGTTCACTGGAATCCTGATTTTGAGCTAATGACAACTTTAATGTGGGAAGGGATAATGATGGAGGATCTGGGTAGGGGGTGGTGATGATGAACAAAAGACAATTTTCAAGTGAGTGGGAGGACCAAGCTCATTAATAAAAAGTTGGGGACAGTTAGAAGGCAGAAGAATTGCATGGAAGGGCATCTGTTCTCCATCTCGAGTTGAAAATGCTTCACCTGCCTTTATTTTTTCTACTGCATGCACTTGAAAAATTCTAAAAACTATGCTAAGTTGCTGGTTTGCTTGTGTGCCACTGCTAGTGGACTCCTTGAGGACAGGAAACCTGAGGACACAGGAGCAGGCCCATGTTGTGGAGGGCACACTATGGGACACAGGAGCAGGAGCAGAGAAGCCTGAAGGAATAAAGCTACAAGTACAAATACCAGCTGTCAAAAGTAAAACTGAATAGAAATCCAGTAGAAATACCCCATTAACTAAGAAGATTTTCTTTTCTTATCTTTTTTTTTTTTAGATTTTATTTATTTATTTTTAGAGAGGGAAGGGAGGGAGAAAGAGAGAGAGAGAAACATCAATGTGCGGTTGCTGGGGCTCATGGCCTGCAACCCAGGCATGTACCCTGACTGGGAATTGAACCTGCGACACTTTGGTTCGCAGCCCACGCTCAATCCACTGAGCTACACCAGCCAGGGCTAGCTAAGAAGATTTTCAATAATGCTGATGGCAGCCCATCTGAATGTGGAGTGTACTGCATGAAGTTCAATGTTTATAGTAATGGAACGAAAGGGGGTTGAGGAGTACTGCTTCACATTTGGGTTGTGACTTTCATAGGAGGAAAGTAAAAGGAGTTAAATGGTCCAGGGAAGAGAAAGTAAGTTAAAATGATCTACTGAAAGAAAAGATGATGATGACGAAGGTGATGATGACACATTTATTAATAACTTGATTATATCTTTATGAAGGCTAATTTAAGTTAATAAAAGTCATTTGATAGGCAGCATAATAGGGAATTACAGTGGGAAGAATCCCTCTTCATTGCATGTCCATTAACTTTCATGTAAATTCAAACACTACATGTTGACCAGGTGTTGGAACAAATCATTTCTTGGTCCCGGGTCTCTTCACATGCATGATTAGAATTTAGTCCTAACCTTCCAAAACAATGAAAACCAGCCTGGGACCCGTTTAATATACTTAGAAGAATTGTTTTTAGAAAACTGTTTTGTGAATCACAGAAATACGTACTGAAAAAAAGGAGTGAACCTTGCTTATCCTTACTGATGATAGTGGGCTTGTAAAATGGCACGCACTCAGAACTGGATCACAAACGCACGATTGGATTCTCCTGCTTGTTAGACATTTTCTCTTTTGGAAGGACATACTGTAGCTCAGCGCAACTATATTTTAAAAAGCAATACGTAAAATTGAGAAATGCTACTTTCATAATTTGAAAAGCTCAGCTTCAGCATTTTAATTTATGAGGTCAGTCCAGTTGCTGTGTATTTCAGAGTGTGACTTCTTCATTCTCAGCTCTGCCCCTCATCTCTTGCAGTTCTTAAGGGACAGTCATCTATAACTACAGCCAGAAGCCTGACACAGCCACAACAAAAATGACTTGATTTGTTCTTGCATATACTCTCTGGTTATTCTCTAAGGATAAAGGATGGATTTCGGACCAAATGCTTCCACCGGCCCATAAAGTAAAAGCATGTAGTGACCACCCCCGCACGGCAGTATCACAGCCCAGTTATTGGAGGTGGCCTGGTGGAGGGGATAACGGGAGCTCAGCAGAGCCAAGAGCTTGTAGGAAAAACTTGGTGTCATACTGGAGTTTTCAGTCATTGTAGTAAATCACACTGAAAAATGCTTCAGAGGCAGAACACGAGATCAGCTCCAAAGATATTAATCAGGAAGTGGTCCTCTTAGTGGGAAACAATGCCAAGATGAATGCGGTTGCCATGAGAAACGAGGGAGCGCAAAGTTGGAGCTGTGGTTGTGTGAGAGAATGCTCCTATTCTTAAAATCACACTGAAATACACAGGGGTGAAAGGGCGTGATGCAAGCAACTTGCTCTCGAGTGGTTCAAAAAATAATGTTCATATGTGTGTTTTTCTATCTGTCTATCTATCTATTGACAGAGAGGGAGAAAAAGAAAGAGGAAGAAAAAAGAGAAGCAGGGAGAGAAAGAAATGTAATTGATCATGTGAACGGGAGCAATACGTTAATAATAGGTGACATTCTTGCAGCTTTTCTGAATGTTTGAAGTTATTTCCACATCCAAAGATGACAAAAGTACACACACACACACACAAAGGGGCATTAACTGCGAGTGTTGCTGCCTAAGCCACAATCCTGCACTATCATTCCTCCCCATGCCTGACCACCTCAAGAATTTCTCTGGCATCTTTCAAACGACCAAACTCTTTATGCTTTCTCTGAGACATTAAAGAATGCTAGTGTTCCTTTTTGCCACTCCCTGTTCCTTTTGCTGAGGGCCATGACTTCTATGACTTCAGAAAACACAAATCTGGAGGACAGAGGCCACCCCTCTGAGGCCACAGAATTCAACCATTCAATGTGCTATTTGTCAAAGCTTTGCTGGGGACTAGGCCCCTCTGTGCTCACATCCCTAGACTCCCAGGGTCCTGCCCTGGGCCTTCTTTGTTTAGCCAGGTATCTCTAGCCTAGAGCAGGAATTTTCAACCGCTGTGCTGTGGCATGCTGGTATGCCACAAGAATTTTTAAAACATGCAATACCTGACTATTCAGGTCAGGTCAGGGACACTGACCTCTTTTCCCTTAGATAGTCAAATAAAAGAAATCACAATAGCCAACACAACAATAGACATCTGGTGTGAATTGAATCCAAATTGTATCCATTTTTGGTCAGAGTGGCAAAAATATGTAATATCTTTTCTGGTGTGCCACGAGATTTTAGAAATTAGTTTCTGTGTGCCATGAGGTGGAAAAGGTGGAAACCCACTGGCCTAGAGGGTGGGAGTGGCCCTTCATCCTTGTCTCTTTCAGTGGCAGCTTCAACTGCCGTGTGATGAGCCCCCTTATGTGTTTTCCAGCAGGAGAATGTTTGCGTCATTTTAAGTTCTTAAGGGCTGGTTTTCCAGGACAAAGATGTTTAAATTGTATTTGCTGATTGACTCATGAATTTGCTTTGAAAGAGGCTGAGACACTGCAAACATGTTTACAGGAAGTATAATGTCATGTGGGGACATCAAACACTTCACTGCAATAAAGGAGGTTGACGTCACGAAGGCCTCTGATGGCCCCACGTGGCAGACAGCAGGGCCTCTCCCACTGTGCTGTGTGAGCATAATGATGCGCTGGGCAGTCATCAGTGGCACTCATTAAATATTTGCTGGGTGAATGAATAAATGAATGAGTGCTAGAAACAGTGAGTACAACAGGAGTCCAGAGGAAGGAAGAAAATATTTTTGAATAAGACGATAGTTTTCAAGTGGAGCTCTGCCTGCCTGGGTGGTTCCCGAGTCCCCCACTTGGGCAGCTGTGCAGTGATGGGGAGAAGTACAGAGGACAGATCAAGTGGGGCTCTGGGCCCTCTACCTACCTTTCAACAGACATTTTATCTGCTTTACCTGCTGAGCAAAGAGACCTGCATTATAAGCACTTGAAAAGCACTGGACTGGGGAGTCAGGAAACACTTTCTCAGATCTTCTAAAGAGGAGAGAATTTGCATGAGAAGAAATAATCCCATTCACAATTGTTTCAAAGAGAATAAAATACTTTGGAGTAAAATTAACCAATGATGTAAAGGACCTGTACTTGGAAAATTATAAGACACCAAGGAAACATATTGAAGATACAAATCAGTGGAAACATACACCATGTTCATATATAGGAAGAATTAACATCATTAAAATGTCCATACTACCCAAATCAATCCATAGATTCAACCAAATCCCATCAAGATACTGATGGCATATTTCACAGAACTAGAGTAAATATTCCAAAAATTTATTTGGAGCCACAAAAGACCCCAAATAGCCATAGCAATGTTGAGAAATAAGAACAAAGTTGGAGGTATCATACTACCTGATATTAAAATATACTATAAGGCCATAGTAATCAAAACAGCATGGTTCTGACATAAAAACAGACACATGGATCAATGAAACAGTATTCTGTTCCATTCAAAGAGCCCAGAAATAAGACCATGCTATTATGGTCAATTAATATTTGACAAAGGGGGCAAAAATATACAATGGGTTAAAGGTAGTCCTTTTGATAAATGGTGTTGGGAAAATTGGATAGATACATACAAAAAAATGAATACACAAGAATAAAGTCAAAATGGATTCAAGACTTAAATGTTAGATTGAAACCATAAATATTCTAGAAGAAAACATAGGCAGTAAAATCTTGAACATTTCTTATAGCAGCATTTTTTCTGTTGGAAAAAATAAAAGGTTCTTCTTTTTCACAAAAGAAAAAATAAACAAATGGGACGACATCAAATTAAAAAGGTTTTGCACAGCAAAGGAAAAGGTAACAAAATTAAAAGATAATGCACTGAATGGGAGAACATATTTGCTGATACATTTGATAAAGGGTTAATATGCAAAATTTACAAAAAAACTTATAAAACCCAACACCGAAAAACAAAACAATCTAATTAAAAAATGGGCAAAAGACCTGAATAGACAATTCTCCAGAGGACATACAGATGGCCAATAGACATATGAAAAGATGCTCAACATCACTAGCCGTCAGAGAGATGCACATTAAAACTACAATGAGATATCATCTTACACTTGTCAGAATGGCTATGAACAGTATATCAACAAACAATAAATGCCAGCAAGGCTATGAAGAAAAGGGAACCCTAGTGCACTGTTGGTGGGAATGCAGACTGGTGCAGCTACTGTGGAAAACAGTATGGAGTTAGCTCAAAAAATTAGAAATGGAACTGCCTTGTGACCCAGCAATTCCACTTCTGAAAATATAATCGATGAAACCCAAGCACTCACTTGAAAGAATATACGCACCCCCATGTTTGTTGCAGTGTTTTTACAATAGCCAAGATTTGGAAGCAGCCCAAATGCCCATCAGTAGATGAGTGGATAAAAAAGCTGTGGTACATTTACATAATGGAATAGGACTTGGCTGTAAAAAAAGAAGGAAACCTTACCCTTTTCAACAGCATGAATGACCGGGAAAGTATTATGCTAAGTGAAATAAGCCAGTCAGAGAAAGACAGATACCACATGATTTCACTCATATATGGAATCTCATGAACAAACTGAACTAACAATAGAAATAGAGACAGACTCACATAGGGAGCAGGCTGACAGCTGTTGGGGGTGGGGTAGGGTGGGGCGGAAGGATTGAGTGTAAAGAAAAAAAGAGAAAAAAGCTCATGGACACGGACAACAGTGTGGTGAGTGCCTGGGGGAGGAGGGGGAGGGTCGGTAGGAGAGGGCGAGGGAAGGAGGCTGGACTTGGGGTGATGAACACAATACAGTGTACAGATGACATGTTGTGGGAACGTGCCCCTGGTTCCTGCGTGATTTCGTTAATCGGTGTCACCCCCAAAATTCAATCAAAAGGCAAAAAAGGCGCTGGGGAGACAACAGCCTTTTGGTGCTGTAATGCAAAGTGGGGGGCTATCCACATGGCTAATTTTAGCCTTTTCACCAAAGCAGAACCCAAAAAGAGCAAGGTTTCAGGAAGGTTGGGAGCAGAAAACCGTTAAAATGCACCTCATTTGCTTGTGTAAAATCTCAAGAACCAACAACCTCTGACCGCAGTTTAGAGGTAGAAGAGCCTACTGAGCTTAAGGTCGCCTTGCTCTGGGGCCATCAGTCACCCCTGCTTCCATTAGGGTCCCAGAGAATCAAAATTATCAGAGGCCTGTAAACATTCCTTCCATAACTTTCCATCTTAAAGGGAAATGGCTTGTTCCATAAAAGAGGGAAATGGGGTCCAAAGGGACGTTGAGTATGGATAGTGTTGGTATGGGAATTCTCAGAAACCCCGAATGAACCCATTATCCAAGCAATAACGATTTACATGTACTTTCAGTTTCACTTTGCCGGTGCATTTCTAAGACTCTGTCAAATATCTTTTTACTGTATTATCTGTAAGAGAGAAAATGCCCCCCCAAAACTCTTAATAGGTAGTCATTAATGCATCTTGGGCCGCTTGTGCTCATGTGATTAGTCTGCTATTCAGATGAACATCCAAGCATATTTGGATCAGATCCTGTGACTGAATGGGGACCTCCGGACATCAGAACACTGCCCGATTCTCATTAAATCAGAAGAATCGGGCAGGACGAACACGAAGCAGCGCCAGTCAGTGACCTCCCGGTTCCGGAGAGCACAAAGCCACGGAGCAGGAAGGAAACCTGGGTCACTAGGAGCAAGACGGTGTCAGTGGCCCGGGATGGACCTGCTCTGCGAGCTCCGAGGTAGACGTGCTCCCTTGGTTTAGATGAATACTACGTAGTGATCAACTCAAACCCTTCACAGCCACAATTTTCTCCTATAAACTACCTACACAGTACAGCTTGTGTTAACTTAGTATAATATTACCCAAGACCAGTGCATATCTGGCTCCCCAAAAAGGTCACTTTCGCTCAATGAAACATGCGCCATCACTTTCCCTGGGAGTTCTGGTCACACTTAACTGAAGTTGGGTGGTAGGATCTCACATGACATTCATTCCTGAAACAGGCCTTCATTCCTGGAGTATTTACAGCCCTTGGAATTGACGATAGAGTTCTAGGTCACCACAGAAATGCTGAGTACTTAAACAAGATGCCCAGTAAAACATATTAGCCCCATGGACACTGCTGGTCAAAGTTTAGGTTTACTTACTGTAGCAGTGTGTGTTACAGTGGCCTTGAAATGCTGCAGAGAAAAGCCACAAAGAAAGTCAAGGGCAGGCAGGTATTTCAAACCCACCTGGGACTCCCCCCTGCCCCCTCCCACATAGACTTTAGTTTTAGGATAAATTATTATGAGGAAGCAACTCTGGGTGATGTGCTTTCAGGTGGTGGAACATTTGCTTGCAAAGAGAGTATCAGGAAAATCATGATGATTGGATGAAGGTAGACTGAATTTAAAGATTAATCCGGTTGACATTTGTTTTACAGGGAAGAAAATTGGGGAAGATTAAGAGAGAGGACATGACGTGGCTTACACAGGATCACATGGTCTGGTAGAGACTGGGGGAGAACTGTAAACCAGTGTGTCTCCAGGACCGATGTTTTTATATATTTTCCTGGTGTCCATTTGAATTTTTTCCTCTGGAGCTTTACTGAGGAATCACAAAAGAAAAATATTCAAATACTATTCATCTTCTTTGTAAGCTATAATGCAATACATTTGCCTGATGAGCAAGGCTAGTGACCATTTTTCCTGAAAACTTAAGATGGTCTCTTTGCAATTTACACCCATTTCTGTGTTTGAGTCTTGAGTTTTAGAAACACATAGAAAAACGGTTTATTTGCAAAGGACGCACCCAGAAGCACCTATGATATAGTTAAAGAATTTCTTAGTGTCACCCCAAAAACTTCCAAGTGAGAGTCAAGCACAGTCATGCAGCTACATCTTTGTCACCGGATATCTGTGCCCAACAGTAAAGGAATCCAGAGAAGTTTACCGTTGACTTGCCGGGTGACCTTGCCCAAGTCAGCAGACCTCTTTCTGCTTTTCTTCTTTCCATCTAATAATGAGGCACCATGTAGACAGAGTAACAGAATGGGGGAAGCTTATACAGATTTTGGGGGCTATATGAGTTTTTGAGAACGATAGAAACTGACCTATGTGTTTGTGGCTCCAATCAGCTTAATTTTGGATATAAATAGTCTAGTCCAACCATCTTTATCGTTCGCTTAAGAAACTGGAGTATCTTCCTGATCCGTCTCTGAAAGTTCCACCCCATAGGCCACATTCCATTATAGTCCCCATTCTCTTCCTGTTTTCGGCCCTTGCTCACAGATCGCCACATCCTCACAAAGGTTATGCGTTGCAAAGGAATGGTCCTTCAGGACGCTTTGTTTCAGCAGACCCAACACTAGGTAGCCAAGTGTGTCTCCTCTCCGCACCTCCTAGACGCCCTCCCGTTTTAGGGAGACTGCTGACTGCCGCCCACGGGGCGAGGCAGAAAGAACACCACTGCCACCACCTGGAGGCAGGGAGAATGAGGCACCACCTGAAAGGAAAAGTTGCTCTGTTTCCAAGAGTGAGCAAGCAAGCTCTCTTGCTTGATTCTTTGTCCTTTGCTTTTTCTATCCTTCTTGTACTCTCTCTTGCTCTTCACTTCTTTTTGCCTTTCCTACACATGTGTTAACACTGTCTGAGTTTCACCTACCACCCCTGGTTTCGGAAAAAGGTCCAGGGAATGGTGAGGGGCCCACCCTAAGCTGGGAGATGTGGGAGACTGGAGTGAGGTCACTGTTTTGGAGAACTCATCCAACAGGCCTTATACCTGGGTGCGTGTTTGTAGGTTCTCCTGAATGTGCTGGAAAAGCCTCTTTGGGAGGAAACTTTCCTTCATGCTGCCTGCCGTTCTGTGAGGCTCCACCTGATCGTCAGCCCTGAAATCTAGAGGGCAGGCCCGTGCTTTTCTCACTGTGAGGAAAGCAAGACGACATCTGGCTCCGTTCCTGTCCGCCTGTGACGTGTGAGCTCTGCAGTGCTGCGCGAACAAGGTTCTATTTTATGGGATATCGTTCTATGAGTAGAGATTACTCTAACCAGGGATTTAGGGGAATTGTTATAGATGTTCCTTAGAGTAAGCAATAGGCAGAAAAACAAATAAAACAAAACAAAACAACAACCCAAACCCCAAACCATTCCCAAGTGGACCTTCTGGGCCTCCTTGGAGACTTCCTCCTCTAGAGAGTCCAGAATTCTCTAGGTTCCACAGGTGAGCACTCTAGTCATGAAGAACCATCTACCGGGGGTCAGCATCAGGTTTGAAACCAAAGGGAAGGAATGAACTTGGCTTTCTAAATTACGGTTCATTTTCATTTTAGCAGTTCAGACCATTGTTTCTCATATGGAGCATTTATTTTTTGTAATCCATTTGAGGCCTCCATGGATACCAAGACTGCCTTAGAGGTAACTCGGGGAGAAGGTAGGGGTGGTGGAAAGGGAGGGCGGATGGGGGTGTTTGCCTATCATTTAGAGGAGCTTTATTTCTCTCTGCTTTCTGCATTGCTATTCTGAGATATAGTTGTCCTGAAGAAAAATTTTTGAGGATTTTACAACAGTAAGTACAGACAATTCTTGCTGGTCATATCAATTCTAAGATCACTGAGATACCCATCAAAAGCTGTGTGATTGGTCTAATGTTTCAGCCTTTAATGAACAGTGCTGATCCATTTTTTGCATCAGCTGATGTACCTGAGTCCTGTGCTCTCTAAATATTTTAGGTGGGTTATAGGGATATATTTTGTACTTATTTTTGTGTTTATTTTTGTTCAGTTAAAAAAAAATTCAGATTGAATAAAGGATAAATTTCTGTTAGGCTCGGGTATTCAAAAAGAATTTAGAGGTCTCTTTTCTGGTGAGATAATAGTAAAATCTGAAATTCAGTGCTCTCTTTAATCCTCACTGTTAATATAGCTTAAACAGTATAAGAAATAAATAAGTGAGCTTTACATATTTGATTTTAATTTAGACTCTCTTCTAACTCCTTCAAAACACCTAGCACAAGGTTGAGGCATAGCAGATGTTCAAGAAGTACTATTGACTGAGCTGAGTATTTTAGATTCTAAAATCGAGGAGTACTGAACTGAAGATTTTAGCAATAATACTACATAAACCCCTAATTTCCATCTTCATCTACTGTTTAAATGTTCCTGACGGGGAGAGAGATGGCAGAGTTCTGAGAGATCCATTTTCCTTCTTCCTCCCTCGCTCCCTTCCCTCTGTTACTCCACCAAGCTCAGAAAACCAATAAACTGTTGGAGAAGAAAGTCAGGAAGGAAAGACTTGTTCTACCGTATACACAACTGTATTACAAAGCTCTGATGTCTGTCAGTGTGGTTGATAAGCACAAGAAACACTTCAGACGTTAATACCAGAGAATATTTTTACTGCATCAGAGTAGGAAGAGATTTCTTGTATAGGATGCAAAAGCACTAACCACAAAAGGAAGAACTGCTAAGTTTGACTCTGTTAAAATTAAACACTTCTGCTTACCAAAAAGCATCATTGAGGGTGTGAAAAGACAAAAAAAGTAAAGAGTGGCAGAAGATAATTTCTTCACATGTAATTAATGAATCTCATACCAGGGTGTATAGAGGACTCTAGGAAACCTAACTGAAAATTAAGCAAAAGTCCTGAGCAGGCACATCACAAAAGAAAGCCAAATGGCTAATAAACATATCAAAATTAGTTCAATCTTACTAGTAACCTGGTAAATGCAAATCAAAACTACCGTGGGATACAGACAAAACAGATGGGCCAAAATTTAAAACCCCAGCAATATCACATTTGGTGAGGACATAGATCTATGGAAAATCTCTTATGTAACTGGTGAGACTGCAAACTGGTGCAGCCACTTCGGAAAACTCTGAAGCATTATCTACCAAAGTTGATATCAAATTGAAGATGCATATATAGGGTGGGGCAAAGTAGGCATGTAGTTGGGAGTATACAAAATACAGAGTTTATTCTTGTATTAATAATTTATTAATTATTGTATTATTTTCCATACAAACAGCTATAAACCTGCTTTTGCCACACCCTGTATGTTAGGATCCTAGGAGCAGAATTGCTGAATCATAATGTATGTGCATCTTCAGCATAACTAGATGTATATTATGCCAAGATGCATGAAAAAAATCCCCAGCCATTATTCATAATAGCCCTCATGTAGAATTGACAATGTTGTATTTCTTGATCTGGTTGGTGGTTATACTTGTGTTTATCTTATAATTCATTAAACTGTACATTTAGGCTTTATGCATATTTATCACCTATATTATTTTCGCAAGTTCAACAAATAACATTAATCACTAAAAAATGATTTTTCCTGCATTCCATTTATATTGCTTTTATAAAAACTAAAATGTAAAATATTTTGTCAAATGTGTTTAAGTCCAGATATATTATATATTTACGTATTATTCTGATTTTTTGTTTTAGATTTTATTTATTTATTTTTAGAGAGGGAAGGGAGGGAGAAAGAGAGAGAGAGAAACATCAATGTGCAGTTGCTGGGGCCTGCAACCTAGGCATGTGCCCTGACTGGGAATCGAACCTGCGATGCTTTGGTTCGCAGCCCGCGCTCAATCCACTGAGCTATGCCAGCCAGGCTGATCTTCTTAATAATTCTTTCAAAAATGGAAATAGTTCCTCAAGATGAGTTGCTCTTGATGAAGCATAGAATAGGTCCACAGGAAGCAGTGTATTGTCACATGATCGAGAATGGAAGTCACAATGCTGCTACCTCAGTTTTGGTTAGCTCAATGACCTTGGGAAATTAATTGACCTCTTCTCTCTTCTTTAAAATTAGGCCTTCAAATAAATAATCCCTTAGGTCTTCTTTTTAAGATTTGGTAATCCTATGAAAAAAAGAATCTCTAGAATATCCTGGGTTTCTGTTCTAAAATGCTGTTCTATGATGTTCAGATAATAACCAACTGATATAGTGATACCAAGGAGCATCACAAAGCATGCAACTTCAACTGCTGTTCAGTGGTAACTAGTTGAAGAAAGCTGGAAATTTTATGGCGAGAGCATCCAAAAGCATTAAGCAAAGTTTGTTGAGCGGTGTCGATGTATAGCTCACACGGGTGTAGAAGGTGACTAACAAATCCAGAGCAGGACAGAACTAGTCCAGAAGTTCCTCCAATTTTGCTGAGGCTCCTCAGTACAGTTCATATTACTTGTAGAAAGTAAGTAATAGGTACGGGGCTCTATTCACCTACTTTTCAAATTTTGATTCCTGGAAATATTATGTAATGGTCTTAGTTCATTCATTCATTCAGTCTCCAAGGCCTCCAAGTTTATTCTCTCATGTGTTGGCTCTGGGGAGAATTCAAAGATGGAGGGAATATTATCCTTGCCTTCAAGTTGTTCACAATCTGCCTATTATTTTGGACAAATGGTATCTAATTTTGATTAACGTGGAACCTGAAAAAATGTTGTTGACTGACACTGATTTATTAATTGATGAAACAGGAAAAGAACTACCAACTGAAAGTTGACAGAACTGTTTGACCAATTCAAAAAGAAAGGAGCAATTATTCTCAAGCATATCCTGCATTAGAAAGTAATTCTAACAGTGTCAGAAAATTTTTATGCTGTAATGTTATGTTGAAAAGGTGAAAAATGGAGGATGCAGCGTGATCTAAACTATGGAATATAACGTAGAAAAATACACAGGGCAGATGGACAGCTGTGGGAGGGGAGAGGGGGCCTGGATGACAGGCGGTGAAGAGGTTAACCAAAGGGTATTTCCGCCTGATCCACGGACATGGACACGATATGGGGACTGACTGAGGGAGAGGAGAGGACGGGCCGGGTGGAGGTGGGAAAAGGGGAAAAAAGCGCACGTTACAAGGGAAAAGTACATTGAAATGGGAGTATCTGGGATTAAATTTATTTACGACAAGGGTTTATTTTCCATATGAACAGAAAACGATATACACGTATTTCAAAAAAGACCAATAAGATAGTGTAAAACTTTTCAAAAGCAGAGTAAAAATAAACAAAAGCAAAACCAAGTCTCTGCTTCCTTTACTGAGAATTAATCCCATTGAGCCAGGGCACTGAAGAACAGAAATACTTCGCACTGAGAAACATAGTTTACTTAAAATAAAGTTCAGCAGTAGACGGAGCGGAGAGTCAGAGAATAGGAGGAAAGAAAATGCTACCCTATGATTGGGAGAGAATTTTGCTGGAAAAAAGTGCCCATTTTTCCAGTAATAATATTTTTGTTTTGCCTGCTAATCATACTGTGTCTGCCAATGGCATTGTTCTCTAGTGACAGTGAGAGATAAAAAGTGACAGACACGGGGTGTGCAGCGAGGGGGGGGGACATTTTCCCTTGCAACAGGAAGATGAAGAGGCTTGCTTCCCCGAGTCTTGTGTCTTTTACTCCTGCCTCTGAAGAGTAACAGTTTTAGCTTAATTCAATTTTTCTTTTTATGGTGTTTTGGTTAGTCGTGTTTCATATTTTGGTTGAGGTTTAATTAATATACAATGCAACATGCCATTCTTGCTATCCGCTGTGACGTTTTGATAACTGTGGTAAGACACAGAACAAGAAAGGTCCCCTGTGCCCCTTTTCCCGTCAGCTCCCCGCTCCCTTCTCAGTCACGTTCCGATTGCTATCACCATACGTCTGCTTTGCCTGCTCTTGAATTTCATAAAAATGGAATCAGATAGTAAGGTGGAATGACAGAGCTTTGATAGCAAAGTCTACATTTAAGTTTGTTGCTCAAAAAACAGTTCCAGGATGTTTAAGAACATTATAGAGCTCTTCCTACAAACAGGTGAATGTCTCATTACAACAGCAATCAAATGGGATCAAATTGCTTTTTCCTTTTGCTCAATTCTCCTAGTTGAAACTTTGGGCCCTCCAAGCACAACTTGCAGGATGGTAGAAACTGGCCATCAAAAGACCTGGGCTGCATTCCTATTAATTCTGCTAACTGGCTTCATAGGTTTGCCTCAGTTATCTGCTTCACCTCTGCCCTCTTGAGTTCCTTACTCCCTAAAATGGATATAACTCCAATAGTCCCTATGTACATTAATAGTGGGGTCAGGATTCCTTTCAAGGCTCCTTGCCTTCTCATATATGTAGGAGTGGTGGTGCACATGCTCGCTCCAGGCCCCCGCCTACACAGGCCCAGGCCTTCCCATTCATTGCCATGGCCATCTGACTCCTCGCAGGGATCCCTGGACCACTGTCCCACTTTCCGCTGGTCAGCTTCTGGCACCTCACAGCCAGCCTGTTCAAGATACTGCTGTGGCCCTGCACCACTGCACCCCGAGGGGAGACCCGGTCCTCTTTAATTCCTCCAAAGGATAAGCATGCCAAGGCTGCCGTATTTAGCTTGACTCTGTGGGCATGTAAACAACATACACCCAACAGCTGCAGAACATGCATCCTTTCAAAGCACACGTGGCACATTTTCAAAATCTTTGACCATGTAATGGGTCAAACATAATTTCCAAGCATAGAAATCATATAGAGCATGTGTATCGACACAAAACAAGTAAGAAACCAATGGAAAATATGTATTCTTGAAGCACTATCAAAAAGGACAGAACATTGGAAGGAAACTTAAGAAATGGCCAGGCAGAAGAGAGGAGGCAGCTTCCTAGAGGTTGCCGACACCCAGCGGGCAGCCACCTGCTGGTCTCGCCGCCATCTACGCGGATCGGTCAGTGTGTTCTTCCTGATTGTGCCGTGTCTGGTGAGACTGGCTGTTAGTATTCTGAACAGAACCCCATCTTTACAGGGAGGGCATCCTCTGGGTTCTGGCAAAAGTTTGGGTGAAAAAAGCCACGTGACAAAACTCATGCTTGGAATAATCCCATTTTGTAAAATAAAGGAGTGTGTATATTCCTAAAAATAATAGTTTACATTCATTTAATTGTACAAAATGGTAACTTATTTAATCTTTAAAGTATCCTTGTGAGGCTGGCAGTGTAATTATTTCCACTTTACAGGTGAGGAAACTGAGGCTTAGAAAGATTCAAGAGCTTGGTCAAGGTTATATTGGTAGGAAATAATGGGCTCGGCAGTCAGCCTACGCGGCCCCCTGAATATTTATTCATAATTTTGTGATTGCTCGAAAGGGCAACGAGAAAGTGGACAGTGTTTGGGGTTGGGAAATTTGATTGGGATGAGTGGGGGACAGGTTTAGGACTAGTGTTAAGAAAATATTGTTGTATTTTCCCTCAGTTACACTTTGTATACTTTTCAATCATTTAGATTTTATTTTTCAAGGAGTATGTTGTGTGCTTTTACTGAGAAAAGTTAGCTAAAACAAGGGAGCAATAATTCAATCCAGTTCCACCAGCCTGTCCTTGGGACGGCCTCCCACGGGGAGAGGATCAGAAAGGCACTCTGCGCATTGAGCTAAGGGGCGAGGAAGACTAGCGTGGCTTTGCCCAAGTACAGCCCCCATCTGTATTAGACATGCTTTGTATTTCCTTAACACCTCATCTGAATTGCCCCAAAGGCTAAGTACGTAACTCATTTATCCTCAAAGCACCCTGTGCGTTCCCAGGTGCCATCTGAGGGTGTGGCCCGGAGTGGTGATAGCCCAAGCATAGCTCCTACCCACACTCAGGGAGTCCAGCCCCCGGAGGGAAATCTCTTCAGCTCCGTGTAGCCTCTGATCACCGTCAACTAAAATCAAGGTCATCTTCATAATAATCATTCCCAGCCTCGAGGGGATACTATTCATTAGCCTAAAATTATAAAGGGCTTGAGAATGCCAGGTACTCCCTGCTGAATGAGAGGGAAATGACCATCTGGCTGGGAGCTGGAGGAGGGAGGAGGGTCGGGACGAGTCTCAGCCAGTCACACGGGGAGGCTCAGGGCAGCAGGGAGAACAGCATGGTCACTGTCCTGGGGCTCAGCGCCCTCCTTTAACCACAGCAGACCACGTTCTCGGCCTCCAGTAATTAGAAATTACTTCAGCACATAAACAGGCACTTTATAATGTTTTCTTTTTACAACGGGCAGCACGCTTCTCCTTTCCACGGGGAGAGGGGAACCAGTGTTGGCTGCCCACGGTCCCCACCTCCTTCGCAGCCCAGCCCCACTTTGGGCCGCAGAGAAAGCAGCAGTCACATCTGCTCTGAACCCCGGGCTCCCTCCCAGGGCCCCCGGCTCCAAGGGAGCTGGGAAAATGGCCCCCTTCAGTATATATCACCACTGCCTGCGTGGATGGCCTGGAGTCCCCGGCCACCAGCCGCAGGGCCCTCCCCCTCTTCGCGTTCCCATTCTCCCATCAACAAGTTTAAGAAAGCTCTCCACAGAAAGCCTCATTATTGACACGGACACTCTTGCTCAGAACACTCTTCCCATACACCACTCCGTCCAGCGGTGAGTGATAACAACTCTGTTTGTGTTTAATTAGCTCTTGGTTTACCGGGCAGTTTGTGTTGAGGGTGTGGCTGTTTTAGCTGGTCATGCAGTTGACAGAAATATATGTGTATTGATGTGGGTCCTCTGCGTGTGCCCTCTCCATGCTCTGGTCTGAAAGCCAACAGTCCCTCATTACACTACCAACAAGGCACATTGTGGGGACGTTTATGCTTTGATTTCATTCCCTAACATTGGAAGGATAAAGCTCGTTCTCAGTCCCTACATATCTGGCCAGGCAAATGTCCATGTTGCTTATCGCCAGGCAGAGCCAGGTGAGCTGCTGTCACCGCTCTGTGTCACGGTTCTAGGGGAGAGTGTAGCTTTGGAGGCAACTCCCCAGGCAGCTGGCTACCTGCCCTGACCCGAAGTGTCATCTGCTCATTTCTCGAATGTTTATTTCTCTTATTTTTAAAATCGTGTCCCTCATAGGATCCATGTCATGACTTATATTCATGAAAATATCTAAAATAGAAGCATGATTATAAAGTAGTGGATTATTTGTTTAAACAAACATTACAGAATGTCCTCATCTAAATGTGTTGTCCCTTTTAGAGTAATCACTACTGAAAGTCGTACACATAGTCCCCAAATGGTAACATTGTGTAATATATTTGAGAAATTCTTCTTGGAATTACCTGGGACGTACTATGTAAAGATGAAATGAAATAAAAATTTTCTTAATTTAAAAGTAATACATATTTACACTGAAGGCTTTGATTTTTGTCTTGTTCTCTGTAGTTTTCTGAATTTCTAGTTATAATTCTAAAACCTAGAGATAAGTATGCTTAACATGTATTTCTTTCCTGTCTTTTTTTCTGAGTTGTGGCCTATTGAATAGACTCAATGGTGATGAGTCTTCATCCTCTAAGGGTAATTGTGAAATTTAGACTGTAATTTCATTTCACTGAATTCAGCAATGATTTTTTGAGTGTCTCTCCATGCAAGGAGCTAAATAGAATAAAAAGATTGGCAAGATGTATTCAGACTGATGTTTTAAAGAGGCCATTAACTGGTTCAGAATGTAATGCCAAATGAAACTACAAAAAAATATTTTGAATGATTGCAACATCATTGGAGTAGGTGTGTCTCCCAAGAGGGCACCTCGGAGAGGGCAGTACAAACAGTTGTGCAGTGCCTGAAATGGTAAAAAATGAACACGGCCCACATGATATGCTGAATAAAACTGTTTGGGGTAACCAGTAGCACACCTTGGAACTAGAACTGCCCTGATGCTAAGGTGAGAAGACGAACAAAGTGGACCTGTATCCCAGTCAGCCTGCGATCGTCCTGGTTTATGCCTGTTGTCTTGATATTATTAGTTTCAGTGCCCCTTTCCTCTATGAAGAGCACTGACTCGGGAGGTAAATCAATGACCACCTTAAAAATAGAGACATTTGCTGTTGGTATCTTCCTCCTTGCCTCCTAAGTCCCGAAGGGCAGCACTCTGGTTAGTTTAGTTAGTTAGGCCTGTTGGTCTGCCCTGAGCAATAGCCTATGTATTGGTCCTTTATCTATTATTGTCATCAATTAAAACATATGTTTTAAATTTCCTAAAGAAATACAAGGAACTAATAAACAGTGAAACAATATTTAATCTTAACTTTTTTTTAAAGATTTTATTTATTTATTTTTAGAGAGGGAAGAGAGGAAGATAGAGAGAGAGAAACATCAATGTGTGGTTGCTGGGGGTATGGCCTGCAACCCAGGCATGTACCCTGGCTGGGAATCGAACCTGGGACACTTAATCTTAACTTTTTAATTGAAGAGTAGCATATTTAAAAAATGAGTTACCAATAACAAAAGTGAGTAAGAGTGTTTTTGAGGCAGATAATCTGTGAGAGAGTGAAATTATTAAATCTCTTAAAGATAATTTGGTCACAAGTCTCAGATTATGCGGTGGTTGAGACTGTGGAACTTAGAGCCTGAGAATGGATCCCCACTCCACCACTTAGCACAAGCATGGCCTGGGGAGTTATCCACTCTCTTGGTGCCTCAGTTTTCTCACTAGTAAAGAGGAGATAATAATTGTGTTTCTCATAGGGTATTGTTAGGGATTAAACGATATCACATCTATTACATCCAACATACATACTACATGAATTCACTCCTGATGAGTAGAATGATCATTTACCAAAAAGTTAGGAAACAGGACTTCCGGTCAAGATGGAGGCATAGGTAGACACACTATGTCTCCTCGCACAACCAAAAGAAGGACAACAACAATTTTAAAACAAAAAACAAACTGACAGAAAACTGAACTATATGGCAGTCTGACAACCAAGGAGTTAAAGAAGACATATTCATCCAGACCGGTAAGAGAAATGGAGATGGGCACCTGGGCGGAGAGGACTAGTGGCAAGGTGGCAGCTGGCAGACCCGGTGAGGGGACAGATTGTGGATGGGGCCATCCCACAGTTGTGCACAGATAAACTGGGAGAAACAACTGAGGAGCTGGACGGACTGTGCAACCCAGGGTCCCAGCACAGGGAAATAAAGCCTCAAACCACCAATTGAAAATACCTGTGGGGGTTGAGGCACAGGGAGAAACTCTCAGCCTCACAAGAGAGTTCTCTGGAGAGACTCACAGGGTCCCAGAATGTACACAGGCCCACCCACCAGGAATCAGCACCGGAAGGGCCCAGTTTGCTTGGGGGAAGTGAGGGAAGTAACTGAAATCCGGGGGAGAGTGGAGCAAGAGCCATTGTTCCCTCTCGGACCCCTCCCCCACATACAGTGCCACAACGCAGTGATGTGGGTTACCCCGCCCTGGTGAACACCTAAGACTCCGCCCCTCACTGTGTAACAGGTGCATCAAGACAAAAAAAAAAAAAGGGAGCCCAAATGAAAGAACAGTTCAAAGCTCCATAAAAAATACAACTAAGTGATGAAGAGATAGCCACCCTATCAGATGCATAGTTCGAAACATTGGTAATCAAAATGCTCACAGAATTGGTTGAATTTGGTCACAAATTAGATGAAAAATGAAAGCTATGCTAAGTGAAGTAAAGGAAAGTGTACAGGGAACCAATAGTGATGGGAAGTAAACTGGGACAGAAATCAATGGTGTGGACCAGAAGGAAGAAAGAAACATCCAACCAGAAAAGAATGAAGAAAAGAAGAATTCAAAAAAATGAGGAGAGGCTTAGGAACCTCCAGGACATCTTTAAACATTCCAACATCTGAATTATAGGGGTACCAGAAGGAGAACAGGAAGAGCAGCAAGTGGAAAAGTTATTTGAACAAATAATGAAGGAGAACTTCCTCAATCTGGCAAAGGAAATCGACTTCCAGGAAATCCATGAAGCTCAGAGAGTCCCAAAGAAGTTGGACCCAAGGAGGAATACACCAAGGCACATCATAATTATATTACCCAAGGTTAAAATTAAGTAGAGGATCCTAGAAGCAGCGAGAGAAAAGGAGACACTTCCCTACAAAGGAGTTCCCATCAGGCTGTCAGCTGATTTCTCAAAAGAGACCTTACAGGCAAGAAGGGGCTGGAAAGAAGTATTTGAAGTCATGAAAGGCAAGGACCTACATCCCAGATTGCTCTATCCAGCAAAGCTTTCATTTAGAATGGAAGGGCAGATAAAGTGCTTCTCAGATAAGGTCAAGTTAAAGGAGTTCATCATTACCAAGCCCTTATGATATGAAATGTTAAAGGGATTTATCTAAGAAAAAGAGGATAAAAAATATGAACAGTAAAATGTCAGCAAACTCACAATCATTAACAACCACACCTAAAACAAAAACAAAAGCAAACTAAGCAAACAACTAGAACAGGAACAGAACCACAGAAATGGAGATCACATGGAGGGTTATGAGCACGGGAGTGGGAGAAGGAGAGGGGGGGAAAGGTACAGAGAATAAGCAGCATGGACGGTAGGTAGAAAGTAGGAAGGGGGAGGGTAAGAATAGTGTAGGAAATGTAGAAGCCAAAGAACTTATACATACGACCATGGACATGAACTGAAGAGGGGAATGTGGGTGGGAGGGGGTGTGCGGGGTGGAGGGGAGTGAAGGGGGGAAATGGGGCAACTGTGATAGCATAATCAATAAAATATATTTAAAAAAACAACACAAACTTATGAAACAACATTGAAAAATAGCAACTTTATCCATGTATTCAATCATTTAGCAAATGGGGTTTAGAGACCGATAATAAATTCAGGTCTATTCTAGACACAGAGGGTATCAATAATAAAGATGACAGATTTATTTCCTATGATTTTCCTGCCTGAAGGGAAGGAAAAACATGAAATGATGGATTAAAACCAAAGTATTATGAGCAGTAAGATGGAGGGGTTGTGCATCAGGGGGTTGTGCTCACGTGCCCGAGAGCCCCCTTCCAAAGTCACACATAGGTCTTTGATGGGATGGTCTATGGAAAGCACAGACTGATAGAAAGATTTTATATCTCAGCCTATTTCCAGTTTTACTGAGCAAAGTTGGGTTATTTTGAAGATTCTTAACCTAATGCCCTCATATCAAGATGCAGTCAAATCCTGCAAAGAGGCGGGTGGTCTTCGATTCAGATGGGAGCGTGAGTCCAGCTCCTAATGCTGTGGTGCTTGCTCATCTGATTTTCCAAGCTTCTGGGGTAGAAGCCCAGTCTGTAGGCCTTAGTCTGAGAGTAAGGTCTCTTACCTCTTTTTCTCAGCAGCTAAGTTGTCAGACGGGAAGCTGAAGGTACATTATCTAAGAGAGGAGATGCAGCTGTTCGCCTCCCTAAGCGCCCCACATGGTTTTCTCGGATTAGTTGCATTTCCAGGAAGTTTCAGAATGGGCCTTGACCCTTTATGATATCACGCGTTCTCGAAGTTGTTCTTTAATCTTACGCTCTGAGCATTTTGTTGAAAGTTACCATAAAAAATAGCCCTCTGAAACCCACTCCTTAATTTGCTGTAAATGTAATGAGGAGTAGGTCCTTAAAATACTCCTTATCTCTTATGTAAAAGCCTGCATGCATTCTGTTTCAACTTTCATGCTAAAGATAGTTTTACCTCCTTTTTAGACACTGGACTCCGTCTTCCTCTCTGATGAGGTTCATGGCCTTGGCTTCGGGGCCCGCAATTGAGGCCCAGGCAGAGCGGAGCCACTTTTACCCTGACAGCTGGCACGTTTGCATTCTCAATCTTCTTTTTCTACCTTGTTTTTATTTTAAATTGACAATAGGTTTAATTAAAAGACATTTCAATTCTTTGTGATAAAAAGGATGGGTAGAAGTAAAGAAGCTAAATACATAGCACATTGTTATCATAAATCAATACATAGTAGTAGACACAGTGTATTTGACAGTTTTAGTTACCATGAAAAAAACCAGTAAGGAATGAATTAATGACTGAGAAAATGGAGCTCAGTCATCTTTGGCATAGGTGAGGCCGCTGCCAGTTTGTGCCCCAAACTCAGGGGGCCCAATGGCAATGTTACAGGTATGCCCCACAGAGGATGCTGATCTCTGCCCCTGTCTTTGGAACTTCACTGTCCTAGAAGGAGATGGAAAAGGTCCCAGACCAAGGGAGAGAGAGAGAACACGCAGTACTCATTTCCGTATACAATGTGTTCTCAGAGCTCACGACTTAAAAATAGACCCGTGCAAGGCAGGAATCCTTAAAGCATGCTGCATCTTGACTCGGCATGCCTGGTGCCTGTCATCTGTTTAGACACTAGTACAAATAAATGAACGGCCCACGGGTATGCGAGGCATACGGATATTTATGAAGCCTTATTAAAAGAGCAGAGGCCTAGTGAGTTATGAGTGGGAGGATTTAGAGCTTTCAGGGTTTAGAATCATCTTGAGGATTGTCTAGGAATCCATTTGCAGCAGGAGGAAAGGAAGGGAGGAGGTTGCACTAGCCGTGTCCAGGCCCTGTGCTAAGTGCTTTCACATATACCTTCCTTTTAATTAGCTCTGACAGCCTTTACTGAAGATGGGCAATGGTAGTCACACGCTTTCTCGTTAAGAAATAGGACATACTCCCTCACTTCTTCACCTCTCTCCCTCCCTCTCTCTTCCTTTCTTTCTTCCTTTCTTTCTTCCTTTCTTTCTTCCTTCCTTCCTTTCTTTCTTTCTTTCTTTCTTTCTTTCTTTCTTTCTTTCTTTCTTTCTTTCTTTCTTTCTTTCTTTCTTTCTTTCTTTCTTTCTTCTCTCTCTCTTTCACAGTACAATTTCCCTTGTTGAAAAATAATAGAAACTTGAATCATAACTTTTAAGCACTGTGATTTTTAATCTAACTCCAACTAATGTTTTAAAATAAAGTTAAGAAATTAACTCTTCTCAGTGTTAATGGAGAGGCTCTTCTGAGGATAATATTGACAGTTTTGTGTGAAAACAATCACACAAAAGTTTACAGATATTGGCTCTATATTGGTTATAGCAGATCAAGTTCTGGGGCATGGGTGCAACTTGGAAAGTGTGAGCAATAAAACAAGGACAAGGACTGGATCCATTAGGGACCACCTTTCATCAAAGATGAACTCTTGCTATGGTCTGAAACTAGCTACCACATTGAGTCACATAGTACTCACGCTGGTCACTCCTTTTTCTGGTCTCCCTCTTATAAAATCTCTCTCTTTTTATCTATCTATCTATCTATCTATCTATCTATCTATCTATCTATCTATCTATCTGCCTGTCCATCCATCCATCCATCCATCCATCCATTTATTCAATGAATAACAAAATAAGTTTTTCTCCTCATGAAATTTATTAGGTAGAAAAACTCTTAACAAGGTGAAAAGATTTTATACTTCTCTCACCGAAATTCCAAGTGCCTTTTTATAGTTAGCTATTTTCAAAGATGTGAAAATTTGTTCATAGTTTATGCCAGGCAAATAGACTTTTTATACTTACTGGAAACATAGGAATCATAAAGACCTCAGAAAAAAGAAGGGAGCTTATATATATTCTTGCTCAAACTACTATTTTCCAGATAGAGAAATGGAAACTAAGAGGGTTGAAGGGGATTATTAAAAGCAACAGCACTGAGATTCCAGGGTCCTTTTTGCTGGTTCATAGTTGAGATACTGTTCCGAGTGTCATTTTAGCACAAGCTCCACACGTACCAGTGCTTTTACTTATTTTCTAGGTTGTACAGGATGGTGAAGCTTAAAGTAATTTCAGAGATCATTGAAGCCCTAACCTTTCATTTGAGGACAGTACGGCCTAGAGAGGTGAAATGCCTGAAGTCACACAGCTAAGGAGTGGCTGAGTCGGAACCGAATCCAGATGATTAACTCCTACACCAAGTCCTTTCCCATCCCAGCCAGGGCAACATTAGCTCCATAAATAGGGAGGCCGATGAAGTTGTTTTCCAGCACAAAATACTTTTAAGAAAAGGATTTAGAAGTGTTACTTCAACAGCAGGAGTCTATCACCAAAGCCCACAGCAACTAGGGATTAGCAGGGCTAATTTTACTTATTATTTATCAGTCCAGGATTAGCGGCTTTTCTTGGAATGTGCAGCTCAGCATGAGCATCGAGCCTTCTGCTTTATTCCACAGTTACACTAGGGCAAGCTGGACCGCAAGCTCAAATAACCTTCTTCAAGGTTATATATTAAGTCATCAGCCCAAACAAATCAGAACTCAAGGTGTTCTTGGTCAAGTCCATTTCCAGACAAAAATGATAAACAAAGCAGAAGGTGTTTTATTTTCAGTATCTCCTCTTTTCCCCTGTGTCTTCTCTTTTCCTCCATTATTTTAGCATGTTAGCCCTGGGACACTGTGGGGACATGGATATACGTAGGAAAGAATAACAAAATATGGAGCACGAATACGTGTAAAACAGGAAATCAAGGAACCTGGGTCTGAATTAAATGTGGATAGCTAGTCAAGAGTCAGAAGCCAAAATGTATAGGTGAGTTCATGGCCAGTTTAAAACACTGAGCTGGAGGCTAGCTAGGGATCCAGGCAAATAGATGGGCAAGGGGTAGGGTAAATGGTCCTGGAGTTTTTCATCTGTTAAGATTGGATAGAGGTACAAAAGAGGGTTTGTGGAATTTGTTTGTGGTCAGACACGAAGTATGATGAAGTCAGGATTCAAACCCATGTCTGCCTAATTATTAACCTCCTGTTCTTTCCACTGTATTCTTGGCCCTTCATAAGACTGGTTGTTGGTGGGTGGGGAGAAAAGGCACATCTTCTTCCTGACTACTCACTTCCCTTCTCACCTTTCTTGTGGCACCCAGGTCACTTCTGAGTCACATAGGTAAAGTCTCAGAGTTCAAAGCCTAGAGTACATGGAAATACAATCTTTGATTCAAGTGGAATGTCATTTCAGATGTAATTGTTGAGGCTGGAAAAAAAGGACTATGTTAAAAACTCTCTCTTGAGTAGATTTAAATGCTGAATGCTCTCCTTTTCTGTACCGCAGAGGTGAGCTCAGATGCCACACCTGCATTTTCAGAGACCAGGCCTGATTTTGGGCGGGAGGGGTGATGTTTGCTCCAGGCAATGAGGTAAGTGACTAAAAGAGTCAGGGTGAGCAAGGGTGGGGCTCTTCCTTCCCAGGTCTCAGGTGGAGCTTCTAAGTTGACAGCAAATTCTCCTTTCATTTATAAATGGACTGTGTTTGCTCTGGAAGCATCTGAGAGGATAAATATGGGATCCCACAGAAGCCACAATGTTATTTTTGCAGTGTCTTTTCTCATTATAACTTCAGTTCAAGTCCCTTCTCCCCGCCCCCTCCCCAACTTGTTTTTTTTTTTTTTTTTTTTTGGAGAGGGGAGGTTTGTTTCTTATGGGTGAATGCATGTGCACGTATAATTATGCATATAAATATACACACAGCTAGAAGCTTTGTCCACTTGAGAGTCCTGAAAAAATGCACAGGTAGACCCTCCCGATAACCTCACCTGATGTAAAGATGTTTATAGTATTACTTTTCTGACTTTTTTCTGATAGGTGAGGTTATTCTGAAACGTGGTTCAAATGCGGTCAAAGTGTATCTTGGAAAAATATGGAATTCTAAAAAAAAGGTACAAATTGTATAATGATGGTGTGATGCGGGTGAATGTTCTCTTAGTTATTGTAAAAGACATTTGATAGCGTGTCATATATATGAGGCAAGCTAATTTTTACTCTGAGAGATAGCAGAATATATTTAAGACCTGGGTAAAAAAAAAAAAAGCTTGTCCTTAGTTTAGATTTAAGGCTAAATTCCACCTTAGTAAGCAATGTTTGAGGCATCCTTCCATGGCTGAGAGAATAATGCAACCCCCCAGCTATGTGCCCATGTCCTAATCCCTGTGACCTGCGAGTATGTTGGGTTACCTGGTAATGGAGGATTAAGTCATTTAATGTCTCTGGGCCTCAGTTTTCTTGTCTTAAATGCACCCATAGAAATCTGTCCTGTCTCAAACTTTTTCTTTTTGTCCCAGATTTTGTCAGTTGTCAAGGTGTTTAGTGAAAAGTGAAAAGACGTTATACAACAAGTTTGTTTGCATGTTCATGTCTAAAGAATTTGCTAATTTGTTAATGTGAAATTTTACTAATTTGCCCACATTGACTAGTTCAGTGATGAAAGCTCAGTTTCTTTTTTAATAGGTTGGACCATAAGAAATAGCCATTTTTGTAGCTTCCACATGGCCACATAATAGCTATTTCATAGAGCTCCACTTAATATACTATATTAAAATAACATTTTGGGTCCTTTTGTATAACCCCAAAGGTTGTACGTGAATTAGGAGGCTGACTCTGACTGCTCTGTTTCCCCAGTTATTTCCCATCATAGTAACCTATTGATTTGCTTCCTAGAATTTTGAGATTTGTAGTGTATATGTTTGTTAGCTTGTCTAATTGCTATTTCTGGAAGACTACTAACTTCATGGAGGCAGACTTTTTACTTCATCACCGTATATTCAAAGTCTAGTACAAATCCTGAATTGCAGGCTCTATAACTATTTCTAAATGTGAAAATAGAATTCCTTCAACTTATGAGTCTAATTAAGGTGACAATATCATGTAGGTTTTAGAGCTTCCTGGAAATACGTTTTCTACATATAATTTAGTTAATACTTATCAGTGGTTTCACTTTAATTTTCATAAAGTTTAGAATTGCTTCCACCTAATTTTGAGTGCCAACTGCAAATACCATGCCATCTGAGCATGAAAAAGGAGAGTCTACACTGTTATGAATGCTTTTCCCTGAATTATTCTTGATAGCCAAAGACCAAGGCCTTGATTCTCATCATGGTTCAATGGTACCCCTGAGTTGCAGCTTTGGGAAAGGACATAGAGATGAGTTACCTTTCCTTTATGGGAACTCTCCAAGACTGGTGCAAATCTGTTCAGTTTCTGACACTTTCCCAGAAGATTCTACACCTAGCTTTTGGAGCCATTTCTACTGTACACCGTATATCAGCCTTCATGGTCAGTGCTTTCTTCCTCCCATTTACACCTCTGTGCTCAGCTCTGTTTGTTTTTGTGAAGTGAAAACAGCAAATGGTTCTCATCTTTCGGGTGAGGATTCTTCAAAGGCCAGAAAACCATCTTTCAATTGCTAGTCCTCCTTGTCTCATGTTCATGTGGTTTTGAGATGTTTTAAATTAATCGCTAGGAGTCCCCCATCTCCAGGCAAAACTGTAGCAAAACAGCAATCCTGATGTCGGTGTGCATGTCAAAACATCACTCTGACTCAAGGAACTGGAATGTAATTTATTATTAGGGATGAACTCTGTGAAAACAATTCCACAGGTCAAAATAAAAGATCAAAAAGAAGAGTATCTTTGGGCCCCAGGGAGAATTAGATCTGATGGTATCTGGTGCAACTTGTAAATGCGAACATTTCTAAGGGCAACACAGGACCAGAAGATAGCAGCTCAAAGAGGATTGTTCTTGAAAACATTCCTGCCCTTTTGATGCAAATCCAGAGGAAATACTAAGACATTGACTACATTTTTTAACTTATATCAAGTGCCTGCTTTCTTCTAAAGTTCGCTTTGTTTTCTTTTCAACCTGCACAGCTGCTACAATGGGTGCTGCTGCTTGGCATGCAGATGTGAAGAACCAACTAGCCAAAGTAAAGGGGAAGGAGAGACCCTTGAGCCTTACATATCCATGACTCGGTAGGGCTTGTGATAACATTTAAAAGAGAAGACTGACTGCCAAAGGAATTTCAGAAAAGGTAATAATCATGTTTCCTACTATCAGGTACAGTGTCAGGGAAACGTGAAGTGTTGGGTGTGAAGATAAAATCAGGAACCCCGAAGTCCTTTGGGGATACTGCAGCAATGGTGGCAGTGAGTGGAGCAGCCCCTGTGATGTGAAGGAGGTAGACCAGTCCTGCGTTTGTTCATGAAGAAATAAGCTTTCTTGATGCATCTTCTCAGAAACACTTCTCTTTCCATCTGCTGCGATACTACCTTCATCTAGATAGGGGGTTCTCCTATGTACTCTCTTTCAATTATGGCTAATCTGCTTTCAGCCCCCCTGAGAGCCTTCCCCTAAGGCTCCATTCTCTCCTGTGATCCACGTCCATTTTCCCTCTGAGAATGAACCATGCTCTGGCCTCTAGCTGTCACCCAAACTCTGGACCTTGTATTTCCAATTGCCATCTAGAATTCTAGATTTGGGATAGATATTGTAGTAGATTGTCAGGGTGAATGACCTTCGTAGGAATGAGGCACTCCTCTCACTGATTAGAGAAGAACAAACAATTTACTGCTAACAATCTATACCTGGGGGTAGATGTTCAATGATCTTTAGCAGAATCTAAATTTAAGTACATTATTCTGCTTATAGGGAATCCGAGATATGTTTTTGACATGCATTCACATGAATTATTATGAGCAAAACTTTATATAACAGATGACAGGGGGTAATTATTAATATTCTTTACAAGTTATTTAAGGTCACTAGTATTGGGCTGATGAGTGACAAAGAGAAAGTGGAATTCCTTGGCTCTCCTTCTGTTCACACCATCTTAGGCTTTGCCCTGACTTTGGGGCAAGGAAGCTATGTCTCCAATGCTTTTGCACGAGTCAGTCACAGGCTGAGAGCTGCCAGGGCGACTTCCGGCTCCCGGCCTGTGTGGGCAGAATCTCAGGAGCACTCTAGCAGTCCTGCAAAGGAAGTCATGCTGTTAAATGCTGGAACAAAAGCATCCATAGGCCAGGGAAGGGCCACACAGAAATGGTAGGCAGAGCACTGGTAGTATTCACCACACCAAAAAAAAAAAATTAGTGTCTCATAAAACATAGCATTGATATTATAAGTCACTTCTGTCTCTTAGAAATTCCAGAAAAGATTGAAATACATTGGTTTCCAGAGTGACATTGTCACTGCTCAAGACTTAACCTTACCACTGCCTTTAAAGATGCTCCAGTGGGACTCCTCTCCCCCACTCCCTTGGCTGTGGTGTGTGAAGGTTTCATCTGGCAGCAAGGATGATATCGGATGGCGTACCGAGGAGCACCTGGGACAAAGAGTGCTGTATGTGAGGGGCTGTATATGGTGAGCTGCGGCCAGCACAGCCCCACTTGCCCTTCCTGCTCACAGAACGCCAATTTCTAACGGGCTTTGGGATGCTACAAGAGATGGGCAGTCATGGTAAGAGATGCCAGAGAAATTCTCAAGAAAAAAACATTTGGATCTACTTTTGGGTAAAAAGTTAGTGAGAGGTATGACTGAAAAGAAGAGATAAGACAAGAAAAAAAAAGAAAAGAAAAGAAAGAAAGAAAACCTAAAACAAAGAAAACTCAAACACATCAATAAATATTGCACTTCCAAAAAGCATGCTTAGGATCCGTCCCCTTATTCCAGCGTAGTGGTCATCATTCAATTGCTTCCTGGGACAGCTGTGAGCTAGATAAGACACTTAATACTTTTACTTTGAGGCTATGCCTTGGCTTGGTCACAAAAATGTGAAACACAACTTACTCAATTGTTTTGCCTATCAGATGTCACTCAAAGTGACTTTTAATTGTTTACAAAAATTTTCAAACAATCACCCTCAAAGGATTAACATTTTCCACCACTGAAAGCATTACCTAGCTCTACAAAGCATTAGGTCAAAGATAAATAAAGATATTTAGATATCAAAATATCTAGATAAATAAGTCCCTCAAACTCTCAAGTAGGAATTACTTGGATATTCATGTGAATGTGGCTTTTTTTCCCCACATTATCCAGATACATTATTGATTTTCTTCTGCAAAGCATAGTGTGTTTTGAGTTTGTTATGATTAGTGTGTCTTAGCAATCATTACATTTTCCGTATTTCATAGTTTAAAAAATAGGCACATACGTAATACAGCACCGAGGCTCGACTCCTCTAGGGGCATGAAAGAAGCACAGGTCAGAGTTCCCCACAAAGCCCACGTCCTCATGTTCATGGAAACAGTACGGTGTCCCTGGGTTCCTGGGCCTAGTAACTCAAGTGGGGAGCACACTGACTGAGGGTCAAGTGTATTCTTCATATTCATGACTACTGTGCGGTAAAATCTACCGTGAGCTGAAGATCCTCACTGTGTGGGACTTAAAATCACTTTGTGGAATTGGCAAAGTTCGTATAAGAACATGTATAGTTTTTAAAATGTTACAAATAGTTAAACCTTGATGGTGTCTGCCACTCTGTCTCCTAAAAGAAAAGGGGCAGAAACAAAGCCAAAAAAAAAAAAACAAAACCAAACCCAAACAAACCCCAAGAGGGCTTTGCCTTTATGTCCTCAGGTGAGCGCATCAAGAACTTGGACAGGTTTTCAGAGTGGAAGTAACTTCATTGCATTTCTGCTGCCGGGTTTCTGAGACTCTTCATCACAGCTTGGGGAAACAGACATGTTCATCTGACTAAAGAAAAAATAACTATGATGTGGCAACACAAAACATTTCAGATTCATAGACGTAAAATACTCCCTGCTGACATCCAGGACAGTCATTCTTGAATCCTTCCTAAATGAGACAGTTACATTGTAGGTAAAAAATCTACTCTAGAGAAGGGGACTCTAAAATGTACTTGCATTTCAATCAGAAGAAAAAAGATATAAATTAAGCAACTCATGCTTTTCTGAAAGTCCATTTTTTGCTTTTGTTATTAATGGCACCCATAATGAGGATTTATTGACCTTTGAGAAATTCTCCCACTTATAAATGACAATTTTAAAGTTGGTTTTTAGTGTTCTTATCTCCAGGATTAATGGGCTTAGTACTTTAACCTTATCCTTCAGGTAATAATTTTCTCACCCTTTTCACAATCTTTTTGACTCTTTCCTAAACTTTACTTATCTTTTTTTTATTTAAAAATTTTTTAAAGTATTTTTTTTTAGATTTTATTTATGTATTTTTAGAGAGGGAAGGGAGGGAGAAAGAGAGAGAGAGAAACATTAATGTGCAGTTGCTGGGGGCCGTGGCCTGCAACCCAGGCATGTGCCCTGACTGGGAATGGAACCTGCAACATTTTGGTTTGCAGCCCGCACTCAATCCACTGAGCTATGCCAGCCAGGTACAAACTTTACTTATTTTAAACTAGACCTGATTTTAGTTCATATGCTTCAAATTGTAGTTAGCAAATGAAGCATTGACACTGTGTGTCCTTCCCTATCTATTGGCAGCAGCATCTAGAAAGTGCATTGTGTCCATAAGCCAAGGGTGGAATAGTTGGCAAAAGAAGGGACTAAATTCACAACTGTGGTTTCATTTGTGCTGTGTCAAATAAAATAAAGCAGAAACAAGAGGGCTTGGAGGAGGGAAGGGGGAAGGGGAGAGACGGAGCTGTTGGAAGCTCCTGGATGGTCAGAGAACAGATGTTCCCTTGCTCTCGCCGGTGGGGCTGGGGCTCTGAAAAGTGATGGGAGGCATGCTCCGATGTCCTGCTCCAGTAGAGAGGGGAACTAACAGAAGCAGAGTGACTGAGGCGGTGACAAGGCATGGCATCCAGGTGGAGGGACTGGATACTAACACAGCACTGACACTAAACTCAATGTCACTGAAGAAGTGCAGTGTTTGGGCAGTTACAATCAAACAGATTTGATGGTGGAGAGCCGACAGCGATGGCTTCTGTTGTCTCTGTGAAAGTCGTCACTGAGGATGATGGGAAAGTTGGGGGAGTAGGAGATTTGAGGGCCGTGGAAAACAATGTGAACTAGTAATTTCGGAGAATAGGAAAGGGAATAAACGAGGCATGGGTGGTACAATTGGCCATTTGAGGTTAGTGGTCAAGTGAGATCAATCAAGACAATTGTGTCCTTGGGTGGTCAGAAGAGTCTCAATGTTAGCTGTTAATGCTATTCATTGTTATTGTTTGACAAATATTTCTTTGCCTATTGGCTGTTTGGATAACCTCTGACCTTGGAGAGGGAATGTCCACAGCCTGTTGCTGTCTAGAATCACAACCTTGGGCAGTATCGCAGCTGATAAGATATAGTAGGAACAAGAAGAGGGGCCTGGAGAAGGAAGAGGCAGTTTGCTTTTAGCTGGAGTGCGCTCCCTAAAAGTTGAAGATAAAAGAGCTACAGGGAGGCCAGGTTACAGGTCAAGAGGCAGGAAGGAAGGGCCTCAGGGTGAATGGCCAGCCCCATCTTATCCTAGACAGCAAGGCTCCATCCTACTGTTGATTCTGAGAGTAAAATGGTTTCCCTGGTTACTGGGGCTTGTTTTTTTCAGCCAGGCCAAAGAAGCAAGCATGTTCATGCCATGGCAAGCATACAACAAACATTTCTCAGCACCTTCTGTATCATCACATTCTCTTGGACGGTCTTCCAACTAGCTGTGCTGTTCACCTGCTCTTTCCCCACAAGGCTGCTTGTTTTCTTGTAACTGGGAGCCTTCTCTAAGGCTTATCATTGGTTTGCTATGATGTGTCTACACTCTCACTCCTAAACAGATGAAGCATTCCCTCGGTTCTGGCTCTCTCCTCAGCTCCCGCCCTGTGTTTCCAAGTATCGTTAGGACCTTTCTATAGAGATAAACATTAATTCATCATTTGATCAGAATCAAAACCTTTTCTGTTCCTCTTCCTGGGCTCTCTGAGTGGCTTACAGAGCTATCATTCTTATAATCTTCCAACCTGGGAACTCTGCAATGTCCTGACTTTGTACTTTGTTTTCTCTGTCTTGAACAGTCCACCCCCAAGTCCTGCCCGTTCCACTTACGCAGGGCCATTTTTCTCCGTCCTCTTTTCTCCGTCCCCTCTGCCCTTCTCCTCAAGACCTACAGCATATCTCTCAAGACCCATTTCACGTCTTCCTGCCTTGTCTCCCAAGCTCCAGAGTCTCCGCTCTGCACCTTCACATACTACCACCCGTGGCATTCCACTGCTGCCAGGTCAAGTGCAAATCCTCACCTGGCACTTACGGTTTCCAGCCACCTGTCTCCAGTCTTTCCAGCCCGACTTTCTGTAGCACGTGTGTTCCCACCTCATTTGTCGCATGACGAAGGGCACCTCTGTGCAAGCACACCCCGTGCTCTTCTGTCCGTATCTTGTCTCACGCCATTGCTTCCATGGTCATCTCTTCTCTCCTAATCCTTCCACAGTTCAATATTCCTGACACCCTGGGTAAACTGGGGATGGCATTACAACATATTGTTTCTATATATGGCCATATATATTATATATATATATAAAATAAAATGTGAAAAACAAAATGGAATTGGCTTAAAAACATTATGTATAGAATTACATAGACACATATCCATGTAATGTTTTCAAGTCCATTGTGTTTTAGTGTTCTATTATAAAAGAAATACTAGCACCCTAAAGAAAATTTGGGAGATACAGCTGGGAGAGAGAAAGCTATAGTTCATGCAATAGTCAACCTAATGCAACCACAGGTGGGCTACCAGTAAATTTCTTTCTTTAGATGTTTCCAGTTGAAATCATTTTGCCCATTGTCTCACCAGGTTCCCAGCACAGCTTTAGATGCACCACAGAAATTCCCCCACAGATCGAGTGATTTTGGTTTGAACTCTTAAGGACCATAAAGCTGTGCTCTGATAATATTACTTTAATGGTGTTATTTTTGCCCAAAGCAACTGAATAAAATCCACAGAATCATCCGAAGATACATTTGTTGAAAGCCTGAAGGTTGACTTTTCACCTTCCTCCATGCAAACATCTTGAACTATTGTACTAGGGTGCTGGGGCTGCCGGAACAAAACTCGGGCTGGGGGCTTAAGCAACAAAACATTCATTTTCTCGCAGCTCTGGAGGCTGGGAGTCGAAGACGAAGGTGTCATCAGGCTTGGCTCCTCCCGAGGCCTCTCTCCCGGGCCCAGAGGCAGGACTTTCGTGCTACGTCCTCACATGGCCCTTCCCGTACGTGCACGTGAACCTGGTGTTTCTCTTCTTACAGGGACAGCATTAGGGCCCTGCCCTTAGGACCTAATTTAACCTTAATGACCCCCTTATAGGCCCTAATTCCAAATACATTCACACTGGGGGTTAGGGCTTCAACATATGGATTTTGAGGGGACACACTTCAGCCCATAACACCTATGAAAACTTGTTACCTGGCCTCTTCAATGCATGATGAAGGAATAGGAATACCGTTCCTATGGAATACCTGATCGGAATACCATTTTTTCTCTGTTCTGCTAATGATACAGGATTTGGAATAAGAAAACATAAAACGTTGCCACAAGTCTATGGAAGTGTCAAGTTGGGAAATTCTTAGCTATTTCATATGGCTGAACATTCACATTGAAATTTTGCTTCAAGTATAATTGTGGAAACTTTTTTTTTTCTGTTCTCAACAAAAGGAACATCAAAGAACTCTAGTTACGTTAGCTGACTTCGGTCACAGTCCACACTGGTCCAGAGGGAGGCAACGTCGGGGCTAGTGGCTTGCGGCCGCACTCAGGCTGTCCCAATCCACCCGGAAGGGCAGCGTGTCTGTTCCAAGAGAGAACTTTATGTTGGTCTGAACACAGAGAGCAAACCCTGTTCTGATATATGGAAGGTGTTGACATTTCCAAAAGCAAGTCACGGTGTGTTCTTTCCTGGAGTTGCCAGCAAGCTCCGAATGTTGGCTCCAGCAGGGATCCCTTCACCCCTCCAATTTCTAAAAAGGAAGGAAAGTGCTCTCTACCCAAGGGGATTAGTGGATGTGCTTTGCAATCACAAATGGAGGTTTTGATGATGAAGGTTACAGAGAAGCAAGGCGGTACACTGCCTGCCGCCGGGAGGAGAAAGCCAGCCAGGCATCTAGATGACAAGGGCTCTCAAAGGCGCCAGAAAGCACACCATGCACCCAGGTGATCACACCGGGAAAATAAATTCTACCACGAAGTATTTCATTCTTACCCTTGTCAGTTTGCTCTGTGAATGTCCTCCAGCTGGAAGCTTGATGTTGGGAGAGTCCCACAGGGGTGGCATTGGGGATGAGCAAGCCCAGGCTGGAGCAGGGGCCAACGGTTCATCACTGATCAGTCCTCAGCACTTGGAAAAAGTCTACATTTCAGCGGCCTGATATGTTTTTGGAGAGCTGAATAATGGTGCTTACAAAAAAGGCAGTAAAAAACCCCATGTATAACTGCTTTGGGATAAGGACAGAATATGTTATTAATCTCCCTAGAGGTCTGCAAATCTCATTTTACAGTTATTCTGGAGCTCTTCCCTTAAAACAAATCTTCCATGGATTAAAAAATACAAATGCATTGAACATTATTTCCTGCCAGCTGTCTTAGAGAGGTGCTAATAAGCAAGAAAATGGCCCCCAAGCAAAGAAATTCAACAAATATTTAAGTGCCTACCATGTTCCAGGCACCACATTAGACATTGAGGGCGCTATGGCAAGCAAAAGCAGAGAATTCCCTCCCTTCTCATGACACCACTGTTGGAGAGGTCAGATTTTACTGCCTTTGAAAATGAATCTGACACTGGGGTCCAAGAAGAAACCACAATGGAAATTAGAAAATATTTAGGACTGATTGATAATAAAGATACCAAAACTGGAGGGAAATAGCTGAAGTAGCGCTTAAAGGAAAACTTACAGTTTTAAAATGCCTATGTTAGAAAAGAGGAAAGGCATTCAATTTCATTAGTTATCAGGGAGATGGAATCTAAAACTACAGTGAGAAGGTAGACTGCACACTCACCAGACGATCAAAATTGAAAAAACCAAAAAGACAGTATCCAATGTTGGTGGAGATAAGGAGCAACTTGAATTCTCAGGTGTGGGCAGAAGTCTGACTGGTTATAACCACTTTGGCAAACTGTGTGGCAGTGGCCACACGAGTCCGTGGTGCCGTCACTGGCCGAGCGTTCACAGGGCCCACTTCTTGCTCCCCGCCTCACCAGACCAACTTCAGTTAGGTTCCCGTTCTCCCTGCAGGCCCCGAGAGTTTGGCTCACACTAAATCTGAATAAGCACTAAAGCACTCCAGTCAGAGCATCCCTTTTTAACAGCTCATTCTGAAAACTGGCCAGCCACAGAGAGAAAATGCTTCCTCTGAAGCATTTCTGAAGAATCGGAGCACCCTGATTCTGCCAGCCGCCATCCCCCCACCTTGTGCCTGCCTTTCCCACAAAGTTCCTCCTCGTCTTTCTCACACCGTATCCTAGAAAAGCCTTTTTCTGTTTTGTTTTGAAACATTTATAGACTTCTGAGATTGGACCATTGTCCCTATTGCAATACTCTTTTTTGGATAAAGCCTTTCCTTTCTTAAGTCTGGCTCCTTTCTGTTGCTGTCACAGAATGGAACACTGTGATGAACGTAGAGACGAGAGTAAGTGAGCCACAGCTATATGGAACAATGTGGGTGAATCTCACAAATACAATGTAGAGCGGAAAAGCAAGACCTGAATGACCACATACCATGTAATTCATTTTTATAAATTCAGAACAGGAAGAATTAATCCATGTTGTCAGAAGTCAAGGCAGTGGTTACATATGGCTGTGGCTCATCATATCAGTCAATTTTACTGATGAGAAGCTGAGGTGTGTATAGGTTAATTCATTTTCCCAAAGTGACACAAGCAGCCAGTAAACAGTGGAGCCTGGATGAAACCCAGGGTGACAGATTGCAAAGTCAGGTAGTTCTGTTCAACCACTGCCCCTCCTGCAACTGGCTTCCGAGTTGCCTCCTGGCTCCAGAGCTGGTTGGAGAGAGAGAACACCAAATGACCTGTGTGCACAGGGGAGCAGGGAGGGAGGGAGGTAGGAAGGTCGGGAGCATTTGTTTATGTAGGCCTGTCCTTGGCTTAGTCCTAACAAGATCTCTTCATTTATATTTGATGTTCTGGGTGAGTTTAAAATCTTAACATCTGAAAGATGCTTATATTAAAAACGCAACTATAATCTGAGAACTGTGAAAAAGTATTTTTCAGTAGAAAGGAATAGAAACTATCAGCATGTGAAAAGTACTAAAATTGATTTACATTAAAGAGAAAAAAATTTAAAAATATTAAGTGGCCTTTTCCTCCTCAGTAGGTTGAAATAGGATATTCTCTCTATTAAATAATAGTAGGCCAAAATGAGATGGGAGACCAACAGAATAGAGAATGCAAGAAAATAGTATTTTAAATGATGGCCGTAAGAAAACTTGGAATTGAGAAAATGGAGCCAGTAAATCATAGCAAAGTTCAGGACTCAGTTTTGAAAGTGAAGGTTAATACAAGACTGAAAAACAAGAAAATAACCATGATTGTGGAGAGATTACAAAATTTCAATCTGTGAAGTTATACATAATATTCTCTTATTATATTTTACATGTGTAAAGGGTCTATAGTGATAACATAGTTTCAATCCTGATACTACTAGTTTGTGCCTTAATTTGCTCTTAATGGGTTTTGCCCAGAGTTCATTAATTTCATTAGTCTTTTCAATTTTTACTTTGTTGGTCCTTATTATGTTTTCTGTTCTATGAATTTCTGCTCCTTTCTTCATTAGTTGTTTCTTTTATTTTCAAGGAATTTTAAGTTGTTATTTCTTTACTAACTTCTTGCCATGGAGTCTCAGATCATTGATTTTTAGCCTTTATTCTTGCTTAATATATGTACTTAAGGCTGTAGAGTTCCCTCTAACGCATGAGTTTAGTTGAATTCCACACATATTTTCACTAGCATTAGTACTTTGAAAATATATTCTAATTTCCATTGTGATCTTTTCTTTGATGTAGAGATTTTTAGAAGTATATTTTGTCTTTTCCAACATATGGGAATTTTCTATTTATCTTTTTATTATACATTGATCTGTGGTCATCTAATGTATTCTGTGTGATATCATTTCTTTGAAATTTGTTGAGTTGCTTTATGGTTCAGCATTTCTGAAAAATTCCACATGTAGTTGGAAAGAATGTGTGGTTTGTAGCTGTTGGGTATTCAACTACACGCGTTTTAACTGGGCTGTTCAAATATTTTCTATCACTTTTGACTGCCCTGGTTTGTTCTATCAGTTACATGGAGGTATTTTAAAAATCTTCCAGCATGAATGTCCATTTTCTTATTACCTCTTAAATTCCCATCAGTATTGCTTTATGTGTTTTCAGGCTATATTATTAGGTGATAAAAATTCATAATTATACCTATTTATTAAATGAATCCCCTTTTCAGGATTAAGCAAAATGTATATATAACACGTAGACACAGACAACAGTGCAGCGATAGGCAGAGGGAAGGGGGCGTGGGGGTAGGTGGAAGTGGGCGGGGTGGGGACAAATGGGACAGAAAGAGACTGTGCTCTGGGCGTCGGGCACCTGATGTGGGGTGCAGATGACGTTTTATTGAGTTGTACACTGGAAGCCTATACGGTTTTGTGAACTAATATCAGCCCAATAAATTCAATTATAATGAATTAACCCCCTATTCCATAATGCCTCTCTTTTTTGCCTTAAGGTAGCTATACCAACTTTCTTTTGGTTAGTGTATGAGTAATTTATTGCTAACAACGTACCTGCAGAACACAGTAGCTTATATCAACATGTATTTATTCTGTAATAGTTTAAGGGGGTCAGGACTAGAGGAGCAGTTTCGTGTCTCAGGAGGCTGTGGTCAGGGTGTCAAGAAGGGCTGCAGCTTCGTTAGAGACCCGAATGGGGCCAGACAATCCCCTTCTAAGACGGCTCCCTCTCGGCTGCTGGCTGGAGGCATCAGTGTCCTATTGGCCGTTGATAGGGAGCCTTGGTTCCTCTTCACAGGCACCTTCCCTCAAGGCTGCTGGCATGTCCGCATGCTATGAAAGCCAGCTTCCCACAGAGCAAGCAATCCCAGGAGAAGAGGTCAAGGAGGAAGCCACAATGTATTTTATGACCTGCTCTCCCAAGTTGCGCACTCTCCCTTCTTCCACATTCTGTTTATGAGAGGCGAGTCACTCGGTGCAGCCTCACGGGGGGAATTAGGTTTTACTTTTGAAGGGGGAAGTATCAAAGAATTTGTGGGCCTGTTTTTAAACAATAGGTGTTTGCACAGTATACTTTTAATATTTTTACCTGCAGACTTTATGTTCCCTTATAGTTTAGATTTGGCCCATAGTAAGCACATATACATTAATTGTATGCCACTCTGTCAATCTTTGTCTCTTAATTGGAACATTTAGTCCATTTTTATTTAATGCAATTTTTGATGTGCTTGAATTAAAATCTACTGTATTGTTTGTGACTTGATTTCTGCTGGTCCCTGGTGTGTTCCCCCTTTCTCTCCTTCCTTGCTTTTGGATTAAGATGGTTGGAAGCTGGGCGCTGGTCCCTGTGAGGGATGGTCTGCTTCTGATGCACCATTATCCCCCAGGGGCTGCCTTTCAGGATCCCTGCTGAAAGCAGACTCTGACCTCTAGTTTCTGCCTCCTGTGAGTCTGTCGAATATTCCGCTCACCTCGGGGCTCCTCAGTATCCTCTTCCAGAATGAGCAGGTACTGGTGGGGAAATGGGCCCAAGCTGAACTCACTTCTGTGTGTTCCTTTCTTGTCTGAGATTCTTGACTGTCTTGTCAACTCTCCAAAACTTTCAGGAAGACTACTTAAAAAAAAACAACAAAAAATGAACTATATCATAGTTGTTTATTTAAAAAGGTTAGTTTGAATTTCTTAGTTTGTCTTCATTGGAAGTGACACAAGTCATTTAAGTTTTACAAACGGTGGGGTAATCAACATGATTATTTTTATTCCCTTTTACTGGTGAGCAAACTGGCCTCAGAGAAGCCACGTAAATTGTTCAAGGTTACATTTAGAAAGTGGCAATAAGAATTTGAACCTATATCTTTCTGTCTCTAAAAATAAAACTCAGACGCAGGCTATGTACATTAGCTAAAAGCAATTTTGGCTAATTTTCTCCATGTGGAGCACACTATAAGAAGATTTATTACAATGATGCTTGTACTTCTCATCAATTATAAGTGTATGTTTGCAAAATTGGAAGTCCTTCTGTTTTAGAGCAGCCTTTAATTAATTCTAGTAAAACAGTTTAAATTTCCTAAGAGTTTTGATTTATAATTTGAGCTTCCTTACTGGTACCAACCAGCAATCAGGATTTTATAAAATAATGGCTCTTTATCATAAAAGTCTAATGTAACTCAGTCAAATAGTTACTTTTGAAGTATAAATGAAAACTGAATCTCAATTTTTGACTTTCTTAACCACGATTTCTTCATTCTTTATCCAGGATTAATTTTAAAGAAACTTGGTCTTGCCTCAGCTCTCATTTATCATCCATTAAAATTCCACTGCAAAACAATAAATTCCTTTCCATAAAGCCATATAACTATTAAAGCCACCATATGCTATTTGTCTTTTAGGGATGACATACTTTGGAAATCTATATAGAGCTTTATACAGTCAACACATATATATTATGACACGCATTGTTATCCAGGTGATTAAGTTTTAACCTATGTAATACTGAAGAAAAATTCTTTCCTTACTCACAAGACATATCTGATTTAGCAAAACCACTTTTCTGCTTGTTTTTGCTGATAAGAAACTTAAGGAGAAACCAGAATACCTCCATCTGCCTCTGCAGTCATCAGAGGAGTGCGAGGTTGGGAAATAGAGAGGCGGGTCACGTGCTCCCTTCCTACTGGAGTTATCTCAGCCGGAAGTAGCACTTCCCCAGAAGGGAGAAACATTAGCATTAAATAAAGTATGAGATTGTGGTTATGATACTGTCCCGGGCCCTTAATTACTGAATTGAGACTGACCAGAGGATTTTTCACATTCAAAAAGGATCAGAAAATTACAGTTCTAGGTTGGTAAAGGAAGATTAGCTACTAACCCATTGAGCTAGGTAGGGTGAAGGAAAGTATTGAGAAAATAAAGTGGCTTTATGATTGTAACTTCTTGTGTTTTGTTCCATCGAGAACTAGTTACAGCTCATCCCGAAGTCTCAGCCTCTGTCATTCTGTGGGAGTCTATGTAACCACATGAAAGCTGGTCTCCCGACTGCCATGGCTCATAGCTCGCACCGTGTTCCCGCAGGTTATCACCCACCCATCCACTCCACGAAGCTTTCCCTAGGTCACAATTGGGTGTTTTCTAGGGTTGAAGAGTTCTGAGAGCTCACAGCGGAACGGGCATTTTGGGGGTGGGGCAGTGGTTGTTGAGTAGGAATAAGACACGTCTACTTAGAGCTAAAGTACTCATATTTTAGACTTTGGAACAGTATTTACAAAACGCTTTTCAAAACTTTACTCTGGGCTATTTCTAGAGCAGCCTAAGGGGTAACTGATAGTTTTCTTTCTATCAAATTTGGACCATTGCAATACATTTGCTGAATACACTCTCTTTCATCCAGTCTCTTCAGCAGGGTTTGCAGGAAAGACTGAGTAGATTCTTGCTACAAGGTCTGTTTTTGAATAAATTGTTGCTATTAGAGAGGTAAAGCCGGGGCACACCCAGGGAAAAGGGAGAGAATGGGATTCTGGAGGCTAGGGAAAAAGAATAATCTAAGAGATTCCAACTTTTAAGGTTAAAAAAGGAAACATTAGCTGCATTGAGGCTTAGGAAAATTTAACATGCCTGCAGTCATCTGTTCTCTGCACCGTTTCAACCATGAATTAACTAGAGTCCTAGAGGTCAGTGGCTGAACTGGAAATTATTACTTGTAAAAAGTGATTTTGTTTTGTTTGTTTTTTGAGCAAAGAACTAAGAGTCCCTCACATCTTGGAAACTGTCTGGGAAAAAACTTTCCTGTGAAGAAAAAATGCAAAAAGAAAATATTGGAATGGAGTCTTTCCATAAATTGAATATGTTTGCATTTGTTGAAGTTCATGAGACTTTACAGAGTGACAGATAATTTAGAACTGTTTGTTCTAAGAGAAGAGGAGATGGTAAGATGTCCTCAAAATAATTCCATATGTTAACATGTGAGTCCTTGGAAAATTCAGAGTATGTCCTCTTACCTCAAAAGCAACCCCACTGAGAAATGGCCTACCAGGGCATAAAAGAAACAGATGCTAATGGCAGAGTCAAAATGTTTATTTTTAAACATACGGGCCTAGAGATTAATAAAAACACACTAGGCATTTGGCTATTTTCTTCTCACCAAGAACTATCAATGTACAGGTTGGGAGTGGGAACATATGTAAAAATGACCTACATTCCTTCGGAGAAAACCTTCCTGAGCCATATTGTAAAGGAAAGATAGACAGAAGTGTGTTTTAAAACCAAGAGAACCAGATCTAGTCCTGACAGTATCAAATATGGTCTACATATTTTATGCTGTATTCTCCTTGACTTAATTTCTGAGGATTTTCTGGGGACTGTTCCCATTGCTTCTTTCAGGTAGTGTTTTCCTTGGCTTTGTGTAGTTTTCTCACACATGTGTTAATAAGTATTCTTCCAAAGACTTCAGTGGAACCTTCCCCAGATAATCGGTCCCTCCTTTCTCTGTGCAACTTGCTTGTTTGTGGTGCTCGTTGAGGAGAGTGTGTGTGACCTGCCTTTCCTCCTTCCCACACCACTACACAGACCCCATTGTTTCCCACCCTTTTCTGGGGACTGGTACTACCCACTTCCCTATGAGGTACAAGGCAATACCATGTTCGTTTATTTAAAAAATCACATATAATTTGTTTATTCAAAAAATAAACAAATGTAGTTTGTTTATTTAAAAAATCACATATAATGTGGGAAGAGTAGCAGAGGTATTAAAGAGAAAAGAAGGTCTAAAGAAGACCTTTTTCCTGAAAAATCTAATGATTAGGGAAGGGGCAAAAACATGGAATAGAGTAGGTTTTGAGAGTAGAGACTGAAGGAGCGAGACCATTGAGTGGCCAGTGGAAGGGACATGGTGGAGTTGGAAACTGAATGGGAGAGAAGTGCCACTAAAACTTCTGCTTTTTGTGGATCCTTCATGGGTTGGAATTCTAAACCAAAAGTCTATTTCGTACAATATATATGGTTTTTTGGGACCCTACATCAATGGCTGATAAAAAGGATGTTATTATTGATTAACTGCATCAGCTCTCTATTCTACTAGTGTGGAAAAACTCTCTTATTCAGTAAGGGCTGCTGGAACACGATGGCATACTCTGGGTGGCTTAAACAACACAGAGAATTGTCATGTCCAAACAAGCTGGAGTGCAAAACTTCACACTTCTCAAAGACAATGGATACAGTATTCAGAAGATTATTGAATCAGTAATGGGGCAGAATTAGCTCTAGAATGAAGGGTGCCACATAAAAAGCTTAAAAGAAAGCCTTTTGGGAGGATCAAACTATTTACAAGAAATTTCACTGTAATCCATAATAAGTCTAAATAATATTTATAGAAATAAAAAATATCAATCACACACACACACATAAATTCACAATGTCTGAAATCCAATAAAAAGTTACTAGACATAAAATGAAGTAGAAATACATAAAACAGATAAGAAAAATAGATATAGACCCCAAAATTACACTGATGATAGAATTAGTAGACAAACACTTTAAAATGGTTACTATAACTTCATACATTTAAAAAGGTAAAGAAAAGATTTGAGCATGTTAAATAGAGACATAGAAAAGTATAAAACAGGCCTAAATTAAACTTCTAAACACAAAAATACAATGTCTCAATGAAATGATAAGATCAATGGCAGATTAAATACTGCTGAAGAAAATATTAGTGAACTGGAAGGTTAACAATAAAAATGATTCATGGACCTGACTGGTGTGGCTCAGTGGATTGAGCACTGGCCTGTGAACCAAAGGGTCACTGGTTTGATTCCTAGTCAGGGCACATGCCTGGGTTGTGGGCCAGGTTCCCTGGTGCAGGGCATGCAAGGGGCAACCACACATTGATGTTTCCTTCCCTCTCTTTCTCCCTCCTTCCCCTCTCTCTAAAAATAAATAAATATATAAAATCTTAAAAAAATTCATGATGAGACACAGAGAAAAATGGCTGAAAAAACATGAATAGAGCACTAGTGTGAGCACTAGTGTGCTGTGGGGGCACTTTCAAAGAGTCTTTATGCATGTAATTGGAAGGGAGGGCGGGGAGGCATAAAACTTATTTGGAAAAATGTCCAGAAATTTTCCAAACTGATGAAAATGCCAAGAAAATCAACAAATTCCTGCACAAGACACAAGAAAATACACCAAAGCACATCATAAAATAAACTGTTTAAAAGTAATCAATAATAGAAAGTCTTAAAAGTAGCCAGAGAAAGCAGATACACTATAGACAGAGGGAAAAATGATAAGAATGACATCACACCAGAAACACTGAAAAACAGGAAACAAGGGAACAGCCTCTTTAAAATATTGAAAGAAACAAACAAAACAAAACAGCCAGTCTACAGTTCTGCAATTAGTGAAAATATATTTCAAAAAAAGGAGGCAATTTTTTTTCCAGGAGTATAGAAGCTGAAAGAATTCATCACCAATATCCTTTCACTACAAAAAATGTTAAAGAAAGTATGGGAGGGAGAAAGTGATAGACAATGCCAGAGGGAAACAGGAAGTTATTCAAAGAAATAAAAAAACATCAGAAATGGTAAACATGTAAATATATATACACAATATTTTCTTGTTTTAGAAACCTTTGCTAAAGATAACTGATTAGTTAAAGGAAATTAATAATATATTCTGTGGTTTATAACAAATAGAAGGAAAGTTTTGAAAAAGCACAAGGCCCAGGAGGGAGGAAACAGTGTTAATCCATGATAAAGCTCTTTCTTACATTACGTATTAGTGTGCAGTGTAATATTACTTGAATACAGACTAATGACTATCATATAGACCTCAAATCAACTACAGTAAAATAATCCAATGAATGTAAGAAAATGCCACATGATCTCACTTACATGGAATCTGATGAACACAATAAATTAATGAACAAGATAGTAACAGATGCTTAGATGCATAGAACAGACTGGCAGTTGCTGGAAAGCAGGGGGAAGATGGGATGAAAGATGGAGAAAGGTCAAGAACATTTGTGCACAACCCATGGACATGAACAACAATGTGGGGATTGGCTGGGGGTGGGGAGAGGGTGGGGCTGGGTGAGGGATGGGAAGGGGAGAAAGTGGGAAGAACTGTAACAGCTTCAACAATAAAAAAAAGAGCATTGTATCCAATGAGCCTCCCCCACACAAAGGTATAATGGAAACACTAAACAAACCTCTGTCTAAAAGAATGCAGAAAAAGAGAAAAAAATAAGAACAAATGCAGCGAATAGAAAATAAATATGAACAACTATATGCCAACAAATTGGACAACCTGGGTGAAATGGATAAATTCCTAGGAATATAGTCTTCCAAAACTGAATCAGGAAGAATTATAAAATCTGAATAGCGTAATTACAACTAATGACATCAAAGAAGTAATAAAAATACTCCCAGCAAACAAAAGCCCTGGACCAGATGGCTTCAGAAGTGAATTTTACTGAACACTTAAAAAACTACTACTGGTCCTTCTCAAACTGTTCCAAAACATTCAACAAGAGGGAAAACTCCCAAGCTCATTTTATGAGGCCAGCATTATCCTAATTCCAAAATCAGATAAAGGCACTAAAAAGAAAGAAAATTATAGGCCAATATCATTGATGAACATACATGACAACATACTCAACAAAATATTAGCAAACTAGATCCAGCAATACATTAAAAAGATGTGCCACCATGATCAAGTGTGATTTATGCCGTGGATGCAAGGCTGGTACAATATTCACAAATCAGTAAGTGTGATGGGTCACATAAACAAAATGAAGCATGGAAACCACACGATCATATCAACAGATGTAAAAAATAATTTGATAAAATCCAGTACTCTTTTGAGATAAAAAATCTTAGCAAAATGGGAATGAGGGGACATACCTTAGTGTAACAAAGGCTAATACAACAAACCCACTGTCCACATTGTACTCAATGGACAAAAACTAAAAGATCAGGAACAGAACAGGGATGTCTGCTTTCACCACTCTTATTCAATATAGTATTAGAAGTCCTAGCCACAGAAATCAGAGAAGAAGAAATAAGAGTAATCTAAATTGGAAAGGTAGAAGTAAAATGTTATTATTTGCAAATGACATGATAATGTCATTTAATGTCACAAAATAGTACTATAACTGCTAAATGAATTCAGTAAAATAGCAGCATACAAAATCAATATTAAGAAATCAGTGACATTTTTTATACACCAATAATGACCTACCAGAAAGAGAAGCTAAGAAAACAATCCCATTTACAATTGCAACAACAACAAAAAAATAAGGTACCTAGGAATCAATTTAACCAAAAATGTAAAAGACCTGTAGTTGGAAAATTATAAGACACTGAAGAAACAAATTGAGAAAGATACAAGTAAGTGGAAGTACATACTGTGTTCATAGATAGGAAGAATATCATTAAAATGCCCATACTAACCAAAGCAATCTATAGATTTAATGTAATTCTTATTAAAATACCAATGGTATATCTCACAGAACTTGAACAAATATTTCAAATATTTATATGAAACCACAAAAGACCTGATCTATCTCCAGCAGTCTTGAGAAAGAAGAACAAAGTTGGAGGTATCATGCTATCTGATATCAAACTGTACTACAAGACCATAGTAGTCAAAACAGTGTGGGACTGGCATAAAAACAGACACATAGATCAATGGCACAGAATAGAGCCTATAAATAAACCCACACCACTGTGGTCAATTAATATTTGACAAAGGAGGCAAGACTATACACTAGAGTAATAGTCTATTCAATAAATGGTGTTGGGAAAATTTGACAGATAAAAGCAAAAAAATAAAACTACACCCCCTCCTTACACCATACACAGGAATAAACTAAAAAATGGATTAATGACTTAAATGTCAGCCTCAAAAGCCATAAAATTCCTAGAAGAAAACATAGGCAGTAAAATCTTGGGCATTCCTCTTAGCAATATTTTTTCTGATATATCTCCTTTGGCAAGGGAAACAAGAAAAAAAAATAAAATAATGAGACTACACCAAAATGAAAAGTTTTGGCACAGCAAAGGAAATCATCAACAAAATGAAAAGACAATCCACTGAATGGGAGAACATATTTGCCAATGATACATCTGATAAGGGTTTAATTTCCAAAATTTATGAAGAACTTATACAACTCAACACCAAGACAACACAAAACCAATGAAAAAAATGGACAAAGGACCTGAATAGACACCTCTTCAAAGAGGACATACAGACGGCCAATAGATGTGAAAAAAATGCCTAATGTCATTAATCATTAGAGAAATGCAAAAAAAATATCACCTCACATCTGTGAGAATGGCTACCATCAATAAATCAACAAACAAAGCGCTGGTGAGGGTGTGAAGAAAAGGGAACCCTCATGCACTGTTGGTGGGAATGCAGATTGGCGCAGCCAGTGTAGAAAGCAGTATGGAGTTACTTCAACAAAGTTAAAAATGGAATTGTCTTATGACCCAACTATTTCACTTCTGGGAGTATATCTATAGAAACCCAAAATATTGATTCAAAAGAATAAATGCACCCTATGTTCACTGCAGCATTATTTACAATCATCAAGATATGGAAGCCACCCAAGTAACCATCAGTAGATGAGTGGATAAAAAACTTGTGGTACATTTGCACAAGGGAATACTACTAGGCTGTAAAAAAGAAAACCTTACTTTTTGTGATAGCTTGGATTGACCTGCAGAGTATTCTTCTAAGTAAAATAAGCTGGTCAAAGAAAGACAAGTACCATATGATTTCACTTATACATGAAATCTAGTCAACAAACTAAATTAATACCCAACTTCCAGTCAGTATGGAGGCATAGGTAGATACACTGTGCTTCCTTCCACAACCAAAGGAAGGACAACAACAAATTTGAAAACAAAAAAACAACTGGAACTGCCAGAAAATTGAACTGTATGGAAGTCCGACAACCAAAGAGTTAAAGAAGCATTCATCCAGACAGGTAGGAGGGATGAAGATGGGCAGCTGGATGGAGAGGACTCCCAGCAAGGAAGTGGCTGGTGGACCAGGTGGGTGAGGTGGCAGCTGAGTAGGCAGTCCCACATTTGTGTGTGGATAAACTGGAAGGAAGAACTGGGAAGAGAGACAGATTGAGCAACCCAGGGCTCTAGTGTGGGGAAATAAAGCCTCAAAAGCTCTGACTGAAAAAACCTGTGGGGGTTGCGGTGGTGGGAGAAACTCCCAGCTTCACAGGAGAGTTCATTGGAGAGACCCACAGGGTCCTGGAACATGCACAAACCCACCCACCTGGGGATCGGCACCAAAAGAGTCCATTTGTTTGAGGGTAGTGGACGAAGTGACTGAGAGCTGGCCCAGAGCTGAGCAAGCAGCATTGTTTCCTCTCGGACCCCTCCCCAACATTCAGCACCATAACACAGTGATGTGGGTTGCCCCGCCCTGGTGAACACCTAAGGCTCTGCCCCTTACTAAATAACAGGCATGCGGAGACAAGAAAAAAAAAAGGTCCAAATGAAAGAACAGATCAAAACTCCAGAAAATATACAACTAAGTGATGAAGAGATAGCCACCCTATCAGATGTACAGTTCAAAACACTGGTAATTAGGATGCCCACAGAAATGGTAGACTGAGTATGGTTGCAAAATAGAGGAAAAGGTGGAGACTATGAAAAGTGAAATAAAGGAAAATATACAAGGAACCAACAGTGATGAGAAGGAAACTGGGACTCAAACCAACCGTTTGGAGCAGAAAGAAGAAATAAACATTCAACCAGAACAGAATGAAGAAATAAGGATTCAAAAAAATGAGGAGAGGCTTAGGAACCTCAGGGACAATTTTAAATGTTCCAACATACTAATCATAAGAGTACCAGAAGGGGAAGAGGAAGAGCAAGAAATGGAAAACTTATTTAAAAAAATAATGAAGGAGAACTTCCCTAATCTGGCAAAGAAAATAGACTTCCAGGAAATCCAGGAAGCTCACCTTCCCAAAGAAGTTGGGACCAAGGAAGCACACCCCAAGGCACATCATAATTACATTAGCTAAGGTTAAAGATAAGGAGAGAATCTTAAAAGCAGCAAGAGAAAAAAAGACAGTTACCTACATAGGAGTTCCCATAAGACTGTCAGCTGATTTCTCAAAAGAAAACTTACAGGCAAGTAGGGGCTGGAAAAAAGTATTTGAAGTCATGAAAAGCAAGGACCTACATCCAAGATTACTCTATCCAGCAAAACTATCATTTAGAATGGAAGAGCAGATAAAGTGCTTCCCAGATAAGGTCAAGTTAAAGGAGTTCATCATCACCAAGCCCTTATTATATGAAATGTTAAAGGGACTTATCTAAGAAAAAGATAAAAAACTATGAACAGTAAAATGACAATAAACTCACAACTATCAACAACCAGACTTAAAAACAAAACCAAAAACAAACTAAGCAAACAATGAGAACAGGAACAGAAACACAGAAATGGAGATCACAAGGTGGGTTATCAGCAGGGAGTGGGAGGGAGGAGAATGGGGGTTAAGGTACAGGGAATAAGAAGCATAAATGATACGTACAAAATAGACAGGGGTAGCTTAAGAATAGCATAAGAAATGTAGAAGTCAAAGAACTTATATGTATGACCCATAGATGTGAACTAAGGGGGTGAATGCTGGTGGGGGGTGGTGCAGGGTGGAAGGGGGTAAAGGGGGGAAATGGGGCAACTGCAATAGCATAATCAATAAAATATATTTAAAAAATAAAATTCTGTAATATATAACCCCCTCCCCCCCAAATAACCAGAATAAATTAGCAAAGAAAATAGAAACAGACTCATAGAAACAGAGAGCAGACTGACAGCTCTTAGAGGAGAGGTGGATTGGGGGGCTAGTTGGAAAAGGTGAGGGGATTAAACAAAAAAAAAGAAACCCTCATAGACACAAACAGCAGTGTGGTGATTGCCAGGGGGAAGTAGAAGAGGAAAAGGGGGAATAAATGATGACAGAAGGAGACTTGACTTTAGGTTGTGATTGCACAGTGCAATATACAGATGATGTGTTAAAGAGTTGTAAATTTGAACCTGTATAATCTTATTAACTATTGTCACCCCAATAAATTCAATTAAAAATAATTTAAAAGAAAAATAAAAAAATTTTGACAAATAAAAAATAAGTAACATGGAAAACTTAAACCTGCCCATATCAACAATCCTATTAAATATAAATAGTAAGATGCATCATTAATAGACCAAGTTTTTAAAATACATTTTATTTATTATGCTATTACAGTTGTCCCAGTTTTTCTCCCTTTGCCCTCTTCCAGTCAGTACCCACACTCCCTCAGGCAATCCCCACACCATGTTCATGTCCCTGGGTCATGCATATAGGTTCTTTGGCTACTCCATTTCCTATTCTGTACTTTACATCCCCATGGCTATTCTGTAGCTACCTATTTGTACTTGACCCCCTCACCTGTTCACCATCAAAATGCTGTCAGTATCCATGACTCTGTCTCTGTTCTTCTTGTTTGCTTAGATGTTTTTTAGATTAAATTGTTGATACATATATATTTATTGCCATTTTATTGTTCATAGTTTTAATCTTCTTTTTCTTAAATAAGTTCCTTTAACATTTCATATAATAATGGTTTGGTGATGATGAACTCATTTAGTTTTTTTCTTGTCTGGGAAGCTCTTTATCTACCCTTCAGTTCTAAATGATAGCTTTGCTGGGTAGAGCAATCTTGGCTATAAGTCCCTGCTTTTGATGACTTTGAATATTTCTTGCCAATTCCTTTTAGCCTGCAAAATTTCTTTTGATAAATCAGCTGACAGTCTTATGGGAACTCCCCTGTAGTAAATATCTGCTCTTCTCTTGCTGCTTTTAATATTCTCTCTGTATCTTTAACCTTCAGCATTTTAATTATAATGTATCTTGGAGTGGGCCTCTTTTTATCCATCTTGTTTGGGACTCTCTGAGCTTCCTGGATTGCATTTCTATTTCCTACACCAAATTAGGGAAGTTCTCTCTTATTATTTTTTTTAATATATTTCCAATTTCCTCTTCTTTCTCTTCTCCTTCTGGCACCCCTATGATGCAAATGTTGGAATACTTGAAGTTGTCCCAGAGGCTCCTTACACTATCCTCATTTTTTTGTATTTTTTTTCTTCTTGTTCTGATTGGTTATTTTTTGGCTCCTTATGTTCCAAATCATTGGTTTGATTCTTGGATTTATCCACTCTACTGTTGTTTCCCTGTAAATTGTTCCTTATTTCAATTAGTGTATCCTTCATTTCTGACTGGACCTGTTTAATGCTGCTGAGGTCCTCACTAAGTTCCTTGAGCATCCATGTAACCAGTGTTTTGAACTCTGCATCTGATAGGTTGCTTATCTCCATTTTGTTCAGTTCTTTTTCTGGAGTTTTGATCTGTTCTTTCATTTGGGCCATATTTCTTTGTCTCACCATCTTGGCATCTCCCTGTGTTTGTTTCTATGTATTATGTAGATCTGCTTTGACTTTGTGTACTTGGTAGTGTTGCCTAATGTAGTAGGTGTCCTGTAGGGTCCAGTGGCACAGCCTCTCCTATCACCCATGCTGGGTATTCAAATTGTACCCTTCATGTGGGCTGAGTACATTGTCCTTTTGCAGAAGAGTCTTGATTGCTGTTGGTAGGTCAAAGGGAGGGATTTACTCAGGCCAGTCAGCTGTAAGGACTGGCTGTGACCACTGACCACCAACCTCTGCCCTCTGTAGATTATCTGCTGTGCAGGGACAGGGCAGTAGTGCTCTGATATGGTCTGTAGCTATTCATGGGTATACAAGCTGTGGGGTTTCCCTGGTGGTGCAGACCAAGGTCAGCTTCTACATATGTTCTGCCCAGAGCCACCCTGCCTGAGCTATAAAGCAATCTGAGATGGCTTCCATGTGTGCTGGACTTGGAAATTCCCAGGAGAAGCCAAGTTGTGAATCTAAGCTGGCTGCTGCTAGTGTCAGGCCTTGGGCCACATATCAAGAGGTACAGGGTCTGGGAGCTCACTGAGGTCAGCTGTTGCTTGTTTGATAGTATTTAGGAAGTTGTAAAGCATGAGCCAAGACCAGCCATTCATATGGAAAAGTCACAGTTAACAATTTGGGTTGGCCCACAGGTGGGTGGGATGGAACTTCAGGGCATCTCCAGGGCTGGGCAAACAGTGTTAGCCAGGTTCATGGAGTCTTAGATATGGTGCCCACCTGCTGGCTTTGTGGCTCTGTGGGGATAGGGTTCAGAAAAGGGAGAATAGCCTCTGCCTGCCTTTCTATATCAGATTAACTGTCCCCCAACTCTCACCTCGATGCCAGACATTTGAATTCTTCCCTCTACGCCTCTGGTGCCTTTCAAGCTTCTACTCCAGTGCTCGAGCCCAAAAGGAATGAATCTGTGTGTGGGTTCTTTAAGAGGAAACTGCTTTAGACTCCAAAAGTTTCTTTGACTGACTCAATTCCCACTGGTTTTTGCAACCAGAAGTTATGAGGACTTATCTTTCTGGCTGGAACCCTGGGTTGGGGGGCCTGGTGTGGGGCTGGGACTCCTTGCTCCTGAGATATCCCTCCTGAATTTTTGCCATACGTGGATGTGGGACCAGCCCATTCTGTATCTCCATCCTTCCTGTCAGTCTGGATGGATGTGGTTTCTTTAATTGTGTAGTTGTCAGACATCCAATCAACTTGGTTTCTAACAGTTCCCAGTCATAGTTACAAGGGAAGACTTGTGGAATGGAGCACTAAGATCCTCTGAAAATCCTCTCCTATATGAAAACAATAAAAAACTGATGTAAATGATCAAAATCAACTTTTTCAGAATTCTGTAAATTACTCTAAGTCTTGGAACAATTTGAGGAATACTTTTTCAGAAAATGCAGCTGATTATCAGTGGAAATAGTGGATGCCAAGACTAGTCAATGCAAAAAACAGGCTCTCAAGAAATGGCTCTGAGACAAATGGGTATTCAGATCAGAAGAATGAGGGATCCTTCCTTATACTACACACAAATGTTAACTCAAAATGGATAATAGACTTAAATGTAAGAGCTCAAACTATAAAGTTCAGAAGAAAATATGGGAGTAAATAATTGTGACCTTGGAGTAGGCAATGGTTTCTTAGATATAACACCAAAAGCAAAGGTGACAAAAAAAATATTTAAATTGGATTTTATCAGAATTGTAAACATTTGCATTTCAAAGGACACCACTGAGAATGTGCAAAGACCATAAAATGAGAGAAAATATTTGTAAAACATATGCCCATTAAGGAATTTGTAGCCATAATAAATAAATAAAACTCTTACATCTCAGCAATGAGAAGACTAATAACCCAGTCAAAAGGGATCTGAATAGACATTTCTCCTGAACAGATAAATAAATACTTAATATGTGCATGAAAAGATGATCAACATTATTTATAATCAAGGAAATGCAAATTAAAACCACAGTGAGATATTTTCTCACATTTATTAGAATGACTATCATTTTCAATAGAGACAGTAAGTATTGGTGAGGATGTATAGACAGTAGAATCTTCATACATTGCTGGTGGTTGTTAACAAGAAGTCACTTTGAAAAATATCTGGAAGTTCCTCAAAATGTTAATTGGCAATTTCATCCCCACACATATAACCAAAATAAAGGAAAATACATGTCCACACCAAACTGTGTACATATATGTTCGTGGCAACATTATTAATAACTTAAGAAAAGTGGAAATAACTTAAATGTTCATTAACTAGTAGGTGGATAAACAAAATGTGTATAAAATGATGGAATATTATTTGGAAATATAAGGAAATTAAGTTCTGATACATTATATAACATGGGTGAACATTGAAAGTATTATGCTAAGTGAAAGAAACCAGTCACAAAAGACCACATACTATGATCTATTTATGTGAAGTGTCTAAAATAAGGAAATGAATTCAGACATCAAGTAGATTACTTGTTGCCAGAAGCTGGGAGGAAGGGAGAATAGGAAGTTATTGTTAAGAGGGTAATAAAAATGTTGTGAAATTAGATTGCAAGGATTATTGTAGTACTCTGTGAATATACTACAAACTGCTGAATTATACAATATAATAGCATAAATTTTATGTTATGTTGATTATATCTCAATAAAGCCATAAAAAGTGGTTAATTCATCAAGAGGGCACAACAGTTTTAAATATCTATACATATAATAATACAGTTTCAAAATACATAAAGCAAAACCTGATTGATCTCATGGAGAAAGAGATGAAACCCTGTTTATAGTGAAGATTTCAGTAACAGGCAAAGTAGACAGAAATTAGTAAGAATATAGAAGATTTAAACAATATCAAGCCATAGTGTGTATCATGGAGAAAGGAATGTGAAATAATTTTCTCAGTGCTTAAATCCTACGAAGGCCTTAATTTGGCTCTAACAATGCCAATTTTAGTGCCTCAAAGAGTAAGTGCTCAATAAAAATATAAGTGAACGAGTGTATGTGTGCCCACATGCTTAGTCTTCAGATGAATAGTGAGGGGCTCAACAGACGTATGTTTCATTGCGTGAGCCATTATTGACTGTGTATTGCATCTCACACTGAAAGCTCAGACAATGTATATTTTAACTTAATCCAATTTCTTAGAAGGGTACCAAAATCTACATATGAATAACCAGATCTTGTTCTTTATTAATGACCTTCCTGGAGACAACTCAAATTCAAGGATGAAACAAGGTCATCAAGTGGAATTTCTATTGATTGAATGTAAATTGCTTTTGAAGAGTCAAAGAAATGGTGACTTTTCCAGTGACTTAAAATTGTACTTTAAAAACCTTAGCATTAATAATCACAAATTGAAAATTAACTTCAACCTCACTAATTCTAGAGCTGGTAGAAGACAAAAGTTTATACCACTGACCACTTTGACAGCTTTGACCAGTTCATTCAGGCAAAAATCAATTCTCCATTTTTTAAAATAATTGTGTTAACTTCTTTAACAGTCATAGAATGACTGGGCCTTGGTTTTGGCACTGTTTACACACTGCCTTAATTTTCCTGTTTTGCAGCAGAAATAACTGTGCAAAAAAGTGCTTGCAGAGTTTCTTGTGGAAAATGGTGTTAAGACATGATCTCAGGTATCTAATTCAGAGCCTCCTAGAACATTGTATTTCAATGTCTTAGGGTCATCCTGACCAGTGAGGCTCAGTTGGTTGGGCGTCATCCCACAAAGTGAAAGGTCACCGGTTCAATCCCTGGTCAGGGCACATGCTTAGGTTGTGGGTTTGGTCCCCGTTTGGGGCAACTGATTGATGTTTCTCTCTCTCTCTTTCTCCTCCCATCCCCTCTCTCTAAAAATAAATAAACAAAAAAATTCAAAGAGTAGGTCATTACACACTAGGTTAAGAGGTCAATTTTGTAGATACGACTGGCATTAAAAATAGAACATGTAAGAGTGTGTCTTATAAGTAAAGTTATTATTTGGTGAAACCTCTGATTCATTGTGTGTGTATATACTGAGTCATGAGGCAATATGTATTTCTTATGTGGGTTGCAGTCAAAAAAGTATGAAAAGCACTGTATTAGTGCTCTTGTCCCTAAAGATATATATGCAAAATATCTTAAGTATAACAGACTAAATACTTCATGAGTGCTTAAAAGGAAACTTTTTAAGTGGTTCTCAGGAAACTTTTAAGTGGTTCTCAGGAAGATCTAATGTAAAAGACTTGAGAAATACTTTATGATCTCTTTGCACAGCTATCAATCTTTAATGGCATTCAACATCTTGGTAAAAACTAAAATATTCGTCCATAAACTCCCAAATATGCAATACATAATTTAGGCAGTACAGATTATTATGTGACTAAAACTCTGAATGACTGATTCAATTTTTCCATCTTCATCTGAACATTGGTTTCATGCAGCAAAGATACTGCCACAGATAAACTGACACTCTAGAATGAATCGCTCTTTCACTCCAAACAATGGCCGGATTTTATTATTTTTTCCGTTAGATTTGCAAGAGGCATCCATTCCAATTCTCCTGGGCTTCTTTTATGAAACAGAATATCCTATTCATGAGTGATAGGGTAAAAAACAAATTCTATATTTGGAATTAATTCATCTCCTTCTTCCTGCCAACTCACCTTGACTTGTGGGGAAATACTAAAGAACTAGAGAGAGACATGCAGCTCGAAACCTGCCTTCAAGGGGGTAATTAATTCCTGGTCTTTGATTCCTAAGATCCTGCCCCAAATCAAAGGCAGAGAAAACACTCCTGGGTGCTCTGGGCACTCCACACCTGCTCCACATGTGAGCTCCTACTTCTAATTAACTTTCATGGAGCCTTAACGTATCCCTTTGCCACAGCATGCGGTTTGTCTTCTGAATCTTCCTCTTCCTTCTCCTGTCCTCAGTCACCCTAGCCACCCCCCTGCGATACCCAGAACCTGCACCCAGCCAGCCCTCACTATGTCAGGCATTCTATGGAATGGCTACCATCAGCTCTTGTGAACAGTATCAGACTCCCTAGAGATCTTTCAATCTCCCTTAAAATGTGACCTGTCTTATGTGTCATTATTCTTACAGCTCTGTTTTCTACTAGGTGATAGATGATGAGCGGTCATTGGTTTTCTGGATATATGATTAATAAAGTGCTAGTTCATGATAACAGGCTTGTTCAGTTCTGAGTGCACTGCTCAAATGGTTGGTGCTATTATCCACTAGGGTTGTCATGTACTAGTTCTTCAACACGAAAGGTAAAAGTGTTCTTTTTGTCAGAGCTGGTAGAACACATTGAGGGCTTTTCATGGGAAGGTGGGCAGGTACACTGCTGCTAGGAGGGGAAGTGACTGTCTCCTGGTACTCCTTCCATCGGGTCCTTAGCCACTCAGCTGACAGCTGAGCCTCTGAAAATGCCCAAGATACAGCTTTATGGAGCGGACTCAAGAGGCCTGGACTCTGTCTCTATTTTGTGACTCCCTAATTCCTTTTACTCTCTTATCTGGTTGAACTAGATGGTTACACTGTCCCTTCCAGCTCTACCTTTCTGTGTTCAAAGTAGTAGGTGCAAGTAGGAAATGCCCTTTTCCTGACCTTTTATTTGGCTTTGAACTTGCTGTCACACTCTGCCAGCAGACAGATTGTTCCTCTGCTTTTTAAAAAAGGGAATTTTGCTCATGATTAGGCTGATCATTCATGCTCCTTTGCTGGTTCAGCTCGGTCATTAATAGTAGCACTCACCACGATTTCTGAAGCTCCAGCTTGAATGACAATTATACGGCCCCTTACCTAGGTGACAAGAGGTCAGGCTGTGCAGAAGAACTACACACTGGTAGCTATGTTGTCCTCGTTTTCATTTAAAGGGCTTCAGAATTATTAATGAGATGACCAACATGCACATAAATACTTTTCTTTACCGAATCAGGGCTCTCAGTGTATTTCCTGCCTGTTTATGTATAAACTTCCTGATTCGAAGTTCAATTCCGGGTTAAACGAACTCCTATGTAAATCCATCTGAGACAGATCCATTCTACGCTGGTGCCCCTGAAGCTGGGCTCTTTCCTCCGGGGTGAGTCACAGACACGTTTACTATAGCGTCAGTAACCAGTTCTGCCTTAGGACTTAGGATATTTAGTCTACGACTCAGGGAGCCTCAGTGAGGCTGCATTCCTGGAAAGTAGAAAAAAAAAGTCTCAAGAAAGCAAATAAAGCATTTCATTTGATTTTTCCCTAAGTGTTCCAAAATTAAAATGCAAATCCCTGCCCTGGAAAGAAGGAGGTAGAAATATCATTTACTTTCAGCACTAAGGCCTCTGAGACCACAAGCAGGGAGGCAAAGATTAAAATAAAACCTGAACACAGTCTTTTATCTGTCTGTGCATTTCCATCTTAGAGAGGCCAGTGGAGTCTGGCTAAGTATTTTGAAAACCTGATTATTATTATACCATGCATGTGGTAGAAATTCACTATTCACCCAAACACACCAGGCTTTTGCTCACAGTACATTTTTGTTCAATGTACGTTCAGTCTTATATTTGTCATATTCCCCTACTCCAAGTCCCGGCACTTCTAAACAAGGACCCTCAGGTTGCTATTCTAGGGAATGTTTTACCTTTTTGTAAGAAGCTACTTTGAGAGTCGTCAGCCTCTGACAGACCACTAAGAAAAATAGACACTTACTTCGGGGTCTTAGGAGTTAGGCATTACTGCCAGTCTGGGAATCAGACACCTCGATTCAATACCGACTTGTCAGTGTTTAGCCTTGGAAATTTGGCAAAGTGAAAGCTGCAGGATGCACAAGGGTCAGGATGATGGACACTGGCTGGCACACCTCTGGCTCTGTCATTTACTGATGTGTTCCTTGGGCATGTTATTAACTTCTCTTTGCCTCAGTTTCCTCTTCTCTAGAATGGAGATAACAATAGACTCTGCCGCATAGGGCTGTGTGAGTCATGAAGGAGTTCCTAGACTAAGGCATTTGAACCAGACCCTGCCACAGAATGGGAAGAACAAACACCCAGAATCAAGGACCGGAATCTTTCTTGGTGTTCTTTTCTATGTCAGCTCTTCCTGGTCCCCCCAGTAGATGGAGACCCTTCTTCTGATTTTCTTTCTTCTGGGTACATGAATCAGACTGGTTAATATCTACTTATAGATTTCCTTTTCTTGAAAGAATGTGACCTCAGTAACTAGCCCAGTGCCTGGCACATAGTAAATGCTGAATATATACTTTTTGAAAACCTGAATAAATTAATGTATAACATCAAAGAGTTGGGTTGGATAATTATAATCCATTTAACTCTAAAACTCTATGACATTGTGACTCAGAGAATTAGCCTAGTGATTTGAGTGGAATCCAGAAGCTTTCTGAATCAAAATGAAAATTAACTTCAAAAGATGAGATGAAAAGGACGGCTATAGGAACCAAAAGACTCACTGAAGAGAAAGCTTAATCACACCTGAATCACTCCCTCTGCTTCAGGGCCCAGCATAAGGGAGGAGAGAAGAGGGTATCTCAGCAACAGTATAAATAAATAAATAAATATATTAATTGAAAAAGTGAAGGAGGCAGTTGCTCATGTGGGAATTCTCACAAAACTCCCCAAGAATGTGGACTTTGATTTCGTTGGATTCCCTTAGATGTTGAAGGGATCAACTCTGCATCTAATTCTCTGTAAGAATAACAAATATCTGGATGAGTTTCACCAAAATACAACACAAAGACTCTTGAATAATGAGATCCTAGCTGTGGGTCTTTCTGCTGGTGATAATAAATTTTAGAAATATGAAGTTATGGAGAAAGAGACAGATAATAAATAAGAGAAGAGAAGAGAAGATATGAGAGAGAGAGAGAAAGAGAGAGAGAGAGAGAGAGAGAGAGAAAGAGAGAGAGAGCTCCCGCACTGAGTGTGATCTGAAGGTGATTATTGCCTTCCAGCCAGATCATTGCTACTTTATTGTCCCTAACAATCTAAGCAGGATGAAACCTGCTCCCTCAGCAGACATCAGAGAAGAGCTTACAGCCATTTGAATGTCTGCCTGGGCTGTCTAACTTGCAAGTACTAATGCCTTCTGCGTGGCTTCACCTTTGCAGGGGAGCAGACATCTTGAGTTCAACAAACATTTACTGAGTATGGACTCTGCCCAAAGACACATAAGACAACAGCTCTGCCTGGAAAGAGATTTCCTTTTTAGATTTCTCTCTTTCTTAAGAGGGGGAAAAAAAAAGGAAACCTAAAGAAAGCCAGTCTAGAACCAAAGTGATAGACTCCAGCATAGGGCCAAGAAAGAGGTTGATTCCCTTGACCCACACTGCTTTTGAACTCCTACTTTCAACATTGCATCAATTCCTAAAGAAAGCAAAAGCTATGAAAGAGGGGTTTAGAGTAAGGGAAGAAGCTATCTGAAATTGTATACAAAGTACATCTTGGTAACCCCCTTTTAATTTGGTTTATTTGCTCTAGAAATTTTGTCCCTTGGGCTATACTTGGAACACACTACCTTGGGTTTTCTTATGTGGGAGGTGCCGATTTCTATGGCCTGGGATTATATCCCAGTATGCCTCTGACAGCATATATTAATGATATGATGTCATAAATAATAAAGTATTCTGGCAGAATATTCCAGCTTGCAAGAGCTACTGTCTTTGAATGAGTGACTGAAGTATCACTGTATAGGTTTCCTACAAAGGTTCTGTGGGAAAGAGACTCAGATGACCATCAAAAAGGACTTCACTGTGGCCAGAAAATACACAAAAACTCAGTATGCAAGATATTCTGGCTATATTAAGTATAAAGAGAAACATAATCTATACCAGAGTTTTGCTGTACATCTTTGTAGACTTGGAATCTGCAAATATCTGTGCATATGGATATAGTGACTACATACTTTCGAAAGGCAATATTACTGATATACGATTGGGAAGAATTAGATTAATTATAGGGCAAATAAACAGAATATTTGAAATCAGGTCTGATCGCTGTGTCCTGGGCAGATGGTTGCAGTATCTCTAGGACAAAGATGAGGTGCAGGCTAACCCACTGGACACGGCAAGGACCTCCCTCCACTCTGTTTCTCCTTGGCTCAGATTCCCCTCTCCTGCTCCTCTTCCCCGTTCCACACATGCAATCCTGAATACATCACTTTCACCTGAAAAAATCCCATGACATCACACATGTATTCATCTGATCCTTCAATAAACGTTTGAGGGCTTTCTTTGTGTCAGGTACTATTCTCAGCACTGGGAGGGTCATTCTAAAAAAAGGTCCTCATCTTTGTAGAGCTTCAGTTTCTGTGGAGGGGGAGAGTCAATAAAGAAATATCCAACATAGCAAATTGGATACATATTAGGGAGAGGAGCAAAACTGAGCAAGGTAGTAGGAAAGGTTGGCAGAGGTAGGAGGGGTGTGGGAGACGAGGCGGGTTGTTAGTTTATGTAGTAGGGTCATCAGGGGAATCTTTCTGCTGAGGTGACATTTGAGCGAGGACATGAGGAGAGTCAGGGAGGATGCCGGGCAGACATCTAGGGGGGAAACATTTCCAGGAAGACACAACAGCAGGAGCTGAGAAGCTGTGGCCAGAGCAGGTGGTGTGAGTACCTGGGAACAGATTCCTCTGCTGGCCAACCAGACAGATTCCTGCCCCCCACCGGGACAGCTACTGACCCATGACAGAGGGACCAGGCCCAGGGAAGAGTAGGGGCTCCTTTGCCTGTCTGGCTGAAGAACTCACATCAGTTCAGCTGAAGCACACGGGGATCAGGCTTATGGCTGGGATTATGCTCCTGCCCATTTGTTTCAGATGGGCAGGAGTTTGTCCATGGATGTGGCCACAACATGGAGAGGAAAGACCTCTTACTATACACGTTTAGTAAGAGGTCTTTCTTGGAACAGTATCCTGGAGCAAGCACTTTTCAAAGTTTTCCTTTCTCTCTCTCTCTCTCTCCCCCCCTCTTTCCTTCTCTCTCTCTCTTTCCCTTCCTTCCTTCCTTCCTTCCTTCCTTCCTTCCTTCCTTTCTTTCTTTCTTTCTTTCTTTCTTTCTTTCTTTTTTTCTTTTTTTCTTTCTTTCTTTCTTTCTTTTTCTTTCTTTCTCTCTCCCTCTCTCCCTCTCTCTCTCTCTCTCTCTCTCTCTCTTTCCCTCCCTTCCTCCCTCCCTCCCTCTCTTCCTTCCTTCCTCCCTTCCTCTCTCTCTCTCTTTGCCCTTACAGGGAGTCGAACTGGCAACCTTTTGCTCTGCAGGATGATGCCCAACCAGTTGAGCCACACTGGATGGGGCTCAAACAAGACATTTTGTATTGAGAAGCAATTCTTTCACGAGAAATCTTAGCTTAGGAATCAGAACTTCTGGCTTCCAGTCCAAGCTTTGGCATGGGTGAGATATGACCATATCTCTTGTTCTCTATACCTGCCCTTGAGTTGTCCCAGTGGTGGTGTGAGGTGTTCACCAAGTGAATGAAGTGGATGGGAAAGGGCTTTATGTTAGATCGGGCCCTTTGAGAAACAGTCACCTGGACAGAACTTGACTTGTAAGACATGGGGGACATATCAACAAGAGAAAAGGGGAAGAAGCTGGAGGAGGTGTGGGGAACCCCGAGATTGCTACGCAGGTGTGCTCCTCCCTGCAAAGGAGAGACGAAGGAAAAGAGGGATGGGTAGGAAGGGTCTCAGAGTGAAGCTCAGTTCTAGGAAGTTTCTGCCAGCCCATGGGAGGTCCTTCAGCCCAAGTCACTCATCAGAGGAGTCCTGCGTCTCGCCGGTGGGTCTGCCTTATCGGTCCCGGCTCGCAGTCCCGGGGGTGCCAGCAGCCGGAGGGAAGTGGGCCTGGGCGTGGGCCCAGAGGGCAGCTCAGCCTCCTCAGTCACTCTCCGGCAGCCGGAGGTGGAGGGACACGTTTTTATGGCTGCCACAGGCTTGCACACTATTTCCTGATATTCTGTCCCAGCCAAATTATACTCTAGAGCAGTAATTCCTGAAACTCAGACGAGACAGTGGTGAAATTAAAAACAAACAAAACCAAAGAAAACCAAAAAAGCATACGTGATGAATTTTACATAAAACTTAATGAAACAATTGTTCTTTATTCTTGGATTATGTCCTGCCTTATCCTCCTTTTTTTGGCATTAAAATATCCTTTTATTTTTCATGAAATGAAAGTGATTCTAGAGAGGAGGGGTATTTTTAATGTCCTGAACCTGGCATGTTTACAAGTGGGCATTTCTATGGGAGTCCCCACTCGGTTTTACCGATTAGGTCTGAAGGACTCAGGGCTCTAAGAGAACTGGAAGCCACAGAACACAGGTCAGAGGAAAAGGAGGGCTTTCCCCCCTTCTCAGAAACAAGAGGAAAAGAATCAGCAGCAAACTTCCACATTCACTGCAGCCTCATGCCGGCTGGGGTCCCCAGAGCCCCCAGAGGTGTGGGCAGTCTGGAGGGGGCTGTCCTTGGTCTGCCGGTCCCGAAGTCTGCCCAGCCCCAACCCTTGGCTCAGGCGTTACCCTCTGACTGTCTCCCTGCAGCCAGTCTCTGCTCCCTGTGAACCCCAGGCTGGCTCACGGAGGAGCGAGTACATGGATAAAGACAGTCTCCCGAGCACCGGCGAGTCGAGTCCCCTCCTATTACAGATGGAAGCTTCTTTTAGAGGAGGAAAAGGTGACTTTTCTCAGGGTGGGGGCTGAAATGACGCAGGCTGACCTCGTTTCTCCACTTTGCTTTGCACGCACAGCTATAGAATGAAACCACAAGGGTGGAGCGGAGATCGGAGGGACGGCTTCCCCTGGCAGAGAGCTTGCCGAGGAGAACGAGCGAGAGCTCGGTTTCACTAACACGCGTTCTTTTCCTAAGCACCCCCCACCCCCCCGACAGTGGATCGCAGAAAAGTGACAAAATCCACTCAGGTATATACTATCTTTATATTTCAGGACAAAGGCAGCTACACGGCTAGTGTTTCAAAGTGCTGTGAAACTTACAAGCCCAGGCATATTTCCGCTTGCATGTAAAAATAAAATGAAACAGCTTCTGCTCTTATAAATCCACATATCTGTATTTTAGCATGATGGCATGACCGAGAATTAGTAATTAATTGGTAGTAGCTGGTCAAAATCAAACAGAATTGAGTCGACCCGATCTCTTGAATTCATTTACTCTATTTCAGCTTTATAATATTCAATTGCTTACGAAAACTTGCTTATAATAAAACAAAATGAGGGGTGGCTTGAGAACGTCTTGTCAGACTTTAATCATCGCAGATGAATTATATTCTTCAGAAACAAAAGACGTTGTTTGAGACGTCTCCCAGCTTGGCAGCACCCAGGCTGGCGGGCCCAAAGACAGATCGGTTTAGGCAGGCCAATGTTTTCAGGTTGCTTGTGGTTGCATGTTTGCCAGACTCCATTCTCAGGAGACAGAAATTCTGGATTGTGGGGCCCACACCCGTCCACTGGGAGGGAGGCACTGACAGATACCGTCAACAGGTAAATTTGTGTGAAGATGAAGAAAGCTGTCAGGGGAATACGCTGAAGTGTTTACCTACAGAATTTTCCTTGGCCTGCCGTGCCGCTCATCACTGGCCATTCTGGGCAGGAGACTATGTGTTGTTTGAAAGGTATATCTTAGATACCACGGGATTTCTCTTCTTAATAACATGGCTGGGGATTGGCCAGCAGAGAGAAATTTAGAAAGCCACACCTCAGAGGGATATTTAAGTACCCATGTAAGTTGTAAAGTGACCACAGGCTAACAGTATTTATACAAGTAAGTTCTTTAGAAACTTGATTTGAATATGGGTTGTTTTTCACTATTTCTCAGAGAAAATGTGTGGAGAGGTTAAGGACAACTTAAAGAAAGGACTCATGTATAATTCACCTAGTTAAGTATGTATAACTTGTTACCTAGAGAGTTAGGACAGATAGAAAATATAAACGAACCTGAGACAGGTTTAGATTCATGTTGTGAATAACAAAAAAATGATGAACATTCAGATTCATCCCTAACTTTTCGATAAGGGTACCAAGATCATCACATCAGGGCAGAGAATAAAATGCTCAAAGATGGTGCTGTGTAGGGTCACAGCGAGAGTCACCATGGTAGAGTATTTTTTCACAAATTAATTTATGTTCAAACGGGGACACAAATCCAAGACTGGGAAGGTCAATGATTTGATACCACCTCATTATTATTATCCTTGGAAGGGCTACAAGGGCAAATGCTTTCTTAACCCAGGGAGTCTTAACTTCTAAACTGTGCACAGACTGCAGGAGATGGTGGAGGTGTGTGTGGTCTACAGACTTGGATGGAAAAAGTGTACCCTTTTTTTTTCAAAATGTCTACCTGAAATTTAACTTTTCCTTGTGATGAAGGTAGGCAACAAGTCCCAGTGGTATTAGTACTTGTGACTTTGCACCAATAGAAATAAGAAATATTTTCATATATTTCAGTAGGTGGAGAATCTTGAACTATTATTTGGACATATCACATTTCACAATTAAAGTAGGTAAGAGACATGTCATTAGAACTTGTATTTAATGCATTAATGGCAATACACAGATTACCATATCACAAAGTTGGTTCTTTTTACTATTTTGATAACTGCATTTTCAATACATTTCCTGAGTAAGCTAAGCTTATGGGTTCTCACCACTATGTATGATGGTTGCTTTGGGTTTTTTGTCGGTGTTCACTATCAGGTTGAGGAAGTGCCCTCCTATTTCCAGTTTTCTGATGGAATATTGTTCTCACACACCTTCTTCCCATTCCTATCATGGTTTAATTACGGATCATTGTGTTCCAGGGTGTCCGCCCACAGCCTGCAGGCCGCATGTGGCTTGGGATGGTTGTGAGTGTGGCCCAACACACAATCGTAAATTTACTTAAAACATTATGAGATTTTTTCATTTTTGTTCGTGTTTGTGTATTTCACTTGTGGCCCAAGACAACTCTTCCTCTTCCAGTGTGGTCCAGGGATGCCGAAAGCTTGGACACCCTCGTTAGGTAATCTGGATGCATCCCTGCTTCACTCTCTTCTCCCTCCTCTAACCCTGCTTCTTGGTCATCTCCCTGCTCATGGAGGTATCACCAGAAAGCCAGTAGAACTGGTGGGTTGTTCATGACTCTGAGAAAGCACGGATGAGGCAATAAGAGGGTTCCCATGTGAGTTCTGGAAACCTAAACTAACCTCTTCCTTCAAAATGGAGCTCTGTGCTCAGCATTGAGAATATAAAGGTAAATATCATCTCTGTTTTAGAGCTTCCAGTAAAGTGAGTGAGAAATAATTAAGCAGGCAATTTCGGTATAGAGTAGTAAATGTTATATACCTGCAAGTATAAGAAACTTGCAGGAGTGTATAAAAGAGAATTTAACCTAGTTGTGGGAAGAGGGGATCAAGGAAAAAGAACTTGTTTAGTTGGGGTAGGAATAGCTAGGACCCAAGGGCCAGGGCACCGGTGGAAGGAGTGGACGGGGTGTAGGGAGAGAGCCACAGGAAAGAGAAGGGCGTGGAGGCAGGACAAGCAGCACAGCAGTATATGCCCTTTAGAGTGAAATACAAATACATGCTCTTTGAGTTCCTTTTTATATATTTCAAGTAGCCTATTTTCTCCTTCTTCGATTAGACTAATTTTGTATTGAGAAAATCTGGTTACAATGCTCAGAACAGTGTATATTAAATATTTGGGAAAAGGTGCCATTATTATAGTCAGAGTCCTGCGTTTGAAGAGCCTTGTGTTCTCTGGGCATAGAACTGAGCCGCCTACTTGTGGTTAATTTTGCCAGTTGAATTGTCTGTGGCTAATATTTTCATCTTTACTTTCAAGTTCTCAAGTGATGTATGCATCAGTTACCTATTGCTATTGAAAAATAAACTCAAGATTTAGTAGATTAAAATAACAACCCTTTATTTGGGCTGGGTCGCTGGCATGGTCTTTTGCCAGCCTCATGTGGAGTCACTCATGAAACCACAGTCGCAGGCAGATTGAGCTTGGATGGTCCAGGATGGCCTTTTGTTACTCTGCTCATGGTTACTGGGGTCTGTTGGCTCAAGTGCCTCAGATTTCCTTTACGTGGATTTTCCCACTGGATATTTCAACTTTTTTAATGTCAGTGAGAGCATTCCAAGAGGGAAAGCCAAAATACTCCAGTGTTTATTAAGCCTTTGCTTGTGACACATTTCCCGATGTCTCATTGACCAAAGCTAGTTACATGGCCAAACCCAGAGTCAGTGCCAGGGTGTTATTCATTGGGGGCCATTAATTAACAATCTACCAAAGTACTGCAATATTATCCCCCTTTATCAATTATAGACAGGTTTTACTACCTTTGCTTTTTAGATGGAAATTAAGATTCAGGAATGTATATCATAAGTTCTTGGGGCCACTCAGCTAGTTAATCATAGTTGCAAACACTCATCTAGTTTTCCTATATCCCGTGCACTATTCTAAGCACTTAGCCCATATCACTCAATTAAGCTTCACTATCCAAGGTTAATAGTATTATTTTCTTCTATTTTACGTATGAGCAAACCAAGGCACAGAGGTACTGAACAACATGCCCAAGATAACATGATTAATAAGTGTCATGACTACAATTCAAGCCATACACCAAAGTCTCAACTTGAGAGTAATTCTGAAAACTAATGCTTTTCCTGTGTTGCCCATTATTTGCACGTCTGACATTGTATAGTGTGAATCCTGGCCTCTTCCTTAAGCCCCTGAAGCTCTGTTTGAGAGCTTTAATGGCTGAAGTTTAAGAAATCGGAGGCTATGAAATAGGCCGTTATTACACATTGTGATTTTTACCCTGAGTCTGTGAATGAGGGAATCTCTTTGTTTCACTCAAATGTAATGTACGTTGTTCTCTTTTTTAAAACAGTGTTGTTAATCAGGATTGAATAATATCAGCTGCTGAAATAAGCAAATCCCAAATCCTGGTGTTTGGCCCAACAGAGGTTCATTTCTCACTTATCACCCAGTGCGGGGCAGTGGTGGCGCTCTGCTTTCCCTATGCTGTGATCACAGCACCTTCAACTTGGGGCTTCTTGGGGCTGCCTTAGTGCCATCCAGCCAGTGAATAGAGAGGAAACAAATATGGAAAAATCACATTCTTAATTGTTTCACTTCTATTTTTTTCCATGAGAAAGAATCAGTTATACAGTCTAGAATGTAAGAAGTCTGATGAATGTAATTTAGCTATGTGCCTAGAAAGAATAAATAGATTTGGGATCTGGTTGGGTCCTACTATGCAAGTTTTTTCTATTTATTTAAACAAGATTTGTGTAAAAACACAGGCATACCTAGCTGTATAGTGCTTCGCTTGATTGCGCTTCACAGATACTGTGTTTTTCCAAATGGAAGGTGTGTGGCCACTCTCCACCGAGCAAGTCTGTCGGAACTGTTTTTCCAACAGCATTGGCTCACTTTGTGTCTCGGTGTCACATTTTGCTAATTCCAGCAATACTTCAAACTTTTCCATCATTGTTGTATTTGTTATGGTGATCTGTGATCAGTGATCTTTGATATTACTACTGTAATTGTTTTGGGGCACCATGAACCACACCCACATAAGAGGACAAACTTGATTGATGAACATTATTTACACTGCCCCACTGAAAGTTTGTTCCCCTATTTCTCTCCCATTCTTCAGGCCTCCCTATTCCCTGATAGACAAAAACATTAAAATTAGGTCAAATAATAACACGACAGTGGCCTCTAAGTGTTCAGCCGAAAGGGAGAATTGCACATTTGTCATTCTAAATAAAAAACTAGAAATGATTAAGCTTAGTGAGGAGAGCACATTGAAAGCTGAGACAGGTCAAGAGCTGGACCTCTTGCGCCAAGCAGTTAGCTAACTTGTGAATGCAAAAAAAAAGTTCTTGAACGAAATTTAAAGTGCTACTCCAGTGAACATGCAAATGATAAAGTGAAACAGTCTATTGTTGATATGGGGAAGGTTTTAGTGGCCTGGGTACAAGATCAAACCAGCCACAACATGCCTTTAAGCCAAAGACTAATCCAGAGGAAGGTCCTAACTACCTTCAATTCTGTGAAGTGTGAGAGAGGTGAGAAAGCTGTAGGAGGAAAGTTTGAAGATAGCAGAGGTTGGTTCATAAGGTTTCAGGGAAGAAGCTATCTACAAGTGCAAGGTGAAGTAGCAAGTACTGATACAGAAACTGCAGTAAGTTATCCAGAAGATCTAGCTAAAATAGTTAATGAAGGCGGCTACACTAAACAATACTTTTTCAGCGTAGATGAAACACTCTTATGTTGGAAGAAGATATCATCTAGGACTTTCACAGTCAGAGAGAAGTCAATGCCTCACTTCAAAGCTTCAAGGGACAGGCTGACTCTCCCATTAGGTGCTAAGCCAACTGGTGATTTTAAGTTAAAGCCAATGCTCATTTACCACTCTGAATATCCCACAGCCTAAAAGAATTATGCTTAATCTCTGCTGCCTATGCTCTATAAATGCAACAACAAGCCTGTGTTTTGCTCACGACGTGGTTTAGTAAATATTTTAAGCCCACTGTTAAGATCTACTGCTCTGAAAAAAAGATTCCTTCCAAAGTATTACTGCTCATTGACAGTGCACTTAGTCACTCAAGAGCTCTGGCGGGAATGTACAATAAGATTAATGTTGTTTTCACGTCTGTAAACACAATATTCATTCTGCAGCTCATGGGAAGGAGTAATTTCGACTTTCAAATCTTATTATTTAAGAAATACATTTTGTAAGGCTATCACTGCCATATAGAACAATTTCTCTGATAGATCTGGGCAAAGTAAATTTGAAAACCTTCTGGAAAAATTTCATTCTAGATGCCATTAAGAACATCTGTGATTCAGGGGAGGAGATAAAAATATGAACATTAACAGGAGTGTGGAAAAAGTCAATTCTGACCCTCAGGAATGAATTTAAGGGGTTCAAGACTTCAGTGGAAGAAGTAACTGAAGATGTGGTGGAAAGAGCAAGAGATCCGGACTTCGAGGTGGAGCCTGAAGGTGTGACTGACTTACTACAGTCTCATGATGAAAGTGACAGATAAAATGTTGCTTCTTATGGATGAGCAAAGGAAGTGATTTCTTGAGTTGGAAAGTACTCCTGGCGAAAATGCTGTGCAGGTTGTTGAAAAGACAGTGAAGGATTTACAATAGTACATGAAGTCAGTTGAGAAAGTAGTGCGGCACGGTTGAAGAGGTTGACTTCAATTTGGAAATAAGTTCTGGATAAAAGAAAATCAAACATGTTTCAGAGAAATCATTTGTGAAAGGAAGGACCAGTCAACATGGCCAACCTTACTGCCTTACTTTCAGAAATTTGCACAGCCCCCCCAGCCTCAGCAGCCATCACCCCTGTCAGTCAGCAGCCGGCAACTCCAGGGCAAGACCCTCCACCAGTAAAATGGTTGTGACTCTCTGAAGGCTCAGAGGATGGTTATTATTTATTAGCAATAAGTATTTTTTAATCAAGGTATGCACATTTTTAGATATAATGCTATTTCATATTTAACAGACTACAGTATAGTATAAAAATAACTTTTATATGCCCCAGGAAATCAGAAAATTCATGTGACTCACTTTGTCATGATTGATCTTCACTTTATAGTGGTTTCTGGAACCAAACCCATAGTGTCTTCGAAGTACGCCTGCCTACGTCATATAGAATATGAGTAGCTTCTTTGCCTTAGCAGCCTTTCAATGAAATACTCAGGGATTCTATGTTCTGAAATATTTTTGATCTAAAACGATCTCTGGATGAGTTGAAAAGACTTATAAAGACTTAGGAAAATCCTGAGCAAGAAGTTTCTCTTTCTGATAAGACCTGTGGGAATGGCATACAACTTTATTTCCCTGTAACTTTTAAAGAGCTATCTCTAGCGAAATCCTGGGGAAGTCAAGTCTCACGTGGTTTCTTCCCCCTTTTCCTTGTTGGACTTCTCCCTCTTTACCCTTCCATCTCCATGCACCAGGACCCTCATGCAATGACCCCCTCTCTTTCTCTCAGAATTTATCAGCTGTGTGTCCTTTCAGGGCTTCGTATGGTGCCTCATTAGAGAAACTATTTCATAGTCAGATATTGACAGCTGATTAGCTGCATTTGATATTACTTCCAGGAACATTTGCAACAGAACTGGCATTCTTGGCAATTTAACACTTGAGAAGAATGAGATCTCTGTCTGTTCTGTTGGATTTGGAGGATGGAGCAACCCCACAGGGCTTTTTAGTGTGGCTTCCAAGTCATACTTCACAGGCCTCTGCCAAGAGCAGAGAGATGTAAAGGGAGTCTACTCAGGCCTACAGACAGGCCCATGACACTATCGTGTAATGAGAGTTGGGGCTGGTGTATTTTCCTATTCTGCTTTCTTAGTATTTCTATTATGCAATGACCCCTTCTCAGTCAGCTTTCATCTCCAGCTATCGCTAACAGGTACCCGAAAAGAAGGGTAAAGACCTCTGAGCTACTAAAGTAGCTTCTAGCAACACAAACACATCCTCGACACCATTGAAGAGACACCGTGACATACAGTCAGGGTTATTTTTTCTTGTATATAGAGTATTAATATGGTGAGTAATCTGTTTTCCAACTAAGATTACATTGGAGGTAACAAATTAGAGGATGTAAAAGAGGGTTTTTATAAGTCAAGAGTAATTTGGGCAACCCATAGTGACAAATAACTTTGACATGCAAGGAAGGGAAAACAACATAAAACAAAGAAAAAACACAAAACAGGCAGTTTGGGGGCATTTAGGGTGGAAGCAAACATCTTAACAACCTCTTAGAGCATATTTGCAAAGACAGTGCAGTGAAATAATAACCGTTTAACAACATTTACGAGTTGGAGGCATGATTGGTATGTTCTAGTTAAAAAGACATAGATTTCTATCAAGCAAATTAAAGTTAACAGATTTGGGTAGGACACCAGCGTCTGCTGAAAGGCACTGAAATTTCTGGTTGTGGGGCAAATGTGAGGCAGTAATGCAAACGTGAAGTTGGAGAGCTCTCCATCTGTATTCTCTTGGAGAGCCATGAGTTACTTACTGTATAAAATATGCAGCTGGTAATCCGACCTTGTCGTGTTTCTGCATATTTGCCACTCTTTCTTATAGAGAAGACACAGTGCAGGGCTGCCCAAAATGTATGCTAAAGTAAAACTACTTCTCTCAAAGCTGGGGTGCCTGTTCTAGCAGTATTCGGGGTGGTGAGTCTTTACAACATAACTTACTGGAGAAGATCAAAGATTGTGTTGGCCCAAAAATACTACATCAGAGGCCGCATGCTGTGAGGCCATAACACTTACAAGGCCACGGTTATGGAGGAGCAAACAGAGCTCCACTGCAGGACTTATTGTCAGAAATCTTAAATGTTTCCCTTAAAAACTGTAGGCAGCAGAAAGGGCAACCTTTAGATGTGTCCATAAATGATGCATAAGGTCATGTGAGACGTTTTTAATGAGTAGGGTTTTAGGTTGCTGTTTAGAGTTTTCCTTTGTTGGTTTTGATTCCCATACAGAGAATCTGTGTTAGAAGAAAACATAATGGCTGAAGTTTGGAAAGAACTGTTTTCTGCATGTCGGGGTGGAGGGTGAGGGTTGTGGAATGTGAAAGAGAGCTGCTGACTCCGTATCACAGCAGAAAAAAGTCAAGTGTGATGTCCATCATGGAATGGTTTTATTAAGAAAAACTGAAGTGACCTATCCTTTCTCAGCATCCGACGGAAGGGATATTAGGGTCTGGACTGCCAGTCTTCTCATCTGTCCAGCTTGTTTGGCCATAGAAAAAGAACTTTTGCTCAAGATTACACACTACTTAGGGCAGTGTTTCTCAAACTGGCGTCCACGAGGCTCCCTCCAGGTAGCTACAAGAAAGTGTTTAATGTGTTTTCAGTGATAATCTTTATGACTACCTAATAAGTGAGCACTCTCTGGCTATGTTTAGAAATCTTTGCCTAAATCCAAGCCACAGCTTTTTTCTTCTAGAAGTTTTATAGTTCTAGGTTTTATATTTAGGTCTACAATAAATTTTGAGCTATTTTTGTTTGTTGAAAAGATTAAAAGACTATACTTTCTACACTGAATTTCCTTATTTACTTTTCTGCTTTGTCAAGAAACGATTTTGCAAATGTGTGGTCTATTTCTAAACTTTCTGCTTTGCTCAATTGGTCTAGATCAATTTATCTGTCTTGATGGTGAAATACTACACTGTCTTGATTACTGTAGTTTTAGTTTAAGTCTTGAAGTTAGGTAGTGTTAAACTATTTTTCTTTTTCAAAGTTGTTTTAACTACTGTATGTCCTTTGCATTTTTATATCAACTTTTATATGAACCAGCCTACCAATTTTTACATGAAAATCTGCTAAAATTTTGATGGAGACTGCATTGAATGTATAAATTAATTTGGAGCACTGATAACATCTTAACCAGTATTCTAATAATCTTTTAATTCATGAACAAGGTATATTTAGGTTTTCTATTAAGGTTTTCTTATGTTTCTCTGAGAAATGTTTTACAGTTTTCCACATACAGATCTTCCACAATATTGGCCATATTTATACTTAAAAATTCACATTTTAATGTATGATAAGTGGTATTTACATTGGTAGTTTATAGAACTATGATTGACTTTTATATATTGATCGTGTATACTGAAATCTTGCTAAATTAACTTACTAGTTCCAGTAACTTTTTTTTTTATGGAGTCCATTGACTTTCTATATAGATGATAATTTACTCATGAATAAAGACAGTTTCCTTTCTTCCTTTAATAGAGATGACTTTTCTTCTCTGTTCTTCACTGTTCAGATCCTCCAGTGTAATGCTGAGTAGAAAGGGATGAGAGTAGACAGCAGTGTCTTATTTCTGGTCTTAGGAAAACAATGAGTCTTTCACCATTAAAGTTTTATGTTAGCAATAGCTTTCTTTTTCATTTTTAAATTGTTGTTCAAGTACAGTTGTCTTCATTTTCCTGCCACCACCTCTCCCACGCACCCCCACCTCCCACCCTCAATCCTACCCCTCTTTGGCTTTGTCCATGGGTCCTTTATACATGTTCCTTGATGACCCTCCTCTTGCTTTCAGATGTCCTTTATCATGATGAAGAAATTTCCTTCTATTCTTAGTTTACTGAGAGTTGCTATCAGGAATAGGTATGTGATATTTTGACATGCTTTTTCTGCATCTAATAAAATGAAGTTTCTTATTAGGTTGAATTTCATTCATTGATGTTCAAATGCTAAACTAACTCTGTATTCCTGAAATGATCCCACTTGATCATGGTTTGATTTGCTAAGAATTTGACATCAGTTTTCATCTATGTTCATGAGGGGTGTTGGTTTGAAGTTTTATTTCTTATAATGTTTTATTGATTTTGGTATCAGGGTAATGATGGCTTCATGGATTGATGTAGGAAATATTTCCTTCTCTGAAAGAGTTTGTGTGGAACTGATATTTCTTCCATAAAAGTTTGGTAGGATTCTCCAGTGAGTCACTGGGATTTGGATTTTTCTTTACAGGAAAGTTTAACTGCATGTTCATTTTCCTCACAAGATGGGGCTATTAGAGTGATCTAGTTTTTTTTTATTGAGCTCTGTTAGTTTGTACTTTCAAGTAATCTGTCTGTTTCATCTGTGTGGTAGAATTCATTGACCTACAGCTGTTCATAACATTCCCTTATCTTTTCAATGCCTGTCGAGTGCGAATCTGTAGTGATATTATTAATACTTCAAATTGGCAATTTATGCCTTCTTTCCTTTTTCCTGGTCAGGCTGGGCAGAGTGTTATCAAGTTTATTGGTTTTCTCAAAGAACCAGTTATTAGTTTCATTGATATTCTGTATTCCTTTGAATTCATTTTCACTGTAATCTTTATTATTTTCTTCTGTTTAGTTTTAGTTTGCTATTCTTTTAGTTTCTTAAAGTGGAAGTTGAGGTTTGAGACATTTCTTATTTTCTACTATAGGCATTTAGTGCTATAAACTGTCCTTTAACTAGACAGCAATATTCCTTGATTGTGTTTTTTATTTTCATTTAATTCAAAATACTATCTAATTATCTTTTGTTTCTCTTATTCCTTTATAGAGATCTAGATTTCTATCTAGTAGCATTTTTCTATTATATGAAGATCTGCTACTGATAAATATTTATTTAAAAGATATTTTTGCTGGGTATAGATCTGTAGCTTGAGTGTTTTTTCATTTACTACTTTAAAGATATAGCTCAACTGTTTTCTCACATTACTTCTACTGAGAAATCTGTTGTCATTTTTATCTGTTTTCTTGATATATAACATGTTTTTTATTCTCTTTTAAAATTTAGAGTTTTTAGATTTTTTAGAGTTTTCTCTCTTAGAGTTTTCTCTTTTAAAATTTTTCTCACTAGTTTTAAGCAATTTGATTATGATATACCTTGGTATGGCTTCATTTGTGTTTCTTGTGCTTAGAGTTTGTGGAGATTCTTTGACCTCTAGGTTTATAGTTTTTCATTGCATTTGGAACATTTTTGGACATTATTTTTTCAATTGTATTTTGTGCCTCATTCATCTTTTTCTGGAGACTCCAATTATATGTGCATTAGGCTCCTTGAGCTTTTCCACATCCCACTGATGTTTTTAAGTTAATTTAGAAAATTTCTTTGATAATTTAGTTCCCATTACTTTCTTTTCAAATTCACTCTTTTTTTTAACTAAAATGTATAATCTGATGCCAATCTTAAACAGTGCAATTTTTATCTCAGACGTTGTTATTTTCACCTCTATAAATTTGATTTGTTTCTTTTTAATATCTTCCTGTCTCTACTTAATTTTTAACATCTGTACTACAGTTTCAGTTATTATCATTTTCTGATAACTCTAACATCTGTGTCAGTCTGAGTTGGTTTTGGTGGTTGATTTGTGTCTTCATCCTGGGATGTATTTTCCTGCTTGTCTACGTGCTTGCTAATCTTTAATTAGTTGCCAATTAAATTGTCATTGTGATTTTACCTTCTGGGGTTCTGGATATTTTAGCATTCCAATGAATATTCTTAAACTTAGCAGTTAAATTACTTTGAAACAATTTGATTCTTTTGAGTTTGCTTTTAAGAGTTGTTCAGTGGAATCAGAAGAGCATTTAGTCCAGGCCTAATGTTAAATTTCTTTCTCTTTATTGAAGCAACTCCATTTTGAGTTCTTTCCTATGGCCGGTACATGATCAGGTTTATCAGTCTAGTGCAAACACACTATTCTTATCTTGGGTAAGTACTGGGCCCTGTTCCCTCTAATATTCTATCATTATTCTTTGACCTGGCCTCAGGTGGCTTCCTCATATACAATACATACACCAATCAGCACTTGCTAACGTACTTATCTTCAGAATTATTCCTTTGTGTAGCTCTCTCTTGTTCAGTACTTTGTGATCTCCAGTGACCTCCAGCCCTTCTGGTCTCGCTGGACACTTGGCTCTTTCTTTTCAAATCAGGGAGCCTGCTGGGCTGCATCTGCACTTGTGCCTTGTACTGCAGACTGTGGACTCTCTCAAGGGAGGAAGCCAGGGTCATAGTAGGGCTCCCCTCCTTTGTTCTCTGGCTTTCAGGGGTCACTGCCTTTTGTTCCTTGCTTTCCAGTGACTTGAGAATAGTGGTTGTCGTCTCAGATGGAAGGGTAAAACTGGTCACTCTTACTCAATCTATCCCAGAAGCAGAAGTCACTATGTTTTTATTTTATTATAAGTATTTTTAATGGTTCGTTTTTTGTTTAAACAATCTTTTACTATTCTAATGTAACGAAGATGTTTTCTTTGTTTTCACTTTAAAGAAGATATTTGTTTTACCTTTCGACTTAGATTTGTAATCAGTGTGAACTGATTTTTGTCTATGGTGTCAAGCAGAAGTCAAGGAACATTTTGTGTGTGTGTGTGTGTGTATGTGACTGACCCAGCATTACTTGTTGAAAAGGCCACACTTTCTGCACTTCACTGTAATGTCACCTTTGTAATAAATTGGGTGAATGGATATACGTTACTTTGTTTATGGACTGACTATTTTCTGGTAGCTTATATTTTCATCAGTACCACATTTTTCTAATTAGTATAGTTTATAGTGGGCCTTTCAAATTTATTGTTCTTAAAGACTTCCTTATCTATTCATAAGCCTTTGCATTTTCATATGAATTTTAGAATTTTCTGATCAATTTCTGTAAAAAAGTCACCTGTGGGGATTTTGAGTGGGTTACATTAAATTGATAGGTGAGTTTGGGAGTAAGCTGACATCTTTACATATTAAATCTTTGCATTCATGAGCATGGTATATCCCTTTATTTATAGTTTTCAGTATATGGGTGATGTAAATCTTTGGTCTGTTCAATATTTTAAAAGTTAGCCATATTAATATGGACCAGTAAGTAATTTTCTACTCAGATATTTCCTAAGATTTCACAGTGATGAGAACAACCAGACATGGGTCTGTCCTCGTGAAGCTTACAGTCTAGGGTTATTAAAATGATTAACATATTCATACTGCAAGTAGTAATTTTTATCACTAAAGCAACCATACAATTCACATTAAATTTATGTATATTATTTTGGCTTAAGCAACAGAAATTTATTTTCTAATAGGGGCTGAAAGTCCAAGATCAAAGTGTCAGATGTTTGGTTTCTTGGTAGCCCTCTCTCTTTGGCTTGCAGATGGCTGTCTTCTTGTTGCACCCTCACACGGTCCGTTTTCTTTGTGTGTTTGTCCTTGATGGCTCTCTGTGTGTCCTAATCTCTTCTTCTTTAATTTAACTTTTCAGTTACAGTTGACATGCAATGTTATTTTATACCAGTTTCAAGTATATAGCATAGTGGTTAGATGATTATACAATTTACAGAATGATCTCTCCAGTAATCCAAGTATCCACCTGGTATCATACACTGTTATTGCCTGGATCCCTTATGCTGAACTTTACACCCCTGTGTCTCTTTTGTAATCACCAATTTGTACTTCTTAATCCCTTTGCCTTCTTCACTGATGCCCCCAACCCTCCTCTCCTCTGGCAACCATCAGTCTGTTCTCTGTACCTATGAGTCTGTTTCTGTGATATTAATATGAAATTTTATGGATTTCATGAGGTTGGTTTTCCTTTAACACTTATTTAGGTTTTATTATGTTAAGTCAACAAATTTAACTAAGATGATAACAATATTTTAATGATGAGAAATCCACAAAAACTTTTTTCTTTTGCAAAATGGCTGTATATCACAGAAGTTCACAAAACTATGTAAGGAAATGTTTTTTGCCTGATTTCTGTTGTCAAAGTGAATATCAAATACTTAGGTATAACCGTGGACAAAATCCACTCAAAGAACTGCCCAGTAATAGCCTCTAATTTTTTTGCCAAAGATTTTAGTTGCTGATAGAGCTCCTTCCCAAAGGCAGAAGAAAACCTACTAAAAATTCTCTTTTATTAAATATAAAGTGTCAGAGAGAACATTCTAACATATCAAAAGACCGTGGATAAGCTCCAATTCTATCATAATCCATGGGAAATGAACTTGTGGTTTCAGTCATTTGTATTTGGGACATTGTTCGTGCTGGATAAAACACCAATGTTGTCTTGGTAGAGCTCCTCTGAGAAACAAAAATACACAAATACACGAGCTATTTATTTTGGACTAAACTCAAACCAGTGGATTTTAAAGAATTTTTGTTGAGGTTTTGTTGTTTGTTGTTTTTGTTTTTATATTTGGTCCCACAGGCTCCCTGGAACACTATTCTATGGGCACTTCCAATAAGGGAATCTGAGAGGACAGTAAAGCAAGATGCAAGGAATATCTACATAAATACCCGATATTTGGGTGAAAAGTGAAAAAGTTAAAATTGATAAATTTTTTTTCAAATAGATATATTTGACATCATGTAACTTAAATGTCAGGTCTACTACCTGTGTCTCCTCTTTTCCTCCAGATACTCGGCATCAGTCATCATGGTGATAATCTCAAATACCAGGCACTGTTTTTCATAAATGTTTTCCATTGAAATACATTTTTCTCATGAATGTGAAAAAAATCCTTTTTGTCAAAACAACAAAATGAGTACTGTTAACTCTTGAGAAAATGTCATATTAAAAATAATTTCTATAAAGGGAATCATCATCTTACTATGAGTTCATTATGAAAGATCTAAAAATGTAATACATTTGAAATCAGGGGACGGAGAGGCCCTACTTTTTTCAATATGTTATTCTCCAACCAGTGTGTGACTAATAGGGAAGGTATGTGACTCTTGAGGCAACCCTGCAGGTACAGTGAATGAGCAAATTCTTAGCAGCATTATGACATCACCAGGGAGCGTGACTTGGGTCAAGAGCTTGGCAGGAGGCTTTGGGAAGAGGAGAATCAACAGCAATCACGACCAGCAAGCCAACACACTGGCCACCATAAAACTGAAAAGAGAGCTTATTGTACCTCATGCACAGCGGCAGGTTTAACAGAAAAGCAGACATGTTTATAGTCCCAGATTTACAGCATGCCTTATAAACACCTTATTACTTAGAATCCAGTCTGCTGTCCTAGAAACTAAGAATGTGACTTTGTTAAGCAGCAGGATTTGTTGACATAAATGTCTTGACTAAGTTTGCCATTGTGGTTAACCAAAACGCATTTACTCCTGGGAAAGTAAACATGAGCAAACAAAATGCCTCTTATACCACAATACAGTAAGTTTCAAATTGACCAAACTTAATGCTATGACATAAATATGCTTAATGTTTATGGAATTTTTTAGAAACCTTTTGCCATGTTGGGCTTACCATCCTGTATGAGGCGCACTGAATGGGAATGTGTTTTCAGAATTACATGTGCTTAAAGACTTCATCAGAAATATTCAGAAAACCTGCCACGCATACCAGGGCTTACCACGCAGCAAATAAAACGGGTCATGGTCTCCCCAGACACTAACGGGGATATATCGGTTCTGCACCGTGTACTAGTGACACACTGAAATGGTCACCAACAATTAAAAATAGAGAACTAATGGAAAATAATGTTGAATAAATATTATAAAACCACATGAAAATATGTTCAAGGAAGGCAAAGTATCGGGCTGAAAGCCACAAAGTTGAGGAAATTCCTTGGGAAGAATGAAAATTCACATTTATCTTTTGATGCTGAAAAATTCACCTACTTAACAGTAGATAAAACCCCTGCTCTGGTGGTAGATTTTTGAAATTACAGACTCCCAATACCATTGGAGTGCCACTGAATCAACTTAGCAGGTTTCCTATACTTTCGGGCTTATGGTCAACCCTCTTCGAGCCTCAAAAACTCTATAGTAGGAAAGTTGTTTATGTCAGGTATAAATGGGTGGTCATGATTACATAGTTTGGATCTAAAATGATCAATTTCTTATGCAACAAAATTTATTTCAATAAAGATCTATAGGAAATTGTTAAGATGGTGTCTGTGTTATTTACAGAATAAAATGTGAACAAATAGATAACTACTGATTTACCAAATCTCACAAATCCTATAGATGACAAGAAGCTGGAAATCTTTCTAACAGAACCACGTGGCTAACTTCATGAACCACAGTAAAGGAAGATGACCTCATGTGGCCCTCAAAACACCTTTACACATTTAAAATATGAGAGCTATTGCTCTGCAGTAGCACATTCGAGAACGGTGTCCATGATTTAGTTGACCAAGCTCCATGAGTCTCCTTCAAATCAAATGCCACGACAGGCCACGTTAACAGAAGTAGAATGTTGAAAATGAGAGAGTTGGTAGTTATGGTCGATAGGAATTACAGTTCACGGTTCTGACATTGACAACCGAGGCAAGACCAAAGGAAAGTGATTTGAATACAGAGATTAGGACCACCTATTCTCACATTGTAAGAACATTGAAAAAAATCAGAGATGTTTAGTTTGTAATTAAGTTTCAGACTTATATAATCACTGACTCAAATACTTACATGGAATAGAGCACAGTCTAGTTTTATTTTAGGTCAACAAGCAGGAGTTACAAGAAAAGCAACAAAACTTAAGAATGAAACTCATACACAAACAATTAAAGGTGTCTTTCTTTGAGAGGATGGGTGTCACTGGAAATGTTAATCGTTTTTGTAGAAAGGACTGAAGGACTGGGACACAGGAAAGGTTGAAATATAGAGAGCAGTTTTCAAACGGTTTCATGGAACCTTAGTATCTGCAAAGGGACAAGGAGACTTGAGTAACATGTTAGGGTTCTGGCTTCCTCTTCAACCAAAGCAGTTTTGACTAAATCCATTTTATATATGGTGCTCTAGCCAATGCTTTATTTTACAAAAGGCTCAAGCTATTTAAAAATCCTGTAGACCATTAGAAAAGATAATTTTTGAAGTTAATTGTGATATTACTCCATGATTCGGATCTTCAGAAAAGATCCTGTCTTTATGGTGTGACCCATTGCTATGTGACAAAGGCTAGAGTAGCTCTGTCTAGTGAAATGCTGGTATTACGAGAGCTCAGAGCATCATACACGAAGGAACAGCAATTCCATCATTGGATGGTTACCGCCAAGACTGTGGCTTGGGCAGGAGAGAGTAATTTACAAGCAGGAATATGGGGAAGGTGACATCCAGGTAAACCTGAAGAGAAGACCTGCAGTCCATAGATGTGAGATACTGGAGTAATTTCCAGGATCACGTGAATGCTATTCACAGCATTGTGACAGAAGAAACCCTTTTGGCCTCCAGTGAACTATCTCAATATCGATATTCTTCAAATTAGACTTTATTTCCAGTAGAACACTCATTTAATGAGTGACTTGTAGAACACTTAAGTCTCTGAGGACAAGGGAGAAGGCTGATTTCATTTTTTAGGTATACTAGCCTGTTAAGGCCTTTGGCATAATCCCAGAGAAGCTGTGAATTCTTCTTTGGCCATTTTCTTCCACACAAAAACAGTAAATAATTTAGAAGTACTATCCCACACATGGTCTCATTTTGTCTCTCAGTGATGACTTCAGTGGTAGGGGACATACATTTTCATCCTCATTCCCCAGATAAGGGAATTGGAGGTCAGGGGCAGTAAGTGACCAGTCAGATCACACAGACATAAGGGGTCAGGGGGCTGGTTAAGGCTTGGGGGAGGCCGGATGAGGGCAGGCTTGATCTCAAGTTTAAAAGTCTTTGCAATACATTCAATGCAGGAATTATTTAACTAAGGAGCTCTGATAAAGCTATGAGTTTCCTTAAACGTTATCTTTCTTCTCACAATTTCTTTGGGTCTGACATCCAGCTAATTGCTGTTTGACTTAGCCTTAGCTTTGGCTATATAAGTGGACAAAAAGTCCTACTTGGATTCAAATGGTAACATCTCTATTAAAAATCAACAGTTGTCTCGAAATAAATATGTCTATTAAAAAACCCCTTAATTCAGTGACTCAGCAAATTGTGCTGTGATAGCCTTCAGTAAGTACTTTTTATTTTTACTTTTGTTTTCTGAAGTGTCTGTGGTGAGAGAAGCACGCAGAAAAACATCATGCTTGTGTCCCTTTTATTTTCGTCACCTTTTCTTCCACTCGAGAATGCCTGGCCTTTGCCAGACTCCTGAATATCTGGCAGGTAGACCTGTCTTGGCAAAATACCTGTTTGTATCAGCTGAAAACAAATGTAAAGGACCCATACAATGCTGGATTCCCCTCAAATGGTGCCCTTGACGAGGATCCATTTTTCTTAACCGCTTAACTTTAGTTTGAGTTTTCAAAGTTCAGGGTCTTCGGTGCAAGGACTATTAATAAAAAGCAAATTCTAGAATGGCCCCTATGGGAAGCAAAGAAAAAGCCACAAGGATTCTCTTATCTCCTGTTATACTTGGAATTTCCTTCACTCTCTCTGAGAAGAGAGTAGATGCTGTCTATTAGGAAACCATCTACTCTTGCAGCCAAATCATCAATTTCCACAAGATCAGTCCTGCTCTCATGGGTTCGTCTGGCTAAAGACAGAGTTTCTCAAAGCAAGTTCTTGGAACACGGGTTCTGCGCAATACTTTGCCATAAAAGACTCCCGTGTTCAATCACACGCCATTCCCCTTCCATGGAGAATCATAGTGCACATGGCAAATCCTATAGCTAAGAAATCAGTTGCTCTTTGTTTAGCCTGGCATTTCCCAAAGTTAGTTTGCCACGTGCTAATCCCTTGCTTGCCCTTTCCCTGCTCTTTCTGTGCTGCGGGGAGAAGTGGGAGAAAAGGGGTGTTCTGCAAGCTGTGTTTTTCAGGCTTCTATAGCAACCAGCTTCCTGCTGGGTTTGGCCAACTAATATCAGGCTGCAGTGGGAGATTGGGACAGAAGAAGGGAGGAAGAAGGGATAAGCCAGGGTATTCCTTCTCCCCTGCCCCACTCACTGCCTCCGCAAACTTTCCTGCAACAGTGGGTTTCCTTCCTAGTTCCAGCTCCCTCAGGACAGACCCTCAGTGATTCCACCTTCTACTGGGTGGCCCTAGATCCACTTCTTCCCTTTGCATGAAGGGTAGTAAGGAATGCCTGCAATTGCTAATCTATAGGTTGCTTTGTGAGGGTGGGCCAGGTGGGTACCCTGAAGTGTCTGTAGCCTCCAAAGCATTCTGCAGGCCACGACTCACAGCACCTGCCCACCTGTGCTGGTTGCAGAGCACTGACTGCATAGATGGCAGTGTGATAGGATAGGTTATTAGCGGCATGGACTCTGCCTCTGCCTCATTCTTCTGGATTTTCAGAGGTTGGTTATTCTAGATGAGTGCCCTGGCCAGTTTTTTGGTAGCAGCGTGTCCTATCCTATGGACTCTGACCCACTGGGTCCCTAGAGCTGCTGGATCTGTTCCAGCTGCCTGGTGAAAAGGTCCTCCATCACTGCTGCCACCTTCTCTGCTTTTGTGGGGTTTCTAACGAGTGCCCATTTGCTCCACAGACATAGAAAAAGGATGGGTGGTCCACACTGGGTCCTAAGCTCTGCCCCACAAACATCCCCACTGAGATGGATAGAACCCTTTTTAGGGCTAGTGGTCTCTCCAGATGAGTCTGAGATAATATATCATCATCAATTCCTGGGGAGCAGAGAGGCTATAGTTTGGCACTTTTTGTGTGTGCAGGGAGCAGTCCCCAGCATGGCAGGCTAACCATAGCCTCCCTCAGACATCCACATCCGAAAGCCCAGGACCTGTGCATATGCTGCTTTACATGGCAAAGGGGACTTTGCAGAAGCAATTGAGTTTAGGGCTGTGAGATGGGAGATCACCTTGTACAATGTGATCATATGGGTCCTTACAAGGAGACAATAGGTGAGTCAGAATCAGAGAAGGGGATGATGAGCTGGAGTGAGTGACACAAGGCCATGAGCTGAGGAATGAGGGCACCCCTAGAATCCAGAAAATGCAAGGAAACAGATCCTCCCCCAGAGTCTCCAGGAGCTACCAGTCCTGCAGACCCAATTCAAAGGTCTTAATTCCAGGCCTACAAGGTAAGTGTGTGTCATTTTAACCCACTGAGTTTGTTAGAATTTGTTACAGCAGCAATAGGAAACTGATACAGCAAAGGTGTTGAAGGGAAACTACAACCTGAGTAGCTGAAGATCCTGAGGTTCCTTCAGCTCCCTCACACAGTCCAAGTTCCTCCAGAGAATCACATGGAAACGCCTGCTCTAGCTGGGCCTGCTTTGTCCTTGATTCAGTCACACCTTCAGCTACTGTTCTTTGAAATAATATTTCTATAATCATAATACCTTCCAGGTGGTTTTTTTCTTTCTTTACAGCATAGACATAATATTTGCTGAGTGATTAAAATGTGATACTCAGTCCCAGCTAGTCTCCACAGCACTACACTTGTCCACCATCCATCCAAATGCAGGGCCACAGAGACTTTGGGGTGGCTCTTTCATTATTAGGAAAATCGGAGACCTGTTGGATGAATAACAAAGTGTCTCATAGGCAGAAGCAATGGCTTCAAAGCTGAGCCTTGGAAGGCAGGAGCCAGGACAGAAACTCAAGCCAAAAAAATAGCCATGACAATGACATCAATATAATCTCAGTTTCTCCCTCCCTCCTTCTTCTCCCTCCCTCTTCTCGGTTCTCTGCCTCTCACTTTCTCTGTCTCTCTCTTTTCTGTGGGTCATCTATCTGCCTTCTTTCCAAGTGTGAGTTTTGTGCTGTCCCAAAGTCAGGAGATCTTCTACAATGAGGGCCACAGCTGCTGGCAGTAGCTCCCACTCCTTCATGGTCACAGAGGAAAGCACATTCTTCCCAAGAAAAGACACTGACTGCCTAGGCTTGAGTAACGTGCCAAGACTGCTGGATCACATAAGAAAATGGCAGATGCCATCTGGACCCTTGTAACTTCCATGAAGAAAGGGGATAAGAAATGGGGGAGGGGAAATGTCCTCGAAGAAGAACATGGAAGAAGGCAGGCTGAAAATACAATAAATATTCATTTGAGGCTTGCTGGGTATTTTTTAAAGATTGGAGTGGACTTATGACTGATGACATAGAGTATTTCTCCTCATAGATAAAATGTTTAGATAATGGACATTTTTATATACAATAATGTTTACAGAAAATGGACTCTCAGGAAAATTCATGCAATAGAACTAGAAAAAAATCAAACTTAAATGGCAAAGATGTTATAAAAATATTCTACTGGTTTCTTTGTACCTGGCCCAAACTTATTTTATACACACACACACACACACACTCACACACACACACACAGGGGTGGGCAAAAGTAGGTTTATAGTTGTGAGTACACAAAACACAGAGTTTATTCTTATACTATTATTTATTAATTATTACATTATTTATTTGTGTTACAACTGTAAACTAGCTTTTGTCCACTCCTGTATGTATAAATATATATAATTGTATGCAAGATGTGTGTATATATATATATATATATATATATATATATATATATATTTCTCTATATATGTTTGTTACAGAGACATTTAAAATTCTCATTTGTAAAAGAAAGAAATGTATTCACAAACATTCATGTTCGGCACTATCAAAAAATAACTATCTAACTTTCCAGGAGTTTAATAGCATGAATTTCATGTATATGCAGTCATTTAGATAAGCACATTGTAGAATTCAAATAAATAACTATTAGTTTATTTGCTAACTTTATAAATGCTCTACCTAAAACTTCAATAATACATGTTTTCTATGGCACATATTCTTGAGATGGTAGTTCCTAAAATATTTAAAGCCTGTAACGGTCATTATAAAATAATTATATCAGAAAGAGCGGAAAGTAGAGATAATAAGAGAGAGAACTTAAATTGCACGAACAAGTCTTAGGCCGGGCCCCACAAAGTGTTTTGGGAATGGCAGCCGCTGGGGTCCTGACAAAGTAAACAGAGGAAGAGATGGAGTCGGACCAGCAGGGAGAATTCCCCGGTGGAAGTAAGTTCTCTGTGGGTCTGGTTTCAGGAGCAGATCGCATGATGATATATCACTGCCTATGTTGTTCTGGGAGAAGTTTAAGATATTTGAAAATAAGTGTTAGCTTAGATAACCCAAGTGATTTTTCTTTAACATTGTTTATAATATTTTCCTAAGGAGATTCCTGTTTTAAGACATGTCCTAAAGGGTGCCCCTGTCAAGCCTTTATACACATGAGGTAGGTTCCATGGGGAGGTATTGGTGTGAATCCAGAAGCTTGATAATGATCGCAGGCAGATATAAAGAAGCTTGAATCAAGAACTAAAGATCCACAGTGAGGTTAATGAATGTGGCAAATATCTGATCTGCTCCACACAGACAGGCTTACATAAATAGTTTTATCTTTTGACATTATTGAGGCCTCACTGAGCATCACAGAAGCACCATTTCAGTTTGCATAAGTTCTCATGGACTGAAAATTGTCTATATTTTAAGGGACTTGTCTTCTTCTCCAGTCTGGTCCAGGAAATAGGAGCAGACACATGGTAGGGGCTCCAAGTCCATGCCTGTGGCAGTGGCAAATGGCAAACACTTATATGAGTTACTGTGTGTCGGGCACTGTTCCAAACTGATTTGGCCTCCCACAAGCAGCCAGCGTCACCCCAACCACTCAACAACCCCCTAAATCAGTGACTGCACTACTGCCAGTCAGCTTTTCAGAAAATTGCATGCTAGTATAGTGAAATATCACGAGCTCTGGAGTTAGTTTGCTTCCACATTTGCTATTTGAACTCATAAAAATTCACCTGTTGGGAGCTCAGTTACTTCGTCTTGTAACTGGATAGAATGCCTCCCTCCCTCCCCCTCCCAAGTCTAGGGGCCGCGGCAGGTCTGATGGGGAAGACCAGATCTCAGAGCTGGAGTTCAGGTTCTCCGGAGAGAAATGTGGCAGGAGCTCTATCAGCCTGTCGTTGGCCAGGAGCACATGCAGAAGGGTGCAGACCATGTTCTCACGGAAGATGGCTGTCTACGTGAGGTTTGCCACCTGATGGCATGTCAGGGCTCATCCGAGCCCTGGGAAACCAAAACCACCAGTTCAGCATTTGTTCAATGCACAGTCATTGCACTTGAGCAAGGGTAGGGTTGAAATTTCTAAGGTCTGCTTAACACACACACACACATACACACACACACACACACAGAAAGAGATTGAATTTCCTCATTAACTCAGCACACTGTAGGTAAGATGGAGAAGGCTAAGTGGATTTGCTGGCACACACATTCCATTCTCTAAGGGCAATTTACCCTAGAGTAGGGAATTCATAAATTGGAAAATATCCCGGAAGGCCTTTGGAAAGGCCTAGGATAATGTGGGTTTAGAGTTCGCATTCACTGAATTACACCAGAATGACTAATTAGTGTTTAGTTATGCTGCTGGAACTATTAAAAATACACTTGAATATAAAAATGACTCTCTGCCATGGAAAACTGTGTCCTCACAATAATTTTGAAAGCACACCAATTCTGGTTACCTTGTTTATATTTGCATTCATATCTTCATGGGGATAGAGAAAAAAAATTACATGAATACTATGAAATTCAAAAAATTCAAACTCTTAATAGTACACTTTGATAAAAAAATAATGAAGGGACTATATAGGCTGAAAAAAATTTCCCGCTATAAACACCTAGAGTGCTGAGTGAAATATTTTATCCATCTTTTTGCATTTATGGCTCATTTAAACTCACCAAAGAAGCAGAGTGGGAGGCCGATGCCAAATCGTCAGCTGCTAGGGGCCTCTCCAACCCCTGTGCCTGGTGACCTGGGTACTGTGGGGGTTGGTGGTGAGATGTGGAGTAGGAACGGAGACCCCAAATTAAAGGGGGGACCCCCAAAGGCCTATGTCCCTAGTAAAAGTTTGCTGTATTATTCTTTAGACTTTTATATATGCCTGGAATATTTTATTACATATTTTTTAAGTTCTAAAAGGCATTAAAAGCATGGAGAACTCCCTTTCCCCCCCGAAGGGTCATATAAACTGACTCTTGTTCTCTTTGCTAAATAGTAAGCTTTTATTTGAATAATTTTTAATTTAACAACTGTGCCTCAGTGGTGTAATCAACACTAGATACGCGGCCCTAAAGGACGGGAAGTGCGGCGTGGGTAAACGCGAGTACCGGCAGTCTGAAAGTCTTTCCTTCCCAGGCTTTGACAGTTTTACCGTCTGCTCGTTCAACCAGCACGAGTGGGGTACAGGCTATTCCGAGCAACCGAACACATAGAATGCCTGAGCTGGAGGCAGCCCCTACCCACTCCAACATGCTCATTTTAACTACTCTTTCGGAGCTGATCTTCGAGATTCCTCTGGCTGTCCCCTAGCCGTGAGACAATCCCCATACCAGTGCTGACGACCCCCCCGGGCGGCACAAGGACTTGTGTGTGTGCCACTAGATTCTGGCTCCTTACGCTTTCCCTCGATCTGGCTTTGGTGGTGGAGCCAAGTAGCAAAACCCGATGCATCTGGTGTCATCCAGGGTTCCTGGGGCATGATCTGAAATAAGTGAGTGTGGGCACCAAAATGGGAGCATTTATAAAGAGACTGGATGTACGCTGGCTTTGTTTATACGAACAGGAAGCCTCATTATGTGCCAGGAAAATTCTGAACTCTTTGTTCATCTTGTTTGATTCTCAGAACATAGAATTCTCAGAGAATAGAATCATTTCCATTTTACAGATGGGGACACTGAGGCTCAGAGGTGTCGGGTATCTTACCAGCATGTTAAGATGTTGACAGACTTGGCTGTGGAGCCAGGGTTTGGGCCAAGACGGTTTGTGTCCCCAATACAGAGTTCTAGGCCTTTTACCTTCACAGTCGGAAGGACAATGGCTTTTTCAGGCACATATACGGGCAGCTTGGTTCCTTTCATCTTGGCTAACCTTAGCGCGAGTGCTGGGGAAATACCTAACTTATATGAAAAGAATCTTTTTGTCCTGGTTTTGATCTAGTTCCCTGGCAGGCTCGCTGAGATTTGTCTCAACATGTACATTTCCCTTGCCAAAGCACACGTGGGATGTTTGGACATATGGTCTCATTTTTATGATCTTTTAACCTTTACATATTTAAAATACTTCATGGTGGGGTTAATTATTTGTGGTGACCAAGACTGGCAGCTGGTCCGATGGAGCCGTGTCTGGAATCCCTAAGGAATGAAAGGCTGGACACCCTGTGGAACATACTTTCAAAGGTAAATATATAAATGTAAAGGGGAAATTTTTGACACACACACTAATGAACACAGCCTAGTAATGCCTCATGGTAAATCAGTAAATGCATTCAGGGACCTAATCCTACGTATGGTTTTGAGACTAGCCTTACTACACTTCCAATCATTTTTAAAATGGAGAAATATCAGGTAATCGGAACTGCTTAGAAAAGGATCATTTTACTATCATTTGTCTTTACATGTTCTGAACATCTAGTTGGCCTGGGAGGGTCAAAACACTGAAAACAGTAAGACTGGCTAAAGGACTTCAAACTTATTGGCCTTGCAAATATGCCTCAGGTAACTTCATGGTGAGATCTCTAACATCTGAGAATTATGAATAACTTTAAAGTGGTTTTAACTGCAAAATGTGATAGTAAACCCATTTCTTATCCTTCCAGAAACCTTTTGACAAGGTGGTTATAATGAAATAAACAAAGTTAGTGAGACATCAAGTGGGGCCACGGTCAGAGGAGGTATTTCTCCAAAGACCTTCCACAAAGCAAAGTTTGTATGGTGCATGGATAGTATTTGCAGGGTTATCATTGCTTCGACTGCTCGGCTTCAGTGGATGAAGACAGTGGGTGCGAGTCTGCCTTTAGAAGTGGTGAAGGGGCCCAGCCCTACGGTAGATTCTTGAGGTTCAGAGCCAGTGAACAAGGCTGTGGGCCTACATACTGGGTGCCTGGAAGTTGTGTCCCTACTCTACAAGTAAGGGGCAGTTTTTCTCCGAGGGAACATTTGTCAATGTCTGGAAATGTTATTCTTTGTCACACCTGGGGACGGGGGTGCCTCTAGCATCTAGTGGGTAGGAGTCAGGGATGCCATTAGACACCCAACAATGCGCAGGGCAGCCCCCACAAAGAGAGTGACCCCATCCCAAAAGCAAGAGTGTTGAGGTTGAGAAACCCAGCGATAAACCACGATCACCTTAGCTGGGTTTTATATATCTCAGGCTGCCTTCTGACTGAATCTTCGAAGAGTCTCTCAGGATGCACCACTAGTTTAAAATTCAATCTGATTGGAGTTTCCGGGACAGAATATAGTCTCCCGGTTGACTAATGACTGTCCCAAGATATAAGCTTTATATCTTGCTCAACTTGTTATCAACTGTCAGCAAGCTCCTCTCTGAATAAGTTTAATATGTTTTTTCCATATTAGAAAGGGCAACTTTTAAGAGTTTAATATAACTTTTACTGCCTAAAAGTTATAGCTCTATTAGTTTACTGTCTGAAATTTATACCAAATACTTGCTTGATGAACAGCAATTCTGAGTTTTGCAGACCGAGGTTTTACGTGTGGAACACGTGGACTTTCGGGAAATATCAGCATTGACATTTCAGCGTTGACTATTTCACTACATGCAGGAGAATGCAACCAGGCACTGCACCATTCTTGGCTTTTGAATACATGGTCCAAAATCGATTATTGGCTCATTAGCCCAAACTGGACATATACCCCTACTTAAAACTGACATTTAGATAGTGATTGCTCCATAAAAGTTGGGATTAATAGAAATGATCTCTGAATTAAACTCTGCTCTACATTAAAGTGGAGAGGCTCTGCACCATCCTCATCCTCATTCCTACTCCCACTTCTTGTTTCTCACTGTCTGATATTTTCCTTAAGGAGCAGGTGCATTTCTCAGCGTCTTAGGTCACTTGGGCTATCATAACAAAATACCACAGAGGCAGTGGTGTATAAACAGCAGGAATTTATTTTTGACTGATGTTCTCTAATCTTATTTGTTCATTAATTACTAAATAATTTACCTTGTCATGTACACTAGGAAATAGTATTAATAAAGCACAGTGTGGGGGAGATTCATTGCATGTTTTCTTCTTTGCTGTTGTTGTCTACGGGTTATCAGTGCTTTACAGATGCTCTGGCCTGAGATCATGGTAGTCACGCTGTGTGGAACACAGAGAGAGCAGACTGGTATGGCACTGCTGAGTTGGGGTGGCTGAGCTGAGAGCGGCATGATGGGAAGCCTGGAGTCAAGGGAAAGGTGGCAGGGCAGGTACTTGAAGTGGAGGAAAGAGCAAGGGTGCAGGCCCTGGGGCAGGATGAAGTCGATGAGTTCAAGGTGCTGGAGAAGGACTGCCAATGCTGGAGGTCAAGAAGCATCAGAGAGAAGGGTCAAGGGCACAGCAAAAGGTGGGCAGGGCCCTGATCATGGCATGGTTTCATTCCAAATGCCGTGGTAAAGCAGGAACAACACCTTTTTCTGGAGAGCCTCTTGCCCTTCACTTTATCGAGACCATGTCCCTGATAGGTTCTTCGGCTTGGGAGAAAGGATACAAACGCAGTCCTACTAAACTGGCAATGTGTGACAATTACTGGAAGAAGACAGACAAAGTAAAATTCTCAGAGTCAGTTCAGTGCCTCAGGAACAGAGCAGCCAGTTGGACACACAGCTGACAAAGGACTCACCCTTCCCAAGGTTTTGACCCTGAACTATCTCAGGTCCTGTTGAACTTGATTATGCCCAGTGGGATCTTTCACAGCAGCTGTTACACCACAATTGGTCTGCAGAGGAAAACCTTAACTCTTTGTTCCTGGGCTAGAGGCTGTGTCCCAGATGCTGCACAGTGTTCTTTGTAGTAAGCAGCCCAAGTTCAAATCTCAGCTTTCCCTTACCAGCGAGGGACACTGAACAAGTCATTCTGTATTTTATGCTATGGTTTTCTCATCTGTAAAGATAAAAATACTTAACTCACTGGGCTGTTGGGAAAATAAACGAATAAACATCATTTAGGAGAGGTTCCCAGAACAGTACCAGATACATAGTAATCAATGTCAGTTAGCTGTTGTTATTATCATTATGATTGATGAGTGCCGCCATTTCTCTCCATTACCTAACAGTACGTTGGACCTCTGAGTTCACTTTCACATAAGCATTTATTTTGGGGACTGGATATCAGAGTTGAGACGTCATCTCAGCACTCCAAGATAGATGCATCTTTTTGAAGCTGAAGGAAGTTGCAGACCAACCCTAAATTTCATAAATATCTTAAAATAGCAACTGTTTAGCAAGGACCTAAGAAATAGTCTCTTCTCTCCAACAAGACTTCCACTATCGGGTGATAGGACACTTGTATGCTTGGAGCTTCTCCTTCTCCTCTAACACTTCAGATAGTGTTTCAGTAATGACAAGAGGACTAAAGGTTCTAATCGATACTCTGTTCCCAACTAGCTGTGTGACCTTGAACAGCTGAGCACAACCACACAACTGGAGGGACTGGATTAAAAATCTCCAAAGCACATTACAGCATTCACATTCTGTAGTTTAGGGTGTATTTTCTCCAAGCATTTGGCTTTAGGCAGGACCTCAAAATACAGACAGTGGAGACAGCATGATAAAAACAAGACAGATAAAAATATAGGGGAGAAACCAAAAACGAAGGAGAAGGTTATTAGGAAACAATAAGAACTAGAAGGTGAAGGTGAAGGTAGGCAGGTTCAGTCAGAAAACTGGTTGATGCTTTTCAATTATGAATTTACAGTGTGCTTGGCCCTGGGGATACGACGATGGACAGGCCCTCAGAGAATTTACGGGAGACTCGGGAACAGGTACACGAATAGCCAGAGAGAGAACAAGGGAGCTAACATCATCTGGAGGGGCAGGACAGGGAGGACTCCCTAGAGAAGAGAGAGAGAGGCTGGGGCAGAGCATTATGGGTAGAAAAAACAGCCTTTACAAAGGCCCCGAGGTGGGAGAGGGCTTGGTATCTTGAAGAACCGAGGGATTTCATGTGCCACTGCAACCAGCAAGAAAACGAAGCAAGAAGAGACAAGCCTGTCCTCTAAGGACCAACTAGTGGGTTGAGATGACAGTCATTCCATGTCCTCCCCTCCTGTGTCTGCTAAAATGCAGATGGACTCATGTGGTTTGACCCTCCTCAGTTAACGATCGATCATCCTGTAATAAGCAATAACACAAATCCCAGCCTGGTCATCCCCGGAGAATCCCTTGCAGGCCATCTGAGGGCAAAAGGGAATGTGGTGTTTTGACAGGGGGAAATTCCTTAGTAGAGAAGAGAGGCCCAGAGAGAACGTTAGCTATGCCTCCCTGCTTCTCCCTTGCCCTCCCTCCTGCGTTCAAAGTGTTGCCCCTTTGCCTCAGAGCCTACCTTCCTCCCTTGTGAACAGCTTTCCCCACTTTCCCTTTTTTCTTTTCCCCCCTTTGGCTCAAATTGTAGAACTGAAAATGTAAAACCTGCAGTTTTGGGTATGTTACCAAAGGAAACAGTTTTACTTAAAATCTTGTTTTTGCCAAAATATTTTCAAAGTAGCTGGAGAGCTGTCAAACCACAGTGGCTCTCAGCTGCGTTTCCTTCTAGCATTTCCCCAGGTTCTCCCAGCACAGCGCTTGGTAATTGGATATTATTTGAGGAGGAGGGGGAAAAATGCTGCGTGAGACAGTTTGTAGATTTAAGAATTATCCTCCGGGTGCTGAAGGCCAGGGATCCAGAGATGTCGGCTGCCATACATACTTCAGGCCTGCGTGACCCAGTGTCATTCCTAGGTGTAGCTGTCAGCAAGGACACCTAGAGGGAACCTGCTGGTGATGACCGATATGTAGACTGTCATTCCGCCGTCATTAGCTTGTTTTCTGCCATAGTCATGTGACTTTGACCAAAAGAATCTACTCTGATAGAAAAAGAATTACTGAACGAAGCTTGAGATGACACGCATTTTTTCCCCTCTTGTCCTGGTCCTGACAGCCTCCTGCCATCCCTAACCGTCTCTCCTAATCCTAGCCAGCATTTGTGGGTTCCGTGTGCCGGTAGAACAATGTAATGGTAAGCACTCAGTTTTTATGCCCCCCTAACAACTTTCTTCCAAGACTTCAAGGAGGTACAAGCTCATCATTTAAGGACTTCTAGAAGCAGAGCCAGTACTTACCACGTCTCCTTAAGTCATCCAGAAACTGAAGGTCAGGAAAGTGACATGACTTCTCCAAGGTCGTATAAGAAGTCAAACCTGTTTCTTCCTTATAATATGGTTTTAATCCATTGGATTTTAAAACAGAATTAAATGAAGGGAATTAACTTATAATAAAAATAATTTCAACAACTATATGGAAATCATAATACTTATTGATTCAAATGATAATCACTAGTTGACAATAGATTGGTCCTTGGATTTAAATGCTACTACCTCCAATCTATTTTCACCAGATCTAGTCTTCAGTGAGCCCTCGCTTTATATAGCATGGATAGGTCCAGAAACTTCAATGACGTGTAATGAAACCACTTTTACCATAGGCTAAGACATAAACAAGAGTTCAGTTCCTATGCCATATTTCTGGTCACAAAGGCATCATCAAATTTCTAAATAAAGACCCACACTGCTTCTAATATTAAATACTGAAATAAATGTCAGCTACATATACATTTAAGAAAAAATTAATGAAAACAAAGCCACGTGATTATTTTCCAGCCCGCTTATTCTAGTTCAGGGACTCAGGTGGTCGGAGCCTGTCCCAGCAGCCCAGGGTGCAGGATGGGACCAGCTCTGGACAGGATGCCCTTCCATTGCAGGGCACGTCACACACCCCCGCAGTCCCTCAGACTGGGGCTGTTTAGACATGCCGGTTCACCTCACATGTGCACCTTTGGGATGTGGGAGAGACTGGAGCACCAGGAGAAAACCCACGCCCATGGGGAGGATGTGCAAACTCCACACAGGCAGTGGTCCTACCCAAGAATCATTTTTTTCACCTTCTCAACATCATAATGAAATGCTGTTGCATAAAATGATTATTCAAGGACTTGCTGTGTGTCGTTCAGGTCCTGGCAGGCAACAGATCGCCTATGTAGGAGCAGTAATACAAAGGAGTTAAACTGAGTGGACAGGGTCAAGGGAACCAAGCACAGGTGGTAAAGCACCCAGGACTGGTAAAAGCGAGAAGCAGCAGGTGTCACTCCACCACTCCTAGCCTAGAGGGACTGAGGAGGGACCAGGCACCGGAGCCCAGTGTGATCTCTCACCATAGGAGACAGGCCCCTGACATGAGCCGGGAAGGGAGAATAAACCCAGCCCCTGCCCTTGCTTTTCTCTCCTCTGTGATCTCCTGCAAGTGCCTCCTATTGGCCCAAACCAATGACAAGCCAGAGAATGGAGAAGTCTGGGCGATGCTGTCTGGAGTGCTTAGGCCTCCCCTCCCCTCCCCTCCCCCCCTCCCCTCCCTCCCCTCCCCTCCCCCTCCCTCCCTCCCCTCCCCCTCCCCTCCCCTCTCCTCTCTTTACAAATCTTTGTGCTGTTCACAGCCAGGTTTTTATTTCCCGTCCTGGATTTCTTGAATTTCAATTCAATGAATTGGATCTCAGTTTCCTACTAGGAAGTCAAAACTGTTTTGAGTGCCTGATCTGCCCTCAAATTTTGTTCCTCCTATAACCTTCCCCATTTCAGTTGTTACCCATTTCCTACCAGTTGCAGATCAAAAACCTTAGAAATATCCCTAACTCCTCTTTTTACCTCGTGACCAGCATCCTCTCCTTCAGCAAATCTTACTGACCCCCCCGCCCCAACTTCAACATCTATCTCACTGTTTTAATACCCACCACAATCTGAGTCCTAATCACTGCTTGCCTGGAATACTACACAGATATATTCCTACCCCCTTAAGATTTAATCTCAGCACAGGGACCAAAGTGATCCTTTGAGAAACCTAAGTTAGATTACGTCAGACTTCTAATCCGATTGTTTCCTAGCCTCCCATTTCACTCAAACCAGAAGAGATCAAATTCTCACCATAGCCTATAAGATCCTATATGTTATAATATATATTATATTTTAGGACCTGTAAGATCTGTACATCCATCCTCGTTGTGCTCTGGCATGGTCTCCTACCACCTCCCTCTCCTTTATTCATTCTGCTAACACTAAGCTCCTCACTGTGCCAGAAACCAGCCAGTACACCTTCAGCTCTAGACAGTGTTTGCCAGGTACACTCATCCATTAAATATCCGAGTGGCTCATGCCACATCTCCCTTACGTTTTGCTCAAATGTCACCTTCTCAGTGACGCCATCCATAACCACCTCTTGTGACAGTGCAATCCCCCTGCCCCTAGCATCCTCAAACCATTGCCTTGTTTCATTTTTCTCCACAGCACTTATGATGGTGTGACACATTGTATATTTTCCTCGTTTTTGTTTTTTTTTGTCTTTCTGTCCCCTGCTTGCATCTCCATCCCCACTGTAATGAAAAATCTATGAGCCTGACACACTCACAAGACTACGAGGAGACAGGAGCAATGCCCAAAGGTTTCACTGTGTGAAAGAAATGTACTTTTTGTTATCTGCACCGCACCTGACCGCACTGGACAACGGCACTTGGTACCAGGATGCCTAAGTGTCCCCATCTTGAAGCAGAAGAATTTTATACCGAGAGTGGTCTAGTAACAAGGCATTTGACTCTCAAATCAAGGCAACATTTGATTTTTTTTGAAACAAATTAAAGGGATTGTAGATACCTCTTTGGAGATTGGGCTAACCCAGAGAGATGTCTTTCATAAAAATATTATCAGTTGATTATCTGAAATCACTCAGGGCCAGAGTTTATCCTGAGAATAAATTATATATTACAGCACTGCTGAAGTCTGAGCCAAGGTCACAGGTTAGAGTTCAAGGCCTGTGGGACATGAGAAAGGCTTCATAGCGGTTGAGCCATAGAAGAATTCTGTATGTTCTATTATAGCGAGTCCTGGCAAATGTCCAATCAAAGTGTCTAGCTATACTTTCCAGCTTCATTTTTCAAAAATTTAATATATAAGATCCTAAAAAGTAGCAAAGTATATAATGTACATAACCTGGAGATCAAAACCAGAAAAACAATAGTTGTTGAAAAATATCTGACATTTTCCTCCTTACCCTGTGAAGAAATATCCATAAGTTGATATTTGCCGAATGAGCAGAGAAAGCTTTATCCAATTTTAGCAGAATGAAAAGAAAGAAATTACTATTGAGGGTTTTCCTTGTATGAAGAATAAAATAGGCATTGGGCAAGTAGTAAAAGAAATTCTTCCTAGAAACTTGCTGATCCTCAAAGTTCTACATTCTAGAAACTATTTTACCTCAGGATTTAGTCCTGATTAAATGCAAACACCCCCTGGGTGAGGTCCCTCACTAGTTCTTTGTTTCTCAGAGTCAAAACAGAATTCAGGAGCGGTTTTTGCCGTGAGGTAGACGGGCTGGCTCTGGGGATCTTGAGAAACCCGTGACCCGGGAAACGAAGCAGTCAGAGGTGCAGACAACAAACTGCCCTGCCTCAGAGTTCCACCTGGCTTCAGTCTCACTACATCTGTTTTCAAGATTCCTCATCTCTAAGACGAAACGTCTTTCTGGGTAAGCGGTCATTTCAGAGACCTGGTCAGCTTCCATGTATCTGGACATGGAGGTGGGGATGGGCAGGGGAGTGGAGCCTATCAGACATGTGCATTACACAGTTGTCTCCTTACTCCCTATCTGACCCTCACACCTCACAATGCGTCTTTGCAGTAAATCTAACACGACCATTAGCTGATGACAGCATTAGCTAATTTAGTCATAGAAGAAGTGGATAGTAGTGACTATAATCCAGTCAGTCCTTCGATACATCCGTGGATTTCAGTTATCTGGCCACTTTTTCCTTTTCATATATGTTATTGATTATGTTATTATAGTTGTCCCAATTTTATCCCTTTCCCCCCCTCCACCAAGCATCCCCCACTCCCTCAGGCAATCCCCACACCATTGTTCATGGCCGTGGGTCATGTGTGTAAGTTCTTTGGCTACTCCATTTCCTATAGTGTACTTTACATCCCCATGGCTATTCTGTAACTACGTATTTATAGTTCTTAATCCCCTCACCTCTTCATCCATTCTCCCACACCCCCCTCCCATTTGGCAACCATCAAAATGCTCTCCATATCCATCATTCTGTCTTGGTTCTTCTTGTTTGCTTAGTTTGTTTTTTAGTATGTTTTTATTGCCAGTGGTATGCATTTATTGCTATTTTATTGTTCATAGTTTCAATCATCTTTTTTTCCCCTAAATAAGTCCCTTTAACATTTCATACAATAATGGTTTGTTGATGATGAACTCATTTAGTTTTTTCTTGTCTAGGAAGCTCTTTATCTGCCCTTCGGTTCTAAATGATAGCTTTGCTGGGTAGAGCTATCTTGGCTCTAGGTCCCTGCTTTTATCCCATGACTTTGAATATTTCTTGCCAGTCCCTTCTAGCCTGCAAAGTTTCTTTTGAAAAATCAGCTAACAGTCTTATGGGAACTCCCTGTAAGTAACTAACAGCTTTTCTATTGCTGCTTTTAAGATTCCCTATTTTTAACCTTTGACATTTTAATTATAACGTAACTTGGAGTGAGCCTCTTTGCATACATCTTGTTTGGGACTTTCTGTGTTTCCTAGACTTGCATTTTTATCTCTTTCACCAAATTAGGGAAGTTCTCTTTCATTATTTTTTCACATAGATTTCCAAGTTCCCGCTCTTTCTCTTCTCCTTCTGGCACCCTCATGATGCAAATGTTGGAAGGCTTGAAGTTGTCCCACAGGCTGCTTACACTATCCTTGTTCTTTTTGTATTCTTTTTTCTTCTTGTTGCTCTAGTTGGTTGTTTCTCTCTTCCTTATGTTCCAAATCATTGATTTGATTCTTGGCTTCAGGCACTCTACTGTCATTTCCCTGTAAATTGTTCCTTATTTAAATTAATGTATCCTTCATTTCTGACTCGATCTTTTTCATGCTGCTAAATTCCTCACTAAGGTCCCTGAACATCCTTATAACCAGTGTTTTGAACTCTGACATCTAACACATTGCTTAGTCCATTTTGTTTAGTCCTTTTTCTGGAGTTTTGATCTGTTCTTTCATTTGAGCCATGTTTCTTTGTCTCCTCATTTTGCCAGCCTCTCTGTATTTGTTTCTGTGTATTAGGTGGAGTTGCTTTGCCTCCCTGTCTTGGTAGTGTGACCTAATGTAGTAGGTGTCCTGTAGGGTCCAGTGGCACAGCCTTCCTTATCACCCAAGCTGGGTACTCAAGGTGCACTCTCTGTGTGGGCTGTGTATACTCTCCTCTTGCAGTTGAGCCTTGATTGCTATTGGTAGGTCAATGGAGGGATTTACCCAGGCCAGTCAGCTGCAAGGACTACTCAGCCTTTTTTAAATTACCCAAATTCCCACACTGGAATATAGCTTACATTAAGATGTGTATTCACTCTGCTCATCTCCATGGCAGTTCCCATATAAGAAACACTGAATTTTTTTTATCACCACCAGATACTGAATTAGATTAAAGGACTTATGAGGAAGCATGAGAGCATAAGCGTAGTATTATAGAAACTTCCTTCTCCAAACCTAAACTACTAATGACAATAAGTAAAATAAACAAAAAATAAAAATAGCACTCTAACAAGAAAAAACATGCAATCATGAATTTTAGATTATAAAAAGTATCTTTGGATAATGAAAAGTTTGAGAATAATGTAAGATATCCCAGCCAATATAACACACACAAGCAGAGGGAGAGAAAGAGAAAGGGAGAGAGGGGAGGAGAGAGAGAGAACAAGTAGAAGCTGTACTGTGGGGAAGGCACTGAGTGGACAACATCCTTAAAAACTTCGTGATGTCCCAGGGAAGAGGACTGAAGAATAGGTGGATGAGAAACTGAAAGAACTAAACAGAATCACAGTTTTGCTTTCTGTGGCATAGGGGAATGAGAAAAATACCTCAGGAAGAATCATACAGAACTAATTGTCTATAATAAATAAAAGTTCAGCAAAATAAAAAAGGAAAATACCACTTCTTAAATCACTGGGTACTTTCCCATGGCAGCTAAAAAGCATCATCGCATTGATGGTTGGAAGAATCTCTAAATTTTGATCATTTTTCCAATATAACTCCAACTGGGAGGGAAGCAGAAGTGGCTGGGGAATGGTGAGTTAAGTAGTGGTTATTTTCATATAGCCAGAGGCTTAGCAGACCTAAACTGGTAGAATCATTCTAAAATAAGGAAACAATGCAATACCCTCATGGGTCTGGGGGTGCTGCACAAATAGAGTAAAGTCTGTAAAAGATGTTAAACAAACTTCCAGATGAAGAGAATAAAGACAAAAACCTTGAAAGGAATCAGTGCATACTTCCATCTCTTTTCTCTCACCCGCATCATACCTCTGACCTCTTCTAGGGCACTAAAAATCCAAACAGAATTCAGCCAAAGATTTAGGGAGATTTAAAGATCAGATAAAGCAGAAAGTTGGCACAGGGAAAGTATTTGGATATTTGGAAATAGAGACGGTGAAGTAGAAAAGGTGGAAAGTAGAAGACACTGAAAAAAATGCAGAAAAACAAGACAAAATGAAATAAAGAGAAAACAAATAAAATGTAAACATATTTTGTACCCATACAGTCTGGATGAAGATAATACTAATTTAACTTTTTTAATGGATTAAATCAAATAATAATACAGTCTGGATGAAGATAATACTAATTTAACTTTTTTAATGGATTAAATCAAATTAAAGATGCATTTTTCAAAAGAAGAAATCCATGGTGAAATGACAACAAAATAAGGTTAAAATGTGACTAGTGAATGAAATGTGGATAAAATAAAGCTATTTTAAAAACAATTATTTATAAACAGTAGTTAATAAATGAACATAGCAAAGACCAAGTTGATAAAGAGCTCTAGAAAATGTTACAGAATGTTGGCCCTGGCTGGTGTGGCTCAGTGGACTGAGCACCAGCCTGTGAACCAAAGGGTAACTGGTTCGATGCCCAGTCAGGGCACATGCCTGGGTTGTAGGCCGGGTCCCCAGTAGAAGGTGCATCAGAGGCAACCACACCTTGATGTTTCTTTCCCTCTCTCCCTTCTTTTCCCTCTCTCTAAAAATAAATAAATAAAATCTTTAAAAAGAAGAAGATATTACAGAATGCAGCTAAAATAGACAAAATAATAAGAGGAAGTGAAAGAAGCTATGATGAATAGGTAAAAGAGACTGATAATATGAATAAATTGGTAATCTTCAGGTAATATACAGAAGTTACAGAACAGAAGAAATTTCAAAGATAAAATAAAGAATTGAATTTTCCAAATGTAAGAATAATATATTATTCTAGGATAACTTGATACAAAATAATCAATACTGGGATATATTGTATTGACAATATCTGACTAAAAAAAAGGGGTAAAAAAAGAATCAAATTTCCAGTTCCATCTCCAACAGAGCTTGGAAGTTGTCACTCCTGGTCTTACAACAAGAAAAAAGAAAGTTGAACACACTGCAAATCAATGACTCTCCTTGGACCCATTAGAGAATGAGGTCACAGGGCAAACTGCCACCCACACTCTGCAGTGACAGGCGAACGGAATCACCCCGAGCTCAGGCTGCCTGGAGCAGGCACTGCCGAATTTATGAGCTAGTAGGAGCACTCGGGTGGCAATTTCGATGACCTGCTGCATGCTGAGTGTGGACTAGCATGAGTGGAAAAGTCCGGGGGGCCACCCTCTGAGGGACACAGACTCTTTCTTGGCTTTTACCTCCAGGAGCTCCACCCAGTTTCCATCGTGAAAAGCCCCCAGTTTTCCAGCAAGGGGAAGTGAACAGCAATTCTTTAAAACACACTCAGAGCATTCTCCATATCAAAGGCCCATTCTTGAAAATTTACTTTCTCCCTTTGCCCCCCTCCACCCAGCACCCCCACACTGCCTCCAGCTATCCCTCCTCCTTGGTTCATGTCCGTGGGTCATGCATGTACATTCTTTGGCTTCTCCATTTCTTATACTTGCTCTTAACATCCCCCTGCCTATTCGGTAACTGCACATTTATACTTCTTAATCCTCTCACCTATTCTCCCATTCCCCTGGGCCCCCCAGCCACTGGCCACCATCCTGATGATCTCCGTATCGATGATTCTGTTTCTGTTCTGTTTGTTTGCTTGGTCTGTTTTTTAAATCCAGTTGTTGATAGTTAAATATTTATTGTCATTTTGTCGTTCACAGTTTTCATGTTATTTTTCTTAGATAAGTCCCTTTAACATTTCATATAATAATGGCTTGGTGATGATGAACTCTTTTAACTTGACCTTATCTGGGAAGCACTTTATCTGTCCTTCCATTCTAGATGATAGCTTTGCTGGATAGAGTAATCCAGCAAAGAGTAAAAACTATCATTTGGTTATCATTTAGTAATGCAGGTCCTTGCTTTTCTTCACTTTGACTACTTCTTGCCAGTCCCTTCTAGCCTGCAAGGTTTCTTTTGAGAAATCACTGATAGTCTTATGGGATCTTCTTGATAGGTAAAATTATCTGTTGTAATAGCATAGTCAATTAAAAAAAAAGAAAAAAAAGAGGAAAATAATAAAGAGACCAAATTAAATTTGGCAAAATATTAAGACTAGATAAGGCAGGCTGATGATTGTAAGTATACTAGATATATTATTCTTAAAGTGTTTTGCTTTTAATATATTTTTCATAATAAAAAAAAGATTAAGAGAGGCTTACTGATCCCTCCTTGGGAAGAGCAATTACTCGACTCCAGCACCCTTTAGACTTTTTGTCACAAATAAGAAGGGAAAGAGATAAGAAACACTAGCGAAGGCTCCAGCCCAGCAACACAGGCCACAAAAAGACAGATTTAATCCCGCTGTTACAGAGCACTAGGCCTACACGCCCACCCCCAGATTACTCCCACATCCATGTAACAGGGTGCGGTGGATCACAGATGACAGAGATGCAAGGCACAGACCCTCTTTAAAAAGGGGACCTGAGGGAAACTCACAGCTAATGGAGAAGGGGGAGGGACAAAAGCAAGGGCACTAGAAGAGTTAAACTTCATCAGGTAGGTACGTACACCCACGCACTGCATAATCGTGTTTCAGTAACTACAAACCGCACATACAGCGGCGGTTCTGCCAGATTATATGGGGCTGAAAACTTCTTATCACTAGCGACAGTGTAGCTCCCATAAGGCTGTAGCACAAGGCATTACTCCTGTGTCTGTGGTGATGCTGGTGTAGACAAACCTACTGCAGTGCCAGCTGTGCAAAAGGAGAGCACGCACAATTATGTATGGTACATAATACTTGATGAGGGTAATAAATATGTCACTAGTTATGTATTTACCACACTTTCTTTTTTATTGTTGTTTCAGAGAGTACTCTTTCTATTTCAAGTTTGCTGTAAAGCAGTGTGCTGTGTTATGCTGGCAACAGCCTCACACCTTTGTGTTTTTCAGGACTCCTAACTGCATCATTTTCTCTTGTGCTTGATTTAATGCTATGTTGTTTTGCTCATCATCGTCCCCAAACATTAGCACAAGGACGAAATCATCTAACGATGCATTTCTCAGAAGATATTCTTGTTGGTGATACCTTACAAAGTGATGTCTCACTACATAACACAAAAAATAGAGAGAGTTTGGTACTATCCACAATTTCAGTCATCCACTCGGGTCTGGGAATGCATACCTCACAGACAGAGGGGACTACCACACTGTAGAATGACATAATAATTTCACGTTTGTGTGCATCCCAACAAATTTTAGAGATTGAAATCAAACAAAATATAGTCTCTGACTACATCAAGATTAACTTAGAAATCAGTAATGGAAAGTTATCAGGAGAAAGAGCATTTGGGAAGAATCAGCATAGTTGTAAGGCTCTCGGTTTAGAGAGAACATTCCTGCTAAAATGTGAGGCAGAAGAAAGGGTAATGAAATCAATTCAAAAGGATTTAAAATTGTTTTGTGCAGTTCATCATGTTCCCAAGCAGGGAGCGTGTAATATTTCCCTCCAGCCTTTTATTCGTACTTTCCCATTGAATGGATGAAGACGCTCTGCCAATGTGAGGGACGGATGTGTGTGCTCCAAGTGTTACGCTCCGCATCTAGCACTCTGAGGCGTGTCGGAACTGCAGGAAGGCAGAGCCCCATCCCAGTGTTCGTTCACTGGTGGGACTTGAGGATCTACACTCCCAAGAGTACTTGTCGCTGAAATTTTAGAACGCCTTAAGTCTTATAGGCTCAGTGACTGATTCCTTAATGGTGAGATTTTAGGCATCTCAAATAAATAAGCCAGAAGGGAGGGAAAACATTTCTGTTTGTACTCCTCAGTAATCCTAAAACTATTTTTCCTACTTAATGTTGTTAGTGAAATTCTGTAAGACTCTTCTTTTTGAGAACAATTTCCCGTTTCGATCAACTCTTTTTGACGTCCTATCCCCTTTACTGTTCTCCTCCACACCATCCCCATTGTTTTCTCCCCTCTTTCCATCTGCAGACCGTGCATTATGTAGTGCAGCGTCAAAAGAGCTGATGATGACTTCTCTCTCCCCATTATGCTGTGCGTAATAATGACTAGTTTATGCATCTGGAGTCAGAATCAGACAGTGAGCATCGGGCAATAAAACCAGTAAAGTTTAGGCACTAGATTTGAAAGCATTTAAAGAAACTATATTTTTCTCTTTTGCTTTTTTTACCTCCTTTGGTCTTTATGATTATTTGTTTCAAAGGAGCAAGTCTGAAGGGATGTGCTTAAATAAGCTACTAATCTATGTTCTTAGGCAGCGTGAGACATATTATAAATGGAAAAAGAGACTGGCAAAAAAAAAAAAAGTCCGGACAAATAGAAATCCATGAAACTGAATTTAAATTCCTGGGATCTGAAGAAAACGTCTGTGGATGTTAGAAGTGGGTGTATTTATCCTGAAAACCAGTGATTTAACCTGAGTCCAGGTATGAAAGATTCTAATCATCTATAGCATCTGATTTGTCTTCAAAATCTATCAGGAGACTTTAGGGTCTGAACAAACCTTAAATGAGTAGAGAACGTCATTTTTCCCTCATTGATTTTAACTTCCCTTCCACTCTGACTTGGGAAATTTCACATTCTAAAAATATTGATATAAACAACTAAAATTCCAGATTACTATTGAACAGAAAAACAGACACAGAAATTTGCAGGCCACGAGTCCTTGGCAGTCTGCACACTGACTGAACCCTGAGCTCCCAGTTAAATAAGGCCCAAGATTTCATTTCATTAAGGGCACATAACCTTCTTACACCAAACTTGTGGGCAAGCTGTACCTTAAACTGACATGCTCATTGATGGCTTCTTTAATTTTCTAAGACTTCAGTTTCTGTTTTTTTAAATTTTAGGTCTGCAATAAAATTGGAAGGGAGGTACAGAGATTTCCCATGTAACACACAGTGTCACTCCCAGACTAGTACATCCATTTATGTTTTAACCAAGCATGATCCTACATTGACACATCGTAATCACTCAAAGTTTACCTTAGTTTACTAGTTTACCTGGTTTACCTTTGGGTTCACCCTTGGTGGTGTACATCCCATGTGCTCGGACAAACGCATAATGAGTGACACATGCTCATCACTGTAATATCACGCAGAGCACTTTCACTGTCCTGACCATCCTCTGCGCTCTGTCTGTCCAGCTCCCCCGCCCCCAGCCCCTGGCAACCACTGATCTTCGCACTGTCTCTGTAGTTTTGCCTTTTCCAGAATGTCATATACTTGGGATCACAGTGCATGTAGCCTGTTAAGATTGGCTTCTTGCACTACGCACTTAAGTTTTTTTCATGTCTTTTCATGGTTTGATAGCTCATTTCTTTTTAGCTTTGAACAGTGTCCCAAGGTCTGGTTGTAGTGCAGTCTATTTGTCCATGCACCTGCTGCAGGACACCTTGGTTGTTTCCAGGTTTTGGTGATTAGGAGCAAAGCTGCTGCAAGCAATCCACGTGCAGGTTTTTGTGTGGACGTTACTTTTCAGCTGCTTTGGGTAAATGTCAAGGAGTGCAATTCCTTGATTGCATGTTAAGAATATTTTCAGTTTTATAAGAAACCCAAACTGTCTTTGAAACTGGATGTATCATCTTGCAATCCCATCAGAAATGTTTGAAAATTCCCATTGCTCCACATCCTGGCCAGTATTTGGTGTTGTCAGTGTTCCAAATTTCAGCTTTTCTAATATGTAGTGGTGTCTCATTCTTATTTTAATTTGCACTTCCCTGATGACATACGATGTGGAGCTGTTGGATGTTTTCAAACACATCTTATAAAATATTATAATTAACCATTATAATAATTAAAAAATTCATACCACATATGGATTTGATATGTGGATGTGGTTACAGAGTGAAGAATATCAGCATATTTGTATTCTTTTTTTTTGTCTATTAAGTGTGCAATAGCACTATGTCTTTACTTTTTTGTAAAGTTATTTCTTTTTTTAATATACTTTACTGATTATGTTCTTTCAGTTGTCCCATTTTTAATCATCAGTTTGATGAATTATACCATCTAAGAAATATTAGTCTTTCTTTCCTGGGACAGACTTGGTCTTTTATCATACCTTGCTGGTCTGAAAACTTGCTTCAAAAATTATTCAATTTAACCCTTTTGAATGTGTCATTTGTTTCCTTTAGCATCGTGACTGGCAGGCCTGGCATCACTAAAATGAGTATCTCCGAATCTGCCTTCCAGTTCCTCACTGCTCTCAGAAGCAGGAAGTATTGGTAGTTCAGAGTTTATAGCATTCAGGGGTTTGTTTTGGGATCACTGGTGAGTGAAAATTAAATAGGATTTAAAAAGTGGTCAAAGTAACATGATTGAATCTGCTTTCTAGATTTTTCTGAAAGCAAAAGAAATAAGGGATGTTCTCAATTTCTACTACATACCTTGTCACTTAGCAATGAGATGATTCTAGAAACTTTAGTTTGTGACAATTTCTCATTCATTGCACCACAAGTACTGTTGTAAGTAGAAATTGTGAGTTACTCTACTTTTCCACTGAATACAAAGTTCGAAAACAAGGGTCCTGAGAGACACCCAGGCTTCGCCATCTTTATAAAGCAGACTAGAAAGTTTACCATCATGCCGGGCCACTCTGTACCACTCTGTGGAGGCTCAAATGATGACAAGGCATTTTGGTCTCATTGCTTCACTGGGAGAAAGCAAATGTAACCAAGATGCCACTTGGGACTGCCTTGACCCTTAGAGAGTGTGTCAAAGTCTCAATTTCAAAACCTGGAATGTCCAGTGGCCTCCCGATGACCTCTGCAAATATCTGACAAACATCTAGTGGATCTTTTGTTTTCATTCCAGGGTCCACACTGGCCAGTTAGGTTTAGCGTCTCACACAGACTTAACACAAAACTTTTCTCCATGTCTCCATTTCTGCTTCTGCAGGGAACCCAGCACATCAACCCCATTATGGTCTGTAGACTGAATGAAGAATTCTGGGATCGGCCCTGGCTGGTGTGGTTCAGTGGATTGAGCTCGGGCTGCGAACCAAAGTATCGCAGGTTCGATTCCCAGTCAGGGCACATGCCTGGGTTGCAGGCCACAGCCCCCAGCAACCACACATTGATGTTTCTCTCTCTCCCCCCTCCCTTCCCTCTTTAAAAATAAATAAATAAAATCTTAAAAAAAAAGAACAGTTAAAAAAAAAGAATCCTGGGATCATTGTGAAAGAATCACACTGGGAAACCTCCTACCACCTCCTCCATGACTACCCTTCTTTCCCTTCTTGTCTCCCCTCACTTTCTCCTCCACGCTCTCCCCTTCCTCCCACTGTCCCTCCATCTTTCTGCACGCTGACCCTTCCACAAGTACTTGTTCACCTATGACCACATCTCTGCCTTCGGTGAGGGTACCTGGAATCCAAATTATCACACCCACTTTCCCTGCCTTTTTCCAGGAAAATTCTAGTGAATACATTTTTTTCTCATCTTTCAAGCAAAACCAATTTTTGTGAATATAGTTACTGGGAAAATGCCCAAATAATTCTTTAGAGAAACCTGAAGGTCTGCTACAAAGACAACATGTCCTTAAGAAACAAATACCTAGAGAATAAGGCTTCATAAAAGTAGCATTCCAAACTCTCAATACTCAAAAGGGGCTTAGATCTTTAAAACATAAAGTATTTCCAAACATTTTGTGGTGGTCAGAAATCTGTGATTTAATAAATTAGAATTTATTCTGAAGGGGTTTATCCTTTAGAATAAACCAGGAACAGCAAAGCTGGCACCATAAGAATTTGTCCTTATGAGTGAGAATCATTTTTCAGATGTACTGGTCATCCCTATCACTGCTTGAATTCTGTAGCATAGCACTGAGATGAAAATTTGTGTACGCAGACTTATTAAGGAAGTTCTCCTAGAAAACAAGGGGGGGAAAAGAGATCAAGTGAATGTTTTTAAGCCAAGTTCCATAGAGGGTAGCTTCATTTCAATCCCACCAGATTAGATTGTGAGTTGTGTTCCACTCTGTGAAAAAAGGTTTCCCCAAGTCCACTGCCAGGCTCTTCTGTCTTTGGAGCTGAGTGGCTTGACTTGCAGGCAGTCAAAGTGACTTCATGAGGGCCGACTCTTGCAAGTATAAGCATGCTGAGCCAGAGGAAGGGCACTGTAGTAATTTTAAGACATCTTTACAAGTTCTCGAACTCTCTTCCTACAAAAGGGAGCCTAATTCTCCTTCCCTTAAATGTGGGATTGCCCTAGTGACTCACTTTCAATGAGGAGGATGCAGCAGAAATGACACTCCGTGAATTCCAAGGCTAAGTTCAAAAAGTTGTTACAGCGACCTGATTCTGGCTCCTTGTCTTGCCCTTAGAACTCAGGTACCACATGATGAGGAAGGCCAGGCATGTGGAGATGCCTGGCTAACAGCCCCAACTAAGGTCTAAGCCCACGGTCAGTATTGACCGCAGACATGTGAATAGGTACAGTTCCAAAGATTCCATCCCTCAGCCTTCCGGTTGATGTCCCAGACGTCATGGGTACAGGGCATTCTGTCCTGCCCTGCCTGATCCAAATTCATGACCTGCAGAATCCATGACTATAATAAATGCTTGTTTTCTGTCTCTGAGTTGTGAGGTGCTTTGTTACATAGCCATAGGATCTGGAACAGGCATAGAAAATGTAAACACTTCTGTAGGAGGTCTTGGAAGAAATATGGGTAGAGTACTTAAATCTGTGACAGTCCCTAATGAAGTTGTTTGACTAAGGGACTGTGAATAACCTTTCTGTCTCTGATAATTGGGTAGACTCATAGCACAGTGTGATTTAGTGGAAAGGATACTGGCCATGGAGTCACAAGACCTGGGTTCAAATTCTAGCTTGGACACAAGTCCCTGAATATTTTAGCATCAGAGTTTTCTTATTAGTAATTTAGAGATAATTATACCTATGTGACAGGTTGTTTCTGTGGACTGAATAAGATAAGTTATAAGTATACCTGAGACATACACACTGTATATATAGCTTTCAGTGAGGAGTCTACTTTCTCCATCAAGATTCCAGTTCATATAGACCAATGCTATTCCATCCAGTGCCTGCTCAGGTGAAGATTTCTTGTTGGTAATAGAGGCTCAGTCTTTTTCTTTGACTTAGGACTTTTTCTGAGTTACAAACCATTTTTTTCCATGCTATTAATGATCTAAGAGGCACATGAACTTGCATGAACTTAGTTTTCCAATACTAAATAGGTGGTCTGTGTCATTAATGTTTTAAAGAAGATTTACAGTTCTACTTTAGGGTGCCATTATAATTAAATAATGTGGCATTCTCCATTATAGAAACCATCTTGACTTGACTGTTGGAAGCATTGTCAAAACCATATTTGGTAAACCAGGAATGAAATGCATCCTTATTAAGTTATTTGACAATTTTGATGTTTGCCTTTGGAACCACTCACAGAGTTCTTTTTAAGCTATTAATTTCACACAGGGCAAGGCAGGCATGTCTAGACAAATGTTCCTTAAAGGAAGTATTTTAAAATAAAGCCTTTTTTGAAATGGCTATATCCACTTGTGCCCAAACATTTCGCTTTGAACTCACGACAATCTTTGCTTTCTTGAAAGCAAGCTAATGTTCTGCACAGTAACCAGACTTCAGAGAGTTCTGATTCTTATAACAACGATTTTTCAAGGGTGTGAAAAAAATGAGTTTTGTCAACAGAAAGTCTTTTGATACAATATTTTTATGAAGACCTTTCTTTTTAAGTTAATGGGATTTGTGGGCCCATAGACATAAAAATAATTGGAAGACCATGTTCTTAAGAAGAGTCTAATATGAATATATTGAAAAATCAAAATAAGAACCTTTGTGATTTGTAGTGGAATATCATTTGGTTATTGTTAAAATGACCTGCCAAGACCACAGAACTTAAAAATCTTATTTGACTTCCACGCATTGCTAATTTTCTCAATGAGTGATGTTTGGCCATATCAAATACGATTTAAAAAGTTGTTGATGACACAAAGTAATTAACTCAGTTGAACTTAAGATAGTTGTGAAGCCAGTGTCTGACTAATTTTTCTCACCTGTGAAGGGCTTTCTAGGCAAAAACAGTGGCATCAGACTCAGGGCTACACCCTGTCTAAGTATTTCTGTCTTCTCCAGCACTTTCTCTAGAGGAGAAGGAAACCTCTTCTAAGAGAAGTGCCTGAGTAAATGACTTCCACACAAATCCTCACATCATGAATGTGCCTCACATCAGACACCTTGGGTCTGAAAGGTGACCCAAGAAGATGCCCCCCTGCCACCATCCCACAGATGAGATGAACGATAGCCACATTTAGGGATTGTGGAGCCATGAAAAATTATGACTTTCTTAAGACTCTGCTAATTCATCCATTCATTGATGCAGCAAACATTTACTGAGTGCCTACTGTGAGCCAGGGACAGTTATAAGCACTGAGAATGTAGCAGTGAACAAAACATAAAGACCGCTGCCTTGATGAAGCACACATTATAGGATGGGGGTGCAGATGATAAGCGAACAAAACACATGTAATACATCTGCTGGTGTTAAGTAGCATTGAGAAACATGAGACAGGAAAGTGAGAGTGGAGAGTAGGAATTACTATTTGACATGGGGTGGTCTGGGACAGCATCACCTATAATGTAACATTTGAGCAGAGACCTGGAGAAGATGAGGAAACAAGGCATTTGGGTCGTGGGGAAGAGCAATCCAAGCATAGAAAGCATTACACAAAACACATCTGAGGTGAGAGTCGGCTTGTCAAATACAAGGAATGTTAAAAGAGCAGCGTGGCTGGAGCAGAGGGACCAAGGGGAGAACAGTAGGAGTGGAGTTCACAGAGGTAGAGAGCTAGGCCTCCTGCAGTGAGTGCAAGAATTAAGGGACTCTTTGCAGAGAAAGAAAACAAGATTTTAAGGATAAAATTGATGGAAATGCCTCCATTTATGATGTGGAAAAAGATAAGGAGGTAGTAAATGATATTTTAAAAGAATGGCATTGCTCAGAGAAATGTTTTTATTGGGTATACCTTCCCAGGCAAGGGAAACAAAAGAAAAAAAGAAACAAATGGGGCTACATCAAACTAAAAACATTTTTGTACAGCAAAGGAAATCATCAACAAAATAAAAAGACAACCCACAGAATGGGAGAACATATTCACCTATATATCTGATAAGGGGTTAATATCCAAAATTTATAAAGTACTTACAAAACTCAATACCAAAAAAACCCCAACCTGATTGAAAAGAAAATGCCCTGGCTAGTGTAGCTCAGTTGATTGAGCACAGGCCTGTGCACCAAAGCATTGCTGGTTCGATGCCTAGTCATGGCACATACCTGGGTTGCAGGTTAGGTCCCCAATAGGGGGCACATGAGAGGCAACCACACGTTGATGTTTCTCTCCCTCTCTTTCTCTTTCCATTTCACTCTCTGTAAAAATAAATAAATAAAATCTTTTAAAAAATGGGCAAAGAACCTGAACGGACACTTCTCCAAAGAGGACAGATGTTTAATGTCACTAATCATCAGAAAAATGCAAATTAAAACCACAATGAAATACCATCTCATACCTGTCAGAAGGTTTATTATCAATGAATCAAAAAACAAGTGCTGGTGAGGATGTGGAACCCTTTTGCACTGTTGGTGGAAATGCAGATTGATGCAGCCACTGTGGAAAGCAGTAGGGAGATACCTCAAAAAATTAAAAAAGGAACTGCGTTATGACCCAGTGATCCTATTTCTGGGAATATATCTGAAGGAACCCAAAACACTAACTCAAAAAAACATAAGCACCCTTATGTCCATTGCAGCGTTATTTACAATCACCAAGATATGGAAGCAGCCCAAGCGTCCATCAGCAAGTGACACTATGCTAAGTGAAATAAGCCAGTCAGAGAAAGACAAATATCATATGATTTTACTCATATGTGGGATCTAATGAACAAACTGAACTAACGAAGAAAATGGGGACAGAATCACAGATAGAGAGCAGGATGACAGCTAGTGGGGGGAGGATGTTAATGGGTGGGGGGATTGAGCAAAAAGGAAGAAAGGAGTCAAGGACATGGACAATGGTGTGGTGGTGGTGATTGCTGCGGGGAGAGGGAATAAGGGGACTAAATGGTAATGGAAAAGATACAATAAAGACTTTTTAAAAACGATGACAAGGGGATCTCAGGAGAGAGCAGTGCCACAAAGCCTTGGAAACAGAAACTAGTAAAAGAAGGGCTGCTTAACAGTGTCAACTGAGTGTCAACTGTTTCATATTCTTCGTGAAAACAAGAATTGAGGAAAAGCCTTTCCATGTACTAATTAGGGGTTACAGGAGATCTCTGAGAGGACAGTTTCCCCTGAGTGATGGGATGGAGGTCAAGTTGCAGAGGAAGAAGAGTGAGTAGTGAAGAAATAGGTAGCACACACAGCCTCCTCCTCCTCTCCCTCCCTCTCCCTCTCTCCTCCTCTCCCTCCTACCCCCTCCCTTGTCCTCCTCTCTTTCTTCTTCTCCTTCCCTTCTGCCCCCTCTTCCTCATCCTCTTTCTATAAATTTGGTCACAAATGCAGAAAGGGAGATAGGACAGTATTTTGAAAGCACAGAAAGTATTTGTAAAAATAGCTATTGCCTTCCTTTTTGTGAATACATGGCCAGTGAAGCACTGTGGAATTCACCATCAGCCCAATGCTCAGAATCTGTTTCCACCAGGGAACATACCATAGCCTGCAACGACTCCCGCCAAAGACGTACTGGAATGAGATACAGTCTCTCCTTCAGTTGGTTCTAAAGGTACAGTTAGTTTTTGTTAGGGTTCTTTATCCATCTCCCATCCCTCGCCATGCTACTTCGACAGGAACATTCAGTTATTCCAGCTACTCTTGGCACACTGAAGATGATGGTAGGAGTAGTGTTTCCAAGCAAGTACTATCAAAACAGATCAATGATAGTGGATTCTGGTGAATTTGGGATTCACCAAATCTTTCAGGTTTCATTCTACAGTGGTTATAAAGACATTTTCTAGGGGCTTTTTTTCCCCTTGAAATTTTATAATTGCTTTAAAAAAAAGCTGGCCTATGTATGCTAAGCTAACTGGCAGGCACTCTAATTCTGTGCTTTCTTCAGTTCCTAGGGCAGTACTGACATTCAATAAATGTTACATATTAATATTAATACTTTCCATGTTGCCTTCATTAAATTTTTATACCTTAATTAAATGATTACACTGGAAACAAACCAGGTGATTGGATGATTATAAAATATCTCACCCTCAAAAGTCAAAGATCAACATATTAAAATCCAATGCATGCTCTTCATAATTGACCAAAGAAAGCACATTTCTGGCGTTACATGTAAGGTGTGATTTCCTTTTCTCCTCTGAAACTAGGGAACAAGATGAACACCCAGTGATTTTTTTTGGCAGGATGGCCTTCCCAGGATGTGTTATTAGAATATCTTTGGGTCAGCCACATTTTACCTTCACGGAAACAGCAAGAAGCTAAGCCTGAAACCCCCACAAGAGAAAAAACATTACAGTAGAAAATAAGATGTGGCTTACAGCTCTCTGAGGTACTGCCCCATCGTAACCTAGATCATGGAGCAGAGAAGAGGTGAGATTAAAGTTGAGTAGATTGATCGCTGTAGTAAAATTTTTGGTAGGGAATGCTGATTACGGAAGGAATCCAGTGACACTTCTGTACTAGAAACATCTGTTCAGAGAAAGAGGACCCCCTGAGTTCCAAATCATCTAAATCAATGCTAAATGTGAGGAAAGGTAAGGGCAAAGAAAGGAAATAGTTCACAAAATATACACTATAAAATTTACAGGAACACCCGAGGCCAATCTTAAATCACTAACCATTAAAAACATTCTAATTCAGGCTTCCAACTCTTAGAGAAAATGTCTTTGTTGGCTTGCTGTGTGACTTATCAATTATAGCATTAATTGTGTTTTATTTTTCAAAAACTGTGGTTTTCAAAAGGTATTTGTATTATAATGTTAAGCTGGGTGTTTGTAACTTAAACTCACTTGGTTAGAAGGACACTCTGAAATGCAGGTGTCTCCCCATCACGTGGGGATAAAACCAAATCTCATGCAACAGAATTTCATTATAAAACATTTTATATTTTCCCTGTAAATGGACCAATGATTCACCAATTGGTTGACAACAGCAAATTTGAAGTACACCAAAACAGAGAAGGTGTATCTATTTCAAACTTTCAGGTTGAAGAAGGTGGAATACTAGGAGAAATTTGTTATGAGAATGCAAGAACCTTGTATATCAGAGATGTCTGACTGGTCACCCTTGTGATGGAGAAAGAATGGGTTTTCACAGAGGTGTTGAGGTATTGGGGTCGAGGTGGGGATTAGTTGTTTTCTTTTTTCCTTCAACAGACTCTTCTTCTTTCCTCAGGTATGATATATACCAGTAACTATTGATTGAAGGATAATTCTGGACTTCTAATACATTCAAGTTCTAAGTATTGATTGATATCTGTGATATACAGAAGCTTCAGATTCCTTTCTTCTGTTTTCAGTATGGCCTATTTCATGTAATATCTCAAAATTAACAATGTTTGAGGATAATCTGTGTTACCTTTCAGATCGAAAGGATTTTTTTTTGTTTAAATTAGCTTTAAGATTCAGGATTACCTCTGTCTTCTCAAAAATTAACTTAGTTTTATTAGAAGATGCTCATGTTTACTCAGGGTTGATACTGAGTAAGATCTAGATCTCTTTGGGAGCGGGTGAAATACCTTCAGCACAGTCTCTATACCCAGTCACATTACTCTGTTAAGCAGAATTTTAAGAAAATAAACTATATATATGTGTATATGTGTGTGTATACATATACATATACATATATATATACACACATAGGCATGTACATATGAAGAAAGCTAGTCCATCCCTCTATAGGAAACCAGGAGGTTTTAAGGGAAGAAGAAAGTTGTCGTCTACCTACCACTAACAATTTGCTTCTGCCCTACTAAGTAGAATTACATGGCTTTTGTCTTTGTGGTTGTTGTAGGAGTTGTGATGGTTAATTAGGATGTTAAATTTGTTAAGACGGATTTCCTCTTTAATAGGAAGATAAAATAATTTATAGTCCTCGATCTCAACTAGCCATTTTTTTACACCATGTTGTACATAACTATACCTTTATTATAGAAAGGTAAACACTACAGATGCTCTTGTATTTGATCATTCTTTAAGGTTTTTCCCTAAACTGGTTTAGAATGTGTCATGGATTCAGCATGTGGAGGCTTTAGTTACAAGGGGAGTATGGGTCAGTGTAGTTAGCAGTAGAGTCAGTTGATAGTTAAAAGGAATATACCCTTTTAAGTAACTAGTTTTCACTCTAGATAATTGTTAAAAATAGTTGGTAAGGCAAAAATAATTGGGGCAGAAATTTCACTGGACAACATGGCTGCCACGAGATCAGAAAGCCTCTTTTTCTCAAAGTTGTCTTCTGTAAGCACACGGTGGATCACAAACATTCTGATCAATCACCCCCCAAAGGAAAGTCCACATATTTAGGTTCCCAATTCCAGACACACTTTCTTCAGCGTCTTCTGAAGTTGATTCTGGTACCAAACCAAAAAAAGGTCATGGGCTCAAACGACTACTAGAAAGTAATTAGGTGTTGATGGACTGTACCGTCTGCTGGCATTATGGAGGATGAGGGCCTTGGAGCTGAGATCCAAGATCCAGAATTCAGAATGGCAGACCACCCACAGATCGGTCTTCCGACAACCCTCCGGAAAATGCCTACACAATGAGACCACGAGCCAAGGAATAAACTAAACTCAGTACAGTTTCCTTTAATAAGAAATCTTTCTCCCTCTCCAGACACATACACATGTACACACAGGCATACACACACGTGTATGAACACACACCCCTCATATGGATATACAGTTTATAATTTCTTCAATGACCTGTCTTTAATCACCTCCCGACTAAACCAAAATAATACAATGCAACCTATTTGCAACCTTGGTTTTAGAAAACAGACTGCATGCTGACCTCATGGGGAGATGTGCACCATGGGAAGAGAAGGGTGCCAAGGTAGGAAAACACTTTCTGTTCTCAAAAAGCTCACAGCTCAGCAGGTGCCAGTGAAGATGGCATTTTCCACGCACAGATAAAGAAAACAGGTACACAATCCACAGTGGAATTAAGATAATTACTTTAAAGGGAAGTACAAAGCATTAAAAAGCCTCAAAGAGGGGTGGGATAGGTCTCTTTGGCTTTGCTACCACAAAGGATGGAACACCACATACATAATTTAAACTCGAGGCATAGCAAGGCACTTAAAATGCAATCTTATTAAATTAATATATTTATTGTCTCTCTATATATAATGTCATTCATAAAATACTTTTATTATTACATGTTATCATCACTGTAATAACACTTCCCATGTATTGAATGTACCAGTGTATATGAGACATTTTATTTCTTATTGGGTGATCCTATGTTTTGGAGTGAATAAAAGAAATACTGGAAATACAGTGCTTACCAAGGAACAGCCTGATTCCAAAGTCTTTGCTTTTTCATCACAATGTGTTACCACTTTTAAATCAGTACTCTTGGTCTTCACTGCACATTGGAATTATCTAGGGATCCAGAAAAAGTACTGATGCCTAGGTGCTATGTCCTAAAATTTTGATTTAAGTGGCCTGGGGTCCAGCCTGGACATCAGGATTATTTAAAGCTCCTTAGGTGATTCTCATATGCAGTCAACATGGAGAATCATTGCTCTAAACATGGTCTTTTGAGATAAGGTACAGGCATTTTTGTTTGCAAGACAAGAGCTTTAACAATTTAAACAAGAAATGCTGTATTAATGCTGTGTTTTAGGATGAATTTAGACCATCTGTATATATTTAAACACTTTTAAACATCAAGGTTTTGCAAATGCAAGGAGCAGGTGGTATAGTCAGGAAATTCTTTAATGCTAAAAAGGCAATATCTAAACCAAAGGAGGAGGCATATTCAGGTGAATCAAAGCAGCATTAACTAAATATAATGACTTTATATGGCTTCCTGTATGAAAATGTACGTGGTAATTAGGCACAAGGAGGGCTTTCTGTTGTTTGTTTTAGGAATTTTATAAATGTTATAAGTTAAAGTATTTGTCATATTTGTAAAGTTTCAGCAAAATTCTGGGGACCCTTTGTGCATACCTGAGTCTGATCTAGAAGTTCCCTGCAGACCTATCCACAGTCTCTTCCTTTTACCCACTGCAGCACGTTTGGATCAAATGTGTGGTAACTTCATACTAGTAAATTTATTGTCCAACCCACAGAAAAGCCACATGAAAGGAGAGAAATATGAGATCTGTAATGCGGTCACTGCTAACTCAGCCAAAACTAACTCTTTGATATCTTTATGTTCTTAACATCTGCATTTTGCTCAGTCTTCAGTATAGGAGGAGAGGTAATAGAGGAGACAGATGAGAAAAAATGGAGGAAAACAGCTCTCCAAAAACAGTATAATAAATTATCATAATGTATCTTCATTAATCATGCTCAGCTATGGTTTCAATTATTTATTTTTCAGTGAAGGTTTCAGGGTGAGTGAGTGAGACTTTCTTTCAAGCTGCTTTATGATTCTTTAAAAATCTGGGATGGAAAAAATTCTCAGGCCTTAGTCCTGAGATCCTAATTGAAGCCTCATTCCTACCGAAGCCAATGAGAGGAAGAGGCCTGAGGGACTGCACCTTGGGACTTACAAATCGCTTTTGGTTGGTACAAAGGGTCAGGTCATCGTCTCTCCTCCTCGACACAGTAACTTGGCTCTATTTTTTTCTCACACTTTAGAAAGGGCATGCATGCTTAGCAATGCAAACAGCTTTGAGAAACTCTTCCATAGAACTGTATTTCAGCAGCAGAAATGTTACCTTCCTGGGCGTCTTCACCAGAGTCCCTGGATGGGAGTGTGAAGCTGCCTCTTCCAGGGTCAGGGCAAATTATCTCTTCGGTTTTCATGGTTTTGTACCAGACTTCAACTTCTAGTCACAACACGACTTGAATAGTTTGAAAACGAGCCCTGACTCTCATGCCAGCCGAGGGTGGCCTTTTCTGGAAGCCCACAAAAGATGGAATGTCTGAGATCCTGAAAGTTTCTCTCCGGAGTTTTAAGACAGTCCATATTTCCTCAAAGATAGTGCCAAATTCACCAAACTTTTCATAAGTCTGACCCAAATTGTAGACTGTGCACAGAGCCAATCACCAAGCCAAACTCATCTGGTTCAAATGTATAATTTCATTTGTAAAACTGGCTGCATCTGGCAAGGGGAACAGAAGAGCCGGGAACTGGTATACAGGGTGTGAGAACGGTAGCTGGGAATAGGAACAGGTCTAGCAGGAAAGGAGCTTGAACTTGGCCCAGACCTGCACAATGGCTAAAGGGAGAGGAGTCGAGCAGTAGCTGGTGAAGCTGATAAGACTATTTTCTTCAAGTGTGAGAAAGCTGAACAGACAAATAATATCTAATGCTGTTAACACCCCAAACACCTCACCACTTTTGTAGACTGGAGTTCTGTCTCAAGTGGCTCAGACCAAAAATGAAAAAGGTAAGGCCATGAGTGTGAAATCATGGCCTTGGAGATGAGGCTGGGTGTATGTGTCCATGTTCAATCTCAGGGGGATGGATAACATGCAAAAGGGACATAGTGGTATGGGACAGATGACGGGTCCAAAGTTGAAAACAGACCCTGGGATTCTCTTTTATCACATCACATCTGGTGACCACATGTTTCCCTCAAACTTTGGGATACAGGAGTAACAACTTGATCTTTACTTAATGAATCTGTTCAGTGTCTCTAAAATTTGCATTCCTCATGACAATGTCCACAGAAGGGAAGAAGAACTCCCGTACCTTGAAACATGCTCCTGCCCAGGTTGGCTCCTCCTCTGCCTTCACTTTTTTTCCCTCATTATCATCCTTTCAGTCAATGGTTCAATGCAGAGCAAGATGCTTGAGTCAGGCAGCTAACAAGTAAGGGACAAGATTTGAAAAGTAAAAGACGATCAGCCATAAAGGCAGAAAGTCATGAATCCATGAAAAATATTAACATAAGAAAGGGTCAGAATGAATAAGCAAAAATACCCTTCAAAGTTGGTATAGACCAAAATCATATTTAAGTCAAATTAGGAAATCAGTACATTGTCATAGCAGATATGAGAACAAATAAGAATGACAATATTCCTGATGAATGATGTGAAGGACAATAAAAGCCTTTATTCAAAAAACATTATTGAGACTGTGGTTCCTACTTTTGAGGCATTATTAATTAGTCATGTAGTTGAGATAAATAACATAACAATTTCACCCGTAATAAAGAAAACCAGCAATACAAGCAATAAAAGAGATACCAAACACAACAAACTAAAAACAAGTGGGAGAAAGATTTATTGTTGCTAGGATGGTCAGGGGAATTTTCACGGAGGGTGTAGGTTTAGACTTCACCTTGGAAGATGAATGAGGTTACACAAGATGGAAAGGGGAAAGGTCATTTGACCTCAGGATGCTGATTCTGAGCCATGAAAGAGTGGTGAAATTCATGTGGAGCTTTTGACCACTCTGGGTAAAAAGTAAAAGGTGTATGTGGAGGCACTGAGAGGGTGCTGGAAAGAAATAAAGGCGAACAGGTTGTGAGGAACCCAGGCACCTCACTGAGAGGTCTGGACGTATGCTGTGGGTAGGAAGAGTTCCTTGGAAGATTTCGAGTGAAGTAGTAACATAAATAGCACAATATTTTAGAAAAACCTGATTTGGCATTAAAGTGTACACTAGAATAAAGAAATAAGAACAGGGACCAGACATAAGGACATTATTCAAGGAATACTTTTTTGAGTGCTGTCTTAGTGCAAGAAATTGAAAAACAAATTACAGAATCACAGATGAATAAAACATGGTCATTTTCCAGGAAAGTCTTGCAGTCTGATGGAGGAAACATGCCAACGATTTTTTTTAAATGACAGCTATAAAAAAAAATCTATGAAACCATTGTGGAGAAGGTACTTCATTTGAGTCTGAAAGATCAACAGATGTTCCCTAGAAGGCAGAGTGAGAAAGGCCAAGAAACAGCATGAACAACCATCCAGAGAGAGAAAAGAAACATGGAAGCAACTGCGAGCAGCTCTTAGTCTGGAGCATGCGACGTGTCGAAGAGGCAGAGGTGGTAAGGCTGGAGAAGCAAGTAAAAAGTGTAAGGTGGTAGGTAGTTCAAAACGTCCTGTAAGCAATGAAGACCCAGGACAGAATTTTTAAGAGAGTAACATAATATGATAAGCAATTTAGAAAGACGACTCTCTCAGGCAGTGGAAACTGGCTTACTCAGAAGTACATAGACTGATGGAGGCCATTGAGCAGATTATTGAAATAATTCAGGGAAGAAGTAATGAGGAATAAAACGAAGGCAGTTACATGGGGATGGAAAGAAGGAAATGGGTTCAAGCAGTATTTAGGATACAGCAACGACAGAGCTTGGCTGCTGATTAGGTGTGGCTAGGGAAGGGAGAAGCAAGAGGAGATAATGACTTAAAGATTCCTGGCCTGAGTGACTGGGTAGATGACGGAGGGGAGGAACAGCCTTGGGAAACGGGGTGGGGAACCAAAAAGTGAATTCACTTTGGGACGTGTTATGTTTCAGGTATCTGTGAGTCAACCAAGTGGAGAAAACCATTAGGCGGCTGTCATGGGGCCTGGAGTCCAAGAGAGAGGTTGAGACAGGCTCCCTGAGTCACCAGCACACAGGTGATCCCTGAAACTAGGAAATAAATGAGGTCATCCATGGAAAGAACAAAGAATGAGAAGAAAAACTCTGTGAGTGCTTAATCCTAGGGAACACATGACCTAGAAACCTGAAGTCAGAAAGAAACCAGAAGAGTAGCCTAAATTTAAAGAAAGAAGGAAAAAAAGAAGGAAGGAGAACAAGAAGGAAGGATAACAAAAAGGCAACTGAGAAGTTCTGTGGGATAGGCTGGGGTTAGGGGATGAATCAGGTGTTAAATGCCAGTGAAAATCCAAACACAACGAAGACCGAGTGTGTGCACCAGGGTGGGGAGTCTGACGTTCTCCAGAGCCCTTGCCAAGGCAGTGGTGGTGCTGAGGCAGAGGCGGGACCTGCTCTTTAGCAAATGGGCAGGCAGACCGGCAGGGAAGCAGCGGCAGTACACATTCTTTGGCCTGTTGTCTTCAGGATGCTGTCTGGGGAGGAATAGGAAGCAATCAGTGAAGGAGAATAAGGGGGGAGAGAGGATTATTTAAAAAATAATTGATATATAAGCTGGGGTAAAAAAATAGTAGGGAGGCAGAGGGAGTACGGATTTGGGGCAGGATTAGTACTAAGTAGTGAAAGGGGAACTCTCGTTGTGAGATTAGCTGGGAAGTCTATGTAGAATTTTGGGGGGTTAAAGAGAAATGAAGAGATTTCTTACCTAATGATCTTTCTTTAAAAAGCCAGGAAACCAAGCTGTTCCCTGAGAGTGAGGGCGGTGTGAGAAAGGTAGAAAGTCTGTGGATACAAATCTGCCAGTGGAACGGCCAGTGCTGGAAATGAGGGACAATGAGGTGTCAGTAAACAGGATTTGTGAGCCCTGTAGAGTCCCTAAATGATCTTAGAAAATAGAAAATTGTAATAGAGCCAAATTACATGTGTTTCTCCCAGACACTTGGCAGTTTGGAAGTAGTAGTGAAGAAAGCAGATGTTTTCATTGATTCGAGTTTGATGACTGGCAGAGCAGGTAAAATAAAAAGACAAAGGAATTCAGGGAACTGGTGAGAAAGTAGAGGTGAAGTGTACTGTAGTGTCTGTGTAGTCTCAGCAGAGGATTTCTTAGACAAGAGAGAACTGTCAGTAGGAGAAAGACATTGAGTTAGACTAAGGCACGAAACTTCTCATTACTTCTAAACTTGAACTCAAAAAAATGCCTCCCCCGTCATTCCCATCATCAACCCAACAATCCTGTTTCTAGCAATTTATCTGACAAATATTTCCACACATACGCAAAGTATATTCACTGCAGCATTGTCTGGATTAGCAAAAGACTGAAAACGACATGAATTTCTACCAGTATAGATCTGGTAAATAAATTAGAATGCAATGAAGTAATGGAAAAGCAGGCGGCAATTAAATGGAGAGAGGCAGGTCTACGTGGACTACTGCATAGCAACTCTCAGATTTGTTAAGTGAAAACACAGGATGCAAAAAAGTGTGCACTATATGCCATTGTTTGTATAGATTTAAAGCACTGTATCTGTGTACACACACATACACACACATGTATGTGCATAGCATGTCTGTAAAGATAGAGAAAGTTGGGGTAAGGTAATTCGTTCTGGAGAGGGTGCTACACAGCTGCAGGTGGTGGTGAGAAGAAAAGACATGCTCTCACCCTGCCCCAGGTAGTTTATATTTTTGTCAACTTTTATTACATATAATTACATGAATGAAAAAGATTTAAAAAATGAATCTGTCCTCATCTCATACTGTTTCCATCAGTGGTGAGGGCTAGAAGGCAACATACTTAAGTACATTTGTGCTTGTATTTGTTTGTCTGGGCTGGTACATTTTTAATTACATTGGATAAAATCAGATTGCTTAGTATATGCAATATTTTTTTAATGTAATGAAACAGCAAGATCTTCAGCTGAGGTTCAGAAAAAGAGAAGGTTGTTTCTGATAACGATGGCATGTAGAAGACATTCAAGTTGAATGTCCTACTGATAATGCTAACTTGAAAGAATATTTTATATGAAACACACACTCACTCTTTTCAGAACTTAAGGAATAAAATGAGTTTATAAGTGTTCAGGTATAATTCTCCTGAAACTTCAATTTAATATTTCAAGTAATAAACCTTTCCTACTTATTAGGATTTCTTATGACTTAAGAAAAAACTTTTTATTCAAACATCTCTGGGGGTATACTTAGAAATGAGAGAATTCACCACATAAGTACTAAAATTGTTAGTGCTTTTCTTTATTTATAGTGAAGAAGAGGCAGTTTTCAACAGCTTTATGTACAGACAGCACCTACATTTCAGCCTGATTTCTGAAGAGACCTATGCAAGATTCCGTAACCCACACCTTGCTAAGTGAGTCTGGGCAGAATCCGGAGTCATATTATTCAGTGAGATATCCCCCAAGTTCTATGCGGAGCTGTATGATACAGGCCTGAGATGAAGACAACCCAGATATCCTTGGGGAAATCCTGAGAGAAGCCTGATGTACCACACAAGCAGCTTTTGTAATGCCCAAGTCTGGTATGTGTTCATCATTCAAAACTAACAGCGATTACTGCCAAAGCCCACATTGTTTTCAGTGCTGATTTATATTGTGGTTGGTTTGGGGGTGAAGGGAGGAGAAGGAGAAGGAGAGAGAGAGAGAGAGAGAGAGAGAGAGAGAGAGAGAGAGAGAGAGAGAGAGAGAGAGAAAACGAGAGAGCAAGAGAGAAGCTAAAGTTTTATACCAAATATTGGTCTCTAGTGTTCTCTTCTCTGCCTTCCTGGAAATCAGGTTATTTTGAATCACTTCAGCAGGATCTACAGAGAGACTACCCTTGGCGTACCTGTGTTGGGGATGTCAGCTCAGAAGGTGAGCCTTGGGGTCAAGAACTAACATGGACAATGCCACTTCCCCTGTTTACAACAAGTACTCTTGTCCCTCTACGACTGGTGACTCCTACTGCCTGGGATGTCATTTCCCCCTTCATACCTGGAGAGCTATACATTCTTCCCAAGTTTGGTTCAAATGTCCCTTCTTGTTTTTTTTCAGACGCCATTCTTTGTGTTGCTACAACTCTATGTTGACACACATCTATTGTAGCACTTCTGACAGATTTCTGTAATGATCAGTTTATGTCTGTCTGTAAGGATGTGCATCGGCTTCACCATTGAACTATGAAACCCATGAGGGCAGGGGCCTTGCCTTTTCATCTTTGAATCCCTGGCGGACAGCAGTGACTTGGAGGGCACAGCCTCCCTCAGCTTCAGTTTCTGGCTCAGTAAGCAGAGAGAATAATTTTAATCTTAAAACATTGTTTTAAGGATTAAAAATACATGCTCAATGTCAAGGAAAGACAAAAAATCGAGAGGGACTCAAGACTGGGAACACACCAAGTAACCTGTTCTACTCTGGGTGGCCATATTTGGTCAGGCAGCCTTGGGAGCAGACAGAAGAATAAACCGGACAGGCAGTGAGAAGCCGAAATAGGAAACGGAGTGAGTCATGCATGGGTCTCCCTGTTTCCAATTCCAAGTCCAGTCCACCTGCGTTCTTCAGCATTAAAGCAAATGATCTTAAAGCATAACATGATTGAGAAGGTTTTATTATTTGTTAAGTGATGAATAGCTTCTAAAGAGGAGAAACACAGCAGCAAACTGGGAGGATCTTATATCACTGATGCTTATATTGTACTTTTGAACATTTGAATGATAGGTTATCAGGCACCCAGAGTTTTTTGGAATATAGCCAAACATAAAACATGCTGTTTTTGTCCACAGTGTAGACCGTGCACTGTGACTTTTAGTGCCTCATACAGAAACACCCCCTGACTTGCCAAACATCCCCCGTAGAGCTTAGCTCACAGTTGAACACTTAAATGATCCTCGGTGACTTTATCAACATTTGTTAAAAGAATGAATCCAACTTTAATTAAGCCCTGGTGCCCACACGTGCAATTCTTACACAAAGTAGCAAGAGGAATATAGAGATCAATGAATCAAAGATGGGCGTTTATGCCTCCCTCAATCTACGTACTCCATCTGGGGGCTTCAACACAGACCCAAAGTCTCAACCACCGCCCACGTGATTCAGGCCTTTGCCTTATTCTCCAAACTCTGTTCTCAGCACAAGAAGTAGCCAGGCAGGATGGCCCACAGGCATCCCTGCCTCACCATCATCAAACACTGACCTTCCAATGTCTTCCTGCATTCTTAGCCTCGGAGTATGAGCACCACCACCTGTCATCTGGTCTACTTCGCTGGAACACGGTGGCTCATTCTTGAGTCCTTCACTGTCTTCCCTTCCCGCACTTACGAGAGCATGAGGTGAATGTCGAGGCACTGGATGGAAAGTCTGACGGGCCTGGTTTTGATTCTACCACTTCTTAGTTGTGTGCCCTTAAAAACATTACCATCCTTGGGACTGTTATCTTTGTTTGTAAAGTGGGACTAAAATGCCTACCTTAGAAGAACATTTAACAACTAGATATAACTTAAAGTTGTGGACCCCAACCCCATTTTTGCTCTGGACTGTGTCATGTGCCTTTACTGTGTCATAGGGCACACAGCAGTTGGTTTATTTGTAAGTCCTCACAGAAATAAACAAATTCAGAAGAGGACTCTGATACATCTAAAACTTTGAATTTAAGAATTAGTAGCATAGTTTTCCCTAAAAGCTTGGAAACTACATGCCCCCAAATTAGAATATATTTGTATATCACCGTAGGAAAAGAATAACTAGATGCTTCTTGATTAAAAAAAAAAGCACAGAAAGAATGCAAAAAAAAAAAGACACAAGAAACAGTGGTAGAGTAAATAAAAGTCTATCTTATTAGGTTTCCTGGAAATAGTTTGTATATATTTGGTACATGTTTTTATAAAGCATCTATTTTTCAAAAACACTTGTGAAAAGGTAAGGAACATTATAAGAATGGAATAATATGCTATACTTTTCAGAGTGGAAGAAGACTACGAAATATCTTGCTAGACAATCTGAATCAGACAGAAATCCCTTAGACAATCAAAAACACGGTTAATATGGAATGTTTGGTCTGGCTAGCCAGGGGACAGGATGGTGAGGGAAGGCACAGCCAGGAATTTCATTTCTGTGACTCACTGCTCCTACAAAAATGGTGGCTTCTGAGAAATACAATTTAGAAGGAAATATCTGTAATAAAATGTGTGGTGTCACACTAAAAATAACATTCACTTAGATGTGGAAGCTTTCAGTTACTTTCATTTAGAAAACAGAACTTGGAAATCCACAAGAATCTACCTGTAGATCTCAAGAGGCTGATGTGAGCTCATTTGTTTATTTATTGTTTCATTCACCAAATATTTATTAAGTGCCATCTACAGGTCAAGGCTCTGATAGATATGGTGGAAAGAACAACAATTAAATAAGAAAAAATAATAAAATGTGATATATACTCTATTGAACATTATTCTAGAATGCTGTGGAATTAGATAGGAGGAATACTTAACCAATCTGGGGTGAAATGGAAACACTTTTCTTAAGATTCAGGAATGGGAAGATTATCAGGGGATGGGTGGTGCATGGAAAAACTTGAAGCTGAGAAATATCCCAAACAGAGAAAACTTGAACTTCAAAATAAAACATCTAGAGATAGATTATTATATAGTATGATTTATTTATCTACTGAGTTACTAGAACCCATCATTATTTGGGTTGTTTCTAGTTTTGGCCACTGCAAATTTTCATTTCTCTAAAGTAAATACTTAAGAAAAGATTTGTGAGGTCATATGGTGTGTTCAACTTTACAAGAAACTGGCAAGCTATTCTCAAAAGAGGTCTTGCCATTTCCTCCTAAACCTCACCATGAAGGTATGAGAGTTCTTTCTTTCTAAACATCCTTGTCAACACTTCATGTTAGCAATCCTTTTAATTTTAGCCATTCTATAGGCCTGAAGTGGTATTTCATTATAATTTTAATTTATATTTCCCTCATGACCAGGGATGTTGAAAATCTTTTTATATGATTATTAGCCATTTGTATTTTGTCATTTGTAAAATTTGATTATTTCATTTGCCATTTAAGAATTTTAGTTAATTGTTTTCTTATTGAGTTCTAAAACTTCTTTGTATATTGCTAATTCTGGAGATGTGCCAGTTATGTGTTATAAATATTTGCTTTTAGTATGTAGCCTGTCATTTCATTTTCTCGAGTTTCTCCTTTGAAAAACATATGTTTGAATTTTTGAGGAAGCCCAATTTATCAATATCTTCTTTTATGGCACTGCTCTTTCCTTTTCCCTGTGCTCACTTCTGGAGGATTTATAGTCATATCTTTGCATTTAAGTACAAATTACATTTTGAATTAAGTTTGTGTATGGTGTGAGATAAGAGTTGAAGTTCATTATTTTGCATATGTAGATTAGACTCCAGTTGTTTAATCACCATTTATTGAAAACACTACCATTTTCCTATTGAATTACCTTGTAGAAAATCAATTTGATTCCTGTTGACTTTTTTTTTTTTTAACTGACTTGCAGATTACATTTTGGTGTCTTTTTGAATACTAGATATTTTGGATAATACATTGCAGAGAATTAGGATTGTGTTGTCTTCCTAGCATTTTTTTTAACAACAATTTTGATTACTGGTTAGTCCCCTAGAATTTGTGTGGGCTTGATTTAGACTGTGTAAGTGATGAACTATAGAAAGCCCAATGTATTTTGCTAGCAAATAAAGTCCCTCTGATTTGGTGGGACACCATGCTCAACCTCTGTTGCTCTATGGAGCTTGGTATTGGAGCTTGGAGCTATGGTGTTGCTCTTGATAGAGCTTGGTATTATGGTTTCTTAGGGCAATTTTATGGTAGATCTAAATCTAGGGCATACTCTTTAGTCCCAAGATATGGCCTTTCTGCTGTCTCAGTTGGATGCCAGGTGTGTTACTGGCAATGCCCATAAGGTACTGCTTAATCTCCAATGTCTGTTCAGCCCTGAACCCAATAAAAACTGCTGGCCACGAAACCTCTGGAAATTTTCTGTGAGCATATACAGTGCACCCTCAGCCATGGACATAAGGTTGTCCATCACAGAGATTTCTGGGACAGCTCCCTTCTCTATAATGTCCCATCCATCACACTGAAACTGCTTTAGTACCTGAGCTTAATGGGACTATTGTACTCTGTTTGGACTCTGCCTCACTATGCTGTAGTTGAAAAATTGTTCCGAGGCAAAGAACTGTGCAATCATGTGGCTTACTTCATGAGTTTCTCTCCTTCAGAATCATAGGTTTAAGCTGGCTGTTGTCCATTGGCTGAAAAACAATTGCCTGCTATGTTTCATTCAGTTTTAGAGATGTTTATGGCAAGAAGCCTAGCCTGGTATCATTTAACTCCATGAGATAGCTGAAAGCTGAAACTCCCTCTGTTTAGGTATTTAAGTGGAGAAGTAAAGTATCCTATTTGCACTACAGAAGGGTCACTCTAGGTGCAATAGTAAGTGAATTGGCAGGGAACAAGATTAGGGACAGAAACAATAATCTGTGGCAGTGACAGTATTCCTGGAAAAAATTACTTATTTAATAAATATATATATTTTTTTCTTTTTACTTAATACTTTATTTTAAGCATATTTTATTGATTATGCTATTACAGTTATCCCATTTTTTTCTCCCCTTTATTCCCCTCTGCCCAGTACCTCCATTCCCTCCAGCATTCCCCTTCCCATTAGTTTATATCCATGGGTTGCACATGTAAGTTCTTTGACTTCTCCACTTCCTGTACTATCCTTAGCCTCTCCCTGTCAATTTAGTACCTACCAATTTTATTTCTTATTCCCTGTACTTTTCCCCCTATTCTCGCCTTTTACCCTCCCCACTGATAACTCTCCATCTGATCTCCATTTCTGTGATTCTGTTCCTATTTTAGTTGTTTGCTTAGTTTGTTTTTGTTTTTGTTTTTTCAGGTTCAGTTAACAGTTTTTAACAGTTGTGAGTTTGTTGTCATTTTACTGTTCAGAGTCTTGATCTTCTTTTTCTTAGATAAGTCCCTTTAGCATTTCACATAATATGGGCTTGGTGATGATAAACTCCTTTAACTTGACCTTATCTGGGAAGCACTTTCTCTGCCCTTCCATTCTAAATGATAGCTTTGCTGGATAGAGTAATCTTGGATGTAGGTCCTTGCCTTTCATGACTGTGTATGCTCTTTTCAGCCCCTTCTTGCCTGCAAAGTTTCTTTTGGGAAATCAGATGATAGTCTTATGGGCATTGCTTTGTAGGTAACTCTTTCCTTTTCTCTTGCTGCTTTTAAGATTCTCTCCTTATCTTTAATCTTTGGTAGTTTAATTATGAGGTGTCTTGGTGTGTTCCCCTTTGGGTCCAACTTATTTGGGACTCTCTGAGCTTCCTGGATTTGTATGTCTATTTCCTTTGCCAGAATTGGGAAGTTTTCTTTCATTATTTTTTCAAATAATTTTCAATTTATTGCTCTCCCTCTTCTCCTCCTTGCACCCCTGTGATTTGGATGTGGGAATATTTAAAGTTGTCCCAGAGGTTCCTAAGCCTTTCTTCATTTTTTTGAATTCTTGTTTCTCCATTCTGTTCCAGTTGAATGTTTATTTCTTCCTTTTGTTCCAAATTGTTGATTTGAGTCCCGGTTTCCTTCCCTTCACTGTTGGTTTCCTGTATGTACATTTTTCTGTATTTCACTTTGTATAGTCTTCACTTCTCTCTTTGTTTTGCATCCATACTCAATAATTTCTCTGAGCATCCTGATTATAAGTGTTTTGAACTCTGCATCTGATAGGTTGGCTGTCTCCTTGTCACTGAGTTCTTTTTTCTGGAGTTTTGCTCTGTTCTTTCATTTGGGCCTTATTTCTTTGTCTTGATGTACCTGTTATGTTGTAAGGGGTGGATGGAGCCTTAGGTATTTGCCAGAGTGAGGCAACCCATTGTGGCACTATTTGTGGGGGAGGGGTCAGAGAGGGAACAATACCATTTGCTCAGCTCTTGCCCTGCTTTCAGTTACCCCGCTTCCCACAAGTGAATTGTGACCTTTTTGGTACTTGCCTGATGCTGATACCCAAGTGGGTGGGCTTGTGTACATTCTAAGATCCTGTGGGCCCCTCCAACAGACTGTCCTACGAGACTGGGAGTTTCTCCCGCAGCCGCAAGACCCACAGCTTTTTACCATCAGAGGTTTTGAGGCTTTAGTATCCCAGCACTGGTACCCTGGATTGCACAGTCTGTCTTGTTCTCCAGTTGTTCCTTCTGGTTTACCCATACAGGAATGTGGGACAGTTCAGTCTACCCTCTGACGCCTCACCTTCCTGGTCCGCCAGCTGCCATTTTGCTGCACGACCTCTCCACCTTGACTGCCCATCTCTGCTCCTCCTACCAGTCTGGATGAATGTTTCTTCTTTAACTCCTTGGTTTTTGGACTTCCATACAGTTCGATTTTCTGGCCGTTCTGGTTGTTTTTTTGTTTTTAAATTGGTTGTTATCCTTCTTTTGTTTGTGCCGGGAAGTGAAGCATATCTACCTATGCCTCCATCTTGGCTGGAACCCCTAAATATGTATTTCATACTCATTAAATTCCAGGCATGATTCTCATTTCAGTATAAACTCACTTAATTTTAAGCAATCCTATGATATATGTACTCTTATTGTCTCCATTTTATAGGTTGGAAAACTGAGGGACACAGAGGCTAAATCATTTGACCAAGGTAAGGGATAGAGCTGGAGCTGAACCCAGGTTGCCTGAGTCCAGAGTCCGTGATCGTTAATAGCATGTAAGTGCTTTTGGGAGTGGGCCTTGATGAAAGTAGTGGAAACGAGCTACCTTCACTTGATGTGTCTGAAGAGGATGCACTTCCCTTTCTGGACACTATTATTAGCAAACGTCCTGTTTCCAGTGTCAGTAGGATAATATCAGGCATCGTGGGGGATAAAGAAAGGAAGTCAAAGCAGAAAATATTTTCAACTTAAAATCTAGTTAAAGAATCTCAAAAAGGCATAAAATCAGGAAATAAATAATCATTGAGCAGATATACTACTGAGTAACTCCTGAAGTGCTAGCAGGTGATAAGGGAAGTGACAACTGCAAGGATGGGAAATACCATCTATAACTTATAAGATTAGAGTCTGTAGTTGTATGGGTTACACTAGACAGGAGACCATCAGCCAGGTCCTGAGAGCAATGGACAGCAAATCTCTGGTGAGAACATGTCTTATAACCTATGAAAAGGCAATTGCCTCTGAACCTACTTCCCCAGCTATAAACTGGGACTAAAGTTATGACACTGAAAAGGATACATCACCGAACTTTTATTTTATTTTAAAAAGCCCACGAAATCCTCTGTAAAAATGTGCTTTGGTGCAACTGCTGAGGGAAAAAGCTTAAATTAGAAGGAATAATGAACCTAGCATATAAAAAATGATGAAGATTTGCCATTTTTAGAGCAATGAATAAGACAACATATCAGTTATTATGAAACATCCCATCTGAGAGGTCAGGAAACATGTCAGCTGAGGCTAAAATCAGAATTCTCAGAAAGACTGTGAGCTCAGAACATCTGGGTCCAGGGCACCATGTCATGTGTACCAAGTTTAGGGTGTCTTCTGAAATGTGGTGATAAACAGCCATTAAGATTAAAACATGCCATAAAAATCATGGTTTAAAAAAGTACTGTTTACATTCATCTGTGGAAAATTGTGTCCTGCTGATAACCCAAATATATGACTCAAACCATCTGCCTCTTCTGCTCATGTGAAAGAGAATGACGTCAATGCCCTGTACAGCAGTGAGTGAGTCTGCTGGGAACTTGCTGTTCTCTATGCGTAGGTTTAACATGACTGCTACAGGCATTTTCTCAAAAACAGTTCCATGGGCGTCTTTCCTGGTAAAGGTGGGTTTACCTGGAAGGGCACTAGCATGCTAATGGCACAGGCTAGTAGGAAAAGAGAATAAAATTCACCATGTTTATAAATGGTGACTTGACTCAAGGTATACATGCAACACGGAGAGCTTCACAGAACACACAGTATGGCAGAAATACCACAGATTTTGATGGGAGATTAATCCAGGTTCATATTCTGTTTATCCAACCTTCACCAAGTTATGTGAATTCTCTTAACCTTGGTTTCTTCATACATTAAAAAAAAAAGCTTAAAATAACTGCCGTAGGTTGAATGGGGGTCCATACAAGTCCAGGTCCTGACCCCTGGGGCCTGTGAATGTGATCTCATTTGGAAAAGGGTCTTTGCTGATGTAATTCCATTAAGGATCTTGAGGCACGATCAATCAGGGCTTTCTGGGTGGGCCCCAAATCCAATGACAAGTATTCTCATTGGAGACTCACAGGGGAGAGACACACAGGGAGAAGAGAAGACCATGTGAAAACAAAGGTAGAGACTGGAATTATTCACCCACAAGTCAAGGGATGCCTGAGCCACGAGCAACGGGAAAGGGCAAGACAAGATACCTGCTTTGAGCCACTAAAGAGAGCAGGGCTCTGCATAAAACCTGGTTTCCAACTTCCGGCCTCCAGAACTATGAGAGAAAAGGTGGAATTTAAGCCATTCAGTTTATGGGAATTTTCTTACAGTAGGGAATAAACACAAGGATTTTACAGGATCTTTGTAGGAAACAGTGACAGACCAGCGCATTGCCCAAGTAACTACTTACTAAAGGTTAGGTACTTTGGTAATAGCACATGATACTTCAAACACAAAGGAATGTTCCTGAAGTTACTAAATTTGCCAACGTTTTTTTTTCTGCCACAAATGACTGTATTTATGGTGGTTCGTCTTGAAGTGTTGGAGGTGCACATGGCCACAAGATACTTCATGGACCAAAGATTAAGTGTCCTCTACTCCAATAGGACAGCTTATAAGTTTGAATGTTCAGGTTACTTCTATGAAGGTTCAAAGTAAGCTAAGGAATATTAAAGCCTAAGGATATTAGAGAATTTTAACTTTCTTGGCAGCAGATGGGAAGTTCACTTGTAAGAAAAAGGCTGATTTTGTTGAAGGGAAGATTTAAAAGCCCATTTCAGAGAAGCTGAGCCTCTGGGGCTTGAACAGGAATATATGCAATTCATGGAAGATAAGAGAAAACACTATAGATGACTCCAGGAAAATGAAGGAGGAAGGAATACAAGGTAGAAAAACTCCAGTCTCCCAAATGTAACCCCTCCTACATTACCATCTTTAAGAAAGCTACAAACGTCACAAAATACAACTCGAGAGAAGTGACTCCCTCTTTCTTCTCTTCTTTCTTTTGTCTAGTACTCCTTTGGTAAAACATGCAGAAAAACTTGACTTCAAATCTTGAGTAACAGAAAAATGAGAGAGAGTGTGAAAGTGAGAATGCAAAGCAAAATGATACAGGTGTTATTTATTTAGTCTTTACTTAGATCCAGCCATGAACTCAAAGTCAAGTTAGGGTACCAAGGAAGATTTGTGCAAAAAATTGCCAAAGAATAAACCCTGGTCAGTGTGGCTCAGTTGGTTGGAGCACCGCGCCATACACCAGAATGCTGTGGGTTCGATCCCTCATCAGAGCACATTACCTAGGTTGTGGGTTCAATCCTTGGTGGGTACATGTATAGAGGCAACTAGTCATAGTTTATCTCTGACTTTCTTTTTTCTCTCTCTCTGTCTCTCTTCCACTCTCTCTAAAAAAGAACACAAAAAGTGTCCTCAGGTGAGGATAAAAAGAAAAAAAGAATGACCAAAGAACAAGTTGTAGTCTTTATGCTCCTTTTCTCTTTGCAAAATTCCACTCACCAACCACACAGTTCAGAAACTGAAAACATTTTCTCCATGAATTTCAAGAATTCTGGAATAGAAATATTTTTCTCAAATAGAAAATTAACTTCTAAGATGAAAATATTTGTTCAGATTCAAATACCAAGGCACAGAATGTATTTTTTAAGGGTACATATATGTCTTGGAGGATGGTTATTTTTAACTAAGACTGAAACATGGTTACAATCAGTTGCAGTAAAACTAATTGATCTACTGTATACATGTCTATTAAAGGATTAAAGTATCAGCAAAATTGCACACTATATGTAATCTGCCACCTTTGAAAACATTTTTTGATCAATCTAAGGGGATTGGTGACATCAGTTACACATCATATTTTTAGGAAAAAATTACATGTTAAAGTGTCTGAATCTTACTGTAAATAAAATACAAATTCAGATGATGTCGAGCTAGATACAAAGAAGATAGAATAATTGGGAAAAGCTTCCCAGCAGAGCAGTGGATTTGAATTAAACACTAAGGAAGAATTAAAGGCTATCAACAGTTAAACATCACGAAGGCAAGTCAGCTGAACTCCCAGGATTCTAAAGGTGATGACGGGAGGGAAGAAAGAAATATGTACATTCTGTCACCTCACTGAGGATCAAATTTGGATGAGAATTCGAGTGTCTGAATATGGGAACTATATTCGGCCTCACTAACATGGGGGACATGACCAATGGGTAAATGAAGGCCCTGGGAGCATTCAGGAAGATAGATTAAGCATAGGAGGTAGACACTCTCATTCACTTAGGATCATGAACAGAGGGCTAAATTGCAGTGTTATACTGAGAAGCTGGAAAAATTTTTAAATTAAAATGCAATCTCCTTAGGTTTAAATTTTTGCCCGAGTGGGTAGATTGGTTAGTCTGGACCCTTTGGAGACTTTTAAGCATTCCAAAATGCCTCCAATGGGTTTAGAATGCCAAGAATGTGCACAAATTTGGTATTTAACATTCTAGACTTGAATTTGCTAATCCAATTAAGCCTAGCTTTGCCAGACACTGGGGCTGACCTCCACTTCAAATCCTGTAGCTGAAACAGAAAGGCCCAAAGAATGCGTGTGAGGGAAAACCCAGTTCAAGGCCGTGATACCTGTTTCTAAAGTGACTGTAAATACTTAAAGTTATTAGTATTCCTCCGAAATTGATTATTGCTACTACCTTCAAAATCCTCCCCCCCCCCAAAGATTACATAAAATGGACAAAATGGGCATGAGATTGTTAGTGTTGCAAATTTTTTTTTTATTTTGAGAGCCATTTATGTTTAAACAAATTCACCTTTACTTATCCCTTCTCATTCTTCTCAGAAGCACCCCTTATCTATTCCACTTAAATACATCCTCTATTTTTTCAAGACATTTCTAGTGTTTTTTATGTTTCTGATGAGATCTTGAACTCTCTGACAAAATAGGTGTGTACATTTTATCATTCTAACAAGATGGTAAACTCCTTGAAAGGAGAGACTGTAACATACACTCCTTATACACCCTTTTGATGCCTTGTACTATCATGGTTGACCTTGACTAATGTGCTGATTTGACTTCCATGAATTCAGTTCTTATGTAGCATTTTTATATTAATTGTTACTTTACATTATTAGATGATTTGCCCTATTACAGATTGCATATGGAAATTGAATCTCTTTAAAAAGAAACAATATGTAGCGGTGGAGAAACAGGTTTATATCTTGAAACTCTGAAATCCTTAACATCCTGTTCAGCATGGCATACTGAATGTATAGTTACCCCTGCAGTGTCCTCAAAGCAATCCAAAGAAATTTCTTTTTAAAAATTATTTTATTGTTGTTCAAGACCAGTTGTCTGCATTCCTCCCCCCACCCCATTCCCACCTCCCTTCCCTGATTCCACGCCCCTGCCCTTGGTTTTGTCCATGTGTCCTTTATAGTTGTTCCTGAAAACCCGTCTCCCCTTTCTCCCCATTATCCCCTCCCACCTCCCCTCTGGTTATTGTCAGATCGTCAAAGAAAATTTCTTAATGTATAAGCCTTGCAAGAGAAAAAACAGAGTAAAGAACATGCAGAGAACTAGACATGTAAACACAATTTTGGAAGATGAAAACTAGCTGAGCGAGTGGTCCTTACCAGAGGAGATAAAGTTACAGGTGGAGGAGAGGTGGAGGTGCGCGAGGCGGGTAAATGGGGACAGAAAGAGACTTTGCTGGGGGGATGGTGCACGATGCAGTGTGCAGATAACTTTTTATTGAGCTGTATGCTTGAAACCTGTATGGTTTTGCGACCCATTGTCATTCCAATAAACTCAATTAAAAAAAAAACCCATAAATGCCAACAGAAAGCAATGACAGCTGGGTGCAGGGTAATTTGTGCTGCAGAACCCAGGAAGGGTCAGACACTAGAGACACCAGGGGTGAGAACAGGGGCAATGGGGAGGCCCTAAAGCAGAGGGATTAGTCAGGAGTGTGAAAGAAGAGGGGGTCTCCCCTCACTTTATGCTCACTGAACACCAGAGAGTAACAAAAGATTAGGAATCAAAGCTTGACTTCTGCATGACAACATGAATGTTATGCAACAACAGAGCAATGCCTTCTGAACAAACAGGAAAGAAATCTGTCACACAGAATTCAATACCACATTATTGATGAAATATAAAGATTCATTAAATATATTTTCAGATATATAAGGTCAAAAAATTTACCTGTTATGATATCTTTCTTAGGAAGCTACTGAAAGATATGGTACAATCACCCCCAAAAGAGTAAGGGCAACAGAATAATGAATCCAATAAGCAGGGGCTACAGGGTAAAAGAGTTAGAGGGCATTTTTCTGGGGGGATGGTGTAGAGAAGTGCCAAATGGTGAGGAGGTCTGAAGGTGACAACAGGCATCAGGCCTAGAGAACAGCCTGTCCAGATTCAAGCAAAAGGACAGAAGGTTCTAGAAGGGATGGCTTTTCAAGGAAAAAAAAACCCCACACAAACAACCCCCACCCCCAGAACTGACAGGTTACTCATACATTTGACCACATAGGGAAAAAAGGTAAAGATTGATTTTAAATTGCATTTGGGAAGAACTGATAACATGGGTACACAGGCAAGTACAAAAAACAACCAGTCAGGGACCACCCACCCCCCAAAAAAAAGAAAAAAAGAAAGCTTTAAGTATAAGCAAGAAAAATAATCACAGTATAAAACATAGTCCAAGATGCATAGCTATGATAATATAAAAACTCAATAATGACCCACCGAAAAGTACACAGGAAAGAAGGGAGGGGGAAGTGAGGACATATATGTGGTGGCAAGAAAAGAACACGGCAGAGTTATATTGTTTTCTTCAGTAGGAAATAAATAGATAATACCAAAAACTGAGAAAATCCAGAAACGGCAGTGTAACTATAGTACTTAGTAATACATAAAAATAGATGAAAAAGTTGAAAATGGTTACCACTGGAGAGCAGGAGTCAGAATTAGAAAAGGGAGAGGAAAGAAACACCATTTCTTTATGAACTTATAGCAACATTGGACTGTTAAACTATGTACATGGCTTACTCCAAACAATAAAACTTATGTTACAAAACAGTAAGAGCATAGCAAAAAAGCAGGACAATATTAAGAAACAAGCACAGACAATTTTGAAATCTCCACATGTGAACATGCTATGATTTAAATAGCTTATTGTTAAGTAATCCACAGGTTAAGTGGGTTTGTTTAAAAAGAAACGGTGTTATAAAAAAATTTCCGTATTTCTGGCATTTCCAGAGAAGGGAACCATGATAATCAAAGTTTAGATTTAAAGCATAAACCAGATGACATTATGTTTAAATCCTCCGTTCCAATGGGTTTCTGTCTTACCCAGAGCTAAGCCACGGTCCTCAGAACCACAGTCACCATTCTGGAAGACCCGCACCCCAGCCTCCCTGACCTCATCTCCTAACCCTGCCCTTGCTCATTCTACTCTAGCCCTGGGGTCCTCCTTGTTTGCTGACCACACTGAGCGCGTGCTGCTTCTGGCCTTTGTGCTCCCTGTTCCCTCTGCTTAGAATGGTCTTCTCTCAGCTGTCTCTGATCATTTTTTCCATGTCTCTGATCAAGTGTCACCCTGTGACAGAGGAATCCCCGGACCACTGCATGTAAAGTAATACATCCTCCTACACAAGTACACATTTCTCTTTAATACTGTTTAATTTTTTTCATAGCCTGTTTATCAGCAATTGGACTGATAAGAATTCATGGAGCGGTGGGGAGAGAGAGAGAGAGAGAGAGAGAGAGAGAGAGAAAGAGAGGTATTCCAGGGAAGTAAAGGAAATGATGTTGAAGATGTTGGCATGTGCATGTATATGAAATGTTTAAGGGACTTAGTAGGCCCATCTAACTGATGCTGGGGTTACATTTGAGACGCGAGGATGAGACAAACTGGAAGACAATTAGTGTGTGGTCATATAATGGAGAATTTTTATCTCCTAAACAATGGGGTGCTTTTTGAAGTTTTCATTCAGGATTTGCTAGGGTAATATTTCAGTGATACGAGCTGGTCATAATAAGCAGGACAGCTCAGGGAAGAAAGAGGTTAGAAGCCCAGAAACCAGTTCAGAGACAATTGCTAAGGTAGAGGTTTTGTCAAATACAACAGAAAAGGGTAAAGGAAACAGGAGGACTTCATGATTCACCACAAAAGAAGAAAAAAAAAAGGGATTAATCAAAGAACTCTGAGATTTAAACTTTGGTTATATAAAGAGAATAATGATGCAATATCTGGATAAGTAAATCAAAAGACAGAGTTATTTTTGTTGAGTTCTGGTGCTAACTATGTTTTGGGAGGACATTGAAGCTTTTTAGAGGAAATAATTAGCAGATAAACACAGAAAAAAAAATCAGGGCTATAAATACAGATAAGAAATTCATCTGTTTGAAAATGATAACTGTAGCGAGAGAGTAAAACTTCTGTGGAAAACTGTAAGGAGAGTGGAGCAGGTCAGACTGCACCCTGGACATGTCATCCAGGAAGTGGGGAGACGAGCAAGAGTCAAGAAGGCAGCAAAGACGTTGTTGGAGAAGTGGATGGAAAAATAGGTCATTAGAATGTGATGGAAGATAGAAAAAAAAGGAGAGAATTTTTAAAAGAAATTTCAAACACTGCACAAAGGTCGAAGGGAATGATTGAAAGTGTCTTTGGGGAAATCAAGGCTTTAGATCATGGAAAGAAAAAAACACAACCTGAATTGTAGCAGAAGCTTAACATAGTCGAAGACTTAATTTCCCAAGTTTCCACTAGGATATGTGACTCTTTAACAACGAAAATTAGAGATTTTAATGTGTACTTGATAGATTTGTTACAAGAACTAAATAACTTACTGTATTAAAATAGAAATGGTAAATCTGTGTTGAGATCAGCTTCTGGAGAAGTGGATAGACACAGTCACTACATAAATGTTCTGGTCATCTACTGTTGGGTAATAAGTTCTCCGAAACTCAGTGCCTAAAACAACACAATCATTTTATGATTACTATCTCTCATGGGCCTGGGGGTCAATGGGGCTCAGCTAGGCAGTTTTTAACTCAGGGTATCTTGTATGGCTGTAGTCAGATAATGGCTGGGGCTCGAGTTATTTCTGGCAGTCTATGCTGGCCTTTGGCTCAGACCTCAGCTGGGATGTCGGCCAGCACACCTACAAATGCACTCTCCGTGTGACCTGGGTTTCCTCACAGCATGGTGGCTGGTTTCCAAAAGAAAGTATCTCAAGAGAAAAACAGATAGAGGCCATATCAGCTTATCTGATCTGGCCTTGAATACCATGTGGTGTAATTTCTGCTATATTCTAATTGTTAGCAGCGCTTACTCATGAGAAGAGGAATGACACTCCACCTCTCGATGGGGAGGGTGACAACGAATCTGCAGGCACGTTTAAAACCACCAGAGTAAGTGGTTAGGGCTCTCTTCCTGGAAACGTCCTCACATGACCTCCTTTCCTGTGTGCAGAGGGAGGGAGAGATCCCGTGTTTCCTCCTCTTTTTGTAAGTGCATGAGTCCCGTCAGGAGGGCTCTGTGCTTATTACCTAATATAGCATTAATTACCTTCCAAAGGCCCCACCTCCAAAGATGATCACATTGGGGGTTAGGGTTTCACGGCATAAATTGTCAGGGGTGCCGGGGTGGGACACAAACTTCAGTACACAGCAGTTCTGTGTCTCTGGAGAGCCCAGGCTAACACAAGGTGAAACTTTTTCTTTCTATAGGATGCCAACTAATAAATAGAGGTTTGGCCACAGTCAGAGCAGTAGTGTTTTCAGAAGAGATTCCTCAGTGGATGCTAAGCTTGGTGGGTGGAACTTTGCTGTAGAAAAGAATGTTGGAATAATCTTGGAATACTGTTTCCCACCCCCGAATACTTGGGGAGTGATCGAGGGGAAAAGGGTGACTTTCCGGTAAAGCAATCTGGTAGACAGTAACTTACCTGTGCTCAAAGCTAGCCTCTGAGTGGACAGACACTGGGCACACCCCTGATGTCAGGGCCTGAGAAGAGCACAGCATCACTGCTGTATGACCTGGCACTGGTCTACAAGCAACATCAGAGGGACCCAGCTTGAGCAGCACCCTTCGGAATGGAAGACCTTACTATTTTAGAACTCAAGATCATGAAATCCAGACCTTGGGACTGTTCCAGGTTGAAGCGCCTAAAGAGATACGACAACTAAATGTGGCTCCTGATCTGAATTGGAGGTTGGATCAGATAGCAAAAAGGAGACAGAATTGGTTCAGCTGAAATTTAAATAGTGTCTGTGGATTGGATACCAGCGCTATATGACTACTGATTTATTTGGACGTCTGCATTTGGTTATGTAGGAGAGCTCTCATTTTTGAAAAAATACACACTGTAGGGTTAAGGGGAGAGAGAGAGAGAACAAATGTGGTTGCGTGCTAACGTTTGGAGACATTGGGTGAGGGAATATAGAATTTTTTGTATGTACTGTTATTGTAGTGTTTTTCCAAGTTTGAAGTTATTTCAAAATAAATAATATAAAAAGAAGTTCTTAGAAATATATACCTCCTACCAAAGTTTCCTGATCTGTCACCAAATTAATCTATATCCCTATTTATTTCCATTCCTTTCTCCTTATTCCACCACTAAATCATCCATGCTTTTACCCACAATTTCCATATATTCCTTTCAAGAAAGTCCTGAGAGTCATTAAACCAGAAAGAGAAAAAAGATGCAGCCTAATCTTGGGTAAAAGGTCTTTGTGCATGCCTCCCCTGCCTCCTTCTTAACCTTGAGAGCAGTGCCTGGCTCCAGGCAGAGACTTTAGTACAACTGCATTCAATTGCTTGTGTTCAATAACTACACAGGCCAGATTCAGTATACACACTTAAATCAGAGAGCTCCCAAATGGTGGGGGCTGAAGTATGACCAAGTATATCTATAATCACACCAAGCAAAAGAAATCCTGTATGAGAGCATGCCACTGACTCAAGGAACTGAGCTCAAAAAGAAACTAAAATGTAGAAAAATATCACATTTTTCTCCGATGCCCCTAAGTCTAAAACTGGTGATGTCCAGTGGCATTTGCTGTGACCACAAAAAATGTTCCTTCCTTCCAGAAATGCACATTCATTTGATCCCTATGAAACTGCAACTCTCCAATCCAAATCAGAACCCAGACCGTGGGCTTAGGAGACTGTTTTGATAACAACCAAAAAATTCAGAATGTTTTACAGACACCAGACTGGGAAGGATCCAGTAAAGAAAATAACTTTACTCAACAGAAGATCCCCCAGGAGGACCCATATTATGATTTAGTCAATACTAATTAAGAAGGTGGGTGGTAACAAGTGAGGTTCTTTACCCAGAAGCCAACGGGTGCACATAGGTTAAACAGACAAATAAACAAACAAACAACAAAACCCCAACAAACAGCTAAAACAGATTAGAAGCTAGACAAATACATAATTATATTTTGTCACTGGATCTTATTCTACCAAGGTTGCACCAAATATTTTTAATTCCTAATACTAAAAAAAGTAAGAAAGTCAAAGAAGAAAGAGACATTGGCATAGAACATAAAGCATTCTTTCTCTAAGCAAATGGGGCACATTTTCTTCATATTTTCTCTAACATTTTTACAATTGGGAAAACACCCCAGCGGGCTACAAATATTTATGTATAGTCTAACCTCTTTAAGTGTTTTCTTATTACCGTGCCTGATGCTTCAGAACACACAATGAGTTGCTGGTGACTGTTTGATGGGTCCTTTCCAAAAGTAAGTGCCAAGAGTTAAATGGTGCATGTATCTCTACCATCCTTACAGCATGTTACCACAAGGCAGAACAAAATGTAAAAAAAGAAAAAAGAAAAAAAGCATGGTATCTCCCTTTAAGTATATTAGTTGATAAAAGACGGGACCACAGAGCATCTGGCCTTAGATTGAATGTCAGGTCTTTAGATATGTTACGTTTCACTCACTAAAGCACAGGAAACAGACTGTGAGAATTTGAGTCTCAGAGGCAGTAGCTCCTTCAAACCAGTTACAACATCAGGTGGCCGGACACCTATGCCGAGACTGGTTCACCCAGAACCTTTCATAAAGACGGTAGCAGCCCATTCCTTTTTGTGCAGAGTGTAGTTCTGGGACATTATAGCTGAGAGTGTTGAGTAAACCTAAAAATGGAGTATGAGGGAGGACAAGGCAAAAACTAAGGGAAGGTTGAATATGCATTTAAGTCATCATTGGTGATTCAGACAATGACTAATGAAAGTTTGTAGTTTTTACTGGCCTTATGTCAGCATATGTAACTCTTGCTTATCACTCTTGGCGATAGTGGGAGCAACTGCTACTCCTGCTGAAAGAAATCTGGATCACCAAGGAGAGTACTACAACAGCAATCACGATGCTGGCACATGTTGAGATAGATTACAAAAGCCAGCAGAAACTACAATATCGGGCAGGAAAACAGGAACATATTGCTAGCTCTACTGCACTTTCCAGAAAGACTAGGCACTTGTAGAAAAGTGATCTTTATTTGGAAAAGCCCACTTTTCATTTTTTTTATGGCCAACAGAAAGATCATAAAAATTTACTTTGAGAATCTCACTTAGCTAGCTTAACTTAGCTTCACTTCCTTATCAGAAAAATGCAAATTAAAATCACAATGAAATGTCACCCCACAGCTGTCAGAGTGGCTGTCACCAGTAAAACAATAAACAACAAGTACTGGCAAGAATCTGGAGGAAAAGAAACTCATGATGCACTGTTTGTAGGAATGCAGGTTGGTTCGACCACTGTGGGAAGCAGTATAGAGACACCTCAAACTATTAAAAATGGACTGCTTTATGACCCAACTATCCCACTTCTGGGAATATATCCAAAGAAAATTGAAACACTAATTCTAAAGAATTTAAGAACCCTTATGTTCAATGCAGTGTTATTTACAATAGCCAAGATCTGGGAGCAGCCCAAAAGCCCATCAGGAACTGAATGGATAAAAGAGCTGTGGTACATTTAGACAATGGAACACTACTCCAATGTAAGAAAGGAGGAAATCTTACCTTTAGTGACAGCATGGATGGACCTGGAAGAGTATTGTGCTAAGTGAAAGGAACTAGCCAGACAAAGACAAGTACAACATGATTTCACTTATATGCAGACTATAATGAACAAAGTAAACTAACAAACACAATAGAAAAAGAGTGATAGATACAGAAAACAGACATGACAGCTGTCAGAGGGGATGGGGACTGTGGGACTGGGTGAAAATGGTGGAGGAATTAAGCAGAGAGAGAGAGAGAGAGAGAGAGAGAGAGAGACACTCATAGGCATAGACCTCATAGGTATGGTGATTACCAGGGCGAATGAGGGGTGGGTGGGGTATAAGAGGGTAAAGAGGAAATAAATGCTGATGGTAGGAGACTTGATTTTGGGTGGTGAACACACAACACAGTATACAAAAAAAAGTTTATTTTGATCGTCTCAGCTAGCCTAACCAAGCTTCGCTGCCCCTACCACCACATCAGCCAATCTTGATAAGGCACACTAATAATTACCGTAAATCTTAAATGTCTACACAGACTTCTGTAGGACCTGGATTAACATGAATTTTTCTTATAAGTTATAGGTAAAATTTCTAGGAGTAACAATCAACTATTCTCCCTATTGCATTCCTTTATTCATCTTTATAAAGTCAGTATTATTATAGCATCAACTTTTCAGTTCCTAATTACACAGGGCTCTGGGCTGTGTGCCGAATTACAGAGTCAGTTCCTGATCTTTAGGAGTTTTGAATCTAAAACATTTTTTAAAATGTACAACAGAATCTATATTGAGAACACTAACCACAGGAATAAACAGTAGACGGCCCACAATCTCTATGAAGTTGTCCTCAGGGAGAATCAGAATTCATGTTGCCTCTTACAGCACAAACAGGGTTTAAATAGAGAGACAGGGAGGCTGAGGATGGGAAAGAGAGGAGATATTCTAGATGTGGGGAGACAAAAACATACTGGTGAGAAAATAAAATGATTGTGAATTAGGGCTGTGTGACCAGAGCAAGGGTCTTCTAGGTAAGTCGTGAAAAGAAGGGTCGTAGAGGACATTGAACACAGGGTAAGGGTTTGAACTTTATCCTTCACTGGTGTCACCAAAGGAGACATTTCATCAACAATTGAGGAAAACCACACGTCCTGACGAATTTACCAAGACTGGTGTAATCCTGATGACCTCGGCCACCTTTTTATGTGATATAAATAGCACTAGCTCTCCAAATAGTTACTGAATCTTGCTCTGGTTTTCACAGCTGGGTGTTGATAGAGCTGCCATTTGTGGCAAGGTCTCCTGGGCATGCCTTTGAGCCTTTCAGTTGGTAATCTCTGAGCAGACATTCCAGACACTTAGGAGAAAACCAAAGCAGTCACAAAATAGCATCCATTCAATTTGCATAGTCCCTTTTCCCCAAAATGCTTTAAGTACCTAAAAGAGTCTGGCTTTTTACAACAGAGCCATGCCAAAACTCACTAAACAAACTGCCTGTTTAAGAGGGGTAGAACCCTCGAACACACGCATCTGTAAACTACCTACCACCTCATTATGGCTTGCACAGGTTGGTGTCAGAGATCTAGAAAGTGGCCAGAAGCAAAGTATGTCCAACTCATAAGTGGAAGCAGAAAGGCTGTCTGTGGCAAGTGCTGCTCTTGAGGTTTCTATAGCACTTCCCTAGCTGAGCAGTGCATACTGTTAGCTCTTGGCTGGCATCTCTGGCACAAAGAAATGAACCACTATCTTTGACTTCTGCCTTTCCACATGCCCCTGATAGACTTAGTTTTGGTAAATAATTTTTTGAAAAATGAGTATCATATAATACTCTTCAGTATTTTTACAATGCCTGAAAAGCCAAGTTCAGGCACATTAATCAGATGTTTGAGATCTGAGGTCTTCCCTGACTACTCATTGGCCCACTATTATATCTCATTCCACTTCCCCTCTCTCTACACAGGACTCTCTCCTGTCTGTCTTTAAATACGTTGCACTCATTCTTGCCCACATGTGCTTATGAATGGCAGATGTCTTGCTTATAACATCCCTCTGGATAACCTATTAACCTTCCATGAAGCCATCCATATTTTATTAATTCATTACTGATTTATGACTTATAGCAGCATCTATAATCCATAGATGTTATTTTGGGATTTAATAGTGTACTGTCCTACACTATTACTTAATTTCTTTTTTATGAATGTCTAGAAACAAGAATTTTTGGTATATTCTTTCATGTTCCCCATAATGTCTATCAAAATATAAAATACAAAACAAAATATAAAATATAACTAGGTTTTAGTTAAAGCCCTATTAAACCAAGTAACCATGAACATCTTTTGGTTATTGGTCTATGAGATCAGCTATCAGAAAAGCAGCATATTGTAATGTAAATAGCACAGGCTCCAAAGTCATAAAAAGCCGATTTCATGTCCCAGTTCTGTAACTTCTTAGCCGGGAAACACTGAAATTGTCCCCTGTTTGCTTCGGTTTTCTTAGCTGTAAAATGGGGAAACCTCACAAGATTGTGGCAATTGAATCAGAGAGCTTTATACTTTATTGCACATAGTAAGTGTTCATTAAATTTTCATTCCTTACTGAGTCCTCATGCAATAGCTCATTACTGTCATTGCAAAGTAAAGAAGAGGCAGAGGTGTCATTTTGGTAGGCCAGTTGGCTGTGGCCTATACACGGGAGTCTCAGTAAGAACGACAGCTGATTTATCAGAAACAGTGGAGGGCAGAAGGCAGTGGGATGATAGTAAATGTGAGGGGAATTTTACATCAAGTGAAATAATCTTTCAAAAAAGAAAGCAAAATAAAGACATTCATTTCTAGAGAAACAGAAACAGAGAGACTTTGACACTAGCAGGCTCATCCTACAAGAATACTAAGTTTTTCAGGCTGAAAGAAAGTGACTCCAGATGATAAATGTATTTCATACAGAACAAATAAAGAGCGTCAGTAATGGCGATGATGTAACTATAAAAGAAAGCATGACTGCATAGTCTCCTCCTTTTAGCTAATTTAAAAAACTTTATAAACTAATATGTATGCTGTTGAGTCTGTAACATAAAGAAGTGTAATTTTTGACAAGAGGAGGTAGATGCAAGCAGAGCTGCATGGGAGTAAGGAAATGATAGCAGATGGCAATGTGAATTCTTGGGAACAAATGAAGAAAAACACAAATGGTAAATTGAAAGGTTAACATACCTATATGAATATATACTCTCTTTTTGTTTTTCAGCTTCTCTAATGGCCATACTTGGACAAAGTAGTAACTGTAATAATGGATTATAGGGTTTATAACATATATAGATGGAAGAGGTATAGCAATAATGGTAACAACAGGGAAAAAGAGACAAGAGTATACACAGCAATGTTCCTATACCCCACTGGGATTCAGTGAGTATACATCTGAAGCAGAGTCTGCGAAGGTAAGATGTATGTGGTAAACATTGGAAGAATCATTTAAAAACTCATAAAAATATAGTACAATGATTAAAGGACTCAACATGTACAAAAGAAATGTCAATTTAATTAAAGAAAAGCAGTAAAGGAAGAATAGAGGAACAAAAAAGACATGAGACATAAAAAAACCAAAAATAAATTGTCAATCGTAAATGCAATTACATCAATAATAGCATTACATGTAAATGGATAAAATACCTTAATCAGAATGCATAGATAGACTGGATAAACTAACAAGATCCAAATATATGCTATCTACACTTTAGATTAAAAGATATAAAAAGGTTGAAAGTAAAAGGATGGGAAAATACAGGGTCTAGCAGAAGTAACACCTATGCGAGTGTGGTTGGTAAGGTAATAATATGAGTGTAGTAATGTATAGTTTTAATTTGAACATTTCACCTAAAATGCCATATGCCATGCTTGAGTGTGGTATTGTTATGTTACAGAGTTACATGCTTATGATTTTGTAATAAAAGATTTTGTAATAAAAAGGGATGTTATTTGTGCTGGACGCTGATGTCATGCAAACAGGAAACAGAAGACTACTGGAATTACATACAGCATCAGAAAAAGTAGACTTTAAAATAAAACGTTACTCGAGAGAGGGGAATATTTTGTAATGATAAAAGAGTCAATTATTCAGGATTAGATAACAATTATAAGCATATAAGATCTAATATGCATCAATTTGCATAACAGAACCCTAAAATACATAAAGCAAAAATGGACAGAATTGAAGGAAAAAGTAGAAAATTTAACAATAGTTGGGTATTTCAATATTCAACTTTTCAATAATGGATAGAACAATTAGGTAGATAATCAATAAGAAAATAGATGACTGGAACAACTAAAATTAATAGCTATCTATAGAACATTCCACCAAACAACAGCAGAATAAACATTCTCGAGTGTACATGGAACATTGTCTAGGATATAACATACACTAGCCCACAGACCATGCCTCAATAAATTTAAAGAGGATTAAAAGAGTTGGAATCATACAAAGTATATTCTCCAACCACAATGAGGTAAAATTGGAAATCAAAAGCAGAAAGAAATTCAGAAAGTTCACAAATATGTGCAAATTAAACAGCACATTCCTAAATAACAAATGGGCAAAGAAGAAATCATAATGGGGACTTAAACATACCTTGAGAAAGCCCTGGCTGGCGTGGCTCAGTGGATTGACTGCCAGCCTGTGAATCAAAAGGTTGCCGGTTCGATCCCCAGTCAGGGCACATGGCTGAGTTGCAGGCCAGGTCCCCAGCTGGGGGTGCACAAGAGGCAACCACACATTAATGTTTCTCTCCCTCTCTCTCTCCCTCCCTTCCCTCTGTATAAAAATAAATAAATAAATAAAATATTCTAAAAAGTACTTTGAGATGAATGAAAACAAAGACAAAACATAATAAAATCCAGGAAATGCAGCTAAACAACGCTTACAGGGAAATTTTTATTGGTAAGTGTATACATTTGAAAGATCTAAATTATTATATAACATAATTTCCCACCTGAGACACTGGTAAACAGAAAAGCCAATTAAATCTAAAACAAAAAGAAGGAAGTAAATACTGATTAGAGTAGAAATATATAAAATACAGAATTGATAGGGATATAGGATTACTTCTCTGCTACATTAAACAGATAATTCGGTCTGAAAGGGACAGCATCCACAGGGAAACCCAAGATGAGTTTACTAGGTCAAGCTATATTAAATGCATGTAAACCCAGGAAGCGAGGGGGAAAGTTACACATTTTAAATCTCATAACATTTCTGGAATGTCCTAGCTTCTGGCTCAGCATTCTCTTTTCACTCAATCTCCTCTCCCCTTCAGCATTTTCTTCACAGAAAGTGTAATTTAAGAACCTGTTGGAAACGAGCATATTAAAATAGGTCCATTTTCCCCCCCTTCAATGATAACACTTCTGGGGAAAGAATTACAGTTGTCCTGAAGGCTCACCCCCGGGACTGCTCTGCGTTCCAGACCGGTTACTAAACCTCTGGTTGTGCACCGAAAGCCTCCCCATCTCTTGGACAGCTTTTCACTCTCAGGGCAGCTTTTCCTGCATCGACAAACATTTACAAGGAAACCGTTTCCAGCTGCACGTTAGGTACTTCCTTAAGGATTCAAAGATGATACGGTCTCTATGCTTGGGAGCTCAATACCCAACCTACACGTTAAACAATGTAACAAGTACTATACCAGAGGAGTGTAGAGAATTCCACAAGGTGACAGAAGAACAATACATTCTGTGACAGTGGAGTAAGGGAAGGGAAGACTCTACAACGAAGGAGAGAGCTGAGCTAGCCCATAGAGCATTTACAGGATATTGATGTGTAGAGGCGGGAGAACAGGCCTCTGGGCGGAGGCTGTAGTCTCTACAAAGGCTCCGGACACAGGAAAAAACCCAAATGTGTTGGAGGTACAGTGAGGAGTTCAGCATGGTTGAAGTACATGATTGAACAGAAGGACAGAAAGGGGAAAACCAGAGATAGCATTTTAAAAAAGCAGAGATGAGCCAGCCAGAAACATTTTGGATATAACGTCTACAAGGGGAAAACTGCAATCTCTGATCCTTCACGGCTTTCTTAGAAGGATAGAACCGGCAACAGAAGGGTCTTCGTTAATTTGCTGGATAAGATGACGAGTGTGGTTATGAAGGTTTGGTATATCATGTCCAGGGGTAAAATAAAGAGCCCATACGTGGTCACACAGCTGAAAAATAAGAGTGGAAGAGAATGAAAATTATGATGAGGATTTATTGAGCTGTTTGCCATATGGTAAATGACCTTACCTCTCCTATGAAATTATAGGTAACTTCTACACTGCTTGTTAATAATTTGGGATGACAGGATTAGTTCCTGAAGAAATCAAAGAAGTGCTGGGTTCAGCTATTCTTCTGGGTTGGTGCTTCACGGAACCAGAAACTCTCTACATGAAAATCACATACTTACGCTAAGTGGTGTTGAACCTGTAGGCAGCAGGACCATAGGTTTTAAGCAGATAGGTAATGTCACACTGGATTTTCAAGGACTGGTACTTCTAGGTTAAAGCATATTAAACAATTGATGGTGTAGCCGAGATCATAAACTGTTCATCATAACCAATGTCCTCATTTCTTCCTGTGCCCTCAGCTATACTCACATTTTCTAGGCTTTTTTTTTGTTTGCGCATCTTGATGTCGCTGTATGATTGAGTCAAACCAACAGAATGATGGCCAGCACTACGAGGTACAGTCTGTTAAAATCATCTCTCCTAGTTGGCGGGGACGGAGATGGCCCATGGGGTCACGTTGGAAGATATGGGCAGAAAATAGAAAAACTCCACCAATCTGGCCCCTGAATGACTGTGTGGAAGGGGCATCTCCACCTGCCTGTTTATACTAGTATAGTGACGTGAACAAGAAGGAAACATGTATTGTGTTTGAAACACCATACATTTGGGATAATCTTCTAAGAGCTACTGGGCTACTCTAACTAATACAGACGTGGAAAATTATAGGAAGTTTTAAAAACAATCCAAGGAGGTGGGATGAAAACTGGGACTGAAGCAGCAACAGAAGCAACAGAAAGAAGGTGCTAGCAGTTCCAGACCTACCCATTCCTCACACTATTCATTAGTCAGGTATTGCTGCAATAATGTCAAGTAACAAATAACCCCCAATTCAATGAATTGCAACACAGACATTTTTTTTTCTTACTCGCCATTGGTAGATCAGTTGAGGTTTGGCTGACAGCTGTTGGGCTCAGGTGGGTTTTATCTTTGGATATGCCAGGTGGTTCATGTCCATCTCAGATGCTTCAGTGAACTGGGACAGAAGCACAGAAAACTGAAAAGAAACACATGATTTCTCTTAAGGTCTAGTTCAGAACTAGCACTCAGTCGCTGCTGCCCCTACTTCATAGTGAAAGCAAGTCACATGACCAAGCCCAACATCAGACCAATAAGTACAATCCTGCCATAGAGGAGGACAGGGTTCTCGGCAAGCGGAAAGGAGGTAGGGTGAATTGTGAGCAAAAAACCAAGGTCCCCAAGAGTGTATCTCAGAATTCTTCTACTTTGTGAAGCTTTTCGCAATTAGTCCAACCTACCTCATTCCTTTTATCCTTGTTATCAGTTATCACATTGCTCAGCTCATTTAACAGAGATTTGCTTCAGTGCTGTGTAACTGGGCATAGAAGTGACTGGATAAAAGCACTGATGCAAACACTTTTCTAACATATTCTCAGAGCAAAAACACCGCTCCTTGCTTTGTGTGGTGACACTAGGCAAGGAGGGGATGGGGGAGCTGGGCTCCAGTGCATGATGAGCTTAAAAAGTACACAAATGATCAAGTCAGGATGGATTAAGTGAGTGCTCCTCTTGGGACGGGGGGTTCATACTGGATTAGGTGCACAAAGGAAGTTATCAGCAGGCGTTCTGTAACCACAGATAAAATCCAATTCTAAAGAGTGAATATATAATTATGAATTTTGTGATTTAAAGGCAATACACTCAGAGTGCATCCTTGCCAAGGTAGAGGGACAGTGGGGCTCTTTCCTGGGAACACAAGGGGGAAACTTGATGGTATTTAATAAGCTGGGCTGAGATAGAGAGGGAACGGAGAAGCCTGACCACCTGTACCCAGCCCCACGTAACTGCGAACGGACTGTATGAGAGAGAAAGGCCATAAAGACAGATGCCATGGTGCCAGGAACAACAGAACTCAAGGGAGGCCCCAGTCTGGAACCCACACCGCAGGGCCCCATGATCAGAGTCCCAGAGGAATCTGAAACAGAAGCACATGTCTAGGATTCTTAACAAAAGTAACCATAATACCAGTAGTTTGTTTGAAAAATTACATACAGCTTATGTAAGTCCTAATCAAACAGAACAGATTTAACACACGTTGTAACATATCAATAAAATAAAATAAATTAATCAACAACCGTTTGATCAGCCCTACATGCAGCTCTCTTAATACTTCATTATAACCTAATGTAAAATTTTCCCCATTACATTGCCCAACTACATTATTGATCTTAGTCTCAATATTAGTATCAAATACTTTTTACTGTTTCCCTCAATATGAAATCTACCTGTTTAAAGGATCCAAGGAAGTGTTTGAGAATATTAGAATAAGATGAAAACAATTACTTAAAATTAATTTTAAATGTCAAAGTTTAGCTTACATATTACAAAAAAGAAAATAAAATTAGGTAAGGCAGCTACGACACATACATACTTTGTGTAACATGCATTCTTTGTGTATTCTGCATATTTTGTGTTTGTATACTAGCTTTTACATACAAAATCGTCCTACAAGTAAAGAAAAGAGACAGCACATCAGTAGAGACATGGGTAAAGACGCTGACAGGCAATTGATGAAGCAAGAAGATGAGCAGTAAATGTAAGTTTAACCCCATTAGAAATGAGAAAATGATTTTGGAAGTGAAATTACATGTTTTTTTACTTTATACATTGAAAAAATACTTTATAAATAACATTTAAATTTAACAAGGGTTGAGGAAATCAGGCATACACTGCTGAGGGTAGTTTATATGGGTCCTCTTTGGTTAGCCAATTTTACTTTCAGTAAGTTAAAGAAAACAATTTTGGTTAGAAATGAAGATTAAGCTATAAGCATGTTAACCATAGTACTCTTTTTTTAGTAGAACAAAAACAGAGAAATAACATGTGTCCAATGATAAAGAATTGATAAGTTACATTATGTGTGTGTATGTATATGTACATACATAAACATATACATATATATGAAAAGAGATTCATACCACATTTTTAAATGGAGTAAATAATTTCAAAACAATATTACAGTATGGTCCCATTAAAAAATTAAAAAGTGAAAGAGACATTAAAATATGAAAACTTATAATATATAGAATATGGAAATATAGATGGTTCAAATTTTCTTTTTTTGCTTACCAAAGTTTTAAATATTGTATAATCTACTTATACCTTTATACCACTAGAAATAAACTAAATGCCATTTTTAAAAAAGTACAAAAAGATGTATAAAAAACCATCTAAATGATGACTTCACAAATCACTCTGAGAAGTGAAATAAGGATATAATCTCTAAAAAGCACCATCTTAAAAGAACAACCCTCATTCAAAAGCATAAAGTCTGAGATGATAAATAAGATTATATTACTGGAGAATCAAAATTTCTACCTATTTGTCTAAATGCTTAAAAGCTAGATATTGATGAGGTGCTGTAGTTTCCTTGCTGAAGAAAAAAAAATCACACTGGTTGTGATGTCAGAAAAATAGTTCAGAAGGCAGGGGATTCCCAGAAATGTGTTTATATTTTAAATTACATAAATACATTCTCTTGTCTGAATGTGTCTGTTGAGTTTGGCCCCTGTTGTCTCCCTCCAGAGAAAAGGGCCCATGTCCGCCAGAATCAGTCTAGCACTGCTGCTTTTAAACGCTAAACAAATAATGTTTGCAAATGGTGATTATACCATATATTTGCATCATGCTTTACAAACTATACAGTACTTTTATATACATTTCATATCCCCAGAGCAGTTTTTATTTTAAGCCTGAAACTATAAGGAAGAATAAGAAGAAAGAATAACAGGTTTCAACCAGTGCTTATTTTCAATATCACAGGTATCTGTGAATGTTTACTGACTATTTTCTGCAGATAAGATACATTAAAGAGAAAGACCTCCTCCTGGACTCATTCCTTTGTGCGAACTAAAATTCGACCTTTAGTCTTCTGGGCAAACCTCTATCATTGCATCTTATTACAATTATTTTCTTCAGGCGAGGGCAAAAGTAGATTTACTGCTGTTCATGTGAAAAATAATACAGTAATTAATAATATAAGAATAAATTCTGTTGCACATACTTACAACTGCCTTTTGCCCCATCCCTATATTTCCTCTCCTAGACTACAAGTCCTATATGTCTTTTTTAAAATTTTTCCTGGCTGGCGTAGCTCAGTGGTGACCAAAGTGTCGCAGGTTCGATTCCCAGTCAGGGTTCATGCCTGGGTTGCAGGCCATGACCCCCAGCAACCGCACACTGATGTTTCTATCTCCCTCCATTCCCTCTCTAAAAATAAATAAATAAAACCTTTAAAAAAATAAATTTTAGAAAGAGGAATGGGGGAGGGAGAGAGACAGACAGAAAGGTTAGTTTGTTGTTTTGTTGTTCCATGTATGTATGTGTGCATTCACTGGTAGGTTCTTGCATGTGCCCTAACCAAGGATTGAACCCGCAACCCTGGTGTGCTGAGATGATGTTCTAAACAACTGAGCTACCTGGCCAGGGTAAAGTCTTATTCATGTTTGTTTCCTAACACTGAGCAGAGTACCGTACCTGGCTCATAGTAAGTACAAAAATCAATGTTTTTCTGAATGCTGAGTAACACTTAATTCTAAAAAGTTAGATCAATGTTTTCTATGTAATATGTCAATTATATCTCAAGAAAGCTGGGAGAGAAGTTTTGAGCAAATATTGAATTGATTTGCTGATTAATTGGCATTTCTTTTCTACTCTTTTGAACAATGTTCCAAGTACCAGCAAGGATATGACAACAAAGGTCAGCAGAAAAGCTTTTTAACGACATAAACACAGGAGCATTTTAATAGGATTTCTCTTTCTGTTTCACAAGATTTGCTTTTTCCATGTGTGCATGGACACCTGTTTCAACCCTGCAACCTCCGATTCTCGATAGATGGGCTGTGTTTTCTCTCTGGTGTTGAATTTCAGCCCTGAATTTCAGCCTTTCTAACCACTTATTATAGGATGTCTCCATAGGTGCATTTGCCAAAATAGCTGGTCAAAGTTGTCCTCGTCAACTCCACAGACTCCTTTTTCTTAAAGGCCTATCTCTTGCCTAGAGGAGGATTATAACCCACAGAAGCCACCACATTTATATGAGAGTCCTGAATTCTTTGAGAAGTATGTGAATTTAAAGTAACTAATTTCTAAGATACAACAAGTTTAGAGGCAGGATGATCAGCTAAGGGAGATTGTAGCCACTTCTCTCACTCCCAAATTTTACTTCAGTTTAAACAAAAAGGTGTTGATTCCTTTTCAAGTGAAAATTCTCTAGCCATTAGCACTCATTTGGGCTTGTTGAGTGATTTTCATGTCTTTTCCCAGCAACAATTTTAATAAAGAAATATCCACACCTATGGTACATTTACACAATGGAATTCTATGCAGCAGAAAGAAAGAAGGAGCTCCTGCCCTTTGCAACAGCATGGATGTAACTGGAAAGCATTATGCTAAGCGAAATAAGCCAGGCAGTGAAAGACAAATACCATATGATCTCACCTTTGACAGGAACCTAAACAATAAAACAAAGAAACAAGCAAAATATAACCAAAGACACCGAAATAAAGAACAGACTGACAGAGTTCAGAGGGGAGAGGAGAGGGAATTTCAGGGGAATTTCAGGGGAAAAGGGGAAGGGTTTACAGGAACGAGTATAAGGACACATGGATAAAAACTAGGGGCGGGTGGAAATGGGAGGGAGGAAGGGAAGGTTGGGTGGGTGGGTTGGGATGGGAGTAAAAGATAGAAAATTGTACTGCAACAACAATTTAAGTAAAATTAAAAAAAAGAAATATCTACACCCTAATCATTCAATCTACAGAAAATATGAAAGGGGAGGCCCACTTTATCAGATTTGTAGCTATGTCCAAGGCAGGTGGAACTTCTTCAAAGTCAAGTAGCCACATTTTAAAACCATTGTAATCGAGCTGCTACTCCTCTCTGTCTCACAGAATGAGAGAAAGAAATTCTTCTAATTCCTTTGGTAGAAACTTGAGCACAGAACACAATATTCAAGAGGTTTCTCTACAGAAACAAAGTTTGCAATTTGAATACACCCACTATGGCCAGGCTGTCCTGATCAGAGGCAGTTTGAGAACTTTGAACACTCTCTAGTGACTCTTCTGATTTGGGGGGGAAGTCTCCCCAAACTAGCTTCATAGCTGACATAACTTCAGTCATCTATCAAAAGATTTATCTTATGTGTATTTCATCTTACATATTCCCCAGGGACAGAGAATTCACTTCCCTGGACAAAACCATGAAAAGCCAATTCTTCCCTTTTAGAAGATGTGGTACTTGTATCTCATAGAAATCTGAATTAAGATTGTAACCTAATTGCACAGATTAAATATATCTATGAGATGTGGAAAATTTATTTCTCTCCTGACTTCATATAAATACCCCAGAAAAAAGACTTAAAAAAATCAAATGAACTACTTGCTACAGTAATTCAGTCTTAAATGGAATGCGTTATGTTCAAGAACTGCTGCTTTCTTGTTCGGTGCAGAGCGTAGCCTAAGGAAGGGGACGTCAAGTATGATCTTTCCCATGAAGTAGTCTACTGTGGACCATGGCTGTCCTCCAAATTATTTAAGGAAAAAAAAACCCTAATGAGCTAACACTGGGGGAAGGCTGTTTCCATGGCAATTGAACTATCAGAAAATCCAAAGAACAGAGATTCTTTCTGTAGCTAGTTTACGTAGTTCCATTTTTAACTCATTGCTGCTGGCAGTCAGAATCAACACGAGCTCAAGCTATCCAAGTAAATGTTTATTTTCCAAAACACTGAGAAATAAGTCATGATCCAGTTATTATTTCTTGAAAAGATGATCATTAGCACTGAGAAAAGGGAAGAAAAAAAGAAGAGACGAGAGAGATGTTTATGAAGAGCTCTGGGAGGAGGGCACTGAAAATTAGAGAACACACAACAGGACTCCTCGGTTGTGTTTAACAAACATGTACTGACTGTCAACTATTTAGGGAACAGCAAGATGAGAAGGAAAGCTGGTCTAAACCTCAAGAAACTCAGAGCCTACCACAGGAGGCCATCAAGTGTAGAGAAAGTTCCTATACCCTATTGTAAAGTCTACCATAGTGATGCAATCAGGGTCCTGGGGATCACTGAAGAGGGGCACGAATCCCACGTGGAGTGGGGCTGGGAGTTGCCAGAGAGGAAATCCTATGTAGGTGTTAGGGGATGGGTAAGAGCTAGGTAGATACATCAGTAAATGGACAGGTCACTGCAGGGATCAGGACAGATACGCACAAAAAGGGAAGCAGAATGGTTGGTAGGGGAAGAACTCCAAGCACTCAGTTTTTACTGAAGCAGTTAGTTATTGTTGTGGCAAGTAGGAAAAGGCAGTCAGAAATGAGACTGGGCAGAGGGTGGAAGAAAGAAGATCTGTGGCTTTGGATTTTATCTAGATGAGAGTCTGTGCAGGGTTTCATTACCTCTCTTGCTAATGACAACATATGAAATGACAGTGATAACTATAGCTGCCTTTTACTAATACTTTCCATGTAATAGGCATGGAATTAGCATTTTAATATAGTATTACCTGATTTAATATTTATCTACCCCTTCCATCTTCTTTGTGCCTTAAATACAATGAAATGTCTGGAGTTGCAGCCGTCTGTTACCCTGAGGTAAAGCACTGGGCGATGGCCCAGCGAGGGCCAGGGAAGACAGCTCATGTGGTCGTGCTTCTGCACCCAGATCAGCAGCTGCTCAGCCCCAGACTTCCAAATGGGTGCGAGAAATCAGCCTGTTGACGCTTGGGAGCTTTGTTATGTACAGCTGTAAATACTCCCTTGTGATATACCTGTTTTACAGAGGAAGAAAATAGATTTCAAAATCAGTAATGATTTGCCCAAGGACATGCGTTTAGCAAATGGCAGACTCAGGATTCCAAACCAAGTTCACGTTTAAAGCTCGGGCTCTTAAGCATTCCAATATATTAGCACTCTCTCCTCACTCTTTTGTTTGAAAGCAGATAAAGTAGAAGGTAAGGCCATTTCTAGATGAGAGAAAAAGAGTCTCAGTGGCAAAGAAAAGGGAGTTTTAGAAATACAAAAGCTGAAAACTCACTTTAATAACCCAATCTTGTTTTACCTCCCGTAAAAGGGAAAACGAGACAAAACCGAACAAAGGAGTATCTCCCCCGCTCCAGAGTGTCCCCTCTCATACATCCAAAGACTTTCCTGACAAATTGCCGTCTATTCTTCTCTCACTGAGGACCATGTGACTGCTAGCTTAAGGTGCTGTGCTCCTCGGGAACTGCGAAACGTAATGAGCACGTTGGCAATGTCTTATACTCAGGACACAAACCACAACCTTGATGCTTAAGTTGTTTATTCATTCAAACATTTACTGAATTTTTATTTTTTTTACAGTGAAGAAAGAAGAACTTAGGAAGTTAGTGGAGGAAGAGAAAATCTTTCTACCACCACACATATATGGATTTTTGTCCAGCCATTGTTAATATAATGAGAATGGTTCACATGGCATCGATGTAACCTGGCAGCCAAGGAGAGTAGATTGGAATGTGCATGTGTGAACTCTGATGACATCACTGTACTAGTCAGTGGGGGCGATAGATGTCACTGAGTGAGCATGTGTACTGTGTGGCCATCACATTCAAAATGTCTGAGCAAGTAGAGCAACAAATCTGATTGAATTTTGCGTTAAGCTTGAATGTCCCTCCATGGAAACTATTCAGATGATTCAGAAGGCTTTCAGGAATGATGCAATTAGTGCAGCACAAATAAAAGTGTGGCACAAACACTTCAAAGATGGTTGAGAATCTGCTGAAAATAATCCATGCTCTGGAAGGCCTGCAGAGTTTTATGGCAAAACATCAAATCACCCAGGTGACTCAGCCCCCTACAGCCCAGATTTGGTGTCCTGTGACTTCTGGCTTTTCCCAAAACTAAAATCACCTTTGAAAGAGAATAGATTTCAGACTGTCAATGAGATTCAGGAAAATACAATGGAGCGGCTGATGGCGATTCCAACAAAGGATTTTACAGAGTGTTTTGAACATTGGAAGAAATACTGGGAGAACTCTGTGAGATCCTAAGGTGCCTACTATGAAGGGGACTGAGGCATCATTGTCCTGTGTACAATGTTTCTTGTATCTTGCATTTTCTTCAATAAATCTCTCTATTTTTCATATCACATGGCTGGATAGTTTCTGGACAGACCTCTTTCTCTCTCTCTATATATATATACACACACTTATATATTAGTTACATAAATGTATAAATATATAAATATAAAACATGTTAAGATATGTTTATATCTTAACATATTTTCTATCTAAATATAAATAACTATATTTCTAATATAAATATAACATAGACAAAATATAAATATCTTTATACAAATGCATGTATATAAATATATAAATATATATAAATATATATAAATAAATATATTTATATATATATTTATATATCATATATTATAAATATATATAAATATATATAAATATATACATATTTATATTTATTTACCCTACGACTCCTCTGGTGAATTGACCACAGCTTGCTGGGCCAACTACTTTGTGCTATGCGGGGAGTTCTAATTCCTAAGATACACGGCAAAAAGTTGATTTAAACGAAGTGTAGGGTGGTGGTTAAGAGTGCAGGCACTAGCATTGACTGTCTGGATTGGAATCTCCACACCTTTCCCATTATGTAACCTTGGGAAAGTGACCTACTCTCCCTGTGCTTCAGCCACCACCTCTTCAGGGTGGAGGGTAAGAGCGGTGCCTACCTCACCGGGTTGTTGGGGTGGAGGAAAGAAGACCACCCACTTAAAGAGCTTAGACATTCCTGGTACATAATAGGAACACAAGAAATGTTAGCTAATATCATTGCATTTGTCTTTGGAATATCCAGCCACCCTTTGTCTCATCTTCCAGACCCTCTCTCCCTTCATACATCTGGTACTCAAGTGATTCACCCTCCTTGCCAGTCTCCATCAAGAAAAGGTAGGTGCTTTTACAATTCATTTACGGTACAATGTGTTAAAACTATAATGCCTCACCTGGGGGCATGTTAAGTATAAAATGCCTTGCCTAGGGGGCATTTGTACCTTATACTTCATCTCTGATTGTGTAATGAGTTGTCTATCTGCATATATCAATAAGTAGTTAGAAAACTATATTGTGGGGCAAGACCTTCTTTGTATCATTCTTGAAATCACCACAGGTAGACAGTTTTCTAGTTGCAGGTCAGTAAACTCCAGATTGAGTCATCATTTGAGAGTCAGTTAGAGTATTTCAAACTATAGTATAAGAGATTACTAAACTATGACATCATCTCTGTGATTCCAACATGGCTACCAACAGTTGAATGTTGTAAGATATGCCTTGACCTACCCGTGCATAGATTTTTCCTTTACTTAATTGCTTTTCCAGAGTAATAGAAAGAGCCAAAAGGTTAGCAGCTATGACACCTGCCTTGCATTTGTAAATTCCAATAACAGCATAAGACAGTGTCTTACTCTTCACCAGACTTGGCAAGTGCCTGAGCAAATACCAGGAATGTTTTCACACACATATGCCCTGGGTTCCCAGCACCCAGCTCTACCTCATTACAAGGAAAACCCTATTCTTCAGAGAAGGGCGCCCACCACATCTTGAAGGGATAGGTAAACATTTTTTTGAACCACCAAGTTAAATTTAACCTATGTTACATATACAGATGACACACTTACTTTTCACATGGGCTGCCAACCGTTCTTTCAATTGAAGTCTTTTCAGAAATACTAGAGGAAAGAATCCAAATGTATTTTATCAGAACAGGACATAAAAATTAAATTTAAAAATCAGCCTTCTAAGAGAGAAAAAAATTATTACAGAAATGGTAAAGACCTTGCCTCTTTTGAAAAAAGAATATAATTATAGTTTAATAATATCTCACAACCTTCTCACTGGCTTTAGGCCTGACAAATACAACTCAGTTTTGATGATAAAGCTTTGTTATAGCTTGGCTGTCTAGCTGCAATGTCAAAACTGGATTAACTATCCACTTAAGGGCAATATGCAATATTACAGAGAATTCATTTAGTAACAAGAAAAAATGATGGGGGCATATGGGGAAAACTGTAATTGAACAACAATATAAAATTTTTTTAAAAGTAATTCTTAATATCAATAAAAGAATGACCTCATGTGAAAAGGAAAGTGAGCAACATAAATATTGTTCTAGAAAGAGTAAGATTTGCTTCTGAAAATCTTATTGAGAGTCTTGTAACCACAAATTCCCATTATTATATATTTTTTAGGTTTAACCTAAATAGTTCTATGTGGCCTACAGGATGAAACCAAAGTACTCTGTGTGGCGTACAAACACCTTCACAGTGCAGTGATGGCTCACCTCCCAACCCACCCTTTCAGCCATTCACTCTCCGTTTTCTTGCACATATAACTTCAGCCACATGGGACGACTTGGAGCTCCCCAGACAGGCCACACCCTGGGACTTTCACGCATGACATTTCTCTGCCTAGCAGTCTTCTCCCCCATTTTGACTATCTGGTGAACCTGTATTCATCTCACATTTTGATTAAAATATTATCTTCTCAACGTAGAGCCTTCTCAGGGGATTAGACTAAACTTACTCCTTAAGCGTCTCACAGCATTTTGCATGACATTTTATTACAGTGGCTCTGACACTGTATTGTAACTGTTGTTCCTGTGTATATCTTGCAACTAGACTGTGAGTGACCTGAGTACCAGGGCCATATCCTTTCGTCTTTACGTTCTCTACCACTTGGCATCACATCTCACGTATACCAGGTACACAACTGATATTTGTTAGATGAACTTGGCAGTTCTCGTCAACCATACTTTGTCATGTGTTTATTATTAAACGTGTTTATTATTTACACTTAAAGAGAATTATGGAGGGTCTGGGATTTTACCCTACCCACAAGGTCATAAGGTCATCCACCAGTCTCATAGACGCTGGTGGAAGAAAACAGGACCCCAGGACAGAGAAGAAGGACGGACTATTACTTACAGCAATAGCAGGAGCCAGGCAACCAGCATTTTTGCAGCAGTTCCCCTCACCTCCACTCCCACAAGGGCAACACAAATAGGCCCGGGTGGATGCCCATGGAGTGCCTAAGAGGATGGGGACCTGACCTTAGGAAAGCCAAATCTTTTATACTGGAAGGTGAACATGCCTGCCCTTTGCTCCAGAGTATGACACCTGTCTTTCCAAGGCTACTCACTATACAAACATTTTTGAAGAGATAGTCTGGAACAAAATAAGTTAGTTCTTCTACTTGTAAGATGTGCAGAAATAGAAGAGACCTGAGGAGAATTGTCCCCCAGAAACATTTATGAAAAAGAAAAATGTACTTCAAGGGACAGGATTCATCTAAGCTCACTTAAAACTCAGAGGGAACCTCCTACCACATTCCAAGAATGTTGAAACTTGAATAAACTCCTCAATTTACATCACTTTTTGTACCTCCCAATAATTATTTTGGATGAGCCTAGATTCTATTATAACTGTGGAAGAGATATTTACAGCTCACTAAATATCCTCATGCTTTCCGTATCTCCCAGCACCATTGAAATTAGCTGGGCAAGCTTCTTTAACACTTGAACACTTCTAGGGACAAATGTAGAGCATGAATTCTCCATTCCCCCACTTTGTTCAATATAGGAGTCATGGGGATGCTGACAGTGCAGCCGCTGCTTGCCACACTAATGTCTGTTGGCACGGGACTCTGAGTGACTACGTGGACCCGAGCTCCCCTGCAGATCAGTGCTAGACACGCACTTGAGTGAGAAATAACATTTTACGTTAAGCCACTGAGACGATCTGTTTTCATAGCATAGCATAGTGCATCCTGAATGATACGTCAGCTCTTTGTCTTATGAATGCAAGTATTTAAAGAACAAAGATTTTATTATTTTGAATTAATTCTAATAGACTGTCCACTGATAAAATTAAATAAGCTTCCACGGAGTTACAAATTTTCTAATGAAATATAATTAACTTGTTTAAAAAATATGACCACTTCTTTAACAGACATCTTCCTTCAGTAAGAAGCCGCCAGCATGAGTTTACAGGAAGCAGGCAGGGCTGTGGAAGACAGGACATTGTGAACATTAGTCACTCATAGGGTTGCCAGGAGGTGAAGCTGACTCAGCAGCATGTAAAAACAACTTTGAATAGTTGTTAACTCTGTAAAAGGTGTTGAAATGCCTAAGAAAAATGTTTCTGTATACTACAAGAATTCTAATGTGAAATAATGAACAGTCTTCTTTTCCATTTGCTGAACAAACCACACAGATAAAGCTCTCTGTTCTGAATCTATTAATGAATATGCCATTCAGTTTTCATTCTTTCATTCACTAGGTCCCTCAATTAAGAAATTGTTCTGTATATTTATAGAATAAGGACCCATTAGTTTTTAGCAGGAATGGATGTTGAAATTTTTGAAATGTATTCTCTGCACTTACTCAGATGATTGTATAATTTTTATTTTTAAAATGTTACTGTGTTAAATTATACTTCTTAATTTTATTAATCAACCTTACATTTCTGGGATAAATCTCTCTCAATTATGATGCATTAGCTTCTCAATATATTGTTGGGTTCCATTTGCTAAAACTTAAAAAACTTTGGATCTATGTTATGAGAAATATTTGTCTGAAGTTTTCTCATAATAGTTTTGATGTTACTCCACTGTCTTCCAGCTTGCATTGTTTCCCATGTGAAATCTGTTGTAATTCTCATCCTTGTTCTTTAGTATATAATGTGTCTCTTTTCTTTTAGCTGTTTTTAAGATTTTCTCTTTATCACTGGCTTTAAGCAATTTGGTTATAATGTCCTATGTTGTTCTTTTTTTCTACTTGGGTTTTGTTGAGTTTGTTTCTGTGGCTCTAGTTTTCATCAAAGTTGGGAAAATTTCCTCCATGAGTTCATAAAATATTTTTTTTGTAATCCTTTCCACTTGTCTTCTTCTAGGACTCCAACTACACATATTCAGGAAGTAGGGGAAAATGGAATTAGTGTGCACCAAAAATCTCTGTCATGAATATTCCAAATCAGACAACAGATCCTGTTCCAACTTTTGCCCTGGCTTTTCCTTATTTAATCTATAGTTCACAATGGATACTTGAAATCATATTTGTTCTTCAAATAATATGAGGTATAAGCAAATATTTCTACGTTTCCTCATTGAGAGAGACCATATGTCCGAACCATAGCTATTTCAGTATGCGTGTTCAGTAACTGTTGTTGTCCAACTGCTTGGATCTCTAATTTCAGATGTCCACATTCCCAAGCAAATAGTACTTCCCTCTATGTGGGCAGTGTGTACTGTTAGCTTTTTGGGTAATTCCCTCAAACAACTACCCCATTCCCACGTGAAGTCCCAGTGCAGTGGGATGTGTGAAATAACAGAATTATAACTAGCAAGTGGAAGAAATACAAAGGAGGAAGCAATGAGCTCAGTCACAGATGAAAGGAGGTTATACAAGGCTATAAACGGAAGGGAAATCCTGGGTAGGAATCTGAAGGGTGCTTTCCGGAGGGTGAGAAGGGAAAGAATATGTTAGACAGAGTCATAGAAACATAACAGAGTCTACTATGATCGGGTTACTGCGAGCCTTTCAGGAGCTCCATTACAGTGCCGCCCACTGTGTGTGTGGAAGCACACAGTGGGAGAAGGAGGAAGGGGATTCAGGCTGGAAAGGATGATGCTTTGTGTGCCACGAGGGGAGTTGAAATATAAATAGAAAACATATTTGCATTTCAAAAAAATTACTCTGGTAGCTATGTAGGGTAGGGAAACTGCAGAGGTTAGGAGATTTGTGGAGAAAACTGTAATCCAGGAAGAATATAACGAAATCCTAGATTAATGGAGCAAAGAGAAATAAGATAGGACAGACTCAGGAGACAATTGGCTAATTTTTTTTTGTAACTTGCTGTATGCTAAACACTGATCTAAAGGTCTAACATGAATTAACACATTTCTTTCCTGACGTCACCCCTATAAAGTAGGTATGTATGTGAGATCACATAAGGGTGTAACCAGAATTCAGACACAGGTATTCTGATGCTATGGCCCATATTTTTGACCTTAGGAAGCCCAACTGACAGAACTTGGGAACTTGTTACAAGAACAATGGCGATTCTTATCAGCACCTAGTAAATATTGAGTAAAAGGTAATGGATGAAGAAATAACCAGGTCTTCACCAAGCAGTGTCATTTTTTTGCATTGATTTCTACAGGAAATGTCAGATCGTATAAATTTTTTGTTGTGTATTATTTTAAAAGTTTTTGAACAGAACACAGAGCTAGAATGAACAGTAAGCTAATTCTGCACACCCTCTTGTGCCTCAGAACATGAGTGGGACTGGCAGCCCGGAACATACATATACTCATGAGCATTCCTTGATGAAAGGGATAAAAAAATTCACCCTCTCCCTTGCTCTCTACTTCTTCTTGTTAGCTCTGACCAACAAGTGGCTTCTCTAATTATTAAATAGACCTAACAGTTGGGCTGATTATCCAGGAAAGTGTGGGCTCTTCACAGACAGGGCTGAAGTTGGCTGACAACATCACCTACTGGTCCTTTAGCACAAGGGGTAGTATTCATTTCTAGCCTCTAGCAGCACATTCACAAGTTGGCCCCATAATTAACTAAATAGGCCCCTTCATGTAGGAGTGCCCCAGTCCCGGAGTCTCATTCCTGTCAGAGAGTCATCTCTTCTAGCCTATTTACTGGGAAGAGAAGGACTATTTATAAAAGTAAACTTATCTTTGACGTGAATCAGCACATTAACATGCATTTGAACTTAGCATCAATGGACCACATTCTAGCCTCTCAGCCTCCACGGGGCCTAAAAAGATAGCCACGCCCATACCGTTTCATTTGCATTCTGCCCGGCACTCCATTACCTGCGGCAGGCGGGGACAGCCAGCTGCTGAGGGGACATTCCAGCTGGCTCCTAAATTCTTTCACCAAGCAATATGCTGAGTCAGCTCTAAGACCACATAGGTACATACTCAAGAAGAAGCCCAAAGATATGTTGAGACTTTGATAATATAAGAATGCTCCCTTTCCCTATGTGTATTGTGTTATGTTATTGAGTGTGTGTGTGTGTGTGTGTGTGTGTGTGTGTGTGTTGGTTGGGAGGATAGGTTAACTCCCAACAGAGGAGTGGGAGAACATTCTTTCATATCCTGATACTTGTGGATTTAATTTAGTCCACTTAATGAAATATGTATTGATCGTCTGCTAGGTACCAAGTATTGTGCTATGCAGTGGTAATACCAAGAAAACTAACATTTGGTTTCTGCTCTTAAGATACTCACCATCAGTATCCTTTATACTTGTCCCTGCAAACCCTTCACCCTTTTCCCCCATTATCTCCTCCCCTCTCTGTTCTGGTCACTGTCAGCCTGTTCTCAATTTCAATGTCTTTGGTTATATTTTGCTTGCTTGTTCGTTTTGTTGATTAGGTTCCAGTTAAAGGTGAGATCATACGGTATTTGTCTTTCACCACCTGGCTTATTTCACTTAGCATGATGCTCTCCAGAACATATGGACAATAACGAGGCGGGGTGGAAACTGGGGAAGGAGGTGGGGAGGGGTGGGGGGAAAAGGCAGAAAACTGTACTTGAACAACAATTGAAAAAAAAAAAGATACTCACCATCAACCTGGCAATTATGGTTCTGGGTACATATCTGAAGAAAGCAAGATCACTATCTCAGAAAAATATGTCTCGCATATTAATTACAGCATTATTAAAATAACCAAGACTTGGAAACAACCCAAGTGTCTGTAAGCAGATGAATGGATAAAGAAAAGGAAATATATTACACACACACTCACACACACACACACAGATAGGAATATTACTCAGCCATAAAAAGAAGAAAATCTTCCTGTTTGCAGCATGGAGGGACCTTGAAGGCATTATACTACATGAAACAAGTCAGACGAAGACAAGTACTATGTATCTCACTTATAGGGGAATCTTCAAAAAACCACACTTGTTATTTATTCCGATGCTCAGTTGTCCCAGAATTGGCCAGAGGGAGATTTTCAAACTAATTCCTTTGCTCTTCTGACATGTTTCCACAACCATTTAAGCACTTCCTTGCTTACTGGCACACATATAAAAAAAGATCTTCTAATCTCAACTTGAACTTTTGCTACACTAGCTCTGGAATCAGTCATTTTTGTAAGGATCCCTGGTTCTTTTTAGTGAAGAATTATTTTTAGAAAACATTATCTGGGTAGTAGGGATGCTTATTATTGTTAGAGTGCATCAAGGTCAAGGTCATTTCAGTGAACAGAGGTAGGAAATATATAAACAACACACATCGATACCTATTTCAGTATCTATTACTATTATTACATTTTTAAAACCCTGAGTTCATACTGACACCTCCAATTCCAGGGCCACAGTGAAGTCTTCACTCTGTTCACATCTTTGTTGTCTCTTATGTGTCTGTAACTTGCTTCTCTGACAAATGGGAACCTGGCTGTCACAACCCACGATGTATTTACTTATGTGCTTAGTCTTAGGGCACACCTCAACTGCTTTAGAATTGTTAACCTACACACCTGTGGAGAACAAACCTACAAATATAATCACTATTTTTTACATTTCTGTATGTAACCTGAGGCTATATAATCAACACACAGTGCCCAAAAGCTCCTTAAAGTAGTTCACCTCCCTCACACTCAGTGTCGTTTTTATTCATCTGGAATGCAGTCAGGCTCATTCATTTCCGTGGGTTTGTTTCACTTTGGTTTCCCCCCAGTCTTGCTGATTGTTTCCATTCATTCATTTTAGAAAGTAAAGCATCATCTTGGTACTGCGCTGGACGTCAGAACTGCACCAACGGGTATAATGAGAGAGCCGTCTCTCCCTCAAGCCATACTCACCCACCATTCCTCCATCTCCTGGTCTTCTACCCCGTTCCTGACCACCTCTGGCCATAACTGTCTCTGGTTTTGGGTAATGCTTCCTGTGTTTTTTCTCTGCACAAATAAGCCAATATTTATATATTTCTATTTCCTGTTTTTCTTAAAGAAAGTAAATGCCAGACACTCTTTTGTATTTTGTTTGTTTTAAATCATGATTCAACAAATCCTTCTATATCAGTTTAAAGATCTTGCTCACTCTTTCCAGCTGCATCGGCCCCAGGTGGACGGAAGTGCACTAATTTGCCCAACCTCTCACCTAAACAGGGGCATTAAGTTATTTCTAATATTTTGTAATTGCAAAGAATACTGCCATGAATAACCTTGCACATATATGCATTTTGAGTTATCTGTGTACCTTCAGAATAGATTTCCAGAAAGGGTTGTGTGGGTTGAAAGGTAAATGCTGAAGTATTTTCGTGCAACACTGCCCAATTCCCTTCTCCAATGACTACCGATGTTCACATCCGAGGTGGTGCCGCTGGCATTGTGTGAGGTTGCTCACCACCCCCTTAACAAATGTGCTGTCATACTTTTTCACTTTTCCAGTCTAAAAGGGGGAAAAGTGTATCTCTATGTGGTTCCCAATCTACATTTCTCTATAAGTGAGGTCAAATGACTTTCAATTAAGGATGATTTCTCTATCTATTTTTTGCAAGTGGTTCGTATCATTGACCCATTTTTCTATCAGGCCTTAGGTGTTTCTCCCCTCTCAGTTTTTAAGAGTTCTTTATACATTAGGGATGTTAGCCCTTTATCTGGCTATCTATACTAAATATTATTTCAGCTTTTCAGTTGTCTGTTACCTTCTGATTTGTCAGTTTTTAATGGTTTCTTCAACTCCCACATACAGAATATAACTACCAAAACCTTATTCCTCTTTCCTATATATGTGACCTTCTCCTTTATCCTCCTGTTTTTTATTCACAAAATTTCTACATCATCAGAACATGTAATATTTCTAATTGTACTTCCACTCTTGTCCCCACCTTTGTTTTCGTCTTAGGTCTGCAGTGAAACACATTAAATGTTTACCATATACCACATTGCGCAAGTGTGCTCAGTCATCCATTTATCCGGGTAAACCTATCCTCCTGTAGATTACATTTTCCCATTGTCTAAAGAGCTGGACACAAAACCTTTGGTTCACAATTTTTTTTCCTAGCTCTTTGTTTTATTTTGTTTGTACCCCATTGCTCCATTGCTTGGTTATTTTGTGAGCTGTTGTGAAGAACAGCTCACAAATTTTTCCTTCCTGTGTATCATATCATTTGATCATTTTGATAGGAAGCCTTGAGAACACTTTTTTCTAGATCTTGAAATCTAAGAGTTTACTAGGATATGTCTCCCAGCTGGCCACTCCAGGTCCCTTTCCTCAGTCACCTCCTGAACCTTTCACGATGTAAATTGATATCTTCGTTTGCTTCTAAAACCTGTTCTTGGATTATAGTTTTAACTATTAGTTCTGTTCCATTGTTTTCTTTACCTGTTTCAAGGACTCCAATTAACATATATGGGTTTTCTCTTTGCCTGTCTTCCATTTCAACCACTTTCTCCCTCTTCCTTTTTTACTTCTTTGTATCACTTTTCATTCTCTTTTCTATCTTCCTACATCATTGTGTCGTACAGTTTTATTTGAGTCTATTTTCTCTTGAGTATCTTGTAATTTAGTCTTTGTATCTTATTTTCTTTTTCTTATTTCTTTCTCGAGTATAATCAGTCTCTTGATTTTTACAGCTTCTTGTCCATTTTTGTCTTTCATGTTTTCATATCTGCAAATGCTTATTTAGAATTTTAAATTCAATTTGGAGTTTTTTTTCCTCCCATTCATGAGGTTTTCTGGTAACAATTTTCATCAAAGGAGATATTTTGATTATGGCTTTGCTGTTGATAGTAGCCTTGTACAGGTATACTCCCTGCTTTATTCACTCTGTGGCTGCGGTGGCTCACAAAATTTTTAGCTCAATGGCGCCCCCTTCTGTTGGTGCAGCAGAGCGCAGATGGTTGGATGGAATTTGTGCGGGTTAGGGGTGAGGGGGAGAGAGAGTGCATGTCCTCTGGTTCTGGGTTATGTTTTGGATTGCAGGACCCTAATGTTTCCTTCTTGCTTCCCTTACACTTCACCACCCAACTTCCGAGGCTGCCTCTCCCTTCCCTCTACGTCTTTTTCTCTCCAGAAGCAATGTCTGTCATGCCTTTCAAAGACCGCCACCTGCAGTTGTGTAGGCTTTTTACATATACATGTATCTATGTGTGTAATTATAGATACATAAATTATATACATCTATAAATTTAATTTGAAGTTTGAGTATTTTCTGTCTCCTCCTTATGCTTGACGTGTGGTTCTGTTTGTTCCTTTGTTGTTCTTTATTATATTTGGAGGACTATGGGGACATACAGAATAAAACAGCTGTAAATAGTTAGAGTAACCGGAAATCTTATTTGTTCCATTCTAAAATTATTTTTCAGCTGTTTTTCTGAATAGGTGATATATTCTTATGGTTCAAAATACAAAAAGTAAACAAGGACCAAAAAAGTCTCCTGCCTATTCCTATCTCCTGACAATTTTTCATCACTAACATTTAGTGCTTATATATTCTCACACAAAATTTTAATGTAATATATAAAGTCATTTGTCCATCCTTTACTTTATACATAAATCAGCCTGCTATACATACTGTTCTGTAGTTTTTTTCACTTAGCCATACGTCATGTATATTTTTCCATTTCAGTACATGAAGTATTTCCTCGTTTATTACTTTTACATAGTTTTCATTCTATGAGTCTGTCTGAATGTGCTGATTCAGTTCCTAAGAATGAAGACTGAATACATTTTGCCAAATCAATCTCCGTACAAACTGTGCTGATAAATACTCCCACCAGCGAAGCACAAAAGGTCTATTTCCTCACAGCCTCACTTAACACAGTGTATCATCTAACATAGCTAACATTTAATTCTTAATCCTACATGTGAAAAATGGCATTGCAGTATAGTTTTATTTTATATTTATGTGTATTATGAGTGAGTTGAGTATTTTCATGGTTAGGAAATATATGCATTTCCTTTTCCATGAATTGTATATTTAATGCCTTTCCTCTGATCTATTTCCAAATAATTTATCTGAGCCTAGGATTAGGGCTCTGCAATAAATACAATGCTGGCTCTTGACGACAAGTATTTAAGAGGAGAATAATCATATGAGACCAAACATCTGACCTAGAGGAAGGAAATTAATAAGGTGAATTAATCCAAGCAGATTTCCTCACCTCAGAATTTGAACTGGCTCAAGACCGTCCCTGACATGTTCATAAGCCCTGAAAATAAACTGCCCTATGGAGATGGGATGTCCATTTCTGCTGCAACTGGTACCATTATAAGCTGGAGTGATGCGCTGAAGTTATGAGTGAGAGGAGAAACAGAGGAAGATGATGGGCAAGAAGAAAACAGGGAAGATATTCCGTGGGGAACAGAACAGAGGGGTGGAATGTCTCAGTGGAACGTGTGTAAAGAGGCTGAGCTTCCCTCAGTGTGATGGGGACCTCTCTCGGTGTCTCTGAGGTGGCTTGTGGTAGTCTTTCAAAGTTCTTTTTTTCCCTTTGAAATTAGATTGTGGGGGTTTCTTTTCCTTGATTACAATACTTTTTTATGAATAACATTGGTTTTGTTCCTTATAGCTTTGAGGGGTACAAAAACTGCCGATGGGTGGAAGATAACAAAGAATCAGAGTAGTTGAACCATCTGACTTGTGAAACAAATGGTCTCAGGTAGGCGAGCGTTTTCTTTTATTGGGATTATTCCAGATTCCCCTGGGCAGCTCCTGTCAGGGATGCCACAGGGAAGACGCCAAGATCCAATGCATCGTTGACATAGGTGCTGTTTAAACCTTTCACAGGAAAGAAATTTAAGGTTCTATAAATAGGGTCTTATTACCTACACAGTGTTTGCTTATTGAACAAATTAAAGACTCTAAATTAAACATCGTTTATTACAATAAAATGTTTTTATCACTGGAAGAATAATCCCTCTAAAACACCTAGAAACCACCACTCTAGAGGGAGAAAAGGGAGCAACCAGGAACGAGAATCAGGGGGCTGACCTGGCCCGTGCCGCCGGGCGCCACCACTCACTGCCGGGCGGCTGGCCCTGCACGCACAGCCCGCTCATGGACTCCCCTGCCGGACACAGATAACCTCACAGGATACCAACAGCAAACGAGGTCAGTCTCAGACCCCGACGGTGTGAAGCAAAACGAGGTCACTTTATAATCTTATCTAAGCATACACACAATCCAGGTCGCTGGGCCACCCCCAGAATACCAAACATCCCTCTCTTCTGGCTAATAGGAGTGATTAATGCTTCTTTGGCAATTAAAGCTCTATTCACTCCCTTGTTTGCCCCATCTGCAGATTGAGATACTCAGTTATGGAATTGCCTCTACTTTCTGACGGCATCCTATCTAGAGCAAGCCCCTGCTTTTTTAGATCTCTCCTCAAATCACCCAGCCAAAGCCCAAGTGCTATCATAGATTCTTCCCAGCACACTTGTGTTATTCTGTTCAAGCTTCCATAACAAAATACCACAGACTGGGTGGGTGGCTTAAACAACAGAAATTCAATTCCCTTATGGTTCTGGAGGATAGCAGTCCAAGATTGGGGTGCCAACAAGGTCAGCTTCTAGGGAGGACTGTCGTCCTGACTGGCAGATGGCTGCCTTCTCACTACACCTCATATGCGGTGTAGAGACATGGAGGCTCTCGAGTGTCTCATTTGATAAGGGCACTAATCCCGTCATGAAGACCCCACCCTCCCAACTTTGTCTAGCCCTAATGATTTCCCAAAAGGTCCTATCTGCAAATACTATCTTATTGGGGGTTAAGACTTCAACATACAAATTTGATAGGGGCTCCATGTCCACAAATATTCGGTCCCTGAAAACCTGTTTACTGAGATGCCCCATGATTCCATGGTGTGCTTTTTTTTTTTTTTTTAACTGTATCAAGTAATACAACCAACTAGTCCAATTTTTGGTGGTATGTAGCTAGAGGGCATTTGCATTAGAAAATGCTGCTTTTTTACAAAAATTACTGCCATTTTGGTTCATTAAGTTTAGAGTATTAGGCAGGTGGAAAGGTTTTAGCAGAGAGTAGATATTCCTTCGAAGAAATTTTAAAAGAATTAAAAAATAATTATTGTTGCTAGGTTACAGTTGTCCTGTCTTTTTCCCCATTGCTCTCCCCTTTCCCATCCCTCCCCCACTCCCACAGTCAATCCCCCTCGCCGTCATCCATGCCCACAAGTCCTCTATTCATGTTCCTTTGCTTCCTTTGAAGAAAATTAAACCAGAGTATTGAGAAAATTGCTAAAATTGCACTTTTAAGACTAACACCCTGATATTTGCTTGTATCTATGGGTTTCCATTCACATCACACACACTACAAATGACATGGGAGTTTGGAGGACGAAGCTGTCACTTAATTAATAAAATTAGCTATTTAATGTAATCACAAATTTCATCAATAGATTTCAAGTTGTTAGCTGCCTGGTTCACGCTGACATCAATTCCGTCTGCTAATATGTGTGTAGAATATTTAGGTTAACACATTCCCTGTGTCACTGCATTTTGTGATATTATATCCTTCAGACATATCAACAGTTCTTCAACCATCCTCAGGCAATGATAATGCAATGCAGAATTCTTAAACCTATGTGACTATAAGTAAAATATTTACATTAAAGCTCATCTTTTCTATCATGGACTTACAGCAAATTACCAGCAGAGTAACAAATGACCTCAGGCTGTTTCAACAAGCAATTGTGCCACAAAATTCTTTTTTTTGGGCCCCGTTGCCAGAATTTCATGAGCATGCCCTCTGCCCCTGAGCAGGCAGAGTACTCATTCCTGGGAGACAAATGTCTGCAAGAACTGACACCCCCAAAAGATCCATTCAAAATCGTGTAATGACTTTTATGCCCGGAACTCCTGACAACAAACTGAATCCAAGATCCAACCAGTTCACATGTCTTTGTAATGTGTCGCTGAAGAAATCTGGGCTTACTGACATGTGGACATGTCTGTGGTTCAGTTTTAGAGGAAACAGCGGCCTTGGTGCCACACACATCTTTCTCCTTTATCCAATAATTCCTTCAACTGCACAAACATCCTGTGTTTTTGTAGTGTAAGACTTAAAGCCTTTTCTCTAACAGCAAATACTGGGCTATTAGGCTTTCCACTGGGTAGAACCCCACATCCAGTTGGATACAAGTGAATGTGGAAAGTGCTTGTAAATCATATAGAAGAGGGTTACCTTAACCAGAGCTACTCAATTCACTATGCATAGGAATTGTGTGATCTTGCTAAATGGGCGTTCTGATTCATTCTGTCTGGGGTGGTGTCTGAGGTTCTGCACTCCTAGCAAGCCCCCCGATGAGGCCCATACCCACGCCACCAATCTGCCATTCACTCTTCTTTCTTTGACAGTAAAGCCATACGTCCTCTATTTCATCTTATAAATCAAAATATCCCTTCGGGATTGCCCTTTTTCTTTCTCTTCTCATCCACTCCATCACTTGGTTAAGCTCACTAATGTACTATAGAACACAATTTAGGTAACTGAATAATTGTGCCTTCTGGGACATATCACATATTTTTAAAAATCAGTATGATTTGTATGAGATGCCAAGTCCAATGCTTCGTATTAATTTCCAATGATCATCACTAAAATTACAAGCACTTTGTCTGATGTTTAAATACAACAATTTTACAAATATTGTAATACACCAATATTACTAAATTGTGTTCAGTCCAAATCTGTCATTATTTATTTGTACTACTTCTGTAACAGTTACTTTTGTTATGTTGTTTTTTCAGGGGAAAAGGGGAAGGGTTTACGGGAACAAGTATAAAGGACACATGGACAAAAACTGGGGGAGAAACGTGGAAACGGGAGGGAGGAGGGGAGGGATGGGTGGGTGGGCTGGGATGGGAGTCAAGGACAGAAAACTGTACTTGAACAACGATTAAAATAAAATTTAAAAAAGGAAAAATTATGATCATCTATAATTATGATCTTTTATTTCCATAATACTTATTGTTCTTCTTAGGCTAGAACAATTAATATTTGTATATTCTCCAATCCAGCTCAAGTCCTGAAATCAATAATGAGTCCTACTTGCGAAAAAGACATGAATCATCCATAGCTTCATGTAACACAAATACTATATAAAACCAATACATAGAACTGAAAAGATTAAAATTTAATTATAGTTTGACTAATTCTTTTTCTCCTTGAAGTGCCCATATTGACTGAAGGTGTTGACATTACCCTAGGCCCACTTCCCAAGTATATTCAACGCAATTTTAAAGTTATGGTTTAGTGGAGACTTTTCCAAAATAACTTTTTTATCTATGTTCCCATTCTAAGGATAACGGTGGGACAGGGGTGTCTTCTGAATTGCTGTGCCCCAAACACTGACATTACCTTTCAGCTCAAACAGCCTTGTCATTTGACCACTGGCTGTGAAAGCCTTAGGGTACCTGCATCTTCCCTCTCCTTTATATTAGTGTTTTCTTAAGGAAATTCAATTTCATATAACATGTTTTTCTAACTAAAAGAAAGCACGCGTGATTCACAGAACAAATGTTTCCGTTGCAAATTCAATGATTCCTACAACTTCTGGAGTTCTGATGGAAAAACAAAGAAGTCGTGGCCATCCGTGCTTGGTGGTGCTCCTCAGGCCTCTCTGTCCCCCCACTGCTGTCACCGGGATGAAATAGCATGGAACACACAGCACCCATGGGTGCTGGGCACCACAGCTTTGCCTTTTATGGATTTCTTGATTAGTCTTGGTCACTGGTAGCTATCTCCTACTTTCCTCCCGGCTTCCATAGTTCTTCATATCTGAGTTTACTAACAAGATATTATCATTATCGTTAACAAGGGAAGCTGCCAGCAACTAATCTAGAATTTTTAATTAAAACTATTTCTTAATTTGATTATACTCTCCTTAAGAAGGCTTCCTGAGAGTTCCATATTGCTGTGTTATTAGTGGGTCTGGAGATCCTTATGGGCTGGCTGAGTGGTCTCAATGAACTTTGAGTGCGTAGATGAATGAAGAAGTTAGTGAATAAATAAGCTGCATCTGCCAAGACATAAGAAGGGGAATCATAGACTATCATTCAAAGGTGATACACTTTCTCTTTTGAAAGGTGATGCTCTTTGTTCTTTTTAAATTCCTTTTATGTATTACTGCTTCTTTATCCTATGAATATCACTATGTTTTTTTATTTAAGAGAAAAGTTATGCATGTATTGGCCAAGGTTCTTCAGTAAAACAGAAACAATATGATATATGCACAGTGAAGGAGGGAGGGAGAGATGGAAGGTGAGAGAGATGGACAGACAGACAAAAAGAAAACTAGGAGAGCTAACAGTGTGGGTTCAGTCTGAAAGGCAGGCAGGCTTTAGACCCGGGAAGAGACAATCTTTCAGTTCTAATCTGAAGGCGTACAAAAGTCGACATTCCAGTTTGAAGGCATTCAGGCAGGACAAATTCTCTCTTACTCAGGGGAGGGTTTGCCTTTTTGTTCTATTCAGTCCTTCAACTGACTGGGAGCGGTCCACCCACATGAGGGAGGGCAATCTGCTTTACTCTGTCTGTGGAACAGGTGGCAGACACAAGCCCTCGGGCCAAATCCTGCCCTCCACCTTGTTTCATCCAGCCCGGCACCTTGTTTCTACCCGGCAGCAGCTCTGAGCCCCTTGCCCCTAGTTAATTAAGGAGTAGTTACATTTACACAGTCCTAAAATCACATCCGGCCCTTTGAAGGCAACCATGAAGCTGATGTGGCCCCCGGTGAAAATGAGTTTGACACCCACCCCTGGTCTATTTAATTAAATGTGAATCTCAACCAAAACCAAACTCACAGACATACCCAGAGTAACATTTGACCAAATATCTGGGTACCCTGTGGCTCAGTCAGGTTGAAACATAAATTAAGCCCTAGAGCTATTATTCAAACTTGCCTCTCTCACCGTGCTGTTAAGGAGTTGCCTTTTCTGGATTTTCTGCTTCTTCATTCTTTCTGGCTGCTAGGCCCCTTCGTTGTGTCACTATTTTTCTTCACATACCTCCTCAAGGTTCCCTGAATGTTAAGGCTCAGGTCCAGTGCATGTTTAAGTGGCACCAATGTTGTTGGTGCAGCAAAATACTAGTTTGCTGCCTGGTAAGTTGTCATGCCCTCTCCTGGCTCCAGGAGGAAGTGTCTGTTCCCAGGCCTCCCTAGTGGCAAAAGCCAGCATTTTGTTGGTCTCAGGGAAGGCAGGACTCACCCACCTGTTCAGCCCTCCTCATTTCTCTGGGTCTAGGAAGATGGGAAAGTTCTCTCCAGATCATTTTCAAAAGCTAAGACTGTCTCTCCAGGATCCAAGATGTTCAGTCCTCAGGCCTGGGCTCTCCCACTCTGCTGCTCAACAAATGCCGACACACATGGAGGCACTAAACCCTCGCCTTCTAAACAGACCATTGATAACTTCATTGTTGGTCAGAGAGACTTTACAAAAAGTCACGTGGCATGTGGTTAGGAATGGTGGTTACAACTATTCGGCTGTCTTTTTTTTTGTCTTTACAGTTCTTTTTTTAAAATGTATTTTATTGATTATGCTATTTCAGTTGTCCCACTTCCCTCCCTTTATTCCCCTCCACCCTGCACACCCCTCCCACCTGCATTCCCCCCCTTTACTTCATGTGCATGGGTTGTACCTATAAGTTCTTTGTCTTCTCCATTTCCTATACTATTCTTAACCATCCCCTGTCTATTTTCTACCCACCTTTATGCTACTCATTCTCTGTAACTTTTTCCCCTCTCTCCCCCTCCTGCTCCGCCATGGATAACCCTCCACGTGACCCCCATTTCTGTGATTCTGTTCCTGTTTTAGTTGTTTGCTTAGTTTGTTTTTGTTTCTTTAGGTTCAGTTGTTAATAGCTGTGAGTTTGTTGTCATTTTAGTGTTCATATTTTTTATCTTCTTTTTCTTAGATAATTCCCTTTAACATTTCATATAATGAGGGCTGGGTGATGATGAACTCCTTTAACTTGACCTTATCTGGGAAGCACTTTATCTGCCCTTCTATTATAAATGATAGCTTTACTGGATAGAGTCATCTTGGATGTAGGTCCTTGCCTTTCATGACTTGGAATACTTCTTTCCAGCCCCTTCTTGCCTATAAGATTTCTTTTGAGAAATCAGCTGATAGTCTAATGGGAACTCCTTTGTAGGTAACTGTCTCCTTTTCTCTTTCTGCTTTTAGATTCTCTCCTTCTCTTTAATCTTGGCTAATGTAATTATGATGTGCCTTGGTGTGTTCCTCCTTGGATCCAGCTTCTTTGGGACTCTCTGAGCTTCCTGGACTTCCTGGAAGTCTATTTTCTTTGCCAGATTGGGGAAGTTCTCCTTCATTATTTGTTCAAGTAAGTTTTCAATTTCTTGGTCTTCTTCTCTTTCTAACACTCCTATGATTTGGACATTGGAACGTTTAAAAATGTCCTGGAGATTCCTAAGCCTCTCCTCATTTTTTTGAATTCTTATTTCTTTATTCTGTTCTGGTTGAATGTTTCTTTCTTCCTTTTGCTCCAAACCATTGGTTTGAGTCCTGGTTTCCTTCCCGTCATTGTTGGTTCCCTGTAGATTTTTCTTTATTTCACATAATGCAAACTTCATTGCTGCCTGGGTCTTTTTTATGCTGTTGAAGTATCCAGTGAGTTCCTGGAGCATCCTGATAACCGGTGTTTTGAAATGTGTATCTGATAGGTTGGCTGTCTCTTCATTGTTTTGTCATATTTTTTTCTAGAGCTTTGAACTGTTCTTTCATTTGGGCCATTTTTTTTGTCTCGTTCTGCCTGCTACATAGTAAGGGGCAGAGCCTTAGGTGTTCACCCAGGTGGGGCAACCCACATCACTACGTTGTGACGCTGTATGTGGGGGAAGGGTCAGAGAGAGGACAGTGCCACTTGCTCCACTCTCTGCCAGATTTCAGTCACTTCCTCTGCTAACCACAAGCACAGTGAGACCTTCTGGTGCTGATTCCCAGGTGGGTGGGTTTGTGTACATTCTAGGACCCTGTGGGTCTCTCCAATGAACTCTCCTGTGAGGCTGGGAGTTTCTCCCACTGCTGCCTCAACTCCCCCAGGTGTTTTCAGTCAGAGGCTTTGAGGCTTTATTTCCCAAGCTGGGGCTCAGGGTTGCACGGTCTGACTCGCTTACTAGTTGTTCCTCCTGGTTTATCTGCACTCGATGTGGGACCACTCAGTCCTCCAGCCACTGCCTTGCCATGAGTCCTCTTTGTCCCTCTTGCTGATCTGGATGAATGTTTATTCTATAACTCCTTGGCTGTTGGGCTTCCATACAGTTTGATTTTCTGTCAGTTCTGGTTGTTTTTTTGTTTTTAAATTTGTTGCTCTTATTTTGGTTGTGCCAGGAGGCACAGTGTGTCTATCTATGCCTCCATCTTGGTTGGAAGTACAACTATTCAACTTTCTATTCCCATGTTTTGTTATCCACTGAGCTGGCTAGAGAGGAAATTAAGGATTCTGGCTCTAACAGCAAGAGTAATAGTGAGTTTTTAATGAGTTTCTATCATACATTATCCAGTTCCTACACAACTTAAATCCATAATTTGGGTACAAGAAAGAGATCTCTGAACTAGTATGTAGAAGCCTGGGTTTTAGACGAAGCTTTAACTGAATTGTGTGGCTTTATGACTGAAATGTGTGATATAGAAAACTCATCAAATTTTTTTAAATCTTTCTGCCTTTCTGTCTCTGTCTCCCTATGTCTCTCTCTCTACATATATATAGATACACATATAGATACATACAGATAATATAGATAGATACAGATATATATATGTCTGATGCAGACACTGGCCCGCAGTGTCCGAGTCATTATGGATGAAATGAAACATTCACACGGACTACTGAGTCCAGGGGAGGAAAAGGGACAGCATGGCTTTCCCTCAAGGGGAGCAAAAGCCTTGGCCTTTGCCATGACCGGCCTTTATTGGGTTTTTCGGCACATTACATGATGGTCCTCATTTACTATGCACAGGTTCGCTTTAGGTGGTTACGTTTTACAGAAAACAAAAGAGCCAATGTTGCTAATCACATCACAGAAGAGGGATATTTGCAAAAGCGGTTGAACCAGTTATACTCATCCTTGGAAGGTTTAGCATGGATTTTAGGAAGTTACTTTGCAATGAATGTCCTCAATTCAAGGTAAGGGAGTTTTTAGCAAGAGCAAGAGTCAAAGTGGCCTAGGCACATTGCAGGCCTGATTCCCCACGGGTGAACCTATCCATGGGCGTGGGTGCTGTACATCTCCAAGAGGGAGCTGGGTTCACACCATGCAGAATGGTCTCCTACATGTGTCAGTTTCACTTCTATAAAATGGGGAAAAGTATGTTTATGAACAGTCTACCCCCTTAATCTGATCTCCTGTGTGATCCTCTGTATTTTAACAGAGATTCCTAGAGATAAAAAGCCTCAACCTAAAAACTCAGTATCAAGCACAGAGATAGGCCAGTGTGGAAAGGGAGGCCCTTGTACAATGCATCAAAATTAACCATCTTCTCCACACAAAGAATTCCTGGTGATTCAATCTAATTCCACAGCTTTACACAAGCAGCATAATCTTTCCCATTCCTGAAAACATAGGAAATGAGTTCCTATTGCTACGGAAGATAAGATACATGTGGCCTGGGAATGAATGTTCCCTTGAGCCTCTCTCAGCATCTATCGTAGTTCCAAAGACTGAGAATTGTCCATTTGCTCACAAGCTTTCAATAGAAAGAATGAGAGTAAAATAGGATGCTTTCTTCCTTGAAACCAAGCAATCAATCCTAATACCTCAGATCTGCCCACTCAGGAATCCAATATTATCTAGAGAAGGTGGGGGGAAGAAAAATGTTAGCCATAGATTTAGAGGAATCAGCTAATATTTTCTTGGAAATAAATATTAAAAATGATATGCCTGTCTCTGTCCTAACCATTATTCCATCACTACCGTATCCTTTGAAAACAAGTACAAGGAGACAAAGAAACAGACAATAAGTCAGAACAGAGGAACAGAAAATTCCTGATTCCCAAGAAGCAAGTAAGAGTACAGTGTAAGCCAAAAGTTTATCTTGATCAGGAAAACAGTTTTTAACCTGTGCTTCCTTGAGCTACTGGCAGAGAGAATCAGGTCTCTCCTGATACATGTCAGGAGGAACTTGGGGATAACTCGAATAGTTTCCATGAAGGAATATTCAAGCTTAAGGCAAAATTTGATGGAGATTCACCACTCTATTCTCTCAGTCATTTTGAATGTGAAGGCAGCACAGTAAACATGCTCACTCAATAGCATCTACGACTTTCACTGAGTATTACAGTGAAATCATCATTGCTCACACATGCACATTCCACTCCACTCTCCTTGGCTGCCAGGTTACTTCAATGTCACACAAACTCTTTTCATTATATTAACAATGGCTGGAATTTTTCTGGACAGACAGCATGCATGCGCGTGTGTGTATCTTGTTTTTGTCATTTCAACAAATTTGGAGGGTGTGTCTGGGGTATTATTATGTGGCCTACACAGAATTGATTCTGAGACAGAGACAGGTGGTGCTCATCACTATCCACATCTTTCTCTTATTCCTGGGCGCACAGCTAGAATACTCTCTCCAGTCTCCAGTGCAGTGAGGCATAACCATGTGACTGACTTCAGCTCTGTGAAATGTGAACGAAAAAGATGCGCATAATTCTAGGCCTTGCTCATAAAGTCCTACTTTGTATGATTCTCTGTCCTCTCATGCACTTTCCAAATGGACCAGGGTCCAAGAAAGGAGAGATAAAGCCACAAAATGGAAGGACCTTGGTTTTTGGAAGGCATGGCACACACCCCTGGCAAATTGCAAGAATTTATATAAGCAATATAGATAATTCAGTTGTGATATGCCAGTGAGATTTTGGTGATTGTTAGAGAAGCTCAAATTACCAAAGCGACTAAAACAAGTTTGGCTATTTTTTCTCATCAAGAGTACAGTGGTACATCATTTTAAAGATTTCAACAAGTTATATTCAGTACTTCTATTTGAATTCTGCTCTAATATCATAAGTCTGAGTCCTATTAGTTCCTCATGATCTGAATGTCATCAAGGACATTCAAATTTTAGTTTCATATGCCTAAGAGCTAAATGATAAGGGGAGATGAAAGGGGAAAGAATATAAGTATTTGAAAACCACTCTAAAGAGACAGGCTCTTTTAGGAGCCAGTTGTAGCCATGTCCTTTGTGAAGAGATTTGGGGGTGCACTGAGAGAGGTACACTCTTGTAGAGCAAAGGAAATGAAGAACCAACATGAAATATATTTGGGCAATGAAAGAGACAGACAGTAATTTTTTAAACCAGCAATATCCAAAGCACACTATGCTATGACACAAGGTGGTTGAAACCAAGGTGCAACTCAAGGGACATTTGGCTACCAATTCAAGAGTCATGCCATAACGAATTAAAATGTAAAATGTTATGAAAAAAGCAAGAAATTATTTCAAATTAATGGCTTAAAAGTAAGTATGCTAAAGAAATTAAGAATCTGTTGAATGTACTTATATGCAACTTCATGGGTAAATTATGTCATAACCACGGACATTTTTTTTTAAGGTAACAATGTGCAGAAACAGAAGACTATCATTGTATTCTTCACTGGAGTATATTAAGAGAAAACTCTTACTTATTCCTCAATTCTCTGAATCCCCAGAGCTACTCCCACCCCTTTGCTTTCACAGGTCAGCAGTTCCCAGTGAGCATCTGTGCCATGACCCTTAATAAGTCACAAGAATGAGGCTCTGGAATGCAGGTTGTTTTTCAATAAAGCCGCTTCTTGCATGAGCATTTATTTATGTTTATGTGACAACTACTCACTAAATAGTCACTCATAGGAGCTCCAGATAGTATGGTGACAAATGTTCCAGGTGATTTTTTTTATTTTTATTTTTTGCTCTGGGATGTTGTTTATTCAGCAATAAAATTTAAAAATTTTTATTTTATTTTAATTGTTGTTCAAGTACAGTTTTCTGCCTTTTACCCCCATCCCAGCCCATCTCCCCAGTTCTCCCCACTTCCCTCCTGTTTTCAGTCCCCCCTTGTTTTTGTCCATGTGTTCTTTATACTTGTCCTTGCAAACCCTTCCCCTTTTCCTTTGAAATTCCCTCCCCTCTCTCCTCTGGTCACTGTCAGCCTGTTCTCAATTTCAGTGTCTTTGGTTATATTTCGCTTGTTTGTTTGTTTTGTTGTTTAGGTTCCTGTTAAAGGTGAGATCATATGGTATTTGTGTTTCACTACCTGGCTTATTTCACTTAGCATAATGCTCTCCAGTTCCATCCGTGCTGTCGCAAAGGGTAGGAGCTCCTTTCTTTCTGCTGCATAGAATTCCATTGTGTAAATGTACCACAGTTTTTTTGATCCATTCATTTACTGGTGGGCACCTAGGTTGCTTCCAGCACTTGACTATTGTAAATTGTGCTGCTATGAACATTGGGGTGCATAGGTTCTTTTGGATTGGTGTTTCACGTTCTTATGATATAATACTAGCAGTGGAATTGTTGGGTCTAAAAGCAGTTCCATTTTTAGTTTTCTGGAAAAATTCCATACTGTTTTCCATAGTGGTTGTACCAGTCTGCAATCCCACCAACAGTGCACTAGAGTTCCCTTTTCTCCACAACCTCTCCAACATTTGTTGTTTGTTGCTTTGTTTGTGATGGCCATTCTGACTGGTGTGAAGTGGTATCTCCTTGTGGGTTTGATTTGCATCTCTCTCATAGCTAGGGATACTGAACATCTTTTCATGTGTCTCTGGGCCCTCTGTATGTCCTCCTTGGAGAAGTGTCTATTCAAGTTCTTTGCCCATTTTTTAATTGGGTTGCTTGTCTTCTTAGAGTGGAGTCATGTGAGTTCTTTATGTATTTTGGAGATTAAACCCTTGTCTGAAGAATCATCGGCAAATATGTTTTTCCATATGGCTGGTTCTCTTTTTATTTTAATACTGTTTTCTTTAGCTGTGCAGAAAATTTTTATTTTGATGAGATCCCATTTGTTTATTCTTTCTGTTATGTCCCTTGCTCTGGGGGACATACCAGTGAAAATATTGCTGCATGGAATATCTGAGGTTTTCCCGCCTCTGTTCTCCTCTAGGACTTTAATGGTGTCATGACTTATATTTAAGTCCTTTATCCACCTTGGATTTATTTTTGTGTATGGTGTAAGTTGCTGCTCGAGTTTCATTTTTTTTACACGTAGCTGTCCAGCTCTTCCAACACCATTTGTTGAAGAGGCTATTGTTACTCCATTTTATGTTGCTGCTCCCTTTGTTGAATATTAATTGACTGTAGAAACTTGGGTTTATTTCTGGGCTCTCTGTTCTGGTCCATTGGTCTATCTGTCTGTTTTTATGCCAGTACCAGGCTGTTTTGATTACAGTGGCCTTGTAATACAGTTTGGTATCAGGTATTGTGATCCCTCCTACTTTGCTATTCTTTCTCAAAATTGCAGCAGCTATTCGGGGTTGTTTATGGTTCCACATAAATTTTTAAAGTGTTCTATGTCTGTGAAATATGCCATTGATACTTCAATAGATATTGCATTTGAATCTGTAAATTGCTTTGGGTAGTATGGGCATTTTGATGATATTAATTCTTCCGATCCATGAACACGGTATATGTTTCCATTTGTTTGTGTCTTCCTTGATTTCTTTCTTCAGTGTTGTATAGTTTTCTGAGTACAGGTCTTTTACCTCCTTGATTAGGTTTATTCCTGGGTATTTTATTTTTCTTGTTGCTATATCAAATAAAATTTTTTTCTTGATTTCTGCTTCTGATGTTTCATTGTTGATATACAAAAATGCCTTTGATTTCTGGATATTGACTTTGTATCCCACTGTTTTGCCAAATTCATTTAGTAGGTCGAGCAGTTTTTTGGTGGAGCCTATGGGATTTTCTATGTACACTATCATGTTATCTGCAAACAATGACAGTTTTGTTTCCTTCTTTATGATTTGGATGCCTTTTATTTCCTTTTCTTGTCTGATCGCTGTGGCTAAAACTTCCAATACTACGTTGAATAGAAGTGGTGAAAGTGGACACCCTTGCCCTGTTCCTGATCTTAGTGGAAAAGATTTTAGATTTTGCCCATTGAGTATGATGTTGGCTGTAGGTCTCTCATATATGGCCTTTATTATGTTGAGGAATGCTCCCACTATTCCCACTTTGCTGAGTGTTTTTATCATAAATCTGTGTGGTACCTTATCAAATGCCTTTTCCGTATCTATTGATGTGATCAGGTGACTTTTGTCTTTGCTTTCTGGTAACTCTCTGTGAGCTCATTGAGCTTCCTGATAACCATTGCTTTGAACTCAATATCTGATAGTTGAGTTGCCTTTATTTCATTTAGCATTCTTTCTGAGGTTTCCTCCTTTCCTTTCATTTGGGGGTTGTTTCTTTGTCTTCCCATTGTTTGTGACACTCTTCTTGTTAGCCTCAGCTTCATAAATTTATCTGTTCTGACTCCCTGAGTTTATGGTGTAAACTTCTATGGTAGAGTATCTGTGAGATTCAGTGGTGCTGTCTCCTTGATCTCCCGAGCTCACTGGTCTTGGGCTCTCATTTATGTTGGCTCTGTGTTTGTCTTTGGGTTTTGATTGTTGTTGGATCTTTCTTTGGTGGGTCCTTCTTTCCAGCTGGTTAACTGGGGATCACTCTGTCCACCACCTCTTGTATTTTGTTGTGCCGGTGTGGGCAGGTTGTGTTGAATCTGGTTCTTCCGTGTGTACAAGGTTTTGAGGATTCTCTCTTGCTCTTCTTCAGTTGTTTGTTCTGGGTAATTTCTCCACTATTCAGTTGTATTTCCAGATAGGTCCTGGATTGAGGTTAGTGTGGCTTACACTCCCTCCTTCACCTTCTTCTGTTGTTATCTGTTAGTGGTTCCTTTGTTGTTGGGTTTCCTCTTCCAGCAGGTATCCTGGTGTTCATAGCTTTCACCTCCTCTTTTTTGTGATCAGTTGGAGGGGGAAGGCAAAATGGTTTAAGACAGCAAGAGAGCATTCTATGATATTTACAATAGCAGCTGGTAGAGAAGAGATAGGAAATCCTTTGGCTATGTATAATGTTAACTGTGATCTTCCACCCAACTAACCACTTTTTAGAAAGGGTAGAGAGAAGATAAGACTCTTGTTGGAAAGGAAGGATTGTGAGTTGGATCTAGAAAGCAGTGAGGTTGTGGGAGGTCAGATTCTGAGGTAAGGTGAGAGTAAAGGATAGAAAATAGGTGTAGTGTGTGAGAGAATAGAGTTAACCACAACAATAATAGAGTTCAGGAGACCATGAAGTGGGCTAAGATCTGGGAGGGGTGCTGTGTAGTATTTACAATTGTATGGAATAGCTATTATTTACAATAATAATGGAGCAACAATCATATGACAGAATCTATGTGATCTGGATAACAAGAATAGGGAGTATTGGACCTTGAGTAGTGTGCTAATGGGACACAAGTAAAGTGAGGGACAGTAAATTAGTAAGACATTATGAAAGAGAGAACAGAGGAAACCTGTTAGTACAGTTTAAGCAGCCCAGCAACAAAGACTAAACAGAAAGAAGAGGAATACAAAAATATTAATAAAATAAAAGATGTAAGAATAATGAAAAAATAATAATACAAATATGCAATAATTTCCAAGTCCTCTATAGTAGCAAAGTGAAATCTGTCTCACTGTCTCAGCTGTTGGGATGCCCCCTCTTTGGGTTCAACTCTGGTCTTTTCACAGTTCCAGGGTTTTTTTGTCTCACTTAGGGGAATAAAAAAAAAGAAGAAGAAAAAGAAGAAGAAGGAAGGAAGAAGAGATAAAATGGGAAAGAAAGGAAGAGGAAACAAAACAAGAAAGAAGGAAAGAGGAAAAAGAAGTTAAAAGATAAAAAAATAATAAAAAAAATAATTACTCAAAACAAACAAACAAAAAAAAGCCTCTTGCTGGCTTCAAACTGGCCAAACCAGTTTTGCTGGTCTTCCTGGCTGCAGCAGGCTGAGGGGTGATTGGTTTCACTTTTCTCCTTACCTCATGGGCACTCAGTCAGCCTCCGGCCCAGCTCCCCAGCAGCCTTTGGTCCCTCAGGTTACATAGGTTCAGGTGTACAGTCTCCCCGGGGCTTTGGGTGTGGGCATCAGGCCTTCTGTGGAGCGCAGTCTCCCCAGGTTGTGGGCATCCACACACGCTAGGCCAGGCACCTTGGGTCCTTCAGGTTCGGCGTGCACTCTTCCCAGGGATACAGGAGAGCATGCAGGCCCTTCTGCACCACCTTGGGAGCACTGGTGCAGGAGAATTCCCCAAACTGTTACTCTTTTTTCACTTTTTCTTTTTGAGGAATTCCTCCTACTCAAGCCTGCCTCTCTGTACAGAGGCCTGGCCTCTTGCACAGCCCAGTTCTCCAGCCAGACCATTGACTGTCAGGGTCAGGGCCCATCACTTTGAGACTCTCAACTCTCCCCAACCAGCGTCCACAGACTCTGTGGGTGCTCACAGCCCCCCTCTGTTTGCCACTCAGTCCTTACTCCCCTCTCTGTGACTTCAAGCAACCATGTCTCTCCCGGTGCTGCTCAAACCTTATTTGGCCGGGGAGGGAGCAGCTGACCCAGCTCTCTCCCAAGGACCCTGTGGCAGACCCTATGGGCACTGGGCCTGGGGCTGCAGCTGCCCTGGTCCCGGCACTGGTTCCAGGGACCTTATTGTCCTGAAGCACTCTCCTTACCATCTGGTTTTTCAGTGTCCACTATAATTTTTGGTCTCCATATATATGGGGGTACTGTTGGCTGTTTGCTCTGTTCCTCTGTAGACTGGCTAGGTTTTTCTCCTGCGTGTAGGGGGAAGTGGAATCTGCTCCCTCTTACCTCACCATCATCCTCAGTCTCTCCTCAGCTCTGAGACAGGATAGTAAGAAGCTAGGAAAATTCCTTAGCAAGTGGAATAGGGAAACTGAGAGAGATAGCTATACACAATGGCTGAGCAATTTACAGCTAGATGCAAAAGATCACCTCCCTAGAGATAACATCTAGGCCTCAGTAGTATTTCAGTTCCAGGCCCAGAAAAGCCCATGTGATTTTTAAATTAATGTATTTACAGGAAAAATGAGCAATATTACTACTGTATTCATTGATTCTAAAACACATGTTTTTTTCCCCACATTTCAACATTTCAGAAATTGGGTCTCTTACAGCAGATGGCATCTTATAATTTGTCAGACAGGGGCTGGTAGTTGCCCAAAAACCTCTTACTGAAATCTTCTAAAAGACAAAAAAGTCCCAACTGCAAAATTAGCAGTTGGAATGTCCACGACTCGGCAGAAAATACGGTCGATGACACTAGAGCACTTACACTGAGAAGGGCTATAACACCAATGCTCTCAATGACACAAAAGACGGTCACAGGGAAAAAAAGACAGTGGCATTTCTGAGTTTAAATGTGATTCAGAAGAATTGGAGTCTGAATGCAAAGAAAGATGTTTGAGGAGTGTAGTAAATATATTTTGTGTATATTTTCTTTGAAAATATAAACCAAATATTTCTTTTAAAATTATCTATATGTAAATATGTCCAAAATAGCTCTTTTTTTAAAGTATGAGATCAAAATTCAAGGCAATAAAATTGTATTATGGCACAGTTTATTTTTCTTTCTTGGTAGCACATAAGGTGTATCTTCCAACAGGAAGAATCTTAAATTCAGAAATCTGAAAATAGAGCTACTCCCTCAGTATAGCAGACTAGGTTGAATCATTGGTTAGTATATTTTTAATTAAAATTTAAATTCACATTGAATCTACATGTCGTTACATGTCATAACTAGGACATAATGAGATTACACAGTTCTAAAACTGGTCTAAATACTTGCATCAAATTAGCAAGAGTTCTAACCTTACAAATTCATTTGTAAAACAGCACTCATTTTTCTAGCTGCAGTTAAAGTAGCAAAATTTAATATTTACCCAAATCTTTGAGCAAATAGAACTCAACCCAGAATCATTTTTTCCATGAAACTCTATAATAGATGTTTGATGAACATATTATTACTACGTGCAATAAACAGCTGAGAAAGCACTTTCTGAAAAAATAATATAAAAATTTTTGATTTGTAGTGGCAAGAATTTGAGATTTTTCACATCAGAAATGGTTAGTATATGGAATAACTTCATATGAAAACATTTAAACATGTTCATAATATTAATAAAATAATCCCATGAATGGGGTGCATGTGTTAGAATCACTTGGGGGAAAATTAACAATTTTGGCTATTTAACAAAATCAACTAAAATGAGGTGGGAAGTTATGCTTATATCCAAGGGGAAGAGTTATCTAAGATTAGAACTAATATTTAACTTGGAAAAAATGTCAAGCTGCCTTTAAACATTGACTAAAACTAAATTATTGTCTACACGTTCTTTTTCTATGATCTGTAGAGAAACAAACACAGCAGCATTGAGGAACAACTGCATCAGTACCCCATAGTCTTTGATCTACACCAACTATTGAATAAAACTAGCCTTCGAATGTCTTTACCATCAGTGGTATGTTTCTCTAAATGGAATCTCTCAGTTATATGCTTCATGATATTCCTCATTTGCATTATTATCACCATTTCTCAGAAAGGTGACTGAGAAAATCTCTTCCGTCAACTCATCCCCACTCTGCATAAATGCAACAGAGCTTGGCACAAATAAAAACATTCAAAGGGGTTGAAATTCTGAACACAAGTCAGGGTTGAATTGACATGCTGTTACACTTTTGTTGTCGTCACTGGGAGATAACACATCCGAAAACTGCTAAGAAAGTGTTTCCTTCTCTATAGCAAAGATACTTTTACCACTATTTTTTCTTGTTCACCTTTTTAAAAATTTTTTATTTTTATTTTTTTTACTTTAATTGTAGTTCAAGTACAGTTTTCTGTCTTTTACTCCCATCCCAGCCTGCCCCCCTTAAAACTATTTTTAAGAACCATTTTAGCCCTGACTGGTATGGCTCGGTGGGTTAGGTGTCATCCCACAGAGTGAAAGGTCATTGGTCACCAGTTCAATTCCCAGTGAGGGCACATGCCTGGGTTGCGTGCCAGGTCCCTGGTTGGGGGTGTGCGAGAGGCAACCAATTGACGTGTCTCTTGCACATCAATGTTTCTCTTCCTCTCTTTCTTCCCCCCCTTCCCCCTCCCTGAAAATAAATAAATAAAAGTCTTTTAAAAAAAAGATCAATTTTAATAAACAAATCTGTAATTGGTACCTTTGCATTGGCCAATAATCAGGCAAACACAGATGAATATTGCTTTATCTTATTGTATGCCCAATCTTAGTTTTTAAAAAATTTTCCAAATATGAATTCCTTCCTGTCATTTCATTTCCATGTCATCAATGGAATGAAAAATAAAAAGGATCCTGGGTAGAAGGAAGCACAAATGACTTCAGTTATAACATAAGAACAAAAATAAAGTTACTATTGAGAAACGTCTGCAGAAAACAGACCTTCCCTTCAACTAAGAAAAAGCCAAGCCGAGGAAACTATTGCATTCCCACGTGAAATAATGAGTCCTTTACAAAATATAGAATAGTCCCTTCACAGAGACCACTAAGAGTTCCAAGGAACTGAGTGATGTCAAAAAGAAAATTGTTACTCTAATGAATTTGTTTAGGACACATTCATTCTTAATATAACTTGTCTATTTCTGCCTTACCGTGTTGTGACATATGGTGTCACAGAAAGCAAAGCAGAGTACATTCAGGGCTCTTGTGTAACCAGCCACATTGCTAGATTGCCCTTCAATAAAATGGGTTAAAGTAGAAATGCCCATGTTTTCAAATAGGAGGCTTCCCTTCAAGATGGTAACTCAAATTTCAATAAATAAAATATTGATGTGAGTTCAGATGAAGAAAGATACATTCATGCTGAAAGCATGCCATCTAAGGGGGGGAAAGTATGTTTCTTCATTATGCTTTCAAACAAGCAACTGTAGAAAAATAATGCCAGGCCCACAAATCCAAAAAAACAAAAAAAAGTCCGACAGTTAAACCAAGAGTTGCTGATCTACATGGATTTTCTCCCGAGGCTTCCTTTCAGAACCCTACATTCAGGAGATCCTATTCTCTTCTACTAAGACAAAGTCATGACTTGGGAAAGAAACCTTTTCCATCTCCCTCAAAATTTGGTGTCTCTAGGGCAACTTTTTGAATAGAGTTCTTTTTCATTCCACAATGCCATCAGATATGTTTCTGCATCTGTCACAGTGGTGCCTGTTGATGGTTCCGTGTTCAGCGTCGCATACAAGAGAGTAGAATTCTGCAAGTGGTGAATTTATCACAGGAGAGGAACTCAGACACTGCTCTCTCTCAGGCCAGGCGGCTTGTCTGTGGAAAAGATAGTTTTAAAGCACAGAAACTTCTCAGCACCTTTTAATTTACACATTTCAGCTGGTGTTCACATAAATAAGCAGCTCAATGTGAAAGTGACTCAAAAACACATGTACCCACAATCTTGCTTTGCATTCGTGTAGCCTGGGCTGTGCAAACAGGCCCGTGTGAATTGGAGTGTGAAGGCAGGGAACGAAATGGCCCAACCTGCTTTTCTTTACTTTCTGATTATGCTCAATGTCCAAGTCAGTAACAGCAGGGAGGTTTTATTCGTGCAATTTTTAAATTCTGCATTAGGTTTTTGTTTTTGAAAGTAAAAGCTATCAGGGGAAAACAAGAGTGAGATCAGAAAAAAGTAGAGGTACATATGGGAATTTCAGAGAAAAAATAGGTTATTGAACAAATGAATGTCTCTATTCAATTAAAAGAAGACAAAAGCAGCCCTCTACCTCACACATTACTGATGAAACTAAATTTCACATATTAATTCTTTTTTAAAGGAGACATAAATAATAGAAGAAAAATCAGAGGAATAGTTCTGGCCTTGGAGTAGGGGAAACCTTCTCAGCAACATAAGAAATGAGGCATGTAAGAAGGACAGTCTACTTAAAAAATAAAAATATTGAAGGCAAAATATGCCATAACAAAGACACGATGAACACCGAGGGCCTGGTGTGGAACCACGATATCTGAGTGGTGGGAGAGGGGAAGTGGCAGAACATATTGTCTTTCCCTCTTCCCTTTCCACGCTGACGTCCGCTGAGAGGTGCACCATCCTGATCTCACTGACAGCCCCACGCTCCACAGGGCCGCACTGCTTCTCGGGACGACAGATCGCAAGGTGTTGTTGGGTCTGCCTGCCTTACTTCAGCCACTGCTGCACAATCCGAATGTGGCAGACAGAATAATGGACCCCAGTACTTTCAAAAGAGTCTACATCCTAACCCCTGGCACCTGTGATATGTTATTTTATATAGCAAAAAGAACCTTGCAAATATGATTTAATTATGAATTTAAAAAGTTGAGATATAATTTATATCCCATAAAATTCACCATTTTATGGCATACAATTCAGTGGTTTTTAGTGTATTCACAGAATTGTGCGACCACCCTACCAATCAATTTTGGAACATTTTCACTATCCTCCCCCCAAAACTACATATCCACTAGAAGTCACTTCCCATTTCACTCCAAATTTATCAGTCCTTGGAAATAATTAATGTACTCTTTTACTCTGTGGATTTCCCTGTACTAGACTTATGTTTAAATGGAATTAGAGTTATATAACATGTGGTTTTTTAAAGTGGCTTTTTCACATAGCATAAAGTTTTCAGCATTCATCCGTATTGCAGCATGTATCAGCACTTAATTTCTTTTTATTGCCAGTTAATATTCTGTTGTTTGGTCCCATCGTATTTTATTTATCCATTTAACAGTTGATGAACATTTTTGTTGTTTCCACTTCATGGTTATAATGACTAGTGCTGTTATGAACTTTCATAAACAATTTTATATGGTACATTCTCACTTATCTGGGGTTCAACCTAGGTGTAGAATGGCTGGGTTCTATGTCTATGTTTATGCCAAAGTGATTTCCGAAGAGGCTGCACCCTTTTATATCACCACCAGCAAAGTATGAAGATTCCAAATTCTCCACATCATTACCAATACCTGTTACACATCTTCCTCATTATATCCAGCCTAGTGGGTGTGAGGAGGCATCTCATTTGATTTTAATTTGCAGATAATGATGAGCATTTTTTAATGTGCTTACTGGACATTCGTGTGTCTACTTTGGAGCAATGTCTATTCAGATCCTTTGCCCATTTTTCTTTTTTTTCTTTTAACCATATTTTATTGATTATGTTATTACAGTTGTCCCAATCTTACCCCCATTGCCTACCTCCACCCTGCACCTCCACTCCCTCAGGCAATCCCTGCACCATTGTTCGTGTCCAAGGGTCATGTGTGTAAGTTCTTTGGCTACTCCGTTTCCTGTACTGTACTTTATATCCCATGGCTGTTCTGTAACTGCCTATTTGTACTTTTAATCCCCTCTCCTCTTCACCCATTCTCCCACATCCCCTCCCATCTGGTAACCACCAAAACTCTCTCTGTATCTGTCATTCTGTCTCTGTTTTTCTTGTTTGCTTAGTTTGTTTTTTAGATACAGTTGTGGATAGATATGTATTTACTACTGTTTTATTGTTCGAAGTTTTGATCTTTTTTAAAAATAAGTCCCTTTAACATTTCATGTAATAGTGGTTTGGTGATGATGAACTCCTTTAGTTTTTTCTTATCTGGGAAGTTTTTTATCCACCTTTCAATTTTAAATGATAGCTTTGCTAGGTATAGCAGTCTTGGCTGTAGGTCCCTGCTTTTCATGACTTTGAATATTTCTTGCCAATCCCTTCTAGTCTGCAAAGTTTCTTTTGGGAAATCAGCTGACATCTTATGGGAACTCCTTTGTAGGTAACTAACTATTTCTCTTGCTGCTTTTAAGATTCTCTCTTTATCTTTAACCTTTGGCATTTTAATTATGATGTATCTTAGTGGGGCCTCTTTGCATTCATCCTGTTTGGGACTCTCTGTGCTTCTTGGACTTGCATGTCTATTTCCTTCATCAAATTAGAGAAGTTTTCTTTCATTATTTTTTCAAACAGATTTCCAATTTCTTGCTCTTTCTCTTCTTTTGGCACCCTTCTGTGATACAAGTGTTGGAATTTTTTTTTAATAATTTTTCTTGCTTTGCATTTATCTTTTTTTTAAAGATTTTATTTATTTATTTTTTAGAGAGGGAAGGAAGGGAGAAAGAGAGAGAGAGAGAAACATCAATGTGCGGTTGCTGGGGGTCATGGCCAGCAACCCAGGCATGTGCCCTGACTGGGAATCGAACCTGCGGCACTTTGGTTCACAGCCTGCACTCAATCCACTGAGCTACGCCAGCCAGGGCGAGTGTTGGAACTTTTAAAGTTGTCCCAGAGGCTGCTTATGCTATCCTCTCTTGTTTTAATTCTTTTTCCTTCTTGTTCTGATTAGTTATTTTTTGGTTCCTTTGGTTGAAGTTGATAGTAATCAAATCAAGACATTAATTGAGAACAACCAACATTATACTATATGGGAAATAACTGACATACTCAAAATATGAAAATTAATTAAGTATGGGTAAAAATGAAAAAATGTGTTATTTACTTTATAGAAATAACTAAACAAATTTTTTGGCTAACTCAATATATTAGGTTAAAAGAAAAAAAACCCAAATATATAAGGAAGATAGTTTCATCTGCTTATCATTCACTAACTGTTGCTTACTTGTTATCAACAAATCTCTTAGATTTGCTAGAGCAGAGGCCAATAAAACTGCTTGCTCTGATTGAACTTTGAAATTTGCTGATCGTGTATTGGGTGACAGGCAAAGACATGTTCTCTACTGTCGAGTTTCTCTGGGAGGCAGAAGTGCACACAGTGAGATCTGGATCAGAGGGGTGAACGAGGTGACATGTAACCAAACAGGAGGAGGCGATTAACTCTGTTTAGGGTTGGGATCAGGGGTTAGATGGGAGGTTGGAGTCATGGAAGCTTACCTGAACAGACAACACTTAAGCTACACCTTGCTTTTCTAGATAAGTAAGATTTCACAAGGAGGAGTGTGAACCAAAGGGCATTTCAAATATAGAAGATGGTCTTAGCCAAAGGTCGGAGAAGCAATAATACAGAAGATGGCAATGAAAAACATTATATAAATATTTATAATGAATATAAACTTGCATGGTATAGTCACAGAATCCTACGTGGAGAGCCAGTACTTATTTACAAAAATGTTACATTGGGAAAGATGATTGAGCTCTTCTGGGAAGTGTTTAATTCATCATTAGAATGATCAGCCTGTTCCTATGTAATGTATCTTTGACCTGTCCTTGTCCTCCACTGGAACTGGCAAAGGGCAGAGATGAGAGAGGGTGCAAAACCAGTGCAGGAGGCAACCTCTGGGTACACTGAGTGCAGTGAGGGACCGAGAGAGCCCAGTGAGTGACCCTGGTAGGAGGTCTGCAGAGGCGATCGAGGGGAAAAAGAAAGTATGAAAGAGAGAAAGCAAAATGGGTCTTAGGGGTTTCTGGAGGGTAACACAAGCAGTCCTTTGGCCACTTGCCCTGCTAAAAATAGAAGCAACACCAGAGACATCTGGCAAGATGCCAATGACCCTGAGCTCAGAGTTCAGGAAAGAATTCTTCAGTTAGAAATGCTTGAAGTCAAGGGTGAATGACATGATTCTAATGCGAGGCCGTATAATTTTGTATTTAAAAGTTTCAGATCAAGCCTCCACTTTCTGTTGGATTTTGAACAAGCAACTTAATCTCTATTTACCGCAGTTTCTTCATGTATAAAATGGGGGAAATAATAGTGTATACCTCATAGAATTGTTACAAAAATTAGAGAGTTTTATATGTGAAGTACTTAGAAAACCCAGGATCCGGGAGGAGAACCCAAACTCTGGGAATCTACTTTCAAATATGTTGGAAGTGCTGAAAGTTTAAACAGAGGACCCTGAAGCAATGCAGAGATGAACAAGAATGGGAAGTCTCTATACCTTCCCATCCCCCTACCACCCTCACAGGACTGAAGGCAAAGAGAGGAGGTAGTTTTAACGGAACCTATGAGCTAGAGCTCTCTGTACAAAACAACAACAAACAAACAAACAAACAAACAAAAACCTCCTTGAAACCCTGAGAGAGAGATAGCCACTTCTGGAGGTGCCACTGGAAACACAGAATGATGGGAGACACACCCTGGCTCCATCCCTCCAGTCTTCTGCCTGTGCCTCCATGTTCTGAAACCTGCTAGGAGCCGATTGGTGAAGGAGTCTGGGAATTATAGTTAGTTGGGAAAGGGCCAGGGCAGGAAATAGAACGGATACTGTACAAACAATGACGGCATGTCAGTCCGAAAATGTTAGCAATCATTATCATATTTTACCTTTGATCTAGGATACGGCAATCCCTTTGCTTCTCTCCAGAACCCTACAAAATGGTGATTCTGGGCTGATTCCAGATTCTTCTGTGAGAATCTTTGCTATGGAAGCAAGGGAGTTAATAGCCAACTATATGAATCTTAGAACTTGTAGGGTTGCCTGTTTCTAGATGGAATTTCTTACTGCAATTTAAGTGTAATGTGTTCAGAAAGGCCTGTCGTTTAAGGTTCCAGTGTACGCTAGATGTGTACGTGACTGGCATTAGGATCACATGTTGGGATCCCATTTTCTTCCTCTCCATTTTATGCACAGCTGATGGAAAACCCAAATTAGTGCAATAAGCTTGCGTCAAGATCCAAACCCAGGATATAGTTTCTAACATCAACAGACACCCTAAAGCACAAGTCAAACTTTCCCAATTCCCGTGGCCTACACCTGCTCCCCAGGTGCTCTCCGCCGAGGGAAAGGAGCAACAGAACAAAGAGAGGAAAAATTAATCTAGTGCTACTGGTTAGGAACATGAAAAATATATGTAAACCTTTTAAATATATGGTAGTCTGTACATAAATGCTGTTGTATTAACTGTAGCTTGTGGAAGAAGGAGACTTCCTATAAACTTAGAAAATAACCCTTTTATCCTGAATATGTTATATTAACATAAAAGGTGCTGAAGTTAACACGCAAATTTTTAAAAATAATCGTATGCCCCCAAATTTTATTAATGGTCTCAATGTGCAGAGTAAACTTTTTTTTTTTTTGATAGAAAGAGGCAACCAAAATAGAATACACTGAGTTATCAGTTCTGGGAAAATCTAGTTCGTATTGTAACAAACCACATTGTCTAGAAAAGAGCTGCACTTTCCCTGAACCGCCTTGTCAAAAGCCCCTTGCGGATTCCTGAAGCCCCGCCCCCTGGTTCCAGCTGCGCCTGTGGCGGACAGTTTCATGCGGACACAGACTTGGTTGGGCCTCCCAGAGTCCCACTTAGAGCACAGGGCGTGTTGTCCCTCTTTCCCCAAGGCCTCCTCCAGTGCAAGGAGCCCACTTGGCCCACCCGCAAGCACAGCCTGCAAATGTGAGGGTATTTAAACCTCCAGAGACATCCCTCAGCCCATGTGGGGTTGAGCTGGGTGGGTAAAGCTGCTTTTCCCCATCTGTCTTGGGAAGAGAGTTTACAGAGCCATCCTGAAGGTTCCTCGGAAGGTCCTGATGGAGTCCAGACGCTATCACCTACAATGGCAGTCTCATCAGTGCCCTCTTATCTTAGATTTTCTTCTTTCCCTGCTCCACTCTCTCCATTCCCTCACTCTCACTTCCTGTACCCAAATCCTTGTCTCAGACTCTGCCGTGGAGGAACTCAAACTAAGATAGTGGTGCTACCTTGAATCAAAAATACTATTGTCATCTAACCCAGGGATTGTCACACTCAGCTTTCCTGACGTTTTGAGCTAGTTCATTTTTTGTTGGGGGCGGGGGGCGTGCTGTGCTGTGTATTGTAACGTGCTGAGTCACATTCTTGGCCACTAACCACTAGATAGCATCCCTTCCCCCATTTATGACAGGCAAAGATGCCTTTTGACAATTTCCAGTGGTCCCCCATTGAGAAATATAGATCTAAGTCCATAAACCGGCCAGAATTAGCTATTATCTAAATCTACACCATATACCAATGGGAGCAAAACCAGATGCGTTCATGTTGTTTTCCATCATGATGGGTACCAAACAATAAAGAATAAATCAAAGAACAGGGAGAAGCATTTCAATGTAGTCATAATATAGACAAAATAATATATTTATTTTGTTTGTTAGCTATTTAGCGATCTATTTGTTTGCCAAATTACCATGCAAGCTATTCACATGGCATAAATGGTCCTCAATGACTTTACCTCTTCTCATCTGCACAGTTGCATCTCTCAACAGTACATTCCCGGTTCTCAACAAATGTTTAATTTACTGAATGAATAAGCCCAAACACAAGCCTACCAAGCATGAATATATGACAAGTTCGGTCCCTAAGATATCCAGCCATGTAATGTGAAAAAGGGGGGCATTTAATGAAGAAGAAACAAGGTACAAAAAACACTGTGCACAGGGCGATGACTCCCCAGCCCCTCTCCAATTAGGCACCTTGGGACCTTATACAGTTCTCCCAGTTGTAATCAGCCATATTTTCCTGAGTGTCTTCAAAGTTCTGCAATCTCTTCCCTTTCAAAGGTGATTTTAGTTTTGGGAAAAGCCAGAAGTTGGAGGGTACCAAATCTGGGCTGTAGCGGTGCTGAGTCACCTAGGTGATTTTATGTTTTGCCAAAAAACTCTGCGTGAGATATGATGCATGAGCTGGTGTGTGGTCCTGATGAAGCTGCCAATAACTAGTTGCCCATAGCTGCGGCCTTCTGAATCATCTGAGTAGCTTCTGCAGAGGAATGTTCAGGCTTCTTGCAAAATTTGATGCAGATTTGTTGCTGTACTTGCTCAGTATTTTTGAATGTCATGACCACACAGTACATGTGCTCACTCAGTGACATCTACCGCCCCCACTGACTAGCACAGTGAAGTTGTCATTGTTCATGCCCCTACATTCCAGTCCACTCTCCTTGGCTGCCAGGTTACACTGATGTTGCGCAAAACTTTCTCATTATATTAACAATGGCTGGACTTTCCGGGAAAGACCTGGTAAACAAATACTAAACCAAAATGCAGAAGAAAAAATCAGTATCCCAATTCTGACTGAGAACTGAGTCAACAGCTCTCAATCTAAGATTCTCCATCTCTAAAAGAAGGATAATATCATCTACCTCCCAAGATTTCCGGGGGACATTTGAAGAAGCTAATGTACATGAAAGCATTTGTAGTGTCAAGTGCTGTACATCTGTGAAATAATAAGCACAGAGCTGTTTGTCCTTAAAAATATAGTTTTGATCATTTCTCCTCATAGTAGAATAGAAACTACAAGCAACTAGTACAAAACTACATTTCTCTTCAATTAATAATGAGTTCAGTATTAAGTCGTAAGAGATGAGAACAAAAGAAACTAGGTGGAATGTCATTGTTGGAGTAAACATCATCTGCTGTGGTTGTCTGACCCTTCAGTTAACCTCAGAGAAAGAAACATTATGGCTAGAAAGCTCTGAGAAACACAGACCTCTTAAGTTGCTGTTTATTCTCTACTCCTTTGACCCCCTTAGTGTATATATAGTTTACATGCTTATGATTCGGTTACCTCATTTGAGATTTTGAGGGGATATGTGTAAGTATATGCATGTTATCTTCACTGCTGGTTAAAATATTTAAAATATGAGCTCTGAGAAGAGATGGTATTGTATTTGTTTATACTTATACATTTTGTTTTTAACAGTAAATAAATAAATAAGTAGTACGTTAACATACAGATTTCAATTTCTTATTTCTCTCTCCTCTTCCAGAGATTTAATTCTCTAGGTTCGATGTCTTTGTTTCAGCTACTTCATTTGGCAAACTATACATAGTTGGTCCCACTGATTCCAGGGGCAATTTGGCCTTAGTCCTCTAGTGTAGCCAATACCCTAGCAACTGAGGTCTTCAAGACCGATCTATTGGCCCATTATAACCTACAAGGGGTTTTGTATTGTAACCCAACCTGGAGCCTGGCCTTGGTAGTTCTGTGATCAGGTGGTAATCAGGTGACCACATATCCAGGGGTGCAGGGGACACTCCCATTTCATGCCTGTTGTTTCCACATAGTTATTTATAGCTTTTCCTTTCATTCTCAAAATTGTCTTGGTTCACAGACACATGGAAATAAAGAAACTGACAATGGCCAGAGGGGAGGGAGGAAGGGGATAATGGAAGAAAGAAGGGGAAGGGTCAAGTCAAGGAACATGTATAAAGGACCCATGGGCAAAGACAATGGGGGAGGGGTGTTGAATGTGGGAGGTTGGGTGGGTAGGGCAGAGGCGAGTAATGGGGGGAGGGGAATGGAGACAACTGTAACTGAACAACCATAAAAAATTTTTAAAATGTATCCTGGTGCGGATAATAAATTAAATGGTCACACATTGGTATGCATTCTCTGACAATATTGTGCCCCGAATTTTATAAACAGAGCTCTATACAAATGTCAGCTATTGTTCTCATTTTATATGCAATATCCTGGTATTAATTTTATCTGTGGAAAAATAGAACCGGTTGGAGGAGTTACATATCTCACCTGCAGCAGGAGGACTGAGATACATTAAAGACATTTAACATTTTAAGATCTCATTTTCTTCATCCACAAAAAGAGGGCTGAATTAAATTATTTCTATGATCCATTCCAGCTGAAAAAAAGCCCGTGCTCCACATCTTCCCGTATCCTGTGAAGTCTCTCTGCAATCACACACTTTCTCCAGAGACACCTGGTTCCCCCCAAATTGTCCAGTTCTTTACTCTAACTTTAATATTTAGCTGGAAGGGTCTCCTACATACACAGAGGAATTTTGACCACAAGCACATATTCCCAAAAGAGCTCTGAGTTTGAGACTGTACATTCTTGCCCATTTTCCCCTAAAACTATGGACTTACGTTTACTTTTGACATATGACACATCTCAGGAATAGTCAGCCTTGTCTGTGCCTGGAAGTCTCTTCTCCCGCTGGCACCCAGCTAACAGGCTCTCGCACTGCTCGTGGACTATGGCATTTCTGCCAGGCTAGAGGAAACTTTAACAGGCCTTTTATTCTCAGCATCCACTCCGATTTCCTTTTCCTTTGACTCCTTCTACACTTCCATCACTGTGTCTTCTTCTCATATGGCCTTCCTGTCATCGGGGAAAACAACTTTATGAATTCACCAATGCATAAAACACTTATTTTATTTTTCCCAAAACGTCTATATTTTTAAAGAAGGCAAAAAAGAGTAAATTGCTTAGTATAAAGAAACTTATTGATAGCATGAAATTTATTATGTTTGCTACCTAGGTCCTTTCTTTGCCCATCGTAGGTAATACCAGTTAGTATGCAGGTGAGGACTGGAAGAATGGAAGTTTGTTAGTCAGAGGAAGTTAGTTTTTTTCTCAAACAGAAATTCTTCCATATTTATGTGTCCAAATATCTCAAAGTAACAAAACAGCATGATGTGTTCACAAAGAGTAATAAATACCGTGTAGCTTTAACGTTAAGATGTGGGAAAAGAATGGATACGGTAGTGGAAGAATCTGCAGAGGTCAGCCAGGAGCCGGAGTTGGAAGTCAGTTTCACGCCGTGTTATGTCTAGGATTAAGCCACTGAATGCTTTTAGGAATACAGGTTGGATAAAGAGTTCTGACTTAGTAGGATCACCATAGCATCGGCGCGCAGGGATATCAAAGGCAGGACACACTAGACCCAGGAATTCTATTTAGAAGCCTAAGGCAGTTGTCTGGGACCTATGAGGTTTCACTGGCATGTGTAATAGACATGCATGTGGAGATGGCCAACGGCTGAATTTGAGACATATTTCAAAAATAAACTGTATGGGATTTTTTGACCAATAGAGATTGGGAGTAGGCCATAAGAAAATGTCACAAACTGGTGACTTCAAAGAGAAAAATAAATGTTGATTTAATTTTTTTTAAATATGAGAAACTTTTGGGGAGATAAATCTGGTAAGTGAGATAAATATAGAGGGAGGTTCAGGAGAAGGTTTGAAGAATGAGTTCAGTTTTAAAGTTACTGAATTACATTTGGAGCTGTGCAGTTATAGCTATAGGTGAAACCCAAAACTGAGAATAAAAATCGGTACCAGAGGAATTAGACAGTAGCAGACATCACGAGACCACCCAGCATTTGGAGACGGGGGAAGAAAACCTGCAGATGGGGCACTAGGGAACACCTACAGTGAAAGGGAGAGTCCCGAGTCCGCATATGACGATCTCATTTCCAACATCGTACTGAACAGTGGAGAGCCGAAAGCCTTTCCTCTAAGATCAAGCGTGAGCCAAGGATGCTCACTCTCACCACTTTTATGCAACGTGGTATTTGCAAGTGCTAATCTGAGCAATTAGGCAAGAAAAAACTAAAAAAGCATCCAAAAGAAAAAGGAAGAAGTAAAATTGTCTCTACTTGCAGGTGCCATGATATTATAGATAAAAACCCTAAAGACTCCACAAAAAAAAACAAGTTAGAATTAATAAATGGATTTGGTAAAGTTGCAGAACACAAAATCAATATACAAAAAATAGTTGTTTCTATACACTAAAAATGAGTTATCAAGAAGAGAAATGAGGTGCTATTTACAATAGCATCAAAAAGATAAATACTTAGAAATGCATTTAACCAAGGAGTTGAGAGATCTGTACCCTGAAAACTATGACGTTAATGAAAGAAATGGAAGAAGGCACAAATAAATAAAAAAAAATATATGCTTATGGATTGCAATCATTTATATTGTTAAAATGTCCATACTACCTAAATCAAGGTACAGAATCAATGCAGTCCCTATCAAAATTCCAATGGCATTTTTAATACAAATAGAAAAAAAAAATCCTAACATTTGTATGAAACTACAAAAGACCCCAAATAGCTAAAGCAATCTAGAGAAAAAAGAACAAAGCTGGAGGCATTACACGTCCTAATTTCAAACTATATTACAAAGCTATAGTAACCAAAATGGTACGGTATTGACATAAAAAACAGACACAGACATATACCTCAATAGAGGGCCCAGAAATAAAACCATGCATTTAGAGTCAATTAATTTACAACAAAGGAGCCAAGAATATACAATGGGATAGTCTCTTCAATAAATAGTGTTGGGAAAACTGGACAGCCACATGCAAAAGAATGAAACTAAAATCATATGTTATATCATATACAAAAATAAACTCAGAGTGGATTAAAAATTTTAACATAAGACTGAAAACTATAAAAGTCCTAGAAGAAAAGATAGGAGTTAAGCAACTTGACATCACTTTCAGCAATCATTTTTTGGGGGGATTTGACAACAGAAACAAAGGCAACAAAAGCAAAAATAAACAAGTAGGACTACGTCAAACTAAAAAACCTCTGCACAGCAGAGGAAACCATCAGCAGGATGAATAATCTATGAAATTAGAGAAAATATTTACAGATCGTATTTCTTCTGTTCATTACTGAAACCGGATGTTTTATTTACTTTATAATCATCGCCTCTCCAATGTACCCAGCACATTTTTAGCACTCACTGAATAATTTAGGAGTGAGTTTAGGAACCTCCCAAAAAGGAAATGAATTTCCCTTGGCAACCGAATCACAGACCCAGCAGTCTCTGTGCGCAATAGAGATGACACAAGATGCCCAACTACTCTCCCCTTTCCCTCCAATCCTGCAGCTAAAACAATCTCTGTTTTCTTCTTCCTAACCCACTGAACTTACTTGGTAGTAACTAGACTGAGGAATAGGGCCAGGTGGGATGAGGCAGAACAACTCAAGATTAAACAACTATACACCCTGGCTTCATTTTCATTGCTCAAATTTAGCCAGTCTCATTTCCCAACCAACTATATCTGCTCCTGTAGTTATCAGTTGCTGCCTATACTTCAATGGTTAGGCAGGTCATATTTATAGACATCTAACCTAACATTCCAGACATCCCTCCATTTAGAAAAGGGCATGGGATATGGATTAACATAAGCTAGGTTTCCAATTCTTTCTTTGTCACTGACTAGCTGAGTGACTGTCTATTAGTTTCCTAGGGCTGCCATAAGAAAATGTCACAAACTGGTGACTTCAAATGACAGAAATTTATCTCACAGCTCTGGAGTTTCAAAGTTAAAATTGAGGTGTCAGCAGGGCTAAGATCCCTTTGAAATCTGTATGGGAATCTGTCCTTGCTTCTGGCGGTTCCCCGGCAGTCTTTGGTTCTTGGTTTGCACTTGCATGACTCCGCTCTCTGCCTTTGTCGCAGCCCGGCATTCTCCCCACCTGTCTCTGTCTTCCCATGGCCGTCTTCTTCTCAGGGCACCAGATTAGGAGGCTACCATTGCAGCACGACCTTATCTAAACTTACCAAATTATATTGGCAATGATCCCATTTCTAATCTAGGCCACATTCTGAGGTACTGGGGATTAGAACTTCAACAAACCTTTTTTTGGGGGGGAAGCAACTCAACTCACAGGAGAGTTCAGGCAAGTTATTATCCTTGAGATTCATTTCATCATTGTAAAATGAACATAATGACACTCTGGGATATTATAAGAACTGGACATATCAGGAGGAGGACTTTGTAAAATATATAATTATCTGCCCACTATGTTGTACACCTGAAACTATTGTAACACAAAATATTATTGAATATAAACTGTAATTGAAAAAAAAAGAAAAGTAATGTAAAAATAAGATATATAAAATCTTTTAGTTTTATAGAACACAATATTTGATAAAATACTGTATCCAAAATTTGTAAATAACTGTTAAACTTAATAAGAGAAAAATGAATAACTCAATTTTAAAAAGGATAAAATATATGAACAGATCTCTTATGGAAGAAGATATATATAGAGGCTAGTAAACATAGAAAAATGTTCAACATAATTTTCCATTATGGGAATGCAAGTTAAAAGAACAACATACTATTAAAATGACTAAAGTCCAAAAAATGACAGTATTAATTGCTGATAAACTTGCAAAGCAACAGGAACTCTCCTTCGTTGCTGGTGGGGGTGTAAAATGGTACAGTCACTTTGGAGGCCAGTATGGCATTTTCTTACAAAGTTAAACTAGGTCTTAACACATGATCCAGCAATCACACTGTGTTATGAATGAATGACACAACCTCACTGAATGGATGGAAAAGCAACTGACCTAAGTGACTTTGTAAATGAGTAGATTCTGTAAGACTAGAAGCAAAAAGATCTGTATGTAAACGCTGCACTCCAGGTGATCAAGCTTTCCCGTGGGGTGCAGGTTAACCTTTCTGAAACCATTCTCCATGTGTATTGGAAGTGAACTATTAGGTGAATGCACAGCTGATAACGGAAGCCGGGTTTCCCACTGTTTGAAGGGGAGGTTACAGACAAGCAGAGCAACGATGCACTAATGCTGAATGGGAGCTGGACACATCAGTACAGATGTACGTTTACCTTCAGATACAGAAGGATATGGATACACTTGGTAAGGGGTTAATATCTAAAATGTATAAACAACTCACACTACTCAATACCATCAAAAACAAACAATCCAATTAAAAATGGGCAAAGGACCTGAATAAGCATTTCTCCAAAGAAGACATACGGAAGGCTAAAAGGAATATGAAAAGATGCTCGTCACTAATCATCAGAGAGATGCAAATTAAACCCACAATGGGATATCACTTCACACCTGTCAGAACAGCTATCATCAATAAATCAACGAATGACCAGTGCTGGCGAGGATGTGAGAAAGGGGACCCTCATGCGTTGTTGGTGGGAATGCAGACTGGGCAGCCACTGTGGAAAGCAGCATGGAATTTCCTAAAAATAATAAAAATGAATCTGCCTTATGACCCCACATTTCCACTTCTGGGGATTTATCCAAAAACCCAAAACACTAATTCAAAAAGAAATAACTTAGGTGCCCATAACCTTATGTTATGCAAATAACCTAAGTGCCCATCAATAGATGAGTAAAAAAAAAAGTAAATCCTAAAAGTTCTTATCACAAGAAGAAAAAATTTGTAACAATGTGTTATGATGCATGTTAAAAATAGGCTTACTGTGGTGATCATTTCCCAATATATACAATATAGAAAATCATTACATTGTACAACTGAAACTATTATAATGTTATATGTCAATTATATATTAATAAAAAACACTTCCTACACTAAAAATATATATAAAGATATGGGTGGGGCAAAAGTAGGTTTACAGCTGTTTGTATAGAAATAATACAATAATTAATAAATAGTAAAACTGTAAACCTACTTTTGTCCCACACTGAACATAGAGAGAAAAATGTATGGATATGTGTATACACAAAGATAATATTGCTGAGAGGGCCCAAAAGCAACAATACCCCAAGAGAAATGAGCACATGTGAGTACTGTGATTCTTGGTTTCTAATAGCACTTTCCATTTAAAGGGACCAGGCTCCTTAGAGATATGGTTGATTCTAGGACAAAAGCAGGATCTATACAAGATGACCTAGGAATACCCTGCAATGACAGAAAATAAGAAAATGAAAGAAAAGAAGGATGTAAAAATATGTCAAAGAGACACATGAGGCAGAAGAACTGATGGCCGACCTAAAACAATTTGAACAAAAAAAATAAATCAAGTAGTATTGGATTATCACCTCAAGTATAAATAAATATTCATGAGTCCATAGTGACACTAATAGACACTTGGATACATAAGGGAATGGGGAGGGGTGACGAATGTCCTGTATAGAAGAATTCCAAATAATTGATGTAGGTGATCTGCCGTCAAGGAAGTGGAGGTGAGCCCTTCATTCTCCAAGCATAGGGTGCACAAAGTAACTTCCTTCAAGAGAATACAGTACGGAATGAGGGGAGAGGAATGAATAACTACAGTGTGAAAAGTTGACAGACTCTATGTCACCCCAGAGATCAACGTGAACATCAATAGAGATGAGTCAGTCACGTTAATAGTATGTACTCTTGACATATGGAACTCTGCACTATCTCTGCAACTTCTCTGTATATCTAAAACTGTCCTAAAATCGCCCTGGCTGGCATAGCTCAGTGGATTGAGCTCAGGCTGCAAACCAAAGCATCACAGGTTCAATTCCCAGTCAGGGCACATACCTAGGTTGCAGGCCACGGCCCCCAGCAACCGCACATTGATGTTTCTCTCTCTCTCTTTCTCCCTCCCTTTCCTCTCTAAAAATAAATAAATAAAATCTTAAAAAAAACTGTCCTAAAATAAAACAGCTATTAGAAAATATTCTGGAACTCTGATATTTAGTAGGTTCAATATTGTAAGAAACAGTATTACCATTAGTAGTGGTATCAGTTATGGGAAAGGAAGCAAAGAAAAGTATTTCCTCTGCTCCGCTCACCAAAGCCATTCAACATGCGCCCCATGCACGTGCACCCTTACTGCTGTCTGATAGTGATGTCAGCTTCGGGAGGCACATTTACGCACCATGATGACTCCCGAGTACTGAGCCCTTAGTGTAGGCTGAGTGCTCCACATGAACTATCTCATCTAATACTCAAAACCCCTGTATGGTTTGTACTGTTATCGTCCCAGCTTTACAGACAGGAAGTACTAAACCCAGAGAGGTTAACAGAAACTTCAAGAGGCTAAGTAAATTGCCTACGGACTACACAGCTATTAAGTGAAAAATTTTGAGCCCAAGTAGTATGTTAGCACCTAAACTCTTTTTTTATAGTTTTTTTTTTTTTAGATTTTATTTATTTATTTTTAGAGAGGGAAGGGAGGGAGAAAGAGAGAGAGAGAGAGAAACATCAATGTGCGGTTGCTGGGGGCCGTGGCCTGCAACCCAGGCATGTGCCCTGGCTGGGAATCGAACCTGCGATGCTTTGGTTCGCATCCCGCGCTCAAGCCACCGAGCTACGCCAGCCAAGACCAGCACCTAAACTCTTAAGTGGTCTGCTTAGTTGTCTCCTATACACGTGGATGTGCTGACCCGCACCATACGCATGCACACTACATTATTCATGCGTCTCCCTCTCTCTCCTACTGTCACGACCAACATGCCTCTCCAACCACTTCTTTTCTATCTGTAAATATTCAGATAAATGCAGAATCAAATACATCAGAGTATCCCAGGACATTGGACCTTGCCCAAGCTCCCAGTGCTGTGACTCAGGCCCATTTCCCTGCGATGAAATGTGCTGTGAGGTAATATTTAAATCCTCGATGAGAAATAATTCAGTAGGCAGCACCATTGTGTCCGGCCTCTTTTTCACACCCCGATTTCCCACTCCATCCTCCAGCTCACCGAAGCAAAAACAATGAGGAGGAAGCCTTATTTCCTTCAGACAGGCCAGTTTATAGTCTAGCTCACTTCTGGCTTCATGTTAAAACAAGAGCCCGGTTCCTGGAGGTGAGGAGTTTCTGTTCCCAGTGTTTATCAATCTCAAGCAATCTTGTTTACTTTTCTGTAATTAGGACATAAGCCAGTGCATGTCAGGCTAACTGGCTCAGCTCCCCATGTATGTGACTGCTCTTTGCTCCAGAACTGGGGTGCTGGGTGCCTTTGTCTGGGCCTGTGGCATAAATAGAACAAAAGAAAAAAATTTTCCCGAGAGAAAACCTTGAAAACCAAGGAGCGATAACCTTTTCACACACCGAGGGGTGGAGGCGGGGCCGGGTAAAACAGCAAACAAACCACGTCCTTCCTTGGGTTTTCCTGTCTTCAAAGGGATTGAGGGCCCACGTGAATTCCTTCCCAGGCACTGGCAGACAGTGTTAAAATTACCCAGCAAACTCCTCGTACAACAAGGCAGCCAGTTTCTTAGTTTACTTCCCCAGGAGACAACAAATGTCCCAACCCGAGAGCTCCCATACTCCACTACGAGAAACCTTGTCAAGAGTGTAGGGAACATAAAGAACCATATGCGTATTATCCTCTAGGGCTGCCGCTCACTTGACGAGGGGCAGCCTGGGAGAGAGCAGCATCTGTGCCATAGGAAGGGTGCACAGGAAATAGCCATTCTCCCCTTCGTACTCGGTGGGTGCCCCGTTTTCCTCCTAGCCCCTCAGTAGCCAACCCTAATTAAACTTAAATGCTGAACAATGGCTGTCCTTTAGCTAATACTAGTAAGTGACATAGTCACACAGTCCCCTCCATTAGTTTGTACTTCCTTCTCCACTCTGCTTACTCGGAGAGCGCTTTGCTTTCCTGTTGCTGTACTTAGTACCCTCGACCTTGTAGCACGGCTTGGGGTGTCCACATAAGCACCTCTCACTAGACTGTAAATCCTTTAATAGAAGTGGTTCTCTGTCCTTCCTGCGCAGGGCCTTGCATCTTGCTCAGAAGTGCTTGGTGAACCATAAATTCTCAAGGCTTTCATAAGCCTTTTTCATATAAGATGTCCACAAATTCCTCGTGGACTAGATGCTGCTGTTTCTTTATACACACCTCTCCTCAGCATGCAGTCCCTTCCCCCCATCCACCTACAACCCATAACACACACACACACACACACACACACACACACACAGTTATCAACCAATTGCGGTTTAAGCAGACATCAGCCAATTAATTAATAAATATTTCATGAGATATACTCAGTAAGACTCCAGCCTGTTGCTCATCAATATTTATGATCTTTCTGACCCATGTGCATTTAAATAATAAAGAAAGCAAGAATAACAACAACCAAAATATCAAGTAGAGAAAAGGATAAAGACTACTACTGTCTTATACCTGGGGCTCTAGGAAGTAATCCTAATATTAACTCCATAAAAGAATAGTGAATGCAAATAAATATTCTAAGCACCCTCAATTAAAACCATCCTGCATTGGAAGGAAGTCAGGTAGTGAACAGTGTAGGAAGGAAAATATAGTAAGGATGTCAGCGTCTAGAGGAAGGAGCCCCGTGGATGGCCAGGGCAGGCTTTTGTGATGAAGTGATACCTTAAGCAGGCGCCGATAAAGCAAGAGCCGAGTCCTGTGGCTGCATGGTGGAAAGGCACTTTAGGAAGAAGAAATGGGAAATGCAGAGTGGCTTTGATGGGAGCATCATTAGTACATTCCAGCAATGGAGCCAGCACAGCTGGAGAGGAGAGAGCATGGGAAAGAGACAAATGGGACCTTGAGGGCACAGGGCTTTGCACAGTGAATGATCCTCTAGAAACTGGCATTAATAGTATCCCTCCACAAAAGGAAAAGGCTTAAAATCAAGTAAGTTCAAAGGAGGAAGGAAGGTGAAAAGGAGGGAAAGAAAATATTCATTAGGCTACATCTAGGTTTGTTTCTTTGTTCTTTTTTTTTTTAAGATTTTATTTATTTATTTTTAGAGAGGGAAGGGAGAGAGATAGAGAGAGAAACATCAATGTGCGGTTTCTGGAGGTCAGGGCCTGCAACCCAGGCATGTACCCTGGCTGGGAATCGAACCTGAGACACTTTGGCTCGAAGCCCGAGCTCAATCCACTGAGCTAAGCCAGCCAGGGCTGTTTCTTTGTTCTTAGTGGCTGTGTTAATTTAATTTTAGGAAGGAGCCTACACAAGTCGCTCACTCTTCTTAAAAAGCATTCTTGCAGGTCATCATAATGTCATTCTTTTTTCTGTCACCACCTGAGTGACAGAAAATGCTCACTGCTTCCATGCCCTCACTTTCCCTTCATTCCTCGATCTGGAACAGTCTTAAGTTCTGCTGCTATTAAACCACCAACCTTCCCACAAAGCAGACAAAACGAACCCCTCAACAGTCAAATCTAATGGTCCATTCCCAGTGACATCCAGCAGCCGGACTCCTCTGCCCAAACAATCGTTTCGTGGCTGTTTCAGCTTCCTTCTTCTGCCCAGTTTTGTTTTCACTCACCTCTCCTGCTACTTCTCACCCTCTTTCCTTGAGTCCTTTTTCTCTACCTATTCAGTTGTTGGTGCTGCTCAGATTCCTGTCCCAGAGAACCTTCTCACTCTAATTATTCTTCCTGGCAAGCCTATCCACTCCCTTTGCTTCTCCCACCTGCACATCAAACGTATATTTCACACAGTGCACTAGACATTCCAGTTGGGTAACTAATATAGGAATATCTCCTTTTTACCATGCCAAAAAATAACCAGAAATAATATATTAGCCACTACCTTTCACTGCTGCCCAAAGAAGAAGGCTCAAAGTCATCTCCATCATGGTGATAACTACCCACCCCGTGCCAGAAATTCTACCTCTGAGCATCTCTCTTCCATCCCCCTTCCTCTCCAACCTGATGTTACCACCTCACTTCCGATTCTCTTCCTCTGTGGTCCCAGTTGCTTACCAACTCCCCTGACTGGTCTGGCCTCTCCATTCTGTCCCCTTCAACACAACCACCTTGCTGTCGCTGCAGTCTTTCTAAGACCCAAATCTTACCACGTTTCTCTCGCCTTATCCGAGTCTTCCTTTTCATTTTCCTTTCTCATCCTAAGTAACCCACGCATTATGCCAAACTGTAGTCCCCACTCTAGAGGTATGGGTCATTCCCTCAATGCACTACGCCCCTTCACACTGTGCACCCTACTTCACCTGGAACGTTCTTCCCGATGACTCTCACCTGTTCCATACATCAGACTCAACCCCCCGCTCTCTGTGAACCTTCGGCAGCATCCCCATGTGTGCTTCCCCCTCGAGCAAGAGTTTACTCTCCTCCCATGTGCTAGCGTGACACTTCGCATATGTCACTATTGTAGCCCTTTCCATGTTTTATCATCATGTGTTTATTACATGGCTGTCTGCCCAACTCTGATATGAGTCCTTTAAGGTCAGGAACTCCACACTCTTCAGGTTTATATACCAAGTTCTAGGCAGAGTAAAATGTATAAAAAGATGTTTGATCAATATTTCTTGATTAAAAAAGAGAATAGTAAATGAGATGAAAATGGGTAAGTCTCAAAGCAGAGTCAGAAAATAAGAGAAATTGCCCTGGTTGGTGTGGCTCAGTGGTTGAGTGCCGGCCTGCGAACAAAAGAGCTGTGGGTTCAATTCCCAGTCAGGGCACATGCCTGGGTTGCAGGCCAGGTCCCCAGTAAGGGGCACGTGGGAGGCAACCACACGTTAATGTTTCTCTCCCTCTGTCTCTCTTCTCTCCCCTCTGTCTAGAAATAAATAAATAAAATATTTTTAAACCCAGGAGAAATCAAGATGGTAAAAAGATTCGCAAAGTCAGCAGAGAGAAAAACATCACAAAATATTAAAGCCAAAGCTAACTTTTGTGATCTTCTATAATCATCTAACTTGACCAATACTAGGACTGGAATTCAGAATACTCAGGTAGCAGATAGAGGAGCTTGAACTCAAGATCCAGCGTTTGGTCTACGATTCTCAGGGAACAGCACAAACCACGAAGTGCGCACGGAGCGTCCTGCTCGCCGGTGCACCGTGCCTCTCCAACCGAGATGGGCAAAAGGTCTGAAGAAGTTTAATGCAGCATCAAGTTCATTGAAAGCGTTATTTTCTTCTTACTTACAATTTTCTCATATGATGATTTTACTTCCCTTGCCTTATTATACGTGTGTCGGTCTACTCCCTTTACAGTTTATAAAGCAGCAACCTATCGTTTTACCAGATTCTCGTAGGAGTCTTTTGGATCTTTGGTTATAATTACATGTTCTTCCCTTTACTATTGCACCGCTGCCTGTAACTACGAAAGGTGACAAAATATCAACCGGGTAGCTGAAAACACTGTCTGCGCTCCCGTGGTTTACGCGGACGCACTGAAGACTGTGCGTCAAGGGCACGGGCTCTGACGCTGGCTGTGCCCGCCACCAGCGGAGTGTCGCTCCACCGGCGCGGGGCCCTGAGCCTCAGTGTGTGTATGCATCTGAAACTCAAGGGAGCTGGGCCCCGTCCTTGGTGTCCAAACCTAGCTGGGCACCAAAGCGTCTAGACGCTTTAATAAATGGAACTCTCTAACCGCCTCTCCTGAAACATCTCAGGGGATGAGGACTAGAACTCTGTATTTTAAAAGCTGTCAGGGGATTCTGTGGAGCCGTAGGTCTGAAAATCTCTAAACCAAACTAGGCCTCCAATCCCCAACCGGCTCTAAAGCCACGAGCGAACAGTTCCTCTTCGCGCCCATCGCCGCCGAGCGTGCAGGCCAGTCTGCGGACCCAGGCGCGGAGTGCCTCTCTGCGGCCTGGAGAAAGCAGACTCACCACGGTCAAGACCAGCAAGGCTCCGGAATGAATGGGGCTGTCTACGTTCCGGGCCAAGAGGACCACAGGAGAGTGTGGTTTTCTTTTCTTTATTTTCCAAAGTAGGCTTCTTAAGTTGGAAGAACTCACATATTTTCCAGAAGAGTCTAACGGACTGTTCTCAACAATGCAAGGGTTTATTATTATTTTCATCTGCTAACATTTCTCTTTGGACTCCAAAGCCATCTAAAATACTGAAGAAACCCAGTGTCTTGTGCCTTATTTAACAAAACACTTTCACTAAAAGGATAAAAATAAGACCTGTAAGAATTTCCTGATGCTCAGATGGCATTAAGGGGAAAACAACAAAGGCAAGGAGAAAACTACCTCACAGTTGCAAGTTCAGAATTTTTTTTCATTTTTACTTCAAAATTCAAACTAATAACATAATTTAAAAAAAGCAATGTATGAACCACAAAGCTAATTTATTCATTGATATAGCAAAGCACATAACATACCTTAGCAACTAGAACTTTAAGGCTTTTAAGACTACCAAAAGTTCAATAAATGAAATAAATTAATTCTAATCTTTTTTTATTTCTTTCTTTAAGTCACTGATGATGCAGTATAAGATAAACTTTAGATAAAGGGGAGTCTTTCATTGGTGGCTTCCCTCCAACGTGTAGTGCCTGATCAGCTTTTGAGTCAGTGATTTAACCACCCATCAATCCACTGTTCCTTAATCCAGCCTGGAGTTCTTTATCTTGTTCACAAGTGTGCCATGAAAAACAGCCATATGTCTTTCTGAAATCATAATCTTCAATAATTACTTGTTTCACAAGAATTTATTGAGCACTTACTATGAGTTAGGCACACGAAACATGACTAAGACAGTTACTGCCTATTTTGAACATTCTAGAAGAGAAGACACGTATCCAAATAATTTTGACAGTGCAATTCGTGTGGTTCAGAGTAAAATTTGTCAAGGTGTCAGAGATAGCTTCCATGGCAAAAGAGATATTTGTTGTTAAGTCTTGAAAAATACGTAGCATTTGCCCTTCAGTCAAAGGAAGGAGAGCTTCCAAGCAGAGAAAGCATGGAGTAAAGAGTACTTGATGGTGTTTGATTCAGGGGGACTCGAAGTAGCTCAGGATGGCTGGGGGAGGGGTGCTTTTGAAGGAGTGGGAGACACAGCTCGGGGGCAGGGGGCGTGGGACGGCTGAGAACAGCTGGGCAGCCTTCCCAGCGGGCCCTGCGTTACACTTCATGTCTTCTTTTCGATCTGGCCTCGGGGGGTGAAAATCAGCTTCAAGCCTCTGAAACATGTTAGGGAATCCTCAGAAGCTTTTTCTTCTCGGTCATAGAGAACTACTTTATCACTTGACATTCTTCGTATTCACGTCGACCACCACAGTCCAGAAAATCAGTTTTATTAATCCTTCTACACCAGTGTCCACTCCTCATGTCCTACTTCTTCCTAATTCTTACCTGTCTCCACCGCTCCTCTGCATGAGTTCGTTATTTTCTACGGAGAACTTAAAAGTCAATGAAGATATGTATCAGGTTTCTTATTGACTGCATTAACATTGTGAAAAGAATCCGTTCCAAGTAGGTAGCTCTTGGAAGATTGTATCAATGTCAAGTTTTAGACATACGTTTAGAAATAGTTATGCTTTCATATTGAATTGGAGTTTAGTCCTTGATAGAAAAGAAACCGAGTAAAAAATATGCTTTAATTCAGTTGATTACATCTCTTAAACGTGTGGCTGTTCAAACTTCAAGTCCCTCTTACAGGCACCACCAGCCTTTGATTGTAGTTTACATTAATGACAGGCAGCATTTTAGAAAGAAGTAGATGGCCTTGGAAATGCTAGGATTTTATAGAACCAAACTTACTGCAACACCAGTTGAGTACTCCAAGTTTCAACACACACACACACACACACACACACACACACACACACACACAGAGCGTGGTCCTGAATGAATCTATCCACTCTGTTGCCAGACTCAAGAGCCAGCAAGCCCAACCAATCAGGAAAGGATGTTCGTCAACTCAGCCTCATACATACTCCATTAGAAGTGGCTTTTCTGCTCTGAATTACAAAACATGTAGAGAATTGAGGCTGACCACCTACCTCACCTAGCATGGGTTGGGCAACTTCTGTGTTCCAAAACTCCCCAGATCTGCTTGTGCAACCACCTTTTACGACAAAGTTCAGAAAAACGGAGCAAACCTGTCCGGTAGGGCAGTGATCGCACCCTGGGTTCTCTTTGCTTCTGGCCTCGGTGTATCTGGCCAGCTGCCTTCTTTGTTATCATCTGTTTGTGAATGCTTTTCAGTAACCCTATTTGATAAGGTAGCTAAAAGGTCTTAGCCAAGGACATCTATAAAATTCAAATGTACCATTTTTAATAATGTTTTAATTGTTTAAAATTACTCTAGATGAAGAAGTCACGGATTTCCTGATTTGAAATAAGCAAACATCTTATTTGTTTCCTAGCACTCTGTCTCATAACAGCTCCCTCCTGCCAATAGAAAATGATCACATCAGAACCAAATCCATCTATCCTCAAGTAACAGACATTGGCAGACGCACTACATTCTGAGACTATTTGTCAGACTTTGGCTGGTAGAGTTTAAATTCTAGTTTACACTGGCTGCTCTGGAGATAAAAAACTCCACAATCACTATGATAGGCTCTGAAGCCTAGCAAATGAAAGAAAGAAAGAGAGAAAGAAAGAAAGAGAGAAAGAAAGAGAGAGAGAGAGAGAGAGAGAGAGAGGAAGGGAGGGAGGGAGGGAGAGAGGAGAATAGGAAAAATAGTTCAAATTTCAAAGTAAAAAAGAAACACATGCATAGGATATATGTATATATATCTTCTCTGCTTACTCAAATTACCTTAATTCAGTTTTACTATCTCACAGTGAGGTCACATTGTAATCTAGATTCCAGGGTCCAGTAGAAGTATACAACTTGACTATTTTTTATAAGACTTTGAAAAACTATTTGTGGAATTTATTCCAATAAATATGACATGTTTAGAAGCAGGAAAGAAAATACAAATTTAAACTTTATAGCACACATTCCTCTAATTATTTTATTAGTGTACTTTTCAATTAGTCTTAATATTATAATAGTTCACATTTGGACAAATTAAGAGTACACATCTAGACTGCTCACTGATTATGTATGAATTGGTTTAGTGTTTGTGGTACACCACACTACATAGGGAAATCAGTCTACTCCATCCATCAAACTTATTTTAATCTCTTCCTCTTTGTATTAGATCCCCAGTAGTTCAGCGGCCCTTCTATGTTACCACTTGGTTAAAAAAGGAAAAAATGGATATTCCAAAGCAATAGAATTTCAAAGGTATTACATGAAAGGCTACTCTTGTTTATAATGAGACTGCTTAGCTGTAAGAGGTCCTGGGATGACTCCGATCTCCTTACTGGTGTCTGATTGTGGTCTAGGTCACAATCTGTTTCCGGGGTATCTCACCAGACATTTGGGTGATGATTAGATCAGGACTCTCAGCCCACTCCATAAGAATATCCTTGCCCTAACCCCATACCCAGAGTGTTAATCTTTCACCATTTCTAGCATTTCCACTACATAGAGCGTAGTCACCTCCTTTGAGCAGTTCAGGTCTGTGCTGCAAGGTCCCACCATATAAATTTGGATCATTTTGCTCTCATCCTAAAGCTGTCTCTTTGCTGTTGATTCCTGGCCCCCTGCGAGGAAGGTTATTTCCATATCACCCTCCAGCATCCTCCTCTGGCAACCAGTCGTCCTGACGTGAACCTATGATCTCCTCTTTCCGTGAAATTAATTCTAAATTCTAAATGCAAAAATCAGACCCCACGTTTGTTTTTCCCTAACCAATTTTCTTTTGCATATTCTGATTCTTTTGTCTGACTAAGCAGTCCCTAAGTAGTTAGTTGATTCCCATGGCTGATCAATTATACCCTTAGATATTTCACAAATTCTTATGTGTTTTTCTAGGCAGTTTCTTAAATGGCCATGTAGTCAGGACTACACTGTTCTTCTTGTTCTTTGTCTACTTTTTCCTCCCCCACATGACAGCTTCTCTGGACGCCCCCAAAAGGACAAGTATTCTTCTATGCAACTTGACTTATTCCCATAATGGATTGAATGTTTGTGTCCTCAAAAATTCATACAGTGAAGCCCTAACCCCAAATGTGAAGCCATTTGGAAGTGGGGTATCTTGAGAGAAAATTAGGTTTAGATCAGGTCATGAGGATGGGGTCCCCATGGTGGGATTAGTGTCCTTATAAAACGAGGAAGATACCTGACCTCACTCTATTTCTCAGTGCACGCAGAGGTTACGTCACCACGCAGCAAGATGGCAGCAGCCCTGAGACGATGCCTTAGAAGGGAACTACTTGTTTGCACCTTGACCTTCTTCTTCCTCAACCCCAGAACTGTAAGAAATAAATTTCTTTTTTTTTTCAGGTGCCACTAAATGATAAAACGTTGTCCAAAAGATGAGATGGTTCTGGCATAAATTTCTGTGTAAGCCACTGAGTGCAAGGTATTGTTACGGCACCCAGAGCAGACTAAGAAACTCTCATCATCCCCTCCATCAAGAATGCCCTGACTGACGGCTTCCTCCTCTTCCTCACCACTGATAATCTGGAGGACTGGCCCTCTTTACCCAGGGGTCTGTGTGCAGTAGTAGACTGAAGGGGAGAAGACTACCTAACATCACCTCTTTGCTTGTGACTGGACGTTCTATTGGAAGAGTTTCCTTGGCTTTAATGTAGGAACCCTCCCACAGGAAGGTATGTGGCATTTCCTCACCCCGTGGTTCTGATTGACACCAGTCCAAGTCTTCAGAGGCCAGCTTCAGACTCGTGTCCCCCGAAGAGTGTCCCCTGATGGTTCCCTGCTTTTTCTAAACTTTTCTGGCACTCCTGTCTGCACCAAATGATTCAGAAATTTAGCAGGCTTTTATGTCTTCTCTTCTCCTCATGGAATTTCCCCACAGTCCTCTGCTCCTGTCTGTCCTTTTGCACTGAAGCGTTACTTTCGGTCAGCTGCTGATCTGCCACGACTCTAGGTATGTTCTTCTGTAAGAAGATGCATGTATCTACGTGCATGCGTACATACGTTCCTACAATCTTCTGCTTCTGGCCACTTCAATCTACCAAAGACATTTTAGCATCTAAGCATTTCTTTACTTTCTTCAGTACCTTAGTGACCTCAGCGAGCTAAGGGACTTTTACACCATCCCTTCAGCTAGGCCATTGACTTTTGTTTCTACATAGTCTTTCTCTGAGAGGAATTAGTAGAATCAGTCCAAGCTTCCCAAGAGCCTTTAGTATGGTGTCTGATTACCTAAGTTATCTCTCTCTCTCTCTCTCTTTATTTTTGAAAGAATGAGAATGTGGGAACACAAAATAGCAAGGTTTCTCTGGAGTGAGAAAACAAAGAAAGGAAGGATCCCGAGCCAAACGCCTCTTGCGCCATTGTCCGCGTACCTTCCCCAGAGCTGGCTCTGTGGCTACTCCAGCGGTCACTATTCCCAGGCCTGTGATTCTGAAAATCTGTTTCCCCTTCACATGTGGCTTCAAGTATACGTGGTCTTCGGGAGTAGCAGTCGTTTTCTTAACTGGTTTTGGAAAGATGGGATGGCAAGTCATTACTTGTTTTTATCATCAACATTTATTTTGCTTTGTAAGATCCTTTTACTCGGCTCCAACCGGTAATATGAGAATGAGGAAGAAGCACTTTTCCTCTTGAATGTTAAGTCCCACATATACCAAATCACACAATAGAATACAGACAGAAAGTCCAGCATGTGTCTGTAAAATCTTCATTTGTTAAACATATACTTCGCATGCGTGTGAAGAAAGGGTCATGCTGGTCAGGGAGAGTACAGTTTCACATAAACCAGTAGGTGCCCATGACCAGGTTTGGGAGTCTCAATATCAATACATGTGCACTGACTACTCAGCCATTCAATTTCCACTTTATCAGTATATCCTTAACAGTGCACGAGTTACTATGAGTCATAAAAAGTATAAGATATGGTCCTTACCCTTAGAAACATTATAAAGAAGCTTTATAATCTCACAGAGGGGCAAGATATACGCAAGTTGCACTATAATGAAGTAATGTCTGCCAAAGTCATTATCAAGGGTGAACATGCAGGGCAGAACCAAAGGGGCATCGAGATGTTCTATATTGCCTTCCCAGCTCTGAGCTACACACTGCCGAGGAGGAGAGCAGAGGGAGTCTGAGGAGGGCTTGTGTTTGGCTTGGGGATGCGTGGAGTCGGGGATTGTGTTTCCTGGTGCTGCCTGCCTTTAGTCCACCTGAGACCACATTCCCGACGCTTTATCACTTTATCATGGGGACAGGGCGTGGAAAACACATCAAGTATCTGAAGAAAGCTACTCAGGGGTTCCACATAAGCTGATGATTTGCTGTTCAGAGTTTGCATTTTTATGACACTTTACAAACTCAGCTTTAGTATTGGCTCTCTTAACAACTCTTCAAGATAGACAATATAGGTATTATCCAATTTTATAGATTAAGAATATAGGCCCTGGATGGCATAGCTCAGTGGATTGAGCCTGGGCTGTGGATCAAAGAGTCGCAGGTTCGATTCCCAGTCAGGGCACATGCCCGGTGGGTTGCAGGCCACAGCCCCCAGCAATCACACATTGATGTTTCTCTCTCTCTCTTTCTCCTTCCCTCTCTAAAAAGAAATAAATAAAATCTTTAAAAAAAAGAGGATAAAAGGCAGGCTTTCATTTAAAACAAATAGAATATAAAGGGACAGAGCAATTATCTGACTTGCCCAAGAACCAGAACACATGTGTTAAGATCCTGACAGGGGACAATTGGCCTGTCTAAACAACCCGACGGAAAAGAATTGATTGAAGGGCTGGGATAAGAGGCCAACACGGGGGTCTTTGCTGAGAGAGCTGCTCTCGAGTTTCACTACCAGGCGGGCCCGAGGTACCCCGAACCTGCTTCCAAACACTCTGCAAGTCAAAATGTCATACCCATCCCCCAAAGCTAAGTCCTCCAACCCCAGTAACCCCTGAGTCTTCCTTGACGTGGACATTGGAGGCGAGTGAGTCAGCTGAATTGTCTTAGAATTGTTGGCCAATACTGTACACAAAACTGCAGAAAAAAATTCGTGCATTGTGTACAGGAGAAAAAGGCTTTGGACAAACCACTGGGAAACTTCTCTAGCTTAAAGGATGCCCATTCCATTGAATTATTAAGAAACCTATGGTTCAGAGTGGAGACTTCCCAAATCAGAAAGTGACAGGTGGAGAAAGTATTTACGATGAAAAGTTTGAAGATGAGAATTTATACTCTAGCGTGACCAGGAGGGTTGATTGAGCATGACACATGCAGGCAGCAATACAAATGGTTCCCAGTTCTTTATCACCACAGTTCCGACTCCTCATTCGGATGGGAAACATGTGGTTTTTGGCCAAGTAATTAAAGGAATGGGTGTGGCAAGAATTCTGGAAAATGTCAAAGTGACCCATGAAAGGTCTGCCAAATTGTGTGTTCTTGCAGAGTGGAGAGAATTGAAGGAAGGGGATGGTTGGGGAGCATTCCCCGAAGATGGTTCTGGTGACAGGCGTCCAGATTTCCCCGAAGATGCAGACGTAGATTTAAAAGATGTAAAATATTACTAGTAACAGAAGACTTAAAAAACATTGGAAATACATTTTTCAAATCCCAGAACTGGGAGATGGCCATTAGAAAATACACAAAGGTTTTAAGATCCATGGAAGGTTCAAAGGCTATAATGGAGGAAGTAGATATATTGAAGCTGCAACCTGTAGCTTTAAGCTGCATGCTGAAAATTGGTGCTTGTAAACTGAAGATGTCAGATTGGCAGAGAGCAATTGACAGTTGTTGGGAGGCTCTTGAAATAGACCCATCAAATACCAAAGCACTGCACCGTAGAGCTCCAGGATGGCAAGGATTAAAAGAATAGGACCAAGCACTGGCTGGTCTTAAAAGAAAGCTTAGGAGACAGCACTGGAAGATCAAGCTATCCAGGCAGAACTGCTGAAAGTCAAACAAAGGATAAAGGCACGGGAAGAAAAAGAGAAGGCAGCATATGCAAAAATGTTTGCTTAATAAGGAATTCAGTTATACTTAAATATTATGCATTGATGAAAATGGGAGTAAGAAAATTGAAGGGTTTTTGTTTAATATATATGTTGCTTAAAGTGTTTTCTTTGAGGGCTCAGTTCCCATTGTTTAGAGTTTAGAAATACCAATATCTGTTCACTCTTCATAAAAGTGTTACAAGCTACATACACACACACACACACACACACGAGGCCAACAAGGGACCGTGAAGCACCCAGGGGCTGATGGGCAGGAAGCCCACAACTACCCCTAGGCCTGAGGAACAGAGAACAGTGTTCCCAGAGCCTGGGGAGAGCGGCCACTACTCTGAAGGAGGAGCTGCCCCGCGGGGTGGTGGCCAGACGCTGCCGGAACTATGACACAGTGGGGTGAAGCCAGCGAAGAAAGACCCTGGTCCTTCTCTCTTCTCACCCCCAGCTCACACGCCAGCACCTCCCACTGGCCAAAATAAACCGGGAGCAAAATCCGCAAAGATCCCCGACGATGCAACCAAAAGAGGTCAGCTTCTCAGGCACAGACCGGGCAGAGGGGACCGAGCGGATCTGAGGAGGTGGACAGGAACCGCGTACTAAGGAAAAAGTACCCAATTTTGTGTCTACAAATTCAGTGCTCTTTTCCCCATAGGTACTAATCATGTATACCCCCCGATGAATAATGAACAGTCAACGAATTATTGAAAAAGCCAGGAAATAGACTGGAGTCTTACGGAGATACATTTCCTGATGGCTCGTGGCTGTTCTGAACGCTTTCTCCTTGGACAGAAGCCATGCTTTGTGTCCTGTCTCACTGAGCCCGTAAGTACATCTTCGTCACTTCAAAAAAGGTGCAGCCTTTAGAGATCGTACTGTTGAGCTTCGGTGTCACGCTAAGCTCCGTAAGTCCTATCGGAGCTACACAAAACAGAAACGGAGAAAGACGATGGGAGGCGGTCTGGGTGCAGCGTAGGACAAACGTGCCTGCAAACAAGTGCGCGCCTGTGCAGGGCACGCAGTCTCACATTCGGACAAGTTGCCTCTGGGAGGGAGCCAAAGCGACAGGAGACAGAACGAGGTCCATTTCGTAGAGCACTCAAGGGAAATGATCTTTTCTCAAGACTTCAGAAATCGATTTGGAACCCAGCACTGAGTCCTGCTGGCGTCCACTGCACAATGGCACTCACTCAGCTGGTCTTTTGCCGAAGTACCAGCTCATCATTCCCACTCTGGCCTGAGAATCCCTGAAATTAAGCACCATCCTTTTCAAGTATTAGTACAGCGTTCCCTAGAAAGAAGTTAAAAAAAAAACCTTGAGTCTATAACCTTAGTAGGAATTCCGTTTACCCACTGTTCTCCTTCAATTACAGAACTTTAAACTACAAAAGGAAAGTACAATACACGAAATGCTTTTCACAATTAAAAAGCAAGTAGTTAAAATACCTTAAACCTTTGGAAAGAAAGTGGAGAAAGACACTCTAGGATTGAGGAAGAGGATGCAGAGGACGGCAGTAGGGGGCAGGGTGTCACTGTGAAGACAAACATTCCTGTTTATTTCCTGAGGGGGCCCTGACGGGGGCCTTTGTGCGGAGGTCCATTGCCCATGACCCTGGGAGCCCCCGTCTGAGTGATCTGGCCCAGCTAGCTCACATGTGCACCCTGCTGACAGCTAGGCAAACTGCCACCAAGGCTTTGACCTTACCCACAGAGTGTTCCGGCTTTTATTTCTTGAAGGAATCAAACCAGTTTCTTCAAGAAAGATTCCCTCCATGATTAAGCTAACTATGCTTCCTTCCACTGCTTAAACCAAGGCCCTGGCTTATCCACAGCCATTTCCTAGTGTTTGTTTCCTTTTCCCCAGAACAATGAGGATGACAGCCTGAGCTCTGGCTAAGGGGCCCCAACACCTGAAATAATCTTTGCCGATTACACCAGTTGGCAGGCCACAAAGGAGTACAAATGCAATCTTTCATTAAAAAAGGAATTTAAAGAATAAAGAATATCGGACGTGGCCAGTGAAAACAATGAAGTGATTAACTAATTAAAACCATTCAAATGTATAATGATTCAGACACAATAATACAGTTGGCCTTCTGTGACCTGTTTGCCAGTTAGGGCAGAGCCACGGCTCCTGGAATAGAAGAGGCGTTTGGTCAATAAATATCCTTACAGCTAATCCGGTTTCTGTTCTGTTTGCCAGTAATTTGTTCTTAAGGAGACCGGAGTATCCAGCAGGGTACCTGGCCGTAGGCGGCAGGTGGATCTCTGAGACGGAGGGCTTCTCCTCCGACTTTTCTTCTGAGTCGGATTGTCACTGATACGCCAGATGAAACACTGAAGATTATCAACCAGGACATCTTTCTGACCGAACCGCTGCATCAGGTATTTGAACCCCAGGAAGATCTTTGTGAAATATAGCCACTACTATATTTTTCAATTAAAGATTAGCTAATTTGGGGTAGCCCGACTCATTCTGTCGTGAGGATCTCCGGTTACCCAACTCCCCACTCTGTCAGTGCTTCTCCATCTAGGAGGACTTGGCTGTCTCCAGACCCCGAAGATCACAGCAAGAACTCTCTTAAACAGCGTGTTTCTACTTTAAAGATAATACAGTCACATTACCAAAAATCTCGTGCTTACTCATGAGTGAGTACCTAAAATGCTTTCTATCTTCATTCTTTCATTCGACAGGCATTCAATACAATGTTTATTTTTATTTTTATTTTTTTTAATGCTTTGTTTTCTAGTTTTCACTGTGAAATAACTCCTAGATGCCAGGCATTGTGTTAGGTACGGTCTCACATATTATCTCCTAAATTCATCACAACAATCGTGAGTAGGCAGGCAGCACCTTCAAGAGAGCTTGTGCTATACACGGCGGCTGTATCGTTGTGCTGCAGGCCCGTCCTGCACAAATACAGCTAAATCCAACTAGGTGCTTAAAATATCCAACCATGAGCATCATTGAAAACTATCTTTGCAAGTTTCTTAACCAAACAGTCTCAGTGTCTCCTTTGTACCATTTTTTTAAAAAAAAAACTCTTTTTCTGAAAGCCTGTGGTATCGGTAGAGAACAAGCAAGTCCATTCCAGAGCTCACTCACTCCTGGGGAAAATCTTGAAAATGCTGCATCCTCTCGGTCATAAAGAAGACTAAGAAGCATCATTAGATAGTTTGACCCCAATTCATCACCTGAAATGAAAGCAAATTCACACCCACAGCCGTCTGATGCTGAAATGTTTATGACACTTTTATGTCTAAAGACCCTTTCCACTTTGGTGTGTCAGTGGCCCCCTGCAACCTCAGAAAGCGGGAGATGGACCTGCATTTTGCCACTTTTAACAAAGCAGGTGCAGAGGCTATCAATGAGCAGAGCTAGGACATTTGAAGGTTCATGGGAGAGAGATTCTCAAGTGCATTTTACAAAACAAAAAAAAGTGAAGGGCAAAAATGGAATTACAGGGAGATGTAATGCGAATGTATTCAAGGCCATAGATGAAATAAACTGGCGGAGGCTGAAATGCAGTTTAGCGATACGACTGCCAGCACTGTCCTCAAGATTTTATAGTCTTCCACCTTCATTCTACAGGGGTCAGATCAGACAGCACAGCCTCTCTGTGTAACTCGGCATCGCCGCCAAGTCACTGGATCACTCACCCACTTATCATCTGACATCTGGACCATTGTATTACCTGGATCTCAGTTAGTTTTCATTTAAATTAGAGGAAGTGCTGTTTGGGTTTTCAGAAATTTGAGAAAAACACATCTAAGTTAAGCTCTCTTACTTAAAAGAATATTGGCTAATTTTCCTTTCTTTTTTTCTTTTCTTTTTTCGCCCCCGCACTATTTCCCTCCCCCAAAAGACCCTGTAGGTAATGAAGGCTTGTGTCAGACCCACACTTTGTATTCTTGCAGATCTGGCGTGTCTTCACAAATCCCTTTAAAGGACGTGTGATGTTTAAACATGTTGATTCAGACTTGAGGCAGAACGCACTCCATTCACTCAGAGGAGAACAGTTTAAATTTTAGCCGAGGAGACTCACGGATGCGAGGGCCTACAGATTCTGGCAATGCCGGGCATATTCGTCAGTGTCTCTTTAAATCTTCCTTAATGTATAAATGACACTTAAACGTCCCCTTTTCGCTGCAGTTGGCAGAGGACCTAAGACCATAACAAGTTGCTTCCCCAGTAAATGTCATTTTCCCTTAACCACAGGGCTGCAATTCAAAAACTGCAGATTTTTAAAAAGTATTAAGAAAAAATAATAACTCTGGGCATGAAGCCTAGGATTTCCCATCTATGAAAAGAAGGGGGGTTGTGACAGAGTGGGGGACTGCCGAGTGGCCAGGGGCCTGGGGTGACTGCTTTCAGAATGGCTCCGGGACCCACTCCGTCAGACGGAGGGTCCTCTGCCCTCCAGCCACAGTGACCTGTAGGCAGGGGGCAGGATCCCAGCACAACGCAATGGTTAAATACACACATGTTAGAGTGAGAAACCGAGGTTCAAATCCAAGTTCAAATACTTACTGACTTTGTACTTTTAGGCAAATTAGTCTACTTCTTTGTACCATAGTCCCTATTGTGAAATGCAGGTAATATTATACACAGGTATAGTAGTTTTCTATTGCTGGATGTCATACCCTGACAAACTTAACAGTTTCTATGGCTATAGATTTAGTGGCTTAAAATAACACCAATGTGTTACCTCATGGCTTCTGTGAGTCAGAAGTCCTCCAGGTACTATGCCCAGGGTCTCGCAAGGCTGAAATCAAGGTGTCCAGCTGGTACATGACTCATCTGGGGTCCTGACAAGGGAAAGATCCACTTCTCAGTGTTGGGGGTCATTTCCATGTGGCTGTGTGACTGAGGTTCCCATGTTGTGACTGACTATAAATCAAGGGGCCACTCTCAGCCTCTCAAGGCTGCCTGCCATCCCCTGCCACCCCGCACTCCCAACCACACAGCAGTTCGCTGCACCAAGGCCAGCAGAGAATCCTTGACCCTTTGAATTTCCTCTTTCAGGCCCAGTCCTTTTAGAGGCTCGCCTGATTAGGTCAGGCCTGCCTAAGATAATCTCTCTTTCTTTTTTTTTTTTTTTAAGATTTCACTTATTTATTTTTAGAGAGGGAAGGGAGGGAGACAGAGAGAGAGAGAGAGAGAGAGAGAGAGAGAGAGAGAGAGAGAAACATCAATGTGCAGTTGCTGGGGGTCATGGCCTGCAACCTAGGCATGTACCCTGGCTGGGAATCGAACCTGCGACACTTTGGTTCGCAGCCCACACTCAATGATAATCTCTCTTTCGATGAGCCCAAAGCCAAAGGCTTAGGGACCGTAACAACATCTGTGAAATTGTTTCACCCGGTCAAGTAAAGTGATCACAGATGGATAACCTTCATATGTATAAGTCCTACTCATACTCAAGTGGGTATGTTTTGGGGGGCGGAGATCACACAGGATATCTACACAAGAGGGCAGGAATCTTGGGGGAGATTTTAGGATTCTAAGACAACAAGCGTCCAGGATTCCTTGGGAGGATTAACTGAGTTACATTTAACTGAGTCAAACATTTTGTGCCTCCCCGCAGGTAAGTACTATGTAAATTTTTAGCATTATTATTTCCGCCAGGCTGGATTTCTTAGCAGGGCACACTGGGTCTGAATGACCCGGCTACTCATGGTGTTGCTGTGCTAGAAGCTGGGATTCAAGCCTGGCCTCTCCTGGTCTTTTCAAGTTTTTCCTCTTCATGCCCAGTGGCATCTGGCCCAGGATGACCTTCCTGAACATGTGTCTCCCTGGAGCTGTTTGTTCTGCTTCTAAAGCAGCTGTATCAGAACAGATGTGCTCTTGAATCTATTCAGGAGCACATGTGGCACGCTGAAGGCTGAAATATGGTCATAGTGATGTGCTAGATCCCTTCTGCACGGATCTCAGCAAGATGTCTTTAAACAATGATCATCACTAATCCCTTCTCACCCAGCTGCTCCCTCCCTCACGGAGTTAGGACATACCAGAAGACTGACAGTAATGCCGGCCCCTGGAACATCTGAGACCAGGGGGGTGAATTTCCCAGGCGGTGATTCCCGATGTCTGTGGTGTAAATCACTCATGAGGGGAAGAGGACGGGTGGCAGTGGATGGAATTTTAGCAGCCTCATGTCTATATGACAAGAGATTTTTAAATCATGCGCCAGTGAGTATCCTTTACCGTGTGTTATTAGTTTGTTCGTGCTGCCATAATGGAGTACCCCAGACTGGGTGGCTTAAACAACAGGCATGCATTTCCCCAAAGTTCTGGGGACCATACGTGTCTCCAGATCAAGGTGTCTGCAGGGCTGATTTCTGCTGAGGCTTCTCTCCTTGGCTTGGAGACAGCTATTCTTCCCTCGGTCTCACGTGGTTTTCCCTCTGTATATGTCTGCGTCCTAATGCCTTCTTCTGTAAGAATACCGGTCATATTGAATTCAGGCCCATCTATATGACCTTACTTTACATTAATCACCCCTTTAAGGATCCTGTCTCCAAGTATGATCACTTTTGACTGCTGAGACTTAGTACTTAAATGTATGCATTTGTGTGGGGGCCTCACAATGCGGTCCCTAACTCCATGTATTTATGAAGTGTCTCACCTCCCTACTGACCATTAAGTGCAGCGATGTGAGTGTTCCAGCATAGTAAGTGCTGACGGATGCTCAGTCTCCCCACCCTTGGTCAGACTGATATGCTTTCCACTTACTCCAGTTACTGCGAGAAGCCGTTGAGTTGCCAACATATTGGTGTGTGTTGCCTGGGGTAGAGAAGGGTGGCATCTCTGCTGAGATGGCTTCACGTTACAGTTTAGATGATTGGAAACAAAATGCAGATTCCAGGCACTAATCACTTTATTGTTCGCTGATGCATCCTTATAGCCTGGAACAGTGCCTGCACTTAGTAGATATTTAATAAGGATTTGTTGAATGAATAAGGAAGGGTTATTGAAAGAAGGCAGGGAAGTAACCAAAAATGAAGTAAATTATATAGGGTGCCAGGGGGGTAGTGGGAATATCAGAGGGATGCTTTGTAAAACATACGATTGTGTAACCACTATGCTGTACTCTTGAAACTAATAGGAAATAATACTGAATGTAAAGTATAATTGAAAAAAATTTTAACTGAAAGAATAAATAAGAGAGAAGTGTTGTCAAAGTCACACTATCCCTTTTCACAAGGGCTCCCCACTCTAGAACATGCTAAACATCAAAGCCGTGTTGTATTTAGTGCTATCGCTGTTTTCTACCTAAAGTCTGCATGCCTCTTTAAAATGGAGTCACTGTTTGATTTCAGCACATGGTTGATATATAGCAGGAGCTTATTAAACACTTGTGAAATGAGTTACAAGTCCACTAATGTAGGGATGTTTTCCAATCCCTTAAACAAATGAACAAAAATGATTGCTGGAATCTAAACCCTCCTCTTGGTTTTCGCTTCTCTGCAAACACAAAAGGCAACGTGACAATATATTACACAAATACATGATGCTTTACGTCTTCTCCTTCCCTCTGCCTCTGTCTTCAGGAAAATAAAGAGTCATTGTTCTTTAACAGCCCTGAACAATCCTTCTTCACTTGTAACTTACCTAACCATTACTTTATTAAATCATGGGACTACCATGTCCAATCTTACATCATCACAGGAATGTTCTCTGCAGTATTTCTCAGAAATGACTAGATGTGTTTCTGCTTGAGCCACCCCAGTGATGGGCAAGTTACTGCCCTGAAAACCAGCCCACTGTGCTCTGTCACTGAACCAGTGCAAACGTGAGAAAGGCTTTTCCATTCCTTGTACATGCATCTATCCCCATAACATGTACCCAGTAGTCCTGATTCTTCCCTGTAGAACCACATAGACGTGAAAGCCATTTTTTAACTGTCGGTATTTCAGATATTTCAAAGTTTCTTTTCTCTAGAGGGCCTCTATCTGCCTTTTCCCTCCATCTTTATATCCCACATTCTTCACCCCTCAGGTCATGCTGCCAAATAGTCTAGAACAATCAAGAAGTTGTTCTTTATGAAGCTCAAGCAATTTTTTGAAGCTAGCAGAAACCAAGAAGATCAGCTAATCTAATCAGCATGTTTCTCATGGGGGAAATAAGTCCCAGAGAACCACAATATTCATACGAAGTTAAGAATCCTATATAACTGGGGGCCGGAATTAGAATACATGTTGCTGGTCTCCTCTCCCACATACCAGATGGTTTCCAATGTCCAGTGCTTAGTGTTTTCAAATTGTACACAGGGCGGGGCAGAAGTAGGTTTGCAGTTGTTTGTATGAAAAACGATACCATAAGTAATAAACCATGTTTTGCATACTTGCAACTGTGGACGTACTTTTGCCCCACCCTGTACATTATTTGCATTCTCCCAACACCTATGTAAGATAAATAGGACGTATTTTTATCCTTCTTTAATAAATGAGGCTGGATGGGTCTCCGTAAGGAAAAAAGTACTTCATAGAACTGAGACAAGGAGCCAAGTCTTCTAGCTTCCAGCTCAATATTACCTGAATATTTCATAGAAAATCAATGTCCTTCCACTAAAAACTTGACAGGGGCTGCACTTGTGAGAGGCCTGGCGCAAAATAGATGGCACTCTAAGGAGGACTTTGCTCAAAAGAATTCAGTGCAGGGACTGTGGGCGGAGTGGTGTTTTGAGTTAAAAGAACCCAAAAGAGAGGGCGTGACGCCGAGGGACGAGTAAGAGTGAAAAGGCTTCACTGCTCCCGCGTCTGAAGAGGCCAGGGCTGGGAACCCGGTGTCCAGGGCCTGCCAGCAACGGGCAGGGAATGGTCGTCCCAAAGAAACTGGGGTCTCCGAGGGACAGCCCCCGCCGGGATGGTGAGAAGCAGGGAGGAAGGGGGACCAGGGAGACACGCCGGACCTCTTTTCCCTCCTGCCTCCCACCTTCATGCTGGTGTCTCCCCATCAGTGAAATCCACCCAGAGTCCGGGGAGCAAGGGTGTTTCTCGGTTCTCAGGGAAGAGAAGAGAAAGGATTGGGGGTGGGGCGCAGAAAAGAACCGGTGCAGGTGGAGCAGCCGGGGATGTCACCAGGAGCAAGCACCTTCTTCGGTCAAGCTCCCTTTGGAGTTGGTCATTAACCACGCGACGTTTCTAACAGCCTGGGAACACCTGAAGGGATGGGGAGACGGTCTAGGTCTAAGATATTCTAGACTCTTCAAAAGGTAACATTTAAAAAAAAAGGAGTGAATATACTTTTTTGGTTCAAATCGCTCTCACCAGAAAGACAAACCGTGCTACGGTGTTTAGTACGTCTCTGTGAACAAACAAACCTGGCGTCCTTACCTGGCCTGAAAGTGCTGCATCTGCCTCTTTATACTCAACCCTGTCTCCAGTCCTCCCCTGGCTCCGTTTCAAAATCTGCTATAAGCGCCTCATGGAGCCTGAACCTACCCTAGAAATTAGTTAGACTTTATTTTCCTGTTAAGTTGTGTCAAATATTCCATGCCAGAGTCACCCTTCCTTTACTTCTCCATCTGCTACTCGTTCTGGCTGTATGAATGTGCCCCTATCCCAAAATGTATAGTTGCCGAATAGCAGCATTTTTTCAACCTCAGGGCTGTGATATTTTGAGCCAGATAATTCTTTATTTGCTGGGGGTGGGTGGGTGGGGGGGTGGGGGGCGCTGGTCTGTACAATGTAGCTGTTCAGCAGCATCCCTGACCTCCACCCAGGAAACGCCAGGAGCATCCCCACAGCTGTGACAAGCAAAAACACCTCCGTGCATTGCCAAGTGTGTCCTGCAGGGAGGTGGGCTGCCCTCGCTTGGAAACCACCACTGTATATTCTGGAGAAAGAAAATCCACAGCTCACATTCATCGGGTGGCACCCAACCTCTTGCAGCTGCTCTGCAGCGATCCTGGCTAGCCCCATTAAGTCCAAATAAAATGAGGCAAAGATCATAAAAGCGTTTAAAGGGGAGAAATTAATTGGACCCTGTTTTGTTTTGTCAGCCAGAAAGAGAAAAACCCACATCCAGGTGCTTGCTTCAGACCCAAAAAATAAATTATGTACACGAAGCCCCCACAAACGCTAAAATAAGGCTTTATGAGGTGTCAGACTGTGAACCGACGTTCCCTAGCTACAGTCCCCACCGAACGGTTTTGTGTAGCTTGTAACTCAGATGTTTAGTCTGAAGGAGTCGAGGAAGAACTGAGTCCTCGGCGGCGTCGGGGCCAAGCCTGGAGAGCCGAACCACCTGGCTGTGGGGTCTCCGCGCAGACCGATCCGCGCCAAGGGGACGTTCGGACCTTCAAGGGATTCTTTTAAGGTGAACGTCGTACAAGGACATTTGTGTTTTCCAAACCCCGTGAAGTGTGCCCCGCCCCACCCCACCCCTCCCACGGCCAAGGGCATTGTTTTAATGCATCTCTGTGATACAGACAATCCTTCTAACCTCAAGTACTTGAGATGACTCGGTTCCAAAGTGTTTTATGTACGGAAGAGTTTAGTTGGACCAAACACCCCTGAGCAGACCTCCACCACTCCCAGGAGGGAGGGAGAGTTTTTATTTCTGAAGCACTAACCTTAAAGATTAGAAGATTCAAGAGTACGAAGACACTTTAGAGAGAGATTTGGTCAAAGAGTGTCTTTCTCAAAAGTTTGCTTGTGGAAGAATCACTTAGAGGCGGAGAGGATTTCAAACGCAGAGTGCAGGCCGCACCACGAAATTCTGGTTCCGCGGAGCTGCGCATCTGCACAAGGATGGGGGGCCTGCGCCGGTGGTGAGCAAGCTGACTCAAAACTCTGACCTAGTCTAACTCTGTCATTTCACAAATGGGTAAACTGCGGCCCGGAAAGTTACACCAGCAAATTAGAAACAGAACTGAAATGAGACCCCAGTCGTCCTGCTTCTGCTGTTCGGTGTCTCATCATGCAATAATATGAGAAATAACATCCCATCTCGAAACCCTGTATCATTACCCAAAATGGCCGTATCAGGAGAGTGCAGTCTGCAGGCCTAGCTCTTGAAACCAGTGAACTGTGGATGGTCCCAGAGAAGTGCCCCTGTCCACCCTGGCTGGCGCTGCGGCTGGAGTGAGGGCAGCTGCCGTGTCCGTTGCTGTCAGTGGTCTGCAGTAAGCACGGACCCCTGAGGTAAGAAGGAGGTTGTGTCACCAAAGCTACCGCCTCCAGAAATGCTACCTGTGAGCTGGTGCCCGAGCATGGACAACCGTGCTCTTCTCCCAGGGCCCGGCAGATGCTCTGACATCTCCACCCACGATGTGCTCCACTGAATCTTGGTACAGGTTTACTCAGTTGGTGTCATTTCAATCCCGGCCCTCCATTCTTGCTCACAGTGCGTTAGTTCAAGTACAGAAATCAGTATGTTCTCTCTAGACTCTCCTGGAGCCGTTGCAGCTGCCCGCTAAGAACGACTGCCTCCTCCTGGCAAGGAAATGCCTGTTAACTCACACGAATGAAAGAAGAACATGTCTAAGACAAGAGTAGATTTTTACATCTCAGTAGCAACTCTGGTGACTAACCCTGGCATGTCATATTTTTCTATTTTTTTTTCAAGTAAAGACATAAAAACATGATGACCAGCTCTCACAACCTTTTGTAAAAGACAAGATATTTAACCCCTGTATTAATAGAAAGTAATCAAATATTTTTTTTAAAGATCAGTCTTCTGAGGAGTTCTCTATCATGCTCAGCTTTACTACAGACAGTAGGAATTTAAGAACCAAACAGCAGCAGTGCTTGGACTAACGTGTGTGGGCCCAACGTGACATCTGGCCACACCGAGTGAGTAACTTCATAAAAGAATCTCAGTGGCCGTTACCAGCACCCGTGTATAACTGTCCCTGATGTCTAACCGCCATCACCACCCAATTGTTTGTTTGATCAGGTGCGCCACAGTTGCTGTATCTGATGACTCCTCAAGAGTCTGAGATGGTACTTCCCATCTGAGTTGTTCTGAGTTGCAGAAGGTCACACTTTTTTTCTCTTTTTTTAGTAAACTAATTTCGTCAGTGTTCTGTTCTCCTTGTTCCTCAGTTACTGGTCAAGGTACAGAAGGAAAAGCAAACAGGACGAGTGACACCAGCTGCGGGATAACGTGCACTTTTCTCTGTAAGCATCCTCACTCCAGGGCAGAATGTGCGTTCTTTCTTATCTTGACTCTGAAAAAGCACTAACAGGACCGATAGCGTCACAAAACACAGAAATAAGATGCCTCCAGCTTCTCATCATGCCGCTTTTACTGGAAGTAGTATAGAACTAATGAAAGATGTTAAATACCGCTTGATTTTCAAGTGTGGAAATTGCTGTTGTCCACTGAGAAGTAAGTGTGGTGAGAAAAGCTGTTTTCAGCTCATAAATGTGGTTATTATTTCATATTTTTATAGAGCCCTAAATGCACAGGGTGCTGACAATATTTGAACTGGGGCCAAGCAAATCAAATCCCTGGTCCAAAGCAGGCAGGGTCCATATGCAGGCCGAACCCATACCAAAGCAACAACTCAAAATACACATGGTACATACAGCTTGGGGCCACTGCGAAGGGAGGGCCATAGGAGGGGAAACAGCTTTAGCGAGAAGAGAAGGAATGCCCCTAAAGCATAATAAAAGAATAAAAAGCCTTGAATAGGCCCCAGAGCCTCAAAATGAGTTGTCCAAACCAGTATTTCCTCTTAGAAACCTTTTACCTCCCACTTTCCTGGCAGGAAAAAAACAAATCTACTCCTGGACCATTAATTAGATGTCAAGCGTACATATATACAATATATTTGGAAGCGGTTGTATTGATCCTTAAACACAGAGCCACTCCATCCTCATCAGTTTCTAAGCTGAAAGCTGGAAAACTCTCTTATTTAGAGGGGCCCCCAAAATGCCTTCACCTGAAGCAAAAGGAAAAATCCTTCTCCATGGTAGAAGGTCTTTGAACCTTGTTAATAAATCAGTCCAAGAATAGAGCACTGCCTTCACAGCATGATCAATCAAAGGCCACACACAAAATGGAAAAAGTCTTCCAGCACAGGGCCAGAGGCCTTATCACAATTGCTTCCTGGCAGAAAGAGTGGATAAACAAGCCCGGTCAAAGACTGTCCAGAGCCCTGGTTTCTTGTTGCTCTAGGTATCCGAATAGGAAGTAAACAGCTTAGACACAGTCCTGAGAATCGGCCAGAGGAAGTGCTGCTTCCTCTCCCAGCTCTGGCGAAGTTTGCTTATCTTGCGTCCTCCCAGCACAGCGCTTTGCATGTTGTCGGAGACCCCTTAACAAAGACCATCTTTTCCCATCTGCCTCTGACCCAATGCCACCCAGCTGGCCCAATACAGCCCATCCCCTCCCCCCCAGCCAACGAAATGTGATAAGGAAATAAAGGCATAAACAAACCCCACCAACTTCCAGGCAATGGATCCCCTAAAAAACTGCAGACATCTGGCTCAATGGAAATACCCACAATACCGTGGGAGAAAATGGGCCCCGAGGCCAGGAAAGTTTCCGGCCACATCCCAGCAGCACCTCAGCGTGACTGAACTACTTCATCAGTCTTTTCGTGAGTAATCAACCAATAAACAGTTCTGGAGCTCATTAACTGTCCAGCCTACTGTCGGTGCTTACAAGAAAAACATGTAACCTTGTTTTACAAGGAACCTAGATTTGTGTTACCACCTATCGGATGATTTTTTAATACACCATCATCCCCGGCCTGGCACCTGACACTTACATAAGGCTTTTCATTCATGCGTGCCCACACAGCATTCGTGCATCTGGCCGCCCAAGTCCTGCCAGCCAAAGAAAGCTCTGGTATTCACTCAGTTGCCTCAGCTTGGCTTTGCACGTCCTGACTTTTAATTTGTGTAAAGGTGTTCATAGTGTCAGTCCTAGGTCGCCTGAGTTCCATTTAACCTGAGATTTTTAATATGAAACATGAATGCTTTCAATTGGAGGCAACGAATAATTCAGGATTGTCTCGGAGAAATGGGCCAGCTCCCTGAGATCGGTATAATACCCATCTTGGTTTGTAAGTTGGCCTCCAGTTCTGCAACTTCTACAAAATGTTTGACACTGGATTTGTCTCTCAAACAACCAAATGCTTTTACATGCATGTGCTTCAAAACCACAGAAAATCTGGACTTTTAAAAGATACAGTTGTGCAGGGTTTTTATTAGCATAGAGAGGACAAATTGTTGGATAGCATACTTATTTTATAATTTCTTTATGATCCAACTCAGGAAATCATTCTTTCACAAAATGTACCAGATGGTCAACCTGGATGATAAGGAAGCTGAGGGCATGATTTCCTTAGCTCTCCTTCAAGGCAGAGGCGTGAAGAGCACGTGCACTGCTCTCTATAGAGCACTCATATGACTGGACAGTATCTGGGGTATTACCTTTACAATGTTGATCATATAAATATTATTTTTCTGTGGGTTCGCAGTGAACTAATCACAGCTAACATCATATTAAGGAAGTCATTTTAGTAGCAGCTTTATTTATGGAGAAAATTTCAGCCAAAGTGTACGCAGAAAAATTATTGATATTATGATTTGGTTGGAGAAGCAAAAACACATGCTAAATGAAGTCCGAATTTCATAAACGCTACTCTATGGGGGAACAAGAAAATTCCTTTGGAGTGAATATTTAATTTTCCACATCGAACTGTTAAGAATTCATTCTTTCTTCTTCTCGTATTGCATTAACAGAAAAATATAGGAGCCCTTCAGTGGACAAACTCTGTGTCCTCTTGGAGGAAAACTGAACCAAGTGGGAGTTCAATGGCTGATCAGGAATAAGAGTCTCCAATGGGAATCACCACTAAAGACTAGCCAGACTCAGTTGTCCCCCTCAGGTCACCCAAATTACTGCAAGTGGGCAGTGACTTAGGGATACAGCAGGAGGAGAAGAGAGACAGCTCCCAGGCCAGTCCTGAACATATGCGTTACTGACCCACAAACAACATCTCTGTGCTTCTCTTCTTCCACTGATTCTCACTTTCCTGTCAATAAAACAAAACCCACTCAGTCAGGTTCCAGCCAAGAAAACAAGAATGCGGGGATGTAATAGAGGAAGTTTTGTTACAGAGGTTGAAAGAAGGACTGAGAAGCAAAACAGGGGACTACAGGGTAACCCAGGGATCAGCAAAAGCAAGAAGCTGGCACTTCCCTAAGTTGGAGGGTCAAGTACAGAACTACAACCAAACTAGATGGATTCAGTGATGCCTAGTCTCAGCTGCGTAATGGAATCTATGTGGCTTTACTGTTCCCCCCCACACATCAGTCCTCCGCATCGCTTCCTCTCTGGGGAACGTTTCATCACTTAAAGAGGAAGGTGAGTTTGGAGAGTGAATGGCTTATTAAATGATAGTACTCACTGAACTTAAAAACTCCAGTCTGTGAACGCATCATTCCCGCAGAAGGATGCTGTGGTTTTCAACATCAGCGGTTCCCTTCCGAAGCCTTAATAAGACACATGGAGGAAATATGAGAGCAACAAGTGATTTTATTTACTGTCACTCAGTTAAAATACAGAACAATGGTTCTACACATCTTCGAGTTTTCTTCTAGGGCTTCAGAAGTTTAGATCATCACTACAACTTTCTTTCACCTTGAGATGACACAATTTCAATGTCTAAATGAACCATGTTGCCCCTTCTTCCAAGCTAGAGTCTGACGTCCAGTTTGCTGTGCCTCTGCACCAAGAACAACGACCTTTCCCATTCACAGCACAGTTGGGCCTATCAACATGACAGACACATCAGTCAACACGTTAAGTCTGTCAACACTGAGGTCAGCAGAAGGCAAAGGTGGACAAGACGCACTCAGTTTCAGTGTGTCATTAAAATTGTAAGGGGTTGCTCCATTACAATGCAGTCGAACAGCAAGCACGATGTTTACGACTGGATTCCAGTAAATCCAGTCGGGATTTCTGTATGGTCTCCACCCTGGAAAACCAGCCTAAATTCTTGTACTCGGGCTGTGTTCCAAGAGACATCATAATTAGATCCCAGAAGAATACATTGCAGCTGAAGAGGATGTCCCCTGCAGAATTACATGGAGGAAAAGGCTGGCCAAAGCAATGTTCGCACTCATGCAATTACGCAGTTAATTGCACAACATGCAATTATTAAGGCTAAATGTATGCTAGGATTAGGCTAGTCTTAAAAAAAAAAAGAGTGTAGTTTGAGAAAGAAAACATAATACTGGGGCAGACTCTCGATCAACATAACCATGTCTCATTTCCTTTTGCAACACTTGCGTGCAAGTTCATCGAAACAAAGGTTTTGGCAGATTTAAAAGCATAACGGGAAGAGTGATTAACTGTAGGACGTGGCACGTTTTGGCCCTCATGTGGAAGGCCATCATGGACACTCAGCTAGAATCGCTTGTGGTTTTAGTCGAAGAGCCAGAACCTCTGCTGTCGTTCATGTTCCCCAGAAAACCTGGGGCTTTCAATAAAGGAACTTAACAGTGGATTCTTGCAATAAAATTATGAAGCACGGGAAACATTTGTGGTTGGGGGGGAGGTGAACAAAAAATCACCTTTATTGTGTTTTATCTGCATCGGCCTTTGTACCAGGTGGTGGTGGTGGTGTGTCTGTTTTTCATCTGCTACCTGATTAATTTAAATTTCCAGCTCAAACAGTGAAAACATTTACTGAGTGCTTGTGGAGTACCAGAGCCTGTGAGATAGCAAACAAACATTTAAATTAGTAAAAGTTATTGGCCAACATTAAAAAAAAATTTTAAATACTAGAAAGAAGCAAGTCCGTATTCTTATATACTTATTTGTTCTTTCAACCTCTTTTATAATAAACAATGTTTCAGATACTAGGATGAAAGGAAATTTAATAATATTATAGTACACTTGAAAATCAGATTTAATTTTGTTAGGTAATAATTTAAAATTCTTTACTTTGTAGAGAGACATTGTAACCTTAAGATTTACTTTTCATTTTGTCCCTGTATAATTAAACGATGTAAATGAACAATGTCATTGCATTTCATGTAACTATTATTAAATTCATATAAGTAAATAATGATTTCTAATAAGCGCTTTAACTTTATGGGGAGAAATGACATCATTTTATGCACAAAAGATGACTCTTGGGCTATACACATAGATTTTTGTTTCCCTCCAAAAGATTAAATCACAAAGATAAGAAATTTAAACTCTTTGGCCTTAAAATTAAATTCAGCAAAACTTAATCACAGTCTGATAACATAGAAAGTATTTCATCACTTTACAAAAGTGAGTAAGTATTAGAAACAACTATTCTAAATGCAAAGCAAAGAAGCACCAATCAGTAGTAATTGCTGCCCAATAAAAAGTCAGAAAACTAAGGGGCATCATTTGTGTTGGTAAATATCCTAACGGGGAAAGCAAGTCAAAGGAATTTTAGTAAGTTAGATCCTTGCCTTGTAAGACTTTTTCTTTTCCTTTGGTGGGTATAGAAATTATTATAGTTAAATAACTATAATTACTTAATCATGTAATCTCCAAACAACTGTTTAATAAAAGTGCCAAATATTTGGCTTATTTTATTCTACAAGGCTGTAAACTCTTTCAGTGTAAGTGGCACATTTCTTAATTTTTCTGTATGTCCCCAGAAAAGGCAACTCAGACCTGGGGAAACAGTAACCAGGCAATAAATGTGTTAAAGAAACAGCAGCTAAAAAGAACGCTAGAAAAACAAAGTATTGAACTGACTTTAATCTGGATATATTGGTTATATCCCCAACAAATTCATTCTTATTTTTAGGGAAAAATTTAATGAAAACTGCATTTCCCACACTATGGATGAATCACTCTCTACTTCTTCGGCACAAACAGTTGCCTTTGAGAAACACCGCTCTGAGAAATAGCTACAATTTGTCAACATTATTAAATCTGCCTCTATAACCCTAACAAACGTGACTGAGACTTAAGCTATAAATCTTCTGGTTATTATCGGCGTTAGCCAAAAATAATTGATAGCAACAGCATCTTAGATTTAGGTAATGTTTTAATTTTTTCCAAGACTACAGGTTTTACTTCACTGTTATTTCCAATGCTGCCCTATAAACTAGGGAAGATTGCCCTATTCCTATTTTACTATTTACTTGATTAGAACATAAAGTGATTATGTGAAATCCCCAGGTGTCAAGGTAATTTGAAGAAATCTGGATTCCAGCCCTAGGTTTACTTTGGATTTCCCAGGCAAGGCCAGAACTTGTGCTAATGCCACAGCAACGACAACATTCACGCGTCCGTCTCCCAGGAATGCAGCTGTGCTGTGCTCGACGACTTTTCCACTTGATACAAACCCAGTACAGACGCAGGATTGGATTGCTTCCCTTACACCTGATGTAGCTATCAGACGAAGAGGCTAACGTTGAATGTGTGCCTAGTGACACTCTCCCTCCCTGTTTTATAACAACGTCAGAGGCACGGGCATGCATTGCGGCAGAGCGACTCGGCACATCCTGCAAACGCACCCAGACTTCGAATGCTCAGTGCTGTGTCAACACCGTAGCAGGCTGACTCCAGAGTGGCCGGATGACGAGGAGCTGTGACAAGATGCGCCAAAGGGTTCCTTATTCCTGATTCCCTTGTAAGTATGTTTAAGCCTAAAGTTCTTTCTAAGCATATCACACAGCAAAGAGGTCACAACTGTTAATAGCTGGCTCTAGATATCTCTTGACAATAAAAGGATTAATGAGTTCTTGTGAGAACTTTCACCCTTACTACCTCAGAGGGATTTTATTGCAGTTTATGTAGCAGGGTTTTTGGCAGGGTTTTTGTTTTTTTATATATTTCAATTACAGTTGACATTCAATATTATTTTGTTAGTTTCATGTGCACAGCATAGTGGTTAGATATTTATATAATTTACAAAGCAATCCCACCTCTGATATGTCTAGGACCCACCCAGCACTGTACAGAGTTTTTACAATATTATTGATTATATTGCCTGTGCTATGCTTTACATCTTCATGACTGTTCTGTAACTACTAATCTGTACTTATTAATTCTTTTACTTTTTCACCCAGTCCCCTAACCCTTGCTATATGGCATGTAACAGGATTTTTTCTCTTAAAGCAACTTTAATCTCTTTCCTCATATACATTTGTAGTCCCTCCCCTCCACAACTACCCAGTTTAATAAGGGGCCAATTTTAAGTAAAAAATTATTATATTCAGCATAAAAATACTTCTCTCAATAAAATTTTAAAATTTATTTCTCAAGTTCTTTTGATGTTCATGCCTACCAGGAACACAATGTAACCCCCAGAAAAAAAAACACTTAAATATACTCAGTAAAACTCTTTCAGAATTAAGATTTGAATTCTTTGATCCCAAACTTAGATTATACTCTTCTCTTTGGTTAACTTGATTTTCTTGGGTACTATTTTTTAAATTGATTCAACTAGAGAATCTCTTAGAATATTTTCAAACTACAGCTTAATATTAATTTTAAGGGGAGACTTCAAAAATGACAAATATGGTACCATATATTACACAAATTAAGTAAAGATTTAATAGAAAGATTTAGTAGAAAAGAAACAACAATGAAAGGAAAATTCTTTCAGAAGTTCCCATTATCTGTTAGGTATCAGATGACACCTTCAGCTCTAGAGAATCATTAAACTGAGCTCCAGAACTTAATCTACTGGAATGGATTGTACTGATGCATCTACCTGGAATAGTTCAGAATGAGGGATATAGTAAATTGTCTCTCTCACTCACTTCTTCTTTAGCCATGTTTTTAAAAATTAAAATGTAAGCATTTGAAAAATCTTCCAATAGAAACATATTAAAATGTTTCCATGAAATAGATTACTGTTTTTTTATTTAATTGCTGAGCAAAGTAAAAGTGGCACCTATTTATTTAAAACAGCGAAGTTAGAAGCTGTTAGCAGGGCCCTTTTCACAAGTTTTAAACTGAGTTTTTAAATGGTAAATAGTTCAGAAAACTAATGACCAAAATTAAACAGCTGAGATTAAATTTTAAATTACAGCAGATCTAAGAGCAGATATGGAATGTATTTTACAGTGTTCCAATAAGTTCACTGATTCATTTATCAATATTACTGTTATTATAATTGAGCATCAACTATGTATACCACAGACTCGTTTAGGTGCTGAATATACAATAGTAAACTAAACAGTTTGTGATGGAGTTTACAAACCCACTTTTAAAGATAAGTTTCTCTTGGAAGACATAGCTAAGAGTGGATGCAATAATCTCTCTTCAAGGAAAACCACTCCAAGTGGAATTATAGACTATTGGAATTAACGTTTAAAGACCATGTGGCACAATTATTAGTACAAGGATTTCAGACCTCAAGTTAAAAATCAAGAAACACAGCCCTGGCTGGTGTAGCTCAGTGGATTGAGTGTGGCCCTACGAATCAAAAGGTCACCAGTTTGATTTCCAGTCAGGGCACATACCTGGGTTGCAGGCCAGGACCCCAGTAGGGGGTGCATGAGAGGCAACCACACATTGATTTTTCTCTCCCTCCTTTTCTCCTTCCCTTCTCTCTAAGAGTAAACAAATAAAATATTTTTTTAAAAAATCAAGAAACACGGATTTATTTTTCTTATTAGTTTATTAGTATTCTTTAAATAAACCTTGATGACACAATTCATATATTCTTTAAGCTTTGGTAACCTTGAAAAGCCAAAAAGAACATCATAGTAGGTTGGAGATTAAAACCTGGCACAATTAAATAAATATTTGGGGAAGATACAGGAAACAGTAGAAATATAAGTAAAGCAAGTACTAAACTATTCCATTTTATTTTTCATTGTCTAGTGGAAAATTAAAATCTTAAAAGCTCACTTTCCCAGGAAGCTAAATGTGTCTTGCCATTTAAATGGCATTTAGAAATGTCTTCTGGCAGCAAGGTGCCCATGATTTCATTCAACAGGCGAAGAGGAAAACAGACAAAATGGTCTTAAAATAAATTTTATAGTTAAAATAAAAGGCGGGCTACTTACATTCACTTTTAACTGAAGCACAACTTACAGTCCATGCACAAACTTAAGGATACAGCATGATGAATTTTTACATGAGTGTGTTTTCATGAAAACACCAGGCAGATCAAGATATAGAACATTATTATCACTCCAGCAAGCCCCCTCCTGCCCCCTCTCAAACACTGCCCTCTCAATGTAATCAGCATTCCAAAAGTCCACTATTTGTATAAATGTAGAAAGTTCTAGAATACCTGTAGAAAGAACTGTGTCTCAGTCTAAGTTTTTTTAAGATTTTATTTATTTATTTTTAGAGAGGGAAGGGAGGGAGAGAGAGAGAGAAACATCAATGTGCGGTTGCTGGGGGTCATGGCCTACAACCCAGGCATGTACCCTGACTGGGAATCGAACCTGCGACACTTCAGTCTAAGTTTTATAACTATCTAAGGTGTAATGTATTCTGCTTGGCCTCTGTCAAGAAAGAAATAAGTGATAAATTTTATGATTTATTACACTATGCTAAGTACTTATTACATATATTAAGCATAGTCACAATGAAATCAGATTGGTAGTCAGGAAGAGATGATGGTAAAGCTCATTTTTAGAGGACACTTATGAAAGAATTAGCTAGAAAAAAGCTGAAAGAGAATGACGTATAGAAGGGGAATATGAATGAAAGAAGATAACTGTGTATGTGAGACCATGACGGCATGGAATCTTGTAACATATTAAGTAAAGTCTGTTTGTGAGACTAGTGGAGAGGATTCAGGTGGGGAAGTAGTCAGAGAAAAGCTGCAGAGTTAACAAAGAGAGGGATCATGAGGGCCATGGGTATAAAAATAAAATTGAACTTCAGCCCCAGCTGGGTAGCTCCACTGGGGGGAGCCTCATCCTGATTGCCAAGGCTGAGTTTGATATCCAGTCAGGGCACATAGAAGAAGCAACCAATAAATGCACAGATAAGTGGGAAAACAAATTGATCTCTCTCTCTCTCAAACAAACATTAAACTTCATTTTGGACACTAATAAGTCTGAGCCCAGACAGTCAAAAAGGGAGATGGCATCCCCAGGTATCGTTTTTAAGGAAGATCACATTGTGGACGATGGTTTACTTATCGGAGAAGTAGAAAGACTGAAGGCAAAGGAAAGCGGTGACTGCAGTAATCTGGGTGCGGAGGGAAGGGAAGCTGCGGATCTACACAGATTGTATCAGGGAACAAGGAACTAAAGGCATTAGCTAGGAGGATGTTAAACAGGTAAAATCTAAAGGACACACTGACCCACTGGAAATAGGAGGGAAGTAACTGAGGGGTTCTGGATTGGGCAGTGATGGTCCTCTGCACTGAGATAAGGCATCCTGTTCACTGTACCTGGAGAAACGATGATGAGTTCGATTTTAGACATGGTCAGTTCCAATGCCTATTGGAAAAATTGAGATGTGTAGAAAGCATTTCGATAATAGCAGCTAAAACTTCTTGAACGGCTACTGTATGCCAAGTTCCTTCTAAAGAATCACACTATATAATTGAAACTAACGTAATATTGTATACCAACTGGAATTAAAAAATTAATTAAAAAAGAAAAACAATGGGAAATGCAGGAAGAAACATCGGCCGATAGTCTGAAAAATCTAGGTTAGTTCAAACTGATACGTGGTACAGTGGTTTTAGGTCACCTCAGTTGTCAGAGTTCATGTTTGCGTTTTGAAAATGAAGGGTCTCCTTTTCTTTCGGCAGCAAGGTGGCAAGATGGCAGTGCAAATTTCCAAGAAGAGGAAGGTTAAAAAAATAAATAAACAAATAAAATGAAGGATCTAAGAAATCTAACTTAAACTTACAAGACAACAGACTTCAAAAATAAAGGCAAATTGACTGTTGCTGGGCTAGAACTACAGAGAACGACAATGTCCTAACCTTAGTGTGTAATGGGAAAACACAAACTAACCCGACTATAGATGTGCTGACCTGACAAGATACCACAATGAACAGATGGCAGCCATGTATAGCCAAAGTGGAGAACTTTTTCTGTAAAAGAACGTTTGTAGCAGGGAGTGGAAAATGAAATTTAATTTTGGAAGAAGGGGATTTGGGGTTGGGAGATCATTGAGTCATTTAACAAATAGATAGTGAGGTTCTACGTGCTAGGGACTCTGTGTGCTTTGCACCGAACCTTTGTACCAGTCCTTGATAAAGTTAGAAATCTTGTTCTTCTCGAGGCCCACCTTCCTCTTTCCCTCCTTTAAGTTTCTGCTAGTATTCAGCTGCTTTCTTTACAGAACATGAAATCCTACCAGGTTCTCAAGTCCCACCTCTTCCCCAAGACATTTCCTGATAATTAAGAAGTGTTGCTCCTTCTTTTCATCTACATTTATTTAGTGTCATCCATCAGTGTTGGGTAATCCCTCCCTCACCAAAGAACTTGGTGTTTAGCTGATTGGAAAAGTAGGGCTAAACATCCAATCCCTGTATAAGTCCACAGAAAGGGAAATTTTTTTTAGCAAATGATAAAAAAAAGTTTCAGTTCAGCATTCCTTTAAATAGTGGTTTATTCCTGCATCTCATATGTTAGCATATAAGTATATTCTCTCATCAAGTTTCTTGGAGAGAAAGAAGTATTTGTAAAATCAAAATTTTTTATTTTAATAACAGCCGTGATATACTCTTACTAAGAAAAAAAATTATAAGGCAGCTTTTATTTTTTAAAAAAATTGGTAAGTGTTAGGAAGGAAATACCATTCAGGATGAGTGTATCTGACCTAAACTGGATGGTCAAGGAAAGCAGGTTAAAGTGGTTATATACAGTTACTTTCAGCAGCTAGGGTCATTCATTTTCTGCTCCAGTCTTCAGGGAGCTGGCATTTGTGATTGATAACTATCTGTCTGTAAAAATATATGGAAATATAGACAAAAGAAATACACACAAGTAAACATGAGATTATTCTGTACTCTTAAAGAATAATCACAATTTTCGGTATGCCAAGGCTCAGATTTGTTTAAAAAAACATCTAAGTGAATTCTTGTTTTTGTTTAATTTCAGGTCTTTTTCCAACATTTTTCTGAACTATAGCAGATTAACCGACTTTAACAAAGCAAGGATGGGTCCATTGTTCACATTACTTCAAAAGTTTCCCTGTACAGAGTGCTGAAAAGTTGATACCTCCAGAGAAAACTAATCAGAAGCACAGCTGTTTAATAGGAATGAGACACTATGGAAAGCAGAGACCTAGGGAAGACGGCAGCCAGGAAATTTTCCCGTATTGGATGATTTTCCGATAGAGCACTGAGAAAATGAAGCCAGGAACATTTGGTGTGCTGGTCAAGTGAATGCGTCCTGTCACTTCGGACACTAGGCCCCCAGGATGACGTGCCCACAATGGTGAGGACCTAGCACTTGGTCTTGTAGGCACCAGTGTGTCACTGTGGAACTAAGTATTGATTTAAAAGTAGAGCTAGATGTTATTATATTTGATTCTTGCCATTTGTAACCAACAAGGTATAGGGATCTTGGAGGCTTAACTAAGAGTAAAGTCCTTAAGCTGACAACATACTTTATTTTCCTCCCCCCAGTCCAAATCAGAGCGTCATGGCCCGCCAGTAACCGGGCATTAAGGGGATGAGCCTGGAAGAGTGATCCCATGGGACAATCCGGTCAAACGCAGCTGCAAAAAACAAGCCGCCCCATCTGGAAAAAGGCTGTGATAGACAGAGAGCTGGAAGGGCTCCCAAGAGAAATGGTGAATTCCTCACTAGAAGCACTTGAGACAGGCCAGCACGCAGCAGGGGCTGCTCCAGCCGAGGCAGGGTACACAGACTCCTCCGGTGATGACTGATGCGGCTTGTTCTCCCACATCACAATGGGTAAAACAAGCCATTAGAGTCATGTCATTATTTCCATGGATGTATCTTGGTGTATTCTTTTTGTAAATTAAGATTTTCTGACACAAAATTGGCCCCACACAGCTCCTGTGAATGTCAACACAATTCTAAGAGTGGAAAGTGGGGAGTAATCAGTATAAGCCAGTTCTCATGTTTAAGTTCATCCCTGTCCTCAGTTAACATCAGGTCAGCCTCAAACGATCTGTAACTCCCTTTCCAAACCAATCACATCATTTTATTTATTTAGCAACTTCAAGTAGAGGTAAAAAGTAAAGACAACAGAAAGTAAAAATGTCATCATCTCCCTAGAAATGAAAACAGATAATAAAGACTATTTGTCAAGACAAAGACATACTTTTTTTTTCTTTTTTGGTCAAAATTTTGTTCGGGCGGAGGGCAGACCAGCATGGCGGCACAGGGAGAGCCTGCAGCCACCTCCTCCCAAGGAAACACCGAACCACAGCTCAAGAGGGAACAAGTCCCTCTGAAAAAGACCAGAAAACTGGCAGAACAGCCCCTTGACAACAAACAATGAAAGTGCCACGCCATGATGGGTGGGAGAAGCAGAGATGTGGCCTTCCCCAAAGCTCCATCCCAGCGTGGGGACCCACGGCCAGGGGGAATCTCACAAATCCAGAGTCTCTTCCTGAGAAGCAAGGGGCTCGTGCCCTAGGGTGAAGCACCCTGAACTTGGGCATCTGCCCTGGACGGATGGGCCTTACAGGAAATACTGAAGGGACTTTGTTAAACTTAAAGGAAAGGGCACTAATCAATAACAAAAAGTAGATATAAAGTATAAATCTCACTGGTAAAGGCAAATATACAGTAAAGGTAGTGGGTTAATCATTTGTAAAGCTAGGATGAAGGTAAAAGACAAAAGTAGTAAAAATAACTGTATCTATAATAATTAATTAAGGAATATACTAACTAAAAATGTAAAATGTGACATTAAAAATAAAACATGGGGGAAGATGTAAAAATGCAGAGTTTTAGAATGCATCTAAACTTAAGTTGCTATCAATGTAAAATAGACTATTTACATACAGTTATATGTAAGCCTCATGATAACCACAAAGCAAAAACCCATAGAATTGTAGATACATAGAAAACAAGGAGAAAGGACTGTAATCTTAATACTAAAGAAACCACAAGACCAGAGAGCAAGAGAAGAAGAAAGGGTCAGAGAGGAACAAAAAGTCGAAGACACAGAGTGGCTGAATGGATTAAAAACAAGACCTGTCTGTATGCTGTTTACAGGATAACTGCTTCAGAGGTGCAGACACACAGAGACAGAAAGTGAAGGGATGCAAAGAGACGTTCCATGGAAGTGCAAACCAAAAGAAAGCTGGGGTAGCTACCCTTACATCAGACAAAATAGACTTTACAACAAAGACTGTAATAAAAGGCAAAGTAGGGCATTACATAATGATGAAGGGGTCAACCCACCAAGAGGATATAACATTTGTAAATATTTATGCACCCAACACAGGAGCACCTAAATATATAGAGAAAATAATAGAGCTAAAGGGAAAAACTGACAGCATACAATGTTAGTAGGGCACTTTAATCCCCCACTTACATCAATGGATACATCATCCTGACAGGAAAGTCAATAAAGAAACATCCTTAAATAACATACTAGTCAGGTGTTCTTAATAGATATATACAGAACATTCCATCTAAAAGCAGAATACACATTTTTTAAGTGCGCATGGAAAATTCTCCATGATAGACCACATGTGTAGCCAAAAAACAAATAGCAAATCATTAGGTTGTACACCTGAAGCTATTCTAATGTATGTGTCCACTGTATCTCAAGGAAAATAAGTGCAGGCCAACAAAACACATCTGAAAGCTAAGTGCAACCAATAGGCTAGCAGTCCTCGGCCCTTGCTGTACAGGTGAGCTTAGTCTTCGTTCACGTCTCCCACCCACCCAAAGCTCTTCTCTTCTTTATGTCAGAGCATCTCTAAGAAACCACCTTGTAGTTCACTTTTACCATGACTGTAGCAAAATGAGGTCGCCACAGGAATCCTGAAGAATTTCAAATATAAAATGGTTAGGTCACCACACACGCATTGGAATAGTCTTACTGGCCCAACAGCCAAGTACTGAAGTATGTCCGGTCCATGCGATTTCCATCATCATGTAAACACCTGGAATTGTGAGTTACATTTTGTGCCAATTTTGACCCAGATCTATTGAAATGCTTCTTTCTGCCTACAAACAACACTACAATGTGTATTTCTAAAACACAGCCAGAAAGCAGGAAGCCTAGTGTGTAAATTACTTTAGAGATGAAACTATGTCTTTGAATTTATCTTTGAATCCAAAACATTTAGCACCATGTACACAGTCAATGCTTACTTTAAGTTAGTGGAATTGGTGTGAATATTAATTTAGAATTTCCTCCAAAATGGTCCCTGACACAAGGAATTAAAAGTAAATTTATTTCAGAAACGATCTTAGGAAGCACCACAAGATAATGAAGAAGTGAGACAGGGAAGAAGAGGAAGACAGTCCAGATAACCACGTGGGCGGCTGGGCTCAGTCCTCCTGGGACCTCTGGGAGACCCCCTGGAACACGACTTAGAGTGGCCAGCTCTGAAGGGGGAAGAAACCAGGGTGCTGGCAACTGTCGTGGTTGTTCCAGGGGATGGTAACCCCCGGCGTGTCTGGTTTGACTGTGTGGGGGATAAACACACGCCCTCCGCCAGAGAAAGCTGTCAGGCAGAGTCTTAGGCATTTGCAGGAAAAGCGCTTTGGAGAGGATAAATGCTCTACTCTGGCATGCTTGTGCATTTGAATCTCTGATACACACAGAACCAGTCACGAACACCGGTGAGAGAGGCACCCACCGGAACAGCCTACAAAAGGTGACCCATGCTCCTAGGGATGCTGGGTGGGGTGGGAAATCTTCTGCTGTACCCATTATGAGAAACTACCTTGATGCGAAATATCTGAAAATAATATGTAGAAACAAAACAGCACTGAAAATAACAGATAAAATGGCACAAGCATCTTTAAGTGGACAGCTAAGCTTGCAGAAAAAGGATGGGCGGTCTCCAGGAGCCAAAACAAAGAGAAAGCCGCAAATCAGAGGGAAGCCAACACCGAAGCTGTGTCTGCCCTCGAAAAACAGGCCTGTTTTCCTGACCAGAGAACCTGGGCTTCAGTGACTGCGTGGACACCTGGCCCCCGCATCCCGTGCTGTGCAACATGGGAAGTTGACCCCTTCGTGGAGCTAGGACCTTTAAAGAGTGATATCCACAATAAAAAAAATTGATGAGAAAATATATACACTATTCAACACAAGTGGAAGACAAGGAAACTTATCTAACTACCTGGCCCCTGGAGACATAAGCCTTTCCTGAGAACTGGTGTGTGATCTGATGTCACACAGGTTTGGGGCCCAATGTGTATTCCTCTCATTATCCAGGAAATCCGAAGCCTAGAAATTACCTTAAAGTGGGTCTTGATTGGGAACACCTGGGGCGCATTGGCAGCAGAAAACGTAACTCCTCTCTGGAGAAAATCACACCTTCAATTCAGGTTTCATAGCATTTCTAAAGACTGAGCTCACAATCCAAAATTTAAAAATACAAGGAAATAAACCACAATGAGGGAAAGTCAGTAGAAAAGGAAAAAAAAAACAAACAACAGAATTATACCCTTAAATATTTTAGATTTAGAAAATATAAGATACAGAATATAGAATATATCATTTGTTTAAAGAAATAAAAGAGGGAATCTAAAACATGGGCAAGAAAATATAGAATGTAAAAAAAAAATCAGGCCCCTTTTCACCAGGTGAATTCACAGTGAGAAGGCAGCCACCTGTGAACCAGGAAGCCGGCCCTCACCAGACACCAAAGCTGCAGGTGCTTTGATCCGGGTCTTTCCTAGTTCTGGAAGTATGGTCTCAGGTGACCCATGTCCTTGCTTATGCAACCTATGGAGATAGTAACCAAGAGTGGTTGTTGGCTTGCAGACACTGAAGTCAGAAAGATCAATAAAAATGAAGAACCAGCATCAGCATTCCCGAGACTTTCCTGTCATCACTTCCAAAGTAGCCTTTTTCTTGCATCCAGCCTGTTGTATAGAAGAGAACAAACAGGAGCTCACCAGCCCTTGGAGAATTGCACCCAACCCTAGTCGCTTCCCTGAACCCGAACAGAAATCGATGCCTGAATCACTCTCAAGGAGATTTGCTTTCAACACTAGCCATCTCACCAGGGAGATTCAGAAAGAATAACCAGGAACAGAACTGACAAATTAAGTCAGTCACTGCCACCTGCCATTGGAATATTGACACAAATCCTACTACTTTTTACAGGAAAATCTAATGGAAACTACTGAGAAGAAAATTAATGCAGCCATCAAATATTGGGCACTGATTAGATCATTTTTAGAGGGAGTGGGTAGGGAGCATAACTAATGAAAACCTATACATTAGTGTATTTATACGGTAAGTAAGAAGATAAGAAGTATAATTACAAGTTAAAATTGACTCCATTTTACTAATAGTTGGAGCTTATTTGCATGGAAATAGTTATCCGTGAACACAGGACATCATGATTGCCATAAAGAGAGAACAGCCTATGAGCTGAACACGGAACGGCTGCCGTGACCTTTCTAAACTCCCGTGGGCCTTGAATGAAACACAACCGTGGCACAGCTTTCCACTTACCTGTGTCTCCTTCAAATTATTTCATTGATGTCTTTGAGTTTTCAGTGCACAGCTCTTTCACCTCCTGGGTTAAATTTATGCCGAGTATTTTATCCTTTTTTGTGCTATTGTAAATGGGATTATTTTCTTAATTTCCCTTCCAGTTCATTGGTAATGTTTAGAAATGCAACTGAGTTTTGTATATTGATTGTGTGTCCTGCAACGAGAATGAATTTGTTTATAGTTCTAATGGTTTTCTTGCTTGTCTTTAGAATTTTCCGTATACAACATCATGTCATCTGCAAATGGAGACAATTTTACCTCTTCCTTTCCAATTTGGATGCCTTTTCATTTTCTTGTTTAATTGTTCTAGCAAGAACTTAACAGTATTATTTTGAATAAAAGTGGTGAGAGTGTGCAATAAATAAATAAATGAATAATCGGGCTTGAAAAAGAGTCAAATAGAAGTTCTTAAAATAAAATATTTGTTGAAATTAAAAAAATAATAGGTTAAAATACAGATTTTAAAATAGCTTAGAGAGAACCAATGAACTGGATGAAAGATCTGAAGATATTACTTAAAATGTATCACAGAGAAATGAAAAGATGAAAAATATGCATGACAGCTACAAAACAAAATAGAGAAAATGAGTGACAGGCAATTTATTAAACAAGAAATGCTGCAATTTTCCTAAAATTAATAAAATATATAGATCTTCAGATTCAGTAAACACAACAACTCCCATGCAGATCCATAAAAAGAATTCCATGACTGGATCCATCGGAGTAAAATCACAAATCAACACATTAAAAAATAGCTGGTACCCTGGCTGGCGTAGCTCAGTGGATTGAGCACGGGCTGCGAACCAAAGCATCGCAGGTTCGATTCCCAGTCAGGGCACATGCCTGGGTTGCAGGCCACACCCCCAGCAACCACACATTGATGTTTCTCTCTCTCTCTTTCTCCCTCCCTTCCCTCTCTAAAAATAAATAAATAAAATCTTTAAAAAAATAAAATAAAATAAATAGCTGGTATAAGTAGGAATAAAAATTACCTAACCAGAAATTATATTTAGATTAAGACCAGATTTTTAAGCATCGAGAGCTGCTTTTCTTAGAGGAAAGAAAAAATAACCATCAGCCTAGGATTTGTATAGGGCTAATGCATGCTGACTGGAAAAGAACTGAAATGAAGAGAGCAAAAAGCAGAAAGTCCAGCTAAGGCTTTCATTCAACACGAGTTTAGAATACCTATACATACTTTCGATTCAATTCAAAACAATGATTGGCCACATGCTATAAGTCTAGCATTATGCTATGAACTGTGGAGAGTACAAAGTTAAATAACACACGGTACATCTCAAAAAGAAGTGGGATTCTTAGAAAGAAAAATTGTACCTTTATTAATTAGGATGGTTCTATTCGCTCTTTACTTTAGAATGGCCTTGGTCAAAATGGCATAGTAAAAGGATAGAACACGGAGTCGCCACACCTGGATTCAAATCTGGGCTGAACAATTTGTAAGTATAAATAGGGGTAGTATTTTTTCTTGCCTACAGAAAGGGTTGAAATGAGAGCGTGGGAGCTCATACATACTGTTGTTCGGAAACACATCTCAGCGTAACTGCCCAAGCATTCTGACTCCACAACTCCATCTTCCGACCCTTCCCTTTGCCTACTTACTCTCTTGCCTTTTCAGAACTCACATCACAGGTTAACTTCCCCCAGGAGCTTTCCCTGACCCCAATCCCGCCCTCAGAATAAAAGGTGTTTTCATGTGTTTCCATGCCTAGTGCACACCCAAATTGTATCACTTATCACACTACATGTAATTCTGTATTTACTTTTTTCTTATCACCTGATGAATTATGAACTCTGAGAGGATAGAAACTGTATCTGGTGCATTTTTTGCACCCTAGTAGTGAGATTTTCCTTGCAGTGGTGTTGGGTTCGTGTTTTGTTACCAGTCTTCTTCATAACCAGTAGGACACCAGCCAGGTTAGAAATAAAGTTTGTGACCATGTAAGAGGATGAACAACGATCCTTTAGAGGACTGACTGGTGCCTCTCCTCAGGTCATTAGCAATATGTGCTGATCTCACTGTAGCCAGAGAGAATGCCGAAGCATAAGGGTCATTATGAACTCACGAGAAAGGTGAGTACCTAAAGAGACTCGCCATACTGATGAGAAACACCTCTTGCTTTGCAACACAAGCAGTATCAGTCTCAGCAAGCCAAACAGCGGAAGTGGAGGGATGAAGCAGCTGACGAGAAGGAGGTCGGGCCTGTGCTCCTGCCTCGCACAGCTCCACGAAGCTGTCATCCCACTGAGTGGTTACTCCCTCTGTCGAGCCTAAAATTAAGGATCACATTAAATAAACCAAGTCTTGTCCAATTGAACTTGTCCCTTTACCAGTTTCATCTTTAAAATTTCCTCTCCAGCAGAAAGATACTTGTAAAAAAATTTTGAATTGGAGGTGAATAGACATGCCACCTACCTGTACTTGGAGTTGCCACTGAAGATAGTAAAACATGTAGTTTTCCCAAAGCTACGGCCACTCAGTGCTTGGAAGCAGCACAATACATGGGTACTTAATATGGTATAAATGTGCGATATGTTATATAAATAGATCCTTAGAAATTTGCTGCAATTAATAATCCATTTTTCTAGATAGTTAAAAGTACTTTTTTCAGATAATGCTTGAAGACTGGCAGCTGGCTAATTTTAAAATGATCAAGCCCTGGCTGGCATAGCTCTGTGGATTGAGCGCAGGCTGCGAACCAAAGCATTGCAGGTTCGATTCCCAGTAAGGGCACATGCCTGAGTTGCAGGCCACAGCCCCCAGCAACTGCACATTGATGTTTCTCTCTTTCTCTTTCTCCCTCCCTTCCCTCTCTAAAAATAAATAAATAAAATCTTTTAAAAAATGATGAGTTTTTATCTGAAGGGAGAAGCTGCTTTACACCCAATAATTTGTTAAGTGACCAAGGGCATACCTATTTACGGCTGAAGGGATGCTCGGGAGAGTGGCTCGTGTCCACGTGCTTTCATGTGCTCAGTGGGTGCGGAATCTAAGATGAGTGTTGAAGCAAACAGCATTTGGTTGGCTAGGGCCATAATTTAGGTTTGGCAGGATTATTTGAACAAAGGCATATCATTCCATAGTCATAAAATAATATAGATTCTTTTGTAGAAGTTCAAGATAGTTCACAGACATCAGAAAAGGTAATAACCATTATAGGATAGTAAGAAAGCCAAAGTTAGCATTAAAATTACTACGGGTTTTCAATTCTTGGCAATTTAGAAGACTAAATTTAAAGGGTCTTTTAATGTTAAAGAGAGCCCTGGCTGGCATAACTCAGTAGCTTGAGCTCGGGCTGCGAACCAAAGTGTCACAGGTTCTATTCCCAGTCAGGGCACATGCCTGGGTTGCAGGCCACGGCCCCCAGCAACCACACATTGATGTTTCCCCCTCTCTCTCTCTCTTTCTTCCTCCCTTCCTTCTCTAAAAAATAAATAAATAAAATCTTAAAAAAAAAGAAATCTGACTGCCCATTTAAAAAAAAATGTTAAAGGGAACTTTCGGGACGATGGGCCTGGGTGTCCTAGGCGTATAAGGCTAGAAATTTACCGTGAAATAGAAACTGTTGTCAGATATTCAAATAAGCAATATATGTCCCTAAAATAAAATATCCCAATATACTCTATTGGACTTTTTTTTGTAGACAGACATTGGAAATGGTTTTATAACTAGAAAAATGTGCTAGTTGTAATGCGTCAAATTATTGGGAAAAGTAGTTCTTCCTACCTTTTTTTTTTAAACAAAGGCTGACTATAAACTACACAGCCTGCCCCCAAATAGAGCTGGGCAAAGTTAAGAGAGCATCTCTAGTATGTAACAAATCACACACAATTGTTCTGCTTTGGAACAGAAACACATCAGGATTCAGTTGTCGTTGCTAAAAATTCTGTCAGCAAAGCAGCATTTTCCCTCTCTCCCCAGCCACTACTTTCTAGCAAAGTGATGTTGTTTATTACACTGTTTGTTCCTTCTTAAAATGAGTCTTAATGTTTTTCTCCTGAATAAATATAGAAAGATGAAATTTCTTTAATAATAGCTTGTGAACAAACTGAGACCCGGAGGACAAGAATAAATACATCAAGGCCATGCCAAGTATCTTTAAAATGAAATCTGAAAGTATGGTTATTTAATTTGTTATTGTTGAGAGTAGCAGGGGAAAGAATGCATGGAACTCCTGACACTATTTTTGTAACTTCTATGGGAATCTAAAATCATTTCAAAATGAATAGCTAAAAAAACACAAAATTATGTTTTGTACCTACCCTGCCCCGTATCCTGTATGTGAAAGTCCTGAATGAGCAGAGGTTACACCTCTTGTCATTCATCGTTCCACGGGCTCCGCTGGGATCCTGGGGTTCAGAGTTCAGGCATTCTGGATGCTACAGTCCCGCAGCTGCTGAGTAAAGGAGAGGGTACCACATGAATAACAGACAAAATAATGCCTTTAGTCACTTGCCAAAGGAAAAACTAACTGTAATTGGTATTGACAGAATTATGAGTTAGCCTCAGGAATTCCATCAGCAGGGTTACTATGGAAAATAAGGAATCATCCCAGGGCCAGTTGGGAGAGAGCTGCATAAAACCTTAGGAATAAAGAATTCCTGCTCACCCACAGGAGGATCTGAACTGTGGCCCTTCTTCACCCACATTTGCCTCTGAGTAAATTTGCCTTCACAGGAATTGTGAGCTACAGACAAAACCAAGCAAACACAAGTTTAAAATATATCAGTAAATTGTATCTGGGGACAGAAAGAAAATAATCAATGTTTACATCAGAGTTTGAAGTAGTTTTCTAAGAAATCTGAAAATTAAGTAGCAATTTCTTATTCTTCCTCCTTCTCAATCAGTTCCATCATTGTTTAACGATGAAAGTTATGTACAGCTATCCTGTAACCTGAGCTCTATTCCTCTTTAAAAAGTCAGTCAGGGTCCCTACATGAACTAGCTGGTGCGCTCAAACCAGGATCATGTGAGAATCACTGTTTACAAAGAGACTGTGTATGAAGGTGCGGAAGGCCATGGGGGAACCATAAGGGCAGAGCAGTAACTAGATAACTCAGAGCTGTTGATATTAGAGGATCTGTTACCACCTCCATGTGCAAAAGAAGAGGCCCAAGCGAACCAGAACTCAGGGGTGCAGAGCATCATAGCCAATGGTCACCTTTGAGAGAGGGATGTGGCTGTTATCTAAAGTAAAATTTTAGGGAGAACAGCCTGAACTACTGCCACAGCTCCCATTGGCTGAAAGCATCCAGAAGACAGAAGACCAGAGTCTATTGACTAGTCCGACTGTCAATCCTCCAGGGGTGGGAACAGGGAGCAGCTAGATAAGGAGGGGAAGGGGCGGACCTGGACAGGTGGATGGAAGCTGGGAAAGCACACCTTTGACATCTTCTGAGCAACATGCTGACCCCACTGTTGTTTTTGTGGTAGTAGAAATGAAGAGAGCAATTTAAGTTGCCAAGCGGGAAGAAAAATTGATATAGAATTTATGTTTTCTTATATAAGAAAACATAATGGTGTTTGGTGTATGGTGTTTCACAGCATACTTATAATCTCAGTCACTTGCCTTAATGATCATCATGTAATGTGTTTTGGGGAAAACATTTAAAAATTATTCTAAAGAAAGCAAATTAGTGAAGATATACCCAATTATGTTCAAATGTATATAATTGATTGCAAAAACAAATAAATGATTTTGAATTTTTTAAAATTACCTGACCCACTAAGCTCTGATACTGCCATGAAGAATCAGGAATTTCCTAAATATACCCCATTTTTACAAAAAATCCATTTTCATATATCACATCCTAAGGAGGCAGCAGATGGAGAACCAAACAATGAATTTAAGATTCAAGGGCTGGATTCCAAATTGTACCTGATTCTGGTAGAAATGAGGCATGCCAATTCATACTGCTTTTTACACTTGCAAATACGAGCCAGCCTCTCAGAAGAAGAGACGATGTCATGAGAGTCACTTGCTCATTAAATATTTGCTATTTAGTAGCCGGGCCCATAATAAGAGCCCCCAAATATATTTACTCAGTCCACACGTGCATCCGTGAAGTCATTTTTTTCAAAACAACCAATAGCCACGGATAAACACAAGCATCTTTTCGTTTTATTTTCCTTGAAACATTTTGCCTTTCCTCAAGATCAAATATTTGAAATGAATTAGTATAGCCCACTTCCTTGCCCTGCCCAGCACTGGGTCTCCAGAGGGAAGATGAGCAAGGGCATGGTGAGTGGCTGAATGGAGGCCAGGGGCACTTCCCACCCCTGAGTTCTCCCACCACTGCAGCTTACGTCGCACGACCAAGGACTTCACAGTCCAGTGTCTGAGGGCATCAGAAATCCCACAGTTTGCACCCACGGCTTTATCCTGCCACCCTGTGGGCCCAATTGCTGTGCTTAAAACCCGGGAGCATGGTAGGGAAAAGACCAAATGGCTGCTGACTGCAGAAAAGCCTGGGGCTAGAAGCCAGAAAACATCGAAAACTGCACCCGAAACTCCTGCGCAGATGAAAACTATGCGACTTCCTTCTTGCTACTGGTTAATGCGAAAGGCAATAAATTCAACACAAAAACCACAATTTGTACTCTTTCATCAGGATCTCCTCAAAAAATACGTGCAGAAAAGATGGCTAAAATGCTTCTAGGCTTGCCTGGGGAGAAAAATATATGTATTTGGATCACGTTCAAGTCTAGCACAGAACACACACGTTTCCAACACCTGGGGAGGTGCACCCGAGGAAACTGCTGTTGTGGCGACACCGAAGTGTCATCAAAGTTCAGGGAGAACTCAGAAAGAAAAGTCTAAATACGCGGCTGAAATGCTCTCTGGGCGCTGTGGTTTGCAGTGGCCCCAGGGGGCCCTGGCTGATGCCAACTCCCCAGGGCTGAGAACGTGGGTGGAAATCACTAATTCACATTGGAGAGATCGTGGAGGTCTGACTGTATCAAATATTTTCACACTCCTGGCCATGCAGTGAGAAAGTCAGAGGGGAAGAGCTGAACAGGGGAGATGACGCCTGGATTCCCAGACAAATAAGACAGGTATGTGGCTGCCTAACAGGGAATCAAAATGATTCCCCTAAGCCTGGCCAGACTTGAAAACTGCAGCCAAAATGTCCCCAGTTTCATGCTTTAGGCCGGCAAGGCACAATCCTGAAAAGAAACAGCCACAGTTGTCACCGCTGCCTCCCCGGCCCTGGATTACTCTCGGCCCCTCCAGGTGGCTGGTTCCCTGCTGTAGGCCTCTCTCTGCATCTGGTGCGCAAGGACAGCGTGCAGCTGCACGCTCTCAGCAGCAGCAGCCATCCTGCGAGGGACAGGGCGTGGGGAGAAAGGCAGTGGGGACCACTTTTCTGTTTCCACACCTCTGTTATTTTGATGTAGTGAAGTTTGATGAAGATGAACATTCGTGGCCAATGATTAATTTTTAAATGATGCAATAAAAGGGCCGCTTGAGAGTGAAACGAGATAAATTCCATCACTTTTACCACACAACGGTGAAATTGTAGATTAGTTCTGTTCATATAACTGTAGGTCTTTTGGTGCATCTGCCGGCAGGATGACAACCGTCTCCCCATCACCCACCCCCTGAGCCACTTCTCTCCCAGCAATATGCCAGGATTACCAAGAAAGTTTAGGAAAAACTCCCCTAATATCTAGAGAGAGCTCTGATTAGAAAACCCATAGACACTACTACGCTTCTTTGCGAAGGACTGAATCTCAAAGCAGATTCTCATGAAAATGAGCTAGTATTCCATCTACAACTAAGCATGCTTAAGCTTCGCTGATAATCGCCATGGGGATTTTAACTCTCTGCAGACAATTAGCTTAGTTATTGAGCTCCAAAGAGACCGAAGTCATCGTTTCAGTACTTTAGAAACCAAATCTGGATTTGATTAATTCCATGACTACAGACTACACTAGCAGTTTCACAAATTACTGCAAAAATATGGGCAAACTAACAGAGGTTAATTCCCCCGAACAGAAGACAGTTGAACAAGCCTAGATCTGTGGGCAAAAATCTTAGGTTGAGATTCTGGTTTCTGGATTCCAGCTATGTGGCCTTGGAGAAGTCACTTAATTTTTCTGAGGCTCAGTGGCCTCACCTGCAAAATAAATATTTAAAAAACCCGTTTCACCAGATTGTTATGAAGATCAGTAGAGTCATGTATATAAAAACACTTGGTAAAATGTGCTCTACTACCCAATAACTGGTATGTAAAAATAACTAGTATTGAGGAACCAGCTCCCTGAACATTAGGTTGAAAAATATATCTGCATAAAATACCACTCTATCTGTATAAAAATTGCTGAGTTAAAGAAAGAGTGAAGGAATAAGGTGATGTTTCTGTAGAGAATTCCTCTCTGAGTCAACTGACTAGCCCAGTGGTTTCCAAGTGGTGTATCTACAAAAGTCCAGGGATCCTTGAAGGGGCAGCTGCCCAGAGCAAAGGGGAAGACAAATGGAGCTCCAGAACGCTCTCCTGACTTTGAACAGAGCATCTCTCAGCATAAGTAGGGTTTTCAAACTTGCTAACATCTACAAGAAACAGATTCGGCTCACCCAGAGTTGCTTTGCATGTCTGTGTACTCAGATCCTGGCCAGCGGCTCTCTGCTACATCCCAACATTTCTTTGGCATATAGCTCTTAAAATTTAAGCAGAAGTATCTTTGATGTTCTAGTTCACCAAACACACTAAATCTCAGACAGGTCTAAAGCTGATCACCAGAGTGAAGGATAAATACTCCAATGTCTCCAAAGACCTGACTTTGACTCAAGAGTTGAAGCCCAGTATTCTCTGACAGGCTTTGGAAGGACAAAAGCAAGATCTTTAATTGTTCCCTGCTTTTTCCATGTGCCTCCTTGAATGTGGCACACATGGCCAATAGCTGTCTCAGGAGGCTGGCTGAAACAGCAGGAAGAACATTTAAATTGGGAGTCCAGAGATGACATCTTGGTCCCAGTACTGGGACCAACTCATGACATGGTCTTTGACAAAACTCTAGACATCTAGATCATTTGAAAACAATGAACTGGGGATCTCCTCAGAGCCCCTGAGTGCAGAAGTACTATGATCATGAATTCATGATAATATTTAAGATTACTCTGATAGAAGCCCCCAGAGGAGCACACCTATTGCAAAGTTTAATTTTATCCCATACACTGTGCAGAATATGAAACATGCTAAGACTTCCTGGGCAATACAGAAACACCCTGGTGGCCGCAGCGTACTCTGCTAGAACGACCGTCCCTGGAACATGGGACGCGGCAGCTCATCATTTTCTAGTAGAGTTGGTAAGAATGGTTTGGCTTCTCAGAGGAATGCTGGGTAGTAGGGTAGTGTCCTGTTAAGCACATTTCTCATATAAAAAATAGGGCAGTATGAAAACTCCAGAACATCCTCTTGAAACTGGTACATAGGATTCTATTAAAAATGAAACTTAGTATGGAAGATACATGGAAATTACCCGGATTTACTTATTCTTCTCAAGGGCGATGAATGCAAGCCAAATGCAATAACTATTACAAAGAAAGACTCTGCTTTGCTATGTGCTTTATCTTGGCCCTAAAGAAAACCTTCGGCTATTTATAGTCAGCCTGCTCCTATCGCGTTGTTTATTTAGACTTAGATACAACAGTCCTCTGCCTGCTCGTTACTACCACTGCTCGCACGTCTGCTGGTCAAGCCAAGCTGACCTCGGAAACTCAAGCTTCATCCATTCATTAATCTTTTGGCGCCACGTTCTGGGAGGTCAGTATCTGGCCACTGTCTTTGGTTTCATATGATATGCAATATTTGTATCACGTGAATTTGATCTAATAACCCAGTCTTGGAAATCAGCCTAAAAATGTCGTTTGGCTTACCAAAATACTACTCAGCCTGCCGAGTACACACTGGGCCGGCACACAGGAACCCGCGTCGCCCTTGGCCTGTCCTCCCTCCCCAGCCCCAAAGAGCTGCGACTCAGGGGAAAGGGAGAAGCAGCATTCACTGTGAAGCATGTTTCAGGTGCTGACTTTTACTCCCAGGGAACACTCCCTCCTCGCTGCCTGCCACGACTCTGTTCTAGTTTGCATTCTTTGTGAATCAAAGGTTTTAGGCTCTTCAGAAATTTCCCCTTAAAATTCAGGTGCCTGAGACAGGGGTGAGAACTGGGGGTAGGGGGTCACTGTAAGTGGTTACGAGTTGAAGAGTTGAAGAATCGAAGGAAAAAGTATATGCTGAGGGCGGAAGTGAAAAATCACCAAAAATCAACATGGCCTATGTCATCATTTTACCTCCTCGTATTATTTATCAGAAATGCAAACCCATTTGCCTTCAGAAAACTTTAAATTTCTACCTTCAAAATAATAAGCAAAACATCTCCAAATGATCAAAGTTGGAGACACATCACATCTTATTTTTTCCTACTGAATTTGCAATTTACTGAGGCGTCCATGAAAAGCCATCATGTTTGCCCATCTGGGGTTTTCCCCTCAACTGGACGGATCGACAGTGATTAAGGGGAGCAACCCTGGCTGGTGTAGCTCAGTGGATTGAGTGCAGGCTGCAAACCAAAGCATCGCAGGTTCAATTCCCAGTCAGGGCACATGCCTGGGTCGCAGGCCATGTTCCCAGTGGGGGCCACGTGAGAGGCAACCACACATTGATGTTTCTCTCACTCTCTTTCTCCCTCCCTTCCCCTTTCTAAAAATAAATAAATAAAATCTTTAAAAAGAAAAGAAAAGAAAAGAAAACCTACTCTGACAAAAAAAAGAAAGAAAAGGGGAGCAGTGGCAGCTTGTGGTCATCCTTGTCCTGATCCTGTGAATCAGGGTGTTTCATTCAACTCCCAGAGTCGGTCCATTCGTCCAGGTGTGCTCAGAACGTCCTTACAGAAAGTTCTGTTTCCAAGTCCTCGGTGTCCATGCATTCTCTTCCCCAGACGCTGATGTGCCCAAGAACGTGCCCTTGGGGCTCTTTCTCAGCCTCCTTTTCCCTCTTGAGAAAAGACAGGCAAAGCTTTCACGGATCTAGCACCTCACCATGGTTCAGGCCCCATGAATGTCAGAACTTCTAGAACTCCAAAGGAAGAAAAGTTTTCAAATGTCTGCATCAATCCTAAGAAAATAAATTATTCTAATGATAATATTAAACAATCTTTTGTAGATCAGATGGTTTTAAACTCTTTGCAATTAGCAAAATTGGAGGACCAAAATTAAATTGTCAGCTGATAGATTATTAAAATTAATCTTGGTAAAAGGCATGTGGATTTTAACATTTAGTACAGGGAAAAAAATCAAAGAACTGAATTGAATATTGCTAATATCACTGCTACAACAAACTTTTTCCACTCTCATTTACTTATTTGCATGAACAAGATTTATCAGCATTTATGTTTTTTAAAGTAGAAATAAAACTTATGCTAAGTCCCTTTTCATTCTAGAAATAAATACTATCTATGGATATATGAATTAATTGGAAAAACATATTTCATCTATCTCATTAATAAGGGTATTTCTACTAAAATTTTGCTTTTTATGCTAATAATGATCAATATATGCAAAATTTTTGTTTTGACTAATCATACACTAACTATAGCAATAATGCAATCAAGAAGAATGTTTTCAAACACTTGGAGCTTTATGGGCACAGAAAACTTATTTTAAACAATTTTATACTAATGAATATATACCTTTTTTAAGAAGTATAAAATACATAGGCCATAAAGAACATGAAGCATAAAACTAATTACACTGTGACCTCTGAGAGGAAAATGGAATGGAAATTGTAGATCTAGGAGTAAAATGGGAGTAAAATTTACCCTAGGAATAAATGTCTAACACTTAAGAAGAGCTTATTCATGTATTTGAAATAGATTACTGCATTTATATGCCATTGGAAACATTTAAAAAAGTAATATAACAGTTTTATTTTAATATGTCAATGTTTACAGTACAATGGCTACTTCATCATTCACAACTATTTCACTTATAATAAAAATTTTGGATATCAATTTAAAAATGTGCAAGGAGATTTAGTTTTTCAAAATTCTCCTAGAGATAAAAGAGCAAAATTGTTCACTACTATTGCATTTGCCAATGGCAGAGCAATTCTGTAGCATGCTGGGAAGTGTGTAAGGAAATCCGAAAAGGACAATAACCCTTCAAGGCTCGGGAGTCTCATTAGCACAATTTGTTCTTCTGCAACCCAAAATGCCATCGTCTACTCAAGAGTCCTCATTGGTGTCTGGAAGAATGTGTGCTAGCTGTCTTTAAATAATTACTATTCTCACTTCGCTATTGAAAGATGAACAATATTTCACTAAATCTTACCTGATGTTATTTACTCATTTTAACTTTTATGCAACACCACCATCACCAACAATGTGTCATTTGGACATATGAGTCCTTAGAGGGGTCAGGACACTCTCCGAGGGGCCCCTCCCTAGTCCTAGCTCAGCAACCACTAGCTAACAGAACTCGGAAAATTCTGGTAAACTCTGCCATCTCAGTCTTTCAATCTGTAAAAGGAAAGAAATGAATTATTTGTTTTGCTCCTTCACTGGGTTTTCTAAGAAGAGATGTGTTATTACTGTTTTGATTGAAAACAATGACTGGTTATTTACTATGTTTCTAGCACTACTCAAGATATTACTGGGAAATAAAAACATACAGTCCAAATTCTGCCTTTAAGGAGCTTCCGCACTAGTTGGAGGATACAGAGGTGAGAGCGATGTGGGTACAGCAGGAGTAAAATCGCATAAGATGGAAAGCAACACTGCAGACCTGGCATGCATCTTGCCCATTTTGTTTTTAATAAGAGAGAACATTACCTGTCTTCCACTGACCAGCCCAACAGAGAACACATCCCACAATGCTTTCTGCCTTACAGCTCTAACACTTGGGTGACGGCTTTCTAACAACACCAAGTATATATGCATTTTTTAAAACATGAGCAGCAGTTAATAAAATTTATATAACAACGTAATGAATTTTAGACAATGTGGGAGATGGCAGGAGTAAGCAAGGGTATGATAAGGAGCACTCTCCCTATATAATTCACCTCTGTGTATTATAGTGTCTAGCATAGTGCCTGGTATATAGGTATTTAGAAAAGTACAAATTAATACATTGTACACAATTGAGTACATTTTTGCCCTTCTTTGAAAAGTAAAATCACTTGTTCTCTTTATAATGTGATCATTTCCATATATTTCTTTACTTTCAGTCCCAGAAAACAGATAACAGAAATATGTAATTTAAAAAGTTCACTGTTCTACCAAAAAAGAAAGCTATCAGTGTCTGAGTAACTCACCTAAGATCAAGTTCATTCAACTAACACTCGTCTATGTCATTGATAGTTAAGCCTCATGACCCAATAAATCATAAGTTTCAAATGTGAAGCAAGTTATAATCCTACACTTTTTAAGATATAAAGAGACAAATAAGAAGAGGACATTAGATTGAAAAATTATTTAATTAAATCGGCACCGTGACCTCTCATGGGCAAGGAACGGTGGGGAAAGAAGATGCTCCAAATTCATCTGGAGATTAGCTGTATATTTAGACAGCCCTGATCATCTTGCAATGACCTAATCGGGCAGCGCTTACAGTCTGAGAGACACATGGATTCACATAACTATTTATCAGCCAATTCCTTTCATAATTATAGACTCAGACCAGACACTTGTTATCCCTACCAAGATGCTTCAAGGTATCACATGGTGCAAATCAATAGGGGACATTACCTCACACTTGGAAGTGTTTCCGAATATAACCACTCCTCATTTTTCAGCACCATTTGGGAATAAGGCAAGCCACATAAATAAGTTTTGACATACTCAAAACTTATGTTTCAATGCTGAAACATGATTTATTTCCCAAGACATTGAAACGTTTGACTGCTCTCCAACATTGGATATGGTCATAACTGGAGCTGTTCTTGATTCCAATCATGAGGTTCATTCATTTTACTGTAACGTCCGCAGTGGGGAAGGAAGAATTGCCCGTGTACTCGTTACCTGAGGGCACCTCTCCCCCTCACTGGACAGCAGCTGCAAGAGCAGATCTTCCTTTTTACCATCATGTGTATAATTTGTTGTTTCTAGTCACCAATAAACCAGGAAATCATGCTGTCCCTGATCATTTTTATGAGAAAATTCATCAGAAATTCAGAGCAGTATTTTCAATTCAAATAGAGAACTACAGAGCTTTTATTCTTTGATTTTATATTTTTATCCCATTTTCTTATGCTAAAAATAATCATTAGCAATGGCACTAATATACTCATTTATTATTCTTATCCTACTATATATTATATATACACACACACACACACGTAATAGGTTGCTTTAGAAAAACGGTACTGGATGGCAGGCAGCATCATGGAAGTGAGAAGACCCTTTGTATCTCCCCTTGAATCTCCAACTAGTTTCACATCTGTAACCCAACAAAGGGTCCTAGTTCAACACACTAGCAGGCCCGAGATCTACACATCAGCACACCTGAAGGTGGGGGAGGCAGGACAGGAGGAAGGAAGAGGACAGTGTTCACAGATGGCAGTACCCCAGCTGCTGCTGCTGAGCCCGTGACCCCAGCTAGGACAGTGGTGATCGAGTAAGGAGGCAGCCCCCACATTATGGCCCAATGGAGTGTAGAGGTGCAGAAGCAACATCAGCATCTGTGAATCAAGCTCTTCCCTTGAATGGTTTTTGGAGGAGCTCAGGAGCAGCCACAGAGAGGTGTCAACAGCCTCCCAACTATAGCAGTGGCACCCATGACCACAGGGATCCTGGGAGTAGTGCAGCAGGCTCCAGAACCTTCCCACTTGCCGCATCCCACCAGCACTGGGGGGGGTGCCCAGACAATGAGGTCATCTGGAAACACCACCCCTGGTCACTCAGGCAGTAATCCCCATGACCACAACAAAGCACTCCCCCCAATAAACGTTCTAGGGGTGAAAGTAGCACAGGTCAGAAGAAAAACACAAAAACTTGCACCATAGCACCACCTACTGGAAAACAAAAGAGATATCTCTAATTATCAGCCTGCTAAACTGTTAAAATCAAAATGGTTCCTAAATAAGAAGGGTGTTCTCAACTTTAAATGCACTGGCAGAGGGACAAGCCATCAAGCACTATGAACAACCAAGGTAACATGATAACACAGAAAGAAAATCCCAATTCTCCACAAATGCAAACTCAAAGTCATGGAAGATTGTGATCTAAATGGTAAAGAAATCAAAGGAGCAGTCATGCAGAAACTTAATGGCATAAAAGACAACTCATACAGGCAGTTCAATCAGCCCAAGAATAAAATTAATGAGAAGAAATACTTTAACAAAGATATGGAAACTATGAAAAAGAACCAAACAAATTCTAGGGCTAAAAACTCAATAAATGAGAACAAGAATGCATTAGAAAGCATTGAAAATAGAGTACACCAAATGGAAAAGAAAATTAGCAAGCTCAAAGATGGAAATCTAAAGATTCAGATGGAAATAGAGAGTACTACGATTTTTTCTACATGAAAGAACTCTGCAAGAACTCTCTGACTTCATTAGGAAGGGTGATGTAAGGATAATTGGCATCCCAGAAAGAGAAGAGAGGGGGAAGGGAGCAGAGAACCTATTCAAAGAAATAATTAATGAAACCTAAGGAAGGAACTGGACATTCAAGTACAAGAAGCTAAGAGAATGCCAAATTACCTCAATGCACAAAGACCTTCTACGAGACACATTATGTTAAAATTGTCAAAAGTTAATGATCCTGGCTGGCATAGCTCAGTGGATTGAGCGCGGGCTGTGAACCAAAGCATTGCAGGTTTGACTCCCAGTCAGGGCACATGCTTGGGTTGCAGGTCACGGCCACCCAGCAACCACATATTGATATTTCTCTCTCTCTCTCTCTTTCTCCCTCCCTTCCCTCTCTAAAAATAAATAAATACAATCTTTAAAAAGTGTCATTTAAAATAAATAAAATATCATTTAAAAAAATTAATGATAAGGAAAGAATTCTCAAGGCAGTCAGGTTAGAAAAGATAGTAAACTACAAAAGAAGCTCCATCAGATGATCATCAGATTTCTCAGCCCAAATGCTACAGGCTGGGAGAGTATGGACAGATTTGTTCAAAATGTTGAAAGACAGAAACCACCAGCCGAGAATAGTATAGCCAGCAAAGTTATCCTTTCCACGTGAGGGAGAAATAAAAGTTTTCCTAAACAAAAACTGAGGGAATTTGCCACCACAAGGCCTGCATTATAAGAAATGCTGGAAGGAGTTCTTCTACCTGAAATAAAAAGACAAAAGTTTGATCAAGGCAACAAACAGATATACAGAAGAATAAAGTTGCAACTCAGAATAGGCTGTTAAACACTTAATTATAACATAAATTTAAAAAGGAAAAAGGCATTAAAAATAACTATAGCTACTGCATTTTGGTAGTGAACATTACCAAACATTAAAAGGAATGTTTGGTAGTGAACAGCATACAACATTAAAAGGAATAATTTATAACAACAAAAAAACATAAAAGGGGAGGAGAAAAAAGAAGACATTTATGTAGGCAAGTGAAGATGAGATGCTATCAAAATAAAAAAGGACTATTTTATCTGAGGCACATTTTATGTTATACAAACATGGTCACCACAAAACAAAAAACTGGGGCTAAGACACAACACATAAAAAAGAGGGAACCAATGACATCACAGAAAACCACCAAATGGGAACAGCAGACAGAAACCCCAGGGAAAACAATGGAAATTCAGAGCAATCAGAAAACAAAAGGTCCAATGGCTGCAGAAAATCCTCCTATATCAATGATCACCCGAAATGTAAATGGACTGAACTCACCAACTGCAGGCACAGAGTAATTGATGGATTAAAAAAACAAGACCCAACTATATGCTTCTTTTAGGGGACCCATCTCAGCTCCAAGACAAGCATAAATTCAGGTTGAAGGGTGGAAAGTGATATTTCAAACAAATGGTATTCGGAAAAAAGGGGGTGTAGCCATACTTCTATTAGACATCACTGATTTCAAAGCAAAAAAGGTAACAAAATACAAAGATAAACATTTTGTCATGAAAAAGGGAATAATCCATCAACAAGACATGCATTTATTAATATATATGCAGCCAACCAAATATATATAAAGCAATTATTTAAAGACCTAAAAGGAAGAAATAGACAGTGACAGATGCATAGTAGGAGACTTTAACACCCTATTTGCATCAATGGATAGACCCTCCAGCAGAAAGTAAACAAGGAAACATCAGCCTTAAATGACACACTAGATCAGATGGACTTAATAGATGTTTGTAGAACTTACCATTTCAAAGCTACTGAATATACACTCCTCACAAGTGCACATGGAACAGTCAAAGATAGGCAATATATTGAGACACAAACAAATCTTTCACTGAATTCTATCGAATATTCAAAAAAGATTTGATACCTGTCCTTTTGAAAATCTTCCAAAAATTGAAGAGGGGGGATTTCTTCTCAACACATTTTATGAGGCCACCATTAGCCTGGTGCCAAATGAAGCAACAACATCACACAAAAAAGGAAATTACAAGCCAACGTGTCTGATAAACAGAGATGTAAAAATCCTCAACAGAATACTAGCAAATCGAATACACTAATACATTAAAAGGACCATATACCATGATCAAGTGGGATTCACTCCAGGCATGTAAGGATGGTTCAATATCTGCAAATTAATCAATGTGATACACCACATTAAAAAATAAAAAATAAAAATTATATGATCATCTGAATAGATGCAGAAAAAGCATTTAGGAAGATACAATACTGCTTTATGACTAAAAACTCAATAAAATGAGAATGTAAGGAAAGTACTTCAACATAATAAAGGCCATATATGACAAACCCACCACTAACATCATACTCAATGATAAAAATGCTGAAAGCTTTTCCTCTGAGATCAGAGACAAGACAAGATGCCTAATCTCACCACTTTTATTCAACGTAGTACTACTGGGAGTCCTAACCAAAGCAATTAGGCAAGAAAAAAAAATAAAAGGCATCCGAATTTGAAAAAAAAGAACTGTTACTATTTGCTTTTTGTTACTACTAGAGCTTAATCCCCACAAAACCTGATGAGACTAACAAAAGTTTAGTAACTTTCCCATAATTACTTAGTTATAAAGACAAAGTCATACATCATGACCTATAGGGTTTTCAATATGAGGGGGGCCCCCAAAAACTGGAATTATTTTCTGAGGGTGGGCCCCTTGTAGTATAGGCTTCCCCTGCTAGTTGAGTGTTCTAGGAACCCCCATCTATATCAGTGTACCAGCTGGTGTTGTTGTGAGAGGCTGTGTTTGGCTTCAGTGAATTTTTAAAAAATTTTCTTTCAACATGATTGTCTATTTCATGAGATGGGTAATTTAAGAGTTCACCTGCCTACATTGCATTGAGTGCCCAGGAATTTTTTTACCAAAAACGGTATGACCCCCATGCACCACCCTTCCTAGTCACTCAGTCTCATTCTGGGTGACCTTTTTTTTTCTGTTTCCTCAGATTAAAAAAAAAAGTCAAGGGGAAACATTTTGCCAATGTGGAAGAGGTGAAACAAAAAACAGCAGAAGCACTAAAAGGCATCAAAATTGAGGAGTTCAAAAACCGTTTTGAGCAGTGGAGAAAATCTCTCAGTAGGTGTATTGAATCCAATGGAGAGAGCTTTGAAGGTGACTGAAGTTGAGACATGTAAGAATACACAATTTTTATGAGTAAATTCTAGTTTTGGGGGGTACCCCTCCATATACTATGAGTCCTTGATAGCAATGTTCCAGGAGTGTTTGCTTTTTAAAAGAGAAAGGCTACAGAATACCACTTTAGAAAGAAAGAAAGGGAAGAAGGGAAGAGAAAATTGCTTTAGTGGTAAAATTTCAGATGCCAGAAATGAGCCAGAAAGGATATCTTCAGGGGTTACTCCTTTCTTAAAATTCTTTGGACCATTTTGCTTTTTATGCATGGGTAAGAGCAACCTCACACACCACCTGTGGGTATCATCATTGAGATTGGCTTGCCTGTTGCCAACACTCAAAGTATTTTAATCAAAGGAATGGAATACTTATAGAAGAGTGAGGCAGCTTCTGAAGATATCTGTCAGTAATCACTGCCACGTTTTCATCGCATCATTTACTAGGTTGCTCCTTACGGTTCTGTTAATAATGTGGTTGTATGTCTAGAGCTCAGAGGCCCGAATGGTGAAACTTGAAAAGCGTGCACTGTCAAGGCAGGACTGAATGCACGGTGAGCGCTGGAATGCAGCCACGTGACTGGTCACGTGCGTGTCTCTCCTGCCTGCAGCTGATTCAGAGCACAGTCTCTCTCATAGACACTGTCCCATCTGTGCTCACAGCTCGTGTTCCATAAGCAACTGCCTGATAGGAGCTCTTGCCTGGGCAATCCAGCTGGTGGAGTACTGGATGGTACAGCACCAACTTGTCAAGAAACATCCACAACACCCCCTTTAGAGCTGGTTTACTAAACTAGTATTGCTAATCCACTGGGTTCTAAGCACCAAAACCATGCATTTTGCTAAATCCCATAGTCTTCATTTTTTCATTGCTTGCCATACCACTTGAGCAGCCAAAATGTTTGCATACATGATAGGTGTTTTGCAAACAGCCTAATTTCTTTGAATTCTTTTAAAGCCCAGTAGGGCTTAGCTTGGGAAAAATCTTTTTGCCCCAGCTTGACTATGTGTCCAAATTGAACTGTATGTAGCCTGTTGGTTTCAGCCTTTTTTTTTTTTTTGACAATAAGAAAAGAAAACTTTAAGGGGAAAAAGGTCAGTTCTGTCGCTGGTGCCTAAAGTAAAAAGTGTAACATGATCTGAAGCGATTCTAAGTGCATGTAGGGGAAGAACTTAAGACGATGATACTGCAGATCAGGGAGGGCAGTGAGACCGAAGGGGAGGGAAGGTTCCCATGCTCCACTCCAACAGGTGAGAGGACGGCGCCCACCGGCAGGACTGCATCACCTCCTCCATGCAGCCCACCACCATCCTGGCTCAGGGTTTCGGGTCAAGTGGCTCATAGTCACGTCATACACAAGGAAAAGTGGTTTGTCGATAAAAAATAATAAAAACTGCTGAATAGTCCATTTTTATTCTGAAAGGGAACTTGGAAGAGAGCAAAAGTCAGGACAACTGGGTAATTTGCTATCCAGTAAAATTGCTACAATCTTTCATGCTAATTTCTAACATTTTAGTGACTCCTTGAAATTCCAGATTCAGTGACTAAACATTAAAGGCAGAAAACCCAAAGAAATTAGCATTTTGTTGGCATGTCGCTACTTCCATAAGTTTTGTGCAGGCTGGTCAGGAAGTGGGCAGGCTGGGTGTACAATGCTTTCCTATTTAAATCAACAAAAGTAAGCTGAGGAGAAAGACAGCTTCTTGTTAAGTGTGTTCTTTAGGTATCTTGCAAACTGAAAAACCATTATAAAAAAGCACAAAAAATTAAATTCTTCAATGGAAAAACAATGACAAAAATGAGTTGGATTTCTGTAATACTGTTTTATAAAACTCCAAATTTTTACTGTATCTCCTTAATTCACATATATTTTTATTGCAATATTAAAAGACAGGGAAAATATCACTTAAACCATTTTTAAGAAATAAAAACCTTTGCTTACAGAGAGTTTGATTCCCCAGTTGCCCAAAGCACCCCAGCTCTGGAGCTCATTGGCGATAAGGAAAGTGGAACTAGTAAATATCCCATCCGGCTTATGGGATTCTATTTATTTAGCCAGTGCAAAGCTATCCCTCAAACTCCCATTTAGTTGTGACACCAAAGACAGACCATCTAAGTTTATTTTTAAAAGGCAGTGAGGACGAGAGTCTGGAGACCATTATTGTGGGAGTAAACTTGACAAAATTGCTTATCCTCTCTGGGTCTAATGTACTTAGTAGTTATCAAATGCAAAAGTTGTCTTGTTCAGAAGATTGCTAAAATCTCTAAATCAACAATCAACGAAGCCACCCTGTAGCTCTGTAGGTCTCGCCCCCGAGATCTGGGGATGGGGCAAGGACAGAACCTTCTCAAAGAGGCACAGCCCTCCTCGCTCAGGTTCAGTGCCCTGGGCGAGGACCGTCAGCATGTCATCCAGGGAGCAGAGAGAGGACTGCGGTGACACTAGGGCAACTGAGACCCACGGGATGATTACAATACAGTGATTCGATCCTCTGTGAGAAGATGGCTTTTGTTTTCTCAAAGACACCATGTTCTTCTATGATGAATTTTCTATGAAGAGGTCCATAGTCTCAAATCAACATAGCTACATTCCTTTCAACCTGAGAGTCCCACTTTTTGGCAAAAACTTTCATGGAAGAAAAGAAGCACAATGCATTCAGCACCAGCTGCAATTAAATCCATATTACTAAAACAAATATTAGAGGTGGTGGTGCCATCTAGCTGTTAGAATGGCAAGATGTTACTTATTTTATAAACTCCTCTGAAAAAGCAGGTTTTGTGATCATTTTATGCAAGCCCTGAAAGACATCATCTTTCTCATGTCATATCTTCACAAATAGAGGCACTGGGAGGGTAAACAGTTTTGCCTATGGCCGTCAGGGAATCTCCAGCAGAACTAGGATCAGAGCGTGGTCCTTTTCCTTCCTAGAACTTGGTTAGTTAGCTCTTTCCGCAGCCTCACCATGAGTGAAAGAGAGGTCCCTGGCTTCAGAGCATCCCCCCTCCCACCAGCCACCTCTCCCCATACCAGATACATCACCGCGTTACAAAATTATTCTCCCCTCTTACACATGTGGGAAAACTACCCACTAATTAGCTCTCTGAGAACTTATTTCTATGAAGATCCCACAGAAGAGTAGTCTGAGACAACTTTCAAAATGAGTGTCTAGACACATCCAGTTTTCTACTTAAATAGAACCAGGTCCCCAGACCTAGTTCCAAGAACCAGGTTCCAAACCACCAAAGGTCTTGGCTCTGTCACACTGGTACTGGTGAGTTCCCCTCCCCTAACATGAGGGGCACTTATCTGCGCTACCGTGGAAGCAATCCCATCCTTTTCCTTCTAGTATCTCTAGTATTGCTGCCACAGTCAAAGCCATTGGCAGGGGGAAGGGCAGAAAATCTTGTTCAATGTCATTGCTCCTGAGGTTCCCCAGCCTCATGTACATGGAGAAGCCATTCTCCCAGAACAAAGCAGAAGTTCTAAGAAAGTTCATCCAACCACTAAACACCTGCATTCATATATAATTAGTGGACATATTGCTCTATCCAAAATATACACTGAGACACTTGGTACACATCACAAGGTCATTGACATTCGGTGCCGTCCAAAACATCCATGAGCATATTTGGTCCATGCTAAATGGTCCTTGATATCTAGTCCTTTAGTAAATGTTCACTCTTAAAAATACCCCTGGATTTAATAAGCCAGTAACATTTGTTTATTCTTTTAGTTTATAGGATTATAACATGAAAATGGTATCATGATTTATTGATCTAATAATTGTGTTGTGGCCTAGCTGATAATGACCCATGGAGTTAGGTAGATGGGTTGGGGTTTATATCTTAGAGAAGAGAGAATTTATATTAACTATGTGTACCAAGGAGGAGCCCCTACAGTTAGAGAAATGCACAAAGGACAAGTCAAGAATGAGACCACAGTATGCATGGTGCATTGGTATGTCACTGGGCATTTGATTGGATGTGGTTGGGTCATTCAGTAAGGACCAAAATTGAAGAAAGGAGTCTGGCCAAGCCGCTGTGTAAAACAGGTGGCAACCACGTTGGCATGAATACTGGATAGAGCATCTAGCTAGGTCAGAAGGAGTGAGAATGGGTGTGGCTCTCCCACACAGCAGTTGGTTGTAATAAGATGCTACAATGGGGACACTGGGCATCTAGTTGACCTCCTCTAACTACTCCATCACCCAGTATCAGTGAGTGATGTTTCCCTCGAATCTATGCCCTATAGAGGTTACCATTGCAATAGATCACAAGAGGCATCTGCTTCTATTTGGAGAGGTTCCAGGGGTACAACTCCTACACTTACCTGCCAATTGGTATGGATCACCATGTGCTTGGCTGGTGCCTGCCTGCTGGCTGAACCAACCCAGCTAATCCCAGTATCGAATCCATAAAGCATTAGTAAAGTTTCCCCTACCATAAATCAGCAACCGTTGGTCATATGGTTACAGAAGACAAAAAAAAAATCCCTTCTTCTGTTGGTTGGCAATATCACACCTTTATTTGAAAATCCTAAGTGGAATATGGCATAAATAGTATGCTCACACACACACACACAGCCATTGCTACATGATAATTGTTTTTGTTACCGTTTATTTATTTTTATTTTTATTTTATTTTATTTTTACTTTTATTTTTATTGCTGTTCAGGTACAGTTGTCCCCACCCATTCCTTTATCAGAGATAGGAGGAAAAGTTACCGGCACCATGAAGGGAGGAGAATCTGCAACGCCCAGTGTACCACTCAGTCAGGATGTGGAGACAGTTACAATCATTCCAGGTGGGGCAGAAAAAGACCAGCACAGCGTGGGGGTTTAAGCGAAAGTAAGAGAAGCCCTGACGAGGTTAAAATGACACTCAGAAGAGCCAAATGCAACCTCATGGCAGGTGCTTTGCAGAACTCTCCGTGATCCTCGTGGTGAAGAGGTCCTGTTAATGCTGCCAGAAAGGAACTCCCTAACGAGGCAAGGGTTGTGTAGGAAATCTCTATGTCTCCCTCTCATGTTCACTGTAAAGTGCTCTAAAAAGAGTCTTTAAAAAATTAACTGCAAATGTAGGGAAGAGAGGAGACCTGTTTAACAAAGTTCTTTTAAAGGGGTAAAATGGGACAACTGTAATAGCATAATCAATAAAATATATTTAAAATAAAAAAATAAATGAATAAATAAAAGAGGCTTTGAAAGTTGGAAAACCAGGACATCTTCCTGGGTGCATTCATGTGCTCTCTCTCTCTCTCCCCCTCCACCCCACCTCCCTTTTTCCTCTTTCCTTTCTTCTTTTCCTTTTCTTGTCTTCTCTCGTCCTCCCTCTCCCCTCTCCCCAAGGTTTCCTCGATTCTAGGTTTGTTTTCCTTTGGCCCGTTCTCCCTTTACTTGCTACCAGGGTGATTTGACTAAAAAGCAAATGTAATCAAGTTGCTTCCCTGCTGAAAACACTTGAACGACTACCTAGAGTACTCAGTAGAAAGTTCCAACTCCAGTAAACGCCTAAGACTCTGTGTGGTTTGGGTCCTGTTTGTAAACTATGGGTCCTTCCCTCGTCTTCTCTTCCATCGCTACACCAAATACTGTTTTTACTCTTCCCGTATTTCACCTGAATGTGTCACACTTTTGTATTTCTCTGCTTTTCCTGTTGCTCAATGCAAACATCTCTTTTCCTTCAAGCACCAATTTAGGTGACCCTTTAAGAAAACATAATGACTTTGATGCATCTCCCATGTATTCTATAGCATGTAGTATATATTTCTTTTCAGTGCCAATCACACTGAACATCTTTCCCATTACACTCAATGTTTTGAGTTTAATGTCTAATTAGTACCTGCCCTCGTAGCTTCAAAGGGTAACACACAGTACCCAACACAGAATAGATCCTCAAACACTTCAGTGAATTAAAACAATAAATGAATGATGATAGCCCCCAAAACCATCTTCTATGAATTGACGAAGCATGTTTGCTCTGTAAGAAAGAAGGCTTTGTGGGACACAGTAACCAATTTTAAATGTGCAGAAGAAAGAGACATTCCCTTGGTTACAGAGAATGGTCTAGAATAAACAAGTAGAGACTACGGGAAGCATATTTCTGCTCAGTGTGTGATGAGAACTTTTACCAGCGGGATGGTTCCCATTTAGGTAGGATGGTCACTTTCGATAGAACCATGGAAGCAGAGCTTGAATGTATTTCTTCATCAAATGGCAGGTAGGTAAAGAATTGGTAAATTTTTTTCCAAATCTAGGGGTTTTTTTAAATTTCAAAAGGAACATTAAATAGACAAATCCCAAAACATCTTTCATTAGAGGAGCTGTTGCCCAAGAGGAATGAAGGCTAAAGCCCACGGAAGTGGCCACAAAAAGCACACTTCGTTGTGTGTCTGGCATTAAGACGTATAATGAAGCACTAATGTCCTTAGAAAAAGATAAACTGCTCTTCCACGTTGTTACTGATATCCCACAGTCTGTTAGAATTCTGACAGCGAGTGGGTCGGAAAAAACAAGTAACTGCTGTTTATACCAGCTTCCTGTCCCGAACCCTAAGAGTTTTTTGCACTGACAATGACTAATGAAGAGGCTAAAATATAAAATCAAACACATTATATTCTAACTCTTTTCCTGTTCAAGAATAGCCAGGTCTCGCAATAAAGGAAAACTCAATAAATTACATTTACAAAGGGCAACGGAATCGCTCAAGCGGCTCCTGGCTGCCACCAGAAAGATCAGAGAAAGTTATTATTAGAAACTTGGGAAAGACACATTAGAAACCATAGAAAAGACAGTAGATTATTTAAACACTCAAATAGTTTCCATGTGGGTTTCAAGGCATAACCAAATTTGTCCAAGCATTGAACACGCTGAATACACAGAGATAGATCAGATGCACGATCTGTAAATAAAAGATGCATGGAAAAGGAAACTCTTAGAAAATGTGGATGCAGAGACTGGGGAGCTAAGCGGGGGAATGGGACAGAGGGCTTTTTTGCTAGAGAAAACTACATGGTTCACTTTTTCTGAGCTATAATATAAGGTCTGCGTTTCACACAAAAATTAAACAAACTTTTCTAGCAGATAAAGGTCATGGAAAAATGCTTTATTTCACCAAAAATCTTTATATTTTAAGACACACTTCAAATCCCTCAACAATAGATTTTTGAAAGGCCAGTTCTTCATAGAACTCCTCCTTAAAACTCACAAGGGACATTTTAAATAAACAAGTGGTGGAAAGAACCCCAAAGGGCCGCAGAACATTTGTCAGACGCCGCTGGGTGGTCCCGTGTCTCTCCTCACGGCTTTCCCCGCTTTTCCCGCCCACGGCCCAACCCCCAGAAACCCTCTTCCAGGAAAGCTTCCCCCCGACACTCAAAATTTCCACCTTCTGAGCCCAACAGGCACACACCATAAGCACATTCGCTGAGAAGCGCCTGTTCGAAGGCTAGCGCACGGTCTGTTCTCAACAACAGCCTGGAAAACAACGCACGCACTTGCCTGAGGTCAATGGAGGTCATCGGGCGGTGCTCTTTCCTTTTAGATGAGTTTAAAACTCTTCAGACACACATAGTTTGGAATGCACATAGGGTCCTCTAGCCCAGTACAGTTGGATACAAGCCCTCGAATATATCCATTAGCACATCTTTCAGAATGACCTTGAGAAAGCATTCAGGATAGAAACCATTCAAATACAGAAATTCTACTGGGTCCTCAAAGATCATTCCTGAATTTCGTTACCAAAACTATAGCCTCCATCTCCTAGGGTCCTAACAAGCTCCCTACACCTTAACTCGACGCCAGTGTACCCATGACATCTGCACAGCACCGTTTTTCAAGGTATTTTCCCATATAGAGATGATGAATATTCACTAATCTCTATCCAAATGCTTCTCCATATCTGGGCTCCTCTTGGGATCAATAAGAGCTTTTTAATTTATTGAGTCCTTCATGAAGTGTGTAGTCATGGCCATGGATGTACTTTCCCTCTAACTAACATAACTAACCTTTTCAGAGTGTTGGATATTTTTACTGAATGAACAAATAGATTCCCACATTCTCCGTCCCCGCTGTAACAGCAGCAGATCTTTAGACAGACGGTTCCCACGCAGGTACTGAGTCTCCGTCCCCTCCCGTCTCGACCCCACGTGCCCGGGGAGCAGGATGTGCCGGGGCCCAGGCTACAAGGAGAGATGAGCTGGACAGAGCACACAAAATCCTGTTTGTAGGCTAACGGCCTGGTTTCCATTATCTTCATACAGATTTCCTTTAGGGCCTGGCTGTCTTAAATGTTTTGTTATGAGGTTTGGAATGCGTTTTAAAATATAAATATTTATGATGAAGAAAAACAAAGTCGTACAGTTGTGGAGTCAAAACCCCTCCCTGGACATTAGAAGCTTATTTATTGGAAGTGAGTTCTCCCAGTGTGAGGAAAGAAGCAAGGGGATGAGGTATCTCACTAGAATATCTGAGGATAAAAAGCCCAGCTCTGAGTTGTAATCACAACTACTAGCGTTGCTGCTCAGGGACCCTTACTGCCCCAGGGCAGGTTGCTAATAATCTTCCTATCTTAACTTTTTCAAAACTCCACAAGTCCCCAAATTACAATAGGCTCTCACATTCGTTGAGAAGTTGGAAATTGTGAGTAACCAAATTATAGCTGAACTCCAGCCCCTTTACCCTGTCCCTCTTCAAGATATTTTTTAACCACTGCCTTCAGCCACAGCCAAACCTACTAAGTTAATCCTATACCATCCGGCCAACCTTGATCACCCAGTAACTCGTCTGGACAACTCCGCCTCAGCAACCTCAGCTCCCATCGTAACTTGCCAACTGGTAGACTATTCTAATACCTCTTCATGGGTCGAGTTCAGGCTGCAAGCAATGGAAAGCTAGTCTACTTTTCCAAGTTGTTTGCAACAGCAAGCAAACCGGCTTGAGGTCAAGGAAAAAGAAGAGAAAAGAAGGGCTACAAAAGACAGAGGGATTACATTCACGTCTCATTTTTTGCAGTTCTTTCCGCCTTTGCAGGCCATGGTTCTCTTCATTCTTGCATTTACAACCCCAGCTCCACGCATTCAGAGGTTACCACGTGGTTAAGAACACAAGGTGTGTATAGCGTATACACCCTGTGCCTTGTGTGTTAAGCAAAAAAGTCTCCACTATGGAGTATGTCGATAAAGTACATGATTGACTTATCCCAAGCTAAAGCTAAACACAAGTTGTAATATGCTGAGAAGATCGGAGTGTTTTCCTCTTCATCAAAAAGATACAGATACAAACCAGCTATAGAACTGAAACTCCGAACGTGTAATGACACTTCAAGCATTGAGAGAACTAAAAGTCCAGGATACCAGATAGAAACATCTAGATTACTACCTGAATTTCTCACCTGACTCTCTCCTCTCATTCATCATTTCTTGCCCATCACCATTAATCCTCTCCTAAGAAGCAATTAGGAGCTTTGACTAGTCTGTGTGGTCTGTGCGAACTTCTCAGATGTTTTCTCTTAGGGGAGAATTTTCCCTGGTGAGCCATCTGTGTGTCTAGCATCTGAGCGAGAAACAATTTTTATTTATTTATTTTAAAAGAGCTTCAGTCAGATGTGAGTGATGAGGGAAACTGGGTGAAGGGTAAATGAAAATGCACCGTCCCACCCTTGCAACTTTCCCGAAAGTCTAAAATCATTCCAAAGTAAAAAGTGTGTTTAAAAAAAGGACTGGCCTTCTCCGTCGGGCAGGCGGGGGATCCAACGCTGGCCCGCCCTCACCAGGCTGCGACAAAAGGCAGACCGCCTTTATTTTCCTCAACTGTTTTCATCTCGGTTGGACACTGAGGAATATCAGCTTCAAAAAGAATTGCGAAACATTATCATATTTCCTGTGTTGTGAAACAGTTTGTAATAACAGATTATTACAAGCATGTATTGCTGAATAATTTTGAAATCCAATGAAGTCTTGATATATAACGAGGTAATGTGTGTTATAAGTACCTTTTAGTGGTCTTCACGGAGCTCTGCGGGCGGTTCAAGCAAGACCAGAGCAACAAGTAGCGACAAAGAGTTAGATTGACCAGAAAGCCCTCATGTTGAAATAAAGCACACTAGAATGAATATTTTTGTGATCACACCAGTCATCATTCCATCCAGACAGACGGTTCCCCGCACTGCAAGCGTGAGACCCTGATAGAAAGCAGATGCCTTTTTTCCTGGCGTTTGGCTGACACCAGGCTAGTTCTCCATACCCGGGCGGGCAACAGCTCTCCAGCCTCCCTCGCTGCTCTCCTGGAGTTGGGTCAGGTGATCTCCAAGGCTGCTGCGGGCAGTAGCACTGCCCGAGTTTCCTGGGCTCTCTCTGTCAGAGCCCAAGGCTGTCGGGCTCTCAGCTTCACCTGCTCCCTGGGTTCAGAGCTAGAGCCATCTTCAGCCACCTCCTTCACAGCCAGGGCAGGTCATCTCCATGATGGGAGAGAAGCATCGAAGTGAGTTAGGCCATGTATGGAACAAGATTTCCTTCATGTTGAGAAATAAGCAGTTTTGCTCACTAATTTCTTTTTAGCTTCAATTTGGGAAGACAAATACCCTAATCAATGCCTATTCATTCTTCAAATCTTAGTTGAAGCATCACTATTCTAAGGAGGTCTCCTTAGTCTTCTGTGACTAGGTCAAATCCCTCGTACATAAGGTCTCATGCTCTGGTGCCTCTCTCACATGGCATTTACCAATCACAGTCACAATGTCACGTTTATTTGCATGACTATTCCATTGATGTTTCTCTCCCTCTCTGAACTAAGCTCCATGAAAGCAAATGTCATGCTCGTTTTTATTCTGTCTTTATTCCCAGTTATAATTAAATTTAAAATGTTAAAATCTTTAAAATTATGTGAACCCTTTCCATGTTAAAAAAAAACTTTTAGCCCTGGCTGGTGGCTCAGTGGATTGAGCAGGGGCCTGCCAAACAAAGGGTGGCCGGTTTGATTCCCAGTCAGGGCACACACCTGGGTTGCAGGCCAGGTTCCCAGTAGGGGGCGCACAAGAAGCAACCACACATTGATGTTTCTCTCCCTCTCTTTCTCCTTCCCTTCCCCTCTCTAAAAATAAATAAATAAAATCTTTTTAAAAAACATTTTTCCCTACTCCATCAAGCCTGCCCCTTCCTTGGCAATGTCCTTTGAGTCTAATGCATCAACAGAAGTAGAATAACCCGGCAGCTGAGCCAAAATGACACATCCCAACTGCACGGATATGTGTCTAGAATGACATGGTTGGATTTATTCTAATTAAACAATTTGAGAGCAGATGTTAACACAAAACAAACTCCAAACGTTCTTGGGGAGGATGGAGGGCAGAAGAAAAAGAGAAAAAAAGTCGGTTTTATCCTGAGTTTTGATCAAGAGAGATTTCAGCCCAGTAAAAACCAGCCTTCCCCTCCTCTGGACATTTGTACTTAGTTCTTAACTTGTATTTAATTGTCTCTTGAAGACAGAATGTTCACTCTAACAGTCTCCTTTGTCGGGCAAGCATGTTCCTTTGCAACCGCCGTTCCCTCTGGAGACTGTGCCCAACACTCCACCCCGGCCACTCCCCAGAACATCCACACATTTGGCTCCCTCACTGCACATCTCTGTTCAAAGCTCGCCTTGTCAGGTTGGTCTTTCCTGGGCACCGTATCCAGGGAGCCCCTCTACCCCATCACTTCGCTTCTGCGAGCTTAACGTTTCTCCACAGCACTTACTGCACCAAGACATTACATGCTATATTTTTGCAATATATGCAATTATTTGCCCTAAAACACTACACACACACACACACACACACACACACACACACACACACTGGGAGAATTTATAAAAAATTGTGTATTTATTCTTACATTTTTAATCTTCAGTCACCTTCAAAGTACTCTCCCTTTGTTGCAACACACCTATTGAGATTTTTTTCCACTGCTCAAAACAGTTTCTGAACTTGTCGAGTTTGACGTCTTTTAGTCAAAAGTTTGCTGTTTTTTGTTTCACCTCTTCCACATCAGCAAAACATTTCCCTTTGAACACTTTTTTCTTTTTTTTTTTAAAGATTTTATTTATTTATTTTTAGAGAGGGAAGGGAGGAAGAAAGAGAAAGAGAGAGAAACATCAATGTGCGGTTGCTGGGGGTCATGGCCTGCAACCAAGGCATGTACCCTGACTGGGAATCGAACCTGCGACACTTTGGTTCGCAGCCCGTGCTCAATCCACTGAGCTATGTAAGCCAGGGCTTAAAGACTTTTTTTCATCTGGGGAAACAAACAAGAGAAGTTGATCAAGGTGAGATCAGTGAAGGGAAAGAGTGGGGCACAGTGGTCATTCCTTTTGTTTTTTTTTTTTTTTGTCGAAAACTGCTGAACACTCAGCACAGTGTGGGCAGGTGCACTCGTAAATCACCCATCACGAACCGGGCAAGCATGTTGAAAGTCTTAAAAACAAGTCGCTGAAGCCGAACACAGCCTCTCACAACGAGGCCAACTGGTACACAGGTACAGATGGGTTCCTAGGACGCTCACCCCGTGGGGGAAGTCTGTACTACAAGGTGCCCACCCTGCAGGAGATAACTCTGGGTATTTTTCAGTCCTCCCGCAAGTATATACATAATTTTTCGTCTGTCTCTAACTTAAGTTCCATGAAATCGGAGATTGTGTCTGTTTTGTTCCCCGGAGCCTCTACCAGTCCTCCATTAAATAATGAAAAATAAAAAATATTTGTTCCTGGCCGAAGATATGCAAAGTGCACTGAGGGAAAGGTGTCTGTGCTTTAGGTTTCAGTGTACAAAGTACAACTCTAAGACGTGATTTATTTTGTTTTTAACACACACCCCCCCCTCTCAAATGTTCACATTCAAATGTGCATTGTCCTGTTTAAGGTCTTTGATTTTGGTATCTGTACACGTAGTCTCATGAAGTTACAATTCCTTAAGCTCTATCAGAACTTTGTCTCCTTATAGACATCAGATCGGATGCTTTTGAATAGTTTCTGTTGTAGCAAAAATTCATTCTCTGCAGATGGATTTGATTTTCTTAAGTCACCCCAAATCCCTCGGAGTAAGGGATGGCAGGTAAAGTGATTCAGCAGGTTGTGTGATACCAGTTCTGGTCAAATATTCAGGATAATTATGAAGTAACAAGAGCTCAATTGTTCAGAAGCTAGATCTGAAGACAGTTACCCTCCCAAACGGAGCCACAGATATTTTTCACACAGTGGCCATCCCATCAGGGTAGGTGCACCTCCCTTCATCAAAGGAAGCACCCTAAGAGAAAACTGCTTTTTGAATCCAAACGTTCTAATTATGATTTCAAAAATCACCTCATTGCCCCTCCCCTTTTACAAGAGTCTCTGAGTTTCTTCTCTGAAGAGTTAAGTGACAGTGTAAAATAAACAGTGTCCATAAATTTCACTCCCCTTGAACTCTTAGAGGACATATTTCAAAGACCATATCCTCACACTGTTTTCGATTTATGGGACATTATTTTCCTTCTGTCTAGAAATCCAAAGTTGTGTCAGGGGACTCGTGATTAGGCCCCGCAGTGAGAACAATGGGAGGAGCACGTCCAATAAAATGATCTCGTGTTTATAGCAATTCACAGTTTACGCAGGAACTCGTAAAACGAACCAAAAAAATATGTTTCCTGTCTCTGTGAGGTGTCTGAGAAGTTTCAGCTCTTGCTCTGAACCCAGCCAAAATAGGGCATCTCAGCTGGTGACAAACACAGGCTATCTTTGACCACAAAGCTGAGACAAAGCCTTAAATGGCCTTGAACTGTAGAAGTCCATTAGCTAATAATATCAAAAATTCTTGGCTTGGTTATTAAATACAGCATGAGCATCAAAGAATGTTTAGAGCTAGTAGACCCATGAGATTAAGTGATCATTTGGCCTTTTTCCTTAAAACTCACTATTATGTGTAAACAATTGATGGTAGGTGTGGCCCCTGGAGATACCAGGAAATGTTTTAAAATAAACAGACCTTTTGAGTTTTGTGAATCCAATGACCTATTGAGCTCTTTGATTTAGCATTTTCTGTTACTTTAAAAACACTGGAAAATACCAGGGATATAGCTTTGGTTTTCATTTTATCCATGAAAATAAGGAGGTTGACAAGGCACTGTGAAAAGCCTGTGTTCCTTTGCTCTATCTCAAAGCAAGCCTGATGCAACAAAGCAGTTTCCATGGCAATGTCCCTTTTCATTCAACATGAAGATGAATAACTACAAAAGTGCATAGCTAAGCGCTGAAGAAAGCATGCGTGCCAGGACTTAAACCAGGCCTCCAGGAAAATGATTGCCCACTTACAAAGTATATGCCTTTATTTTTCTAAAAGCGAGGTCAGCCTCTCATTCATGGTTGAACCTTCCCCATGGTGAGAATCTGAAGGCCTTTCTCTACCTTATCTGTCACTGAAAATATTACAGAGAAGGGAGAGGTCGTAAAAGACACATCTGCTGATATGGGAGTCCTACTACCGTTGTCTGAGCATTTAATGTATATGTATGTTAACAATGTTGCATTGGGCAATGATGCCAACAAGAACAGCGGGGAAGCCTAACCCTTTGGTTCATTACAGGTGTTAGTCCGAGGTATTTGCACATAATAGGAAGTAAGTCAAAGTTCTCTGATCATTAATTCCTTCTCCCTTTCTTTCAGCAAAAACTCTATGTTTAGTGAAGCAGTTTGGGGTGGAAAGAGTTAGAGCCTTAAAAACATCACCCTAACTTTAAATCCCAGTTTTATCATTCACAGTGTTATAATTGGCAAGTTGTGTAAATCCTTTAAGCCTCGATTTCTTTATCTGAAAATAACCACCATAAACCTAACTTGCTCAATTGGTTAGATGTGTTAGCTTGCAAGGAATACTTTCCCCAGAGTGCATTCCACGGAAGACAAGTTCTGGAGAATGGTAAATGAGACGTGAGGGTCAAATAAGGGCAGGAAACAATGGGATAAAACTAATCATATTGACTCATTTGATGTGCAACTTCTCAAAGTTTTTAATATAAGAAATTTTTTAGTGAAGCAATAAAAGGGAGATAACATATATAGCAATTCCCAAATTTACTTGATCAGAAAAAAAATCTCTTTTTTAAAAACTTTTATTTTTTGAAACTTATGTTACATGGGGCACATTTTTGAGAATGTTGAGCTAATTACATAAATACTCCATAACTGTTACTACTATTTATGTTGGTTTCAAGATCTATAAAAATACAAAGATTCTTATCACAACACACTGTGCCCTGGAAGAAAGGTATTTTTAAGTTTTTCCTTCGCTGTGTTTCAAATTGTTCTTTTTTTTTAAGACCTCACCTGCTTCCTATTTAATCATATGCTTATTGTTCCATTCTCCCGTGGATTTTTGTTTGAGAAAACTCTACTTTACCACTCCGCTCACTTAATCTAGCATACACAGCTGTCAACAAGTCTACATTCTCAGTTCTAACACCAGCTCTGCTACTAACTATGTGATTAATTCTTTTTTTTAACTTTTTTAGACCTTCGTAAAATGAGTGAAACAGAATGGTTCTGAGGCAAAATAACATTTATAGCATAGTAAACCTGGAAGAGTTGTAAAGACTTTCAAAACTTTCCATTTCCATTCCATCATAAAAGGAACTTGGAGGTCAGCCCTCCCCTCCACACATGAAGAAGGCTGAAGAAACTGAAAATCAACAGTTTTTCTTAAATCCGCCAGAGGATCAAGATCACCACGCCCAGATTTTGAGAGGCAGATGAGTGGGTACTGAGAACCACCGCTTACAGAGCAGAAACCTCTGTGGGCGCCAGGAGGACCAGCGCGGGAAAGTGCAGGCTGCAACTGGTGAATGGCTGGGAACTCAGCACGGACAAGTGCGAGAGTGAAACATTCCGGGAGGGCAGGCTGAGCGGGGCTCCTACCTTGTGTGAAGCATTCCTTCCAGGAGGCCGACCAGGTTCTCACAAAGACAACTGGAAAAATCCCATCCTGCTTCCGTCAGAGATAAGAGCAAAACAGTCACGTTGAAGCAAGCTTAGAGCACTCTGTTCTTCTCAACAAAATACATGGTTTCACCAGAGCTAACAGACCTGGGAGAAGGGAACCAACCGGCTCCAGTCCCCTCTGGCCTTTGATGCGGAGGAAAGGGAAGAGACAACGGCAGCCTCCTCTAGCCTTCCTGTCTCACCTGTGTGTGTGCGTGTGTGTGTGCGTGTGAGTGTGTGTGCGTGTTTGCGGGAGGGGAGGAGAATCATCAGAAGCACTTTTAAAGGTCACAGCCAGGGCCATACGCTGATTGAAAAACAGACTTAACCACGCCACTCACTATGGGACGCTTCCCCTTCCTCCACACCTTACCACCACAGCATCAAGGCCCATAGACTAAAGTTCCTTTTACCGGGTACATCACAGATAGCTTTCAACAACAACAAAAAACTACACAGTATACTAAAAGGCAAAAAACACAGTTTAAAGAGACAAGGCAAACATCAGAGGCAGTCGGGGATACAACAGGAATGTTGGAATTATCATCAGACTGGGAATTTAAAATAACTACAATTAAGATGCTAAGTGACCAAGAAAATGAGAAGGCAAGTCACAGACTTAGAGAAAAGGTTTGCATAATACATATTTGATACAAGACTGCTATTTAAAGGAGATAAACAACTCTCGTTCTACGACTAAGTGGGATTTATTACTGGTACACAAGGTTTAACATATGCAAATCAATCAGTGCAATATATACCACATTAACAGAACAAAAGGTAAAAACCATATGATCATCTAAATAGAAAGAGAAAAAGCATTTGATAAGATTCAACATGCATTCACGATTAAAAAAATTCTCATGAAAATAGGTATAAAAAGAAATTTTCTCAACCCAATAAAGGCCATTCATGAAAAGCTCACTGCTAACATCATAGTAACAGGGGAAAAAGAAATGGTTTTCCTCTAAGATCCAGTACAAGGCAAAGATCTCCACTCTTGCCCTTGCATTCAACATAACACCAGAAGTACTAGTGAGAGCAATCAGACAAGAAAAATAAATAAAAGGCACCCAAACCAGAAAGGAAGTAGTAAAATGATCTGCTTGCAGATGACATGATCTTATATATAGAAAACCACACAGACTCTACCAAAGAAATTGTTACAACTAACAAATAAATTCAGTTCATTATGAAAGATTTTAGAGGGAAAATGTGAAGTGTGTGGTATGTGCACGCATCACACATGCACACCATGAAGGAACAGAATGCTAACTCTGATTGTATTGGAAGGGTATCAAAGCAGGCACAAGGTGGGAGAAGCTGTTAGCAACAGGATGTTTTTTATATTCCTACAAACTCCTACCTATAAAAAATTTTTTAAAAAGACCAATAAACCAAAAAAAAGGAGGGGTGGACACTTCAGCAGGAACATCATGAAAGAAGAAATTCAAATGACCAACTGATATATGCTAATGTGTTCCACCTCATACTTAATCAGACCAATGAAAGTCAAAACCAAAATGAGATACCATTGTACTTCAAACCAGTTAAGAAAATTCAGGAAGTCTGAAAATGCCATGTGTGGGGTGAGGGTGTGAAACAAATGGAAGCTTCCATACTGCGCTGCTGGAGGTAGAGACCAGTACAACCACTTGGGAAAAGCAGGTGGGCATTATCTTCTAAAACCGAATACATGCATGTCCTAGGATCCAGCAGTTCTACTCCTGGTTACTTCCCCTGGGAAGAACTCTTGCATATTTGCATCAAGACACACGTGTAAGTATTTTCTCGGCCATCTAGTCCTTAACAGTCCAAAATGGAAATTTTGGAAAGAACACAGTGTCCACCAACTGTGGAATGAATAAATATTAGTAAATCTCTCTAACGTAATACTACACAGCAACAAAAATGAATCAACAGAAGCTGTATTCAACAAGATGTTTGGCTCTAAAAAATAATAAAGAAAAGAAGCAGCGATGACACCAAGATAAATATAATATGAATCCACTTTTGTTAAGTTTAGAAATGGGCAATACTAAAGTTACTATTATTAAGGTAAACTTTTCAGACTCTTTAGTTATAAGTAGGTATTAAAGCTGTTTTTTTTTTAATTTTGTATACAAGGGCAAAGATACCTAGAGGCCTATTCAAATATTTATTGTTTGCAGGTACACTTTATAAGAAAGGAGAATGGTTAGGTAGTCTTTTTAGTCAAGTTTTACAAAGATGAGAGTTTAGTTAAAGGTAGTCAAGTTTTAACTGATAGTCAACTGAGAACCAAATTGACCGGTGACTAGTTAATTTCCAAAGTAAACCTTAATCTCATTAAAATCCATCACAAAATTGTTCATCACTCTCTCTCTCAGGAATACTCATCTTCTCCAAGTGGTTGTGTTACATCACACAGAAAATGTCTATTCCAGACCAGGTTTGGACAGTTTTTCGTTTATGGTGTGCAGTGTACAAAACCAGAAAGAAAAGCAAGGAAACCATTGCCAGAAGATGCAGGACAGTGGTCACTACCTGGAGGACCGGGAAAGGGGGAAGGGAGGGTGCTTGGGGAGGGACACGCACAGCTTCCAGAGCGCTGCTCATGTTCTTTCGTGTGATTACAACTACACGGGTGGCTTTGTTTTGTTGTATTGTATTGTATTGTATTGTACTGTATTGTATTGTATTTATTCATGAAACTGTTTTTCCTTAAACTATTTTAGGTGCTTTTCTACATTTGTGTTCTATTTCTCAGTTTGGCAGGAGGTGATAAAATAAAAAGTAGATGAAAATCTGAAGCACAGCCAGACGGGTTGTTTGTGTATCTCGCGCCGGCAGGAAACGTGTTTCTCCAGCACCAGACTTCGCAGGACAGAGCCTTAGCGGACAGCTGGCGTCTCTGGTTCCCCACGAAGCCTCCACGTCCCTCCCCACCCCACAGTGACTGCTCCTCCTCTGTTCTCGCGGAGCTCATCGTTGGGACCTCCGCCTGGCAGTTCACTGGGAGGTGCCTCACGACTCTTCCCACGCTGTGACTGCGCCTTTCCCACACGTGCACTGTCTTCCCGTTTATGGCTTGGCACACAGTATCCCCTGGACATACATTTACTCACAAGCATCGGTGCAGAGCCTAAGTGTGAATCCCACATCAGAACAGGTCATGTGAAAGCAATGTGCAGTGTTCGGCACCATCATTGCTAAAACACTTTTCTCAGCCCAGCTGTGACTGCTCGACACAAAGTTTCATGCCTTTCTTCCCTCCGTCAGAAAACTCTCCTGCTCCTCCTGCAAACCCAAAGAGTGATGGCAATATGGCAGCACTTGTTATCCAATTACATGGCACTTCGTTTTAGGACTCATAAGGCCTTGACGCCTGCAAATTGCTGACCTGTGGTGTTTGCTGGGGTGGGGAGAGGGTGGTGGAGGTGAGTGGAGGTTGAAGAGAATATAGGAGGGAAAAAATGATGGTGGGGGAAAAAAATCGCCAACCAGCTCTTTGTAGGAAAAAACAAAAAGTGACACCTTGGGTGGTAGTTTGATGTAGAGTGAAAGCACAATTAGTTCATTAGCACTATGCTTGCAAGGGCTGGACTTAATCTGGCCATAAACTGCTTCCTTAATATGAATTTGCTTTGCAGTTGCCATTCAAAGCACAAAGCTCCATCATCTCAACAAATATTTAAGCATCTGCTGCATGCATATTGCTGTGCCAAAGCATCATAATATGACATCCTGGATTTTCTTTTTTCTCTCTGCCAAAACATATTCTCATTTACTGATGATTAGAAATATACAATTTTTTTGTTCTTTTTAAATTAAGATTTTAAAAAATATTTTATTTATTTATTTTTAGAGAGGGAAGGGAGGGAGAAAGAGAGAGAGAGAAAAAAACATCAATGTGCGATTGCAGGGGGCCGTGGCCTGCAACCCAAGCATGTGCCCTGACTGGGAATCGAACCTGCGATGCTTTGGTTCGAAGCCCATGCTCAATCCACTGAGCTACGCCAGCCAGGGTGAAATATACAATTTTTAAATTAGCAAATAGCTCTTCCCTTTGTAACAGAATGGTGCAACCAAGGCACCAAAATATAATAGCTGTGACGTTTCTGAGTAACATGCCAGACGGAGATGCAAATTGTCAAAAGTGGTAGTCAAAAAAGTGGCTACAAAATTCTGGAATCCCTCACTTACATCCAGAGCATAAAAGCTGGGGGAGAACAGGGCTCAGGGAGAAAGATTTGCTCAGAGAGTGCACTCTTGCCCACCTCTTTCCCCGTGAAAGACGTGTGCGAGGAATACTAGCTCCTGAGGGAAAGTCTAAGGAGAGAGCTTCAAGGTCGTTACTTAGAATTTCTAAAGATCTTTGGAGAAAATTCTCGGCACTCTATGAGTCTACCCCTTCTCAAGGGAGACGTCACCTTTTCCTTCTTGACTGGAGTCAAGAACTACAGACAACAAACACAGCACTGAGAGCTTATCGTCCATTTGATTCTATTAGACAGAAGCCCTGTGGACTGGAGACTCCAGAGAGCAAGAGAGAGGTTGCTGCCTTGCGGCCTTGCAAGCGGCAGGGGAAGCTGCTGCTGCATTTACTGTGTTTTGTGAGGCCAAGATGCAGGACGGATTCCATGAACCGTGCGTGAGACATGTATGAGTGACAGTCAGCAGTGCAGGTCTGGTCAGGAAGAGCCAGCTGGAAGACACTGAAGACGAACCCTCCGATTCCCAGGGAGTTTACCAATTTGTCTCCCTGCTTTTGTCCTAGCCCCCTGCGGGGTATTTTACCACCGAAGTCAACTGCTTCTGTTCAAAGGTGAGATCGTGACACTCCTCTGCTCAACACACTCCAGTGGCTCCCCACGCGCCGCCGTAGTGGGTGGGAGCCCGGGCCCTCCCCGACCTGCGGGCCCCGCCCAATCAGACCCCAGGCCCCAGGCCCAGGCCCCTCCCCTCCTCCCAGCTCTCCGCAGTGCCAGCGCCCCAAACCCTGCTCCTGACGCTCTGCTGGGAACACCACGGTGCCTTGGAGTCCTCGTCCCTGTCACTCGAAACACCATTTTCAGAAAGGCTGAGATTTTCGTCTGTTTTGTTCACTACTGTGAACTCAGAACCTAGAAGTGTCTGGAACAGAGGCGTTGCTCAATAAATACTTGTTGCCTGAATGGTTCCTAGGTTGTTGTTCCAAGAGGAGGCCAAGGAGGGAGAAACTGTCTTCTTCCCGGGAGCAGAAAGTCACAGGTTCGCTGGCAGCAGGGTCTGAGCCTGTTTGTTCCTTCCTCCTTCGCACGCCCACTGCGGACTTCAGTCAGCAGTGGCCGTGATTGATGTTTCTCCCCGACCCCTTTCGTCCTCGGTGTTTAATAAAGAAATCTGCAGCTCCATCGTTAAAACGTCGTAAATCACCCTCATTACACACTGTGCTCAGGCAGCTCTGATAGTAACCTAACCGCCGGCGCTGGAGGAGGACCCCAGCCGCCCAGGAGGTGTTTGTGCAGCCGTAAAAGCAAAAGGGAAAAATGCTGGGGCGTGCATCATGTGGGACTCCAATATCCTGACGCTCAATGTGATAACTATCGGGACTTCTAAGTAGTGCTGGGAATACACGTCTTTCTTTGGCTCCAAATTTTCTGGAAATGTGTTGCTGTCTTTACAAATCCTGGATCCAGCTTCCAAGTGCTTTTGGAGATAAAGTTACCAGGGGGTGAAGGAGCACAGAGCAGTGAGAGTGTGATGTCGCAGGGGCCTTCTGGCCTCCCCTTCAGCGTGACTTCTACAGTGTCTTTCAAGAAAACCAAGAAACTCCAAGGTTTTAAGATAAAAGGAGCGTAGGATATTACACTTAGCTGAAAAAATACACAAATAGTATCTCAGGTCTAAATAAGCTGCTTCCAACACACATATGAACACAAGTGTGCACATGCTCACAAGCACACACGTGCATATTCTGCGGGCTCCTCATTCCACTAGGTCACAGCCTTAAACCTCTCAGCCGCTCGCTCCCAAATGTCGTGAACTTTACACACAGGAGTTAACTCACATTACCCCGTGCCACTTCTCAGCCATATTTCTGCACAGTGAGGCCAGCAGAAAATTGAAGTTCCATGTGAATACGCCGGAGTATTGCTGAAGGCCAGAGAAGGCCTCTAGTGCAACTATAGCAATCACAGTAGTAGTAGCCATAATCGTAGTAGGTAAGACTGGCAAAGTGGCATTCTCTTACTCTTTAGTATGCCCGGGCCTTTCCCCAACCCCCTTTTTCCCCAGAGCATTCTCTCTCCCTCTCCCCCCCCCCCGCTCTCTCCCCCCCTCCCCGTCTCCAGCACACCCACACCTCTGCCCTTCTTCTTCCCTCAAGGAGTGCACCTTTGCTCTCTCTCTCCCCCCTAAGCTCCAACAGCCCTTCTTTTGCCTTTGTAACTTGTTTCCTGAGCCCATGCAGCCTAGTTGGCTTACTTTCTCTACCCCTGTGACTTTCTAAATAAATGTTCACTAATAAAAATAAAGTAGCACCCTGGCTGGCGTAGCTCAGTGGATTGAGCGCGGGCTGCGAACCAAAGCATCACAGGTTCGATTCCCAGTCAGGGCACATGCCTGGGTTGCAGGCCACGGCCCCCAGCAACCGCATATTGATGTTTCTTTCCCTCTCTCTCTCTCTCTCTCTCCCCCTTCCCTCTCTAAAAATAAATACATAAAATCTTTTAAAAAACCCAAGTATTTAGATGTCATATTGAAAATTAAAAAAATAAAGTAACAAAATGTTAAATGACTATCAATATCCAGCATTAATGTAAGTAAATGCTTCTAGTGCATTATGTCATTTAAATCTTTGCATGCCCTTGAAAGTAGATTATAGTGCTTAAAACATTTATTTCATAAGAAATCACTGTCCAGTATGGTTTTAAATTGTGAGCTCTAACAATTAGCAAATTAGAGGAATAAAAGAAAGTAAAAAAAGAAACATTTTAAAAAATTCAGTTACAAAATTTTGTTATTACTTTAATGAAGTCATAAGCCTTACATGTGTTATCAGTTAGAATGAATTGCAAGAATATAAAGGACCTTGGTATAAACTGTTAGCAGTAAATTAGGAAAAAGGCTACAACGTCCCTGGACACATATTTACCTCCACAGGGCAGGCCGTCATAAGTGCTTGATGAGGGCATCAATGGGTGAGCGAATGAATGAGCAAATGAACAGATAGGTCAAATACAGCACCCCTCTCTGTATTCTTGTTTCCCTGAGACACACTAAGACTCTTTATGGCTCTTGAGTAACTTCTTTTGCTGGATCTCTGCCTCTCTCCACATGAAGCAACATCTCCAGTGTTTTCTAGATAGTAACAAACACTCTGGAGTCTTCTGATATTCAGAAATAGCCAGATTCTAATCCTGCCATTCCACTCCCAGTGCCACCCACCATCCTCACTCAAATTCAAATCCATATCACAGAAGCGTCCCCTTTGACACTACACTCTACTCCATCTTCCTCGGTGTCCCAGGTCAAGCTGCCGTTCACATCACTTTGCTTGCATCATTCTTCTCAAATGGCTCTACATGGCCTACCCGAAGCGCAGCCTCTCTACTCTGACACTCAAGGCTTTTAACAATCTGACACCAACCCACTTTTCCCCTGCAAGTTCTCCATGTGTGCTGTAGATCCAATCATTCCTGACAGTTCACAATTTCCCAACACCTACTGTAACTTTCCTTCTGTTCCTGCCACACCTTTCATCCCTAAGTGTCTCCACTCAGCTTCACCTAAAAACTGTATCCATTGGTCAGACTCTAGTTCTGATTTGCCTCCTTCAAAATAGCGTTCCATAAGTGACTTAGTTGGGAAGACACCATCCTCCTGTTATCTCCAAAGGAAGCTCTCTGAACTCAAAGAACACAGCATTTTTGCATAATTGCAGGGTCAGATAGTATCCAATTCAACATTTCAGTACCTGCACTGCAAAAGTCCATGTAATCTCATTCTTAAAAAAACCCCAAACCAAAAAACCCCAACACAGACCAAAACCACACAAAACAAAGAGGAAAAAATAGATCCCTGGTCCAAAGCACCTAGAAAACCCAGCATCCTCCCAGAGACACCCAGTACATCAAAAGCTCTTCGAGTCCTGCGGTAAGGAAATCTGATCGACCTGTTTTAACCCAGTATTTTCCAAATATTTGACTAAAGTTTCCACTTTTAATTTATTTAAAAAAATCTTCCTCAGAAAGCTCGCTTTTCATGGAACACAGCCTAGGAAACGCTGCTGCAATATAATGCAAGCCTCCCAAGGGAAGAGAGGATGAAGTCGTGGTCTAAACAAGTGAAGTGACTGAATAAAGATCCCGAGCTGGTTTGCAGAAGAGCCAGTTACATGCCCCAGCCCCTTCCTTATAGTACTACAATCAAATCCTTTTATAGTACAAACTGTAGGCTTAGGATATTTACTTTATGCCTCGCCGAACTTCTTAGACATTGACATTCTTTGGGCAGTAATTTACTCTGGGAAAACTACATTCTAGGCAGAAAATACAGCCACTTTTAGCCCCCCAAAGGTCTCTATATATACAAAAGAATTCAATTAATTAGGGAAGCTAATATCTGTAGGATTAGCGTTCACATCAACAAGTTGAATTTACAGGAATCCCAAACTCTGTGATGCCCTATGGACAAGGCTATGAAGAAAGACAGATTCGGGGTCCTACTCCACGAGCAGGCTGCAACACAAAATCATCATGTAAGCAAGTCCTTCCCAAGGTTCACTACACAGTAGTTGTTCCCTTATCACAAGCCTTTGAGTAAAAACAAAAGAAAACAAAAAGCAAAAGTGTATCTTTGTCTAGTGAGATCTCCACCTGACGTTATCATTTGTGACAGATACTGTTGCTTGCCATCGAATAACTTCCCCTCCGTTTTATTTTTCCGTCCCGATTCTGTCAAAGTGGGCAGCCATAGGCTCAGGAGAGGTGAGCCCCTCCCCATTTCCAAAAGGTAAACCATGATTGATTGGTTCATGCCAACCTTGATCATTCTCATTGTATTTGCCAATGGATTTAAAAGCGGGAATATGATCCGTACATAAGGAAAGTATTTTGAGGTTTCTGGAGAAAATTTTTACCCCCAAAAAGGGAGGGGGGTGGGTTGGGGCCCCCTTTTCTACCTTCCCGTGTCCCCGTACTTGTGTGCAGCTGTTGTAATGAGGCGGTGATGTCCGGACATACTGAAACCGCCGTGACGCCGTCGGACAAAAGATGGTGTGTGAGGCTGGCGGAGCAGACGACGGTCCTCAGAACAGACAGGCGTGTTGCCTCACTCAGCACATTCTCCTCTCTCTCCTCTTCTCCTTCTGTTCTTCCCGATCACGGGAAGTCAACCCGTTCCCAGCTTCTCACTCTCTGTTTCTGCCTCCACTGCTAGCAACCAACATTCCTCACAAGCATCCACAGTGTCACCGCGGTGCAAATACCGAAACACTTAAGATCTCACACTTGCCACTTTAGGCACATGATGTACTAAATCTGTACACCATTAATCAATCAACAGTGTAAATAACTAAGTTGCTGTGTAAGAACAGTGCTTGTTTATGTCAAATGCTATACAAAGAGCTAAAGAATAAGTTGAAATGGCCGTTGCTCTCATGTTTATATTCCATTTGAAAAACCAACAAAATATTTTGTAAATATTAAAACAAATCTCACATATGCCACATACACCAGCACTCACCACTTTTCCCAACCTCCCAGGCTTCACTTCTCTTGCCTTCCCGCACACAGGTACCCTTTGGAAAGAATATTCAAATGAAAGCAACGAAGTCACAGTTCCACCCAAGGCCACTGAAGTGCTTAGCCGTGCAGTTAATTGTGCTCAGCAACCACTCTCTGAATTAGTTACCAAAAAAAAAGTCCAATTAATTTATTCCCAGAAGAAAATGATCACGAAAAGACATTTGAGTATTTAATAAGAATTGCCTAACTCGAATGACATAGAAATGAGTTCTATGGACATAAGGGCATTTGAAGAACAATTCAGAACTGACACTCTCTGCGTGCAAGGACCTTAGTTACATCTCACATCTGCATAGTGTTTTATGAGTAACAAACAGCCTGGTGTCTATGACCTCATCCGAGCATTCCTCGTGTGATGCATCATTTTAGGTATAACAAGTTTGCACAATGACATTGGGAAACAATTTGAGAGACAGCCTATGGTCAGAGGTCACTCACACCCATTTCAGTTATAAGTTGGCTGGAAGCTTTAGAAAAAAGAAAATGAAAAAAAAAACACACAAGGAAGAAAATGAGCCTGTAGAATACGTTCTCCAGAACTGAATCCAGTGCGTGAGTCAGGCCAGATCCGGGACGCTGTGTTTACTTCTGAATGATGTACGGTAAGAGGGTCACTGTCAAAACAGTGTGTCCAGACAAAGGCCAGCAAGAGGATGTCTGGAAATGATCTCAAATGAAGAATGAGGGAACTGGGATGTTTAGCCTATAAAAGGACATTTCAGGGATGACTTCATAGACATCTTCGAATTCAAAGGACGTCAGGTGAAAGGTGGCGAGAGTCCTTCTCTCGGGCGTCTGTGGCAGAATGAGTGCCCATGAGGACAAGTGACAAAGTGACCAACCTGAGGCATAGAGGGTTTTCTAGTTCCCACCTCCACCACATCTCTCCAACCTCCCAGTGTGTTCGACATAAAGAAGAAACTTCTGAAATATAAAAGTGTCTAATAATAGACTGGACCAGCTGCCAATTAGCGAGTTTCAGGGCCCGCCCTCAGGAATTCTGTGGGAGACACCCCTGTATTGACAGGATGAACCAGGTAACCTCCAGAAACCCTTCCAGCTGAAAGACTCTCTGATTCCTCCTGTTGAGAGCAGCATAAGCTACCCTTGTCAAGCCCCACTCAACTCGTTTGTGTCACCAATCTTATTGTTCAAAGCAATAAAATAGCTAAATACATACTTTGCAGAAGAAGGGCAGGCAGAACCTAGCCAACAAAGGTTAGCACTGAGCATCCCTGGCACCTAGAACAGTGCCAAGCCCAGCGCAGGGGCTCAGGAAGAGGTGAGTTAGCAAATGATGTAAATATCAAAATGTTAAGTAATTCTGACAGTTTCCAAACCTTTTCATGCCCATTAGCTCATTGGGCTTTAGGCAACCAGCCTGTGAGGTGGGTGGGTCAGGTTGGTGTGCCCGTTTCACACATTTCCTTTTGTGGTCCTCGCCCCAGAATCTCTTCAATTAACAGTATGGCTCTATGTCTCATTAAAGGTTGTTGGAAAAGAAATCCATCACAAGAACATCTTATGGAAAACCACAGTGGAGACCATCACTGCCTGTCACACCCTTTGTATGAGAAACACACTGATAAATCCTTCCTACAACTAATGCCAAGAAGATGCTTGCCTTGCCATCCTAGGCTCAGAGTGTGTCTGCTCCGCTTGCCCTCCCTTCCTCCCTCCCTCCCTTTTCTGTCCTAAATAAGATAATGGAGACTCTATAAGCAAACACGGCTCCTCTTTTCCTCAGAAGTTGCCAGGAAGTCAGTTAACCTCGTGGTTCTAACTCTGACATGCCAACTTTGTAACATAAATCTCTCCAACTTTATAACAAATCAGGCAGGATTCAGAAACTGTTCTTTAGGGGCCGGTGTAAAAGCAACAGGATTCTTTGGTTTGAAAAAAGTGTTACTTGGAAATAATACATCAAACAGATCTAAGTCCAACCGCTGAGAACAGAGCTCTCCCAACTGAGCTCCCCTCAACCCCTCCCCTGCAAAGGCCCTGGATCCCTTAGTGTCCCAGCGATCACCATTGGACCATCACTTGAGAACTACTGCTCTGTAGGACATTTTACAATTATTTTATCTGCCTTGTTTTGTGCCTTTGTATCACTGACCACATGAAAATGTTACACTATTGGACACAAGAAAAGTGCGTGTATTGCCATATACGATTATACATGAAAAAAATAGAAACATTAAAAATTAACCATATATATACTCACTTGCAAGTGAGTGAAGCCAAGATTATAACTCAAAACTGGTTTTAGGCTCGGGCAATGCAGGTTCAAATCTCAGCTTCTCCCTGGGTAAGGCTGAAAAAGTTACTTAACTTCTCTTAGGTATAATTTACACATATATAATGGTTACAATATTTTCTATCTTAAAACGTTGCTTTGGGGGTTAAATGAGGTAAAGTATGTTAATAACCCTATACAGTACTTGACACAGTAAGTACTTATTATCTCCATTACTTTTTGACTCTTACTGAGGTCTGGTCAGTGTGTTATGCCAATGAGAATTAAAAAGAAAGACACAAAGCCTGGACCCTGGAAACCACAGGGACAACCGACAGCAGCGAAAGCAAGTTCAGGGTGAGAGCTGCCCAGACAGGAGTTGTTAGCCTGGCATTCGTCAGCAACATAGAGAGCAAGGCCTAACTGTCCCACTTCATTGACCAAAGAAACTGGGTCATCCTAACAGGCTGGACATGAGGCACAGCCTGAGACTAAAAGAAGTAACTAAAGATTCTTGTCCCCAACCCAGTCACCATCAACCCAGCGGTTTTGACTTCCTTGCCCCCTGGCCCAGCTGTTTTACTTTCAAGAAAACATATTAAATTGCTTGTGTGTGAAGAATTCAACGTCAACAAAGCCGCTGGGGAAAGCACTGCAGAGCATTTATTGGCCCAGCCTGGCAACACCATCCTCCCGCCCTCCTGCCAGAGCCCTCCGACCCAAACCCTCTGAAGCGACCTTCCCGCTCCTCGGCCGCTGACATCTCCCTATAAACTAGTGTGATGCTTGGCGTGGGAGGTCGTTTCTTTAGGCGTGTGATGGTTCTGGCCGTTCACTTGGAGAGAAAAGTTATTTCTCCACCTCCTGCCTGAGACCATCCAAGTACTTGTTGGACAGGGTGAGCACCCATCGCACGCGAAACGGGGGCCAGCCCAGAGTTCTCCGAAACTGAGCAGGGGAGCCTTCTCCGCCGCTTCCTCCCCACCTCCACTGGCTGTGCGCCCCGCCCCCTCCTCCCCGCAGCGTTCCCGTGACTAAGCCCAGGTATCTACGCTGGGCTCTTTTGAAGCTCTTTTGAAGCCGGGATTTGGTTTCTAACTGCCCACTAACACCCTTTCTTTCTCTCTTCCCTCTGTCCGGCTGTCCTTTCAAGCAGGTGTTTCCAGGGATAAGCTGATAAGTGTTCCCAGGGATGTTTACATTCTAATTGGCCCTTCAGAGTGTGGAAAGGTCGTCAGAAAGTGAAGGAAAGAAACCCAAGGGATGGAATTTGAAGTTGCATGATGGGTCTGAGGGAGAGGTTGACAGGCTGACACAGGTGAACCAATTAGCCCCTGGACATGACCTACTTCCCCCACACCCAAGGATGGTCTGGCAGGAGACAATTATTTCCTTAGACATAGTAAGAGAAGGAAATTATATATATACTTTAATATATATAAAATTGTATATTTACATACAAAAAATCTACCCATTTTATATATATTAAATACTATATATGTATAAATATCTACTCATATTTATATGCACTTGCATACATATATTAAATATACATGCAGAGTATACAGCACACATATAGAGTATTACATATGTTATAGATAACACATAGCACATATAGTATAAACACATATGTATAGTATATACTATATGTACACTATATATACATACACATGATAGACAAAGTGTACATATAAATTTCATGCACACCCAATCTCTGTAAGATTTTTAAACATATTTAGGGAATTTTCTCTGTAGGTCGTACAACATACGAATGTTCCCATAATCGCATCTCGGCCGGCTGCAGAGTGATGCCGCACCATGAATTAAGGGTGTTTCCGGCACTAATAGCTCATTTCCAATGAGAACTTCCCAGAGTAGCGTAGTTAGGCAGCCAGGTGATTTCCAGACGACGGGCTCCTAAACCCCCATGAACACGGTTCATAATGCTGAGTTGCCAAAAACAGCAAGTCTCCATGCCTCCCACCCTTCCCTTTATCCTGAAGAGCGCAGGCTACCCCTCCAGGCACAGACACAGGCCCAACAGCCCGGGGATAATCCCAACCCTGACGAGGTCAGATCGTCTAAATCCAGCGAAGTCACTGCCTCACTGTGGAAAGCCACGGGATGTGTGGAGCCTTGGGAGGGGTGAAAGCAAGTGGGAATCGGGTACGGGGAGTTGGGAGGGAGGAAGGCAGGATGTGAAAAGGAGTATCTATCAGGCACTTTAGAGACCAGAAAAACAAAGGTGGAATTCAAATTCTTCATATGTCTCTATCACAAAAGAGGTGGCAGTGGGTGTTTTCTAAAAGCTTTAGTGTGGAGCCTCTAGGCCAGCACATCTGTGGGACTGAAAAGAAAGACCAGTCATTCCGAGCTTGAGAATTGCCAGCATCTCCAACCCTCCCCCTCCCTCCTCAGCTCCAGCAACGAGCAAGACATTAAAAAGGTGTGCAAGCTGTCAGGAAATGTGATCGATTCTCTTTTTTTTACTCTGCTGTAAAAGCTACTGGGAGCTGGAACGAAAAGCAAATGCTTTCCTCATGGACAGATCTGGGTGGAACTGGTACATTGTTTTAACATGCATGTTTTAACATGCAGCCTTGTTTCTCCACGGAGAAAGGGAAAGCAGCCTGTCCACAACGAGCTTGTTTCAGCGCCCCCTTTCCTCCCAGAGCCCACGGGAGTTGCACTCAAGACTAGCAAACCTCGCAGTGGGAAAGGAACACAAACGTACAGGACCAAAGTGTGGTGAAGACCCACGGAAGCTCGGACGACCTGAGCTCTGAGCTCTGTGGGATGATGCGGACAACGCCGGGTAGAGCCAGTCGGTTCGGAGTAAACGGGGCTGCACGTGGTGCTGTTTTCCCGTCCATCCCAAGGACGGTCCCAGTCACCCGGACAGAAAAGGTCATTCATTACCGGACTAGGAAAAGAGAGGCAAAGCTCGGAGACACGGGCCAGACTCGAGGAGCAGGTGTCTTTTAATCTAGTGCCCACGGCAGATGGTAAAGTGATTACTATTAAGGAGTTACATAATTTTTTACTTAAAGTAGAAAGTCACACCTCAGTCTGTTACGTTGCCAGGAACAGAACTGTCAGAAAATGCCATTTCTCTTAGGAAAGATAAAAGGGCCAGATGTAATTCTAAAGAGTTGTATAATGTGAATTCTGGGTTCAGATTTTACATTTTACAAGTCTGTGTTATCCTCCAAACCCACTATGAAGCTGACAGTTTTTGAAGGACAAAAGTTCAATATAAGGGAACAGTAATTAAATCTAAGCGACGTATCCCAAGGGGTTTTTGCAAACATGAAAGTCATTATCTCCCATTCATATGGTACCATTTACAGTTAATTCAATGGTAATTTTTTGGTTGTTTTTTTGGAGTCCCCATGAGGTCAAATTGCATGGAATAAAAAGTGAGGGAGGAGTTACATCAGCTTGCTATAATTCGGTTTATTACTCTACTCTTAGAATGGAAATTGGATATAAAGAGGCTCTTACCTGGAGATTTTCTAGGCAGGCAAAATTCATGATCATTGTACCTTTTTAGTGATGTTGTTGTGTTTTGGGGAACCAAGCAACATCTGGAAGAAATGTGAGTTATGGGGGAAAGGACCCTCAAGGGAAATCTGAGCCCTATGATCTGCACGATTATTAGGACTTCGGTTTATGTCCAAAATGCGAGGGTTGATATTTGTTCTGTTGGGGGCTTTTGCTGCTCTTCTGAATTGGATGGGTGGCACTTGATCAGGACTCCTGCTACCTCAGTTTTCTTTATTTATTTTTGGAAGAAGAAAAAAGGAAAATTATCAACCATCAGATCTGAAGTAGTTTAATAATTGAAGAAAGAAAAAATACCTGAAGGGTCAAGAAGCAGGTATGTTTGTTTTATCTATTCTTCAGTGGATAAGAAATAGGGAAAAGCCAAGACTATTACTGCTAATATTCTGGGAATAATTACCACTTTATTAATTTTAGCTAGCTGGCATAACATTATATTCCCCATACGGAACTTACTAAGGCAGGAAAACCAACTTTCTCCAATAAACCCAGGCCACAGTAACCTCTCTTCCTTCTTAACGTCTCTAATACCTGCCAATACACAATAGTCATTAAGCACACGCGTAGGCCACCATCTCTGTTTCACTCACCTGTACAAAGATAGCACAAGACATATCTGTGAGACCATCAACTTCAAAGTTTCCAAAAGGGAAGGTGGAGCACAATTCTCTCTACCCTTGGGCGCCTGAAAATCTCCAAGGGAATGCTCCTGTGCCCTCTGCCCAGTACCTCCCCAACTGGGGTGCTGAGAGCAGAGCACAGGGTGACAATGTTACGTCTAATTCTTCCCTTCCTCTCCAAAACCCCTTCCCTTCGCCAGTGCAGAGGGTCTTTCACGTGGTCTGGAAATAGGACGAGGACCCTGTTTGGCCTGTGGGCATCTCCTTCCCAAAAGTCTCTGTCTCACTTCAGTTGGGACCTTTTCAAACTAGAAGCTACAAGTTTGGCTCATGATGTTTACAACACTGAAGTCACAGGTGGCCAAGGCATAACTGCCAAATGGCGTGTAATTGTCCGCTGAACTTGGGGGATAGAAGGAAGGCCCGTTTGTTGAACTTCACATTTCACCATGACACAGATGGCTGTGTATTCACTGTCAACTCAATGCCCTGAACATGGTAAATGCCCAAGAAAGGCCGGGGGCTCATGATTAATAAAGGCATTTCAGACATTTTATATTAAAGCAAATACTGAGAGTTGCGATTATCCATCTTTCCCAACAAAATACTACTGAACAGCAGAGATGCATGAGTGGTTTCCACAACAAAGGAGATAGTCCTTCAAAGACTTGTGTTTTACTTTAAGAATTCATACATCCCCATGGCTGTTTTGTAACTATCAACGGGTCAATAATATTCAAATAACTATATAGGGTGTCAGGTGGATAGCTGGAATATCAGAGAATCACTTTGTAAAGTATATGGTTGTCTAACTGCTACGCTGTACCCCTGAAACTAACACAAATCATATTGAATATAAACTGTAATTGAAAAATTAAAAGATAAAATAATAGCACATGTATACCCCAGCTTGACCTTGGTAATTACCAGCTATATCAATGGCTCAAAGTAGCCCTTCTACCACATACCCTAGCTAAGATTTGGCTGTGTTTCCTAATTGAATCTCCATCTGGGTGCAAAAACCACTAGACCTCCTAGGGTGTGAAGGGGGGATCCTCTCCCTCTCTCAGTGCCGCTGCAAGACAAGCCATCTCTTGTGCCTTTAATATATCAAGTTCCAACGCGCTAAACCAGCGGCTTTCAACTCGTGTGCCGCAGGAGGCATGCTGGTGTGTGCAAGAAATTTTAAAACATGCACTACCTATTTAGTCAGGGGCACTGACCTCTTTCCTCCTTAACTATCAAATTTTAAAAAATGGCAGCAGCCAACACAACAATAGCTGTCTGGTGTGAATGAATCCAAATTATACCTATTTTTTTCCATATAGGCAAAAAATATACTTTTTGGAGTGCTGCAGAATTTTATTAATTGGTTGATGTGTGCCATGGGATGAAGAAGTTAAAATTGCTGCTCTAACCCCTCGTTCCTACTCCCCACAATCTGACAAGAGACACTGAACTACATACAAAATTGTTTGATCAGTTTCGGCAGAAAAATATTTACCAGCCCCCAAAAGATACAAATTAGCCTGTCCTTCCAAAAAATATAAAAATGATTGAAAACAACAGTGACTTTATGCTAGGCAGAGGGAAAATATCTGTCTGAGATCAAGCTCTTTCTATAGAACTTGGGTCAACTTTCTAAGTCTGAATGCGGCTCACCATTATAAAAATTCTTTTCTGCATCCATAGAACTTGACCTTCGTTACTCACCTAAAGCCAATGGAAAACATGTGGTAAACGGATGAAAGGAACGGACGCTTTCTTGCCAGCCACATGGTAGACACTCATAAATACTTTGTTAAAGGATTGTTTTATTTTTAGGTATCCCTCCATGGAGTGATACACACTACAGAGGACACATTTTTTCTTTTAAGTTACAGAAGAACCACAAACCAGGAAATTTTGGTGCTTTTATAAAGAAATTTGCATAGAGAAAAAATTTGGGAATAGAAACCCTTTGTTGATTTATAACATTTTCTGATTAAATCAGAGGCAGCCTGGTCTCATGGTTAGAATATATCATGAAACATCTAAATTTATTAGGCCTTATCACTTTGGGGGTCACTATGTTCTTGTAGGACTCCTTTTGTGGGCTTCTGAGAAGGAGAGCAAACAAATTTAAATGTGTGCCAATCTTTATCATTTTTATTTTTATTTAGATCCCAAAATACGCATAATGACTTATCTTTATAGGCAAAACACCACCAATGTTCTCACTAAAAATGACTCAAAAGATAGGACATATTTCTTCATTTCCTAAACTGAAAAAAATTCTCTCACATATGCATTACTACTTTTCAGATATGAGAAGATGCAATTACATTGAAAAAATGCACATTAACTAAAAAGCTTTATGTTCACCACAGAGCTAGTTTCCATATGGATTTCTTAAATAAAAGATAGCAAAAATAAAAATAGTATTGTGGTGGGGGCAGAGGGATGGCATAACATTTTGACATTTAATATTGGTTCTTGTATTCAGAAAGATCTCAAATTACTGCTACGTGATTTGCAGCACAACTTTGGACACAGCTTCTGTGGGGGGCTGTGACATCATGCACAGCGTTGGCTATCTGCTGTGATTAACAGCCAACACATGCATACGACAGCCAAGAGAATTTGAAAATGCTTCAACCCAAGCAAACATCAAAAGAAAAATTACATTTATAAGAATGCTACCCGCTTCTCTTTTTAAGTAATTATGTGAGTTGTAAGATGCTGGAACAGACCAGTGGAGGAGACTGTGACACAATCTCTTCCACTGGAGATTTACCAGGAGCAAAGGGGAAAGGCTGGGTTAGGTGGAGCCCTGGGCAGCCATGCCTGGCGATTCTGAATGTGCTAGATGGTGTTTTAAGGCCCCTTCCAGCCAAAGGTGAATAAATACATAAGTCGGTCATCCCTTACGCCTAATGGACTATTAGTGTCATACTTAACATGGAAACTATTAAATTACAGTGCGAAGTTCAAGTAAAGATTTTAATGAGAAACTTTTAATTTCTGAAAAAAAATGGCATGTGTTCACTCAAGTAGTGCCAGAGTGGAGAAAATATTGGCATAGAAATTGTTTTAAGCACTGATTATTCAAAGCAAGGCGGCCATCAAAGACCTTCTGAAGAAAAGGTTCAATTTTGGTAGGGTAGGACTTATTTTAGGGACACAATAGCTTCCCAGGGAAGATTGTAGTAGTTAAAAAAGTTAAAAAGCAGTAACAAACAAAATTAAAAAGTGGATTCTCCTCCTTCATACCTCGTGCGCATTCAAGTGTCTACCATTGTTGAGACGGGGGAAGGTGTTCGAGCCAGAAGAAAATACCCAGGTCTTCCTGTTTAAGTCCGTGTATTTCACTAGATCAGTCCTTTCTCGTTCACAAAAGCCCCAACAACAACCCTTCCTACAGGTGCTATAGTTAATGTTGCCCTTTATTTTTAATATATTTTATTGATTATGCTATTACAGTTGTCCCATACTCCCCCCTTCACTCCCCTCTGCCCTGCACACCCCTTCCCACCCACATTCCCTCCCTTTAGTTCATGTCCCTGGGTCATACACATAAGTTCTTGGGCTTCTACATTTCCTGTACTATTCTTAACCTCCCCCTGTCTATTTTCTACCTACCATCTATGCTACTTATTCTCTGTACCTTTCCCCCCTCTCTCCTCCTTCCCCTCTCCTGCTGATAACCCTCCATGTGATCTCCATTTCTCTGGTTCTGTTCCTGTTCTAGTTGTTTGCTTAGTTTGTTTTTGTTTTTGTTTTAGGTGTGGTTGTTAATAATTGTGAGTTTGCTGTCATTTTACTGTACACATTTTTTATCTTCTTTTTCCTAGATAAATCCCTTTAACATTTCATATAATAAGGGCTTGGTGATGATGAACTCCTTTAACTTGACCTTATCTGAGAAGCACTTTATCTGCCCTTCCATTCTAAATGAAAGCTTTGCTGGATAGAGCAATCTGGAGTGTAGGTCCTTGCCTTTCATGACTTGGAATACTTCCTTCCAGCCCCTTCTTGCCTGTAAAATCTCTTTTGAGAAATCACCTGACAGCCTTATGGGAACTCCTTTGTAGGTAGCTGCCTCCTTTTCTCTTGCTGATTCTAGGATTCTCTGCTTAATTTTTATCTTGGGTAATGTAATTATGATGTGCTTTAGTGTGTTCCTCCTTGGGTCCAACTTGTTTGGGATTCTCTGAGCTTCCTGGACTTCCTGGAAGTCTAAGTTCTCTTTCATTATTTGTTCAAATAACTTTTCCACTTGTTGCTCTTCCTCTTCTCCTTCTGGTACCCCTATAATTCGAATGTTGAAACATTTCAAGATGTCCTGGAGGTTCCTAAGCCTCTCCTCACTTTTTTGAATTCTTGTTTCTTCATTCTTTTCTGATTGGGTGTTTCTTTCTTCCTTCTGGTCCACACTGTTGATTTGAGTACCAGTTTCCTTCCCATCATTATTGGTTCCCTGTACATTTTTCTTTATTTAACTTAGCATAGCCTTCATTTTTTCATCTAATTTGCGACCAAATTCAACCAGTTCTGTGAGCATCCTGATTACCAGTGCTTTGAACTGTGCATCTGATAGGTTGGTGACCTCTTTGTTACTTAGTTGTATTTTTTCTGGAGCTTTGAACTGTTCTTTTGTTTGGACTATTCTTTTTTTCTTTTGTCTTGATGCATCTGTTATGTATGAGGGGTGGAGCCTTAGGTGTTCACCAGGGTGGGGCTACCCAGTCGCTGGGTTGTGACGCTGTATGTGGGGGCAGGGTCCAAGAGGGAACAAGGGCACTTGCTCTACGCTCTGCCAGATTTCAGTCCCTTCCGCCACTTCCCCCAAGCAAACTGGCCCTTTCTCGTGCTGATTCCCATGTGGGTGGGCTTTTGTATGTTCTAGGACCCCGTGGGTCTCTCCAACAAACTCTCCCATGAGGCTGGGAGTCTCTCCCTATGCCTCAACTCCCACAGGTGTTTTTAATTGGTGTTTTAAGGCTTTATTTCCCCAAGCTGGGACCCTGGATTGTGCAGTCTGTCTTTCTCCCCAGTTTCGCCTGGTTTGTCTGCGTGCAAATGTGGGACTGCCTGGTCCGCCAGCCACCTTGTGTGCTGCATCCCTCCACAATCCACCACCTTGGTGGGTCCGCCAACCACTGCTTGCATGCCCGGGTCTGCCCTGCCTACTGGTCTGGATGAGTGTGTCTTCTTTAACTCCTTGGTTGTCGGACTTCCATACAGTTTAATTTTCTGTTAGTTCTGATTGCTTTTTGTTTTTAAATTATTGTTGTCCTGGTTTTGGTTGTGCAAGGAGGCACAGTGTATCTACCTATGCCTCCATCTTGGCCAGAAGTCCTTTTTCTCTCATTAATGTTACCCTTTAAACTTGCTGTCCCTTATCCTCATTGTGATGAGGTGCGAGCCCAGCCTTCTTTGGTCAGACAGAAGAGGTTAGTGTCCACAGGTCAGCTTTCTCTCCTAAAGCAAATGAGAATGATCTTTTGTTGTGAACTGAGCTCAGTGAGAGGAACACATGGCTATACAGAAAACACTTAAGTGGATGTAAAAAAGTGAAAACACCAGTCATGGCTCTTCTAGCAGTGCGTAGAGAAGAAGTTGCCAGCCCAGTCAACAGAATGTTTGACATCTTATGTCTGTACAAAGTCAAAGATTGCTTAACAGTACTCTGTTCTGTGAACTTCTTCTTTTCTGAGCAATAAAATATTCAGAGAAGGTGGAAGAGATGGATGAGGGAGATTAGCATGCTATTCCCTTGCTAAGAGATTCATAAGAGAACAAATATAACTGGATAATAATAGCTACTATTTATTAAGAACTTACTATTTCCAAGCCCTGGCTCGTGTAGCTCAGTGGATTGAGTGCAGGCTGTGAACCAAAGTGTCGCAGGTTCGATTCCCAGTCAGGGTACATGCCTGGGTTGCAGGCCATGACCCCCAGCAACCACACATTGATGTTTCTCTCTCTCTCTCTCTTTCTCCCTCCCTTCCTTCTCTAAAAATAAATAAATAAAATCTTAAAAAAAAACAACCTGGATAAAGTACCAAACATTTAAAAAAATAATCAAACAAAAAAGGGCATTTATTAATTCTAGGAAAAACAAAAAGTTATGAAATGAGGCAACAGACACACCACCTGACTCAGGAATGATCAACTTGATGTGCACAGAGTAAGCACTAAATATTCTGTCATTGAAAAAAATAAGGGGAATAAGAAAACAGAATCCTCACCTTCTTCATATTCATAGAGGGCTGCGTAGAATATTTATAATTAAGAAATGGCAATATAAACATGTTACTTAGAAATGTGGATGTAAATAATAGAAACATCTAGAAGTTTGGAAAATAGTTGCCACTTATGAAGCAGGAGTCAGAGGTGAAGAGGGGCCTACCAGAGAACTACTGGTTTTAATTAGAAGCCATATAGAATTATTTCTACCTTTGTTCTTTTAATTTTATTTTCCAATTACAACTGACATTCAATATTATTATATATTAGTTTCAGGGATACAGCATAGTGGTCAGAGAATTATTTCACCTTTAAAATGATGCATTTCATCTATAATTTCATAACGAGCTTGATAAAAGTTAACTTAGAAAATAAAAACAAAGGCGAGATTAGCCTTCATAAAACACAACAGAGAATTAGGCACCAACAGAGTATAAAAAGTGTTGTTATCAAAATAAAAACAGTCAATAAAAGGGCTAATTAGTAGACAAAGTACAACTGAAAGGAAATTTAGAGTGCTGAAAAAATAAATAAATAAATTTACCAGAATGCAGCACAGAAATTTGAAGACAGAAAAGTCAAAGTGAATAGGTATAAAGGGTAGAAGGAAAGGCTCCAACATGCACCCAAAAGGAGTTCCGGAAATATAAAACCTAGTTAAAGAAGGAGAGGCAGAGATATAAGAAACAGAGACTGAAGGAGAGGGAGCGGAACCACCGCATCAAGGGCGCGCACAAATCCCAGGCTCCACACCAGATCTACTGTATATGAGAACCTCCATTGTCGGCACCAAAGTGTCTGCAAGGCGCTAGAGTTTTGTAACACTAGTGAACCGTTAACAATTCTAGTGAATAAGGAAGAAACACTGCTTAAAATCATGTTGAGTGATCCACCTTTCTATAATGAAAAAGCATTGGACTAGGAGTTAAGAATCTCAGGTAGAAGTCCCACTCTTGACCACACATTGGCCATATGACCGTGAACAAGTCCCTGCTAATTCTCTGGGAGCTTTAGTTTCTTCATCTAAAGTGCAGGAAACAACACACCTCCTATTTCACAAGTTTAGGAGGAACAAATACACTCCTACTTGCAATGCCCCCAGCGCTGTGTTAAATGCTTGATGCACGATCTGTTTGGAAACTCACAACTTTATAAGGTAAGTACTTTTATCTGTGTCACTTTATAAATGAAGAAGCAGAGGCCTGCTGCTTTAAATAACTTGCATATGAAAGTTACTAATATTAACTCACCTGATTTTTCGCAAGCAATTCACTCCTGCACATGAGAGTGCTCATCCAGAGGGATAAATTCAAATGGCTCCCTGCTTTCCCCCATTCAAAATGTTAGGGTAATCCCGGTATGAAAATGAGGACAGGGACCTCAAGTGTTCTAAGGAAAATTAAGATCATCTTTAAAAAATCCATCTGCAAAAACTGTGAATCCCTCCTTTAAAAAAAACCCCGAAAACATGGCCCCACATCGTGGCAACACCAATGAGTCACGGGAGTGCTGAGGAACACGTGAGTGTGGGCAGGCCGTGTGCGAAGTGCCCTTTCAGGACTGCACTAACGGGGGGCAGGGGGGACCCTAAACACTTACGGAAATGATTGCTCAGTTTGTCATGAACCTCTGTAAGACGGGCGTGTCTGCCAGCAGAGCTCTCCTTACCTGATGGCTGTGTGAGCCGTTTGTCGTTGTCGCTGTTGTTGTTTCACCGATTTACAATCAAACGGGCACTAGGGAAGGGCAATAACCATGAGCTGAATCCTCAATAATGCCTTTTCAGACAAAGGGCTACACGACTACTTCCAGACTTGATTGTTGTGATTCATAATTCCCAAAGGCTTCGTGCTTCTCCATATCACAATGGTTTAACGAGCCCATGTGGAGATATAGGGAATTAATTGCTTATAAACCTTCGGAAGAAAGCCAGCAGCTTGGACCCAGTGAGACACAGAGACAAGCTAGCACCTCGGCAGAGCAGGTGAGAAAGAGCTGGATGCCAGCCTGCCGTCCATGTGCAGAAATAAACCTTTCCAAACTGATTTTTGCAACAGAGCACTGAAAGACAGAACATGCACACAGTGATTATTCAATATTTTAAACTAATGCAAAACTTTCAAAGCTGACTGCTTCCAATAGACTCTGCAGCTAGCGATGTTTTGGTCAATGCTAAGAGTAAAAATGAGCCACTAAAAAGCACAAATTCTAATGCTGGCAGATGCCAGTGTTTCTAAAGCTTGTTTTCTCCAAAAGAATTTTAGGAGAGATTTCTTTGAGTTTTCTGTGGCTCAGTGGAAAGGTCAAGGTAATAGGATTATCTGACCCACATCCTAGATAATTGTCAAAGAAAACACTAAAAAGCTTTGAAATGTGAGAAGCCTTAGCTAAGAAGAAGCAGGTACACTTGAGCAGAGCTACGGCCCCCAGATCTGCAGTGTGCGGGCAGCAAGAGCAGCAGTGTTCAAAGACCGGCTGGACAGCTGGGTGCTGCAGCAGGACGGGCTTTACCGAGTGGACAGCAAGTCACAAGGAGGCCATCAGAAAAGCTGACTCTAGAACATGTGAATGTGAGGAAAGCAAATGAATGGAGGGGTATTAAAATCAATGGCATTTTTTTATTTGGCCATGACACCTGAAGTAACCCAAGAGAAACAGTAAAAGAAGCTGGTACTAAGAATCTAAAAGCCTTTACTGAGCCTCACATTAGCTTTAGTAACACAACGAGGACAGGCCTAGTGACAATGACAGCCTCCGGGTTCTGGGCTCACACTCCCTGCCAAGCGTATTGAGAAGCTCTCTATGTGCATTAGCCATTTAATGTAATCCTCTCAGCAACATGCATAATCCCATTTTACAGCGGTACAGGTTGAGGCTCAGAGAGATTATGCACCTAAATTGCCAAGGTCACAAAATCTTTAAAGGAGAGACTAGGAGAGGAACAGTCTGACTCCAACGTGTCAGTTAATGATCCCTGAAAGGAAGTTTCAAAAGTTCATTTTATTTATAACAAGAAAACTTTCGTTTTGTTTACCAAAAATATTTTCAAAGACCAACCAACAGTCTAAAAAAGCCCTAATAAGATTCAGCTGACATGAAACGGAAATGCAGCCGCCCCTACAAGAGTAAAACTGGATCAGAGACGACGTGGGATTACATTCTGTAACAAATAAGACCCAACTGGAATCTCCCACAGAGACAGGAATTGCACCTACAGCCCACGCTGCTGTTGGATGGTTCTAATTACTGCTAAGTTCTGGACACTGACTCGAAATCCTCCTCCCTTTAAATTCATGGGTCCCATTCTACCCCCTGCTACATTACCAAACAGCAAGTGGGGTCCTGCTGCCGGCCACCAGCCTCTAAGTAAAATTCCAGAGGCAAAGGTTTGGTGATAAAGGAAAGGAGTCTTTATTCAAAAGCTACACACTTTCGGAATAACTGCTTACCACACGTATTCATCACTTACATCTTCAGTCACTTAAGTCTATCTATTAAGGCTAAAATCCTTAACACTTGAATTTTCCTACCATCTGCCCTGTTAGTTTTTAATTATCTTATTTCTATAGGATTAGTTTACAAACTAAAACAACATAAGATACAAAAGCTATACCATTTTGGAAGAATGGCAGAAGCCTGCCATTCTGGTACAATGACAGAGCTCGTCCCCTCTGGAACACCCAAAGAGTAACCCTGCCACCCCCTGCAAAGCCAGCCCGGTCCTAGACTGAGCCTGGGGTTTCTTCTCCCGTCCAAAATGCATCCAAAATGTTGTCCTTTGGGAAACACAGGCAGCTGTAGCACGATCATCCAGGCATCCTCAAGGAAGAAGAGAGAGCCTGTCTCTGCCCTCCTTTCATTTTAAATCTTCTGATCCATAAGTCCATGCACTCCGGAGACATTCAGCTTCTCTGCCAATTCCATCTTAGACTGTTTACCGTTGCCTCAGGCAACCTCCTCTGTCTCTCCCTCTCCTCCCCAGCCATCTGATATCTGTGTAGCAGATACACAAAGAAATATCCTGAACCCCTTCTCCACACTCTTCTCTTACCTAGGTAAAAGAGCCTCCATTTCTTGAACCGTTCCTCCTGTTAGAGGTTTTGTGACCCTCCTGTTTTCATCTAGACTCATTTCTCTTTATGAATGTCTGTCTCCAAGTATAATTCCAAATCTGAATGGATACTCCTGGAATAGTCTAACCAGTAGGGAGTATAGTAGAACCATTAGGGACCAATGTTGCTATGGATGCTTCACATAACACTATTGGCTTATCCATACTGAGCCCTCAGTCCCTTTTGCACACATGACCTCATTCTAAGCAAGTGACTTTGAGGTCCTAAATGTAAGATTTCCTGGTGTAAGACATCTCAGTGGAGATTTTTTTCCCCTTATAATAAGCGATTAAATCCTAAAATGTCCAGATTGGGCACTACTTCCAAGCCAAAGACTGATGCAGATGCTAGACCCTAGAATTGCTTTTTCTCTCTCTGCCATTTGGACCAGCAATGTTCCAGATGGTGGCTGTTTTGTCAACCTGGCTCCCAGAGGGAGGACAGGAGGGCTGCCTAACAAAGACCTTTGCTGATCCACGGTGGGCTGGAGGAGGGAGCAAGAAATACTCCTTTGTTGTTTCAAGCACTTCAGGTTTTGGCATGGCTTGTTTCTACAATCTGATGTAGCCCGGCAATTAAAAGACCTGAATTTTTGTAACATCGCTATTGACTCTTCTAGATGCCAGATGCTGCTTTCAGCAGTCCGTCTCTCCTCTACCATCTGAAAAGCTAGAAGACAGAGACTTCCTTTCTAACTCAGTGCTGTTGGGAAAGAGCTCTTCAGAACTGTTGCCTTATCCGTGACATTCACCACTGTCACCAGTGTGTGTACACACACATACACACCATCCTTGGGTTGTTGTTTTTTTCCTTAAGAAAAACAGAGTTCTGCCAAGGGGACTGGTTTTAAAGTCCGGAGATTCCTTCGCTCTTAGACTGGCACGAGGACACCCAGATGGACGCACGCAGTCTCGTCCAAAGGACCACTATGACAGCATCGTGCAGACATCCAGACATTCAGCATAATTGCACGTGTCATGTTTTTTTGTTCTCAAAATGTCATCGCCACACAGAAGAATTCTGTGTGTGTTCCCTGGTGGGTGGTTGGAGTGGGATTATATTATTGGAAAAGGGAGGGGAATATTCAAATAAAAATTGCAGATGGAATTTCTAATATGTGGCAGCAGGCATTTGACCTTTAACCAAACAGCTAGTGAAGGAAGATACTAGAACAGGAAAATGGTAACTACATAGGAACCGCAAGATGGACCACTTCAGCTCATATAAATAGATTCTGTACCCAAGTAGTAATTGTATGACATGGTAGAGGTCACTTAATCACTACTCACTATTCGCTTATAATTTCACGGGTATTCTTCTGGTTTTCTGAATGAGATTATCAATAACTAAAGAACAAAAATATCTGAGATTTTATTTAAACAAATTGCATATACCAGTCATACTGAGTCTATATAAAGAATTCTCAATTAATACCTTTTTTGGCAAATTTTAAGGATAATTTTGACACAAATAATTAATTTACATTATAATTAATTTAAACTATAATCGAGCCTCAAATAAAGCAGAAAGTTTGCATTTAGACAGCAAAACAAATTTTAACAAGAAATCCCTAAAGATGGTTTCATTGTTTTCTTTATAATCTTTTCAAAGATTATATTTTTGTATTTTTCCTGTTAGCTATTATTTAGTTTAGAATAACTTCATAAAATAATCCTATGACTGTGAAACACTTAATTACATACTTAATTTTCCATTTTTAGGAAAAATGAAAGTTGTAATGCAATTATTCACATCTACCCAGAGAATATAAAATAAATGTATTCACGGAATCTTTGGATGACACCAAAATCAGGTATCTGGGATTCCTTGCGCATATAATAACTTGACTGAATATAAAATAAATGCTATTTATCTCTGTAGCCTAAGTGACATTAACGTCAATGTCTTAATTCTCCCAAATATCTAATTAGAATTCATTTTAAGAAAAGTCAAAATAAAAACACAGTCTTATGATGTATCATAGAATTGCACACTTGAAATCTATATAATTTTATTAACCAATCACCCCAATAAATTTAATTAGATAATAATATTCAAAAATATCTTAAAATGTGTATGTAACCACAAAAGACCCCAAATAACCAAATCAATCTTAAGAAAACAGAACAAAACTGGAGGCATCACGTGTCTTGATTTCAAACTATATGACAAAGCTAGAATAGCCAAAACAGGATGACATTGTCATAAAAAACAGACACAACTCAACGAAACAGAATAGAGAGTCAAGAAATAAACCCACACACATATGATCAATTAATTTATGACATAGGAGCCAAGATAGTCTCCTCAATAAATCGTGTTGGAAAAACCAGACGGCAACATGCAAATGAGAGAAACTGAATCACCAGTGTATGTACACACATGGAATTACTTACATCATACATATAAATCCATTTAAGTGGACTAAAGACTTGAATATAACACATGAAATCATTAAACTCCTGGAAGAAAGGATCAGGGGTAGGCTCTTTAACTTTGATCTGGGCAATAATTTTTTGGATTTGACATCACAGAGCAAAAATAAACAAAGGGGACTAAATCAAACTGAGCTTCACATAGCCAAGGAAATCATCAATGTCAGTACATGTGCTGCTGAAGCGAGCATGTAACCATCAATAAAATGAAAGAACAACCTACTAAATGAGAAAACATATTTGCAAATCATATATCTGATAAGTGGTTAATAACCAAGGTATAGAAAGAATTTGTATAATTCAATAGCAAACAAACAAACAAACAAACAAACAATCCAATGAGAAATGGGCAGAGGACACGAGTAGACATTTTTCCCAAGAAGACATGCACATGTCCGACGGCTACATGAGAAAGTGCTCAGCCTCACGAGTCATCAGGGAAATGCACGTAGCACCTCACACCCATCAGAATGCGTGTCATCAAAAAGACAAGAATTAAGTGTTGGCAAGGATCTGGAGCAAAGGGAACTTCTGTGCGCTGCTGGCAATGTAAATTTGTGCACTCACTACGGAAAACAATGTGGAGCTTCCTTTAAAAATTAAGGAGAAAACTACCATATGATCCAGCAATCCCTCTCCCGGGTATATACTGACAAGAAATGAAAACCAGATCTGGAAGAGATATCTGTATTTCTATGTTTATTGCAGCATTAGTCACAATAGCCAAGATATGGAAACAATGTAGTATCCATCAATAATTGAATGTATAAAGATGTGGCATATATAATACACATTTTTTTCCAGCCATGAGAAAGAAGGAATTCCTGCCATGTGACAACAGGGATGGACTTTGACAGCATTTTGCCAAATGAAATAAGCCACACAGAGAAGGACAAATCCTGCACAGGCTTATGATGTGTGAGACAGAAGAACAAAGAGTAGAAAAGGGGTTGCCAGGGAGGGGGGAATAAGGAGAGATTGGTGAAAGGGTACACACTTTCAGCTGTAAGAGGAATAAGGTCTGAGAATCTAATGTAAAATATTGTGACTATCGTTGATAACACTGCATTGTCTAATTGAAATTTGTAAAGACATTAGAACTTTAATGTTCTCACCAAAAAATAAAAGATAAATATGTGAGGTGATGAGTCTGTTACTTAACTCTATGGGGGTACATTTTCGCAATGTACATGTAGAACAAACCACCACTATGCATACTTTAAATATCTTACAATTTTAAGTGTCAATCATATTAAGATAAATCTGAAATTTAAAGAGTCAAAATATCCAAACTTATAAAACAATCTGAAATTTATCATTTATTTTGCAAGATAGAGGTTGTTTCTTTGCATATTGAACCCTTCTAAAGAATTTGAAATAATTTGATATATTAAAAAAGAATAGATTACTAAAGTAAATGGGGGTAAAAACAAGTAACAGCTTGGCAAAATTACTAGCTAGGAATCAAACTACCCACATTCCTTTCTTGTGTATACCAATGATTCTTGATATTTTTATGGGACGCAGACTTACTACGGAATCTGATGGACACTATGAACCAGCTCCTACTCTCAAGAATATACACATATGAAGGGGACCCCAAAAACAGGACTATCTTCTGAAGAGCAGGCCCCTTGTAGTACAGACTACTCTGCTAGGTGAATGTTCTAGGGACCCATCTGTATCAGTGTGCCAGCTGGCGTTACTGTGAGAGGCTGTGTTTGGCTTCAGTGAATTTTTTTGAAGACTCGATCCATTTGCCCATTTTGTGGCAGGTGATTTATGAGCACATCTGCCCACACCGTGCTGAGTGGTCAGCAATTTTTGACCAAAAAATGGCATGATCCCCGTGCCCCACCCTCCCTATTCACCCAGTCTCTCCCTCAGGAAAGAGAAATGTTTTTTCCGATGTGGAAGAGGTGAAACAAAAAACGGCAGAAGCATTAAAAGACGGCAAAATCAACGTGTTCAAAAACTGTTCTGAGCAGTGGAAAAAGCATCTCAGTAGGTGTATTGCATCAAATGGAGAGCACTTTGATGATGACCGAAGTTCAAACATGTAAGAATAAACACAAAATTTTTTATAAATATGTTCTGGAGTTTGGGGTCCCCCCCTTGTACACATACTAACTTTTACAAGGATTTTACAGGAAACAGGACGCTGACTTGTGAATAGAATTAAAACAAATAAAAACCATTTGAGGCCTAGAAATCCATCAGCTGGGGGACAGAAGTTTACACTTAAAATGGGATGTCCTGCAGGAACAACTTAATAAAATGTCACTTAGAATCCCAAGGTCGGCCACAAAAATCAATAAATCACGTGGGTAAAATACTGCACACACACAAAAATTTTAAATAATAGAAAAAATCCTGCTGGCTGAAATCAATGGATAATTACCTGTTAGGTATCTATTGTGTATGCAACCGTGGTACACACGTCACATGCACAGAAGAACGTTACCAGACTTGGTCGCTCCTTCTTAGACAGGGATTGCCGATGGGCCTGCCCTTCTTCCGAAGTAAAGAGCCCTTGACTTTGCCTGGTGGTAGGGCACCCAGAATAAGGACTATGTTTCTCAGCCGCCCTGAAAGCCAGCTTCTAAGTTCTGGATAGAACGTCTGAGCGGAAGTGAATCGTTCTGCTCTGAGAAGTGTCCTTAACAGGACGGCAGCGGTCCTTGCCCTGCCTCCTTCCTGCCACTGCAATGTGGACGCCACGAATGGAGCGTTTGCGTTCACCTTGGACTATGTAATAGCCAGGCAGATGGAAGCCTAACCTGGCAAAACAGCAAAAGAGAAGGAGCGCAGGCCTCTAACATCAGGAGCATCACATCAGCCCCAAATGGTCGACCTCCAGGTTGTATGTGAGAGAGAAATAAACTTCTTTCCGGTTTAAGCAACTGCCCTTTGGGGTGTTTGATCACCTGCACCCAAACCTGATCCTCCTTGAAGAGCTTATATTGCTGTTGGGAATAAAAATTAATCTTTGTGAAACTGCGTAGAACAACACGGCCAGTGCCAAATTAAAAACCAGCTACGTTCTAGCTGAATAAAAGTTTTCAGCTGGAAATGAGATGCATTTTCCCATAAGATGCATTTAATGAAATGATGTTTAGTGTGTCAACATAGTCTGCAAAAAGCAATAGTATAATGTGGTTAAAACACAGCATTGTTTAGAAAATTTTAAACAGTAAAATAAGTAGATAAATAGCATATTACAGCTTGCAGAATTCACAGAAGAATGTTGAAAGAGGAGCAACATGGGGGTTTCCGATAAATTACAATATTAAAACTGGGAAATAATAGTGAAAGAAAAGCTATAAAAATTCCTCACGAGCCCTGGCTGGCGTAGCTCAGTGGATTGAGCGTGGGCTGCGAACCAAAGCATCGCAGGTTCGATTCCTAGTCAGGGCACATGCCTGGGTTGCAGGCCACAGACCCCAGCAACCACACATTGATGTTTCTCTCTCTTTCTTTATCCCTCCCTTCCCTCTCTAAAAATAAATAAATAAAATCTTTAAAAAAATTCCTCATGAATGCTGGTGCATTTAGAGTCATGTGGTAAGCTTTTAAAAATACAGATTCCTGGGTCCCACCCCAGACTCAGTCAGAACTGGGGCTGAGGGCAGGGTCCAGCGCCAGCGGGTTACAAAGCGCCCAAGTGATTCTGAATTGCAGCCGCAGTTAGGAGCCACGGCTAAGGGAGACTGAAGGGCTGTGGAAGGGCCAGGTGGGATTTCCAGGTGTCTTCAGGGGCTTCAGCAAGTGATGCTAGTAGTCCTTAAAAATTTTTGTCTAACTTTACTATAAAATAACTGACTTGCAGGTTCGCTTTTTTTTCAAGTCCAGCAAGTATTGCACATCATCTCTTACTCAAAATTAAAGTAATTGTGGGTGGGGGGTGTAAATAGACTGAAGACCTTTTCTACTTTCTGTCTGAATAGAGCATATTATTTACAACCACCAAAGCTAAATGCCCCACTTAGCCAGCCTTTCCCTTACCTTAGTTCTGCAGGCTCCTGTCTCCCTTGGGGTTTCCGTCTCTGACTTTGTCCATGTTTCTCTCTCCACAGGCTTCGTGTTCTCCCATCCCCCAACCCCAGGAGAGGTAAGATACTCCCCTCTTCCCCTCCATTGTACAGGCTCATGGGGAAGGTCAAGTCCAGGGGCTGGTGGGTAGCCAATGAACAGGATAAAGGCAGAGACTGAAATCTAGAGGGACAGGAAAGCATCCTCAGCCAGCGCCAGTGAGAAGAGAGTGGGGTCTACGGAAATAAAGGGAGTTTGCCTGATTGAAAAACATACTTAGTATTATGTAAAATAAGAAGTGTGATTTTAATAATAATATCAGATGGTCCCACCTTTAGATTTTAGAAGGAAACTTCCCAAGCCACTGTATTATTTAAAAAGCCCAAGGGAAACATGCCCTGAGATAAAGATGCACAAATTAACTAAAATGCCAAATGTTTTTGCTTTCAACGGGATGTGAAGTTAGCGTGTTCATTCTAGTTTTCTCACATGACCAGGCCCTCCAGACTGGCACACAGGTGTTACGTGTCAAACAGAGAAAGGACTTCTTTAGAACAAACACGGTCTGGTTTGTCTTTCTGTTTAGGTTTTGAGGTTTTAGAAACAGTTTAAAAAGTGAGAGAAGAGGAATTATAATCTAGTCAAAGAGATTGAAGAGCTATAGGAACCAAATGCCACGTGTAGGCTGTATTTGAATTTTGATTCAAACAAACTAGCTGCTCAAAAAATATTTTAAGGCAATCCAAGAAATTTGAATATAAACCAGGTGTTAAATGATAAAAGGGATTATCATCAATTGTGTTCGGTTGACGGAACTGCAATTACAAGAAAAAGACCCGTATCAGTTGGACACACATAATGAACTGCTTACATATGAAGTTATATGATGTCTCAGAGGCTGCTGTAGAACGCTCCGGCCAGGATACAAGGGGAGCGGGGAAGCTGGGGGAAAGGAGACGGGAGAGGCGGACACAATGTGGACACGACGCTGAAGCGGAGTGATGGGCGCCTGGGGCCCGGTGCGCCCCCTTCACTGCTTCTACGTGAGTCTGAAATTTCCCTAATAAAAAAGTGAGCTTTAAAATGTGCTTTCCCCCGCAGCATTCATAGGGAAATAATAAAAAAAGAGGCTCTTGATGTGGAAAACTTGAGAAACTACTCTCTGGATCGTTGGGCACAGAGAATGTGGAAATCAGGAGATTAAAGGAAAAGTCGGCTCTGTGAAAAGGAGAAAGATTTCACTGAGGACATGCAACCGGAGCCAGGACTTAAGAAATCATCATTTGAATGATTAAAAACAAGATGAGCACTATTTTGACTAGAAGAGTGAGCCCTGGCTGGCGTAGCTCAGTGGATTGAGCGCGGGCTGAGAACCCAAGTGTTGCAGGTTCGATTCCCAATCAGGGCACATGCCTGGGTTGCAGGCCACAGCCCCCAGCAACCCCACATTGATGTTTCTCTCTCTCTTTCTCCCTTCCTTCCCTCTCTAAAAATAAATAAGTAAAATCTTTAAAAAAAAGAGGAGCAATGTTCTTTTCATTTTTAAACTTACTCTTTTGGGGTGTGTGTGTGTGCTGTAGTGGCATTATCTCTATTACCAAAAAGTACATAAATAAAAGTCTCTATATAAATTCAATCTGTTGATTGAGAGATTGTCTTTAATGAAGATAGGAATAACATCAATCCCCAGACCGCTTGTATAGGAGACGCAAATGAGTTAATTTTTACGGAAAGAATAATAAAGCTATCACTAAGCGTGATAACGATGGTGGTGATGGTATAACACCACACCCAGCAGCAAGGGTGTGCTTACCACTCACCAGCCACGAGGCAAAGCACTTTGTCTACATTTCTCACTGAAGCCTCACAGCAATCCTATGAAGTGTGGTCTATTATCAGCACCCACCCCTTCCCCCTTTTATATTTAAAGAAACTGAGTTCAGAGAGATAAAAAAAATACCTGTCCCAAGTCACTTGCTAGTAAATGTCAGAGCTAGGACTATAGTCCAGATCTGTTTAAATGCGAATCCCGGGTCCTGAGACTTCTCGTTCCTCGATTCCTTTATGACATTGTACATTTCCCTACACGTAAACACAAAAGAAAGTCGGGGCTGCGATTCCCGGCACCAGAGATTCCCTGGTGTTTCCTGGAGTGCGTGAGGCGAGCTCTAGGAAAGAACTGTGGAGGGTCTCTCGGGGACAGTGTTACAAGAACAGAAGTGCTGTCCCTCCGCCAAATGCCCATCGGAGAGGGAGGAGAGAGCAAAGGGAACTGTGCGTCTCGCACATCCGGAGGTGATGACACACCAAAAGGCCCAGCTGAAGGAAGACAGACGTATATTTGCCAGGTCTCACCCTGTTCTTGGAACCCACTTCTACCCTAAAGGCAGCCCATCTATTGTAGGTTTCCAGATTTTTCTGTGCTCTCTTCCGTGAATCATTTTTTCTCAGACAACAGACTCCGAGCTAGATCTGCCTCTTAGAGTGAAAAGGGATCTCTGTCTCGCTCCCCTCAGGTATTTACCTTTGAAGTTTTAACACATTCCCACTGTTCCCAGCAGTAATCAAAACAATCTCCAACCCTCCTTTGGCAAGCAGGAAAGGCATGCGAACTGGAGGGCCAAAGGTCTCTCTCCTGGCCCCTAGCATGTGCCTAGCCCTCGGGTGTTATGGGGTGGGGGACGCGGTACACTTGGATACAAACGCCGCCTGGGAGCTGGAGGACCGGGCTCGTGTCTCCCCACACTTCTGCTGAGACCCTGCGGCGTGATATTCTCTGCAAGGCATTTCACCTCTCTGGGCTTCAGACTCCTTATTCGTAATGAGCTGGGCTATGAGAAAGAATTTTGTCCTTTATTTCTAGCTGCAGAATCCTTTGATGAAATGATAGCTTTTAGGCAACCCAACAACGTACAACAGACAAAAAGTAAAATTACTCTGGGAGGGAGGGACAGGGGTTAAAGGCACCCCTCCCTGTGTCTCATTATAATGTATCACATTAAGGTGCTTTTCAGCTTTGGCGTTGTTCCGTGATTACGAGGGAGCTCCCTGCAGCCAGAGGAGGAGGCAGCGGATCCTCAGGGCCCCAGATCGCTGGCCTCCTTTATCAGTGAGCCTCTTCCTAAAGCAAACAAGCACAGAAAGAAATCCCACAGAAACGGGGTCGACGTGAGGACTCAGGGAGCCAGCGGAATACTCAACTGCGTCCAGGCAAAGTGAAACACACTCCAAGGAAGAGATAAGGTTTATGAAAAGGAAACCAACACAATCACTGAAAAGAATTTCAACACTAAACCATTCAGGTCAGACCACCGGGAGGCTGCAAAACATCCAAGGCTGGCCCTGGGAGAAAGGGCGTCACAGGGCCCCGGGCTTTGGCTCTCCTCTTTTGTTTCTCGCTGCCCTGGGGTCGCGACCCCTTTCAGGCCCGTGTGTGTGGGAAGGTCCCTGGACACAGCACACGTCCCTCCTGGCGCTGAGTCCCGCGGGAGGTCAGCACTTTGGGATGAGGGATTGCAGGGGGAGTGACTACAAATTAATAAACCTGGAATTTCACATTCATCAAAACAAAGTCGCCAACTCAGTAGGGTCACCAGATGAAAAACACAACACCCTGTTTTTAAATTTTAGATAAAAAAAACAAATTTCAGATAAGTTGAAATTTCATATAAACAACAAAATTTTTTTTACCTTAAGAACGCCTTAAATGTTGCATACTTTAAAAAAAGGGGGGCTTGTTATTTATCTGAAATTCAGATTTCAGGGAACATCCTGTATTTTTATTTGCTAAATCTGGCAACTCTAACCCTCAGGATGAAAGCCTATTCCAGACCTGCTCCAATGTCCAAATCATATTTAAAAACTCTTCCTTGGAAATGGCCTTTATAAAATCAGAAGTATTTCTTCCACTAGCCTCTATGGAGTTCGAGCTTCAGTGTCAGAGACTGGACGAATTTTCTGAACACTGACAAGTGCTGCTCATAAAGGCGGATGAACGACAACGGTCAGCAAGGAGGCTCCATCTGGGGCCGAAACACGAGGTGCTGTTCTGTGCAATGGAAACCAGTTGCCTTATGACACTCCTTATCCTTAGTAACTCCTCCGGCCTGCAGAACAACTTCTCGGTTTGGTAGCATTATTTACAAGGAATCCAGACAAACCTACCTCGCCAGCCTCTGTTTCTACCCTCGTCTGGGGCCACACAGGCTACTCGTTGATGGGTCCTTGCATACTGTCCGTCATGTTGTTGTCATGCCAGGAAAGCCCTTTCTGGCCCTACCTAAGTCACTGATAATTGCTTGTCTTTCAAAACCCAGCTCAAATGTTCCTTTCCCAAAAGCCACCTTAAATCCTTTCTGAGATATGTGAAAGGAAGAGTGAATGCATGATGGATGAACAGATGAACTGATAAAACTTCCCTATAAAATTTTCTTGCCTCTATTTTCATCCCTCAAGCAGGGGTTAAAAACACAGGCTTGGGAGTTAGGCAGATCCAAAAACAAGTTCTGTTATTGAGTAGATTATGATTTTAGACAAGATATGTAACATCAATGAACTACAATCCCCTTATTTGCAAAAGTGGGATAATACAGCCCATTCCACAAAGATTTGTGGGGATGATTAAATAAGATAAAGTACAAAAAGCACTTAGTATAGTGCCTAACTCAGAGTAAACACTTAATAAATTGTAGCTATTATGTCTTACCATTACCCATTAACTCCTTTCTCTGTGTGCTTTCAGTAACCTCATATCACAGAACTTAAACCACTTCACTACATGTAACTATTTATATAGGCCCTAGACAGGGATCACTTCTTACTTTCTTACTTTTTTTTTTTTTGATCGTCAACTTCTACCCCAATTCCTGATGGTATAGAAGAACCGGAAAACTAAAAGGCAGGGTCTACTATGTATTGAACCTAACTACAGAACTATATGTGAGGCAGTATGCAAACTGTCTTCATATACTGCTTCATTCTCAGTGGAAGACTCACAAAATAGATAAAATGCCATCCCTTTAAGAGACGAGAACCTGCATCTGAAACGCTCAGTGATGTACTCATGCTGCGAGCCTGCCGGAGCACACAGCCCACACCAGAGAGATTGGTCTCCACCTTTCCACGTTCAGCTCTTCCCGAGGTCAGGGTGAGCAACGGCGCTCATGGAAAGGCATAGAAAGTTTTACCCCAGCAGCAGGTAAACTAGGGATCCTGGCGAGGAGAGAGGGGGCCGGTGGGGGGTGGGGGGTGGGGAGCGCAAAGGCTGAGAGTACTCAGGGCGAGTACAGGGGAGGCGGGAGGCCATCTCGTGCCCCCCCCTCCCCCACTTTCTGGGACCCTTCAAAGCTCTGTTACACATGTGGTTTAGTAAGCCTCTGACTCGTTATTTTGAAGTTAATGTTTAGGAACATCAAATATAAATAAATCCGTTTCCTTGGAAGTAAATCAAACATTGTAGATAGCTCGGTCTTCTTTGTCTGACTCTGCAGTCCTGGCCTCCCCTGCTTCCGCCAAGGTGACGGGTGTTGCATTAGCTGTGTGCCCTTCAGACATTCAAAAATACAGAAACATGTAGCTATCTTAAAGTCATAATGTTGTGTTATATTTAATTACCTAATACATGATTTTTACTGGGCACACACATCAGAGAAATCTCATTTACCCATTCTGTGTAGGCATTCTCTTACCCCAAAATGGGTCTTCTCAGATTTTGGGATCCACCAAAGAGGATGGAATTCCAAAAAGGTATTTTTCCAGGGTACACAAGAAAAAAGCACATTTTCACAAGTTTGTTTTGGCATCAAGAATGTGTACTTTTCCCAAGGCAGTTTGGGAATCATTATTTCAGACACTTTCTGACAAAGAGATGAAGCTAATATATTATTTAGTATCACTAAGGTCTACTACAAACTGGATTCCAAGAGAGAGATTGCAAAAGAAAGCCAAAATAAGGATTCACACCACAATCAAGAAGTGACCATGCTTTTTAAAAAAACTTAAATTCAAACCAAACATTTGCAGAATAAAGGGGCTTTGTGAATGGAAAGTGGAATGTAGCTGAAAACACTTGACTGGCTATTATCTAGGCCTTTCCTAGCGCTGTGTTTCTACAATTCTAGTTATTCATTAACCAAGTGTCTCCATAAAGCGAATCCAGACATTGAAATGGAAGGACATGGTCCCTTGGGCACCTGCACAACCTCAGGAATCACAGGCCCCTGGGCCTCGGGCAGGGTGGAGCCAGGTCTGACCCGGAAGAGGTCTTCTCTGCCACGCAAACGACCTCATGTTGTTTCTCCTTCCTGCAACAACAACAAAAACGTTCACAGAGACATTTCTTCTAGTGGCATTTTCCTTGTTAGACCATGTTCCTGCTACAATAGAAGTATTTTGCTAGGAGCTGTTCCTAGCTGTTTCCTTCAGTAATAGTGTGCTCTCTGATTGTGGTTAGGGTGAGGAAATCCACCAGCCCCTTCCTGGCAGCTCTTTGCTACTTGTAGAAGAAAGAGGATGGTCACGTATAAGGTAAGAGGGTGGTGGGTCAGGGGCCCAGAAAGTGGGAGGAAGCGGGGATAGTTCTGCTTTATTGTCCTGCACCCCCATTACCCCATTTCTGTGCATAAGAAACAAAGTAGAAAGATGCTCCAACGGTCTCCCTTCTTCCCAATTATGTAAAGCTCTGCTCTGCAGGGAAGGGAGGACTTCAGGTTAAAAGAGATTTAAGGGGCAGAACAACCAAACAAAATGAGTGGACTTTTTTTTTTTACTCTAATTGGAAAAACAAAAAAGAAATAAATGTTAAGACAGAGATTTGAATATGGGCTTAGTATTAAATAATAAATATTCTAGAATTATTGTTAATTTTTATTAGGTAAGTCATGGCATTGCACTTAGGTAAAAAATTGTCTTTTAAAAAAATTTTTATTGATTTGAGAGGAGGGGGAGAGAGAGAGACAGAGAGAGTTATCAATGTTTATCCTAAACATTGATTTGTTGTTCCACTCATGTATGCATTCACTGGTTGACTCTTGTATGTACCCTGACCAGGGGTCACAACAGCAACCATGGTGCATTGGGATGATGCTCTAACCCACTGAGCTACCCAGCCAGGGCCTGTCTCATTTTCAGATGCATCTTGGAGTATTCAAGGGTGAAATGTCATGATGCTGCTAATGAAGGCGTGCTTGAAGGTTTTCATGATAGTTTTAAGGGGGAGAACTGAGAAAAAGAATATGGTAAAGTGCTGGTGGGTTTTGAAACTATGCGATGACTTCATGGAGGTTTGGTGAGCTCTTTACTTTTGTGTTGTGTTTAGAAATTTCCACAACAAAATGTTTAGTTTGAAACTTTTGAAATGTGACCCATTACTAGACCTAACCGCGTACTCACATTTTTCATTTTTCACATTTACCCATTCTATTGATTTATCACCCCAGTGATGAGCAGCAGAGGGTCATGGTTACGCGGCAGGTTCTAGAGCTCAGCGTCTGGATGCAAAACCAGCGTTGTCCCTGTAAGAGTCCTGTGACCTTGTGAGAGTTAGTTAATTTCTAAATCTGCCCATCTGAAAAACTGAGATAACAGCACTTTAACTTATTATGAAGATAAGTAAGTCAGTAAATGTGTTTAGATTAGTTACTATCATTATTAGTTACGTAACTTCAAAAAGCAGAAAAGTTCTTTATGACATCATCTAGTCTAATTCCTTTGTTTAATAAAAGAAAAATTTAAGGTCAAAATGTTAAAAAAACAAAGCCCAAAGACACATCTGGATAAAGGCAAAACAGATCAGAATTAAGCTTTCTTCAAATCCAGGCCAAAGTCCTTTCATCCGTACTTATAACTATGATTAAATTCAATATTGAATACATATTAAAGTGAATAAATAAAATCTATGCTCTCTGCTTAGCACTAAGTAAAAGACTAGATTTTTTCTCTTAAGTGATATACCATCCAGTTGAAAAACAGTAATAATACTAGATTTTGTATAGTAACTTTCACGTTTAAAAATGCTTCTGCCACGTTCAAGAACAGGACAAACCGATGTCTGGTGGTAGAAATCGGAGCAGTGGTTGCTCCTGAGTAGAACGGATTCATTGGGAGAGGAAGCAAGAGGACTCATATAAGGGACATGATATAAGTGGTTTGAGAGGACGTTTTGAGGTGCTAGAAACCTGCTGCATCTTGATTGGTGTGTTGGCTACTCAGATGTATGTATTTTCTAAAACCCACCAAAGCATATGGTGAGGGTGTGTGCATTTCACTGTATGCAAATAATTTTAGGTCAAATTTTAAAAAATCCTTCTCCACATATTTCCCTGGCTTCTCACCCCTTAACTACTGCAATAGATATGCCGTTAGAGCCGAGAAAATTGGAAGTTTTAAAAGGCTGTGCTTTAAGATACACAGCCAAACTCAAGCTAGGAGTGGGCCTCTTGATTCCTGGTCCAATGGAACTTCAAATTCAAGAGTAATTTGAGACCACACAAGGTATTGCTAAAAGTGGGTGAAGAGAGGGGGAATAGAAGAATTGTTGGACTTGTCTGGAGAAAACATGCAGAAAGAGATCAACACAGGGCAGGCGCCCTGAGGAAGGCTACGTGGGTGGAGGGGGACTTATTTGCACCTGCCCTGTTGGTCTGACTACTCTGGTCGTGCGTGCCCCTCTCTGTCAGTATGTGTCAGACTATTTGACGGCAAGGACCATATCGCACGCAGTGGACTCCAGGCATACATACCATGGCTTCAGCTTGTCTTGTGGTCCCTCTAATTCTGCTTCTCCATCTCTCCTTTCAATTTCCTTCCACTGAGCTTCCCGAACACTGTTCAACCCTCTGGGGATCAATTCTGAGCCAAGTGCCTTTACTTTCCTAGTGGCAGAAGCCTTGAGACCCGGAGAAGTGGAACAAAGCCCCCGGGCATTCTCTGGGATACCGTGAGTGTTTAACGGTTAAGGCACAAATAAAAGTCCATTGTGCCTTATACTTCCCTCCTGATCTTATCAACATGGAAAATAACGTCCTTCCTTCACTCAATGGCAAAGAAAAGCACAATGTGGTCTTTAATCTGTCAGTCAGTGTTTATGGGAGCCATTTGGCACCACCTAAGCAAACGGGTTTTGTTAGTTGGGGGAAAAGTTGTCATGCAATGGATGTGAGCCGGGTGGTGTGATGTCAGGACTGTCTCCAGGTAGAACCTCCCAGTAAGGAGATCTAAACTGCTCCTGCTTTTATTGGTTTCAAGAGCCAGTTTAACTGCACGTAGCTGAGTGACTCAGTAGTTCGCTGACGCCTACAGCCCTCATGATCCACAGTGCTCTAGCTTTTAGGACTGGAAGTTTCCTGAAGGGCAAGGATGACGAGTGATTCAGTTACTCAGCAGGTCTGCCAAAGCTGAGACCTGCATCTTTCTTATGGATCTTAATGCAAAATTGATATTTGATTATTCTCTGGCCTACTTAGTCTTTAATTGCTTCATCCCCTGTTGCTTGCCGGACAACAACAAGCTCCCAGGGAGAGACTTTGTCCTGGCGCTAGCGTAATCAAACAAAAAAAAAATGGAGGTTCTGCTGCCTATCACCACAAAAGCCAAACTTGTGAGGCAGATGCTGGTGCAAAAAGAAAGTGGTTTTATTCAGGTGCTGCATGATCTGGTAGATGGCAGGCTCGCGTCTCAAAGCCCATCTCCCCAGCAAGACCAAGATCAAAACCAGTGTCCAGAGTTCCTGCTCCAACTTAAAGTACAGTCCTTTGGAGCCCGCAGGCTGCTGCTAAGTGGTCAGAGCCCCTGTCCTGGTAGCTTAGCTTGTTCCCGGTTACTGTTCATCTCAGGTTTCCTCCTGGAGACTGTGTGTGGAACTTGCATTGCCATGGGCCATGTGGCTGCCAGGACCACAAGGTCACGTTCTCCTGGAAGGGCAAGCAAACACACGTGGGGTTGTGTGACCAGGTGGGCAAGGGAGAGAGGCTCCCTCCTGGAGGTCTCAGCAGCCACGTGGCCCATAGAGAGAACAGGCCAGTGTACCACGCCAGTTCAGGTCATGAGCAGGAGTCACAAGGCCCAGAGCTTCTTTGTCCCCCTGGGATTATATTAGCTTGGGTGTGGGATGGGCCAGGTGCTTTCTCAACATGACAGATTAACTTCCGAGATTTTCACATGCTTTGGGTCAGTCTACTTCCTAAGCAATCTCTTCTTTCCCCAGGCTAGACCGACAGGCCTCTTTGGTCCAGCACCACCCCCTGCACCATTTTGACTTCTGTGGTGCATACACCTGCCTTCCCCTGGCCCCACCCCCAATCTGGTACCACAAGGGGGGTGCAGGGCTTTTTTCTTTATCCAATTATCTTGTAGCTTTTTGTGCGCAGGCACTATCCACTGATGTTTCTAGCTCTTCATGTGCTCAGTGTAAGAACTTCTCCCTGCTGCCATCTTGACCAATGGGAGAGACTCCCCAACATTCCAGATAGACTGTCTACTGGTAACACTAGGCCCTAGAAAGTCATAGCTACATACCCTTCTCACAGTAGTCATCATTTCATGAGGCCCTACTATGAGCATAACCCTATGAGATTATGTAATACTAATTAAAACCCTCACTTTACAAACCAAGGCTACCAAAGTAGACAGTGACAGAACTATGATTTGATTTCATGTCTAATTAAAAATCTAATGTGCTTTTCATTAATTCATACCTTTCATGGTATTTCCATAATCGGAAAACATTTTTAGCTTTATCTAAATAACTCTCAAACTTTAGTGGCTCCTTTCTGCATGTTATATTAAATTGAAACTTTTCAAGCTATCCTTTAGCATTACTTGTCTTAGCAATTCCTGTCAGAAAAGCATGAGATGGAATTGTCCCAATGACCAATGGCTGGATACTTTTTATTTGTCTTGCCAGATGCATTTTCTCCATTTTCCAGTAAACCCTGTGCCCTGGAGAGCAGCCTTTATGGACCGCATCATTTAGTGTCCTGCCCTCGGGCTTGCAGTTGGGTTTACGCAGTGGGGGTAAGGGGATACTGGATGGAAGCCGAGACAGAAAAAAATAGTGTTGATGTTAATGATATTTTCCTTGCTCTCATAATTCTGGCACTGCCGGGCCCTGGAGAGATTCTAAAGATTGGCTAGGTTTGTCTATAATGGACACAGTTCCTGTCCAGTGGTCCTCTTCAACCACAGCTATTATCTTTAGGGTGAAACTCTTCCCTTCACTTGCTCAGTTTTAAGGGCACCAACTTCTCTCCAGCTTTGCTAGTTCCAGCGTGCTTCACTATCCCTTGTTAGTTTCCCTTAAGCTCACTTATATCTGTGCAAAAGTTTCTAAGTGAAAGTTTCCTCCATTGCTCCGTTTGAGGATCTCCTGTGCTTCCCTCAGGGATTTGGACTGATACAACCTGAGCCTTTCATGCGTACATTTATACATTCATTCCACAAATACACTAAGCACCTATTGTGTGCCAGGCACCGAGCTTACAGTGGTGACGAATACAGCCTCTGTTCTCCCACAGCATAAAGTACAGTCCAGGAGACAGATTAAACAGATGACCCCACAAACTAGTGGAAAACTACAATTGTGCCACGTGCCATGGCCCTGTGGACATTAATGATAGGAGTCGGTCAAGTCAGGGAAATTAAAAAGGCTTGCATGAAAAAGGAAAACGTGAACAGGTATCTGAAAAACAAATAGGCATTTATTGGGCGTAGAAGGAAAGAAAGATCATTCCAGGTGGAAGTTAGTGGCTGAGAAAGGCTAGTGTGGCTGGAACAGAAAAAGCAGAATGCTTGAAAAGAAAGATGGAGTTGAACAGGCTTCATAGACCATATTGAAAATGTGTCTTTACCCTCCAGTTCGAGTGTGGAGATTGGATTGGAAGACCAGAGCTGGCAGAATAGACCAGGCGGGAGTCTGTTGTTGCAGTAGACAAGGTGAGAAGTGACCTAAATGGTGGAGGGAGAATTGGAAAGAAATCGATAAATTTTCCCTTCCCTGCGAAATTACAGTGCTCAGTCCCTTATACACATTAACACAACTGTCGGGATGACGACTGCTCAGCACGCAGAAACATGCCGCCTTCCCGTTGTGGGACAGGGGCCCAGAAACACTGGTCTCGGTCTAAGAAACAGGGTGAGAGTCAGAAATGCAGTTACATTCTCGGGCTCAGCACATAAAACCTGCCCCCACACTGACCTCCTGCCTTTCCCTCTGCCTCTTCGTACCTCTTAGGAATTCCAAAGAGGGGGAGTCCAGAGAGGCCTGAGAGGGCCAGGGAGACTTGACCACGTTCCCATCTCAGCTCCTTCACTTACTGTGTTGACTATGCAGTTAAGTAATTTCTATGAAATGAGAGTAATAGTTAACCCATAGGGCTGTTGTGAAGATTAAATTAAGTGATGTATATAGGTAGCTAACTCAGGCAACAGAAAACTCTGATTTAAAAGGACTTAAACAAAGAAAACTTACTGTCTCATATATTGGAAACTCCTAGGTATGGCATATTTCAAGGCTGAGTGACTCAGCAGCTTAATTAATTTCTTTCTAACTTTCTTCCCATCGCTCTTGATGCGTTGACTCCTCCTTGAGCTGGCTCCCCTCATGATCAGAAGTTGGAAGTATCACATTCAATGACAGAAACATCTAGAGATAGAAAGAAATATCTCTTTCACTATTGTGCACTTGACTGTGAGAAACCTTTACCAAACAGCAACAGACATATCTCATTAACTAGAATCAGAATGTAAGATATACAAGGGCAGGGAATTTTATCTGTTTTGCTTACTGATACATCTCAAAATAGCGGGTCAGGACTAATAACTATTTGATGTTTAATATACCTCACACCTGACTCAAAATCCATCTACTAGTAGGCTAAGTGGGATTACCCTGTCTTGGCACTTTTCTGTAAAAGGCCAAATAATAATGATTTTAAGCTTTGCAAGCCATTTACAATCTCTGCAGTATATTCTCTTTTCAATCCTATAAAAATGTAAAAAATACTGTCAGCTCATGGGTCTTCAGAGGAAGGACCTGGGACTGGCTGGCCTGCAGGCCATCGTTTGGGGACCACTGGCTTCGACTAGCCGTGTGGGGTGAAATGGATGGAGGGTCAAGCACCGGGGCCAGTAGAACATGTACAACATTCAGCAGAGCCCTCCACATGGAAAAAGGACTCAGTTAATATTAACCACGCTGTTATTAATGATGCCACGTTTCCCTGGTTCTTGGTACTCTGGGGCAGCTGAACTTTAGAGACCTCAGCTCAGTGGTAAACCTGCCCTACGGAGTTGATCGCCTCTTCCCCAGACCTGAAGCCGCACCTGGGGTAGGCACCGTGTGAGCCTCTGCGTAGAAAGGCATACCATACAAGCATAAGTGGAGATTTATAAAACCATCAGCTCAGGGTCAAAACCCAAGAGTCACAAAATTAGCAGAAGATGTGATAGGTGTATTATGTGGAAGCAGTGAGTTCTAATCTCAAATATTCAAAAATTCAAAGTCAAAAATGTAAAGTAAGTTCCTCTACTATCTCAGTCTTGAACAGGCTAATAGGCAATATGTCCCACTAAGATAAAATTCTGAGCATTATTTTCTGCACACAGAACTCTTTTTCCAAAGTCCATTGCTATGACACGTCAAAAAATCTGCTTTTAAGGTTTATAGTTGACTGATCATCTTCATTGTTTTATACTGTCTTAAACAGGAACCCATTGAAGCTGAGAAGAATATTATCATTATGAGCCTCAATCATTGGTGATATTAAAAAATACTTAACAACCAATACGTCTTAGGGCCAACCATAATCCAGAAATGGAAAAGGTCTTTAATGCCCCCTGCCGAGCCTCACATTAACCCTTTTGTTGCTGAATCAGGGCAGAGTAAGAGGGAATCCAAAAGGAGGGGGTCAGTTGGAGTGGCCATTCACCCAACAGTACAGAAAGCTGTCAATATTTTAATAATCGGTATGGCCACCAGCCCAGTGTGTGCCAGATGACAGTCAGTCCTGCCTGCACTTGCCGAACAGGAAAAAAATGGCTTTTCTAGGACTATCCATCAGTAAAGGCAGAGCTCGAATTCAAAGTTAGTCTTCAAGGATTCAAATTCTCTACTGTTTTCTCTCTGCCACCCACTTCTTTGCCTATGTGTTCTTCTTCACATCCTATGGACTGCCCTAGCCACTCACTCAGACCAGGAAAAAGAACAACGAATTCGGAGACAGGAGACTCATGTTCACGTCCTACTTCTGCTATTTATTTTTTTAAGAGTTTATTTATTTATTTTTAGAGAGGGAAGGGAGGGAGATAGAGAGGGAGAAACATCAATGTGTGGTTGCTGGGAGTCATGGCCTGCAACCCAGGCATGTGCCCTGACTGGGAATCAAACCTGCGACACTTTGATTCGAAGCCCACACTCAATCCACTGAGCTACGCCAGCCAGGGCCCTACTTCTGCTATTTATTAAGTGTGAAACCTTGGGCAATCTGCCTGATCCTCCAAGACTGAACTTCTTCCCTGGGGAAATCACACTGATCGTGTCTGCACGGCAGGGCAGCTGAAGAGAAGCTTTGTAAAACATGAAGTGCTACTCAGACATTAGCCATTGACATTATGTGCAGATTGGCAGTTTTCACATTAAGAATCTGAACGTTGAAACTAGAATCCTTTCTCCAGATGAGAAAACTCAGACTTCTGAGAGATTAAGCTACTCACCCAAGGTCACACAGCTAGTGCTGATAGAGCCAGAACTGATTTCAAAGCTCTTGACTTCCAGTTCAGGGCTCTTTGCTGGGGCAACTTCCAAACTCACAAGCTGCCTACAAAGATGGAAATGTGAACAATCCTAAATTACAGTCACAGCACCCTTGGCAGGCCTTTGTCATCAGCTTCTCCCAAGTCTGCAGGACGAAGGCCCGCGTCTGGCCCAACAGACAACGTCTCTAGTTCAGGGTGCACCTACCCGGCTGCTAGGTCACTTCAGCAGCTCTGGAACAGCAGACAGAAGACAGTGTGGACAGAGATGGTGCCTATCCTACCAGGGTCTGAGTTTCAAGCCCTCACCTGCCATAGGCCAAAGGAGTCATGCTTTCCAGTGAGACCACTGAGAAGAGTTATTCTCAGCCTAGGAAGATTCATCCCAGGTTTCCTCGAAAAACAACCCTCACTGAGAAGCAAAAAAATGGAATCTATGGATATTCCCCACTCCCAGAGCTCCAAGCAAGTTGAGTAAAATTGGCCAGCTACCTTTTGTAAGTGTCCCAACCAGGGACCGAACCTGCAGCCTAGGTATGTCCCCTGACCAGGAACTGAGTCTGTGACCTTTCAATTTACGGGCTGATGCCCCAACCAAATGAGCCACACTGGCCAGGGCCAAATTTATGGTTTTGATAGGCCGGTGTATCACAGTGATGGGGGGCAGAGGGTGTATGGTGTGTACGAGGGGCTGGTTATCATGACAGGCCATGGAGTTGAAGCTAGTAAGGGGGAGAAGAAGAGACACGGCAGAGGTGATAGAGAGTGAGAACATGGTACGGACAATGGATTTATATTGGTATTTTCCTATAGGTATTCTCCTTACTTTGCCCCATGACCCCTCGAGAGTGATGCAAAATTCATTATCCCTGTCCACCCTGCAGCGCACTTGAACTCATAGAACTCCTATCGCATTGGTCCCACTCTATTGACGGTGATATTCTGGGCAGGGATGCCTGAGACTGCCGCCATGGCCCTCCTGTGACTCCTAACAAACCCCCACAGACATTCCCCGCCCTGGGCCACTGTGGGCCAATATCACGTCTGCACCGGCCCTGGTGGTTCTTGGATCACAGGACACACTTCAGCAGAAACCAGCAGGGAATTATGAGGAGCAAAATTTATTACTCATGGGCCCTTGTGGAGAGCAGGACCCACAAGATGACACTGGTCCAATGAACATAGCACAAAGTATGTAAAACAAGGTGGAGTCACTCATGTCAAGCAAAATGGCTGCCAGTCCGCCAGAACACTTCGGTTCAGGAGGGAAACTCAGTCAGAGCAGACACGTCAGTCAAGGAGATGCACTTAGGATATCTGCCCATGTGACCAGAATAGCCATGTCCTGCAGAGCAGGACCACCCATAGATAAGCTACTGGGGAAATTCTGTACTTGCCAGCAGGGGTATTAAACAAAACAGCCATGTCCCACCCACAGGCTCCAGGGCAAATTCCACACTTGGCATCAGGGGTGCCGAGACATTTATCAAAGGGGCCCAGAAGGTGGAGTTCACCACTGTCCAGGTAAAACTGAGGCAGACCCCAGACCACTGCCGAGACAGTCAAGCTCTACACGCTGGAGTGCTGCTCCACGCCACGCTGATCTCCTTTCGCACCGGCCACTGGAGGACCTGTCCTGCCGGGCTGAGGACGTCATCCGCCCTGCTCCCCACCTGGCTCCGGGGAACCTCCATGGCAAGACACTGACGACGGCCTTGCCCACCGCGCTGTCTCCGGGACCCGCAGACTGAGACTCTGAGACTCAGGTTCGCTGTCCCCCGTTGATTGCTGTGCACGTGTGTTATGTTTCTCTTAGACTGCTAGAGTGTGAGCAGAATATTAACGTATGTTGGTGTTCTACTTTGAGTGAACCTGCATTCAATCAAAGCTGAGCGAATAGCACACTTACTGTGTGTGACTCTTGTCTATTCCTTGGTGCCGGGCTGCTCAGCAGGCAGCTGGCAGGGCAGTTGCCTGGTGGACTTACAGAAAAGACGGTATCACGAACAGATGTTCATGACAGTCCTGGAGGGTTCGCAGCAAACCTAAGGGTTCAACCACACAGTGAGGTTGAGGGGAGAGAGAGAGAGGGAGCACACTGGGCTCTGCTTTTATTAGAGTCCAAGGGTGACACATTTGGGGTTTCGTGGAGTCGCTCATTATTGGCTATTTTGAAGCAACAGAGTGGGAATCGGGGGACGGGCGAGTGGATGAGGGTTCAGTCAAGGGTTCAGTTATCCAGGTCACCCAAGGGCTTCTGAAAGGGGCCTCCATGGGTGTGGGCGGCCCGATTCCTCAACTGGTTGTGTTCCCAGTCGCTGTGTCGTGCAGTTGGCAGTGTGTTTATCCGAGACAAAATGGCTTTTGAAAGGAATGCCTCGGCAATCAAAAGTTCAATGTCAGACACTTGCACGACAATCCCAAAATGGATCAAAATCTTTAGTTCTGAACTCTGTTAGATGTGCCACAGAAAGAAATCTCTCTCTCTCACACACACACACACACACACACAAATGAGAAGATTCCCATATTTCTCTGCTTAGAGAAAGTTTTGCAGATTCCAGTATTTCAAACTGTCCCTTTGTTTGCACCCCCAGGAGTCTGTACAGCCGGAGGCAACACAGCACGTACAAAGATTCAGAACGGGTGGGAGGTGTGTCTTCCTTCCGTCCAAGTGATAGGAACATGATTGTAAAACGGCAGTTTGGGAAAGAGAACTAGAGATACATCCACTTCGGGCTGATCAAGTTTAGGAAAAAGTGAAGGTGGAGATTTAGGACCTAAAAACTGATTCTCTAAATATCGCTCACCGCACTCAAACCCTTGAAGAAATTTTGTGCACAGTAGGGGTAAAAGCAACCCAGTTTGTTGACAGCCGGTCTAAACTGGGTATTTGTGTTTCAACTGCCTCAATTGATGGGCCTTTCCTGGATACTGTGGAAGAAAAAGGGGGGGCTCAAATAACCCTTCTCTGTAGGTTTGGACGTTTCTTATGTAGACAATGCAAAGTACGAACAAACAGAGAACAGTCAAATCAGCATTTGTCGCCTGGACAATGTGTCAGACACTGGGTGAGGTGCTCCCACAGAGACCAGCTTCACTCCTTACACGAACTCCGCCAGAAGGACGGCTGTGGATGAGCGTTCTCCACGTCACTGACCTGCACACATCACCACACTCTTTTATTTTTTAAACTCAAATCAAATTTGGGAGAGTCTTACCTGAGATGGCTAAATATCAGCCACAACAAAATTCCTTCGTTCTTCTCCATAGCAATTCCTTCTCCAAACAAAGTCGTGGGTGGCGGTAACCTTTTGGGATGGGGGAAACCTGAAATGCAGAGAATGTTCATTTCCTTAGAGACCAGGGAGCACAGCACACAAAGACCTGGGTGTGGGGAGTGGGGAGCATGTCAGAGACAGGGCAAATTACTGCTCACACTTTCCATCTTTTCATAACTAAGAAGACCAAACAGGACAGCAGTTCATATCTCAGGAAATTTTCCAGTTGCATAGTTACTCTTATCCACATTTTAGAGGTGAGAAAACTGAAATTCAAGGAGTTTAAGCAATTTGTCGAAGGCTATAGTGTTAACTAACAAGTGATAGAATTCAGTACAGGATTTGGGACTCTTCTTTTACAAGTCCCACTATAACACTCTGCAAAGGCCCCAAACGTAACTAATAAAGCAAAGTGCAGCCTTTGCTTCATCAGTGGGCAGACTTAAACTCAGAAACCTTTGCAAAATTGACCACCAGTCAGAGAAACAACTGCAGAGAAGTGAATTGGCCATTATTTAGTGCTGTGACTTATGACATTTTATACAATAACATACTGTTGATTTTTGCTAGGCCACAGGAAGAACAGAAAATATTTGAATACCATGACAACAGACAGCCAGGAATGACTGTGCCTTAAAATGGCCTTGCTCCAGTTTTAACTATTCCACTAATTGGACATGGAAATGTTAGCTTTTCTTTTCTTTTTCCAGTTGCTCAGCAGCTGTCACAAATGAGTTCAGAAAGCAAGGAGGGCCATCCCGCTGGGTATTCATGGGTTTGCCCGTAAGTGGGACTCTGGCGCTCTGGTGGGATTCTCGCTCCAGGGTGGGATGTAAATGAGGCAGCTTGTGTGCCCCGTGTCATCTACTTGTCCTGCTCCCTTCATTGACATCTGTACGTTTGATTGGCAGCGATGTCACTGGATCTTACTGGGGTCATTCCGGTGGAAAAATGAAAGCCGGCAGGCATACCCTGGGGCCGTGTCTCGTGGTCGTCTCTTCTGCCAGACTATGGGGGATTAATGAGAGGCTCTGGGCTGTCGTGCTTCCGTCCAACAGAAGATATGGAAGAGAGACAATCCGAAGTTTGACATACAGATGACAGAGCCAAGAATTAACTGAGGCATCCATTTCTTTAAACCCCAAACCCAGTGACTCCCTATCTGGTTCTGTCAGCTTGCATGCGGCGCAGTGAACACACTGAACCACTACCGGGTGTCAGAGCCTCCTCGGTCTTGCTCTCAGGTGTTGTTTGATCAGCCCCTCTCTCCTGAAAGCCCTAATAAAAGATCTCTTGCTCTTCTGCCATCTGCCTGAGGTGATGCTTAGAGAGATGCTCAGATAATAGTGAATTCCTGTGCACTATTAGGCTGAATTCCTCAGATAATAGTCCAGGTTCCATGTCGAGCCAACACTTGAATTGCTTTTCTTCTAATCAGCCCCCTCGCCTGTCAGAGGAAAATATTCTAAAAGCCACAGAAATCACCCTTTTTAAGATTTAAGGCCCTCAGTACATAGTCCCTTTGGGGCGGAGGGGAGGGGGGAATCTCATTAGCGGCTTCCTTTTCATTTTCTCAATTCAAAATGTATTTTTAAACCATGTCTATCTGATTTGTGCTGTAGGGTATATTAAAATGAGGCGCTTGCAAAAGACTGAGTGGTCTAAGATCCATTAAAAATAACTGAGTCTTAGAATAACACAGAGTTTTCATCTGCAGTCGTGGGACCGGGCCTGACGTGTGGTATTCTGAAAGTGCTGAGTAAGTGTGAGCTGAATTGAATCAAAGCAAATCGAAGTAAGTCAGATATAAGACAGGTAAGAAACAAGATGGATGGGACCCGAAAGTCAAGGGGGAGCGAAGGACCACGTCAGAAACGGCTCCTGGCCTTGAGGGTCAGCCAGGCGTGCAGCACAGAGAGGGTCGTTTCCATAGAGCAGAAACGGAAAGGAGAAAAGCACATGTTCACGGAAGAGAGAATTTTGTGAAAGAAATTTGGAAGAAAAGTTTAGAAAAAGAAGTTTATGCCCAGTTTGTGAGGGTTTCAAATCCTTGGCTGAAGAGCTGGGTCTTTGTCCCATGCACGGTCAGTGGCCTCGGTAGGAAGCGGGGAAGACGCTACTGCCTTCTGACCCCCTCCTAAGAGACTGTCGCAGCTCCCACGGGCCTCCCAGTGCCACGCCAGCCCTCCGTTTGCCAGGAGCTGTTTTGTTAAGTGTGTAGTAAGAACACTCGGTTTCCGAGGGTAGGCGGCCAATAGGCGTGGGTTCGTGCATGTGTGTGTGTTTTCGTGGAAGCGAATCAGAGAACCCACGTGCACAAACGGCACGATCTGTAGATTACGTAACATCTCGCATATGCGAGTGCCGCTATTTTTGGAATGTAAATTGATATAGGCATCGTTGGGCTTAAGAAAATGTAAATGAGGCTAAACGTGTGGACTGAATTTAGAATAACTCGGCTATTATATATTTCCTCGGTCTGATGCAGTGAATGTCATGTAAGGCTCAGTGCACGCTCTGTTACTACTGGAAAGAAGCCTTCGTCCTCCGGAATCTTAATAACCACGGGACTGAGGAAGAATCTTCAACTTGGAATCTGATGGGTCATCGTAATCCCAGGGCATGAATGCACACATCGTGACAAGGCAAACTCCTACTCTGACCTTGTCGGTGCGAGGAGAATCTCCACGAGGAGAAGTGGCTGGATCTCTCAGCCCCAAACCTTCTAATCCGCGATTCAACTTCCATTCAAGGGAGGGAGGTACAGGATAAGGGAGTAATTATTGGGTAAGTATCTCACTAATGACTGGGAGACGGAAGAGTGAGAGTGGGCATGATGTCCAGCATTACTGCAGGTCGATGGCATTAATAGGCCCGATTTTTCACCGGTCCGGGCCTTACAGCTCTGGCCGCGTGACTTGCTTTACTTAGTAGGACGTTCGCAGACATGACACAGGCAGAGGCTTGAAAAGCCCCTGCATGTTTCTGATTTCCCTCTGCCGTGCCGTGAGACGGACATGCTCGAGGGGGAGCACACAGTGCAGTAGTTCCCGCACGTGTACAAGATGTGCAGACAGGCAGGAGCCCTGGGGAAAGGAGCCCAGAGACGAAAGAAAACAATGCTTACAGAGCCTTTGTCCGTTATGTCTTCTCCCTGCGAGGCCAGGCCCCTTCCCACCCCACCACAGCCACTCTTCAAATTTCAGCTTGTGTTTCACAGCCATCTCAGATGGATTTGACTTCTCTGAAGCTTTCTCTGCCACCCCAGCTCAAACTCCTGTAGGCATTTGTCTGCAGAATAATTACGTGGAAGAGGGAACATAGAACTTTAACCCTCGTAATCCCAGCTGTGCTACTCACCAGCAACGAAACCTTGGGCATGTTGCTTAATCCATCGGAACCAGTTTCCTCACTTAAAAATGAAGATGGTGATAGCACGTAAATGAACAATGATGAAGTAGTCTACTAAAGTACCTAATACAACCTGGCACATGGTCGGTGCTCAAAAAACGTTAGCTATTATCAGTATTATTATTACTAGGGTAATAATTTATTGCAGAATATAATATAGTAGAATAATAGCTGGCACATAGTAGTGACTGTTAGTTATCATTTATTATTTTATAATTTTATGTTATATGCTTTTTAACTTTCCCTCTAAGGGTTTTTAATTCACACTGAGAACTTCTTTTTGTAGGCATGTACCCATTTTACCTCCCCACTGAGATTCTAAGTTCTTGACAGTACCTAGTTCCTAAACATCCTGTTTATGGAGGGCAGAGGAAGTTGAGGCACTCACAGTTTTACCGTTATTTGCTGTCTGGTTGGGGAATTAATCACTAACCTCCCTACTAATGAAAGAAATGCCTCCCTTAAATGCAAGTCCAGTGCAGAGGCTAACTGAACTGGGGGGGCACGTGGTCTCTGGCACCCTCAGCAACCAGGAAGAACCCCAATGAATGCATGAAACCTGCAGCATTCCTTAGGCAGGCCCCACAGGCAGAGAGCTTAGAGAGGACTGTCACTAGGCAACTGGTGACTGAGAAAGCAAGACCTTCCTGCAACATTGTAAGTGTGGCAAACCCCAGACAGCTTGGGCACCTAGGTCCTGAGCAGAACTTGATGTAGTTGTTTTTTTTTTTTAATTCCAAATGAGTCATAATTGCCATGGTCCTAACACTTGTCACTAGAAAAGGGCAAAATCAGTATAATCTCCAGAGCACTTGCCTGAGGAATACATTCTTTCAGTAATTTGGTTGGAGGACGTTCAAGAATGCGAGTGATGGGTTAGTTTCAAATGTGGAATGACCAGGGTTGCCACAAGTGCTGAGATCTCTGAATTGAAGTGAGAAGAGGGAGGAGAGAGGAGTTATATTATTGTGAACAACACAGGAAATCAAGTTGCCGAAGACCCATTAAGTGATGGGTAAAATGAACTCTGACATCAGTCCTTCTAGTCTGCATGAAGATATGAAAAGTCAAATATTAGGTCCCCCAACCAAGCGATTAGTAATGGTTTGGCCTGATAAATAAAAGAATTGGTGGCCTAACGAACCACTGTCTGAAATTAGGCCCACTCTTTAAAATAAAGCCGGGTGAACGGTGACTAAGCAGAGGAAGGGTCTTTAGGTGGAAGGATAGAGTTTACAGCTGAAACCACACTGCTAGCAGTATGATTTTCTTGTTGTCCATGTTATTAAATTCCTTAAAGGTCCTATAGGCCATGCAGATGAAATTAAAATCACAAATCAATGTAGTCATCTTGTTCCTAGACCATCGACTTTGAAATTCCTATTGATGATGGTCCAGTTTCTTTGAAATTATTTTAGCAAATCAAATTACAATAAAGAGTCTGACTCCAGTTTTTATGTTTAACCTCTGACAGCTTCTCAGCCTTATCTCTGCTCCTTCCCTTTTTCGCCCCACAGCCAAGTAAGCTGTGAGAAGGCCCCCACACCCTCCTCCCTTGGCACCGGCAGAACACCCGGACCAGGCACATGCTGGCTGGAAGCAGCACTTATCTTGGGCCCACCCTCTAACCCCAATGGAAACAACAAAGCCACTTGTCTCTTTTCTCACTTAAGCCACTCCAGAGAGACTAGAGTACCTGCCCTATCCTCCCCCAGAGAGAAAATGAAATAAAAGGCATACAGTTGGAAAGGAAACATAAACCCTTCTTTATTTGAAGATGACTTGATTATAGAAAAATTTAAGGAATCTACCTAAAAGGAACCAGAACTACTATGTGAGTTTAGTAGGTTCACAGTATACAAGGTCAATATTTTAAAAATAAATTGTATTATATCAATTAGCAAAAGTTATAAATGGAAATCTTAAAAAAAATAATTTACAATGGCATCAAAACCATAAAATTCTTAGGTATAAACTTAACAAAATATATACATGACCAGTACACAAAAAACTATAAAACACTGATAAAAATTTAAAAAGACATAATAAATTGAGAGACATACCATGTTCATGGATTAGAGAACTCAATAAGGTTAAGATATCAATTCTTTCTGAATACATTATAGATTCAATGAAATTTCAATAAAAAATTCCAGCAGACACCTTTTAGAAATTGACAAGCTGATTCTCAAATGTGTGTAGTAATACAAAGAAACTAAAATAACAAAATAGTTAAAAAAAAACCCAAAGTTAATTTCAGGACTTACAATAACATTAATAAAAAGAAAGTGGTATAGGTCAAAGAAACAATTAAAATTCTACAAATTATATATACACACACACATATATATATATATATATATATATATATATATATATATATATATATATCCAATTTTTTTTCAACAAATGTGCCAAGGTAACTCAGTGGAAGAAGAAAATCTTTTCATGAAAAGATCTTTTCATGAAATCTTTTACTGAAATGACCAGATATCCATATACAGAAAAGAAAAAAGAATTTCTCAACTCTTACATTCTCCAATATACAAAAATTAACTTGATTGGATCACAGAACAAAATATAGTTTTAGTAAGTAAACAATAAAATTCCCAGAAGAAATCATGGGAGGAAATCTTGGTAACCTTTGGTTAGGCAAAATAAGCTTCTGTTAAAGCTTCTTAAATTGGATACAAAAAGCATAACATATTTAAAAGCTGAAAAATTGTATTTCATCAAAATTTAAAACTTCTGATCTTCCAAAGGCAGTGTTAATAAAATGCAATGGCAAGCCACAGACTCTTATATGAGAGAATATGTGCAAAACATATATCCAACCAATGACTTTAATCATACTTATATATTTGTTAAACCCTTAAAATTTATTAAGAAGCAAACAACACAAAAAGCAAAGATTTTCTGAACAGACGCTTCATCTAGGGAGATATATGGATGACAAAAGATTCTCAACATCATTAGCCATCAGGGAAATGCAAGTTAAAACCGTAATTTAATACTTCCACTCATACTCTAGAATTCTAGAATTTGTAAAATCAAAAAGACTGACCGTATTCAAAGGCTGGCAAGGATGTGGGGCAGCTGGAATGCTCATAAATTTGGATTTCCTATAAAGAAAAACATACATTTACCATATGACCCAGCAAGTAAGATTCTAGAGATTCACTCAAGAAAAACCCAAATACATGAAAATACTTATCAAATGGTACATAGAATAAACATATGGTGATATGCTCATACTCATGCAATCGAGTACTTATTATTCAGCAGTGAAAAGAAACAGACAACCAATGAACACACCGCATGGATAAATCTGTAAAGCATTATGTTAAGTAACAGAAGTCAGCCCCTCCCAGTACCACAAATGTATGATTTCACTTATATGACATTCTAGAAATGGCAAAGCCATTACAGTGAAAGCAACAAGTCATTGGTTCATAGGAGCGGAGGAATGGAGAGACAGAATGGACTGCAAAGGGGTGTCAGGGGACTTTGGGAGGTGACAGAAATGTCCTCTACCGTGGTTGTGGTGGTTGTTATGACTGTGCCTGTTTGTCAGGATTGTCAGATCATGCCCCCTGTCCCACGCCTGGTCCAAAAGTATGTGTGAGCAAAAACTTGGGGGTAATGTCCAATAGTAAGAAGTTCAATTAAATAAATTATGGCATATCTGTAAGATATATTGCTATAAGGGTATTCAAAGTGATGGTGATAAATATGTAGTGATAGAGAAAAATATATTACAGTTACTTTTAGGTAGAAAACAAAGCAGTATGTTTATAGTCCATTTTATTATCCATTTATGTGATTGTTTCTTAAGTGTATGAGTATGTGAATATGTATGTGTGTGTGTATATATATATTTAGATCTCTATGTATTATTTGAAAGTTTATATGCCCCATATTAACTGGTTGTTTCTTCATTTTGCTTGTTATTTTCTAAGTGTCAGAGAATAAACATGCATTTAAAGTAAGAGAAATGGACAAAAGTTACTATGTTAAATGCTAATTGCTTTGTCTTTAAGAGACTTTCAGACAGAGAAAGACATGTAAATAGCATGATACATGGCAGTGTGAAATAAACACTCATGGAAGGTGAGGGCCAGTGGTCTGGGTCAAAGGGTTTCACACCAGACTTGCTCTCCCCAACATGCAGACCATAACCATGTTGCTCCCTCTGGACCACTGGGCCCATTTCTCACGCATGATGACTTTTCCCTCTGAGGTTCCATGCCACCCCATCCCCCACCCCAGTGCCTCGGACGACAGTATTTATATTTACATTTCACTTGTGGACAGAGTTCAAGTTCCCTCCCACAACCAGAGAAGGATGTTCCTGGACACCTGCTGCAGTGTCCCTTAACCACAGATCAAAGATGATTTCCAGAGAGCCCCTGGAAATTTCGTGCTAAAACACAACCTGCTTGGGGGAAAGGGCACACCTGTAAAGCACTGTATTCCCAGTGCCTGGCACACAGCAGGTGCTTAGGAGTATTTGCTGATCGCTTAGTGGGCATATGGAGAATAACGCATGGGCTCAAGGTTGTTTTGGAGGACTGGTGATTGCCCTGGGCTAATCAAGGAGGACTGCCTGCAAGAGGCAGAGTTCTTTGCTTTGACATCATGTCTGCACACTGCCTCCACCCTTGTTGGTCTCTTACATTTGGGTGGTTCCAAGATAGAAATGTATCCTGCTGAGCACCAGCATGCTTTCCATCCCACCAGATGGAATATGTATAGACCTATTTCCAATGTTTTCTACTCAACTTTCTTGTAGTGCTGGGCAGGGCTGGGCAAATCAAGCATTGAAAGGTGGTCCTCACCCTCCTACTCTTCCTCAATATTATGGATTCACTAAAACCCCAAACACATTCTTACCTGGCGGTTTTGTCTTTCTTTTTTTTTTTTCATTCAGTTTTTAATGAAATGGAATCCCTACCTCAGATCTATTTTCTACATGATCCAAACTCAGCTTTGCCAGAAATAGGTAGTCGTTTCTAGTTAAAAGCCTCCAGAGCCTAGAGCCTGAGGACAGGACATTGGGGAATCCCAGCTTACACTCAAGCCAACAGGGAAGGCACCAAGTGTGATAGAGACTGTACAGCATAATAAATCAAACCATGCGCCCTAGTTTATGGTGCAGGAAAATGAATGCTGACCTAGGAGTCAGATGCTGAGTCCCAAACCTACTTTTATGGCCTGACTGGTTAAGGCAGGTCCCTCAAACTCACTGGGTCTCAGTGTCCCCCTTTGCTGTCTAGGGGAGCTGGTTTCTTTCATTTGTGTCTTTCCGTTCCCTTCAGTTCTAGTATTCCGTGATTTTTATTATGTTCGCTTGCAAATGCCTGGGAGGGGGCAGTCATTTGGCAAGATGCCTCCCCAGTCCCTGCCTCGTTTTCCTGCTCGTCAGTGTGTCCAATAATAACAAATAACCGTTGGTTGCAAGAAAAGAATGTGTTGGATGAAGCCGATGTGTCTGCTCTCTACCCTCCGGAGAGAGCAGGGGCGGCTTTGATGTCGCCAGGATGGGTTCCACATTTTGACCTCGGGAGCCCTTGGCTCCGAGTGGGCCCTGTTGCCAAATACATGAAACAATTATTTCCAATTAAAGGAGCATTTCATGTCTCTTTCAAAACTACCACAGTTGTTTTGTTTTAAAAAGAAAAACAAGTGTAGTCCCCTTGATGAAAGATGAAACCCCTGACATGGAGATGGAAAAACGAAGGGCATGGGACCTGCCCCTCACGTACCATTCCCGTTCAGTAACAGATAAGCAACAGGCTGAGTCACATGGGCAGTGGGCACGTTCCTCTGGAGCCAGGCCAGACTCCGGGTTTACAGTGGAGAAAACAGACTCAAAATGCTTCTGCGATCCTCCGTGGAACCCCAAGTCTTGAGGTTTCTCCCTGCTCAACCCCGGTCTCCGAATCAACCTTTCTTGGACTGGGACTCGGTGGTGGCCCACGAGATTGGTTATAAACAGGACACAGCACAGTTCCTGTCACATGAGAACTGCAACTTCCCTTCCCCTTCCTCTAAGTGCTATCAAGGATATCCATCCAAAGGCCCACCTTCTGCCACACTCACTCAGGTCCTCGAGAGCAGCGTAGCATCTTCTGGGACGTGTCCTATCCAACTCTAGTCCGGGCAAACCCAATGACACATGTAGCAGTAAATCTGAGATATGCTATGTAATCTCTCTCGAGACTCTGAGGAGTTCCACACACAATGAACAGCGGTTTTGTTATTGGCCAGAAGAGCAAAGGCTCCTGGACCCAAGGAGCACTGCAACCCCCCATACAGAACATAGAGAACATCCAACCACTCCCACCAGCTGGAGATGATCTCCCCTCCTCTGAACTACAATGGACTCTTATCTGCTTCTGTCTCATACACTTTTAAATTTATTTTATATATGCAGATAGATCTTATATGTCCTCATTGCCTTGAATTGCTAAATTGCTAGATTCCTTATTCCTCAGTCTTTATTTACCACAGCCCTGGCATAGGAGATCAATCTATACATGCTTGAGTCTCTGGATCAATCAATCTAGGAACTAGAATCTTCTAAATATCAGCAACATCATTGGCAAATAACAATGGAACTACATACATTCTCAGATCATAAGAAACAAACCATACTATACCCAAAGTTAAAGATGGGAAGGTGAAAATATTAATGCTAAAGGTATAAGTACCAAATGTCTCTCTTTTCCTTTTCACTCATTAATTCAACTACAGATAAACGGGATATTTTCACTCTTTTACCTTCAGGTCTGGAAATGTGCTTCATAATCAGTTTATATATCATACTTCAGTCTGACTTCAGGGGAAAATGTCTGTATCAGTTTATTCACTATAAAGGGATTACATTATCATTTGTAAATACATTCTACAGGCTCGACGTACAGAGAACTGTGGTGTTAGAGGCTCTGATGCCAAACCTTATTTGTTACAATGGTGATCACTCTAGTTAATTTTGTTTCCTAAGTATTTAAAAGTTACCAAATAAGAGGCTCACATACATGATCGACTTTGAAACAATTATGTTCCATACAATGTACCTAATATTAAACCAGACTGACAGAATTAGGTGAGTTGTGGGAGAGCACAAGAAACAAGTATTGACGTCCTGGAAACGAATATGCGTAAGGTGCGACCTCTAACCTCCGTGAGCTCACCACATGGCGGGCTCCTCAGCCGTGGCTACTGGCGCTTTGGACCCAATCACCCTTTGTTGTAAGAGGCTGTCCTAGACATTGCAGAATGCTTAATGGGATCCCTTGTGCCTACTGACTAAATGTCAATAGTGTGTCCTTAAATTTGACAGTCAAAAATGTTTAGTTGTTGCTATATATCTCTAGGACCGGAGGGTGGGGATGGGGACATAAAAATTGCCCCAGTGGAGAACCTTTGTGACGCAAGAAGAGATATTTAAAATTATATAAGATCACAGAGTCATCTTCTGACTAGCGATTTTCATTTGACATGCTACTGGGTGTAGAAAATCTAGGACAGCCTGAGCTAATGGTAGACTGAGTCCAACACGCAACAATGAATGTTTGACATTAATCACCCTACTCGTAGAAGAACAGAAGAGACATGTCGCTATGTGTGCTGTCTGCGTGTCCGAGTCAGCCACAAGGCACTCGTTGGTTGAGTTCCCCCTGCACACGGCACACATCGCGGCCTCAGGAAGACAGGGCTGTCCAATACGGTTCTGTGTGCAATTAAAAACTACTTGAAACTAAAACGAATGCGATATTGTACATCCACTGTAACTGAAGAATAAAAAGGATTTTAAAGCTAAGTAAACAAAACTAAAAAAACCCTACTCTTAAGCAGTGGAAGTAATAGAACTAAACTTATAGCCATTTTAGAGATGATCTACTTATGCCTGTTGTTTTTTAAATGAGAAAAATAAGACCCAGAAAAGTCAGAAAGGTGATACGACCTAAGGACACCCACCCAGTGAATGAACTTGGGCTAAACCTGAGTGTCCTGACTCCCAGTCAATGGCGTCCACCAGTACCAAACATCAGCTAACTGCTAAATAGTATAAGACAGACCCCGAGTGCCTGCAGGGATGAGAGGGAAAAGAAAATCAATACGGACTGGAATAGCTGGAGAAGGCAACAAAGAAGGGGAAGGACTCGAGCCAGTCCTCTCGATCCCGGGGGGTTTCGGGGAAGGATCGGGAGGGCCGTGCTGGTTTCTTTCCCAGGGACTGGGTGCCAAGGTGGGAACCACGGGAGAGGAGACAGAGGCAGGAGATCATCTGGTAGGAGCCATGGACTGAGTTCACACGGGGAAAGAATAAAAATAAGATTTCAGGTGGTTTCCAAAATCATTCCGAGGAATCTCGGGTTACCTTCTTTTCTGGGTGCGGCCCCGTTTTTGCTCCTCAGTCTTCCACTGCAAAACACCCCAGCGGGCCCGAGGGGTCTCTGGAGAGCATCTCCGTGGGAAGGGAAAGCCGTCCCCAGGTCTACGGCACCCTGGGAGCTGCCTAACTCAGAAAGGCGCCCTGTCTGTGGTTCACATTATGCACTTGAAAAGTCCCCGCACACCCAAAGTGCTAGGAAGAGAAACAACCATCGAGTTTCAAAAACCAAAACTTTCATCACTTCTTTCCCCTCAGTATTTGATCTTGATTATTAAAACGGACTCGATTCCCTTTGTCTTGCCCAAGCTAAATGTTCCTTGTGTATCAAAGGATGAGTCTGGCATCGACGAGTGAATTGTGGAAATCATAAAAGTGAATTCGACTACATGGCTCAAAAAACTGAATGAATCCAATGCCAAAATTAAATAAATCAACCTACATCATGGAAATTGCATCAAAATCTGAAAAAGGCCCATGGATAAGATTTCTTCGGGAAGGAGCTGAGGGAAGTCGGCTAACTGCCATTGTTAGCTCCCCAGAAAGGCTGCCTGGAAGAAGAGAGAAAGAGAGAAGGCCCGTGGCTCTCCATCAGCCCCTCCACCACAGTGATGGAGGTGATCCTTCTATGTGTGTGCACACACACAGGTGTGCGGAGGGAAATAAGAGGGGAGAGATTATTCTGGGATGGGGAACTGGCATTGATTCTAGAGGGAAAACATGTAGCTGAAAGTAAATGATCTCGCTGAGGTGTTTTTACAAACCGCAGAGGCAAGGACAGCTCTGACACAGCACATCTTACCACTGTCACCAAATGGTAAGTGAGGTTAGGTCCTGGCTGGCATAGCTCAGTGGATTGAGCATGGGCTGGGAACCAAAGTGTCGCAGGTTCGATTCCCAGTCAGGGTACATGCCTGGGTTGCAGGCCATGACCCCCAGCAACTGCACATTGATGTTTCTCTCTCTCTCTCTTTCTCCCTCCCTTTCCTCTCTAAAAATAAATAAATAAAACCTTTAAAAAAATGGTAAGCAAGGTTAGTAAAATAGTGTTGATTTTTCTCACACTTCCTCAGGCATATTTCAGGCAAAACACACCACTAAGGCATCGAGAGATTTTGCCCATTGTTCAAGCCTTCTGAACGTATTTTCTGAGTGCAACTCTTTTCTCTATTTTAGCCAAATTTCACTCGTATGAAAACATTTGGAGAGAGGAGAAAAAAGGACACAAAACCAAAAGAGACATCACGGTGCCGGTTCCAGACATTCTTCCCAGCCCCGTGTCTGAATCCAGGGGAGAGGGGACTGCAGGGAGGAGCCCGAGGAACTGCTCTCGAAGGGACCCTGACACCTGAGGAAGAGCTCAGGAAGGCAGCGACGTCTGGGGTGACAGGGTGTGGCCCAGAGCTAGGAAGTAGCCCTTTCCTCCGCTCTGTGAAGCCGCCCTCCAGCTCGGTGAGGAGACGGCAGCATCCTCAGAGAGAGAACCAGCAGTTGGGACACTTTTGGGCCATGGCCCTTAAGGAGATTTTTTATTTATCCAATACCTCAATAAATGTTTATTGATCAGCTCTCTGTCTGGCCGTTCCTTTTTCTGAGGGTGCTGCAGTGAGCAAGAAGCAAGGGCAGGAGACAGCAGTGAGAGAAACAGAACAGCACACAAGACACGGTGCATGAGCTCATCCGGGACACCCCAGGGACTCCCAGAAACAACTGGGGCGAAGTGAGGCTGGAGGGCTGTGGCTGGGGACTCGGGCTATGCAGATGAATTCATAATCCAGTACTGTTTTGGGTGATCTTCTTACCGTGACCCGATTGGTATGTGTACACGGATGGACACATGCATGGAAAAGGGCTGGCAAGAAGTATACCAAGATGCTAGTAAGGTTATTTATGGGAATCAGGTTATAAACTATATCTTTATATAATTCCATACAGCATTACATATCTTCCAAATGTTCTCGGGTGGATGTCTATTACTATTATAATACACAGAAAAGATGTGGTAAGGGAAGAAAACCCTGTCAGTAATTTACCATGCTTCGGACAGTATGATTACCCAGGGAAACTGACACTGCCGCATATTTGGGAGAAATGCACTCCAGGATAAATTTACCAAAACAGTGGAATTAAATGAAATGTGTTCTCAGCATAGAATAATGGACACATTTTGTTGCTGATGATTTGTAATTAAATCTTTAATCTTATTGAAGCTTTACTCCTTCCAGCAAAGTAAATTTTACTCAAAATGAACAGAAGAAGGCAATTACCTCTTTCTGGCGGCAATCACAAAATGAGCTCCATAATTTGCTAGAAGATCATTTCTACATCGATTAGTAGATAATTAATTGCAGTCTCCAGACAATTCAAAATTCAAATATTACCTCTTTGCCCTGATGTCGCTATAAAGAAATGAAATTGTTTACATGTGTGAGTTGTCCTATAAACATGTACTTTCTAGTTCATTTGTAAGGCGTGCCCCTCGAAACATCTGTCATCTTCAGTGTAACCATGTACCTTAATGTAAGGGTGTGTGTGTGTGTGTGTATGTATGTATACATATATACATACATATATACATCTTACTCAGTCCCATGTATGTATATATGTATGTATGAGTGTGTATATTTGTATACACACTCATACAAATTGGTTCTCCTGAAAAACTGTAATTCAATCTAGTATCTGATACAGTTGGAATTCCTTCATTAATCAAGAAAAAAAAGTAACAAATTTTATCTCAATCTCCTCCTGAAAAGGTAACTGCAATTTTAAAAAAACGGGTGATTCATTTTCCTAAAAACACAGTAGTGACACTCTGTCAGACAGTCCTGGGCCTGGGTTAGAGAAATGAGTAAGATATGGATATATAGCACACCAGGAAAGGCCAGGCTTGGTTGGGGCATAAACATGAGGAGGAATCAGCATGGGGACCCCAGAGTGTGGAGATTCTTAGAAGTGAAAGACTCTGGAAAGAGAAGTGATGGCACTGATGTACAGTGTTGTCCCCAAATGGGTCACTAATTATTGCTAGATGATGATGTTAGTGGCAACTACACGCCTGCCTCACTAATCCCAGAACATAAACCAGAAATGCTGATTTGCTAAAATCAGACCTCCAACAGAGTTCATCCGAGAAGACCTGCAAGGAATTGTCCAGGTTTACTGTCCAAAAAGCATTCATAGCTCCAATCCAAACACCAGGGCAAACTCTCCAGGCTTCAGAAGCCACTCCAGAGCAAGGGAAGAATGCTCCAGGCATTCCCACCTAGACCAAGTATACACACGGGTGTGTATGTACACTTTGTCCTAGCAGTTCAGATCTTGGTGTCTGTTGGTGCCCTGATTGATCAAGAGGTCGCCTTTGAAATGAAGAAGTTCACCCTGCCTAGGTCAGGCTCATTGAGCATCTTGAATGCATTCCAGACCTTCTTTGGAGTCCCTGTTCCCTTCCAGAGGCCCTCTGCTAAGATCCCCTGAGAAATCTAAAAGAGTTGTGAAGGGCATCACAGGTCACAGCCAGTCACAGAAAAGCTTGACAGATGGCTCCTTCCACCATATTGAAACTGTGGGAACTTTCCAGTCCATACTGTTTTCTTCCTCAGTCCCAGACTTCCCCGGGAGACAGACAGAGCCAGTTGGAAGACATGAGGTATTGGGGGAACTCTCCCCACCCGGATGGAGATAAACCAAGTTGGATTCTCAATTTACTTCTAAGTCTTGCCAAATGAGCTGTTCTGCCTGAGTAGCATTCCAACAACCTTATTGTAAAAATGCATACACTTTTCCACATTACAAATGCTGTACAGCTGAACGTGCAAGCCCTTCAGTGATTGTCAAATCACACCAGAGGATGGGAATGACATGTTGAAATATAACTCACCGTATCTCTGGTACTTGCCAAAGTTTCCGTATTGTTTCTATTTTTTTTTCTCTCTCTTACAAGGGAAAAACAGAACAATATGCTTGGGTATTTTTCCCCACTTAAAAAGAGAAAGTCGGATCTAAATAAATAGTTCATCTTCATAGTTCTTCTTGTGCTCTCAAGGGAGAAAGGCAAGTGGAAAAATTAATTCAATACATTTGGAGAGAAGGAAAATTGCTCCCCTTTAAGCTAAAATATGGGTGAAATAAGTAGAGTTGCATATCAGAAAAAAGTGATTTGGGCCCATATTACCAAGCTAAATTCCAAGAATCATCTAGAAAATATGTTCTCTGGCAAACTGATCTAATGCTATTGTATGGCACTTACCAGTTGGAGTTTCTAGGAGTTGGGTTACATTTCCTAATCTATGCTGCTGGAGTTTGCAGTTCCCTAATGGAAGCTCTCTTAGGTAGGGAGTCAGTTGGTCTAAAGAAAAGAGTAAGAGAGGCCGAGGCCGTTGGACTTGATGCTGAAACTCAGCTCTGCCATTTACTAACCATTTGCGCTTGAGTAAGTAGATTAACCCCTCTGAGCTTTGGCTTCTTCATTAAAGAAGCCGAGGACAATAATAATACCTACATCATTTAGTGTACTAGTATACGGAAAGCAGTTAACACTTGCCTGGTATATACTATAAGTATACAAGGATGCGTTCAACCAGAGGTCAGCAGACTATGGCCTATAGACCTCCAGTTTTTGTACATAAAGTTTTATCAGAACACAGCTGCACCCATCATTTATATATTGTCTAAGGAGGCTTTCCAGCTACAGGGACAGAGTAGCTGCTACAGAGACAAATAATTGTGCAGATCACGATTATTCCACGTGATCTGCAAAGCTGATAAACCCCCTTTTCTAGAAATTTTTTCCAATCCCTGAATAAATGGTAAAAATAACAACTTTTATGATAGGTTCTTTTCTTGTTGTTTTTTTTTTTAATGTAGAGAGAAACTGACTTTCAGGGAAGGGTAGCAACTGAGCGAAAACCGCCCAGCAAGGAGGTGACAGGGCTTCACTCAGCCCCTGTCCCACACCACGCTCCTTCCTACCTCACAGAACCTGGAATGATGGCCTTTTTGCAGGAAGCCTGTGGAGCTGGGGGAGGTGGGGCTCCCATAACACATCTGCTCGGTTTTCAACGGACTGGCTTTCAGTTCAAGTTGAACCTACTGAAACCAAACATTCAGGGCTTGGAGGATGATTAAAAATTGCACATAGTTTGGTTCATCCCGCAAACCCTACGCAAAAATATTCTTGATAAAAATTCAGCTTAGCTAGCCCCCTACAGCTCCTATCTCCCTCTGGGATCAGTCTGCTCTGAAGTCAAAGTCAGCGGAAGTGGAAAGCGTTCCCAGAGGGGAAGGGTCCCTGCTGCAGCCTTGATCTCTGAAAGTTCAGCGACAGCCTCAGGGTCGCCCAAGTTATCCTTGAGCTGGTAGGTTAAAAACGGAGGCGTGCAGACAAACTGGCAGTTAAAAATTAAAGTTTTCCAGAAAGACAGTTCAATTGAAAAAGTATTCACTTGCACGGCTCCATGGCTCACTTCCTGCTAGACTACAGAGACACCACTACAAAGGGAATTCGATGTGTAGCTGTGCCCTGTTCACTTCTATCCCCAGAAGTCCCGTGCTATTAAAAATTATAAGTGGAATTTGAGCCAAAGCTTTGAAAAAGGAGAAAAACTGGTGAGAGAAAAGGTAGATGCAGCAGAATTTCTGTGGGTGTATCTCTCGGGTTGAAGGAAGACAGCATCAGAACACACATAAGCGGTTCGTGGTGTCTGCCCTTCTGCTGTGTGACACTTACGAAACACTGCATTAGAAACACGAAGCGTTTATAAAGTCGGAAAATTTCCTCACCCAGATGTTAGTTGATTTACTTGTGGAAGTAAAACTCCCTTCTCTGATCTAAAGATGAACTTCCAAACTAGACTAAAAGTCATACAGACGGGGGAGGTGGGAGGGGATAATGGGGGGAAAGGGGAGAAGGGTTTTCAGCAACAACTATAAAGGACACAGGGACAAAACCAAGGGGGCGTGGAATCAGGGGAGGGAGGCCGGGATGGCTGGGGTGGGGGGAGTGGTAGGGGGTAAATGTAGACAACTGTACTTGAACAACAATAAAATAATTTTAAAAAAGAATTCAAAAATTATACTTTAGTGTTTGGAGTTGACAAAAATAGCAATAGGATATGAACAATTATTTTGACTCTTAACATTTATTCAATTTAAGATAACTTTATTTTATTCTTTCCGGAATAGTTTTGAGATTGAGGGCATCTCAAACTTGCAGCATTTTACAGTCAAGTTACAAAAGCCTGACAGACAAAGTTTATCATGGGAATGCGGACGCCACCTTAGCCTGACATGACCCACGCCACTCTAGTGTAACAAACATGTGTGGGAAATGAACTGTTTCCCCAGAATATACAAGAGAATATGAAATTCCAACACTGAAACAGAGAACATCTTGCTGGTTATTTCTAGATTCTGACACCGTAATAGTTTTGCACAACAGGAGGTGACTCGAGGGGGTGTAGAAATTTAATCGGCACGGGCTTGGGAGACGTGGACACACTTGATGGTCAACTTGTCTCGCGTCCTCATTGAAACCAACCGGAATCTTCCAATAATAAGCAACTTTCACTAAGTATAAGTTCATCAAGAGGGTTAAAAAAGTGGGGGGAAAATACTGAAGCCTGACCACATAAAACAGGAAAAATAGCAGAACACCTCAGTTGTCCAACCCAGGGCAGATATCAAATAAAACTGAAAGTAACTTAAGGAAGACACTATACAGGTCCCAGTGTTCCTCCACGCTGGAATTGAGCAGGGGGAAAAAATGGGGAGAGAGAAAACACAGAGCCAGGCCCTCCGCTGCAGAGAGCTCCATCCCAGAGGAAGAGCCACCGTCGAGGCATTCCTGAGCACAGATGGGCAGCATCTCGGTGCTGGCTCCGAGCGTTCCCGTCCGTCTGCCGGAGTGATCCCTGGCAGAATCACTCTGATCACTTCTTATCTTTTGGAAAGTAGATCAGTTCTGCAACTTCACCACCCACAGAGAAGTTGACCCAAGGTCTTCTTTTCTGTTCTTACCGAATTCTGAGCTCTTCAGTTTTCTCGCTTCATCTCCTTAGAGCTTGTCTCGGGAGGACATGTGCGTTCACTTTTCTTTGCCGTCCTCATTTTGATGGCTTATAATTATACAGCCTTTTCCACTTCCCGCCCTCTCTCAAATCTCCCACAGCATCCCTATGCAGGAGTAGTCCCATTGCCAACTTACTCAGGACATGAAGCCGGTATTAACAGACTCACTATATACACGATCCATTCCCACCTCGATCCTGAAAAAGGGGCTTATTGTAACTTGACATAAATAACATTCTCATATAAGCAAAACTTAATGCCTTTTAGACACCAAAGCTTCATGGAAACCATTTTATAGGAAATCCATCTCAAAGAGCTTGTAGGTCATAAAAGATAGACAATGTAATTTAACTTTTTCTTGAAGACACAAGGTTGTCATTACAAACATCTGCTATTTTGCGATGATGCAATACAGTTTTGTTTCTTTGAATCTAATAATTTTCCTCCTTCTTCTTCTAATCAGTTGCTCATTACTTTAGCGGGCCTGCCTGTTATGGTTCCAGGTCCACTTCCAGCCCCCAGAGTCATCTGAACCAGGAGTCAGATAACCATGTTTGCTAGGAGCTGCCCGTTAGGTGAGGGTCAAGGGATGACGTAGCAATTAACGTGAACAGATTTGGTGCAGCCCTTAAGCCAGAGATTTCACTCCTCACAGAAACCCCTTTTCAATTTACTTTCCCTTCAGAGCCATGGTAAGAAAGGAAAACCTGAGTTTGCCCGAATCTAAACTTTAGATGAGCTAGGTGTTGTGAACTTTGATTTTCATTTCCATTCCTATCTGCCCCCCCTCCTTTTTTTTTACATCATCCTATGAATTATCTGCAAACAGGTTTCCAGGGAGAGTAGTGATCTGTGAATAGTACTATTTTTTTGTCCAGTATTATTGGTATTATATTTAATCAGGGAACAATTTACTCCAGATTTTGAAGTTATTTTGACTAATAATTCAAGAAGAAAAAGACAAGCAATATCAAAGTTGACAACTGATGCAAAACCATCATTTCTAAGCATTATTTAAAGAAAGGAAACTCCACTGGAACAGAGATCAAGATAGTTGACTTTAATGCTAATCAGCCACATGAAGGTAACTAAGTCATTTGATCTCTCCGGTCCAAATGGTCTAGTTTTTAAAGAATTAATAGACACCATTGAACAATAAGGTTTTAAGGCACCACGAAGCTCCCAGACACCCTGGCATTTCAAGTGTGGTTTGGAAAGCAAAATCTGTGAAGTGGATGACATCTAGTGGTTTCTCCGTTTACACACACCCTAACGAACCACAAATTCCAGTGAAGTCGCTGTTGATTGCTACAGTCTCATACATGCAAGTATCTGGAGTTTTTGAACATAGAGGCATCTAGAGGATTATCGAGTTCAGCCTCCTTATTTTATACTCACAGCAACTGAGCACCAAAGTGGTCACATCCTTGCTTCAGGTCACACTGCTAGATATCACCCAAAGTCCACTGGCTTCAAATCCAGTGTGTTTGTCTTTTATATTCCCCATGAAAGCCACACACACACACACACACACACACACACACACACACAGGTGAGAAATAGTGCCTTGAAAGACCAAGGATAATTTCATTCCTTTGTGGAAGATCATTATCTATCCTCGTACCTATTACTATCAGCTTGGTAATATGTGTTCACTTGTTTAACTCTCCGCATTGGCTCTAAGTTTCCTGAGGCAAGAACCCCCAGTCTCATTCATTTCTGCGGACTGAGCACCAACAGTTGTACTGACATTATCCCTGATACCCAAATCTTTCTCTCCCTCACCTCTCTCTATAATTTACCTACCTATCAACCAAGAACTGATAACACAATGCCAATATATCCCTTTAACATGTAGCGAGGAGCATAAACTCTTATAAAATTAGATGTAATTGCGTATTTCATGTGTGGCCAAAAAGAAGACAAGTTTATTGATTGAACTGCTTTTTCCCTACCTTCCCATTGAAAAACCACCTAGCTCCATTTTCCACCACTTGGATGGGGTTGACCCAGTCTCCTGCAGCCCCAGAAGTTCATGAGTAAGGCTTGGCTAGTCTCAGCTTGTCTTCCCCTTGACCAAAGTGAATTGTTCAAGGACATTTCTGATGGTGCCACTGAGAAAGGTGCCTCCTTTTCCTCTGGGAACTTGAACTATAAATACATAAAGAGGAAACAGATTCAGGGTAGCCAGTGGCCATTTTTCCTGTCACTGAGAAAAAGCTCTGAAAAATAAAGCAGAGAGAGAGACAGCGACCTGGCATCACCAAAAACACTGGATCTGGCCATGCCACTTTCTTTTCGCTTAAAAGAGCATGAGTAGGCTCCTGTGTCCTGAAATCAGCTGTAGATATTCTAAAAGAGAGGACTCAAAGAATGATTTTGAGGACAAGTCTTTCAAATTCAGTTCCCAACTGTTTCTACGCAAAACTAGGCAACTATATTAACTCAGTGTGAAATAGAAAGGTATATCCTAGATAGGAAATATGAGGTATCTCTTTCTCTATGCTTATAGAACACACAATCTGATCCAATAATTGAATATTTATTGTTAATCATTATATTGAGATATTTTATTTCTTTAAGCATACTGTGAATTCCCTAAAGACACAAATCACAGAACAGGCACTTAGTAAATATTTCTTAATGGCTGTTTTATATGTATACATAAATATATATAACTGATATTCAAACCTATCATCTATTATATATAATATATATTAATATATATGGGTGGGCAAAAGTAAGTTTGCAGTTGTGAGTATGCAAAACAGTTTATTCATGTATTATTATTTATCAATTATTGTATTATTTTCCATATGAACAACTGTAAACTTACTTTTTCCCTATCCTGTATGTATATAATTGGTTCTTTTTCCCTGGAGAACCCTAACACAGAGGACATTTCAAATGCATTTGTAAATCACCCATATATCCTTATGTAAGACAGGAACTGAGAACTATTTTTATTCATAATCACAAGTCACTGTAATTGCACCCCTAGGTAGGAACTATTCAGGCTCAGTATTGATGTGTGCAGATTAGTCTGGAGCACAAATAACCTGACTGTACGACTCGGTTGGAAAACCAGGTGGTCCTCTGCCGACAGGCCCTCAAGGTCCGTGTTTTAAGAAGGGCTTCCCAGGTATTACTCTAACACACACTCCTCCTTCTGGTTTGCTGGTGCCCACAGATTGCACAGGTTGAACTTCCCCCTTGTGGACTGGTGTTCTCAATTGTGAGTGGTGTTGCCCCCGCGGGTCACCGGGCAGTTGCGGAGACATTTTTGGTTGTCACCATTGGAAGAGGGGTGCTATTCACAGCTAGTGGGCTGAGGCCAGAGACTCAGCTGGGCACCCTACAATGCACAGAGTAGCACCCACAACAAAGATTTATTCGGCACAAAATGCCCCTTGCTTTAGATAAAGGCTTTTGCTATCTGAATGGAGTAGCATATCAAAGCCAAGCAGTCATTTATTGAGTGAAAATGAATTCAGAATCTTTCCTGGAAGCTGGTTTTCATGGAGGGAGGGAGGTGTAAATGAGTGAGGGGTTCCTGAGTACCTTCAGGGAATGGCACAGGTATCCTGTAAAGAAATCAGAAGGAAGTGTTGCGGGTTCGATTCCCAGTCAGGGTACACGCCTGGGTTGCAGGCCATGACCCCCAGCAACTGCACATTGATGTTTCTCTCTCTCTCTCTCTTTCTCCCTCTCTTCCCTCTCTAAAAAATAAATAAATAAAATCTTAAAAAAAAAAGAAATCAGAAGAGAGGGATACCAAAAACAAATACATACTTTTATAAATTTACAACTTACTTTGGAGGGAAGCATGTCCTTTAGAGAGGAGGTTCAGAAACTCCAAAAAGCTATTCAAATGTATTTCTGGTAGGCAAGAGGGATATGATTTCTCGGGTGTGTCAAACTTGGGCTCATATTTCCAAAGGAATTCATTGATTGTTCTCTGGCACAATGAAGCAGAAAACTAAGAGTCAAAGGAAGCAGAGCACCAATGCCCAAGCTGTTTCCCTAGACAGATGTCTCTAGGCCCCGGGCGCCCACACACCAGGGCACTGCAGGGACCATGTTTTAATACTCGGCAGTCAGCTTACCACCAAACTTCATGGATTGCTAGGGTCCTGGCAGGGATAGCTGGCACCCACAAACTGGGTAGTTAGAAGAAACTTTAATAAAAAGACTATTTCCAAAGGAATGAACACAATGTAGAGAAATCACAGGAGACAGTGCATTACTTAAGACCAGTAATAATACCGTCCCTACTCCTGCAGGGGTAAGAGTGGCAGGTGAGAATGTTTCTCTAACCATCGAAGTCTGAGCAGGGGAGACAGCCTGACAAGGGCTGTGACATCTGCTTCAGGGGTACAACCTGGCCATGACAGCCCTACAAGGACGGAGCTGGGTGAACAGACAAATATACCATCTCACTCCTTCTGATCTCCCGCTGGTGCTTCTCATTGGCTGAACCCCAGGGGCAGTGAGACAGCAAGAGGATCATTGGATGAAAGTCACTGTGTTAGTCCATGTGGGCTGCTATGATGGAACAGCACAGACTGAGTGGCTAATCAACAACAAACATTTATTCCTCACAGCTGTGGAAGCAGGGAAGTCCATGGTCAATGCCCCAGCAGATCGGCTGGCTGGTGAGAACCCACCTCCCGGTTCACAGATGGCTCTTTATGCTGCGTCCTCACATAGCAGGAAGGGTAAGGGGACCTCTCTGAGGTCTCCATTCATAAGGCCTCTGCTCTCAAGCCCTATCACCCCCCAAAGGTCTCACCTCCCAATGCCATCACATTCTTTCACCACCACCCCATTTCTCTGTGGCCTCTTACAGACACACAGTTTGAAATATCTTTCTTGGTTTTTAAAAAGATTTTGTGTATTTGTTTTTAGAGAGAAGAGAAGGGAAGGAGAAAGAGAGGAATAGAAACATCAGTGTGTGGATGCCTCTTGCACACTCCCTACTGGGGACCTGGCCCACAACCCAGGCATGTGTCCTGACTGGGAATTGAACCAGTGACCCTTTGGTTCACAGGCCCACGCTCAATCCACTGAGCTACGCCAACCAGGGGTTGTTTTGCTGTTTTTCATATGCTAGGATTACTCTTCACTTGCAAGACTGTCATTCAGCAAAGAAGAATGAGAACTGTGGTCCCAATTACATTATACACAAGAAAGGAAAACAAGTAAGATAACCCATTTAACTTGAAAGCCTTTTTTTGAACAATTAACCAATACATGAGTGCCACATATACATTATTCATTAAACCTTAGGTAAAAGTGCAATGGCTAATATAGTGACATATAAAGCCATATTTCTGTCTTTAGTTACCTTTAAAAATAACATGGAGACAATATTCTAAAATATTAAAATAAAAATTAAAACTTCTAAAAGGTACAGACATTAAGGTCAAAATAACCACAGGGGAATGTTCGTATGTTTTCCTATGACAGCGACTGCAGGAAGTGACGTAGTGCGGGTAATGCCGTTTGGAAGAGCGGAAGAAGCATGACTTTTGGAGACAAACAGACCTGCTTTTACTAACTGTATAATGTTAACCGAACCACACTAAATCTGGTCTCCCGACTGGTGAGAGACCGAAGAAGTGGTGCTCCTTGAGCTCTAGGCTGAGACCAAAGAAGCAAAGCTCGGGGCAGGCAAGGACCCAGGAAGTACAGGCCAAGGACGGAGAGTATTAGAACGTAGCAACATTCTTCAAGCCTCTCCTGCTGCACTAGCTCTGTTACTCCCCGTATTTGCTACTCTCTACAAAGGCAAATTCAAATGCTTAAAGTAAGAACCACTATAAACTACAGGGGCACGCTAGAGGAGAGTGGGGAGAAAGAGTGTATCTCACAATCCATCCTGGAGGGAGAAGAATCTCAGGAAAGAACGTGGCTCCTGGCAGCTTAAGAGGAGAGGGAAGTAGGCTGGGTCCTGTGAGCCTGCACAGAAAAAGGGTGAGATGAACTCGGAAAACGTGGCTCATCACTGCTGGGAGGCACATTAACGTCTCCAATGTCTCATTCATTTCCAAGACAGCTGTACACCCAATATGTGTTCTAGATACAAATTGTAACTCTGATTTTGCTGAGGTTTCCTATTTGTAGGAAAACCTCGATTTGTAGGTTTTTCTGATTTGTAGGTTTCCTATTTGATTGGGCATTGAGGGATGGCGAGATTTAGGTGGATCTGAGGGGTAAGTGCATGACCAATGAGTGAAGGCCAGGACACGGGAAAACAGTGTCAGCTCTCCTGGGACACATTGTTTGGTTGGGATTTATGAGAGCAGGAAAGATGAACTGCAAAGTGATGAATTAGAGTCTAAGTATGAAGGCCTCTAATGCTAAGATAAGGTCAATTTTGGGTCGGCAATTTTCAACTGATGTGCCGCAGCACACTGGTGTGCCACATGAATTTTTAAAACATACAACACCTGACTGTTTAGTCAGAGGCACTGACCTCTCCTCCCTCAGATTGTCAAATAAAAAAACAAGAACAGCCTTGAAAAGAGGTCAGTGTCCCCCCTGATTAAATAATGAGGTATTGCATGTTTTACAAATTCTCACTGCACACCAGTTGAAAATCGCGGCTCTAGGCAATGAAAAACCACTGTATGGTTTTCAGCAAAAAAAGAGGTATGACAAAAGTGATGTTAATTCAGGGAAACCTTTTGAGACATTTCCTTGTAAACCTGAGCGGGTAACCAGCCAGAACACTCATTTCCCTAAGCATAACTAACATTCGTAGCCTTTCGCAGAGTCCTTTTCATGCATCTACATTCATTTTATTCTCCCACCAAGTTCCAGAATCATATGTTATTCTTATCCTCTTTTTATAGCTGAGAAACATGAACGTGTCACACAGGGTCCCAACAGGAAACAGGCGGCAAAGTCAAGTTAGAGTAATTTAAGGAGTGTCTAATTACAAGAGGTTATAAAAGCATGAGGAAGGGTACAGGGTCGGGAGCCTGGGGCCAGTAATAGTGGGGAATCTGTAACCACTCCCAGCCCAGGAGGGGCGAGGGGCCAGAATGCACCCAGCTCTCCTAGAAGGAGCGAGTTTGCAGAGAGGGTTGTTGTGAGATGAGCAGTAGCCTTGGGAAGCCAAACAACGACAGTGCAAGGCATCCTCCTCCCAGGGAAGAGCCAAGGGAGCAAATGCCCTGATTTGTTCTGCGCCCACCCATCTCTCGTGAAGGGTCCCATTGGCTGGAAGCAGCTGGAAGTCAATGGCACAGGAGTCTGTTGGTACAAAGCCATACCTTTTCCTCCTCAACATCCTCTCTAGTCTCCCATCCATGTGAAAAGTTTATGTCCCCGGCACAAGGGACACCTGAAGTCCCTTAAGATTATGTCTTAACGGTGGATGTTGATTCAATGACATTCCCTCCTGAAACTTAAATTGTTAGCCACTCCTGGTGTCTGTTGTATATGATAGGAGGACAAGTTGGGGGAAGGGGAAAGAAAAGAAAGGAGTGAAATGAAACAATGGCTGCAGTCCACGCTTCTTTCTGGGCACGAGGGCTGAATCAGGAATCACAGCACAAAGTCCGGTTTCGTGGGTGCACAACCTGTGCAGCCAGGCACACGGAACCCTGCACGTGAATGGGACCTGCCCTTGGCTAGTGCTCTGCTGTTGCTGTCTCGAAATTCTTGGTACCATTTGAACAAGGGGCCCCACAGTTTTCTCTGTCCTGGGCTCTGCAAATCATGGACCCAATCCTGCGTATCTCTCTTCTTCTAGCACCTATTCAAGCAACTCTCAGTCTTTGTCAGGAGCTGGTTGGACAGGGCCCTTTACTTGGAGGGATCACCCTGGCCTTCCTTGCTTGTCTTTATGGGGTGGCCACGGTTTCCAACAAGCAGAATATTGTGCAAGGAAGTACTAAAAACGGCTTGAGAACATAGATAATAGTTAAATATAGTAAAACAAATAGGGAGTGATGTTTTGAGTATGTATTATCTTTTAAAATGATAATTTACTTAATTTTAAGTTCCTGACAAAATTTTCATTCAGGTAGCAGAAACCCACTTACTCCTAGTCATCAGGATCGATCATTCTGGTCAGAAAAGCAACCCCTTATTCTGCCTGAGGGCACAGGACTTGGTAACCCAAGTGGCCAGGAGGCAGTCCCAGACCAGTTCATCTGAAACAGGACCAGGACCAAGTCCCCTGGAGAAGCATTCTTCCCTTTGGGACTAGGACCTTCCAAGTCATCTCAAGGTTGTATAAATCAGAAGTAAAACTGCTACTGATAAGTTGTTAAAGGTCAATGACATTTAAAAGACCTCTCCTTTTGTCCCTGGGCCAGTGAATTCTGGATCTAGAAGTAAGAGTCCTATATTTGGCACAGACTTATGGCATATACCCCATGGTGTACTGGTAAATGCTCTCTGGAAAAAAATAATCCTTGATTTATTTAGGATTTGCCAGTTTCTGAGGTTTAAATACTCCCACCACAGCCGATTTCAAGCTCTCAACATCTGAACCATGAGTTTAGGAAGAGATACGTAGTTACACAGTAATTCTCTCTACTGATAAAATAGATATAATGGCCTCAAGGACATAGATAATAGTTAAATGCAGTAAAATAATTAAGAACTGATAAGTTTTGAATATTTACTACCTTTAAAATATAATGTATTTAATTACAAGTTTATAATTGTACATTATAAATATATATAATTCTATATAATTTATATACACGCAGCAAAAATATAAAATTATTTAAGAATAAAATTTATATATTTTTAAATTTAGAATAACTTTAAAATAACATATTTTTTATTTTAGAATAACTTTAGATTTATAGAAAAGTTGAAAAAATAGTAAAGAATTCCCTTCACCCAACCTCCTCTAATGTTATCATCTTGCATGGCCACGAGACACTCATGGAAGCTAAGAAATTAACATTAGTGCAATGTTACAAACTGAACTACAGACATCATCAGTTTTTTGAATTTCATCAGTTTTTTCACTAATGCCCTTTCTGTTGCTGTTGTTCTAAGATCCAATCAATGATATGACATTGCCCTTAATATAATTTAATTTTCAGTCCTGCCTGTGTTTAACAACTGACCAGCGCCATTCCCAGTTCTGCACCTGTGACCCGAGACCGGGAGCTGATGACAGTTGCAGGAGCTGCAACGGGGACTTACCTGGAGCAGGCCAGCCACCTGTCCTTGTAAGCGGGTTGTGTGGGCCTCACAGAGTGGCCATTCCAACTTTCCCTTGATGGGACAGTCTATTAAATATTGTCAAAAGGAATAATAACTGCTCTTTTACAGTGTTTTCTAGCCAACGTGCAAGACATTGAAGTGCAAATGCAGCCGGGATGCAGATGGGCTGTGGAGTACTGCCGCAGAGTAACACCAGTGCCAGGTCTACTTCTTGTGCTAAGCTTAGGTACCCAGAGCGAGATCAGCTACCCCCAAATTGTGCCTCTTTGCGTGGTTTTTGAACTGTATTTAAGGACAAAGGGGGCATCCTGGAGGGACTAACCTTTTGACTTGGTGGTTTGTCCAGAGGTTTCGCCAGCCACATGTTTTTAAGTAGGTTCTTGAGGATTAAGGAGATTTAAAAATTGCCCTGACCGGTGTGGCTCAGTTGGTTGCATCCTGCAAAGGGAAAGGTGGCGAGTTCCATTCCTGGTCCGGGCTTGGTCCTCGGTCAGGGCGCATTGGAGAACCAATTGATCGATGTTTCCCTTCCTCTCTCTTTCCTTTCCCCTCTCTCAAAAAATAAATTAAAAAACTAAGATCCACTGAAATCAAACCTAATAGAGGATGGGAAGCAAAGGTCTCTAAACAAACTGGAATAACTCACTTATAAGGAGCCAGGACTCAAATACTGTGGAGTGTGCCCTCTTCTACCTACTAAAGGGTGACACTGTCATTCGAAGTGCCCGTGGAACTTTGGACAGATTCAAAAGGGAAACCAGAAACATTGGTATGAAACACTCAAGGAATTACTGGATGAGTTTCAAGTTGACACTGTTTTTATGCCTGCACCCTGAGTAAACACCGTCTTCTAAATTTGCATCAGCATTATCTTCCGTGCTGTTGTCCATGGAGACGTATTTTGCATTGCGTGCATCTGCATCAGGGTTGGTGTCATTTTCACTTGAATTCAGCATTTTAACCATCTTTTTCAGATATAAAACAAATTGCAGCATTAATGGCAAAGAAATCAGAAGAAAAAAAATCACATCAGTAGGGACCATATGTCTTATAGCTCTGAGGATTTTAGAATAAAACACAAACCAAGATTTATTTGGAAAGTATTATGCCACTCCAAATGTGATAGGTGGGTAATTCTGTTACAACAATGAACACCTTATAAATGCAGTGCCACATTTCCCAAAGTGCATTACGCAACTATAGTTCTGCTAGATATTGTTAGAGGTTAATCACCCCTGCCTCCCCTCTTCCCCAAAAAACTCCCACAAGACCCTTTAGACACTTTTAAAGTGAAATAGCATACAAATTTCTTTATAGTAGGTAACTGAAAATACTGCTAAATGAATCACAAACACCTTTTGCCTGGGAAATAGCACCTATGAGGCTCAGCATCTCCTTCTAAAGGTGCTCATGGTCCATAAGGAGGAACGCAGCTGATTCCTGCACCATGATGGCTATACCATACAATGAGCCCCTCAGCCACAGTTCATTAAACCAGGGGAGGCACTTGGGCTAATCAATCCATAAGATGGCCTGTGACTTATGGTGATGCAGCTTGTTGATTAGACAGTCACTCTGATTCTCCCTTTTGAAAATTTGAACCTGGACATATGGAGTAGACTGGCTAGCTGGTAATAGGAGGCATTACAAAAGTAACTGAATCATGGTACTAGTGGAGTAGCAGAGATCAAGGCCACAACTTCCTGTTACTACTGGGGACCTTGGATTCTGACCAACCATCAAGCTGCAGTCTTTGAAACCTCTTGTGAGGCCCAACTATTTAGTTTTTCCTGCAACCCATGTAGCCTGGCTATACATATGAGATTCCTTTTCCCTCCCTACTTCATGTAGCTTTGGAATAAATCTCCTATTCATCAAAATCACAAAATGACTTTCTTCCTTGCAACCAAAAGTGCCTCACTCCCCATTTTTCCAGTAATCAGACCCATACTTCCCTGGCTATGTTCCAGCTGAGCGTTTCTCTAAAAGGTGCACTAACACCAAAGCAGAACTTTCCAAGCATATCTGCCATTGTTCCAGACCCTTTCTACTTCCCTTCCTTCTAATGCTCTTACATGAGTGAATAAAAGATTATTATAATCTTGAATCTTCTCTAATCAATACTTTCAAAAAGTTGATTGTGTGCAATCTTCTATTATTTGTAACATTATTTGTAGCATAGTTCACAAATAAGTTTGATCCACCACTGAAGGAAGAGCTTTGGAGAGTCACTGTCCTAAAAGGTATGCAGAGTATTGGGTATAAGTTATAACAATGGATGTCAATCAGCAGCTTTGTTGGTGGTGGTGGTAAATACACCACAATTGCGTAATAGTGTGTTGTGTTCTGGATCTGAGAGCTTAGGTCTGCATGTGCATACGGTGAAAGAACCCCTTTCTAACACCAGAGGGCACTGTGCCATCGGGTTGCCTGCCTGACAGTTTCCCGCACCAGCAACTGATTTTTTCACAGCTTCTATATTTTCCCATCAAATTTAACCTTACAGAAAAGCCTCTGCTTTTTATTTTTGACATTCTTAGGCCAGGACAGGTTCCTAGGCTGAATGAGAACAAGAGTTAAGAGAAGCTGCCACAGGCCAAGTTACATAGCAGTGAGCAATCTGTAATTTCTACCCTGTACTGTTGGGCCTCTAGCAAATTCAGTCATCTTAATCTTTCTGGTCTTCACTGTCCTCACTTAAAATTAAGATACAGTTCAGGCAAACCTGTCTAAAGAGCACAATTACCTTCTACTAGAAGGTAAGATTAGATCCTGTCGATTATCATCCTAATTAAATAGGGGTAGTCAGAATCGCCAACGTAAGTCTGCTGAAATTGTACGTAACTTCTAGTACGTTTTAAGGAGAACACCCACCAAGTACTCCCAATAATCTACTCTTACTATAAACCTTCTTCCAGATCTAATTAGTATAGGGATTTTGGTCTTTTTTTTTCCCACAATACAAATTGAGGTAATTTTTTAAAAATTTTCTTTCAAGTTGAATTTATTGGGGTGACATTGGTTGATGAAATTATGTTTTCATGTACAATTCTACATCATCTGCATATTGTATTGTGTCCACCACCCCCCGTGGTCTCCTTCCACCTGCATTTATTCCCTCTTTACCCTCTTCTACCTCCCCCTCTCCCCTCCCCCTAGTAATCATTGTGTATCTTTGAGGGTTGTTTCTTTTTTAATTCTTTCACCTCACTCAGCCCCCACAACCTCCTTCTCTCTGACAGCTGTCAGTCTGTTCTCTGTATCTATGAGTGTGTTTCTGTCTTGTTAGTTTATTTTGTTCCTTTTGATTCCACAGGTAGGTGAACTCATATAGCATTTGTCTTTCTCTGACTGGCTTGTTCCATTTAGCATAATACTCTCCAGGTCCATCCATCCTGTAGCAAAAGGTAGGATTTCTTTCTTTTTATGGACAAGAAGTATTCCATTAAGGGGCAATTTTTCAAGCAATGTGTGTCTCTACACATTAATTCCCTTAACATTTATTGAAGAGCAATTATGTGCCAGGCTTACAATTGCTAGATGCTGGCAAAAATACACAAATTTTGCTTTCGTGAAGTTTTCAGTCTAAGAGACAATAATATAATTTTTTGATTGTACAATTGAACCGACAGGTACTACTATGAGAGTCATACTAAACTTCCAGTAGATACAACAGATCCGTCAGGAAGTGGCTCTCCAAAGAGAACTATTCGAGACCTGACAAATAAATGGTGTCAAACAGGTAAAAAGTGGGAGGGGTGGGGCAGGCAGAGATGAGGATGGGAAGGACAAACTCAGCACGTACCCAAAACTTCAAGGGAGAATAGCTGAGAAGAAATAAGGTCACTGTGGCTAGAGGTCAGTGTATGGAGGGGGAGCAAGAAAGTCGGGCCGCGGGGGCCTTCAAAGCCATGACTATTTTTATTCTAAGACAACTGAAAGCCACTGACGGGTTGTAAGCAGGAGGTTCCGTGATTATATTTGTATTGACAAGACTATCCTAAGCGCCGAGTGAATGCATAAAGCCGGGGAGGAGGCTACTGTTTTTCGTGGAAGGATGACCCTGAAGGTGTTGAGTTGTTGCGGGGACTGAATAGTTGGAAAGTCAAGTCCATAAAGCTTGGTGATAGAGTACGCAAACCGTAAAAGAGCCCATTGAGCTTGATTTCAAATTAGCAACTGTTTTAAAAGGGAGACGTCTGCGGGAGAATCCGTGGGGTCCTCGCCGTTATTTCCGTAAGGCAACGTTTCCTTGCGTTCTCATGGGCCCTGTGGAAGTGTTCCCCGACACAGTACAGATGTCCCAGGAAAGGCGCTTTTCCCTGAATCACCAAGGCCCGGTCTTGGGCAGCCTGGATTGCCACGAGGAGGGCTGGATTCACCGCTGCGGTCTCGGGACCCCGGGAAGTCCCTAGAGCTAGTCACGCCAGGTCCGGCTGCACGAAGCCGCAAGAAACTCTGGCCTCGGTTTCGGGATCATCTCAGTCCAGCCTTAGGATTCAGGACTCTGGGGACGTCCGAGAAACTCAAAACACCCTCTCTTTCGCTACGGTGGCCGGAAAGACGCTGGAGTAACAGGTCGCCACAACTGGAAGAAGGCGCAAGCCTATTGCGGCTTCTAGCCTCAGGAAAGGGTCCAGTCGCAGGCCGGCAGGGAAAAGGAGTTCAGCGTCGGCCACGCCCTCTCCTCACCCGCCGCTCTCCGATTTCCTAGAACGGCTGTCATCCAACAGGCTTTCCCATTGGCTTAGAGAAGGGAGAGCCCGCCTTTCCCCTGTATCGATTGGCTGTCCGGCTGTCGGTCCCCGCAGGAGGCTGGGTTTGGGCGCTTTCAGATTGCATCAGCTGGTCCCTTCCGAGGCACGTGGCTCCTGCGCAGTGTTCCCGGGAGCCCCAGCCCACCTCTGAGCCGCTGGCGCTGTCCTCTCCTCCAGACCATCGCCTTTGAGTTCTGAATTCTCTTCGTGGTTCTCCGATGTCCGAGAAGGCCAGCAGCCCTTCAGGGAAGATGGGAGGCGAGGAGAAGCCGGTGAGCGGGGCCGGGAGGCTGGACTGGGGCTCTCTTGGTGCCCAGGGGCCCTACCGGGTGGGGGCGGGAGGGTGGAAGCGGCTAGGACCCTGAGAGGCGGAGGAACTCGTGGGGTGGGGTACGATAAAACTCCTACTAGAGTCGGAGACCCTTGTCGGAAGGGATCGCCCATTCATAAAGCAGGCGGGGCCTTGCAGGTCAGCTCCGGGTCCATCCTGTTCTTGCAGAGGAGGAAACTGAGACCTTCAATGAGTTTTGCTCAGAACGACACATCTACTTAGAAATAGGGAGAGAATTACGGGAGTCCCAGACTAGTGTTTTTACCTCACCTCAGGCGAGAGCATTGCGGAGCCTTACTGAATCCTAAAACCCTCTTACGGGTAAAATAAAAGCTCTACTTTAAAGAAGAGAAAACCGAGCTCCCGAGATCTGATGCAACTTGCCCAAGTTCGGGTGGTTTATCATATAATAAAGGGTGGAGGCCAGACGACCTGACAAATTAGACGAGTTACACACTTCCCTTCCTGGTGCTGGAGGCAGGCATTATTTTATTTCACACACGCTAACCATTTCACCATTTCACCTTTGAACTTTCCCTTTGTGTCACCTGTTGCTTGGGAACATCTTCCAGGTCATTTTCATGCCACCAGGCGAGGTTTTTTGTTGTTTTTTTTTTTAAATTTAATGATTAACAAGTAAATGTCAAGTGTTCATTCATCGTGCTGGGCCAAGCACTTAGGAAGGTGACTAGGACGCAGCCTGGCCTTCCACAGCCTGGTGTGTGAAAGACGGCTTAATAATCATTTTGCTGTGGTGTTTGCAGAAGCGGGAGTGCCCAGTTCCGCTTGGGAGGGCTCTGCGGAGTGGAGTTGGAAGAGGGAGTGTAGGTTTCCCCGGTAAACCTGACAGGGCAGGGCTTTCCGGGCAAAGGCGTGGAAGGCAGTGAAGGGGGAACGGAATGAACGAATTGCTGGTGGGGTGGCTTGCAAGAGATATGCATGAAGGGGGGAGGAGCAGAGCGATCCGAAGGATCTCAGGCAACCAAGAATAATTGGGATTGTTTCCTGCAAATGAAAGTTTTTAAGCAAGACAGTGATAGATATGAATTCAGGTTTTAGAGATCACTCTGGAGCTGGGGTGGAAGGTGCACTGGGAGAAGGTGAAGCCACAGGCAGGAGGCTGCTGTAATAGTCTGAGAGGTTCGGTTACAGGAGACTCGCCCAGCTCTCTGATAAGGACAGGTCTGTTAAAAGCCACAATTTTCTCATCAGTTTTCAGTCCCTAGGTTAGTACCTCCTCTGACCCAGGAACTGAATGGGGAAAATGCATAGGCCCACATCTAAACTATGTTAAATGTAAATTCTAAACCGAATTAAATGTAAAGGGACAAATGGTGCCTTTTCATAGACTTTTTCCATTCATATTTTTCACTTAAAAATGGGATTTTTATTGTTTTGTAACTTGTTTACTTTTTTTTGCTTAATATAGTCAACTTTCCATGTGCGTAAATATTCTACTACGCCATTCTTAATTGGAGGTGATGTATGACTATTAAATATGCCATTTCTCTCTTCTGTAATAATAATTGCACAATACCTAATATTTATTGAGTGCTAACTGTGGGGTCTTGTACTATATTACATGTATTACCTCATTCCGTCCTCAAAATACCTGTGCACTGCACTGGGTTTTGTTACTATCCCCATTATGCAGATGAGGAAACAGGCATAGCCACAATAAGTAACTTGCTCAGACCCAGTATTCTGTAGCGGGTACTATAACCCCAGTGCCGCCCTGCCTCCTGTCGTCTGCCCGGAGACAAGTCAAGGACAGACACTCCGTGGAATCATGGGATTCCCAGAAAAGACCTATCCCAGCGGCCAGGCCCTGGGTTTGGATTTACTTACAGTGCACTCTGAGGTGCCTTTTTGCAAGTCCTAGATATTCCTGTGGAAGGTAATTCTGTAGCTTTTTCCCTTCACAATTCGGTGCTGCATCCCAGCTCCTGGGTGGACATTTTAGATTGTTTTTACATAAAGATGTAATACATAAACTCACATGTTTTTGCTCTGTCTTCATGGGAAATTGAGGTCAGTTGCCTGCTGTCTTCCCCATTGCAGTGAAGACAGAAGGGCCCCAGGGTCCCAGGAGCCCTGTTGTAACATCCCTGCTCTACGTCTTGGCACCTGTGGACTGAGGGGCGAGTTGCCCTCTGGGAGCCGGGATTCCCATCTGTAAAGTGGAGAGCTATTTAGAACACAGAAAACCGTTCATCCTCTCCCTCTTCGCTACTGCTCTTACTCACTTGACAGATATCTCTCTGAGCAAAGCCATAGGCATTTTATCAGAAAAAGAGAATTGGTTCTTTTCCCATTTTAAACCTGCACAGACAGACGTTCAATTAATTTTTCCCCTTCTCTTACCCAGTTCATCTGACGAGTTACATCATTTCTTTAGTGTAGCAAAGGCCTGCAGGGAATCTTGTCACCCCGTAGGTTAGTACTTGATTAGAATGGACTTAAATTATGTTCGTTATTCATCTGTTGACTGTAAATAAACCTTAAAAGTTTATTAAATGCAGAATCCCAGAGTAGGGGAAGTTTTAGCTCAGCCTGAAGAATCATTTATTTTTTTTTAATTATACAAGTAATATGTTTTATATGATTCAAAAAAGCAACCAAAATGTCCAGCTGTGAAATGGATAAGTAAGCAATGGAATATTATTTACTAATAAAAAGGAAGGAAATACTGAAACAGGTGACATGGATGCTCGTGAAATCACACTCAGGGAAACAGGCCAATCACCAGAGACCACGTATTTTAAAATGTTGGGAATGTGGAGATCTGTAGAGACAATGCAGATTAGTGGTCACCAGGTGCTGGGGGAGGGGGCGTGGGAGTGGCAGGGAGTGACTGCTGATGGGTACAGGGTCTTCTTTTGGCGCGATGAGAATGTTCTCAAGTCGATTGTGATGATAGATGCACAACTGAGCGCACACTAAGGACCATTGGATTGTGTACTTTATGTTGGTGAATTGGAGAATGTCTCAGAAAAACCTAGCCCCCAAAATATAAACATACAAAACCATAAGAAAGTCTCCCCTTCATATCCCTAGTTCCAGCCTCCAAACAATTTCCGATGAGCACAGCTCTGTAGAGTCAGCCACTGTCAGCACCTGGGCAGGCACCTTTCCTGCCACTTGCAGGTCATGAGAGCCTGGAAGAGTCATCTGACTTTTTCCAACTCAATCTTGTCTGTAAAACGAATAATAATAATAATAATAATAATAATAATAATGGCCACCTCACAGGGTTGCTATGAAAATCAGATATGATTGTGGAAGAACTTTGTAAATTGGGAAACTTTGTGCGGTGCAGTCTGCTCAGAATGTTTCTGCCCGAGCGGTCCCTGTGCAGAACACGTTTCTGAGAAAGTCCTCTTCACAGTGTCCCGAAACGTGGCGCAGGGTTTCCCAGCCTCTGTGCTGTTGACCTTGTGTGGGCTGGAGAATGGTTTGTTGCGGGGGCTGTTCTTAGCAGCACCCCTGGCCTCTACCCACCAGATGGCAGTGGCACCCCCCAGTTGTGACAACCCAAACTGTCTCCAGACGTTGCCAAATGTCCACCGACAGGTGAAGCGGGGAGGGATGCGTAGCTTCTGGTCGAGAACCACTGGCACAGACCTGCTCTGCCGTGGTCGCCTTCTGGCACAGGGCGTCCTCCTTTAAACCTTCCTGTGAGTCCGCGTGCTTCTAATTGAAGGCCATGTCCGTTAGCGTAACTTTTCATGCTTGCTTCTGTCTGAACCCTAGTTCGCCTTAACTTTGATTATTTCCTAAAACAATCCTGCCATGATCAGCTTGTTTGGTCCATTCGTCCTCCCGTTCTCATGCTCTGTCCCTGTCTTTCTCTTTTTAACCATTCCCGACAGTGAGTTTATGTGCATACCTAGGAGACGGGCCCTCCATTCTGTTGAAATCTCGAAAGCCCTAACTGACACTGACTGTCGTCCTCGCTGACTTGACATCGAATCATAGTGCTGCAGCGGGTTCCTTCCCCTCTGGAGGTTTTCACGCTTGTATGCCGTCGTTTCCCTGGAGAGTTCACATTTGCACATGACGGAGACTGGGCCGTGTGTTGGCTTCTTCCACAGGGATTAACAAAAAAACATGAACACAGAGGTTCTTAGTAGTGCTTGTGGAATGAATGGACATATATTGTACTGGTTTTATTTCCTGAAAATACTTTTCCTGAATATATCACATGCTTGTTTGTGGCTACATGTTCAGTGTATGTCCTTGTGAATCTGAAGCAAGAGTCGTGGGAACAAGGAAAATAAATGAAATGCAGGGACTTGAACATGATCAAGGAGCTCCTCTACTTTTTTAGGACTTGTCTTCGTTGTAAGTTGTTAACTGGTCTTTGACATTGGCCACATTTTCTAGTCTTTCAAAATCAGATTTCACTTTTCAAAAAAATAGATGCTAAAATAACATCTCAATGTTCCTGGGGGCAGCATGAAGGGGTGTCACATTAGATCAAACGATAAAACCTTGATTTTTGCTTATCCAGGTAGGTGCTGGTGAAGAGAAGCGAAAGGAAGAAGGCAAGAAGAAGAGCAAGGAAGGGTCTGGAGACGGCGGTCGAGCGGAGGTAAGCGTTTCGGGGCTGTTGCCGAATTTCACAGGTGGCAGAGCGCTGTCTCAGACTTGTCCTGTGTAAGAGTCTTCTGGTTTTCAGGGAATTGTAGGACGGCCTCAGCGGAAAAATCTGGGAGAAGCAGTCGGAGAGCCTGGGAGGGGAAGAAGGACCCGCAGTTATTTGTTACTGAGAAAGGAAAACCACTGAGATGCCATTGTGAGCTAATCTGTGGGATCAGATAAGAAAATCAGAGAGCAGAAGTTAGACCGGAATCTGTAATGACTCCGTGGCCTGATTGGATGCCAGCCGTCTCTGATCCTTTCACTCAGTGAGCTGTTAAAGGGGAGGCACTTGCTGTTGGAGCTTGTACCGAATACAGTGGAAACCAAGAAGGCCCACTTCCAGACCCGATTCACACCGTTGCCACCTTGACCTGCTCCTGGAGTTTGGTCTGAAACCAGGACAGATCGCCTTGAGGCCTCTGGAGTGTAGAGAAAATGCTTTCAGTGTCCCTGTGCTCAGACGGAAAGGAACTGGCTTTTCAGAAGTCAGCCCAGAATCAGGCTGGGTCCTGGGCCTTCTGCTTGCTCTAGGAGGCTGTTAGGCTTGCCTCGCCGCTTTATTGGTGAAGTTGAACTGCTGTGAGCTGTGCTTTGCTTTTGCTTTAGTCATAGCAACCATTTTATTAGAGACTCTGTAGAAAAAAACTACCAGGATGCAGAGGAACAAAGGAATAAGCATTTAAGAAGTATGTTGCAGCACAATAAACTAGCTTTAAAGAGCCATTTTCATAAATGCTGCCTTGCTAAATCGGTAGTGCTTTCATTTTACCTAAAGGTGTGTTCAGAGGTAATCAAGAATCACTAAGTGCTGCTTGAGCCCTGCCTGCCTAACCTTTTCTCTTCTGTTTTGTCTGTAACACCACTCTGTAATTGTGGGAGGGACTGTAGGTTGTGAACTTGAACATTTGCAAATGAATAGAAAAAATGCTTGTGTTCCCTAATTTCTTTTTTATAGTTTCAATACTTTAGTACATGCTCTTCTTTCACATCTTAAGAATTAGCCTGGAAATAAGAAACAAAGGGTGTAATTAGAGGACGTTTCTGAAAAGAAAAGGTTCAGTGCGATGTGATTACAGATGTTTGAAATGATCTGTCTGGGAAAGGTGTGCAGTGAGATGTCCAAGGCCGTCCTTCCTCCTCATCCTCCTCCTCTTCCTCCTCCACGCTCCACCGTTTGTGTCCATTGCGCTGAGAAGGGCAGTGTGCGGGCCTCATTCCCTGCATTTCCAGGACCTGCCACAGGGAGAATCTGCTCCATGAACGCTGAGTACATTATGTTTGACACCAGGTGCTTCTGACTAGGAAGTGCCAGGTGCATATGGAGACCAGTAAGTAAGATGCGGAGGGTCCTGTGGCTGGTAGGACTGTCCTGATGCTTCCAAGCAGGTAGGGCCAGTGAGCGTGGCTCCTTCGGCCTGAGGGGTTCAGGGTACATGGCTGTGGAGTGTCAGGCTGTGAGCTTTTGGTTAATTCGCTGGGGCTTCACTGTCATGGGTTCTGCACTCTGCAAATCAATGAAACACTCGTGAAGAGCACCAGTGTGAGTGGAGAAAGAAAAGGACGGCTGTGGATGGAGGGGGACTGTGAAGTGATGAGGGCGCTTCCATTTCAAAAGGCGAAGGCTGACAAAAGTTATGATTGGAATGAGAAGGGAATATTGTATAAGGAAAAAACGTACCACTTCACACGAGAAACTTACTGTTCTAATTTATGTTCCAACAGTGTGAAAATATGTTTTAATGATATGGCTGGCTATGTTTTTCCCTCTTACTATATGATATTTAGGGAAATCTTAACCTCTGAGATTGACGCAGGGGGTAACTGTGTCCACCAAGTGTTAGGTGCTAGCTTGTACCCTTTCAGATGAAGTGTGTTAGGTTGATATTTATTATACATAGAATTTGGGGCAGCATTTAAAGTAAGTTTTAAAGCATGTATTTGAAATCACTGTTACAGCTGATTGATTTAAATCTTTGTAAAGATGGAAACTCATGGTACAATTAAGCCATCTCCTCTTTGCTTTTGTCCGTAGCTGTTAATATCCATGATATTTTCATTTGAAGATTGTAAATTACGTAGATGTTAGTGTTTGACTATTTTGTGACCATAGATTCAACACCTGCTTTTTGAAATGTTTTAAAGACCAAGTCTCTATCAGTAGAGGAAGTCAAATCTCTGATTATTGTCTCTTTTTTTCCTTCTTTGTCAAACTTTTGGCAACCTGAGTGGGTGTTTTATAGAAAACATTTTGGTTAATTTAATATATTAGAGACAGTAGTATTATGCTGTGTTCTTATATTTGCTATTTAAATACTCCCAAGAAAGAAATACTCAAAGATCATGGCTTCTTTGAATTTAGTAAATATTTCCCCTGAATGGGATCCCATAAGTCAAATAAATTGACACTTGGTTAGTTAAAAATTATGAGTGGACATATACTCTGGCCAGCTTCACAGATCATCCCTTGAATAAAATTGAAACAAAATGGAAAAGCAAGCCACTTTGTATTTCCAGGATTGTTTATAGTTGTATCTGTAAGAGTGTTTAATTAGGAAAGTCCTTAAGAGAGTATCTTTAAAGAAAAAAACTACATTATGCAAAAAATAGCAAAATGGTAGTATCAATACTTGTTCATTTAGAATGCTGGCAGCTGGGTATTTATTGCTATTTATACTCTTCTATTTTAAAAAAATCTTAAAATAATAAGAGCATTTAACTTTTTTTTACCTTAGGACAACATTAAGGTAATGCTTGTTGATTTTGGCAATCCATTTACCACATTGAATTACTAATCATGTTTTGTTGTATTATCTATTTTTATTATTTCCCTTTTTAAAAAGGAGAGCAAGTTACTGACTGATTATTTATTTCTTCATCTGTTGTCTTGCAGTTGAATCCTTGGCCTGAATATATTAACACGCGTCTCGAGATGTATAATAAACTGAAGGCAGAACACGACGCTGTCCTGGCAGAGAAAGCGGAGAAGGACAGCAGGCCAATCACGGTCACTCTGCCCAATGGCAAGCAGGTCCCCGCGGAATCCTGGAAGACGACGCCGTATCAGATTGCTTGTGGTATTAGGTACTGGCTGCACCTGCCTTGATCTTCTCTTGTTTGTAGCTAAGCCTTTAAAAAATTGTCTTGCCAAGTTTTATCTTCAAAACATTTTCACGTTACTGTTCAATGGTTTCAATGTTTAATTTACATTATTTGGGACTTTTCAAAATCAAAATGATGTGAAGCTTTATAGTCAAGATTCAAAGTTAATTTCTTAGAGACTCCATTTTGGTTTTATCTTATGAAGGGTTTTATATTAGTTCTTCTACCTTGATCATAATGTCACAAAACGACATAGGTAGTGTTTCACCTGTTTTGACTTAAATGTCTCTGTTTTGAAGTTAAGTGAAGGTCGATCATCTCACAGAAGAACATTAACAAACTAATATATAACACATTAAAAAATGTGTTAGTTTTAGAAGTCCAAAAGAGGGCCATATCCAATCTTAAACTTCACACTTTCATTGGGTTGGGAAGAAGTAACTATGAATTAGATGCATTCTCCGTACTAGAGTAAAAGCGTTCTTAATTTTAATAGGATCTTGGGATCAGTAGCTGGGTCAGTTCATCAGAAAATGATTAAGCTGGGAAGCATAAATTGATGCACATATCTTATACGAGGTGTTGGAAACTGTGGTCAGAGCTTGTTTTTGTCCAGCCCAGGAGCTAAGAATATGCAGCAGGGATCATGTGTGGTGCACAGTCTAACATATATCTATAAAAATAACAATAATAAAATAAAACATGTGTATAGCCTTTTACAGAAAAAGTTTGTCAACCTGTAAATATATGGGGTGGGCAAAAGTCGGTTTATAGTTGTGAGTATGCAAAACAGAGTTTATTAGTGTATTATTTATTAATGTATTATTTACTTGTATTACAACTGTAAACCTACTTTTGCCCACTCTTTATATTATTCAGTAGATATAGGTATATACACAGACACACATCTCCAAGGCTTTTTGGAGTACAGTGCCAATTAGAGTTTTACATTATGTTAACACATGTGAGAAGCAATTTGGGTACAGAATCCCTCCAGATTTTTACACAGCTATTTCATCCACACCTAACTTGATGATATGTTTTTAATGATCTGACTTTATCAAGCTTTTCCAAAGTTTCAACTTGGTTTTCATAGAAGCCATAATTCCCTTGTTGTATTATTATTTATTTTTATTTCTTTTTTATTTTATTGATTTTATTTTTATTTATTTGTGTTGTTGAGTTGAACCACATGAAATCATGTGACTGTCAAATATGGTTGATTATCATCAATTTTATGTTGTTGAATATAAGACAAAAAATAACAAGTAAACAGGTTTGGCAGCCAACCCCGCTGACTCTTGGTAAGCCCGCTGTGCAGCTGGGGGCAGAGGAGGCAGTTAGGCCTGCGGACCATGAGTCTTCCGTGTGCATGAACATTGGTTAGTGTGTCTTACAAGGAGAATGGAGTGTTTTAGTTAATTTGACCACTGCTTGTAACTAAAGTACTTCTGTTTTATTCCAAAAGAAATAAGCAAGTTGTGATGTCAAGCAGATCTCCATATGAGATCATAAGTAACAGGGTGGACGTTTAAATATCAGTTCAATCTGTCATTTTAGAGGTGATTTTGAAGGCCATTTGAAGAAGAGATTCCTCCGTGGTTGCGCACTGACACTGCAGCTGTGTCAGTATTAGAATTCAGGTTCCCGTTAGTCCAGGAACTTTTTCTCTACATTCTACAATATTGTCCCTCAGATTACATTGTACTTTGTCAAGTAGCCAATTGAAAATAATTTTTTTAGTTGAATTACAAATGACATTGGTGAGCTTTAGAGCTGGAGTTAAGCCACTGATCTGCAAGTGAGGGTACTTAAGAAGACATTTTTACAAAAGTCCAGAATGGCTTGTTCTGTGAAAAACTGCAGCATGAATAACAGGCTGTTTAAAGGTTCAGATGATTAGTAATGAGTATGAACGGGAAGAAAAAAGAAGGCATGTTGCATTTGCTTCAGAAGGTTTTTCTTTGGAGTTTTGGTTTTGTTCGAAGTCTTCAAGTATGGATTATTTTACCCCTTCTTTGGAAAGTGGAAGTGATCCGGTACGGCCCGTGGGCAAGCTTCATTTTCACAGTAACTCCATTGCCGGCATCTCATGGCACCGTTTTGGACCCTAAAACAAAAATCACTTTGTTCCTGCAGACTGTAGAGTGTAGTAGTTGACTTTCGATCATTTCTCTAGTCTTCTGAAAACTGTTGTATACCAAATTAAAACATTCCTCTCTGCCAAATCCATTGTATATTTTGTGAGATGTGTTTATATTACATTGGCTCCCTTTGATCTCAGGAGAACAGGAAACGTTGGGTGTAGTCTAAGGGAAATGTAATGGGAACACTGAAAATGGAATAAGCAATTATTGTTTACTTTCTGTATGTTACTCCATCCTTAGTCCTTAAGAGGGGGAGGTCGTATAAACTTCAGCAGAGCAAGGAGAGAACCACCCAGCACAGCACCTGCAGCCAGCTTAAGCCTTCCAGTGGTGTATTTAAAGGCTGACAGCATAAAGGCTGTCCACTTTTCCTTTGTGGGGCAGTGTCACCTGCTCTTGTTGAGTTGTCAAGACTATGGTAGACTGCCGTTTCCCTAGCAACACATTCAGATCTGCGGTCTGACTCACCTTACCCAATTCTGCTCTAGGCACGAAGCTCCCCGAACCTCTCTTAGCTCGCATCCCCGCTTGCATTCGGGCCCACCCCCTCTTCTGGAGCACCCTCTCGTCTCCTTTTTCGCCTGGCCAGACCTTCTGACCCTTCAGCTCATTACTTGGTCCCCAAAGACTGGCCGAACCGCTCTGGCCTCTGCCGCTTCCCCTGCTCAGAGCTCCTGTGGCTTTTCCACCCACTCGGTGTGGCTGACATCTCGCCCCGTGCTGACCATTTGTGTGGTGTACTGTAGACTGTTCTAGACGACATTCTTATCCACACTGTTAAAACATTTTACTGAATTATCCTTTATTTTACCTATATATTTATTATAAATAAAAGCATCTTAAGCATTGGTAGAATCTAGTCCAACATTAGCATTGCCTCTCAAAAGAAAATTCCATTACGTATTTCAAGTAGGATAGGAGGTAGAGCAGAGAAGTTATTTAGCATGCCCAGTCCGCCTTTTCCATCGGAGTCTAAGTAGCTTGGCTTTGTGGAGAACTTATTTGGAGAATAGACATTAAATCAGGCCACTGAAAATCATTATTGTTTGTTTATCAGCGTTGTTGTATCTTTCAGTAAGCATAAATGTTATAGTGTTTTAAATTTTCAGGATCTTGTAGTTATATTCTTGGGTACCTTAGTACATTTTGGGGGTTTGTCACCTTTTCCATTTTATTGCAGAAGATCTATATTTCTTATATCTATAATACATGCAGTGTTAATATATAATATACAGTGTTTCTTTTCCTGTTGTTTGTAAGTCAGGGCCTGGCCGACAACACCGTTGTTGCTAAAGTGAACAAGGTGGTCTGGGACCTCGACCGTCCTCTGGAGGAAGACTGTACTGTGGAGCTTCTCAAGTTTGAGGACGAGGAGGCTCAGGCGGTGAGTTTTTATTTGGTGTGCGTTGAATTCCGGGATGATGATTCTAGTTTGGGCTCTCTCCACGGCTCCTCACCTCTGCCAGTAGGTGACCCGAGTTTATTGATGTCTCATTGTCATAGTTGAAGTCTTCATTTTTGTCTTCCATTTAGGGAGCATAATAAAAGTACTTGCCTGATAAAAATCAAGAGGTGAAGTTGAAAGAATTTATTTTCACTGCTAGATATTAAAATTGGGAAATCTGGAAATTCTATTAAAATTTTACTAGAAATTGATTAAGCAAGTAAAACTTGTTTTCTTCATTGTCAATACTTAAGCAAGACATACATATACCTTAACAAATTGGAAAATTAAAGTGCTCCCTATATTGGGAAGTTGATTTTCGTGTTTTTTCTCATCTTAAAGTGCAAATCTGCTGAAAGCGCTGTGAAAACCAACCTCTACACGACAGCAAGCTTTTCTCCGTATTTCTTCGTGACTTCCCTCCTATGCAGAGGGAAATCAAACATGTTGTTTTATTTTTTTATCATTGATGGTGGTTTACTTACATATGCAAATCACACATAAGTAAATGTGCTCTGGATTCCTTAAGTTTCTAAAGAGAATTTTTAAAATCATGTGGGTACCTTACTATTATTAAATCTTAAAAGCCTTGCTTTGGCTATATTCCGATTCATGTGAATGACCACCTTGAAACCAAGTACTACCATGTGATGTTAGCGTCCATATGTCTGCCCTTGTATTTTCTGGTTGTGTCGTGGGGTCAAGTTATACTGCCCTAGTTGCTGGGGGCCAGTAGGAATAAAGGAGGTAGACTTCTAAGCAATGCCCCACTGCCACAGAAAGGCAGAGCACAGCCCACGGGTGAGCGCGCACTGGCTCGCAAGACCCTGGGCCATTGCCAGCGAAAGGACAGTCACATTGCGAGTGACGATTGTGTTCAGGGCACAGCATCCATCCTGTTCAATTAATGAGGCTAATTTGCATTTAATTCGTTTGAAACAAACTAGATCATTTCTAAGGTAAAAATACAGTTTAGTAATTAGCATCCTTTTGTTGTGTCGTTTCTGTATAGAGTCACTCTGCAGTTTGTAGATTGGTAAATTTAGATTTTTATGTCTTGGCTTTATTTAGGATAAGTTTTGTATGCCTCTTTCAGATGACCGCACGAACTTAGAGCGCATTTGCCCAGTCTCACACCTTCTCATCTTGCTTTGCGTTTTCAGGTATATTGGCACTCGAGCGCTCACATAATGGGTGAAGCCATGGAGAGAGTTTATGGCGGGTGTTTGTGTTATGGTCCACCAATAGAGAGTGGATTCTATTATGACATGTACCTTGGAGAAGGGTAAGTTATGGGACTGGAGAAAGAAAACTAACGTCTGGATGACCGTGGGTCCCTGTGCTGTTTTTAAAGTGTTCTTACTAAGGAGAATGATGTGGTGCTTACTGCTTCATAGTCACGCAGCACCCCCACTGCTCAGACTTGAGGTGTGTGGCAGCTTTCACAGGCATGGAGACTCGTGAGGGCTCTGTTCTGGGTCGATGGAGGCAGAGCCCAAGGTGCGCTGGGAAATACAGTGCAGTCGGTCCTCTTCCCCTTGACACCTGGTGACAGGGCTGGAGGGAGGGGGTTCACTAGTGGGAACGGTGTCCCTGGTGACCAAGGCCGAAGCCACTGAAACTGTAAATGATTAAAATAACTTGTGAAAAATGTCTAGTTTACACTTCTAATACACGATGCAAGGGCCTGATTTTTTTATGTCAAATCCTTTGAAGTGTTCTAAAGAAACGTCCCTCCAGAGGAGAATGGGGTCGAAAGAAATTAATTTTATACTTCGCTCTCTTTCAGGGGGGTGTCCAGTAATGATTTCTCCTCTTTAGAGACTTTGTGTAAGAAAATCATTAAAGAAAAACAAGCATTTGAAAGGCTGGAAGTTAAGAAGGAAACTCTGTTGGAAATGTTTAAGGTCAGTCGAACTGGGGCCTGCGGCACCCGTGTGTCACTCACTCACGTTACGTGCAGGCGTCGCCCTGCGGTTCCATGTGCAGAGCGGAGTCCTGTTCCTCGGAGAGTGTGACATCTGTGTTCAAAACAGGAAATACTGACATGCTGATGACCCTGTAATGTCTTGATAAGATGTACTTTGACTTGTATTTTAGCTCTAGTATTTAGAGGTAAAAATTAGAGGGTATTAAAAAAATAATTTTTGCTCTTTTCAGTACAACAAGTTCAAATGCCGGATATTGAATGAAAAAGTGAACACTCCAACCACCACAGTCTACAGGTGAGAATGAGGTGTCATCAGAGACGATTGGTGTCTGTGCCATTTTAAGTCTGTATTAAGATTTCTCTCATTTTGTCCCTAGGTGTGGCCCCCTGATTGACCTCTGCCGGGGTCCTCACGTCAGACACACTGGCAAAATCAAGGCCTTGAAAATACACAAAGTAAGCGATGCAACTTTGAAGACTCTGTTCATATAAATGTATTTGTGTGGTGCAGGCATATGGTTTAAACTTTCACTGGTTCCTCTTTCTACCAGTTTCTTTTGGGTGGATTGTTTTCTCATGCTGTCTCCCGACTGTGGGTGCCACATGTCATCAGCCATTTTTAGCAGAAATTCTCCCAAGCAGTGGCTCCTCGCCCATTCCACAGCAGAGCACATCAAGGGGGCAGTGCAGGGTTCCCAAAATCCCGCAGTTACGGGCCCTCGTGGCTCTGAAAGCTTGGAGACTTGCTGTGGGAGCATGTGTTTTTGTCTCTCATGTGTCTAAGGCAATATACCCAGTCGTTCTTGCTAACCGAGCTCATCCGCCGGTTCATACTAGTTCAGAAGTTCTTCATGGGTGAGTAATAAAATGCACTTTGAGTCATAAGAATAATGGAGTCATTGCAAGATCGTTTTGTGGGTTTCTTTTCCATCGTGGCATGCTCGTGTGAGGAGGCCCTCGCTGTGAGCCGTGCTCGTGGAGTTGGGGTCCGCGAGGGCACTGAGGCAGGCTGGGCTCTTCCAAGGGGACCCAGGAGCCACTCCCTGCTGCCCAGTAAACCCGACTGTTTAGCTCCGCCCCCTGGCAACTTGGGGAGGGTTTACTCCGTGGGGACTTTTTGTGCCATTTCCTTGTATGAGGACCACTATGGACTCGGTTCATAAGGTGACTGTGAGAAATAGCGTCTGACTCTCAAAATAAGTGAGGCATTTCCAAATTTGAATATTGTTTCATGGCTGATCTTTGTTTTCAGAATTCCTCCACCTACTGGGAAGGAAAAGCAGACATGGAGACGCTCCAGAGAATTTATGGCATTTCATTCCCAGACCCTAAAATGCTGAAAGAGTGGGAGAAGTTCCAAGAGGAAGCTAAAAACCGAGATCATAGGAAAATTGGGAGGGTATGTTATGAAAGAAGAATGTTTCTAGACTGAGTTTACTTTCATTTGAAATGTAGCTGTATTATTTGGCTGTGTTAATAATTTCCTTTTGAAGAAATGTTATAGCTTTTAAGTATTATTGTACTGCATTGATTTAAGCCACAAATTACTTACTGATTGTCCGTGTTTTCTCCTAGAGTGTGCTCAGTACTGCACAAAAACTCCCTTTAACTGTTCCTTTTGTTGAGGACAAAGGCTGATGACCTTCAGTTCTCTATAGAGGAAGTATAGCACTGTTCCATAGAGCTGGGCGATACTTTGGAAATTCGCCTGGTCGCACTGACTTCTTTTTAAGACGTGGAAACTGAGTTCCAGAAAGTTTAATATGCTTGCTGCCCACGGTGACGGCACAGCACGCCCCCGCTGGGTTCCATGGTGTCGGTTCCTCTACCCCTCTGCCCCTGGGTGCCTTCCAGACTGGAAGTTAGGTTTTAGATGAAAACATTTCTCTCTGAGATTGCATTCCCTCTGGGCCAGGCATCCTCGGCTGCCGGGCTGTGCAGGCCGGCTCTGTCTCCGTTTCCTGTTTCGTCACCAGTGTCTTCTTCCAAGGCTTCTTCCTGCCACTCCTACTTCAAAAAAAGAAAGAAAGAAAGAAAAATTAAAAGCACCCAGAGGTTAGAGCTTTGAGGAGTTAAAACCACGAGGGCTGCCTCTGGGTGGAAGAGAAATGAGACCCGTGCCCCAGGTCCCTCTTCGGTAAATTTGACTGGATTCCGGACTGTAGTAAGCAGGGAACTAAGTTGTGAAGAACTTGAGTTCAGTACCATTAGATAGATCACACATCAGAGATGTTGGCGTGCTTTCTTGGAATCGGGAATGGCACAAATTAAAATATGAGATATCACGACTGTATTCTGAACTCAAAAGCACTGTTTATGATGCTGTTGTGCATATATATATATAAGCATTCCTTGTTTTTCTTTTATCCAGGACCAGGAACTATATTTCTTCCATGAACTCAGCCCTGGAAGTTGCTTTTTCCTGCCAAAGGGAGCATACATTTATAACACACTTATGGAATTCATCAGGGTAAACCATATTCATTATTTGCTTTTGTAGACTTAGGACATAAATTGATTTTTATTAAATAAGATCTGCTAAAAGGAAAGATAACCTTCTATTTTAAAAGAAACATTTAAAAGAATAAATAAAAATGGAAGTTTTGAGAGCTCATAAAATTTTTAAAAACTTCTTCCTAATACATGATTTTGTCCATATGTGTGGATGTGTCACAGAGAAGTTGGTGATCTTGAACTAGGACTTGTGACCCTTACACAGGAGCTGTGCGTGCTCTTTGACCTTCCATTAATATTTTCCTTGGGAAAGCAAGTCTTTACCTTGCTTTATTTTTCTTTGTAAATTTTGAAGTATTTAAAGCATATGTTTATAGAGATTAATACCATCAGCACCTGTATACCCATGACCTAATTTAACGTACACGTGCCTTAGATTATGTTCGAAGCACAGTGATGTGTACACAAAGAGGAAACCAGCTCCCCTTGGGGCCACTGCTGATGCATTTCCCTCCTTCTCAGAAGCAGCTACTCTTTTGAAGTTAGGGTGGATCCTTTTTATCCATGTTATTGTTCATCTACCCCATACATACGTGTCCCACATTGCTGACGTGTTCAAATTGACGTGCACGAAGTCTCACTGTGTATCAGCCAGAACTGCGATCCAGTTGTGGTGGTTACCTGTTATTCCATTATACGACTACCACAGTGCGCCCATTCCTTTATTGGTGGACACGGACGTGATTGCTGATTTCCCCACGTTACTGATGGTGCTGCGGCAGGGTCGCCTTGACAAGCCTCCTTATGTGCATGCGCGAGAGTTTCCTCTTTGGCACACACCTCCAAGCAGATTATAACATGTGTGTGTCTTAAACTTTACTCTAGAGTATAAAATTGCTCTTTAAATTTTTGCTCCCACCAGAAGTAGGAGCATTCATTTCTGCACACGTGTGTTCTGTTTGTTTTATAACAGATTGAATACAGGAAGCGAGGGTTCCAGGAGGTGATCACCCCGAACATCTACAACAGCCGACTGTGGATGACCTCGGGCCACTGGCAGCACTACAGCGAGAACATGTTCTCCTTCGAGGTGGAGAAGGAGCAGTTTGCTCTGAAGCCCATGAACTGCCCGGGACACTGGTAGTTGGCAGCTTTGAGTTTCTGTTGAAGATTCTTTAATGCTGCATTTGGTCCTGTGCCCGGGACACTGGCAGTTGTCAGCTTGCAGTTTCTGTTGACGATCCCCCCATGCTGCATTTGGTCCTGTGCCCGGGACACTGGCAGTTGGCAGCTTGCAGTTTCTGTTGACAATTCTCCTTGCTGCATTTAGTCCTAGATTGCTTTTTTTCCTTTGATAGAATTTGTCTGAAAGCCAGGTATATGCTCCTCTGTACAATGTAAATAACTCCTCTGATTATAGAAGGAGCTGTCGGGAGCACTCACAGGATTATTGTGTAATTGTAATTTCTTCTGCGCCTGATTTGGCCCTCAGACCTTTAGACGTTAAAGAACGGCACTGAACAGGGTCACAGCAGTGAACAGGCCGAATAGAAAACGGAGCCTGGGTGTCGGGTATAGATAGCAACTTCTCCAGGATTTTTGTTGTTGTTTTATTTTATTTTATTTTTTTAAAGAAATGTGGTCTATGAAAACCTACTGCTAATGAATTAACGTCCTTGGGAAATCTTCGTCTTGGGGCTCTTCCCCTCTCTGTCCTTCTTGACAGTTAGACGCATTGTAACAGCTTACAGGGAACTAGGGAGAGTCTTGACTCCGGGCAGCTCAGCGTGCACAGCCCCTCACAGCTAGGCCTCAGGCAGAGTCCATGAGGAAGGAACGTCCACGGGAACTGGGTCGTAGGTCAGGAGACCAATCGAGTTCGTCCTTCCAAGGGCCCAAGCACCTTCAGATGAGCAGGGAACTGAAGCGCTTGGGGGAGCGAAAGAAAGCACAGACTTCAGTTTCTAGAGTTGTGCATGATTTGTATGCAGCTGAGTCTGTTTTTGTTGTGTGTGTGTGTGTTTTAAAAATATGAGCCTTAAAGGCTGTTCTCAAAGTAGTGGAAATACTGAGCACAAGGCTATGATTCCAGACTTATGAGACTAAATTTGTTCTTCTCTCTTATTTCTGGTTGGTGGTATTACAATGTTTTAAATTATTTATTTGTTTTTTAGGTAGAGGGGACAGGAGGGAGAAGAGAGGGAGAGAAACATCAATGTGTGGTTGTCTCTTGCACGCCTGCCACTGGGTGGCCTGCAACCCCAGCATGTGCCCTAACTGGGAATCGAACCAGCAACCCTTTGATTTGCAGGCCGGTGCTCAATCCACTGGGCCACATCAGCCAGGGCTAGATGGTGGCGGTATAAGTTATTGGCTGTTTTATTCATGACAGGGCTTATGTTGTTGTAGGCAGCCCAGGATTTGAGAAGTATTGCTTATCTGAACAACCTGGAATCAGTGGCTTTTTGACAGCCTTTCATATGATAGTAGAGAGGTGGTTTCGTTGTATTAAATATTGGTGGATCTTATTTTTCTCTTCCCTTCAGCCTTATGTTTGATCATCGCCCAAGATCCTGGCGAGAGCTGCCTCTGCGGCTAGCCGATTTTGGGGTGCTCCACAGGAACGAGCTGTCGGGAGCACTCACAGGACTCACGCGGGTGCGGAGGTTCCAGCAGGACGATGCCCACATATTCTGCGCCATGGAGCAGGTGGGAGGCTTTGTGGGGTAAAGGACATGGAGAGGGATGTCAAGGAGGTTGAGGAAATCACCGCCGTGTCGTTCTCCTTTCATTTAAAGATTGAAGATGAAATAAAAGGTTGTTTGGATTTTCTGCGTACCGTGTATAGCATATTTGGGTTTTCTTTCAAATTGAACCTGTCTACTCGCCCGGAAAAATTCCTTGGAGATATTGAAGTCTGGAATCAAGCTGAGAAAGTAAGTGGTGTTTTCAGCGTGCTTGAATTCTGTTTGAATGAAGGTGGCTCCCTCCGCAGTGTAAGAAAGCCAAGCCTCTTTAAATTGGAAATGGTTCCTAGGTTTGAGTAAGCTGTTTTTTTCTGTATGATTTTCTATTTAGAAATACTTCAGTGTGTTTTCAGTCATCAGGCTGTAACCTTGAAAAGCGATTTGTATGTGAGCAGGTTTAAATGGGGAAAATGACAAAGCAGAGAATAGTGACCCAGGAAAGCAATCGTATTTTTGGTCTCAAATTAGATCATGAGAAGTTGCAGAAGAAGAAAAATTAAAATTGATTTTGCTTTATCTTTAGCAACTGGAAAACAGTCTGAATGAATTTGGTGAAAAGTGGGAGTTAAACCCTGGAGATGGCGCTTTCTATGGTCCCAAGGTCAGTACCAGCGTAGATTTGAGTGATGTGACTTTCATTTTCGGGTGAAGAGATTACTTACATTTTAAAAAAGGGGAGGAGTCAGCCCCAGTACAACTATAGAGTGCAGCTTTAGTGCACACAGCGTCTTAGAGTAACCCCATCTGTGCGCCTTAGATCGACATTCAGATTAAAGATGCCATTGGCCGGTACCACCAGTGCGCGACAATCCAGCTGGACTTCCAGTTGCCCATCAGATTTAATCTTACCTTTGTAAGGTGAGTTTCTGTGTCTGTTCTGAACATGCTTCCAGGACATATAATGGTGCGTGTGCGTGTATGCATGCATAGGGATAATATAAAATAAAGGGGGGGTATGTGTACACACACACAATTTGTCATATATATAATATATATCACAAATTTTTTTTCTTTTTAGCCATGATGGTGACGATAAAAAACGGCCAGTGATTGTCCATCGAGCCATCCTGGGGTCAGTGGAAAGAATGATTGCTATCCTCACCGAAAACTACGGGGGCAAATGGTAATTTTCATCATTGTCTCCTCCTTTTTTGGTCGGGCAATGTAGATTAGCTATAAGAAATGTCCACTGTCCAATTTATGTATGTGATGGGAAGGAAGAATAATTGCAATTAGTCATTTCTAATCAGTGACATGTATTTACAAAGTGAGGAATCACAATTAGAACCCAAATTTTTTAGCTGAAAGAATATTTCTTGGAAGTAATTATTTTTGTGTCACAATTTGATTTGTTGAATGTTATATGACACTTTCTAATTAGGAATTAGTATTCAGTAAGGGGCATGTTGTTATTTTGATTGCTTTTCAAGCAACTCCGATGTTTCCATCCGCGTAAACAGGAGTAGGCTTTGGCTTAGCCTGTTCGGTATTGCTGACCATGAGGAGCAAGTATTTTGACCCCCTTTAGAAGCTACATGGGTTTTTAATTGAGAGTACAGGTTCCACATCAATTAACAGTTCTGTGTCGTGTTTTTATAAGATCATGTTCTTATTGGAAACGTGAGCACATGACTCCCATTTTATTTTCTAAGAGTTTTGTCGGGGCCCACACTCTGCAAAGGCAACAGAAAACAGCACCGGGTTATGGAGCACCCATCGCGTAAAGCCTGCTGCATTAATTCTGTTGCTACAAAACTTCCGTGAAATGTTGTAAATCTGTTTCGTCTTACACAGCGCAGTCATGTCCATTTTCCTCATAACTTGGTTAGTTTAGACATTAAGGGGAGTTTGTCACACTTGTCAGTGAAATAAGATCATCTGTTTTCAGTTATATTTCACAGCATCAAATCAGATGTGGGACGCATTCTGCCCATGACATCCAGGGAATAGGGGGGATCCTCGGCTCGCTGCTCTGCCCACCGGGTGGCGGGTGGGAAAGGACAGTTGGGTGGGCTTCAGGGCCTGCTCCAGCCTGTTCCCAATGCAGCGTGGAGTGGAGGCGCGATCGAGAGCAGCACTGACAGGCCCACAGCTGCGGGAGGGCTGGACGCCCAGAACACCCCAGAGGGAGAAGTGCAGGCGGGCCGTCTTTTACTAAGTAGCAAACACACACTCATTCTTACCAAGTCCCTTCTCCTGCTACATCCATCACAACGCGCTGAATTCCACCACATGGGTCCTGAATGAACTGAAGGCACCGTTTGTGCCCACCCTGTGAAGAATAGGTAATAAAGCAATGCTTGGGCGAAAGAACTCTTTGAATAACATAATGGGAATCGCTAAGCGTGGTTCTTCAGCAGCTCGTCCCCGTGGCAGCCAGTGCGTGGCATTCCCTTACCCGACGCAGCGAAGTGGGAGGCGGAGGCTCTGCCGCCGGGTTCCTTCGCCATCTGCCCAGCGAGGCAAAACTTCAGCTACAGATTTTTTTTAAGGATGTTTTGTTCCTCTTTCTTCCTTTATTTTAGCCTTTTATTGGGTATGGAGAAAAGCCATGTTTTTAAAGTGGACCTTGCATGTTTCAGAAAGATAGGGAAGAACAGACCAATGGTGAAGGCGCCATCCTTTTTTTTTTTTTTTTTTCTTTCAGAAAAGTCCACACTAAATATTTGTAATTTCCTCTTCAGGCCCTTCTGGCTGTCTCCTCGCCAGGTGATGGTGGTCCCCGTGGGACCAACGTGTGACGACTATGCCCAAAAGGTAATCCTTAAATCATGACTTTTTGTGCAATTCGACATCTGTCGTTCGGCTTTCCAAATTCCATGAGCTATATCCTTGGTAAATCAGGCTGCTTATGACACAAAGAAGTGTTACTGTTTTCAGTGTTACTATTTTAAGCGTGAAGGGATTGCATTCTCTCTTTAATGCTTCTCTAACGTGGTTCCGTGACCAGAAGACACAGTTTGCCTGGTGTTTCAGGTGCGCTTGTATCTTTCATCGTTTTTTGTTAGCAAATAGCCAGTGCCTCCATGTGACATGGAAACTCAGGCGCACGATGCCGTTTAACTTGCCCCGGTTGCTCTTGGACTCCAAGAGTAATTTCGCTTCATCTTTAATGCACATCTCTTCAGTTATTTGAAACCTTTCTTTAAGGGCATGCCAAACCAATATTTCACCCTACCCACCAAAAAACTGCCTTACTGACAGAGGTCGATAACGGTTAAATAAAACCATGTAAGATCAAACTGTAATTCTAACTGTAGATCTGAAGACCTTGTTGTCTCTGTGCCGACAGGTGCAGCAGGAGTTCCACGACGCTGGCTTCATGGTGGACGTCGACCTGGACCCGGGCTGCACGCTGAACAAGAAGATCAGGAACGCACAGCTGGCGCAGTACAACTTCATCCTGGGTAGGGAGGGGAGCCGCCCAGGGAAAGCCGCGGGCCTTGGGGCAGCTCTGGGATCTGGAGACTTGGGCTGAAGACAGTCACGGTGGTCAGTGTCGTTCCTTTCCATCCTGATGCTTAAACTATTTGTGCAGTTGGAATAGGAAAGGAAAATTTCAGTGTGACAAAAATAATCTCCAAGGTCTGTCTAAAAATGTTCTATTTCTTCAAATGGTAAGTTGTTATTAAGTCGCCTGGACTAAGTGACTCAACAAGCAAAGCAGTGTTAGTCGTTGCACAGTGTTGGGTTTTTTTAATGAAGAGATGTTTTTCAGTCAGTGGCTCGACTCTGCCTGGTCGCCTGCACGGTGTAACCAGAAGCCTTACCGGTGGGGTGGCTTTGAATGCCCAGTGAGAACCCTCGCGTCCCAGCACTCCCGTTGTCCTTTGTTTCAGTTGTCGGCGAGAAGGAGAAGACCAGCGGCACCGTGAACATCCGCACCAGAGACAACAAGGTGCACGGGGAGCGCACGGTGCCCGAAACCGTCGCGCGGCTGCAGCAGCTCCGGCAGTCCCGCAGCAAGCAGGCGGAGGAAGAATTCTAACGAAGGGCCGGGCCGAGACTGGCTCAGTGGAGAAGGAAGAGCAGTTTTTCCATGATGTCCACTCCGGGAAACGTTAATGTGTACTGAACTCGGACTACTCTGGCCAAGTCTGCATGGGTGGCTGCAGGGGTGAGCGTTTTTTGGCCTGGACAGGTGTCAGATGAGGTGTATCTGAAGGAGATAATTACCAGAGACACGTTAAAATTATTTTATCCTTAATTATCTGAGCACTGGAAATAAACCATGGGGAATGCTTCACTGTGATAAGGGATGACATTTTTGTGAATTTCATGCAGTTGAAAAATAAAATTTTTTAAATTTGGTTTATGGTATAAAAATAAAAACTTTAATTCCTGCAAGTTTCAAAGGATTTCTCTGGCCTTCACATACATTCTGCATGGGTCCCTGGGACAAACTGCATGACTCAGTATTTACCTTCGAGGTGTCACAGCAGACGTGTCAGGTGGGTGGAGGGAGCCAGTCTCCAGGGTGTGCTGGTCTCCTTAGGGGTAGGAGCTGGGTGCCAGCTTCCTGGTGACAGGGTGCTGCCTTTAGGCATGCCACTTCTACTTCACTTCTTGGATACAAACCTTTCAACATTTAAAACGACTGTTATGAGCCAGTCTTTTGTTACGCAAATTCCCTATTCTCTCTGAAGGGAGAATTTTTGAATTTTTTTACCAGTGAATGGTGATTGAGAGAATACCACAAAATAAGGAATTCCTTGCTTGCATAGCTGTATGTGAATTTCTCTAATATAATCATCTTTAAAAGGCAACGTCTTGGCAGTGTTCTCAGAACCCCAGTAGTGTGTTTGCGAGGGTCACTGAAAGGCAAATTTGCATAGATTACTCCTCACTTTACTAAAGGAGATAGGATCTTCAATCAGGGGCTTTTTGAAATTTCATAATTAAGTCTTCTGACTGTCTTAAGACTTTGATAGGTTCGTGGTTCATTTTTATGTGTGTCTCAAGAGAAGCTATAACCAAATCAGGAACATCTAGTCAGAGTCATTTTAAAGTAATGCTTGATTTCTTTAAAATTCACAGTATCTCAGCTTGGATATTTCTTCAGTTTTAAAAATTTCTTATTACAGAATAATGTTGTCATCCAAAGACCAACTATGGTTTTAGCTAAATTTTTCTTACCTATTTTATCCTTAAAAGTAACAAATGGCCTATACAATATATTGACAATTTTCTTGAGACGTTTACAGAAGCTTTATAAATCTTTAAGCACTTAAAGATACAAAAGACACGGTGGAGACAGGCTGACGGAACTGACACCCAAAGAAACGGGTCCATGGCTGTCCCCAGAGCTGGCTCCTCCTCCGGGGAAGCCCTGGGGGCCACCCACGGGGGCTCCCCCGTCTGCAGGCTGGTCCCACCAAAGCTCCTTTCTCGGTAGTCCATCCGATCTGTTTGCTTCGCTTCTCTTCTCCGGGAAGCAGTGCCTGCTCTACGTACTGACGTGCTCATCCGTTCTGTTCAGGCGCCTAACGCAAGACCCCAAGACCTAAGCCTTGACCGCGTCTAGTCGATGGAGAGGTGTCTTGGTAATTACATATGGGAACGGACAGTTTGAGAACAAGATGACAAAGTTGGAATCACCGTGTGATAAGTTCTGTAAAGACAGGTTTGGTGAAGGAAGAAATAGGTACCCCCCCCAAAAGTAGGTACCAAAATGTGTAAAATAGTTACCAAACCCCCAGTCTGTAAAGACAGATGAAGTCTGTAGGGTAGAGCAGTCAGGTTAAGGCAGTGTGGGCAAGTGGATAGTGGGAAGGACCAAGAATGAGGACCGAGGTCACACCGGAGACCCCCACCCCTCCCCTCCACACATCACCAGGTGCCCATCGCATCCCCTTGCTTCACTTCCCCACCTGCGCTGCAGCGGTGGGCACCGGCACCGCGACGGGACTGCAGGACCAGGGCTTCTGAGACCGTCGGGCGCGCCAAGCGGCGGGAGATGAAAATGCGGACTCTTTCTGTGCGCCTGGGAGGCTCCTGGCTGATGCTGGGGAGTGCACTGTGGGGGAGGCTCTCATTCCCCACTCTGACTTGCCCTCCCTCTTCTGCCTTAAAAAGGTCAAATAATAATAAAAGGTGCTTGAGAAAACCAGCCTCTAGCCCTTGTGATTCTTCCATGATTACCGGTCTCTGAGCAGTGGCTTTCACCCCCCCGGCGCGTGCCTCTGGCCCTGTTTCGGATTCCTCACTTGTAGACCCTCTGCTGGCTGTTGGAGAGGAGGGTCTCAGCTCATGCCCCTTCACTTCTTTTCCTCCGTCCTTCCAATATTATATCTCAATTTTTGTTAAATTCATACTGTGTGTCCTTGTTACTATGTCCATACATGCTGTGATTTCTTCTAGCGCAACTCTTTTTTTGCTTGTTATATTGCACTTAAAACATATCCCTTTTAAAAACATTTTCTTTGAAAATCTGACTAGAATGGCTCTTTTCTACCTTTCATTAGAGTTCTTCCAAAAGCCAAATCTTTTTTTTTTTTTTTGGAGCTTTACTAAGATCCCGTTGACACACGGCACATGTAAGTTGACGGGGTGCAGTGTGATGCTTTGACACCCACAAATACCATGAGGTGACCACCACAGTGAGGCTCATTAGCATCTCCACCCCCGACACGTCGCAGCCACCAGTACCCTGAGTCCGGCAGACAACTCTCTCGTTTCACTTACCCTCTGAGACAAGTCCCTTCTAGACCCCCGTCTCCTGCCCCTGCCTGGGCGCCCAGCAGCACCCACCTCTGTTAGCCTTTTCCTCCCTCCCTGTCCGGTCCTCTTTCCTGGGGTCCCCATCGTCCTTCTCCTCGGTGCACTATTTCCTGTTGGTCAACGGGATTTCCCGGTTGCTTTTCAAACAAGGATGCACGGGGTAGGATTGCGGGTTGAAACTGTTGCTCTTAGAACTTGGAAGGCGCTGCTCCCACTCTCCTCTGCCTTTCAGCGTTTCTGTGAGGGATCCATGCCCACCCCCAGGCCCCTCCCATCCCCTGCCCTTTGGAACCCCCGAAAGGGTGAGGTGTCTTTCCCGTGGCCTTACCCTGGGATTTCTTGGGGACATTAGGTCTTTGGCCTTTCTGGAATTTTGTGGGGACTGTAGGTCTTTGGCCTTTCATCATGAGGAGCAGGGAGTCAGGTTCTTCAGTTCCGAGAAATGTTTTTTGTGATGTTTTTGATGGTTCCCACCCCCCTACCTTCTGTTCGTGTGTGTGTTGTGTGTGTGTGTGTGTGTGTGTGTGTTTCAAATTTCAGCTTTTTTTTTCGTTTTCAAGTGTTTTCCTTTTCTTATATTATTCCCTATATTAAAGCATTCTGTTATTGTTCCTTGGGTTCAATTTATTTTATCCCAGGTATTTCTTTAAATTACATCGAAGTTTGTTTAGCACACTGCATTATCTTTCATTAAGTTCACGTATTTGTATCTTGGTCTCTGTCGTACTGTAGGCGTGGCTGCCCAGCAGAGATCCGTGTGTAAGAGGGAAGCACTGAACGCTCTACTAGAAGTGTGTAAGTAAGTGTGGGTGCACACGCGCTGCTTGCTCCCTGAGGGCAGTTCTGAACTGGAGAGGTGGTGGGGAAAGGATGTTCTCCATTCCGTTCTGCTCTGAGTAGGTTTATTTAGACGATCTATTTTCTAAGAGTTCTCCTTAACTTTAACTTCCCATTTATTCCACTGATGTGAAAAATATTTCAACTGTCCCTTTTTTTTCGTTTTTAAGGGTTCTTCCTTATCCTTTAGGGGTCATTACAGTTCTTCAGAGAAGTTTCCTCCCTTCTCCCTGCACGGTAAGCCTGGGACATTTTGGGTTTGATTTTCCGTTGGGAAAGGGGCCCCGGGAGGGGAAGCCTCATCACGCAGAGTGCCAGATGGGCCCCTCACCCTCGGGTCCCCAGACCGCTGTCCCGGAAGGGTGCGGCCTCTCTCTCCAGACAGTGAACCCAAGAGCTTGAGGTGGGGGGCAAGGCGGAACGACCCTCCCGCCAGCACAGGGTAGGGACTCCGGCAGGGGTCTCACTGCTCCTTGTGCAGACTTTCAAGCAATGACCTTACATGTATCCCCATCTTTCCATTGCACCTTTCAAGGCCGACCACTCTTCCGAGCTCCTGGTCCCCCGGGAGAGAGTGTGACACAGAGAGAGGTATGAACTTTGGAAATAGTTTGACTAACGTTTCAACTCTGTCGCCAGCTAGACACATTGTTTTAAATTTCTCTGAACCCCTTTTCTTGCCCATGAAAAATGCCTCCTCCTTCGTGCATTGTCGTGAGGCGTCGCGAGTTCTATGAGCCCCGTTGCTCTCGTGCGCTCCACTGTGGTCCTTTGCTCGCATAGCTACCCCTCTTTGTCGTGGGCGTCTGCCCTGACGGCCTCTGGCTGCCACCCCCAGAGCCCCGTCGTTCTGTCCCTCTGTGTCCTGTGTCCTGTGTACCCGACTGCAGCAACCTCCGCACCCCTGAAATGGCTCTCGCTGAAGACTGAAGACCCTCCATGTTGCACTTGACAATTCCCTCTGAAGGAATTCGTGTGCTCGGGGGCGGGGGGGGGGGGGGGGGGGAGGTTGGGACCCCTGGGGACCCCGCTCTGGAACTGGTGCTGTATTCGGCAGTGGGAAAGGTGACTAGATCCCTGCCCTCGTGGGCTTCACAGTGTAGTGAGGGAGGGAGAAGTCAAATGCTCACAGTCGTGACCACTTCGTGGGGGAAGAGTCATAGGGTAGACAGATGCGCGGGCCGTCTGTGGGTCCTGGAAGGCGGGCCAGAAATGAAGGCCTGGGGGACACTGGGGGCCGTGGCAAATGAGAGGAAGGAACAGACAGAAGAGGTTCAAGAAAGCAGACATGGCTGGACCTGGAAGAGGGGTGGGAAGGTAGTGGGGGCAGGAGGCAGGGCGTCTGTGGGACTGAGGGGGCGCCGGCCGGGGAATAGAATCAGTTTGGTTGACCGAGGAGGGTCCGTCGTAGGACGAGTAGATAATTACATCTAGATTCACAGTGGCCTGCGTGGAGTGATAGTTGTGTGCTGGCTTTGAAAATAGGAAGTCGTGTTTTCTACAGGCTCTTAAAGACAAACATTCTGGGAGAGACAGATAAACCAGTTTCTTCAAGTTATATGATTTCTTGTTTTCAATATCTCAGAGTGCCTTATAAATCTCCAGTGATGCCAGAAACCTTCTATCCAAGGAGACTCTGGCTACTGGCATAATTAGGTGAGTGACTCGGTGGATGCGAAGTCATGAAAAATTAAAGGTTATTTTAATTCCAGGCAGCAGAGGGCGACCTTGCCTTCCTCCTCCTGTTGGATGCGCACCCAGGAGAAAAGGCTGAAGTGAAATCAGTTAAAATAACCCCAGTGCTAGCGTGAACTTCAGGGAGAACCTTTTCTGCTTCCTGCATGGTTCCATGCCATGTTCACGTCCACTGTTTCTGAAAAGTCACCTTTCAAATTGTTCTAATGAGATGCCTGTTGATGCCAAAACAGACGCAGGTGGGAACATCTTTCTGAGTTGTCCACTTACTGGGAAAGGGTAAGGAATCAAACAGCACGATTTGACTATGTTCACATCTTGAAATGGGACCTTGCACTGGTCATGCTCCGCTGCTCCTCATTATAACTGGTAACGGGAAAAAAACCACCATGAGAACCTGGAAAGCTGCATTGGGACGCCCCCCACCCGTGTCGCCCTGAGGAGGGGTGGGGAGATGCGGATGGGCACAGCCCCAGGTCTGTGTGGACTGTGCACAGACTTCTGGTTCCTAAGCAGGGAGAAGAAAACTCAAAAAAGGCAGGCAAGGCCTAGGGTGCTGCGAGGAGCAAAGCTCTGACAGAGGAAGGAAATATCTGTTAATAGCTGGGCCTGTCAGAGAATCAGTGTCCCAGAAAAACACATTTTTTATGGCACGGTGCCCTACAGAGGATGGGTAAAGCCCCGTGCCTAAGAGAAAGTACAGAAACATTTTAGTTATGTGAAGGATGCCATGGGATCCATTGCCGGGAATTAGATAGGGGTGGAGCTAGAGAAAGAGATAAAAGAACACAAAGATTTCAAGTTTTAGTAATTCCTCGTTCCTGCCTCTCCCGGCTGAGGCAGCAGTGAGAGGGAGGGGAGCACGAGAGTCGAGCAGCTGCAAAGCCAGTCTGGACCTCCGTCAGGGACGCGGCTGCTCGGGGCGCACACGGCAGCGGCACACTTGCGCCGGCAGGGGGCGCTGGCAGCCCTTCTCACAGGGACCGGGGAACTTCTCCACCTGGGGCCAGACCTCTGCACGCCCTCTGCTGATAAAACGTGAGGCAGACAACTCCTGCTTCCTGGACCAGTCTTCGCAGCCAGAGGAGGGGGCTGCCGGCACGTCCTCCTGCTCCGCCCATCAGATACGTGGAACGTGGGGAGTGAAGAGAGATGAAGGGAAGGACCTCGGGGGCGGACGCGATGTGAACGCAGGAGCAGGCAGTTGGCCTCCCCTCCTCAGAAGCGCTGTTTAGGGTCTCTGATTTGCATGGGCGCGTTCATGCCCCATGGAACCAGAGAGCCGCCCTTCGTTAACTTGCCGTCTCAGCTCTCCTTGCAATAAATAGTGATTTTTCACAAAGATTCAGTTCAGAGAAGTGAAACTGGTGACTGTGTCCATGGCTCTGGAAAAGGGTAGGCTACCTTGAATTACCCACTGAGTATTAATTCGCTGTGCGGTTAAATGGAAGGGCTGGTGGAATAAGCCCTGGTGAAGAGGTTTGGGGGGGTTTGGGGGTGAGAACAGCCGGTCAGGAGTTCTTAAGGGTTTGTCTGTCAAAGGTCAGCCCTTCTAACACACTTCACACTCACCTCTGGTTCTTGTTACAATCCTGGGCTAATCCCTGGGCTAACACATAGATCCCTGGAGGAGGAGCCTGGGATGTACATTCTAACAAGCTCCTTAAGGGTCTCATGTTCACCAAAGCTTGGGGACTGCTGCTTTACATGGGAAACACAGAGACCTTGAAGGAATAGGAATACACTTAAAGTAAATTAATGAATTTATAAGTATAGCAAGCTATTATTTACACTGAATTATCTATGCTAGTCTCCTGATTTGGAGTCATGCCTGCCGCCCACTCTGTGCTCCAAAAATCCCGAAGTGAGTGTGTTCCACTTTCATGAGTACATTTGAATGTCAGATGCCTGGCGTGTCCCAGCAGTCATCAGTGCACATCCTCCTAGTCTTAGCACAGCTTCTTACCTGAGCCACCAATCAGGGTCTTTGACACGGAACTGGAAATCGGGCTTATTCCCCTCCTCCTGGGCCCTGGCATCTAACTGGCACTTATTTTTAAAAATGTCAAAGTCCTCTTTCTTTTAGGAAGAAGATTTCACTTTTCCCTCTAGCTAAGCATTTGAAGCCAGTGCTTCCCAAACTTAATGTGCAGCGGACAAATCGAGAGCTCTTGGGCATCTGCAAGGTGCCTGACTCCAGGGGCCTCCCGTGTGAGCGGGTCCGCGCTGGGCCGTCCCGCCCCGGCTGCGGGGCAGGAGCCACCCTTCAGCCTGCTTGGGCAGCCCCGCCCCCCGAGTCCTGATTCCCCTCCTGCCGAAGTCACCCACCACGAGAACTAACTCGGGGATGGCCGAGGGCTGTGCTCCTGCTGGGAAAAGCCTCATCAGTCCCAGGAAGACGCCCCACTCACCTGCCCTGTCTCTCTGGCTGTCGAAGGCACCTTTGTTGAGGTGTCAAGCTCCCACGGCTTTCAAGCACACCTACGTGCTCTGCTGTGGGTGGTGGCATGTAGCTTCCTCCGTCCTGGAGTTCAGCTAACAGGATGTGCACCGTGGATGGACGTTTGCTCAGAGGGTGGCGGAGACCAGGCTCTGGGCGCTGGGGCTGAGCTCCCACAGGGCTGGGGGAGGGAGGGAGTCAGAAACGGATCCCTGAGCAGGAGATTCATAGGTTCCTTAATTCGTTCTCTAGCTTTCCCCGTGCCTTTGCAAGAATTCAATGGGCACAGCTCAGAGATCCAGTGAGAAGGAGATTTTCTCTGTAACTGGGACTCCTTCCTGAGCCCTCTCCCAGGGGATCTTAGGCAAAAATCAACTACATCTTCAATCCAGTCTAAAGCTTACTTATTCCCTTTAAATGAATGGTTAGTTAAAAATGCTCAAGCTTCCTTTGTCTCTGTCCTAAGACTGTGTCCAATATGGAAGGACATAGCTTACTTGCCCTTGTGGCTTCAGGGGCAGTTGGCGTCCCCAGGGAGCCCCAGAGACCTTGTGCCACCCCCTGGCTGTCCTTGTGTCTAGACGGTGTTTCTTCCCCACCCCGGGGTGCAGGACCCCTGCGGGCCCACAGCGCCCACAGGCAGGCGGGTATTGCCTTGGGCTGTCCCTGTGCCTCGGGCTGTCCCAGTGCCTGGGGCAGCACACTCAGAGCTGCCTTCTGGGCACCCCATTTCACCCAGGTCCTGCGGGCCCCCCAGATGACCTGAGGATGGGCTGAGGCGCCCACCGGCCTCCAGCTGCTCCTTGCTGTCCCTCAGGGTTTTGTGCAGGACACCTTGTCCCAGCCGAGGCAACTCCTTCTGGCCATCTCCCCCGGGGAGAGAGGCAGGTGTGTCCGGGTCCCAGACAGCGTCCTCAAGCGAACCGGGGCCGTGGACCTGGGACACTGGGTGAGGGGCTGAGTCTCTCTCTGCCTGAGATGCTTTGTCTGTGGAGTGAGAATAGTGACAGCTAATGTCAATTGAACACTTACTACGTGTCTGGCACTTTTTAATGTGCTTTCCACTACAATGTGCCGGGGAGTTTCCAAGCCCGCGCTTCTCAAAGTCTCTGTGACAAATGCCTAGTTTTGTTCTTTCATTTCCAGTTTATCACAGATTGATGTTCTTGCAGAATGCAATCAAAATGAATTCATGGGAAAAAAGAAAAAAGTATACAACTTGTGCATATTGTTTGTTGAAAGTGTATGTATTATGCCAATAACTTGTTATTTCACAGTCGAAAGTTCACAAAAAGTTGCGAGGGAAACGGCGACTGCCCCGCGGAGGCCCTTTAGCGCACACTCTGCGTCAGCGCCGTGCATGTCGACACTGGTCGTTCGTAACGGGCAGATGAGCTTTCTTCTTGCTTCAGACACCAGCAACTCAATGAGGTTTGATTGACAAGTTTCTCAACGCTCTCTACTTAACTGCAGTTTTGTATTTGTCTACTTTCTGACTGGTAGCCAGCACCTGACGGACGGCATCGGTTCACAAAATACACTTGGAGGAGCACTCGTCTCTGCGCGTGAATTGAATCCTTGCAGTTATGCCTACAAGGGCAATATTATCGCACAAGTAGTGACGGCCACTAACAAGTGTTAGAGTTTGGGACCCAAGCGTTGGGGCCCTGAAGCCCCAATGCCTACCGTGTTTGGGAGGGGAGGAGGGACATGCCGGGTTGATTTCTGTCCGCGTCTTGGAGACCTGGGTGGAGTGAGCTAATGAGCAGTGAGAACCGGCAAGCAAGGTGAGGTAGCCAGGGCACGGGATGGGATTAGGGTGGGCCCGGGCGGTCGGTGCCATCCAGGACCAGCGGAAGGCGTGGCGAAGGTCAGACAACCTGTGGGGGGGCCCAGCCCTGAGCCCTGGGAGTGGGGGGCCCTGAGACCTGAGAGGCCCCTGTTGCTCCGAGTGGATTTTGTCTTTCCACTGGAAGGTACGGAGGAGAGCACGCAAAGGCTTGCGGCTTGTTCTGTCAGGCAAAGACCCCCCCCCACACCCGACCCCGCGCCCAGGGCAGGTGCAGGTGGTGAGTGTGAGCGGGTGGAACGAGTGCGGCTGAATGAGACCTGGCCCTGCTCTCCCTGCTGCTGCAGATCCACGCCAGTTAGAAGGGAGGCGTGGCTCCGAATGAGTCTTTATTTCCGTCAAGTTCCCCTTTTAAAGGGAGTCGTCTTAATGGAAAGAGAATAAAATGTTTCTGGCACTTTATCTTATTTTTGCTAAGACCGTACGGACTTGGGAAATGGTTTCCCCACGGTAAAGCGGATAAAGAGGTGAGAGGGTAACTTCCCTGAATTGTCTTGTGGGCAGGAGCCTGGGTTAGAACCAGGAGCTGTGGTTCCTGGCGAATGCAGGGGAGTGGGAAGAAACTAAGACACAGGTGGGGTGCGTGTGTGTGTGTGTGTGCGCGCGCACGCGCACGCGTGTGCCCCCGCTCTAGGCGGCAGCCCCCTGACTCGAAGACCTCTCTGATACAGCCTGGCTCCCTGCAGGCAGCTGGGGGGTCAGCAGTGAGCGAAGAGACTGCAGGCAGCCCTCACTTTCTGGTGCTCCACAGATGCTGCGATTTTTACAAGTTGAAGGCACAACCCTCCACCAGCAAAGAAGATTACAGCTCACTTTATTGCGATACTTGATTTATGGAGGTGTTCTGGAACGGAACCTGCAGGATCCGAGGTGTGCCTGTACCTAGCTCATTTATGGTAGACGCTCAAGTTATTTGGTGTAGATTTGGGTGGAGATGAGGTTCAAGAACTGGGTCCCTAGTGACCATCAGAGGTACTGCATGTACAATTTCTCCCCTGTCCTCTGGACAGGCCTTTCTCCAGGACCAGGGATTAGCACTGGGCCTGGAGCTCCATCCCAAAGCACCCAGTCCCCATTGCAAAGTGCAGAGAGAAAGAATACAACAGCTTAGCCTAAAACACAGTGTGATCGTGCCCCTGGTCTTATAAAAGCCTCTAAGGACCCCCTTCTGTCCTTAGGCTAAAATGCAAACTCTTTAACAAGGGTGGCAAGGCCCTTTGTAACCTTACCCTTTGAGGCAGGCAGAATAATGCCCCCCAAAGGTGGTCCGTGCCCCAATCCCCAGAACGACCCGTGCATGAGTAGAGTCACATGGCAAGAAGGAAGTAAAGTTGCTAATCAGCTGGCATTAGGTAGGCTAGGGGAGAGCAACCTGGGCGATCCAGGTGGGGCCAGTGTAATCACAGTGGTTATTAAAAGTCGAAGGTGAAGGTGAGAGGAGAGAGAGATGCAGTGCGAGGAGGGGGTGGCCAGCTACTGCGGCTCTGAAGGTGGGAAGGGGAACCGTGAGCTGAGAAGCGAGGGTGGCCTCCAGGAGCTGCAGGAGGCAAGGACATGCCCCCCTGGAGCCCCCAGGAGGAGCACAGCTCTGCCAGGCCCCGTGAGACCCACCTGGGACTAACAGCCTATGCAACCGTGAGGTACTAAGTGTGTGTTGTCTAATGTCACCGAGTTTGTGGCAGTGGTTGGAAGGTCGGAGCTCAGCTTCCAAACAGGAAAGTCAGCAGCGTCTTCCTCTGATTCCCCCCCTCTCCTCTTGTAGCTCCATCATCCATTTCTGTTCTCTCAGTGCATGGTTCAGTGAGAGAAACTTCCTAGACTAGAGCCTTCTTCCTTGTCCTCGGTGAGGGAAGTTATCCTGAAAATTACTCAAGACTGTGGGCATAAAATGATTCATCCCAGAATGCCCGTCAGACCCAGCAGACCCTGAAGGTTAAAAGTAGTTCTTACAGCAGGGGGAGGGCCAGGCCTGGCTTGGGGTAAGGGCCCTGAGGGCAGCCTCACCGGGACGACGAGGCTGGAACGGAGACGAGAGGACGTGAGGGAGGAACGCTGTCTTCATCTGGGGACCTTCCAGGCGGGGGGAACGGCAGGTGCAAAGCCCATCATTCATCACCTGTTAATCAGATAATTCATTTTTGAAAGGTTTTATTTATTTATTTTTCAAGAGGAGAAGGGAGGGAGAAAGAGAGCGAGCGAAACATCGGTATGTGCTTGCCTCTCACGCGCCCTCTACTGGGGACCTGGCCCACAACCCAGGCATGTGCCCTGATGGGGAATCGAACGGGTGACCCTTTGTTTTGCAGGCCCCTGCTCAATCCACTGAGCCACACCAGCCAGGGCAAAAATCAGAGGATTATTAATAATACTACTCCCTGTCCTGCTCTCAGTCTCCCGGTTCAATCAATGACTATCTGGTCAGACCTTTTACATTTGGGTCAATCTCTGTTCCCCAGCTTCCAACATCTTGTATTTGCCTGCTCCCCAATGTCTGAAATATTAGATTGAACCATATAAAATTGCCAATATGCAACCATTTTTGGCCCACAAGAATGTCAGCCTCATAGGTCTCAGGCTAATGCATTTGGCAGGGCCCCAGGCTGTAGCAAAAATGTGTTAAATGCAAGCATCCCACACATGGCTTGGAGGAGGCATTTTTTTTAGAGTAAAGTAACAGTTTTTATTTTAAAATATCAATATTTACAGGACAGCAGAAAGCATATACTTTGGCAACTCTAACTTCCCATGAAAAACTTTAGATGTCAACTTAAAAGTGCTATAGGACACAAGGTTTTTCAAATGCTCTGGGAAGTCCCCTGCTTTCCCACACTGTGTGTCCAGGTGAGGCTGGGGGACCGCCTGCAGTAAAGTCGCCTGGGAGGGTGGCTACTTCTTTCGAAGAAATGCAGATTCCTGGTGTCCGTCTGGACTGAGTTACTCAGGTTTGGGTTGGACCCCAAGTCAGTCAGATTTCACCGTGCACCCTGGATGGTTCTCATGCAAACCAACACCTAAGAAACACTACTTAAACAACCAGACTGGATTTTACAGTATTTCAGACATGGCTGAAGAGGGAGACACCTCACCCGCATTTTTAGACTGAGGACCGAACTGAAACAAGCCGTGTTTTCTCTTGGCCCAGCCTTCCTCTCTGAGTCTCACTGACCTCACTTCTACGCAAACGTGCAGGGAGCTGATAGCTGGGCCTTTTGTACGAGCAGGTACTCATGGTGGCCACCCAAGTGAGAGTAGGAAACACCTTTGGGACAGAGGAAGGCAGGGTATTCTGGAAACTTCTCCCAGGCATGGTCTGGTTTGAGCAGTTTTCCCTCTGGTCCCCCTAAAGTGTATGTGGGAGGCCCCCCCATTGCCTGGCTGACTGGCTACAAGGGAGTTCAGGTCCACACTCACCCCTGGGGGGTGTGGTCTAACCCCCAGGTCAACCGCCCTCTCAATCCAGTTGGCTGAGGAGTGAACGTGGATGGAGGCAGGCGGTCTTCCTTCTAGGCTCTCAGCTGCTTTGTCTCTTGTGTCAGTCTTTTAAGCGATGGCCCCGCCCAGCGGTGGGGGTGGAGCCGAAAGGCAGGGAGCTGCCACCTGGTGCGCAGCTTCCCCAAGGCTTTAGGTGTGCTGTGTGCATGCCCCTTGGGACCATTGTCCACGCATGTTGTACCAACGCCAAACTCCTCAGGGAGGACTTTTTGGGGGACTTGAGTTGTTCACCCTGGATGCTGTGAGTGTGTGTGTCTGTGTGTGTGTGTGGGGGGGGAGGGGGGGTGCCTGTGTCCATAAACACTCAAAATTTACCACAATCTTGATGAACTTTGTTTTCTCATTCCTTCATTTAAAAAAATATACTAGAAACCTCAAAAAAAAAATAGAAGTGACCGAGCCCTGTTTAAAACCTCTGTGAGACTCTCAGTCAACGTCACTGACCACGTCAAGGAACTGAGAAAACAGAGGGCTTCTGGGTGACCCCTGGACCCTCATATCAGCATCGCCTGCAAACGTGGGGTCCTCCTCCTGACCTGCCGAGTCAGAACTCTTGTCCTAACACCCGGGGCAAAGAGCTTGTGTTTGAAGCAGGTCCCCTTGAGTAACTTACGCAAACTCGAGCCTGACGGCACACGGCCGGGAGTTGAGGGGCCACTGGACACTGGATTTCCCAAGGACGGGAGCAAGGCTGAGCTTGGGGACGACGCCAAAGGCCTCGGTGACTGTGAAGGAGTGACTGAGGGGGACAGAGGGGAGGGGTGGGACAGCGGCGTTGGGTGGACAGCGTGGCTCTCCAGGAAGCAGTCTCTCCTGAGGCGACTGAGTGACAGCAGATATGTCTCTCTCCGAGATGTCACCTTGTTTGAGCTCCACAGTCACTCTGGGAGGCTTTCAGGTGGGCCAAGTAATAGTCAAAACCACCTGGCCAAAGAGGCAAGAGATAAGTGTGCTGTCTCCTGTCCTCACCCCGAGGCCCCCCCTTGCAGAGTGGCACCCCACTCCTGGTAACCCCCAGATGGAAACAGCAGAGAGCAACCTCCCACGGGGCTCTGCGGGTATTTAGCCCCCAAAGCTTGATGATGACTTGATAAAGAGTTACTGATGGAGTTCAGCTTTCTAGAAGGAAATGTGGAAACTCCTTGTGAAATCCTGACAGCTTATTCATAATTCAGGGTGACTTGCAATCAGGATGAAAATTAGCTTCTTTGAGTGCAGAGAAAGGAAAATTAAGGGTAGTTTCCTGCTAACTTGAAACAGGCCTTGACCGCATGACCCCTCTGCCCATTTCTTTTGTTCCTGGGCCTTCCGTGAGTCACGTGACATTCCGGACCCCCGCAGAGCCGGTAGGCAGGGCAGGAAGTGAGGGCCCGGAGGTTGGTTGGGACACACGGCAGAGTTTGAGCTCAAGACACCCAGCCGGTCACAGCTGCAACTTCACCGTCGTCCCGGGGGGCCTTCTGACACCTGGGCTTCCTGCTGGAGTGACCAGCGGGCTGCCGCCTTGCCGAGGTGCCATTCCCCACGTATTCATCTGTCCCTTGGCCCGAGATCATCTTGGACCCTACTTAGCTGCAAGCTTCCCTTTCCTCAAGAGTCCCTGCTTCAGCGGTTAATTCCTGGGAGCTATAGTGGGGCGGGCAGCACTGCCCTTCGTCCTGGGCAGCAGGGGCCTCGGACCTGAGTCCTGCCTCAGTGGGGCCAATGCATCACACATGTCGCAGACGCTGAATCACAAACACTTGATCTGTCCTTGTGGTCTAGGAAGAGTTGTTTTTAAAATGTGTTTTGTAACCAATTGAATGAACAAGAATTACCAGAAAGGGGCAACTGTATTTTCTGATGCCAAATGTGTTGTTCCAACACACATGCGCTCATCTTCTCCAACCCCAGCTGGGTGTCCCACGACTTAATTCAGTGCTGACACTCCCAGAGTTAGCGCAGGGCCCGTGTCCCAGGGCTGCCCCACTTCAGGCGCCATTTGCAAATGGGGCGTGCAGGCTTACCTGCACTTCTGCCCAGCCGACCGCAGCCTCAGGTGGCCCACATTCTCGCAAACACGATTTGCTGGGAATAACCAAGGGAGAGCCGAAGGGAAGAGATGCTGAGGGCATGGGAGGTGGGTCCCCCTTCAGGAGGTCCATGTGCTCCCCAGCCCAGAAGCTCCCTGACCCTCCTTGTTCAGGAGTGTGCCTCCAAGGTCTCCATGTTGGTGTGGCTGATTAAAGCATTGGCCATTGGTGGCTGAACTCAAGCCCCTCTCTCCTCCCTGGAGACCCGGGGGTGATGGTTCCTGGTGACCAGCTCCCATCCCGAAGCCGCCCCGGGGCCTTCGCATGAGTCACCTGAGCATAAACTCCGGTGTGGATGAGAGGAGCTTGTTATGAGTAATGAAGACACCCCTGCCACTCAGGAAATTTCAGGGTTTAGGAGCTCTGTGCCGGGAACCAGGGATAAAGACGCATGTATTTATTGTGTAAAAATTATACTACAGATATATGCTGTGCAGATATACACGGGGCTCCCCAGGCCAGGGGAGGCTGTGGGAATGGGAATCCGTGCGTACAGGCTGGGGAGGTGGAGATCACGGTGCTGATCCACAGACACCAGAGACTCAGCAGCCGTTCTGGCTTCCAGGGGAGTCTGCACAGGCCCTGGGAAACCAGGCTCCCCAGGTCACTGTGCTCTCTCCATTCTCCATGCCTGTGTGATATGGTTTGGAAGGTATTTAGAACTGCTTGCAGAATTTTAGCTGGAAAAGTGAGAGAGCTGGAGGAGGGAAACCAGCATGGCCAGTGAGAGTCCACCATGGACTTGGCCTCAGTCATGACCCAGGAGTCCTGTGTTCGGGCCACAGGTTCTCGGGAGGCAGGGCTGGCCCGGGGTGGCTCACTTAGCCTCTCAGTCACAAGGGCAGTCCTTGGGGAGCAGGCTGGGCCCAGGAGGTAGCTTGTTTGATAACTTCTAAACATGGAGACATTTGGTGTGTGGTCCTTTAACTGTACGCTCACTCCAGGCCCCTGGAATGCGAGGGGCAAGACTAAACAACCATCTCTGCAGGCCCGGAACTGGCAGGGAAAACACCCCCTCTTGCCTGATGGCAAAGACCTTAGGCTGCTGTAGAGAAACCCGGCATACGCCTCTCCCTATTGCCCGGGCTGCAGCAGGCTGGAATGGGCACAGACAGCAGGACGGTTCGGAACAGTATGAGGACCAGGAGGAACATGCATCCAGACCACTCTGAGAGGGCCCCAGGGGGCCCTTGGTGTCCTGCCAGGGGGTTGGTTAGGGCAGGACCATGAGGCTCAGAGCTGTGCCACCTTCACTTCCAATGTCCCTGCTCCCACTCTTCTAACAACCTAGTTTAAAAACTACCCTCTTCTCCCCAGAGTAGTCTCTCCCCAAGGAAAACGGTGAGAAGAGATGTTTTTTAGCCTGTACCTTTCGTGCGCACCTTCTGAGGTTCAGAGGCCCCTTCGGCGGAGCTGGTCCCTCAGCACCGGACAACCACAGGAGTGTTTCCTTAGTGTCAGGTCTCAGGGCATCCTGAGGGCAGAAAGGACGCCTGGCTGCCAGCAGCACACGGCCAGTCTGTGCTCAGCCACAGCGGCCGGGAGGGCCAGTGGCATCTCATGCCGCACTAGTTCATCTGTTGTCTAAAGTCAGGGACAGATGCGAGACAGTCAGCCCCAAACAGACTGCCATTCTGTGCAGCTGTGGGCTGAAGCGGGTCCCCTGGGGCTGTGTTTGCAATGATTTCCCAGTTGGAGGAAGGTGGTCCCCGTTAATAGCTGATTGGCACCCCATTGTCTGCCACGACAATTTCTCCTCATGGGGGCAGGGGGGGGACTTCTTTCCTGCTGGGGCTTGGTGTCAATTTTCTTTTCCGTTTCCTTTTATGTGTTTTCCCAGAAATTTTATTTTTCTCCTGTTCTAAATTGAGAAAAGTAGAAAGAAAAGGTATACCCCAAGCATATATAAAAACTGATTTCATTGAGTCAAATGTACATATTTTAAGTTAAACGTCTTAGAGTCAAAATAGAATAATTTTCAGGTGTACAAGGTGTGTGGGCTACACAGTTCTTCACTTCCTGAAGACGGCCACCAGGGGGCAGCCCAGACATAACAGGCCTTAGGTTTGTGACCAAGGCAGTAAGGATGGCCTGGGGGCAGGCCTGAGATTGGGCAAAACTGGAGAGGTTCGGAAAAGGAAAGCTACTAGGAGACCAGGAGACCTACCCTTGCCCTGGAAGGCCCCTAGAATCAGCCTGCAGAGAGGAAGAGGCTGTGAGGGGAGTGGAGACATGAGCTTGTGAGGCCGGTGGTAAGTACCGGGAACAGCTCGATTGCTGTTGATTTTGGAGCTATAAATAAATTCTAACAAATAGGCAATTGACATACAAGGACTCTGCAACTGGTGGAGTTCTATTGGAACTTGGCCCTTGGTGTACACGGTGGTTTTTAATCATAGCCCCAGAGGTTTGGCACTAGTCCCACTGAGAGGTAGGTCTCTACCATTTCCCCTGGACTATGGGGAGATACCCCAGTGGCGTGAGTTCAGTTCTAATTTGTGCAAAGGTGACTGGGTGTTTTAATGGGAAAGTGAGAGACAGCAGGGATGAGGAGTGAGCGAGGGCTCCAGTGAGGCCAGAAAGGGAGAAACCGCTAACACCAGGCAAGAGGGATGTTTGGTGTCAGTGTGAGTAGGTCCTCTGTGCCTGCCCAGGGGCACTAATCCAAGCCAGGCTTCTGCCTTCCCATCCAGGTGGGGAGACAGGTGCCGTCTGCTTCCTGATGATTGCATTCCAGAGCAATGGCTCTCGGGCCCTGGAGAGCGACAGTCCTGGGCTGTGGGAGACGCATACACATCTCTAAAGGGGCAGAGAGAGGATCCACAATGATACGCTTTTAACAAATGCTCCAAGAACAGGGAGGTCAGGGGCCCATGGGAACAAATATTAGATTCTCTTGGCACGTTTGGTCTTTCCAGACAGAAACTCAAGGTGGGCAGAGTTATCCCAGGGACACCGTCTTAGGCTGCTAGAAGCCAAGGTCAAGTCTCTTAGGGCAGGGGTCTGGACAGAGTCATCGATGCCAAGTTTTTGCAGTTCTCCATACGGAGCAGAGACAAGCTGGTCCTCTGTGTCCCATTGGAATCCTTGATCTGCAGAATCGGCAAGCACGAGAAAGTGGTGGCTGTTCCTACACCACTACGTTTGGGAGTAGCTGGGGATGCGGCAATAGTGTTGGGCTGGCCAAAAAGTTTGTGTCATTTGTTTTGACACAAATAAAAGGCTTGTTTTTCATTTTCAACAATAGCTTTGTTGATTTGGATATTTTTAGTATGTTGCCTACCTACCATATGCTGGAAACTGATCACAGTTAATGTTTTCATTTGATCGCTACCAGCTTCAACTGGTGGTCTACCCGACTGTGGAGCATCTTCCAGCAAGAAAACTCCAGCACAAAGCTTTGCCAACCACTTTTGGCACGTTCCATCAGTCACAGCACCTCCATACACTGCACAAATCTTATTTTGCATTTCGGTTGTGTTTTTATCTTTCTTGAAATAATAAAGCATAATATGCCAAAAATGTCACTCATTTTCTTCCATCTTCCATATTAAAATAGCTACACAAAAATTCACCACATTTTGTTAAGTTTTTATTTAAATGCATGCTGATATGACAGCTGTCACAATACAATCCAACCAAATTGTTCTGAGTGACATTAGAGACAACTAAGCACTACTAGATCCATCTTACGGAAGAAACCAATGAACTTTTCGGCCAACCCAATAACTGGAACATTGCGGCTCATCTCCCCTGGTCGGAGCAGCTCCCTAGCCCCTGCGTCTGACTAGTGAGACCAGCCAGGCAGTTGAAGCCTTGGATGGATTGTTCCTTCCATCCTCAAAGTCATGGTGTGATGCATCTTCAGCAACTGGCTGCTCTGGGTTCAGAGTGGAAAAGCACAACTCTTTTCCTTGGCACTCTGCTCATAGATTGGGTCCAGGATCCTGTAGTGCAGCGGGTTTGGGGCGTAGCAGAAAAAGCAAGTCAGCAGCCACGGACACTTTCCTGGCTGTGCCAGGAATAACTGGGCTAGCAAATGGACAGCCTTCAGGAGGGACTGCAGCGAGGAACTGGGCAGCGGGGGGACAGAGGGTGATGCCAGTGGGACACTGAGGCTGACAGATCCTGCCCTTTCTCAGGGCACATCATGTTCCCAAACACTGTAATTACAGAAGGGTCGCTTGAATGCTCAGGTGCCTATAATTCATTGTTCATTACTAGCTATGATGGTTGGACTAGCTCTGTGTGTTCATTCTGAATGGCTTCCTAATTTCAGTTTCTACCCAGAATAAGCTTCCTCCTCTCAGTTGCTAAAAGAACTTGAGCTGTTTTTCTTAGACCCTTAACTTGGTGTGCATGAATGTAATCGAGCCATTTTTACTGAGCACATATCATATACCAAGCAGTGGACACGGTTCTGGAAATAGAAATACCTGATGATATTTTCCCTCTCCTCAAAGAATCGAGTGTAGAGGAACGGCACGTAGGTATCATTAGCAGGTGCTTCCTGGCCTGGGGTTAAGAATGCAATGTTCGTGGTGGCTGAGAGTTAGTTTTTCCCTGTTCCTGTTCCCTCCTGCTCTGAGGGAATTCCTCTCCAGGGTTCCTGGGAGCAACGAGCTACCGTCTCCTGGGGACTGGTGCTCTTGAGGCCCTTCCCGCAGGCAGCACTGACTTCCTGGCCTGCGCAGCTGGCTGTGGGCACATTGCCCGGTTGCTCTAGTAGCCAAAGAGGAAGCTGCGTCGTGACAGTGCCAGGGGCACCGCCATGGCTGCCATTTGGGCGCCGTTGCCCGAAGTCGGCCTCCAACTGGACCATGTGCTCCCTGGTCCATCGTACTGCCTTGGCGCCAGGCACCACATCTCGTCACTGTGGAGGCTGCAGGCGCCATCACTGAGGACCCCTAGGCCTGGCAGCGTCCCACCAAGTTGGAGATGGGGTGAGCCGGGCTCTGCCTCTAGAAAGAGGAGCCCACAGGCTGTCCAGTGAGGCAGTGGGCAATGGCTGGTGGGGCAGTGGGCAGATAAGGCGGGAACACCCTCTTGGTGGCTTCCGTGTTTTCCCTTCACACTGCTTGCTCCAGGTCCTCGTCCTCTTCGTCCTAGCCCTGTCCTCCTCCCGTTCTTCCCTTCTTCTTCTTCTTCATTTCTCTCCCTCCCTCCTTCTCTCTCCCTCTCCCCTGCTCTGACCCCTCAACCCCTTCCCTCTTGAGCCTGACCCCTGGAGGTGTGGAAAAGGGTAGGAAAGCCCTTTTCCATTTGTCTCTGATATACACTCTCCAAGCCAGCTTCACCATGAGTAAGGATGCTATTTTAATCTGGCTAATTATGTCTATTGTTTGGTTAGAAACGTCATTTGGAGGTTTATCCCAACCCTCCACCACGTCACTTTTTCATTTTGCTTGCTTTGGTTCACGGCCCCCGGCTCTGGGATCGAGAGACCTGGGCCCCCGGGGGCTGGTCCGAGACTCTGTCGGAGTTGTCATCCCTCCTTTCCAACATGCTTTTGTCAAGCTGATGTGCTTTGAATCCTGATGTATCATTTTTCCCCATCAGTCCTTTTCTGAGGTCTGAATTTTGGGGTGAGCTGAGTTTTACCCCTGCCAGAACCCTGCTCCTCATTCCAAGAGGATCATTGTTCTACTGCAGTTTCTCAACTTCAGGAGCTTGGACCTTTTGAGCCAGCCAACTCTCTGCCGTGGGGAGGAGCCGTCTGCAGGATGTGAGCGGTGCCCCTGGCCTCCACCCACTAGATGGCAGAAGCACTCCCTCCTCCCCCACTAGCTGTAAAGCCAACAATGTCTCCAGACATTGTATAATGTCTTTTGGGGGACAAAACCGCCCGTGATTAAGGACTCCTCTAGAGGAAGATGGACAAGGTGGAGAAGGAGCAGAGAAGGGCCTGGTCCTTCGGGCAGGGAATGTGTGGGCTCCCCCGGGAAGCAGCACTGGAGCTGAGCCTTGTAGGACATGAGTGACCGAGCGGTCAGAGAGAGGAGTTCCAAAGGTGCCATCAGGGAGGGAGGTGTTCACGACCCTCTGTGGTGTCGTCTTCACTGAAAACACATTCCTCCCACGATCTGTGCCCTCACACATGCTAGGGATCACCTGCCAACAGTTCCTGGCACTCCCTGCCTCGATGCTTCTCATCATCCCCTGTGAGTGGGCTCCATGGCCACACGTCCACATTCTGCCTTTGCTTGTTGCACACGCCGTGCAGTGCACCACCTTTGCAAAGACTGGATTTCCGAAACAAAGTCCTCTAGATGTGGGTTACTTTTTCTTAAGCACCATGTCCACACTCTGGATAAGATGAGGCGTAGGTGATGCTGAATACACTGGATCGGTGTCGTGGAGAATTTTAGGCATCGCTTCAGATGGTCATATGGTAGATTGTCAGCTGTTAAGCACAGTCATTTGTGAGAAGAGACCTACGTTCTCTACTCCACCTGGGATGTGACTCCTCTGGCAACAAACAGATCTAGGAGGGAGGGAGGGAGGAGGGAACCTGCCAGGAGTATGGAAGAATTTGCCAGCATCCTTCTCCAGGGCACTAAACCAGTGGTAGAGGGTGGGAGTCTCACAGCAGGGGTAAATGAATCACATAGAAGCATTGCTGAGTTTGGCCATTTATTGATGCCACTCAATGGCAGGCTATGATTACAGTCCGGTTTTAAATACCGAGGTGCCCAGCAGGGCGCCCCTTGAGGCTGGGGCTGGCAAAGCAGCACAGAGATGCAGGGAGGCAATGGGTCGGGCCACTCCATCACACAACCATTCTGGAGGACAAGGATAGGTAGACTTGTGCTTCCCAACCATGTTTTTTTTTTTTAAATGATATAACTTAAAATAATAAGAATGCTAATAACATCAATACTACTTGAATTGGCAATACAAAAACCAGGAGTAGCATCAAACGTGTTGGCCGAGTCGTAGCACCAGGCGGTTCACGTCACGTGTTCTCTCTCTAGAAAGTGAGTCGCTGTGCGGTGGGCACCAGACACGCGGCCCCAGGACTTCGCCTGAAAGTCAGCAGGGAGAGGGGCTGAGACCCGCGGCCTCTGGGGTAGCAGTGTGCAGCTGTCACAGCTTAGAGGACTCTGGCCAACTGACTGGGAAATCATGATCTGAAAGAATAGGAACCCCTCAGGGTGCGTTTCAGAAACTTGATGAAGCTCACTGACACCTTCACCGAGTGTCTGAAAGCATCACTTGGGGATGACTCTGCCAACTGGGTGTCAGGAGGTAAGACGGAGGTTCACCGTTGTTTCAGAAAACCCATCACAGAACAAGTCATTTCTACAAAGAGGCCATTGTCTGCAGCACCAAATGATTTCTCGTTTCACTGTTGAGTCTCCTGAAATACTGTTTTCTCACGGTGTTGAAGTAGGTTTTGTGTTCAAGAATTAAACTGACCCACCACCTTTCGGAGAAGACCTAACTCTACCGCTGTGGACGGCAAGGCCAACCAAGCTGGGTTTGAGGACCGTCAGGTGTTTGAGCACCGGGCCCTGGGGCAGCCCTGTGTGGTTCATGGGGGACCCTGGTGTCTCTTTCTACACTTCTCAGCTGCTGTCCAAGCTGGGAAGGAAGGAAGGACATGGATGAAATAAGTCAACAATGTGGCTTCACGTTGGGCCCCATGAGCATCGAAGAAAGGGTGAGGACACCGTCTATGGTCTTGCCTCCGGTGTCCCTGATAACCCAAGGCCCCTCTCTTGTTACAATCACAGGGACCTCTCAGAACCCAGACGACCCAACGCTGAGGGGTGGTCAAGGCAACAACCACGTCAGCCGGCTCCGACAGCAAGTGCTGTCTTTATCCTGGGGTGGAGATTGACAGATGCCACACGACTGTCACAACACAGCCTCGATATGACGGGAAGTGAATGTCTGTGATCAGGGGCCACGACTCTGCCTTTGAGAAACGGGAGAATGGCCTAAAACAAAGCACCTGGCCAGGCTCTCCCTACCTTTCTACCGTCTTCACCACATGGGACATAAACAACGCTTTGTGTATTGGGAAATCGAGCCTAGTTAAGTGTGTTGAGGTCAGTAGGAAGCCCAGTTTGTTCCTGAGTTTTGTAAGACTGGTCATATCCGGTCTCTGATGACATGCATGACCTTGTGCCAATACAGTACCAGGTGAGATCAACCCGCCGGTTTTCTAAATGAACTCCCCTCCCCCCGAGAGCCTGCACTGCGCTTCAGGGACAGTCTCTGCGAACCGCCTCATTAGAAATAAATCAGGTTCCCCCCCTCACATCGCTAGCAACTTAAGCGTCTTCTCTCTAAAACTACTATTTCACAAGAGATTGTCATTGCCAGCAACGTTTACATCGGAAGACGGAGAATACAAGACGGTAATTATTATCTAGAAACCCATTTCCTGGCTTTAGGTAAATAGTTCCACTTTCCTCCTGTGTCTGGTCTATCCTGAATTGCATCCCAACCCCAGTGTTCTATGTTCCATAGAAATTTATCACAATAATATACATTAATGGCTTGAAAAAAAAATAAAAAAGCACATAATACAACAATTTTAGGCTTCCGGTATCCAAGCCCTGGAACTGGCATTGGCCGGCAACGCCGTTCACCACGCGTGTGGCCGAAGATGCCTGTGGACCCCCCCACGTCTGCACCTACGGACACGTTCGTTCACTTCAGTTCTGCCACCATCTGGTTGTTCATTAGCACCGTGTTTCTATAGCACCACTCTGCTGCGCGGATGGGTCACTCGAGATACGGGGCATGGCACCCGCGGGGAATGTCACCTGTGCCTGTGCATGGGTCTGCAAATGTGCCTGCCGCCCGCCACACCAAGGCCACGTCCCTGCCTTCCCTGCAGCCCAGACCTGGTTCTGCGGGCTTCGTCACCCGCCCACCCTCTCCCTCCGGCTTCAGTTCAGGCAATGCCGCTCCTCCCCAAAACCAGGACATTCGCCTTGAATTTGAGACCCGAGCCTAGTCTGGCTCCCGCTGAGTGGTGGGAACACCCAGGAGAAGCCGTCTCACTCTCATCGCAGTTCTGTGGGTCCCCCCGCCCCCCGGGCTTGCCTGTTTCTCCCAAACAAAAGACCCTCAGAAGTAACTGCTGGGTGCAGGGAAGGGTAGATCCTCTTTACCTCACTTCTGAGCAGTTTTTCTCCAGACTACAAATTTGTGCTAGGTTCTTGTGTTTAATACAGCTCACCTGGTTCTCTGAAATATTTTAATCCGGAGCATCCTTCTCCCAGCTGGGGTGGGCGGTGCAGCCGGGGACCAGGCTCTCCCTGCTGCTGTGTGTACACCCCTAGCAGTGGAAGACGGTTCACCCTGAGCCCAGGATGGGGGCAAGGAGCAGGCTGGGGAGGGAAAGGCTCTTCTGCTGAGGAAAGGAACTGTCCTGGGGAAATGGGAAGAATCAAGGCCCACGTTCCCTGTCTTATATGAGTCTAGTTGACCCTTGAACAAGGCAGGGGGTTAGGGGTGCCAAACTCCATGCAGTCAAAAATCCACATATTTACCTTTGACCCCTCGCCCAATGCGAGTTTCCCTTGGTAGCTGTGGGCTTTTGGCTCCAGGACCACCCCCTTCCCCCACCACACAGACGCTAAAATTCGTGGATGCTCAAGGGCCCTAGATGAAGTGGCAAAGACCGATGCATAGTCTACCCCCCACATCCACGGACCCCCAACTGCGGATGGAAAACAGTATATTAGTTGAAAAAAAAATCCGTGTATGAGTGCACCCATGCAGCTCGAACCCGTGTTGTTCAAGGGTCACCTGTTCTTTTCATTGGCTTTTTAAGAATTTCCATAGAAATTATCCTCAGCTCAGAAATGTCCTCTGTGTAACCTAAATCCCTTAGCTCTGCTAAATCCTGTCACTTCTGCCTGCTTCCTCTGCCCAGAGACGGGTCTGCAGGGATCAGGGACAGACTGAGGGGTGCAGCCGGCACTCCTCAGTCCCCCCCTCCCTAGCTGAATACTGGGCGAAGAGAAGGGCCCTCCCCCCGGATGAATTCAGGAACGTTCCTCAGCGCTCTCCCACGGTATTTTAAACTGCGGCCATCCCCAGCAGAGGTGGGTGGGGAGGATGGTTCCACCCCGAGGTCAACTAACAAGATACTTTGTTCCTTGGATAAGTGCGGCTCTGTTTCCTGATACTTTTGAGGTAGTCTGGGGAAAATCTGGTTTCTTCGTTTTTCTCTTTGAAGGGTGAAAAAAAAGACATCATTTCACAGGCTTGCCTCATCTGGCACCTTTCCCGGGGGCTGAGCCCCAGGAGATGCCTCATTGTCCTGGCTGTCAGGGAGCAGCAAGTGCGACGGACCCACCCTAACGCAAGGGACATGGTGTGGCTAACGGAACACAGTGGACTTTGTTTTGTTATGACCCCACGTTGGACCTGAAATGCACAGAGCGAAACCTCCAGGAGGTGGCCCCTGGGGTTAGAAGAGGTCACGGTCAGCAGGCTGCCAGCAGTCTGTGGTGGCGGCGGCTTCCTCCTGGACTTAGGACGCCTTGGGGTTTTTGAGTGACTGTGGCTTCCTCGGCCTTTGGGTGTGGACGGCGTGTGCCTGGGAGCATGACAGGCAGCACTGAGCCCGCACGGTGGGCACGGAACATTTCTGCATGGTTTTCAGGGTCTGGCAGAAACCGGATGATAAGTTGTCTTTAGTGCAAAGCACATCTGTGGGAGGAGAAAAAAGTTAAATAGCAAAGGTTACCCTTTGTAAGTGAGTGAGCACAACTTCTATTAATAATGGGAGACTTTATATGTCTGCGAAGAGAGGTTCCATAACAATCCATAATGACAGTGGACGTCCGCGGAACCTGTCATGTATCAGGTGCCATGCAAAGAGTTTGTGTTCAACTGAACTGTCAGTGATGATTCTTCACGCCCCTGAGGCAGTGTCCGACATTCTGCCTTGCCACGGTCACCTGGTGGGTCACGAATGCTGCTCTACTTCTGCACTTTGGGGTCAGCCCTGTGACTTGCGCTGGGCAATGGGATGTTAGTAGACACGATCCCCGTGGGGCCTGGGGATGTGCAGAAGGATGACCCTGCCCTGATGAGCTTCTGCCCTCACTGTGAGGACACGGCTCGGGCAGCCACTGAGCCAAGGAGGATGAGAGACTTATGAAGCTGATCGAGACCAAACCAACAGCTGGCAGCCAAGCCCACCGAGGCCTGGCTAGCTCAGCTGCACCTTAGCAGACCTGTGGATGCAGGACAAAAAATACACGATGATGATTTCAAAGCCCTGAGTGTGGAGGTGTGTCGCCCTGCAGTATTGTTATGCAGCTGAATGCAATGGTTTATGTGCATCGGTTCATTTGATCGTCACAGCAGCACTGTCGGGTAAACACAATGATTCTTGCTGCTTTACAAACGAGGAATGTAAGACCTGTTGAAGTTAAGTAAGAACTTGCACAATGTTATCCAGCTGATAAGTGGCGCGGTGAGATCTGGATCCTGCAGCTCTTGCTTTAATCCGTCATACCATTCAGAGAACCAAGCAATCACCGGGTTGGCCAACTACCCACTGCTTTCGGAGCATTGCTCAGCAGAGTGAGTAATGTGGTCCCTGCTGTCTAGAAATGTACCACAGAGCGGGAGGCATCAGACTCACACAGATAGTTCCCATCAGAAATATATAATTCGTTACCTTGTTCTGCTCTAACCAGCTCTGGCAAGAAGTCCCTTAACTGGGGGGCGGGAGGGTCCTGCTTTGCTCACACATGAAGCAGGGAATCAGACCAGATTTCTCGGGAACCACCACCACACAGTCTGTAGGTGGGTCTCAGACCGCCTCGCCCACTACTCCTGGTCAGGAAGGAATTCAACAAGGTCCAAAGCACAGCTTTCTCTTCTGTAAAGGGAAATTGTTTCAAACTTTGCTCAAGTGCCTCTCTGAGCTCCGGCTGTGTCTTTCCTTTTCCTTTACAAAAAAAGATTTGAATAGTCCCAAAGGAAAGCTTTTTTTCACAAACAGGCATCTGTCCTTTGTAAGGAGAACTGTCAGTAACAGTAGAAATAGAGGCAATATCCTTTTTACCCAAAACCTGGTGCAGTATTTTTGCCCGTCTCTGCTTTTTCACCTTCTGGTTATAAAGGAAAAAAAAATGCTTTTTATCTTCTCAGAACACATCATTCCCTTGCTGGTGCCTTTTTTTTTTTTTAAAGTAATTGCTGTCCTCTGTTATCTGTGAAATTCTATTTTGTGAGGAACTCTTCAGTGCCCTTGAGGACGGGCAGCATAACGATGCTCCCAGAGCCCCACCCCTTGGCTGCTCACTCTCTTCTTCCCGCATTGTAACAACCCGTCTCTCTGAAAGTCCCACCGGAATCTTTGGAACGGGCTCTGACATTTGAGAAAGAGTGCGTGTTTCAGCCAAGTATTCCTACTGAGGAAGGAAACTCGAGCTTTTCGCCTCCCAGGTCACTCTGCCCAGGGCGGCTGGCATTCTCTGCGGGGCCTGGGCCGTGCGCCATGGGGGCTGCTGTTTGGAACAGGGAAAGGATTCCTTCCTGGGCTTCTGGCTTTGCAACGGGGCTCCGCACAGCAGCCTGGGTGATGGGGCTGCCCCAGTCTCTCCTGAAGCCTTTGTGGATGCTGGACGGAGAAGGGCATTGGTGGTAGCTCTTTGCCCCCCTCTTTTTGCCACGAGTGGGTGAGTGCTCTGGGGCTACTTCCGGAGCAAGAAGGCAGAGGGAGTGTGGAGTCTGAGCTAACATCCCTCCCCTCCACCAAGCTTCTGCTGGCCCTTGGCGGGTCGCACAGACTCCCTCTATCCCAGCCTCCGGAGTGGTATCGTTACTGCCGCAGCATTCGCTCCAACAAGCACTACTACAACCTGACTCGAACTGTTGACATGTGTAAGCCTTTTCCGCGAAGGGTCCCAAGTGCCATCTCTCTCAAGGGTGTCTTCCATCACAAAAAGGGCCTCCTAGACACCTCCAAATTTCAACCCTGTGGGTGGTGGAATTGTGTCCTCCAGTTTGTGTCTGCCAAAGTCCTAATCATTGGTAACTGTGAATTTGGGAATATTTCTTCTATTTTTTAAAAAAATTATTTTTAATCATAGCTGATTCAATATTTATTCACCTCACCAAGTGATCACCACAACAGTTCAGTAACTGTCTGTCTGTCCCTGGCTGTAGTTACTGTGACACTATTGACTGTTCTCTCTGCTGTACACTACGCCCCTGTGACTCACTCTGTAACTGGCGGTTCCCACTTACTCCCCTCCCCTCTGGCAACCATCCAGTTTTTTCTTTGTATGAGTTTCTGTTTCATTTTGTTTGATCATTTGTATTGTTTTAGATTCCACATATACATAAAATCATGTGGTATTTGTCTTTCTCTGTTGTATTTCACTTAATATAATACTCCCTAGTTCCACCCATGTTTTCCCAATGGCAAGAATTCATTCTTTTATGGCTGAGTGAAAGTCCGTTGTATATATGTACTTCAGTTTCTTTATCCACTTTTCTATCGGTGGACACTCAGGTTGTTTCTATATGCTGGCTGTTGTAAATAATGCTGCAGTGAACATAGGGGTGCATATATCTTTCTGAATTAGTGTTTTGGGTTTCATCACATAAATACCAAGAAATGGAACTGCTGAGTCATAAAGTAGTTCTATTTTTAATTTTTTGAGCAACCTCCATACTGTTTTCCTGCATCAATTTGTAATCCCACCAACAGTGCAAGAGGGCTCCCTTTTCTCTGCATCCTCTCTAACACCTGCTGTTGGTTAATTTATTGACTGTAGCCATTCTGACACATGTGAGATGGTATCTCATTGTGATTTTAATTTGCATTTCTCTGATTAGTGATGCTGAGCATCTTTTCATATGTCTATTGGCTATCCGTATGTCTCCTTTGGAGAAATGTCTACTTAGGTCCTCTACCTATTTTTAAGTCAGATTGTTTGGTTTTATGTATATGTTAAGTTGAAGGAGTTTTAAAATATATTTTGGATAGTAATCTCTTATCAGATGTATCATTGGTAAATATTTTCCCCCATTCTATAGGTTATCTTTCTGCTCCTTTGCCTTGCTGTTCAAAAACTTTTTAGTTTAATGCAGTACAATTTATCTTGTCTTTTGTTTCCCTTGCCCAAGGTGCTATGTCAGAAAAAAATATTACTAAGAGAAATGTCTGAGATTTTACTGCCTGTGTTTTCTTCTAGCAGTTTTATAGTTTTAGGTCTTACATTTAAGTCTTTAATCCATTTTGAGTTTATTCTTGTATATAATGTAAGCAAGTTGTCTAGTTTCAGCAATACATTGAAGAGCATGTATCTGTCCAGTTTTCCCAGCACCATTTATTGAAGGGACTGTCTAACCCATTGTATATTCTTGCTTCTTAGTCATAGATTAATAAACCATATATGTGTGAGTTTGCTTCTGGGCTCTCTATTCTGTTCCATTGGTCTATGTGTCTGTTTTTATGTCAGTACCATGCAGTTTTGATTACTCTAGTCTTGTAGTATAGTTTGATATCAGGTAGCATGATACCTCCAACTTTGTTCTTCTTTCTCAATATTGCTGTAGCTATTCTGGGTCTTTTGTGGTTCTATATAAATTTTAGGATTATTTGTTCTACTTCTATAATAAATGCCACTGGTATTTTCTTAAGGACTGCATTGAATCTGTAGATTGGGGTAGTATAAACATTTTAACAATATTCTTCTAATATACAAGCATGGTGTATCCTTCCATTTATTTATGTTGTCTTTAGTTTTTTTCATCACTGCCTTATAGTTTTCAGAGCACAGGTCTTTTACTTCTTTGGTTAAATTTATTCCTAGATATAGTATTCTTTTTGATGCAATTGTAAATGGGATTGTTTTTGTAATTTCTGTTGCTGATAGTTTGTCATTTGAGTATCAACAATACTTGCTGAATAAAGTAACGAATAGAATCTCATTCATCTGGAAGAATATTGTCCCAGAGAAAGTTTGCTGGCTCAAATGGTCATTTGTGTCAACCTTGGGTCTAAGTACGGTCTCTATTACTTATTATTTTTATGGCCTTCTTTACCCTTCACTTGCCAAATTAAACAAAAACAAAACCCAGGAAGAGTGTGCATAAGGATTTTGCTTGGAGTTTTTAATCATTATAAATGTACTATGTGTAATATAGATAAATCTTAGATGTGTTATTTCTTAGCCCAGGTACATGAAAAGGGTTTTTTTATAGTTCCTACTATGGAAATGATTTAGGTTTTAAGTCATCAACAATTTAGATGGCACCTAAAGGAAGTGGAAAGGCCTGGAGAGCGAACCTCACGTGAATTCATACCCGATATTACAAGACGGACGCAGGAGGCTTGTTTATTGTGATGGCTGGAGGGCTGACAAGAATCTGGGCATCGAATGATTCGTCTTCCAGGCATTTTCAAGGGCATGGTGGACAGGGTGGGTGGTTGGCTTTTAAATCAAGAAACTTCTCGCAGCTGCTGTTTCAGGTTGTTTCTCCACGAGTCAGCGTGGTGCTGCCTCCAAGAGAAGCTAATAATTAACTTCTGTGCCCTGACGATTGTTGGTGAGTGAAATTCACTGTTATTGACACCCACTGCCAGCCAACCGTTAATTGCCATCTCTTCCATGTTTGAATTCAAGATGAAAAATAGCAGGGATGCATTTAAGCCAGTTTTGATTACAGCAATCAGACAGTTAACTGATTTTAAAATAAGTGACATTACTAGGCATGTTCAACCATGACTGCCAAAACTAATACAACATAGGGTTCTAATGCCTCAACATTTTATTTTAAATACATTTATTGAGGTGACATCGGTTAATAATAACATGTGCTTCAGCTACACATCTTCATAATATGACATCTGCGTACTCTATCGTGTGCCCAACACCCAAAGTCTAGTCTCCTTTGTCACCAGATGTATCCCCCTCCCACACTCCCCTTCACTTCCGAAAACTACCATTCCGCTGTCTGTATCTACAAGCTTTTTTGTTTTCTGGTTGTTTGCACTTTGTGAAATCATACAGTTCTTGCCATTTTTCCCGTCTGACTTAGAAATTAATCCAGTATTTCACTTAGATTAATACTCTCCAGATCTATCCGTGTTGGGGAATGGCAACATTTCACCATTTTATAGCTCCATAGTATTCCATTGCATATACATGCCACATTCTTTTTATTTTTTACCCAGTCCTCTGTCAAAGGACACTTTGGTTGTTTCCACGTCTTGGCTACTGTAAATAACACTGCAGTGATTATAGGTGTGAATACAGTGAACACTTTATGAATAAGTAGTTTCAAAATTTTCTGAAAGTGGGATCGCTGAGTCATATGATGACCCTAGTCTTAACTTTTGTTGAGAAGCCCTCCGTACTGTTTTCCATAGTGGTTGTACCGATTTACATCCCCACCAGGTGTGTATGAGGTTCCACTTTTCCACATTTTTCCCAACACTTATTTCCTGTCTGCCATTCTAACAAATATGAGGTTGTATCTCAATGTGGTTTTAAATTTCATTTCCCTTACAGCTAGTGATGTCGAACATCTGTTCACATGTCTGTTGGCCATCTGTATGTCTTCCTTGGGTAAGTTTCCATTTACGTCTTCTGCACATTTTTAACTGGATTGTTTTTTTTGGTTGCTGAGTTGTATGAGTTCTTTATATATTTTGGATCTATTGATCTAGCACTGTTATCTTAGGGTCTGCAGCAATAGGCTCTGAAGTGCAAATACAAATTTGCAAGGGACTCATTAAGAAAAAAGCTCCTGAGAAGACCATTAAGGGAATGGGGGAAGCAAGATGGAAGAGATGGCAAGCAGAGCCAGGCTGCCATCTCGGGCACAGCCCCGGCTTCAGCTCCCACAGGGGAGCTCCAGGGTGTAAGTTGTGTCTTATTGGAAGTATCATTGCCAAACATCTTCTCCCATTTGTTTGGTTGCTTCTTTGTTTTGTTGATGGTTTCTTCTGTGGTACAGAAGCTTTTCAGTTTGATATAGTCCCATTCATTTATTTTTGCTTTTACTTCCCTTGCCTTTGAGGTCAAGTTCACAAAAATCCCCTGATATTAAGGTCCATAAGTTTAGTGCCTATGTTTTCTTCTACATATGTTATTTGATTAGATCTTACATTCAAGTCTTTAGTACATTTGGAATTAATTTTTGTGTATGGTGTCAGGTAGAAGTCAAATTTTATTCTTTTGCATGTCAGTTTCCAGCTTTCCCAGCACCATTTACTGAGAGACTTTCCTTTATCCACTGCATGATTTTAGTTCCTCTGTTGAATATTAGTTGCCCATATATGCCCATATATGCATGGGTTTATTTCAGGGCTCTCAATTCTATTCCATTAGCTTGTGTGTGTGTGTGTGTTTTCTATCAGTACCAAGCTGTTTTGATTACTGCAGCTTTGTAGTATAGTTTGAAGTTAAGGCATACGACACCTCTGGCCTTGTTCCTTTTTTTTTCTGAGGATATCTTTGACTACACAGGGTTTTTGTGGTTCCGTAAATATTTGAGAATTTTTTGCTTTTATTTCTGTGAAAAATGCCACTAGGATTTTTGATAGGGATTACATTAACTCTGAATATTGCTCAGGGTATTATGAACATTTTTAACAGTATTAATTCTACAAATCCAAGAGCATTAAGTATCTTTCCATTTCTTTGTATCTTCTTTGATTTCTTTCAATGTCTTATAGTTTTCAGTGTACAGGTCCTTCAGAAAGCAAAATAACTTGCCAAGGTCACATGGACAGAAAGGGGCTTCCATGGGACGCAAACCCTTGCTCTGTGATTCCGACGCTGGATTCTTTCCACCTCTGAGGAGCTACGGCACGTGAAGAGTGGGAAGGAGACCCGACTCGGCATTCTGGGTCAGCCATCACCCCGCCGTGTCATCGCAAACATGCCACATAACCTCTCCAGGCCGCATCTAAGTGCACTTCCAATGACAAAGGTAACCATGTAGCATTTGGGATAGGGATGCTTTTAGAAAGTGAATGCTGACTGTAATAGTACACAACAGTCATGTTCCACCATTCAGATCTCCCTCCTTGGAGTTTTTGGTCTACTTCTGTGTCCTCTCACCCCCACATTAAGTCCCAGTGTCCCCATCTTTAGCCTCCAACACCCAGAGACTCTGGCCTTTCAGAGGACTCCCCACAGCCCACTGAAGCTGTTCTGTCTCTGCACACAAAGAGCCTTAAGGCCTGCAAAGTCACTTCCCCTGGGTACCCATTGGCCAAGGCCTGAAGAGCATGACGGTCCAGCTCCCTGGCTTCAGGAGCAGACAGCTGGGACATCACTTACATACACCCTGGAGCTCCCCTGGGGGGCCAGGCTGAAGCCTGGACTGTGCCCGAGATGGCAGCCGGGCTGTGCTTGCTCTCCCTTCTGTCTTGCTTCCCCCACTCCCTTAATGGTTTTCTAATGGTTTTCTTAATGAGCCCCTTGCACACACATTTGCTTCTCAGAGTCTGTTTCTGTGGAACTGAAAACAGTGCTAGACTGACACCAAGGGCCATTGAGTACTTGACTGGGTTTCTGAGAAGGGCGGGAGGGCCTCTGAAAAGGCTTTGAGAAGTGATTCTCACCTGTGTGCGATGACATCAGCACGCTTTCAGAAAACTCGGAGCATTAGAGTCAAGCCTCACCAGATCAGGCCACTTCCTCCCAGGGACACTGGCTGGCTGGCCCTTTGCATTAAGACTCCCGGCTCAGTAAAGGGGACTGACTAAAAACAACCCAGAAATCACACCACGTGGGACCCCTTATTTGTGAAAAGCTCCCCTCGCCCCTGAGCAGAGCCGTTCACTCACCAGCCCTCTTCCTGCAGGCCTGCTGGTTGCATTTCTGGGATTCGGGAGGTCTGGGTTTGTGATCGCACAGGCATTGGTCCTGATCTTCGGTTTTATCGTCCTCCGAGGAAACACAGCGGACCGTCCTCTTCTGAAAGCCACCTCCGCAGGAAGCAGAGCACTGGAAGAGAGGGGCGCACGGAGAAGGTCAGAGCTCTTCCCCAGACGCAGCCCGGAACTCCAGCAGAACGCCCCTCGCCCACTGTGGTCAAGTAGGGAAACGTCTCCATGATCAGAATCCTTGCTGGAGTCCCAGAATAAAGGCTCTAATCATTTGGAGATGTGGATTTAGGAAGAGCCTGTGCTATAGCTTGTGTGGACTCAATTTGTTTAATTTACTGTTGGGCTCTCTGTAGAATGTGTACAGAGGTTCAGTGACAAGTAAAATGGGGAAAAAAAATTCCTATCTGGACCCCGCTGCTTCAGTAATGCAGTTTCTCTGAACTGGTTTTGCTCTGGGGCTGGACAGCAGATGTGAGGAAAGGGAACAGAGCCCCAAAGAAAGCCAAGAGCAGGATAAAAAGGGGAGCGGGGGAGGCGAACGCTGGTGGAAGGGAGAGGAAATCTGGATGGACCTAGTGGGGCCGTGTGGTCTCCAGCCATTCCAACAGGCAAGGTCCCACGGTCGGGTCACGATGTGGCCGCCCGCACGCAGCTGGCCTGTGGAGGCAGCTCGGACAAGATGATGCCTGGAGATGCAGGAACATGTGTCCCAAGGTACCATGTGTGTGCATTTAAAAATTCTGTGTATTGTGGTAAAATGCATAAAACATAAAATTTACCATTGAACCATGTTAAGGTATATAGTTCAGTGCCTTCAGCACATTTGTGTTGCTCTGCAATCATCACCACCATCCACCTCTAGACTGTGTTCATCTTCACAGACGGGAACCCTGTGCCCATTAAATAATAATGTCTCCTCTCCCACCTGCCTGGCCCTGCCCCCAGGCTCTGGAAAGCACTGTCCTATTTTTTTGTCTCTACGAATCTGACGGCTGCAGGTACTTCACATAAGTGGAGTCATGCAATATTTGTCCTTTTGTGACTCATTTACTTCAACAGGCGTAATAGTCTTCAAGGTTTGTCCACGTTATAATATGTGCCAGAATTTCATCTTTAAGGTGGAATCTATTCCATCGTATGTGTGCACCACATTTGTTTATCCATCCATTGATGGACACGTGGGTTGCTCCCACCTTTTGGCTACTGGGAACCACATATACTCTTGTGATTTGCATTCTATTTCAAGTTTTATTACTTTTAGCATCATATTTCTTATACAACCAAAACCTCCCAGAGGGCAGAAACTAGTTCCTCTTTTATTGTCCTGCATGGCAATTGGATAAATATTAAACATGACCTGGTATTCAATAAATCCTCATTGACTGATAGGCCAACAAAGAAACTGCCGAATGGCAAATTCTGGAAAACGTGATAGACCCAAATCATACCAAGCATAGTTTCCAACCACAACTATATGAAACTAGAAATTAACTCCAAGAATAAAGCTGGAAAAAAACCACACATATATGGAGATCAAACAACATGCTGCTGAACAACTATTTTGTCAAAGAGATAAGAGATCAGAAGATTCATAGACACAAATGAAAATATAAATACAACACACCACAGTTTTTTGGATACAGCGAAAGGGGTACTAAGAGGAAAGTTAAGAACATTACAGGCCTGCCTCAAGAAACAAGAAAAATCCAAGTAAACAATCCAACATCACACCTAAGGAACTGCAAAAAGAAGAACTAATGAAGCCCCAAGTCAGCAGAAGAAAGGAAATCAGAAAAGGCAGAGTGGAAAGAAATGAAATAGGCAGCAAAAAAAAAAATAGAAAAAAATTAGTGAAACAACAGCTGGTTCTTTGAAATAATTAAACTGACAACCTCTGGCTAGGCACACTAAGGAGAGGAGAGAGAGAACACTCAAATAAAATCAGAAATGAAAGAAAAATTAGAAAGGACACCACAGGAGTACAAAGGTTTATACAAGAAAACTATAAAGAGCTTTATTCTACCAGATTTGAGGATATAGAAGAAAAGGACAAATTCTTAGAAATATACAACCTTCTTAGAGTGAATAATGAAGAAGCTGAAAACCTATAAAGACTGATCACTAGTAAAGAAATTAGAATAGTAAAGACCTCCAAAAATAACCCCTGAAGTCTAGGACCAGATGGCTTCACTGGTGAATTCTAACAAACATCCAAAGAAAGTTCAATACCAATCCCTATTAACCTCTCCCAAAATTTTGAAAAAGAGGGAATACTTACAACTCAATTTTCAAGGCCAACATTATCCTGGTACCGAAACCAGGCAAAGACAACACACAAAAAAAGAAAATTACCGGTAGCCAGTATCTCTGATAAACACAGATACAAAATCCTAAACAAAATACTAGCAAATCAAATACAACAGCACATTAAAAGACTCACATATCATGATCAAGGGGTGTTCACTCCACAAATGCAAGAATGGCTCAACATGCACAAATCAGTGTGATATACCATGTTAACAAAACAAAGATACTAATCACATGATCATATCAATAGATGCATAGAAAGCATTTGACAAGACACAATATCCACTTCAGGTAAAAATGCTCAATAACATGGACATTAAAGAAAAGTACCTCAACAGAGTAAAGACTATATATGACAGGCCCTCAGCTAAAATCATCCTAGATGGTGTAAAACTGAAAGCTTTTCCTCTAAGATCAGAAAGAAGACAAGGATGCTGCTCTCAACAGCTATTCAACATAGCACTGGAAGTCCTAGCTAGAGAACTTAGGCCAGAAAGAGAAATAAAGGCATTCAAACTGGGAATGAAGAAGTAGCCCTGGCTGGCGTAGCTCAGTGGATTGAGCACGGGCTGCGAACCAGTGTCACAGGTTCGATTCCCAGTCAGGGCACATGCCTGGGTTGCAGGCCATGACCCCCAGCAATAGCACATTGATGTTTCTCTCTCTCTCTCTCTCTCTCTTTCTCCCTCCCTTCCCTCTCTAAAAATAAATAAATAAAATCTTAAAAAAAGTAAAACTGTTGCTATGTGCAGATGGCATAATTCTATATATAGAAAACCCTAAAGTCTCCACCAGAAAAAAAAAAAACCTTATTAGAAACAATGAGCAAATACAGTCAAGTTGCAGGAAGCAAAGTCAATATACAAAAACTTGTGTTGCTATATACTAACAACAAAATATCAGAAAGACAAATGAAAGCAATCCCATTTATAATTGTAAAAAAGACTAAAATACCTAGGAATAACGTTAATAAAGGAGGTGAAGGAACTGTACATTGAAAACTATGACACTGTTAAATTAAATAAGACTGTGAAAAATGGAAAAATATCCCGTGCTCATTGATTGGAAGGATTAATATGGCTAAAACTGCCATATTACCTAAAGCAACATAAAGATTTAATAAAATCACTATCAAAATCCCAATGGGATTTTTCACAGAAATAAAACAAGAACTCTCAAATGTGTATGGAGCCACAAAAGACCCCCAATAGTCAAAACAATCCTGAGAAAAAAAGAACAAAGCCAGAGGTTGCACATTCTCTGATTTTAAACGCTACTACCAAGCTACAGTAATGAAAACAGTCTGGTGCTGACAGACGGACACATAGACTGATGGAACGGAATTGAGAGCTCAGTAATAAAAACTTACACTTACACAGGCAACTAATTTCTGACAAAGGAGCCAAAGACGCACCGTGGGGAAAGCAAGGTCTCTTCAATAAATGGTGCTGGGAAAACTAGAAAGTTACACGCAAAAGAAAGGAACGGGACTGCTATCTGACACGGCACACAACAGTTAACTCAAAATGCATTCAAGACTTGAACCAATAAAATACACTAAAGAAAACATACAAACTAAACTCATGGACCTTGATCTCTAGGGGTTTTTGTGAACTCAACCCTAAAGGCAAGGGCAAGTAAAAGCAAAATAAATGACTGGAATTATGTCAAAACTAAAAAGCTTCTGCACAGCAGAAGAAACCATTAACAAAGCAAAAAACATCCAAATTGGAGAAGATATTTGGAAATGACACTTCCAATAAAGGGCTAATATCCAAAATATATAAAGAACTGATATAACGCAACAAAAACCAATCTGGTTAAAAATGGGCAGAGGACCTGAATAGACACTTATCCAAGGAATACATACAGGTGGCCAACAGGTAGATGGAAAGATGCTGAACACCACTAGTTATAAGGGAAATGAAAATGAAATCACAGTGAGATACCACCTCACACCTGTTAGAGTGGCTGCTATCAGGAAGACAAGCGTTGGAAAGGACGAGGAGGAAAGGGACCCCGGGTGCACTGCTGCTGCAAATGTAAACCTCCATGGAAAACAGTATGGCGGTTCCTCAAGAAATTAATAATAGAGCTCCCATAGGACTTAGCAGTCCCTCTTCTTGCTATCTATCTAGAAAGTCTGAAAATACTTATCATAAAGATACATGTACCCATGTTCATTGCAGAACTATTCACAATACCCAAGACGTGGAAGCAACCTGAGTGTCCTTCGACGGAGGCCTGGGTCCAGAAGATGTGGTGCGCTCATACAGTGGAGCACTATGCAGCCAAAGTAAAATGGAATACTGCCATTCGCAACAACGTGGATGGAGCTTAAGGATACGCTGAGTTAGTTACATGGGAAAGGACAGGGACTGTATGAGTTCATTTAGGTGCAGATATAAACAGAAAGTAACAAACAAGAAAACAAACTGTAGGTACAGACAGCAGAGGTCACCAGAGGGAGAGGGGGCGGCGGACAGATGAAGAGGGTCAAGGCGTCCAGCACACGGTGATGGAAGGAGACTGCACTTTGGGTGGGGAGCCCACGATAGACTGTACAGATGTCATGTTATAAAACTGTACCCCTGAATTCATATAAGGTTCTTAACCAATGTTACTCCAACACATTTAATAAAAAAAGAAAAATAATATGTTCCAGGTAAAAAAGCCCACATATATGAGAATGACCAATGAAAATAACACAGTAAAAGCCAAAAGAAAACATAGCACATGCCAGCATTTGAACTATTCATGGGCGTGCAGGGCACCTATACAGCTATGAACAATGAAAAGTGCTAAGAAGAACACGGCGGCCCCTAAATATCTGGGGGCACAACATCTGGCAAAATACTGCAATGGTCTTTGTTATAATTATAACACTCAAAATACACTTACATAAGAATGAGTTACTTTCAAAAGTATTTATAGTTGAGGGGATCCATATATTGGGGCCTCTGGACTCCCCCCTCCCCAGCTGGGCCCTTGACCTTCCCCAGCTGAGAAGGTAACCAGCTTCATGGACGCACAGCCCATTGGCCTGTACCTCGTGCCCAAGTGGCGTGCCTCTCACCTCCCGACTGGGCTTTCTTGTTGCCAGTGAGACCTGAGAACGGTACCACCCGCCCACACGTGACTAACCCCTGATGATGGAGGGCGCTAGCCATCTGGGGGGTGGCCAGTGCTGGGAGACAGAAGCCAGCAGACTTCTCCTCTCCTCCTGCCCCTGGACAAACCGCCCCAGGAGGCAGTGGTTTATGCAACTTTTATTGACATGAGACCTTTCTACAATGAGTAATCAACTTCCCCTGCTATCAAAAACAGTCAGGTTGGTAATGCACCGTCACACGTCTGACCCTGTCTTCCCTGCCTCCTCCCCACCCCCCCTTTTTTAATCACAACTGCTTCCCTAGTGTTGTATTTCCTAATAAAGTGATCAATTTTGCCTCAAGTTTTGATTTTCTAGAGTATCCAGGATAAGGCAAATTATAGTGATGGCTGAATCTGTCATGCAAGAATTTTTATTAACTGTAATAATTTTATTAAGTTTAATAATTAATAAACTGGTTATTTTATTTATACAATAAGTAAATTCTGAATAATAATAAATCTTTCTCATTTAAAATTTAATTTTGTACCTGCTCTCCATCAAACTGGCTGTTGGCCTGTCCAGTTAACCTGTGGATGCCGAGAGACCTGGGCTCACTAAGTCAGGCGTGGCCTCCAACGTGAGGGCACCTGCGATTCCCACTTGCTCTACGAAAAGTCAGAGGCTCTAGGGTGTTCGGGCCGCAAAGTGCCCTTCCTTAGGCTTTGCAGCTCTGGGAAAATACTGGTATTCCATCTGTTATCTTTGGAAAGTCTTTGATCTTTTTCTCTTCTGAACCCAAGACAGTGGACACTGACCACCACCATGTCAGCTAGGAGTGAACTTGGGCAGACTCAGAGGCCTGTCAGACACGGAAGAAAACCGGAACCAGAACAGACAGAAACACACGGTGAGTCCATGGACCCACTGAACACTTCCAATGCACATACACACATTGCTTCTGAAACCAAAAGGAAGCAAATGCTTTTTTAAAAGACTAAGCTGAAGAGCACACAGCTGACTCTTACCCGGTCCCAGGTCCCAGTGGCCCAGCGGCAGCAGGGGTGCCCGTTGCAGGCTGCGGTGGACACGGGCCTCTTCGCCGGATCACAGGGGCCCCTCGGACAGGCCACTGCCCTCTCCTGCACTCCGCCTCCGCAGGACCTGGAGCACTGGCACAGGGCGGGGGTGAGGTTAGGTAGGAATCACAGGGTGACGTCTGCAGCCACCATCGCGTCTGTGGTGCCCAGTGTCACTACGGGCTTTGGCATCTGCCCTGGACCCTGCGGCAGCTGTCACGGCCCCTGACAATGGCCACTCAGCCTCTCGGACAGCAGCGGGGAAACGGAAATGAAGAGGAGGGAGATTGACAACGGGCATTCTGAGGGCAGGGGCAGGAGCAAGGAGCAGAAGATGCCAAACAGTTCAACGGCAAATAGTAGGTCAAACAGAAGGAATTCTGGTCAAAAACCTAAATGAGTCATCATCCCAGAATGGACGTTGTCATCTGAGTTTTGCCTTCTGGCACCAGTGTCTAGAGACCGAAGTGTAAAATGCAGACTTTATTGCGATCAGCTTGGACAGCTGAAATGGGGAGCGTGAACATTTGCAACACGATTTTTGTTTGTTCCCTGTTAAAATGGGACTCGGTCTTCCTTTCCCACCACAGGAAGCTGAGAATTAAATCGTCTGCATTCCCAGTGGGGAAACGGGAAGGTTTGCCCGGGGTTCCGGTGCCCTGGCTGCAAAGCCCACAAAATCAATCTGAAATGACGAGTTGGGTTCCCGAAGGGACGCAGAGCTAAAATGTGCCAGGTTTTTGCTCACTAAAATAATGTTTAGGATATATTGTCTCATCTTCCTGAAGTTTCTAGGAGGAAGTTAAATAATGCACCAAAAGTCTTTGAAAAGCACGTTGAGTACTTCGAAAAAGCTCAGCACTTTGAAAAATCTTCATTAGGGCACGGTGACAACCACCACCACAAAACAAATATGTTGTCAACACCTTGCCCATCACATCAGGTACCACAGAAAGTGGAAATGATGCACAAATAACCCTTTATGCTCAATAAAAAAACTAACCTGTTGCTTTCACAACATTCCAACCTTGAGAGTCAACTGGACTTTTTTCCCATTTATTCACTCTGTTTTTAATTATATAAGGAGAGGAGAGGGAACCCACTTTTGGGGCCCTTGTGTACACCTACACGTGTGCATATAGATTTGGGACCCCCTGGTGAGCCCCCTCCAGGAAAAAGGGATGAAGAAGATATAGACCAGGGGTCTTGGAAGAGTGGTCCCCAGACCAGCAGCTGCAGCAGCTTCTGGATACTTGTTAGAAATACAAAATTTAAAGCCCCACCCCAGGCCCCTGAGTAGGAGACTCTAGGGGTGGGGTCCAGACACCTGAGCAGTAACAAACCCTCCAGGTGATTCTGAGGCGTGAGAATTTGAGACCCGCTGGAGAGCAGACATTCCCGCAGCTGAGAGGTATCTTTCACCAGCAGCCTGGGCTGGCTGCATTCACTGCAGGGGCCCAGGGCCTCCGCATGGGGCGTGAGACACGGTGTGCAGACAGAGCAGCATCGTGGTGGCTCAGGGACAGCCCCTCAACATGTTAGCGCCCCAGCAGCGCCCCAGGATATACCCAACCAGCTTTTGCAGTTCCCGTCTCCACTGCTCAGAGCCTCAGAGGGAAGATTTCCAACCTTGTGGTTTGCTCAGAACAGAGAAGTTTACACGGGAGGGTGGTGGGAGGCCTTCCAGGAACAGTGTTCTGGGAGCAGGCTCGGGACTGGGGCTCGCAGGAGCTGCTGAGCAGTATGAAGGATACCTCTTTTTCATAACTGTAACTGCTCAGCTTTGAGAACCCACAAATGCCAGTTCTCTGACGGGGCAGTCAGAGCTCCTCTGCAGACTCCAGGGCTCTGGAAACCATCGCCAGGCTCAGCGAACACGAGTGCTCGGAGGCCTGAGCCCAGAGCGTGGGCTGGCAGGCACCTCCTGTTCTCCAGAGCTGGGCAGGGAGGAGGAGGAAGAGGGGGCAGGGGTGGCTGCTGCCCCACAAAACACCAGGCATTGGCCCAGAGGCTGAGAAATTGGTGTGACTGTGTGACCCAGTAGACAAGTCAGTAGCTTTGGGGGACTCGGTCTTCCACGGTGTGACCCGAACTCCGCATCCTACAGTTGTGCCTCTCTGTCTTCCCCTCCCTGGCCCATGGTAGCTTCCTCCAAAAGTGTTCTTCCTTTGCTCTTTTTCCTCAGCCCACTCTTTGTGCTCAGTGCCCTCTGGGCTGAGGTCTGCAGCAGAAAGGGCACAGGCACCAGAAGCTGCCTTAGGCCTGAACTGGCACCCCACTGGTTTATACTTTCTAGCTGCGTGAGCGCGCGTGGGTCTCAGTCTGCACCACGACATGGAATTAGCGAGCCTCCGATCCAGGCTGCTGTGCGAGTTAAACCAGGTGCTGCAGGTAAAATGCCCAGCTCACGGACACTCTCAAAACACGCTGGATGTTCTTCTGTTCTCCTTTCCCACCCTGCACGGATGTGTTTGGGACCAGTGTTTTGTATCTACAGAGACATCTGCCTATTGGCAAGTTAGATCAACATACTTCACCAAAGAAGGGTGCCCTTGTTTTCACGTGTTGGAGTAGGACCAAGACCCAGCCGGCTCTGGGCCCTCACAAAACAGAGGACGCAGGCCCGAACAAACAGACACATGCACACACGCTTTTTATTTGTGCAATGGTCTGGGTGTCTGAGGGGCGGAACCCGTGCTAGACTGAGTGTGGAGAGGATCTGGCTGTTTCCACAGCTGGATCACGAAGCCCGGGAGAGGCACGCGGGGCCCTGATGTGAACCGCTCTCATCCAAGTGGTCCATGGCCATCTCCCCGGCAGGGACCCCAGCTCCCCTGCACCTCCCCGGGGGAGACTCAGTTCTCATGAAAATGCTGACTCATCTCAGTGAAAACCACAGGACACAGGCTTCAAGTTGTTGAGGGGGTCAGTCTTTCCCTCACTGTGTTGGGTCCCTGAGTGGAGGGCAGGACACAGGCCAGGTCTCCCCTGACGCGCCTGGTGACACACAGACATGCACGCACGCTGGCCTGGCTGTGAGGACGGCGCACTGCGGGCTGTACCTGGCTCCAGGGCTCCACCCGCCAGTCCTCGCAGGGCTCCGGATTACAGCTCTTGCTCAGCGGGGGAGGAAGGCCAGCCAGGGACTGGCAGTGGAAGGGCCTCAGGCTCCGGTGGTCCCGGCTGTCCTCGCACTGCACCTCCCGGACCTGGAAGCCGCCGCTGCAGTTCCTGGAGCACTGTGGGGGTGGGGAGCGAGAGGAAAGGGGAGTCCTGAGTCCCGGGGCATTCCACGAAGCCCTGTGACTTGCAGTCACGAAGAGGCTCAGCTCTGTCAAGGGAGGTGATCTCCCTCACATGCTGCAGAGAAGGGGCCACTCAGGCTGCTCCGAGAGACCAGGCTCCCGAGTCAAAAACGCAGGCGTGGGAGGGTGGGGGTCGGCTGTCTGATGGAACCGGGAGGATGTCCTGTTCCTCACTCACTGGTCACGCGCACGTGGGCAAGTCACAGACACATACTGAGCCTCAGGTGTCTTGTCAGTAAAGTGGGGTCACAGCTGCTACCTCCCGGGGCTATGCTGAAGGCTGCAGACACCCCTGGGGCTGGGGCCCCTGCTGGCACAGGGTCTGTCTCACTGGGCAGCGGCTCCCTCTGGTGTCTGTATTCCTTCCAGGTGACCACACTGCCCACAAGGGGACCTCTCTGCCAAGCCACATCCACGCCCCGCTCCGAATCTTCCCACAACCCTGCCTCTCTGTGACTCTGAACGCAAGATGGGGCTACGCTTTCTCAAGTGAAGGGTCTACTGAGAAACACAAATTGAGTAACGGCTCAGGGGTTTGACTCACCAGACTGAGCAAACCCTGCCCTGACCCCCAACCCCATCCTTCCTCACCCAGGTGCCATCACAGAGTTTTCCCAGCCCATGTTCCCCGGAAGCTGTGACGGAGGCCCTGCCCGCCCCAGTCCCCCTCTTCCCAGGTGCCCGCCTCTGGGGAGCAGCCCCTTTGCTCTGGTCTGTCTCGGTGAGGGGCGTGGCCCAGCAGGCTGCTAAGTTCGTCAGGTCACAGCAAACACGGTCCCCTACAATCAAAGTTCGTGTGGCCTATTCCGGACAACTTCTCCTCTTAGCTGTCCAACCTCTTCGACTTTGGAAGTGACTTCATCCCCCACCCAGTTAAGTTTTGTCTGATCATCACGTGAGCCTCTACGGCTCAGTCTCCAGTCTGTTCAGAATGTTACTACCCGCCGGGGCCCTTGGGCTTGTCCGGTGGCGGCATCCTCATCTCCTGGCCTGGCCCGGCCCGGCCCGGCCCGGCCCGGCCCGGCCTGTCTGCGCACTGCCTGCACGCGGATGGGGGCCTGGGGCGGGTGAGGTGCAGGCGGACCCCTGTGCTTCTGCGTTATGTCCTGAATGTCCCTCCTTCACATTACCCACCAGCCACTGCTCTCCCCTTAGGCCTGGGCTTCAGTATCTCGCACCCCCCCAGATGTGCACCCCCCACCCCGCCCCCGGCCAGAGAAGCCTTCCTTGAACACCTTGAACCCCTGAGGCAGCTCTCCCTCTTATTTCCCTCAGCTCCTTCCAGCTTCTGTCACAGGGACAGGAAACTCGAGAACAAATTGATTTACTGTGTCCATCCTTCTACTAGACTCTCACTGCCATGAAGGTGGCACCCCACCTGCCCCAGTCACCAACGTGTCCCGAGCACTTAGCACAGTGCCAGGCACGGCAGAAAGGGTCCGTGCAAACCTCACGCAAACCTCCTGAACGAGGCATGAACTCCGAGGAAAGCGCAGTGGGGGCTGTCCTCGGGCTGCAGAGGTCTGTGATTACCACAGAGATGCAGGACCCCTTTCCTTGCTCTCTTAACCCTTTCAGCCATCACTTCACTGCATTCTTGGACGAGAAAATGCAGCCCTCCCAATCATGTGTCCATGGCTGCAAGGGACGATTTCACGGGCCTCCTCTCTACTGAGTGAAACATCACGCTCTCCTTCTGGCCGTGGTGGACTAGTCATAGCTGTAGGGTTGCAGTTGGGAAAAAAAATGCCTCGTAACCTTTCAGTAGAGGCAGATCCCAAGACGCCACCCCCTCTTCTTCTGCCACCAGGCAAGACTGCAGCAAACCACCTGGCTTCAGGCGTTGGGCTGCCGCAAGGACAGGTGTGGGCCTGGGCGATAGGGGGCAGACTGATGCTCTAATGCTCCCATGACCATCGTGGGTAGCCTCTCAGAAGGAAGCAGCACTTAAAAGACAGCTCCCCCGCCCCCCTGGCCAAACCAATTAGGGACTTCGTCTTCTTGCCATGCTCTAAGCACACAGAGAAAGAAAATAACTGCCAAATTAAAATCAGCCACAAAGGAAATGAGGAAGCAGGCTAATAATTTCCATACAAAGCAGCCATTTGTGTGACCAAACAGACTTCTGGGAAATAGCACATGGTTCAAACAAGAAAGCTCATTGCTAGGAAAAGGATATTTTATGAGACCTAAGTATAAAAGGGGGTTTTAGTTTCTTATTTTCTATAATCTGGCATGCTTCCATTGAATTTTCAAAATAGCATCACCCTTTTGTAAAGAAGGGATTCCCATTCAATGAAAAACGAAATGCGTTGATATGCCGAACTCAGTAATAAGGGAAGACACTCAGTAAAGCTACGACCTTTCTATTCCACTTTCAAAAAGTCTGATGCAGTCAGCACGAGGGCGGGGGCAGGATATTAAATCACTCCACTCCTGACACTCTTCTACCTTTGTGTGCCGAAGGCCAATTGTTATATTCATTTTCTTATTGCCCTACAGGAGGGTAACTTGTATTCACGTTTCCAAACCTGTGGACCGGGCTGAGAACAGGGCCAGGCTAACGAGAGCAGAAACACTGGCTCACCCACTGTTGTGACCGAACAGGCCTGCTCGTTCTCCAGCCGCTGCATCAGTGTGTGTAACAGACAGAGACTGCAAACCAGACTGAGACAGAATGAAAACACCCTCAGTGCACAGCAGCCACTGGCAGAGACAGACAGAAGTCACAGTGATTTCTCCCTTGTGTCGCTCTTGACACATGAAACGCGCACAGTGCGTTCGGAAGAGTACAGTGACATTCAGGAACGTCAGAGGTACGGAGGGCAGGAGGCTACGCACAATTACGACCCTGACCCCAGCTGGCTGCATAACTGTGGATCGACCACTTCTCTAAGCTCTGTTCCTCCATCGGTAGTAGGAGGAGGATAAATAGATGACTAAACGGTTCTGACATCCTGGAGTGGTGTGAGTATGTGAGATCACTAGACTTGTACTCCGTTTTGATTTAAGAACCCTTTCTTGCTCTCCAACTTGCATGCCAAACACTAAGCCAGGGTACAGGAAGAATTCTTTTCCGCTCCCTTCCTTATGCTAAACAGATTCCTAAAACCCTTAAGATCAAATAACACATTCCAAAAATTTTACATCGAACAGCACCAAAATTCAGTGTTCCATCTGTTCCCCCTACCCCACCACCCCCACTTCCTTCCTCCCACTTGTTGGGCGCTTGTTATGGTCCAGGCTCTGAATCCCGATGCAGCGGCAGGGAAAAGTCTCATAAATGAGTAGAAGTAACACAGGGTTTAGGTCACGAGTTGTCCATCACCTAGTGAGGGCACGAAGGAGGAGGTGGTCAAGTTCCCTGACGAGGTCAGGAAAGGCTTGCACAGAGGAGCCAAGACTTGAGCTGAATCATGTGAATGGATGTCCACTCGGCTGGCAGAACAGGGTGGGGGGCGTTCAGGGTGGACAGAACGGCACGCAGAGGAGCGCGGTGCTGTGGGGCGAGAAGGCTTGTTTGGGGACAGCGGGCTGGTCAGAATGTGAGAGCATAAGGCGGGACAGACCACGACCGAGAACGGTGGGGGCCACCACGGGGGCCCTCCCGGTCTGGACCTCAGCCCTCAGCTGGAGGGGTCTGAGGTCCCTGCTTCCTGGGGCCCCAAGGGCTTCTACCCAATTGGCATTCCTCTTTAGGGGTCCCTGAATCTGAGACCCTCAGGGGTGTCAAGGCAGGGTGATAGTTCAGACACACAACAAATTATATCGAGAGTAAAATACATGCAGTGGTTTTCAGTGTACGATCCGCCTTCCTGCTGCTCAGCTTTTGCTTTCTGGGGACGGAAGCTCCCCTGTAACCCGCAATTCTATGTTTTGACTTTTGCACATTGGACTTTGTTCCTGGGAACAGGTTATGTATAAAAGTTGGGGACTGTTTGTACTTAGCAAGACAATGGCTCTTTCCCTATTTAATTCACTTGTAAAAATTCACATCTAAAACCATGTAGCTCTGCCATCAACCATCTGTAAAATCCAATAAACATGGAGACAAGGAGTAGAATCAGACAGAAAGATGGGCAATAAGTGCAAATACATTAGCAAACACATGAACCTCAAGGTCATAAGGAACAGCTGCCACTTTCCCTATTTTCCAGCAAAGCTACAGAAAATAAACTCAACCACCACTGAAATAAAACTGCGACATTACTGAGGTGGAAAGACAGAACCTTCCAAGAGGAAAATGTAAACGTATTTCTAATTCATTTCAGAAGTAATCAAGATCTCTTCGACTTAACCATGGAAAGGGCAGAACTCATTCTCAGGAAGATAATAAAGGGATGGCCAAGCCACCGGTTTGCCAAACTTCAGAAGATTCGGGCAGAACGTTCCGTCAGGGAGTGTGGGAGCTGTGAGCGACACGCAGCTTTGGCGTCAACCCGACTGAGGGGTTCTCCAGCTCGCCTGTGTCACTTATTACACTTCTTCCACCACAGCGATCACATTTTTCATACAGATTTTAGTTCTGGATTGCCATGTGTCTTACACCGGATGTACATAGTTATTGTGTAGTCTTTCTTTCTGAAAGGCTGTAATTCAACGGACTCATCCCCCAGGTGATGGTTTCTTAAGCTGAGAGTATGTAGAACCAGCTAGTGATCAAGTGTTAGTGATAGAAACACTAACTCCAAGCTTTTGTTTCCTCGAAACAAAAGGAATTATGAAGAATGTTCTGTAGTAGGGGAAAATTCAATTGTTTACCTAAAGCTCCTGTGTAAGGCTGGGTGTGTGGTGGTGTTTGGCAAATGCCAAGGCCCAAGGTAGGTCAAGTGCTCCAGAGTTCACGGACACTTTGAGCACCTTGTCTGCTCAGGACTGGGGAGGACACCTGCTTGAGCCAGTCACTCGGCTGACAGGACTTCCTCCACGGTCCCTGTCCACAGGCCTCCTGCCCCTGGAGGCCAGAGGTGAGCAAACACGTAAGAGCCCGTCCTAGTCTTTACGGAGAGCTCAGTTTGCCCAGGGTTTCATCCGAACAGTCTTTACCCCTGACAGTTGTTTCACATTCTCTCTTCAGATCCTTTTAACAACCCTGTGAGGTGGAGGCACCATTCTCCACTTCGTTTTTCAGAGGCCAGTAAGCTAAAGCTCCTAAGAGGTTAGAGGAGTGGGCCAGTGTCCCATGCTGGTCAGTGACCGAGTTGGGGGTGGGGGACGCCGACCCAGATGCGTCAGATCCCCAGCCCAGTGCTGCTTCTAGGATTCCATTCCGCAGAACTGCTTTTTCCCAAGTCTGTCTTTGGGACAAACCTGAGGACTACGGCCTCGCGTTGGCTCTGGGCCGATTAACGCATCAAGAGGAAGCAAGTCATTCTGAAAAAACTACTCCTACTCATTGTAAAGCCAGGGATGCGAGTGTGAAGTCTCATTCTAGTGTCACGTGTGAGAAAACGCCCACAGCGGTGGTAGCAGGCTTTTCAGTGAGGGCCCGAGTGGTGCTAGAGACACAAGCCAGTGAAACAACTGCCACTCGGACTGCAGTGGAGAGCTACTGGGGCGTAACCTGCAGCCCCCGGGTGTGACACCAGGGGTTCGAGTGAGGCTGTAGCCTGCCCTGTCGTCCTGTGAGAATTAAAGTGTCTCTGGATGTGGGGTAGATGTTGGTGGGATAACATAGAAAATTCAAGGCAAAATTAGAATTCTTCCCTCTGAGAAAGTATCTGTAAAAAGGCAAACCTGGGCCCAGGCTGGATGGCTCAGTTGGTTGGAGCATTGGCCCATAAACCAACAAACAAACAGGTTGCAGGTTCAATCCCTGGTCAGGGTACATACAGGAAGCAACCCACTAATGTTTCTATCTCCTATTGATGTTTCTCTCTCATCAGTGAACATATCCTCAAGTGAGGATTAGAGAAAAAAAAATTTTCAAGGCAAACTTGTCAACTTAAAAGAATCTAAACCCTTTGGGATATTTAAGGCAAAGCCAGGGGCCCACCTTCCTACTCTAGGTTCCGGAGGTTTGCGTCTGAGCGAGCTCACAAGCGCTGATGGGAGTGACACTAAGGAGGCCCTCGAATCTTTCCCGTGCATGATCCCCACTCCAGACGTCCTCACGACCCGGTCAGTCATGTGGGAGTCGAAGCAGAGTCTGTCTTCATCATTGAAATTGAAGGTAAAATCTAAACCGACATTTCCAGGAAACCGTGGTGTATGCAGTATCCATAATGAGAGTCAGAAAAAACAAATGTCGGCGCAATTGACTATTAGTAGTTAAACAGCATCCCTGACATGAGGTTTATCTTTTATCCTGAAAACAAAGAGAGAGACATTTTCTCTCCTGATAGGACTGGGTAACTTGGGGGGTTAGATTTCTCAGCTGTGGTGGTGACCACATTCCGGCAGAACCTGATGGCGGGTCACATCTTCTACAGAACCACCAGGGGTGCTGTCGGGGTTCACAGTACCTGCCCCCCTCCCAGCCACAAGGGAGAGGAGACCAGAGACCCGGGGAAGGGAGGCACGGGCTGAGCAGGGCTTTCTGTAGGGGGTCGGGCCCCAGAGAGGGGCTTCCAGGCCCCTCGCTCAGGGATTTGTACCAGATAGAATTTCTAGGATTTTAACTGGAGCAACCTCTGCAAAGCGTGAGCCATTTAATGTGCCTGCCCTCTTTACAAGCCGTGTCATTTCCACGGAGAGAATTAGTCCTGGTGATGGGAACGTGGGCCTTTAGGACTTGCTCAGAGATAGAAGAGGTTTCTGGTGGCTTTTTCTGGGTATTGAAGAGAATTTATAGCCAAGCATCTAGTCCCTGTTGGCCCCTGCTTTGGCAGAGAAAGAAACAAGAGCCAGCGTTCACCCCTGAAAGAACAATGGCGTGCAAACAGAGAAAGGGAGGTTGGCGGGGGATGGTAGACCAAGAAAAGCCCAGTTGATTTTCTCAGGGAGCCGTCCCACTTCCCCTTCCCTCCCCCAAATCAGAGTCTCGCTCTGGGAAGCGCAGCCTAGAGCAGGTACACACCATCCCGCGCTCTGTCTGCCACGTAAGGCAGCCACGGGAACCAGAGCTGTCCTGGGAGACACTTCACAGCACCGCTTGTTGGGGGACACGAGCTCTCCCTACATGAGGACCCCAGCCCCACCAGACCCCTGGGTAGCAACTGCTTTTCCCTTCTGTGTCAAGGCTGCACAGGGAAACCGGCTGCCCAGAGAGAGGACAGGGGCCTGATGGGCATCCTAGGGTTGGGCTTCCTTGGCAAATGGGTGTATGCACGCATGCTCCCACCTCTGAGCCGCTGCCTGCCAGGTGACTCTCAACCCAACATGGGCCAGTGTGTCACAGCCTGGGTGAATAGCCCAGGGCCGGCTCCGCCCCATCCAGGGTGACAGGGCTGCTGGGCCTGGGTAGTGCCCCAAAGCCCCAAGGCCAGCTAACCCTAAAAGCCAGTGCAGCCTTTACAGGAACTCTGTGGAAAGCACAATGGAACCAGTAACCACTGCCCGATGAGCAAGGACGGTACAGGAAATATACTTTAAAGACCAAATTCTTCTTTATGGCTCAGCTTTCTTTTTATCCTGAGTCTGGCAGATTGGAGGTGGAGCTTGCTTTGGGAGCACCTGCTGGGCCATGATCATGTTTAACTATTCATTCTAATGCTAAACTTCAGTAATCTAGAAATAGCATTGCATGCTGGACAAGCAATTAATTATGCAAATTTAACTCCCTCCCCTCCCCCTCCCCAGCCCCACTTTGTCTGGCAAGGGAAAGGACAGGCCGATAAGAACACGTGGGCTCAGAGTTCAGCGGGGAGAGGAGAGGGAATTTCAGGGGAATTTCAGGGGAAAAGGGGAAGGGTTTGCAGGAACAAGTATAAAGGACACATGGATAAAAACTAGGGGCGGGTGGAAATAGGAGGGAGGAAGGGAGGGCTGGGTAGGTGGGTTGGGATGGGAGTAAAAGATAGAAAATTGTACTGCAACAACAATTTAAAATTTTTAAAAGAACACGTGGGCTAAGAAAATCTCTGTACTTGTTCTAAGACTATCGTGCACAAGGGTAGTGGGTCTGGGGCAATGCCTGTGACGGACTCACCCACTGTTTTACCAAAGAAGGGAGGCGGAAAGGAGGGAGGAGGGGAGGCGAGAAATCTACTTTCTTAGCAAATGCTTACAGAAGACCCCCGCCCCTGCACACCACTGGGCCTAGGAAGTTACCTTGCTCCAGCTGCCCACTCTCCAGCTGGCACAGGGATGGAGGTGGCATCTCTTGGCGGGGTCAGGCTTCTGAATGGCAGCACAGTCGGTGTCCACCTGGGTGCTGCACTCCACGCGGCGCCAGGAGGCCCCCAGCCCACACGTGGTGGAACACTGTGGTGGGGGACAGAAGACAGAGCTGAGCGCCCCTTCCTCAGACACAGCCCCCCACACCCTGCCCTTGGAGCTTTTAAACAACCCACGCACCGGGGCCCTGCCCCAGGCAAATAACCCGAATCTCCCCTCAGGTAGGGCCAGGGCACCAGTAATTTAAATGATCTCCCAGGTGGTCCTCATAAACAGCGGGGCTGAGAATGCCTGACGTCTGTGGGAGGAAAACCCAATGCAAATTAGTGTCTGCTTCCCTTTAAAAATGCTGCGGGCTTGAGTGCCAAACTGCCACATTTCATACCAATTCTGTTCCGAGTGGACATCAGAACCAGGCACCTGCCTCTTACCAGCTCATACCCGCACCTCACTGCAGTGACGTTACCTGTTAGTCCTCTCCGTCACAAACTGTGATAGAGGCAGGCATTCTTATAAAGAAACCAAGGCTGGGAAAGCTGGCTTGCCCAGGGAGGAAGACTAGGATTTTCTGCCTCCAAAATGCAGTATGATCTTGTTACAGCTGTTCTTCTCAGCCTTGAGTGCCCACGGGCACCACGGGGACACCAGGCTAGACGCAGGTTCCGTCCCAGGAGGCCTGGGCTGCAGCTGGAGAGCTCGAGTTTCTAACTAGGTCCCAGGTGATACGGATGCTGAGGTCCTCAGACAACACCAGGGGTTAGAGAGAGGCCACAACGTTTCACTACTTGACTCCCTGGTGGTGAACAAATCAATCGCCTTTTCCTACATGTACAGCCCATTCCTCAGAAGATGTTTTCATTTATTTACAATTCTGAAATACCTCAGGTTTAGCAGTGGGCACCTTGAAAACTAGACAAACCTTCCCCTCATCAGTTCTTTTATTCTACATCCTGATTCTTCCATAGGACTGCTCTTTCTTGCACTCCCCCACGCCTGCCCACCCTCAGGGGGGTGCTGTTCCTAAACATGTACAGCACAGCTCTGGGCTGTCAAAGGGGTGGGAGTTCCATCTACGATGGTTTTGGAAGTTTCTTTTGATGAGTTATAAACAGAAACCAGTCTTACATTTCTCTTGCTGTATTTTCACCCTCCATGTAACGTCACACTTTACTTTGTGCAAGTTCTTGTGTTATAAGACGTGTACAACACAACAGCATTCCGAGGTAGATGAAGTTATTATATTGTACAATAATAAAAGGGAAGAGTAGAACACAGCCTAGGTTATCAATATTTCCAGTCCACTCATGGAGGTAATCTCTCCTCCTCCTTAAAGCTGTTTAGGGTTTGGTTTGTATCTCTCCTAAGTTTCTACCACCTCCTCCTCTGGACGACACTATGTGTACATAAGGAGACAATAACAGCTGAAGTGCATTGACCCCTGACCCCTGGTGGCCCAGGTGCTCACACCCATGTTCTTTGCTATGGGACTTTGCAGCTCCTCTCATCAGGCAGTGGACTGCATTGGGTTGGCCAAAAAGTTCATCTAGTTTTTCCCGTGTGATGGCTCTAGTAGTGCTTAGTTGTCTTGAACTTCATTCGAAACAATTTTAGATTTTATTGTGACAGCTGTCCCACCAGCGTACACTTAAAAAAACTTATCAAAGTTGGTGAATTTTTGTGTAGCCATTTTAATATTGAAGATGGAAGAAAATATGCAACATTTTTGGTGTGTTATGCTTTATTATTTCAAGAAAGGTAAAAGCATGACTGAAACACAAAAAGAAGATTTGTGCAGTGTATGGAGAAGGTGCTGTGACTGATGGAACGTGTCAAAAGTGGTTTGTGAAGTTTCTTGGCACTACTGACACTGTGGCCAAATAATTCTCTGCTGTGGGGCTGTCTCATGCATTGGAAGGTGTTCAGCAGCACCCCTGGCCTCTACCCACTGGAAGCCAATAGCAGGAGATAGCCAACACACTCAAAATATCCAACTCAATAAAGTCATCGGTGAAAATGAAAAATGTGTTTTTTATTTTATGGAAAAAAAACTAAACAGACTTTTTGGCCAATCCACTATTTCCCCAGCTCTTGAATCAGGACTGTGCTTTCCACTTTGGCCAATAAAATGCAGTGAGCGATGTTGCACAGTTCTCAAGCGGCCTTGCTTGTTTTGGTCCTCTCTCTTGGACCCCGTCCCTGCCCTGAGAATGCAGCTGGGCTAGCCTGCTGCAGCACAAGAGATCATGGGAAACAGGGCCGGGCGACCCAGCCAAGGCCATCCCAGCGCGGCCAGCCTTCAGCCAACACTCCAGCAGATTCATGACAAGCCAAGCTGAGATCAGCTAAGCTCAGCCTAGATCAGCAGAAGCCCCCAGCCAACCCACAGACTGGTGAACAAAAACAAATATTCACTGAGGTGTTGTGGTGCTTTGCTATTTAGCATTATTGTGGCAACAGACCATTGATACAACAACATAAAAGGCATTTTCCCCACATTTTCTATCACCTTCAGAGAGGCAGGGTACAATTAAAGGTCTGCAGTTGGCTAATTGTGTGACCTTTTGCAGTTTCCTAACTCCCCTAGCCTGAAAAATTGGTGGGAACGCTTGGACCTCCTTCACAGGGCTGTCGTGAGGACCACAGAGGTGCCTTCTCATCTTCAGGATCAGGAAGGGCCTTATGGAAGAAGCAGCTCGAAGGCTGATACTGAAGAACAGGTAGGGTTTAAAATGGCAGAAGGTTTCAGAGAAACGAGTTCAGATTTATGGAAGCTTCAGGGGGTTGAGGAAAAGCAGGAAGCGTTGGGTTTGAAAGCTGGATTACGTGGGGTTGGGAAGTCCATTTGGATGCTAGAGTGGATTTTATCTGCTCTGATAAGTAACGAGGAGACATTAAAGATTTGTGAGCAGGAGTTTGGAATGGCCAGAAAATTCCTTTGGGAAGACGAATCTGGCAGTCCGCCACCTCCTGTGCTGATGTATGGAAAGCGATGGAGACAGCAGAGACCGAAGAGCACAGACCGGCAAGGAGGTGTCCGGCAGGTGGCCCACACAAGAGGGTCCTTCATTCTTGACCACTGGGGCACCAGTGGCATTTTGCACGGGACACTTCTTCCTTACAAGGGACTCCCCCGAGTGTGGCAGGACCTCTACCATCTTGGTAGATGTGGAATGCTAATAGCAGCTCCTCCCCCCATCATTGCATAAAAGCATCCCCACTCTTTTCTGAATGCCTCCTACCATTTCATGAGATTGGAAAACACTGGCCCTACACTAACAGGAAATAAAGAGGAGATGACAGAATGATGAGACGACACTGACAGAAAAACTATGGGGGCGCTGTTAGTAGCAAGGGGCAGATTGGTATCAATGGTGATGCCGGGGTTTCTAAGACTTGGTGATGGAGAGGATGGAGTGACCACATTATGGGGGGGAGGGCGATCCTACAGAAACAGCTTCCGAAAGAGGCAGAATAAAAAATTAGGAACAATGGGACCTTCGAAACCCTGAGTTTTCCTTCCGAGTCCTGATCCTCTCGGACAATTCTGTGTCCAACACTTTATTTCATCAGCGGCACAAAGGGAGCGGGCCCGGAGCCCGGTCGTGAAGGAAACCCCGGCCAAGTGCGGGACTGGGCTCCAGACTTGCGGCTCTGGCGAACTGCCGTCTGGGCTGGCTCCCTTTTCCAGACAACTCCCTGGAGCTAACAGCTCTCAGTGGCTCCACTACGGCTGCCAAACTTTTGTTGAGCAATGATGCATTCAATAAGGCAGTTTATTTCTGTCGAAGTCACATGATGACATTGGAGATAGAATTAATTCTGTGTGTCTTGACTGACCTCTGGGCTCAAAGACTCATCAGGTTTGAAGTGTACTTTTATTTTGGTTTCGTTTCTTTGGATATAGTAATTTCTCATAGAATCCACGAATATTTAGCAATTAATTATCACACGTTAAATATCTTCAGGACAAAAACATCAGAACACATTTGCATTTAATAATTCTACAGCTGCTTTGGGATTTGGGGATTGGATGAAAAGATGAGGTTGGGAAAAGAAACTACTTTCTGGGCCATCCTAAGGCTGCTTTTTAATCACACCTTTGTATTCCCTTGTGGACAGAGAAGGGCTTGTCCTTCCTTATGAACAGTCCCCTGATGCAGGGACCCCTCTGTCTGCGGATGGTGACAGCTTCTCACAGGGTCTCCCCTCTGGATTGCAGTTGGGCACCTCCCTGCACTCAACATAAATGCTCTGCTCCCCACAGTCACCAGTGACCTGCTCATGGTCAAATCCATCACGTCCACTGCCAGCCTGCATGTTCCTAGATATCCATAGCGCCATTTCTCTTGGTTTACATCTTAACTATTAGACTACTCCTTACTAGTCTGCCACATGGGAGCTGTTTGTTAGCCGGCTTCTTGAGTGCTGGTGTCTCCTAGAGTCCCATCGCCTCTTGGCATCCTGCAGGTTAATGGGTGAGCTGCTTCCCTCTCAAGGCTCTAACCTCTACCTACTGGTCTTGCCCACCGAACCTTTCCTCCAGGTTTCACCCCTCCCGAGACTCTCAGACCCAAACACACAAACTCCTGCTGCCCATCATCTGGCTGTCCCAGAGGTACCGCCAGGGTAACTCGGTCTGTAAGTAAAGCCACCATCCCTCCTTTCTTTGCCTCTGTCAGGACTCACTCCTCCTATGTAATGTGCGATATCTCAGTTTACAGGAGCTCCACCTGACAGACCCCAGGATTCCAACCGAGCAGTCACGGCAGACTCCTGTCCCCTCCCCTTCACGCCCCACATCAATTATTCACGAAGCCCTACTGATGTGAAGTTCTAAGCAGGGGTGCCCAACTCCCGCAGTGGGCCCAGGATCGCTCAAAATGCAGTCCAACACGAACTTGTAAATTTACCTAAAACATGATGAGATTTTTGTGTGATTACATGTTGCAATGTATTTAATGTGTGGCCCCAGACAACTCTTCTTCCAGTGTGGCCCAGAGACGCCAAAAGTTTGGACACCGCTGCACCTAAAGGTATTCTGAATTTATCTTCCCCTTGTTATCTGAGCATTCTTGTCAGAGTTCTCACGCCTCGGCCAGACCACTGCAGGAACCTCCCAACAGGTCAAATCCCTCGTCCTCACTGCGTCCAGAATGAGCTTCCTCAACCACACACAGGGCTGTGTCATGCAGTGGCAGAGATGGCTAGATATCCACTACCATAAGCTTCCCTCTCTTCTTCTGGGGCATGTCATTAGAATAAATTTCTCAGCTGCCTTGCAGTTGGGTTGGGTCACGTGACCGAGTTCTGGACAATGGAGTGTGAGCAGAAATATTCTGTGCCCCCTTCAGGCCTGGCCCATAAAGCCCCCTACAGGAACACCTCTGTGCTCTTCTCCCTTCCTGAGACTCGGATGGTGACCCAGGGCAAATCTGAGGAGAGGAGGATGGTGGCAGGGCCCTTGTCAGCCCGGATTCCCGAATGACTGCATGGACCAGAGTCTCATTCTCTGTAGCCACCATCGCAGGTCTGGAATTCCCTTGTATTAGTATGTGAGTGAGAAACCAACTTCTGTTGTAGGGAACTGCAATATGTATGGCTCAGTCTGTTACAACAGCCTAGTCGTGTGTGTGTGTGTGCGCGTGCACGTGTGTGTGTGTGGTTTCTAACTTCATATACATACAGTACACATGTCACACTCTGATTATTCTGACATCAACTCTATACCTAAGTCTGTTAGCACCTACTCTTTCATATGCTGTTTGACTAGGTTCTCCTCTTCTCAATGCCCACCGTGGCTTTAGTTGTAGGTACTTTCAGACTACATCTCTGTGAACTAATGAACAAAATCACACAAACTAACTAGTAGCCTCAGTTTCCATACCATGTTCTCTTTGTCTTTGAGTCTACAGAGGCTGCACACTGCCCAGACTGTGTTGACAGACGGAGGACCACAAGCCCATTTATCTGTCCTTTAGGGATGCCCCATGTGTTTGGAAGGAAAGGTACATTTGAGGGTCCCACTTTCCAGTACATCCTTTCAAGGACATCACTCACAAAGCGGAAAGAGGTCAATTTCATTTCCAGGCTGACCCTACTGTGGTGACAGTATAGGGGCCATTTCGCTCTGTGAGCTCAAAAGGAACCATGGAGCCCTCAACGTTATGGTAAAATACTTTCTTGTGAACTTTGTGATTTTCTCAACTGTCTACCCAGGGTCACCTCTCAGCCAGAATTGTTTCTGTGCCATCTGACCAGAGAAGAAACTGCTACAACAGAAGGCAGACAGAGTGGTGGTATTTCCTCATTGGCAAAGCGATGGGCCAGAGGCTCCGAGGTCTGCCTGCCTGGGGCCGAGTCCCTGCCCCACCACGCGGGAGGGTGTGGGATCCTGGATGGCTCTCAACTCCTCTCAGCTTCCACTTCCTCATGTCTAAAACGGGGAAACTATTACTAATCTCCTTGGGCACTGGTGAGGATTCAATGAGAGAATTCATGTTAATTAGCATAAAATCATGCTATTAAAGCATGGCGCATGCTTTATAAATGCTCGCTGTCTACATCCTCCTCATTATAAAGAGCCCACGTGAACTTTCTCAATGGAGAAAATATGACTGAAGTGTCAGGAATCATAAGACCATTCCTCTGCACACGAACATCTTTCTTCCCTCCTGAACCTGTACCCTTTATGTGCAAATGGAGATACTAAGCTGCTGCTACATTGACAGGAGATGTGATAACTTACTTAAGAAATCACATGTGAATCAATGTGAAATCAGGGTTTGAGTGTGAACAAAAATTTTTGAAAGCTTGATTTACCTACTTATTGCCAATATGGTCAATTCTGTGACTAAAGATAGTGATTCATTCACACAAAAATTTTTTATACAGCTCAGTTGTTCACTGGTGCTGAAATTTGCTAGAGACAGCAGATTAGAGTGGAAAGAGTTAGAAGGCTCATCGTCCAAATGGCCAGTGTCCTTAGAGAAGTCGTGGAACTGTTGGAAATCTTAGTTTGTCTGCTTATAAGTTGATGTAAATCAGACCCTACCTGCTCCTCAGGGATGTCAAAAGGGGGAAATAAGAGATTGCATATAAAAGTGATTTGGAAATTAACATGCTTTATAAATGAAATGTTTGCTTTTTTATACTAGTTACTATTGCTTCACTTCCTTTTGGCTACAAAGCATGAGCCATGAAATGTCATAAAAATGCTGAATGATTATCTTGCCACAAAGTCCTCTTCTGAGTTGTGAGATAACTTTCACGAGTATATAAACTGTGCATTTGAAATTCAAATGGGCGAGAAATGATTTTGAATTAGTTCTAGAAACGGAAAAACACATGTCTAGCCAAATGCCTAAAGCCTGAAAATAGGGGCCAACATTTTTTCATCGCGTACCTTCTCTTCCCTCCATATTCTAACTTGTTTGAAAGCCAAAACAATTTTTTGTATATAAGCAAACACCGCCCTCCACCCCCAAGTCATTAATACAGTGAGCTGTAGAACTCGTTGAAAGAGTGTGGTGATAGATTTACGTTCTGTTATTACTTGACAGGTGTAATCGGGGGCTCAAACTCTGGCTCTCTGAAGGAAGTGCGCCCTTTCAGTCGCCCTTTGGCCCGCTGGAGGGGATGCTGGAGACGACCTGCACTGGCTCACTATTCCATAGATGCAGAGCAGACTCAGCGAGATGACCAAAGTCCCCACTGTCACACACCTGGCTGACCCAGCCCTCACTACCTCTGTTCTCATCTTCCCTGGAGACTCTTTTCTTCCCCATTTTTGGAATTAAGGAGGCAAAGACGGAGGTGAGTGCATAAATCTGATTGCTTCACACTGATTCCGAGTTAGACTGTGCTTCCTACAAGCCCATTTTGAAGCTAGCACAAGAATGCAACACCCCTCACTATTTCCCAGAGAGACACAGGCATGGGGCGAGCGATGGGACACCTACCTCCGACCAGTTTCCAACAACCCAGTGCACAGAGCTGTGGCTGTGCGAGAGCTGCTTGTAATTGGAGACGTTCAGCAGGAACCCCTCGGCGATCAGGCTGGTGGCATCCTCCTCGGTCAGCGCTGGTTCAGAACTCCGTGTCAGCTCCGTGTTGCTCGGAAGTGCTGGGGCGTCGTGGTTGGCTGGCTTTTCCGAGGGTGCTGGCTGGCGGTCTCCCCCCAGGGGGAGAGGAGCATCCCCGGGTTTTCCGGTGACCGTCCCCTCAGCTCTGGGTGTGCCATTTTTGAGAGCAGTGGGCCCTTGGCTGGGGAGCAGTCCTTCTGTCACTGTGCTGACAGGGGGCCACAAGGATGCCCCCCAAAGATAAGGTGTTGGCAGAGGTCCAAATGGCATTCCTGTACTTCTTCCCCCAAAAGCATCCTTTCCTGGTGCTACGGTCCTGGTCCATATTACAGAGTTGTTTTCATCTCTGTTCTCATGTTGTTCCCTGTCTTCCCCTGAGCCACTAGGAGCCTCCGTGTCTGGCTCTTTGCTCCAGGTATCGTAAAACGGAGTCACCTGCCACGTCATGGGGTTGCTGGATGACGACAAATCCGAACCGATCACAGTTGTAGCGAAAAGGTCTCCCTCTGAGGTAGGACCAGGGCCTGCACTGGAAACACGCTCTTCCTCTGGCCGGATACTCGGAGACCAGGAGGTGAGGGTGGGCTGGGAAGTAGTTCCAGGGGAGATGACGTGACGGGTGTCCAGCGCCGTGTGGGTGGAGCTGTTCTGCCACTGATTCCCATCCGCGGCTCCTTCGGAGGCTGGGGCGGGACTAGGGCTGCTGACTGACGGAGCACCTGTGGTCACAGGCTCAGGCGCCGTGGGCGTGGCCAGCATCCCGGGCCCGGGTGTCGTTGGTGGGATGGGCTTTACCGGGTCACGCTCAGACGTTGGTGGCCTTTTCCCAGTGAACACTGTGCCTTTGCTGGGGTTCAGGATTCTCCGGCTGGACGGGCATTGCTGAAGGCCACACAGAGCTCGGCTGTTGGGCTTTCTCGTCGCGTCACAGGGCTCATCGTGGTTCTTGGCGCACGTGACACTGCGGATCCGCACTCCGCCGCCGCAGGACACGGAGCACTGGAAAAGAGGGACAGCGGTCATCCCGGGTGTGAAAGTGCATTGGTTCTCACACTCAGGTTCATTGCAAACCAGGGCAGACCCACAGAAACTGAACTGTGCAGCTGAAACTTTTACGTTTTATGCGTTTATATTTTGTTTCTGCATTCGTCTAGTTTTCCGTGGAAATATGTATCTCCTGGAGACCAGCTGAGGCTCAGGACCCACCACTCACCCTCCACAGACTGAAAATACAAACCACGACTGTGTAAGTGAAGTCTCCCTGGGCTTTGAACTACAGATTGTGGAAAGATTTAAATAAGTTGCCTACCTTTTCAAAGACATAGTGATAATATCTTTCCTTGGGTTCTGATGCTGTTAAATTAATGTAAAATGTGTATGCACTCTCTGAAGTCTACTAAGTGAGTTCTGACGAACTTTTCCCTCCATATTGAGGACACTCATAGGCTCACCCAGGCCCCAAAAGCTCCATTTCACTTGCCTGCCTCAGGTAGAATCATATTAAAAGACAGACACTCACACATGTGTGTAGATCCAGGGCCTTTCCTGAAACTGAAGGAGGGTAGTTCATCAGCAGTGGGAGACACCCTTTCCAAAGGGTTCGGTGCACCTTGCAACCTGGGAGTTCTCATGACCTCACTTACTAACTTCCAGTTACACTCAGAGAGTTAGATCAGCTTAATTTGGGGGATAATCTTAAATATGCAAAATATATTTAAATCGATGTGGCTGATAACAGCAATCTCCTAAACCTGGGTCAGGGCTGGCCTTGACAGGTGTTGGAAAGACAGAGCTTGGAGAGGTCTCTTCAAGGGCCAGGTGTGCTGCCCGTCATCCCAACGTGAGAGCAACGCCCCTTCGGTTCCACGTTACTGCGGCGGCTCCGGTGAAACACAACTGCGGGTGAAGGTCTGACACACTGGCTGTTGGGGTGGGCGGGGGGCTCTGATTTGCTACCGATGGACTAACAACAGGCCACGAAATATCCTGATGATTTCATCAACACTGGCAGGCATCTGACTACTGGACAAGTGTGAGGGGGATCCTGTAAGAATGGGAAACGAGCGAGACAGAACACTGGGTGGAGAACTCAGGAAACAGGCCAGCGGGGCCAGACGCTGGCCATTGTGCCATTTTCTCTGGCGTCCCTTTGGATTGGCTGATGACAAGGAGTGGGGGGTGCTGATGAAGCATAAAAAACGAGTTTCCCCTTTTCCCCCTGGGCTCACCTCACTCCAGTTGCCTACTGTCCAGTCCGACGGACACAAGATGTCTCTGTTGCAGGAGACAAGGGGCTTGGGCTTCAGCAGATGCTGGCAGTCTTTGGCTGGCAGCGCCTGCTCGTCGGAGCCCATGGTCTGGATGCACAGCACCGGGCGCGTCTTCTCCCCGTGGGGCCCGCACGTCGCCGAACACGCTTCCCACTCCCCGGCCCACCACCTGCAGACACACGTGGTCCCGTGAGAGAAGGTCACCCAAAACTCCCAACACACACACACAGGGAGAAGAGACTCGAATGACCTCTTTCTGGAGTCACGTACACTTTAACCGCAAAGAATTTGTTTGTCGAGAGGCTACTCCATCCTGGAAGCCATTGACCACATATGTCTTATATGAGGAGTATCAGAATGTTCTATTACTTTTACATGCTCAGAATCTTTACTTTTAAAGGTTCTCTCTTAAATACTCATTTGGGAAAGAACGCAGAATATCCAAATTGGATGTACAAAAATTAGCACTGAAGGACAATACCCATAAATAAATAAGACTAAGTCTTGCATATGAAATCACTATGGGAGCAGAAGTGACTCGGAATGATGGGTATGAACTTTTCAGATATTCTGTGATGAAAGTTCGGTGACAGAGGGAGATGTTGCAACTTCAAATTCATATGCAAGGAAAGTACTCAACCCAGCTTGCAAAAGCAAATAATAGCAACTAAGTGATCAACATTTATTCACTCATTTATTCTTAAAAAAGCAAATTCATTTAATTAATTTTCTTTAATTCTTTTGTGGATTTGCCTGCACAATTTACCTTTAGAGTCAGATCTTCTTGCTTGTTTATATTATTTTCATTGTGTTTTAATGTGTGAGAAGTATTTTCAATTTGGGGTTCTGGTTTTAGCACAAGAACCTGTCCACCCTGAGGCCCTGGGCAGCAGCACAATGTGGTAGTGCCAGCGCAGACTTCTCAGCAGACAGAGCCGGGTTCGAGTCCAGACTCTACCACTGTGGCTGAATGACCTGGGAATTTTTTGTGAAGCCTCTAGTGTCCTCATCTATACAAAGGTATAAAAAACCAAACAGAGTTGCTAACAAGAATGAATGATGTGGTAACATAGAAAGGATTAAAGAAGAGTGGGTTCTCAATATGTTTTCAGCTCCTTTGGGTAAATATGCTCCTTGGTATTTACCCAAAGGAGTTGCAAACATATGTCCACACAAAACCTGCATGTGGATGTTTATGGCAACTTCATTCATTGGTGCCAAAACTTGGAATCAACCAAGAGGCCCTTCCATGGGTGAACTGATCAACTGTGGTCTATCCAGACAATGAAAATGACTAAAAAATGTCAACACTAAAAAATGAACTATCAAGCCATGAAAAGACACGAAGACACCGGAAATGCCCATTACTCAGTGAAAGAAGCCAATCTGAAAAGGCTACACACTATATGATCCCAAGTATATGACATTCTGGAAAAGGCAAAACTACAGAGACAGTGCGAAGATCAGTGGTTGCCAGGGTCTGGGAGCGGGGGAGCTGGACAGACAGAGCACAGAGGATGGTCAGGACAGTGAAAGTGCTCTGCGGGATGTTACAGTGATGAGCATGTGTCACTCATTATGTGTTTGTCCGGGCACATGGGATGTACACCACCAAGGGTGAACCCAAAGGTAAACTATGGACTTGGGGTGATTATGACATGTTCATGTAGATTCATAAGTAAAAGGAGGAAGGAAGGGAGGGAGGGAGGGTGGGAGGGAGGGAAGGATGGTTGGTTCTTAAAAACTATAATTTTCCTCCCCACCCCTTTACCCTAGGACACGACATCCAGTTTCTCTGAAACTGTATCCCCTCACAGACCACCTGGGGAAAATACACACCCTCTACCCAGACTGTTTCATAAATATTTTGGGAAGCTATAATTCAATCATAAATAAGGATTTTTCTAAATTAACCTTATGTCAGAGTATTTCATGGAATTCTATTTAGTGTACCATAGCCTACTTCAGAAGAAATTGTACCTGTTACATGCCATGTTTAGTTAACATTTTCCAAAGTCGAAATCTTCTGACCCAGTTCATTGGTTTCCACATGAATGAATGGCATCAGGGAAGCACCAGAGGTGACTTTGCTAGTTGTCACTTTTGACAAAAGTTTTACTCCAGATGCACTAAATAAGCAAAGATAGATTTGGAGAAAGGAATCCCTATACCACAGAAGGGCAAAATAAATTTAAAAAATGAAATTCCAATAAACTTAGCTAGGTGAAGTCAAGTCCTCTCCTAAATAAGGGTATCATAAGTTTTAACCATTAATGAGCATATACGTGCAAGTGTGTACGTGTGTATGTGTGTGTATAAGTATGTGTATCACCCTGAGTATAAAAACAAAAAAGACAAACATCTTACTCTCGAGGCTACAAAAACACCAGTGGGGTCACTCATATCTGTCTCTGCGGACTGTACCTTAAGGTGGGAACCGGGCCACTTCAGGCCTGATCTGCTCGTTTTGCTGACCTTTAACGACTGACTGCGTACGAGGCCCAGGCATGAGTGATGTGCAGAAAAAGCCTCCAAGAAACTCAGAACTTTGGAAATAGATACGTACCAGCAGAAGGAAAAGTACTCGAATAGTATAAAATGCTACCAAATGACGAAGCTTTAAAAAGAACTGTCAAGTTGCTTACGCTTTGCTCTTTTCCTTAAGCACATCTTCCAAACTGTTTGGAGGAAATCACGTTCCCAGCACAGCAGCGAAGCCGGGGGACTGGGCGGGCTGCTCTCTCCTCCCTTGAAGTGCAACGGTGTGAATGGCAGAAACGTCAAAATGCTCACCAGGAAGCCTGGGCACTGGGTGTCTGTCGCATTGGAGCCGCCTGGGACGCACAGTGGCAGTCCGGTAGCCCAGCTCCTCCTGCACGTGGCATCAGTGCTTCCATCCTAACTGCCAGGCTCCACAGCAATTGTGTGTGAGGGGGCTGTGCAGTAGGTGCATTTCAAAATTTTGCTCTGCATTAACAAGCTGTATCATGAACTCAGCTGAAGAAGCATTCCGGGGGAGGGGAGGAATGCATCAGTGACCTTGTTCTAACAGTGCTGCTCTTAGAACTGAGAAGTCAGGGGATGTCAAGTAACCACAAAGCCCCAAGGAAGGCAAGGACCACATGGGCAGGGACCAGGAGGCAGGGCACTGGGTGAGGCACCAGCCAGATTCGTGCCGGCCCGCCCCAGCCCACACAACCACAGCTCCGTCTTGCTGATGTATTCTGTATAACCTTCCTGGCAGTAAGTTTCCTTAGGAAGTGACATATGTGTGCTATTAAAAAAAATCCTTTGCCACATGCCTTAAGAAAGCCCTAATCATGTGGTTTTCTGAGTTTTGGAGCCTCTGTGACCCGGTGGTGGGCTCTTGTCCGCACTCGCCTTGCTTCTGCATCGTGTTTGCACTCACCTGCCTGGCTTAGTTTCCATAACAAATTGCCACAAACGTGGCAGTCCAAAGCAACAGAAATCTGGGGCCAGACATCTGGAGTCAGTATCACTGGGGTGCAATCACAGCAGAGGCAGGTGGCACTTTCGCCGGATGCTCCAGGGAAGAGCTGTTCCCGGCCTCTTTCAGTCTGGGGTGGCCGCCAGCACCCTTGGCTTGTGGCGTCTCACGTCAGTCTGCGGGGTTAGTGTGTTCCGATCTGTCTCTGCTGCATCTTCGCATTGCCTTCTTGCGTGTGTGTGTGGGTGGGTGTGGATACCTCTCTGCCTGTCTGTGATGAGAACACTTGTAAAGACGTTTAGGGCCCAAGTGGATAATCCAGGGCACTCTCCCCATTTCAAGACCCTTAATCACATCTGCAAAGACCCTCTTTTCCAAGTCAGGTACCATTTGCTGCCTCCAGGGAACAGGATATGGCTATCTCTGAACCAGTTGTCAGCTACCCCATGACCACATTTAGGGCCAATTTCAAGTCCAGAGAGCTCAGACTTATAACTGAAGAATTACTTGATCAAGGTCCCTCCTTTGGGTCTACAGGGGTTCAGCCTTGGCTCATTTTCTATCCTCTGGACTCTTGCCCCAATATCCATCTTCTTTCTTTTTTAAAAAGATTTTATTTACTTATTTTTTAGAGAGGGAAGGGAAGGAGAAAGAGAGAGAGAGAAACATCAATGTGTGGCTGCTGGAGGCTGTGGCCTGCAACCCAGGCATGTGCCCTGACTGGGAATCGAACCTGCGACACTTTGGTTCGCAGCCCGAGCTCAATCCACTGAGCTATGCCAGCCAGGGCAATATCCATCTTCTTCTAGCCCTGCTTGTATCTTATTAGAGGGTTACCTCCAACCAGAAAGCTCTGGTAACTAGAGTACAAGTAGGTAGAGATCACCACCCTTGTGGATAGAGAATTCTGGAAACAGGGAAACCTAGCTTTTAGTTACAGGTGAGTATGAAAATGTCAGCTACAGACTGATGTTTGTTATAAAACACAGAGCCGACACCGAATCCACAATCTGTGTACACAGCCGATGTCCCCAGTTCTGCCTTGGCCTCAGCAGGTGAGTGTCTGCATCAGACCTTGTTGGTTCCCACCACTCCTAGCACCGCGCTGGCTTTGCTTTGGGCCAGCGCAAATGAGAGGAGTGGTACCAGCCTCTCCCTGAGTCTGCCTCCTGCAGACCCACGGCAGGCTTATAGCTAGGCAGGCTTGGATTCAAACCCCGGCCATCGACTGGCCACATGATACTGAATGAGGTCATGAACCTTTCTCCCTCTGTAAAATGGGCATAAGAATAGTTGTTGATCCAAGTAGTTGAGAACAATAAGGAGAATATATCAGCATCTCTAAAACGTTGCCAAGAGTGGAGTAGGTGCTTAAAAAAACCCCCACTGTTTATTTCTAGTCTACTTTCACAAGCGCATACTGCTGCTTTGACTGGCAGAGCAGCAGGCTGTCCAGTAGCTCTAAGAAATGCTCATCATCCCGGCTGACTCTTCCCCAAGAAGGACCACCAGAAACTGCAAGGGTGCGCACAGCCTAGCGCTGGCCTAACCCCAGAGCACCTAGTTGTTCCCGGCAGAGGTCCGGCGAGGTGGTGGTGGGGTGGCAGCACTGCTGTCCTGCCTCGACAGAGGCGGCTGGCTCTGCTCCCAGCCCACCTCTTCCCTACAAGGACCCCTGGGGAGAGACCAGGCCTCTGACTCGGAGGTGAGAACGCCCGGCCCCTGGGTCCCTGCTGTTCGAACCTACAAGATGGTGACATGGCTTGTCTTCCCCGGCTTGTCTGGACTCTTCGTTTCTTTACCTAGTTCCTTGGCATTTATCACATTCACCCAGCACTTCTTTAGAATTCAGCCTGTCATTTGTTTGATTTGTTACACCAACTAGTTGCCTCCTGTTAAACTAAACTCTTGGTGTGTCTTCTTGGGACTGCAATGAATGCCTGATGGGATCTACGACCTAAATACACCCCTGTTTAAGGTCACTACAGAATGAATATACTCCCCAGAATCCATCCTTCCTCCTTTCCTTCCTTCCTCCTTTCCTTCCTCCCTTCCTTCCTCACTCCCTCTTCCTCTCTCTCTCTTTTTAGACATAAACACCTCATAATAACATCCAAGCCACCTTCTAGGATCCCAATATCTTCGACCCATAAGATTAACAGCGAATGGATATCTCTGTTACAGTGGTTCCAACCAAGGGTGGCTTTGTCCCCCAGGAGACATTTGGAGACATTTTGATCGTCACAACCTGGATGTGGGGGGTGGGGTGGGGGCAGGGACCAACAAGCTCTAGATAGCTATAGACCAGGAGCACTGTTAAACATCCTATAACGCACAAGACAGACCCTACACCCGACAAAGAACTACCCGGCCCCAAGTATGATGCGCTGAGGTTAAGAAAGCCTGGCTCGCACATCTACCCTTCCGACAGCCTTCGAGGCAAGTGGGCGCTGGGATCTGAAGTGTCAAGTTGTCTGCATGTGGCTGTCACCCTGGTAAAGTGCTCTTAGGAAAGCCAGACCCAATCATTGATGGACTTTTGGGTGATCTATGTAGCATTGTCTTCAACAATGCTTTGAGGCTTAGTCTTACCAGATAACTAAACACACAACACACCAGTTTTGTCTCATAAGAAATACTGCTCTCTGGGAGGAAAACGCCCCCCACCCCACAGCCTGCCAGAGGCTCCCACACACAGCCACAGATGCCCAGAATAGCTTTCCCACCTTTATTCTAATAACAAAGCCCCAGCCCCCCGCCCCCCGCCCCCCACCCCCTTTATTGCTGAGCAGTGGCTACCGTTAAATCAGACAGCGTTCCAGGAAGGCACACAGAGCTCTGGCCGCTGTCACTGCTTACCTGGGGGGACAGTCCTTTTCATAGCACTTCTTCTGCCTCCCATTGGGCTGTGTTTCCGGGTCACAGAACGTAGCTTTCACCGTGCCATGGCCCTTCCTCACGCAATGGGCAGTCTGGCGGCGGACACCTGGGGGGCGGGCAGAAAGGTTCACACACACTGAGTCCTGAGCCCACGTGTTCAGTGGCAGGCCCCTGGTCATGTCAAGAGATTATGCTTATAGCTGATAGGAGAGTTGTCTGTATTTGGTTCTTAAAGTAGCAGTGAGAACTGGGACCTCTTGTTACCCACACTCAGGCTGCAGTTGGCGATGGACAGAAGGACCACAGATAACACAGGCAGACTAACGTATACAGGCTAGCTGTGGAGATAAGGCTAAAGTACATCTGCCAAATAAAAAACAAAGTGAGATGTAAGTAAGGGAAGTGTACATCTCCAGGCATCACAGCACCATCGCCACATGATTAGTTTGGGAAAGGAATAGAGGAGTAGGGACCTTTCTATCAGTTGGAGTTCATAAACTCTGAAAGATAGGAATAAAATTCAAAACAATGTTGTGAAGTTTCAGAGGTTATGTGTTTCAGGCGGAGGGTTTTGATGACACTGCTGCCTCTGGAGACCAGGTCGGTAACGTGAGTAAGAGAAGCAGACTGGGAGTGGCAGGCAAAGCACGCTCATCTGTGGGCGGGACTTGACCTTGGATATACAATACGAGCTAACTCATGCAGTGCTTGCCTTGTCCTGGGCACTGTTCTAAACCAGGGTGTGTGTCTCAGACAAGCATGAACACATAGAAAATATATTACCTATTATCGGTTACAATATACACCTAAAATCCCACAACAGCCCAATGAGGTCAACACTCTCATGATCACTATCTGACAGGTGAGGAAACTGAGGCACAGTGAAGCCCCGTAGGTTGGGAGAGGAGAAGGACCGCTGGCTTTGCTAACTGGGATGTCATTAGCAAGAGAACTTGGAGGGGCGGCCAGTGTGTCATAGACTGAAAGGTAAAGGGACAGTGAGGGAGAGAATCACCCGTCATCCCTCTTGAGAGAGAGAACCCTTCAATGTTGAATGTGAGACGTGGGGTAAGGCGTCTGAAGACTGAGGCCCCTGGGGGACAGAGCAATCAGCCTGCAGAAGGCTGCCACCCTGAGCTCTCAGGACAGTGGGCTGTGAGAGGGCTTGTTGCGTCCAGAACTGCAGAACTGGAAAGGCCAGGAGTATACCAATAAGACGGCCACCCCCTCCCCTTGCTGGCAAGGGCAGGGAGGGGCTTCCCCCAGCCACACCGCCAACAGGACCCGGACTACAGCCGACCCTCCTTCACGAAGCACCATGGCCTACCTCTCCTGAACTTGGCCCAGCCCAATAGCCCAGCATGGCGCACGTACTCCAAAACCAGTGATGGAACCTCACATCAGAGGGAGTCGCAAACAGTTAAGTAAATCCTTTAAAATGAATCATCAGCATGTGATTGTTAAATCAAACAATGTTTTATCTTTTTGAAAAGAGAGGTAACCTTTCAACCACACAGGCTTTCTGAACTGATAGATGGCGTGTTATTCTTCTTTTGTCATGTAAATCAACACTTTGGACAGCCGGAAGCAACACTGTAAAGAGAACCGTCATGGCGCCACGTGTGAGCCATTGTTGGGGAAGTCACAGACTCCTGGGGAGGAGTCGTAGACACTGTGAGCGGAGGAGTCTTAGCCACTGAGACGGAGAAGGGCTGGGGCCAGCAAAGCTGACATGGATCTGCCACTGTCGCATAGCAAAACAAAAAGCTCAGAGACGTAGAAGCTTTATCAAAACTCTGGGTAGTTTGGCAAACTCTAGATGTCAGAAAATCAAAGAGAATGACAAGGTGACTCTAACGGTTTGGAAACATCCCCAAAGGCTTGTTTCTGGGCACGAATAACAAGAAGTGTGCTGGGGGCTCCTGACGGCAGAAGTAGAAAAGGGCACAAGGTATTAAGTAAAACCCCCTGAAGAACACGTTAATGACATTGCCTGGGTCAATCCGCTGGCCCAGCAGTGAGATGAGCAGGCAGACTGGCCAGGCAGGGACTGTTGGGTGTGTAACAGGAAATTAACCAGGATGTGTCGGTTCTCAGCGGGCATTGATGGTCCTGGTGACCAGGACTCTTCTGGCCTCCTAGCCCGTGAGCTCTCACATGACAGATACAAAGTTAAGCCCAAATTCTCCATGAGGCCCCCCACCCCAACAGCCTGACTCCTCCCACGTTACAGAAAGGCACTAGCTGGCCAGTGGCATCTCTTTCAATTCTAGTGCTTGTGGGTTCACTCGGCAAAATGTAGTCTGTAATTCCATTCCATAACACTTTCTGGTTAAATAAATGTAACAAATACGTAGAATCCAAGGGTGCTGGGTTTTAGTCTCTACTTTTCATTCTACACATCATGTAACTAACTGGAAGAAAGTGACAAAGACATTCAGAGCCCGTTTGAAGGCGGGACGCTGATTCCGGGGAGTGTCTGGCAGTGTAAAATCTATAGTCCATGAAGGGACACCAGTGTTAAAGTTTAATCACTGGAAACTTTAGATGAAAGGATTCTAGTTAATACAGTTGTACGGTTTACCTAGAATATGGTTGTTAGCCATTGTTGTCAGAATGGTTCGAAAGTACACTAGTTCACATTGCCTCAGTGGCAGGTCACAGTTTCCAGTGATGGCTGTAACAACAACCTCTCTTCCAGCCAGTTCCTTCCGCAATGCGACCATGCCATCCCTCCATCCAGGCAGGGGTGACTGGCTACCCTGTCCTTGAACCAACGGCGGGGAGTGAGGTTGTGTGGGCTCAGAGGACAGGTCATAAAAGGCCATGCAACTTCGGTCTGATTCCTGAGGCTCTCTCACTCCTAGGATGCTCCAGCTGCCAAGGTACAAGAAGCCCAAACCCTGGGAGGAGGCCAGGCATAGGAGCCCCAGTTGACAGTCCAAGATAAGCCCCGCCTTTGAGTCATCAGCCCAGCTGCCAGTCACGTGAGGGAAGAAGGCTCTCGGTGATTCCAGTCCCCCGGCATCTGAATCACCCCCAGCTAGGTGAGCCTTCCTAGCCAAGGCACAAACATCCAGCTGCGGAGACACACCATCCCCCCGTGTCCCGTCTGAATTTCTGGCCTACAGAATCATGAGCACGATAAAATGATGGGTGTTTTATTACACTACATCTAGGTTGGCTTGGTAAATTGCAGCTATAACTGGAACAGCACTCAGCGAAGACCAGCCATCTTTTTTTTCTCCAGTCAGGATCCAGAGCTGCGATCCAGCTTGGCTTGCTGGCAGTCTAACCACTATTGATGTTACTGGTGTTTCACCTCCTCTTCTTCTGTGTTATAGTTTTGCTGCTTGTCCCTCCAGATCCGCTCTGCCCCTGCTCTGAACCCTGGGACACTGATCCTAGGATCGCTGTGGCTTCTAGCTGGGTTTGGGAAATGAAGACTCTGTCTCTTCGGAGAAATGCTCCTTTCCCTGACGTCTTCAGGCCCGGGGTGGGGGCCTCATTCGATCCGCCACCCTTGACTGCTAATGGGCAGGGGTAATGAACTACCTTTCTCTGTTTCTCTAAACACCACCCATACCTTTGAAAGTAGCCAAGGTATTCAGTTTGGGTGTGCCATATTTTTCCTGCAGGGAACTTGGACTGATAATGTCTCCTTTGCAGTAAAAAATCCCAAACATTAATCTTGAGTGCCATACTCACTAATTTACTCTGTAAACCAGTTTCTAGAATAACAGAATGTTCTCTTGGCACAAGACATTATAACACTGCCCGTGAAAGGGTTAGAATCAAGTTATCTTTTTAAGATCAGCAATCATGACGTAACATTGCAAATGCAGGAAGCGCAAAAGATTAGATTGAATTGATATGACCTTGACCTCTTCCTGGAAATTAAAGAAAGAAAAATAATGTTGGCTTTTAATTTGGCTTGCCTTTTATCGCTTTCTCTTACACACTGAACACAGCCGAAAAGGAAATGTTGGTTAATTAAGGATGCCAGCCAATCAATATGTTGTCTCAGCACTAAGTTAGCTGCCTATCAGGAAGTATTTCCTTGAAAATGGTATTAAGTATAACTCAATTACATTTCAAAATATATGGGAAGCAAATTCAAAATGTGATTCTCATAGGATTCTGAGCTTCTCCATGTAGCAATGAGAATATCACCATGTAGCTATAAATTTTTGGAAAATTTTCTTGGATACTGGAAGCAAAAGATCAATTAAGAATTTTTACTTTTAAGACCTATCTTCCCATACCCCTAAGCCTGGTGGTATTGAGTGGAAATTCTGCCTTGATATAAGAAAAAGTTCCTTATATCCAAGGAAAAAAATGCACAGTGGCATAGCTCTTCATATTCCCAACTGAATATTAGGACTTTAAAATAGAGGTAGTCTATTATGTAATTAATGCATTTCATATAGGAATTTCCTTATCCAAAAATGGTTTAGGAAGGGTATGGAAAAAACAACTGAAGACTTGGCTTACTATAATGACCTATGGCAAAAAAATTGCAGTATTTCCTATTACATCCAAAGATTAAAGATACTCAAAGCACTGAATATTTAATCATATCATGTGAAAGAGATTCAAAGTACTGCAAACTCAGTCTTTCAAATACTGACAAAGAACGTGATATCCTTCTTTATAACCCCTTAAGTGAGTATAAATAAAGCAGTACAAGTTAAATTTTACATGAGCACATAAATCATAATGTTGAAAATTTATAATATCTAAAAATATACCCTAAAACTAGGTGTCACATTGATTTTAATAATGTGAGATGATAATAATTCTGTGGATCAGTAGAGGGCACTGTCACTACAATCGCCCTAACGATACAGAAGTGACATTCACTGTAGAGGAAGAAGGGATGAGTACCGACCATCTTCTTGGCAAATCCATCCTGACTCTACCAACTTGCGATGTCAGTTCTTAATTCTGGCTCCTTGACCCCTTCCCTTCATCTCTGATTTTCTTGATCAGTGAGTTTTCAGATCTAACCTTCATACGGTTCAGTGAAGGGAAACTTGAGTCTCAGCACTACCAGAGCTAAAACACATTGAAGAGTGTGTGTGTGTGTGTGTGTGTGTGTGTGTGTGTGTGTGATCAAGAGCCACAACGTCAATATCAACACCATCGCCATCAAAACCAGCAATGGATGAGAGTCTTGCTGAGTGATAGCAGGCCTCTCGCTAGCCTTCTCCAGCCTCAGTTCCATGAGGCTGCAGTACTCGCAGGCTGCTGTGAGGACGAAAGGATGCATATTCCCTGACAGGTACATGACGCACCCTGAGTTCCGGCACAGTGCTTAATGCCTGTTAGGTCCTTGAGAAAAGTTTTTGAACCTGAGTCTGAAGTCTCTTTGTAACCCACTCTCCCCATCACCGGCATTAACTCCCCCACGTCTGTTTCCTACAGATCGTGAGATCAGGGTTGGCTTCATGCTCTGACACCAGGGACCAGAGCAACCCACCTCCTCAGCCCTCACACTCCCATGATGCCACCTCCTCACTGCAACCGACTGAGCTCTTAGTCACACATTTCACGGTTTTTTCTAGCTCAAAAGGACACCACCACTGACTTCAATAAACGCAAGTATTAATGGAAAATCAATTAAAGTTTCATTTTCTTATTTTCCATTGCTGAAAGCCACACATCTCAAAACAGCAGGAAGACTTCATACAAATAGTTTTTATCCCCCTGAAATCCAAATGAACTGATTACATAAATTGGCTGTCATGGTCAAGGATAACTCATAAAAAAAGTATAAGAAATGCTCAAACCAGAGCATTGCTGGTGCCTGAAGGAGGCTTAATGAAATTAGGCAGGACATGGTTCTGTTCTATGAAAGATCCGTTTTCAAAATTTACCACAGTCAAGAAGTGCTTTTCCTGCTCATAAGTCCCTCCTGCAGCCACTGTGTACAGATCAGAGAACACACACAGCTAAGATCAGAGGCCTGAGAATCTCACAACATTCACGGGTTCAGGAGAATGCAGGCAGTCAGCATTTTGCAGGGGACACTGAGCAACACCAGCCTTCACAGAAACAAATTGAGAAATCCTGATTGAGAAGTAAGTGCATTTGTTAGAGAGCAAAACTAAGGGCCTGCAAATAAGGGAGGGACTCATCTCTGCTGGCCGCATGGGGTGAAACAGGATGGGGCTGAGGAGACCAGCAGAACAACAGACCATGAGATTAGCCACCTTGGAAAGATTTGCAATTCATGGTTCCCCATGCACGGAAGTTGGAAGTTGCCACTCCATCCTAACAAGTAAAATGCCAAATAGACTGAAAAATCAACAAGTCTTCGTGAACAGAAGAGAAGAGAGGGCCAGGGGGCCAGCCGCTGTGGCTGAAGAGATGGGCCGTTGAGTAGGAGTCACAGCTCCAGGGAGCAGAAACCACCACAGGAACCAGAATTGCACCAAACTGTTCATGTCAGATACTGAACTGCTGATCCAGAAAACACAAAGCAGGATAAATATTTTAAAAATTATGCACACCTAGGCATATCATTTTTAAATAACAGAAAATCAAAGCTAAAGAAAAAGTCCTGAAAGAAGCCAGAGGGGAAAAGCATTTTTCGGATAAAGGAACAAAGTCACATCTGACCTCTAAGAAATCACTCAGGGAGAAGAGAGCAGCGTCAAACACGGAAAGTGTAGAGAGAAAAAAACCCACCATTCTAGAATCCTGAACCCTGTGGGATTATCATTCAAAAGTGAAAGATAAGTACTTTCTTAGACAAACAAGAAATGGACAAAACTCACTGCAAGTAGACCTGCCACGCAAGAAACGTTAAGAGATTGATTTGAGGAGAAAGAAAGTAATATTGATCAGAAACCTGGACCTACATAAAGAAAGGAAAAGCATCAAAGAGGCAATAATAAAAATTTTAACTTTCTTTACTCTGAATTGATCTAACAGTTTGTTAAAAAATAATAATGCCAATGATGTATTTGATTATGTATGCTTATATGTATATCTTATATATATACATGCTTATATATTCTTATATATAAGTGACATGAATGACAGAAGGACCTAAGGGATGGGAGGTAGATTATTGTAAGGTACTCATACTGCCCACAAAGTGGTGCAGTGCTCTTTGAAAGTGGATTTGGATTGGCTGTGAATGTATATCGCAGACTCACAGGGCCGTCCAACCCTTTGGCGTCTCTGGGCCATACTGGAAGAAGAAGAGTTGTCTTGGGCCGCACATTAAATACACAAACACTAACAAAAGCGGATGAGCAAAAATAAGGTTTTAAGTAAATTTATGATTATGTGTTGGGCTGTATTCATAGCCATCCTGGGACGCAGGAGGCCCACAGGCCATGGGTTGGACATTCCTGATAGGACAAACACTAAAAAAAAGTTCAGCCACTCCGGCTATGGATTCTCATTAGTTCATTCACAAAGTACAACAGAAAGGTTATCAGATCGCCACTGTGTACCACTTGAAGTTTGTTTTATATATTTATGCAGATGTTAAACTCCTCATTCCATAGCATGTGCTTGAACCCATCTCAGTAAGTCCTTCTATTAGCTTCATGGAGTCCTACATTTAAAACAGCGCCCTCTAGCGATCGTCCGGACTTGGTCGGTCCCCCCTGACAAGTACAGCGGATGAAGTCAGATGGACCAGCACCGCCATGAGCGAGCACGCTTTCAGAAAGTCAAAGACAGAACTGACTCTGGTTTCCCGACGAGGTGAGTTCTGCCTCCCAAACATCAGTAGGCGGTCACACGTCAGGGTCACAGTGGAACATGTGTCCTAGTTATGATTGCCCAGCTTTATCGGTGGCATGTGGACAAACCTCAAACTACACGGTTACTCTGAGCCTTAACAGGGGCACCGTCAGATCAACCCGGCAAGGACCAGTTTCGGTAAACCTGAGTGTCTGTTTTACACGCATTTGTTTCCAACACACACCATCTAGCTTCCCAGGCAGCTGAGAAGAGTCTGACAGTCTCTAGGAGCTTGGCAGGGAGTTTTTACATTCCTCTTTTGCTGGGACCTTGGAAACGTTTTCCAGGGAAAGAGTATAAAACTAAAATAATACAACAGTAACAATAAAATATTTGCCTTTTCCTACCAGGACACAACGTTCCTCACACAAAGGGACGATGAGAAACCCGGCAGGGAACTCGGCCAAGTGGGGCGAAGGGGACTCAAAGCTCAGGGCGGCGCGGGGAAGCGTGCTCTCCCCTCTGTGCAGCCATGGCTGTCCTCACAGACTCGAAAATGCAGGACGGAGGCGACCACAGAGCACAGAACTGGAAAAGGTCACGTCCAGAAGCGATGACCCGTTCTCTAACAACAGTGCCATTACTATGAATTTTATAAAAAACAGGGCATTTTGTATGTCATATATCACAACTGGCAGAGTTTTGTGTTACTAGAGATGCAACGGGGCAAAACTGTGGCTTCTACACTTTTTATGAACACGCTCTTGAGTTTTTGCCAAAATGCTTTCTCCTTGAACAAAGAGCGTCCCAGAGAGGCCCGCCTCTGGGTCCAGCCTTTTCTGCAGCTGTCCCTTCACAGACAATCCACTGGCTGGACTTCCGTGGGCGACCTTTCAACGGGCAACTCAGGTGAAGTTGTTCAAGAAGCCTTTCGTCCCGGATGGTAGCACGTGTCATTCCCTTCCCTTCCAACCCTTCCCGAAGAACGGCCAGTCCTAAGTCCCCCCAGCACCCCTCCAAAGCCACACCCCAGGGATCGGGCAGGAGGGCGGGCAGACGGGGCTGAGAGGACCGAGAACGGAGACGAACGCGGAGCAAAGACCGCAGCAGGTCTGCTCCGAGGGTCCTCTTGGCCTTTGAGAAGTGGGCTATGGAAAAGAAGTTGGCTTTATGACATTTAGCTAAATGTACAACGTTGTGTTGCCACCTACCTTGTAACATGGATTTATAATCTAGAACAAAGGTAATAAAAATGTTCAAATAGTCAAACTAAGGAAACAGCATCTTAGTGAATTTATGCCCACATAGCCTTTTGCGTCAAAGGCGCAATAGTCATACATAAAATATAGGCTATAGGAAGTACTAAATAATAAAATATAGAGATATAAACAGAGAAAACCAAAAAGAAGCAACACTCGAATGTAGGTAACTGCCCCCACAGAGGGGCGGGCAGGACGGACGCGGAGGGGCCGCCGGGCTCTGGGCCAGAGCAGTCAGCGGCGGCCCTGTGCTGAGCTCCAGGGAAGTTCGAGGGCCCCCAGTGCCCACGTGAGGAGGGAACAAGACTGTCCTTGTCGTCACTGAGTTTTAGAGCCTTCACCGTTGGTGAGTCTCAGGCCCAGGAAGGCGGCAAAACAAGGACACGGCTTTTCACCCCGCTGCTGGGCCAAGTTGCCTGCCGCCTCCAGGACGATTGTAACATATCTCCAACGTCCCTAGGAGCTAGCAACGCTGCACGACCCTGACTAGTCCTGCCCTGAAATGAGGTCTCGGTGTGGTCAGGGAAACAAACCTGCAAAAACACTAGAAAAAGTGGGTGCACAGGGAAAGAAGGGGGGAAAGGGGCAGGAAAGAGAAAAAAAAAGACAAAGAAACTGAAAGGACATCGCACCCCAATCAAGCCTGTGAATTCTAATTCCAAAATATGTAACCAGTCTAATGCTAAGGAAAGCAACAGAATAATCACAAGAGGAACTCATTCTGGATAAAACAGAGTTGACAGGGCGGTGCTATGAACTGAGGGTCGGTGTCCCCTCCAAACGCATACGCTGAAGCCCTGACCCCGGTGTGAGGGTATCTGGAGGTGGGACCTTCGGGAAGCAATAAGGGTTGGTTTAGGTCACGAGGGTGGGGCCTCACGACAGAATGAATGCCCTCATAAAAAGAGAAAGGGACACAAGAGGTCCCCTGCGCTAGCTGCCATGGGAGCATATAGCAAGAAGGTAGCCAGTCATCTACAAGCCTGGAAAAGGATTCTCACTAGGAAGTGAATCTGCCAGCACCTTGACCTTGGACCTCCCAGCCTCCGGAACTGAACGGGAAATAGATGTGTGTTGTCTTGGCCCCTCGGTCTACGATAATCTGGTACTGCAGCCCTCGGCTGGCCAACACAGGCAGTCTGACAAACACTTTTCAAATAAACGTCTTACTGCCTCAGGGCATTTCCACCTAGACCTCTCACAGGCACTGTCACCGGACATGTGTAATCACAGATTCTGCTTCAGGCCTGTGTCTTGTCCCGTGGTCCACGTCTCAGTGGTGAAGGACAACGCCATGTAGCCAGTGACCCGAGGGAACACAGCGGTGTTACCCTTCAGCCTTCCCCTGCGCTCAAATGCCGGCAGGTAAACCAGACAAGCGGGGAGTCCAGTCCAGTCTACATCCTAAATATCTCTACATCGGTACGCTTTGGCCACCTGGTCCACCTGAGCTCTCGTCCAAGCCACTGTCAGGACTTTCCGAGACCACAGCAGAGGCCTTCTCTCTCTGTTCCCTCGCCTCTGCTAGTCACCTCTGGGGGAAAAGGGAGGGGTGAAACCAGGGGTGCTCTTCCAGTGCTCCGTGTGTTTCCCTTGGAAATGAACACGGAAACAAACATGATGAGACCTGACAAAGCTGAGCAGTCCATACACGGGAGTTCGCCACCACATTCTCCCCTTTGCTGGGGCATTGGAAACGTTTTCCAGTGAAAAAGCATAACACTAAAGTAATACAGTACCAAAAGTAAAATAACACGATCACTGTTACCTGCTTGTCATCCTTTTACTAGAAAATCAATCTGGTATAAGTTTCTTAACATTATCATAATTTGTCTCCTTTCTGAAACTAAAAATGCCACCTGCAAATTAACACGAACGAGATCATTGTTTTACATGGATGGCCAAAAGATGCTCAGCAGGGGGAGCTGACGGGAAAGGAACTGGTTAAGGAGCTGGAATCTTGCTTTGTCTTGCCAGTGAAATGTAAGGCATCCATAAACATGAGAGCTATGAAGATTAAATCGCACATGCAAAGGCACCCACATTGTGGTGTTAAGTGAAAACACGTGTGTGCAGGTACATAAATACTTCCACATGCACACCCCATATACACACTCACGATTAGAAAAGAGAATACCGAAAGGCAATAAACCAAAGTCCCAAAGTGCATGTGTAAGGAGGGTGGCTTTAGTTTTCATTTTTCAGGAATGCATTTAACTTTCATAATATAGAAAGTTTTCTCTTAAAGGAAAGAAAATACATCACCAAGTGCAGCATTTTAGGCAGTCTTCCATTTTTATATGGAGCGGCGTGTGTCCCGCGTGAAGATTAGCGTTTCCTTCCCTGAGTTCGAGAGCTGCGACAGGAGACAGGCTGCCTGTCTTCTCTGCCAGACCCTGGGGCTCGCTGTCACTCAGAGGCAGGGTGGGTGGATGGACAGGTCCTGCTGAGGTCTAATAACCAGAACGATTGTGGACCGAGTAAGCGGAGGTCATGCTGAAGGGCTAAACTGGCTGGATTCAAACACAATGCTTGACACACATTTCGTAAGGATGTCTCTTGTCCTGGCTAACTGGGGATGCATCTCTGTGGTCACGTACACATCGGCCATTTATCCTGCATCTCCCGTGCTCTGACATATGCATGTGTAATGCAAGGGTTCATTCCGTGCTGAGGTAGAAGGGGTTGGGGGTGGGGTGGGTGTTCCCCTGTTTTACTGCGGGGTCCCTGCCCAGTCAGGACTGTCTGATGTCACTCCTTTGTGTCCCTGGACAATGACTTCAGCCTAAAGCTTAATCCTGGGCTTCACCGAAGAACAGAAACAAGGCCATGAGAAATCGCAGAAGTATTTCTAACAATAGTCCTGGTGACTTCATTCTGCTCATAACGTTGCTCCTCAGGGAAATATTTTTCATCAACTTCTTTTATGCTTAAATTGCTTTGCGTCTGCATGGAGCCTGGTCCTCCTGGGCAGTGGGGGCGTGCAGGGGGGAGGGGGTGCAGGTGGGAGGGACCTGTGGAAACACTAGATTAGAGGCAGCGTGGTGGGAGCAGCAGGACTGACTCTGGATCACTCTGACTAACACCTCTTGTGGCTGCTGCCGCAGATGGCGCAGATGGTACCTTTGACCCAGACAGAGTTTTAGGACTTTCAAAACATCACATATTTTGAAGTGAACATATGGTATGATGCCTGTGATTTCTGAAACTTAATGCTTGGTTTTCTGTATGGCAGGAAGGAAAGGAAGACGTTGGTAATACAAAAAATTGTTTATAAGGTCGATGGTGCATGACTCATTGTCTGTCTCTAAACCTCTTTCCACAACTACCTCCTGGGGTGGGCAGTGGGAGGGGGTAGGAGTGGGGGGGGCAAGTCAGCCCGTGGTGAGACAGAGAACGTGAGACGGAGCGTGTGGAGGAGCGGACTGGCTCCTGCAGGCCCACTCGCTCCTTCACTTCTACTCCCTTTGCTACACCGCAGACTCGGGCACTGCACGCTGCAGCTGCTCTGGTTTCACAGGCAGTAGTTACAGGCTAGAGGCAGAAAGTTCCAGGGCAGACTGAGACAAGACCCAAAAGGACGAAGAGAGGCCGAGGCGTTCTCATACGGCACTGACTACTATGGAAGTCCTCCGAGTGAGTGGCGGGCCCTGAGCCCTGCCCGCGTGGGCCTTGGAAAAGAGCACGTGGCCCCACAGCTGACCGCGTGTGCTCTACCGACTCCCCACGCCTCTCTGAGTTGGCTCCTGGCCTCTCTCTGCGGTTAGATCCTGTCCGTAGGACTAAGGCCCAGCAATGAAAGGCGAGCAGAAGTGACTGGTTCCCCTGTGAGGCCAAGACCATCCATCAGAGGCAGTCTCTGCCTCTTCCGTCTCTCCCTCCCCCGGTGGGGCAAGCCGGGAGCCACACACTTCGGATACGTGAGCTCTGAGATTAAGTAGGGCCACCCAGCCTGCGTCACACTTGGAATGGGTTAGAAATAAATCTTCACTATGTTGAATTCCCGAGATTTCAATTTTCTTTGTTCCTGTACCAAAACCTATCCCATCCTAATACTCGCCAGCAAGGAATCTCCCCTGACACTTGACTTTGTGAGAGAAACTACTCTCCTAGTGAGTCTGGCAGAAGAAAAAGAACGCTGGGCTAGAATTTAGGTGGGTTTTTTTTTTTGTATTTGGCCATAATTTATACTGTATCTTCGGGCGGGCTGCTTGCCTTTTGTGGTCCTCGGGCCCTCAGCCAGAGCAGTGCTTGTGTTTAAAAGTCTTTCTGTTTGGCTTTTTAAAAAGACGCATAACCCTTCCGTTAAACAAAACGTTTCATGAAGGCCAGGCTATAAAGCTGGTGAGAGAAGAACTGTCCCTCTATTTAGTCCATGAGCTGCACAGTTGCTCCCCCAGGGTCCCCGGGTCCTCCCTACGGAAGCCGCAGACTCACGGGCTCAGAGGCAAACCGTGGCCTCAGATAGCCCCACGGCCCATTCTGCAGCTGACGCGGGCTCACGGTGCAGCAGCTGGTTCTCACCTGTCCCACAGGTAACACTGCACTCCGTCCAGGGGCCATACTGCCAGAAGTACATCAGCTTCTCCACGTCGTTGTCCACGCCGTCTTTCCGGATTGTGTACTCATACTTGATGCCAGGGTTGGTCACCTGGAATAGAAGCTACAAGGCCAGAGAGCGGTCACGCCAAACTGCCACGACTTTACACGGAAGACCACAGTCACATAGAAATACTACACCATGTGCATTGTCTTAAAGCAGTTACAGACACATTCACTGGAACAAAGGCCAGTGCGTGAACATTCCTCCACCTCTACTTCCCCCTGTACATCTACATCCACCTGTATCTGTGTTTGATCTGCTCAATTCTATTTCTTGGCTGAATTCCCATGGCATTTCAGTTCATGGAAACAGGAAGGTCTAACCACAGAGAGCTGCTCTGAGGGAACGGCAAGCAGGCTCTTTTCCGGCAGTAGGCTGGTGGGTTGCCTGTGCCTTGTGCACTCAGCAACCTTGTGATTGTGGGTGAGCTACTTCATCTCTTTGTGCCTCAGCTTCCCCATTTGCAAATGGAGGGTAACAGTAGTACTACTGATAGGGTGCTCATGAGGGTTAAACAAATGAACAAATGTAACGTGATTAGATATGATCAGGACAGTAGCTGTTGTGTAGTTAGTTGGCACTCAGTAAACATTACCTGTTATTGCCGTTGCTGCCTATGACGCCTTTCTCTAGCCCTCAGACTGCTTAGCTATTTTAAAGTATACAGTTCTGGGATAACAATAATCAGGGGTTTTAGCCAAGGCATACCACACTTGGGACCATCCCCTCACTTCCCTCTCCTGCAGGTAATCTACCTACAGCACATTTGAAATGAATTCATCTTAAACTTGGAGGTGGTGCCTTGGTTGCCCCATGGGATGGGGGGTTCTTCTATGTAAATATTTTCCCATGTGGACAGATGAGATATCTGGTTTCCTGACATTTATGAAACACAGATGTGAAGCCTTGCCCTCTAGCTTCTGTGAGTGCTCTGACCCCGCCTCTGAAAGGACTTCCCTCTAATCTCTAACACTGTTAGAGCTGACTCTCTCTCAGGCCATCTGTCCTCCCCAGCCCACCTTGTCTCCGCTGGTTGTAAGTACTGTAGCCTACAAATCACTCATGACTTTGAAGAACAACACATCCTACATCCTGACCCCTCCTTCCCCCAAGAGTTTCGCAAAGTGAAACCTTTTGCCTGCGGACAAGCATGTGAGACCACGTGAAATAAGCACATCAGCTCGTCGCCACTGCTGGGAAGCTGCTTGGAAACCCATGCCAGACTGACACAGACTGATGGCATTTCTCCTGTACCCAAGGAACACTCACCCTGAGAAAAACAGCCTGTGTCGACCACACTGAACACTGAACTTGAACCTCCTCCCAGTGGATGTTTTTAGGGCCCCTGGCATTTCATTACGGGGGTTTGGACAATTTCTAGGCAATAAAGGATTAACAGCACAAAATTAATACGTTGCTTCCTCCCTCGTTCCTTGCTAGAAGAAGTTTTAAGGATTCTTAATTCATGTCTCCTAGCAAATACCTTGGAAAGGAATATTAGAAACTTTCTCACTGACGTGCATGTCAGCATTTCCTTACTTCATTACCTGGATCCACACAGACTCGTTGGTGGGACCTGTGGCCATCAGCTTCTCCAGGTCCCCCTTCCGGTCATACTGGAAGACGGTCCCCGCCAGCTTGTAGTTCCCGTTCCACTGGATAATGAAGCCTCCGTTGAGGTAGTATTTCTCAGGGTCCTCACTCCTGATGGCCAGAAAGTTTCCAGCTCCCTTCACCTCCATCACCCGTATGTCCCGTGCTCCTTTCGGAATCAGTCCGATGTCAACATAACCTACGGAGAGAGGAGGCAATGAATGAAAGGGGCACACTAGCTTAACTGAACGCATCTGCTTGATCGTCACCATTCAGCACCCTTGCCCTGCTCCTGGGTGGCCACTGGGGTTGGTAGATGTACTAACTACGAAGAAATTTAAAGAGTTCGGCCACGAGCAGAATTCTCAGGAGCTCTGTGACTCGGAATGTAAACGGTTTTGTGACGAGAGGTAAAATAAGTACAGACTGCACTCTGAAGAAGCTTTTGTGGTTGGTCCAGCATTTATTTTTCTGTGATTTTATGTTGGTTGTTCAGGATTTTATGCCCCTTAGCTAGCTTCCCAATAGCATCTCTGCTCTTTCATTTGTTGCTGCTACGTCCTGTTGCTCATCCTCATTGCCTGCAAGTTAAAGGTGGATTCTTCGGGGTAATTTCATCGTAACTGAAATTCATGGTGAGAATCCTGGAGGGAATCTTGGGGTGACTGCCACCCTGGTGCTCGTGAATACAGCTTGTGATGAGAAACTCGTCTCTGAGCACAGCTTTTTAGAGCGCTAGACAATTCTATTCATTAGAAACAGTTTTTTTCTTATTTTTTCTTAGGTTTTGCTGAAATAGGAACTTACATTTTACTCTCACGTGTTCTAATCCAGCCTTCTAAAGAAGCAGAGGGAGCAGGTGAAGGTGAGGGAAGGAGACCAGACTTGGGGTAGTAAACACGAAATACAACACTCAGAGGATATGTTTAGAACTGTATACCCAAAACCTATATAATTAACTAGTGTCATCCCAATAAATTCAATTTTAAAAAAAAGCACAGAGGACATCCATATAAAGACGATGGTCCACTCTAGCCAGTCTTCTTGCTTGCTGGTTATCACAGCAGGAAAACCAGCAGGGAGGAAAGGAACTAATGCGTAAATGTTCCCTCTCCTTGCCAGCCTCCACACACTACACTTCACACACTCGTCCTGTTCGTGCTTCCTGGGAAGCACCAGTTCACTAACGCGACAGAATGGAAGGAGTGTGGACTTCGGGGACGGTGCTGTGAGAGGAGGACTGGGTCATGGGGTCAGACCGGTTGAGCTCTAGTTTCTGTGCTGCCACAAACGAGCTCTATGACATTCGTCGACTTATTTAACATCTCTGAGTGTCGTCTGCACAATGAAGGGGCCTGAATGAGATGCTGTCCAATGTCCCTCCCAACTGTGCTATTCTGCTCTTTTGCCCTTGTCCCAGCTAAACGTTACTTAGTCCTTCAACCTTTCCATGAAAGACATGGTTGTAAGGCCCTGATCATCCTGGGTCTTCCTTCTCCACGGAATACATACCAGGTTCCTCAGCCCGACAAGCCAGCCCTCATCTCTGTCACCTGAAAGTGTCCTGACTGCTCCCTCTCTCTCAGACACAGAGTAGCATGGGGTCCTGGCAGCCCGACCAAGGGCTGGCCAGCAGGAATGCCTTGCTCAGAAGCTGGGTGCAGGCCACAACCTCAGTTCCAGTTTTCAAACTGGCAGCTGTGATCTGGAGGAACCAAATTGTGAGTCTTGTATTAATTCCATTTGGCCCTCACACTCTTACCTGAGATGGGAGGTTCACGCTACTAACTTATAATGGGCCCAGTGAGAATATTTATCACATGCAATTGAGACTCATATAATTTTTTAAATGCCTGGGAAGCATTGCTACCTGCAGCTATTTTCTGACTTAGGAGGTTGCATGGCTTCTCATGCAGAAAACCAACTGGCTACCACCTCATCCCTTGTTGAAAAACAAATGAAAAACAAAAGAAAAATTTTTTTAAAAAAAGAGAGAAAATAATTGGATAGAAATAAAACAACAAAAGAGCTTGCTTATTATCTTCCACTTAAGAGAGAAAATCCAAAGTTATAACTGTTTCTCATGGGCAGATTCTGCCAAATCAAAAGGGAGGTATTTCAAAATTTAAAATGAAAGCTTTAAAAATAAAATGAAAGCTTTCAGTGATGTAAGTGCTGCTTCTAGATAGTGTGCAGACAGATGATGTGAACTGAAGCAGATTTAGCCATGAGCAAAGGTAACACATATTTGCACAAGAATACCCAGGAGAAAGCCAAAGGATGAAAGTAAAGGGATGTGGAGTTTAAGAAGAACCATGAGAAAATGCCCCCCAGACTCCCTTGCGTGTGACAGAAAAGCCCACCATGGAGAGAGGGGGGAAAGGAAATGCACGGGTTTCCCTTTCCCTGCACCCCCAGTCTTCTGCGTCAAAGATGATTACAGTTCATAGTTTATTAGGTTCTCGAACAAAATTTCTAATGCATACACATTTGTTTAAACAAGTGGGATTGTAATGTATGAACTACTATTGCTTTTTAAATTTAAAGTCTTTTCATATTTTTTGAGCATTTCAACAACTGCAAGAATGACACAATCTCATTTACTGAACCAATGTCCTGTTAATGGATATTTGGGTGGAAAGGAATGGCAACCAATCCCCTTATTTAAAAAATGAGGAAACTGAGTTCCCAAGAGAAAAAAATCTATAGGCTAGGCTGAGGGTATCTATACCTATGACCAGGGTTTACTAACCCTAACCTAGTGTTTTAATGGGAGAATGTGATTGGTAGAACAGAGATGAAAACAAACCCTTGTAGGTCTCACCCTCGTGGGCCTTCTTTACAGAAATGAGAATCACATTAAAAAGTTGCAAAAGTGAAGGGTTATCAAGGCATTTACTGTGCTTCGAGAGAAGGTGTTCAGGGTTAGTGAGACTATTTAAGAGTGATGAACACATTCCTCCAGCAAAATCACTTTTCTTCCATCTTCCCCATTTTGAATTCTTTCAAGGTCACAACCTGTCTATGGCCAGACCACCCTGAACGTGCCCGGTCTCATCTGAGAGTCATAATCTGCTAAACAAAACAAAACAAAACAAACAAACAAACAAGAGCAGCCATCGCTCTCGCCCTCCAGTCCCAGTCCCCTGCCGCTTCAATGATATGTTCGTGTGTTACCGGATCCTTCTTTCTGCTTAAACATCTTCCTCACGGTCTGGCAGGCAGAGCCGTCCCCCAGGCACACGCCGCAGCGGTCCTCCGTGGCGTTGGAGTCGATCTCGTAGTCACAGCCGACCCTCTGTGGGAAGAGAGGGTGGGGGTGAGTGACACAGGCAGGAGATGTCACACCTGCCTCGGGCCTTTGACTGTCCCCCCCCCCTTCACTCTCATTGAGATTGGGTTGGGGGCAGATACAAGCGCAAATGCTTCCCTTTCCTGGTGCAGCGGAGAAACAGCCAAAGCAGCCACTGAAGGTAAAGGCAATACCTGCTTAGAGCAGCTACAGGTGCGCACTGGGTGGCCCTCCCCTGAGTCAGGGGCAGAACGGAACACAGTTCCAAATGTCCAACTATGACAATGTCTCGGAATCGAAATGGTGGAGTGGCAGGTCCCTTTGAGATGGGCAAACCTCATGCCCCTCCTCCCTACGGGGTCTTCCCAGGGGTGGCGCCATTACTCCACCCGCAACTGGGTTGCTCAGTCCCTTTCCATTCCTCACCGGGTGACTCTCCCTGGCTCCTGCCCAAGGACAGCAGGTGAACCAGCAGCCGTCTGGGCAAGGTTAACGCTGTGACCACTCCAGCTGGAGACAGGTGAAATCTCCAACCTGCAGAGCCTCCTGTGACTGCAGCCCCCACTGCCACTCACACTCAAATGGACCTGTATCCCAGCCATTCTAACCTCCAGCCACAGAGGATGAGCTGGCCATTCCTCCTCTGAGCCAAGGACAACCTTGCCCTGTGTGCTGGACCGAGTCTGTTCTCACTGTTCTTTCTGTCACTGGGTCCTCCTGGATCATCACCTTTCCCTCTCCACTGATTCCTCCTCCTCGGTCCACGCACATGGCCGAGCGTTCCCCACCCTAAAGTTCCCATTTGGAAAAGGTGGGCATCAGCGTTCGGTAGCATCAGATACAGAGAATCATGAACTTAGACTGAAAGTCGTGAAACACGGGGGATTCTGTGGAACCTCTCTGTGGTTCGTTTTCCTCCACGGCCCAGGCTCCTAACCACACGTCAGTGGTAAAAGAAAGGGGAAAACCCATAGCACATTCTGTGAGTCAGATTTTTCTTTTCTGTCTGGGAAGAATTATACCCTATAGTTCTTTTCTCTCTCAAAGGTAATTATTTTCCTTAGTTTAAAGCCATCTCCGATCGACTAGAAGGGAGAGCAGTCTGGGTTACTGAAGACTCCCTCCCTCTGCCAGCTAGACAGAGGCTGACTGTCGCGGACAGAAACAGCTCCACGCCTCTAACGCCTTTCGGTCCACAGGCCACGCTCCCTGAACAGGCTGAGAAACAAGTCAAGTTCTAAGAGATGAAAACACTTACTCCTGCGAATCACCATGGAAAGAGAAGAAATTTCCTGGGTGTGAAGCCTTCAGGGGTCAGGAGTAAAATGCCAAACCTTCGCAGGGGATAGGCTTTCATGAAGCTGGACCATCCTCTAGGGGGGTGACCTTCACAAATCACGCTCCTGGTGACCCCCTCTCCTTCAGGGACTTGGCATAAGCCAGGGAAGCTTAGCCTGAGACACACTAACTTGAAAGTGTCTTCTTAGAATCTTTACCAAAAGAGGATTGATTTCTAAAAATGTAAATGATAAAGGAAAGAAAGGCAGATATGCGAATGCGGTGAGCCCGCCTGTCCTCCCTAGCAATGGGGGCTGGGGCTGGGGCAGGAGACACCCCACCCCCCAGCGTGCCGTCCCCAGCACACGCGGTGGGTTCTCACCGAGGCCGTGCCCCTTACGATCAGCACTGAAGCAAGCTCACAACGGAGGGCCTGTGCAGGCTCCAGCCTGCCCTCCTGGTTGCACAGCAAACATAAGGGCTCTTGGGAAAATAAGTAGGCACCACTCTCCTCCTCCACGCCCTGTGCTCGGGCAACGGGGCCAGAGACTGCACTGCCTTCCCGTCTCCGCAGAGCCAGAGCGGCCCCTGCTGCCCCCCAGCGCGGGCAATGGCGCCCGCATGGCTCTTCTCTGAGGCGACTTGGGGGCCAGACAGCCACCCAGGTGGGCAGCATTTTGAAAAAGAAGAAAATCCCTTTAATTTCCCATCAGATCATCATTTCTTTCTTTTAAAAAGTTTAATTGGGATTGAGCACGGGCTGCGAATCAAAGTGTCGCAGGTTCGATTCCCAGTCAGGGTACATGCCTGGGTTGCGGGCCATGACCCCCAGCAACCACACATTGATCTTTCTCTCTCTCTCTCTTTCTCCCTCCCTTCTACTCTCTCTAAAAATAAATAAATAAAATATTTTTTAAAAAGACCTTTTAAACAACTCAAGAGTGGCCTGGTATTCTAATATGCCAATAAAAAAAAGTTTAATTGAGTGTAGCTGATATACAAAATAATGCAGGTACGTAATGTGTACAATTTGACGAGTTTGGACTTACACAAACACCTGGGAAACCATCACCACAAGGGTAATAGATGTATCCATCGCCCCCGGACACTCCCTCATGTCCTTTGTGTGTGTGGGGCGGGGGGGGTTATGTGTAAGAACACTTAACAGGAGGTCTATCCTCTTAACAGGCTTCCATGCGCTCCATGCAGTACCGCTAGCCACAGACACTATGCTGTACAGCGGGCCTCTGGGACTCACTCATCTCGCCTCACTGAAACTTGGTGCCCGCTGGCCAGCAGCCCTCCATGGTTCCCTCTCCTCAGCTTGGCCACCACCATCCTATTCGCTGCTTCTCTCAGCTTGGCCGTTTCACATGCAGGTGTGAGTGGAATCACACAGCATTTGCCCTCCTGCGACCGGCATGTCGTAATTAGCGTCGTGTCCTCAGGGCTCATGCATGTCGTCACAAATGGCAGGGTTTCCTTCTTTTCCTAAACTGAATTAATATTCTGTGGGGTGTCTATACCACATCTTCTTTATCCATTCATCTGTTGACGGGCATCTGGGTTGTTCCTGTATTTTGGCTATTAGGCTACAATGAACACAGAAGTACAGATATCTCCTCGAGATCCTGGTTTCAATTCTTTTGAATATACACCCAGAGGTGGATTTTCTGGGTCATATGGTGGTTCTAGTTTTAGCTTTTTTTTGGAGGAACCTCCACATTGTTTTCCATAGTGGCTGCCCCACTGTACCTTCCCACCAACAACGTACAAGGGCTCCAGTTTCCCCGCATCCTCACCTGCACTGGCTACCTTTTGGTTTCGTTTTATTTTACAACATCCATCCGAACAGGGGTAAGGTTCTATCTTATTGTGCGCTTGGTTTGTGTTTCTCTGATGTTTAATGGTGTGGAGTGCCTTTTCACAGCTTGTTGGCCATTTGTACGTCTTCTTCAAGAGATGTCTGTTCAAGTCCTTTGCTCACTTTTTAACCCGGTTATTTGTTTTTCTGCCATGGAGTTGGAGTTTCTTATATGTTTGGATATTGATCACTTATCATATGTATATGGTTTGCAAATATTTGTTTCCCATTCTATAGGCTGCACTTTTATTCTGATGACTATTTCCTTTCCTATCATCAATTCCTGATGCTTTCATTTGGACTGAGGAGTATCTTGAGTATTAGGGAAATTAGGTCCCAGTCTTTCTCCCAACCTTCACCCCTATGTTCATGAATAATCAGTAGGTGTTCTTGCTAATCCTCATTTTGGCTTGTAACACTGTTTTACTTGTAAGTTCTTAAGTAACTAAGAACTGGCACCATGCCCTAATCCACCTGGAATGTCCTCATTTCTTTCTACAGTCCCTTGGCAAAGGTAGAGACTGGAAGAATGTCTGGTTCTACAATGAGTCTGATTCCCAGCCAATGAAACTTTAAGTGTCAAGATAGTTAGGAAAGATTCATGCTTAACTGAAAAGAACAAGTAAATGGTTTTGCCATTTAATAAGTGAGTGAGACAGTAGCAATAATGTAGTTTCCTCACCATACATTTGAGGGTCAGAAGATAGATAGGATCTAGAATTCTGGAGCAAGACTTGGCCCAGAGAAATCGATTTAGGATGTTCAGTATATCACTGAAATGGCCAAGATGGCCTCATGAGAGGACAAAGAAGGTTCTGGACAGTTTCTGAGAGGAATGACAGGGCAGTTCACCCAGGACAGGTGGGAAGGTTGTCCTACAGGGGTGAGGACTCAGCGGGGACTGAAGATACTGACTTTGTTAGGGCACAAATGCATGACGTTGACTTTTTTGTTTAAAGAAATACATAGTAGTGGGCTGACAGTAAGATCAAAAAAGGGTTGTGGTTGGGTTGAGGAGAACCAGGGGCCTGGGGTGGGAGACTGATGGGAGGCGAGAGGAGCCGTCCAGCGACGGCTCGTGGGACAGGTCAGGGCACCTGGGAAGGAAGGGAAGCCAGTGCTACGCTGACCAGGAGAAGGGGGAGAGCGAAGGGATGGGAAGTCAGAGAGCCGGCTGCCCAGAGAAGGGGCGAGGGAGCTGGAAGGGCCCCGGGCTGTCCAAAGACAGTCAGTAAGGTCGCAGAGCTGGGACAGCTGTGATTAAAAATGAGAGATAGCCTGAAAGTTCAAATTTTAAATTGATATATTTGATCAACTAGCTTAGGAGTGCTGTTCAAGTTAAAAAAAAATGGGGTGGGCACAGGTAGTTATCTCCTAGAACAAATCCAGTTTTGACCCAGCCTTGATAACTCCGTTGATGATAGAATCTGCAGATCTAACATGCCAAAACGCTGGCGAACTTAAATGCAAACTAGACAGTGGAATATATGTGCAAGAGCAAATGCAATAAATATTTACATAAATATAAGCCAATACATTTTCATATCCACAAAGAAGATGGATTAGATGAACACTGTGCATACTTTTTTCTGATGGCATACCTTTTTATTTCAATATATATTCAATTCCCTCTTTAAAAAACAACTGTAGCAAATGAATAACACTGAAAAAACTGAAAATGTCTACAACCTGGATCTGAATGGCCTTACCTCAGGCCATGAAGGCGAATTTGAATTGAGTCATTTTTTAGCTTAAAAACTTAGCTCAGTGTAGTACAGACAGAAAGTGGGTAGTTATAACTTCTAAACGGCCTTAACTGGTTTCCAGAAAGAGGAAGGCAAGCCAAAAGAATATGGCTTAGTCTGTTAAACCAACTTAATTAGTTTGAAAAGAGGCACCCAAGACCCCAAACAACTGTGTTTTCTGTGACACGCTAAGGACGCTGTCTCTGTGTGAGCAAAGATACTTAGGTCTAAAAGATCATTTCGGCATCACATCCGTTTCCTGGTGAGGTAAGTTCTCAGCCCTGGCTGCATATGGCAGTCAGCTGGGGAGCTTTTACAATATCAATGGCCAGGCCCCAAATTCCAGAGATGCTGAGTTTTCAGATGGAGCCAGACATCAGTCACTTCAAAGGCTCCCCAGGTAATTCCAACAGGCAGCTGGGCCCGAGAGCCACTGCTTCCGGCAGCTGTGGGCTGTTTGGGTCTGCATTAGCTAAACGAACCTTTTCTTACTCTGGCAAACACATTTGGCCTAAAACATATTAATTATTTTTGGCTCTTTGTATATAGCGGTAATTACTGAGTCTGAAAGAGAATTTCGCCTGAGCTTTTTCAAATTAAGAATCTACGGTAATTATGGCTTGCAGTTCACTCACTCATTCCTGGGAATCAACACACTGCCTCCTACGCTTTGCTCAGTACTGGAATGAGTCAAAAGGCCACTTCAAGGTGGTAAGTGCACCTTCCCAGGGTGCTGGACATTTATGGGCAGGAGCTTTTTACAGTAGTAATATGGTCCAGTAGGAAAAAATACATGATAAATATTTGCAAAAACAAATAAAATGTATTAAGAGCTTATTGTATGCCAGGGCTCTGTTAGGGCTTAACATAGATGATCTTCCTGCACGTGCCCTGACCAGGGATCGAACCTGCAACCTGTTGGTTTATGCGCCAGTGCTCCAACCAACTGAGCCATTCAGCCGGGGCAACATAGATGATCTTATTTAATCTTTTTTGACAACCCCAACTAGGAAGATACACTAATATCTCAATTTTATAAAAGAAAACCAAGCCTCAGAAAGATGCATAGGGTGATATAGCTAATAAATAATAGTAATGAGTTCACATTCTAGGTTCTGAGCGCTAAGTCATTATGTTTTACTAAAAGCTAGTTAGGTATTTCTATAGCGTAGTTTTTCTTTCATTGATGAAAAACACCTTCTCTCTAAGCTGAGACTTGTGCCTGGGTGTTGGATCACAAAGCTTGTTCACTGTTTCCTTGCAAAACAAACTGTGAGCAACAGGAAGGAATTTTTCAAAGGTTGTACACATGAAAGCATTAACACATCAAGTCTGAGTAATTTATATAAAGGCAGAGGTGATCAATAGAGCCAGTGAGAAAAAGCTAAATAACGATCAGAAGACCCAGTCACGCAATCTCTCTTCCTAAGAAGCTCATGTCAGTAATCAGTGGGGAATGAAATGTAAAAATGCCTTGTGAAAAACACTATACAAACTATTACTGATTTCAGTTTTTCCTAAAATGTAACAACTCTGTTGGCAAGTAAGTGAATAATTTAATGCCACTGAAATAATCTGGGTGGCCTTTTCCTAAAAATTCCTACCTTATAAAGTATTTTTTAAAGATTTTATTTATTTTTAGAGAGAGGGAAAGAAAGGGAGAAAAGGAGAGAAACATCGATGCGACAGAGAACTATCCATCAGTTTCCCTCTCGTATGCACCTTGACTGGGGACCGAACCCGCAACCCAGGTATGTGCCCTGACTGGGAATCAAACTGGCAAACTTTCCCTCTGCAGGACAATGCCCAGCCACCTGAGCCACACCAGTCAGGGCACAGTTCCTCCTTTAATATGGTTCTTCTTCAATGTGCTCCTGTCCATGCCTAAAATAATACCCCAGAGCATGCCACCAAATCAAGAAATGAAGAAAGCAGGAAGAAGACGACTCCATTCCAAACTGTGTCTCTGACATACTCTGAGAAGTCTTGTCCCTCTGACCAAAAATAAAACCCAGACCACATGCAAATTCCACAGAGCAAAAGGGTTGAATGTCTGAAACCTTCTGAATTAATAAAAGTGTGATTTTATAAAGTTGTAGATTAAGGAAACATACCCAATACCTTACATATGCCATTAATACAGACATTTCTGCTGTTGCCGCCTTCAAAGCAAGGGGTACCATCAATAACAGCGTCCAGCATTTTCTCGGAAAACTGGCCGTCTATGGGTCGGCAGTAGAGCTCACAAGGATGTGCTGAAGGGGAAAAGAGACAGACCTTTGAAGTTAGCCCAGCACCCCTCCCCCAGAGTCCTTTCTTACACGGTCATATTCATGACCCCGAGTGCTGTTAATCTGGAGATGTTTCATCTTTACTTTTCTATGACACATGCTGAAAAATAGTGTTCTTTTCCTTTTTCCGTTAAAGAGTGTTGCAAATTAAATTGGGAAGATTGCTTGAAAATGCTATGCCCTTTGTAATCAATGATGAAGCCTTTCAACCCAGCATTGATTGAACTGTGCTTGTGAAAGTAAGGCACTGCGCAAGTGGGGTTAACCTGGAAGTTAAGTTCTACCCACTACTGATGTGGGATTTCAGACCAGCAGGACACCTGGCCCCGGTTTGCAGCAAAATACGTACACCTCCAGGGGAGGTGGTTCCGTCCATTGGGACCAGCTCTCCACTGACGCCAAAACTACTCCCCGACCCCTCAAACACTGTCCCTTATTTTCCTCAAGCTCAAAAAGTCCCTGGACACAGATTTACATCCACACAAAAACAAAGGATCTGCTTTTTTGCTGAAGCTGAAGCCAACCTGCTTATCATAATGGTCCGTCCTGTCCCGCTGCGTCCTACACTGAATCCATTCTAAGGTTCGATTTTCCAGTCCCTATGAATGAAGACAGGGTGGTCTCCAGCACAGAACTGTTCTAAAGATTTACTTAACAAAATACATACTCCAAGTAACCAGAAAGATAGATAACCTTTAAACATACATGACCTTACTTAACAGATAAAAATTTTAACAAGTAATACATATATATGATAACAATTCAAATAGGAATTTTCTTGTGAATGCCTTGTTTTCTTTAAGGGAAGAACCTCTAAATGTCTTCTTCAGAAAAGTCCTTTTGGGATCTCTTCTGGATCTGCTTCCTGTGGGAAGGACTCTCCGTTTCTCAGTGGTTCGCCCAGCGGGGGGCTCGATGACCCCAGCTGCGGGGCCATTCGCCACGGACCCACCGCAGTGTAGACGAACACCAGGTGCAGAGCCAGAGGCACAGCTCCAGGTGTAGCTGCTCCAGGGTGCAAAGTAATAAAAGTATAACACCCACAAATGCAACTAAGAGCAAGAGCTCCAAGCACTGAAACTCTGGACAAACTTGAGACAGAGGTGCAAAGCATGTGCTCAAAGCTTAAAGAAAGAATACCGACTGATCTTATATAAGGTCCCGTGCAGGAGTTGTCTGGAAAAATGAACAGCCAACATGAACTGGAGAGATCGCTGGACAGAGCGCCAATGGAAAGGGGCCTGAAGACTGCAGGGACAAGGCATGACATGGATGGTTATAAATCTTCGTTCCTGGAAGCTTGATTGGCTTTGCCACAGCCCCACCTGGAGCAGAAGAACTTGGAGCAATTCTGCTCTGAGACATGAGAACACCCACCCCTGCGAGCGAAGTCCAGGGAACAGTTTCAGAAACCCTGGGCTGTCAGGAAGGGTGGAAGCAAGGGAAACACTTGAAATAAGTCTTTGATTTGAGCTTCAGAATTTGGCTCCAGAATTCTGAAGCCCAGAAACTCCTAATCTGAGACATGAGAGGTTCGGCTGGATCTCCCGGGTTCTCTGCACGTTTACATTTTCCTTAAAGGCGGTGTCTATCTAAGCCCCAAGGATTCTTGTAATAAACTGTATGCCTGCGCCCAGGTGTCCCCAGGTGCTGGGACTGTCCCTCCAGCTCTTGAGAATGCTGCCAGCAGTGGCCCAATTGTCACCTCGGCTTAAAAGAGCTTCCCTGCCCAGGACGGTCACCCCCTTCCAGGGGCAGACCATATCCAGTGACTGGTTCGTGCTGGGCATAGGGACCTGGCTCCCGTGCCCCCCACCCCCCACCCCGCAGTGTGGCAGCCCTGGAGGTCCATTCCCTTTCCAGGGCTCCCATGGAGCTGGAGGAGCCCTTTGTCTAGGCTGCACTGCAGCCCAGCTCCTTCCCTCTCCTTCCACAACCGCTAAACTTCCTGCACGCTGGTCTCCGTCTCAGAGTCTGTGTCCCGGGAACTTGGTCTGCCGCAATTCCTGTCAGATGGCCCTGGAGGACCCTGGCCCACGAGGCGCGGACTGTGGTCTGCCCTCCTGCCAGACCCCCACATTTGCTGGAAACCTAACTGGCATCAAGCATGAATTGGGCTTAAATATTTAGAGGAAACAATTTTAAAAATTTGCTTAAATCCGCAGTTATTTGGGTGTTCTGAAAAAAAAAAAGAAAAAGAAACCTAAAAAGGAAGAGAAATTCCAGGAAAGTGATGACATTAAGATCAGACTCTGGTCATTTCCTAATTGAAGATGCAGGATATAAACTATTCTATTAATACAGGCTGATGAAGTCTGTGGGAATCTGCATAAGTTCCTGTGTGTGTGTATGTGTATCAGCTTCTTAGTCAAACAACCGTGAAGAAGTTACTGTCTTCTCTGAGCCTAAGCTTCCTTCTTGCTAAAGGATGGGGAGGGGCTGGGGGGATAATGAGTAGTCACAGGCTGACACAACCTCGGTGGTCTCAGAAAATGCAGCTGACCTGTGGCAGCTCTTCCTGCTGGTGTCTGCATGGCTGTGACCAAGTGGAGTTGGGATAAATTCTTTTCTTTTTGCCAAGAATGCTGGTAAAGAAAATGTCTACATTGGAAAGTAGGCTTACCTAGATGAGTAGTTTTCAAAAGTTTTAAGCAGAATTCTTTTTCTTTTTTTTTAAGCAAGACCTTGCCAATAAGGCAGATGAAATCAAAATTTTATTAAGCACAGATTTTGTAAGTTCCAGTATATAATGGTTAAAAATAAATTTGTGGGATTCATAGAAACTATTAAGGTCAACAGAGAATTTTGACACTGAGCTTATGAATGGTGTTACAGGCTTATATGGGCTGCAGCATCTAATTTTTTTCTGTGAGATTTTGGTTCCACACTATTGAAAAATCTTGACTTATATGGACAAATAACTGTAAAATGTTAATGATAATAGTTTAGAACAACTCAACCTACAATTTCAGGATATTTTTCATTTAAATTGTGTTCATGAGAGATTTATTTTAAGGTCTGCAGAAAACCAAATTAATTTGACTAGGTAAGATAATGCATTGGTGGTTTCTGATATGTTAAAACTTGACATATAATATGTTTGAGTGTAAGCACTATTCTTTATTGCACTTTTAAAAGTAGTTAAATTTTGTAAATGAAATTAGCACAAGCAATGTTGGAAGCTCTGGGATTCCATGGAACTGAGTTTGCAAACTGTAGGATTTGCTGGAGTTTCTGTGCTTATTCTAGATGTTTGAATCCATGCTTCTCTTCAGTCACTGGCCAGTCTCCCAAAGGTCATGCACCAAGACACTTAACACTGTGCCCTGAGTGGGTAGAAAACTCTACTGTACACATAATTTACTCTCTAGTGACTCCTAAGGGAAGGCTGGGAGGGTGTAGAGCCCTCGATGCCTGGCACGGAGTAAGTGCTCCATACACAGCTGGGGTTTTTAAAAATTTTATTTAAATTGTTGTTGCAGTACAATTTTCTGTCTTTTACTCCCATCCCAACCCACCCACCCAAACCTCCCCTCCTCCCTCCCATTTCCACCCGCCCCTAGTTTTTATCCATGTGTCCTTATACTCGTTCCTGTAAACCCTTCCCCTTTTTCCCTGACATTGCCCTGAAATTCCCTCTCCTCTCCCCTCTGAACTCTGTCAGTCTGTTCTTTATTTCAGTGTCTTTACAGCTGTTGATATGGGCGACCTACTTGTCACTAGCAGGAATGCCTATCGACTAAGCAAAGAACAGCTCTACAGGATACGGTCTGATGAGGGGACAGAAATCAGTGTGTAGGTCAAGGTGGTAGTTACTAGTATCGGCAGGCAAGCTCCTATGCTCAAATAATAAATAGCCCAGGGGCCTAAGGAAAACCAGGGACGGAGGGTGGAGGCTTAGAGCCCAGGCAGGCAGCGAGCTTCGCTTAATTCCATCTTTTGGTTTATTCAGCCTCATACCAGTGTCAGATGCAAACCAGTCACTCCAGAATGAGTGAAATTTAAGTCTACCTTTATAATTCTCATTTCTTTGGTACCTATTCTGTCCTAGACAAAAAGTATGCATGTGATGACTGCTTATAAAGAAATGAAAAACCAAGCTGAACCAAATATGTCTTCCCAACTACTCAAGCCATCGGAGTTGGGAACACACAAGTCCGACCCTGCCTCTGGTGTGGGGAGTGGGGACTCCACACTAAGTACCTGTCATACTACGGGGGCGGCTCATGCTACTTCGGTTCTGCAAGCCTGCTCATTTAGGGCCATAGGAGCATGCGCCCAAAAGTTTCAACAATAGAGAATGTCCAGAATATGGGAAAGGTAGTGCCTTTCAGCATTAGTTTTGGGGTTTTCTTTTTTTTTTTTTTAGTATATACATGAGTTTTCCTATACTCGATGCCTGGCTCAGAAAGCTGAATTGTGCCAATAGCCGATGACTAGCTCCTGCAGAGCACGAATGATGCTAAACAATGAGGGGCAAGAAGCACACGATGCCCCTGACAACCAGGAGCTACCAGTATCTTGGAGACCGAAAGTGGACTACCTGTCTCAAATCTCCTTAGCTCAGGAAAGTCTTCTAGGTTTCCTCCCTCCCTGGAACAACCACGAATAGCACAGATGTTTTCTGAGGTTGATCTACAGCGAGTGGTTAATGATCGTCTTCCTTTCGGGTCTGCACTGCCAAGGCTGCCACTCCACTCCACAGCTCGGTTCTGTCCCCACCCCCCAACCTGCATTCCTTAGATGCTTGCTTTTATGTTTGATCCCTCTTAGACTGTCTTGTACAGACAACACGCTCTTTTCTGGCCCAGTGCTGGCTCTCATTTGTTTCCGATGAAGTCATTCCCGCTGTCTTTCCTTGTCCTGCTCTGTGCCCACATGGAATGACTATTTGGACGCCTTCCCTGTTCTGTCTTCCAGTAGAAAGACCACTCAGACTAACAGATCATCAACTACTTCCTTGGGAGCCTTCTGTGAAATTACTCTAAATGCACAATGACCTTTTCTGCCCAAAATTACAGTTGGTCTCACATGCTCATCAGCAAGCACTTTCATCAGTGAGCAGTGACCAGATTTCTGCACGCCCCACTTACCGCTTAGCTGCCCCTCAGCTGTTTGGAAGTAAGCCACTACATCTGATCAGCTTCTCTGTTATCTCCCACAGAGCGCAGCCCAGAACTTGGACCTATTCAGCCTCTAGCACTGACTGATCAGCTTAACCGGAGCAGTGGTTTTACCTTCTAAAATATAAAACACCTGCACGGTACGCTTCTCTTTCTTGTTGAATGTTGCAGGGTGGCACAGACCCCCTGACACAATGCTTTCTGATGACGGCTGTGGCCCGAGATCTGGAATCTGCTGCTCCCACTCCTCACCTGCACTAAACACCGGAAACCAGCTGTAGAACTCGTTCTTGTAGGGGACGGTGTCGAACTCGCTGCACTGCATCTGCCGAAACGTCGGTGCCCCCGGGCGGCAGGGGTGCACGTTGCACAAGCGGTAGCGTTTCCTTTCTCCGGTGCAGTACTTGCCGCCAAACTTGGGCCTGCCGGCGGGACACACAAGCCATCCTGTTAGTTTCCTCAAAGGCCAGCACCTTCGTTTCAGACTCCCCCAGCACGTGGCCTCGCTCACTCCTTCCCAAACCATGCCCCTCTCCCCCTTTTACATTCATTCTTCCACCTTCATACATTTTTGTTTGTGTGGTGGCCCATGCACATCTGGTCCCAAGCGGACAGCTGCCTGTTCTGAAAGAGTCTGACCCCCTCCCTCACTCAGTCCGTTGCTTTGCCACCAGCTGTCACTTTTTGTTTGTTTCCTCCTCTTCATTTTCATAATCACCAGACTTGCCCAACCCTTGTCTTCATTTCTGGCTTCCCCTCTGGCCATCTTCCTGTCCTCATTCAGCCTAGTATATACACACCATTATTTGGTTAACTCTTGCAATTATCTGAATTACTTTAGTGTCTTCTTTAAACACCTTTAATGGCAGCCAATGGCCACAGAATCAAGTCCTGCCTCTTGCGCTTGCCTTCAGGTCCTCCCAATCCTGGGTTTATTCACTGTCATGACTTTATCTCCCACTCTCCCCTCGCGTGCACACTGTTCCAGCGATACAAGTGGATGCACTTAATATTTTTTCTCTGTGCGTCTGGACAGATTTCCCCTCTTTTAAGGCTCAAGATGTCCACAGACTGCCCATGCTTTAAGGAGCCAATAAATGCCATTTTCATCATGATTCTTCCCGGAACCCTGCCAGAAGGAATCTCTTTCTTCTCTTCAATGACGCCCCCTTACCCTACCGCAGGTGCTTCCTGCACCCAGCACTCCCAGAGATGATTTTCTGACTAAGGAAGGTCAATCCTTGCAGCCCGGTAGGGGGCACAAGGAACTGTCCTTGGTATTGCAGGTGAGGCTGGTTTTCTATCCGTCACGACAGAGTGACACTCTGTGACTTGGCATCTCTCCCATTCATCTCCATCCAACACACATCGCTGAGGCCAATTTTATGAGCCAAGCCCTGCTGGGCTCTCACTAGACACCGGACCAACACCAAGGGTGTGGTCTCAAGGTCATTTGGTCACTCACTGACACGGATCTGTGACAGTTCCCCTGGCATTGTTCTCAGCGAACCTAAGCTGACCAGCTACTTTCTTATGTGGTCCCTCAGTTGAGGAGACTCTATGACAAACTGTGGCCTCTGCGATGGGAATTAGGACCATCGCCCCCCTGAAGCTCTGTGAGAGAACCATCCTTCCGTGCCTCGACAAGGATGTCCATCTTTTGACAAGCACAGGTCCCTGACCATTGTCCCAAAAGGGCTACAGATGGATGGCAGCTGGTATGCAGCATTCACAATACATCCCAGAGCGACTTGTCTGTATTTCTGATTTCTGACACTTTGAAATAAACTATAAAGATATTTCTGTATAAAATGAAGGATAAGAAATTCCTGTTTTACATTTTTGAATTCAAATAAATCATATATTGTTTAAAAACCAACTTTTGTCAAAGAGTAAGAGTTTGAAACAATTTTGTCCAAATTCCTCAACTGTACACTTATGTGTGTGGAAATGATAAAATATCATAATAATGACTATACTAACTACAATTTACTGACAATTTTTGTTGTAGGTATCATATTAAACTATAGACATGAACTCTTAGAAATTCATTATATGAGGTATGAGGTATATGTGGTGTGTATATATATCTAAACACATAATAATACATTTATTAATGAAGAGAAGATGCAAAGATTTGAAACAGAGATAGTGAGAAGACTGTAATAACATTTATCATTTGCCTTTTTAAAAAATGTGACTCTTCCTCTTCAATGCAGACTAATGTAAAAACAGGCAAAAGAAGTTTAATATATTTTCTTCTTAGAGGAGGCATTCTATGTATGCTTTAAAAAAATTATACTTGGGAAACTGGTATACCAAGAAATAATACAATTAGGAATATTTCTCATATATATATTTGGAAAACAAGGGCATTTAAATTAAATTTATATATAATATCATTATACAAACTTAAAATATGAAAAAAAAATTGAAGGCCACTTGTGAAATAATTCCTATGGACTCCTTAAAAGGCTAACACGGATCTCTAAGGTTTACAAAACGCTTATCTCCAACAGTAAAAATAATAATCCTCAAAAATGTGCCTAGCTGCTTTCTTAGTTACCTCAGGAAGAAAAACATTTTTGCAAAATTATATGTTCTCTGTGACTGACAGGGAGCTACAGTCTCACCAGCAGAATGGGCTCTGAGGAATCTCTCCCCGAGAGAACGGTTTATCTCGGAGAATTTAAATATGCAACTTCCTAGAGGCTTTCCCATAAATCGTGCTTATTTTTCCAAGTGATAGAATCAGCGTGTTTATCCAGGTTCTAGCAAGAATCCGGTGCCAAGCCAAAGTGAAATCCAAGAGAGACACTGTTTTTCACCCTCTGTGCGTCTCAGGTTCCCTCGTGTCTTTGGGAGCCCACCTAACGTCCCTCCAGAGGCTCGGGGTCACTGAGGTCACACTAGCCACGACCGGCCACTCCAGGAAGGAGGGGAACGAGTTTGGCCGCACTCACTCAGGGTTGTTGCACAGCCTCTCCGCACTCTGGGCTCCAGCCCCACACGTCCTGGAGCAGTGGGACCAGGCAGACCAGCGGCCCCAGCCTCCGGGGATGCTCTCTGGCTTCTTCCCCACCATGATACACTTGCCGGCCATGCACCACTGGAAAGAGAAGAGGAGCAGGCGTGTGGGTCGGGAAGGCTGCCATAGCAGACTGAGCCCAGAACCCTGAGGTCTGACCCCAATCCTCCGAGCAGGCTTCCTACGGTCATACATCACACGGAGAACAAAGACGAGCTCACAAAAGAATTTCCTCCACGAGGGATCAGAGAACTTCAGGAACTGAGGGAACTTAATGGTGCCCAGCCACAGCCAACGTGGGAGTGTTACTCCAAGTGCGGTTGGCGGACTGCGTGCCAGAGTGTAAATCCACACATCGCTCCCTTCATGGGAAAGTCTCGCCATAAAGAGCATGTCAGCTTGGTATGTGCGCTCAGCAACATCGTTGTTTGGTGACGTGACTGATGTACCTCTCTGGTTCCAGCCCCTTATCTCGTAGACAATAACAAACATTGTGCAGACTGGAACTGTAATAACACTTCTTTATAGCCCCTGTGGGTATTTAATGTCAGCAACAGATAACTTTACCTTCCCGGAAAAAGTCCACTCATTGCCAAAAATTATGACTTACTAAGAATTTCAGGTTCTTTCTAGTATCAAAAAAAATGTCTCCTTTTCTGTAACTCTACCCTGTGTTTTTAGTGCTGGCCTTTCCAGTGACCCAGACACACACACACACACACACACACACCCCACGCTCTCCCTCTTCAGGGCAGAGCTTCAGCAATTCTCAGTTTGGGAGGGTGAAATACAAAACAGGAAACAAAAGGAAGTCAGAAAACACAACTCGGTTGTTAGAAATGGCCTCATGACCTGGAGGATTTGGGCATGTGTCAGCTCTTGTCCTCCTTGTCCTCATTATTTCTGATCACTGTGCATGCTGACCAAGTTCTAAAATCGCAGTGATGGGTCAGGCCATACACAAGCTGCATAAAGACTCCCACTAACTGCCCAAATTCTCGGCCCACAACAGACCCTACCGGCTCCAGGGAGCTGCACGTGTTACCCAGTTCTTGGGAAGTCTGGAGAATACCTAACGTCTCTGGGTTCTTGGGTGTTTGGCTTTGCTGCTCAGGAGAGCGGACAGATGTTCGAGAAATGCAGTCAGGCCAGATGATGAGAAAGAAGGAAGCGAGTGGCCCACATCCATCATCTTTGGAAAGAAGCCACCACTGACCTGTCCTTCCTAATGTTTAACATGAAGGGGAGAGAAGTCAAAATAAGGTCAGCAGATGTTACTAACCACAAGCTCCGTAGAAGCTCATCAGGAAAAGACGGAACAGATGTTTTGCCAGCACAGTGTGGAACCGTGTCTTTCCTAAACGCCTTGCTCCCAGCAAAGGCTCACTAGCTGTAGTAGCAGTGAAGCCTTTCCTCTGGCTGACCTGGTTCTACGACCTCCGTCTGCCCAGAGACAGCTGCTCTCCAGGGCCTTCTCCCCAGCCCTCCCTAAGAACCCAGTGCCCACCGCCCGCCCGCCTTTCTTCCTTGGCCTGACACATCACCTTCTTCTCGCCACAGCGTGTCCCGTCCGCCGCGGCGTCCAGCTTGGAGCGGCAAAAGCCTCTCACCAAGCACCACAGTGTCTGGCAAACATTCTGGAAAACAAATGTGAGATCACGCTTTTAAACATTTTCAAAACTTGCACAAAAGCATTTCTAGAGTGGTGGTAAAATGTACACGTTTACCCACCTACCCACAATAACTGCTGTTCTTAGTGAACAAGCGTGAGGGAAGGTGACCCACTGCACACTCTCAGTTCACGCTTACCTGGACTTTGTCGTCACGCATAAACAGTGGTGTGCAGCCCATACTGGGCAATGAGAAAACAGGAGATGGAGCCCATCTCCTCAGAGCTGAAACTGTAATTTCAGTCCGTGTGGCACAATGTCACTGCCCCTAGGCAGGGTAACTGGAGACACTGGCCATCAAAGGCCGATCCAAGAACTGTGGACAGAAGTTGGCAAAGAGCTGGGGTGGCTGTAACTTGAGCCTGCTCACTGAAGGAAAAGGAAACCGGTCCTCCCGGAGAGCCTCGGCTTGCTCACTTGTTACGGAAAGTAGCCCGCTTGTTTAACCTGCCAGCCTCCAAGAAAGGAGACCAGTGAGGGGACCAGGGCATTTTCTAGGAACAGGCAGAGATGAGAGACATTTAGGAGGCAGAACTGGTGTAATGTGGTAGCCAGTTAGAAGGGAGGAGTGGGGGTGGTTTGCACCAACTTTATCTTCTCTGTTCAGTTTTGCATGTTCTAAGCATTTATTTACTGCCTCCTCAAAGTTGTTCCCTATTTCTTTTTCTGTCCTGATCTCATCGTATGAAAACTTTCCTACCCGCCTCCTCTACCAGAGCTCCTCAAGGGCAGAGACTCTGCCTTATTCATTGTATTGTATTTTAAACTATTTTTAACACACAAAATATGCCATAGGACACAATCTGAAAGGCGCAGGATAATACAGTGTAAGAAGTGAGTCAGCTGCCCCCCCATCCACAACCACAGAGGCGGCCTTCACTGAGTCTCTGGTGTAGCTTCAGAGGAGTCAACACACAAGCGGTAGTACAATACACACACCTGCTGTTTTCACAGAGATACACAATTTCTATAGCGCTGTAAGGCTTGTATGTAGTATTTCAATGCCTGGATGGAGCACACTTTAACCAACTCCCTACTACATGTGGTCTTGTTAATCTTAGAGCGCTCATCTTTTCCACCACACTCAGCACGCGGCCCAGAACCTGGCGTGGGCTCAGCGAGAGAGCTTCTCCTGGTCTGTGTGCTAACAATAATGCTTCACACCAAAGGGCCCACGTTCGGGGAACAGTCAGTACCCAGCCTACAAAGTAGCACTCGCATGGCAGTTGGGGCTTTCTCCTGTGGTCAGTGGGGACCTTAATATCGAGAAGAGCCATGGTTAGGTTTGTGGGAGGGGGGTTTGAGATCACTTGAGAAATGCTGGGGGAAAGACGAGGTAGGAGGTGACTACAACAGTGAGGAGAGGTGATGAGAGGCTGAATCAAGACAGTAGCCATGGGAACGAAAAAATGGGGCAGGGCTGCAGACTCCTGAGGAGCTAGTTTTTGGATGTTGAAAATAAAGATGAAGAAATGGGGGGTGAGCCTTATTCCTACTGTGAGAGCTGGTGGTGCTCTTGAACCAGGCGGGGGATTCAGGAAAGAGAGCAATGTTGGGGATTAAGTCGTTTGCTCTGGAGTCTACACGTGTGAGTAACTGATTCTTGAAACTCACTATAGAGCTTTCCTCGCCACCCCCCGGTGGCCAAGGATGGCTGGCTCCACTGAACACGAAGAAGGTAGAGGTAAGGGATATAAATGACTACAACATCGATCCTTCTGCCTTACAGATACCTTGCCACACATAGAACGTTTCCAGACACACGTTCCAGAACGTGTGTCTGGATCTTCATATTTCCAAGTATTCCCCTGGCCCTTCTTCCAGCACACTGGACATCTGAAGTGCTGCACGTGCCCACGAGAGGCACCAAGATGCCCAACACTTACTTCCACTTCCTGGCAGAAGGTAGCGTTGGGGCCATACTGCAGCTGGCACTGGTGGTGAACATCATAGATCACTCCGGGAGCAATGACCTTGGACTTCAAGCCTTTCTTCTGGGGCATGTCGTCAAGACAGAACCCCCAGCCTCGGCTGAGAAGAAGTTAATAGAAATGAGAGCCCATGTCATGATTTCCTTCATCGTTAGTCTTTCATTCAACAGACGCTCCTACCACTTTTGTTTACCCTTTGTCCCTCAGAACAACTCGAGTTCTACACGGCAGAGAACACTCCAGGGCCACTGTGGGAGCTGTCTAAAAGGAAACCAAAGCCACGCCCTGCTCCGTTAGTTCAGACATTATCTACGAAATACAGGGAGTGGTGAACTTAGAAAAGCATCATCTTATCCCCAGTAGGGTTTGGGTGACCACTTGTGACGTATCCTGGTTGTTGCCGCCAGTCCCCAAGGACTTATGTGTGCACACTCAGTTCACAGGAAGCCACCTTGAGACAGGAGCACGCAGCGGGCAGGATACCCCCTGGCTGTGGCTGGAGGGCAGAACCCAGCTGGCTCTCAAGGTCAGATGCCACCCTGAGAGTGTGACCTGAGAGGCACTGAGAGTGTCCCAGGTCTCGTGTCAAACTCAGACTGCCTTCTGGTTTCGGGAGACCCGGATGGGGCTGCTCCGGGACACACTGTCACTTACTCCAGGAAGCGGGTGATGTACTCCTTGCTGCACTGGGACCACGTCAGCGGGCTGGGGTTGTACTGGAGCTGGCGGGACATGATGAACGGGTGCCTGCCCACGGGCTCGCAGTCGTTTTCCTTCCCGTCGTGCTGGATGCCGAAGCTGCAGGGGGTGGAGCGTACAAGAACATCACGGAGACGGTTTCTCCAGGGAGACGGTACCCACGGAGGGTCACAGAAGGCATCTGCTTACTCAGGGGGACTGTGACGTTGGAGATGGACAGCTAATTCTGAACTAAAGGGCGCAGGGAACACTGCAGGCAAACTGTGCTTCAAGCAGGCACCTCTGGGAGCCACGTGGCTAAACCGAAAACCACTGTGCGGTAGAAAGCAAAGAGCTCCCGGTTGGCTTTCTCTGAGTCTAGAGTCAGGAGGGCAAACGCTGCCTCAAGCTGTTGTCTTTCTCCTGCTGCAGTAACCACCGCACCAAGGAGCAAAAGCTGCCTTCTCCCTTTTCAGCATAATGTAAGGGAGAGCTTCAAAGGGAAAGCTCTCCTATGGGAGACTCGTCATAGGCCGCGAGCTTTGAGGGGCTGTGTTTCTCTCTCACGCTGCTACAATCACAGCCCCACATTCACAGGCATTCGAGGGGCCTCCTAGTCCCATGGGTGAGAGCAAGGCTTCCGAAGACAGACGGTCTGGACGGGAATCCTGGCTCTGCCACTCAGTGATCCGTGTTCCCAAACCCTTCTCCGTTTCCTCTGCCAGGAAATAGGGTGCTCGTCACAGGGTAGCATGAGAATTTGAATGGAATAAAGATTGAGAACCACTCAGCCAGGTGCCTGACATAGAATAAGGGCTTCACACATGGGAGGAAATTTTCACTGCTGTTTGTATCATTGTCTAGCTTGTTTTTCTCTTCTCAATGGAAAAGCTTAGCGTTGGAGACTTGTCAGAAGTCACCCAGTAGCTTGGGGGCAAAACGAGCTCCTCTGCAGATCTCTGCCCTGCTGTTCCAGGGTTCTCTCCCGGGTCTCCCTCGGTCCGCTCCCTGGCCGCCCGCTGCCGGGGCTGACCGGGTGCGGCAACCTTGGGAGGCCTTGGGAGCTTACCCACCCACCACAGCAGGGGGGTGCCTGGGAAAGAAACCACCTCAGAAGGGTCCGTTCATAGGCCTAGTCCTCAGAGGAGCCCCCCAAGATGCCTTCTGGGACCCCACAAGACTCCCTTCTCAGGGCCCTGCTTACTGGCTGCTGTGGCTCCAGTTTCCAGATCTGAATGGAGCACATTATGCAGCGAAATCCAACCCTCTGACATGAACAGTAGCAACTCCCGCAGAGAATGGTCTCTGAGGGGTTTGACTTTTCTCATGTGTTTAAAAACGCATTATGCTGTGATGACTTACACACAGACTCAGACGGCATTCTATCAGCGCACGAATGCGAAAGCACAGAGGAGTCAGAGTTACCCTACGGAGCTCTCACCGCCCACAGAGAATGGGATTCAGGGGAAGCCTTTGCCTGAGCAGGCCTTCCCCGGGGTGCTGCAACCCCAGACCTTCCCAGCTCATGAGCTATTCCGTGAGTTCACCTGCTTTGCAACCAGCAAAAACCCTACCCTGCAAACATGGCTCTAAAACGCACACGAATAATGGTTTTTCTAGCATTGAACATCCCAGCACAACAAGCCGTATGGATGGATGCTGCCAACTGGGTGCATTCAAACCCACACTCAACATGCATCAGCTCCCCAAAAGCTCACCGAGGTCCCTCTGGAGTGTTCCACTCACTAAAGCATTTCCCCTCCAGCTTCACCCCCCTTTATACCCCCTTTATACCCCCGTCTGACTCTGCTCCTAAGCAAATGTCCCTCGGGACAGTGTCTACTTTCTCTAAATGGGTGGGGCCCTTGTGTCACAGGAGAACAGTGGCTCAGTGAGAAAGGAGGGACAGGGACAGACAGCACCTGGGGCCACAGAGATGGGAATCTGGTCTCCTGGAAGCTACCTCCTGGCAGGTGTGGTGCTCCCGAGGAGCAGCGTGCAGGGAGGAGCTCTCTCGAGCCTGAGAGAGCTCCCTGAGCGGTAGGATTCCCCTGCTTCACTCTGTGGGTTTAAAGTCCTTTAAGGTGGGTTTGCCCAACTGCAGACACAAAACAATCTAGTTCATTGTCTGGGTTTCAGGGTATCAGTTGGTGAAATGGGTCTATTCCTTGTCTTTTACTGTTCCTTTTAGGGTGGAGTGGGACCAACAGAGAACAAGAACCACGGAAGTCAGAATATCAGCTTTTCTGACTCATCCAGACAAGATCCATTTGTGTATGCAAATGAGCCAAGCTCTGTAAGTGAAATATACCCCTGACTGGAAGTGGGGGGTGGAATACGGGGTGGACAGTGCTTTTTAAGTGTTCGCCTACACCCTATTTTCATTACTTGGAAGGAAAGGACGCCAGGTCCAGGCAGCCCTCTACATTTCCTCCCGGACTGCCACTTCATTTCTGGTAATGCGCTCCGGAGCCCAGCAGGGTGATGGGAGACCTGGCTGTGGATACCTGATGTAACCCAGGGCCCTTGCAAATGGGTGTCTTAACAGTTTCCTCTCAGAATAAAAGCAAGTACTCGCTTAGGCCACAGCACATGATTCTGCAGGACCTGCCTAGCATGTTTCCGAGTCTCCTCCCAAGGTCAGATTGAATGTAAGGACATGAAGGATCTATTCCTTGAACACAGGAGGGAGGAACTGAGAATATCTTTTATGAAGCCAAGTCTTTTCAGCTTTTCCTTAGCTTGAGTACAGCACTGCTGGGAAAGTCACGAGCGATCATTTCTTGGTTCGATCCAGCTGTACCGGCACTGCCTGGCACGTCAAGCCGACCTGATGGGCGGCTGTTGGAGACACATCTCTCCACATATCGGGACTGAGGACACCTATACATTTGCACACGCGAATAACTTTCATTTCGTCAAGTTTTATTATCAGCATGCCAACAACGAGGACCTGGCCTTTTAGAGACCTAGCATTCTGCCCCCAGTCATTCTTTAATTACAAGCCAGTCACTTAGCCCTGGTCTCTGAACTTCTGACAACTAAGGCAACTTGGAAAGGCGGCTGTGTGAGAATTAGAAAAGGTCACCATGAACAAAGATTTGTCATTAGAGACCAAGGTAAAGATCAGCCACAGCCTTGAATTCCCAGCTATCATGTACCCGTGTGAAAGCGAAGCAGTGAAGAAGGCTGGTAGGAAAAAGATGCCCTGGAACCCTGGCTGGGGTAGCTCAGTGGATTGAGCACGGGCTGCGAACCAAAGTGTCGCAGGTTCGATTCCCAGTCAGGGCACATGCCTGGGTTGCAGGCCATAACCCCCAGCAACCGCACATTGATGTTTCTCTCTCTCTCTTTCTTTCTCCCTCCCTTCTCTCTCTAAAAATAAATAAATAAAATCTTTAAAAAAAGATGTCCTAAAAATACAGCATTGGAGGGGAGCTCGACGCATACCCTGGGCCACCAGAAAGGTGAACAAGTGGGTCCCAGAGCAAATCAAGCCTGAAGCATCGCTAGAGGCAAAAACAACCAAACTGAAGCTGTCCTAGCTTTGGGAACGTCCTGAGAAGGCAGGGATATTTGGAAACAGCAGTAATGCTGGGGGGAAACGGCAGCAGGAAAAGAGAAAAAACACACAAGAGACGGATCGACTCCACAAATGCAGCCATGGGCATGAGTTCATGGGAGCCGGGCGGGGCCGGTGAGGATGGGACACTGTGCACGCCGCCCAGTCACAGAGTCACCAGGAGCTGAAGCCGACCCAACAGCGTGTAACAACAAGGGCACTAGAATCTATCATATTTATCTCCTCGGGCTTTTTCGTAAGGATCAAAGAAATCACAGTCCCTAAGGAACTACCTGGTTCAACCTCCTCATCTCACAGGTAAGAAGACAAACGCCAAGAGGTGAAGGGAATTAATTATCTAAGGCCATAATACGGGCTGATGAAAAAGCCAGAATAAGCACTCACCTTCCTCAAGCCCCAAGCCCATACCCTGGTTTTGTGCTTTAGGTCAAGGCATCTTGCGGTTCCAGTATGACAAGAGAAAAAGAGCGAGAGAGCCCAGCCGGGAGAGGCCAGGCCTGGAAGAAGCCAGTCTCCAGGGTTCTTCCCAAGCCCACCGCTTCTCCAGACCTTCTCTACGGAGGAGGAGCTCGAGGCTGGCAGCCACGGGGCGGACAGCAGGCAGAGCTGAGCCACTCTCGTGGCTCCCCACCCGGAGTTTGTAACCAGGACGATGCGCTCTCTTGTTCGTGGTTTGTAAACACACGGACAAATCAAGCTACACATAAGCTAAGATCCTTCCTCCATGGGGAACCTCTGATACCTGGGGAATCCAGAATCCTCATTCTTTCTTCATTCGAATATTCTGAAACCTGCTTTCAAATGAATTTATCCAATCAAAGTGACACAACTTGGATTTCTGCTAACTGTTGTTTGATGGTTCAGATTCACAGCAGTTTTCAATTTCTGATTTATTTAATGTTCTCCTTTACACACGTCAGTAGAATGAGACTAACACTAGTATCTACTTCGTAAGGTCACTGGGGTGATTCAAGGACACATTGCAAAGCATCTGGCATAAAGGAAAGGCACAAAATGTTACAGTTTGTGACTTTTTTAATGATGTTACTATATCATTGTTTCACAAGAACTAACCAGGGATTGTTACCCCTGAGTTAATCGGCTGAGTTAAAGCTTCCGCCCTTGCTTCTGCATACCTCATTTTAATTCAGAGAACTGCCGTGGCCTCGGGACTCTGCCTGCGGTGCAGATGGCATGAGAGGTCAAGGCAGAGAAGACGTTGGGGTCTTTAAAGCTGTGGTTATTCGTACGTGGCAGATGAGAAAGCAGAGATTAGCAGGGAGCGTTTGAAGTCACAGCGCGACCCGAGGACCCCCATGGAAGGTGCTGCCCATCCCTTCTGCTGTCTGATACTGACGCATGAACATGGCGGAGTGGTCTCAGTTTCCTTGGCCCTTTACCTGTGTCCAAGCTCATGGGCGATGGTGAAAGCCAGAGGGAGGCCCGAGTCTTCATTGATGTTACAGCTCCGGTGAGGCTGGCACATTCCCGACAGGTGAGACAGACCCAGGGTCTCGCAGGGGCGGTTGACTCCCGCACAGATGTCTTTTCTGAAAGCAGAGGACAGCGGTGCACAGGACCACGTGGAGAGTCACAGCAACGCCCCCAACACCCGCCTGGGGAATCTGAGTATTAATCCACACTCAGTGTGGTCTGAAAAGCAGGAGTGAAATAATTTTTTAAAAGTCCATGTGAACACAGAGAGCAACTGTGAATTCATTAAGATTATTCTGATTTCGCCACTTGCTCATTGAACGAGTGGTGAACTTCATGGACCCAACTTCCTGCACTATCGGAATGAGAAGGTGGGCAGGTTAGCAAGGAGCGCCCCTCACCTTTTCCCAGCAGCTCCATGCCGACCTAGTAAAAAATAGGAATAGTAAAAAATAGTAAAAACAAAAATAGTAAAAAATGCCTCTTGCACCTAAGGATGCAAAAATTTATGGATGCGAGAATTTATGGCAGACACTTTATTTTAAGTTGCTTTTACACTTGATCTCAGGAAGCCAAATTATAGTATTTGCTCAGAAACAGAAGGATTTGCTTGAAGATTGAAGTTAATTTCAACTTTTCCACAGGGAATGGACAGCAAGTAGTAACTGGGGTTTTTCAAATGTGAAATAATTTTTTTTGTTTTTTTCTGAAGTCTGTGCTCAAAACTTGTATGAAAACTCTGGACTAGTGAAAAAGGCAATTGGTCCCATAAACCCATTCAGAGATCAAATCAATTTTCGCTCCAGCTCCACTACCCTAACAAGATTGCCTATGGGAGGGATGGACATGCAAATGAGCACATGCAGAGATAGAGAAAGAGAGAGGAAGAGGGAGAGAGAGAAACATCCTTTCCCTTTTCACCAGGACCTCCTTATTTCCCCACCCTGGAAGAAGAAAGGAAAGACTCCAGGATTTCTCAAAATACTAGTTACAGTTTTCACACATAAAAATGCACTCCCATATCCTGGCAGGGGCCACTCAGTCACTGACACGTGTTTTGAGTCATTTGTTGGTCACTGGTTTCCTTCAGTTCAGTAAAAACTCTTTGCCAAGAGTGACGAGCACCGATGCCAACCAAGTCTGAGCCTTAGTTGGTTCCAGATCTCCGGCCCACAGGCTTTGGGCGGCACTGTTTCTGGCAGTCCACGGTCTGCTTGTGTGTCTGCTGGACGGTGGAAGACATCCAGCCTTCGGAAACCGCGGTGCATTCTCAGCTCTCCAGGAGGCCGCAGCTGGGACAACAGGCTGGAGACAGCATCTGCCGTTGGGTGCGCACGCCGCAGGCGCGGGCCCCACGCCCACTAACAGCAGCAGCTGCTGGGTGGTTCCCTGCTAGAGGGCTGCACAGGATCAGACGGCCCAATCGCTCTAAATAATTTCTAGGTCTGCAGTCAGACTGACCTAACACTTTTCCACTCCTACCGCAAGAGGCATTTTTTACTATTTTTGTTTTTACTATTTTTTACTATTCCTATTTTTACTAGGTCAGCATGGAGCTGCTGGGAAAAGATGAGGGGCGCTCCTTGCTAGCCTGCCCACCTTCTCATTCGGATAGTGCAGGAAGTTGGGTCCATGAAATAAAGAGCTAAAGAGGCTAAAAGGGGTAAGAAAATTATGGTTTTTGTAGATAAGGTGCTTAAGCTGCCAAAAGGACATTAGCCCTACCTTCCCCAGGCACAGGGGGTATTATAAGAGAAAATACGCCTTTAGTTCATCATCACCAAGCGCTTATTTTATGAAATAGTAAAGAGACTTATCTAAGAAAAAGAAGATCAAAACTATTAACAGTAAAATGACAACAAACTCACAACTATCAACACCTGAACCTAAAAAAACAAAAACAAAAACAAACTAAGCAAACAACTAGAACAGGAATGGAATCACACAAATGGAGATCACATGGAGGGCTATCAGCAGAGAGGGGGAGAGGGAGAATGGGGGAACAGGTACAGGGAATAAGAAGCATAGTTGGTAGGTATAAAAAAGACAGGGGAGGTTGAGAGTAGTGTAGGAAGTGGAGAAGCCAAAGAACTTACATATGGACATAAGAACTTACCCATGGACATAAACTAAGAGGGAGGAATGCTGGAGGCAATGGGGGTACTGGGAGGAGGGGGGGAAAGGGGAGAAAAAAGAATGGGACAATTGGAATAGCATAATCAATAAAATATACTTAAAAAAACATGCCTTGGCATGTAGCCACCAGCCCTATTATTATACAGGGTGTGTTCCAGCCAGAGCCACCTTCTACTGAATGCAACTCTACAGGTAACTCTGTGAAAGTGGGTCTCAGAACAGCCCCCACAGGCAAGCTCAGCCTTACACCTCTCTCCCTTCCTCATTCTACTTTTTCAGACCAGGGGTCCTCAGGAGGAGGTGATTTTGTTCCCTACCCCATCCTGGGGGACACTGGGTAATGTCTGGAGATAGTTGGTTGTGACATCGCGGAGGAAGGTTATTGGCATCTCACGGACAGCGGCCAGAGATGCTGGTAAACATACTGCTGGGCACAGGACACCCCATTACAGCAAAGGATTGATTACCCAGCCCTATGTGCCATGGGGGCCGCGGTCGAGGAACCCTGCTTTAGACACTGAAACCCTCTCCACTGTCTAGGAGCTGATGAGGTTCGTCACAGCTTGAAATAAGACCCCTGTTCTAAGAAAGGAAAATTATCATAATAACAAAAATAGGAGAGCAGATCCTTTATGTTATTATTGGGTAATAGTTAAGAATATGGCTATGACAGTCAAACTATGTGGTTTTAAGTAAGTCCCAGCTTTACCTGTTATGGCAAAGAGATTTTGGGCAGGTGACATAAGCAAGACGGAGCTTCCAGGTGGCCAGTGCTGGTCCTGGAACCCAGGGCTCTTCCCTACACATGGGTCCTGCCCACACTGAAGTCCTCGCCTGGCTTTCTGGCCAGGCCCCCAGTGCTGGCTCCCCAGGACCCCCGAGTTCACACTCCACACCCTCGCTAACCTATTTCTGCAGGGAGCGTTGAGCAGCCCAAGGTGCCATAGGTCCTAATGGGCCTCGTGTGACAGAGTTGTGCCACAGACTTCTTTTGGAACATGTTGGCATTTGCCAAAGTTTTGATACTTTCACTGAAAACAGTGATTCTGATGGTTGGAGTTTCTGGTTGGGGTAAGGCAGGTGTTTGGATAGGGTGGGGGCTGGCTGTCATCCTTGTAGGTGTTCTTTGCACTGGGGTTATCCTGTCGAAGGGACTGATGACAGGCCAGCGTGTTCAGGGACAGCCTCTCCTCTGCAGGGACTTCCCCTGTGCCCCCCTCACACCACACACACACACACACACACACACACACACACACACACACACACACAAGGCCTGCCAGGGCATGAAGGGTCAGGCAAAGCGGCTTCTTTTATTACATATCCCTGGATTTCTGGGCATCTTCACAGGAGTGCCTCATGAGAATTTACATCCCTCCATTAATGAAGGACCTTCATTTGTCTAAATTAAAATAGTATCTGGTATACAGTAGGTGCTCAACAAATATTGAATCAATGAGCAAGTGCAGCCTTCCAAGAGCCTTGGTTTCAGGAAAGTTCACCAGCTTTTGACAGCTATGGGTCCTAGAGGGACTGATGGTTTTCATTAGAACTGCAGGGTCTATCAATAGTCAAAACAAAATAGCATCTTCCCGAGGGCGAAAGGGAGAGGGCGCGAGCAAACAACTCTGCCTATTCAGGGGAGGTCTCTCCCACCTTCCGGCCTCAGCATCAGTCAGAGGTCAGTTACAAGAAAGACTTATTTCTGTAGAAAGAGTTGCATGTTTCTAAACTAGAGGAACATTGTTAAAATTAAAAATAAAGGGTTGGAACACCCATGTTGAAAAGTAACCAGAGTCTTTAATGGGGATCTGCAAACAAGCTGCCCGATTGTTTATAAGGCCGCATAGAGAAGCCAGTTTTAGAGATGACATCGTCACTGGGCTAGGAAAGAGGCCAGCGCTCGGCCAGCAGACTCAGTGCATTAACACAGAGACTTCAGGCACATTGAGCAAGTTTGCTAACTGCCCCCTCACTGGCACGGGTGTCAGGAGTTGTTTAGATCGTAGAAGCTACCTTAAAACCGACCAAGAGCAGCAAAGAGTAGGAGAATTTCGTGAGTGTGGATACCTGACCCCCCTCCCAGCTGCCGGCCCTCCCCAGCTCACAAGTCCTGCCTTCCCCGTGGGCTCAGGGGTACCTGGTGAGAAGGACAGCCACATCGTGGTGGGCGGGGTTCAGGTCGCTCTTGGGATTGATGCTCTTCTGCCACTTACAGAAGCTGGACAGTGTCTTCTCCGCATGGTGAACTATTTTCAGTCCTTGCTGGAGAAAGAAGAGGAAGAGACACATCGGCACAGGTGAGTTTACTGGGACTGGCGCCCATCACTTTGGTCCCCAGAAGCAGCTGAGTGAGATGAGCTCTGGCCTGGCGCCTCCGACACCTGGCAGAATTGGGCAGAGGCCCGGGCACTTCTCTGGGCCAACCACCAGCTCTAAACACTAGGACTCTCATGCCTTCCACTGAGAGAACCTGAAGGGGAGACCTGTAGAACAACAGTGACCCCTGCAACAGGTAACTCTGGGAACAAACCTAGAAGTATCTTAGCAAAGACCAGCAGCTGTTTGAAGTTGTATTTCCAGTGGCTCTCTGCTTCTACAGTCACTACAATTCCAAAGAGCTTTTCTTAAAAAGAAATTTCTAATACAAAATGAGTGGACTTGTAACAAAAGCTACTTCCTTTTAGGAAGTATCCTACAAGGCTGGGGTCGCACTGGATGTTTCCCTGTCCAACCAGCTGACATCTGTGGGGGAAGGGCAGAGGGTTAGGGTCACTAGAAGCGGGTAGGGTCACTGGTTGTCTGACAGCGATCAGGATACTATAGAAGACGCTGAGGCTGCAGCTTTCAGGGCCGCTGAGTCATCTGGTCCTCAGTTGTTAATGAGAATGGAAGGAGAGGGTTTGTTCCAAATTAACTGGGTGAACACGTGTCAGACGAGGGAGAAAGAAAACAGGATGTCAGCTCTAAGGGAACTCCAGTTGCATTTGAATTTCTACAGGGGAAATTCCTTTGCCTTTCTAGGGGTCTCTATACAGGCCATCCCTGGTACAGGGTGGGTTCTACCTGGAGAGTGACTGCGTCCATCGGCCCACTGTAATCTCAGCCTATCGCTCTGGGCTCAGCCCAGGGACATCGCGCACTCTCTGCATCAAACCATGGACTTGCTTCTCCACTGCTCTGCAGTTTGCTGAGGCCCACACCCAAATCAAACCGGGCCTCGGAGACGCCAGGCCCCCACACCCATGCTGATTAACCACCACAGACCACCATCCTTTCGAGAAAGCACAGAAAGGTGGCTCATCACTCGTGAAAGCTTGCCAAACTGCTTAGCATAATGAGTTCAAATAGAAGAAACAGACTTCATTATTTAAAAACCCTCACGATGACATCATCCAGCAAAATGATGGATCAAGGAGGACATGGAGGAGGATTTCTGGGGACCTGGGTGAGCACAGGCAGGCAAGCGGTAGTTCGCATAGCAACGACCCGCACTCACCGCAGAGCACTGGCCAGGTGGCATGCAGCAGGGATGTAAGGGGAAAGGAGGGAAGGAAAAGGAACAAAAGAAAAGGAAATAAAAAAGAGATGGAGGGAGGGGAAAAAAAGAGAAAAGGAAGGAAGGAAACATTTTCCAGATTGTCATATATATTCTCTTATTTAATTGCATCTTCTTCTCAACATCATTATTTGTAAAGAAAGCATTGTTATATTTGTTACATAATAAGAGGGAATTAGTCCTGGCTGGCGTAGCTCAGTGGATTGAGCACAGACTTCGAAACAAAGTGTCGCAGGTTCGATTCCCAGTCAGGGCACATGCCTGGGTTACAGGCCACAGCCCCCAGCAACCGCACATTGATGTTTCTCTCTCTCTCTCTCTCTCTCTCTCCCTCCCTTCCCTCTCTAAAAATAAATAAATAAAATCTTAAAAAAAGAGGGAATTATGCTCATTACATAATAAGAGGGAATTAAACCTCAGAGGAGTGGAGAAGTAGCTGAAGGTCACTCAGGTCAGACTCCGAGCAGACAACAAGGTCAAGGGCCCCTAGACAAAGCTGCGGCTCCAGCTACCGAGCGGCCTCACCAGAACGTCCTTTCCTGCACCAGCTGGACTCGCCCTTTGGAAGACCTTACGTACCAAACCATGCGCGTCTGTTTAAGGAAAAGTGAGTGGGAATATCCTCTCAACATGCACAATTTGCACAGATCTCAAGGGAGTTATGCTGAATGAAAACATCTCATCTCAAGGGGTTTCACACTGTATCATTCTGTTTTATAACATGATCGAAAAGACCAGATTACGGAAGTGGAAAGAAGTTGGAGCTTTCCCGGGGTCAGGTTGGCAGGCAGGAGAGAGCTATAAGAGGGAAGCATCCACTCTCTTTCATCCCTGAGCCAAACTCAGTGTCAGCAAGGGCGTGTCATCAGCAGGACAAAACAGTCATTTCCAGAGGTTGCGCATGTGTGTACACTCTGCTTCTAGCTTTCCCAGCCTTAGGAACTGCCCATTTCCCTGAGTGACCTTAGTAACTCTGCCTCCGATCCTCTCATTTAAATGATGAGAAAATCCAGGCCTGAGAGGGGCAGCACCTTACCCAAGCCACATGCTGTGCATTTGGCGGAGCAGGGCTCAGATCCCAGGTCTGCAGCTACTGGGCTAGGACTAGTGGTTTCCAAACCATCGAAGACTCCTCACAATCTTTTTGCTTTGAGTTGCTGGAAAGCTTTAGAGCAATTCGCCAATAGAGGATTACGATGATCACTTAGTTTTCCTCCACCGCTCACTCCCACTCCCGGTGAGGAGACCAAAACAGGCCGGGATCCCCAACTGCATCCCCCTCTGACTCTGATCACTTCTCAGGCCCCTCAAGGTGCCCTTCTTCTGCCCTTCTGCTGGTTCAGAGCTAAGTTCATCCCCAATCACCATCCTATTTGGAGAACTCACCTATGTGTTATTGACTCTCAAATCCGTATCTCATTCCAAGTCTCTCCTAGACTTCAAATCCAGTACGCAAATATCCTGACAAACACCTCCTTCTGGGAGCCATCACAGGCACCCCCATCTCAGCATCCCTGAAATCGTTTCCCTGCATGTGCGCTGCAGTTCTTCCTGCATCCCCCCGCTTAGTTACAGGAATCCCCAGCAACCCAGTTGCCCAATCTAGAAACACCAGTGCCTTCTGTCAGCCTCCACCCCCCATATCCTGCGTCCCAATCTGTCACCGTGGGCTGCTCACTTTACCCCTTCTCCATCTTCACTCCCAGCCACCCGAGTTCAAACCCTCATCATTTTATGCTTGGGATTTATGCTTGCAGCATCTCTTAACTACCCTCCTTCTTTCTTCCTTGATCTCTTTAGCTGTATCCTCCTTGCTGTTGCCAGGCCAACCTACTCAAAATCACAGTCCACCCATATCATGACCCAGGGTTCCAGGCTCTTCAAAGTCTGTTCTCTAGGAAGCTCTCCCTTCTTTTGCAGCCTCACAATTTATGCTCCAGCTATCATCAAACTGCTTGTTTTACCACTGCCCCCACCCTACCTTCCCATACAGCATGCAATTTTTTACCTTAGTTTCTTCAAGCTTCTCCATCCACCCCGTGCATCTTTCTCTCCTCTCTTCGCCCCTTTAACCTAGTCAACATCCATGATTTCTCCCTATTGCTTTTGTTGGGTCCTCCTGCAAATAAAGCAACTGCACGCACAGCTGAGCTGCTGATCACTTGCAGCTGGTACCCTGTCCCACGCAGAATTTTCCTCTGGCAGGGGTGTCCAACCTGTGGCCAGGCCAGTACGTGGCCCAGGATGGCTATGAATATGACCCAACACAAAACTGTAAATTTACTTAAAAACTTTTTTTTGCTCATCAGTTTTTGTTAGTGTTTGTGTATTTAATGTGTGGCCCAAGACATCTCTTCTTATTTCAGTGTGGCCCAGAAGCACCAAAAGGTCAGACCCCCTGCTACGATATGGGTCACTGAACTTTAATCCAAGTTCAGTGACACGGTCTTAAGGACAACTTACTGCTTTCCTACTAAATGCCATAACTCTTCCAGGAGGTTTTACTTGTGCACAATGTTTTTTCAGCCCCCTTAGCCTCTAAATCTCCAAATCTCCTAGGAGGTTAAGTCCAATAAACACTTAGTCATTTCGTTTCTTGAATGCACTTGATCCCAGGAGCCTTGGGAAGAGTACTTACTTACCTGTGCCTGGCTACCATGCAGCCTAAGCAAGTGCAAGAGGCCAAAGCACTCAGACCATGCTGGCCCACAGTGACCGTGGGGGACTTCAGCTCAACAAGTGCCATGAGGCATCCTTGTAACTATCTATGCTTGTCCAAACAAACCCCATTCACACTAATTCTTCCCACTTCCTTTGTAAACAAAAATAGATCTCCCTCTTTGTTCTTCTGTCATTTTTCCTCCCTTCATTTTCTCAAGTGAGTCCAGTTCACTTCCCACCCCCTCTTTCCTATTCAATTGGGTGGGTGACCTTACATAGCAGGGAGCTGACCCAGAGGAAATCAACGGCAACTCACAGAAATAGCTACGAAGGCAAATTAGGAAATGATTTTGCAAGTACATGGCTTTTGTTATAAGTTGCTCTGTCTCTCTGTAATGAAAACAAAAAATCATGTATTGATTCATCTGAGAAGTCCCAGTAGCAACTTCTGATTCAATGCAAGGTCAGACCGTGCTCCTAGGCAGGCTTGGGTTCCTGGGAGAAAGAGACAGGCAGAGGAGAAGAGCAGTAAAACATTTAATCTGAAAACTCCCCATGTGCTTAAGGAATAACTCATCTGACTATCGGAGGAAGAGATATTTGATTTTAAAGAGTAACTGGTCTACAGACTCTTTGCTGGTGTTATTGACATTTATCCTGAAAGAGCAGAAGTTACACAGGTTATTACAGACCCACAAATCACCCTGGGGGCAGGGCAAATCATCAGCCTGGATTTCCAAAGTTAGCAGGCCTTTAACTCCAGAGTCTCATAAAAGTGAACCCAACACTTAATCACTCTGAGACCAAGAGGAACATTATCTGTGACAGCAAAATTCATTCATCTCCTTCCCGCCTGTCAGCCTTACAGATGGTCCTTCAAGCCAGCCCGACACCCTCTGGTCCCCACCCTGGATGGCACAGTGACCTGGGGCCCACCTGGCTTTATCCCAGCTCTCACACGCATCCCAGTATATCCTCTATCCTGTTCCTGAAAGAAGTCTCCAACCTCTTATGACGCTGATCTTACCAGGGTGCCCAGCCTGTGGCCCACAGGCCGCATGTGGCCCAGGATGGCTGTGAATGCGGCCCAACACACAGTCGTCAATTTACTTAAAACATTAAGAGATTGTTTTTGTGATTATGTGTTGCAGTGTGTTTCACATGTGGCCCAAGACAACTCTTCTTCCAGTGTGGTGCAGACACCAAAAGGTTGGACACCCCTGCTTAGGCCTTTGGCACCGTTTCCTTATCTGTGAAATGAGCTAATAATAGTAATGAGTTTACAGGGTTGTTGGGGGACCTAAGTGATGGTGATGATGATGACAGGAATCATAAAAATGAGACTAACAAGTAACTACGAACACACTACTAATCCATACTATTACATGGATCGTCGACACATTTGATTCTCACGGCAAGTCCAGGAAGTAGACAGTATTATCCTCCTTTCACAAATGAATAATAAACCGGAGAGAAGGAGGCACAGACAAGTCAAGCAGCCTACCAAAGGCTACACAGCTAGAAAGTGTGGGACTAACTATACATCTTGACCTTCCCACAATGTCAACTGCTCACAGGAAAAGATGGAGGGAAGGGTCTCATCCCATCTCTAAGCCCCGCCCAAGAGGGGAGCAGGGAGGCCAGCCGATGAATTGGTCTAGAGTGGAAAGGGCTGGAGGCCAAGTCTGAGTCCAGGTCCTTGAGGGAGAGTGTAGTGTCTCCAGCACAGGATGAGGGCCCTAAAACCTAAATGAGAGCTTGGTGCAAGGTTAGACAGAGCTTGGATAGAAATGAAAGCAAGTTAACTCATAGCTGAAGCCACTGTGTGATTTCTCGGCCCATGATGGCCAAAAACACTTGACACGCATTCCCAGCAATCCCACTTCTGGGAATATATCCAAAGGAACCCAAAACACTAATTCTAAAAAACATAAGCACCCCTATGTTCACTGCAGCATTATTTACAATCGCCAAGATATGGAAGAAGACCAAGTATCCATCGGTAGGTGAGTGGATAAAAATCTTGTGGTATATTTACATAAGGAAATACTACTCAGATATAAAAAAGAAAATTTTGTCCCTTGTGACAGCATGGATGGACCTGGAGAACATTATGCTAAGTGAAATAAGCCAGTCAGAGAAAGACAAATACCATATGATCTAACTCATATGTGGAATCTAATGAACAAACTGAACTAACCATCCAAATAGAGACAGACTCCTAGAGATCAGGATGACTGCTATTGTCAGGGAAGGGGAGAGGCTTAGGGGGTGGAGGGATTGAGCAAAAAGGAAGAAGGACTCATGGACATGGAGAGCAGTGAGGTGATTGCACGGGGGATAAATAATGCGAAAATACAATAAATTTTTTTAAAAACTTAAATAAAATAATAAATTACATATTTGGATAAAATTTAATCAATGTTTTACAGACCCATCACATCATAATCTCCCTAGTTATCTTCTTGCTGGACACAAATCATTTTCATCTCTCCTGGACAAAAACCATTTGTACCCTATTAATTTTCTGCATGTAAACATCTAACTTTATCTTGTCGAGGCCCTCATCAACAGTAAATAATAATCAGACAGAGTTACATTTGCACAGAGTTAGATAGCTCATGTTAGATATTGAAAAGATACATAGTTTCTGTTTTTCCTGGTTTCTAAAGAAGTCAGAGATAAATTTTCTTAACAGACGCTTCACAGGCAAGGAAATAATCCATCTATCCATATTCTAAGACACCCAGAGGACGACTTGCATGACTAAGGACAGTGGGTGGTAAGAAAGAGAAGAACAGTGGTTCCAGACTCTGGAGATTACTGATTTCAAATCAGACTGAAGATTGCAGAGGCTTCTCCTGCCCAGAATACAATGAACCCTGCCTGGGGCACTTTAACCCCAGGTGTCTCCCTGTTGGCAGTCTGAATGATGCTCTTCTTTGCATATTTCAGCAGCTGGTTAAACTTGGTAGATTGTAAAGGCATTTCATCAGGTTGGAGGGTTTATGCATCCACTAAATTTCACTTCATTCATTCATTCATTCACATCCCAGGCACAGGTGTTCTGTGCTAGGGATATAGCCAAGAACAAAGAAATAGTTTCTGCCTTCATGGAATTCACATTCTGATGGTGGCTGAGAGGAGCGTGGAGGGAGTCAACACACAGAATGTTAATGAGCCGTGAGAGTGGTACCCACCGGGGACATGAACTGCGTTCTGTAATGGAGAACGGAAGGGGGGCAGCTGTGAGCAGGCTGGTCCCTGAGCCCGCTCTGAAGGAGCAGCGCAGCCCTGGAGCCTGAGAGGGGAGAAGGTGCCGGCCGGGAGCAGAGCGAGGGGAGGGGTGTTGCGGGTGCTGGGATCCTCGAGTGCACAGGCCGTGAGGCTGAAGATGGCCTCGCATGTTCCTGAACCTACCCCAAGTCCAGCGAGTGTGAGTGTGAGGGTGGACCCAACGCAAAGGGTGACATAAGGAAAGACCAGAAGGACCATGAAAGTCTCTGCAGGAGGCAGTCAGAAACGACATCACTGAATTCCCAAGAAACCAATACAGAAATACTATTTTCCTCTCAAGGGGCTTCTAAGCACCTTTCTGGCGCCCTCTTGCTCATCCATTAAGAGCTTGCCTAAAGAAAGGAAGTAGGGAGCAAAGATACAGGTCGGGAGGGGGGAGGGAAACTATTCCTTACCTCTTCTTCTTCAAGTAGAATGAGCCGAACCACAACAATGTGAATTGCATTGCCAATGCTTGGGTTATGGAACAGCCCAGTGACCTAGAGTCAGAAACAGAAGACCATTAGCCCACATAAACTGACAATAGATAAACAGCAGAGGCGGGGCAGGGGGACAGCATTGTGATGCACTTAAACAAATGTAACCTTGTAGGTCACGAAGTTTTGGTGGAGTGCAAAGAAGAGCGAGGTACGCCCCTGGCCCGATCCAGGGGTGACTGGATCAGTGATTGGCTGTGTGCTTGAGGGATTGATGCTTTCTACTCTTTGACCCTTCCCCTGACCCAGGGGCTTCCCTCTTTTATTATCAGTGACTCAGGTAAACGTCCTTCCTCATCTTGACAGGACTCACCGTCTCTGGGAAGGCAGAACACAACAACAATGCAAAAGCAAAGCCTGAAATTCAGGGTCATTAACTCTATTGCAATTCTAGCTCTGACTGCCTTGAGGAAATCATGTTCCAGTTCTTTGTAAAGTTAGTTTACTCATTTATGCACTAACGTAAAACAGTGAAATAAAGTCCTGCTGAAAGGACTGAGTCACTGGGCAGATACCTAGCAGAAGATGTAACTGACAAACAACCAATGTCCCTAGGACGCACAGTTTTCAGAGTACGACTAATACGTTCTGAGTTTCCATCCTCAGTCACCGAGGCAGGGAAGCGATTCATAGACTTACATTAAAAGAACAATAAGGGAAAAAGGTCTCCTATTTTGGGAGTGCGGAGCCTGTCCGCCAGCTGCCCCTCCCCTCACGGAGTCCGACGTACCATGTTCATGATGGTGAGGATGTAGGACTCCACGTTCTCGCTGCCGTGGTACTCGACCATCTTCGTGTCTGCCACCACCAGCGTCTCCACCCACCTCTCTCTGCTGATGGAGCGCCGGGAGAGGCTGCGGCCGGGCACCGTGCTCCTCTCCCGCCTCTCCCGCCGCGGAGCCAGCTTCCGGGCGCTGCCGAGGCTGTCTGCACACCCAACAGAAGGCAGGGAGTTAATTCTCTCTCTCTCTCTCAACTATTGCTCACTGAGGACTTGTGATTAATAACTGTGTGGATGCGATGTTCTTAGACACACAACTGACATGGAAGATTGAGCAACTTAAATGAATGTGACCAAGACGACTGAAATTTTAAACATACAGGGAGGCCCAAAAGTGCTTCTGTGAAGTTATCATCACCTATGTCATGAACTAGGTCCCTCACTATAAGCAAGATAATACCATCATGATTGGGAGTGTTCTCTTTCTTCTCCTTCTCCTCCTTTAAATTATTCACTGCCTACCGTGTGCAAGGCAATGCATCAGCTTTAAAATGCCAATTTGACATCCTCGTGACTGTTTGAGGAACATACTGCTGTCACCGTTCTGCAGAGGGGGAAACTGACACTCAGAGTGGCTGGTTCCTTAAGGTCAGTGTAAGATGCAGGGCTTTCTAGGCCCTTAACATCATGTGTTTTCACACACACTGCACCATCTCCCACGGAGTCAACACACATAAAATTGGAGAATGCGCAAGCTGGGAAAGCTGCATGTGGTTCAGGTCACGCTACTTCACAGAGGTACAGACACAGCTGGGAGATCCAGGGCAGGACCGGGAAATGTCCCAAGTGACCAGCAGATTTCAGGATGAACGAGATTTAATGAATGAAGGTTGTAGCTTAGAAGGCAAGACCTACGAGAGGCTATAGAGTCGTGAAAAAAAAAAAGAATCATTCTCAAGATCCCAGAATACTATAACTAGTGAGTAGTACCTCCTTAAAACTTGAAAGAGGTGTATTTAAAACCCAGCGGAATAAAGTGCTACTTCAACCACCAGGAGGCTCAGCTCGAGTGGTGGTCAGCTCCCAGAGGTTTCCATGAGCTCAGCACGGCTTAGGACAGCGAGGCTCGACCAGTGAACCACAAGCATTTTTCAAACATGCAGCTCCTGACTGTTTAGTCAGGGGCAGGGACCCCCTTTCCCTTAGATTGTCAAACAAAAACAATGACGACAGCCAACACAATAAGAGCCATCAGTGTGAGTGCATCAAAATTATACCTATTTTTTCTCAGAGAAATTGTTGCAAGAAATACACACTTTGGTGTGCCACAGAGATTTAGTAATCGTATGTGCCAGGAGATGAAACACGGCGGAATTCACTGCCTTAGCTGAATGTTTAAGGAATTATTCCGAGTGAAAAAAGCCAGCCCCAAAATGTCGTACATTGTGTGCTTCCATTTCTAGAACTCTTTGAAGTGAAAAAAGTTTTAGAAGATTAACAGTTGCCAGAGGTCAGGAATGAGGGAGGGGGAGCGTGGGAGGGAGGCGGGTGTGGCCACAAAGGAGCAGCACTAGGGTCCTTGCGGGCACGGGACTATTCAGTGCCCTGACTGTGCTGGTGGGTAGGTGAAACTACACGTGGGATGGTAGAACTACACCTGTGTAGAAACTACACGCGTGTCCTTAGAAGTAATTACACAAACACATACATGTGAATATAGCTAAAACTGGGGACACCTGAATAAGATCTTCATCTTATTCAGAACTTTCTCCAAGTTCTGCTTCCCAACAGTCAACTGACCTTAGAACCCTCCTCCCCTTATTCCCAAATCTGTTCTGTCTTCCTTCCCTGCGAGCTGGGCCCACGGCTACCTGGCTACTCCGCTGCCTGAGTGGAACCCATGGAGCTCCATCCACATCTGCTATGGACCATACAGGGCAGTGCTCGCTCCTTTCTTTTGAGGCGCTTGTGAGCCTTACAAGGGAATGGCCTCGACAACCACCTGCCATCGTGGTATGGCCCCTGGGAGGCCTGAGTCAGTAGGAGGTTATCCAAACCTGAACATCTAGAACTCCTGAGAAGGTCTCTGCATATTTTATACGGTCAAAAATCATATTAAAATTAAGATGCTCATCCAGGCCAGAGCAAAGGTGCTTTGGCGGGGGAGCAAATGCATAGCCTTGACCTTCCAAATAACCAGACTCAGCGTTGGCAATCGGGACAGCGACCAGTCGCCCAATTCCTTTGCCAACAGGAAACATAACTTGTGGGGGTGAAATTTAAAGATATAAACCACATTCCCGCCAGCACAGTACCTTTCCCATAATGTGCCTTAAGCCATCTGAGATAAAAATGGAGTATCGCCCGCAGCCACAAAACCTGGCCATCCCTGTCATTTTCCTTTTTCAGGTGTCCTGTTAATGTCAACTTAATGGAGAGTGACAACTGTCAACAGCAACCTCCGAAGGATGCCTGTAGCGCACACACTGGACCGAGTGGATTTTCTGGGTATTCACAGAAGGCTAAAAACAGACAGGTTGAAGTCTCCCTTAGCCCACCTCGCAGAAGAAATGTTACTAACACGACACTAGCTGGCTGTGTTCGCAGAACCTTCACAAGCATAAAGTTCAGTCTGATTCACAACTAGGACCGCACTGTCCCCTTAGACACTGTTACAAAAGAGAGGAACTGGCCAGATGAGGAAGGCATTGCTATCAATAGTTCATCAGGTGGCCAACCTTTGGGCATCTCCGGGCCACACTGGAGGAAGAATTATCTTGGGCCACACATAAATAGACAAACACTAACGAAAACTGAGGTGCCAAAAAAACGTTTTAAGTAAATTTACAATTTTGTGTTGGGCCGCATTCATAGCCTCCCTGGACCACGTGCGGCCTGCGGGCCACGGGTTGGACACTCTGGAAAACAACATCCAGCATTTGCTCTAGAATCAGCCCAGCTTCACTAAGGGGATTCTTTTTTTTTTTTTTTGCTACAGTGTCACACGGCATTGACAGTGATGATGAGCTTGAAGGTCGACGCGTGCCTTGTCAATCGTGAAGGAAATCCTGCGACCATCCGAGCTCTCCTATGGAACAATTTCCATCACCTTCTGTGTGTTCAAACACCGAGGAAGTGTGGTGGCACAGGTAAAAGTGGAAGTCATGCAGAAGGCGGAACTCCCCTGAACCTTCACCAGCTCATAGTTCTGGGTGCTGATGGAGAGGCTGCTGCACAATGAGCTTCCAGCGAGCCAGCTCAGCAAAGGCAACTGCAGGGCTGACAGTGCAAGGACCCTCTCGGGGTCCTCTCGGACCTGGAAAACTTGGCTCAGCAGAACAAATGAGTTGGAACCTAAAGTTGCTTGGTGGTATTGGCAGGTGACTTATGATTCCCATTTGTAAACGTAGGCTACCCACAGCATCTACTGCAGGGCTGTGTCTGGCACAGAACCTGGTACAGAGTCAAGGCTAGATGAACGGTAACACCTCCTTCCCTGAAGCCCATATCCTCCTCTCAAAATCCCCCCAGTCTGTCTCTTCTACTGCCTACCTGATCCTCTGGCCCCTCTCCTTCCTCCTCTCCTCACTCTCTCAGTACCATCCCCATTGGCCTTGTTCTGATTTCTCGAACGTGCCCTGCTCTTTGCCACGCCGGGCCTGTGTCTGTGCTGGCTGTGCTGCCCGGGACGCTCTCCCTGCTCCTTCATCTTGCTGACTGCTAGTCCTCCTTCAGGTCTCGGCTCAGATGTTCTCTCCCCACCCCTCTATTCACAGGATACATACCCCACACACATGCTCCCACCCCAGTCTGCAGGCCCTTGCGGAGCACTAACCACACTTAGAAACTTTACATCTGCACGTTTTCCCATGAACGTCAATCTCCACCACTAGACTGTAAGTACTTTGAAGGCAGGGACCACAATTGAGGGCAGTGGCTGCATCTGTTTTTTGTATTCTTCACTTTTCATTTCAAAATAATTTCAGATGTATAAAATACCTGCAAAACTAGTAAAAAGTTACCATAAACTTTCCCCTGGCATCCCCATATGTTGCCACCTTACCTAAGCACAACGCGACTGTCCAGGCCAGAAAACTGACACTAATATACAAAACTGTTACCAAACAAGTAAGGCCGAGAGATAAAAAGAATTGGAGGCTGTAAGGTGCACTGTGAAGGACACGAAGAGGCTGCCGAGACAGACAGAGTGTGGGAGGAGAAGGTATTTTAGCAGGACGACCAGGAAGAAACACTTTGAGGGAGTGGCATGTATTCGGGGACTCAGATGATGAGAAACATGTGAAGACACAGAGGGAGAACATTCCAGACAGTGAGAAGAGCAAGAATGAAATTCCGATAACAGGAACCAGCGTAGGGGTCCCAGGAGCTAGCAGAGAGATCGGCTGGGACGTGGTGAACATGGGGCAAACGGCATAAGAGACGACCCTGAACAGACAGGGCGAGGTACGCGGCCTGGAGAGACGGCCACCGAGGAAGTGCATTAGAAATGACATGATCGTCTCAGCCTCTCCTCTCTCGCACTGAAGATGCCAATAAAGATGTTCACTCCCGCTATTTTCAAACACCATGTTCTTCCCTGGGCCTCCTCAAATTCTGCCAAGGCCCAAACACTGCTCTTTACCTACCGCGGGTTCCAGTATAGAAGCCCAGGCGGTGCGTCATTGTCGCGCGTCTGCAGGCCCTCCGTCTGCCTTTCATGACCGCGGCACTTTTGAAGAGGCCTGGCCGGTTATTCTGTACAACAATAACCCTCCGCTGGGGCTTGTCCACTTTCTTCAGGGTTACACCAGATTATGCGTTTGGGGCAAAAATAGCACAGACATGAAATCATGCCCTTTTCCGTGCATCCCGTCCAGGGGTGAACGGTATCCATGTGTCTCATTGTTGACAAAGCTGACTTTTGTCACTCGATTAGGGTGGTTTCTCAGCTGTAAAGTTACTGTTTTTCCCTTGGTAATTAATAACTATTTTGTGAGGAGACACTTTGAAGTCATGAAAATATCTTGTTTCTCATCATACTTTCACCCACTAATGTTAGCAAAACTGGTGATTCTTGCCGCCAACAACTATTGCTCTGACAAAGAATGATTTTCTATTTCCATGATTCCATCTACACTTAAGAGTTAGAATTTTACTGTAAGCAAAAGTCTGTCCCTTTGCCGCCTTTTAAAAAAATATCTATTTATAACCATTTGGACTTACAAGTATTTATTTAAATCCATCATGAAAATAATATATAAAAATAAAGAAAACAAATGCTATCTAAAAAAATGTGATAGAAAGTGCAGTGCATACAAGCCAAATGTCCTCTACCGTAATCCCAACCATTTGACACTGGAAAGGCTCTTACACTCTCTGTGGCTAATTTCTCAACTCTGAAATGGCATTAAACTTGTATGTCCTTGTCACTTTCCAGGGCTGTTATGGTGATCCCAAGCCAAAACAATTATGAAAAGTTCTGTGTTCATGTCAAGAACCAGTAACTGATACTACTTCAGACTTCTTAAAGATCTGAATTTAAAAAAAAAACAAAACTCCTGAAGGCTCAACCAACCTATTAAATTACTGGTAATTTAAATCCACCTTTTGCTCCTTCACTTAGGTCTACACTCCAGCATCATCATAAAGAAAGCTGGAGAATCTCATGTACAGGTGACCCTGAATCCTGTTTCTGCCACCAGAGCACAGAGTCAAGGAGATGAGGCTACAGGTTCGATCCCATCCCAAACCACTGCAGAGGCTCACCCTGCCTCTAATCCCAAATCCTGAAGTCTTCCTGCCACTGCCTCTCTTTATGGAAAGCAAACATGCATGAAGTATCTACCATGCGCTAGTCACTGTCCTAGAAGATGAGAAACAGCGGCGAGCAATACCGACATGGTCCCTGGCCTCAAGGAGCTTGACTCTCATTGCAGAGACTTACCACAAACAAGTGAGGCCACCCAAGTGATAAAAAGAATTGGAGGTTGTAAGGTGCACTGTGCAAGACACGAAGAGGCTGCCGAGACAGACAGAGTGTGGGAGGAGAAGGTATGTTAGCTGGGCGATCAGGAAGAAACACTTCGACGGAGTGACATGTATGTGGGGACTCAGATGATGAGAAACATGTGAAGACACAGAGGGAGAACATTCCAGACAGTGAGAAGAGCAAGAATGAAATTCCGATAACAGGAACCAGCGTAGGGGTCCCAGGAGCTAGCAGAGAGATCGGCTGGGACGTGGTGAACATGGGGCAAACGGCATAAGAGACGACCCTGAACAGACAGGGCCAGGTACGCGGCCTGGAGAGACGGCCACCGAGGAAGTGTATTAGAAATGACGTGATCATCTTGGCCTCTCCTCTCTCGCACTGAAGATGCCAATAAAGATTTTCACTCCCACCATTTTCAAACGCCATGTTCTTCCCCTGTGCTCTTCCTCTAAGGCCCAGACAGTGTCCTTACAGCCGAATCACAGCCTGCCGAGTAACTCACGGCCCTGCACAATTTATTCCCAGAAGCCTGAACCTTCTCTCCCTTCCAACCACTCCCTCCAGCCTCTCCATCCAAAGCAACAGGGAACTTTCCAAAGCGCTTTGTTACTGATTCGTCTCAGGACAGTGACCTTTAGTGACTTGGCTGTGCTGCTAGATAGCATTCCATTTTTACAGCTGACTTAACTGTTTCTGCTTCCTTTTTTCAATTATTCTGAGACACATGGAACACTTTGGACCCACAAGCGGCTCAGGAAATTCTAAATTAAAGTGCCTGCTGAGCTGCAGCTGGCCCCGCCAGGCTCCAGGACCCGGGGGCCGTGCCGCACAAGCACACACTGGTCTCTTCAAAACACACCGCGGGCGCTGAGCACCCTCCCTGCCATCTCGCTCTCCTCTAGGAAAGCACAGAACTACGTCAACAGATGCACAAACAATGTCCTCCCTCGCAAGAGGCACAATGCAAAATAAACGCCGTTAAACGAATATCCACATTGCCTCCCTCAAAGCTCTTCAAGTCTCCTCTTTGAAAACGCACCCAGAGCTGGAATTGCAGAATTTTTTCAAATGCGGAGGAACGGTTACTACTACTTCAACACAGAGAATACAACGGGAGCACGAGCTTAGCCTCGGGAGCTTAGCCTGAGTTCTGAGCACAGAATGAGGTCTCCGTGCAGAGTTTTAAAGCTAAATTGCACTAGTTCTCAGGAACTCCGGAGAGAACTCAGCTTACTTGACTTCTCTCTGCCTCAGTTTCTTCATCTGTAAATTAGGAACACATCGGTATTTATCTTGTGGAATCATTATACGCATGAAATGATGCCAAAAACACCTGTAACAGCAGTTGGCACACTGTAAAAATTAATAAATGTTATCTAATACTATTAGTAACTGATCAAATGAGCAAAACCTGCCTGGAAACCCTGCCATACTCACCGTCAGGTACTAGCACAGGCAGCCTCAGGGCTCGGGGAGGTGAGCGCAGGTCTCCACATAAGCCCCGGTTACACAGACTACCCCAGAGAGAGGAAAAGCCTTCAAGTGCTTCTCCAAGGCAAGCTTCACATGGGCGGCGATAAAAGCTCAGGGATGAGAACACGTACATAGAGGAGTGAAAGCAGGTTATGCAAAGGAAGTCACAGAATCTTCTTTGCCGCGGATCTGCCTCTTGCAGAGGCGGAAGAGTCTGCAATGCCGAGCCCTGGGGTTCAGCCGAGGGCGTGCGTGAGTGGACAAGTTACCGTAGGTGTCAGTGGTGCCACCGGCGGGGAAAGGAGTCGGTGAGGTTGGACAGTGTAAAGAATGAAGGCAAGGCCAAGTCCCAGATCACTCAAGTAGATGAAAAACTGTGATTGCTCATGGAATAAACTGTCAGAAATGAGCCAGTGTGGCCTCTCCGTTCAGACCTCACCACCCTGGAGCCCACGGACTGCCTCTCGGACAAAGAGACGGGTCCAGATGAGATAAGCTGACACAACATCCTCCCGGGGCTGAGCGCCGGGCCCTTGGCTCACTCGGCCCGACATCTGGTCTCGGGACTGGCACGCTGCCTGGACCACCGGGCTGGGTCAACAGCAATTCAGGTCGTGGCGGAACGGGGGGTCTGTTCTAGGCTGGACTCCATGTAGCTCGGCCTCATTTTAAAATGATTGGGGGACTTGGTAGGAATTCCTATCTTGATTTTAAACAAATACGAGTCAAATACCCCAAATTCCACCCTGGTTTTGTAATTGTGGAAGGCATGAAATCTGGGGTCTTATGGCTCCGAACTGATGCTTCTGACACTCAGGAGATGCTTCCCACTGAGTCCTTCTTAGGGTCTGATTCATAGTGCAAAAGGCTACAAAGGGACCCATCAGTGTGACCGAAAGGGCCAATCAGGGAACCATTCTTGCACCCCTCAGCGGTTCTGCTCTATCAGGAGTTATTGTGTGGGGACGTGGCCAGTCGGCGGCAGCAGCGAGAGCGGGGAGTTCGTTGCTGAGGAAATCAAGGTCTAGGGAGGCAAAACACAGAACCAAGTAAACAGAAACCACTGGCGTACAAAGTAATGTCCTCGTTAGTTCTCACAAGAGCTTTTTGAACACACGGACTTGAAGCTACAACTCTTTCTTGTTTATTCTAAAGCACCTTTGATCCTCCAGACTCCAAGAGGCATCACAAACCGGGATCTGGAAATGGACTCAACATGGGAGTTTGATTTATAGGGAGAGCCTGCTTTCCTTCACAGAGGGGTCATGTGGCTCCCAAATATAGTCCCGATGCCCAGATAAATTAGGAGACAGCAAGAAAAAAAGAAGAATCAGGGGAAGAAGCTAAAAAGAGTGAAAAATAATGAGGCCAGTTTAAAGGCCGTCACTGTCTTCTGTCTTCACTGCTATGTTTGCTCCTTGAACTTGGCTCCAGTTCTAGCCATTTGGAGGGGAAATGTGATTAGTTCTTCCAGTCAGACTGTTTATATGACAAAAGCCCGCTCGGGTCAACAGAAGCAAATACGAAGCTATTTCTGAGACCTAAAAAAAATTGCTAGGGCCCAATCATTCCGGTTATTATCATTCAGAATAAGAATCTCAGAATCTACTATAATCTGACAAGGAATTCCTTTCCAGTGTGACAGCGTGGTCCCCTTGGTTGGATACCTGTCCTCCAGGTAGAGACCAGAGGCACAGGTGTGAGTTTTGGTTGGGATACCACGTGTTTGTATCTGAATGACGGATAAAGTAATGGCCAATGGCTGGTTATATGTCTAAAGGATGGGAAAAGCCCCTTCAAAAATGTCAAGTGAGTAATTAACCATTCTCAGAGTCTACTGACTTGCAAAAGCTTTTTGTTTTTGTTTTTGTTTTTTTTAACTCCAGGCATGAGCTGGTTACAAACTCCTGTATCTGTGTCTGTACATGAACTTGACTCAGCCACAGACTTGAAGCTGCCAGCTCCAGTGTGTGTATGTAAATGAGATGCACATGCTGGCCGTAGGTCATGTCATCTGTGTCCGTGAACTTTGCCAGTCTGTTAGGGTGCTTCTGTGTAACAGATGGCTCTCAAAGATTACCTCTGAGTTGTCAACATGAAATAGACATCGGTTACTTCAGTTAAAAGTGGTGAATCAGATGGGTGGTTGAGGCTGCCCCGAGAGCAACAGTGCATTGTGCGTATGCGTGCACAAGATAATGGGACGTGGTTTTGTTTGTTAACGAAAAAGGGAATGCATCTTACCATAAAATATCCGGCTGTGCCCGAATGTGAAAAAAAGATGACAAAAGTCAAAAATCTTCATGGGAACAGGATGGAGAGGGTTTGAAGAAAAGAAAAATTTTAGTTGCCTTCGTTTATAAAACCTGCAAATGTAAAAGTCTGAAAGGAGCCCTGGCTGGATGGTTCAGTGGGTTGGAGCCTTGTCCTGTATACCAAAACGGTTGTGGGTTTGATTCCCAGTCGGGGCACATGCCTGGGTTATGGGTTTGAACTTCAGTGAGGGCATGTGTGGGAGGCAACCCTCCCGCCCGTGTCTCAGTCTCCCCCTCCGCCTTCCTCTCTCTCTAAGTCAAAACACACATCCTCCAGTGAGGAATACGTATGTACATGCATACATACGCACATACATATTTTCAAGCAAAGAGTTTGAGAGAAGAAATTTGTTTAAAATTTTGACAAATCTGGTTCAATTTTCACTTAAAAAACACTTATGATTTTCTTACTGCCAAATATTACATTAATATAAAATTAGGAATGTGGTTTTCTTTCCACCAAAATGATAAATTAGTCTTGGACCATTCAGTCTGCTGTTAGCAAGAGGCCGTCAACATTATTCTTTGTTTTCTGCATAATTTGTCCAGATAACAAAGAGCTGGCTAATCACCAGAATAATTTTGTGCTTCGTGCTAACTGCGTGGCCTTGATTTTCAGAAAACAAAGACCCGAGTGCTAAAAGACTGAAGCTCCTTACAATGACATTATTTTCACACATTTACTTTTAGATACGCGGTTCTTGTCCATGTAAACAGGTAGCTGAGCGAAGCCGTCCATTGTTGCTGGGAGCTTAGGTTTCCGTCGGAAAAACAGTGTCTGCTTTCTTTTGATAGCTCTTTTCAAGACAAGACCCTCAATTCAGAAAAAAAACATTACTGCCCAAGTAATTTTAAGCGTCACATCATAACATTACAAAACTTTCTATATGGCGAAAATGCCCCCAGCTGGCTGATTTGTCCCAACACACTCTCTGGACCCTCCAGCGCAGGAGGCGGGCAGAGAATAACCAGGCTCGCTCAGCACGCCCTGTATTCCTAAACGAGGTCAGCACCCTCCTAAGGGCTGCCCTGGTCACAGGGAGAGTGGCCCAATCGGGAAGAGAAGCAGCAGCGTTCTTCTGCACAAGTAGGACGTTTCTAGTGTTATTAGCTGTGACATAGTACGAACTACACATTTGGTCTCTGCCTCTGGTTCCTGACACAGAGCTCCTAAAACTCTCGTGTCCCGAATGAAGGAGGTTATAGAAGCATCTCTCACAGAGCTCCTACATCCCTTGGAATGTCCAGGGAATTTCCTTGGACACAACGCCCTTGGAATGCGCGAGAGGAACATCTTTGTTTTCTAATGAGGAGACTATCGGTGGGCTCCTGGACAGCTTCAGGATGAGGACTACCCACAAGAAGACCGAGCCATGATTAGGAACTTGGAAGTTTCAGCCTCACCCCATCCTCCAGGGAGGGGACAGGGGCTGAAGTTATTATCATGTGCCAGAGGGTGCACGAGGGCTCTATTCAATTGTTTTCCTACTGGTCCGCATCCCCTCTGCGGTCATCCATAGGAGGCTCCTGACTTCCCCTCATGCTCACCCAAAGCCTTCGCTTGAGGCCAGGGCCAGAAATCGGGGCTTTGTGGAGGCCAGTCTCAGAGTCTCAGTGAGAGCAACTGCACCAGGTATCCCTAATTATTCAGACTACAAGGTCTAGGCTGCTGGCTTCTCAGCACATGCTGGCACTGCCCGGGCAGCCGTCAGGTCCCCTTCGCATCCAGCAGCAGAAAATGTCATAAGGCAGACAGCTCACTCAAGACTCAGCAAGGCAGGAATGATTTGTGGACAGCAATCAATTGTGTTTATTTTCCTAAAAAAATATAGTGTTGGTAATGTTTTCTGAAATACCACATTTTTACATAGGCATCTGAAAACTCCCTTTGTCTTTCTCGTCACTGCCTCTCCGACCCTCAGTGTGGTAAATCACGCAACTGCAAACTGAAATGACCTACTTACGAAGGGGCAGCTGGTTCGCATGGCTCAGAATTCCACAGTTTCTGCTGAGACTGCTTACTTTGCATGGTGAAAGAGTTACTTGCATAGAGTTACTGAAAATCAGTCCCTTTTATTTTCAGAGATATAATTAGAGAAATTGATTACTAAATTTAGGCTATAGCGGGAGTATCATACCTGAGTTACACCCATTTTATCCAGTATGGCAAGCCCGCTCCTTAGTAACAAAGGTCGAGCGGCATTTGTGGACCTACTGACTGTCTACAGACCACCCTGGGAAATTGGTGTGTATCTACTCTGTAGCTTACAGGTTGCAGAGTTACAGGCAGGAAGGAGGGTCACTTCCTGGCGGTCTTGAAACGTTAGTAATTTGGGGGTACCTTGAGAAGAGAATCCACACGCGGTTTTAGGCATTTGAGTGTGAAACCTGGATGGAGATGAACTTCTTAATTTTGTTTCTCTTGTTTTGGAAAAAATAAGCCTATGAGAATGATTCAAACAAACGTCTGGGGAAGCGGTCTTTAGAGTCGAGGTTTTTTGAGATGAAATCCCAGACTCTTTACAAGCTCTCCAGACCAAAGCTAATTCTCCGGCTTCTGCAGTGGTTCTGCTTCTTCTGGGGGTAGATGTACAGGCTGCACAGAATGTGTCATGTGGAATGTGTTATACATGTTGCTCCTCTGGAAGTGAAGCAGGCAAAGAACACAAAACATAAGGACACCAGCCCTTTGTTTGTGATCAGAAATAATCTGAGGGGACTGCTAATGCCCATACAAAGGACTCTTAAGAAAGAAAAATTACCCAAAACTCAAAGAGCAAAAAGATAACTGGGTAATGTGTTATCTTGCAGGGAGTTGCCCAACCAGCCCACCCGGGCTCCCAGGACTCTCCAGGCGCCAGATGTGATGTTGTTTGACTTACTCTTCACCACCGATAAGGACTCCAGTGTTTCACAGACCTGGAAATAGATGCTCATTTGCAGAGAGTTTATAAGCTACAAATGCTTTTTGTGCACTACACAAGATAACGCCAAAGGGTGCGGTTTATTGCCTCGGAGGAAACTGGCCCGTGGTGCATCTAACTTAGCAACCGCAGTGCCTTCTTGACTGCGGCTTGTTCTCCCTCGTCTTTCCTCACTGGCTTGAGGCCCACCAGTTCCTCGCGTCCTCCTGGGAACCTGCACTGTCGCCCTGCCGGTCCCTTCATGACAGCTGTCATTAAAACCTGACGGACGCTCGCCATAATTTCTATCAGACTTGAGCTTTTTTTACGCATTAAAAATTATATTTTGATATAATTGAACAAAGGAACACACTCAGTCACAAAAAAAATTAATTTAAAGTAACTGAAGTAATTTACTTGTAATAATGAAACATCGTGACAAGGATCCATCTCTTAAACTCATCGCATCTCTCCAAAATTCACCTGAAAATTCCTCCCTGGCCCAAGTTCAAAGGCTACAGAGTCTTCCTCACTGTCACCTCTCTTCTGGTTCTACCACATACAAGCTCCTGTCCAGAGAACTGGTCCAGCAGGACTAAACTCTACTCAGAGCACGGGAGAGACTCACCAAGCTTGCCAAAACAGAATCTTTATTTTACTGGTGTGGGGAGAAGAAAAATCTAAGGACATGCGCACAATTACAGTCTCGGTAACACCACAGAGTTAAAGAAACTATGGATTTTTATGGGTTGGGAAGTCGGGTGTAAGTAGAGATGAAGAAAGAAATTCCATCACTTTTTGGTTCTTCTTTTGTGTGTGTCACAGGAGAGAGGTGCTGTTGGTTGTCCTATGTCCTGGCATCACGGAGCTTTGTGCGGTCTCTGTTTCCTTGCTGAGGGCGTGCCAGACAGGCGTGGTGGATGGGCCATGAGGAGGAAGAGAGGCGCCCATTTTCTGCAGGTCCATCAAAAAGGTGAAAATCTGGGGTTCAAGCAGGCAATGGTTTCAAATGGATAAAAACAAAATGTGCACCCCTCCCTTGCTACTTTTTTTAGCACCATTTTGCCTATTTTTTTGAGGCAGAAAGCTCAGTCCTTTCAAGTAAACTGCCTCTCTATGCATCCAAATTTCAGCGAGTCTCATGTAGGGACTCAGAGCAGAATTTTCCTCTTCTTGTTCAATGGAATAGGAAGTGCATTGAAAAGGGGGAAGCAATGGACTAGTTATAATAGCCCTGTGCCAGACCCTGTTAGAAGCACTTTGCATGTATTAAGTCATTTAATCTACACAATAATCCCATGAGATAAATACAACAGTTGCCCCCATTTTATAGATGAGAGAAGTTCCTTACTAGAGGCCGCACAGTCAGTAAGCCATGGACCAGAGATGTAAACACAGCCAACTTGGTTCTTAATCACTGCATTTGCTCTCAGAAATACATTCCTCCCTCACCACCTGTCCTGTGGCAAGTAAAAGACCTTGATCACTAAATAATCTAATGGTCCTGATCTTGATAGCTTTATCATTATACAGGCATTCTTTGACTTGCCCAATTTGTCTACTTCATTAGTTATTGTGAAATTAAAACTGCACATCAGCCAAAATCCACAAATAAGAGCTTAATAATTCTTCCTATCCACTTGAGCTTCCATTCTTAGGTAGGAAGGTAGATGGGTTGGGTGGATGGGTGATGTACATAGACAAACATGTAAGCTATAAGAATGGGCAAAATATGACCTACAGAGAAGGAACAGGTAGATGCTAAGGAAATGCAAAGTGGAGTTGTGACAGGTGGGCTCTCAAAAGAAGCCAAGAAGGATATGTTTTGTAACAGGTTTTAAAAGCAGTCATGAGAAAAGCAGACACTCTTGTACACTCTGGACTGAGTGAAAAGTGATGCAACTCTTCTGGACCACAGTTGAGCAATTCTAGAGTTTCTACATGTACTTTACTCTTTGGCCTAGCAATTTCGTTTCCAGAGATTCAATTAGAAAATAGTTGCATATGTGGTCAACTTGCTTTGCTAACCAGGGAGTGATAAGAGGGTCAGGTGGCCTCAGCTGTCCTACAAATTATCTCTTAAGTAGGCTGATTTCACAGCACTATCAACTTCTAAGAATCTTCACGGGCTAGGCCTGCAAAATGACACTTAAAATCCCTTCTCACTGAAGAGCTTACCCATAGGACAAACCTTCCTCAACTCCTAGCCACTGGGCATCTTTACTTGCTGGCACTCAAGTTAATTTAGGAATAAAGGCAACATGAAAAGCAATAATTTTACTGGTTTTCTGAAAAGTGGAGAAGTCTCCATGGTAGATAGATGCTGTTTTTTTAATGTCTTTTGCTCAAAACCCAATTTTAAAAATTGCTAAACAATCATCAAAATATGGAAGCCAAAGAAATATCTGGAGAGTGGGAGAGAAAGGGAGGAGTCAAAGCACTCATTTATATCTAATATCTCATTTAAATACTTAAATGTTACTTGTTGCTTGATGTGCATGGTGACCTTATCCACCTGTACTGACAACGGCAAATACAAAATTTTTATGACAAATGTTTGCCAAACATCTCACAAGAAATACACTGCTTATAAAAACATCCAAACAGATATCCACAATGGAAGCCATCCAGATACTTCTAAAATTGTGAGTTGGACAATGGGATGAAGATGAATCCTTCGGTGAGAATGAAAGCAATTTCTGGCATCAGCATACTAAGCTTCTTCAATGGGCACTTAATAGCTCCCACCCCCCAAAATGATGGCCAACTCCAAAAAGTGCCCTTATTTTCAATGCTAGCAAGTAAATTTCCAGATTCGGGAATAGCCATTCCAAGTCCTTTCACCCTTCTTGTCACAAGTGGGTCATGCAGCCTCAGTCCTTCGATGGCAGCCACCAGCAACAAACGCTCAACAGGGTTCTCAGCGGTCAGAGAAAAGCCAGAGCCAAGAATGCGATCAGTGTTTATATCACCAGGGACTTGATGGCTCCAGAACAAGCCTCATCAGCCAGGGAGCAGCCGAGGTGAGCTGCAACAACACTAGCTCTGCTTTGAAAGGAGTGCTGAGTCGCCTGTTTGAAGTATGTTCCCAATTCTATTTGCTCATTCCAAGCGCAGTCGGTCATGCTGGCACTGGAATCTAGGGGGGCAAAAGTGGAACGGCGAGCAGATGGAACCCCCCACAGGCTAAACTGGTACAATCACTTTGTAGAACTGTCAAGTGTCAACTACAGCGGAACATATGCATACTGTGTGACCCAGCAATTGCACGTGTCAGTGTGCAGGTGGATACATCCCTCCAAAATGTGTACATGTAGTCCCTAAAAGACACAGCCCAGCATGTTCACACAACACTAGCCACACAGGCCAAGTGGGAACTACCAAAGGCGCATCCACAGTGCGCGTCTGATGGAGTTCTCTACGGCAGAGAATGATCTTCAACCACACGCATCATTACAGATGAGTCTCATCAGTGCAATGTCGAGGGGAAAAAATACATGTACACAAGTGTGCATAGTGAGTTATTCAGTTTATATGAAGTATCAAGAAGGCAAAAGTAATCTGTTCCATTAAGTGCTTCCTGTTCTATTTCTTGATCCGGGTGTTAGTTACGAAGGTGTGTTTAGTTTGTGAAAATTTTCAGCTATGCACTTGTGATACGTGCACTTACATTCTATAACTTTTCTGAGTTGAATGGATAGAAAAGTAAAATCCCCTATCCGGCCCGTCAGTTGCAGTGGGTGCTCAGGTCGGCAGGCAGGATGCATCATCGGGGGAGAGACGCTTGTCCCTCCCCTGCTCCGCAGCCCCCAGAGGGCTGGAGCCAGGGGCTCCCTGACCTCCCGGCACAGGAGGCTCCCTTTCCCCTAAGTTTGGATTTCCACCTGCAAAATGCTAAGCGTGGGTATTTCAAAGGCTGCAAGTCTGGTAGTGACAGAGACGTGGCCAGGACAGAAGATACTGCCGAGATGGCAGAGCGAACTCTCAACCCAGCCCCTCTTGTCAACGGCAGAGGAAATGCTTGAACACTGCACCCTGGGTTTGCACCCATCTCAGCTCCCAGGTCTACTCCATGGCTACCCCTTCCCCCCTTGTATCTCTCTGTTTGCAAGCAGAGCCCTTGCTGAGAGTGAAGCCCATCACCTTATTAAGCTACACTGCCCTTCCTGCAGGTCCTCTGAGTGTCCCAAGGGCTGACCCCAACAGCTAGGGTCTCTGCTCACAGTGATCTGAGGCTGAGATTTCTTTATGTAAACAGGCAGCGAGGTCGTTATGTGAAGACTTTTCATTCCGATGGCAATGTGACGGGACTTCCTCCTCCTCCTCCTAGCTGTAATAAAACTTTCCCTGGCAACTTGAGAGAAAGGTGAGGAGGCAGCTGAGAATCCCAGCATCCCAGTGGGGGCGGACGGCTGGCCTCAGGCCCTCGGCCTCTCCTGTCGTGTGTGCTTGGGTCAGCTGCACACCCTGCTCTTCTTGTCCCCCCTCCGCTTGGGCAGAAGCCCCTCCTCCCCTTTTCCTGTCACTGTCATCACAATCTCAGGTTTGGTGTACAAGATGCACAAGGTGAACTCCGTGGATCCTTAGAGTCTAGAAAGGACATTCTTATTCTTCCTTTTGTGTCAGGGAAAGGGAAATGATCCCATTTCTTTCTAGTGGCTAGCATTTTGTCTGTGCATTTAATCCTATTTTTGTCACTAAGATCTTGTCCGTCTTTCTCCTGGTCTCCTGCACCTCAGCTTCTGCTCGCCCACTGGTGTCTGCCTCTCTGCCTGCAAGGAGCTCAGACGGCTGCTACCTCCCAGCAGGCTGGCTCTGGTCTCACGGCCTCCCCCACGCTCCTCTCCTCCCCTAACAGGGTGGAAGAGGGAAAGAGCCACTAGTCCCAAATCAGATCTGGGTTCAAGGGCTGGCCACATCAGTTACAACCAAGTCGTTTATCCTTCCTGCTCTTGAGTTTTCTCCTGTAGAAGCTGGGGGCCAAACACAGCGAAGATGGAGCCTGCGTGCACCCCGGGTCCTGGCAGGGCAGAGGCAGTCGGTGCTCGCTGAGTGTTTCGTGGACTCCCCTCTGCTCCCCAGCCACCTGCACCGGAGCTCGGGCCAGTGGCCTGTGAGTGGCTGTCACATGTGCTTCCAACTGCTCTGGCCCCCTCTCCCCTCTCTCCTTCCGCAGAGCTCTGGAGACGTTTCAGAGATGTTTCAGGTGGTACAGACGGAAGACATAGGAAGGTCCCTGACTCTCAGGTGTGATATGAGGATTTTTACACCTTCCCTGGGTGAAACTACCGAGACTCTGGCGGTGACTGGTGCAGGGGCCCGGCATCCTCCTGCCCATCCCGGGGGCTCCGCGCAGGTGGAGCTGCAGGGAGCCGTGCACCGGCCCAGCAGTGTGGCTGTGCGCCACTCACATCTCCTTTCTGGGCTTCCGTGCTCTTTTTTCTAAAGGGATTTTTTAATATATAGTGCTGGATTTTGAACGCTTTTCAAAGCATAAAGCCCTTTCTTTCCATGAAGTCTGATGTCAAGACCCCAAATGGAAACTTGTGGAGATGCTCTAGTTGATTGGAGGGAGGGTAGGGGGCAGATCCCACACCTCGAAATGCTCCCCTTGGTCCCTGAGAACTGAAGCTGACGTCATGCCTTTATTTCTGTACACTAAGCAATACTAGAAACAGACATACTTTTCTGTCCCTATTTTAAACAATTCTGAGACCAGAGAGAACACATGGACTGTGTGTGCTCTTAGACATTCCTCTCCCTGAAAGATAAGGCTCTGCCCCTTGCAAACAGCTCAGCTATCATGACTAACAGCTTGCTTACCATGAGCCACTCGAAGACACTGGCCTTGCTGAGCCCACCAATCCAAAGCTATGACGTCATAAACTCTTCCAGGCCCAACCATTTCCTCCTTTACAAGGTGGGCCTTGAAACCACTCACTCCAGGCCCGAGAATCAGGTAAGCGCCCTGCCCTGACTCCTCCACACGAGACTGCTGAGCTCGCCCTACTGCAGCTCGTCTGGTCAACCTAGTGGTTCATGCTCAGCAGGTGTTCCTGGTGGTCTCTGAGCTGTGGACATGCTGCAGAAGCACTGGTTTTTCATCGCCACCGAGGTAGCTATCTCTAAAATCCCACTAAGCTCTAATATTCTACTTAAATCCCTCCCAGTGCAGTCGCCCAGCTCTCTAAGCACAATTTCTCTTCATCTGATCATGTAAGACCAAACATTTAAGGGAAGGCATTTGGCAAGAGCCAGCCCCTCCCTCCCTGCCTTATCATCACATCCAGCCCGGAGGACTGAAAGGTTGCATTACCCAGGACTTTCCCCCTTATGTTATCAAACTCTGTTGCCCTCCCAGAGCTCAAAACTGCCTGAAGTCCTCAAAGCTCTGGGTATATAGGCGCATCAAGTTTGAGGAGGGCGGAAGGGGGCGGAGATGAAGCATCTGAGAGTACATCATGTCGACCAGGAAACAGAACCAGGGGCTGGGCACCATTGAGAGGCCCCACAGGAACTGCCGCCATGAATGACCTTGCCGGGCAGGTCAGTGAGGAAGGCCTCACCATGAGAGGTTTGCAATCATAGCCATGACTCTGGCTGAAGACACCTTGGGAAGATCCCTTCTCAAGCAGACTCGGAGGGCCAGCAGCAGCCGCGTTCGCCGGGAACTCCTTAGAAATGAAATTCCTGGGCTCCACTGGAGACCTACTGAACCAGAACTCCAGGGAGGAGCACTCAGCGATCTATGTTTCAACAAGTCCACCGGCGACTCAAATGCACGTTCAAGTTCAAGAACCACTGCTCACTTAAGAAATACACTCCTAATTATTTTATTTTACAGAGAGGAAACAAAACAGAAGCCCAGAGAGGCTGAGTCACTTGCCCCAGACCACACAGCTCACCGGTGCCAGGGTCAGGGTGAGCACCCAGGCCTGTGCGTCCTGTTCTGGTCACCTTCCACTGCACGGACCAAGCAACAGCCACCAAACAGCCTTAGTGTACAGCAGTCACCAGAAAAGCTCCATCTGCAAGAGGCTTAAGGCAGCGATCTGTTTGAAGGAGGGTCTCCAGGGGGCTAATGTTGAATGCCTTTTCCCTTGGTGAGTACATTGATTTCTCTCCCAAGGGAGGCTTGCTTGAGGACGCCCGGGCAGAAGGCTGCAGCTGTGGGGCTTCTAAAGACATGCAGGCCCTGGCCAGTAGCTTAGTTGGGTAGAGCATTGTCTCAATACGCCAGCACTGCGGGTTCCATCCCCAGTCTGAGCACATAACAAATTGGTCGATCTCTCTCCCCCCGCCCCCTAAAAAAAGTCAGTAAGTAATACAAGAAATTCAGTGGCAGAGATCCAAGTCCCTGGTGAGTGGGCCACCTAGAAATCATGAATTTGCCCGTAGTACCTCACTGAAAACCATCCTTCGTGTTTGTTTGGTGCTCTGCACTTTACGAGGTGCCCTCCTGCTCTGAAGCCTCATGAATCCACCTGTTTGGAAGGCCAGGCCCAGAAAGCTCCCTGTCAAGACAGCACGCCTTTGACCTGAATCTTTGCCAGCGGCTGTCTGGCTCCTTCTGGTTCCAGGGGAAGCTCCCGGTCCTAATCAAGTCAGCTCAGCACCCCCTGCCAGAGGCTCCCCCAGAGATTCCTCTCTCCTCTCACCTCTGTTGAAGGGGTGCTTCTACCCCATCTGCTGGAGAAACAGGACCTGCAAGCAGGAAATCCAGACAGGGTTGTGCTGGGCGCCGTGACTCAGGGCTGCCCGGACCCTCTGCACCTGGACCAGGGTCGGGCCCAGCCTGGACATCCGGGCTGGGATGATCCCTGCACGCACGTGTCCCTGCATCTCCAGGTGCATTCTCAGTGGCCCAAGAGCAGGCCCTTCAGGCTGGTGCTCATTCCCTTCCCCTTGGAGGCACTTTGCAGCCTTGCAACTGCGGTTCCACAGGAGGAAGGTGGAGAGCAGTTCCCCGGCTGTCAGCAGCTCTCCCTCCTTCGAAGAGAGCAAACCCAAAGCGAATGAAGTCTTCCTTCGCCTTGCAGACTGTCCTGATGTATCGGATCCCTGGGCACTTCCATTTTTGAGACCTTCCAAGGCCTTCGACTATTACAGATACTTGAGTGCTAGCTCAGGGTTTATTCCAGAGGGCTTCTGGTTCTCTCTCCAAGCTGATTTTCTTCATTGTCTCCCTGGCTATCCCAAGCCACCTTTTAATTCCTCAGGCCCCCCAAGGTGTGTGTGCTTGAGGCCTTGGTACCTTTGCTCCTGCAACACGCTTGTTCCTGGGTTTTGTGTGCCTGGAGCTGGCTCCTTCCATCCATTCTCAGCCTGACTCTGACCACCATTTTATTTTCCCCTCTGTCCTCCGTGGCTTCGTGCTGCTAATTCCATTTGTTAGTTCCATTCCCGATATTAACTGGTTTCTATTTTAATATCAATGCATTTCTGTATCAGCCTTGCTATGAGACGGCGGGCACCCTGAGGGTGCTGCCTGCTGGGTTCGCCGGCACTGCCAACGCATGGGCAGATTGGGCAGAAGCACAGAGGCCGAGATCCCTCACATTTCCTACAGAAAAGGACAAATATGTTTCACAAAAATCGGCCCCAGGTCCTGGTGCGCTCAGGAAACGCTCTGCTGGCCGGTGAGTGAGCCGTGGACACCCCGCCCTGCTCCCCGGCAGCCCTGGAACCCAGCCCTCCCAGAAGGAGGCCCCGTCCTCGTGTGCCTTGGGCTCCCTGAGGCTGGAGGAAGTTATTCCACCACCGGGGATGTTTACTGAAATAATGCATTTCAGCTGCAAATCCACAGGCTGGAAAAGAAACAAGCAGGGGAGAGCGGGAGCCAGGCACTGACTATGAAAAGGCCGCTGTGAGGAAGGCGGGAGAGAGCCAGCTCCCCGCAGGGCCCTGCCGGCTGTGGGGCCAGATGCTCACACCCAGGCCCTGGGCCGTGGGGGCCCCCCCGCCTGTGAGAGTCAGCCACAGAGTGAGGGGGATGGAGTGGGTGTTCTGGGCTCACAACCTCCCAACTCCACCCTTTTCCCTCCAGGGGGCGTGACCTTTGCACTCCAAGCCATCTGCCCAGAGGCCCTCACGTGCTCAGGACACGGGTCCGCTCACGGGCATTTGGTGAGATCGGGTGCCTCTGCAGTGCCCCTGCCCAGGCCGCATGCTCTTCAAGCCCCACCTCTTCCTGAGAGAAGGGCAGTGTCCCCGCCAGCAGGGCTTCTGGCCCCAGGCACACAGGCTCTTCCACAAAACCTGCTGTCACCCCGGCGTGGGGCAGGCCACCTGCCCCGGAGGGCGGTCAGTAGAGGGAGGGAAGGCCAGTTAGAACAGGGAGGGAAAGACAGGATTTCCTGAACCACATGACTAACTGGGAATGCCAGGTATGACTGGACAAGTCATGGAACATCTCACTCATGATAATCTCATTGATAGAGTCTCTCATTACACATGTGCGTGTGCATGGACACATACACACATATCTGTAAATGTGCATACACACACGAAAATAGATGTGCACACAATAGGAGATGTCCATATTAGCTCTGTGATGAGAGTGCAATGATATTTTATATTCACATACCTGTATAGAGTTTCCAAGTGTTCTATGATGCAGCCATAACGTACACAATCATAAAAGGAGTTTAATGGGAGAATAGCTGGCAGCCCACCGAGTGCCCAGGTAGATAGGTAAGAGATCCAGTGGGACCGTGCTCTGCAGTCCTCTGAAGAACCAGGGGCATCGCCTAGATGAACGTCTGGGACTTTGGCAACTGGCAGGTCGGGCAGATCCTGCTTCTGAGCAAGCGGCCCAGTCTCCCACAGGTTCCCTCCACACGAAAGGAAGAGACGCTGGCAGTGGTGAGACCCATCACACTCAGTGTCGGGCAACAGAGCGAGAGGGCTGAGAATCGGTGCTGTGTGTGTCTGGTGAGCGCTAACCCTCTCCGGACGGGGTGGATGGACGGGGTGGATGGACGTGGGTGGAGAGGTGGGCCGGGGGAGGACCACGGAACCTGTCTGCTGTGTCTCCTTCCCTCCTGCTCTTGTACTGGTCCCTCTATGTGGTTAAAATGTAGAGTTGAAACGCCCATTCTTATTTTTCTTATAAAGCTTTCATTCATTATCTTAATCTGTAAAGGGATGAATAAAAATCTATCATTTTATTACTTTTTTAAGTGACAGGGAAATAGACTAAACTCAGTCAGTGGTCTTCCAAAGGCTGGCTGCCACCCCCGGTCCACAGGAAGCAAGAGTCAAGTGGCAGAAGGGCCTCCGCCCCCTCATCGGACGGCAGGGGCGCTCAGGGGGGGCCCCCACTTCACACCGTGTCCCTCCCTGGTATGATGACTGTCATGGACTCCATCGCTCTGTCCTAATGAATCTTAACTGTGGCCAGGAAAGACGGGCAGCTCTCTGCGTGACCCTTCCGCTCTGCCCATTCAGGGTAAACCGACTCTTTTCCCGAAGCTCTGCAGCAATGCAGAGGCGTCCGCCTTGGCAGAGACCGTCCCAGGACTGAGCCCAGGGGTTAACAGCCCAGGAGTCGGACGGACCTGGTGCAGACCCCGGCTCCACACTTACTGGTGGGGAGATACCTCGCCCGCCTCAGTTTTCTCACCTGTACACAGGGAGAGGGGGACGGTATTAGAAATGGCCTCCCAGTGTTGTTGTGAGAGTTAAATACATGATATTCGTAGACTATTTAACTCAATACCATGCATACAATAAACAGCAATTCACTTTAATTATTATCATTAATTAATAAATTCTAGTTCCCCCTCTGCCTGTTACTTTACAGTACAGTGAGTATCAAAGATGACAGGTGTACACACAGAAACTCCCTGAACTTCATCCGGATATACTCAGACACGGCCCTTACCTAATACCTTGAAAAGGTAAGAGTGATAATAAAGCAAAAGAGGTCAAGGAACAGGATCGAGCTCCCAAAGAGGGGCCAGGAACGTCTACCAAGATGAGGGGTCACATCCTTGGAGATCAGTAAGGCAGTTGGGAGCAAGCGCCTTCTCATGGACTGTGCGGGCAGACAGACCCAGAACCGGGGCTGGCTGGAAGGGCAGACCCAGGGACAGGAGTAAGACGTTCCGCCCCAGCAGCGGCGGTTCCGTAGAAAGACGCCAGAAGTCTGCAGACGGCTCAAGACCCTGACCAAGAAATGTTCAGATCGCAACTTATAGACTGTGTGTTATTATGAACAAAACGATACATCGTCCCAAGAATACACAAGATTTATAGGGTTTAAAACTGTTCAGCCCCCTGGCTGGCATAGCTCAGTGGATTGAGCGTGGGCTGCGAACCAAAGTGTCGCAGGTTCGATTCCCAGTCAGGGCACATGCCTGGGTTGCAGGCCACGGCCCCCAGCAACCACACATTGATGTTTCTCTCTCTCTCTCTCTCTCTCTCTCTCTCTCTCTCCTCCCTCCCTTCCCTCTCTAAAAATAAATGAATAAAATCTTTTAAAAAATGTTCAGCCTTGTGGTTAATAGCAGAACATTTGGCCTTCGGTAAAGATGGCAGAAAGACATATAACTTCATGTTCCGACTTGGACGGGCTGGTAGTGGCTGGAGCTGCAGCTGCGCTGAGAAACAGTCAAGGGGCACGTCCCGACGGAGCAGGACAGGGCGCTGTGACAAGTCGTGACATCTGCCCACACGGCCAGAGCCAGAAGCCAGAAGCAGCAATGCACGTGCCGCATACTGACCGTCTCTCTTTGCACCGAGTACCCAACTGCAAGCCATGCAGGGAGCACCAGAAAAACATGGGTGCATACTTATCTGATGCTAGAGTGGGAAGGAACTTTGTGAGCAAAGACAGAAAGGAAGAAACAGCAAAGAAAAACTTCTAAACTAAAATCTGAAATACCTGAATTATCAAGATATATTAAAAATTTTTAAAGCTGGAAAAGCAGTTTTTCACAAATGTGACAAAGGTATTATATAAATATATAGAGCTCTCTTATGAATTATAAAGAGAAATGCTAATGATTAAGAAAGACAAAAGAACACCACAGAGAGGTGCTTCTCAAGGGAGAATTTCAAATGACTCAAAATCTTAAGTTACAAATGTGCACAGTCATATGCAAGGAAATAATAATGAGAGCAATCATGAGAAAAGACATTTTGCACATAAAACTAGATTAGACTAAAAATATATATTACTCAATGCTGATTAGAATACAAGTGGACACTTTTTTATGTTGCTTTAGAAATATAAATTGCCTTTTGGGGAATACTTGGAAATATTTCCAGCAATTCATTGATAGAAATATAATCTAAGGTAATATTCTAAAACATGAGCAAAATTTGCAACACAAGACCAATAATCAAGCAGAATTTTACTGTAACGAAATTTTGAAACAAATTTTAAATGTCTCAACTAAGGAAATTTGACCTAACGGATGCATTTTAAGTAATCCTTAAAACTGTTTGGAAATAGTTTTTAATAACTGAATAATATTACATAAGCCGTGTAGAAAAATTTTGCACATCCCAATTGTGTTTCATTATATATTATAGTGTATCATATTTTTTAACCAAAGTTAAATTATATTATCACGTCATATATGTTACATTACAGAAAATAAAATATCCACAAATAGTGGTTATTTTTGGTAATGTGATTATGAGTAATGTTCATTTTCTTCAAATATCTTATTCTAGATTTTACCAGTTAAAATAATATATTATTTCTTTTAATTAAAAATATTTAAATCCAATCTGATTAAAGCTGTTGCCTAAAGTTTTTCAAGCAAACTAACGGCAGCTTTGGATGGATCGGTTTTAGCCGGAGACAGAGGCTGGGGCCACGCCTTGTGCATGTCCAGCCGGTGCTGTGATTGGCCAGAAGAACCCCAGGTCACTGGCGTTCCCTGAGCACTTGCCATCAGTGCCATTCCACAAGCCACCACTCCACACGTAGCCAAGGGGACTTGTCAGCAAGACGGCTGCTGCCTACCAGCCCCACACGAGGGCCCCTCACCCTCTCCAGCTCACACTGAACCTTGGCCACGCAAGGACCGTGCATCTGACAGGTGAAGACAATGAGGCTCAGAGACTTTCAGAAACTTGTCTTTGGTCAGAGCTCCTCAGTGTCAAGATTCACACCCAGATCCATGTGACATATCAAAGCCTGGACCCTCACACACACTCACACTGAGCTCTTCGCATCAGGATGCGTCTAGAGGACGGCTGAGCAGCCAGGGATGGACACAGCCCCTGAGCAGTGACCAGTGACCAGTGACCAAGCCACCAGAGGAAATGCAAAGGCCCCAGATTCCTCCTTTCTCTCCTCCACTCTGCAACCAACAGCTCTGTTCCCTGCTTCTCCTGGCAACTGGAGACCAACAGTCCTCCGTCTCTCCAGGGAAGCAGCCAGCACTATCACTCCTGGGACTCTAGGGTGAAAGCTGTCCCCTTGGGCAAAGAGGAACCCCAGGGGCTCTGCCTGAACTGCTCATAGTGCTTCCGGGTCAGTGGGGAGAACATAGCCCTGCAAAGCCCACCCTCAGAAATTACGTCAGAAGACAGAAGCAGCGACATCTGCCAGACACCTCAGTTTCTTCTGACATTAATCATCCTGACACTTAGTCACCATATATTTCTGAATAGCAATGACAGATTTTACAAATTATAACAATAGCAGCTCACAGGCATCACCCATTCAATTTACTGTGCTAAAACACGTGTAGCTTGCCCTGGCTGGTGTGAATCGGTGGACTGAGTGCTACTGGTCTGCAAACCAGAAGGTCACTGGTTCGATTCCCGGGGAAGGGCACATGCTGGGGGCATGCACGGGGCAACTGATCGATGTTTCTCTCCCTCTCTTTCCCCTTCCCTTTCCCTCTCTAAAAGTAAATAAAGAATTTTTTTTAAAAAGTGTAGCTTTTTTCATCCCTCACAACAGCCCAATCCCCCGACAGTGATTTTTCCGAGCCCAATTCCTGACAGTGATTAATGAAGAAAGTATGGGTGCTTACATCCAGAGTCGGTGAGGGTGAGGAACGGGGAAGCTGCTCGAGAGGAGGGAACCCCCAGAGAGGAAGGGGGCCGGTGCCAAAGAGTGCAGGGAGAGACTGGAGGGCACTTCCTTGGAAGAAAGGTCAGGGGGAGTGCGGGTGTCTGGCTGGGGCCGGGACGGGGTCTGTAGCCCCTGGGCCCCCCATTTCTACACCAGCATGTCTGATTTCCACCTTTCTGCAGGGTACCCAGATGATTCCTGCCCAAATCTCAGGTCTCTGGTAGCTTCTCTTGATTTTCAACTAACCGGAGACCTAATGAAGTGGTTTTAATAGCCACAATAACTCTGAAATCGTAACGACAGGCACTGAGCATTTCCTGTCATATCCTCACAAGAACCCGTCCCTGAGGAAGAAACCCAGGCACCGAGGGGTGGAGTGATTTGCGCCGGGTCCTCTTTCTAAGGAGCAAATGAATGAACTCGTGAGCGACCACACCAACACTCTAGCTCAGGGGTTCTCAGAACGTCCGCCTACATTAGAACCATCCAGTGGGCAAGCACAGGCACTGGGCCCCACCCCCGGAGTGTCTGCCTCAGTCCGTCTGCGGTGGGGCCTGAGAACTTGCATTTCTGACGAGTCTCAGGGGATGCGGATGCTGCCGGCCCGGGAACCACACTTGGAGAACCCGTGGCCTGGCTGGGGGGTCAGCAAGTTCTTTTTGGGAAAGGGCCAGAGAGTAAATGCTGTAAGCTTTGTGGATCAAGAGGTAACATCAAAGGCACTCTCTAGGTACTCATATAACCATTTTAAAGCTGACCTTTTAAACACGTAAAACCCACTCTTAGTTCTCGGGCCATACCAAACAGGTGGCAGGCTGCACTCGGCCTGTGGTCTAGCTTCTAGACTAATTCTGGCCTTGGTCCCTCCGTGATCCTGCCCTCCGCCGTTTTCTTGTTCTTCCTAAGGCAGCTGCTGTCTAATGGCCAAGACAGGAAAAGGCACTTGAGCTCCACGCTGCTGAGAGGTGGGCCCGTGTCCAGCACAGGCCACCCAGGGGCAGCGATGGCACGAAGGAAAGGAGAGCTCTTCCGGGGCTCGAGGGAAACCCGGTCACTCCAACCTGCAACGTCCCGTGTTGACACTTGGAAACGGAGCCATGTGTTTGACTTTCCAGGGCCAGATAACATGAAAAGTTGTCTGTTTCGTGTTCTTTCCTCTGGGAATAGACGATTCTTAATAGCTTTTACCAAATCGTCATGATGGTAATGGACACATCCAAATTAATGTTGTCTGCTTTAAGAGCACACAATTCTTGGCATATCTTAGGGTACCCAAAAGGGAAAGATCTGGCACTGCGGTTATTCTCTGTTTACCAGGGGTTCCCCGCCAGAGGGACCCACGCTCTGAATTTTTGATTGTGTGGGCTTGGAAGTTTTGAAGCGTCCACTGTTGTCCTTGGGATTATAAAGAGGGGAAGAAAGCACAGGCCTCCTGGCACAGAGGGACCCTTCCACCCCACCCCGGGTGTTCACGAAATCAGCGGTGTGCAGAAGTCGTTCCAATAATGGTGCTGTAGGGTTTTCCGGAGGTGAGACCGCCTGAGGGTGAGCCTGACGGGGTCTTCTGCTGCCACCCCCTGACTCACTCGGGTTCCAGAGAACACGGCTCAGAGCCGGCCTCCAGGCTGCGGTCTGCTGGGGACAACGAGGTGCATGGTGCTGCCTATATGACACACCTGGGGGATTGGGGGGGGGGCGTTCTGCAGAATGGATCCGCCCAGCATCAAAGGTGTCCTGCATGGTCAGAATGGGCTGTCAGCCTCTTCCCCTCAAGCTCCGTCTGCACCAAGGTTTGATGTCACCCTCCATGGGCTGGAACTCAAAAGCTCAAGTGCATGCCCCTCTCCTCCCTGACAGAAAGATAGCTAAGGAAACGGCAGAAGAGGAGCACATTAAGCACTGCACGCTAGTCCCCACTCTCTGCTGTCAGAGCCCAGCGGTGCTGTGATCAGTGCTTCACAACCTTTACCAGGAGGGTGCTCGAGGCTGGGAAGCAGAGGGCTGCCGTAGAAAGATCCCTGTGAGACCAGAGGCACTGCGCCTTTCAGGACGTCTTGTAGGATGGTGACGCTGCCAAAGGGTGGCCATTCCTCCTCCCGCACTAAGGTCCTCCCTCCCTTATTCAAAACCCCGGGGGCCCAGTGTGTTACAGCTCAGAATTTCTGCAGTGATAAAAGTAACCCGGAAAGGGGAATGGTGGTTGGCTGGGAGAGAAAGAATGGGGGACTGTTGATCAGGTACAGAGCTTTAGTCTTGCAAGAGGCAGAGTCCACAACGTAAAAGCAGATGATGCTACTGAGCTGTCTACCTAAAAGTGGTTATGAGGGTAAATTCTGTGTTATGTGCACTTTGCTACATTTTTTAAAAAGCAGCTGGGATCACTGACTCTATTATGAGCATCCCTAGCAGCAGCTAGTGTGGTGCCCAAGTCAAAACTGTGGATCTGCCCTGGCTGCTGTGGCTCAGTGGACTGAGCACCAGCCTGCGAACCAAAGGGTCACTGGTTCAATTCCCAGTCAGGGTACATGCCTGGGTTTTGGGCTCTGTCCTCAGTGCCGGGTGTGAGAAGGCAACCACACACTGATGTTTCTCTTCCTCTCTTTCTCCCTCCTTGCCCCTCTCTCTAAAAATAAATAAAATCTTTAAAAAAAAACAAACTGTGGATCTACAGCAAAATGTACACCTAGTCTCGCCAACTAGGATAAAGTCATGAACACCCTTGAATCAATGTGGGTCACCTCTTTGCCGCCGAATGGGTTTGCCGAACACTGAAGTCCTAGGGGTTTTCAGAGTTCTGTGCCCTTGGACTCGCAGCTCAGGAGCTGTGAGCTCCCACGGACCCCGCCCTGCCCCACCTTAGTGGGAAATGTTCATTGTCCAGGGTTTGCAGACGAGAAAACAGAAGCAGGAAGGAAGAGGAGGAGGAGGAAAACGGTCACTTGCCCAAGGTCAGCCATGTAGTCGGAATTCAAACCTGCCCGGTTCCCTTGCTGAGGCTCCACCTGGGCCCCGGCTGTTGTGGACACAGACGCTGCCGACACACAATGAAATCCTGAGGAAGCCCCTGGAAACTGGCTTCCCAGAGCATTCATCCCGGAGTGGGCGCGGGGGAAGGCGTGGGAGGTGGAGCCAACCAGGGACTCGATAAGGGCCTCTCCCCTTGCAAGGCCAGGACCTGCTCTCTCACCCACCCCTGTTCCTGTCATTCTCTGAGCCACAACCAGGGGCCGGTGCCTCTGCTGTCCCCTGGGGCTGTGCTGTGATCTCCTGTTCCTGGGGGCTAAAGTGGGACCTCTCCAGCCCGGGAGCTTCTGATCCCCTTCTCCCCAAGGCTAACAATGCTTTCCACTGGGACGGTTCCCCGGACAGAAGGCATGCAAATTAAGTGTCTCGATTCTCTCAACCTGACAGGGGGAGAAAGGAGAGCACAGGAGATCTGAAGCCTGGCCGAGCGAACAAGAAAAAAGCTGCTGCTCTCATCTCTCGGGAGGTCAGCCGCCTGGCGCTTTGGCTAGGGCGTCCCTAGGGCGTCGCAGATGCGCCAATGGGTCTGCGCACCAGACCCGCAGCAGCGGCCGCCTGTCATCAGCCCCGCCACACGAGCACCGTGGGAGCGTCGCTGTCGTCCGCGTTCACATCAGGCGCTGAACTGGCCCACCACCGGGCGGGCAGTCCTCAGATCCTCAGCCTCATGCTGATCCCAGGGGGAGAGCGTGGAAGGCCAAGGTCTGGGGTTCCAGAGGGGCTGCTGGGAAGGGCAGACGCCCAGCACCGTGCTCTCTGGGGGGGGGGGGGGGCAGTGGCGAGGGGCGTCTTCATAGGAAACGAGCCCGGGCCCCTTTCTGTGTAAATTCAGCCGCGGCACCCTCAGAAGTGGGCCGGGCCGTGGGGTCGGTGCCGGCGAGCTGCTGGCAGGGTTGACACCCACGCTGTTCTTAGCACGACTCAGCCGCAGGGGACAGCCTTTGGTCCAGGGGCCTGGGCTCCCCCTTCTCAGTTACGTGAAACAAAGAACTCCTCTGTCAGCCCGGAGAATGCGCTGGGCTCTCACCATGGTGTATTTAACGAGAATGGAAAGAGCTTCCATAAAATCCTGAGTCATCATCTCAGCTGAGCAAGCTGTCTGCTGGAGCCAACAGTGTGCGATGGGTGTGTTTAAAGATGCACACACACACCACCTAAACACACACAAACACACAAACACATGCAATGTGCATAAACACACAAAACATACTCTACATGCAAATGCATATCAGCCCACATGATACACATAAACACGCGGCCTACATACAAATGCACACAGAGACACACAAACACCTGCAATGTGCATAAACACACAAAACATATACTGCATGCAAATGCACACCAATACACATGATATACATAAACACACAAAACACAACACATGTAAATAGACACAGAGATATACAATACACATAAACACAAACACTCTACCTATAAATGAAGATATACCTGATACACATAAACACATGAACACGGGCTATATATAAATGCACACATATACATAAACACACAAAACACACTCTACATATAAATACACACATGGACATGCAACTGTACCTTGTGCATCATATACAAACGACATAAATGCATGCTCTACATATAATAAATACACACATAGACACACGCTAACACACATCCATACACAAACACATACACACTCATCACTCGGGCTGAATGTACCTAAAACATGAGACCCTGAACTAGAACAGCCTCGCTGTTGGACTGAACCACTGAAGTATATGCGGGGTCTTTAACTCCGCACCACGTCTCGGGAGAAACGTGTGCGTGTGAGAGAGAAAGAGGAGACACAGAGAAAGAGCACACGGGCCGTGCCCGGATAGGCAGGCCCTCTAACCTGGCCACAGCATCGTGGTCTCACCTCTGCCCCTTTCCGGACGTTGGGGAGCTTGGGTCGAGACACAGTTTCTGGACGGCCACTTCTTTCTCTCAATGCCCCGACTCACGATGACAAACCAGACATACCACGGACGAACTCACGACCTGCAGTTCTGCTGCCTCAGCTTAAGGGGCCCCCGATATGCCGGCCCCAGCTGGCCCCTGCATCAACGGCCTGTGCTCCTAAGTTTTGGGGATGGAGCCTGGGACGGGGCAAGGGTGTAAGGGGGGCAGGAGGCCTGCAGGGGGCAGCACGTGGGAGCCACGCCTGGGGAAACCGGAGACACGGGTCAAGACCTTCACCTCTTACGTGTGAGCACGGAGCGTGGCACTGGTGGGTACAAACCCACTTGACAGGTTTTAAACCACACTGGTATCCAGGAAGAATGCCAACATGGCTCTAAGTGCTGCAGAATAAAAACAGAACCAGACTCATAACAAATGGGAGCTTAAAAGAGGCCCATAAAGACCTTCCAACCCCTTCATCTCACTAAGGAAACAGACCAGGCTTTACATATAAGGGGGGACCCCAGAAAACCGTCCCAAATGTCCTCGTGTGTGCCCCCACTGGGGACAGGGAACAAGCACAGAACATGGGCTGCCCCCACTGGTGCGACCTTGGCGCTGCCGCAGACAGGGTCTCCGTGGAGAGCAGGAGGTCAGGCGGGACCAGAGCGCCGAGGGGCTGGGCAGACAGTGGCCGAGAGCCCACTCGGGGGAGGCAGGACGGTGGCAAGGGGCAAAAACGCACAACAGCGGAGGCTCCGGCCCCAGCACACGCTCCGTCACCCCAGCAGCCTTTGCCTACAAAGCACCAATTCAAAGACAAAATCATTAAGAATGTCAAGGCGGCTACTGCCCAGCACCAAACCCCAGCGCAGAGCTCCTGGGGGCGACCTGTGTGACCGCACCTGGCCCCTCACCGTGAAGCCAGCCCTGACGAACCCTGGCTGTGCGTACGCTCTTCTGCAGCTCCTGCAACCTGACTCGCTGCTCCCCAAGGACCTAGGCCCAGCCCACGGCTCATCCAAGGGGGCCTCCTCCAAGTTTCCCAGTCACATCAGACTCCTCTGCTCAACGTATGGTGCGGTGTTCGTCACAATGCCCATACACTGAAAGTAGCTGTTTTTGTTGGAGTTCCACTGCAGTGTATGGCCATGATGGCAGGGCCCCACCTGGCACGTTCAGAGCCGTGTCCCTTAGTGTCTGGCCCACAGGTAGTGCCAAAGTAACATCCCCTGGAGGAAGGAAGGTCAATCAGCGACATACAAACCAATGTAAACAAAATCCTGAAACTTTCTAATCCTTGGCTTACTGGCCCAGAAAGCCCCCTGGGGACCCACATTTCTGCCTGTGGTGGACAGGATGTAGAGCATAAAGCACACTGGTAATTTCCTCAAATATGTGATCTCAAAATAATAAGCAAACGTCCTTCCCCATAAAGAAACCGTCTTACGGTGTTTCTGAGACTTCCAGCTGCTGTGCAGAAGGGACTGCGTGGGGGGCGGGGATGCTGGCTGCACCGAACACGGCAGCGATCAGCCGTGGGACAAACGCATAGTCACCTTTCAGTGCCACCAGCACACACCTGCCTGGCCTCAGCGGCTCAGAGGCCTCCCGGAAGGTGTGGTTGCAGCCCAGGTCCGCTGGGTGGCTGGGTGTCCACTCACCCCCGCAGGGCCCCGCTGCAAACACACACATGTTCGATGGACACTTACCAAACAACCAGGCCTGCGTCAGACGCTGGGCCTGATGCTGAGCATACGAGCATGAGTCCACTGCTGGAACCACAAGCTCCACAGGACGATCGCAGGGAAGCTGGGATTCACTCCCTCAGTCACTCAGCATTTACCTGGTGCCCACTGTGGCAGGCTCCGCCCCAGGCAGGGGGGACACAGCAGGGAGCACAAGTGAGGGAGTATCTGGCCTCATGAAGCTTACATTCTAGTGGGGGCACCACAGATCATAAACCAATAAAAAACATAAATAGATAAAATCACATCCAGTAATAACAAGTGCTGTGGGGGAGGGGAGGGAGAAAACAAAGCGGGATAAACAGTTTACAAAGTGAGAGAGGAAAAGCTGTCTTGGTCATGGGGGAGAAAGGCGTCTCTGGGTGATTTGGGGCAGAGCCCAGAACAGCCCGAGGGAACGTGTCAAACAGAAATCTGGGGCAGGGCCCTGGAGGTGGAGGGACCCCTGTGGGGAGTCCCATCCAGGAACAGCCGGAGGCAGGGAAGGGTGGGGGCAAGTCCCAGAAGGGACAGGAGAAGGCACCGAGGAGCCCCATCAAACTGCAGAGTGAGCTTGGGAAGGGGGCACACCCGACCTCCTAGGGCCGTCCAGGGAGAGGAGGGGCCCGCACATCTGAAAGGAGACTGTAGGGATGCCAGAAGTGTGCCCAGCGGACTGGCTGAGAACCGGCCCTTCCCACCCCCACGGGAAGCTGAAGACCAGGTGTGCTCTAGGCTCCGTCGGCCGGCCGTGCAGGCGCACAGCAGTGTGGCTGCAGCACACCGCCTGGCCCCTCTGACTGTGCCCGCCGCCCAGCCCAGGCCTCTGCTCCTCAGCACCGCACCGAAAGCACACACTTGCCCCTTCCTCCCCGAGGGCTGTCTCAGGCCTCCACCCCTCGGTCCTGCCGCGGTTGGAGCCAGGTTCACCACCGCACCCCACTTCCTAGCACAGCGCCTGGCACAGAGGAGAGCGGGTCGAGCACATGCATGTCACTTGCTTTCTCTTATCCATCCGTCCGTCCATCCGCCCACCCATCCACCCCTCCTCCATCCACTTCTTTTTCCCAAAATAAGAATCGGCAGTAGTCATTTTCAGCTGCCTCCTGAGGCCGCAAGTCCCAGCCATTGCCACATTCGGCCTCCTGTACATCTTCCACAGCAAGGCCTCAGAGCAGACACTGAGTCTCTTCAGGAAAGTGTGGGCATCCTAATGGGTTAAACTGGCTCCACACACAGCTAAAAGGTAGTATATACTGCCAACCATACAGATTTTTAAAAAGTATATTTAGTAGCTACCAAACAACAACAAATAAGCTACCAAACACATCAGAGAGAGTTACCGTATTTTTAGGACTATAAGACACAGCAGACCATAAGACACACCTGGGTTGTAGAGGAGGAAAATAGGGAAAAAATTCTGAAGCAAAAAAATGTGGTAAAGTATTTAATAACCTGTGACCCCACTCCATTCACAACCACCCCTCCCTCCACACACCCAGCCAGGTAAGCTACATTGGACTATAAGACGCACCCCCCGCCCTTTCCTCGCAACTTTGGCCGGGGTGCAGGGGGTGATGGAGTGCATCTTATAGTCTGAAAAATACGGTAAGTTCAGCATGGATAAGCTCATTTTTTTAGTTCCTACCTGGCCAGGAGCTCTACCAGGCCTTGGAGGCACACCCGAGGATCAGCAGATATGACCCCTGCCCTTGGTGAGCTGTCCGCCCAGAGGACCCGGGCTGCTGTTCACAGCAGAGCCTGTGGCAGGGGAGTAGCTGGTGTCATGAGTCACGGGAGAGACGTCTCATGCAGACCGAGGGGCTGCCACCAAGGTTTTCTAAAGGAAGCCGTGCATGAGCCCTGAAGGGACATCAGGCAGTAAAGCGCAGCGAGAGAATGAGTTTCAGGCAGAAGGAACCTAAGCAAGCGCACGGGCCAGAGAAAATAAGTAGCATTTCCCCTGAGGGATAAGAACCGGTTCAGGATGGCATGGGCTGCATTTGGAGCGGCAAGAGATGAAACTGGAGAAACACACGGAGAAAAGCTTCCTCAAATGCATTAAACACCAGGGCGCACTGACGGGCTTTCAGCAAGGGCAAGACAGGATCTGACTTGTGTTCTAGAAATCTTGCCCTGACTTCTCATGGGAAAGATCAAGGGCAGGGAGACTAGGTAGGGGGGTTGCAATGAGCCAAGTGAGAAGCTGTGATGCTGAAGCACCGCTATGCTCTGGGAAAGGCCGACAGCGTGGAGAACTCTTTGGAAGGCAGAATCGACAGGGCCTGGGGATGCGGGTTGACGGCAGACATGGATGAATGAAGAAGAACCACACCAGGAGTTTGTTGGCCACACAGAGCTTTGAAGCCAGAGGTTGAGTTATTTGTTTTAGGGGCAATAACATCACTGTCCTGGCAGGGCCACTGGTGGCTCCGAGGATGAGCATGGGGTGCAAAGGAAAGATCAGACAGTTATCTCGGGTCTCTGAAGACAGCAGGGGGAAGTCAGAGGTTGGTCAGAATAGGATAAGCCTCTTCCTGTCTCCACCCAAGGCACAGAAAAGACCCAGGGCACAGCTAGGAGCTAGTACTCAATAAGATACCTTGTCCATTTCCCCACAGTTCTGGGAAGTGCAACGGATCTTAGATAGCCAACAACTCAGATAACATGACTCCAGAATTAGGGTTTTCTGTCCAGCAAGAGAACCACCTTTGGCTTGAAACTGGTCCTCTGCTCAGATGGACCCAAATCCCCTTTGCTCCTAGCGTGCACGCCCCAGTGTTCCCTGTCCTTCCAATGTTTCCTGCACTTCAGTGCAGTCCTGGCCACTCGGACAGCACGTGCTCAGCACCGAGCATCCTGGGGGAGGGAACCCCAGCGGATCCCACGCCTCCCAGGGCAGCTGCTTCCTGCTCCCAGGGCAGCTGCTTCCCGTTTGGGGATAGAAACCTATGGGCCCGAAATGATGAAGGCGCAAAGGTGACGACTGTCAAGTGCTGAGGAAATGCACAGGGGGGAGTTACCATGGGAGGTGTGGGGCATGAATAGACTCTTGACTGGATGAGTGGGTGTCTCACAGCTACTGAGCAACTGTGCTGAGGCGTCTGGTGCTCTGGGTTCCTGTAGTCTTGGTTTTGGAGTTTACTAACCCAGCGATTTTCAACCTTTTTCATCTCATGGCACACGTAAACTAAGTACTTTTTAAAAGTCTGTGGCACACCAAAAATATACTTTTTACTGAACTGACAAAATAGGTATAATTTTGATTGACTTACGAAAACAAAAATATAATAGTAATTACCTACCCTTTTTTCTCCAGAATGACTTATTGAAAAATCAGATGCCTATTACTTGTATGTAAGGATTACTGATACCAAAAATGAACCAATCAGATGCAACCTTATTATGCAACCTGTCCAATAAGATGCTACTCTATATGATTTACATATACCTATGTTTATGGTTCAAGACAGAGCATTCATGCAGGGGGGCTACTGCTGTGTTGGCTGTTGGCATTTTTACATTTGACAATCTAAGGGAAAAGAGGTCAGTGCCCCTAACTATGAATAATAGTCAGGTATGGCATGTTTTAAACATTCTGGCAACACACCAGTGTACATCTGCACAACACATTTGCTGTGCTAAGCAAATATTACCCTTTCATCTCCCCGTACACTCATGCATTAAACATTTCCCCAAATTCCCTCCAACAGTCTCCTCGTCTCTTTCAGTGGTGAAACCTGGAAGCCCTTTCCCTGTCCTCCCACCAGTTCCGGAGGCAGGTCATCGAGACCATATGCCACCCCAATAAAACGTACAGAACACCAATTCAACTGCTAATTACTTTATAGCAAAGCCAAGTGCGTCCAGATCGTTGTGGAGTGGCAATAATCATAAGGCAGTTAGGCAGTCAAGAAATTCAAGACAAACCTCAGGAAGACTGTACCAAGGAAGTCTGCTGTTAACCAAGGAAAACCGAAGTGCATTTTAGACTCAGTATGGTACATGGTGGTCATTTCCAAACTCCCACTAACTGGACTTCCATGAAATCAGAACAAAACTGCAAACAATCCCCCCACACTGTATCAGTGATCTGGTATGCTAGTTAATTCAAATGAGCTTTTATTACTGTAATTAACACTTGCTGAAATGTAAGGAATATTAAACATTAAATTATTTAAATAGCTATTAAATAGTAATTATTAGATATCAGCACTAAATACTAAATATTAACATTTAATAACATCTCTTTGTGCCATTTAAAAAGCAACTCAAAAACTTCCAAATGACTTTCATAAGAAACTCACTCGAGACTTTGATTTCTTGCAATGTAAGGGACTGTTCAGAGGCCAAAACTAGAAAAATAAATTCAGAATTCAGAGAGAAAAGCAAACGATGCAGTGTGACGATGACCTTTTTTATGCATCGACTTGGTCAGGCTGCCGCTCCCAGTTAGTCAATCAAACACCAATCTGGGCGTTGGGGTGAAGATGTTTGTAAGTGTAACTAAAGTCTGTGATCGGCTGACTTCAGGTGAAGAAGATCCTTCTGGATAACTGGGCAGGACTGACGCAATCCATCGAAAGGCCTTCAAGAGGCGAGCTGCGGCATCCCGGGGGAAGAGATTCTGCCCGGGGACGGCTGCCTTCGCCCAGGCCTGAGAGTCGCAGCCCGTGCTCCCGGAGGGCTGCCCGTGCACTCTGGGTCTGCCTGGCCAGCCCCCGCCGACACGCCGTCCAGGGCCCTGCACGAAATCTCTTCATGTAAACGCTTCCCGGCTCTGGTCTGGAAGCTAGCTGCTGGTCTGGGGCACCTGCCGCTCCCTACTGTTGCTCCGGGGAAAAGAGGGTCCCAAGTTTAGGACCCTCATGGTGAAAAGTCAGATTAGGCATGAAGTGAAAAAGTGAAGCAGAAAGCAAAGAAGCAAGCAAGCAAACCTAAACTTGGCTCTCTGGGCTTCAACTCTGGGCACAGGGGAGAAAACTATTCGTGGAGAATCGACACCCACAAGCCACCGACTCGAGGCCCCACTTCACAACTGAATACAGGCAGCTTCGACATTACGCAGAGAGTACCACGTCACATTGGCCAGACTGACAGAGTTTAAAGTGAGAATACGAAGTATGAGAGAGAATAGGGAAAAGAGGAAACTCCCATTCAGTGCCTTGGAACGGCAGCTTCGGAAAGCAATTCTGCATCTCCTGGTAAAGTCACAGATGTGTGTATCCTGTGCGATATTGATTTCATTCCACTGCTACACCCTTGGGCGCCCAGCGAACCTGTGCTCTGACAAACATGGACAGGAATGGTCTCTGCAATAGAATGAAGGTGTAACCGCCCCAAACTGCAAGCAATTCTGACCCACTCATAGGAGACTGGATAAAGACAAGGAGTCACATAATGGAGTCCTACAGCAAAGAAAATGGGCAAATTACAGCCGCACGTCCTGGCACAAACATAATGTAGAGTAATGAAAAGTAAAAAAAAATCTAATACATGCAGTAAGATTCCATTTCTCTTCACCATCTTTACCATATGTTACGAAGGTAAAGCCAGGACTGGGTCCTGACATACCTGTGTCCTGTATCCAGGCCACTGGCACTTCGGACTGAGAACTACACCCTATTCGCAACTGTGTGCACAGAACCTCGGGGAGCGCCAGGCATACAGAAGAGACCCAAGAGCTATTTGTTGGATGAATGAAAACATTTTGAACACAGAAACACATGCCAGGAACCTGACCCTATGATTCTAGCCTAGAGTCCTGGAGCATGAAACCCCAAACTCTGACCTCCCCTGCCCGGACCCCTTTCTGCCTTAGCTGACCCTGTGGCTACTGTCACCCAACCTATCCACCTCGTGTTCACTCCCCCAGCTTCCTAAAACCACAGTTCCCCCAGACGCTTCCATCTAAAAGCCATGCAAGTGCCAGTGGGAGACATTCTTGCTAAAAAACCTAAGAGAGGGCCTGGCTGGCGTAGCTCAGTGGATTGAGCACAGGCTACGAACCAAAGTGTCGCAGGTTTGATTCCCAGTCAGGGTACATGCCTGGGTTGCAGGCCATAACCCCAGCAACCGCACATTGACGTTTCACTCTCTCTCGCTTTCTCCATCCCTTCCCTCTCTAAAAAATAAATAAATAAAATCTTAAAAATAAATAAATAAATAAAATTTTTTTAAAAAACCTAAGAGAGAACACTTGCCTGTCATCCATTAAATGAAGTTTTGAAATTTGCTCTAGATTTAATTCAGACAGGCTGTATCTTCCCATCATTTAACACAGATTCCCAACAGTTCGAGAAAACAAGGACTGTGGGAAGATTTCATAAACGTGAGGCTCAGAAAGCTAGCACACGGGTTAATTTTAGTTCAAACTGATCTAGTCGGTAACAAAATGGCATGACAACAAAGCCCTGGAGGAAAAAAGCATTTACTTGCACCAGGCTATACTGAAAAGGAGTTATTGTGGAATTCCTGGGCACCTTTCTAGGTGGAAAATAAATGTAACTGAAGACACATATTTTAGAGGAAAGTAATTGATACATTTTCTCTCCTGAAGTACTAGAATACTTTTAAAATATATATTTTTCCAACACCAAGGGTGTTCTTGCTTCGAACATTACAAAGACAGAACGCTTCACACAAGGGGGCTCTTTCTCGACACAGTCACAGTGATTTAACCTTGCAGCACCAACCAACCTGAGTACACAGTGCACCTGAATGTCGGCTCGTGACAGGGCTACTGTGAATCAAAGCCATTACCTCTGCAGGAGAACGCGGTATCAACACCCTGCAATTACCTTGTTCAGCCAGATCAAGTTCATTTCAATGTGGCAGGTTTCTAAAATTCCAAATGCCATGTCTACCTTAAGAGTCTGCACACACACCTGAAGTAATTCTGGAATCTCTGCGGTCCTTTAAGCATGAGTCACACGTATCGTTTTAGGGAGAGAGATGGTCACAGACCACCGATGATCCGTTGAAAGACCATGAAAGCAGAGTTGAGGCTTCCTCAGCACTTAGCAAATGCGTATCTCCTTTTCTGTCTATGGACATCGCACGTACTAGAAGCCAGTGTCGTCTACTCTCATCCACTGGGCTACGCTACGAATCACTCTTCGTTCCATGTCAGTGATTGACAGAATTCCTACTCCGCACCCAGCACTATGGGTCACACTGTTTGGGGAGGGGTTCTTACTCTAACGGGGCTTTCAAGATATGTCGCTGATGAAACAAGATTCATATTCAAGGAAGAGTTAAAGAATAAACACGAAGGAGCCCTGGCTGGTGTGGCTCAGTGGATTGAGTGCAAGCCTATGAACCACAGGGTCACCGGTTGAATTCCCAGTCAGAGCACATGCCTGGGTTGCGGGCCAGGTCCTCACTGTGGGGCACGTGAGAGACAACCACACATTGATGTTGCTCTCCCTCTCTCTCTCCTTCTCTCCCCCTCTCTAAAAAGTAAAATCAATAAAACCTTAAAAAACAATTTGGAAACAACTTAAAAAAATATTTCTACTTATAAAAAAAAAGAATAAACACCAAGGAATATAGGGCCCGAGATATAATAGAACCTCGACTTCTGAACACCAGCTACCTTGAAGCTTTTGAAAAATTCACTCCCTTCTCTGAGCCACAGTTGCTTCTCTGGTGCACAAGGAGGCTACACGCTCAGAGGTCAGAGCCGTCCAGTTAGGACGTTCTGCAGTTTTAAGCAAAGATAAGAGAGTCTCTTCTAGCGCAGGGATGTTCCACCTTTTCGTCTCAAGGCACACATCAAGGAATTACTAAGATTCTGCTAAATATAACTATTTCCTAAAGAGACTAAAGATATCTGTGATACTGAGAAAAAGATATGCTAAGATACTAAAATATATCTACTTTTTGCCGATCTGAAAAACAACAGGTATAATTTCGATTTTCGCACAGTGGACAGCTATTGTTGTGTTGGTTATAGTCATTTTTCTATTTGACAATCTAAGGGAAAGAGGTCAGTGCCCCCAACTAAACAGTCAAGTGCTGCGTATTTTAAATATGCTTGTGGCACACCAGTGTGCTGCAGCACAGTAGTTGAAATCACTATTTTACAAGACGTGTGTGAACAAAATTCACAGTGCAAAGACCGGCCCAGGATGTGTGTGATCGGAGGAGGTGTCACGGAAGTGGAAGGGGCAAGGATGTGGAAGGGGCAGGGATGTGGCCACGGCCTTTTCCCCTCCTGGTAGGAGTACAGAGATTTACAGAGAGCTGAAGTGATTCATCCAAGGGTGCGTAGATTTGGGCAACAGAATGGGGAGGAGATAACAGGTTGAATAGGAAAAGGTCACGTTGGGACAGAAGGACAATAAACCAGAACACACTCCTCCACCAGCGAGGAGTGTGGAGCCGCAGTACCCTTCAATCCGCAGGCCGGCTCCTCCCTCCGCCTCTTGTAAATGACGTGTGGGTGGTGTTCTCCCTCGGCCCGGGGATGCTCTTTGACAGGCTCGATAAAGAAGTCTCCATGTGGCAGATGAAAAAGTCCAGTCTGTAAATACATGCAATAGAAAGGTTTGTTTGAATCAATTCTATACGCAAAGAAAATTAGCAAGCAAAAAATATACAGATCTTGATGATCCCTGAAGCTCCTAAGACCAGTGCTTTCATAGCTGCCATTTGCCCTCATGGAAGAGATACACAGAAGTAATTTAATGAAGAGTCTTCATGGTTATTAAATGTTTACGGGTCATGGGTCCCTTTGAGACTCTAATGAAAAACGTGCACATATACACGTCTATCTGAATTGTAGCATACGGTTTTTCAGGTTCATGGATCTCCCTCCCCCCAAAAAACCCACAGTTGGATACCCATAAATTTTAAATTAAGAGCCAATGCTTCCTGGCTGCCCTATTAGAGAGCTGGTATCTGTATTCCATATTCCACAGACAGCTTTGTGGAACATTTATTTACCTATACAAGGGATGGGAGGGCAAAAAAATGCAATTATCTTCTGGAGGGCAGGTCCCTTGTAGTACAGGCTTTCCCCTGCTAGGTGAGTGTTTTAGGAACCCATCTGTATCAGTGTACCAGCTGGAGTTGTTGTGAGAGGCTGCCTTCAGCTTCAGTAAATTTTTTTCACTCTTTCAACCTTTCCCCATTTCATGACGGTGATTTGTGAGCATACCTGCCCACACAGCACTGAGTGTTCAGCGGTTTCTGACCAAAAATGGCATAACCCCCATGTCCCACCCTCCCTATTCACCTGGTCTTGCCCCCAGAGATCAAAAAAAAAATTCTGCCACTTTTTTTTTGTTACCCCAGATTAAAAAAGTCCTCAAAGGGAAACCTTTTTCTGATGTGGAAAAAGCAAAACAAAAAGTGGCAGAAGGACTAAAAGACACCAAAATCGGTGAGTTACAAAACCATTTTGAGCAGTGGAAAAAACATCACAATAGGTGTATCGCATCGAATAAAGAGTACTTTGAAGGTGACTGAAGTTTAAACATGTAAAAATAAATATACAATTTTTTATAAATAAGTTCTGGTTTTTGGGGGGACGTCCCCCTCCTTTGTGGGTAGCCCAGCTACCTGCACAGTCTGTGCCGGACAGAATTTGACCTGGAGTGTTTCGTTCCACTCTGCTTTCAAGGAAACAAAGAACTGTAACACCACGTCCTGGGTCTGACACTGGGTTTCCAGCGGCCACCGTGGCAAGGCCTCTGTCAGTTCCGAGGGAGAAGCGGCACCCACATTTCACAGACGCGGGCATTTGCAACACACCGGAGAATGCTGGCCAGGGAGCAGCTCTTTTTGGAGGCCAGGTCTAGGAGTGTTAAATCCTATGGTTCTCGTTTCTCTTGAGAAAAATGTCTTAGTGCCCATGTAAGATGCTCAGAAAACTACTTTGCTAATGGCCGCCTGGGATGGACTTAACTCTGGGGATCTGAATTCTGTATCAATGAATAAATAGCACTTTGCCCTCGACCACCTGCCAGAGGCATCGTATTGAGGCGATCAGAAACTCAGACTCCAGGATTAAAATCAGCTCAAATCCCAGCTCCCCCATTTATTTATTAAGTCTGTGATCTTGGGCAAATGACTTGCTCGGTTTCAGCTTTCTCAGCTGATAAATGGAGATGAATGAAGGGCTGCTTCGGAGATTAAATGCATTAATACATGCAAAGCTCTTAGGAAAAGGCCTGGCTCATAGTCTCATCCATCACAGGCTCTTTCCAGATCTCAGATGTTCTACCATTTCATTGTATTAGGGCCTCCAGAGTCAACATAGCCGTTCAATAAATTTCAATTTTGCAAAATTAAACCTGGAAACACCGGGGATCTGGGACACTGGGAAAGGCCTCCAAAATTCAAGGCCATCCTCTCCCCACCCCCCAGCCCCCACCCACCCAATACTTCAGCAAGCCAGGGCTGCTCCGCTCTGCAAAGGAGTCTGAGCACCAGCTGAGCAGCCCCCGGTCAGGAGACAAGAGGGGCCCCGTGAAAGGAGGCTGCCCCCCACTGGACAGCCCTGCACTGGGGGTCTTGCCTAAATGTTTGCATCGTTGCACCGGTAATACCACCAGATCTTAACGTAAATCTCCGCAGTTTTGACTTCCCATTTTTATGACTAACTTTACAAATATCTTTAACAACAAGGAGAATAGGAAAAAAAGGAACACTTTACTGGGGGTCATAACAACGGCTCTGTGACCGTGAATTGGCGGCCCAGCCTGTAAAATGGGGGTGATGCCTCCTACCTCACAGGGCTGTTAGGAGAACCAAAGGAGCTCAAGCCTGCGCCAACTGCTTTGCAAAGGAAGGGCGGTGACGTGTTAACTGCCAAGTCTAACGGTAGTTCTATCTGACTTCAGATTCGCTGAATTTCTTGAGAGGCATCTTTTCTCAGCATCATCCTCTGAGGACAAACCTCTGGGACGGGGAGAACCCACACGGTCCAGACCGCAGTAAAATAGCCGGTAAGAGACTTGGGCAGCGCTGAGCCTCAGTTCAATTCCGCTCTGGGACCACGGCCAGGGCCACATGGAGAAAGTGTGCCTGTGGCTAACAAAGTTCACTTGCTCCACAGAAACAAGGTAGAAGGCAAGAACCCCCGAGGGGTGGCTGGTTTGGGGTCTCTTTGTGACACAACCATGTAGAATATATAGAAGGTTTGAATATATTTCTTGCTGTCAATTCAATGGTTTGAGAGGAAACACGTGTTTTAGCTGGGAAAAAAAACTTTAAGGATACTAAGCAAATAGACACAGATACAGTGTGATGTTTTGGAGATGTTTATTAGGAGGCACGATTGTAACTGAGGTACTCTCAAAATCCATTCTGTTGCTGATACGCAGTCATCAGCCTGTGCAATTACAGCGCTAAGTAGCTGTCCACCGGTGAGCCCCTGAAAGCCGGGAAGAGAGGCATACGGTCAGAGAATGGGGAGCGGGAGGAAGACGGAGAGGAAAAGAACAAGTACACCAGAAAGAAGACAAGGGGAAGAGAATACCAGGAACCCTGAGACAAGGGAGAGTGGAGGGAACGGAAGTGGAGCAGGAGAAAGAGGCAGGAAAGGGAGAGCAAGACACACACTTCTTTCAAACCCACGAAGTAGGAAGTTGGAAATTACGCACAATAAACACAGTCAACGGTAGGAATACGGGGTGAAATATGTTCGTACTCGGTGGATAAACCAACTAGATTAATCAGGCCGTTTTTGTTAAAAAAAAAAAGGTTTAAAGCTGTAAGAAAACTTTTCAAGCTGCCCTAGGGAGGTGATCTCCGTGCCCCACCACCCCACAGACAGCCGCCGTGCGTGTAACTGGGACAGGCGGGCGGCCAGGAGGCCCCACACTGAAGGGGGTGGTCCTGCTGATTCAGGTTGCTCCAGGCTCCCCTGCACCTCCACGGCCTCTTCTCAGTTGTTCACGTAACTTCGCAGCACACAGGGAGAGGAAAGACAATGCCTGAAAAGCAGGCCTCTAACGGGGTGATTCTGAAAGCAGATGCCAGCCACAGGGAGACGGTAACACCATAAGCTTTGCGAGGCTTTTGTGCCGTCAAACTCACTCTTTCAAAAGCCCTTCTAAACCCTAAAACATGGGGAAATTCATTTTAACTCAGTATTTTATGGATGTTTCACTCGCCAAGATATTCGTGTTTAATTATATTTAAATGACACTGTAGAACTGTCCTTTGTCTGCTTTTGAAATTTAGGTACATGAAAATAAAATGCGTGCTTATTGGACAGAACACATTCATGTTTATTTGACAGGGCTTATGATTGAATATTATTATTCTAAATAATTTAAAAGGGTTTTTTTTTCTGCCTGTGCCTTTTATTTCATAGCTTATTGTGGGTCTTGGCTATAACTCACTGGATTCAAAGTATTCCTTATGGGAAAATATGACCTTACTTATTACCATGTTCAGAAACATTTAGTAGTGTGATAAACTACCCAAATTGGGAAAATATGACTTTACTTATTACCATGTTCAGAAACATTTAGTAGTGTGATAAACTACCCAAATTGGGAAAATATGACCTTACTTATTGCCATGTTCAGAAACATTTAGTAGTGTGATAAACTACCCAAATGGCTATATACTAAAATGCACTGTTAAAAGGAGACAACTGAAAACAAAACAGTATATGTGAAGTAGGCAACATAATAGCTCCCCTCACCCCCACCAAAGATGCTCAGAATCTGTGAATACGTCAGCTTGCACGGCCAAGGGGACTAAAATTGCAGATGGATTTAGGGTCACTAATCATCTGACCTCGGGATGGGAGATTAGCCTGGATTATCCAGGTGGGCCTGCTGTGACCAAAGGATTATTATACGTGGAAGAGGGAGGCAGAGAGAACTGGAGAAATGGCAGCAGGAAAAAGACTTGGCCTGATGCTGCTGCTGGCTTTGAAGATGGGGAAATGGGACCATAAGCTACGAAAGTGACCCCTAGAAGCCAGAAAAAGTAAGGAAATGGTTTACTCTCCAATCCCCAGAAGAAATGCAGCACAGCTGACCCCTGATTTCGTGCTGAGACCCACATCAAGCCATGGATCTCCAGGACTGTTAGACAGCGAATCTGTGTCCGTTTCGACCACACAGCTTGTCTTGTGCTGATTTGTTAGAGCGACGACAGGAAACTGATTCAATATGGTTCCATATGTCAAGGGCAAGAGGAGAGACAGTAGCAGCTAGAACTGGGGCGCAACACTAAATAACAGAAGATTGCCTCAACTGAGATGAAACCTAGTATCTAGCCCTGGGGTGGATGGAAAGGGCTAACTTTGCTCCCTGGAAATTCAGCTACAGACTAAAACTTGAAAGAACTGAAAACGAGGCCATTGTTTTCACCTTAAAACAATTGCAGTGTTGTGAGTTCATCTCAGGCCCTAGCATTTTTTTTTTTGCCAAATTAGCACAAAGAAAATGTCAGATTTGTTAAGGTTGAAATACAATTCTCTCTAGTTGTCTTTCTAGAAATCTCAACATAGGATCAGGGACTTGGAGGTGGGAGGCAAGAGGTGAGAGGAATGGCTGGAAGGAAAACAGCCTAGCAATTAGGAGATGCAGCTGGAAAGTGAAAGTTGGAATACCTGCCCTGCCTTCTTCCTATGGGTACAGCGAAGGGCAAATAAAACTACGCGAATCTGCAAGTAATAACACAAGTTCGCCCCTCTGTCATTCTCAGCTTAGTAACCACAGCCATTCGTTTTGGTGCAAGTCACAGTGAAGCTTCACTAACAGTTTTCTTTCTCAGGCTTGGGGAAGGTGGGTGGCGGCTTTACTGATGTTGCCACAGTCCATCTGACAAAGTCTCCTCTACGGAAAGCATGAGCTCATGGTTCTAAACAGGCTTCATTTCAAAGGTTCCAAAGAGACCTTCCCGGAACTGTCTGTTTGACCTCGAGGGCACGGAGGAGGAAATGGCCTTACGTGCTGGGTCCTGGTGGCTTCCAACCAGGAAATAAATATAGGAGAACTTGGAATCTGTGGGAAGCAAGACGCCCCATTCATATCAAGTGCCAACCTTCCAGGAGCCTCCTGGGAAACTGTGGGGACGATGCTGGATCCTTTCTCACTCTTAGTTCATTTCTAACTTGCATGCTGTTTGCGGGGAGGGGCCCGTGACTCAGCTTCTCCCAGGAAACTCCAGATGAAGTCCAGCTTTTATTGATTCTACGTCCACAGCTTTTACTGGGGCTTTGTGGCAATGTAAGAATGTGTTAAAAGTGTTTCTCCAACTGCCTGAAATACACAACACATTCAGAAAAGGATAGGGGTCTAACGAGAGAGTCAGCTCTGCAGCAGACCCGGCGGGGGGGTGGGGGGGTGACTGAAATGGTATTTCACGGCTCCTGCCCTTCAGGTCTGCCCTCCCCCAAATACACATACACTTCTGACGTCATCTTCTAGGAACTCCTTACCCTGGCCACAAAAACAAAAGTGCAAATAGCTCCCAACCTAGCACTCGCTATCCATCTGACAGCCTTTATTTTTCCTCATAGCACGGATTACATACTGTCCATAGGCATGTACTGGTCGATTAAATCCTACCTAATGTCACTCTCCACAGCAGAATGCCCGTCCCATGACAGGAGAAGTTTTTATCTACTTGGTTCAGTGCTTTATCTCCACTGCTTAGAATACGGCGGCCCAGTGCATGCTAGGGCTCCCCTTACATCTGTTCAGTGATGAATGTTCAGTGGTTGATGTTGAAAACCGATAATTAGATCTTTATTGCTCTGGCTTCAAGTAAACAAGAAATCTGTCTCCTGGAAAAGAATTCAAATGCCTGGAAGGAGTATCTGAAGCAAGTGTTCCAGCCTGTGAGTGAGGGGGTCTCAGTCCTTCTCTGGGAGCGGATCTGGAGACACACGAGAGAAAAGCGAAGTCAGGGCCTCGGTGCCCGAGTGCAGGGCGTTCACCAGGACAGTCACGGGTCCGTACTAACACAGTCACTCCCCTTCCTTGTTTTCTTGCATCTTCTAAATCTCCTAAAGGGGTGCATTTTTATTATGACAACTTGTAACTAAACAAGAAATATGCATTCAACAGGTACAAAAGGGGCTTCGCAAGGAGTTTGTAAAAAGCTGAGCAGACTGAAAAATCAACAGCTCTTCCAGGATCCATAAGAGAGGAACAGCTGACCCCTGGCCTGGAGAGACAGGCGGGGAGGTGGGGGGGACACGGGGGAACGGCCTACCAGAGCACAGGCTCAGCAGTGGGGGCCCCGGGGGTGGGGGCAGAGCTAGGGAGGAAAACCCACCTGTGACTGACGAGCTCCCGGGGACCCGGTGCGGACCACTCTGAGAGTTAACTCCGGGAGGACCCTACAGTAACCTGAGGTTTACCTCCAGGAGCTTGGCCAAGTGCCCACAGTAAATACCAGAGAAACCCCCTGGTGCTTCCATGGGGGGAGGGCAGAAAGAACTGTTTTAAAATACACAAGTACTTTTTTCTTAACAAGGCCTGCTTCAAGGGGACTAGCTAACCAGGGCCTAGCCTAACTGGCATATTATCAGAGCCTAGCGGACCTGGGGAAAGACAATACCCGACTCTAAACAGCTCTAGCCTTCCACGTGGAAGGAAGGAGAACACCCAACTCCAGCCCAGTCCAGCCACCCCGTTCCACCTAAGGAGGAGAAAGAGCAGAAACACTGGTGAAGTTCACGGTCCGGATTACAGAACACTTACTTCTCTTTCTCCTCCCCCTCACCACCACAGAACTACAGGCCTGGTGACTGCAGGTCCTTTGACCTGGTACAACTGTCCACCTCTCAGGAAAATATTACCCCCCAAAACACTAACTGTATGAAGACGTGGGTATGTTCATTGGCTTGACTGTAGTAATCATTTCACCCTGCATATAAAACGTCGTGTTGTGCACCTCAAACATACACGATTTTTCTTTAAAACAGTCACAAGGCATACCAAAATGCAAATAACACAATTTAAAGAGCAAGCATCAGACCCAGGCATGGCAGGGATGTTGGAATTATCAGACCAGGAATTTTAAACTACAGTTAATATGAGAAAAATTTTAGTAAATAATTTTGACAACCTGCAAGAACAGGTGGGCAGTGTGAGCCGAGAGATGGAAATCCTAAGAAAGGACCAAAAAGAAACGCTAGACATCAAAAACACCAGCAGCAGGGAGGAATGCCTTTGATGGGATTACTAGTAGATTGGACACAGCTGAAGAAAAAACTCCGCGCTTGAGGATACAGCAATAGGAACCTCTAAAACTAAAAAATCAAAGAGAACAAAGACTGGAAAAAAAGAACAAAATATCCAAAAATTGTTGGGACGGCTATAAAAGCCGTAACATACACATAATGGGAATACCCATTTGTAAAAAAAAAGAAAAGGACAGAAGAAATATTTGAAACAATAACGACCAGGAATTTCCCCAACTGAACGTCGGACACTAAATCACAGATCCAGGAAGCTCAGAGGACAGCGTGGAGGATTGAAAAAACCCCTACAGCTCAGCGTGTCAGAAAACATTTGACAAAGACTCTCTACAAGAAACACCTTACAGCTAACGTCATACTTAATGAGAAATTCGATGCTTTCCTGCTAAGATCAGACATAAGGCACATGTGTCGTCTCTCACCACCACTTTTCAACATCCCACTCAAAGTTCCAGTTACTGCCGAAAGAAAGCAAAAGAGAGAGAGGGAGAGAGAGAGAGAGAGAGAGAGAGAGAGAAGGGAGGGAGGGAGGGAGGGAAGAAGGGAGGGAGGAAGATTGGTTAAGAAGGAAGAACTAAAATTTTCCTTGTTTGCAGATGACAGGATGGTATAGATAGAAAATCCAAAAGAATCAACAAAAACTAACTCCTAAAACTCCCAAGCAATTATAGCAAGGTTGTAAGATACTGGTTTTCATACAAAAGTCAACCACTTTATCTTATATACCAGCAAAAACAAGTGGAATTTGAAATAAAAAACCAATACCATTTATATTAGCACCCCTCAAAATGAAATACTTAGGTATAAATTTAACAGAAAAATATATATGAACTATACGAGAAAAAACTACAAAACTCCGATGAATGGAATCCAAGAAGAAGTGGAGATGCAGTCCGTGTTCCCACACAGGAACACTCAATATTATCAAGACATCTGTTCTTCCCCTCTGGCCCTACAGATTCAGTGCAATCTCACTCAAAATCTGAGCAAATTCTCTTGTGGGTATTGATGAACCGATTCTCAAGTTTATTTCAAGAGGCGAAAGACCCGGAATAGCCAACACAACAATGAAGGAGAAGAACAGAGTCAGAGGATTGACACCACCAAAGTTCAAGACTTATCCCTGGCTGGTGTAGCTCAGTGGGTTGAGTGCGGGCTGCAAACCAAAGCATTCATTGCAGGTTCGATTCCCAGTCAGGGCACATGCTTGGGTTGCAGGCCATGGCTCCCAGCAACTGCACATTGATGTTTCTCTGTCTCTCTTCCTCCCTCCCTTCCCTCTCTAAAAATAAACAAATAAAATCTTAAAAAAACCAAGCATTTAAAAAAAAAGATTTACTATGAAGCTACAGTAATCAAGACAGTGTGGTGCCAGCAGAAGAACAGGCAGATAGATCAATGGAACAAGACAGAGAGCCCAGAAACAGACCTACGGCCAGTCAGCCGCTCTTTGACAAAGCAACAAAGGTAACAACACAGCACATGGTGCTGCTCGACCTAGAGACTAAACACCGTTCACAAAAACTGACTCAAAACGGATCATGGACCCAAATGTAAAATGCAATATTATAAAACTCTTAGAAGATAACATAGGAGAAAACACAAATTACCTCAGGTATGGCAATGACGTCTTAGATATAACACAAAGGCATGCTCCATTAAAGAAATCATTAATAAGCTGGACTTCATGGTAATGAAAAACTTCTGCTCTGCAAATCAAGTAAATGAGAAGACAAGCCACAGACTGGGAGAGAATATTTGCAAAGGACTCATCTGATGAAGAACGGTTACCCACAATAAACAGAGAACTCTTCAAATGCAACAGTAAGAAAGCAAACAACCCAGCTGAATAACAGGCCAAAGGCCTGAACGGACACCTCACCAAAGAAGGGAGCTGCAGATGTCCAATAAGCATACGAAAAGATGTACCATATCACATGTCATTAGGGAAATGCCACTATCCTTATTAGGATGACCAAAATCTGGATAATGGATTCAATATTTTCACAGACAAACAGCGTCAGTGATCTTTATGGGGCTGCTTTCTTTCTGCCATCACTCAGTACAAAACCAGGCTGTCACATTCAGGTGAGACGGTGACAGGAATTGGAAGAGTTGAAAGGAGAGTAAGCTCAGGTGATTCCGAGAGACGGACGTGAAAAGAACAGTGTTCAGGAGTTTCCCATGTCAAGATGGTATACCAAAAAACCTAAACCTGTATTTCTACCACCAAATACTCAGTCTTCATCAGTCAGCATCCAGGACTTCGTCAGACTAAGGTTACACCCAGACTGCTTTCTAAATCACGTGGCTTCAAGAGGCACGCGTCCAACTTCATCCCCCGGGTCAGGCGTCCTTGGCTGCCTGGCTGACATCTTGCACTGCATAGCTCTCTCCAGAAACGAGTCTAATGAACGTGAATTTGGTTTTTCCCTTTAGTTTTCAGCAGCATTTCAGAAGTTCCTGGAAGTCACCCAGCAGGAGTAATATCATCAGGGAATCTCAGTGGCGAGATGGCCGACATCTCCAGGTAAAAACGGACGCATGCCTTCATCTCTTTTCTTCTTCTGTCTTTGTCACTTTTACCGAGAATACAGTGGTGGTAACTAGAGAAATGCAGCTGCAAAAACGCGTTTAGAAATAGCAAGAGTTTTCTGGGATTAAGTGACCAGCACCCCCATTGCCACATATATGGGTTCTTAGGGACATTTGGTCTCTCAGACTTTATGCTCTCAGGTTATGAGATGAAAAGTGTCAAGTTAGAGATGCAATAGATTCACATTTTTAAAAACTTGAATCAGTAATTAAAACTCTTCCTGCAGAGAAAAGCCCAGACCCAATAGCTTCACTGGTAAATTCTATCAAATATTTAAGGAAGAAGTAATGCCAATCTTACACAAACTCTTTTAGGAGACAGAATAGAAGGTAAAATTTCCCCATCTTTTCGGAAGCCATATTATCATGACATCAAAGTCACTAAAGACATCACAAAAAAACTACAGACCAATATTTCTTATAAATATAGATGTAAAAATCCTCCAAAACAAAACGGAAAAGGAACTCACAGACACAGAGCACAGACTGGAGCTGCCGGAGGGGAGGGGTCGGGGAATGGGGTGGGGCAGGTGAAGGGGCTGGGAAGCACAGATCGGCAGTTAAAGAGCAGCCACGGGAACGTGAAGGACAGCACCAGAACTACAGTCAATAATACTGTGGTGACTGTGTACGGCGCCCGCTGGGTACTGGAAATGCCAGCGAGGACACTTCGTAAAGCAGATGATTGCCCAACTATGCTGTACACCTGAAACTAACACAAAATAATACTGAATGTAAACTGTAGTTGAAACTTCTAAAAAACCTTCCCAAAAAAACCCAAATTCAAAGATATATGAAAAAAAGTATACAATAAGGCCAAGTACGATTCATCCCATGAATGCAAGGTTCATTTAACATTCAAAAAGCAATTATTGCAAAATACTAAATTACTGTACCAAATTTTTTAATTCACTCATCTACTGATGGATACTGGAGCTGCTTCCAAATAGTGGCTATTGTAAATAATGCTGCAGTCAACATAGGGGTGCATATATTCTTTCTAATTAGTGTTCCATTTGCTCAATGGAATACTATTCAGCCATAAAAAAAATAAGTAAATCTTACCCTTTGGGACAGCATGGATATCCCCTCCCACCACTTTCATTCAACTTTGTACTAGTGTCTCTGGCTAGTGTAATAAGACAAGAAAGAGAAAGGTTTACGAATTGGAAACAAAAAAGTAAAACTGTCTTCTTTTGCAGATGACATCAACTTGTATTTAGAGAACCATAAGAAGACTTCAAAAATCTTACTAGACATAATAAGTGTATTTAGCAAGATTGCAAGACACAAGATAAGTCTAGGAAAAATAACTGTATTTCTATAAAGAAACAACCCAAAAATAAAACTAAGAAAACAAGTCTAGTCTCAATAAGATAAAAATAACAGAATAATTATAAACCAATTTTTAAATAGATGTGCAAAATTTGCTCCCAGAAACCTATGAAACATTATTGAGAGAAATTAAAGAATTTCTAAACAGTTGGAGAGACATACCTTGTTTGAGGATAGAAGACCCATCTGGGGGAAACCCTCCCCAGAATGATCTATAGATTCACTCAAAATTCCAGGTGGCTTTTTTGTAAAAATCAACGAGATGGTTCTAAAATTCATATTGAAAAACACCTAGAATAGCCAAAATAACTTTCATTTAAAAAGAATAAAATAGAAAATTCACTAATCCTTACTAGTCAATTAATTTTTAATGAAGTTTCCAAAGCAGTTTTATGAGGACTGGATAAGGAAAATGGGAAGGAAATGAGACAACTGGACATACACATGGGAGAGAATGAAGATGGACACTTACCTCACACCACACACACAAATTAATTTAAAACGGGTTATAGGCCTAAATGTAAGAGCTAAAGTATAAGAGGAAAATCACTGTGACCTTGGATAAGACATTAAAAAAGTTCTTATATATGATGTCAGAAGTACAACCCATAATACAAAAAAATCGATAAACTGAATTTCAACAAAACAAAAATTTTTTTCTCTTCAAAGGGTATCTTTGAGAAAATAAAAAGGCATGACAGACAGGAAGAAAATATTTGGAAAACACATCTGATAAAAGACGTGTATATGGAATACACATTAACTAATATATAAGGATTCATATATTTGTGTTTGTATATATTATATATAGTCTTATGAATCCGTAAGATGATAAAATGACAAAATAGAAAAAGATTTGAACAGTAACTTCAATAAAGATATGAACTGGTACCAAGCTCATAAAACCATTAATCATTAAGGAAATACAAATTAAAACAACATTTATATCTATGACATACCCATTTAAGTAATTATACTCTAAAAGATTAGATTTGAAGAAACTCAAGTCCTCATATATTGTTGATGGAAATGTAAAATGGTACAACTATTTTGGAAAACACTTTGGAAGTTTCCCAAAAGACTAAAATATACTATCTATATAACCAATGATTCCACTTCTAAGTATTTACCCAAGAGAAAGAGGACTTATATGCAAATATTCATAGTAGCATTATTCACAGTAGCATTATTCACAGTAGCATTATTCACAGCAGCACCAAACTAGAAACAATAAAAATGCCCATCCGCTGGTGAACAGAAGAACAAACTACAACATATGAATGCAATGGAATATTTGACACAGTAAAAAAAAACACTTATAAATCGAACACATGGATGAACCTCAAAAATAGTATGCTAAATAAAATAAGCCAGACATAAAAGGCTGTATCTTATATGATTCCATTATATGAAATTTTGTTAAAACATGAATCTTGAGAGTCAGAGAACAGTATTTGCCTGAGGCTGAGATGGGAATGGGAATTGACTGCAAATAGGCGTGAGTGAACTTTTTTGCAAGAGAGAAATATTCTAGAAATGTATTGTGGTAATAACTCCACAGCTGCACAAATTTACCAAAAATCTCTGAACTGTACACTTACAGCGGGTAAATTTTATGGTATGTAAATGACACCTCAATAGAGCTATTGAAAAACATTTTATTACAAAAATTATTTCCTTTCTTCTGAGCTGCTGGTTCTCCAATGAGGGCAGTAGGGACAGAAAGGAAGATGGGAAGCAGCATGTTAGAGTTATTGAAGATTTTTTAACACATGTATTTGTTCTCTACAGTGTAACGCCCAGACATCAAAGACCACCGTCACCTATTATCGGGGGGCTATATATAGTTTGCAAATACTCTCCCAGGTGATTCTGATGTGCACGATCCCACAAACATACACCCTTGAGAGCCTTCCCTCAATCTGACTAGGTCACAGAGTCTGTTTTTAGTAAGCAAAACTCCTGATTCTTGTTATCAGAAAGTTTAAGAAACACTGCCTATGTTCCACAATGCTAGGAACCCTCAGGATAGTGGCAAGGCTCAGTGGAAAAATACTGCTTCAAGAAGACCACTTGTCTGACCCTCTTTTGATCACATACACCCGGTCCACCTCCAGAGGCAAACACTGCGGGCAGCAAATACCTACCTGATTCTAACGAATAACCCAACAGTTAAGACTCCCAATTCCTCCACCTTTGGTGGGGATTCTGGTCCACTGAAAGGGACTTCTCTGAGCTCGACACCAAAAGGGCCAACCATTCTGTTGTGACCGTGACCTGATCATACTCATTCCACCTTAGCCAAGACATGATCGGCCACATCTGTGCCTAGGTATAGTCTTCTAGGGTTGAAAGTGCTTCAGGTAGTTCCAATTCGGTGACCGCGAGACCACACTTTCCCCCTGAAAAAGTAATGTCCTCTCTTTTGAAGCATTCCGTCACTCCCTAGTCAGTAGGAGCTTCCCATTCTTGGAGGAAAGTAGGAAACATTTAAAAATAGCTTTGCAGTCATCTGCTATTGCTTTGTTTTATTGGTTGTCAAGTCTGCTCAAAAATCGGGCTGCCGGAGATAAAGAAAGGCTAACCGTTCTTACTGATTACGGAAAAAAGACAGCTTTGTAGGAGAATGAACATGGGCATGTCCAGAAAACTGAAGTGACCATCCGTCCGAGGGTCACTGCCAGCTCTGTTCACGTCACCACGTTTCCTAAACCTGTCTGCAGTTCCTCCCATTGTGCAGAATGGGTGGACAAAACCTTTACCATTCCCACGAAGGCTCATTGGTAATGAGAACACGTGTCTTGAGAGGAGAAAGCAACGATGGCCACTTTAGCTACCACATAGACAAGTGTGGTTTGGTGGTGACATTAGTCATCAGAAACGGGCACAAACACTACAGGAATCGAACGGCATCTGGTCGACAGGCGGCCCTCTATCGTGGTCAGGCCTTGGAAAGGACCCTTGCCCGTTTCCACACCAGCTGCCCACGTCTGCCCCTCCCTGGGCCCCGGTCCCCGGGGGAACCACAGGCATGACCGCTTCTAGGAATCATGAACACATACGTCACCGTGTGGGGTTACAGAGAGTCACCCCTATAGAAAAGGGAGTGGCATTTTTTCAACGTTTTCCAGAGGCACAGGGAAGCAGGATAAGAAACACAGCTGTTTTCTTCCTACTTTTCCACGTGAATCAAGCAGACACCGAGTGTCTCCGGTGTGTGAGTGTTCCCGTGACAGACAAGTGAAGACAAACAGAACAGTCCGGGCCACCAAGGTGCTCTGAGCCTCACTCAGAGGAAGGGGCCAGGGGATTCCTAGTCACCTGCCATCAAGATGATCTCATGAGGACGTCAATCAATTCCAGAGCAGATGGGCACCCCGCCCCTGCCTTCCTCACCAGCTAACAGTGGTGGACCCTGCCCGGGACACACCGCAGTCTGTCCCGGGATACGGACACCTGGCCAGGTTGGTGCCCTCTGCTCAGCCAGCACTGGTTCCTGTCACGTGACAGACCTCAGAACAATGCGTCTCCTCCAGCTGACTCAAACAAGCACCTTTGGGGGAGGTTTGGGTCTCTCTCCCCCGCCCCCTCTCCTTTTGGGCTATCCAAAAAATAAGCACGTCCAAGATGAGAAATTTAATTAAATTTGATGATGATTCACTGGAATGGTATGAAAATGTACCAAGATAAGAGGAAGAGAGGGGTGCGGGAGGAAGGGGAGAAGGGTAAGGAAGGGGGAGGAAAGTAGGAAAAATATACCAGGTAGAACACACACAAAAAAGCAAATTTTGTCGTTCTCTTCTTGGTAGTCCTGTGGGATGTCATTCTCCAGGAAATCCAGGTGAGTCGGTGAGGAAAGGAACGGAAAGTGACTAGGAGGAAACACCAGAAATTAGGCGCACCAGGTAGCTGTTTTGAATTTCTTCCATTGTGGGAGGATTCTTGGATTATAGTCTTAGAAGAACAGAGGGACTACTGAAGAAGAGAAGGTGACTCTCATCATAAGCAAACCTAGTACACGAAAACTCCACTTAACATTGCAGTACACCTCCCGCTTTCTAAAGCACGTCCGCACACCCCTCCTCTGCCCTCCAGGCCCTCGGTCAGGGAGCAGGCAGGCAGCGCTTCTCTGCACTTGCCCAGACTGCCTCTGCAGCACCGTACAGACAGGGGGCCCAGAAACCCAGCGTCAAAGGATGCAGTCCCAGCTCACTGCAAATGTGACTCAGGACACAGAAACCAACCTCTCTCTCTCTCTCTCTCTCTCTCTCTCTCTCTCTCACACACACACACACACACACACACACACACACACGGGTATGTTCTGCTTTGTGAGTAATGACCAGTAGCTGTGGGAACACAGGAGGTTTAATAGGCTGTGAACATTGTGTCAGTTCCCCCCGGGGCAGAAAGGCCACAGCCGCTGGTGGGGGCACGGCCTGGCAGTGGCCCCAGGGCCTCGGATCCCCAGAGGACCAGCTGCTGCCCCATGACGAGCGTCGTGAAATGTGGACGTGGGCACACTGGTCGACCAAATGCCAGCAGGCACTGTGCAAGCATTCTGTCCCCCAGGCTGAGAGTGGGCCATACCCGAGGGGAGGGAGAAATGTGGCAGCCAGTGCGACCCAGGCCCCACAGCCCGATGAACAGCATGCTCCCCGGCCTCTTCTTTATTCTATCAGAAAAAGCTGGGGGCGGGGGAGGGTGTGGGTTCTGTGGCCGCCCCCACGGGGCTCTCGGGCAGGAAAGCGGACACTAATAGCCAGGCCCACTGAGGAGGGGAACCCCTGCTGGCTCAGGCCGGCGCTCCCAGCAGCTCGGGAAAGCAACGATGAGCACATTAGCCACAGCGACACTCTGACAAAGACTCAGAGACCGGGCTCCTGACATCCTGTCGCGGGCACGTCGGAGATACAGTCTGCTTTCCTTTCTTTGAGACAACTTGCTGTTCCTGACAAACCGATCCGCTCAGGAGAAAGTAGATTTTCCTGTGATGGTCCACTTAGGAGCAGGGGGGCTGCTGGGCTCTGCGTCCCCCACCTCTAACCAGACACCTCGGTCTGCCCCTGGCGCCGCCTGCAGCTGAGATAGGCCCCTGCTGGCTGCTGGACGATCTTTAAGTAAATCCCAGGCAATATGTCCTCTTACCCCAATGCTCTACTGTGGCTCTCTTAAAATTACAGACACGTTCAAACATATCCACAACGCCTTTATCACACCTAACAACAGTGAGAAATCATTTCTGAGCGTTACCAACAATCAAACTGCAATTGTCTGGGAGGAAAAAGTCTCTTTACAGTTTATCTGTTGACATAAGGCCCAGACAAGGCCCACACTTGGTGGTGGGTTGTTTTGTCTCTTTCATATGTTTTACTCTGCAGCAGGACAACCTGCCTTCTCCCACTCCCCACCACTGGCTGGGTGCAGAAACCAGGTCCACTGTCCCGTGGAATGTGCCACATTAGGATTTGTCTATTTTCTTGAACCCTGTTCCGTGTAACTCTGTAAGCTGACCTAGAAGCTTGATTAGGTTCAGCTATGTGGTACATGTATGTGTACATGTACTTGTATGTGTGTGCACACAGATTTACACACATACATGTACATACACACTCACGCGAATCAAGTGTAGCTTCCTGTCTGTCTGCCCTTACTGGTCAGGCGATCGAGTCAACATCTGAAAGCCGGACTGTGGAGCCCAGCAAAGGGGGCTGTGCCTGGCCGCTGTCTGGATCCCCCCAGAAGGGCAGGACAGGACCCCTCACAGTGCGCCCCATTTGCATTCCACACGCACCGTCTCCCACGTTTCAGGTAAAACTGGAACCGGGGCGAGGTCATTCCGTGAAGGAGCAACGGAGAACAGAAGGCCAGAGGACTCTCAGAGGCTTGAGGAGCGGGTGACCAGCATTCTTGAACAGTGCTCCTGGCACCAGGGCTGGGCCTCTGCGAGGACCAGGCTGCACAAGCTGTGCAGACCAGAGGTGGGTAGCAACAGGTTGCAGGGTTTTTTTTAAAGATTTTATTTGTTTATTTTTAGAGAGGGAAGGGAGGGAGATAGAGAGAAAGATAAACACCAATGTGCAGTTGCTGGGGGTCATGGCCTGCAACCCAGGCATGTACCCTGACTGGGAATTGAACCTGCGACACTTTGGCTCACAGCCCACGCTCAATCTACTGAGCTACGCCAGCCAGGGCTTGCAAGTTTTGATGACCTTAGAAAACTGCAAGGCTGGCTCCAGTTCTCACTCTTCAGTAGACCTGCCTACGCACAGGTACACGCACTTCAGTTTGGCGTGCGGCTCCGTCGGCCGCCGCATCACAGAATAGTCCCGGGGGCATTATACAGTTCAAGGCACTGGACTAGCCTTGCAGGATGGAGTGAGGGGAGAAGGTTGAGGGTAATGAGGAAGCATAACACACAGTCCCTACCCAAGAGCTCAGTCTAGTGAGGCAGATGAGACAAAGAGCATGAGAAAGAAAACAAAGAAGAAAAAAAACCCAGAACTGGAAAACCTGACATGAAGGGAACATTCAGAAAACGAGTCACTGCAGATACGCGGGTATCCCAGAGAGCGCGATTCTGCGCATACTTTGGCCATGGCCCACTGGATTCTCTCCCAAAACTGTGAGTTTTGACCACGTTCCTAGGCCCTTGACTATTTGTTTCCACCACAGTTCTCACGGCCTGAAAGTTTCTCCTAGAAATAAACAACCGGAGTGGTTGGCCATTAACTAGCCTTTGGGTTGTCACTGAGGTCCCTCACAGTCAGTTCAAAGGCATTGTTAAAGCACTGGCTCTTGCCCGCTTGCTCTGAACTAGGGATTGCAGAGGATACAGAGAATTTAGGAGTCATCTTTGATCCTCTCCTGCAAGAAGTTTATAGTCAGTGGCGTGTTGTAGCCCCTCGGACTTCCTTATGAGAACCATTTGCTAAATAGTCAGGATTTTGTGAGTTGCTTGTTAAAAAGAGGTGTGGTCACTTGAGTAACAACCCTCCAAGAGATATCATATCTTAATTCCTGGAGCCTGTTAATAATGTTAACTTATACGAGAAAAACAAAAAGAACTTTGCGAAAGGGATTAAGTTAAAGATCTTGAGATGGGATTATCCAGGTGGTCCCTGAATACTATTGCTTACGTGCCTACGGCAGGGTCACAGGAGGAAGGTAGACACCCACAGCAGGGTGGTGGTGGGGGAGGCTCTGCGAGCCCTGAGGCAGGAACTGGAGCGATGGGACCCCAAGCCAAGCCACGTCAGCAGCCACCAGAAGCTAGAAAAGGCGAGGACCTGGGTCCTGCTGACACCCTGACTTCAGCCCCACAAACTGATTTTGGACCGTTGGCCTTTACAACTGTGAGAGAATAAGTAATATTTGTTGATTGAAACCGCCAAGTTTAAATCAGCGGCCATAGGAAACCAACGTGGGTGAGTAGCTTAAAATGAACCATGTGGAGTATTTACACCACAGAAACTGACAAATGCTCAAAACCAAAGCTTTTGTTTCAGGGAGCTGCTGTGCTTACGTTATAACTGGGTAGTCCGGCCTTAGATGAAACGAACCACGGAATGTCACTTCGTGGTGTGATGTGATGTGACATGACATGACAAGATGTGATATAATATAATGGGACGTAATGCGATACACTGGAAAATGCACTTAACTTGTAACCATGCTCCTCATTCTGCCATTCCCCAAGTAGATTCCATCTGTTTTTATACAAAAGATCTCTTTCCTTTTCTCTGCAGTTTCCTTCCTAAAAAAAAAAATAAGAGCCTCAACACCAACCCATTCACTCTAGAAGCATTTACTTAGTACCTACTAGGTGCCAGAATGAGGTACAAAGATGAGACATAGTGTCTGTCATTGAAGAGTAGACACTCATAGTGACATCAGAGAGCTAAGTGACCAAAAACTACCAGTGGGAAGTAAAAGGTCAACAGTAACCGCTGAGGTATTTCCCGCCGCCATGACTGACACTGCCTCCGCTCCCAGTGCCAGATCACCGAGGCAGTGTGCCACCGAGGAGTGGGGCTCTCGGTGGGAGACCCTTGCCCAGACTGACCTAAGGCTTCTTCTAGAAGGGGCTGAGTGGGGAAGCTCGTTTCTCTGTCGGACACACGCCCAAACCACCACGTCCCAACAAAGTGAAACTGAGCCCAGCACAAAACTGGACCCCAACTGCAGGAAGCAGCAGTTGTCATAGGAGAAGGCCACCCTCCCTGTCACTGTGAAGATAGTGCTCTTCGCCAAAGAGGCTTGTGTCCCAGCGACAGGCCCGGCATGGCTCGAGGGCCACCAGGTCTCTATTCGCTGCATCTTGTCCCGTGGCACCTCATCGAGTCCTCACGGAGTGCTCTGCGTAGTTTTCAGAATACCTCAGGCAGCTTTCTCTGGTGGCTTCTGAAGTTAACATCCGGGGGTAACTAACAGCAACAGCAACAACAAAAATCTAGCCTTCCTTTTTGAAGACACCGCACTCTGACTCCTTACTCTGTCCCCAACCCCCAGTAAACCCCTTGAGTATTTGTCAAGCTACAGATGTTAGCAACAGCCCGCCAGACTAACCGTCCCATGACTTGCCTTTCATGGGAGAGGAAATAAATTTACTATTACTGGGCAGTTTAACACAGGGTAACCAGTTTACTCCTCCAGGCGTGGGACCTAGTTAGAGCAAAGTTCTGTCTACTCCTTCATTTAAGAAATGCTTTTTGAGGGGCTGTCTATACCAGGCCCTGAACTAGGTATCGGAGAGCAGAGAGAGTGGAGAAGCAGGCCCGCCCTCAGAGAGACTTACCGATAATCAGCAAGTCCGCAAGGGCCACTGGTATTAGGAAATAAAGCGATCCAGGGTACAATAGGGTCTGAGAGTGGTGGTCAGTCATTCTAGAGGCCAGGAAGGCCCCATAAATTATCTGGTGTATAGATTCTGGGGACACGGAGACATCAATAGAATTGCTGTTGAATCTCGCCAAGTTCCCCATAAAAACAGACAGACGAACTAGGATAACCAAACCAAAAACCACAGATAAAACTACCACAAACCCCAAAGGAAGAGTGGCGAGGACAGACAGCTCACAGCCTCAGACACGTTATGGGGACAGGCTATAAATGCTGTCAATGAGAAACTCACATTTAGAGAGACGGTATCTGCTATACACAACCTAAAACGGTGAATGCCACGACCAGGGAAGACGCCAAAGGCAATCACACAAGTTCACTGTCATGTGCCCTGAAGTCCACGGTGCACTGACGGACCCGTTCTAGTGTGGGTACTCTTCTGTAGGATGCCACCAACAATAACGCTAACACCCACAGCCACTGTCTGCTGCAAGGTTCCAACTATCAGCAGTCCTTCTGGCGAGACGGAGCCAACAGATTCCCAATGGTCTGCACGTGGAGAGTGAGAGGAAGAGGGGAGTCAAGGAGGACTCCAAGGTTTCTGGCTTCAGCACCCAAAAGGATGAAGTAGCCATCAACTGGTACCGGGAGAGCTGTGAGCAGAGAGAGTTTGGGAGTGAGGAGGGGGCGGAGCCTTGGGCGTGCGGAGCCTGACATGTCCAGTGGACCTCCAAGTGGGGATGCTGACCATCGGTTCAATGAACATCGATCTGAGGGCCGGCAGTGTGGCCCGCCAATCAGGAGTCGTCAGCCTGTGTCCACCCGTATGTTTAACTGATGAGATCACCAAGTGAACGAGCAAACAAAGAGGGGGTGAGCCCTGGGGCGCACCTACCTTAAGAGGTCAAGGAGGAACCAGTACATGAAGCCAAGGAGGTGTGACCAATGGCATCGGAAGTAACTGGGGAGAGGTTAGTGTCCTAGAGACTGTGTGAATGAAAGGGATCATTGCGTTGAATGCTGTCCATAGGTTAACTAAGATGAAAACTGAGGATTGACTACAAAACGTATCACAGTGAAGGTCATCGGAAAAATGGGTCATTCTATCCCAGGCCACCACACAGGAAACCGAGATTCATGACTCGTGAGTGTCGGAGCCAGGACTCGAACCAAGGCTTCCTGCCTCCACATCTCTCACCCAGTACAACGCTAGTAGAGAATTCAAGGTCAAGTCTGGTCACTGATCTGACTCCACAGTCAAATTCAGTTGAGAAATGACTGAAGACTCTGGAGCTTTTAAAACATTTTGGACCTGGCACAGAGGGAGTACCTAAGAAGTGGAAGACATTTTAATCCTCAAGAAATGTACATTTAACTGGGAAAGTCAGGTTAGAGGCCGTGCAGTGAAAAACACTGTTACAGAATGCTGACTAAGAGAGCTCAGAGCACAGAAAAGAGTGGAAGCACAAGTGTGATTCTCATAATGCAAACCTCCCTGAAACCCCTTACCCAAGCTTTCTGCATTTTAATCTCCAGAGAGTGCTACTGGGTAAGAACGCACATTTGATTGCAGAAAAAAAATGCTTTTAAAACAAGTCTGTAAAATACACATCAACTAATAAATTCAACATCCCTGAAACAAGATCTGTGTGCTGGGTTCCCCTTCGATTGTGCCCCCTAAAAACCCAGTGTCCCTGTGACCAAGTATTGAGTATGTTTTAATCAGACAGCAATGGCTACTTTTCACTTTGTCTTCAGCTCCCCAAATGATCGAACCCAAATGTTGCAGTCACAGTAAACTCACTAGAAAAAAAGTGTTGGCTCGTTACATCCCCATGCCCTCACATAAGCTATTTACCTTTATGTTTATGCTATTGGTCCTGTTACATCGTAAGCCATCTCAAATCTGTTTCAAAGGGAAGCTGGAGGAAATGAAGATCAAAAATGCAAGTGAAATAATCTATAGAAATTTAGACCTGATTCTCATGTGAATCCCTTGGAGTATCTGAGACCCCTAAAGATCTACGGACACCAACCAAACAAAGAGTATCATACACATCACAATCCAGGGACTCTGCCCAGAAATTGAGGGGTTTGGGTACCAGAGGATCTGCCCTTCTCTTGCTCTACGTCCAGCCCTCAGACACGGAGTAGAGAGCTGGGACTGTCCTTACCCGGCTCCACATCAGCCCCCGGGGAAACCCGGCTCTGTCATTCTGGTGTCCACACACTCACTGCTCACCACGCCCATCAGCTCCGTAACTGAATTAACTCCGGCCACTCCCTCTGCTCTTTGGCCCACTTCTCTGCTGGACTCTCACCAGCCTCTCATCTGCCTTCCAGTTCCAGCTGTTGGCCTCCGGGGAGGACGCCGGGGAGTAACTGAAAGGCATGACGTGTATGGTCGGAAGAACACTGGCCTTGAAGTCAATTCCCTGAAGACCACAGTACAAGTCTTGGCCCTGCCACTTTCTAGCATCACGACCTTGATCTCTAAGCCTTAGTTTCCTCCCTGTTCAACAACAATGAAAAGTCAGAGGCTCATAGTACCTCTTCTGCCAACTCACAGGGTAAAAGTCAAACTCAGTAAGGGGATCTAAAAGCACTCTGCAACTGGAAAGTAAAAGCTAGAGCTTCCCAGACTTTAAAGTGCTTGAACCCCGCCCCCCCCATCAAGGAGTTTTCATAAAGAAGAAAGACAAATAATAAGTATAATAGAGGAAAATGCACAGTTCATCTGAAGGCAATAACTTATACAAAGGTGAAAGTCAAAGTACAGCAGGGGAGTGCAAAGGTACAGCGATGTTAATGATGGTGGCCGCAGCCAGTCTTCTGGAGAAGGTGACAGCTGAGAAAAGACTTAAAAGAAGCCACCTTTTAAACCAGGCATGCAGCTTTCTCGGGGCTTGGGGGCAGTGATCACGAATAGGCCCCATGGGGACAAGGAGACCAGAGTGGCTGGGGGGGAAACGAGGGGAAACGGGGCTCTGCCCTCCAGAACCCTGCAAACTGTGTTAGAGCCTCTGGCTTTTACTCTGAGTCACGTTGGGGCCACTGGAGGGATGCCATGAAGCTTTGTTTCAGGTTTTGAGTGGATCATGTAGCTACAGAGATGAGACGAGCCTGTCTCAGGGTGAAGGTAGAGCTGGAAGGTCCGTTTGGAGTCTAAGGCAATAATAATCCAGAAGCAGACAAGGTGGCCTGGACTGGGATGCTTCTGGAGGAGGAGAAAGGGTGGTTGGAAGCCTGATCTGTGCTGATGGTACAATCAACCAGACTTGCAGACGAATGTGGAAGTGAGAGGAAAGCAGAGTGAAGCCAGAGATGACCCCAAGGAAAGGGAAGCCGCTGGCTCTGATGGGAAGGCTGTGAGTAGCAGAGGTTTTAGCAGGAGAATGAGAAACTCAGTTCTGGGGAAGTTAGTTTCTTTAGCTCAAGTTAATGTACAGAGAACACACACACACACATTTTAAGTGGGCAGCTCAGAGACTTTGCACACAAAGAACATAGCAGTATAATCACCACCATGCTCAAAAAATAAAATATTTTTGCCAGTACAGAAGCTTTCCTCATATCCCTGCTAATCATCAATCACTCACTCCAAAGATGACTGTGACGTTTTTGTGACTGAGTCCGCCTAGGTGTTCGCCAACCCCATATCCTCTTTCTGGGCACACAAGACAACCTCACCTCCCAGCATCCCTTGCTCTGTTGCTAAGTTATGCAGTCATGGCTAGGATGCCGCTTCCTGGTCTGACCTATAAAATCTCCTTAGGCATCCTCCCACCTCAATAGCTTTTCAGAAGGGTGGGAAGGAAAGGACTCTAACATGACAAAGCCCAATGACGAGGGACCTGGATTTCTGAGTCACCACCAGAAGGGGAGCCATTTCTCGGAGGAGAGCCATCCCGAAGAGATGGCGACCCAGACTGGGATGGTATATGAGTGAGAAGCAAACTTACTGTGGCTGGCAACTAAGATTTGGAAGTGATAGGTTAAAGTAGCTAGCGAGCAAATCCTAATAGTATTCCCAGGAAAGCTAGAATGGTCTCCTCTATGCCCAACCAAAGATCTAGTTTGTACAACCTTTCTGCCCATCAGTGATCAAAGAGTTTAGTATGGAGGAGATCCCCAGAGAGGACCTCACAAAACCTGCTGAAAACCTCCGTATCTATGTGAAGACTCAAGTCACCCACAGAAATTCCAGACAAGCCCTCCCGGCCAAACACAAGAACACAGAGCCCCCGGAGGAGACCGGAGGTGGTCGGGAGTCTAGTGGCGCGTGTGAACGCCCTGCGGGCCCAGACTCTGCAGGGAAGGAGATGGGGCTCGACAAGTCATTGCACTGGACAGGAGTTTTGACAGTGGCCAAACTGGGATGGCTTTCAGCTGACAGCCAGCCAGAGCAATGAATGGGGCAGGCGCTCCTGACAAGAGACAAGTTTGCACACCCAGGATTTGTCTATAAAACACCACATGCAACCAAAAGGAGCTTTAAAAGAAAGTACAAAGCCCTTCACTAGCTGTTTAAAACTATTTGAACGAGATGCAGTGTTTACAATTTTTATGTGATCATAATTATTTTTGGTTTTTGCAAAGAAAGACTAGATAGTGTCCAATGGGTACGTTTAACATGGATGGTTTTGCACCACAAATTATAATTGAGAAAGAAGCAATTAATTGATCCCCTGACAAGTGTTCAGAAGAGGGAAAGGAAGCTGGACCCAACTGTAAGCAATCCTCCCCCTGCGAGTCTCGGCCCCGCCGCTGCGGAGAGGAATGGCCGGCAGCACCTGGTCGCACAGGCCCCCACCACGGAACCTGAGGAGTGCGGTCCAGACCAGGCTCGGACCTGTTCTAGAGAACAAGGAGGAGGACAAGCCAGTCACTTCTGCAAGTGGGACTTAGAAAACACTGCCACACTGGATCGCACCCTCCCCTGGCCATATCTGAATGGGTTGGCCTACCATTTGACTGCTTTCTGAGTGCAGTTAGGGGAGTGTTTGAAAAAAGCCCTTTTAAAAACAAGGAAGATGAAGATACATGATATTTTCACTTGTATACCCCAGCATACATGTTAGTGATAAGAGAAACATTTCCAAGGGGTTTCAAGAAATAAATTGGTTTTTCTGCTTCTCTTCTAAGTGATTATATTCAATTTATGCCTCTCAATAGGCATCCCAACAGTGAGCTCAAGAAAAACCAGTTTTTGTTCTTGGAGTTGTAGAGCTGAAACTTTTTTTAATGGCCGTCTACTCAGTGGGGACAAAAAATTCACAGTTCACCTAACTCGGCCATTTTGTAAAAATTTTTAATGAAAAAAATAGTGATAACATTGCTAGTAAATTTGGAGAAGATGCTTCACAAAAGTTTGAGCAACACCCTATGGGTAATCCAATTTGCACCTTATTGTTCGAAAACAAAATGTCAGAAATATTGCTGATGAAAACGTGTGCACGACTCATTATTTGATTAACTATATAACAAATAACAAACTAAATTAATAATAATAAGCACAGTTTGTAAAGCAAAAAGCGAGAATAGTAGCAAACGAAAACAAACAGCTCGGTACCACCCTGGTGGTAAACCAGTAAGATGCTTTTGTCCAAAACCCTCAGAACGACAGCCACCAGGTGTTTGGACAACAGCCACCACCTCCCCCCCATCCCCACTGCATTGTGGGGCACGACAAGGCACCTGAGCTTCTTAGTAAGAAACCAAATTAGAGTGCATAATAAGCTCCAGTGACACATTAATTTTAGTTTATGAATACTGCAATCTAACAACCCTTCATAACTCACACAATTGGCTGGCATTGCATAGCTCTCAGTCATCCACAGAAATTAAAGTCTCTGGGACTGTGCTCGGCCCTCCACTCATAAAGACCTGGCCCTGCTCTCGGCCCGTCAGGAGGCTGCTCGAGGCTGACAAGCCGGCCTGGGCAGCACTTTCAACAGCAGCTCCGATGACACCCCACCCTTGACCACCGTCAGGCATCACCATTAGTCCCACAGGGAAGGAGGAGCAAGGGAGGGTCTTATTTATGTTGAAGAAATGGATGAGCTCTGGCTGGCATAGCTCAGTAGATTGAGCGCAGGCTGCGAACCAACGTGTTGCAGGTTTGATTCCCTGTCAGGGTACATGCCTGAGTTGCAGGCCATGACCCCCAGCAACCGCACATTGATGTTTCTCTCTCTCTCTCTATCTCCTTCCCTCTCTAAAAATAAATAAATAATTTTTAAATAAAGAAATGGATGAACAGATACAGCTAGAACTTTCTACTTACAGATCAGGAAGATTATACTTTCCAGTCAACCCACAGTAACTGAACATGAGGCCTGAATATATTTTTATCAATCATTTCTCTAGTGGTAGTAGGAGATTTTGTAGCTTAAGAAATAAGAGCTGAATTCTGGGGACACACAGGGAAAGCCAAACCCAGCTTTTCTACTCCTTAGCTCTGTGACATTAAACAAATTAGTTAAATCTCTGGACCTTAGTTTTCTCATCTGTGAAATGGGGACAATAATAGTAATAGTTTCTATCTAAAGGGTTCTTATGAGAATTAAACAATATAATTCAGGGATTGGCAAACTCTGGTCCATGGCCCCCTGCTTTTGTAAATAAAGTTTTATTGAAACATAGTCATGCCCACTCATTTCCGTATTGTCTGTGGCTGCTTTCACACTGTAAGAGGAGTATTGAGTACTGGTATTAGAGACCACCTGGCCTGCAAAGACAGAAATGCTTACTAGCTGACTATTGACAAAAACAGCGCACACAACTGCGGGCATATAAACATTTGGCTATTGCATTCTGTTACTTGCAAAAATTATCTCGTGAATTTAAGGAGCTACGAAACAGAAGGGGACAGTTAAAAATGAAAGCTACCTCTTGGCAGCGGGTTCTCAGAACACACAGTTTCGAGGGAAAGTCACCCAGACATATAAACACATAAAATAGTTAAAAACGGAGCTGCTTCACTCAAAGCCATGGCAGGGGCCTGGAAAAACACTGTATCGTGCATACATAATGACGTTGGTGCTCCTTAAACCCTGTAGAAACTAATTGAAAACGTGTAGTTCAAAGTCTGAATGCCAGAGGGCTTTTTCTTCCATTTCCACGTGCCTTTTTATTCTCACCTACTACTCTTAAAAGGCACAAAAACAATTAATAGCAATAACCTAAGGTAACTTATCCCTGATGTCCCTTCTAGAATAAGTGGAGGTACAAAGAGGGATTCTCAGGTCGCTGCATGAAGTGTTTTCCTTTCCTCCTACTGTGTACTCTAAGCATTTCCACTGGGACTGCTTTGCGGACAAAGACATGGGCAGATGTTACACTTGCCTGACACCTCTTGAGAGTGAACTCAGCAGGAAACCCTGCCACCTCAGGCAGGACCCTTCCTGTGCACCGTCAGGAGGCTGCATTTCTGGTGCCAAGCAAAGCAGCAGGAGAAGATGATGCAGAGAAGGCTGGGCACCCAGGGGGTCAGCAAAACAGCCCCAGGCTAGTGGGGCCTGGAAAATGTAACTGGAAAGCTAATCCTTTCAAGCCAGGGGCAAATAACATCAACCCCATCTTGGGGGAACGCACCTGCCGTACTTGGCAGGCTGCTGGGAACACAGGACACGTGCTGACACAGACAAGTCTCCCACCCAGCCGTGGGGTTTAGAACGCTGACTGCAGCTAGACACACTTCAACTGGCTTCCCTATAGGAAGACTGCTTCCAGCTCATTACAGTCAAGCCAAGATCAAGGTCCTTATGGTGAGTTCCAGGGTATATTTACCCCCAGACCAAGCCAAGAGTTAGGAGGAGGAGATGTCTTTGCAGCCTAGAAACATTAAATGCTCAGACTAATGGAGAAACAGGTGTGAAGCCCTTTGCTGGGGATCAGGAGTTCTGCAAGGGTTGCCCTGGGCAGTGTGGCAGGGGGATGTGGGAGACGCCCGAGCCTCTGCCGTGTGCACAGCTTCTCCCAGTCTCTCCATGGAGCACTCACCTGGGTGCTGCTGCGAAGGGGCTTTGCTGCTGTAGTTAAGGTTGAAGATCAGATGACCTTAAATTATGGAGATGATCAGCATGACCATGATCTAATCAAACAAGTGCTTTAAACGCGGTTTTCTCTAGCCTGTCACAGGGGAAGGCAGAATGGAAGCGTGAGAGGATTGGATGGGTCACTGCTGGCTTGGAGTTGGAGGGGGGCCCTGTGGCAAGGAACGCAGGTAGCTCCGAGGAGCTGCCGGTGTCCCTGGCTTAGAGCCAGCCAGGGAGCAGGGACCTCAGTCCTACAACCACAAGGAAGTGAGCTCAGAGGCAGGCTTTTCCCCAGAGCCTCCAGCTGAGAACCTAACATCCCAGAGTGCCCAGACAGGCTGTGCCCGATCTCTACCAACAGACTGTGATCAATTCGATGGGTGTTGTTCCAACGCTGCTAAGTGTGTTATCACGCATTTTAGCAACAGAAAACTAATAGTTCCTCAAACTTCCGTTTATCTCCATTTCTCTCTCTTATTCCCCTTCATGCAGAGGCACACTGTTGTTTGCTATTCAGGTGTACCCTTGAATCTGTGTATGGCCCCCAAAATATATATGTTCCTGTTTTATGCATATAGTTTAATTTGCATCAGTAGTGTTGTGCTATGTATGCCATGCTATTTATTGATTTAATTTTACTCAGATTCATCTTAAGATCTAGCCATTTGCTGTAGGTAGACCTAGGAAGTTCCTTCTAACTGTTGCAAAATATTTCATAGTGTGTCCACTACAGGTTATGTACGCATTATTTTTAAGTTGGACTTCAATGCCCTGGTACCAAAATCAGCACTGTGGTAAGTGGCCCTCATAGATGTTTCCTTCTGATCCTGTAAGAATTCCTCCAGGGTCTATACCCAGGAGTAGGATGGGTGGGTCACAGGGTTAAGAATATTTAATACAGCTGCGGGCTATCAGATTGCTCTCCCAATGGCCACATCAGGATATCCCCTGGGCAAGGGTTTCTGTTTGCTGTTGCCTCCAAGGTGTGACACTACCAACGTCCTCATCTTCGTCCATCTCTCAGGTATAAAGTGTTGTCTAGTTGTTCTAATTTGCGTTTCTCTGAATTGATGACTTGGAGTGTCACTCCTTGCATTTATTAACCAACCGGGTTTCTCCTTTTGTGAACTGCCTGCTCATATACTTGGCCAAATCTTCTATTAGGTTTCCCTTTTTTTCCTTATTATTTTCTAGAAAGTCCTTATACTTTTTAGACAACAGAGTCTTCTGGTATCTTCCAATGTGATATTTTTCTGTTGACTCAGAAATACTTAATGTTTTATCATTGCATTCATCAATGTCTTGCTGTATAATTTGTGCTTTATTGAAATCTTCATTAAGGGCTATTTCCCACCATTAAGTCACTGAAATATTATCCAGTATTTACTTCTCTTAGCTTCATATTTTTATCTTTCCAATGTCAGTCTTAAACCTACCTAAGGCCCAGATTTGTAGAAAACTCTCTCATTTTCTTTTTCTCCATATTGCAGGCCAGTTTTCTTAGCACCATCTGTCAGCAGCCTGCTCTGGACAGAGACGAGATGATAAATACGGATGTGGGCTGGGCTGAGAACCCCGAGTGACCCTGCCATCCTCCGGAGGAGGGCGTGATGCGGGGACTCAAGATGTTGGTGGGAAGAGACTGAAAAAGGGTCTGTCTCAGCAGACGCTGTCTTGAACATCTGCTTTGGCCCGTGCGTTATAATCACTATTCTTTCATTCGTCATCTTCTTTTGGAACCCAGAGTTCTTTAAACTTGGTGGGGGTGGTAGTAGAGAAAGGGTCATGCTGACATGCCCCACGTGGGCCCTGGTGACATCAGCAGCTGGCATTAACCGTGCTGTTCTGAATGTGTTCCACTCCAGCACGTGACATTCCATCTCAAAATCCTTTCATCGCAACGTTGATGAGGTCCAATGAGATCCACAAATGGCACAGTTGGCTCGGCTAGAGCCTTCAGTGATGGGGGAAGGGCCCGTCACGGCACCACACTCGTGAGCTGGGCCTCTCCAAGCTGGCCCTCCCTGGACCTACAATGAGGAAGACTCTCGGGCTTTCTGCAGGACTTGGTCTCGGAGATCAGGCCTCCTGACCTGCCCGCCTAACAAGGCCTTGGCCAGATGTGATCTTCCATTGCACGCTTTAAACCCACTGGCCTTTCTCAAAGCTTCCAGGGAAAGCTGTCCATTCCTCTTCTCCTCCCATGCAGCCAGGACCTTCCCTCCCCCCCTTCCCAAAGCCGTGTGCAGCTAACTTTCTGCCATATCTCCTCCCCTCCACTTCTAGCTCCACCCGGAAGTTCAGAAGTGATTTCCCAAGAACTGCATGGAAGGAGGATCTGACCCTTGGCCTTCGGGCTGCCCCCGACTTCTTTAACCCCCATGGGCCTTAATAATTCATTCCTCCCAGGGCCTCTCTGTTCCCTGGAACTCGCTCCCTGGAAGCAATTCCTCTACATGGCTGTGGACAGATTCCACCGAACTGAGCAACCATGGTTACCAAGCACAGAGCCTCCCTTGCGGACGGCCCTTCCAGTCCTGCTGCAATGTCACCCAGCTTCCCTCCATTCTCGAAGAATCCAGCCTCTCCGCCCTGAGGTATCCACTTGGCACCAGGGCCGGGAAGCCCAGACCCTTCGAGGGAAGGCAGCAGCCTCAAGATATCTCACTGGCATTCAGGGAGCCCCCTTCACCCCCTCCTCGGTCTGCCCATGCCTCTGTCTCAGTCACACGTGAGCATTCCGAACCCTGACACAGGAAGGAAGGTGGGCGAGACATCCCAGACTGGGGGAGAGGCCAGGGTCACTGGATATAAACTGAAATCAGGAAGACGATGAGGCAGGCATTCTGGCTGTCCTGTGGACTGAGGCTTGGGTGGGCCTGAGGAGCAGAAAGAGTGGGGCACTTCGGGAGGAAGGTGAAGGGCCTGTGAGGAAGGGCAGCCGTGAGGGCAATGGCCCAGCTCGGGCTCCTGGGAGCCACCGTGCAGCGCTGAGCCCCTCGGAAGTGAGAGGGGAAGGGTGGCAGGAGGGATGAGGAGCAGACAAGGGCCAGGACACAGGAATGCAGATTGCATCCACATCACACGTTGTGTAAGGCCAGCCCAGTTACGTGATCACATTTATTTCCAAAAGAGAAGATAATCAGAAAATGGGCAGCTCCCCTGCCCACCCCCCCAAAGAAAGCAGCTGGTTGATATAGAACCAACAAAAAGGTCAAGGGCCAGAGCGGTTCTAACAAGTTTGAAGCCACTTGTTAAAGCATTCTGCCTTTTCATCGGCTTCCGCAAAGACGGCCAGTACTGTCACTGTGAGCGGCTGCTGACTCAGGGCCTCTAGTTTCTGACTGAATTTCATTTTCAAAGTGATTTCCACTGTAGCCCTGGCCAGTGTGGGTCAGTTGGTTGGAGCATCATCCCACACACCAAAAAATTGGGGGTTCGATTCCCAGTCAGGGAACATACCTGGGTCAGGGAACATACCTAAGTTTCAGGTTCGATCCCCAGTCAGGGCATGCGTTAGAGGCAACCAATCAGTGTTTCTCTTTCACATCGATGTTTCTCTCTCCACCTCTCTCTCTCTCTTCCTCTCTCTCTCAAATCAATAAACATATTTTTAAAACGATGTCCATTGTGGCTGTGCTACAAATGGACTCTTGACTTATGCAGTGATAAGTCAAGTAATGACATCCATGCACACACACACAATTCAGATAGGACATACCCAGAATCAGAAGAGTGGGGGGGATAGTACAGAGTGCAGTAATAATAGGACAAAACAACAGATAATATTTACTATGTGCCAGACACTCTTTTAAGCACACATGTACTCATATTAACTCATCAAAACTGCATCCTATACAATAGCTACTATTAAATCCACACAAACTGAGGCAGGTAGAGATTGAATATCTTGCCCAAAATCAGACCATGAGAAGGGGACAGACCTGGGATGCCCATCCACACGCTGTGGCTCCAGAGCCCATCAGTAAAACCACTCTGTTACCCAGCCTCTTAAGTGAAGGTGATTTATCTGCCCAGCAAACATCAACAAGGACCTTAAGTCAAGCTCTCCTGTGGAAGATTCCTCACTGACCAGCCCACACAGCCGTCTAGCAGCCAAAGCCAGATATTTTGCTGCACTTACTGCATGTGAAGTAATAGTAGCAAGAGGAACAGCATTGGTTCCAGCCAAAGGGCCCTGTTGCCACCTCCAGCTGGTCCTCATCTTGGATGACTTCTCACTGCCCAGACCACGTGGGAGAAAGCTCTCGCAAGGCAAGAGCTTACACGGTCCATGTTTACTGCACTGCCCAGTTAGTGACAAAATGATGGGTCCAGATGGAGCTGACCCCTTCATGATCTCCTTTTTATTCTGGCCACTGGTCACCGTTACCACCCCAGGAAACAAAATATATAGCCATGGCTAATGAATAGCTCCCCAAGAGGAAAACTCCAGGTAACAGACAGTCCTGACAGCCCTGCCCCACGGCCAAGGCCATTGCAAAAGCTAGAAGTGGGCAGGTCCTCTCAAGTACCTTCTGATACCCAGGGAGCGTCCTGCCCAGAACGGTAACGCAAGGAGACAGGACCCCTGCAGGGTGGCTGGTACCAAGACAGCTCCCCACCTTCTGACCATCGAGGCCTCTTCTGCGGGTTTCTTCAGACTCAGGGTCCAGGTGATCGTCAACAATGCCATGTGTGACCTGCGGCAGAAATTATCTGCAAAGGTTCGAACAGAAGAAAAAGAAAGCAGTATCTGCCATTTGCTTTCTAAAGGCAAAATCTGGGACTCTGCGGGAGGGTGCGCAGGCTGGGGGCAGGGCAGTGAAACAGGAAGCGGACCAGTTCCAAGCAGCGCCCCCGACTGGCTGTGTGAGCTTCCCCAACATCCAGCAGCCTCCCGTGCCTCGGTTTCCTCATTCGCACTACCTGAAGCTCCTACCTGACGACGTGTTTTGCCGCAAGTAACCTAATCAGTAAATAAACATTTCATGAGGGGAAAAAGCCTAAGGTCATGGACACGGCACACCTATTCAAAATTACAATGTGAAAACCAAAAATAATCAATATGGTTGGAATTTTCTCAAGCAGAATGGAATTTTAAAAACTTTTGTTGTTTATACTGAGTTCCATTCAACCAGCATGCAGACCAGTGTGCTATGCGTTAAAAACTTGGTAACACAAGTAGCACACAGTCTCTACCACTTAGTATGGCACATGCTCAGAAAGAAAATTTCCACTGAGCATTGCAGGGATGCTGGTGTTTCCCCTTTAATTTGGGGTCAGTGATACAACGTTTGCTCATTTCAAATGATGGTTTACAAAAGAGCTGAATTCCCCTGCCTTTAAATATAACCCATACTTTGACTCCATTTATCTCATCATAAATACGAGGCTCACTCCTTCTGACTCCCGTGCAGCACCAGAGACGACCGTGGGAAGCAGACACCAGAATGAAAAATCGGTCTGACGTCCACATGTGAAAGGGGAAAAAGCCACTTGCTGATTTCCCCGCTCTTTGGTGAACCTTTTCTTCCTCCTTTTTTTTTAAAGATTTATTTATTTATTTTTAGAGAGGGAAGTGAGGGGGAGAGAGAGAGAGAGAGAAACATCAATGTGCGGTTGCTGGGGGTCATGGCCTGCAACCCAGGCATGTGCCCTGACTGGGAATCGAACCTGCAACACGTTGGTTCGCAGCCCATGCTCAATCCACTGAGCTATGCCAGCCAGGGCTTCTTCTTCCTTTTTAAATAACACAGTTAATATAGTTGTCTTATCGTCACCGGTTCCAGGAACACACCTGTTTCTCTCTAACACATCTTCCAGAGCACAACAGCTACAAAAAACGTCACCGTGAGTAAAGTAAGACCTGAGCCACAGTCTCATAATTATGGAAAGGCACACGGACCTCTGTGTGAAGTGGTAGCAGGGAATAACTACAGTGGGGCGTGATGGGGAGGGAGAAGAAACAAAATTTCTGGTCACAAAAGCCTTGTTCCAGTCACTTCCAAGTAAGCCTCAGATCACAAACCACTGCTGGCTCTTTAGTTCTTAAATCATTACACAAACGACTGGACTGAAACTCAAAACTGGTGGAATAAGGAGAGAATTTCCTTTTTCTCTTAAGAATTGTTACAAATGTTTCAAATATTCTACAATAATATTTGTTACTTTTATATTTAGAAAAAACAATAAAGGCTATTTTTAAAACAAGTTCTCAGCATTTTTGAGAAACACGGAAAGGCTTTCCTGCACGGCCGCATACTTCACGGCGAGCTCACTGCCAGGTACGTGTCAGGGAGCGACGGACTTGCTCCTCCCTCAGGACCCCTGGACCGGCTCTGGACTCCGGGGGGCGTTCCAGGGGCCGGGGCCCCACCCTTCCCCACACACCCCCCTGGAGGACGCAGAAGGGTAAGGACCGTCCACCCAAGTCAGATCAACCCCTCTTAACTGCCCCCCTCCCCCCATACACACAGTTCACCCAAATTCCATGGGCAAATTGAAATTTAGGACAGATGTCACCATTTCTTTGGAGGATTAGGACACCACGTTCTAACTAGTCAGACACACACGCTGCTGCTGGCCAAGAATTCTTCTCTCAAAAGCCTGCTTAAAAATACATATTTGGGTCACAAGGAAAACACCGAGTGTCAAGACGACCGGACTGACCCTTGGGAACAGTTAGGTCCCAGGTGGCACTGGCGGGGAAGAGGACTCAGACAGAAGCAGAAAAATATCAGTAGAATGTAAGTACAAGTAATATCAATAGAGTATAAATGTAAGTGACTATCTCTTTAGCACTTTCCATAACCCGTGAATGGGTTATTTTTCACACATTTTTCAAATACTACCCCTTTAACTCTCCGGACAACCTATGAAGTCTACTCTGTTTTTTACAAAAGAGAACCCTGAAATTCAGAGAAGCTGTACGACGCAGGCTGTGCGGTCACTAAGAGGCGGGGCCAGGGGCGGGGCCAGGGGCGGAGCCCACGCCTGTCTTCAGAGCCCCATTCATAGCCCTCGGGACCGTAAGCTCCATAAAGGAAGCACCACGTCTAGTCTACTGCATCCCCAGGAGGCTCCACAGTAAGTATTTGCTGAATAATAAAAGAAGACGGTATAGCCCCCCAAATTACTTCACTGACTAAGAACCACGGTGCCAGGTAAGGACGTGTCAAACATTACCTCCAGTCCTTACGCTAACTTTCCAAAATCAGTGCCATTTCCCCATTTTGCAACAGATCTAAGATAACTAAGGCTTAGAGAAATTAAATACACGCCATATTCTCAGGATTGGAAGTGCGGAGCAGTAGAAGATTTTCCCCATGCCTGGATAAAATGTATAATCAAACAGAGGATAATATCCACTATCTGTCTGTCTGTCTATCTATCTATCTATCTATCTATCTACCTATCTATCTATCCATCCATCTATCTATCTATCTGAGCAGGTTATGCAGAACCCAAATGAGAGATACATGCTATGGAAGCTCAGTACAACTTAGAATATTTGTGGTTTTGTTTTTTGTTTTCTTGAAGTCCACATCCTCACTACACTAAGCTGTCACAAAGCATCCCCCAAGTGAGAAAGTCGAGTGAATGGGAGGGCAGACTCTGGCCGCACCTGCTGTGGTTGGGAGAGAATGTTTACCAGCCACGAGAAGACGCCCTCAGCCTAGAGGGGTGAGTGGTGCCAATTTGGAATGGCTTCAAGGTGGCCAGGTATCCCCTCCGCCCCTAGAAAATGCCCCTCCCCTAAACCAGCCTTGATATTGTCCAATGGGCGACTCACTCCCTGTGTGGGTGCCAGCCGTCTCCAAACAGCCTGTTTGAAAATGCGAACACCTGAATAGTGGGGGCACAGAAAACTCCTGGGAGGAGAGGATGGAAGTCAGCTGGACGACCTGGGAGACTAGAAGCCAATTCATTCCACAAATCGTACTCGGTATTCACCAGAGACTACAGAGATAACAGAGAACAGGAGTGAATGACCGAGAGAAGCCGCTGCTCTAGGGAGGCCTTCCGTTCCCGCGGAGGCGGCGGGCAGACGATGGGTTTAAGACCACGGGAAGCACAGATTACAGGGCGTCCTGGGGAGGAAAGAAACGGGGAAGCGGAATGGAGAATAACGAAGTGGGGCAGACCCTGACTTGGGGTGCCCGGCTGCCTCTCAGAGGAGGTGATAAATAGGCAAACAACTGAAGGACCAGAAGAAGCCGGATGATCTAAAGAATGTTCTGGCCCAAAACAGCAGCAACCAAACACATCAGCACAGGCAGCGTGGCTGAAGCCTGAGGACCAGCAGGTGGGATGAGAACGCTGGGGCCGGGGAAGGAGGTCGTGCTGGCCTCCGCAGCAGCCTGGATTTTATCCTGAGAACCATGGGTAGCCACTGGAGGGCCTTCGGTGCGCCAGACAAGACCCAATTTATATTCTTAAAAGGCTGCTCTAGCTCTCTGTGTAGAATGAATCACACAGAGGCGAGGGAAACAGGGACGAGGCCAGGGAAGAGATGGGGGCCTGGACCAGAGGGAGAGCGAGCATGGGGTGCGAGAAGAACCGGAACCGCCCTGGCTGGCGTAGCTCAGTGGATTGAGTGCGGGCTGCGAACCAAAGTGTCGCAGGTTCCATTCCCAGTCAGGGCACATAACTGGGTTGCAGTCCATGGCCCCCAGCAACCGCACATCGATGTTTCTCTCTCTCTCTCTTTCTCCCTCCCTTCCCTCTCTGAAAATAAATAAACAAAATCTTAAAAAAAAGGATTTTCTTTAAAAAAAAAAAAGAACCAGAACCGTGCTGTGGAGACGGAGGCAACAGGACTGTGATGGGCCCAGGCGCGGGTGGACAGGGGAGGGGGAATCACATTTCCATGGTATTCAGCCAAATGCGTATTACAAGAAAGTCATAAAAGCTCTGCTCACCGCGCCCACACAAATAAACGAATTCCCTAGGACAATCGACCACCTGGGTCCCACAAGAAATCCTCGAGAGGCATCCGCTTCTTGCAGGAATCTGACCCGCAGGGCAGGGAATGCCTTTGTCTCCCGCGGAACAGGATTCCTGGGCTGAGGTGAGGCTCTCCCCATCAGCTTTCCAGCATTGGCAGTGACTCTTCTGCTTGGCACTTCTTGAAGGATGTGATCGTTTGGGAAAGAAGCTTAAAAGAATGTGTGGATATAGTAACAACACAGTCAAGGAGGCAAGTGAACGGCAGTGAGTGTCTGGATTCCATTAGGCATTGCTCAGGGAACTCGTCCTGCGGGCAGCACTGCTGAGAGTTAGTGCATCAGCGAAGAAAACCTCACTTGTAACTTTTCTCAGAGAAAACTTTCCTACTGAGCAAAGCTTGCCTGTCAGAACTCTTCCTGTTAAGAAGTTTAAAAGTTGTCTACCATAGAGGATGCAAGATAAAGGCTCTACTTAACGAAGAACATAAAAGTGTCACAATGAAACTAGGATTTGCGGGTCTGCTTAACGTCTCTCACATTTTCAAAAGGAAGGACTGTCATGAAAAACGACATTGCCTTTTAATTACTCTCTGCAGCACCCCCACAGAGATGCTACAGAGACATTCCTCCAGCGCCACCGGACACCCACACCGGCGTCTACCGCCACTGCACAAAGTCAGAAAATATGAAGCAGTCTTCCAAGAGTTTTACGGACTAAAAATATTCAATCATGCCCTGGCTGGCGTAGCTCAGTGGACTGAGCGTGGGCTGCGAACCAAAGTATCACAGGTTCAATTCCCAGTCAGGGCACATGCCTGGGTTGTAGGCCACAGCCCCCAGCAACCGCACATTGATGTTTCTCTCTCTCCTCTCTCTTTCTCGCTCCCTTCCCTCTCTAAAAATAAATAAATAAAATCTTAAAAAATATATTCAATCCCAAGGATCATGTCAAGTATACAGTCTCTTAGAGCCCATCAGCCCGACTCAATGGGGTCGGAGGATAAAAAAGAAAAATTTTAAGAGGAAATGAAGAGAAGGTAAGAAAAGGAAAGGAAACCTAAATGCAGACTAAGAATTGTAGAACCTAAAGACATTAGAAAAATAGAAGTAACAGGGAGAGGAAACATGGAGAAAGAATGGAAAGATGGAGAAGAGGAGTGGACCAGTGAGGGAGGGACAGGGACAGGAGTGTGCAGGAGGCAATGAGGAAGAAGGAAGAGCTGACCTTGAGATCAGGAAGGTCACACCTCAGAAAAAATGTGTCCCCAGACCAGACGACTGACTAAAACACTGGGAGGTGAGAGGCTGGTTATAGTGACTTCCTCTTCTTCTGACTGAAAAACAACTGGACTTGGAGCACCCCACTTCTGACATTCATCGGAGGTGCTGCCTCACTCTGGGCCCAGCTCCCCTCGATGGCAAGTCCCTCGTTTATGAAGTGAAGCTCCTAAAACAGGTCTTTTCAAACGTGACTCTTCTGTGATTTAAAAAGAAAAAACAGCACAACAATGTTGCGATTAAGACCAGAGGAACAGGAAGTACTTCCTCAATGTCCTCCCAATGTGCGCCCTTCAGAAAGTCATGTAACTTATTTGTGCTTCCGTTTCCTTGCCTGTAAGTGGGAGTTGATGATAATATCTATTTTGTAGGGATCCAGTCAGGACTAAGTCCAAACAGAGCCTGCTGACGTAAGAAGTATGAGCTACTTATTAGTGTAGATCATGCATCCCAAATTCCAATGTCCTTTATCAGCTAATCCATGTGGGGGGGTTGTATAACAGGCGAACCACATTTTAGATCGGCATTTGGCTGCCTGCTGCTTTAGGCAGTTGGCGCTCCCCGAGTCTATGCATTATTGTGGCACCCTGACACAAGGTGCTTTCCTTTCCCCAGGGGATCCCAAGTCAACCTCCCTTCCTGGCCTAACTGTGATGGGTGCCCCTCCCCCACCCAGTCTCATCCCTGGGGGGGAACCAGAGAATGGGGGTCTACATTCCACGATGAGGAAAGTGGACAGGATGGGGGTGCCCGTGGATGGAAAAGGCCAGCTTCGTACCTCCTAGATTTGACTACGTCACTTCAAAAAGCCTGAGAATATTATGCTCTCTCCACCCTTATCTCCACACCTCTCACCCAATCAAAAAGTGGTAGAGAGTTATTTACTGAAACACAGCAATAAAAACAGTAACTAGACCTGGCTGGCGTAGCTCAGTGGATTGAGCACAGGCTGCGAACCAAAGTGTCGCAGGTTCGATTCCCAGTCAGGCCACATGCCTGGGTTGCAGGCCACGGCCCCCAGCAACCGCACATTGACGTTTCTCTCTCTCTCTCCCCCTCCCTTCCCTCTCTAAAAATAAATGAATAAAATCTTAAAAGAAAACACAGTAACTTAGCCTGCTCTTCTGCATTTGTCTGTTCGACCATTTTTATGTTCACTGTCAACAAACGACAGTATTTTGCTTGGTGGTTCCATGAAATGGGAATAAGAAAATTTCGCGTGTTAATAGGGTAGAATAAAGTGACTAGATTGGTCGGGGGAAAAGACACTACGAAAAGATGGTTTTGCCACTTTCCGAAGCTATTTTCCTAAATGTACTTTGATAAAAAGATGAATTTTTCTGAGCAAACCCCTAATTTAACTCCCCATGCCCCGACAGCCCTGGACACAGCCGCCGAACCTGGGGGAAGGAGCGCGTGCCCGAGAGGGCAGTTTGCGAGCGTGCATGTTCTCTAAGCTTTTGCAGAGCAGTGTGATGTAGGTCCGGGAATCACAGGCCTGGCACAGCCCATTTTATTTCTTCACCTCCCGCTCTATAAGAACTAATGCCGAGACTTAATGCTTGGGCTGGGCTCTGGGATCGCACTGCAAGCATCCAAATTCCTCTCCTCTCCCTGGGCAGGTTTCCAAGGGCCTCCCGAGGCCCTTGCCTCGGTTTCTTCATTCCACCCTTGAACCGACCGTGGAGACTAAGACATTTGAAGAGCTCAGGTCAAGAGATCCAGCAGCCTGGACTTAATCACAACGCGGCACTCACCAGCTGTGGAAACTTGGGCAACGTACTCAACTCCTCTGTTAAGTAAGAGAAGATTGAGGCCGTAACGACAGTACCACCTCACAGATGTGTGGGGAAGGCTAAATGAAATCAACAGGTAAAGAGCCTATAACTGGTCCTGGCACACCCAGTTCGGTGTTGAAACTACAAACAGTCATAGCACTACGGCAGCCCTGGTCTGCTGTCCTGTGAGGCTGAATCCCCAGGCCCACCAGCAGGAAGGAACATCTTCAGCCAGCACACTCAGCCTCGGTTCAGTTTCTGATCCGACCAGTGCACCAGCCTCAGGCCCCCAGCTCCCAAGGCCCCTGGTGTAATGCAGAGATGCATGAAGCATGAAGCTAGACCCTTCCATGGCTGCTAAGCTGAGCTGCCTCCACGCCCAGTGCCGTCATGGTCGCCCAGGCTCTGTGGCTTACCTTCCGCACAGTTTCTTGGCTCACACGCCAGCACTGGAGTTTCACCCTGAACTGCAGCCTCCTCCGCCCGGGCCTGACATCCACGGCCCTTACGGGCACTGCTGGGGCTCCCTCCACTTCCTGTGCCCGAACCTCACGCTTCTCTGCATCTTCGCCCCTTCCCTTCCATCCACTCTGTGTGAGCACCAGGGAGCCAGACGCTGGTGTTGGGCATTGCGCTGACCCACCTGCACCCCAGGCCCTGGTCCTGGATGCCCTCTGCCTGCCCCTGGGCACCCTGGCACCTGCGCTGTGAGCATGCAAACTGCTGTTCAGCATCCACAAGCAGCAGCAGCCGGCCAGCCTCGCAGGCACCACACCTGCCTAGAGCCTAACCCACCGCCAGGACCGCACCCCCGAGTGGCAGTTAAGTACATCTACAGGCTGGAGCCGGCTGTGGAGCAGGCCTGCCACTTTCCCCGCTGCACCCCCTCCCTGGAAGCCCCTTACCCACCAGGCCCAGCAGCATACCACCCTCCAGATGGACGTGGACAAGATGAGGTGGATGGAGGCCTTGGCCAGGGCTGGGGACAGCCTCCAGGTGGACCGGTGTCCTCCCGGGGCCAAGGGTCTGCTCAGGGGCACATCCCGGAGACGGTGGCCCTAAAGGAGCAGCCTGTGTGGTCACCAGGACAGCAGCAGCCCCAAGCGCCGAGGAGCTGGCCCCCAGCTGCCCAGGAGCACTGGGACACTGTGGTGGCCAGGGGTGACATCTGGTTCCACTTCCAAGAGGTTGTCTCCAAAGCAGTGGGGGGCCTGGCTGTACAGTCCAGACCTGTGCCAAGTACCGCGGACACATGCCGGACGCCCCGGGTCCACACAGGACACCCCAAACCCATGCTTCACGCCCAGCACTGCCTTCTCTTCACTAGAAAATGTACCAAAGCGTGGACACCCCCAAAAGTCTTTATACAAGTCACACCTTTTTAAAAAATCCCATCCAAAGCAAAGGCTCTGGGTCTTGGACCCTCTTCCTCAGGGTCCTTGTTTCATCATCCACCCTCTGTACGGCTAACCTCGTCTTCCCGTGGATTCTCTCAAGCCTCTCCCAGCTTCCCCAGAAGAAAAAGTAACCCTTTGTTTCTCTCCATCCCCTGGCCTCTATAGGTTTCTTTCCTTCAAAAAGAATTGTCTACATTTAGAGCTTAATTTCCTCCTCCTGACTCTTCCATGTAACTCGTTGTGGTTTCTCTCCTCCACTTCGCTTTCCCCTGCCCCCTTCCTCATGCTGGCCGTGACATCCCAGACCCTGGCACCTCTTCACCGTCCTAGTGCCACCCCCTTTCTGGCTCCGTGGTCACTCTGAGCTTGCAACGACCCACGTGATGCATCGGAGAAGCCTCAGGCAGGCCTCCCCACCCCTCGTCTCCCAGCAGGGCCTTCCGGGGAGCAGGAGGAGGGCTGGGATTTCACTCCATGAGGACATCCAGGTGCACAGGCCCAGCAGGTCATTGGAAATGTTCGTCAGGAACTCACAAGGGAAGGAAAGTACTTGGCAATCCTAGCACGGACGTGAAATATGCTCCCCGTCCCTTTCCAACCAGGTCTCCACCCCGCTTTACCGATTCCCGTTCTTCCTTTCTAGTGCAGACATACGATCCCAAGGTGCTTTGCTCAGAGACATGCTTCACATTATGCAGCTGAATCCATGGTGAGACGGAATTGGCTCTGGGGATGGCTCCACTGTAAATAAACTGACAGGGTTGCACCTACCCACAAAGGGAGGGTGAACAAAAGAGTCTCTATCTCAGAAAAGCTTTTTAGAGCAAAGGGAATTTAAAACAAGAGTTGTGCACACGGCAACTTTGAAGCAGACCCTTTCACACTGAAATGAGCATAAAGTTTACTCAATATGCACAGTGTTGCATAAAGAACTATTGAGAAAACTCTAGAGGCAGCTGAAAAAACACGGGGAGCTAGGAGGCCGGCGTGCTGCCAGCCAGGCCCTGGGGCAGCCTCTCCGGCTGAGACCTCTAAAAGCTGGAGCAGAGGCCTGCAGATGAGACACACAAGGACAGAAGACCCTCGGGTACCGGGACATCGGGCATCACACCAAGAAGCGGGGCAACAGTGAGGTGTGGACACAAAGGCAGGAAGCGAAGGCAAGGACAGCTACCAACGGCAGAGCCAGACTTGGTGGGTCTGCCCACCAAGAAAAGCTGGGAATCCGTCCCCAGCCCAGCATGGGATCACAGACTATCTGACCTAAAAGGGCATCTGGTGATGAGCCAGACAAGCATGGTGAAACTACAGACAAGGTACTCTTTCCTCCCCCTACTCTCCCTCGCTCCCCTCTTCTCTTCCTGAACAATTCAGTCCTATGCCCTTCAGAGCCACGTAGGCATCGTATGGGGTTGGGGTAGGGAGGCTGGGGGTGAAGGAAGAGCCGAGGTAGAGCAGAGCGGAATGTCAAGTCCAAGCAGAGTGGAAGGGCTGTCTGCCTAGGAGGAGGCACGATGCAGGGGACAGCTCCCAGAACCCAAACCAGGTGAGACAGGCATCCTTGTCGTAGGGTCAGTGACGCAGCGCTGCGTTTCAGAGTCCGAGCCCTAAGAAGCTCACGGGGACATAGCTTTGCTCAGGAATCAAAGCCCAGCGACCTGGCACGAGGGTAAGAGCCCAGGCAGGGGGCCGAGGGCATTTGCGTGGGGTGTTGGGGTGCCAGCATAGAGTGCAGGAGCCCAGCAGAGGTGAGACAGGCATTCACGCGCGAGAGGAGGAAGTTGCAGAAATGACAGCAATGGGACAGTGGCTCTAAACAGGGACTGATCAAATGAGTGACCAGGCCAAGGACCATGGGAGCCACTTCTGTCGTCATCAGAGATGTTTTCACGAGTTTTGGAAAGAGAAAAAACTAGAACAAATCCTTTAATGCTGGACTGGAGTTAAATGTGCTGGTGTATAAATTCACAACATTCTACATGGAGATAGAGACACTAACAACTATTGATGCAACTGCGTGCTTGGACGTGCATGTACGTAGGCATGTACACACTTGGCTTCCGTTGAGAGCCTGGCACAGCAACACCCGAGAGTCTAGTGCCCAGGCCTTGGCCCCTGGACACCACTCTTCAGGGGAGGGGCCAGGGGCTCCTTGAGGAAATGACTGACTCTAGGGCCGGGGACGTACAGGCTGAGCCTAGAACATCTTATTGCACCCGGAAACAACAGAACACTCAACCAACGAGGGGACAAGTCCAAAGGACACAGGAGCCAGACTCAGGGGCTGCCACGGGCCAAACTGAGATCATTGAACATGGCCTTAAACAGTGATGCATTGGTACAGACACACTAGCATAAATAAATGAATGCATGGGTTGAAAGCCCATGAGGAAGACCATGTTTACCCAGTTCCAGTCTTTCCCCCTAAATATGCAGTCATTAGAAAGAGGAAAATGACTAACTGGCCCTCTGCTCTCCAGCCACACCTCCCTCTTGCAGTTCCTCCGTGTGGCTCCCCTGGCTCCTGCCGGCCCGGGACCTGTACACGTGAGCCACAAGCCCTTTGGTATCTCACACTTTGTCACATGTGAAGTCACTGCCTGCTGAAAAAGTACTATTATGAGGGAAGGAAAAACAAATGTAGAGTCCTCTGGGTTCGTTTTTCTCACCCTAGATCAGTGATAAAGGACAAGATGGGTCAGAGAAGTGAAAACTTTAAAGGCCAAGCTTAAGGTAGAGACAAGTTTTTAATTACAGAAAAAGAAAAAATTGAAAATGTAAATTTTTTTGCCAAAAAGACTAAAGAATAAATAATAAAGCATATGTTACTTCTAGGGCACTGCAGATAGATGTGGATGAATAAAATTATTTATTGAATGTCAGAAGACAATTTCTGCAGGACACTGACCCTTCCAGTTATTCTGCAGCTGCAGCAGTGACCCTAATAATAACGGCCAGTTTCTAGAACACTCACTCTGTTCAAGGCCCCGTGTTACATATCCAATACTTATTTACTCCTCACGGCCAACCAATAAAATAAGTATTAGATTAGCCTCCTTTTACAATGCCGGAGATAAGTTGCCCAAAGTCGCAGAGCTAATGACCGTCGTCTACCTAATTCAAGAACCCACTGGGCTCCAGACACCACCCGCCTCTCATCAAGGCAGCCTTGGGGGATTTCTAGAGGAAATTATCACAAGAGGCCCTGGCCAGGTTAGCTCAGTTGGTTAGAGCATCGTCCCAATACACTGTGGTTGCAGGATCAATCCCCAGTCAAGGCACAGACAAAAATCAACCAAGAAATGCATAACTAAGTGGAACAACAACTCAATTTTTCTTTCTCTCTCACATTCTCTCTCTCCCACCCCCACTTTCCTCTCTCTCTCTAAAATCAATAAATGAAATTTTTCTTGAAAAGTATCTCAAGAAAAACTCTAATATCAGCATCACCCTTCTGCAACCCACCCATTTCCGCAGCACAGAAAATGTGAGGGCCCGCCCCGTACAACGTGGGCTAGACCACAATTTCTCACTTGAACATTTTCCGACTTTTTAGTGTTTTAGATTCCATTGTTAAAGAGATGTCTCTCCCCATCCATGAATTAAAATCCCGTGTGTGTACACGTCACCACATGATAGTATACGGCTCTACTGCCAATTGCTCCAAGTGTCGCAGTTCCTGAGTTTGTGGGGACGGCAGAAATTGCTCAGCCTTCCCGTCCCAGATGGGGAAGCTGGGACCTTGAGGTGTAAAGGGACCTGCCTTCCTGAGCGCCCCCGCTAGCCAGGAGCAGTCAGACATAAAGTGCAGTCTCTCAGCCCCGAGTCCAATGCTTTTGATGAATAAAAGCCTGAATTACAGTGGACGGTGCTAAAAATTAAACGGGAAGAAAAGCCTGCTTATCAAAGTCGTATCCCTTTATCGAAACCGTTTAATATAAACACAACTAACTAATAAGAAAGTTCATTCTTGCCGGGGGACGGATCTGTCTATCAGGAGATCTCAAACCCTTTCCTGGCCATTGGCCGAGTCAACTGCCATCATCACCGCCTTCCGCACAGCGAAGAGACACTGTGCGGGTGCCCCCCACCCCCCACGCCCCCGGCCTCCGAGCTCCATCATGCCCTCTGCTCCACCGCAGTCTCAAATGATGGCGGTCAAAGAGGTTTTGCATCTTTAACTGCAACTGGGATTTCACCCCTTTCTTCTGAATCATCACTTCGGATAAAAACCCCTTTCTGGTGACTTACTCCACGTTGGCTATCTCCCTCCCCCCACTCCTAACACATGCGGCTGCTCCTGACCCTCCAGCAAACTCCCACTGGTCTGGCAGCTGGGCTATCCGCAGCCCACTTCTAGTGCTCCCTCCCTGTCAAGCTATGCAGGGCTGGGAAAGAGGTAAGAAACATATAAATTATGCAACTTAAATACCTGATAAGATACATAACCTATATACCTTATAAGTTAAATCCATATATTTATAAGATAGTCTATCTTATAAAATATAAATACATTAATTATATATAAGTTATATAAATTAAGTAACTTGTAAGTTACAGAAGTTAAACAAGCCGATTTTAGCTAATAGTTTTACCCTATGTGTGTCTTCTACAGATGTGCTAATAATAAAAAGAACAGTAAAAAAAAATCACTAAAACACAGCAAAAGCAAGAAAGAGAAAGGAGAGCCAAAGAGAAAGCCCAAAATAACCCACAACCAGGGGTAAAAAAAAAAAATCAGTCATGAGAGATAAGCTGAGAATGTTGGAGGATCGGAAAGAGACAAATTTAATTGCAAACTTAAAGGGAAGAGACACAAAGACTTGCTGGAGGAAAGGAAGCCTGCTAGGGAGAAAGATAGTGTATCTGATGGCCCAGTCAGAGACGCGGAAACCGTGAATTTTTAAATCGTATGACTCACTCCTTAGGGTCAGACCAGAAAGCAATTAAGGGAGGGAAAAATTTCCAGAGAAAAATCCATCTGTAAACAGGGTGGTGGGTGGCTGGTCTGGGGAAGGGGGAAATCAGTGACAGCTAATGGGAACCATTAGCATGAAATTCGATAACTCTGATGAACCTGCGTCTCAGCATTGCTCACTGGCCTCCCCCGCCAATCTCACTGCAGAGCCCTGAGGACACACAAAGTGGGAACCTGTGCTCTGAAGATGAGAGAAGCTGGGGCCCGTGGGAAACACTGAAGGGTGAAAGTTACTCTTTGCAAATGAACGCCTGACGTATCTCAAGGAGGGAAATAAGAAAATCAAACAACACACACCACGGGGAAATCTCAGAAGGTCGTGGTTTTCAAATGTGTTTAGAGGAAGATTTTTCTGCCTTTGACTGTTTGAAAGGCACATAACCAGGCATCACCATGAAGAAGGCAAGAGAGCAACTGCAGGGCTAACAAATGGGCAGGTGATGGAGTGGAAAGAAGCCGCCTCGAACTCCCCGGTGCTCCCGGTCAAGGAAGCGGAACTGAATGGACATGATGTGGCCCGGGCCCAGGGGCAGAAGCCTCGTCTCCTGTCGCTGTCACCCATAGGGGTGCGCTGCCGTATCCACCTCTGTGCATGGACAGAGCCGGGAAGGAAGGCTGGTCCCCACTTCCCCATTGCCGTTTTACACCTCGACTTTCAGGAACAACCTGAAAACCTTCACACTTGCAATCTCTTAAAGAAATATGTATAAACATCAAGGTCTCCTCATCCTTAACCCATCCCTTTGGGAGGATCCATGAAGTCTAACCAGTGTCTGCGCCAGCCTTCCAGGGGCCCAGAAAGCTTCTCTCTTCCCAACTTAGATGAAGACTCTGAACCGAGACAGAGATGCCTGGCACACTCCCCGGAGAGATGCGACCTAAAGAACCGGAGAGCAACCGGCAGTGGTCGTGGTAAGATCTGTCCATGCCAAGGACATGGAATGTACCATAACCAAACACTGTGGAGGACAGAAAAGCAGCAAAGGATGACAGGGGGTACAGCTGGCCACCATAACCTACCTGATCTGGCTCCCACGGTCCCATGGATCTTTGCTGTCTTTTTTCTGAGTCACATTATCTCTTTCACCCATCAACACTGATGAGAACAGCAGCATCCCCCCACCATACCACTGTTTCTAGGCATCATTAGGTGCCCCAGTGTTTGCCAAAGAAATGTAATACTTCAAAGGCTGTGCTCCAGTAGAACTATTGTCTCTGGGTTGGATGGGCCAATTTTGTCAAATTTTAATGCACATGCAAATCGCCTGGGGATCTTATTGGACTGTAGGTTCTGATTCAGCCGATCTGGGTCGGATTGGAGGTTCTGCACTTCCAACAAGCTCCCAGGTCATGCCCGGGCTGCTGGTCCATGAGCCATGTATTTGGCAGCAAGGACTCAATTCATTCAAATCACAGAATCAAGGAGGCATAGGAGTTCATGCTGGTCACACATGAATCAGTCACGTCACACTGACAGATCATCTCCAACAACCAAGTAAAACGTTCTTTTAATCACGGAAGCAAAACCCAGGTCTCCTGCTTCCTCGCTTCTCAAAGTCTTTATGAATATCCGTCAGTCAATGGAACTATTTTTGAAAGAAACTAGATCATTCTGGAAGCCACTATGTCAGAAACTATTTAAGTTCCCCAGACCTACAATTTATGCTGCATCAAGAAAGAAGAGAAATACTAAAACATTAATAACGGGAGACTCTGGACACCTAATCTGCAATGTCTGTGATGAAGACGGGAATGAGGTTCAAAGTATGTTCTCCACAGAAGAGATATACAGAAGAAGGCAGCAGCATCTCTATGCTGCACTGGTGTGGACCTGTAAGCCGAGTAACTACCCCACTAATACACAGAGCTCTGGACTCTTGTCTCCATAGCAGCCAAGGGTCACTCCTTCCCCTGCACCCTGCCAGCACCACGGGGTAGGTCCCTAATTCAAGATCCAGCAAAAGAAAGAAAATAATGTGGCTTCTTGAAGTACAGGTTCTTCAGTTCTCTCTCTCATTTCCAATCCGTCATGCTTAGAACTCACCAAAATGAGCCCAAATGAATGGAAAAGTAAGCAGAAGGACAAAAAGAGTCAGAGGGGGAAAACCACTCATGTTTATGAGTGGGTAACACAGAGCAATAGTAGTGAGGGGCGGGTTCTCCCCCCACCCACAGCCTCCTGCTTCAGTCTCATGCCTGAGTAAGCACGGGTCTTACCAGGCAACCCGCAAAGGTCAGGGGTCAGGGCAAATGCTTCAGCCTGAGGGCAGAGTTTGGAGATAGCAGAGCAGCAGTTCCTTCCCTCCCGGGGGGGAGAGGAACCACAGATGGGGACACACAGGCATCCCACAACTCAAAGGGGGGTTTCCTGCCAAGGAGCCATGAACCTCCAGATGGGGGAACCAGGCGGGAAGCCGCACCAGGAGAGTTTTCCCACAGGGCCCTGCCAACTGAGTTCGTTCCTCAGACACATCGCCCCGGGCTACAGCCGGAGTTCAAGAACAAGAGGGCAGCAACAGTTACATTCTTTGACTGTAGGGAGGAAGGACCCCCGTGGGACTTCCCCTGTGGACCAAGGACTGAGAGAATCATGAGGCATAATTCGCGTCCCTCTCATCAGAGGCACCACCGAACATCGCGAATCTCTAAATGTTAATCTGGCCTGATAGAATGTGATATAATAAAAAAATTATTTGTGCAGTATGGTTTGAGACCACAGATCCTGCCTTATTTTTAAATTCATGAACAGCGTGTATCTGACTTATTTTCAAAATGAGTGGTTTACTTATAAAGAAGTTCTTCAGTGCTTGGTTGGAAATATGTCTGAATTTTATGTCCTACCCAAGGGCCCCAAGTTCTGCAAACATTTTCATTTATTAAATGTTTTAAACACTTGAGCACTTTGTAAACATTACAGGTATTTTCACATGCATAAATTTAGAGCAAATGGATATAAGAGGAACCAAAAAAAATATGACACTAATCTCATGTGTAACCTTTATACTGCAAAACGCAGTGAACATTTAATTCTTACATTTCTGAACATTAGAACCTAACACAATCTAAAGAGCTAAAATTATTGTAACAGCATATGCCAGCAAAAACTTATACCTTGCTGGTTAAAAGCTGGAAAGCTATTCTGAAGTTTCATAGTGTCCTGCATCCTAAGAGAAGGAAGATTGAAGTTCTTGTTGGAGCATATCTTCCATTTGTTTTGGTGACTGAAATTTAAATTTTCAGTTCGGTGTAAAGATGGCTACCCAAGGAAGTACGTACGGGTTGCCATCCCACATGGCTACTAGACATATGTTTCAGCAGAAACATTTCAGTGCAAATTTGAGTGTTTGGATGGGAGAAGTGTTTCTCCTCTGTACATATTTGCAGGACCTGAGCCTTTGTGTAATTGTCTTCTGCAGAAAGCCTCCTCTTTTGCATGCAGCTCAAGGAGGTGTCCGCTGGAGAGCAGAAGCAAAGACCCAGTGGTTTCAGGACATAGACACAAGCTTGTTCTTCACTTTGAACCAGAGGAGAGATTGGGAGAGGAAACTGGTCGCGTCTTGCTGCAGCGCAGTGGAAGGGGACCTGCTACTAATGCCCACAGACACCCCACCCCTCCACACTGGTACTTGAAACAGAACACCTCAGGCTTCGGGACACAGGCTGGCGATGGATGCATGTGCTCCCACGTAACTGTCATCGGGGGGCCACTGGGCCAGGCCAGATCCTGTAGGTAGAGGCCTCCGTGACAACTGCCACAGCAAACATTTGTGCACATGGCAAGAAAGCATGCAGGAGAGACAGGTGAAATTCTGAAAGGTGCCTCCTTCAGGCAGATGAATTTTAAAAGGCACCCCTCTGGGCAGACAAATTACAAAAAGGAGCTCCACCTGGGGCTAAGGGATCGTAACAAGGGCCCTTTCCCACCTGGTGCCAGGACCTGGTTCTGCTGACATTCACCAGTCCCACCATTACCCTTCTGATGAGGACCACCCTCCGTGAGCACCCACAAACTGCGGCACATGAACAGATGAACTTGAAGCCAGTCAGCTTGTGTGCTCACAGAACGGAAAGAATTTCATTTGGCTTTTGGCGCCTTCTTTTTTAATAACCATCTATTATTTGTTCAATTATGTGTGAAGGGCTCCAGAATAATCCCAGGAGATTGGTTCTTCCAGAAAAATCATTCAGTGATTTGGACCTAAAGTTTCCCATCATCTTGGCTACTACGACATAATTCCATTAGTTAATATTTGCTTCTTTGTGCTCCTGAAGTTAGTAGGAATCTGAAATGCCCACATGGTGGTCCTCACTGCTCCCCGGGAGATTTCCTGTGAGAAATGCCATCAGAGTGGGATTTATCACGTTTCCTTAAGAGGCCATATGAGTATCACCTTGGGGAGGAGAGAGGACCAGGCTTCATGGACTTTCAGCCCCCCCACCCAGTCAGCCTACACAGGTCTCATGGGCAGAAGGGGAAGAGACCACCCGTGTCTGTGGACTGGCAGCTGAAACACAGCGGATGTCGATCCACCCCCCGCCCAAGTTAATATGCAGGTTTAATGCGACTCCTGTCAAGATCCCAGTGAGGTTTTCGCAGTCACATTGTTCTAAAATGTATATGGAAAGGCAAAGAAACTAGAATTTCTAACACAGCCCTGGCTGGCGTAGCTCAGTGGATTGAGCTCGGGCTGCGAACCAAAGTGTTGCAGGTTCGATTCCCAGTCAGAATACATGCCTGGGTTGCAGGCCATGACCCCCAGCAACCGCACATTGATGTTTCTCTCTCTCTCTTTCTCCCTCCCTTCCCTCTCTAAAAATAAATAAATAAATAATCTAAAAAATTAAAAAAAAAGAATTACTTATACAATTTTTGAAAAAGAAGAATAAAAGAGCAGGTATCAGTCTGCCTGATTTCAAGACGAATTGTGTAGCTATAGTAATGAAGATTCGATTGGTGGAAAAGAACATAAAATTCAGAAATAGACTCCCCAAAGTGTGCCCAACTGAGTTTGACAAGTGCAGAAAAAATCCAGAGGCCGGAAGGTAGCCTTCTTTAAAAAATGGTACTGGAGCAATTGGACATCCACAGGCAAAAACAAGGAAGGAGGGAAGGAAGGAAGGGAGGGAGGGAAAGAGGGAGGGAAGGAGGGAGAAAGAAAGGAAATAAGGAGGGAAGGAAGGAAGGGAGGGAGGCAGGGAGGGAGGGTGAGGGAGGGAATAAGGAGGGAAGGAAGGAAATGAACGTCTACCTAAGTCTCACGTTTTATACAAAAATTAACTCAAAATGAATCATGAACTTAAACATTACATGTAATCATAAGGAGGGGGTGGGGCAGGAAGAAATGGGTGTGACTACAAGAGGACAATGTGGGGGACTGTGATGGAAATATTGAGCATCTTGACTATATTAACATCCAAATCCTGCCTATGATATTATAGAGTAATTTTGCAAAATGTTACCATTGGTAGGGGTGGAGGGGGACAGGCAAAGGGTACATGGGGCCTCTCTGTTTTAGCTGTGACACCTGCATGTGAATTTACATCTCAGACAGTTGAACTGAAAACTACAATAATACTTCTTTCAAACTGTAATCCACAGGTGAGCTCAAAACAAGACGGGGGGTCTCAGTGTGGCAAAAGGGGATGGACAAGAGAGACAAGCGGGAGCTGAGGCTGCAGGACTGTTCCTGGAGAGAGCCGTGACCGTGACCGTGACCAAAGGGTCAGGCTGAATTCCCCAGCAAGGCTGGGGTTGAGGCTGGGCTTCGGGATACAGACAAGAACTGTCTTTATTTTGATAAAGAATGAGCTGAGAAAGACTGTCCCTTGCTGCGAACAGGAATTAAAAATACTTCTTTACTGACTCAGGTACAGCCTAGGTAGTGGGTACCTACACCCAGCCCTTGGTGGAAGAGGGGTACCCCATAATGAGTCTGAACCTCAATGCTATCACGTGCACAAGTGTAGAGTCTAACCTTTTAGACTATGCTCCAGTGCAAAAAGCTCAACTGAAATACTAATGACAAACTAACCCAGAGCCAGTCCTGTAGGGCCCCTGGCAACAGCAGGTCCGAAGCCACCCACTGGGGCTCTCACAGGTCACAGCTCCCCCTGAGGATGAGTTCCGGGTCTAATCGATTAAAGAACGCAGTTTCTCCATCAAAGAACCCAAAGTGGAACAAATCAACTAAATTGTTCCAAAGGAACAAATTCCATAACTTCAAAGTGTTGAGGGGAAAGGGTGATGCAAACGGTTGAGACGGACATAAGGAGAGTTAACCAAGCTGGGGACACAGGCTTACTGTCCGGAAGCGGCCTCCGGGGCATGGGGACCAGAGTCCAGTGAAGGAAGGTGGTCATCCCACAGCTCGCCATGGATGACCTTTCTTGGGGGTCAGGTTGCAACCATCTGAGGCTGCTCCAAGGGACACTAAGTGAACTTCAAATGAGAGACAGTTCCAAGAGAACACAGCCCCCACCGTGAGGGCGACCACATCGGGAGCCAAACATATGCCAGTCCTGAGCCATGGCGATGAGAAGCAGATGTCCTGCCGCACAGGACAGTGCTTCCTGCCTCAGAAAGCTGTCCCAGATGCCACCTCCAAGCCCCTACCTCTGAGGGGCGAAAGGTAGAGAACCAGCATCTTCTAAGCCTGCCACCCTGGGCATCTGAGTAGGGGGCGCCCCTGGGTGGAAGGCAAAATAAACATCCTGGATGTCAGGCCCCACCTGAGACAAGGGATCAGGTAAAAGCAGACACCAGTCCCACCATTACCCTTCTGACTAGGACCACCCTCGGTGAGCACCCACGAACTGTGGCACATGAACAGATGAACTTGAAGCCAGCCAGTTTGTGTGCTCACAGAAAGGAAAGGAACTCATTTGGCTTTTGGTGCTTTTTTTATAACCATCTATTAATTGTCCAATTGCGTGTGAAAGGCTCCAAAATAATCCCAGGAGACTGGTTTTTCTGGAAAAAATCATTCAGTGATTTGGATCTAAAGTTTTCCATCATCTTGGCTACCGCCACATAATTCCATTAGTTAATATTTGCTTCTTTGTGCTGCTGAAGTTAGTAGGAATGTGAAATCTGAATCTGAAATGCCCACATGGTGGTCCTCACCACTCCCTGAGGCCATTTGAAATAGAGAAGGTCCCATTCTCTTCCCCAGCCTGGGAGCAGCTGAGAGCAGTGGTACTCCACCAGGCTGCAGGCTGTGATCACCGCGACTCCAGTATCACCCGTACTCACCGCGCCTCCCAGAACAATCACCTTTGATTTCATGCACTTTCCCCTTAACCCATTTAGAGGCCAGAAGCAAGGGCATCATAAGTGCTCAATTCACATGAGTTGGATGTATCTGTGCACCCACGGGCAGTGGGTGTGCAGGTCAAGACGCTGGGGACAGAGTGGGGAGGGCGTGGAGCCAGGCACTCACCAGTCCATGGCAGGAACTGAGGGCTGCAGTCCCCACTCTGGTGCCTTGCTGCAGAACCGTGCCCCTGAGGTGGCAGGGGGGCCCGGGGGAAGCCACCATCTTGACATGGGAGAGGTTGCCGTGCCTTCTCTCCACGATGTAGCTCTTGGAAAGAAATCCCTGATTGACTGTCAAGTTGAAAAACAGGTCCTTCTCCTCATGCAAAATTCTGTAGTACACCCGGTCCTCGGGGTCGTCCGCAGCCCTCTTCCGCCTGCTGCTGGGGAAGGGGTGGTGCAGGCCATAGGACAGAAAATGCCCACTCGCGTCTACGCGGACGGGCGCCACCACGTGGTACTCTGGCAGGGCCTTGAGGAAATGCTCTGAAAAAAAAAAGGAGACACACTGAAGCCGAGATTCCTGCTGAGTCTGCAGCAAGGCACACGCACTCCCGTTTGGAACTCAGGTTTTAGATTGCTCAGTGCAAAACCCCACTGGTGGCCGCAGGTTTCAAGACCCTTTCCACCGCACAAATGCGGCCAAGGGCAAATCCCCTGGACCGCTGACCCAGGTCTCCCGCCTCGATGGTGTGTGACCATCTAAGCTGACACCGCGGCGTGGCTCTGGATGTCAGATGGTTCGCCAGGGACAAATTAAGGTGAGAACTAATGCATAAGGAATACTCTTAGGAAGAAGGCAGAATCAGTGTGACGAACAGAAGCATTTCAGGTCTAGAGTTCATTAACACGAATCATAGCACCTCACTTTCTACTAAGGAGTTCAAACACCTTGGGGAAGTAAGTCCTGTTAAGTCAGGTTGAAGAAAACGGGCAGAAACACAGCAAACCCCTCATGTACACTCTGACAAGCCTCCCACCAATGACAGCACAAGTGGCCCATAATATAGCTCAAAGGAACTTGGGTGTTTCTTTTTCATTTTTGTAAAACGTACAAAATAGAAGGGTACACAAACCCATAAGGACCTGGGGCATGGGCACAAAATACAAAAAAGTGCCACTTAAACAACGCAAAACAGAACCTCACTCCTTCCACACACAAGAACACATACACTCGCTCATACTACACCCCACCTCCAAGTCCTCGTCTTGATGTTTGAGAATGACAAAGAATCTAACTTTTAGGGAGTAATTAGCACTCTGGAATACAAACGACGTGAAGCAAACATTAACACTTAGTAAGGTAAACTAATCTTTTGCTTGAGGCAAATAAATAGAAAAATAAAGAAAACAAAAATGGAAGGAAGGAAAGAAGGGAGGGAGGGAGGGAAGGAAGGAGGAGAGAAAGGGAAAACAAGTCTACTCGCCCCCTAGCAGCTGTACTTGCACGCTCTAACTTGTGTGACTTTGCTCCTGTCACCTCCCCAGCTACTATGTTGTGCACACTCTCTGTTGACACCTGTCCATGCTTTAAAGTCCCAACCCCAATCCTCCCCCCTCTTTCTCCTAATGTCTCTGGTGGAAGTTCTCTCTGCATCTCTGAACCCACCTCCATTCCGTACTCTCTGGAGCTCCCAGAATAGCCTCACTTCACATGCCCTTTGTTTATTAGGCCATTTAGCCCCTCCCCCATTGGGGGCAGAGCCTTGCCCATCACAGCACGCACGGAGCGGCGACCCCGTTCGTAGCTGGCTAGTTCAAAGCCCTGGCCTTGATGGGGTGCAATGATAAAAGACCTTTGAACACACTTTGTACAGAGATTCACCCCCACCTTAAATGAGCACACCAACTCGCTCTTAGGTACGAACAAACTGTCTCAATTTTTAGTTGCCAAATGTCCCGACCCACTGCTTCCAACGGCAGCAGCGAGGAGCAACAGACCACATAGTGACACGGGCAGATCTTCAAAACAATGCACAAGGACCAACACAAAGCAACACAAGTTAATACAGAGCCGTTTACATTAATGGAAAATACATGCTCACAGAGACAATACTACAAAGTTTGCCAGGACATATGCGAACAAAAAATACACATGGAACCCATTAAAATGGTCTTCTATGGGGAAGAATGAAAGTGGGGAATAGGGATCAAATGTGCGCATAAATAAAACCGAAATGGGATTCTGCATAAATAATGATGCTACTATGCCGAGAACTAGGAGCCAAATGGACTCAGCCCTCTGTCCCGCCCGCTCCCCAAGGACTGGCGGGACCTCTCTCGGTAGCGCCAGAGGTTCCCTGCCCTGCCCTTCCAAGGTCAGGCCTCAGGAGAGGGCTGGCCAGGTTAGGGAGGCAGTCACTGTGGGCTTCTGATAGTAATTCTCTTAGTAACTTCCCTTCTCGCCCACTACGTGTAGTGATGTCTCCGGCTCCTCCAGGGTCACAGCAGTGGAGGGAAGCCGGAGGCAGGAGAAGACTCATCCAGCTGAGCATCCAGGCAGCGCTCCCCACGGGGTGCGGGCCATGGTGAGGTGCCGACTCCCTCTCTCAAAAGCAGAACTTATGTTCCTTATAGGGCCTGTCTCTGAAGATGCAACTCAAAGAGTTAAACAGGATTTTTGAAAGTGTAAATGAAACACTGATGCACCTATTTCCCAAAGAATACAAGAGCAAACAAATGTGCAGCTTTTGACCAAGTTGCTTTTAACCTCATGGGTTTTTTAAAGAGCTAGCATGAGGTGGCTGTGTGACAATCCGAGGGTAAGGATTACTGTAGCCCTGTAATGAGCGCTGTAAGTCCCTCTTTACATGACAAGAGGGACTTACAGCCACCATGAAAGAGAGCCTTGTCCCCATTTCATGGGCAAAGAAACTGAGTCTCGGGGAGGTCACGGAGCCAATACGCAACATTACCTGAATTGAAATCTTGTGCTTCCTATTTCAAAGTCATGTTCTTGCCGCTGTACTTCAGGTGCATATAGGCACTTGCACTTGGCAGAGAATATAACAGGGTAGAGGTAACAGCACCACCCCTGGCGATGACGTTCTAACAAGCAAAGAACTGCTTGACTCCTTTAAGAGGCCTCAGTCTGCCCAGCGATGAATGGAGCTCACAACGGCCTCTGTATCGGGCAGAGGAATGGGAGATAAGGCGGGCTCTGCCTCTTGTTGTTATTGCAAGGAAGCAGCATGGCCGCGTCAGCCCACCGGAGGGGGGGGGGGGGGAACAGGAGGCCATGTACCAAGTGTGGTTAATGTTGGTGGCCCCACTATGGTCGCCATAGTAACAGCATCGACCTCCCAGGGCGGTGTGAGGGTGCCGTGTAGGAATGTAGGTAATTGATTTACAACAGCACCTGTCACGCAGCACTCACTAGCTATTGCTGGTATCGAAGACATGAACATGGCTACCAATGATCCCTGTGGCCGCAGGTACATGTAACCTCCAGAGGAGGGAGGGGAGAAGCCTCCACCCCCCTCAGGTTCCTCCCACCAGGTGTTTTGTTTAGAAGATTAGGTAGCTTTCACCTTGGCCAACAGACAGCAGAGTCCAGAGGGAATATGGTAGGGACGGAGAAAAAAGGTGTCCGGAAATAAGAGCAGCCCCCGATTGTTACTGTTGCTGTGGTCAAGCACAGCATTAAAATTACACCAACTTGGTCTTGTCTAATGCTCAGAGTTCTCAGGGGTGGGTATTAATGGTGGCCCTTGTCTTAGCCTTAACTCCCACCTCTATAAAAAATAATATAATAACGGGGGTGAGGGTTCATGCTGGGCAACCTGACCCCAGAGCCCACCCTTCTGAGCTGAGCTCCACGGCCTCTCGAGGGTCTGCTCTGGGGCGCCAGCACCCAGGCGGAGGGAGGCTGGGACACACTGAAATGCCGTCACAGGCTACTCTGGGGTCCGTGAAAATAAATGATAAGCTCTGAACACTTGGATTGCCCTGTTTCAAATTCAGTTTGAACCCACAAACACTTCATGAGTACGAGCACTTTTGAAAATACAAAATACCAAGCGGTCTTTTACCCTCTGCTTCAAGAGAAAAGCGAGAGGTGAGAGAACATTCACCCGCCAGTTTTTATAAATTTCAGGTTAAATCTATGATTATTCTTCACATTTATTTCTATGTTAGAGAGAAACTGACTTTCTAAGACTCCTTACTGAAAAGAACAATGAAATTCCTATACTAGAAGTTTATTTCCATAATTATCTTCCACAGATGGTTGCAAACTTTCAACTGTATCTGTATTATAGAAAACCACACGTGGGAAAACGTCATGTGGAGAACCGTGTTGGTCCCCTCAAAGCTCAGGCGCAGGGGGCTGGATCTGTCCCCCGACCCCATCAGACCTAAACTGCAGAACATAATAGCTCGTTATTATCAACACACATAAATATCCAAACGGTGGAGTCTCTTCTTACATTACGCACATACCCAAAACCATCTTCTCCTTGCAGAACTTACGGCTCTTACAAATGGCACAGAGGCACGATGCTCACGTTTTTTGTGGGGAGACACATGGCACCACGCCCAGTGCCCTTGCACGGGTCGGCACACCCAGGGCACATCCCGAACACGGGGTCAGGTGCCTGCCCCCTTGGCTCCAGGGAGCTGTCGGAGCAAAGAAGGTCACAGAAGTGACCGCTGACTCGGACACAGTCCAGGGCACAACACCCCTGTGGGGACAGCGTTGGCTGTCAGACAGGGGCATCGGACTGTGAGCAGGAGGGGCATTTCCCACTGTTCTCGTCCTCGGACGGGACCCCTGTGGAGGGCATGGCACACCTGAGCCAGGTGGGAACTACCCAGGCAGGGTCTGTTTGCCAGATCTGCCTGTGTCTAGTCCCTGAAAGGACTGGGTTTACCTCTCACCCTCTTTCCTCGGCCTGAAGTCCTGAGTCTGCCCAGCCCTTAGACCCAGGAGGAACATAGCAGTTCCTAGCGAGGTTCTGAATGTGTTTCCAGCGGTGGGACTCGTCCCCTCTCCGGTGAAGGGGCAGGTGCTAGGTGCTCAATAATGACATGTTGACCAAAAGACTGACCCTCTGGGCCGCCCATTCCTCCTCTGTAAAAATAATGTGATGGGAGGAGTGATATCTAAAGCGATTTGCAAGTTTAAATGTTCAGAATCTGGGTGCAATTCAAAAATGCTGTCCGAGTTCCAGCGGAAGTCTGGGGAAAACTGGCTAATGGTGAGCGGCCGGCAGGTCATTTGGAAGCAGAACCCAGGCCATCCTATTCCCAGAAAGCCTCAAAATGTTCTTCTCCGACTAGTTTGCTGTCTCAGCTTAGTCCTGGATTAAAGACACAGGTTTTGGTGAAAACGCTTTTTAAATCTGAAATTACTTTTCCACCCTTCCATACCTACGCAATGCTAATAAGCTCAGCTCAGAGCACTGCACGGCTGTTCTTCACCGTCAGACGCTCCCGGTGCCGAGCCCTACAGGTGCCCGAGGGAAGCAGCCATCTCCCACTTCCCAGAGAAGACAAAGCCAGGCCCTGGGCTGCCTGCTCCACCCTACGCCGAATTCTCCTACAAAGAAGACGAGTCCTTGCGGAGCAGGCAGAGCCGAAAACCAGCTGGGGAGAATTCGCGTCTTTGAACCGAGCCATCTCTGAGCACCCTGGGAAGTGCTCGCCGGCTTTGTTTGTGCTGCCACAGAAGAGAGACTTTTCACAAAGGGGCTGTTTTTCAAAGAACAACAAACGCTGCTATTTTAAACTTGGGGGTGGGCGATGGTATCTGGACCGTTTACACAAGCGAGAGCTGGCTGACTGACATCCAACCCCAGTGCTGCCGGCTCCAGCTCCCAGGCCAAGCCAAGGGTCTGGCACCTGAGGGGCCCGGACGTCTCGGCAGATGAGCTCTCCAGCGGGTCCGGACTCGGCAGTGTGGGCACAAACCCCTGCATGGGGATGCTAAGAAGGGCGGGCTATGGTGCTTGCCACCCAAGTGGTGCTGGGGGTCAAAGCGGGTCAGGAAGCTGTGGCAGCTTCCCAAGGCTTGAGCACAGTCAACAGACAGAGGAGTTGATGAACACTAACCCGGCACTCCGTGTGTGTGTGTGTGTGTGTGTGTGTGCAGAGAGTGCATGTGCATGTGTGTGTGTGTGTGTGTGTGTGTGTGTTGTCCCCCTTAGTGCTGTTGGGCAATGCTGCTTCACTGTAAGGAGCCAGGCTTTGGAGTCAAGCTCCCTGAGTTCAAAACCTCCCTCCACCACTAGCTAGGTCCATACACTCTCCCCATTTCAGCTGCCTCATCTGCAGAACAGGGGCAGCCACCAGGGTCCCTGCACCCAGGAGGCTGTTGCGGGTGGCCAGGGGGCTGACACACTGAATGCCCTAACAGCCACTTCCAGTGCTGTGACAGTTGTCTGCCTGAGGAACAGTGAACTCCCCACCAAACAGCCCGGTGCCTCTGACCCTTCCAAGTCCAATAAAACAGCACAGGCAACAGTACCACCCGCCTAGCGTGCTGGGCTTAACAATAATTAACAACCACAACAAGTTGTGCACCACAGCCGCTCCAGTGCTTTCTATGGCATTCCGAACTCCGCAGAATCCAGAAAGAGGCGCAGCTGGCTGGGATCAGGAAGGCAGAACAGAGGAACCAGAACCCCTGAGGTGGTAAATTTTCCCCAAAAGGACTGTTATTTTTAAAACACAGCCCTAAATCTTTCCAGGAAACCAAAGCAAAGCCAAGCTCACCCAGCAGGAGGGCGGAATCAGACTTCCCTTCCCTAACCAGACGTTTCAAATGAACTAGAAACGCTGCGAGGTCTGTCGCAGCCAGTTGCAACTTTTATTAAAAAAAAAATCACGTTGCGTGCTGAGAATCCGAGAAGAAGGGATGAGAACGGCGCGGCTTCAAAGGGCACAGAAAGGGAAGGGGGTTGCTCAGCGGCTACCTCTGGGAGCCTGCCCACAGCAGCATCAGGGGACAGAGATGGGGACCCCCACCCTTCGGTAAGAATGGAGGAATCCTCCCTCACCTGAAGCCCCGGATTCTGAGGAACTGTTACTGGGGTCCCAGCTCCCATTTCCTTGCCGCTCACCCAAAAGGCTCCGCAGAGTTCAGCCCAGTGGGGGAGGGGGAAGGGGCGCCACCAACTTTGCACGGGTTTTGCCACCACGGTTTGCAGAGGAGATAAAGAAAAGCCACCCACCTTGTCTCCTGTCCGGGAAGCGCACCTGGCCGGGCTGCGGGTGTCTGCCATAGCACAGGCCCCCGAGGGCCAGGAGCCGAGCGACCACCGAGAGGTTTGCGAGCCACCTCCCCTGGGCACATGGCATGATTCAGTTGTTGGGGAGAAGAAAAGTCACCGAGTGTTAGCTCTCAACTTAAGAAACTGAGTCCTCGCCTGTGGCCGAGCGGGGAGACGCCGGGGTGCATGGTCCAGGAGTGGGGCGGAGCGGCGGCAAAGCTGCCCAGAGCTCCCTTCGCTTTTTTAAGCCGAGAGGGGGCTAGTTACCTTGACTCCCCCTCCCTCCTCCAGAAAGGGGAGTGATCTCGGCTGACAGCCTCTGTTTGGTGCGGGGTGTGGAACGGGTCGGGGCGGGAGGGCCCAGCCCACCCCAGATCCCCACCCCTCTTTCCCCGCGCCCAGCCTCGCGGCCGGCCGGCTCTGCGCATCTTCCTCCGGGACTCCCACCCCCGCGCTCCTCCGCCCCGCCCAGGGCCGGGGAGAGCTGGCCAAATAGGGGAGCCCCGCCGGAGCCACCCTGGGCGGGACTCCCGGAGGGAGGCCCCAGGCCCGCCCCTCACCAGGCCCAGAGGCCGGCGGAGGAGGTGGAGCGCAGAGGTCGGGCGGAGGCACGGCCCTCCCCACCCTCCCAACCCTCCCCAGCTCAGTGCTGCCCCCTTTCCTCCCTGTTCTGAGCCCTTCCTAACGTTACTCTTAATGCCGAGACTCCCTCCCCAGCCAGACCCCTGCCAGACCTCTCGGGCATCCTCTTCCAGGGCAGGCTAGGAATCCCATTTCAAAAAATTAATAATAGGTCACTTTTCTCTTTACCGAGTCACTCAAAGGGAAACGGTCCAAGCTAATCTGCTAGTTTGACCCTGGACAAGTCCCTTCCTCTGTACAAAAGGTGTTCTGACCAAACCCTCAGGAGCCACTCTGAGTCTGCAGTTGCCGCTGGTGGTCTTCTACCTTTGTATAACCCCAGGCTTCCTACGCATCTCCACTCACCTGAAAGGACACCAGGAGAACAAAGGAAGTAAGCCAGCCCCAGAGAGGGTCAGGTCTTTCCCCAGGTCACCTGAGCAGGATGCCCCGAGGGGCGTCCGTTCAGAGGCTCACGCTTTACGTCACCCCTGAGAGAGCGCCGTACACGGGGGAGCTGGCCAGGCTTCCCGAGAATTTACTGGGATAAAATCCAGCCAAGACCCTGCACCTCTGGACTTGAGCGGGCCTCCTTACTCCATGCAGGAGGAATTTGGCCCGTGTGGGTTCTCCGTGGATTCCAGCCAACCATGTGTGTTCAGCAAGAGGTTTCGGGTATCAGCTCATCCCACCGGAGCTCGGGGCTCAGGGCTCCGGCGGCCAAATCGAAGCAGTGACGCAGTACAAGGTGGTCCTCACAGGCCCCGCCCGGGGGAAGGTCTGCAGAACTTCAGACTGAATGAGTACCTGCCACCACGTTTCCAGGTACGTGCGCTGGTTTCCCGTGGTTGCCATTACCAAGTCCCGTAAACACGGCCACTTCAAACAACACAAACTGATGATCTTCCAGCCCCAGGGAGTCAGAAGGCAGGGGGGCAGGTCTCCCTGGGCGAAAATCAAGGTGATGTCAGCGCAGCTGCATGCCTTGCTGGAGGCTCAAGGCGGGAATCTGTCTTCTCGCCTTTCCCATTTTCTAGAGTCTGCCCCGTTCCTCAACACGTGTCTCTCCTCGCCCACTGTCAAAGCCAGCCACGGCCAGTCGAGTCTCTCTTGTCACATCACCCTGTCACCATCTCCTTCCCCTCCCCTTTCACTTATAAAGACCCTCGTGATTACAGTGGGCCACCAGGATCCTCCAGGATAATCTCATCCTAAAGCGAGCTGATTCGCAATCTCAATTCCCCCTCAACCTCTATCCCCCAACGTGTAATGTAACATCCTGTGTGACGTCATCATGGGCCCGTCACAGGCCTGCAGGAAAGGGCCGGGGAATCAGTCATGTAGAAAACCAGGTCCGTGTGCTGCTTGACAGGCTTCAGGGAGAAAAACAGCATCACTCCTGTGAACGCTGCCAAAGATGCGTAGCCTGACTCTCGCTGAGAAGAAACAGTGGAACAATGGGAAGCGAGGGATAGTCTACAAAATAACTGGCTTTTCCTCTTCGATTGACCGTGAAAGGAAACTGAGAAACTATCCCAGATTAAAGGAGACCGAAAAGATATGGCCACCAAAGGCAGCCCAACTCTGAGTCAGATCTTTGATGGCAAAGGACGTTGTTGGAACAATCAGTGAGACTTGAAAGGGGACAGAGGACTGCGGGGCCCCGTGGTGTCCCCGCTGAGTTCCCGGTGGTGACGGCTGTGGCTGCGGTTGTGTCGAAGAATGTCCTTGTGTGTTGGAGGCACGCGTTTCAGGGTTTGGGGGGGAAGGGGGCGACTTTGTGCCCAGCTTGCTCTCAGAGGATTCCGAACACAAAATGCTCTTTGTTTAACTTCACTCCCAGCGATTCTGTAAGTTTTGAGATGGTTTCTAAATTTTAAAAAATCGTGTAACAATGTGTTCTCCTTCTTTAAAATAGTTTAGCACATGGCAGAGATGCTATAGAATTGGAAATTAGAGAAGCCCAATAACAAGAAGCCCAACAAACAGAAGGCTCTCTGAGCACCCAGGGTGCTCCCTGAGCACCAGGCTGAGCGTGGTGGGTGTGGCCACCATCAGACTGGCCCTGTGTGGGTCCTGAACCCCGCCGGCCCAGCGCCTTTATTTTATTCTGCCTCAAAGATCAAGTCTGAATTTAAAAAGAGTGTATCTACAGTTCCCAAGGAGAGGAAGAAATTAGGGATGAAAAGCATCAGGGAAACTATGAGTGCCACGGCCTTAACAGAAGAAAGTATTTCATTTATTCGCCCTGCACTATTGCCTGGCTGCCTACTCTGTCCACACATTAGGAATATAGCAATGGATACATAGTCAGAGCGCCTTTCCTCCTGCTTGGCCTGCTCTGGTTTGGGCTGCGGGAGAGAGAGGCGTGGGGAGAAACGAACACGTAAATATGCACTATGTGAGACAGTGGTGAGAACAATAAGCAGGCGGAGGGGGACGGGGAGTGACAGGGCCCGTGAGCTCCTGTTTTCTGTAAGGGATGCTTTTTAAGGAGCGATTCGCTGGCTCACACGGGAAGCAGGAGCGGGAAAGGAGTCCCGGCTCTGCAGACGCAAGTGCACGGAAGGAAAAATATGACGCGGAGACCAAACACAGAGTTCGTCCCAATGAACTCGGCTCACTAGTAAATGCAGCTCGCCGGCGTCCCTGAAACCTGACCTGATAGGGAGCCTCACGCGGAGGGCGGCGGAGGGGAGGGGTGAAAGGACCGAGGGACGTCCACTGCCCCACTTCACCACGCTCCTTGTATCGCTTTGGCCCACTGGGCTCGACCAGAGCCTGCGAGTGGCCTGGGTTGGGCTTCTCCTCCACGGAGGAGCGGACAGTGTCCTGAAGGGCCACGGCCCTGACATTTATGGCCGCTCTGTGGTGTCCTCCAGGGGTCCCCGAGAGCAGAACCTCCGCTGTGCCCCAGGAAAGTCTGAAGTGAGCCAAGGAGATCAGTTCAGGCAGCAAGAAGGACACGCCGTAACAGTCAGTACCCGCTTTTTTTCACTGTCATTGAGGTGCAATCACATACAATCAACTGCATGGGTTTAAAGTAGCAATTTTGTAAGTGTTGACATGTTCACACCTGTGAAACCATCACCATCATAAGTGTGTCTGTGTGTGAGTGTGTGTGCATTTCAAAGCAGAAGTTTCCTCCTGCCCCTGCTTGCCTCGCCCCCAACCACAGGTAGCCGCTGTCCTGCTCTCTGTCCCGGGAGATTGGAGAGCATTCCTGGAATTTCCCACAAGTGGAGTCGTCCAGCAGGTACTCCCCTTTGTCTGCCTTCTCTCACTCAGCAGTATTATCTGAGACTCATGGATGTTTCATTTGTCAGCACTTTGCTCCTGTTTATTATTTCTGCATAGTAGTCCAGTGTATAGATTTACCACAACGGGGAACACGACGGGGAATCATCCACCTTGTCGCTAACTTACCTGTTGACCCCTGGGAAAGTGGTGCAGAGAAAACTGGACACCCACCTAAAATCAGGCAGATGGGTGCACACTACTGACTCATGTTAAAGGTCTCTTCTTGCATCCGACGAAGCAAGGCTCCCACGTCCGACAACGGCATTTCAGGGGACCGTACGTGTTTCTCTTCAAGGTAAGGTAACTTTAAAACTTACACATCGAAATGATCTTTAAAGACTGGCTTTGAAGTTCACCCCGGATTAAGATAAAATGTTTTTATGGCTCCATAGAGTCTCAGCAGAGCTGGCCCCCACAGCCAACCCGGGATTAGGTTATCTCCACGGCCAGGAGACGAGCATTCCCAGCGCTTTTATTCTCCAGGGCACAGGAAGCCAGACTCGGTGCTCGGAGACCCTTTCCTGAGAGCCGGGGGACGGCGGACAGAGGGCCAGGTGCCTCTGCCGACGCCTCACCCTCCTCGGCTGTGCCTTCCCAACGCGCCTGCCATCGTCACCTCCTTCGCTGCTTCATCCCCCTCCGAGTGCTGTAGATAGCAGTGACTCCACGCTGTCCTGCGAAGTCCTGCGAAATCTGTTTTTTCAGATTTTAGTTGTTTGCCTTTTAGAGGGGGGGAGGGAGGGAGAAAGAGAGGGACAGAAGCATCGATGTGCTGCGAGAGAGAGACGTGGACTGTGGCCTCTCGCAGGACTCAGCCTGGGACAGCATGGCAACCCAGGCACGTGCCCCGACGGGGAACGAACCAGCGGCCCCCCAGTTCTCAGGCCGGCACCCAGTCCGCTGAGCCACAGCAGCCAGGGCTAGTGCTGCTGACTCTCCCCCACTCTCCCGACGGGCCTCGGAGAGCAAAGGCGTGTGCTGGCTCAGTGCCCTGCTCCCTGCAGTGCAGCAGCAGCTGTGATCCATCCCCTGAAGGTGGTGTGTGCATGGCAATGGAACCGGATGGGGCCTGTGGAGGCTGCTGTGTGAAAATCAAGGACCCGGGGTGTGTTTGTCAGGTGCGTGGGGCAGTCCGTGAAGGGCTGGCGGGGAGAGATGGCATTGCCCAGTGGTGAGTCAGGGCGTGGGCTACTGAGCTCACATCAGACAGCGAGGTTGCACTTAATGCATCTTAGGACTTGTTATGATTGACTTTGCACTTGATTATAAATGTCAGAGACTGTGTTATATTCATTTCTGCCTTTCTCTCAGAGATAAAAACGGTAGATGAATATTTGATCAGAGGAGCCGTGGGGGTGGGGCACTTGGGTGGGGAGTGATCTACTTTGCAGCCTAACGAAGACGCCCCTGTATTTCACACTCCATCTGACCTTGGGAAATAGATCCTGGTTTTAGTGTCGGACCCTTCCCTCCTCTCTTTGTCCTCGGGGATAAAATAGACTCCTTTTAGACTTGCTTAAAGCAAACGTAACTCTCTAAATCACCATCGCTACAGCAAGAAGAGGTTCGCTAACATCGACCCAAGGGACACTGGTTGCCACAGAAACGCTGTGTGACCTCAGCAGGAGGTGGGGCATTAGCCACTGCTCAGGGGACGATGGGGGCCTTCTGGGCACCCCCCAACTCCGCCCCACAGTTACACGTGGTGCTGGCTCCAACATGTGCTCTTGGAATATAGCCAAAAAAAGGAACCAATGGCAGGCGCTCCGCTGGTGGGTATTTGTAATAAAGTGGGACCAAAATCCCAGTTTTATTGAGGGAGAGGGGATACGGTATGTATAATTTTATTCAAAAGATCTATTTGTCTATAAAGAATATGGACCTTGAGATCCACGAGGCAATGTTTCGTCAAGAGCTCACGCCACAGGCCAGCAGCTGAAAGTGCCGTATCTGCCTTCATCTGCGATGAACACCAGATGTGTCTTCACTGGAACATTGAAGCAATGTGGCTTGACGAAGCTGTTGTGGAGACACCCCCCAACCCAGTACAAACGGGTCACAAACATCCAGCCCAAGAGACTCCCACTGTCAACCTCGATGGGGGTACCGAAAGGCAATGCGCCCTTTCAGCTTACACAGTTGAACACTAATGGGTGCAGTACATGAAATAATGGTTTTCAGATGATGGACAAATGGCAGCGCAGGACCACAACCCCAGAGAGAAGGCAAAACAGTGGTGTGAGCCCTGCAGGAGCCAGGCTTGCTGCCTGGCGAGAGTTTCCAGCTTGCCGTGCAGGGAGAGGGACCGCAAGCAGCTCAACGGTGTCTCTGAATTGAGGGGACAGTTACGCCAACGTTGCTAGGAGTTTGCAGAACAGATTCTGAAAGAGGGGAGACCTGCCCGGGCAGGAGAGAGCTGCAGACACAGAGGGAGTTTCAGACATTTGCAGCGGGCCCCCTCGAGCCTTCAGCTGAGCATCGCTCAGCCCATGCACGGAGTAAACCGTCTGCTGCAGGAGAAGAGAGACAACGCCAGGAAGTTTCCTGGGGGATGGTTCCAGGGGTCACCGAGAGCCAGGAAACTGGGAGAGAGCTTGCAGTGCACCGGGCGTCGGAAGGACAGAGCCCCAGGTGGGACCAAAATTAGACCTGGAATCAAGGCTGCCCTGGTCTCAGCTGACAATGCTGAAAAGCAAGGCTTCATTCAGAAGGACCAAACTCTTTATAAGTAACTTAAATGTGACTCAAAACCAAATGTAGGCATATTTGAAGAGCACAACAATATTGAACACCTGACAAGGCAAAATTCGCCATGTGTGTCATTGAATTAAAACAAAAAGGGCCAGGCATGCCAAGAAGCAGAGAAACACAGTTTGAAATGAGGAGAAAAGTCAGTCAATAGAAACAGATAGGACCGGCAGATGAGGATATTTTTTTAAGCTATGATAGTTAGATTTTATAGGTTTAAGAAGGTAGAAGAAAGTATGATCATGTGAAAGAGATATAAAAATACCCACGTCAAACTTCTAGGGTTAAAACAGAAAACAATGTCTGAGATGAAAACCACACTACACAGTATTAAGAGCTGATTGGACACTGCAGAAGAAAATGTTAGTTAACTTGAAGACGCAGGAACTACACACAATGAAACACACAGATAGAGACTAAATGTTTTTAAAAACCCACTGCATCAGCGAGCTGTGAAAAAACCTCAAGTAGCTTAATACCCACAAGGACGAAATTTGCAAAAGGGTTGAGGGGGAAGGAAAACACTAAACCGACAGAGTGGGTTGTGCGATTCTTCTGCGTCTGCTCACAAATAAACGTGTGTGGCAGACCTCTCTATGAGACGTGCATCTTTGAAGCCTGGCAAAGGTGGCGGGGAAGGGACCACGATCACCCACCTGGGACAGAGGTGGGAGTGGGAAGAATGGAGGGGCCAGATCTCTGACTTGTAGAGGTCTGGCCTCTGTGGGAACGCTGCGAGGGCCCCTCCGATCCCCAGGAAGTGAGCAAGGAGACGAATGGAAATGTTGACTCCAAGCTGACCATGAAGCAACGAGGAGAGCTTAGGAACAGATGCTCCCATTTCGTCCCTGATTGTCACCAGCAAGCCTAGAATTAACCGGTAGTTAAGATGACCCATGCCATCCCGTCCCCACCAAAAACAAACAAACAAAAAAACAAACAAACAAAAACAGGGAATCTAGGACCACAGTTTGCAGCCTTGGCCGCAGGCAAGAATTATCCTGGGAACTCTGCAAAAATAATACTCAGTTCTCACTCCACACCTGTCCAACCAGAATTCCTAGCGGGGAGAAGGCACAGAATGTGTTCAGGCTCCTCCAGCCCTGCTAAGGCTGCTAAAGAAACAAAGCATCAGTAGGTTATTCTGCCACAGTTGGTTAGAGCGGGGTCCCGGAGATGGAAGGGTTGTGGGTTCAATTCCCGGTCGGAGCACATGCCTGGGGTGCAGGCTCCATCCCAGTCGGGGTATGTATGAGAGGAACTGACAGATGTTTTTCTCTCTCACATTTCTCTCTCTCTCTCTCTTCCCCTCCCTTCCCCCCTCTCTAAAAGCAATGAAAAAATTGTTCTCGGGTGACGAGTCAAAAAACAAGGATGACTAATGGGGTGACGGCAGTGCTGTTCATTGGGCATGAGGGATATTGCAGCTGGTGAAGGGAAGATGACAGCTGTCATTCAGTAGAAGGTGGGGCCAACCTGAGAAGGCCCCGCATTCATGTTTAGTTGGTGTGAGCAAGCTTAGCCGTAGAAGGTTAAAAACTTTTACATATCGCCCTACCTATTGATCAACCTCTGCCCCAAGCTCCTGGAGTAACCCCACCCTGGGCTGCTCTGCTCCTCTCTGGAGACCACCCCCCCATCCTCCCAGGATTTAGTGGCTGGAAGGTGAATCCCCAACACAGGTGAATCCCCTGGGCTGGGGGTGCTACAGATTTCTGCCCTCATGTTGAACGTATCCATTCTCCTTCCTTTGGCATTGATTTGTCTTTCTCTCATACCTTGAGTTGGAAGCTGAGCTCACTAATGTTTAACCCCTTTTCCTTTAAAAAAGTGTGCACTTATAGGCGTAAATTTCCCTCTAAGCACTGCTTTCATTGCCTCCCACAAAATCTGACATTTCCTATTTTATGAGGATTTACTTTAAATTGTGTGATTTACTTTATAACATCCTATAAATGTTAGTTCTTCTTTCATCCTGGGTTGTTGAAACCGTGTTCTTAATTTTGAAACATTCGAGAACTTCTCCCTCTCATTCCTTCAGTGACTCCTAGTTTAATTCCGCCGTGCTCAAAATGCTTCCTCTGTAGGACTGCGGTCCTTTGATATTTGTTGAAACTTGATTTTGGCCCAGCACATGGCCTGTTTTGGGGTTTACACTCTTAAAGAAAGTGTGCATTTTCTGGGTTTTGAGAACAGAGCGTGGAGCTTACCTGAGGGCGTGCCCCTTCCAGGGTTTCGCCAGAAAGCCTGGACTATTTCCTTTTTCCTCTCTGCTTGACAAGGCTTGAACTTTGACCTCTGTTGCCCCCTCCCTGTGGAGTTGTTGCAATATCCTCTCAGCTGGGTAACCCTTCAAATCCCAGCTTCCGCTGGATGTCGGTTGTGACAATCGGCCACCCTCCTGGAGCCTTTAAGATGCCCCCAGTGGTTCTCGCCCCCTCGTCACCATATTATTGTACAGCTCCCCTCTGTTTGAGTGTGGACTGGACTTACTGACTTCTCTGTAAAGAACAGAACGCAGCAGAAGCAACATGTCTGATGCTAGGTTATAAGAAGACTTCAGCTTTCATGCTGAACTCTCTCTCTCATCACTCACCCTGGTGGACAGTAACTGCCGTTCTGTGCATTAGCCCTGTGCGGAATTCTGCCCGCTGAAAGACTATCGGCAGCCCTGTGAGGAGCTTCCAGGCAGCCTGCTCACCCTGCCGCCAAAGCCTTTGTCCAGATAGAACCACAGCCCTGCCCGACAGGCAGACTGCAGCCTGGTGGGCGACCACAATCCACGGAGCCTCGGCTGCACCCGGGTTCGTGACCTCCAGAAACGGTGAGATGATAAAGGCTAGTCGTTTCACACCACACGTTTCCACACAAATTGCTGTTCATTAAGAGATAACCAACAGAAAGAGATGAAGAAACGATGAAAAGAAGATGAATTTAGGACTTTTTTCAATTTGGGGGGATTTGTGTTTACTCTTGAGGACAGGCTAACAGGACCTGCTAGACTGGGTTAGATTAGGTGCAAGCGGACATGAGAAACAAGGAATTACTCTCGGGTTTAGCTTGACCATCTAGGTGAACAGTAAGGCCGTTTCCTGAGACTCAGAAACCTGATGGAAGACCAGCTGCCAGGCAGAACTCTCCAGCAGCAGTTAGATGCAAAGTCTGGCGTCCTGAGGATTAGAGGCTAGAAACCAGGTTTGGAGTAATACTGCTATCAGCTTTGCTGGCTGTGAGCAGTAGGTGAGATAACACAGACAAAAGGTTTTGCACACTGCACGGAGTTGTTATCTGTAGTTGGTAGAATTGTATCCCCCTTCTCCCCCTAAAAAGACATGTCCAAGTCCTAGCCCCTGGCACCTGTGAACGTGACCTTGTTTGAATAGAGGGTCTTTCAGATGTAATTGAGTAGGATGAAGTCACACTGAGTTAGAGCAGACCCTACTTCAATGGCTAGTGTCCTTATAAGGAGAGGAAACAGAGGCACAGAGACACAGAGAGGAAGGACACCGTCACCTGAGGACAGAGGCAGAGACGGGAGTGCTGTGGCTGCAGACCAAGGATTCTCCTCAGAACCATCAGAGGTGAGCAGGGACATGGATGCTTCCTGCCTCTGAGTCTCCGAAAGAAGCCGACTCTACCGGCACCTCGATTCTGACTTCCAGCCTCGGGAATGGTGAAAGCATAAGCCTCTGTTCTTTTAAATCATCCAGTTTGTAGTAATTTGTTACAGCAACCCTGGGAAAATAATACAGAGTCAAAATAGCTGTGTAATGTGAATGGTTATCATTGCTTCTATTATTATTCATATTAGAAGTATCATTGTTGTTGTTGTTGTTGTTGTTGTTATAGCTCCACACACCTAACACTTTGCACATAATAGGAACTCAGGTCCTACTTGTGGTGGAATGAAAGACTGTGCTATCTGTATTCTGGCAGTGCTGGCTGAGGGGCACATTGGCTGAGTCAAGGTGCTGGCTAGCGCTCCAGGCCCTGCAGACCTCAGGAGCACGTGGCCCTCCTAGCCCAACAGTGCAGAAAGGTCACCTGTCACACTTACATGTGGTTTTAGTGAAATTCAGCAGGACCCCCTCTCTTCCTATGCTTCTAATCCCAGGCTGTGATAACCCATCACTGGACATTAAACCAACCATCATTGAACATTAAAAATTACTTAATTTTTTTTTAACATGGAGAGCCAGAAAATGATAGAAGTTCAAATGTCCCCAAACTTGGGGAAAACCTAGATTCGTGGGCATCTTTCCAGCCCCACTGAGAAGCAGAAGCTCTGGGGCTGGGAGGGGCTGCAGGCGCCCTGGCCGACTCTGGTGTCACCTGCCCAGCACCTGTCCTCCAAGTATCTGTGAATCACAGGTCCTCCCACATACAGATGAGGAAACTGAGGCAAAGGGCTTCCAGGGTATGTCCCAGACTCCTTGTTTTTCTGCAGCACCTGGAAATATTAGAGAGAGAGATAGGAATTTAATAGAGACATTACTAGTAAAAAATGAAGTGAAAAATGACCTTGAAGTTGAGGCTATTAAAACAGAGATAAGCGGTGTCCACAGAAGCAGCCTGTTGATTGGAGAGCTGAGCTTTTCCATATTAGAGCTGTTCAAAGGAGGTGGTTTGGTTTGGTTTTGGTTGGGGGTTTTTTTGCTTTTACTAAGTCCCTGGCGCCCCCTAGCGGGCACGATAAGCAGTCCAGATTCCACAGCAAAGCATGTTCTCTATTTGAAACTGTTCTGCTTTGGAATCAAGATTATTTCCATTTTCCTTCATATGTTTTTGATAACATGTTTCTTTTTCACTAAGTTTTTTTCCACATCCTCTGATTTAAAGTCACCACCTCTTTGTCTTGTCAGTAAAGTCGTGAGCCCATCAGGACCGAGGACAATTATCCTTAAGAAATTTTGTCTCATTTTAGTTCCAGACAGTGAGAAAAAACATTTCGAGTTCCTTTAAGTCTACCCTTAAAAGTGTAACTTACACTAGAGCAGTTGAGCAGTCATTGAAATAAACCGCGATTTGGGAAGTAATTAAAATGATTTACACGAGTTCCCTTTGCCCAAAGGAATGTAGAAGATTCCTTAGAACTTACTTCCTTTTGGTCTGAAAAACACCAGGTAAGGAGTTATTATCATAACAGTAGCGGAAATGGGGAGCTGGTGATGCAAGACAGCCCTGTGCAATCCTCCAGCCCAACTGCACCCAGGCGAAGCGAGTGCAAGTGTGTGTGGGTCACCTGTTTGTTGACGAGCGCTGGGCTGAGAGCTAGACAGGTGGTATCTGATGTCTGTGGGTTCGACTCACCGATTTTATGCTCCGTGTAGCATATGTCCTCAGAATATACCAAAACAGAGGGCAGCGCTTGGATCTTTGAAAATCCTGACAGTCAGCCCCCAATTAGAGTGGCCAGCTCATTAAAGAAGGCAAAGAGGAGTTTGCGTTGGTGTGTTCACGAAGAGCCCATCATCTGATTTAGGGTCTGAGCATCAGAAGAAGCTACGACCATTGCTCTAAAAAAAATGGGCAGAAGATCGTGTATTGTTAGAACCACACTCCATGAATGAAATTTCAAAGACAAAGGGGGAGTGAGGCAGGAAAAAAAAAATCTGACACGTTTAGGAACAAAAAGGAAAAAGGGATCGCAAATCAAAGCAGACTTACTCTAGCAACATAGGAAAATAAATGCTGGGACCATTTCCTCCTGAAACTTGGAGGAAGGAAAGGAGAGTTGGCCGGTGGGCTCCACCTGCTGCCCACCTTTCGCTCCTCCCCCGCGGCCGGCGCGGTGAAGTTCAGCACCTCGGAAAGCGCCCCCTCTCGCCCAGGGTTTACGCATGCTCCTTGGGAGCCCGCAGCCTTGGCTTTGCGCGGGCGCGTGTAACTCCTGTGAGCATCTCAGGCAACTCAACTCGCCCGGAGTTGACAGCCGCGGAGAGACTGAGACGCCGAGGCAGCGAGGGCGACATCGACAGACCTCCAGAGAGTCAGAGCGTGGTAGACGGGTCTCTCCTTTGTCTCTTTCTCTCAAAGAACAGAAACCTCGTCCCAGCTGGAGAAACCAACAAAGGTATTTATTTGAATGGGAAGGAGCGGGCCACCAGTAGCGGTCCTGAGCGCAGGATGGGCTGTGCGCTGGTGCCCAAATGACAGCGGGGAAACGCAGGGGGAACGTGTGAGTAGTGCAGCAGGGACCCGCAGACTCCCATCTCGGCCCCAGAACCCTGGCTCGCCGACCGTTCGCCCGTGTAGCCGCGTTCCTCTGCTCTCGAACTCCCTCCCGAGCAGAAGCTGAGCGCAACTCCGCGCGCCGAAGGGCGCACTTGGCACCGTTCTTAGGCTCTGTCTTCAGTCGCTGCTTTGAAAGCTCCGAGGTATGCCATGCGCTCTCGCCCTGGAACGGAACCCCGGGCGATCTGCACTCCCTTAGGTCTTAGGTGGGGACCCCAACTCATCCTTTACTGCCTCGTGCGCCGCGAGTTCCGCAAGGTGCTCAGGAGCTCATCGGGTCGCCTTTGCTCACTAGCCTGCGCCCCTTCACCGCCACCACCAAGCGGAGGATCAGGGGCTGCAGGCCCTGGCGCCTCTCGGTCCCGCTGCCGCTGCCGAGCCCGACCTGCCCTCCTACCCGCCTGGAGTGGTGGTCGACAGTAGGGGGCGCTACGACTTGCTTCCCTGAAACTCTGCCTACTGACTCAGGTTGAGGCCTAGGGGGCGCAGTCTCGGCAAAGTGGCCCTGCCTGAGTGCAGGGGGTGGTGTGGGGATGGGGGGAGGGAGGCAGGAATCAAGAGGGGGCGGGGCGGCGCGGGGCGGCGCGGGGCGGCGCGGGTGGGGGGTGGGCAAGGATGGGGAAGAAGCGTGGAGGGGCAGCCTGAGAAAAGGCCAGGGGGCTTTCTCGGAGAGGGGAGGCTTCGGATCCAGGAGGAGAGAGGAAGCTGACGAAGGAGCCCAGACCAGCATGGCAGGGCCTGACCACCAGCCTCTGTCCCTTCCACGTGCACCTTGTCCTCTTCTCCTTGCCTTAGGCAGTCGGCGCTGGGAGTAGGGCGGGGGCGGGGTGGGGTGAGGTCGCAGAAGCAGAGAAGGCATCAGGAAAGTAGAGAAATTGGGGCCCGAGGTAGTGGGGCTCAAGGACACGCAGCTTAGACTACTGAGCGCATTTATTCCAGCGACTTTTATGGAACCTGTGAGAGGGTCCTCTAGGTGCGTCCAGCCGCGGAGCCGACCACACCACCTTTCCTCTGCGCCTCGGGCGGGGAGACGGCTGCGAGCCGAGGACTGGCTGGCGTGGCCGCTTCTGCAGCCTCGAGTCTGGGGGCAAGAATTTTTTTCGCAGTTGAGAGAAAGGAGTGATAATCTCCGCCCCCAGGAGAAAAGCACAGAGAGAGAGGCACCTCCTGCGGGGCCATTGTACGGTTTATCGTCCGGGACAGGGCGAGGGGCTCACAGGGAGCCCGGCCAGGACTCCGCACGACCTCCGAGCTCAAACGTCGCCGGGCAAAGCACTCGTATCCAGCCAGCAAAAGCCGGGGAGCTGGAGTCACCGAGCAAGCAAGCGGAGGCAGCGTGTCTGCAGGGACTGAACTGAGACCATCTCAGGCTACTGCCCCTAAAGGGAAGTGGGGGCTCCCTGCTCACTCAGAGACGAGCGGAAGTGAGTGTGTGCGCCGCGCTTGGGAACCCTGGGCACCCGGTTCTCCGGAGACCCCTGTGGGCGCCTGGGGACACTGCACTCCAGTCTGTGCCCTGCGGACAGGGAGCTTGAAAAGGTCTAAGTAGACCCGCTACTGGGAGTGGGGCCTTTGAATATTCAAGTGCTTGTATGAGGGAGAGGGGAAAGGGGGGAGAACATGCCCCAGCTCCCCTCCTCCTCCCAGTAGCCCACCCAGCGTTCCACCTGAAAAGAGTCTCTGCTTGTAGTAAAGACCACGCCTTGCAGTTGGCCAGACGTGACTACTTTTGACCACTTGGTGGCCCAGGTGGGATGGCCCTCAGCTGTAGGACACCCTCCCAGCTTGCCCCATCATCTATTTCAAAATCTTCAAGGACCAGAAGAGACCTTGGAGGATGGATCAGGAAATAAACAGTGAACTCAGGAAATGATCCCATTTCCAGGCCGTGCAGAGGCCACGGACAGGCAGGCAAGGCAAGAAAGGCGGCGTGTCGCCCTTTCTTTTGTAATGCCGAGTGCCGTGTCCCATGGGGTCCCTGGGCCCATCACCATCCCACCCTGTGGGGTGAGGAGCAGGAGTTTGCCCGAGTCGGTCATGACCTTGCTTCTGTAAGTTCGATGATGTGAGGGGGGAGTGGGGGGTGGGAGGGAAGACTTGGGAAGACACAGTGGTTTGACCCTCCACCCTCCCAAAGGGACGAGGGACAACTTCCTTTGGGAATGAATACACCGACAGAGTGCAGCGGGACCTGCACTCTGGGTGGGTGGCAGAAGATAAGGAGCGTGAGGGTGGAGGGGAGGAGAGCGGGGCTCAGAGGTCACGTGAAACAACAGCACGCTCAGGTTTGAGAAGACAGCGCCCCTCGCCCCTCGGTCTGGGAAGAATCAGGGATCTGGAGACAAAGCCTGGCATGCGAGCACCAGCACGAGGCAGGAAGGGGTGCCCACTTCGGTGTAAGCCCCGCCCTTCACCAGCCCCTTCCCCCGCCTCCCCCCACACAAAAGAAGTGGCAGGAAAACATGGGCATTCCAGGTGTCCAGGCTCAGCACCGCCTCAGTCCCAGGTATGGTAACTGAGTCTCGGCAGAGAGCAGGCTCCTAAAATGATAAGGAGGCGATCAAGAAAATCTCAGCAGCCACCTGCAAACCCGAGGAGCAGCCGCAGCGAGAGGAGGATGAGGGAGATGAGAAGTGTGGTCTGAGGCTGGTGGAGAAACTGGGGAGGAGGGGGAGGCGGCGGAGGCGGCAGCGCAGGGACAAGGGATGCGCTCTCTGGCTGCTGTGCTCTTAGCCTGGTGCTGCCCTGGTGCTTGATTCTCAGAGGACTCTGCTCTGCCCGCCCCCCATCAGCACCCCTCCCCACAGGGCAAAGGGTCCCCAGGGGGCCTGGGCCCCACCCACATTTGAGATTGTGCTCCTGGACCTAGGAGCTCAGAGTTCCCCACCTAAATGGCCTAGAGTCTGTTCACAAGGCTTCCTGGGTTCTTTCTTAGTCCACCCTCCAGAGGGTGGACCTCACCCGGGAGTCTCTGCACCCTCAGGTGTGAGGAGGGGTGGCTGAGAGGGGCTGTGCGCAGGTGAGGTGTAGGAGGTGGGGAGCGGGGGATGCCAGGGTGCACACAAGCTCTCACCGCGCTGCCCTGAGCAGAGGGTATGAAAGGAAGGGCGGGGCTGTGGATGTGGGCCCCCCTTGGCAGGCCCTGCTCTGGCCCTGCAGCGGTACGAGAGAGAACCCAGACCCTCCCCGGGACCAGGCAGAGCACGCTTCCTGTCCTCAGCACCACCACCCGAGACAGTGGCACTGCAGGGCCCGGCCACGCTGACACCCACCTGCCCTGCCACATGCGAGGTCAACAGAAGCAGTAACATGAACCCCAATGTCTCTGTTCCCCAAACTGCTCATTTCCTTTCTCCGAGTTCGCACTGTCACTCAAGGTCTTGGTAAATTACAAATTTGTCCGAAGCAACGACTGCACAGCCAGACTCTGAGACGAGGCAGGAAAAGAGCCCAAGTGTGTTTTAAACTTACATAGCCATGTGGTCCCTGCCCCGCTCAGGCACACCTGGGGCTGTGTAGAGAGATGAGAAGGGCTGGGGCAGGTGCAGGCGTAGGGAACAGGGTGGGGAGCCTTTAAAATAGTGACAACAGCTGTCGCTGGCCTCCAGGCTGAGTGCCGCGGAACCTGAGTGCTGGGGTTCAAAGCCCAGCTACGCAGAAGCTGTGCGGCCTCAGAGGAGTTAGGTAATGCCTCCCTGCCTCGGTCTCCTCGTCCACGAACTGAGATCAGCAGCAGCCTCCACTCCCGAGACCGCTGTGTTGGAGTGGGTGGGACATTTGGGGGAGCGGCAAGCACTCTCTCAGTGTCATGTACTATTATTAAAGGTCACAATGCTCTGAGGCAGGAACCAACACCCCGAATGTACAGTGCGCCTTGGGGACACTCAGCAGTCTGCTGGGGAGCAGCCAAGCCAGGATGCAAACCCAGCCCAGCTCTAAAGCCCACGGTCTGTCTGCCCATCCCAACTGCGCTGCCTCTGCGGGCTGCTGACGGCCTGGTCGGCGAGAGGCAGTGGGCGGGGGCGGGGACAGCTGGTGAGCAACGTCTTCGGCTGGAGAAGAGAAGACCGCGGGAGATGGGGGGCTGTTTCTAGGTGGGGGGGCCTTCCCGTGGGCTCCAGAGCACGGGACAGAGGTGCAGGCCAGAGGGAAACACGTTCGCTGTGTCCGTGACACGAGTGGTCGTGAGGTGGTCGGTGCTGCAGCACGGAGATGCTCCAGCAGACTCGCGAGGACGTTGCAAATTAACATGAATTCAATGTGAGCGAATCCATGTCCTACAATCAATCACCAGCAACGTTTTGAGTACTGGTGTGTTTGATTTAAAAAAATATATATGAACCCCTGACTATATAAGACCCCTGGTTAAGACAAGACACCACATCATGGAGTAAATCCAAGGTCGTGTGTACAATTAGGGTCGTGTGTACAATTAGTCTGCTTCTCAGGTGTCCCGGAGACCTTACCCTTGGCCACCAGTGAACAGGGGCATCAGAGCCCAGTGTCCCCTGAGCCCCACGATGCCAGAAACCCAGGTCTGCTGTGCAGAGGGCTGGGGGAATGTGAGGGGCCAGCACCCTGCTGCGGCTGACCTGGTGACACCGGGTAGACAGACGGCAGACCCCGAGACTGCACAGCCGGAGAAGAGACCAAGGAGCACCGCAGAAAAGGACCGCACCTTGGAACTGCCCTGCATTCCACCGCATCTGAGGGTAGGGAACGTGTCTCTTTATTGACCTAATCCACGTATCTCACAAAGACAGCCACGAAGCAACAGCCAATCAGCGCTGCCAGGGAGGCGGTGAGCACCACGACGGCGACGCTGCCGGCCAAGTTGACCAGAAAGCCCAGGCCCCCTCCGACCAGCACCTGAGCCAGCTGCACCATGCAGGTGAGGGTGGCGCAGTCCAGGCCCTGCCCTCTTCCGCTGCCATCCGGGCCCCCTCCCTGGGCCTGCTTCCTCTGCAAGGGAAACACAGGGACCGCACGTGACCCACTCAGAACTGTCCTTCGGGCCGAAGCTGGCGGCCTTCCTGTGAAGACCCCGAGGGCACACGCTCCCGGCCGGCTGCGGCTGCTCAGCCCTCGGCCGCCGCAGCGCAGGGGCGGCCGCAGCACAGAAACCAGGCGGCCTGCGACCCAGCTTTACGCGCATTGGCGTTTGGACGTCCTGCTGTTTTCACTGGTCCCAGCATGTTATCTTTCTATTGACTTTTTTTAAAAAACCATTTTGAAGTTCTGAAAGAATTCTTTGTTCACTAGCAGTCTACAAAAGCAGGCGGATGGCCACGTTAGCCACGGAGACAGTTTGCCGACCCCGACCCAAGGTCGCCGAGACGCCCCGCCCCTCACCCCAGGCGGCCCTCCCCAGCGGCTGGAAAGTCTGAAACGTACCATCAACACCCGTGGGAGTTAAATGGTTAATGTATGTAAAATCGTCTCTTCCTTAGAGGTCAATAAATACAGCCTAGTAAAAACCCCGTAAACAGCCCACTCCTGTCCTCCCTCAGTGTTGAAAACTCAAACATTGTTAGGAGGATGTGGAATCGCAGATATACGTGAGAGAAGCGACACAAAAAAGGAATCCAGCCTTTCCGACTACGGCTGACGTTGGGCTAGTGCATTAGTGCTTGATGTGGGTCTGAGCTGTGCGATAATGTTGCCATTTACTGGGTCCTTTCACATGTTACTTTGTTTCGTCGTTCTTACCACCTTTCATTCTTACCACCTCCCGAGAGGCAGAGATTACCATTATCCCCGTGACCGTAATCGTACTGACGGCCGTGTCTGAGTCTTTGCGGGTGCTGGTCAGGCAGTACGCTCAGCAGAGCACCTGCAGTGTCTTGTTTAACTCTCTAACGGCTGTCTAAGGCGGGCATATTATTCCCGTTTGCCTGGTTAGAAACCTGAGGCTCTGGGAGTTGGAATGCTGATGCCTATGCTATTAAGGAAGAAAAAAAACATTGTGCCAAAAGGTGCATATTATCCTTTGACTATAAAGGAACATATAAGAAAACATTCATATTGCTTCATTTTCATTAAAAAACACTGGAAATATAAACAAAAGCCTAAGAGGGGTTACGTGTAGGGGTCGGGGGAGGCGGGAAGAGGGTGGAGGGAGGGTGGACGGGGCGGGGGGGTGGGGAGAGCCACTTCCCGATGCCCTGTGCCGCACACCGCTGTGATTGGGGCACCGTGTGACTGACTATATTGCCTCTGGGAGGTGACATCGGGCCGTATTCAGTAAATCAGTGAAGAACGGCCAGTGGCACACAGCACTGAGGGGGGAGGCAGCATCTGGCCCAGGCTCCTCTGAGTGCAGCGCTTCCGTGTTTCTGCCCCAGCACCACCCGACTCTCTCCTTGGAGGGACAGGTCTCTAGGACAGCTGTCTCTCTAACAGCAAAGCCCCCGCATGCACTGCAGCCCTGGGGGCAGGGCTGGCCAGGGCCTGGGGACAGCTACCACTCTGGTGCGAAAGGTGTTCACTCCCGGCGCAACTCTGCCCTGCCACAGCGCTGGCCAGGCCAGACCGGGGAGAGAAGGCCAGCCCTGCGGCCCCGCGGACGTGTGCTCAGCGCTTTTGCAGTTTCAGGCTGAGCAGGGCCAAACGCCAAGTTATCTCCCTAGTTTTCACACCACTGCTCCAGTTAAGAGGCTGTAAGCCTACTTTCATGGGGGGAAGGTTGAGTGTTTTGGTAAGAGGATGTGATCGTCTTAGCACAGAAGTCCCCAGCTGAGTGCTCTGTCAGGGCGGTCTACGGCCTGGTCCCTAGCCTGAGCACCAGGTGGAGGTGGAGATGGAGTGGGGCCCCCTCGGGGCAGCTGGTGGGGGTGACCTCCTGCGACCAGCTTGCCTCTGTGCACACAGGGTCTGACTGACTAGCGGCTGGACTCCTGAGGAAATTGTAGCCTGGGCATGTCCTACCCTCAACCAGTGACCCCCAGAAATCCTGCCGTGGATTCTTGCAGTAGTTGGGGCCCCAGAAATGCCACAGGTGCCCTGGATATGTGGGGCACTTGTCAGGAACCCCAGGTTCCCCTTCTGTGTCTCGGTATGATTGTGGGCTGACTCCTCCGCATGACCGAAGTCCCCTTGTCCTAACCCGACAGATGGGAGCCATCGCACCTGGCCTAGTGCTTGCTCCCAGGGGCACAGGGCCCCAGAGGAAGGAGAGGGGTGCTGGGCGGGTGGCCGTGGCTTGGCCAGACCACCGCCCACATCTGGCTGAGTACCTCAGTGCTGCTCTCTCAAGAACCCGTATTTCCCAGCTCTGCCCTACACCTTCCTACCAAATGCCCCGCCCTCTGGTGAGTCCAGAGTCACCCAGTGCAGGTGCCCATGGCCCACCTGCTCCTTCTGCTCCTCGCGGTGGTACTCAGCCATGAGGTTAAAGGGCACGGTGTACAGGGTGCTGGACATCACGCCAAACGAGGCGCACAGCACCAGGGTGGAGTGGACATTCGGGAAGAGCCCGATAAGTCCCGTCCCCAGGCCGAACAGCAAATACCCCGTGAAGTAAAGACCCTTCAGTCCGACGAAGGACACCAATGCTTTCTGAAAGTCTGTGGGAAGAAGAGAGGGAGACATTACAGCTGGCAGAGCCTCACAATGCTAATAACTTCACACAGTCCCTGCTTTTGAAGGTTCACTTTTTTTTTTCCCCAAGGGAGTCTTCTTTTGATACTGAGAAAGGGACTAAAGACCTTCCTCATCAGTACGTGACCCAGTAGTGGTCATGCCCTCCCTGTGCCCCTAGTGAGGGCTGGAGGCGGATGACAGCTTTACTCAGCAGCTATGAATACTGGTGTATGACATGACCTGCTGGTTACGTTTTGGTACTTGGTGTTGCTGTTCTCATTGATCTAAGAATGCTCGCTATGCAAAGGAGCTGGAAAACAAGCCCCAGTCCCCACCCCAGCGGCCAGATCGCCAGCCTCCACCCCGACAGAAATTTTGGATTTGCATCTGATGTTATGTGACGAGTCCCCAACAGAGGGTCGTTAGTGTGCTCTGGAGCTGGAGGAAAGGCGGGTTCTGCCTAGGGAGGGGAGGGGTGCAGGGGAAAGACGTGAAAGAGTCCACAGAGGAGGTCATAGTTGCGCTGGGTCTAAAGGCAGTGTTAGGAAAGGTCTAGGTGGGGAGGCAGGAAGAGCGGTTCAGTTAGAAAAGAAACCGAAAGGGCAGCAAACACACAGAGATGAGAGAGTCGTGGTGGTGAGTCGCGGGGTTGGCTCGCCTGGGTGGGAGTGGGAGACGCGGAAGTGGGAGCTGGCGCCCCTCCCGGACTGCCCGGCTCAGGGCTCGGACTTGATCCTGGGGCACGCGGGGCCCCTAAGATCCTCACGCAGGGCTAGTTGGGATCGCAGAGACTCACACGTGCTGTTGAATATAACTTCGACAGACTATTCAAGTTGCACACAGGGCTTTTACATAGAAAGGGCCTGAAAAAATAGGCTTATACATGTTCAAATGCCATGAAATTCATACAGGAACTCAAACTAGACTTATGCTAACTAGTAGGGATTCTTTGAGGGGAAAAAAAGTTAAAATTGACACAAAATCACAATGGTAATTACTTGGGGACGAATGTGTTCCTCTTACAAGAGAGAGGGTACTGGGGAATAGGTCCCCCACCCACCTCCTGAAAGCACAGAGGGATTGAGAGGGATTATTAGACTCTGGAGTCTCTCACTCCCTGATTCTATTTCAAGTACTTAAAATGTTCCTCCTGGAATTTTCTTGGTTCACATACTCTGAAGGGGAAAAAAGAGTGTGCTAAGGAAATGTAAGCTTTAAGCACCACTCCTTGGTTATAAAACATTTAAAAACAATGGGCTCTGTAGTTTTATGATTACTGGGCTCAAGAATTTTTTATACGCTCATGTCGGGTCCTCTTTCCCAGCTGTGCTAGCTTTTGAAGAGAGGCTCTTGATCTCAAAGCAGGTTTCCTGCTGGGCCGAGGCCAGGTAAAGGGCTAAAGGCCAACTAGGGGTCACGGCATAAGTTCACCCTCACCCCCCTACAAGCACACTTCAATGACAGCATGCCCTCGAGAATGGTGACAGGGACTGGCCCCCACTGCCAGCCCTCCCCAGCCTGGGCCATGCCCCTGCTGTCCCCAGGGCCTGTCCAGAGCCTAGAGCTCTCTACATAGGTAGGAGACAAGCTATTCTCCCCACAATGCTAAAGAGAGATCCATTCCAAATGGGGGATCTGCATTTTTTTTTAAATTATTGATTTTAGAGAGAGATAGGAAAGGAGAGAGAGAAACATCGATCTGTTGTTCCACTTAGCTATGCATTCTTTGCTTGACTCCTGTCCCCGTGCCCTGACTGGGGATCTAACCCACAACTCTGGCATTTCAGGATGACACTCCAACCAACTGAGATACCTGGCCAGGGCTGCATATGAGGTCTGTCTGGAAAAAGTGTAGCCACTGTTAATATAATGAAAACTGTGGGCACAACAATGATGTAACCTGGCAGCCAAGGAGAGTGGACTGGAATGCACATGTGAAAACAATGATGGCTTCACTGTACTAGTCAGTGGGGGCAGTAGACACCGTTCAGTGAGCATGTGTACCGTGTGGCTGTTGCATTCAAAATGACTGAGGGAGTAGAGCAATGAATCTGCATCAGATTTTGCATTAAGCTTCAACATTCCCCCATGGAAACTTTTCAGATGATGCAGAAGGCTTTCAGGGACAATGTAACAAGGAGCGATTGGCAGCTTCGTCACAACAGTGTGCCCGCTCACGCATCACGTCTTCTGCAGAGATTTTTGGCCAAACATCAAATCACCCAGGTGACTCAGCCCCCCTACAGCCCAGAGCTGATGTCCTGTGATTTCTGGGTTTTCCCAAAACTGAAATTGCCTTTGAAAGGGAAGAGATTTCAGATTGTTCATGAGATTGAGGAAGACATGATGGGGTTGCTGATGGCCATCCCAGCAAAGGATTTTGCAGAGTGTTTTGAACAGTGACAGAGAGGCTGGGAGAACTGGGTGAGGTCCCAAGGTGCCTAATGTGAAGGGGACTGAAGTGTGTGTGTCATTTTCCCGTGTACAATGTGTCTTGTATCTTCTTCGATGTCTCTGTTGTTCATATTACATTGCTGGATACCTTCTGGACAGACTGCATATGTTTTTATAGATGAAGAGTTTTCACTTAATTCAAGGTAGACAGAGCTTGGAGATTTCCACCACATTAGCAAGCACACAATGAGCCCGTGTGATGCCCTAGAGTTGGGGTACATCTGTGGGTACTTATTTAACACTGGCCACAGAAATCCCTTTGTTCATAGTGTCCACACAGCTGAAACTTCGCTAAGTGGGGAGTTAACAGGCTCCAGACCCCATGGAAAGCTGGGGCATGTGAAGGTAAGCCGGAGTCCTCAGTCTGGAACAGGAGTCCTATAAGACACCACCCTGCCCAAGCTAAGGTCATTTTACGTGTTAATTTTGTCACCTGGCATTGTGTCACCTACAAATCTGATAAGTGCATCTATGAAATGCCCCCAGTGATATCCCCCCAGTAGAACACAGGCCTGTTGTTAGTTAATACCCTGCTGGGACTCTATTCCTCATCCATCCAACACTTCACCCTCTTGTTTGCAAGATTTCCTGTTATTTTCCAGAGAACCTTGACCGGGAACGCACTGATTATAAGGACAAAGTAGTCACTGAGGAAAATGACACCCAGATTCACTGAGGATATGTCCTGTGGTCCTTTCTGAAGGAATAGTTTTCCCCGATCTCCACGTATTTATCAAGAATCTGGTATTTTAAAATGCAAAAAATAGACATATAAAACCCAACATCCTGCCAGCCCAGAGCCCTTCAAAAGACGCCTGCGGGAGGAGGAGACTTACAGGAATAGAGCGAGGAGAACAGGGCGTTGACGCACAAGCCCCAGCACCCGACCTCGACGCCTCTCTCGTAGATGAGGAACTCCGTGGAGTTGTGCGCGCTGTAGGGGTTCCCGTGGTACACGATCTGAGGGGGAGATGGGGCTGTGGCGCTACAGATGCGGGTGGTAGGGGCCCCTTCTCACACACTGTTTCTCCACCCTGGGGAGCAGCGTGGCCCTGCGCGGGGCCCCTCCTGGGACACGGAGCTCATCCTCCCACAACCACGTGACACGTCCAGCCTTTCACGGCACTACCCAGGGCCCTTTAGGAAGTCCCAGCGCTGCTAGATCAACTCACAACTGACATCTCTCTGGATTCCCTTCCTTCTACCCAACAGCTGGCCCCACCCACCTAGGCTGCCCTTCCCCCCATTTCTGCTACAGCCAATAGGCTTCTGGCTCATCTCCCCAAGTGCCACCCCTATTCCTGCTTGGAGTATTTTTTTTTCCTCTCCCCCTACTCACCCTTCAAGGCCTAGATCAGGCCACACCTCCTTTACTAAGCCTGCCATGACTGCTAAAGCGCCCACTGATTTTTCCCTCTTTGCTGTATTTGATCAAGTACTGGTCCCACAGTGTCCTCTAGTTGTCTAGGGTGCTGTCACTTGCTTCTAGAACCCATCTGTAAGCCAGCTCCTTAAAAGTCTTCTCTCCCACACTCTAGAGGTTAGCCCAGGAGCAGCTCCACGGGCACTGCCTGCAAGCTGGATGTGCGAGTCACCCAGTGTGAGTGCAGATGTGCTCATTACCTGGCCCATGAAATCTGTGAAGAACAGCATGTTGGAAAGGAAGGCGGTCCATCCAATGAGGTGGCTGATGCAAAGGCAGCGGTAGTGGGGAGGCATACGCACCAGTGCCCTCAGCAGTGACTTCATGGTCATTCTCCTCTGAGTCTGGAACAAACATGAAGCAGGTGAGACCTTCAGTGCAAACACACAGCCGGCTGTGGGAGCCCGAGCACACGGCCATGTGACATGTCTGTCACTCAGCCATCACACAGAGTTGCTCTTTCTGTGCACGGCACTGAGGTTTCCACAGCGTGGCCTCCAGGAGCTGTTAAGCACTGTAGATACTTAATGGGGCTTTGGGGAGTGGAGGAGAAAGGGAATGGAAACTGAGCTTGCTTTGGGCTAAGATGGTGAGATACAAGAGGCAGCTAGCATTCTTTCTTTGATGACAGAACCACTGCATGAGGACAAAGCTTACAGATCACTATAATTCTTAGATTTCTGGACTCTGAAAGTGTGATAGACCAAATTATAAGAAGCCCATGATTTCCATCTCTTGGTGTTGCCTAATTATTATGTATTATTACCCACCAAAGGGATCTGGCAGATATAATTGAGGTTACTAATCAGTGGACTTTGAGCTCATCAGAATAGAGATTATCTGGGTGACTCTAACCGAATCATGTGAGGCCTTTAAAAACCAGAGAGTTTTTTCCAGCCGGGAGCAGAAGAGGAAGTCAGAGTATCTCAAAGCATGAAAATTGCTAGTTTTGAAGGTAAACAGAGCCACATGGGAAGAATCTGACAGTGGCCTCTAGGGAATGAGAATGATTGCAAGCAATAGTCAGCACAAAAACAGGGACCTCAGTCCTACAACCCCGAGGAACTGGATTCTACCTGAATGAGCTCAGAAGCCTCTTCTCCCTCTCTGAGCCTCTAGGATGAGGATACAGCTCCCTGGACACCTGGATCTCAGCCCTGCGAGGCCCTGAGCAGAGAACGCAGTGGAGCCCCCCATGCTTCTAATCTGCAGAACTGTGAGATAATCAATTGTCATGGTTTTAAGCAGCCAAATTTGTGGAAATTTGTTATGTAGCCTTAGAAAACCAATACGGAGAGCCCACTGACTCCCTGCTCTTGGCCAGGTACCTCCTCCCAGTGTCTTTCCACGGATCCCGCCATCAGCCAACACGTGGAAATACACCCTACATTGAGCCAGAAGTGAGAAGACTGTAGAATACACACACACACACACACACACACACACACACACACACACAATGAATACATATGATGAAAGTTCTTGAATTTAGACTAAAATTATGTAAAACTAGAAGCACAGCAAAATATGGTGTGCTTCTCCCTTATACATGATTTTCAGCCTGGCTTCATTGTTAACCTAATTTTTCCTTTCTTCCAAAAACAGATGGATTTTCAAACTGTGCCTAGAATCTCTGCTAACGATGGGAACGTAAATATCAAAGCTCCTTTAGGTATTTTAGCTCAGGATGAAAATTCAGCTGGCATCTCACTGTCCGACTCACTGGCTCCCTCGGTAACACCCCTTCACTGGTTCTGCGCCCTGGGGCGGAGGGACTGCACGCACTGCCACTGCGCGCCTCTGTCCACTGGCGATGGGGGTGGTGGACTTATCAGGGGAAAGGCGCAGAGCCGTCAGTGGGGAAGACAACTGCACAGGGGTACACTCCAAAGGAGGCTACTGAGACACGGAAGGGAGTGATGATGGCATGGGGGAATTTTATGGTTGGAATTTTAAGGTTTGAACTCTGAAATAAGTCAGGCCCTTCATCATTAAAAAAAAAAAACAAAACTCACCTTTAAAATTTCAAAGCCATTAGGGAGGCTTTAGGGAGGCAATGGCTTTGACAAACAATGTGGTGAGGCCCCTGGCCCTGACACTGCTCAGCTAGAGGCGCCCAAGGTGCACAGTCAAAATAGAAGAGTCGGCTGTTTGGCTTTGGGTTTAACATATGTTACTCTGGGTTTTTTTTCTCTTTAAAGCAAATAACAAAACCAATCAGAGCCTATGATATTGTGTATGAAGCCTGTGCTAGAAAGTTCACTGCATTTTCTGCACGTATTGTCTTTCTACCGTGGAGAACTGTATGCCTTCCAGAAGGCTCCCACGTGCTGGTTTCATTCGATCCCCACCACAGCCTCTGCTGGGTCACAGCCAGCCAATGGGGCGAGGCGCCATGATAACCCGCTGGGGTAAGGTCTACTTATCATTCAGACAACCCCGCCGTGTTGTGTTCCTTAAGCTGTGACATCATTGTTTCTTTACTTTCAAAGGGATACTTGTCCATTATAGAAATGCTGAGTCTACTGAAGGGTTTAGAAAAGAAAATTAAAACTACCTGTGAGCCCATCACCCAGAGACAGTAATTTCAATGAACATTTTGGGTACAAATCCTACTTTTTTCTCTGTGTGTGCATAGCTTTTCCCAAAACGGAGATCATTGTGTATGTGTGTGTTACCTGGCATGTTATGTTTTAAATTAATGTTGAAAAACACACACCTTTGGATGATTGCATGGGTCCCATCACACGATATCCCACGATTCCCACGCTGCCTTACAGAAAGTACCCAGCGAGGGGGCTCTGGTCCTGCTAGTAATCTCAGAGCCCTGATCTGCTGGCCAAGAACGGGCGGGGAGTGGGCAGGGGAGTGGGGCTGCCCCTCGAGGCAGCCTGGGGGAGGGAGGGTGGTCTAGCCAAGGTTCTGGAGCCCTGGACTCTCCTACTTCCCCTATTTGCTGTGTGATCAAGACAAAATGAAGGCTTCTTCCTCAAAACCTTCTATTTCCTCCACATACTCTTCCTATTATGGAAAACTCATGCAAAAACAGGAGCTCTTGGTGGAATGGGGTGAACAGATTATTCCCTTCCACTGCATCTCCTCATCGGGGAGGTGTGGCAGAAGGCAGGTGAGTACACTGCAAAAACCTCACTCTAACTCAGTCATGGAAGGTCCTTTCGAAAGACCTCACATAAGTCAGAAGTTGGCCAATTCAAACCCAAGCAATGTTGAGGTTTACTTTTGTATTAATTTTTGGAAAATTCTAAGCCAACTAATAGAATAAAGCACTCAACCTTGAGAAAACTATTTACATACTTTTATAATTAGCTGCTAAGACTTACAGCCTTTATTCATATACATAGTTGAATAATGGAAATGAGGTTTTCTACTGACTGTAAGTAGCAGGTATATCTCTTTGAAATGCCACTGAAAGAAAACAGTTTTCAAACATTATAAATCACTTAGCTAAATGCAATGTGGTATCCTAGACCAGACCCTGGAACAGAAAAAGGATGTTAGTGGAGAAACCAATGAAACAGAAATATCTTCTGTTTATTTTGTAGCTGTACCAGTGTTAACTTCTTAGTTTTTGACAAGTGTACCGTGGTTGTATAAGAAGTTAAGAGAAGCTGGTGAAGACAGGAACTCTCTCTACTCTCTTGGCAACTTTTTTTGTGAATTTAAAATGATTCAAAATGAAAGTCCTGGCTGGTGTGGCTCAGTGGAGGCCTGCGAATCAAAGGATTGCCAGTTTGATCCCCAGTCAGGGCACATGCCTGGGTTGTGGGCCAGGTCCCCAGTAGCAGATGTGCGAGAGGCAACCACACACTGATGTTTCTCTCCCTCTCTTTCTCCCTCCCTTCCTCTCTCTCTACAAATAATAAAATCTTTAAAATGATTCAAAATCATCCATTTGTTAAGAAAGTAAGACAACATGGAAATAGTTGTCTTTTGCTCCATAACAACGCTGAGGCAGGGACAGGCCCTGTCCCGAGGCCCAGCTGCAGTTGACTTTTTGTTAATAGTTGTTGAAGGAATGAATGTGCACGCAATCTGAGCAATTCTGATCATTCTCACCACTCACCCAAACACATTCCAGCAAGATCCATGTTTCAAATGACCATTTCCGCTACACTCGTTCAACAAACAACTGACAGAACACCTGATGCCAGTTTCCTATGGATGCCAGCTTCCTGCTGCCAGGCACTGAGGTGAATGTCAAGAATGAGAAAATGACTATATCCTCCGTGCTGTACTAGACTGTGATCACGGTGATCACCTTCTAAGGCATATACTGTCTGGTCACTATGTTGTACACCTGAAACTAATATTATAATGCTGTCTATCAACTGCGATGGAAAAATACATTTAAAAGAAGAAAAAGAAAAAAGAATGGACTGAGGCCACCCCTGCCCTCAGGGAGTTCCCTCACTGTCCGGTGGGAAGGACACAGACAAGGGAGCAAACGAGACAGAATGTTAATGAACTCAAACCGATGTTGACTGACTAACTCAATGTTAACTCACTGTTAACTAACTCAACCGAAGGCTCCACATCATAGCACATGGGACCAATGTAGCTACTGGGGATCTGAAGGTTCAGTTACACTTCGCAAAACTCTTCACATCAAATACACAAACAAAACAAAGAAAGAATAATAAAAAGTAAGAAGGACAAGAATATTTTTCCCAAGCAAAGAGAAAAGAATTTGCGCCTTTACCTGTTCGGCAGGATTTTTGGTTTTTCCTCCCTGCATCGCCAGCTCTGGCTTTACGTAACCATTTTTAACCTTCTCGATAGACCCATACTCGTACATTCTGCCTGATGACAACGGAGGGTCCTGGGGAGCTTGCTGTGGGAGACTGTCCTTCGCAGCATCTCTAAGTGGGGCTTCAGGGATGCTGCACAGGTGAATAATGAAACACAGAATGAGGACCAAGGCGGAGAAGAAGAACATGACCTGGAATTCTGTGCCCAGCACTCGTCCCAGTTTCAGATGGGGCCAGTCGATGGCACCCAAAAGGTAACCCAGGGCGCCTCCAAAACCTGGAAAGCAAGGAAGAGCTATGTTAGCATAGTCAGCAAACCATCTTCCCTTTCCATTGTGCCCGGGCCCTTCCCCTCGGTGGGAAAGCTACCTCAGGACAGCAGAGGCAGCCCGGTGAGAGGCTGAGACACTTACGGTCGGGAAGGGTGGGTTCAAGGCTCAGACCTAGCATGTGCTTGCTATGGCCTTGGACTTCTTCATTCACAGTGTGGGGACCATAATAAAGAGGAACCTACTAGTAGAGTCATCATTGGAAAATGGTGTGAGACGTAACAAGTGCTTAATAAATATTGCCACTATCAGAATTCTTCTGGCCTTTCCAAACAATACTCTCTACACTGCTTAAAAACTAAAATACCTGACCTTCAGGAGCTCCAAAGAAAACCAATTTCTGACAGCAATAAAAATAATTATTTGTATTATTACTTGTCTACAAACACGTTTCCTAAGGGAATGCACATTTGTAAAGGTCAAACAGCCTTGGAATCTGTCTTCTTCCCTCTGTCAGAAGCAGTTGCTAGCACCAGAACCAATAAGAACCAACATTTAAACACGAGTGTTTAAAAACCCTGTTGTCATCTCACAGGACCCCGGCCTGCAGCTTTCCTGGTGCTTGTCTTCTCTGTTCGTGATGGAGGACGGTCTGACTTGAAAGACCCTGAGGAAGGGCTACTCAAAACTGACTCTGCCCTAGTGGTCTAGTAACATTTGAAGTTCTGTCATTAATGATTCACTCTTTTAGGTTCCTGTTTTACAGCGCAAGTCTCCTGGTGAGGATGAGGCTTTGTACCACTCAGCTCCAAAGTAGCAAGTGCTCCCCAGATATTCCTCCGGGTAGCAAACATCGGTGGCTTCTGAGAATGCTGGAGTGAAGGAGGAACACACCATGGGGTTCAAGGAGGTCAGGGAAGGTAAGGCAATGGATGCAAAACCCTCCCCTTACGTCAGACACCTTGAAATGTCAACCTCTCATCATGCCTCACCAAGCACAGATATCCACCTGGACACATCAGCTTATTTTTTATTTTGTTTTTCTTGCATGGATGAAACCTTCATTCTATTCCCTAAATAAAGACGCATTCTTGCAAACCAGACAATCAGGGAAGAAAAGAGAACTCAAGGTAGTCTCTACCACCAACCCTAAATACCTAAGTTTACATAAACCCTGATCCCAGGAACACAAATCTAAGTGACAAGTACCGTGAGTCCTAATTTATCCAGAACGGTGAGAGAACGAATGAGTCTGGTCACCTCACATTCTGGATAGCTGTAATTTACCATAGAGGATATTTACAGATGACCAACTGTTTAGCCATTGAATCAGAAAAATAAGTATCATGACCGTGCCCTGAGTGCCAAAGTGTATATATTAAGGTAGAATTATGGGAAATTGTGGCCAGTGGTGTGCAATGAGTTAAACATACGTTCTCTTGCCAACAGAGGTAAATGGTGTGGTTATGGCTGATGGGTATATACATAAACAAGTAAATGGCATGTATGATGACCTGCCACGGACGTTATGTGCCCAGGATCAGGGAGGAAGGCGAGGCCCTCGAGGCAGCCACAATCTGTTGCTGATGCAGAGGGCAGCTCTGTGGACTGTGGCACCTCGGGATCGCCACTGGACAGTGACTCTCCTTGCGCGACCGTGGGGATGCCCAGGGTGTCCGAAGTCAGGTGACGGTGGGCCAAGCAGTCACCCTAGAATGCGCTGAGTGCAAAGCACCATTCAAGGGTCTAAGTCGGGGCATCTTAGTCTCGGCGCTACCGGCATTTCGTTTAGACTGCATGATTCTGCCGTGCGTGCGGGGCTGTTCTGTGCGGTGCAGGGTGCTCAGCAGCATCTCTGGCCTCTCCCCACCAGTTGCCAGTAACAACCTCTCCAACTGCTCCCCCCCACACCCCGCAGTTATGACAACTGAAAATGTCTCCAGACACTGCCTGGCGTCCTCTAGGGGACACAATAACCCTCGGCTGAGAACCCCTGACCTTAACTAACCCTACAAAAAATGCACACATTCCTTTTTTGAAACTATTTCTCATTTACAACCAGATCAGTGGTTATCACATTGTCACTTAATTCTCCTGTCATTTATGCCTCTTTCCTTGAAATTTACTGTTGCATTGAGTAGAGGAAGGACAGAGCAGAACACACTTGCCCATTTGAAAGAACTGATATATAAAATAAATCACCCCCTGTTCAATGGATTGGTGATTTTAGTTTATGAATAAAAATGTACCAGATATAAACATAATGATGGATTTACATTACATCAACTGAGTTCTATAATTGGAGGATTCCCCAATCCAGTTAGAAGTCCACTGGCTGAGTATACTTCCATACATTTTTATTGAGCACTAAATATATATGAAGGACCCTCCTAGTTTCGGGGGATATAAACATAAATAAGGCACAGTTCCCCATCCCCTCCTCCCCAGAAGGCAATTCCAAGTGGGAGAAGCAGATAAGTAAACAACTACGTTCAAGAAAACTGTATCAAACAGTAACTTAGACCCGTGAGCAGGGTACTTACAGAGTATAGAGGAGTTCTGACGAGCTTATTTTGATGCTTAGTTAATGGTAGCAAGATGATGTTGATTATTAATAACTATCATTGGATTCCTCTTAATTCATAATGAAGTTCATAAGAGTTCAATACAGCAATGAGACGAAAGGTTTTAGAGGCAGAGGGACGCCTGGAGCTCAGAAAGGAGCTCAGGAAGTTGAATAAGATCAGAAGTCCACAGGCTACAGTGTTGAGTGACTGGAGACAGCATGAGAAGAAGGCGTTTGGAATTGCGCTTGATTTCCATTCCCACCTGTGTGCTTTCTGACCCTGTGATGATGGGCACTCGTACTCTGGGAGTGTATCACTATGGTGGAGTGATACATGTTCCTGTATCACTCCGGGTAGTGATGCATGCTCATATGACTTTTGTGAAGGTTAACATGATAACACATGTGTAACACTAGCACATACAGGTGCAGAAGCAGGACCAAACCCCAGTGATTGGCTGACTTCTTGCAGAAATCCTCACTCCAAAGCCTCACCCAGAAGCAAAAGAGAATGACTAAAGATGCTCCTTGACTTCCAGTGGGGTTATGTCTCAATACACCATCCTAACCTAAAAATATAGTAATTTGATAGGAGACTGATCACGGCTTAACCCAGCCCACCTTAAACATGCTCAGAACACTTACACCGGCCGACAGTTGGGCACAATCCCCTGATACAGTGAACACTGTAGAGAGCTGTATCAGCCGTTGACCCTGGTGGTCATGGGGCTGACTGGGAGCCGCAGCGCACCGCTGCTGCCCAGTGTCACAGCAGAGTGGCTACTGTGTGTCACTGACCTGGGAAAAGATCAAAATCAAAATTCGAAGTACAGTTTCTACTGAATGGTATGGTTTTCACACCATCGTAAAGTCAAAAATTCGTGAGTCAGGCTGCTGAAAGGCGGGGGCTGTCCGTACTGCACTGAGGGTGACAATTTGCCTGGCAATGGATGGAAGGACTCAGTCACTCTAGCCCCAGCGGCTAGAGTCCGGGGAACACTTTGAGGGCTGAGACCGGGGCTTACCACTGACCTAGTGCGGCGCGAGGCAAGTGTTGTGGAAGAAATATGTATCATAAACCTGGAAAGAATAAAAATAGTTAAGTGCCTGATTTTTTAAAAAAGATTTTATTTATTTATTTTTAGAGAGGGAAGGGAGGGAGAGAGAGAGAGAGAGAGAGGGAGAGAAACATCAATGTGTGGTTGCTGAGGGTCATGGCCTGCAACCCAAGCATGTGCCCTGACTGGGAATCGAACCTGCGACACTTTGGTTTGTAGCCCACACTCAATCGACTGAGCTACGCCAGCCAGGACAAGTGCCTGATTTTTAAAATAGCATTCCACATGGACAATAACGGGGGGGTTTGGAAACAGGGGAAGGAGGTGGGGAGGGCTGGGGTGGTGGGGAGGGGTGGGGGGGAAAGGCAGAAAACTGTACTTGAACAACAATAAAAAATTTTTTAAAAAAGTAAAATAAAATATCATTCCAGGGCAGTGCTTCTTAAACTTTAATGTGCCCATGAAATCACACATATGGATGTCTTGTTAGCATGTAGGTTGTCTCAGTCCATTCTGGCTGCTATAACAAAAATACCACGGATTGGGTAGCTCATAAACAACAAACCTGTATTTCCCACAGTCCTGGAGGCTGGCAAGTCCAAGATCGTGACATTGGCAGGCCCGGTGTCTGTGGAGGACAGCTGCCTTTTCACCGGAACCTCCCCTGGGGGAAGCGGCAAGGAGCTTCCGCTCGTAGGGCCTCGTTTATAAGGGCACTAGTGCCACTCCCGAGTCCTCCCTGCCGAATCACCTTCTGTAAGTCTCACCTCCTCACACTGGCACGTTGGGTGTTAGGTTTTCAGCACATGGATTTGGGGGGGCAGGGACACAAACATTCAACCTACAGCACAGGCTCTGATTCTGAAGACCTAGACTGGGACATGAGTGTCTTCATTGATTTCAAGCTGTCCATGACATCGGTGTCGCTAGTTCCCGTACCACTCCGAGTAGCCAGGTGCCAGAGCAGTTTCCAGTCAGCCTGCTCTACCCGCCTCTGACATTCTTGGGGGGCGGGGCTTCATTGTCACAGGAGGGTCGACCAACAATCCACAGATGACAAAGCACAGTGATGTGCGGCCCTGTGAAATTAAGGCTAATTCATTTGTGGGGTTTGTGTTCTCTTTCTGCAGCCTGGTAGAAAAACACCCCTGAAGCGATTGTAGAGGAGTTATTGCTTTCTTGCCTGGTAGGAGGTTAATCAGATATAATCTAACCCAGCACTTTTTTCTTTTGCTCATCACACACCCACACACACACACGCTGTGCAAGAACTCAGGGAAACTGTTCTTTTTATGCCTTCCCTGTTGGTTCACTCACTAGTCAGTTAAGTACAACCTTGACACATGCTACAAATAACTTAGAATTTCCAGTGCCCTGTTCTCTTAGGAGTGGGAGTGAGTAGGTGGGGAAGGCGTGGGAAGACAAAAGAGGCAAAACTGTTCTGTTTGTCCCTGAACTACGGTGGGATGTAGTTACGAGTTGCAACAACACATACCCTGAAGGAACAGCAGGCCTTTGGGAAAACTATCCAAATAGTTCATCTGTGTCCGCCCCCACCCCCCACCCCAGATACAATAAAAGCCAGCAGGGGCCTGTAGGGGTTACATTGCATAAGCTAAGGATTTCATCGTCAAAGATAGTCTTCTGAATTAAGCCCAGTCATTTTAGCTGCAACAAAGGCTAACACCGGACTCCCACATCCACAATCAGACTGTGTTTATCTCTCCGGCCAACAGCAGCCTCCTTGGGGCTCCTGGAATCAATCAGTGGGCCACTGGCCAAACTGTGAGCCAGAAGCCAGAGCAACCAAAGGACAATGGCTGTCACATGAGATAATGTCCTTTACGAAGGAGGGCCCACGAATGGGCAAGCTGGCAGGCTGTGTTGTCAAACTCGGACTGGAGCCAAGCTCACGCATGCTCTAAAGCACTAAATCAGAGAAAAGCTCGGAGGCTGAGCCTCACAAATGACCCGTTCTTCTTCCAAAGATGTTTATGGGGCCAGTTCCTCACTGCGTCACCACAAATAAAACTTGTGCAAGCCTGGTGGGCCTGGAGAAGATGAACTCTATAGTAACATTTGGCATGGACTCCTTTTAAATAGTTCCTTGCTCCAGGCCTGAAGTCATTTGCCAGAATATTAATAACTAATGTTGTGTAATGATTCACAACCCTTGGCAGTAAAGAGGAGGGCCCTGAACTTGAACCTGGACAGCCTTTGCCATCATGCTTCATCCCAGCCTCCCACCACCAGGTGGAGCCCGCTGCCAAGGATGGAAACGCCTTGGGCTCCGTTCAGCAGAAATATCCGTGATGAGAAGCATTCTGACCAAAGGAGGGATTTCCTACTGGTGAGGGCGGGTTTTCCGTCCTCAGATGCACACAGAGGTGAAGGCCCGGGGTGAGAGGACAAGGGTGGGACCCCCAAACCCACCATGGCTACTACATGTGCCAGGGATGGGAAGCAGGTCAAGTGACCTGTAAGTATAAGAGACAGAAGAAACTGGAGGATGAACAGGTCCCCCTAGGAGCCAGAGTCTTTTCTTAAGAATAAAAATGTCAGAAGCGTGCTAAGACATATTTTGGCAATGAACCCTTTGACCCTTGTTTGCAAAGCATTTGAAATTGTCGGGCCTGGACTACAGCTCTGAAATGAATGAAAAGAATTTCAGTTTACTCCGATGACTGGGTTCCTTGGGTGAATGATGTCTTAGTGTTGGTGACAATCAGATGGGCCCTGACACTGGACTTGCCTTTATTGTAAAATGCTCGTTTCAAGCAGAACGCTGCAGCCATGTCTTCGAGTTCATGCAAATTTAGGAGGTCAGGTACGCACGCAAAGACGGGGACACGGACAGCGCGTGCTCCCTCCCTTTCACGCCATCTTTCCTCGAGGCCTGACATTCACAGCGAGGCGATGACGGTGAAGTCACACTGCCACATTTCTCCCAACAGAATTTACCGATTCACCCTTTGAAACGAGGGAGAGAGGGAAGGTACTGAAGAAAGACCAAAGAATATTTTATTCTATTTTATTTATTTAATCCTCATCGGAGGATACGCTTATTGATTTTTTCTTGAGCGAGAGGGGAAGGGAGAGAGAGAGAGAGAAACACCGAAGTTAGAAAGTATCAGTCGGTTGCCTCCTGTACGCCAGTATGCACCCCAGCTGGGGGTCGAACCCACAACCTGGGTATGTGCCCTGACTGGGAATCAAACCCCCAACCTTTTGGTGTACGAGATGAGGCTCCAAACAGCTGAGCCACCAGGCCAGGGCCACAATAACTGTTTTAATAACATGGGTGATCCTATCCGCTATCCCTTTCATTGAGCCCATGTCCAGGAGTAAACACTAACACATCTATTTATATGAATCCCTCACTATGCAGCTCTGTATACACAAAACAAAGCATACCGTATTTCATGGGTGATGTGAGAGAAGTTTACCAATAATCCAGACCATCTGTGATTATCACCTAGCAAGGACATTTGAATCTAAGCCTTAAACAAGGTGAGACTTCACTGTACTGTTTTATAAGAGGAAAATGTTTAAGCTTTCTTTATCTAGTAGGGGAAAAAACTAGTTTTGAGCCATCCACACACCCTCAGGGCCCCCCTATAACCAGACAGCTGGCTGCAGTTCAGAGTTCAGTGTTCATCATGAGGCAATACAAGGTAACTAAACACGCACATTCATCTGGCTGATGCAATTTGCCATGAGGTTTAACTTGATATAAAATTGCAGAAAATACAAGCAGGATGTTGAAACCAGGATATACTTTTACACAGCTAACATTTCTAAGTGCCAGCCAGCAGCAAAGCAATGAGTTAGAAGCCGTGGGGAATTTGCAGCGAACTCTCGTGAGGGGGTTTACAAATCTTGTGGAGGAGTTAGATCAACACAGAGTGAATGACGATACCGGAGAGTGGGCACAGCACTATAATAAGTGTGCAGGTCAGGTAAAACTGAACAGGAGTGTAACTTTCAAATATAATTACGATCTAACTATTCACGAATAAATAGATGGGGCTTTGGGAGCTCTGGATGTCCCCTTCTCACACCCGTTCTCATCGGGTTCACACTCAGTCGCGTTTGTGTTCTGTGTGACAATTACTGACTTCTGCCTATTCAGGGACAGTTATCCATTCCTGGCTAACAAAGCCCCAATTTGATATAAGGACATGCTCTACCCTCTCAAAAAAAACCCCTTGCTCCCCAAACCTCCCAGGCCCCTGGGTGCTCATGTAACCTAATTCTAACCAGCGAGGAGCAAGCAGAAGTCTGTGGGACACTAGGGAAGCTTTTGCCATCTTTGTTGAGAGAGACTGTGTTGAGGACCTAACCCACAGGCGACCACACTTGGAGGTGGGCCCTTTAAAGCGGTAATTATTTAAGGTTCCGTAAGGTCCGTAGGGCCAGAGCGGAGAGCTCTCTGTCCTCCAGTGCTCACCTGTCAAATGTTTGCCCAAACGACAAATATTAACCCACTGGCTGCCAAGTGCAGGAACCACTCTTGGCCATGGAGACCGTAAACCGCAAAACACACAAGATCCTGCTTCTCAGGGGACACACCGGCCACAAGAGGAAGCTGAATGCATCAAAACAGAAATACACAGAGTGACTGGGCTATGAATGCAGTCAGTAAGGAAGGCTGGTAGAGTCTGCTCAGCCTGCCTGCCACCGAATACAAGAACCCTCAGGGGCCAGGATGGGGCTGTCGCCTCGCGCGCGACCCTGCAGCCCCAGCAAGCCCTACCTGGTGCTCTGCACGTGGATGTTGAACTTCAGTAGGGGAACTCTGGATGGAGGACACAGCAGCAGCCCCAGGAAGCCCCGGAAGCGGCCCCATTGTCCTCCTGGGTGGCCTCTTTCAGACCAGGAGGTTGAGGAAATGCCAGCTCTTTACATAACTAAGAAATCTCCAAGGGGGGTGGTATTTACTTGCTTAGTTTGTTTCTTTTTTTGTTTTTAAATGTGGTTCTTGGGCTATCTGCCACAGAATCATCTGGGGTATTTAGTAAAGACGCAAACGTCTGGGCCCTCACCCTAAACACACTGCATCAAAATACCTGGCAGAGAGGAAACAGCCGGGAAATGGCATTTTTACAAGGCTCCAGAGTAATGCTGATGCTACACTACTGATTAAAAAAGGAGAGGGAAGGAAACCAAAAAATAAAGCGCACAATGCCTCTTTTCATTTCGGTTGTAAATGTCTCCACACACGGCTCTTCAGAAAGCTTTTATGTAAACTTCCTTTGCAAAGCTCCGCAGCCCGGTCACAAGCTGACTTTGTTTAGAGAAATACAGTGGAGATGGGCCTCGTGATGGGGGCAGCCCGTCAACTGACCCATTCGCTCTGAACAACGCGACCTACCGTGCAGAGACCTGGACGGCCTGAGCGGAAGTGCCCCGTCTGGGAGCTGGAGGGCAGACTGCCTGGAATACTCCCTACCTGTGAGGAGGGCATGGTAGTGCAGGCCCCTCTCCTTGTCCTGATGAGAGCAGACGTCAAACAAGTAGGCTTTGATGGGCCCATCGATGAAGTCGGCAGCAAAGTCGAAGAGAACCACGCCGATCATGGTGATGGTTATGGCCCAGACCAGCTTCCTCCTGGGGTCAGCAATCAAGGCTAAATGAGAAACGAACATCGGTTACCCATTCGCCTTTTCATTTCCACCAAAACTTCCTGTCATCAAATGATCTCCCATTGCTTTCATTTTGTCTTGTTTTTCCAAATAAAAACTTCAGCCCCAGCTGGTGTAGCTCAGTGCATTGAGCATGGGCCTGTGAACCAAAGAGTCACCAGTTCGATTCCCAGTCAGGGCACACGCCTGGGCTGCAGGCCAGGTTCCTATATGGGGTGCACAAGAGGCAACCACACATTGATGTTTCTCTTCCTCTCTTTCGTCTTCCCTTCCCCTTTCTCTAAAAATAGATAAATAAAATCTTTTTTTAAAACTTCATTATTTTTTAGGTTTTAAAAATTATGCAAATAAAAGTCCAGGAAAGACAAACCTGTAGAGGCAGAAACCAGACGGAGTGGTTGCCTGTGTGCTGGCGGGGAAGAGAGAACGAGGCAGTGACTGCTACGGGGTTTCCTTTGGGGACGATGGAAGAGCTGTGGCACTAGATAGTGGTGATGGTGGCAGACACTTGCAAATACACTAAAAAGCACTGCATTGTACACTTTCAAATGGTGACTTTTATGGTATGTGAATCGTATCTCTTTAAAGCAGTTTTAGACGTTGTGCATGCTTATTGAAAACCATTCCAACAACACGGATAAGCCGGGCACTGCCTGGGAGCCCAGCCCCCAGGGATGGCCGTCCTTCTCACTTCCCTGCAGGCCCTTCCATGAGCCAGAGAGAGGCGTGCGTCTGCGCCTCAGCCTGCTTGGCCAACCCTCAGGGGACTTGTTCAAATGGACCGTTGGGCCCCATCTCCCCTGATTCTCCCATGATTCTTCGGGAGGCTTGAGGTGGGGCCTGGAAACGTGCATCTCAGGGGCCCCAGGGATGCGCCAGGTTAGAGGACCACACCTCTGAGCTCGAACGGGACCCTGTGTGCGTGCTCATTCAGAACCAACTCCCTTCCCATCTGCACCCCAGCTGATGAAGAACAGTTGCGCAGTTGTTAACGGCTGACTGAAATTCATTCTATGACTATGCCACAATTCATTCACCCAGTCTTAACCACTTTCCTTGCTTTCAGTTAATATTTTTAAAAAACAATACACAATATATGCACGTTTTTAAAAATTGTAATATAAAAATAAGTAAAAATAAGCTGATCCTCCCTTTCTCACCTCCAGTCCTTTAGTACTGGAGCAACATTCTTATCAGTTTTTCTGTGATTCTTCCAGAGATATCCTACATTAATGTATTTGTGCGCTCTTTTAAATATATGTAAATGATAACTAATTATCCTGCCTCATCGTCGTACATTCTGCTGGCCTGAAATCTGAAGACCTAAAACTGCGTGCTATTTTTGTGTTTAAGGTTCTCTTTTCAGGACAACTTTATAGCCAGTACCACCCACTACTAAGGTTGATTAGTGGTTAGAAAAAGTGCTCGCCACCAGGTTTGCTCTGGTCCAGAATGTGCACGCCCAGATGGCCCCTGAGCCCATAGGCGGATGCCCTGCACCCACAGAAAGGCTCTACATAACGTTCTGAGCAGAATTAACCCTTATTTGGGCACACAAGTAACTTATTGTACATAGTTACAGCTGGTGAATTTGACAAAGTGCTAAATAAGGTACAATGGGCTCAAAAATACTGCAATTAATAAATACCTGAAAATGCTTAATTTAATAAAACAGATAAAAATTGAATCCTATTTTAAGAGCCTCACATTAAAAAAAAATGCATCCTGATGTTCCTAAAAGTAAAGGCTCCCCAGCCACAGACTTTGGGTCATTCAAAGTTGGAAATTCATTGTAACCTAGGAGAGAGAAATGGTTCCAACCAATTTTTTAAGTGTCACAAAAAGAAATGCGAATACTTCTATAGAGTTGCACAGTAGGACCCTTCCCCCTGCCCGCCCACCTTGCGCGGTGCACCGACCTGATACAATAGCGTCCCCGTTGAGGTACAGAGCCATGCCCAAGAGCATCATGACGCCCAGGGTGAGGATGTAGGGTCTGCGCCGGCCCCACCCAGCCCGGCAGTAGTCACTGGCCGACCCCACCACGGGCTGCAGCAGGAATCCCAGGACGGGGCTGAGGAGCCACACCATGCTGTACAGGCTCTTGGGCAGGCCCACGCTGAGCAGCACCGGGGTCACGTAGGCCGCCTCCACCGCGTAGCAGAACTCCCGGCCGAACATGGCCATGCTGTGCATGATGAGCCGACCCGTGGATCTTCTGGGCAGCTCCACACAGCCAAAGGGGCACTCCTCAGCCAGGGAGGCGGCAGTGTCGACGCCAGGCTGGCCGCTGTTGCCACCCATGGCCACTGGGTGAGGAACCCGCCTGCAAGCCCACCACCTCCTGCGTGGCCCCTCCGGTTTGTGCGCTGGGTCTGACTTGGAGCCTGGCGGAGCGGCCAAGAGAGATGGTGAGGCTGGGGGAAGGGCTCAAATTCTTTCATGCCTCCAAGATCACAAGTTATGATGAGGGAGAGGGGGCGGAGCCTAGACAGCGTGCTGGAGATTAGCTGCTGTGAGCCCTCTGGCTCCTCACAACGCTTTTCTAAAGGAACCTTCCTTTGCCCTGCTCCCTCCCCCCTCTCTGTCTCTGTCTCGGACACTCTCTCTCTCTCCAGCACACAAACACACACACATTCTACTGCCTACAATCTCACACACAGCTTTGAGACAACAAAGCCCTATACGCAGGCATTAAGTCAAAATATTAGGTTGAAATCTTTTAAAAACTTTATCTGGATATAAATACTCTGTTCTTTCCTGAATACAAGTTTTCTACACACACACACACACACACACACACACACACACACACCTGAAGAGTCAATTAACTAGACTCGAAATGGTAGCAACTTGTATCTTTCCTCTAAATCACTAGCTATCCTGACACCGTGATGTTTTCCTGCATTGCACTGAGCAGGCTTTTCAGTTAGATGGTCTGTGTTCATTCTGACTTCCCCTGGGCTAATCAGTCTCCGGTCCCCTTGAGTAGCGATCAGGGGCTTTTTGTCTGTAATGGCATCCCCGGCAGCTAGCATGGTACCTGGCCCCTATAGCAGGCCCTCAGATATCTGCGAGAGGAATTACTGAATGAAGCAGATGCTCTGTGTTTGGTAGTGCCAGTCCACTGCCCATTCGCTCAGACCCGTTTCCTGCCCCTCCTCCCTGCCCCTGCCCCTTCCTGCTCTGGATGGTAAGAAACCACATTTCCCGGGTTCTGCTGCTCTCCGGCTATTAGGCAGATGTGGTCAGTGGGGGCTTCGGCGAGATACCAGGGCAGGAGAAGGGGAGAAATCCCACCCCGTCCCCCCTTTCTCTTTCATAGAGGTCTCTGAAAGTGGCTCGTGTCTCCATTTGGGTCGTTTCTTCCAGGAAACCCGTCTCCTGGGCCCTGGTGACACCAGCTCCGTGCTCGGCCCCACAGACATTCAGAGAGGTCCTGGCTTCCCAGCTGCTCCTCTCTGGGTCGCCTCACTGTCCCCTCGGGCCCTCGGGCCCTCGGCTCTTTCTCGGTAGTGTAGTTCTCACTCTCAAATTTCCCCTATTTTAAAGGCTTGGGGTGGGTCTTATTTTCCTTGCTGGAGCCAGAGTTCCAATGAAAACTCTTGAGAAGCAGGGGAAACAGGATCCTATAGGGAGGGCCCTAAAAATAGTTTAAGAGCAAGCGCTGGAGTCAGGGGTCAGAATACTCAAGTTTCAGTTCTGGTTCTGCCTCTTCCTCGCTGTCTTGCCCTGAGCGAAGCACCTAAATGCCATTTCCCAAACTGTGTGCCAAGGCATCCCAGGGTACGACAATGAATTCGCAAGGATACCACATGAACTACTTGTGAGGTGGCTCACACTGGCGACACAGGATCACACTACAGAAGGCAAAAGTAGCCTAAATCTGATTCCCAGACATGTGAAGCTGTGTAGTGTCTGTCGTACAGGTGCACACGACCCATCAGTAATTGTGATTAAGAACAAGATAAAAATTAAAATATGACTTCTATTCATGTGTACTGTATTTTTCAAACAGCTAATTACTTGTTAGGACATAAATACTTAAGTTGTTGGGACATAATCATAAATGGAATGGTTCAGTATTTCCTTTGGCCTGGGGGCGCCATGAAGAAATGACTTGGCCACTAACGGAGAACTGACCTGAGAAGGTTAGGGCCATTTGAGTCTCATGTTTTCATCTGCAAAAGGGAGAAACCTGCCTGACTTTCCCTGCGATTGTGGAAATGCAACTGAAATGCCACACATAATGGATATTGGTGTTGCTGGCTGCCCACCCAACAATCCTCCACCCCCCCCTCCAATTCCGAGGGAACCTAGATTAGACTCCAGAATCCACCCATCCCTCATGCACCCGCGTGCTTCCCGGAAGCAGAGCCCAGGGGTGCTCCAGGAGTTGGCCGGCTTTATCTAAGGATGCTCTGACCTTCTCTGCCAAAGACTGGTGTAGGGCTGGCTTGTGACTTAGCTCCCTCTAAGGACACAAGAGATAAGATTTGCAAGGAATCCCTCTCCTCTTCTGGGTGTTGCTGTGTGGCTCTGGGATCCAGAGCTTGCTTCCCAGGCCGAGGACAAAGCAAACCCGTGGAGGGTGCTGCAGGTAAGGCAGAGCCAGGACAGTGCAAACAGGGCCCAAGTGACTGGATCCACAGAGCCCAGAAACTCACTTCTGGGTTCCAGGTATGTGACTCAGAACATTTCTTTCTTGTTATGGATCTAGTTGCTCACAGTCCAAGGCATCCTTATTTGATGTAAGTAAAAGTATGTTGCAAATGATAAACTACTCCAGTGTGACTGCGACTGAAGCCTGGAACGTGGTTAGACACAAGATGGAAACCCAGAGACAAGCGGCCTTGATGCAACCAGTCACCTTGCTCCGCACTGTGTTTTACTTATTACCATACAGTTTGTAGCACCTCCTCACTTCCAACACTGCAGGGTCAAAAGGAAGTAGAAGTAAATGTATCCTGAATTATATGTTCAAGGACAGAATCTCTGTGTATTCAAGTGTATATTTCTTGTTAGGCGAATGTAACTTGGTGCAGCCACTATGAAAACCAGTGTGAAGTCTTCTTAAAAATTAGTATCATGGATTGAGCGTGGGCTGCGAACCAAAGTGTCGCAGGTTCGATTCCCAGCCAGAGTACATGCTTGGGTTGCAGGCCATAACCCCCAGCAACCGCACATTGATGTTTCTCTCTCTCTCTCTCTCTCTCTGTGTCTCCCTCCCTTCCCTCTCTAAAAGTGAATAAAAACTCTTAAAAAGAATTACTTAAAAAAAATTAGTATCATATGGCCCAGTAATTCCTCTTCCAGTATTTACCCCCAAAATAGGAAAACACTTGTTTGTAAAGCTATCTGGGACCCTGTGTCCACTGCAGCATTATTTGCAACAGCCACCACAGGGAAACAACCGACGTGCCGCTGATGGACGGTTAGAGAAAGAAGAGGCGGTGTGTACAGGGAGTGGGATATTGGCACTTGCAACATCAAGGATGGCTCTTGAGAGTGTTATGCTGAGTTATTACAATAACTCAGACGGAAAAGGACAAAAACCGTGTGATTTCACTGGTATGTGGTATATGAAACAAAGAGAAATGAATAAAACAAACAAACACCAACTCAGAGTCAGACGACACAATGGTAATTACTGGAGGGGAAAAGGCGAGGGAAGAGGGCGTTGTGAGTCAAGGTCAAATACATGGTAATGGAAGGAAACTGGACTTTGGGAGGGGAGCGTGCTACAGAGTACACAGGTGTCCAATTAGGAATACACCTGAATGTATATAATATTATTAACCAATGTTACCCAACAAACCTAATTTTTAAAAATTAAGTGAAAACAAAAACAATGCAATTCTTCTTTCACTAGAATTTCCATCTCCTTACCTGCACCTTTGCCTATTTCTAAATCTAGAAAGTGTGCCAAACTTTCAGTGTGCCAAAAGATAACTAAAAAGAGAGAAAGTACAGCATTTTCTGCACAAGGTCTTACACTTCAGGAAAAAAGTATGGGTGACTAACAAAAGCCAGTAATTTTATTTATATGCTTTTATTCATTAAAAGTTCACACCCTACAAAAACCAATTTTTCATGCAAACACTTTATTTACATCAAGTTAATTAATCACAGAAAGTAATACTCTAAGCTAGCCCGTCTATTTACAGATTTTTGCCAACTAGTTTTTATCCTTTTCATCACCAGTCTATTCAATAGATTATCAGCACCTCTTATGACATTAAAAAGAGAAAAGGATTCGGTTCATATCCATTAGAACAGTGCTACTCGAAGTGTGACTTTTTAACTGGAAGCATTACAATCAAGTTTGGTAAAAATGCAAATTATGGGGTGCCACCCTAGACTCACTATGTCAGAACCTCTACAGATGGGGTTTCCGAATCTGTGTTTTAACAGTATCTCCAGATGATTCTTCTGTGTGCTAGGAGTTTCTGGTCTAGTGAAGAGTTGTATAAACTCCACTAAAAACAACTACTATCCTTGGAGATACGTGCAAGGTGCACTGGAAACATAGTGAGAGTGCCTAAGACTAGGAGCCACCACCTAGCACCCAGGATGTCCCAGGGACATCACGGCATTGCCTTGGACATCGAGATGTGAACCCAAGGTCTTTCTGCTCCAAGTTCATCGTCACTGTACAAAACCACCCTAGGGCTGGGAAAGGAAGGAAGTTTCACAAAGAAGACTCTCTTTGAGCCAAGTCTGGGTTTGCTAGATCAATCTGCTGGAGCAAAATGGGTCAGGAGTATTGTGAGTCTTGGACAACGTTGCAGCATATGGGAAGGAATGGAAGCAAGAAAGAGCCCAGCATATTTAGCAACTTTAGGCAGTCCAATACAAAGTGCTGGGGAGCTGGGGGGCGGGGGGGAGTAGGGATGGGCCTGGGCAGCTGGGTAGAAGCCTTATTATGAATAAAGGGTTGATATGCTATACACATGAGTTAAAATTTTATTCCATAGGGGAAAAAAGTACTAAAGAATTTTACAGGACTGAAAAAGACCGGCATGGTGTCAAAAACACAAGGAGAAAAATGAAGGGGATGACACTGGAGGTCAAAGTCAAGGAGAAGCTGAGCAGCAGGCCAGGGGACAGCAAGAGGGGCCCGAATGGATGAGATGGGTGGAAGGACCAAGGGCAGGGACAAAGCACAGTGGAGTTTGCACCTTGTTCATTTAATGCATCATCTACAGAGAATTTAAACATACTATAAATTGACCAAACCTCGGCCAGCTGTTTAACATCACCACGCACAGACACTTCTCAATGACAGTGATAAAACATACTCGCTGAAAACAAAAAAACTCAGCTAGGGAGGTGGAACTGAGAAAGCATCACCGCTGAGTTTCATTCCTTTCATCGACATTCACACAGTGTTCACTGTGGGCTTGCCACAACTCTAGGGGCTGGGGGTTGAGCGGCGAGCACGGCCCACAAAGTCCGCTATACAGCTCCCACACTCCGGCACGCACCGGCTAGGAGGGGGCGAGGGCTGCGGTCAGTGTGTCAGGAGTGGTGTGTGGCGTGAAGAGACATAAAACTGGTGAGGGGACAGCGAGTGGTAAGGTGGCTGCTATTGCAGACAGGGGGTCAGGAAAGGCCTCCCCATAAGGTGACCCTGGGGCAGTGGCCTAAGTGGAGTGAGGCGTGAGCCAAGGGCCTGCTGGGGGCGGAGGGAGACAGGAGGGGAATGGAAACTGGAAACTGGAGGAGGATCTACGAGGCCTATCGCCTGGATGACAGTACAGCTCTCGGGACACGAGACGCGTCCGCGCGGCGCTAACCAACAGCTGCACGGAGGAATCGGGCTCCCCACAGAGGGGTCTGCGTGGAAGGGTGCAAGTTATCTGAAGAAAGTTTCAGGGACATTTTCTAAACGTCTAACTCAGAGACACTGGCTGAATAATGTCCCTAATCAAATTAAAAGGATCAGACTTTTCTATCTACGGATGTCCATTTTGGTAAACAGGAGAGCCAAAAATGTTTCAGTGAGTCCCAAAATACTATCGAACTGCCACTTTCGGGACTTTCTTGGAAGCTTTCGGACTTAAAAGCTCACAAGTAAACTTTAGTGGGGGGAAGCTTTATTTAATAACCAGCATTATATTAATTCATTTAAACTATATTATAAGTATCTGAGTGTTTCAATATCAACAAATATAATCTCTCAAGTAAATGGACAGCAGAAAAATTGCCACAATTTAGTACAGGTAACCCAGAAACATTCCTAAACCAAAAGCCCTAAAGTTAGCCATTTCCGGAAGGTGACTGTTACTGGTTGCTTATTTCTCGTGTCTGGATTAGAAGAGTCGGAATGCTGGGATTCTGCTCTTTCTTGTTTCCATGCATCCGTTTGTATGAATCCTTCCACACTATAGCCGCAACATCCAAATTCCCTGAGCGGAGGGGCCTGGGCTTTAGAGGCTAGATCTCAGCTTACTACCTCCAACAATTTTATCTGCGAACAGCTGATTAATCTCTTCCTGGCTGAACCCAACCTCCTTGAGTATCTCTTCAGTATGTTCTCCCAAAATGGGGTCCCTTCCGAGAGAAGGGACGGCCGGGGTGCGTGACAGCAGCGGTGCGGGGCGGGGGCTCACGCCCTGCCTCGCGTCGGTGAGGAAGGAGCCCCGCGCCCTGTTGTGGTCGTGATGGGAAGCCTCCTCCAACGTCAGCACCGGCGTCACGCAGGCGTCCGTGCCCTCGAAGATCTGACACCACTCCACCCTTGTCTTCTTCGCAAATATGTCTGCAAATTTCTTCTTCATTTCCGGCCAGTCGGTCATGCTCATCTGGTCGGGAAGTTCATCAGACTTGAGCCCAAGTCCTGAGAGGAAAAACACAATTTCTTAAATTATTGTGCTTTGGATGGAAGGATGACAGTCAATGAAAATGAGGTTTAAGCTTGCTGTCCCGAGTAGGATGTTCCGTAAGGGCTTCTCAAGGGGGTAAAAAGGAGAAATTTGAACTCAGCTTATAGCGGGAGCCAGAGGCCGCAGAGGGCCGAGGGAGTGGGGGTAGCAAAAACCCAGACAGGCTCTCCATGCCAAGATTTTCCTACTCACACGTCATCAAAAGTAGTCTGCTTTCAATGGTCCAGTCTCCAGAAATCTATTCCTTCGCTTTGAATAGGTTTTCAGACAGAAATTTCCTTGTGAGGCTATTATCTGTCATGTTGACTTAAAGTAACCTCACACCGCGTATAACGCTCCCAAACCCTACGAACGATAAAATTTACACAATTTACATCTGTCTCCTTCAGTTTATGCACAATTAATGTTTTCCCATCACATTTGGGAGACTTTAGACATTATTTCTTCAAGGAATTTTTTGCCCTTTCTCTCTCTTCTGCTCTGAGATTCCTTAATGCCTGTATTGATAAGGAAGAAGCCTAATGATAAATGATTAAATTCAAGAGTGCAATTTTATACATAACATTAATTTCTCTGTATTTTACCTAAAGAGCTCTAGGAGGGCAGTGATACTGAATCCATTGCCCTCTTGAAAACGCTGCTGTGACCTAGGAACAAACAACTTGTAAAGTGATCAAAGACTTGTTGCAAGTTGTTCTTACAGCGAACAGGACAGGAAGTTATCGGCCATCCCGTCGCCAGTGAGGCGCACAGACTTCTCTCTCCAGCACGAAGGGGGCAAAGTGAGCTTGGAGCCCCCCCCCACCCCCTCCCCAGAGAACTCCCACTAGTTAGCCCGCCTGGAGGCTCCCCGAAAGGCCCCATCCACAGGGCTGTCTTTATCCGATCTCACTCAGAACAGCCCTATTCCCAGAACATCTGTCAAAAAAAAAAAAAAAATCAGTGTCAACTGTTTAACATCACAGCTATCTGGGATGGCACTACTTGTTGAGACTGACATACAGCTGGCTTAAAAACTTTTAAAAAAGAGCACAGAATAGGACGTCCACAGGGGACTTTGAAAGCTCCAACATATTCCTAGAGTTCAGAATCCATGCAAATGCCCAGGGCAGTGAGCATGCCCAGGAGAGACAGGAGAAGGTACCAGTCTTTCACCTCTGGCTGACCTGGAGTCTCTGAACAAATAAAAAGTGAAGGCGCAGAATTCCTCAGAAAAACTTCGTTCACTTACTGGTTCAAGGCACTTAAGGATGTCTCTATCCAATCACTAGCTGACCACTAAGCTAACCAAGTAGACACAGTGGCTGTACATGCTAAAAAAAAAATAATGATTTAGTCCAGAAAAGTCATTAAATAAACGAACAGCAGTAACTACAAATGCAGAATTGGGGAAGGAAAAGGAGAGACCTGATATCCAGAGTTGCTATATTACATTATTTAAAATACCCAGTTTCAACAAAAAAGTGTAAAGCATGCAAAAAGGAAGCCAAGTATGGTCCACACACAGTAAAAAAAAAAAAATCAATGAATACAAACTGTCCCTGAGGAAGCAGATGTTGGATTTACTAAACAAGGACTTTCAACCATCAATGTTGAATATGCCTTGGCACGAAAGGAAACCATACGTAAGGAATTAAGGGAAAGTATGAGAACAGTGTCTCATCAAATAGAGAATATCAATAAAGAGATAGAAATTATTCTTAAAAATGAGTCAAACAGAAATTCTGAAGCTGAAGAGTACAATATCAAATGAGAACTTCATTAGAGAGGCTCAACGGCAGACGTAAACCGACAGAAGGAAGAATGAGCGAGCTTGAAGAGAGGTAAACAGAGTTTATCCAGCCCGGAAAACAGGAAGAAAATAATAAAGGCAAACGAACAAAGCCTTAGAGACCTGCGGCACGTCATCATAAATACCAACACAGGCATTAAGGAATCTCAGTGCAGAAGAGAGAGAAAGGACAAAAAAAAAAAACAAAAAAAAAATCCTTGAAGAAATAATGTCTCAAATTTCCCAAATTGGATGGAAAAACACTAATTGTGCATCAAGAATCTCAAGAAAGTCAAGCAAGATAAACGCACAAAGAGATCTACACCTTGAACTAACAAACAAGCCCTACGAGGTCACAGGAGACAAGATCAAATGCAAAAATCACTACATATCATGTATGTCTATACAAATAGTCTGAAAAATGTCACCATTTACAACAAAACCGAAAAGAATAGAATTCTTCAGAATAAATTTAACCACAGTAGCTCAGGCCTTGTGTATTGAAAACTACAAAGCATCGCTGAAAGAAAGTAAAGAAGACCTAAATTAATGAAAAGCATGCTGTGTTCATGGCTCGTAAGGCTTAATATTGTTAAGATGCCAATATTCCCCAGATTGGTGTACAGACTCAAAACAACCCCTATCAAAATCCCAGCTCACTCTTCTCATAGAAACTGGCAGGCCGATCCCAAAAGTCACATGAAAATGAAAGGGACCCTGAGCAGCGAAAACAACTTGAAGAAGGACGAAATTGGAAGATTCACACTTCCTGTTTTAAACTTGCTACAAGCAACAGTGATCAAGACATGTGGCGCTGGCAATAAGGATAAGCACATAGATCACTGAAACAGAAATGGGAGCCCAAAAATAAACCCTCACATTGACGGCCAACGGATTTTTAATGAGGATGCAAAGACCACTCTCTGCAGGAAGCACAGTCTTTTCAACAAGGGGTGCTAGGAAATCTGGATGGCCATTTGCAAAAGAACAAAGCTGGACTCCTTACCTCATATGCAAAAATTAAAACTCAAAAAAATGGATCAGAGACTTATATGTGAGGGCTGAAACTATAAAACTCTTCAAAGACAATATATTTGGGTGAGACAATATAACTGGGAGTTCCCTGAGTAACCTCTATGCAAAGTTTACTAAAGGATAAGTATTTTAAAAAGCGTTATTCATGCTAACATGTTGTTAGAACTCAACAGTAATTGCAGCAATTGTTTAGTACTGAAAGCAACAAAATTTTTTTCAGTGAGTATGTTTTATCACTCTCACTTAGAAGTGCCTGGGCATGGTGGTATTATGGTGCATGGTGAAGTTTGGTCAATTATTATATTATATTTAAATTCTCTATAGATGATGCATTAAATGAACCAGGTGCAAACTCCACTCTGCTTTGCCCCTGCTGCTTTCCAGAGCCACCCACCACCAGGGGAGAAGTTTTGTTCCCACCACTCAGCCCTTTGCACAGCACTGTTCTGTCCAGAATTTTGAATGAACCCTTTCTATTCTTGGTTTTAATTCCTGGACAAAAAGGCATCCTATGTGATCCCGATAAACCCTTCTGTGCTACAGTTTTTCCAACTGCATTTAAGCTGGTGAAGTTAACACAGGTGATCATAAAACACCCTCTGATGCTTGCAATAACATTCATTTCAGCTACATGCAATGACTTTGAGTAGTGCCCCGCCCCTGAACAGAGCTACCATACCGAACGGCGAAACTCTTAAGTTTACGGTTGAAAAATAAATGCACTGTGATCGGTGTGTCACACCACTTCAGAGGATACTCTAAAACTTCTTAGATAGTAAATTATCTGTGAAGTGAACTTTACATTCAAACATTTCACAGAACAAAATAACTTCAGTTCAATGACTTAATTAGGGAAGGAGGGACAGGAGATCTTCTTGCTAACTTTGGGTGCCATGCTAATAAGACGAGAACCTGCGAGAAAGGTAGACTGCAGAAGCATTCGGTGTCATACTCCAACACAGCCTCGTTCACCCAAGTCTCTCTGTGCTCTGGTGACATCTGACACTGAAGGGTCACGAGGGACGTCCACCGAAGACCAGGATGGACATGCAGTCCTTTGCAGGGAAGAAGAAGGTAACAGCACGCGAGGGCAAGATCACTAGCCAATGCTGCAGAGTAGGAAATGCAATCAAAGCACTGAACTCCCACAAAAGAGATTATGATGTTTTACCATCCTGAGTTATTTCTGAGAACTGTAAAATTACCTGGCACTTTAACAGATGTGGGGAAATAGCCCACAATACAAATGATGGCTATAACGAGGTGACTGATTAAGTGAATACGTAGTAAAAGACATCATGAATTTCAGAAGGGCCCCCCGGAACGGAGACTAGAGAGCATCCACAGAAAAGGAGGGGCGGTGTCACCTTTGAGCAGCAGCTTGTAGAACTTGGGCTCTATGGCCCCGACAGCCATGAACCCGCCGTCCGCCGTCCGGTAGGTCTCGTAGAAGGGCGCCCCGCTGTCCAGTATGTTCTTCCCTCGGGGTTGCTGCCACAGTGCCGTCTTACTGGTTTTCCACAGAAAAGAGCTCACATAGGCTGCTCCTTCCACCTTTAACGGAACAGAGTGTCATCCAGATCATTAAACTGTAAAAGCACGGTCACTTTCTACTCAGGGTTTTTTTTTTTAATAGTTGTACAAAACTGTTTATCTTAGAGTACAGGAAGATCACACCTAGTTATACAACTTCTCTGATATTTTGAGAAACCGAGTTCGTGCAGGTTTTTGGAACAGTGGGTGGTGACACGCTTCAGTTCAGAAAATACTGTTTAGAAAAGTAGAAGGTAGTACTTTTGTTCTTCCTTTCAAATAAGACCGGCAAAATGTTGATAATTTTTGAAGCATGTCAGAGTAGGAGGTCCGTTTACAGTATACTCTGTCAACTTTCGCGTGTTAAAAACTGTCAGGATAAAAAGCTAAAAATAAAGCAAAACACTTTCCAAAGTCCAACATTTGGTCTCACTCTCTATACACACACACACGCGAGTGCGAAGCCTATCGCATTCTGAAGGCCAATCACATTATGGTAACATTTAGCTCATCCTAGTCTGACTCCAAGCCCTAGAAAACTGTATTTGAATATTTATCGTATCTCAACTTCAATGGTCACTAGAAAGTTTCAAAATATAGGCAAATCTCACTTTACTCCACTTCACAGATGCCGTGGTTTTTATAAGTTGAAGGTCTACAGCAATCCTGAGTCAAAGAAGTCTACTGCTACCATTTTTCCAACAAGCTCAGAGGATGGTTAGCATTTTTAGCAATAAAGCATTTTTTTTAACTAAAATGTTAAAGTGTGTACACTGTTGTCTAGACATAATGCTATTGCACACTTAACAGATTACAGTCTAGTGTAAACGTAACTTTTATATGCATCGGGAAACCAGAGAATGCACGTGACTCAATTACAACACTCGCCTCATTGCAGCAGTCTAGAGGCAAACCTGCGACTCCTCCAGGGGGCGCCTGCACACCTAACGATGCTGGAGGCATGTGTGGGGGGCCTTCTGAGTCCAGACACACCAGTTTGGGAGGCCCGACTTCCTACAGCGTCCCGAAGTTAACGAAATGGACTCACGCCCGCAGTCAGGAGTGCCACGAGGCTTCGCACCCTGGCCACTGAGAGAAGACTGCCTGCCTGTCCTTAAGGCTCTTACACCCCAGTGGTTCCAGCTCCCCAGGAAGAAAGCCATCAAAGCATCCTGGTCTCTGAAGTCACCAATGGAGGGGCCGTGCCAACTGTGAGTGTGGCATTTCTCACACGTACTAGCCGTGAAACAAATGCAAGTTATCACTTTGGATACATCCTAGTTTCCCTTTCAACTTGAAACCTCAGGTACACCTGAATTTATGGCTCTGATGTTGGACATCACCGAAACAGTGGAGTTTGCCTAAGTAGCCTATAGCAATGCAAATTTTTGAATCTGTGTTGCACAGATCTTAGCAAGTATCCACATTTTATACCTATGTGTATACATACATATGGTGAGATACACAATTCTATACAATACACTTCCATACATAATCTCTTACACACCAGACGTACGGATGCGTCTGCTGAAAAAAGATGCACCAGTGGAGCCAGGGGTCCGGTCTGGCCCACTCCAGGGCCCACAGCTGCTCACCTAGGCCCACCGTCACTCAGTGCCGTGCGAGGGTGCAGGACAGGAGGCACAGCAGGTACCATCCTGTCTGGCCGCCAGGCTCCCCGGGCCCATGGCTCCCTTGTCCCCTCACCTCCACGCAGTGTTTGTGGCCACACACACAGTGTACGTGTAACACAGGCAAACTGCAGCCTCCATCCCCCAGCCTTTCATGCTGGCCTCGTGGTACAGACCAAGGGCCACGGGCCCACACACAGCCCCCAGGCCAAGGGTAAATGCAGCAACACGGACCCCTCGTCCTCCAGTTACCCTAACTCCACAGTTTCCAGGGAAACAGCACCGTGAAGAGACAACTCCTGGTCATCACAGGATGCTACTGCTAAAACGTCTGGAAGCCACTGGCCTGAAACAAGAAGGTACTGAGCTTCTACAAACTATTTCTATCCATGTGTTCCCGGGGATGGGGGAAGTGATGAGTATGATACTGGACTGATCCATCTGGCCTTGAGAAATTACCCCATACTCACAATACCCTAATGCAAACATAACCCCCGAATAAAGCTCACACCATTCTCACATGCCCTAAAACCTTACCATCTTCCTACCCATCATGAAATTGTGTTAGACACAGTCTGATGAAAGTAGCAATTAAATCTAACTGATATTTGACTACACATAAGCAATTACATGTCATTAGCAAATTATTCAAATTATTGCTAAGTAAGTACTTAGCCTTAAATTCTCCTTAAAACTCCCAAGGCCCATGTTTGTCTTAAGTCCTTTTGATCACAGGGACCAGTAGAGGGCAGTAGAGGCCAGAAATCGAGAGCGCCGGCTGCAGCGTCCAACTGCCAGAGGGCAGTGCTTCCGGACCGCTGAGACTCCTTTTCCAGTATCCTCCCAAGTCTGAGAGTCTTCAACTGCCAGAGGAGAGTGAGCACACCTCCTCCAGGGAGCCGTGTGGATGGGGAGGAGAGACAGACGTAAAGCACTCGCCTGGCACCTGCCTTGTAGGTGGAGCTGGCACTGCCGCGGCTGGCTGCTCGTGCATGCTGGGACTGGGCGAGGAGCTGAGACCCAAGGTCAGCAGACACGAAGGACAATGTGAGGTGTGCCCTGAGGGCAGAGTCACAAGGCACAGAAGCAGCACCAGAGGGTGCCAAGGCTGCAGAGGTGAGGATTCCGGCAGGAAACAGCTTTCGAAAGGCCACCGCCAACAAATCCAACGCACAGGACTGTTCAGTTTGAAACCGCTTGGGGTCACCACCAGCATATGACCCCTGACCATTCCTTTCCCTTGGAGCTTTCTCTGGCCTTGACAACACTCCCTCCGGTCCCCCACTCCGCTCTCCTGGGCACTGGCTTCTCTCCCGCCCGCCGGCTCACTCCTCAAATGCTGGCGCTCCGCCCCCCGCCCCCCCACCCCCTTGCCCCCAGCAGGACAGTCTCAGTCTCATGTGGCTCCCAAATGACTGAAACCTGTTGCTAATCTTTAACTTCAAGGATCCCTCCCGGATATACATCTGAAAGGCACTTCAGACTTGATGCTTATCAACACTGAATTCCTTTTCTCCTTCCCAGAAAAACACTAACCACAACACATTCTTACAGAGGGCCAGGCACTGTCTCCTCACTGAACACCAAACTCATTTAATTCTCTAGCCATGCTAGTGGTGGGAGACACCATTATCATCTCTGTGTTACAAAGAACCGAGGCACAGAGAGGTTAAGTGATGCACCCGAGATCACAGAGCTAGGAAATGGCACAGCCGGGAAGGAGGTCGGTCCCCAGAATCTGTGCCCTGGACCACTGAGCCACACTGCCTCCTCCTCCTCCAGCAATCCTCTTCTGGGTGTCAGTGGCGCCGTCCCCCAGCCACCCACACCAGAAATGAGGGGGCCATCCTTGATTCTCTCCTCTCCCCTCGCCGCCAGTGCATCGCCACATCCCAGCTATTTCCCATCTCAGATGCCCCCTACAGCCAGGTCCCATTCCACCACTAACTACTTCAGTATTCGCTCTTGTCTCTTGGAGGAACCCAGAAACCATCTCAGCCTCCAGTCTCATCTCCCTCGAGTCCGACCCCCTTCCTGCCTCCAAAGATCTGTCCAGATGCAAGTGTGTCAAGTGTGTCGTCACACCGGACTGGGCTTTTAGCAACTAGCTCTGAGACCTTGGACAAATTTCTATGCTTCAGCTTCCTCCTCTTTAAAATAACAATGTATTCCAAATGAAATTGGGTTAGAAGAGATCATGCAGGGAAAGTGCTTAGCTTAACACCTGCATAAGGCAAAGCGTCAATGTATGACAGTAAAAAAAGAAAGAAAAGAAAAAGAAACATTATGATATCCAAGTCTCCCCTACAAAGTGCAGCAGGGAGGTCCAGACTGGTCCATTTCACCTTTACATCCTTAAGAATCCTCTGCTGCCCTGGCCAGTGTGGCTCAGTTGGTTGGAGGATTATTCTGTAAAGTAAAAGGTCACAGGTTCGATTCCCAGTCAGGGCACATGTCTGGGTTATGGGCTTGGTCCCCTGTTGGGGCATGGTCAGAGCGCATACAAGAGGTAATGGATTGATGTTTCTCTCCCTGTCTTCCCCCTCCACGGCCCTTCCCCTCTCTCTAAAATCAATGAGCGTGTCCTCAGATGAGGATTAAAAAAAAAAAAGAATCTTGTCTGCTAAGGAAGACTTCTTTAACCCAGTTCTGAATGAGGGTTTCATGAAAACTACATTCTAGTCACAAGAAACAGCTTGGGGAAAATTAATAATAAAGTTCAAGAATCAGGGGAGTCATGCAAATTTCAGAAAACAGACTCCACAAACATACGGTCAAGATAAGACATTCTGACTCATGTAAAGAACGCAAAGTTGTGTGTGCTGTTTTCAAAGGTATCTTTTTGGGAACTTGGATTCCAACTTCAGATCTCACCGGTGTCTTGTATGGAAAAGGACTGGAGGCAGCCTTATGTCGTCCTCAGGAACGGCGGGCAGGATGTGCGTCCCCCCACCAACACTCACCATGCTGGCATCGATGACCTGCCCTCTGCCAGAGCGTGTGCGTTCGAAGAGAGCCAGCATGATGCCCAGGGTGCACATGAGGCCGCCGCCCCCGAAGTCCGCCAGGAGATTCAGCGGAGCGTACGGGCTCTCGCCGCTTCTGCCGATTTTCGACAGGACACCTACAAAGACAATCAGGGCACACGAACTGCAAACACGATGTATATTTTAGGTAAATACAGGAACATCTTGGAGGAATAGCCAGACTCTCTAGTTGCTGACATAAGTGAAAACTAGTACAGAATGCCTTTCCGATTCGAAACACATTCAGCATACTAATGAATAAGCTTTCCCTCCAACTGGGTTCCTTCTTGTGTTTTTTGTTTTTTTCTTTTCTAAAACTTTTTTCCACCAAACATTTTCAGAATTTTATTTCTAAGTTCTCCTGTATTGGGTAAAATGAGAAAAATGATTCCAGGGCAAAAAAAAAAAAAAAAGACTGTACTCAATTCAGTTTATGGCTTAACTACAGTATAACACACTTCTGTTCTTATTAGAAAGAGATGCAAGAAAATAACCAAACACAGAAGAAAAGGAATTCCATTTTTAAATAGATGTGAAAACCCAATTCTGTGTTCGCTCTTTTCCACAGCCTTTAAACGTGTACTCACGGAATTTTTGAGATAATTTACTCAACCAGACACTGTTCTTACATTTTAGAACCGGGTCGTTCTACAACAGTTGCTCACCGGCAACAATCCCAATGGAGTGGCAGAGCGACCTGAAAGCTAGGGTTGTCCCGTGTCCACTAACGTGGTGGCTGGGGCAACGATGATTCTCCATGAAGGTGGGGAGAGAGGGGTGTCAGAGTCAAACTACACCCCCATGTTCAGACTGTGGAGCGACCACCCCTGCTACCACCAAGCCCCCAACTTCCTGGCCGGGGCTTGCCGGAAAACCGACCTCCCAGAGGCAGTCAGTCGGTCACTAGTGAGAGTATGCTGTCCATCACGTGCGTTCAGTCGGCGGGGAGAGCTCAGGACTGCTCCAAGACAAGCCAGCCCTTTGCAAACCACCATACTCTCCTTACTGATTGAACTATTCACCTTTAAAGATTCTTTTTAATTCATTGGTGCAACTAAGTAGATCTTGACTGGAAACAAAATGAAAAGTGCAGAGAAATTATTTTTCCAACATACCTGACAAAGCCAAAAAGTTAATGTCGTGGCCTGCTACCTTGGAGAGCCGTCCTGACTGGCCAAAGCCCGTCAGCCTGGCATAGATGAGCCTCGGGTTCTCCTTCTGCAGGATCTCTGGGCCCAGCTGGAGCTTCTCCATGACACCTGAGGAGAAACGCGACTTCTTTTCAAGGGAGCATGAACAGAGGGTGGGCAGACTCCCCTTTCTGTGGCAAACATAAGACAGCTCTTCGAGGAGTAACATGTGTGGAGGGTTTGTAACGTGTTAAGAACCAGAGAGTGAGGCCGCCCCTCCCAGAATGCAAGGCTGCTGCCCTGGAGGGCTCTCCCCCGCCCCGCCCTCCCCGCACACCCGTTTCCCTGCAGGCTTATCCAGCCCTCTTCCATCCCCACAGCGGGCACCTCATTCCCTTCATGGGTGCCTTTCGTTTCGCAAATCCTCTCCGTAATAACTTGTTAGATGTGGTTTGTTCTCTTGGAACAGTTACCCAGGGTCTTTGTGTGGCCAATCATTCCCTTTTGAAAACTGCTCTTCCTCTCCAGACCTTTACTTTTCCGATGCCCGCCTCTGTGCCTGCCGCCTGCTACCCCACGGTGCCCTTGGGTGTGTCCACATCCCACCCTTCCCTGTCGGTTCAGAAGCTCTTCCCGCAGGCTTCCTGCCCACGTCCTAGCTAGGCTTCAAGGCATCTGTGCCTTCGCAGTAAGACTCGGTAACTAGCCAGGGAAGAAAGGTTAGCTACAACAGCCTCCAGCCTCTCATGTTATCAGCAAGTACAACATCGACTGTATGAAACTCAGGTAAGTGGCACCTACTGCCTCCTGGAATTAAAAGTAATAAAGATTGCATAATATGTTCACTATCGTAGTCTTCCTAAGACAATAAATTACAAAAGAACTGGGGTCCTCCTCCTCGATGGCAGGCGGCCCAATCCTCCCACCTGGCAGCTACACCTGCATTCCCACCTCTACTTCCCTCCTAATTACAAGACCCAGCACAAATCATTTAACCAATTTGAGCTTCCTTCATCTTCAAAGGGGACACGATAAATCATGATACAATCCTAAGTTATATTATGCTGAAATCTGGCTGTGAGGGTGAATGAGTTAACTCATCTAAATGTGCCTGGTGCCTCACAGACACACAGTCCATTCTGGAAACGTTTACTGACTTCCCGCCATAGACCAGGCAAAGCTCTGGACTTCGACTCGAGCAAGATGACTCGGACAGCTGTCGGGGCTGGATCTGCGTGGTGCCGCACCCAGCCACCACCTTCACAAGGGTCTTTATGAAAGCGTCAGGTAGGCTGCAGAAGGTATGGAAAGAAAGAATCCTGAGCGGCGCAAAGGAGGGGAAAAGGGGTGCAGTGAAGGTAAGATTTGTAGCCACAGATGAAGCGCAGGTTTCTGATGAAGGCAACTGGGTGGATATTGGTTCCATTCACCGGGATAAATGATCCAGAAGTAGATGCCACTTTAGGAGGGGGTCTTCCCTCCTGGGTTCGGGCCGCCTGTGGAGGCTGCAGTGCCCGCGGGACAGTGGGAGCTGCGCAGGCCCTGTGTACCCCTGCGGTCTAAGGCTCTCACAGAGGTGTGCGGATAAAGACTAGGGCACCTCCTGTCTGTAAAACGTGCAAATAACGGGAACGCGTAAGGCAGCTCCAGCGAGCGAGCAGGGTAGATGAAATTAAGCCGGAATTGAAGCACGCCAGCATTTAAGGTAGGAAGTGTTAGCGTGGGTCAGCAGTTGGCTCCCCTCCTCCTGGAAATGTAGCCAAATGACTGTGTACCTTTCTGCCGTTTTACGGGTCGAGAGCCTATGACTTTCATTAGACTCTCATAGGATTCATGGCCCTCAAATAACCAAAAGAAGCAGATGCAAATATGCGATTAGGAAAAAGAAAAACTTGGGAAGAAGTCAGAGAGAGGTAGGCGTAAGGAGAAAAAGGGCAACAGCTGTTATCTCAGATGCCAGGTATGGAAGATCAACTCAAGGGGCGAATCACCAAGGACACCAAGTGCAACGGAAAGGTCTAGAAAGACATGGACGGAAGAGTTTGTGTGCTAACAAGGCAAAGGCGTGGCGTGCGCGCAGACTCAAACAGTTCGGCTCCCTCCCTTAGTCGGAGGCCTCGGAGGGGCCGGGAGGGGGCTCACCGTGGCGGAAGGGCTCCAGCACTACGTCCGCCCGGGCGCACAGGCGCCGCACCACGGCCACTCCCCGCGGCTGCTTCAGGTCCACAGCCAGCGAGCGCTTTCCGCGGGACAAGCAGCTCACGTCGCCGAGGGAGCCGGGCCAGTCCACACGCACCACCTGCGCCCCGAAGTCCGCCAGAACCATACCGCAGAACGGGCCCGGGGCCAGGCCCGCCAGCTCCACCACGGAGATGCCCCGCAGCGCCATGGTAGCCCGCGCAGTGGTCAAAAGGAAGAGGACAAGGGAGGACCTGTCTCGCGCACCCAAGTCTCGGTGCCCATCCCGAGCTCGCCCCGGCTCCCTTTTTGGCCTGCTCGCGCCCGCACCCACCCCCGCCCCCGGCCCCCGGCGTCTGCGCAGTGGCCCGCTTCCTGGCCCCGCCTCCCGGGGTGAAACGTCAGTAGTCTGCACAGTTGCTTTCATTTGCTTTCCGCAACCAAGTCCGAAATGAACCCCGGGCTTGACCTTGAGAGTTCTCGAGCTTGTCACCATCCTCTTGCGACGCTTTTACCTCCACCTTTCTGATACCAGCCGCTGAGCCATCGAGCCCCTACATCTTTCCATTCTTGGAGAAATAAACAGCGAATAAATATTTAAGAACGATGCTATTTTTATCCGTAGTCTGCAGATTGTAGTCTTCATTGCTCCTACTTATTAGGCACCGATGATTTCATGTACGAACAGCTTGAGATCCCTTCTAGATGCGCTGGATTTGGAGTTACAAGCTTTGTGGATTATATGCCTGTAAGGAAAAAAAAGTTCAGGCTACATTAAGGAATGTGTGCAATGCGTAATATCAGAAGGACATCACAGCCAAGTGAGAGAGCTTTAAAAATATTTTTGATTTGCCACCTGCCATTTCTATGGATAACTACAGATCCCAGTGTTCAATTTTAATGCACCATCTTTTTTTTGTAAGTACAATAAAATAAGTCAGCCCAAGTAGCCCTACTACTTTTACAAATCATTTTCTCTCATCTCTGTAGAGCCTTTGTGTAGGTGGCCTGACCATTTTTGACTGTTCTGTAATTTTAATAGACCCAGAAGTGGGTGCCAGAGCAATCTCTACCCTAGTCCTCTGATGAATACAGATTTATATAAGATGTCCGTCTGAAATAACTCCAGCCATTGCTAATAAAATGAGAACAGTTTGAGAGGCATGGGATGTACCCTGGCAGCCAAGGAGAGTGGGCTGGAATGCCCATGCTTGGGCAATGAAGACTTCACTGTACTAGTCAGTAGGGGTGGTAGATGCCATTGAGTGAGTGTGTGTACTGTGTGGCCCTAGTCTCCTTCAAAATAACTGAGTGAGTAGAGCAACAAATCTGCGTCAAATTTTGCCTTAAGCTTAAACATTCCTCCATGAAACTAGCTGGATGATTCAGGAAGCTGCAGCTGTGGGTAACTGTTGATTGGCAGCTTTGTCACGACAATGCCTGCTCGGGCATCACATCTTGTGCAGAGATTTTTGGTGAAACAGCACATCACCCAAGTGACTTAACCCCCCCTACACTCCTGATTTGGTGCCCTGTGACATCTGGCTTTTCCCAAAACTAAAATCACCTTTGAAAGGGAAGAGAGTTCAGACCTTCAATGAGATTCAGCTGAGGGCAATTGGGACCGCTATGTGAGGTCTTGAGGTGCCTACTTTGAAAGGGACTGAGGCGTTACTGTCCTGTACACAATTTTCTTGTATCTTCTTCAATACATGTCTCTATTTGTCAATACACAGCTGGATACTTTCTGGACAGACCTCAAAGTGGCCTCACTTTGATCTGCTGCAGGGGATTTGCACCAGCCCGAGTTTGTGTTAAAGGGACAGAGGTACCAACTCGAAAGGGCTTCCCACTGACAAGCAAAAATGGGACCATTAAATTCAAATGACTGTGGTGAATTGAAACACATCAAATATGTGAAAAATCATGAGTCAATAATAGTGCTTTTTAAAAGACTTTATTAATCACCTTTGCAGGGTTGCTAGGGTACTAACTCGTTATTCTATATAGAAATTGGTAAGTAAAAGTGAAAAAATCAGGCATTTATCTTGTCTTCCAAGTGAACAGTATTTCAGGATAACCAAACAGCTAGTGAAAGATTGTCTTTCTTTTAAAATGTCGCTATTTTGCAACTGCCAGTGAAGTAATGCATTTAAGTTATAATCATGTATGGCCACTAAAAACATTAGGCAAAAAGCCTAATGGGGGAATTTTATATAATATGTGGATTTGGCTGAGATACCCTGAACCCACTGATCGATTTTAATATTACAGAGACAATAAGATATTGTGGACCTCCTGGCACGATGCAGTAGATAATACCATTCATGAAGTTTTCCTGCAAAAAGATTGAGCCTAAATTTAATCAAGCAATCCCCTGCTGATGATTAATGCAGAGGACAGAGAAGGATGATACAGGGCAAATAAAAAGATGGCATACAACACCAGCAGGCATAAGCAGCAAAATCCCCAATATTGGAAAACGAATGATAACTAATTAATTAAATGAGAAATTCATGGCAGATTTCAAGACTTAGATGTATCAACTGTGATACATGAATCTTATTTTGAATCATGATTTAAACATAATTTAGAAAGAGACTTATGTGACAGGAATACTTTAAAACACTGACTAGAAATGAGATGATAGTAAGGAATTACTTTATTTGGGGGATTATAATTTTTTAAAAAAGCTCATTTCTCTGAGATACATACCGAAGTGTTTACAGGCCTTTAAAGCTAATCAGGGAACTTCTAATATCTGGCTGGCTAGATTAGAGAATCGTCGTGGGGCCACGCCCCCGTTCCCCCCTGTCTGAGCAGGAACATCTGTACTTCGTGTCTGTCCCCGTCCTACCACTGTATTGAGGGGTGGACTGGAAGGCAATGCCAGGTCTCTCTCATCATGCAGACCAACAGATCAAGAGGAGCTGCACCCCGGGAGCTGAACTAAAAGGACTATATTCAGAACGCCTGATCTGCACCTGGATCTGAGGCAGATGTGAGACTCCGGACTTGGAGCTACACCCTAACGGGATGCCACCTCCGAGGACTCTGCGGGAGGGTGAATGCATTTCACACGTGGGAGAGTAGGAAAACTCCCTTCTCCTGTGTGCTTCTCTTCCCCTTTCACACTACTCGCACACTCATAACACTTCTGACTCCAGATGTGTGGGTTCTTCCCCCCACACACACCAGCAGTCCTCTGGGACACCAGCGGGGGTCCTACAATGCAACTCAATTCGGACACCGACGGGTGGCGGCACAGACCCCACAGATGGAGGACTCAGCCTCCCAAGACTTCACCTCGCTTCACATGCCGGTGGGCGGTAACAGGCCCCCGGGTTGTCCACAACTTCCGTCTGACTTAGCTGAAAATTGGAGATTCCCATGGCCCCCCACCCAGGTTCAGGTACTTCCTAGAACAGCTCACAGAACTCAGGAGAACACATATGTTTACCAGTTGATAATAGAATATAAAGGATGTCGTAAAGGGTAGTGACGGACAGCCAAAGAAATGCATATGGTGAGGTCCGGGTGGGTTCCAAGCAAAGGGGCTTCTGTCCCCGTGTCATTGTGGTATGATATCTCCCAGCACGTGGTTGTCCCCGACGCTCTCTAAACCCCATACTTCGGGGGGTTTTACTGAGCCTTAATTGTGCAGGCATGGTTGATCACTAACTCCATTTCCGGCTCCTCTCCCCTCTCTGGAGAATGGAAGCGTGGGACTGAACATTCCAAGCTTCAGATCATGGTTTGGTCCCATCTGGGAGCCCCCCAAGAGTTACCGCATTAAAAAAAAAAGTACAATTGCCAAGAAATCCCGAGCGATTTGGGACTTCTGCCTCAGGAACCAGAGCCGAAGACCGAACATTAAAGCAACAGATGCTCCCAGTGCTCTTAATGCTTAGAAAATCACAGGAGTTTTAGGAACTGCAGTCAAAGATTGACGTTAAAGATTCTCCCAGCATCCCTATTTAAAACAGTTTGAGGAGCTTTGCGCCAAGAACCGAGGATGGAGATAAAATTATAATGGGGGGGGGGCTGGAAACAGCAAAAATACTTCCCAAAATGGAAAAGGTTAAATACATTAACCCTTAATAGTATTCGAGAATGTTCTTAATATGTTAAAGCAAACCATAGCAAGATACAAAAACATATAAAAAGTATAATGTCAAATGATTTGTTCTATACTGTGCTCCTAAGAATAAAAATCATAAAGATATGCAGGAAAAGAATGACATATACACTTCAAAATGCTAATATTATGTTCAGTGAGATGATCAATTTTTATACCAAACGCCTTTTATGTAGTTTATTAAAGTTCTACAGTATTTTTATAATCAGAAAAGATATTTTTAAAAGTAGCACTCCAAGCATAATAAAGCATGACATTTCTCTAGCCATAAAACACTACCTTCCCGCAGCTGTCTCGTGCTGTGGGCTGGGTGTTATTTCTCTCCCCTGTGCGCCCCTCGCCCTTTGCCTTCTGTGGTTATTAAAACATTCTCTTCACATCATATCATCTCTGCACCTACCCTCTGGCACCTCTCTCTGTCCACTGGCTTTGTTCAACAACAACCTTTGAGACTGAAAGTTTTCCCAAAAGAAGAGCTCTGTTGAGCTATCTGTGGGCCAGAATACAAAGGAGCAGGTGGTGGGACATACATTCTAAACCACCAGCAGCAGCAGGGCTGGATGGAGATGAACACGCCCTCGGCCCTGCGGTTGCCAGGGTTCTTTCATACAGTGTGCTTGGAGGAGAAAGATTCAAGTGGCTGTGAAAAGATTTACACTGACTATAGATGAGGCGGTGGGGAAAGGTGAATTAAACCAAGTTCCGGGATAGGCGCGTAGTCTGCAAGGAAGAAGTACCGGGTGCTTCTGTGTTGGTTGTGGGCCAGTCTGGGAAGTTCATGTGTGAGCAGGGCACGGTGGCAGCTGGTGGGTAGCCATTCTTTCCACACAGCTGCTCGGAAGTTGATTCAGTGTCCACACACACTCGGGAATGCTGGCGGCGTTTTGTTGGTTTCAGCCATTTGCTGGTGAACTCTTGATTCTTCCTCCCACACACCGACCTGCTGCAATTTAAGTTATGGCACCTCAGAATTTTTCTCTTGTTGGGTTAAAAATGCATGGAAGGTAAGGATTGTGCTTTAAATGCTTACTGCTTCCTGGAATAAATAGCACAGTGTCTTTGCACAAAGTAGATGTTTTATTAATTCCAGCCATGCCCTTGGCAGTTTACATTTAATTATTTTATCTTCTTCTTGGGTATTGTTGGCTTCAGCTTTTGTTCACAATGTGGTCAGTGAAATTCCTTTCATAATTTCCTCTTCGTGGTTCCAAGTTCCCTGCAAGTCTTTCCCCTCTGGGATCTCACCCCACCTGATCGCTGTCTGGAGCAGCTCTGCCCGGTAAAGAGCGTGCCTCTGCTGGAAGTGTTACAGAACAGACAAGGGGGGCCTGAGACAATATACTATTATTGAAAGAAGGCCCCGGGTCCGTTATGTCCGCTGCCCTAGGAAAGACGTCTCTCAATGCCAGAGATTCGTGAAAAGGAAAGGAAATGTTTATTTAATGCTATACAGACTTAAAGTAGTGACCTAATGTCTTCATCAAAAATCCCAAAGTCCCTTAAAACACCCACAAACACACACAGTCCTTCCTTCCTTCCCCCTTTGCCCAGTCCAGAGTACCGTAACTCAGGAAAGGAAAACGAAGTCCATGGCTCAGACAGTCCTCTGGTTCTTAGTTAGTCCTCTATCTCGACTGGGAGACCTCCCTGGGTTCCCGGCACCCTCGGCTGAGTCGCCAGGATCTCTGCTAAAACCAGGTGGTGGTTCCCCTTCTAAAGCTGCAGGGATCCCCACTCTGTCCAGGCCTCATGGTTCTCCCTCTCAGGGCTGCGGGAAGGGGAGAGTCCTCACTCTGCCAAAGCCGCGTGGTTCTCTCTCCTATGGCTGCGGGAAGGGAGAGTCCTCACTCCGTCAAAGCCACGTGGTTCTCTCCCTCTCAAGGCTGCACATGGTTCTTTTTTCAATGGCTGTGATCCTCTCTGCACCTCCACAGCCACATGGTTCTCTCCCCTAAAGCACCACGGTTCTCTCTCCTAAAGCAGCACGGTTCTCTCCTAATGGCCGCCAAGTCTGGGTTTTTAATCCCCGCGGCCAATCTTCCTCTACAGCCTCATTTCCGACTCCTCCCACACTCGGCTTCACATGCCAGAACTCGTATCCTTCCAGCTTTACTGGGCTGCCATCTTGAGTCTGGGCAGGTGTGGCCCCATGTCCTGGAGCCAATCTTTTCCGAGCTCCCATGCAGGCGCTGTAGCTTGGGGGATCTGCCCCCAGTCACGTGTTGGTGGGGAAGTTACTTCCATTCCCCTGGCTCAGAGATGATCACAGCTATTTAACATATCTAAGCAACCAGCCAAAGGCTATAGATATGTTAAATGACCACGCTCAGAGGGTAGCTGCAAGGCTATTGCTATGCAAAACAGCTCTCAATGGCCTTGCTCCATTTGTCCCTTCCCCCAACCCACACCCTGGGTGGGGGGATGGAGACATCTTAAAATCTCCTGGACACCTTAAGTTCTGGACCCCATTTCAAATGCCCATTTGGGGCTCCCCCTCTTGGCTGCACTCTGTAACAGAAGCGGAAACCCAAGGCTTCGTTGATGGAGTTTGCTTTCCCTCGGATTTTAGAATTTAAAACTTGGTTGCTTAGCTGATAGCTTTAAATTTCCCATGACCCTTACCTTCTATTTCCTAGAGTTTCAAATCTAATTCTGGCGATGAGTCAAATTGTGAAACACGGATAATTATCTTGGCCTTCTCCCAGCCTTGATTACTAATCAGTCTCGTCATACCCAGGACTCAAGTGCAAGCCCCAAGTGCTTTCCACCGGCCAAAGCAAAATCTTGGTGAAAACTGGAATTGAGGCATCGACACAGAAAGACTTCAGCTTGCAGTGAAGAGCCCTTCACCTTTAAGTTACTCAGATTTCATTAAGGGTCCTCTAAACACCGATGCCTTTAGAACTCAGGTTGAAGTTATAACATAAAGTAACTGAGAAGTGGAGTTTGGGGTGGACAGGTGACGCCGCTCTGTGCCCACACGATACACCATGTGACTTCACATCATCTGCAGGCAAATATTTTAACTTCGAGTGGACAAATCACAGTGACTTACAATTATACGACTATTCAACTTTATTAAGAACATGATAAAACAGTATATTTAACAAAGGTGTGTTTATTTTTCACATAATGTTTATTGCATTTTTCTTGCCTCATTTTGATCTAAAGCCAGGCCAATGTCTTCCTCTAGGTACTTTAGTTGAAGTGTGCGTTCTTTAGATACGGAATTCTTTTGGACAGCATGCAACATCCAAACATCTCCTGCCAATGCACTTTTACAGACTATGATATTTGGTAACAGTCAACTTCAACCTCATGACCCCACCGCTCCAGAGGGAGGGGTGAGGCCTGGGGGACATATACAAAATCACAAAAACATTACCAGTCAAGCACATTATAGCTAATATCCATTCACCTTTAAATCACATTGCATGTGTATTCAGGAAGAGTTTAAAAGTATTTGCAAATGGAAAGAAAAGGGTCAAAGGCTGAATTGAACATGAAACACATCATTAGCTAATAGGGTGGCCTTCCCTCGTTGATCATTTCTCTGCCTCCAGCCATATTGGGGTAATCAATCCAAGTGAACCCACAGTTTAAAAGCTCTGTGGAAATTCAAATTGTAACAGAAAATAAATTAGGGGCTCATTACTTCTGAGGGACTTTATTATGTGATATTTGTCAGATAGGCAACTCTCAAATGGTGCATTTTAAATGTGATTACACATCAGGGGAAACACATGCTTTATTGATGCTTTTTTCACTTTAAACCAATTTTAGGTACTATCTTCAGATTGTATCGATGGTGCATTCTCATGAATATTCCTTTGGTGACTAATTTAACCCTTGATGGATAGATTGGGGGATAAGCAAAACTCCAGTGGCACAGCTGCTCTGTGGATACTGGTTAAATAATCAGAAAAGCCATATCTTTTTATAATAAAAAGGTTAAGACACTGTCATATGTCTCCTAAGTGGAATGCCCTTGTATTTTGTATCCATTAGTTTGACTGTGTAACTGAGTCTACAGCTTCTTCCACATGACTTGTCAGCGTGTGTCAAGTGCATCAGGGTAATTTCTAGACTGAGAAAAAGAAGGTGACGATATCCGTGCAATGTGGACCTCAGCTCACCCCAGCTGGTTCTGCAGGGCAGCGTCAACAAAGGTCTACTGCGCTCTAAGAAATGCAGTGAGTGGCAAAGAGTCAGTCTCATAAACCAGATCTGGTCAACCCAATTCTGGATCATGAGAAAATTCTAAGAAGTTAGGATTTAATTACAGCGGTATCGTTATTGAAAAACAATGAGTCGGTTATCTGTGGGCATTGTGCATACTTTTGCTATCTAAAAGCTACCAGGAATTCCTAAAACAAACAAACAAACAAAAAAAAACTGTACTTTATTTATGAATAGTGACCCACCGGATCAAAGTGTAACTTCCCGGTCTCGGGTTTGCAAATGTTTCTGGCACTTGGATCCTGACACTGCCCCTGTCCTTGCCCAGCCCCACCATAATCACTGCATCCTGTTTGCTGCAGAGTTATAGTGATGAACCCCAACCTCAGCAGTTTCTGAAAGCTACTATTTGATTAAAAACAGAGCCGCCCAAACTCTCTGCAAGTGACTTCTCTGATGGGAACAATTTTTTCCAACCTGTATCAAGAGGGGAATTTTCTTTCAGGTGCCTAGGGAAGAGTGATAAAAGTGGTAAGTATATCAGTCAAGGTCACATGAGAAAGCTGTTTTGTGTTTTCGTCTTCTGAGCCCCTGAGTCATCCCACATTATTGCTGTATCTGCAACATGATTAGCAATGTAACCAAAAAGTGTCTTTAAAAAATACAATACATAGAACCCTCCACTCTAATGTTCCTCAGATCATAACAATACCAGTTCAGCTCCAATTCTTCCCCAAAGTGGAGCTGGTCTCTTCATATATTCACTTAGTTTCAAAAAGCAGGAAGCCCGCAAAGGTCGAGAAGCGCTGGTGGTCCCCGTGAAGAGCGCCATTGCCCATTCTCAGCCAAACCTCATCTCCTTTGGCCAGCTTCAGCACCGCGTGGTTGCTGGACGTATCCGATTTCCCTTTTGTTTCGTAGCTGGGAAGAAAAAAAAAGGCACCAGCTACTTAGTCTTTACAGGGGAGAGCCAGCTGTTTGCCAAAATCTGCCCTTTTCTCTCTCAGCTCTCAGGCATTAGGTATAGTCCTGTGCTTAAGTTCCTTAGATGACCTGTGCCCCTTGTATTAGAATTGGCCCATGCGCCCCTCACAAACACCGCTCCTCAATCGTATCTCATCATGATTGTGGGGAATGCTAATGACAATGACCAGAATGACTGTGGAAGTTGCATGTTGGAGCCTGAGTTCTGGAAGACTGTGTAGAGGAAAGCTCTCTGTCATCCATCACAACTGGAAAAAACACTCGGGACTGTTCCGTGAGAAGAAAAGGAATCTCTACTCTGTGCAAGCCTTTACGCTGGCCAGTGTTACAGCACTTTAGTCTACCCTAACTAATCCAGAATTTGGTACTAACTAGGGTGCTGCCATATCCCAAACTAGAGGACAGACACTCCTCAGTTTACGGTGGGATTATGTCGAGATAAATCCATGGTAAATTGAAATATCATAAGTCGAGAACGTATTTGCTACACCTAACCTACTAAATGTCATATCTTGGCCTGGCTGACTTTAAACATGTTCAGAACATTTGCAGCAGCCTACAGTTGGTCAAATCGTCTCACCCCATGAATGCTCTATCAAGTATCAGCTCTTTACCCTCGAGATTACGTGACTGGCTGGGAGCCGCGGCTCCTGATGCTGCCTGGCATCGTGAAATTCGAAGTAGGGTTTCTACTGAATGCATATTGCCTTTGCACATTCATAAAGCAGAAGAATTGTAAGTCGAACCCTCAGAGGGCAGGGACCATCTGCGGGTTGCACTGGCTCATAGTCAGGCAGAGAACAGTGAAGAAAACAAATACCATGGGCTTGAAACTAGAGAGCCATGTCATGCTGTGGCAAAACATTTCATAAAGCACGTGATAACTTGGAAGGTAGACCTAAATCCTACAAGGTTATCCTCTAGGTAAGGGAGCTATTGAAAAAGGTAAAACACTCTTTGCTTCTTTTAGAAAGATGTTGCTAGGATAGGTGAGCTCAGACAGGAACCGACACGTTGGAAGCAGAGGAAGCAGAATGTTGGGGCCTAATAGGGTTAGAAGAGCCAGGTGCTTTTGTACGAGGAAGAACAGAGCTACAGTGGACTTTGGCCTATTAAGACTTCTCATTCAGCCAGACAGACACAGCCTGTGATATAGTGTGGTGGGTGAGCCATAGCGCCTTTCGAGGACAGTGTCTTTAACAAGGAGTTGGGGAAACTGGACAGCCACATGCCAAAGAATGAAACTGGGCCACTCTTTTATGCCCTGTACAAAAATGAACTCAAAATGAATGACAGACTTGAATGTATGACCTGAAACCATAAAACTAGGAGAAAACATAGGTGGTGAGCTCCTTGACATCAGTCCTGGTGACCATTTTTGGAATTTGAAACTGAAAGCAAAGGCAAGAGAGCAAAAGTAAGTAAGTGGGACTACATCAAACTAAAACGTTTCTGCACAGCAAGGGAACCCGTAAACACATGAAGAGACATCCTACTGAATGGGAGAAGATATTTGCAAATCAGATATCTGATAAAGAGCTGGCATCCAAAATATATTTTTAAAAACTTATACAACTTAATAGCAAAAGAAAAGAAAATACAAAAAATCCAACTAATAATGGAAAGAGGATCCGAACATTCTTCTAAAGAGGACATACAGTGGGCCAACAGGTACATGAAAAGGCACTCAACTTCATTAATTATCAGGTAAGTAAAAATCAAGATCGCAATGAGGCATCACCTCATACTGTTACAGGGTGCAGCCAAGAGGGGGGACCCCAAATGGGCATTTGAAATGGGGTCCAGAACTTAAGGTGTCCAGGAGATTTTAAGATGTCTCCATCCCCCCCACCCAGGGTGTGGGTTGGGGGAAGGGACAAATGGAGCAAGGCCATTGAGATCTGTTTTGCATAGCAACAGCCTTGCAGCTACCCTCTGGTGTGGTCATTTAACATATCTATAGCCTTTGGCTGGTCGCTTAGATATGTTAAATAGCTGTGATCATCTCTGAGCCAGGGAGAATGGAAGTAACTTCCCCACCAAGACGTGACTGAGGGGCAGATCCCCCAAAGCTACAGCGCCTGCGTGGGAGCTCAGAGAAGATTGGCTCCAGGACATGAGGGCCACACCTGCCCAGACTCAAGATGGCAGCCCAGTAAAGCTGGAAGGATACGAGTTCTGGCATGTGAAGCCGAGTGTGGGAGGAGTCGGAAATGAGGCTGCAGAGGAAGATTGGCCCCAGGGATTTAAAACCCAGACTTGGCAGCCATTGAAAGAGAGAACCACACGGCTTTGACGGAGTGGAGACTCCTGCATCCCAGAGAGAACCGTGCTGCTTTAGGAGAGAGAACCACACGGCTTTGGCAGAGTGGGGACTCTCCCCTTCCCGCAGCCCTGAGAGGGAGAACTACGAGGCCTGGACAGAGTGGGGACCCCCGCAGCTTTAGAAGGGGAACCACCACCTGGTTTTAGCAGAGATCCTGGCAACTCAGCCGAGGGTGCCGGGAACCCAGGGAGGTCTCCCAGTCGAGAAGGAGGACTAAGAACCAGAGGACTGTCTGAGCCATGGACTTTGTTTTCCTTCCCTGAAATACGGTACTCTGGACTGGGCAAAGGGGGAAGGAAGGAAGGACTGTGTCTGTTTGTGGGTGTTTTGGGGGACTTTGGGGTTTTTGATGAAGACATTAGGTCACTACTTTAAGTCTGTATAGCATTAAATAAACATTTCCTTTCCTTTTCACGAATCTCTGGCATTGAGAGACGTCTTTCCTCTGGCAGCGGACATAACGGACCCGGGGCCTTCTTTCAATAATAGTATATCGTTCCAGGCCCCCCTTCTTCTGTTCTGTAACAATACCAGTTAGAATGGCTAGTATCAACAGACAAGAAATAACAAGCATTGGCAAAGATGAGAAGAAAAGGGAACCCTTGTGTATTGTTGGAAGGAATGTGAACTGGTGTGTTGGGAACCACCCTGACTGGGATCAAAAGCTGTAACCCCCGCCTAGGCTAAGGCTAAGGGAACGCCCTTGGAACCGTAAGCCAGCAAGGAGACAAAAGCTTATCTCCCTGGCAGGAGTGCTGCTTCTGCTGCTTTATTCATAACTGAACCCCAAAAAGCTTGGTCGGTTAACCAAAGACGGGTAAGATTCCCCAAGGGGGGAATGACCTAAGACAGGCACGATCACTTTGGGAGGCCCCCCAAAAGGACTTGGGGGGCTGCAGCAAAAGGGGGTGATGGACCCTCGCTCCTCGGCTTTGACATAGCCTGAGTTCTCAGCGTCTGGGAGAAAACCTCCTGGTCTCTTGGTTGCCTTAGTTCCCTTGCTCCACCTAAGCCTGAAACAATGACAGGGTGGTGCAGCTCTGTGCTGAAAAGGGTGGATTCCCCGGGTGATCAGGCCTAAGAAAGAATATGTAAATTACTGTGAAACCTTCTTTGTTTAGAATGCTCTCAGTTGAATGAAAGGGGTCCAAGGAGGAAGTTAGTTTGTTCCTCAAAGTCTTACAGCTCTTTGACACCGACTCAAAATAGACCGGCAGAGTTCCTTGTTTTCTATGGTTCCTTACTTCCCCCTAATGAGTATTGTACTTTACCTGAATTATTATGCAAAATGAGCCCAATAAAAGCAGGTATGGACTGTAAATCAGCGAGGTCCCCACTAGGGGGGGTGGCCATTTCGTCCCTACTTCCCCACAGAAACTGGTCTGTCTCTGTGCATGTTTTTTCTCGCGTGTTTTTCGGCGAGCCATTCGCAGCATTCCATGATCGCTGCTGGCTGGGGACCCACGCATCACTGGTGCAGCCAACATGGAAAGCAGTATAGAGGTTGCACAAAAAATTAAAAAAGAGCTACCATATGATCCAGCAATTCTGGTCTGGATATTTACCCAAAGAACATGAAAACATTGACTTCAAAAATGTATGTACCCCCATGTTCACTGCAGCATTACAAAATATGGAAATAACCTAAGTGACCTCAATGGATGAATGAATAAGGAAAATGTGGTGTATACGCAAGCAATGGACAAGCAATGGACTATTATCATTCAGCTATATAAAATGAAATCTTGCCATTTATGACAATACGGATCAATCGTGAGGGCATTATGCTAAGTGAAATAAGTCAGACAAAGAAAGACAAATACTACATGAGCTCGCTTACATGTGGAATCAAAAAGAAAAAAAATTTTATGCAAAGAACAGATGGGTGGTTGCCAGAGGTAGTAGTGGGGGTGGGAGGGGGGTGGGCAAAAATGGGGAAAAGGAATCAAAGGTACAAACCTCCATTTATAACATAAATAGGTCATGCAGATGCCGTGTAAGGCATGGTGACTATAGTTAATGATATTGCATTGCATGTTTGAAAGTTGCTATAATAGTAAATCTTAAAGGTTCTTATCACAAGAAAAATTATTTTATGATATATGGTTATGGATGTTAACTAGACTTATCGTGGTGATCATTTTATAATAGATACAAATATTGAATCATTATGTTGTGCTTCTGAAATAAATAGAAGGTCGTATGTCAATTATACCTTAATAAAAATAGTTTCAAAAACATTACCATGCTACCAAAGTATATTGTTTTTGAAAGTCTTCTGGGAGCCACCATGAAGTTGAGAGAAAAAGACATGAAGACCAGAAACAAAGGAAATAACAAGCTGAAAAGCTAGAGGTCAAGAAAATACCATGGGATGTGGTTTACTAACATATAACGGACTGGTAGCAAATAGATAAAAGATCTGCCTAGTTTCTGAGAAAATAGTGTTACCTCCCCTCTCTCCCTCAAAAAACAACAAACCTGATCTAAAAAGAGCTTGGGATGCTCAACTAGACCCTCTTAGCCTTCAATTTGCACCAGCGGAAAGTGGGCTGGGAAAGGCCCTGGGGAGAACTTTCTAACATTTTAGATGTAGCCACAGAGACGAAGAAACAAGGAAACCTGCCTAGAGGACAGAATCGGGGTCCCAAGAGGAAAACAGCCCAGAAACTGACTTGAAGGAAAGGGCTGCTCGTCCTGGGGCTCTGGGCTCTGAGCTGCATGCCTTCACTGCGGTGTGGGGGACGTCCCATGCAGACAGAGATAGGGAGACATGTGTTCGTTCATTGAATTTTTTAACTGAATTTCTTTCATCGCCATTTATCCCCCTGATACTCCCTTACCCCGCCATTACCACACTGTTGTCCATGTGTATGAGTCCTTTTTCCTTTCTGCTCAATCCCTCTACCTCCCTAACTCCTCCCCCATAGCCGTCATCCTGCTCTCTATCTATGAGCTGAGACATGGATTCTAAGTGCAGAAAGAAGGGTTCAACAGATACTCAGTAGCCAAGGGCAGGGCAGAGAAGGCCAGCTGTTCACCAGACTTTACGTCCCCTCTTCCACAGGAGCTCCTCTGCATGGCCTGGCTGTCTTTGGTTGGGTGAAGTTGAGCAGGGGACAATGCGACAAAGTTCTCCGAATAGAGCGCCTCATGCGTAAACATTTCCACAAGCTTGTTGCTCTTTCCTCCTTCTGATTGTGGCAAAGACAATGGCCAGTGAGAATTTGGGAGTCAATTTCACAGAAGGCAGAACTACTTTTGCCAGACTACATCTTCAAAAAGAAGGCGGACACCCACCCTCTCCTCCTTCACACAATCTCCTCCTTCTCCCTTTCTGCCTCATACCTCAAACCTGGAACTGGTCAAGCAAATTGCATTCTGGGGTGGAGGAGCCACTACATTCTGGATCTCTTTGTTGCAGCATCTTCATCTACCTGATTCATTTCTTTTTTCTTTGGCATTTCAAACACAACCCCCCACTGGAAGTCAGGCTCCAGCAGAAAATATGGCAACCCCCACAAGTCATCAAAAATAACATGGAAATGAGAATAGTCCCAGAGTCTTTCATAGATAACTCACCACCCAATTTACTTATGGGGAAGATGTTGGCTATCTGCCTCTCTCCCATATCGTAAGCTTACATCAGAACAAGTTGAACTATTTCTTTTCATTTTTTTCGAAGGAGCCTTGGTGCCAGTTTGCTGGGGTAAATATCAGAGCAGAAGCACAGCCAACAGAGAAGAAACTCCTCCCAGCTCTCAGCCCGCTGGCCCACAGGGATGGCAGAGAAGGCTGTCCGTGGGGCTGAACTCTAAGCTAAGGGCATCGGGAAGTAGAAAAGCAGGAGAAAAGGATGAGAGAGAAGGGAAGAGGTCATGAACTAAGAAAAGAACACAAATTATTAGTTGTGGGGAGTGTTGCTAATAATTAGCTCAAGGCCTCTTGGCCTGTTTACGCTCACGTTCATCAGGTTTATCTCTTCCCAGTGACATCATCTGGCCATGTAGTGGTGCCAGGAGCTCTCAGTGATGACAGGGTCCACAACAGGCTCTGGTGATTCCTGTTGAGTCCCCTGGCCTTGGCCTTCCTTTGAGTAAACACGGTGGCATGGATGTTACCTATTATAGAAAAGACCACCCACCTGTACATACTGAAGACTGTATTTCCATTGTGCATGAGGTACACATACACTTCCTCAACATCCTCGTGCTTCATCATGCTGAAGGTGAAGAAGTACACACCTAAAAAGAGGTGGACATTTATTCACATTTGTATTACTATACAGAGCACTGAAGACCACGAGGTGGCAGGGAGATAAGCTACATGACTTCGCACTTGTTGATAATCTACGTGGTGTGTAGGTTCCTCTCGGCCCTTAATTGTCTGGGTGACCCTTTGTCTGCTTTCACCTTGAAAATGCTTTAAATGTTTTGACACAATATTGATTTATAGACAGATAGGGAAATGTACTTGTGTGTGTACATGGGTTACTATAAAACCATACACAAACATCACAGTAGCAATGAGCACACTTACTACCCGGATCTTGGTTTCTAAACCCTAATCTCCAATAGCAGAAAAGGGCTCCCTGGAAAAGTGGGTGTTTCCAAAGCTGGGACGGGGAAAAGGCAAGATGAGCCTGAAGCAGCTCATGGTGCTAGAAAGTAAGGAAGCTGTGGGGGACTGAAGAACGACTGTCAAATATGCCTATGTCCTAAAGTCCCTGGCATCTGTAAATGTTACCTCATGTGGCAACAGGGACTTTGCAGGTATTATTATGTTCAGAATCTTGAGATGGGGAGGTTACCCTGCATTATTCAGGTGGCCCCAAGGGAATCCCACCATGCTGATAAGAGAGCCAAAATGATCAGAACCTGTGAGGGGAAGGTGGTGTGACAGTGGGAGCAGAGATGAAAGTGATTTGGCCAAGGGACAGGACACTGGCAGCCTCTACACACTGGAGTCATCCCTGATGTTTCTAGAAGAACCAGCACTGTCTAGACACTGAGTTTAGCCCAGCTGGACTGATTTGGGACTTCTGACCTCCAGAGTTACATAAGAATAATTTTACATTTTAAGCTCCTTAGTTTGTAATTTGTTACAATAATGATGGGAAATGAATACAGAAGGGCTTAAATTTTTTTTTTAATGTTTAAAGATTTTTAAAAGGATCAGACCCTCCTTGGGATGGTGGCAAGGAGAGAATAGTGTTATGACACATTTAACTGTGAGACTTATGGTATAAGAACTTTCAAAGTCAGGGATAACTATGCCCTCTTAGGGATTATTTGATTCAGTTCAAATCAGAGACAGTAATCTTAGTAACTATGGCCATCATTTTTAAAGTGTTTTTGTGTAGGAGACCATTCTGCGTGGCATGGGTCCAGCTCCCACTGGGAGATGCACAGAACCCATGCCCACGGATAGGTTCTCCCGTGGGGAATCAGGCCTACATTGTGCCTAGGCCACTTTGAGTCTTGTTCTTGCTAAAAAAAACTCCCTCACCCTGAATTGAGGACATTTACTGCAAAGTAACTTCCTAAAACCCATGCTAAACCTTCCAAGGATGAGTGTAACCGGTTCAACCACTTTTGCCTTTTCATTTGCAAATAATGTCTCTTCTGTGGTGTGATTAGCGGGATTGGCTCCTTTGTTTTCTGTAAAAGGTAACCACCTAAAGCAAACCCGTGACTAGTAAATGAGGACCATCAGGTAATATGTGGAGAAACCCAACAAAGGCCAGGCCAGTCACGGCAAAGGCCAAGGCTTTTGCTCCCCTTGAGAGAAAGCCATGCTGTCCCTTTTCCTCCACCAGACCTGGTAGTTCATGTGAATGTCTCATTTCATCCATAATGATGAGGACACTGTGGGCCAGTTTCTGCATCATTTTTGTCTTTTCAGATTCTAATTTATTTACTTTGAAATTCAATAGAAATCTGTAGATCATCTGCTTGTTTTAACCAGAATTAGAAACAATCCTCAATTTCCTTAATGTCTTCTTTGCCTTGTTCCCTCCCCCTTCATTCCTTCCTTCTTTTCCTCTTTCCTCTCTCCTTTCTTCCCTCCTTCCCTTTTTCCTTCCTTCCTCCCTTCCTCCCTCCCTCCCTCCCTCTTTCCCTCCCTCCCTCTCACTTTCTTCCTTCTTGATTGCTAGATTGATTGCTTTGGCCATTCACTTGTTTTACATCTCACCTGACACTGGGGCCCCGAATCTACCAGTCATGACATCAAAGAAGTTTCCGATGTTGGTCTCCACACTGCTGAAGATAATGCCGCTGTTCTGATTGGTGAAGTGTGTTGCCAGAGAAGCCATGAATGCAATCTAAGAAAAGAGTTGGGGGTCAATTAATAGGTCATTTATTTTAAAGACGTAAAGTTTTTGTGCACATGAGTTTATTCCAACACCATTTGTAACAGCAAGATGAGAAATCACTTAAACATGAATCTATGAAGAGTGAATTCAATGAATCATGGTACTTCCTAACATTTTTATGCTATGTAGCCCTTAAAACATCATGTATATTAACAGTTCTTCTGATCATGTGCTTCAAGGAATATAGACTTTAAAATACTTTTTTAAATGTGAAATTTCTATGATCAAGCCATGTTGGAAAAATTGGGGTGAAATCTTACACGTATACCCATTAAAAGCACATCAGTGTATCAAGAATCTTTGAAGCCCTCAGCCAGGGTACAACCACTCACAGGTTGGGGGTTAGAGTGTCAGCTTTGAGAGAGTTTATCATCCATGTTATCATCTACCTTTAAGCTGGCCAAGTGGCCTCTGTCCCCTTTGCTTTGTAAATTTATACCGACACACGGCTCCCAGGTTGCTAAAATTATTAAGCAACATTCATGAAAGTGTTACAAAACCACAAAAGCAGTTCGAGTGGCACACAGGACCTCTAGCTCACGAGGCCCAGAAAAATGACGGAATTCATCCACGGTCAGACCACCGCTGACTGTGCCCAAATGAGAGGCGAAGTTTCCCCCACTGACCTTTCAGACAAGACCTGCTTTATATTCCAGTTCTTGAAAAAGCTCTCACATTACAGCACATTCCCTCAGTTACTTTAGTTCAACCGTGACCCACTGTTTCGGGAAGACACACCAGCTGGAAGCAACTTTAACAAAGAATGCTAACTTTCAGTGTTCCTAGGTGTCCCCTGGGAGAATTGATTTAAAAAATATTAGCCAAAAACAGGTCAGATTTAGCAATTTTCTTGGTAACCTAACTTCATATTTTGGGTTTTAGATGTTATTGGCAGCAAAAAACAAAGTGTGGAGATCACTGAAAAGAGAAATAAAAAATAGACAAATAGGTGCTTGGGATACAATGTCCAATTCCAGCCTTGCATGTAAATTTTAAAAACCTTTAAGATGAAATAAATATGATCTGGTCTGGAAATCTGAGGGTGGATAACAAAATTAAATGTCTCTAGTGATGAAGATATTAGTGAGAAATATTTAAATAAAAATTTTGCCATAAAAATCTGAGTTGATAGTAACATTTGTACCTTAATATGTGATTTAAATATGTAAATGTAACAAAATCAATAAATAAGTGGAATGTTCAAATGTCTGCTTATAATAGTTTATGTAGCTAGAAATTTATATATTCAAGTTGCCAAAAACCTTTTTATTTAGCATATCTTCGAATTTGGGAAATGGGAAATGAGCTCATATTCAGGGTTGCCTTGTATTTGGTCTATTGAGGGAATCGCATTTCATCCTTGAAAAGTTGTTCTCCTCCCCGAGAGTGACTGCAAAGCGCTGGGAGCAGCACAGGCCTTGTGCAAACATCCCACGCTGGAGACACATGAACGAGCCTCAGACTCCCTCAGCGTTGGTGCGAGCTCGCGGAAGTACCCTAGCCTTCTGAATCTTGGACCCCGAGGGCGGGGACAACGTAGAAATCACCTGGAGACAAGCTGAGGGTGGTTTACCTGCAGTTCTGGTGGAATCCCCGGGTAGCCCTTTTCTCCTTTGGGGCCATGCTGCCCCCGCTCCCCTCGTGGGCCCAGGTCGCCTTTGTCTCCTTTCTCCCCTTTGGCCCCTTCGTGACCAGTGGCTCCGTTATTGCCGTTGTTTCCGTGGTTTCCTTAAACAACCAGACAGCACCGCGTGAGAAAGCCCATCACTCATACCACCCATTTTTATACAAACACAGCCCCGAAATGCACACACTCAGCTGTGAAAGGAACCATTGGAAACAGTTCCAGTACAGCCAGGGAGGCGCCATGAAGTGGGGTCTGTTTAAACGAGACACTGAAAACTGTTGCCTTAGAGACTCTCAAGCCTCCAAAGCCTGTGATTCTCATCAATCAAGACTTGGATGAAAAAAAAAACATTGTGCAGAAAACTGATCATCAAAGCATCACTTATAGCAGCAAAGACTAGAAACCACCTAAATGTCCACCAATACTGGAAGGGCTAAAGTTTAAAAGAATTATACAATCAGGAGATGATATTATATAGTCACCAAAAAGAATGCTAAACAAAAATATTTAATAACATTAATAATATTCATTATATTTTTAGGTAAAAGGCTATAAATCAATAAAGATAGCATAACACCATGTGTGGATGTTATGTACACACACAGTGTCATGCATGTATATGTGTGTGTTATATCCAAAGGGGGGAAAGACTAGAACAAATTACATGAAAATGTTTACAGTGTTGCTTTCTAAATGGATGAATCATGAGTGATCTTTGTACTCTTACACATACTTTCCTGTCTTTCTGAAGTTTTCAACAAAACATTTAAAATCTTTGATAAAAAATTATAATTTTTTAAAAGATTTTTATTTATTTATTTTTTTTAGAGAGAGAAGGGAAGGAGAAAGAAAGAGGGGGAGAAACATCAATGTGCAGTTGCTGGGGGTCATGACCTGCAACTCAGGCACGTGCCCTGACTGGGAATCGAACCTGCGACACTTTGGTTCACAGCCCGCGCTCAATCCACTGAGCTACACCAGCCAGGGCTAAAAAATTATAATTTTTTTATAACGTTGGAAACAAGATTTGGATAACAATCTCAGCCCTTCCCTTCTCTTTGCCACCACGGGTAATTTCTATACCTCTTTTTTTCTTATAATTGTTGAATTTCAGGCCCTTCTGTTGTTTACTCTGCCTGCCACCTCTGATCGGTTACCACACTAGGACGGCAACCTTCCAGCTGGATGGACTCTGACTTTGTTTACAGGTTAAGGAGCTCATGACAAAACTGCTCCTGGTGGACGGGAAGATGGCGGCTTTACTCTAGGCAGCGTTTTTCTCGGCTTCTGTGAAGAGGAGGGAAACTCGCAGATCGGTGGAGAAACAGAGCAAGTGGACTAGGTTACCGGATCACTTTTGAAAGCAGGACATCAAAAATTATTGTGATCACGGAAAAACCAGACGGTAAGGAGACATTTTCAGGACAAAGGGGCCCAGGGATCGGCGCGGGGACTAGGGGTGTGCAGTCCCCAGGCCCGGTGCTCGGGGCTCCCGGGAGAGGGGAGTCGCTGCTCCCTCCCCCGAATACGGGGGGTGAGCAACTCCAGGGGAGAACGTGTTGCTAGACGGAACAGATTGGCCAGTTGGACTGGGAAAAAATTGCCCAGGGACTATGAACACCCGCCCAGAGACTTAGGAGAAGTCAGGGCCTCTGGCCGACAGGACCAGGGGCAGCCTGGAAGAGCGCCTGCACCCCTAGCCGGCACCCCTAGCCCGGAGGAAGTGCAGATCGGTGGAGAGCACAGAGTCAGAACGCGCTCAGTTCGCGCCCCATAGGGAGGCCTGAATTGCGCGCCGGGATCCCAGGAGGGACGTGGTGCTGGGTGCGTTCCTACAGTAGTGGCTCAGAAATTTCCAGCCAGCCCGACCGGGGGAGTCGGGAAAAGCGCCAACACCCGGTTGGAGTGTGGTTCGACGGTGACCTCGGAGCTGGAAAGGGCTCGGCTTGCCCACCATCAGGAAGACTGTCTCGCACTCGCTGTGAACCCGGAACGGGGGCACGGCGAGGCGCTTAGGGCGATCCTAGACCCCGAATTTCAAAAGTTTGGGGGAAGGGCGCACCCTTTTAGGATTCCCAGGGAGGGTACAGTGAATCCCAAAAAGTCGTGGGTGCCTCCTGAGATCATAGAGCTGGAATCCTGCAGGACCCCGGAGTCTGGAAGAATGTGGAAGTGAGATCCAGAGAGCCAGTGTGCTCGGGAGCGCCCAGGGTACAGCAAGTCTGTATTCTGACAGACTTGCTGAGATTTGGGCTGGGAGAGAGAGAAGCATTTCAAAGGTCCCTCAGCCAGCTGAAGCCAGCAAGATCAGAAAAACTGGTCTGGCCAGTTAGAAACCAACAAGAGGTTTCTTTTTTTTTTTTCTTTTTTTTTTCTCTTTTTTTTTGTTTGGTTTGGTTTGCTTTGCTTTGGTTTGCTTTGGTTTGGTTTGGTCTTTGTGGCTGTTAGTTGATTGATTTTATCTTGTGTTTTATGTGACATTTTATTTTTCAATTCTTATTATTTTTATCTCGCAATCCCTTATGTTTCTCTTTCATTCATCCTAATATTATTCTTTCCACTCCAAATTTATCTCTCCTGCACTACATCTTCTGCTTTTCTTTCCTTTTTCTTTTTTTTTTAATCTTGCAAGTTACTGAAAATTTGTATTATCTTTTTCTCACTTTTCTGACATTTTTTATTTTAATATTATTTTGGTATTCTTTTTCTTTCTGTATAATCTTCTTTGCTTGGCTGGTTATACTATCATTTGATAGGTTCCCCCTGGTATCTCAGTTACAAGGTGTTGATAAGTTACTATCCTTCATCTGTGTTCCATTAATACACCTCTCAAGGTTCTATACTCTTTATTCTTGTTATCTAGACCTCATCGATTCTGCCACAAGATTGTCACTTTACTATTACTGTTAGTAAGACCTAGTCTATACAATTGTAAATACTTCTCAATACCCCTACCTGATCTCAGCCCACTTTGCAATTTTCTGAACTATACTATTGTGGGGGTTGTCTCTATTCTTTTACACACTACTCCTATATACTAATCTTTAATCCAACCCTACCTTAGAATCTGACCTCCTACAGCCTCACAGCTTTCTAGATTCCACTAACAATCCTCTCGTCCCCAATAAGAGTCTTACCTTCTTTCCACCATTTCTAAAACGTGGATAGTGGGGTGGAGGATCACGGTCAACACTATAAGGAGCCAAAGGATAACCCATCTCTTCTCTACTGGCTGCTAATGTAAATATCATAGTATACTGTCTTGCTGTCTTAAACCATTTTGCCTTATTCCTCCAACTGATCACAAAAAAAGAGTAGAGGGAAGCTGTGAACACCAGGATACACGAAGGAGATTGCACCACTGAATCTCACAAATATTCTACCACAGAAGTTCACACCATAATTACAGGGAATCAGAACAGATCAAATTAACAAACAAGAAGAAAAAAGAAGAAACACACGAACAATGAGAAAACAAAGAAACAACCCCCAACTGAAGGGAAACGAGGAAGCCTCAGGAAAAATGCTAAATGAAATAGAGGCAACTCAACTATCAGACAGTGAGTTCAAAACAATGATTACCAGGAAGTTCAATGAACTCACATTGAGTTTTCAGAAATTAGAGGGAAACTACATCAATCTCACTGCAAACTATATAAACATGAAAAAAGAAATAGAAACTCTCAACAAAGGTCAAGAGGAAATGAAGAATACAATTTCTGAACTGAAGAACACAGTAGAAGGAATGAAAAGCAGGATTGATGAAGCAGAAGATCGGATTAGCGAGCTGGAGGACAAAGTAGAAAACAACATCCAGAAAGAGCAAGAAAAGGAAAAGAGGCTCAGAAAGAATGAAGAGGGATTAAGAGAAATGCAAGACAATATGAAACGTAATAATATCCGTATAATAGGGATACCAGAAGGAGAAGAAGAAGAACAAGGGACCGAAAACCTAGTTGAACAAGTAATGAAGGAGAACTTGCCTAATTTGATGAGAGAAAAAGTCACACAAATCCAGGAAACACAGAGAGTCCCAATCAAGAGGAACCCAAAGAGACCCACCTCAAGACACATCATAATTAAAATGGCAAAATTTCAAGACAAAGAGAGAATCTTAAAGGCAGCAAGGGAGAAAAAGGAAGTAACATTCAAGGGAGCCCCAATAAGGCTAACAGCCAACTTCTCAATGGAAACACTTCAAGCCAGAAGAGAATGGCAAGAAATACTCCAGGTAATGAGAACCAGAGGTCTGCAACCAAGGCTGCTATATTCAGCAAGGCTCTCAATCAAGATAGAAGGCCAAATAAGAAGCTTCCCAGACAAAATAAGTCTAAAAGAATACGCCTCGACCAAACCAGCTCTGCAAGAGATCCTAAAGGGACTGCTTTAAGGAAGGGAAGGGAAAGAGAGAGAGAGAGAGAGAGAGAGAGAGAGAGAGAGAGAGAGGAACACATGTACATAAAAGAAAATGAATAAGTACCTATCAATAATAACCTTAAACGTAAATGGATTAAATGCTCCAATCAAAAGACACAGAATAGCTGAATGGATAAGAAAAAAATGACCCACATATCTGCTGTCTACAAGAGACCCACCTCAGGATAAAAGACCTACACAGGCTGAAAGTGAAGGGCTGGAAACAAATCTTCCAAGCAAATGGACAGGAAAAAAAAAGCCGGGGTAGCAATACTCATATCAGACAAAATAGACTTCCAAAAAAGGTCCATAAAGAGAGACCCAGAAGGTCACTTCATAATACTCAAGGGAAGAATCCATCAAGAAGACATAAATATTGTAAATATATATGCACCCAACATAGGAGCACCCAAAATACATAAAGAAAATCTTAGAGGACTTCAAGAAAGATATGGACAGCAACACAATTATAATGGGAGATTTTAACACCCCACTATCAAAAATGGACAGATCTTCTAAACAAAATATCAACAAAGATATTGTGGCATTGAACAATACCCTTGATGAAATGGACTTTCCTGATATATACAGAGCTCTCCATCCAAAAGAAGCTAAATATACATTCTTTTCAAATGTACACGGAACATTCTCAAAGATAGACCACATGATAGGACACAAAACAAGCCTCAAGAATTTCAAGAAAATTGAAATCATACCAAGCATTTTTTCAGACCACAAGGGACTGAAGCTAGAAACCAACCCTAAGGAAAAAAACCAAAAACACTCAAAATCATGGAGATTAAATAGCATGCTATTAAACAATGAATGGGTCAAGAATGACATTAGGGAAGAAATCAAAACGTTTCTGGAAACAAATGAAAACGAACTCACAACAACCCAAAACTTATGGGACACAGCCAAGGCACTCCTGAGAGGGAAGTTCATAGCGATACAGGCCCACCTAAAAAGGTTAGAAACATTCCAAACAAACAACCTAACCCTACGTCTACAAGAATTTGAGGAACAACAACAAAGGCAACCCAGAGCAAGCAGAGGGAAGGAAATGACCAAGATCAGAGCAGAATTAAATGACATAGAGACTAAAAGCACAATTCTAAGGATCAATGAATCCAAGAGCTGGTTCTTTGAAAAGATAAACAAAATTGACAAGCCCTTAAGCAAACTCATCAAGAAAAAAAGAGAGAAGACCCAAATAAACACAATTAGAAATGAAAGAGGAGAGGTTACAACAGATACCACAGAAAGACAAAGAATTGTAAGAAATTACTACAAAGAACTGTATGCCAAGAAATTTGAAAACCTAGGTGAAATGGACAAATTTCTAGAAAAATATAATCTTCCAAAACTCAATGAAAAAGAAGCAGAAAGCCTGAACAGACCAATAACAACAAAAGAAATTGAAGCAGTAATCAAAAAAACTCCCAACACACAAAAGCCCTGGACCAGATGGTTTCACAGGAGAATTCTACAAAGCATTTAAGGAAGAGCTAACCCCTATCCTTCACAGACTATTCTAAAAAATCCAAAAAGATGGGAGTCTCCCAAACTCTTTTTATGAGGCCAACATCATCCTAATTCCAAAACCAGATAAAGACACAACAAAGAAAGAAAACTTCAGGCCAATATCACTGATGAACATTGACGCTAAAATCCTCAACAAAATACTGGTAAACTGCATCCAACAATACATTAAAAAGATCATACACCATGACCAAGTGGGATTCATTCCAGGGACGCAAGGATGGTTCAATATTCGCAAGTCAGTAAATGTAATACATCACATAAACAAAAGCAAAGACAAAAACCACATGATTATATCAATTGATGCAGAAAAAGCATTTGACAAGGTACAGCACCCATTCATGATAAAAACACTCAGCAAAGTGGGAATAGAGGGAACATTCCTCAACATAATAAAGGCCATATATGAGAGACCTACAGCCAGCATCATACTCAATGGGCAAAAAATTAAAATCTTTTCCACTAAGATCAGGAACAAGGCAAGGCTGTCCACTTTCACCACTTCTGTTCAATATAGTACTGGAAGTTTTAGCCACAGCAATCAGACAAGAAAAAGAAATAAAAGGCATTCAAATCGGAAAGGAGGAAACAAAACTGTCACTGTTTGTAGATGACATGAGAGTATACATAGAAAATCCTATAGACTCTACCAAAAACTTGCTTGACCTAATAAATGAATTTGGCAAAACAGCGGGATACAAAGTCAATATCCAGAAATCAAAGGCATTTCTATACACCAACAATGAAACAGCAGAAGCAGAGATCAAGGAAAAAATTCCATTTGAAATAGCAAAAAGAAAAATAAAATATCTAGGAATAAACCTAACCAAAGAGGTAAAAGACCTGTATTCAGAAAACTATAACACTCAGGAAAGAAATCAAGGAAGACACAAACAAATGGAAACATATACCGTGTTCATGGATTGGAAGAATTAATATCATCAAAATGTCCATACTACCCAAAGCAATTTACACATTGAATGCAATTTCTATTAAAGTACCAATGGTATATTTCACAGACATAGAACAAACACTTCAAAAAATTTATATGGAATTATAAACGACCCCGAATAGCTGCTGCAATTTTGAGAAAGAAGAGTAAAGTAGGAGGGATCACAATACCCGACACTAAACTATACTACAAGGCCACTGTAATCAAAACAGCCTGGTACTGGCATAAAAACAGGCACATAGACCAATGGAACAGAACAGAGAGCCCAGAAATAAGCCCAAGTCTCTATGGTCAATTAATATTTGACAAAGGAGGCAGCAACATAAAATGGAGTAAAAATAGCCTCTTCAACAAATGGTGTTGGGAGAACTGGACAGCCACGTGCAAAAAAAATGAAACTTGAGCACCAACTTACACCATATACAAAAAATAAATTCAAGGTGGATAAAAGACTTAAATATAAAAGGTGACACCATTAAAGTCCTAGAGGAGAACGTAGGTAGGAAAATCTCAGATATTTCACGAAGAAACTTTTTTACTGACTTGTCCCCTAGAGCAAGGGACATAAAGCAAAGAATAAACAAATGGGACCTCATCAAAATTAAAAGCTTCTGCACAGCCAAAGAAAACAGTATCAAAATTAAAAGAGAACCAACTGTATGGGAAAACATATTTGCCAATGATACCTCAGACAAGGGTTTAATCTCCAAAATATATAAAGAACTTACAAGACTGTTCTCTGAGAAGACAAGGAATCCAATTAAAAAGTGGGCAAAGGACTTGAACAGACGCTTCTCCAAGGAGGACATACAGAAAATCCAAAGACACATGAAATGATGTTCAATATCGCTAGCTATCAGAGAGATGCAAATTAAAACCACAAGGAGATACCACTTCACACCAGACAGAATGGCCATCATAAACAAAGCAACAAACAACAAGTGTTGGAGAGGTTGTGGAGAAAAGGAGTCCCTAGTGCACCATTGGTGGAATTGCAGACTGGTACAACCACTATGGAAAACAGTATGGAACTTCCTCAGAAAACTAAAAATGGATCTGCCTTTTGACCCTGCAATTCCACTGCTGGGACTCTATCCTAAGAATACTAAAACACCAATCCAAAAGAACCTCTGCATCCCCAATGTTCATAGCAGCACAATTTACAATAGCTAGGTGCTGGAAGCAACCTAGGTGCCCATCAGTAAATGAATGGATCAAAAAACTATGGTACATTTACACAGTGGAATTCTATGCAGCAGAAAGAAAGAAGGAGCTCCTACCCTTTGCAACAGCGTGGATGGAGCTGGAAAACATTATGCTAAGCAAAACAAGCCAGGCAGTGAAAGACAAATACCATGTGATCTCACCTTTAACAGGAACCTAAATAACAAAACAAAGAAACAAACAAAATGTAACCAAAGACACTGAAATAGAGGACAGGCTGATGGTGACCGGAGGGGAGAGAAGAGGGAATTTCAGGGGACAGTGGGAAGGGTTCACAGGAACAAACTTAAAGGACACATGGTCATAAACTAAGGGGAGGGTGGTAATGGGAGGGAAGTGGGGAGGGGTGGGAGGGGGGAATGGATTGGGAGTAAAAAGGAGAAAACTGTATTTGAACAATGATTAAAAATAAATAAATAAATACATAAATAAATAAATAAACTGCTCCTGAAGGGGACATGTAGCCAAGGCCAGCCTGTCCCATCACGTGGGAAGAGCTTAGACCCGGGAAGACTTGAGAAGGGTCTAAACATCTCCTACCTCCGGCCACTGCGCCTGCTGCCAGCTGCCCCTGAGGGTCAGTGACGTTGCTTCCAAGCAAGTAGTCACAGCTGAAAGTCTAACGGGGTGTTTTCTCATTTTAAATTTGGTTACATTCAGGAGACCACTTAAAGGCATGTAAGAAATTGAACGGCATTTGATAAAGATTAGTATCGATGGGGCAAATCGAGAGAGAACAAGGGTGCAGTGTGGGGGAGGGTGGAAGGGGGGTAAATGGTAATGGAAAAAACATAATTAAAAAAAAAGAGGAAGAAAACAGCTTTACAAAACAGAACCAAACAAGAGGGCTTTCGTCAAGCCCCACAGGCCTGGGGTACCCCTGGTGGGGTGGGGACGGCAGAGCGGTGGGTCTGGAGGGCACAGTGGAGCTCCACGGCGTTCCCCGCGCCACCGCCCGCGCAGGGGCGAAAGTGCTCCCATAGCCCCAGAGCGGCGTGAAAACCACCGAGGGATGGCTGCACTCGACAGACCCTGGGGCCGGAGGGAGAGAAATGTAGCTGAACCAAGAATATGACAGAAGGACGGTAGCTCAGTGAACGGCACTGTGGAGACACCCGTCACCCGGACCACTAACCTCTCCGCTCCTTCACACCCTCACTTCCTAAATTCTCTGGAAGTTGTGTACAGTGTATCGCATGAGCCACACTGTGGCAGAAACACTGAGACAAGCGTACAACCCCATTAAGATCAGGGGGTTCCCCGCTCCATGATGCTGAAGAGCCTCCGGCCTGTGAATTGGGGCAGACTCCTCGGGCAGTGGGATCCTTCCAGTGGGATAGAGGATGAATGTGACAGAGGGTATGCTGTTCCACCTAGACTCTCTCTATAAACCCAGTCTACCCAATTCTGTCCTGGATTTTCCATGTGTACACTTTATTTTTTTTATATATATCCTATTTTTAGAGAGGGGAAGAAGGGTAGAAAGAGTGGAACATCACTGTGTGGTTACTTCTAGCATGCCCCCCTGCTGGGGACCTGGCCCACAATCCAGGCTTGTGCCCTGACTAGGAGTTGATCCGCAGGCCTGCGCTCAACCCACTGAGCTACACCAGCCAGGCATGCCGTACACTTTAGATCACACACACCCATTTCAGATTGTTTGGCTTCACCCCGGCTCCTATTTTGGCACAGTCTATTAGGCCGGCACTAGTGCCTCTCTCCCATCCTTACCTGGAATGCCAGGGGGGCCGGGAGGTCCAGGGGGCCCTTGGTAGCCCCGGAAGCTGTAATCTCCATGGCAACACTTGCTGCAGTCTGGGGGCAGCCCTCCGGTAGGTGGAGACTTTAAAAAGACACAGAGAGGAGCTTCAGGACACGGCAGTCAGGACTTTTGGATTTCACTGGCCTTGTTCCCTAGGTAACTTTAACTCCGAACAACCCACAACAACATCAGAAAACAGGGTGCGGGGTGGGGATGTTACTGACAAAGGAGTTGGGGGTAGCTAAGGGGAGCCAATGATCAAAAGGAAAAGGCAACAAGAGAGCCAACAGAACAAACTCTTTGGACCAGAGTGCGAGTGGGCCTGGGGGTTGGGGCAGCACTTCTGACAAGTACTTGTCTGCTGGTACTGAAGACAGCGAAACAGAAAACTCCAGAAACACCCCTTCTTCCCGAACTGCCAGGACCCTCTCTGGTGTAGCTAAGTTGATTTAGATGCTACTCAAATAAGAATTATCAACCTCAAACATTGCTCTTAAGATGAGACTCATGATACCGGTTGGGTTCAGAGTTCTTAGAAATTCTCAATTGTAGCTCTAGCTTTTTCAACAGCCACAGCATACTCAAACTGCCTTAGGGAATCGAGAAAGTGAAGTATTCCATAGTCCAATACATTTTTTTATGAATTATTTCTCTTTAAGTTTGGTTTTACTGAGAAACCAAAGTATTTTTTAAAAATTAAACTTCGGTGAATAAATATTAACATCAATGGTGATAAGTCAGAGAAGTTGTTTATCTTGAAACACCTTTAACCTCCTCTTCAAAACTATGTAACATGATGCGCTGTTTTATATTCCACTTTGAAATGTAACACGATTATCACATTGTTTGAACAAATATTGAATGAGTACACAGTGGGTACTGAATGCATTCAAGCATGGCGCTGAGCTACATGCTTACTTAGTTAAAGATAAATTTCTAAAATTTATGCTTTCACGCCAAGGAGCTACACAGAGTCAGAGCTGCTTATAAAATTTGGAATCTCCTCTAAATTGGCAACTTGCCTGTTAATTATATCATTCAAAATACTCGAGGAAAGGTTCCTAGACACCAACTGGAATCCAATGGATTCTTGAAGACAGCATGTTGTTGTTAAGGGGTTCGGTTTTAAGAGGAAAGGCGGGAGGAAAAGAGGAAAGAATAGAGAGAGAAAGAGAAGGAGAGTTGGAGGGAGAAAGAAAGAATGTAAAGTCCACATTTTCTCTGTCATTAGAAATTCAAGCAGAAAAGTGGATCAAAGCTTTGTGTTGCTGTCCATTTCAACTTCACTTTTTTAAAATAAAAAAATGGGCTTGCACTCTTCCCTCACTCTCTCATTCCTCTTTCCTGGAGGTCTCTGTCAGGCCATCGCAGGACAACGCAGGGCAGTGTCTGTGACCCTGCAACAGCTCGGGGCCCAGTCCGGAAGGATCAGGAACTACGACTTGGAGCTGACTCTTCCTCTAGTCTTCAGTCTACGAGACCCAACTATGGGCAGGTATGAGCATCTATGGAAACCTTTTGTAACACTGGTGGAGGAAAAGAAACTCGGCAAAAGTCATTGGCCTGAGACGAGAGCTTTCAGACGCTTGGAAAGTCAGACGCCACAACACTGCCCTGCCTTCTAATCCAAAGATGCAATCTGAGAAGTATTCCATGATTTCCTGGTTTGGGCTTGCAACTGTGAAAATACAGCTCTTTAAGCCCCAAGAAATGCAGTGCCAACAGTGGATTTTAGAGAAGGAGGACGTGGAAGGAGGTGATGTCCCGAAGCGGAACCATTTGCTTGAGAATGGAATACTGAGACTTTAAGAATGTCCGAAAGATGACTGGACCGGGACCTGAGCCCCCCTCTCAGGTCCATGTGCCTCTAGGGAGTTTCTTCCAGCTCTAAGATGCAAACGAAGACACACAAGCCTTTCCCAAAGCCTCGAAGAATGACTTAGAAAGATTTTGTGTTTGGAGTCTAGTATCTAGGCTTGAGAACTTTAGCCCAGGCAATGGGGCTGCCCAGTGCCAGCGCTGACTAGGACTGGGGTGCATGCCAGAGCTACTTGGGGTACTGGGAGAGCACAGAGCTGCCACCCAAGTGGAGAGGGACTTCTGGTCACTACTAGTCGGCCCCTCCTGCAACATGTCACGTGTTCCTCCCTCTGGCCTGGCTCCAGAGTGCAGTCAAATGCAGCACTGTTACTCTGTGGATGCCCTCAGAATAAGACAGGCAGCATGTGTTAATTCAGACATTTTCTCCTAGGTGAGGGAGAATTAGGAAGTCACTGTGTATCACCCTCTTAAGTTTACCAACACTTTTCCCAAACTCAGGTCACGTTTGAACACCAGGAACATGCGAGTGGGCACTATGGGAGGAGGAAGCGGTCTCTAAGGCCAGTTCTGTCTGTTTTGTAGATGGAGGCCCAGGAGCAGCTACTCAGAATTTGGGTCTGCCATGAGTAAGTAACTTCTAGCATAGGGAGTCCATAGCTCCTTGTGTAACCTAAGGAAGAGGGAAGAGAAAGGAGTGGGGGCAGGGGGTGGGAAGAGAGAGACAGGTGTCCAGGATGGGAAGGGGAGACCGATCGAGGTGAATGGTGCAGAGCTACAGAGGAGACAATGCCAGGAAAAGGGGGTCTAGGTCTGCCCACCCCTCCCTCCCTGCACACTCTAATCCAGGGGTGTTGGGCCCTTTGGCGTCTCCGGGCCACACTAGAAGAAGAAGAGTTGTCTTGAGCCACCCATTAAATACACAAACACTAATGAAAACTGCTAAGCAAAATAAACAGGTCTGTGCATAATTTACGATTTTGTGTCGGGCCGCATTCATAGCCATCCTGGGGTGCATGCAGCCCGTGGGCTGTGAGTTGAACACCCCTGCTCCATAATGGACCCTATGGGCAGACTCATCTTTCTAGAACACAAATCTGATCACCTCACTGCCCTGCTATGAACAAACAAACAAACAAACAAACAAACATTTTGCTGGCAAAGTAAGATCTCAGCTCCTTAACTGGCCAGCAGCATCCCCCAGCCTGGCTCTGCAACCATCCCGTGTCTCTGTTCCATGGCCCAGGAGCTCCAGCCTCACTCCTCCTCACGAGCTCTCTCAAGGCTGTTCGCTGTTGTACTTTTTTTTTTTTTAATTTCTACCAGGATGATCCATCCTTTTGCCTCATCTTTGAGACCCAGCTCAGTGCCCACCACCACGCCGACACTTTTTCCCCAACTGCCCTTTGCACCCAGACTTGGTCACGTGCGTTTCATTCTCTGTTCATCTATCCCCATTGGAATCCTTCGGAACTGATCCGAGAGCAGAGCTGGGGCATATTGATGCCCGTCCGAAAGTGTGGTAAACAGTAGAGGCACAGGAAATGGTTGGAGAGAGAATGAATGAGGAAAAAGGAAGATTAAAATAAAAGAAGAGGGTGGGGACATGGGGAGAAGAGGAAGAACACAGCACAAATCCAAATCCACTGAGGGTCTACATATCCATCCACAGGAAAGTTGTTTAGAAAATGTCTGGAATATCGATGACTGAATTTCCTCAGTATCCTGTTGGGGTTCGTAGGAAACTGGGGGAGTTTGAAAGCCCCTCTTCAAAAACAGCCAGAAAGTGGCTTCTTGGCCCCCTTATCTGATTTCAGCGTGTCAGATGCCTAGGGGGACTAGAAGCGGGGGGGGAGTAGAGATTAATTTGGATTTCAGTGGCCTGCTGGGTGTCAGTTGCCAAGAACTAATGATCAATGACGGTCTACATCTGTTTTCTGCTGTTTCTAGCGGCTCACCCTGCCACGGCCAGGAAGCATCCAGCACACACAGATCCTGGCTATGCAAAGTCCAGACGAGGGCCTGGACAAAAGTGATGCATCTTCCCCGCTATGGAAAACACAGTGAGCATCCATCACCCTTTAGCCAAAGGATTATCAGAGGAAAGGACCAGCTCTAAAAGCAGCTCTCAAAAAAAGAGATGGTATGTAAAAGTTATCATTTCTTCAGCCGCTCCTTAAAGAAGCATTTTGTTTTTCTTGACATAGCCCCACAGAACTGTATGGTTAGAAGTCCCAGGTTAGTTCCCGGGCTACAAATAATTCCGTGTGTGATTTTGGCCTGATCGTGTAACCAGCCTGTAGCCCAACTTCTCCGTCTGTGGTAGAAGGGGTCTAGATTTCAACTGTACGTGCTTTGGGGGGCCTATTTAAATGCATCCCAGCAGTTAATTCTTGGAGGAAAAGCTCCTTGTTCAAATATCATAGAATTCAAAGTAGCTCTCCTTGCCCCTCCTCCGATTTCAGCACGCTTGACACCTAGAAGGCCAATCAAAATCTGTTTCTTCCTTAAGCTGTTCACCTGAAAGCAATATAATGTATGTCAATGATGCCTCAATTAAAAACTTTAAATAATTTATTAAAAGACAGTTAGAAGCCCTGTTCTTAATGTTTAAAATAAACTGAGTTTCACCAATTTGCCTCTCACGACACTGAAACTTGCACTCACTGTCGTAGTACCCTAAAAGAGTTAAAGGTGTTCCCTTATTGCTGAGCTTCTAGTCTGAGAAATGAATCACGCCGTCTGTGGTTATCAGGCATTAAGTCATACAATGTGGTTTACATTTTAAATACACACAGTCTTTGTTTTAACTCTTTGCACCTTTTTAAAACAGGCTGGACACAGACACTTAGCCACCTAGAATGCTGACAATCAGATCGACAAGCCTGGTAAAATCTCACAGTCAACTCTCGAATCCAAATGAAAAACTGGAAGGGCCGCTTCTCCCTGCCGGGAAGGATTAAAAAAGTCCAGCTCTCCCGGGATCTGCAAACGACTGCCCACAGCCATGGGCTATTTGTAGGTCAGCACTCCTCCTGTCCAGACAAGGGAAGCAAGGGAAGCAGGACGTCGCAGCCTAGCAGGGAGCTCGCGGCCCCTACTGTCTTTTTTGAGGGGGCGACACCGCAGCCTCTCTCTATCCCAGCCCGTCCACGCTCCCTCTGCTGATTTTCTCACAGAGACCCACAGCCCCCCTCACCCCACAGAGCAACCCAAACAGAGACCCACAAGCAGCTCAGCAAGGTCCTCAGAAGCATTCACCCCCAGAATCACAGCTGACACAGAGAGCGAGAACAGGCAAACTCACAACGCTTTCCCAGCAAATCCTTAGAAGAGAATTCTGAGTACCTGGGCCCAGAATGGGGTGATCTGGGCTAGGTCATCTACCTCGGGGTGCGGTAGCTCATCTGGTCTCAGGGGTTTTAGGTCTGTAGACGTGTTATTATCCACAGTCCCAGTTTTAGCATGGCTCCGCTCTCTCACTGTCTCCCTCCGGGAGCCACCACGGACGGTCTGCTGGTGGCTTTGCACTATTCTCGCCACCACTTTATTAGCTCTTCCGCTCACCTCCATGTACTCATCTTGACACAGGCAAAATGGGAGGAAAAACAAAGCCAGCAGGTGCCAATAGATCAGCCGCCCCGGCATGATTCTCGACAGAGCCACGGAGCCTGCTGAAGAAGACAGCCGGGGCTCCGGGCGCCGTGGTCTCCTCGGGCCAGTGCCAGGGCTGGAGCCGAGCGCTGCAGCCGGCCGGGTGGTTTTATACTTCAGTGTGCAATAAATAAGGCTCCAGGCCTGCCAGAGGGAATGCAGAACAGCCCATTCATCACCTCCCCACATCACAGGCCAAACGGGGCTTGTGTTGCACGGCTCCCGGTGGCTGGGGTTCATAAACGTCACACCTTGGCACGTTTTTTGCTAAAGTGCAGAGAGAAGATATGCAAGCAGCTGGAAACAGGGAGCGTGTGTCTGGGGCTTGCTTTCCTGATGAGACACGGAAAGGCTGCGCCTCTGCAGACTGAGATCCTTTTGGAATAGCCTCCCCTCGGGCTTGCCAGGAAATCCGGGCTCAGCTGCATCAATCTGTCTGAAATGACAGTGGGGGCACATTCAGGGAAACGGAGAGGGCTCCTGCGCTGTCTCTCAAAAGCTAATATCTCCCCTGTGGTCGGCTTAAAGTAGCTCATTCCCCCTTCCGGACACCAGCCGCAGAGGCCGTTGGGTACCCAGAGCACTGGGCTGGATTCGGAGGCAGAGTCTCTGGGTCCAGCAAACGCATTTCCCTGTCCTAGCAAATGTGTTTCCCCTGAGTCTGCAAACATCTGGCCAACGCATTTTTCCCTGAGTTTCCAAAAGCCAAAGTTAAGTCAGAGTTAACCAAGTTGCTTCTTGTCAGAGGAAGATAGAACAGCCCCCTTTGGGTCCAAAGATCGTCTCTGGCTACTCTTCCTTCTGACATATTCTTGATGGAAACTGAACAAATGGAGAGTACCAAACCACACACGCTTCTCCACGTACATCAGGAGGGAGAGGGTTCCCATGTCCTTTATTCCGCTGGCTACCCTTTTATGAGTTCGGCTGAAGAGCGAATGGACGTTCCCAATCTCTTTGTGATAACAAATCAAGAGAAGTCATATAGGCTTGTCATTAAAAATGGCTTCCGTTTACATATTTCATTTTATATTACTCATTCACTCACTCCCTAAGAAGGCCCTGGTCCTGCCCCAGGAGGACTGACAAGACCCTGGGACTTACAGGGCGTGGATGAGTGGCAAGCGCCTGGGGCCGAGTGGACAAGGGGGCACTGTCAGACAGCCCAGGTTCAGAGAAGCCAGGCTTGAGGGTGAGGCGGCAGAGCAGCTGGAGAGAGGGAGGGCGCGCCAGGGCCCCGTGCAGCTGCCCTCCTCACTCAGCAGAGGGGCCTGAGAACCAACTCCATCTCCTCCCCCAAGAGCCAGACAGCTGCCTCCAGGGCCCACACTTACGCACCGAAAGAGTCTGGTGCTGGCGGAGGAATGAGAGAGGGAGAGCTATTCTGTACAGGAGAAGCTCCCCAGTGTGCAGACGTAGGGGCCTTGGGAGTCACGCTGATTCGAAGCGGGCAAATTCCCGTTGGGCGGGAGGTAGGACACTCTGCCAGCCCCATTCCATAAGGCTGCCCTCAGTTCTGCAAAATCTCCTCCCTGCGCTCTGTGCCCAGCGCTCTCAGCAAGTGGGGAGGGAGCACCCCAAGCTTCCTGGCAGTAACTCTTAGTGGAGACGGGAAGGATAGCACCTGGGGCCTGTGAGCAAAGAGGTGGATGGAGCAATGTCTCCGTGGGTTGGGGGGGTGCTCCCTCACCAGGGGAGCCTGGAACCAAATTTTGAGGGAGACCACAAAGCAAGGAATGGCTCTGAAATCTAGGTTACCCAATTCACAAGTTTTCTAAGAGCTGCCTCTGGCAGCTCCCGCGGCCTGGGCCATCTGGCTGAGTGGCTACAAGTCAACCTCTCCTGACTTTCAACCGCACTGAGACTTCCCACTGGTGTTTTCAACTCGCCCGTGTATTCTAGCAGTTCCCAATCTTGGCTGCATGGTCAGATCAGCCCGGGAACTTCTAACTATATCACCGTCTGGATTCCATCCTAGGCCAGTTGAGTCAGAATCTCTAGTGGGGCCTGGGCACCAACAGCTTTTAAAAACTTCACCGGCAAGATTCTAATGTGCAGCCAGGGTTGGAAGTCACTTACCCATCCTCTCTTACCCTGACTTAACAAGAATAAATACTAATAACATCTATAATTTTTGAGCACTTACCCTGTGCCAGCCAAGTACTTCTCTTCTTCAGCTCACTGACTGGTCTCAGTAAACCTATCATCCCCATTGTACAGACGAGGAAACAGAGGCTCAGAGAGGGGAAGTGACTTGTCTGGCGTAACCCAGCTGTGAAAGGGTCGTCAGGATTCACCTCCATCGCCCTGCCTTCCTCCAGAGAAGCAGAGAAAGACCAACGGCAGGCTGACCGCAGACAGAAGGCCAGCTCATAGCTCATGAGGCCTGCCCACTGGAACCTGGGGTCAGAGAGTCACAAGTTGAAATGTGTCACCCAAAAAGATGTTGACGTCCTAGCCCGCAGCACCCGTGGGAATGGCCTTATTTGGAAAGAGAGCCTTTGTAGATGGCCATGTTAAGATGAGGTCATTAGGGTGGGCCCTACCCAGATATGACTGTGTTTTCCTAACGAGGAAAACTCTGGACCCAGAGACAGACGCGCACATAGGGAGATCGCCCTGTGAAGATGGAAGGAGGGGTCAGGGTCAGGCAGCTACTGGCCAGGAAACACCAAAGGTCGCCAACTGACAAGCATAGCGGAGCGGAAGGGCATGGAGCGGCTCCCCCACAGAGCCCTCAGAGGGACCCAGCTCTGCGGACACTTTGATCTCAGACATCTGGCCTGCAGAACTCTGAGACAATCAGTTCCTTTATTTAAGCCACCTGATTTGTTCCGCTTCGTTAAAGCCGCCCCAGCAAACCAGTACAGAGAGCGTGTAGGGAAGCCTGAACAAGCTCCAGCCCAGAAGATGGCTGTCTCAGAAGATTGAGCCAACTGTGCAAGTCCGTGAATGGAAAGTAGCAAACCTGACCCGGAGAAGACTCGCCAGCCTCTCAGCACAGGTCCTTTTCTCTTCATCCAGCACCTTCCCACTAAATGCATTCCACACCTTGGTTTAATGTTAAATCTTACTAGAGGTTTCCATTTCATACATCCTCTGGCAATGCCCCTTGTTCAAAGAAGCGAATTAGCTGCGCGGCCCAAGCTCTTGCCTCTGGGCTGAGTATTGAAAACATCTGGAATCGGGAGACCCACTGTCTCCGTCTGTGAAAGCCACGAAAGATGCCTGGGGGACACCTGTCTGCAGAGACGCATGGGGGCTGCCACAGGCTCTGGCTCGTTCCGCCGGCCCCACGAGTCCATTCGGGACGCTGGCAGCGCCCGCACCGCGTGCGGCGGAGGTGCACATGAATCCGCGCACAGAGGCAGCTCTGTGCGTGAGCTCTGCCAACCGACCGTAGGCAAACGCGTGCTTAGCTTTACAAAGACAGCTGTTATGACATGCGTAGGTGCCCTGTGCGCCCCCCATCCCCCCACCAGGGAGCTCTGCTGCGGCTTTGACAGAAAGGAGATCGGCCGTGGTCTGGCAAGGGACAGTGAAGAACTGTGTGGGACTGAACACGCCTTTATGTCAGCGCCAGCTTACAGGGCAGCTGGGGAAGGCGGCCGTTTGCAGGGTTTCCAGCAGTGGGGTGTGGCCGCCTCGCTCTGCCCCTTCCCGCTGGGGGGTCCTCGGTGAGATTCTGACGTCGAGGCTTGAGCCCTTCGACCTGAACAAATTCAAGGCGTATGGAAACACCCATAAAATTAAGCTGCTGCCTGAGATGAACTCGGTTAACTGTGTTGGCCATTGATGTTGAAGGCGTTTTCAGGGAAGTTGCATTTGGAGAAGAATTAAAAGAAAAAAAAATTTTTTTTTTCCAGAAAAGAGACATCGTCTTTCAACATCCACTACGGCCATTTAAAGAAAAATATCTTCACGCGTGGCACCAGGGTCAGGCGAAATCAAACAAAGTGCACAGGGTGAGCGGGCCGGTTGGCCGGGCGCCCTCACCTCGGTGGAATCGCACGGTTCAGGGTCTGACCCTCGCCAGGCCCGTGCGGGAGACCCGCCGCCCATGTCTCGGGAGTGGCTCCGTCTCTACCGCCAGAAGGAGGCTGAGCCTGAGTAAGTAATGACAGCATTCAGAGGAAAAATGTGACTCTCAAGTGGACCTGACAAATGTCACGTGTTTACTGAACGACAAATTCTCCCTGTAGGACTTCCACGTGAGAAGACGATTCTAACCAGAGCGACGTGTGATGAACAGGAACCTGTGTGGGCATGCGTGTCTGTGGTGGAAGTTGCCGGCTGACAGAGCGTGACTGGCTGGTGCCATCCAGTACTGGCGTGGGTAGTCAGGGTCCAAACAGGAAAACAGAAGCCACTTCAGGTATTTCAACAGAGAGACTTTTTTTTTAAAGATTTTATTTATTTATTTTTAGAGAGGGAAGGGAGGGAGGGAGATAGAGAGAGAGAGAAACATCAATGTGCGGTTTCTGGGGGCTGGGGCCTGCAACCCAGGCATGTGCCCTGACTGGGAATTGAACCTGAGACACTTTGGTTCGCAGCCCGCGCTCAATCCACTGAGCTATGCCAGCCAGGGCTTCAACAAAGAGACTTTGATAGAAGGAGTGAGTTGAACACAAGGATGGCAACTGCAGGAAGCAAGCTGGGGGTTGAAAGGGAAGAGACTGGTGTTGTGGGAATTCAGAAGCTGGAAGACGGGGTCCTGTGGAAGAGCTGGCACTCAGATGACGGGGAACGGGTCATGGCCCCACTGAAGCTGGCACCTCTGTCAGAGTGTCATGAGGCTGACTCTGGGGACATAGCTACTGGCCTGGAACCAACTACAGCTACCAGAGGAAGGGCCATTGCTCAGATGACATAAAAACAGCAAGGGAAAGTAACAAACAAGTGTTTCCTGGGACCCTGTACCTTCCAGAACCCCCTAGTGGTTGACAAAGGAGAAAAGTAAGCTGCAGAGTCTGGCCCCAGCACCACAAGGCGGAGCTTTGAAGGCTGCGGCGGGAGCTGCGCCATCCTGAGCTCTCGGTTCCTCCCTGCCACGGGGCACAGGTACTCAGGTTCCAGGGACAGCCCTTGAGATGCATCATCCAGGTGGGTCTGTCTGAATTCTCCTTTTATAAATTGTATGCAGTTCGTCTCCACTTCTCCCAATAACTTTCTTCAGACAGAGACAGAGCCACCCAAAACCTTCCCTGTTTGCCCCTGGAGATGGCACCCGGGACATCTGCATTATTAGATTTAGCATCTTCATGAATGATCTTCTGAGTCAGTCCCTTCCAGGTGACTTGCCCGCCACACACTGGACACCAACACAACGACCTCCCCCAGGACCAGTCTGCCCAGCCCCACATTCCTCACTCAGAAACCGAGGTTCGCCTCCACTGATGGAGACCCATCGAGCTTGACCCTGACCCTGGAGAAGCCCGAGGCAGGGGCAGCACTGACACTCGGGAACCCCGTCCCCACGTGGGCCCCCGGGTCATCTGACAAGGCAAGCTGCGTCCGCATCATGAAGGGGAGACCAGGGTTGTTTCCTCCGAAACCTTGCTGAGCTGTGAAGCAAGATCCTAAAATTCAAGCTAATCCCCAAAATGGAAGATGGTTGTTGGTCAGAGCTGCGTTAGTAGTCAGGGATCTCCAGAGAAGCAGAACCAGCAGGGTGTACACGGAGAGAGAGGTTTACTTCAGGGAATTTCCTCACGAGACTGCAGAGGCCGTCAAGCCCAAAACCCACAGGGTCAGCGGGCTGCTGATGTCACGGCCGCTGATGTCACGGTCGTGAGTCTGAATGAAGGCTCCGTGGGGCCGGGATCCCTCCCTCTTCAGGGACCTCCATCTATTCTCTTTGGAACTTTGACTGATTGGGTGAGGCCCACGCCCGTCTTCAAAATTCCCTTCACAGTGAATCTAGACTGGTGTTGGACCTCGAGACAGGTACCAAAGCCCAGCCATGCTGACACGTGACGTTCACCATCACAGGTCTCATCGTGAAACGTGGGTCAATATCCCAGGACAGCTGGGTGCATTTGGTAACTACAAAGAATAACTCTGAAGTGCTGTCGACCAGAAGATAACTTTCTCATCCTGAAATGTTCCTGGGAGGCTGGGACAAAGACTTTGGAAGGGCCTATGGCAGTCACCTTGGCATCTCTGCCCCTGGGCACCCCAAGCTCAGCCCTCCTTGGGCTCCGTGGACTTCCCCACCCCAGTCACACTCTTCCTCCCACTGCCCACCATCCTCACGTGTTTCTCCCTCCCGGTCACTGTCCCCGTCCTAAAAAGCTCTCTCTGATGCTGGACGTCTTGCTTCATGATGCTTTGCCAGGCTTATTGAAATAACACAACAGTGGGTTCTCTTTCTTTTTAAAAAATATTTTATTTATTTCATTTTTGCAGGGAGGGGAGGAAGGAAGAGAGGGAGAGAAACATTGATGTGAGAGAGAAACACTGATTGGTTGCCTCTCGCCCCACACCCCCCAATGAGAGACTGAACCTATAGCCCAGGTCTGTGCCCTGGTGGGAATCAAACTTCCAGGTTACAGCACAACACGCAGCCAACTGAGCCACACCGGTAGGGGCCACAGTGAGTTAGCTCTCTTGCTGTTACAATACACCTCTGAACTCTTCCTTAGTGCTGAGCATCATGTCCACAGCAGACACCATTGGGGCCAAAGAATTGTTGTTCCCGTTCTTCCTTGTAACAGAATCTGATTTTGCTCTTCTTTCTAAAAGAGCAGGTCCCAGGTGCAGGTCCCAGGAGCAGTGATTATTTTGGGCGCAGACATTGACACAGCACAACGTCAAAGAAATCTTCTCCAGTACCTGGCGGAGGGACTACTTGTTCTTACAAGGGTACACACACAAAGGGAAATGTACCTTTTCTGTCTTTCCTTCCACTTAATATCGTCCTGTCCATACATGCCTATGGCAGAGCAGAAAGACGTGAAAAGCCTGATCCTTGATTGGCATCCACCAGCCACTGAGTATCTACCTAATCCCAAACCACTCAGCTGTCCTGCCAAGTGAAATAATGCATTTGCATCGTGTACACCTTTGATAAACAATCCTGCCTTCCTTGTGTTATTACTTACTACTCTCTACATATTTGTCTTGTCTTTTCCACTAGATCAAAGAGCCTCGAGGGAAAGAACAACGCTACACAGAGCCTTCCTCTGCAACGTGCACGTCGCAGACACTCCACAAATGCCTTCTGGGAGAGCAGTAAGCGGATGGAAAACATACACCAAGCGGATAGACTGTGCGGACTAAGCTGTGGGGGCCCACCTGAGCCCTGGGAGTGGGAGGGCTGGACATCCTCCCCACCTGTGGGTGTCCCCAGCCCGACTCCCATGCGTGTCTGTCACTCTTTCCCCAGGGAAGCCTTCCACGACGTTTCACAGCAGAAACGGTGTCCTGTGTTTCCATTTCACTGTTCTCGTCCCGGATATTTTCCAGCCTCCTTTGCCATTCGTTTGGGACCTGGTGAACAGATAGATGGGTGATGAAGGGAAGAAGGGGTGGGTGGGTGGATGGGCGGATGTCAGAGGGATGGGTGACAGATGGAAGGACGGACAGATGGACACACGAATTTTGGCTTCGGCTTCAGACCCAACCTCAGGTTGAGTCCCAGCTCCTCAACTTTCTAGCTAGGTTACCTCAACCATACTAAGCCTCACTTTCCTCCTCAGTAAAATGAGGCTGACGATACCCATTTCACACGCTGGTCATGAAGATTCACAGAGGGAGTTCTGTAGTAAGCCCCTCTCTTCCTGGCACAGTGCCTGGCACTCACTGCCTACCACAGTGCCACAGTGCATGGACAGGGGTGGGGGTGGGGGGCAAGGGGGAAGGGGCGAAGCTGGAGAAAATCATTAGGGGGAAAAAATCAGGTCAATATAAATCGTATCATGCTTCCTGCTAGTGATTAAGCAATTAAAATAGCCTTTGAATTGTTAAACCTCTTAAAGGGTTTCAGATCAGTAAAAAAACATTCAGTTTCTCTTTTTAAGTGCCTGGAGAAATTTTTCCTCCATTGAATTCAGGGTGTTGGTGTTCAGTAAATAGACTGGGAGCCTTGTGTCATTTAAAAATACATATATTTTATTAATTTATTTTACTTCCTGAAGATGCATTTGAGAAAATAAGGATAGATTTCTTTTCTATGCAGAAAGAGAAAAAGCTCCTGAAGGAATACAGCTCTATGGATTTATAAATATCTCAGATAAAACTTTCACTCCATCTTGAAAATTAATCATTTGTTCCAGCAAATAATAGGGCCGCTCTGTCTTGTCTGCTTTCTTGGTTTGCCACAGCTGTTCCAGGACCTTCTGGAGGTACCGAGGGGCGAAGTGTTTCCGCATGAGTCACGCTGAGTCCAGACGCCCCACCCGAACCACAGAGGGGCAGATCTGGGCTTGGCGGCCGGCCCGAGTCTGTTTCTTTGTTCCAAGCCTTAAACCAGGCCACGCCTGAAAGGCATTCTCTAATTCCAGACCAGCCAGCCATGTCCCCCAGTGAGGTCACTCCTCCTGCTGGTTCCAGTCCATTGCTGTGACGTGGTGCTCCATCTCTCAGGGCCTTTGCTCCCCTTTGTCTGCACGCCACCCCACAAATCCAGTCAGACGCCCATGCTCCGCAACTGCACCCTTGGCCGGCCGCATTTGGGATGGACTTTGGTGCAAAAGCAGCCAGAGTTTAGGTACCTTGCTGGGCTGTGTATCAGAGGCCCCATCGTTTATGAGCAACAAGAGCACCCCAGGATTTTAAGAAAAGCAGAGCTGGCGGCAGCCCATGTCATCTGCTCCTCCACCCTGTTACGTCTGAGCCTAGAATGGCTCAGAAAGAAGTAATGTGCCCAAGACAATGTGGCTCATCAGTAGCAGCTCCAGAACAAAACGTAGGTCTGCTGACTTCTAGACCAGTGACCTTCATGCTTTGTAACAAACGATGCATTGTGTATCCAGTGCCCTGAAGTGCTGCTCTGCAGTGTTTAGGTTCTGAAGGAGGATTCATTATGGGCCTTTTCTTGGCTACATCTCACTCAGGCTGCGAAGCACAGTCAAATCCCACCACCTCCACCAGGACTTCCCGATGAGGTAGAGTGATAGCAGAGAGAGCACCAGGCCCAGCCTGGGGACGCCTGGCTTTGGTCTCAGCTCTGCTTTATGAGCTGAGAGGCTATAAGCCCTTGGTGTCCGCACACAGGCTGCTGAGCCCCAGGGCATGGGCTCCAGGCAGGGGTAGGACAGGGGGGCTGCTCCATCCTCTGTCCCTGGTGTGTTCCTGACCTCTGGCAAAATGATCCCGGTCCTCTGACATAGGTGCAAAGGGATGCACGACTCTTGTCTCAACCCTCAGCGTGTGGAAAGTTTAGCTGGGAAAGCAAGGGCCCCTGGTGAGGAGTGAAAAGTAAGAGGAAAATGTATTTCTGTGCCTCGGTCCTTAGAGATCCAGATGTCCTATTCTAGGGTCGGTAATCTTTTCTGCAAAGGGTCAGATAGAAAATATTTCAGGCCTTGCTGGCCATACAATCTCTGTCTCAGCTACTCACCTCTGCCAGTGCAGCTTAAAAGCAGCCATAGACAACATAGAAATGAATGAGCATGTCATGTTTCAATAAAACTTTATTTATAAAAGCAGATGGCAGCCCTTAGGCTGCAGACCCCTAATCTGTTCTGAGCCAGATGTTCCCAGGGTCTTCTGGACTGAATTAAGGACGAGACTGTCAGGCAAGTCCCTGCTGTTCTATAACTCTCCAGGAGAGTGAACAGTGGGAAGAGACGATACGAAGGACAGCCGGGGATGATTCCAAAACAGCTGTGGGAGTCTGCATCTTCTATCTACGGTGCTTCTTCATAAACCCCCTGCTTGTTTTCTTCTTGTTTCTGTCGATATCTTTGTGATATTTTTATCATCTCCTCTTTCTCCTCTCCCTTCTCCTCCTGCTTTTTCTCACCCCCCATCACGCTCCCACGTGGACAAAGGCCTCTGCATCGACTGGGGATGAGGATGTTCAGCAAGAGAAGCCACCACCGGTCGTCTGCGGCAGGAAGTCTCGCACTGGCCAGTGGTGAGATGCTCACGGAATTGACTGGCCGCTAGAGGACCTGACTTGAAACACATGCGAAAAAAAGGGCAATATAGAGGGTCCCACACAACAAGTCCATCAATGATCTCGCAGTAGAACCTCTCAGGCTGTAATGTCACTGACCTGGAGTCAGATCCTCCTCCTGGGCACCCCTGAAGCCGCTGCGTCTCAATCCTAGCCGACTCTTCATTCTTTTTCATTCATTGCAAGTTCAGGTCCTGGGTGGGAGTAGCCGATTGCCTGGCTCTAAGCCACACACCCGTGCCGTGGCCGGCAGAGGATGGGGGGGCAGAGGGAACTCTGTACGCCAAGTCCCATAGGGTGCCGTAGGTCACAGGGTCCCACCAGTACCACACACAATGGGAAATTCTCACCATATGGACAGGACAGAGACATGGGACAGCCAATAAAATGACAGAAGTCAGTTGGCACAGATGAGGAATTCAAGGCCACAGCTGACCCCTGGGTGAAATGCCCAACTGCATCTAAGGACTGAGGGTAGATTCTGAACTGACCACACTCACCTCCTCCAGCCACAGAAGAATCTTCAGGTCACGGCAGGGAGCATAAGCCTGCAGGTCAATCGCTGACATGGTTTATATTCCTCCTGGTGCTGGGTGGGCTGTGATCTGTTTTCTAAGTCCATGGGGGCTTGACCAATAAATTAAAGCTCCGAGGACAGATGTGATATTCTGGCAGCTACGCCCGTGAAAATCTCACATTTTCCAATATGCAGTGGGAAATCTGCGTACATCTGTCCTCAACTTGAAACACACAGCAGCTGGGACACAGCTGCGCAGCCCTGGGGTAACAGAGTTCATGACCCCTGGCATCCACCCCCCCCCCAACCTGGTCATTCTGTTCAGATGGTTGCAGTTCTAGGTAACAACCACTCAGGGGTGTATCACTTAACCTGGTTGTTGTCACTAAAATTTCAGGGACCTCTCCAGTTTAGGAATACCACCCATTCATTTTCCCCAGAAATGCATGATTTTGTTACAGAACAGACCCAGTGGGGTGTGGAAGGGCAGTGAACAATATCCTATTACTGAAAGGAGCCACCCTTGTGCTCTGGGGGTCCCCCACCTGGTACTAGGTTCACCTTGCCCGCCTCCAGGGAAAGACCTCTCTCAGTACCAGAGACTGGTGAAAAGGAAAGGGATTATTTATTTAAAGAGTTATACAAGGGTAACTCAAGAGTAATGACTTAATGTCCTCATTGAGACCCCAAAGTCCTTTAGAATACCCACAAACGCACAGTCCTTCCTTCCTCCTCTGCCCAGTCTGGGGTACCGTATCTCAGAAAAAGAAATAGAAGTCCATGGTTCTTCTCTGCCCAAGCCTCATGGTCCCAAAAAGATGCCGCGTGGCTGCCTTGCCTGGGTTTAAATCCCAGCACAAATCTTCCTGTGCCGCACCATGTCCTACTCCTCCCACAACTGGCCACAGCTGCCAGCATTCTCGTATTCTTCCAGCTTTTCTGGGCTGCCATAGTAAGCCTGGGCAGGTGTGGCCCTGTGTTGTGGAGCCAATCATCTCCAAGCTCTTATGCAGGCTCTGTAACCAGGGGGAGTTGCCTCCAGTTACATCCTGGGTGATGTCACTCCCATCCCTCTGGGTCAAAGCAGGGCCACAGCTGTTTAACATATCTACAAAACCAGTTAAAGGTTACAGATATGTTAAATGACCATGCCAGAGGTTAGCTGCAAAACTGTTGCTGTGCAAAACAGTTCTCAATGGCCCTGCTCCCTGTGTCCCATCGCGCAACTCAGACTTGTGGTTGTGAGGACATCCTATGTACATATGTTTTTCTAATATTTCCTGAACACTGAGTTCTGGACCCCATTACAAATCCCTATCTGGGTCCCCCCCAAACCCCGCCCTTGGCTGCACCCTGTTGCAATTTCACACTTGTCCTAGAAAATGTAATTTGTTTACCAGGAAAGGTCCTCCGCTTTGGTTGAAAGTCATGCAAGGCGTTGATGAGTTCCAAGCCATTGTTTTATGGTTTCACACCAGATGACACATCCAGGAGGAGAAAAGAAGAGGAGACTGAGCCGATACAGGCTCAGCCAAGCGCAGCTTCAGGTGCCTGCTGAGGAGCAGTTCCTTCGCCCCGCCCCTGACAGCTGTTTGCACATGTCCATCACCCTGACGGGCCCGCGGGTCCCAGACGCGCACATTTGTGTCCAGTGCTCACACTGCGGTTCTACTTTTGTTATTTTTGACATTATTCTGTGTTGCAGAATTGTATTGATTGATTTTGATCGTGTCTTTTTTATTCTAATGAACCAGTCAGCGTAGTTAAATGCATGTGATGAATGGGGACATATGACAGAAAAAGAGAAGGAACAAAGGAAAGTGGAAGTTGAGCGAGCACAAGAAATAACTCACTAATCCCATCAGCAGGCTCCAGCCCCCCCCTCAGTGACTATGAGCCCAGCTGACCCATGTTGACCCGGGTTTCCTGAAAGAGCATGACACGTATTAAGAGTGCCGTGGTGTTTCTGGAACAATGCTTTACTTTCCATACGAACATTTATGAAACATATGCACATCAACTTACTTTCTTCTGAAACTGTCACCCCGCCTCCTAACCACCGGATTGACACGGGGCAAGCGGTGGTCCAAAGACCACACTTGGAAAATTACTCAGCCTTTCTGTCAAGATCCCTGCAATCACCGGCCTCTCACTTAAAGGAAAGTGTAGGAATTATCTACAACAATTGTGAAGCTTTTCGGGGGTGGGTTGGAGGGACATGGAGAACCTTCCTTGTTTCTGCCCGAGCCGTGACCTCTGTTGTAAGAACAAAACGTGCCTGTGCTCCCTCCCAGGGAACGGGCCCTTCTCCCCGGGAGATCAGTACTTTGAGGGAACAGTGCACTGTTCCCTCGGGGAGAGCTGGCCCTTCTCCCACAGGGACCGGTTGGTCAGTCCAGCCACACAGGGCCCTCGGCACGTATCCACTCTTGCCTAAAATGTATTTAGGCACAGCCCCCCACAATGCCCCTGTGGAATCTCACCCAAGAGGAGGATGCTGTGCTCAGAACTTCTCCAGGGGAACCCCGAATGCGTCTCCGGGATCCCCCATCACCTGTGTTGGGGAGTTGGTGAATTCCCATCTGGTGATGTATGATCTTGATTCTTGCTTTCGCTTGGTTCTTGCTTAATAACATGCTTCCTTATTCACATATGATTTGGGGTTTTCATGGTCTGCGAGTCCGAGCCTCCAACTTAAATGGCCACGATCTTGTGTGTGCCCCTTAATGGCACATAACTGGTGTCATGAATAGGACTCAAGGACAAGATGCCGTTTTTTCATAAGCCCGAAGTGAAGTGTGTGATTCGTGAGGTGCCCGGCTGGGAGCACCTGCGGTTCTCCCACGTGGAGTGTGACTGCGTATACCAGCTCGCCCCCAGAGGCCTCTCATCCAAGTACTTCCTCATTCAGATGACATCGCTGTCCAGCCCCATGGGGCTGGCCTGGCTCGAGCAGGACAACAAAGCAGACCAAATGCATGTCATCTGGGCTTCAGTGGACCCTTCTCCCTCCCTCTTCCCCACAGAGGCCGTGTGTGTCCATGCGGCCTTCCCTCTGCCTGCCAGGGCAGGACAGGACGCTGTGATTGTTGCTAGATCAGGCACGGAGGCGTCACCTTCCATGAAGTTTCCGTTTTTTGGTTTTTTTAAAAGATTTTATTTATTTATTTATTTATTTATTTATTTTAGAGAGGGAAGGGAGGGAGATGATAGAGAGAGAGAGAAACATCAATGTGCGGTTGCTGGGGGTCGTGGCCTGCAACCCAGGCATGTGCCCTGACTGGGAATCGAACCTGCGACACTTTGGTTCCCAGCCCACGCTCAATCCACTGAGCTATGCCAGCCAGGGCGACGGTTCCATTTTTAAAGAGGGAAGGACAGGGCGATGTTTCACCAGTGTTACCCCTGAACGCCCGATGCATCGCACATGCTCAGTAAACAGTTGCTGAAGGAGGGAAGGCACTCTGGTCCCCTGGCCTCTCAGCGCTGCTGCCTGTCGCCAGGCTGCTCCTGCTGACGACTCCCACCCTCCGCCGGGGCCGGGGGACCTGCCTTCCTAAACTCTAAGCTTGGTCGGGACTCTTCCCTGCTTCAAGGCCTTCAGCTTCTCCTCCTGCGAAGTAGAGACGCTGCCACCTGTTGACCCGCCTGATTTCAACCCCCAACGGTCACCACCTCCACCCGTCATCCTACACTCTAGTTAGGCTGGCCCCCCAGCCCCCGGCAATCCTGCTTTCGTGAAGCATCCATTCCTTCAACCGGTTCAGCGAACAGTGCTTTGGAGCACCTGCAACGCCCCAGGCACTGTCCTAGGCACCGGGGACTCCAGAGTCGACAACGGCGCGAGCCCCTCTTCCCAGAGAGCTTACCTCTGGTGAGCTGCACTAGGCACACTGCATGGGCACTTCTGCCTCCCTGGGGTTCCCTTAGCAGGCGACCCTTTGCCTCTGTCTGCACCCTCTACTGCCCCTAGTGCCGTCGCTGACCAGAGGAGGGGCGCGTTTGTCCCCTCAACCCCAGGAACCCCGCCCTGCCACTCTTGCTGACCCCCACACAGCGGGGTTGGATGACCTCCTCTTCCCGTCTCTTCCACCCTCGTACTCTCTCTCCCCCAGGGCCTGGGTTATCTTCGTAGGCTAGGACGCTCGTGACTAATGAAACTCTTTTCTCTTTGGGCCTTGAACATAGCAGCTATTTAGAGCAAAAGTTTCAGAATAATCATTAGCCAATCACCCTGGAATAATGCCACTCAAAACCAACCCACTTAGGTTGGGACCGTGACCCGGCGTGATCCTTTAAACAACGATAAGGGTTGGGGTTATAGCTTTTGGTACGTCTTTCTGAAAACACTGCATAACATCGCACCCTTCATGTGCTCAAGAAAAGGCAAAGCGAAAAGGGTGATTTTCACAAACTCCATCAGGTGCTTTCCCTAACCCTTGCATCATCAAATGATACTGTTTTGAAGTATCATTTACAGGTGGTGCCTTCCTTTGTGCTCATTAGTTGTACTCGTTATGGGTACTCATTAGTCACGGGCTTTGCTGCAATACAAGAAGTTTCCCAATATTGTTTCATGAGTCCACAACCTTCTGGGCCTGTTGCAATGTTTGCAATGCCCCCTGGCAATCAGTGTGCCCGGCGTCTGCTTTCTGCTCTGTTACCCAGAGCTCCGGGAGACTCAGTAGGAGGACTCAGAAGAAAACCAGAAATAATTTTAGACTGAGATCTACGGCGGACTGCTAGTTTCCTCGCACCCCAACACCCTATATCCATTCTCTCCTGCTTACTTAATAACATGAACACATCCAGGGTATAACCACCAGTTAGATATAGATTATATTTCCCTGGTTCCCTTACAGTTAGGGGTAGCCTTAGAATTAATTTTGGCCAATGGAATATAAAAGGGAGTCTTATGTTTAATGTTTTCATTTTTCCTCTTTCTGGCCAACTAGAAGGTGGATGTAATGGCTGGAGCTCAAGCAGCTACTTTGGACCATGAGGTGGAAGCCCTATGGGGAAAGTGAAGCAATTAAATAAAATGAAGTTGGGTCTATGACTATTGTGGATCTAATGTACCAGCTCTTGAGTAATTCTGGACTACATTTATATACAAGAAGTAAACTTCCATCTTGTGTAATCCACTTTACCTCTTTAAAAATTAAATTTTCTGTCACCCGGCTAAACCTAATCCTAACTGATACAAGATTTTTCCTGGCACATTACTCCTCTTGGTCCCCAGTTCTACATTTTTGTGCACAGGGAGAAAAATAAGTGTCACTTGAAAACTGAGATTAGAGCTGAGGCCCTTTTTCTTTCTTCAAAACTTGACCCTCGAGTGGAGGAAACCTAGACCGTGTGAGATGCGACCCAGGTTACAAGAGAAACAAACAGATTTACTATGATAGTCTCTACAGTAAAGTAAGAGTGGCATGAGCCTGAATGAGCAGAACATTAAGGCAATTAACATTCACGAAGCCCCCGACCACGTGCACGCGTGATGCAAAGCACCTTGCGGCAGGCAGCACGGCCGCCAGAGACGCCCCCACATGAACCCTGAGAACCCGAGAAGATGGGCGCTCCCCGTTCTGCGGGAAGGGGACTTTGAAGACGCGAGCTGGATTACGGAGGTGGGGCAGGGAGGAGCTGTAGGTTGACTGGAGGCAGAAGAGGTGCAGCAGGAGGGGACCTGGACAAATTCAGCGTGAGAAGGACTCAATGCACCAGTGCCGGCCTGAAGCAGGAGGGGCCGTGCCCCGAGGAGTGAGTACAGGGAGTGCACTGAGAAGGCTCCCAGCTAAGGGAGGCTCCGGGCGGACGGCCAGCGAGGAAAAGGAGCAGTGGAGTGGGGCAGCCGTTCCACAACCTGCTGCGTCAGCGTTAAAGAGGGGGAGCTGTGCCGCTGACGCGGGAAAATGCTCGTGATCCATGAAGCGTTCCATGTCCAGTGAGAAGAGGACACACACAATAAGCACACGTGTGTCTACAGTATGACATTTTCCAAGCCACACGACTCATCCGTAAAACCTCCCTTCTTAAATCCGTGCCAAACCTCAGCTAAATTTGTATCTCGCGCTGCCATTCCCCTGGGAACTGGGAGGGATACTGCCAGCACAAGTCATGTTTGTTTCACTTTGTAGCAAATCCTCTTTCATGCAGGAAGAATCTCCATTTCAGCAGGCGGTCTTTCCCCATGGTTTTTCCAGGGTGGGTAACAACAAATAAGCTCTCGGGAGAAACTTTGTATCTGACGGCTGCAGCTGACGTGGGCCCTGAGGGACACGGGAGCACTGGCGGATCCTCGCTGCCCTGGCTCTGGGGAGGCCCTGGGACTCCCCCCGTTAGGCTCTGCTGCAAGCACGTGCCTGGCAGCTGTGTCCATTTCTACCCACGGATGCTTCTCATTTACTTTGTTGATTCGCGAGCTTCACCCTGGAAACCGGACAGAGGATCAGCCTGTTTTCAAAAGGAGCAAAGGGAGGGAGGAAGCTTGGATGGAAGAGGTGGAGACCGCAGTTCAGTTCTAGGAACACCAGGCAAGGCTGACGTGGAGTCCTTACACCAAAGCCACCTGTCCCTGCCACGGGCCTGCCCTGCCACACTCGCCCACCAGCTGTGAGCCTGCGAAGGAAGACTGGTCTCCATGGGAACCCAATGGTGGGTTTCTGAGCACAGCAGCTGGGATGCTGATGGTCACTTTTAAATAACAAGATTAAAAATATTTCCCAAGCATTTCATCCTCTAGTTTGAAAGAAAGATCAGGGTGTTTTTTTAGAAAGCCATTTCTAGCGAAGGCATGGTAAGGACAAGGAAATCTAATACATTTGGTTGCTAGAAATCCTTTCGTTCATTTGGTTGGAAAGTCGGGGGTTTTCCAGGCTCCAGCAGACACCATCCTCCACACTCGGAGAGTCTACGCTCTGGTGGGAGACAGATGTTCATCATCACCGAGTGTGTAACTGCAGATACATTTTTTATGTGCACGTGCTCACGCATGCACATTTTTAAGGTAATTGGGGCCATACATTAGCCTCTTTCTATACATTCTTTTACTGAGTCCTTTAAACTGTGGGACATTTTGTCCCTGTATTTCGAGTCCTGGCCACGGCGACGACAGTCAAAGGCCTCGGGCCGGGAAGTTAGTGAAGTGGGTCTTTTGCCCAGTGCAGGCAGGAGCTTGCCGGTGACGGCCACCGGTGAGGCAGGCCTCCCTGAGAGTGACGGTCTGGCTCTGCCACTCCGAACAGGCCGCGGCGGCCCCAGGAGGATCTGGACCTGAAGGCAACGGAAACAGCAGACTGACCCGGTGTCTGCCCTTGACCTAGCTTCGGCTGGCGAGGCCGAGCCCTCCCTCTGCTCGGGCGGACCCAGACTTGCGTCCTTCCGTGTTCCTCGCCGCCTTGCCCAGTTTCAGCTGGACTGCGGCAAAGTTAGCCCAGTCAGAACGCCCCCTTCCGTTTCTGGTCACTCTCAGTATCCAAGCAGGTTCCTGGTCCTTGTCCATCCGCCAGGGATGTCCCATCGCCTTCAGCAAGAACCCTCTTAGGCCAGGCCAGTGAGATCCCCCTCCCCGCTGATGCTTCCTCCCTAGTAATTGTCCATCCCCTGCCCTCCCCCCCACCCCCGGCTGCAAAGTCCCACTCGCCCACACTGTAGTCCCACCTGAGCTCAAGTCTAGATGCGGGCCTCCTTTCCCCTGTTGCAATGGTCCTGAATAAAACCTGCGTCCACCACTTGAACAACTACCCTGCTCTGGCTTTTCTTTAGTAAGACACAGACAAGCCCTCTCTGCCTCTTCCCATTTGCCTAAATGAAGGGCAGAGGTATCCCTTTGTGGAGGTGTCACAGGTGGGCACAGGTAACCAGGTTCTTAGTGATCGAGGACAAAGAACTGAACCGAACACACAGAGTTTCTAGTATAAAGAAAGAGGGAAGATTTATTAAGCAACAGTACACTCCGCAGGACATGGGAATGGGCCAACTCTGAGCAGAGATTGACCCCGTGGGCTGGAGGAATCCTATTCTTATAGGGCAGAAGCTCCCTGGCTAGTCTTTGGTGGGCTTCTATTGCACATGTACAAGGAGTTGCATCTCAAAGTTACCGCGCATGTGTGGCCTCCCATGATTTTCTTGATTGGCTACTGGAGAAGGGAGTCCCACAATGTTAATTCATTATAACGCTATTATAATGAATCAGGGGTCATGCGCAGGTGCATTCCTTGAGCCACCATATTCAGAGTTATTCCAGAAAACAGGAACATCCGGTCTTAGGGGGTCTTTGTCACGTATGGATGTCTTTTATCTTAGCCCTGCGGGGCCTCTCCCTCAGCCGTGGAGTTTCCTTCCTGACTATGTCCTGCCTCAGAGCTGTCCCCTCCCCTCCCTCAAACCGGAAGGGCAGAGTGACCCGGAATCACCCGGACCACCGGAGATGACTCCAGGCACGACCCACAGCCAGGACTCTGCCTGAGGGGGCTCACTGAACCCCCTTGCTCTTCCATTAGAGTCCCCGGAACAGCTGCCTTTGCACAACTGACCGCCTGGAGAAGCTCCCAGTCCCGTTCCTTTCCGTCTGTGGCATCTCCACAACTTACGTTCTTGGCAAAAACGGCATCTACGCTCTCAGGCCCAAACACTTCTCTGGGTCTTCGTTTTCCTTATATGAAGGTCTTCTATGTGCATCTAAAATATTAACATCAAATAAAATGTAAAAAATATATATATATAAATAACATAAAATGTGTATGCTTTTTCTCCTGTTAGTCCGTTGCCAGCTTCATCTCCAAGGCCCCTGCTGTAGAACCTAAGAGGGTGGAAGAGGGGTTTTGCCCCACCCCTACACATCAACAAGGGTGAAAACAGCCGGGGGGAGGGGAGGAGGGGGAAGGGCTCGGCTGGGTCTCCCAAGGGGAGCGCCCGCCACCCATCGGTGTCTGTTTCCCCTTTGAGAAGAGTTTCACTGCACAGAGACCGATGGGGCAGGGGTCGCTCCCCGCTCTGCCCGTCCTGAGTGCTGTGGCTGGACTGAAAAGTTCGTTCACGGCACAGCAGGTTGATGAAAGAAAGGCCTAGATCATACATGTGCTTGGGAGATGGTAAACGAGGCCCTGAGAAATGATGAACCAGGCAGCCCGTTACATTTTGTAGCCAAAGAGACGACAAACTTGTGAAGCACCGGCAGGACAAAGACCCTCGGGTCAGGGGGCTAATTAGCGAGGCACCTAACCATGTTTGGGCTTGGGGAATAAGTTAGAAAAGGAGTCACAAGGCTGATTTATTGTGAGGTTTTCAGCCCTGGGTTCCTTGCCTCGCCATAAAGGTGGCTCTCTCTTAGCCCCCAGATCAAGGGGGGCCCTTTGTACAGGGGAGATCTGCGTCCTGTGCTCAAGGGGACAAGACAGGGTGGATGTGCCCCTCTCACACCGGCTGCGTGTTCAAGGAACTCGAATCCAAAGTAATCAATGTGCCATGGTGGGCTGTTTCGGGGTGGTCTGCCCTGGGCCCCAACAGGATCTAACGGCTATTTGCAAACCAGACTCTTCCTTAAAGAGACTCTGACATTTGAAAGTGGGAATGGCTGTCCTGAAGTGTGTACTGCTGGCCTTGGGTGAACTCTCCGGCTGTGCGGAGGCTGAAGTCCGGGGTTGGTGACCACACCCCGCTGTGGCTACGGCCGCGGCTGATTGGCTGGTTTGAAAGTTCCTTTGGCCGTGGTTTGGTAAGACGGGTCTGCCACAAAAGACGCAATGCTAGCATCTATCCGTTGCTCCTTATCCAGGTGGTGGCTATTCCCAGAGTCTCATGGACCCATTGGTATAACTTTTTAAATTTGTCTAGATCCCCCGAGTTGAGTCCTTAGGGCGGGGGGGGGGGGGGGGGGTCCTGCCTTCTTCATCCCTCGGTGACGCCCACAGATTATTGGCCCAGGGGGCCCCCATAGTCTGCCACTGCGCACCACCACCACCACCACCACCCCCCGACTGGACCAGGCCACTGAGACGCTGCTCTCTAAGGTCCCGGGGGCAGCGCTGTGATCAGGGGGAGCCCTCGTCGCCGTCGCCGCGGGAGAGGGAAGGAGCTGCACGAACCGGCGTTCAGGCCCTGGCCGCAGCCGAGCAGCCGGTTCCCGAATGTGATTCCCAGCTGCTCCCGCTGCCCCGACCGCAGCCCACGTGGCGACGGGCGGACCCAGTCGGGGAGCCGCGCCGCCCTCGGCAGCCGGCCGGTGATCTCGGTCTCCCGCTATCCCAGGGACATCTGCAGGAATCATTTCACCCCGCGGAGCAAGGGAAAGGGAAAACGCCACACACGGGGCCTGCCCGCCCGTCAGCAGCGAAGGACTTTCCGCTGAGCGGGCCGGTTGCTTCTGAATGGCGGTGCCAACGAGGTCATCCCGCAGCAGCAGCAGCCGCAGCCGCAGCAGCGGGAGCGCCCGCCGACCCGCCGCCGGGAATCTGCCGGGACCCGGAGGAGGCCTGGCGGGCTGGGCCGGGGCCGCCGAGGATTTCACGGTGAGCCCGCACAACAGTCCCTGTCTGTCCTGAGACCCCTAAACACACACAAAAAGTGGGGTGAAAGTACAGCAGGGGAGACGCTGGCTCCGAGGAAGTGCTCGCCGGGGACCGCCCTGCAACCCTGGAGGGGCTGGCAGGTCGGGAAGATGGCGAGATCGAGTCCCTCCACCCCTTCAGGAAGGCAGGACCCACACTCTTTGTCCCCCATCAGGAGGCGACCTTAGGCCCCGTGAGACGTTCGTTTTTTTGCATCACAGCCTTCTTCTTTGGTCCTTCTCCCCAGGCAGGGGGAGCGGGGCTTCATTTGAGGTTTCCACATTTCATAGCACGTGCCCATCCCTCCAGAAGATCACCACAACCAAAATAAATGCCCGGAGCCGGGGCTGAATCCCGGGTCCTAAGCAGCAAATGCACCGGAGCTGTGTCCCCGCACAAGACAGGCTGAAGTCCTCGCTCCCTGCACCTGCGAACGCGGCCTTGTTTAGAAACGGGGTCTGTGCAGCCGTGATTGAGGTGACAGTTGAAATGAGGTCACACTCAGGTACTTCCTCCTGTTGGAGCAGGTTGAGCCCCAACCCGGTGACGGACGGCCTCATGCAAAGAGGGGAGTTGGACGCAGACACACCCGGAGAATGCCGCGTGATGCTGGAAGCTGAGACTGGAACGACGCGGCTGTACACCGATCAAGGCCGAGAACTGACGGCAACACCAGAGGCTGGGCGGAGGGGAGGAGGGAGTCTTCCAGCCTCAGAGGGAGGACGCCCCCCCCCCGCCCCCCCCCCGCCCCGCCCCCCGCAACCCTCGACTTTGGGCTTCCGCCCTCCAGCTCCGCGAGAGAACACCTTCGTCTCGTGTTCGGCCGCCCAGTCTGCAGAGCTGCGCCCCGGCAGCCCCGGGAGGCAACACGGGGCCTTACTTTCCCTTTCTGGATAGGACTCACGTGAAACAGGGGTTTTCAGACTCCCGTGTTTGTAGGACACAAATTCATAGCAACCGCAGGGACAGTAAACGTGCGGAATTACATGTCCTATGCATCCCAACCGTCAATCATAACGTGCACCGTTAAATCACCCACGATGGAGTGAAAATGGACTTTCTGTTGAACATGAAATGACAAAGTTACTGTCATACGGAGCCGCAATCAAAGAGTACACAACCAACAAGTGCAGAAAAAAGTATTTGGAATTACGTTAGACAGTTATTTAATAAAAACACGATGTTAAGATGTGTCCAAAAAAAAATATATATATATATATATCCATGTTCTGATCCCCAGCACCTGCGAATGCGCCCTTGTTTGGAAAAGGGGTCTTGGCAGAAGAAATCGCGCTAAGGATTTGGGGATGCGCTCATCCTGGATTATGCAGGTGGGCCCCAAACCCCATGTCCGGTGTCCTCATAGGAGACACACAGGGGAGGCAAACAGAGGAGGAAGAGGCAATGCGACCACCGAGGCAGAGATCCGCATGACGCGGCCACAAGCCGAGGAGCAGCAGGGCATGCTGGGAAGCCACCAGGGGCTGGAAGAGGCCGGCACAGGCTATGCCCCTGGGCCCTGGCGGGCGTGGGGCCCTGCTCACAACTTGATTCCAGGGTCCTGGCCTTCAGAACGGCGAGAAAGTAAATTTCTGTTGTTTTAAGCCACTAAATTTGCGGTAATTGTCGTGACAGCCACAGGAAACTGATACGATCCATTGGTTTTTTTTTTCTTTTTAAAAATATTTATTTTTAGAGAAAGGGGAAGGCAAGGAGAACGAGGGAGAGAAACGTCAATGATGTGCAAGAGAAATATAGATCAGTTGCCCCTTGCACAACCCCAACCAGGGACCTGGCCTGCAACCCAGGTACATGCCCTGACGGGTAATCCAACCAGCGACCTTTCGGTTCGCAGGCTGCCACTCAGTCCACTGAGCCACACCAGCCAGAGCATTGATTTTGTAATGTGTTATTTCTGCTCTCATTCTGAATAAAGAATCACTTCCATGCCTAACTGTGTACTCAAAGCCTGGTATTCTTTTCCTAAGTTTGTTTAAAGGCAATGGGAGATGCATAACCCCAGTCCTGATCTCTTCCCCATCCTAGAACCACGTGAGTGAGAACCTGAAGAGCTTATGTGTGGACAACAGCGACTGCAGACGGAGTCCTTCAGGGTCACCACTGAGCTGTGACCCATTTGGAGTCAGAGGAGTCAGGAGACTTCGTTTCCTCCGAGCTGAGCATAGAAGCAGGGATGTTTTGCTCCAGTCTCCAAGGTCAAGGCTCTTAGCTTTCTTTTCATTTCCATACTCGACCCCTTCATAAATCCCATACTTGTCTTTGCAAGCTGTATGGTAGCTGGGCACAGGCCTCCACTGTTTCAGAACCGCCCCTTGCCCAAAGCTATGGGGGCGTCTGACATCACCAGGAAAGGGGCGCTGACAGTCGGCGCCACCCACCGATGGGATCACTGGGGGCCTATTCCTGCTGAGGACGCTCTAGGACCAGTGTAGAAGTCACGCCTGATTACTCACAAGAGGGCAAGAGCAGCCACTCTTTGGGGGCTGCCATGGTGTTGGGGTGAGGGCAGGGTGCAGGGGTGAAGATCCAGAAAGAGCGAAGAAGTCAGGCAGGAGTGCACTGCAGGGGCTCAGCGAGGCCCCTGGCCGAGGCTTGGGGTGCCTGGCTGCTGCAGAGAACAGGAAACGGCACAGAGAGTTTCAGCTGCCTGCCCGGGGTCCCATACACCCCAGGCGGCAGAGCTGGCTGTGAACAGCCAGGTTGGGAGTCTGTGCTCTGCGCCACAGCTGCACCACGGCTCTGGCCTCACCCCTCGGCCCAGGAGGCAGTCCCTGTGCCTTCTCTCCCGCCCTCCCACCTGCGCTGCCCCACTGCTCAGCTCCAGGCTCCACAGGCTCCGCACACTCCTCTGCCTCTTGCCCTCTCCCCCTCCCCACGACATAAATGCATGACCCCGGTGGTTCAGTTTCCCTGGCATCAGAACCCCCGGGGGCTTCTGTACCACAGGCTTCCTGGCCCCCGCCCCACAGCTCCTGGCTCCAACGGTCTAGGGAGCAGCAGAGAGTTCACGTTTCTGCCGAGTTCCTGGGTGACGCTGCAAAGGCCACGGCCACGCTCCGAGTGCCACCGTCCCACTCTCGGGCAGGGCTGCTATCTCCCACCCACCGGGGCATGTGGGTCTTAGAAGCAGAGCAGCTGGAGATGAAAGGGGAGCACAGAGTTCCTAGAATGGGACTCCTGTCCTCCCTGAGGAAAGCAGGTCCCCATGGGCTCAGTGAGGTGCCCAAGGCCACTTCTCAAGTTCTGAGCATGTCACTGAAAGAGGTGACTGGGCTCCGGACAGAGGAGGTCACTCAGCCACCTCCTTGGGGCCTGCCCTGGAGGAGAGGGACCCAGCGGAGAAAAAGGAACCAGAGGAAGGAGGGGATTGAGGCCCACCCCTCCCCCCACCCCAGCCTAGGAGGGGAGCTTGCTTGGTCTCTGGCAGGGTGAGGCCCCAAGGGTACCCAGAGGAAGGAAGGAAGTATAAGGAGAGTGAATGCCAGGCTTTCAGGAAAGCTGAGGGGAAACGGGTAGAGCTGGGTCAATACATTTATTGACTTTATCCCCACATTTAGGAGCTCTTCAGACAGAGAGCCCATTCAGTCGGCTGAGTTCAAACTGCATTAGCCCAGTCAGGGGCTATTCAGTGCCGCAGAGGCTGAACAGCGCCTGCATTGAACCGCTCTGCACACTTGGGTGTTGAACGTGTCGGCTGTGGCTGGCACACGTTCACAAGCGCCTACTGTGTGGCAGGCCCTGGTGAAGCGATGGTCAGCCTAAGGCCCTGCGCATTTTGTGCAGCTGAAAAACCATGAGTGCGTGTGCGTGTGTGTGTGTGGACGCCCTCAGTTCCCTGAGGATGGACAGCCCTCACCGCCCCCCTTCCTCCACGACCCAAACGCCCCCTGCGTCCCTGAAGGGTCGCACATCTGGCTTCGCAAGCACAAGAATGACGCACACTCTGTGTGTGAGGAGACAACGTCGCCCCAACGGGCATAGCGAGTGCTTCTTCGGGCTCCGCCAGGCTGGTGACTGACCTGATGCACATGGCACATGCGCGGCAGAAATCCTGTTGTAAAACAAACAAAAAACCGTGTTCACCTCCGCTGAGCATGAAGTCCAAAAGAAAACGAAGACTGGATTGCCAAAAAAAAAAGTGAATTTTCAGAGACTGTAATGGGAGGGAACAACTCATCTGCAATTGCAGACCGGCTTAGCGGGGCTTGACTGTAGTTTTTGTTGGGTGAGCAGCGCCCTCTGTTGGCCCCTTTCAGGAAAACAGGCTTTGTTTTCCCTGAGAGCTGGATTTCAGGAGAGAGCTGTGGACTAAGGTCCTGGTGGGGAAATGCCAGTAGCTTTGAGGCGTTGCAGGGGTGTTTGTCCCCGGGGTGCCCGCTTCCCCCCACCCCCAACACCTGTGGCAGCCACCCATTTCCCAGGCCCTGCCTTCCTAAGTCTGTTTTCTCAGGCTGCTCAGGACTCCCAGCCTGGGCTGCATCCCTCGCCTCCTTCCATCCACCCACGTGGCTGCCCGTCTGCCTCTGGGAACCCGCGGGTCCCTCATCCTCTCGAGGCCTTGGGCTTCTGTCGGACCGCTGTGCGGAGGCACTCGCGGACACAAACAAGACTGAAGAGCCGTCTTCCCGCCCCATTATCATTCCAAAGACGATAATGGGCAACTTTGGGAGATGAGACCCTGTCTTTGTTGTCTGGCCAGAGGCTCTGAACAGGAAAGAGACTTGGGGCCAGGACAAAGGGAGGGGAGAATCATGTATCCCAGAAACAAGGGGGAAATGCTTCTAGAAGGTTTCCTCAAATTAGAGCCATAAACAAACTGAACTAACAAGCACAATAATGAAAGACACAGCTGTGGGTTAGGGGAGGGATTAAGTAAAATAGATGAGAGAGAGAGAGAAAGAAAGAAAGAAAGAAAGAAAGAAAGAAAGAAAGAAAGAAAGAAAGAAAGAAAGAAAGAAAGAAAGAAAGAAAGAAAGAAAGAAAGAAAGAAAGAAAGAAAGAAAGAAAGAAAGAAAGAAAGAAAAGAAAGAAAGAAAAGCAAGCTAGCTCATGGAAACTGACAACAGTGTGGATTGCAGGGGGAGAGGTGGATGGAGGAGGGAGAGGGGATAAGGGGATAAATGGCGTTGGAAAAAAAGAAAAGAAAACACTAGAAGTATAGCTAGCAATGACTTTACAGCAATGGGGCATGAACATTTCAGAAAAGCATCAAGCATCTTGAGAACCAGACTCCTCTTTCCTAAAACTGCCCCGGTGTCCATCCCAGAGGGCTCACGGAGCTCTTTAATAAATTTAATAGTATGTTGATAATGTTGAATTCTTTCATTCAAGAACAAGGAATATATTTCCATGTGTTTAAGGCTAAATGTGTAGCATTCAGAGAAGTTTTCTTATTTTATTTGTTTAGATTCTCACATTTCTGATTACATTTATTTTTTTTAAAGATTTTATTTATTTATTTTTAGAGAGGAAAGGAAGAGAGGGAGATAGAGAGAGAGAAACAGAGAAACATGAATGTGTGGTTGCTTGGGGGTCATGGCCTGCAACCCAGGCATGTGCCCTGACTGGGAATCGAACCTGCGACACTTCGGTTCACAGCCCACGCTCAATCCACTGAGCTACGCCAGCCAGGGCTTGATTATGTTTATTCTTAAGGGCTTAATATTTTTATAGCTATCGCTCATGGAGTTCTCCTCTAACTGGTTATTATTTGTTCACATGGCTGTTTATTCTTTTAAAACACTTTTTATGTTAGAATAAGTTTAGATTTACAGAAAAGTTACAACATAGGACAGAGTTACAACACACCCCCCTCACCCAGCTTCCAAGGGTGGCCACTCCACCTGCCACGTGACCTGTGTCTGGACTGAGAGACCAATGGTTCCGCTTCGCCGTGGAAACGCAGACCCGGTCCAGACAGCGCTGGTTTTCCCACTGCATTTAGTGGTCGTGTGTCCCTGCTCTTCCGGCCTGGGGCAGGTTGTCCGTCTTTGTCTTCCAGGATCCTGACAATTTGGGGAGCTCTGCTCGGGCATTGGGCAGAATGCCCGCAGTGTCGGTCTGTCTGGTGTTTTTCTCTCGACTGGCTTGGGAACAGGGGCTTGCAGGAAGACCGTGGGTTGGTTTTGCGCCTGTTATTTTCACACCCTGCTCCGTTGTTGAATTCTTTGGTTTGTGTTGGTGTCATCCCTGATTCACGCTTCCAGTGATGGTGTCGTGTCAGCCACACACACCCAAAAACGATCGTTTCATGTCTTCGCTCCCATTCTCATGCTCTTGTTGTTTCCGTCCCTCCCTGGAAGGACTGAACCCTGAGGGGGTGGACACAAACGGTAAAGGGGAACCGGACCGGATACGGGACGAGAGGGTCAGAGCCAAGGGGTTTCGATGGTTCGGGAGGCTAAGGAGGAGAGGGAGGGGAGGCGGGCTGGCCTGGGGAAGTGAAATGACGGTTTATATAATGAGCGGGGCAGGGCACAAAGGAAAGTCCAGCTGGCTGCCACCCGCATTAGAATCACCGCTTCTGTTCCTGCAGAAACTGCTGTGGCCCATGTGGGACCTAACGAGACTCCCATGGGCTGATGCCAATTCACCCATATCTGAAGCCACACTCGGGCATCCGAGGAGGCCCCAGCTAGGGAGGGAAAGGCTCCTGCAGAGCCCAGGCTTCTGCAAGGCCGCCCTGTCCCGCCCACATCTGCGTCGGTCACATCTACATCCATGAGCTGGGGAATCACCCCTCCTCTCACAGCCCCGGTCTGCACACCTGCGATCCCGGCCTAGAAAGGGAAGAGCAGGCACCCGGGGCCTCAGCAGACTGAGGGGGAGAGGGTGGGGGGAGTTTGGGGCGGGGTGGGGGGGTCAGGTACATGCCGCTGCTGCAGTCTTCAAGTCACCTGCCGGAGAGCATCCACCAGGAGCAAAACTTCAGGATTCCATTCAGGGAGCACAAGAGGCCCCGAGCCACCCGCTGACCCGCTTTCTCTCTGCCGGGCTCAGCGGCCAGGCAGTGACTGTGGTTTGGGGGCAACCGTGAACCTTGTCCCAACTTTGCCATTAGTCAGTGGCTTTGTGTTCAAAGCCATTGTCCTTTGACCCTCTATGGCTCATTAAAAAAAAAAAAGCCACCTAAGGCTGTTGGGTAGTAGTTTCCCTCTCCCCACAGAAAAGGAAATTCGCGTTAGATAACTGAAGGCATTTGTCAGCAAAGAGAACCCATACAAAATCAAACTACATTTAACAACCACCACAAAATCAGGACTATTTGCATGAAGACAGTAAGACAAGTTCAAGTCCGGGGCTTTGCTACTAACGTGGTGAGGGACCAGGGGGGTTCATCACCACCCTGGGACTCAGTTTCCCCTCCTGCAAAGTCAGGGGCTTGACCCGAGGGCTTTTCTATTCATTTGTTAGCAGCACCCAGTTTCCCCAGGAACTCGAATGTAAAAGAGGATGTAAATCTGCGGTACAACTGCATGCAGGTAACCTGCTTCGAAGGTGCATGCGATTGTGTTACAAAGTCATGAAACAAGGCCATCTGTGATCCTATTTTGGTTGCACTGTAGCACAAAGTTTCTAATCGATGCAAGGAAACGTTTGTAAATACTCACAGCCTTTACAGTCTTTTACTTTTTTGGGTTTTTTTTCAATTTTGTCCTTTTTTGTGGTTGGTTTGCTTGCTTTCAGTAATTGCCTTACCAACGCTGGGTTCTCCTAAACTAGGGCAGAACAGGGTTAAATGTGAGGTCACTGTGAAACAAAACAAACCCCAGAGCTAGCTAATCAGGCAGCTTAAGTTAATGCACCTGAGTGTGTCAATAATTTTGATATGCATTTTAACAGCATTTTTAATCACAAGCTTAAATATAATTTTTAGATGCCATTGGAACAAAATATTTGAACAGCCCTGGCAGCTCCTCCGCAGAGCCCTGGCCCGCAGAGCACCCAGCATGCACTGGGCCAGCTGTCATTCCCTAAGACGTGCTGTGGTCTCAGAGTGAGTGGTCCCTGCCTCTCCCCTCAACCCCCACCACGACCCCCACCTCTGCCCCTGTAATCACTCTACAAATATTTAGTGAGTTCGTACTGTGAACCGGGCTTAGGGACACTTTAGTGAATCTCCCCACATCTGTGCACACCCCCGCACGAGAACGTCACCCTCGGAACAGCCACACTGCACGCCGTATCAGATGCGGCTAGCTCTTTTCCGAGTGACGGAGCGGCCCACTTGGTGAGTTATCTGCTCCTGGGCTGTCGCAGAAGACGGTGGGTCTTCAGTCCACCTGCTAACAGACAACTGATAAGGACAAGAGGTCTGTTTGTGCCCCGGACCCCCCTCCCCACCCACCCATGTGCTGGCTGAACGCAGGGACCAGCTCTTTAGTCAGGCCGCGTTCCCAGAAGAGCCAGCCCTTCTCCCTGGAGGTGAGGGAAACACATGGGCAAGTGAGCCGCCCGCACTGGGTCCACTGGGCTTTTCTTCAAGGTGCTCTGAATAACGTTGTAGTTTTTTAAAGTATAATACCCTATTCAGGAAACTCAGAGTCCTTTCAAAATGCCCCAAAGATGGACTAAGAGCAGGGCACAGCTTTGGTACACCTGGAGAATAATGTGCTGTCAAAGGAACTTGTTCTGTCAAAAGCCTTCTGTCCCTTTAGAAACAATGCTCAGAAGCCCCACTCAGCTGAAGGGAGAATATTTAATTCTCCAGACTCGCAAGAGAATGTTGGTGGGAGTTCAGGTGACATCGTTTGGGTTCTGTGATGTGTCCTCCTAACAACGCACTAGGTTAGTAGTCCCAAGGTCAGGGTTTAGTGACATAAACAAGCCCGAGAGTTCTTGTCCAATAGGTGGCGCTGTCCCCTTTCTCAGGAGCACAAACAGGTCCTGGAGCCGGTGTAGGACTGCCCCTGCATCAGATGCAATTCGGATCTGCTGTTGGGAGCAAATTAATCTGATTGCAAAGGCTTGTGGGAGGGTGAGGTAGATACACTAATTAGGGAAGTGAGGGAATTAAGCAAAGGACTTTATCAACTCTCCTGACACTAAAGAAAATCAAAGCATGAGGCTGGCAAAGCAAACTACTCCAAAATTCATGAACCCATTTGGCTTCATGAAACCATCCCTGGAAGTATAAAACCACCCTTTGCTGTGGTTAATTTAGTCAGGAATGACAGAATGGTTAGAGCTATTTACTAAACTGCTTGCTCTCTTCCCAAAGCTTGGAAAGAATGATTTTTGAGAGTATGTGCATTTTTGTCCTTATCCACCAGGGGGCATCAAAGGCCTACAAACTGCCTTCCAAGAGCCCGGGATGGTTTTAACCAGGAGGAAGAGGATGGATTAGTCACAGAAATGGGCCCTGGTTGCATTACCTGACTTGTCTCGTGGACGTCTATAGAAGAATGAAGTATCTAGGACCTGAGGAAGCAGCTGCTGGGTGTTCAGGACCGCAATCTGTGGTCCCCTTACTGCAGCCATGCCAGCCTCAAGACTTGGATCGGTGGCTCTCACCACTGTCTCTCGGTTCCTACTGTAGGGATTCCTAACCCCCTACCAAATTCCAAATCCCTCCTGCAGGGATTCCGAAGGCCCTCTCGGGATCAGCCGTCCACCCCTGGATCAGTCAGCCCTGGGCAGGGGACCTAGGTCACAAAATGTGGGCGTGGCTACTGAGTCCCAACACGGGGAAGCCAGAAAACACAGGTTCTAGTTTTGAGGTTCTGACCTGTCCTTGAACATGGGCCGTTTGTTCGAGTTCCCTTTGCTCTGTAGGGCCGAGTGCCGACTCAGAGCAGGGAGCAGGTACCCTCCGATTCTGAACTCCATACTTTTTTTATTTTAATTTTTAAAATTGTTTATTTATTTTTAGAGGCGGGGGGGAGGGAGGGAGAAAAACTCTGATGTGTGAGAGAAACATGGATTGGTCGCCTCTCGCACATCCCCAGCCAGAGGGACCTGGCCGGAAACCCAGGCATGTGCCCTGACAGGGAATGGAACCGGCGACCTTTCAGTTTGCGTGAGGACGCCCCTCCCACTGAGCCACACCAGTCAGGGCTGGACTCCATATACTTCTATTATTACGACCTAAGCTGGTGAGCTCTGTTTTTGATTCACGTTACTCTCCTCGGCTAAGTGACGTCACCTCAATCTCGCATGTCAGCCACGCCGGCGGGTGACCTGGTTGCCAGCCAGATCACTACCCCACGTGTTTTCTCCTGTAGCGTCTGAGCTGCTGCCCCAGCCTGCCAAATCCTTCCCATTTTCATTCTATTACCCATGATGGGAGAAAGCTTCGCCAATACTATTTTTGACTATTAATTTAGCAAAGTTTTGTTTGGTTTAAGAAACTGAGTTTGGCAGGAGAATGAGGTAATAGTCAGTGAGCTGCCCAGGGAAATTGTAGGAAATGTGCACGAGACCCAAAAATGCTGCTTCTAGGAATGTGTTATGCACAAATTCTTCGAGCTATCAACACATTGGAATATTCGGATTTTTTTCTGTTTCTTACAATTGCAAAAAAAATTACAAACACATTTACCATCCAACAGTATGAAATTGCTTAACTTTTGATATATTCCTTCAATGATCGATTTTTGCCACCAGTAAAAATTTATTTACAAGGACTTCAAGATAGAGGAAAATATGTATCATGTAACATATTGAATATATATAATTCATATAAATTTAGCAGAAAAGTCAGTGTTGTCAACAATGTTTTGCTTTTTCTTTCTTTTTATTGTTAATAGAAAAGAAACAGAAAGAAATAGACCACATGTTACCTGTGTTTTATCTCTAGGTCATGATATTTTGGTGATGTAAATTTTTATACTTTTCTACATTTTTTTTATTTCTAGAGTGAGCATGTATTTCTTCTCTGAGTTTTTTTTTTTTAAAGAAAGTTTGTTTCAGGACCATTCTCCACTCTTGACCATTGATCAATTCTTTGCATTTTCACATCAGAGGAAAAATCTTAAAAATATACATGTTATTTCTTTTTAGAGAGAGGGGAAGAGAGGCAGAAAGGGAGAGGTACATCAGTCAGTTGCTCTCTCACACCCCAGCCGGGGACCTGGCCTGCAGCCCAGGCATGTGCCCTGACCAGGAATCCAACTCGTGACCTCTTGGTTCACAGGCCAGTGCTCAGTCCACCATGGGACACCAGCCAGGCCTGGAACCTCTATTCTTTTAAACTGTCAGGAGGCCCAGGGTTCCTTCTACTCTGTCCCCCCCACCCATCTTTTACGGTGGAACCAGCCCGAAGGGGACCTTTAGAGCGTCCTGTTGAGTCCCAGTGCAGCGCCACGGGGACCACCTGGGCAGGAGAGCTCTGAAGCACTGCGTCCCCGCCCTCCTGGCTGTCCCACGGGCGCCAACCGAGCCTGAGAGATCTGCTGAGATCTGCGGAGAAGGCCTGACAGGACGCTCTCTCGAACTCCACTTCAGAGGCCTCCATCTCCAGTAAACGAGTTACGTGCTCTGTGACTCAGCTACCAGCCTAACCACTGGAGAAGGGGCCTGGCCGCCCCACGCGTGAGGGTCCTCTCTTAGAACGTCCAAGGCGACCTCGGTCACTGACTGCTTGGGTGACCCTGCTATTCCATTCCAGCGTCCTGACTCCCACTCGGCCCCAGGAAAGGCAGAGCCCTAGGTCCGCCTGCTCCCTGGAACCTCGCTGTGTGGCCAGAGCCTGCCGTGTCCCCCGCAGGACCTGTGAGCAATAAACTTTCCAAAGTTCCCTGATGGTTGGTGCTGAGGTACGCCTTGCAAGCATAATGACAATGATGAGGGACAGTGCAGCCACAGGAGGGGCTCCGGCTGCTGGGGAAATGCCTGCGGGGGCTGCCGCAGGCAGTGGGTCCAGTGAGTGCCCCCAGCATTCCCAGCCAGTAGCATCGCCCTCCATGGGTTGGGACGACCGAACTCCTCTGTCATTGGCGGCCCTGCCTGCAGGCCCCACCTTCTCATTTTCTGAGTTCATCACTGGGGCAGTAGAAAGGACGTCACCTGTGTGAGCACAGACCTGGTGGGGCCTGGAGCTGCATCACAGGCCAGCTCTCGGCCCCTCTGCCCCGGGCGGAACCCGACATCTGGGGATTTAGGTGAAAGGGTGTCTGTGGAGGCTCACCAGAGAGCTGAGCTTTGCCTCAGTTTCCCTACCACTATCACTCGACTTCTGTGCAGAGCTTGGCCCTTGGGGCCCCAGCCTCTTTGGCCGCTGTCCTGACCCCACTCGGGCATTGCCAGGGGCCCTTCGCCCCGTCACCTTCCACTCCCTACCTGGGCTGCTCCAGATCACCCAGAGCAGACAGTGACAGCACCCAGAGGCCCCCCGGGCCTGTGCTCCCCGCCAGACTGGGCCACCTTGTCGCCGTCACTTCGCCAGCCTTTACCCTTCTCACCTGTGTTGCTCCTTCTTCCCCACCTGCCTGTGGAATCGGGGACCCAGGACGCTGGCCCTGGCCCAAGCTCCCCGGCCTCTGTGGAGGGTGAGTATTGTGGGCGCGCCTGGCTGTGGGAGAGCTGGGCGGAGGGGGGCGTGGAGGGGAGAGCCCCTCCTAAAATGTGTTCTTTATTATAAAAGCAGAAAGTAAAAATTATAACTCTGTCACTTAGGAATAACAACCTTTACCACCTCATGTCTGATCGTATCTTCTAGTCTTTTCTGTTGCTATGCCATTTTTACAGTAACAGACACTGTAGAGTCGGTTTCTATAGCAGTTGGAGCTACTTAAACATCCTGGAATGAAATGGTGCTCCTTCTCCCCCCCTCCTCCCTTTTCCTTCTCCCCCCCTCCTCCCTTTTCCTTCTCCCCCCCTCCCCCCTTTTCCTTCTCCCCCTCCTCCCTTTTCCTTCTCCCCCTCCTCCCTTTTCCTTCTCCCCCTCCCTGCACACCCCTGTTCCACTCCGGGTGACTAAGGTAAGTCCAGGGGAGAGGAGGAGCAGTGGCCACTTACTCCCACTGCCACCACTGGCAGTTCCTCGGCCTCGCTGACCAGCTGGCCCACGGCCGCCCTGCAGGTGGGTGGGCCTCCAGTACCAGCACTAGTTGCCTTTCATAGATGAGGAAACCTCATATTCAATGACTTTTTGTGGCTCGCCCATCAGGACACAGTGACGAGAGACGGGGCCAGCACTGATGCCACGCCTTCCGAGCCCACTTTTCTGTGTCCCCGTGGTCAGAACCGGGTCCACGGGATCGGACGGCCACCCCCTCGGGGTGTGATTTCCAGTGGGGCAGAGTGGTGGCCGGGGGAGGAGCCGGAGACAGGAGCGGCAGCGGGAAGAGGCAGCTGCGTGGGCGGGCGGCTCTGGCTGAGCCTCCGCGGGGCTGTCTGCAGGACTTCGGAGGGGCTGGCCCGTGATCCCATGGGGGGTCACTTTCATGTGCCTTCCCGTGGGCCACTGGTCAGAGGGGCAGCCCTGGGCCCACCCAGGGGAGCAGGGTCTGCCTTTCTCCGGACTCTGCGTGCAGGGAGCCGGTGGGGAGGGGGGACCTGAGCGGGCCAGCAGGGCGCGGCCGAGTCCCCGGGCCTGCAATACGACAGGGACTCTGGCACCGGCCGCCTTCAGGCAGTGCCAGCCAGTATCCTCTCAGCCCCTCACAGACCTTCTCCTTGGGTTTCTCGGTCACTCTTCGTTCTTTTTCTCCGAAAAGAGGGAGAAAGCATCCTGAACTGCACTGCTCTCGGCGCCTACCCTCCGGAAGCGGTTCTCTGCGCGAAGCGCACGGAATCCCTGCGCAGAGGCCCTCCCTGGACGCGTGGTAGTAAGTCCTTTGTGCTCGGAAGGAGGGGGACCAGCTTCTTCCCCAACACGGAGATGACCTCGCTCAGTCACAGCTGGCAGGCTCGCTCTCTGGGCAGGCCGCGTAAGGGGGAAGTGTGTGAAGTCGGAGTCTCTGAAACTTATTTCCCTTAAACGTAAGTATTTAGATGTACACCATCCATTAATTCTCTAGTGTTATAATGACTTGCTTTTCTTTCTTCTTTTGAGAAGATGATGATAATAAAGAAAATCTGCCCCTTTTCAATATCCGTGTGTGGTAAAATAAAAAGCCCTCCATCCTGGTTTTATTTTTTAAAAATTTTTATAAAGATTTTATTTATTCATTTTCAGAGAGAAGGGAAGGGAGGGAGAAAGCGAGGAAGAGAAGCGTCCATGTGCGGTTGCCTCTGGCACCCCCCACTGGGGACCTGGCCTACAACCCGGGCATGTGTCCTGACTGGGAATCGAACCCTTGACCCTTTGGTTTGCAGGCTGGCACTCAGTCTACCCAGCCACACCATCCAGGGCTGGTTTTTAATTTTTATCATTCGAATAGTTTTAAATGGCAGAGCAAATACGTAGCTGCCTCTTTCTCTTCCAGGAAATCAACGCCCCCCCCCCAAAAAAAAGGAGAAACAGCAGCTCCTCTGTGATGGAATTGGGCAATAGAATGAAATAGTTCTGCTCAAGCAATCGCACCTGCAGTATTTGGCAGTGGTGGGGGGGACACGGACTGCCAAATACCCTGCCAGTCAAACACAGGTGGGGCGAGGCGGTCGGAGAGATGGGTGCAGGCATCAGCGGGGCCAGCTTGGGGCCCACGAGGAGCTGAGCACGTGGTGCTGGGGGAGGACGCCCCCAGACCCCGCCCACACGCAGTAGGCAGTCCGGTGCTGAGCCAGGGCGGAGGCGGGAGTCTCCGTGTGGCAGGAGCGGTTCTGAGGTGGCCGTGTCTGCCGGCTGCAAGGAAACACAGGCTGAACTAGCCCTACATAACCTCGAGTCTTAAGGGACAGCACAGTGACCCCGGAGAAAATCTACAGGTTCTGTGTGTCAGACACCACCTGCTGGGTAACAAACCACCCAAACATCGTCGCTTAAAGGAACAATTGTCTTACCTGCTGAAGATCCTGGGGGTCAGCAGTGTGTGCTGGGTGCAGAGGGACGGGTCTGCAGGTGCTCTTGCCGGGGTCACTCCTGGGGCTGAAGTCTTCCTGCCTGCTTGGCCGGGGCCGGCCCAAGAGAACTCCTCTGGCCTGCCTCGGACTTTCTCTGTGTCACTGCGCAGGACTAGGTATCGGTAGAGCGGCGCCTTCCAAGTTTTCAGAGAAAAAAAATGACCAAAAAATAGGGGTACAGAAAGATGTTTTCAAATGGATAAGAATTGAGGGAATATTGCTTCCATATGTTCTCTCTCTTTTTTTTTTAAAGATTTTATTATTTATTTTTAGAGAGGGAAGGGAGGGAGGGGGAGAGAGAGAGAGAGAGAGAGAGAAACATCAATGTGCGGTTGCTGGGGGTTATGGCCTGCAACCCAGGCATGTGCCCTGGCTGGGAATCGAACCTGGGACACTTTGGTTCACAGCCCGCGCTCAATCCACTGAGCTACGCCAGCCAGGGCCCATATGCTCTCTTTGAATGAACCACGAAAAGGTGAGGTTTAGCCAACTGCTAGGGGCTGGAGTGTGCCCACTCCCCTCCTGAATGTTCATAGCTTGGAGTCCTAGTCCCCGGGGCCTCGGAATGCGACCATTTCATGGAGACAGGGTCTCTCCAGAGAGATAACCGAGTCAAAACGAGGTCGGCGCTGTGGCCCTAACTCAGTGTGTGTGACTGGCGCCCTTCCCTATGAGGAGAGAACATCTGGACCCGGACACGCACGGAGAGGAGACCACGTGAGGACACGGGGAGAAGCCCAGCAGCCCAGGAGAGAGGCCTCGGAAGGAGCCGCCCCCCAGACTCCTGGATCTGGGGTGTCTGCTCCCCAGGGCTGCGCGAGAACGCGCCGGTTCAGCCGCTCGGCCTGTGGAATGCGGAGAGGGCAGCCCTGGCACACGAACGCAACAGCCAAGAGCAGTGACTGAAACTAATGAGGAAAGAAATGGGATAAGCATCCAGTTATTTCAGCATCGGACTGTATCTCACACACACGTGGGTAACGTGCCATGCAGCAGCAGAGCATTCGCAAGTGTATGAATCCAGCTTTGGAAGACCTGTGCCCAGTCCTCCAAGGACCTGTTAGGTTGGGTGAGCCCCCTGGTTTCTCGGGGCCAGGCTCGGCCCCATGGTAGTGAATGACTGTCAAAGTGGGCTTTGGAGAGTGCTAGGCTTTGGGATAAGAGCCTCGGGGACTATCAAGAGGAGGAGGAGGTAGGTGTGTGGGTTCTGGGCCCTTTCCTCTTCACAGGCAGCCCCCCCCCCCCCCCCCGCCCCGGGCTTCTCAGTAAGACTGCACCAGGAGGGAGTTTGCGGCGACCCACTGCAGTGCCCGGACAGCAGTGAACTGGTTCATCTCTGAGTTCCCTTCCGGGTCAAACAGCTGCTAGCGTTTTAAGGTTCGTTTCATCCCATCAACGTCTGAAACATGTAAGGACACGATCGCTGGTGTGGACTCTGGCTGAAGCTACCCACGCTCTCGGCCAAGACGGCTCCTCCTCTCAGGATGGGCCTGCGTGGGGAGCGGGTGCCACCACTGAGCGTGGGGAGCGAAGGAGCTGAATGGGGAGCAGATCTGGGCACTGGGTCCCCAGCGCTGGGGGAGGAGGCCTCGGAGGAAGAGCTCAGAGCCACAGGAGCAGGCTCCTCGGGAGGCATTCGTGCCCAGGCCAGTCTTTGTGGCTGTCGCTCCTCTGCCCCCTTCTGAGCCAATGGCTGGGGCCTCGCCGCCAGGCCCCGGTGGGCACAGGACTTCTCCTTCACAGACAGACAGCAAATCGCCCCTAAAAGACTGACCCAGACTTTTTCCTTGAAGAGCACCACGAAAGGCAGCGTTCCTGCCTAATATAGGTGCCCTGCATGCTTCCCCGTCTAGGGTAGAAGTCTTTTCTCTCCTGTCAGGACCTCAGGAGAGCCTCTGTTGGCGTGTGGGGGCGGTTTCCAAGTTGTGGGCTTGTGTGTGGGGGGTGCGGAGGGGGTGGGGCAGACAGCGAGCACACGTTGGAATCGTCTTCCCCTGGGACTCCTCACGTTCTGTCTGGCCGCGGCTTCCCTCCCAGGAAACGTCAGACAAGTTCCCAGACCACCGCAGGCTTGCAAACAGATTGTTAATCAAGGCACTTCCCGCCAGGCTGGAGCGGGAGGGGGAAACCCTGAGGCCATTCCCCAAACAGAAATGGAAAAACAAGCGGTACTCGGTACTTGGAGGACAAGGGGGCCCGGACACCAACCTGCTGGCTGGGGAGCCGGAGGCTGCAGGGCGAGCGAGAGGCTGCAAGAAATAAATGTTCAGGCGCTGCAGAGCCCCCAGAGGCGGGCGAACATCAGGCTTTGGGAGGCAGCCAGGGCGACCGAGGTCAAGTTGACTGGGCTTCTAATGGCTCCTCCGAGACCCAGCAGCCTTGGACGGGGATGACGGGTGCAGACGGTCGCCTGCCTGAGTTCCCACAGCACGACTGGGACGTGCGTTCTGTGTGATTTAAGAGCCCTGGCGTCTCTGAGCGAGGTGGCCGCGCAGCTGGCCCCCCGAGGCCCCTGGAGTCCGGGGTTCGGAGAGCCCTCTGCAGAGAGAGGCCCGGCAGCCCTGAGTCGTGACCTGGGCCAGAGCTCACTCGCCCGTCACCAGGGTGGTGGGGTCACCTTCCAAATGGGTGGGAGCATGGGGCTCGGCCCCTCCCGGAGGCTCACTGCCGTTTTCTGGATGGCCTGCACCCCAGCAGAGATCCCAGAGGACACATCACCCCGTCTGTTCACGGGGGAGCAGGGGGAGGACAGTTCTGGGGACGGTCCATGTAGGTCCCACCCTTTGTCCTGGAGGATTCGGTTCTCACAGACCCCGGAGGGTGGTTCCGGTTTCGACTCCCAGCGGAGCCAGAGACTTCCCCTTGCCAGGGTTTTCCGGAACCCGTGCCCTGGCAGTGTGCCAGTGTTGGTGACCGGGTGGTTCTGCTCGCCCCTTCCTCCTGTTTAGAGTATCACCCAGGATTCACTTATGTCTTCATTCATTCAGCAGATACTAAGTAGCCACTAGGCATAAAACCACAGCCAGGGCCACACCCACAGAGAGGACATGGTCTGGTGCGGTGCTAGCCACAGTCGTGACAAGACCGTTAGGTCACTGTCTTCACAGAGAGAAGGGGGTGGTGGGGGAAATAGATGTTTTCTTTTTTTAACTTAACACTCACATGGTCCCTGCTGTGCACTGTTGCCAATATGAACACATGCACTGCCTCCTTGCAGTCCCATGAGGTAGGGATCTCCATATCCCCATTTTACAGATGAGGAAACTGAGGCACCGAGACAAAGCAACCTGCCCAAGATCACACGGCTGGGAAGGGCTTAACTCCGGCAGTCTGGCCCTAACGCCCACGCCCGTGAGCACGGCACCACGCTGCCTCTTGAGCAGATACACGCAGATCCATGGGTGATGCTGGGATGAAGCGTGTGTTCAGCGCTCGGGGAGCACTGGGTGGATGATTCACATGGGTTTGGAGCGAGGCTGCACTTCTTCGAGGAGGCCACGGAAAGGAGGACGTCTTTTCCTTCGAAGAGAACTTGCAGAAGCACATGCCTGCGGGTGAGGAAAGCTTTGGTGACACATTTGTGGCCCTGGGAAGGAGGTCGGTGCTGCCACCAGGAGGTGATGAGCAGCAGGGGGGACCCTGGGGAGAGGTGAGGTTGGTGTGTAGGCGGAGTCAGGCCAGGTGCAGGTTCCTTTGGTGGTTCTCGAGGTGAAGTGGGAAAAGAGGATCTATCTTCAAGGACCAGGCAGCTGAAATACAATGGTCATGCAGGGAAGTTGCACGTTTTTACTATGAGAAGGGCCCCGTTGCCCAGTGCACGTGTCCTTGATCGTCTCAAGCACCCTGGGAGAAACCGGCCTCTTTGTGCCACCACCCCCCCCCCCCCCCCCCCTCCCCAACACCCACGGCTTCCCCTCTGCCAGCACAGCCTCGGTGACGCTCTGGGAAGCCACGTGTCCAGCCTGTGCGAACACTCCTGTCCCAGCCCACGGCAGGGATGACCGACCACACACGCCGTCTTGGCCGCTGAGACATCCATGGAAACTCATGGCGGGGCTCTGGAAAGCTTCTCCCAATAAGAGGAAAATGCAGCGCCTGGCTGGGTGATAAGGAGTTACGGTTAGTGGTACTGGTGACGGGCAGGGACCGGGACCCTCCCTGTACTCTCCAGCCACTCTGTCTAAGGGATCTTGCTGACCCCAGGCCTGTACCCGGGACAGGAGGGCAGTGCAGCACAACAGAAGGCAGCCCCTTGACAGGCTCCAGGCCATTCCTTCGTAAGGGCCTCACTGCTAGCGGAGAGCGGGAGCGGTCAGGAAGTTCACCCTCTGCCTTCCGCAGGGCGCCCACCTGAACAGTTCACACCACCCGACAGGCAGCTCCCGGCAGCCCGAGGGCATGTTCCCACCGCAGCCAGGTGCGCCCAGATTAGCGGTAATTATGTCTGCAGAGAGAACCCAGCCTGAAAGACCTATGGGTGTGGCTTTTGGCACATGGAATGGAATGAAATCAAATATAAAAAGCCCTACTCAGTCCAAAACCCACAGAGGTTTTTAGCCTATTGACAAAAGTCCTTGCAGCCAGGACTAGCGAGAGACTGAGATCACTTGAGAGGTGAGGGGAGTTCAGGGGCCCCCAACTTTCTGCAGGAAGGAAGCAGGTTTAGCGCCGCCCCTGACCCTGACACCCTTGCCCTCTTCAGAAATGAGCCAGGGAGTGATGAGAAAGGAATTTCTCTCAAAGAGCAGGGTCAAGAGTCATGAGGAAAAAGGAGACTTGGGAACTCCTCCCAGGGAGCAGAGCTGGGGTCTAAACAAGGAACTTTACCCACGTCCAGGGTGGGGACACCCGGCGACATTTGCCCCAGGGGATTTCAGAATTGCTCTGGGCCAGTAACTGCCGCGTGCCTCCCGGTCTTCCTCTGCATGGATGGGGATACTTATTCTGATTATCCTTCACCCTTCATCTCTGGAATGTGCAAGGCAGTTGACTAGCCTTTTTGGTTCACAGATCTCTGCGTCCTACTATGTGAGGGGCTCCTTGTGGCAGGCAGAAGTTTAAAGATGTCCCCCCAAGACTTCTGTCCCCTGGTGGTTCAATGAAATGCTAGTCTGGTTACTGCTGTCAGTGGTCTTTACAAGAGACGATTAAGATGATAGCTGGCCTTACTGTCTTGAATTATGTGGGTGCACCCCGCCTAATCTCGTGAGCCCTTCAGAGCTGAGGACTTTCTCCGGTGAGAGCAGAGATGAGGGGGGAGGGGAGGGGAGGTCAGAGAGGTTCAAGGCGTTGCTGGCTTCCGAGGTGGAGGGGGCCGAGGAAGGTGGGCAAATTCCAGAAGCTGAGAACGCTCCCCAGACAACAGCCAACCAGGAAAGAGGGAGCTCAGTCCCACGACTGCACGGAATTTAATTCTGCCACCGACTGAATGACTTCGGAAGTGGATTCGTCTCCAGAGTCTTCAGAAAGGAACGCCTGCCTGCCAATGCCTGGATTTCAGCCTGGTGAGACTCTAAGCCGAAGCCCCTCTGAGCCATGCTGTGTCCGGGGTTCTGAGAAAAAGAACTGTACGATAATCAATTAATATTGCTTTAAGCGATACACTCTGGGATACTTTGTTATGGCAGCAACGGAAAACCAATATGCTTCCTCCCCCATGCATGACCCTCAAGAAGGAGCCCCCAGGTCTGGTGGCTTGCGTCCTCCACTTCAAACTCACCAGAGCTGCAAGGTTGAGATGAAGAAAGACCAGCTTACAGCTCTAGCCCCAAAGGACAAAACGAGAGAAGTCTAAGGAACACCGAATGAGTCACAATTCTGATCTCAGTCCCTGAAATAAAGCCTTCTACTGCCGTCATTGAGGAGCTGTGCAATCTCCACACCTGGTGAGACGGGATGCAGGTAAAATACGTTCGTAGGAGGAACTGCGTCCAGCTCTCGGGTCCAGATCTGTGTGTTTACGGGGGCTGAAGCGCTGAGTCTAAGGCAGGTTTCTCGAATTACGTGGGGCCTGGTTAGTGGAAAGAGCAACATGTTGATATTTCTCAGCTTCCGTTTCCCCGTCTTGGGAACCGGATGAAATGATCACCACCACAGATTACGCGTCTTACTGTGGAAGGTCAACCGGACGATAGTTACCCAACTTGAGTCGTCCAAGTACAATTTTTGCAATTTTTACCATATATGCATGCTACCCATTCCACCATTTACCTAGTGTTTTCCTTGAATTAACACCCTCCATACTTTTTACAGTAAAACCATCCCATAGGCATTACACATTTTAGATCTTCACCTGTGTAATTCCGAGTATCACCTCGCACGCTGTTCTTTGAGAAATTATAAGCTAAGATAATCAAAGCACAATGGATAGAAGAAGATCCTTTGCAAATGTAAGGACTGAGTTCTGTACAGGAGCAGGCACAAGTAGCTGTACAGTTGTAAGACAAGTAAATGATACAATAATCAATCGATAATAATACAAGAACAATCTCTGAGTTTTATGTACTCCCAACTGTAAACTTGCTTTCACCTACTCCTGTGTTTTCAAGCATTATTGTGAATTTTATTTGCGGTTAACAACTGTGAAGAACCATCCAGGGCCAGATGTGTGTGTTCCCAATGTCCTGACCGCCAGGGTCTGTGCCCGTGCTTGCTCTGCAGGTGGCCCGGCAGTGCGGCAGCCGGGCAATTCCACGAGAGAGGGGTGAACCCCACTCCGGCTTTCGGGGTCTCTGTGTTACACCGGCTCTGCCACTCAGCTAATGCTGGGGTCGCCGTGTCCTGACCCTTCCCTCGGCTGAGGCAGGGCAGGCGGGCCCAGGGCTGGCGGGAAGACAAACCTCTCTCCCAGACTGAGCGTAGGCGGCCGAGATCCCCGAGCAGCAACGGTGCACGCATGCGGACAGGCAGCCTGAGACAGGCTTGCGCAGCATCGTCGCCCCGGCAAGGAACAGGAGCAGAACAGCACCCCATGCTCCCCAGAGGCATGGCGGGGGGTGAGGGGGGGCAGGGGGGCGGCCAAGGAAACTCGGAGGAGCCTGGTGCTCGGAATCCATGTGGACGGCCACCCAGCGCCGGGTGGGAGTGAGAACAGCTGAGCAGAGACGGTGCGGGAAAATGTCTGTGAGCCCCCGGACCTCAGGTAGGAGGGCGAGGGGAGGAAGCCTGAGATGACAGAGAGTACGTTTCTGGCCACCCAGAGGACTAAGGGTTAAGGAAAAAATAGGGCCTGAGGTAGCAGAAGAGCTGAGTGTCTTGCACACCCGAATCGGACGAGGGAGGTTTGTGGGTGCTGCAATGACAATGCCAGAGGGCCAGCGGCCACTTGCTGAGTGAGAGCTGACCATGTGCCCGGCCCCACACGGGAGCGGTCGCTCCTGGCCTTCTCGGCAGCTCGGTTGTGTTGGTGGTGTTTGCCTGCTCTATGGATGAGGAGACGGGATCTTAGAGACACCACGTAACACAGCCAAGATCTGCCTGCCCGTGGGGGGCGGGGCCAGGACTTCTGGTCCAAAGCCCAGACTCTTAATTCATTAATCAATGAACTCATGTTCAAGGGGAAACACAACTTGTTATTAGCTTCAGAGGGTCTGTTAGTTGAGATTGGAACGCCCGTAAAGATTTGTGATTAGGTAAGCTTTCTTGATGTCTCACACATACAGGAAAGCGCACATACGTGTCCAACTATAAACCTTCACAAACTGAACACACCCGTGTAGCCAGCACCCAGACAAGAAAAGAGCATGAGCAAACCCTCTGAAGTCCCGCACTGCCACCCTCACCGTCGTTGCCCACCCAAGGCTAGCCATTGCCCACCCAAGGCTGGTCCTTACCCCCGAACCCACCACTCTGTGCTCCATAGAATCGGAGGTCAGCTCTCGCAGACTCGGCCCCGATGGATCTGGTTCACGAGACTAGCAGCCCTCACTTCTCTTTTCATCACAGAGAAGAAATCAAAGCTATACGTGCTCAGTGTATCAGCTTTCCTCTGTCTGCTGGGGTTTGAAGTCCATTCAACTTGGCAAACATGTTCACTCAGCTATAAGCTGGGCACTGGGTGTTTGCTGAGCAATGAATTAGAGAAATAAATTAGACGATCGTGTCCCTGCTTCCTAAAATAGCAGAGGGAGGTAGTTGGGCACCTGAGTCCCGTTAGACCTCTCTGATGACTGCAAAGCACTGAATGCATGCAAGGTGGTGGCACGGATTTTTTATGGCTGGCGTTGCAGGTGCCTGGTCGGGCACCACTGGTGTCTTAGGGTGTTTGGACTGAGTGCTTTTGGCAAGGATCTCCTAGATCTTTGGGGTGATGCTGGATTAGAGAAGAGGTTCCGAGCTAGTTTGGATGACACTTTTAGGAGCATATTTTCCAAGGCAACAGATGATAAATTACTAAAGTGAAAAATTGGCATTTGTGCTTTCCCAAAGTTCTTGGGTTATCATGTAAAATGTCCCGGGGTCAGGAAACAGGCCTGGATGTAGCTACCTGTTTTTCTGATCACTTGTTTCCTGAGGGTCTGTGTCACTGGGCCCTGGAATCCTCTGGTCAGAACACTCCAGAGAGCCCTGGCTGGTGTGGCTCAGTGGATTGAGTGCCAGCCTGAGAACCAAAGGGTTGCTGGTTCGATTCCCAGTCAAGGCACATACCTGGGTTGTAAGCCAGGTGCCCAGTAGGGGGCATGCAAGAAGCAACCACGCATTGATGTTTCCCTTTCTCCCTCCCTTCCCTTAATGTAGACTTAACAGACAAACACACCATCTCCACTTCCACATTCACACTTAAGGAGAGTCTTCTCCATTCTTTATTCCAGCTGCACCAAAATCTTTTTCTTATAGATGTGTGCAGACAGCTGTGAGAGGAAGGGCATAAACAATTTACCTGTGTAAGATAGGTTACATATGGAAAATACAAATAAAAATGTTTCATTTTAATAGTGGAGGACTACAGGCCAGTTGACCGGAGTTGCCATTTTTTGCACGTCAAGGCTCAAATGTTCTATTCACACGCCATGTGGGTGAGGCTGTGTCACAAGGCATGCTCACATGACATGCCGAGGAAGTTGGACATTGGTGCAATCTTTAAAATTTTTCAGTGACGTTTCCTATTTTGATGTATGCCACCTAGCTGCACTACTGCCTTGTCATTTCGTGTCTTTAAATTTGTTTTGTGTCAGCTCCACCATCTGCTGGCTCATTTATTTCCCCCCAGAGCATGTGCGTACGTCTCTATATCCATCCTTAACTGAAAATATAAAAATACATACTGTTTCTCATATCCTTTTACCCAAACAGCTGCTATCATCAGCATTATTATGTTGGAACCTTGACATTCATAGTGAGCGTGGAGAAGTTTAGTTCATTAATTCCTTAGTTAATTAACGGTGGGCTGCCGTTCTCAGCTCCGCAGCGGCCCTTGCGCACTGTCCGTCAGAGGCCTCTCTCCTGAGGAGCCCCGCCTCCCACGCCCGGGAGCAGAGAGGGACAGAATGTGCACAGCTGGGGCCGTGGGGGGGCTCTGCGGCAGGTGCTCAGGCTGTCCCAGGCTGGTGACGGGGAGAAGTGACGGAAAGTGTTTGGTATTAGAAAGAGGGATTGGATGACTCTGTACTGATTAAACAAAGCGGGGGCACACTATAAAAGAAATGGGAAAAGACTTTGAATGGGGTCAGCACTAGCAAAGAACGGTGCTGGTTTCCCTCCGCATTGGGCAGGCTGACCTGCAGAATCCCTCCACCCTCCCAGTAAAGTTCATGTCCACCACCAGGTGGCAGTCACACGCCTTAGATGACTAAGGACATCTCCCCAGAGTAACTGGCATTGCCGTTGCTGGTGCACCTAAATCCTGCTGACATTAGCAGGTTCTAAAGTCAAATTCAGCTTTGGATACATTTTAATATTCCATGCAACCTGTCGGTTCTCACTACTCGTGGTCAAAATCGTGGCCCCGAGCAGTTACTGGTGCTGAGGTCACAGGTGTGTGGTGTTCCTTCCACTGTTCAGGAATTCACACTTCCAGTTCACGCCTCTGGTTTTCTCCTCCGGAGCCTGACACTACTTCTGCCTTAGACACGATGAGAAACGGAGTCCCAGGCAAACACTTCTGACATAAAAGTAAGTAAGGCCGAGGTCCTAGGTCTGAAACCATTGTCCGCTGGGGGCTTGTTACGCACAGCTTTCGTTTTCTTGTCTGGAAGGTTTAAACCACACTTCCCAGCAGTTTCCTTTCCGAGCAAGACTGGCATTGAACAGACCTTGTCGGGCCGCGGAGCCGTCGGATGCTCGTGTGTTTCAGCAGATGCTTCTCCTGCGGGTTCTCGTTCTGCTTCATGTGCACTTCCCACTCCTGAGTTCGCCTGGCAAGACACACAGCAAATACGGTCCCTTTATAAAAGATTAGTTCCTAAGACAAAGACCACTGCGCCTACGGTGTTCACACGTATGCACGCAACCGAAAAACAGCCAAATATCGCGGGGCCGGCATCGGTCTAGACTTTCACAGGCGTTTGTCGGAGCGACTTATGCCAGCGTTTCTCACGAAGGAGGCCATCCAGTGGACGGACGTGCAGAGGCTCAGACGGACACTTGGAAGGAGTCCACCGTCAGCCCCCCAAGTCCCTCCCGTGATTTTCTGCAGGTTCCACTGCCTCGTGGGAGAGAGGGCTGCGAAGCTCTGAACAGCTGCTCTCGCGTGGGGAGCCGGGTGCTTCGAGGCTCATCCTGTGGGAAAAAGAAGTTTCTCTGAGACCTAGCCCATGATGTGATGAAAAACACGGTGGTGGAGCGCTGCTTCCTGGGACCGAGCGGGCAGCAAGGCCAGGGAACCCAGCGATGGTTGTGGGTCCCTGCGAGCCTACAGACCCCGGGAGCTAACTCTGGCCCCGGGCCGTGGTCAGGCTGCGGTGACCGACGTCGCCCCATCTGGCGACTGTCTGCAAAAATAGCCGTTTCAGCATCCATGTGAGATACAGAAAGCTCCCGGTTTCTCGGTGTTGACCTCCCCACATGAAGAAGGGCTTCCAGCCCCCAGACAGTGAGTGGTCCCCAGGCTACACATAAACGTGAGTTATTGATGAACCTATCGATGGCAGACGTGTGACCGCTGAGTCCCAAGTGCCGCTGAAATCACAATTATGTCAACTCTGGATGACGTTTTAGCAATGCCTGTGTCCAAAGGGGAAGCCAGTTTTCGGGGGATAGTGATCGATGTAAGTCAGTATTTAGTCGGAACATAACGGACAGACCTTTAAAGCTAGACCCTCCTCCCGCACTGAACCCTCCCTCTGGACCAGAAATGGTTCATCCCAGAGGACAGAGTCCACGCGGACCACAGCTTCCCCCTTCAGGGTGGCAGAACACCGCCCGTGCCCTCCACTGCCCGGGCCCTCCACCTCCTGCTCTTCGCTCTCTATCAGAAGCTTATTTGCACTCTCCACCCTCTGTGTGTGCGTGCTCGTAAATCCTGGCTAGCATCGAAGTGAATCATCTAATCCCAAAATCGTTCCAGTTTGTGTTGTACATAGATAGGCTTGTGTGTATACATGTATGATCATCTTCACACACCTCACATGTATATTCACGTCACGCATATATGCATGCCTATGTACCCGAGGATTTGGCCTTCTTTCCTTAAGACTAAGACTGTGTTGTGACTGAACGTGTGTGCGACCCCAAATTCCTGTGCTGATGCCCTAACCCTCGTGTGTGAGGGTAGGAGCAAGTGAGGCCTTTGTCAGGTTAATTATACTCAGATGCGGTAATGAAGGCACAGCCCCCACGATGGGATGAGAGGCTCCAGAGAAAAGGAAGGGACACCAGAGGCCCCCTCCCCTCCCTGTGAGGACAGAGGGAGAAGGTGGCTATTTGCAAGCCAGGAAGAGGGCCCCTTGGAAAACCAAACCTGCTGGCACCTAGATCTTGGACTTTCCAGCCTTCAGGACTGCGGGAAAGGGCTGTTGTGTAAGCCGCCCAGGCTAAGGTGTTTTGTTGCAGCAGCCCACGCGGACTGAAATATAATACCCCAGTATATGTAAAGAGGACACAGGGCGGAAGACCATGCGTCCGCACGTAGTGACCACACAGTTGCGAAACTGCTTCCTCGGCTCGCACCTCTTCCTTTCTTGTTTGTGTGTGCGCTCTGAGTTTGCTGCAATAACCCAATACACTTCTACAGGCGGCACAAACATAATGCAATGGCTTTTGGAAAAACATACTCAGCTGTAATCATACAGCGCTCTGCTCCAACAAAAACAGGAAAGATGTGATGGGTCTCAGAGCCCAGAGCCAAGGTGACGCTCCCGCCCTTGCTTACCAGGGGCTCCCTTGGCAGCGCCGCCTGAGGGTGTGCTCCGATCTCCTCCCCCCGCAGAGGTGCTAACGGGTGCCTGACCCTGTTCGGGGCTGGGGAGGAGGCAGGTGGGAAGGGCACGGAAAGCCATTGGTGATCCGAGCACCTACAGGGGAGCCTGCTGGCTGACGTCAGTGATGTCAGTGACGTTTGCGTTTGGCGAGAGAGCTGGCTGCGCGTGCACCTCCCGTTCCGTTCTGGGGCTCCAGCAGCACAGACGGGGCACGGCCTTCCTGTGGAACTCCCTGGAGCCCCTGCCCCAGGGCCACGGGCAGAAACCGTCACTCAGAGCTGGAACGCCGGGACGGCAAGAGCCCCGGGCCAGAGTCAGGGTCCAGGTGTGTTTCACCGGATATCCCAGCCATGGGACCCCGCCACAGCTACGGTTGTCAGAAGAAATACAGAAAAAAAGTCGAATTTCAGATAGAGATGAACATTGAATGACTGTTAGTATAAGTGTGTCCCAAATACAGCACTGCATATACTTTTATTTGTAAAATTGTTTATTGTTTATCTGATCTTCAAATCTAACCCACCGTCATGAATTTTTGTTTGTCAACTCTGCTGACCAGAATGGGAATGTTCGCCCTCCCCCATCAGTTTGGCTGGTTGGTTGGTTTTTACACATTAAATTCACTGGTTGAGTGGCAGTTTGGGTTTTACAGACACATGCTGAGCCGTTCAGATAAGGCACCGCAGCACGTAAACCTGGCAGAGAATAGACCGGGACAGGCCACCTCAGCAGTGTGGGTGGGTGGGTGGCGCAGGGGCAGTGGGGCTCCTACCAGCCTGCCCTCGGGACACTGTGCAGACCTGGACGGGTGACCGTGAGGCCACATCTTGGCCTCCACTTGGCCTGGTCGTCGTACAAAACAAGCAGCTGCCCCAGGCAGGGAGCTCGCCTCCCTGCAGACTGGACCCATTGTTCAGCCCCCAGGAAACTGCTGGGGGCTGGGAGGGATTGGGAAACAAGAAAGGGCAGCCCAGCGTGAGGTCAAGACTGGGCCGCAGCTGGCTTTCCACAAAGACCGTCTTGTCTCTTAATGATGGGAGGGTTGATGGGAAGAGGGGAAGACAGCCTTCCCTGTGGAGCAGACGCAAACGGCCGGCCAGGTGCCAGAGTTCTAGGCTGAGTGTGAGTGAAGGGCGTGACCTTGTACCTCTTCGAAACCAGCCCAGTGCCCCCAATCCCAGCTGCTGGCCTCACTCTGGGGACACCTAAGCATTTGGACTAGATTCTGGCATTCTCCTACCAAACAAATGCATTCGAAAGGGTTCCTGTACCTGACAGATCATTTACCAATAGTCACCCAACAGAAGACAGGGCTAAGGCTAAAGGAAGAGCCGCAGACTAGAGGTCAAGGACTCGGGCTGTGGGACCTCCATCAAATCACTTCACCCTCTAACCTCAGTTCCCTCGTTTGTCGGCGAAGGGGTGGGGCTGAGGACCCACCCCCCCAGGCACTTCCAACTCTGTGTGCTGCTGAGTGAGTGAGATGCAGCATCGGGGGGCTTGGGAAGGAAGAGGATTTTGTGACAGCTTAGAAGTTGAAAGCTCAGTTCGAGTCTCAAGATTCTCTGTGGAAGGGGGCCTGATGGTGACAGGAATGGGGCTCTATGTGACAGGGGTGCGGTGAGGTCCCCGAGGAGTAACGAGGGACGTGGGGCTCAGGAAGACCCCAGACCTCCGAGGCTCGTGGCGGGAAGCTCTCCACTGAGCTCCTGGCAGGGCTCAGCTCTTAATGACAAGGCCATGGGCACCGCGTGGGAGGAAGTGGTGGCAAGCTCCACCGCTGACCACTGCGTCCTTTCTCTGGGCAGGCAAAGTCTTAGGTACCAGAGTGAACATTAGAAATGGCTGCTGGTCTGAGCTGTTCCCTTCATGTGTTAGCAACTCAGCAGGTGTTTGATGAGCATCTGTCCCACGCCCAGAGTGTCCTACACTCTGCAGGTAAAGTACTGGAAGCCCTTTCCCCACCCTCCCAGCAGAACAAGCGGAAACAATCTACACAGCACAATTGTCCCTGCAGTTGCTGACTGAGCAAAAGCAGATAACATGTTACTCGGGTGTTTTATTTTACCTCTTTCCCCATCCTCATTCAGCCACCTCCTTTGGATCATGACCAGAGAAGCAAGGAATGTTCCTGATGAAACCGTGTCTTCCCCCCATCCCGCCCCAAATCCATCAGTTGAAATTCTAATCCCCAATATGTCGGAGTATGACTTTACTTGGAAATAGGGTCTTTGCAGAAGTTCAAGTTAAGACAAGGTCATTAGGGTGAGCCCTACTCCAACACCACTGTGTCTTTGTAAGAAGGGGAAACTCGGACTCAGACACACACGCAGGGAGAATGCCACGTGAAGAGAAGGCGGGGCTCTGGGTGACGCAGCTACAAAGCCCAGGAGCATCGGAGAGCACCGGCAGACCACCCGAGGCCAGAAGAAGGGCATGGAACAGACTCTACCTCCAACCCTCAGAAGGAACCGATCCTGCCGCCACCTTGATGTTGAACTTCCAGCCTCCAGAACTGTGAGGCGACACATTGCTGCTGTGTAGGTCACCTGGTCTGTGGCCTTCCATCATGGCATCCCTAGGAAAGCAGCACAGAGAGCCTTGCTCACCCTGAGCCACTCTCCTCACTACAGGGTGGCAGGGAAGTCGGGGCGTGTGGAGAGTGGAGAGGGGGCAGGAACTGGGGTGTGGGTGGGCGTGTGTGTTTCATAGCAGCCCGAGAACACCAGGCCTCTAACACACCTGGTGCTTCGTCCAAAGGCCCAGAGCTTCTAGAAAAGTCGGAGGCAGGGTCTGCGGAACTCCTAGGGCTGGTGACTTGGGGTCCATCTGTTCGCTGATGTGCGCCAATGCTCTCCACATATGAGGAGAACCTCGTATGTTCTCCACTGACTCCTCACGACTCTCCCCTTTCTCCTTGTGCGTTTACAGCCTGGCCTTGGACTTCCCCGGCCCCTCCTACACCCAACCCGGGCCACAGCCCCACTCCACCTTCAGCTTCCATTTCGTGTTCTGCTGGCCTCCAGTGTCTGGCCCAATGCTGACTCTGCCTTCAGCACTCCAGCCTCGATGCTCGGCTCATGGGGCCTGTGCCCCGATGGAGGCCGACGATAGGACGAGCACCCTGAAGGCGGCTGAGGGACCCTGGAGGGGAGCAGAGGGAAGCAGGGCAGAGAGTCTGTAATGTGAGGATATGCTGGGCTCAGACCACAGGAGAGAGCCATCACCGCGCACAGTTTGAGTTTCCCCAGCACTTCCACGTCTGTCATCTTCAGGCTGGACAGCCACCCTAGGACATGGCTGAGACAGATGCCATTATCATCTGTATCCAATCCCTAGGTTACACGTGAAGAAACTGCGGCTCACGGAGGCTATGAAACTTGGCCTAAATCACGCAGTCCGTCCGTGAGAGAGCACCTTGCTTTGAATATGGGTTTGTTTCTGCCCGACCAGGCTCCCTCCCAACAGATCGGCACCCAGAAACGGGGGCAGGCTGTAGAGTCAGGCTAAGGCGACACAAGCAGAGGCAGACCAGCACCGTCACCGACTTGGCTCTCCTTCCTCGGCAAGTACAGACCGGCCGCATACCGCACGCGCGTAACCCACACCTTGCGTGTAGGCAACACCTCCCAATTGACAGCGTTTTTACAAGCGTGATCTCATTTGATCCTCACAAATAACCCTATAAGGTAGGCGGGGTAAAGCTGGCTATCCTCATTTCACAGATGACACATCTGACTAAGCCAAGGAGGATTAAAGTCACAGAGCCAGGAGTGGGGGACGTGGGACTCAGACGCAGTTATTTCTCTGCAAGTCCTTCTGCTGCCTAGGAATGGGGTCTGGTCCAGGAGGGGCACAGACCTGGCACACGTACTGCCCTGTCTCTTCCCACACCCAGGGTAGACATTACTAATCGACTACAGCACCGTGCCCAGGCTGGGCTTCAGGGCCCTCCTCAACACTGTTCTCCAGGGAGCCATTGTCAGCCAAGGCAGGCAGGCACGATAAAGGCTGTTTTGCAGGGTGTTCTAAGCAGTGCTTACTACTGGCTCAAGGCACAGAAAAATAGGCACCGAGTGCAAGAATTCATGTAACTAGCAACCTGGTTCAAGGTCCAAGAAGACCCTAACAAAGTGACTCTTCTCATGTAGTCAGTCTTTCTTAAAAATAATTTTTGAAGATTTGATTTATTTATTTTGAGAGAGGGGAGGGGAGGGAGAAAGAGGAGAGAAACATCCATGTGTGGTTGCTCAAGTGCACCCTACTGGAGACCTGGCCTGCAACCCCAGCATGAGCCCTGACTGGGAATCGAACCCTTTGGTTCACAGGCTGGCACTTAATCCACTGAGCCACACCAGCCAGGGCTCATATAGTCAGTCTTACCTAATAATTTGTAACCACAATGACAATAACAATGACCAATTGTTGTTTTGTGGGGATTTTTTTTTTGAGCACTTGTTATGTGCTGGGCATTATATTAAGCACTTTTTAGATGCATTTTCCTGAAAACTGGTCCTATTAGTCGCATTTCAGACCTGAAAGAACTGAGGTGTGGAGAACTTGGGGAGCCTGCCCAGGACAGTCTAACACTGCCAGAGCCCGCGCACCTCTCCGCTTCACTGGCCTACCTCTTAGACCGGAGGACGCTAGGTTTCGGCTTGTGGTAAGGCGCAGCATTTCTCACTTCCCCGAGCCCTTGACCTCGGCTGCGCCCGTAGGATAGGAAGCAGTGAGGGGAGTGGATGCCAAGAGTCAGGTTGTTGAGTGAACCAGCTCCATGAAGGGGGTGACCAACGGGCCACTGTTGGTGGTGGGCGGTGGGGGAGTCGCAGTCTGAACAGAGCTCGGACACGCGAGCTGGAGTGTCCACACATGGGGGCATGAAGCCCTTGGCGGTGCCGGGCAGCCGACGGTGGACAGGGACTGGGACCAGGGGCTGCCTCTCCCACACTGCCACATTCTGGCACCTTCTTCAGAGGAGTTCAAGAATCTGAACTCGAATGTCTGCATTGTTATGAAGGTGTATTTGTCGAGGTAGGAGTGTGGAGCATATTTATGTCTGGAGTATCACTATCAGCACTTCAGATGCCTGGGAAGTGGCCCTCCGTCTGTACTTCTGGGCAGCGCCCTGCACTTGTGAGGGGCGGGGCTACTGAAAACCAGGCTGCTCTGAGTCCCCTCTCTCTGCTGCTTCCGTAGCAGGCTGCACAGGGGGCCTCCGCTGTACTGGGGACAGGGGCACGGTGAGCAGCCTGCCGTCACTGGCTTCCGAGTGTCCCAGCAGGTGCCGTGACCTGGTTTAGCGGTGCAGACTGCAAGGGTCAAGGATTGCAGTGACCCCGTGATCCCAGCAGCCTCCGGATCTTGCAGTGGCCAGGGGCTCCAGAGCCAGCAGACGGCAGCCTCCAAACGCAGGGTCAGCCAGGGCTCCCTTGGTGGCCTGGGTCTTCGGTGTCACTTAGGGGGTTGTTGCTGAATCCCGAACGTTCAGCTTGCTTTTTCAGCCTGTCCATGATTCTATAAGCCACAGGAACCCCTGGAATAAACCCTTTCTGCCTGAAACAGTGAGAATGGATTCTGTTCTTTGCAACTGACCTCTACGGGCACTGAGGCTCCCCTCCGTGACCAACGTTCTGGTTTCGGGAAAAGCACCTTTGGCTACATTCTGGGGCCTCCTTGCTCCATTGCCCTCGCTCCCCTTGGTAATGCTTTCTCAGGGTTCGTCCTGCACCTGGATTCAACCTATGATTCTTCCTTCGGATCAACACCTCTGCTCCCTTCACCTGCCTAACTCGGACGAGTGTGGTTCCTGAGCGTGTGTCTCAGTCCTCCTTGGCGCCATCAGAGCCAGAGGACCAATCCCAGCAACCCCCTCCCCCAACACGGGCTTCTGGGAGCCGGGAGCGGGCCCAGCAGCACCCAGGGCCCCTGTCTCAGAGGAAAGACCAGGCGGATGTGTGCTGAGGCTGAACCTAGCACAGCGGGGTGAACGCCGAGTGAGCATGGTCACCGGGATCGGACCCGATGAGAGTGCGCGTGAATAGAGGGCAGGAAGGACGGCCAAAGAGGCTTGACCTCGGAGACCCCATGGGGTGCTGAGAAAGGGACTCACTGAGGTTGCAGGTGGCGAAAAGCAAACAGAAAGTGTTCCTTGGCTTTCAAATTCTTCAACAGCCTCTCTGAGTGCCTTTCACGGGCTAGGCTGAAACCAGGCAGTTTCATTTCACTACAAGTCCCTGCAAGAAAGCCCCCGAACTCCAGAGGCCCGCTTTTGTCCACTTTCACCTCTTCAGGTTCAAGTGATCTTACACAGACTTACTGCAAATTCACTCGAAGCTGTTTTTTGCCTCCTCCGGTTTCATCTCCCAGCTCGTGAGCTCATGGGTTTTGCATGCTTTCAGTCTGAGGTCATCAGCTCGTCCTGACTTCCTGGACAGGCTTAAAACCTCAGGATCTTTTGAATAAACTAGATGTAAGCCCCACGGTTTACACTGAAAACGGAAACCCAGACTTTCTCCCAGGTGTTCTCATGCATGTGCATGAATATTTATTACGTGGTTCAGATCGTTCCCTCTTTTTCAAACACCAAAACCTTCCATCTTGCCTTTGCTCTCCTCAGCCTTTGCACCTGCCTCTTGGAGAAGGCAAGGGCCCAGACACAGACCTGGGCGGGCCCAACGGTGAGAGCTCAGGATGTGCTAGAGCTCTGGGCTGTGTGAAATGATCACGTAAGTAACACGGTGGGAGCTGAAGCAACACGGGGATTCTGATGGGAGGAGAAAGGAAAGTTTCACCCTCAGGCAATTGCCTCAGAAATGGAAAATGATGTATGTTTCAAGTACCCACTGATGGAGTCAACGTGCGGAAACCAAGCCAGGACGTGTGGGCCCGGAATGCTGGAATGCGTGCTGGCGGGACATTCCTGATTTCCAAAGTCATAGCCAACAACAAAAATCGCATTGTGGTATCCGGGCCTCCGTTCTTTGTCATGTACATGGGTTCTCTCTGAGCAAAGACCACGAAAGAATATACAGGGCCCAGCGCAAGTAACACCCCTTTTTTATTACGAAATCTGTTACAGAATTATAAGAATGTAATCCTGTAACATAACAATATCATGCTCACCCACACCCGATGACATTTTAGGTAAAATGTTCAAATTAAAACTATACATCATTACGCCCACATTATTACCCTACCAACCACTCTCAAGCAGTTGTTACTTCTGCTGATATATGTATAACTCCATCTAATTCAATTCAAAGTAGTGTTATTAATTGAGCTCCATATTAATTATGCTTCCAGTGATGAATTAAGTGGTAGGGAATACAATTGGAAATGTTGAAGTGACTCCTTTTCTTGAAGAGTAAGAGAGGTAAATATTAAACATGTGAAATAATTCATGAACAGGGCAAGAAACAATCACCTGAGCTCCTCACTGCCATTAAATCTGGTAGGCAGTAAACAATAGAAAGAGCAGGGAAGGTAAACAGGCAGGAAAATATTATTTAAAGATGAAGGGTTTTTCTCAAAAGATTTTATTTCTTTATTTTAAGAGAGGGGAAGTGGGGGAGAAAGAGAGGGAGAGAAACATCAGTGTGTGGTTGACTCTCACACGCCCCCTACTGGGGACCTGGCCTGCAAACCCAGGCATGTGCCCTGACTGGGAATCGAACCAGCAGCAACTCTTTCGTTCGCAGGCCAGCACGCGATCCACCGAGCCACACCAGCCAGGGCTAGAGATGAAGTTCTTGAAATAGTCCTTGACATTTGGGTGAGGGTTGGGAGGTTTCTAGTGTAGTGCTAAAGCAGATGATTTTTCTATGAAAGGAAATAAATTATATCTAATTTGCCCCAAGGACGGTTTGAGACACGGTCGGTGGGAAGGAAACAGACACTCGACACCCATATCCTGGACGGACTTGAGCTGCTCTCAGGCCTGCAAAGCCCCACGAGCAGGCTGCAAACCCAGCGGAAAGTGGCAGACCCCACCGCTGAGCCTCTTTGTCTTCGCTTTCTGCCTGTGCTTGGAGGACACATTGTCAAGAAGAGGATGCGGGTCCAAGACGAGGAAGGAGAAAAAACGAGGAGCGGCGAGAGGTGAGCGATGAGTGAGGAGACTGAGCGGATGTGAATCACGAGGTCAGCGAGCTCCTTCGCTCCTCGTAAGGACTTGGAAAGGTACAACCTTGAATGATGGCCTCTGCCACCACTTTCTTCCAGGCCTGATCATCTGTCTCCGTTGCCCTTTTTATTTAATGCCGCTTTCATTGTCCCAGGCATTTAAAATGGAGATTTCTTCCCTCGATACATTGAATACAATTTAAAAAAATGAAACGGAAATGCCCTCTCCTCCTTGCCTAGGAGAGGAAGGACTTTTCTTCAACGCTCTGTGCTCAGTGCCCAGGACATGTATTTAAATCAACAAACAACAGACGGACAGGACCCACCCGTGCGAATGCTCAGTGATGAGCCACTCAAAGGGGTGGTTAGAATTGGGGCTCACGTACCTAACGTAGCAGGGGGCAGGGAGGGGGCAAAAAAGGTTCCTGTGGGAAGAACAAAGGTTTCTTTTAGGAAAGACAAGTGTATTTTTTTTAAGAACACATGAGAGATCAGAAAGATTGTGATCCTATTTGTCTAAACAGGTATGCAGAAGTCTTTCTGGCTTCCTCAGGGCTGAAAACGTCCCCCATGAGGCAACATGTGTGGCAGGCTTACTCCTGGTCTCCCCTGGAGGCAGCCCCACTCCACACAGGGAATTCAAGGCAATCCTCATTTCTCAGAAGCTTCTGCCTTTAGTCAGATAGGGGAAACTCCTGGAAGGCTTCTTTCTGCATCTGTTGAATCTCAAAGTGTGTGATGCCAGCTCTGGAGTTCTGCGTGGGTCCCCACACCGCTATCTCTGCTTTCAGCCCACAGCCAAATCCTCTGCGAAGACGGTGAATTTCTAAAGGATTTTATTATTTATTGATCCCCCAAACCTAGCCTGTGCTTTGTCCGCTCATTTAATACTTTTGAATGAGTATGTAAATAAAGTGTGAGAGTGTTGTTTTCCTAATATTTATCAAAGGGCATTGAACAACAATTGTGACAGCTATTCGAGAATAATTCTCAGGGACATATCTTCAGCCAGGATCTGTCTCCTAAAGCACCCTCAGCTCTTTATGGGCTGTTTTCACCAGGACGTGGCGTAGGCACCTCAAATTCAACATATACCGTGGTGAACCCTTTGGTTTTCCTGAAAACCTGTGTCTCATCTATTTCCTAACACAGTGAAGGGCAGGCCACCAGCCACCCAACTGCCCAAGCTACATCAGGGTTATTTCTTTCTGACTCCCCCCTTCTTCACCCCCTATTGTCAATGAACCGCCACACAACCCTACTGACTGAACCCCTAACATATTTCTAGAGTGAGCACTTCCTTTCTCTGCATTCTGTTTTCATCATCATTGCCTGGCGTTCCAGAATCTCGTGACTGGTTTCCTTTTCTGAAGTCTTTTCTCTCTACTCCATCAAAACGGGTGACCAATCTTCTCCTGAAAATTCTCCATGTGCCCCAGTGACCAGGGTTCATTTTTATTTAAACGGGAAATGATATCACGCAGTCCCCACCCTATGTTACTGCTGGACAGAGGCTTCCCCATCACCCTTTTAAGGGTCCTAGCCCTCTGGGTCCATCCAGGGTCCATGCATCTTGCCACCAGCTCCTCCTCTGCTCCCTTCTCTGCTCTGGCTCCCAGCTTCACGCCCAGGTCAGGCTCCGGTCTTGTCTCTCTGTGCCTCTGGTCACCTTAAGGAATTTGAAAATTATTATCTGCTTTCTGTTAGGTAAAAACAGATTTTTACTGAATTTCTAGAAGCGATTCTTTGGGGAAAACAATAATGCTGGGAAAAATAGAAGGTGTAAGGAGAAGAGGAAGACCAATATGAAATGGATTGAGTCCATCAAAGAAGCCAGAAGCGTGGGTCTACAGGAGCTGAGCAGGGCTGTGGAGGATAGGACACTGTGGATGTCACTCATTCATAGGGTCCCCAGGAGGCGGGACTGACTCAATAGCATATAACACACACACTGGAAGTGGTAGAGCATAATGATGACACAAGCAAAGGGGCCACCAACACCATTGTTTAAAGGCATTTATTGGACATTTTCTGTGTCTCGCTGGCCAGGATCTACTCAAAGCCATGACCTTGCACTTTCCTATGTTGCTCAGAGCAGACCCTCTTCCCATCTTCTCTGCCAGAGTTCTAATGGCCCCTGCCCCCCACCTCTAGCACAGCATACCCAAACCCCCAGGTTTATTACACAGTTGACTCTTCGTGTTGAAGCTGCTTCCATCCAGACTGTGGCCACCTGCGCTTACCTTTTATAACCAGCCAGTTCCATTAGGTTATTTGCCAAAACAAAGGAGCAGTTCTCTCCATAAGAGGAACTCTGCCCTTGCACTGGGTCAACCAACTCAAACTACAGTTAACTTTTGCAGCCTGCTTGGTTGGTGCATTATTGAAGTTAAGTCGGATCTTATTTTTTTTTTCAGCTGGTTAATATTTTCAGTTTCCTGTTGTCCAAAAAAGTAGTCTCCCATCTAGAGAGGAAACCAAAGGTGTTAGGAAGAAAGAATCCATTGGGATCTCTGAAGAAACTGTTGGAAGTTCTGTATTTACTTTTCCAATTCTATTTTTTGGATATGCTTGGATATGTTAGTCTGTCTACACTATATTATACTCACATATCAAGGAGAGGTGGCTCAAAATATTCACTGACAAAAGTGTGAGACCATAAGGTCAAAGATTATTGTCCCAGAGGGCAGGTATGAGTGTAGCTTTTAAGCCCTTAGCAAACAGTGTCTGGTTTATTCAAGGATAATTTTCAGAAAAATAAAAAAAAATATGTATGGGTGGGCAAAAGTAGGTTTACAGTTGCAATACAAATAAATAATAATACAAGAATAAACTGTGTTTCATGCACTCATCAGCATAAACCTACATTTGCCTACCCTGTATATATGTGAAATCATGACTCTCACATAGACATAACACGAATGCATGTTAAAGATTTTATTTAACTCATTATTAATAAGGGAGTAAAACTAAAGATTCCAAAGAATATTTGTAGATCACAAATATTGAAAGAAATGTGCAAATTCAGGCAAGGCTGGCTTCTTTCCAAGTGGGGGAAGGAAGTCAATTGAAACTCCCAGGGTCAAAAGTTTACACGTGGAGAGTCAAGAATTATTTTGCGTTGCTATATCTGTCTCTAATGCCCGAGTTGTTCAATAGCTCAGATGACAGTCTCAACATGCAGGTACATCAGAATGAGCTCACTCGGGCACGGTGTGCTCCAGAGCAGGGCGTGTGAGCCCCGCTGCGGCCAGCACCTGTTTCTGTGAATCAGCGTTATTGGAACAGAGCCTCGCCCACCTGTCTAGACTTTGCCTGGGGCTGCTTTCCAGCTACGGTGGCATTCTTGAGGAGCAGTGACAGGGACTGCATGACCAGCAAAGGTAAAAATGATTGCAACCTGGCTCTTTACAGCCACGGTTTGCCCGGCCCTGTTCGAGGAAGCAGTGCACAGTTCTCTAATGAAGCGCGATGTTTTCTGTGCTCACTCTTCGCCCCAGCGGTCCCACCTGCCCCTGCAAACAGGCTCTGCTCTGGCCCCATGCGATGTTCGTGGGGGAGGGGGTGCAGGGATGCACAGGGAGTTTCAGCATGTGACATGTGAGCCCCCCCGAGGAGCCCCTCGGCGGGGGCGGGAGGGCTCAGACTGATTGCAAAGACAGACAGCTCTCCCTGCATTCTAGCGGTGGGGCCTTTCTAAATCTGACTGTTGAGTCTAAATCTAAACTGGGTAATGTGTTGGGGCCTGGTATGGGCTGAATTGTGTCCTCTCAAGGTTCGTATGTTGAAGGCCCAACCTCCCAGTAACTCAAATGGAACCATATTTGAAGTCCGACCAAGAGGTGATTAAGTGAAGTGAAAAAAGAGGCCTTTAGGGTGGGCCCTTAATCCAATAGGATTGGCTTCCTTATGAGAAGAGAGTTGTCACCAAGGATGCACACGCGGAGAAAAGGCCGAGTGGAGTCTCAGCGAGAAGGCCACCCACCATCTGAAAGTCAAGGAAAAACGTCTTAAAAGGAACGAAGCCTGCCAGTCCCTTGGCCTTGGACTTCCAGCCCCCAGAACCGTGGGCGCAGGCACTTCTGTTTTGAAATCGCTCCGCGTGTGGAACTCGGTTTCGGCAGCCCGGGTTCGCTCACACTGGGCCTTCGCGGGACCTGAGCGCAAAGTGCGGCGGGACTCCGGAGCTAGCCTGCAGACGTCTGGCAGAGGGCGCGCTCCATTCTTTTCGGGCTGGGTAATAGCTACTACAGCCGTGATCAGCCATGGCTGATCCAGACAAAGTCAGCCCGTGTTGGGTGACTAATGGTAGGGGATTTTTTCCCCAGACACGCAATCATGTATTCATTCATTGAGTTTTTACGGGCTGGTGTGGTGAGAGAGGGAGGAGCAGGATGCTTCCGCTCCGGGGATTCACGGTCTAAGCACGGAGACAGAGACCAGCACAACCGATTCTTGCAGACCCCTTGTAGACAAGCCTGAGGGTGCAAATGAACGAACCGACAGGAAACCACAACACCTGGTGATAGATCCCGTGTGAGAGGGACCTTTAGCGCCACGGCAGCCCAGGGGGTGAAGGAGTTGATTCCGTTGGAGGGGAGCAGACAAGGGGGAGAGGAGGGGATCGTAGAGGGGTTCAGTGACAGGGCTCCGAAGGAAAGAAAGAGACCCGCTATGCAGAGGTGGTGGTGGGTTTTAGCTAGAAGGTTCTGGCACTGCCCTGTAGCCTCTGGCACGCATGGTAGGTTTACAAGGGAGATTCTCACAACTTTAGTCAATGCATAAAACCTACTTTCTTAGGGGTAAAAACTCAGATGGGAAAAAAAAAAGAAACACACAAAAATGAAATTCTTATTTACTTCCCGAAATGTTTTATTTATTTAAAAAATGATCTCACCATATTTTAGTTGCCCTTACAGGTTTCTAGTCAGTAGCCCTTATCAAAATTAATATTGATTATATAATTCGATAAGTCCAGGGGGCTCTACCAAATATATGCAGAATTCTCCCCGATGTAGTTTATCCAGCTTCAGTCTCAATGTGCAGCTTCCCTGGGACCCCGCTGTCAGAGTTTGATCTGGGAGTCCTGCCCCCTTTTCACTGGCAAGAGGAAAGTAACAGTGCCCTTTAATCTTACAGCTTCTGCTTATCTCTTCGTTGTTTTTGTTCTGGAAGGGTAAGGGCTATTACTCTGTGTGTTCTCTCCACAGTGAAAATAACATTAAACTAGTTTGGTAAATGACCCATGTAAGAAACATTGAAACGATACCATTTAATTTTTATACTGATGACACAATAAAAAAATTTTCTGGGCCAGATAGAACAACGATGTGTATTAGCCACTTAAGAAAGCTATCATGCAAAAGTTAGCAACTATTGCAAGAAAGATGAAATAGGAATGATTTTTTAAACCAAAGTAAAATTAGGGGTTGCAGAGTGGGAATTATGCAGCAAATTTTTATGAACCCCCAGGAAGCAGCTGGTATTTGGCCACAGTATTTGATCCTGTTCAAACAAAATGAAACAAAACTCTTCAATTACGTTGAAGTGTTTGGGCTTTTCTAAAGCAAGGAGATCATTTGGTCATTGCAGTGTTTTGTTGTGTTTTGTTTGTTTTTGTTTTACAAGTTTATACGTTTTTTGAGAGTGTGCTCTAAAAAGAAAAGAACACTAAATTTTAGCTCTCGGTTCTAGGGGGGGAAGAAAATCGGCCTACCCTCAAATTGAACCTGCATCCATGTGGTCATAATTAAATGCCTCAGAAGAATTTAAAACCATCTGAGAACCATCTGACCACATTGTAAGCTGTCCAGCTACACAGAACGTCATTGTGCGACTGCCGTTTCTAAAATGGCATCTGTAGATGTTGGGGAGAAAATGCTGATTAAACAGCAGGAGGAAAGTAAAAAAGATTTTTTTTTCTTTGAATCATATAGCTGGGTCCAGGCACTCAAAAGCTGTAAACAGAATGTATGTGAAATTGTAACTCCAAGAATTCAGTATGGTCTCCGAATATCCGGGGGCGGGGGGCGGGACGGCGCAGGGGTGGGGGTGTGTGGGGGGGTCTGCTGTTGCTGCTTGCTGTGGAGCTCTGGAAAGACCCAAGCACCGGGAAGGAGCTGGAGGAGGAAACTCATTCTACTGGGGACTGGGAGAGGCTCTGTTGTCATGGTAGCACATGATAAAAGTCTTCAAGGATGAGGGGGTGTTTTTTGAGGGGCAAGAAAATGAGAAAAGGACCTAAATGTGCAGGACATGACCGGTCCAGTTGGGAAGATGGGTGGGTGCCAGGGTTGTCCCTAGGCACGGGAAGATAATGCAGGTCCTGTGTAAGAGGGGAAACAATTAGGGCCACATTTGAGACGCAGAATACCAGCAACAGCACAGAGAATGAACCCGAGAGGGCAGTCTCTGGGAGTGAGGAAATGGGCTATAAAGTTAATGGGACCCAGGCCTCGAAGTATGGCGGGGACCAAAGGCATGCAAAGGAGAAAGGCATGACCCGTGCCTTCTAGAGCATTCCATAACACAGATTGACTCTATTTATACGGAACACAGTAATTTTTCTCTGCTAACTCAAAACATTAAAAATTAGAAATGCTTTCTGTGCATTGAGATCATTTGGTTGGGCATAGAAGCTGCAAAATGAGAACAGAAATTAGATGCAGGCAGACTTCAGAGTTGGAACAAGAGCTTCCCCCACTTAAAGCGGTTCACTCCTGTCCTTGCTGAATCTCTGCCCTCCGCTCCAGGTCAGTGTACGCCCCACGCTCGTAAGTCTTCCACTTGGAGCCCAGCCTCAGGGAAAACTGAAAATGTTTGCTGTGCCTTATGCAATTTTTAGTGCAATGTTTCCTTAGTAGTTAATAAACTTAACTTTCTGGAAGACAGAGAATGAAAATTACAAAAAAGATTGAAACTGCTTTTATAGGAACACAGGAGCAGGAAGGAAACGGAGAGAGCCTTTCGTTATTTTCCGGGATAAACATTTTTTTTAGCAGACCCTTCTATTCAAACACAATTACCCATGTAACCCTTGTGCATAAAACGGATACATGCAGAACCACATTGGGTGGAGCTGTGCGTGCCCAGGTGGGAATGGGGGCATCAGTCTGCCTGAATTGTCTGCCGGGGACAAGCTTTATTTGTAGGGACTCTGCAGTCACAGGGATCGCGTGAGACATCAACTCCTAGACGCTCTGGCACTTCAGACCCTCCCAGCAGAACTCTCAGACTTGGGACCATTGATCCACCCCGATGCGGGACCTCCATTTAAAAACAAACCACACTCTTCTTACTTTCTCAGAAATACGCAGGAAGCAGTTTAGGCCATTTGGCCCACCCACGAGAGCCATCTGTGTGTGGGAGGAGCGGAGATGTCCCGTCAGGTGCTGATAGCATTGTCTAGCACTCTGGAGTGCAGATTCAGACAGATAGAGCTCCTGGAAGGGAGCTGCATTCCCCTCCCTGGCTTGGGTGAGGAGGTATAGCTGTATCGGAAACCGTAGCTAAATCCAGCAAAGCGCTCCCCAGATAGCATGTGGTAAACAGCACCTACTCTGAATCCTAGGTTCAAATCCCAGCTCTCCTGCGATGAGCCGTGTGGCCTTGAGCAAGTCCCCCAATGTTTCTGCGTTTCAGAGTTTCCTCATCTGTAAAAGGTGGACTAATCTTAACACTTTCTCCTATTGCTGTGAAAACTGTAGGAGGTGATTCACACAGAATCCTCAGACTGGTGCCTACCACACTATAGAAGCGTTAGTCGTTTTACTATTGTCATTATTTTCAGGAACATGAGCTTTGGAGTGGGACAGCCGTGATTCATGCCACAGCTCTGCCTCTTCCTAACTGCAGCTGTGGGCAAGTTTTATTCAGCTGGTGCCTCGGTGTCCCCATCTCTGAAATAGGAATGATGATAGTACCTTCCCCATGGCGTTGCTGTGGGAACCGAATCAGATCAGTCCATTTGAGGCGCTAACCGAGATGGTGCCTGGCACGTGGTAAACACTCGGCAAATGTTGGCTGTAGTTACCCTGTGTTTAGATGCGTTCAGTCTTACCAACACACACAGTCATTCAAACTTGCTACCTGCTCTCTTTGGCTGGGACTGTGCGCCAGAACCTCAGGATTACAGGGAAAATCGGGGCTAGAGGCGACCCAGGAGGTCTTGTCTGACTTGGTTGCTTGTTGGGTTTTTCACTCCAGGCTGTGAGCATCGACTCCTCGTGAGCTGAACGAGACATGGCCCATCTGCCAGCTCCCAGGAGGGGTGTACTTGGCGGCAACTCAAACACTACACGACGGACTAGGAGGGCGATGCGTGTCGTACCTCGACAGTGGCTATGAGCAGCCAATTACTGGAAAAACCTGGGCGGAAGGCAGAGTAGGTGGTATCTGCAGAGTGGTGGGTGGATGGCACAGTGTGAGGAAGCACCAGCTCCAGATGGGACGGGAGCTTTGTTCGTTTTAGGCAAGCTGTTCCCCATCCCAAACAGTCCTGCTGGGCGAGCCTCGGTGGGCGTCTCAGTGGGCCAAAGGAAAAAGTGTTTCACTTCTCGGGTATTTTTACTCCAAGTGCTACTGTGAGTTAGCATATGGCATCTCAGATGTGTGAATGAACTGTAATTTGTGTTTGCAGTGTCTGCAGTGAGAAGTGATCTATTCAGGAAAGAAAACAATGGATGCAGAGTAGGATGGGGAGACTGGGGTGTCTTTAAAGGGACTGGCCTTCGGTCCCGGAACACAAGCTCGGACCTCCGGGGGCCTTGCCGGAAACCGTCCCAAGCGCAACTCCACCTCAACGCTCGGCAAACTCGGGAAAGAAGCAAGGCAGCGCCTCCACTGTCCTCGCGCTTTGGTGGAGCCAGGAGATGACATCATCTGTTACCATGATCTCCTTTTTTAATGATGGAAAGGAGACTTGGAAAATCTAAATCACTCAGGGCCGGCTACTTATCCACACCCTTCTCTCCCATCTGTAAACTAACCCAACGAGTTCTTCCACTTCACAGATTACTTTCTTTTTAAAGAGTGTGCAACCGTGGGGGCGTATGCAAGGGGGGAGGGTGATACACCCAGAAGGCAACTCTAGAGTGACTTGTACTCGCAGGCGTAGCCTTCTCAGCCTGAGCAGCGTCCTTCAGAAAAGCCTCAGGTGTCCATCCAAGTGGCCCAAATGTGGAGGCCTGTTGGGGCTTTTCTATCTGGAAATTATTGTTTCTCCTCTTGCAAGAGGATGGACTTAAAAGCCAATGCTCTCTATTCTTTTTGGGGATTAAACAGTCTGAAAAATTTGCCCTATTGAGTTAATTAAACAATGAGGTCATTAGACACATAGCTCTGCCACCTTAGCTGCCCACAAACCAAACCAAAACCTAACCCTGTGAAATCCTCCAGGTTACAAAACTGAGCCCTAAGGCCAACCAATCACCAGCAGCCAACTAGCCTTTCCCAAAGAAGGCGACGGCTTCAGCTGTAGCCAGTCAAGTCCTTTCCTTGCTTTGCCTCGCCTCCTCTAGAAAAGTCCTGCCCCAGCTCCTGCCAGGGCGGTGCTCCTAACCACTGCTGGTTTGGGCTGCCCAGTTCAGATCAGTGTTTGCTCAAACAAACACGCAAAATTTTTAATATGCCTCCGATTATCTTTTAACACTCAGAAAATGGATGGGATGAAAGGTGAAGATCGTGGGACAATAGCTGTCTCCAGACTGACACTCTATACCCACTCCCAGTGACAAGATTCACGAAACAGAACAAAATATGGCGTGAGCACCCTCTATAGTGGACAGCATCCATTTCCACCAGCAGTGTCTAAATATTCATTGATTCATTCATTCATTCACTCATTCAAGATATGCTTACGGCACATCTCTGTCATAGGCACTAGGCAATGATGATGGATCAGATCTGGCTGCTCCTCTGTAGTAAACAGAAAGGTCCATCGGTCTCATATACCTTAGAATAGGTCCTAGGTTCCCAGGAGCTCGGCAATCGTTGTTACTATCTATGGTAAGCATTTGTCACTCTTTTTTGCCAGCTCAGCTTCTGGACTGTTCTTTAATATGAGAGGCTGCCCCTTGTGATATGTCTTGGTGGGAAGCAGACACCACTCCCTGATGCCAAAGTCACACCATCCTCGCCTCCCTTGCAGCTTGAACAAGGACAATTTGCAAGGCTCTGCCAATGACAGCAACCATGTTGAACTGCGTCAGCCCTGGCATCCATGCTAGTGCTCATGTGGCAAGCTGCAGCGGAACTCCAGGGATGGCCACAACAGCAAGGCGGCAAGGCAGTGCAAGTGGAGGAATGTTTTTAGGACCAGATCTGTAGCCTCTCGTCCTAGTTCTCTGGTCTTGGAAAGTTGGAGAGTAAGCCAATATTGTAATACATTTCTTTCTGTGTAAATTAACTGAGCCTGGTCTCTGTGGCTTATACTAAGTTCCCTGACAGCTATACCTCCTGCCCCAGATCATATCTACAGCACCTCTGCTACAAACACCCGCGCACCAAGTGCCCGAGATCTGAACTGTGTAGGAAGACGCCCCTTCACAACGGAAAACTCTATTTAGCCTCCTACTTTCCACACTATCATGGCTGGTTGGTCATAATACAATCATCATTTTTTCAAATTACATAATTTTAAACTAATCAAACTGAATTTTGGAATTCCTGTTGACCCAATAATCCCATTTCTACAAAGCTGCCCTGAACAAAGCAACAACTGTTTCGTTTTAAGAATGTTCACATGGTATTATTGATTTTAAAAGAATCAGAAACAACCTAAATGTGCATCACTGAAATATAGCAGGGCTACTAAACATAATGTTGTTGAAGAATAATCAAGGTCATGAGGAAGATACAAAACTCTCTCTTAAGTAGGATCCCAATTTTCTGTAAAATTCTCTCTTTATATCAATACTATATGTCCTGGAAGGTGATAAATCAAAATAGTGATAGCCATTATCTCTACATTGTGAGACTGCAGGTACTTTTTAATTTTTTTAAAGATGTTATTTATGTATTTATTTTTAGAGAGAAGGGAAGGGAGGGAGACAGAGAGGGAGAGAAACATCGATGTGTGGTTGCCTCTTGCACATCCCCACCTGGGGACATGGGTCACAACCCAGGCTTGTGCTCTGACTGGGAATCAAACCAGCAACCTTTCAGTTCGTAGGTCAGCACCAAATCCACTGAGCCACACCAGCCAGGGCTACTTTTTTTAAAGGCTAGAAAATAATGAGTCACTGTTTATTTTGTAGAAACATTCTGTATACTTACTCTGTATAATTTATGAATTCTCTGCAATGACTTTGCATTAGTCTTACCTTAAGGAAAAATATTAAAACCATAAAATGTATAAATTAAAGTATAGAAATATGTTTGGAATTCTGATTTTGCACTAATTTAGCCTGACCCACCAGTGTTTGTAGTGCGGTTCGGCCATGTTTGCAATGATATCAAGATGACAATGCCGGTGACTCAGGAAGCTTCACCACCCCATTAACGGCAGGCGTGTGCTGGAAAGATCCCTCACGTCCTCTCCCCAGTGCAACCAGATGGAATCCTGGCCTGTGAGAAGCTTAAAAGACCAATGATGGATGTTTAAAATGAATTTTAGAACACAGAATGAAGAGATAAGATAATGTCGAGTGGTAGATGAGTGGTACATACTCCAAGTCTACAGGAATCAAGAAAAGCTTCCTCACTCAAATCAGAAGGCTGGACACTTTTCCTGAACGTGGCGGAACTTTTACTCTAAGCCAGGGTTCTCACTTTTTGGCCTCAGACCTTCTTATCCTCTCAAGAATTACTGAAGACACGAAAGAGCTTTTATTTGTGTATATGTACACATGTGCATGTATCCCACACAAATAAAAATAAAAATATGTAAAGTAAAACAAACACACAAATCTAAATATATATTTACTTACCCAATTAGAAACAAGCAGTTAATTTTTAAATATTTGTTTATCAAGTCATTAAAAAAGAACAATAATAAAACCAATCATACACTAACGTTAACATATTTTTATGAAAAAAAAACTATATTTTCTAAAACAGAAGAAAAATTTGTGAGAAGAATGGTGTTGCTTTACATTTTGCAAATATCTTTGATGACTGGTTTAATAAGAGGCAGCTGGATTCTCGTATTTGCTCCCACATTCAATCTGTTGAGACATGTTGCTTGAGTTGAAGCATGTGAATAAAATCCAGCCTGATACAGATACGTAGTTGGAAAAAGGAGGAATATTGCCTTTTTCAGATAATGATGGGTAGTTTTTTTCCTTTGCTAAGGCACCAAAGCTCAACAAGTAGTAATTTCTTAAAGGTTACTAGCAGTTTGGAATCTAAAACTAGATCAGTGAGCATATTAAAATTTGCTGGTCTACATGTTACTCAGGCATGGTTTTCTAACTTCAAACACTGGCCATTTGGAAAATTTGGATCTTCAAACTGCTGACACATTTCATTATACAATATCAAAAAGTCACATTCGTTCATATTACCGCTGATCTCATCAAAAAAGTCTTCTATTGTTGGGACTCTGTCAAGCTCACAGTAGCAGATGCAAGTTTCCCAAAACTCGAACTTTTGTTGGAAAGCCCACCTGTTTTCGTTGGCCACACGCATCGGCCGCTGTGCCCCGTGAAGTGACAGGTTCAGCTCATTGTTGAGACACTGTTAGCCAAACATCCAAGTCTGAATAACTGGAGTTCATCCACCAGCAATTCCTCCAAATAAAAATGCTGCTTCACGAAAAAGCAGCCGCTCAGCTCACAGCTGGATTGCACACACGCCTTTCGTCTGGACAACCTCGGGCTGTCCGTCTGCGGCAGGAGAAATTTCTGCGTATTTCCCATTTCTTCACACATGGTGTTAAAAAGATGTGCACTCCCAGGTCAAGGTTTGATAAAATTAATAATCTTTCATTATAAGCATTTGTATGTGAAACTGGTCATTTCTTTCTACAAATGGGTGGTGGTAGTAAGGACAGTTACTAGCAGTTTTTCACTGTCACTCACCATGCTTGTGAGCCATCAGTGCAAATGTTCATAGAGCGAAAAAGACAAAGACTCTCTCGGCATTACTATGAACATAATTTTGACCTCTGAAAGAGTCTTGGCGACCTCACAGGTGTCAATGGAGAAGCTTTCAGAACCGCTCTGAACCCTGAAGGGAGGGAAGACTTTGACGAGGCATCACGAAATGAACGCTCGCAGGTGTTGGCCCATGACTGAGCAAAGGGCCGCCGGAGGAAAGGCCAGACAGGTAAGTGCGTGCTACACTATGGAAAGTTCTATACACCAGGAGCCGAGCTTGGATATTACCCCGTGGACAACTGGAAAATCTTAATAACCGAAGCTACCCCTTATTTCCCACACATTATTTAATGTGCACATTATAGTAATCCTACAGGGCAAGTGTGATCACCCGCACTCGGTGGGAAGGACGCGGAGGTTCGGAGAGTCGAGAGACCGGCCCTGACTCGCACAGCAAAGTCCCAGAGCCACATGGAGGTGACTGCAAAACCTGGACAACTTCCTCCATCTCCAAGTTTCCTTCCAGGCCGCGTTTTTCAACTCTGCCGAGTAGGACCCTGGAATGCGACAGTCATAAAACATCTAGCCTGCCATGAAACACTCTGGCTGTAAATCTTGTATATTTACTCTGGGTTCCCCGAGGGCAAAGGTCAAGTTTATTTATGTGCCCAGCCCATTTTGGTCACATCATAAATCTTTAACCATAAAGGTAGTGATTTTTTATGGAACCCAGCTCCAGTGAGACCCCTTTCGGCGCCCTTGAGTTTACCCTGCACACCCCGGAGTAGGAGGACTTTTTACCCAGGGAGAACTTAGAGGCTCCTGTTTCCTGAATCTGACCGTGGCCTTCAGTGACCACAGCAGCTGCCTCTGTACAATTGTTACTGCATATTAGTAAAGTAAGCAAACCTTGTTTTCCTTGCCTTCCCACCTTTTGGAGGAGCTGGGTCCTATTCTGGAAGGAAAATGGGCTTTGGAGCAGGTTGACCTGGATTCAAATCCCAGTTCTGCCAGTGACAACCATGTCCCTGGGGGCGACCAACAGAGTCTTGCCCAGCCCCCTTTTCCCTTTTAAGAACGTGACTTGACTAGTGTCTTCTTCAGAAAGTTATGGAGAAGATTAAATAAAATAGTGTAAGGAAATCACCGCTCCTGGTGATGTCTTTTCTCCACAAGTCCAGTCAGGTCCCACAGAGCCCTTCTCTGGCCTGCGGGGTCCCTGGGCCTTCCCAGTGGCAGGCCGGCCCGGCCAGGACTCACCCACCAGGTCTCCCAGACCCCGCCCCTTCTTCTGTCCAACTTTGTCTGTCTAGTCTCATGCTGTGGGGTAGTGCTCTCCACTTGCTATTACATCACAAATCCTCTAGAAAGCTAATAAAAACAACAAGTGCCAACAGGAATTCTAAAAGCTGTTCCTCACTGCATAAGGTATTAATAGGTTTGCTGGTCAAATGATTTGAAGAAATACCAAAGACTAGGTCCCCGTCCTTGGAGGACACAACTTAGCCCATTAATGGTTCTGAGGAGCCCCAGAAGAAGAAACTATACGCAGTTTCCCATAACAGCTAACCAGACTGTGTGCACTGCGGAAGACTTTTCCCTGGTAATCATTCATTCCACCCGCGAGAAAAGCTTTCCCCGCACAGTATTTTAAGAAGCACTGTCTGACTCCCCAACCGTGATTCCCGGCGATGCCGCCCGAGGCACCGGCAGGCTCCCTGCAGACTGAGATGCGCTGGCCCAAGTCCGGGAAGTCTGTAAGCACTACTTCTGAGAACCAGCTCTAAAGGCTGGAACGGGCTGGGAATAACATTGATTTGAGGAGAATTCAAATCCAATATCTAAACTTCTGCAGCGCTACTCAGTTTACAAGCCATTTTAAAATACAGGGTGGGACAAATGTAAGTTCACAGTTGTAAGGATACAAAACAGAGAGTTTATCCTTGTATTAGTACTTATTGATTATTGTATTATTTTCCATACGAACAACTGTAAGTCTATTTTGCCCCATCCTGTATATGAACTCATTCAAAAATGTCATCTCAGTTTATCTCTAAAAAAGGCGTTAGAAGCAGTCAGGATATGGTTATCTCTTTTTACACGTGTCCAAATCAAGGCTCAGAGAGGTGAAAGGACCCCCCTAGTCCCAGCCAGGAAGCCTCAGAGCAGAGATTCAACGCAGACTCTGGCTGGACTCCTTGGCCAGGGCTGCACCCTAGAGACCGGGAGAAGGAAAACATGGGGGAGGAGGGAGAGCCGGGAAAAAGGAAGCAGGAGGGCAAGTGCAAGCGATTCTGTGGCCCACCCACTCTGCTCCTGAGCATCATGTCCACACGTCTGCCTACCTCAGTCACTGTCGTTTCACCAACTGCACTGCTCTTCTTTCTGGAAACCTGCAGCCCAAGAAAGCAAAAGCCAAAACTCAAGACCTGCCCATTCTGGGCCATGTCTGAGGACTGGAGGTACCACGTGGGAGAGCCAGAGGCGGCCTCCATGGACCTCCTCCTCCTGCACCATCCCCCCCGGCAGCTGGCAGTGAGATCACGCCTCCAATGCACAGTTAGCTCCAAAGCACCCCAGCTTCTCCCCTCCCCTCCTTTACAGGGTTCCCCTGCCTCCCGTTAGTCTTGGCCAGCGGACACCAGCCCCACCGGACTGTGTGACTCCAATCCTTCAGACCCAGTGTCTCTAATTCAAGTGTTAGGTGTCTACTTCTGAGTCACCTTCAGTCTTCTTAGAAGCCCAGAGAGGAGGAAAAGAGAGAAGGGAAAAGAGGAGCAGGAGACAGAAAATGGGACGCAGCAATTACCCGTGGGCTGGACTCGTCCTCCCCTTTGGGCCCGAGGGCGTTGGCAGGACTTCGCACACTCCCCACACTCCGTGCGGTCATCTTCCCCACATGCTCATGAATCAGCTGTCACAAGGCCTGAGTGGCCCTTCTCTCTTCAGCAGTCACCGGAATGCTCTCTCGTGGGGACAAACTGTCACGAAGACAGAAAAGGCACCGCAGATGTGGAAATTCTGACCTGCGATATCCCTGAACAGAAAGCACCACTGGCCACGGGCGCTGCTGGGCTTGGGCGCCCGCCTGGAAACTTCCATTCCGGCGGGGAGGAGAGGTTTCCCAAGAAACCTCATCTTTCTTGTGTTAGCAACAGCCTGCTTTTCTCTCCAGGTTCTTTTGACGAGAACCTTGGGTTCCCTTCCCAAAAAGTCAGAGTCAGGACAGCGAGAAAAGATTTTGGAACGTTATCGGCGTGGCTGAAGCTCTCATTTTTAGGAAGCAGGGAACGACTGTTTCTTTGGGGCAATGAGACACTGTCCTAGGCAGTAGTTAAGGAGACGGTATGTCTCAGTGGAGGAGTCAGATGCCTCCATTAATCAAAAATAATCTAAAGTTAGTCATGGGGGAAATTATTAGTTCATTTTCCCCCTTTCCACTGCAAGCTAAAAAAAAAAAATCTCTATACCAAATTTCCATTCCCTCTCACATCCTAGTATGTCTATTTCGCACAATGGGAAAAAAATGTGATTTGAAGTCAAAGAGACACACCATTTTTATATTATTTATTTGTCAGTTGAATGGGTGGGGCTAATGACATAATTATGACAGAAGAGCTGCAGATTTTTTGGGTTTTGGTTTTCCTTCCCCCCCTCAAGTATTATAAGGAATTGCATTGATTTGCTCAGGCTGCCATAACAAAATATCATAGGCTGATTGGTTTAAGCAACAGAAATTAATTTCTTGCACTTCCGGAGGCTTGGAGTCCAAGATCAAGGTGTCAGAGCGTTGCTTTGTCTGCAGCCTCTCTCCTCGGCTTGTACACAGTCATCTTCTCCCTGTGTCGTCACACGGTCGTCCCCGAGTGTGCGTCTGCGTCCTCATTTGTTCTTCTCAGAAGGACACAGATCACACTGGATTACAGCCCACTCCAGGGACCTCATTTTCACCTAATCACCTTTGAGAGGTCCGATCTCCAAATACAATCACATTCTGAGATACTGAGGGGTTCCAACGTCACCATAGGAATCTGAGGGTCCCAATTCAGCCCCGAGCAGGAGTCACGGGTCAGAGGAAGTCTCGCGGGCGACAGCACGATAGAGTAGAAGTTACATGAGGGATGGCAGGAACAACGAGATGAGAGTTTCCAGGAACTGGCTTTCAGCCTCAATGTGGTTATTTACCTGCTAAAGGACCTCGGTCGACGTTCTTACCCCCTCGGGCTGCCTGCTCTCTCCGAGGCAACGGCAGAGAGAGAAGATGATTCCGAGGAACCTCAGGAGGGACAGAAGCAGTGACACGCTGCTCGGATTCTTTGGTGCCCTGGGGGAGGCGCCTGCAGCTCATCCCAACGTTCCACGAGGAAGCGGTCCCCGTTCCTTCCCAGTGAACCCCAGAGGAATGTCAGCGCGGGGCTTCCTGTGAACGTCCCATCACGGTCGACAAAGTGTGCCACAAAGTGTGCAAAATCAGACTTTACACACCCTGGGGGGGCTCCAGAACGACCAACGGCATGGCATGCCCTGAAGGCTATAGGAAAGTGAATTTTCATTTACCTTGAACTTTAAAAATAAGTCAGGGGAAGTGAAACACACACGCTGTGATGGGAAACAGTGGCTTCAAGGAGATCCATATATAAATATATAAATGTATATACATTCCATTGAAATGCATGCCTCTAAATCCCTACGGAGCTTGAAACACTGCTGAGGAGTGAGTGCGTGCAGCTCTGAGCTGGGCCCACCTTCCCCTCCGAAAGGGCCGCCCCCTCCCTGGGTGGGGCTTACATCGGAAGTGAGTGCCTCGGAGAGCCCAGAGACCTGTCCCCCCACCACCTCTGCTGACCTTCACATCAACCTCGGAGACAGGCTTCACAACTAAGTCATGTCCGGATCAGAAAACAAAACCCATTTACAGGAACAAGTATAAAGGACAATGGACAAAAAACAAAACAAAGCAAAACAAGGGGGGATAGGAATGGGAGGGAGGTGGGGAGGGCTGGGGGGGTGGGCTGGGATGGGAGTAAAAGGCAGAAAACTAAACTTGGACAACAATTAAAATTTAAAAAATTAAAAAGGAAAGAAAACAAAACCCAAGCCCTGTGACCACTACAACCTCGCTGCCCTGTAGGGCAGGAGGCGACCCCAGGGTCTCAGCACTGTGCGAGGGTCAAGACCTTGACGTTCCACGAAGAGGAAGCCGGACTTCAGTGCCGGCAACCTCCCGGCTTTCCCGGCGGCAGCGGCGGCGGCGGCGGCTCCCTACTCGGGCTGTCTATCTGGCAATGCTCCGTGTTCCGGTCCTCGCCTTGTTCTGCCTATTTACAAACGTTTGCTGAATTCTCCCAGCATTCCAGGCACTATGCTGGGCACCGTGATAGAAATAAGGAGAGAGCCAGACGTATGTACGCATTTCGAGGATCTCACAGTGCTGGACAGACAAGCCAGCAGATCCCTGATCGGTCCCATGAACGCTGCCTGAGCGGGCCCTGGAAGCTGTCAGAGCGCAGAGAAGGCTGGAGGGTGCGGAGGGGTCGGAGGCTGGAGGTGGGGCGGGGGACCACGGCAGCCAGCGAGGGGTGGGATTGGAGCCCAGACCTGAAGGCCCACTGAGGCGGACTGAGGAGGGGGACAGGGGATCCAGGTCACAGTTTGGAAACATCAGGTCATTTGGGGGCAGCTAAGGGTTGATCTAAATGTAAGGATCTGGGAGAAGGTAAGTCATGAGCTAAATTTAGTGGAGCCCCAAGTACTACGCTGAGGAACTTACACTGAACTGTGATGGTCAGGGCACCAAATTGGACCCCCACGGCTGCTCATCCTCGTGGACGGCCTTAGAGAAATGAACTGCCCCATGCATCCATCTCCTCAGCATGAAATGAGAATTAGGATACATCTGTCTCACAGAGCGGCTATGGAGACTTGCAGGAGGTCATTAATGAAAAATCTATAGCACTTGGGGTTTTAAGAAATACCATTTATTACCATTCTCATGATCATCATTCTCGTTATTTAAGGGGTGACGTGTCAAGTTTTGCATTTAGAGACTCTGGGTATTCTCTGCTCGGCCCACCGTATCCGTTTTCTTTCTTTCCCTGCCCTGCTCTGTCCTGGGAGGCTGACCCCCATGACTGCACCCCAGGCCCCCTTGCCCACTGGCTTCTCGAGGATCCAGCCAATAGGAAGCACAAGCCGGAGTTTGCAGAACCGAGGAGAGAGAGGTGGTTGGGGCATTTCTTGGCTCAGGGCTCCCTGACTCAGGGCAGCCGTTCTGGCCGCATCTGTGAATCTCTGCATCTTGGATGGGCTTCCCTGAAAGCAAACCCAAGGCAAGGACTTGGGTCTCCGAGACTTATTGGGAAGGTGATTCCAGAGCTGGAGGGGCAGGGAGGGTCTGACAGGGGAGGGAGAGACACAGAGGATGGGACCGAGGTCACCACGATCACCACGATCACCACGAGTTACTGTCCTGTGCCCCCGCAGGGCCACTGGGTAGGGATCAGAATGCCTCTGGGGGTTTCTGTCGGAGGGTGGCGGTTTCACCACTGTCCACCCTGCTTCCCAGCTGTCCTTTCCAGCAAGCCAAGCAGGTGTGGCTTTTGAGACGGCCTTAGAGATAAACGAGTAGGACACTTGCCTCCCTTCCGTGGAAAACTGTCGGAATGATTTCTGCAGCGGCAGCCGAAACCACGGGGAGGATGAGGGGATGTGACAGGGACACAGAAGCGTTCTCTGTATACGCCACACTCCGGGGTTATGCTCTTCTTCGGCACCTCCCTTCTTTGTTGTTGTTCTTTTTTTCTTTTTAGGCCTAGAAGAGGCCTTCCCCTTCCTCACCTCTCCCCATGCTAATCTCTGCCCATAACTCTGTCCGTGCCCTTGGCCCTGACTTCCCTTCTGTAAATACCTCCTTCATGAAAGTCATTCCATCGAACCCGCTGAGTGGGAGTCTGTTTCCTGCCTGGACCCCACAGACACAGTCTTCTGGCTGCAAAACTAAGGTCGCCAGGATGTGAGAGGGCCATTGGGGGGGGGGCGGTCACTTAGGTCGTTGAAGGTGACAAAGGCATGCAGTGACTAAGGCAGAGGGAGAGGGACTGGACGGGACCTGACTCATAGGCTCCCCACACCTGTCAGAGGGCGGGCTCTACCCTAGAACCCACGCCTGCCCATCGCGCCTAACAAGGCCTCTCTCCTGGCGATGTGAGCGCTAACAGGGGCCACGCAGAACGCTGACAGCAGAGCACACCTCTCAGAGTGGGTTCTCAGAAATGACAGAAACGGGAGCAGGGACACCTTGGGTGTGGGGACAGCACCACGCTCCTCTCTGGGTCCTCTCTCCTCAGCCTCAGGACGGCCAGCCTCCCACCGTGTGCACCTGCAGGCAGACAGTCAATGCCCACTAAGTAAATCCCTGCCTCGTGTGGCCGCCATTCCCATGTCTGTCACGCGCTGTCTTACCATACACGGTTGGCGTTATGAACTGAACGTCTGTGTCCCCCAAGCTCCTATGCTGACGTCTTAACCTGCAGCGAGACCGTACCTGGAGGCGGGGCATTGGGCTGTCATTAGGTGTACATGAGCGCGTGAGGTTGGGGCCCCCATCACGGGGCCAGTGCCTTTAAAGGAAGAAGCAGCAGACCACAGCGCTCTCTCCCTCCCTGATGCAGCTGCAGCCAGGGACCCCCTGAAGCCACAGAAGTTGGGGGGTGGGAGTCCTCCCCCAGAGCCTTCAGGAAGCAGTTGCAGACTTGCCATCTCCAGAACCCTGAAGGAATAAATTCCTGTTGTTTTAAGCCCCCCAGCCTTGTGCTAATTTACTACAGCGCCTGCAGGCACTAACACACTAGGGAAAGACAGTGCATTCAAAACCAGGTGAGAGTTAGGCTACAGACTTTAGGCTGGATTTCCCTTTTCATCAACCAACATTTTCTGGGAAAGCAATGGTTATTCCCTGAGATTTCCTCCATGGGTAAGGAACTGACCATTCAAGTCTCCCCAAGGGGGTAAGAAAGAATCAAGTTGCTTTTTCTCGTTCTCTTTCAAACTGTGCTCACTTTATAAACTGGTTTCACTTAACTCCTCCAAGGAATTCGTTCTAGAAGTGCCAGCGCCTGCCTTGCCACTGGCCCCGCTGCCTCTGCGCTGGTAGCTGTGCCCAAGGCCAGGAGCCACACCCGTGACTCCATCCGGTCACTTTCCGGCAGCCCCGACCCGCAGTGCAGGGCTGTGGCTCTGAGCCCAGGTCTGGGACCGAGTGCCAAGCTCAGCTCCAGCCTCTGGTCCCCTGCGCCTTGTCTGCAAAATGAAGATACTGACAGCCGCTCCCCCACGGAGCTGCGTGGCGGCACACAGCGGGTTATGCAGCTGAGTGAGTGGCTATCTCTGCCCTAGTCCCCAGGGCCCCGCGGGACTATGAAATGCTGAGAAAGCACAGCCCCACGTTTCCCCTCTGTTCTAGTAGCTGGTCCTCAACAAAGCGATGGGGGGATCTTGTGCTTATTTTCTCATCACTCCACTTACAGAAAACACAAGCTGTTTCCTTACCACTAATAATAGTTGCTCTGTGTAGGAAGGAGGGGGGATGGAAACAGAAAGTCTGCTAAGAGCCTTGACATGAACCTCCTAAGCGGCGACTGGTGCTGGGCAGATGCACAGAAGCGTGAGCCACACCTCGGGGTGCAGAGTGTTCTCAGGTGAGACGGGGACACCGTGCCAACGGGACAGTTAACAGACAAGTCAGGGCTGCGTGTCAGGCCGACCTAAGCCAGCTGAGAGAGAGGCTGCATGCAGGCAGAAGTGGCCTCGAGGCCGCGTCCTGGCCGTGACGTGTCCCCCCGACTCCAGGAAACCGAGAATGTCCTGATTTGGGTTTCTTCTCTCCCGGAGGATGTTGATCCTGGGCGTGCCGGGTCGTGATGTCTGACGCACATCTTTTTGGCTGGCGGTCATCAAATTTTCAAAACCCATGACTCAAACCTTGACCAGCTTTGATAAAGCATGGGTGTTTCCTCCTGACAGAGCGCCCTTCTCACAGCCACGGCCGCCAGTGGGGAGCTCCTTTGAGGCTCCAGGGGATGGGCAGCTTGGAGAAGCATTCGCCTTCACCTCCCTGGAAGGGATCTGCTGCAGCACCAGTGAGCTGTTCACATTGCAGGGGGCGGGGCCTGTGGGGGGTGGTTGTGGGGAGAAGCTAGTCCTGCCACGTGCCCCCTCGAGTCTCCCCTGCCTTCCCCAGGAAAGATCTGTGCTCTCTAGCATTAATTTAGCCATGGGGACCTCATTATGGACCGGAAGTGCTCTCCCCAGAGGAAATGGAAGTGTTTTGCCTGGCAGCCTGCCCTAGCATTCAGCAGGAGGAGGGAGTGGTCCTCGCTGGCAGCACCACGTTTTGCCCTCAGCTGGCCCTTCAGGGCGCAGGCACTCGTCCCCCAGCTGCAGGGACTGTTGGCTCCTACAGCCCACAGCCCAGTCCCCTCTGCAGGAATTGCCTTCTGCCAAGGGAAGTGGCCTCTGCTCTGGGGGGACCTGCATCCAAAGACTAGGAGACAATGCCCCCGCCCTGGCCTCAGCCGGGACAGCTCTGCAGGGCCATCCAGCTCCGGAGCTCCCCGCGGGGCCGGCTGAGGCCTCTGTCACAGCGACATCACAGCTCAGCTTCTCCTTTTGCCCCCTCCAGCTCCCTACCCCCTCCAATAGGAGCTTCTTGCCCAGCCTATCTTTATGGGAGCAAAATCCTTCTCAGAAATAGCCCCAGCTGACTTTCCACATCTTACTGGCCATAACTAAGTATATGCTTGACACTAAACCAACCACTGGTAAGTGGATTAGGATTATGTACTTGACTGACACCAATCGGAGTGTACCTTTCCCCTATTCCCCTAGCCCCAGAGTTGGGGATGGGCTTTTTTTTTCCTGAACGTGCTGCCCAAAGAAGCAAGGAGCATGGCCCTGGGTCGATACTCGACAGTATCTGCCATAGTTCCTTGGGGTCCAAAGTCACCTTACAGTTTATGTAACCTAATTACTTTTTGAATAACCAAAGTTGCAATCTTTTGTTTAAATAAATGGGAACATTATTTTTTAAAAATATTAGAAAGTTTATTCTTTAAATTATTCTTTTTTTATTGATTTCAATGTGGTTTTTTTAAAGATTTTATTTATTTATCTTTAGACAGGGAAGGAAGGGAGATAGAGAGAGAGAGAGAAACATCAATGTGCGGTTGCTGGGGGTTATAGCCTGCAACCCAGGCATGTACCCTGACCGGGAATCGAACCTGCAACACTTTGGTTCACAGCCTGCACTCAATCCACTGAGCTACACCAGCCAGGGCTAAATTATTCTTTATAATTATAATATAATTCTAAAGTTTTCTCTGTGTTGCTTGGATCATCTAGAATAAGTGGACTTTCTCTGCCAAAAGGGACCCTTCCAATCATTGAAAAGCTGTTTCTCCAGGTTAAACACATCCAGTCCTTTCTCGGTCCCCATCACACGGTTTTGAAAAGTTGCGCTATGTTAGCCATTCTATTCCAAATGTCCTCCAGATGTTTATGCCTGACGCCCACCAAATCCATGCCTCTGCGGTGGTTTACATGCCAATGTAAAGCAAAATCCAACTATCGCTTCCCTTGTTCTCATCTAATTTCATCTATTTTTAGTTACACGAGTGATATGTCTTTACCGGGGAAAAACTTTTAATAATTCTAGTGAGCTTTTAAAGGTCACTACGAGATATTATCCTCCTTTACACATCTTCTTCCCCAGTCAGCCCCGAACCTACCCATGTCTCCTGTTTCATCCTCAACTCTCCACTAACGCCACCCCTCTTCAGAGCCAGCTGCCTAAAAAGCCCATAGAAGGTCATGTAATAGATGTGTTTCCGGAAAGAGAGTTAACCCCAGATTCGGGAATATTCTATGAAAGCTGTGGATTTTTACATTCAATGAATTTGTTCTCCTTTTGGCAGTTTTCGAACTATCTTCCTTGGTTTCTATTCTATTTTTCTATTAATGTCGTCCAAGATCACGTTGGTTTTTTGGGGCGTGACTCTTTTTAAGGTCCCCTCATCACATGTGCATGATTTATTGTGAGCTTGTAATTGGGAACAAGTACTTATGCGTGCTGCTGCTCAGCCAAGTCCCCTCCTTCTTGTAGAATTTGTTCAGCTGGCGCTGGGGGCCAGGTGCAGGGCATCCCATTTGTGCCAATACACTTTCATCTTCTTGGCTTTGACCCACTGCCCTAACAAAAAGGTCTTTGGATGCTGATTCTCTCATTTAACAAATTCGGTATCTCTCTCTCTCAACACAGTCTAGCAACTGCTGTTAAGAATGCTCTGTAAATGTCAGACAGTAATATGTGACTCATGTCTGCTGCCAGGAATGTCAGACAATTTCACATGATATTTGTAGCTAAGCCTTTCAAATGCATGACCAAAGAGGGCTGCTTTTTTTTTTTTGCATCTTCCTCTCCATTTTGCGTTAAGTGTGCCCAGTGAAAACTGGCAAGGAATTTAAAGAAAGATGGCTTTGCAGGAATTTGGAAAAGGTGGGATTGCCACAGTTCCAGGTGCCCAGGAGGCTGGCCTATGCGGGTTGCCTGCCTGTCCCCCACACTGCCTTCTGTGAAGGGTTTGTCTCCAGTGGCTTTGCATCGGCCTCGAGACCAAGTTCAGGTGCCTCTCTCCAGACCCTGTGGTCTTTACTTTCCTGCTTTCCTTACCTCAAGAGACCCATAATAAGCTTATTAATGGTGCCCAAACATATCAGGTCCCAATCTCAGGAACTTGTAAATATCAATGTACATGGTGAAAAAAAAGGGGGGATCTTTGCAGATTTGATCAAGTTGAAGATGTTGAGGTGTGGACATTATCCTGTGTGACATTATCCTATGTAATCACATTGCGTTAAGTATCCTTCCAAGAGGGAAACAGAAGAAGATTTCACTACACAAAGACACAAGAGCGGGGGACAATGTGATCATAGAGGCCGAGACTGGAGTGAGGTGGCCACAAGCCAAAAAAATGCTGGCAGCCACCAGAAATCATAAGAGGCAAAGAACAGACCCCCCTTAGAACTCCTGGAGGGAACATGACCCTGCCGACCTCCTGATTTTAGCCCAGTGACACTGTCTGAACTTCTGGCTTCCAGAACAGTGGAAGAATACATTTCTGTTGTTTAAGCCACTAAGTTTGGGGTGATCTGTTACAGCAGCTCTAGGAAACCAGCACAGGCCCTTAGGACACCCTGGGAAACGCCCTAGTCCCACCCCTGTTCTCCCCACCACAGGTCCATCAGAGCTCCTCCTCTGTCCCCCACCTTTGCTTCATATTCGCCTTTATTTTCATTGTCCTATCTTTTGCTCACAGATATTTTTCACGCTCTTCAAGTTACCAGCGCACCTCTTCACTGCTCCTCTCCTGCTTTATCGAGAAGAGTAGAGCTGCAAGACGTGGGCTCCCTCGGCCGGCTCCCTCCATGGCTTTTGATTAGCACCAGGAGCTACTCCTGGAAGAGAACTGGCCCTAGCACAACTCCAGGGGGCGAGCATGCGTGCGTGTGCATATGCACAGGTGCACACAGGAACATTCCTCTGTTCTCCCTGCTGGAATTTTACCTTATGTACCTCATTTGCCTTCTGGATCACTCTGGCTAAAAGTCTTTTTTTTTGTTTGTTTGTTTCTCTTTCACTTTCTTCTTCCTGAAACCATGAAGCTCCTCATTTGTTCTCATGAAGGCATGCCTTCCTGTGCATCTCTTGTCTTGTAACATCTCTCATCGTGCTTCTGAGGGCACCTCCTACTTTCCCCCAAAGGGCAACACAGGGCTGTGTATAATCTTTCTAAAGGTTTCATGCAACTGGAATGGACAGTTACATCATAATTTCCCAGAGCACAACTTAATATTAAATAACTATCAGTCATGCCTCTTTTTAAAAGATCCGCGGTCAAGCCCGCCAATCAAGGATTTCCGCAGGGTGGCCCTGCAGGCAGAGTCTGGGCCTTTCCCACCTCCCTGCGTTCCTCCCCCACTGCCCCTCGGCAGTCTCTGAGCAGAATTTCTTACGCTCGGCTGTTCAGCCAAAAAACCGAACGACCTCCAGCCCCTTCCTAGGCCTGGGCTCCAGCACGTTAACGTCGCTAATAGTCAAATGCTTTGCTGAGCAGGCCGTTCAATCCAGGACTCCACCCTCACGCACCAGAGCACACGTCAGAAATTACAGTGCACTCTTCTGTTTGTCCACAGACCACCTCAAATCTCTGGGCTGGAGTGGCCTCTCCCCAGCCCACTCCCCCCACCCCCCACCGCACCCCACTGCAAAAAGAGGCAGAAGGAAGTGCATGTTTGCCCTTTGCAGCACCACCTCCGCCTGACTAATGAAGATGGGCTGTTTGGGGGTCCGTCTTCGGGGGCTGGGTTTACTTTGTGGGGAGATAATGGCCCCTGGGACAATCCCATTCTTTCTTAATCTGAGTGGGCTGGTTTTCTGGGAGGTTTAATCAGAGGAAAAGGAAATGAGTTAATGCAACAGTAAACCGCTCACCCTGCCCCCCACAGCCCCAGATTCTTAGGTTTTTGAGTCATCTGTGCAAGACTTTCATTCACTTGCCAGGAAGCAGGGAATGGGGAGAAAGGGGTGCACTGGCTCCCTGGGGCTGCTGTGACCAAGCACCGCAGACTGGGTGGTTTAGGACAACAGAAACACATTGCCCCCATTCCAGAGGTCACAAGTACGACAGCGAGATGTCACAAGGCCGATTCCTTCCGTGGCCCAGACAGAGAATCCGCTCCAAGCCTGTCTCCCAGCTCCCGCCGGATCACCGGAAGTCCTCAGGGTTCCCGGGTCTGCTGAGGCATCATTCAACCTCAGTCCCACCTTCACGTGTCCTTTCCCCTGAGTGCACATCCGTTCCAAATTTCCCTCCTCTTATAAGGACCCAAGTCTTGGATGTAAGGCCCACCCTAACTCAGCATGATCTCAGCTTAACTAATAACATCTGCAAAGTCCCTATTTCCAAACAGACCCCCATGTCCATTCCGATATTCTGGGTGGACATGAATTTGGGGCTTGGGGGACATTATTCAACCCAGTACAGAAGGAAAACTGGGTGTAGACATGGCTGGGGGAAGCAGAGCCCTCTCTTCTTTTCCATCCACTGGTGTTCATTTTGAACAGGCATTTAAAAGCAGCGTAGCAGAGTGGTTTAGACTCCAGGCTCTGAGTCACGGCCATTGCGTGCACATCACCCTGCCTTCCCTTTGCGTGGGTTTCTTCCCTTTCTCTGCTTCTGTCTCCTCACCTATAAAGTGCGGATGGTAACAGCCCTTACTTCAAAGGCTTCCTGTGGAGGTCATGTGCATTAGTCAATGTAGAGTCCTTGGAACAGTTTCTGGCACACGTTTTGTGCTCAATAAATGTTACCAGCTGCCTATATTTTTTGAGTGCTTTTTGCTTATAAAAGCCATTAGAGGCAAATAATAATAATAATAATAATAATAATAATAATAATAATAATAATGACTTAGGCAAAGCTTTTGCCCCTTAGGTACATGCCATCTAATAGTGTAGACTTTAGGAAAATAAGTAATACAAATTTGTATATGTTAAGGCTGAGTGGTGGGCAGCTCTGTTAGTCATTGAGAATGAAGACAGCCCGTGTCTTATACCCCCTCAGGGGACAGTTCGTGGAAGCTCTTTCTTCAAGGAGCAATACTCTCGGGCCTCTCCAGGACACTCACACAGTATAGGACATTTGTTGAGGGACAGGTGCTTCCCCCACAGACCATGTCCAGCAATCCTCACAACGGCCTCGTGAAGCAGGTGGTGCTGTTCCATTTTACAACTGGAGAAAAACGAGTCAGAGAGGTTGCAAAGCGATTTCTCCGAGGTCACCAGCAGATCCAGGTCTCAAATCCAGTGCCCTTCCCCCGACGCAGCAGACCGTTCAGCTGGTCCCACCTTGGGCCAATCCACGGAATCGCTGCCTTCAAGGCGAAGACACCCCTGGGCTTCAGGAACGATGCATCTCCTGTTGATGACAATGATGGCAGGGACGGTGACGATGATGTCATGCCTTGGTTTGTGCTCCTCTCGGATGTTAAAAATGGTTTGGAAAGCGTTGTGAAAACTTGAAAAATGTGTTTCAAACTGCACTTGGCTGCTCATCCTGTTATTTAATAAAAAAGTGTCATATTAAATAAACCAGTTAGTGCTGAGTGCATCCTGGCAGTGAGAAAAGGAATTGTTCATCACTTTACCTGCTTTTAGACCCTGAAGCCTTGCTTGGAAGGTCAAATACAAAGGATCTGGAACATCAGATTATTGTCCCAAGAAACTGCCTTCAGATCTGAGGACCAATACTCCTTAAAATTTTAAGTTCCTCTGTATTCAGCCTTTCTAATAATTTATGAGCTATAAACTAGCTTTTAAAAGCACAAGGGACACTGCCCTTTAGAAAGGAAGGTGGTGCCTGGCTGGTGTGGCTCAGCTGGTCGGGTATCATCCCACAAAGTGAAGGTCGGGGTGCATCCGAGAGGCAACCGATTGATGTTTCTCTCCTTTTCTTCCTTCCTCCCTTCCCTTCTCTCTCTCTAAAAAAAAGGGAGAGTTGTTTTGTAAATATAAGAAACTTCCAGAATCTACTAACCCTAACTACATAACTTCAAGTTCCAATTTCTTCACATTGGCAATTATGTACATTTCCCTTTATTTATGTAAATAATAATAATATCCACTTCTTAGATATTAAATAATAGATTAAATACAGCAAGGTAAAGACACCACTGCTTGACCCCTGATTAGTGCTCAATCAAATGTTAGATTTTATTGTAAGTCGTGGGAATGGCAATTGTGGTGTACTGGTTAAAGTTTTCCTATGGAACCACAAAGAACCCCCAAAGCCAAAGCAATCTGGAGAAATAAGAACAAGGCCAGAGGCATCACACTTCCTGACTTCAGACTATATTATAAAGCTACAGTAATCAAAGCGATTTGGTACCAGAATAAAAACAACACATAGACCAATGGAAGAGAATCAATAGCCCAGAAACAAACCTTTGAATATATGGTCAACTAATATTTGACAAGGGAGCCAATGTTGTCCTCGTGGAGAAAAGACAGTCTCTTTAACAAGTGGTGCTAGGCAAATTGGATATTCATATACAAATAAATACAAGACCTTTACCTTACACTACTCACAAAAATTAATTTGAAGTGGATTTAAGACTTCTGAAACCACAAAATTGCTAGAAAGAAAACAGGGAAAGAAACTCTTTGACACCAGTCCTGGCAATGACTTTTTGGATATAATACCTGAAGCACAGGTAACAGAAGTAAGAAGCAGCAAGTAGAACCATCATAGTAAAAAGATCTGCACAGCGAAAGAAACAACACAATGAAAAGGCAACCTATGGCATAGGAGAACATATTTGCAACCCACCTATCTGACAAGGAATTCATACCACTCAGTAGGTTCTCCAAGTGTCTTGAAGGGGCCAGGGTGTCTCCTCTCTCCATCCCCTTTGCTGCCACCTGCACTGTCCCAGGAACAAGTTGCCTTGGCAACTTGGGAGCAACGGCTGTCGACCTCAGGACGTCTGCACCCAGCAGAGCTCTACCTGGCTCCACCCCTTCCTGGCTACCCCTTCTCGGCCTGTGGTTTGCCGAGCTGACTTGAGGAATTACTTGGTTAAAGACTTGGGAGAACCCAAAACAGGGCAGCAGAAAAGGATGTGAGAAGAAAACTCCCCAAACAAGCCTTTCGGCCCCTGAGGTTGGTTACCACCTCCCACCATGTGCACAGGGGCACGGCCTCCCGACGAGACACTGGCAGAAGACCGCCCACATTGAGACGTCGTTTCCAGGGCATCTGGGCCTGCGCTCGGGGAGACCGGCCTCGGGAGCAGTGCTCTTCTCCCGGACACTCTGGTCGCGCCAGCGACAACCCCCATTCCTCTCCTGTGCCAGCTTTGGAATGAACCATCTCTTAGGGAATTCAGCTGTGTGCAATTTGTGATCCACGGGCATGTTTTCATGAACTTTAAATAATGAGTTTTACAACACCAGTGTAAGAAACCGAGTGAGAAATCTCTGCCCAAGCCTTTCATCAACAGCAATTAACAACCATCAGCCAAGCTGGCTGCGTGATTTACTGGGTCTCAGGACCCGATCCGTCCCTCCCCTCTGGGCTTGCCCAGCGAATGCTGGTCCTCTGCAGAGTCTCTTCATCCGCCCCCCCCCCCACCCCCTGGGAATTCAGCCTGCCGGTTAAGTCCAACCAAAGAAAGGACAGCTCTATTCTCACTAACCTCAAATGGGTAGTTGCACTGTCTTCAATTATAAAGGTTGACAACAAACCATTTATATTTTTGCCTATTTATATTTTTGCCTTTTTAAAAAAAATTTATTTATTTATTTTTAGAGAGGGAAGGGAGGGAGATAGAAACATCAATGTGTGGTTGCTGGGGGTCATGGCCTGCAACCCAGACATGTGCCCTGACTGTGATTCGAACCTGCGACACTTTGGTTCACAGCCTGCGCTCAATCCACTGAGCTACGCCAGCCAGGGCTTATTTTTGCCTTTTTTTTTTACCAGTGAAAAACCAAAGCTATTTTCCTATCGAGCGATTGCCATTGCACGTAGGTCGAAACAGCGTTTACTAACATCACTCCCTCTAAAACAAGACAATCAACAGACCCACCACTAAGATCTTTGTCAATGCATTAGCCCAAAAGCACATAATCCACAAATTTGTCTTTTAAGACTGTGGGTAACTGTATTTCAACATAACTGAGGTCTGCTGTGTAAACCAATGGCATGTGTCGTGTGCCTTTAAAAACATTACCCTGAGAAAGGGCCCGTCGGCTCCCCCAGGCTGCCAGGGGTTCCAGGGCACAAGGGAAGTCCCTGCAGCAGGGCCTTCTGGGGCCGCCCGTCCCTGGTCCTCCGACCATGCACCCACAGCTGACCTCTCCTCTCCCATCCTCGCGTGCACCGTCTTTCTGTATTTTTCTTAGTTGCACCCACTTCTTCCCCACCCTCAGGCAGTATCCCCAGCCCCATTTCAAAGAACTCTTCCTAAAACACAAACAGAAAGTACAGGCATTGCTGAGCAAGCATGTAAAACGTGTCTCCTTGCAGGGTTGCGGGAATGCTCATTTGGAGCCCTCTACTACCAAAAACGCCTCCCAAGTGCAAAGGAATGAAGCCGAGCCGATGGGGTCATCCGAGGGCAGCGGGCAGCACCTCCTCCGCGCGCTCTGCGGTCAGGCCCCCTCCGGACAGGGAGCCAGGCAGCCTCAGGCAGCCGCAGAGCAGCTGGCGCGCCTTAATTGCTGCACTCCGGCACCATCCTGGGTTTAAGCACTTGTGGGAGGACTTGAGATGAATTTCCCGCAGGAGTTCCCTGGACCATTAATTTCTCAAATGACACCTTACCAGATGAAAAGAGTCGATGCACAGAAACGTAGCACCTGATGGTCAGTGAGTGGCTGGCCCATCAGCAAAGGCGTCTCTGGCTCCCTGGGGCCATAATTCTTAAAGAGGCTCCTTGGCATTACAATGAAGTTCTTGGATATTTATTTCCAACTTGCATTTTTCCCCCTTCTTTCTTTCCCTTTTCCATACACCTTCCATGGGCTGTCTCTGACATTGTAATTCAGGGGTTTTTCTTGAAAGACTTCGCCTTCACTGGCATTTTGTTCTCTGTTTCAGAAAAGAAGTGAGTTTGGGGAGAGGTCTAGGCCTGAACTTTGTGGACTGGAGAACAGGAGCAACTAGACTAAAAGCCTAGGGACATAAAACACAATAACAGTCATGATGCGCTCTGGGGGATTTGCAGGGGGGCGTGTCTGGTAGCACCGAGGGCTGGAGACCAGCCCCTAAACTGTTCCCAAGGGTGCGGCCTGGCAGGGTGGGGCCCTGAGCTGGCCCAGACTGGCGCTGCCTCTGCCAGCAGTGAGCCTCAGCCTGAAGAGCAAGCAGATCTGAGTTTTTCTTTGCACGCTGTAACGACAGAATGGGACGCTGTAGGGACAGACAGACAACGCTGGACAGAAGCCATAAGCCGCTGTGTGCTTGTATGAGGATCATCGACCAGAGTACGAGAATCAAGCCCTGCTCCCGTCCCTGTCCTTGTCCGTGGGAGGCCTCAGCCAGTCTCGGCCTCTTTTATATGAAAAGGAAAATATCTGTGGTTAGTACGAGACTGCAAGAACATAACAGAAGTGAAAAGGAAAAAAACCTGCCACACTAGAATTTTTCTGCCCAAATGGACTGCATTTTTATTATGCTTTGAAAAACACATTCTTCGTGTTTGGTGACCTCATTCTAAAAGCCAGTGGTTTCCAAGATTTTTTTTAATGATTTACCTCTAGCAGTCAAAGTTTGAAGGCACACAAAGATCATGATAGATTTCTTAGGAACAAGACCCCTTTCTTAGGGCTCCCATTTTTATAAGGTGGGAAGAAAGCATTCAGTGAAATTCACCTTGACTCTTAGATTCTAGCCAGTAGAGTCCAACATTTAAGCTAAGAGCCAGATTATTTGAAAACCTAATGAGGACTATGAACTTGGTCCAGCTAGTAATAGGGAGCCATTGTATGTTCTTGAGCAAGGGCGTGGCATGAAGTGCCAGTTAGGAGAGTAGAATTGGCAGGAGTGAGCAAGCTGAATTGCAGGACAAGAAACCGCAGTCAAAGCGCCTGAATAGTGACTGCAATGCTCCAGCCACAAGCAGCTTCCTCTTTCTTGCCTGAGAGCCGGGCCAGCCAAGATAAACGTCTGAAGCAGATGAATATTTTTATTTCTTACCCATGCCTCTCCTACCACCCTCTGAGCCTCCATGGAGTGGGCCCACCTGGCTCCTACACCTTAAAAGATCCCCTCCTTCTAATGTGCTCCCTACCCGCCCACCCCCATCCCAGAACTCCCCTGTTCTAGGAGCAGCTCATCCCTACTGGGCAAAGTTATACCTACTCCCTTGCCTTTAACCTAGAACTGATGGAGACCTTAGACCCCCTCCCAGAGGACTGGTCCAGTACTTGCAGAAGAGAAGCCAAGTGCACGCAAGCAGATCTGCAAATCAATGACACAGCGTGCCGTGTGACCTCAGATGGGCACGGGGGAGCACGTTCTTGGCAGGCAGCCTGGCCAGGAACTTCCTCGACAAGGTGCTGCCCCTGAGCTCATCCTGCATGTCATCGCTTCTTCCCTTCCTTTCCCAGAACTTCTGGCTCCTCTGATAGCGCACACATTCAGGGCAGGGAAGCTGTAACCAGGAGAAAGGTGGCCTCCCATCTGCCGTAATAGAAGTTGGGCTTTCCTGGGAGGGGCAGCCCTGGGCCTGGGGCTGGTTACTATAAACCCCTTTTAGCCTCACAGAAGGAAGGGGGCAAGAAGAGAGGCCAGCCAACCTCCCCCGGCCAGGAAAATCCTTGCCACCCTTTAGAACACTTTCCTCGCCAGGAAAATGAGGCCCTTTCAGCTGTAATTGTCTAGAAACCATTGAGTTTCTTAAAGCGAGCTAGCTAGGCATCGTCTCTAGGTCATTGCAGGTCACCTCCCACCACAGCTGCAGGTAAAACCGGCCAGTTCGGCTCTCCCCTCTAAGCAGGTAGCTCATGGGGCTGTGCGTCCCAGAATCCATAAACAGACTTCGGGTGTGCCCTCTGCTGACTGGTAGATCTTACCAAAAAGCAATGAAAGGCTCAGTGTCCAGTCCCGGAGGCGGTCGGTCCGTCTGGGACCCCAGAATGATGTATTTATTGATGCAGACGTATTTATGGCAAGGCTAGTGCTACGTAAGGGAGTCCTGAGTCCGAGAGGGCTCAGGTCTCAGGACTCGGAGGACCAGCTGGACAACAACCAGGCTGATCTGAAAAGTTCTCGAGAGGGACAGGGTCTCAAGCTGGGGCCGGCTCCCTGTTCTTTCTGTCTACCAGTGAGCAGTGCTCGAGGGGAGAGGGAGCTGGTGGAGAGGGGCCGTCGCAGAATTATTCTCCCCTCCAAAGCCGTTTGAACTTGCATGTCCTGCAGCAGCAGGGCACCCAGGACTCCCCTTTTCCCCACACGAGCCTCTGGGGATCGGTCTCCGTGCTCATCAGGGTGAGAAGCATCCAGCCCTGCCCGAGGCCCCCGGTCACCGCAGAGCTGCAGGAGGCCAGGTTCACCCTCGTGTGTTCCTCCGGCGTGACACCTCCTGGGAACCGATGATGGCGTGGTTGGGGGTTTTTAACGGACCCCTGAACTGTCTTCATAGCTGTCCTTGTTTGTTTTGAAAGCACCAGCATTGTCAGCAGGACCCGGAAAGGTTTTCATTTCACTCTTCAAGCAGGCCCCGCGTCTGGCCCGGCAACTTGGAGAGCAGAGCGTCTGGGAAAAAGAGAAGGAATAAAAAAAGAACTATTTTTTCCGAAAAGTTCCACTTCCTGCAGAAGGAAAAACGGTGTCGGAGTTGGAAGTCCCCCTAAGGACAGAACAGAGGCCCAGGCAGGGGGCCCATTTTGTGGGCGCGCAGGGCCCTGCCCTCGGGAGGCTCCATGCTTAGCTAACACTCAGCTGTCACTGACTTGAGATTCTTAATGAGCTTGGAAGAAAGGGCTTGCATTTTCGTTTAGTACTGGACCCCAGAAATTCTGCAGCCAGTTCTCACCAGCTGGTCTGTTCCAGAGGACAAGGAGGACCTCAGGAGACAATACTCGCTGGAAGGCTGCAAGCCAAAGCCCTCTCAGGGCATTTCAGGCTCTGGGTCAACCCCCCGCCCCCCCACCCAGGCTCTGTGTTGAGGTGGCAGGGCCTCCCCGAGAGAGCAACTCTCTCTTAAAACAAAGGTCCGTGTTTGGCCTGGGGTGTCCACGCTGGGTCCAAGCGCTCTCCAGGATAGACCTGGAATGACTTCGGACCCTGAGGTGACAGGAGCCTCCCTGGGGGGCCCAGAAAGAAGGCGGGCTGAGTGAGGAGCGGTGCTCGCTTCCTGCAGCCGCCAGCACCACTAACGACAGCCTGGGAGGCTGAGCCAACCAGACCTCCCGTCCACCGCTCCGGGCCCCAGAAGTCTGAGATGTCAGCCTCGTGGGGCTAACATCAAAGTGCCCGAAGCGAGCTGCTGGTCCTCGCCTCTTCCAGCTTCCGGAGGCTGCCGGCAAGCCGTGGCCGGTCCCGTGGCCGGTCCCGTGGCCGGTCCCGTGGCCCTCTCACTCCCACCTCGGCCCCACGGCCACACTGTCTCCCTCTCTTCTGTCCGAACCTCCCTCTGCCTCCGTCTCGTAAGGACACCTGTGATTGCGTTGGGGCCCCCCTGGATAACCCAGGCCATCCCTCCAGCTCAAGATCCTTAGCCACCTCTACGAAGTTCCTTTTGCCATATGAGGGAGCAGTCACAAATTTGGGGGACTCACCATGGCTGTTTGGGGGGGCATTTCCAGGCCACCACAAGGGCAGCTGTGAGAGTTGGTGCTCTGCAGAGAGGCCCAGGGCCTTTCCACTGCTCCAGGGCACCTGAGCGCGTTCCTCCCGTAGGGCCCTGCTCTGGGCCTGAATGCCAGCCGGCCCTGGCAGCCTCCCATGGTCTGCAGCACCCCCTTCCCCCACCCCTCCTCCAACAAACAGAGAAGGGACAGAGGAGGGAGCAGGGAGCCCCCCACCAGACCTTGCTGTAGCCTAGCTGGGTAATAGGACAAATGGATTCGTGCAAAGATTCCAGGCACCTCTAACAGTGGCATGCATAATCTTAATACTTAGTTTGATCCCAAAAAAGGGATTAATAAAATAATTTCAGGCCCTACAAAGGCCCATGCATAGGAGGAGACTTTAGATTCGGCCCCAGAGGCTAAACAGTATCGATTTACCAATAAGCAGAGCCTGGCCACCAGAGCCAATTAAAGACAGCAGAGGGACGGCCTAGAACAAGCCTCACTGGGATGGGTCTGTCTCTGTTCAGCCTCAGAACTTGACTGAGGACAGGAAGAGGCCGCGGGAGAATGAAGATGGGTGGCGAACTATCCCCAACGCTGCCCACTCGGCTGTCTCCAACTCCGGACAGTTCACACAGTGGACAAATTGGCTTCAAGCTATTCACCAGCGATGAAAGTCCCAGACGAGCTACTACGTCCCTTGAAAATAAGCCTGGCACCCGGGGTGCGATTGGTCGCGAAGCAGATGCTGTGCGGAGCCAGCCTCGTGCTCCTGTGAGGCATGTGCCGTGCTCCTCTCTGTCCTTCTTGTCCCCTGAGAGCCCTTCCCAGCCCCCCACTGCCCGACTCGGCCCCCAGACATAAAACTTACAGTGTGGATGCCTCCCCGAACCGCTAGGGTCCTGTCGGGAAGGGTTCAGGGAACAGTAGAGGAAAAGTAGCACAATTTTAAAAGAATAATGACCAGTATACTAAAAACCTAACTCGTCTCAGAATTCATAAGGCAAGTAGTGTTGTGATGGAGGTGGTACTTGGATTTGGCCTTGAAGGTGAGCCAGACAGAGGCACACAGCTGGGGTGGTGGATGGCAGGAGCCAGGGAAATGACACAGGAAAAGCCACAGGAGGGAATCAGCGAGAAGGCTAGGGTGCTGAAAGGCAGGGATGGAATCAGGGAGCTCTGTGGAGGACATGTGACTGCCTTAGTCCGAAAGGACAAGGCCCACACGAAGGTGACGGCAGTGAGAATGAAGGCAATGATGAGGGAGTTACATGGCTGAGTTACCCCCCCACCCACCTCCAGATGGGCTCCCCTGGCCTTCCCCGTCCAATAAGGCTGCCACTCTCCCCAAACCCAGGGCGCTCTCTTGATTCTTTCCTCTTCATTCAGTTGGAACACCCCCAGCACTGTCTCCCTGGGAGCCTTCTCACCTCTCGATGGATGACCCGTTTCCCTCTCAGCCTCGGAAAGCAGATGAACCACTTCCCTCAACCTCCTCTGAGCTCATTCCAAACTCCTCGGCGGGCCTGGGGGCCCTCCCTGACCTACTCTGGCAGCGTCACCTGGCCTGCTGGTGTCGCAGACACTGCCACAGAGGACACAACCCTGTCCTGGAGGGCATGGGCCATACTCATTTCCGCCGGGCATTTCCCATGTGCCCACCACTCTTCGAAGGGCTTCAATCCTTTCACTTCCCCCGCAGGAGCCTGGGAGTGAAACACTGCTCCCCGGTGACGCTGATGAGCACCCTGGGCTCCCAGAGCTCACATGAGTGGCAGCACTGGGGCGAGGCCCTGGGCCCCCCTTCTCTATGCTCTGCTCTCCCCCATCTTCTGCGGCCAGCTGAGGTAATGGTGCAGACCTGGTAACGAGCACAGAAAGCTCTTGGGACACACTGCGAGTGAGGCAGGGAGACCGCCATGCGTGTGCCTGCGAGTACACATCTACCTTTGAAAATAGTATGTGTTCATACATGTGCAGACATGACGCAAAAGGATGCCAACAAAACATTGATAATTCTATGAGAGCATGGATGCTTTCTGTTGTAGGTTTTTCCCCTTGAATTTATGCCTATATTGTTCTTCAAGTTTCTGCAATCACCTGGAATAGGGCTTTGCTCCAATTTCACCGTCGCAGTGCGGCTTCCCTGGGACCCTCACCCTCGCGCTCACACACTCACCCCTCCGACTCCTGCTTTCTCTCTCTCCGTGGCATGTACACCGTCCGATAAGCTGCACATCACTTAGTTATATCAGTGGTTTTCTGTCCCTCCTCTCGAATGTCTACCCCGTGAGGGTGAGATTACGTCTGTCTGGGCTATTCCTATATTCTTAGATCCTAGAAGACTTGCAGTAAATAGCCAATTTGTTGAATGAAGGAATGAAATAGTTGAAACCCGCCCCCCCAGAAGTGTGTCATTTTTGTGAACACACATGCATTGTAGGTCACCTCCTCTGACAGACCCGACGAGAAGCGGACACCCCTGGGGCCCAGGCGTTCCCACTAGTTTGGGATAAGGTGCTTGCTTTCCCAGTGCCACGCTCCCGGGGGCGGGCAGCCATCTGCCTGGTGGCCTGAGGCGTTACCTGCTCTTGCTGTTTTTGCTCTGCGTGCAGGAAGCCGGCAGGCAGCCCCTGGAAATCGGCTCACAGGCAGCTCCGAGTGACTTTGCCTGTCGCCCTTCGCCCTTCGTGGAAGTGGTCCAGCTCTCGAGTCAGCCACCGCAGTGGAACAGCTGGGCGGGGCCATGTAAACAGAGTCAGGTGCGAACTGTTTCCTGTGCAGCAGACTTCGCTCAGCCTTGACCCCAAGGTCTGCTGCCCCATGCGCATGCCTCCTTCCAGAGACGTGGGGGAGAAGTCCAGCCCGCAGAGCCTTCGCACTCAGGACGGTCCAGGAACTGAAATTCTCCTTCTTGCACAACACTCTGGGGACTTTCCTGACCCCGCCAAGTCAACAGACAGCTGGTTTTAAAGCTAACTGAGAGACAACCTACAGAATTCTCCCTTTTGAATCTCCAAGAAGCAGGATGCTGTTGTGTATAAGTACGTTTGTAACCTGACTTTTACAATCGTTAACATATTATTATAAAAACATTAAGGAAAATGTATCGAGCAGAATCCTATTATCCATATATCATAGTGCTCTTTGGTGATGTGACCTCATCACACTCTGAAAAATTACTGAGGGCCCCAAGGACCTGCTGTTTCTGTGGGCGGTATGTGCCGCTATTCACTGGAGTCAAGGTTAAAACTGAAATTGGTATAATACTCATTAAAGTAGTAATTCCATCGCATGTTTTCATAAATAACGTATTTGTATGAAAAAGTAACTGTACTTTCAAAAACAAAGGAAAACTCAGTGACAAGGCTGGCATAGTGCTGTACTTTTGCAAATTTCCTCAAAGTCTGGCTTAATAAGACATCTGGTCTGCATTCAATATGTTGTAATATGTTGTTTTGGTTAAAGTGTACGAAGAAAATCCAGCCTCATACAGATGTTTAATTAGAAAAGGGAGGAGTATTTTAATAGCCTTTTCAAGTAATTGAAGATGTTCTTCTTTGTTTCTACCCAAAACTTAAAAAGTGGGAGCTTATTAAAGATTGGTTGTAGCATAAAATCTGAAACAATATAAGTGAACTTTTTATATTTGTTATATTAAAATACGTTTGTCTAGATTACACTTGGAATGAACCTTTCGTTCATGCATAATTTTGAAACATTGGTCATTTGAAAGATACTGGTTCACTGAGTTATGCAGAACTTCCTAATGTTGACACATTTCATTTTTTTATATTGCATTTTTTCCATTACCATTTGTCCACCTTATACCCACCCGCTCCCATCACACTGTTGTCCATGTCCATGAGTCTTGTTTCTTTTTTGCTCAGTCTATCCAACCCCTAACCCCCCGCCCTCAGCTGTCATCCTGCTCTCCATCTATGAGTCTGTCTCTATTTTCCTTGTTAGTTCAGTTTGTTCATTAGATTCCACATACAAGTGAAATCATATGGTGTTTGTCTTTCTCTGACTGGCTTATTTCACTTAGCCTAAAGTTCTCCGGGTCCATCCATGCTGTCACAAAGGGTAAAATTTTCTTCTTTTTTGTGGCCGAGTAGTATTCCATTGCATAAGTGTTCCATAGTTGTTTTTTCCACTCATCCACTGATGGACACTTGGGTTGCTTCCAGATCTTGGTGATTGTAAATGACACATTTCATTTTAAGGTATTTTAAAAATCACGCTTGTTCACATCAGCGCTAAGCTTACCAGAGAAGTCTTTAAGTACTGGGAAGCTCTCAAGCTCACAGAGCAAATACAAGTTTTTCAGAATTCTATTTTCTTTGCTTAAAAGCTTGAATTTTATCATTAGCAGTATATGGAATCAGTTGTTTTCCTGGAACTGACAGACTCACTTTATCCATTTTTTTAAATGTCTGCCAAATACTCTCATCTGAACAGCCATAGTTTGTCAGTCTTCCATCAAGTAAAATTGGTGTTCTCAAACAATGCACTTATTTCAGCTCCTAACCCAAACTATTGCACAAGTACTTTCCCTCATGACAGCCGGTGCGCTCGTGTGCAGAAAAAAACGTTTCACGTGTATTTGCTGTTTCTCATCACAGAATACTACTAGCAAGGTGCTTTATGTATGAAGTGGACTCTTTTCTAAAAAGTCTTGTGGTGGTGAAACCAGTTTTGAAACCGAACAGTGCTAAGGCACAAAGCCCGTGCTTCCATTCTCGCTGTGGGGCCAGCAGTGTCATCCACCAGCAGTTTCTGCACCATTCAGCAAAAAAATGCAAATAGTACCTTAGTGTCATTATCAAGATGGCTTGACCTTGCGAATCTCCTGGAAATGCCCCAGAGCCCCTCAGGGCGTTGGGAGTCACACCTGGAGAACCGCTGCTCTAGAGAAGTGTTGCGGTGAGCCACTCCAGGCAAAGGAGCACTGAGTACTACAGCCACTGGCAGGGTCTGGGGTGAGCTGGACCTGTGTGAGTCAGAGGACTCTGATCTCTCTGCCCTAGGGCTGCACTAAAGAGAAACCAGGCTCCGTGGCCACTTTTTCCTCAACCCCACCTCTCTCTCCACGCTCCAGGTTATAAGACCAATCTAGTGGTAAAAAGGAGCACCTTAAGAAATCCCCAGAAGACCTTGCCTTTCAGGACTGCAGTCAGGTCCCCCAAATCACTCCCCCTCTTCCCCTAGCTGTACTTGGATCTAGCTAGGGCTTCCCAGAACAGGAAACCCTCCCAAGAGGGAACAGCCTCTGGCTTGCCTCATCCCCACCTACCTAAGGCCAGAAATATGAGCAAGAGTTCTTAACTCTTTGTTCCCTCTTATCAAAAATGTGTCCCCTAAGAGCTTTGTCCAAACATATGCCCTAACCCTCAGGATGTAGAAATGGGCCAGAGGAAGCTGCAAGCCCTGCCAACTCGGTCTTTGATGAGTGTCCCTCCTGCGAGGAGTTCCTGCTCTTGGACACCGGGGCGGCTTCTCGTCATCCACCACAGTAGTAATACAACAAACCATTTCGAATGTTATAGTGTCTCATCCTTGGAACTTTTTCTTAAGGTTAATCATGGTGCCCATTGGTGTTAGCCAGTAGAGCTGCCCAGTGTCCACAAGAAATGTCAGCAACACAATTGCACAGTGAACCAACGTTCAGTTACTAAGACAAGGAGAACCAGGGTGGAGCTGGAGGGCAGGGTCCAGACAACAGGAGAGTTACACGGTGTAGACAGTTCTGAGGTTCTGTACAAGTTAGACTGTGTATGTGATGAGGTAAGTGAGCAAAGAGTTAAAACATTAGACTGGAAGGTTAGGACAAGAAAGTATCCTATAGACAAAGAGTCTAGTACAGTGGTGAAAAGATACGGGCTTGGAGTCACAAGTATCCAGATTCAGTCGCTAGCCCTGCAGAGTGGAAAAGCCACCTACACTGCCTGAGCCGTGGTTTCTTGGTGTTAGAACGGAAACCGTAAATGGCACCGCACCGACAGGCCTCCTGTGCCACAGGGCTGCCTGGTGGGTCTGGCCAGTGGGAGTCCTGGCCTCCGAGAAGAGAGTCGGAGGAGAAGGTCCCTTCCCCCCGTGTGAGGCCGTGGTGGTGTCCCTGGGCAAACCCTCACTACTCACTGGGTGGTCTGCTCTACGGTACTCCTTTTCCTTCCAGGCTCTAAGAACCTCTCCATCCTTTTGTCCCTTTGGCTCTAAGGACAGTCACAGCTCTGCTGCTGCTAGTCCCGAGATCCTTGGCACCATCCTCTGTGGGTCCCCTATTTCGCCCACATACTTTTGTAATGAAGCCCTTAGTAAATAACCCTCCCTCAAGTTATCCTACTTTTCCTGCACCACGTGATTCCTGATGGGACTCTGTTTGTCTCTGTACCTCCGGGGACTACATTCCCCAGAGCCTCTGGCCTCCAAGTGGATCCAGCCAGTGAGGACACCGGGGAATACTGGATGGCAGAAGGCAGGGACTTGCCCGTGTACACCCTTCTCTACTTTCAGGGGTGGCCCCTGTGGCTCCAGCTTCTACCCAGTGACCGGTCCCTGAGCCTCAGTCACACGTCCCCTTCCCTTTGCTTCCCACCGGGCTGATCTCTCTGGGTTGCCTCACCATTGCTCTCTGGGTTCTCATTTCTTCGCCACCCGCAGAACCAGGTCCCTGCATCAGGTTTCCTGTTTCGAGTACTTAAAGGGGTTCTGTTGTCCTCTTTGAACTGTTACTGGTACCCTCTGCTCAGCCTCAGTTTCCTCACCTGTAAAACGAAGGTAATCAACAACTCCCACCTCTGAAGGGTATTGTGAGAACAATGGTGTGTAAAAAAATACCCGTAGTGTACGAAGTAGCTGCTCAATAATAGACATTAACCATTGTTGGTCTCCTCGAAGTTTCTGGCGGTCCTTACAAAGTTCCTCTTCTGTGATGTGACTTACAGCATCGGGCCCTGTCTTCCTCTCTAGCCTCCTCTCCCTCTCTGTCCATCTCACACAGACTCCACAACCTGAAGAACTGTCAGCTTCTCACAGTCTTTCATTGGCCCTGTACTCCTCCTGGCATAACACTTGTTTTACTTTATTATGCTTGCTTTCCTTTGTCCACCTTCTCTAAAGCTGTGGGGTCCCCAGCACTTGTCCATAGCTGGCAGACACTAAACGTTAAATAAGCATATATATGAAAAAAAAAGGAAGGGAAGAAAAGAATGAGGGGAAGGAGGGAGCGAAGGAGAGAGAGGCAGGTAGGTCAACAGTGATAGGAAGCCCACTGTCTCGGAGATCCTGCCAAAATACAAGTCACGAATCCAGGTCAGTAGTAAAAGCTACTTGCTGTTAGGGAGCAATGGATCTGAAATCTGGATGGAAACAGGGCAAGGCTAGACAAATGAACCATAAAGACAGCATGAAACTGAGATGAGTTTCCAGTCCAATGAGAAGCTCTTCATTCACTTCCTGCTGGAACAGGAAGCTGCTTCACCAGCCATGAAACAAAAAGTCAGAAACACAAATGCAGCATCTGTTTGGAAACAAGAGAAGGGGAGTATCAGGTGGCTAACTTGGACAGAGGGGTCATAGAGTACTGGGCACGTTCCCCAAGTCAGAAATGATTCAGATGGAATCCAGAAGTCCTAATACATGAGGGAAATCCATGGTGCTCTCTTTTATTTCCCCTTTCACCATGGAGTTGAGTTTCTTGACTGGGCCATCTACTCCATGAAGCCACCCAGACCCTCAGTCTCTTTCATCCTGGTGCCAGGCTCTGTCTCAGGCCAGATGAATGGGACGTGGTGTTCAGGCCAATATCCCACAGGAGGCCAGCATGCCCCTCTCCCGGAAGCTGGTGAAGACTGGGTGGGTGCGTCTCATGCTCCATTGTGAAATGCAAAGTACAAACAGGGAATATGATTCATGTCTGTAGACACAGAGTATTACTGACAGTATTATTAGCAGAGTATTACCCAGGAAATGCCTTTTTATGTCTGGTCCTGGGAACCTCTTCACAAGTTTGATAGAAGCTAGATGGGAGCAATCGTTTTGAAGTGAGCTCTTGTTATCTCCTCAAGAGCTGACATCGCACAGCCGCTGCCCTCCAGTTCCGAGAAAACTCTACAGCACCCCTCCTACTCCTCTGCCCACTGGCTCTCCCACCCCACCTCCAACACACAGACACGCACACACAACCACACACTCATGCATGCACACACACAGAAGTCCTTTGGAAGAAAGTTTGCACAACATGAGACATACTTTTGTTTTCAAGGCAGAATAATGGTTTCCCTTAATTTATACGTATAGAGACAAATATTTGAAAGACTCGTAAGAACAAATAAATTCAGCTCTCATCTGGTGTTCAATAAATGGGGAAGGGGGGGCCAACAGAGAGAAGAGGCATCTATAAGTCACATGCATTTAAAAATTTGTTGGGTTTTTTTTTAGAGTTTATTTATTTACTTTTAGAGAGAGGGGAAGGAAAGGAGAGAGACGGAGAGAAACATCAATGTGTGGTTGCCTCTTGCAAGCCCCCTACTGGGGACCTGGCCTGCAACCCAGGCATGTGCCCTGACTGGGAATCGAACCTCGACCCTTTGGTTCGCAGGCCTGAGCTCAATCCACTGAGCTACACCAGTCAGGGCATTTAACAATTTGAAATGTGGTTTCCCCAAAAGGAAATGAAAACTGACCCACTGATTAAAGAATCAAAGTTTAATTTGTTTTAATTAATTAATTTTGCAGGGAGGCACCTCCATTTACAAAATGGGCTAGATGACCTGGCTGATGCGGCTCAGTTGGCCAGGCGTTGTCCTGCAAACCTGAAAGTCATGGATTTGATTCCCAGTCAAGGCACATGCCTGAGATTTGGGTTAGGACCCAGGTCAGGGTGTGTACAAGCAGCAACCGATAGACGTTTCTCTCTCACATTGATGTTTCTCCCCCTCTCTTTCTCCCTCCCTTCCCCTCTCTCTAGAATCAATAAAAGAAATTAAAAAACCAAAACAAAATGGACTAGATGTCAAGGACATACAAGATCTTCATGGAAAGAATGTAGAGCTCACAATTTACTGGTGGCCACAGTTTATTGGAAACAACTCCTTGAACATCATCACAAAAACAAAAGTGTATATTTTAATGAAGGCAGACCATGGAAAGCTAAGAGTATAAAATCTTTACAGGGCCAAACGAGGTCCAGACTTCTGTTCAATGAGTAAATAATGCTTGACTGGTTGATTAACTGGGACGTATTTGGAATTCCTTGAGATTTTTTAACAAGACAACATATCGGGCTTGTTTAGATTTCTCCTTTGGACCATTGAGAACACTTTGGCACACCCCCCCACCCCCAGGGAGAGGAGGGGACGGGCCTTCCCTCTGCCCATTCTCAAGCTCCTGAGCCTCCACCCTAAAGTCACGCAAGGCTCAGGACAGACAGAGGGGACCTCTAAGGGGAGAGGCGTTTATTCAAAGTTTTCTCTTAAACTATCAGAAGGGGAGATTTTTGTGAAACTAGATGTCGTCTATGATCAGCCAAAAAAATGAACCACAACAAAAACAATTCATTTTTTTTTCTCTGATCAGAGGGGTGGCTTTCATTTCCTTTAGGAAGAGCCTCCAATTAAATTGTTTAAACGAACTGGACTTATTGCTGACTCCCCTCCTTAGCCGTTCCGAATCCCCTTTCTTGAGCATGATGGGAAAAAGGGAGTCATCCTTGTCTCAGCGGCTCCATTTAGTCACCAAGTATGACCAGTTCTTTTGAAGGATGTCTCCAACCTTCTCTTGTCTCTTTCCTCTCAATCCCTTCCTCCACTCCTGAAGTCTGAAACTTCCTAACACAATTTTTTTATTTGCCACGGCCCCTCCATGACTATCATGCATTCCTTCTGCTTCCTCATCTACTCTACATTCCTCGTCAGAGCCAACAAGGACTTTTTAATTCTTCCTCCTCATCTGCTGCTTCCTATTCTTCCTCTTCGGTCCGGTCAGTTTTCTCTGCCACTGGCTGGGCTTGTTTCTGTCTCCTTTCTCTTTCTCTATTGATGTGCCCTCTGTGGGCACCTCCTGCCTCTCCCTGCAGAGCATGCCTCCCCAGCCCAGCCCAGCTCCTCCATCACTTCCCACACTCTGCCCTTTCGCAAGGCTCTTCCGCCACGTGGACTCTGTGGGTGCTGATTCGACACACTTAGGAATCACTTTCAAACGGCTTCAATTCTGCAGATCTTGTCTTCCACCAATATCATAAGCTTTTCAAGGACGGAAAGTCCCTTTCATCCATTTATATGTATTTTGTGATTGTAGACAAGTTTAGATGAGATTCACAATTCACGTTGAATCCGTGGGCATCATCATATAATGAAAAAGCCTTTGGAGACAGCAGACCAATCTTGACATTGCTGCCTCCTCGCTGTTTAGGTGAAACTTCTGAATCTCAGTTTCCTCACTTGTCAAATGGGGACACTAATATTTGGCAGAGTCACTGTAAGTATCAAATATCATAAAATGTGTAAGGCTTACATACTGTTTGGTCCATCATTAGATGTCCAAAAGATAGTAGCAATTTCTGTTATTACCAGAGCAGCTGGCAAAATTCAATCCTGGAAGCAAGTGGGACTCCATGCAGGAGACCCCTGACCATCGATCCCTAACTGATAGGGAGAGAGGAAGCAAGTGCAGGCTTACTATCCGCTCAGCCCAGACGTGGTTGACCTGTGGGAACTGTCTAGGGGATGTTTACTTTACAAGGTGAGGAGAGGCTGTCCAGATGAGACCACATACCAGACGCTCATTCCCTGAGCCCAGCTCAGAAGCTCCTTGCCTCAGAGATAACGCAGGGCCAGTTGCAGGGGTCAACATTGCTGTGGAAGGGCCAACCCCAGGGATGAGAGGCAGACGTTTGGCCTTGGCAGAGAGATTCTCCAGGCGGCAGGATCTAGGCTGGACACATAAGGAAGGCTCCATCGGTCCTGCAGTGACCTGGAGGCTGAACGTCACAGGGGAATAGGAGGGACATACGGATCATGCTGGACTATACAGTGCTTACCATGTGCCTGTGTTGCTCGAAGAATTCACAAATAGCTGCTTATTTAATCCTCTCAACAACTCTCTAGTACTGCACTGGGTACACTCCGTCTACCCCTCCAGGTCCATTCCCTAACCTTCTGCACTCTACTCTGTACGCTGGAGGCTGGCTTTGGGGGCTGGTCTCAGCCTGGCTGCCTCACTGTCTAGATTCCTGTTAGGCTTGGCTCCTTGTCCCAGAGAAGTTAGGTAACACCAACTAGGTGGTACAGCTGGGACTCAAACCAGGCACCCTGATCCCAGAGTTGGGCTCCACGTTTTACTGACAACATAGTGTATGGAGATAACCAACAGGTGACCCAGAGGAAGACCCATGGCCATAGCTTTGTGTGTTCACTCCCTCCCAGGTGACCTCCACAGGTCAGTCTGGTTGGCTCTCATTACTCCAGGCCAGTAGGCTCAGATTCTGGTTGTAGTAACTCCATGCTAGTTGCTTCCTTCTCTAATGCAAACGCTTTCCCAGTTCATTGTCTATTCAGAGTGGTTTCTGGTTACCCCAGTTCAGATTCCAAATTGGACAACAAGGCTTTGGACGGAAGTGGACAAGAGGACAGAGGGCGGGCAGAGCGGAAGAACGCCGCAGCCTGCCCAGATCTATTGCAAAGAGAGAGGCACGTGACCCTTCCCTGCTTATTCACACTCTCTTTTCCACCCTCCAGGGATGAGGGTGGTTCCCAAATAGCCGACTGAAGCTTGGTGTGTGGAGAAAGGAGACTTTTGCTCTGAGGCGAGGGGCAACATTTCACTTGTTGGTAGAAACAACTAAAGCATGTGCACGATTTTGTTTTACGTGTCAGTCATTTTGTTGTTTTGAGAAACAGGTCTCCTCTGAGCATCCTGCAATCACATTTTTCTCAAATGTGAACAAATGAATAAAATGTTAAGTGGGCAGATTCACGTCTTCCTGGGAAAGAAAAGAGAAAAGAGACGTGCGGTGTCTGCTAACTCCCCCGCAGAGGCTGATACCAAATGAAGCACAACTGTGAAAAATTAACACTTGGCTGTAAGCACTTGTGAAGTTGGAATAATTTGACTTTGAGACTGCCTTTGAAGATATTTGGATCCCGTCCAACCTCTTTGGTATCCTTTTACTAACGGGATAATTCTTTAATTCACACGAAGTGGTTAAAGGCTCAGGCTCTAGAGCCAAACTAGCTGGACTCATATTCTGGTCTGAGTGTGGGTTCGCTTGGTAGGTGGACCTGAGATAAGGATTTGGGTGCACATGGCTTAGTTAAGAGTTAATGCCAAGAAGCATCAGCAAGGGAGATAGGAAGTGAGGCAGGAGAGGAAGGAAGACATCACAGTGTGCACTAAGGAGCAGGCCAGCTGAGTGTCTGGGGTTCTGCTCTGCAGGCAGTCTCTGGGAGTCTGCAGAGAACATGCTTCAGAGACATTCCACCCAACGGGCCAGGAAGCTGGTAATTTTCTACCGACCCCCGTCCTCCATTAGTTGAGGGCTGCCCGCTACTTCCTGGGTTTTTTGGCCTGTCCCCTTGGAAGCCATGCTTAGTCCTATGGCCAAAGAAGTCCATGGGCAATAAATAGTGGGGACCTGTTTGCCTGACTGGGACCAGAGAGAGCCAAAGGATGGAGGTGGAGGACCAACAGCATCTGCTACCACCCACCCTTTCCCCACTCTGGTCCACTCATGCAGCTGTCCTATCACTGAGTTTTCAAGGCAGCTGGTCATAATTTCCAAGGAGTGGGGAGGAGGGACTGGCAGCGAGCATACTAACCAGACAAACTAGAGTCCTTTCTGCTGCAGCCGGTCCTAAGCTCTCATGCTGCTCTTTAACATCTGGCTCCTTTACCCTCAACCCTGTACTCCCCCAATCCTCAGGCAGACCTTCTGGTGGTCTCCATTGTATGCCCAATGTGCAAGCTGAACCTTCAACCCCGAGGGATCTGAACCCCAAGTTTGCATGTCCTCGCCAGGCTGTGTTGGCTGTGTTGCAATTGCCTAGTCACAGTACGGAAGCATCAAGAGGGACCCAGGATGTCCCTTCAGTTCCAGATATGCTTGCTTATTCCTGTTCCTACTAGGTAAGAGAAAGCCCATCTCCTGGCGATGCTCAGGGCCGATTATCCTTGCCAGCGTAAAACTTGTTTTCTTTTGCTTGCTGGACTACTTGCCCAAGGAGTTTAAAATTTCTGAGTAAAAGAAGTAAACTTTAGTTGTAGTGAAATCCTGATTGTGTTCCTTTGTATAGACATTCCTTCTACCCTCCCCCCACTTGCTTTCGGAGCCAGGACAGTCTACTGGAAACCACACTGCAGAAACAAGAAGCATGAACTTCCCAAGTAGGTCTTTAGGAATGATGGTGAGAAGGCCACTTCCTACTTTCATGGCCTCACTCTGTGTATTCTCCCCAGCAGGGACATAAACGCCAGATGGTGACTCAACACACAGTCTGCATCTTGAAGACCAGTGTCCCAACCCCATGGCGTGTCAGCCCCAGCTGACATCTTAGCTAAGCCTCCATGAAGCCATTCCAAACTTCCACCAAGCCAGCAGCTTCCAGATGACTTAGTGTGTGGGAGGATCGTTAGATACTGTGGTGGTATCTACCGATGGTAGATATAAGCCATGGTCTCAACTTCACAGCGAAGTGGTTCCTTTGGTCTCAGGTGACATTACATGGATTCCCATGTTGGTAAACAAGACAGTCTGTGAGGCCTTGGATAAAGGTGCTGGCAGAGGCACTGTGGGCAAGGAAGGTAAAACCACCCTTAGTAACCATGAGCCTCTGTCTCCATCTGAGTGGAAGGGGTCCAATATGATCAGCGCTCTGCCAAGTGGTGGGCTGACTCTGGGGGACAGTACAAGACCGAGAGCTCAGCATCAGCCTCTATTGTCAAGAGGTCGGGAATTTAGATGCAGCAGTGGCTACCCCAGTCTTGAGAAGAGGGATCTTGTCATGTTGGCTCTGTCCCTATAATTCTTAAAGTCAACACATAGGCCTGGTTTTCAGCAGCCTGTCCTCTGGCTGCAGGAGACGTGTCTCTTTATATGCCAACCTTGAGGATTCTTTGCCTTCTTGTGGTTCACTGACATGAACCTGTAATTTTCTTTCTTCAGAGTAACTACTGCATTTAACAACAGACAACCAAGCCGTTTCTCAATCTTTGTAGTTACCATGGCCCCAAATCTCTCAAGTGCTAGAGCTATTGCACCAGCCAGGGCATCCCTTTCCATCTGGACTCCAGCCTGATGCCCGCCTGTGAGAGCCTTAGCAGCTGTGATGCTGCAGCCCCAGGCGTTCTCACCTCCTCACTTACCTCCAGCCAAGGATCCTCGCTAGTTACCTCTGACCAGTGAACTATGTAGATCCAAATCCCATGGGTGGATCTGTTTCTAGGACCATCTCCTGTTCTTCCAGCTCTCTTCGGTTTGAGTCTCCAGGAACAGATCTCGAGACAAGGGTTTAGGTGGCAATATTTTATTTGGGAAATGACGGCAGGAAACCTTGGTTGAAGAGTGATGGGTGGAATGGGAGACAGCAAATACAAAGTGAGTTAAGGAGCATTTTAACCTTGTGGGAAACTGGGACTCAGTCCCAATGAGAACCCCTGGGAGACCGTATAGAGCACGCTACAGAAATGTCCTAGTTAAGAGGTAAGGCTGCTTGGGTATTTATCCACCAGTTTCACTGGTTGAGGTCTGTCCCCAAGGACATCAGCTCTCTGGAATTTCCAATGTGCTTTGGCAAAGCATGCTCCTGTGGCCAGAGAAAGCCCTCTGGTGGAGAGTCCCAGGAGCTTCCAGTAGGAAGCGACTGTCATACATGGGAACTATGAGTCTAAGCATGAGGCAGCAATGACCTGTCTGACTTCGGTCAAGTTACTTACCATCCAAGTGTTTCAGTTCCCTTATGTAAGGATAATAATAGCGTTTGCCAGACAGGGTCATACTGAAGACCAAATGGGAGGTTCTAAAGTGTGTAAAGTGGCCTTCGCTGTAGTGAGTAGTCAGTAGGTGATAGCTGTTATTGTTGTTGATGTTGACGAATACTCTCCTCTAGGATCTCCATTCAGTCCATAAAAACTAACGTGAAACTTCATATAATAAAGCCCAGGGTAAGATAGCTCTTAGCAGTTTTCAAGTTCAAGTAGGTTGAATGCTTCAAGTTAAGGACCAAAGCCTTGAGGTTGTCGTCCATTGTAATGAAGGGGACCGGCCTCCCAGAAAAGAAGAGGCATGGAAGGCATTAAGAGGATCTTCAAGGAGTATGAACGCATCTGGCACTGGCCAGAACAGGCCGGAAGGAGCAGGGGAGAGGACAGAGTCACCAGAACAGGGCGGCGTCTCAGCAGACACACCTCTGCAAGTAGTCCCTTCATTACAGTCTCCTCAGTTAACCCTCTGGGCTGTGCTTCCCGCTTCCTGCCACATCCCGCCCAGAGCAGCACAAATGCACTGCCAGGTGCTAAATGAGTGAACACATACAAATCAACGAGAACGTGGCCTGGCATACTGTAAGTTCTCAACGCACGTGAATGATTATTGTGCACATAACTCCATGAGGAAAAATGCCAGCCTTCGTGAAAATACACTGCTCAGAGCCGACCCACATTCTACCTAGTGGAAAGGAACTGACATTGTATACAGTCTTTTGTGTATGATCTTGAGCAAATGAAGAAACCTCCCAGAGCCCTGGCTGGCGTAGCTCAGTGGATTGAGCGCGGGCTGTGAACCAAAGTGTCGCAGGTTCAATTCCCAGTCAGGGTACATGCCTGGGTTGCAGGCCATGACCCCCAGCAACCGCACATTGATGTTTCTCTCTCTCTCTCTCTCTCTCTCTCTCTCTCTCCTTCCCTTCCTTCTCTAAAAATAAATAAATAAAATCTTTAAAATCATCTCCCAGAGACTTGAATGGTTGCAGTGAGAATGACAGAAGACCATGTATATGACAAAGACAAACACAACGCCTGTTAAATTGTCGGCACTCACACATGCCAATCAAATGGGGGGTCAGGGCTAGCTCCATGGGCAAGTGATCTGTACTTTGAAGGGGACCCACACCTTTTAATGCTATCTTGAAATCCTTCATACTTTTTGAAGTAGGAGTTCCACATTTTTTATTTTACACTGGGCTCCACAAGTCATACAGCCAGCCTGGAAGGAAGAGTTCACGTTATTTTTCAAATCTTTCATGTTACTCCATAATTGACCATTTCTTTTTGTATCAAACATGGATTTATCAACATCTAACCAAAGGAAAATGAGGTTCTTAACAGATAGCATCTGGTGTTACAGCTGCGTTAATCAATGGACAAATATCTGCCCCCAAGCTGGTATGTGTTAGGCATTGTGCCAATACCTCTTTGAACCTAAAATTTCCTGCTTTGCGATCCCAAGCCCAGATGACCAGCATGTGACAGGATTGGGGCTGACCTGGCTGTGAACCTGTCAGGCAGGTCTGGCGTATCTGAGTCTTGGGGGAAAAAATTAGTTTCTTATTTCACTACAGAACTGTGACTTGAATTTGGACAGTGAATCATGTAAATTCAATTAGGTGAACTGGCAGCTAAAATCCTTTAATTGAAGGATTCTAAAGCCCAAGAACATCCTACCAAATTTGGTATGGTTTGAGGAATGATGCTTACCTTTTCTAGGATCCCAAGTCCATGAAAGTGAAAAGACAAAGAAGCACCCAGAACTATTCCCTCCTCAAGGTAAGCATTTGCACCCAGGAAGTATGCTGTGGCCCTGATGGAGAATGGCATAAAATCAGAGCACAGATTTACTCCTTCAAGGGAAAGGATGACTCTGTCAGGCCTGAGAAAAGACAGGACTGCTTCCCACACTTCCTAGTGGTAGTATACTAACATGTGCCTTACTCCTTCTACAAGCAGAGGTGTGTCTGGAACAAAAGATGCCGCCCAAACAACAGGCGTCAGTCAGCACATGCTAATTTCTCAGGCAAGACCAGAAAGGCTGAGAAGTGGGTCTTATATGTTCGACTGGAATCTAATAGGATGAAATGCAGCAGAATCTAGCAGCATTGCTCCATGGCATGGGATAGGCTTGGCTGTCTTAAAAGAACTATTAAATCAGAGCACTTCTCTCTTGCTTACATATTAACACACACACACACAGTCCATATGCCCACCTTTACAACACTAGTTAATACAATTTCTAAAATACAATGAAGTAGAGAATGAGGGCAAATACGGGGGGTGGGGTGGAAAATAGGGAGCTGATAGAGAAGGTACATCTTTATCTGTAGCTCCAAAAAAAAAGAGGTTAGTATTTGTTTATACAATTTGTAAGTTCTCCAAGTTGTTTCCCCACTAGGCTATAGGTTACTCAAGGTCAATGCTTGATACAGAGCTGGTCTCCATATAAGATTATACTGAACGAAAGAACAAATGAAATGCAGTGATCTTTTCAACATCCCAGGAACAGCAGAAACCGGGATGTAACATCCTTCCCTTCACACCACCTTTGATGTTCTGATAGAACCCAACAAACATGCTGGAAGAGAGGAAACAGACACAAAGTGTAGCATCTTCTGGGCCTCAAACTCTCTAGCGTACTGTCCCTAGAGGCCAACCAGAGGACATGCCAAAGCAAGCTCATATTATTCATTGTCTTAGACAACTTTTGGGAGTAGGTATGAGAGAAAAAAGAACCCAAGCCCAGCTTGAAGCATCAGCCTTGGAAAACTTCAGAGACAGACAGGGTGGAGACGTTCTTGCAGACGGGCGAAAGGTGAACAGTGAGTCAATGCGACAGCCTCATGGACAAATGATGTTTATTTGCAGAATTATCAGATGTTGGTTGTCAGTTTCTTTAATATAAAATGAGTGATGGGTGTGACTACTTCCTATGTTAACGAACCATCTGATAACCAAAAATGCAATAAAGATTTGTTGAGTGAAAGTTGTACAGTAGAAGAAGCAAGGCAATGAGGATTCATGTGTTCATTATTAAAAACACGAATTTTTCACCCCAGGTTAATTCTTGTCATTAAGACGGGAATATCCCACGGTGGGCTAGAGGCTAGGGATACTAACATATGTTGCCTAGGAGAAGATTTTGTCTTTGTTTTCCTGGTCACTCTACTATTTTTTTTTTAGTTTACTTCTTCCTCATAACTTCTCTTCCTATCCCTTTTCTTCCCTGAGAGAGGAGGTGGTGTCAGAGTCAACATTAAAGTTCTTTTACCTGGAAGGGAGAAGAAGGAAGGAGGACCCGCCAACATCTCCCGGTCGCTCTTTTATCCTCTCTGCCCTTCACCTCCTGTTCCCACCACCTCCATCCCCTCCAGCCCGGCGTGTCTGTCTTCTCCTTGGTATCCTCTTCTTTTTCCATCTCTATCAGCTCCCATCTCATTGTTTTATTATCCTCGGGGGGGGGGGGTTATTGATTACCCTACAAAACAAAATTCGTATGAACATGCACACTTTGTGTTTTCCAACAGATTGGATATCATTTTTACTAATGGAAATATTTAAATATATTTTTGCCACCACCCTCTTATTTTGACATCCTGAAATACTTTCCTTGGTCTCTCATATTATTTATGGATTCTTAGTAATAGAGTTTCTGTCATCAAAGTGTTTCTCTGCAACTCACCTAGTTTTCTCCACTACTGTAAACTATTATTACATTAAAACAGTGGTTAACAGAGACACAAGCACTGTAGAAGTTTAAAAGAAGAAGAAATTGTTATGGGCTGGGAAGCTTGCAGAAGACTTTACATAGAAGAACAAACTTCAGTTGACCTTTCAAAATGTGCAGAGTTCAAGCCCTGGCTGGTGTAGCTCAGTGGATTGAGCGTGGGCTGCGAACCAAAGCATTGCAGGTTTGATTCCTAGTCAGGGCACGTGCCTGGGTTGCAGGCCACAACCCCCAGCAACCACACATTGATGTTTCTCTCTCTCTCTTTCTCCCTCTCTTCCCTCTCTAAAAATAAATAAATAAAATCTTTTAAAAATGTGCAGAGTCAAGTCAGCCAAGAAGAGGAAGAAAAGTATTTTAAGTAAAAGCAATGATATGAAACAAGGATGAGCCAGAAGAGTAAAAGATATGAGAGGAGGAGAGAAAATGGGCTGTTCTGAAAGAAGCTGCATGTAGGATAACGGAGGGAAAGGAAGGTGAAAACAATATGTTGTGGCTAAACTGGGGATGGTACTAAATATCAAGGCAAGAGCCTAAACTTCGTCTTTGCCTTGGCCTGGGTGCTTTTGTATACAAAAAATAGAAAGCCACTCAAAGTAGTATAAACCAAAGAGAGTGAGATGACTTAAAAACGAAGGGATCTGGTGGAACTCAAGGGCAGAATGGGCAGCTGGGTCTCCCTAAGGCCTGAACCAGGGATGAAAATCTATCAGGAGCTCGTGCTGCAAGTTTCCCAGCCTTGACCCCTCGACGCCACCCCAGTCGTGGCCTTCCCCACCTCCCTGCACATCTGCCTCAATCCCTCCTCTCTGCACAGCAGAGTTCTCTGTTCCCCATGAAGATGGAATAAAACAATCCGCTCCACAACCCACACATTCACATCTCAGCTGAAATGCCCAACACAGCCTACCAGCATCTTCCGATTCCAAATTTCAGCCAGAGAACCTGAGTGTCTGTTCCGACGACAATAATAGAAGTGATGTCACATTGCACAAACATGGCTTCTGGTGCCACCTCTAAGACAAAACACTTCTTAGAGCAGGAAGGCAGGGCTGCAGCCTGGGCAGAGGCGCCAGAGGGGGTCTCCAATAGTTTTAGAGGCAAATAAATGTTTTGGAGGTGGGGGCAGGAATAATGACAGTGATCTTAGGAAGCTTCCCCAGGGAGCAGAATGGGTTAGAAGGAAGAAGATTCTGGAGGAAGGAAGACCAAAGAGGAGCTACTTGAGTCTAGACATTAAAAGCTTGCAATGATGCAACTATGGTCAACATGGCCTCCATTCCCTAGAAAACGTACTTGATTCAACAAATATAACTTCATAGACAGTCATGAGAAGAACATTTCTTCACAGCTCAGAGCCAAACCTGAGCTATTGGAAAATGTGTGTGCGAATTACATGTTGGCAACGGATCTCTCTTTATCCGGTGGTTGCCAGCTTCTTGCTTTGAAGTTATACCTTGGGATAACCTAAATCAGTCGGGGGAACCCATGAAATGTAGTCGGTTTTTACTCTAACTACTACATAGGATATTATAAATTCTCATTCCCTGAAGCTGGCCAAAATTTGTTTTTCCTCTGTTGCTGGTTGATGGGTGAGCTGAGGTCATGGCTGTTGGTCTAAGGCCGGACATGGGGCAGCAGGCTTCACTGGGTCCCTTGGCCACAGACTACATCCTCATGAGGCTCCATCCTCAGGTCTGACTCTGGGCGGGGGAGAGGGGTTGGGAGAGAAGAGACCAAGGCCCTACCCTGGAATACGGGAAAGAATAAAAATGCTACCACTCCTCCAATATCAGCAGCTCCCTCCTGGTCATGAGATGACCTGCTCCTCCTTGTGTGTATGACCGTGTTCCTCGGGATGATGCTCCCCGGTGTCCTGGCCTCCAGGGGACATGTTCTCCACACCTCCTGTCCTCAGACCTGTTGCCACTTGTGATGGAATCATACTGCTACAATGTATTTTGTGTGTTTTTAAAAAGATTTTATTTATTTATTTTTAGAGAGAGGGAAAAGGAGGGAGAAAGAAGGAAACATCAATGTGTGGTTGCCTCTCGGGCACCCCCTACTGGGGACCTGGCCTGCAACCCAGGCGTGTGCCCTGACTGGGAATCAAACCAGCAAACCTTTGGTTCTCAGGCTGGCGCTCAATCCACTGAGCCACACCAACCATGGCTATTTTTTGTGTTTTCAACAACTCAGAACAGAAAACACCAGTTAAATGACAAAAAAATTGTGTGGCTTTATGTACCAAGAAGGCCAAACATAGGGCTGACATAATAAAGTAGCACAGACTAGGGGGCTTAAACAACAGACATTTATCTTCTCACAGTTCTGGAGGCCAAAAGCCTGAGATCAACCTGTGGGAGGTTCAGTATCTCCTGTGGCCTTTCTCCGTGGTTTGTAGATGGCTGTCTTCCATTTGTACCCACATCTCTGGTGTCTCTCTCTGTATGTCTTAATCTCCATGTCTTATCAAGACACTAGTCTTGGATTGGAAGATAGGAAAATAGATGTTTTAGGCCTCACCCTATGACTTCATTTGACCTTAGATATTTCTTTAAAGGCCCTATTTTAAAGTACTTAGAGTTAAGACTTCGACATGAATTTTGGAGAGACACAAAATTCAGTCCATAACAGGCAGCTCTGCGGTGGGTTAATTCAGTGTTTCGGGTGTAGCCTCAGCCCCCAGTCACCTTCCACATCTGGGTCTGATCCTCAGGCTAGCTCCCCTCATGTTGTAAAATGATGGCACCACATCCAGATGTGCTTTTTGCTCAGCAGAATAATAAACCATCCCTTCCTTTTCAAAAGAACCCAGCAAAGACTTCTCTTTTCTCACTGGCCAGATCTTCAGGAGCCCATGCTGAAACCAGTCACCACAAGGGAGACTGCACGATTAGCTTGGGCTAATAGCAATTCATCCCCTGAGGCTGCAGCCAGTCCCCCTGGGAGCACAGTGTGCTGTAAAGGAAAAGGAAGACCCTTGCATGAAATCAGGGTCCTGTGAGGGAAAACGAAGGGGGCGATGGAAGCCAACAACGGCTGCTGCCACAGTTGGCCCTCTTGCTTCCCATGGACCACCTTCCTGATTCTCACCATGATGGGAGACTGATGATTGGTAGCCTAGGAGCCACTGGCGAAACCAATCTTTGCACCTGCACTAAAGAGTCCTATTACGACACTGGAGGCTACCTGGGCTGACTCACCTGGAAGGGGCAATCTCCTCCAGCTTGCGTCTTCTCTTCCCACGAACCCACCCCAAATTCAGTTGCATCTTTTTGACACTATCAGCATCTTCCTCAGCTAGCAATCCAGGTCTTAGTTGCTCCGCAGAGGATGTAACAACCTTCTCCCTAGGTAGCCACTTGGCAAATACATATCACTGGGAACAGAAGGACCTGGGTAAGTGAGTAGGGATCACTCAGGTGCAGATGCATCGCCAGTAACAACTATGTCAGACAAATAGCAGGTAACTTGTTAGGAAACCCTTTACATGTGCTGGTTAACACTAGGCACATACTGTTATCATTCAGTAATTATTTCTTTACTGTTGATAACAAGTTTGGAAGGGCTTTCCGCTTTTTTGTTGATTTTATCCTTGTGTTGCCTGCATCGAGAAAGGAGTATCAAATTTTTCTGTTCTGTTTTTCCTCAAGACCATCCAAAAAGAACTTAAAAATAACACATGCAATGAAAAACCCGTGCCCTATTTTTAATCTTCCACCAGTCTCTTATTCTCTTGTAATTCAATTTATTTGAGTTAGAAGTAACTGTGCTTCCCAGAAACAAAGATTATTTGATTTTGCTTTTTGATGAGCAAACAGCAATATATAAATAAGCAACACAAAATAAAGCTTGCTTTCTTCTTTAATTTCTGTTTAATACTATCAAAGTCTTTCTAAATGTGAGCTCATGGTAAATGAAGCTGGGCTGGGTTTGATTCTTCTTTATGCACCCATATATATTTTCACCCCATTGAATGATCACAGCCTTGACCTTCCGCTTTGGGCACTTGTCTCTGATAAGATCGGAGGAAGGAAAGGGGCCTCCCTTCGGAATGAATGGCACCAGAAGGTGTCAACAAAAGCAGACCTCAAGAAGCCCTGGCCGCGGCCCTGGTGGCTGGTGAGCTGCGTGGCTCCTGGGAGGACGGGAGCCAGAATGGTCCGGGGTCTGGGATCCAAGGGATGGGTTTAAGCAACTAGGGAAATTAGCCTGGAGAACAGATGGAAAACTTGATAACAACCTTTAAGTGTTTTTCATGAAGAAAAAAGAGACAATAATAATAGCTAAATTTTGCTGACAGCTTATTCAGATGAAAGGCTCCAAAGGAGTAAACGATGCCCACTCGTGAAAAGCAAACAGCCATCTGATATTAGAACCCGGCTCCCTAGTAAGCTACTGTCCCTGGGGTACTCAAAGGCAAGCCATCTGCTCATCTGTCAGTAATACCCGAGAGGTGGGGTGTTGGGCTAGATCATTTCTAATTTTCCTCCCTGATGAATCTGTGATTCCTTAAAAGCCAGGAAATCTATTTGGTTCATGGCACTGTCTGAGAATTTATTCCAAGCTCTCCCACAACATCGAAAGACCCCCTGTGGCATCTGCAGACGCTCTGCCTCTGAGATTCACAATATCCCATGTGTATCTCTTCTAGCATTCATTCATCCATTCATTCGTTCACTCTACATAAATGCAATGGGCTCCTACTGTGTGCTGGGTTCTGCGCTAGGCACAGCAGACCAAACATGGATGAAGACACAGGTTTATCCTCCGGGATCTCATAATCCATTACAAGAAGCAGACCGATAAAGCAAATAAATTAGTAAATTTTACCACTTTGGATACGTAGAACAATAGAAACACACACTTGGTAGAGAGAGTTATGGACTCCATCTCCGGAGTCAGTGAAAGTTTCCTGGGGAAAAAAAAAAGCTAAATTGAGTTTTATAAAGCAAATTTAAATATTCTGTGTATACAAGGGATTAGGGCATTCCAGAGAGAGGGAGCAGAAAGGTCAGGGAGTTGGGAATAACACGCACTGAGCACTGAGGCTGAGTGGGACCGTCAGGGCCAGGCTAAGAGATCTGGGGATCACTTTGCAGAGGATGGAGAGCCACAGTCAAACCCGCGTTTCCAGAACCGCCGCCCCTTGAAGCCATGCACTCTCTGCTCTGCTCAGTCCGCCTAACCAGGTCCTCCTCCTTGTCCGCTTCCAGTCCTCCCACACACACGGTTGATGCTAGGAGAGAGAAGATGCTCCGTGGGCAGCCCTTCCCCCCCAGACATACAGACCTTTCTGCACTACCCCAAGCACCACACCTGGACAAATTCCATCCCATGGTGAACCTTGCCACTCCACTGCCTAGACAACGACAAGATTAGACTTCAAGAACAACCTCCCTTAATCTTCCTATGGGTGTTCCTGAGTTTTATGGACTGGCCTCCAATCTGTTATTTCTTCGAAAAATACATGCTTCTTTATCTCGGGAGATCTGTTATGCTTCTGGGTGATGTATTCTATAGTTTTGCAGGTAGTTAGAATAGAAATTTGTCAAATTAATGATCAGAGCCATTGTAGGACTGATGATGATAAAACTAAATTGAGAGAGTAATAAAAAAGACTTTTACTCCAGCCCAGAATGGCTCAGGATGACTTCATGGGTTATTTTACTTCTAATTTCCAGATTGCAGTATAATTTCAATAAAGCTGATTCTGGGCAATTACTGAGTCAGCTGCACATTGAGTGACTGCCTCTCTGACTTTTGCAATCGAGTGGAAAGGTGAGTCACATTTTATTACTGAGCCTTTGTGCCTGATAGAGCCCTTATGTTCAATCCATCACTCCATGAAGTCAAGCAGAGAAAAAATATCCCAGGAAGACACCACAGGGGGAAAATGACACAGAGAGTACCACTTTTATCTCCAAGCAATGTTACATTCCCCAAAGGTTATTTTTAACCGATAAGGTTTTTCCGACCTGTCTATGGATGCTTTAGAAGGCAACGAGCTCAAAATGCGAGCCATAGTGTCAGCCTAACTTAATAGAATACAGTTAGATATTTTTTCTCTCTCTTTTGAACTGGCAACTTGTGTTGCTTAAATCTTGTGTTAGATCTCTCAGTTGTGAGCAAATCCATAAAAGTAGCTTTTCATTCTGCAGCTGGGTCAAAGCCAATTAATAAAAATAAGGAAATGACTCAGTGGGGAGTCTGAGATATTCTACATTTTAGAGTTAATATTATCCCACACACACACACTTATTTAAGAATAGACTTGAGTGAGATCTCAGAAAAGTGTGTGATGTTCCCCTCACGTGGAGATCTATGTCCCAGAGAGTCTCCAAAACAGAGAAAAATGTCTGGTGATAAGGACTCGTGGGCAGAGTAAATTGTTCTCCATGCAAAACATATCTTACAACTATTCCAGAATTTTCCATGTCCTTTCAAGTTCTTCTTATTCTATAAAAGAAAGAGCCTGGTAGGGTGGTCATTTGAGTCTAACACCTCTCTTCAAACATCTTGTGGGCTCTGATTAGTGAGCTTAATGTTACCAATTTCCCCTTTGACAAGAAGGGTGCATTCCAGTCCAAAGCACCCGTAAGTAGCAGAAGCACTGAGAGGGAGAAAGGGGTGAAGCTGTCATACGGCTGCTCTACAAGGTTTAAGAAAGCATTGGTGGAGAATTCAGAACAACAGATCTTGAGCCTGCGTGCCCAGGGTGTATCCCACACAGAGCACAAGGTTGTGGTCCTTTGAGTGTATGAAGGGAAGAGCTGGGGACCAAGGATGAGAGAGGCAGTAATCTAGGAGAAGCCGAAAAGGCAATGGGGCAGTTTCCTTGCTGCGTGTGAGAAGAGAAGACATTCTTCATCTTGATCCTGCAGCAAAACTCACTTAAAAATGACAAGCATGGAGAAAAACTAGACCATTGGGAAAAATGTGAAAATAAATGAGGTTTGGTGGGGAAAAACCAAGGGAGAAAAGCTAAGCAAAAATCACAAATGTAAAAGGAAATGTGTTGTTTTTACAACAGAAACTAAAAAGAGATGTGTACTTTCTAAAAGCAAAGAACATCACTGTAGTTGAGGGACTGGAAACAGAAAACCAGAACATGTGGAAGAGAAAGAAAAAAAAGAGGTGGAGCAAGAAAATAATGTATGCTTCAGCTAATGATAAATGGCTAATTCATATTTAATGCGTTTTTAAAAGAATGAGCCATTGTGCCATGGGAATTCTAAGGCTGCCCACTGCAGAGGTTGAATAATCCGTTGCATTTTTGCGCAGGAAAATAAACAAACCACAGACCCAAAGAGCTTGCCGCGGAATATGGTGACCCGCACGTTGGTAGGCAATGGTTCTTCCTGACATTAGCATGCATTTCTGGAGCATTTTCCATAACCTGCAGGGGAGATTTATTTTCAAAGGCTGTTGTACATCACAACCCACTTACCACAAAGTCTCTGTGTGATCCATCATAATTTTTAGGGATTCTGGTTTGAGTCTGTATCTATCACCGTGATAGTGCAAAAATGCAATTTTTGTTGATTTAAAGTAATAATAACTGTGCCGCTTCCCTTGATGGACTGAGCCTCCTCCTGTTTCCCTCTCACTGATGGTTTTCTGGAGGCCCAGATGGGGATCTGCTTTGTGGAGAAGGATTATGCACAGATTCCCTGAAGAGAAATCTGATACAAGAAGGGACTTGGGGATTGTGAAGCTTGGTATTTACAAACATGAAAGATGTGAGCTGAAATTTGTATTCACAAAGGAAGTTGAAGATTAAGGGACTCACTCCTGAATGGCCCGATATCCCGTATGACCTCTGCTTCTTCAGGTGACAAAAACAGAACCAAACCAAACAAAAAACACTGAGCTGGAAGAGGAGAGAGGCAGGGAAACCATACCACCCCCAAGTTACTAATGACTGAAGAAAAAAATGATGTCTCATTTTATATTGTTTCTTTTTCAAATTACATAACGTTAGCTGAGTGCAATTTTTATAAATCCTTGATTCAGCACCATGTGATTACATATAATTAGAAGGTAAATTACAGGCAAGAGAATATTTGGGCAACCTCTGGGCAGTTATGTATTTAGGATAATTTTCACCCCACACTGGTTGCCTAGACGACAAATCCTAAAAACTACCACCCTTTACAACCCCATCCTGTTGACCCTTTGTAATTCTAGAAATTCCATGAGCGTCTGGAAGGAGCTTCTCCTAAGTGGGAATCACAGTCCCCCACCCAGAGAACCTTAAGAACACTGCCCAAATTTGTCTGCACCGCTGGTGGGTTTGTACCTCAGGGCAACTAAATAAGTGTCTCTCAGAAAACTCAATTCTAGAGAATTATGCTGAAGCAGTCGTCATGGACAACTGCAGAAATTTTGCTACATGCCTGTTCATCACAGCGCTGTTTAAAATAGCAAGAAACAAGAATCAATCCAAACATCAAACCCTAGAGGTTAGTTCAATAAACTATAAATGTGATTAAAATCACGGTGGATTAAAATCATGGTAGGTTAAATGTGATAAAGCAGCAGAATATATAATGGTGTGGGACCAGGTTCTCAAAATATCAACTGAAAGAAAAGCAGTTAGGATTCCATACACAGCATAATCCCGTTATGGTTTTTAAGTATGTGTATGTATATATGTGCATTAAAACATTAATAACGGTCATCACTAGGGAGTGGAACTATGGATAATGTTTTCACCTCCTTGTTAATGAAATGTATTTGTTGATAAATATTACTTTATAATAAGTAAACAGTTTAAATTGCTTAAAATAAAAAATGCTTTCTAAAATAAGGATTAAAAAATAACCCCAAAACGTATAGCCTGTTCAATATTGAACCTGTTTATCATCTGACCATGCCCAGAACTCTAAGTAGGTTAAGCAGGTGTGTGGAAAAAAGGCCCTAAACAAAAGGCTAGTGTTATTCTTGGGGACAGTCCATACCTACTTGGCAATGGGGGTGGGGCACCTGGCTCCCGCTGGTTTCAGATGGAGCCTTCTGCCGGGAGGTGGACAGAGTCCTCTGTCCTTGCCGAGCCCTGGGGCCCTGGGGCCCCCATGGAGTCCTGACCCCACCCTCTCTGGGATCTGTCAGGGTGCTGGCCTATATCCCCAAGTGTTCTTGCGACACCTAAAATCTTGGCAGCGCACTGACCTGGCTGGGTGAGTGTCTCTGACACGAATATCCTGGGACACCTAGCAGGACTGGCTGCGTAATTTGTGGGACTCAATACAAAATACAAATGCAGAGCCCCCTGGTCAAAGCCGACTGAAGATCTGAAGATGGCAACAGCAGAGCGGTGCCCGCGAGCACGGCCTGTGCAGTGCGGGGACCCTGTGCCACTGCACAGGTCACACGTGCAGAAGCCACTCAGGCCCCAGCCTCCTTGTTTCTCAATCAAGTTTGTTCAGCTGTGACATGTGGGCGAGATTCAGTTTGCTCCTGACCCTGAAAATGTGACCCCAGAAAGAGGGACAGTTTAAATGGGGCCAAGACGACTGTCAGGCCAACATGATGTATCTTCCAACACGCAAGGACCAAATTCTGTGTCATCCTGTTGTGACAAAGGCTATGTGGTTTTAGAGCATGTCCGTGCCCAAATGGAGGGAGGGTAGAGCCAAGAGAAACCTCGAAACTCTCAAATCAGCTTCCTTTTCTCCCCTAGAATGGACAGGTGTGGACATCACACTTGACAGGGCATCAAAGCAACTAACTTCCAATTATTTAGCAGCTCATTATTAAACAGGAGGATCATGCGGACCAATTCATTAGCAAGTCAAATTAGAAGTCGGTTCCCAGAAATTTAGTGGAGCTCTGGGCTCAAAAGTGCTATTATGGGACCAACACTTTCTCTTCCTCCAACTGGAATGTTTTGGAAAACTGTACCAAAAGGATCCCACAAGTGGGGGAGGGGACGAGCCCGTGGGGACAGCCCCAGCTGCTGCCAGTGGGAGGCCATGGCGGGAAGCGTGTCATGTGCGGCCTGAGAGCATGCGTGGTTCTTCCTCCGCCCCTGATGCGCCGGGTGGTCTGGGACGAGCCCCTCATCTGCCCTGTGCCTTGGTCTCTCAGGAGGTAAGCAAAGATAGTACTCACAGTACTGTTGGGAGCACAAAATAAAACAGGACAAAGAACTTCGTAGGATGTTATTTTAAAGAGCCCATCCTATATCATAATTATGAGTGACTTATTACTCTAAATAATAGTCCCTGGGACATACAACAAGGGGGAAGTGATCAGGTACTAAATAGATATCCTGTTTTCTCATAGAAGGAAGTAGTTTGCTTTCCTGTATCCAGGTTCACAATGTATATCTGGACAAAATGTTTCTTTAAAAAGGAAACCATTACCCCTGGTGTCCTTCAGCCAAAATTATAACTGTCTTTTGTTCTGGAAATGGGACAAGCCTCACGACCCCTCCCCTTTAAATATCATTATAATAAACCATGGATTAGGGAGATGATTGCCTGCCCAGAGTTGCAGCTCATTTAGTTCGAATTGTGATTTAGACCCAAAGTGCATTGCAGCAGGAGGCTCTGGCCAGGCCTTCGAATACGACTTAACTTGTCCTCAACCTGATTTTCATAGACACCTTTCCCAGGTGGAGGCCTCGACATCACACGCCCAGGCCCTACACACTCCATCTCCAGGTCCTCGAGGGTCCTCAGAGGTGACGGTAAGGGGGAGGGGCCTTGTGCTAATGTAAACGTGTAAAAGCCCGTGGGGGAAGCCACTCACCTGGCCGGGGCTGAGGCTGCCCGGGGGAAGTGAAACGTGAAGATCCTTTGCCTTTGACTGGACCCTGATGGGCTCTGCATACAAATGCTCGTTATCTAAAAAAGACCAAAATCCAGGAATCTACAATGGAGGGGGGCGGGGAGGAATAAAAGGGATCTTTGTGAGGAAAACCTCAGAAACCACTGTTCCAGATGCAAAGAGCTTGACTCTTCAGCAGCTTGTGCACGATCTTCACACACACGAACTCGATGTGCTCAGCCCTGCGGATGGCCGCGGTGGGACGGTCCCTCGGTTTCCTTATGGAAACCGCACTGCGGCGGCGAGGAAGCGAAGGCTTTGGCCCCAGAGACCTGCAGCCAGTCAGCGGGGGCACAGTTTGGGACCCCAGCCCCTCGGAGCTGGTTTCTCCCTCTGCGAAATGGGGGTCACGTCCCCTCTGACACAACGCCACAGGCTGGGATGATTAAACAAGATTGGTAATTTAAATGAGGTTTGTAAACTGTAAGTATAAGTATGTAGAGCGCAGAAGGAAGGAAACGAGTCTCCTGCTGGATCACCAAGAAGCATCCCAGGAGTAAAAGCAATTTAAATTCCCCTTAAGGTGAACTGTAGTTCTGGAACCGAGTGTGTCTCGTAATAAATATTATTCCAGTAATAAATATTTTGGAATGCTAGGGTTATGTAATATCCTGTCTTGAGAACCAAAAGAGAAGCCAGAGGAAGAATAGCGAGTTTGAGCCACAATTGGCGTCAGTTATCTAAAAACAAAACAAAACAAACAAAACAAAACAAACATGAAGAGCGATCCAAAGCACGTGCTGCCGCTGGTGACTTGGCTGAACCGTGCACACGGACGCCGCACCCGGACCGACGAACGGGCAGCGTCCGTTCGTTTCCTGTTTACCGCCGGACACGTGCACGTTTGCGTCAGGTGTCAGGCCCCGTTTGGAACACACTCCTCCCGAGAAGGCTGGCACGAATGCACGGGACGGAGCTGGGAGAGGGAGGCCCTCCGACAGGCACGGAGGACAGCCAGGTCCTGAAGGAGAAGGAGTGAGCTTTCCTTAGTGCTGAACGGCAAAGGGCCACGTAACTCAGTCACCCAGCAAATGTGTATTGACTACCTACTATGTGCCAGCACCATGCGAAGGACACTATGCTGGTCAAAATCAAATCCCCATCTTTATGACCTTATGTTGCATTAGGGGAGATAAAACAGTAAACCCAGAGAAGCCAACACACTAACAAATACACTCGTACATAAATGAGAGACTTGGACCTACAGGAGAGAGGGATGAGGGCGGCGGCCCCATGCTGTGGGGTGGCCTGGGAGGGGCTACTTGAGGGGTGTGGAGACCCGCAGGATGCGCACAGGGAGGACCGAGGGAATCCCGGTCCAGGCAGAGGGAACAGCACGTGCGGGGGCCTGGAGGAGGGCAGAGCGCGGCCTGTTCAGAGAAGAAAGCGAAGACAACCCTGGCCAGAGCCCCGTGACCAAGGAAGACACCGCTGAGACGGGGTGGAGGGTTGGTGAGCGAACACCTCGGGCCGGCCTTGTAGGGTCTGGGTCTGATGCTGAGCATGACGGGAAGCCACTGGAGTGTGGGAAGGAGGAAGTGGTTGATGGTGTTGGAAGATGACTTTGGCTTTGGTGGTTTGGCAGGAGGGGTGAGCGCAGGAAGAGGGGGAGCTAAGAGACGGGTGGGAAGTGATGGCCGCAGCAGAAGTGAAAATGGAAATGGAAATGGAGGGGAGAATTCCTCAGGGGGCAGCCACAGGACGCTGCAATCCGCTGCACCCTGAAACCGTGGGCCTCTTTGGATCTGCTGTGAGCTCTCCACTGACTACCTGGTCTGGAACACCCAGGAACCCCTTTCCTGACAGTTCCCCGGAAGCTGTGCCGGGTTGGCAACGCATATCTGGAAGAGGTTGGCTGGCAATTGCTAAGAGAAGCCGTTCCTGGGAATAATGGATATGTGGCTATGGTTTGAGTGCCTCTCCAGGTTGGAAAGTTCTAGAAACCCAAGGAGTCAAGTCGTGGAGCATGGCAGGGGTCCCTAGGCTAGAGATTCACAGTGTGAAGTTCGGAAGTCAACATGTAGGTCGGAGGCAACCTGAGGGGCCACTGCTCAGTGTTCTGAGTTGAGGAGTTTTCAAGGGACAGGGGCGGAGGGTGGCGGTGGTGACAATGACCAGATCTATGGAAACAGGTCACTTAATGAACCAAGGGGTGACCGAGACGCTGACAATGCCTTCTGTTTCCTTTTGGTGGTTTGTAGGCTCTCCAAGGATGATAGTAAGATTTGTCTGATAAAATTCTAAAATTCCCATTCCTTTCTGTATTTTGAATACACCTTTGTCAAGCCGTGTTCCGACGCAGACTGGCGAGTTTACCTGGCAGCGTTGCCTAAAGGAAACTGTGGGCATTTTTGAGTCCATGCAGCGTTTGTTCGAGGCCTGGCTCAGCCGGGTCCTGGCTCTCCGGTCCTGGTCAAGCTATTTGGTCACCTTCAGTCTCAGCTTCCACATCTGCGAAATGGGGGTTGCGAGGGCCATCCATAATAACAGTCGTAAAGGGTCTGGCCCCTGCCAGGCACCTGATGAGTATCAGCATTACAGTGACAGGGCCAAGAACACAGATTTCTTTCTCGTGTGAATGAGATAGCTTCTTTACAAAAAAAAAAAAAGAAAAAGAGAGAGAGACCCCTTTTTTACATGCATAGCTCGTTTCTAGCTCTGACGCACACAAGCAGTTACACAAAGAGGGTCTCGGGGGAGAGCAGGAGTGGGCACCGTCCCTTCCCCGCATCCTCGTCATTGGCACGACTCCACGCTGACAAAGCCTCAGGAGCCACACCCTCATCCCCCCCGCCATCCATTCCTAGTTTTTCACCTCCCTTTCTGAGGTTTTGCATGGAAACTATTAGAGTGGGGGAAATGACTGAAATACTTTTCCCCAGTCATGGAATTCTGTCTGCAGGAAAGCTCCGAGCACGTCCGGCGGCCTCAGAGCTCAGCAGGGCGGTGCGGCTGCACCTCTTTGCCTCTAAGCCATAAGTGAGGACAGTGCTTTGCACTGAGCTTCTCGCTGCGCCCAGCAATGAAAAATTCCAGCTTGTCACCGGTCGCTTATGACACTGGGGAGCAGCAGGCTCCTCTCGCAGGAGGGGTTCACGCAGCACAGCCCCACTCAGCCCTCCTTCCTTTGTTTGCTCGGCGTGTGGTTATAATTAAGAGCTTCATTCTTGAGGCGTCTTATCCTCAGAGCGTCCCTGTGGAAGAAGAGCTTATTTCTGCCTTTGCAAAGCAGGGGAGAGGCCCCCCACCCACCACGGCCTGAACATTAAATCACAGGCACTGCAGTTGCACTGGCCTCTCCTTCCAGTCCTTGGGTATTCCTTCCAGCATCTCAGGGTGTGAGTCTCCAAATCCAGGAAAACGGAATTGTAATGTTTTGAATTGCCCCTGTTTATTTCATCGATGCCTATAGCTAATATTTCCTTCTTCGCCTTTTCTAGTGTGGGGGGTCCAGAACGAGTCACCCCAAGGTGTGCCCCTGATATGCAGATTGCGTTGAGCTAAAGGCATTTTGAGCCACAGGCTCCAGAGAAACTTCTGCCCCACACTGGACACTGCCTTGAGGAGTTTGAATCCGAGGCCTTGCCCGTAAGAGATTATCAGAGAGAACTTCTTTTGACCTCTGTGTAGGGCAGGGCAAACTTCCATTTACTAAACGTTTGCTCTTCTTATCACCCCGCAATGACCGTTTGAAGTGCCCGAGGCACCTTACCTCATCCTTAGTTCAGGACGCCTTCCTGTCTCCAGCCCTCTCCTGTATGTGGGGTCCGACTCCCTCATGTGTATGGAGTTCCCAGTCATATGTGTGTGTTAAATTTGGTTGGTTATTTTTCTTGATAATCTGTCTTGTGTCTATTTGATTATCAGACCAGCCAGAAGAACCTGGAGAGTAGAAGAAATTTGCTCCTCCTCCACACTAGTTTAAGTTAGACCTTGAAAGATAGAGCACTTTGTAGAGGGAAGAGTATTATAATATAAAAATATATATATATATATATATATATTAACAGTAACTTCTATTTTTGGAAGTTTTGAAAATAAATAGAGGAGGAAATGAGGGACTCATGAAAGGGAGCAAGGATTAGGATCTAGAGAGACTGTGTTTTTTCCTCACTTAGGGAGTCAGAGCATCATAATGGCCCGAGCTGGGGCTCACGACCCTCGGCTGTGAGATCACAAAGCCAAGTGGAGCTGGTGCAGAGCAGGTGGGGTCACCGTGCTCAGAAGAGAAGCTCGGCCTCCCCTCCTGGCGTCCCCTACAGGCTGGGGGTGGATCTCCTGTGCTTTCACGAGTGCCAGTCCCTTGCCCAAGCCAATCCCATCCAAACGAAACAAAGAGTCCCAAAGGGGGAGATTAGAACCCAAAGATATCACAGGCCTTTCTCACAGATTAAACCAGTTCACCATTGCCCCAAACCAGTGTCCAAAGTGAGCCCAGGCAACCGTGTAATTATAGGTCTATAAAACCTACAAAATGGCTCAAAAATGGTTCCCATCAGCCCTTGGTTCTTATCAGGACGCTCGTCTGAGAGTGAGCGCCTTTCCACTTCCTTACAGACAGTCAGGAGGCGTCTGGAGTGAGTAAACCTGATGTCACCGTCGCCCAATAGAACGCAGCTATTTTTCCTTGGAGGAATGACCACACTTCTATATTTTCTCACACACAAAAAACAAAAACAAGTGTTTTAGTAGATTCAAGAAAACAAGATACCCACAAGTAGGTGAAGCTGCATTCCATTGTGTTAGTAAGATACCAGCGAGAAGATTGCCTAACGCGACGCAGCTGAAAGCAGGACTCGTCACCAATGAAAGCAGAGGAACGGACACAGGAGCTCGTTGACGGAGCAGAAGCTGCTGGAGCTGGTTCGAGCGGGTCACCGGACTGCGCTGCTAGCGTTCAGCATGCTTGAAACGGCAGAGTCTCCTTTACTCTTTATTGATGGTAAATAAACTAGCCAGTCCATGGTATCTTCATTTGATGTAATACAGTGTTTGGTTTCAAAGAACAGAAACCCACTCGCCGTAGCTGAAGTCCAAGTCCGCGGTGAGCTAGAGCCGGCCGCACAGACTCGGGAAGGCAGGCATAGAAGCCCTTCTCCTCCGCCCCCGCATTCAGTGACACCGTGGTGGCTTGAAACAGGCCGTCGTGGGCGGATTCACACCTTAAACACTGGCAAATGCTGCGAAGCAGGGCTCCGGTGTTTGTTTTTTAAGAGCTGGTTTAGCAGAGCACCATAGTCAGAGGGGGAGTTTGTGGATCATGCCGGAGTATCTGGCGGAAGCCTTGCTGCGGCTTGAAACCAGGTCAGGCCGAGTGATCGAGAACAAAGCTGACAACGTCTTTCAGGGTTTTCCTCCGCCTCTCCAGGACCACGTGACCGATCTCTCCTTGGGTCTGCACATCCCTTCATCCTTTCTGGGGCTCACGGTCACCTCCAGTACCGTCAGGTTCGGGTCAAGTCATGCCGGGTGTAGACCTGCCTTTTCTAGAACTGTGACTGGGGGATGTCTTTACATCCCCTTCTCGGGGCAAACATGATGAGCATCTCAGGCTTACAGGAAGCTGGTCAAGGTAAAGAAGTGAGGTGAAAGCATGTTCCGAGCAGACGCAACCATGTCTAGGGCCGCCAGCCCGGGACGTAGAAACCAGGCAGGTAGACGCGGCTGAAGAGACGGGCAAGGGCCAGGCCTGAGGGCCTCGCGTGTGACGTTGAGGGGCTGGGTGTCGTTCTGCACGGGACGAGGGTTTTCAGTCTGAAAGTATCCAGCCTGAGAGGACGGAGGCCTAGAGGGTTCCCGTGGGCACGCCCAGCACCAGGGGGCGGGAGGCGGGGTGGGGAGGGCCCACACTGTGGTGGGAAGAACACTGACGAGGTCGTCAGAAGCTGAGCTGCAGACGTGTCCACGGACTGAATGCTTCTGTAGCTCGGGGACCTCACTCATCCTCCCACCGTTTCCTTGTCTGCAAAGCGAAGATGAATAATATCTACGCTCTCACTGCCTCAAAGGGTGGCTGGGAAGGCGAAGGATACGATCTATTTGGAAATCCTTTCAGGACTCTAAAACATGGTTCAGGCACAAGGCGTTTACTCATCTGTAAAACGAGAGGGCTGGCCTAGATGGGATCTAATGTTCTTGTTCTGCAGTCCTACAACTCTATTATTATCCTTATTATCTGACGATCAGGCTGAAATTATAGGTTTTATAGACCTGAAACACCCTCCTCGCCTTCTGCCAAGACAACGTAATGGGAAGCTCTGAGCCTGGGAAACACACTTCCTAGGTGGCTGTTTCCACAGAAACACCAATAACCCTGAAGTTATGCAGGAATGTGAACTGCTTGAATAGGAAGAGGAAATGGATTTACAAACCGGGACTAGAACCAAGCCCCTGAAAAAGGAATCGAGTTTCTCTCTGTACATTACATGTAAACATGTAACTGAATCCCGCAGTTGGTAACCTCTCTGCTTTTTACAATATTGCTTATTATGCTACAACCGAAATGCCAAACGATTTAAAAGCGGTTTTAGAGCACTGTGGCTAACACTTAGAGGTTTGGAGCGATGAGATGTAGAGATTCTTTCAGCCCTAAATTGCCCTTCAGCCCAGCGGTGAGTGCTCGCGAACTCTCTCATGCTTTAGAAAGGGAAGAGGAAGCACATCATTTTCCTAGATATAGACATATCACAAGTTGTGCAGTGACCAGTAATAGATTAGAACCGCCGCTGACACTCACAAAGGGCTTGCCGCGTGCCCGGCACTGGGCCGCGTGCTTTACGTGCATCTTCTCATTTTATCCCCACAGCACGCCTGTGGAGGCAGGCACCCTGCTTGGTCCCACTGCACAGGAGAGGAACTGAGCCCCAGGGAGGCCAGGTGACTTGCTCAGGGTCACATGGCCAGCTCAGAGTCTGAAGGCCTTGGGACTCAAAGCCACAGAGCCTGACTCCACACTTCATTCTTGTTATCACCTGGGCCAGCTTGCCTCCGGCTACTGACCATGATTTCCTGTAAACAGCTTTTCCAAAACAAAAGATGACCTCACGACTTGTATGGAGGGGTGGCTGGGGAAGGATCTCCGGAGGAATAGGGGCTCTTCGTTTGCAACAGTTACAAATGAGCAGGACGTTCAGTGCTCTTTTCTGCACATAACAACTGCCCGTGTCTTCCAAAATGGCCAGCATAAAACACCAGGGACAGCAGGTCTCAGGAAAGGCTCAGACTTTCTAAGTGCCTTTTATCCCACAAATAAATGCTGGGCCTCCTCATCCCAGCTAGCTAGGACTTGGAGAGAAGACAGGAATTCTGTCCAAAACTTGGTCTCTCCTCGGTGGTTGACTGAAGCATCAGTTGCAGCTCTTTCTTCCCATAATGCAGAGTGGTAAAACTTGGGGAGAGCAAATGAGACCCTGTGGGGAAGATTCTCTCCCTATTTTCCAAGCACAACCCTTCAATCAAATACCTTTTTCACATGCATTGAAACAGGCTCGAAAGATACATTTAGAGGAAAACAAAAAATAATAATAGATTCTCCTTTTCTTTGGTTAACCATACATGTTTGTGAGGCACAAAAGCCCATGGTGGGGAGGAAAATATTGATGCAGCTCAGGAGCCGACTTGTACTTCTGGAACATGATCCCCAAGGAGAGCAATCCCTGACGTGAGTTTGTTGAGCATTTACTAAGTGCCTAGCTGTGCAGGATAGAAAACAAGGGTAGTAAGATCTTCATTTACAGACCCCTGGGAACTGAACACTGTAGAAAAATAAAGACACAAACAAGAACTCCATATGAACTGTGTTGGCAAATCGGCCTGATGGTAGGGAAAAGCATTAAGGGGGTGGAGAACTGTGAAGTGGCCCTTCCTTTCTTGCCAAGTTTCTGGGGGTCCTTTCCTCCACAGGGGTGAAGTATTCTTCGCTTTCTCTGTCACTCAGCAGACAGACAGCGCCTGCACCTCTCTCTGGCTAGGAGCAGAGAATGCAAAAGGAAGCGAGATCCCACCAATGGCTATGACTCCAGCTCGGATTTACCTGGGTCCTATCGGTCTCCAGTTCCCACCTCCCCAGTCAACACAGAGTACGACCATAGTCATCCACGCTGATGGGTGGCTGGGCCAAGTACAGTTCCAACAAAGCTTATTGGCACTAAAACATGACCTCCACAATGCTGTTTCATCTTAAGCCTGTTTCTTCCAATTATGGGTGAGGGGTTTCAGATGCCACTAAGCAGGTTTTAGGCAGAAGAAGAGGAGCCTAGAATCACATCAGTCCTGCTTACTATCTAGCTGGCCCCCAAGTCCCAGCTCAAATGTCACCTCTTCAGAGTTCTCCTATGACACTAGATCTAATGTTGGTCCCTTATTATAGCACACCCTTTTATGTTATTCATGGCACTTATTATCATAAATTCTCTTGTTTGTTTCTTTATTGTGTGCTCCCCTGCATGTTTCTCTAAGCACCCTGAGAAATCTTGTTGGATTTGTTTTCCACTCTGTGGCCAGGGCCTAACACACTGGCTAGAACTTAGGTTTGTCAGTGTCATTGTTGAATGAATGAGTGAGTGAGTGAACATATCAACCACCTGAGTTAGTGCCTTAAGTGTGTTTGGACATAGGACATGTCCAGTCAACTAACTAAAATCTGGCAAGGGAGCCAGGAATACTCCATGGGGAAAAGATGGTCTCTGCAATTAAACCCAGGAAGAACTGGAGAACTGCATGCAGAAGGATAGAATTGGGCCCCTCTCTTACACCACTCACAAAAATTAACTAGAAATGGATTCGAGACTCAAATGGAAGACCCAGAAGTGAAAAACACCTGGAAGAAAACAGAGGGAAAAATTTCGACCTTGACATCGGTCTTGGCAATGATTTTTTTTGATAAGGCACCGAAAGCACAAGCAAAAGTCAAAAGCAGAAATCAATAGACTGAACTCCATCCAACTAAAAAGCTTCTGCACAGCAAAAGAAACAGTCAATAAAATTAGAAGACAACCGACCAGATGGGAAAAGATATCTACGAACCACTTACCTGATAAGGAGTAATATCCAAAATATATTCATAAACTCAAGAGAAAATACCCGATTAAAAATGGACAGAGGAACTGAATAGATCTGTTCCAAAGAAGAAGTACAGTATGCAAATATTCAATCATTGTGTTGTACACCTGAAATTGGCATGATGTTATATGTCAATTATAACACAATAAAAAAGAAAACATACAAATAGAAAAGAGGTATCTAAAACAGCACTAACAGTCACTAATTATCAGGGAAATGTAAATCAAAACCATACTGATATATCACTTCACACCTGTTAGAATGGCTTTTATCAAAAAGACTAGAGATAAGAAGAGATAAGGGTTAGCAAAGACTTGGAGAATAAAGAGAACCCCTGTGCTCTGTGGGAGGGAGTGTAAATTTGTGCAGCCACTGCGGAAAAGAGTATGAAGGCTCCTCAAAAAATTCAAACTAGAACTACCATATGATCCAACAATTCCACTTTTGGGTATATATCCAAAGGAAACAAAAACAGAATCTGGAAAGGACATAGGCACGCTCATGTTCATTGCAGCGTTATTCACAATAGCCAAGATGTGGAAACAACCTAAGTGTCCATCAAGAGATGAATGGGTGTGCCCTGGCCAGGTGGCTCAGCTGGCTGGAGCATCATTCTGCACAACAAAAAAGCCGAAGGTTCGATTCCCAGTCAGGGCAGGCACATACCTAGTTTGTGGTTTCAATCCCCTGTCGGGGAGCATATGGAAGGCAACCGATGGATGTTTCTCACTCACATCAAGGTCCCCCACGCCCACTGTCCCGTCTTTCTAAAATCAATAAAGCATATTCTCAAATGAGGATAAAAAAAAAGAAGAGAGCACCAAATGGATGAAAAGAGGTGGTGTACATATACATGTAATGAGGTATTCTCCAGCCGGAACAAAGAAGGAAATCCTGCCATTTATGACAACATGGCGGAACATCGAGGGCATTGTGCTACGTGGAATGAGTCAGACAAAGACAAATACTGTAGGATCTCACTTATTTGTGAAATCTAAAAATGGCAAACTCACAGAACCAGAGAGCAGAGAGGGGGTTGCCATGGGCTGAAGGATGGAGGAAATGGGCGGATGTCAGTCCAAGGGGACACAGTATTAGATAAGTTCTGGGGATCTAAGGCGCAATGTGGTGGTTACGGTTAATTACACTGTATCACATACCTGCAAGTTGCTGGGAGTGGACCTCAAACAGTCTCACCACAAAAAAGAAATAGTAATTACGTGTTGTGATACAGATGTTAGCTAATGCTATGGCCATCATTTTGCAATAATGAGTGTATCAAATCAACATGTTGTGTACCTTAAACTTAACATAAAGTAATGTGCCAGTTGCATCTCACTAAAACTGCGGTGGGGAGGGGGCGGGAAAGAGTGGTGGGCGGGGGTGTGGAGATTCACAGAGGCGACATAGTGGTCTCCATGCCCAGACCAGGGGTAGGTGAGCTACGGGCCAGGGGCATGTCTCAATCAAGTTTCACTGAAACACAGCCACACCCAGTGAGCACTGCACTCACTGTCTGCAGCTGTGTTAGAGCTCTAGCGCAGCCCTGAGTGGTGGCAACGGAGACCTTAGTGCTTGCGACCTAAAAATATTTACAATCTGGCTTTTAAAAAAAAAAAGTTTGCTGCCCCCACCTGAACTTGCCCCATAGGAGCAGAACTGAGACTGTTAGAAATGCCCCGTTTGTGAGCTATTGGGGCGGAAGTTAGTGAGAAATCTTCCTCAGTAAGACGTGCGTGTCCCCCTTTGGGAATACACACTCTCTTTCAGAATACAATTTTAAATCAAAATGCTCTTTTACTTCATTTTTTAAAAAGTGTAATCACCTAAAGACAAGCTATGTGTTGTATTAGCCAAGATAGGCTAGGATGGGCTGGGTTGCGCTGCAGTGAGCAAACAACTGGGGAGCTTAACGGTTCACACAGTCCGGTTCATCCCCCAGCCCCAGCGCATGGCCCGTGGGGGTGGCAGGGGCCTTCACTTTGCAGCCACTCAAGAACCCAAGGCTGATGGAGGCCCATCTCCACTCCACGTCCACAATTTCCAAAAATGGGAGCAGGAGGCCACAGTGAATCCATCACAGGATTCCAAAGCTTCTACCTGGAAGTGACACATGCCACTTCCACTCACATTTTACTGCCAAAGCAAGACGTCCGGCCACCTCTCAGTTCATCAGGGTGAGGGCGTACAATCCTCCCACGGGAGTGGCTGCTGAATATATGTGGGAACTTTATAATTGTCTATAATTATCTCTAAGTATTCAGTTAGGAGGAAAAGTAGTAGATTAGAACCAAGACCATGAACTCTAATCCCAGGCAGAATTGGATCCATGGGAATTAAAGCAAAAATGAGGGCCCCCTTTTGTAGCTCCCACTCCCTTGAGAAACCGCCTTGAGAAACCGCAGGCTTCAAGTACCATTGTTTAAACACACACACACCGTACACAAACACACACACACCCTGGAATTCAAGATAGGCTGCAACACACTGTTAGATGTATTGCTAACTTGAACATTTAAACCTCTATTGTGGCCAACATAGTCTAGCAAATAATATCAAAACAATACTCGGTAATTCAGAATTTTTTGAATTGCTCTGAATCTATGCATAACTGTCAAGGCTACGAAAGCTCTCCCCAGGTCTGGCTGTGGTTGGGAGCGCTCTGCATTCCTTCACACACACACAGCATGCCTCTGGTGCACAGGGTGAGAAATGTTTGCCTTCCAAAGTCTCCAAATCTGGGGCCGGGAACTGTTGGGCCTGGGCTTTCAATGTCTCATTCATTTCACTTCTAGAAATTAGTGGAAGCTCCAGAAGCCAAAAAAAAAAAAAAAAAAAAGCGAGCGTCTGGGGTACGGATTCTGCAAGGAGGAGAGGTCATGGCACATAGCTGGGAAAAATCAATCTTCTGCTCCTGGTAAGGAAAGAAGCACAGGGAGGAATTCTCTGGAAAGAGACAGGGGCATTCTTCAACCATCTCACTCGAGCCCAGGACTGAATTTGGTCACGGTCCGGCAGCCAATGCCGTCGTCCCGCCGCTGGGGCGAAGCCCTACATGGTCATCTAGAGAAGTCAGGAGGACGCACAGTAGTCTGTTCAGGCCATTTTATCCAGTTACCCACAAGATTAACTTTGACCTGGACAAACGGAAGCTTCATGTGCAATGACAGAAAGCAGACCCTGGGGATGAGTGTTGCCAGGGCAGGGGAGGTGTGTCCCTACAAAACACCACAGACCAAGGGGGCGTGGGCGGGATTGGCTTCCGGAGCCTCTCCCCTTACCATGCCGGAGTCACTGTCCGCCTGCCCCTTCGCATGGCTGTCCCTCTGTGTGGGCACACTCCTGCTGCCTTTCTTCTAGTCTCTTCTCCTCTCTGAGAGGGCTGCCTTCCACCCTGATAAACCCTCTCGCCATATGTGGGTCCTTGAAACGCTTTCCCCGCGATCCGGCGGAAGAGCCAGACTTCCACCCACCATACCAGGATCAGCAGGCGCCCCAAACGCAGCCCTAGGCGTCACAGTTTGCTGAGCACTCTGGCTTCAACTTTTTTTTTCTTTGCCCCCTGTGAATCTCAGTTTCTTACAAGTTTAGCTGTGCTTTTAACCAAACGTTTGGTGTATATTTTGCAGTGTTTTCATGCATGTACATGTAAGGGAGATTTTTCGGAATTTCCAATCAGCTACGTAGCTCGAGGCAGAAGTCCATTCTGAGGCTCTGTGGCTGGGCTCCTGCCACCACCTCGACCTTCTCCATCTGTGGCTGAAACAACGGTGCTCGCACTTCTGGTTCAGGGCCCAGAGCACGTCCTTTCCTCTGTGTGTCTGTGTGTGGGACGCCGACACCCTATGGGAATACTGCACTGTAGCAAGCAGATCTGGGCCGTGGTGTTGACTCTGCCCCTTAGGCAAACCTTTAAAACTCTCCGTGATTCAGTTTTTCAATCTGTGAAATAGGACAATGATTATTGCCTTCCTTATGTTTTTATAGCTGGCAGGGTTAAAATGTGACAAGTGGTGTAAAAGTCCTTTGTCAGCGCTAAGCCACTCTGTGGAAGATACACTACGCTCTCTCTCATGGATCTGCTCCTGGGGCGGCATCTGCCTCATTAGGGTTATCTGGCTTCATTGTGAGGACTAAAAATATTTTTTAGTGACCTAGCACATAGTGTCTACTACCAGGATCTTCCTTCCACATGTAAACAGTCCAATCCCACAGTAAAGAGAAAAACGAACTCTTAAATACCAGTTATATATTCCTGCACCTTAAGAGTTCGGCCTATCTAAATATTTGTGTTCACTCAGTTCTATTTATTTTGCTCTATCTCTTTTTTTCTTTGAGCTCTGTTCACATTGTTCAAAAACACAATCCAATCAAGTACACGTGAAAGATCGAATTGGCTTTATTGAGCGATTCGTGAATCAAACAGCATCCCATCCAGCACCTAGAAGAGGGCTCTGGGGGTTGTATGGAACAGAAGGTTTTTATGGGCAGCAGGGTGAGGCAAGGGAGATAGTGATAACGAAAACAAAGACTCGTTCTTGGGCCCGGGCATCTTTATCTTGGGGAGAAGAGAATGGGAAGGGTTTTAGGATACAGATTGCCTCTTCTTTCTAGACGGTGGTGTGGGTGGAGGGGCGAAGAGAGCCCGCTGGAGAGGTTATCTTACTGGTGCTTGACTGGAACATTCCAGACTAGGTGACTAAGATGCTGTTACTGGGAGAGGCTGAAACTGAGATTAGATCAGGTCTTAAATCTAGATTTGGGTGTCATGGGTTGTAGCATAACCGATGCTATTTTAGGCCTGTCATTTTCTGGTTGCCCCCACCATCCGAGCTCCTCAGACCAGACGCATGAGAAAAAAAACACCTTTATAACTGTCCCCCCACTGCACCCGCCCACCTACGTCACCTCGACCAGGGGAGCCCACTCTGAACACGTCCAAGACCCCTCTTTGGCCGCTGTGCATGTCTTCTGCCAGCAGCCTGCCCTCCAGAAAGGGCAGTGACATTCTGTCTTCCCTGTGGATGGCGGCTGGCCAACTACGTGGACATGCCGGCCTCTGTGTTTTAAAGCCTAGGAGGGTTTGTTTCACCCTGGCAGCATTTTAGAGCTTCATGACTCGATGTGGCGCCTCAGCCCAGCAGTGTCACTGGGGACGTGTTGGACACGCAGGCTCTGGGGCCTTCCTTCAGACCCACTGATCCGGAATCTGCTCTTTAAAGAGAGCTCTGGGGGTTGGTAGGCACGTTCAAGTTTGAAAAGCACTGTTTTCAAAGGTATCACCCCAAAAGAACATCTCTAAACCCATAATTTCCCAACATATTGTATATGAGAGTTACTGGGGATGCCTCTTAAACATGCCAATTTTGTGACCCGCCCCCGCCCCCCCGCCCCACGGGAGATGAGTCAGTGCTTTGGCAGACTGGCTAATCCACAGACAACACTTGGAAGGGGTGCAGGGTCTTCTCTGTGCTTTACCTGAGCTGAAGGTGTTTTTAGTATGTTAGGGAGGTTCACTTTTAACACACTTGTCTGGGTATAGGTTCAATAAGTTTTACTGTATTTCCTTTCAAATACTCCCTCCAAGGCTTCCTTGAATAAGGCTTCTGGGTCTTCAAACTTATTTTACAGGTTTTCCAAGGGCAAATGTAGCCACCCTAACTCTAACAGCCTGACGTGTGTCTTCGCCTTGGGCTGGGCACACTTAGTGAGGATGGTCTCAGGATGCACTAGTGCACCTGGGGAGGAAGCCAGCAAGTGTGCACCCGCTCTACACTGCGTGGGTACAGACACCCCACCTTTCTCCCTGTCCCTGCTGAGCAAGGGGAGGGAAGGTAATGGTACTAAACACATGGCAAAATATTTTAAATGGCTATTTGATGAGATCCCTGTCATTTAATTGTCTCCCATCTCCCTGCAACCAAAATACACTCACAAACCCCTCTCCAAGCTGAGTATGCAGTCTGGGTTCAAGTTCCAGCCCTGATGTGTTCTTGCTGTGTGACCTTGGGCAGTTTTCCTAGTCTTTCTTAATCTATTTCCTCATCTCTAAATGGAAATAATAAGAGTATTGAGGGGAAACAGAGTTTGTCACCCTAAAATATGACTTAAAAATATGATTATTTTAAGCTGGTCATTTTCAAGAAACAAAAGACTCAGGAAGTACCTTTGACCTTCTCCCTCAATGCCTATAAGAACTTAAATAGACCTTCCTGCCCAGGAAGGGAGATAGCATCATAGATAACTATAGTGCTATATAAACTAGTGCGTGATTGACAGAGGTTTGATCAAAGTCCTCTCTGTGTCCCCTTGTTAAAGATGGTTCGGCAAACATTTATTTACCAAGCATTTGCTTTCCCTTCTCCATGTGAATTGTCTTTCTGCCCTTTGAAGTCCCAAAGCACAACCCCACCTTCACCTCCCTCCTCCTTCTTCTCAGCTCAAGATGGCACTTAAGTTCAACTGCCTGACCTGTGCTGGGGTCTCCTATTCTTATTGGACCCTTGTGTGCACATATGTATTTGGCCATTTTCTCCTGTTAGTCTCTCTCATCATCGATTAGATTATTACTCCAGCCAGAAGAACTTAGGAAGGTAGGAGGAAATTTTACTTTTCCTCCCCCATAGTATCTACCCCATAATGTTGCTTTGTCTTCAGAGGTAATGCTTGCCAAGTAGTCAGCTGAAAAACAAGCATTGATAAACTTGAACACATTATCAAAAGATGCTCTGGCAGAGGTGGCCAGATGACTGTCTACGGTGGACTGGCACTTCAGTGGTCCCCAGTGAACTGCCTCCCTGCACATGCCTCTGTGTGATCCCTTTGACTCTGGACTTGGCCATGTGATTAGCCTTGGCCCGTGGGACCCTGACATATATGATGTAAGTGGACGCTTGATAAGCATGTGCACATTGGGCCTCATTCTCTTGAAATTCTTCTTGGAACTCAGTCACCAGGAAGCCCAAGGAGCCATGTGAAGGAGAACTGAGATCTCAGCCAGCCATCTCCAGCTGAGCTCCAGACAGGGACCAGCCACACTCCTGCTGGCTCCAGGAGTGAGGTCACTTCACGTCATTTGGCCATTCAGTACCCCAGCATATACCACATGAAGCAGAATCATCTGGTCAACCCACAGAGTCATCTGGTCAACCCACAGAATCATCTGGTCAACCCACAGCATCATGAGAAATAATAAATTATATTACATTATTGTTTTAAGCTATTAAGTTTTGAGTCTCTTCCTTTTACAGCAACAGGCAACTCCGATATCTATTCTCTCTTTTTTTTCCCATTAGCAGAACCCCAATTTTATTTGGTGTGCAATGCACCCAACTAAAAATCTATACTTCCTTCCCTTCCTTTCAGATGGGCGTGAACATGTGACTGTGACACAGTGTGGGCCAATAAAATTAAGATGTAAGGTGGGGCTTTCAGGAAATCTCCCTACCAGGGGCAGACTGCACTGGCCCGCCCACTGTTGCCCTTCTTCCGGCCCGGAACACAGACGGGCTGCTGGAGGTGGGGGAGCGGTCTTCTCACAATGAGGGAAAATTCTGGAGAATTGCAGGGACCTCAGACCTGGCATCCTTAAGACACTGATTCAAACCAAGTAAGTTTTCAAAATATGAAGAAAACAAACCTCTTTTTGTTAAAGCCATTATAACAAGCATTGTTATCACTGTAAGAGGCAGCGGATCTCAACACCATAATGTTTCAATTGCAACATTATTTACTAGCATGGAGGCTGCACAGTATCATCCTTCCTAACCCAGGCTGCATATCCAAATAGGAATCTCTACTGGTGGGGATGAGTTTACTCCTATTTTGCTTCCCACAGCACATGGCTTCATAAGATTTTTAGCAGAATTGTATGCCTCCCACGTTCAAGAACAAACTTACCAGGCAATATGGCTTCGCAAAGCCACAGAATAGCACTAAAGAAGTAGAAAGCAACGTGAGGTCATTTGCTGTCTGTTTTTGGTGATTCTTTGTCCGTGCATGTCTACAGGTCATCTCTCCAAATAGTCTGGAAACTCCTGTCAAGGTCAAGAGCATCTCATATTTCTTGTCTATTCTTATGTCTTATGTCTATTCTTATGTCTTATGTCTTATGTCTATGTGTGTTCAGGGCTGTACCTTATATAATAGTTGATAAAGTTTCCATATAAGACTTAGCAAATAGTACCCTAGAAATGTTTAAACTATAGCCCATGACATTTTAAATAACAGCTGAATTGATTTTGCTATATTCCACTATTTTATTTCACCTCAGATTCTATGTATCTGTTATGCTTTTCCTATTAGTGATAATTATCAATATTATTTCTTTACCTCTTACTCTGTGCCAGGCATTACTCTGTGCATTATTGTATGTCCTATATATGTATTAAATATTTAATCTCCAAAATAATCCAAGAGTCAGGTACTGATATGTGTCCCATTTTGCAGATGAAGAAACTAAGGCCAAGGGAGATTAAGTGGTCTGCTAAAATTGCCCACCTAGCTTAAGTGGAGAAGTCAGGGTCCAAACACGCTACCTGACAGGATCTGTCTCCCTTCCTTCCTCCTTCCTTCCTTCCCCACTTCCTTCCTTCCCTCTCTCCCTCCCTCCCTAAAATGCTTTCATTTCTGATCTTTTCTCCACATTTAAAAACAAAGAGAAAATAAAAGCGAGTTCATCATGATTGCTGCCCAGCGGCCGACAACGGCTTCAGGCTGGAGAAGCCGCTCTGTGGGCCGTGCTGGGAGGCTGCTGGCCAGATTACAGCCTCTCCGTCCGCCGCTCCTCTGCAGAGCTGGCCTCACACATGTGCTCCCCACTTTCTCCAAAACACCCACCGTCTTCCGTCCGTCTGAATGGAACGCGCGAGTAAGAACGCCCAGACTGGGGGCAGAAGGCAGTGTGGTCGGGGAGCGAGAGTCCGGAGGAGAAAAGACACCCGAGTGTTCTCATAATTTGCATTTCTTAATACGAGTGTGTGGTGTTGGATGTGAATGGAGAGTCTTCTTAAGGCACACTGTGTAAATTAAAATGCTTGAAAACACTTCCCAGATGTCCACAAAGCAAATATGAGACCCGCGCAGGCCCCCGCCTCCCTCACTTTGCCCCCTGGCCCCTGGGTCTTTCGGTGGCAAGTTTCCCAGACCAACGCAGTGCCAATTTCGTCTCCTGGCTCCCCCAAAGGGCCTCCAAAATTCCCTCCCCTGTTACATAATTCGACAGGACAAGCTCCCCTCGGGTTGGCTAACAGTAACCTCAATAAACTTAACACCAAACCCTGGCCCCTCCCTTGTGTCAGTCTATTACTGTGAAGCCCATTTGCCTTCCTGGCCCTTGTGTGCTGAGGGTCCCGGGAACCCATGGGAGGAAGTCGCCGTGGCCTCTTCCTGCGCCTGCAGGCGTCTGCGGACCTTCCTCGTCCCCAGAATACTTGCACAGGGATCCCTCTGGCTCCCCCGATTCACGCCCCCTCTCTCTGGCGTGTCCCAGGGCCATCAGAGACGTGTTCACGCTCCGAATCCTCTCACTCTGAGGCTCAAACAGGAAGCCTAGAACAATACATTTCAGGACTGTCTTTGGAAGAAAAGGCAACAGAAGACTCCTAATTCTACCTTAGAAGAACCTCCGTCCTGAATGTGAGAAACCTGCTTAGGGCACATATTTGGATAGTAGAGGAATGTGTATGAAGGCAAAACAAACAGAGGGCTGGTGGAATTCCGTTGAATATCTTCGCAGTGCAGTCATATATCTTAAGCACTCACAGTCTGCCGTGGAAAACGTCTCTGAAAAATGTGTTCCCTCACACAGCCGAGAGATGAATTTTGAAAACAACAAGCGCTCTCCTTCATGTGGCCCGCTAATGACTTCAAAGAGAGTGACAAAAAGGGAAAACTGGAGAGGAATGACAGGAGCTCAATGGCTACAGAACCTTTGAAAAACACAAACAAGAAGCCACAACAGATGCTAAGTAACTCATCGGCAAGAATAGTACGTTCACAGGTTTATTATGGGCGCGCTGTTCAGATTGGGGAAAAACAGGAATGAAAGTACCTCATAGGCAGAACTTGATCTCAGTGAAGAAGACAAAAAGCCCAGAGCTCAGGTTTAATGCTCTAACAGAAAACAAGGGGAGCAGGCCAACAAAAACAGTGGCCCGGTTTAGGATCGCCCCATCAGGAAATCATTCAGGAGCAATGACTTTTGCAAGGGCTTTTGCAAGAGCCACCCCACCCTCTTCACCTAGCCTCCCGTGGCTAAGTCAAGAACCAGATGCTGCAGGCGCAGGGCAGGGGCGGACAATAAAGCGTGGCCTCACACCCCCATCCTCTAGGGAGAGGGTAGAAAGCGATGACGCTGGGGCACCACACTGGACCCCTTGAATCAGTACTAGAGGGGATGGGGCCGAGACAACTGGTGGTTTTTAAAGGCAGGTGACTTTCATGGGTGGCTAAGGTCCTGACCCACCGCGGAGGATGAAAGAGAAGCTGTGCCTGGCACACTCGTGGGTCTCCCTGCCAGGTTATTGCTTCTGACCGTGGAGCTTTGTGAAAGCCCCTTCTATTAGTCTGCCGATAACATCTAACCACCTTCTGGATGTTTACGAGGCCCTCACAGTGCCCTCCCCCACCGCCTCAACGGGAGAGTATTTTCTGGGATTTCTGACGTGCATAGCGGAACAACCAACTTGGCAGCACAGTGGCTATTGGGGTTATCTTAGAAATGTTTTCTTTTGTAAAAGGGGAGGCCACCAAGAATGAAGTTTTCAGTGTTTGTGGTCTGTCCCACAGTGATGACACCCGGGTCCCACTCCTCTTTATCCGGTCTTCCACCGGAAGCGGGAGAAGCAGTGGCATCACTGTGAGAGTAGTGTGTGAACAGAGGTGGCGCAGAGGCAATACAGAGCGTGGGTGACAACATCGCTCTGGAGCTGACATCCCACACTCTCATGCTGGGCCCCAGTCTTTCTGTTTCTATGATCTGGGCAGTGGCTGGATCTATTCAAAACACAGTCTTGGCCCTGGCTGGTGTGGCTCAGTGGATTGAGTGCTGGCTTATGAACCAAAGAGTCACAGGTTCGATTCCCAGTCAGGGCACATGCCTGGGTTGTGGGCCAGGTCCCCAGTGGGGGGCGTATGAGAGGCAACCCTGCATGGATGTTTCTCTCCCTCTCTTCCCTTCTCTAAAAATAACTAAATAAATTAAAAAAAAACCCACAGTTTTGGCATCTATAAAAACAGAATAATACTCCATCCCACTGCTGTGAGGAATCAGACAAACTACATCTACTAAAATCTTCAACCTATATTAGCTCTTACAGAGGTGGGACTGAAGTTAAGAGTGAATAATGCTCTAAAGCCAGACTGTCCTAGTTGGAGCCCCAACACTTCCTAGCTGTGTCTTTGGGCAAGTTACTTAATCCCTCCGGGCCCAGTTCCCTCAGGGAAGCAAAGGGGATAGTCACGGTACTCACAGGGTTCGTATGAAGACCACATGACCTACCATGAGGGGGCCCGCCATCTCCACTTGCTCCGGGCAGGTCCAGCTTATGCCTTTCATCCTAGCATCTTGGCTGCTCTAGAATGTGCCTGCCCCGTTTCACTCTCCAATGTGTAACAGGTGTAACAGTGTCCCAGATTGGCTACATCCGTACACCACCGATGTCGTTGATGTGTGTACCACTCAGGAAAGGGCCTGGTACGGAGCAGATGCTGAATGTGTGTTAGATGCTAACAGTAGCTCCTAGAGCAGTGCTATCCAAGAGAAATCTAATGCAAGCCAGATGCTAATTTTTAATTTTCCAGTTAAGCACATTTTAAAAAGAAAAAAAGGAATCGCTGAAATCAGTGTCAATAATATATTTAACCTAACAGAGTCAAAATATTAGCATCTCAATATGTAATCAGTATAAACATTAGTGAGGGACTTTTCTTTTGAATATCTGTGGGGTGGATTGCATTTATCACACATCTCAACCTGGACTGGTGCCGTTTCAAGTGGTCAGTAGCTTAGCAGACTAGTGGACTCGTGAGTGACATTTCAGGTGTTAACACGTGGCCAGTGGCTGACATCCTGGACAGCACGGTTTGGCAGACTTTGCATTCCCACTGTGAGCTGATAGGCCAGTCTTAAGATCATCTCATGTCTGCAGTGTCAAGGTTGGGATGTTTAGCTTCTCTGCCATAGTCTCCCAAGCAGGGCTCCGATGCAGAGCTTTGGAGTGTATTGTGGCCAAGCATTTTAGTCTTACAAACTGAACAGATGCCCAAGGTCCCCGAGAAGGAAAGGATAGTAACTTACCCTTGGAAAACTCTCTGCTGGCTTCCTGGCACATGGAAAACCGTGGCCAGTCAGGGTTTGCAGGCTACTTTATTACTATGACCTTATTAAATAGTGAAAAGCAAGGCTGAAGTTACTTTATTAATTTCTCCCATGTTGCAGTTTCTTCCTATTTGAAAACATTCCCAAGAAAATACAAAAAAACCTAAAAAGTGTCTTTTCTATAAATATGTGGGCATTTTCCTGTGGATCACCTCCCTCTGACCTTCAGATTGTATTCTAGTTTCATTCCCTGGACCGGCCTCCTATGGCCACACTCCCCTCAATCGCGCAGCCTCCAAGCAGACCCAGAAGTGCAGTGAGACCCTGATCACACGCCAATACAGTGGAGGGTTCCTTCTCGGCTCTTGTGTGATACCTACCTCTGTTTCCTCCTTCAGGGACCATTTCTTGTGACCCCAACAAATCTTAGCTTTGGTTACCCGGAAGTTCATCATCTAGGAAGACTGATGAGAGACAGAGTAGGAAAGGAGGAATGTAATAGCATGTAATTTCAAAAGTGAAAACTTGGCCCTACCAATCAATGAGCTTCCTTTGTAGACCCTGCCCAGTTCTGAATGGCAACAGTGTTTGGAGCTGATGATCCTATTGGTATGGCGAGAGTGACCTGCCAGAAGCATCGGAGAGCAATGCTTTGCTGAAAAAGGGAGGGATGATGTTGCTTGCGAAGGCTCCTTAAGCGAACAGAATGGGCTTAGGATGTTAGAGCTGGAAAAATTCTCAGAGGCCATGCAATTCAGTGTTCTGTTTTACTGGGTAGGAAAGTGGGACCAGGAAAGGTTCAAACACCTGGTGAAGTTCAAACGGCAAGTTAGGCAAAGAGAGGGCTTGGGAAACTTGGTCCCCTTGCCCTGATCACTCCTGGTGCTGCCCATCACACCAGTTACCTTGATCGGGAGTCCTTCCTCTAGCAACAAACGACATGCATTTCTTTCCAAAAAAGTTTTTACCAACTTTATGCAGGTTAGATAGTTTATGTTTTTTTTTCTGAAGTTGCCACTTAAGTATTTATTTGTTTTTAAAATATATGATCTTTATTATATTTTTTCCATTATCACTTTGTCCCCTCATACCGCCCCCCCCCCCCCCCGCCCCCCGCCGCAATCACCACCCTGTTGTCCGTGTCCATGAGCCCGTTTTCTTTTTCCTTCTCTCACACACTTTTACTTGGGCCTGGTCTCCATCAAAGAGTGTTGTTCAGTGTATCCTGAATCCAACTGGCATTTCCAAAAGGCCTGGGGGCGGTGGAGGGAGGGAGAAAAACCCCTCCCAAAACAAAACAAAACAAAACAAAACAAAAAAACAGGAGAAGACTGCTCAGTCCCATTCCTGACCAGCAACCCCCCTGCCAGAGGCTGAACTTCGGCTGGGTCCGAGTCTCAGGGGAAGGCGGTCTGCAGCACAGTCTGGGCACACCACCCTGACTCTAACAGTCCTTTCCTCCTCAACCACCCTTCACCCGGAGTTGGCCTTGCTGATGTTAGACGGGAGCGGGGAGGGGCTTATGAACTAAGGAGAATGAAAATACAGAAGCCACCTGGGGAGCCCCAGGGCAGACAGGCAGGTCGGCTCATAGAGGCAGTGGCCACAGGGACAGGACCCCAAAATGCAAAAGAGAAAAAAAGGAGAGACATGCCTTCTCTGAATAAAAAAAAAAAGGCTGATGACCTTGCCTTACACAATGATTGTTTAATGTTTGATGCTTAACTCCTTCAGCTACAGAATCTTATACACGTGTCAACTTTCCAAGGAGGCACGGTCTACACCCTCCACCACACTCCATAGCTGCCCCTGCTTGAGGGAAGAGACTAACCTGCTAGAAGCAGAACAGAAAACTCCTAAGTGGCAGTGTGGCTCCCGCCCACCCCAGTATCCTACTGTGCACCATTACTGTGAACCACAAAGGAAAACCGTGCTGTAGAAATGGCCAGCGTTAAACCAAAAGAAAAGTTTGCCCGTTCCCCTTTCCTTTAGAGGGTGACTTTACCTGACTAGGATAAAAGGCAGGAAGGGGAGTACACTTCTCATTTTAGACTGGTTGTTCATCACCTCCCTAGGGAATCTCTGACGTGTGATTTAGGAAGAGAGGACCACGCAGGTAACTACATAGCTTTTGCTCCCTGTTTGGTACTTTGATAAGTCACCAGTTAAAGCTAAGACAGGCTGTTTCCTTGGCTGGTAGAGGGTTTGGGCCTGGGGGACGGTGGTAGATAAAGTCTGCCCCTTAGATAAGATCTGGTCAAGGCATTATTGAATGAATTGAACTCTGTTAAGGCGAATTTTACTTTTGCTGTAATTGTTTCTTTAAGTTCAACAGAGTCAGAGGGACTCCCACCAGAAAGGACTTATACCACCTATTTCCTCCGGGAAGCTTCCTGCCCCACGCAAAGAATGCAGAACTAACCCGGAGAACGGAGGGGCTTTGGTGAATTTTTAAGCCATAAGCTAGGTGGCATGACTACAATGAATGGAGAGGCCGTCCCAAACTGAAGAAGCAGGTGGAGGGCTTTGAAATCCTTGGCATTGAAGGAGTCCATCGCGTTCAAACGCCGGGCTCAGCCCGCTGGGGAAGGGAGAGAGGCTGTAGGGGTCTTGGGAAGAAGGCCACACCTACCCCTTTGCTCCGAGGCCCTGCTCTGAGGCCCCGCCCCCCCATTCGTGCCTTTTGGCTCAGGCAACTGAACGCTCTTTTCTGTTGTCACCTGATGAGTGGAGGAAACAGACACTCCAACCAATTAGTTCAGTCCAGAGACTACGATCACATCTATCTACTTTACTCTATCTACTTTACTCTCTGTTCAGTCACTTTGGAAAATACAACCGATTTGATTCTGGCTAAAGGGCGCCTGGATCAGTAACGCTCCCACGACCACAAATGACTTTGGAAATGAATATTCGGCAGCTCCCCCGCCCTGGGGATCACAGTACCGGTCCTTTCCAGTAACTTCAGGTGATGACGATGACACATCTCCGCGGGAAGGGTCCCACGATCCACGCAAAACTAAGAGCAGGCCACCACCGCCCAGGGCTCGCTGCCGCGTCCTGGGCTACTCCCGCAGGTCGGGACCGGAGAGCCTGGCCGGGTCACCTGACTCGCGGAATTTAGGGCCCCGCGGGGTGGAAGGGGAGGGGAATGGTTAGCACCTCCCTTCCCGCTCCCGCGGGATCCGGGTCGGCGGGGCCGGCGCCGGGCGGCCACGTGGTGGAGCTGCCGCTGCCCCCGCCCCGCCAGCCCAGCCCCGGAGCCGCAGCGCCCACTGACCCCCGCAGCGGAGGAGGAGGAGGAGGAACCGAGGCGCAGGAAGCCGGGCAGGAAGCGAGCCCGGCGGCCGCGTTTTCCTGGGGAAGCGGCGGGCAGGGTGGCGCAGCCAGCGGGGCCGGGAGCAGCTGCGGTCTCCTGGATGGGGTGAGTGCGCAGCGCCGAGAGTTGGGAGGGAGGCTCCCCGGAGCGAGGTCCGCGGCTCCGGTCTCCGCCTTTGTGTCTGGGGCTCTGGCGGCGAGGGGAGCCCGGGACGGCGTGCCGGGCGGAGCAGCTCAGCGGGTGGCAGCGAGAGTCCCGCCACCACTCCCTTGTCCCTCGCCCGCCCGCGTCTGGCTGCGGAGGGCAGATTTGGGGACAGGGGAAGAGGAGGACCGTTGGGATTCGCGTAGTGGGAGGACCGAGCCAAGTTAGGAGAGGGGTTTTCTTCCGCCAGCCCGGACTCGAGGGCCAGCGGGGCAGGGCGCGAGGCTACGGAGGAGCGAGCGCCGGTGGCAATGAATGACCGGCCCCCGGCAGGGCGTGTGTCGTGGGCCCTCCAGTTGCACCCTGTCCCACCTGCCCGGCCCGCCCGGCTCTTCCAGATCTCCGCTGCCCCGCTCGACCCGCCTCCGCGCTGAACTTGGAGTAGCTGAGGAGGAAGGCGGGAGACTCCGGGTGGCTCTGGCGAGCGAGGGTCCGCTATTGTTCCATTTCTGACTCCAGGAGCCCATCAGATGGCCCCAGCGTGCGGGAGAGGCCACCCCGGACCTGCCGCTGCCTCCCGCTGCCTCCCGCTGCCCGTTCTCCGTCCTCCTTGTTCTTTTCCCGCCGCAGGTCCGAGGGCAGCTGGGAAGGAGGGATGCTGGAGTTCGGGCAGACTCGGAGCCGCTGGGACTTCGGGAGGAGGGAGGATGTGGCGGAGCGAGAGGGGAGCGCGGGCCGCCATCTATCCCCACCTCTGTCCGGGAGGGTGTGTATCCTCACTACCCACCTTCCCTTTGCTGCCGGCTTGGCAGATTTGTGTCCGCGGCTTTATTTCTGCACTTTGCAGGGTTCGGCAGCCAGCCCCTGGCTCACGCTCTCCTTTGCGTTTGGATTTCGCATCCCCCTTTTGTGGGGTGGCTGGGGTGGGAGGTAGGGAGCTCAGGACAAGGAGAGGCAGCTGATGGGGCAGGCGGAGCCCAGTGTGAAGTGCGGGAGTTACAGGAGACCTCCCAGGCGCTGGGGCAGTAAATCCAGGCTTTCGCTCCTTTAAGAAGCGTAGCTCAGCCCAACTTTCTAGTGGCGATTGGGTTAGACCTGCGAATTCCAGGCCGCTCACCTGCACCAGCGGCTTCCCATGGCCGAGGCGCACAGATCTTTTGGATGGATCTGCGTTTTCCTTCCGGTAGAGGAGAATCCCAAGCTCCCTGGGATGAGGAAACATTGTCACTTCCCTGGAGAATGTCATCTCAGACTCTAAGGGTCTGGCACAGGGAGGAGCTGCTTTTGCGTATCAGGGCGCAGCAGAAGCTCCTCTTAGCGAGGAGAGTCGCACCTACTGGAGGTTCGAACAAAGTTGGAGAACACCTAGTGCATCACTGGGAGGCTGGGTTTGGATTGCTGTCCCCCGTCTGCAGGTTCCCCCTGTTCACAGGTGTGGCTGGGAGTTTTATTACCAATGTGTGTAATCTGATCATCTTCTCTTAACGGTGCCTGGCCAGTGCCTTGTTTTTCTCTCTTGTGCTTGTAAGATACATTTCACGTGAGGAAGTTCATCCAGTTCCTATCATTTTTACAAACATGGATGGGGAGAGGCGGTCCCATGCTGGGCAGTTGGGGTTTTTCATTTCCATTCCTTGAGACGCTTCATTAATGAATTTCTTGTATCATTTACACTCCTTAGATTTGTTTTACGGCTTTTTGGGGTGGTGGTGGTGGTGATTACAGACCTGTTGAAAAATCTTGTTACTGCTGTCTGTGAAATTGAATGAAAAGGAGGGATGCCAAGCCCTGGAGACTCCGTGGGGGCATGGCACAGCATCCTGCTCACTGGCAGTGAACCTGACCATGACGCTCTGTCTCTGAATCGCCACTTCTCAAAGCAACCTTGAGACAGGTCCACTTGGTATCAACTCACGTTATAAAGGTGAAGAAACTGAGGTTTGGAGGTTAAAGAAATGACTGTGGAATTAACAGAATGTGATGAAGGAGTTGTGCCCCCTCATCCTTCCTTTAAAATAAAAATGAGTATGAAATATTTACAATCTACGTCAAAAGAGAATGGAGTAAGGCTTCCATTTCCCCATACTACCTGTGTTGAAGAGACGCTAATCTTTCCATAGTTGCTTTATATCCCCTCCTAAGAATAAACTGCAACTGAAATATTTTTTTTCCATCCCCCCCATCTCAGGTACCTACTGACGTGAAGTTCATATATAACGTTTCCAGACATGTACTTCTGGATGTTACCTCTTCACAAATTGTCTGTGACTGTGTGTGTTTAACATTTGACATACATGGCATAGTTCTGTACACACACAACGTGCAGTTTTTAATTTGTCACTGTGTTTTCGAGGTACATCGAGACCTGACTTTAGCTTCTACAGAGAATTCCATTGTATGAGTAAGTTAGAGTATATTCATTCCCTCGCCAAGAGAAAACTAGAGTGTTCCCATTTTTCCAGTTACACCTTTTCTGCTGAGGACAGTTGGTTTGTTTCTGCTTCTTTATTATAATAGAGAGTGCTTCGATAAACATCTAAGACATATTTCCCCGGACACAAATTTCTGTGTTACACACACAATTCATGGCTGGGTCGTGGGGTCTAGGTAACGCCACATTTCTTACTTCATTTCGCAACAAATATTTGTTTTGGGGTGTACCTAGGGCATGCTTGGGTATTCGTTGAATGAAAAAGTAAAATTCATCCGTTTTTAGCTCTAAGAAGATTATGTTAGCTGCCTGGGTTCTTTTGTTCTTTTGTTTAAAGAAATTTTTTAAAGATTTTATTTATTTATTTTTAGAGAGGGAAGGGAGGGAGGAAGAGAGAGAGAGAGAAATATCAATGTTCAGTTGCTGGGGGCCGTGGCCTGCAACCCAGGCATGTGCCCTGACTGGGAATCGAACCTGCGATGCTTTGGTTCGCAGCCCCCCCCCCCCCCCCAGCTCAATCCACTGAGCTACGCCAGCTAGGGCTTAAGAAATTTTTTTTTTAAATGAGAAAAGTACCTCAATTATGACGCAGGAGACAGAAGACGGTGGGGCTGACTCGGGGTTTCGCGTGGAGGCCTTTCTCTGCCCCTGGCTGCGGCTGTCCTCACCTTGGATGACTCACGCAACCCTCCGCCGCAACCCTCCGCTGTCCCTTCCTTGGCGAGACCAGGGGTTTGAGGGAGCATTTCCAGAGGCACGTTCCTGCGCCAGGAGTTTAGGAAAACGTGGCCGCGTTCATGACATTTTGCCCCGACTTGTAATCCCTCAGTCTGGAAGCAGTTTAAGGCACTTGCCTACATGGCTTCTCTGGGCACTTTCCTGCCTCGGAGCCGCTGTCCCTGCTGTTCCCACTGTCTGCACCGCCCCTCGCCCAGTCGCCCAGTCGCCCAGTCGCCCAGACGTCTGCGTGTCTGTGCCTGCCCCCCCACCCCCACCCCGACCCCTCAGCTCGACCCCGGAGATCGTCTCTCCACGTCACCTTCTCAGCTGGCCTTCCCTGGCCACCCCCTTCCAATGCACCTTGTTCTCTCGTCTGCTTTCTTTTCACCCGCGGTACTTGGGACCTTCCAACTTTCATTATACAGAGTCCGGCACAAATAACGCCCCCCCCCCTTTTTTTATTACAAAATCTTGGATTACAAAATCAGCATGTAATTCTGTAACAGAACAATAGCACGCTCAAGCACACTGTATGATATTTAAAGTGAAATGTTCAAATTAAAACTATAAATTATCACACCCATTTTATTATCCTATCAACCACACTCAAGCAGGCATTAGCTCTGCCGGACCCTGTGTCCTAATTTATATTTAGTAGGCTGTCTTTTGGTGCTAGATTATAGAAACTCCACAAAAACAGGGGTTTTGTCTCTTTTGGTCACTGACATGTCCCTGGTGTCTAGAACAATGTGGACATATGGTAGGTACTTGCATGTCTGTTGAATGAATATAATGCTTTTTGATGTGGTTTTCTACTTAGAATTTCCCTTTTAGATATCTTAAATGGCTGTCATTGAGAACCCCAAGTCATATTTACAGGTTCCGTGTGGATAAAAGTTATAGCATCTGATAAAGAAAGCACCCTACTTATATGTGTGTGACTTATCCTTTCAAACACTTGCCTTCAGGTGTTTTTCTGCCACCATTTGCCTAAACCCGAATTCAGAGGCAAATATAAGTAGCACGCTGCTTGGAAGTGCACCCATCTTTCCTTTCTCGGTAACTTAGCTTTCCAACACGTTACCTGTGCAAGGTACGGAAAGGGATCCCGACTCTCCTGTCCGCGCAGCACCCGCACAGACAGGCCAGCAGCGGTCTCCCGGAAGCAGTGCCAGCCTCGCGGGATTTCTAGGACTAGACGTGTGTTTCTCTGAATTGCTGCAGGGAGAATACTCATCCTTGCCCTAACTTTGTGCATTCATCCGTGAGGGTATTTTTACAGGGTGGGGGTGGAAATGATGACCTTTTTCTAAAGATCTGGGAGCAACCAACATGTGGTAGAGTATGTGGAAGTACTCTTAAGAGTGGTCCTTCACTCACGGTTCTGAAAGCATTCACTGTTACAGTGCGGTTTGTTGTTTCCCTGGAAGCCAACTGAATTGTCTCTCTCTTGCATGATGAATATAGGAATTGACAAACAAAGCTGTATATCTCAATGGCCTCTTGGGTATATTTTAAAGGGGTCATGGGGGAAAGAAGTCTAATGGGGAGTCCTAGTTGAGGCAGATGGCATTGAGCAGCTATGGGAAAGTCAGAGAAAAATCTGGAACCCAGGCCCTTGGCATCTGCTGAGTGAGAACCACATAAACAAATCTGTCAAGCTCTGTCAGTGAGTGAACAGATTCTGGGCCAAGACTCTTAGTTTGACAGGAAGGCTTATGTCATTGGAACATGTCCTGTGAAAGTTGACATACTAGTGATTGGTCACTTTTCAAAGATGAAAGGGAGCCCCTAACTTGAGGTGGATGGTTACCACCTCGTCACACTGCAGGCAGGAGCAGCCGCCTACCCACGGTGGCCTCTTCCTGCCTCCCAGAAGACGTGGGGACGTGGGAGTCAGTGGGCTCGTGGACCATGGGTGGCTTTTTTTTCCTGCCTTGAGAAAGGCAGAGGAAGGTGCGGGCGGGGCCCAGCCACAGCCTGTGCTGGTGCCCGAGGCCCTGCCCCGAGCCTCGGCAGGAGGTCCTCGCCAGGGCTGGGCCAGCCAGCTGGCTGGGCTGAGGAGCCTGCAGTTCTCTCTCCGAGCGAATCGGATTTCAGGCCCGTCCCACGTTCGCCACGCGGGGAAGTTGATTCCGATGCTCTCAGAACCTTCTTTGATTTTTTTTTTTAATTCTTAGATTTTGGGGGTGGGGCACTAAACCATTGTTCTCTTTTGAGAACCATGTCTTTTCTATGAGTTTTTTTTTAAATTGGAAAAAACTATTCAACATGTAGGCATAGAAACTATAATCCAGTATCTGTAAGTCATCCAGGGTTTCCTCGAAGTTTTTTTTTTTTTTAAGGAAAAAAATAATTTCTTTTGCCGACAGTATGTAGATGTCCCATCAGCAATCTCGATCAACCCCTCATCCGATTCTTTCCATGCTGTTCAGTTTTACACCACGTTGGGTGCGCTCTTTGTGTACTTTTTCTACTGCTTTTCTTCTAGAGTCTCTCAAAGCCAGACAGATTTCCTCAAAGTACCTCCCCTCGCCGCAGCCTGTCCCTTGGCCGATCTGTTGACGGCCGGCCGGCCGGCCGTGTCACTGCCGGTGCCTTGTTTGACAACAAGCGTGCTTTCTTCCTCCCCTTTGAAACCACCCCAGATTATTTGAAGTGCATGCCCCTCGGAACAAAGCGCGTTTGATTCTCATTACACTGCAAGTGGGTGTTTGTATCCGCGGTGGCAAAAGGAACACAGAGCGCTGCACACCCTATCCCGGTGATACCTGCTTGGGGCGCGGGAGGCCGCCTCTCCGGCTGCCCGGCCGGCGCTGCATCCGTGTGTTGTTTCCAGAACACGCTCACCTGCGCTCCCTGCCCCATGCCTGCCTTGCTGGGGCACGGGACTTAGGATGTCACTTTTATTACATTCTCAGTGCTTCTCCCTGTCCTGAAGAATTGCAGTGTTTCATTTTTTATAGCTTAGAGAGAGTTGTTACGCAGGGCATTCAAATCACTTAGAGAGACCCTCGTGAGAGGGAAGCATCTGAGTGTCTGGAAGTTCTGCTTTTCCAAATCCTTGCTGAACACACGGAAACCTCCACATCTGTCTGTAGTTCACCAGCTCGGCTGAGTATAAAAATAGCCGTTTATCAGATAATTGTCTGTAATTATCTTTACGTTTTCCCTGTTCCAACTTGGTATCTTCAGCAAAGTTCTACAGAAAAGGTTTTTTTTTTTTTTGACTTACAAGTTTAATAACTTGATTCACTAAGCATGTGCTGCACACATGAAGAGGGTAAGGAAATGAAAACACGAGCGTGCCCGGGATGAGGCAGGGGGGTGTGAGTGAGGGCGCCCGGCCGGAAGGGACGCCTTCTTCAGATCGCTCCATTCAGACTTCCTAGAGGGAGCTCGGGACGTGCCAGCCGCAGGTCCAGGGCTGTTCTGTCATTAAAGGCAACGCAACTTTTTTTTAAAGGATTTTATTTATTTATTTTTAGAGAGGGAAAGGAAAGGAGAGAGGGAGAGGAACATTAGTGTGTGGTTACCTCTCATGCGCCCCCTACTGGGTACCTGGTCCGCAACCCAGGCATGTGCCCTGGACTGGGAATCGAACTGGTGACCCTTTGATTTGCAGGCAGGCAATCAACCACATATGAAAAGGGTAGGGTGTGACACACCAGCCAGGGTGGCAACCTAACTTTTTTAGGTAGTAAAAATGTTGGTCTGTTGGCCAGACTTTTCAAGGTGGTTAGAGTTGTCTAATGCACAGCCCATAGTTGTTTTTGGGCTCGGGAGCCGACCCTGAGTTTAAAACCAGCCTCCCCCATTTATAAACTGTGCCCCTTGGGCCAAATAACCTTTCTAGGCTGCCATTTCCCCATCTGGGCACTGGGAATATTAACAATAACATCTAATTCTAAAGTGGTGTGAGCATTAAATGATTCAATACTTGTTTATCACAAAATAGTAGGAAAAACTAAAACTTTGCAACCTAAGATAAAATTTTGGTGCATGACAGCCATGGTCACTGTTGCTATATTGCTAATGTTACCGTGTTCTTCATCAACCTGCCGTGAAGGAGCTGCCGGCATATCGGCCAGTCCGGTTACACCTGCCATTGCAATCACGGCAAGAAAGAGGGGTTGCCCCGGGCGTCAGTGCAGCACATCTGTGGCGTTCGCAGCTCTTCTCCCTGCATTGCCGTTCCCCCACTTAGTCGTCCTGTTGTCACACCATTCGTCATAGGGACGATGTAAAGGCTCGTCTCCTTCCGTGTGTCTTTTTTTAAGTAGTTTTTGTTATTTTTTAATTTTTTAAAAGATTTTATTTATCCATTTCTAGAGAGGGAAGGGAGGGAGAAAGAGAGAGAGAGAGAAACATCAATGTGCGGTTGCTGGGAGCTGTGGCCTGCAACCCAGGCACGTGCCCTGACTGGGAATCAAACCTGCGACACTTTGGTTTGCAGCCCGTGCTCAATCCACTGAGCTACGCCAGCCAGGCCTTCAGTGTGTCTTTACAGTGAAGTGGCTGCCGGTTCAAATGAGTGACCAGTCTCATTCCACGTTGCTCCGTTTCCTTGCACAGCTTGATTCCATCACAGTCTGGGCACAGCACAGAAACGTCGTGGTTCCAGTGAAGGTGGTCGCACGGATGTACAGCGAGGGAGGGGGGAGCGGAATTCCCTCCCGAACCTTGTGGGAGAGTGTCCATTTGTTGGTAGACAAAGAGATACACGTGTTTCTAAATTGGCTATAACAGAGTAGTGCCTGCATTTGCCTAGAAGTTTGTCAGCCCCGAGTGAAATTACAGTGCTGGTTAATCATTCCTTCTTCTGCATGTGGCAGAGTAAATCTTTTAAACTACAACTTTCGTGATCATTAACTCGCAGTTAACTCAGATCTTAAGCTAGACCTGAGTTTTATGATAGTGAGTGAACGTTAAACATAGTAAAGTACATTTTGTGCTTAATTTGGTGTCTGCCTTGTTAGTGATGATGATAAGGGGCTGTTACTGCCACAGGGATCTGTCATCACAGTCTTAGAGGAAAATAATCTGAGTCGTGGCTGTCTCACAGAACTCTCAGCAAGCTAGAAACAGAAGACATCATGTTGAATTTTCTCATAGCCACACTCAACAAGAAAGAAACAAATGACATTAATTGTAGTGATATATTTTAGGTTCCGGAGCAGACCCAAAGTATCAACATGTACTCAGTAGGAAACTTATTACTGGTAGAGTTGACATTGTTTTTTCAGAGGAAGACTTTGACATCGCTGTGTGTTTTCTGCTTGCAGTACTTGTCCGTTTGCATCGGTCACGCGTCACATGTGGCTACTAGACAGTGTCAGTTTAAGTCAATTTGTCATCTTGTCGGTCTTGGGCCCCCAGTCATCCGGAACCTAGAATATCCTCATTAAATGCATATCTGATTGTTTCCCTGTGTCTTTAGCCAATTATCAGGGGTTTTTGCTCATCGCTTTAAGCATTTCTTTAGAGAAATGTGGCTTCATCCCAAACTGATTTCATGGTATCGTGGACATTTGTGGTTTTGGTTTACACATCTGTATCTCTGCTTTTGTGCATGTAATCTACATAGAATTTTATGTGCTATAAACATAACTTATATAACGATAGTGAGATTGAGTTTTGTAGGCAGGGGTTGTGTATGGTCCACATTTCCACGTGGCCCGTAGTTGGTATTCTGAGCACATGAGTCATCAAAACAGTATAGTTTTCTTACTTTTCCTCTTAAGCTGCAAGTTCCTGTGTAGCCACCCTGTTTTCACTCCGTAAACCCTTCTAGCATCAGGCGCCACGTAGGTGTGGGTGTGGGTGGGGATTGAGGAGAACACGTTAAATCCTTATTACTGTTCATGAAACATCCCCCGTCCTTCATGTTAATGCTGTTGGCTTCTGACCCCTGAACAGAGAGTGGTCCAGGGCCTCCAGTGCTGTTCCCAGGGGCTGTCTTCACGGGGCAGGAGCCTCCAGCTGCCCCCCCCCCACCTCCCCTTGGAGCACAGGCACGGAGCAGCCCTCGACTCCTAACAGAAAAGATCTGAAGGGCCTTCCCACTTGCTCTGCCAGGGCGACCGTGTGACAGATCCAGGCTGGCATAGCCCCTGGGGACTGATGCCTGGCTGCCTGAGCCACTGGGTCAGGCCTCTCGTCCAGGGGTCTTATTTAGAATAAATTAGGGTGAGTGTCAGTGTGTTTGCATATCATCTCTTCAGGGCAGTTCGAGGATTAGCTGTCTGGGGGATTATCCTTGGGCCTGGACGCCTCCTGGTGCAGCTGAGCCCCAGCCCTCCGCCCCTCCCCACGCTCTTTGTTCCCTTCTCTCCCAGGGTCTGCCTTGTTCATCCGCAGCCGCAGCAGCTCCTCCAGCAGCTCCCTTGTTGCCTCAGCCCTGGGGAACAGAGGCGAGGAGGTCCTCCCTGAGTCCCTCGTGGACCCAGCGGTGACTGTGGCTACTACTTCGGGGGAGTTTCACAGTGGTCTCACACTCTTCCTGTCCAGAATTACAGTTGTGTTCGTTGTTGGCTGGTTCCTATAGGAGAGGCAGAGAGTAGCACATACTTTCAGGATGGAAGTTGCCCAGAAGACCCCCACAGGCGGGCTGGCCAGGTCCTCTGCAGGGACAGACGGATGGAGGGGAGTAATGAGCGGAATGCTTTGGAGGTGGTGCTGATGGTGGGGGGCCAAGGGCACCAGGCCTGGGGCAGAATAGATTGAGGTGCCGCTAACAGTCGAACAAAAGAATGGTCAATGTGCTCTCCCTAACCTGCAGGCCCAGAGAGGGCACTGTGGAGCATCCGGTACTGTTCATGGAGTTAGACTCCAGAGAGCGTGTATTTCACCTTCGTGGGTTGCAAAGTGGATGCACCTGCTGACCTGAGAGATGCACAGAGTGGGCTCCCCACTGTGCGGTTGAGTTCTAGGCTCCTCTCTTTCTGTGGTAGCTGACACGACAGCCTGAGCGAGCCTGGGCAGGTGAGAAGGTTCCGAAGGACTCTTAGGTTGCAAGTAACGGAAACCCAACTTGAACTGACTTAGGCTAGAAGGGGTATGCCTTGGTTTATGTGACCCCAAATCCTGTGCTAAAAGGCTGTGATTCTAGCGGAGCCTGGAGTCCCTGGAGGCAGGGGCCTCCCTGGTTCCCCCTCTCAAACCAGCTGCCGGCACAGGGTGTGGGCAGCTGCCAGGCCCACAGTTCCCAGCTTCTCCACCACAGAGGAAGGTCTCTCCTTCCCCTTCCCCCTTTCCCAGCTCCCTCCTGCTCCTCTCTGCCCCCTTCCATTCCCCTCTCCCCTCCCTTCCTTTTCTTCCCTCACACCCCCACCCCTCCCCCTGCCCCTCCCAACTCCAAAAATCCCTGGGAGAGTCTCTGAATAGCCATGTTGAGGACCCTTCCCATCACTCAGGGAACAGTGACAGTCAGAATATGACCTGGGAGAAGGGGGGTGGGGAGAAGGACAGTTTTCTGAAAGGAGGGAGTGTGGTTATCGGAAGCAGGCCAGGCGCCGAGGATCAAACCGTGGCTTGTAGGTCTAGTCTGGCATACAGGGGAGGGGCACCCCTGCCTTCCCGGGGAGCTAGCGTGCCCTCGCTCTTGGCCTGGGGGCAAGGCACAGGCTTTTCGGAGTACAAGGTGTCTGCGAGCCATCTGCACACGGTAGGTGGTTAGAGCAGCAGAAAGAATTTGTGTCTTCCATCCACTCCCTTACTTCTTTTCCTAGGGCGTCAGGGTTCACAGAATCTGTTTCAGAGGCCCATTTATCCTGCATTCTGAAAAGTATTCGAGACACCGGGTGGTTGGGTGGAGAGACCCAGCGGGCCAGACAGACCCATTGTGATCGCTGCAAATGACATTTCCAGCATTCCAGAATGTGGAGGGTCCAGGGAGTCCCCGTTTGAAACCGAGTCGGAGAGCTGATGAAATACACAGTAAGGAGAGGTTTGGCAATTCCGTCTCTCTCGAATAAAAACGACATTAAACATGATCCTGAATGGAGCCTACCCGCTCACGCAAAGACACTTTTCACGGCCTAACAACTCTGCACATGACGAACTTCTTCTTCTCCGTGGTCCTTTAAAGAACAGCTTCCTCGAGGTAGGATTTTCATTCCATACAATTCACCCATTTTAGTATACAGTTCACTTAGTTATTTTTAGAGAGGAGACGGGAGAAAGAGAGGGGAACATCGATGTGTGGTTGCCTCTCGCGCCCCCTACTGGGGACCTGGCCAGCAACCCAGGCATAGGCCCTGACTGGGAATCGAACCAGCGACCCTTTGGTTCTCAGGCTGGCACTCAGTCCACTGAGCCACACCAGCCAGGGCCCATTTTGGGATACAATTTAATGATATTTAGAAACTCTACAGAGTTGTGTGATTATCATCAGAATCTAGTTTTAAAATACTTCCCTCACCTCCAGAAGATCCTTCCTGCCCATTTAAATCATCCTTACCGTTCCCAGCCCCAGATGACCTCTGACCTGCTTCCTGTCTCTGCGGAGTTGCCTGTTCTAGACGTGTCATACAAATGGCATCTTGCAATCTGTGGTCTTTTGTGTCTTCACGTTGTACAGTGGTTTTGAGCTTCATGCATGTTGCACTTTGTATTGGAATTTCCTTCCTTTTAGGTGCTGGATAGCATCCACTGTATGGAAATGTCACATTTTGTTTACCTAGTTCATGGATATTTCAGTCGTTGCTGCAGTTAGGGATACTGATGCTATAAACATTCGTGTACAAATCTTGGTATGGCCATACACTTCATTTCTCTTAGCAAGATAACGTAGGTGTGGACTTGCAGGGTTATATGGTAAATTTATATTGAACTTCACAGGAAACTGCTAATTTGCTTTCCATAGTGACTTTCTGCTTCCTACATTTTCCATTTTCCCCAGTAATGTTTCAAGAGTGGACCTTTATTTTTAAAATCGATTGGTTCTCTTGGGTTTCAGGAGAGGTAGAACCCAAGAAGGAGGGGCCTTGGGAGGAAGAAGCTGAGGCACACAGCCCGTGCCCCTCGCCGTTTGGGGCTGGGTACCAGGTGTCTGCCGGGGTGAGCACGGTGATTACACGGTGCTGTTGACAGGACATCAGATGATGTGCAAACAGAAAGAACCTTGTAGAGATCCTCTTTAAGAAACCTCAAAACGAGGGACAGTCACAGAGCATTCCTTGGTCCTGGAGTGCTGTTTATATTCCAGAGGTAGCTTGTTCTGATTTAGCCCATGCTTGGTTAGGTTGGGTGGGCTTGGGGCGGGAGGTGACCCTGGGGCTCTGGGCTAGTGGCCTGTTGGAGTGCGCGAGTAGCGCACTGGGCAGATCAGAGAGTAACGTGGCCAGAGCCCGGGCTGATTTTTAAAATGGTGCCGGTGGCTCCGACTGCTTCATGGACTGAGATCAGCCCTGGTGGATGGCAGGTCTTATTTTTTAAAGAAGAATGATGATGCATTTGTTTCTCCAGAGACGTGCCATCGCCTGGGTAAAGGCAAGTTGTAACTACAGGGAGGAAGGCTGATGTTCTCAAGAGAGTTTTACTCCGTGATTAGTATGATGCAAATACCTGAAAGACATTCGCAGACTAAAAAGAATGTGGTCGTTGTATTGCCAAAAAAAAAAAATATATATATATATATATATACACACATATATATATATTAGAGTGTTTTAGAAACAATTTGCTGCTCAAATGCAGCTCCTCCTTATACCTTTTTTAATTTTTAACTTTCCCTTCTTTATCATCTGGGCAGTCGTTAGCACACCTAGTCCTTAGGGAACTCATACAAAAGATGACAGAGAGGCAAGCACTCAGCCCTTCCTGAAGGCTCAGCAAAGTGCGCTGCTTTGTTTATTCCCTGATCCACGAGTGTCCGATTCGCTGAGCAAACAAGCCTCCTGCGATACAGTCCTAAGGCAGCTCTGTTCTGTGTCTGACGGGCTCTGTCAAGTGTATTGACCGAATGAATCCTTTGCCTCTGGAGAAACTCTGACGTTTCTGATTAGTCTTCAGTATGAAAAAATTTCTACACTCAGTTTCAGTTGCTAAAGACTTTTTAGACATCGAGGTATAATGACCACATGACATGACATTCCTTTCAGGCGCACGGCATCGTGATTCAATATTTGCATACTTTGCAAAGTGATCCCCACGGGCCTAGGGAACATCCCTCACCTGATGTAGCTCCAGATTTTTTTTCTTGTGATGAGGACTTTTACGATCTGCCCTCTCCGCACCTTCCAAATATGCAGTACAGGGTTACTGACTATCATCGCCGCGCTGGGACCGATTTGCTTGGTAACTGGGGGTTGGTGCCCCGTGATTCCCAGGGTGCCCGTCCCAGGGTCCTTGCCTCTGTTGACTCTCACATTCCATCATCCAGAGCGGTCAGCTCCCCGGGCTGCGGTCAGCTCCCCGGGCTCCGCTCAGCGTGTGGCTGATGAGTGAGGAGTGTAGCAATGGGAGAGGGGGGCAGAGGGCAGGCAGGAGGGGAAAGGCGGGGGGTGGGGGCAAACTGGTAAGGCTTCGTAAGCCCAAGGAGTTGGGCTTTTGTTTACTTGCTTTTAACTCATTTGAGAGCTTTCGGGTGCCCATGGGAAACCCTCATCATGCTGCTGCATTTAGTCAGATCCCCGTGCAGGTAACCCCATGTGCCTGGGACGGGAGAGAGCCTCGCTGAGGTCACAGGTGAAGCCTGAAGGCTGCCGGGGGTCCTGACCCAACCTTTGTCTTCCTTACACATTCGGGCATGAAACACTGAATGATTGCGTGCCCATGGCCTGTGCCCTAGTACAGGCACCATGAAAATCCTACCCTGAAAATCCGTCGTTCCTAAGGAAGCAGACGGTGGGAGGTGCGCGTTTCTGAATTTGCTGGAAACGGTGGCAGGACCGCCAAACCCCTCAGGCCCGTGCAGGGTCTGAAAGGACCAGAGGGTGGGCCGGCTGGGGGAGGACCTTTCTTCGGAGAGAACCGTGCAGTGATCCCCCCACCTCCACTCACCCTCCTGAGAGGAGCTTGCAGGACGGACGGCTTAAAGAGACGGGACGGGGGTCTGACCCTTGCCTGGAAAACCCAAGACCGGCGTGCCCCCTCTGTGGGAGCGGGCTGCCCCCCACCTCAGTTTGTCCTGCATTTCCTTTAAGGCTAGTTGTTGTGAAGTCTTTCTGATTTCTCCCAGCCCTCAGAGCTTTCTACTGTTAGTGGACAGCTAATTTTACTAGATAGTTTTGTGCATTGTTCTCCTCATACCCTTGGTGTCTCTGCTCACATCCTCCGTAGTACTTGCCCAGTTCCCGTAACCTAAGTGTCTGTCTGGGTTTAAAATGTCTTTCCCTACCATCATCACAAGGACGGATCTGCTGGGGATGAAGTAAACTGGGGGCGGGAACAGCGCTCCCAGGCCACTCCTCCCACTTTCTGTCCTTCGTCCCAGAAGCAGGACGTGGTCAGAGGCACAGCCCTGCCCCAGGGGCAGCGGCTGGACGCCGGGTCTGCCCGCGGGCGGCTTCCGGATGGCCTCAGGTGCCGAGTGGGCAGGGCCGTCTTGGCTGGGCAGGCTGGTCTGGAGAGACCTCCTACAGGAAGTGTTTGCTTTTCCAGATTGAGAGAACTGAGTGTTTGTGCAGCTTCACGTTGACATTCCGTCTTTGTTGCCGAGAGATGATTATCTGAGGAAACGATCAAGTACTTAAGGGAGAAGAGGTGGATGCTGGCAAGGAGGAAAGGGCCTTAGTTTTAGTTCTTGACGTTTGTTCATTGCCTTCGTCGGTGCTTTGGGTTTTAAGTCTGATGGTCTTTTCCCCTCGGAAGAAAACCTCCTGAAGCCCGTCTGGGGTGCACGTTAGCTGGTGCACACGTTAGCCTCTGCCCGGCTGGTGCCGCGGTTCCGGAGCAGTGGTCCCCCGGGCAGGATGGAGGGGTGGGTTAGCGCCAGGACAGCGTCATTCCCTCTACCCCTCCAGCGCTGTGTGATTCATGGGGAATCCGCTGCCTCGAATCCTGTGACACTGTGTCTCAGATGCTAAGGGATATTGTGATCCAGGAAAACGCACAGCTACCATTTTGCCTTTGCCAGTTACTACTGTTCCCTAGTGGCCATGGCAACCAGCTAGTTGCTCTCCTAGAATTTAGAGTGTGGCGGGCTCCCTGACACCCTCCCAATTCCCTGTCCCCCAGTACTGTGAAAGATTCAAACATAGTCCGTCCGTGCTTGAAGACGCTGATCTTTCTGCTGATCTATCGCATCTACTTGCACAGCGTCTCTTTAATGAGAGTGTCAATTATAGGTCTGTATCATCGTGTCTAGAACAGTGGCTCCCCTAACCTAGCTGAGCATCCAAACTACCCAAGAAGATAAAACAAAAATTACAGATTTCTGGGCCTCACCTCTGATTACAGAATCAGAGTATCTGGCTGGGGCTCCTGGAGGACTCTCATTGCGGACATAATTGGCAGCCTTGCCTTTGGAAGTAGTCCTTGGGTTCTCTGTGTGGGTGGGGTGGGGTGGGGTGGGGCAGGGTGGGGCTGGGTGGGTGAGTAGTCTGAAGGTACCAGAGAGGACCTTTTCCCCCCCACCACTTCAATCAGGGGCAGGGTGTAGTATAGAAATAGGTACATAAAACAATACCAGAAGCAACTACATTTTAGTGTGAAGGGCATTACTTGTTCATCTTTGGCCCAAGTTTTTTTTTTATTCAATCAGTCCAGAGGTTTGTAACCTGGAATTTTTCTAACTGTAAGGATTGGAAAAGGTAATGAAGATTATTAAGCTATTTAAAAAATAGCTTGTTTGAGATGGAACTCTCATCCTATGCAGTTCAGCTTCTTGGAGTGCAGCATTGAATGGTTTTGGTATGGTCACAGGTCACAGCCATCTTGACAATAGATTTAGGACATTTTTATCACCCCAAAAGGAAACCCTATATCCACTGTAAGTTATTTTTAATACTCAAAGGAGTGTAATTTAGTAAGGAACTAATATAGGATAATGTCAAGGTTTGTGATTCAGACTGGAATTATATGAGGTAAGGATAGCTCATGTTAAGCTTTGATTGAGCTGCGTTATTTGTAAAGGGAAGATGGATTAATCAGTGAACCCTGTTTGTGGGACCCCGGCTCTCCGATGGGAAGGTAACGAGGCTGTCCTGCACTGGTATCCTCTCCCACTGGCCCCGAGCCCCCAGGTACCTGGTGGCCAGTGACGGGAGTCCTGTTTCAGTGGCTTACTATGGCCTGAGCGGGAAGTCAGCTGTCTGGTATTCCTGCTCAGTGGGTAGATGGGCTTCTTCTTCTTGAAAGGAAAGAACTCAGTGCAAACGACATTTCCCACACGTGTGTAACATGTCACCCCCTTTTCGTACTGTCCAGATCAGGCTGCCGTGCTGTTCGTCCAGCTTCACTGCAGCCCTTGGGAACAAAGCATCTCGGTGAAGTGGCACTTCCAGGGACTGCTGTTAGTGCAGTCTTGCTAAATTAATGGATGTCTCTGTGTTTGAGATAGCCTGGGGCCCAGGTGGGGCCACGGAAGTTTGGGTCTGGGAATTGGAGCTGTGAGAGCCCGGCCGCCCCCGGAAGGCAAGCCGGCCCCTGGTTTGCTCGTGAGTCCTCCTGGGCGGGCGGAGATGCTGAGGCCGAAGGAGCCCAGCGTCGTTTCAGGGCCGGTTACTTTCCACCAGTTACGGCTTCCGTGGGTTGGATCCTTTTACAAATACCAGGAAAGCAGTGACCTATTGCTAACTTGACCCCCAGCCACCCTTCTTGATTTTGAAGTTACTCGTCTGTAGGTTTCCAGAACTCGTTTGCCCTTGACCCCCGTCTCTCTCATCCCAGAGTTCTACCCGTAGACCACCCAGCTGCCCCACACCCAGAGCCACGGTTCCAGGAAGATGCTTCCTTTCATAGCTAATCCCTTCCCCTGGGACATTTTGGAGTCAGTTGCTTTATTTATTTAATCTCCTTCAAGTTGGAGTTTGCATACTTCTTACTGGCATGCTTTAAAAAAATGCCAAAGATAAACACACACAAAACTAATACAACACCTGTGAAAACCCGCCGACCTCCGACGGAAGTCTTCCCCACTGTGGCTGAAGGAATGCTTTGGGTGGGTTCTGCCTTGGCAGGCCAGCCTTTTTGGCACCAGGGACAGGAAGCGGATCTCAGGCTGGGGGTGGGGGGGGCAGTGGGAGGAGACAGGGGGTGGAGGTCAGGCAGTAATTAATGAAAAGGTGTCCGCAGGTGGGGAGGAGGGAGGTTGGGGACTCCTAGACCACATGGTTTGTGGCTTCTCCAAGCCTTGGCTTCTCTCCTCTCCCTTTCCCATTCATTGCGTGGGTTTGGCCCCTTTCCTTGGTTACTAACACTTCGCTCAGAGAGTGGAAGGAACTGAACTCCAGGGGTGATTTCCATGTTCTGGCTACCGTTGGCGGAGCACCAGGAGGCAACGGCAGCTCGGGAGTATCTGGTTATCATTATACTGACCCTTGGATTCACGAAGGTGCTTCGTTTGTTGATGAAAAAGGGCTGTTTACAAATCCGTGCAACTTGGACAAGTGTACTCCCTGTCTTTCTACCTCAGTGCTAGGTTCTCAAACATCCATGTGCAGAAGATCAAACCAGATAGATCCCTGGGCCCTGCCGCCTGAGCCTCCATTTCAGTGGGCTGTGGACTAGGGTTTTGCATCCAGCCAATTGTTCCCAGGTCCTTCTGATTCAGATGAACCAGGAGCCAACTTTGAGGAACATTGTCCCAGAACTTGCACTTTGCTGTTCGGGTACTGGCCCAGCCTTCTCTGTGTGGTTAAACAGTTGGCAATTCCCAGGGTATAATTATGGTCTGTATGGTTTCCAAGGCAACATGCATTTTGCCATTTCTACCTACTGAGCTGGATAGACCAAAGGGGACCACAGGGGGGCTGCAGGAACGGTGTGACCTGCAGATTAGCGTCATTAAAGTGCTTTATGATGACTGGGCTTTCATACCATTCACCCAGGACCTCGCTTAATGGCAGCAGCAGTCATGCAAGTCAACACGTGAGAAGCCAGCGAGTTGCTGGACTCCTGGAGACAGGAGGAGGGTGCGAGGACAGATGAGTACAGCCGTGTAGGTGCTTGCACTAGCCAACCCCGCTCCGCCCATCTTCTCAGATCAGCTTAGTCCAGAATGGTGAGGTGGTGGGGGACCGAGAGACAGCCTTGGACGGCTTTAGGAAAAGAACGGTCCGCTGTGGTGAACGTTTGACCGCTATTTCTCGGGTCTCCGATGGCTAGTCCTGTTGGAGCTGACCTGTTCTCACTTTCTGGCCCTTGAGGCTTGCAGTTACACACACAGGGTGCTTAGGGCCACCAGTGGGAACTGGCACGTAGGGCTCCATGCCTTTTTTGACCTAAATGCAAAGGTCCACGCTTGCTGCTTTTTCCATGTTTAAGGATGAAGAAGATAAAGTCCGTACCACATTTCAGCCCAGGATGCTGCTTTTCAGTTTTAGTGTTAGGATAGAGGGCAGCGGGAAAAGCACTCGGCGATCAGACGTGGGCGTCTGGTGCTGGATCCCAGCACATGCAGGCTTTGTGGCCGCAGCCAAGTTCCCCGGCTTCTTGGAGGCTCTGCTTCTGGAAGACACGGGCCTTAGACCCCGCTGACTGTGTTAACTTCGGGAGGATGGCAGCCCCTCTGCAGAGTCCGATGAAAACTAGGAACCTCCTTCCCTGAGAAAAGTATGTACATATATACTTAAGAAAATTACACTCACTTTCCAGGGACCACAGACTCCTCCTAAATAAGGTGGTTTCTTAAGACTTTCTCAGCGCCAGCTGGAAATGGCTGGGTCCCGCAAGTACCTGGGGAGTCTTTTCATTGTTTCAAGTGGCCTCCGGAGGAATGAGGTATTTGCTGAGGGAGGTCTTGTTGTTCCTGGCATTTTTCGCTAACTGCCCTGTGTGTTTCAAGGGGGCACAAACCATGCAGAGAAAAATAAACAGGGAATGCATGGCATCCGGGGTATGAACCGTTGTCCTTATCATCCTTCACTCGGTGACGCCGCACAGGGAGGAGGGTGGTGCCGTCGTCACACGGAGGATGTGTAGAGGAGTTAGCTCAGCACGCAGACACCGTATTTTGCCTCGTGACAGTTGAGTGGTTACTTAAACTTGTTGTCTTTGTAATGTTGGGGAAGTCGAGGTGAAATGGAAAGGTCTGGTTAACTGGAAAAGGTCAGAAGGTCCCAGGAAGTACTGGTATATATACCTGAGTGGAAATAACACGGTCTTTGCCACGTCTTCGCCGGCAACTCAACCACCTTCTTTATTCAAGCCCGGCCTCCCGCCCGCGGCCCGGAGTTGTGAGCCCATCAGGAGGGAATGTCTGTGTTGTTTATTTGGAAGCCTTGACACTGGATTTCTTTCTGCCCTTCTCTGCCCAGGTGTTGAGCAGTTGCCTCTAGAGCTTCGGAAGGCTGAATGGACTGAACATGAAGAGCCTGAAAGCCAAGTTCAGGAAGAGTGACGTAAGTCCTTGGTGACGCACTGTCTGGCTGCCCCCGCCAGACTCCCGGAGCTGCAGGAGTAGCCCCCCACCTCCTACCCTGATACGGTGCTGGGTTCTTCTGCTCCCCAGCGCGGGGTGCCTTTTGTGAACGGCCGGCTGTAGGCTCCTTGTTGATTGTGTGTATAGCTTTCAGAAATGACATTTTAAGATTCCTGGGATCTGTGCCTCTATAGAGAAAGGAACAAATCATACATCTTAAAGCAGGGAATCAGGAAAAAGCTCAGCATTTCTCAAGTCCCCCAAATGTGGTTTTTAGAAGAAACGCGTCTCGTGAGGGCAGTTAAAGAATTGCTTCTGAGCACAGTGCACCGTTAGCCTCAGGCAGCTGGTCTTTGCTCTGTGGGAAGGCTTCTGTGGGAAAACAGCATCTCTTGCTGCCTGTACCTTTTCTCCCCCCGAATTCCTGGGGTTCTTACTCATTTGTTCTTCATCATAAAAGACGGGATTGGAGGAACCAGCTATGATGTCAGCGTTGTGAAACAAAGCCTCCCAGAGGTGGAAATGGAGGAAAATAGCGTAGTGGAGGGATTATACACAGTGCTGCTTTTAACAAAAGGTTACCGCAGAAACCCCGCCGAGATTCCGGTCTCATGCTAGCTGCATTCCAGCTGCTTCGAGCCGAACCGTTGAATGGGAGACGTTCATAGAGGGGTATCTGATGGAGTTCCAGATACGTCATCCTCCTAATGGGCTTGCTTGGCGATCGTTCACCATTAGGTAATTAACGGTGACCCTGGGTTTTATTGCTTTGCTGTGAATTACATGGCAGCTTGGCACAGCCCCACTTGAGCAATAAATGCAGGCCGTGCGTCTTTTATGGCCCGCAGAGAGCACACACACCTCCTTTTGGCCGAAGCCTAGCTCCTGAGGTTACATCATGACAGTAACTCACTGCCCTTTTGATAAGACCCAGACCAGAGGAGATGCTTGTGGGGTGATGGCAGAATCTTGTCTGGCTGGAAGGAAGTTAGAGCTAGCAAGGTTTTCCGGGGGGAAGCTGGCCTCATCGGCTCCTCCTTCAGGTAAGCTGGCCGACACTCGGAATGGGCCGCGACTTGGCCAGAGTCAGCCAGCTAGCCTCGGGCTGGTGGGCCCCTCGGGCTTCTGACGCCTTCGCCCCTCGCCCCTGCAGCTCCCCTGGGAGACGCCCCACACACCTCCTCAGCTGCCGGCCACATGGTACGAGAGCCTCCAGGTCTCGTTTGGCTTTCTGCTGAGAAGGAAAAGGCAGTTAAATGGAAAATGTTGCCCAGCTGAGTGGATATGGGCTTGAAAGACGTGTGACCTGGTTAACAAATGTCTTTCCCCTTCCAAGGGAATTTGGGTAGCTTCCATGTATACAGGTTGAGATTATTTTAGCCAAATTTAATCAGTCTAGCATTCCGTGGTCCATGAACAGGGGCAGGGGGAAATGCTAGGCACGTAAACTTTTGGGTTAAGACATCACAAACTGTGGCCATGGGGAGTGTGTTGCCGAGTTCTAGTTTTTAAATAAAAACTGAACTATTTCCACGATGTATTCACATCGCAGTAATAACACTGTTAAAAGCTTCTAGGATTTGGCAGCAGAAAGGTTGTGCATTTGGCAGCCTGTGCTAGGAGCAGAAATGGGTGTGGAGCGAGCTTCGGGGAGGGAGCAAAGGAAACAGGTGTCACGGGGCCAGAAAATGTCAGGCGGCTCCCCCAGCTCATCCCCCATTGCCGCGCAGAGCCACGCCACTGGACCCCGCTAAATGGAAGCAATGAAAACGAAAAGGCAAACCATTTCCAACCCCAGTTTGTTCTTGAGCCACGTGGTAAGAGTGACCGTTACGGAGTGTTTACCACCCGTCAGCTGCTCTGCCACGCTCTTTGGTGAAATCATGGAATGCTGCCACGACCTTATGTGGTAGGTCTTCTTGTCGGGCCCATTCCGCAGATGGGGAAACTGAGACCTCGGAAGGAAAGCACAGTCACTTGCCTGGCTCCTCAGAGCTCTGAATCGTGCAGCCAGCCCGTTTTTGTGCCAGAGGAGCCTGTTTCTGGAGCCCACATTTCCTGAAAGAGGACATTTGGCTGGGGATCTGATTTCATGAAGCAGGACAATCAATACAGGCAGCAGTTTGGAAAGGTGACTCGGGGCCCAGGTGTGTGGCCTTGGGCACATCCCTTCCCTTTCCTGGACCACAGGTCTGTCCCCCGAAAAATGGAGAAAACAGTAGCTTTACGATGTTGCTGTGAAGGTTAAATGTGCTCATATATGTGAAACACACATCTCAGAACCTGGCAGTCAGGAGGTGCTTGGTCCATGTTTATTCCTTTCTTTGAATGGGGAATCCCACGGTGAAAAGTGGGATCTGACCCTGGCTGGGTGGCTCAGTTGGTTAGAACGTTGCCCCGATAGGCCAAGGTTGCGAGTTTGATCCCCCATCAGGGCGCTTATGAGAATCAACCAATGAATGCATTACTAAGTGGAAAGACAAACTGATGATTCTCCCTCTCTCTCTCTCTCTCTCTCTCTCTCTCTCTCTCTCTATCTTTCTCTCCCCTCCCCCGACCCCGAAATCAGTTTCAAAAGGGGGATTGGAAAAGGGTATGTGTGGTCCAGAGGGCAGACTAATCCGATGACAGCGGCCGCCTCTGAGGAGGGAGCGGGGAGCTGGGGATGGGTGGAGGGAGGAGACTTGCCTTTCAGCGCGTGCCTTGGGATCGGAATATTTCTGTTGCGAGAAAAATAACTAACTTTGTATTCAGTTAGATGAGTCAGACGATGATCCTTTTGACTGAAAGCGAGGGGTCTCTCACAGCGTGAGCCCGAGCCGCCAGCCGCCACATTTCCCTGCTGTCTCTGTGTGAGGCGGAGCGGAGAGGCTGGAAGAAAGGGCCCTTTGTGTTTCCGGGGGGTAGGAAGAAGGGACGGCAGATCGTGTTCGTCCTCTCGTGAAGAGAAGGCAGGTGACCCACGGCTGCGATCGCGTTTCAGCCTGCCTGTGTCTGGGAGGTCCGCCGCCCGATGGGCCGCTGGCCATCCAGAGCAAAACCCAGGAGTGAAACAGGACCAAAGTGGCCCGAGGGAGCCCCCCTGCCCCCTCTGCGGATGGGCCTAAGGTCACTCTGCTCCTCCAGGACCATCATGCAGGTAGAGACTTATCTCATCATCCTTTCTGGAACAGTGGACTCAGGTGGCCACCCCATCAAGGTCGGGTGTATGCGAGGGTTGTAGGGGAATGCACCTGGTTCTGTGGACTGTGGTGAGATAATGTCACTGTCTAGTTACTTGAACCCCTGGATGTATTTGGGAGCCCGCAGATAACCCGCAGAGGCCAAAGAGAGCTGTGGAGCTAAATACTCGTCCTTCTACCGTGGGCGACATTTTTCAGCTCCCCTTTATGACTTCATTCCGGGCACCCTTAAACGTGGGGTGGATGCGGGAGAGGGTGCAGGAGATATGTGAAGTGTGGTTCTTTCCGTGAAGAAGCTCATAAACTGAAGTGGGAGGAGAAACATTACATGCAAAGATATATATATAGCTGAGGCAAAATACAAATGGTGTGGAACTTTGGATGTTCAAGGGACCTTCGGGGTGAGATAAACCGGTCGTGAAATCGAGGGGTCGGGATGGCCAATGCTGTAGACTTGCAGAGAAGCACGCATCACTGGGAATGGGGACGTTTGGGAGAGCTTTGCCCACAGAGGTTCTCCCACGCAGAGGGTGGGTGGGATGGGGAGGGAGAGCAGGAGAGGGGGAGGGGAGGGTAATACCGGGGAGCCGGCTGTGTAGCACAGTGGGTGCCTGCCTTAAAACACCGCCCTTGACATTGTGTGGTGGCACGGCAGGGGCCCAGGAGAGTGCCCGTAGTGTGGCTCTGAGTGTTTTCATAACAATGCTATAAATATTTCATCCTCGCTTTAAAAACAGACCTACTTGACTTTCCTGCTTAGAAAATGAGCTAAATCATCATCATTTATGTCTTTTATGACTGTCGTTTGAAAGTGACTTCCTTACCTCTTTAAATATTTGCAGCAGCTCGTGCGTGGGTCCACAGGGAAAAACAGGCTGTCGTCACGGGAGACGAGGCCAAGGAGGCTGCTGGGGTTTCCCTCTGCTAGTGACACGCGCGGGCTCCCGGAATTCCACTGTAAATGCCAGTTCTGGGTGCCCTGGGTGGTGGGGGTGGAGGCGGAGGGCTGGCACGCGGGGCCGAAGGACCTTTGTGGCAGATCTTGAGATCTGCCTCTCAGACGTGACCGAGGCCTTCAGAGTGTCTTTTGTGGGGTGTGTGTTTAATTTCATGAAAGATTTGTTTCCAGTTATGTTTCCCATTGAAATAGGGAAGCGCTGGGCATTCCATAAAGAAGGAGTCCAGGCAGCCAGTTCAAAATAGCTGGCTGCAGGAGAGATGGACGTTGGGGGGGGGGGGGTTCTTTACGTGGCAGGTACTAACGATTGTGGCCTTTGGCCAGAGTGCGCACACCCCGCGGATCTTGAGGAACCAGGTGCGACCTGCTCAGGCAGGAGCTTGAATTTCTTGCCTGTTGAGAGAACAGTTCTCATGAAGGTCGATAATCGGCATCTCTGCCAAGGTATTTTTTTAAAGGAGTTTTTTTTTAAGGAGTTACCCATGCCCAAGACTCCCTCCCCCACTGCACACATGCCAGAAAGAAAAAAAAGAAAGAAAACAGCGAGTATTTAAAGTCCAAGCCTCCCTGGTGTGTTCTCGTGCAAGGCTAAGCCTCTGTGTGATGGACACATAACTTACAGATGCATCAGAGGTGACCTTTTCTGGGTGGAGGTATGAGCCTCGTAAACTTCTGGAGAGGAATTCGGTCAGGTCTGTGTCATGCGGCATATTTTCCAGGACTTGTCAGCCTTTCTGCAATGGGGGATCTGTTTGCTGCCTGGTTTCACCTTGTCTTGGTTTCTTAGGGCCACCGTAAACACAGCGAGAGGCTTCCACAACAGAAATGTATCGTCTCGCAGTCCTGGGGGCCAGAAGTCTGGGATCGAGGTGTTGGCAGGGTGGGTCCTCAGGGAAGGGGGGAATCTGTTCCATGCCTCCCCTTGCGTCTGGTGGTTTGCTGGCAACCTCTGGCGGGTGGACGCACTAGCCGGATCTCTGCTTTCCTCTCCACGTGGTGTTCTCCGTGTGCGCCTGTCTTCAAACTTCCCCTTTTCGGAGAGACACCAGTCCTACTGCCTTAGGGTCCTACCCACTCTAATGACCTCATTTTAACTCGATCGCGGTTGTAAAACCCCTGCCCCCACATCAGGGCATATCTGGAGAGGGTAAGACTTCAGCCTATCTGGTTTCCTGGGGCAGGGGCACAGTTCGACCTGAAACAGGGCTCCGTGCCTCCCGTGAGAGGACAGCTTCTGCGCAGCTCCGGCCCGTCCTCTGAGCATGCTCGCTGATAGACCTCAGCTCCACGGCACCGGTGTCTGCTGGACATTTCCAGTGTCTAATAGAGGGAGGCCAGAGTACCCCAGTTGTCTAGTGGGTGACACTGCCTTCTACATAGTAGTAACAGCAGGAGTAAACACGTATGGATCCCGGACCTGCTGCCCCAGAAATAAGAAGAGTTTTCTTCGATGGAATGTTTACTGTGTGCCATGCGCCCCACTAAGCTTGTTGTGTGCGCTTTATCAGGTGATGCTCACGAGACTCTCTCCAGGAAGGAATATTGTTATTATAGCAGTTGCAGAGGAAGAAATTAAGGTCCAGGGAAGTTAAGCCGTTTGGCCAAAGTCACACAGTTGATACGTGGCAGAGAGCTTTTCCTTGACACCAGAAGTGCAAGGGACTTCTCAACTGCTGCACAAACTTGCTGGCACCGGACACTCACGTTCCTAAATCCAAAGCTTCAAACTATGTAAAACAAATTCTGTCCCATTGTCCCAAGGGTAAGGACCCACACGATGATCGCACATCGCGGTGAGCACTCTCCATAGTGGCGAGGCTCACGGACATGGGTGTCCTTCCCCCGTGGCAGGGGAGGGTCTGGGAGACCCTGGGGTGGTTTGTGTCCTGAGAGGCAGGTGCGCTTCAGACCTCATTGTTTAAGTGAGGGGGAACCACCGCCCCTTCTGCTCTTCCACCGGAGCTGCCGGGACATCCGTCTCTGAATGGAGCCCCACTGCTGGTCAGCGGGATCACGGCTGCTCTCTAGTCGCCCCAGGAATTCTTGGTTAAGCCTGATGCCATTCCAGCTGCAGCCGGAGACCAGTGTGAAACCCAGAACCCGGCGCTCGGAGCTGGGGACATCTGATCACCTACGCCGCACTGAGTCATCTAGGTCACTCCTTCTTATCTCTTTATTCTGGATTAATTACCTAATCATTGCAAACTATTGTTGACGCAGGTGATTTTTGTTTTGACAAATGCTTGTATGTAACTTCTCCTTGGGAGTGAAATGGGAATTGCTTCTGAACTTACTCTGTGGCGATTTTCAGCTGGATTTCCACCCGCAGAGCTGTGCTATACGGAGGTGGTAGTTTTCGCTGATGTGGCAGCAGGTGTCAGCATTAGCCAAAGGCCAGGTGGGGCGATAAAGGTGGCGATAGTGACTAGCTTTGACTTTTTTACGTTTGCATCCCTAGCTCCTTTTAAACAAGGGAAGTCAGTGTATTCTGAGCAACTTAATTATCCAGGTCTAACAGGAGTTTGTATCACATTAATGAAACTATTTTCACTTTTTGGAAAGCACTACCTGAAAAGATTTTGTCTTCTGTTTTCTCAGGAGGGCAGGGGATCTGATGGTCTTTCCTCCCTGTTCCCTCCGCGGCTGTCCAAGGGGCTGGCTGCTCGGGAAGTGCCGTGATTTGTAACATGGGGCTAGAAGAAGAAAAAGGTCAAGGAAGCGCATCTCCTCCTTGGGTGGGTTTATTCTCTGATGGGTTTCCCGAAGCCGAGATGGTTCTGTGGCCGTGTGTCAACCTTGGGCTGCGTCTGTGGAGGATTTTTTCCGTGGAGTCAGTGTGGACTCACGGAGCGGTCCGTCCTTCGAAGGGCTGTTCCGGGATGGAGAAGCTGCAAGCTCCTCCTGTGAGGTCCCGATGGGCGTGTTTATTAAGATACAGGATACACGGTTATATAACAACATGCCCTGAAATCAGGTAAGATAGAAGTTGTTTGCTTCTCAAGTCAAAGTTTCGAGCACGCCAGGGCCAGCGGGCCAGCACCGCTCCACAGGTTCGCCCGGGGAGCCAGGTCCCCTGAACGTGACTTTCTGCTGCTCTCCAGAGCTGCCCTGGGGAGTGTCGTGGCCGGTCGCCACTGTGGCCTTTATGAGTTTGTAATGAAGCTAATCCAAATGGAGGTGTTCTATAACTGTGAAGTGCACACCAGTTTTCAAGTATTTAACACACAGAAAAGAGTGTAAAAGATCTTAATATTTTATAACTACACATTACAGTGTTAATGTTCTGGACATACTGGATTAAATATATTAAAATTAATTTCACGTGTTTCTTTCAACTTTGTTAGCGTGGCTACTAGAAACTACAAAACAAATTAAGTTTTGTATTAAAAATCTTTTTTCACAGCACTTCGTTAGGGTGTAGTTCATGGTCATGTATTCTGCATTTTGAGCCTTACGGAACCAGAAAGAGAGAAAATGAAACACAAGCATCTTCCTTTTCAAAGGATGTGACCCTGAAGGTGCACAAATCATTGCTGTCAACATGGAGCTGACTTGAACTTAGTCACATGCCCCCACCTAGCTGCAAGGGAGGCAGGGAAACCTTTTCTCTAACTGGCAGCTGCGAAACCAGATAAGTCTCAAAGGGGAAGGAGAAAGAAGATGATCCCAGTGTTACGGATTAAATTGCCATCCTTCCCCCCCTCAGATATATTGAAGTCCTAACCCCTAGAACTTCAGAATGTGACTGATTTTTAGAAGTAGGGTCTCTATAGAGATAATCAAATTAAAATGAGGGCATTACGGTGGGCTCTAATCCCGTAAGACCCGTGTCCCTATAAAAGGTGGAAATTTGGACACAGAGTGGTCATGCACAGAGGGAAAACTATGCGAAGAGACAAGGAGAACATAGTGTGAAGGTTAAGGCAGAGATCCAGGTGATGCATCGATAAGCCAAGGAACTCCAAAACTGCCAGTAAACCAGCAGAAGCTAGAAGCCACACGGAACAGTTTCTTCCTCACAGTCCTCAGAAGGAACCAACCCTTCTGACACCTTGATCCTGGGCTTCTAGCCTCCAGAGGAGTGAGGCAGTGGTTCTGTTGTTTTGCCCACCCAGTTTCTAGGACTGTATTGTGGCAGCCCTAGGACGCGAATACCCTCGGCCACGGGCAGTTGCACAACGAGTCTCATCTGCGCATTGGACGATAAAGATGGGCCAGTGGTTAGTTGTGATTGCTGCTATCCCAGAAGTGAATTTTGGCCGCTATTTGCCCAACTCCCCATTGTCTTCCTGGTGGATGCCTGTTGCCACATGCTGTCTAAGGTGGAGTTAAATGCCTTGTTCATGTTAGAAACGGACGCTGCTCCTGAGTGACCAGCTGGTGACATTAGGTTATCAGCGAGCCTTTTTCCTTTTCGTCCAGAAACATGTTGGGTGCCCGGTTTGAGGAGATGTGGGGTCCACACCATTTACAGTCGTCACTCTGGGGTTGCTTGCATGGATGGGAACTGTCATGACTTGACCCCACACCTTCATGGGGAGTTTGGGAGCGATTCGCATCTTTCCAAGCGGACCGCGCTTCAGTCGTCATCCTCTGGGGTCTGGTTATAGTTGGCCCATGATAGCCTTTCTCAGCCCTGCCTTCTGTGCCGTCCCAGTTCTCTCCCTTCTTATCTGTGTGATACTGGGCAAGTTACATAATCGCTTTCATCTTTGATTTTTCTCATCTGCAAACCAGGGTGGGGCCAGCCCTCTCCTACAGCGTTATCATAAGGGTGAGGAGAAAACCTGGCACACAGTAACTTCGCAGCGGTAGCTAAGGATATCTGTTACACCAGTGGCTTGCACGGGGCCTGGCATTAGTAGGTCTTCGTTAGTATGTAATGAATGAATGAATGGTCTCAGAAAGTTCACCGTGTAGTTGAGACTGTGATTGACGTGCGTGAACCCGTGAAAGTGGTACAAGGCTTTTGTCAGTCAAAACAGAGTCAGGAGTCGGGGTGATAAATACCGTGGGAGTTTAAAGAGGGCTTCCGAGGAACCTTGAGTTTGGGGCTGGACCTTCTTGATGGGGTAGGTTAGGATTCTCAGAGGAAACCAGCACTGGTGAGTGGAAGACCAGAGTTGGAGGTGGGGGTGAGGAGACCCAGCGTAAAGGGACGTGCTCGCGAGAAAGTACTGGAAAAGAAAGTTAGACGGGAGGAACGGACTTCCGCGCAGCGTTGAAAGCTGGCGTGGACGGGGCAGGGGGAGCTGGAGAAGGAAGGAGCTGTGAAGATGGTTGGGTTTGTGGCAGGAGGCGGCTTCAGGACTCGGGGCAGAGAAGGGCTAGGCCTCCGGCCAGGGCTGGGGCGTGGCCGCTGCGGCAGGGAAGGATGGGTGGGTGTGGGGTGAAGAGCGGGGAGGAAGTCTAGATTCCTGTTGATACAGGGGCCACGCCCGCCCTGGGCACGCCAGCCCGAGGAAGTGCCCTTCATCTCCTGGGAAATCTGCTGTGGAGCGCTCATGATCGCGCTTGCCTCTCACTGGGCGCCTTGGTGAGAAGAGACATTTAGGAAACTTGAGAGGAAAAAAGTGAGAATCTATTTGCTTGAGAAAGAATGTTCAGAGGATGTATGTTTTCTTAATATTCACATGCATTTCTGTGCCAGGCATTATTTTAAACAATTTAACAGATTGTAATGTATTTATTCCTATTGGAGAGGTACACCAGTCTTATCCCCATTTTACAGAGGAGAAGACTGTTGACAGAGGAGCTTGCTATGTTAGCTTGCCATCACTGTTGTGACAGACTATTAACAATGTAGATAGATGGGCTGGCTTAACCAACAGAAACGGATTGTCTGACTGTTCTGGAGGATGGACGTCACAGGCCCATTGGGCAGGGGGTCAGAGGGCTGGGAGGGAGGGCCTGCTCCACGCCCCCCTCCTCGCTCCGGTGGTTGGCCGGAAATCTCTGGAGGTCCTTGGCTTATGGCTGCATCCCCTGATCTCCGCCTTCATCCTCACAGGGCACTCACCCGTGGGGACTTCTCTGCCCGAATTACCCCTTTTTACAGGGACACCAGTCGTATGGGATTGGGGCCCACCTTTCTCCAGAATAACTTTATCTTAACTGATTACATCTACATGACCTTGTTTCTAAACAGAGTTGCATCTGACGTCCTGGAGGTTAGGGCTTCACGTGTGAGTCGTGGGAGGACACATTTCAACCTGGGACTCTTGTCCAGATCACAAAGGTGAAGGAGGAGCCAGGACTAGTGCCGCGGACTCTGGCTGCAGAAGTCAGGCCTTCGCCACGTGACTGTGATTGCTGGTGTGCACAGGTGTGTGCTGGGCGAGATACAAAACAGGGTTCCAGCCAGCCGCATAAATTGGATTTCAAATTCTCCTTTCCAAAATTTCCAGTGGCAACGGGACAGATGATTATCGCTGGTAAACTTTGACCAAAGCAGCTTCAGCAAAGCCGGAGCCAGATCCACCAGCGTGGGCTGGAAGGCCGTTGGTGCCTGAGATAAGAGCAGGGCGGGGAATGTGGAAGGTAAAGCAGTTAGACCTGTTCTGGGGAGAGAAGGACCTGGAATGCAAATCGGGACCTGACCCTTCAGGAATGTGTGTATTGTTTTCTGTTTTCGAAGTAACAAAGGGCATGACTCAGGCTAGGTTGGCCGTGCTTCTGAAGGCTCGGGGCACAGCTGTCCCCTGAGTGGTGGTTCTGGCGCTGGAACTGGTCTTAGGACATTGGCCGTGCGTGGGTGCTGTGTGAAGAGCTGAATAGCTGGAAGGCGGGGTGTTTTGTACGCTCTGGTGAGGGTTCACCAAGCAAGAGAGTGCTGGGAGTCTGGTGCCGTGGATTCCTGCCCTGTCCTGTGTCTTTGGAGAACAGCCCTGCCCTCGCACCGCTGGGAGCCCGTGGTGGGTTTAGGTGGCGGGTGGCAGTCTGGGTCACGGTGGGCAGGATGAGATCGCTGTCCCTGCTCTGTCCGCAGCATTCAGAACCGGCACGGGGTTGCATGAATGACTGAGAGCAGCACGAAACACCGACAGACCACAGCCACTCCCTCATCCCTCCGCCCCCTGCGCAGTTTCTACTCCTTTCCTCCCATCGTGGGCAGAGGGGCTTTCGAGGGGGGGTTCCTTTAGGATGTCTGACTGTCCCCTTGGCCACGTTTGACTGTGTTCTGTCACATTAATGCGCATTGTTGGGGGGCCTGGCTTATCGTGGGGGGCCCGCCTGTGTACTTGTTTGTACTGGGCAGGTAGTTCGTATCTGTGGCTCGTTAGCTCCAGAGGTTGGAGAGCCGTGCTAACCAGACCAGTCATGAACTTAGACCTGGTGTAGGCTGATGAGCTAGCCTGTGTTCCATGGGCAAAAATTACCTAAATTCAGACCCAACTTACTGACCGACATCTGTGTCTCTCTGTTGTGAAAGAGCCTGAAGGTCACTGATCAAGGACACAGCCACTCCCCACGGGAAACAAAACAGTGGTAGGTCCTGGTCAGGAGGGGACAGCGGTTTCGGCCTCCTGTGAAGGCTGCGATAATGTCATTATGATATAGTTTTTAACCTTTGTGAGCCAGTTAGCCAGAGTGTGTCAGAACTTCTGGACAATTTGCTCCTCGCTGGGGAAGAATTCTCCAGAATGGTCAAGTTAGCCTTCAGAACAGATGGGTGGTCTCAGTTTATGACCTTGGTGAATGTTCCTTGTGTTCCAGGTTCACATCTTGCACCACTTTACCACAGACCTGTGTTATGCAAACAATACTGTTGGGTGAGCCACTCTTACCACAAGTGTTACCAAAAAATAGCCAGCGTAAGGGAAGCTAGGTGAAGAAAATAATCTTAAAGAGGAAGTTTCTGTAGTATTATTTATATTATTAAAAAATGGAGGCTAACTCATATTGTGGAGGGATAGGCCAATGAATGATGTTATACCCATGGAGAGAATGTTCTAGAGTCATTAAAAATGTTAAGCTTAAAAATTATGCAGCAGCTGGGAAAGTGCATATACTAAATTAAGTGGAGAGACATTCAAGTTACAAAATTACATTGCATTTATAATTACAATTATTGAAAAGCAAATGCATGTGCTACATACCAACACTCTCCGTGGAGGGGTACTGAGGAAATAAGGATGGGCAGACTCTCTAAGGGCATTATTCACTATGTTGACACTTTTAAATATGTAAAAACCAGAAACCACTGCAGTGTGTGGTAAAAAAATTGGCATTATTACAAAATCATTAAAAATGCTGCAGACGTCTCTTAAAGAAAGCGGTGTCATTTATTATTATTATTATTAAATAATAAAAGCAAGTTCTAAACACATTTGTGATGTTTAAAGTTTTTATAAATGCTTTCTTCTTCCTAGAAAAAAATTCTAGAAGATATAAACAGGGATTAGAGGTCTCCAAGGGCAAATCCAAGTTGTTGTGGTGCCTTCAGTTTACACGGAAACGTAGAGGAATCCTTCTTTTAAAAATACCAAAAGATTTTACTTGGCAAATGTTGCAAAAAAAGAAAAATGGGAGCAACATGTTGCAAGGCTGTGGAAGGGACCCATGCCGGTGGAGGGGCGCTGAGGTTTAAGCATCGGGAGCTTGGGGTCAGGCAGCCCTGGAGGCCTTGTTGCACCTTCTGACCCGGAAGTAGGGGGTGACTCCCACCTGCGGCATTTAGCGTGTCTCGGATCCAGTAGTTACTTTTCAGGTTCAGCTAAGGAGCTGATGGGGTTTCAAGTCCCATGAGTTGCCCGCGTGAACATGGTTCTTAGGAGAACCTGTAGTGATTCTTTTTTTGACCTCATTTAGGTACATTTCTCTTTCTTCTAGTTCAGTCATTCTCCAAGTGCGATGCCTGGACCATCCGCATCCTAGGTCCTTGTTAGAAATGCAGATTCTTGGGCCCCTTCAGAGTCATCTAACCAGAAACTCTGGGAGTAGGGATCAGCAAAGCCCCTCACCCCAAGCGATTCTAGTGCAAGCTGAAGTGTGAGGTTGGCTTTGCGCTGTAGTTGTCAACCTTCCCTGTATGTATGTGATAGTTGCCCGGCAAGCTTTTCCAACTGCTGATGACTAAGATCCACCCCAGAAATTCTTGATCCTCTTGTTATCAAACTCAAGGGCTTTGCCTCTTGAGGTGATCTATTCAAGAATGAGACATAGTTGTCTCAAGGTAGTTTCATTTACTCGGAGCAAGTAAAGGAGTCAGGAAATTCATATCTAAAGCTTTGTCTCCAAAAGGGAGGCGTAGCCATTACTTGTATAGACTACTTGGTCAATTGCATGTTGATTTCCTTGCAGTGTGAGCTGCACTTAGCAGGTTGGGTTTCTGTCAAGCTTATCCTGTTTACAGCTGGTCTGCAAAATACTGTGCTATGTTTTAACATGTAGCACAAACAGCATTTAGTAAGAGTGGCCCAACCTTGAGGCCCTTGTCCTATCTAACACTGAGAGAATGTGCGTTGCCACTTCAGTGAAGCATTTATAGGTACAGCACTTTCAGTTAACAATGGAGAGCTGGACACATGAACACACACACCCATCAGTGTGTTTTGTCTTATTGCCTTTCCTAAACTCCACCAGGGAATCAGTATCCGGAATCACTTCCTTGGCTGGGCAGGTGGGCAGTGTTTTGTGCACGGAATCCAGAAACTGTCCCCTAAGAGTTAAGATCATGCATTGGCCAAGCTCAAATTCTGTGTGCTCCGCTTACTGCCTCTAACCTCCCTGCGCCTCTCTTTCCTGTTCAGTCAAATGGGGGTTTTAGGAAAGTCCCTCCTTCCTAGAATACTGTGTGGATTAAATACAATAAAAATGCTCAAGATACTCACTTCCCTTTCCCAAATAGTTTAAAATTCTGTTCCCAGTTGTAGACCTCATCTATCAAGTATCATTTTTTAAAAAAACGATTTCTTTCATTTTTGTATTCCGTAAGCGGAATTTTAGAAATGTGTCAGATAATGAAGAAGTGATTTTTAGCTCCCTGTGGCCTGACCGCAGGGTTTGTTCATTGCCTGGTTCACATTCCAGGTGAAGTCAGACCTGCCTCCTGCGAGGGTAGGACAGGGACAGGACGGACTCGTGCTTCCCGGTGCCACCTGCACGTGTCGGGGGTGGGGGGAGGGGCGGGGGGCGCTTGAAATGTGGCTAGAGCGAGTAGGGGACTGGATTTTAGATTTTATTTATTTTAATACATTTAAACATTAAAATGGGTACTTTGTTCAAATATTGGATATGTGCAAACTTGAAACAACTCGACTATGTGAATTTATTTTTCCAAGCGTAAATTTTGTAGAATCTAAACCCGTGTTGCCTCAGAACTGAGATGTGACGTGAGGATACAGGATTTTGAACACTTGGTATGAAAGAAGAATGCAGAATATCCTGTTAGTAGCTTTCGTGTTGATTGCATGCTGAAATGATAAGATTTCGGTTGTGTTGGGTTCTGTAAACTATTATAAATAATTTCATCTTTTAAATATGGCTATTAGAAAATAGAAAATGTGCGTTGAATTGTATTTCTTTTGAATAGTGATGTCAGATCCTATCGTGAAGATAAACACAATTGAGAAAGTAAAGTTCACATCTGTAAGACCGAAAGTGAAGTCACCTCATCCATATCTTTACACTAGCTAGCTAGCAGCTCACTTAAATTCACTTTGTGGGGCCAGTTTCTGGCCAGTTTCCTTCTTCTGGTGTTTGCAAACAAGCTCAATTTGAATAAGTGGTATCCTACTGTATTTGAATACATTTTTTTGCTCCTTGAACTGAAGGGAAATTTGAGCTGTAGCTGCTGGTTTAACAACACTGATTTCATTATGGAGCATCTCAGTGAAGTACATATTTTTTAATGCTGTGATTTTGGCTTTTGTGTGTGTTTTTTTTCTGCATGTTCTTGTAGCATAGGAATGTAATTGTTCTGTCCCACTGTTTTTCTCTGTCCATACAAGGGAGTTACCATTCCTGGAACTCAGATTTAGAACCACTTCCTTTTTTTTGTAATGCACTTTTTAAAAAGGGACTTGACCCCTGCATAATTCATACTTTTCCTTGAAATGTTAAATCACTCACTTCAGTAGCCTTGGCTTTAGATGACCCATGGAATGTGGAAAGTTACTCATTAAACCGAGTAGAGCAAAAATTTCTTATAAAGTAAACATAAATAGAATGTCACTTAAGGATTATTTTCTGCCTTTATATGGTTTTTCTTGTATTTGGTGGACCCTTAACTCAGAACATCACAGGCTGAGTAATGGAATTGAGGCTGATAATTTAGACACTCGTGTAGACATTTGAAAGACGACACCTGAGCCGTGGAGTTCGGGACTTGGGGAAGACATTTTTCATTTGGGAAGGACATTGCATTGGTGTGGGGCCTGTGGCACAGTGATGCTCTGTCACCAGGTGCTGCGGGCCTTTTCTGCCCGGTCTGTGCAGTTCACTCTTTGTACCTGGCTCCTGTTACACCTGGAGTGTTTTTCTCAGCTTGAAAGGCCAGGTTATCTGTGCCATCTCACGGGCACAGAAGTAAGGCTTGTGCCCCCGCTGCACACGTGGTCCTTTGACCTTGAACTTGGTAGTGTGATTGCATTTCATGAGAAATATCCTCTTTCCTCTCCAGAAAAGCTTTTCATTTTCTTAATAGGAGGCAGTAACTCAATCAAGACCTCCAGCTCTCGGTGACACTCCGTCCCCATCAGTTATAACATATTAAGACATGATAAATATGTAGAACACGAGGCCAGGCAGGCAGAGAGGCTGGCTCAGCGTTTTACTGTTTCTTTGGGGTGGTGTCGAGACTTGGCAGACGACTTTGTGCACAGAACAACAGGCTGCATTGACTGATCTCAGCTCTGCCAATTACGCAGGTGAGACTCCTGCAAGTCAGTGCCCCTCCCCGGGTTTCCACGTGGGGAAAGAAAGATGCTGTTGAACCATTGGTGAAGCTGTAAAGGGCTGTGTTTCCTGTTCAGGTCTCTTTCCAGCCCCTTGTGCCCCCTCTGTGTCCCCTGGCAATCGCTCCTTAAGAGAGCCTACGTTTATTTGTGCTGGGGTTGCGCAGAGCCCCCTGGGCATCTGGAAAGAGAATGAGAGTTTTCGTTTTCATAGAGGTGTGTTCAAGTCTCCCCCAGTTCCGAATCAGAATGTGTCCTCCTCTTCCTCTTGCCCAGGAAGGTTTCTGATAATCTGTACTAATTAAGAACAAATAGAGAGGAAAGAATGTGATCCTATTGTCTAGAGTGATTATAATGACCTTCCCTTGAAATGTGCAAGTTTTTTTTTTCGAGTTTCCTTAAGTACAAAGCAGGGCTGTAGACAGGAAACCTCCGTCTCTGGCCTCTCCTAGGGGAACATCAAGGCTTTGAAAAATGGTGAAAGGAGAAAGAAAGTGAGATGGGGCGGGAAGAGAAAAAGAGAAAAGGAGAAAGAAAAGGGTCTTTTGTGTTGTATGTGGCTCCTGTATTTAGGAATTTGAATTTCTTTCCAAAGTGGCTTAAGGGAGGGTTATCTTGTCAAGAAATGAGGTAGTATAAACGCTAAGCGGCCTCCTGAGTTTTATCTATGTGGAATTGAAGATATAATTTCATACACACGCCGCCTCAGTTGCAGGCCAGTTCCCCTGCTGGGGCGTGCAAGAGGCAACCTGTTGATGTTTCTCTCACACATGGATGCTTCTCTCCCTCTTTGCTAAGTTTGAATAAATACAGTCTTCAAACGTATATATACTCATTCAACCATATTTTAGTCATACAAGAGCTAAGTGGAAGAAACATGTTTTTAAGAAGTTCGCAGGATTTTGACTACAAACACGGTCCGCTGCTAAGCAAGTACTTCTCTTCCCAGTTGTCAAAACAAAATGAAACTTCAGTTTATTAACATATTTCATAGGTGGTAGGTATCTTTGGATTTAGACACTTGGGTGTTTTTGCCAAGTTGCAACGGTGGAAATATCAGTAGCTTTAAAAGAAAAAAACAACGGTGATAAATTTTTCTTTCTGTTAGAACTGTGGAGGCTGGGACCGAATATAAAAGACCATTATGCCGCAGATAAAATTGGATGCTGAGAGCGTGCCTGCGGCTGTTGGCAGAGTGGGGAAGGCACCAGGTGTTAGACCTGCGGAGCCAGACGAGACCTCGGTTCAGCAATCTCTGCACTTAATTTCTGGCTAGGAAAGGATTCAGAGCCAGCACTCAGACGGTGAGGGAAAGTCCATCAGAAAGCTGCAGAGGTAGAAGTGAGCGTTGGAGACGTGGGCTTGGGAAACAAGCTGCAGAAGAAGGCAGAAGAAGGGCCGTTGGAGCTCAGGAGGGAGAGGAAGGGGAGGGCGAGGTGCCTGGGGGAAGAAGGGTCGGCGGGGGGGAGGCTTGGGCATGCTCCCTGAAGGTGGGGCACCCCGGATCCTCCATCCTCAGGCTTTGAAGGGTGGGAGTTTAGGAGGTGGTCCATTAGTCGCTGCAGCTGGTCCTGGTGTCAGCCGTGGCTTCGCTTGTCCGGTTCTGCTGCTGTCCTGGGCCTGGAGCTGGAACACAGCTGTGGCCTGGGTGTTATCCCTGAAGGCTGGTGCTGAAGGGAGGGGCTGTACAAGGGCCCAAAGGGAGTGGATGAGGCCGCTCTTTGTACCCTGGTTCCTCCTCCATGGGGTTGGTGGCATGACTAGCAACATGCTAGGGGAAGAAAGGTCGGGGGTCTAAACTGCAGGACCAGTGGCATGTTCAGGGAGGAAAGGTCACCCTGGGGGTCAGGTTCTGTTTTCCAGTTTTGCCCGTTGCTAGGAACCCGGGGCTTTCCACCCTGGCGACCTTCCCTACTGGCCTGTCGTCCTTGCTGGGCTCGCGTCTGTCCAACGGCCCGCCACAGAGCTACGTAGTGAAAACATTGCCGATCAAACCATGGTGGGACCATCATTCACACAGAGATTTAATTTTTAAAGTCATCTTTCCAAGTCAGTGCTTTCTGAGTGTCAGTTTCACACAGGATGGGTTTTCCTCGTATTTCTGAGTTTTGGAGGGTTCTCTTTCTCCTCTGTGGATTAAAAAAAAAGCACACAAATCTTCACCCCTCTCATGTAGGGCAGTTATTTTTAACTCCCACTGTATGTTAAAATTGCCAGCATTACTTTATCAAAAACAAACCTATGATTGTTCCTCAATCCGCCTGCCCCCAAACCAGCTGAACCCCAGTTTCTGGAGTGGAGCAGGGGCGGTGTTTTTCAGGCTCCTGGGGAGATGGACCTGAGCAAAAACTGCTTCCGGGGTCGCAGGCCATCACGGAGCGGGAGGCAGTGCTGCAGGCGCGCCAGGTCATGGGGGCATCGGAATGGACTCCCTGGTCTTCCTCCCGCCCCTGCCCTGCAGATGACCAGTGCGAAAAGCTGGTCTTCAGACTGCCCTGGAGAAAGGCAGTGCAGTTTAAAGCCTACATTTAAACGACGTTTGGATTATTTTCCAGTGGTCATTTGCAGGTCTCAAGCTGTTCAGGCAAATAGCTTCTGTCTTAGACTAGGGGCATTGAATTTGGCCTTGGTGGAGAAATGCCTCCTTACTCACCAGTTGTAAGTTGCTAGAGCTGCCGTAACAGAGTACAGTAAGCTCCCAAGTAACACCATTGCTGGTCTCCGCTCCTTTAAGTGAAGCAAAGTGTAATGAAACCATTTCCCCCCTCTCCAGGCTAGTGGATACAGTCAATGTTATAATGAAATGATGAAACCGTGATGAACTAAGCCTTATCCCGGGACCCTCTGTACTGCACACGGGATGGCTCCGGACAACAGAACCGAGCTGTCTCCCGGTTCTGGAGGCTGCAGTCCGATGTCTAGGTGTGGCCGGGCCCGTCTCTGAAACCCGTCCCCCCTGCTTCGCAGCTCCTGGCTGTGGGCCGGCAGCCTTCCGCAGTCTCTGGTTTCCAGATGCATCGCTCCAGTCCTCTGTCTTCACGGGACCGCCTTCCCTCCGTGTGTCTGTCCCTCCCCAAGTTCACTCTCCCAATAAGGACAGCGGTCATACTGGGTCAGGGCCCGCTCTACTGACCTCTTTTTTTTTAAAGATTTTATTTATTTATCTTTAGAGAGGGAAGGGAGGGAGAAAGAGAGAGAGAGAGAGGAACATCAATGTGGGGTTGCTGGGGGTCATGGCCTGCAACCCAGGCATGTGCCCTGACTGGGAATCAAACCTGCGACACTTTGGTTTGCAGCCCGAGCTCAATCCACAGAGCTACGCCAGCCAGGGCTACTGACCTCTTTTGAACTCAGTTACCTTATAAAGACCCTGTTTCCAAAGAAGGTCACCTTCGGTGGTACTGGAAATTCAGCCCTCAGTATGCCTTTTATTTTTTAAGAGAACTTAATTTAAACCACAGCACCAGTACACGAAGAAGTGTCTGCCTTTAATAGGTTTATTCCATCCTTTCACTCATTGTGCTCAGAGGGTTTAGTTCTTCAGTCATAAAGACATCAGGTTGCACATGCGTCCGAGTCACTTTCCTCTGGGGAGAGGTCCTGCCGGATACAGGCAGTCGTGAGTAGCCCCTCTGCGGTGGGTGGAAGTGAGGCTCTTCCACAGGGTCGAGAGGAAAGCATCCCAAGGACCCCGGCCCTGGAGGTGGTGTTAGGGAGCTTGGTTTATTGGGGGGTAATAAGTAGGTGCTGCCCCCTGGGTTTTCAGTGTCCCATCTCCTTCCATCCTGTCATGGAAAAGGTCCAGCCTTGCTCCCAGCAAGGCCAACACAGCAGCCAGCGTCCAGAGTTCCTGCTCCAGAAACAGCCCAGCATCCGGCCAGCTTGGCGTGTGTTTCCGGCTGCAGTCCACTGCTGCGCTGTGGTGCTCGGGCTCCCCCCCTGGAGCACTGCACGGGCCTTGCCTGGCCGTGGGCCACGGGGCTGCGGGGGCATGCGGCCCTGGAGAGAACTGTGTGGGCATCGTGCAGGTGCAGGTCATCAGGAGAGAAGAGAGGGAGGGGGAGAGAGAGATAGAGAGAGGCAGCTTCTTTGTTCCCCTAGGATTATGTTGCTTGGGCTTAGCACAGACCAGGTGCCTTTTCAAAATGGCAGGCAGCTTCCCGCACTTTTGCGGACTTTGCACAGGTTTGCACCCCCAGTGAGACTGACAGGCCTGTGCGGCCCGGCACCTCCCTCTGGGTCCCCAGCAATCCGGCCCTGGAGGAGTGTCGATCCCTTTGGCGGAGAAATGCTGTAATTCTCTGGAGAGCGCAAAGCTGTAGCTTCCTGGTGAAGCAAACAGGCTTAGGCTCCCCAGTGTATTAAACTCCATGTCTCATTCCCATTTGCTCCCCTTTCCCATCGATAATCTAGTTGAAGGCCGGCGGGAACACCTCCACCGCCGCCACCTCACCAGGTTTTCTCAGCGTCAGCCTGGGCAGACTAGCAAATGAAATCAGAGCCCTCCATCAGTCCCGGAGTTCCCTCATCTATCACGGGTTTGTCCTTAGGTCGCCCTTGGCTCCGGAACTGCTAGGATGGTAGAGTGTAAGTAACCCGCGGGGTCCCTCCATAGGTTTGTTTGGAGAGCAGAAACGTTGCAATGGTCAGGGAAACGGGAGTACACAGTGGTGGACTTCCCCTTGTTACCAAGCATAGCGCCTTTCTGTAGCTTCACTTTAATCTGCCAAGAAAAGCGCATCCACCCACAGGCTAAAGGCCTTCACCGGATAGCAGGCAACCTCCCGGGAGCCCTGGCCGAGCACCACCGGGCGCAAAGGAGCACAAGGAATGCTGACGCGTGGCCTGGCTGGTAAAGTGAGACTGAAAAATTCGAGAACCATCATTCTAAAGCTTTCTCTAAGGACACGGGCTGATTTTTTTTTCTGGTCATATTTGTTCATGCATTGGAAGTGGCTGGTTAGAGCACTTGGTTGTTCAGTTCATAACTGGTTTGGCAGTTCCTTTGTGGCAGAGGTCCCCTTGGTGTCTTCCCATGGGGCAGGCCCTCCGACAGAAGTCGGCCTCGGCGTGAGGGGGAACTTCCATGTCTCTTGCTGCTTCAGGGTGGACAGCCTGTCTCCAAGTCCCTGGGCTCAGGAATTTGCTGAGACGGCCAAGTTGGACGGAAGACTAGATTTCCGTGTTTCCCGAACTTGATTGTTGATAAGGATCACCTAGGGTGCTCGCTGAAAACCGGGATCCCCAGCTCCTCTCCCCGGAGATTCTGGTTCAGTAGGTCTGGGCGGAGCCTGGGAATCTGTATTTCCTCGAGGAGCTCCCCTGCCGTGCCCCCACCACCCATCCCACGTGGGTGGTTCTTGCTCATGAAGGAGCCTGAGACACGCTGCACTCACACGCTTCTCCTCGCCAGCGTTCTCCTCTCTGTTCTTCTTCGTAATGGAATGCCTTGTTTAAAATTTGGGATGCGCATATGCAGCTAAAAGGCCACACTGCCCAGCTTATTTTGAGCTGGCTTTGCCTGTGTGACCAGGTCCTGGTCAATGAGAAGTGACGAGCGGGACTGGGGAAAGGCTCCATAAAGGGGCCTTGTCAATCAATCTGCTGAAAGCTGCTCCTGTTTTGCCTGTTCGATCTTTATTTTTTTTTGCCTGCCCAGGAGGAGGATGTTTAGCGATCCCCTGCCATTTGGGGCCCTGGTGGATCTTAAAGATGGAAGCTTGTGTTAGGTTGGGGGGGACAGACGGAAGGAGCCCCAGTCTCAGCTGTCCTTGGGGCTGTCCTGTCCGCTCTGGACTGACTCCTCTCAGGCTCTGTTTGTGCGCAGGGACTTACAGCTCGTGGAAGCAAGCCGCTGTTACTTGGGGTTTCCGTGTATCTGCAGTTGAACTTATCTCTCATGGATGTATCTCTAAATTTGGGATGGTGTGGGTATCTATTAAGCTAAAATCGTTTTCCTGATTTTTCAATGTCTTCAAGGTGGAGTTCTGAACCTATACCCTACCTCCCTTCTCCCAGGGAAAAGGAAACGTTGGGAGTTGGTGTCTGAGGACCCAAGGGGCAGGAACGCATCCCTTGATGGAGGACTGGGTTGAGTGGCATTTGTGACCTTAATGCCTCAAGGTGATGGAAGGAGAGCTGAGTGAGAAGTGTAGGGATGGGAGGGAAGCCAGACAGGTCTTTCCATTTCCTACTTGCCAGGCTGTCTGTTGAGGGGGTTCCGTTGCGATGACGTGTTGAACGTGCTTTGCAGACCGTAAAATGCCTGACCTGTGCTGCTCACTGAGCACGTAGCTGTGTACAGGATGTTGTTTCAGGTGCTTTAGAGGAGTTTCCCCAAGTGCCACTGATGGGTGTCAGTGAGTGCCATGAGCAAGAAACGTTTTCTTGTGTCAGCTCTGTTTGGGAAAATGTCCTATTGAGCAAAATAAATAGGTTTCTTTATTATGGGACTGCCCGGTGCCCTTAACGTGCTGATAATGCACATTGTACATAAGAAAGGGAAGGTCGTATGGGGTTGGAGAGGCATGCCGCATAGTACGGACTTTTTGCTACACAGCCCTTGGCTGTGCGTCTCGAGGAACATAAGCTTGGAGAAGTATGGCTTTATGGGGGAAATCATGTCAATGTGTAAGTATACGTGTTTAGTACCTACTCGATGCAGTATTCTGGTCCACACTCAAAATGGGACACGTGGTCTTGTCTTTATGGAGCCTGCTCTTCTCATTGGGCGTATAGGACATTGGTATGTGAAAAAAATTAATATTCAGGACAAAATTTAAGTGCCGAATAAGTGATATAAAGTGCATGTGTTAAAGGTTTGGAGCAAAGCACAATCCCTGCAAGACAGGTGTAAGATGAATGGAATAAAGGGTTTTCTGAGCACCTTCAGCGAGTGCCTCAGAAGACGGTGGGGTGAGCAGGGCCCTGCGCTTGTCCTCCGAGAGTCTGTGACGTGGGGGTGACGACGGTGTGGGTCGGGACGAGGGAAATGATGACGTGGCGTGCTAGCGGAGGACGAAGACAGCTAGCAGGAGCTGGAGGAAGAAAACCTTTTCACACCCAAAGGAGGGGTTTAGGGAGGGGAAAGAAAGCCCCACTAAAGGAAGGACCCTGCAAGATGGGCAGAATTCCAAGAGAGAAGGAATTGAAGTCATTCTTTTTTTTTTTTAATCTTCATCCGAGGACATTTTTTTTCATGGCTTTTAGAGAGAGGGGAAGGGGGAGAGAGAGAAACTTTGATGCAAGAGAGAAGCATCAACCTGTTGCTTCCTGTATGCATCAGGACTGGGGAACCATACGCACCCAGGTGGGGATCATACCTACCCAGAGTGGGTATTAAACCAGCAGCTAGGTATGTGCCCAGCCCAGGAATGCAACCTGCAACCTTCTTGTTATGGGACGATCCTCCATCCAACTGAGCCTCCCTGGCCAAGGTAGATCGAGGCCATTGCTAATCAAGTCCCCTCGAGCCTTCTTGAGGGTATGGTGGTGGAAAGCATAGGGTGCGCCCGTGTGGTCCACTCTGTGTGGAGCAAGGTGGTCATTGGGGAAAATAGGGGAGAAAAGTGACTTGGTAACACCTGGGGTCATGACTCCTGGGATGAAGTGACTGTGCTTAATTCCATAGGCACTGGGGAATCACCATCAGCTCTTGAGTAAGTACCTGCCCCGGTGCTTGACTTTTGGAAGTGGAATGTAGGGTGACATCAACATTATTAAGTCTGGCAGTGGGTAGAACGGGTTAGCAGGTCGTTATTGAGGTGAGAAGGAAGGAAGAACCCAAAGAAAAGAGATCAAACGTGGGTAGAACGGTGGAGGTAGATTCAAGAGGCACGCTGGAAGTAGACTCGGAAACTCTTGGATGCCCAGAGTCAAGAGAAAGAAGATAAAAGATCCCAGGAGATGGGGGCAGGTGGTGAGAGGAGGAGGAGAGGTTGAGCAGGAGAGGGCAGGAGAGGGTTTGCCGTGGTTTATGCCTTTAGGAAGGGGCAGGAAGCACAGCCTTTGGGGCTCATGTGCTGCCAGCTCTGTAGTCAGCGTGGCCCTGAGAGCTGGTGAACCTGAGACCCCCGCTGCCACTGTTTCTGTGAGCGGTAGTGAGAGGCTTACTTGAATGCATTGTGTTTTGAAAATAACATGAATATGCAGACACTGCAAAGACAGCTTTTCTAACACTGGCATTCAGAACCCAAAACGTCGACAAAGAAAGACCTTCAGGCCGACTCCTTTTTGCATTGGGGATCTGATGAATGCACAGTTTTAGATGGTTTTTCGTCTTCTCTAGGTGGCGTTTCCTGAGCTAACCCTGCTAGTCCAATCCATACTTCTCTGTTTGATTTTTTATTTTCTCTTTGAGTGATGGGTTATAGTTCTGTTAAAACTGTGTTTAAATTCTTCAAGTAGATTTCTCAGTTTCAACTAGAAGGGCTCCGTTATCAAATTTCTTACTGTTTTTAAGCATCCAAAATAAGTCATTTTAGATTTCTGTGCAAAGTCTTTTGCTCTTCAACAAGTTCTTTAGAATAGTTTTTTAAAGTCACAGTAAACAACAGTGAGATTTACAAAAATAATTTCAAATATTTAGAGACGCAACCATGTGAATGGGACACTGGGTTCTTTGGGGTGGGGAAGTAAGGGTCCTTTGGGGCGTATGCAATTAGGTATGTACTATGCGTATGTCTTCTGTGGGGCATTCCAGCGAAGGAGACAGTGATTTTTCTATTTGATTTTTAGGCCTCAGTGGTTCCACTCCTTGCTGGACTCAAGATCCTATGGTGACTGAGAGCCTGTGTTCCCACCAGTGAGAAATACTGGCCTAGCTATAATGATTGGACAGGACAGGAAGCAAGAATACCCAGTTTTAGATTCCAGTAATGTATGATGATAACTCAGCCTCTTTTGTTGTGTACAAGAGCAGGAATTTTTAATATGCAATTAAAAATACTCTGTCCAAACACCTTCCTGGCATTGTCAGACTTTCTTAGCCCCAGAAATGTGTTTTTCCTGTGCTGTTTCTGTCCACCTCTCTGATCAGGGGCATTTGCTGATGAAGATTAGAACTGCTGCAACCCAACCTGTAAAACCACAGCTGTGCTGAAAGAATAAATGTGAAAGGCCAGTCAGCCCCCAGCCATCAAAGTGGGGGTGGGCCGGTGAAGGGGAATTCAGCCCCACGCAAGTTCTCCTGACAACTCCCTATGAGAGTGTTGATATGTTCGGGGGTCAGGCCTATTTGGGTTAACCAAAGATACAAGAGGATTTAAAAACTGTAAAAGTACTTTTTAAATATTAACCCAGGTATTGTAATAGGTGCTTATATATCGTGTGTCTACCTCTGCAATGAAGGAGGAATTATCCCCATTTTACGGAAGAAACTGAGGCTCAGTGAAATTAAAACTTCTCTTCAAGGTCACATGGCTAGTAGTAGGTGGCAGAGCTGGGGTGTGACTCCAGTCCTGTCTAATTCAGATGTCCTCATCTCTGCGTCACATCAGCAAAGCACCATAGTTTTACCTGCCAAACAGCCTGCGAACTGCCTTTCACTGTCCTGAGCGTACTGCCGGGTGCGGGCAGCAAGCACGTCTCGCCGGCATTGGCCTTCCTGCTTCTACTATTGCTCCCAGCCCCTAGAGTGGTCACGTGTCACTCCTGTGCTCAGAGTCCTCTCTGGCTTCCCACCCCAGGCAGTCTCCAAGCCCCTCACTCATAGTCCTCTGATCTGCTCTGCTCCAGGCTCCCTGGCGGTGCCCCGAGCCCAGCCAGCCCACCGCAGCCTCGGGGCTTCCCCCGCTGTTCCCAGCCGGGAACACCCTTCTCCAGGCCTCTGCCGGGCCCTCCTCCTTCAGGGGCTCTGCTCTGCGTCACCTAGAAAGGTCTTCCGGGATGCACCTGCCTCCCTGTAGAGTTTCACGCTCCCGTCGTCACTCCTAGTTCTAGCCTCACTTCACCTTTTAAAATGTTTCTCTTCTGGATACCATACCTTCTTATTCAGATGCATATATAGTTATGTGACCTGTTCTACCCGCTGGAGCAGCAGCACTGTGAGGACATAGGCTGTGGCTGGTGCCCCGCCGAATGCCCAGCCTGGCGTGTAACAGGTGCTCAGTAAGCCTTCGCTGAGTGAATGGGAACGTGGGTGAGTGAATCGCTGTTCCTTTGGTTGTAGATTAGGGACTAGTTATCATCAGTCTTACCAGAATTCTTACAAGACCAGACACTTGAAAGGAAATGAGAATTTACAAAAAGAGGATTGATTTCCTGGCAGAAATGTATGTGCTTGTATGCTGTGCTTGGGGAGCTGCGGTCCAGTTGGAGAAAAACAGCCATGTTTCCTGTACTCTAGGAATTTGAAATCTCTGAAGAGCCCTGACCTTCGAAAAGGCCTGATAACACACATCTGGAGTTGTTTGTGCCAAAAGATGGAGCCACGGCCAAACGTTCTGTGTTACGGGAAGGGCATTGGTGTGAAGGATAAGTATCGGTGGGTTCACACGCCCCCTCTCTTGAGGTAAATGGATCTGACTGTGGATCTGACCCTCCAGATGGGCCATTGCCCTGTCCCCTGGCCGGCAGTCCTGCCTCCCTTCGGAAGCTACGCGGGCACAGTCCCAATGGTCGGCATCTGTTGTCATCTGGCTGGCTGGCTGGTTGTGAATTTGGGGTTAATTTCTTCAGATATCTCCTTCCCTTTCTTTTGCCCCTCCACTTCGTCCTCCTGCTTTCTAGGTCCTTCTTCTTCCAGAGCTTTAGAGAACAAAATTCAACCGATTAAATTCGAAGATCTGATCATCTTTGTTAAACTGTCCCTGGATCAGGCAGGATCCCATCTAGCAACTAGAAGGGCCCTCTGAGGGGCTGCACAGAATGGAAGGTTTTTGTAGGGAGAGGGCTGGGGCAGGCGAGCAAGTAACACAAGAAAAGACTTACTTACGGAGCAGGATGTCTTTTGGGGGAGAAGGTGGTGCAAGGGCTTTTGAATCATAAGTATTGTCTCTTCTTTCTGTTTGGGGGGCATGGGTGGTAAAGAGAACCCCCTTCACATTACCTCATTGGTGTTGACCAGAAAATTCCAGACTGGTCTAGGAAGACTGTTTTTCTGACAAATGACACCACTCTGGGCCTGTGGTTTTCTCTTTAACAAAACGAGAACAGAAGTAAAAGGAGAAAGCCTGGTTAGACCAAATAACTACCCATGAGAGTTGTCCTCTTCCTCCTTCTGCCGTGGTTGGGAGACTGGTGAGGTTCAAAGGGCGAATGGGGGGCCTTCCGGGCTCAGGCTTCATCCTCATGCTGTGACCAACCATCTGCTTTTTGTCCTGAATGAAGCGCTTCCACTCCGTGGTCAGTAGAAATGCTCTGTAACTGCAGGTGGCTGACACGTGAACCTTAACGCTGTACATCGTGTGTCTGTGTGATGGATTCTAGTTGCGCATTAATAAGATAAAAGACATACATTTTTTTCATTTATGAATTAAACAGTGGCTCATTGGTGGTTCGTTGTAAGACTGCGTTTGTTTTAGAGTGTCTGTAAATGCCTAATGTGAATGGTAATAAGACCCAAGATTTTTAAAAGCACATTTGTTATTTTTCTTCTTTCCCCACCAACTGGAGCTGAGTCGCTCACAAGTAGAAATCGTGGCTAATACGCATGTATTGTTAAAAACACACCTAGGTGCAATTTTAATAAAGTATAGTTTTATGAATTGAAATTTTGTGGTTGCTTTGACACAACCCAACTTCATTAGATGTTGTAATCTCCCTCTTTATCTCCTCCACTTGGGGAAGAGAAAACCTCCCTGTGGAATGCGGGGATTTCAGAGCTTCCAGGGAGCAGGGGAGTAGCCTGGGGTGGTCACCCGTAGGACTTGTCTCCCCAGGCCAGGCCTTTTTAAGGCTGTGGACTCTGGTGACTGCATCTGGAGCACGGCCCTGGGAGAGAGAGTGCACTGCAGCCACACCACCGGGTCCCGTTTGTCAAGGCTGGGTGGAGGGTGCCCTGTGCATCTTACTCAGCATCCCTTGGGAATGGGAGAGCCAAGATTTCCGGTGGAGCGGTCCGCCTTTCGCTGAAAGAAGGCTTTTCTAAGGGCCAGTCGGTGCTGGCATTCTTGCCTCCTGAGCACAGATCTGGACGGAGCTGGCTCCCGTTTCTCAGGGAGGCAGGGAACCTGGGCTGTGTTCCAGCTGGGTCGTGAAGTTGTTCCCAGCTCCGTCACCAGCTCCACCTGAGGGAAGGGGGTGCTTGCTCAGCAGGGTCTCCTGAAGGACGGAGGTAAGGCAGGGAGAGGACAGAGAAAGGCCTTGTCTTCGCTGCCCGCCATCCCTGTCAACTTGCTGCCCCGTGTGGGGCGTGGAGGGGCACAGACGTCACCATGAGCTGAACACGGAAGCTGGCCAGTGCTCCGTGGGAGGAACGTCAGCAAATTAATGGGTTGCTGCTGAGGGACCTCACCTCTCAAAAAGCCCGCTATTTAAGAATGATCCCTTGGTCACCCCCTGTATTAAACAGGTGGAATGTTCCTTCGCAACTCTTGTGTTTTCCGGCGGTAACACACTTGTCCAACTGCACCAAGATGAGTGTTAATCACATTCCAAGGAGGCTCCTAGTCGGTGGTTCTCAGTGTTTTTAAGCATGAAAATCCTCTTCTGATACATGGACCTTTAACTTCTAGTAGCTAGTCTATTATCATCTGTTGAATGAGAAGATATGCCGTCAATACCAAGATTATAGTCAAAACCAAGATCAATAATGTGGGGAATGAATTTGAACTGTAATTTTTATGGCCTTTAGTGCATTTGAAAACTCCGTGTGTGTGTGTGTATAATTACAAGCAATGACCAGTGCTTGTGACTTAATGGAATTTTCTCATTCCCCACCAAATTTAGGCCCCCACCCTACCCCAACTTCCTAGTCCAGGGCTGAAGTCCCTAGGCTAGGCGCCCTTGGGAGAATAAAATAATTGTGATTCTGAGTCAGGCAGACACAGATCAAATTTCAACTCTGCCACTTTCTGTATTTCCTTGTACGGGCGACTAAACGTCATCTTTAAAAGGGAGATCACGTTTAAGTCTCGTAGGCGCTCTGGAGGAACTAAGGTTTTGCAGTTTTCTCGTTGCTCACCCGGTGCCTGGCACCTGGCGTGTGTGTCTCCTCTTCCTGCCCCTTTTTTCACGGCTCCAGCCCAGACCCAAGGCCAGAAGTGCACACAACCCAAATTGCAGGTCCTCCTCCATTGCCCCAGGGTTCCACCCGGATAAACCCGTCGTGAGTTCGAAGGGCATTTAACAGACTTAACCTAGCAAATGGACATCGTTGCTTCGCCCAGCCTGCCCTGAATGGGCTCAGAACACCTAACGGTAGCCGACCGTGGGCACAACCACCGCACACAGGGCGTCCACTGTGTGCAGAGTGTAGGGGTGTACCCTGGCGAGTGCGTGGCTGACTGGGAGCTGGCTGCAGCTCTCCGCCACCGCCCAGCATTATGGGAGGGTATCCTACCGCAAAGTGCTCGCCCAGGAGAAGATCAGAATTCAGAATCCGAAGTGCAGTTTCTATAGAACGTTTATCACTTGTGTATCATCGTAAAGTCATGCACTCAGTTCATCCTTCTGCCCTTGGTGTTGAGCTGCAAGGTGTGTTCTAGTGACTAGGGCTGTTTAACAAATGACTGCTAAGTTGAGTGGCAAAAGACATTTATTATGCTCACTGGTTCTCTGGTCAGGGTACCGTGGGGACAGCTGGTCTCTGATCTGTGACGTGGGGCCTCTGCTGCGGAGGCTCAGAGGCTGGGGCTGGGAGTCTCCTGGTGGCTCACTCACTGGCGCTGGAGCTTGCTTTCACCTACGCCCTTAGCTGAGGCCTTTGGTGGAAACACTCAGGTCTTCTCTGTGTGGCCTGGGCGCGCTCCTGTGAGGGAGCTGCTGGGTCCCAAGCATAACATCCTGCTGGAGAGCCCCGTGGAACCCACGTTACCCTGTGTGACCAAGCCCTGGAAGTCGCGTGGTGTCACTTCTGCCACATCCCTTCAGATGGAACTGTCACAAGGTCCTGCCCAGATTCAAGGGCAGGAGAGAAATACCTCCTGCTGCAGGTGGCAAGGTTCTAGAAGAGGATACGGAACCAGAAACCTTGCGGTGCCGTTTTTGGAGAATATAATCTGCCACAGTATGTGAGCACGTTATAAGGTTGTAGGCAGAGGAGCTCCCAGAATGCCCTAGTACTGGGGTTTCTTGGATTACTGAAGAGCATGCTGGAACCTTCCAGCATTTACCAAAAGCCAAGACCTTAACATAAGGGCCTGGAGTGCAGGACTTTGAACTCTGTCCCAGGACATGTATCACCTTCCAGCTTTGAACTTGAGCCTGGGTTTCCATCTGAAAGCCACTGAAATGGCTTATCAGCCGGTTATCAGCGGCCGCAGCCTGTCGGTACCTGAGCTCGGAGGTGGAGGGTGCGCACCAGGAGCTGGGGAGCCGCTTTCCTTCTCCTGGTGCCGTAACCTTACACTTCACCCTTTAGCCAGGTCTCCCATACCCCACCTCGCCCCCATTAACAAAAGTTCATCAGTTACCGTCTTTCCTGGATTTATTTTTAACTCACTTGGATTATTCTAGAAAAGCCGTAGTGTGTGGAAGGTCACCTCTGGAGAAGAATTAACCTCTGCTGTGGGGTAAGAGTTCTTCCTTCTAGTACAATCGCTCTTATTCTTCCTAGCAAATACTCATTTTTCTGTCGCTTTTCTCTCAGAGCTTGTTCGCAAGTGAGATAGTCTTAAAGCTGAACAGACTAACTCTTAGGAGTCCTAAGCGAAAAAGAAATTTTGTAGACAAATCGTGAACACGGAATTTTAAAAATAGATGTATAGATCTTGTAGTTTGATTATGTACAAACCAGACAGTTTGAGGAAGGGGTGGAGGAGTGAAAAAAAATTGCAGCTTTTCATTTCTGTGGAATCGAATTACCTGTAGTGTTCAGTTGCTGCCAGACTCTGCCTCACTTTAGTTACTTTGTCTCGGATTTTTAAAAATCTGTTGGATAAAAACAGCCCTCCTTCCCGGAGGGCTCACTGGGCTGTCTGGGGCGCACCAGGGTGGAGAGAGGTGACAAGTCTTGGAGATGTGTCCGGCATTTTTTACCAGGCATAGGTGGGCCTCTGACCCGGTGCGATGCCACCGACAGAGGAGGGACAGGGACCGCCTTCCCGGGCTCTTCCTTCCCTGTTTCCTGTCTTCTCCCTCTTTCTTCCATCTCTGCTCTTACTTCTTTTCTTTATCATCCTCCTGTCCTTCGGCGTCCTCTGTTTCTCGAAGGCCGTCAGTCTTCTGTTGCCACCTGTGGGTACTGCCCGACAGACCACCCACGGAGCAGCTTAGGTTCGAAACTGTGTCTCTCATACATTTTTACAGCCCCAGCCCCAGGCTGAGCAGGTGACTGATTTTATGAATACCATCAAGGCTGTAGGGGGCGGGCAGGATGGCAAAAGATCATTAGCCAGTCTCAAATAAGTAAGTCCTTGTTGCCTTTTACACCTGAGCAAGACACGAAATTCCGTCTGTGTGATGCAGTGGGTGCTGAAAATTTCAGTGTCTAACTTTATGCCTTGGATCTGGGGCTTATTTAAAATCCATTGCTTCTTTTCTCTGCCAACCAGTGTCTAAGTGTATTTGCAGGTTCCAAGAGAGGGGCAGGTATCCCATGTAACATACACATTAAATCAGGTTTTTCCAAATCGATCCAGTGTTACGGGCCGAATGGTGCACTCCCACCATTCCTATGTGGACGCCCGAACACTCACTGCCTCAGAACCTGACTGTATTTGGAGACACCGGGGGTGCCTGTGCACAAGGGAGACCCCGTGTGAGGACACGGCAAGAAGGCAGCCGTCTGCAAGCCAAGGAGAGAGGCCTTGGAAGAAACCAGACCTGCTGGCCCTTTGACCTCTGACTTCTCGGCCTTCAGAGCTGGGAGAAGATAGATTTCTGTTGTACAGGCTACCCAGTCAACGGTGTTCAGTTATGACAGCCTTAGCAAACCAACATGCCTTCCAATTTCAGTAAAGATGTGTGAGGTTGTGTTTGTGTGATGGGGAAACCACCAGGTAAATACAAACTTAATTCCACTTTTATAGGTGAGCTACAGCGTGGTGGGGATGTGTGTGTTAGGGTACTCCGGAGACCCACAGCCCCCAGGATGTGTAGATCCGTATCTCTCTGTAGATCCACCTGTCTGTCTGTGTTCCCATCTGCCTGCCTGTCCAGGTATTCCAAGGAATTGTGGGGCTGGCAAGTCCTCGATCCACAGGGCGGGCCTGCAGGCTGGAGACCCGGGGAAGAGGGGAGAGCACAGTTCCAAGGCTGAAGGCGGTCTGGAGGCAGAGTTCTCCTCGTGGAATCTTAGTCTTGTCTTCTAGGGTCTTTAACTGGGGGATGAGACCCACCCATCATAAAGGGTGATCTGCTTTATTCAGAGCCTGTTGCTTTAAATGTTGATTGCATCTGAAAAAATGAGCTTCACAGAAGCATCCAGACGGCCGTGACATGGAGCAGTTGTTTGACACATAAAGTGAATCGCCCCGTGGTGGGAATGCAAAAAAAAAAACACGGGAGCCTGGGACTCCCTTTTTGGGAGGAGTGGGATTTTAGGAGCCAGTGTAATAAAAGCTAACTTTCAAATGGTGTTATTAACAATGATATGCTTTCATATGTATGACCTCACTTAATCTTTTCAACTGACCTTTTTTTTTCTTTTTTTTTTAAGGATCCTCATTTTTTAAAGAGATTTTATTTATTTTTAGAGAGGGAAGGGAGAGAGAAGAGAGAGAGAGAGAGAAACATCAATGTGCGGTTGCTGGGGGCCGTGGCCTGCCATCCAGGCATGTGCCCTGACTGGGAATCGAACCTGCGACACTTTGGTTCGCAGGCCGTGCTCAATCCACTGAGCTACGCCAGCCAGGGCTCGACTGACCTTTTAATATGGGAGTTGACCACACGTTAAATCGTGGTGCATTCATTACCCTTAAATTTCTGTTGATGAGACAAACGTTAAGTGTGATATAGACTGTGGACTCGCACTTACACATTGCTTCCACGTTTCGACACTTCTTGCTGCACTAGTTTCATGAATCCCTTGATCTACATACACTTTTTTGCCTTGGTGTCTTGGTCAGAATACAGAAAACAAATGAGACCTGTAGCTGAGTTTCCCTCGGAATTTTGCATCGTGATCCGGCTTTGCTACCGTGGGAATTCTGCTAAAACAAAAATGGAGGACTGTAGCTGAGGTAGTATTTTCAGCTTTTGTTTTTCTTCTGTTGCTTCTTCTCTCCATTCAACTGAGGCTGAGAAAACCAGCCCTCCGGTAAATGGGAGCTGAGTCTCTGAGACCACAGGCACTTGTGGGGGGGGTCTCCAAGGCAACGGGATTGTGCGGCATCAATGCCTCCTTCTCAAAGGGCGGGGGTCTATTTAAGATGTGCTTGGTAACTGTTAAAGAAGAAACCGTGAAACCCCTCCACCACCACCTTCATTGTCATTTAAATTAATCCCCACTTTTCATTCTTGCATAGAACTAATTAACACCCTAATTATTTAGAGTGCTTTAAAATCGGGTGACAGGGCTCCCCTTTGTCTAGAAGGAATTGGAGTTTGGGGAGAGGAGGGGAAACAAGAGGAAGTGTATGTATGGGTCGTCTGCAAAAGGGTTTAAATCTTGTAGAAACACGCCACTGTTATGGACCACTCTTCTTTCGTCTCTGGAGTTAGGGGTCAGGGAAGTAAGTTCTGGGGTTTATTGGACCCAAGTAGCTTTCTAAGTATGTAGGACCTGAATGTGGTTAACAACGTAGGTTATTATTTAAAGAAGCTATAAAGGCTACAATGGAACGTTGATCGTCTCTCTGAAGGAAGGAAGGAAGGCATTCTGAGCTTGAAAGTGGTCGAAAGAATCCCAGCATGCACTTTAGTTAGAAGTGCAAGTTCACTGGGGAGTCGGCCCCGTCCCGCCCCACCTCCCCTTCTGGGGCACGTAGCAGACTGGGAAGATAGTTGAGCAGAAATGGCCGTCAGTCTCTGTTAGTGCCAGCCCACCACGTCCATGGGAGAGAAACGAAGGCACCAGAATGTGATTCATGAGCAGTAACTGAACGTGCAGAGTGTTCTTACCCGTGATCAGATTATCTTTTATTTTAATTATTTTATCTTTTAAGCCAGTGGTAAATTGTTTTTGTAATTATATACCCTATGGAAACTCTTCTGAAAGACATTTGCTTATTGATTTGCATATTGATCCATTTACTTTTTTATCTTCAAATAAGCAAGACAGCCCAGCCTCGGTCCCAGTGACCTCCTGGAGGTTGCGCACGTCTGACCCGGTGACCCCGAGGCCGCGGCGCAGTTGTCTTCCGTGTGGCTCTTCCATGTGCCAGCTTCTTGGCACGCTGCTACCTAAGTGCTTCCCTTTTCTTTAGGATCAGAAAGAGAAAAGGGAAGAAAACAATAGCAAGCACCACTTTACAAATAGTTTGGTGAACGTTCACTTGAGGAAGTGATCGGTGAAGCTGCGGCTGCCCTGGGAAACCTTTTTGGTACCTTGGTCGCCTCAGTGCCTGTGTTGGTGGGAGTCTGTTGAAAGCCCGGGGATCTCGCGGGCTGGGTGCAGTGCACGTGGGCTCAGTGCACACACGCCAGTTGAGGGTTAGCCTGAATGACCAATGGCCTGACCTTCTAGAAGGCACGGCCAGGGCAGCATGTGGTACCGAGGGACCGGAGGTGGGGGGGTGGGGGAGCAAGTGTGTGCCCTCTCCTGCTGCCCATTTCCTGTCCCTGACAGCCACAGTGCACAGAGACTCATGGTGGCCCCTGGAGGTGACTTAGAAAAAGCAGAGGCTCAGGCTGCCGGGCGCAGGGAAGCCAGCCCGCCAGGGATTGCCCCAGAGGCCTGAGGGTTCAGTTCCCTGGGGCTGCCCCCTGCCAGACAAGGCAGCCTCTGGGGCATGTGGTGGGGTCTCCTTCCACTCTGCGGGGACCTGTGCTTCCTTCCGCCCATGCACCAGTGCCCAGGAGGGTCTTACTCTCCATAAGTAACCAATGTACTTTGGCCCACGGATTGGATCATTTATGTAGATATCGCAGTGGTACCGCGTGTGTTGAATTACCGCTGCTGATTTTACCAAGACAGTTCTTTGAAGTCTCCCTACCTTACAGAAGTGCTCATGTTTACAAAGTATTTACTGTACAGTATTTACAGCTACACATGTGAAGTCATTAATATAGACTGTTTTGGTGCTCAGGGGATTTATATCCAGACACAATGCAATGAGACTCTCATTGACACACAGGCACGCTATTAATGGCTCCCTCCCTCAGCCACTTGCCCTCAGTCTATTCTGAGCGTCTGGAGTCGCTTCCCTCTGCGTAGAAGCTTCCATGTGGCTTGTGCTTGCGTTTCTAAAACACAAGATGTTCATCTCAGTGTGGTTGTGTGAAATGTGTGCGGATAAAATTTTAAAAAATCACATTGTTTTATTATACTCAATTTCTAGGAACCTTAGACATTATTTTGGGGGAATATAAGAATGAGATTCCTGGAGGAATGTGAGGTCCATGAAGGTCAAGGAAGTTCCCCAGAGTCACACAGGCACCTGGAACTGAATGGGCACCCAGGGCCTTTGTCCGTCCTGTTCACAGCCCTGTCCTGTGCACAGAAGGGGCCCAGTCGGTGTCTGCTGAATGAATGAGTGAGTGAATGAATGAATGCATGCATGCGAGCTACGCCAGGGTCTGAGCCCAGGTCTGGGTCAGTACTGTAACGCCCCCCTCAAATGCCGTATCCTAGGTGTAGATGATCCACTGAACTGTCTCAAGTGCATGCGGTGTCAGCTTGAAAGGGTTTCTGTTTCTCTCCAGCCATGCCAAACTGAATCTCCCTTTCCTGCTTTCCTGTCCCTTCTGGATCTGCAACTTGACCAGCTTTCAGAGACGAGTCCCATTCAAAAATCCAGTCTCCGACTTGATTTAAGTCTTCTGTTTCTCCAGTGTAGCTCGACCCTGTCTCAAAGCACGTGAAGTGAGGGGAGGGATGGGGTGTGCCTCCCTTTAACTCCTCCTGCCCCTTTCTTTTTGGGGGTCTAGCCCCCTCACAGGTTGGGGGCAGGGAGTACCCATGGGGGGGCCAGGGAAGGTGCACATCTCTATCCTTAGTTGGGCGCTGGTGTTGTCTTGTTCTTGCTGGTCCGGCTTGTCTCTCCGGCCACAGCCGGCTCAGAGCTGGTGCCAGGCCTCAGCCCTTTGGCTCAGAGGCTCCTTCCCAGCCAGGCCCTTTCTCGCCCCCGCACTGCCCTCAGGGTTAGGGGCCCCGCAAGGGGGCTCAAGCTGGGCTTCATCGTAGGGCCTCCATGCGAGTCCCAGGAAACTCACTCAGTCAGTCTTGTCGCCCCACCTGAGTGCGGGGGCGCTTCCCTGGGGCGGCCTCCCTCCTGTTTGTGCTCCCGCCCCACCCCACCCGGCCTCTCTCCCTGATCGGAAGGACACAGCCAGTCCACCGCCTCAGTACATGGGCCACGGGTGGAAGGGATGTTGGTCTTCCTTTCTCGTAGGCACCCTCAGTTCTCTGCGTGGCTCGGTTGGTACCCCCACCCATTGGTGGGAGGAGGAGTGAGCTGGGGGAGGCTGGGTGCCTGGAAGAGTGGGGGCTCACACCGCCCTCCCCTCAAGGGCTCTTACCCCCACCTCCCCTGTGTTCTAACAGACTGGGAAACTGGCTTTAACAGGACGGGCTGTTATCTTTTAGTGACTTCTGGAGGAGGTGTGGAACCCCACTTCTCTTTAGAAGTCGGGGCATTGAGTGGTGGTGCGTCCTCAGCCGTGGGCCTTTGTCTCGGGTGCTGAGGCAGTAGGAGCAGTCACGCCAGGATTGTATTGCACACACTCAGGTGCCAAAGGCGTCTGAAGCAGGAAAAGCTCTTGTGCCGACTTAATGTCATTTGTGATTTGAGAGGTTAAAAAAAAATGTAAACTTACGACTTGGGCCATTACTGGCAGGTTGGGAAGATTCTAGCAGCATCTGTGCCTTCTCTCACGTGTTCTTGAAATGACACTGTATTCTACAGACACGAGGGCTCAGAGACGTTCAGGGCGGAACTGTCGATAATCGTGAAAACCCGACAGCAGCCCGGATGCTCACTACCATTTTAGTTCTAAAACTTCTGATGTGGCTTTTTATTGGTAGGGGAAAATGTTCAATCTATAATACCTGGTGAAACAAGCAACTTACAGAGTAAAATATTTACTATATATACAGAAAACATTTGGGCTAATACAAACAGTTAATAGGGTTATTGAATGATGGGATTGAAAGTGTTTGTATTAATTTTTTTAATTCTCTGCTTTAACTTTCCTACAATGAGTCTTGTTTATATATATAAAAATAATTTTTACTTTAGTCAATGAACATATAGATATATATTTGTATCAGTTCTTTTGTCCTATATCTTCCATTGCTGAATATTTTTTACATTGCTCATAGTTTCTGAACATTAAGGCTTTTTTAGTCCATTTTTCTTCTTCCTTGGCTTAATAACTAGGATTTCAATACACCATCTGGCTTATATTTCAACAACTGAATGTCCTAAACATTTGGCATTTATAAATGCATGTGGTAATTTGGAAAAATGCCTTTATTACAATATAAATCTTCCAAGTAACTTTAGAAATGATGTCGTAGCCTTCATTTGGAAGGCTAGGCCCTGTGAACGCTCTAACTTACAGAATGGGCCCCCAAATGCTATTTGTCCTAGATCCTATTTTGTTGTTTTTTGAAATCACTGAAGTGTGTCAGGAAAATTAATTCTGCAGGGCTTATTTAAGTGCCTGGAGCTCAACAATAAGAATGGCATTTTAGCATGCAGTGAAGTGGTAATAGACTCTTCCTCTGTGTACGCCTAGCACCAGCCGGTGGGTGAGGAACCTGGCGTGGGTCCTTCTGTCCTGTGGCACTACCGCAGGCCAAGCACAGTGCAAGGTACATGATGCAGGTGGTCATGGCAACAGCAAGCGCTTACTCAGCACTTTATATGTGCAAGGCATGTTACTCTGTGGTTTTCATGCATTATCTTCTTTAACCCTTGTAACAGCCCTCTCAGGCTGGTGATTCTTAGCTGTTTCTGAAGGTGGGTGGGGCAGTGCAGAGCTGGAGTAACGTGTGAGAAATGCAAGTATTTTTTATGCCAAACTGGCCAAAAGTTCGACAGTTATGGACACACCTTGAAAGTCTTCTGAGTAGGTGGATTGAAATTCAGGTTGCATTAGAGCATTTCATAAAAGTGTCCCACGTGGGTTTGAGTGAATTGAGATAACGGTGAAAAAGGCGCAGAAGTTCCATCATGTTCCACGGAAACCTTGCTCTGAGGAAGGATCTCTCCTCTCACATTGGCCACGTTGGACTTCATTGTCTCAAACCTGCGGAATCCCGGTGGGGTTCTGAGAGCGGTCCTGACGCCAAACCGAACACTGCGGAGGGAAGAGACTCACACAGACGATTCTCGTGCAGTGCAGGAGGTTCCCGGAGTGGCGGCTGGGGCATTTAAGCTGGGCCTGCCGGGTGGTTGACAAGTGAAGGAAGGTAGTACTAACGTAAAGTTTTGGAGGCAGGTCTTGAGAATGGTTTGGTTTTAAAAACTACTAGGGGGAACCCTGGGGTTCTCCAAAGTAATGCCTGTCATTCCATGAAGACGACCGCCCTTCTGCACAGTGTTCTTTTTATAAGGAAAGTATGTTGGAGGAAAGGATGGTATGTTAAGAAGAGAAACTTCAGGTCTGAATGTTTATTTCATTTTATTTTTAAAAAGACTTTATTTATTTATTTTTTAGAGAAAGGGGAAGGAAGGGAGAAAGAGAGGGAGACAAACATCAAGGTGTGGTTTTCTCTCTAGCGCCCCCTACTGGGGATGTGGCTGGCAACCCAGGCATATGCACTGACTGGGAATCGAACCAGCGACTCTTTGGTTTGCAGGCCTGCACTCAATCCACTGAGCCACACCAGCCAGGGCCAGGTCTGAATGTTTAATACAGAGTGATGGCAGTCAGTATTGCACCCCTGTTTTCAAGTTCCAAGTTTATTTTACATCATCGTTTTATAGCTGTGTTAACGACAGTTTTCCTTCTTTTGCTATATAACATTTATATCGATGAGTCGTACTAGATTTGGGGGTTCTTATTTGGATTCATTTCTTGGTCAGTTGGACCAGCCCTTTGAAAAGCTCTAAAGCACAGGTAGCAAACACAAGGCCCACTGGCCAAATCCAGCCCTCCACCTTGTTTTATCCGGCCCAGCACCTTGTTTCTACCCCACAGCGGCGCCAAGCTCCTTGCCCCTAGCTAAGGAGTAGTTGCACTTATACAGTCCTAAAATTACATCTGGCCCTTTGAAGGCAACCACAGGCTGATGTGGCCCCCGGTGAAAATGAGTTTGACACCCCTGCTCTAAAGGATGGGCCCTGGCTGGTGTGGCTCAGTGGACTGAGCACCGGCCTGTGAAAGGAGCCGTTAGGTAAGGGCACGCCCAGTCTTGTGTGTCTGAGAGCGCGTCTCTACTTCCCGCACATCTTACCGACTGTTGGATAGAGTTGCTGCACGCTGCTTGCTTCCTCTCGAAACTCCGTTGCTGGCGGTCACTGTCATCCGGTGTTGGTGCTCTGGAGAAATCCAAACCAGTCTGATTGGAGGAGCCTTTGAAAATAACCTGTTTTCTCTCTCAATACCAATAGACTGTTTTCTTTATTCTTCAAACTTAAACTGTCTATGAAATGTGCCTCAAGATACTGGTCTCTTCTCCCAGCCCTTCCCCTCATTAATTCTGTTAATTGGACAGTCATTCATTTTGTGGACAACTTTCTCTTTAGTTCATAGCAGTTTGCTGTTATTTCTTAATTTTATTTAAATTTCTACGTCATAGATTGTTGCTTCGATTCTTTTTTTCTTCGGCTTTTTTACTGTCTTTCTTTTCCTTTTAGTTAAGTTTGCCTTTGACTTTAATCCAGATTTCCTGGATTCCTCAGTCTGGTGTGCAGTTTCCAGCACAGTTAAAATTTGGCATCTCCGTGTAGTTCTCTTCGGTTCCAGGTTCTTCTGTAGAGCAGTTCCATAGGTACAGTTTTCCCCTGAATCTAGTTGACAGCACGTGTTAGAAACCCTCTCTGGTTTCTCACCGAGTGATTCCGTTTCACGGGAACAAGTGGGCTCTGATTCCCAAAGGAACCCCTCCTTTTGGACTACCGGTGCCTTTCCTAGGACCGGCGCTGCTTTGGGCGAGGGGTGCTCATGCTATTTGAAGAATGAATGGGTTCTATCGAAGTCCTATTCTAATATTCCAGTCAAAAAAAGAAAAAAAAGGCCGAGGGGCATGCAGACTTGTCACTCTGGACTCCATCATTCCAGAAGTCCAGCAGCCTGGAGCCAGGGCAGCAGGAAGCTCCTGTCTGTGCCAGGGCGCGGCATTGGGGGCGGCCTGGCGTTCCCTGCGACTGTGCCCCCTTCTTGGCCGGGCACAGTTGTCTCCCGAAGTCGCTGGCCACCCGCGCCAGCACTGTTGGCCGCCCGTGGTTTCTCAGTGCCCTGTTGGGCATGCGGCACACTTCATGGTGACCCACCCTCACCGTTCATCGCTCTGAATCAGGCGCCAGGAAGGGTGTTTCGTTGGGATCTCGTCCAGGCATCGTCCTGGCAGGCGGGAGGACTTTGTCCTCATCACTGGCCCAGTTGGCCTCTCTTCCAACTTGTCCCATCAGACCTAGAGCTACAAGAAATCCCCCGAAGTTCCTGGCTTTCCATAGTGTTATGTGCAGATACAAGTTTCCTTTTAATTGTATAGTCTGCAGTTGATTTTGAAGTGACAGCGATACGATTGTTCAGGAGAGGTCAGGCATCGGTGCCTTTTTCCGCAGTCGAGGTCGCTTCAGTGACTCCGCTTAGAGGACGGTTGCAGCTGGAGCGTCTGGACTTGCGTCGGGTCTGCAGAGGATCTCGTCTGGGCTGAAGCCAGGCAGTGCATCTGGGTTTGGCCACGGGAGTCCATTGTGAACGTGAACGTCAGCCAGTCCTGGAAGAAAGGATCCGCTGTTCAGAATAGCAGAATGGGCTTCCCCTGAGGAACACGAACAGGAACCACATGAGCTAACACTTACTGAATGCTTACTGGGTGCCAAGACACTGATCTAAATGTTTTGTAAATATCTGATTCACTTGATTCTCACTACAGCTCTATGATCGAAGTTACTTTTAATATGTCTCATCTCATAATTGAGGCCCACAGTAGTCAAGTAACTTGCCCAAGGTCACAGTGAGGAAGCTGGGCTGGGAACCGAGGCAGCCTGGCCTCGCGAGAATAGACAGAAGGGAGCCAGCTGTGATGCCCTGTAGTGCGGGGTCAGGGGGTGGGAGGGCGGGTCAAGATGTGAAGGCAGGATAATGACATTCTAATAGTTGCATTGGCAAAGAAGAGAACATCTTGAGGGAATCTTGATGGTTGGCTACCCCATCAGTAGCTTTAGTAGCGACATTGTGCTTGAGGAAGCCCAGTGCTTTGCTGGCATCTTTTACTCAGGCAAACGTTCATTCACTCAACAAACATTCATTCCTCACTAGCCACGTGTCAGCCCTTGTTCTCGGTGTCTGGGACACAGGTGTAAAAGCCATCGCCTGCCCCAGAACGCACAATCTGTGGGACACCACTAGATGAACGCAGTGACTTACAGTAGAACTTGTTTCTGAGTGATAGGAAGTTGTGTGTAGTATGCCCCGGAAAATGGAGTGTTCAGAATTATTTTACTGGTTTAACATTAAATGAATTCCTTTTCAGTGTGTGTGTTCAAACTGCAGATTCCTGACATTTATATTAATTAGGGTAAAAATCCATAACCCAAGATCACACACTGGGGTTCTAATATTGTTTGAGTAGAATTTCCCCCCTTGGGTGATGTTTTGTGTGTGTATTTACCTGGCACTCAGCATCCAGCTGAATCATCAGCTTTTTCTAAAGCAAGATTCTGGGGAATCTCTTGTGAGCCCTGCAGGGTAATGAATGAGGCTTCATGTTTGGAACCTGGATGAGTTTTCCAGAGTTCTCCGTGTCTGCTGGTGCGTCCTTGGTTTTGGCTTCTCTGTTGCTCTTTAGAAACACGCAGTTACAGGGTAAGGCTTCCCGGCTTTCCTTGGGGACCTGGGGAGAGACGGGGCAGGAGGTCCGTCGGGGCACGTGCTCCTGTGACGCCTCTGAGAGACCAGACCAGTGATACACCTCGTGGTCCCTCGTCCTGGGCACTTAAAAAACGCAGCCCTCTGGCTTTAGACATCAGGAGGAAATAATTTCTTGGAACTGGCCTTTTTCCCCTGTGGGAGGATATTGGAGTTTATTTTGGATTTGCTATCATTGGCGTGTAGAAAGGCTTTAACAGATATGTCCCTTCTTGAGAACTACAAGAGTTTGGGTAAAAATAAGTCAGTGGCGTCTCTTATCTCAAATATATTGAAATACCCAGACTATTTAAAATTAACCTCTGATAACACGAAGCAGTATGATTTTATGAAGTGCAGTGTTTTGATTACTTAAGTGACTTTCAGTTTTTTTGAGGCTTCCCAACCCAGTAGCACAGATAGAAATTCAACATAGTAGTTGTGAGTTGGAGTACTAGACTATTCTCTCCAATCTGGAGAAAGTTACTTTGTTGATGCATTGATTCATTAAAAAGCACCCAGGTATCTACCAGGAAGGGCATTATAATAGAAGAATATGAAAGTTTCTACCATCAAGTAGAATCCGTTTGGGAAGTCAAATAGTTTTAAATGCACTGCTATCTTCTGTGTTACAAACGAGAAAACTGAGACACATGAAGATGAATGACTTCTCCAGGTCACGGAGAAATCAGGCTCGGATTTGGGGAACCGGGATGTGGACCCAGGAACCCAGAATCCAAGCTCCTAGCCCTACATGATATCGCCGCACTGTAAGAAGAATTGAGATGGGAAAATGATATACTTCAAATGCCAGTGTAGAACTTTCTTAAAATGGGAGGCAGGGAGCAATTTCACACCTTGTTGGCAGAGAGGTGGCAAGATAAAAACGAGAGAGGAAAAGTTGCTTGAGTAGCTGCAAAGGGGAAGAGTAGAGAATAACTGGGATTCTGGAGCCGAGAGCTGGACTAGAGGGTCCACGCTCCAGGGTGGGGGTGGGGCGTGGGCCAGAGGGAGAGCTGGGCAGAGTGGAGTTCAAGGTTTGAAAATGGGTTAAGAAGAGCCTTCAGCCCGGACCAGTGGGGCTCGGTTGGTTGGTTGGGCGCTGTCGCACAAAACAAAGGGTCACTGGTTGATTCTTGGTCAGGACACATGCCTGGGTTTCGGGTTCGGTCCCTGGTCAGAGTGCATGGGAAGCAGCCAATCAGTGTTTCTCACATCAGGACTTCTCTCTTTTTCTTTCTCCCTCCCTTAACCGCCCCCCTTAAAAAAAAAAGGAAAAAAATGTATTTAAAAAACCCTTCCATTGTGTGTGGGGGAGGGGTGCTAAAGAGTAGGGTCCTCTTGTCGGCCAGGGACAGCCACGCTGATTTTGCATAGGAACGTGAGCCAGACCAGTGGGCACGAACGTTTAACCACCAGGGCAGCCGGCGTGGAAGCAGAGAGGCCAGGTAAGAAGCTATTGAAATGTCCCAGACAAACACTGGTCAGCATCAGAACCCCTCCCTGGCTCCCTAAGTGTCTGCCCCTCCAGGGAGGCCCAAGGGCTCGGCCGAGAGGACGGCCCCATCGAAAGCATCTGGCAGGACGCCTGGCAGAAGTAGGAGGCAGAAAGGCATTTGTTGAGCCAAACGGGAAAAAAGAAAGGCAGAGGCAGCGCCAACAGTAGCAACAGTCCGTGGTGGGGCGGGGAAGAGCCAGGGTCTCGGGCCTGGGCGACCATGCAGCCACTAACCAAGGGGGGGCTCCTTGAAGGAGGGCACGGTGAGCTTGGTTCGGGCCTCTTGCTCTCTCTCTCTCTCTGGGGGGCTCATCTCAGTTGCCTGTTGGTGCTCCTCAGGTCCTCGTGCGGAACGAGGTGAACACCAAGGTGAGCCTCTCGCCTGGTTCAGTGCGCTAACGGGTACAGACGTGGTTAACATCAGGCGTGTGTGGCATCTTCGTTGTTCCCGAGGGAGTAATAATTCAGGCTGACAGTAGAATCACGTGGAGAGTTTTCAGAAGTTAGTGTGTATTTTTTCAGAGACTCAAGGGTATTCTACCGTGCATCCCACACAGCCGTGCCCTTCGAGAAGCATTGGCGTTAAACATGTTCTTTTCTATCATGAAAACTCCTTTAAAAAATTTGAGACATGTGAAGAAGTACATTTTTAAAAACGGGACAGTCCTACCAACCCTGAGCTAGGAACCCGGCCCGCAGCCACCTTATCACGGGCTCGCAGTTTCAGTGTCTGTCCCCAGACTCCACTCGGTGGGGGACTCTCTGGGGACGAGCGGGAAGTGGGCAGGGCCGTCCACCAGCCGTCGGTGGGGGCGGCGTGCTCGGCCACGCTGTGCTGGTCCAGCGGCCCTCGCTCCACCACCGGTCACCGTGTTCGGGTCCTGGGGCTGCTGTAGCCAGCCACCGCACACTGGCTGGCGGAAAGCAACCACGTGTATCCTCTTACAGCTCCGGAGGCCAGAAGTCCGAGATGGAGGCACGGCAGTGTTGGTTCCTTCTGGGGGTTCCGAAGGAGAGGCGGTCCCACACTCTCCCCCAACGCCTGGGTCCCCCCTAACTAACACCAGCACGCTTCGGTGTTCCTTGGCTTGTGGACACGCCACTGCAGTCTCTGCCTCCATCTTCATGCCGCCTTCTTTGCCGTGTGTCTGCCTCACTTAACGGTTCATTCTGAATCCAGGGTAATTTCCCCTCAAGGTACTATTTCCAGTAAAGGTCGCTTTCTGAGCTTCTAGGTGGACATGAGTGCTTGGGAGACGCTTCTCACCCTCTAGTCCCCGATGACTTACATTTGACTCCGGTTGGGAGACACCGAATATGGGGAGTGCCTTGGTTTCCTACAGTAACCTTGGGGTCCTCAAATGTTTTCTTTTTTTTTTAAAGATTTTATTTATTTATTTTTGGAGAGGGAAGGGAGGGAGATAGAGAGAGAGAAACATCAATGTGCGGTTGCTGAGGGTTATGGCCTGCAACCCAGGAATGTACCCTGGCTGGGAATCGAACCTGTAACACTTTGGTTCGCAAGCCCGTGCTCAATCCACTGAGCTGTGCCAGCCAGGTCAAATGTTTTCTTAGTCCCAAAACGAGTCATAGGCAGTTAAGATGCCCCCCTTCTATGCAGTGGGCCACCACCCATTGAAGACCCCAGCTTTCATCTGTTGGACTAACTGGTTCCAGAAGGGAGTGTGTACGTGTGCCAGTGTGTGTGTGTGCATGTACAGGTGTGGGTGTGTGCACAGGGAGGGGTGGGGCAGCAGAAAATCCAGAGCATACAGATCTCACACAGAGTTTGTAACTTCCAGGGACTGTTTCCGGTGCTTGTACATTTCTTTAGCTATCGTCCTGTCCCTAGTAGTCATTTAACATCCATAAAGGGCCTGACGCCTCGGCATGGTCAGGGCAGAGACCACCGCGATCCTCTGTGCTGACCGTCAGACCCTCCACGTGCACTTGAGCGTTTGCCTTAGGACTTGGAGGATGAAACCATTCCATCTGGAGGTGTCGTGTGAAATCTATACTGCACCACTTGGGTAGAGAGCACAGCTCTGGGGGCACGGCTGTTTATTAGGCTAACATATATACATGCCCCAGATGCTTTTGCTGTGGGCTTGGCGTCCAGCCAGACGTGTCTCCGAGCCTCCCGTCTGTGTGCGAGGGAAGCCTCGTGCAGACCGTGAGGTGTTCACCGTTGCCGTGTACCTCCCTCTGAGCAACGGATATGGCTTTGAGCATGTGTAAGAACTCTTCCAGAGCTTACTATTCAAAGAGGCCTCCCTGTGGATGCACTTGTAAATTAAGTGACCGTGCTTTCATTGCCTTTGCATAAGCACAGGTTTCATATATAACAGGTTTGCTTTAGGTGCGGTTCCCGCATTTCCAAGGGACTCGGAGCGCAGAGATGCCGTCTCAGCAGCTCTGCCCCATGTGGCTGGTGGTGCTGAGCTCTGCCTGGTCTTCTCAGTGTGCTGGGCACTCATGGGGCACGCCGCGCAGTGGGAGGGACGCCACGGGTCTGGGGTTTGAATCCTGACTCTTGTCCTTTCTGGCCTCGTAACCTGGGGCATGGGAGTCATATTTCCTGAGCCCCACTTTCCTCATCAGTTAAATAAGGATAACAATGCCTACCTACTTCACAGGGTGGTGTATTCATTTCCTAGGACCCTCGTAACAAATCACCGTACATTGGCTTAAAACAACTGCGAGAAATGTATTCTGCCACAGAGCTGGAGGCTAGAGGTCCAACGTCAAGGTGTTGGCAGGGCCACACTCCGAAGGCTCTAAGGGAAGAATCGTTCCTTGCCTCTTCTGGCTCCTGGTGGTGGCCAGCCTCTCCTGGCATTCTGTGGTCAATAGCAGCGTAACTCCAGTCTCTGCCTCTGTCTGTCCTCCGTGTCTTCGTCTGTCTCCTCTTACAAGGACGCCAGCCTCTGGACTTGGGGCTCACCCGAATCCAGTGTGACCTCACCTTTACCTGGTGATACGTGCAAAAATCCTGTTTCAAAATAAAAGTACACTCTGAAGTTCAGGAAGGACATGGATTTTGTGGGGACACTGTCCATCCCAGTACAAGGGGTTAGAGTGGCTGAAACGAAATCAGTTCTTTACAGCCCCCGTAGGGGACGAGCCCAACAGGAACTCAGTAAGTCACGGGAAGCCACGTCTTCAGAAGTCTTGACCCGTTTGCTCCGTGAGTTCACCCTCCTTTCTTAGTGGACAGTCACCGCTCTTGGGTTAGGCTGGGCCACCTCCACCTCACTTTCTTCACCATCTCTTGGGTTGCCCCCCAATACTTCTCCAGGATTTTGATTCCCAGCTCCCATTTTTTCCTTTCTTCCATCATTCTGGGAACACTAAGATTCCTGTAAGTGACCCACCCAACAACCTTCCTTTGATTTACGGGAGTGCCCTAGACCTTGTCCGTATCCATCCCCAATCCTACAGTCATTTCAGATACCCGCCCAGTGGCGCCGCCCATCCTCTGGGTCCTGGAATCTCTGCTTTCCCCGACTTTCGAGGCTCCAGTCTGCACCCAAACCCGCCACCTCTTGCTACCCACTGCTTCCCGTGAAAAATCACATGACGCTACCAAATGGGTTTTTTATGGAGTTATAATTCCTACTCTCAGCTGGACCTCCAGGGCTGCTTGAAAGACCCTTCACTCATGTCTCGTGGGCTGCCTGTCTCGCTTACCCCAGGAGCTATCAGAAACAGTAGCTCTTCAAAACGTTCTTCAAGCTTCCAGCCCCCCACTGACCCTGCGTGCTTTGCCTCCTGCTTCCCGGAGGAAACAGGCCGTAAAACACCAGCAGACTTCCCTCCTCCACCGGGTCGCCGATCACCCGACTTCCTTCCTCCTTCTCTCGGGGGCTGACCGTGGCTCTCACTCACAGAGGTCAGCCCTCCACCTAGCTGAGCCCCAGTTCAAACCCTCACCCCTTTTGATTTTCATTCTGTTTCTCTCCACGGACCCCTTTGCTTGCCTCAGTCTAGAAACACACTTCATCTTGCTCATCTTAAAAGTTCTTTCCTTGGCCTTTAGGTTTAACTGCTTTAGCTTGCGCCTCCTGAGAGCACCAGCTGTATGGTATATGGAGTAACTTTACACATGCTTCTTCACCTTTCTGGGCCTTAGTTTCCTCATCTGTAAAACGGCTACTCATAACATCTACCTCACAGGGTTACTGTGAAGACTGAATTGTAACGTAGTGTGGTGCCTGGCACTGGGCATTTGTAGTGATTCTTTAGTAGTGATAGTATCCTGTCTGGGCTTTGACAGGGCCGGTTCACGGCACTGGCCCAGCGCCGACAAATATTAATGTGAGCAGGTGCTGGGTGGGCTTCTGTCTGCGGAAGGCGGTGAGCTCCTTACGGGCCAAGGTCATTTCCTCTCCATCTTTTCACCCCTAGGATTTTGCACAGTGTCTGACATAGAAAGATGGATGGATGGATAGATAGATAGATAGACAGACAGACACATACATACATACTAAACAAATGAATGCTTGAATTACATTGGATGGAACCATTTTTTCTCCCTGGAGGCGAGCTGGTTTGACCTATTCCCAGCCCTGTCTCTGCCCCCAGAAAATTGAGCCTACCTCCTGTGCTGTGGTTCTTAAATAATCAGTAAAGCTTTAATATCGGTCAACATCATCAAAGAAAGGTATTTGGCAGGGTTACGGAGACTCTTAAGTCCATCTGCAGACGGAGATAAAGGCATCAGTGGAGAAGGGGTGAATCAGTAGTGGCTCCCAAGTGGAAGGAAGGAAGACAGAGCTGTTCCATGCGAAGCTCGGAACGGAGCCCCCACCACCTGGCAGGCTGGGGGCGCGGGGCCAGGAGCTTAGTGGTGAACAGGGCAGGTGCTGGCCTCCGGCCATGCCCTGAAACTCCGGGTCCAGTGGGAGGTCGACAGGCCTTTACAGATACTGTAGAAATACTGCTTAATTATAATTGCGCCAAGGGCTGTGGGAGAGGAGCTGGGGAGGGCTGGGGGCCGGGGGCCATGAGTAGCAGCTCGGTGACGTGGGGAGGGCAAAGGACCAGCCTGTGTCTGGAAGAAGGTGTTTATAATTACGTGTTGTGTCCGTGGCACCGCACTCAGCGTTTCTGTAAAAAAGGCTTTAGGAATTACTGACGCAGCCGTCAAAGGGAGGTGACGGGTTTCGGCAGAGCAGAGACGCCGGAACCTGCCTGTGTGAATAGTCTGAAATAAAAACGTAGGGAGAGGGAACACATCACGCACACATTGGTCTGACATAGTGAACATTGTACAGAAGGCTCTTCCTGAAGCTGCCGGGCTTGGTAAAACCGGGAGAATGGTCAGATGTTTGTGTCCCGATCTATTGGTGATTTTCTGGGATTTCCACGGGCACCAAGGAGGGTAGTCTGGTAAGACCACACTCGGAAGAACTCACCATCTACCAAATGCATCTTGCATCTCTCAGACATTGTATTTTGTCTGCCCTCCATTCACCTGAATGTTACTCCTTGCAAGGTGTCATTCATAATCCAAACCAAAGAACCTTCCCAGCCGGCCTCGCGGAGAGTTGTCTGTCTCGTCTTTTGTGCTGATTCACCATTTTGCTTAGTTTACCGCCCTCTCGTATTCCCTTCTGTCTTGTTGGCATATTTCTCGTGCTGCTGTATTTTATCTCCATAGCTGTGTAGAAAGTTCAGTAAAGACTATGCCAGTGGTATTAAGGGCACTGGATAAAGTATTTGTTGCATGAATGAGTAAACAAATGAATATAACATCTGTAGTATTTTCTATATGCTTTGTGGCTCGTAGATACGGATCTCATAAAACTGGCTGGTGCAGTTAACAGGGGGAAATATCAGTGAGGCCTGAAGCTCACCTGCTTCTTGGGCTCTGTCTTAAAATATGAAGTGTGTGCTCTTTTTTATTTTTTGCCTGAATGGTATGAATCTGTAAGCTGCTCAGTGGAAACACTGTCTACTTTGTCTAATGTTCGTCTCAGCCTTCCTGATTGTATCGGCAAAGCCATCTGCCCCCCGTAAACCAGAGGGAGAAGTGCAGCCTTTCCAAAGATAATCTCCCAAACACACTCCTCCAGCCGGCTGCTCGGGCAGCCCCGCATGACCAGGCCTGAGCTCCTTCGTGATGCTTAGGGCGTTAGCGTCTTTCCTGAAGAAAGTGGAAGGAACCCCTCTTCCTGATTACTCGTGCCCACTAACCAGATGTCTGTGACCACTGAGTTTCCACTGGTTTTCCAGTCCCTGCGGATTAACCCGAAACAAAAGAAAGCGATGCCCACGTCTGGCCAAGGGCAGACGTCGGCCAGTGGCCAACGCTCCAGCGCCTGATGTGGGGTCTGCTGCCCTTGAAGGAGGTGGGCAGTGCTTTCGAAGGCCGAGATCCAGGGGAAAACGCTTCAGCACGTGGGTGTCGTTTGGGAATGGTCTGATGCCTAAGAGACTTCCAGGCCAGCCATTGAAAATCTCGTTTGTGGTATATATCAGCAGGAATTTCAGAGCCCACGTGGAAGGTAAGGCCTGCCTTTCCCACATGCTGCCCTCCACGGCTGACACATCACACATGTCTCCGGAGCATAACATATGGCTTCCTGAACTCGCAAATGCAGCCTAATACGCTCTGTTAAAATAGCATCTGTTTAGACAGTCCCCTGGAAGGGGAGCCATGTTCAATAAAATAGTTCATTGCACGTCTGCGAATGTTTTCTCTAGAGCCCTCTGAAACGTGGTTTTTTAAAAAAGGAACGTCATAGAAATTCTGCAAATTAAAATTTGCCCTCAGGCATTAACTACTTCTGAAAAGGTAAGGGACCACCCTTCCTAAATTGTAAATATGAAGAGATTTCTAGAGCATGACTCACGAAGGAAGGGTGAGGATCTAATTCAGTAATAATCATCATCACCATTTTTTTTTACTGCTAGGCACGTCATGTGCATTACATTTAATTCTCAGGATAACTTGCAAGAAAGTAGGGTCCCCCCTTTATTTCACAGATGAGGATGTGGGGACCCTGCAGGAGCCTTCTGAAGGTCACCCAAACGGGAGGCGGTGGAGCTGCAGCATCAGCTCAGAAGCGTCGAACCCTGCAGCTTGTTTCTCTTTCTAGACCAAGAGGTTTGAACTTGGGTTTGAACAGATGGGAGGGAGGTAGGGGTTTAAGCCGGAGAACCCTCTGGAGTTGTAGGCAAGCTTTTGTGTGCACGTACACCCTTCTGAGGAAAGATCCAGACTTTATTAGAAAAGACCCAGACTGGGGCAGCCGCGGCCCTCATTTCAGAGACGAGGAAGCACCAATGAGAATGCAGACCGTGGAAAGGCACGTGGTGCCGTGTTGATCTATGTGTGTGCGTGTGTGAAACAAATCACATACAGAGAAGAGTTCACCCAAAGGAATGTAGTGTATACAGGTGAACGTCTGTGGGCCCACTAGCCAGGTCGTGAACTAGCGCACAGGACCTTAGTGTGTTCCCAGGTGTCCCTTCCTCGTCAAATGTCACACCCTCACCCCTAGTCACTATCCTGACCACTATGGTCACCTTGTCCTCCAGCCCCACTTCCCTTCCTGGAGGTGGGGGGTGGGGCCCTGAAAGTTCTAACCCTTGAATGACATGGGTGGTTCCTCTGACAACCAGCCCCCATCCTAAAGCTGTCTAAGGGCTTCTACTCACCAGTCACCCTATTAACATAAACTCCGATAAGGTTGACAGAAGCTTATTATGAATTCTTTTTTAAAAAGATGCTTCTCACCCTGGCTGGTTTGGCTCAGTGGACTGAGCGCCAGCCTGCAAGCCAAAAGGTCGCTGGTTCAATTCCCAGTCAGGGCATATGCTTGGGTTGAGGGCCAGGTTCCTGCTGGGGACGTGTGAGAGGCAACCAACTGATATTTCTCTTGGAAATCAATGTTTCTCTCCCTCTCTTCCTCCTCCTCTTCCCCTCTCTCTGAAAATAATAAAAGCTTTAAACAAAAGATGCTTCTCTTATGCCCATCACTCAGAAAATGTCGTGAGTTTTAGGAGCTTTGTGCTAGGAACCAGGAACAAAGACCAAATTATATTTCTTATATCACAATATCACAACCTACTTACCTGACCAGTTGCCAAGATAGAGTTTTTTAAAAGATTCCTTTTGACGCTTGATTTCAGTTTAGTACCACTCAGCAGAGGGGTGGAGCTGGAGAAGAGAAATTTGCATCTGTATTCTCAAGAGCAATGACATTAAGAGATACCTGTTTTGTCTCAAATCGTGATTAGCTGTGGAATTTTTGGTATAGACTGTAGCACTGGATGGAATGGTCTTACAGAAGAAAATAACAGGGAATGTCTCCCTGCGCAGGTTTAGGAGAGGAAAGTGATGGCGGCTTGAAACACGGTGAGGTGCATGCCCCAGCCCTGGAGAACCTCTTACATTAGCATCTGCTCCCTGCTGTTGCCAGACTAACGGGGTCCATTCACCTGGCCGCAGCAAAGCTCAATCAAACACAAACAGGAGTTTGCAGCCAAGAGAGTTTTACTAGCTGAGGAAACGGCACCAAACTCTGAGTGCCCACTAGGCTAGTGCTCAAAGGCCGGCCCCTGATGGCCCCCAGCTGTGTCGGGGAAAATCATGAACCGTGGTGGCTACAGGAATTGGACTTGTGGTCTGTACCAATGGGCTGGGGTCCGGGTAGGCAGTCGCTGATCACTGTCTCAGTCCTGGTGTCAGTGTGGCGCTATTCTGTTTCAGGAGTCTGGTCTGTAGGGTTGGTTCTTCAGCCTTCATGAGCCTGGGGCTGAAACACAGCTAGAGTCAAGATGTTGTCTTGAGCTTGACCGAAACTCTACTTCTGTGGTCAGCGCACACCTACAGCTTTGTCCTTAAGACAGTTTGACACTGGCCAGAATCTGTTCTTCGGACGACCTAATGATTAAAGAAGGGAGTGGCCAGACAGCCAGGAGAAAAGGTTATATCAAAGAAATGGAGTTTCTCCTCAACGACACTGCCGCGGTGTCATTTCACCTTGGAAGCCTCGCTGCGCAGAACCTGGACTGCTGGGGTAGAGGTGTAACTGGGCCCCTTTCAGGCCCTGCTTTTAGAGTACTTGTGAGGATGTTCAGAGTGAAACTCCTGCCTTCTCTCCTTATTTCCCAGCAGATGGTCTACTTCTTCCCCGATTCTTCTTCAGGTCTGCCCCCGCCTTCCCAGTCTGCTCTGAACTGGTCTTCTGGCTCAGACTCCAAGGCCAGAATGCACAGCACTCATGCTTTTTCTTCTCGCTGCTTCCTCTGACCCCACCTGCAGCACATGCAGGGTGCGTGGTGTTGCTCATTGCTTATTACATCTTCATTTTGGCGGGGGTGGGGGTGGGTGTTATGATCTTTTTGCCTCTTCTGCCCTGGGAGAACAGGAGAGATGAGACAAAAGAGAAGAATTTCATATCTCAAGAGAGGTGCCGTTGACCTTGTCCTCCAAAGAGGAGGGGAGGGGGGAATCTTTCTTGCTTTGCCTTATAGAAACTGCACCTCCCAAATAGCCACGCGTAACTAATTTTAGAGAACCCCTGAAAGGAAAATTCTTTCACGTGCGTGGCCTTTCTTGGCTTAAGTCCCTTCAGTCATCTCCTCTTGAGATTTAATGTCCTTTTGATCTTCCCGGTGCCGTTGTAATTTGGGTCCGGAAGGACTTGAAAGACGGCGCTGACAGTGTGGCGTTGGGGCAGTGCAGGTTGCAGTCAGGAGTCCCACGTGCACTGGGCTGCAGCTCGTTGGTGTCAGGTTGACTGGTAAAAACGAGTCTGGGGGGAGTAGGCTGCGGCCCATTTCTGTGGTGGCTACATTTTGCCAAGTACAGCTTCCTGTTCTAACCAGTGCCGGTGGCTGAGGCGGCCTATTTGTCGTGCTCCCCTTCGAGAGGAAGCCTGATTTATGACTGAAGATAAAACCCGATGTCGTCTTTGCGAGTAAATTGATTGTTGTAGGAAGGTGTGGATGGCTTAGCCTTCTCACTTGGCTAAGTAGAGTATCTGGAAAGTCCTCAGGTACAGCCGCACCAATGTTAGAAATTCAAGGTAAAAATTCAGTTCCTCAGTTGCCCTAGCCACATTTCCAGTGCTTATCATGTGGCTAACGTGGTCTTGATATTTGGGATATTTGGGACCAAGTGACTGCGCAATCAAGGTTGAGCGAACACCTCAGGCTCCATCTACCAGATGCCAGTAGCGCCCCCTAGTCATGGCACTCAGGGTTGCAGTGGTGCTGGGGACATCTGGTAGACCCATCCTTGCTCAGCGAGAGGGCAGAGTCCCATTGGGTTTGCCAGTTCCATTAGTGCCGAGAGACTGGGAACATTCTGGGGCCGTGGAAGACTGTGGTCCTGTACAATTCCCTCTAGTTAGCTTTTAGATCTCCCAGGTCTCTTCTGTCTGCCTCCCTAAAGTGGTCCATGGCGCAAAGCCTTTAATGTGAAATGCCTGCAGGTTCTAGGAGGAGTCCCTCCCAGGGTGGCGGCTTTGCTAGGGGAAGTCTGGAGGTGTCCCAGGGCCTGCACGGCAACCCAGGGGCTTTGATGTGTCTGTCCCAGGATCTTTTCTCCCTCGTTAATCCTACGCACCTCACACACCTGCGGATGACTTCCTCGGCCCCTGGTTTTATCCTCTCGTTCCCCTGCCCCAGAACCTTCGGTGGCTCACTGCTGCCCTTTCACGTTTGTGCCTTCTTAGTTTTGTACTTGAGGCCCATTTGTTTTAGGAGAAAGCAGCTTGCGTGCCCCTGAAAGCTTCGCTGTCACTGTGGTTTGCCTAAGCGCACGGCTGGGGCGGGGGTTCGGCAGCCGAGGCTTTCCTCCACGCTCTTTGATGTTCAGTAGCTTGCAGAGGTAGAAGTTTTGTTTCAGGTGGTCCTTGGTTGACTCGGTAGCCTGGGCAACTACTTAACATTAGTTTACAGCTCCAAAATCAGGGCTCAGTGCAGAAAGAGAAGCAACAAGAGCCGACAAAGAAACACGTGTGTTTATTAAATCCTGAGATAGCCTTGAGCTGCTGGCCAGTGGGCTGCGGACCAGGTCAAAGGCCAGTGCTCCGAGAGGCCAGCTGTCGCGTTTCGCTAGAAATGAGCTAATGTGTAATCTGGCCTGCGGGTCTGTGTCCGTTGCCTCACCTTCCCAGGTTCGGTGCAAACAAGTTAATTTTTCAGAGTTTGGTCACCCGCTGCTATCTCATTCAACTGTTGATGTTTCCTTTTGGGAAACCAGCTTTCTCGAGCACCACTCTGGTGAAGGGGAAGGTATTTTTGAAGTGCCCCTCTGGGGACGGTTTTGACTTGCGTGGCAGCAGGGGAGGATGAAGACTCTGCCTGTCGGCCCGGCTGCCGCCTGCTCACTGACGCTGCGTCTCCCCTTTGCTCCGCAGACCAACGAGTGGAACAAGAATGACGACCGGCTGCTGCAGGCCGTGGAGCATGGAGACGCGGAGAAGGTGGCCTCGCTGCTGGGCAAGAAGGGGGCCAGTGCCACCAAACAGGACAGCGAGGGCAAGACCGCGTAAGCTATAAACATGGGTTTCCGACGGCCAGTTCTGGGTTCTTAAAGCGTTCTCTGGGTTCCTAAGGATCCACAGGGGACCTTCACGAGTGCCTTTAAGGGACTTCGAGAAAGGCTGTCCCCCTGCCTGTGTTAATGTGTGTAAGAGGGTAGAAGCTTCCAGATTCCACTTTGGGCTTTACGTTGAATGACTGTGCTGGTTTCCAGCTACAACCAAAGATTTCACAAGAGGACAGATAGCACCAGGGCTGCAACCAGTGGATGAGTGGGAAATAAATCTGTCCTAGACTAGAAACAGCATAAAAGAGAAAAATTTCTTTTTATAATCCTCAAACCGTACTACTTACATTATTATTTATTGCTCATGAAACCCCTTCTTTAACATGAGCAGGATGAATTTTGCTTTATGATTTCCCATGTGGGGTACTCTTGCTCGTCATGATGAAAACTCTTTGGTTAAGCACGTGTGCGTGCGTGCGTGTGCGTGTGCGTGTGCGTGTGTGTGTGTTTATTGGTTTGCACTCCTCCTTACTCTGGTCGTGGAGCAGAGAGATCATCGACCTCGGAGGCAGACAGACTTCTAACATGGACTCTGTCACTCGGGGGTTTTGTAGTCCTTGGGTCTCGATTCGTTCACTGTCACGCGGGGACGGTTGTATTCAACCGCATAGTATTCACGCGAATAAAAGAAGATGCTGACGTTGGTTGAGCGCCCCAGAAACAGGCTCTGCGACAAGAACCTGAGAGCAAGTGGTTTCCCAAGCCAGCACCCCCGTGCAGCGCACGGGAAGGGAATGAAGCTTGCGGGGCGTGTTGTTGGCAGGTACCGCTGTGGTCCCCTGGAACTCGTGTTCCCTGAGCACCCCGGGGAGTCTGCTTAGACTTAGAGCAGGGGTTGACCAGCTAGCTGTGCACCGCTGTCTGTCTTTGTAAATAAAGTTTTATTGGGATGCAGCCAACCCCAGTGTGGGTGGTTGCGCACAGCTGCCTCCGCGCTGCAGCAGCAGAGTTGAGTAGTCAGGGCAAATGCTATGTGGCCCACAGAACCTGACATGGGAGCTGTCTGGCTTCTCACAGAAATCGTTGGCTCACCCCGGGTTTCAGGTGTACCCCAGAGTTCCCCCACCCAGGGGGTAAGGAGAATCGGGTGTCTATTCCCAGGTTGAGTGCTGCTCTGAGGTGCCGTGTGCTTATGGCCAGAACAAGTACAAGAAGATAATTTTGGGGGGCACTTGTTGGCTGTAGATACCGTATGTGAGGAGCTGGCACGGCCCCCAAAACGTAGCAGGCACACGATGCCCCTTCCCTCCCCTCCTTATCCTAGATGAGTGGGTCTCACACCTGTCAGCTTTGGAATCACTGGGGGCGCTTTTAAAAATCACTGGTGCCATGTGCCCCCCTACCCCCGCCCAGGTGTCCCATGTCATTTGCTCCGTGGAGAGACCCAGGAGTCGACAGGTCCCGTGTAGGTTCAGCCAGAGAGAACCATCATCTAGCAACGAGACTGGCTCTAGATTGAAGGTGGGCAGGGAGAACACATTTTCAGGAGACGGGGCATCAGAGTTTCGCAGATTTTGCCACTGAAACCCCCTTTCTGACAGCTGTTGGATCCCATAGCGTGGACATGAACCCTGTTGGTGTGGGAGCCATGGCACAGCTTAGGGGCGGAGCCCTGTCCAGGGCCCAGGCTGGTCCTTCGCAAAGGGCAGAGAGGGGCGTCCTCTGTCAGATCAGCGTCTGGCCCTCCGGGAGCCGGGCTCGTTCTCTGCCAAAGCCCCAGGTTGAGCTGCTCCCCCCTCCCCCGGCTTCAGTTTGACCTCACCTCTGCAGAGGCCTGCCTCTTGGGTGTGGGCCACAGGGCTCAACCCCGTGAACTTGGACTTGGAAGGCAGGGCTCCAGGTACTAGGCAGGCTTTGGTTGTTGCCTAACATTATGTTGAGGCTTCTCAACCTTTTGTAATTGTTAATCCTTCTCCCTCTTGCACTGTAGATGGAAACTTCCTTGATAGAAGGGACTGTAACTGTGCCATAGTTGCATCATCTAGCCCGCTGCTCTGCTTGTTGTAGGTGCTCAGAAAGTGTTTGTCCAATGAGTCGGTTAACCTTTTCCCACAGTGCCACATGTGGAGTCAGTGCCGTTGGAGTGACAGTGGCAGAGGCCACACTCCTGTCCTGAGGTTTTTCGTGGCAGGTATGGTTCTTTCCAGTGGATTACGCAGCTTTCTTGGCTCTCCTGCCCCCGGTCTGGCTTTGCGGGTGTCTGTCTGCACCAGACAACCTTCCAGAGCTGTGCTGGGGGGAGAGGAGGTGACGGTTTATGGTAGTTTTGTCCGAGGCAGTAACCACTAGAATGAAAATAGAAAATTTAGATTAGCAGCTCAGCCGCGGTTGTGATCAATGAATAAATCGATACCTTTCATCAGTAAGATATTTATTATGTAGAGAGTACACAGCTAGAAGTTATTTTCTGTTCTCTCTTGTTCATTTTATTGTGGTAAAATATATATATAACATAAAATTCACCATCGTAACCGGAGTAGAGTATATATTTCAGTGGCACTAAGCACATTGACGATGTTGTACAACAGTCTGTACTTTCTACTTCCAGAAATCTTTCTTCCCCCAAATGAAACCCCGCACCCACTGAGTGCTAACGCTCCCCAGCCTCCCAGCCTCCCCTCCTCTCCGTCACCCTGGCAACCACTAATCTGCTTTCTGTCTCTGCAAATGTGCCTATTCTGGGTATTTTATATAAATAGAATCCTATAATGTGGGGCTCTCGGTCTCCGGCTGCTTGCACTGGGCCTGGTGGTTTCGGGGCTCCCCCCGCCAGCAGTGTGAGTCTCTCCTCCATCTCCTTCTAGCAGTAGAAGTGCGCAGAGCAGTTCAGCAGACGTCACCACTTCCATTTACAGGTGACGAAACGAAGGCCCCTGAGGTGTACAGCTTTGCCTACGTGACCCCGAGAACCAGTTCACGCGTCTCCCTTGGCGCCTGCTGGTCCACCATCGTTTCCTTCGATGGCACTTAACACGGAAAGTTAGAACTGGATGACAAAGGGAGAAGGAGGGTCATTCTTTTTTCAGTGCTAGGTTTTTCATAACTAATCATCTGTGAACAGTTTTTCTGCTTGGAATATTCCTTTTGATGATTAAAATCAGTACCTGATAACCACGAGCATTTAATGTTTAAAGGCACCACAGAATTAAATCTATCCGGGCTCATATTTTTTTCAAGTCAAAGCCTTCAGAAGGAGAGGGGTCGTCACTGGCATTGTGTAATAGCGCAAGGCCAGGGGCTCCTTATGACAGTGCGCCCCGAGCGGCGCTGGCCCCTTGGCTTGGGCCTTCTCACCTTGGCAGGTCGGTGCTTCTGCGCTCGAGTTGGCCTCGCCCGTGTGTGCCTGCCTCGGCGTATACGTGTCTCCCTCACACCTGAAGACTCTTCCCAGGCTCTGCAGTCTTTCCTGTTCTTGTTCCTGCTCTTCCCGCCTGCACTGGTTTGGTCGCACGGGAACTGCTGGTGACTTCTGAGATGGTCCTGAATCCAGCCCAGCCCAGCCCAGCCCAGCGTGTCCCCTCTGCCGGAGCTCTCGGCCCCGCTGGCCCGTGGAGTGTCCTGCCCAGAGTTGGAGCGGGACGCCTTAGTCCCCCAAGGGCGCAGGCCAGGCCACACACTTGAAAGTCAGGTCCTTGACGGGACTTGGCCTCATTCTCTGCCTGCTTGTTCGAGTTCACCCTTTGATTTACCCACTCCATATCCAAACTGGGCTGCAGGCCTGCTTTCTAGAGGTTGTATGGTGACCCGCTTTGTAGTTTGCTCAGCAGTGCAGTGTTTTCCTACTGCCTGACAACCCGGAGCCCTGATCTTGGCGTTCAGGGGCGCCCGCTGGCCCTGCCCTTACTTAGCAGCGCAGCACTCCCTCGAGCTTGCCTTCGGCAGGAGGGGGCGCTGTGTGCTCCCTGCCCTCCCCGTTGTGAGAAAGTCCAGACGTTTGCCCAGCTTCCGTGTCCGGTCCAGGACGCCTTGCTCTCTGATGTTCCCAGCCCTACTGTGATGTTCCTTCCCTTTGAACTACCACAGTCTGAATTCAGAATTTCGTGTATTTCCTTACATGGAGAGGGGCAACAACAGAAAAGACTCAACAGCTTAGGAGAAACCTCTGTTTTCTGAAAGACGTGAACCCCTTCCAACCCAGTAAGCTCGCTGAGGCCAGGGCTCATGCGATTTGCGTGGTTGTGCCGGCATGGCCCACGCTTCCAAGCACAGAAGAGGCATTTGGTCGGAATGCGTGGGAGTGACGGTCTGGGGTGGTTCTCATGGAGAAAATACTCTCTTTGCTGGCAAAACATCATGGATCCATTCGTTGGGGGTGAATTAACTCGGGGTCCAGGAGGAGAAGAGCTGTCCTGGTGAATGTCACAGTCAGACACCGCGCTCCCAGCCTCCGGTGGAATTTAAATAGGAAAATACTCACAGCCTTTTCTCCCTAAATACCAGACGACCCGAAAGTCCCAAGCATGAGGTGGCAGAGGCGGCCGTGGCAGCCGACAGCCTCCAGGAGCTTCCCACCCCAAGGTCAATCACCAGATGGGTGGTTTGGTAATTCTTCATCTATTTCCGTTCTTTCCTGTAAGATTTCCGTTCCTTCCTGTAAGATTTCCTTTAGGGGTAGATAAAAACCTTGTCTGAAAACTTTCTACCTCTAACACCGATCAGAGAGGGGTTAAAGAAAAGAGAGAGAGGGAAAGCCATCGAATGGCTGGAATTCCTTTAGGAAAGAGGAAGGGAAGGGTGGTGTCTTGGGATGGCAAGAGAACAGAGGAGAGGCAGGCAGCGAGTTTCAGCCCGTGTTTGTGGAGTCGGGCTTGGCTTCTCTCCGCCCGTCTGTTCTCTCTCCCCGGTGGAGGTGCAGGGTGGGAGGGGGCCCCAGCCCCCAGCCCCCAGCCCCTTGCCATGGAGCAGGCTAATTGTTTCAAGATGGTTTCCCCTGCATTTGGTGTGCGTTTAATTAACGTTATGTGTGTTTGTCTTTGGAGCAACCAGACTAAATAAAATCACTGCCGGGACTGTAGCATTTGCAGAAACCCCACCCAGGCGTGTGCACACAGACAGATGGATGGATCGGGTCTGCGTACGTGGGCCCCGTTTCAGAAACCTGATCATTTTGGCTTGGAAAGCAAGAACCTGCGGAAGTATTTTTAGATGACTCTGTGGACCCTAAATATAAAATGGGGGGTGGGGTAATCCTTGAATTCTGCAGAGCATACGATAAGGGGGTTTTCTGGCTGGGGGCTTCCTGCACTTGGTCGCTTGCTGTTTTCCCAGAATAGGGGTATATTAGGTATTTTATAGCCGCAGTTTAGTCTTGGAAATCGAATCATTTCTGTGCCAGGTTAATTTATCTAAAACTACGACAGACTTTGTGTGTAATTGCGGCCTCCTTCTCCGCAAATTCCCCTTCCAGGCAAAATCAGCCTGTCTTTCCTCAACGCTGCCTGCTGGTCTTTGGCAGAGAGATACACGGACGGATATAATAGCTGTCGTGGCGGAGCCACTCTGGTTTTGGTCACAGAGAGTTTTGAGGGTGACAGAACCCCTCTCCTGTCTGGCCAGTGGGCCCTGGTGTTTGCGTCATTCATCTGCCAGTTGGGAGGTGCTCCGCGCACCTGAAATGTTCCAAACAGTTTTGTAATCTCACACAAAAAAGGAGAAAATAGTGCCCTTGTCTCGTGCATAACATCCAGCAGAGAAGACAAGACCAGAGAAGGTTCTTCTACAGAAGGTTCTTCTACTAGAAGGTTCTACAGTTTAGCACTTACAGTTTAAGTGCTAAACTGTAAGTGCTTAACTGCAAGGAGTTCCAACGGGAGAGATGGTGACTCACCATAGCAGCTGAGAAATGCTTCCCGCCTGCCGTGCTCTGTGAGGTGGCCTTGAAGAAGGATCAGGCTGGATTGGGGTGGTCACAGGGGAAGGGGAGGACAGTGTTAGAGCTGGTAACAGCGTGAAGCCATCTACAACTGAAAAGAAAAACAGCAACACCCTGGCCATTGTTTCCTTTTCCTCTTCAAGAGCTTCCTATTGCCGTTGAAGTTCAGGGCACCCCCTCCCCCGACACTAGATCAGTGGTCCTCAACTCGACTCCCGTTAGCATCACCTGGACAGTGTTGGAAAACGCTGGGTGTTAGCCTCAGAGATACCTGAGTGATTAGCGTGGGGTGCAGTGTGAGCACGGGGTTTTCAAAGCACCAGACCGAGAACCAGCGCTCTAGATACTCCACAGTGAGAGCCCAGGCTTCCCAGCCCAAAGCTTGCCAACAGGTTCTACTCCGTGACTGCTACAGGTGGGCTGAGGGAGGCCCAGGGTGTGCACGTGTGCGTGTGTGTGTGTGTGTGTGTGTGTGTGAGAGAGAGAGAGAGAGATATGCTCGTGTACAAAATAAAATTAAAATGAAAGGTAGATTTGGGCTTAAAGTAAATGATGTTAAAGGAATATAATTCATGAGCTTTTTTTTCATGAGCTTTTAAAAGGGAAATAGTGTTGTATGTTAAAGCTGAATAGATCTTATTACAAAATTGTGCTGTAGAGGGAAGACTTGTAACCACAGAAGTGGTGCACATTCATGAGAATTGGTTGGAAATTGAGAACTACACTGATGAAATATTGGTGGGATCACAGGCAGTTTCCTTTTGAAACTGTTTTCAAAGCTGGATTGAGCATATTGAAAGTGAAGGATTTTCGAACGCTCGCATGGGCCATCATTGTTCAGCGCTGGAGCAGTCTGGTTTGCTCCCTCCCTCCAGTCCTCTGGCCGTGATGTCCTCTGGCTGTGATCCCCGCTGGCTGGACCTGCTCCCGCACGCAGAGGTCAGGAGAGCCTGGGAAATGGGGTCGTTCGCTGTGAGGGAGAGCAGGGCAGGGCGGGTGGGCGTGGGTCTCGGCACACGCAGGCGGTGACCCGCTCTCAGTCTAACCCCAGGAGAGCGGCACCTGATGCAGGAGGCTCTCTCACGCTGACAGCAGCCAGGCAGTTCGGGGCTGAGGCGTCTAAGGCTGCTTAGCACGTGGTTGTCCTTCAGAAACACGCCCTCCTCGCCAGGGTCCCTGAGATTCACGCGTTCCCAAACCACGCGCCACCACCAGCCATCCCACCGAGTCTCGCGTGCCATTCAAGGCCCAACTTGCCGTTTCTTTCATGAAGCCCTTTCTAATTTCCAAGGTGATGGAGCTCATTCCTGCCACCGCCTCTCCAGCCATCTGGGATTGGATGGTCTTAGTGACCTACGTCCTTATCTCATCCTGTTTCAGACTCTCAGGGCTGGAGCTCGGTCCTACCCAGGTAGTGAGAAGAGAATTGTTATGAATCACGTTACTACTGAGTGCCCCGATGCTGGGCCAGGGGCCTTCCTGTGCGTCCTTCATTCAATAAATATCTCAGTTCCTGCTTTCCCGCATTGTAGAGGCCTGTCGTTTTCCCTTTGGTATTTCTCATCCAGGGCTCTCAATCACCCTGAGTAATTACTTCACGAAGAAGAAAACGTGGGTTCGCGAGGTTTGAGAGTGCGTGCAAATCACCTGTTCTCGGCGCTAGGGACTAACATCGGGGGGTCTGCCGTGACAGCAAGAGACGGACCATTTGCCCTAGCGGAGACTTCCGGATGTCTGAGGCTATTTCCGGACCCCATTTATGGACCAGGCAGTCCTGAAGCGCTGACGCTCGGCTGATGAAAGGCGCGGGGTTTCTTGAGCTCTGAACAGGCGACCTTTCAGCCCCGCCTCCTCCCTGTGTCCCCAGGGGATCTCTGTCCCCAGAAAATGGCCCTGCTGACACCGTGAGCCCATCGCGAGCACTTCAAGGACAGCGATCCCATTTTTGCAGCCTTTACTGTCTTTTATGCCGGCCACCTTTGGTGACATCTATCTGGAACACTCAGCAGGGAAAGGCCACCGATGTTCTCATTTCTCCAACTGCGGCCACATCAGGGCCTCACGGAAGCAGTGAGGGGAGTCTTTCTTGCCCCCTGCTTTTGAAATGGCTGAGAACCCGGCAGCCACACGCCCCCTCTGCCCTGGGGCCCTTCTCCCTGGGCTGGGAGGGTCGGTCCCACTGGCAGAGCAGGACTTGGTTTTCGAGCCTTTTGTAACGGGAAGGTATCAGACAGGAAGCACCGCCTTCCTCCTTCCTCACCCCCAGATTACTTACGATCAGGTAGGAATGCAGATCCTTCAGGATTAAGGGTTGTCCCGCTGAAATATTCAGTTCAGGCTGAGCCTCCTTTCAGCTCAGGGACCTCGTTAGAATTGAGATGTTGCGGCAAACAGGTGCCGTAAGACAACTGGTGGGCTGGGTGGGGAGCACCGACGTTGAGAACCGGCAAAGGCTTCAGTGGTCACGTGGACAGATGAGTAAACTGAGGCTGCTGAATCCGAGTAACTCCATTGTCACATACTTGGGGGTGGCAGAGCTGAGACCAACACCAAACAATACTGATGTTTAGTTCACACTCCTTCCTGCTGTGCCAGTGGTCCTGAGAATTAGACTTCAGTCAGAATCCCCTGGGGGGAGGGGGGGCTTGTTGGAACAGTTTGCTAGCCTCCACCCCTGATCTGGGCTGGAGCCCGAGAACTTGCATTTGTAACAAGTCCCCCGCCGATGCTGACCGCCGGTCCAGGGACCACACCTGGAGAACTGCTGTAAGACACCGGGAAGCAACATCAAGCTTATAATTACACAGAAGACACAGCTTCTCTGGTCAGAACTCCCGTTAGAACCTGACAAGAGCATGGTTTTGCCCGTTGCTGGGTGTGCCTTGATCTAAGGAGACACAAAGTAGAAACTTCAGATTAAAAAATTCACAACCAAAGACTGGCCTTATCAAAAAAAAAATCTGCTGGGAAAATTGCGACAGACGAGACAAATTCTCTGCCCTCGGGGGGGTGTGCAGTCGGTCTGACGGGCACACAGACAGCAAACGCGTGCCACTTGCGTGTGACCACAGGTGCACGGAGGGCCGGGAAGACGCCGGGCCACTCTGAGGAAAGGCGGGAAGGGAGGCCCTCTGAGCAGACCCCTGTGTGCCAGCAGATTCCCGAGGGGAGGGGGGACCGAGCCCTGTGCCTCTCTGGCGCAGGGAACTGCAAGGCCGAGGCGCAGAGGTGACAGGGAGGTGTTTGGTGTGAAGGGAGAGAGCTGGATGGTGAGGGCAGACGCCAGCCTGTGGGCCCCGGGGACTCTGGGCGAAATCCTAATTCTCAGTACCGCATTTCCCTGACTTGTTTGAATATGATTTAATATCATTTTTCCCCTCCAGAAAGCTGTCTTACTAAAGGAACTCAATGAAAGGATGGGCAGTTTTAGGTGTTCGGGAAAGTCGGAGGCACTTAGGGAATTAGGGAAAGCTGGTTATTGGCACTAAGTAGCTCAGAGGCTTACTGACCCCAGTGACTGACCCTCTGCCTTGGAAGGAAGGAGCTTTTATGAGGAAAGAAGGGGACATAGGTACCAACCATTCAGGGGAAACCGCCCTGCAGGTTGGAGCAGTGGATTCGGGTCCTGATCTTTCCCACATGTCCTAGCTTCTCGGAGCCTCAGAGTCTTCATGCGGGTGTTAGACTGGTTTATCCTCTGGAACCGTCTGGGAGTCTGGCGTGGCTGATCCTGGTGGGGTTTGTTGTATGGTCATTTCTTGGTGTGGGTGCGGTGGTGTGCTTGATTTGGGGCGTTGCGTCCTGGTGCGGGGGCAGTGGCAGGACCTGGACCTGCCGTCGTGGAGTCATGGTGCCTGACCTCACGGCCAGCTCTTGTCCTATCAGGAGCTGGAGTAGAGTGAAGGGGGTAAGGACGAGTTTGGTCTGAGTGCAATGTGTGCGAATGACCGTGCCTAAAAAAAAATCAGTCTTTTCAAAGTAGCCTTGTGAGTCTGTACTTCTCCAGCACTGCGTTTCAGTTGGCATCCGGAGCCAGAGAGTTGTTTGCTGTCACTCTGAAAGCGAGCAGCAGCTTCCCAGGCCGTCACCGTGGCGGCTTCTGGAGAGCAGCAGTTCAAGTCCTCTTCGGGTTAAGAGCCTTGAGAAACATCCCAGCCTTCTCCTCAAGTTATTTCGGGAAGGTTTGCACAACACGCCGAGTGGTTTGGTAGGAAATGAAACCTCCGTGGCGGCTCTGTTTGCTTCGGCGCTTGGATTGCATTCCTTTCCACTGGAGAGCCCTGGCGGCCTTCCTCTGGCCCGGTGAGAGGCCCGCGTTTGCGGTTTAGCCAAAGAGTTTCATTTTTTTTTCCAGTTTCAACTTTGTTTTTTAAAGAGCAGCCCAGCCAGTGAGTTATATATTATATAGTGTCTGCAGAGTGATTCAGCAGGCACTGCATTTGCTCAGCATGGGGGTGGAGGGCCCACTCAGCAGGCGGGATGCCCAGGGTAGAATCCAGGCCCCCCTACTTGTTCTGGGACTCCGGGCACGTTTCTAAATGTCTCTGTGCCTCAGTTTCCTCCTCTGTAAAATGGGGATGATCACAGGGACCCCTCTCCCCTAGGTTTCTTGGGGTTGTAATGAGTTTGGACAATAGCTAGTGCATGGTGTTTTCATAAGTACGCTGCTGTTATTGGCGATGATGATGTTATTTAGTTTCCTTGAACATGGTTTAGAGGTGAGGGAACCTGAATCACGATGGCATAACAGCAAGGCAGCAAACCCAGCTGTGGGACCTGGGCCTTGCAGGCCACTCACCCTCCCTCTGCCAGTCCCTCCCGTGTCCCTCCAACCGCTACCCGGCCGCTGCTGCAGGCTGCTAGGAACCTCAGTGAGCCGACCTTCTCTGGCGGGTGGGAGCAGGGCGGGGAAGTTGGGAGCCACACAACTCTTAAGCACAGGAACCTTGGTGAGTTTCCAAGTGACGGAAGCAGAGAAATTCCAAATATCAGCAAGCAGCAAAGGGATCAAAGGCGCATCACGCAGGTCTACGTGGGCTGCTGCTCCCTCTGTGCCTTTGAGTCCTCCCTGAGGAGGGGCCCAGCTGAGCTTCAGGAGCGGAGCTAAACACCCCCTATTGTAATGCGACTCAGAACAGCGTGGGTTCCTTTCTTGCAGAACACAGCCACTGAGATTGTTTTTAAGGCTAAGGGGATTATGTTTTCAAAAGAACTTGGAAACAATGGGAGGCTGGGTGAGAGTGACGGCTTCGGCTTCCAGGTTCTCAACCTGTCATCCACTTGTCATCTTCCCAAACGTTCCTGTCTGAGTGTATAACAAGCTGGGAAGCTTGTGAAATGCGGCTTTTGATTCAGCGAATGTGGGGGTGGGTCTGACAGCCTGCGCTTCTCAGGAGCTCCCGGTCTGCGGACCACTCCCAGGGGGCCAGACTGAAGCTTTGGGACTGCCGTCACTTGAACTGCAGGACACAGTCTGGAGAGCCACCTGCTCCACCCCTGGGTGGGCAGTGCGGTCCCCAGTGTCCCTGCCTCTGGGCCCAGGGTTAGAGGAGTGGACACAAGGCTTTATTCCCCTCCCTGCCCCCTCCACTGAGTCGTTGGCCTGTGTGTGTGCCAGCAGAGTCCCTCATGAGATACATTGCTGTATAGACTCTTGAATGACGCTCCTCGTCTTTCAAAGGAAAGGCCACACTTTTAAATGAGGGCTAAAAGCCCACATAGAGACAAATGCAGACATGCTCTAAATTCGTTTTGCGTTCCCTCCTTTACGTTTTTCTAAAGGGAAAAAATCAGCTGATACTTCACCAGAATAACCTCAAAGCGTTCATTAAGAAAGACGTGAACATTTCATCTCTGGAAAATCCAGGTTGTAATTAAAATCCTCCTTGCTGAAATTAAAACCTGCCAGACAGTAATGAGTCTTGGCTGCGCCGTGGAGGAGTCGGAGCCCCGCTACGTTGTTGCTGGGCATTGCCCCACGAGTGGCGAAAACATGCGAACGCTCGCGCATCGATGCCCTAGCAGCATCATTCATAACAACCAACACGTATAAAGGATCCGAATGACCGTGACCCAGGGAGGAATGGGTGAACAGCATGGGGTATATCTCAGCAATGGGATATTTTTAAGGAAACTGTGAAGTGTGGTCCCTGCTGTAACATGGATGAGCCTTGAAAACTTGCCGAAGGAAAGAAAGCTAGACGCAAAACACCACGTATTGTGTGGCGCCGTCTTCACGGGTGTCCAGGACAGGCAGACCCACAGAGGGACGGGAAGCAGAGCCGTGATGGCCCGGGACTGGGGTGACACGGGAGTAGGAAGGGACTGCAGGTGGGGACAGGTGTCGTATTTGATGGCGACGGAAATGTCCTGGAGCTAGACCGTGCCGCCGGTGGGACAGCTTCGTGAATACACAAAAAATAACTGAACGGGACATTTTAAAAGGGTGAATTTTATGGTGCGTGAATTTTGTCAATAAAAAGATGAAATCTGCTCCAGTTTCTTCAGTCTTTGTTCAATTCGTTCTTAATAGAATTCCATTTCGGCATCATCCATTTGTTCTTCGTGGGTAATCAGTGTCTCAGCCCGGCACCATTGACGTTTTGGACCGGAGGGGTAACCGCTTGTCACGGGGTGGGGGGCTGTTCGGTGCCTTCCAGGGTGTTCGGCAGCATCTCTGGCCTTCACACATTAGATGCCAGTGAATGCCCCGCCTGCACCCCTCGAACACACAAAAATATCTCCAGACATTGCCAATACGCAGAGGAGGGCAGCACGCACACCCCCAGTTGCAAACCACAGGTTTGTCTTTTGTCTTCCTGCTGAAAGCTGAGACCCACGAGGGCAGGTTCGTCTCACCCAGCACAGGTCTCTCAGCACTTTAGAACGGTGTCTGGCCCAGCTGCACCCTAGCCTCAGTAAATACACGAGCGAATGGATATATTTGGCCAGAGCAATACTTAGAAAATATACAACCGTAGAAATAGCAGCTCTCTCCCCTACTTTGGTTAGCTTCAGTACCCTAGAAATAACACTGTCAAGAATATTACTTTGTTTTAGGGTGGGGGACATTCATCAGCCTACTGCTTTGCCTCCCCCGTCTCACCCCAGGCTGCAAACTCTGTCACAAGGCGTGTTCTTTCACTGTTTATCCAGGACAAAGGCCACTGGAGGCCACCAACCGTGCTCTTTATTAGTTGTTGCTGTCCCGGGACACCATCTGCTCCCTAGGCCTGAGGTAGCCCCGCAGATGCCCGCCTGCCATCCACACAGGGGGTGGCCCCAGCCCATCACCCGTCCCCCGGACCGCCACCTACGGAGGATGCCTCCATTTATCAGTCACTGCCTAAGAAGGGAAGCCAGTGCGGGTGCTGTCACTGATGAACCATGTTTTCTCCACCCAACAAAACCCCACTTTGCACTTGAGTGTCTTACGGAAAGTTGGCTCTGCTTCCTGCTCACCTCCAGAGGCTCAATGTTAATGACGCGCCACTGCCCAGCCCTGCTATGGGGATTATCACCTATGGGAGAGGCGCCAGAAGGTTAGCAGCTGAGTGCGGGCTGCAGCCCAGGCTGGGGTGGCTTTTTGTTGTCTGCAGCTGTCTGCAGCTTGGTGCCTGAGTTTGCCTTCCATGGCAAAGCACATAGCTAGCTCCCTCCCTCCCTCCCTCCCTTCCTTCCACCTTCCCTCCCTCCCTCCCTCCCTCCCTCCCTCCCTCTCTCCCTCCCTCCCTTCCTTCTTTTCCCTCCTTCCTTCTTCATTTCTTAAGCAGTGGTGGTTCCGATTCAGCTTCTGCCAGCCTGACTTCTGAACATCCAGACAAAGTCCAGCATGGCCCAGACTCGGTCTTGCATTGTGTTGGTGAGGCTGTAATAACCGGTGGCAGGGTTTTGGTAGGGGTTTTTTTTTTTTAGTGTGTCTACATGCTTGATGTCTTTTGTTCAGAGTTTTTATATCTATCTCATTCGTTCCTCTCAGCCCATTTTAGGGACGAGGAGGGCGAGGCACAGAGAGCTTTCGCCCCAGATCACACGCTAACAAGTGGCCAAGTGCGGATTCCAACCCAGCCGGGCTGACCCCTTAACGGTTCTGTGTCTTACCCCCCGACATCACCCTTCTTGTTATGTTTCCTCATCCGACATGTTTGTCCCTCCTCTAAGTTTTCAAAAGCTCTCGTGTTGGCAGTTTTGTTCAATTTTTAAAAACCTTTGATATTCCTGGCTGGCGTAGCTCAGTGGATTGAGCGCAGGCTGCGAACCAAAGTGTTGCAGTTTTGATTCCCAGTCAGGGCACATGCCTGGCTTGCAGGCCACGGCCCCCAGCAACCCCACATTGATGTTTCTCTCTCTTTCTTTCTCCCTCCCTTCCCTCTCTAAACATAAATAAATAAAATCTTAAAAAAAGAATCTTTCTCTCTGTTAAAAAAAAATCTTTGATATTAGGAATGCAGACCAGATTCCTGAATATATTAAAGTCTAGTATAACTCTTTAGGTTAAAATGAGTGGATATCCACATTAACTATGAACAGAAAACCCACAATGTAATTATATCCCGCCTTGTGCTCCTGGACGGTGGCATGTACTACACTCCCTACGAAGAGCTTCTGCCAAGCCCTGGGGTGGGGCCGTGGGGCAGGAGGAAGACGGGGCTCTGTCTTGCAGCAGCCTTCTCTCCGAGGACGAGCCACAAAGTGACACAGCTCTTTCTGATGGCGGAAGGTTGCTGCCTCAAGTATAAGAAACTGGATGCGGCGTGTGCGTGCTCCTGTAGTACAAGGAGATGGGTCGGCAGGAGGCTGCAGACAGACATTGTATGGTCTCATCTGTGCCTTATTCCCTCTGCATTTTTACACCATTCATTGAAAGCAAGATGGTGCCCAAGTATCTTGCATACTCAGCTCTATTCTATGTGGAGTTGACCCATTTTTTTAAAGCCTGATTCCGCCTTTCTAAATATTTAGTCAAATGATAGACCCACGGGAACATAATGGTGGGGTTGAACCAGCCCCACCTGAACCAGGTGGGCAGGGCAGCCCTGGCAGGTCCCAGTGGCCGTCTCTTCCCACCTGCAGGTACAGGGGAGATAGCAGGTCTGCACGGGCCGAGGGAGAGCGGGCTCGCACCCTGGGCTTCAGAGAGGACGCAGCCCCCGCCAGCGCAGGCCTGGCAGGGAGAGAGTGGAGGGGACCATGCCCACAACGCTTATCCCATCCTCCTGTTTCTTGGGTCTCTCATTGGCCGAACCCACCCAGAAGCCAAAGGACAAGGGCGCAGTGCATTAGAGAGAGGTCTGCCTCCTGGGCCCCAGGCCCCGGGGATGAAGGGGGTGGGCAGGGCTGGGAGGGGCCGATGGAAAGCACCGCGTTGGAGAAGATTCCCAGGGGCACACTGCACTGCGTGCTTCTTGGCTGCGCCCCCGTTTCCTGGAAATTCACACTCGGGGGGAAGGAGTGATGATCCGTAGTGAGTTCCTTGTCTGTCTGGAAAAATGAATCAGAGACTTCTGGCAAAAGTGACACACTCTTCCCTTTCCTGCTTTTTAGCCCGGTCCTCCGGCTCATGCGTTTTAGAGAGGAGAGCCGCAGGTTTGATGTGGCGTAGGAGCACAGCCAACGCCTGGAAGTTAGAGTCTTATTTGAAAAACACCTCGAAATAGTGATACATTTAACTGAATCCCATCAACTAAATGTATTCGATCAGATTAAACAGTGTAAAATTATAAACACGATGGTACTTAAATAATCAGCTGTTTCTCATTATATTTGTTGGTATTTTGTTCTTTTTGTCTGTAAGAGTCGGGACTTCTGAAGTTTCTGGTAAAATATGTGAGAAAATGATGAATTTGGAAAGGACTGCCGTTATTTTATGTTCTCAGCATGACACAGTATTCTCCAGGAGAATCGCTGGAGAGTTCCCAGAAAAGAGGAAAAAGTCACTTCCTGAACTGAGTTCTGATGAGAGAGGCAGGATGAAGCAAAGTCTCTCTCTCTCTCTCTCACACACACACACACACACACTCACTGCACACACACACATCATTTATTAAAGCGTGTACGGTGAAACCTTAAGCAACTGAGTCCCTCAGTAAAATGTGTTACAGCCATCAAAGGCAGGTCGGTTTATGTTGATAGCAAGGATTTGATTTTAAAAAGCAATGTCTAAGAAAGCTTCTCTTGTGGGGTTACGTATGGAGTCCAATTCCCTAACACTTTGCTTCTCTTGCCTTGTAATCATCACTGACCCTCCACACAACGACCCTGAAACCCCACAGCTCCCCAGGCACCCACAGCACACCCCGTCCGACTGCAGTTGTAAGTGTATGCAAGTGGCCTGCAGGAGTGCTTCATTGCCACGCGTGTCTGCAGTGTTAACCCCTCTGTCGCCTGCAGTGCAGAGGTCATCTGAGAGGTCCCGGAATGGGGAAAATATAAATATTGCCGGGAGGGTCGGCGACCAGCAGGGGCACGTGGAGAGGGTCTGGGTGCTAGCAGCAGGTACGAGGAGGGCGTTTCGGTCTCCAGCCACATCTTTTTCTTTATTGGCATGAAGGCAAAGTGGGCGTGCTCCACTGGTGAAAATTTATTTAGCAGCTAGACCATCACGATAGGCGGTTTTCTTTGCACGTGGTATGCTTCAATCTGAAGGTACACAGAGTGGGGTGGGGGAGTAGGCTTACCATTTTTGTTCGTATGAGAAATAATAAAATGAGTAGAAACTCTGTCTTCGGGTCCTGACAACCGTGAACTTGCTGCCGCCACGCCCTGTGTGTCTGTCCACACGTGCATGTGTGTGTGTGTGCGTGTGCGCGTGCTGATCGCTAATCCTCGTACTCTTGCTTATAACGCAGATGTCGCTGCCCTCTGGTCCGCATAGTTTTGGTTTCTTCCCTGGTGATAGGAGATAGCAGAGTGGACAGATTAGAAGCAAACACATAGACATTAAGAGAAGGAGGTAAATATTAACGAATATTAGGGCTTAATAACCTGGGGCATTTAGATGAATAGCCTCAAAAACAGAGTTGAGTCATCGAGACACTTACTGGTGACTTCATGTCCCAGAGAGCAATTAAATTATGTAACGTATACTGTTACTGGGGCTGGGGACCTTTAGAAACCGTTCACCGAGATCAGTTAAACAATCTGCTGCTTAAAGGTGAACGGACTGTACAACTGTGCTGCCCCAACGACGACGAGAAACGGAGGTGAGAGTGTGCTGTCCTTCAGGGAGGTTCTTTGGGTCAGGCTGTATTTAATCAGGACTCCGTTTAAGTAAGTCACCACGTTCCCGAGTCTCTCCATGGGATCACAGTTTCACTGTAATGTTGAATCGCCTGCAAAGTAGATTGTGACTGCAGAGAATCATTACTGGCTGCCCAAATGCCCTTACAGCTGGAGTGGCCAGAGCCGGGCAGGCTAAAACGAGAGACTGTCAGAGCTGCAGGGAGCCTCAGGGGCCCTCTGACTCCATCCCACTCCTGACAGCGCAGGCAATTTGGCCTCGGCGAGGTTAAACGGACTTCCAAAGGTACGTGGCTAACGGATGGTATCTCCGTTGGCTGACGTGTCCGTGTTCGCTCAGCCCTGATCTCCAGAACAGAGGTGTGCGATCATGCTGACTTGGGTTTGAATTGGTTTTCCCCTCCGATTTGCTATTTGGGCGTGACCGCGGGCCCCAGTGATGGTATCCTGTGAAAAGATACTGCCTGGGCCGTAAGTCAGAGAGGTACAGACAGGTGCTGGACGGCAATTATCCCAAGGAGGCACCTCCCTACAACAGAACGGAGGCTGGTGGGTAACTAGAGCATCCACTGACCTTTCCAGGGTGGAGACCTTCCCATGGGCTTTGGCCTTCTCGGCCTCTGGGCTGGAATGCTCAGGGGAACGGTGCCTGCCTTCTGCCTGCAGGAGTGCCCTTCGCCCTGGGGACCTGCAGGGATGGTTGGCGAGGCATTTGGGTGTTATTTCTTCTTCCAATGGCTAGTCTAAACAGGCTGAACATAGTGCATACTTCCAAATGCCATCGCGTTCTAGAGCCTGGTTGTGGGCTTTATTTAATGCTATTTATGCCTGCCACCTATGCAGATGGTAACAGGACTCGCCTCAGAAGGCTGTGATGTGAATGAAAAGAGGGAATGTATTATATGCACGTGGGTAGTGAGATGCTTGGCACAGGTTACCGAAGTTGTGTATGACACTTGTTACTCAGCTACAACACAACAATGGATTTGACATTGATGCTGTCCAGGGGCCTTGACCATTGTTTAGGTCAGACAAGTTTTTTTAATAGAGTATGTTACTTTAAAATAATGGCTTCAGTGAAAGCACTAGACAACAGAATCAACTTGATAAAGTACTTACTATTGAGGAATTGAATCTAGTGGGGACTCTTTGAGTGTTGTTTTATGAAGAGACACATACGTAGTTGAATCTTACTTTTTCCCAAGCCTGGTCTTTGGACTGAAAGACCTAAGATCTGGCTTCTGCTACATTTCTTAGTAAAGAGTGTCAGTGAGCAAATTATCAGACCACTTGGAGCGTCAGTTCCCTCATCGTTAAAATGAGGCTGATGATAATACCTCGCTGGGTGGTTCTGGAGCTCACGTGAAACTGTACATGAATGGGCAGAAAATGTCATCGGAGATGCAGTCTCATGAATGCACCTCTCACGGATGTTATTCACCTCTTTTCCAGTTTTCATCTTGCTGCTACAAAAGGACACGTGGAATGCCTCAGGGTCATGGTTACGCATGGCGTGGACGTGACAGCCCAGGACACTGCTGGTACGTGCTCTTCCCCTCTCACGTCCACAGGCCCGCACGAGGGCAGGTGTCACGAAGGCGGTCCGCGGTGGGAAGGAAGCCCATGGCTCACCGCCGACGACCAGGCGCCGGCGTGGTTTCATCATTTGTGTCTTTAATGTGTTTGCGTCATCTGTGTGGTCAGTTAGGTCGACGCTGCATGCTTCTCATCCCCCGTTTAGAAAACATTATTTTCTAAAATTGCATGTGGGGACCAAGCAGTATCCCATACTGTTTGTTTTTTTTGGGAGGGGGGACGGGTTTTGTTTTATTTTTGTTTTTGCTTTGCAGTTTTATAACTTTATTGAACAATCAGCAGTGAGTTCTCATCCACATTAACTGTCTGTAGGTTTTTGAAAGTGGTGACAGGTACGCAGGTGACCCACGTGTAGAGCCTGTTTGGTGAATCTCCATCCGCACTGTGTTTTCTGGACAACCGCACCCGGTCACGGTGCGGGACGTTCCTAATTCCTCTGGCCCAGACGGCCGTGCTGAGCCTGGTGTTGGTGCGCACATCCAGAGTCCCCATCTCCTTCCTTCACGGCAAGTTTCCGGGTCTCCTTGCGTGCCCGAGGGGCACACTTCTTGAAGCCCACTCCGTGGATGTGCTGGTGGGTGCTGATGGTGTATTCGCCGCTCACTACCTCGCTGGTGGCAGAACGGCCCTTCTTCTTCTTGCCACCTTTCTTTGTTAGAGCCGTTATGCCAGGCCCAGGTGGGAAAGCTGTTCTTACGAATCATGACGCGAGGTGATAAATGGAATGAGGGGTTTGGAAGCCTGTTTTGTCAGCGGAGGTAGGCTCTGTGGACCAAAGCCACGGTCCTCATCTGGACTAGCTGCCCTGGGGTCTCACCCTGACTGTGTTTTAGTGCATCCAAATCAGCCGGGGACTTGGAGGGGTGGTAGAGCTGCGGGGAGGAGGGAGAAGAAGGAATAAGCAGTCCACACACCCCACGTACCCAGGCTCTACCCTCTGAGACTCAGATTCCACTGTCCCGAGGTTGCCAGCCAACTGGCTTCAGTTTTAAAGCTCCCTGGGTGACTCTAACGTGAAGCCGGTGTGGACGAATGATGAGCACAGCAGATGGGGAGAAACGGTGGCGGAGCCTTATCGATATGGACATTGTTCTCCCGGAAAGGGCCCCTGGGGTCTCCAGCCTGGGATTCTGCCCCTGCAGAGGGTCAACGCGACCCCTGTTGGCTTCGGTTTCTCCATTGTGCTTGAAAATCTTTGCATTCCAATAAGGCTTTGGTTAGTTTTTACTAGAATATAAAACCCGTCTAACTCTATAGTCTTTTCATTAATCCATAATGGATCCCTTTTCCTCCTCCCAGAAACACTGGCCTGCTCAGAATGGTTTTCTGGGGGTGGGGGGTCAGTCAGGTGTTATAATAAGAAATATTATTCACAATATGGTTGGGAAACTTGTATTTCAGAATTGTTTCAAAAAAGTCTGTGGCCCTTGTTCAATATGTCAATATTCTCAGTGGTTGGGATCTTTATTCTTTGTGAGCAAATCCGGTTTCCTAGGACAGGCCAAGGGCCAAAGTCAAGGCAGGTAAATGAGGTGCCCCGGGAAAACCACTTCGGGCCTTAAACAGGGAGCGACTGAAGTGACGGAGTGATTTCCCTGAGCAATGCCACAAAACGCCCCCAAGATATTTTGAGAATTGGCCGTTCCAGTGGAGGAACGAATGGCGTCCTTAAATGATGACCTGATTTATGTCGTAGTGAAGTCACCTCGAATCCCAAAACCAGTCATTTTGCTCTTAAAGTTCATTGTTACCCTGTGTGCAGAGCCGTGTAAGTGGCTAAAGGACCCTTGATGGGATGTGTGTGCACTTAAGTAAACGGGTTTCCTTGAAGAAAACCATAACCTAGAGGAATGGGCTTAAAGGGACTAAGTCGGAGCTGTAATGCAGTTTTGTTTCACTGCATTTGACATTGAGAAGTAGATTTTAGCCAGGAGTCTGGTTATTTCCGTCATAACCAAGCATCTCCTCGTCCCCATGTTTTTTTTTTATTGTAAGGAGAAATATGTTTCCCTGAAATGGGCTCCCTGTAGAAAATTCGGGGAATGCCGAGAACTGTCAAGAAGATAACCAGTGCTTGCCACCAAGAAGAAACGAATTTTACTGTTTTGCTATGTTTCCTTCCAGATTTTTCCTGGCACACTTGAACATAGCTGAAATCACATTATGTAATAAACAGTTTCCTGCCATCCCTTTAAAAAATACTTTCCCAGTGTTGTTTCCTGCATTAAGAACTCTTCAGAGGCACAGTGCTTTTGTTTTTGTTTTCGGTGGTTCCATCACATCGTGTGAATAGACTTTGTCTCCACCACTGAGCCCTAGAGCAGGTCTCCGGGTCCTGGGGAAGCCCCAGGCAGTGAGACCCGCACACCCCAGTGCGGTGCACACCTCCTGCCCGCTGAGGTGACGCTGCCCTCCAAGAAGCAACCCTGGGGGTGGGTGGGGGGCACACCGCTGCCCCATCGCGGGTGCTTCTCTGGGCCGGTCACCGGGAACTGCCAGAGTCCGTGGTTTTCCACTCGGATAGAAGGTGGTGGAGCCGCAGCCCTTGTGGCCCCAGAGCATCGTCCAGGTGTTTCATGAGTAGCACATGTCTCCGCCCCTTCCCCGTCACCCAGCACGGTTGTCCTTGGCTGATGGTTTTACTGTGGTCCGAACGAGGCACTGACTGCACGTGGCTTCTGGAGAGCACGCGAGGAGGACGCAGGCAGGACGGAAGGAAGACGCCTGTGCGAACAGCGTGTGCTGCGTCACCTAGACCGGCGCTGCTCAGACGTCGTCCGCCGCAGCAGAGGAGAGGAGAGGAGAGGAGCGGGCTGGCTCTCACCGCCCGGGCCCGGGTCGTTCCTGTTGGCTGTGCCACCACCCCCGTCTCCCTCTCAGCAAAGCGGATCCGAGTCCGAGGAAAGGACAAGGACACCCGTCACTGGGCCTTCGTGCTCACCGTGAATGCAGAGCATGTCTGTGTGGTGGTTTAGGTATGAATTCAATGGGCCGCTCTTCCAGGAGCTGTCTTTTCCGTACACCTGCCCTGAGTACCGCAGTGCTGTTCCTGAGATACAGTCCCCTCCGGTCTCCACGGCCACCGGGCGCTGCCGTGAAAACCCGTCACCGTGCGCCCCAGTGCGCTGCGAGTGTCTGAAAAAGCCTGCTTTCAAGATGCATCACGCTGACCCTTTTTATTCTCTTTATTCACAAAGTCTCTAGGCTGGTCAGAAGGGTTCACTTTGCTACTTTTGAATCTGTGGACTTCCGTTGTAGAGGCAGAGGGTTTTTAGCATCTATTCTTTTTAGCACCTGTCCTTCCCCATGGAATGCTTGGAAGTCTGATGAGAGGATTTTTATGGCTGCTTTGCAAGCAATCTTAGGAGCAGAGCACAGGCAGGAGAGAAGGCCTTGGGTAGAGCCGCAGTGCACCATGCACCGTCGGACCGTTTTAGACGGCCTTTGAGGCTGGGGAGAGGTGGCACATGTGGGCGTCCCCGCGGGCCCCCCACGGCCAGCCCCGCGCTCACTGCTGCCCTCGGCTCCTGTGTTCCCACGACCGTTGCCGCTTCACTGGGTTGCCTTTATGCTCTCTGCACGTGGCCTGTTGGGGAGGTTGCACCTCTTCCCAAAAGAGAAAAAAGCGTTTTGATCATCACCGAGCCAACTGCTCTCGTGCGAATCAGAAAAAGAAGACCCCCAAGGCTTGCAGAAGCTCGTGACTTAAGGTTTGGCTTTGGGTTTGCTTTTTCTTCTCCCCCTTCCTTAGTGACCTGGCCCCCAGAGGGCATCCCAGGCAGACCGGGTCGGCAGGGAAGGCCAGCCCCACGCTCGCTCGCCGCGCCCTCTCAGAGCTGGGCCTGCGTTGTTTGTCCAGCGTGTTCCATGGCTTCATTTGCCCCTGGTCTTCGTGGGTGTGAGAATTGGCATTCCTGTCTGCTTTGTTAGAAAACACTTCCACCAGACGGATCGTGGGCTTTTCGGGGGGCAGGAGGGTGGGCAGAGACTGCATGCAGCTCTCTGGACTATGAGGTGGGATTAAACAGAGGTATTAGCAGAAGGTTAAAGAAGACCCGAACACCTTCTGTTTGTTACCAGTGCGTCTCTGCAGCCTTGACGCTCAGACTCCGGGATGGGCGAGAATGGATGCCTTTGACGCAGTGTGACAGGGTGGCCTAGGCAAGAGAGCATTTTCCCTCTCGTGTGAAAGTCCCAAATTGGAATGACAGCTGTATTCCACACTCCTGTTCTTCCACCATCCAGGGTGTCATCGCGGTGGTCCCGGTGGCCTCGGCTGGCTCCCCGTGGGTCTGCAAGCCCGCAGCAAGCAGTAAGGGGAGAGTCACACAGCGAGGGACCACACTCAGGTCTCACGGGGTTGAGGTGTGACTGTGACCACACGGGGCTTTATGGGAAGCTGGGAAGTTCTGGGCAGCAGTTGTATTTCGCTACAGAAGGAGTTAGGAGTAGAGAGTGAAGGATGACGCGTAGTTTCTGTCATTATCCTACATCTTAGATTTTCTCTGATTCCTTCACACACTTGACATCCATAATAAAACGTCTTCCCTCACAGGAGAAGAGAGACGTAGGGGAGTGAGGGGGAGGTGCGGACAGAGCGTACTGCAGAGGGTCCTCAGAAAGGGGAGAACTTGGGAACCCTTCTCTTCCCTGGGGTCTCCGTGGGCTGGTCTCGCTTTTTGGTTTGTGGGTGGTCTTTTGTTCAGTTACACCCCTACTCCCATTCACATGTGATGTCATGTGACGATAAGAAAGGTAATGTTTATCTTGAAACTTGGGCCCTTTGGAGGATGAGTCATTTAAGATGTAACTGGAAGTTATAGCCAAAACTGTGTTTCATATTTTAATTCAAAGGAAACCCCAAAACAGTTGTATGCTTTATGGTACTTGACTTGCTGTTAACTCACACATGTGAGGTCGGAGGGGCCAGACATCCACAGTGACAGCGTAGCCCGGCCGTGAAAGTGTTTCAGACAGTACGTGCATGTGCAAAAGAAAAATCTTTCGATTCTGTATAAAACACGGTGCAAGTCTGCACCAGGGAGTCTAAGATAATTTCATGACTCTAATAATAGGAATAGTTATTATAAATAAGTCTTTTATACTCTGATCTTATCTCTCCTTAGAACATAACAAGGCAGTGGAACCTATGGTTCAGTAATAAACATTTGCAGTAAAACATTTGCAGTAAAGATGGGGATTTCTAAGAATAATGTTATTTAAGTTGTAAGTAAGAACCAAATAAATTCATCGTTTTATTGTTTGTATTCAGCATTCTAAAACTCCAGTTTTTAAGAAGATATATTAAAGCTTATCTAGTGGGGTATTATTTCTTTTGATTTTCCTAAATGTTTTGTGTCTTACGATCTGAAAGTCATTCCTCAAACTTGGGCTTTTTGCTCTGTGTTAGAGCAAATCTTTCTACTCTGTGATTTCACTGGTTTTAAACTTTTTCATGTGCACTTGAAGAGGATGTGCTCAGTCCCATCCGTATCTCCTCTGCTGTGTTAGTTAGTTGTTCTCTGTTTTCTCCAGTGACCTTGAGGAACGGAATAAACAGTTACCACACGACGTGGCCTAGAGGAGGCTTCCCCTGGCTAGAATGGTTCGGCGACTCTTCCTAGACTCTCTTTCAACCACAGGACTCTTAAACCACCCGGAACGGCCCATAACTCTTGCCTTCTAAGTAACGCCGTTCTTTTCACTTACAGGCCAAGTGCTGCTCTAATGCACTTGAATTTGGATTGCCCTGGTATTTGCCTTTGGGGAAATTGCTTCCTGATATTCCAGACAGATCCGCGGCTGAGCGGGGCCAGACGTTTGCACTGTCTCGTTCCAGTGAGAGTCTGTCACTAGGATAATATATTCTCTCTGGAGAAGTTTGCATGTGGAAAGGGAATTTTGTTTTATCGTCGCGGTGAGAGGCAGCGCACTTCAGACACTGTCCGGGGAATGAGGCATCACTTGAATTTTGAGACCATTTTAAGTGAAAAGTGCTTGAGCGCGCCTGGTTGGGAAAACATATCACAGGGCCAAAGAACGAAAGATCTTGTTTCTCGAGAAACACAGCACTTATTTCCAGGAATGACTAGAACACTTGGGGTTCAGTGGGAGCCTGTAGTTTATGTTGTGACAAGTTGTTTGAGTCTCCCTCCCATCCTGTCTTTGGGGAGTTGTGCCTTTTTGCGGTGGGTGCAGTTTATGTGACACAAACAGCCTTTGTCCACGGCATAGACGAAAGTTAACATAACATGCACAACATAAAAACAGTCTTCAAGCCCTGGCTGGGGCGACTCAGTGGACTGAGTGCTGGCCTGCGAACCAAAGGTTGCTGGTTCAATTCCCAGTCAGGGCACATGCCTGGGTTGCGGGTCGGGTCCCCATTTGGGGGCTCATGAGAGACAGCCACACATGGATGTTTCTCTCCCTTTCTTTCTCACTCCCTTCCCCTCTCTCTGAAAATAAATAAATAAAATCAGCTTACCATCAGGATGGCTTCCCAAAGTTCGTCTGTAAGGCATGTGTTTCAAACGCAGAATGTGTTTGTCCTTAGAAACGATGGTTGGGGCAGGGCTGCCCACCAAAACCTGTTTAATGTGACTGGACTCACAGCCTGGGGGTGGTGGTGGGGGCGGGGGCCTCATGCAGAAAGAGGAGTGGGGGGGTGCGATCTTTGTCTTCCTACTTCCAGGGGCCCCGTTTCCCTCATTCCTAGACTTCCTCATCGGCCCATGTTTGGGAGAGGGGAGGGGCGCCTGCCTGCCAGGGTCCCACCGCCCTCCGCGCACCCTGAGGTCTCCCAGTCCAGCCCAGATCAGAGAAAAGGCATCTGATCTTTGGCCTTGCACGTTCTGTGCGGCTCACTGTGGTCCTACACCCTCTAACTTTCAAACATGGCGTTTCCTAGACGTATGATTCTCTAATCATCAGTGAATTTTCGCTTAGAAAGGAGACATGGTATGTGGAGACTGGACCATCGTATACAGGAAATTGTTCCTCTAAGCCAGTGATTCTCAGCCTGGGGTGGCTCTGCCCCACCCCCACCCGCACTCCCACCCCCACAAATAGGGAGACTTAGCGACGCCTGTGGACATTTCTGATTGTCCCAACTGGACAGCCGGTGGGTAGAGGGCAGAGGTGTTGCTTAGCATCCCACCATGCACAGGCCAACCCCCTGCAGCTTAAAGGCGGGAATGCTGAGGCGGAGGTGTGGCGCCAGGGGTGTCTCGGTCAAACACCTGGGAAACGCAGGGTTTAAGAGTTTACTAGGTGTGTTGGGTCGGCTGGCAGTGGTGACTCTAGTCCTCTCCCCCTAAACCCCCTCCCCGGACATCTGCGGTGAACATAAACATACCCAATAATTCGGATTAACAAGGGTGTATTGAGGGCCTACTATGTGCCAGCAGTGTCATGGGTGCTAGGGATACAGCAGGGAACACAGCACAACAGCTCCTGTCGGCAGGCGCTGTGTTAATAGTCCAGTGGGGGAAGGAGAACAGCTCACTACGTGAATGTGCGTGTCTGTGTAGAGAGAACGGGGGCAGTGGGAAGGAATCTGGGAAAGTGTTCAGTGCCCCCAAGAACAGACATGAAGCCAGGAGACGGGATCCAAAGGGCTGGGGAGGATCTGGAACTTTAAGGGGGGAGGTCGGGACAGTCTCACTCAGAAGACGGAGGTTCATTGGCATCGGGAGGAAGGTGAGCTAGCAAGTGGGGTGGTTACCCTAGAGAGGGAGAATTCAGGTAAGCAGGGAGCCATGTCTAAATGCCCTGGGGCGGGAGCCTGCTGGGGGGGTAGATGCCAAGGCCCCTCGTCTGTAGACATTCTTCTGTAGGCCCATTAGGCCGTGGGGGCAGCTGGGTGTCGAGTTAGCATTTCCTGAAGTCATCCGTCCACGGAGACATCAGAGAGCCTCCTATCGGGCTTGTGTTCTAGAAGGAAATGTGAAGAAGAAACGCTACTTCAATGGTGTGTAGTTGTTTTAGAACTTTTTTCCTTCTTCTGCGTAAGAACTTGGACTCTGAGAACTCCAGGTGGTTTCCGTCAGGGGCTGGAGGGCATGTGGAAAAGGGAAGTGGGAAGTCAAAAAGTGTGGGTGTCGCATGTGTTCTCTGCGGGTGTGCAGGGGGCCTGCGTTGGGTCCCCAAGCCTGGGGGACCCACACCTGTGCCTGTGGCCACGGGACCTTGGGCGTGCATATCGACAGCAGAAAGCGCCACTTCTACGCTGCCTGGTGTGAGTCCCCAGCCAGCTCTCGCCCAGAGCTGACCGGCACCCCAAGAGGACGGCAGCTGGAGCAGACCCTGAACATTGTTCCGTGGGTGGGGGGCCCCCGTGTTCTCCCAGTTCTGCTGAGCTGAACTCAGAGATAAGGAATTCAGGCCTGACTCCTGAGAATAACAATGCCGTCTTTGTTGGAGAACAGTTTATTTCCTCATAGTTGTCTTCATTGCAGAGATAAGAGATTTAAAATGTGGCTGCTTTTTTTATTTTTTGCTTTTTTTTTTCACTTTTGTTTTCTTAAATCTATTTAGGACACAGTGCTTTGCACCTCGCAGCCAAGAACAGCCACCATGAGTACATCAAGAAGCTCCTCCAGGTAAAAAAGGGGCAACACCCGAAAACTAGACATGTGTCACTTTCCACGTTTAAAATAACCCTGTCTGTGAAAGAACAAATTCTCCCTCTCTGTGTCCATCCATCCATCCATCCATCCATCCCTCCTTTTCTCGCCTTTAAACCCTATCCCAGAACCTGGTTTCTTCAGAAGCTTCATGATTTTTTTTTAAGATTTTATTTATTTATTTTTTTAAGAGAGGGAAGGGAGGGAGATAGAGAGAGAGAGAGAGAAACATCAATGTGTGATTGCTGGAGGCCGTGGCCTGCAACCCAGGCATGTACCCTGGCTGGAAATCAAACCTGCGACACTTTGGTTCGCAGCCCGCGCTCAGTCCACTGAGCTACGCCAGCCAGGGCCAGAAGCTTCATTATTGAAATGCCAGCCCAGGAGAAGATTACTTCTATAGCCATCACACTGGTAGGGATTCTGGAGGGTCTTCCTGGGATCCAGTCTTTTTCTTTTCTCTTTTTTTTAGCTCCTCTTTCTCTTTTCTGAAGGACTTGGGCCCTTTAAAACACTCCGCTGTAAACATGAAGACAATTTTACACTTTGTGACAGTATAGATGGACTTGGAGAGCATTATGCTGAGTGAAATAAGCCAGTCGGAGGAAGACAAATATCATATGATCTCACTCGTATGTGGACTCTAATGAACAAGCTGAACTAACAAGGAAAGTGGGGACAGACTCATAGACGGAGAGCAGATGACAGCCAGTTTCAGGGGAGGGTAGCGGGTGGAGGGACTGAGCAAAAAGGGAAAAGGACTCATGGACATGGACAACAGTGGGGTGATTGCTGGGGCGAGGGGGGCGTACGGGGACTAAATGGTAATGGAAAAATTACAAATAAAGATTAAGTTAAAAAATATAAAAAACTAAAAAAAACTTTTCCCCATGCTGTTGGAGGCCTCACAAACAGGCTGTCCCCTGTCCCAGTGCTCCCTATTCCCCTCATTGGTAGACGACGGCTCTTCTTGCAGTCCCAAACTCCAACCACTATTTCCTTGCGTGTAACTCGATGAGCTTTTAGTTCTTAAGTTCTTGGTTTTATTCTTCTTTATAATTTGAAGCTCACGCTCTGGTTTGACAACCCTGCCAAGGAGCTCATAATGATCACTTAGGGTGCCGACTTCCGTAAGTCTTCATGGAGATGAATATTTAATGAAATCCCCGCAGATGCCGTTACTGTAACATCCAGCGGTTGCCGGTCAGAATGCAAGCTGGCTGTTCAGTCAAGGATGCGTTTGGAGTACTGCCTGTTCTATGGGGCTGTGGTCGCGGCCTTCGGAGCGCTGCTTGCCAGCCCGGCAGCTTGCTTTAACCTGACTTTGCAATTCTGATGTAGGAACGTGGCCGCGTTCTTCAGCTTGACCTGCTCTGCTGACCACACAGCTCCTTGTCTTGCATTACATGATGCAAGCCACTGCCCACGCCAGGATACTGAGCCTTCACAGGTCTTTGACGTGAAATTCAAGAAAAACAGGTCCACATCTGTGATGCTCATTATTTTTATGATGAGGCTTCTCCCTGAAAACGGTTCAGATAGAACTCTTCTCATCTGCCCTCTCTGGGACTGGGTGGGCACTCTGGGCAAGTGAGAGTTGTTGACTTGCCCACGTTAGTGCCCCGCCTCCGCTCCCTTGGTCTTTTCTCAGTTGTTAAGACTTCTCTGTGTTCTAAACCTCCACTCCCCTCCTGGCTTGGCTACCCAGACCGTGCATCTGGCTCTGATTTTAAGGAAGAATGAACTTGACAAGCTAGAAATCCTCATGGGCAAGGACCAGATATTCTAGCCTCTCCTGTAATCTTATATCTGGTTATGCAAATGGATTGGGTTTTTCTCTGGAATCTTTGAAGCCTTTAAACAGTTCCTTGTGCTGTTCTAAAATTAGGCCAAAGCATGGTAAGGTGGAACTTGAGCCCCATTCTTCTCACCACTGAAGGGCAGACAGACATTTCCCTCTAAGGTTGCCTGTCCTTGCCTCCCCGAACGTACAAGTTGTCTGAATGCTATTTCCAGATAGTAGTTAAAACCTAGGGCTTTGATGTCCTGATGGGTTGCTTCCCTTGGGCCCTGCGCCTCTCTAGTTAGTTCTTCACCTCCCGTCTTGGCAACCCATGCCCTCTGTGATGTGACCCCTATTACCCCTCGCTACCCCTCACTCCTGCACCCTCTGTATTTATTCTTCTCTCTGGGCTCTCTAGACCGAAGCTCTTACTACCTGTCTGCTAGAGACACTTGCCCTCTCCAGTGGCTGCCGTTTTAAAGGTCTAGCTCCTCAAGGCAGTGAGTACAAATAGAGCCTTGTGAAACCTTCCATTCAAATGAACTCTCTCCCTCCCTGGATAGCCCACTCTCCACCCCTCCCTTTCTTCTGACAAGTGTTCCCCGGGCACTTGTATCAGGCATTGAATATATTATATACTCATGAACACAGCAGCCCCTGTTTTGACGGAGCTTACAGTCTGGTAAACAAGTACACAAGACACATTTAAAATTACACAGCACTGAAAAGAAAATAACAGGATACTTGGGAGTGGAGAGGAGTGAAGGGTAGTGTTCAGGGAAGGCTTCATGGAGGAGGTGATAATCAGGCTGAGAATTCAGCCATCCAAAGAGCCAAGGGGAAAACACTCCAAGCAGACACAGCAGCAAATACAAAAGGCCTGAGGTAGGAAAGGCACTAGTTAAAGAGGAAAGAAAGCCATTGAGCGGGCCTGGGGCAAAGCACGGGAGGAAGAGAAATAAAGGCACAGGGGATGGACCTTGCATGTCATGATGGACAGACTGTAATTAATGTAAGTGCAGTGTGCGACTGGAAGAGCTTTTACGTAAAGAGTGACTGTTTTAAAAGATCTCTCTAATTGTACAGAGCGTTGGTTAAATGGGGAAAATGCAGAATTGTGGAGAGCTGGTAGGAGGGAGGCTGCTGTGTCTGTCCAGGTGGGGAGGTGCTGGTTCACACCAGGTTGTCATGGAGAAACCAGACAGTAGACCTGGGGTGTGTTTCTGGAGCAGAATGGTCAGGACATAGTGGAGGGAGGAGGAGGTGAAATCAGAGAGGAATCAGTAGTTTCTGGCTCGTAGACTAGGTTGATGTAATGCCATTGACGGACAAGGAAACATTGGAGGATTGGGTGGGTCGTGGGGGAGGGGAAGGACCCAGAAGATTTGGCTGTGCTGGACTTGAGTTGCCTGTGAGACAGCAGCATGGCACTGGGAACCAGGCAGTAGGTTATCCAGCCTGGTGCTCAGAGATGACCTCTTGTGTACAGATGAGAACACAGCTCCAGCTCAGCCTGTCTAGGTTCGAATCCTGGCTCTGCTGCTTACTGTGACCTGAACAAATTATTCACATCTCTGTAGCTCAGTGTCCTCATCAAAAACGGGACTAAATGATGGTGTCCAACAAGGGCCGTTAGGAGCCTTAAAACAGTTCTTAGAACAGTGTCTGGCACATCACAGCTAATATTTAGATGATATTATTGCTGTTGTTAAGATGTGCATTTGGCCTGGCTGGCGTAGCTCAGTGGATTGAGCGCGGGCTGCGAACCAAAGTGTTGCAGGTTGGATTCCCAGTCAGGGCACATGCCTGGGTTGCAGGCCACGGCCCCCAGCAACCACACGTTGATGTTTCTCTCTCTCTCTCTCTCTCTCTCTCTCTCTCTCTCTCTCTCCCCCTCCCTTCTCTCTCTAAAAGTAGATAAATAAAATCTTTTTTAAAAAGATATGCATTTGGGAGGCATTAGATTGTAGATGTGGATGAGATTACCAAGGAAGATAGCTTAGAGACAGTGCTGAGGAACCCCAGGTTTTATGTTTGGCTACAGGAGGAGTGGCGGCCCCAGCAGTGGGAGGAAAACCAGGACTGGACGGGCCAGGCAGGGCTCTAGGAGCAGAGGGGTGGAGTGCCAGAGAGGGCTGCTGGCGAGAGGTCATTGGGCAGAGGAGGACCAAATGTTCACTGTCATTGGAAATGCAAGGATTGTTGGTGACTTTGACAAGGGCCTTTCTCTGGAGTCTTGAAGGAAAACATCTGCCTATGGGTTCCGGAATGAGTGGCAGGTGAGGAAGTGTGGACTGTGTGTAGACAATTCTTGAGGAGAAAGTGGGTTTTGGAAAGGGGACAGAGAATTAGGGCTGGAATTAGGTGGAGAGGATGATCGCATTGAGATGAAAAATTGGAGAGTATGTTTGATAGCTTGTGGGGATGATGGGGATGGGTGGGAATATGGGGATGGGGTAAGGGACAGGAGGAGGTGGCTGGAGCAGCAGGGTGACAGTTTGCCCGTGTCGTGATTACTTGGAGATGAGTCCTCCTCCCTGTAACAGACTGCAGGCATCTGGAGCATGGTGATTGGGGCCCATTCATGTTTACACTCCTCCCAACAAGGCCCATCATGCTTTGCAGGAAAAAGATGAACTGACTCGAACCCAGCTTGATTCCGTGATTTGTTTGTTTCTGTCTTACAGTCTAAGTGCCCGGCTGAAAGTACCGACAGCTCTGGGAAAACCGCTTTGCATTATGCAGGTAACTCGCATCCTCGTACTTGCCTTCTGCCGTAAGACCCACTCCTGACTCAAGCCATTAAACTCACTATGTTATTCTTGGGCTGTTTTCTGTTATTATTCTTAGGCAATCCCATTTTCTTCTGTTTGCAATGCTTGTAGCATTACCAAGGAATACATCTACATTTCATGAGTTGCCTGCCAAATAACCAGTAAAAAATTGTCTTGGTTAAATTTGAATTAACTTAAGGTTCTTGATTAAACTAAGAGATACCCATAAGCGTTTGTAGATTTCAAGTAATGGGCAATACAGATTTTTTCTGATTTGATGCTCATTAAGAACATCAGTCATCAACATTTTGTTTCACTACTTGTGACACACCCCCGAGTGACAGAATGTTGAACCTGGGGATGATGAGACTGACAAATTTCTTTTCGGGCTAGTTGTGGAAAAGCTAAACCTGATGTTTGCCCATGGGCCATGGCTGGCCAACCCTGAGTAATTAAACCGTGATTGAGAATACCTCTCCCCCTCCCCATCGCACTGCAGTGCAGCCAGAGTGAGCAGGTGCAAATGGGGCGGAGCTTCCGCTTCTCCCCAGGAGCACGAGGTGATGCCATGTGTGTGAGAGTAGCTTTGTGAGTCGTTGTGGTGTTCTGTTTTCCCCTCCGCAGCGGCACAAGGCTGCCTTCCGGCTGTGCAGGTGCTGTGCGAGCACAGAAGCCCCGTGAACCTCAAGGACTCGGTGAGTACCAGGTGGCCACGGGAGGCGGAGGCGCACAGTAGGTACTAGAGCACTGACAGTCGCTGACGTTGGAGGCCTAAGTATTTGGCAGATTCAATGGCTTTTCGATTTAGGGCCTCTTCTGCAAAATGGGTGGAAGTATTATATCCCCCGTTGGTCCCTCAATCACAAGTAAAGCACTTTGCAGCATGCACTTCCCATTCCCATACATGCACACTTACACATAAGGATATCTGTATGGCCTGCCATCAACTTAAATATCAATAAGACTTGGTTTCTTGATTTTGAAAACTTAAAAAATAAGTCTAAGTAGAAGTTTTATGCTTTTGGGTGGGGCATGGGTGCTGCTGGTTAGGGTTCTCCAATTGCAATGGCCACTTCTAGGCTGTTTTACCCACCCCCCCCCCCCCCGGGCTATCTGGAGAGTAAGTTCACACGCCCATGGCTCCTGCTTCCAAGGCTCAGTCTCCTGCTGCTGCGTGGGAATCAGTGGGCACACACTCACACGTCACGGAGATACTGTGAAGTGAGCTGTGGACTCTGTGAATGACTTCACACCCCCTGCGTTTCAGTTCCTTATAACCAGGCCCTGGTGTAACTTCTGAGAGATAATTTTTTAGAACTGTGTCTGAAACTCTACTTTGAAAGGAGACTTAATCCTCAAGCAGCAATTCTATCATAACAAATCCCCCCTGTTAAAATAATTGGAGATACTGTGACTTCATCTTTTCCCTTTGCTTATTTGAATGAAACACATCTACTGTAAAAATCACCGTTGACCCCATTTGTAGGGGGCGTCCCAGGCAAGGGCAGAATCAAAGCTTCTCGTGTGTTTGTGTCATTGAAACTGGCCCTCTTCGTGTAGATTTGTGCAAACAGATGCCTGTATATTCTTCTGGTATTTCTTCATTTGTTCTGTATTGTTATGTTTAAAATCTTAATGCATGTCTATGAGTTGGGGGTCTGATTTTCTTTCTTTTCCAAAGGAATTGCTGATTGTCATATTGGAACTTAGTAAATCATTCCCCACCCATCTCTTTATCTAGTCATGTGACAGTGATAACACAAACTCTTCATTTATATTGTTTTTTTTTTAATCCTCACCCTGGGATACAAGTACTGGTTTTAGAGAGAGGGGAAAGGGCATGGGGGGTAGGGGGGGAGAGAGAGAGAGAGAGAGGGAGAGAAACGTGGATATGAGAGAGAAACATTAGTTGCCTTCTGTATGTGCCCCAACCAGGGATCGAACCAGCAACCTAGGGATGTGCCTTGACCTGGGATCGAACCTTCAACCTTTTGGTATACAGGACAGCACTCCAGCCCGCCGAGTCACCTGGCCAGGGCTATTCTAGGTTTTGATACATAGTAAGATTAGGAAAGAGGGTGCTTTCCAGGAAGACGGTAGAGGCTGGGCAGGACGCAGAGTCCGCTCGGAGGAGCCTGCTCAGAGGGCGGCGGACCTCCCCGTGCCGTGTGAAGCACACCCCTCGCTTCTCCAGAACCGTCGCCCAGTAAACCTGGCGCATACACCGCCTGCAGCCTTTGCATGCTTTGTGTTCCACGCGCTCTGGTATCATCACCGGGCTGATGGCCCAGGGAACACAAGCAACTTGTGAGGCTCCCGAGGAAAAGCAAAGGGTGAAAGTCTGTTGGCAAAGTCGTGCCCGGATATAGTAGCACCCCAGTGGGAGCACAGACTGTCCCAGGGGAGCAGGGAGTCAAATGTCAGACCAGCAGGATAATCTGGGAACAGATGTAGAGCGAATGGGGACATTCTGGCCTTGGCATCTATGTGAAAAGTCTTTTTTTTTTTAAGATTTTATTTATTTTTAGAGAGGGAAGGGAGGGAGATAGAGAGAGAGAGAAAAGAAACATCAATGTGTGGTTGCTTGGGGGTCATGGCCTGCAACCCAGGAATGTGCCCTGACTGGGAATCGAACCTGCCACACTTTGGTTTGCAGCCCGCACTCAATCCACTGAGCTACGCCAGCCAGGGCTTGCGTGAAAAGTCTTTACCTGCATTTGTCTCCTAGGATGGGAACATACCACTGCTTCTGGCAGCACAAAACGGCCACAGCGAGGTCTGCCGCTTCCTCCTGGATCACGGAGCGGATGTCAACTCCAGGGACAAGAGCGGAAGGTACCGCAGAATCGGAAACCGTGTGGCTTCAGTGTCCCCCGCCCCCTGAGACTCTTCGGAACTGCCGTAGCTGTAGTTGGGATCATCGGCTATGAAGTGGTTTTAACTCGCTTTTTGATTTTCTGCCTTTTTGAATCATCAAGAACCTGTTTTGACTTAAAAAAATTTTTTTTGCCCAGACCTCTGGGAACATCATTGAGTCTGTGATGAGGTTATTAAATGCTCAAGTGAATAGGCCATTTCCTGTGACTCTTCATGCAAAATGAATGAAAAGTAAATGTTGATTTCTTTGACAGAAATCACCCTAATAATGCATAGGTCATTTGGAATGCTTAAGGTGGAAAAAAAACAACAAGATCTTTCACCTTAATGAAAATGATTGTGCCAATCATTTAATAATGACTGTGCCAATCATATTAAACTCCATCCTATTTAGAAGATGATGCATACAAGATTGTGTCTGTGTTGTTTGACCTATGAGGGCTTCATGTTCTGAATTAATCTGAGGTTTTAGAGAACGCCTCCCTAACTTCATAGTGATAGCATTCCGTTTCAAATCCTCTAGAAGATGACGTGTAGCCCAGTTTTAACTGCACACGCTCTTCCCCTGGTTTTAAGACAGGGGGTGGGTTCCCACCTCTTGCTATAACTAACTTGGCATCTCCTGTTCTCCTCAGGACCGCCCTGATGGTGGCCTGTGAGATCGGCAGCTCCGGCATCGCAGAGGCCTTAATCAAAAAAGGCGCAGACCTGACCCTTGTAGATTCGCTGGGACACAATGCCTTACATTATTCCAAACTCTCAGAAAACGCAGGAATTCAAAGCCTTCTATTATCAAAAATCTCTCAGGATGCTGGTATGTGAAAGAAAAGAGCCAGGGTTGTTTTTTTTTCATCCACTCTGTGTTCCCCAAAGGAAAAAGGAATTTGTGCAATATGATATATTTTATTATTCCTTCAAACATGTTCTTGAAGAAAAATGAAGTGTTAAGTACGTTGCATATCGGATGTGTATCCCCCTACCCAAAGTGAGTAGGACTTATTATGGTTCTTATCGTTCTCCTTTTCTCCCCACTTTTTCCTCTGTAGATCTGAAGACACCAACGAAACCAAAGCAGGTATTTATCTTTGGGGGAGGGGATTTGTTGTTTCATCTTTGTTTGTGAAAATTTGAAAATGTTCCAATTAAACCATTCCATGGTCTTAGAAAAGTGGTAAAGACTATGTTGAAAATACTTAAGGAGTGAAATATCTTCAGAGTAAACAATTCATCGTTACAAGGTGGTAAATGTTTTCTAAATTGTTTACCCTATTTCAAAGCTTATCACTTTAAACCTGCTACTTATAATTTTATCTTCTTCTGAAATGTACTAATATTTCCTGTTGTTGTGGAAGTGTTTGGTCCAGTTTAAACTCGGAGAATGAGTAGCAATATTTTAAATACTTGCAATGTCCCATGGATTGTAGCCCTAGTACACTAGTACATCCATGGCAACATTAGATATTTAGTGAAAAGAAGATATTCAGCTTTTCCTTTTAATTTCCTTTTAGTTTGGGGCTTTTCAAAAAATATGCCATTAGTGTTACACAGAAACTGAGAAGTTTGCCCTTTATTTTGGAGGGTTTTTTTTTCTAAAAACATAGTCACTTACTTTACTATTAATGAGATGTTATATTTGGCTGTTTATTTATATATCAGAGTTTTTTTTAAGAAATCATAAACACAAAACTCACTACTGAATTTATTGCATATGAACGGTGTTACCATTTATCCATAACTTTTAGAGATGAGGTTCTTCCTTTCCCCATGTTGACATTCTTTAAGGAAAGGAACGGAAGCAATGCAAAATGGGGACAATTCCACTCACCGCTTTGTGTCACGAGGAGAGTTAGTCTATGAGTGTATTCCGGGTTCTCACTTGTGGCAGACGGCTCCTCATCCTCTCCTTCTGCAGTTTCCCCACCAACATGATCTGACTGTGTCTGGTGTATTGTATCTTCTTGCTGTGAAAGCATGGGCTGCTGGGAGAAAACTGGGAGCATGCACGTTACTTGTTTTTGTGTTGGTAGCAGATTGCAGATCTTGACAAAGTAAGAGATGCATGAACTGTGAGGTTTTTCTCGTTGTTGGATGAAGCTGTGTGCTCAGACTTCACTAACCTAACTAACCCACCTCCGTTCTTTGGACTGTGATAACTTCCAGCACGATCAAGTGTCTAAAATAAGCTCAGAAAGAAGTGGAACTCCAAAAAAACGCAAAGCTCCACCACCTCCTATCAGTCCTACCCAGGTAAAAACAAACGCCGCTCCCCAGTGAACAAGCGTGCAGCGGCAAAGGCGTCGTTTTGTCATTCTGTGTCTGGGCTGAAAAGAAATGCCGTAGAATCAGTCGAACCTTAAACGCACATATGAGATTTTCTTCAGTGGTTTTAAATGACAGATTGTGATAGGAAGGATTCTGATTGTTAGTGTGGAACATGGTTGATTCTTAATTTATTTTAGAACTGGGGAAATGAATGGTATCTTTTTTAAATGCCTCAAGGAAATTTCTCAAAATCTCCATGACAGAGACTTTTTCCTTAAGGTAACAAGTTTGGTTCCTTGAGTCCCTCCTGTTAACAGCTCCAGTGGAGGACAGGAGAGTGGATAGCTGGTGAGGCGGTTAGTTGAAAATGAATTTTAATTGGTTTCTGAAAACACTGTGAAAATCTATTTGCCTTTATACTTACCGTATTTTTTGGACTCTAAGACGCACCAGACCATAAGACGCACCCAGGTTTTAGAGGAAAATAGGAAAAGATTGTAGAAGCAAAAAATGTAGTAAAATATTTAATGACATAAATAACATAATATTTCACCAATGTAAATGTAAACTACATTTACTAGCCAGGTAAGCTACATTCGGACTATAAGACACCCCCCCATTTTCCTCCCAAATTTGGGGGGTGCGTCTTAATAGGCCGAAAAATGTGGTGCGTTTAAGGTTGACCTAAACACAGCTTCCCTTCCGGGTCACAGTGACAACTGCCCAGAGGAGGGGGTGCAGACGTGCCAAATAAGAACAAGCTGGGGCTTGCTCCTCCCAGAACTAGGCAGAACAATAGACAGAACAATCCATATTAAAATAGTTGAGAGGACTATCTCATCGCATCCGTCATTTTACCTCTGCTAGCACGTTCGTTAATAGTATTCTCAACCTGCAGTAGAAGTTTTAATAGATTTTTAAAATCGATTCTAGTAAATATAGGATCAAAGTTATGTAGCTATAATCTGCAAACTTTCAGAAAGTATTCTCCATATCTGAATTATACTGAAAATGTTACCCCCGCAAATAATTGAAACGAAGGATAATTACTGTGAGACTTATTTGCGTTGGTTAAATACTTTGGCGCTGGAGAAGACAAGACTTCGAAGATGCATTCTTTATTGATGGTTTTCTTTTTCTTCTTTTTTTCAGTCGAGTGATGTGTCTTCCCCAAGATCAATAACTTCAACACCCATTTCAGGAAAGGAATCAGCATTTTTTGCTGAACCACCCTTCAAGGTATTTCCTCCCTGTGTTCATTTTTTTTGCTGGTGAATTGGATGATACTTAGTAGACTTGGTTTAAGTTATACCACACTAGGCAAAACAGAAGAATGTACTTCTCAGTGATCCGTTTACAAACTTCTCATCAAAAAGCACCCTTGATTATTTTCCTGGCGTGGACCCCATACAGAAAGAACAGGATGAATAAATTACATTCTCTAGCTAATAATTAATTTCTTCATTTAATAAAAAGGGACAAAGATGAAACTTACCTGATAACCAGTCTTTTACTAAACTGAGTTGATATAATGCCAGTCAAAAGAAAGGAGTTGTTGTTCTCTGATGTCTTACTGAGTAATTGTATATTTTTAATTAAACTTTTTCCTGACTGGAACAGTATTAGTCAGGAAACAGTAATGTGTATTTATTTTAGAAATTTTTTTAAAAATCCATTAGGTTTTATTTCACCTGGTTCTGTAGATTTGTGGTTGGAAAGTATTGTAATGGATGGGATGATATTTCAGTCCATTATCTGTTTTACCTTATAATCACTAGCAAATTGCACTTGGAAAGGAAGTAAAATTTATTATTGTTAAAGTGAAATTTTAATGGTACAATTATGTATTTCCCCCATCTAAGGGTTACTAAAGATAGTTTTTTTAACTTGGATGCTCAGTGGCCTGGAAAAGATCATTTCCCTCACTAGACCTATCACTAGGTCTAGGTAGGAACAGACCTGTCATTTCCCTCACTTTCACCAGATTTTGCTAATGAACTCCTAAGATGAATATCTGTACAAGGTTAGGCAAGGCAAGGAAGTTAATACGCTTACAGTTAGTACTCTACTATCTCCTCATATACTTATGGCTCAAAGGAGGCAGTGTATTCAAAGAATAATAGCACAAATTGTTATTTTCAGAAATAGAATGCATCAATACCTTTACAAAACATAAAAAGATAAAAAAAGTGACGCTAGTTAGAATGCTAAAGTTTAAAGAGATTAAAAATACCAGCTGGTGACGACAAGGGAGAATCAGGACTCTGACACCCTTGGTGGGAGTGTCAGGTGGTACAACTTCTTTGCAAAACTGTTTGCTGAGTTTTTCTTAAAGTTCAACCTATGATCTAGCCACCCATGTTTATAGCAGCTTTACTTAAATATCTCCAAACTAGAAACAATCCAGATGTCCTTCAAAAAGTGAATGGATAAAGATAATGGCATTTATCCATATAATGGAATATTACTTAGCCATAAAAAAGAAAAGAAGTGCCAGCCAAGCAGCATTGTAGAGGAATCTGAAAGTCGTTATGCTGTGTGAAAGAGGCCAGACACGAATTCCATTCCCTGTGACATGCTGCGTGTGGGAATTCTAGAGACATGCGAAAGGGAGAGCAGCGAGTCCTGGGAACGGGCGGGCAGGGGTTGGCTGCGATGAGACGCGAGGAAGTGTCAGAGATGATGGAAATGGTCTGTCTCGCTGATGATGGTGGTGGTTCCATGGGTATACAGCTGTCAAAGCCCCTCAAATTGTACCCTTTAAGTGGGTGTACTCTATTATACATTAATATACTTGGAAAATAGAAATAAGCATATATGTTTTCAAAGTAAAAAACAGCTTTCTGTCAAGATAAGCACTTGCCAAAAGTAACCCACTTTATTTTTAGCACACTGGCCTTCACAAAAGTTCCTTTGCTGGAAAAGTCTCCCTCTTACCATGGCTGTGGCTCGTGTAGATGAAACCTAGTCATTTCTGGCCATTCGCTGTCCCTTGTTTTGAATTGAAACTCTGACTTTGAAATTACAAGAACTTTTGCAATATGTTAACAGATATCCAGGGACAAAGATTTAGAGGCAATCTTGAGGGGATTGTCAATCCAAGGCCAGAAGAATTTTTATTTCCTTTATAAAATTACCTTTATCTTCTGTGACAGGTCTTCTTTATTATCATTTCTCTTGGAAATATTAATAGTAATATAGTAATAGCAATTAATGTATAAAATGATAAAGCTAAGAAGTACTTCTCATGTATTTTATTTTATTTTTTTAAGATTTTATTTATTTATTTTTGGAGAGAAGGGAAGGGGAGGAGAAAGAGGGAGGGAAACATTGGCCTGCAAGCCAGGCATGCGCCCTGACTGGGAATTGAACCCAGTTTGGTTTGAACAACCGTTTGGTTTGCAGGCCAGGGCTCAGTCCACTGAGCCACACCAACTAGGGCACTTCTCATGTATTTTAATCAGTGTATTAACCAGGTGGGTAAAACTTTCTATCTGACTTCATTGTGAAGTAGTGTTTGCCATCTCAAATTTTAGGATCTCAAAGTTGTTATCATCTTAACAGATATTTGTATGATACTTAATGAAATTTCTGGAAAACGTTTTAAGAACATGCGGTCTGGAACTTCTAATGCTTTAGAAATGATGCTTCAGTAGTAATTGCCACTTCCGTTCATTGGCATTTTAAAATATCTTCCATCCTTGAGATTTTCTGTCTTTCTAATAAGAGAACACCAAGGAGGAAAATTGGACTGATTCTTGGGTGGAATGTTACATGCAGGGATATTCTTGTAAGTCACTTCTGTGTTCCAGCAGGCTGAGATCAGTTCCATCCGGGAAAACAAGGACAGGCTGAGCGACAGCACCACAGGTAAGCCGCACGCGTCTGATTTTGTTCCCTTGCCCGGTTTCTGTCGTCCCACGTGCACACGGTGAGAGCAGAGGCCAGGCAGGGCTCCTCTGTGTGCGGACGCCGGAGCAGCCCGGCGTGCCGCCCCAGAGCTGCCGACGCCGCGCAGGCTGGTGCCCTCTGGACTTCAGGGGGCCTCCACCTGGGTTATAGGGAGTCTCAGAGCCTGGATGTGAAACAACGCATCTCTCTTTTCATCTGTTTCAAACTGAATTTTAGCACTCCCTTCAGTGACGAATGTAGGCAATAACCCAAGTGGTATAAGTGAACCAGTGGTGCCGACACCAAGAGAATTCACAGATAATGTCCCGTCACCTTCGTGTTGTTACAGGTAGCTCGAAATAACATGTGCAACAGCTCTCCTAGAAGTGATGGCCGTCATTAGACCTGCTGCCGGATCTTCTTCTTTATTCTGCTACAAAATAAGTTCTTAAATTACTGGAGCCTGTCTGTTCTATTTTACGCATTTAAAACCAGTATTTTGAGATGAGGCTCGCCGGCTGTGAGCTGTCAGGTAGCAACACCCCTTGACGGCAAGCAGCACATGGTTCTCCTGCAGGAAGAGCCAGCCAGGCACCTCCCTGGGGTTTCCAATAGACGCACGCAAACACCGCGTGTTAATGAAATCGCACACAGTCGTACTGTCTTCACGGAGACAGGGTTTAATTCATTGTATCAGGAGTCCGTCCTGTGGGTTTGCCCTTTAAGGATGCAGTATAAGTACCTTTAGAATCAATGTAAAAGATAGAGGCTATCGATTCAAAGGTCCTTTTTTGCCAGAAAATTCAGTTTCTTAGTCTTAGCATTTCACGTGCTTGGACCCTTTAACTTACGGAATTTAGAAATAGGAAACTTTCTCGTTCCCGGCAGAAATCACTGTTCACATAACCAAACAGTTGTTACACTGGACGCCTCAGGATTCATCCGTTGTATCGTAGAAGTAACTTCTGTTGCTTAGAATTACAGCTCCCAGTCCCGCCTCACTCCATGCTCACAAGACTTCCTGTCATAACAAAGCTGCTGCTTTGGCACTAGACATCAGAAGTAAGCATTTTGCATACTTTCAAATTAAGATTAAAGCTTTCGTCTTTGCAGTGATATGGCTGTGAGGAAATTAAAAATAACAGGAAAACAATTTAGCTCAGTGCTATTCAGAATGCAGTCTGTAAACCCTCGCCAGTCTACAATAAACACAAGGAGTTTGCACCAGAAAATCACCCAGCTATCTCACTAAGCATATTATTTTGTCCAGCTGCCATTTTTTTTTCATAAGAAGACTTTCTGGATGAAGGACACAGTATGTTGAATGAGATTCTGGAGCAAGTCTTCTGTCTCCGTCAGTGAGCGCTGCGAATAGTGTTGCTGCAGATGCTATTTCAGCGTGATAATCAGTGGGATGCCTAAAAGCGGTGGCTCACCAACAGCGTTTACTGTGGGGTGTGGAGAAGACCGTATCATGTGCGGTGGCCGGCAAAGGCTTTATGGAGGGGACAGCGTTTGGCATGGGTCTGGAAGGATGCCTCAGAGTCATCTAACCAGAGAGATGCTGCAAGGGCAGTCGTGTGGATGAGGAGTTAAAGAAGCAGCCTTGTGCTGAGGAAACAGAGGGTACGGTGGACACCTGGAGTCAGAAGAATGTGGGACGCTAGAGAAGGAGGTCACGAGTCACAAACCTGAGACAGTAGATTAGGGCCAGGTCTTAGAGGCCCAAGCTAGAGAAAGGAATTTGGAGATTATTTTTGGAGGGAGAGGAATTAAAGCACTTGAACCAAAGGAATGCCTCTATCAGAGCATGTTTTAGGGAAATTAGTCCAGGCAGTGGTGTGCAGGCTCTATTTTCACTAAGGCAAGCAAGGAGAAAGAGAGAGAGAGGGAGAGAGAGGGAGGGAGAGAGAGAGATTGATTTGTTGGAAGCTATTGGCAGAGTTTCAAAGTAGGTGATAAAGTTTGAATTTACATAATAGTGATGGGGTTAAGAAGTGAACCGGCTTCCAGCAATCTTTCTAAAAGGATTCACAGAAATGGGAAGAAAAAAAGAACAACCAAACTAAGCTTAAGGGAATAGAAAATACATGACTACATCTGTGAATTTTCAGATGAGCTTCCGTGCATCCAGGCTGGAAAAAAGAAACCCAGTAAGGAAACAAACCCCAGTGCTAAGAATTGCTGTCCGTTTATCCAGCTGACGGGGGCCTTCATTCATGGTCAGGACTAGGAAGAAGAACAGGATTGGGCAGAAAGGGAGTTTCTCAGAGGTCAGAGAAATAACAGTTTAATATTTACATGTTAGCCTAATTGCCTTTCTCTTTCCCAAGGTGCTGATAGCTTACTGGATATAAGTTCTGAAGCTGACCAACCAGATATTCTTGTCCTGTTACAAGCAAAAGTTGCATCTCTTACCTTACACAATAAAGAATTACAAGATAAATTGCAGGTGGGTAAATAGACTGCTACCACAGACTGTTCTGTAGGGGAAAGGCTATTCTGTACTGGGTTTTCCAGGGTTAGTCACATGATATTTTTTTTAAAGATTTTTATTTATTTATTTTCAGAGAGGGAAGGGAGGGAGATAGAGAGAGAAACATCAATGTGCGGTTGCTGGGGGTCATGGCCTGCAACCCAGGCATGTGCCCTGACTGGGAATCGAACCTGCGACACTTTGGTTCGCAGCCCACACTCAATCCACTGAGCTACACCAGCCAGGGCTAGAGGATATTTTATTTTGAACATCAACATTAGTTTATTCTTTTTTAATATAGTTAACTTTAAGCACTTTATAGTTTCAAATTACTTCTTTCTTGAGAGTTATTCATTTAGCCCTATTTCTGTAAGTTTCTAAATTGGTGAATTATATATAATTACATACATAGGATGATATATAATATGACGAATTATAATGCATATATAGATACGATTAGCCATCCCTTTACTAAAGTTGATCATTCAGCAAATTTAAGAAGTTGGTAAGAAATAGCTGTACTGAGCCCATTTATTTCCCCTCTTGGCAACTAGCATAATATGAGAAATAAAGGAAAAAGTTGAATCAGAGACTTTCCAGCCAAAACAAATCTCCTGTTTCCAAAGTGGCACTGAAAGTCTGACTGGAGAGAACACAGAATAGGCTTAGTGTCGTTGATCTGACTCTCTGGTTCCAGGCCGTATGCTTGCATGAGGCAAGAGTACCCGTGGAAAAACAACCACGTAAAGCAATAATACTGATAATACTAATAATTTTTTTAAATATTTATTTATTTTTAGAGAGGGAAGGGAGGGAGAAAGAGAGAGAGAGAAACATCAATGTGCAGTTGCTAGGGGCTGTGGTCTGCAACCCAGGCATGTGCCCTGACTGGGAATCGAACCTGCGATGCTTTGGTTCGCAGCCCGTGCTCAAGCCACTGAGCTACACCAGCCAGGGCATAATTTTTTTTTTAAATAAAGATCACACTGCTCTCCCACATGGAGGTTTTGGAGGTTCTCTCATTCATTCCAGCTGCTTGTTCACCTGACCACACCTTTGGTGCCTGTTCATTGCTCTCGCCTTTTTTTCAGGCCAAGTCTCCCAAGGAGGCAGAAGCAGACCTGAGCTTTGACTCCTACCATTCCACTCACACGGACTTGGCCCCGTCTCTGGGGAAACCTAGTGAAACCTCTCCCCCAGGCCCCAAATCCTCTCCACCCGTCTCAACACAGTATGTGAGCAAACCCACTCTCGACAGTGATGCCAGAGCCCAGCAACTGCAAGAGCTTTTGCAAGACTTGCAGAAGAGATTGGAGAGCTCCGAGGCAGAGAGGAAGCAGCTCCAGGCCGAGCTCCAGTCCAGAAGGACCGAGCCCGCGTGTCTGAACAACGCCGAGATTTCCGAGAACGGCTCCGACCTCAGCCAGAAGCTGAAAGACACTCAGAGCAAGTACGAGGAGGCGATGAAGGAAGTCCTGAGCGTGCAGAAGCAGATGAAGCTGGGCCTCGTCTCGCCCGAGAGTGTGGGCAGTTACTCCCACCTCCAGGAGCTGCGGGTCACTGAGGAGGAGATGCGGGGGCTAAAGCAGGATCTCCAGAGGGCGTTAGAAGAAAGTGAAAGAAATAAAGAGAGAGTGAGGGAGTTAGAGGAGAAGCTGGTAGAGAGGGAGAAAGGGACGGTGACTCAGCCGCCTGTGGAAGAGTATGAGGAGATGAAAAATTCTTACTGCTCTGTTATTGAGAGTATGAACAAGGAGAAGGCGTTTTTGTTCGAGAAGTACCAAGAGGCCCAAGAAGAAATCATGAGATTGAAAGATACACTAAAAAGCCAGGTGACCCCGGAGGCCGGCGACGATGCTGGGGACATGAAGGAGGCCATGAACAGGATGATAGACGAACTCAACAAGCAGGTGAGTGAGCTGTCCCAGCTGTACAAGGAAGCCCAGGCCGAGCTGGAGGATTACAGGAAGAGGAAGTCCCTGGAAGATGTCACGGCGGACTATATCCACAAAGCGGAGCACGAGAAACTAATGCAGGTGACCAACGTGTCCAGGGCCAGAGCGGAAGAGTCACTGTCCGAAATGAAGTCTCAGTATTCAAAGGTGCTGAACGAGTTGACGCAGCTCAAGCAGCTGGTAGATGCTCAGAAGGAGAACTCGGTCTCCATCACAGAACATCTGCAGGTGATAACCACCCTGCGGACGACCGCCAAAGAGATGGAGGGGAAGATGGGCACCCTGAAAGAGCACCTGGCCAGCAAGGAGGCGGAAGTGGCCAAACTGGAGAAGCAGCTCGTGGAGGAGAAGGCGGCGATGGCCGAGGCGATGGTGCCCAGGGCTGCCTATGAGAAGCTCCAGTCGTCGCTGGAAAGTGAAGTGAGCGTGCTGGCGTCCAAACTGAAGAATTCCGTGAAAGAGAAAGAGAGAGCCCATTCAGAGGCTGCCCAGATTCGAAGTGAGGTCTCTCAACTGAAAAGGGAAAAGGAAACTGTTCAGACTCTCTTGAAATCCAAAGAGCAAGAAGTAAATGAGCTTCTGCAAAAATTCCAGCATGCGCAGGAAGAGCTTGCAGAGATGAAGAGGTGTTCGGAGAACTCTTCAAAACTGGAGGAGGATAAAGACAAGAAGGTCGGTGGGGTTCTGTTGCTGTGAAGTTGCTAGCTGGTAGGCCCTGGACCTTCGCTGCCTTGACTGTAGTTAACATTTTTGGTGTTGGTTCATGCAAACCTTTTGTGAATGCTCGGAGGGTCAGCACATGGATCCCTCTGTCCCCAGAGCCACATTAGAATAGTAGGTTAGACATTTATTTTATGTTATTTTTATTTATTGAATTTAGAAGAGAAGAAGGTGGCAGGGGAGAGAGAGAAACATTGGTTCGTTGTTCCACTTATTTATGTATTCATTGGTTGATTCTTGTATGAGCCCTGACCAGGGATCGAACCCACAACCTTGCTGTGTCAGGACAATGCGCTAACCCACTCAGCTTCCCAGCTGGGGCCGGTTAGACATTTATTTATTTATTTATTTATTTATACACTTCCCTTATCCGAAAGCACTTTCACATATGTGGTCCATATTTTTTCTTTAAAAATTATTTTACAGAAGCTCTGCCAAGTGTCAGGGATCAGAAGTAAAGCCACAAACTGAAAAGTGTTTGTGACCGATCTTGACCTTGAACTCTTTTGGAATGCAGACAGATTCCTCTGTCGTATGGGAACCCAAACACTTCCAGACTTAATCCCGCTTCCCTAAGCTCCGTGGGCTTTCCCGAGTCAGTATAAAAACTGCCTTTCCTGGCCCTCATTTTCCAAGGTGGAGGGGAGGAGAGGGGAGAAGAGGGGAGGAGTGTGGGGTGCAGGTGAGCGGAGATGGGCTGGCCGTGGCCTGAGGGACAGGGAGTGGAGGATGGTTCGAGCCCGAATCCACTCTGCACCCCAGTGCCCTGGGTCAGGTGTTCTGCATGGCCCTGACTAGAGTACTGCTGATCACTTATGCCTTTATTATAATGAATGTTTCGAACGAGCTTCCAGAGCCAAGGGCAAGGGGCTGGGAAGTGGAAGGGGGAGTGTGTTTACCGTAAAACAAGATGTCCAGAGATGTCACGGTTTCCAGAACTTATTCCTGATCATGCATGTCAGCGATATTGAGTAAGACAAAGCTGTCTCCAAAGAAAAAAGCAATGCCTAAAATCCTGTTTTTGTTAAGATAATTAAAAAAGGAAATCAATGTCATAGCTTTTGTTACCTTTATGCATCAAACCACAGTATTTAACCTTGGGCCCTTATTTGGATATAATGGCCTTAGAAGGTTTTGTTGGTGTGTCTGATTTTATGTGTTTTGTTTTATGAGTTTCCTTTAAAACGTAAAAAAAAATTTATTCTAAATTCTCAAGTCTAAGAGGCTAACAGAGGCAATGGTCAAGGCTTAGGGTTACCTGGAATTTTGCTTTTGCAGGCATGTTCCTGTCTATTGACAATGGTTCTCCTTTCTCACTAGATAAACGAGATGTCGAAGGAAGTCACCAAGTTGAAAGAGGCGCTGAACAGCCTGTCGCAGCTCTCCTACTCAGCGAGCTCCTCCAAGAGGCAGAGTCAGCAGCTGGACGGGCTGCAGCAGCAGGTCAAGCAGCTCCAGACGCAGCTGGCTGTGAGTGGGTTTGCTCCGAGGCCGGGTGCGGGGTGCGGGGTGTGGGGTGCGGGCTGCGGGGCCAGGCCGACTACATGCCTGCTCTGCTGCGCCCAGGTGGGCATGGACGGATGGCCCCAGCCTGAAGGAGTATGTACTTCAGTGAGCACCTGACTGGGGGCTACGTTGGGGGTGGCGGGGGGCAAAAGAAGGAGCTAGTTGAATTGCCAGCCATTATCTGCCACGAGCTGCAGTGGATGTCTCTCTGAGGAGGGGAATGGGCAGGACTGTGGAGTGGGCTTCTTCTTCCCCGTCTACTTCTCCATTTTTCTGCAACAATTGCACCATCTCCGGCAGCGGCAAGAACTTTTTCTTGCTGTGGGCCAGGATCTCTGATAGTTGCGCATCTCCAGATCGGAAGCTGTTTCTTGGCCTCTCCCCCTTTTCACCCAAAAGTCTTCTCATATCTGTATTAGGTTCCTATGACTGTTGCAATAGAGCGACACAAACTTGGTTTAAAATAACGCAAATTTGTTATCTTGAAGTTCTGGAGATCAGAACTTCTTGCTAGACTGAAGCCACGATGTCAGCAGGGCTGGGTGTCTCTCGAGGCTCAAGGGGAAAACCCATTTCCCTTCCTTTTCTCACTTTTCGAGGTCACGTGACTTCCTTGGCTTACGGGCCCTACCTCCATCTTCAAAGCACATCGCTCCAACCTGTGGTTCTGTCCTCCCATCTCCTCCTTCCACCTTTGACCTTGATCTCTCTTTTAAGGACCCTTATGGTTACATTTAACCATGAATTTTCTTTCAGGGTTGACATGCCAAGATAGGAAATAGGTAGCTTTTTTCCCCCCCTAAGAATATTGACAGGTCTTCAGAAATACACAGCAGCTTTAAAAGCTTCATATGTGAGCATTCGACGGAGGGAATCTCTTGGGGGACATTCGACCACAGCTTTCTCGCAGTTCTCAGTTTTTGTCGTTTAAAGCTCTGTAACCAAGTCAAATCGCATCTTTCCAGGAATGCAAGAAACAACACCAGGAGGTCATCTCGGTTTACAGGATGCATCTTCTGTATGCTGTGCAGGTATGGGAACACCCTGCAAAGTAGCTGGGTCTCCTAAAGGAATAGAACTAATGAGAATCAGAGGAGAATCCTCTACATCGGACAGCTCTGAGATGCCTTTTGCTTTGCTTTGGATTTCGTGTCGGGAATCCTGCCCCGTCTACTGAGAGCAGCCTCGTCATTTGTTCAGAAATGAAGGAGAGTGTGCTACTGCCCCTCCCCTGCCTCTACCCTGGCAGCGTCAGGAGCCCCGTCTTTATTTTCTAAGTGTGCCAATATTCTCAGCGCCGTCGGCATCACCGCTGTGACTGTTGGTGGTTTGGCCAACTGAGCTCATGTTTGCAGCCGAGGCCCCGGAAGCCCTTCGTAGGGCTCCGGTAGACCCGGCTTCATCCTCCTCCGAGGTGGGGAGCAGGCCCTCTCTGACTCAGTTTCTCCCAGAAACGTGGGCGTTGCTAGGGCCACCATTCATTCCTTTGGAAGGTCAGGGCCCAAGGGCATCATCCCAGGCAGTCATCCCATTCGCTCGGGGAGAGAGTGCCAGGACTTCAGTGAGGTTCTAACGAATGCCTTCTGTTTGAACTCCCCAGGGCCAGATGGACGAAGATGTCCAGAAAGTACTGAAGCAGATCCTCACCATGTGTAAAAACCAATCCCAGAAGAAGTAGAGTGGACCCCTTGACAGGACACTGCCCCTTGTTGTCCATCTCTGTGTCCGATCCGGAGTCACTGGCGACCACTGCCGTTGTTCTCATTCGTGGCATGCACCGTGACCTTAGCCTAGCTTCTTCCCCTTCCAAAGGCTTCTTTCGCAGGACGGGTCCCGGGAGAAGACTGCCCTCCTCAGAACTGCTTAGAGACCTGAAAGCAGCAGAGGTGAAAGGTGCCATCGGCCCTGCTGATTCCAGAGCTGGGACCTGCCATGCCCAGGAGTCCAGCCAGCCCTAGCGCTGGTGAGTGGGCACCCTCCTCAGGACCTGACAACCTGCGTGGCTTCGTCATCGCTGAGTGATAGGTTGACACCTCCGCCTAGTAGCTGCTGCTTTGGCTCCTACACTCTGGCTGTGCCGTTGAGCACAGTGGGGCTCTTTTTGCCTTTGGTCTCCAATCCCCAAACCACGATTTGACTTCTGACCAAATTAGTACAGCGCTAGTTATGCGGTGCGTGCTTCAGACCCTTGATCGCGATAGCCTGTGGATTTGAGAACTAATTCTGCCATCCTTTTTCCCCCATCTGCCTTATATAGCTCATCAGTGGCTTGTCAATCTTGGCTTGGTGAGCTCCCTTCACTAAAATAATGAAGCTTAAAAACAACAGCAAATTGCCCTTAAAAGTTTTTAAGTAAATCGTCGAGGTGTTGCAAATTTTCTATGCAAACTTGCCTTCTGCCGTTATCCGTGAAGCTCAGGAAATCCAAACAATTGTGTTTCAACAAGGGACGGTGACCTGCATGTTTACAGCCAAAAAAAATGCCTCATAGTTCCTAACCTCGATTTTTTAAGTGTTTTTTTTCTCTACAATATTTTTATTGGCTCTTAAGGATGTTTTCATATCTAAACCCCTAACTGACTGAAATTCACATTAGACTATATTAACAAAATATTTTTTAGGTAACCATGCTTAATAAGACTTTTTAAAAATAAAACTTTTCCCTCAACGTTTTCAGCTGTAGCAAAAGGTAGTTACGTATATTATTGCCAAGTCCATCTGAGCTGCTGTGCCCCCTCGCATTTCTGCCGTGGCGTCCTCAGAGCTGTAGCACATTTCTTAACACAGTAAATACTCTTTTTACTGATCGCCCCAGCTCCACCAGTGCCCCTAAATTATCTCTGGGGGCGCTGTCAGTCACAGTTTTTCAACTTAGAAGTTAACTATCCTGATACGGTAAACCTGGTGGTGCATAGCAAAGGTCTTGGGCGGGGGGGGGATAGTTCTGTTCGCCTTCCTTTCGGGTTAAACATGTTTCTGACTTGCTTGCAGCTTCCCTTACAACGTTGACCTTACCGAGGGATGTAAACAGAATGCAGACATCTGCAAAGTCTATAGTGGACGTGCAGGCCTGCTCTGGCAGGGCCTGCGTCCCGCAGGGCCGCCTGGGCCCAGAGGGCGCTTGGCTCTGTTGGATGACGACCAGTGACAACAAAGCGAAAATGGCTTTCAGGCTTGGTGTTACTTTTCTTAAGTTGTTTGTCAGTTCAGCAGTTTCAAAAATGCTCCAAAGAAATGTGAAAGGACTTTTTGTTACAGCACTTAAGAAAAACACAAATCAGCCCCCCTCTGCTCCCGCACAGAAATGCTGCACAGTATAAAACTTGAGAAATTTTGTAGGATGCTTGACAAAGCGTAGCCTTTTTACCTTGTTTCAGGATGCATATTTATTACAAGTACTCTGGTTAAATATTGAAAAGTTATATGCTGTAGTTTTAGCAGTTTGCCTTTGTAATTTACGGAAGGTATTGCAAAAAATAAACTTTTGTTTCATTTTGCATCTCTGTTGTTGCTTTCTGGCACTCTCTGCAACCCTGGGTTGAACTCTCTACAAACAACAGCTATTTTCTTGGGTAACTGGAGACGTTCTATGTCTCCATGCACATGTAGGCGTGGATTTTCCTTTCCCCTGTAAATATAGAAGCATACTTTACACACTGTCCTGGACCATAATTTTTCCACTTAAATATCTTGGAGACTTTATTCTGTCAGGACACACGTCTCTTTCTTTTCAACATTGCATATTTCATAGTATGATTGTGCTGTATTTTATTTAACTAGCTCCTCACCGAGGGGCATTTAAGCAGCTCCCAGTATTTTACGGCCCTCACGATGATGCAATGAATGTCCGTGCAAGTGTGTGAGGGCTGTTCGGATCACTTTCAGATTGCCCATTTCACACTCGCTGACATCACGTGATACAGGAATGCAGAGAGAAAAAGCGTAGAGGAGAATCTGTGTCATCACAGTGAGTGAGAAGAAATAGCCTTTTTTTTTTTTTTTTTTTTTGCTGCATTGGTTAAGACTCATCAATCTGTTTCCTTACATAAACCCAAGACAGACTCCAAAGCTTTTAAGAATTAAACCCACCCATCTTAAGATAAACACATGATATACTCTGTGGGGAAAATGCTTAGTGAACACGTTCGAGCACAGCCCTTTGCAATATGACACACTGTGGCATGTCGGGTGCTAACAGCAGCAGAAACACTATCCAGCAAAGGGGGAGGAGGGTGGGTGACCAGACTGCAGGGCTGAGAGTGAGCTGGGAAAAGCCACAGACCCAGGCACTCGCTACAGTGATTTCTGTGCACCCACTCGGGGCAGAGGACTGCCAAGTGTCCTGGGTGTGTGTGGCATATTTGTGAAAGGACAAGAGCTCAGCTATGATGGTCACCATAAGAGGTGAGCCATAGGAGCTGGTTGAGGGAGCAATCAGCGTGGGTTCCAGCAGATGGAAAGGCTCCCCTGAGGAGTAAATCCCCGAGACGGAGGTGAGCGAAAGGAAGGGAAGGAGACATTCCTGCACGTCAGGAAGACGTGACCTGAGAGCTGTATCCTTGCTCTCACCTCCCCCTCCCCCTCCCATGCTTTGGAATGTGCACTGCACTTACTTTCCCTGCTCCCAGAAGCTGCTCCAAGGACACAGCCTTGGGATGGAAATGTGGTAAGACTCTGAACTGGGTATGTGACAACCTTGTTAAGGCCTCCAGTGCATGTAAAGTAACTGAATGCAATAAGGCTTCTCTATCAACTTTTAAGACTTGGGTGGATGCAGAATCGGGTCTTGCAGCTGCCCAGGACAAGCCTCAAGCAATTTCCCTTGCTTTTTGAACTCACCACCTACCAATCTAGAGTGATCTGCCTTTTTTCCCTTGGTCTCCCCCTGCCTTCCTTGAGTGGGCACCAGTTTCAGATTAGACCCAGAAAGCTCCCCAAGAGGTTGTGATGCAACACATCCTGTCTTGAGGGGCTAGAAAATGTGTTTTAAGAAATCACACAGTCCAACAGAAAGTTTATTTGGGTTTCCTTGTTCTTAAGCTTCACAGTTCCTGGGGTTGGATTAACATGGAGATAATCACATTTGATTTGGTGTTGGAAGAGTCTAGAAGTACCCTCTGTACATGCTTCCTCCATGTGACACTTGCGATGGCAATGCTTTGCTCTTCTACCTCAGGATCAAGGGGGGGAAGGGAGCAGCCGCACTGTAAAACAGTGTCCACCTCTATTGCATTGCATCGCATTCCAGAGTGAGAGAACTAACCTAAAGCACACTTACTAATATAACTAGGGTTTACATTGGGGGATAGGTTTAAGATGGCAAGGGAAGAAAAAATACAGAGATTTGGAACTCAGCTTTTTATTTGGGTTCTAACTAGTTTTACAGATAAGAGCATCATGCTTCTGGCCGGAGCTAATTAAAGCAGCTGTAGGCATGGGAATTCAGTGCCTGTCCTAGTACTGCACTTGGCAATGGTCAACAGCACAAGCCAGTGTTCGGGAAAGAGAAGTTGCATTTAATACCCTTACAAACGACCACACAGCTATTTCCTAGAATGACAGAACATTAAAACTTTTCATTTTGATGGTCAGCTTAATAGGGGTTAGGGAAATAAGTGTTACAGAACAGAAAAACATTCCTCCCTTTTTATTGCCATACACTTTCAGTAATTTTCACAAAGACGTCCAGTTTACCCTTGCAGAATCCTGGACCTGGGAAGGGTTTTACCAAGTGGTAAGAATGCTGTCTGTGTATAGGCAAGAAAATTGAGACCCGTGGGCTGGGACTTGTCCCAGGCCACAGCAAAAACCCAAACTGGGACATCTTGAAGCCAAGTTTATTGTTCTCAATATTGTTCCATGCTGAGAATTCTCTTGGGAAACAGAGAATACAGGGTGTGGGATCTTTAGAAAATTGCGGTTCAGGCACTTGAGGGTACAGATTTAAACTTAAGCTAATAGGTCTTCTGGATTTTACTTTGTATTTAAGCAACTGATTGACATAGCCCCTCCAACCTGACTCCAGAAAGGCTAGATATCTTGGTTGTCTTGGATCGATACCAAACTTCAACCTCAGAGCTCGAAAGAACCAACAGCAAATGTAAACACCGTCTTGCCCTGACTGGGTGGCTTGGTTGGTTGGGCATTGTCCCACAAAAGGGTGGCGGCTGGATTCCTGGTCAGGCCACATGCCTGGGTTTCGGTCTGGCCTGTCCAGGCGTGTGTGGGACGTTTCTTTCTCACATGGATGTTTCTTTCTCACAGGGATGTTCCTCTTCCTCTCTCCCTCCCTCCCCCTCGCTCTGAAAATAAATAAAATCTTTTTTAAAAATGTAAACACCATCTTTCAAGTTTCTTGTAAATATTTTCCTTCTCTCTCTACTGAGCCTTTTTTTTTTTTTTTTTTTTGAAAATAAGAGGGATATAGCAGCTCCAAGTTGCCTTGTCAGGGCCTTAGCCCATTGCAGGGTCCATGCAACACCCTTACACACTAGGCTGCTGGAGCCTGTGATGTTCGCGTGGGTATTGGCCACAATCGCCTCTGCAGATCTGAGTTATCATTACCACTGTGTGTATTGGGGGCCTCTGAAAAGCGGTGGTATAAGGCTACACAACTTAGGGCTGTATGGTGTTTGCTAAACGTGTCCCCTGGAAAATAATCTATGAACTGTTAACCATAGCAGAAGTAACTCCATTTTTAACCTGCTCCATCCTTGCCCTTCGCTTTCTTAACTACGATAGCTCAGGCCTCATCGGGGGAGGTAACACAGACACACAGACGGTGCCAGCCCCAGCACTGTTTAGCGGTATCTGAGACTTTGCTCCCAGGTCCAGAGAGCCAGCTACTAGGGTGCAGGATGCGCAGAGGGGCGCACGCGCGGTGCAGGGTGTTGCTAATACAGCCCGGCACTCGCAGTTTTTCACAGGTAGCTCCCGGAACCCTGCGCTCCTTTGCACCCTTCGGTGGGATTTCTCTCCTCTTCCTGCGTCTTCACTCCAACAGTAAAGTCCCTCCGAGAAAAGCAACAGCGGACAATGCAGCCGCAGCAGAAGGAAGTTGTAGCGCGACGCCGAGGACGCGAGGGTCACGTCCGCTGGGACCGGAAGACCGAGGGCGCCGCGGTCGGCCGGAGCCGCCAGGTTTCCACGGGGCCGGAAGTGCTCCGCGTCGCCCGGGCTACGTGCGCTGACGCGGGCCGCTTGTCCTCGGCGTTCCGTTTCCAAGGCGACCCCGTGTTCTTCAAAGCCAGAACCCGGTGGCGGAGCTCAAGGCGGACCTCGGAGGGCGTCCTGCTTCTGCCAGGGGACCTTGCGCCGCAAGGTCCGCCCAGTCCCGGGTCTCCGAGGCCGCTGGAGAAGGCGGAGCTGCGGCATTTTCCTGAAGGGCCCTCGCCGGCTTTTCCCGGCCCGGCACAGCCCGCAAGAACGAACCCGGAGGGAGCTCGGGCGCTGCTCCGGATGTGCGAAACCTCTGCGGAGAAGAAGGGAGCGATTTGCATTTGAAAGGGGGAGCCCAAGTTTGGCGTTATGATTCAGGGCCGTGTCGAACCTCCTGTGAGCAGAATTCAGGAGTTTGAGTGGTCGAATCCCCTCGCCCCGGCCATAGGTGTGAAAGTAGAGATGAGCAAGAGAATTCGCGAAACGTCCCTCTGGTTTTTGGATTGTGGATGTTCTGGAGCCTGAATCAGGTGGGAACGAGTGACATTCTGCCCCGTGAAATGGGGAGCGACTTGGTGGGTGCTAATGGTCCATAAATAACTGTGCATTCGATTTGGATTGTATTTGAGTTGAGCCATGAGAGTTGAATTTCAAAAATAAATATAAGTCGAATTTTTTGTCATGAGTTTCAACCATTTACCCCATCAGCCAAGGATGGCAACCCAAATAGACACGCGTTTTAGTTCCTGAACTAGGACCTCCTGCTAAATAGTGGGGTGGCCCTGCGCACAAGGAGAATTAACCAGTACACCGGCAGTACTTTATTTAGGACCTGAGGGCTGGTTGCAAAGCTTGGGTACATCTTGCTCCCATACCTGCAAAAATAGTGTCAAACTTGAGTAGGAGACCATCATTTTGATGATTCAGGAGTTGTAAATGGATTGGCTTTAAGAGGATTAAAAAAAGGGGTTGGAGGATTTGGGAGATAATGTGGAGTAAGAATTAGGGGAAAAATATTTAATTCAGAGGTGTAATTCGACAAATGTCTTTAATTTCTGTCTTCCAGGTTCTCCGTATATGAGTGCACAGTCAATTTGTGGATTTAGTGTGGGTTACATGTGCACTTGGGCAGTTTCAGTTTGATGTTAATAGCATCCAGCACAGGGAAAAGACTTCTAAGCCTTTTCTTCCAAAGCCAGCCTCACAGGTGATTCTCCGTAGAAAGAAGAGCTGAGCCAGTCCCATTGGAGTCCCACCTGTCAGCACCGATACTGACTGGGACTGCTGCTTCCCTCTGTAAGTACCACAGAACCTGGACGACACACTCACTCACCTGAAACACGGGGTGGCAAGCCTGGTTTTCCAGGACGCCTCTGGATAGGTTAGAACAGGACTCTGGGTGGCTGTTAACGTCACTTTGCAAACCTGGTGCAAACGATTACACTTGACATTTATTTTCCTTTATGAATTCTCCTTTCTTCCTTCTGTTTTTACAGTGAACACTTATTACTTATCTAATCAGTGGGAAAGGAAGATAAACTTTATTTTTTAAACTATGCAATGGGCCCTGACTGGTGTAGCTCAGTGGATTGAGCATGGGCCTGCCAACCAAAGCATTGCCAGTTTGATTCCCAGTCAGGGCACATGCCTGGGTTGAGGGCCAGATCCCCAGTAGGAAGGGCGGGCACGTGAGAGGCAACCACACATTGATGTTTCTCTCTCTCTCTTTCTCCTTCCCTTCTCCTCTCTCTAAAAATAAATAAGTAAAATCTTAAAAAAAGATTATTGTTTATGAAATCTCATAGTTTAAAAAAACTATGGAATGGTTGACTTTTTAAAAACTATTCTGAATACAAAGGTGATTTCTTTGGGGAACTTATAATTAATTAAAACTTTTGTTATTGCTCTTAAGATCAGAATTCTGTTTCTTCTGGACCACTTTATTGGTTTTTCCGGTAATGCTAAGATATGGTTATCTCTTTTATTGCATAGGATTAACTCTTTTGATTTTTATCTTTACCATTTCAATTATCCTTCATAATTATGTTTTGGATTGAAGTCAGATCTTCCCTTGTGTGCTGAGAGAGAGAGAATGCCAAGGGAGAGAGGGCAAGATTTTCAGCCCACTCAGCTCTTTCTCAGCACGTTCATTTCTAACACAATTGAGTAGGTCACTTCTCTTCTGACTCTGCCCTTGACCCATTGTGGGTTCCCTCCCCTCTCCCTGGCGGGGCTGCTATTTCTTTGGTTGGTTGGGCATGACATGTTGGAGCTTTTAAGAAATATGAAAGAGGACATGTGAAGTCTAGGTTCGAAATACTAGTTCCCTTTACCTTCTTTCATTATAACTATTTCTTTCCTGGTTTGGGTCAGAATCCTAGAACATGAAGGGTCTTCGGGATCTTCTCATTCAACACCCTCAAGTCCTGGAGCTAACCAAAGTGATAGCTCGTGTTAAAAGAGCAGTAAAATAGCAGATACTCTGCTAAGTGATTTATAAGTATTATCTGACTAATCCCATAACCTCATCAGGTAGGTATTCATATGGGCCTCATTTATAGGGAAGGAAATTAAGTCATACATTGCTGAGGGTCAGGTGGTTAAGTAAGCGGCGGAGCTGCCACTCTGATGTGGGTGGGTGGTCCACCCAGTCTGTTTCCTGTGAACCACCACATTGCTGTCCTCATGCCAGGCTTTGAGGGTGACTTGAGTTTACAACCTAGCTTCATTCCTGCAAGTTTACGTTAGAAGTCATATCCGTAGCCTCTGGTTGGGAGAGCTGTATCCTTCAATGTTACCTGGTTTGATATGCGCAGCGGTCAAATCTGGTTCCACGTCTTTCTCCGGGCACACAGGTCAGACAGAGCACAACAAGATCCCAGCACACCAGCAGCAGACGGGCCGTGCCCTGCTAGTGGGTCTGAAGAGAGTGAAGAAGGCACTGAAGCCAAGGAGATCGTAGACTGCACGTCTCTTCCCAGCGAGAAACCAGCCCAATCGCAGAAGAAAGCAGCTGATGAAGGAAAACCACGGTCAAACAAAACACTCACTGTATTCTAGTTTCCACTTAAAGTACGTCTGTGACTTGAGAAGCTCTGCAGACTGAAGCACAGGCAGGTGCTGTATGTCTTTATAAGCCGGAGGAAATAAAGCAGGGTTCCGTTGGGTAGCCATCCTGCCTTCCGGTCCCATACACGGGTCACGGTGCACTCCTTGGAGTAGTTGTGCTCCTAGCTTTAAGCTAAATATTGGTGGTAGGTTCTTCCTGTTCCTGTCTGATTATATTTAATTAAAAAAAAATAGTTGCTGGTTTGTCCTGAAAGGCTTCAGGACGGTATCTTTTGGCTGGCAGGAAGGCCAGGGTGGTGCGGCAGGAGGCTGAGAGTGAGGACAGCCAGGCGGCATAGGCTCAGGCCCGGCCAGGAGCTGGGTGAGAGGCCCGCGGCTGCAGTGCAGCCATCAGCACGCCAAAGCACCAGAAACGGGAGGTAGCAGCAGAGAGGGGTGAGGTCAGGTTTGCATTTCTAAGAGTGAGTGAGTCCAGGACTTGGGGAGTAGGACCTCAGAGCAAGTGTTTAGCAGGAGTGTTCAAAATCCAAGAGCCTGAGACAGCGTGACAATGGCCTTCATTACTAGAACACAGACACCGGCTGGCTCCCACAGCATGATTTATCAACAGAGGACTTTCTGGCCAATCATGGCCAAGTGGGAAAAAAATGATGTTAAAGTGCATGTGTGGAAAAAATGGTCTGCAGATGGCTTTGGAAAGGCCGAGAGGCACTGCGGAGACAGACGGTAGAATCTGATACCTCCCTAGATGGATATATCTGTAAATTTACCTCCGTACATTATCCAGAGAACTTGCAAAGGGCAGCCATCCTGGCCTGGGCCCATTAGTGTTTCATAAATCCAGGCTAGAGTGATCAGTTCTAGAAAGTCACTTACCATTTGCCGTGGAGGGTGTTAAGGCTTGCTAACTCCTTGGCCAATTTGGACAATGGCAGATTGTGATGTAGGAGCCAGAGCTGGCCCAGCCCGGGGCTCGCAGCCCCGAGGGGCAGGGGGCTTGCCAGCAGCTGCGGCAGTGCGGGGCTCCTACAGAGCCCACGCCGCTGTCTCCCCCCTTGGACCTGGGTCCTGGGGTGGGACCTAAGTCACAGTGCAAGTTCAGTGACTTAAGGGAGGAGGAGATTTAAAGGCTGCAGGGGAAGGGAAGCAGTACACTTGGGCCACAGTGAGCCTAGATACTGGAAATCAGAGCTTTTAAAAAGTTAAAAACAGTTACTCACAGTTATTAACCTTAGAACGTGGGCTCCTCGTAGGGCTCCTTGAGCCCTTTCGAACTTCTGCTGTAAATGTAACTTGAGATTCATTGGCTGATGTGGCAAGACTGTGAGCGGTTGATTTAGAATTTGATTTGGGGACAGGGATGCTGTGAGCCACAGTGAGGCGCTCTGAGACCTTGAGGACCCACCTGTTGTGTCCTGAGAGCAGGCTGACATGGCTAAGGGGGGGAAGGAGCCATCTGTCTGAGATTTAAGGGACAGGAGGAAGACTCAGCAAACACACTTTCCCCTTAGCAGAGCTGTGTCGTGCCCCATGTGGAGTCTGTTTCAGTCAGGCCGGTCTCCTCACAGACTTGCTGCCTTCACGGTAAGAGTCAAGTTTAGTGTTGTGCCACTTTAGTACTTACAGAGTTCTTGTCACCAGTTTGATGGCACCGAGCTAGACACTAGGGATACTGAAGTGAATACTAGTGGTCCCTGCCCTCTGGGACAATACAGGGTCTTGTGACAGGTTCCATATTAGAGCCAGGGGCACAGTTCTGGAGGACGCAAATGAGGCGGATCTGTGGTTCTGCCACTGGGGGCGAAAATCAGGGAAGGCTGCCCAGAGGAGGTGGCATGCATCCTGTCTTTGAATGATGAGTGCAAATTTCGAGAGGAGTGGTAGAAAGGACAAAGCTGGCCCTCCATGTGTTGCTCTAAGGAGAAAGGGAGAAATTCCTTCCATAGAACATCGTAGGTGTTCTCTGGCTCCAAGAGGTTAGGGAGAACAGAAGACACCTTAGACAGGTAAGGGGACTGGAAAGTTCATTTGGGCCCAGGTATCGGAGCGTTTGGGGAGTTATTAAAAGGTGTTGAGTGCAGTGGTGACATAGCAAAGCTTATGCTGTGAAATGAACAGCACTAGAGGGTGGGCTGGACTGGTAGGAAAAGGAGCGGTGAAACCCAGTAAGGCCACTACCCCACCTGGATGACAGCGGACGAAGGCACGTGCCTTGGCAGCCGGAATGTGGAAGCAACGACATGAGGAACTGGTGATGTTTGTGAAGGAACTGGACTTAAACAGGAGAAGACGTAGACAGTGAGCGGAGCAGAGAACCCAGGAAGACACACAAGCTGGTGGGTGGGGGGAGCTACTGAGTTTGGTTTCAGACGGCCTGGCCAGTCCATGGGCGGTGCCCACGTCACACCCGTGGTGGGTGTGCCGGAGCGGAGACAACTGGAAAGCGGGCTGGTTTGGGGGGGAGTGGCGCATGGGAGCTGGAGGCCACGGGAGTGGAGGGGGCTGATCAGAAGGTGTGCGCAACCAGAGGGAAAGGGACAGAGACTGGCGAATACGAGCTTTGGGAGCGGGTGGCAGGAGCGGAGCCCACGAAGGGAAGGGGGAGTGAGGGAGGGCCCTGTCTGGAAGCCGAGGCGGGAGCAGGGGTTTCAGCCTCTCAGACGGCAGAGAGGCCGAAGGAGGTGCAGGCTGAGCAGACACCCATGGATTTGACAGTTGGCAAGTTACTGGCACTTGGTTTGCCACCAGCAAGGACCCTTGTTGGGCTCCGGAAAAGCCCAGGTGGAGGGCCACTATCCACGAGGCTTTTGCTGAGTTTCCCCCTGGAGGTGATGGCCGCTGGGCTGGAGAGGAAGGTACAGGTGCATCCCAGGGGAACGTGTGTCGAAACCCAGGGCAGGCCAGGCGCTGCCGGCCTTTGTCTGGAGAGACCACACAGTAGGTGTGCGGAACGACGTGCCCTCACCTCTCAAACCAACCCTTTCCGTGCAGAGCCACAGCAGGATGTGAATTGTACTTTTCCAGTTAGATTCCAAGCTGAGTCAAGACAGGCCAACAGGTCATGTCCCAAAAGATGGTGGGGACACCGTCCTTTTGCTCCCTAGTTCACAGTTCTTCCTGCGTGGAGAACCACATCTAGGTAGGGGGTCGTGGGGGAAAAGGTTTTCCTGGAAAGGAAGGGTTTTTGTGTGTGTGTGTCTGGTTTTTTTTTTCCCAAGCGGGAAAATCACCTTCCTGATTAGATGAAGCACGCACCTAATAGAACAGGGCCTGCCTTTCTGCAGGCTGGCCTAGAGCTTCTCTAGACTAGATTATGACCGTGACCTTGACTCGAGAACGGGGCCGGTGCCTCTCACTTCAGTCACCGTCCTTCCCCGCCCTCTTCACTTTTGTAAAAGTCTGTGGTCCCTGGACTAAAACAACTTAAGCTTTGAAAAATTGCAAGCCTTCAAGAGGGATGAAGTGCGTGCTGAGCTCCACTTAGTTTTGTTGTCATTAATCCTGCAGCTGCTTTGAAATGGACAGAATTTATGAGCCGGCTCCCCGGGCGGGCGGGACGCGAGCCTCGGTGTGTCCGTGTCCGTGCCTCGTGTCCGTGCCTCGCTGGACGAGGGTGCGCTTCCCAGCCAGCAGGCCTGCCCACCTCGGTCCCCCGTGGGGCCTCCCCAGCACCGGGGCCGGGGTCAGGCCGGAAGGCTGATTTCTCTCAATAAACAGCCTTCCGGTGAGGATTCAGTGAGAGGCTTCCGTGTGTGGAATTCTGTGAAGAGCGCTGGGGGAGCTACAGCGTAGGATACAGAAGGCACAGCCTTTGCCTTCAGAGAACTTGCACCCCGGTGCGGAAGGGGCGCTGCCCGCAGACGACTGTGACAGAAGGCACCATAAGGCAAGGACGTGCCAGGTCGTCGATTTAAATAGCTTTGGGGATGTTGGGTGCAATCACATCCGGCCACAGTGGCAAGGGACAGATTCAGGAGGAGGTAGTGTCACTGCAGAGGGCCCTTAAAAAACGAGCAGGGCGTGGGGGCGCTGAAGGGGTGGGCGTGTCGGTGAAGAGCGAGGCCTGGGCGAGGGCCTGGAGGCAGGAACGTGCAGCGTGTGTTTAGAGAACAGCCAGCAGCCTCGTCCAGGGTCCAGGCGAGGTCAGGACGGGGGAGGCGAACCTGGGAAGGAGAGACCTCAGTGGGTTTCAAATATAGGATTAGGCTGTTGTCGCTAATTTGGTAGGCAGGGAGCACTGTTGGACGTGTTCCAGAAGGGGGATGAATAAATCGGCGTGGTTTTGGGGAGGGTGCTCTGGCGGCGGTAGCCAGAAGGGAAGCTGCCTCCCTCACCTGGGTCTGAAACTCGGCTGGTGACGGGGCAGTGGGTGAGAACCTGAGGGTCTGAGTCCACTGTGGGCAGATACAGCTGTCTTTTACACCAGAAATCCCCCTTCTTGGACTCCCTCCTAAACACACCCCTATGAAATAGCACACGGATGAGGTTACTCTTGGCAGCGTTGTTTCTGACAGTGAAAGGTTGGAAACGGCCGAGTGCACCCGCGACCAGGCGGCGGGCGAGTGCACGCCGCGCCTGCGGGCACCTTTAGAAAGAGCACGGGGAGCTGCACAGACCAGTGGGGCAGGGTCTGCGGGGTTGGTCCCCAGGCCAATGAGAGCGGGCCGTGCGGTCTGGTGTGCACAGTACGCCTGTTTTTGTGGGAGCGGAGAGGGAGAGAAGCGAGAACGTGCTGACATTCACGTGACGAAACCCCGAAGGAGCCACGAGGAAGAAACAAACGTCACCTAGAGGGTGCTGGCGGTGAAGGCGGATGCGGGTGGGGGCGAGACCTCTCACCATTGACCTTTTGGTATATAATTCTAACTTTCGAGCCATGGGAATGTGTCACTTACTCAAAAATGATCATGAACCAAAAAGACTGTGAGGGAGGATTTGGGGAGGATTTGAGGGAAAGCGAGGCCCAGGCAGGAGCAGGAAGCTCCGGCCCGGAAGGCACCATTTTCAGAGACAAGTGGGTCAGGAGAGGAAGTGGGCCGGGAAGGGGCCCTGGGGGTCCAGGCCTTGATGTATTGGTTTGAACCGCACTAAAGAAATCCCGCCCCCTCCCTCCGCCCCCCCCCCGCCCCGGCCTGGTTTTGCTTGGTGCTGGAAACTTGGGACCAGAACGTGGGAGGACAGGGGGAGACTTGTAGCGTGGAGGAACCCTTCTGCAGAAGGCCAGAATGAGGGGGGGAAACGGGACCGGGAAGCACGCAGGCCACAGTCGAAGTTACAGGAGTTGTCAAAACTTCGGAGAGGGGAGGAGAGGGAGAAAAGGAAGACACTGAAAGAGAGACCTTCGGAGAATGGACACGTGGGTGGAAGGGAACAGAGGGCCCTGCAGGGAGTTAGCCGAGAATCAATCAGAGGAGGTTTGTAAAGGAGGACCGAGTTGGTGCAGCACCTTGAGGGCCCAAAGGAGAAGCCAGGCCGCGGAGGGTGTCGGGTGCTGCTGTGACCAGGCCCAGGTCAGTGGAGCAGGAGGCCCCTGGAGCCCTCGGGAGGACAGCCGCTGCGGGATGGTTGGAGCAGGAGGGGCCAGGTCCCGGGGCGAGGGGGAGTGGGCTGGACTGCAGTATGCTGCAGACCACACAGCGAGAGGGTGGGGGAAGCAGGAGGGCCGCTGGAGGAGGCGGGAAAGTCACGCGAAGATAATTTTGTAAGAGAAGGCGACCCAGGAAGATTTTAGGCAGCAAGGGAGGAACCAGCTAGAATGTGAGAAGGTTTTTTAAGATGCGGCCAGTGGATGCAGTGGCGTTCAGGAGTCAGTACCAGGAGGGACCAGGAGGACTCTGCAGAGCAGAGGGTGGAAAAGGCTGTTGGTTGGTGGCCTAGACTAAGGGACAGCAGAAGGGGAACTGCCGCCAGCTGACCTGGTGATAATGCTAATGCTCCCAGTGCCTTATCAGCTGAGGAAGGGCAGAGACTGGGTGGGGGGTGGGGGGTTGTCACCGAGTGCTGAACTGTGGGGAGTGTTCAGGAAGGAGAAGACAGTGAGGTGGACAAGCAGTTTCCTGGTATTTTGCTGATTATTAATGAAGCAATAAATTAGTCGGCCTGTTGTTACTGGGAACCTTCCAGGTATTCAGGGCTCTACTGCACGTGTTGCAAAGTGAGTTTGCATTTGAGAATGCAGCCCTTTCCAGTGGTTCTGTGAGCAGCTCTATGAAAAGTGTCCAAAGTAAGGACAGATATAATAAATGGCTTGAGAGGAATAGACCCTGGTAATAATAATAATAATAATAATAATAATAATAATAATAATAATAATAATAGTATTTTTCAAACTCACTTTATTCCTATGTGCCAGACACTATTTCATCTTCTTTCACGAAGTCATTAAATTACCCTTGCAACAGCCCCACGTGGGGGAAGGTACTGTCATTACCATTTTACAGGTGAACACACTGAGGCGCGGACAGGTCAAGTGACTTGTCAGGGGCACACGCTCAGGCAGTCGGGAGTGGCTAAGCTGGGACTTGTGCCGGGGAGGCCTGGCCCTGCGCCCCGTTCCGACGGCCGCTGTGCACGGGAACTTCTTCAGTCTCGGGGATGAGCTGCGATGACGGTGACAACCCACAAGGACATGGTGGCTGCGAGCAGATGCTGTCTGGCCTGGGCCAGACTAACCGACGTCAGTGGGGGGATCACGTCCCAAACTAAAGCCAAATGATTGGCAGACGATCTCTGGGCCTCTTTTGTGATTCATTAATGCGCCCTTATAGTTTCTGAAGCTCAGGCGGCCGGAGCGGGTGTTGCTGCAACCCAGATTCTGACCTCGGCAACGCTGCTGCTCTGTGGTGCAGAGAGAAGAGGGCGGTGCCCTCCGTGGGGGAGGGGAGGGGAGGACGATTACTTACCTTGGCACAGGCAGTGGGACTGGGAGGTGACTGGGAGTGAGGTCACCGATCTGTGAGCATCCTCGCTGGAGAGGCAGAAGGGCCTCCTGCATACACGCGGGTGCAGCGTTACTCCCCATGAAAGGGGGTGTTCTTGGCAGTAATGCAAAGCAAGGCCACCTCACCGTGTTACTGATATGGGTCCGTAGTACTTTCATCATCGTGAATTTTCTCATGGAGGACACGCCAGGAAAACATTTTCCCGAAGTGAGGTATTCTGTAAGCGTAGGAAGGGCTCTTCCACACAGGAAAAGGTTGGAACACATTTGTCTACAGCAGTGGTCTCCAAACTCGTGAGAATTAGCTTCCTTGTCACCAGAAATAATTTGAGCAAACACTCTCTGTATATGTGTATTTATTGTAAGTCGTGTACAATGGAACTAATATATGTGTAATATAAATATTCATAAAATATAAAACAAAAACATTACAGAAAAGATTTGATTTTTCCCCTATACCCTCATGGCACTTGGCACACCTGAAGAGGTGTGTGCACTCACTTTGGAGACCAGGGTGGATTCTGGGGAGGTGAAAGAGTGGTTTTTCCCGTTAGGGCTGACTTTCAAGCTTAATGAGCTGTTTTCAATCAAGATCCTAATTCAGTTTGCTTAAGCCCACTGGTCCCCGACTCCGAGGAACCAGAGTGGGGTGTGGTCTCGTGGAGACAAGGAACTCTGTAGGTACTTAGCCGCTGAGCTTGGAGGAAAAGTGTTCCTCCGGGGGACTCCACGAGCAGCCCGGGCCCTTGCGGGCGGGGAGGGCAGGGGTGTGCGCCTCAGAGCAGCCTTCTCTCCGCTTTCCACTCAGGGGCCAGTTCCCCTTTTCCCTTTCCTCAGACCCAGGGAGGCGCCCAACTCTGGTTCCCCTGCTCCTTACCGACACACCCCAAGGGCCGGCCCACCTGGTGGCAGGAGACAGCCTGCTCGATCAAAAGACTGGGTTTCCTACCTTACTGGCCTGGCCTGAGGTCCCCCGCAGGCGTGTGCTGCTTCATTCTCCTCAAGACTTGCAGAAACGCCCGGTCGCCCAACCGAGCAAATCTGCCTCCTCACCTTGGCCTCCAAGCCTCCGTTTTCCCTCTCCAGCTTGTACCTTCTGCCTCTCTCAGTTCAAACCCCCCTCGGTCGGACTGGTCACCTCGCTGCCTTCCTGACACTCCCACATGCCCCCACCCCACCTCACCAGTGTGTGTGTGTGCACATGGATGCACACGCACACACACACGCTTATCCTTGCTTATTCTGCTTCGATGGCCTCGGGCTGTGTTCTCCAACTGGAAAGCCCTCCCCGCCTCCCTCCGTCAGAACCCACCAACTCCTCGGGTGCGAGCGCGTCTCCCTCTGTGTGCAGAGGTGTCACTAGCTCAGTGTTTGCCCGAGTGTGGTTCCCAGACGGCCTGCATCGTGATCACCTGGAGTGCCTACTGTAAGTGTGAGCCCTTGACTCTCACTGTAGACCTGTGAGCCACAGCTGCCGGAAGCGGGGCCCAGGAATCCGCATCGTAGAGCTTCAGGGCTCTCCCAGACACGCTGTGTTCACCCTGTTGCAGCTCGTCGGGAGGACCCGCACATCAGGAACCCGGGAGGGCTGCGGGCAATGCAAGCCCTTCAGATGGTCCCTTCTGCCCCAGACTACACCCAGACCATGAAACCAGGCTCCACGGGCCACAGGGAGAGCAGCCGACAGGCTGGAGGCGAGAGAATCGGGCACGGGGGCGGGGCCCGCCTGGCCGGGGTGAAGGTGTCCTCCGGCCCGGGTGCTGCAGAGAGAACCGAGAGTGAGCTCCCACTGTGACTGTCCCTGGTGGCGTGGAGGAGAGAGCTCCTGGATGGAACGTTCCCTGCTGGCCTTTCTCTTGTCTCCGGGCCTTCCCTTCCCCATCAGGGGTCACTGGACACGAATTAGGCTGTCCGGGGAGGGGCTGTCCTGTAATCTGAACATTCCTCAGTCTGTTAGCTGGACAACTAGCAGCCCGAGGAAGTGCCGGAACACTGGCCTTCTGTTAGCAAACAAGGGGAGCCGGCCGCAGGTCCCGTCCAGCTCGGGTTCAGCACCCCCGTTGCCGTCTCGGGGAGGGGCCTCGCCGCTTTAGAAATTACGTTCTGTGTGCGCACGCGCGCGGGGCTAATTAGGATCACCAGCTCCTTTTGGATTGAAAATATCTCCAGATGGAAGTAATCGCATTCATAAGCTCTTGTGTTTACAGAATGCCTTTCTCAGAAAGCTCAACACATAGCACTCGGTGGCATAACCTGGTTTGTGCCTGGACTTTCTCCATGCGTTTTGTAAAAAGGCACCTTCTGTAATCACTGCTGTCATTTCACAGTTGGAGGGTGGAGAGACGTTGTGGGTTGAAAAGGTCCCGTGGCATTGGCGGAGGAATTGGGACTGGGACCCTCGGCTCCCACCCCTGTGCCAGTGGTTGTCAGAGCGCTCCAAGTAATGCTGGCACGGTGGACTGAGGAGCCCTTGTGGAGATAATTGAAGATGTTGACTCGAATCCCATTCCTCTAGAGATTCCAACTCAGTAGGCCTGAGGGTGGGGACCCACAAATCTGTCTTCTTCACAAGCCTTCCAGATCATTCTGATGCGCCACTATTTTGGGGAACCGGTACTGCAGACCATGGACAAACACACTGCCTGCAGGAATGTCTTCCACTGAAACGTGCTGCTTCAATGGTTTCTTCTTGCCATCCCGCCGGGGTCCTGCCTCGGCGGGTCTCAGGGTCCCCCAGGGAGGAATGGCTCGGCGGAGGAAAACAGACACCACGCAGAGTGCCGGAGGACAGCCGGGCTTTCGGGGCCCGACTGACTCTCCGAGAAGAAGCAGTCTTCATTTTTATAGGGAAGGTTACACAGCCTCAGGGGGAACAGGTGCATGGCGTGATCATCAAGGCGGAAAAAGTCAATACTGAAGTATCAGAAAAAGTACAGGACATTTCAGATATTAATCACGCTAAACAAAAGATTGTTTTGACCAGAGGGTCATCCATCAGATAGCCAATGAAGCTATTCGGGCACAAACTCTCAGGTGCCAATTAATAACTAGATGTCTATGAAGGGTCTCTATAGATTGATCTAAATTAAAAGGGTGCAAGAGGTGATTTAAAAGTCAGCTATTGTTCTTTGAGGTTAGATTGTCTAAGTTAGATAAATGGTCTTTTGCTTGGGATGTATGGGTCTTTTGACTTATACATCTTGGGGGGGGCATTTTTTGTATTCACTCCCACGTACTCAGATTATTATATTTAATTAAAACTCCTTCCTTCTTTACCCACCTGGCCCATCAATAAACACTTCTGTCCGGGGTATGGGAGGGGTAGTGGCTCTAATAAATCTTGAACTTCTCTAAGTGGTGACTCCTTAGGGGGCATTCCTAGCAACAGCTTCCTCCAGCGTTCTGGCAGCTGGTCCGCCCCTAGTTTAATTTTGGCCTTAACTTTCCAGGTGGGGGAGGTAGGCAGCATTAGGGTGGTTAGGGATTTCTATTCTGTGGTCAACAAGTCATTCCACACAGAATCATAGGAACTGTGCAAACTTTTAGTGGTAAAGTATCGGTATTCCAAAACCCCACCACCAGTTATTAGCAAAAGTAAGCATGCAAGGGAAGATAGACAAGAGATCTGGCCACAGTCACCTCTGCTGTGCAGATTCATCTCCTCTGTTCCAACTGTGTCAAGGGTCGGCTGGTGGTCGGCTCCTAACACCATCCACTTTCACTGCCAACCCAGAAGGGGAAGGTGACATCAGACAAGGGGAAACAGGAAGCCCCGGAAGCCCTGGTCCTGCTCTGCTGCACTCTGGGGGGATGGCCCGGCCTCTGCAGAGCCAACACACTTCCCTTTGCCACTGCAGCTGGTGATCAGGGCCCCGGGTCACACCTGCCGGGTGGGGGTCTTGTAGCCCTGTCCCAACGTCCAGGCCCTCCGCAGCCTCCTTGTCTCCATCCGGAGAGGTATGAATGTCCCTCCTGAGTCTGTCCCTGTGAGCTCTGAGTTGAGCCACGGGCAGGGTCCTGCTGGGGACACCTCTTCTTGCCAGTTGAAAGTCTTCTGAGTCCGTCTTGCTCTTCGCCGAGTAGCCAAGAAAATCAGGGTTAGCAATGAGGACATGGGCACGGTGGTGTGGGCATAGGAAGAGGCAGAATGGGTGGTAATTTAAAGCATTTTTTGTCAAACTGGTCTGCACATGGCAGCCCTCCAGAGAGCTTCAAGAACGAGCGCTGTTTGGGTCCCACCCCAGAGAGTTTCGTTTACGAGGCCTGGGTGCATGTGCTGATGGCGATTTTTAAACACCCCCCAGCTGGTCGTAACGTGTGGCCCAAAACCTCTGATGCAATGGGCTCTCTGTCACTTTAGTTTTTGGGAAATGGTGTGGAGCGCACGGCCCATGAGGCTTGAGGCCAAGCAAACTAGACAGAAGAAATAGTTCCCCACGTCCCCAGAGGGGAACCGTTGTGTGTCCGCTCCTCAGGAAGCTCTGGGCTTCGGCCGCCTTCGGGTGCCACCTCCAATGTGAAGGCCGCTGGGGACGTTCAGGTTCATGGACACTCCCGAGCCCCTGAGAGCCCGAGTGGCCCCCGTCTCTGTCCTCTCTACACAGCCCCTCTCTACTGTTTGGGCTGCGTGCTCAACTTGCAAAACCAGGTATGAGGCTTTCCTCTGCTGTGCCCTTAGCAGCGGGCTGTTGAAAATGTGGGAAATAGAAGGATATTTGGGAATTAAGGGGCTTTTCTTTCCTGCTCTTTACCTCTCACCAAAAACACCTGCTTTGCTTAGACTTTTTGAATTACCCAGAAAGTCCCTTTTGGCACAATTAGCTCCTCCCCTTACCACATGTGGGAACCAACTTGGGAAAAATTAAAACTGCCGTCAAGCAGGAGCCGCCTCTAAGGAAAACCCGGTGTAATTGACAGTTTCCGGTGACCCCTCCGGGTGCTCCCCACCCGCCCCAGCCCTGGATTCACGTGGCTACCACAGCAAACCCAAGGTCCTGCGCCTTCCTAAAGAATGAGCCCTTCTTGACAATTCATGTGTATGGGAAACCGAGAGCATAGTGAAGAGCCATCTTCAAATACTGCTTTGTTTTCCCAAGGGGCCCTTTTGTTTGCTTACCCACGGCTGTCCCTGGGCTGTGGGGGACTCTGTGGGCCTGCCATCTTCCTGGGCTGTGTCACTGGCAAAGAAGCTTATTTCAGCCTGCAGAAAGCAGAAAGAACCACGAATGAGCCAAAAGAAGTGCACACAGGAGGTGTCTGTGGATCACAAGTCTCGGAGCAAGACCTAACAGTTGCTTTGGGCAGCTAAGATCTGGGCCTAGAGAAGCTGAGGCCTTTATGAATGAGGCCTGGAACTACACAGTTGTTCTCTGCTCTCTGTGTAGGGGGGAAATATTCAAAAAGTAGACTCAAATGAAAATAAAAAAGGTTCGTCACAGTTACAGCCAGAGGGGAGAGGGTAGGGGGATGATGGGGAAAAGAAGGGGAAGGGTCGTCAAGGAACATGTATACAGGACCCACGGACAAAGCCAATGGGGGGAGGTGGGGCAGGGGAGGGTGCTGGGATGGGGAAATGGGGGCAACCGTCATTGAACAATAATACAAAGAAAAAAAAGGCTCGTATTTACCAGTTGTGGTCTGAGCTCGGTGAGCGACGCCCCCTGGGTGCCCAGAGCCGTCGCCGAGGTGGTCCGCACACCGGCTGTTTCCCCAGGCAGAGGGCGAGGAGACTGAGGCTGATGAGGTCGGACAAACGGAGGGGACGAGCTTCCAGCGATGCATCGGTGATCTGAACTCACGGGCTCTCGGGGCTTCCTCGCGCTGCCGCTCGCGTTCACTCTGAAGTTATGTTGTTTTATGGCCGGCCCCCTACTTTTGTCGTTGAGTATGACACCTTACAAGACGAGGAGGAGGAACACTTAATGACAGCAGTTCACCCGAGGCCCGTGAGAGCGCCGCACAGCGCGCGCAGCTTTAGAGGAGCGTTCTGTTCCTACGGGAACGCAGTTCTTGGAACTCGTTCGCGCCAGAAGGAGAACAAGGCTGGCCTGTTGGGCAGCTGAGTTGGGGATCCTCTGGGAATCAGAGTATTCAGATATGCGGGTGGGCCCGTCAGATTATCAGATGAAAAACAGAATCATGAAAGGTTTGCTGTTCCCTAGATTTTTCAGATATCGTCACATCCTTGAAAGGGGTCAGTTTCCAAAACTGAAAGCTCTCAGTAGAGGGCTGAGCGGTGAGTAAGAAACACGCGAGTCACGCCTTCCGCCTGCGAACAACCACGCATCCACGACTCACGTGGGAAACGGCAGGGAGGTGTTTAAATGTCCGGAGTTAAATGGAAGCGTTGACCCGAGTCCACAGGCCGTAAATCAGAGTCTAGTGATGTCATCCTGCAGCGTCTGCTCCTCCGGTCAAGGAACTAGTGGCCTGATGAACCACAGCAAATTTTATATTCAGAGTTATCAGGCGGCATGCCAGTGTTGTTTTGGGTGTTCATCCTAATCTTCAGAAGAGGGTAAACCTTTCATCTTAAAGCACGTTGTAACTATTGCAGAAGCTTTATATAAGGTAATTTTATACATACAAAGTTTAATTCAACTTGGGAATGAAAAGGTGGGGGCAAGGGGGGAAGTACTGATGGCGCACCTACTACGTGTTAGGTGATCTTCCGTGTAATTTGTGATCTAATCTCCACAGCGGCCCTCACCACTTCCTAGGTACACTTAACCTTGTTTTATCTGGAAGGAAATGCAGGCCCCTGGAGTTTGGCCGTAGAGCTAATAACTGTGAGAACCAGCTCTGAACTACCCACGTTCTCCTTGTACCTTGCTGTCTCTAGAAAGATAAACCTTAATGAAATACTATCTTAACTCTCATTTAAAAATTTGTATTCCCCATTTCGTTTTGGAAAACTTGAAAACCGGCCAGACATGAAAGAGAAAATAAAAGTCAGTTGTGATTTCACCCCCTGTAAATAACTGCTATGAACATTATATACGTGTGTGTGAAATGTTCATAGTCATTATAGGCATGTCAATATCATATTTTAAGTACTGTTTTATAACTTTTTAAACTTAGCACATTTTGAATGTATCCCCTTATTAGTCTGAGAAGAAAATGTGATTTTTTGCTGTCTGAAGCATTTCACTGGGTGATATGCCATACTTTATGTAACCTCCCCCTTTTATGGCGAGGACATATACAATGTTTTCCCTGTCCTCTTTCATTTTCAACTAAGGAGGAATAAACTAAATCACACAAAGCAAAGCAAAAATTTTCTTAGGCCTGAAGGAGAGGGAGCCAGAGGTAATAAAGTTTTATTTTGATTTTAGAAAATTTATGTGTACGGGTAAATGATCCCATCTTGTGAATGGCTGGAAGCTGCTTCTTCCGTTGGCTTGCTCCAAAGCCAGACCGCAGCGCGACATGTTAATGGGTCTGATGGACGGCAGCCCCTGGAATCCAGTGGGCGAGATGCGGGTTAACTGGTGTTTGTCTACAGCAAGGCGGGGGTTCAGGCCGACCACCGAGGTGGCTGGCCTCTGGAGGCCAGCTCGTTCAGTTCTGAGAATCAGTTTTGTGTCTGCAAAGCAAGGGGCCTCTCCCTGACTTTCCCTCGTCATTGCTCTTCTGGTAGAGCTTCCGTAGCCATCTGCAGGCTGACGCTAGCTCTGGCTGACGTGGAAATGGCACCTGGCAACGTCTTTGCTGGGGAGCGTGATAGAGCTTCGGACCTGGTCACTCTGTGAGGAAATGGCTCCCATCGGGCCACTGAGGGGAACCACAACCGGGCCGCCCAGGGTTGGCAGCGGGTTGGTGGGCTGACGGGGGCCCCGGCCGGTGGGCCTTGTTTGGGCCCAGGCCCGGTTCCCAGGGCCTGGGCAGCTCAGGCTTCTCAGAAGAGCAAGGGGTGGGACTGATTTCCACTGTAACCCCGACTTCCCTGAGATTCACCCAAGGGCCCTTCCCCAACCTGAACGAACCCAGCAGAGAACTCTGGCTGGGGCTGGAGGATGGGGGGTGACTGCTGCGTGACCTGGTGGGTGCCAGCACTTTCCTCCCCAGGCCTCCCCTCGTCCCTGGCCTCCGCCAGTGCTGGGAGGAGGTGGCCCTCGGAGGCTGCTCCAGGGCAAGGAGCCCTTGTGGCAACTAAACTTAAATCTTTAACAAATATACAAGGCTTTTAAAATGAAAAAAAAATCATGATATTTTGATACTGTCATTGTCCTCTAAGGTAGCCTAGCTAGTTGCATTTCCAAGTCCAAGGTTAAACTAACAAAAGGGTGTTTCCCTCGGAGGCAACTAATTTGACAAAGGCCCAAGGAACGCAAAACAAACATAAGAAGGAATGTCGAGTGTGTCCTGATTAAAGGGCTTAGGGCACTTGTGCTTATCACGTACTTGAATCATCTGTTGAAACTTGTGTTAGATTAACCTCCTCTCTCCTCACACAGGGCCCTGCTTGTGGCCTCAGGTACGTCCCATCACCAAAAATGAATCGAAATACCGGATTTCCTATCAGCGATTTTCAACCTGGGTGCCACAAGAATTTTTAAAACATGCACTACCTGACTATTTCATCAGGGACACTGCCCTCTTCTCCCTTAGATGGCCAAAGAAAAAAATGACACCAACACAACAATAGCTATGTGTTGTGAACGAATCAAAATTGTACCTGTTTTTTCCCCCCCAGATCAGCAATCATACATATTTTGTGTGCTGCCAAATTTTGGTAATTAGTTGATGTGTGCCACGAGATGAAAGATGTTGAAAGCTGCTGTCCCGTATCATAGACACAGCGCGTGGCGACCCAGCAGTACATGTGCCAACAGCCTGATTCCGAAGAACAGGCAGTGCAGACAGTTGAAAAATCCAAGGTCATTAACATCACACAGTGGAGACGTATCAGTGAAGGCTGCTGTGGAGGCAGGGGGTTCACTGGTCTGCTTTTCTGTCCCAGACATTTTTTTAAAAGCTGCAGTCACATCAGAATCAGTAAAACAGTAAATAATCAGTATTTCTCAATACAACAAAAAACACTTCAAATTTATGGAGTGCTTTTACTGTGTGCACTTGAATATATGTCCGTTTAATCCACGTTGAATAACCCTATGAAGTAGGCACCGTTATTTTACCTGATTGTAAAGGGGTGGAAACTGAAGCACAGAGACTTGCAGCTAATGCAGCCCAAGTTGTGCAGCTAACAGGCGGTAGAGCAGGGGTCTGGGACTCAGAAAATGTGTCCCCAGAGCCGGTACCACTCTGCACCGTGTCTTAGCTTCAAAACGTCCGATCACCAGAGAAGCTCCCCGAGCTCCTGAAGCTCCTGAAGTGCCTGGTGGTGCGGTGGTGTCTGGTCCCTGGAGTGCGAGGCACAGCTGGTCCTTTCCTTGCCGGTGGGTGTGGACTGGGTGTTTCCTCTCTCCCTGCTCCTTCCAAAGTGACACTCCTTTCATTTCAGTACAAATAATAACGGTGATAATGATATCTACCCTTCTCTGGGGCTTATCACATTCCCGGTGGTCTTCTAAACACTCCACATATATTCATTTAACCTTGACAGCTGTTTGTGACAAATACTGTTTTTGTCATCCCGTTTTATATTTGGAGACGTTAGTGACTTGCCTGGTGTCACGTAAATGGCTGAACTGGGACGGGAACCCAAGCAGTATGGCCCTGGGACACTTTAATACTGAACCTTAGCGTGGCTGAGATAAAGTTATGGTTTTGTTGTTGCTATGAAACCTGATGAAAACGAATAGCTTCCACTTGAGAACTTACTATGTACAGGATGCTGTCCCCAGTGTTTCCACGCACCATCTCGTTCAATCTTTCCCCAGCCCTCATCGATGGAGACTACATATTCTGAAGAAGGAGGTAGAATTACTTATTCCAGACTCACAGAACTGGGCTCCAGACTCCTCTCTCATGTAATTTCGTGATTAGATACATGTTGGCTCTCATTCAAGCAGCAATTCTGTGAGAGCTCCTAGAAAATGCACAGTGAATCACCGTCACTTGGGTACCTGACCTGTCATGTCTGTCTCCGGTCCAGGCCCATCCTGTCTGTGTTTCTCTGTGCACGGACGCCAGCCCCCAAGCTGCAGCGGCGAGATGTCTGGTGAGGCCCAGCACGTGGGGAGGCGGAAGAGGAGCCCTCGATGTTGTCATAGTTTCCCAGTCAGGGGAGGGAAGCCCATTGGCTGAGAGTTCGTCTGTCAGCGTGGACACATTGTCATGCCTGTGCTGGAAAGAGAAGAATGGGCACCATTTCATATAAAACCATTTACACGTGAATTTAGGCACAATAATTTCTCCCCAAATTAGTCGGAATACCCAAACCAATAAGATCATGATTCCCATTTCCTCTATTCCCTTAGAATCTCATCAGAACTCACCTGCAAAATGAGGAGCGCGCACATGTGCCGTGAATGTGACCTGCCACGTGTCTGTTGATGAGGACACCCTGTGACAAGCGGGGAAAACGCTGGCTCCTTCTCTCTCCTTCCTCCACTGTCAGCTCCCCAACCCTTCTCCCCTGGCTGGCAAGAGAGAATGTGTGTAGCAGCTAGAATGTTCTTGACCTACACTCGGAAGCGAGGTGCTGGGGTCCCCAGGGAAAGCCGGGTGACAAACTCCCTCTCCCGCAGCAGCCTTTTCCCCGGCAGTCCTGCAGCTCACTGTGGGAAGAGATCCAGAGGAACTGGGGCGGGGGGGCGGGGGGCCGCTGTCCCACCTTCAGCCGGCTTGACGAGATTGACGGGCACTAATGAGTTCAATGGTCTATTAGGAGGAATTTGGGGTTTTTGAAGACTGTAATTTAAACATTTTTAAAATGTTGATTCTTCTCTGCTTATAAAAGTAATCCATTTTGGTGTGCATTATTTTCCAGTCACAAATGAGAGAGAGGGAGAGAATATCATAGGGAAAGTTTTTAATCCTACTTTTTTTCACTCTTGTATTTCCCTGTGTCATTAAATAAACTTTTTTTTCAGTTTTCAGAAGTTATTTTGATGTTTTGATTATTGTTTACTCGAGCACAAATGTTTACTGAAGACTTCCTGATTCTGTGTTCTAGCCAATCATCTTGCTCCTTCTAAAAGTTCCCATGTGTACACCCACAGTATTTGTATCCCATCTACATATTTGAGTTTTTAAAAATAGTGCTTCATGGTTATAGCAAATTTAAACTATTTGTGAACATGTAAAATCTTGCTGAGAAGAAATTTGTGCTTGTGGAGTTGGGGGATTCTAAGGCCACTGTGTTCTTTTCTTGCATACCAAATTTTAACTTTATAGGAGAGCTGAATCTTCTCCTCATGTCATTCACTGAATTCCAGATGGATTAACATTTTTAACATCCAAACAGAAAAATACAAATTTGCCAGAAGAAAACATAGTACTTGAATTAAAAAGTATCCAAATTAAAAATTAGGCCCTGGCTGGTGTGGCTCAGTGGAATGAGTGCTGGCCTGTGAACCAAAGGGTCGCCGGTTCAATTCCCAGTCAGGGCACATGCCTGGGTTGCATGCAGGCCAGGTCCGCAGTAGGGGCACATGAGAGACAAGCACACATTGATGTTTCTGTCCCTCTCCCCTTCCCCTCTCTCTAAAAACAAATAAATAAAGTATTTTTAGAAAAATAAAAAGAAATAAAAATTAGAGGAAAGAACTCTCTGAGCACACAAAGGTATACCAGAAAAAAAGGACTTGATAAAGTTAATTATAAAAAGATCTAAAACTTGTGCCTGTCACAAAAGACCATAAATGGTCCACTCAGACCACTCACTCAAGATGAACAGATAACCTGAATAGGCCCTTAATTATTAAAACAAAAATTAGGAAAAGAATTTGCAGTTAACCTTCTGTGGAAGAAATCTCCAAGCCCATGTGGTTTCACTGAGTAATTCCACCTGACATTCAAAGAAGGCTTAGCACCTATCCTGCATCATCTTTTCCAGAAAACTGAAGAAGAGGGAACACTACCCAATTCACTTTATGAGGCCAGCATTACCCCGATACCAGACTGGGCAAAGACATTACAAGAAAAAAACAAAACAAAAACAACTATAGACCAGTATCCATCATGCACACTGATGTAAAAAATCCTCAACAAAATATGTAGCAATATATTACATAAAAAAAATAATACACCAGGATCAAGAGAGGTTTTTTCCCTTGAGATGTCAGGCTGTTTCAGTATTCAAACCTGAATCAATGTACTCTATCATATTAACAATCTAAAGAGGAAAAGCACATAATCTTATCTGTTGCAGAAAAAGGAAAAAGCATGCATCCATTCATGAATTAAGGGAACTTCCTCAATCTGATAAAAAGCCTGTGCAAAAACCCTACAGCTAACATCATGCCTGATGGTGAAAGACTGTTTTCCTCTTAAGCTCAGGAGCAAGGCGAGGATGTCTATTCTCGCTGCCCTTAATGAACACAGCACTGGAAGTCCTAGCCAGTGCAGTGGGCGAGAAGATGCACGGCCAACGGGGGTGTCTAACCCTTTGGTGTCTCTGGGACACACTGGAAGAACAGTTGTCTTGGGCCTCACATTAAATATGCAAAACTAATGAAAACTAATGACCAAAAAAAAAAGGTTTTCAGGAAATTTATGATTTTGTGTTGGGCTGTATTCATAACCATCCTAGGCCGCATGCCCAAGGATTAGATATCCCTGAGCTGAAAAAATACAAATGATCCCATTGGCAGACATATGACTGTCTCTGTCAAAAATTCCAGGGAATCTACAAGACTCCTAGAACTGGTGAGTGAGTTCCAGTTTGATAAGACCTCAGGGTACAAGGTCAACACACAAAAAATCAGTCATAACTGGAAACCAAGGTTTTTAAAAAAAAGATACCACTTAAAATAGTCCTCTCCTCCCAAATGAAACACTTAGGTGTAAATCTAACTAAACGTATGCAGGGTCTGTGTGCCGAAAACTACACAACCCTGATCAAAGGCATCGGAGAAGATCTAAATACCTGCAGACACACTGTGTTCATGAATTGGAAGACTCAATACAAAGGCATTAGAGAAGATCTAAATACCTGCAGACACACTGTGTTCATGAACTGGAAGACTCAATATAGTAAAGTTGTCAACTCTTCCAAGATTGATCTATGGAATTAAAACATTTACAAAGTCCCAGCAGGAATGTTTGTAAATATAGACAAGCTGACTAAAATTTATAAAAGCAAAGAAACTAGAAGAGCTAAAACAATTTTGAAAAATAATGCAGTTGGAAGAATCATGCTACTTGATTTTAAAATTTACCAAAAAGCAGCAGTAATAGAGTTTGGTATCGGTAAAAGGTTAGGCAGAGATCCGAGTCCATGGAATACAATAGAGAGTCTAGAAACAGAACTGTGTGAATATGGCTAATTAATTTTTGATAAAAGTATCAAAGCATCTCAATGTGGGAAAAAATGATTTTGGGGCAATTGGTATCCACATAAAAAACAGTCTTGTACCATATACAAACATTAACTCAAAATGAATCATTGTCCTAAATATAAGGGAGCTAAAATTTGCATTTATTTTACAACAGAAAAATAGGTAGAGAAGAAAAGAAAGAAAAAAAGAAAGGAAGGAAGGAAGGAAAAAAAGAAAAGAAAAAAGATCAAGCATTGTATAAAGGGTACAAATGACCAATACTCATATGGAAAAGTTTTTATCATAATAATAATCAAGAAATGTAAAACAAATATACCAATTTTCTTCTACCCAACTGTCAAAATTTCAAAAAATATTAATATTTGAGATTGGTGAGATAAATTTATTTTTAAAAACTTTTTTTAAAGATCTTATTCATTTATTTTAGAGAGGGGAGGGAGGGAGAAAGAGAAAGAGAAACATCAATGTGCGGTTGCTGGGGGCCATGGCCTACAACTCAGGCATGTGCCCTGACTGGGAATCAAACCTGTGATGCTTTGGTTCGATGCTTTGGTTCGCAGCCCGCGCTCAATCCACTGAGCTACGCCAGCCAGGTGATGAGATAAATTTACAATACACCCTTCAATGCTGTGTGTGATAACCAATCCTTAACATAAGGCAAGTTTGGGGAAGATGATATAGTTCTCTTCAAAATTACTAATAAAAGAGTCTGTTCAGATTCCCTTTTTATCGAGGTTTAGAATTTAAACCACAGAGTGTTCTGTGCATACTTGCCCTCCCTTATGTCTGGCATATCATTGCTGCTGGTTCATCTCAGACTGATGCCGACTTTGAACTGTCCTCTTTTGAGAAAGAAAGGAAGTAAGATTTGTTGAATGCATACTAAATCCCGACACTGAGCTAGGTCCTATCCACACGGCACTTAATCCTCACAAATGCCGAGTGCAGTGGCTCTCGTTTGACAGGAGGGAGCCGGGTGTTCTGTAAAGAAACTTGCCTCAGTTCACTTGGTCCTGGAGGTCTGAGCCCAAGCCCGTGTGACTCTGAAGGCCACGTGCTTTCCCCCCCGGAGCCCTCCAACAAAGACAGCCTCATGGAGGGGCGAGAGCTAGGACCCTGACTGCCGTTCACCAGAGGTGGCTCGCAGCTGGGCCCTTTCTCACCAGGCTGACAGCGGGGACAGGATGGGCACAGAGATGCAGCCCACCCTGTCCCCGCCCGCCTAAAGCAGGCCCAGCAGAACACCGTCTCCTGTGTCATCACCATCCGGACTGGGAGGTTCTCCAGCATCTCTCCGCAATGCTCCTCTTAGGAGGGGCAGCTTCTCTCCCTGCCTGCTAGTGTATACGGACGTGTATTTTCTTAATCGATAATCACAAAAATAGTGATAATAACTACTATGTAGAATTCCTTCCAATTCCCTGGCATTGTATCATATATTTACATATACCGTTGGGTTGGCCAAAACGTTTATTTCATTTTTTTTCCATATGATGGCTCTAGTAGGACTTAGTTGTCTTTAACTTCATTTAAAACAATTTTGTTAGACTGTATTGTGACAGCTGTCATATCAGCATACATTTTAAAAACTTATCAAAATTGATGAATTTTTGTGCGGCCATTTTTATGCTGAAGATGGGAGAAAATACACAACATTTTCAATGTATTATGCTTTATTATCTCAAGAAAGGTAGAACTGCAACTGAAACACAAAATAAGATTTGTACAGTGTATGGAGAAGGTGCTGTTACTGATAGAACATATCAAAAGTGGTTTGCGAAGTTTCTTGGTACTACTGACACTGTGGCCAAATAATTCTTTGTGGGGCTGTCTCATGCATTGGAAGATGTTTAGCAGCACCCATGGCCTCTACCCACTAGAAGCAATAGTGGGAGATAACCGACGTACTCAAAATATTCCAGTCAATAAAGTATTGGTGAAAATGAAAAACGTGTCTTTTACACAGAATACTAAATGGACTTTTTGGCCAACCCAATGTATTTCATCCTTAAAACCCTATTTGGTGGGTGTTTTTATCTCCCACATTCAGGTGACGAAACTGAGACTCAAAGTTTGAGTATCTTGTTTAAAATTACCTACCTGGTAAGGGTGGTAAGATTTAAACCAAGATCTGTTCCATTTCAAAAATGCACTTTCTTTCACTATTAGGGATTCTGACTTTGGTGAATGAGAGAATACATATTGAGAATACAGCAGCCTCATTTTACATATGGGGCAACTGAGGAATGGTGTGTCAAGCTGACCTACCTCGGAAGAAGCAGACCTGGGGTTTGAACCTAGGTCTCTAACTCCAGGATGTACTACTCCCTGTAGGCAGTGTAGCTCATGCTCTGAAGGCAGACCACCTGGACTTACAGTCAGGCTGGAGCACTCAGCTGTCTGACCTGGGTGGACTCACTTCACCGCTCTCAGCCTCTGGCTATTCGCTAGTAGGATGACAGTACCTCCCCCAGAAGTGGGGTTTCTGAGATGTAAGGAGCTCACCTGTAGCACAGCACTGAGACCAGGGTCTGGCACATCTTAAATGCTCCGTGAACGCTGGCATGACAAAAACTACCTTTCTGAGGTGCAGAGAACACGGGGCAGCATGCAGGAAGAAGCTTCTGTGGCTGACTCCAACTGCGATGACTTTGTCTCAGGAGGAATGGGTAAGGAGAGTGCTTTACTGGAGTCAGCCCCGTCACCTGGACCTGCCTCTGTGGCTGACTGAGTTTGTGACCGTAGGTAAGTCCCTTAACCTCTTAAGCCTTGGTTTCTCCATAATTAGCATGCAGAAAACGGTATACCACATAGAGTGCTGTGAGTTTTAAACAAAATAATCTATATAACATGCACAGGGCAGTGCCTGGCAGAGCATATATGCTCAGTAAGTGTTAGTGAAACACCCTTCTGCCCCCTTCTTCTGCGGTGCAGGCCGCCTGTGGTTTCCAGGGCGACAGGCTGCAATATCTGAGGCAGGGATCACTGGCGGCCAGTGTCACCGTATGTTGTATGTTTGAGAATTAGACTCAGAACTTGGATCTCTGAGTAGTCCAGAGTATATTTGGTGCTTAGAAGGGAATAATAATAATGAAACTAAAAGAATAAAGCATGTAATTTCTGGGAAGAAATGCAAGATGCTTCCTCAAAACTGGAACAAAGTTCTACTGACTTTGTGTTTTAAAAGAGAAAGCATGAATAAATACATGAACGAGTAAATAGGAACATGCAGACTAGCTGCGGTGAACTACGTCCTCCAGCAGCCGGGAGACGCCTTTCCTGCCAGTGGTTCCCGGTTCCCCGCTGCTGGTTCAGGGTTTGGAAAGAACCCTGTGGGGAGGGGAAATTAGGAGGCTCTGCAATAACCCGATTCAGGCCCCAGGGGGTGGGAGGTTCTTTTGGAGACGAACTCTTCTCCCTGTGAGTGACAATGAGACCTAGATGTAGCGCCAAAACCCATCTAGGGGACGGGAAGAGTCTTTTGAAGGACTGCTGTCGCTGAACTGGAGTGAGTAAAGGCTTTTCTGTCTCTGAAACAAGCCCGTATCTCATTCCTCAAAAACTGCTGAGCAAAGCCCTAAGAGTAGCTGCCAAAGCCCAGATGTCAAAGAAAAAAAAAGAGAAGAAAAAGAAAAGCCAGTACGAGAATTGTCCTTTTTGCTTCAGCATCTCCCTGGGATAATCCATCCCAGATGTCCCGGAGCTCGGCTGGTTCTCTGATGGGGCTTGTGCTTTCTCCCCCACGTCCTCCGGAAACAGTGACAAATACTCACTGGCCTCGAGTTCCTGGCTCTCCAAGCCCCTGCAAAGAAGGGAAAGCATGACCGGCCCCTTGCAATAGGAGTTAACTCTAAGGTTAAATGATAGTTACAAGGGCCTCAAATAAGATTTTATTGTATAGAAATGGCACAGAAAAGCTCAGAACTGGAAGTAAACTTTGAGACTGTTCAGTCTCCGTTTTACCTAAATCACAAATGTGCTTCAGTTTTAATCATTTACACCCCAAGCTCCTTCTAAACACTAGGATACTAATACGTTGATGGTGCTGTCCTTTCAGGAAAGCAGACACTCGTGACCAGAGGACAGCTTAGTCTGCAGTGACACTTTAATGGAAATGGAAGCAAAGACCACAAGTAATACATTGTGAGTGTGGAAGTGTGGGCGGAGACTGTGTGTACACCGGGGGCAGGGTGCTAGGTCTCCCAAGAAAAGCAGGCCGTGGGCAGGTGGAAAAGAAGCCAGAGGGGGAGGGCCTTTGAAGCGGCAGGAACGAAAGCACGGTGGCATTCGGATGCTTGATGTTTCCAAAGAAAAGCAAGTGTCCTTGAGTGGTTGCAGTTTGGATACATGAGTAGGAACATGCTGGGGATGAGTTTGGAAAGAAATTGGGGCCAAATTATGGAATGTTTTATGTCCCGTGCCAAGGAGTTAGAGTTTATTCATTCAGTAGCCAGAGGCAACTACCCAAGAGTTTTGAGTAAGATGTGACATGATCCATTATTGGCTTTACAACAACTCTGACAGCAACAAGGAAGATCGATGGGACCCAGGGAGACATTAGAAATAGGGAGTCCAGTTAGGAGGCAGGAGCAATGGTTCAAAGGAGAGATGCTGAGAGTTTCAATTATCTAAAGTCATATTAGAAGGAATGTGCAGAGGACGGACTGAGACACAATTTGGACTCTGTAGGGGCAAGACCTGGGAACCAATCAGAGGAGGTACGGAGGCAGGGGTCAAAGGTGGTTTTGAAGTTTCCAGCTTGGGTGGCTGGGTGAATGGCAATGCCATGAAGTGAAATAGTTTTGGCAAGAGGAGGTCACCTTGGAGATTTCTAGGGGGTCTGAGGAAGGTACTGATTTCCCTTTTGGATGTGTTAAGTACCCACAATACATCTGCTTGGTAATGTCTAAGAGGCTGTATGGACCCGGAGCTCAAGAGGATGGATTCTGAAGGTGAGGGAATGGATAAGAGCCTGCTGGGACATGGGTATGTGGGACGAGAAGGCTTGGGAAAGAACTCTGGAGGACACACACTTGTTTGGAGAGAATACGCATGCTGATGTGGAATCAAAACAGGGCTCAAATTTGAGCTTTTCTGCTTACAGTGAGACTTCCCATGTCTTCCTTTCTTCATCTACACATAACACTCCTTTTAAGTGTTTTCCTTCAAGTATGGCACATAGTAAACTTACACAAACTGTTAATTATTGTAAGTATTGTTTTTGTATTATCTAGGGACATGCAGCAGGAGGACCTGGGAAAAAATTTCAGAGAGTCTTTAGAGAATTAGGTGAGTCAGGGAAGGACAGAAAGGAACTCACAGGTGGAGAAGGTTTCTGAGGAGGCGTGGCCAATGTCATTGTCACAAAAGAATGAAGTGGCAGTTCAAAGAAGAGGAAACACAAGTGGTCACAAACACAAAACAGAATATCCGATCTCAATCAGAATTTTAAAACTCAAAGCATGAACTAGCACTTTTAACCTCTCCTATTTTTAGTAATGGAAAATCCAGGTAGCAGGAAGGAATCCAGTTTGGTCCAGGTGTGGGAGGTGAGCCCCTGGGGACCCTGGAATGACACGACCCTTCTGGTGGATTCTGGCAAAAGTTAATGGAATGTTAGCATGCATGCATGTGTCCTTTGATTCTGAAGCAGTACTTCCAGGAATCTGTTTTTCAAAGAACTTGCACAAACGTACGCACCCACACATCCCTTCCATGCAGACTGGTTTATAAAGCAATACCATAGAGAGACTCAAATGTCCTCCAGTAGAAACCCTGGTACATGCATTGTCCATACTGTAAGGTCCACGTTTGTGATAATATGAGGTGGTCATTCAAAAGCGTGAAGCGGCGCTTTGAAGAATCAAGGGAAGGCATCGCAGAGGTATTGTGAGGGGCAAAAAGGAGAAAAACTTCGTGATAGTGAACACTATTTATAGTACAACCCACGGATGTATGTAAATGTGTAGTTGGGGAAGGTGACAGTAATTATCTCTGGCACATGGGACTCTGAGGGACTTTCTACTTTCGTCATATATTTGTATTGTAGGACCTTTTAAAACAACAAGTACATATTTAATCTGTGATAAATATACTTTTTAAAAGTATGTATCAGATATCAAGAGATAGTCCATGCAGTGTTGAGAAAATGGTTTAGAGTCAGGTGCTTGGGTTTTGGTCCCAGCTCTGTTATTCGTTGTGTGACCTCGGACTCGTCACTTCACTCCTCAGTCTCCTCGTCTGTAAGATGGGCTAATAATACCTATTCACAGGGTCGTCGTGCGTAAATGAGCTAATGTAAGTGAGACTGCTCAGAAAGATGCCTACTGCGTGTTCATTGGAAACGGTGATGTGAGGAGAATGGTGACTAATAAGAAGCTAATTGGCAAGTAGAAAATCATCACGGATATCAGAGTGAGCTGTGCTGGCAGAGCAGGTTGTTGAGATTACTCTTTGTCCAGCCCCTGATTGAACACCTCCCCAACCCGGGAACTCACTCATGACCTGTCCAAGTGGCCCCTTCCCATACTTGGACAGCTCTGATTGTTAAAGAATACAGTCAAGGTCACAGACTTCAGAGTCAGACAGATCTTGTTGGAATCCAGACAGCACCCCTGTCTACGTGCCATCGGGCAACTTACCCTAAGCCTCAACTTTCTCTAGTGAGGACTCAAACAGTATCTGTAAACTGGCAACGTGGGGGAGAGTAAGTGAGATTGTGCCCGGAAAACACTGAGCATCACATCTGGTATGCAGTAGGTGCTCAATAAACAGTGGCTATTTTTACAGCTCCGGCTGGTCAGCCTTGCTTGCTGGAAGCAGAAAAGCAGGGGGCATCGACTTCTTCGTCCTTGTCCTTGTTAGCCATCCGGAGGCTGGCCGCACGCCCACAGGTGACTTTGATCTAACCTTTGCTGGGTTTGGAGTGGTGGACGGCAACGGGGGCCTGGAAAACCGTCCTTTCTCTTCGCAGGCGGGGCCAGAGGGACGGTAGGTGTCCCGTAGGCACTGCCCCCGGTGCCCGTGGCTCTACGATTTGCCGCCTCTTGGTCACGTGAGCAAGTGGAACAGCCTATTCTGAGACAGGGGGCTGCGGGGCGAGAGCCACAGAAAAGTGGGGTGGAGGCGGAGGATTTGGGGTGACGGTTTCTGGAGAAAGCTGCAGCGGGCAGGCGGAGAAGAGAGCAAATGCTCGCTGAGCCTTGTGTCGGCCCGACCGGCACTGGCCGAGACCTCACACTGATGACGCGTTTTCGCTCCATACGCTCGGTGGTTTCCAGGGTGCTGTGTTTGTGTTCTTTCCCTGTCGTTTATTAGCAAATGTTTCCACTGTGCCTCCACAGAATTAAAGGAAAAATACCGGGGCAAGCCGTGGTGTGCGAACGGGTGGGAGGCGCAATCTGCTCCAGCATCCGGGCGCAGGGGGCGGCGGCTTTTCCCAGTCAGGCTTTGAGGAGTAAGCAGAGGGATTTGGGTAGACAGAGGAAACCTTAGGAGCCTCTAGTTCCCCCAGCTTAGGGTCTCCCCGAAGGGGAGCAGGCGGCCGGGCCGCGGAGAGCCCACTCAGGGCTCCTCGTCTCTAGCAGAGCAGCGGGGGGCGGAGGGGGGACCCTCCACGGCTGCGCTGCCAGGCCCCCCGAAATGGATTGACCGGAGGGTAGAGTGGAACAGGGCAAGGAGAGCAAATGCACGTCATCGCACCGTCCCACACTGTTGGTGGTTTCCCAGGGCGATGCTTGAAGTTCCAGAGCGAAGGGCTGGGCGCGGTGGAGCTTGATGTATCAGCCTTGTCTGCCGTGGGGTCTGGGTGGGGGAAAGCCGGACTGCTGCCATGGACTTGCTGTTCGGTTACAGCGAAGGCACACGGTCCCTGAGCCGAGGCCCCTCCTGTGGGAGCCCCAACCCTGCTCTGAAATAGCTCCGTGACCTTAAGCCTCTCAGACATGCTGAGCCTCAGTTTCCTCATCCTCGCTCATTCCTTCAGCAAACAGGTGGTGGGCACCCACCAAGTGCCCCGTGCAGTTGGAGCTGCAGGTGGTAGGAGAGAGAACTAAAACGTGGTCATTACTCTTCAGGAAACGGCCGAGGGTGACAGGCGGACAACGAAGAGATGAGGACAATGCAGAGCGTCAGTTCTGCAGTGGACGGCGTCTCAGGACAGCGAGAGCGGGGAGGAGACACAGCTGGTGAAAGACGCGGGAGACTTCAGAGACAGGGTTACAGACATGCTCCTCCCCGCGGGGCGAGGAACAGTTAATCCAGATGGAGAAGGGGCTCTCTGGGGAAGGTCCCAGAGGCACGACAGAGGACTGTGCGTCGAACAGAAGGCGAGTTCTTCCTGGCTGCCGTACCAGGCAGCGTTTCCGGGGGGTGGGGGGGGGATGCTGAGTCCCAGGGAGGGGGGCAGGAAGGCGCTGTGGCAGAAACCAGGTTACTGAGAACCGAATCCAGGTGTGCGGGCGGCACAGGTTCCTTTCCTGGAGGACTTCTCAGAAGCTTCGTAACACACCGAACTTCCCCATTGGCACGTTCAGAATAAATTCACTTTTAAAAAGTATATGTAGGAAGTGGTCGGTGGTTTACATTTTGACAAGTAAGACCTCGCACAGTCTCCAGAACCCAAGTGGAGAAACCAGCCAAGGTCTGGTTGTCTTTAAAGGGGTGCGTGCGGCACGTGCTTGCTCGGAAGGTACGAGAATACTCTCGTAGTCCGGTGAAGAGTTCGAGCCCGCTTCAGGACACCGTAGAGTGTTTCTGAACAACGACTGTCTCACCGACACACTGTGTCACCTGATTGTAGAAACGTGGCTTCAACATTTTTGCGATTCGTGGTAATTAAGAGCTCTCATTCTGGAGACAGACGGACCTGGGTTCAAACCCCAGCACCACCACGTTCTAGCTCTGTTAATCCCGAGCTCCTCGCCCAGAGAGGGAGGACGAGGAGTGGCTGTCTCCGAGCGTTGCTGAGAGGGGATGTGGTGTGTGTAGTTAGCGGAGTGCCTGGCTCCGCAGTAGTCGTGGAATACGTAAGAGCTAACAGCCACTTTTAGTTTCACTGACACCTGGGCTTTGACCTTGTTGCCTTCTAGTTCCACCCCTGGTGTGGGGAATGAAAAGCTACCAACCACTAAGCTGCTGTGCAAACATTCCAAAGTGAGCCAGAGCTCATCAGCTTCTAGAAACACAGTGCCATAGACAAGGCAGCCTGACACAACTATTTGAACCCAAAGAAGATCCTACAGACGCTGGGAGTGTGTCCTTTCAGTGACCTGACAATTTCAGGCAAGGGGAACCCCGCCCCCTGGTGGTGGACGTGGAGGAGGCCTGAGGCCCATGTCCAGCTGTGTCCCCAGCAGTGGAGGTCACACCAGATCTGTGCCCACCTCTGATTTCCCTAGACCCCTGGGCAGTTCATTTCATTTGGGCCCGTTCTCCACATTTGGAATCACATGATCTCTTGCTTTACTGAGAAGGGAGTTCAAGGGCAAGGTAGCATTCTGTACCTTAGCAGTAGACATGGAATGGATCAGAGTCTTCAGTGGGATATATCGTATGGAGAAGAAAACTTCAAGTTGTTCATAAACTTGGGCGTCTCATATTTCTGTGGAACAGGTTTTCCTTTAGTGAAATAAGAGGTGTGAAAACAATACTTTTTGCAGGCTTAAGGTCTAAGTAGGTTACTGAAGAACACTCAATAGAAACCATGTTTCTGGACCGGATTACTACTTCTAACTCCAGTCCAGTTCCCCCAGCACTCGGAGCTCAGGGCACAGAAATCTCGATGCTGGAGACAGGGCAGGCGGGTCCTCTTTTCAGTGTGAGTAAGAACGCTGGGCTCTGGATCGCGGTGCTCCTGGGAAGAAATCATCTGAAAATCAGGAACTATATAACAGGCCCTAAACTAGACGGGTTTGTTTGTTTGTTTGTTTGTGCTGTGATTAAAAGTAATCCAGGCAGAGAGCCTTGGCTTGCTATTTGAATCACGGAAGAGCTACCTGCTCTTTGGGGAGGAAAACAAAGACTCTAGTACCAGTTTTGGATGCCTTTTGGAAGAGCAAATATTTTAGGGCTCTAGTCACATGGTGAAGTAGTTGCCTGAGACTGAGTTCAGCCCTCTGGCTGTGTCAGGCAGTGATATGGTGCTGGAAGGAGGAAGAGAAGGCAAGAACCAAGAAAAGTGTGTTACTGGGAGACAGTCCGTCCGGAGCACTGGGGAGTCTCCCCCATCAGCCAAGATGGCAGCAGGGGGAGGTTCTTACGCTGACTGAGTGCAAAGGTAGAAATATCAAAGGGCAGGGCCCGAGTATGAAAAGTGAGCAAGGTAATTGGGTAGAAGAAAAAGCCCCCCCCACCCCCGCTTCTGGTACCAGATTGGGGGTGGGACCAGGGGGTGGGGCCAAGGCAGGCACATGTGCTGTAGAAGGCAAAATGTTGCAGGGGAAGGTGCTGGACCAAAGAGGCCTGTTAGTCTAGCCTGGGGAAAGAAGGGATTGCTTAGGAGAGGGACCCACCCCAAGTGTGCAGAAGTTTGGGGAGTTGATGAGTCATCTTGAGAAAGCACCGGGTCCATCCCAAGCCCGAGGTAATGTAATCCTGGGGGGAACAAAGAGGCTCTCTTGCTCATGACTGGAACCTGCATGGTGCACTCACCTGTACTCTCCGTGGGCCACCTGGCTTTAGCAGGCAGGTGGCCTGTGGCCTCCAGGAGGAAGCCTCTCTCTTTCTCTCTCTTCCACACCTGGTGATGCACTCACTGATGTGTTTATACACTCTCCCGAAAGTATGTGACCTTGGCCCTCGCAGCCATGTGGCCCGTGGCCATGCAGGCTCCACGCGCAGGCTCCAGGAGGGAACCTGGAATGCACAGCAGCCGGTAACAAGCTCAGCTACCTGGGTGGGGACTCCAACCAGTCAGGCACCATCTGCAGGCTCCAAAGGACTGAACCTTAGAATGGAGCAGGAACTCTGGACACTGGCTTTTGTCTTGGCCTTGCTGAGGACGGTAGGACTTCTGGCACGGCAGAGAGAGGAGGTGGGCTTTGAGACGGGAGTCCGCCATTCTCCCACACTGTGCAGCACGGAATCAACCATCTTTCCTTTTTCACCAGCACCTGCCTCACAAGGCTGGCTTCTGTAGAGGCAGGAAGCTGACCGCCGTTTTTCTGTTTGGTTGTAAGTGCGTTCACGGTTTTCTCTTTTCCTCCAGATCCTCTATTATCAGTAATGAGAAAACCTCTACACAAGATAGCAGACAATAAAGCCAGCCACACTGATAACAGAAGTTCTGAACCACAACACATATTCTAGCAACACCGATCTCGGTGGCAGATGGAAAGCAGGACTCGGGTCTCTAGGGAAAAAGGTCCACCTGGCAGCAGGACTGCAGGCCAGACAACCAGGAGCCGTGAATCAAGGTCCTGACCTCTACTTCGAGGTAATCTTTTTTTTTTTAAGACACATGCTTGGTTTAGGTTAGTTTGTTATGTCACTGTGATTCTATTCCTTTTTCTAAATCTAATTTCATTCCTTTCAGTTCTCTCTCTCTTTTTAGAGATTTTATTTATTTATTTTTAGAGAGGGAAGGGAGGGAGAAAGAGAGAGAGAAACATCAATGTGTGGTTGCTGGGGGCTGTGGCCCGCAACCGAGGCATGTGCCCTGACTGGGAATTGAACCTGCGATGCTTTGGTTCACAGCCCGCGCTCAGTCCACTGAGCTACGCCAGCCAGGGCTCTCTCTCTCTTTTTAAAAGACATTCAACAATACCTAAATAGTTTATTGGTGAATATTTGAATCTAGTATTTGGAAGTACTTTAAGGAAGACCTGTTTGAGATCCAACAGCTTTGTTTCATCTTCCTAAACATCTGCCCTGGTCTGAATGACTAAAGTCATATGGAGAGGAGTTGATTCTTAAAAATGGAGAAACTAGGGACAGGAGAGATTGCCTTGTTCAAGGTTAGGCTGCTAATTAAAAAGCAGACTTCCTGAATTACACATAATTACTGTTTCCACTCCACTGTGCTGCCCCCATGACATTGGATTAAAATGGCTTGTTTTGCACTAGCCAGTGTGGCTCAGTTGGTTGGAGTATTGTTCTGTAAACCGTAAAGGTCATGGGTTTGATTCCCGGGAAGGGCACATACCTGGGCTGTGGGTTCAATCCCAGTAGGGGTGCCTGCAAAAGGCAACCAGCCAATTATTTCTGCCACACTGATGTTTCTCTCCCTCTCTTTCCTTCCCTTCCCCTCTCTCTAAAATCAAAAAGCATGATCTTGGGTGAGGATTAAAAACAAAAAGTAACACAAAAGGGCTTGCTTTAGAAAAGGAATGCTCACTGACGTTGTTAAAAAAATAACAAAAAACAAAACTCTGAACAAGTGTATATCTAGAAAAAGAAATTAGCAATTTTGAATTATGTTCTTTACTTTTTTTGTGTGTATATTCAGGGATGAAGGAGAACTCAGACTCATTTGAGTTTACACTATAAAAAACTTGTATTTTCCCCTTTTCATCCTTTCTTTGTTACCTCCGCTGATTTCACAGAACTCAAAGACCCTGTGTCTCTGGGGATTCAAGTACCAAGTTCTTTCACTCAGTGCTTATCAAACCACATTTTGGTACTTTATTCCAGAAATTATTTCATTTCAGTTGTTTGTTCAGTCTGTAAAACCTATTCATGCCCAACATGTAGTAGTGAGTGGTGTTCTGTGATGGCAGAGGTACAACACGCCAATCAATCCACTGGCTGTCTCCTGGCACCGGCTGCTCCCCCTTAGCAAATTCCCAGAATGCTCTGGGCTTGGCACTCAAGACCCAGGTCTCCGGCTGTAGCCCTGGCTGGAAGTAGCTGTCTCCCTTGACGTTCTCTGCAGTGCTTAAGAACTGGTAACTCAGCACGTCACTGCTAACTTTAGCCCAGTCTAAAATCAACAAACGTAGCCTCAGAAGAGTTGTTTCCATTTTCACAGATCCAGTTGAAAATGAGTTTTTCACCAATGACTGTGATAAAAACAAAGTACCAGAAAGAAGTAGCCATTCCAACTCCATTTTGGGTGGCACTAAAATTTGAAAATTTTTACTATTTTGTAAGATCCCAAAGTCTTAAGATCTCCAAACTGGCAATCCTTCTTACATTCTTTTACATTAGCTAGTGGGCACTGAACATTTCACGGTGGATGAGGGTTAGCTATTTTCTTACAATCTCTGTGACAAGTCCGAAAAAACAAAACAAGCCCAAGCCTGCAATATCAATACAATAGCACAGAGTATAACATTTAAAATACAATTTTGTGCTGTAACCATGTTCTTGATTTGAACTTCGCTTTTAATATTTCTAGTTTATTGTCAGCTAATTGCTAACTGTTCATTTTCTGAGACTTTGATGTTTAAATGTTTTGTGAAATGGAGGTGATAATAAGTGGTACAGTTTTAATATCCTCCTATATGATAATAAGGTGGTACCTATGTTGGTCCAAAAAGTTTTAAAATTTACTATTTTGTGAAATCCCCAAGTTTTAAGACACTATATTAGAATGCACAGCAAAATATACCCTAATATAAAGTTGCATTCTTACTTGGAAAACTACAGATGAAAAACCAAGTTACTTTCCAAATCCATTCAATGGAAACTAGCAATCTGGATAGTCCAATCCAATATCTGATGTTTCTCACAAATCTGAGCCAATAGGGTCCTACACAACTCTTACATTCTTCTACATTAGCTAGCGGGCATTGAACATTTCACAGTGGATGAGGGTTAGCTATTTTCCTACAATCTCTGTGACAAGTCAGAAAAAACAAAACAAGCCCAAGCCCAGATCAGACTGTTCTATGCGTAGGCTTTAGTAGACACTGATGAGCAAGCGCTCAGAAGACACGTACGCTACTGTTCGCTAGGCTTAGGGAAGTCGTGCTTTTCTGTGTGGTGGGTCACTCCCCACTCTCCGGGAAAAGTCCATTTAATGCGAACTCGATAAAATTCCAGAGATAGGAGTGTCCTGTCCAGTCCCCAGAAGCAGCCAGAAACCCTGGGACAAAACGGCAGGAAGCAAGCCCAGCGAGGGGTCAAGCCTCAGGCACCACACCTCACTAGACTGGCTCTTTCTCGTGCAAGGATCGGGGACCATCATGTAATGATTTAAGTGAGTTCACATACCCTGACAACCTCTAGTTTAACCAATGAGGACTGCTACTGGTATCTACTATACTGATCAACAAACTGTTGATTTCAAAAAAAAAGTCTACTTCAGGCATTTGCTCCGATTATCAAAACCTTTGGTGGTGACCAAGATGTGGATGCCAGAAGCACCTGTAACAGTTGCCTGTGGCGTTTTTAACTACAGCACCTGTCACCTCATAGCACACATAAACTAATTACTGAAATTCTATGCCACGCCAAAAAATATATTTTTTGCCCATCTGACAAAAAATAGGTATAATTTTGACCCATTCACACCTGCTGCCATTTTTTTATCTGACACTGTAAGGGAAAAGAGGTCGGTGCCGCTGACCAATCATCAGGTACCGTTGACCAATCGTCAGGTACTGCATGTTTGACAAGTTCTGGTGGCACAGCGGTTGAAAATCACTAGCCGTCCACTCCCGGAGCAGGAAATCAGCATTAGAGCCGCCACCTGCCGCTGGGGGAGCGTGCAACTTGACACATGCATGAAACCCCTTACACATAACTGGGGAAAGAAAAAATACTGTGCAACTCGCCCAGTTTCTCAGGACCCCCAAGATTTTGTTTCAGGTGGGGACAAAGAGAAGGCAGTGGGGAGACAGGGAAGAAGGGCGGGAGCACCTGTTCTGAAACTCACCCCCTGCACCAGCTCAGGTGCTGGCGCTGCCCTTCCAGCAGCTGCAACTAACGCGGACGGGGCTACTTGGTAATGCACAGAAATGCCCAGGCTTCTTACAAAGCAATTGTTGCAACTTCAGAGCATCCTGCGCTGCCTGAGCAAGCGCGCCCCCTCGTGGCCTTTCATGGCAACCAGGACAAAGTTAAACCAGTCAGTTCTTCAAACAGAACGCATGTAAATATGAAATTCTTTATTAAATTAGTACCTGGATGTTAGGGCAATTGGGAAAGAATTAAACTCATTGGCTTCTGAATTCTAAATAGCTAAAGATAGATGCAACTAGAATGTCTTAAATAAGCAAAAATGTCAATTTTTCTTATTAGATTTATATTTTAAATTCTTCATAGGATTAACTTTAAAAAATACATTAGATTAAAATAAATTCAGAGCTACATAACTGAAATTATATATTGAGTAATGAGATGCTAAACAATAATCTGAAAGCGGAGGTTCTTTCATCTAGCACTTACTGAATGCCTATTATATGCTAGGCACTGTTCTGGGTACTGGACATACCAGTGAACAAAACTGCACTGTTTTAAATGTAAAGGGAACTTGTAGTCCTTGAGATGTTGACTGATTAAATACGTCCATGATGATGTTTTAATTTGTTCCGTTCTTGGTGATTATTTCAACAAAAAATATTTGGACTTTTAGATTCATTTCCTTTCTGAACATACACTACGCTCTCAAAAATCCCAGTCCGGCACCCCGAGGCTGCCTGGGGGACGTGCTGGGTACCGGGTGCTCTCCAGGGGCCCGACCCACACAGCTATGCGCATCTGTCTGGGAGCAGGGCTCACCGCCGTGCGGGGGGAGCCTTTCTCTGAGGCGCTTTGCTCCGATGCTCTCAAGCCACCCTCCCGGATGCTGTTTTGCAGCAGGGCACTGCAGATACAACCTCGGGCTGTGGTGAACGTCACTTCATGGCTCTCAGCCTTCACTGGTAGGGGCCACTTTTGGGGGGGGGCAGGAGTGGTCATGGTGACTGGCCTTCGGAGGTAAGGACCGGGGCTAGATGAGTCCTGCGATGGAATGAGTGTTTCCCCATAAAACTGTCCCACCCAAAAGGCCAATGGCGCCTTCCCACCTAGAGACTATAAGCTGGTGTCACCTGGTACAGAAACGTCTTAAAAAGGTTTTATTTTTTAAAAATATTTATTGATTTTAGAGAGAGGGAGGGGGAGGGGAGAGAAAGAGAAAGAGACAGATACATCAATGGGAGAGAGAAGTTAGCGATTGGCTGCCTCCCATATGCACCCCAACTAGGGATGGGACCTACAACCTAGGCATGTTGCTGGGCTGGGAACTGAACCAACCTCTTGGTGCATAGGACACGCTCCAACCAAGCCACACTGGCCAGGGCCAGAAACTTTATTTCAGGTACCTGTTTTTTTCTACTAGAAAACAAGCCAGATAATTTTAGTGATTATATTATTAAATCATCTACATGCTGCAAAATAAGTTCATGGCAGAGTACCCAAGAAATGCAAAAATGACTTCCTAACTGGCTTCCTGCACCTTCCTCTGGTCGGGAGACTCACAGGGCAACAGGAGGTGTCTACCAAGTACTCACTGCACTGAACACTTTTGAGAACAAGAAGAAAATCTGTAACTCTGACGACTTTTATATCTTGGTCATAGATTTCTTCAAAATAAATACTATTCAAAATTGCTTAGTGATCCCTAAGCTTCAGAAGCTTGTGAAGAAATCACCTAGAAAAGCAAGCACTTTGATGTAATTACATGTTATCATTTTCGTTTCTTTAAGTACCCTCTACCACAGTGGTTCTCAAACTTCAGCACGCATCAGAATCTCCAGGGGTGGGGCGGGCTCTTTCAGCGCCAGGCTGCTGGCCCACGGGCAGAGTCGCTGCCAAGCGTCTAGGTGATGCTGATGGTGTCGGTCTGGGTGCAACGCTGTAAGAATCACTGCTGTAAGATACATTCTCTACTGAGTCACGTCGTACACTTGAAACTAATATAATGCTACATGTCAATTATATCTCAATAAAAATGCCTCATATTTAAAAAGAGAAATAAAATGTGTATTTCCTAATTTAAAAGAAAGCCCTGACCAGTGTGGCTCAGTTGGTCGGCCACCGTCCCGCAAAGCAAGAGGTTGCTGGTTCTATTTTTCAGTCAGGGCACGTCCTTGAACTGCGGATTCGGTCCCTGGTCAGGGTGCACACGAGAGGCAACTGACCGATGTCTCTCTCACATCCGTGTTCCTCTCCCTCCTTTTCTCCCTCCTCTCCCCTCTCTAAAAATACATAAATAAAATCTTTTTTTTAAACAATGTATTTTGCATTATTCAAACTAATAAGCAATACCATGCCTTTGGTTTTTCTAACAGTAAATAAATAAAAGAACATTTCATATATGGCTCCATCAAATTTTAAATTTCCAGACTTCTGAAATGTCCTACTTAAATAGAACAAATACATAGAATTTATTCATCTTGGCTCATATAATCCCCAGGAGCCCAAAGACAGAACCACAGGACGGCCCGGAACGGGACAATCTGTGACTCTGTGACAAAACACGCGGTGACCTGGGGGCACAGGCGCCTGTCCCTCCCGGGCCCCGGCCCTTTGGGAGCCCAGCACGGAACCACGGAGAGCGAGCACATGACCCGCTGCGAACGCAGCACACGCCACAGTGCCGGGTCGTCCTCAAGGCTCGGACTCGGGGAGCTCCTCGTCAGGGCAGCAGTAGTACTCCACAAAACAGACCTGCCCGTCCTCGTTCCTGATCATGTACTGCAGCGAGAGGAACCCCCGGTCGTCCGTGCGGACAGACACCTTGCAGGACAGGACCAGCGCCTTTGTAGAGGGTTTCAGCAGCGAGATCTTGTACCTGCGGGAGCGCAGGGAAGCAGCGGTTATTTGGACGCACTTCCCGCAGTGCTCGTGGCTCCACGGAAAGGACATGAGCCAAGAGCTACCAGGTAGCAAATACACGGATAAAGTCTCATCCTTGTCCAAGTTGCTAATATTTTTCTTCATTAAAAAAAAAACTTATCCATCATAACCCCAAATCCTCAAGTAAACCCAGCATCCCACTATTAACTTTTAAAAATGCTACACTTTCATCAACAGATTGAAAGTTTTAAAAAGTTATTAAAAATCTGGTATTTAACCTCATCACCAATGGTAAGCTCTGCACTAAGAACTGACCTGTTGACCTGGGTCTGATTACAGTGGAATGATTCCATCAAATCAGAGTCTTTGGGATAGTCAAGGTGGGAGCTTCCTGCGTTCCCAAAAGTAGACAACCTACAGCAGAAAATGAGGAAGTCGTTTACTCATTCCAGCAATAAGAAGCCACATTAGAACCCAAATAAAGAGAGCACTTCTGTAAGAAACTCATTTTAGTGAGTGAAACAGGTATGTGAACAAATGTCGACAATTCACTGTAGCAATCGCCCTGACACAGACCCCACAGGGTGCTGTGGGGTACAGGGGAGCTACAACCAGTAAGCAGCGTTGAGAAACACCAGTCTCAGAGCATCCAGGTGTGTGCCTCGATTTCATTACCTTAACCCTGCTCTGATACTGGCCTCCCCTCATCCTCACATCAGAACTGTGCAGGGGAGAGCGAGCTGGAGTGACAGAAGACCCCGATGGGGGTCCTGTTCCCCACCCTCACTGCCACCCCAGGCAGCGACGGCTTCTCTGTGTCTCAGGCTGCTCCTCAGGCTGGCTTATAGCTTTCCTCACTACCGCCGTTTGCACGGGGCGAGCACGACAGAAGGCCCGGGTGCCGGCTTTCCCCCGGACCCAGCTTTTCTCTCTTCCAATGGAACCTTTTCTCTGGGTCCTCTTGTCCCCACCCAGCCATGACGATGGCCCCCAAATTTAAATTTCCGGTCTAGACCGATCTCCTGAGCTCTGTATCTATATATCCAACCACTTTCTGGCATCACCGGCACCTCAGATTTAACAAGCCCAGGAAAAAATCCCAACTCCCCTTTCCCTGCCACCAGGTCATTTCCCACAGTGGAGGCGAAAGGTACCCACGAGCCAGCCAGCCAGCCATGCTGCGGGACAGCCCTCAGTGGGGGTCCTCTGAGATGCTGCTAAAGTGCCAGAACTTTCATTCATATCACTGTTTAAGGGGGTGCCACTAATTTCCATTTTGGTTAACATTTTAACAGACCTTGAACCAAATTTTTAACTGCCTAATGCCACGGGAAGGGCCTTCAGTTCTTCTAAAGTAGATATATTAAAGAACACTTTACTCATTAATATTCTGAAATATTTCAAAAGAGAAGCAATATTTAAATCCTCTCTCTAAATTGATTCTAACCCCAAGAATCTTGCCATTTCCTAATTTGTGGGGTCAAAATATCAGGGGCAGCTTGCGAGCTGCCGATACTGGATTCCCGCTGAGCGCTGCCCTCCCTTGGGACGCTCACCTCCGCCGACCCTTGCTAAGTGCTCATATGTTGCTTCTCTAAGTATCTGTGTATGTATGCTATTTCAGTACTTAATGTCATGCAATTTTGTCTCTCTATGCTGTTTCACATACTTCCCCTTCCCCTTGATTTCAAGCTGCTCTTTCTCACAGTGCCAAACAGAGTAGATACGCACAGGGGAGACCATCAGTAGACACTCAGTGAATGAGCTGTGGATGGAAAACAGCTGCTTCCTGTTACATCCTGTACTAGCTCAAAAGGAAAGAAAAGAGGTACCGTATAATACGAACACTTTTTCTGAAGTTTAAGCCCAGTGTCCGTCATGCTGTAACTGGGTCTGTAACAGTTTAACTAGTACAGCAGTCAAGGACCCCTAGTTTATGAGTTAGGAGCCTGCGCTACTCCTCCAGAAACCAACACTACCTAACTATGAAGCTGTTAGCCAGTGAATTACTCTTCCTGGGTCTTAAGTGTCCTGATCGATAAAAGTGTGAGATATGAGTAAAAGCTCTCCAGAGTCCTGAAAATTCTAGGAACGTGGGCAATGACGAAAGCCGTGCATCCTCAGCAAATGCATAAATACAGAGATGGAGGGAGCCGAGTCGGCGACCAGCGCACTGCCTTCGGTACCTGAAGTAAGGCTTGTCAGGGGACATGGTGATCTGCAGGACCTCGCTGGTCATATCCAATTCGGAAAACGCTTCACGGAGCCCCTCTGACTGCAGAATAATTTTATTGACAACGTTGGTGCTGCAGAAATCGAAATCCAGAGTCTCCTCGGGCTCCTGAGTACTGATTTTACAGACCGTCACCACTCCTCCTTCCTCCAGAAAGAGCATCAGCGGGTAGCCGTAACCTTGGTAGCACATGCGCAGCGCCGTTAAATTCCCTGCAGTGGAAATACATCATACTTTGGACTTCGCTGTATAGCTCTGGGTTGGGCTTACCCTCAGATGATACATAAAACTCCCCAAGAATACTTGAATTCCGCCCAATTTCTAGCACATATGTATGTCTCCCTCTTTTCACAAGGGATCACATCTTCCCTGATGACGGCTTTACGTAGACAACTCCAAAACTAACTGCAAGAAAAGTGGGAACGAAATGTAACGTGACCCGGAAATCGTTTTCCGGCTTGCCAAAACACTTCAAGAAAAAACAACAACAAAAACCAAAAAACCCTTATCGATCATGCGTACACACAACGTGCAGGATGGAGGGGCTACGCGCCCGACGCTGCGGGTCGCTGAGCTGCTGCAGCGGGGGCGGCCCTTTCTTGGAGGCCCCGTCTGGGCGGCCGCGGATGGCTCTGACACTGCCTGCACTGTCGTGTCAGTGTACTCACGGGAAGGGTCCTTCGGGTCTTTCTTACTGGGAGACGTTCTTCACTTTTCCCCAAATTTTAGGATCGAGGGGGAGATAAAGGGGGAACGGTTAGTGGTGGTTAGGGTTTTAACACTGCAAACCACCAGACAGAGGGAGGAATGTGACAGGACACTCCAGCCCCCTCCCTCCCTGAAGGATGGAGAGACGGTGAGGGAGTGGGGGAGGCGGATGCTATTACGAAAAACCAGCTGCATTGGAAAATGTATAATTAGTACTAATGGAATTGTCCATATAATATTAAAATGTATTTTCTAGAGAATCATAACTAAAGTTTCCCTAGCTAATCTCATATTCCTTTCCTGTGAAATAATATTCTGGGAATTCCTTGTAGTTTTATACCCACAGCAACCAAATTCCTGATTTCTAAAACATCCTTAAGAAAATAAAATATATACATATTTTATAGGAAAGCATTTAGAAAAATAGACATAATTTATCCAAAAATAGAAAAGAAAATAATTTTTTGGATGCAGTAAACTAGGGGAGTTAGGAGAACTGGTTTCCCTTTCTCTCTACCACTACCTGTAATTATGGACCTGTTAGGAAAAAGAAGCAACCAAAACATATTTCCACAATGTTAAAGATATTTAAGACATGTTCAGTCTTCTTTTGGTCAGTTCAAATTTAAAAGCTTTGTAAGTTAAAAAGAGATGAATGTAAACACTTTTGCAAAAATAAAGGGAACCACAAGCACCTTTCAATACTGTATAAAGTCAGAATCCATGACTGTAACCATGGAAAAATGATTTTGCAATTCATTTTCTACACAAATGTTTCTATTACTTATACTCTAATAACTTTTCTTTTACTGATCACTCTGGAAAATGTTTTCATGTCATTATAATAATAAAATGGTTCACCTGGCACAGGATTTGATCCAAAAATAGATAAACAGTCTAAAAGGACAGTTAAATTAATTCGAAAAGTAACAGGCTCTTCCTGAACTTTAAACTCTTGAAATATTCCAGCCTGTAGAAAAAAGTAAACATGAAAAAAAAATAAGTATATTGAAGAATGAAACTTAACACAAAAGGTTCTAGATTTCATTTTGTATGTTAAAAAAAAACACATTATACTAACCCCATGAAAGTAATTTCTGATGGTCAATCAACACACCTTAAGCTTTTTCTACGCTCATCCATTAGAGTAACACTACTCAATAGTCGAGGGTGGAACAGGGATGTTGGTCTCATGCAAAGGCTTGCAAAGGGCCCTTCATCTAGTTTCTTGGACCTGCTGCCCTCCATGTGATTCTCCCGCCTCCTTTTGGGGCCATCCCTACAGCACAGGCCATTTGGAAAATAGCCAAACAGTGTGGTAATGCAAAAGTGATAGTTTCCCATTTCTTTTATCCCCGAGGTCATACTGTGCCCTTAGGTGTTAAAAAACATGCTGAATTATATATGAAATCTGAACCATACAGGTATGACTTTGTAGGAACAAAGAGATTACATTATAACCAATACAAGGAAAGTGTTTTTTAATAAGGGCAGTAGTGGTAAAGATCATATAACCTGCAAACAAATGTTCTGGGCTCTCACTGACTGTTGGCCAATCCCTTAAACCTTTCCTCAGTTTCCACATCTGTAAAATAGGAGTAATAACAGAGCCTACCTCCTGGCACTACTGTGAGAGTTAAATGAGTTAAACATATAAAACGCAAGAGTATCTGGACTCTTAATAAATCTTAGACATTATTATTCTTAACCATTATCTCTGTAAGAACAAAAAAAAATTACCTATTGTTTTCTAAGTCGAAGACCTTCGGAACTCACCCCCCTAGGTGAGAAGTACCCTCTGTCCCCGGCTTACGGGCGTCCCTTACGCACCTGGATAAAGGCGTTCGCTTGCACACACTTGGCGTTTTCCACTGTCACCTTGATTCCATTTTTGGTGGCGAAACACGTGGCATGGTCCCGGAAATGAATGGCCTTCAGGACCGTGGAGAGGTTCCTGACGTTGTCGAGGCTGGCCACCAAGCCGCAGTCACTCTGCTCGGGGGCCCGCTGGGGCACGAGCGGCATGGTCCCCGAGCGGCCGGCCCGCTCCCGTGGGCTCCGGGTACCTGGGCGGATGCACAGTGAGACCCCCGCCAGCGCCCGCGAGGCCGCGCGGCGACCGCGCCGGGGCGACGTGGGGGGCCTGGACGTGGCACCTGGCGGACCGGGGACGGAGCCCCACCTCTGCCACTTAACTGCAACTTCAGGGAGATAGCAGTTTCCTCGTCTTTAGTAAGACGACAGTGATACAGGACAAGCTGTGAACCGCGCTCACAGGTAACCAAGGAGGTAGCTCTCCTTGGGGCTGGTGTCGCCACGCCAAACTGGGCCCGGGTCGGAGCTGTCCCGCGCCCCCCACCCCGCCTCTTAAAGAACAAGGGGGCGGGCGCCGAGTCCTCAGAAGAGCCACCTTGAGTCCCGCCCCGGGGCGGCATCTGTTTACGGGTCCCGGGAGCCCAGGGCGCGGAAACCCTACCTTTGCCGTGGGATCTGGACGCCTAGGAACACTTCCCGGCCAGGTCACTGGGAAAGCGGACGGCAGCTCTCGGGGAAACGCGGAGCAAGCGGAACAGCTCCCGCCACTCTTTTCGGATCGGCGGCCCACCTCGGCCACCGTCACCACAGAGCTAGCCGACGCCTAGAGAGGCAAGCGTGCAGCGCCACCGAGACCGGAAGAAGGCTGGAGGAGGACAACAGAGACCGGAAACGGGAGCGAGCGGCGGCGCCGGAAGGAAGGCCCACGGTGGAGGCGGCCCAGCAAGATGGCGGCCACCAAGAGAAAACGGCGTGGGGACCTGGCGGTTCCAGCGAAGAGGCCAAAAAGGAACGAAAAAGGTGCCAGGCCGCCAGCTAAGCAGCGCGAGAAGGCAGAGGACGCAGAGGAAGAAGACAGAAACCGCATCCCAGGCCCGGTTTGCAAGGTACAGGGTGCTATCCCCGGGTTTCACCTGAGGCCGCTGCTGCTTGCGCCTCTCTTGGGATTATCTAATCACGGCTCCGCGGACTGCCGAGTTGCTCGGGTGATGGGGAGGCTGCTTTCCAGCTCTCGGCTAGACTGGTCACTGCGTTTACGTCTAATTTTCGTGCACGTGGCTGTCTCTAGGAGGCGGCCAGCCGAGCGACTGCGCGGGCTTCAGAGCTCTTACCTGGCTCACGGGAAATCGCCTTGCGGAGTGCTCAGTTCTAGTGTTTGGTTTTACAGTTACCCCCACACCACCCCCTTAAAGTTATTTTTAGCTGTTGAACATCGCCCTTAACAGTGGCTAGTTCCCATGTTCTGTCACAGTCCACTACTGTCAGTCAGGGATCCTGAAGCCTGTTACACGGTCCGTTAAAAAGGTACTGTCCTTGGAACTATGACTTGAACTTGTTTAATTTTTAACTCTCAAAGGATAACGGAAGCTAGAGTAGATGATTTGAGTTTTATTTGTGTTCACCAAACCTTTACAAGTGGGCATTCTACGAAGTTCGGTTTCCCCTGCTTTGGGATTGCAAAACTAGAACGTGACCTCTTTTCTTCATCCTGAATGTTGGAGTTTGGAAGGAAACTAAGGATTCATGTAAATTGATAGTCTTTATTCAAAAAAAGGTAAACACGAGTTCTTGGACCTAATTTTCATTCAGCTGAGAGCTTCCTAAGCTAGATGGAATACTATGGAGACGTGGAGTGCGTTTGAGTTAGTGATTTCTGCGTCCCCCCCAGCTTAACTTGATAGTGTAGCACGCAGTCAGCTATAACTGCATGACCCTGTGTGACGTGTTGGCAAACACGAGGAGGGGAGTAGCTCTGAGGAGTGAAAAATGAGTGTAAATTCTAGTCTTGCTATTAATTAACTGAGATTCCGAGCTCTTTTCTCATCTGCATAGTAAGAGGAAGGAAATACGAACTTTTGGTGAGGGATCTAGATTTCCAGTAAATGTTAGTGTTCTCACGCTTGCCTTAAGGACCTAGAAAGAAATAGTGTCAGTGATCTGACTCACGATATGGAAAATTCTACTGAAGTGCAGAAGATACAGATTACTTTTACCCGAGGATAATAGGGTAAGGGATCATGAAGCAATTACTTAGCCCTTGACTGGATCTCAGGGGAAGGGCAGAATTTCGATACTCAAAAATGAGAGTGGTATTTGCAACCGCCTCTGTTCTCTGACGCCAGCACCGCCTCTAGCTTCCGCACTCCAGCCGAAGGAGTAGGGGGTAAGTAAGTAAAGAGGTCTCTGTGCGGTGGTTCCCACAGAGCAAGCTGCCTGCCAATCAGCCTGTTGTAAAGCACCAAGGGAGCGAAGGGCTGCCAAAGCCGCTTGCAGGAGTGCACCCTCTACTGGAGGGGTGAAGAAACCTCATCATTCCAGGACTGGCACCGGGGCACTTTGGGAAATTAGATTGGATCAGAAGTCAACCGAATTTCTGGTTAGCAAACTTCCCTTCTAGTGTCTGGTGTGACAAATAGCTCAGGACTTCAGATCAGATCTGCACTTCCAGAGTGCAAGTGTTGGTGCTTTGCAGGAGGCAAGTGAGGCCTGCCTGGTTGGCCTTCACGAAGACACCAACCTGTGTGCTGTCCATGCCAGAGGTGTAGTAGTTATGCCAAAAGACACCCAGCTAGCACGCAACATACATGGAGAAAGTGCCTAAGAATCCATTATGATGGGAAACATTCTTAAAAAAATAAAATTCTCTTCTTCCTCATCTTGTTATTGGTAGTTTTGAACGTTGTTCTTTTTCCATGGGGTCAAAAGGTACCTAAGGATATGATTGCAAGTGGAAAATAGGGGACAGAAATCAGGTGTTGGCCATTTTTCCATTTTTGCTTCTGAGTGTTTTAATATATATGCAGGGATATGTAGTATTATGAACAAGTTCAGCAGTTTGACTTTATAACAGTATAAATAAACCTGTTAAATTTTTCTGGACAGTGCCAGCATTTGGACTTTTTTTAAACAAGTGAATTTCTTATTGATGTCAACTAAATGGTCTTTGTAGCATTTTTATCATGCAGTAGATTCCATGCATTCATTGTGCTTTTCTGAGTTGTCCTTCATACAAGTACGTTTTTCATGCTGTCTGCCTTCTGTGCTGTTCCTGTAAGTTTGCTGTTAAATACATTAAACTGTAAAAAGAAATGAGAGGGAACAATACAAGGGAGAGGGGAAAACTGATGAGAGGTGTTGAAGTTTGGGAAATTCTGAAAATTTAAAAAATAGAGCCAGATTGGTTAAAGTGTACTGTTGATTGGGATAATATGAGGTGAAAATATAAGTCTATTTTAGCATTCAGTGTTAAAGCTGTGTCATTTTGGACTTTGTTTTTCTGTTTAGAAAATCCTGGGAGTTAGGATGTGATTGGAGCTGCACTTTGAGTTTAAGCTGGTGCTACTCGTCATATCTATTGGAGGAGCTCCTGGCTGGGAGGCTGGGAAGGAGACCTGCAGTTGGTGCAGGTTATACACGGGTCTGAAGGAGGGCAGTGGGAATAGGAATGGATTAACAGTAGTTGCAGCGAGAAACTGACAGCATTTAGTAGTGCTTATGTGAGAGAACAGGGCAAATGGAAGAGTCAGGGCCTAGAGGACTGAAATGATGGTGATATCATCATAAAAATCAATAACAAGGATATTTACCAGATTTAAGGTTTAGTATTCTAGAGAATTTGAGGTTAGTAGGACTGGAGAGAGTTCTTTACCTTTTTGTAGAGCCGATGGTTGAAGCTATGGGCATGATTATGAGGGCTCTCCTGGAGAGAACAGAACTATAAGAAGCTGAGACAGAACCTTAGAGTCAGGAGGGGGAATTGGAGAGATTGAAGGAAAGAGAAACAAAAAGGGAAAGAAGCCAAAGAGTGTTTCTGGGTGGCAGTTGGGGTCAGTGAATGCTACTGACCGAATTAAAGGTTCAGGTGAGGGTGGTGTGGCTTGCTACTTGGAAGCTTTATCTTTAAACAAACAAGGTTCACTTTGCCATTTAAAATCTTCTGTTAACATTTTATTTTTTTCCAGGGCAGGTGGAAAAATAAGGAACGGATTCTCATCTTTTCTTCCAGAGGAATAAATTTCCGAACAAGACATTTAATGCAAGACTTAAGGATGTTGATGCCTCATTCCAAAGCAGGTGCCTTTATGTCCTCCTGTAAAATTGATGTTTCTAAACTTGCCTGTCTATATATTTCCACTTTCATACTTCAGTTTTCCAGTCTTGTGGGGTAAAGAACCACTGCTCTTCCTCAGAAGTGTGGTTTTTTTTGGTGCTAAGATTTGTCCTGTTAACATTTTGTCAGAAGTGCTTTGCAAGATTTATTAAGCGTTCTCTTCCTTAAACAGATGTCATAATTACTGAAACGTTCTTAAAGGTCCAGAAATGCCTTCATTATATGTTCTCAGAGGTCATGCATGGCTTATCTTTTCAATGATTCAGGACTGCCATGTATTGCTTTCCGCATTAAAAACACAAACAAAAACTGTTCTAATCTGAAAATTAATGGCCTTGGAGTAGGATTTCAGGAGGCTCAGTTGGGGCTCAGCCTCCTAAATGCCAGGCTAATCTTCTTAGTGGTGGGGGGGTCCCACCTGCAAAGTGATGGACGTCCAGCACCAAGTTTGCAGTGGGCGGTGCCCTCGTGGAGGCGGAGCTGTCTCTGAGCCTGTGCAGGGAGTGGCTTTGGTTCTCCCCCCCCAGGTAACAGCATCGCTCTTTAGATCGGTGTTCCGCAGACGCGGGCCTGCTGTCTATCTCAGGTCTCTGAAACTAATAAGAGGAATTTTAATTTTTGTCGGTTTTGTTTTTTCTTTTGTTAATCAAAAACAAATTTTTCGAGTTTCCTTTGGCAACTGTGACTCACAATTAAATTTTCATCACTACAAAGTTTAGTTTGAGTGTTTCTTAAACTGGAGTCCTAGAACATGGTATTCAGTTGTGAGGATTTTTCTACTTTCGAAAGGGATGCACCAAATACGTAAATTCTGAGGAAACACTGCTCAGGTCATTATAATTCTTCAGGATTATTTTTAACTGCATATTTTTACATTTAAAGAGAACCAAGATTTTTTTAAAGATGTCATGTGTTTTCAGATCTAATCATTTTGAATGTTAATAAAATCTCATTTAAACTGAAGATTTTAAAAGTAATTAGAAACTATGTGATTTGATTGAAGGTGCTTGGAAATCTTTTGTTTACTTGCTTTTTCTTTTTTTCTTTTTATAGATACTAAAATGGATCGTAAAGACAAGTTATTTGTGATTAATGAGGTAATTTTAGAAAGTAAAGTAAAATATTCTGGGAACACTATTTAGGAACAAAATATTATGGAACATGAAAGCTGCTTCCTTTAAAAAGTCAATTATCCAATGACTTTTTTTAAAAATGAAAGATTTTATTAAATCTTCACTAATCTGCCTTCTAAATTTCAGTAATACTCACTGCATCTTAATTTGGTGCTTCAGATTATATAGTTTCTTGATCATTCTTACATTTATCTTGTTTCAACAAGCATATTGATTGATGTTTCCTGAGGACAAGAACTCTGTCTCAGTCTTCTCATTATGTGTAACACGAACGTATACCGCTAAATGCACACTTGGGTACACATAAAAAATGATCAATTAACAGGTATAAAATAAAAAAATTCATTAAAAATATATTTAATCCCCACCTAAGGACATGCTTCTTGATTTTAGAGAGGGAGAGAGAGAAAGAGAGGAAGAAAAACAAATCAGTTGCCCCTTGTATGTGTGCTGACCAGGGACTAGACCTGCAGCCCAGGCATGTGCCCTGATGGGGGTCAGACTGGCGACCTTTTGGTTCACAGTCATCAAATATTTTTAAAAACCCACATTTTGCCAGTATCAAGTGATGCATGTGGTGCTTGCTTTTAAGGTATTACAAAGCAGTACTGAGGTTAAATTTTTCAGAGTGTTGAAGAGACTGACCTTACATTTTAAAGCAGATTTTTAAAAACTTGTAAGAATTTTTGAAATAATTTTTTTTTGGCTGTTAGACTTTGATTCACTAAGCACATATTTTGAACCGCTGCTATATCATGGCATTACTCTGTGTGCTGTGGAGACAGTGTTTTCCGGGACAACACGCCTGTCATGTGGAGCATACATTCTGCTGGGGGGGGGGGGGGCAGGCCAACAGCGAGTCCTGGAATTTCACGGGACTGCAGGAGAAGTAAAGCAGGGCGTGGGTTTCCAGCAACTGAGCTTGGGCTGGAAAACAGCGTAGTGTTGCTGTGTTTATTCTAAGAGCAGCAAGAAAAAAAACATTGTACCTACGAATTTTTTAAGTTGTCAGGTTTAGAGTTTAGAGTTTCTGAATACTACATCAGAAAGTTATGAATACCACAATAGTACATACTTTATTCCTGCATTGCTGTATATTTCTCAAGTGTGACTTTGTAAACCTTCAAGGTGCTGAAGTCTAATTCAAATTAAAGCACAGAAATGAGAGTATAAATGAGGAAGATACCCCTTAATTTTCTTGATCTTAAGCTTAAAAAAACGGAATAGTTAAAAATGAGAATAACTGCTATAAAGGATGTGTTTGATTCTGTAAGGACTGTGTTTTCCTAAGATTCGTGGGGCTGTTGATGGTGTGCTTCATCCCTGGGCGGTCTGTTTTCATCTCTGTCGTGAGTGCAGAGGACTGGGCGGAGAGGTCCCCGGCAGCCGCAGCCGGAGGTGGTGCTGGGCGCTTTCAAATGCGGGGCCCAAACGAGCAGGCAGAGAGTGCAGTCGGCCTCGGGCAGAACACCTCCGAGGAACGTGACAGTTTTCTTTCTGTGACCAAATACAGTTAGCGAGATTGAGACCTTTGTAGCTCATTAATCTACTTAAATACTTTTGGGAACACGTAGGTATTACTTTTATTGAGTTGCTTTAGATCTCATTACCTACTTCATTTTTCTATACTTTGCTCCATTTAGGTTTGTGAAATGAAAAACTGCAATAAATGTATCTATTTTGAAGCGAAGAAAAAACAAGATCTCTATATGTGGTGAGAGAAGGTTAAGATTTGGGTGGAACTTCTTTAAAGTGGGTTTATGTTCTGTACCTCTTGCAGATGCCTTTCAGCGTTTTTTTTTTTGGAGAAAGGCAGGGCCAGGGGATGAAGTAAACTCAGCGAAGCTGAAACCTTTAAGGAAAAATATACGAATGTTATGAACACATTATTGTGTGATTTAACTATAAAGAGGGAGTAAACATTTACTACATCCTAAATTCTAATTTATAGAAAAAGCTTCCTTTATATTTTTTTTTAGGCTTTCAAATTCACCTCATGGACCGTCTGCTAAATTTCTAGTTCAAAATAGTAAGTTGACTCAATTTAAAATTTTATGAGAAAATTGAAAATTTGGGGGATAACTGTGCCAAAATTATAACTTTTTTTTGTTGTTGTCTAATTTTCCTAGTTCATACCCTCGCTGAACTAAAGATGACTGGAAACTGTTTGAAAGGGTCTCGGCCCCTTCTGTCTTTCGACCCTGTAAGTTTCTCCTTTAGTGTAGGAAATGTAACTTTCTTCCTCTGCGTGGTTGTTTTTCGTGGATATAGTTGTATGCTTCAGTTTAGTTAACATAAAAAACAGTTTTAAACAAACCACTTTGCTATTGTCAAATAATATGTTCACTTTATTTTTATAGGCTTTTGATGAATTACCCCATTATGCTTTGTTAAAAGAACTCTTAATTCAGGTAAATATCTTAAAATATTTCTGGTAATATAGTATAAATGTGTGTCTTCCTTTGGACTTTTTCTTAACTCAGTAATCTAAAATTGAACCATGTTGGATCGTAGAATAGGAGCTAACGTATCTTTTTCTTTTTGACTAGATCTTCAGCACGCCGCGGTACCATCCCAGAAGCCAGCCCTTTGTGGACCACGTGTTTACGTTCACTGTCTTGGATAACAGGATATGGTTTCGAAACTTTCAGGTAAGCTTTAATGAATTTTTAGTTACACTTCAAAATAATTTAGGACAAACAGTGCCACTATATGTTTAGTTTTTGTAAAAAAAAAAAAAATGGAATTGTCTGAAGATCCATGAAGTAATTGAGTTCCAAATTTTGCTAGGTGCTGTAAAGTATATAGTGAAATGTAAGTTTCTCTTATGAGGTTCCAACCTGGGGCAGGGGTGGGTGGTTAAGACTTAGAAAAACATAATTCTGTAGAAGGCGTTTAATGAGAACTCTTAGATGAGTCACACAGTGACTCAGTCAGAAGGGGAGGTGGTTATGGAAATCTGGAAGAAGGAATTTGGCAGGATAATAATAATAAATCTGCAGAGGGGGGAGAGGTGGAAGAGAACATCAAGACAGACTTTCCGACAGCATATGAAGCACACCGGGCTCTTCCTGTGTTGTTATATTGGATGCCTTGCAGAGCGAGTTGAACACACTCCCTTCTTAACCTCTGAGGGCAGGCGTGCGGGAGTGAACAACAGTGTTAGCGTTCAAAGTTCAGAAGTTGCCTCAGTGGGTAGCCATTCAAAAGGCAATTTGACCCTGTACTGTACTTTTATATACCTTTAATTTCTTTTGAATTATGTTTATAAAGACGACTTATGGATTGATTAAATTTTTAAAGGGTTCCCTATAGTTGTGCTTCAATACATTTTGTTACAGTAGTTGCACTTTTGAAAATTTATTTTAACCGCAGGTTTTCAAGAATCCTGCATTATGAGAAGCAAGATATGAATTGTAACAAATTCAAGCTACTCAATTTTAAAAGGATGCACTGAAAAACCTTGGTATTTCCTCTGACAACTGCCTGTAACTAATCCATTTCAGGAAATACTGATGGTTTGGTACTTTCACTTCCATCTTAATTTTATTTTCAGTTTTTTTAGGCATATTTGAAATGAAGTTATAGCCATTATACCTTTTTGGTAGTATATCTAAACCAAAATGAAATACTTCTTTTTTATTAAAGATCATAGAAGAAGATGCTGCTCTTGTAGAAATAGGACCTCGCTTTGTCTTAAACCTCATAAAGATTTTCCAGGGAAGTTTTGGAGGACCAACTTTGTATGAGAACCCTCACTACCAGTCACCGAACATGGTAAGCTGTTTTTGTTGGTTAGCGGTGTACCGTGTCCCAGAACTCGTCTGGGCGAAAATCATTCTGTCAAGCAATTACTGTTCTGTTAACCGTGAAACTGAATTTTGGTTTTGCAGCATACAGTTTTGCAAATCACTTTTCTTTCTAATGGTTTGGGATTAAGAAAATCGGGTTCATAAGTTAATGTACTTGCCATGTATTAAATGTCTATTCGTACTTCAGAAGCATCTAATTTTTTTTTGTTTTGTTTCTAGCACCGGCGTATTGTAAGATCCATGACAGCTGCAAAATACAAAGAAAAACAGCAGGTTAAAGAGGTGCAGAAACTGAGAAAGAAAGAACCAAAGACGGTTCTTCCGCACGATCCCACTGCAGATGTTTTCATGACGCCTGCCGAGGAGAAGCCGGTAGAGATTCAGTGGGTGAAGCCAGAGCCAAAAGTCGATCTGAACGCAAGAAAGAAAAGGGTTTATAAAAGGCAGAGAAAAATGAAACAGAAGATGAACAGTCGGAATGCAAAATGAATCACTGGATAACTAAAGTTTTCAGTTATTTTATATTTATTTTATATGCAGTGTGTAAATAGTTTCATTATTCAGGACACACCTAATTAGTGTGGCATTTAAAAGGAAAAAAACTGAAAATCTTGTGGCTTTAGTGCTGTTTTTCTAAATAAAATATCGCCAGAACTCACCAATTTCTGTCTTTTCAAAGTTTATTTGGTATTACTAATAATAACTTAAAGGTGTAGTCCTGACCTCTTGGATGACAATTTTTGGTTGAGCAAAGCTGAAGTTTAAACAGATGTATTGGGTCATTATTTGTAAAACAAAGCATCAGGCACTTGGAGAGTGTAGACTTGGAGTGTAGAGTGCGGGCTGACTTGTAGGAAGGGAAGCATCTTCCTGAAGTTTGAGTCCCTGACTCACCAGTTAATGAGGCCTTGGAAAAGCCAACCTCTGATCTGGCTTTCTCACTTCCGAAAAGTAGAATAAAAAGTCTTCAAGTTTTGAGAATCAAATGAGTTATTACATGTGTTGAAAGCATTTTATTTTAGAAGCAATGGGTATACATTACTTATTAAATTGATAGTAAAACAAAGAAAAATGGGGTATTAGTCATAGGGTCCTAGAACATTTGAATTTCTCCCCTTATAAAAGTTACTTGAAGCAAAGAGAGCACTGGCTTCACCATCTTAGAGGGAGATTAGTAAGTGATAGAAGGAGAGTGGGTGCCAGTGGCCGTGAGCAGTTAGGTGGCTGCTGAGGAGATGGACAGATTATATGCATGTATGTATATATAACTATACATATATCTAAACTAATAAAATTGGGTCATGCATGTGGTGTTCTGTCATCCATTTACTTTTACACATTTCCCATGTCCATGTTCTATAATACGGTTAGTAATCGCACAGTATTATACTCCATACTCTAGCTATATAATCAGTGCTTTGTTGCATATTAAATAGTAATATCTTTTTTTTCTTACTATAGGTGCTTGCAGCAAACATTTCTATACATAAATTATTTTGTCCAACTCTTGGAATTTCCTCTAAGTGGAACTCAGGTCAGAGGTTGTGAATACTAAAACATTTTGGTTGTTCCCCTAAATAATATACCTCACCAGGGGTTAGAGCCTTCATTTCCTTGTACCCTTGTCAATGATGAAATGTCAATTGGATAGAAAAAAAAAAACAATTTTTCTTTTGGTTAGGGATTGGTTTTCTTTTGTGACTAATCTTTGTTTTGGGGTGGTGGTGATTTTTTTTACTAGTTTGTAAGAGCTCTTATATAGTAAGGTTATTCTAGGTATCTTTAGTTCACTTGCATTTTAATTTTGCCTTTATTTTAAATGTAGGCAGGATGAACAATTTTTCATTATATTTTATTTTCTCTTAATTTTTTGCTGAGAAAGTACATAATGGGTCTATCTTGAAACAGTCTAATGAGGCTACTTGAAATCTAAATGATGCAGGTAATTCAGGTCAGGTTCTGATATACTTGTATGTGGCCAAGGAAGGCCAAATCTGTTCAGCAGGGGAAAAAGCCATTATTTTAGGCAATTAAATCTGGCCTTGGATGCAAATAACTACATTCAGGATGTTAATTATAGGTTATAAACAACCTGAATCAACAAGTTGTAAGTTTGAAGGCAGTATTTTTTACTTAATCTATTTTGATGTGTGTGCTGTAGTTTTCATGGAATTTCTAAGTTAACTTTGATTATCAGTTCCCACATATATATTCCTGTTCCAAATTACTTCCCTTCCATTTATATAAATGAATGAGAATTCCTCATCTCCTACGTCCATGTTCATTTAGAAGCTAATGTGTTTAATAAGGATGTTTCTTTAGACTGAAATTTATACCCAGTGTGATTGTTAAATTTTCTAGGCAAAAATAGATCCCTTTTCCTCAGGAGAAAAAAAGGCAAGTGTCTCAGGTTATAAGCAAAACCAGATGTAGTTAAAGAAGAAGAAAGTCCTTTGTCACTTTCGTCCCCATGCCCCACCTCCCCATTTCCATTCTCAGATGAGGGAATGTTCACATTTTTCCCCTGCATTTAAACTTCTCAGTTACTATGCATTACCACTTTTCAAAACCTTCCATAGTATCCTCCTCTGGAAAACAGGCAAATGTATGAATTCCAAGTAGAGATTTGGGTGGACCGTGGTGTGTGGAGGAACTGGAGGTGTAGAGTTGGTTGGTTTTGATTGTGCAGGCAGCAGGATGTTCGGGACAAAGGGACACTTCTTAAACCTTGGGTACCCCAACGCTGTGCAACTGATGCGGCAGAGCCAGCCTTTCTCTGACCACACCTGGCTGACAGATAGAAGCGCCTAGCTGATGTGTGTAAACATTACACACCACAGTGAAACGTACTGGTGAGTCGATGTATTTTAATGACAGGATGCTATTTAGACACCTGATCAAATTATTTGGAACAGCTGTCAGATCTTCCATCCTGTAACAGTGTATCTGTGAGATCAAGGAAAATCTGTCATTAAACACTATGCCTTAACTGAATTCTTAACTGAAGCAAATTGGGAAGTGTAGGATGAGAGGCCTCCCCCTTCCGCCTCTCCTTCCCCCCAGGTGCCTTACCTTTGCTTTGCCTTTATCCTGAGCTCCGAGGGCCCTTCTGCCCCTGTAACCTGTTTCCTGAGCTTACGCAGCCTGGCTGCCTCACTTCTACTATCTCTGTAATTTTCTAAATAAGCATTCTCTTACAGTTTGAAAAAAAAGTGATGGGTGGATGGGTCAGCACAATTTCATCCATTCTTTAGTATGTTATATTAAAGTGTTGATATTTTCCTCTTAAATTGAGCCAATTTACTTGCTGTTACTCCTCATACATATTGGTCAGAATGGAAGATATTAGAGATCTCATTAAGTGGCAACTGTAGAGAACTGGAGAGTTAAAAAACTGGTGTTTTTTAATTGTTCAGTCCAACCGAATCCTGCTGGTGATTAGTTGTGCAGGCTCGAGCAAACCACTGGCCTGCTTTGGGCATGAGCTGCCTCCTATGTAAAAATGTGGTTCAGTTGAGAAACTACCAGAACCACAACAAGACGTTTTTCACTATTTTCTGCCACCTGTCAGCCTTCAGGACGGCTGACCAGTTGATGCCATTCCCACCGACCACCCTCTGTGCCCCTCATAATGACAAACACTGTGGCCCCGCCTCCCACCTGCAGCGGGCCCGCCCCTCCCGCCGCGGCCCCGCCTCCTGCCCGCGCGGAGGCCCCGCCCCCCGCTGGGCTTTTTCCGGCGGCGCGGAGTCCACCCTCCTCCCTTGCGGAGTAGCCGCCGCTGGCGCCGCCCCCTCCGCGCATCCGCGTGCCGCAGCCCGCACCGCCTGTCTCCGCCGCGCGCCTCCGCCGCCCCGCGCCGCCGCCGCCGCCGCCGCCGCCGCGCTCGCTGGCTGGCCCAGTGCGGGCGCCCGGCTCCTGCCACAGGCGAGGACCATCGGCGCCACCAGCACTTTGACCCGGGCCTGGGTCCCAGCTCCGCCCCGGGCCCCCGCCCCCAGCCTGGCGGGGCAATGAAGTGTCACTACGAGGTGCTGGGGGTGCGGCGCGATGCCAGCGAGGAGGAGCTCAGGAAGGCCTATCGGAAGCTGGCCCTGAAATGGCACCCGGGTAACTACTCTGCCACCGCCGGGGTCCCTCACAGCCCCCGGCCTCGCGACCTTGTTCACCCCTCTTCCCGGAGGAGCTCCAGGAACCGGGCTGTGCCTCGACTTACCGGCCCTGGAGCTTCCCTTGCCCAGGAAACTGTGCCTGAGACCCCGTCCGGCCCAGTCCCTGGCCAGGTGGCCCCTGTGTGTTCCTCCCAAAGCGCGCCCTCTCCTCCCTGCCCGTCGCTGGGCGCAGCCCTTCACCCCCCGGCTTCGCTCGAGCTCTGGGCACTCTTCTCCTTCCCAGACACCCGCCCACCTCTCCCAAAGGTTCGCGGTTTCCCGCACCGCCGCTGGATTGGGAGAGACAACATTCTCGAAACTTCGCTTGCTCCTCCTACCCTTTCGCGAATCCCGGGAGGCAGGGGGAGAGAGGAGTTCTAAACCCAGTCCTTCCTCCGGCTTGTGCCGGGCTCGCGTCCCCTGCCGCTCCTGTTCCTCGGCTGCCCTTACTGATCGCGGCATCCCCGCCACTTAAGTGTAATCTACGCCCCTGTCTCATTGAAAGTACGGCAGTTACCGGGATCACTCTTCCTTGTGAAGTTTGTATGTTTACTTAGAAGTATTCCTCGTTTGAATGTTTCATTTGATTGTAGTCCAGGCCTGTGTGACTTTTGTGCAATAGTATGCTCTTCCAGACTGGGAAACTGAGGCAAGAGTGGCTTTCCTATGAGCACTGATCAATAAACATGTTTCTAGTCTCCAGTATGTGCAAGTCACTACACTGTAGATTCTGAAATGCTAAGGCAGACCTCAGTCTTGCTGGGAAAACATGCCTTACGCGCATGAAAAGTTAAACACAAGTGCCAGCCAAGGAGCTCAGTGGGATGTAATTGGTGATCGGAGTAATAGAATAATTAGTAATGGCCCGGGAATTCAGGAGGAGAGGGAGTTTTCACTGTGTGCTGAGAGGTGGTGAGGCCTTTCCCTGGCAGAGAAGCCTGGGTTGTGGCTGGATCCTGGGGGCGTGGAATGGGAAAGAGTGAACTTAGCCACAAGGGGCAGAGCACGGGGTGGATGAACTAAAGGCAGCCCAGGGCCCGGCTGGACTGAAGGCAGTGTTTGCTGGAAGTCTGCAAACGTGGGTTGAGAGAAGAGCTGTTGGGAAGGCCGGGGACCCAAAGTCAGAAGGTAAAGAGTGTAGTTGATGGGACAAGGACAGGTAGGGGTTTGTCCCTGGAAGTTGTAATGCTGACTGATCAACAGGAACTCGAAAGACCTGATCAGTATTGGAAGGGGAGAGGTAAATGAGCTGACTGTTCATCACGGCAGGAAGGCAGTAGCTGTGTCCACAGTCAATATATCCAGACAATGTAGAAGCGTTAGAAATCGAGTTAGGAGTTAGAAGAAAGTTAGGAATGCGTGACTTTGTGGGCGGAAAGGTGTGGGGAAGAATATTCATGCTTGCGACCAAACACATATGTAATTTTGGTGACCGCACTGAAACATTTTCGAGGAGTAGTTCCGAGATGAAGTTGTAAAGGGCCTTGAATGTCGGGTTAAGGACTGTGAAGTTGGCGTTTGCAGTAATGCAGGGCTGAGGCTGGTTTCATTCAGATGCCCTTGGAAGGAACGGTGAAGGCAGCTGAGAAGACTGACGAGGGGCGGAGACGGAAGTCGGACAGAGTCCGCCTGGGAAGGTGGGGGCCCGGGAAGGTAGGGGCCCGGAAGGTAGGGGCCCGGGCCAGGCTTGGGGTCAGCGGGAGGGGCAAGGCTGGGTCAAAGAGATGTTGTAAAGGGAAAATGACCACATTTGGTAATTTGGTGATGGACTGGAAATCGGTGCAAGGGAGAAATACACAAATATTACTAAAATATCAGTTAACTACTTTGAAACCAAACCTGTTAGTAACTTAATGTGAGTATTTTCTCTGAATGCCATAGTCCATAGCATCCTAAACATCTTTTGGTTTGGAGATGCTTGTACATTTAAGGGGTAAGCACTCTCCGAGGAGATGCATGGTTTTGATACGCTTTCCTGGCTCATTGGCTTGTTCGTCTGTCATTCAACAAGTGTTCGATTTCATGTGCGAGGTGCTATGTTAGATGTTTCTGAGGTTAACCTATGGGCTTGGCTTCCAAGAAGAATGTGTAGCTCAGATAGAAAGGTTGCCCATGTTTCATTGTAGAAAAACAAAAGAAAATACCTTTATTTCTTTTTTTGAGGACCTGAGAATAATTCCCAGTAGGCTCAACAGTACTGCCTACGGAGATCACACCAGCCTCAGTACCGCATCTGACGACTCTTCCCCAGGCCCTTGACTCTGTGGACGTGCCCGGCCTGGTCCCTGCCCTGCCTGGTCCCTGCCCTGCTGGCACACGCAGCCTTTGGGGTGACACTGAGAGGGGACAGGCTACTTTAGGCCGGTGAGATGAGGGCAAACAGAAGGTGCTTATGAGCACGTACACCCAACGTGGATTGGGCTCATTTGTGAGGGGGGTAGGTGTGTATCCCTAGAAATGACATCTAGGTCGAGACCTCGGTGGGATACAGAGCATTCGGGTGGAGGGAGGCAAGAGAAAGCAGGGCAGGGTCCAGGAAGGGGAGGGAGGTGAGCATGGCTAGGCTGGGAGGAGCTGGGTTTTGGAGGTCCTGCTGAACTGGATTGGGTAGGTTGGATTTGACCCGAGGGCACCGGGAAGCCAGTGAAGAGCTGGAAGCAGGCGAGATGGCCGTAGTGGGGAGAGTGGATCGGAGCAGGCAAGACTGGTGGTGGGGAGACCGGGAGGTCAAGAATAAATCATATGGGCTTTCCACTTTTAAAATGAATGCTTTTTCACTTCTTGCTCTCATGCTTTTAGATCTCAGTTCAATCTTTTAGTCAACCAGGTCAAGTATATTTAAGTGAAATAAAAAGCCATACGACCGATTGGAAAAATTATCTCAGAAAGAAGCTTCCGTAAGAGATTAGATCTTATTTTCAGGTGGTACGTTGGTGGGTTTTGTATGTTCAGAGCTTTAGCTTTATTCCAGCTTCTCGGGGAGGACGGAAGGGGGTGGACGACCCGGGACAACAAAGCGCAGTGCTGATGAAAGGGAGAAGCCGCACCACCCTCCCCACCCCAGACGGCTCCTGTTTCATTTGCTGGCGTTTCTGCCATTCTGCTTTCATCCGAATGGTGCTTCTTAACTTACCCAACAAAGTTTCTGTTAGAGTTGGTGCAGACATCGAAATCATGGCTTTTTGCTTGCATTCTCACCTTCAAGACATGTGAGGATTGTGTTTAATCTGCCTATGACAGGGAGCTGGCCATAGTGGCCCCCAAAGTCACTCTACTACCCTGCACAGTATGACATCCGGGGGGCCTGTCTTGGCCGCCACTTGATGGGAGCTTCAAAGAGCTGCTCCATCATCCTGGTCCTTGCACCAAGTGGAAGCCCTTTAGCCTCAAAAATAAGGTGTTTGTCATTTGAGGGGGGGGCTCCACTCACAGAGCCCCCTTGACTGCCATGCATGAGAATAAGTCTACCAAGACATGATCTGCTTGGGGAGGAAAGGTGGCCGATCTCTCAAAGGAGAAGGGCCAGGGGCCTTTTACTCAGTGGGCTTTTATTGGGTTCAGTTTGCACAGGAATACAGGTAAAGCTCATCAATCATTGTGAAGCAGTAAGGATCAAACGATAGATAATACACTGAGAACTCTGAGGGCTTATTCTGAGTCAGGGTCAGTTAGCTAAAGAGCTATAAAACTTTGGAAAACAAACTCATTTCATGCTTGGACCCTTACCAGAAAATTGAGGACATTTTTACCAAAGCAGGTTTCACAGGATTTTATGCATTTATTCCTAAGCCTGATCGCCTAGGGGAACCCACCCTTTCCAGCACAGGACTTACCGCCCTCTGTCATTGTTTCAGGTTTAAGTCTGGCAGGGCAAGTAAGGCAGCCAAGAGATTAGGAGACTTCTAGCAGACAGAATCAGGACTCAGGCTATGTCAAAGCCAAGGAGTGAGGGCCCATCACCTCCTTTTTCTATAGCCCCCCAAGTCCTTTCCTGGGGGGTCCCTTTGTGACCATGCCTGTCTTAGGTCGTCCCTCCGTTGAGGAATCTTACCCGTCATTGGCTAACTGGTCAAGCTCGGGGCAAGCAGGGTGAGGTAAAGGGGACAGAGGCAGTGCCCCTGCCAGGGAGATAAGCTTTGTCTCCTTAGTGGCTTATGATCCCAAGGTCTCTTACTCAGCCTTAGCCATGGGGGAGGTTATAGGTTCTGACACCAGGCAGGGCGGTTCCCAACAGTCACTTATTTACTTTTTGTATTTTATCTGTTATTTATCTTTATTTTTTTATTTTATGTTTATTTTTATCTGTTTATTTGAAGAGAGATGTTTACTGCTCTCTGGCGAGGAGGTGTGGAGGCAGGCAGGTGCGCCCCAGCGCAGCGGGCCTCCCCCGGGAGCGCCGTCCGCATGCTGCTCAGCATCTCTGGGACAGGGGACGGGCACTCTCTCTCCTCGTTCAGGCGGGGGCTGGGGATCCCAGGCTGCAGAGTGGAACGGGTTGGCGGGGGGGTGGGGGGAGGAGAAGTAGAGATAGGTTGTGTGCCACTTGCCTTTTAAGGAAGATTCTTGAAAAGCTGTCATAGAACAGTTTTATGGCTTAGTCACACAGTCATGCCTCAGCTTCACAGCAGACCTGGAGATGGAGTCTGTTCTGGTACCAGGTGCCTGCCCTGGACTAGGGTTCAGTTATCACTGGGAAAGGAGGTGGACTGGCCATCTCTCCCTCAGGCCCACAGTCCACCTGCAGGCATTGTAATGCCCTGGCTTTGGGCTGGACACAGGGGACGGGTTAAGTGCCTACGATGAGTGCCACTAAAGCCTGTCCCTTTCGTCTGGAAAACAAAGCCTTTCCTGGGGACTGTCACTTAATGGGCATGTGTTTACATCTGATTGGCTGAGATGGGTCACCTGACAGCCCAACTTCAGGGAGGTCTGGGGAGGGGAGTTTTTAACTGGGTACCCTGCTGCTGGGAACAGGGTCAGGGTTTTGTGAGGAAGAAGAGAGGAGCTGCTGGGTGGGTGACTGGTGGTATTAGTAGTGTCTGTCACAGAGTGGCAATCAAAATCCGAAATAATGACAGTAGGGCACTGAGTGACCTCTGTTACCTAGAACCCAATTGTCAGAGGACACAACAACATGGAATTTGGGAATATTAATTAGAAATAACAGAAAACCTAATCACAATGGCTCAAATTAAGAGTTTGTTTTTGTTTTGTTTTGTTCCCCCCTCCACCCACCACAAGTGGGCTTGGAGGAGGTGCCACTGGTACTGTCTCAGTAACGTCGCTGTGAACCCCGTGGCTTTTCCTTCATGGGCTCAAGGTGGCTGCTGAACCTCCAGCAGTTACATCCACATACTAGACAAGAAGAAAGAAGAGGGAAAGGAAATACACTACTAGACTTCATCTCATTGGTTGGAACTTGTCACATGGCTGTTCCTAGCAGCAAGGGAGGCTGGATAAAGTAAAATCCTTGCTTATCCAGCCTCCCTAGTAAAGGCTGTAAGAGAAAAAGGGCAGGGGTGCTGGATGATCTAAACATTAGTGTCTGCCACAACGTGGAATAGGTCCATTGTATAGTCACCGATTGGCTTGTGAGCAGTTTGAAAAGCACTGAAAACCTTGTCAGCTATAATTTCAGAATGCCTTTATGTCATGTTGTTGCTAAACGCTAACGTGATTGGCTAGGACGATTAAACTAGAGCGGTGAGAAAAGGAAATAAGGAATGCTGCCTGCCTTTGACCACATGTGAAGTAGCGGTGCGCCGTCGGAGGTGGGCGTGTGTGGTCCAGAGCAGAGGCGGGCCGGGAGGTGGCCGCTGGCTGGCCTCCGATGGGCTGCGCTGCGGAAGTGGATTTAGACTGGCCTTCCCTTACTTCTCGCAGACACCTAGGCTGCAGGGATGGAGATTGTTGTCCTCCTCTTGGTTTGAAGGGACCACGACTCCGAAATAATGCTGAGAGTGTTTTTGTGTTAGAGCATCTTAGCAAAAGGTGCCAGGGTGAACTGCTGCACTTGCGAAAGCACCGTCACCGTCAGCTGTTGCTTGGAAGACCACCCGATGGCGTTGGGACCCGTGCAGGGGACGGACCCACCAGCGGGAGGCAGGGTGCCCTCGAGGGCCCTGTTCTAAGGCTGCTGAGGGGTTTCCGCGTGGATGTCCCAACTGGGTGCTCAGGGAGGGCCCCAGGCTCAGGAACAGGCACAAACTTTCTCCCTGACTAGATCCGTGCGTCCTGACGCCCGCCGGTCATCCAGCGTCTCTTGGCTCTTCGCTGGTCGTTTTTCTTTGTTCTGCACACTCCTCATCTGCTTATGGCACTTGGGACGGGCAAGGTCCCTTTTGGGTTTTGTCCTGCACCAAAATGTTTTGATGACTAAATTTCTGTGGCTTTGTTTCGACAGATAAAAATCTGGACAATGCCGTGGAAGCAGCTGAACAATTTAAATTAATCCAAGCAGCATACGATGTGTTGAGCGACCCCCAGGAACGAGCATGGTGAGTGTCATGCTGTCCCCCATCCCAGCGCAGTTTCTTGGGAAGAACTGTCAGAGGGTTTAAGAAAATGATACTTGAATGGTGTTTGGTGTGTTCTGAGGCTCTGTTACCTACTTGTGACATAAAATGCAGTATTTGGGTGGGAGGGAGCCTTAGAGATGATGAGCCCAGTTCCCTGGTTTTGTAGCTGGTGAAACAGCTCGGCAAGGGTAGGTAGTTTTCACTTCGATACTTACGAAGTGACTTACGATACTTACTTCGTAAGTATCGGAAGTGACTTCTCATCTAGTGGTCCTCTTTGGTGTATGACAGATTTTCTCATGTCAGACAAGGAAGAAAATTGACTGTCCTTAAAAAGCAGATACAGTGTTTTAATACAAGAATGGTGATATTTTCCCTACAATTGCTTTATATGAAGAAATTGAGTTAAGCTTCTACATCTGTGACAAGTACTTTTACTAGTGCTGAGCTGGTGATTCAATATCATTTCAAAATAATTAGTTTGTTGAGAGTTGGGAGTTTGCAGAGTCTTGATGGACTTTTTGCTACAAGGAAACAGGTTCTAAGCCCTGACGTAACTGCAGGACCGTGCTGTTCCCTGCTAGAGCAGGCGGGGGCTCGAGCTGCTCCGCACGTCTCCCGTGGGTGGGCTGCCAAGGGAGGAAGGCTGCAAAGAAAGTTCTTACCAAATCGTCTTTTACGTGGAAGCCAGAGAGACTCCTAAATTTCTCTCCTCCCAAGGAACTTGGAGATCTGGCCTCAGAAATGCTTTTTGTCTTCCTTTGGGAACTTTGAGATTCTTGACTGACTTTCTTTGCTCCAGCTTCTTCTCTAGGTGGTAGGTTGTTTTCTGGTCCCGATGCTTCTCTCGTCTCCCCTGTAAGGCCCTGCCTGTGAGTGCGGCTGTCATCTGGTGGCAGCGGTGTGGCCGGCGGGAGGGGGCAGAGCCCTGCCAGGGCTGGGAGGCCTGGTTTGCCGCTCCAGCTGTGCCGCTCGCTGGCTGTGGGCAGCACGTTGCGTAATGTCACCGAGCCTCACCTTCCTGTTACATGTCGAACAGCAACAACAACTAACTTTGCAGAGTTGTTCAGGGGGTGGTCAGGTGTACATGAAGCTACTGGATTGCTTCTATAGACATAGCAAGAGTCTTATTTGGTACGTGTTGGTAAATTCTTAGATCCCAAATGTGTGATTAGTCTGTGGACACGGTTATGTCCACTGCCATCCTGTTCAGTGATGTTTCTTTCCTGTGAAAATGCAGGTACCTTCCCGGGACAGTCCTGGGTGTTCCCTGGCTGATTCCGTTCCCTTGCTCATGTGGGCTCATGCTGTATAACGCCTGTGGTGTATCAGAAGTTGTCATAGTTTTTCATCAGCAAGTTTGTGAGAGATTGTCTTTTTGTGTTGATTTTTATTTTGTTAAAACTTTTTGGTTGTGGGTTGGACACATTAAGATGTGCAATAACAAACAGCATCTCAGCTGTTTCAGAGTAGGAAGGGCTTCCGAAATCTTCCGTATTGGGCCTCACGGGTGATGCTCATTGTTTCGTCTGCGCAGGTACGATAACCACAGGGAGGCCCTGCTCAGAGGTGGGCCTGACGGCGAATACCAAGATGAGAGCCTAGATTTGCTTCACTATTTCACCGTTACCTGTTACTCTGGATATGGGGATGATCCCAAGGTAAGGGATGGATTCTCTGGTCATTTCTTACCAGGCACGTAAGGAAGACTCAGATACACAGAGAATTCCATAGTAGAATGTGAAACAGTGTTCATTTATGAAAACTAAAAAAAAAAAAATTGCCTTCGTGCTTAAACTAGGAGCACATTTTTAAAAACCTGTCATTGAAACCCACCTGCACTCACAGTGACAGAGCTCGGGGCTGTATGTAACTCCTTATCAGAAAAGGGTCTCATGTTGCATTTTGGAAATCTGATTCTGTGATTAGACTACAAAGTGTTAAGAGTTTGCGTGTCTCATACATGTTCTTTAGGGCTTTTACACGGTGTATCGTAACGTTTTTGAGACGATCGCGAAGGAAGAACTGGAGTCGGCGCTGGAAGAGGACGCGGAGGACTTCCCGGCCTTCGGAGACTCTCAGAGCGACTACGACACGGTGAGCAGGCGCTCGGCCCTCGTGCACGTGGCCTTGAGCAGTGTGTCTTTCCCCGCTTTCTTACTTAAAACGTGGATTTGTGTTCTCAGTCCCATCCTGGGACTTTCTTCCTCTCTCTTCCTTCCTCTCTGACTTTTCCCTTCTTGCTGACCACGGTCCCATCCCATTAATCGCCTTGTTAAATTCCTACCGAAGAGCGATTTATTTTGTGGAAGCCTGTCTCCTCCTCCCTTGATTCATAGTAGTGTTTTATACGCAAAGGACAAAACATGTTTTGCATCACGAACAGTGGCTGCCTTACTTAAAAAAAAAAAGCCTAACGAAAACACACTAGCATGTCACCTGTTGTCCGCGTCACTAGGTGGTCCACCCTTTCTACGCGTACTGGCAGAGCTTCTGCACGCAGAAGAGCTTTGCCTGGAAAGAGGAGTACGACACCCGACAGGCTTCCAACCGCTGGGAGAAGCGCGCCATGGAGAAGGAGAACAAGAAGACGCGCGACAAAGCCAGGAAAGAGCAGAACGAGCTCGTGCGGCAGCTGGTGGCTTTCGTGCGCAAACGGGACAAAAGGGTGCAGGCTCACCGCAAGCTGGTGGAGGAGCAGAACGCGGAGAAGGCGAGGAAGGCCGAGGAGATGAGGCGGCAGCAGCAGCTGAAGCAGGCCAAGTAGGTGACGCGGGGCCGGCCTCTCCAGACCCGGGCCTGGGCTCCGAGGAGGAGGCGTCAGTGGCGCGCCCTGACGTGGTGCTGTGGGGTCGGGTGGAATCCTCGCCCTGGCTTCATCTTTTTAAAAAAATCCAAAATCCTGACATTGTACAGTGGTTTTTCATCTCCTGTGTGTGTGGGGGGGATTGTTTTTGAATTGGATTTTTTTCTTGAGGGCATTCATACTGGAGATCCTTTACAGACCCTGTAGAATGTGATAGTAGTTCACGGTGACCGAGTTCTCACTCTGGACAGGGCTGCGCTCAGTGCCTTTCTCACCGAGGTTCTAGAAGTAAGTGCTGGTTCTCGTCCTCGCTCTCTGTGAGGAAGCGAGGCAGACAGGCCTGAGATCACGTGGCTAGTCAGTTGCAGAGATGGGACTTGAACCTGGGAAGTCAGCCCAGTGCCCTTGCTTTTAACCACCACACAGAACTGCCTCTTTGTCAGTATATAGTGTGTACTCTGGGCCTTGTAGGTCATCTTGATGCCTTTAAACTTTTGTTGTTGTTTTTTTTTATAGCTACTGTAAAAGCATTGTGCCTAGAGCATTATATGTAGCATTCTTTAAAAATCTGCTTAAAAGTTCTATCTGTCCCACCCCTCATCTTTTGAAAATTATCACTTGACACTTATGACTTAAAATTACTTGAACACTTTTAATAAGTGGCTAAGAGTTTCATGTTTCAAAACCCATTCATTCTCTAGTCAAGCAGTTAAAGTCACCACAACAGTGAGCAGGTGTAAAGTGGCTGCCCCTTTCCACTGAGCGCAGCAGGTGTTAAGGTTGTGAGCTTTGAGAGCCCGGGAGGGAGCCGCTCTCTGGGGGACGGACCCTGGGCCTGGGAGTCGGGCGCCCCCGTGCGGAGCCCGTGCTGTCTGTGTCTAGGCTGGCAGAGCAGTACAAGGAGCAGAGCTGGATGACGGTGGCCGACCTGGAGAAGGAGCTGCAGGCGATGGAGGCGCAGTACGAGAAGGAGTTCGGAGACGGCTCCGACGAGGACGAAGTGGAGGAGTGCGAGCTCAAAGACGGACAGGATGGTAACTTCTTCCGTTCGTTAAGAGACTTGAGGAAGTGTTTTACGCACGGGGGTGCACTGAAGACGCTCACAGGTGCTGGTGACGGGACAGGGCGGTGACCCAGGAGGGTGGAGGGAAACCCAGGGAAGACCCGGGTTCCGGCCGGCCGCTGCCAGGCCCGGTGCTGCCAGAGTTCACGTGCTTGTTTGTTTGGTTTTTAAATGAAGCCGGGAATCTGGATTTTTTTTTCATCCTCAACCTGAGGACATTTTTTTATTGCTTTTTGGACAGAGAGATAGGGAGAAAGAGAAACTTCCACTGAGAGAGAAACAGCAGTTCGTTTCCTTCTCATACATGCCCTGACGGGGGGTTGAACTTGCAACCTGGATACGTGCCCTGACCCAGAATCACACCCACGACGTTTTGGTCCATAGAACGATTCCCTGAGCAACGGAGACCGGGGCTGGGAATCTAGATCTTCATGTGCCGTCTCCCAGTTTTTAAATTTGTAGATAATGAAATTGAAAAACCATATTGTATGGGCCAAGGAAAGGTAGCCTGTCGAGGTAGTCTGATTCTGGTCACTGGATCAACACACTTTTTTCTGATCACGTTTTTAACAGTTTGTGCTTCTGGCTGCATAAGTATATTGACACATGGGCATACTGACAGGTACGACCGATGGGTTCTTTCTAGAACTGCAGTTAAGTGGCCGGTCAAGGGTTAGTGGCTCTTCCCAGAGACCTGCTGTCGCTCGGGAGCCTGTGGGTGCCCGCGAACCCTGCCGCTCGGCCCCGACTCCCCGACTCCGAAGGGCCCCCGGTGTGCGGGGACCCTCACTGCCGTGCTGCTTCAGAGACAGACCAGACGACAGCGCGACAGGCTTTTGTTCATCCTGAGTGATTAGCAAGTGAAGTTTTATATTGACGAATAAGAAGTAGTGTGCGTGAAAGTGATTTGAAAATTATGAAGCACTTCCTAAATGTGAGGTGGTGTAATTATGTAGAGTTTTACAGTTTATAAAGTGCTTTTACGTGCAAGATCTTGCTTAATCTTCTGGGAATAGCCCTTAAATGTGTACTTCGCTCATAGCATTGGGTACATTTCACTGATGAAGAAACTGAGACTCCGAGAAGCTGTATCACACCTGAGAGTGTGTGGCCATTTTTAGATTCCTATTTTGGCTTTAAATCCAGCATTCTTTATTAACTGTTCTTTGATTAATCAAAGTTTATTTCATGTATATAGTATATTGAAAGTATACACGTAATTGGAAAATAATGTCGTATACTAAGCATTGGATGTATTTTGATCATCTATAATTTTAATGAGAATGTCTTTCAGAGTCATGTCAACATCACTTACTACAAAGAAGCGTTCTGTAGAATACAGAAGAGCTGCCTTGAGATGTGTATTGGCCCCATAACAAATCCCCAATGGCCATCAGTATACTTTTTTATTTCTTACAAATATGGGGATGTGGTACTATGCAAAGACTTTATTGTGCTTTTTAGTTGCTTAAATTTTTGGACTAGACTGATAGTGATTATTCCATTGTAATGAATCTTCAGGCTTATAAAAAAAAATCTGTAAAGGCAATGTTAAACTTTACATGTAATATGCTATTTTACAACCTAATAGTGATGGAGTGTTGTGAGCTAAGTTTGTTTAAGCATTTAAGAGTAGATTGCAGTTCCAAATCTATTTGTAGAGGCAAACTGAAAAAAACCTTGTGGTGGAATTGTGATAGTGACATTTGATTTTCTGAACTTAGTTCACTCGCAGGGTTTTGAGAATTGTCTCCTAAGTAGACTTAATGAAAAGAACTTGAAAGGGAAAATGATTTATTTACCTTCTATAATTTAGTGCTGCTTTTCAAGGGTCAACTCAAATCCTGATAACATTGGGGTTTCTGGGTAAAGAAGTAAATATTTTATTTCCAGTCTGTGTGCACTTTTAGATCTGTGCTCAGCAGATGCAGTTTGTTAGCGTGTTTTGGTCTGTGCTCTCGTTAAACACGCTTCTTGCTGTGGCGTCCTTCTCGCAGGCAGAGACAGCGATGAGGCCGAGGACGCAGAGCTCTATGAAGAGCTGTACTGCCCAGCCTGCGATAAGTCTTTCAAGACGGAAAAGGCGTAAGTTTCATACCTTCGCACTCTCCTGTTCTTTTGATGCGAAGTGTAACGCTTTGAAAGCCCCCAAAAGAAAATGCTTTTGGGAGCTGCTCACTGGCTCTCACGTGTCATTTGGGGGGATTTCTGTCCAGCGGCGGAGGGGGAATAGTCTGTACCAGCGATTAAGCCTGCTGAGCGGATTCTCAGTCCCGCCAGTATTCCTGTGGAGTAGTTGCTTTGTGAACACGCATGCGGTCTTCAGACAGAAAGGCCGCTTCCCCCACTCCCCCCACCCCCCGTGGCGGGCAGGCCAGACCAGCGCTCATGGTCTCGCTCTGTTGCTGGTGGCAGACTCACTGCCCGCCACCACACTCCCACCCAAGGCCGTTGCTGCCAACCCGGGCACCTTGAACGTGTCCTGCTGCAGGACCTCTGTGCTGAAGTGGAGGGACTTCATCTGATGGGAACAGTGGGGAGGAGAAGTGTTAAATGGACACTGTTACAAAGAGTGTAAAGGTCATGGGGGAAAATGCAGGATCAACAGGGGAAAAGGAGCCGAACACGCGCAGTAGAGAGAAAAGGAGAAAATGAGGGGCGGGGGTCGGAAATGGCCCTCCTGGATGACCCCACGGGAGAAGGCACGGAGCAATGAGAGCGTGGGGGAGGTGCGGAGGTTGGAAACAAGCGAGGAAACGAAAGCCACAGTGGAGGAGATTTTTAAATTACTGTTTGTTTGAAAAGAACGTCATATGTCCAGGCAGGTGGCAAGAATGAACAGAGTGCCCGGTCCGCCCGTCGCTCAGGGTTTCCCCACTGGCGTGTGCTCCGTCCCTCCTGCCACACTCACAGTTTGCCTGGATAACTGAGAGTGACGTAGGTAACGCTCCGTCACCTGTAAATACAGGACTTCAGTATATGTCCTTTGAGAGTAGGGCGCTGCCTTACAACAACCCGAGTGCGGCTGTCACCTGGGGGGAACAGTAACCCGTGCGTGGTGCTCACCTCCCTCACGGCCCGTTTCCCGCTCGCGTCACATGATTCTGCATTCACGTCCCGTGCGGCGTCTCCCTCACCCCGATGCAGGTCCGGTCTCGGGGCAGGTCCTGCACTGGTGGTCTGGTTAATCTGGACCAGTTCTGTGTCTGTGCCATGGGTGTGCCAGCACACTGGCCCTTTACATTTTTCTAGTAGGGTTTTTCTCACTGTGGCTTTGTGTCCTCGTGATCGGGGTCAGGTTTGGCACGCCCAGCCGAGATGCCGCCTAAACGTGCTGCTCTCGGGGTCTCCCACGGGGAGGCACATGCGTGGGTGCGCCCCTCACTGGTGGCGATTGCTTTGTTCTCCCAGCCCAGGGGCTGTCCACTTTGCTCCTGCAAAGTGAGCGTTTTTTCCTACAACAGTTTTTTCTTCCAGCGTGTTTCCCCTGTGGGGAGACACTTCAAAACTGTGCGGACATCTAGTCCTCATCAGAAGCTCCTTCCTAGGTTCAGCGCCCACCGAGGACCGCGGCTGGCACTGTCCTCACGGTGACCAGGCGGTGGCAGCCCGGCGCTCCCACGGCGGCAGCCCTCCCCCCGCTTCCTGCTGTGCATGGGAGCCCCCCCCCGCCCCGCCATCTCCCCGCTGACCAGTCAGTGGTCAGTCTGAACTTACGGGCTTTCTTCAGTGTTTCGTAATTCATCAGTGCCCTTTCCATGCGCAAGTCTTTGCAGCAGTGGTCAGTGCACGTTCCTTCAGCTGGCTCCCGTGGCCTTTTGACGTGTCCCGGTCACATTTGTGAGCACTTACTTAGTGGCACAGGATGTTCCAATTTCTCTGAGGATCCTCGATCTGAAGGAGAATGTGAGTGGCCAAGGAAGTAGCAACCCGAACTAGAAAAAAAAATTTGAGCAGACCCAGTGAAGCTGGCAGACACACAGGCTCCCGCCGTCTGGTGGGTCTCACCTTGCACCCGACGCGGAGTCCGCTCTGTTCCGTGCGGTGCCGCCCAGCGGCCGGGGGAGCACGGAGCTCCGCAGGGCAGAGCGGTGTCTGAGCTCACTCTTGCAGCGCTGGGAGTGGGAAGGGAGGCCCCTCCTGGGGCGGGGAAAGACACCTGTCAGAAGAAGTAAGAAGAGGTGAACTACTCTCGTTCAATACATCAGGGCCGCACGTTGCCACCTCTCAGACGCGGGGTGTCTGTCTTCCCAGGAGAGTCAGAAGGTGGTTTTGTGGTTTCCCAGTGACCCTGCCAGGCCCGTGGCAGGGCTGGAATGCGTAGACACTTAGCGAGTAATTAGTGATGAAGAGAAAACAGCGGAGAAGCCCCGAATTTTAGGACCTGGACAATAAAATCAGTAGTGAATTTGAGGGGAACAAGTGGGAGAACACATGCAGGCGCCAGGACAGAAGGAGGGGAGAGCACGGGTGCAGGAGACAGAATGGAGTGGGGGGCCCGGGCCCCAGGGGCCCAGAGCTCCCGGCAGGTGGTCCTGTCTCTCTGGAGCGTCCCTGACGTGGCGCTGCGTTCACGTTCGCCAGGAGGCAGTGTCTCGGACTTGGTCGCACTTGTCCAGCAGCGCTTCTGGGCACCTGGGATGTAATGCTGTTGTGGTCACTCATGTCGGGTTGTTCTTTCAGCATGCGGAATCACGAGAAGTCCAAGAAGCACCGGGAGATGGTTGCCTTGTTAAAACAACAGTTGGAGAAGGAGGAAGAGCATTTTTCAGGGCCTCAGACGGATGAAAACCTGTTGAATGCTAATTCTGAGGAAGAAATGGAGGATGCACCAAAGCAAAAGTACTTCTAACAATGTCGTATTTATTCTCACATGTTTAAACTCAGTCACCTTCCAAGTGCTCTCCATCTGGTGTAATAGACCTGCTGAGATGTTTTTTTCCACTGCTCGAAACAGTTGTTGAACTTGTCGGTTTTAATGCCTTTTAGTGCTTCTGCCATTTTTTGTTTCACCTCTTCCACATCGGCAACATGGTTCCCTTTGGGGGCTTTTCTCATTCGGGGGAACAGAAGGAAGTCGCTCGGGTGAAGTCAGGTGAATAGGGAGGGTGGGGCACGGGGATCCTGCCATTTTCTGGTCAAAAGCCGCTGACCACTCAGCAGGTGTGAGTAGGTGTTCTCACACATTAACCATCATGCAATGGGCGAACACCGTGAAAGAGTCTTCAAAAAAATTTCACTGGAGCTGAACGCAGCCTCTCACGACAATGCCAGTGGGTCCACTGACACAGACGGGTTCCTAGAGTGCCCACCTAGTGGGGGAACACCTGTACTACAAGGGGCCCGCCCTCCAGAAGGTAGTTCCAGGGGGTTTTTTTGGGTCCCCCCTCGTACTTACCGCCACACTGAGAGATTACATTTAAATGCTGTTTTATCTCAAAGAAATTACTGTATTATGCTCATTTTCTGCATTTCTTCTAGTTAAAGGGGACTTAATAGTACTGAAATGGGTCAAGACATGTCAAATGTGATTTTTACAGATACTACAACTATATTAAAAGAGTTCTGTACCTAGGTAATTGATGTGCTAATTACATCAGTTGAACCACTTAAAATTTTCTAAGGTGATAATATCAACATTTTCTTTTCATTTTAATGCTTTATGACTTATATAATTTTAATATTTTACTTCTCTCTGTATCAGTAGTATTTTATTAGTATTTTTCTTTTAACTACGTAAGTCTTCACAGAGTCAAGTAGTTGAGCTTTGACTTCTGTTTGTTCGTAGGCTTTCTAAGAAACAGAAGAAAAAGAAACAGAAACCAGCACAGGTATGTTAAAATTTTATTATCGTGAAATACCAAGTATAGAGTTGTAGTGCCTGTTTATTCAGTACGATCTCCCTTAAGGAGAGGGACTTCTGCTCTGATTTTATGATGATTGTGAAACAGTTACAAGGAGTTGAGAATATCTTCTTTTTTTTATCCCCCGTATGTATATGTAGCTAATTTATTATTTATTTATTTTTAACCATCTTATTTATTTATTTATTGTGGGGGAGAGGAGAAGGGAGGGGGTAAGAGAAGGAGAGGAACGTCAGTGTGCGAGAGAGACACCGACCAGCTGCTCCCGCGTGCCTGCAGCTGGGCACCAGGTCCTCAGCCCCGGCTTGTGCCCTGACCCGGAATCGAACCACAGACCTTTCAGCTTGTGGCGTGACACCCAGCCTACTGGGCCACACCTGTCAGGGCTGTAGCTAATTGATTTAATTACTGTTGCCAGTGTTTTTAAAACTTTGGCGTGTGGAATTCCCCTGATACAAATTAGCTGAGCGGCCACATTAAATGTCTGGATATACGGCATCGCAGGACTGATCGCTATGAAGTCAAGTTTGCTCTGCCCTCAGCAGAGTTGAAGTTTTACACGGGGAATATGTGGTTAGAAACTCACGATGACTGTGACTACTGAAAGAATGCTTGTTGGTGTTACTCAGAAATTTAAGTAGTTTAAATACTTCATACCTGGCGTCCAAATTCAGGAATTACAGCCCTCCCTCAGTATCTGCGGGACGTTGGTTCCAGGACCCCTGGGTGCTCGGGCCCCTCCCACAGAGGGGCATGGGAGAGAGCGCGCAGTGTGCCCTGCACGTCTCCAGGCTCCCATCCGTGGGCAAGTCCACGGGCATAAAACCTGCGGACTCAGGGGGCCGGCTGTGCTTTTAAATAAAAAGGCATTGTGTCGACACATGTGACTCAATCTTATGGATGTTTTTGAACCTGTAAAAACAAAATGAACTTGTCCGTTTTATTGAGGATATTTTGTGGATCTAAGGGGAATGAAATTGATTTCCATGCCATTTCCATATAATCTAATTATGTTAGCTTGTAGTATTAAATGTTACAGTTTCTTAATAACTGAAAATGTTTTCAAGAAAACCTAGGTAATGCACTAATAATTTTTTCATAGAACTTTAGATTTGGTTTATTTATAGAAATGGTTATAATACATTTGATAATCTTACCTGTTCTACATTCCAAAAATGATTTGTGACTCCAGTTAATCACTGTTAACGTGGAGACTTGGAACTTCTTGCTTCAGTTATAAAACCACATGCTGCAATTGTGCATAACTCGTATTATTATAGTGTTTATTTTGTAATGCATGCATGTTTATTAACCTAGGATTGCGATGTTAATTTCAATGAAAATGAAACTGGAAAAGGACTAAAAGTTGAACCAGAAGATACCAGTTTAAATCAAGAAAGTGCCAAAGAATTAGAAGATAGTCCGGTAGAAAACGTCAGTGTCACCGAGACTGTTGAACTGTGTGATGACCCCAAAAACAAAGCAAAAAGGTAAGTCAGAGGGGCACGTGGTTTTCTGTTCACTTACCACTGTGGAAAGGATACCTTTGCGCATCTCAAACAGAATCCTCTTCGCCACGATGCATGGTGCGGGTTAGCTGCGTCCGTCACTGACGCCTGCGTGCAGCCCCGTGGACACAGATGAGGCGTGTCGGAAAGGGCGTGCTGGGGTGATGTCCTCAGAGACATGTCCAAAACGTGGCCATAGTCAGAAAGAAGTCACTTTGATCCAGTTTTTGTTTCCCTTGTCCTGCTGAGGTTCTGATATTGTCCTGGACCAGTCGTCCTTGACCCTCCCAGGAGGCCGGGGCTGCTGACGCGTCTGTGCCCCACTCACCTGCCGCATCGCCGACCAAGTCTGCAGGCTGGTGCCCGTGGTCGCCCCGTGTCGTGCCCCCCGCCCCGCCGCACCGTGAGGTCATCGGGGATGTATACCCACGGCCCGGGGCTTTCCTGCCCGAGGGAGCCCTGCCGTCCGGGGGCCGCACAGGCTGCGGTGGTGGGCGAGGGGACGGCCTCGCTGAGGGAGACAGCGTTCTCTCTCCGTGACACTTTGGTCCCCGTCCTCTGTTCCTCTGGAGCAGACTAATACTGTGCTCTTGGAGGAAAGGCCTGAAGCATGAGGAGCCTCAGGTGGCTGTCGCAGGACCGTGTAAGAGTGCAGGTGACCGAGGAGAGTGGGAGCCTGCCCAGAAATGCTCCACACTGGGGCCGCTGCTGGGCAGCGGAGTGTCCTCGGGCCTCTCAGGGCTGAGTGGTGGAAGGGAGGGAGCCCCGGGCAAGGCCCAGAGCAGGGCTGTGGCTGTGAGGGAGACGGCCGGGACCGCCCCAGACTGGGGGTGCGGCAGCGCAGGGGGGTTGGAGCCCGGCAGGGGCAGTCGGACACCACTCTGGTGCCTGGTGTTTGTTCCCGGTTTGCAGATGAGGAAACTGAGTCTCAGGTAAGTGACTTGCCCGGGAACAGAAGCTGGTAAGGGGAAAAGCTGGCATTTGATCCCTGTCCGCCTGACTCCTTGCAGGGACCCAGGTAGCTGGCTCCATGGGGCCTCGGTGACTTGGGAAGGTCCCTTGGGGGCTGCTTGGTGGTAGGCGGAGGGATGGGCCGGTGGGTGGGGCTCCAGACCCCTGCCCATCACCTTCATCTAGAGCCCGAGTTTTCTCATTTGTTTTCCATGTTACTTCTATGTGGGAGTTTATTGGAGGAGAAAAAGGGTTCTCATTGCTAAAAGTAAGACTTCGATTGAAGTGACTTCTTCACTGCTGAGGCGTGTCAGGCAGGCCTGGGGTATACACACACACACACACACACACTCTCACAAACATACACTCACACTGCTCACACACACACTACTCACACACTCTCACAGACTCACACACTCACAGACACTGGTGGTGTCCGGGGCCTTTCTGTGGGGCGCCGCGGCTGCTGCTCTGCAGCGCCCTGCCGCTGGCCGCCTGGCGGGAGGGTCTTCAGTAAGAGCCGTGTGAGCGTCCAGGGTATCTGTATATAAATACAGCTCTTAGACACGGGCTCCCGGGATGAGCTGCTGTCTTTCAGTGTAGGATAGAGGGTTCTCCAGGAACGTTATCCCAAGTTTCCTTGGGTGCATTTGCGGCATATCCGATGATATTTTGTAGTTTAGTGACTGTTCATCTGTAGCCTTTTATGCCATTATGTCCTTTTCGTGATGCTGTCAAAGCTGGCCGAAAACCACGTGCTGCTGTGTTTCCCCCTAATCGGCGCCTTTCACACGCGCGGGCAGGCCTCAGAGGGGGGGCAGAGCGAGTCGTCGTCTTTCTGCCGGTGGAGGGTCTGCCTTCAGTGTGTGCGAAACACAGCATCCGTGGAGTGCAGTAAAGTGAAGTATGCGTGTGTGAGCCGTTTAACTTAATTCCGACTCTAGGTTTCTGCCCGGAAAGGATTACGGCAGCATTATCATAACGCATTCCTTATGTGTAACCCGCCCTGTCTGTGCTGTAAGTACAGTTGCACTCAGCTTTGACCCTCAGACTCTGGTTGGCACAGCGTGGGAAAGGACAGGACAATTGAGGAGAGTTAGCGTGCTCGTGCAGCATCGAGGAGAGGAAGGTTCCGGCGTTGAAGCCGCCGGGGAAGAGGCTGTCGGCACTGGCTGGCGGCCCAGGAGAACACCCGCCCGGTCGGCGGAAAGGGCGTAGTGTGTTAGTAGAAGAAAATGCTGTATGTTGGACAAATTTAATTTCATGAAAAACACATTGCAGCATCTTTATTTTTCTCATTGCACTTTGCCGTGAAACTGCTGGAGTGTGTGTCATAGACCACATCAGGCTCAAGAAGTTGTGTTCGGGGGGATCACATCAATGCCAAGGCCGCTCGTGAGTGGGGCTGGTTGGCTGTGAGGTGGTAGGCATGCTTCAGTAAACGCAGTGTTAGTGCCCTGCTTTTTAACAGAAACACAGAGTAGAGAGGCTCAGAGGGGTCTCACTTTAGCTTGTGTTTCAACTCTTTTCAGTAAATTTCTTAATTTTTGTGTCAAATTTGATGCATAATGTGATTTCTAAAGTTACTCTTTAAAGCTGTCTGTTTAAGATGTGAAAAGTAACGTGGCCGTTAAAGTTAACGAGTTGACCTTTCAAGTCCATGCCATTCTTTGGAACCCTCCTGGGAGCAGAGGACAGTGAGAAGGGGTGCGCGATTACTGGATTACTTGGAATTCTTTCCTTTGTTTCCTAGTGTTCCTAAACCCAGAGGAAAGAAAGCCAAAGATACGAAAAAACCCGTCAAAGTGCCTGCTGAACCACAGACAATGGTAGGTCAGACTCGTGCTGACGTGTGTGCAGGGCCCTGGTGCCGAAGCAGTGTCAGCGGGGTGGTCCGCCCGCTTCTGAGAATTGGGCGCGTCCGGTGGGCCCTTCCGCGCCCAATGCAGAGGTGCGGGCCCGTCGACACTTTTCCTTGACAAATGTAGAATTTATATGTGTGCTGCTGTCATTTTTTTCCTTTAAAGTTAAAAGAAGCACACTGGACATACCGCTTTGTATGAACAGTTACTATCCTGTTCTCCATTACTTTGAAATCTAAAGCCGTGGTCTCGGCCACGTGGGGCACGCGGTTGAGGTCCCAGAACTCTGAAGGTCGATGGTGCTGCTTAGTGAGGCTTGACCTCCAGGCAGGGTCTCCTCTGTGGAGCCCGTCTGCCGGCTGGCCGGCCGTTTAGTTGAAAGGTCTTTACTTTTCAGCTGTTTGGTACTTAATCTCCACGTGAAAACGTACATCACTGCTCTTCGATAACACTTGCTTTCATTTATGGTTTCTTCTTTTCTCAGAGCGACGTTCTTTTGAGCTGCACAACCTGCCATAGTGAGTTCCCTTCCCGGAATAAGCTCTTCGAGCACCTGAAGGCCACCGGTCACGCAAGAGCACCTTCGTCGTCACCTTTAAACGGGGTCACCAGCGGTCGGAGCAAGAAGGAGAAACGGAGAAACAGATAGACGCTCTGCCGACCCGTGCTCTTCCCACTCGTCTCTAGACTTGGAAACCAAAACTGAACTGACGTCATCTAAAGAGTTAAAATTCCAGTGGTCTGCAGCTTATTGCATTGTAGAAGATTATTTTTATCTTGTGAAAACATTTTCTGTTTAATATATATATTTTTAAACATTTCATTAGTGATGGAATTTTACTTCTGCCTCGGGAACCGACTTGAATGTCTCAGAGCAGGTGCCTGTTGTGAGTGCCCATGCTTGACTCCGTCGTCTCGTGTGGACAGAAATGTACAGGGAGAATTAAATTATTTTGAACATACAAATGCCCCTTTATTTTTATACTGTGGATTTCCCATGAAGTATCTTTATGTGATTCGGTGCTTTTTTTCAGTGACTCCAGATCGTTTTAAAATCGTCACAGGTTTTTTTTTTTCCCACCTGATACCATGGCTCCAGTAACCCTCTGAGTAACCTGCTGTTGATTACTGTGTTTTTTCCCCTCAAGGACAATGAAAGGAAGACACGAATTGAACATCTATGGTTGTGTTTCAAGAATAATGTCTCTCCAGGATATCATTATGTTCATTTAATTTGAAAATTTTCTGGTAATTATCAACAAGATGCATCTTGGTTTTCCGCTCTGATTGGAGTCGGGGAGGTGGAGGCAAACCCGTTTATCTGGCGCGTCCTCCTTAGGCACCGTGACAGCTGCGCGGCGTGGTGGGCCGAGGTGGCGGATGGCTTAGGGTTTATACCGACACTTTAACAAGGGACAGTCCGCCTTGGGGTTCTTTCTCCACTACTTTCAGAAACTTATTTTTCACATCATTCAGTGGAGAAAAACTTTCTTAATGAAAGAATTTTTAACACAGCTGATGTTTATGCCATCTGTTCACAGTAGCAAAGATGAGTATTAAATCCAAAGAAATACGGAGAATGATTATAAGTGAGTGTGGTCATATCCAGTAATGAGTTCATTTTTAGGATAGATTAACTAGGCATTTCTTTTTATTGGTCTTAAAAATAACTTCTAAACTCACTAGCTTGAAATATATACTTTCCATTCAGTGAAGTTGTTTTTCTCCAAACACCCTTGAATCTTCAAAGTTAGGAATCTTCAGTCATGCATGACCTTGAAAACGTGAGTCCCTGATGTGAAGGTCATTTCAGAAAGCCTCCTGTGTGGTGTTCATGTGGATCATCCTGTGACCGACTTGCGAATGTGCTTCTGTACCTTAGTTTTCAAATGTTTCCTGTGTCATTTAGAGATACATATATTTTCTTTACCTTCGTCCCTTCCTGTGTCTCACTTCCTCCTGATCGTCTTCTCCCCTCTTTCTTGGTCCCCTCAGGGGAAGTACTAGTCAGTTTTCTGTCTTTGGTCTCTTCTTCCCGGGCTCCATCTGAACACTCCGTCTTCCACTCATCCGAGCGAGATGAACTGCCCATAATTATGAAATAGGAATACTAGTGGATAGGCAGGTGTGCTAGTCACATGTTATTATACAGTGGAAGTACGAAGTCATCTTGAAGGACAGAGTGTCCTGCGAACGCCCTTTCACCCTCCCTTGCTTTGCGTTCAGCCATGCAGGTGTTTCGCTTGTTTCCACTTCCTGTGAGGTGCCGTCAGGGTGGCCGGTCACTTTCATTCTGATCGACAAAAACCAACCATGATTCTTAAGGGATCTTCATCAGTTGTGATTGGAAGTCAAATCTCACTTCTAATCCTGTGTGTGTGATGCTGCAAAATCATTCGGCTTCTCTGACCTTCATTTCCTTTATCTCTAACTCAGTTGTTAGTATAATGACATTGTCCCCGTTTATCATCCAGGATCATTCTGAAGGTCAAATGAAATAGTATATATGGAAGCGCTTTTTGAGTACAAAAGCTTTATACAGAATGTTGAGTTTCAGTGAGTTAAATCTTTTTCAATTAAAATATTTGTAGACAGAAGTGTACATGTTGAATTAAATGTGCATTAAGTTTTATAGGAATATCCTTTTTCATCTATTTCTGAAAAGGAAAACATTATGTCAAAGGTAAAAAGACTGTTGTTGGCGAATCACAGGTATTTGATTTCACTTGTCTAAGGAAAACCAGAATATTCTGAAGTACCTAAGCACGCATTTGACACTGGTCTCATTGAAGGGGAAACCCCATTTGCTCTCCCTAGTTCCTTCAGGGCTGCCACAGCTGGGTGCTCTGGAAAGTCCGGTGAGACTTTCCCTCTTTCACAGCAGGAGCAGCATCCCCAGCAAGGTCACAGCACCACAGTACACCTCTGCAGAGCAGGAGCCGCCATGAACAGAAAACAAGCCCCAGACCGGGGCGGGGGGGGGGGGGCGGTGGTTGTTCACAGTACACACAACTGACAAAGGGTGAGGACCTGCCTGGAATACTTTCCTTTTATTTTTTTAATTTTTAAAAAAGATTTCATTTATTAATTTTTAGAGAGGGAAGGGAGGGGGAAAGAGAGAGAGAGAGAGAGAGAAACATCAATGTGTGGTTGCTGGGGGCTGTGGCCTGCAACCCAAGCATGTGCCCTTACTGGGAATTGAACCTGTGACACTTTGGTTCACAGCCTGAGCTCAATCCACTGAGCTATGCCAGCCAGAGCGAATACTTTCCTTTTAAAGAACCTCCTACAGATCAGTGGCCAGACGATAGCCGTGCATCAGTACAGCATTTTACAAGGTTTTTGGTGTCAAGACGCCTCTGTGCTCTTTGAGAACCCAGAAGAGGTTTTTGTTTTTGAAGATTTTATTTATCTTTAGAGAGAGAAGGGAAGGGAGGGAGAAAGGGAGGAAGAGAAACATTGATCAGTTGCCTCTCACATGCCCCCTACTGGGGACCTGGCCTGGAACCCAGGCATGCACTCTGACCGGGAATCGAACCGGCAACTTTTCTGTTCGCAGGCTGGCACTCAGTCCACTGAGCCACACCAGCCAGGGCTAGAGTTTTTACATGGGTAGGTTATATCTATTAGTATTTACTTATTACAAATTAAAATACTAAAGCTAAAGAATTTATTTAAAAAGTAATACATGTTAAATGACAGTTATGGAAAACAACTATTTTTCAAAAACAGTTTTAATGACAGGCTTTGTTGTGCAATTTTGAAAATCTCTTTAATCTCTAGCTTAATAGGAGACAGATGGATTCTCATCTCTATTTCTGCAGTCAGTGTGTTGCTCTAAGTTTGGTTAAAGTATATGAAGAAAACCGAGGTTCACAGGATAGGAAACAGAAAAGGGCATGACCTTGTCTCCCCACCACTGTCCCAGGTTCCCCGGGGTCCTCAGACCATGCTTAGAACGACTGCATTTGAAGAAGGGTTAGAACACACGAGCAGAAGAAGCCTAAATGGTCCAACATTGCGGAAAGGTGGTCATTGTCGCCGACGATCAGGAAAGCTGGGTTCTGTCATCCTCTCCTGCTTTCCGATGGCAAAAGGCAAAGAGCCTCCTGAGATCAAGTGTTGGTGAGGACGGAGGACGGACGGGGAACACATCGATTTCTTCGGGAGTGCAGTGGGTTCCGTTTGACACTTGACGGCAGCTGAAGATGGTGAACACTAGGACCCAACACCTCCTGCCGTCCGACCCCTCAGAGTGTGTGCTGCAGCAGAGAGGCCTCCGCTGGGAGTGGGGCAAGGGGTGCAGCCCCGAGGGCCCACCTGCTGCATGCGAGTCTGTGGGTCCAAAGGTGTCTTGGGAGGGTCACGTGCTCCTTAAAGCTTGAGAAGCAGCACTGTTGGGACCCCGAGTATATGGGTGCAGGGAGACTCACACAGGTGTTCACAGCTGGATTGTTTGTATCTAGGAAAAGCGGGAAATACCCCGAATGTCTCTGAACAAGAACATGGATAAATTGTGGTCTATTTATAAAATGGCAAACAGCCAAGCAGTTAAATTAGCGAACTTGACCTGCAGGATCAGTGGCCAGCCCTTGGGAAAATACTGAATGAGCCGTCAGAAGATGAAATGGGTGCCATTTATGCAGTGTTAAAAAAAGTTTGTAAAGAGAAACTACAGAAGCATCAATGGGAAGCCCATTCAGAAAAGTAATTCTGGAAAGGGAGAGAGGGAGGCAATGGGTGTCAGCAAAAGCTGACGTTCTGAAAAGTGCAAGTTACAACGTTCCACTTCCGGCACCAGAGGGCAGACGAAGGGCTTCCGCTCCGCTGTGTGCCCAGCATGTTCCAGAAGCACATTGTGGCAAAGGCCGCTACTCGTCTTTCTCAATATCCATTCTCCCCCTTTCTTCAGATTCTGATTTTTAGCTGGGTGCAGAGCCACCTGGAATGTTGTCACCTTCCCAGCTGGTGGAAACTGCCTTGCAGGGCTGTGACCCTGACTGTCAAAGGCTCATTGGAGCATCTGCCCAGATACTCGGGGCGAGACTGTGGGCCCTGCACCATCAGCGCCCTCCCAGACACAGGCGCTGTCTGAAAACAGGGAAGGCTCAGTTTGCCCTTCGCCCTGCTCGCCGTTTGAACACCACTTAGAGTTTCTAGCAATTTCTAAAAATGAAAGGTCATAGTATCTCTTAGCATTTAGATAAAATGGGATATAGTTTATATATGGGTGCTTTTCTTACTTTCAAGTTTAGTAAGAACTCCTCCTTTTCTGAGTCCAAAGGTCACAGTGGTCACAGCATGTTACGGAGCAGAACCTCCAACCGTTTCCTCATCCATACGGTCAGTGGGAGGTGCAGCAGAAGATGCCTGAACCGGACGCCTGGACTGGCAGTGGGGAGACCCCCTGGGTGACCGCAGGGTCCTGGGCCGGGATTGTCTACCTGCAGTTCCGGAGGAGCCAACAAGCGTGGTGACATTGAGGCCTCCTGGCCAGCAGCCCACATCCCTCCCCCCCATGTCCACCTGTCGCAGCCACTTGGGTGCACTTGGAAGCTGTTTCATTGGCCACCTTGTTTTCAGGACGCCTCTGTGTGCACCGGTTTCATTGTTCTCATTTCCCACAATGCTCCTCCCGTTCTGACCGGCCAGACCGACAGGGAGGGAAGCCCCGCGTGCGTGCGTGCGTGCGTGTCTGAGAAGCTGTGCTCTTGGATTGCTGCAGGGCTGCCAGGGACAGGGTGCCCCGTTCTGCTTTGGAGTTGCATCTTCATGGTTCAGAAAGGGGCGGCAGTTTTTCAAAACCTGATTTCACTCTAGTTTGAAAATTGTGTGTTTTAATAACGGAATCAGAAAATTCTCTTTGGGAAGCATTCAGAATAATGCAAAGAAGACAAAGTCTGCCTGGCATCCCCATGCACATGGCCACATTGTCAAGTTCACTGCCAAGACCATTCCTAGGCAGACACTTTTCAAGAAACAGCCTGTCCTCTGGGTACTGTTTTGTAACTTGCTTTTCCACTTAATATGTGCATGTCCTGTGTCAACTTAGATAATTGGTATCATTTCAAAGGCCGCAGGACCTGATTTTATATAGGGTTGGTATATGTGGCGGTCATTTAGTTTTTTCACTATGATATTTTAATGGCTCTCCTTACACAGTCCTTTATGCTGCTTACGTTTTATTCCCCCGCTTGGGAGGAATCCCTAGAAGGGGAAGGGTTGCGTCAAAGGGACTGCTGTGCCCAGTGTCAGTCCGCAGGGCCAGCTGGACGGCCCACGGGCATTCCAAGGCATTCTAGTCGCTCAGCTCATGTCCGCAGGACAAGGCCAAGCTGTGAGTCGTCCACAGCCCATCCTAAATGTAAACTTAAACTTGCCTATGCTGGAAAGAATGGAAAAGCGTTTTGAGGGATGCTGTTTTCCTCTTAACAACAAATAGGCTTGTGCTTGCTTATCTGCAGGGAGGGCGGGCTGCCCTCTCTGGGACGGCCGCTGTGGGCCTTTGGTCGGGGACAGGGTGGGGGGGTGGCAGGTCCTGTCCCGCTGCCTGGGGCGGGCAGCTGAGAGCCTCACGCATCGTCACACCCTCCACGACCAGCCAGATGTTCAGGCCTTTAATGTAATTCCCGGTTCTTTCATTAATATAGATGACAAAATAGTTTAGTCACATCAAGCTTTCATCTGTCCATTTTCGCTGCTTTTTGGACCTTCACTGAAAAAAAAAAGGAACAAGTTCGCATCAGCCAATCTTGGAAACCCCTTCCGAGGGCTGGGCCTTGGTGTGCTTCCTGCTGCCGCTGTTCAGCGGAGCCGTCTCGGTCCTCAGGGGGTCTGGCCAGGCAGGTGGGCGAGGCCGCTGCGTGGGGAGGGTGGGGGCTCAGAGTCAGAGTCCTCCCGCCATGAAAGTTTTTACAGACTCAGTAGTTCTGCGTGCACCTGCATCTGCTTTCTCTCCCACCTTGAGTTGTGGGTTCGGGTTTTTGCTTTTTTTTAAAGATTTTGTTTATTTTTAGTGACAGGGTAAGAGAAGGAGAAAGAGGGAGAGAGAAATTGATTGGATCAGTTGCCTCTGTGGACGATGCCCAACCCACTGAGCCACGCCAGTCAAGGACTGAGTTCTGTTTTGACATGAGCAGTGCTGATGCACACGGCGAATCCCTGGGAGGAGTTTGAGGAGGAATTTGAGGAGGAATTCCCGTCTGTGTACAGCCACTTGTTAGCTGAGCTGTGTGTGTGCCTGGAGCTAGGCCCCGGGGGAGCAGCTGTGGTGCTCTGCCCTGTCCTCTGCAGATAATTAATGCAGATAATTAATTCAGGGCCCCTTGCCTCCCCGAGGCCAGTGCCCTCAGATGGCTGGAAGTGGGCCAGAGAGATGGTCTGGGACACAGTCCCCAGGCCCTCATCCCAGTGGCTCCCCCCTGGGCCTCTCCTGGCCTCCCCGGGACCTGCTGCCCATGGACCCTGCCCTCCTTAGGGGAACTGAGCGAATCCTCAGAGGGGAGGGGGAGGGGCTGGCATGATACAAATGGTTAGAACGGAGTCCTCCTGCTGGAGACTTGGCAGCAATCCTGCTTGGGAAATGGCATGGCCTCCCTGGAGTCCTCAGCCAAGAATAGAGAGGTTTCAAAGCCAAGAAGTGTCTGTTACTTTAACACTGTGTGGTGGCCTGTGTGGTCCTTTTTTGGACCTGCTCTGGAGCAGGACCTGCTCTGGAGCAGAGTGGAGGGCTGTGGACGAAGAGACGAGACCTTGGCTTTGCACGTGAATGGGCCTGGTCTGCGTCCCAGCCCTGACATGCACCTGCTCTGGGACTGTAAGCACTTAAGCTCCCTGAGAACATGGGGGGCGTGGTATCGGGTGGGTCTCCTGCAGCTTCTGTAATGGGTGACCACAGACTTGGTGACGTTACACAATGGGTCTCACTGAGTTACAGGGAAGGCGTCCTCACGGCTGATCCTTCCGGAGGCACTCGGCAAGCATCTGTCCCCTTGCCTGACCCAGCTTCTAGAGGCACCTGCATTCCTCGCCTTGCAGCCTCCCCCGCCCCTTTCAGAGTCGGCAGTGGGTGCATCAGGAGTCTCATCTCTGACTCTGACCTCCTCCTCCATCCGGGCCCACCTGGATGATCCAGGCTAGCCTTCCCATCGCACGGCCTTTCCCTGATCACCTCTGCCACGTCCTTTTTGCCACATGAGGGCACACGCCCAGGTCCAGGGATCTAATTACCTGTCTCTGGGGTGGGAGGTGAATCGCGCTGCCCACCACAGGTGCCCAGCCCAGAGGCGTGGTGCAGGGACCGATGCGATGTCTGTGGAGCACAAGGCACGCAGCCCGGGGCACGGCTGCCCTGCTAATGAGCCTTGGGCTTCCACTAGACTAAATGAGGGTAGACAGGAGTCCTGTCCTCCTTGCCTGTATCCCACCATGGCCGCCGAGTGCTGGAACCACTGGCCGTGCCTGAGAAGTCCCAACAGAGCCGAACTGCAAGCCGAATTCAGAGGACGCAGAGAAAGCAGGCTGGTCACAGAGCTCCGGCCACTCATTGTGTTGCATTCTGTGGAGATAAATGGACATCAGCAAACCACTGGTCGGGTACCGTGAGTGCTGAGTCCCAGCGGGGCGCCACCTGTGCCTGTGTACTCAGGAGAGCCGCTTCCCGGCTGTTCCCGCAGCACAGAACTGTCTCACGAGAGCGCTCTCCCCCTGGACAGAAGACAGGCTCTTGCTGGTTCTCCGACCTCATGAGCAGTCGGACCACTGCAGCCCCCTGACAATGCAAACCACGAAGCTGTCAGGCTCTGCACGGAACACGGCTTCCTCCATCAGTACGGACACGGCCCTTGTACCGTGAAATCATGCAGCTTTGGGGCTCAGGGAAGCACCCAGTTCAGTTTTCTTAAAGAAGAACATTTACTAGCTTTGATCTTTCCCCCAAACCTTCCCATGTTTTATAGGAGACAGACTCAAAGCAGCATTATCCTAGTACAAATTGTGCGTGTGATTCACTAATCTCGCAGTCCCGCTGAGCGGAACTGTCCAGCCTGGCTCTGCCCCTGCACTCGGCTTGCCCTAGGGACAATGTGGGGTTATTTGATTGGTGGGACCTGGAGAGGAACTGGCGAGGGCGGCTTGGCTGCCTGCCTCTCTCCTTTGGTGGATGCGAGTGCCCTCGGAGTGTCGGTGCTCTGGTCCCACCCAGGCCTGAGTTGAGGATGGGGGGCGGGGCTTGGCTGTACAGGGCTGCTGTGGTTGGCTGGCTTGTCTCACCCCAGGGGTTTGTAATAGGAAGCAGCCTTTGCGTTTTCCAAGATTTTGTAACGAAGCTGCAAACTATATCACACCTGTACAAAAGAGTTTTAATTGCAGTCTTTTTTGTTTGTTTGTTTGTTTGTAAAAGCAAAATAGTCTAAGTAACCTAACTTCCCTAATTATGGTACAAACTACAAAATGATCTGCAAGATATAATGTTAAGTGAAAAAAAAAAAGATTGAAGGAAGGTGAGCCAGGTGGATACGGCTGTTTTGTTATTAAGTTGCAGGAGCTCTCTGTATATTCTGGCTATCTAGTCCTCATCAGAGGAGGTGAGGCCAGACACTTCCTTTTCACTGTACACCTTTTCGCACTTCTGGAGTTTCATATCCGCTGCACACAGTGTTTATTTGTGGGATATTGTCTGTTTTGACCCCATGATGCATTTTCAAGTGGAAACTTCAGCTTGCTATGCCCAGGTCTTATTTTCTTTAAAATTTAATTAATCTCAAGTTTAATTCTTTGTCATCCTAACAGTATTAGTGCAGCCACAGCCACACCTTGGGAAAGACTGCAGTAACTCCCTCCCCGAAAGTTATCACTCTTGGGGGGGGGCTAATAATACTTTAGTAAAAAAATACTAATTTATGTTTGTAAATTAGTCTATTTTTATTTTTTTAAAGATTTTATTTATTTATTTTTAGAGAGGGAAGGGAGGGAGAAAGAGAAAGAGAGAGAGAGAGAGAGAGAGAGGGAGGGAGGGAGAGAAACATCAAGGTGCGGTTGCTGGGGGCCATGGCCTGCAACCCAGGTGTGTGGCCTGACTGGGAATTGAACCTGTGACACTTTGGTTCGCAGCCCGTGCTCAATCCACTGAGCTACTCCAGCCAGGGCAAATTAGTCTATTTTTAAATTGTAGGAATTGATTCATTATCCCTGTGGAAGCTTAGTACCTAAACCAAACTTCCTTCCTTCCTTCCTTCTCTCTCTCTCTCCCCTTTCTTTCTTTCTATGCATGGCCGTCCTGTTCAGTGAAATTTCCCCTTCATGTGAATTGGTTATCATTTGTGCTGTGCGCGCTTCCCCACGCGTGAAGACCACTGTGACCTAGGGGCAGACCGGCTGGGCGAAGGCTGAGAGACCACAGCCAGCGCCACACATTCAAAGAAGCCAGAGGCCTCGACCCCGATGCCTTCAAGGAAAGAACGTCTCCCACGTTCCCAGGTCTGTGAGAGTCTCTCCAGCTCCCACGTCATCTGCACAAACTCTGCACCCCACAGCCACTTGGGAACCCACCCATCTGCCCGGAGACTTGAGAGCTTGGCTGAACCGGCCTGCCCGCCGTCCCCATGCTCAGGCCCTTCCAGAACTCACCAGCTCTGTCTGCAGCAGAGACCACCTGGGGCCCTCTCACTGAGCCCCGCCGCTGCTGTCAGATTTCAGAGCACAGCAGGATGCTGGAGCTGGCACAGGCCTCAGAGTTTATCAGCCCACTTCGACCCGCTCACATTATGGATGAGAGCACTGACTTCAGAGGGGAACTCCCCTCTCGGGTGTGCTGATGGGGCTCAGGGCACAGGGACCCCAGCAGCGGCCGCCGCTCGTCCTGCCGTCTTTCAGGAATGTGTTGGTGCCTTTCCTCGTTCCCAGAAGGATTTGACATCAACGTCTGGTATCAAGAAACCACATATGAGGAAAAGATGTGAGTTCTCTGTGCTACAGTGAACGCCTTGTCCTCACCTAGGTCGGGAGACGTGCTTACTTTAAAGTAACTCACTGTCCCTGTCATTACCTTCACTTGTGCAGCCTAAGTCTCTGTATTCGTTTTGTTTTTCTTGATGGAAGAAAGGCTCCCTTACACAAAGACTTTCTTTTCAGAAATCTTAAAAATTGTTGTAAAATTATCACTTTACTCATTTTCAATGCACAGTTCACTGATGTTAAGAACAGTGACAGTGTTGCCCAACTACCACCGCGATCCCTTTTCAGACATTTTCATGACTGTGACAGAAACTGCCTCCTAAACAACGTTTTCCCGTGTCCTCTTCCCCCCACCTCTTGGTGCCTTCTATCCTACTTTCCATCTCCGTGAACGTGCCTCCTATCGGTGCCTCATGTGAGTGCAACCACACAATATTTGTCCTTCTGTGACTGGCTGATTGCACTTCGTGTAACGTTTTCAATGTTCATTATGTTGTAGCCTGTCGTCAGAGTTTCCTTCCCTTTGAAGACAATGCTATTCCATTGTACTCATGTATGACGCATTTATTCAATATTCATCCAAGACAGCGGTTGGGTTGTTCTTCGCTTTGGCGGTTCTGAATCATGCTGCTGGCATGAGCACAGTTGTACAGTATCTGCTTGAATACCTGCTTCCAATTCTTTTGGGGATACACCCAGAAATATTTCTCTGTTTAACTTTTGGAGGAGTCAGCATTCTGTTTTCCATAATGGAAAACATTCCTACCAGCAGCGCACAGGGTTCCAATTTCTATATATCCTCACCAATGCTTGTTTCTGCCCTTTTCTTTCCCCTCCTTCCCCTTCCTTCCCTTCCTTTCCTTCCCTTTCCCTTCCTTTTCCCTTCCTTCCCTTTTCTCTCCTTTCCTTTCCTCTCCTCTCCTTTCTTTTCCTTTCCTTCCTTTCTCTTCCTCTTCCTTTCAAATAGACATCCTAATGGTATAACTAATGGTACAAGTGGTATCTTGTTGTGGTTTTGATGTTCATATCCCTAGTGATCAGTGCAGTTGAGCATTTTTTCACGTGCTTATTGGCCATTTCTATATCATCTTTGGAGAAATGTCTCTTCAAGTCCTTTGCCCATTTTTGAATTGGGTTGTTCCATTGTTGTTGAGGTGTAAGAGTTTCTTCTGGATAGTTAGCCCTTATCAGACATATGATTTACAAAATATTCTGTCATACTATCATTTGACTTCATGTTCTTTTTTTTTTTTGACAGGAAGTAGGATTTGCTGGTGGGTGTTAAGGTGGAAGCCGGGGCTTATGGGTGCAGAGCCCACCATTCTCCCAGGGGACCACGATTAGGGATGTATTTGACCCCACTGCCATCTGGGGTAGCTGCTTTTCAGCCCCCATGTGACTTCATTTTCTTGATAGTGCCTTTTGATGCACAAGTTTTTAAATATGTCCATTATCTATTTTTTCTTTTGTTGCCATATCCAAGACATTGTTGTCAAATCTAACATCACAAAGATTTTTTACCTATGTTTTCTTCTAAGAGTTTTATATTTTTAGCTTTTGTGTTACTTCTTTTTGTATATGTTATAAGGGAAGTGTCCACTTTCATTCTTTGGCATGTATATATCCAGTTTTCCCAGCCCCATTTGTTGAAAAGAGTATTCTTTCTCCATGAATGGTCTTGGCATCCTTGTCAAAAACTAACTGACCACATATGCAAGGGTTTATTTCTGGGCTTTGTATTTTATTCTATTGGTCTATATGTCTGCCTTTATGTTAGTACCACACTGTTTTTTTTCATCCTCACCTGAGGATATGTTTATTAATTTTTAGAGAGAAGGAGAGAGAAATATCAGTGTGAGAGAGAAATATTGATCAGTTGCCTCTTGCACACTCCTCGACCGGGGATCGAACCCACAACCTAGATATGTGCCCCGACCGAGGATCAAACCCGCAACTTTTTTTGGTGTACAGGATGATACTCCAACCAACTGACCCACCTGGCCGGGGCAATACCACACTTTTTAAATTACTATAGCTTGTACATAGTAAGTTTTGAAGTCAGGAAGTATGAGTCCCCCAACTTTTATTATCAACATGCATTTCTGAAATGCATTTTTAAGAATAGTACAATATGAATCTTCCAAACTTTAATACAGTAACTAAACTATTTTCTTCCCCTTTCTTTGGTACACTGAAAGGGTACAATGAAAATGCTCTTGCTTCCTTGCACCGAGCCTCACCATCTGTCTCCACAGTCCCTGTGGGAGGGTTAGGGCAATAAGGGAGGAGCTGGCTTTGCGTGTAAAGAATCTGCTCGAAGAAATATGAGGAGAGGGGGACAGGTGGAGGAGAGCAATGCCCCTGGGCAGGGAAGGAGCTCCCTGCTAAAAAGAGAATAGGGCATGGGAATAGGGGGTGCTTTAAAAAAGGAGGCAGGGGCTTTGCTGGAGATGGTTCCCAGGGTCTAGCAGCCGATTCCGGGGATGTTACCACGAAGGAAGAGGGCCGCCCGCCCAGGTGGGTGGAGCCAGCACAGGAGCCGCCTTGGCGCAGGGATCAGGCCCTGGCGCCAGGTCCGGGTGGGCGGTGGTGCCGGATGGAACCAGCTGGAGACCAGCTCAGCCAGGACACTGGTTTTTAATGCCACCTCCACTGGAGTTCACATACTGTATTGATGTTCTTCACCCCCACCCTCCCAGTACTATTCCGGGAAGAAAAAGAAATCCTAAAACGATTTTATTTCTGGTATAATTTCTACTCTTCCCTCCTACCTCTTGCTTTTTAAAAATTTACTTCATGTAGCAAGCAGCGATGCCTGCAAGTCGGGCTCCTGGCTAGAGCAGAGAGATAACAAGGGCAGTACGGCTCAGCTCTCGCACGGGTGAGGGGCTTGCCTGGTGGTCTGGGCAATGTGATATGGAAGGGAACAGGGCAACAAGAAGGACAAGGGAGGCCCTGAGTGTCCAAGAGCCAGCCATGCAGCTCCCACCAGTCATGGCAGCCAGGCCTGGGGCAGTGAGAGGAGAGAAGCAAGCTGTGATCAGCCCGTAGGTGGGGCAGCTCAAGAGATGGCAGGGAGGCGAGAATCTGAAGTTTGCTCGAGAATGGCTCTGGTGAGTGGGGGAGTTACTGGCACCCGGCGCTGACAGAAAGAAGGTAGTTGGTCCATGTAAGACTTCCTGAGGCCAGAAGAGCACGTGCGCTCCAGGAGGGACAGGAGAATGCAGTGGGGACCCAGGGGAAGGTGTTCAAGACGTTCCGTGGGCCTGGAGGCCAGGGGAGCTCGCCCTGGAGGTATGTTCGCCAGTCCTCAGCATGGTTCATCCAGATGGTTAAAGCCATCATAGATAATGGAGGGAATCACCCAGGTAGAGTATGCAGGGAGGGGAAAACAGAGGTCAAGGTAAAAATCTCTGTGGCTCACCAGCGCCAGGGAGCCAACTACATAGAAACCAATGCACGTGGTTTTTATTTTATTTTTATTTTATTTAAAAGACACTTTTTAAAAAAGATTTTATTCATTTATTTTTAGAGAGAGAAGGGAGGGAGAAAGAGAGACAGAGAGAGAAACATCAATGTGCAGTTGCTGGGGGTCATGGCCTGCAACCAAGGCATGTACCCTGACTGGGAATCGAACCTGCGACACTTTGGTTCTCAGCCCGCGCTCACTCCACTGAGCTATGCCAGCCAGGGCTTGCATGTGGTTTTTAAATCCCTAAATACATACCTCGTTTTGTATTACATGTGCTCCTGCTTCTGAATATACACACACGCACTCACATAAAAAAGGCGTATCAATGGCTGATTGTTTATCTCAGACGGGCTAGATGCGGCCTTCAGCTGTTGGTGACACTGTGGCAGCTACGAGTGACACACCCACAGCGCCGTTAGGAGTTGGTGTTTGCTCTCCTGTGAGGAGCCCCGAGTCAGGCCCTGAGTTCATGAGGACGGAGAAGACGTTCAGAGTCTGGTGAGGGAGCAGCGGGGGACACACAAGAATAACCATTGTCCCAAGAAGGGGTGAACCAATCGCCAACTAAGGAAGTTCTGTGTCAAGGGGAAAAAGGGACACTAAGGAAGTTGATTGAGCAGCTGTCCACGTATTTTCTTTCTTAAATCCTGACGAGGTTTCCCTGGGGGGATAGTGCCCTCCTTCGGGACCCCAGGAAGCTTCAGCTCACAGAGGTTTGTTGGCCCAGAACCACACGACTGGAGAGCAGGTGCGGCTCCCTCCAGCCTTGCCCCATCTAACCACCAGCTGGCGTTTTCACCAGCCGCTCTGTGCAGTGCCCCTCCCAGCCAGTTTCTCATTAAACCGCGTTTCTGTCATCTCTCTTCGCTGCTGCTCTCCTGCCTGGGTGGCCAGCAGGACGCCTTCTGCTCCACCGAGCGCTCCTTGCGTCTGCCACCAGTCGGCCCAGCCGGCCTGCTTTGTCTCGACTAAGCCTGAAGGGACCGGTGGGATTAGGCTCCGGTTTCTGTCTTCACCCCTCCTATGTTGGGTGGACCTTTTGTTTTTGGCGAGGGAGTACTTTGCGGTCTGGTGGGCTATTCCCACTTTTAATGGGCGAGTCTGCGCCTTTCTTCCCATCTGGGCCTCAGCTGGAGGCAAGGCTTCGGCGCGAACTGACCAGGGCAGTCTGCCAACGCCGCAGGGCCAGCAGCCGCCTTCTGAACTGTGACATAGGTGCCCAGGCATGAACACTCAGGGGAGGGGGTGGCAAAGCTTGTGACAGTTTCTAGTGTTCTTCCACTGTTCTTTGCAGCAAAGGTGGGACTTCAGTGGGACTTACAGGCGGAAGAGGAATTGAGTCCTCCAGACTTCTTGAAGGTCGCTTGAATGACTGGAGAGTTAAAAACTACACTGACATACTTTTTATAAAGGCGGAGTTTTCTGACGAAAATAACAGCATGGTTTATCATTGCACTACCAATTACAAGTGTTATTTTACATCTCTTCATAATCACTATTGTTCACAGTATAACGGAAGCTCGATGTGATTAAAAAAAGTTTATCTCCTCCTGAGTGGGTGGACACCCCAAGGGTTTAGCTGCCAATATTGTAATGTTACATTCTGATCCCATGGTTAACTGTCAATATGTGGACAAAAGTTTACTTGAGCTGAGTGTTCATTATCTTCACTTTAGGCAGTTTTAACTAGAAGGGAAATAAAGCCCTGGCTGGCATAGCTCAGGGGATTGAGTGTGGGCTGCAAACGAAAGTGTCGCAGGTTCGATTCCCAGTCAGGGTACATGCCTGGGTTGCAGGCCAAGGTCCCCAGCAACCGCACATTGATGTTTCTCACGCTCTCTCTTTCTCCCTCCCTTCCCTCTCTAAAAATAAATAAATAAAACCTTTAAAAAAAAAGAAGGGAAATAAAAGAGAGTTTGGAGAGAGTTTGGCAGGGATGTGGGCTCCCTGCCTTATATAAACTGGCTTCCCTCCCACCTCCCGTGGGGAGAGCAGAGAGTGGAAGGGGGAGGCATGGCGGCGCTCAACTCCGCCCATAGCTCCCAATGGAAAGAAGCAGGAAACCATCGTGTTTATAAACCAGTTGGTGAAAGAAGTACATACAGGCTCTGAGGCCACCATATGGCCCTTCCCGCTCCATGCCCCTGCTGGCTGACGCACAGTAAGTCCTCAGCAGAGACTCCAATAGAGCTGTGCAGCCTCGTGGTCAAGAACGAGACCCAGGACCTGGCTACCTTCCGGTATTCCATCGCTGAGTGCTGCTCTGCAGCGGCCCCCGGAGGGGAGAGGCGGTTAGGTACACACGGTTAGGTACACGCCGGATCCTGCAGGACTTGGGAAGCCACAAGGAATGTGTTCTGTGACTTGACTTGACAGTGAACCTCAGCCCCCTTCCTCCGGAGACGATGTCCTAACGGTGGCAAGGACCTTGGCCTCAGCATGAAAACCTCTTTTGTTTTCAGTTTGTTTTTGTGTCTTATTAAGTGAAATAAGCCAGTCAGAGAGAGCGAATACCATAGGATTTCATTTATCTGTGGAATCTAATGGGCAAACTGAACTAACAAGCAAAACAGAGACAGACTCACAGATGGAGAACAGAAGACAGCCAGTGGGGAGGAGGTTAGGGGGTGGAGGGAGCGAGCAAAAAAGGAAAAGGACTCGCGGACAGCAGGGTGGTGATTGCTGGGGGGAGGAGGTGTAAGAGGACTAAATGGGAACGGAAAAACATAATGAAGATTATATATTTAAAAATTTCATGTTTCATTGTTTCCTCTTCATAGTTTACTAAATTCCTAAATGGTTATCATAAATATATTTTAATGTTCTTCCCTTTTCCTTTATCTTACAAAAAACATTGAAGGTGGAAGGTGGAAGAGCCTTGAAGAATAAGTAGGAAGTAAGGGCTGGCTTTAATCTTCCTGACCCCATATTTCCACTAACAAAAAAACAGGGAAGAATGTTCCAGGTAGAGGGAACTATAGGAACAAAGAACTGTCGTGCATGACATGGGAAGAGTGGCTGGAGTAAAGATGGAATAGTGGTTTGGGAACAAGTGATGAAGGCCCTTGGGTACCACAATAGCTGGAGTTTGGACTTCGCTCCACAGGCAATGGGGAGCCTTCTCGGGCTCTGGGAGACAAGAGATGTGATTCCATTCATCCTTTTAGTAAGTGACTTCGGTGTCAGTGCAGAGGGTGGGTTAGGAAGGAGTCCAGGAGAGCAGTTAGGAGGCAGTTTAGTACTGCAAAAATAAAAAAAATAGCTCAGGAGATACGGTGATGGTCTAAATGAAAGCAGCCTGGGTACATACGATTGGGCCACATTGGAAAGATCATGTTGTACAAAGTATTCATGGGACTTAGCCATATGAAGGGCAAAAAGATAACTCTGTCGACATAAGAAACATTCAAACCTTTATTTGCGCCAGACTGATGACAATCGCCAGCAAGCAAAAGCCCCAAGGACTGAGGAAGTGCTCCAGAGAGTGGCGGTTCTGCACTCTGCTTTGTACGTAACAACACGTAAGTGGGCTGCGTGAGAGCCTTTGGTGCTAGGTGAGGGAGCCCGGAGCAAGCAAAGCAGGGAGACCTTCAGGATTGGATAAAAAGTAAAATGATAGACACATACTTTTTTTTTTTTTACGTAGGTGGGTACAGGATAGTTAACAGACAACAATTAGCACGATAATAATAACAATGGGGATTTGCACTCTCTGCTGTGGTATATGGTATCTGTGTTTTGAGGGGTGGGGTGGGGGGGGTGGAAATTACTCTGACACACCAAAGGGATGCTATTGTAGATGTGAAAAGACAATAGACAGGCTTAATTAAGGTAAAGATGGACTGTTTTCGGGGAAGAGCCTCACCTAGGGCAGGACTACCCGAGTAAACTGCTTTTATTTAGTTAGTGACTTTTAATCGCAGGCCATCCTGTGTGGTCACTTGAGGTCTCTGCGTCTGTGAGGCTGCCGCGAAGGCCGCTCCTGAGCTGGTCAGGTTAGTGTGTGGCCCTGATAGGGGACTCAAGACTTGTAAAATTTTAGCTTCAGGTAAAACATTCTAAGTCTAGCAAGTAATGTGTGTGTTAAGCTTTTGTTTCAGAAACTGCAGATAAGGCCCATCCTGGCTCCTGGGAAAAGCAGCCGACCTCCTGGGGCACTGGCTAGAGATTACCACCTGGGGACCTGTTGGAGGCATCTGGGCCTTTTGTGTGCCCCCCACCCCCACCTTGGGAACAGCTAACTGCGGAGAACTGGAAGGCTGCAGCTTCTCTCACCTAATCCTCCCTGAGTTTCAAAGCCCTCCCCACACCTTGTTTGTCCTCCCCCACCCCCTTATAAAAGATCTGGCCAGGAAAGAGAAGGGAAGATGGTTTGTTAGGATATGAACCCCCCATCTTCTCGGATCGACGGCCATCTGAATAAAGCGCCCATGAAAGATTCAATCACTATCATTGCTTATTGGATTTGGTAGTGACAGGCAGCCTGAACGCCGGTGTCTTTTCCGGTTTCAGCCCCTTTTCTCATCCGCACTTGGAGAAAAATAGTGACCTTAAGTGTGAGCCCGAGACAAAATGGGCACGTTAGTCAGGAAGAGACTCCTGTGGGGTTGGGCTCAGAGAAGAGGTTGGGACAGAAGACGAGTATTTGGGAGTCAGTCATGCAGGAAGAAAGGCGACGTCCCGAAGTGCCCCCAGGGGGAGAGCACAGCCTGGGAGAGGAGAGGGCCCAGGGCAGAGCCTTCAATGGGGGAGTCGCCGCGAAAGGGACGGGGGAGGAGCCATCTGAGGTCCAAGGCCCACATGGCAGGAGCCAAGGAGTCCTGGTCAAGAAGGAGCAGAAGTTTAGGGAAAACACTGGAAGGAAACACTACGTTTTGGCCATAGCGCAGTCCCTGGTGGGCTTTCGAGAAGGTCATTTCCAAGAAACAAGAGGCAGCAATGAGGTCCTAGTGGTTGAGGCACAAACAGCGGGCAGGGAAGTATAAACGAAGCCCCCAAACTGCTCTTGGGAGCCTATGCAGTGAAGGGAAGAAGAGACAGGTAAGCTGACGTGGAGAATATTCCATCTGCGTAGCTCATGAGTCTGCAAGGCACTTTGACATCCGTTACCTCACTCAGCCCCCAAGACAGCTCAGCAGGTGGGAAGGGCAAGTCTTGCTGTGCCTGGGGACGAACTGAGGTTAACAAGAGGTTAAAGGCTTGCCCAAGGTCATCTAGAGCAAATAGGTGGAAGAATTCCACTATGTTTAGAATTCAGGTCATTCAGCTCTTAATTCAATGATCTTTCCACCAAACTTTCTCTATTTCAATATTGGGTACCAGGGGACATGGAGTTCCTTGTTCAAGGGGTTTTGATTTTATCCGGGGGACAAAGGGGCGCAACTGGAAGGTTCTGTGCCCAGGAACACCATATTTAAGGCAGTGCTCGAGGGAGACACATCTGGCAGGGAGTGCAGGCAGTGTTTGTGGCACAGACAGTCACCGCAGAGAGCAGACAGGCCCTTAGGACCCGGCTCCCCATGGGGGCACAGCGGGAGGGAATGCTGCGTCGCACTTGAGAAAGTCATTTCCCTTTTGGTTCTGTGGATTCTTTTTTGTTTGTGTTATGGAGAGGAGGCGCTTTGCCAGTATTTTTTAAACACCCTTCAAATAACTCTCTAACTTCCGTTTTGACCAAAAAGGGAGCTCGCCTCGGGTTGAGAACGGCAGTGCTTAACTGGCTCCAGCCAGACCCAGCCAGAACTGAATTGCATTGCTTTGTGTGAGCTCTATTTTCATGATGCTCCCGGTTTTGACAAGCAGTACTGACTTTTCCCTTATTGTCATTACAGAAAGGTTACTCTCCAGTACCCCTAACTGAAAAAAGCCAAATTAAGGAAAAATAATACGTCGATTCAGAGCCGGGCGGTAAACACACGCGGGAGAAAACCCAGTGAATGTGCATTCTGGTGAAGGCAGTTTGGGCAACTCTTGGACTGGAGACAGTTGCGAGAGGAGGGGCGAGGCCTCCGTCCAGGGTGGGATGATGGCAGTGGACATGCAGAAGTCTCTGACGGACATTTTAAAGGAGATAAAGGAATTTGGGTATCTTCTGCAGCATTTCTCAGGATGCTTCACAGCTGCAAAAACAGAAGGCTTAAATAAAAAAGGCTCGTGCAATGCAATGAGTTTATTACCTCACGTCACAAGAAGCCTCGAGGTAAGGTTGCCCCAGACTGGCTGCCAGTGGCTCACTGACCTCACTAAGGGCTCATCTTCCGGACACCTTCCGACGTCAGCACGGAGCTTTGGTCTCACGGCCCCAGAGTGGCCGACGTGGTTTGCGCAGGTACCATCAGGACATACTGTGCTTCAAGGCAAGAAAAGCTCTCTCCTGGTGGCGAAGCAGGAAGCATGCAGAAACCGTTCCCTAGCGGCGCCCGCACCAGCATTTTCCTTCAGGGTTCACTGTTCCAAAGTACGTCACGGATCACACAGGAGCCAGTCACCGCAAGGGGGAATCAAGTGACTGTAACTAACCAGGACTAGTTAGGATTTATCCTCTGAGCTAGAGAGAGAGACCCTTTCCTGCAGGGTTTACCAACATATCGGGGCTCTGCTAATTAACAAACAGGGCTGGCAGGCAGTCATCCTTCACGACTTCCACCAGGGGTTCTGAGATTCCTCGTGTTAGCTCTTTTTTTTTAATGGAAATTTTTTAAAAAGATTTTTATTTATTTATTTTTAGAGAGGGAAGGGAGGGAGAAAGAGAGAGAGAGAAACATCAATGTGCAGTTGCTGGGGGCCGTGGCCTGCAACCCAGGTATGTGGCCTGACTGGGAATCGAACCTGCGACACTTTGGTTTGCAGCCCGAGATCAATCACTGAGCTACGCCAGCCAGGGCCTTGCATTAGCTCTTGAACATAAGTGGGAGGTTCCTGAGGCTTGTGGGTTTTTATATGTTAAGTCTTATTGAGCTCTTCTCTCCATGTGTTGGATCACCGCACAGCGAAATACTTCCACGGCAAAGTCAACTTCTGGTTTGGTGACGCACATGGAGGGCGCAATGCGGAACGTCTGAGGAGACACGGGGGAGAAGAGAGGCGCCGTGGGCGTCGGTTCACACGCGACTCTGAGCAGAGGCGCTACACTGAGGCTCTGAAACTCTGTGGTGATGGCATCTCTTGTGTTTCCCTCATGGGTCGGTCTTTCTCTCCACTGCTGATCCCGGCCCATTCACCCCCCGGTCTTGTAAAAATTCTGGCACCACCTGCTGCGTCCCTTTTCCTTTCTGTCATCTGCTCACCTCCTGGTCCTTGCACCTCCTTCATGAGGTCATAGGTACCCATCTACACCCCACTTCTGCCACCACCCAGGGTGACCTCCAAGCCCGTGCGTACAACTTAACAAACACGCTTCTTGGTTCCTTGTTTGCTGCAACTCCCAGAACCTTCATCTCTGCTTCTCCGCATCCATCCATTCACCCCCACGGCCAGGGCCACGAGCCGCCTTTTCCCTAGGAACAATTCAATTTCTGATTCCCATGGCAACTGTCCTTTTCATGAAGCCTTCCGTCTCCCCATCCCTCCATTATCTTCAGACCTATCACCCACTCAGATCTCTTCTCTGTTCTACCCAGCCTGGAGCACGTGGTTGGCTGTCTGAACTACTCTCTCACCTGCCCCCTCACTGTGCCTGCATCTCCTTCCGCCCTCTGCGGCTGCGCCCACGCCCCGAAGTCCCAGCCCTGATCAAAGCGGTAACTGAACTGCTTTGAGCCAGCACAGTAGCTCAGAAGGGGTAACGATCGTGCTGCTGGGCTGACGGACACCACTGGACAGGCGGGGTCTCCACATTCTGCTGTTCCCCTAAGGTTTTCTTGTTCTCTGTCCGCTTGCTTCCCTTTTCATTCCAAACCTTTTTCATTCCTCTCAATTTCCTAGCTCCACTCCCACGCCTCCCATTCTATTTCATAGCCAGCCTTGCCTCGTGCTTTTCAGAAGCTGTCAGACAAGATCTGTCTATGAACCTGTTTGCTCCCATCCCACATCCTTGTACTGGGACTGAAGGTTCAGAGGTTGAGGTGTCTCTTCTACTGAACTCCAAATCATCCACCTGTGCCCTTGGCCCTGGATACGCCCATCACCGTCCCTCCAGGAAACGCCCCGTGTTTTCTTGCATCTTCAGCTTCTTCTCATCTTCCCCTCAGCCTATGCACACAGCAGGACCATTATAGCTCTCGTAGCCCCAATCCAAACCACACCAAATAAAACTCTGTTGGTCGCCTGGTCCCTTCTAGCTACCACATGAATGCTATCCTCTTCTTTCATGCAAACTTACTAAAAAGACGGGTGGATGATACTTACTGGCCATTATTTTCCACCCTGCCTTCCCTCTGGGCACATCCGAACCCACTGCAGTCTGGTTTCTGCCCCACCAGCCTTCTAACACCGCTCGAGCTAAAGCCGCCAGGGACCTGCGAAGCATGGAACCCTACAGCCTGTCTCTGTAGTTGCCATTATGGTTCTTCCTTCTCCCGGAACCTCCGCACTTGCCTGCTTCCATGCTCCACACTGTCCTAGCTTCTCTCACATTTCTCAGTCCTTGTTTTGTCGCCACGCGGGCACCCTCTCCTGCGCCGGCCCTTGAAAGGTGGGTGTGCAGGTGTCTGGCCTCGTCTCACCACATTTTTGATGTAGACGCATTTCCCGGGAGGTGTCCTCATCTCACTACTTATGTGCTGGTGGCTCCCGCACTGTGACATTTACCTTGATCCTTTCCTCTGAGCCACAGACTTGTCTGCAGAAATGGATGTCCCTAAGCCCCTCACATGGAGCCGGTTCAAAGCTGAACTCATCTTTGTCCTGCCTGAACCGACTTAGACGTGAGGCATCCCTCCTGGACTCCCCCTCACTCGTCACGCCCAAGTCCTGTGCACTTCACCTGCAGCATTGTCCTCTGAATCCCCGCCCACCACAACGGCTCCTGCTCCAGTTCGGGCAGCATCACCCATCACCCCCACCTGGACACCCTGCCTCCAGCCTTGGCCCCTCAGCCTCGCCCTCCTCAGAGGGCAGACGCAGAGACCAGACTGCCTGCGTTGGGATCCTGGTTCTGCCACGGACTGGCTGTGGGATTGGGGCACTTTACTCCACCTCACTGTGCCTCGCTATCTTCATCTGTAAAACACGGATAATAAAAGCCCATATTTCATAGCCTTGCTGAGAGCGTGCCACAAGTCAACACCTGCAGAGTCAGGCTTGTTGTTATTGGCAGTCACCGCCTGAGCCTCAGGCGGCAGCCGCACCAGCGTGCGTGTACTCTGCACACTGCGGGGGTCCCCCTGCGCCTGGAGCGCTCCTCTCACTGTCTGAGGCTCTGCTTAGCCAGGAAGCCTGGCCTAGGAGTCCCTGTTCTCTCTTCTTACACTCCTCCTGTTTGTTTCTCATCCTCACCTGTGGACATGCTTACTGATTTTTAGAAACAGGGGAAGAGAGGGAGAGAGAGAGAGAGGGAAAGAAATATTGATGTGAGAGAGAAACATTGATTGGCCACCTCTCCTTTATGCAGTGAGTGCTCTGACCAGGGACTGTGCTGGAGACCTGGGACCGAACCCAGGATGTAGGCATGTGCCCGGACCAGAAATCAAACCTGCGACCTTTCGGTGTATGGGATGACACTCCAACCAACTAAGCCACACTGGCTAGGGCTGTGCTACTCCTTTTTATAGCTATTAATGAGCTTACTATATTGCATAGTAATTTTCAGTTGATACATCTTTCTCTCCTGCCAGGTCCAAGAAGGCAGAGACCAGACCTTATGTATTATTGCAGCTTGAGCAGCCAGCACAGCAACAGCTGCTTTGCATGTGTTTGCCAGGTAACTAAGGAGTAACCGAGCGAGTAAGCAATCAATTGTTTCTTGTCTTTATAGGCTGTGCATCTTAGGATTTTTCATGGTTGCTCTGTTAGATTGTGCTGGAAAGTCTTTGAGAGCAGGGTCAGAAAAACTCACAAGTGTGCCCTAGCAGAAGTGCTCACTCTGGGCTGGTGTGGTGCGGCTTGGTCTGGGCCGGGAGAGCGCCAGACCTGTTGGTTGACAGGCTGAGGGGGAGTTGAGGAAACGGAGAAGTTGCAGGTACACGGTGTGAGGGACGGGAGCACCGGAGGGAGATGCGGGTCGGGACAGCAGTGACACCGCGTGCTCGAACCTTTAGGACAGCAGGTAAGAAATGGATGTGGGGACGGACGAGTGGATAGAGAACTCTTGCCTAGCAGCGTCCACCCCCTCTGAGGAGTGCGGGGGGCAAGAGTGCTCCCCGAAACAGAGTGAGAGGCAGGAGCGCAGCGTGGGGCCGGGGAAGAACAGCCAGAGTCCATCGCGGGAAAGCGAGATGACAAGGACAAGAAGGAATCCGGGGAGGGGCAGAGGTTGCCCCAGACCTTAAATCTCTGCCCCAGAGCCCGGCCCTGGTGAAAGTCCTGCTGTGTGCGGGGTCCAGGGGCAGAGCGCTTTACTGACAGCACAGCCCATGTCCTCGGAGCGGGCCACACCTGTCCTGACTGTGAGGACACACTTGGCTTTCCCAGCAGGTGGGGGAGCAGGAGGGCCTGGGTGTCTGCACCCCCTGCCTGAGGGTGAAGGGTGCTGGGCGAGGCCGATTTGGATGTCTGCATTGGGGACCTGGCCTGGCTAGTCCCCCACCTCTCCTGCAGGGTCACCTGGGCCTGCCAGTGCTGTTAGGTTGCTCCTGGGCACAGGGGTTACTAAGTCTTAGCAGTTTTAGGGTCCACAGTCAGAGCCCAGGGCTCAGTTAAGAACAACCAGGATGGCTCTTACAGGGCTTACAATGAACTCATACATGAGACAAAATGTTTACTGTACGACTGTTACAGCCTGTACTGTGGTTCGTCCTCTGGTCCTCTGTCCTCTGGTTTGTCTGTGCATGTCATCTACGCCTTGTTAGACTGTTCTCTATCTAATCCTCCCAGAACCGTGATCACAAACCATTTGAACACACCGCCCCCTAGTGGCCCCAAGCTCACTGCCACTTTCTTTTGACACTATCCAAGCCCTCTGCCTATGGGAAGTGAGGCTAGGTCCCTCACTTAATGCACTCCTTTAGAAGAGTGACCAGCATTGGGACATCAGGGAGATAGATGCCTGCCTGAGGTGACAGGTAAGCAGTAGCCTTTCTCTTACCTGAGAAAAAAGGCCACCTCTGCCAATGATAAGACCCATGCGTTTGCAGTCCTCGTGGATCTGACTGACTTCCTCACGGGGAAGAGGCTGGCGGCTCGTCTGCAAACACATTCACGACACATTTCTGTTTGCTGCTTGAGTGGTTACAGACACTATTTCCAAGAGGAAGAAAAGCAACGGAAGCAATCGATGTTCTTCGCTCCCTCTTAATCTCTGTCTTCCCCTGTAACTGAATAAAGCTGTTAACTGGATTTGGGGGGAGGTGGTTATTGAATATTAACAACATCATTAATATTTAACATTATTAATAAGAATTAATATCATTAACACAACCGTATTAATATGAATAATATACAATATTTGATTTTGATAAATGTTATAAACATTGACAATATTTTTTTATCCCAATTTATTTCCAAATTGCTAAGGACAAAATGAAGTTAAATGCAGACAGCCAGTGAAGTTTGGCTGCCCTGTGAACGTGGTTCTTTACCTGCTGAATTTGGGGTCTGCTTTAGTTTTGTGGAAATTCTCCTGGATTCTCTTCACTTTGTTTTGCCCTGTAGAGAGCTCATTCCAAAGCCCAGGAAACGGCTGAGGTTTTGCTCGAGTACACGAACAGCCAAACTTCCCCTGGGCCGCAACGGCACCTGGGCAGCTGGGCGGGCGGTTGTCTTCCTCTGTCCCGCGTGTGAAATTCGCTCTTTCCCCTCGAGACTTTATCCTCCAGGGTTAGGAAAGGTAAGCGCTTTCAGGGCCAAGAGGCTGTTGCAGGTCCCTAGGCATCGGCAGCAGGTCCCTACCCGTAGGCCCCGGACATGCCAGCACCCCTGCGGAGACACGGCGGTGGGGGTCTGTCCCCTTTCTGTGTGTCCCCTGTGCTCGGAGTCTGTGAGTATAAGCGTCTCCTCCTGGGTCATTTCAAGTCGGTGGGTCTGCGTGACCTGGAAGTTTTGGAAGTGGATATCTGGGCCTCGCATGGGATCTATCAAATGAGGACATTTGTGGCAGGGGTCGGACAGCTTTACTGGCAAAGGGACCCTCAGGTGACAGGGCCAGAACTACGGCTGTGACCCTCCTATCTGGAGCGCTGAGGGCCATCAGCTGGGCTGCAGCAGCTGCGTGCACGTCGGCTCCGGCCCGGCTCGGGTTTCCTAGGCACAAGACGTGCCCTTTCCGTCCCTGTGACGTAGGGCGTGGGGCGGGGCATCGAGGGCGCCCCCTGCATTCCTCGCCTCCGGGCTTCCTACCCGCCCTCCCTCTGGGCATCAGTCTCCGCCTCCCGCCCTGACTCTCTATCCAGCTCAACTCCTGATCCAGCTCCTTCCTCAAGTCTTCCATTCCTGGAGAGCCATCAGACCAAGCTCCTGAAATAGTTCCCATGCTTGTCTGCCTTAAGGCTGTAAGATAAGGAAAATGTTTTTCATACTTCCAGACCGCTAGATGACGGAGGACCTGGGATGGGGTGGGGGAAAGACTGGGATCTTCTCAATGATCCTAAAGCGTCACCGTGCACCACCATTGGGAAGGATTCCGATGTTTTGCCAGGAAAAATCAAGTTCCGATGAACATGTTTATTCGCCCATTTTTGACCGTGAGCCTGCAGAAGTTGGGTTTGGAACAGTGGGGAAGGACGCAAAGCCTCCTTGCTGGTTGGACTTAAGTCTGTGGAGTCTGGACTGGGAGGCAGCGACAGTCTTTGAGGGAGCCCCTGGGCTGGGGACCTGGGTGGACTTTCCTGAGCCTTCCAACAGCCCTTGTGGCCTAGTCTCTTATTTTTCTTATTTCCCTGTTTTCTTCCCTTAGCTTTAACATCGTGTTAAAACCAGCTCTGTTGTGTGGCTTTTATAAAAGAGTCTTATATCCATGGTCTGGTCTAAAGATGGAAAGAACTGAGCGTCAACTCTCCTAAACGAGATCAAATAGCAAGAAGTCACTTAACAGGAAAGTGAATCCCTGTGGACAAGAGTTAGCACAGAGGGGTCGGTCTGAATATTCCCCCTGAGTCAAGATTCTCCTGCCATTGCTCTCCTCAGATGATCGAGGCTTTGCTTTTGTTGACGGGGCCAGGGGACAATTTCCTACTCACGTGGACTGTGGGGGCAGCAGCAGAAGCAAGGGGAAGGCTTTGAGAGACAGGGCAGACAAACGGTCTGCAGGCCCTGACGTTAGAAATAAGGGGAGAGAGGGAGCCGCAGGTTATTTTGCGGTGTTGAGGCTGGGTCACTGGGAGAGCAGTGGAGGGTGAGAAACAGGAGCAGTGACCTTGGGAGGAATAACTGGTTTGGGAGAATGCTCAGTTCAGTTGTTGTCCTGTTGAGTTTGTCACAGTGGGGAACGTCATCCGAAAGTCGTGTTCTTTCCTGGTTGCTTGGGAGACTGAAATCCATGCAGACACACGTACATGAAACCTCAGAGATCTTTTAAAACTTCCTTACCCCTAACATCCTTCTCCCTTATTTCCGTTAGTTCTCTGGACCACAGGCCCCTCCCCAAGTAATTTCCCCCTTTCTTCATATTTGTAATTCTAGCTATTCAGTTATCACTGATGCTCTTTGCCTAGCCTGGCAAGAGTAGTACCAGTTCCCTTTTCCAAATCCCCACTGTCACCCTCTGGAGCTCTTCAGGGCCTGCCGGCATTGGGCTCATACTCAACACTCGTGCTGTCCTTGGGGCTCCCTCCCTGAGAGCGGATGAAGCCAGCGTTAGGCTGATGCTGCTGCTTTGGCTCTTGCTGCCCCAAGAAGCCAGAGAGAGAGAGAGAGAGAGAGAGAGAGAGAGAGAGAGAGAGAGAGAGGGTGTGGAGGTCAGAACCTACCTTATCCTTCACCATTTCTATGCCTATCATGAGGCCTTTGCCACGGACGTCTCCAATAATTTCAAATTCATCCCGCAGCTTAGCAAACTTCAGTAACATGTAGGTGCCAACTTCTTGACTGTTCTCCTGTAGATTTTCCTCTTTAATCACCTGTTGCAAGAAAGCCCCAAGTGCCCTTGCATTACAACAAGTTCTAAAATCGACTGAGAAACATCGAGAGGTAAGTGGATCTGGCCGTCTTTACAGAAACGTGACCAGACAAATGGAGCCCCAAGTCCAGCGGGGCAGACCGTGGACCACAGAAAGATTTTCTGTAAGGAGGAAGAACGTTTTGGGCACAGAGGATACTCCCCCTGCTCCTTGCGCATCTTTAAGGGAGGGTAAGGATTTAGGAGAGAGTAGGAGATGAGGCTCAGTGCAGTCTGGAACACAGATGCCATGACCCGAGGTTCAGCACCATCTGGCTTTGCTGAAACCCAGTCTACAGCAGTGGCGGAGGAGACTCCGAGGAAAGGCACGCCACAGAGGCTTGCCCTCCTGGGGGCTTGTAGGCCTTTGTCCGCTGCTCCCAGCCAGATGGGCTGTCACGGACTAGATACGGGCAACACACTGCATTCATGCTTTGCTGGTAATAAATGCACAGCTCCCGGCAAACCTAGCAGTTTTCAAGACCTGTCTGTTCGCCTAAGTCCTCTCTCCCTTCTAAACAGGTTGAGGTGACGCAGCACTTTAGATACACGTGTGCAGTGTCCAGCAGTGAGGGAAATGACCCACCCTGCCCACACTTGCTTATCTCAGGGTTCAATCACATTTGAAGCTACTTTTTAATTAGCCAGGACAGCTTTCGCTTACTTGGCTTTTTATTTAACAATGCTTTCAAATGTGAGTTTTTGAACAGGAGACTCATGTGCCTCATTGAAAAATCAGAAAGTGTCCCTCCCCATAAACAGCTGCTGTTATTACATTCTTGAACAGTCTTTCAGAAATACAGTTTAAACTTATTGAAGCAAATGCTCTTATGTGTGTTAGCGAGGGCACTAATTTTCTTTTTTTCTGCAGAAGTGACCCCAGGCAAAATCAATGGAGTGGGGCCAAACCAAAGCTGAATTACCTATTTGTAAAGTTTCCCTTTAGTCTTTAAATTTATGACAGTGCAAAAAAAGGAAGAAAGAATATGTCAGAAAGAGCCAAAATTAAACTTAAATCAATGATAACAATCGATAACAATCCGTAAAATATCACTCAAATAACAAAGAAATTTCAGTGCTCCCAGCTAGCTAGGGGAATGGTTACATTTCCTGTGCGTGTGAGGTTGTCATATATTTCTTCCTCAACGCTTGGAGCACTCAAACTAGATCATTAAAAGAAGGTGGGGCAGGTGTCAGAATAACAACTGGGGATCTAACTGTAAGTCAGTACTAATTCTTCAATAACGCAGTGTGACAGAGACGTGAGAACGAGTGTGCGGCCTCGAAGCAGTCATTCTGTGAAGCAGGTGACGCGCACGTGGCGGCGGGAACGCACCTCGAGCACGGCCGATCCCACGGCGCAGGCCACTGGGCTCCCTCCGAAGGTGCTGAAGTGCAGCACGCAGTTGGCCAAAGACCTGGCGATCTCTAGGGGGAGGAAGCAGAGGTGGATACAGGGAGGTACCTTCCTATCAAAATCTCTCAACTCAACATTTGGATTGTGTTGTAAACGACATCATACAAAATTCATTCTCCTCTCACCAGTTAGTGGGTATTTTGGATGGAATTGCGGCCCCCACCCAAAACCACGCGTTGAAGCCCTAACCCACAACGTGGCTGCATTTATAGCTACAGCCTTTAGGGACGGGCATCATCCAGGTTCAATGAGCCTTAAGAGTAGGTCCCAATCCAACAGGACTGGTGTCCTCAGAGGAACAGACGACAGGGCTCTCTTGCTCTTGACCGAAAAGGGTGTGTGGGGACAGAGAGAGAAGGAGGCTACCTACAAGAGAGACCGCACGCCCTTCTGCGGGCGCCTTGGTCTTGGATCGCCGGTCTTTGAACTGCAAGAAGATAAATGTCTGTTGTTCAAGCTGCCCGCCTGCAGTGTCTTATGATGGTACCCCTAGCTGATATGGCGGGTAAGGAAAGACAGCTTATTTACTCCATGAAAAGTTGGATGACAAAATCTTGAATGTGTTGTGAAAACCGAAAAGTGCCTTAAGACTAGGTTTATGGAAATTTACTTGGAACCTTCATAAGCTAAAACCTTTTCTCTGTCTTTCACATTTGGGACCAAGCAAGGAAGAAAAAAAATCCCGCATATCAAGGACTTAATAACATAATTGTGGGATCGTTTCAGGGTGAGTATACATTCAGTTCCTTATACTTGACCTTCTACATCCATATTCTTGCACCTTACGTCACTTAATAAAAACACTGAGCTTTCACAATGCACTTCATTAGCCTTCAGTGCCTCATCAATGTGGGAAAGGCACGTTTTAGGAATTTCATAAAAATTGTTTTCTGTACTACCTCACTCAAATGAAAAATTCAGTTAATTCTAATGCTCTGGCTAAGTGGCACTGGGCTATGTTTGGCTGTGTTGTGGGTGAGACATCACAGACAGGTCTCTCACTCTGGACCTTGCGTTGGCAGCTTCTTGGTGTGGCAAGACCGAGTAAGAGTGTCCCCCCAGCATACGAGCCCTCGGGAATTTCGGGGCTGGCGTCAGGTTGGTTCACAAGGGTCTCCTGTGCCGGTTTCGTCTCTGTGGCACGGTTTTCCAGAGCTGGCCGGTGGGCCTGAGCCCCGCGCTTCCTTGTGGGGGCCGGAGAACTAGTCCGGCCTACAGCAGGAGCGAAAAGGGCTGGCTCTCTCCCCTCTGTGCCACCACCTGGCAGGCAGACTGTTTCTGCTTCATGTTTAATTTTTTGTTGCTCGGGAAGTGCATGCGTGGTTCCCATCACCGTCTCCGACCCACACAAGCTCCCACGCGCGGGTTTTCTCCATCGCGGGTGCAGGAGCCCAGAGGCAAACCCGAACCACCCGCGGATCCTACCTGGAGTTGTCACGACTGCTGCCATGGGAAAGCCGTTCCCGATCCCCTTGGCCATGGTGACAATGTCTGGCAGGACGCCGTGGGTTTGGAAGCCCCAGAAGTGAGAGCCCAGCCTCCCAAATCCTGTCTGCACCTGCGGGGGGCAAACCCACACTCACTGGGCACCTCTCGAGAGATGCCGGTTCTCCGGACGCTGACCCCCCGTCACTTTCCTCCCCTTCCCCCCTCCCCCCCACTTCTCCCTTCCCCCTCCCCATCCTCCTTCTTCCTCCCCCTCTTCCTCCCCCTCAGTACCATCACTCTCGGCCATTGTCATCACCATCTTTGCACTCATACTGACGAGACACCGAAGCTGTGACTGAGCTTTTAGGTACCGAGATCTACTGACCAGCTTTGTGTGACTCTGGATGTGTTTCTGAAGTCCCTCGGCACCTCTGCTCACTCCATCAAGCAGGAACGCTAACCTAGAGCGATGCCTTGGTGGGTGGGGTGCGGAGAGGAGGCGGGGGCTGCCCTTGGTGGACCAGGCTGGGGCCCCTGCCGCCCGGCCCAGACAGCAGGGTCCCCCTCTTCCCCGGGACTCCCTGTTCTTCCTCAGAATTCTGTCACCCGGAGGACCCGCTGAGCCACCTAACTGCAGGCGGAAAGTTGGCCTGAGCTGTTTGGTTCGTGTTGTTCTCCTTCTTGAAGACCCTCTCCCTGCCTCTTCATCTCACTACTTTCTCTTGTCCTAGAAACGCAGCTTCGTCATCATCATTTGGTCAAGATTTTCCTGAGCCCTAGGACCGTCCCCAGTCAGGGCATCTGGGCTTGGAACCTCTCACCCCTGCCCTCAGAACCCCCACCCCTGCCCTCGGAACCTCTCACCTCTGCCCTTGGAACCCCCACCCCTGCCCTGGGAACCTCTCACCCCTGCCCTCAGAACCCCCACCCCTACCCTCGGAACCTCTCACCCCTGCCCTCGGAACCCCCACCCCTGCCCTCTGAACCCCCACCCCTGCCCTCGGAACTGCCCACCCCTGCCCTTGGAACCCCACCCCTGCCCTTGGAACCCCCCACCCCTGCCCTCGGAACTGCCCTTGGAACCCCCACCCCTGCCCTCGGAACTGCCCTTGGAACCCCCCCACCCCTGCCCTTGGAACCCCCACCCCCTGCCCTTGGAACCCCCCACCCCTGCCCTTGGAACCCCCCCACCCCCTGCCCTTGGAACCCCCCACCCCCTGCCCTTGGAACCCCCCCACCCCTGCCCTTGGAACCCCACCCCTGCCCTTGGAACCCCCCACCCCTGCCCTTGGAACCCCCACCCCTGCCCTTGGAACCCCCACCCCTGCCCTTGGAACCCCCCACCCCTGCCCTTGGAACCCCCACCCCTGCCCTTGGAACCCCCATCCCTGCCCTTGGAACCTCCAGCCCTGCCCTCGGAACCTCCCACCCTAGACTGTTGTCATCACCGTACATGTCTGATGACGGGAACTGAATCTTGTTTCTCTCTCTACCCAGAACACCGAGCAGAGTGCCTGATAAAAGCAGACACTTGGTATTTATAGAATGAACACCAAAGTGGCAGAAATGCCTAACTGAATCAAGCCACACCAGCATTTCCATGCAAATTTCTGCCAGTGCCTTTCTGGTGAAGGTTCCGGCTCAGTCCCTTGGTCTGTCTGTCCATCCGTCCATCTGTCTGTCTGTCTGTCTGTCTCAGTTTCTCTGCACATCCACACATTGCAGGGCAGGGATGGAGGTGTGGAGCTGCTGACACTGAGATGCCCTTGGAAGAGCATCCTCGTCCTGGCTGGTGTAGCTCAGTGGATTGAGCATGGGCTCTGAACCAGGCATCGCAGGTTCGATTCCCAGTCAGGGTACATGCCTGGGTTGCAGGCCACAGCCCCCAGCAACTGCACATTGATGTTTCTCTCTGTCTCTCTTCCTCTCTTCCCTCTCTAAAAATAAATGAATAACATACACACACACACACACACACACACACACACACACACACACACAGAGCATCCTCCCTGGGTTTCCTTCCCGTCTGCCCGGCTCTCTCCAGGGTGCTGCTGCAGAGGCAGACGTCAGGGTTCAGGATTACAGGACAGCAAACAACGTAGGAGAAGGGCTTGGACTTAGGAGTCAGGCAGACCTGGGCTCGGGTCTGGGGGTCTCCCACTTCCCAGGTGTGGGCCTCCGGGCAAGCCGATGAATTTGCCCACGTGAGATAATGCAGGAAGAGCTTGTGAAAATCCACTCATTTTGTCTTCTCGCCTTTCGTTTTTCCCTCCATCTGTCTAAGTATCGTAAGCAAATGGTGAAAACTCAGGTGGCTTGGACAAGGCAGGAGAGACTCTCTAGGGCAAGGGGCCATGTCTGGTTACCTAGAAAGTAGCACTTTCACAGAACCTTTCGGTCGAGCAGGGATGCCTCATGCTAACTTTCATAAACTCAGAAACAGGCCAGACCAGTGAAGACGGGCTGCCCAGCTGGTCCCAGAGGGTGGCCAGTCTTCTCTCTTTGGTTCCAGATTTCTCATTTTAGAGAGGAGAAGACCGAGGTTGGCTACTTAGGATGATTTGTGTGAGATCCCTCGGTAACCGCACTGGCTCCGCACCAGGTTCCCCATCCCTGCTTCTTCTTCTGCCACCCTTCGCCTTCCACACCACTGTCCATGCTCTGATTGACAGGCAGCCTGGTCCCGTGGGTAGTGTGGTCTGGGAGCCCGGGTTTGAGTTCTGGCTCTGGCCCTACTAACTGCATGACCTTGGTGGAGGATTTAACCACGCTGGACTTCCACTCGGTTATCTATAAACTGGGAATAGTAGCAGGGGGCCACACCTTATGGAGTCGCTACCAGCATCAGCATGCAAAACACTGCAAACAGTGCCTGGCACGTAGCCTGTGCTCAGAAAGTCCCAGCCATTCTTAGCTTCCCCGAGTTTTTAAGACTGTCCTTAAGGTCACCTGGGGTTAGTTTCCAATGATGTTATTGACAATGACAAAACCACATGTCTTAGAAAATTCTGAAATTCATGTTTTCTCTGAATTCAGTCTACCTTCCCTCTAATTAGTGCAACTGTGGCAGCTGCAATTTCTGCTGATTCCAAAGGTGAAAGCTTCTTCTTGTCACTGATGTAGATAATTGCAAACCTGCTGAATATAATTTTCTTCTTCTTTTTAATAACAGATTAACTTTTTTCAGCTAGGACTTTGATCAATTGATGCTCCTTTAACTTATTTGAGCAAGTTGGGGAAGGGGGGATGGGCGTGGGAGGGAAACTGGTTCATGCCTCCTTCTGCATGCAGTAGACTGGGGGGGGGGGCGGGGATGGGGGAAGCGGGTTGGTCATCCAGTCCCCCTGGAGATAACAGAGGCCAGGCTGTACATGTAGAAACTGAAAAAAAATCTTTTTTTTTGAAAGGGAGCCCAATGTCTGCTATGGGTTGTCCAGGTGAGAAAAATGGTTTGGCAAAGATGGCAGGTCTGAAACCGGCGTGCAACGGCCGAGTTCTCCACCCATTCCTGGCGGGAGTGACCATCGCTGGCGGAATGGTGCTGAGTGGGCTGGGAGCACCGCGGGAGGCCTGGCCACCATGCTCTGGCCTTTGCTCCTGGTTCTCTTCTCAGCAGGCAAACAATTGCTTTCTTTCACGCACTCCAGCAGGAGGGATGATTGTAAGTAAACTGATCACTTTTAAAAACGCATGGGTTCAGTTCGTGTTCACTGAGCCAATGAATATTCCTTTTAAAGCCGTCCCTTTGGAGACACTGTAGGCTATTCCAACAAGGGGTAAGCTATTTTAGAATTTTTTTTGAAGCTAGTTTTTGAATATCTGTAATGGTGGCCCTCTTCTTTTTTTTTAAAACCCTCACTGAGGACATTTTTTTTTATTGCTTGTTTAGAGAGAGAGGAAGGGAGAGAGAAACATTGATGTGAGAGAGAAGCATTGATTGGTTGCCTCTTGTACTGCTCAGGGGATGGGGCTCAAATCTACCACCTCAGTATGTGCCCTGACTGGGGATCGAACCCACACCCCTTTAGTTATGGGAGTACCTGCACCCAACTGAGCCACACCCGCCAGGGAATGGTGTCCCTCTTCTAACTTAGAGGCTGATTTTTTTTTCTTTGTTAAATATCATTTCTAAACAAGTTTTGTTAGCAAAGTAAGGTGAATGCTGCTGTGCTGGTTAACACTATTTTGGCAAAAAATTACTTAATAAAGACTTGTTTATGGGACTAAATTTTTAATGTGGTTTTTAAGTGGCCTGTGGTGAATCTCCATATAGGAATTTAGAAATATTTTGAGCGATGGCAGTATTACCTGTGCCTGTTAGCAACTTATGTGATGGACTTCAGTTTGCACGTTGACATTCTGCTGTCTGTACCTGTTACACAGACTAACTAATCCACCAATAAACCAACCAGCCAACCAGCAAAGGCTTCATTAACTTATGCCCACATCTTGGAATTCCCATACTAGATGTTTTCTGTCCGGAATACAGGGAAGTGTTTGGAGAGGCCCCGCCCCGCCGCGCCCCACCCTGCCGCGCCCCCGCTGTCCCGGAGGCACTGCTGTGCACGAGTCCCTGGCCACTTACTTCGTCCGCAATGCACACGCCTCCCCGCTCTCGCACCAGCTCAAAGGCTTCCCTCAGAAACCCCTTCGGGTACTGGACGACCCCGTTCACCCCCTGCAAAGGACCAAACCAGGAGGACCTGTCATCATAACAGCATAACAGCACGGCCCTTGGAAAGTATTTAAGAAAAAAGATAGGTTGTCTTCGTTAGTAATGCTGACAATTTTTTATACTCAAAATACAATTTTTTTTTCAGTCTCGACGTGTTGTCTTCTTTATATCCTTAGTTACAGCAACTTCTGTTCAGCGAGGCTGAACTTCAGCTGCTTCTCCAGGTCGATTGTTCTGTAATTTAGTGTAATTGTAATGTGGTCACGGGCGGGGGCGAGCACAGCGTGTCCTACTCTGCTGTTTTCACTGGAATTGCAATTCCAGCAATTTTTAAAGAGGCTCTGGAATGATTTCAGCCATGGGTTAAAAGAGAGACCCGTTCCCCTCAACACCACATTTTCTGAGAAAAGAATGCAAACACACGCTTGTCTGAGGTTAGAATACAAGTAGATGAAGGGGATTTCGTGAGATTATACAGGGCGGGGCTAAAGTAGGTTTACAGTTGTAAGTATGCGAAACACAGAATTTATTCCTGTGTTACTACTCATTAATGAATTACTATATCACTTCCCATAAGAACAACTGTAAATGTACTTTATCTCCACTCTGTAGAAAGGCCTCCCTCGACGGTGTGGGTTTTATGTAACTAAAAACGGCTGGGGTTTCCTTTTCTTCAGAATATTAGGGATCTAATAGTTTCATCTATCTACCTGTTCGGTCCAGGAATTTGGAAGATGGCATTTTTATAAGCCAATTGGAAATCAAGGGCTTGCTTTTTTTTTTTTTCCGAGGGGGCTAAGACAATGAATTGAATTTGGAGAGGGACACAGCCATGGTTCAGTAATGCACAAATCCTCTAGAATGCCTGTGTCAAAACACTCGGGTAACCTAAACCTCAGTCGGTGGTTCCCGCTAATATACTTACCTGAATTGGCTCGGCAAAAAATCCAGCAATTGACTTGGCCACACACGTGTTCAGAGTATCTTTGAACTGTTCAATATACTGGTCTTTAGCGTGGCAGCGGTCTGCAAACAACAAACAGAACCCGGTATGTGGAGGTGGGAACATGGCATCTAGGAGAGCGGGGAACAAACAGCGCAGGGAAAAAGGGCAAACGAGGTGAGTAAATTGACTCGACGCCCTCGCAGCACAGGACACAGGATGTGAGGACATTGATTTCTGAAGGGGCAACGTTCTGTCAGGGTGACCTGTGCTTTGGCCCGAGCGCACTGAGGCGGCCGCAGAGGCGTAAACAAACCGCCGCGGCGGCTTCGAGCTGGCGGAGGAAGGCCCAGACGCGCCACCGAATGCGGTGCAGAGCGCTGTTTCACCCACGGGCGCCCGTCCTCTCGCCTGGGTAGATTGGATTCAAATGTAATTGGCGTGTGTGGATTTAATCTGCTTGCAAATAGCTCTATTTACCTTTTACTGACACTTCAGTGGATATACAATTTTAAAGCTACCAGGTGCCTCGGTCCTTAGAGTTAGTTAATACGTTTATAGAACAACTAGACATCAGTCTAAGGAGGAACGTGCTGGAGCCAGACAACGGCCATCCGTGGTCGCAGAGAAGAGGAAGCTCCATCCTCTGACACAGCCAGGGCCCCGGACCGACTGGGCCCACGCATGCTGCACCTTCAGAGTCTCTATTCGCACCTGCAACTTGGTTCTCAACAGCACCACAGAGTCTTTGGGCGTGAACCCACATCCACGAACAGCAGGAGGGCTCACGAGGGAGCTGCGGCTGTGACAGAGGTGGTGGTGGAAGTGGTCTGGGAGGCGACTCACGCCTTACCCCGTCCTCACACTCACTCAGAGGCCTGGCTGGAGCCCCGCCTCCTGGGGGCTGGAGACAAAGAATAGGAACCCTCAAGAGGGAAGTGTAAATCTGCTTTACACTCCAGCCCCTCCTTAAACTCTACCTGGCCCCAAACTTATTTTTAGGCCACAAGTGGTGTTGGGAAAGCTTGCTGTCCCTGACACCTCTGATTAGTTAGAGCTGGGGACTGGGGTGTGAAGAAGGAGATAATGAAAAGGATAATCAAAAGCAGAAAGCACATTTTTAGCATCGGTTACATTGTTTGACAGGCAGGATAAAGTTGACAGATAAATCTATGCCTCTAGAGATTAAAATTTTCTATGTTTTCCCACATTTTTTATTGTTGTTCAAGTACAGTTGTCTCCATTTCCTTCCCCACCACTCCCCTCCCCTCCCTCTGAAATTTTCTACTTTTAAGAAAGGAAGAGAAAACCGTGTAGGATGACTGTAATGGATGGATTAGAAATATGGTCAAAAGATACACGTAATTCGGGAACTTAGCAAGCCCATTTATAGCTAAAGAAACCAAAGGGCAGAGCAAAATCAACTCCAATGGCTAACATTTGGACAAAACTCAAACCCAGAGAAGGTTCTGCTTGGCTCTGTGCTCGTCCTGTCTCGATCTCCTCCCACTGCCCCCACGTTCCACAACGAGGGGGGTCCTCCACGGCCGCCAGCATTCCACTTCACCTCTCTTTTCCTCTGTTGGCTCATTGCTGTAACTGCGGGTCAGGCTGCCTCTGGAGAGCGACCTGGTGCAGTGGCATCACCATGACAACGTCCAGGTGGTACAGAGGGATGCCCTGCTGGATGCTATCCAAGCAACAGAATAGGGAAGGAAGTGTTCTTATTTTAGCCAGGGGTGTAGGAAGAGTTAAGCAGAGTGAGGAGTCAAGGAAGAAAAAAAATTAAGGAAAAGGAAATCTATTTTGCAAAAGGTGACGAAGAATCACACGATCACTACCAGGTTGGGAACACCATGGGAGCTGTGGGTATCGAGAGGTGAGTTTCATCACAGGTGAAATCTGAAATTCAGGGCCCGGGATAAACACTTGGGAAGAAAAGTTCCCGAGGAAGGGGTGATGGGAGATGATGAAATCTACCACACCACCATTTCTTTCAGGCTCACAGAATGGACCACTGCTTAAGCCTAGGTGGGCAGCGATGGCGCCATGGTGAGGCGAAAAAACTTCTACCAGGATTGGCACCTGAGGGAACCCTAAGAGGATCCTGGCAAGGGCAACCTTCCACGCCCAAAGTACTTTAGATACTGGAATGCTTTGGTAAACATATATGAATGAACCTTATTACAGCAAAGACCAAACACTTCCGAGGTCCTCAAAGCACTAGAGGAGGATGAAGTATTTTGTATTCCAGTTCTGTTTCAAGATACAGTGTCAGCATTGCCTCTTGGAAACCTGAGCTAAGAAAACAGCTGGCTTCAGCTATGCCAGAGACAACAGTTCGGAGAAGCAGACATGAACATCTGTCACTATCATCTAGCCTCCAGTTGCCACTAGAGGTGTGGCCGCTGGGTTCCGGGAGATTCCGGTTGGCCTAAGGCAGAGGAGAAGGCTTCAAAGAGGGAGAAGGCAGAGAGAATGGAGAGAGAGGGGGACACTGTAGGGAGGGAAGGGGGTGACTATCTCTTGAGTGCTCCGCCCACTCGGCTCTGTGCAGGGAGTTTGCAGTCCCATCAAGGTCTGAGAGGCGCACACCAGGGAGTTGGGTTCTTGATGCCTCATGGATGAGATGTGCAGGTATGGCTGTCCTTGGCGTTGCTGTTATCTGCCTTCCTCTACAAAGAGCTCTCTTGCCTTCATCCCATGATGCCTTGGGATAAGAGGTCAGGGAGGCAGAGGTTCTTGTCTCCATCTTGTAAGCGAGAAAACAGAAGCAAAAATGGAGCTTTCTTTTCCTGGCTGAACCATGGTAGGGCTGGGGGTGAGACCCATGTGTCTCTTCAATCCTGGCCAGCAGCGCAGGAGTTACTTTTAAGCCCGAGTTCATCCTGCTGGGACATTAGTGTGAACAAGGGTGGTCATAGGTTGGGGGCTTTGGGGTCAGAAGACTTGGGGTCAAGTCCTAGGTCTCCTGCTTTCTAGATGTGGACTTCAGTTTCTTCATCTCTAAAGAGTTTGAATGACGGCTATAAACTTCCTTACGATTTTAAGTTCTGTGACGGTGACATCTTGTTCCAAAGCTCCCTCCTGCATCTGTCTGTCTCCAACTGCCATCATCCCGTCTGAATTTTAAGATGGCTGAGTTTTCTTCTTTTTAAGACCACTCTTAAGGACTTCCATTTGCATTCCTCCTGTCAAGCCAGTGACACTTCCTATTCTATTAGACATCATTTGGCTGGAAAGTCTAATTCTTCCCTTCAGCGCTACTTAGGAGCAGCTATTCAAAATGTTCTGAGCTATAATGGCAAATGCAAGGGGAAACTCAGTGATTAGCAGAGAACAGACACCATTTCCATGCCTCTTCGTCCTCATGTGTAGGATGCAAATAGAAATTCAATCGGTAAATAGATACTTTCCTTGGGAGAAGGCCTTCAAACCATTGGCAAGACGTGTCAGCAGCCCTTGGGAATGGCCTTAGGTTTTGACAGATGCTCTCATTTTGACTCGCATCCTGAGTCCCTGGAGGAGTTTCTGACTGGCGTTTTGAGAGTTCTAAAAGTATTCTTTTTCCTCTCTCTTCCTTCTGTTGGAAATTGGGAAATAATTCCACCAACTTTGTTTCCTTTGAAGATCAATAACAGAGCTATTGCTCATAGAGGTAACAGAGCTTCTTTAATGAACTGCCAGGGGACAGCCTGCTTTCTGCTTAGCTCTGATAGCATGAACGCTTTTCCTAACAGCCAGGCAGGCCCGCGGTGCTAGGCCTGGTTCCACAGGGGGCTGCTTTCTAGCTTTGTTTCCCTTGGCTTTTTCCTCCCCCACTTTCCCAAATCTCCGTTCACTCAGGAGTGCATCCGCCTTTCTCCAGGTTCTGACCCCTCCCGCCCTTCCCCCAGGCACCTCCCTCCCTGCCCGGCGGGACCTGGGGCACAGCTGCATTTCCTTATGGTTTGCACGGGAGAATCCCGACAGTGGCTTCCTCCCCAAGGGCCCCGGAAGACGTCTGGGCACATTGTCTGCAAACGACAGGAGAAGTTTGTCAGAGCGCGAACTGAAGACAGGCACTTCGGGGGAGCATATGGTACTAATCAAGGCAAGAGGGTTTCTTAATTTGATGCTGAGATTTCTCTCCCACTTGGGATGAAAATCTAATTTTCTGCTTTGAAGAGATAATGCTTTCTTAGAAATAGTTGTGTAGGCACTCTACAAGGGAAACTGATTTCACGGTCAGCCTGGTAACAACTCACTCAGGGGTTTGCAGGGTAAGGGCATCTGAAAGAATAAGAATAATTAGGCATCCGATGCTGAAAAGGTGGGTACCAGGACGCCTCTACAGCAATTTTACGCATTCAAAAGCTTTGAGAACTAATTTCAACGCATTTATTGCAATTTACTTGATTGTATTTAAGAGCAAAACAAAATTTAAAAACCCTATCATTAATTATTACTCAGACTCTGAAGGCCTTTCTAAGAAACATTTTCCTCAAAGAGTCTTCAGTACAATTAAGTCAAATTGAGCTCCTGGTTAATGATAAGCTTTATATTAGTTTCAAATATGAATACCTGGAAAATCTGATCAATTGTTCCGCACACCCAGCGGCCTGTAGAGAAATAAGACAAAAATCTCCAAACTCACTGATCGGCAGCCCGACCCACTGGGGAGAGTCATCTTGAACAGCCCCACGTTTGACAAGCTGCAGGTGTAAGGACTGCATCCGTGGTAGGCTCCTCTGTGGAGGAAAGACAGGGCGGGTGGAGTTTGGTTCATTGCTCTTTGACCTCTGGCCTGTGGAACACAGATAGGACAACAGAGAAACAGAAAACCCGAGAAGGCCGTGGAGATGAAACGGAATGCTGTTAATGGGGAACTCCAATAGTTTCTGAGAAATCTTCTAAGTCTATGCCAGGCAAATGGACTTATTTATCTTTCCTGTGGTGTCATAGATTTGAAATCGTGGAAGAAATTGGAGACCATCCAGCCAAGAACTCTGACCTCAATACCTGCCCTCCTCAGTTACTCTGAAGTAGTGAGACTCATCTTACAGCGACACATCAGAAATGATAGAGTCAGCGAGTATTTGTCTGTGAACCAGTCACCTTCCGAAGCCAGCTATTTCTTCCTGCTGTGGCTCCACCCTTTTGGGAACTCCTCTTTAAGTGTCTTAACAGCCATCTTACTTGGCACAGAAGAAATACAGGGCTTGCTTCTTTTTGAACCTGAAACAGTCTTATTTAGTATATACCATCCTAATCACCAATTTTGGTTGCAGACCAGTTTGACCATTTTTTTTTCCAAATCAAAATCACTCAGATTGCATATTTAGGACTATGCACTGTCCTAAGGCTATGTGGTAGGATGACACGTATCTTGAAAGAGGAGACAAACACGTGTTGAGTCCTGGGGGCACCACGACTGCTTGAACAGATTAAATACCGGGGCACACATCTTCTGTAACGTTTATTTAGGTAAAATATCAACCACAACGCTTTATAGTATCTCTGAGAGCAAATGTTTGTTTGTGCCTGTAGTCACTATGCATGCATTTTATATGGATGGGCTTTGGTAATCAAACTTTGCAGGAATCAAATCTTCTCTCAAATCTAGACAGAAATTATGGACATAGAGGTAAAAGAATGGGAATAGTTTTTCATTCCGTCAACTTTTACTATAACTCACTCCTGTCTTTCACATAAACATTATAAGGGTGTTTAAGCGTGCAACTGTAAGCAAAACTCTTAGCTTTCTATTACTTTGAATGCTACCAACGTAGCCATCAAGGGTTTATAGTTTACCTATGAAACGATGGTTCTCAAAAGTTGCCCGTAGGACAGAAATATGCAGGGTTCCATATGCATCTTGAGAATTCAAAAAATAAATAAATAAATAAAAGGGAAAACCTGATGCAGCTGGCGCCTACGCCTGAGCAGAGATTAAGTGGCGCCAGGGTCCTATGGGAGGGTCCTGAGCTCCTGTGAATGGAGACCAGCAATTCTCCACCTGGCACAGGTCACAGTCAAAGCACATCTTCAAAGTCCAAGAGCTGTGATGTGACCTTTCATTCCACAGGCGCTCTACGACCAAACCAGGACTCCGTGCTGTTTGTCACCCCAGGCAGGGACCAGGTTAGTTTGGATGTGGTCATCCCATCACACAATTCATTGGACAGATCTTTTCTTAAAATCTAAAATTAGAAACCGACCCCCGGGGAAGCCCCTCCAGCCCTATTTTAAAGATAGACCATGTGTAGTACAGGGTGAGTCAGCGTTATGAAAGTCGGGTGTCCCCAGGTGTGGTCACCTGAAGGAGATGATGTCCGTGTTCTTGGAGTGTGCTCGGGCCATCATCATGGCGAGGTCGTTGGCCTCGGAGCCGCTGTTCGTCAAGAAAATGACCTGGAGGGAAAACACAGACACGTGGCCTTATACTTCAGTTTATTTTCTTATTATCCTGTTGATTCAGACTTGCTGCAGGCTGTGTGTCCCAGCCTCTGATTATTGTGGAGACTTACCTTCAGACCAGTAGTCACCACATTTAATTACTGTGTTAAATCTACAGCTTTGCATGGAGCAGCGGCTAAGTGCTACGGGTGCCACAGTGGCTCAGGGAGGGTCCCAGTTGTGAAACATTCCAGACTTTCACTGGCTTTATTCGCTGCTCTGCAAAGTGCTAAGCAGGGAGGCTTGCTGACGTGTGTGCAGCGGTGAGTGGCTGAGTGTGGATCCGAGTCCTGGTCTCCTGGTTCCACTGCACCTGGTCTGCACCTGGTCTGAAGGCCTGGGACTGGGCAGGCCCCCTGATCCTTTAGCCTCAGGGACAGCCCAGCCTGTAAGTTCAGTGTGTGTGAATGTTGAAAAATCAAGGAAACCAGGAAAAAAAAAAGCAGTTCACCTTGGCCGCAAGAAAGGGGAGAACTGAAGGGCCCTGGGCCTCCGGCATGGCGCCAGCAGGCATGCGCTGTGCCCTTCTGCTCTTCCGCACACGTGACTGTGCTGAACGCAGGCCGCAGCTACTCCACTGTCTTTCTCTCTTCTAGGTGCCAGAGCACATAGTGTGTCCAGATCATGCCGTAAAATAATACTAATAGTGAACACAAGGTACTGTTCTAGGTACTATACATACATCAATTCATTGGATCCCTAAACGCAAATCCTGGCCAACGTTTTGACATCTCAATTCAGTTAAAAAAAAAATTCAGTCCTTCCAGGTGCAGAAAAAAAAATCTCCTTTAGCAAAAGAATATCTAAGTGCATCTTAGACTAAATGAACTGAATGGTAGAATTTATTTTATTTAAAAATGGCCCTGCTCTTTGCACAGCAGCTATGAAACAGAGAGATGAGAACCTCTTGGGGAACACAAAGGAGGGAGTGGGGCGGGGGGGCGTGGAGTGGGGGGGGTCGTGGAGTGGGGGGCTGTGCAGCTCCTGCGGAGTGATTCCTGCAAAGACGTGCCAGCGAGGTTAGCGAGGAGAGGCGTGGTGCTGATGCAGCGAACACTGGTTGGTTTCACCAGCGACGTGAGAACTGCTTTCTTCTCGATTGCGATTAGCTCACTATTTCCGCTGTTCAATGCACACGCCAAACCCCTGCCCGTATTCCTGCTCCCTAGGACTCCCATCCCTTGGAGCTGGGAGCGTTATACCTTTAGAGGTTCAGGAAGAAGTGCCGAAAGCTTCTCCGCATATTCATGGCTTGGTGGATGGAAGAAGAGGGGGCTTGTGTGCCACAGGCGGCCGAGCTGCTTTTGTGCCGCTGCGTTTACCTTCCTGGACAGACAGGAGGGCAGAGTTAGTTATCCACGCTGCAGGCAGGTGTGCCCCTCCCAACGCACACGCCGGTCGCCGAACTCAGAGTTTCAGGAGGCCGATTTCATCCACACGCGAGAAAGCTCTCTGACCACCGGAGGTGTCTGGCAATGGCGTGTGCTGACCCAAAAGGTAATGAAGGAGATCAAATGAGTATCTCATAAGGATTTTAGAAAAGAAGTTTCTAGTTTAGGAGGAAGTCTGGACTTCAAATCTCTTCTACCTAGGTTTTCTTACTCATTACGCTTTAAATAGGATACCAGGGGCAGCAAGATGTAAGCCTGGGTGTCTTATTTTTCTAAAGGACTGTAGGCGCATCAAGCACTGGTACACAGAATCAGTATTTTTTTCCTTCAAAGGAAGCGCCACTCCCTGGGCCTTAGTAGTGGGGAACGTGGAACATTGTGTAGCTGTGAACACGCTCCGTGGAGGAAGGTTCGTGCCGAGGGGTCTAGGGACTCCGGTGGACGGACGTGTAGGTCCTGGCTTGGAGGGTCCCGAAAAGCCAGGTCCAGGCATCTGATCTCGACCTAAGGACAGCGATGACGGAGGTGTGTTGCACCGCGATCCGCTTGTTATTAATACCTGCCACATCATAAACTCAGTGCAGTGGCTAAACGACTTGGAGAAACGCCAGATCGACCGGATTTCTTGACTGCGGGGCTTTTCGGTGCCAGCACCGTCTCAGCGCTCCGCTCTCTCCAGGAGGAGGGGCACTGCGAGATGCTTCCGGAGCTCGTTTCTGCACGGGGCCTTTGCCCGCACGCCCCTCCTGCGGTCAGTTCAGTTGCATGGAACTCCAGTTAGAAAATCTCGGAGTTCCAGAAACCCTTTTGTTTGTCTGTTCAATTATATTTATTTATTTTTTATTAAAAAATATTATATTGTTCTATTACAGTTGTCCCAATTTTCCCCCTTTGCTCTCCTCTGCCCAGTCCACTCCCCTCCCCGCACTGCTCCCACAGTCAGCCCCCACACCGCTGTCCGTCTCGGCCCTTCATACGCGTTCTTTGTCTAACCCCTTCTCCTTCTCTCCATTGTTATCCCCCTGCTCCCTCCCCTCTGGCTGCTGTCAGACCGGCCCGGGTTTCCACACCTCTGGTTCTGTTGTGCTCATTAGCTTGTTGTTGTTGATTAGGCTCCTCTCATAGGTGAGACCACATAGTGTTTGTCTTTCGTCAACTGGCTTATTTCACTAAGCGTGATATTCTCCAGTTGCATCCTTGCTGTGTTAACAGATAACAGTTCCTTTTTTTTCTTGCTGCTGCATAGTATTCCATTGTGTAAATGTCCCACAGTTTTTTGATCCACTCATTTACTGAGGGGCACTTAGGCTAGTTCAGCACTTGGCTACTGTAAATACCACTGCTATGAATATAGGGGTGCATAGGTTCTTCTGAATTGGTGTTTCAGGATTCTCAGGGTATAATCCCAGCAGTGGAATTGCTGGGCAAAGGCAGCTCCATTTTCAGTTGTTGAGAAAATCTCATACTGTTTTCCACAGTGGCTGCGCCAGTCTGCATTCCCACCTGTTGGACCCAGTGCACTAGGGTGTCCTTTTCTCCACATCCTCACTAGCACTTGTTGTTTGTTGCTTTGTTTATGATGGCCATTCTGAACTGTGTGTGGTGGTATCTCATTGTGGAAACTCTTAAACAACAGAGACACTTGACAAAAGCATTGTTCAGCAAAATCAACCTGAGAGCAGCCGGAGGGTAGAATGGAGGGGGAGGAGAGGGTACTGGTGAGGCCGGCTAGGAGGGCAAGGTGGCCTCCCAGGTGTGGGAGGAGGAGAGGGGATGGGAGGAAAAACATTCAATGGCAGGAAAACAGCCCCTTGGTGGTTATAGGGAATGAGAGGCAAGAAAGAGTCAAAGGTGACATCAGCATTCTCGCTCGTAACACAGGGAAAAACTCAGGATCCACTGAGAAATGCAGCCAGTTGTCCAGCTGCCCAGCTCATAGCAGGGAACTTCTGTATAATAGTTGACTCACGTGAATAGAAATGAGCATGTGAATGGAAACAGCATTGTGGAGCACGTGGTGGCTTTAGTCCTGAAAATGTTGAGTTTCAGCCAATAGTAGGATATCATGGGGCAGGGGAAATATGCCATCTGATTTCCATTCTGGTTTATTAGAGTTATTATCATAGCTTGGCCGAGGCCGAAGAGATAGAGTTGGGTAAGGCTGCTGAAAATGTAGCAATTAAATGAGCAGAGGTAGGGACATAAGCTGGGGCCCGTTCTACGGGAGAAGTAGTGAGACTCGAAGGGAATAGAGAGGGAAGAGCAGGGTGCTACGGAAAGAGGCGGCACCGCCCGGAGTGAGGAGGTCAGAGGTCAGTGAGGAGGTGCACAGAGGTCATGAAGGTCAACAAGAACAGTCAGTGAACAGGAACAATCACTGTTGGGAGGGTTCAGTGGGAGTGTTAAAAAATTTTCTCTACCTCATTTTTCTCTACTTTCATGTGTGTTTGTCTTATTTTATTTTATTTTAAAGATGTCTTATTTTGATTTTAGAAAGAGAGGGAGAGAGAGAGAAACATCAATGTGTTTCGACTTTGCTCTTAAACATTGATGTTTGCTCTGAAACATCAATGCTCTTCGACTTTGAAGATGTGCTTTGACTGTGACCTGTGCCAGGTGGAGAATTGCTGGTCTCCATTCACAGGAGCTCAGGACCCTCCCATAGGACCCTGGTGCCACTTAATCTCTGCTCAGGCGAAGGCGCCAGCTGCGTCAGGTTTTCCCTTTCATTTATTTATTTTTTTGAATTCTCAAGATGCATATGGAACCCTGCATATTTCTGCTCCTACAAAAACTGCTTTGTTTTCCCACTTATGCGTTCATTGGTTGTGCCCTGATCGGGGATTGAACCCTTAACCTTGGAGAATTGGGACAACACTCTAACTGTTTTAAATTTCACTGGAAATGTGTTTTTCACGCTCCTCAGGACCCCGCAGAGGGCCACTGCTTCCTGAAGGCGGAGATGGAAAGGAGAAGGCGACAGGAGGAGAAGGCGAGGGCTGGGCCCCGGGGTTGAAGCTCACTCCTCGCTGCCCGGCAGCTGCTGGCAGAGCGGACCCCTCACCCGCACTTTGACGGAATGGCCTCGACCCATTCCGTTTATGTAGACCTGCTACTTTATTTTTGTCCCACTTGATGTGAATTTTATTGGCCAGATTATGAAAGGCATGAGAATACAGAGATTAAAATAAGATGGCTGGACGGAACCCTGAAGGACCACAGAAGGGCCTGCACAGGCATTGGTGTGGGCAGGGGGTCACCAGGCCAGCAGAGAACTCAAGGCCACAGGACCCACACATTCTTCATGTGAGTTTCCAGCCATGCTACATCTTTGCCTAACTGTCCTTTTTTCCCTTATTCATGGGTCAGAGTAGCCGATGAAGGTCCTCAGGCTGAAACAGATTTCTCATCTCTCTTCATCCCCTGCCCCCCACACCAGCCCCTGTGCTCTGTGAGAACTGCCTGCCTTTCTCTTCTCTCTGCCTTTTCCTCCTCGGTGCCTTTCCTCTCTTTGGAAGCTGTTGACACAGCACAGTGACACGCGTACACACGACAGTCCGATTACACAGTACACCCCACACTGCAGGTACAATGGGAAAGACTAAAATTTGCCCTGTCAAGCAAAAAAGTGCAGTGGTGAGATTGTTTTGTCACCCAGGAAATAGGAGGGGGCCCCCCCTCCATAACCTGGGCTACGCCTAAGGAGAGAGCGGTTTGGTTAATCAGGGTCCCAAGTCACTAACGTGACCATTAGCCCTTTTCCCATACATCCTTCTGGAGTGAAAGCGCCGGGATTTTAAGGATACTCACGGGTGGCAGTGACCAACACTGACGGTGACAATCCCAGAAAAGAAGTCCAGGTATCTGTTTCCCTCGTGATCAAAGAGCCACTCCCCGTGGCCCTGGTGGAGCAGCAAAGGCTTGGAAAAGTAGGCCGTCAGCACGGGAGAAAGGTGCTGCTTGTGGATGTCCAGGACGCGGTCGTAGGGAAGGGACTGCGGACAGACAGCAGCTTGGTATTAGAAGAAACCTTCCTTTCCTCGTCTCCACGGTGCTCCCGACAGCAGGTCCCTGGAGCAACACCTCGCCTCTCTACTGACCCAGGGTAAGGCTGCCGCCCCGTGCTCAGTAGCGGATAAACGTGCCGCTGTCTCCCATGCTGGGCCCCCAGCCCTTCCTCTCCGGTAGGGGGCGCCATTAATGTGGCCCTCTGAGCCCTTTGTAGATGGAACACGAAGGAGGGAGTGGACAGTTTCTGCCTCTCAGTGGAAACCCTTGGCTCTGAGTTTATTTTAGCTGTGAAAAAAAAAAAGACTGCTCTGAGTGGCATAGCTCAGTGGACTGAGCGCGGGCTGCAAACCCATGTGTTGCAGGTTCGATGCCCAGTCAGGGCACATGCCTGGGTTGCAGGCCACGACCCCCAGCAACCGCACATTGATGTTTCTCTCTCTCTCTCTATCTCCCTCCCTTTCCTCTCTAAAAATAAATAAATAAAATCTTTAAAAAACTAAAAAAGAAAGACTTTGAAAGTAAATGTCTGAAGTAGCAAGTCAGGTTTTAAATCTTTTTTTTTTATTTTGCTGCATGTTTTTTAGAATTAAAAAATATGAGTGCTGGTGATGTTCACGTCCATGATTACTAAACTTGTCTCCTCTGCTTCTCTTCTTTGTGGGTCCCTCCTGACTATCTATCAGTTCCACAGTTTCTAACCTGTGAGTATCATGTAGACTAAAATTTTGGGCAGAGAGATATATTAATTAGCCTGAGAGCAAAATGATAACTTGATATTTTTTTTGGTGGAGAAGTCAGGGAAACTGTCAAATTCAGAACATTTTTTTAAAAGATTTTATTTATTTATTTATTTCTAGAGAGGGAAGGGAGGGAGAAGAGAGAGAGAGAGAAACATCAATGTGTGGTTGCTGGGGGCTGTGGCCTGCAACCCAGGCATGTGCCCTGACTGGGATTCGAACCTGCGACACTTTGGTTCACAGCCCATGCTCAATCCACTGAGCTATGCCAGGCAGGGCTAAAATCAGAACATTTTGAAAGTGAACGTGCACCATCCCATTTTGTGATACCTGTGTTTATGTACGTGTGTATAGATCTGAATCCCGGTCCCTGGGGTACACCATCACGGACAGTCCCTTCCTTGCACTCTCCGTCTGTCTCCCTCTCTCTGTCTCTGCCTGACTCACGCGTGTGCACACCAGTTCACACAAGGGCACTGAAGAAAATCAGAGGGTTCCGATGGTCCCAAAGATCTAAAGGACAGGCCATCTGCGATGGGATGGCCCAGTGACAGGCAGGGACATCTGTGGCTCCTTCTCGAGGAAACAAGGGACTCAGCCTTTTCTAGAAGAACCACCTCTTTTAGGTTTCCCTGAAGCTCTCACTCTTACCTGGTATCTCTCAGGGGTGAAGTCACATGGAGGCATCCTGGGCTTTGTATGAAGACCGAGCTTGGTCCCAGACCCCCACAAAGCACCTGCTAAGAGTGAAGTGAGTTAGTGTCCTCAACTAACCATCACACATGCCTGTTTGTATAAATCACCTATAGTTACCAAAATCCATAGGCTCTTTAGTTCTTCCTGTTGATTGCATTTTTTTCCATTACATTTATCTCCCTTATACCCCCTCCCCCTCATAATCACCCTGCTGTTGTCTGGGTCCATGAGTCCTTTTTCCTTTTCTTTCGGTCCCCTGACCCCCTAACTACTCCCTCCCCACCCATAGCTGTCAGCCTCTGTTTATGGATCTGTCAGGATATTTTATTTCTTTTTTTTAAGATTTTATTTATTTATTTTTAGAGAAGGAAGGGAGGGAGATAGAGAGAGGGAAACATCAATGTGCGGTTGCTGGGGGTCATGGCCTGCAACCCAGGCATGTGCCCTGACTGGGAATCGAACCTGTGACAATTTGGTTCGCAGCCTGAGCTCAATCCACTGAGCTACGCCAGCCAGGGTGTAGGATATTTTATTTCTTAGTTTAAAAAAATCAGTCTGTAGTTTGGATTTAAAAATTGAGGTATCTCAATAATGAATTTTCTTGAGAAAAAAAAGATGGTTCTTCTCAAATGTAGTCAGGGGAGGTGTGGGAAGTTGTGGTTTTTCCCATCAGGGTCTTCCCAAGCTTGGAAACTCCTCCCCACCTCGGAATAGTTACATGTCTCTCTCCAGTGGACCGAACTTCCGCTGGTGCTGTATGTTGCTGGAATGTGTCTTCTTTGTCAGTAGAGGAATCTTCTAAGTGTTCGGTTGCCCAGGGCCTGACTCCCCAGTACCTGTCCCAGCTTCTGGGTCAGGGCTGGCTGATAATAGACGAGGAATGAATGACTCTTGAGTTTTCATACAGGAATGAAGAGAGAGAGAGGTGCCGGGAAAGGTGCGACATTCAGAAGTACTGCATGCGAACAGATGAGAAAGGCAAATCCTCCCTCCAACACACGACACGAAGACCACAACAGCACAAGACCGTGGACAAGCAAAGACAGGCTGAGCCCTCGGGGCAACTGATGGACTACTACTACCTGATGGACAACCGTAGTCATTAAATATTTGGGGTCAGAATGGGACTTTAGATTTTTCTTTCTGGGTAAAATGCTCGTTTTATCAGTGACTAAACCAGTCTGGAGTGGTGAATTAGTTTAAGGTCACCAAGGTGGTTAGCGGCAGCACAGGGTAAAACTCCAAGTGGCCGAGTTTCAGCCCAGTGCTTTTTTCGCTCACTCGCTGGCCACCTTTGGCCTCTTGCTTCCAGCACAGATTCTAATGGGAGAATGGGGCCAGGGAAGAGCGGCACTGGGACAGATGTCTAGAGACTATAAATATTCTCGGACCACAATGCTGCTACTTTTGAAGGTTCAGTGTCAGTCACTGAGATAACGTTACAATGTTACAGGTGAGCATGCGGAGGCCCCGGGTTCTCTTGCTCAGCCCGAAGGTTTAAGTCCGTGGGTGAAATGTCGGTGTTTTGTGTGGCTGTGAAGTCACGGTCCCGAGGAACACACTGAGCAGTTGTGTTTTGAAAGGAAGGTGAAATTTAACAGCACTGAACATGTTTTCTTTCCAAGAGCTCTCACTCACTTTTCTGTTGCAAAGAATGACAAATGTCTTTGATTTGCTCTTACCTTAAAAGCAAGTGGCTTTTGGCTACTCATGCATAAAAACAACCCCCCAAAATGACAGTTTAAGTTTCCTGAGAATTTCACCTTTGGAAAAGCCTTTCATTGTGTCTCTCTGCATTAGTTACTCTTCTGAGATGAAAAAAAACCATTCTGGGTGTTTCTAAGAATTCAAATTTCCTTCACTCCTTCAGTCTGTTTTTCCTGTTTGCTAAGTGGGAGTTGCCCATTGAGATGGCTGTAAACTCTCTTGACTTCAAGGTTATAGGAATTGTGAAAGTGGGCTGAAGGGAGAAGAGAATTGGAAAGAAAGATTTGATAGAGGAAAGTCTGAATTTCAAACGAAGCAAATTCATTCATTCATTCATTCATTCGCTCACCCAACTGATAGGAATACAATGGTGGGATGAGGGCTCCAAATGAAATACATAAAATTTCTCAGGAAGGCCCTGGCTGGCGTAGCTCAGTGGATTGAGTGCAGGCTGTGAACCAAAGCATCACAGGTTCGATTCCCAGTCAGGGCACATGCCTGGGTTGCAGGCCAGTTCCCCAGTGGGGGCCATGTGAGAGGCAACCACACATTGATTCTCTCTCTCCTTCTCTTCCCCTCTCTAAAAAATAAATGAAATCTTAAAAAAAAAAGATTTCTTAAAAAAATTTCTCAGGAAGAAAGGAAGGAAGGAAAGAAGGAAGGAAAGAAGGAAGAAAGGAAGATAACAAGCAAGTAGGACAAATTAGTGAAGTGAAATAAGGCCAGATAACATTTCAAGTCCATTGCCTTTTCATGCCTCCTCTCTCACTAAAGAACCTAAATTCAAAATAAGAGCAATAATGCTAACTGATGGACAACCCCCCCAAATGCTTCAGTTTGCATTATTTGCTAGAAAAAATTAAAATCTAAATATATAAATTATTCTCTGTGTTTTTTATTCAAAGTAGCTTCTGTTTTGAGGATGACATGAATTGAGGGTTAATAAAGCTTCCCTTGGGTTCTTAGAAATTCTGTGTCCATGTGCACGCATGCTTGTTAGCATGTGCGTGCACACACATGCATAGTGTGCACACACACATGCCTGTTAGCATGTGAGGCACATGCATGTCCATTGGCAAGTGCAGGCACACACATGTCTATTAGCGCATGCATGCATGCACATGTCTGTTAGTGTGTGCGTGCACATGGCTGTGTGGGTGTGGGGAGAAACATTGAGTCCCAGGTTTATTTCTGTATGGGCATTTTTTGTTGCTTTTAATCATTTGAACTGGTCTGATGTTGCCTTTTTAGGCCTCATGCTAAAAACCGATGACAGCTAATGATTTTCATCCAGTTCACAGATTTCCACTTCAATCCACCTGGACAATTCAAAAGGTGTCCACCCCCCTTACATAATACGTGCCAGGTGGGGAATTCAATGTGATTTTCCAACTGCCTGATTCTCACGGAGTTCCAGAGCATGTAAGTCACTTTAACTTTTTCTTCTTTCCCCCCAAATCATAGTGTTAAAAAGTGAAAACCAGTTGGGCCAGATCAGTGAGAGAGATCAATTTTCATGCGCATTTGAAAATTCTAGGGGACATGCTTCTTTGTAGTGACAAACATTTTTCTGACATTTTTCTAACCAGCTTCCAACACAAAGGGGGCATTTATCAAGTGCTTCCTTACTCTTAAAGAAAGGCTGCAAAATACTTGAAAATACATAGTAGATACATTTGACAGAACATTAATGTGATTTATTAAAATGCTAATTATGCTTTACTTCTGCTAGCACAGCAGGTAACTTTAAAAAAAGTGTTCCCCTCGCTGGTGTAGCTCAGTGGATTGAGTGCGGGCCTGGGAACCAAAGGGTCACAGGTTTGATTCCCAGTCAGGACACATGCCTGGGTTGCGGGCCAGGTCCCCAGTAGGGGGTGTGCAAGAAGCAACCACACACTGATGTTTCTTGCCCTCTCTTTCTCCTTCCTTTCCCCTCTCTCTAAAAATAAAATAAATAAAATCTTTCAAAAAAAAGTGTCCCTTTGGGTATCTCATCTGATACCTGAGTGAGGAAGATTTTATCACTCACTTTAGAGCTGGAGGTTGGGACAGGGTTGATGTGAAGTGTGTGCAGTTTGAGGGCTGCACCCGCCTCCCCCAACCCCGCCCCGGCCCCAGAGGGTTGGGGGCTGGGATGCCACCTCATGGAGACCTGCTGAAACTAAGGCGAGGTCTGGGTGAGGCGGGGGCAGTGCTTGGCTGGGGAGAAATTTTCTCTCCTCTGCTCCCGGCTGAGCTGCAGCCGCCAGCTCCCAGACTCGAGAGGGGCTCCCTGGTTTTCACAAACGGCTCCCTCCACAGTCTGCAGGAAGTTACCGAGGACACTTGTCCCCACCCGGCAGTGCCATCTAGTCCCCCCACCATGACAGGCAGCGCCTGAGTCTCCCTGTGGGGAGCCAGCTTTGCAAACGTCGGGCTAACGTCGGTTTACTGCTGTGAGTACGAGAAACTGAGTGTCTTCTTGGACCCTTGTTTGTTGATGATCGCATTGTTTTCCATATGAACAACTGTAAGCCAACGTTTGCCCCTGCCTGTATATCAGACGCCTGCCTGCCTCCCACGGGGCACACCCAGGGGAGGGGGTGAGGCCTCTCATGGGTGCACGCGATGTCTGCTCCGTGGGACCTGAAGTGCTGTGCAAATGGCCAGATGGCAGGAGTAGCTGGGGGTCCTCATCAGAGCCATCATGTGCCCATGGGAGACATCCCTGCTGGGCATCTTCATGCCCAGTCGTGCCCCTTCCTCACCCTCCCACTGATTCCTTCCCCTCCCTCCCTCCCTCTCCCCCTCCCTCCCCCTCTCCCTCCCTGCCTCTCTGCCTTATCCTTCCAACAAATGCCCTTTTGCTTAAGCAAACGAGGGCCAGTTGTCACTGTTCACAAGCAAGAGCTGCGCCCGACCCTGAGGCTGGCAGGTGGCCCTTCCTTTCGGCACCTGTGGGAGCAGACCTTCTCTGAGGCCGCCCCTCTGGCCCTTGGCCGCATGAGGACTGCCTGGGAGTGGTGCAGGCTGGGAACTTCCCTTTAGGGCCAGTTGTCATGTTTTTTGTAGAAAAGGCTTTGCAGGAGTCTCAGGAAGTTTCTCCTGGAAACGGGCATTATTTGCCGTCCCCCAGCCCCGGGGCACCCTCCCTGTGGGAGAGAAGGCAGATGACAAGAAAATGGTACATTAAGCACATACCCCACCTTCCCGGAAATGTTACACATTGAACAATTATTAGCTAATTAGTAACAAAGAAGGCACCACTGAGTTATTTTCTGCACTCTTCTGCACTGAAAACAGATCGCTTCCGTGACTTTGTGTCCGTGTGCACCGCAGTGTGTGCACATTAAACACAGGTAAGGCCTAGCATGTTACGCACACAGAGATCACACGGTAGGTGTCAGACAGGATTGTGACATGTTGATTTTTGCATATCTGACCACACCTAATGCCTGGTGAACCCCCCCTCATTTAACACAGCCCCTGACCCCTCTGCCCCATTTCATTTTCCTGTCCCCTCACCCTGACTTGGTGTTATTCGTGGCGGGTATCTGTACTAGACCTTTTCTTACACACATTCCCTTGTTCACCTGTCTGCCCTGAGCCTCCTCCCTGGGGCGCACGGGGCAGGGGCTTGGCTTCGCTCCCCGAAGCTCTGTCTACGGGACAGGTACACGCTTAGGTGCTCAAATGCTTCTGATCGGATGGATGTTTTGCGCAGAGCAGGTTCTTAAGAAGAGTGTGTTCAATGAGTGTGTGTTCGGATGAAGCAACACGAGCAGACATATATCAAGGTACAGCAGGTAAGAAAGTAGAAATCAAACTCCAGGATTTGAAAAGGCCAGGTAAAGACTACCGCATCATGCTCACGTGGTAGGGGCCGGCAGGGTTACTTCGCCTCTGTAGGGGAGCTACATTAAGGAGTCCTCAGGGAGCAGATCAAGACCTCCGGCACTGAGCCTCAGCTGCCATTTTTTTTTAAAGATTTTATTTACTTATTTTTAGAGAGGGAAGGGAGGGAGAAAGAGAGAGAGAGAGAAATATCAATGTGCGGTTGCTGGGGGCTGTGGCCTGCAACCCAGGCATGTACCTGGCTGGGAATCGAACCTGCGATACTTTGGTTCGCAGCCTGCGCTCAATCCACTGAGCTATGCCTCAGCTGCCATTTCTAAGGCACCCGTGGCCACTGTCAGCCCCTCTCCACACCGGGCAGGGGTGAGGGGAGAGAAGGGGATGGGGCGCAGGGAGGACACTTCTTCTTGCTTTGTCAGCAACTGGTACGTTCAACATAGTGTGCTTCTTATTGAGCATAAAACTCTGGGTATAATTTGAGCTCATGCTTAGAAAATGTTGGGGGTTAAAGTGATGCTTTGGTGAAAGATTTGTGACTGAGAGGAGAGAGAAATTCAAACGGGATTGGAAGAAGGGCAGGTAAGAAAGGGTCTGGTGGGATCACACTGACTTCGGAGTCACACAGACCTGACTCTCTGGCTCTGAATCCCGCCCTCCCCCCCCAGCTGTCCCCGCTACATTTGTGCCTGTGACCAGATTTCTCCATCATTCTGTTTCTCCTGTCTCCTCGTCTGGGACATGGGATGATGGTACTCACAAGTCTGGCTGAAGATGAAAGGCGATAATCACTTAAAGCAGCAGACGTTAAAAGCATCAGACATTGCAATGAAAAGAATTGCAATTGAGGGGAATAACAAGCAAAGAGGGGAGCAATAAAGGATAGAGAAAGAGGAAAAATAAGGAGAAAATGAAGATAAAATCGATGGTACTGGGGAAAGAAAAAGGGTTTCCTATGCCTCATTCGAAGTTGTGAGGCCCAGGGTCCCACCGTGGCAACTAAAAGCACTGATGGCTGCTCATTCTCGTGTTTGTGGGAGGGACATTACTGAGGGCGTGGTGCAGTTCTCGTGGGACAGGTTACGTGTGCACATCACAAACACATAGGACATAACACATGAAGCCAGCAATGGCCGGCTACCCTGGGTCCTCTCCCAGTTTCCGCTGGAAAGAGAAGAGAGTTGAGTGGGAGAAGAGGACCAGGGTCGAGTCCCAGTCTCCTGGGAGCCACGGGGTTAATGACTGCACTTCTCCGAATCTCAGTGTCCGTGTCAGTGATGGCGGGGCTGGTCCCGCCTCCGGGGCCACAGTGGCAATGTGTCTGTTAAAGTGGTCATACTTGAGCATCTATATAGTGCGGTTAATATTTTCTTTTGAATTGCTTTCCTCTTATTTCTTCTTTATAGTATAGCTAAGGTAGCATGTGGTTTTTATTTTGAAAGTTATGTAGTCAGTTTCTATTGCCTAGGAATTTCATTTTGGGACAAAAGGGGCATTGGCAAATCCTGGGCAGGAGAGGGGGCATTGCGTCTGGTAGGGTGAGACCCGCGTCGAAGGTCCCACAAGGTCTAACGTGCCAGGATTCCAGGCGACAGGCTCCAGAGCCTGGCCTTCCCCCTCTCCCTGACGGTCCGCAGCACCCACCCCCACCGCTCCCTGGTGCCCACTCACAGCTCAGGCTCAGGGAAGGGCACGTCTTAGGAGTCCCGCGTGAGGAAGTCTGCAGGTGCAAAGTTCTCGCCACAAGTCTCCAGGCCAGAGTCATCTCTCCTAGTCAGGAAGTAAATCCCCGTGGAAGCTGGTCAGAGGAAGGGCTCGGACTGCTCACCCCCAGGCTGGACTTTGAGATTAGGACGGAAGGGGTGGAGCTCCGGAGGAGGGGAGTCCTGGGGAGGGGACTGCCACCACTTCCCACAAGCCCAGAGCTTTTGGGGCTGGCAACAGTGCCTGAGGGAGAGGGGACAGAAGGCAGCGGGAGCAGGGAAGGAGGGAGAGAGCAAAGGGAGAAGGCAGGCAGGCAAAGTGAAGGTGTTCCGGACCAGTTTTGTTAGTTTTGTGTTTCATCAGGGTCTCATGGGGTGAGCTTCTCTCTGCAGGTGGCGGTGGGTGTGGGGAAGGCTCGGAGACTGAGAAGGAGGAGTGCACACAAGAAAGAGAGAGAGGATACAGTGCATGAAGTGAATGAAAAAAGGAACTGGTTTTGGTACTGAGGCTCTTAGAGGAAGACCAGAGGGATGAATAGGGGAGGGGCATCCAAGGGGAAGGAGGGGGCACCCATGAGTGAGAGAGGGCTCTGGGCAGCTGGACACCCCCTTAGGTGTCTGAGTGAGGCAAGAAGTTGAGAGTTGAGAGTTAGGGGGCTTTGTTTTTATTGCATTTTAATTTTTAAAATTCCCCCTTGTCATCCTTGCCTCCCCCTTCCCTAATCTCCCTAAGCAGTTATTTAGTGCGTTTAAGATGTATCTTTTTGTCAGTATGCATTCTTGTTACACGTGTGTTGTTGCTGGTAAATGCATTTTTAGTTTATGTAAATATGGGTCCTTTCTGCCCCGCCCCCCACTCAGCTGCGTTTCTGAGACCCATCCGGGTTGCTCCGAGTGTCTTTCTCTCAGGTTTCCAAATGCTGTCGGGGAGAATGACTGCGCCTTTGCATGGTGTTGCCAAAGGGGGACAGTGACAAAGGCAGCTGGGGCTGGGGGCTGTGGGGGATGATGGGAGCTCACCTGCCGTGGGAATGACCCATGTCGGGGAGGCCAGGGGTGCACACCCTCTTCCTGGGGTGTGTAACCTGTCACACTCTTGGACCCAGGTGAGGAAATACTGAATTCCTAAGTCTTGCATCTGCTCTTCACCTCCACTGGGCTGTGGTCAGCTTTGTCCTCGTGACCTCTTTAGGCTGCAAACTCCTTTGACTTGAGATTTTTCTTGGGCTGTAGCTTTAGCCACCAGTAGAGGTGCCCAGTGGCTGCAGTGGCTGCCTGGGGTGGGAACCCAAGCTACTGCCTTGCAGAACTGCACACCCAGAGGGTGTGTCTTCTTTATTGAACAGGAAAGGATCTATTCTGTTTACCATAACAATATATGGGATTTTTGTGTGTGAAAACAAACACACTCAAGTCTAGAAAAGCAAAATCAAGAGAGTAGAATCACAATTAACCTGACCATTATATTTTAGTAAGGACTCTATCAGAAATCTTTTTACATATGTGTACCTATGTGTATACATGCCATTGAATAAACTGTAGTCAATGATGTAGCTTTTCATGCAAAAGTAGACTTTTTCATAAAAATAGAAACCCGAGTCACCTGTCCTAGTTTTTTCATGACATTCCATTATGTATTTAATTTTGGGATGTCCTTGGCCATTATTATCTCACCTGTTTTGTCTCTGTTTTTTCTTCTCTTTCTGGTATTTCAATTACACATAGATTGTCCCTTTTCAAATTGTTCCAGTTTTTGAAGGTTCTGTTGTGTTTCTTTCCTGCTCATTTTTCTCATTGTATCTTAGTTTGGGAAGTTCCATTACCTGTCTTCAAGTTCACTGACCCTTTCCTCAGCTGTTTCTGGTTTGTAAATGAGCTCATTGAAGACAGTCTTCATTGTTGTTACAGTGTTTTCAATCCCAGTATTGCCTTTGGATTCTTCCTTCGAGTTTCCATCATTCTGCTTACATTACCCATTTGGTATTATATACCATATTTTTCGGACTATAAGATGCACTTTCTCCCCCAAATTTGGGAGGAATAATGGTTAGTAATGCTACTGTTGAGTTTTGCTTACATTCACCGTGGTGAAATATTATGTTACTTATATTATTAAATATTTTGCCACATTTTTTACTTCAAAAATTTTTTTTCTTATTTCCCTCCTCTAAAACCTAGGTGCATCTTATGGTAGAAACAAAAACATGGTATCTACTTTTCTCATTACAGTCATTAGCTTCACTTATAGTTATTTTAAATTGTCTGAGGCCTCCAAAATCTGTGTCATATCTGAGCTTGGCTCAAATGCTTACTTTGTCTCTTCAGACTGTGTTTTTTTCTTCCCTATAATTTTTGTACCTCTTGCTACTTTTTGATGAAACTTGGTCATGATGCATTGGAAATGCTGAGAAAAGTAAGGCCTTGGTGTGAGATTTTGTGTTACTCTGGTTGGGAGTTTGCCGTGGTCCAGCCGCAGCTAGGTCCAGGGTATCCTGAAAGGTGGGTAAGGCGTCGGCGATGGGAGACAGACGACAACACGCCTCAGAGGACAGTGATGCTTTGTTTATTGCAAGTACAAGCAGGTTTTTATACTTTCATTTTTAGCAGTGATTGACATTTGCGATTAGGTAAAGCAGAAAAAAATTAATACAAAGGTAACCAGGAAAAATACAAAAATTCCCATAGATTCAGTTATATTAAACAAAGATTATTTTAACCAGGAGAGCCATAAATCAGACAATTAGAAATAGCTGTACGTATAGAATTTGAATGTCTTATTGTTTATTAAAATTCTCAGAATTTGTCATGGGGCAAAAAGATACGCTAATTGAATAGAGGTTATAGGAAATTTATTATAAGGCCTTTGTGATGTCTAACTTACCTATTTACCTTTTCTGTCTAAAATATTTCTCTATGTACCATGGACTCTCACTCCCTGGTAACTGTTTCTACGTGCTTAGTTTGTAATAGTTAACCAGCTTTTCTTATTTCTTTGCCTGTCTAATTCTATTTGATATATATTCCTATTCAAGGTAAAGGCGGGGCTGTTACTCCAACAACTTTTAGACACTCAGGGGCTATTTCATTAGAGGGGATTTTATTCTTTGGTCAAGAAATTATTTTATACAACTTCATTGGAATTATGCAAATCAATAAACCTGAGATACAGATATCTAACAATCCCACCACCTTTTAATCTCCAAAACAAACAGGTAAGGAGAGATAAACAGGAAATTCAGCTATAATAAACTCTTTTTATTTCTTAGTTAATAAACACCAGGGAGGTCTGCTTCGAGCTAGCCTTTCCATGAAATTTAGACTATTATAAGGCACTTGAACTTCATCCTTATTGACCATTTTAATGCCACCCTCATTATATGCTCCTGTATAAGGCAATGGGAGATCTGGAACCCTCTGGAGACCATTAGCTCCTTTTGGGGGATACCATAATTTGCCAATAATCTAATATGCTACCCAGGGATATCCCTGGGCTGTGGGTAAGGGTCTATATAGTTTTTTCTTGTTTTCTAGAAAGACTCTTTGTATCTATGGGTAAGGAACAGGCATGGGAAAGTCTGCCAATAATTCAACCTATTATAACTGATTTATGAATTCTTTTATGGGAACAATCGGGGATAATTTTTTACTCAGGTTTATAAACTCCTTGTTTAAAACAATCTGGGCATGATTCAATAGTCTAGGGAGAACTAGTTGTCCCTTCAGAATTTCCCTCAAAATCAATCATTGACTCTTTTCGAGCCTCTTTCTTCTCATGTCCTGTTCTTATGGGAATCAGGGTACAAAGTAAGACCATGATTAATATTAGCAAGGAAATTATTAAAAGCAATCCCCAGAAAAATTACCGCCCCCCTTTGTATGCCACGCTCTCTTCCAGGAAGATGGATTCCTTGAATGCCCTCTTTCCATGTTCAGACCTTGTCAAAAAACATGGTTGGAGGAGGGTGTGGCAGGAGTTGGGTGTATTCAATGTTTGCTGTACTTGCAGGTGCCAGAGGATTCACATTCCCTTGGTGTCCTTGGGTTTGTGTCCTCTCTTGTCTTAGGACTTTCCTAAGGTTCCTCCTTAACCAGAGTCCTTTTATTATGCGGGTGCCCTAAAACCTTATGACTGGACCTCAATCTTTTGGTCGGCCTAAGTCTCTGGACTCTGACCTTTACATGCATTTCTCCAGCAGTTTAGCCTAAAAAAAAAATCCAACTATCGACACCCTTCTTTGGCTTCAGTTTTTCCATGTATTTCCTTGAAGCCCTTATCCCTGTTGAGTATGTTTTTTTCCCCCTTTTTTAGGTGAGACAGGAAAACTAGAGGGAGCTTTGGGGGATGTCCCTCACAGAGCTAACATGGGGCTCAGGCAAAGTCATTTCCCTTGGAGAACAGATCTTTGTTAAAATGAAGGCTCTGAGCACATTTCACACCGATGACTCTTCCCTTTCCCAGCCAGAGCAATGGAGGGGTCATCGTCCTGAGAATGGTGATGCTCCTCTAAGTATGGCCCATAAAAGCTTAGTGTCCTCCTAAGACTGTAGCAACCAGAGAGTTCCTCATTTTCACACTATTCCGCACCAGCCCTCCAGCAATTTATTAGAATTACTGTTTAAGAAGTATCTCTACCAGTTATGGCTCGGGTGACTTTTGCTGCAGGTTAAGCAAGGCTTGGCTGAAACTCTCGGGACTTGCCTGTATCCCTAGATCTCAGAGTGACAATTCACTCTGCAACCTCACTCCTTGGGTGGACTAAAAAAAGTCATTGGTTTTCGGTTTGTCCAGCTTCATTTTGTAAAAATGGGAATGACAACTTGCAAGACTGTTGCATGTTGAAGATAAAGCTGGAAGTCTTCATATATTTTATGCAATAAGTCCCTGTTGAAGGAAAGTTTTATTTTCTGTCACATCCTGGGGCATAGCATTTTATGCACTGTGCTAATTATGCTTTGCTTTGGGTAAATTCCTTGAAGAGAGATTTCTAGGTCAAAGTGTATGTACATTTTATTTATTTACTTAATCCTTACCCAAGGACATATTTGTTGATTTGAGGGAGAGAGAGAACATCGATTGATTGCCTCCCATACAAGCCCCAACCAGGGATTGGGCCCACATCCTAGGTATGTGTCCTGACTGGAGATCGAACCTGCAAACTTTTGGTGTGCGGGACGATGCTCTAACCAATGGAAACACTCAGCCAGGGCTGTATGTGCATTTTTAATGCGCTCCAGTGAGATGGCATCAATTTATAATTTAACTAACATTGCACAAAACTGTTTTCCAAGATATTGGGTCTTTGGATCTCTTTAGAATTACTACGATATCCACTGAAACTGAAAACCCAGATGAGGAGGAAACTTAGATTCCCTCCAGAGTATCATCCTCAGTCTAGGAGTCGCTTGACATATCACCCAAGATCTCTTACCATAGGCTCACAGAAAACATTCCTATTAAACAGCTGTTATCTGTCAGTAATAAGAGACTTTAATAAGAGACATGTGCTATGGGTCTTTTTCTTTTCTTCTCTCCAAGCAGATCAGGTGTAATTCCCTCCATTCTACATAAAAGCAGAGAAGGTGGGGACCTACACCAGTTTATAGGACTGGTGACAGGCAGGGCAGGACGCCAGTCTCTTGCCATCTCAGTTTCCCGAATAATGAATTACTGTGAAGGCACAGAATGTATTTCATCCGGTAGGGAAATGTGGGAACTTCTTTTTGAAAAAGATCATTGGAAAACGGGAAAACAGGGAAATTCTGTTGTCATGTTAATGATTATAGGGGAGTTTTTTCTGTTGTTGTACACGGGTTAATTAATGATTTATCAGTTAAGTCCTGAGCAAAACTGAACTTCGCTTTATGCCCCCAGTCCTTCACCAATGAAAGAACAGGGTCTTGTAAGAGTTCCTGAGGATAAGTAAACAGTTTTTCCAAGGTGATCCTTTCTGTTTCTTAATTCATTTAGAAGTCATGAATTGAAGGGAATGGAAAAGCTGGGAAGGATTTCAGATGAAACCCAATTTACAGAAAACCTCACATTACAGCAATTGCCTTTCACAGTGAACTAACTGTGAGGATGGTGTGCACAGGCTGTTGAGACCAAGGTGCAGAGGTGGCAGGTGTGTGCGAAGAGAATAATTGCATGAGGTCGTGGCTCAGATGTTGATGCTATAACCTGGTAATCAGCTTCATGTAGTCACAACTGTCTTGAACAATGGTGCCAAATCAAAGTCCTTTCATTTATTTATTAGGACAAACCCTATGGGCAAAGCTCATCTGCAGTTATTGGACTTAATATTATTTAAAATCCATCTGTTGAGACCTCAGACACATGTTATCTCCGTCTTCCCACTACACTCTAGTTCCCAGGAGGGAGAAAGTCTGCCCAGCACACATGTACATTAAGTGTTGTTCAACAGTGGATGTGGCTGAGTGACTGACAACTTAACTGAGGAAGACTTGTATTTAAAAGAAGGGTCATGAGAAATCTGGTCAAGATGGTGGCATAGGTAAACACAGCTCATCTCCTTGCACAACCACGTCAAAATTACAACTGAAACATAGAACACCCATCACACAGAATCATCAGAAATCAAATTGAATGCAAGTCTGACACTAGGAATTAAAGAAACCACATCCATACAGACTGGTGGAAGGGGCGAAGATGCAGATCAAGCTGGTTCCACACCCTCATGTGGCGGATAAAAACTACAGAGGGATATCTCATGAGTGGGGAGCCCAGCCCCACACCAACCCCCTACCCCCAGCCTAGAGTTCCAGTGCCAGGAAGATTAGTCCCCATAATTACTGACTTCAAAACCAGCAGGATTTGACTCTGTGGAAGAAACTACTGGAGTTCCAAGCAGTTCCCCTTAAAGAACCCACCACACACAGACTCACTCAGACTCACTCATTCTGAGCTCCAGCACTGGAGTAGCAGCTTGAAAGGCACCAGAGGCAGTGAGGAGAGGGCACTGAAGCATCTGGTGTCAAGGTGAGAGCTTCAGGACAGCTTTTTCCCAGACAGACAGGCAGGCTGAGGCCATTGTCCCTCTCCTGAGCCCTCCCACTACAGAGCCACGGAACCGGGAGGCAGATACCATATCTGAGACTCCACCAATCTGGGTAACACTATTTACCCTGCCTTGGGGATTCTCTGAGTATCCATCCCACCCAACTTATGGCCCCCCAAAACTGTTAACTGTGACCTTTCCATATAAGTGGCTGGTCTTGGTTCATGCTTCAAAATTTTCTAAATTCTATTGAACAACCAAGAGCCAGCCTGAGTGAGGCCCAGGCCCCATACCCTCCTGCTAAGAGGTACCAGGCTGGGCACTGGCAATAGCTAGCCTAGATTTATAGCATGGCTTTACCCGGTAATCTCCAAGCCCAGCATAAGTAGCAGACATCTCAGATTGCTTTATACCTCAGGCTGGGTGGCCCTGGGAAAAATACAACTGGGGGCTGGCTTAGGTCTGCACCACCTGGGAAATGCCAGAGCCTGCAAACTCAGGGAACAGCTAAAGACCATGCTGGAACACCACCACCCTGTCCCTGCACAGCTGATCTTTCACAGAGGGTGGAGGTTGGGGGTCAGTGTTCACAGCCACACCTTGTAGCTGACTGGCCTGGGTAAATCCTTCCCATTGACCTGCCTACAGCAACCAAGGCTCAACTACAAGAGGAGGGTGTACTCAGCCCACACAGTGGGAGCACCTGGACTACCCAGCTTGAGTGATAGGGAAGGCTGTGCCACCGGACCCTACAGGGGGTGCGCCACAGGACACCTGCTACATTAGGTCACACTACTAATTCTAAATTATAGCTTCACTGGGTAGAGCTATCTTGGCTGTAGGTCCCTGCTTTTCATGACTTTGAGTATTTCTTGCCAATGCCTTCTAGCCTGCAAAGTTTCTTTTGAGAAATCAGCTGACAGTTTCTTAGGAGCTGCCCCCAAAGTAACTACCTCCTTTTCTCTGGCTGCTTTTAAGATTCTCTCTTTATCTTTAATCTTTGGCATTTTAATTATGATGTATCTTGGAGTGGGCCTCATTGCATCCATCTTGTTTGGGACTCTCTGTGCTTTCTGGACTTGCATGTCTATTTCCTTCACCAAGTTGGGGAAGTTGTCCTTCATTATTTTTTCAAATAGATTTCCAATTTCTTGCTCTTTCTCTTTTTCTGACACCCCTATGTTGTGAATGCTGGACCTCTTGAAGTTGTCCCAGAGGCTGCTCATACTACCCTCATTTTTTGTTTGTTTTTGGGGGGCTTTTTTGTATTCCTTTTTCATCTTGTTGTTCTGCTTGGTTGTTTTGTGCTTCCTTATGTTCCGTATTATAGATCTGATTCTCAGCCTCATCTACTCTACTGTTGTTTCCCTGTAAGTAAATTGTTCTTTATTTCAATTAGTGCATCCTTCATTTCTGACTGGATCCTTTTATGCTGCTGAGGTCCTCACTAAGTTCCTTGAGCATCCTTGTAAGTAGTGTTTGGAACTCTGCATCTGATAGATGGCTTATCTCCATTTTATGTAGCTCTTTTTCCTGGAGTTTTGATCTGTTCTTGCCTTTGGGCCATGTTTCTTTGTTTCCTCATTTTGGCAGCTTCCCTGTGTTTGTTTCTATGTATTAGGTAGAGTTTCTATGACTCCCTGTCTTGGTAATGTGACCTAATGTAGTAGGTGTCCTGTAGGGTCCAGTGGCATAGCCTCCCCTATCATTCAAGCTGGGTACTCAAGCTGCACCCTTCATGTGGGTTTCTTGAATCCTTATATTTTAGTTGTAATTTTGATGTTGTCACTATATCTATCTGCGAAAACCTACAAGAAACATTATACTTAATGATTAACTGTTAGTAGCATTCTCTTTAAAGTGAAGAACAAGAAAGAATGTCTACTACGCTGCTTCTATTCAACATTGTACTGGACATTCAACCCCAAAAAATAGGTCAAGAAAAAGGTATAAGAAGTATAGGGGTCAGAAAATAAGGATCAAAGTTATGTTTTAATGATACAATTATAAAAATGGAAAATGTGAGAAAACAGTATAAAAACTAATCATTGAGTTCTATGAAGTTTCAGGACACAGGGACAACATTAAAAAGTCTGTGGTGTCTATATTCAAGCAATAACCACTTGGAATAAGATAAAATTTAAAAAGATATCATAGCAACATAAATTATATGGCTAAGAATGAATGTAATAAAACACATAAAGAATAACATGAGGTTTTATTAAAGACCAAAGTAATTAAAGTGATAATGACCATGTTCATGATTAGGAAGACACTATATTTTTTAAAAGATATAACTTCTTCCAAAGTTACACAGAAATTCAATTAACAATCTAATTGGCAGTACCTCTTTAAAGGAAAGTTCATAGGTTTATCTCAAAATTCATATGATGAATAAATGGCCCAAGAATAGCCAGAATAAATTTTAAGAATGTATGGAGGTACAGGAATTTAAAAACTCTACCACAGGGTAAATTAGACTGCATAAAGCCAGGGTAATAAAACCGGGACCAACAGGGTGGTGATAGAGAGACAGACCACCGGTTTGGGTAGGGGCCCAGATGTAGGGCTCGGATACAGGCAGAAACTTGGAGGATTACAAAGACGGCGTAAAAAGATCAGCAGGTGAAGGCTGAGCTCTTCAATATGGAATGTGTTCCTCAGAACAATGAAAATTCAAACAGCAACAAGATATCATTTTATGCTGATCACATTGTCAAAAATAAAAATATCTGACAATACCAGGTAGTAATCAAGGAGAGAATGGAAACTCTTACACTGCGGAGTAAGGTATACATACATTGGTGCAGCTGCTTTGGAGAACAATTTATCAATATTGAGGAAATGTTGAGATACATGTTCTACGTGACCCAACAATTCCACCTGTCTATGTGTATCCTAGAGAAAGCCTTGCAAACACTCAAAAAGCGAGATGCATAAGAATGTTCATTATAGAGTCATGTATAACAGTGGAAGTGGTGAATTGATGGATAGAAATAATTTGTATGCATGTATATAACTGCTTCCAGCGGATGAAAACAAGGCACTGGAACTATTTGAATGTCAAAACGCCAATGCTGAATGAAAAGAAATCAAGGTGCTTAATAAGGTGCACTGTTATCTATGCAAGATTCACAAACACAGGATATTTATGCATATGGTTTGTGAATGCATATATGAGGCATTTTAAATTTTTATTTTATTTACTTAGTTTTGATTCTTCAGATCTTTATTATTAGACTATTTTGATTGCATAGGCAGCATGTGCACAAGTATAAGTGAAGTACATTTTACATTACTATGTAAGTGGATGGTTTTAAGTCTCTTCCTAGACAAGCAAATCAGACACACTTTACATATGGGGCATTTTTTGAATGGTTAGGAAGATTATACAACAGCTTCAGGATTGTGGTTACCACCAGAGAGAAAGAGAATTTGGTTATTGAGGGGTTTGTATTACTGCATCTGATATTTCATTTATTTTTAAAAAGTAAGGAATAAATATAATAAATGTTAATGTTTGTAAAATTTGAGTGTCGGCAAATGGATGTTTGTTATATCATCCTTCATAGTTTTCAAGTATGTACAAAATATTTTATGCAATAAATGAAAGATGGCAAAATGGAAGATTAAATCACAACTAGAGTTTTATGGGAAGATGGAAGATAATTCTAGGAAGGAAGGAGTAAACAAAAGAAATTGTAAATCTTTGGCACTGAGTTTTATGGCTTAAGTTTCATTTGGGAAAGTTAATTGTGTATCAGATTTGGAAAATGTCCTTTTGGTTGTTCTTGGTTGTTCCCAGAAGGCCCAAGGAACTTCTGGGTGCTTCCAAGGATGTTTGTGTTTTTAGGCTGGGGTCTGGCAAGTAAATAAAGACGGGAGGAAAGGGAAGATGTAGAATTTAGCTGGCTTGGATGCAAGATGTCAGTTTTGATTTAGAATTAGTAGGAACATAAAATTAGAGAATGTGTTGAGAGATGAGCACAAAAAAAAGTGTGCCTGTAAAAAGTGCCTTGGATGAGTGTTTTAAGACAAAGATTTTAGCATGTGTCTATGATTTTATCTCCAGGGAAGCTGAGGATGCTGTTTTCTTCTTCTTCCTCCTCCTCTTCTCCTTCTCCTCCCCCTCCCCTCCCCCCCTCCTTCTTCTTCTTCAAAAAATTCTAATAAAGTTTGTTGAAGTGAAGAAAAATTTATCAATGTTATATTTTTTCACGGAATACGTGTTTCATATGTATGTAAAAAGAGCCTCCAGAAAGCATGGCTCAGGAAGTAATTTGTTGATTCAATTTAAACTCAGCATTGCTGCCAAGGCAAATAGCTGGTCCAAAAATTGAATTGAAAAACGCACCAGGAGGGTACATGGTTCAGTCACAATGTCAGTAGTGACCCTGTGAAATAAAACCACTGGCAAATCTCATCTAAGCTCATCTCTGTATTTGAATTACTTGTGGAGCGAAGTGAAGGTGTCACCTTAAAAAGGTACCCGTGACATTGGCAAATTCTTCTGGACACATTTATAAATACAATAATAAAAATTCCTAAGCTCCCTTTTCTTATGCCAGTGTTTGCCAACAGACATCCTTGCGGTGTTTTATTTGACCAACATTCCCTAGTCTTTCCTTAACATTTTTAAAATCACATTTATCACATTATCTGCGCTTCAAGTGAGTTTGTAAGCATATCTTTTGACGTGAACCTGAATATAACAAGAGAAGAATGCTTACCAGGGCGTTCTCACGGGCATCGGGAGCTGAGGGGTGAGGTGGGTGGGGCAGGTTGTGGACGGAAGAATGGCAGTTTAGCATACACTTCGCAATGTCAAGAACAGGTTCCGTTTCATCTGCATGATTTGGAAAGGCTCTCAAATGTCAATCAGGAAGTCTGCCTCTGTGGCCAGGAAGGTCCCTGTTGGGGGGTTTTCAGCAGCCTCATTTCCTTTGTACCCCTCTCCAGTTTCACCCTCACGGCACCCTCCCCCCCCCCCAAGACTTCAAGGTTTCTACTAAAAGAAAGTTGTATCTCCCAGTTCCTTAGAAATAGAGATTTAGAATGTATAAAGCTGGCCAAGCAAGTCTTAGGGAGTTGGGTGGGGTTAAAGTTTCAAATGTGATCCTGGCAAGATGTGGCAATATATGATTTCTGTGTTCTTTCAGAAAAGCACATGCAGTGATTTTGGAAAACTAGCTACATAGTACTTCCCTAGCTCCTTGTAAATCATATGAATGCTGTGTCTAGTGGCTGACACTCCAGCTTTTGCAGTTTAAAAGTGAAAGTGTGCCCCAGTATTAAAGACAGATGGTGCCGACGTAAGCACGGGAGAGTCCGTGATTCTTTGACCGAGGCCAAAGAAAGAGTGTGGTGCCCAAGAAACGTTATTTTGTCCTCACCCCAGTCCATTTTTTTTTCATTGCTTTTAGAGAAGAGAGGGAAGGAGAGAGAAAGGGAGAGAAAGAAACATCGATGAGGGAGAGAAACGTCAACTGGTTGCCTCCTGCCCATGTGTGGACCAGGGATTGAAACTGTAACTTCGGTATGTGCACTGATCAGGAATCGCACCCACAATCCTTTGGTGTACAGGATGGCGCTCCAACCCAATGAGCCACATGGGTCAGGGCATCTGCAGGAAATGTTTCGTTGTCCTGTGACACATGGCATTAGAGAACTGGGCGGCAGAGAAGGGTTTGTAAAACAAAACCCTGCACCGTATCCTAATTCTGTACCATAAGCATGAATAGTAGATGAAGGTTTCTAGATCTAGAGTCGTTAAAAGTAAAAGGTTATCCTTTTACACTCAATCTGATGGATTTCATCAGGAAAGATATTAGTAATGTGGAAGATTCATGCTGTTAAACAATGTCTTTATTATTACCTTTTCATGGTTTAGCCCTTCGTTTATTTCACATCTGAATGAGCTTCTTCGATTTCACCCCCACCTTCACAGTTCCATCTCACTTTAGTTTTAGCAGCTTTTCGTGTGAAGAGGATGGGTAAAGGGGGCCATTACCTTTGCAATTGTACGGAAGGTTGAAGATAAAGGCAGGAGACTGTTTTAGTTCCACTTACACAAATAATTTCTGGATAATAAATCCTCTTGCAGCAGAGTCTTCAGGAACATGGTTCCAACCACATATGTGTTATCCTGCTCATTTCCACGTGAAATAAAAAACAATGCAGGGAGGGTAGGCAAGGGAAATAAACATTTATTGAGCCAGGCACTGAGCTGGGAATTTTCCATAACATGAATAGAAATAGAATGACCGTATTGTACAGGGATACGTAAGATTTGTTTGTCAAGCATTGCTTTGGGCGTGCAGCGAACATGAAGATGTTATGATAACAGCAGTTAGCATCATCTCCCACACTGCTGACAAGGATGCGACCGTCCACGCTGTCTCCTCCGGAAGGAAGGAGATGACCAAGTCCATGGCAAACGCAAGGCACAATGTGCAATAACCAAAGATTTACAGAACTGAAAATGCAACATAAATTGGATGACTATAGTCGTCTATAATTCTTTAAGACTAAGAAGAAAAAAGTGGCATTATAATAAGTACATGTAGAAACAAGTTTTGTAAATCAAAATAAAATTATTTCCGATATATGATTGATTTTTCTCATATCAATATATACGTTGTCTAAAATCAACTCAGGAATAGATGTATTTCTAGGCGAGATTAGGGAAATCAAATTGCAAGAGATACCATCATCTTGGGCAACAGGTGATTTATAGTTAGGAAAATAATCTGCACTCTGGTTTTGTGGGTTTGCATTGGTGACTTACCATGTGTTCTTTCTGGTCCTTATTCTTTATCCAGTTTTTATTAAATGTAAAAATGGCTATTGAGACAACCTAGCTTATAAACCTGCCAAGTGGTAAACTAAAAGATGTACTGTCATGTGAAACAAACAAACAAACAAACAAATAAACAAACCCATCCAACAACTCTTGTAACAATCACTTCTAATTTCCCACTTAATGCTGAAGGCTTTGCTTGGCATTTTCTAGGGAAGAGAAAAAGCAGAGGTAGTGGTAGCTTTGAAAATATGAAACCTTATGCTATTACATAGTCTTTACTTCAATATGGCTTTTCAGAAGACACAGCTCACTCAACAGGCTGGTTCTAGATTGCTTTGGCTTCCACGTGAGACTCTTACATTTTTAAAAATGAATGATCAACCACAACAGCAAGCCTCATAGTGCAGATAACACTCAAGAAGTATCAGAGGTTACATGAAGCAAAGCTGAGGGGGTGGCTGGCTTTCAAACAGTCATTGATGGTACTTTAAACACTTGACACCCAGGTCAGCTGTACAATTGGCACATGACACTAATTCCAGACAAAGGAAAGGAAAAAATTAGTACATTCACGGCTTCAACAGAATCCTATGATTACGTATTTCCTTCGGGTTTGTCTTACACACATAGACACAATCATATTGCAACCACATATGAATAGATTGTAAGTCACTAAATAATTATCTTCAGTTGTCTTATGTGAGTTTCACAATGTGAGGCATGATCATATATTTCAATGTGTCCTGTAGTTTTTGAACCACATAAAGCAATGCAATATAAATACAACAGTTACTTTAAAGTCAGGAATGTCATGTGGTAAATAGGATGAATGTGCCACTGAAAACAGTCAAAGCACGAGACGTGACATCCTTCGTTCTCCATGACCAGCAGCTTTGAAGACAAGACATTAGGACAAGAAGGGGAGGTAGTTATTCTGAAAAATGCAAAATCATTTCATCAGGAATTTGATAAAACAACTTTTCAGAGGTATCTCTGCCATGTAGTTTTTCAATTTCAGATAGCAAACGAAAAGATTTGTCCTCCCCTCAGGACTTGAGAGATTTGCATGGGAAAGCTCTGACTGTAGTTTGAAGTTTATCCCGGTGAAGCATGATTTGATCACAACTATTAAAGGTTATTTTGGATATTTCTACTTCAGTAGCCAAAGTTTGGGGAGTTAACTATTCTTTTCTTTCGAATCAGAAGCAGGTAAAAATTAACTCATAGACTGAGACTATCCAAGATTCTCTCTGTTCGTTGGCCACAACCACATAAATGAAAGATGTATTTCCACTTTACACATCTCCATTCTTCCCAACCTAAGATCAGAGCATGGATCAAAAGGACTGACGTGGATAAAAGGGTGGCGGGCGTGTGGTGTTGTGAGTAATGCACATGTCTCAGCCATAAACTTAGAACGCTGACTATATTACAGATTCACCAGGTCTCCTAAAATTTGGGTATAGCAGGCTAGTCTTGGCATTTTATGGAATCCTGAGAGGCCCAAACCTCTGGAAATGTCCTCCCAATTTTCTTTCTATCTTTTTCCTTTCTTTGAAAGAGATACCACGAGGGTCTCAAACCCAAAAATCACCTTCCCGAAAGACACAAGTCTGGGAGAGAGCTCCTACTCAATTATCCAACCGGAAACACCTGGTTAGAGCATGCGCTTTTGAGAAGTCACTCTGTAGTACTAAGTTTTATCAGTGTCTCTTGGATCTATTCATGGCCTTTGAATTAATTAAGTAATTAATGAATAGAGCTAGAATCTCTAAGCATGCACAGCTCCAAATTAGGTAACTTGTGACCCTCAGCCTGGGCCTTGATGTCTGTGTGGCTGATTTAACACTGGACTCAGTCTTTTGCACTGTAGGGCCATAGTCGTTGTTTAGGAATAATTTGAGTTTTTTGCAGTTCCTACAGTTGCTACAGCCATGAATCACTCTTAGGACAAATATAGGCCCTAGAATGACAGAACAGAGAGCCTGCCAGCATGGACAGCTAGGAAGAGGAGAGGCAAGTGTGTTAAATTCAATCAGCCTGGCTTGGAGGGATGGATCTCAGTGTTTCTGTCAAGCTTTGCCGCAGCCACACTGTTCATTGCTTCAGGTCAAGGGCACATCAACAAGCTTTTCTGGCTGTACTTGGGCCTTTGACTAGAAACCCTAGGTTTTACTTAGACCATGAAATCAAAGACAGTTAGTTAGAGTTGTGAGAGGTCTTTGAAACATTTGAGGCCAATCTGCTTATCCAACAGGTGCGGGGGCTGGTGGCGGGAGTGTAAAGGACTTGCACTGCATCCCACAGCCTGTTCAGTGGCAGCAGTGGGACCCAGACCTGGACATCGAATGCTCAGCCCACCACCTGAGCAAGAACACAATTGTGCCTGAGCTGAAAGGGCAGAAAAAGAAATTTGTTCACTGACATACACACGTGACACTTTCGTCAAAGGCAAATAATCCACCGTAGTCCATGCTGGGGGAGTAATCCAGAGTCATTTACGCTTTCCCGTATGTTTGCAAAGTTCTGAGGTGTGTACATGGTCCTTTTCAGGCCCAGACACCACTTCCAAGCATTCGAGAGTGTGTCCATATGTTTGCAAATTGAGGCCTGGGGGTGGTGGGCTGATCCCCAAACCCTCGCCAGAGTCGATTTCTCACCAGACAGAGTAAATCACACTGTTCACATCAGCTCGGTGGTAATTCAATCAAACAGTAACTGCAAAAATCTGCCGAGCAGGTGTAGCCTGGGCCTCAGCCCATCATGTCTTTCCCTTTCTGACCTCTCCATTCTTTGACATTAAAACAAGGAAAATTTACTTTCCAATCAATACACTACTTCTCTGTAAAAAGGAAAATTTAAAAAAAATATATAAAAGTAAAGAAAGGCACTTTGTAAACCGCGTACAAATCCGTTTCTTTCTCATCTGCTCCAAGAAGACGGGAACGTTACTGAAGGCAGGGCCCCGTCTCTGCGGACGTGACGGCAGCTGCTTGCTAACTGCTAGTGCTCTCTGCTTCCGTGGGGCCCCTACAGGAAAAGGAGTCGAACTCCTCCATCATTTACAGGTGCTCAGGGACGGCCCCACTTTGGACTAAACCAGTGGAAGCGAGTTTTTAGTCAACTGCCTACCAGGGTTGGCCTTAGGCACTTAGGAAGAAGAAAGAAGGTAAAGGTCAATGACGAGGCTGATAGGAAGGAACTGTGCTCCTGGTGAGGCGCCTAATCTCCATTCCTTAAAGCTGACCTCGGGACATTCTGCAGTTTGGGTCATGAGCTTCCATAACTCACCCACTGGCTGTCCTGTTTCCATGTGCTTTGTAACACGAGTATTTAGATGTTTGTTTATAAAAATAGGACTTATTGTGATTCAGAGCGTAAAGCTCTTGAAACCAACTATGCAGTGTTGGTCCGGTAATCTAGGAGGAAAAAAAAAAACAGACTCAGCAGCCAGATGTAAGAGAAGATACTTGGGGCTGGTGGATTCGGCAAGGAGTAAGCATGGCTTGATTCAGCAAAAGATCATTTTTCTAAAAATTAGAACCACATTTAATATGTCTTTTTTTAAAAAAAATCTCATGCCTCTTCCCTCTTATGCATATTTGTACATAATCCTAGACTATGATTCTGTACCTACATAATTCATAACATGCATATGTAATATGTAGGGCCAACTGGAACTGGCGATTTAAAAGGAAATACAAAAAGCACATCACAGAAGAGTACTTGTATTTTGATGATAAAAGATAATTACTTATTAGCTTAAGTAAGATGCAAGGCATTGATGAAATGGTCTTGGCTAGAAAATATCCAGTGAGTCATGGAATCAGTGTGCTGCAGATTAAAAGGATGTTGGAGATTATTTTGGCCCGGTGTATCCTTCAGAGGAGACTGAGGCCCAGAGGAGGAGATTGTTCTGTGTAAGGGGACATAGTTAGGACCAGAACCTGGGGCTCTGGACCTTCCATCTGCATCCTTCCATTTGACTAGCTATTTCCTTGATTTAAAAAAATATTCTACCCATGAAAATGAGTAATTCAAATATAGAGTGCTGACTGACCAAGAAATACAGTCTTGGCTTGGCTTAATGAGCAGCTAGTTGGTGTTATTTTTTTTCTTCCGGGATTTAGTTCAAGTTGAGTCTTTGGCCATAAGTTTTTGCTCTTATCTGCCAAAATCAGACTGTTTTTTAATTTTCAAGCTAGCAGAGTGATTGCTACACATCTTGGAGAACAGTGGGCTATTTGGGGGAAATTTGACCTTGAAGGGCGGAGTTTTGGGTCAGGGCTGCTGAAGGTGGACTGTGTCCCCTGTCCCTCATGGACACTGTGTGTCCTTTTGCAGGTCATTCTCCACCATTATGTGAATCTTAAACTACTAATAGATTTAATTTTTTTTCATCTATTTATTTTTAGAGAGAGGGGAAGGGAGGGAGAAAAGAAGGGAGAGAAACATTGATGTGAGAGAGAAACATCAAATGGTTGCCTCCCATACTGCCCCATCTGGGAACTGAACCTACAACCCAGGCATGTGCCCTGACTAGGAATTGAACTGGTAACCTTTAGCTTTGCAGAATGACACCCAGCCAGCTGAACCACACCAGTTAGGGCCTAATAGATTTTTTAAAATTATGCCTTTTCCTTACATACAGTGTTGTGAAGTCAAACAGACTTGACTTGTACTTTCCAAGAGAGGTGTTACCATGTGCTAAAATAACCTTTGGTGGCACGTCTCATCTAGGGCAGTGCTTCTTAAACTTCACTACACACACGTGTCATCCGGGGAACCTAGCGTAGGGCAGAGTCTGAATCTGCCGGTCTGGGGCGGGGAGGCTGAGAGTCTGCATTTCCATGCAGCGCCCAGGTGATGATGATGCAGCTGGTCCTCAGACCAGACTTTGAGTAGCCAGGGCCTAGGGGATTGAATAAACTGGGACACCTTTTCCAAATGTTCCCCTTACTCTTACAGTGTTTATATATTGGGGGAATAAAGCCTAAGATCTATTCCTTTTGCAATTCCGGAAGTCCTGTCACTGTGTGGACATAAGGAAAGGACTTGCCATCAGGTGAAATTAAAAAAAAAATCAACAACTAGAGGGAGGCAGGTCATGAGTCATGGATGCTGTCTTTGAAGTGGAGAGCCAGGCTTTTGACCCCTCCAGCGGGGAGCCTGCCCTTGGAACGGACTCGGGGACTCTTACTACCATACCCTGGCCTTTGTAGCTGTTCCCACCACCCCACACAGGCTGTTTCTTGAGACTTTTATTTGGACGCGTCTGACGTGAGTGCTGGCTCTGCCTCTGCCAAGATTTTGCAAATGGATCTACTCTGGAGAGATACTAACTCATAGCTTTGCTTGAAACATCTATGCTGCCAAGACTGCTCAGAAAAACAAAGCAAAACCAATCCCCTCTCTCTAAAGCTGTATGCTAGATGCCACCATTCTTCTCTTTATGGTGGCCTCATGAATGTTTGCCCAGAGAAGCGCAGACACCCTAGATTAGCCCCAAGTCCCAAGAGAAGTATTCATTTCTGTCTGTGGAGAGCCCCTACAACCCTAGGCTGGTGATTGTGGTTTAACGTATCCTGGAGATAAAAGACTCAGATAAAATGATACTACACTGTACTGGAAATTGAACGTTGTCATCCACTTCACATTCCTCAGTGGGGTCTGGCTGATGTGCCATTTACTCCACAAACAAGGACCGCGTACACTGTGATGTGCTGTAAATCCCCACTACAGCCTCCTAGCAGAAAATACCGTGCCCACCAAATATGTAAACAGTTGTGCTGGGAAGATAGAAAATACTCTTTTATTTTGCCTAAGTGATAGAAAAATAGTCTTCAAAAATACATTGTCGAGTGTCTGGGTTCGTATTAAAGTAGATTTTTATGTACAGTAAGGCAGTATCTATGTACTGAGCGTGCTGCTGTGATTGTCCTTTAAATTAAAGTTAGCTTGGGGGATTTTTTTTTTCACTAAGAGAAGACTAGGGTATATGATGCATTGTCTATCCTACTGAAATGAAACAGGAAAACATTTTAGGAGGATTCACCGCATCACACTCGTTTGCCTCTTGGGTAAGGAAATTTCACTCTCCGAAATTATAGTCCCTAGAGGTTTTAGAATAACATACCAAGGGATGGGGGTAATCCGTGCTTGACAAATTCAATCACTTGAGAAAAAACGGGAGGCATAATTTTAACCTGCGTGTCAGCAATTGGTCACTAAGGTAATAACAGGAAGGGATGTAAACAGTTCTGTGAGGTGTTCCGGAACGCATCCTTTCTAGAAACGTGTTGTGTTTGATTGATCCTAATAACCCAATGAAAGAGGCGGGCAGAGGCGAGGCAGTTGGTTTCCAGAAGCGGTTTTCACAGCGATGCCCTCGTCTATCGCCTTCCTGCGCTACTGCTCTAGCTGGACCCTTTCAGCTGCCCCTGTCACGTACTGCACCGTGAACGCCTTCCCCAGGGCCCACACCTGTTGGCACTGCCCCTCGAGATTACTAAGCAGCGTGCTGTTATGCCGTGGAACATGCAGTTTTATAACTAACAGCAAAAAGTAAATCTGTAAATCACAGGAAACAAAAGGCTCTGTTCTGGGATCAGCTGTTGGGGAAAGAGGCAACCGGTTGAATGCGGAGCGTGGGAAGGAGTGAGCCGTGGGTCTTTAGCTGTGTCATCCTCACCCCATTCTCGAACTTTCTCTAGCAGAGGACACAGCATGGATGCTGTAGTATTACCTGAAGGAAAAAATCACATTTTAACCAATCATCCCATTAATGAAGCCATCACTGAAAAGAGCGCTTTAAGCACATGGGGTCCAGGTACTCGGACCCCGCCAGCTGCAGACCAAAGCTGCTTGGTACCCTGGTGTAGGAGGCCACGTCTTTCTCGCCTTGATTCTCTTGCAAGGACGGCGGAGGTTCCTCGACCAGCTCTTCAGAGGAAGCTGGGTTTGGAGCGCCCGGATCCTGCACGAACACCAGGATTCTGTCATCTATCACCCTGGACACCTTAGTGTACTCCTGACTGGGGGGAAGGGCCCCGGACTTCTCGGTCTGGTCGCTGTTGTCTCTTTTGGGGAGCAATGATAATGCTCCATCTTTGCTGATCTTGTGAATCGCCACGTAATCCAAGGGTTTCGCGGAGATAAAGGGGACCAGCTGCAGTGGGGGGTCTGGATCAGTCTCAGAATGAAAGCTTTCCACCTCGCTCTGCTCTGCCGCCTTTTTCTCCCCTCCAGTCTCAGCGGTTTCCAAGGGTTGTAAAGCACGATGTTCTGTGTTGTCCAGCGAAGTGGCCAGCATGCCTGGGGTGCCCATGGCCAGCTTACACACATCAGCAATGTTGTGGTAAGAAGCCGTGGCGTCCTGCAGGCTGGGCAGCTGCGATGAAGGCCTTGTTGAAGATGGGGGTCCACTGGCATAGGAATAGGGGGTTTGGCTTCCCAAGCCCATGTTCTGAGAGCCCCAGGCGTGGGTGCCATTTGTTTCAGAGCTCTCTGGTTTCTTGATGCCCTCAGGAGTGTGGGACGCAGATGGGTTCTCCTGGGGCTCCTTATACTTTTCGGACAAGAGTGAAGAGCTGTCACAACTGCCCAGGCCAGAATCCCTGTGGGGAGCCAGGTGTTTGGACTTCGTCACACCCTGGTCCAAGTGTTCTTTCGAGTTGGCTGACATCAGCTGCTGGTTCTCACTGTCAACGACTTCTAAAAGCTCCACCAGCAAGTCCTCGCAGTCGGAAGGGAAGTCTTGGCATCCCAGGGCACTCAGGAGTTCTTCAGACTTGCCCTTCTAATAGAACACAGACAAGGAGAAAAGGCCCTTAGCTTTAAAACATTCCAAATCAGCATCGAAGTCGAGTCTGTGTTCATGACCACGGGCAGGTGGGTGTGGTAAGAGCCTAGCAGAATTCCCCACACTTTCGACCTTTGTGTACCAGGCCATCTATAATCACCTCCTGGAATACTTATTCATCTTATATTTTTCTTCCAGTCAGTCTATGATTTTAACTTAGTCTCTCTCTAACCAGTAATGATCATGAATTTAACGGGCAAGTAGTATATGCACAGATAAAAAAAAACATATAACTATCAAATAAGAAAAGTTTTTGCAACATCTAAAACCACCACACGCAGGCCCTGGCTGGGTTGCTCCCTTGGTTAGAGCTTTGCCCTTTTTATGCCAAGGTGGCGGGTTCGGTCCCCACCCCAGTCAGAGCACATGCAAGAAGCAACCAATGAAAACATAAATAAGTAGAACCGCAAATCAATGTTTCTCTTTCTCTCTCTTTAAAAAAAATCAATAAATAATAAAAAAGAAAGAAATTATAAAACCAGTGTGCTCATACATGTGCTCAGCTCTTTGGGACTCAGTGGCTCTGACTTCTGGTTCTTGGACTGCTAGCCTCCTCTGCTACTTTGTAGAATCTGAAAGCAGTAAGTTGCATCTCACTTCTTCCTCATCCTCTCAACTGTTCTTCTTGCAACATCTCCCTTCCTTCGCCTCTTAACTCTTCTTCTTGCAACAGCTCCCTTCTTCCCTATCTCTTCTTCTCTGGTCCAACTTTTCTCTGTCCTCTACTGCATTTCCTCTCTGTCCTCTACTGCATTTCCTCTCCCCCCCTTCCTGCCAATACATATTTTCTTCTCCTGCTTTCCCTCTCCCTCTTCCTTCTCCTTCTCTCTCATTCTTCCTGCTGCCTTCTCCTCTTCCTTTCCACTCTTCTTCCTGATTCTCTGACTTAAGTCAGATACTGGTGCCTAAATCTTGGCTTTATCACTCATTCAAGGTATTGACCTTGAACAAGCTGCTCAATGACCCTCAGTTTCTTCATCTGTAAAATGGGAATAATAATGCCATATGGGAGGGTTCTTTCGAGGATTGGAGGTAATGTGACTGAGAAAACAAAAACTTTTTTTCTTTGACACAAAAAGTGGTTATTTTATCATGAAGTCTCTGTGGCTACAAGGTCGAATAGACCATACTTAATTTAGTTAGCTGAGACGTACATGCTGGCTCTATCAAGGATAATGGCATAAGAGCACTGAACCAGGAGCCCAAATTCCAGGGTCCTGGTCCCTGCTGTGATATTTGCAGTCAAGGTGAATGCGGTCAAGCCAAATCCCCTGGGACTCTCTTCTCCCATTCTTAGACTGTTGGTCTTGCAGTGGCTGGGTCAATTGATCTAATGCACAGGTAATTGCTTTTACAACTATTGGCGTTGAGCTTAAGGTCAAATTGAAAGTCTATATTTCAACCTGCAGAGAAATTTAGAATGTTCTAACCCCTCTTTCCATTCAAAACACTTAAATGTAACTCCCACCTGAATCAGCCTAACCGGGCCCTGGCCAACACCAGCCCACTGCACTGACCCAGCCTCACCCGAGCGCTCCAACAGGCGACAGCAGCAGCAGGGTTACTCTGGCCTGACGGGAAGAACGCTCAAGGGGGAGCTCTCACCAAAGTATGATGAGGGTAGGGGTCGTAAGCCCTTCTTTGTGTTTAACAAAAGATTCACCTTTTAAAAAATGGATTATTTGTACACAATATTCATGTCCATGCTTTTGAACAGACGGGGGAATCTGCAAGCACTACCAGGCGCTACCATGTTTTCCTGGCTTTCTCTCTTGTCCTTCTGACATTTGATGTCTCCTCGTAAGTACACGCACGCCTCACATATCTTTCTCTAAAGAGGAGGGACCGTGTGGCCAGGCTGAACTGGTGGGATTGTGTGTGTGAGTGTAGAGGTAGGTATTACCAATCGTGACACATTCTCCCCCTCTGGCACTTACCTCCAGCAGATGAGTATCAAATCCTTTTATTTTTGGCCCAGGAACCGGTGGGAAGATGCAGGTCATCATGCTATAAAATAATGTGTGGGAGAGGATAAATAACTCATTTTCTCACTTTGCAAATTCTAAAAGATTGGTGTTATCTGCTACGTGGACTGAGGTAGGTAGGAGTTAGACCTCTGGGGCTACACGAAACTGACAAGCAACGGTGAAGACAGTAAGTACGGAGGCCAATGCCAACATTAGCTCCAGCTCACTGAGGAGGCTGATTTGCACTATTTGCATGCTCTCCTTCTCTTGATTTTAGCTGCTCTTGACAGAATCTTACTATTTCCCAACTGTGAGCTTCCGTTTGATGGAAAGAGCACCACCTTCAAAGGAGTTCATTCTGTGACATTCATTAGCACTAATAAAAGACTTTTTAAAATGGATGGACCATGCTGCAACTAATGGTTAAAATCAAGTACTTGAATTATCCTGTCCGTTCCCATCATCTCGGTATTGGCTTTTAAGAGGATGATTACCCCTGACAACCAGGACCGGGAGGAAGGTTGATAGACAATGAAGTACCTATAGCCCTTCAAAGCCACTGCCCAGACCATAATCAAACAGACGACAACAGAAAGAACAGCCACAAAGATCCACACGGTGGTATCTGTATTGGTGACATCTAAAAAGAAACAGCCAGAGAGCTTTGATCACATACAGTATCATGAAATACAAGCGAACAAACAAAACTAATGAAGGAAACTTTTGAACCCAAGTGCCCCCCACCTTGCCTACACCTCTTTTGACTTGAACTGCAATCTGGAGTAACATTGACCCTGGGTTAATTATTCCAATGTTATTAAATTTGAATGTGTTGCAAGTATTTTAAAGTGCATTTTTCCAAAAGTGTTATTTTCTCTGGTACTTTAAGAGGCAATTTAAGATCACACCATCGACTGCAGTAACAATGACAGGTAACGTACGAAGTTCTTATGAAAAGCCATCAATAATGTTAAGCTCTTTATATACATTGCCTTGCATGTAACGATGAGACTCAGTGAGTGATTACCCATTGGCATGTGACAATAAAGTTGTCGTCCGGGATTTGAATTCAAGCCTTTGCTGCCTCTGGACCCTGCGCTGTTACTCCGTAAGAGCCAGGGCTGAACAGGAGGCCTGCGAGCCTCAGGACCCACAGTTCAAGGCTCTTGCCAGTGTGACAAACCAATGCGAACCCTGATACTCCGGCCAGGCAAGTGGTCACAAGCGCTGGGCTTTGCCATTCGGTTCTGGGCAAGACTTCTAACTGCACAGAACTTCAGCTCCCTTGCTTTCAGTTCTTAACGGCAGTTACAGTCTCGCTGAATGTTTGAGAGGACCGGGAGAACCAGGCAAGGTGAAGACTTTGTAAACCGTGACGCACGTCAGAAATGCAAGATGCAGCATTCTCTTGTGGGATATAAGCCATCATGTCTGATGACAGTTAGAACGGAGTGGCCGCTCTCATACTGGGCCTTGACCGAGAGACCACCATGTCATCGACACCAGAGACTGAAAATCAGTTCGGTTCATGCCTCTAAGACGGGATATCACCTTACAAATTCTAGGAGAACTAGCTGATGACCTTGACTCGATGACAGGGACGGGGCAGGTGGGGAGGGCAGAACGACCATCAAGCCCCCCGAGACACACCAAGCCCATGCCTGCCACTTCCCCCTAAACCCCGGTCCTCGCCGACAGTGACCCAGAGGGCACTGCCACACCCCCAAACACCTTTGGGTTGGGTGGAGACGTTGTAAACCTCCCTCTACTCATTCCTCTAGACTGAGGTGCAAAATCATTTCTTAGTAGTTACGACGTGCACACTTACTAAATTCATTCTTTCCTAAAAACATTTAAAATGATAAGCAAAAGGTCGTCAAGACACTCACCATTAGGTATCTGGATGGAGTTCTCTGGGCCCCACTTACTCCAGAATCCATGGTCGGGCTTGCAGCGAACCTGGACGAGGTATTTCTCTCCTGGATATAAGCTGAAAATCTTGAACTGCGTTTGCTGCCCAGCGAAATGAGTCTAAGGAGGAGCAAGGAAAACGGAAGTCACTCCGACCTGTGCTCTGGAGAGACGAGCTTTTCCCTTGGATGGTAAAACCGTCGGAGGCGTGAGGCCGACAGGCAGATTCAGACACCCTGCTGCCGCCGCTGCACCTTGCCAGCCCGCCCTCTCTACTTTGCAACATTGTTCGCTCCTCGGTTGGCAAGGTTTCTCTCTCCCCATCGGAACTCTGTTTCAGAAAGACAAATATTCTGCGTCCTACCCCCTGCCTTCTAAATTTTACTTTACAGAGGGTGGCCAGTTAATAAAACTCTAAACCTGCCATTTTGTAAACCCTAATGAAATCACTGATCCGAGGGTTATTCAAGGAAACCCACTCACTAGGCATCATGAGAGAACTGGGCATCGTGTTCTTGAAGCAACAGTGACCACGTACACGTGACTTTACGATTCGGGCACCGGGTCGTGATGTCCCTGGCCCAGGGGGTAGTGTCAGTGACCTTCACGGTATGTCAGTCAGATGCTTTCTGTCCCCTAACATGACGCGATAGGAAGCGATAGATGTCGCCTCTGAAGTATTCTTGCCCAAACGTGTTCAACCTGAATCTAATCAAGTCTTCAGAGCTCATGGCTGGCTACAGGAAATATGGGGCAGAGAAATGAGCTAAGTGATCTCCCAAAGAGCTAACCAGACAAATGCAAAACGTAGGACATTCTATGGGGCCAGGGCCTTGTCTCCTGAGCCCGTTGAGGCTAAAAGAACATAATAACCAGTCACCATGTGTGGTCCTAGGTGGATTCTCATTGGCACAAAGTAGCTGTTAAAGATACTGTTTTTGGAAACAACCGGGAGAATTAGAATATGAATTGGCTATTTAAATGATACTAGGGAATTTTAATTATTTTCCTATGTGTGATATTATTTCGTCTATGTTTGATAATGTTTCCTTAAAAAAAAAAAGACATATACTAAAGTACTTAAGAGTGGAATATCTTACTATGGAAATAAGTTACTGTATTATTTCTTTACAATGAAATATTTTAAAGTGCATAAAAATGCTACAGACCATTGACTGGTTACACTAAGATTTTTTTCCCTCCCACTGAGTGCCACTTCAGTGTTTTCATAGGTGCCTAGCTCTAAGATATCCTGAGGGAGGTGGGTCGGAAGCCCGGTGGAAGCATCTGTTCGGTGCAAAGAAGGGATTCGCCTTGAGAGCGTTGTGAAAGTGCACCCCCAGCAATCCCACGAGAGGGGAGAGGGCCCTTCCACATGTGGGTGGCCGCATCCGCGTCAGGAGGACGCCATGATGGCCCCGTAATTAGGAGACATGACCTGTTCCCAGTAGCAAGGGCTTCACCTTTGCCAAAGGGCACGGTTCCTTCCCGAAGCTTCTGGCCGACTCACCTCCCACTCCGCTGCTTTCTCGGGCTTCAGTCGAATTTCGTACTGAAGTGTGAGCCAACCAGAGCTTATGTCAATCAGGCTGGGTGAAGACCATTTTATCCACAGATACGGTTTTTGGTCTTCTGGATGTTTTATCTTCAAAGTCAGGTTCATGGGAGGTTCTGGTTCAACTGAAAACAGGAAAGACACCCTGGGTTCACTGACGGTGGTATTTGAACACAGAACTGTATGACTTACCATTTCATTCCGCCATGGTTACGAGGCACCTTGCCCTCGATGCCAGGTGCTGGTCAGCAGGGTTGGGATCAGGGTGGAGTGAGGGAGATGCATAAGGTGCAGAGTTTAAGGATGCATTAATGGCCAACAAGGAGATGCAAGAACTTCGATGTCATTAGTCATTTAGGAAATGCAAATCAAAATCACAATGAGATACCATTTCACACCCACTAGGATGGTTGGAATTCAAAAAATTAAAGATAACCAGGGAGGATGTTGAAGAAATGGAAATTCTTATACATTGTAAAATGTATATGTAAAATGGTGCAGACACTGTAGAGAAAAATCTAGAAGTTACTCAAATGGTTAAACATAAAATTATCATGTCACCCATCAGTTTCATGCTGTAGCCAACATACCCAATAGAAAGGAAGGCAGGTATTCAAACAAAAACTCAGACATGAGTATTTATAACACTACTATTCACAATAGCCAATAGGTGTAAACAACCCAAATGTCCATCCGTGGATGGATACACAATATCCACAGACTGAAACACTATTCAGCCACAACGAGGGAGTACACGCTGATACATGCTATGGCATGGATGAATCTGGAGAATGTTACACTAAGTGAAAGAAGCCAGATACAAAGGTCACATGCTGTATTCCAGCAATACACACGAAATGCCCAGAATGGGCAACTCTGTAGAGACAGGATGCAGATCAGTGGGGCCGGGGTAAGGAGGGATATCTGGAGTGACTCTTTAGTGGGTGTGAGGTTTCCATCCGGGTCAGGGAAGGGTTCTCGAAGTGGTTAGCAGGGATGGTTGCATAACAGTGTGAGTGATCTCCAATCACTAAATTGCATACTTAGAAATGGTTAAAACGGTGGATTTTATGTTCTATGTATTTTACCACGATAAAAAATTTAAGGAGGCACTTACTTTCAGGTTCCTTCAAGTACATGTCTGTGAGTGCCTCCTTAAGTGTGAGGTGCCTAGGGCGCTAGCTTGCCTTGCTCAGTCGGGCTGCTTGGTAACACTTTTTCTCTTCATTTGTTACCTTCTCGAGTCACCTTCCACATCAGGTGGCAGAGAGTAAGCATAGCTACAGTGCCCTTGACTCTATAACCTACCATTACCTACAAACTGAATGCTAGAAAATCTGGCACTAATCTCAATGCTTCTGTGTTACAAAGTAAACACCAAAGAAAGATTATTTTATATGTACTTACTAAACAAACATCAGTTACTCAATATATAAATTTTAAACGCAATACTGAGAAACACCACTGATAAAAACATTGTTCAGAAACCCATGTACAATGTTCAGGGTGAATACTTTAAAGCCTTCTCAACCCCAGCATTCCTTGTGCTTTGGACCGGGTGATCCTTTGTTGCGGGGGCCGCCCTCAGCAGTGCGGGATGCTTAGCAGCATCTCTGCTCTCTGCCCATTAGATGCCAGTAATACCCTCATTCCCCTCCCTGGGCTACAATGATGAACAGTATCTCCTGCCATTGCAAATACCCTGTGGGAGGCAAAAGAGCCCCCCCATGGAAAATGGCTGCTTTCAAGGGATATAGCAGTTGCCCCTTTTAGAACTTCTCTTGTTTTCACTGTTTTGCCCTCAAATGCTATTTTAACCTCTGAGGGCGAGGCAATTCAAGAAGGTGCCATGAAGAAGATACCATTTGGCATTTAGCATCTTAAAGACTTCATATCGCAAATAGAGTTCTATGATGAAATTCATCGTATCCCCGCTTGTCAGTGGGGCTACCTTTTGGATCTTCTTAAGCCAAGATTACATTCACCTTCTGCCTCCAAGCTCATCGCGATGATGGGCGGAGGGGAGGACATATCGAGTGTGAGCCAGCTGGTGTCGGAAGCTTTCTAAGGGTCAGCCACTGCCGCTAGCACGGCAGTGCGATGCTATGCCCGTGAGTATCTGAGACTCCTCGCCCAGTTTTCTTTGTTGGGTGGACTTAGGTAAATTGGGACGTCTCATGCAACCTGGAGCCCAGTCAGCTTCTCCTTAGGTTGTTATCAGACACGAAGGCTGACCCCAGTCCCAGCCAATCCATCTCCGGTCCTGAGACTCCCTTCGTCATCCCTGCTAAACCACGCGGGCCACGGCAGCGGTGCCGAGTCGCCCTGCAGCTCGATGTGGATCGTGCAAAGCCAGAGGCAGCTCTCCGGTCGACTTCGCTTTGCTTCGCTGATGATGTTTCCAAACATTGTGCTTGTGATAATGGCCTCCAGCCTGCTGTTCAGTTAGCACTCTGAACACCCCCAAATTCTTTATTTTTAAAAGAAGAGCTCTAAGTGCTAAGAAGTATATGTGCACTGAGGATTCAATTTGGACCAATCAGCTGGAGCTCGTCCTGTGGGTATAGAAGCAGACAGACAGCTTCTGGGAGCTGCTGTTCCACGGAATAACTCTGTCCTCCAGGGAAGGAGAAGAGAAATCCCAGCATGCCCATGGGGAAAGGGACCTGGCTGCAGGAGGAGGGCGGGAGGGGGGAATGGATAAGAGACGCACAGATAGAACATTCCTGTTGGATGCAAGGGGACGGAAAGAAAAGTCAAAGGAAAACACAGAAACACAAGGACCCCAAATGCCAGCCTTATTGTCCTGAATGATTCAATAAAAATTGGCTTAAAGTACTCAGTTGATGAGGATATTGTGAATTTTCTCATCTTTTTTTTTTTTTTTGGTGATTCATCCGTAAGCCAAGAAGACTCAAACTGAGTTTGATTACTAGTAGACCCATAATGGAGTAATCAATCCCTCACCCATTGCCCTTCCCCTTACCTACGTAGGCCACGTCCACATAATGTGGGTTGGAGACGCTGCTTCCCATCTGGTTTGTGGCATTTACTGTGATGACGTACACTGTCCAAATGGAGGTGTGCTTCTTGTTAAAGTAGCAGGAGTTGGGGCCGCTGGTCTTGTAGTCTGGACATTCAGAGATGACTGAATCTCTGCAATAGATCATATATTAGGAGTGAGTAAGAAGGCAGTAAAAAAAAGCCTCGTTTTTCCTTAATAGAGCAATACCATTGGACTCTGGGGATCAGAGCTGGATCACCAAACCCCCAAGCTTCTGCGCCCTGCCCGTGTCACGGGAGTGAGACAGGGAAGAGAATACTGGGGAAGGGGGCGGAAGTGTCACTTCAGAGCCTTCATCACTCTGCCTCTCGTCAACCCTCCCTTTCTACAGTTTTCTGTGGGCTTCGTGACATATGCCTCCTGCCAATAAGCACTTGAACTTTCAATAGCCTAGGCATCACCACACCCACGATGCTGCTATTGGGTCACCTCAGGAAACAGGTAACTCCTCCTGCCCATAAGCCCTGAGGGCCCATGCCCAATGCAGCATTTATTGCGCATGTACGAGGTCTGTCCAGAAACAGTCCAGCCGTTGTTAATGTAACAAGAATGGTTAGCGCGACATCGATGTAACCTGAGCGCCAAGGAGAGCGGACTGGAATGCACAGGTATGAACAGTGATGAATTCTTTGTATTGGTCGGTGGGGGCAGTAGACGCCGTTGAGTGAGCATGTGTACTGTGTGGCCGTCACCTTCAAAATGACTGAGTGAGTAGAGTAATAGATCTGCATCAAATTTTGTGTTAAGCTTGAACACTCCTCCATGGAAACTATTCAGATGATTCAGAAGGACACAGCTACGGGCAGCTGGTGATTGGCAGCTTCATCATGACAACACGCCCACTCACGCTTCATGGTTCACGCAGAGATTTTTTGAGAAATATCAAATCACCCAGGTGACTCAGCCCCCTTACAGCCCAGATTTGACATCCTGAGACATCTGGCTTTTCCAAAAATTAAAATCACCTTTGAAAGGGAAGAGATTTCAGACCATGGATGAGATTCAGGAAAATACGACGGGGCAGCTGATGGCAATTAGGAGAACTGTGTGAGGTCCCAGGGGGCCGACTTTGAAGGGGACCGAGGTGTCCTTGTCCTCTGTTCTTGTAACTTGTGTCTTCTTTAGTAAATATCTCTATTTTTCATAGTACATGGCTCGATACTTTCTGAACAGACCTCATATGTCAAATTACATTTCGTTTAAAGAAGACTGAGGAAAATAAGGACCGATGCTGATGCATCTCTGACTGCACTAAAGTCAGCAGCAGAGAGAAGTGACTGTGCAGAAAGACATCTCAGGCCCGCGTGGCTCGTTAGCGCGCTCTCGTTAGACTTGGAGGCCTCGGTGCGAGACACCCCACGCGGGTGTGGGCAGCACTCCACCGGGGGCTGCCCGTGCGGGCTCTGAAGTCTGTGTGCGTGACACCCCTTCGGGTCCCAGAACAGCCGACAGCTTTGTGTGACCAGGGGCGTCCAACCCTTTGGCATGTGTGGGCCACGCTGGAAGAAGAAGAGTTGTCTTGGGTCACGCAGTAAGTACACACACACACATGAACAGAAACCGATGAGCCAAAAAAAGTTTTAAGCAAATTTACGATGTTGTGTCAGGCCACATGCAGTCCACAGGCTGTATGCTGGACACCCCTGGCACGGCCAAGTGCAGGCAGGCTCGGGGGGCGGGCTGCCATGGCCACCAGGAAGCGATCCCTTCGCTGGGGAAGGACCCAGCTCTCCCTGGGCTCCCCGGAGGGTCTCGTCGAAGTGTCAACAGAACCCTCACCCAGGGACGACCTCTTTCAGTCCTCACTGCAGCCTTGGCCCCACACCCGCCCTCTGGGGGGTCCCAGACGAGCAGTTCTCTGAGGAAAATCACCACCTTCCTTTCCTTTTAAGGCTGTTTCTTTTCCTGGGCATGAAACGAGTTTGAAAAGTTAACGTGCCACGGTTGTCAAGGGTTACACGATAGTCCTTTTACGCTGAAAAGGTAATTATTACTAAAATATTATAAGTAACACAATGTTTATAGGTAAGCACCTGAAGTTAATCAACACTTAGTGGACAGTTAGATGGGACCTCAGGCTGCAGCCTAAGTGTGGGCAGGGCAGTAACAGGAAACGTGGCTACCTCGGTCGCTCCTCCTCTGTGGGGGGGTACGTTCTAAGACCCCAAGGAGATGCCTGAAAAGGTGGATAGCACTGAACCTCACATGCGTTCTGTTTTTCCCTATACCTACCCATGTATAGAGTCTAATGTATCAATTAGACACAGTAAGACACCCACAATAACGCCTAATAAAATAGAACGATTATCACAATAGACTATAATAAAAGTTATGTGAATGTGATCTCTCCCTTTCAACGTATCTTAAAGCACTGCGCTCCGCCATCGTCGTGTGACGATGCGAGATGACGCAATGCCGGTGTGATGAGAGGGAGCCAGGGGAGTGACCCGGGCACGGTGACGCAGCGTCAGGCTGCTGTGAGGGTGACAGGGACACACCAGCACATCGGTGCTTAGCCAGCCGTCGATCTGGAAACAGCTACTGAGGGAGTAACGGGGAGGGGGATGGCCATACAGTGTGGGATGGCTCCCGTCCCAGGTGGGAGGAAGCAGGATGGTGTGGCATTTCACCGTGACTCAGGATGGCACAACACTGAAATCTTACGAACTGCTTATTTCTGGAATTGTCCACGTAATGTTTTCGGACTGGGGATGATTGCAGTTGTTCCTCAAACCACGGAGAGTGACACTGTGGATGAGGGAGATCGCTGCGTGCTGTGCCTCGTGGAGGCAACAGCCGGGCTGATGCCCTCCGAGAGAGCGCTTCCAGGGCGTGAACGGGAGAAGGTGGACGTGGGTGCTTGAGTCCTTCCCCCCAGAAGCATGCGCCTGTCGGCGTCAGGCCAGGGAGCTGTGGTGACCCGAACCCAGAAGCGGTGCTGCTTTGGCCTGCGGCGTGGCCACACTCACCCTTCCTTGTGGTAGGTCAGCGTGTAGTTGGTAGGGAGCCCTCCGTCCAGCCCAGGCTTCCACCAACACGAGAAGGTTTCCTTTTCGTTGGAGCGACATTTAGTGATCTCCGGTTTTCCAGGAGGTGACTGTCCTAGAGAAAGCCAGAAGCCGCTGGAGTCAATCTTAGGGCCCATTGGATCATTCTGCTGGTGAGTGGGACCATTCAACCATTCAGTGATGAGGTCTTGGGACAAGCAGGCCTAAGGGTGGGGTGCTCAGAAATGCCAAAGTGTTAGCGTCCAGCAGCCCCCCTCGGCAGGCTGCTCCAGTGTCGGCAGGATGGGTGGGGCGGGGGGAGAGAGGGAGAGAGAGAGAGAGAGAGAGAGAGAGAGAGAGAGAGAGAGAGAGAGAGAGAGAGAGAGGGACTTTGGGGTGGTGTTGCCGGGGGGTGTGTGTACCGGGAGATGGAGACAACAGTCACCTAGGATCGAGTGACATATTGTAACGTTCCAACGAAGAGCGAGAGTCAGGAGTGAGACGGACTGAAGGGTGTGTGGCCCTTTGCGTCATCCCGTGGAGTCTGCACGGCTGATGCTGCCCACATCGTGAGGGGGGCCGTAAAACCAGTTCTTCCCCCCACCCCCACCCCCCCCGCCGTGCCGATGGGATGCTCCCTGGCACTGCCCCACGCTGCTCCCTCATCCACACCTTTCCGCCGTCCCTGCACCCTCAGCCCAGTCTCTGGTCTTCTTTCTGTGTGTCCCTGCATCACCGCCACTGCTCCTCCCCCTCCCCCTCCTCCTCTCCTTTCCCTCCTTTTCCCTTCGTTTTCCCTTCCTTCTCTCCGGCTTTGACTGGTGACCCAGTGCCTCAGTCCCTCTCCCCATTTCTGCATCTTGGTGTTTAGCCCCCTTTTTCCTTCACATTTCCCCCTCTCTCCTCTGGCCTTTGTGTGGTGAGGGGTGAAGGACTTCCTTGTAATTCCACGGCTGTTGGGGGTGGGTGGGCAGGAAACATGGCAAGAAGTGGGGGAGTGGGTAGCTGGTCTCCTGGTGGCCAGTTACCAGGATTATCTAAGCTCTGTGTCTAGCCCCAGCTGGCGGCGGGAAGGTCTAGGGCAGAGGATATGGGAGATGCTATGTCAAGGGGATGGCGTGTTCTCGTTGCCTTATCCCCAGAGTTGTTGGTGAGCTGGCCCCTCTTCCTTGTCTGTCAGGTCCAAGGAGGGATGCATGACCCCGAGAGTTTGCCCTGACATTGGGCTGGGGAGCCACGCACCTCCCCAGGACCGCCCGTCTGTCCTCCTTAGTGCGGAGCTGGATGCAGAGCACTCACTAGTTCTGGAGTCAGCAGCAGAGAGGAGAGCGGTCAGGCGCTGGTCTCAGCGGCTCTGGGGGTTCTCTCTCTCTTCTCTCACCCTTGTCTCCCTGCCCCTCAGGCTGGCTCCTGGGCCAGACTTCCAGCTGACGAGGACGCCAGGCTGATGGTGTCTGCTGAGCTCCGGGCCCCACAGAAACAGCCCCTGCCGGCCAGCCAGCCAGGGGCTCACCCTGCCAACCCCTGTAACCTCGCTGGTCCTCTAGGGAGAATGTCTTCGGGACAATCTCGCAGGTTGAGGCAAGGTTGTTTTTTTTTCCCCCCCTATCATGGCTGGGGGTGGGCAGGGGGGAGCAGAAAGAGAAGTTTATTTAAAAAATCCCAAACCCTGTTGCTCGGTAAGCATTCCTGGTTTGCATCGACTTTTGCTTGGGTTTTTAGTGCCAAATACATTGCAGAAACAACTTTATAGCAGCCACTGACACGGACATCTTCATTTCTCACAACTGCATGGCAAGAGGCAGTCGCCAGGGGCCTCCCACCCTCTCAGTGAACACCCCGGGGAGCTGAAGGGCGCAGGACGGTCTCTTACTTACCTCTCAGGAGGTCGATGCTGAGAAAAAGTAGCAAAATGGGAATTAACGTGGACGCCACCTGGTGCTTCATGCTGGCTCCCTTCTCTCTCTGTGCAGCAGTCAGAGGTCACTGGAAGGGAAGGCACCGGGAAACTTTTTTGAAATGACAGCCTGGCCAGGCACGTGCACCACTTTATTCTGGGCTTGTGCAAAGGATTCCTGCTCCCTGCCTCACGTGACTGACCACACAGGAGGGAAGGAATGTGGGAAAACGCAACCTGGTCAGGCGGCTTGGCCCCGAGTACCGACGTGCACAGGCTGGGAAAAATTCCGCCACCAGAGGTCGTCAGAGGACAACATTGAAGGGCAGCCCCTGGTGGCTGCTGGCTGCCTCCCTCACAGGCACCCCGCACACCAAAGAAAAATTGTGCTCTTTCGTCCCATGGTTACCTAATAATGTATCACCCGCTTCAGGTGGCAGAGGCCGTATGCCTTCCAGGGAACTGGTCTGGGAGGGCTCCACTCTACCAGCCCGAAGAGCACCAGGCTGGGTGGGAGTCTGAGCACACTCGAACAACTCGGTCCAGTTGCCACAAAGTCAGGGGGGCTTTCTCGGGAGGCTCAGGCTGAGCAGGCTCTGGACATTTTCCCGGCTACAGCTGTGGCCTTGAACTACACGGTGAACTCTAGTGAACCCCCATGATTTCTTCCTCCCTGTTGGAAAGGCCCCTTCACCAAGAAATGACAAACCCCAGGAGTAACTCAAGTCGCTTGGGCTCGGGGTGTTGAGTAAAATGTGAACTTGCAGGGTTGAGAGTTTCGAGCCATTTATTATGAATATCAGTTTTACCCCTGGAACAAGTTTCAAAGCCTCTGGATGTCCTTCTAAGAAAAAAGGGCTTTTAAAGACATTTGAAAACGGCTCATCCCAGCTCTCAGAAAACAACAGATTTGATGAACAAACTGTAAATGTTGGGAAACACACGGCATAGATTTTCCTTTTATTTTTAATTTAATTTTAAACCAAGGGAAGAATATCCAGGGGCAAAGCTGCTCATCTTGGGACGTTTGAAATGACTGGGCGTTGTCTGATGAGCCCCGAGAAGACCAGCCTGGCCCAGTCTTCCCGGTCAGGGGCAGCTCCCCGTCGGCCAGCTGGACACCACCTGACAGCTTCCTGGAGGCTGGGTCCACCTGCCCCCCCCGCCCCCCGCCCCCCGAGAGGCCCTCAGAAACACGAGTCTTAGCGACGAGACAGGTTTGGGGCACGCGGGCGTCACTGAGTGAGTCTCTCATATCGGAGTCCTGGGAGCTTGTTGGTGTGCTATTCTTTGGGGACCTTCTCGTCACTCTTTCAGGACTCCTCTCAAACGCCCTCCCAGATTGTATGTTCTGAATGTATTTTTTAAAACCCTCACCCGAGTACTTCAATCCTCTAAAGCGGGTGATTTCATTGAGAGGAGGGAGAAAGAGTGAGAGAGAGAGAGAGACATTGACTGGTTGCCCCCTCTATGCACCCTGATGGGGGACCGAACCTGCAACCTAGGTACGTGCCCTGACCGGGAACTGAACCTGCAGATTTTTTTGGTGCATGGGACAGCACTCTAACCCACTGTACCACCCGGCCAGGGCCCACACTGCACGTTTCCAAACTGCCTGGTCCATCTCACCTCTCAGGACCATCTATTCAAATCGAGTTGTTAAAGGCTCATCCTGGGTTTAAAATCAGGCCTGTTACTTATGGGGCACTTCCTGTGGGCCGAACACTGTGCTAGGTGCCCAGTCATTTAAATTTCGTTCAGCCCTCTTCTCCCAGGAGCCCCTCCAGCAGCCCAGGTTGTCACCAGCCCTTTCACCAGATGAGGACGCTGAGGAACAGAGAGGACTAGTGAACTGTCAGCTGCACGTCACCGAGAGAGAGAGAGAAATTGGGCAAGTCTGAGAGGAGCTGAGGAATCGTCCCCTTCGGACAGGCCGTCTGAGAGACAATGGAGACAACAGCAATAGACCCACAGGGGGCAGCGCACCAAGCCCGGGGCGGGGGCCAGGCGTGGAGTCAGGAGGGCCGGGGCTCAGAGAGGCCGCCTCAGCTACCGCCCGACTGGTGCCTGGGCGTCTCAGACACCCGGCTGCCACTAGCCCAGCTTCTTTGGGTCTGTGGAGCCCCGGAACACTCCTTTGTCCTGGAGGTGTCAGCCTGGCACGGGGATGGAATTCTACCCACTGGCCAAAGGGGTTCTATAACATCTTCTCACCGATAGTCCCCTGGGCTTTGGGGCATCGCGTCAAAATGCTTGAGAGTGACGTGCTATGTACGTCACCCCCTCGGGCGAGGTCAGATGCTCTCCGAACCTCTCGGCCAAACCAGGCTCCATTTGCTTTGTGAAAAAAAATGCCTGGATGGGGAGCAGGGTGCAGGGGGCAGAGGGGCAAGAGCACCTATCGTGGGGCTTACGCCTTCTGGTGCCCTGATCCGGGCTCACAGCGGTTCTCCTAAATGAAGTTTCCCTAGAAAAAAGCCTTCAAAAAATATCTTGTGGACTACAAAGGAGCCACTTCGCCTGGGATTTCCCGAATTACCCTACTGTTTTGCTACTAGACACGGGCACTTTCTGATGCAGCGACACCTCTGTGCTGGGTGGGGGGTGGTGGTGGTGAAACATACACATAGGGGTGTCCTTATTGTGTTTGAACAATGACTTCCCCGTGCTTTCTGCATCTTATTCCCAGCAGGACAAAGGCAGCTGGGGGAGCGAGCCTTCGGAGAGAAAGATGGCCACAGCTGCTCTCTCCTGAGGGAGCTGTGCTGAGTGCTGACACTGGTCACACCTCGTGGCTTTTCCCAGCAACGGGCACACCTCGCGCTGTCACTGTTTCTCATGGCCGACAGACACTTGGTTGGGGATACATCCGGTTTTTGTCTTTTTGAGTCCACTCCCCAACTGCAGGCAGGCTCTTGATCGACATTACTCACCCCAGTCGGGGCTGGAGCAGCCGAGGAGGACCCACGGGCTGTTTTTAGTTGCGGTTGTAGTGGCAAACGGCTCCAGATAGTTGGAGTCCAGTGAGGAGGACGTCAGCCCCACTCCTCTGCCTGGGGACAGTTGTCTTGGCTTCACCCCTCACCAGCTCTCTGCGCGCGGCTACGGTTCGGAAGCGCATGACCCGGAGCGAAAGAGCAGGTCTGCGGCCAGTCACCAGCCCCCGCTCCTTGCCCTGACCAGCTGCCTGGCTCCCTCGCTTCTGGATCCTTGAAGACCCTCCCTTCTTCAGGTTCCTCCCATGATCTTATCTTTTCTTTTTTTAAAAGATTTTATTGGTTTATTTTTTAGTGAGAGGAGAAGGGAGGGAGAAAGAGAAGGAGAGAAATATCAATGTGCGGTGTCCTCTCCCACACCCCCTACTGGGGACCTGGCCTGCAACCCAGGCACGTGCCCTGACTGGGAATCAAACCGGCGACCCTTCGGTTCTCAGGCTGGCACTCAGTCCACTGAGCCGCACCAGCCAGGGCACTCCTGTTTTCTTATTCAAATATGCCTTCCCTCCGGCGATGTCCTACTGTGGCAGGGCCCCACAGGACCCTCTTCTCCTTATCAGTGCTGAGACTGCTCAGATCTTCTCTTTCTAAAAGCTTCCCTTCATCACCCTTTTCCATTAAAGCCAAGTGTCTTCGTCCTGGCCAACAGCTGAGAAAGAGGTCTGGCACTTCTTGCCCTGGTAGCTCTGAGCAACGAGAGCTGCTACCCCGGATGGACAATAAGGGCCGTGGTCCCATTGCCTGATCCACTCCCTATGGTAGAAAATGCAGGTGCACAGCACAGGAGGCAGCGGCCCCTCCTGAGAGTCCCAAACCACTGACCCGAGACTCCGCAGTCTGTGAATCTGCACATTCCAGTGCACCCAGAACTCGAGCCAGTGCTGAACGCCAGCCATCTCCGCTCCACCACGCTGTGGGACCTGCTCAGGAGTCCTGGTACCAGGTGATCCCCAAAGCAAGCATGGTCCCTACCTTGCCCTGCCTCATTTGCCATTGTTCCCCTAGTGTTCTACTCAGATTCTTGAATCATTTCCCCTGGAATGGACCACGCATGCCAGGAAGGGATTCTGAGGACCTCCCTAGTTCTTGCAAGCCCAATTCAGATGGACAAGCCCTGCCCAATCCAAGATCTGGACTTCTTTAAAGGCTGTCATACACAAGACATGTGCAAATCCTAAGTGTTCTGCTCAATGAGTGGGATCACAAAGTGAATGTTCTCACATTACGACCCAGTCAAGGAAGAGAACACTAGCAGCACCCCAGTACCCCCACCCCAGATGTCTTCTCCCAATGTCCCCCATTGAATCCTGCGTTATGCGTTTTTGAATACATGTGTCTGGCTTCTCTCATTTCAGGTTATATGAGTCAGCCTTGTTACACGTTGTTTTACAAAATTCATCTTCACGTCACTCATATCTCATTGAATAAAAGACCGCAGTTTATTTATTCATTCTAGTCCTGATGGACATGTGCCAGTTTTGGGCAAACTTTGGATTGTGCGAAGACTGATCAAGGCTGAGATGGTGGGGAAGCCCCGCCCCCCTCCCAGCCACGTCGCACCCCTCCCCTCAGCTCCCCACTGAACTGGTAGGACACTGTCTGTCGGGTCTCCTGATTATTAACCCAAGTTCTATTTCAAATGCTTTTCCTTCCCTCAATATGCACATTTCTTGGAGGTAAATTTTAAATACATCCACTCACTGTTTTAGATGTTAGACACTGTATTAGTGCTTCCTTTGGGGCCTGCAGGGCTGGGGTCCTCTGCCCACCTGGGTTAGGTGGCCCGAGCCTAGACTAACAGGGTGAGAACCCCACGGGCTCCCTGTGACTTCCAGGCTCGTCTCTCTAGTACAGAAGGCAAGCTTTTAGTCTGGAAAACAGAGGGCATAATCCGCTGCTCGGGGTGGGGCGAGCAGGAGGAGGGATTAGGGATTGTTTGCCAGGGAACAAGATTAAGGCCTCACACTATACACGCTCTGCCCAAAGTCAACAGCCGACGACTGCAGGATGAATAAGTGAATCAACGGAGCCCTAGAGGTGAAAAAGCGGAACAAGATGCTGAGATACGGGATGAAACTCTGCGCAGAGAAGAATGTGTCCTAAACTGGTGTTACCGAAGGTTACACTGGAGCCAGCTTCGTATCCCGTCTTTGGCAGGGGGACGGAAGGGATTTCGGGGAGAACAGGTGGCTGCTCTTTGAAACAGACGCCGAAAGCTGGGGTTGGAGTGCTAAGAGAACCCCGACCGCAGGTCCCGCGCTTCCTGCCCTGCATGCGACGCAAGTGGCCACAGCCACGCAGTGTCTGACTGCTGCCAGAGCCTGTGTCTGAGCATGTCCGTGAACACTCACAGGACGACCCCTGCTCCTGGGTCATCCATCGTTATTACCGTTCATCACTGCAATGACCAAGTTTACATTTTACTCCTTCCCAATAAGGTTTCCTTCTTGTTCTTTGTTTTGAGATAGCCTTTGATGGGGAACATTCTGGAACTTTCCATAGGGAATCGCTTCTACACAAAATGGCCATCACAGTAGGGCCCGGCAGTTTAGTCTGAACATCACGGCCATGTGAAAGTTATCAGAAACAGCACGAAAGCTGATGTCAAATGCCCACCTCGGATTCCAGACACCCCCTGCTCCTCCCCTCCCACGAGCCCCGGACCTTCCACCCGAGGAAGAACTTCTGGAAGCCCCTGTGCTCTGGGAAGCCCCATCCGGTGGGAGGGAGTGTGCTGGGCGTGGTGAGGGCTGCACGCTCTCAGAGGCAGAGACTGTTGGCAGCGATGCCGTTTGCACAGGCTGGAGCCGACTCAGGGTCGGTGGTGCAAACGGGGACTTTGGGAGAAAGAGCTCCCAGCTCCTAATCTAGTCGGGGTAAATCGCCACCTGTGATTCTGCGCCTTTGCACGGAGTCACTTTAATACAGCAGAATGCCGAGTGCTTCCCCGTAGCTGGAGGCAGTGCTTCAAAAGCTGATTATGCCAATTCCACCAGCTCACACGGGATCCCAGCAGCGTCTTGGATCTAACTCAGGCTGATTTCTGCTCCGCATGCTTGGCTGGGAGGCCAGAATAGGACCTGGGAGAGTCTTGATTCTCACCAGGGCACACTGCGGACAGATGGCGACACACGCGCGTTGGTCTGATTTTCAGAGACAACCCTCTTATGAGACAATCAATTAATACGAATTAAAACATCCATGGTTTTCAGAGTTGGGCCCATGGGCATACAGACATTTAAAGAAAGCCCTGCAGATGATTTCAGGGGAAACCCAGGACTGGGAACCAGTGGCCAGACTGATGTCACCCAGTGAATAATGCCTCTGCTAGCTGCTCCATCGGACAGGGGAGGGAGCTGAGGCCCAGAGAGGTAACCAGCTCTGGCTGCATTGCACAGCGCAGGCAGCAAAGAGAAGGGAGTCCAGGCTTTAGACTCTGAGTCCTGCCGCAGATTAGCAACAACATCAAAGAGAAAGTGGCAAACCTTCTCATTAACAGTCGCGTTAATGAACCTGAGGTTAATGAACCTCGGGCTGGAGCCCCAGATCTAGAGTTTATAAAGCACTTTCACATCATTATCACCTTTTGTTCCTATCATAACCCAGTGGGCAGAAGAGCTGTTATTGTTACTACTACTGCATCATGGCTCCCGTTGCAAAGACGAGGCAACTGGGGTTCAAGCGTCGCACACCGTCACTCACTGCCCAGTCATTCCATTACCTCTGTCTGCTGTCACGTCTGGCCCCCTTCCTCTGTCCAGCAAAATTCGCTCAGCCCCGTCTGACGTGCGTGGGCAGCAGACGTGCCAATCACCCCGGCGTGGGTGGGCCCCTCCTCTCACCCCACAACCCAGAACAACGGGAACAAAGGCCAACACAGGACCCCAGCCTATTCCCAATCAGAAAAAACAAAACAGTGCCCCCCAGTTAAAAAGAAGACTATGGTGCTGTTACCTTCTGTCCCACAGGGGATCCTTTGTTGCAAATGGGAGTGGCTGCAGCCAAGGGACAGAGGAGAAAGAGTAGGAATGGTCAACCCCAAGGTCAGCCGGGGTGATGCCTGGGGAGACGGTGGCCCAAGCCAGGTCTAAGTAATAAGTAATCTTTTACTTATTTATTTATAGGTCTCGCCGGGATAGCTAAGTCAGTTTGAGCATTCATTTACTCATTCCTCGCATATTTATCTCCCTCACCTCTTCCAGGCCATGGCTCAAACGTCACCGCGCCGGCATGCCTTCGCCGACCACCGTCCTCGAAGTCAGTCCTGACACTGCTCCACATTCCAGGCCCCGTCCCACCCGACGGCTCTCCACAGCACGTCCTCTGACCCTTTTCCCGTATTTACTGGTTGGTGGTGCGTCTCCTTCCACTAGACTATCAGCTCCATGAGAGAAGAGGTTCTGCAGGGCCGTGCCCAGGACAGCAACCTACATCCTCATGATCTCATAACATTTGGTTTTGTGTATGTTTTGAAAAACATGCTTGTCATGTCTTGAGGAAATGATGTCCGCCCCTTCTAGGAGACACTGGTTTCCTTGCACCCCTAAAGTCACAGCGCATCAGCCACCAGCTGATCCACAGTGCTAGAACCCTCCCATTTCTCCCTTTCAGAGTATTTAAAAAGAGGGATTTTGGAGCCAGAGTATCTGGGTTGGCATCCTTTCTTTGCTACGTACTAGATGTGTAATCACGACAAATTACTTAACTTCTCTGTGCCTTAGTGTCCTCGTCTGTAAAAGGGGAATAATGCTAGGACCAACCTCACAGATCTGTAATGAGAGTTAAATGAATTAGTATTTATGACGAGCATAAAACAGTGTCTGTCCTATAACGAGGGCTGTACAAACGTTTGCCTGAATCCCTCCGTTACCCCATTGTTGACTGCTTCTCCCTCCCAGCTCTCTCCAACCCAAGAACATTCCACGGCAGAAGGAGAAAGTAAAGTGGCTTCCTTGCAACGGGAAATGTTGCATTTAGAATATCAGCGGAGGAAGTGGGGGTGTGAGCAGACTGGATTACCGTTGCCAGCAATTTGCTCTCTCCCAGTCATATCCCCGTCTGCAGTCACTGGACACACTCATGCATCCTGTGGGAGGAGTGCACACCCTGCTGAATGACTTTGGACTTGCATGTGTGAAAGACTTTGGCCAATGGAATGGGACCAACCAGAAGCCTTAAGTATAGGTGCATGATTTGGCTTAGGCTTTCTTGTTCTTATTCTCCACGTACACTCAGGATGTTTCAGATAGTAGCTACTCCCTCAGTCTGGGTTTTAGAATGAGAAGACAGGTGGAACCCAGATGAGCCCAGCCAATATCAGCAGAGTCACAGCCAATCTGCAGCTGACTCACCACCTTTATGCGAAGTGAACACAAAGTAAATGTTGTTAAGCCACTGAGACAGCACCGTTCGTTACCACTGCAAACCTGACTAATACAAGGCAAGAGTAGTTCAGTAGGAAGAGAGCATATGTTTTGCAAGACTGTTCAAACATGATTTTTTTCAGAGAGATCTCTTTGTCTGTTATATATATGTGTGTGTGTGTGTGTGTGTGTGTGTGAATGTGCTGTTCATTCAGCCAAACCTCCTCTACTTTAAACAACTTTACTTTGCCATGAAAAAATCACTGTTGTATCAGTGACAATCTTGGAAAAATCACTATCGTATCGGTAACCATCTTATCTACTGTGCATATTTTAATTTCTAGAAACTTGGGCTCAGCAAGTGAGACGGGAAGTTAAAATTAAAATAAAAAATAAATTAGTGGCCTATTGGCATTGCCTTTCTGGTTCCCTGATTATTTCTCTTGGGAGGAAATGAAGAGCAGGCATTCTAGGACCATGGCGCTTTGGATATGAAGAGAGTCAGCAGATCTGAGGGAATTCTGATCCTACCTCTCACTTTTACAGGTGGGTCAGCTGAGGCCCGGGGAGATGAAATGCCTTGGCCAGGTGCCTGCTGGGAGAATTTTAGAGCACTGAGACCAGGCTGTGTACACGTCAGAGAGGGTCGGCAAGTCTAAGGAAAAATTCTCAAGAATGTGTCGAAAGCATTTTTCCCTCTCGGGTTTTTGATTTTTTTCCTACCACCTCAGTTAGAATCCTGGGAGACTATTCACAGGAGTAGTAAAAACTTCTGGTATCCATCAGAATTTGGTTCACTTTTTCTTTCTGGGCACACGAAGTTCACCCCACTGACTCCCCTGGAGTTACATGGGGTCGTCTGATTAAGCTGTGGCTTCTGAAAGTGAGCGGAGATGATACACTTCTAGTCTAGTCTTGGCCTTTAAAACGTCTCACATGTTTTCATTCCCTGTCTTTCTGCTTCATTATTGGCCAGAGGAAGATGCATTTGAGGACTTCAAGGTCTTAAGGGCTCAGGAAAGCGGAGGGACGGAAGGGTCACTGGTGCCCTGTGGATGCGCAGTGGACTGTGACCGGGGTGAGAAATAAAGCTTTGGTGGTTAAGCTTCTGAGCTATAGAGAAGCTGGGCTGTGTAATGGTTACCCTTAGCCCGAGTAATCTAGGGACAGCCCATAGACGGCTTAGTTGTCATGTAACTACCATGTTTAACCAAGTGAAAGAGCTGCGAATAAGGAGAAAACCTGTGACCCTGGCCTATTGCCAGTGCTCCATCCTGAGTCCCATCATTGAAGTCTCAGAGTTACCCCTGTCTTGCTTCCTCTACGTATTCAGCCCCCGCACACTGTCGCACTAACATAGGTTCATAGGTGTCAAACAGCAGTTGTTGGACGGCTGGCTGAATATTTTTATCAGGTTATATATAAAACACATAATTGTGACGCACGGATCTGCTGAATAAGCACTTGACCTTGAGCTCTGCACTCTGCAACACATTCTTCCTATTGATCGATAGATCCTCCCATATGACTGAGGGTATGTTCTCAGACCTTATTACTTCCCCCAACAAAGCTGTTCATGTGCATTAATTTAAACTCAGGGACAGATGGTGACACAGCCAACGGAGATGTGGTTGCTAGATGAGTGTTTGAATGGTGATGTATTTCTGTGTCCCAAGTAAGACAACTGCACTCAGAAGAATATAATGTTTAATATCTTAAAAGGCGAGGGCTATTGTCAATTATACAAGACTCTCTCTAGATTTCTTAAAACGTCCACCACCCCATTATTGTACGTCGACAAAGATGCATAAGAGTTGCTAGCCTTCCTGTGCCGGTGTATTTGCACATGGAGGTGGAGTGGGCCTATGCAAATGTCTGCACATGTGGCCACCATGACATTGGCCTGCAAAAGCCTAGTCCATCATTGTTGACCCACTGCTTTACAATAACAACATCACCTCCTTGTACAACATACAACTGAGGGTATGTCTTCCAGGCAACCCTCTCTGGGACCATCAAAGGGAAAACAATGATTGGGAAGTCAATATTCAAAAGGTTAGTTAATTTCTCCTCATCTTTGTAAATATTCTTCTTGAAAGATTATCCATAATAATTTCCCATCCTTTGCCTGGTAGACACCTATGATCACATTCCCATGTCTCTCAAGTCAGCTTTAGAAACAGAAATGAATTTTAATATTGCCACAAAACCATGTGATTTGGAAGAGAAGTTTGCTGCTTTGCTGATACCCACAGTTCTGTTAATTGCCAATTTATTTGCAAGACAAAATACAAATGGTCTGGGGTGCTTTTCATGGGTGTCCCTAAGTAAGGAGCTAATCCACGCCTGGATTTCTGGATTGCATTTCTGAATGTCTTTGATTGCCTAAAAGACCCCATTATAATGCCCACCTTTTCGTTAAAGCTCTGTGTGTGTCCAAGCACATGGAGCCCATGCGGACCGGGGTGGGTCCAGAAGGGGAGAGCAGCGGATAATGCTGGCTTTAACCTCCTGTGCAGATCAGGAGATTTCCTGCCGCACTGAAGTCTCCTGAGCACACAGCAGCACTCAGGAGCTTGCAGAATGAAGTGTGAGTAAACCAGGTGTGACGGCCTTCAATAGGCAGCCTGTCCTCTCTCTCTGCCCGTCTGCAGACTACACCAAGCCTTTCGTCACTTCATGTGTTCACAGGGATCTTGTGGGTGGACGGGTCGCACATTCCACAGCAGACACATGCTAGGCATCTCTGTCACGCCCTCCAAGGCTCCTCTCCCTGTTCAGTTGCCATGCTTTTCCCTCTGTCTTCCTTCCATGCCCTTCTAAAACCCCGTTGGCAATTCCAAGCAATTCTGCTCTCAGTTTCAGCTCGCCTGTCTCACTGACTAAAAATGACAGGCTGATTTCTAGAGGAATTATAACCATCTAGAATTCCCCCATGGGGGACTTGGCTTTTTCTCCACATAGCGTGTTAAAGTCTTTACCTCCCCCACCCCCCCAGAATGGTTCCCTTTATATACCTGAACACAGCTGCCAGAGAAAATGTGATTTCTCAATATTGTTTCAAGAGCAGTAAGACTGGCACACAGCCATCCAACCAAGAGCCTCCTCATCCTCAGTTTCAGCTTCGCACCCTTCGGTCAGGAACTTCCTTGGGTCTCCCAAAGGTGGGGGGGTGCCCTGCCCACAGAGCACCCAGGACCTGGCCCTGTCTTAGAACTGATAATAAATCCTGATTTACCTCTCCTTCTCTACACACCCTCTCAGGCTAGAAGCTTACTGATGTCAAGAACCGTGTGGATTATTTTCTCTTCTGCATTCCTCATGCCTAATCCAAAGCTCAGCGCATAGAAAGTGCTCAATAAGTGGTTTTGAATAAATGAAATTTGTTGGGTGTCAGTTGCATTTAGAGAGAAGTCGTCAATAATACTATTCTCCAAAGGTCTGTTAGCTATTGGAATATGTGGCTCGGGGAGGTAATGCCTGTCTTGGGTGGTTTAAAATTTGGTAATAATGGCAATGTGTGTTTTAATAGAATTTTCAATTTCCAAAGTATTTTCATAGAAAATATTTTATTTTATTCCCGCCCCGCCCCCCTCCCCCGGCCCTGTGAGGTTTCAGGATGGCGTTACTGAATTTACAACATCTCTGAATTTGCCATATCTCTACCACTGGCTGCTCGGGGGTAGGGATGTGACTAGCACATTGCCTTTTGACTAGATTGCTACAATCTTTCTAGAGGTAATACTTCTTAAAAGCCTGAAAAGTATAGATGCACTTTAAGTTGAAAAGCACACTTCTAGAAACTTATTCTAAATAAATAGATATGCACAAACAACAATTCTTTACAAAGAGAATCCCCAGTGCTGTTTATAAAAAGAGAAAATTGGAAAAAAAATCTAAAAATCAAATCATACAGGATTATTGAACTAGATCATTGTATGGGCATCCAAAGACCTATTATTTAATCTTTAAAATGATGTAATAGAAATGTAATGATATTGAAACATTTGAGAATGAAAAAAACTGGGTACAGAAAATCGATGTGTTTGACCTCGACTCTCGTACATGTATCCCCACAAATGCAGGGAAGAGAGGCTAGAACTGTATGTGCAACAACCCATTAGCAGTGGTTATCTTTGGGAGAGTGATTCTAAAATAGAAGTTACTATTTCGGGGTCAGGATGACAGCACAGGTAAACACGGCTCGCCCCCTCGTACAGCCACATCAAAATCACAACCAAACTACAGAACAACGATTATTCATAACCGCCCGAAATCTAGTTGAATGGCAGTCCTACAATTATGGAATTCAAGAAGAAACTGTACTGAGACTGGTAGGAGCGACAGAGACGTAGAACACGTTGGTCCACACCCAGGTGGGGCCGATAAAAATTGGTAGGGATACCTCAGGAGTGAGGGGTTCCAGCCTCATACCAGGCCATCCCCCGCCCCACCCCCAACCAAGGGTTCTCGTGCCAGGAAGATAAACCTGCATAACTCTGGCTGCAAAAATCCGTGGGGGTTGCGGCTGTGGAAGACAGACATCTCTGGAACCCCAGGCAGTTCCTTTTAAAGGGCCCCCACACAGACTTACTTGGACTCGCTGTCTCTGAGCTCCAGCATCAGGGAAGCAGCTTGAAAGGTACCAGAGGCATGCGGGGGGAACTGGGGCATCTGGCATCGGGGTGAAAGCTGGGGGGAAGCTTTCTCCCAGAGGGACGTGCTGGAAGAGGCCGTAGTTCCTTTCCTGAGACCTCCCCGCACAGAGTGGGCAAGCGGGCGCCGTATCTGAGATTCCATCAACCTGACTCACCCTGTTTTGCCCCACCCTGAGGACTCCTTAACGGTCGCTGCAGGGAAAGGTGGTCAGGAGGATGGGCAGAAAAGGTGGAGGGAACAAGAAGTACAAATTGGTTGTCACAGAGTAGGCATGGGGGTGTAAAGTACAGACTAGGGAATAGAGTAGCCTGAGGACGTGTATGCATGACCCATAGATGTGGACGACAGTGTGCGGACTGCCTGAGGGGGTGAGGGCGTCTGGGTGGAGGGGGCAAAGGAGGAAAAATTGGGACAGTTGTAATAGCACAATCAATAAAAGAGAATTTAAATTAAAAAATAAAATTATGCCTTTTAAAGTAAAATAAACTATTATTAAAGTAAACACTATAAAAAGTTATTACTTTATAATCGAGGGGGGAAATCCCATAAAAATTTTACCACCACAAAAATAATCTCCTAATGAAAAGTGGCCGTTACATGGCAAAAATGCATGGAAAACGTCCCCACCAGAGTACAATACGGAAATTGCCTTTTTGTGTTGCGGCGAAATGTTCGGCAGCTGCTGACAGCCAGGCTCCCTGTGTCAATTCGTGCGTGTGGCTGAGCACGCGCTCCTCCCCCTGGGGAGTACAGAGCGATGCCAGCAGCTCGTGATGCGCCACAGCCTGCTCCCTTGTTTTTAGGAATCCCCTCTGCTTCTCCGAAGTCCATTATTGTGTTCGTCTTAGGCTTATTTAACATACTTAGGGGCGACCAGCCATCATTTGCCATTAACCTTCTAACAAGTGGGCGAAAGGCAATTTCATGGAAAAACTCCTTTTTCAGAACTTCAGAGAAGCATGTGGTCATCTTATTTAAAAAAAAGAGTTTAAGGAGTTCACAGGGTTGTCTGAGGAGCCAGGCACTTGTTTCACTCCGGCCCTCAGCTCCGGTCACCCCTGGTACGCAAGCGAGAGGGTTGGAGCTTCAGAGGGTGGTGGGTGGAGGCGAAGCGGGTGGGCTCAGAAGTCTGAGCCTCTGTGCCACATCCTGAAGCCGCTAGCAGCCTCTCAGTCCCTCTCTCTCCCCTCACTGTGCTGCCTCCTGTACCAGCACATCCTGTCTCTCCCGGATTTAATCATCACCCTTTCTCGCCCATGTACAGTATGTTCTGTCAAACTTGCTTCTTCATTCAAAACTTCTGGGCTGCGTATCCAGACAGATAATTACTTGACTCTCTCACTGGCTTATATTCACTCTTTTTTCTTCTTTCTCTTTTATTCAGCATCCCTCAGAAGCCCTCTCTTAGCAGAAAAGCCACCTGTCCAACACTAAACGTAATGGCCAGGGTCCTCAGTGAGGCTGGGTCTGAGAATGGAGCCGTGTCGACTCATTGAGTGACAATGGGGAGAAGGAAGGGAGCACTGGGTTCGTGCCTTTTGAATGCATTTTCAGAAAACATCAGGATCGGCTTAGTGCGGTGGCTGGAAAGCCCATCCATCCATCTTTCCACAAATGTTCGCTGAGCATCTGGGATGGGCAGGCGTGGGCAGGGCCCTGGGAGTATAGGGTTGTGCTAAAACAACCCTCCTGGTATCTAGTCCGGTGAAGACAGACACCAGTAAGACACTTACATGTAAATGACACAAATATTAAGAGGCTGTGCGGGTGCCCTGAGAGCCAACAACAGGTAGATCTGACCTGGTTAAGGAGGCGGGGCTTCCTTGGGAGGCTGTCTCGGGAGGGAAGAGAGGAAAGCCCCCTCTCTGTCCCTTTACAACCCGGTGTAACTGCGTTCGGTAGACACGGCTGGTGGCTCCTGCACCACCCACGTTCCACATTCCCCTTCGTGTTTGCTCACATAGCCCAGTGTTGTCCCCTATCACCTGTCCAGCCCCAGGGCATGAGGGGCTGTCAGTCCAAGGTAACCACGGTAGCCTCATTTACTGTTTGTCTGTGATTGGGGTAGGAGTGGTTATCCCTCCAGTTATGGCAGAAGTCTTCTGGGGTCACCGGGGAAGATTTTCCTTCCTGGTAAAAAGAGTGCGAGGGTGGTTGGGGGAGGCTCTTCTGAGCGGAGAGTCTGGGCCCAGGGCGGTGTCACGAGTGACCAATCAGACTTGGAACTGCTTTTCTCAGGACGTGGGTGTGTGTCACATGCCCGCTGTGGCAGACACTTTGAGCCAGGCATCTGGCCTCGGGGGTGCTCTGCGAAGTTTGGCACGGACCGCTCAGTGGTCGAATGGGTGGAACGGGTGTTTCTGACTCCGCCGGCTTAGTGGCAGAGAGAGGTGGATGCGGACGGAGGAGGATCCGGACCTCGCTGTGAAGGGAAGGGACACAGCGTGCTGCCAGGGGTATGGCTCTATTGGGCACATTTAAAGTAATCATTCCGTTGCTGTCACTAGCCTCACGATTGCTTTAGTTATTTGATTATCTTTTTGTTTTTTTTTTTTCTATTCTGTTCTCTGGACAATGGCCGATGTAGTGCTAGAGCTCACCGGAAGGGAACGTCCAATAATTGCATATCGGTGCTTGTATGTGCATGCTATACGAGAGGAAGTAATGGAATTTGATCTCCTATTTAGCTGTGTATGTAAACGGCTCCCGTATGGTGGGAAATTCTTTCAAATTTGAGAATAAGTCATGCACACAGGGCCAGGTAAAACTAGGTTTACAGTTGTGTGTATGCATAGCACAGTTTATTCTTGTATTATTATTTACTACTGTATCATTTTTCATACAAACAACTTTAAGCCTACTTTTGCCCTCTCCTGTATTTGGCCACAAACTACTGAATATCCTGTCGGTGGACTAACCGAATCCAGTTTTCTGGACCCGTGATCCTTTTCTAGCAGACAGAAGCCACTGGCGCGGTCCAAGGACTGGTGCTGCGTAGTCGGAGCCGTGGGACCCAGCGAAGTAGAGCTCCCGCGCCTGCGCACAAGGAAGCAGACACAGCAGCTCTGGGACACAGGCTGCCACGCGCGACACTTGCTCTTCGCCATCTCCTAGATACCAGCGCTCGCGGGAAAAGTCACAGCGCTGTGCCTGTTGTAGCCAGGAGTCCACTTTGTCCTCTTTCTCACCAGCTCTCATGAGTCACTTGAGAGTAGAGAGTCCACGAGACCGGTAGGGGCTCCATCGTTGGCTTGGGCTTGGATGGGAACTGAGTTTGCAGCGTGATCTGAAGGGAGGTCACACCCTTTGGAGCTGACAGACAGGTACAAAGTAACCCCCCACCACACGAGGGAGGTGCTTCTGCCACTTATCAAGTCAGATGGGCTTTGGCCCCTCTTTCTGAGTAAGAATATATTTTTTAAATAGAAAGCACCAAGAGGGACGCCTCTGTGCTGCTCTGTGAGGGTGAGGCGAGTTAGTACTGAGAGTGCTCCACCTCACTGCGAGTGCTGTGCAGGCGGGGGACCAGTGCTCTCAGTAAGGAGCGACATCGCCCCCCAGACCCTGCTCAGCTTCTCCGAGTGGAGGTCTGACTGCAGATGGAGACAGTGCTTCCTTTCTCCTGAACGTCTTCTCAGGTGGGAACTCCCCAAGCAGACTCTTGGGGACTGATGGGCTGCAGGAGCCAGCAGGGTGATGCTTTCCCTTTGGCTGGAAGCCCAGTGACTTCTGTGTGTGTGAGTAAGGCTCTGAGCCCCTCTCAGCTCAAGATTTGGGGTAGGGGTTCTTGCTTCACAAGGAGCCCACAGGTCTTAGGGGCCACGCCATGGAGGGCGTAGGGCACAGCACCAGCCTCACTCACTTTCATTCTCGGTGCCAACACAAGGAGCTCTGTGGTGGATGGAGGCAAGTGTGCTCAATCTGGGGCCCTCGGCAGAGCCCGAGAACCTTGCCTTTGGTCTTGCTTCACGGTCCCTCTGCTATTCGCTTCTCTGTCCTTCCCTACTGAGCTGGTGGTTTTATGCTGCCCTGCTCTCCAGAACTCTCCAGGGCCAGTACCACCCCCTGCCTAGTGGAATGCCGCACAACAGGACTTTCTATGATGACGGAAATGTTCTCTCTCTGCTCTGTCCAACCGGTAGCCATTGACACATGTGACTGGCGAACACTCGAAACGTGGTCCCTGTGACTCAGAAAGTCAATTTTTAATATTATTTAATTCCAATGAATTTATATTAAAATGGCCACACATGGCTAGTGTACTGGGTGGGTAGCACATGTCTGAGCTCAATACTGCAATCGTTTCAGTCTCTCCACTGCAATCAGAACGAACCTGTCCTGTGTCCCAATTTCAAAGCCCTCTTCTTAGAGATGTACCCACATACTAATCTGATAAGCAAATTCCTATCCATAAACTAATGTCTTATCTCTCTGCGATAAGCTCATAGACTTTGAAAAACGCTGTGCTTACTCAAAGCAGAGCCTCAGATGATAGGAATTTGAAGGACTCTGGCAGGCTAGCGAAGTGGGTGAAAAGATTATGGGCCCAGAGTTTTAGACTCACTTCAAAGCATTGCCTATGGATGGGAACATCCTGCCCAGAGCCTGGGGCTGCTTCTAGGTTTTTCCCAGCCTCCTGCAGGATGGGGAGGGTTGAGGTTAAGACATGCAGACCAGAGCCTGGGAAATGGAGGTGGGAGGGGGTTGGAGAGAGGAGGGCTGGAATGGGAAGAACCCAAAGGATGCCAAGCTCTTGCAAAAGAACCTGGCGTGCCAGTCCAAGTGGCGCTCCGATCCACCCTGGGGAGGAGGTGCCAGGGAGAGGCCGTCACCAGTGGGACAGCACTGGAGGGCTAACCGTTCGAAGAGCCCAGAAACCAGACTGCAGGCCACAGAAGGGACCGTGGTGCTTTGGACAGGTTCTCAGACGGAACTGTATTTCTCCTCTTAAGTCCAATCCCCTCTAATTTCAGGGAGCTTTTTCTTTCTCTGTTTTTCTTTTTAGGATTTTATTTATTTATTTTTAGAGAGAGGAAAGCAGAGGTAGAAAGAGAGGGAGAAAAACATTGATGTGTGAGAGAAACATTGACTAGTTGCCTCTTGCACACGCTCTGATTGGGACCAAACCTGCAACACAATTATGAGGTCTGACCGGGAATTGAACCTGCAACCTTTCACTTGCAGGACAGCGCCCAACCCCCTGAAGCACACTGGTCAGGGATAGAGACTTTTCTCTTCTTCTAAATTCTTTTGTGAGCATTGCTTTCTACTATACTGAGCTGTGTCTCTGTTTCTCGTGGACAACCACACAGCCGCTCTCAGCTTCTTGCCTGTGTTTTCACAGATCGCCACTAGCATCAGAAGCGGCCCTGTAGACCACATAGTAGGCTGGGCCAAGGTGGAGGAAAACGGGAGGTGGATGCAGGGAAAGGAGGTCAACTGAGGGCATAAGAGGCCCAGATGGAGATGAGCAGGAAGAGCAGATACCAACCCTAGAGCTTTGGGATTTACTCTTGGGGCCTCAGGTCACCTACTGGTACCGTGGGTTAATCTGCTACCGTCATCGCTCCCACTCTGCACTCTAGGGAATGCAAGAAGGGATTCCCAGGTAAGCCACTGCCTGGATCACATGCCTGCTTGTTTAAAAACCATCAAATTTCGTGAAGTGAATCGGAGAGTAAGTCTCAAATCTTTTGTGCATTCACGTCACCTACAAATAAGCACATAAAGAAAAAATAGCAGCCAGGTCCCTCTGGTGCTTTGTAACACAGTTGGCATCAAGGGGCAGGAGCCCAGAAAGGAGGTAGAAACTTTGATAAGTTGCCTGGATTGATTCATGGGTTGCAATGTTGCCCAATACTGCAGGCCAGGGCTATTATGCCATAGCATCCAGGTATGCCAGAGCTTTTTTATGATTTATGGCTTCTCTTCTTCAGGTGCTGGAAACATCTGCTCAGAACACTATCAATTTTAGTCCATTTGCATGAAAAAGTTCTCCCTGGGCTGTGGTTCTCCATGGCGGTGCTTTTTGTCCCCCACTCCCACTTCCCATCCTATACCCCACCCTGGGGGGACACATTTTGCAATGTCTGGAAACATTTGATTGCCACGACTAGGGGGGACATTTTATCCCCCCTGAAACCTTAGGCAATGCCTGAAGACATTGCTGGTGGTTACAAGTGGGGTTGTGTTAGTGTCCTTCTGGCATTTGGTGGGTAGAGAGATCAAAGATGCTGTTAAACATTCTACAATGCACAGCACAGTCCCTAGGATGAGGGATTATCTGGCCCAGAATGTCAACAGTGCTAAAGTTAGGAAACTGTGGCCCAGAGGGAAAGCTCAGGCTTGGTTCCTGACACTGAAGTGCCCCATGACCCTTAAAGAGCTGTCACTTTTTCAATGTCGGATGACTGGAGAATACCCTGGGGTGTGCTCAGGAAATCCTAGCATAATTTTGGCTAGAATCCTCTCTGATCAACGACCTCATCAGTTTCATATTTTCATGAGCCCCAAAGTTCCTCTGAAAGAGAGGGAGCGTGTCCCCAGGGTTCTATATGTCAAGCAGGTCTGGGGGCAGTTTAACTCCCATGTTACTGTGGTCTGTACAGAGGCAAGCCCTGAGGCTCGGTCTCTGCAAATGGGGTCATAACACAGCTCGACCTATTCGCCCGCTGGGCCTGGCATCCTGGGAAGGTGGAGCAGGGACACGGTGTTCGAACTGGTATGAGGGGCAGTGTGCGAGTTAAGTTCTTCTTCTTATCCAGCTCCAGCTCCATGATGACAGTAGGGCATTGGTGACGCAGACACTGGCCCGCAGTGTGCTCTGCGGCATGGATGAGACAGGAGACATTCACACGGACTACCGAGTCCTGTGTGGAGGAAAAGGGGCGGCCCGGCTACCCTCTCAAGGGCAGGGTACCCCGGAGCGGCCTCCCACTCTCTCAAAGGAGAGCGCCCCGATCCTTCCCTTCACAGGTTTTTATTGGCTTTTCATTTGCCCAGGAGTACAGGTAAAGTTCATTAATCATTGTCAGGCAGGAAGGATCAAACAATAGATAGTGTACAAAGAACTCAAAGGGCCTATTCTGAGTTAGGGTTTATTAGCTAGAGAGCTACAGAACTTTTTGGGAAACAAACTAATTTCCTGCTCGGACCTTTATCATTTAATTAAGAACATTCATAGCAAAGCAGGTTTCACAGGAGTTTATGTATTCTTTCTCAGGCCTGATCACCCGGGGAACCCACCCTTTCCAGCACAGGGCTGCACCGCCCTCTGTCATTGTTTCAAGGTTAAGTCAGGCAGAGGAAGTAAGGCAGCCAAGAGATTAGAAGACTTCTCACAGGCAAAATGAGAACTCAGGCTTTGTCAAAGCTGAGGGGTGAGGGTCCATCACCCCCTTTCTCCATAGCCCCCCAAGTCCTTCCCTGGGACCTCCACATGATCATGCCTGTCTTAGATCGTTCCCCCCTTGGGGGATCTTACCCATCATTGGCTAGCTGACCAAGCACTGGGGGCCAGTTATGGATGAAGTAAAGGAGCAGAAGCAGCGCTCCTGCCAGGGAGATAAGCTTTGTCTCTTTAGAGGCTTATGGTCCTAAGGTTGCTCACTCAGCCTTAGCCATGAGGGGGTTACAGCTCCTGAAACCAGGCAGGGCGGTTCCCAACATATGGGGGGAGGGGTGGGGAGAGGAAACCACCAGCGTGCGAGAGATGAGCCAACAGACTGTGACTCAGGCTCTGGGGCTCAGGGCCATAAAGCGATCTTCCTTGCGGATGGTTGATGAGGAAGACCCACAGCCTGTCATGAAGTCTGTCAGCAGGTGGGGCGGGGGAAGGGGCTGAAGGGGGCTCGGGAAGCTCTGGCGAGAATTAATGTAGAACTACTTGGGAAAATACAGGCCGACACAATATTCCTTCATCTGATTTTAAAAATAACACAGTCATTGTTGAAAGTCTCTCAAGTGCAGAAACACATAAAGAGGAAATAGCCATCTCCCCTGATTGCATCACTAGGTGATATCAGCTATGAATAGTTTGGTATTCTCTTTGAGAAAAACAGACCGGTTTTCTGAGCAGGGCCAGCTGGGGTGATTGAAAAGGCCTTTGAGAGGAGCTTAATGGGACCGTGTGGACGTTGACTGTTCGGAATGGTCCTCCTCCCTGGGAGCCGAGAGAGTGGGGTCCCTGCCCTCGGCCGGAGGAACATGACATCGGGACCACGTGACAGAGGGGCGGGTGATCAAGTTCCCCTTACCGGCAGGTTCATGTGCAAATCATCCTTCGTGTTCACCTCCATGAAGACGAGAGCTCTTTAGCTGAAAGAGAAGATGATTCATTTTAGCTCGCAGACGACAAAGGAGGAGACGTCATTTCTGACTCACCCGGCAGCACCAGCACGACCCAAGTCCCTGTACTTTAGGGACAGGCCGATGGCAGCTCGAGCGTTTTGGAATTACCTTCCTGGCAACTTCATTATGAAGCAATTTCAACTTATAAAAAAGTTGCAAAAAAAGGGTAAACTCCTCCCCATGTACCCTTAACCCAGATACCCCAATTGTCAATGATTTGCTACATTTGATTTACCATGCTTCTTCTTTGCTGTATGTACAAATTATTCCTTTTTAATGAATCTTTTGGGAATAATCCTTAAACAGTTCAGCATGTTTTCTTTAGAACAAGGACACTCTCTTACATAAACACAGTGTAATGGTTAAAATCAGAAAATTAACGTTGATTCAGTGCTATTATCTAGTCCACAGATCTCTCTCCAATGGCACTGTCATCCTAATTGGGATTAGAGTCTATGAAACTCGGCCCTGGAGACCTTGGCTAGAATTTATTGACAAATCTAGCCACCGTTATGGCTGAACTGGGAATTTGGCCAAGTTTGATTCTGTCTCCTGGGTTCATATGAGCATTGGCAGAAGACTTTTGGAAACGTGAATAACTTTGAGTGAGGATAGGACTGTTCACTAGGCTGCTGGGTAGGAGCCCATCAGGAACTGTCGTTCCTACCTTGCTCCTTCTAGTACATCTGGTTCTCGGTTTCGTACGAGGCATTTTAAACTCAGGGGGCTGACTGGCCCTGGTCTGGGAAGCATGAGGTGGCAAATGCTGCTAGTACAGACCTGAGTTAGAACAAAAATGATTTCAGGACTTGACTCCAAAATAAGCTTGTGTACGTCTGCGGTTACTTGTGGCTACATGTGACTAAGCGTTCTTTTTCTTTGCTTGTACAGGGACTGCAATTCCTGATTTAGTGGTGAATTTCATCTTGCACCTTGCAACGCAAAATTAAACAGTCTCACTAGAGTAGTAAACCGAATAGTGCTTTCGAATAATTTCTGCCTCCGAAATCCAGCATCCTAGAGATTGTATCGCTTGAAGAACTGAGCGCTGGCTATTCTCTAAGTTCAGCTGAGCGGACTGAACTGGCGGAGGAGGAAAGGACAGGCAGGGGGCTGGGGAGCACACCCAGTGGCTTCGTGCTGCCGAGATGTCCCTTTTACCCACCCACCCCCACTCTCCCAACAGTCCCACTACTGGCCTAATGAATGGAAAGCCCAGACATCTTTGCAATAAAAGCCTATGAGATGATGAGGACTATTTGAGCATAAGACAGCCAGCCCCAAGGCATTTGGTAATGAGGTGTCTGTCAAATGCAGAGCTTGTAACACAAATGTCTGGGGCAGCATTCTCAGAAGCCACCGCTTTTCCTCCCGTAGAATTCAGTGATGCTGAATATTTCATTTTAAAAACTCAGAACATCCTAGAATGTATCTTAGATTCTGGGAATGATTTCAGGGCTCAAAGCCCTCTCTTCAGTAGTGTCCTGATTTCGCTCAGTACAACGCCGGCTCTGCTCTGTGACTTCCTAAATAAAATCCAGACCCTTTTTACTCTCGTGGGATACCAGAGAGGGTCAGCAGAGGGTGGGGAAAAACGCAGAGGGAGGGGCGCACAGGACGAGGGCGGCAGTGGAGAGTCTGGGAGGCAGAGCAGTGGCCCAAGAGCCCTGGGCAGGAGGACGTGAAGGAGATCAGAGTCCTTTCGTTCCTTTCTGCAGTTCAGCAGGCACTTACGGAGCGACAGGCCTTGGGCTCGCTTCATTCATTCCTCTGTCATTCGGCATTTAAAAGATGCCCGACACACCACTTAGCTCTTGTCATTTTCTGCTCGAAATCGTGCACCTACTCTTGCTCCTTCTCTGTGCCTTCTGCGGCTCTCTTGGCCTCCAGCTCCCAGTGGGGTTCCAGCCACATTAGCCCAGGTGGGAGAAGAACACACCAGGGGCACTGTCGTCCTTGCTCCCTGCCTTCCCTGTGGCTCAGTTCCGACAGTGCCGGTGCCTCCAGCACCTCAGCTTCCGCTGGGCAGCCTCTCTTCCACGGCTCCGGCTGGCTGGCTGGCACCAGGTCCCAGCCAACGCCCATTTCCCTGTGAGAACAATTCCCTGCCCACAGGTATGTAAACGGCCTTTTTATTCTATTTTTTTAAGAATCCCAGCTGAATCTAGCATCTTATTCCTGCTGACCCTGATGATACAGCCCTTGACTGTATGCAGAATTGCTTCCTGATTGCTCTGGACTGGCTGGAGAGATGTGAATTTCTGTATATAGTTTCTGACACAGGACACCACCAAGGGGTGGGGGTTGGAAGGAGGAGGAATAATTTAACAGAAGCTCCTGGAAGAAAATCTCTGAGATTCACTCAAGCATGACGTATCAGTCAAGGACCAGCCTGATCACAGGCCTAGTGACAGCAGGAGCAACTCGAATGGGCCCCGTCGTGGATCTTACAGGACACCGAGTGGTGTTTCAGAGACAACAGAACAAAACTGCAAGTCATGTAGCCGAAGCATGTGCAAAGCAGACAATGTTGCCAATCACACCCAGAACCAGACTTTCTCCCCACTGTGGAGCCAGAGGACCGGGACAGGACCAGAGTCTGAGCGCTGGAGCCCTTTCAGAAGAGACGGGTCCATGCAGGAAGACCTGTGCTGAGGCCCCTAGCCCTGTCTTACTGAAAACGGTCAAATTCTAATAACCCTCCAGGGGAAACCTGCCCCACCAGTGCGTCTGCATACCAGCCTGTTTCTCCTAACCCCTTAAAATTCACCCCAAACCCTTGAGAAGAGAGACAGAAGTGAGTGAGTGTTGCCGCCTGTCTCTTCTCTGGTCAACTTTGCAATAAAGCGTTTCCTACGTCGGCCAGGGAGCCCTTGCTCTGTCCCTGCCACGGGAGGTGCGGGGTCCCGACAAGGGAGGTGAGAGTGCTCAGTGTTCTGCCTCCACCAGCTCCTCCCGAGGGCTCCAGGCTCAGTGCTGGGCTTCCTGCTTCCAGAGCGGACGTGCTGGAGGTCTCTGTGTGTTTTGAGGTCTGTCATAGAGGGCGGAGGTCAAAAAACTTTTCTTCAAGGTGCACAAAGAGTAAATATTTTCAAGGTGCACAAAGAGCAAATATTTTCAAGGTGCACGAAGAGTAAATATTTTCGACTTTGTGGTCCTTGAGTTCTGTGTTGTAACTGCCCAGCCACAAGCAATATACAAATGAATAGGTTTGGCTGCGTTCCAATAACCTTTATTTACAAAAATAAAGGGTGGGCTGGGTGTAGCCTGCAGGTCTCACTTTGTTGAACTCTGATACACCGGGGGAAAGTGGATTCATTCCGGCTGTGTTCAGAAGGCAGAAGCTGGATCCATGTGTCACAATTGTAGGGAGGTAGTAGACCTGTGCTCATTTTAAGGAGGATCTGTCTAATGGTGATTACTCTTCCCAAATAGATCGAGCTGTTTCATGAGGCAATAGGTTTCTTGTCCTCGTAGCACTTCAAAGAGAAACTGAGAGTGTTGTAGAATAATTTTCTGCAAAACATGGAGAGCACACCAGATGACGTGGAAGGTACCCATGCCGGATGCTCGTGTCTACCTAGCAGGTGCTGCAAACGTAGTAAGTCTTCTGGAGCTGGTGGTCCTGGAGGGAAGGGACTGAGTCGGATCTGTCCTTGTGTCCCGCCCACCCCTGAAAGCCGACCACAGGGTTTTCAGCGTGGTGGGTGTGGCCAACACACATTTTGTCCACTTGGATCTTTAAAATCTTGCTACAGATTAATTAAACTAATTCATCTTTAGTACAGTTATCACTACTAGTTGTATTAAATTGGTTCAGTTACCTCTAACAAGCTTCAATGTTTGAGGATGTTCACTGAAAATAATAGACATAATAGTCATCATTTATCAGATTCTGAACGTATGTCAGCTATTGTGCTAAGAACTTTACGTGCATTATCTTATCTAATTCTCCCCCAAAACCTATGAGGTAAGTACTATTATTACCCCCATTTTACTGATGAGGAAATTGAAATTCAGAGAAGTCTCGTAACTGGGCAAGAGCATAACCAAAATTCGAACTGGGATCTCAAACTGGGATCTCTTTATGCCAAATGCTGTGGTTCAATCACAACTCTACCCTGCTATTCATTCATTCATTCATTCATTCATTCACTCATTCATTCTTCAACAAATACTGACTGGCTGCCTGCTATTTGCCAAATACTGTTTTATGTGTTATGAATATGAATAGTTCAAGTACATGCTCTGAAGGAACTTGCATTGTTGATGGGATAGTGAGGGTGGATATACCATTAACATTGAGAAGGAATTAAGTGATAATTCATCATCAGAGGGCACCGAGATTAAAAAAGATAATAAATATTTCTTGTCCACACTAGAACTTCAGGTATAATCTTAATTGATGAATTTACCAAAGCTCTTTCTTGTTTACTGACATTAGCCCAAATGTAGGCTTTAGTCTTGACACATTGTCAGATATACTCAGAGGTTCAGAAGGAAGCTCCAAGCATTTTGACAACTGACACAGCTCGTGTGTGGTAGATTTGTGCGCAAAGCCCTCGAAGGGAGAATGAGCTGGTCCAGCACTCAGGAATCATTCTTCAAATTGGGAGACCAGAGGCCACAGAGGGGAAGGGATAGAAACAGCCAGGTCAGTGAAAACAAACATAAATAAGAAAAGAATAACTCTTCTTCCCTTTCCTGAAACAATGAAATAGGAAGAGACTAATTTTATCTCCCTGCCCCAAGTATCAAAAATTAATATTTATAATGAGTGCTACAATGTGGGAAATGTCTGACCCCATACGAGGCTGAGGCAAGCACACCAAATTGGGTCAAAGGTCAGAGGACATACAGCACCCGGAGTGGAGGGAACCGTTGGGAAATTCCAAAACCTCCACTGAGATTCAGATTGAGATTGACCGAGATAAAGCAGGAGCGCCAAGGGTCAAATAGTGTAAGCAGAATAAAAGGTTGGATCCAAGAGACAAGTCCTGACTGGGAATGGGAGACAGAGCCCCAAGGTCAGGGGCTGAGTCAGCACAAGCCCGGAGGAGGGAGTGAAGGAATCCAGGGCTTTGTCTGTGTCCTTCTGGGTGCCGAAGGCAAGGGGTAGGCATGGATGGCCTAGTTAAAGGAAGGAATGGAGGACTAGCTGTAATACTTTGGCAATTCCAGAATTCCTTTCGTTAGTGGATTGCGGTGAATTTCAGAGTAGTAAGGATTTACAGCATCAGCCTGGTCTTATTTACAAAAAAAAAATGGCTGGAAAACAGAGAAAGATAATGAGTTAACATTTATCGACTGCCAGACACTGTTTTTGAGCACTTTACTGCATTGCCTCATTTAATCCTCATAAGCACATTCTGACAACCACACTCCTTAATAGAGACCTAATTAAAAACGATGAAAACCTAAGCGACATTTGGAGGGAAACTCTAAAATGTGACTGGAAGCGAGGGCTAGTCATTCATTCGTTTGCTCACAGGTTTCTTCAGCCACTAGTCATTGAGCACCTCCTGTTTGCGGGGTGCTATTGAGGGTCTGTGCATGGATGATCTTACTCATTTTATTGTCGAATGGGGAGGCAGTAGAGGAAACCAGGGATTGTGAGTTGGAAAATCTGGGTTCCTCTTCTGGCTCTGCCTCTAACTGGTCCTGTGGTCCTTTGACACGTCACTTTCTTCTCTGGTTAATGTCCTTCTAAGGCAAGGAGCGTGAGGTCTTGTAGAACTTAATGTTAAAGTATACAGTGGCTTCACAGTACACTGCAACTTATAGCGAACGTTCACTTATATTCTATTGTCATTCTCTTCCACCCCAATTGGGTAAGTGATAATATTTATTATGAAACTTTAGAGTGAAAATTTGTCCGGGCTTGAACCAAGTTTCTCTGTTCTTCCCATCTAGAATCCTCTGCCTTCTGTGCCTGAGTTCATGCTTAATTTCTGGAAGTATTACAAGAGAGTTGGGTGAAAAAAAAAGTAGAGATCCAGGAGATATGGAAGACAAGGAGAAGCTGAGAACAGAAAGGAAGATACTCGAACTCCCAGGGCTTGGCGTGCTGTCTCTGAAACCATCCAAGACTCTCACGATCACTAAGCATTTCCAAAGGCACAAGGAGAGAAATCCTCTATCTGGAGAAAATGACATGCAAACAAATTCAACTTCCATAAAAAGGCAGCGAAGTGCCTTGCTGGATATTCCGCTTACCCATTACTAGGTAGGACTACGATGAGTGGGTCATGTTATAAGGCAGAAGGCCTAGACTCAAGAAGAAGAACTTCTTAATGATTATTATGGTCCAAGGATGAGATGGGCCACTCGGGTAGGATACAAGCTCCTTGTTACTGTGGATGGTTTAGCAGATACCACGTGGAACCCTAGAGGAGCCAGCAGCTTGGACCAGGACTGGGAGACCAGTGAAGGGGTTTCCACTCTGAGATATTAGGGTTCTTGGAGACTGGAGGCTTACCATTTCAGCTGCAGCCCAGGATCCCTGCACCAGAGTTTAGATATTTCTGCAGTCATCTGCTAGGAAAATTCATGGCCATTTTCCAGGCCAAATTCAGGCCAAAGTCCTCAAATTATTTCTTTCCAAGAAGTTCCTTATACGAGTCCTTGGCAGAATACCCAGTCTGGCCCCTCCTGGTGCTGGCATTTCTGACCTCTCATCCTTGACGAATATCCTGGATGGGAACTTCTCCGGAGGCCAGAGTTGAAACCAAAGTGGACCAACACATTGAAATTCTAGCCTCACCATTTGACAGATTCATAGGGTTGCTTTCACGTTTGTCCAGTGCCCTGATTTTCCCAAGTATGCCTCCACCTGCTGGCTTTGTCAGAAGCACATGGGTCCGTTGGCATTCTCTGAGAGTAATAATTGTTACAAGAGGAGGTGTATGGAACTGCTTTGTTGTAGTGAAACAGGAAGGTTAGAGGCTTTATTACTGTGATAACTTGCTCAAGGTCACGGTACAGCAGAGCTGTGTCTGAATCAGATGACTTCCAATCCGTCTGGGAATTAGTGTAAAGTAAATGAAGAACACTACTGTGACTTCAAAAGAACCAAAGTCTGGGCTTCCTTGATTGAGTAGCGGGGAAGGGTAGAGTTTAGAGCTGAATTTTTCAGGAATGACAGTGCCAAATCAAGATCAATTAAAAGCAGAGTGATTGTTCCGGCCCACTGAATAGCCACAGCGTGAATGAGAGTATGCACAGATCGACCAGGGCCATCTGGACTGGGGCCACCGTGGGGGTGAGGTGGCCACTAGCAGTGGACCTGAACAATGTAACTCTCTGCTTACGTTGGCTCAGAGACCACAAATGTTAGCCAGAGAAGCCTGTAGCGTCTGCAAGCTGGGTTACGATCCTAATGAAAAAGGACAGCAAAACACCAACCTCCAAGAGATGAAGGGGCATTGTCCAGCATTCTTCAGGAATGGCTTAAAAATAACCCCCAACTGGTTGCAATATTAAGAACATTCTTAACATGTTACCTTTGTCCTGATCTCTAAATCCCCACGAGGGCGTTTATGAAAAGGCTCCTTAGGCATCTAAACCTCTAATACTGTAAGTACAGAAAGAACACACTCTTTTAATTAAAAGAGAAGGTTGTTATGATGTGGTCATCAGAATCAGAAATATAAGAGAATATTACCAAGAAATATAAGAGAACAAATAGTTCCTGGTTTTAGTATCCAAGGTTTAGGATTATTTAGGATTAGCTGTCGAAATTGTTCCTATTTTATACCGCCTCATCCTGAAGACTGTTTAGATGGGGAAGTTAGGCAGAAAATATTTTTGTTTTCCTGTTGTTTCGGCCCATTGGGGAGCATCTAAATGTCATTCACCTCTGGCCCTTGAACGGTTTTTCTCCCTCACATGTTGGGGAACACAGCTAATCACCCCGGTGGAGCAGCAAATAACCAGCACGTGTCAATGCTGACACTTCTGCTTTCCAATCTGGTTATCTGTTGACTCTCCAATGTAGCCTTTTTAAGGGGGAGTTGAGCTTGGCAGAGTGACACCTGTGCTTCTGTTTGCTCTCTTGTTTCCAAGGCCAATTTGAAAGTGCGGTTGGTGGGTGAGCGGTCATGGTAACGGGAACGTCTCAGACCATTAGGTTGAGAACTGGAATATCTACATGGGCCGAATGGACAGTCCCCAGCTGGCAGAAATGAGTCCATGTGCCTTCTTCAGCCCGAGAGTGGCCCGTGCAGTTTCTCTAGTCCCCATAAACCCGGGGCTCCGGCTCCCCAGAACCAGGAGGACAGAGCATTGGGCCAGATGACTGGCTTCACTTTGAACTTCGTTAAGCCCGTATGTGTTCCGACAGCTTCATCCCAGCCTCCTCTTTCTGTTTTCTGCTCATAGGTTTTGATGACATCATTTTCTAAAGATGCTCCATTGCATCAATCATTCATTTTTATTAAAACAAATCTGTGTGTTGGTCCAATGGGTGTGTGAAAGATTTTGAACCAGAACAAAAGGTATTATATACGTGCCACTTGGGCCACTTTCCAGCCATGTGACCCGAGGAAGGTAAGTTCCTTGAAACTCGGTTTCTTCCACAGTAGAGTGGGAATGCCTTTAGCGACTTCTGTGGATTGTCGTAAGAATTCAATGCACAGTATCCAGGAAGTAGCAAAATCATTAATATATGCTAAAGATATTAACAGTTCGTATCAATTGCACCTTTGTTGTGTCCCAGCAACTATGGGCATCCCGAAGGCGTCTCCAGGAAATAAAAACCATTATCATTTCACTTTGCTGGTGAGAGCCAGAGAGATGGGTTAAGCACTTGCCCAATATCCCAAAGATAGGAAGTGTTCATGCCAGGATTCCGAAGTCCTCAGTCTGGCTGCTACTGCCCACGTAAAAAAGAGTGGGTAGCGAGAGTTTTGCCACCTTGAACAAGAACTGCTTCAATGTGGTGGAGAGCAGGATGACAGCAGGCTTGGGGGGGGGGCAGTGAGGGGCTGGCGAGACTGAGCAAAAAGGAAAAAGGACTCACGGACGTGGACAACAGTGCGGTGATTGCTGGGGGGGTGGGGTATGAGGGGACTAAATGGTAATGGGAAAAATACAATAAAGATAAAAACATATGGATCCTGAAGCAACTTCTAAGACCGGTGGAACCCTCTCTGCTTCCTAGCCCCCCTCTTGTCCACACTGCCTCGTTCATACCTGAGCCAGAAGCAGGGACAGACAGAAAATGACACAACAAACAGGACAGTGCCGCCATCAGGCACCTACCAGACCAGCTACGGAGCTGGGTCTCACACTCAGCCATGCACTTAGCTGAACACACGAAGGCAAGTGCTATGTTCCATGTACATGTCATTAAAAAGACTTCATATATTCTAAAGTTGTTTCATTAGAAGGAAGGAGTGAACACTCTTAACTACAGACCCATCCTACTCAGATAGTTAGAAAACAAAAATATAAATAGCATGACCTTATTACACTATTTGGTTGGCCAAGAAGTTAGTTTGGTTTTTAAGTAAAAAAAGAGACACGTTTTTCATTTTCATCAATAACTTCATTGAGCCACGGTTCACTGTTTTGTCCCACTACCTTTTGCTGTCTTTCAGGCAACTTCGTATTTCCATCTTCCCAAAACTTTTTATCTTTTTGAGCAAGGAGCTATTCCAGGTGTTTTTTGCAGTCTTTCTTCCAGGGACTTGACATTTTTTCCATGAAGAGAATTTTGTAAAGACTGAAATAAATGGGAATCTGAAGGTGCCATGTCTGGTGAATATGTGGATGAATCAGAACTTCCCAGCAAAACTGTAACGGTTTTTGCCTGGTCATCACAGAAACATGTGGTCTTGCATTATCCTGATAGAGGGTTATGTGTTTTCTGTTGACTCATTCCAGACGCTTTTTGTTGAGCACCGCTTTCAGTTGGTCTGACTGGGAGCAGTACTTGTTGGAATTAACTGCTTGGTTTTCTGGAAGGAGCTCATAACAGAGGACTCCCTCCCGATCCCACCACATACACGACCTCGCCTTCTTTGGATGAAGACCCAACCAGCCTTTGTGGTGGTTGGTGGTGGTTCGTTTCACTGGCCCCACGATCTCTTCTGTTCCACAGTATTGTAAAGTATCCATTGTCATTGCCTGTCACAATTTGTTTTAAAGACAGAATGTTTTCATTATGTTTAAGTAGAGAATCACATGCAGAAATACAGTCAAGAAGGTTTTTTGCTTAACTTAGGTGGAATCCAAACATCAAAGCAATTAAAATAACCAGGCTGGTGCAAATGATTTTCAATACTTGATTTGGATATTCTCAGTATGTTGACTATCTCCTGCAGGCTATAACATTGATTGTTCTTCATTATTGTCTTGATTTGATCACTATCAACTTCAACTGGTCTACTTGTCCCTGGGGCATCGTCCAGCGAGAAATCTCCAGCATGAAACTTCACAAACCACTTTTGACACATTTGATCAGTCACAGCACCTTCTCCACACACTGCACAATTTTTTTTTGTATTTCAGTTGTGTTTTTAGCTTTCATGAAATAATAAAGCATAATGTGCCAAAATGTTTTGTATTTTCCTCCATCTTCAACATTAATACGGCTATACAAAAATTCAGCAATTTTGATAATTTTTAAAAAGTGCACACTGATATGACAGCTGTCACAATATGATCTAACAAAATTGTTTCAAATGAAGTTAAAGACATCTAAACACTCCTAAAGCCAGCTCATGGGAAAACCAAATGAACTTTTTGGCTAATCCAGTATTACCATTGGGTCCTTCTGTAGACATCCACTCTTCACAAACTGAAAGTTAGCACTGGTAGTATTTTGCTGCCAATACTAAATTCCCTTGAATCCAAGATATTAAGTCAGGAGCTGTTTTATTAATTCATTCCTACAGCTGACAAAGTGTTCAACTCAGATGATAGAGGTCATGGCAACTTGCTCTTTTAATTAAAAGGCCACTGTGTTGTCCATCAACTAATAAATGAATAAACAAAATGTGGTCTATCTTTACAACTGAATTTTTTTTCAGCAAGAAAAAGGAACAAAGTACTGATACACGCCACAACATGGGCAAACCTCGAAAACATCACCCTAATTGAAAGGAGCTAGTCAAAAGACCACAAATATTGTGATTCCATTTATACGAATTGCCCAGAAAAGGCAAATCTACAGGAAGAACAGGTAGACTAGTGATTGCCAGGGGTTGGGGGTTGGGGAGAAAAGAAATAAGGAGTGACTGCTAACGGGTATTAAGTTCCTTCTTGGGGAGATGACATGTTTTAAAGTTAGATTACGACGATGGTTGCAGGATTCTACAAGTATACTAAAACCACCAGAATCCAAGAAGCCCTGTGACCTGCTCACTGTGCTGCAAGCCAGGCGAAGTCTGAACATTTGCTTTACAACGCAGAGGGCCAGGGCCCAGGGCTTGCTGGATTTACCACGGGCGCCTCGTACGTTTGTTCCTGGCTCAGCATCTTCAGCGCGCGGCTCCGAGGAACGCCCGCCTGTTTGCTGACTGCTTCTTGGCCAGCTGCCTCTTCAGGCAGATTAGCGTGTGCCCTGTGGGAGATAAGGCCCTTACCGTTTCCCCCGTGGCAAAACAAAACAAAACAAAACAAAATAATGATTGGATAACTTGCCTGTGGTGGTGGTTGAATTTGTTTGGTTTGGCTTGGTTTGGTTTATGGCTTACCTGCAACAGAATCAGAATGGCCGGATTCGAAAGCAGCTGTGCGTTCGGCAAAGCAGAACAAACGAGCCAGGCAGAGCGGGGAGGATCGGCGGGGCCAGGGTCAAGGCCAGTGAAGCAGGGTAAGCTCTGTGGCAGGGCAGGGGCGGGGGGGAGTCATGAATTCTGAGCAAGCTTGAGTCTGCTCTGCCACCTCTGCGCTGGCAGGCAGCATCCGGTCACTTGGGCTCGGGAAAGTGTGTCTGGCGAGATGGAACATGTGTTTCTGAGGGGCTGGAGCTGGCCATGCAGCTTGGGCAGTTCTCTCAATCCCTTCTGCCAAAAATCACTTTCCAGACAGAAGTGGAATTTCAGCCCTGAAACTGTGTAAAGCCAGGAACCTGGCCACAGCTCAGGACACAAGTAGAAACCTCACCATGTCTTTTATTTTCTACTATGGGTTGAATTATGTCTCCTCAAAAGAGATGGTAAAGTGCCCCATTACCTGTGAACGTGACCTTCTTGGGGAGTAGGGTCACTGGAGATGGAATTAGTTAAGATAAGGCCGTACTGGTAAGGCAGGCCCTTAACTCACTGAGACTGGTGTCCTTACGAGAAGTAAGAGACACCCAGAGAAGGTGACATGTGATGACAGAGGCAGAGACTGATGCAGCTGCAAGCCAAGGAACAGCAAGGACAGACGGCCACCACCTGGAGGCAGGACAAGTTCTACCCAGAGTCCGAGAGGGAATACAGCCCTGCTGAAACCTGGATCCTGACTTCTGGCCTTTGCAATTGTGAGAAAATAAACTTTTGTTTTAAGCCACCCAGTTGTGACACTTTGTTAGAGCAGCCCTAAGAAACTAATAAATTTTGTATCGGAGTAGGCTGGGTATGTTTGGGTAAGCCCCTTACTGTACCCAACTCACACTTCTTTTTATGAACCAACGTAAACTTTGATTGCGTTTTTAATCAGTGAAAACAGCGCACACCCTATTCTAGTGCCGCATCGTGTCCCCTGGCAGTGGGGCAGTTTTCTAACGTCCTGTAAGAAGTCAGTGATGGTGTTCTGAACTCAGTGTTCTGAGGTCTGGTTAGTTTTTATTTAAAGAGAGCTCTCACTACTTGAAGCAGCTTTAAGAATGACCAAGGAGACATGGATGCTGGAGAGATGCAAAAACCCCACAGGACACGTGGTGTCAAGAGCACAGTCACACGACGGTACTTCCCCGGCAGGAGTGGTGGGCGGTGTGGCGGAGAGGTGGTTGTGGACCCTCCGCCTTCATCCCTCATTCTGACTTGGAGGTTGTCATTAGTACGCATCCCGGAAAGGTCATCAGACCATCTTGGGGGCCCCATTTTCTTTGGGGGAAGTGGTTTTCCGTTTACTAACCTATCCATCTAACATGGAAGAAGGAGAAGATCAATTAATTCAATCTCCACTCCTCGGACCACCAGGAAAAGCTTTTTGCAGCCTCCAAAGCAGCTAGTCTCTTAGCTCTGTGTCCAGAACATGTAATGCCCATCAGCTCCTGCATACTCCAGGCTCCTGCCTCCTTTTCGTAGAACACAGATTTCATATTCAGAAAGGTCGCCAGCCCAAAAAGTATCATGTGAGATCTGGATATATTCTTTTATTTTATTATTTTTTAAAAAAGCAAACCTCAGGCATCTTGTTATTTTACCCCTTACTATTTCACGGTGCATCCCTAGCAATTACGACCATATTCTTAAGAAACCAAACTGTTATTTTCATAGCAAACAGAAGGAAGAATTCCTTGGTATCATCTAATATAAATCTGGTTATATTTTTGCAATTCAAAATAGGAAACAAATTGGTGAATTAGCCTGTGAATTCCTGAGTTGAAAGGAACCTCAGATAATCAACTTCCATTAATACCCACTCAGGACAGAGAGCTACATCCTGTTTGTAAATATCATAGAACATTAGTGCGTAATGAGGGACTCTGGCGGTCACCCAGCTCAAATTCTCACCCGACAGATGGGGACACTGAGACCCTGGAAAGTCGTGTACCATGCATGGTCATGTGGCAAGTGAGAGGCCACGGTAGAATTGGGGACCCCTTCCTTGGGATCCCCATTCCACCCTAGACTGTCTCTCTTGTAACACAGATGTCATGGGTTCTTTAGTAGTCAACTCTATTATTTAATTCCAAAGGAACTGTCTCTGGTTCACTGAACTCCTAGTAATTGCAATTTAAGCTTGTTTGCTCTGTGGAAATAGAGACCAACTAGCCTGGACTTTCGTCCCACTAATGTGTCCTGCCCCCAGAGACCGTGGTTAAGCGGTGTGTTCGGCTCTCCCAGTGAGGCTGAGCAGCCCTCCATCCGCTCGCTGCCCACAGCGTTTGCTTTCTCTCCTTAAAGAGTGCGCATCAGAGAATGATCTCCCTATCAGCAGAGAATGCATTTAGGAACAGGCCCTGTAGTATTTCCAACTATGTTTATTAAAACACAAACAGCGTCTCTCTCTCTCTCTTTTTTTTAACACTTGAGGATGGAAAAGAAACCAGGGAGCAGAGACAGAGTTGAAACTGGGCGAGCTCTTGAAACGTTCCCTGAGGTGGTGAGGTGCTGCTGAGGGGTTCTGCCAGCTTTCTCCGTGGAGCGTCACACGGAGGTCTGGTGCCAAGGGGACCTTACTGCTCTCGACTGGCTCTGGAGAACAAGGTGGCAGCTAAGGGGGGCAGTCTCCAGGGTCCAAGGGGTGTCTGCATAAAGTAAAACACCAAGTTATAGAACTGAAGATTAAACTAGCAACCAAAAATCAGTTGATAAATCAACCGTCTCAACTGCGTGATGTCAAAATGTTAGTCCGACTGCTGTTTTGACTGAAGTAAGCACCTACCCAGCTGGTGCCTCTGGGCGATAAATCAGAGCACAGCTTCAATGAACCGGGACTTAATTCAATGAACTGAACGAACAAGTGCATTCTGTTGCATTTCCCTTTTTGATGAAAAGTGCAGTGGTGAGGCAGCAAGCGAAGATTGTGGTTTGCTTCAAACAGCTGCCAAGGGAGTCGTGCCCCAAATCTGTTGCATATTGGAATCACCGGGAAACCGTAAAACGTGCAGACTCCTGGCTCCCCTGCCACCAAGCATTTGGATTTAATGGGATGGGTGCCGCTTGGGCATTAGAATGAATTCGAACATGCGAGAGTTTGAGAACCATCGCTTTAAAGTAGTTCTCGGGGCCGGTACGAGGCATCCTAGTCATCGAAACAATCGGTATAAATTGGGTGGAAGAACATTGCCTTTTCCTTTGTCTCTACTGAACCCCCAAAGAACAATCCATGTAGGACTTCATAAATAAAAATATAACTTAATGTGGTTTAGAGTTTGGTGTTATTTTTCCTGAGAGAGCTTCTTGGTTCTATTGCTCTTAAAATTAAAAAAAAAAAAAAACAACGACTAACACTTCTTTGCTATTCAGTCACAAGAACATAATAGTCCCGTCCTAGCGAAGTCAGCTGGGGGGAAAGCGGAGGGAAGGGGACGAAAGGAACTCGAACAGAGGATGAACGGCACCAAGGACGGATCCAAGCTCCCAGAGCCTATTTCTGTCTTGGCCTCTCGATTTCCTTGACACAGGAAGCATTTCTGGTTGTCTTGTCCTATAAGGCTCTTGACCAAGGTTTTGTTTTTTTGTTTTTCATTTTTATTTTTTTAAAGATTTTATTTATGTATTTTCAGAGAGGGAAGGGAGGGAGATAGAGAGAGAGAGAAAAATATCAATGTGCGGTTGCTGGGGGTTATGGCCTGCAACCCAGGCATGTGCCCTGACTGGGAATCGAACCTGCGACACTTTGGTTCGCAGCCCGCGCTCAATCCACTGAGCTACGCCAGCCAGGGCTATTGTTTTGCATTTTTAAACAGAAACTTAAGTATGTGTCAGGACCTGGGATTGAACCCTAAACATGTTGGTGCAGGGGATGATGCTCCAACCAACTGAACCACCAGGCCAGGGCTTGACTGAGTTTACACGTGATTTAAGGAGGAGAATAAAGGCAGCAGGAGGGAGACACGCCGTCTCAATCTGCCTGATTCTGCTTCCCGTCTGTCTCGTTCTGTCCTACTGATGTTGGCCGCTGGAGCCCTGGCTCTTCTTCCCTGCCCTCGATCCACGTTGTCCAACCAACTCCACAAACCCTCATCTCAGGCTCCGAGTCTCCGCCTGTTGGAGCTTCAGCTACAGTCTGTTAGGGCAGCTCCATACTCTTCCTGCTTTTCCACACCACCTTGTGGCTCCAGCCAGAACCCAGCCCCTGGACTGTCTCATCGCCTCTGTTAGATGTGGCCATCATGGTGTCCAGAACCTCAGACAGCCAGGTTTTGTACTGGGTGACATTGCTCCCCACTGACCTTTCCACTGCTCGGTGGGCGGCTGCATGTGGGATTGTCAGGGGCTCTGGGGGCGTCTGGTGTGAACAGCTCTGCCCAAAACAGGGAGAGCAAGGGTAATCAGATTCCCTACCTTGGGAATCTGAGCTGGGAAATGTAGCAAGAAAGAGAGAGCAGCAGTGAGGGTAGATGTTGAGGAGTTACGAAGCAGAGGGATAGAGCAGTGGTCACCAAACAGAGTGGTGATGGAGCAGAACTCTGAAGTAGGAAAATAATGCTTAGAATCAACATGGAAAAAAATCTTTCGAGAGTTTGATGAAAGCCACAAACTGCCCCTTTCCCAAACATTGCCACACTCACGACAGAGAAATACTATATTTGTATACAGCAATGATGGTTTGTAAGCATTAGGGGGAGTTCATGGACTCCTTGAGGCCCATCCGCGGACACCCCTGGGGTTCACAGAAGCCCGTTTATGAGCTTGAGGGGCACAAGGTAAAGAAGGCAGCTGGTTGTGGGAAGAGAGGCGAGAAGAGCAGAAGAAAGGTCCTAGAGCAGGGTTTCTCAACCTCGTCACTACGGGCTGTCTTGGGCTGGCTAGTCTTTTGCTGTGGGGATGTCCTGTGTGTTGTGGGATATTCGGCAGCATCCCTGGCCTCTACTCACTCGATACCAGGACCGACTTCTCAGTCGTGACAGTAAAACTCATCTCTAGAAAATGCCAAATGCCCCTGGGAGGCAAAATTGCCCCTGGTTCCGACCTACTGCCCTGCAAGGGGGGATTGATTCACGGGAAAGGTAGCATCCAGGTGAAGACTCAGCAACGTCAGCCACTGAGATAGATCCCTGGAATGGAACTTGGACCTGGTTTCCTGCCTTTGAGAGACACAGTTCTTATTAGACTCCTGTGTCTGCTTCTACCTTAGCTGGCTAGTTCAGACAACGCCCTTCTTTCCCGTGGTCCACAAACTCCCATGTGTGTCCTCATCACCTGGAAGGCTTGTTAAAACAGATCGCTAAACTACACCCCTTGAGCTGCTAATTCATAGGTGTCAGGTGGGGCCTGAATTATTACCTTTCTAATGAATTCCCAGGCGATACTGCTGCTGCTGGTCCAAGGTCGGCACTTTGAGGACCACTGACCTACAGCAGAAAACAATGCTGACCTAAAACCCTTTCTTAGCCCTGGCTGGCGTAGCTCAGTGGATTGAGCTCGGGCTGCGAACCAAAGTGTCGCAGGTTCGATTCCCAGTCAGGGCACATGCCTGGGTTGCAGGCCACGGCCCCCAGCAACCGCACACTGATGTTTCTCTCTCTCTCTCTCTCTCTCTCTCTCCCCCTTCCCTCTCTAAAAATAAATAAATAAAATCTTAAAAAAAAACCAAACCCTTTCTTGAGCTCTTCCAGCAGAGGCAGGTGGTGAAGGGAGACGGACTGATGAGAAAAAGAGACATCACATCCGTACGTATGAAGCAGCGGGTTCAGTGCCCTGTGATTTCTGAGGAAGGACGCCACCAGCAAACCTTACTGAGGGTGTGAGCGTAGTGCGAGGCACACTTAACACTGTTTTTTAATCCCCACAGAGACTCAGAGACAGTAATAGCTATTATTTCCCTTATTTTACTCATAACGAAAATGAGGCTTGGAGGTTAGCGACTGGTCTAAAGGCCACACGGGTTCTCAGGGACTGGGCTATCAGGTGAGCCCCACATCGGTTTAAATAACAAGTCTGAACCTTCCCCACTTTCCAAGACTTTTTACAAGCAACATAACCTTCTTTTTGTTATAGAAAATCTACACGGGATCTCAAAATAGAAAGCAGATGAGCGTATTTGAAAGGGGACGAGAAAGAGCGTGTGAGCGGTCCCCACCACTCGGCCTCCCGTCTGTACCTCGGGGCCCGTCTGGGTGCCGGGAGAGGCATCAGCACAGAGTCCGGGACCCCCAGAAATCCGGGGAGGAAACTGTCACCTTACACAATTCCGTCTTTCCATTAGTTCACAGACGTCTCCTTCCACGAGGATACCGTTATTGGATTATCGACGCATCTGAGTGCATACCCCAAAAGGCTATCCTCTGACTGCAAAGGGGCACTGAATCGCGAGATAGCAAAGCCAGGCGGTCGAACAGACTTGGGAACCATGGCTGCAGTAGGTCAGCTCCTTTACTAAAAGGACGCATTCCTCTTCAGGGGGAGCCACCAGGAGGAAACACTTTGAAATATGAAAGTGTGAAAATATTAAAGTGTAAAACCCATTTTTAGACTAACATAGCCATTCATACTTGCACACACACACACATTTAAGGAGAGTAAAGTTCTGAAAAAAAAAGTTGAAAAATTCAACCGCCTATTCTGGGCTGGGGTCTAGGACTGAACCCTCTGGCTTGGAGCTTAGACAGATTTGAAACTGTTCTGACAAAGATCATAAAAGCCAGAGATTAAAGAATTGCCTTTTAAAGGACATCACGGTGGTATCAGTTTTGCAAGATGCAGAGTTCGGGAGATGGGCTGCACAGCACCGAGAATGTACTCAATGTTACTGAACTGTATTCCCAGCATGGTTACCATGGTAAATTTTGAGTTATATGTATCTTACCACAGTTAAAAAAACAGAAGCTAATCATGGTAACTACAACATTCTCATTGAGTAAAGATGGGCAGCCAGAAAGTTCCTTATTTCATGATTTGATTTATTTGCCGTTTTGGTGGGAGAGGAGTGGAAGGAAGATTAGGAATTTATGGAAAACAAGATGCCTTAAAATGAATGCATATTTTGGTACTGTTAGTCATTTGCAGGGCATAAGTCAATGAGATTTAAAAAAATTATTTGCAAAAAACATCCTGTGTAGAGAAGCAAAAATATCTGTACACTCACTCTTATATCCTATTCTCAAAGACTTAAATCTCATTCTGTTTAGGATCTAATACAGCACCAGGTGGAAATAATTGTATGGTTCAGAGCAGGATCCTGGGTCATTCAGGAATTCTTAAGAGTGCACTGTTACCGATGGAGGTTACTTTATTTCAAAGCATCTGAGAAGCTATCCATTGTTTTACTTGGTACTATTATTCTATTTACTGCCAAAAAATCTTCCACTTATATCATGATATACTAAAAATTTAAAAGATGTATCCCAATTTCAAAGATAACAAAATGAGTATAAGAAGAATTCATGTTGAAATTGAAGATGTATGGTTGAAGAAGATGACCTATCATACTTAATTAATAAAGAAAGTTTGTCAAGTAGGAACGTAAAAATAAAGAGAAATTTCCCTGGAAGACCACAGACAGATGGAGGTACATATATCAAATGTTAAATGAAGCCAAAATAAAGACACAAAATGCTCATTATATTCTAACATTTATCACGCCATGGAATAATTTGCATTGGAGAGGTGTCTCAATGGATACGATGATTCAAAGACAGGTCTTGCTGAGACCAATAGGAAAATGGATATTACATATATTTTTTCCCTTGGTAGCCCATTAATTCTCCAAATAATTTCAGATATACTTGTATTGCATTTCAGAAGCACATGGAATGGAGAATAAACTGGAGCATTAGCACAAATGAAATAATGAAGTAGACACTGAAACATCATTTAAAAATGAATAAAGCAGAGAAAACAAAATCAGTATGAAAAATTGAATTGGTGAAAATTAAATGATAAACATTACATAAAACTTTTTAATAAAGAATAAGGATTATAAACTAATGTCACTGCATTAAATTAAATTAAAAATTAAAGAAATTAAAAAGGAATAAGGATTGTTCCATGAATTTTTGAGTTAATCTCAAGTTTAAAGTTACATTAAATTAACTTAAATGCTAAGCACTACGGTTACTCAAGATTTGAGTGAAAAGAAATAATACATTATTAGGTGCACTACAGGCTGGAAGGACCAGATGCAAGTCTTTATGTAAATGATTTCATCTGATTCTTTATACTTAAGGGTGGGGGTGGCTCCTTATTAGATCTATTCAATTGAATAAATGAAGAGAAAGGTCTTCTGAGCCTCTGTTATGCTTGAAGCTTTTCACTTCAGGCAATACTTATTTTTTAAGAAGTCTGTAGTAATCCTTTTGAATAGTTATAAAAGATTTGAACAATCTTCAAAGCCCATATCCATCTACCAGTTTTATAATCAACTGTACTGTGGCATTTAGGGTTAGACAGTCACTATTCATAGGAGTCATTCATTCCTGAGGAAACAGAATAGGTAATATCTTGAATGCCTCTTTGCCTGGTTTTCTCATCCTTGGAATATAATATGAATAATTCAACTCCTTTCAGAAAAAACCCCTGAAGACTGATTCTATATAAACGATGCTTTCCTGGGGACTGGAGAGAAAATATGCAAAATGTAGCCCTATTCTTGGTGAACTTAAGTATTGTTACATGGCGGGGGCAGCAGTGGGGTAAGAGCTGCATGCGGTGACTGTCAGGCCGAGCAGAAAAACACCCCATCAGCTGGGAGCTACCGCTAAGGTGTGCTGGCCAGCTTTTGCACTGAGTGGTCAGCGGTTATGCCAGACCTATTTGAAATACTTTGAATATTATATCTGAATAACCAAGTGATGCCATCTGCCTGTCCAATATCCCTTCTCCCTTTCTTACAAATATACCTCACACGGGCAACCACCCTGCGGCCTGTGGGCCGTACGCAGCCCAGGAGAGCTGTGAACGCGGCCAACACAAAGTCGTAAATTTACTTAAAACCTTTTATTTTATTTTATTTTTTGCTCATCAATTATTGTTAGTGATTGTGTATTTCATGCGTGGCCCAAGACAACTCTTCTTCCTCCGTGGTGGCCCAGAGATGCAGAAGGGTTGGACACCCCTGGTAGTGCATGGATGTACCCAACCCAGGAAAAGAGCATTTCTCAGCCTCCCTCTGGGGTGGCTGCATGATAGTTTTGACCAATGAGATTTGAGCGAATGGCACTAAGAACTTCCAGGAACGCTCTTTCAAAGACAGCCGAGCAGCTAGCCGTTGGCCTTTATGCTGCCCCTCCTTCTTGCCCAGGGCACAGGCTGGAGGCCGGAGAGGGCGCAGCTGCACTGGGAGCCCGGGTAACTCAGAGACAAGCCTGAAGGAGACCGGGGCCTGATGCTATTGTCCGGCTACTTCCCCAGCCACAGGCTGCCTAACACCGGCCTCTCTTACCCAAAACAAGGAACCCCCCTCATTTGCTGCACTTCCTTGTCAGTCAGATTGGGTGTGACACACAGTAGGATTCAATTCTAACGGATACGCCATCCTCGGGTTCAAAGCGGATTAATTCCACACGAAGCCATGGGGATTAGGAAAGTATTATGAAAAGGACAGGGTTTTGAAAGGTGGATAGAGGTGGGAGGAACAAGAAAAATCATTTTGTTCAATATCCTTATGAAGGTGAAAAGACTTAGGTTGAGCAAAATTCAGTGATTTGTCTAAAATCTCACAGCAGGTTCCTAGCAAAGTGAGGCTGGGTTCATTCTTTTGTTATCTTGAAGACAATAACATCCATGAAATGTTACAGGATATGTGTTCATTTGAATAGCATGTTTGGATATGTGTAGAAACCTATACACAGCAAAGTCTAACGATTCACCAAAATGCTGGTGATAAAACCAGACATCATTTCAAATCCTTAATTTCCCATCCTTTCCCTCCCTACATTCCAAGTCTGATCCATCTTCCCTCCTAAATCCGTCCTCCAGCGAGTCTTCCTGGACCACGCCCTCCACCCCACCTCCTGGCCAGGTGCCATGCGCTTGTTCATCCTCACGCCCCACACAGTGTCTATTCACTCTCTCCTTGCTGGTCCCTACCCCTGCTGCACCACGAGGACACGGATCCTGCCCACCCGTGGGACCCTTTGGCACATTGTGGCTACTCAATAACAATTCAAAGCCTATGCTCAGACTTGGAAACTAATGGCAATTCTCCATTGTTTTCATTGGGTGTGTCTATGTACAAGAGACTTTTGGAAACGTATACCCACCTGTGGGAAACCTCTTCAGAAGTTAAAGGCTTAAAACAAGCAAACAAGCAAACCAAAAAAACCCCCAAATCTAGAAATGCAGACATCCTGCATAGAGATGAGCACATACAGTTTATTGGATAGAGATGTTAGGAGTGAGCATCTCATATCTGCACTTTCTGGAATAGATTTTTCAGGTGAGTTTAAAGTTGTCGTACCGAGTCTACCTGGGATTTTAGAGGAAATCGTCGAGCGACCCAGGGAGCAGGTGCTGACGTTACACTGCACGCTCGTGAAATGGAGAGAAAATGAAGCATGCTATCGGCTCCGGAGTCTCATCCTGCAGCCAAAACAAGGGAGGGGGCTGCAGAATAATCTAATACGTCGAACAGTGAGCACATGTGAAGACTTAAAGAAACACTCTGGATTTCCAGTGTGGGCATGGTCATTCCTTAAAGCACCAATTGTGTACCCAATGCTTCTCAATGAAGCATGAGGGGAAATTACTTGGAAGCCTTCTTTATATCCTGAATGCCAAGCAAGGAATAACTGTAAAGTTTAGCTCCAAAGCAAGTTCTAAATTATTTGTGGCAAGACAAAGGTTTGTTCACCTGCGCACATCAGGCATAGACAGGCATTTTAAGCTGCGGGCTCTGCTATGGGACCAGAGTGGCACAATGTTCAATTACAAAGGCAGTTTAGGATGGCGTGTGCCACCCAGGCTTTCTGCTTTTGACCCCTGATGGCACCATTCAGTTGTGACATCGAGTGAGTTACTTAGATTCTCTGAGTCTCAATTTCCTCATCTGTCAGCCGAAGTGACTGATGACAGCACCCACTGAATAGCGCTGTTATGAGCATTGAGTTTAATGCAATTCACGTAAAGCGCTTAAAAAAGCGTGAGGAACATAGTTTCACCCCAATACCGACTGTTATCCCCGGGTATTGAATACATTTATTTTAGCAGAGTTTCTATACACTCTGGTTTTGACCTCGCAGGGTTAAGGATAACAGAATACAAAAGACCACAAATATAACAAATATTTGGATTGGTGATTTAGATCATGGGTTGGTAAACTTTTTCTGTAAAGAGCCAAATAGTAAATATTTTCAGTCCTGCAGGCAGGCAACACAGTCTTTGTTGCAGCCACAACACGCTGCTGCGGGCTGTGAAAACAACCACAGGCAACACGTGAAAGGACAGGCTGGGCTGTGTTCCCAAAACACTTTACCTATGAAAACAAGACAACGCTTTATTTACAGAAACAGACGGCGGGAGGGATCTCCCAGCCCCTGATTTAGATAACTACATACTCTTTCTGTCCAAAAGAGCTACCTTTTGGAAGCAATATGCAACTATTCTGTTTTCTGCCTGGAATTGTTTTTTCCCCTCTTCGATGTACATGATTTGCTGCATCTAATCCCCTTTTGCAAAGTACTCTTTTACACTCCTCCCTCCCACACGCTCCTGCACACCTATCATCTGTTTCCTTCACAGCATATGTTCTAATATCGGGTGTATGACAGTCCCCCCTTATCTGTGGTTCCACTTCTGTGGTTCCCTATGGCCCACAGGTCAACACGTCATCACAAGAAGGGTGAATGCAGTAGGATAAGATATTTTCACAGAGAGAAAGAAGCCACATTCATGTAACTTTTATTACAACATATTGTTATACTTGTCGTATTTTATTAGTTATTTTTAATCTCCTCCTATGCCTAATTTATAAATCAAACTTTGTCATAGGTATGTACACATAGGAAAAACAGGGTACATGAAGGGTTCAATACGGCCTGCGGTCTCGGGTATCTCCTGGGGATCTTGGAAATTATCTGCTGTGGATAAGGGGCACGACTACGTTCGTTTGTCTCTTCTGTTCCCGTTGCTCTGTCATCCGAATATAAACCAGGGGAGGTTGGAACCCTTGATTCCCAGCATCTGACAACAGTGACGGACTGATCCAAGGCAGCAGGTCAATACATTTTCATTAGAGGAATAAATGAAAGAAGTACTGACTGTCAAGGACTAGAATATTCTGACAGTTAAATACTCATAAATGAAGGGCTACTCTCAATAAGTACTCTTTCCAGCTTACTCATGTTCATTGTGATCAAAAGCTGTGTTCTAGACAAAAGCTGTGTTCTAGACAAAAGCTGTGTTCTAGACAGCTTTTGAGTTGCCTTACGCATTTTTAATCCATTTCTGTTTAAGAAATCCAGTCTCTGCTCTTTGTCTTTATATGATGCCATAGATTTTAAAAAGTTTGAAAAGAAATAAAAAACAACCCTTAAATCAGATGCTTCCATCTTTCCCATTGTTCTTTTTATGTTTGAGATTTAGTAGAGTGCCAGGCACACAGTAGGGACTTAATATGTCCTTGAAAAACCAGCAAACGAGTGAGTCTTCGAGGCGTTATTCCCCAGGGGGAGTGTGAGCAGAAGGGGCCGAGAACACAGGTCAGAGCAGAGGAGGACGCGTCGTGTACGTGTTGTGTGGGCACCAGAAAGTGAGAACAGGAGGAATGTAAAATCAAATTTTAAGGTAATTTTGCTTTGATTTTTGCAACATTTATCAAAGACAGTTCCAGGAATAAAAAAAAAAAAGCAACGGGAACACGGTGTCTCTCAAATTACCATATGCATATTATTTACCAGCGCAGTGAGACCATAACGAATATGTTAGGAGAGGGGTGCTCATCCCCTCTGTGTTCGTGGTAAGATGCTGGCCCTGTCAGATCACCCGGGAGTGGATAGTACGAGTGGTGGAAAGCTAGTTCTCACATGGGCCTGCGCCAGCAGTACAGCAAACTGGTTTCATAAACGTTACGCTGGTCACAGAGCACAGACTCTCTCTGACTGCAGAGAGGAACTGACCTGTTTTTTTCTGACACCTATTGCTGGGGCATCCAGTTACCCTGAGAGTGATTTAATGAAAAAACAAAGACGAGAAAGGAAACGTTGCTTTTCAGGGCTTGCCACTTGGATAGAATCATGGGAAGGAAACTGGACCTAGTGTAGATGGACTGTCCTCCTCCTGATTAAGGGAAGGAGCTGCCACTCCACAAGGCTCTCCGAACCTCAGGGCTGGATAAATCTGGAGGTCGCCCATTCCTATGAACTGCACCTTGTAGGAGCTTTTTGGTGAAACACCACGTATTCAAGGGTTTTTGGTTTTTTTTTTAAACATTCCTTGGGCATATCTTCTTTAGAGCAGTGTCTACATGAATCCTTAGCCTATTTTGAATGGAATTATTAATGTTCTTGTGTTTTTTTTTATTATTGAGTTGTAGGAGTTCCTTCTAAATGTTGGATGTTAACCCCTTGTTAGATATATACTTTGCAAATATTTTTTCCCATTCTATAGGTTGCTCTTTCATTCTTTTAATTGTTTCCTCTTTGCTGGGCAGATGTTTTTATTTTGACGCAGTCCCATTTGTTTAGTTTTGCTTTTGTTTGGGCTTTGGGCATCACGTTCATGAGATGTCATGAAGCATCTTCCCTATGTGTTCTAACATGTGAGTCTTTAATCCATTTTGAGTTGATTTTTGTGAATGCTGTAGATTAAGGATCTAATTTCATTCTTTTGCATGTTGATACTCATTTTTCCCTATATCCTTTGCTGAAGAGACTATCCTTCACTCATGGTGTATTCTTGGTTCATTTTTCCGAATTTAATTGACCATATACGTGTGGGTTTATACCTTGACTCTCTTTAGCTCCACTGGTCTATGTGTTCGTGTTTACTGTAGCTTTGTAACATATTTTGAAATCAGGAGGCCCCTAGCTCTGTTCTTTTTGCTCAAGATTGATTTAACTATTCATAATCTTTTGTGGCTCCATATGAATTATAGATTCTTCTTTTTTCTTTTGCAAAAAATGCCAGCCTTCCAACTCATGAGCATGAAATACCTTTCCATGCCTTTGTGAGCTCTTTCATTTCTTTCACCAGTGTTCTGTAGTTTCCAGTATACAAGGCTTTCATATTTCAAGTTTTTTCCTATTGCATTCTTTTTGGTGCTATTTTAGAAGTCCAATGCGCTATCCATTGCGAGCCTTTTTGGTGCTATTTTAAATAAAACTGTTTCCCTAATTTTCTTTTCAGATAGTTTGTGTCGTGTATAGAAATATAATTAATTTTTGTAGGCTTATTTTGTATCTTGTAACTGTACTGAATTGATTTATTAGTTCTAACAGTGTTTTTGTGGAGTATTTAAGGGTTTTTAAAATACCATGTTGTCTGTAAGCAGGGACAAATTTATTTCTTCCTTTCCAATCTGAATGCCTGTTATCACTTTTCTTGCCTAATTTCTATGGATAAGACTTTTTAGCACCGCGTGGAATAGAAGAGGGGTGAGTGGGCACCCTTTCCTGTGTGCTATAACCTTAGACTGAAAGCCATCAGTTTTTCACCTTTTCATGCTGTTGGCTGTGAGACTTTCATACAATGTCTTTATTATGTTGCGCTACTTTTCTTCTGTTTCAAGTTGGTTAAGAATATTTACCATGAAGAGGTGTTAAATTTTGTCAAATATTTTCTGCATTTATTGAGACAATCGTGATTGTTTTATCCTTTCCTGTTAATGTGGTGTGTTACATTTTATATGTTGGACCGTCTGTGTGACCCAGCAGTAGGTCTAGTTGGACTTACTCTTTTTATGTGCTGCTGGATGTGGCTTGCTAGCATTTCATTGAGGAGTTTTACATCTGTATTCATCAGACATATTGGCCTGCAGGTTTTTTTGTGGTATCTTGGCTGGCCTCACAAAATTGGTTTGGAAGTGTTCCCATCCTTTTAAAAAGAATTGGCATTACTTCTTTTTTAAATGCTTGGTAGAATTCAACTGTGAAGCCATCTGGTTCTGGGCTTTTCTTTTTTTTTAATTGGGAAGCTTTTAATTACTGATTCAATTGCCATAATAGGTATAGGTGTGTTTACACTTGCTATTTCTTCATGATTTATTACCGGGAGGTTGTCTGTTTTTAGGAATTTATCTATTTCTTCTAGGGTATTCAGTTTGTTGGTATATAAGTTTCATAACAGTTTCTAATGATCCTTTTTATTTCTGTGGTATCAGTTAAATGTCTTTCATTTCCGATTTTATTTGCATTCTTCCTTTTTTCTAAATTTGTTTAGGTTTTTAACATTTTTATGTTCTAAAAACCAACTCTTAGCTCCAGGGATTCTTAAATTGCTTTTCTATTTTTGATTTTATTTATTTCCACTGTAACCTTTATTATTTTCTCCTTCCTGCTAAGGTGGGCTTAATTTGTTCTCCCTTTTCTAGATCCTTGAAGCGTAAGGTTAGGTTGTTCATTTAAAGTTTCTTCTTTTTGAATGTAGGCATTTATTGCAAAAACTTCATTCCTACCACATATTCGTTACTTACAAGGACTTTCAAATCCCCAAAGTGAGCTCATGTCCTTACAACCTGCATACAATGAAAGCCTTGACATGCCAGGTGAGCCTTTCATTGCTCTTAGCCTCTTCTGGGCCACAGTGACATAATAAATATGAGCTTTTTAAAAGTTTCTACCTTATTAGATTCAGACTTACTCATGTCTGTTTCATCAACATAAGACAAAAAACATTAGTGAACATTTAGTTTCACGGTCTTTGTGATGTTGTTGAAAACAGTTATTTTCTTCTGAACACCCATGTCCTTGCAATGTGCACATTGTTTTACTACGTGGGAGGAAAAACCTTTACTTCCCAAAGTCATTTCAATTCTGAAAGCACATGCGGTCATATTCAATGCCTAGTGCAGTCAACTCATCATTAAGGGAGCTAGAGAGCCCAGCCACTGTTGGGGAGAATTTTGTACCCAAGCTCATGGGCTATGAGTCAGTTATAAATGCCTTTGAAATCTGGTTGACTCTTCCCATGGTTGAGTAAAATGTTCATCAGCGAAAGAAAACAATTAAAATGGAGAAGGAAACAGGAGCTGCCCTGGGCTGGCTACTTCATCCTTCACTTTTCCCTACTCTAACTGGTCCCGAGTACTGCACATGTTGACCAAACATCTCATGATAATATTAATCAAGAAGGCGGAGTCTGGAGGAGGAGAAGTCATGCACGAGTCAGCATGCTCAGTCAGCATTAGGGGGGACGGGTTCCATACTGAAATATTTTCAAAATAAGGCCAGTGTACATAGTATCCCAACACTGCTGAGTGAAGAGAGGTTTTCCTATCAGTGAATTAGGTGCTACTAATAGCTTTAGACGTGACTGGTCACAATAGCCTGCATACAGTTCTCTGAAGCTGAGAACCTCCACGGATCACTCATCATGATCTTTCGATCTGGAAAGACAGAATTCTTACAAAGCTAGACTTGCTCAGTCACTGCCAGAGTCCCGTTCGGTAAACCAACCTACCAGTCAGAGTAGGCTTTCGACATGCCATATTCAGTACCAGCTGTTTAGAAGGGACCATGCTAGCCACCGGGGTGAACGATAAATAGAGAAATAAATATGGTGCTTGCCCTCCAGGCATCTACAGTGTAGTGGGAGACAGACAGGCAAACAAATCAATTACAACATGGGCTTGCGTGTTTTTGAATATAGTGATTTTCTTCATACCATATGTGCACAATGTTTACTATACCACAGATTGCATTCCTCCCATAGAAGCCTTCACATTTCCAAGAGGGGGCACATTTGAACACAGCCCTTTTTGAGACACTGTTGTACTAGTATATGCATGGCAACTTGATTTGCGAGTTGAGGGCCGGGGCATACTTCGACGTCTGCCGCATTAGCGATCCATCGTTATAACTCTCCCGGAGAATGCAAAGTCAGGCGCACCTGCTGCCAGTGGTTTAAAAGTGCGGGAATTTAATTCCTCTCTGCAGGAGAAGCCTCCCCCAGGCTTTGTGGGATGAGAGGCACCCCAGTGTTCCCCTAACAGAAGCGCTTCTGTCGGAGCACCTGTGTAATTAGCCAGAGCATTTTATTTTACTAGCAAATCCAGCTTATGCACTTATTTAGTCTACCTAACCCTTTCTGAAGCAATATTCCTTCTACTCTTTTGGAAAGGAGTTGGAAAAGAAGAAGGCAAATGGGAGTGGAGCTATCCAACTGACCGGGGACAGAGCAGAATCGCCAATCATCTCACTTCACGGGCATGCGCGCGTGCACGCGCGCGCGCACACACACGCCCCACCCCTATCCCGGACTCTGGAGGACCCGGGCTGGGGTGGACCCTGGCGAGAACAGTGGGAGGCTGAAGCGAGCTCCCGCCGCTCCTTCCAGCACTACTCCATCTGCGAGGCCATTGTCAGTCAGTCCCTTCCGTGCCACCACGGGCCACTGGTTCCTCGAATAGTTTTCTGTTTCACAATTTCTTACATGAACCCAGCTAGAAAGTACAGCAAAGCATTAATGCAGTCTTGCTGGGAAGACAGCCACAGCCGGGAAAATGAGTGCTCGGGTTTGTGACTGCTCTCTCCGAGAGGACCCACTGTTCTGCCCCAGGTAAACACGCGGCGGCTCAACTTTCTGGGAGATTTGTGGTTTGCTCTATAGCACTGCCTCTCATTTCTGGAAGCATGAACGTCCTGTTCAGGTTCGTAGGAGTCTGCTCTCATTCCCGTTTCAGGAATTATTAAGCCACAATTTTAAAAAGCAGAGTTCTTTCCTATGTTGCAATGAAATGCAGAGACAGTTCAACCATTTTCCACTCAAAGCAGATGCGGACAATCAGAGGATTTATGTCTTGGGAAGGAGAGTTGAACGGAGGCTCAGGGGTAATGGGACTCATGAGAGCTAAACGCCATGACTGTATGATGTACTCAGGGTAAGCTGAGACAAATGCTTTTGTGAAAATCGGGGTAAAAAAAAAAGGATTAATTGCAAATCCGTAGAGGCAGACAAAACAACCACAATTTAGAAGAATCAGAGTATAGAGAAAATTTAAAGCACTATGGAACTTCCTGAAAAGGAAATTTATCCATGTATTTATTCATATGTGACAAGTATTTTTCAATGCTCAAAACAGAACAATGAAAAGTAGCATAAAAGAAAAACAACAAATTAACAAAAAGATTTGTCAAATATATACAGTGCTTCCTATGAAACTGCCTGGATAGCAAGATTATCCCAGACAGGACATGTCAATGAATTTACATTATGGTAGCACTGGAAGAAAATGCTTTTTAAAACCTTATGTGAAAAAATATGTAAAATATATTTATGTTTACAGTACAGATAGGGAAACAATGTAGAATTAAACATAAGTTTAACTTTTCCACTCATTTTTCAAGGAATGAACTTGGAAAGGTATTTTGGTTAATTCCTCTCAGTATGTAGAACTAGATTAAGTTGCATAATTTTACAAACTGCTTTCTTAATATTTCAAGCTATCTTTTCCTTAATAACAGTTATTTTGACCTTCATTATCTGGAAAATTGTTTCAACCTCAACTTCACTTGTGTAATCAGTCTTGAGATGTGGATCAATTACCCCATACATACCAATAACGTTCCAACCACTCAATTGGGGTGGAACTTTCGGGGTATGGGTTTTCGAGGATTAGTGGTACTTTTTGTGACGCCAACAGAGGGAGCGGAAGTCTTGGCTCCCAGCCTCGCTGGAGAAAAAAGGCGCAGTGTTCTGTGGGGTCGAGAGCCAATGCTCACCGCAAAATGCCCCTGTGAGCCCAGGAGGGTCAAGGATGGGAGAGGGTGGGCTTTGAGTTTGGACAGATCTGGAGTGGAATTCCAGCTTCACTGATGACTGGTCACGTGAACTGGGAGAAGCTTTAGCCTTTAGGGCATTTGGCTTTTTCATTTGGAAGAGAAGAGTAGCCACACTTACCAGAGAGGGCTGGGGTGAGAACTAAGGCACTGCAGGTGAGCACAGCGCAGGCAGCGCACGCCCAGTGCGCCCTAGTGCCTCCTTCTCTCGGAGGAGGGAGAGGCCTTCGAAGCCATTTAGTTTAAACCTTGACTTTTAAAGTTTTGTTTTATTTAGCTTTTAAAAGAGACAAGTTTTATTTTATTTAGCTCTTAAATTATTTTATTGTCGTTCAATATTTTTTAATTAACATTTAACAAATTGGACATTGTCAACAGGGGAATGCCTAGTTCCACATTTAAAAATGCTATTATTTGTATTTAAGGTTGGAGAAGAAAGAAATTATAGGTAGCATGCATGTTTGGGGACTTCAAAAATACACATAGATGTAGAATTTTAAAGATGCAAGACATACACATAAAAGTATATATATATATACAGAGTTTTTTTTTAAAGAAACTTTGAGGACTGCTAAGACTTTAAAAGTTTAAGAAGAATGCAAGAAGAGGATCTTAAAAAGTACAGCTTTGGGTAGTAAAGAGTGTTCTGGATTCCGAAGCACCAAAAGAAACGAAGCTGGTGTTCTTTGCCTACCATGACGTAACCAAAATTCTTGGAATTCAAAGTGCTGAGCTGTTAGTAGCATTCCCTTCAGCACAATCACCGTCCACTTTAATTTATATCTGACTGAGCTTGAAAGAACAGAGATTTCATTGGAAGACAAAGTTACTGTCAGAATACCTGCTGTCAGTTGTGCCTGTACCTGTTTTGTTAATATCTGTTTATTCCTTTTAAATGCAGCATGCTACACCTGAGGGCTAACTGGTCAACTAAGTTTGTGAGATCTAAGGAAGCTTTGTAGTTTTTGCAAATTAACACCTATGACAACAATCTTCCAGATAACCAGTTTTTACCCAGCACACACGAGACATGGGGATAGACTACCAGACAACAAGTTTCTTACACAATTTCTGACAAGGGTCCGTGTATTTGTGAGTGTACTTCAAAAGTTAGGAGTCTCCTCTGTCAGCGTTAGCAATCCTGACTTATAATTTTGCCATCTACACATTAATTTAAACACATCTTGAAGATTTTTAAAAAGTTTTACTGTGTACCTCCAATGATTTCCTACATTTGCCTTGAAATGAGAACCTCTCCCAAGTGCTCCATAATTCAGAAACTGCAGTGGAAGATTCCACAGTATAATTTGGTGCCTGGAGAAACCAAGGGTAAGGTTCATTTGCTACCTAATCCAAGTCATCCAGGAGGGCAGCTACCCAGCCAAAACACAGTCTCCGGGCTTCCGTCTGCCATAGAGCTCACTTCTTCCTCTTCGTTCTTTCTCACCAGGGAGTGAGGTTGTTCTATGGTTTTCCATTAGAAAACATACTTTTCTAACAGGGGACCAAAAACAAAGCCGGCTCCAGACAGAGCTCCTGCTGGTTTTTGTTGAAATGTATCTGTGAGCTCTGTGTTTGGAAAATAGGAGCCCTCTGGCCAGACTATCAACTGTTTGCAGCCCTGATATCTACATTTCCTTTAAAACAACAACAGATGAAATCATGCCGTCACACGAACGATGCGTGATAATGCTGGACTGGATTAAAGCCATTTAATACATCACGGAGTTTATTGTTATGACAGCGTCCGATGAATAGTCACCATCTGTAGTTTCTGGAAATATAGCTGCTTTCTCGATAGTCTGTCTTGAAACTAAGGCCTTCAAAAGAGAAGACAGATGATGGATATTGAAATAAAAAATGGTTTTGACTGACAGTAGTGTATGAAAGTGATAAAATCAATGACCATGGGAAGTAAGGATAGAAAATAGTCTTCCTTCTTATGCTTTAGAGAGAATGTGGCAGTAAAATCTGAGAAAGACATTCCCCCACTCCCCCACAGGAGCCAATGACAAAGCACTTATTTCAGTTGGTTTTCTGGAGTAAAATGATATATGCCTTGTGCAGGCAGCTGAATTCCCTTCAGGAACAAGCTACTGAGGTGCTGTCCATAGTAGGCATCTAAAACATTTGCTGGATGGATGAGGGATGAATGAACTGATTTGACAAAGTATGAAAATCAGCCCTGAGGGCAATCACAGGGTCCCACCACTCAAGCAGCAGCTCTGAGGCTGGGAAACACTACTGCCAGGTGCCAACATTCCCAGATCTCTTTTCTCCCTGGGCACACAGGCAGGCCACGCTTGCTTGCTCCACTGAATTTAGGCATAGCTACGTGAGCTGTGAAATGTGAGTAGAAGCGACTTAGGTCCCTTCCAGGCGGTGATATCTAAGACTGGGTGTGTGATCCTTACGCTGTACCTCCCTGTAGCCATGGGTGTGGGAATGGGAGTTGATACAAAGAAACTGCAAGATGGAAGCACCAGCTTGCATTGGGAGGCCAGCAGGAGGACATCTGCTCTGGAGAATTGCCCGGATCCACAGCAGACTTTGTATGAGCAAGAAAGCAACCCTCATTGTTGAAAGCCAATGTGTGGTAGAGGGTGTATTCGAAAGATGAGCCTGCTGGTCCACACTATGTCCCATCAGACATGCTCTTCTTCAGTGGGAATTCTCCACACTCTGAGTGAGGGGCCTCTGTGCACTCTCCCCTTGGATCTGGGGGGCAGGGGTGACTGCTGACACAAGGTCAGGAAAAGCCAGGAGGCTCCTCTGTGAGCATCACTCTCTTAGCACGCTTGCTCTCTGCTTGCTCCTTCGCAGAGTCCAGCCAGCACAGAGCCTGAGCTGTGCAGAAAGTTCACATGCCGGTTCCATTGTCAAAAGCCCAGCTGGTCGAAGTCATCCCAGCCAGGCACCAAACATGTGCATGAAGAAGCTTCCAGATGATTTCAACCCCCAAGCCATTAGAGGACTCCCAGCTGAGACCCCTGACATCACACAGTATAGGAGACCATTCTGCGTGGCGTGGGACCAGCTCCCACTCAGAAAGGCCAGTGGAAAGCAAGGTCCAGTACACAGGACCCACGCCCACAGATAGGTTCTCCTGTGAGGAGTCAGGCCTGCATTGTACCTAGGCAGCTTTGAGACTTGCTTTTTGCTAAAACTCCCTCACCCTGAATTGAGGCAGCAAAGGTTTACTGCAAGGTTACTTTAAAGGTTTTCTTTAGATTAAAGTGACTTCCTAAAATCTATGTTAAACCTTCCAAGGAGGAGTGTAAACAGTTCAGACACTTTTCCCTTTATATTTGCAAATATCCTCCTTTGTTGATGTGATTAGCAACATCTTCTCCTTTATTTTCTGTAAAAGGTAACCACCTAAAGTGAACCTGTGCTTAGTACATGAGGACCATTCTCAAGGTAATGTGCCCAGAAAAGCAATAAAAGCTTGTCAAGGCAAGGGTCAGCATGCTCTCCCCTTGAGAGAGTGGCCGTGCCGTCCCTTTTCGTTTTCCTCCACAGGACTCGGTAGTCTGTGTGAATTTGTCTTGTCTCATCCACAGTGCCGCGGACACTGCTGGTCGGTGTCCGTATCAACATAGCAGGAACATCACCACTGTGCTGCATCTGATTTTCTGACTCACAGAATGTGTGAGCATAACAAAGATGAAAAAAAAGTCATATTTTCCGTTTTTGGTAAAAGCACCCCTACCTGGTACCCACATTCTGGGAAGTTAAATAGACTTCATCTGTGTGGTCCATTCTCCTTAACTGTAACCCACACCCCAGGACCTCATTCACTTATGCAAAGTCTATCACACTGACTTTACTGGGGCACAGCAACTTGTATTGTTTCCCCCAGGCAAGATTTATTCTGAACATAGCTACATCCTTCTGTGCCTCAAGGAAACAAATGGTGCGTTTAACCATATTTACACATGATAAAATGTTATGAAGAAAACTGGGAAGTTCATATTGTGGATGATTGGTTGATATTTCAGAAATAGCTGGCATCTAAGCCATTACTCTGTTTGGTCAAAGTTTCAGATACTGCCATGTAAGCTAAGAGACTTAAGTAAATATTTCTTCTCCTCCTCAAATTATTAGCAAAAAAAAAAAGCATTTTAACAAAATCTCTAGGACTCACATCACATTATATATAGAAGCATGGATACCAGGAATAAAAAAGCACTGAAGAAAACCACCAATATTGCACAAAGCAATAATACTGATTAATTAGCTTAATTTTAAGGTGCCACAGCTCTAGGGACAAATGGACACCACGAATGGCAAGCATTATCTAAGGAAGGTCTAGTTCACAGCTTCTTAATTAAACTGTGGAGGCTAATTTTCATTTTCATAATGTGTTGGAATATATGTGTCCTAGAGAAAATATAGAATGTATACTACTAGCTTGCAGAGTGGGCAAAATGTGTATTTCAACAGAGAAGCAAACGAATCCAGAATAAGGAACCAACGACACACTGCAGTCAGTGACATAAAGGATCATTTCGTGACATTCTTGCCTCCCTCGTGGCAATGGGACAGACGGAGTGGACGGACAGATGTCTGTAAGGCCCACGGTCTGGGGCCGCGAGCACACGTGCTAAGTGTCACCCCACTGACCGGAGGCAGCTGCAGTGCTCAAAGGCACACATGGGACTTGGCATTGGCAAGACCTGGAACGGAATCACAGCTCCTCTGTTCACTTGCTGTTTGACCTTTGAAAAAATAACTTTTCCAGGTCTCAGTTTCCTTTAATATGGGCGTAATGAAACCTGTTACTTTGAGGAGGGGAAAGCACCTGTGTAAAATGCTCGGTACGGAGCGAACACTTATTAAACAGTGCTTACCCTTATCACACTTTAACGGGAAAGGTAGCAGCAGTCTCTCCAACACGAAGCTACACACGTTAACCCTTGGATTACAAAGTCCAGCCTCCGACTTCTTCTTGGTCACTTGCTGAGAGAGCTGCAGTTTGGATTTAGGCAGAAGCTGTAGCTTGTCCTCTCACCTGACTGTTCATTTTGCCGCTGAGGTCAACGCCTCTCTCAGCAGATAGGGAAGGACCAGCCCCAGATCTGCCTGTGCTGGCCTGTGGGCAGACACTTTAGACCTCCGTGTCCGAAGCCTTATTCTACACAAAAGCCACACGAAAAACTGACCAGGAAACTGTAATCCCCTGCTGGGCTTTTGTCAATGACACTGAAATGAGTGTTATTATATAACAAGCGAATGGCTGGAGGAAGTGATTTGCAAGCCAATTACTCACAACACACAGCCCGTGTTGCATTCTAAGAAATTCTTTGATTTGCGCAGGGTGGGTCGCTGCTTTCATGATTATCTTTTCTCCTCCCATTTCTTCCTTATATCTCTGCCAGCTGCTCCCCTAATCCTCCTGCTTTATTACACACACACACACACACACACACACACACTCTATTATTTTGCAGGGCTGCGGGAGCCAGCTGCCTCGTCCTCGTGTAGCCCTCTGTACCCAAGTAGGACGGTTGGGTCTGTTTGGGCAGGTTTGAAACAATATCCAAATGCCAGGCTGCTTTGCAGCGAAGCCTGTTGGCGATGAGGTTCCTTGCCTCCAGAGAGCGCCCTGCTGACCAGTGTCAAAATCAGTCCTGCAAACTTACAATTCCTTTAAGTGGTTTTGATGATGATGTTCTCAGGTCCCAAAGGATCTGTTGACACTTTCCCGTAAGAGCAGCGCACCAAAATGGGTTCTAAAGTTTAAAACGAAATACAGTATTTGTGAGTATATTTCCTACTCTAAATGGAAAGGGCAGTTCCCAGGCAGAAGGCTCATGGAACTACAGATCGGTTCAGCCGGAAGACCCTTGAAGAGAAGGAGTCCAGCTCCCTGGTCTGTGCATGAGGACGCAGGGCGCCTGGGAGCTGGCCCTGGCAGCTCAAGCACCTCACGCTGCAGCAACTCCTGCAAGCCCTGAAAACAGCGTCTCGACCAGTTTAGTGCTTCTGAGGGGCGTCCAACCTGTCGCCCGGCTGTGAATGCGGCCCAACACAAAATCGTAAATTTACTTAAAACATTACGAGATTTTTTTGTGTGTGATTACGTGTTGCAGTGTGTTTAATGTGTGGCCCAAGACAACTCTTCTCCTTCCAGTGTGGCCCAGAGACGGCAAAAGGTTGGACACCCCCAGATACTTCACGACACATTTTTAACTTGATAGCTATTTAGTCTCACACTATCCTTCTGGCATTTTAATCATTATTTGTGTGTTTGCTTACTTTCTACCATCATCACAAAGGATGTGAGGCCATGTCTTTCCAACATGAAGAAAACATTACTACCAGCAGAAGCGCTGGTTTTTCGAGCTGTTTGCTCAACAGCAGTGATGGATTTCCACTCTCTTGTTGGGTTCACGTAATCAGTTCAACTGGTTCGTGAAGCTGAGGCGAGGCCCATGGCTGAGAAGCTCAGTGACACCTCTGTGAACACACACACACACACACACACACACACACGAGAGCGCGTCGTTAATTTCCGAGTATGACCAGGTGAGCTAACTGGTTTCGCCTCCTATAAACCACAACTTCAAAAATATCATGATCCATTCATAGCAAGGAAGAACAATGAACAAGAGTATAAACTATAACATGCATAAGACCAAATATGTGTTTAGGTAAACCGCTGAGATGGAGGCCGTTAGTAGTTAATAACACCCGAGGTTTGGAGACCACTTGAGCGTTGACGAGGTGGGCAGCCACTGCCCCCATTTTCAAGGTGTGGGATCTGAGGCTTATAAAGATGAAAGGACTTGCTGGAGGTCCCCAAACTAAAAAGGGCCACTCCCAGGACTTGAAGTCAGGTCCAGTGGCTCATTCCACCAAACCAAAGTAATCCGAGGTGCTGACCTTTCGAGTACAGGCACCGTGACCTAGCTACACGGATGCTTCTAAGTTATTAGTGAGATGAAGTGCAAACAAAAGATGATTCATGACTTTGAAGACCTTTCTTTCCAGCTGTAAAAATTAGTATACTGAAAGGTACAGATATACCCACAGTTTACACACGAGGCTTTCCTAGACCATCTTCGTTTTTATCTAGAAATCTGCTATTTTTAACCACACTTTTCTTCTAAAGCCCAAGTTAGATCCTTTTATGTCTCTATTCAAAACTGGCCAATGGCTTCCCATCTTACTCAAAGTCAGTCAAAGTTACTCTAATGCCCTACAAGGCTCTTCATGACCCTGATCTTCAGGCACCTGGGAAATCACCCCTACCGTTCAGCATCAGCCCCACTGGTGCCACCCCAGCCACTCCGGTCCCCTGGGTGCTTCTGGGACCTGTCAGGTCTGTTCCCACTCCAGGGCTCTGCACCCGTTCTGCGGCCTGCGGCACGGTCCCCTCAAACACCCTCCTCGGACCGCTCTCTCAGCGTCTTTGGATCTTTGCTAGTAATTACCATGTTGGGGAGTTCTTCTGCAGTCCTGCCCTTTGACTAAGGCAAGAAGGGCCACTGTCCTGGGTCTCCCACCTTAGAGGTCCCTGCTCCCATCCATCCCTCTCCGATGGGGCGAATACGCAGGGTGAAGCTGAGGTGCCTCAGAGCCCACACCCCTCTCCACACTGTTACACAACATCCTGAGCACCCACAGCCCCTGGCCCCAGTGGCCCTGGGCCCACTCTGAGACAGAGCTGCCAGCGGCACATTCCTAGTCCTCTGAAGGCCAAGAAGCAGAGTGGTGATTATGGGCCGTGTGGATGGAACTCGGACGTGCAGGCTACAGCGTCCACATGCGTGTGCTGGAGAGCCCTGGTGGTTCAGGACCTTGCTGGAGGCCGGGAGAGAACAAGTGGGCGGGACATCGGCTGGATGCTCACTGGTCCCTTTCTAGCGCAGGATGCTGAGGGCTCGGATGGTGTCAAATTTGAGTACGGCCTTCTAAAGATGCAACGAAGGTTTATTGTCGAGGTGGGAGGACGGTCCATATGCAGTGTCACAGTTTAGCAAATACAGGGGCCGGCAGCAGTGATGCCTGCTTGAGTGTGGTTGGTAGGGTAACAAAATGGGTGTGATAATTTGTAGTTTTAATATGAACATTTCACCTAAGAAGTCATTTGGTGTGCTTGCTTGTGATACTGTTATATTACAGAATCACATGCTTATGATTATGTAATAAAAGGTTTTGTAGTAAAAAGGGGGTATTATTCATGCTGGACCCTGATTTAGACATAGAGCAGGCAGTCCTTCATGTGTACTCTCCCAGCAAGCCCTGCAGACACGAGGGGTGTGTCTGGCCCATGGCCACTCTGTAATTGCTTCTCTTCCCATGGACCCTCCATATCACCCTTTTTTTCTTTATCTCCTTAGCACTTACCACCATCTGGCATAGTACTGGTTTAGTTTATCTCCTGCATGGAGAGTTGAAGCTCTATCAAGGGCACGATTGATTCTCTGTTCTGCTCATTGAGATTTCCCTGGCACCATATACAGCCCTTAGCACATGGCAGACACTCAATAAACATTTGTTGAATGAACAAAAGGTTGATGGCCGTCCTCTAATGAGTACCTACCACTTTGTACGTGTTACATTATTTAAGTCGAACTAACCTTACGAGTCTATTATTTCCATTTTGTAGAGCAGTCTCAGAGGGTTGAAGTAACTTCCCTGAGGCCCCACAACTTCCAAGTAGGAGAACTAGAATTTGACCACAGATTTCTCCACCCCCAAACCTGTATTCTCTCTACCATGTTGCTTTTGGACAGGCAAAGATCCAAATATTAAGTTTAGAAAACTTACAGTACAAGGATTTCTATTCCACTTGCCTGGCTGGGTGACTCTCTCTGTTAAGCTCAAGAGAGCACTGAATTGACTAGAGAACATGAAGGATGGTAAATTATTTCTTTCAGCATTTGGAATTTATTCACTTGCTTTGTTTAGCCTGGTAGGAATAGCGATACAATGCATATTAATTGGAAAAATTAATATAAACCTAAACAGCCTGCACTCTGGAAGAGAGGCAAAAATCGAGGGGAAATGCAACTTTGCTGGCTGGCGGTTATCTAATTTTGGGTTTACTCATATTGTTTCTGTTTGGCTTGGACTATGAACACTTCATCCTTCGCATGTCATGTGGACTGTGAGATGAGATATCGTGAAAGAATTACAGATGTCCAGATGCGGCTGCTTCTCCACAAAGCTTCCTCAAGTCTTGTGACTGCTCTCTTTTTCCCAAGATGTTTCATTACCTCCCAAATCTGGGTCATAATTCAAGGCCAACTCATGTTCCGAGAACTAGTCCAAGGAATGTCCTGTCTGAGGGCCCTGTCCCTGAATACGTCAACACCAAGCTGCCTCTCTTCTAGGGATTGTCCTCTGAATTTTTTATTTCAATTACAGTTTGCATCCAATACTATTCTGTTCTGATTTCAGATGTACAGCGAAGTGGTTAGAAAATCATGTACTTGCTGGAGGGGTCCCCCCACTGCTTCAAGTACCCACCTGGCCCCATGTCTACTTATCTCCAGGTCTGTGACTCTATTCCCCATTCCGTAACCTACATCTCCGTGGCTGTTCTGCAACTACCAATTCGTACTGCTTGATCCCTTCACCTTTGTCACCCAGGCCCCCCGACCCCCTTCCCCCAGGACAGCTGTCAGTCAGTTCTCTGTTGCAGATTGTCCTTTAAAGCTTTTGGCTTGAATCACAGCCCTCTGGGCTAAACTTTGGAAGCTGTAAATATCTGGATTTAAGAGAGAGCTCATTTTATTTCAGGACCTGTCAAGTCTTCTGTGCCAGATTTTACTCCCCCGTAGGGAGATATCAACCTTCCCTGCCACTTTTTTTTCTTAAACTTTGGCCTTCCTACTTGAGTTCCAGGAATAACATCCATTCATTCGACAAATATGTATTGAGAGACTGCTACGTGCTCTGCCTGGAACAAAAACTTAAAATGTAGTCGCCACATTCACAGGCAGACTCAACATGGAAACAAATACAACTAGTATCCGGGGACAGTGGTTTATTGACCGTGATTTTTGGTGTAAAGGATATGATACCTAAGATGGCTCTAACCCAGCTTTCCTCAAAAAGTCAAAGATACTAATTCTTTCATTCTTCTGTAAAAGGAGGTGTGTGTAGCTGAGGCGAGGCAATGTCTTGGACCTGAACTAGGCACTTCTGAATGGGTCTGGGGACAGAACTCACGGGCAGCCCAAATTTGTATCAGCGTATTTATCTTCTTGGCTTCCTAAGCAAGGCACCAGATTTTGGGGGGAGGGGCTCACAGACACTTCAAAGGGGTGAAGTGCAGATGCCACCGTGTCCAGTGTGACTGCCACTCCCTGGTTGATCAGATGTCCCATCTGGGAGAGGACTTGCCACTATTCCCTTAACAGAGCAGGGCCTCACATATGCCACACGCAGTGTAGGTTCAGAACACAGGTCAGGGGAGTGGGCGCAGGGTCACAGCATGTCTGCACTGGACAGGACCGGGGGCCCTCATGCACCCAAACACCTCGGTTTACTGGTAGGAGTCTGCGATGCCCCAGTCTCCACGTTTCTCCACTGAGTGCTCACAGTCTCATCTCTTTAAAGCCACTGGAAAACCCGAAAGTGAGGGAAGTACTGAGGGAGTGAAATCCTGATGATTTTATTCCCTGTTTTTCTAGAACCTCTAATTTTACTTCTTGGTAAGTCATCTGTCTTCATATTTTAACATTGCTTTGGGTGAGTTTTGGCAGTCTTTAAAGGGTACCTTGAAAATACTTTTTGTGTGTGTTCCCAATACCTTCTTCCCAGATGAGAAATATACTCATTAACTTTCCATTAATGCATTATTTAACATTTAATTACTTTCTTGCTATATTCTCTCCACGGTATGAGTCCTCTCTGTAAGCCAAGTGTTTGCTAACTTCACACGTTGGGTATTCAGGAACCTGTGGGTTGCACTGAGTGACGGTCCTTTTATCCGAGTCAGGGAGCGAGGCAGCGACCGCAGCACTGGCACCAGAGTCCCTGTGCTGTCTGAACCCTCACGACAGCAGAGGAAGAGGAGCTCTCTTAACTCTGTTGTCTTTGACCCACAGCAAAAGTGGACCGTCAACACCTTGAGCAAACGTCCCAGTCTGCTGCAATGACTGTATGTGTGCCAAGCTAGACCACGAGTGTACTGAGAACACAGTAGGGTCTTTTCTACTTCCTTAGTCTTCCTTCAGCTCATAACCCCGGGAGAAGAGGGAAAGGAGACTCAGGAATGCAGATGGAGTAATGAAATACCTAGAGATCATTGGCGATTCACCAGGGGCTTCTGATTTGCTCACCGTTTATGAAAAACACACTCTTACTAAACACAAATGAGTAATTTACTAGTGCGGTGCCCAGCTTTTAGTCTGGTGTGTGTCCCGCATTCTTTCATTTTCAGAACTTCTTCCGGTTCACTTCCCATGATTCTTGTAGGACCAAAAGGTGAACCGGTGGCCCAGGCTAGCCAGTCAGAATACTGCGCTCCTCTGGACACACTGGCGAGAGCGAAAGATGAGCATTTGGTTCAAGCAGGCACAACTGGAGTCTTTTCACAGAGACAAAAATATATGCTGGGAGAAGCCATTCCCTTTGAGACTGTCAGCTGTAAGAACCCCATGAATCTGGAAAGGCTGCAGCTCACCTTTCATTCCACATGGAGAAGGCGTGTCTACACCCAAAGCCAACACAAACGAAAACACAGGTAATAGAGAGGAAGGGAAGGAGACACGATGTTTGCTGCTTGAATACTGGACACAATTGTATCTGAAGATCAACCCATAATTTTTCCAGACTTTTGAGCTAGTGGTATTTATTTTTTTATGTGTTTGTTTGTGGTTGGCTCAGTTCGACTTGGGTTTCTGTCACAATTAAAAGGTCTTGATAACTAATGATACCCATTCTGGCAGGTGTGAGGTGATATCTCATTGCGGTTTTAATTTGCATCTCTCTGATGGCTAGTGATGCTGAGCATCTTTTCATATGTCTATGGGCCCTCTGTATGTCCTCACTGGAGAAGTGTCTATTCAGGTCCTTTGCCCATTTTTAAATCAGATTGTTTGTCTTCCTGGTGTTGAGTCATATGAGTTCTTTATATATTTTGGAGATCAAACACGTGTCCAATGTATCATTGGCAAATACATTCTCCCATGCAGCCTGTTCCCTTTCCATTTTGATGAAGGGGGTGGTCTTTCAGAATGGGTATCACTAATAAATCAACAAACAACAAGTGCTGACAAGGATGTGGAGAAAAGGGAACCTCAGTGCACTGTTGGTGGGAATGCAGACTGGTGCAGCCACTGTGGAAAACAGTATGGAATTTCCTCAGAAAACGAAAAATGGAACTGCCTATGACCCAGCGATTCTGGGTCAAATAGACCCTAAGAATCCTGAATCACCAATTCAAAAGAACTTATTCACACCTGTTTATAGCAGTGCTACATACAGTAGCCAAGTACTGGAAACAGCCGAAGTGCCCATCAGTAAATGAATGGATCGAAAAACTGGTACATTTACATGATGGAATACTACACAGCAGAAAGAAAGAAGGAACTTCTACCTTCTGCGACAGCATGGATGGAACTGGAGAGCATTATGCAAAGTGAAATAAGCCATTTGGTAAAAAACAAACACCATATGATCTCACCTGTAAGAGGAATCTAATGAACAAAATAAACTAACAAGCAAAATAGAACCATAGGCATGGAAACATGGAACAGAGGAAAGTGACCAGAGAGTGGGGGAGAGGGGGATATTGGTGGAAGAAAGGGGAAAGGACTAGTCAAAACACATGTACGAATGACCCACGGACATGGACAAAAGTGTGGGAATGACTGCAGGAGCAGAGAATGGGATGGGTGGAAGACGGCAAAGGGGAAAAACTGGGACAACTGTAATAGAATAACAATAAAAAAGGTCTTGATAATGATAAATTATTTTTTAAAAAATCTGTTTAATTTTGTAAATTTTATTTATTTATTTTTAGAGAGGGGGAAGGGAAGGAGAAAGAGAGAGAAACATCAATCTGTGGTTACCTCTTGTTTGCCCCCTAGCAGGGACCTGGCCCGCAACCCAGGCATATGTCCTAACTGGGAATTGAACTGATGACCCTTTGGTTCATGGGCTGGCGCTCAATCTACTGAGTCACACCAGCCAGGTATAACTATAAATATTTTAATAGTCAACATTGTACCTGTGTGAGTGATTCTAGTGAGGTATCATGATTGACAGCCTTGCAAGAGCATTATGAGTTAGTGGCCCTCAGGGAGTCATACCCTGTGGAAGGGTCCAGATTATAGTTGCAGTGACTCACCTAGACCCTATATTCTATGGTGGCCCCAGCCAAAAGTCACTACAATGCAATTAACTGCTTTGGAATCATTCAACCTTCTCTTGGCTTCCAGAACACTTTCATGGCCCACTCTTTCCTTCTGAGGACACTCCAGGCAAGAAAGCAAGAAAGATGGAAAGCTTTTTTTCCTTAGCTCAGACTGACCGTCTTCCTCCAAGTCAGAAACACCACAGACCTGCATCTGCTCATTCTCAACCCAGGGAAAACTGGCGAGTCTTGCCAGAGGGCCACCCTAGCGACACAAACAAATGCCCGCAGGAGAGAGAGGCCTTGCATTTTAAGGGAACGCTGGGCTGTGATATTAAGTGAGCAAACAAACCAGGCCCGTCCAAGGAGTGGCCATCAGAGCGACTGACCCTCGGAATGTGGCAAATTCCTCGAGGCAGTTATTTATTTACAAATGCAAGTGTTTCCTTCCAATGTAAACACATAGTATGTGGTCTTAGCACGGAGTCCGAGGCACTTTCTGTCTTCCCCACTAACCCCATGTTATCACACAGCATTTATACTCTCGTCTGTCCTGTTATCAACTGCAACCCAAGCCACCAACCCTCACCAATGACATGACTGGCATTTGTGGCTGGGCCTGTGTCGGAGTGAATTCTCCCCCTTGGACCACTTCTGAGTGAGCCCTGTGACTTCAGTTTATACCTACAGTGACTTTACTAAATCAGACACTTTAGAGATGAAAGGCAAGAGCGAGCTAAATTCACAGCCCAGCATGACAGCCTCTGTGCAGAGGAGGAGTGAGTGAGATCCGAGCTTCTGGGGTGTGGATGGAGCCAGAGGGGAGGGGCCGTCCCTGGGAGAGCGCACCCGCTCTCTCCGGGGCTGCAGTGTGTCTACAATGGGGGTTAGCAAGCTATTGCTCTTGGACCAGATCCAGCCCACTGTGGTCTAGGAATGGTCTTCACATTTTTGAATAGTTGAAAAAAATCTAAAATGGAATAAATATGTTGTGATATGTAAAAAGGCATGTGAAGTTCATACTTCAGTGTTCACAAGCAAAACTTAGTTGTAATGCTGCCACACCTATTCCATTACATACTGTTGGTGGCTGCCTTCAAGCTATAAGGACAGATTTAGGTAGTTGGGACGCAGACTACATGGCCTGCAAAGCCAACAATATTTACCATGTGGCTCATTACAGAAGCAGCTTGCTTACCCCTGCAAAGACCTTTCCCCCAAGACTGTGGATTTATTGCTACTCCCCGTCAGCCATCACCGGCATAATGGCACAATGGCTTCCTGCCCAGGTGCCTGTGGGACCCTAGAAAGTGATTTAACACCTGCAGGGCATTGATCCCCTCTTCTTGTTCCTCATTTCAGAGCTGATTCCGAAGGCTCAAATTACGTGCTCTCACAAAGGTCTAATGCTGGTTGCAAAGGGATGAGCCAGAGGGTCTGGCTGTGCATTCATCGTGACCACAGTGGAGCGCCAGAGAAGGGACCTCTGCGGCTCCTCATTCCACAAAAGAACACAGCAGTACATCCTTCAGAGGCATTCCGATCCCCAGGATCACAACTGTAGCCACATGCCTTGATTTCTAAAGCTGTGGCGGTAACTATAGAAGCAAAGAGAAGCAGAAAACTGAAGGAACTGGCCGAATGGTATCCAGCTTGCCCGATGTTTTGTCCAGAACATCTTCGACTGTGGTGAATGCCCTAGCAGACACATTAATCCTATCTAATCAATCTGCAAGACTCCTCACTTCATCAGGCAAGCTTCTTCTCCTTTTCTGAAGAAGGTGATGCTGATACGGGATTATCTGGACAAGTGCCTTCACCGTCCCCTGGAGCTGGCTAAGGAGGACCTGGCAGACGCCACGCTCTGCAGCCCAGAGCCGCAGTGGAAAATCAGACTTGCACGGAGGACTATTTTGCAGGCAATGGGTCTTTTCCTTGTGAGTCTTAAAACAGCGTTGACCCTAGTCCTGTTCCAAAAGTCTTATGAAAAAGGGAAAGTTTGAGTCTGTCAGGTAACGCTGTTTCAAGCCGACCTGCCAAGGCTCGAAAGCCTGGCGGCCGCTGCAGTGACCACCTCATCGTGTTCTTCTGCAGATGTGACACACGGTCACAACGAATGGCTGCCACCCCGTGAGTCTTGTATGTACAGAAAACTGTGGGGCATTTAATTCTAGCCTTTGTCACAAGAACTGCCGACATCTTATCTTTCTCAGTAACAAAAGGCTTGTTAATGATTGCGGTGGAAGAAGTCTGGTTACAACTTAAGCATGGCATGACATAGAGTATGTCCTAGCATCACTGTTGTGTAAGCTCCAAACTTATTTTCACCTTGTGATAGGTCACAGAGGGTCTTGTATTCAAAACTGGCTCCAAAAGCAAACCACACCCTCAAGTAGCCCCCCAAATCACGGGCCCCAACTTTGTCTTTAATCAAGAGAGCTTGTTGGGCTTTAGGGTGCATTTTTTTCTTATTTTTCCTGCATGTTTTGAAGAAGTGTGTATAAATATTTTTTTTTTCATTTAAAATGAGCAGGAATAGAAAAGTAACACAAAAGTGAATTTCACTGTACTCTGTGACACAGTAAGTATGTAAAATTATATGCACCACCTGTTGGGGAGGTTGTCACTCGGAGCTGCAGCTCCAGAAGACGACACTTCTCGAATCAAAGAGCGTCAGAGCCAAGAGATCTCAGAACTGCACTGGTCCTGTGGGTTCACATCCCAGGTGACGGCGGGGAAGGTGGCGCACTGCCCACGGTGACCAGCGTGGACCCAGATTCTACCTCCGTATCTACCTCTGCGTCCTTGGTCTCATGCCACTTGGCCGTTTCCTCCACCCCATCTCCATTGTGATGGCTCATAATTAACACGATTAACTATTTCAAAGAGTTATTGCCAGGAGAGTGGGAAGAGAGAGCACTGATATATTCCAGTGGACACCCAGGGTGAAGGGTGTTGTTGGATCAGAATTTCTTCTGCAAATGGGAATCCCCTGGTCAGATTTTCGCCCCCCCCCCACAGCAGCAAAGCCCCGAGCCTTCTAGAAAGCCTGCCAGATGATGTGGCATTCGTTTTGCCTGAACTCTAGGACTCGATGTGTCAGATGAACACCACTTTCCGAGGAGGAGTCAGGATGTGAGATAATGACAAAGGTAGCTGTGCATTAAGGGCACATAAAAGAAGGGCTTCCATGAACATGAACATGAACATGAACATGAACATGAACATTATCATGAACATGAACGTGAGCATGAACATGTCCTGAAGGAGTGAGTGCTGTGCCTCTTTGGAGTTCTGTGCAAGGTTGGCACCATCAGCATCAAATCCGTAAGGCAAAGGAAGGGTCAGAGACACGGCAGATGACACGGGGGGAGGTATTTGACACCATGAAGTGAATGTATTCCTGAAATCTTTCATGCCAATTGAATCACAGATATTCATTGTAATATCAAAGAGGGTTTATGTTAACCTCCTGATGCTCTTTTGGTGCCAAAGTTTTCTAACTTTTTAAACTTCAAGTTTCTCTGGCTCTAGCATTCCTGAGAAGTCCATTCACTCATTTATGCCTGTAGCAGATGTGGACTGACTGCTTACTACGGAGAAGCATTGTGCTAGGGGGGCGTTGTAATGAATAGACCTGGTTGCTGCTGAAATGCAACCCAGGTAAATGCAGACCCGTTGTCAGGAGACGCTAGCAATTCATATGCTGCAAATATCTGACTTCACGTTCTGCTTTTCGAAGCTGAGGATTGAGATAAAGCTAGATATATTTTGAGCATTTTTAATTTGGTGCTAGGACATTTTTGCCTTGGAAAAATTCTTAAAAATGGACACGAATTACTGTTCAGGTCTACCTGGCCACCTCCCTTCGTGGGTACTGAGTACAGGATTACTCTTCAGAGACCATATAGACCAAGGGATGGAAACTTACGCAGACGGTTAACTGACGCGGGGCTTACGTTCTAGCGGGGGACACAGGCAAGAAACAACTGAACCTGCTGGTTAACACCATACCGGTGGGCAATGGTACTTTCCGAGGACAGAGTCAATGCGGTCTGAGGAGACACACAGCGAAGCCAGGGACGGTTTACTAACGGGCGTTCCGCGAAGGGCTCTGTGAGTGTGAACCATGTAGCTGACACAGAGGACTGGAGGGATGCCAAACGCTTGACAGCCCGTGAAGAGCTTTCTAGGCAGAGACAACAGCAAGTGCAAAAAGCTCTGAACCGGAAAAGTGCTTGGCTTGCTTCAGGGACTCCGGAGAACAGCTCAGCCCGGCTACCGTGAAACCTTGCGTAAGATTGGAGAGGCGGCAGGCGGGGGCTGAACACGCCAGGGTCTACTCACAGTGCATTGAGAAGCCACGTCGGTTTTAATTACATATATATATATAAAATGTGTATATATTATGTAATATATAAATATATATTTAAAGGTCGTGTGTGTGTGTGTGTGTGTGTGTGTGTGTGTGTGTGTTAGATGCAGTGGAGAAAGAGATGAGGAAGGGGGGTGGACGCAGTGGCCCTGGAGGACTAAGTCCAGCCTGGGGTGACGATGCTACGATTGGGCTGGTCGCACTGTGACAATGCACTTCAGTTGTCACTGGGAGTTCGTCACAGGAGTCAAGTGCAGGGGTAACCAAGAGGCACGTGGACAGACAGGAGCAGAAGACAGTTCTTCCCATGTTGTTTATTTGGTAGCATTGGGTTGTCTGCTTCAATATTGCCATAAAAACCTCTTTGACCACAAATGCCAGAAGGAGATGAACTGACCTCAAAACTGAATGTGCCCTCAATCAGCTATTAGAAGCCCAAGGCTGGCACCAGGGTCGGTGTCTGAGCCCAACATATTTAATCAGTTAGTTAAATAACATGTACTGAGTGTCAATTACATGACAAACACCACTGTAGACATGAAGAATAAGGTATCCTTCTGTAACTCTTGTGTGAACCAAGGCAATGTTCAAACTCTTTATCGTCTGCTACGTCCTGGGCATTGACCACTCATCGACTCAGCTATGTGAGAGGTGACCCTGTGATCACCGGACAACGTGATCCATAATGACGGGGTGGGGGGCACCTGAGGAGAAGGGCTGGGGCTGCAGCAGCAGCAGCAGGAAAAAGCTGGGGCCTGAGCATTACAATGTTTGTCGACTGGAACAGAAAGTATTTGGACAGATTCAAGGAACGGCCATGAAGCTGCATGAATCTCAGCTCGGGCAGCAGGACACAGGAAGATGAGGGTCTAGGGCCTTAGTCTGACCTCTTCAAATGTTTTTTCTAGGGACCACCTTGGTTTCTACACAAGCCCTGAGTTCTGCTCACTCTAGGAGATAGCTTTTAAAAAACTTTTTGAAAAAAGAAAGGATTTTTTGTGTGTGGCTGAAATAATCTCACCTGAGTGTGTGTTCTGAAGCACTAGGACTTCTTTTTGTTTTTTTTTAAAGGTTTTATTTATTTATTTTTTAGAGAGAGGGGAAAGGAGGGAGAAAGAGGCAGAGAAACATCAATGTGTGGTTGCCTCTTGCACGCCCCCCACTGGGGACTTGGTCTGTAACCCAGGCATAGGCCCTGTCGGGGAATTGAACCTGTGACCCTTTGGTTCACAGGCCGGCTGGTGCTCAATCCACTTGAGCCACACCAGCCACGGCAGGACTTCTGAACCTAGAGCAAAGCTGTGCTATATATTCAATAAGTTATGTCAACTTTGAAATTAAACTTTTTTTTATTTGACCTCAGCAATCAGGTTGCAATCAGGTTGTTTAACACAAAGGGCTACAATGAGCTACTTTGGCCAGCAAAGTATGTCTTATTCCACCCTGTGTGCTCCCACTTTTCGCCCCTTTGGTCCTTATTCTCACCTCCTCCTACCCCTCTTCTCCAGCTCGCTCCAGCCCACCTGTGGTCTCACTGATCCAGCTCTTGTTTCCTAGGGGCATCCACATAGAGGTTGCCTGATAAAATTCAGTACCTTTCAGAGGTGGATTCATCTTTAGGTGCATCTCTTACCATCTTGGAAGCTTCATTGTGCTGGAGGGATGGCAGGCAGGTAGAGAAAACAGAATTATTTTGGGCGCATGGTCCATGCATCCCTTGTTTTCTCTCTTGCTCAGCCCCGATCCTGTTCTCCAGGGACAGTCGTTCTGGCCAAGAGAAGAAGCCAGAGCAGGTCTGCTGGGCCCTGCTCCGCTCAGTGCTGCGGGATCGGGCAGGATCATTTCTGAGCTCACATGACAAGACTGGCCTGAAGTCCGTGGCTCTTTAGTAAAGAAAAAAAATTGGAAAACGAAATGCAGAACCTTGCTGCCCTCAAAGGCTTCTGGCAACAGTGACCTTCCAGTTCAGAGTTAAATTCTTTCCATTTCTCATTCCTTTTTGGCAACTGAAATTTTCTGCTTTGTATCCCTTCAAAAGACATGTCATATTTGATTGAAAGACACCCCAGCGAATGCCTCAGCAAACAGGTTGTGAGAGAAATAAATTGCTGTTCACGCGCATTCCCTTTAAGGGTAGTTGTTTTGTTGTTCTTCTTCATTTTGTACATTGGCAACATGCCTCTCTGGTTTATTCATTTTCTAAGCTGAAAATTTGATCATTTGAGAGCCCTACAATTAACTCGTGTAGTTCTCTTGATGGGTAACTAGTGTTCCCCCACATTTTTCTTGTACAGTCAGTGCTGCCGGGAACACGCTCCAGCCGGACCTGAGCACAGACGCGGAGACGCTGCCGTGTGGCCCCACCCACCGTCACCCCTTTCTCCCACCTTGTTGGCCAGTCAAGCCTTTCCTGTGCCCGCGTCCAGGCCACTGTGTCTGGGCTCCGAGTCTTGGCTCCTATTGTTTCCATGACCAGTTTTGGGACCAGCCACCTTGACTTTGCCATTGGGAACTCTTCCAGGATGGGACTCTTGTCTCTGCCCTCCAGCTTCAGACTAGACATTATGGGTGAGAGCCCCACCCTGGGCATCACAAAGCCTGTGGGACTTGTCCTGCCTGGAATGGCCCCTTCCTGGCTTCTGTCTGACCAGGTGGAAACTCAAAAAGGCGAGAAGGGCTCTGACTTAGTCAATGACAGATGCTCAGCTCAGGGGCAGGGCCTGGCACGTGGGATAATCTTAATGATTTTAAAGTCATTCTTGATTTAGCAAAGGAATTTTCATTACTTTTAGGTGTCAAATGCCTTGTAGACATATTTCAGTTAAGACAGATAAGTGATCGATCGATCGATCAATAGATGGCAGATAGGTCTGTCATAGGTCCATCTAGAGTACACACATGGCCACCTCAGTCTGAGGAGGCATGTGTTAAGCAAGGGGAAAAGGTTTTTTGTATGTTTTGCCTCCCAAGCTTGTAAGAACAAATCTTTGGAACATTAGCATTTCAGGGGCTGTGTCAGCCCAACCTTCTCTGCAAATGATGCACACGCAACAGGACTCCCTCCCGATGTGAAGACAAGACTCCTCAAGCAGGACATTATTTATTAGTTAGATTTCAGAAATCACCACTACTTTCTTCATCTGATCAGAGAGCGCACTTGCTCAAGCAACATCCGTCCACACTCCCTCCCTTCATTCTCTCCACCGACTATGGGACCATCGCACACGAAGTCAGAGAACACTGAGAAGCAAAGGGAAGAAAAGAATTTAGATCACCTGAAGCCCCACCAAACAGAGACAGTCATGGTTAATATTTGGTGGTATATTCTTTGAGAATTTTCCCATTTGGAGACCATAGGTATATGTGTGTGTGTGTGTGTGTGTGTGTGTGTGTGTATTTGTAAGTTATAATACAGCATACACACCTGGCCCCTGTGTAAATCTGCCTGGTTGTTTTGTTATCATCTAGTTTTCTCCTAATCTTCTTTGACTCATCCAACTCCTTTCTTACAACTTCTCCAAATCATGATTTTTTCATGGCTTTCCCCAAGACCAAGGATTAATTTCACTGGATACCAATCTGCTTCCAAAAAATTCAGTAATTCCAAATTGAATCTTTTTTACCTCCTCTTTTAATTTTTTAAATCAAGAAATAATTCACATACCATAAACTTTACCTTTTTAAAGTATGTAGTTCAGTGATTTTAAAAAAAATATGTCTTCAAGGTTGAGTGTCTGCCACCGTGGTCAATTTGAGAACGTATTTATCACCACTGAAAGAACCCTGTAACATTAGTAATCACTTCCCATTCTCTCCTCCCTCCAGCAACCTGGCAACCACTAATCTACTTTTTTCTCTATGGATTTATCTGTTCTGGACATTTTATATAAATGGAATCATCGGATACATGATCTTTTGTGACTGGATCCATTCGCATTGCATAATGTTTTTGAGGTTCATCTACATCACAGTACACATCGTATCCTCATTCCTTTCTATGACTGAATAATATTCCATTTTGTGAACTATTGTATTGTGTTTACCCATTCATCTATTCATAGACACTTGGGTGCTTCCTCTTTTTGGATGGTGTGAACAGTACTGCTATGAATATTCATCTACAAGTATTTGAGTATCTATTTTCAGTTTTGTTTAGTATTGGAATTGCTGAGTCATGTGGTAACTTCATATTTAACTTTTTGCAAAACTGTCTTCTGAAGTGTCTGCACCATTTTATACGTCCATCAGCAGAGACTGAGGTTTCTAAATTCTTTCTATCCTCACCAACACTTGTTCTTGCTTGTCGTTTTAATTATAGCCATCCCAGGGGTGTGAAGTGGTATCTCATTGTGGTTTTGATTTGCATTTCTCTAGTTAATAATCACGTTGAGCATCTTTGCCTGTGCTTAGTGGCCATTTGCATTCTTTTTTTGTTTTTGGAGCTCTGTCTATTTGAATCTTCTGCCTATTTTTTATTTGGGTTATTTGTCTTTATATTGCTCCAAGCTTGACCTTCATGAATCCCAGTTTTTGCCACTCAGTTGCAAATGAGGCCTCCAGGAAAGATCTTCCCTTCCCACTTGACCTCAGAAGCCGGCTCTTCTGTGTCATAAATAAACATCTCACTCATATCAAGAGTCAGCATCTGTGCCGTAAGCTGTCATCTGCATTATGCATGGCGTCTGAGAGTAGTTATGTGACTACAAAGAAACTCCCTTGCATCTAGAACACACATTGTTAAAATCTGGCTGCACATACAAAATGCAAAATACTCCCCGAGTTTCCATAGGCAACATCGGTGAGAAGGGTGGGTTAGCTCCTGATGTTAGTTATCACGCGGTCTGGCTGCACATAAATTCAATGGAGCTGATGAACTCGAGCTAAGTTTGCCCCATGCTGAAGTTGGTATGACTCAGTCCCATTGTCCTATTGAATTGTATTATGAAATAGAAGTGTGGTCTGTCAGGAAAGCTTTTTGTCTGGGAGTATATTAAAGCCACATTTTAATAGTGCACCAAAGCTTTTTAAAAATCATATTTAAAGAAATAAGTCATATTTGTGAAAATTACACAGTGCCATTAATAATATGAATCTATTAAGTAAGAATTAAACAGTGGAAGTACGAATGTAATTCAGCCCTGGACATTCTGTCTGTGAATGCGTGTCTCACTGTTCTTCAAGGTTTGAGAGAGCAGTTTTTACGGTGCGTTGCCTCCTGGCTCCCATTTCGCCGGCCAATGAACCGTATTCTAATGATGTGATGGAAACTTCTGCGACCTTTGCGATGACTTTTTACCCTCTAATTTAAATTCTTCTGCTAGTTTTTACCGTCCTCAGGATAAAGGTCTCAAGGCTCCTCACACCTAATGAACTCTACGCTTCACAGCTCCGCTCCTCCCAGCTCACCCACCCACGTTGTTTCCAACCCCAGACAGCCTCCTCCCCACGCCCCGCACCCCCTCCCCCCTCCCCCCTCCCCCCTCCGTGCAGTCAGTCTGGGCTGCGAATCTCTCCTCCGAGCACGGGAACGGCGCTTCTTCACCTCTGTACCCCTGCTGCCCACACGGTATCTAGCACAGGAGGAGGGATCGGCAAATGCTTGCTGAGAAAATAAAAAGACACATTGGCTAAGCTAAACTAACCCTTGCTTCCTGTCTTGGCTCATTTGTTCATCCTGCCATTAAACATCTATGTCTTTTAAAAGGCTGGCCATCTTGCCTTGGCTGGTGCAGCTCAGTGGACTGAGTGCCAGCCTGTGAACCAGAGGGTCGCTAGTTCGATTCCTGGGCAGGACACATGCCTGGGATGCAGGCCAGGTCCTTAGGTGGGGGCCTGTGAAAGGCAACCACACATTGATATTTCCCTCCCTCTCTTTCTCCCTCCCTACCCCTCCCTCTAACAATACATAAATAAAATCTTTTTTAAAAAATTAAAAAAAACAGAAGCCTGCCCATCATTTCAATGTGTACTTTCTCTATGTGGCTTCATCCATGCTACCGTATTTTATAGACTGTTAGTTACAGGCGAGGTGAATACAACAGAGGGGGTGATAGCTGAGACACAGACCCTGCCCTCACGGAGTTGCCAGTCCACTGCCACGACCTGCAGAGAGCAGGTAAGTACCATGGTCATCGCAAGTGCTCTGGGAGCACCTCCGTGAACCTGGGTAGGCCACCCAGCGACTTCCTACGTGCTTTTCTATGCTCCTCATTTTGACATTGACTGCATATCATTCTGTACAGTTGGTTAGTTTTTCAGGAGGGCATGCATATTTTACTTCCTCAATTCAAAACCGAAACCTTTTGAGAGCAGTGAGACACAGAAGGTATTTAAAGTCTCATCGCTTAGTACGTCCTCGGGAAAAAGCGATAAGGGCTACATTCAGTGAGGTCTTAACATGGCCAATTTTCGCGGCTCCATAGGAGTGAAATTTTGCCCTACTGGTTTTTTTCTTTTCTATTAACTTTATTTTGAAAGAATATATGTACTCCTGTGTTCACTGCAGCATTATTTACAATAGCCAAGATTTGGAAGCAGTCCAAGTGCCCATTAATAAAAAAGGCTGGGTACATTTATAAAATGGAATACTACTTGGCCGTAACAAAGAAGGCTATCTTACCCTTTGTGACAACACAGATGGACTTGGGGAGCATTATGTCCTAATAGTTTATCAGGATACGTAATTGAATGTCCAACCACCAATAATCTCTGTCCGTAATTTTCACATTGATATTGGACATTCTGTTTACTTAACAAGGTGTGATCTCGTTGGGGGTTAAAATTTACCAAAGTCAGGCTTAATAAGTTTGACGTGGTTGTACATTTATTGGTCAGGCATTAGAGTTTAACTATTAGTCTAACAGAAGGGTGAGCTTTACCTTCCAATGGTGAAGCAACAGTGAAAAGAGAAATGGTTCGGCACCCTTAATTTCAGTAAGGGTGCAGGGGCGAGTTGCCGTGCGCCGATATTAATTTTGATGTAACTGTTAAGTTCAGAAGCATTTCCCAGCAGTTGCCTATTAAGTGAGAGATGCCACTCACACGGTGTTATTCTTGTAAAGGTGCCCTTACCCCTCTCTCAATACATTTAATAAGACTAATTTGCAGTATCTAGTTCTTATAACATCAGAACTCATTTCCACATTAAGTGCAATTCTTTGTGAAGTAAGGGATAGAGTAGGTGCTAAAATAATTCAGCCCAGTAAAACCCTTTCCTCTGATTAGGGGTAATAGATCCCAAAGCTTTATTAAGCAGAAAGACTCTTGGGGAAGAGACCTGTGCCAACGATCCGGGCTCTGTGCGTGCAGACGGAAGGTAGAAGTTGTCTGTGTTGCTCTCGTCCTTCGTGCACACACATTTAGTTACATGTTTCTCCAGGTCTTTCTTCCTGGGGATTCTCCATGGAGTCGGATAGCTGTTCTCAGCTCTTCAGCTGTTATTCAGGACAGTCGGCCAGTCCCCCTGCCTGGCTGAGGGTGGACATTCAAAATGCCACACTACTTCTGACCCGTGATCTACCGTTACTCGCTGGGTTTTTGATGAAATCTCTTCTACCCTGGGAGAACCTCACATGCTGGTACCTGCTCGCATTCCCAGGGTGTTTGTGGACATTCTTTACAGATCAGTATGTAGAATCTTGACGATAAACTGAACCTTTGTGAAGGAAAATTTGCTGAGTTTCACCACCATCTATAGACATGCTCGTTCAACTAAAGAACAACCCCTAACTGCCAGTCTAAAGAAACTGGGGCATTGATTCTGCCTGAGCTGAAGTCCCATAGTCATCTAGCCAAATGGTGCCTCTTCAAGTTAAATGTTATTGTTGCAAAACATATTTTCCTTTGTAAATTGTGTCATGTTCTATATAGTGGGTAGATTTCTATGCAGATAGATTTTACTGCTAGTGTCAAATAATGAAGGAAAGAGAAAGAAATAATAAGGAACACAGCAATCAGGAGAAACGACTTGTTCCTAGCTCATGTTCCCTCCCTACTTAAAATTTGAGGGTAAGCATGACTCAGCCAGTTGGAAGAATCCTAGAAAATGAATGACAGGGGCACATTTCTGAAGCACTGAGTAGTGCCCCGGAGAACACTAATGAAGCATGATAGTTCTTAACGTTTTTAAACAATGTCGGTTTTATAGCCAATCCAAGGAGAAAAGAACCAACTTAAATGCCAGTTATGGGCACCATCCAGTTTCCAAGGAGACCACTGGGGTCATCAGCAGTTTTGCTTTACTCATTAGGACTGTGAAAAATATGCTCATCCTGTCATATGCAGCTGATCATTCTGTGGCAGGAAAGAGCTGCCGTATTCACTCAGAAACAAGGTGGTTTAACTCCCGGGATTGGAAAACACTGTGCTCAGTAGCAGGAGACCTCTGCTGTTTCCCCAGTGATCCACTTCACTGGGGAGAGTGAGCAGGTGCCGTCTCAAGAGCGGCATAACGTGTCCTGAAAGGGACATTTGGGCTCTCTCCCCCTTCCTCTCACAGGCTGCCCACAGAGTGAGGTGACAGGAGCCTGGGGAGCCCGTCCTCCCGGCTCCCAGAGTCCCCACACGCCCTGTCTGTGCACGCATGTCGAGAGGAGAGATGGAGCCCTTTGGTGTCCTTTTCTCTTCTTTTCTCCTCATCGTGCTGGAGCTCTTATGAGAAAACATTCAGGGTAGAGATCATCAGATTGTCAACCAGATGTTACTGCATTGTCCACAACTGGGCAGATGAGCTCTCTGGGTGAAGCCTTGAGTTTTGTTTTTTTGGGGGAACCAAGAAGCAGGGACACAGCCACAGGAAACAGTGGCAGTCCCAGGGACGTGGCTCCATCCCATTTTCTTTGGGTTTCACTGCCCAGAAAAACCACTGCACGCCATGAAACCATTTCCATCATCACTCAGCTGCTGCTTGCTCACAGCACTGATCCCTCCTGAATGGGCCCCTAAAGTTGTGCATCACTATAGAAAAAGAAGCAACCATACTTAACTTTGCCTTTTCATTGTATCACAGTAAAAAAAAAATCGACGCTTTTTGTTGCAAGCTGACGCTATACTGTTTAAATGCTCTCATGGACTTAAGAAACATGAATGATTTCTCCGTCTCTAATAATCATCACTAACACTTATTGAGTGCTCACTATGTGCCAGGCACCGTGTTTTAGGGGTGTTACCAAGCTCCCAACAGTGGGAGGCAGGTGTTATCTTACAGCTACAAAAGTGAAGGTGTAACCCAGTTAGGTCACCAGTCCACGTTCACAGAGCTTGATGAGGGCAGAGGCAGGATTTGAACCCCTGTGGGCTCTGGCTCAGTAGCCCATGCTCTTACCTGCACCAAGCAGTGCCTTTCATGATCAAATGGTCTCCCAAAAGTATTTTTAAATTACCCGAAAGCCTTTTTAACTTTTCTGTTTCTCAGGTTTTCCATGCATGAAATAGTTAATAATTTCTGGAGTCAAGAGACCAGAAGCCCACTTTTGCTGCTCACCCACTTAAAAAAAATCACAAAACCATACTCTTTACAGTTAGCAACAGCCACAGGGATTTTCTAGTCCCGTTTCCCACCGGAGGAAAGGCATTCCCTCTTCAGCGCCCCCTGTCGGCGCCTCCTCCTCCCCCAGCCGCGGAATGAACACATCGCGTGCAGAGAAAGGCACCTGCAGCTGCGCAGTGCCCGTCCCAGGCAGACAGCTCTAACCGCTAGAAAATCCTTGCCACCTAGTTTGAGCTTTCGGAACAAAGACGGATGCTTTCTCCCCATTCCCTAAGACTACCCTTTAAAGAGGAGGTGGGCATCACATTCCTGTCCAGCTTTCTCTTTTACAGGAAGTGACATTCTAGTCCGGTCCCTTCTCACACTTCTCTGGTCTCATCGGTCTGTCTCTCTGCCTGTCATCCCCACCAGACACACTGGGAGTTGCCAACGCCCCTCGTCGGAGGAACATGACAGAATTGGGTGTAGGATTCCCCATGTGTCCTGGCCTCGCGCCTCGGGATCGCCAGTAAAGCTGACCTGTGACACACCTCCCACGGCCACGCAGGGTGGTCCAATCTCAGGCCTTGGGTCTCCCCCTCAAAGATCCCGTCACGTTTGCTGCATTGCATTTCATCAAGGCCAAGGGTCTCCAGGACACAGGAAACAAGGCCCCTTGGGTTCCACGTGCTTTCTCCTTCTCGTCACAGAGAAGGGCTACCGAGCTCAAATGAAATCCTGGTCCCGCATTGGTTTTCTGTGGTTAGCTGGGGACACACGCGTGGGTGTGCGATTGCTTGAATTTAGATACAGACCCCAGAACTGCAGGGAGTGTGGAGACCTCAGGATCACAGACTGACAGGCCTCAGGGAAGAAGAAAATCAGCAAAGTGTTTGCAGCGCCCCATTGCCCTCTGTGGCCAAGTCGCTCATTCAGGGCATGAGCATTTTCCAAACATTTTCCTTGCCTGTCAAAGGCAACCCAAGACCTGCATTTTACAAAAAAAAGTCACTCTGGAGTGGATCAGACTCCATGTCAAGTGACTGTTTCTACTAAGGGCTGAGTTCACAGGCATCAGAGCATGGGTCTTTTTCGTGTGCCCTAGCCTATGTGGTCCAGCCCTTTTAGATCGCTGGGAAGATGTAAAATAATTGCTGAAAATGGTTGGCTGATTAAAAGTGAATCCCTTGGAAGCATATTTGCCATTAACTGAGACATCCTGACACTTTCAAGATGAAAAAAAACAAAGAGGTAGAAGAAGGACCTGCTGGACTGGACTAGAGTGAATTAGACACGGACGTGGGAGGAGGCTCATTGCACCACTTGGATGCTCACCCGTGTCTCCTGGGAAACCAGCCCCGCCCGCACGCACCTCCTTTCCTTCCGCACAGGGCGCAGGGCGCAGGGCACAGGGCACAGGGCACAGGGCTCTCCTTGGCCAAGCAGGGACTCACTGGAGCTGAAGGTGAGGTGGGGTGGGGGAGCTCTAAGCACTCTGCGTGTGTTTACTCAGTCTTCCACATAACCCAAGTCTTCACGAGGCGCCTGTGCGGCAAGCCATCCGCTACCGTCCCGTGTAGCACGGTGCCACCACACGTGTCGGAAATGCTCAGCTAATGTGGGTGTCATGGTTAGTTCTGAATGAAGATATTCTGGCGTGATTTAGGTCCAAGTCCACCCCTGTATTATAGCAAACACGGGAAGTTTTGTTTTGCAGAATGAATTCTCAGGGAACTGTTCGTAGGACTTTAGTGCAAAAACTGGTACGGGGCATTATGACGCATCCTTGGCCTTCAGGTCTCCTTGGGCAAGGAGTGTGCTGACTATGAGTCATTAGTCTTGCTCTTTAGACTTCGACCTTCTTCTGTTTTTTTAATTTTTAATTAAAAAAAACCGTTCAATTACAGTTTACAGTCCATATGAGTTCGCATTAGTTTCAGGCATGCAGCACCGTGGTCAGACAGTCATTTACTCTGTGAAGCGATCCCCCTGATACTCCAGCACCCACCTCACACCAGACGTGGTTAGCACAATATTATGGACTCTATCCCGTATGCTGCACTTCACACCCCGTGACTGTTTGTGACTCCCATTTGTACTTTTACTCCCTTCACCTGCTCACCCCGCTCCCCACTCCTCGTTTACCTGGCGACCATCGGTCTGTGCTGTGTGTCTGTGAGTCTGTTTCTATTTTGTCTGCTCATTTATTTTGCTCTTTAGATTCTGCATGTAGGTGAAATCATATGACATTTGTTTTCCTCTGACTGACTTATTTCACTTAGCATAATGTCCTTTAGGTCCACCCATGCTGTCACAAATGGTATGATTTCATTCTTTCTTGTGGTTGAGTAATATTCCATCACATATATGTATCACAGCTTTTTTTTAATTCTATGATTTTTAAAAAAGATTTTATTTATTTATTTTTTAGAGAGAGGGGAAGGGAAGGAGAAAGAGAGGGAGAGAAACATCAATGTGTGGTTGCCTCTCATGAGCCCCCCCCCCAATCAGGGACCTGGTCCACAACCCAGGCACGTGCACTGACTGGGAATCGAACCTGCAACTTTTGGTTTGCAGGCCCATGCTCAATCCACTGAGCTACATCAGTCAGGGCTATACCACAGCTTTTTTCATCCACTTGTTTATTGATGGACACTTGGGTTACTTCCATATCTTGGCGATTATAAATAATGCTGCAATGAGTACATGTGCATGTGTTCTTTTGAATTAGTGTTTTGGGTTCCTTTGAATAAGTACCCAGAAGTGGAATCTTTGGGTCATAAGGCAGTTTTATATTTAATATTCTGAGGACACTCTATGCTGTTTTCCTTAGTGGCTGCCCTAATCTGCATTCCCACCAACAGTGCACGAGGTTCCTTTTTTGACTAGGATCTTTTTTTATTCTCAGATATCTCATCCATGCACTGAGAAGAGACAAGATGAATTCCCACACCCCTTGCAACCTAACTTCCAGGATGTGTGCATTTCATGGTGGTTCTACATAGCCAGCAAATCCAACCGCCTAAGCGTTTACCATCATTGAGAGTTATTTTTTGCAATAAATGAAGTCCTCTTTAAATATTCCCCCACCCAGGCCAAACTACCCAGTTCCTTCTAAGGTAGCGTGATTTTACTCTCCCCACACACTTGTGTGGTTAAGATGTCGAATAGGGAGGTCCACTTTCCTAGAAAAATCTCCTCAGGGTTTAGACTTGGGTACTGGTTAACTGCAGTTACAGGCGCCGTGTTTGTCCGCCTGGGCCCCGGGCCCCCCGAGGAGGAATAAGATGGGGGTGAAGTCCGCATGGGAAATGCGCTCCCGGAAAATGCACCAGCTCGGCAGCAAGACCTGGGCCTGGCTCACTGAGAATCTGTTTGGTTGTCAATAATTAACTCTGGAACGCCTAGTAGGGGCAGTCACACCGGTGGAAGGCAGACATTCTGTGTCTACAAACATCCTGCTGAGAACTAGAGGTGGCAGCTCCTCAGGAAATGAGGACAGTTGTCTCCACTTTGGGCAGGTGACCTTGGCACTCGAGGGCTGGCCTGTTGAGTCCCGGGGCGAGAGGCTGGGTGGGAAGGAAGGGGAGTTGGGATTGTGTTTTGCTGCCATCTGCTTCTGTTCGGACTCCTGGGAGCAGGATGAGAGTTTTCCCAACCGCATCGGCGCATTGTCTTTCTACTGGGCGGTGCTGGTGTCCGGGGCACAAACAGCCTCACCTCGTGGCTCTCCCCAGCATGGCATCACCTTGACATTCACTGAGCCTTGCTCTCACGTGGGCTAGTGCGGTGGGACATCTAGACTCCAGCTCAATCTACACTCACCCCGGAGAAGCCTTAGAGGGCGTCTCTGCTTCACCCAGAGGAGGCACTGATGCCTTCACGGAGGCCTCAGCTTACCCAGGAAGCAGCTCTCCCCTGAGCCCCTGAGAGGTGCTGGTGCTACTTGGGGAACCTATGTCCTGGGTGTTCCGGCATACCTGGCCCTTTAAATAAGGGCTGACAGGGTGAGGGAGAGGCAGGGAAGTCAGCATGAAAACCACACTGCGGATCAGAGAGGCAGCTGTCACCCCGCCTACCAGAGGGTGCACCTGGCTGATGCGCTTTTCACTCACCCTTTATCAAACAGTTTACTTCGTACGTCAGATATGAAAATTTTCCTACGGAGAATCTAACTTTTCCATTGAAAACTAGTTTACACCACGAAGACGGAGATGACTTTGCTGCAGCTATTTAGGATAAGTAGTCTGGCTTCCCCGTTACCATCCCTGTGATGGGCCTGTCTGCTCTCAAGAATCAGCCCCTTGCTCGTGCCAAGGTTGACGCCAGCTTAAAACGGGGGACCCGAGTGGCGTGTGGCCGGCGTTTTCTGAGGGTCCCTGGAGGCAGCTGGCATTTGGCAGGAAGGACACCAAACTAACAGTCCAAGTCCGGGCTCTGCTACTCAGTAGCTGGGAAGTCCGGACGGGGCAGCTCCCTCGTCTGTAGAATGGGTTCAGGAAGATCTGCTTCGGGAGGTCGTGACGAGGGGCAAACGTGGGCGCGCTGACGCTGCGAACACAGGAGGCATCACTATGGCTGGTGGGATGGGTCCCCTTGCTAAGCTCTCGACCTTAGGTTTCTCATCTGCCAAACAGACTGGCCGAGATTCCCAACGCCCCTTTCAACATGAAGCGTCCATGGCTTCCAGACTCCACCCTTCCTCCCCCCAGCCCCCGCACACAGATGAGAAAACGGAGCCCAGAAAGGCTACACCGCTGGTTCAGGGCCACAGAATCGGAGGGCAGCAGAATCAGGGCAGCCGTCTGGCACTCCGGTCCAGGGTTTCATGACCGGCGCCCAGAAGCCTCCCTGCTCACCTGGGAGAGGCGGACCTTGTCCTGGCCTTGGAGGTCAGGGAGCACATGGGCCAGAGATACGGCGGGTTACACGGCGCCAGTCAGTGACAAAGTCCCTCTCCTCGAACCTCTCTGTGGACAACCGCCTTTCTGGGACCTTCCTCCACTGCAACGGTATGTCCCCAGTCATTTTTGCCTTGGCAGCTCAGCTTGGCTTTCGTCTACCGTGTCAGCTACTGCCTCTCCCAGACACATGCTGTCTCCGCCCTCTGACCTCTGCCACTGCAGTCCCCTGAGGGCTGAGAGCCCTCGGGGCATCCCCCAAGAAGGAGACCCGTGCAGGGCGAGAAAGCTCTGCAAATAGGCCCTGGGCCCTCCTGACCCAGTCCAGGCTGTTTTCGGCTCTCTGATATTTCCTCTTACTCCTCTTTACCTGGAATTCATCTGGGGCCACCTGCTTTGTTTAGCCATCCACACTGAAGGTCAACACACCGTATTTATTTTTTCAAAGGGCTGAGGCTGAAGTGAACTGAGCTGAGCAAACACTAGTATTCATGTCAGCTGCTCCTTTAGGCGGCCTGGGGTAAGTCCGTCTAAAACAGTCTTTCATAGGCTTAGTTTCCAAAACCCCGGTGGTGGGCCACTTGCTGACGGTGGGGGCTTTGCTTTTGTGGGCCCGTCAGGACAGGGCCTTTGCTGGCTCCTCTCTAAACAAAATGGCAAGTTGCATTGTATAGGATACTGAGCTTGGAGGATGGGGAAGACAGATCTCAGACCTCAGTGGATCTCTCCCTTCTCATCTTGCATTTTTTAGCCAGACAAGAGTCTTATCCCAAATACCTGGTGTGGTAAAAGTCCTCCTGACCAATGAAAAGATACACCAGCCACCGATAAGTAGGAAGGCTATCCTGTGCCAGCCAGCTGCATTTCAACCCCAGCAACCACGAACCTAGGAGCTTTTTCTTCTGCCCAGCAAAATCTGTGATTGCTGAGGGCTTCTAAGTGCTAGGCACTGCTTTGCAGAAGGCTCAGGGACTCAGTTGCCTGGCACAGTCTCATAGTCTTTGTTGGAAAGAGGTTTCCTTTTTGATCATAAGCAGAGACATAATCGTCAAGAGGCCTGTTCTAGCACAGGCGAGCAGAATGAGAGAGACTGGACTATGGCCTCACTAGGGAAAGCGCCTAAACCACCGAGGAGTGCATTGGTTCCTTTCTCTTTACTGTAGGACTGTGCCCAAATGAAGCTTTGTCGCAAAGCAAAAGCATCTGATTGTTTGGACAAAACAGATTTGTGTTTAAATATCACGGATTAAGAAGACAGATTCTGGAAAAAACTGCCCACCACTGGCTAGCTGCGGAAGCATCTGCTCTCTCTGTGCCTCAGTTTCCATGTGTGGTGCAGGATAATGACATCACCCACCTGTATTAGCTGGCGCTGCCCTCACAAAGCATCACACACCGAGTGGCTCAAGCAGCAGAAATGAATTGTCGCACGGTTCGGGAGGCTGGCTTTTATCGGGAGGAAGTATTCATAGGATGGCAAATTTGCACAGCAGTGACTGTGAAACACAGCCAGTAGGATCACCAACAGCACAGGAGAGACACAATGGATGAATGAGCTCTTTTCCTGAAAACCTTATTCGCCAGCTTGCCTCCCCTCTGCCAGGAAGTCGGAGGTAGACAGGCGTGGCCAAAGAGGCTTCTGAGGAACATCACTGTCAGCCGATTCCATGGTCATGGCCTCCTAATTGTTCACCACGTCACCTGTCTTGTTCCCTGCAAACTCTTGTTCCCTGCAAACTCTTCTCCCCGTCAGCCAGAACGTTTCCTCCGTAAAAGTAAATCTGATCATACAGCTCTCCTGCCCACAGGCTCCCTCTAACTTTCTGTAGCCTCGGCCTTCCTACTGGCTTCACAAGCCACCGAGTGGCTCTGCCTTCCAGCCTCGGGCCTCTCCTGTCTCTGGCCCGACACTCAGGGCTCCAGCCACTGGCCACCCTGGATTCCCAGCCACCGTCCCGCCCCCTTTCTCAGTGCCTCTGTCCTCAGATCAGCCCCTTGGAGGAACACGCCACGCTGTGCCCTGCTCCTCCCAACTCGACCGTCAAGACTCAGTGGCCACATCAAGTCCTTCCGAGTTCTTCCCAGACCATCCAGCAGGGGTTCCAGGTCTTCTTGTGCAGACCCGCTGGCCTGGTCTTTCAGAACGGAACACTGCATTGTACTGGTCACCACCCTTATTAGACCATGTCACCCACAAGCTTCTCAGGGACAAAGACTACGTTTCAGCTAGCTGGGAGTTGTCACAGCCTACCCTGTTACATAATTGGTGCTCAACCAACGTTTGCTGAGAGGATATATGAATAAATGAATGACACATAGTTCATTACTTCAGGCAGTGAGAGCCTGGCTCCGGGCTCCACCGAGAGTGTCTGTCCTGTTATGTCCCCAGAAATTCGGGGCTCCTTGTGGAAGAGCTAGCACTACCCATGTGTGCCATTCTCACCTCTGCCCCTCCTCACCCTCCCTCCTCCCAGTTTCCTGGGGGGCCCGGGCCCCTTGCTGAGGCTCACCTATGCCATGGGGGGGCATTTGGATGTGCTCCAGTGTCTGTGACTGAGACACACAGCGTGGGTGGAAAGCAAAGCCGTAGGCTAGCACACAGGAGGCAAGTTGGGAGAGCGTCTCCCGGAGAGCTAGGGGGAGAGAGTGTGGATGGGGAAAGGAGCGGGGAAAGGACCCCCCCTCCTCTGTGTGGGGAGTGATTCACGCTCCTGGGACAGACTGAGCAGCCAAGCACAGTCTCTTCTGTTCTCGCCACTGTTACCCAATGTTAGACTTCGCCCTGGAGGCAAATGGGCAAGAAAATCAAACAAAAGTTCTGTGCCTGTAAGCCCCCAAATCGCAGAGGCCCCAAGAAAGCAGACAGATTGTGATGACACTCTCTTTTCTCACAGACATGTCTGGATAGAGAAAATCGAATGGCAGTCCTCTGGGGCCCGCGTGGGCAAGAAACACCCCAGAGACCACCAGGCACAGCGGGAACGGCCAGACACTGACGCATTAGGAGAGGCCAGCTGCCCCCAAGGCTAAGTCCACGCTGTGGCTTGAGCCTGATCCTCCCCCGCTTGCATGTCTGGTGATGGGGAGGGTGTTTGGGCTGCTTCCGCTGCCCTGTGGCTGCAGGAGCCGAGGCCGGCCCCCTGGCGATGCTCAGAATCGACACCGGGCCACCTGCCCTTCGGATGTGCCCCCCTCCTTCAGGGACTGCCACCGCAGCGGCTCCAAGGTGGGGAGGCGACTGCTCCTTGACCCACCTGGTGCCCCCACTTCTACCCTCCGCGCCTAGTTAACTGCCCACGGTGACCCTTGACTGCGCTGGTGAAGGCTCTGGTGTAACAGTGGGGACAGGGAACAAACTGTGTCTGTGGGGGGGCCCACCATTCAGAACAGCCTCAGACCCAGCAGCCACCACATTCCTTCCCTCAAATGAGACATTGTCAGGCGCTCTCCACCCCGTGAGGGTGTAAGTCACGTCAGCACAGACATGGGAACTTGGGAGGAAACAGATCCCAAGCAAAACGCCCTCATCATCCTACAAAGCTCGTTCACGCTGTTCATCCCGCTGACAGAAAGCGATGTGGGCCCCAAGCAACGCCCACGTCATGCCCTGGGAGGCGACCTGGTTTTAAACAGTGGCCTTGCTTAAGACACAGATCTGGGAAACAAGCTCTTTTGCCTGGGGAATCACCACCCAGCTAGTAAATTCGAACTGGTGAACTGCTTTGGTTTTGTGGTTTTTGAGCTGACTTACCAGCTCCCCCGGAGAGCTGTCCCCTTCCACCCGGACTGTTGTGAGCTGCACCTGCCCCGCTGGGCTGCAGCAGCTGCGACACATGGGCTGTCACTGTCACCACGCGGACTTTCTCTCCTCCCGGAAGTGAGCGTCTGGAGGACACGACTCCTCTTCCCCTCACAGCTCTTTCTTAGCACCGGGGTCACCCCGCAGGCTCTGCCTGTTCCACAGAGATTGTCTGGCCTCATTCTGCTGCCTGGGAAACGGGGTTGGAAAATTAGCGCATGGAGAGCCAGATGCTGTCCCGTAGTAAGAACACCTTCTTACCTGGTTACCTATGTTAGCTTGGCTGGCCTCTCCTTTGGTTTTCCTGCCTCCTGAAAAGGTTGCCTCTGGTTCTACCTACATAACATCTCACAAGGCAGGTGCGGATGCTGGCAAGAGAGATGCAACCTTGGTTGAGGAGGAGAACATCCCAAGGCAAGCTTCGCCCCACACCGGGGCAGGGAAGGTCTCGGCCCACTGAGCCGCCCAGACCTGCCGGAGATGACCGGCCAGCCTCAGGCGCTTCGGATCTTCTGGGGCCTGGGCAAACCTGCTCCTTAGAAAAGGCTTTGGATGCTTTGGTTCAACAAATACCTATTGGATGCCTGCAATGTGTTGGGTTCTTGGAATGAAGTGGACGTAGTTTCTGCTGTCATGAGGCTTTGATCGGAACAGAGAAGTCCCGGGAGAGGGCGGTGAGGAGCTGGCCTCCCCCCGAGCACTGCTGCCAAGACCCTGCCTCAGGCCCGTGCCGGCCTCTGCACCTCTTTGCTCCCACCTCCCCGAACCCTCCTCCTCTTGCTCCCGTCACAGTCTTCGTCTGCCTTTCCCCGGGTTTCTGCGTTTTATCTCTTTGAAAAGTCTACCCTGATAAATGAACCAATGGCGGTACATCCATGCAATGGGATGTTATTTGGTTCCAAAAAGAAATGGGCTATCAAGCTATGGAAAGACACTGAGGAGACTTACAAGCACTGTTAAGTGAAAGGAGCCCGTTTGAAAAGACTACATACTGTGTAATTCCAACTACGTGACACTGTGGAAGGACAAAACTATAGAGGCTGTAAACAGACCGGTGGCTGCCAGGGGCTTGGGGTGGAGGTGTGAGGGATGAATCGGTGAGATAGTGAGATGGGACTTTCAGGGCAGTAAAACTATTCTATATGATGCTGCAGTGGTGGGCCCAGGACATTATGCATTTGTCAAAAACCACTGAATTGTACAACACAGAGAGGGAACCCTACGTGAACTGTGGACTCGAGTGAATACTGATATGTCCATATTGGCTCATCATTGCAATTAATGTGCCACACTAATGCAAGATATTAATACTAGAGGAATCTGTGTGTAGGGGAGAGGGGGATATGGAAACTCTCTATACTTCCTATGCAACTTTTCTGTAACCCTAAGACTGCTCTAAAAAATGAAGTCTATTAAAATTAAACAAATGAACGAACAGACGAAGGCCTCAGACCAGACCACCCAGGCTTCCCGCTGGCATGAGCTCCCACCACTCTCCCCAGCACAATTCAGCCTGTACAATCCAGTCTGGCCTCTCTCTGCCTTTCTGCCTTCCAGTGATATCTGCAAATGGTCCCAACGTCACGTCGATGCAGTGCATCCCTAACCAGCTTTCCCACCGCCTGAGGACTGCTCTGCCAGGGGACCAGTGCTGGTGTCTCATCAGGCTGGCCTTTTAACCTTCACTCCCACGCCAGGCCTGCACTTCCACCCTGGAACTCCTGGGGGCCGGTGTGGGCCTTCACGCTGTCCTTCAGATTAACCTGCTGTCTCCTCGCCCTTGTCTTATCAAACACGGACCTTTCCCGAAGACCTTTGCATAACCACTGATATCCTCATCACACTCCCCGCCCTCTGCCCATTTCCAGTATCAGAAGAGAGAAAGACGAAAGGAAAGACTCGAAGCTGACAAAGAAAGGTGAAAGGCACCAAAGCCTTTTGCCCATGGTCCTCTGGCCAGCTGTGACCCCACTCACATCCCTGGGTGGTGCCTGCCACATAGTCATTGATAGACCTGGAGGCAAACGGCCTGAGACCACAGCCTCCTCTGCGTTCCTCCACTGAGCAGGAGAAGGTTGGGATTCTAACCATTTATCTTTTTACAGCCTACAGTTAATAATTGATTTGTACACGAAAGCACAGAGAATTGTTATCACTGTTCGGTTATGGGGACAGGGCAGCCCAAATAACCCCCTGCTGAAAAACCCAGGGGCACAATTGTTTCAGGAGGTCCCCAGGGTCAGGGCTGGGGGTCAGGGAAGCCTTGCTCATGTATTTGCTCACATATATCTATTGGGTTTGGTTGGGGTGGTGTCGGGGGGACAACCTTGGTCTTTAACAGGCTCTAAGCAAAAAAGGGAAGCTGATTCGGAAGGAAAAGACTAATTGTCAAGTTTCCAGAAAAGGCAGTCCATCAACTCCTGTGTATTATAGGCATTGAAGAAGACCAAGAGACTAGTCTTTCATTCTAATAGCGTACTACAGTCCTGTGCTGGGTCTGCACACCCTGGAGGGCAAGCTGAGAAAGTCAAGCCCAATCTTGTGGGCAGGGAGGAGCCACCAGCTTTTCTGGGAGGCGACAAGAAGGTGGCAAGATAAAAGGAAAGAAAGCAAAGAGAGAAACTGAAATAGAGCTAAAGCAAAAGCAGTGGAAGAACAGTCCTACTTTCTTAAAGGTCCTCACTCACATGCTGCCTGCCCGCTCAGAAATGAATACACAGAGGACAAGGGGGCTTATGTAAAGCCAGCCCCTTCTGGACTGTTTAAGGCCAGTGGAGACTCACAGGGGTTCTCCCAAGCCTGACTCCCCTGAGGAGAAGCACCTCCCTGAACCCCTGCTCCTCACACTTCTCTCTCCTTGCGCCAGGAGAAGCCAGCAAGGGGTGCAGACGCCACCGTGGGGGCCCGCAGGGACCAAGGGGCAGCCACCCTGAGCAAAGGACCCTCATTGGCTGGGAGGGCCTTGCCTTACCAGGGGCGTCCAACATTTTGGCGTCTCTGGGCCACACTGGAAGAAGAGTTGTCTTGGGATACACATTAAATACACTACGACATGTCATCACAAAAACAATCTCACAATGTTTTAAGTAAATTTATGATTTTGTGTTGAGCCACATTCATAGCCATCCTGAGCCGCAGGCAGCCCGTGGGCCGCAGGCTGGACACCCTGCTGGACTATCAACTCCCGGGCTTTGCGGCAGCGGTTTCGCCCTCTCCAAAGCTCTAGAACCCTGGCGTGCAGTAAATGCTCAACGTTCGGGGAAGAAACAGGAGCACGGCACGTGAGCTACAGTGTCAGGACAGTCTCCTTCAACCCGCCTGTGCCAACCACGCTGTCCTTGGATGGCACGGCCCCTCCTTCTCCTGTTGTTCCCTGGATTCCGGAGGGAAGAACAGGCACAAAAGAAGTCAAACGGGTTTTGTTTTCTCCCCCCCCCGCAGAGATGCCTGTCGTGTTCTGACGGTCTGTGGCTCTGGCCACCAAGAAAGCGATCACCATGGATTCAGGAGAAGCCATCCTATTCCTTGCAGGAGTGTGTCAATGGCTGCCCTGGTCGGAGGCGCTCACAGGGTCACACTGTGGAATGTGAACCTGGTTTGGACTTGGCCCATCGTGCCTCAGGGTGGAGGAGTCCCGCACGAGAGAGCGGAATGCTGTCCACCAGACGCTTTCTGAGGTTTCAGTTGCCCACGGTCAACCAGGGTCTGAGAGTGTTACGTGGAAAATTTCAGAAATAAACACTGCAGCATTTGTCAACCATCGTCACTGTCTGCTCCCGACACCCAACCATCGACATCGTCATGGCCTGATGGCCCAAGCTCACTCGGAGCAGATGATCCTCCTTTTGATGTACGGTTGGAAGGTCAAACGCAGCGTAACGCTATGTCACAACGCATAGGTCCTTCGCCTCGCTTCAATCTATCCCACAGGTATTTTATCATCTCGCATCTTCACAGGAAGAAAGGTCACGTTAGTGTAATAAGATATTTTGAGAAAGAGACCACATTCATATAACTTTTACTACAGTGTATTTTATAACTCTATTTCATTATCACTTATTGTTGTTCATCTCTTATCGTACCTAGTTTATAAGCTTCGTCACAGTTATGTATGTGTAGGAAAAAACACAGGACAGACAAGGTTTTGGTACTATCTGAGGTTTCAGACACCCACTGCGGGTTTTTGTCCCTTGTGGATAAGGACGAAGGAGACTACCGTATGGGCCGAGGGGCCGTTGGGACCTCAGGGAGCAGAAGCAGAATCCGAACCCTAGTTAATGAGGCTTGCCTCCTCGGGGAACTGTTTCCGCCGGGTGATTTTCCTGCCTCCCAGGCTACCACGTGAGGGCTGCTACGCAGAGGGCAGGCTCAGAGCTCCTGCCTGGGAGCCTGCACAGTATCGCGAAGCCGCTGGCTGGGTGCCCCAGTGCGGCTGCCGGTGGACGAAGGAGGCCAGTCACTCAAGACCTTCCCTGGGGGAATGGGCCTCAGTGGTGGGGCTTGTAGGTCCCTGGGGATCCCCTGCCTCTGACCCCAGCTTTGAAAAAAATCTAAGACCAATCAATTTGCCAAGAACTTGAGCCACGAGGAGAACTGAGAAGACAAGTGGGGAAGGAAGAGGGTGAGGCCAGCCCCACCCAGGTACTTCGCCATAGGACCTGGACAGAGTCACAGGCTCATTGGAAGTGCTTGCAGCTACAATCATTTTTTGTGTTTGTTTTTTTTTCTGCCTTTGAAAACCGATCAGCCACAGGGCCAGCTCCTCCCCTTCTGGCTGCTTCCCCAGGTCTCCTGCCGGGGCTTCCCCGCACTAGGATTCCCTCACTGCTCAGGTTGGGGAGTAACTGGTTCCATTAGGGCTCGGCTGAACGCTTAAGACTCAACCAAATGTCGCTCTTGCTGAGTCTGCCTAGGGGACGCCACTCCTCAGCTCAGCTTCCATGGTCTGTCACTCTCGACCACGGATGCCAGGCCCGTCGTCATGCCCATTCACACTCTGAGACTGGAGAGAAGCACCTGCAGGGTGTAAGTGTGGTGGCCGCTGACGATAAACCATCCACCTCACTTGGCACCATCCCCGAGAGAGAGCTCTCGCCCTGCGGCTGAGACCTCACCCCTTGGGGCAGCCTCCGTCCTGAGTCACTTTGTGGACTTGAGCAAAGCTCCCAGAAGGCCAGGTTCAGGGTTTCCTTCTCACTTGGGCTTGTCACCTTGGATCTGCATTGGCCCACAAGGTCCCCTTCCCCCCCACCCCCCACTACCCCGGGACATGCAACTGCGTGAGGACCGGGACTGGGAAGCTGAAGGGCGCATGCCTGCCCGCGCAAGACCTGCCCTGATGATGGTGGCATTGTAGGGTAGCATTGTGGTGCTACTGGGCTAGTTCTCTAGCCGGCCTTCGATCCCTCTTGCACCACCCTTCAGCCTCTTACAGGTCTCCCAATGACAGAGCACTATTTCAGAGAGCCCAGCTCTCCTTTTTATCTCCTGTGGACGCCTATGGGCCCCTCTGAGAGCAGCAGAAAGGCTGAGAAAACCTTGTTCCAGAGAAGGATTCTCTTTCCCTGCTCACATGGTGCTGGCCCTGGGCCCTAGCAGAATGTTGCTTAATGCACTCTTTGCCCTACACCTGCCAAAGTAAACAGATAGAACAGTTTATTATATCATGCCCTTGACTCTGAATCATGCCTCCAGTCCCCAGAGAAGTTGCAAAGCTGATAACCTTCAATGAGTTCAATGAGTTCAATGAGTCTCCTTGGCATTGAACAAAAGGTGTATTTTGGCTAAACACTTACAGAAGTCTCTTTATTTCATGCGATGGTCATTGATATTTTCAACTTCTTCTCTTTGCCTCTCTCTTTTCTCAAAGATACAAGTGTGAATTCTCAGCTCTAATTTCCTTGCCCCTGTTGTATAGCAAACTGGCCATTTAATCTTATTTTATTTTATTTATTTTATTTATTTTATTTTCTGGCACTTGTGATTCAGTAGGAGATACTAGTTCCGTAAATGGAAAAAAAATATTTGGGCTGCTGAAATATTTTTTTTTTTGGTTTCCTGCTTTGTTTTTATGCTGAAATTCCATCACTCAGTCTTTATTCTCTCTTTCCCTCCTGCTCCTTCTTTGCCACTAAAAAGCATATAGGTGATGCCTACCTGGCTTGGGCTCTAAAATCGGTCACTTGGCCTTGTTTACAGTCTCCCAGAAAGGGCTGTTTTCAGTGAACTGCAGACCCTCTTCAGTGGTAACCTGTTAGGCTGGGGGTCTGCTTACAGCCAGAAGCTGGAAAGCTGGGGACAGCAGATCTGTCCCTCTGGAAGTCTCTGTCCCTAAACAAACAACAGTCACCACACTAACAGCAGCACAGATCGACCTGGTTGAAGACGTGTCACCTGCCTGGGCGGGGTTTCTGGTTCTCCAGAGCCGTACGCAGAGAGAGCAGCATCCCCTGGCAGGAAGCTCCAGTGTGGCCACGGGACTCACCTTCCTCGGAAGCAGGGATACAAGGAAAAGCACAAGGAAATGTGGCTCTAGCCACCTCCCCGCCCTTAACTCCCCAAAAGGTTAGAATCTCATGGAGTTTGCAAGTAAACAGGCTTCTCTTCAGTGTAAAGAAGTGCAACAGGAGACGTACCGGATGAGCCCAGAGACAGAGTTCGATGCGACCCTTCTTTCTTTTCTCCCCCTGAGCCAGGCTGCGTAATTTGGACATTTCTGGTTTAGTATATCCCAGACGTGAAAGTGGTTATGACTGTGAGACACACAACATGTCTGGTTGGAAAAAATTTATTTTCTGAAGTGAGGAGCTGTGATCTACTTTGTGGTATGATGAGGCTGGGAACAATAATTTCCTCTGATCTCCTTTGATTAAGGTTATGATGGAGAAAGGTTTTCACTGTATCATTTTTATAGCTATACATTTATCTTAAAGGGGGTGAAATGTAGGGGAATTAAAAAAGGTTTTCTAAAACACTTTTCCTTGAAACACTGAAAACTAAAAAGGACATCCATTCTCACCCTTTACATTTTGCCCTTTGTAATTCTCTAAATAAAAGCTGGTGTTACGTGAGCAAAGCACTGACTGCAGGACCTATCTTGATATTCCAAAATAAGATGATTGAAAACCTGCAATCGAGTCTGAAAATGTCATTTTCAGTCTCATTTTGTAGCTTCCATTTCCTCCACGAATTCCAAATTTGTACTCCAGGGGACCAGAATTTCCAAAAATATTAGATCTCTCATCGTGACTAGACAGAAACCCAGGACTAAATGCGTAGAAGAGAAAGAAAGGCTTTAATACGTTGTCAAAAAGAAACACAATGGGAGTGAAGGTTAGTCCTAGCCCAGACCCCACCCAAATCGTGGACGTGAGCTTCAGAACTGCAAGATTCTGTCCTGCCTGCTGGTCCTCCCCACCCTGAGTGGTTCTGGTGATGGGCGGAAGGATGGTGGCACTGGGAGAGCGATGGCCCTTTGAGACTGGCTGGCTGTTTGAGGGCAGGGGACAGATGACACGGCCGGGAGACCAGAGTGAAACTTACTAGCACTGAGGTCCCGGGCAGTTCTTCTAGAACCTCAGTTTCTCCCTTTGTGAAATGGGAATAAAACAATTTCACAGGGTGATCGTGAGGGTTAGAAAGAATATCATTAATTCACCTGTCTCCTAGGAGGCATGTGGTACATGGCAGCTCCCAGAATAGGAATGACCTTTGACCCGAGAACAAATCAATTCCGTCTCGGCCACAAGCTGTCCCAGAACCTTCCCTCTAAAAGTCCTGTTTACTCGAGGGCCAGGAAGGTGCTTAGTCATTCTCAGAACACAAACAGTCTCAGGGCAGTGACTAACCTGGCTTAGTGACCGACACTCGCTCTGGCCAGTAGCCAGGAGAGGGTGCTCGGCCATCCACTCGCTGTCAAGGGCAGCCTAATTTCACTCACTGAGTTTTTTTTTAAAGATTTTATTTATTTATTTTTAGAGAGGGAAGGGAGGGAGAAAGTCAGAGAGAGAGAAACATCAATGTGCGGTTGCTGGGGGCCGTGGCCTGCAACCCAGGTACTATGTGGCCTGACTGGGAATCGAACCTGCGACACTTTGGTTCGCAGCCCGTGCTCAACGCACTGAGCTACGCCAGCCAGGGCTACTCACTGAGTTTTGATATTGTAGGGAAAGGGAGATGATTTCTTGGGGACATTCACTGTGAACAATGCTCCTCTTAACCAAGTTGCTCTGGCAGCTATGGCCGGAGGGTGGGACCGGAGGAGGAGGCCAGAGTTTCTGGGCACTGCTGAGAGGGATCACGACACAGGGCGGTAGTTCCACTTCTAACGCTCACTTGCCTTTGTACGGAGCTCTCCAGCTTAGAGAGACCCCCAGCCTGTCTGGCCTGACTGGATCCTCCCCTGTGAGATACCAGGCCCAAAGTATCAGCCTCATTTTATAATAAGGAGCCCACAGTCTGAGAGAGGGGTTAAGAGATTCACTCACAATTGTGCAGATGAAGAGGGGCAGGATCAGGACTCAGACTCAGATCTTTTGCCCTTGTTGCTCAGGACTCTGTTCCCTAGGCCCTGCTTTTTCTCCCAATTTTTAGCTCAGTGGCACCAGCAAATTCCATGGCTCCACACTGAGGTCTAGAGATGGATCTGTGTAACTGTGAGCGAGTCACTTACGCTCTCTGAAACCCAGTTTCTTCTTTAAATGGGAATAATAATAATCAGCCCTCAGAAATTACGAAGAGTCGAAGGAATAATGTGTATAAAGTTATTAGTATGGCATTCAGACCATGACAAACGCTAAAGCTTCCATTATTGATTTTACTATTGTTGTTGTTGTACTCTGTCCTCCCGGGCTTTGATGTCCTCCAGGGAACTTGGGAGGCAGCCATGGGGGGGAAGAAAGAGCATCGGACAAGGCATCTGTCATAAGACCTGAGTCCAAGCCCTGGCCCTGCTGCTTATCAGCCATGTGGCCACGGGCATGCCACTTCCCTGTTTTGCCTTGGTCTCTTCATCTCCAAAAAATGAGGCTCAAATATCTGTATTTCCTGGAGTCACCATGACAATGGAATGAATGTAAATCCCTGTAAGTATCCCACAAAAGACAGGCAGCATGCAATAGAGGTTTCCAGGAGCAGAAATCCACTCCTGGAAACCTCTATTTCTTCTCCCATGTTTGGATAATCAAATATGCTACTGAAGAGCCTTCTGTATCCTAAGAGTGGCTACCAACTTGGATCCCTCTTTTGTGACGCAAGGAAGCTGCACAAAACACATACCGATTCCATCACTGACTTTCCTGGTGCCGTCCTGAGAGTCCAGGATGAGCGGCCCGAGTTTACCAAGCGTTGCTCTGGGGCTTAGGAATAAGGTGCCAGTGGGGAAGTGATGACTATCTGGACAAGAAATGAAAAGGTGGAATTTCCAGCAGAGTTGGCGTAGGCTGGTTTTGGGGTGTTGTCTCAGCAGGGAAAGAGAAGACAGCCGGCACTGGTGTGTGCTGGCCCCAGTGGAGAGCTTGGGGGAAGACTGATGTACTGCAGATGAGCACAGTGGGAGACAAAAGGCCTGGGCTGACTGAGAACACAGATAAGCCCTAGGGAATGAGCTGATGTACTTGACTTAGTTTCTAGCAAGATGCCTCATTTCTAGGAAGACACTCAGTTCCTAGGGAAATCATTAACTTGGGAGAACATGACCCAGTCTCTTGCAAAATCATGACCCTCCAAACCATGTACTTGATTCTTGAGTGAGATTTCTTGTGTAAGAAAAGCCAAAGCAGAAAGAGATGGATTCCTCAATAGAGCTCATGCCCAAGTGGAACTTTTTTTTTTCTCTCGAGGAAAGGTTTGGCCAGCCTGTTATCACTCCTATTAACATGGCAACAGGAGAACGAATCAATTCTCCTTTCAATCTAGCCGTTACCCAGTTACCTCTGCTTATACAGCCTCCTTGACAAGAGCTTGATCCATTTTGCCAAATGACGCTGAGAAATTGACCATCTGACCCAGGTGAGAGCTGATTCATGGAGGGAAGTCCTGTTTGGTCGCCCATGCACATTTACCTGGCTACTTCTATCACATCACTACTGGTAACACTGAGTTTTCAGAAATTTGTCCTGCGATCAGAACACCTGGACGTGTGCATGCTTCATCAGCTATCAGTTGTGCATAGTCCCCTTTTGTTCCACGTGATTGGTAAACTTCTAGTATGACAATTAGATTGAACACACGTTTCTTAAATATTAGCCGTGTGTGAGGAAGGAGCACCTTGGACCAGGAACAATGCATTCTAGGGTAAGAGAACAAACGATAAAATCTCTCCGCAGAAAGTTATCCCTATGCCCCATGCCCATTCCCTTTAAGGAGTTTTCACTGTAATTAAAACCAAACAAAATGTCCACGTATAAAATAAAGGACTCTGTTCAAAGGGCCACAACCGACACAACCAGAAACAGGAGGATGTGGGAAGATCCTGGGCCCCGTGTTTCCATCTACAACATAATCACAGAATCACCTCTCCTTGTTCTACCCTGTGGAGATGGTCACTAATGAAAGGCTGCTGAACGTGTATGCCACACCCACACACCCCCACGCATCTATATATCTATATATTCAACATATATTCAAATCTACGAGGTATGAAAGTGAACATGAAGGTGACTACTGCTCCCAAAAGAGTGGACCAACTGTCCTTCTCTAAATGAAATGGCTGAGTATGATAAAGTGAAATTCTAAGTTCTTCGTGCTGGCCAGTGCCTGCACGTTGTTTCACGATACTTTGGAGCTGGAAGAGACTTCAGAAGCCATTCAAGTCCAACCTCAGACATCATGCTCTTATTGCACCTTCCCATCCATCACCCACTATTCCACTCATTACTCAAGTTCTGCTCAAATGCTCCTGGGGAAGCGGAGGTCAGTGCTTCGTGCAGTAACTGCAGTGAATCACCGTACTCGTTAATCAGAGGCTTCGCATTGTGAGGTGTGTCCGGCTCTCACAATTCCCACTGTGCTCATTCTAGCCTTTGGAGAAACTCCTCCCCCTCCTCCTTCATTATACATCACTAATGCTGAACTTTAAGCAAATATCGATCCCTAGTAAGGTTCTAAAGAGCTAAAGATACGCAAAACACAGGAGATGAATTGTAAAACCACAATACTCGAGGCACACTGTAAGAGCAGACCTAACATTGGGGCTTCCCGGGAAAATATCCTCCGCCTTTGTTACGTGCTGAGTAAGATGACAGCCCCAAGGACTGTTTGGATGTCATCGACACCAAGACACGAAGAGAAACATGTGTAGGACCTGTTTGTCCTGCTTTGACTTTGGTCTACACCCAATGTCTTTCCATGGTCTCCATGAATATTTACACAAAGCCAAATAACCCACATTTATCAGGCACATACTACTTCTCTGAGATGCTGAGCCTTTTACTTTAACATCTCGTGTAGTAAATACAGCTGCAGTATTTGTAGCAGCTCGAAGGTCTCATCAAATCTGTTAATACCCTTTTAAGATGCTTCTAGCACTTGTCTGCCCTTAACAGCATGAGTCACCCTAGTTCCAGGTATCTGCTCTGAAATAACCATGAAGGCATAAAGAAAAAGATATTTGAAAACAGGACCTGGGAACATCCTTTCTTTATTCCTGAACCCTAAGACCAGTGTCCTCACAAACATCAGACCATTCGGTTTCACGCATGGCCAGTCATGAGTCTATTCTGGAAGGCAGCCCTTACTTGCTGGCAATAACACCAGTAGAACACAGACAAACGCATCAAGATCCCTAGATCAAGAGAGGGCAACGTGGTGGAGCTAAGACCAGAGACTCTGACGCCAGATTGCCTGGGATGACCTAACTGGTTGTATGACTTTAAACAAGTTGCTTAACCTCTTTATGCCTCAGTTTCCTCATCCATGAGATAGAGATAATAAGGGAACTCACAGATTGCTTTAACAGGTAATTTATATACTTGCATTGAGTTGTTCTTTTGCCAAACACAGGGCAATCCAGCAGACAGAATCATGCCTCTGAATCAAGAGACCTGACTTCAAGTCTTCCACGGTGACTCGCCAAGTCGCAGACCCAACCCCTTAGCCCGATCTTCAAAGCTCTTGGCCATCTGACCCCAACCTACTCTTTTCGGCCACCCTGGTGGTCATGTCCCACATCTTCTGTGTGTGCTCCACCCATCAGACTCCTTGCAATTGCCCCAAATACAAGGGACCTGTGCATCATGGTAAGGTTTCTGTGCTATTTCCTCTGTGGAATCTCCTCCTTACTCTCTTCTTGTTCAGTAGCTACCCCCACTTAAGTCCATGACTATATCACGGCCCTCTCCTCCACTGGACTGTGTGTTTCTTGAAGGTAAAGAATGGTCGCCTTTTCATCTGGCGGGTGGGTAACATCTGTGCAAACCATTGAGAGATGAAGTAAAGACATTTTAGATACATCTCTTAGAAATGCTGACCATAATGTGGCTCTTTTCTACCTTAGAAAACTATGTGAGGGCATCTGTTTGGAAGTAAACTAACAATACAAGATATGGTAACAACGCAGCTCGTACTAACGACACGAATAAGGTAAAGTCTTGCGCCGTTCCTATACTCCCCTGAAAGGCTGAGAAAAACATCCTGTTATGGGAACATGTATCTGCTGCCAATCAGGCAGGTGATGTTGTATGATGACCCCATTCATATCCTTGTTCTAAAACATGTTATAAATCCTTTCTGGCTTCTCACTGTCATGGTAGATCCTGGGATTTGGAAGATCCTGTGATCTGGTAGATCCCACGATCTGGTGGATCCTGCTCCTATAGGACACTAGCACGAGGAGAGCATCTGAGCTGACCACATCCTTCATCTGGCTCTGGAAGGAGCACCTGTCACTGGCCACCTTGTTGACCTGCTGCCCCGAATGCTCCCTTGTTTGAGAATGATGCTTTCAGAAAGACTAGGCTCACCTTTTCTACAGGCGGTAGGAACTTGAATGGATTCTTGTGCTATACAAGTTAAGCTCTTGGCAAAATATGGTTAAAAAAATCCTGAAGACACCATCCAACGTGTGGTCATGCCAGAAGTGACAGTGTCCACAGAAGATGTTTTGCTTGGCAGGACATTTTGCTGAGTGTGTAACCAACAAGACCCATGGGCTGGAAGAAAAGAGATGAAGAACTGAGACTTCTTGAGCTCCTGCTGTGGCCACAGATCATTCTGCTGTGTCTGAAGTTATTATAAGGAGGCAGATAGCAAGCAACCTGTTCTGCCAAAACTTTGGATCCAATACAATTCTGCCTACCTGTAGTCTGAAGTATTATCCACCACTTATGGGGGAAAAGGGAGCAGGAAACTACTAAATGATGGTCCAATAGTGTTAAGGCAGATCTGAAGGGGCAAGGCTAACACAGCTTTGCTAATAGCTTATCAAACACCTGTGTAAAAAAAAGCAATAGTTCATATGGAGCAAGAAAATTGTCAGTGAGACCAACTTCCCTCTTGAATATAATTTCTAGTAACAAAGCTCCTCTTTTCATCCATTGGACAAACATGAAAATTATGAGTCTTTACCAAAAGGTCAGAATTGCTACACTAAATATTTTGGGCAGGTGGTTAATGTTTCTCTCCTTGAACCTTTGTCTTTGTTTGGTATCTTTGGTGTTGCAAGTCAAGATTGATTTCTTTCTGAGGGTCATGAAGAGAACAACATAACCCTTATTTTTATTGGTGGTGATAAGAAAACTCATTAAAGGGAGGGACATACATGTTTCTTAGAAACACTGTTTTATGGGGCATTGCTTTTATGATACCTTAGGGAATGCATATTTCAGAGGGTAATTGTGTGAAACTTTTCTGTCAAAACAAGATTGGAATTTAAATGTGTCACCTTACTTCTGGATGAGACAAGTATCATGTCTCATGAGAGTACATGACACATGCTTACACATGAGGACGGCATGTTTAGCTAGGCTTTGAATCTTATGTCCAGGGTAGGCCCGTTTTTTGTGGGGGGGCAGGGTTGGGTATTTTCACTGTGCAAAGCAGAGGGTACCAATAGGATGCCTCCAAAGCTGTGCTGAGGCTCAATCATATTTTTTGGGCTTTTTGATGTTATTCTGCAAGGACTCTCACCTCACCAATCATATTACTCCCAAGGAACAGTGGTGTGTGATGTCAGAGTCAAGTGCTTTCCTGGTAGACATAAAAGGCATCATCTTAGAAGAAAAAATGAGTTTGTATGAGATTCAAAAGATTACTAACAATATGGGAAATGCCACAAATTCCAGACACTGGACTGACAAGTTTCACATGTGATATGAAACTTGGTACTCTCTATACAATGGTAGAGAGAGGAGGAAGACCTTGAGTGACCCAATGCAAGAGACTCTGTCTTAGGCATCTCCATATTCTACTTTCTAAAGGTTAGGTGACTTGAATTCAGGTGGCCCACCAAGACAATAATGCCGTATCCTTCAAGGCATACATCAAGTACCCTTTTAAGAAAGTCGCAAAAATACGGTTACCTAGCCTCCTGTCATGCCAGGAAAAGGAAATGTCCTTTCCCCCCAGGACATTTAGTCATCTGTAAAAAGGTTTCCTTGCTGAGACAGCACTTTAGAGTGCTAAAGACTGCCAGAGAAACCATCGCACATTTGAATTTACACGCAGATAAAAGAAAGAAACATATTAACTGTTCATCCGAACTTGGGTTCGATTAAATGAGGAGTTTAGCTCAGATTCATGGGGGAAATAAATATATGATAGAATCATAAAGTCTTAACATTTGAAAGGATTTAAAAAGATATTCATTAGATTTTCAGAAACAAGTGCCTGTTTTTGACTACTTCTCAAGGTCTGGGGTGAAAGAGGGGAGAGAAAGAAAACTCGAGACAACACCCCCAGCCAAGACCTCTAGTCACCCACAGACAGACACGTGAGAGAACTGTCAGGATTAACGCGATTCATGGCACTGAATGAACCAACAAATTGTTTTCCAACAGGATCTGCTGCCGAAAACAAACACAAACTGTTGCCTTCAAAGCAGGTGGGGAAACAATTCATTCCTTTCCTGAAAACTATTCAGTTCTCCCCTCCGCTGAAGGAAATTACCTTCAACCCAGCAGGTGAGCCTGTACAAATACGTACAGGAATCTCAACCCCCAAAACAAAATGAAGCTGGATGTTACAAGACTGAGCAGTAGCACACTAAACCCTGGGACACATCCAACAACAACAAAAAAGGCTGGGGAGAAAGGAAGAGTCCTGAGAAAGGGCAGCCCAAAGATGCTGGATTTTTGTGCTCTCTCTCCTGCGCGCAGGGGAGCAGGCAGTGGGGGAAGAGAAGATTCTAGCTCCAGGCACAAAGCTGCATCATGCCTGTTAGAAGCTGGTGTCCAACTAGGACATGTCACTCTGCCCCTCCGGCTGTGGGTCAGAGGACTCGGAGCCTAGTACACGGTGAGCAGGTCCAGGAACACACTGCACACGTTCTGTGTTCGCAAACACCGGGTCTAAGTAGATCGATTTTCATTTCTGGATGAGTAAGCACGAAAAATCAACAGCATAGACGGGAGAAAAAGAGCATCACAAGGGAACTGAAAGACCATCTCGGAGATAATTTTAGAAAACTGTTTCACATCCTCAACTGAGGTAGAAACAGGATGCTGTGAAGAGAGGCAGGTAGCTATTATGACACAAAGACAGGGAAGGAGAAAGGTTATGGGTGAGATACAGAGGGATCGTAGAAGAGCCAAAAGCGTAAATATTCACATGGCCACTGAAGGCAGTAAGAAGTAAACTGACGCTGTGGGAGACAGAGTCAGACAGTCCCTAAGGTACACAGGCTCCGCACTGTGCCTCCTAAAAGGGATAAATGAGAGAGGAGATGGTAGATTCGGAAAAGGGGAATGGGATGCAATTAGTGTTACTGTGCACTTGTGACAAAGAGACCAGTGACCACACAGAGACAGCCCTGCACTCTCACCGGACAGCTAACATGGAAGTGACAACATGAAATGCTAGTGGGGTGCGGAGCAACCGACCCTCATCAACTGTTGGTCGGGGTGGAAATGGAACAGCCGCTTGGAAAACCTGCGGGCAGTTTCTTAACAGTTAAATGCATTCTCACCGTTTGACCTCAAAATTCCACTCCTAAGTAATTATCCAAAAAAAATATGTTCACAACAAACCTAACAAGATGTTAATAGAAGCTTTATTTATAATAGCTCCAAACAGGAAGTAGCCCAGGTATCCACAAACAAGATTTCAATAAACAAATTACAGTGTAGTCATATAATAGAATACTGCTCAGCAATAAGTGAAATGAATTACTGATACAAGCAGCAACATGGACAAATCTCAAAAAATATCAGTGAAAGAAGTCATATCCATAACATTGGATGATTCCATTTATATGACCTTCAGAATAAGCAGAACTAATTTTAGGTGGTAGGAATCAGATCAGTGGTTGCTTCTGGTATCAGGGTCGCCTGGGAGGGGGCTTGAAGACGTTTGCTGGAGTGATGGGAATGTCCTAGATCTTAACAGGGACACGGGTTATTCGGGTGTATGTATTTGGCAAAACTGATCAAAGCATATGCTTAGTCTTTGTATGTCATTGGATGTAACTAATATCTCCAAAAAAGGCATTCAAATTAAAAAAAATATTTTTAAAAAGAATAAATAAAATATAACCAAAGAAATACTGAAAATTATAAAAGAAAATTTTAAAAACTCTTCCCAGGGCTCTGGGAATTGAAATGTATTACCAGACTCTGGAAATTGAAATGATTCTGGAAATGACCAGACTCTGGGAATTGAAATGATTCAGCAATCACTATGCAAAATCAGGAAAAAGAGCTCACACCTAGATACATTATGATAAAATATTTGAATTACAAAGTGAAACCCATAAATATCCAGGAAGAAAAACAGATTATTAAGAAACACCAGTGTGGATGATCTCAGAAGATGTTTCCGCCACGGGATTAAACATGAAAGGAGAAAAGGATGATGGGACAAGAATTTTTTACCCAGATGAATCACTCTTCTTTTATGTGGAAAGCCAAAAGAAATGTGTCGAAGCTAACCGAGGGATTAAAAAGAAACACCAGGATCCAGCAGAAGTACAGCCTGCCTGAGTGTGGTTGGTAGGGTAATAACATGGGTGTGACAGTTTACAGTTACACTTGGAACATTTCACCTAAAATGCCATATGGTGTGCTTGAGTGTGATATTGTTATGTTACATAGTTACATGCTTATGATTTTGTAATAAATGATTTTACAATAAAAGGAGGCATTATTTGTGCCAGACCTTGTATATGACCTATTTGCTCTACTCCTGATAATTCTTGAAGATATCCTTTCGGTGCCGTACAGATGAACTAATAAAATGTCAAAATGAGCTATTTGTGGTATAAAAGGACAATAGCTATGGACACAGAAACCAGATAACCATGGAACTGCCTAGAATAAATTATAAATATGATTATATTGCTGAACAGATAAAACAATTTGCAAAAGAGAAGTCATGTAATATAAAATCTTATTGACAGTAACCCAAATGAAAAGTATTAAATCATTTTTAGTAAATACTGAGGAAAGGATGAGAAGGAAGTAAAAATGGATTGAAGTTTTCATTTGTGATGGAGTTATTCAAACATACCATTTCATCTGAACTTGATTTAAAATGTGCATGGTCATGCTGTTGGTAAGTATAACACATAGGTAGAAGTGTTTTGAAAAATCTCAAGTACAATCACTTGTAGAAATAAAAAAGTGGATGACTGTCTTCTAAATTACTGGAAGAATAATAGCAAAACCAACCCATAGTATGATGAAAGATAAATACCCAGATTCACAAAGTACTGAAAAAAGTAAGATCAAATTAACAGAATTTTCACTGTTATGAGCGATGTAAATTTGCAAGTGAGAGGAAAAACACTTCTGTGGTCAAATGCATTTTAGAAATTCTGGACCGAACTCAGCTGGACTAATTTTCTTACTGCAGAGCTCAGACTCTTAATATATTAATAGGAATTATAAATACCTGGGAGAGAGGGTTTCATTTGTAGCATTTCCCAAGTTTATTTTATTAGCTCTCACAGAATATAGTCTGAAAAATATTAGGCAAAAGGCACTCTTTTTAAAACTGGCAGTAAGAGAAGATGTTCACTATTATTATTTAATGAAGTTATAATCAATGCTGCAAGACATCAAATAAAAATTAGATGCAACTCTTGGAAGAAGGAAAATTGTTGTTTCAGACATCATGATTATGGTTACAAATTTTTATAATCAACTAGAAACTCATAATTAATTACAAGTTAGAAATGAAAATGTAGATACATTAGTAATTTTCATATGTTCCAGCAATATTAGAGAGAAGATATGGAACAAAAGATGCATTTAAGATGAAAAACTAAAATGATAAAATACATAAGAATAACCCTAACAGGAAACACGCAGGACCGATAGGAATAAAACTATAGCATTTTAGCAAGAAATATAAAAGAAAACTAAAGTAAGATGGTCAAAGCTTCTTCGTGGGCTGATTGAGTATAAAATGAATGCCATTTTTTCCACAAGTGATCTGTAGACTTAACACATTCCCAAATTACCCATCAGACACACAGGAGACTGTGTGTGCACGTGTGTGTGTGTGTGATCACGAGTTGCTTAATAACAGGGATGCATTCTGGGAAATGTGCCATCAGGTGGTTTTGCCTTGGACGAACATTGCAGAGCACACTCACACAGACCACAACGGTGTAGCCCGCTCCACCCCTGGGCTGTATGGTCTGGCCACTGCTCCTGGGCTACAGCCTTGTGCAGCGTGTTCCTGCACTGAACACCACTGGCAATTGTTACACAATAGCAAGTATTTGTGCATCTAAACATTAAAAAGGTACAGACAAATACAGCATAAAAGATAAAAATGGTGCACTTTCGTAGGGCACTCCCCGTGAACGGAGCTCGCAGGACTGGAGTGAGTGGTGAGTGCACGTGAAGGCCTAGAACGTGCTTCTGCAGACCTTAGAAACGCTCTACACGTGAGTGACGCTACATTTACACAGAATATTGTTCTTCGATGATAAATTAAATTGAACTTACTTAACTATTTACTTTACAAACGTTTGCATTTTTCTTAAATTTGAATCTTTTGTAATAACACCTAGCTTAACACACAAACACGCTCCACGGCTGTACAAAAATATTTTCTTTCTTTATCTCCTTATTCTGGTTTCATAGTCCCTACCATATAGGTCTTTATTAGGACGTATCGAATGTATGAATCACTCAAGTGCAAAGCAGCAAAAGGAGAAATGCCTGTGTCTTCAATGATATCTTTACTTTTAGTCTTTTCTTCCATCTTTAAATTATTTTTTTGTTTTACTTTTAAACTTCTTTGTTAAAAGCTAGGACACAAACGTACACATTAACTTAAGCCGAAACAGGCTCTTCCGCCTCCACACTGTGTCCCGCGGGCAGGCCTTCAGGGGCGATAACTCTCAGGGAGCGGTCACCTCCTGTGGCGACAACGCATTCAGGACTAGCTCCTGAGAGACCTGCCTGAGGCTCCTCCTGTGGCGATGTCACCCTTCTCAGAACTATGTCCACAGTGACTGGTGATTCGCTCGGTTTGGTTCTTTTACTCATCATGGATTTGCTTGTAAGCAGATCGTGCACCTTGAATATTCCTCTCTGTTAACAGAAACCTTTTGGTGTTGTGGTCCATGTTTCCATAGTTTGTAAGGAGCTCGTTGAGAGCTGCTGCTAAAGCTCCTACTCAGCTCTTCACTGTGAGTTTTCTTGGGGTTCTTATTCACCTCTTGCAGTTTTCTCTTGCCTCTGCTTCGGCTTTGTGTCCCAGTTCCCACACTCCTCACTGGTCAGTTCCTCAGGGGTCACCCCTAGGAGCTCTTGGATGTCATCCACATTCGCACCCAGGTTAAAGGTGTTGACCATCTCAACCACAGTCTGGCTCCTTTTTGCAATCTTCTCATCCTTGACAAATCCTTTGAAGTCACAGATGAACCTCCTGAGTGTCTTCTTCCAGATGCCATTCATACACTGCTTGGTGACATCATCCCAAGCCCAGGCGAGGTTCTTGATGCAGCTATAGACGTTGTCATCCTTCCAGAACAGCCTCGGCGTCTTCCTCAGTTGCAGCAATGGCCTGGGCACAGGTCCCCCTCAGGCAGGAGGCCTTGGAAGCTGCTGTAACTCCTTGACCCATTGGTTGGTTCAAGGAGGTGGTGTTTGGAGGGAGAAACCCCACTTTGCTGTTGAGAAGAAGATCACCAATGTCAGGACGTCTGAGAGTGTCATCACCAATAAGCAACACTTGGAAAGGTATGTCAGTCTCCAAAGAGAACTTCTCCGTTTTGCTGGCATAGCAATTCAGGAAGGCACCTCGGAAGAGAAGCTGGGTCACCCATGGCGTCTCGGTGGCTCCTGCCAGAGGGCAATGGTGGCGTGTGCTTACTATTCCCGGAGGCCCTGGGGTTCGTCCAGTGCCAGGTGGAAAAGGGTTTCGGTTTGCAGCTTGCAATGTGGCCCCTGAGCAAGGCTGTTCTCCTGTCTTTAGGAGCCCTGAAACCTGGCATTGACTTGGTTTCCTTACGGCTGAAAGTCCTTTCAGACATCTGTTTCCAGAATAGGGAGGTTTCATCCATATTGAATGTTTGCTCTGGCAGGTAATCTTCTTCCACAATCATCTTGTCTAGAGTTTTCCAATACTCTTCAGCTGCCTTCTCATCATGGACAGACTCACCACTCACTTTCACATTATGGAATGAATGATTCTTGAATTATTTACACCACCAGCACTAGCAGTGAATTCAACATTGTAGTTGGGTCTGGGCTTGTTGTTTTCCTTTTTTTTTTTTTTTGCAGTTTTATAACATTATTGAACAATCAGCAGTGAGTTCTCATCCACATTAACTGTCTGTAGCTTTTTGAAAGTGGTGACAGGTACGCAGGTGACCAACGTGTAGAGCCTGTTTGGTGAATCTCCACCCGCACTGTGTTTTCTGGACAACCGCACCTGGTCACGGTGCGGGGCGTTCCTAATTCCTCTGGCCCAGACGGCTGTGCTGAGCCTGGTGTTGGTGCGCACATCCGGAGCCCCATCTCCTTCCTTCACGGCAAATTTCCGGGTCTCTTTGTGTGCCTGAGGGTCATGCTTCTTAAAGCCCACTCCGTGGATGTGCTGATGGATGCTGATGGCATATTTGCCTCTCAATAACTCATTGGTGGCAGAACGGCCCTTCCTCTCGCTTCTCTTCTGGGTGGGAGGCATTGTGTCCGGCCCAGGTTGGGAAGAAAGAGCGTGAGGCATTGTGGGAGAGAGAAAGCAGGGCTGCAAGCACAACTCTCCAGCCCTCTGTTCTTCAACATTGCAAACAAATTTCGCTGTGGCTGTGATTGTGATAGCACTGAGGGGGCTATGGTCTTTGCTCCACGTCACCAGCAGTTTGTCCACGTCCTATCCAGGTCCTTCTCTTGTCGGTCTCATTGCTTTCGACAGCTTCTGACACTTTGTTCTTGTTCTTCAAAACTGTAGCTATAGTGGCATGGGGCGTGTCTGACTTGTGAACAATAACCGTCACAGACTTTCCATCTTTGTTGTTCTTAATCACTTTTAATTTCATCTCCATGTCCGTCACTCAATGCCTTACTGGCAATGTGAACAGGGGATTTTGTAGAGTCAGGGGCATGGCAGACGAAACAGGAGACGAAATCCAGCACCAGAGAAAACGATGCCATCGAGGCACACGGTACACACGAGAGGTGAGGCTGCTGCCAGTGACACATGGCATACTCGTTCACAGCAGCAAGTTTTTTTTAATAAGTAAAAAGCGTGCACTCTAAAATAATGATAGAACATACAGCACAGGAAGTAAACCAGTAACAGTCACGCTGTATTGTGATCGAGTACGCTGTATTGTGCATAACTGTGCTACACTTTCACACAACTCGCAGAGCAGTAGGTTTATTTGCACCAACATCACCACAAACGTGAGTAATTCATTTACGCTACAACCTTACAGCAGCTCTGAAGTCACTAGGTGATAGGAACTTTCAGCTCTGTTAGAACCTTATGGGACCACCATCTTATACGTGGTCCATTTCTGACCAAAACATCGTTATGCAGCACATGATTGTATATATAAATATATACACGTACATATATATTTAGACTCACATATATTATATATGCATATACTTTTCTAACTTAAAAAAATCATTTTAGAATTTGACTAGGAGAACACATTGGCAAGAATAAATGAATCCATTTTGAAAATGAAAAGTAACGAGAGGCTGCATCCCTTCCCAGCTTACAGTTTGGTAAAACTCAAAATCAGCTTGGTGCTTGCCCAAGAATTGACATAATAATACAACCAAGTAAATTATTCTGCAATAGATAGTGTGGCATGCATAAGCACTTTATATATAACTGAAGCATTACTTATCCAGAGAACAGGGGTGAGTTGTTTAACACATTCCCTGCACATCGCTACCGCCTTTCTCCTGGCTACTGGGACAGCCTCCCCCAGCCTCCTGTTCATGCTCCCGACCTGCTGCCCTCAGCCCATCGCATGCATGCGCACTGCAGGCCCTAGGCTCAGAGGACCTTCCGCGTGCAGGTCACTGAACATGAACGTCTGCACGTACTGTGTCCTTGGCCCCAATTCACATGACCATTGTCTCCTCATTTTCAGCTAGGAAGGTTGCTCTCTTTTAGAAGCCTTCTCTTACCCCCAAAGTCTGGATTAGGTGCCTCATGCCACCTAGTCCCTCCTCTTGTAGAGCTTATAATATATTGTAACATAACCGCCAGGGTTTTGTTTGTCTGGCGCTCTCATTGGACTACAAGCTCTCAGGAAGCAAAGCCATCCCTGCCCTGCTTCCTGTTTTACCCCTACCATCCTGCTTAGTGCTCGCACATAACATTCAAATCAGTATTTGTTGAGTTAACAGCTAAAAAGTATTCACAACGGAAAAATTTAGTAGACCTTGAGCCACAAAAACTGATAAATTTGTTTGTCAAAAATATTGTAAACAGAATTAAAAAATAATCACCAAATTATGAAAGATATTTATAACAAATATTATAGAAAATAGTGATATCCTAAAATATAAGAAGTTCATAATTTTAAAAATTAGGAAAATATTGAGAGCAAATACAAATCTTAATAAACTGACATGAAGAGATTATTCATAAAAGAAGAAATAAGTAGGTTGGTAAATGTATAAAAATGAATTATTCTGGTAGTCAATAAATGAAAATTAATATTATTTTAGAATTATCAAAATCAGTGCATTCATCTATAGTATATTATATAGGCTTAAAAACATGGTGTCAGACATATACATATATGTAATTGACTATCATATAACACTAGTTTAAAAAGTTTATAAAATATATATACACTGTATTTCTAACTTTTTAAAAAATGAGAGTAAAAAATTTAACCATATATAAAAGATCATATATAAACAATGATCTATTTTCTGGGTGATGGAATTATGGGTGATAATAATTTTCTTTATTCCATTCTATAATGCCAAAAAAAGGTTATAAAAATTCTAAGTCTATATAAAAATTCACTTTTCTATCCTTTCACCAGCTTTAGTAATCCACTCTATAATATGCTAAAGAACAAGCATTTATATTCTCAGGCAAAATTACTTTCTTTCATTTCCTTAAAGTACAAAATAAAATAAAACTGTTTAGACTCCATTGATCTAGAAAATGTTCTTTTAATGAGGCAAAATGAGTGTCAAGAGGTAGACAAATTAGGAAAAACCTAATCCTCAAAGACCAATAGTTACTTAAGACCCACTCATGAGAACTGACCACACTTAGAGTTTAAGCCAATTAGTTGGCTTATTGCTGGAAATAACTCACGGAGCTGGAAACACCGAGGAGACACTAAGGGAGATTGTGTCTACTGAGTCCCTAAACCAAAGGTAGTTAGTGTGCTTTTCGAAAACATGTGAACCGTGTGATGGTGCGTGGTCTTCGGCCACCTCCCAGTCTATGATTTAAAAATCACACCAGGCCAGTCACTGGCATTGCTCGTCTTTCTTACCAACTTCCATTAACCTCTGAGTCCAAAAGCATTTACTCTCCCCTCCCACAATGTTCTACACATGGTGGCTCTTTCAGAAAATACCAGCTGCTCATGCTACCCCTCTTCCTCAGTCACCCCAGACACTTCCTATCGCTCCGTGAGATCCTGTAGGACATGCCCTCTCTCCCTGTCTCTCACGCCCCAGCTTTTTCTCATTTTGTTTCATCCTGGTGCAGTCATGCCGTGTTGCTTCTATTCCCCCACATGCAGCATGCTCTCTCCTGCCTCAGTGCCTTTGCATGTCTCGTCCCTTTTGCTGCGGAAACTTCCTTCGAGTTTTGATCTTGGTCAGTCATCACTTTCTCAGGTTGCTCTCCTAGAGAATGCCGTGCCTCTCCTTTGTTGTCTTAACCGTACGTACAAATGTGCGTGGGTTTGATGGACATCTGCTTCCTCATTACATTGTAAGCTCTCTCTGGGCAGAGCCCCATCTGCACACTCTGATTTTCCTAGCACCCGCCACAGTGTCTAAGGGGTTTGATAAATTAATGAATTGTGTAGGATCATTCCTAATGATGATTATGATCAACTTTAATTTGAACCTTTGCTCAGGCTTTTCAATGACAAACACCGCCCCCCCGCCCCCCCCCCCGTAACTGACCAGAGGGCCGAGGAAAGGACTCAGTGCAAAGGTAGACCTTCCCAGATCAGCAGAGTCCTGTGGGGCCAGTAGAGCTCATAATTGAGTAACCTAGCCCGTGGTGCTGGATCTGCCCGAGATTCCACAGCCCACTGCAGATGCGTGATTTGTGGAAACTCTTGATATCACATGGCTGGCAACTACCAGAGGTGAACTCTTCCCAGGCTGTCTCACTCTAAATTACTACAAGATCACTCCTAGGCAAGGCAGGATGTTGGTTTTGTTCTTTGTTAACACTCCAGAAAGCTTACCTGGGGTCACAGCTAGGATGTAAAGGAATTAGGGAATGCATTAGTAACCAGTTCAGAGTGTTTTGCAAGAGTCAGTGTCCTCCCTGCCACCCTCCACCACGTAGTCCATTTTGCCCTTCCATAACCCTCTGGGCTTTCTCAGTTTCTTCCTTCCTTTCATATCTTTTACTTTGTCTATTGCTTCTTGCAGTCAAAAGGCACAGCTGGACGTCATCAGGAAGAGATGATGGGACCGACCTGGGACAGTGTGTTCCAGTGTAGTCACTGCACTGCAAGGACTCACACAGCCCCAGGAGGCTCCGTGGTAAAGGCATAAGATGATCAAGGAAATGAGAGAGAGAGAGAAAGTTACTTAAGGACAAATCATGAAGATCAGAAATACTCACTTTGCAAAGATAAAAGCTACCGTAAGACAAGATTAGTATGAAGAGAGATAGGGATAGAATAAATAGGCTTATTCCCAGCACCACATTACATGCAACCACTTTGATCAGAACGAGTTATGGAGCGGGGGAAGGACGAGCTGCATTATTATCCAACGGACAGTTACCTCAAGAGACTTGTTACCTCAAGGGGTGTTTGTTATTGACTAGAACTATTGATAGAGTAAACAAAGATTTTAAAAATGTCATATATAAAAATTTCATATATAGCATGACAACAGATTCACGATAGAACACTACTGTTTAAATATTATTAGATCAAGCAAATATTTAGATAATTCATGTATGGTGTGACAACAGATTCACAATATACTCTATCATGTTTCCTAAAATATTAATGGGTCAAACAGAAATTAGGATAAATTAAATTTGTGTATGAAAAGTCTAGAACAGGGGCCAGCACATTGTAACCCATTGGCTAAATCTTGCCCATTGACTATTTTTGATGTTATATTTTTGTAACATAGCCACACTCAGGAGCTACAGCTGCTTTTATGTGACAGGGCAGAGTTGAGTAATTTTGAAAAAGGCCATATGGCTTGTGAATCCTAAAATATTTACCATGTGGTGCTTACCAAAATATTTATTATATGGTGCTTTATGGAACACCTTTGCTGTCTACAACATATTTGAAACACACAAATATTACATTTGAGGTCCATATGAAGTAGGAGAAATTCTCCTAGATAACACCTCTAGGGAGGTGCAGAATTTTTCCCAGGGCAGCAATTTCTGGTAATCATTCGAAAAACCTGAAAAAAATGCATATTTACCAGTTATCTGAGCATTCATTTCTTTAGGGGCTTGGTGATTAAGTTAAGGATGCCTCTTGAATATTAAGAAGATGGTGAATAAACTTCTGCCTTTACTTAGCTGTTTCTGATGCTTTTCAATGCTGGCTCCCCATTCACAGAGAGTCATGGGATTGTTGGGAAAGAACATTCAGAAGTATGAAGTGAAGTCATAGGATTAGCTGGAACAAAGATTAGGGTTTTAGATTTCTAGGCAAAAATACTGCACTTTCGTATACGCCAACTATTTTAGCAGTGTTTATAGACAAAGAAACCAAATTCATAGTCTTCAGTAACAGTGACTTCTTTTTTGCTCAGTGAAGTTCCCTGGTATGAAGTCAATTTGTGTACATGTATTATGCCATGACGCTGGTAATTGCAACCCTTATAACTGCCTAACTGGTTGTATAAGAGAATAATTTAGGAAGACTATTGCATTGTTTAGGCTTTTTTTGTTCCTACTTTGCATAACGAAACCCATATTCTGGGAGAAACTTTTACTCAAGGACAAATGCCTGGATCTCTTTGTGATAACAGTGCTCAGAAGTTAGAGACCATTGTTCAACATGGGATTCGTGGTTCAATCTTGTTCATGCTTGACAAATTGAGGCCAATCAGAAGGCTGGGAGGTGCTATTTTGGGGTTGCACTGTTAAGGTACTGTCTTACTTTCTAAAACAATAATTCCCCTAGAACATTTAAACTTTCCGTCCAAATGATGGGGGAAAGCCATAGTTAATAATCAAGATATAAATACTGAGATGTCAGACGTTCAGGACTCTGACACAGTCGCCAAGTCTGGGATTCATTAAGGCATTTCATTTTCAACCGTCATCAGCAATAATCAGCTTCATTCATTCCCCCACTCCTATGGAACGTTTGCCCTGGGCTGGGCAAATTCATCCGCAAAAAAGAAATTCTCCTCGGCGTCCATCTCTCTAGTCAAAAGAAAGACACCTGGAAAGACTGAACACTTTACCACTGAATCATGCCCTGGCTGCTTGAATAGTCACAGTAGCCGATCACATCGTGCGATAATCACGTCCTAATTGAAATTCGTTGTCTGCTTCCACACGCGTATCAGTGAAAAAAGCCTCAGTCCCTGGCCACTTTGTGAAGCAGGTCTCCACAAAACATCACCACGGTGGCAGAAGCTGTCTTACAGTTGAACATGTATTTGCCAAGCTCTCACATACTCGGCCTCCTGATAACTTTGGTGAGAATCCACAGATATCACTTATATTCCAGTTGGAGATTTCTCTAAGCCACGTGTGACTTCTGTTTTTAAGAGAAATCCACAACCTTTTAAGTGACTACGCTTGGACCATGCCTTCGACCTCAAAGTGTCCCTCAAACATCGCCGGTTCTCCCCTTAACAACACAGCACGAGATGTCGGGAGCCTGTGTTACTGTCGTTCTTGTAATTTTAGTCTCCTACAGATTTTTGCTACGGATTCTTACAAAACACTTTGTTCACAAATGAAAGTTTTCTTTGTACCACTCAGCGCAATTATGTTTAAGGAATTAGAAGTAAACGGAAAGAACCAAATTGAAATCGTGAATAATAACCAGCACCTAAGCCTGACTGTCCCTCCTGGGGCTGTCACCAGCACCGGTGGCACAGACGCCCACGTCTGAGGCTCCTTCCACGGGGCCAAAGGAAGATAGGCATTTTGCCTGGTAATCGCTTGGCCTTGGAGATGGGTTGGCACATCCCAAAACTCTTATCATTCCATCTCTCGCAAGTGGGAACAAGCAGGCTTCGTTTGGTTGATTTTCAGTCCTCGGTGCCTGGGGCCCGGTTCCTGCAGAGCCCAGGCCCTGGCTGTGCAGGCCATCCTCCGGCCCGAGGCCAGTCTGGCAGGCTCCCAGCGTCGGCGGGGAGCCATGCTTTCACCAGCAATGTGAGTTTTCGCAGCACGTGTCCAGCCTTTCCCATGAGCCTTGCCAATGGCGCTGATAGATTTCCGAGCTTTTTCCATTTGCTTTGGCTTTACTACAGGAAGAGCAGGTGTTTCTGCCCTCTCCTCATTTCTCAGAATTGCACACTGCCCAACCGGCTCTGATTTGCCTGCTGGCATTTTATGTAGGGCAAATGGAAAAGGTCTATTTAGCTAATCTACTAGCTTCATCTCTTTGGAGGAGGTTTCCTGAATACAGATCAGATTTGGGTTCCAAAGACTCATAACCTAGCTCCCCAGTTAAATATTTGGCAAGAGTAATGACCTTCAAAGTCTGCCATTTATGGCTGGATGTACAGGGCACCAAATCAACAAACTATTGATCATTCCAGAGCTTCTCCTCCAGGTGTAACACACTGCTCAACCCATTGGAAAGCATGGGGCCACGGGAAAAGCGAGCAAGCTCATTTTGAGGGCCAACGGTAGCTCATCCATTATCTTACTCCATTGCCAAAATAGTCCTGGAGTGTTGGCATTACCACCTCTGTTTTTGCAAAAAAGGAGACCACAGCTCAAGAGAAGGTTAGCAAACTTCCCATGGGTCACACTCCTTCTCAGTGGCCCAGCCTGGAAGTAGACTCAGCAGGAAGGAGGAAGAGCTGTTTGGCATTCAGAGAATACAAGAAGGGCTGCCAACCAGAAGTGCCTTGTGGGTCTGTGCAAGAACTGGGGAAAGGAAGGGAAGTGGTGGGACTGAATGGTTCACATGAGGTGTTCAGAGTGGCTTATGGGCTCATTTGGTCCTGCTAAGCTCAGACCCAACATTTACTCCGTGCCCTTGGAATTTTGCCTCATCGACTGTGCACTTGCAGATCTCTGCACTGAGTCATTAATTCTTTGATGAAGGTGATACTAGTGTCTCCAATGAATTGCATGCTTCTTTAGTGCCAAGTGTTTTACTCAATACATACCTTATCTTATTCACCCAGCAACCCTGGAAGCTAAGTGTTCATGTCCTCCTGGTCCAAATGAGAAAGTAAGGCAGGAGAGATGCCTACCTTGCCCTACACTTTCACCCTGAAAAGTTAGAGCAGAGGTTTGTGCTTAGTCTGGTTCTAATGAAAGCTCTCTTTTGCGAGATGCACAAAAGACTCTTACTTACCCTGAGGTCAAGTCCTGAGTGCTTTGGAAGACCCTGATCCACTGATGTTTAGAAACAGGAATAAGGGTTATGGCATTGAGGGCTTACTTCTACCGCAGCCAACATCAACCAAGCTTCTTGCAATTGTAATATTACACAGAGGCAGCAGAAGGAGCTACTGTAAGCTGTGACTGGAGGTCTACACCTGCCCCCAATAGGTTTCCTTTACCGAGCTGCTAGCGATATCACCAGTAAAGACTTTAAGTCGAGCCATTATAATTAAAATGCAAGTGCTGGGACTGTTCATCTCTCAAACGATGGTAGCCTGAATGGCTTATCAAGTTCCTTACCACTTTCTTACAAATATTCAGTTCAGAAGGGGAAGGCATTTGACAGAGAAACGCAGAGACTAGAGTGGGAGTGGAAATAGAAAAAGGACTTGGAGGAGCATGTGGGAACGTCCTAGAGAGGTAAGCAGAGCTAAAAGGAAATTCTTTCTGAATAGGAGTGGAGAGGTGAGATAGTGAGGTCAACTTATTTCTTCGGCCTAGAGGAGATGTGCATCTAACTAGTCATTAGTGTGTGATGACCATGGACAACCCGAGACATTGGTCAACACCAAGACAGTTTGCCGCCTTGCAGACTTGGAGTCCAGACCTGTACAGGTAATTAGCAAAATTCCACTTCTTTAGGCCGCATGGACAGCGATTTAGCTAAATCTGATATCAGCGGACAAAGATTTGGTTTCAGACCGTCTGTCACCTGTGATGATTTGAGCTCCAGTACACAAAGGTCAGGCCTGCCCTCAGACAGTTCACTATGTAGTGGCGTTGATCGGTAATAAGCATGTGACTACCTAACACAAGATGACGGTGATGGTTAACACACAGATAGAATGAGTGCGTTCAAAATTCTCCTTTGACTCTCAGGTTTTGCCTTCCCTCTCACTCCTCCCAAATCTCAACCAGTAGCTAGCCCCACTGACTGACTCTCAATTCCACCCATCCTTCAGGCCATCCAACCCAGGCAGCCCTTTCCTGCTGAGAGTCTTCTGAGACCCGCAGGGGCAGTGGGGCTTGGCGGATGCAGGAAGGAGCTTACATCTCCAGCCTCCTGAAAGTGGGTCTGTGTGTCAGCTTTGGGAGCCTCAGAGAACCTCACCGTCCTTCGATCCCTGAAGAAGACAGAGCTCAAGTGGGCATAGGTCTCGGGATTTTCTCCCCAATGCTGAACAACGCCCCCTGGATTATCTGTAAAATCACCACTGGAAGCACATGCCCACTGACACCCGGAGGAGCCGTGTAACTTCATCTCCTCCTCGATACTTAGCAGATGGACCTTCTCTGAAGAGACTGCTGTTCACCCTTTCAGAGCCGCACTGAGCGATACACTTGAGTTTAGAGCGGAGGCTCGAGGGTCGATAAGAATCAGGTGCTAGAAGGATGCAGGATGCTAAGAGTCATAGCATCTCAGATGCAAAATAACTACAAAAAAGACATCCAGCCTATATTCATGTACGTGGTGTATTTTTGATATTAGTCTAATAAAAGTGATTGTCTGAGGGACAGGAAAGGGAAGGTGTATTCTCATTGAATGCTCTCCTGTATCTTGAAGTGTAAACCGTGTATAAAAATAAATAAGTGCAAAAGTCACAGCTGTGCACAGCGTTATGATTTCAGGGGTGTCCTCTGAAAAGTAAAATCAGGAACATTTGCTAAAAGGAGATTAAAACTCTGCCAGTCCAATCCCCAGTGAGGGGATGGAGTCACCCTTCTGCTCACACAGCTGCCGGCACACTGCTCTGACCTGTGAATGACTTGGTTTTAGGACATGCCCGCACTAGGTAGATACTCTCACCCTTGCTTACTGTTGAATATTTAGTCAATAATACTGCCTAATAAAGGAGGAATTTATCTTATGAGTTTGAGGATAAATTTTTAAAAAATTAATCTAGTAGTAGGATTCTGAGCTATGTAGGGATATTCAAAAACTTGAAATGGCTTTCAAACTTTCATTAATGAAGGGATATTCCACTGCAATCTTCTTAATTGAAATAAGATGATGGTCTAACATAACTACAGTTCTTTGTTTCTTTGTAGTTTTGAATTTGGAGGTTAAGATCGCCATAGGAAATATTTGACATGTACTGTATAACATTTAAAAGTAACATTTTTTATTGAAAATCAAACAGTGGAATGAACAAACTGATGATTCGATAAATTCAACATTTCCAATGAAGCCAGGCTAAATTCCTATGAAAAATTAACCTATGCAGCAAAAAAAAAAAAAAGCCTTTTATTAAGTTGACATAGAACAAGTTACAACGTACAGAACAGAAGATGAATCATCACAATTGCCACCTTTTTGTAATCATTGCTGAAGAATTCATTAATGGAGTTAAAGAAACCTTAATGCATTTCTTTGCATAAATCTCAATTCTGTTCAGTTCACTGTCATTACTACCTTTAGGAAGCGGGGAAGGTCTGTTACCACTGTGCTGATTATGTGAGAAGAATTTTCTGGATGCAGACACACAGAGGAAGGTAGAGAGATGACGGGAGCTATTGTGTGCCCCAGGCTTTTCTCACTTCTAATGATGAGACTCTGGAGAGAATCTTCAATATTTTTTAAAGCAGAAACGTGATAATAAACGAGTTAATGACTCCTTTTGTTGGCTTCTAAAGGCCAGCCTCCAGTGACCCTGGGGCGCAGCTCGAGTTCTCTGCACAGCTATTGAATCGCTGACTTCTTCAGTCTCGCGAGAAGAGACAGGTAGGTGGGTACAACACAGCAACCGAAGCAGGGGGTGGAAGAGGGAGCATTTCATCAAGGGTCCTCTGCCATTAGCAGCTTTGTGCAGGCAGCTCCCTAGCTACCTTGCCCTCCTACCCTCCTACCTTGGCAGATGGCAGAGGTTCAGAGGTGAGGCCCTCCTGGAAAGGAGGTACATTGCCTAGCCTCTAAATTATGTCGCTTCCCCTCTAGTCCCACTGCTGGGGACCCTGCCCAGTAGAACTTCCCTCCTAGTGGTGCCTTGGGGTTTTTTCAGGAGGAACAAATCTAAATCTGAAGATAACAGCGTTAGTTACGTAGGAAAGAGCGCAAAGGAGACAGATGGGAAGTGGCACAAGTCAGTGCCTGCGAACACGGGGCTTTGCGGTCACACTCAGTTCCAAACCTGGTTTTGCTCCTCGCCACTGTGTGATCTTGCGCAAATGACAGAATCTCTTTATTTACCTCAATTTACTTATTTATATAAAAAAATAATAGCACTCACTCAAAGGGTGGCTGGGATGATGAAATGAGTTAAAATATGAAATTCTCTTTTTTAAAGATTCCATTTATTTTTTACACATAGGAGAAGGGAGGGAGAGGGAGTGGGAAACATCAAGGTGTGGTTGCCTCTCAAGCGCCCCCTACTGGGGACCTTGCCCGCAACCCAGGCATATGCCCTGACTGGGAATTGAATGGGTAACCCTTTGGTTTGCAGGCTGACACCCAATCCACTGAGCCATACTAGCCAGGGCCAAAATGTGAAATTCTTTAAACAATGCCTTGAATACAGTAAGTGCTCACTGAACTCTTGCTATGATGCTGTTAGCATTTATATGGTGAAACTGGCTACCGTAAAAAGCATGTATAAATGTCTGACAGCATGAGGGACTCAGGAAATACAGCCCAAGTATCAAAATACTCAGAGAAGAGATAAACTAGCCATGGGAATGTGACATTTCAGCACCTATAAAAAGCACAATCATGAAAAACTACAAAGCCCATAGGAATGGTCTTATGAGACAGGGTGGAACCATTTTTATGGTTAGGAGGTTAAAAAGCAGCAGACAGTAAACAGTTACATTGCCTTGGACAGAGTTCCCCCCACCCCCGCCCCTTAAACAAGTCATGGTCAAAGTCCCTCATGTTTCCAAGGAACACCTGAGGCTGTTCCATTTGGGTTCACAACCAGTGGCTCAGGTCAGGAAGGGGCAGGAGAATGACCTCAGACAAGACCAGGTCTACTGTCCCTTTACCGGCCCTACCCGTCTGAAGACCCCCAAGGCCCCGCCTCCAAATTTGCTCCGGATTCCAATAGTGCTACCCCTCTGCTCCCGTCCTCATGGGCCCACCCTCATCTCAGGCCACACTCCTGCTCCGCCGCCCACGCTCTCCCACCACTTCCAGTCTCTCAAGCATTCTTGACACAGAAGCCCAGGCCAGCTCTAAAACGCAATGCAAAGCACGCTGCCGCTTCCCTACTTAAAGCTGATTTCCCTAGAACACGAGCCTAGCTCCATCCCACGACCTCCAGGCTGCTCTCCTGCCTGCCTCCTGACCACCTCCTCCCCGAGGTCCACCCGCACTGTTCTCCTTTCTGTGTTCCGCACACGCCCAACCTTCTGCAACCTCAGGGCTTTTGCTCTGGCTCTCCCCTCTGCCTGGCCTTCTCTCTTCCTGACCTCTGCATGGCTTTCTCCTTAAAACCGACGTGCTAGCTCAGATGCCACCTTCTCAGACAGAGCGACTGGTGAGCCTCTTCAGAGCAGCCCTCATTAGACACTGCTCTTTTCACCTCACTTCATTATTTTTTTAGAACACTAACTGATTCAATTTCATTGATCTGTTTTCTCAATGGGGATGTTTCCACGGCAGCAACAACTTCGTCACGCTCTCTCCAGCTCCTGCAGCGCTCCCCGGCACAGAGCTGACCCTCCACGAACATTAGCTGGGTGAATAAAACATTGCTGATGCCTGGCTGGCGTAGCTCAGTGGATTGAGTGCGGGCTGCGAACCAAAGTGTCGCAGGTTCGATTCCCAGTCAGGGTACATGCCTGGGTTGCAGGCCATGACCCACAGCAACCACACATTGATGTCTCTCTCTCTCTCTCTCTCTCTCTCCCCGCTTCCCTCTCTAAAAATAAATAAATAAAATCTTAAAAAAAACATTGCTGATGCCCGTGATGTTTGGCTCATGGCAAACAGGTGTCCACACCCTCCCTGCAGTCTCCTTAACAACTTCTTATCTTCTTCTCGTCCTGTCATCTTGGGACCCAAAAGAGCACGGAGGTGCCTTATCCCCTCCCTCCCGATTTGGTGCAAAAACCTAGCTGCCTTCTGATAGTAATACAACTTTCTGAGAAAGGTTGGAGTCCTGGACTTAGCTGGGCCCTGGATAATTATTCTCAGATTGATTCTAGAATCATTTCGCATATCCTAGCTTCTTTTATATTTGGAATGATCTGTGATTGGCCCTTTCCAGACCAAAATTCATGGCTCCCCTCAGCCCAATCTGATGCTGGAGGCCTCTGCACCTGGCGGATTTGCTGGCACTGAGAGGGTTTTATACAGCCTAGTTAGTTCTTGGTCAATTCACCTCGTAAAGTCGACCCAGTGACAGTCCCCGGAGAACACAGCTTTAATTATATTTCTAATAAGGGCGTGAACAGGAATGAAGTTAATTGGCTTTAAAAGGTCTGAGAAAAGAAAGCAAGGGTTGGTTAACTAAAGATCAACATAGCAACTGGCAAATTTAGTACATGGGTGGCAGGGAAGCTTAATCTTTATCTTTCAATCACATAATTATCAAGTTTCAGGCAACCCGATTTCCAAACTGCAGGTATACAAACTTCTGTCATGAGGCTACGCGGGGCCCCTCTGAGTGTGGAGTGTGATTGTATCGGCAGAGAGTATTATGCTGGAAACCGTGCTTTCTAAAGAGTAGAATGGTGGCGTTGCTACCCAACAGAAATATGGTTTGGATGGCTCTCTGGGGTCCACGCCACCTAAAGCAAGAGATAGAAATAAGTCATTAAGATTTGGGTCTTAGCTGAGCAGTGAGATCAGCTCTTCATGACGCGCTAGGTAATCACCAGAAGAACAGTCATACACACAATGCCCACGATTCATTCTTAGCATCTTGATTCAAGGGGTCTCTGGCAGAGCCGGGGCAGTGTATTTTTCACAGCCCGAGAGGTGATTCTTTCATGCAATCAGTGTGAGGCTTGCTTTTTAGATACAGCTAAAGATACGGGAAATTGTTCTTCAATCGGTAACAAACTGGGAGGCAGAGGAAAAGAAAATAACCGTTCGGGGATGGCAGGAAATTGACCTATCTTTTCGTCCTAAAGAGGCAGGAGCATGGAGGCTCTAGCTTTTTCCCCGCTACCCTTGACAAAGATCTCCCAGCCTCTCTGTCGGCCACAAACCCAGAGACTCCCAAGACATACAAAGAATTCTTTTAAAAGGCAGCCGTAAAAAATTGCTGGGCTTTCTTCTCTCCCTCTCTCTCTTTTCAGGTGTGTAACAGAGATCAATACTCAGTGAACAGAAGCTTCAGAGAAGAGAAATCAGAAAAGCTAAAAAGCTCTGGGAGTAGGGAGCCTTCCCTTCCCAGAGGGGTGGAGCGCTAAGCTTTCCTTCGCTGGAATGGAAACTCACAGAGGGAAACGCCGCAAAGGCTCCGTCTGCGGCTCATGCAGGACCAGCGGCTGGCGCTCCTCATCACAGGGTTGGCAGCCCCGCCAGACTAGTCATCTTTCACCTACTTGTCCAAGAACACTCATTGGTTCATTGAAGAAATAAATTGCCAGGTACAGAATATTCTCTAACAGGAGACTGAGCACACCTTCCTTGGGAGCCAGAGGAGAAGATACGGGGAATTCAGTAGCTGAAAATGCTAATCTCACCTTCGTTGCCAGCAAGCTGAAGGCCCAAGGCAAGTAATTAAACCCGGTTTCCTGATGTGTAAAGTTGGAGAAGTGAGGGAAGATGACAGATTGCAATAAAACAGCTTCTGTCGGCACTAATGGGCACGACAATGGTGCCGCAAAGCCCAGTTGATACAAGCAGCTGAGAGACACCAGTTGCTTCACGCGTAGCTCAGGCTCACTGCAGAGCACCCGCAGATCACGCAATGCGTGGGAGCAGGCAGCTAGTGGCCCCTTTCATTTACAACAGTCGAGTTGATGGAATCACTACAAACATTATCCGTGAATTAAAAAGGCAATGTAGAAATATATGTGTATATAACATTTCCACAAAGTAAAGACTGCATGTCTCGACTATCCATTGCATTCTCTTTAAAAAAAGATTACCCTTTTGATTTTGTTTCCCATATTATGATTTAAAGACCTGGTGTTTTTGCTTACTGATTTTCAACTATAGCTTCACATTAGGATATTCTGGGGAATTAAACAACCACAATAACAACAACAACAACAGCAACAATATCCTCCCCCCCCCCATTCCTAAGCTGGCTAAATAAGAACTCTGGAGATGGGGTAGAGGCATCAGTAGTTTTTAAAAGCCTCTCTGATTCCAACTCTTCTTTTTCTTTTTTAAATGTTTTATTTATTTATTTTGAGAGAGAGGGGAAGGGAGGGAGAAAGAGAGAGAGAGAAACATCCATCCATTGCCTCTCACACGCCCCCAACTGAGGACCTGGCCTGCAACCCAGGCATGTGCCCTGACTGGGAATTGAACCGGCCACCTTTCGGTTGACAGGCTGGCACTCAATCCCCTGAACCACATGAGCCAGAGCTCCAGCCGTTCTTTTTCACATCACCCAACACTCCACGCACATTTCCACACCCATGCCACTTGAACATCTCTTCCTACTCGGAGTGCCCTCTGTTCCCGTCTCCGCGTGTCCTTGGCTCAGCCTCCCCTGCTTCAGTGGGCATCCCTCGCTGGGTCTTCCTCAATGTCCTTTAGGGCTCAGCGCGCATTGCCTTCCGGGATCTACAAACTCTAAGTGTGTCGTTCGTGTACCACTGAATGTTATCCTACTTTGCTCCTGATGTGTTATGCTTATGCCCAGCTTCCCAAATAAGTAACGCGTTCCTGCAAAAGAAAGGACCTGGTTTGATTAGTTACTTATTGTCCCCACGGAGTCTGGCACTGATTTCTTGGCTTGGAAGATGCTGAAAAATGTGTTACTGTAGAAGCAGATACATGAAAATTCATTCTTATTAGCTTCTCACTGCCATTTCGCTCCAGATTTAGATTTCAAGTAGAAATGAACAAATGCTACTTGTGGTTTGCAAGGAGCATCTTGTACAGTGCTTCGGCTGTAGCTGCATGGAGGGAAACTCTTTTCAGCAGGCAAATGTCTACAGGTCATCAGTGATAGCCACGGCCCCTATTTTTATGGCACATTTTCCCAGGAGCACTGGGTGTGGCATTATCTCATCAATTCCGAGTTCACTGCAGGGTTGTTGGAGGAAGGGGGGCAGGTAGCACATAATCCAGTAGACAAAAGTAGAATCCAGGCCTCTGATACCTCAGGCCAGAGGCTTCCTCTAACAATACCAGAATCTGACTGCTTTCTCCTTTGGAAGAAATAAAACTACGGGAACAAATCAGATCTTTACTTCGCCGACACACTCAAGGGCCACTGTATCTAGTGGACATAAGAACCCCAAGTGGCCCTCCGTGATGTCCTTGGAGCAGCCCTTCTGGAAACGGGGGCTGCATCCTGTTCAAACTGTTTCAAGCAGAAGGACAGAGAGGAAGAAACATTTGTCACCACAGTGAGATGACTTACGTCATGAGCTTCCCACACAAACAAGAAGCCCTGGCTGACCCCTGGTCTGATTCTACGAAGGGCCGTGAATGACAGAGGCACGGGACTGGGAAATGATTTAAAGTTAAAACTATAAAGTCAGATTCAAAATGACCCCTCGGTCATAGGGTGTTTGCAAGTTGCTTGAGATTTGCCTGAGTAAGAGGATGGGTGAGGACGAATGTCACTATAGTGACATGATAAATTAGGCTACTAGTTATCGCCTGCCCGGCAGAAGAATGAGGTAGGGGGGTGAGCATGGAGGGATCTCTCTTTCTCTTGTTTAACGCTTCACCGAAAATCACTGGGTTTGGGGTCAGACGTGACGTGGAGTCTGAGTAAGGACAGAGACGAAGTTACTTGAGGAAGAAGGAAGAAGAATTTCTTATCGTATATTTGTCAAGTTATTATTCTATACCAGTGCTGATCAATGGAAATATAATGTGAACCACAAGTATGATTCCATTTTCTTCTATCAACTACATTAAAAGATTTAAAGGAAACATGTGAAATCAATATTAATATATTTCACCTAAGCCAATACACCTGAAACATTATCATTCTAATATGCAACCAGTTTAAAAATTTGTGGGTTTTTTTTTGTATTAGATCTTTGAAACCCAGGGTACAGTTCATTCTCTCAGCACGTCTCAGTTTGGACGGGTTGCGTTTCAAGCATCCAGTAGCCACGTGTGGCCGCTGCTGTGCATTGCAACGTACAGATTTAGACACACTAACTGCAATCTGGAGTATCAGATAGAAATCATTGTCAAATCAACAGTTAGCTGCCTAACATACTTTTGATATTTTCATTATTCTCTAGAGAAATGTTTCTCAAAATGTACACGCTAAGTTAGCAAAAAGTTTTGGGCTTTGGAGCAAAACAGACTACGGGATTCAATTTCCAGCTTTGTAACCTGGGGCTAGCTGCGTATCCTCTACGAGTCTTGGTTGACTCAACTATTAAATCAAGGCAAAAACAGCTATAATTTACTATCGTTGAGGAGATCGGATCAGTGTAAAGTCCACAGCACAGCTCAGGAGAGCATAATAAGCATTGAAACCATAATCTCCCCCATACAAAACCCAACTCGGCTTCTAAGGGGCCATTTCATTGCATTTGAGACTCTGCTGCTTCGTGTGTCCCACTCCGGGATCTTTCCCGGGAGGGGTCTTCTGCTAAGGCAGCCCTGTCCCCACACCTGCACGGCCTGGCCCCCTCTTGTGATGCAACTTTAAGCTCAAGGGTCAGCGTAAAGTACTGATGGAAATCTTCTCTGACTGACTTATGTAAAGTTTTCTCCAAGCCCTGGCACACTCTAGCCCCCAGTCTCTCTTTACTTTCTCCATCGCATCTACCAATATCTGAAATTGTCTCGTTTATATATTTGTTCCCTGACCTCTTATCTGTCACTGTCTCCGGCAGAGAAACTTCACAAGAGCCAGGACCTTGTCTGTGTCATTCAGAGCTCAACAGGCACGTTTTGAATGAATGAATGAATGCTTAACCGTGGGAGGCAAATGTAAATGGTGCCCTGACTCTAAGGGTAGGAGAAAATGGAAACTCTAGAGCTCTTTTTAACCTAAAAGAATGACTCAGGAAGTCCCTGGCCCAGAGCCAGCCTCACACGCGGAAGTTTGCGATTTGGTATCTTCAGTCTAGCAGCAGGCTTCGGGAAGGGCTGGGAAGACTATTCTCCACGGGTGACTTTACTGTCGCTGCCTGCCAGCATGCATCACATACAAAGTGTATGCTCACCCCACTGAAAGCCACCCAAAATATTCGGTTATTCCTGCTCTTTAGAAGAACTGGGACCTGGTTGGCACGATGCAACTTTCTGATATGGGGAGGTCGGCAGCACCAGGAAAAAGAGTGTCAGACAGGCCTGGGCTTAGATCCCAGCTTCCGCCTTTTACAGCTGTGCAGACTGGGTGAGTTATGCAAATTTTTGTAAGCCTCAGTTTCTCTGCCTGCAAATCTTTAAGTGATAATTTATACCCTGCAATGTTGATATGAAAATTCATTGGGGTTATGGAAGGAAAGGCTTAGCACAGCTCAAAGTCTAAATGCATAGGAAGTATCGATATTGTCATCTTTGTGTGCAAGGATGCTTTGCCTGAACATACTGCTCAATCTTTGGAACGGGTACTTTGAGGGCAGCACACTTCATGTTAAGTTTGTCATCTTTCTTTCCCATATTTCTACGTCATCCAATGTCTTGCAACTGAGGGGCCAGGGCAGAAGGGAGGGAGAGAAAGAGGGAAAGAGAGAATTGGCTACATCTATGCCTAGCTTTGAAAGAAGATGGTGGAGTTGTCTCTCTGCAGGGACAGTTTCCGGTGTATCTGCAGATGGATGAAGCCAGGAGACTTCGGTTTCCACGCCCAGCTGGTTGTAGCTATAGGCAAAGAGGTAGGTGTTTTGTGTTCAAGATTATGGGCCAGAAGAGAAAGAAGACGGGTTAAGAGTCCATGCCAGTCTGGACAGAACATATTTTACTTGCGGGCAACACAGAGCGCTCTGCTTGACGAAGGTGAAGCAGCAGACTTGACTCTGTTCTGGACCCACCGCTCATCTTGGAGAGTATTTAGCCCAGAACTGATTTGACTCCTTCTTCTACTGACATAAGCCCTATAGGAGAGATATTGCTCTAAAAAGCATGAAACTATGTAACACTTACTTAAAATCTTCTAATAATATTAATATTAATAATAGCAATTTTTCACTGACTACAGACCTGGCATTATATAGACACTATGTCCATTCTCCTGTCAACTGTGCCCAGAAAGGCCGTATTGTTCCCCTTGTACAGACAGAAAAAGTGAGGCCCAGAGAAGCAATTCGCTGAAGTGTGGGAGCCAAGATTAAAGCCCAGCCTGTTGGGGTGCAAAGCCCCACGTGTCCCCCTGTACCTCACAGGCATTGCCAGTGGAAGGTCCAGGTCCCACAAAACCCGAGTCCCTGGTCCCTGAAAGACAAAGGGCGCAGGTCCGAAAGAACACCATGGACAATCCCTGTTGATGCCCTGGGGAGCAAATGGCATTTCGATTCCAAACAAAGTCTTGGCCCCACTGACCCACACCCAGCTAGGTGACCTAAAGAGCTCTCTGGGAGACGGACGGACAGCGACTCTGCGGGTGGCTCTCCGGGGCCACCTCGAAGACTGAAGGCTCCGAGGATGAGGGTCAGTACCTTCGGGAGGTCATCAGGAGAGTCAGGGAGGAGGGTTCCTCAGGAGGCAGAGATCGGGGGAGCCCTTGGGCATCAGTGCCCTGGGAGCTCCTGAAAGTAGGCCTTTCACTTTCAGGAACCAGGCCACCTACAGACCCAGGGAAGGCGGTTATTACCACCACTGTCCCGGCAGCCAGCAGAGGCTGCGTGGTTGGTGGAGAAGGAGGTTCTCCCAGGGAAGGCTTCCTTTAGGCAAGGAGTGGTCACCTGGCACTCAGACAGGGTCATCAGGGACTGTGCACGAACCAGCAGGGACCTTATGTACATTCCATAAGAACATTTCCCCCCACCCCTACCCGGGAAGAGGACTCACGGCTAATTCTCAAAAGGATTCCCGTGACCGCCAATTTTAAAGAACCACTAAAATTAATTTTCATCTGCTCCTTCCTGGCACTATTCAGCACTTTTACCCCACATGCCTATATATATATATATATACACACACACACACACACACGTGTTCCACAGGAAATATATTATATGTGGAATGATTAATTTCCTAAATATTGCAAAGAAAACTGAGGCCCAGAGAACATAGGAGCCTTGCCCAAGGTTGCAAGCCCAGGGCAGGGCTAGATTAGCCGCACTCCCTTGACCAAGAAGCATGAGGCTCAGGTGGGAAATCTCTGCCAGCCAACCGGATGGATGAAGACCAACGAATCCCTCCCGATGGATACTGATGCTCAGCAACCTTTACAAGCGCAACCGTAGAAAACCGTATATTGCCTGTTATTTAGGGCAACGTGGGCTGCTTCCCCGGAATACAGGTAGAGGTCACCAAAAGGACTTGTTCGTATTTGAAGAACGAGAACTCCAGCCCTGCTCTCTTGCCCTTCCCACCGCGCTCTGGCTCCCCCGGCGCCGGCGCCGGAGTTAGTCCTGGCCCTGGGCTCAGTGCCGCTCTCCTCTCTCTCCCCTCGGGCTGGGATTCTTGGGCCCGAGTCAAGCCGCCTCCCTCCTGCTCCGGGGGACGGGTTACAGCGGTTGCAGCGGTTACAGCCCGGAGCTGCTTACCTGCCACCCCACCCCTGCCTTTGGGGGCGGGGGTCGCGCCTTCCTCCTTTGGGGTCTGAGCAGGGAACGGTAACTTTCCCACCCGACAGTGGGGGGCTGCCGCCGCCGCTGCCGCTGCTGCTGCCGCTGGAAAACCCTCGAGTCCTCCGCGGCCAACTCATCACCGTTTCTGAACCCCTTCCCCTCCCATTTTTTTTTCAATTTGACATAAATAATTTACATTCTGAGAATTCCACAGTCACGCCGAAACTCATTCTCAAGAGTGCATTCGAGGATTTTTTAAACATTTTTATTATTATTATATATTTTTTTTAAATAAAGGCGAACGCGTGCAGTTGTAAAAGCTGGGCGGGAAGCAATCGTTTTAGTTCCCCTGAGAAGGGACCTAAACGCTGCCTGCGGTCAAAGCCAACCCTGTGTGGCTCTGCGAACCAATGTCGCCCCAATAAATTCAATTCAAAGAGAGAGAAAAAAAAAAACCTAGCCCCTCCGCCGGCTGCGGCGGCTTTCTGCGAGCTGTTGAGCTGCCCAAGCCGCTCTCGATCGCCTCCCGCGCTCGGCCTCGAACCCTCAGCCCTGGCGCTGCGCCACCCGCGCCACCCGCGCCACCCTTGGTCGCTCGCGCGCGCCGCAGGCTGCGCCCGCCGGAGCTACTCACTTTTGTCGGGGAGCGAAGTCTGCCATATCAGCCCGTTAAGCACTTCCAGCCCAAGAACACGGAGATCCACCGCGTGTGAAGCTGTTTCACGAACAGCCGGTAAAATCCAGAAAGAAGGAGCGGAGCGAGGCAGAAGGGGAAAGGGGGCGGCGGGGGTGGGGGAGCTCAGCCCCGAAGACGCCGTCTGGTCTCGGGCTCTCAGCCGAGGTCCCACCGTCCCCAGCCCGGTAGCTTTGTGAGCAGAAGCTCAACTCGGTGCACTTGTTCACTCTTTCTTCATCAGGGGAGGAGTCAGTGTTGCAACATTTGTGTTCCTTGCTGGAGGCAAAACAGTGATTTTCTTCAGCGTGCAGAATGTCCGGAGCCTGCCAGTTCTAAAGGTGAGAGAGGTAGCTGGGGGAGCCCGAAGGCAGCGAAGATGTGCAAGAAGAAATGACAGACTCTTCCCAGATTGGTTTTGCATGATCTGGGCTACACATCTGCCACAGAGACCGAGCCAGAAAATACGACAAAACAGTAATAAAAATGGCTTAATAAATTCAGTGACCTCAGAGGTGATATTCTCCTGACAGCCAAGGTGCGGAGTGTCTTTGTGTCAAATATTATTTCCTTATTTCAGAATAACTTGAAACAGCAGCTTGAAAACATATGAGGGAAGCTCCCGGGATTTGAATCTCACCTTTCCCGAGAAGGAAAAGAGCAAAAGAAAATAAAGTCAGTGACCCAAGGAAGTTTTGCTTTCTTTTTTGATACCACACAGCCCAGACTTCCACGGTGCTGTGCTGATTCTCTGCCACGTGAGTATAACACAGAAACATTGGTAGTGCCTAAATCATCCATGCTTTTGTTGTTTTCTGCAGATACAGAATTTATCTTTTCTAACAAGGTCATATTTTTTTTTTTTTGCAAAACTATGCACCACCACCAGCTTTTCTCTTGCAAAAGAAAAATACTGAAACAAATAACAGTTGCCTGAATCAAATATCCCCCAGTTGGTAAGTTGCTAGTGTCTCTCTGATGTCGTTAATGTTGCATTCAATTGTTTCACAACTCAGAGGGGCACCAAGAAACTATTTTAAGCAAAGGCTATTGAGTTTGTGGGCCCCCAGAAGAAATATACCTATGAAGAAAGACTCTTTGTGGTTCATTGGGCTCAAACTCGTAATCAAAGTCTAGAAGGCTTTGCTGACAGGAGCCCCATACTCAGGCTGCACTGGAGGGGAAAACCACAGACTGAGGTCCTGCAGGCTGAGGAGAGGGTTACAAAGGAGTCCCTGGAATTCTCTTTCAACCAGTGAGCTGAGACGTGCCCCTTTTGATCAGAGTTGCACAGCTATAGCCTTATTTGCGTCTTCACTGCATCAGAGCAGTTTCATAATGACCCATCAGAACACATGATTTCAAACAATTAAGACAGTGGACAGTGCTGTTTAGATCAACCAGACTGTAAATTTGGATTCCTCATTTACATAGATGTGGAGCAATCAGGACAGGCAGGAACTTTCTCTACAGAAGTGGGCTTTCCCTTTGTCTTCTGGAAGTACCCTTCCCCTCTCCTTAGGAGGCTGCACCTGCTCGAGGGAGCAAACTGTTCATCTATAAAGTTTCTCTTCCTCCACCCTCTAGACTGGAATCACCTGTTGGCACCTAGATGGGTAGCAGCAAACTTTTGTTGACAAGTTTCATCAAATATGTTATTGAAATACTAGGATTTCCCTCTTTGAATGATTGCCTCTCTGGAATAACTGACAAATGACATTCAGCAGCAGCCACTTGCCAAGCCTTGGAAAGCCATTAAAAATCCCAGCATGCTTTGGTGATCCTTTTGGGCTGGAAGCCCAGAGTCACCTGTGCAAGCGTAATCACCTGATGCTTCCTGTTCAATAATATAGCCCTGTACAATTAAACCTTAGACTTCTTACCGGTGGGAGATGCTGCTTTAATGTATGTTTACATTCCTTCATGCACAAAGGTATGCAACCCCTTTCCAATTTCAAAACCTCTGGGTGACATGGGATTTCAGTGGCAGAATGTTTCTATATAATTTTTGCAAAGCAAAGGGTCATTTCATTTTCTGGAGTTGTTCTCATCAGATTATTTGAACAGCTGGTGAAAAAATAACATCACTGTAGGTAATTCTAGACTGTCAGCTCTTGGAAGGCAGGAGCTTAGCTTTTCCTCCCTGTAGTTCCCGGTTAGCTGCAGGCAGCCCTACTTGTCTGTGCCTATGGCTTCCCGCAGGTGAGAGGGTGGTTGCTGAGGGACTAGTCCACGTGTCACTGGAGGAGAAGGGCCAGGCTGGCCTTGTGCTGTGTCGTGCAGCGCACAGGCACTGCCACTGAGCCACCAGTGTTCGTCTCAGTCAGTTACCACGCCGCAGCTGCACTGAGATTAAGAAGGAAGTCCTCGACCTCCTTTCTCTGCCCTGCAAGTGCTCTGTCACTGCCTGTCTCTGTATGTTAACACGCTCCAACCCCTTTGCCTGTGTTCCCTTCCTGCATGTCTCTGACTCGTCCTTGTCTCAGTGGATGTGTTTCTCCTTTTTCCAAGCTATTCTTCCAGCTGAGTCCTGGCCCCCATCCCTCCTCCGGCCTCCAAGACTGCTCAACTGCCAGAGGCAGAGGAAAAAAGCTCAACATTTGGCATGGATTTGGGTCCTTACTATTCATTTCGGATTCCTGAAGCTTCACTGGTCTCACAGTAAATTGGATGCAGTGATATATGCCTCAAAAGTAAAAACGGTGATTGTTAATCCCCAGAAAAGGGAATCATAATGGTGGTGGCATATGTAAAATGCCTGACAAGTAATAGAAAGCCTAGAAACATGAGGTTGCTTTTTTTCCTTCCCTTTTCCTCCATCTTTTCTGTCTCATGCTCTCCTTCATCTCAGCCAATCCTTTTGGTGGTTTTACAATTTAATTCGCTCCTTTTTTTCACCTGGCAAACTTGACGAACGAATGATCTCCCCTCCTCAGCTTCCCCAGCTCATTCTACTTCCAATGCTGTCACTCAGTGGCTGCACCACACTCATCTGAGTGTTTCAGAGGTACTGAGTGTGGGTGTCATTTGCAAAGCTTTTAATTCAAGAGGTTTAGGGCCTTCGTTTCTCTGTTTCTACAAAGATGCACAGGCAGGGTGGGAAAATGCTTCCTAACCCCCTCTGCACCCAGCTTCCACCACCGCTACTCAGCACCCGCGCTCCGGGCGGCGGCACCCCAGGCCTCTCTGCAGCGTTCTGCCCTCTCACCCTCCTCCCCTGGAGAAGGGAGGCTCGCATTCCTTGGTATTCAGCCCATGCCTGCCCCTAGTTCTCCTCCGTTACACTCCTGTACTGGGTTTTGCCATGACCCCTCTTCTTTCTTCTTCTGTCTTTTATTTTTAATATTTTAATTTTAATTATTGTCCAAGTACAGTTTTCTGCCTTTTACTCCCATCCCAGCCCACCTACCCAGTCCTCCCCACCTCCCTCCCATTTCCATCCGCCCCTAGTTTTTGTCCATGTGTCCTTTGTACTATTCCTGCAAACCCTTCCCCTTTTCCCCACAAACCCTTTCCCTTTCCCCTGAAATTCCCTCCCCTCTCCCCTCTGGTCACTGTCAGCCTGTCCTCTATTTCAGTGTCTTTGGTTTTATTTTGTTTATTTGTTTGTTTAGTTGATTAGGTTCCTGTTAAAGGTGAGATCATATGGTATTTGTCTATCACTGCCTGGCTTATTTCACTTAGCATAATGCTTTCCAGCTCCATCCAAGCTGTTGCAAAGGGTAGGAGCTCCTTCTTTCTTTCTGCTGCTGCATAGAATTTGATTGTGTAAATGTACCATGGTTTTTTGACCCATTCATTTACTGATGGGCATCTAGGTTGCTTCCAGCCCTTAGCTATTGTAAATTGTGGTGCTATGAACATTGGGGTGCAGAGGTTCTTTTGGATTGGTGTTTCAGGGTTCTTAGGATATAATCCTAGCATTGGAATTGCTGGGTCAAAAGGCAGATCCATTTTTAGTTTTCTGAGGAAATTCCATACTGTTTTCTATAGTGTTTGAACAGATACTCCTCCAAGGAGGACATGTAGAGGATCCAGAGACACATGAAAAGATGCTCAGTATCGCTAGCCATCAGAGAGATGCAAATTAAAACCACAGTGAGATACCACTTCACACCAGTCAGAATGATCATCATAAACAAAGCAACAAACAAGTGTTGGAGAGGTTGTGGAGAAAAAGGGACTCTTCTTCTGTCTTAATGGGACAGTTTGGTCATTGGTCTTTCATCTTTCTCCTTCAAGGGCTACATTCCCCCCCCCCCCAAAAAAAACAGAAAACAAAAGAAAATGCTAAAAAATACTGAAAGAGTAAAAAAAGACACCCACCATCCCAGGACTTAGAAAAAAATCTGTACCTGTAAAGTAAAACAATAATCCTCCCGAATCACATGTATCTTCCTTCTTTTATTGAATTTCGTCTCTGGAGGTGACCACTGTGAACAGTCCAGCGCAGATCTATTCTTTTTCCTACAGGGACGTAGCCATGTCTCTGTAGAGCATGCATATATTTTTAACTAAAAATAAAACAGTCTCTGTGACTTGTCTTCTTAAAGATGGATTCGGTTATATATTCTAGGTTACTAGGCATAGACTTAACCCATTCTTTTTAATGGTGGCCTGGCTTCTCATTTTTCTGCCATTCTCCCATTGGCAGACCTTCGGCCATTTCAGTGTTCTACTGTACGAAGTTCTGCCATGATGATCTTTGCTTGTGTCTTAGAGGAGGTGCCTTAGAAATGGCATTGTTGGGCCAAAGAGAATGAGAACTACAATTTTGATAGATCACTGCCAAATTACTCTTCAAAAATGGTGCAGAATAAAGACTTAGAAGAGAGAGTACTCAGTCACAATGTGGGAACATTTAAAATCTTTATCTATACCTCCAGATTCTTCCAAAAATAATTATCAACATACACTCCCCCCAATATTTTCTCCCATCCTTGCCAGCATTGAGTTTTACCAGTGTAACTTTTGTCGGTCTGATAAGCAAAACATTGTCATATAATTTTTGAAATTGGTGGCTCCTGACTTTTTGTGCGGTTAAATTCATATGCTTATTAGTATTTGAAATTCTTCTCTCATGCTGTGACTTTTGAATCCTATGTCAAATTTTTGCCTGTTTGTGTTTTAAAATATTAATTTTGAGTTCGCTTTTCCAATGACATGTATGAACATTTTATTAAATATATTGTAAACATATCTCTGTGTCTGTTGTGTTTCCCTTCTTTTTATTTGTCCTGTTTTACTGCACAAAAGTTTCTAGTTTTCACCTAGTCAAATCTATCATTTTTCTCTGTTAAGGTTCTGGATTTTTTTGTATTGTTTCTTTGCATCTGCCACTATTAAAAGTCTTTTTTTTAAAACAGACCTTTAATTACTTCAGGATTGTTTTTGAATATTACATGAGATAAAGAATTAAATTTATTTTTTCTGAATGCATAGTTCATTATCTCCCTACCCTTATTGAAAAATTTATGATTTCCCCAATGATTTCTAGTATTACATATTATACATTATATTTTAATGTATATTTATATCTATTCTGGACACCATTCTGTTTTGTTTGGCATGCCTACTTGTGTGCTAATAATGCACAATTTTGATAACTATTATAAAAATAGTATAATACCCATTACTGTAAGCAATTTAGAAAGCTCTTTCCTTTTACAATTTTCTTGATAATTATTATATATTCATTTTTCCATAAAGTTTTAGAATCAATTTTTCCAAATTAAAAACACAATTTCTTTGGTATCATGTTACAGCTATATATTAGTTTGGAAAAAATTGATATCATTGAGGCACTAGTTTTTCACTCCCAGGAAACATATCTCTGTGTGTACTTAGGTCTTTTAAGACTGTCTTTCAAATTTTAATTTAATCTTATAATGTCATTATAATCTTATTTCACAATTGTTTCTTTACTTAATCATACCATAGTATGAACATTTAGGTTCCAAAATCTTTACATTTATTAATGTTACAATGAACATATTTGTGGAGCAATTTGCTTTCTGGAGGTCTGTCCAGAAAGTATCTAGCCGTGCACTATGGAAAATGGAGACATTTACTGAAGAAGACACAAGATACAAGAACACAGGACAATGATGCCTCAGTCCCCTTCAAAGTAGACACCTTGGGACCTCACACAGTTCTCCTAATCGCCATCAGCTGCCCCATCATATTTTCCTAAATCTCATCCAAGGTTTGAAATCTCTTCCATTTCAGAGGTGATGGAAAAAGCCAGAAGTCACAGGTTGCCAAATCTGGGCTATAGGTGGGCTGAGTCACCTGGGTTATTTGATGTTTTGCCAAAGAACTCTGCATGAGACGTGATGCACAAGCAAGTGTATTGTCGTGGTTGAAGCTGACAGTCACCAGTTACCTATACCTCTGGTCTTCTGAATCATCTGAACATTTTCCTTGAAGGGATGTTCAAGGTAAAAGCAAAATTTGATGCAGATTCATCACTGTACTCACTCAGTCATTTTGAATGCAACATCCACACAGTACAAACATTCACTGAATGGTGTCTCCTGTCCCCACTGACTAGTACAGTGAAGTTATCATTGTTCATGCATGTGCATTCCAGTCCACTCTCCTTGGCTGCCAGATTACATCCATGTGTCACAAACCATTCTTGTTATATTAACAATAGCTGGAGTTTTTCTGGACATATCTTGTGTTTTCTTATTACTACAGCTTTGTGATATAATTGGAAATCAAAAAGTGAGAGGTCTCCAGCTTTGTTATTCTTGCTCAGAATTGGCTGTTCAGACTCTTTTGTTGTTCCATATAATTTATAGAACTTGTTTCAATTTCTGTAAAAAATGCTATTGGGATTTTGATGAAGATTGCATTAGATCCATAGATTGTTTTGGGAAATGTGAACATTTTAATGATAATGAGTCTCCCCATCCACAAGCATTGGATATCTCTCTGTTTATTTGTGTCTGCTTTAATTTCTTTCAGCAGTATTTTATCATTTACTGTGAACGAAGATTTTCACCACCTTAGTTAAGTTTATTTCTAAATATTTTTTTGTTATTGTAAATAGAATTGTTTTCCTAATTTCCTTTTCAGATAGTTTACTGCTAGTATATAGAAGTGCAACTAATATTTGTATGTTGATTTTTTTATCTTGTAACTTTACTGAATTTGTTTACTATTTCTAACAATTTTTTTGTGTATTCTTTAGAGTTTTCTACATGTAAAATCATGTCGTATTCAAATAGATAACTTTATTTCTTTCTGATTTAGATATCTTTTATTCCTTTTTCTTGCCTAATTGCTCTAAGACTTCCAGTACTATGTTGAATAGAAATGGTAGGAATGGACAATCTTGCCTAGCTCTTGATCTTAGAAGAGAAGTTTTCAGTTTTCCACCATTGTATATGATGATACCTGTGAGCTTTTCATATATAAGCATTATCATTCTGAGCTATTTTTCTTCTATTTCTAGTTTGTTGGATAGTTTTTTTTTATCATGAAAGAGTGTTGGATTTTGTCAAACCCCTTTTCTGTATCTGTTGAGATCATTGTAGGGTTTTAATCTTCATTCTGTTAATTGATTTGCAAATGTTGAACCATCCTTGCATTCCACAGATAAATCCCACTTGGTCATGCTGTATGATCCTTTCAGTGTGCTGTTGAATTTGGTTGGTAGTATTTTGTTGAGGATTTTTGCACAACTGTTAATCAGGGATATTACAATTTAGTTTCTTTTTTGGTAATATCTCTGTCCAGCTTTGGTATCAGGACAAAGCTGGCCTTCTAAAATGAGTTTGTAAGGGTTTTCTCCAAAATTTGTTAAAGAGTTTGAGGAGAATTAGTGTTCATTCTTCAAATCTTTGGTGCAATTCACTAGTGAAGCCATCTGTTTCTAGATTTTTCTTTGTAGGTTTTTAAATTCCTGATGTAATTTCCTCACTTATTGTTGGTTTGCTCATTTTTTTTAAATTTTTCAAGATTCACTCTGTGTACATTGTGTTTCTAGGAATCTAGACATTCCTTGTAGGTTATTCAGTTTGTTGGCATATAATTGTTCATAACAGTCTCTTATGATCATTTTCACTTTTGTGGTATTAGATGTAATGATTCCTCTTTCATTTTTGATATTATTTATTTGAGTCTTCACTCCTTTTCCTCAGGGTAACTAAAGGAATGTCAATTTTGTTTATCATTAAAAACCACAATCTTTAATTTTGTTTTTTTTTCTATTTGTTTTCTATTCTCTAATTCATTTATTCCAGCTCTAATCTCTATTATTTTCTTTCTTCTGCTAACTTTGGACTTAGTTTTTTTTCTTTAGTTAATTCTTTGTGTGTGGCTTAAGGTTAGGTTTTTAAAATATCTTTATTGATGTAGGTGTTCATCACTATAAACTTTATTCCTGGTGCTGCTTTTATTGCCTTCTACAATTTGTGTTTTCAGTTTTCATTTTCATTTTTCTTAAGTATTTGTCTTAAGTAATTTTATGATTTCTCTTTTGTTATATTTTTTTTTGACCCAGTGGTTGTTCAGGAATGTATTTTTTAATTTTCACATATTTGTGAATTTTCCAGTTATCCTTCTGCTATTCATTTCAAGTTTCATTTCACTGCAATTTGGAAAGATATTGGTATGAATTCAGTTTTCTTAAAATGGTAATACTAGTTTTGTAACTAACATGCACTCTTTACTGAGAAATACTATGTGTGTGCTGAGGAGAATGTGTACGTTACTGCTATAAGGTCATGTGGGGGGGCTCTGCTCACAGCCCCCCCCTCCCGCCCCCAGTCCTGGCCACCACAGATGAGAATAAGTCTACCAGGACGTGATCTTCTTGGGGAAGAAAGGTGGCTGTTTTCTCAAAGGAGAAGGGCCAAGAGTCTTTTCCTCAATGAGTTTTTATTGGGTTCATTTTGCACAGGAATACAGGTAAAGGTCATTAATCATTATCAGACAGTAAGGATCAAACAATAAACAACATACAAAGAACTCTGAGGGCTTATTCGGAGTTAGGGTCTATTAGCTAAAGGGCTATAAAACTTTAGGAGACAAACTCATTTCCTGCTTGGACCCTTGTCGTTTAATTGAGAACATTCTAAACAAAGCAGGTTTCACAGGATTTTACAAATTCTTTCTTAGGTATGATCGCCCTAGGGAACCTGCCCTTTCCTGCATAGGGCTGCACCACCCTCTGTCATTGTTTCAGGATTAAGTCAGACAGGGGAAGTAAGGCAGCCAAGAGATTAGGAGACTTCTCGAATACAGGATGAGGACACGGGCTTTGTCAAAGTCGAGGGGTGAGAGTCCATCATCCCCTTTCTCCATAGCCCCCCAAATCCTTCCCTGGGGTCCACCCATGTGATCGTGCCTGTCTTAGATCATTCCCCCCTTGGGGAATCTTACCTGTCATTGGCTAACTGACCAAGCATTGGGGGTCATTTATGGATGAAGTAAAAGGAGCATAAGTGGCAACCCTGACAGGGAGATAAGCTTTGTCTCCTTAGTGGCCTTATGGTCCAAAGGTCGCTCCCTCAGCCTTAGCCATGAGGGGGTTACAGCTTCTGAAACCAGGCAGGGCAGTTCCCAACAGGGTCAGATGTTCTGTACATTTTTGTTAGGTCTAGTTTGTCTATAGGGTTTTCTCGTTCTTTGCTTCCTTACCAGTAAGGAAGTTTTGTCTATATGTTCTACTCATTGTTGAAAGTGGGTATTGATATCTTTTATTATTATTCTTTTGTTGTCTATTTCTCCTTTCAGATATGTCAATGTTTGTTGTATATATTTAGATACTCTGTTGTTGAGTGCATATGTATTTATAATTGTTATATCTTCTTGATAAATTGATCTCTTTATCATTATATAATACCCTTTTTTGTCTCTACTAAAAGTTTTTTACTTAAAGTCAGTATTGCTGATGTAAGTATAGCTATTATATCTGCTTTTTTTCCTTATAATTTACTTGGAATATCTTTTCATCCTTTCGTTTTTAGCCTATATTTGCTCTTAAATCTAAAGTGAAGCTGTTGCAGATCACATGTAGTTGGGTCTTGTTTTCTAAATCCATTCAGCCACTCTATGTCCTTCGATCGAGGATGGTAATTCATTTACATGTAAAATAAGGATTTACCAAAAAAAAGCAAAGGATTTACTATCGATATTTTATCTATTTTCTGTCTGTCTTATAGTCCTTGTGTTTCTCTTTGCCTCTCTTGCTATCTTCCGTATTTTGTTGATCTTTTTTTTTGTAATGAGCTTTGCTTTTTGGGGGGTCTTCTGTATAGGTATTTTCTTTGTGGTTACCATGAAGCTTTCGTAAAACATCTTATACTTGTGAGTCTGTTTTAAGCTGATGACACCTTTACTTCCATTGCATACAAGAACTCTGTACTTTGACTCTCACCCCCAGCACTTTAAGCTCCTGATGTTATGTTTATAACTTTATGCTACTGATGTGGCAACTTAAATCTTTTTATATTGTGTATCTATTATCAAATATTTGTAGTTATCGTTATTCTTAATATTTTTGTCTCTAGGCTTTATATTGAAATAAAAACTGATTTATATCATTACAGTATTATAATATTCTACATTTGTCTATATATTTATTTTCACCAGTGAGTTTTATTATTTTACATTTTTTTCTTATTGCTGTTTTAATGTTCTTTTATTTCAGCTTGACAAACTCACTTTACTATCATACCAGTTGCCAACATTTAATTTCATGAAGGTGAACATAAAGTTAACCATTTAAAAGGGGCATTTAGTACATTCTCAATGTTTTTCAACTATCACCTCTAAATCCAAACCATTTTCATCACCCCCAAAGAAGAACCCACTCACACTCATTGAGCAATCACTCCCCACCCTCTCTTCCCAGCCTCTGGCAACACCAATCTGCTTCATGTTTTATGGGTTGACTTCTTCTGGTTACTCCATATTAATGAAATCATACCATACGTGATTTTTGTTCCTGGCTTCTTGCACACAATGTACTGTTTCTTAAGTTTATCTGTGTTGTAGCATGTATCATTACTTCATTTCTCTTCATGGGTGAATATTATTCTATTGCACACATATGCCACATTTTGTTTATCTGTTCATCCATTTGGGTTATTTTCAATTTTTGGCTATTTTGAATAAACTGCTTAACTTTTGGCCCTCACTTTTTCATCTAAAAAGTGATGATGATAACTCACAGCTTCCAGAGTCATTGTGAAGTCTGGTGCTAATTCAGATCATGTGTCTGGTTCAGTAAAAAGAAGCTATTACGAATATTTCTGTTTTGGTGTTAGGCCAGAGGTAAAGAGATATTAAAATTGGCCCACAGTTGGTTTGCAGACAGAATGTTAGTATTTTTTAAACCATTAAAGACTTATCAGTTTCTTATCTTGCCCAAGATTTCTATCCATATTTGGGTTGCAAATTTCATATTTTAGGTATCTTTACTTTTGGGATCATTCATATTTTTGTTATTGTCTTCACCTGTCTGCTTTTTTGGCTTTCTCTTAGTTTTGTTCATTGATTTATTTTTTTATTCATTCACCAGTGAACAAATACCAGACTCATTTTAGGTGCTGGATTATAGCAGGAGAAAAAAAAGATTCGTTCTGAGATCTCTTCCACGTATGCTGGTATTATTCATTATATTATAGATATGGTTGGAAGGAGAAGGGATCTAAAACAAATGAACAAATGAACCATAAATCAAGTGGGGTAATATGCTAACTAGTAAAACAAAACAGAGAAAGGGGATAGAGAGGACTCCAATGAAATCTGAGGGTCCGTGTGGCCCTCATTGGTAATGTAACGAGCAGAATCTGGAATGAGAACCATGAAGTGCATTCTGGGATAGGCTCCTCCTCTGAGGAAAGAGGGAAGCCGTTGGAAGGTTGAGCAAGGTGCCATGAACTGATGAATCACCTTTATTTGAGATGGATCACCCTGCCTGCTGTCATGGAAATATACTACTGAAAATTGTAATCTCTAGCTCCTTCCTTGCTTCCTTTCTCTGAGATTTTTGCCCTATAAGCCCTTCCTGAAAGTTCACTTTCCTGATAAAATCTTTCAGAGTCAGTTCTGTAAGCTGAGGCCATCTCTTTTGCCTCCCTCCATCGCTCCATTCCTTAGGGAAGGAGGAAAATAGTACACAAAGGAAGCGTTCACCACTGAATTTTCACCCTCTCAATAGCCTCGGGTGACAAGGACCTGTGGCTGGAGGCCATGACTTCTTCCTGGTTCAAACTGAAGACTTCCTTGAGCTTTGTGCCTAAGGTGTGGGAATTAGGAAAAACCTTTGCGTATTTCTAGAACAAGGCTGCCTTTCTGTCTATATCAGTGTTCATTTTCCTAAAGAAATTTAGAAGCAAGAAATGTTATTTTCTACTTTTGGTGTCAGAAGGAAGAGTTAACAGATATCCATTCCTTCTGGGGATTTGGCTTTGGGAATTCTGCACCCCGGTTCTCCCTCCCCAAAGATCCCCCTAGTTTCTCACAAGGATAATCCGCCCACACTCAGGACAGTGTGACACGGTGGAGAAGCGCTGGACTGGGAGCCGGAGGTCTGAGTCTTGGTCTGGACCCTCACCGACTAGCCGTGGGTTAGTGAATGGAGAGGCGGCCGAGCAGAAGGGTAGTGAACAGCGTGAGCTCAGGAGACAGACTCACCGGTCTGAATGCCTGGCTCCACAATTTACTTGGGCGAGTTACTGAACTTCTGTTTTCTCTTGTGTGCCTTTATAAACTGGGAATGATAGTTGTGCTTGCCTCACAGGTCTGCTTTCATGTCAAATAAGATGATTGAAGTACAAGCACTTAGAACAGCCCCAGGAATGCGATAACCTTTATAGTTAATATTATTGTTGACAAGTCAACCATTATGTTCAAGTGCTGGAAACTATATTGTGTGTGTGTGTGTGTGTGTGTGTGTGTGTGTGAGAGAGAGAGAGAGAGAGAGAGAGAGAGAGGTGAGAGAAAATCATAGATGGGGTGCCTCTTTTACACTTGCAACCTAGTCATGTGCCCTGATCAGGGATCGAACTGCAACCTTTGGGTGCACAGGACGATGCTCCAGCCAACTGAACCATCTGACCAGGGCAGAAGCTGTGATTTTTGACACATTTAACATGTCATGAAGTTAATTTAATGTGTTATGACCAGCAATAAGAGAGAGAGAAAGGAGGAAGTATATTGCAGATAGTAAGGATAAATACTGTTTTATAAATATTTCACTTCAGTTATTTAATATAGATATCATAATTATCAAAATAAAATAAAATAAAATAAAATAAAATAAAATAATTAAATTTATATTGGGTCCTGAATTGAAAATGTATTTTTCTCTCCAGGTTGTGATGCTTGACAATCACAGGGCCATTTTCTCGCTGTAGAGGCTGGGAGATCAAGGGCCAGAAGAGGGAAGGCTTTTCCAGGGAGGCCACAGAACTGGGCCCGGGCCGGACAAGCCCGTGACGTGATAGCACCTCTGTCCGTCTAGCAACTGTTCGCCCTGTGGTTTCCAACAGCTTCCATCCCATGGCGCAGATAAAGTAATTGCTAAAATTCTGCAGCACACCCCAAATTGGGCTGATCTGACCAAAAAGAAGTATAATTTTGATTTATTCACACTGGATGGCTATGGTTGTGTTGGCTGTTGTCATTTTTGTATCTGACAGTCTAAGGGGAAAGAGGTCAGTGCCTGTGACTGCGGAGTCAGGGACTGCCTGTTTGAAACGTTCCTGAGGCACACCGCTGAAGATCGCTGCTGGGCGTTGGCAATACAGCTTATGAGATGGAGGCCTCCAGCCAGATCTCCTCCCGGAGTCTAAGGAAACCCGATCCTTTGTAAACACCTGAAGAACGAGATGTAAACTGTGCCTGAGAGACTGGCTACCAAATGGCTTCGGTAACAGCACCTACCAGCCAGGTTCCCTGCTCTTGTGCGTCAAGATTGACTTGACTTGCCTTTCTGTCTGCATCTCAGCAGGAAACACAGTTTTCCTAGGCACACTTGCCTGCTAGCTACCTTCAGTGCAGTGGAAAAGAAGACACTGTTACAAGTGATTTTCTTTATTATCATTTAATGCTATTGTTTTCAGCTTGGAAGGAATAGCTGCAAGAACTTTCTCTGATTGAGCCTGCCTCTCTTCTTGCTCGTCATTTATTCTCTCCTTCTCTTATACTTCCTACACGGAAGTCACGAGTCTAGGGCCTTTGCCCGGCTTTCCAGAAAAACAACGCTTCCTCGTAGCTTCACCTAGAAGGTGTTATGCAGATTTCCTCCTTAATCTGAAGGTCTTTGCTGGAGCCTAACAGAGACTCACGGTGAGGAATGGCTGTGCAGGCACACTGGTGCTCTGCTCGCTGCGGCCTTTCTTCAACCTCACGCCAGCACGCAAGTTTTGTGAACTCTGGTCCCAGCTCAGACTGTAGGTGCTATGGACCTCCATTTAACTGCATCTCAAGGCAGGCTGTGGCTATGGGTAGGGACCGGTTTAAGCAGAACCCAAACCAAAACAAGACAAAAAAACCCCCACCAGTTCTTAGGGTCCAGAGGGGTCAGGATGGGCCATTTTGGGAAATGGAAACATACTCCCCATATGCTACTTTCTCCCAGATATTATAAACACATTGAACTTCAATTTCATGAGTAGGGAGGGGAGTGAGAAAGGAAGAATGCGGGGTAGGGAGACAGAGAGAGAGAGAAAGAGAGAGAATGGAAGGGAAGAGCAGGGAAAGGGAGAGAGGAGGGAAAAAGAAGGCAGGAGAGGAGAGGTGAGCTGAGGAGAGCAGAGGGGAGAGGGGCGAAGGGGGTGAGAAACAAGTGTATTTATTTTCCTTAACTGTCCTTCCTCCTTTTCAGCTGGTTTTTCAGGCTGGGAACACCGACCAACCCTGCCACATGCCCGAGCTCTCAGTCCCTGCTTATTTTTATGGTCATCATCCACCCGAGTGAGTCAGGTTCCCCACGGCCTGCGGCGTGTCCCTGGGGCAGGAGGTGGGGCTGTGGGAGCAGAGGCAGGAGAAGGGATGTGAGTAGCTCCCGAGGCCCTGGAATCTCGTCCCTCCCACTCTGAACAAACCATCAGCACCTCCAGCCACTTCGTTAGAGAGTGGGAGAAGAGACAGAAGCCACGAACTTATCTGCTATCTGCTGTTCTTTCTTTTTCTCTTTCATGTTAAAGAGAAGGTAGATTCTTTCCGTCTGACATATGGCGCACTGAACCCGCTGCTCCCTCGCGGAGGGAGAAAAGCCACCAATGGGGTGGAGCGGAACGGAGTCACGGGAGGACATTCGGGAGGCTGGCCGCTCACCAGCTCCTGCTGAGGACACAGGCCAGGGGCTTGGCCTGGCCCTTCTCAGGCGCTCTCCCGCACCGGTGGCCTCCTTTACTGGCTGAAATCGTGAAGCCAACGCTCACCCCAGGCGGCAGGAAAAGGGCAAGTAGAGAGAATTCCCCCCTCGGAATTTATAACTGGGGAAAGAGGTCAGCCGGCCAAATGGCAGCGCGTTTCCCCTTTTGCCCCCTTCACCCTGTCTGCTGCCAGGGACGGCAATTCACAGAAGTCATAGGTGCCAGGGCTGCTTTTGTGGGCAGGATGTGGTTGCCAAGGCAAACACATCACTCTGCACTCAGACTGCAAGGCAAACAACATCACTGGATGTTTATACAATAAGGCAGACCTTAGCACTGTCCATGGGGATTCATGGCAGCCATCCTACCCTTGGGATAAAGTGATTTGCGTTGTGTGCTTTGTGATCCCCGACGAAGAAGAGACCTACTAAGTGGGGGGCCCCCAGTGACGGACTAGGCTCACATGTTGAAAAACTGAGCCTAGCAGCCATTTCTACACAAGGGCCTCTCGCACAAACTGTACTTCAGGGAGAAGTTTGCACTGAACGGGCTACTGGCCCTGTGTTCCTGCCATCTGAGCCAGCCCTGATAAAGGAGGTGCTGGAATACCATTTCAACCAATAGGACTGAGGCTTTCCCCATCCAATCAGAGCTGCACAACTCCAACCTACCAGAGTGGCTCCATTCTGACCAATCAGGACAGTGTCTTTTAGATCAAACTGCAAGGATTTGGAGTCCTTCTTTGTGGGAGGATGGATGGGTCAGGGACCAGGGGTGTGTACTTGTCCAAGTAAGCCCTCTCCGACCTGGAGCGGGCACTCTCCCTTTCCACAGCAAATTAAAGACAGCACCTCCCTGCCTGAGCTGAGACACTGAAGACATCTTGCTGGGGCCCAGAGGAGCGGAGCTCTGGCCTCATACCTGCCTCACGGCCACACTGTTGTCACAGGCATGCTGTATATCACCATTGAGCTGGTTTGCACTGAATATAGTTTTCCTCTTCACCACATTGAGACTCTGATTACGGTTGGCATTGAATTGGTGCCAGCCACAATCACTTGACAAGTTGTACCACTTGCCAGCTCTCAGGCAGCATTTAACCTGGTGTTGCAGATGCTCGCAGGCCAAGTGGAAATTACTCCTTTGCTTGAGTCCGTTTCTTACTCTCTTCCTGAACTAAAAAGGCCACAGGACCATGACCGTCATGGGGGTCCACACTCTGACTGAGCGCGGGACTGCTCACACAGTGTTCTGCTGTGCACTCTGGTCATAAACACCTGTCTTAGAAAGAAACAGCGGCTCTCTTCATCAGCTACCCAGTTCTTCCAAGAAATAATACTTTTCATAATGTTACATCTCTAATGCTGCTATTACAATTTTGGATAATTGCACAGTTTAAGTTTCCATGTCTGAGACAATGTCACTTCATATATATATATATAATACAGAGGCCTTAAATGACAGCTGTAGCATTAAAATAAAACACATAGACATTTTCCCAAAGAGTGGAATGACTTACCGTAAAATCTATGTTTGCAGTTTTTCTTGAAAAATGCTGTTTCCTTGGAACTCACATTCCCGCCTGTCGATGGTTCACATTCGCTGAGTGGCCGTGGGACCCAGACTCCCCAGCTCTGGCCAGTTCTCCCCGCTCCCTGTTCTCTCCCTGGCCCGGAAGCCATATGCCAGTTTTTATTAGTATTTGCTTTACTTGCATTGCTTTTCTTACACTAGAAACACACGTCTCTGTGCTAGGTTGCTATTAAAGTGAGAAAACAGCCCTGGCTGGCGTAGCTCAGTGGATTGAGTGCAGGCTGCAAACCAAAGCATCGCAGGTTCGATTCCCAGTCAGGGCACATGCCTGGGTTGCAGGCCATTGCCCCCAGCAACCGCATATTGATGTTTCTCTCTCTCTCTTTCTCCCTCCTTTTCCTCTCTAAAAATAAATAAATAAAATTTTTAAAAAATCATTAAAAAAAGAATACATATTTTTAAAAAAGTGAGAAAACAGAAGTTAAGCTGATAGAGCCATGTGTTTCTAGAGGAACACGTGGAAAGATTGTAATTGTTAAATGAAAGAGTAGTTTTTTATACCCAGACTTGCTTCACTCATTCAGGTTGCCTTTTGTGTATGTTTGTGATTGTGACCCCTGCTGTGGCCTGTCGCCCCTCCACACACTGGGAAAACCCAGCCCACTTGCTCTAGCTTGTCCCCTACCATACCTCCGGTCTCCTGCCTCATTCCTTCGATAACATTCCAAAGAAACTAATGTCAAGTGAACCGAGAAAATGAAAGACCAACTGGTCAGATAAGACTAGAATTCACCATGATCATCAGCAAAGGACAAAAATAAAATTCAGAGAAAATAAGACATGAAGAGATGTGTGTTTTTTTTCCCTTACTGCTGACTGGCTGGAGAAACAAAGTGACCATATTTTGAAAAATCACAATTAGGTCTCATGAAGGATAGACTTTTACTTTTCAGCACACATAGGTACATAGGTATAATTTGCATTCATTATCTTCAAGATGCACATGTAAGATTCTGCCAAGGTACCCAAGGTGCTGACTATGAATGTCCTTCATTTTTATAAAAGTCTCTCATTAGAGATTTTAGAAAAATACTTTGAGGCAGAAGATAATTTCCAAGAAAAAAAACTACAATATATCCTATTCAGAAACTAGTTTTTTTTTTCCTGTTAGTAATAAGGCAATAGAATGTGAGAGATTAGAACACAGATATAATAATATTGAAAAAGGTGGATCTTTCACTAAATGTTGCCTCAGTATCTGCTACAGTTCCAGGGGAATCTCGTACATCCTTAAGGCACCGCTGAGCACCCCCCTACAGTGAATCCAAAGGATGCATAATCCCCAGTGACTACCAGCTCAGAGAGCAAAGCAGTCAAAATTAGGCAAATCCTTTCTGTGTCAGAGAGGATTGACTCATCCAGAATGAGCTATGGAAAAAATGTGGTGTTAAAGAGAGATAAGCTGTAAAAAATTAACTGTGGAGGTGGGGGGTGGGTGTCAGGAGAAAAGGGAGCTTAGAAGCTCAAGGAAGGAATTTGTTTTGAACTTAAAATGGGTTATTTTGCAAGAATATATATTCAGGGTTGTATGCAAAAGGCCAGGGAAATTTTAGAGGTAAATAGCTAAGAGGTGAATTATTTCCTGGATTATAGGAAGAGAAAGATATCTTTATACATGCATAAGTATTTAATATTTGCCAGATTTTCTTTATCATTCCATGTGAATATATATATGTATGTATATTTGTCCCTCTGTATATTTTTGTATAGAAATATAGGAAGAGATATATACATATGTATCTCTCTATATATCTCTTCCTATAAGAGATATATATGTACATATATCTTCCTATATGTATACATATATATGTACACACACAAAGTGAGAAGTAAAATCCACATATATGTACATATATATATATATAAATGAATATACATATTACTGTTTTCTCTGTGTGTGTGTATATGTACTTTTCCCCAACACCACATATGATAAAAAGTTGCAGGTAGCACAAAACTACATCTACATCTACTTAAATGCTTTAGCATGCATCATCGAGGAACATAGACATTCTCCTATATAACCATGATAGCATAATGGCATTCAGGAAATTTAACATTGGGACAGTAATATCACCAATATACAGTCCATACCCAAATTTCCAACGTTGTCCCCAATTGTCCTTTATAGCTTATGTGTGTTTTTTCCAGACCAATGTTCATTTAAGGGTCACCTTTTGCATTTGATTGTCATGCCTCTTTACTCTGGACCAATCACCCTGCCTTCATGACAGTGATATTTTGAACGATTTCATACCAGTAATCTTGTGCCTTCCTGTTTTTAATCTAAATATGTGCGTGCATAAAAACACACATACACATATGTATGCTGCCAAGTGTCTGTTTTGAGTTTTGGTTTCACTAGTAGATAGATTTCCTTGTTTAAGAGCATAGGCTCTGAAGTCAAATGGCCTCATTGGAATCACAGGTCCATTTACTAGCTATGAGATATTAAGCAAGTTGTTTAACCTCTCTGTGCCTCAGCAATATCTCAATAATGGGTATAAAATAAGTATAACAGTGGAACATTCGGGTTGGTGAAAATGTGGAGGTGCTGGGAGAGTGGCTTGCCTAGAGAGAGCGTTGAAGCTTTGAACTCTCTCCCTTACAATTTGCCCTACACATCTCTTTATTTGGCTGTTCCTGAGTTATGTCCTTTATGATAAGTTGATAATATAAGCAGTGAAAGACAGACACATTACAGAGTGGCTATAAAGAATGGAAAGTTTCTAAGGGGACCCAACATGGTGGCAGAGTAGGTGGAAGTTACACTCACCTCTTTTCAGGATGATATCAAAACTCCAGCTAAATTACAGAACAATCAGTCTGAATAACCATCTGAAGACTAGCTAAACAGATCTTATAACTAAGGATTTACAAAAGAACCTGCGTCAAGACTGGTAGGAAGGGTAGAGATGGGAAAATATCTGGCCCACACCTATGTGCGTGGTTGAAAAGCCAGAGGAATATCTCAGCTAAAGAGGTCTTCCCAGAGGAGTGAGGGGTCTCAATGCCTTGCCAGATGGCTGCAAACTTCTGCAGGTCCCAGGCAGATGGTGGCTAGCCTTGGTGATCCTTGAAACGTTTGCTGAGTGGCCTCTGATTCAGCACTGGTATTGAGTTTGAATCTATACAAACTTGTTGAACTCTAGTCTTCCTAACCTGGTGACTCAGGGAGAACCTGTCTCACACAACTCTCACTGCTTGAGGTTCTTTTGCAGGCTGAGCCTAATGGAGGCAGTGGATCTTGGGGATCTTTGGGCCTTTTGCTGACCTGGCCCAGGCCCAGTACTGGTAGTAGCCAGCTTTAGTGTTTAGCTTGGCTCCTCCCACAAAAAAAACCCCCAGGCCCAGCACAGGCAACTGACAAATGTGGGGACCCATATCCCTTAGTAACTCCTAACAGGTATCCCAGGGCTGCTCACAAGCAGTGTCTGCACTGGAGTCCCTCCTAAGAGGACCCAGAACCAACATACCCAGAAGCTGGCCTCAAAACACATCAGAACACAACCTGATTAGCTCCACAAATGGCACACCCAAAAGAAGATCTCAGTAGGCACCAGACCCTGCTGAGGCAAATTCCATCTCATCGGATCAGTCCCCACACAGTAGCCTATACTCTGTGGTAGAGACCAATCTTCAAAGGCAACCAGCCTGCGGGTCGGTCCTAATCATGATCAGGCCAACCGCAACGAGAGTCAGTCACATCAGGAGAGCTCATACAACCCACACAAGGGCCACTCTTGGAGCGCTCAGCTCAGGGGATCAGGGTAACTGTGCCACTGAGCCCTATAAGACAGCAACTGTTCAAGACCATCCTACAAATACTGGGAGAAAGAAATAAAAAAAAATACTTTGTGACAAATGAAAATGAGAACACAACAACCAAAGATCTGTGGTACACAAAGAAAGCAGTCCTAAGAAGAAAATTCATAGTAATACAGGCTTACCTCAAGAAACAAAAACAATCTCAAATAAACAACCTAACCTTATGGCTAAAGAAAGTAGAAAAAGAACAACAAAGCCCAAAGTGAGTAGAAGGAATGAAATAATAAAGATCAGAGTGGAAATAACAAAATGGAGTCTAAAAAACACTAAAAAAAATGAATGAAAATCCTTGGAAAAGATGAACAAACTGATAAACCTCTTTAGACTCAAGAAGAGAGAGGACTCAAATAAATAAAATCAGAAATAAAAGAAGAGAAGTAACAACTGACACCACAGAAATACATAGGATTTTATGAAAACATAACAAACAATTATATGTCAAAAAGTAAGACAATATGGAAGGAATGGATAAATTCATAGAAACATGCATGGCTGAATCAAGATCCAGAAAATCTGAAAAAAATAAACAATTATAATCAATGAAATTGAAACAGTAGTCAAAAAAAACCTCTCCAAAACAAAAGTCCTGGATTAGATGGCTTCACAGGTAAATTTTACCAAATATTAAAAAAAGAATGAACACTTATCCTCTTCAAACTCTTCCAAAAAATTCAAGAGGAGTAAAGACCCACAAATTCATTTTAAGGCCAACATTATCCTAATTCCCAAAAAAAGATAAAGATGCAATCAAGAAAGAAACTCATAGGCCAGTATCCCTGATGAGTGTAGATACAAAAATCCTCAACAAAACATCAGCAAACTGAATGCAGCTGTACATTGAAAAGATCACACGCCATGAACAAGTGGGATTTATTCCTGGGTTGGAAGGATGGTTCAATATTTGCAAATCAATTAATGTGATATACCACATAAATAAAAGGAAGGATAAAAATCATATGACTATAGCAAGAGATGCCAAAAAAGCATTTGACAAAACCCAGCACTCATTTATGATGAAAATTCTCAGCAAAGTGGGAATAGAGGGAACATACTTCAACATAATAAAGGTCATGTATGACAAAGGCACAGCTAACATTGTACTCAATCGGCAAAAACCTAAAGCATTTCCCTTAAGATTAGGAACAAGGCAAAGATGTCCACCTTCACCACTCTGTTCAACATAGGACTGCGAGTCTTAACCACAGCAATCACACAAGATGAAATACAAAGGTATTCAGCTTAGAAGGAAAGAAGTTTATAACTGTCATTATTTGCAGATGACATGATGTTATATGGAGAGAACCCTAAAGATTCCACTAAAACTGATTCTACTAGAATTGGTAAATGAATTCAGTAAAGTAGCAGGATATAAAAGTAATATCCAGAAATCAGTTGCATTTTTATATGCCAATAATGAACTATCAGAAAGGGAAATTATGAAAACAATCTTATTCACAATTGTTTCAAAAAGAATGACATACCTCAGAATAAATCTAACCAAGGATGTAAAAGACCTGTATTTGGAAAATTATAAGACAGTGATGAAAGAAACTGAAGAAGACACAAATAAGTGGAAGCACATACCACATTCACGGATAGGAAAAGTTAATATCATTAAAATGTCCATACCATGTAAAGCAGTCTATAGATTCAATGCAATTCCTATCAAGATACCAATGCCATATTTCACAGAATTAGACCAAATATTTCAGAAATTTATATCGAACCACAAAAGTCCCTGAATACCAACAGTGATCTTGGGAAAGAAGAACAAAGTTGGAGGAATCACACTACCTAATATCAAACTATACTATAAGGCCATAGTAATTAAAACAGCATGGTACTGGCATAAAAACAGATACATAGACCAATGGAACAGAATAGAGAGTCCAGAAATACACCCACACCTTTAGAGTCAATTAATATTTGGCAGAGGAAGTAAGCACCAACAATGACCTAAAGATAATTTATTCAACACATGGTGCTGGGAAAATTGTGCAGATATGTGCAGAAAAATGAAGCTAGACTGCCTTCTTACACCATACACAAGACTAAATTCAAAATGGATTAAAGACTTAAATGTTAGACCTAAAACCATAAAAATCCTAGAAGAAAACTTAGGTAGTACAATCTTGGACATTGCTTATAGCAATATTTTGTATATCCTAAGGCAAGGGTAACAAAAGAAAAACATAAACAAATAGAACTACATCAAACTAAAATGTTTTTCCACAGCAAAGGAAACCATCAACAAAATAAAAAGACAACCCACAGAATGGGGAACATATTTGATGATACATCTGGTAAGGGGTTAATACTCAGAATTTATAAAGAGCTTATAAAATGCAACACCAAACAAACAAAAAAATCCAATCCAATTGAAAAATGGGCAAAGGACCTGAATAGACACTTCACCAAAGAGGACATACAGATGGCCAACAGACATATGAAAAGATGCTCAACATCACTATCATCAGAAAAATGTTAATTAGAACCACAATGAGGTGTCTCCTCACATGTGTCAGAATGGCCATCATCGATAAATCAACAAACACGTGCTGGGGAGGTTGTGGAGAAGCAGGGACCCTTTTGTACTGTTGGTGGGAATGCAGACTGGTGCAGCCACTGTGGAAAGCAGTATGGAGATTCCTCAAAAAATTAAAAGTGCATCTTCCTTTTGACCCAGCGATCCCACTTCTGAGAATATATCAAAAAACCCCAAAACATTAACTTAAAAACACATAAGCATCCCTATGTTTATTGCAGCATTATTTACGATCGCCAAGGTATGGAAGCAGCCCAAGTGTCCATCAGTAGATGCATGGATAAAACAACTATTGGACATTTACACAATGGAATATTTCTTGGCCATAAAGAAGAAGAAAGTTTTACCCTTTGTGACAGCATGGAGGGACCTGGAGAAGAACATTATGCTAAGTGAAATAAGCCGGTCAGAGGAGACAAATACAATATGATTTCATTCATATGTGGAATCTAGTGAACAAACTGAACACATAACCCAAATAGAGACAGACTCATAGATAGAGAGCAGGCTGACAGCTCTGGGCAGGTGGTTAGGGGTGGAGGGATAGAACACAAAGGAAAAGGACTCGTGGACATGGACAACAGTGTGGCCACTGCAGGCTGGAGGGGAGTGTATGGGGGATAAACGGTAATCAAATAATACAATAAACATGCTTTCTGTAAAGGTATTTGAAATCTTACCTAGCACAAAAAGAAATTTAACTTCCATTCAATAGATGTCACCAATTTAATAAAATTATTAAAAACTATTGAACATCAGAGATTTTATTATAACCCTAGCACAATTTTACTTAACATTAGTCAGACAATTCTGCCTCTGCTATCTATTTCTAAGGGGTCTGCATCTGTTTTAGGTGATACATACATCTGTATCCTAGAGGGTAAAAGTATTTGAAGATCTGCATTAACTACAGAAGTCACTTTGTCTTCTCCCCACTGAGTAGAATTGGGTAAGCATTCTGAGCAGAGACCACACAGCACTGTGGGACAGAACATGGGCTACAGAGAGAGACGATCTGGCTCCACCCCTTAGCAGGTATGTGGCATTGGGCAGATAATGCAACGCTGTTGCACCTTAATTTCCTGTTCTGTGAGAAAGTTATGACAGAGTGCCTAACACACAGTGACTACATTCAATTAATGTCCATTACCCTTCCTTGTTCCTTGTTCTCTCCCTCCCTTTTCCTTCCTTCCTTGTCTCTCCCCTCCTTCCTCTTCTCCGACCCCCCCTTTTTTCCCCTTGTATCTTCCACATGTTTCCACTCCCTCCTTTTCTCCTTTCCAAGGCACATAAGCCAATGCTGTGTATGCAAGTTAAGACAAGGTTCTGGGAAATATTGTGAGACTTTTTTTTATGAAAGGTCCCATCCGCTCCCCCTGCTGGCTTGAGAAATACTGCATCCATGCTCTCCACAAATCTCTGCCCCCGGGGCGGGTGCACCCAGGCAAACAAGTATCTGACTTTGTGCCGGGCCATGCCAGGTCTCCAGAGAACGCTGCCTGCCTCACAAGTCAGTTGGAGCTTGACTTTCTTTACGAGAAAACATCACCTTTTGTTCCTCAGTGAGACAGAGACATGCAGTGCCAGCTCCTTGGTGATGGGAATGCAATGGGTTAAATAAACATTGCAGTTTTCAAGAGAAAACAGGGGTAGAGTGCCTGAGTGGGTGAGCAACTCTGCAGCAGCAGGAGCGGAGGGCCCCACTGCTACAAGAGGTTGTGGAGGACCGCCTAGTCGGGGGCGGTTGAGAAGGCAAGTCTGCCTGTGTGTCTGCCATGTTTGCTTTCTGGAGAGGTTCAAGTGGCAGTTTTCCCACAGTTAAGTCTCAGGAACTGTTCACACTCTTAAGATTACCGAGAGCCCCCAGAAGCCTTTGTTCATGTGTGCAAGTATGTATCACATTAGAAATTTCCAAGGAAAATGTAACATGTGCATGCATTAATTCATCTGAATTAATAATAAAAATCTGTGATATGGTCATGTAATGTTTTTATAGAAAATTACATTTTCCAAAACAAACGCATTGTGTGAGGAATGACATTGTTTTATATTTTTGTAAGTTTAAAATCTGGGTTAATAGAAAACAGCTGGATTTTCATATTTGTCTCTGTTTTTAATATGTTGTGGTATGTTCCTTTGATTGAAGTGTATGAAGAAAAGCTGGCTATATATAGTTGGAAAGGGTATTTTAATATTTTGAATCACTTAATAGCCTATTTAGATTATTATGGATATTCTTCCTGGAAACAACACTGAAAGTCACAAGCAGTAATTGCTTCGGAGTGAGTGGCAGCGTGGAACCTGCCCCCATTATCCGTGATGTTTTGGGAGCTGTTGCATTGAAGTCCACCGCCCTGTACTCTGAGTGGGTCTTTCACGGGCACTTGATTCCGAAACATCGTGCCCCGGCCGTTTCAAAAGTCTCAGCTCACTTGACTGTCAAGATCTTCCAAGGGTGTGCCCTTGACCACAGACCATCCAACCACCACGTTAGCTGATAGGTCTTCAAGTATTGGCGAGTGGCCAGGCTCCCAGCAGTACATTTTCTCAATTTCTAATTTTTCTGGAAAAACTCAGGTTTTATCATTGGCAGCAAATGCTGTCCGTTGTTTTCCTCGACACGACAGGCTCATTTTGTTTATATCTGAGGCCAATTCTGCCACATTTCAAGTTGGAGTAGCCAAAATCTGTCGTTCTTTCTTTTTAGGAAAACCGATATTCTCTGAAAAAATAAGAAGCAGCTGGTTTACTTTGCCTGTCAGACAATCACTTGTGCTTGTCTTCTCACAACCGTTGTACTCGTTTGTTTCTTTCTCTTTTTTATTTTTATATTTCAGTTGTCCCACTCCTTTCCCCCTTTGCCTGCCTCCACCCAGCCCACCTCCACGTCCACAGTCAACCCCCACCCCACTGTCCACGTCCACGGGTCCTTGGTACATGCTCCCCGACCAATCCTTCACAGACAACCAGTATACTTGTGCACGAGCAAAATGTTTAGGCAAACTTCCCCTTTTATCCCACAGTGTAAAGGATTTGCAGTCAATGTTTATGGCTGCACATAATTCATCAGCTTCGCTGCTTCATTAAGGATGTCCTCAGGTGCAACCGTTTTGCTGGTTCCTCGGGCGTGCGTGTCTGTGAACGCAGTGTGGGTGTGGGCCCGTCTTGTTTACACGGAGGTGTCAGCCACTTCGGCACAGATGTCAACACAGTGCCAACAGTGTTGACCTTATATAGTCCCAGCTCTGGAAGGGCCTCAGGTATCTCCTGTGGTCCGTGGACTGTATCCTGAGAATCACTATGTTCAAGGCTATGGGCCAATTGGGTTTTAATCTGGCTGGTACGCTTTCTTCTAGGCTCAGCAAGAACACCCGACTGTCTGAAACCTAGTCTTCTGGGGCAAAAAATCTAGTGGAGAAGACAGATACACATACGACGAGGTAAAAACCACACTGAACACTGGGTACTGTGGGTGCTGAGGAGGGAATAATTCTTCTGACTTGGGGAGGTTAGGGAAGACTTGCCGAAAAGACCATTTCCCAAGGCGTTGGCCCATGTACGTGTATAAAGATCTGAACCGTCAGGGGATGGCGAGGAACCTGCACTGGCCGGGTGACGGGGAGCCTCAGAATAGGTGGTTCCGTGAAACCGGGGAGACTTCCTAATTCCTAAAGGATTTTGGATAGAAGAACATATACATAGTGACATTTTATCTATTTTCTATTGAAAGGCATTATCTATTTATTTCCATTTTTCAGGGTCCTGAATGTACCATGAATTCTCTCTAGATGCACCAAGTAGGCTGGCCATTCTTGTCAGAAGCCTTTCTTTGTGTGCTGAGGATCTTTGCAAGTTGTGTGTGGAGCTGGGAGGTGGGAGCAAAGTGGGCGACTCTATGCATAAGTAATGGCAAAGCACAATGAGGTTTTGTGCCAGAATGAAGGCATACATCGTAATGATCTAAGGGAGGGTTTACCTCCTGGTAGTTACTCAGAGCATCTAGAGCACTGGTTTTATTTTCCTCCGAGGTGAGCATTTGTGAAGGGACACCCACAACTTAATTCCTTTAAGGGGTTAGTTACTCTAATAGACGTGTTATTTTCTCCCTCTCTACAATAAACTTCCATTCAATATAATGTAGTGGATATTAAGTGGACAGTAATTTGCCAAGCATTTCAGAATTGTAGAGCATCCCACGCAGGCCTGTGGGAGGTAAAGGAAAGTGCAGTGAGGGGGTCTGGTTTCTGTGCAGGAGCCCAGGAAGTGGATGGAGGCTCACTCTGCCAGGGACGTCCAACCCGCTGGCATCTCTGCACCACACTGGAAGAAGAAGAGTTGTCCTGGACCGCACGTTAACTACGCTGCAACAGGTAATTACACAAAAAAATCTCATAATGTTTTAAGTAAATTTATGACTTCACATTGAGATACATTCATAGTGACCCTGGGCCAGACGTGGCCCGAGGGCCACAGGGTGGACACTCCGGCCTGGAGTATTCGGTCGGGTCCACGAGGTATCCTGGATAGCGTATGCAAGTGGGGGGGCGGGGAAGGGGAGGGACCCAGGACAAGGGCGGATTTAAGGAGCGAGGGGTATTTAAACCTTGCAGGGTTTTTGTAACATCTCTTCTTCCAAAAGGAAAATAAAATCCATTATGAATTCTTTTATATATAAACCTTATACACGAACTAGGAATAGAAAAGATTAGTTATTCCACAGTACTCACCTAATGTCTTCAGTTTGAAAGAGGCTGGACTTTCATGCTCTGTGCCTTATACAGTGCCGGAGACCATCTAAGTAATGAGGTTTCCAGGGTTAGGCGAACTTAAAAAAGGCATTCACTACTTATGTGGAGGAAAGTGTCACACTTTTGTCCCAGTTTAACTGAGAGAGAAGGAGGCACATTTTTTTCTGAATATAAATGCCTGCCCTTTTTTTTTTTATCATGGATCAAAGCATGTGCAAGAGAATATTGTTCATCAGTAGAGAAATACTAGCAATAACAGAGCTAGAGAAATACCATTGAAAACCTTGAACAAATGTTATTACACAGTCACATGATAATTTGGAAATACTCTTCCCCAAACCCAGACCTGAATGCTCTTTGTCAATGCAGCCAGAACAGTCTTCGAAAAGTTCCAGCAAACTGAATTGAATCTAGGCTTTTAATGTTGGCCTCCCACAATGAAAAGATGGGGTTGAAGGTAGCGGAAAGGGGTTCTCAGAGCCCATCTCTAGGTATCTCCACCAGAGCCTATGCTTCTTACAGACATCCCCTGATCCCATTTTTGCTGGGACATTGGTTTCGGAGGTGCTTGACAGAAAACGAGACTGCCCCGCCCGATGCGTTGGCCGATTCACAGACGTGGCGGGCCCCTGCGGGAGGCCCCAGGTTGGCCCCGTATGCCACCTGAACACACTAAAACTGGTCAAAGGGCAGGGCTGCGTCGGAAGGCATAGTTCTGGGCTTTTCCTCCAAAAGAAAAGTCTGCCCATGACAATTCAGAGTCACTCTCTCTTTCGGGGAATCATTTGTGAGTCTCTTGCCTGTGCATCAGTCAAGGAAAGCAAGCTGCAGCCACTGGGACTCTAGGTCTTCTCTGCATCAGAACTGTCCGTGTTGGTAAGACTGGCCCTGTTTCTCAAGTGGCGAGAAATGCCATTTCTGCTGATAAGCCATTGCAACCCGGTATTCACCATCTGTCTGGAAGGAGTGGTTTCAGGAAGCGTGTGCCTTTCTTGCCCAAACCTAGAGCGCTCAAATGAGTGTCCCCTTAATATTCTAAATCATAATGAAGGCCCCCTTCCCAAGTAAGCTGAAATTTATTGTGAATCTTCCATATGCAAAGCACTGGGTGTGTTGAACCCAGTGAAAGTCTCCAAGAAAAACAAGCTCTGGCCCCCATCTCTCAGGAATCTCCAGTTTCGCAAAGGAAAATCAGTTATGCAGATGATTTTAATACAAAGGAGTTCCTGGAAGGTGTTACAATGGGCGTGGAGAGACGATATCTCACAAAGTGTGTAAACATACACAGGAAGTACAGGCACACACTCATATGCATGTACACTGACTGGGTGCTACATTTCTGAAGAAGTCTAGTTAACTCACATGATGTATCTCAAGTACTTTTACTGCAGTTTCACCAAAGGGGGAGGATGCACATTTTTCTGAACGTGAATACCTGAGGTTTTTTTAGCACAGATTAAAGCATAATAGGGGATTAACTTATTATTCATCAGAAGAGAAATACCAACAATAACAGAACTAGAGAAACACCATTTAAAACCTAGTACAAATTTTACCACTCAGTCTTGCAATAATTGAGAAATACTATTCTGCAAATCCAGGCATGAACACTCTCTGTCAAGGCAGGGGAGATAAATGCATAATATAGACGGGATTAACGCACATGAAACATTCAATGGAACATGAAATATCAGTGGAATCTGATGAGGTCAGGCTGCACGTGGGAGCGAGGTGACCAGGGGGGAGATTTGGGGCAGTTTTATAGAGCTTATGAAGTGTGCCCGAGGGGATCCTCAAAGACTCGGACACTCTCAAATAGCAACAGAGTCACCAAACACTCAAAGGAGGACGTCCCCACCCCGCCACTACCGTGTATTCTGTCAGGAGCACAAAGACAACGAGCCGCACAGAGATCCGCCCTCCAGGACCTCCCACTATACTGGGAAAAGGAACAGCTCAAAATGTGCCAAAGGACACATGAAGGATTTAGCTGAGAAAATCCAAAGGAGTCTAGGAGAGCCTCCCATTCACATTCATAAACATGAACATCCTTCATGTTGCGTATGAAGTAAACTTCCTGAATGTGTATGAACTAAATGTTTAAAAAAAATGGAAAGTTGGGCTTAGGGTTAGAACCTTCTTTCAGAATGGGACTTGATGAAGACCACATGAAAAGTGACCACCTTGCTGCATTTATAAGAATAGGTCATAATTCTTACAGATGTTCTTTTTTTCCAAAAACATGTCACCACCTTCCAGTGGTGTCCTGGGTTGTCTAAATGTCTCTAGGACCAGATAACAAAGCTTAGGCAATGCTACAATAATATGATGAGTACACTTGTGGGTGTTACATAAGCAATCTTGAAACACTGGGATGTCAGAATGTCCTGGCCTACTCTTCTGTTTACAGCTGGAGAAGCAGGAAGGTGCTCCACCACCTGGGAGGAGCATTGCCCAGAGCACCTCTGCAGGCACAGGAAGACACCAACCTGTGATCTTGGGCTCCAGCCATGGTTTGCTTCTCCCCACACAGTGATTTGGCCAGAGAGGCAATATTCCTAGGGACATGAGACACAGGCTCACAAAACTTTTTCAGATCCAACTAATGCATGATACGAAAGTCACCTGCTGGGCAACCTCCCATTAAGACTCGGGGTAATTTTTTAATTTTTTATAGGCACTAGCATAGATAAGTGTTCACGGGAAACTTCAGGTGCAGGGTAGATCATTACTTCATTCCTCTCCCTCCCACTGACGTGGCTTGTAATCATCTTCTGAGAGTTCTTATGAAGCAATACATCAGTATTTGTGACAGCATTTATGTCATCGCATGTGTCCCAGAGACATGGGGTGACGCAGTGAACTGGGGTTCTGCGTCTCCACTGGTTGTGATATCATTCCATACCTGTTATTAACGTTCATTGTCTTGAAGGGAATAGTGACAAAATATCACATAACAAGCCCAGTGAGTCCTGCGCCTCTAAGGGGGTCTGCCCACTGACCCCCACTTCTCTCACTGGCTAACTGTGTGACACTGAGTCTGATGTGATCTGTGCCTCATTTTCCTGCCTCAGGACACTAGGGAGCTGGGCCAGATGATCTCAAAACCCCTTCTCTATAATCCTGTGGTTTTATAAATGACAAAAGTATGTTTTAACTTCCATAGCCTTTGTTTTTCACAATTATCAAAAGAATTTTTCTCAGTGAAGGAACTTCCTAATACTAAATTTTAATTTACTTAATTTTGCCATAAAACCTTCTGACCATCACTTTTCAGAAAGGCTGTAATGAAAATCAAACACATGCTGGGAGACCTTTGCCCTGTGGAATATACAAAGGGTTAAATAAGGGCATACACAAAAAATGCCTGGCACAGTGTCAAGTACTTAGCAAGTTCTCAATAAGTAGAACCCAGGGCCACAAATATTGAAAATAAAAGCAAAAGCAATAATGTTTATGAAGCAATAATTTTGGTATATCTGTTCCTCAGTAGAAGATAGAATTATTTAGAATCTTCATTACCTGTAAAGTAGCTATGGGTTAATAGTATGAGATGTGCCACAAACTGAGTAAACCAAGGACCTAAGTGGAAATAAGAAAGTAATAAAAGTCCTTGTAAATTTTAACAAATCTCTTTGAAATGAGACAAGTGTTCGAATAGATTTTCGTTGTGGTAACAAATAGGGGTTTGGTGGTGGGAGGAAAAAACACTGGGTTGCTTATAATGAAGCCAAATAGACATCCCTGCTTTAGAAAGCAGTTGTGTAATTGTTAACAATGTAAATGACTCAACCTTCTGTCCAGGTCTCAGCTGTAAAGAAAGCCAAGAGATACACTCAGAAAATCCTTGTGGGAATAGCTTCATGACACTCTCTCCCAAGTTGCCCATCACACCCTGCCTTTAATGCAACAGTCCATTCCACTGGTCAGTCCATCCTACCTGCTCAATACTAGAAAAAAAAATCTAATTCTAACACTGTGTATTGAGAAGGAAAAACAACCAATTAAAAGAGATAATTGCTTTCTGGGACCGATATAGTCTGGTTTCAGAGCGCCCGGAGTTTGACAACGGCAGCCCAACAGGCCTGGGCTCGCCCGGCAGCTTGCACAGTGTGTGCTTCTGTAAATCTCCTTCTGGCCAAGCAGGAAGCAGAGTCGGTAGTCCTCCTGGCTCTCCGCCTCTCTCTCTCTCTGGACGATAGATCGGCTGGCATCAGCCATGGGAAAAGCTCATTAAGTCTTGATCCAATTCTCAGGCCAGAATGGAATTACTTTTTGATTGTAAAATTAAGCGCCTTATTACTTCTTTGCACTGGAGAAATTGTATTTCCACTGCTAATTTTGCCCTAAGTCCACAGCTCAGGATTTCTGTCTTTCCCAAGAGTCGGAGGTCTCCCTTGGGCAGCGCACCTGTGAGCGCTGCTGCTCTCCGTATCCGCTCTCCCCTCGCTGATCTCGATGAGGCAGAAGTGGTTCGAGTGACCGCAGGATTCGGGAACAACCTGGGCGGGAGAAAAGACGATGACAAAATTGATGTCTGGCCTCCTAAAATTGCACTTGGACTTGGAAAAATAAATGTAACAATACTCCACCTGGTTTACATCGTCTACATTTGATGTGGCCAGAACACGAAGCGCGCAGAAGATAGTCTTTCCCACCAGGGGCCCAGGATGGTTTCTGCCATTAAAACACCAATGGTTTAGTTTTGAAAGAATCTTAGCTGACTCTGAAAGGTACATTGGTATCATTATTGATATAAATTTAAAATAGGAAGTAAGAAAGATCATACTTTTGTCAAAATCTAAATTTAAAAACATTTAAGCTTAACATGGATCCCCACTCTGTTCTTATTGCGATAATTTTTTTTCTGGTGAGGTGGGGGTTCTAAGAGTGCTCCAGAGAACTCTTCAGGGAGCTGGCCACTTTGGTGGTGATGCAGTTACTTTGATACACCTCATTTACAGCAGATGCTATTAATGAAATCTGGATTTTAAAAAACAGAACATCATATACCTTGTAAAAAACTCCACTATATTATCCTATTAAACATCAGTTTCCTCTTGTGTTAAAAATATGATTTAGACTTTCAGATTAGATCTATATTTTAAAAGTCGATTCACCAAAAAACAACTGCTTAGGACTTTAAACTGATTATCTTTCCTCTATATGTCACTGAACTCAAGGGGTGTTCTGTTCCAGAGCGAGACCTGGTTGTCACAAGGTGGTTTTATTACTCGCAGCAAGTAAATGAGGTGCGGAGATCCAGAGCCAGAGCGCTGCCATTGCTTATACAGACACTATTTGGCCAATTACATGTTGATGTCTTCTTTGCAGTTGGCTACAACTACCCAGTGAGTTTCTGTCAAACTTACCCTGTTTATTGTTGATCTGCAAAATATTATGCTACATTTTAATATTTAGCAAGGATACCATTTAGTAAGAATGGCCCAGACCCTGAGATGTTTGTCTGATCTAATATATAGACTACTGTTATAAGAAAGAAGCAAATCATAAGAACAAAACACTGATTTCTGGGGTTTATTTACTTACACATTTATTCATATTATGTATGTATTTATTTACATATTTACAAAGTAGGTTGGTTTATCCCCAATCTTTTCCCTCCCCTGGTCTCCTTGTTCCTCTCTCCTTCTGAGTTCATGAATATTGGCTGAACACCAGCTGTGTCCCAACCCCGTGCTACACGCCATTGATACAATAGTGGATGAGGCAGGCCCTGTTCCAGGCCTGACGGAGGTTGCAGTCTGCTGGGTTACAAACAAACAAGCAAGGACAGTCTGGGGACACCCAAGGGAAGAAATCTTACTCATATTCAGAGGTTGGGGCAGTGATGAATCAGCAGCAGTTTCCAGCCAGAGAGGGCCCAAGAGCCTTCCACCTGCAGGACACTGTGTATGAATACAGTGTTTGGAAAGAATACAATCTCTGAGCAATTGTTAGAACTTAGATGCATGGTCTGGAGACGTAGCAGGGGAAGGGCACGAATGCAGACAAGAAGCCTGTTATTAACAGTTGCTAACAGTTCCCCAAACTGGAGATGCTATGACCTTGAATTGCAGTGGTGATAATGGGGATGAAGCATAGTGGTTCTTTCCAAAGATATTTGAAAGGTAGGATCAATAGGCAGCTTTGAACATTGAGTGTATGAGTGTTTGTGTGAGTGAGTGTGTGTGTTGGGGGGAGTGTGGAGAAAGAGGGAGAGGGCAGAGTGAAGCACGGTTTTAGAGTTTCTGGTTTTGACAACTATGACAATACAGAAAACAGGAGAGGCAGGTGTAGAATGAGATTATGAATTCAATTTAGTGAGGAATGAGAGTCAAAATGACTCCTAGACAGTTGGCTATATGGTTCTGAAAGTGAGAAGAGGGATCTCGGTGGAGATGCACAACCGCAGGTCATCAGCATAGAAATGATTATTAAAATAGCTCCGAGAGTGAATGAGGTCACTCAAGAAATACCGGAGGGTAAGATGAGAATTTGCCTAGTTACCTGTCCATTAGTGGATCAGCACATCAATAGCTACATATATACTATGCGCTGTCAGCGTCCACCTCTTGGGGCCTCTTCTCACCTGTGGAGATTTCCGATTCTGATTCCCTGCAGGACCTCTACAGTCTGTTGTAGGGGGAGCTGCTTTGGAGAACCATCCAGACCCATAGCGCATAGAGAGTCCCCGCTCCATTAGTCCTGGATCCATTGGCTTGAGCCACCCGAAGAGTGGATTGACACATTTCTTCACTGAGCTTGTTCCTGGGCTCCACAGAGGTGTAGACAGTTGTGGAAAGAGTTAAACTATTTGGATACAGGTTGCTTTAAAAGCTGCCACTCTCCATGTACACTGTCAGGTCAGTTACAGTCAGGTTTCAGGTTTCACATTTCACACGGGGAAGAGAAGCCAAGATTCTGGCTGCCTCCAATCTGTGTACAAGAGTACATCCCTTTTCCATAGAATTCCTCTCTCGTGGTTTACTTTTAGTAACACGTGACAAGCTTTTTCATTTTAAGCTAGACATCCATTTGCTCACGACAGATCTGCATATGTGTGACGGCGAGTCTCTGTGTGGAGGAAGGTGCAGAAAGGGAGCAGCTCTTGCTGACCCTAAAACCAAGCAAGTTTATACAGAATGGCAAATAAAATTACCCACCTTTATTTCTTGAAAAACCTATGTGCTTTTCTGAGAACATCCAAAATCTATGAAAATAAAGAAAATGGCCTTAGAAGCGCACCTGCTGTTCCCAGATCGAAGGGCAGCCATCTGCATTCCGCGGTGTTCCCAGACAGGTTCCAGGTGTGGATAAACTCCAGGTGACGTCTACAGCCACTCCCTTGGAATCCTTTGTCCAAACCACAGTCTGGAAATTCATTTTGAGGAAAATGGCTTTAAGATCATGTGAGCACGAAGTCAAAGCTTCATAATTTGGGTTGGTAAAATAAGTAAGTATTCAGAAAGAGACACGGTGAAAGAAATTGAAAGTAAAAGTATGTGATAATGCTTTGGGGATAACTAGCCACAAAGAGGAAAAAAAACCCCAAAACAATTGGTTACACCAGAAAATGGTGAGAAAACCGGGATTTGGACTGCACGGTGGCGAACACAGACTGCATTGCCTGCTGGACGTGTGCCTGGAGAATAAAGTGTGCACGCACAGTACAGCGAGGTGAGGGAGCATGAGTGCGCTCAAAACCTTGCAGAGACCCCAGATGAAAGACACTCTACACAAACAAAGCATTTGTATTGTTTCCTCTCCTGATGGTTAAAAACCACAAAAAGGCATCTTTCCATGCGAACAAACTTGAACATCAAAGAAAGGGAGACAAATGCTTAGCATAACAGAAACACCTTAAATGTTCTTCTTTCAGATGTTCTTGAGGGTTATGATTCTTTTCTTTTTCAAGTCCCTGAATTCAAAACAATTCAAGAACATTCTCTCCTTACTAAACTGGTTTGTTCTAAATCACAGGGACAGAATTCAACCTTCTCCTTTGCTCCCGTGCGATGCAACAGCACACTCCTTTGGAGCCGTGGAGGGAATGCACTGCACTGCCCAGACCGTTCCCAGGCACAGCCAATGCACCCGGATGTCCACATGGGGATAATTAATAGTGGAACACAAAACAGAAGGCTTCGAGGCATCTTTGTGTAGACTTTCAGTGTTAGTGTTGTTGTAATCACCAACATTTCCAGGCTTTTAATTTGCAATCTGGCCAGTTGTAGGGTTCTAATGAGAAGTCAAGTATGGTACAGCTGAGCACCTGCCACTTGGGTGGAAAGCAATTTATCAGTAATAACCTTGACTGCTGATGGGGCATATGAATAATTGTCTCCCAGGGCAGGTATGTATGCTGGCTGACGTTCCCAGTCTAGGTTTCAAACAGGAAATGGCGTCTTCTAAGAGGAGTTTACACAGACGAGCAGAAAAACCAAAGAGAACATGCCACCAAAGAAGGCCTCAGTAGAAAATATTTAGGGCAGAGAGAGGCAGAGAGCTGCAGCATCACATGAACATACCTGTTCCATGGTAAAGACAGCAGCCAACCTTTCCCAGAAGGAATTGGAGGAAAACGTCTCCTTCTGCAGAAGTTACTGGCAAACTCTCTCCAACAAAGCTGAAGTACCACGGCAATTTGAAGGTGAAGCAAGAAGCAGCTGTCCCCACAAGATGGCATGGGAGGCCTAGGACACAGTTCAGAGTGTCCAGGTGACAGGTTCTCTTCAACACAGAGCATAAGGGGTTTCACTAGACTCTTAGCAGAAAGTAAATAGACATAAAACTTCCCTAAATCTTTATAAGGTGTCATTTATAATTGTAGATTTCTGTAGAGTTTCTGTAGAGTTCTGTAGATTTCTGTACGGTTTATGGCACTTTCACAAATCTGTTACAATCCTGTTGACATGCCAGGATGCATGAACCGGCCGGTCCCTCCCCAAGTATTCAGAGGGGGGAGATTATGGCGGCCAGTGGGGACAAAACTCACTTACGAAACTCCGTGTTGATGAGGTATGCTGTGGCTGAAAGAGCTACGTGGCTTCAGAAAGCTTCCTCTTCCCTTTTCTCATCTGTAAAGTAAATATGGAAAATAGTCCTCGCTTCACGTGAGTATTGTGAAGATAAATGAGAAAACGCACGCAGAGCCTAGCAAACAGTGAGTGCTCAATAATTGTTTGTTGTGGTTATAGACCGTCACTGCGCATGCCCACGTGTGTCTCTGTGCGCTCCCATGCGTAGGCACACAGACTCTCACCCAGTTGCTTAAAAACAAGTCTTGGAAAAGAAAATAGGGGGTGAGAGCAGTGTGTTTTAAAAGAAGCAGTCATTTTTCTTCTCCCAACACAGAAGATGTTTTATTACCTTATTTCAATGATCCATGGATATAAATATAAAGATAAACTGGCTACATATTTTCTCCATTTTGAAGAAAAATTTTCTGCCTGGAATGGTCTCTGATGAATTTGTGAGAAAGCATTTTTATTCCCTTTATACGAATTTTTATTTACAGTGATTCTATCTCATGCCAAACTAATGACATGAAGAGTTAATACATACTCCTGTAAGGGATTTCCACTCTAAGATTTATATCCTGGTTGTATTGCAATCATAAAACATTATCCCAGAGCCTTTTACTCATATCACACACGGTTCTTAAAGGGCCATGTCCATTTTGGAGCAAGAAAAACTTGATAGCGATTTCAGTTGGAATGAAATTGGAGATGTTTTGTGTTCATGAAACTGTCTCCTGGCTTTTTTTTTTTTTTTTGGTAACCTATGCTGATGGCTGCTGGTAAAATCTCTTCTTTGCCCCTATAATAATCATGATTGTTTTACACCGTCCATTTGCATTGAGACCGCATCTATATTTTCGAATGGTTCATTGTCGTTGTCTCTCTGCCAACTCTGAAGTCAGGTTTCCCTCAGATTTAGAAACGACGACGGTCATCGAGCCCCCACTGAGTGGTTGGGAAAAAGGAAGCAGGGTAGCTGACTTACCCTAACAAATCGCTTTCCTTATTTATTCCTTTTAACAACAAAAATTGGTCCACGGCTGCTCAGGGCATACTAAGTTAATCGTGGTGGGTCTGTTCCTGCTAGCACAATATTGCTGCCCAGCGTATTCTGCCTGTCTTATACAAATACCTGCTGGCAATGCAGTTTGAAAAGGTTACTGGAAGCCATTGCCAGAGGTGACTCAAAAGAACAGTCCCTAATTACTATTCACAAACAATGATTTGGCACAGGCAGGCGGCAGTAAATGCTGGAGCAATTGGAAGGTGCCTGGCAGTTTCATGGGTGTCTAACTGAATAGCCAAAAATCCAAGTATGTGACTTATCCTGAAGGCAACAAAGGATGTCTAAGCTTTTTCCAGCTGGGAAAGGCAACTGACCAGCTTATTGAATTTAAAGTACAGCAGGTGGCGAAAAAGTTTTCGGTGCCCCGCAGCACCAGCATCATCAAGAGTGATGATTTATTCAGCCCACAATTGACCTGTTTGTTGTTTCTCACTGTGAGGTTTGAATACTTTCCTGCATTTCTTCCAAGATTTCTACAGATTTGACAGTGTTTAATTAAAAGAGCATTACATTCTTAAGGTGTTTGTATTCAGAAAGCAGGCTTGAATCATTCTAAGGGAACAAAAATTATTCGATTCTTGGGCTCTGGAGCCTTGCCTAAGCAAGAGTAAATGGAGGTGAACAAAATAATGGGCTGCTTTTGACTTTCTAGGAAAGACCATGCTAAACATCGATTGTTGAAGGTATTCTAGCAAAATGTCATAATAAAAGAATAATTATAATGGACATTGGTTGATTTCTTGCTGAGATTCAAAATAAATGCTAAGTACCTCAATGCACTGCCTCATTTCAACCTTACAACGGCTCCATATGGGGGTACTTCGATTATCCTCATTTTATATGTGAAGAAATAGGCTCGCAAGATAATCAGAAGGAAAATAAAGTTTGCTTAACATCAGAGCCTACACTGACCCACTAGTTACACTGCCCATGCACCCCAGAGGAAGCTCTGAAGGACTGTAGGTGTAGGCATCCCAGTATCCCAGGTTGAGTCCTGCCAAAGAGCCATGGTAATTGTTAGCAATAACTTAATAGCAGTATTTCCTTTTTTTATTGTTGTTCAGTTATAGTTGTCCTGCCTTTTCCCCAGTGCTCACCCCTACCCCGTCCTTCCCACTCCCTCAGTCAATCCCCCCCATCGTCCATGTCCATGAGTCCTCTATTCGCGTCCCTTTGCTTGCTCCTTCCCCTTGTGTCCCCTGCTATCCCCTCGCTTCTCCCTTCTAGTCACTGTCAGTTTGTTCTTTACTTCCAAGTCTCTGGTTCTATTTTGCTCTTTTCTTTGTTTTGTTGATTAGGTTCCACTTATAGGTGAGATCATATGGTATTTGTCCCTCACTGCCTGGCTTATTTCACTTAGTATAATGCTCTCCAGTTCCATCCATGCCATCATGAAGGGTAGGAGCTCCTTCTTTCTTTCTGCTGGGTAGTGTTCCAATATTTTCTTAGAGTCCGATTGAATGATCATACCCTTGATGTTATGGTTAAGGGAATGAGAATTTATTACCTCTCAGATTTATAAGTGATAGATAAGAACACACAGTTGTTTTATTAAAAAGAAAAAAGAATGAATAAAAAAAAGTAGTGGACTGAAAATCATGACACTTAGATTTTAGACTCATGTTTTCTCCTAATTAACTGTGTGTGTTTGGCCAAGCCACCATTACTTTTTACCTCAGTATCTGTTATGTTTGTCTTCAGGCCGGGGCAAGACTCCCCATGGTTGTATTTTTCCTTGGCCACAGGAAGAACATGAACTTCTATATCTTAAAAATGCTTTGTAGGAATATGGGGACATAGGCATTTATCCCACTTAACCTGTGGAGTTTGCTCAAATCTGACCACATTAGAATTCAAACTCTCCAGGGCAAGGTCTACGCCTATTTAACACTTTTTTAGAAACGTAAAAGGAGTCCTGGCTGACATAGCTCAGTGGATTGAGCGTGGGCTGTAAACCAAAGCATCACAGGTTCAATTCCCAGTCAGGGCACATCCCTGGGTTGCAGGCCACGGCTCCCAGCAACCGCACATTGATGTTTCTCTCTCTCTTTCTCCCTTCCTTCCCTCTCTAAAAATAAATAAATAAATAAATAAATGTGCATTTGATTTCTGAGAATTCACTTTTAAAAAGAAACATAAAAGGAGGTCTTTGTAGCCATATGATTGACAGAACAAAATTCTGGGGGTAGCGGGCAGTAGACTATATATGAAGCAACAGTTTTAGACGCTGGACGACAGGCAGAGCCCAGGACAGTGACTCCTGAGAACAGGGAGACAAGGCAGGGGAACCCTACAGCCATCCCAGCTTACTCTCTACAGAGAGAGTCCCCAGGCCCCAGTGGTGGGCATGCAGGGGGCTCAGTCATCCCCCCAAGTGGAAGTGAAAGAGTCGTGAATTCAAGGAGGCCAAAGAACCAGAGAGTAGAGCTTCAGGAAGAGGAGATGGGGTGGGGAGGGCAGTGGGAAAGGTGGTGAAAGGTGGGTGGGGGAGACGGCGAGAGAGCGAGAACACCACGACTCTGGACAGAAGCATGGGTTACCGAACCAAGCATGCTTGTGAGGAAGCTACCAGGAAAACAGAGAATCACAGGGAAGGAGCAGGGGGAATAAGCCGAATAATTGCCGTGGCTCATACAGGGCTGAGCGTGGTTTGTCTTCCCCGTGGTTAAAGGGAAAACACCTCCTAATACCTGACACCTGACTAACGTGCTCAAATGGGCATTGCTTCAGTCATGGGATCGAATTGCCCTCAACTAATGGTGTTTTGGCCTATCTATCAAAGATTAAAGGCAATCCTGAAAAGGAGAAAATTGTTTCCAGCTAAATAAATTGAGCATAAGAGCAAAGTACTAAAGTATTTTAAATAAATACAATAAAATCCAGTACCAACGGCCTAAAATTTACAACGTCTAGTATCCAATATCTAATCAAAAACTACCAGAACTATCAGAAAGGGAGTTTGTTCCCCAAAGTTTTATGGCCATAGAGCTATCTGACCCTGACTCAAAATAGGCCCTCTGAATTCTTCGTGTGTTATCTATCGTTTGATCCTTACTGCCTGACAATGATTAATGAACTTTACCTGTATTCCTGTGCAAAATGAACCCCATAAAAGCCCACTGGGGGAAAGGCTCTTGGCCCTTCTCCTTTGAGAGATCGGCCACCTTTCCTCCCCAGGCAGATCATGTCTTCGTAGACTTATTCTCATCCGTGGCAGCTGGGCGGGGAGGGGGGACAGGGGGGCTGTGGGTGGAGCCCCCCCCCACAGGTTAGTTGCTGATAGAACATGTGTAGCTTTTTTTTCAATTATAGGTCAAAAACCTTCTCATAGAGGTGGGGAGATTAACAGAGATGCCAGAGAGGAAGACAGCGGTTCCTCGTGCCCGCTGGAGTTTGCATGGGTGGGATAAAAAAGGACTGAAATGAAGGCCATCGGGACTTTCATTTGACATAAAAATCACAGTGGATTAAAGAAGAGTCTAATCAACTCTTCATCCTTGCTTCTCCAGCCTCCCTGAGGTGAGCTCTCTTTCATTGCATCATCGAACTACGTATTCTATCCTGCTACATGCACCAGTGGGACCTACGCAGCCTTGTCCCCACCAGAGACTTGGTGAGAAGAAAGGTAAGCAGAAACGTGAGCGAAAAGGGAGGAGGGAGGAAGTTGGTGGATATGAATAGTTGAGAGAAAATGTCTACAAACTTTTCATCTTAAGAAAAGAAACTGGCAGGCTCTGCTGAATGAGAGTACTAATACCTTACAGGGCAGGGGGTGGGGCATACTCCCGTAGAACATTCTTGAATGACACTCCGGTCTGTCTCACGGCAGCAGCGTGGCTGCTGCACCTCTGACCGCTTAGGGTGAACTGTCACAAGAAGTGACGGAAATGAGAGATATTCTTCCAGGAAGAAAAAAACTCCTCTTCTGTTCTGGATGCAATGAGTCGGAGCGATGCCCACCGCCCTCTCACTCAGGTGGTTTTTTTTATTTTCCTAAATTGCATCTTGTGGACTCTGGTGCCTTCAATAGGTTGTTCTGCCCATCTGCAGATTATCCCGACTGATACCAATTTGGCCTTCTGATAATAAAAGAAGCCCAAAATAGCAGTTGTGAAGCATGGGCTTTTGGACATTTGCTGGTGCACTGCAGTGCCCGCTGGACTGAACGGGGCCTGGCAAACAGGAATCGCCTTCTTTATGTCACTTAGCTGCCCACTCGGAAAGCAAACCTGCAGTCGCATTGCCCTCTGTCCGTGGCGTGTGACCCTGGTGTGTGGGGTAGCTGTGGAACTTAGAAAGGCGCAACACATATTTTAGTATAAAATACATTATGAACATCAGATCCCCCCAAATACATTTGTCATCTTTCTTCATTTTATCTATTAACCTCTGGAAAACCTCTTTAGTATCTACACGCACCTGTTGTTTACATTATTTACTGAAATGAAGTCAGCTATTAGCTTAGGTCAATTCCATTTGGATATTTTTAATGAACACACGAGTCATTTGGAGCACTCTCTGGTTTGGGCTGTGTACCAGCCCGGCGTGAATACTCCGCTCTGCAGAGCACAGCTCTGTAAAAAGAGAAGCTCATAGATTCAAGGTGTTGCCCGTGGAATAGGTTCTCTTGTGGATGTGGCTTGTCAAAACAGGTGACAGGGAACATATTCTCAAGATTGGCAAATTCAAATATCAAGAGAGAGACAGAGAGTGTCTTGATGATTTAAGCACATCTCCAAGACACAGAAGTCATCGGGTCGGACCCATCCTTGAGGAACAGGCTGCCCTGGGATTGTGACCACTGCGCTGCATGGGTGGGGTCAAGAATGACTTCTGATGACTTAGCCAGATGATGTGACTTGTTTATTGTCAGGTAAAAAGTACATTAGTGACCGCAGCTCTCTCAGTTAAATCATTAGACCATCCAAAGTTGAAATGAAACTGCTTCTTCGATGATACAAGCATTATATGTTGCTAGTAATGCTGGGAACCCCCTTCGTGTAACAGCCTTGACGAAACACCCATCAGTGTAGAGGCTGTGTTAAGCCCAAGGACCCACAAATCCAAACTCACTTGTTTCATTATGGTTTTCAGTTTTGTAGGCAGTTTGTGTGTTCATAGTTGTCTGCTTTTTCACAGTGTGTACCTTTACTCAAGTGAGGATGGTGTAGCAAGATTCAGCTCTGAACTGCCAGCTGGAAGAAACCGGGCTCCCCACTATCTGTGCAGACGTGGCCCTCAGCTCAGGGCCTTACTCAGTCTCAGGGTCAGCAAGCATGGTGGGAGGTCCATGGGGACATGCACTCGGTGACCTGCCCTTCACTGGCTGTGAGGCCTTGGGGGAAATCCTCTCTCTGAGCCTCAGTTTGCTTTAGTATTTAAGGTTTGTAAGTCAGGTCCAGAAACAACAACAAATGAGGTGGGAGAATATACGTAGGTACACAAGTCCAGGTGGCAAGCAAATCACATTCACGAATTTCAATCTAGGCAGGAAGGAACGAGCAGAAAAAATCATCCAAGCAGGAAAAAAATTACATCTCGTTAGACAATGTGTCAGAACTCAGGACATTTAAGTAAAAAGGTATTGGAGGACCTCAGCTAGAAATGAAATCAAGCTCAAGGATATGGGAATCAAGGTCAAGGCCTCGGCCAGGGTCCGGGGATTGAGCAGGAGACACCAGGAGCCTGAATGAAGCCACATTGTTTAAGGCTTGGGCTCCTGAATTGCTTGAAGAAATCTTGGTGCCTTTGGTGGCCTGACCCTGCAGAAGGTAAGAAAAGGTGAGAGAAGGTGAGATGTCAGACAGTTCCTGACAACAGTGGAAGAAAAGACATCTTTCAGATGCTATGATCTCTCCCTAGATACTACATTCACTTCTGAAGCAAAGGTGGAAGTAGGTGACCCTCAGAAAAAATAAGTAACGATGTCACCTAGTTTAAAAATATATCCCTACAGCCAAAGATTTGGTAAAAACCAGAATTTGTCATTTTAAATAAAGTTTTTGCTTCGATAAAGTTGTGGATTTCTACAACTTTAATCAGTTTCATCAATACACCACAATCTGGGGAATGCTGTGTCTTACGTTCAGATTGAGGTTCCTATGCAGGTGAGCTCAAAAATCAGGTTTGATAAGCATTTATGTGCACCTGTTATATGCCCCACTACTTAAAGGAGTGAATACAATCCCTGCAAAAGCAGGACATCCTTCTATAAAGGGAATGGCAGCCCGCTAAGATCTGTTTTGTAAATCTGTACACTCATGTTTCCGGTGAAGTGTTACTTACCCACATGTGCTCACACAGAACTCTCAGTCCTAGGTGCACCATTTCAAATACGAAACTTCGCAGAAGATCAGAGTACTGAAAAGGGAAGCTCCACGTCATTGGTCTTCACGATAAATGTCCTACCTTTGGGAACACTCAAAACATTGTGTCTGTTCTTTGCTATTTCAAGCTTATTCTCTGAAACTACCCCAACTGCAGCAGAAGGTAGAAAAAAATGCCCCAGGGTTTCCTAATGATTAAGAAAGGTAAACTCTTTTGGACCAAAAGCTGGAGTGCTTTATTCATAATGGAGGGATCACAAATGTGTTGAATATCTATTGCACAACCAGTGAAGTGAGGGAAGCAAGACCATGATTCTAGGGGGAAGGTGGTTTGGAGGAGAGCCCGTTTCAGCAACATCGAAGAATGAGTGATTGAGCACAAGTGCAGACCTCTGCCTCTTGAGCTTCCCACAGAACCTGCGGGAAGGTGTCTTAAATGCCCACAGAAAAACATCATTCAAGAGGGATGGGAGAGCCACGCAGCTGAGAACCTGTTGACATAGATGTTGCAACCCTTTTCCCCACAGTTTTTGGGCTCAAAACTAGTCATTGCTGGATGGAATCGTATTCCACTTAGCCCTCTTACCACATTTTCATCTTCAAAATGCTCCTAGTGCAAAAGGCCAAGTGGCTCATTCATGAAATTCCTCTGTGCTGTCCAGTATGGTGGCCAGATTTAAATGAATTAAAATGACTCAAAATTAGAAATTCAGTTCCTCACTCACACTGGCCACATTTTGAAAGTTCAAAAGTCACATGTGGTTAGTGGCTACTGTACTGGACCAGGCAGATGTAAAACTTTTCTGTCCTTGTTGACAATGCTCTTGGACGGTGCTGTGAGTCTGATGTTACAGCCACATGACATCTGAACACACTTTAGAGCTGGAGTCTCATAATTAAAGATGTGTGAATCTTGGCTGGGACATTCATCGCTGATACACGCATGTTTGAAGACTGGGCCCATTGGTCGTTAGGCTTGAATTAGCAAAACTATAAAGGCAATTAACCTGAAGAATAAGCTATCCAAAACCTGCTTAAAATGACTTATGCTCATAAAGGAGAAGCCAAATGAATAAATAAGTTCTAGGGCCAAAGTTTTAAAAAATACTTAGCATATCATTAAGATGAAAAAAACCCCAACCTAAATTTTAAATAGTTGAAGCTCTGTGGAATAAGCCCACTGATGGTCATTGTCTTGAACTAGAGACCGCTGATGGGTAGGAACAGGCCCTTTCTTCTTTATTGGGTCACAGAGTGTGCTGGCATTGCATATGGAGATTATTCATTCGTGTCGGACACATCCGTTTTTTGTCTTAGATACTGACAGGTCAGCTCAGATTGGTGGCCTTTTGCACTTTCTCCATCACTGACTATTGCATTTGGCAAGAAGACAATTGTGAATCAAGAAGTGTTGGGAGTGGGTACCAACCGTGTAACTTATAGTTACTGGCATTTTTAATGAACGAAAACAGAAGCATGGGAATAAGTTGCATTTTTTTCTTTTCTTATTAGTGATACAGCCATCTATTTTCATGAGAGAATTCTTTCACCAAATCCCAAGGAAGTTTAGCAATGATCGTTTATGTGTATCCAATTTTCTTTTCAGCAAACAACCTAGAGTCCCAGCAAGAATAAATCCACTGGCAGACCCCTCCCGTTCCTGGCCTCTGTGGACAGCTGTTTGGACTGTAGAGGGGGTAAATTTGGCTTGGTTGACTACAGGGTTTTAAGCTCAAACACAGCTCAGATGAAAAATTGAGGATTAAAAATTAGAGGTCCAGGGCCATGCTTCTCACCTGGGAACCTGGAGTCATCAGTGTGTTGGGCCACATTGCAAGACTTAGGAGCAGATTTTCTACAGCCGAACTGTTCCTGAGAGTCAGTCATTCAGCTGCAATAAGGATTTACCAGGGCAGTGGACAAGGCAGCGATGAGTCATGCTCAGGATTTTGTCATATTCTGTTTGCTGTTTAGATAAGGAGGGACCTGACCCTGGAAAGCGTTGAAGGCAGTTTGCTTAGGTGCTAATAGTCTGTGCAGAGGAAAGTACAGAGACTTCTGTTCTGGGAATAATTAAAGCATTAAGAGGAATCTCATGAGGCCATTTCATTTTAGCACATGATACTTTTAAAGTGACTTCTACTGTCTTTTTTTTCTCCATCCCAGTTGCCTCTTGTAAGAGTCACATCAACAAAATCAATGAATCACAGTCACATATTTGTGTGTTTGTCCGTGACTAATCCTTAAAAGAAAGACTTGTGAGACAACCTCCATAGCTAATGAGACTGACATCTTTTCCAGCATATGTCTTTAGAATAAGATCTTGTTTTTTATTTGAATTGATAAAGAAATTGCTGAACTTGCACTTTCGAATGACATAGGAACTACTTTGGAGTATGTAAGTGTAGGGAAATACATAATAAAGCAACCACCTTATATCATTTAAGATCAGGAGAGAAAGTCTGTTAGTAGATCTATTGCTGCTGTTCAATAAGTTTCTCCAAATCCTGCTTGCTGAAAATAATACGTACTGATTATTCTATATTTCTATGAGTCAGGCATTAGGGAGAAGTTCAGTTGCTTGGTTCTGGTTCAAGGCGTCTCATGAGACTGTGACTGAGGTACTGGTCACGACTGCACCCATGCAAGGCTAGACTAGGCAGGAGGGTCTGCTCTCAGGCTCATTCCGGTGGCCGTTTGCAGGACTCCTCCATTCCTTACTGCCCCTCGGCCTCTGTTGACCTTGATGCATGGGCCTCTCCATAAGGAAGTTTGCCAGCCTCTGCCGGAGTGAGCCATCCAAGAGAAAGAGCATATGAGGAAGATGTCACAAGGTCTTTTAGCACTTATCTCAGAAGTAACATGCTATCATTTTTGTCATATTCTGTCCATCACATACCAGGGGTGTCCAACCTTTTGGAGTCTCTGGACCACACTGGAAGAAGAAGAGTTGTCTTGAGCCACATATTAAAAACACAAACCCTAATGAAAATGGATGAGCAAAAAAAAAAAAGCTTTTAAGTAAATTTACCATTTTGTGTTGGGCCACATTCATAGCCATCCCGGGTCATGGTCAGGCTGGACACCCCTGATAGACCAGCCCTAATGAAATACGGGAAGAGCACACACAAGGGCCTGCGCACCAGGGCGTGGGGCCGTGTGACAGGCTGGCTGCCGCGGAGGGAGGAGCCTAGAGAAGTGGCCAACTACATTTTATTTTAATACTCGTGGGCTGGTCCAAAATATCTGGCTGTTAGGATTGGGACTTAAAAAAATGAAGTTAATGTTTCATTTTTATATTTTCAGGGAACATATTCATGGATTGGAATTGTTTTCTATGCCTAAACCCATAGATTTATACACGCTATCATTCTGTTCACCTGCATCAGAGGAATGACGCTGTAAGAGTTCTACCAGTGCCTACCAGTGTTCTATAGAAGGAAGATATTCCACAATTTTCCTTTCGAAGCCTATGTGCAAAGACGGTTCCGGGGCCTGTCGTGACCCGGCGTGTGCTGGCTGTCGGCCTCACCCTGATTAGAAGCTTGGGTATTCGCTTCCCTTTTCTTCCCAGGTCCCTTGAGGACTGAGTACTTGGGTACTTCAGTCACCTCGTGGGTTAAGAAGATTGACTTATTATGTACCCTTCGATTGCTTTCTGAACATTCATACACTAGGGCGATGGCAGGAGGCCGCATGAAAACCAGAAGACGAGGTCCCGCTCCAAGGGAAGAGTCGTGTCGCTTGACTTGTAAGTGTCCAGAGCCTTTCTCATAATTTCCAATACTGAAAAAGTAGGCGGTTATCAATGCCAAGCAATCAATTCTATATTTTTAAAAAGACCCAAATACAAATGCAGGCTTTGAAGACTAATCCAGGTCAGCTCACCTTGCGTTTTCACCCGTCACGCGTTCATGGGGTGACCCCTCCTGACCTATGACCTTGTTCCACGTTGTCTTGGGTGCATCCCGCACGAGGCCCCGGAGCCACACCTACTCACCTGCAAGGAGTCTGTCTGTCCCACCCCAGTAGATCTGTGGGGACAGCGTTCAGATGTGATCTGTGGGTGTGTTCACAGGACACCACACCAGGTCTGTGTCCGAGTCCGGCCCTCAGAGCCCCCTCCTCTTCCTCACGGTCAGGCCATCCCTGCTGGGAGCCTGCACAGACCCTCTCCTCAGCCTTCATGCACTTTCTGAGGAGACGGCCCCCCACACACCAGTGGCAGTTGCTGCGTGGAAAACTGTCACTGGGAACATATTTGATATCCCAAATCGGATGCCTCTCTCTCTGTTTGGGAGACAAAACGATGTCTCTACAGTCCGTTGACCACGTGAGGAACTGAGGCAAAAGAAGTCGGAAAATCGCATCCACCCCCTGTCCTGTGGAACCACCAGGAGGACAGCGAGCCAAACCACTGAACTGCTTTTTCGGGGAGTGCCAGCCACCCGCCAATCACCACTTAGCCCAAGAACAAAGCTTTTACTTTCGCATTTACTACAGAATCAGCTTCAAGCTGAGACGTTTATAACCGCAGCTCAGAACAGTGAGAACTTCAGAAAACTTACTCAGGTCAAAAGAAGCACCGAGCACCTACCAGGAGGAACTGAGAATTCACCTAAGTCTCTCTAGGCCATTCCTGGAAAGCCCCAGGCCCGTACTGGTCAGATCACTTTAAATTAAGAATCTTAAGCACCACACCATGAGGGGGACGCTTTTGCATTTCTCAGGGTGACTAATGTACCAGAAGTGGTATCAGAAAAGCCCACCAAGTGCCTGAAAGTGAGAGAAAGGCCTGTGGGATTGAAGACATAATGCTGAAGGGGTCATGGACATTTGGGTTGTATTTGTTATTCTGCGGTTTGGACGTGATCTGCACATGCCCCACCTGCTGTGGGGAACAAAACAAATTTGCTTTTCAGTTTTGTTTTCTTTTCACTGACTTCCAACTGAAGGCAAAAAATGTAAGTAACTCGATGTCCTTCGAACCTGCCCCAAGAGAACAGCTCGCAAGGTGTGCTAGGCGACTGCCTTCGCCGGTTCTGAAAGCGGCTCGCACCTGAGGGAAGGACGCACCAGGTTTGGCAAGTTTCCCTCTTCTGAAGCTCTCTGCCATGACAAGATGGCATCGTGGAATGACTTTTTAAATTGTTTTTCTGAGCAACTGCCAGTGCATAATGAGGCTTCAGCTAACAGGCTTTAAGTTAATTTAAGACAAACGGCTTTGCTGTGGCTAATTGATGAGATGGGCTGACCTGAGAGCTACCCACGGTAGTTAGTGTCGGTCCTTTGCAGCTCTGCTGCGGGTGGGCGGTTGGGGTGACCCAGCCAGGCCAGTCTGCCCCTGCTTGGAAAAGCCCAAATCACTTGTTTGGGGTGACGAATCTCCCATCGCACTGACTGAGTTTAGCACGCCAGAGTTCAAGGTAAACTGGTAAGGATCCAAAAGCTGAAATTTTATTGTCAAATGAGTCCATGGTAACAACTTTTGTTTGTTAAAGGTAGGCTTACATCCGTTATGTTAGAATGCCTCAGGACGCGTATCACACGGAGCTGAAAAGGCCCTCGGAACGTCGGTTTGTTCCCGTCCCCACAGCTGACACGAACAAACCGAGGACCAGAGAGGGGGAATGACTTGTCCGAGGCCACCCAGACTTCAGAGCTGGGGCTGAAACCCAGGTCTTTTCACTCTGAGTCTTCTGCTTGTTTCTCCTTTCCAACCTCTCCCCACTCGATACACTGTATTAAATTTACCTGCTGTCTCCAACTCCTTTAGGACAGGAGGCCCGGCAGGATTTCGGCCAGCGGGTGGGAATGGACGTCTCTGATGGGCGGGCACGGCTGGCCTCCTAACGCCTGGCAGCAAGTGCCAGGGGTGGCCCGTGTCCTGCCCGGGAGCGCAGGGCCTGCAGACTGGCAGCAGGTCAGGCGCCCCACTGTCCGCAGGCAGGTGTGGTGTGGACGGAGGGGGCGAGGGGGCAGGGTGTGGCCTGTGGGAGGGGACAGTAGAAGACCCTGTAACATAATTCAGTGAAATTATGCCTGACAGATGTGCTTCTAACAGCTTCAGATTTCTTCAAGTTTCCCCTTCGTCTACTCAGGGATGGACGGTTTGATTTTCTTTTTTTCCCGATTTTTAAATCGGGAGCTGTGCTACGTTTAGCAGCTCAATTTAAGCCTTTCTTGTTGAATTTATTTTTTAGAGAGGGAAGGGAGGGAGATAGAGAGAGAGAGAAACAAACATCAATGTGCGGTTGCTGGGGGCCGTGGCCTGCAACCCATGCATGTGCCCTGACTGGGAATCGAACCAGTGATGCTTTGGTTCGCAGCCCAAGCTCAATCCACTGAGCTACGCCAGCCAGGGCGATTTGACTTTCTTATTTTCAGTTGTTTCTTGTCACCAACAGCTTCTCTGTCATTGACCCTCTGCTTCCTCCCCACGTCCCCCTGTCTACTCCCTCCTGCTCATTTACCTTTGCTTCTCGATGTCTCCTGAAGTTCTTAATTCCTTCTTGGTGTTTCTGTGTCTTCTCCACGCATGGCTTTAATCGACTAGTTTTCTGGTCTTTGTAGGTTGCTATGACGATGAAGTGAGTTGAAATATGTCAACACTTGAGATAATGCCTGATGTATAAGAAGCATTCTCTAAAAGGTGGTTATTTTTCCTTATTATTATTTCATTTTCATAATCTTTCTCTTGTTCTGCCAAAGGCTCTATGTTTATACTAACGCCCACTTACAGATTCTTGCTAGTTCCGACCACTCAGCTCTCCTTTCCACCTTGAGTGTTCCCTCTGCGCCCCTCCCTGGCAGACCTGACCTCATGGGGGACAAGCTGCTCTTCCAAGAGGTCTTTCATCTTTCTGATGGGAAAGTGAAAGCATATGACCTGAAGATATGATCTAAAAAAATTCACATTATACATCCCACAAAAGCTGTATTTTATAAGAGTTGTGTTGTAGGAACTATGTACTTTATTCAACACCGTTACTACTAGAAACATCCATTTTGGTCCTCTTCTGACACTTCGAGTTTATAGAATATTTATTTCTAAATTCCTGACATGTCAATCTTCGGGAAAAAAAAAACACAAAAGACATGCAGAGCACAATTTGATACAAAGGGAATAATCAAAATGAATAATGATCATTTTAGTTTAAAAATGTATATATGAAGTAATTACAGAGGGCTACTTCAGATATTTGTCATAATAGAAAGGCCGATTGTCAGTTACCCTAACAACTGATGAGGCAACAAACATTTTAACAATATTTTCATAAAAAGTATGTCTTTCATAAACAGATAAAATTGACATTCAAAGGAGAAACTTATGATTTGGTATAGACATGAGAAAAACAGCATAAAAGCAGCTAATGTACATGCTGAATGTATTTAGTTGAGCAATGCATTACAGTTCACAGCAATTTCATTTTCATTAGTGCGCAAGCCTGTGTGTTGCTATAAACAGGATAAATGTTCCACGGAGATTGCTTGAAGCCGACTGAAGATAGGACTTTGTGCGTGCCGTGCGTCTGCCACAGAGAGTTTCCACTGAGGAGTAGAACAGAAACAGCGTGGTTTACAATTTCATAACACCTATTTTCAAAAGCCGTGCAATTTCCTTTTCCAAACTGCAAAGCAAAACAAAACAAAGCAACATGGTGCTACTATTGCTGAAACATTTTTACTACCCGTCTTTAACTCTCGATTGCTGCGAATGTTTTAGGTTTCTAATTAGTGTGCAGAAAAAATAAACTAACCTAGGCCACTGACTCCAAGGATACATGGTTTATCTGAAATAAAAAAGCATTATAACCCATGGGAATAGGAAATTATATATGCCTGAGTGAAACTTTCAAAAGAATTTAAAAAAGAATGAAACTCAAGAGAGGCTGGAAAGACATGAAGAAACGTATCACTCCCCACGGCATTACCAGTTTGACCCGCCCAGTCTCCTGGAGGGGAAGGTTTTACATGATGGAGACATAGGTCTTTTTTGGGGCAACAAGACTCAAAGGCTGCATCTATTAAGTACCCTGTGGTTACAATGTTACCATTCAGTGATTTCTCCCATCCCGATCATTTACAGAAAATAAAAACCCTGCTTGCAGCATGACAGAGGAATATTGCCACCAAAGCTAATTCAACTGTGGGCCGGCTGGAACACACAGTGATTTCTATGCCCTGGACTTGGAAACTCAACAACGTTTAATAGGTTGAGGCTTTGGTGTTTCAAAGTTAAGTTCCTCGTGGGATCTATTTCAGTTTCGAAAGAAATTTTGTTTAGACATTGTAGTAGGTTTTATTTCAAAACATTCCTTAGGCTAGCCCTTTTTTCCTCGCCGGACATTGTAACCTTCGGGAAGGTTGTAGTCGATCTAGGTGGGAGTCTGTCTACGTGTGTGGACTCCAACCGGACTGCCTGGCTGAACTTGGGCTCCACCTGTCTTTACGACTTGAATGGATTAGCTAACCTCGCTGTGTCTCACTCATCTATCGACTGCCTAGCCCTGGGTGAGCCTTAAGAAAGATGACAGTTATAGCCCTGGCTGGTGTAGCTCAGTGGATTGAGCACGGGCTGGGAACCAAAGTGTCCCAGGTTCGATTCCCAGCCAGGGTACATTCCTGGGTTGCAGGCCAGAACCCCCAGCAACCGCACATTGATGTTTCTCTCTCTCTCTATCTCCCTCCCTTACCTCTCTAAAAATAAATAAATAAAATCTTTAAAAAAAAAAAAAGAAAGACGACAGTTACAAAGCAGTGCCATGGTGCAGGCAGCACGTGCTCCACAGGTGTCACTTGAGATGGTGATGATGTAGGTGCAGGGATACCCAACCTTTCGGCATCTCTGGGCCGCACTGGAAGAAGAGTTGTATTGGGCCACACATTAAATACACTGCAACAGGTATGTCATCACCAAAAAATCTCATAATGTTTTAAGTTCATTTATGATTTTGTGTTGGGCTGCATCCACAGCCATCCCGGGCCGCGTGTGGTCAGCAGGCCATGGGTGGGACACCCACGAGAGGGAGGGCCTCCAACAGCCTCTCGGTAGAACTCGGTGCCTCAGTCTTGAAGAAACCCATCGTTCAGGGTTGCAGTTGCTCACTGACGGCTTCCCTCGCAGACGGTAGACCCTACAAGGGCGGGGGTCATGTGTGGACTCCTTCTTCCTTCATCACCAGTTAATCCCAGCACCTACCATATTGCCTGGCATGTAGCAGGTTCTAACAAATCATTGACACATTGTAGTTTAGGGAAGAAGAATTGCTCGTTGTAGGGCTCTGGGAAAGTTACCCCATCTCTTTGAGACATGCGTGCCTCAGTTTGACAGTGGGCATAACAGATTTGAGACAACCAGTGTGAGAATGCTTTGTAAAGTGTATGCATTTTTCCCCCTGAAGGTAGTGGATAGTTAACAAGGGGAAGTATGGCAAAATGAGAATAGACAGCAGTGATTCACTTCTAGGAAGATAAAGTAATCTCCTAGTAGTAACCGATCTCTGCTCAGTCGTAAGCTTAGTCCTATTTTGACCCAGTGCATCATCATTTGTCAAAAGATTTGCAAGCTTAAAAAATATATATGGCTGTCTGAACCTTAAAAACTTATAGATATTTCCAGATTGGGGGATAACCACATTCAGATTACTCGGAAGAAGGACTCCGGACCATCCATAGTGCCCACCGATCAACGCGTAAGACCCCATGGCTTTGCACAAGCTGCATGGGGTGGTGGACATCTGTCAGGCCTATCCGTGGGTGTATTCGCACCGTGGGCCCACCTGGCAGATGCATCTTGTCATTTTTCTCCTGGGAAGCTCTGTGTCCATGGCAGAACAGCCAGAATTGTACGGGCCTATTTTTCCCCTACTCCTGATTCCCTTCAGCAGGACAGACAGACACCCATTTGCTTAGCTGTACCCCTCTCTGGTGACACGTACCTTAGGGAAAAAGCAGTCTCGGGTTGTTATAAAGTCACTGACTATTATAAAATACTAACCCCTTAAGGACATGTTCTGAATTGAACACAAAATTTAAGAGGAAAATCTTATTTAGGACGAAGGCTCCAGTTACAATGAAAAAATGTTCGCTCTTCTGGACAACATAACTAGTTTAACTGTTCTCCTTGACATTTAATTTCACAGGATGTCATCTTTGCATAGTCTATAAGTAGAGGCATAAATGATGCATATTGCCACTAGTATACAGTGGTCTCGCAGGCAGCAGAAGACAGCTGTCGTATAAAGTAAGTGTTTCATAAAAACAAAAGAATAATTAATTTGATTTAACACTTGCCAGGAACCCACTTAAGTATTTAGCTGAAGTGATGACAGTGCATCGATGTCCTTCGCATGCTTAGATGCTAATTATAACACATTAGAGGGATAGAGTTAGAATGGTAAATATCTGGAAATGCTACATAAGCTACTTGATCCACTAAACTTCACTCTTACCTTAAGATACCTTTTGTACACTCTGACAAAAGCATTTTGTTGCAACAAGTAAAGAAGAAAATTACCTTTTGGTAAAAAAAAAATCTCTTAGAGAGGAAATGTAAAGTACAAACCCCAGTCTCCTGACTGGATAAGACATGTAATTTCCTCCTTAGGTGCATGGATTTCAAACAGCTGCCATGCCCACTTAATTATGGGCCCCTTGGGTCAAAATAGAAATGATGGATTTTCATCTTGACAGCAACCGCACGGAGTGTTTATTTAGCAAGTGTGGGTAATTATTCTGGTGTTATTTGAAAATTTCCTCCAGAACGGGTTGCATATCGTTCACGAAAGGCCGTGATCTCAATGCTCAGCATTTTCGGGCCTCTCTTTCTCCCTTCGCCCCCTCCCTTTTTTCGGATGAGACTTTTCTCAGAATTTGAAAATTGATTTCCCGCCTACTGCCGCACAAACACTCATTCCATCTCTGGAGAAGGAGATGCATTCAAGTGTTGATGGAAAAGCTTTTCTGTGTTTTGGGCCAGATGACTGACAGCAAAATGTCCTGGTCGTCAAGATCTCAAAGGAGGTCGCTAATTTCTGAGGGAATTAGCAGGGAAGAGGCGAAGGCATCCCCCCCCCCACCCGTGGGTGGGAGCTGGCTTGCAGAGTAAGAAAGAAAGTGGAACTTAAAGCTTCTGAGTGCAGAGCTCTCCAAGTCACAACCTTCTGCTATGGTAGCACTCTGAACATTTCGGAAGTGTTTACATTTCATTTATCTTGTTTGAGCATTAACAATAAAAATTCAAGGTAGTTAGGGAAAACTTATTTCTATTTTAACTGGTGAAAAAACTGAATCTTAGAGATATTACGTGATTTTGGTCCAGTCACCTACAGGAGGACACTGGGAGCTGGGGTCCGAGGCTCCGAACTCCCAGTGCGGTGCTGTTTGCCAGTCTGGCCTCGCTTCTGCTACCATGTGGGGTGGAAGGGAACCTAGAAGCTGCGGAAGAAGTATGGTTCACAAGAACCTGTTTTAGGGTTGCTCGATACAGTGTAGCTCACCCAGTTAAATCTGAGTTTCACATAAAAAACCAATCATTTTTTTAATTTTTAAATTTTGTTTAAAATTTAATTTTTCAAGGACAGTTTACTTCCAATATTATTTTGTATTAGTTTTAGGTGCACAGCATAGCAGTTCAATAATCATCTTTACAAAGCGTTCTCCCCAGTGTTTCCAGTGCTCACCCGGCACTGCAAGTAGTTATTACAACACTATGGACTGTGTTTCCTGTGCTGGGTATTACAGCACAAACTGTCACAATCTGCAAACTTCTTAATTCCTTCACCTCCTGCACCCAGTCCCCCAAGACCCCTGCCCTCTGACAGCTGTCAGTCTGTTTGCCGTGTCTGTCCGTCTGTCTCAGTTTTGTTAGTTCATTAATTTTGTTCTTTAGTTTTCATATGTGAGTGAAATCATATGGTACTTGTCTTTCTCTGACTGTTTCCCTTAGCATAATAACTTCGAGGCCCATCCATGAAAACCAATCATTTTTTAACATAGAATGTCTAATAAAATATTTAGTGCATATTTGTACTAAAACATTTGGATTGTTGATCTTCAATCCGAATTTAACTGGACATCCTATACTGAATCTGGTAAACCTGTCAATCTTCTCCGGTTTTCCCCTCTGATTGGGTAACCGAAGCTGAAAAGCTCACAGCGCCACCACCTTGCAACACAACCTAGTGGTGGGGTGGAGGTGTACCCTGCTAAGAAGACATATTGCAGTCCTAACCCCCCGTGCCTCAGGATGTGACCTTGTTGGAAGTAGGGTCTTTACAGAGGTAATCAAGTTAAAATGAGGTCACTAGGATGGGTCCTAATCCAGCAGGACTAGTGTCCTCATAAAAAGAAGAACTTTGGGCAGAGAAATATGCATGCACAGAAGGGAGATGATGAGAAGACACAGGAGGAGAAGGTGACCAGGTGACTAGAGTGATGCATCTCCAGCCAAGGGACACCACGCAGCACCAGCAGACAGCAGGAGCTGGAGGGGACAAGGAAGGGTTCTCCCCGAGAGCCTTCAGAGGGAGCGCGGCCCTGCCGACACCTTGATTTCGGAACTCCGGTCTCCACAACTGAGGGGTGATAAAGTTCCATCGTTTTAGGCCACTCAGTTCTGGTGCTTTATTATGGCAGCCCTAGGGAAAACATACACCTGGTACAAGGTGGGGTGTACTTCACATCCCTTACCTTCCCATTCTCACAGTCCTGCGATTCCCAGATGCTCCTGGCACATACTGAGTATATATCTTTTCACTTGGGAACCAGTTTGAAAAAATTTAACGTGGCATAATGGCTTAATGAGGAATAAACAAAGAAGACCCAGAAAGCACTTGTTAGTCATTAACTGCTGTATAAATAATAAACATATAGTAATAAAAACAGCTTTCGACCTGTGGCACTCTAAAATAACAATGTGATTGAACCAGGGAGAGCTAAATCAGTAGATCTGGCAAAGAGAAAATTGTTTTAAAATGCGCATGGTTTTGTAAATGTTTGGCCCTTTTGACAGTTAGGGGAAAACAATGTCTTCGATCTGTATCTGAAACCAAACATTTGTTGAAGGTTCTTTTTCTTGGCACATCTGTCAGGCTTTTAAAGGGCTGTTTAAAGAGGTAATACATATTCTCCAACATCAATGAACACTTTCATTACATTATTTTTAATATTTAAATGTAAAGGAATAGAGAAAAAAAGGATTTAATTTTCTCCAAGATAAGGCTGGGTAGAGGAGGGCAAAATTAAGGCATTTCAATGATCAGGTGAAAAAGAAACAAACAAATGAAAGCAAACAAAAAACAAAACACAGAGAAGAAACAAAAGCAGCCAGGATCCCATGCCTGTGAACCACACGGCCCACGGCCAGAGCGGCAGAGACACCCGGAAGGAGGACCAATCTCTCTCTATGGGAACTAGTTCCTTCCCTGCCCAGGGGACCAACTGTTCCTCGGTGGACAGGAAGCAAAGACTGACTGACACTTTTGAAGGTTTTTATGCATTTACATTTTTATGCACTTAAAGCCTTGACTAACTTCTGCTTTATAGAGTTATGGGACAGTTACGATAATTTAAGTAATGCGGTTGTCCCAGTGGCTAGCTCTTAACTGGGGCTATTGCTTGATTCCATAAACGCCTTGTGAGATATATAGTATGTCTATAAGAATCACAGGAAATCTTGAAATGGAAAAAAAGAAAAAGGAAGATGAGTGGGTGCCCCACCCAGTGTGCTGTCCCAGGTTACCTGAGGCCTTCACGGGCTCTGAGCCATTTTATAACTTTGTAACTTACAGAAAACACTACCAATGCAAACTCTCCCTGTCCATGGACGTGCCAATGGTTGTTGCTCAGTGACTAAGACCCCTGGCCCCAGCCAGCTGTGCATCGGTGAAGGCATTCACCCCGGCGCTGCTGACTGCCTGCGTACGCGTCACTTTTTGCATTCTCCTTTGAATAGGTCGTAACTTGTGACCCTTATTCATTAGTAATTTAAACACAACATTTGATATACATTTTATATCGTCTGAGGATTATGGTTTTATCTTTTCAATATACTTTAACCAGGAAGTAGTTCCTATTGTAAACTAGGATATATTGATTAGGTTCCACTTAGAGGTGAGATCACATGGTATATGTCTTTCACCGCCTGGCTTATTTCACTTAGTATAATGCTCTCCAGTCCCATCCATGCTGTCGTGAATGGTAAGCAAGGAAGCAAAATATAACCAGAGGCATTGAAATAAAGAACAAACTTATGGTAACCAGAGAGGGGAGGGATAATGGGGGGAAATAGGGCAAGGGTCATCAATGATCACGTGTAAAGGACTCATGGACAAGCTAAAGAGGGTAGGATCGAGGGTGGGAGGCAGGGATGGGTGGGGTGGGGGGAGTTGTGAGGGGATAATGGAGACCACTGTACTTGAACAACAATAAAAAAATAACAAATAAAATTCAAATTGAAAACCAGTAAAAAAAATAAACTATGATATTATAGTCATAGGCAGTGAGTCATTTCCCTATTTTTTGTCAATGTTCTAGGTGTTTGTTTCTTGTAACAAATATTCCGAGGGTGTTCATTTGTTTTATGCTCATTGTAAAAATTACTCAATACTCAATTTCAAATAAACAAACAGAGAGAAAATGGTAGGGGAGAAAGTCCAAGAGGCGTATGGGCACGGGAATGCTAAAGGAAGGAGGGGTGGGGAGACCCAGGGTGCGAGAGGCTCGGCGCGGCAGACGGAGGAGCTCGGTTTTGGCTCTGAGACTCCGGACTCCATTTGAGCAGCAGACTGCAGAGCTTGTATTCATCTTAGCACATGGCACTCTCTCTAGTATATCCTATGACATTCTTCTTTCTGAGCCAGCCAAGCCCCGTGGGCACAGTAACTTATTTATAACTTAATGCCTGTTACAAGTTGCCCCACCGGTGGTAGCAAAGCTCTCAAGTACTTTGCTCCTCCTGATTTCACGCCAATATCTGATATCGTATCACTGATCAAGATAGATTTGAGATGGAACAAAGAGATACTTGTATTGCCTAGACCAGGCAACCCTGAGGTTAAAAATTCAAATGCCCGGAATGGGCAAGTACAGACTGAACTATCTCAAGATGAGCTTCTTAGCTGCCCTGGTTGGCCACTGTTTTGTTTTGTTTTTTCCAAAAGGAAACCAAAAACCAATATAACATTTTTTTAAAGAGTTATAATTTTAGGGTTTTGATTAACAAGTACTCATATTATGTGATCATTAGATAAGGTAACTTCAGTGAAGAGGTTGTCGGAGTGGCCAGCTCCATTGTGGCTCCTATTTCATTAGCATGCTCCTTCCCATCCTTCCTTACAGACATTTGTCCTCATGAGTCCTTCCTCTGTGTAAGTGCATTGCATGTTATAGCCCAAGATTCAAACACATGATTCATATCGAAAGGGGAAGATTTTGAAACACTTTGCATTAGTTAGTTTTATAAGGTTCTATCAGGGTCAGTGTGCCCCCTGCAGTCCCTCCAGCCCACAGTGCAGGGACGTCCCAGGCGGCTGATACAGTCCGCTCTGACTTCTAGGCATGGGTTCAAACACGTGGCTTGCGTAAAATGAATGTATTTTTTATCTCAATGACCTTCTGGGATCCGGGCTTTGAAATGTCTGTACCGTTCTTACATCCGTGGTTGTGAAATGCGATACTGTGTTTTTTGGTTGAAATCACTGATTTGACTAGAGTCTAAAACATAAGGCAGATGGCAAACTCTACACGGTGTAAAGTTTCTGTGACGGTAACCCCTGCAGCGGCCAGGCCTGGGCCGTCTACCTATCAAGTAACAAATCAAGACTCAGGCACCACGGTTGTCAGGCATTTTGTACACTTAGAGGGAGAACGCTAGAAACATTTCCGAACTCTACATCTGACTCGTCACAGCTTGGCGCCCGAACGCTGTGCTCTGTAGGAGCAAGAGAAGTAGTAAGATGATCCATCGACAAGTAAAGGCAGGAAAGCACTGAGTCCCCGGAATCTTACTGAGGACATGAGATTAAAAGAACCTTCTAACAGAAAAAGAAGAATGTGAGCCGTGTTCATTCAAGTTTCCTCTTGTCTGTAGAGCACCTTTGCCAAGAGATAACCCCTCAGTGTGGGTGTCACTAGGCCAGGAGCTAGAAACCTGGGTCGCAGTGTCATTACTACATACGTACTTCTGCCTCTCAACGTGAACTTTGTATCTAATTCCACCAAGTAAGCGACTTGAAAGGTAGCTCTATAGATTCTAGTGTAACGTGATCTAAGAATAACACTAACAAACATTGACTTAACACCTTCATCTCTCCTATAAATCTCTCGATAATCCCATGAGATTAGCACTTATTATCTCTAATCCACGCTGGTGGTCACTGATGTTTGGGAACTTGCCGTGTCCAAGGAAGGCATACCAGTCAGGAAGCAACAGAACTGAGATTCAAGTCCACGTGGCCAAATTCCAGACCCCAGAACTTTATTCCTATTCCCTAATTCCACTAACCTTGGGGGAAAGTTTAACCCCATGTTACAGAACCGAGTCTAAACATTAAAAAAAAAAATACTCATTGGGATAAAATGCACAGCAAGAAAGAATTCAGGCTCCTGTTTCAACAGGAGCCACCCTAGTAAGTACTCGGAATTCTCACCAGCAGGGTCTAACAGTAGATAGCGGTGTGATACTAATGGTGAACTTACTGAACATATCCTGGGGCTAAGCCATTGTCCCCGGCACTCTGCATGTGCTAACACGGTAAGTATTCATAAAATCCCTGTGAAGTGGGCATAGTGTCGTCCACATTTTATAGGTGAGGGTCTTCAGGTGCACAGCTCATGCGAGCAGCTGAGGACACCGCTTGGACTGGAGCCCCATGGTGTGGCTGTAGAGGCAGGCGCTGGACCACTGTGCTGTGCTCTCTGTTAAAAATCTGGGGTGTGGTCTACTTTCCCCTACAAGTGCCATTCGCAACAGTTTTTCCTAGTCTCATGGCATGCTCAGTATTTACGTCTGCGTGTACGGCTCTTCCCGGTGTCCGCCAAGAGGCTTCCCACCCGCCATATGTTGTCGGTCGGATAGAACATCCCTCCAAGGAAGCAGAGCTGTTCTCCGAGTCTCTGCATCGCAGATAAGGGAAAAGCAAATCCAGAAAGAGAAAGTCATTTGCCTGAGCTGAAAAGAGGCAAAACCAGGTTGGCTGGATCCCTGGCTAACGGCAATAGAGCCCTTGTTTGGAGTGCACCTATGTCTAGCTTTTAGAAAAACACTCTCCCAGTTCAGGGGAACTTCATTCCCAAAAGCTGGAGCAAGAAAACTGTACAGGTGGCTGGTGGCAGAGACCTGCTACCAAAAGAATAAAAAAGCCTTGGGTGTAAGTTACGAGCACACTCTGTGCGTGGCTTCCAGAAGACTGAAGCAAGGCCGGATCTGTTTACGGGGCTGGTTTCCAGTTCTCCCCTAACTAGAGAAGTGTTTTGCAGATTTCAGTCATGCATCTGCCCACCTTGGTGATTTTTGCCTTGTCAATCTATCACCTAGATTCGCTTGCAGCTGGCTTTCTGATTGGAGGAAGCCTAAGCAAATCAAATGTGAATGCAGATTTGAGATGCAAGTTATATTTTTTAGGTGTGCATTAAGTAAATACAAAATTATTTTTTTTAAAAAAACTGATCTGTAAACCACCTGGCGTCATCATATGTGAAAATAAATAGTTATTGAGCTCTTACTTGTTGCCAGGTACCCCTTAAAACATTTTACCTGTATCAACCACTTAATTCTCATAACAACACTATAAGTAAATATGTGTATAATCTCCATTTACAGACGAGGAAACTGAGGTACAAAAGTTTTGGGAATCTGAGTAAGAGCACAGAGCTAATCCACGGCAGAGCTAGAGCTGTGAACCCAGGTGGCCTACCTTCAGCGCCTGTGCTTTTATAACTAGTGAACCCCATTTTGGGTGATGTTGGATTGTGTCAGGGAAAAGAGCATCCGGAATTGTGCAGTATGTTTGGACAGCATGCAGGCTCTAAAAGCCCTGGTTTCTACTTGAGAACTAATGCCAGAAGAGTTTCTATGAAGAGGTGTGTTGGGAAGAAGGCATTTTATGGCTGTAAAGGTCCAAACTGATGGGTGTTTACCATTTATTGCAGGAAAGGAGGGAGAATTGCTGCTTTCAGTCCCTGACCCAAGATTATATCATTTTCTGAGGTCACAGAACAAGGAGAAATTCAAGGTGGACTCAGTGTAGGGGATCATGGCAGCAGAGAACAGACCGTGCAAACTCAGGGTTTCTGGTTTCCTGTCATGCTCATAACGTGTATTTGCCCAGATGCTAAGAAACAAAGCTTCCTTCCTACTAGATAGAGTTCAGTGAGCTGGAGAGAAGCTTTAATTGTACAAAACTTAACACAGAAATGCAGTGGGGATTTATTATGACAATCAGGGGCAGCCTGGGAGAATCAGAGGCGGTAAAATACCCCATAAACATGACATTGAACTTTAGCTGAAGGGCAAAGAATTAAGGTTTCACTACTTCTTTGGGGGTTTGGTGGGGGAAGGGGGAGTCCCTGGCTGATGAATTTACAGTGGTATTGGGATTCGTCGTGGGTATTTGAGAGCCATAATGTAAATTTCTGTTATACTTCCCTCCCAACTCCCAGGTCATAATAAAGCTAAGCACGATTCTCATTTTGAATTCTAGACATAGAAACTGCAACAGATACATGAGTCACCTCTGAAACCGGCATTCTGCTTCTGCCTAGTAGTATCTTCACAGAGTTGTCTTTATATCCAGCCTTACCATCCATACATGTTCCCTGTATGTATACGTGCACACCATGTAACTTTCAAGGACTGAAACAGCATTACTGAACCTCATTGAATTTGATCATTGCGATAACCTTTTACTGACTGCCAATATTGTCCTCTTCCTTTCCTAAATGAAAAAATAGTCTAAGGGAGGTTTAGTAACTTAAACGCTTAGCGGCAAATGGCAGAGTTGCGATTTGAACCTAGGTCTGTGGGACTGATTAAAGACAGCCGCGACATCTTTCCTACCCCTTCTGTTGGGAAGTGCAGTCTGATTTCCCTTCCTTGAATTTGGGCTACTTTTAGTGACTTTACTGATACGTGGAATACAGTGGAAATTATGGTTTGGAATGTCTGAAGCTTGGTCATGAAAACACTTGGCCGCTTCTGCTCGGACCTCTGGGGAACCTTGCTGTCAGGGGGATTTTCTCTCGGGACATCCCCCCTTAGAAGTCAGCCGTCATGCTTTGAGGAAGTCCAGGTAGCACCACGGAGAGGCTTAGGTGGAGGTTAGCCGGCAGCCCTGGCTGAGCTCCAAGTTAACAGCCAATGCCCACTCCCCTCGACGACTCCTAGCCCCGTTGAGTCTTCCAGTGACTGCAGCCCTCGCTGACATTCGATGGGTGGCAGCCCTGGCTGGCGTTGCGTGAGCTACTTCGTTTCCTAGGGCTGTCACAACAAAGCCCTAGGAGCTCTGTGGCTCAAGACCACTGACATCTATTCTCTCCCAGTTCTTGTAGCTGGAAGCATGAAATCAGGGTATCGGCAGGGTTATGATCCCTTCAGAGGTTCTAGAGAAAGATCCCTCCTTGCCTCTTGCAACTTCTGGCGGCCCCAGGGGTTCCCTGGCTTGGGGCAGCGTAACTCCCATCTGCTTGACAAGGCTTTCTTCCGTATGTGCGTCTCCCTGCGTCCTCTCTTCTCCTCATCGGGACACCAGTCCTTGGATTTGGGACCAACTCTAAATCCCAGATGATTGCACTTTGAGATTCGTAAACCCATGATACCTGCAAAGACACTGTTTCTGATAAGAAACATTCCAATAATGTTCCAATAAGGAACATTACTAACATTCTAGGTGGACTTGAATTGGGGGGACACTATTCAATTTACGACAGATGCAAGTAAGAATTGGGTAGTCGAGCTCTCTCTGAAATCCATTCACAAAATCATAGTCATAGTAAAACAGTTCTTTTAAGCCACAGAGTTTTGCTATAATGAATACCATGTCTTTCTACTTTTACTGTATTGCCTCTTTTCACAGAACCTGTAACACTGAAGACTCGCAACACATATTACAGAGTTATTTTAAAAAGTATACATTTGCAAATACTTGTATTCTTTATTTATCTCACAGAAAATTAGATTTGTGAACTACTCAGCAAAGTACTTCACTCAGAGTACACATTAATATATGTTAGTTCTTTGTACTAGTAATATTGCTAGACCTACAAAGATTTGTTTAAATGTGCTTTTTCAAATAGAAAATCTTAATCCTGTGTCTATACACTTAAGCGAAGTCTCTAAATATATGTTTGTTTTTCATAATTTCCTGACGTCGCTCCAAAAATTCAGCCTTGTCCTTAGCGTGGAGTATGAGAACACATTCCGAACTGTGGAAGGATGTAGCTAATTTGGCATCGGTCACATGAGCATGACCAGTTTTGCCAGAAGAAAGGCATCTTAGGTTTGTGTGGGTGTGTGGCTGTGTGGCTGTGCGCATGGATGTCAGATCACATTACAAGCAACAATGCAGACATATGTCCCTTGCTGCATTCTCTTATTGTTTCTTGCACTAAGGTGGAAGTGGAAAATCACATCGGCTTACCGGATATATTGGCCTTGGACCTGATATGTCCAGTGAGCTGATCTAACATCTCACCCAAAGAATAGTATTTTTCTGGTCATTGTTTCTGAACACGTCAAATACTTCCCCAAACCTATTGGTTAACTCATTAAGACAGATCAGCCGAAGGGTTAGGGCTAAAGAGCTATTAGAGAACTGAGAGCAATGCCTCTACTGCTTATTTCAAATCATTGCGTTTTTCTAAAGCCACAGCCCAAGTGAAGAACACGGTCTGGTGCAAGTCTAGCAACAGCTTAGACGTTGCTCGACCCTCTCCCTCGTGTCCAGCTCCTCTTCACCTCTCTCGGTATACGCCCCCCTGTCCCGCTCGGCGCGGTGTCCCCCGTCCACTTTCCTTGCCCCCTCCGTTCTCGGTCTGTTAACTTCCCCAGCGATTTCATCCTTTCCATTTCACTGCAGCCCAGGGGCAACTCACCCACAGCTGCAGCATTAAAAAACGTATATAGTACTTAGAGTAGGGTTATTTTTTTTAATTCTTAATTCTTCAGTGGCCATCTCAAATGGCAATGTAGCACCACTGAACTAAATTACATTATTATTGACTTCTCTGCCTGATCATTCTGATCATTTATCCTTGCTTCAGGCCTATCATTTGTATAATGTTTTAGATTACATGCTTGCTTGTGCCTTATTTTTTAAAAAGTTTTTCCAAATACATGAGAACAGAAATACTGCATCTTTTTAAGAAAGAGAACAGACTTTATTAATTGTTATTAATTTGGGAAGATTTGTTTTTAACTAGTGAAGAGCCTCAATTCAATATATGTGTACAACTTTTTAAAATGTATAAAACCTTACTTTTACCTGGCTGGTGTAGCTCAGTGGGTTGAGCACGGGCTGCGAACCAAAGCATTGCAGGTTCGATTCCCAGTCAGGGCACATGCCTGAGTTGCAGGCCATGACTCCCAGCAACCGCACATTGATGTTTCTCTCTCTCTCTTTCTCCCTCCCTTCCTTCTCAAAAAAATAAATAAAATTATTTTTTAAAAAACCTTACTTTTAGACATGGGAAAATTATTAATGATAACTAGGTTTATTTGTTATGGAACAGGGTGGAGAGTTAAGCTCCCTTTGAGAAGAAATTTATAAACATTAATTAAACGACGTCTCCTTATTATGGAAAAATAATGGGAAAAGCAAGCCAGCAGACCTGAGGGATCCTGACTCACCTAGGGTGGGGCTGGAGCCATCTCAAGGCGGGAAGGCAGAGGCTGACAGCTCCTTTCCCCTGTGGTTTCTGGATAAGAACGTGCTCTTCTGATTCTTAGCTGGGCAGAGTCTCAGGGGCAGGGTGAGGGCAGGGCCTGACCACCGCCATGAGGGCTTCGGACACGCCTGGCATCTGTAACTCCCACCCATGGATCCTTCTGTGTCTGGAACCTGGAGTCTATCACTTGCACTGCTAGCTGAGGGAACAGCGACCCCTCACTTATGGCTGGAAATCTTCAGGCATCCCCAGGGCCGAGATTAATATCCCCCCTGCGTGCTCATTCTAATAACTCATCCTGGGCACCAGATGAAGCGACTTCCCAGTTCTGGAGTTTCTTCCTACAAAATCTGAGTTTTTGTGTCGTTTTTCATTAAAATGACTTGTAGCTCCTCATTCTTTCTAATGAGTCTCTCTGTTAACTCAGATCTTTGAGATTGCACCCAGGGCCCATGTTTTAGAACTGTCTGGTTTAAACTATGTGTGTGAAGTGGGAGGGAAAGAGAAAAAGACCCTAGTTTCTTGCAATCCCTCAAATGCCTGTCTCCCCACTCATCATCCTGATCTTCCCAAATTTTGAGTAGCAGTTCTTAGCATGAGGGGCATGGATCGCCTTGCAGAACTTTGGGCATCTGTGTATGCAACTATCTAAAACTCTGTGGGCCAACTGTCTACAGCTCTCATTGGATTCTCAGAGGAACCGATGCCCCCAAAGGAATAGGAACTACTGCTCTGTAGGTCTCTATGCTAGCTTCAGGCTCCGTCCCTTGCTAACCTTCTTTTCTCATCTTTTCTTTGAGATCAAAGGATTCAACCATAGCGGCAAAACTTATGATTTGGTACATGGTATAAAATAGAGTGATTCGTTCATTGGTTCAACAGATAAAGTGTCCCTACTATATGCTGAGAACTGTGCTTGGCACCGGAGATACAACATAAAGCAATAGGGCTAGAAGGTGCTTAATTTGCTGAATGCTTACTCTGTGTGAAGTGCTTTGTTAAGTGATTATCTCCTTTAATCCCCACAACAAACCTATGAAAAAGGTACCACTGTTATACTAATTTTATAGATAGGAAAATGACTAATCCAGATTCCCCCAGTTCAGAAGTAAAGACTCGAGGGGCTCGAGGTACCTCTGTGAATGGGCTCTTCAGACTATTGGAGGCTCCTGTGGAAGACTCAAGTCAACCAAGCCCAAAAGCCCCAGTCCATGAGAATGATCAATAACACCATTCAACCTTTTTTGTACCTGGTTTCCACAAGGCACGTGGGCTACCACCCTGAATGGTGTGTGGTCTTTCCCTTAAAGTTCAGGAGGGTTAGGGAACTCTGGTTCCTCTCTGACAATGGAGAACTAAAGTAGGGCAGCACAACTTCCCAGGCAAAATTTGAGGTGCAGGTGGTAGGCAGAAAAAGACGGAAGGTGGAGTTAGGGGACAACAGCCCCATCTGTGAGCCTCTGCAACCTGTATGAAAACCACAGGCGTGTCGCGTTTGGCCAGGTTCCTTCTCCATCCTCATCCTCATGGCCTCCTCGATTTACTTTGCGGCCGTCTTTCACTTCTCCACATCCTCGTGCAGGTTTCGTCTTTACTTGCAGAAGAACAGTGGGTCCTACTAGCATGGCAACATCCAATGAAGCCAGCAGCAGTATTTTTAGCTGGGTTTCATTCAAGTCTCAATACAAGGCCAAACTGTGTTAGTCATCACATCTGAGTAAAACCGCAGATTCCCTTTTCATTCACTTTAATCAAATATATTTACATATATTTACTATTGTCTTCGTGTGCCCAGAACCGATCTTGACTGCAGCTTAGTCATGAAGCCACTTGGCAGAATGTCAATGTATGCAAATAAGCTTCGGCTCTTACTTATCTCCACCTGTAATGGGTTTCTTCTTTTTCTTCCTTCTCCTCTACCTCTTCCTCCTCTCTTTTGTCCCAGACATCTCCCATTTGTGTCTTCCTGTGGTTTCCAGAGATTCGAGATTTTGTGTATTTATGGACTGGTTAAATTTCCATTAGATTCACAACATATTTTAAAATGATCATCATTTTCATTGACAGCCTTTTACCAAGAGTCATCTGAGAGGCTTGGTGGTTTGGAAGTTAGACACACAGGGTCTAAAACTGTGTGGTTCATCAGTGAATGTCACCAGCCACATTGGGCCACTGAGCCCTCAAAACATGGATAGTGCCACACGTAGAATAAGACTGTGGGTGTACAGTATTAGATTATTTTTAAATTAATTTCACCTGATACAGGTAAAATTGTAGATGTATATTACAGAGTAAATTAAAATAAAAATTTAAAATCATTTTAAGCCACAGATACATTGAAATGATGAACATTGCTCATCTGTGGGAGGCTTTTGTACAGGGCATTAATTTTGCATTGTTTTTTCACTGGGCACACTGAGAGGTGTAATTCTAAACACTGTTTTGAAAAATATTTCTGAGAGGGGCAGAAGTCTTGACTATTTGCCCAGTTTTGACTCTCTCTTAGAACCGACACATCTTTCATTATTGATCTCACTCACGAGATGGGACCAGTGATAGAGAGCCCCTTCTAGACCATGGAAGGATGTTTTCAATTATTTGTGGACTATAACCACATCACAAATCCACACTGAAAATCACATGTGCCCACAGAGCTCATGTACCTTGGATGTTCTTTTCAGGAACATATACCCACAAAATATTAATCCACAAATTGATACTCATGTATAATTTCCTTTCATGCTAGAAAAATTGACTTATTGACCATGACTTAGTGAATTGACTTATTGACCCTTATTGACATTGAGGGGTTGCCCTTTGAAAGGCTTTTATTTTTTGTAGCATATGAAGATTGTGGTCCTTTACCTTTTATCTTCCTTCCCCTTCTTCTCCTCCTTTTTCTCCTCCTCCTCCCCACCCTCTCCTTCTTCTTCTCCTTAAATATATAGATTATAACATTGAATTTATGGTAAGGTAATTCACTAAAGAAATACTCAATTAAAAATGGATACCTTACTTACCTTACTTAACTTGAACATTACAAAGAGCTTTCTCGGAAAATATAGTTATAATACGATCATAACATTTTTCAAAAATATGTACTGAATAATCCCATAGCTCTGTGAACCTGTATGAACATATGTATTTCATAATAAATAAACATGTCAGGGTGCTCATCATTATTATACGATATGATGGCTTCATATCGTATGAGTTCAGGCATATTTTCATGAGTTCAGGTATATTTTCAATATCAAGGATATTGAGGATTTTAAGACATTCAGGATATCCTCTGCTGTGCCTGTTACCAATCTACCCAGAGTCTTCCAGCCTTGTTGAGATAATATGATCAATGACAATGACACCCTTGTAGTAAGTGAAACAGAAAAAGGGCCCCAGTAATTAATCCTTTGTCAAAAACAAGAATTTGCCAGATTAACCTGGTTTATAATTAATTACTCTAGAACATTTTTTAGGCTGAAGCCAATGGTTGCCATGAGACAACATGGTTGGTAAGCATGATTGTATTTCACCCCGTAAATAACTGAGTGCACATACACACTCAACGTGAATTGGAATACTTATATAATGCCACTTACTCTATACGACTGTTTTCTTGGCTGGGTTCTTTCTTCCCTTTTCATCATCAGAAATGATCATCTCCGAGAACAGAACAAAAGTGCATGTTATCAAGTTTTACCGGTGGAGTGATTTGCAGCCAGTACATTCTTTTTCACTCTAAATGTTGCAAGCAGAAAAATGACTCTAGAGTCATTTTTCTTACCTGGACAGTTAGCTCTCTAACAGGTAGATGTCTTTGCTGATTTTTCAGCTGATCAGTGTAACCCATTGAGATCTCATTAGCATGTCACTAAATGTCCCACGGTTGCATCTGTTGGTTTTCAAACAGACCAGGGATACCTAAGCTCCCAACAGCATTATTTCTTAAGAGGGTTTGTAATAGTTCTGACAGTTACTACAACCAAGCAGGAAACTGCTCAAGGTGCTGTAGAATCGCCTCACCCAGCAAGCTTCAGTCGTCTGAGGATCAAATTCAGAGCCTTTGTCATTTCCCAGGGCACTTGGGTGCAAACGATCTTGAAGGAGGAGAAAGAAACATGCAGAGGCAAGGCCTTGACATTTGAAAAACAAGCAGAGCTTCATTTGGCACGATGACAGTCATTGCTCCTTTAAGCCACTGCTCCTCTGTAACGTAGGGAATGTGAGCACAGGGCCAGGAAGCTGGGTCACACAGCGGGTGGGCAGTGGGCACAGAGAAATAAAGCTCGTGTGCTATCAGCAGTCGCTCTAGCAGCAACAGCACAATTTTTACCACTTCCTGGGGCTGCTTTCAGATGTCCACCTTCTCAGATACTATCCAGAGCAGAGGTGTGGGACACAGTGGCCTCTGAGGTGGACTACCAAACATGCAGTCTCCACCCTTGAGGATGAAAACAAGACATCCACAATCTGGAGTGGGAGACAGGATATAGCCTAGTTGTGGAATAGACCTGGTGGCAAAGACTCTGGTCAACTGGCTCAACAGAGGGAGAGGGAGAGATGAACAGCAGGAGGTAAGCAGTGAGCTGGCACTGAGCTCAAGGAGATGGGACAGAGAAGCAGTGGGAGTACCAGCCGGAGTAATTGCCAAGTCACTGAATCAGCCAGATGCGCCTGATCCTCTCGCCTGCCAGTGTCGTGCTACCCACAGAAGACGGAGACACCTGGGACAACACACAGTGAGCCTGTGCTGGGAAGATGCCAGCACATCATATGGTGAAAAAAAAAGAAGGAAGCAAATACTGAAGAAAAGAAAGAGGATATAACTCCAAGGGACACATGGAAAAAACCAAGAGGGGGTGAAATCAGAGAAGGGAGGTGGGGATGGCTGGGGTAGGCTGGGGTAGTGGGGAGGGGTAGGAGGGAAATGCAGACAACTGTACTTGAAAAACAATAAAATAAAAAAATTAATAAAGGATACAGCCCCTAGCAGATACCTGCTTTTTGTAAATAGACAATACCTGTTGAGAGCAGGCAAATGACAATGACCTCTAGTGACAGAATGAAGCAAACATGCTCTTCAGTTGTTGAACTCTTCACCAGTCACCCAGCCCAATCTCTCCTTTCTGCTGGGCTAGTCTAGGACCATCCGTTTGCTTGGGTAGCTCTCAGGATTTAACCATAGAGGACCGCCCGTCTCTTCATGTCTTTTGCCTGGTTTGAATTCAGTCCATGTCTACCTCTCTCATTCTTGCTCTTTGATATGTTTCTCGAAATACCAATGTAGTGCTTCTCATTGTACTCCACATGCGGCCTGTTTCCTCTTTTCAGACGGACACCCTGGAGTCCAGCCTGGAGCTCGGCCCTTGGGGCACGCCCATGCCCCCTTCTGTCCCGGGCCCGGGTCTGGGTTGGGCCGTCTTGCCTGAACATCGCATCACTTTGGAAACTACTTTTGAATGCATCTTTTGAAACCAATAAGCCCATATGAGATTGGGCTTGTCTTAAGATTTTTTTTCAGAACACAGGGATATGATATAAAGCTGTGACATAATAATAGGACTTGATCTTCAAAGAATTGACATTCTACATAATCAGAGTTGATCCGTGTGCAGCAAACAGGATGTTCTCTTTGCCCTAGGCATTTGATCTTGGACTTGGCGTTGACTACTGATGCCTCTCAGCAAAGGGCATCCAAGGTTACTTACCCCAACGTGCCACTTTCCTCAGTGAGCACAATAACGGATTCAGCCTTACTTTGGATGAAATAATCTAATATTCACTACTCAGTTATCTGGCCATGACCAAGTTAAACACCTTTTTCCCTGTTTATTTTTTCTTTGAAATATTAATGCCGGAACTGATGATACAAATATACCGGTCACTGGAAATTTCTGTCACTTTATGTCAGAGCTTCTTAAGCTGGTGTCCGTGAATGGTTGATGATGGCCCTGTGAACACTTTGATGTTTTCTACCAAATGTTGAATCCATGTGTATTATGTTTCTGAAGAGAAAGTTTTATGGCAAAAATCAAAGGATTCCAAAAGGAATTTATGACTCCCATACAGGTTAAGCATTTTTGTTCGGAGTGAACTAACAAATCACAAGCTTGCTCATAACCTGTTATTAGATGGATGCTATGCTTTAGGAATGCCTTTACCCTGTCCCACATTCCTGCCACAGTGCTGTGTTAAGAGAATATCAAGACTTGCAAATCAATTTCTCCTGTATTTGATTGAAATGATCTCCTCTGGGTTTGAGTCAGCAATGAAATTTCCAGTCCATAAAGCATAAGCTTAATTTAGTTGTCCAGAAATAACTAATCCCAAGTCTTCTTCACCACCATCTGTCCCATCGACCGAACTTGAGAAGTCTCCGGCCATGAGTCCTACTTCCCCCAGTGGCTGCGCTCCCGAAGCACAGTGCCGAGTTCCTGCAGTGGGCTGTCCTTCCTTCACATGTTCTGATGCGAGGAACAATTGTCTAGCTATTTCTGCTTGTTTTTGGTATATTGCACATTATTTTTTCCAATTTTTTTTCATGTTTTCCCATTACCATTAGGTCCCCTTATATACCCTTCCCCTGTAATCACCACACTGTTGTCCATGTCCATGAGTCCTTTTCCCTTTTTGCTCAGTTCCTCCCCCTCTTTGCTGTCATCCTGCTCTCCATCTATGAGTCTGTCTCTATTTTACTTGGTAGTTCAGTTCGTTCATTCAATTCCACATATGAGTGAAATCAGATGGTATTTGTCTTTCTCTGACTGGTTTATTTCACTTAGCATACTGTTCTCCAGGTCTGTTCATACTGTCATAAGAGTAAAACTTTCTTCTTTTACACAGCCAAGTAGTATTCCATTGTATAAATGCCCTGTAGCTGTTTTATCCACTCGTCTACTGATGGACACTTAGGCTGCTTCCACATCTTGGCAATAATGCTGCAATGAACATCAGAGTGCTTATGTTCTAGTGAATTAGTGTTTTGAATTCCTTCAGATATATTTGTATTCTCAGAAGTGGGATTGCTGGGTCAAAAGGCAGATTCATTTAAAAATTTTTGAGGTATCTCCATACTGTTCTCCACAGTGGCTGCACCAACCTGCATTCCCACCAATAGTGCACTAGGGACCCCCTTTCTCCACATCCTCTCCAGCACTTGTTGTTTTTTGATTTAGTGATGATGGCCATTCTGACAGGTGTGAGAGGAAATCTCATTGTGGTTTTAATTTGCATTTCTCTGATGATGAGTGACATTGAGCATCTTTTCATGTCTATTGGCCATCTGTATGTTTTCTTTGGCAGAATGTCTATTCAGGTCCTTCGCTCATTTTATGATTGGGTTGTTCATTTTTTTGGTGTTGAGCTTTATAAGTTCTTTATAAATTTTGGATATTAGCCCCTTATCAGATGCATCAGCAAATATGTTCTCCCATTCTGTGGGTTGTCTTTTTTATTTTGTTGATGTCTTCCTTTGCTGTATAAAAACTGTATAGTTCAATGTAGTCCTATTTGTTTATTGTTTCTCTTGTTTCCCTTGCCTGGAGAGAGATGGCTGAGAAATATGGCTACCAGCAATGTCTGAGATTTTACTGCTTATGCTTTCTTCTAGGATTTTTATGGTTTTAGGTATAACATTTAAGCCTTTAATCCATTTTGAATTTATTCTTGTGTGCGGTATAAGAAGGTGATCTAGTTTTATTTTTCTGCACATACCTGTACAATTTTCCCAACATTAATTAAATAAACTATCTTTAGCCTATTGTGTGTGCTTGCTTCCTCTGTCAAATATTAATTGACTTTAAGGGTGTGGGTGTATTTCTGGGCTCTCTATTCCATTCCATTGATCTATGTGTCTGTTTTTATGCCAGTACCATGTTGTTTTGATTACTATAGCCTAGTAGTATAGCATGATTCCTCCAACTTTGTTCTTCTTTCTTAGGATCATTGTTGGTATTCAGAGACTTTTGTGGTTTCATATACATTTTTGAAGTATTTGCTCTAGTTTTGTGAAATATGTCATTAGAATCTTGATAGGAATTGCACTGAATTTATAGATTGCTTTGGGTAGTATGGACATTTTAATGATATTAATTCTTCTTATCCACGATCATACTATGTGTTTCTACTTATCTGTACCCTCTTCAACTTCTTCAGAGTCTTACAGTTTTTTGAGTTGTCTAGCTATTTCTTTAAGTAAAATTATATTTACCATTAACTGTCCATAATCTCATCAATGCACCCCGTGGATCAAGAATACCTAGAGTAATGTGACTGTATTTAGAATTGAGGTCAACGGCTAAGACCTAGAGTGAGACCAACAAACCCACATGAAGTGCAATCTACAGGCTTAGCCTGCTACTACTATGTGCCAGCCCCGGAACTGAGACCACTGTGGTCTTAAGCACCCCTGCAGGGTGAATATACTTCTGTGTTACAATCAGACTTATACAATCAGACTTATATAGCTGAACTTTGGTAAAGTTACTAATTTTTAATTATTATATTTGAGGAACCCAACTCCTCTCTTTCCCTCTGTTGCTAAATTATATTTTCATCATCACCCAAGAGCAGTAAATTTATTCCAGTGTAATAACTACACCACAATAAAGGAAATTTGTTACCACGTGTATGCAGGAAATAGTATTTCTCTTATTTTTTTCATAAGGATAGTACTAGAAAGAAAGATTTTTGTGACAATTTTAAAAACCTCTTATCTTTAAGTTCATCACCCTAATATCCAAACCTTAATTTTGTATTTTTCTCTTCCTCCTTATTATCTTCTTTTTTCAGAATGCTGTAACAAATTTTCTTAACTATAAGCTGAGATAAAAGAATTTCATTTTTATTATCTTCTTTTTTATTATTTTGTCATTGGAAGCAACTTTTGGACTTCTATTTTTTTTCATTTAGACATGCTGTGCTGCAAAAATATATGAGTAGAAGAGCTGACCTCTCACAGTTCCCTCACCATGTCACACATTTCTCACCATGAAGTTCTTGCTTCTGTGTTCTGTAACAGAAAAGTGGGGAAAATAGAGAATTTGAATGAAGAAGGAGGCATTTTGTCTGCACTTCCAGGAGTATAACAGAAGGGACTAACAAACCTTTCTGGATTTGGTTTATGCTCGGAAAGCTCTTTCCTTTGAAAAACGTGTTTGAATTGGGGAAAATTTAAGGATTTTGTGGTTTGCCTTTCTCATAAAATATTAAAGATCCTTAGTTAGTTCACCTTGCACCCTTTGGTGGGTTTGGAGACTAGACAAGCACAAGCTAATTAATGCCATTTTGTTGATTTTAACATTTCTGTCGATGTCTCATAACATCACTGTTGCCTGGATAAAAACTAAAATTCCAAAGTTTCCTTGTTACTAAGGGTAAAAAGCCAAATTCTCTTTAGTATTAACTAAGTTAAGGAATCTGACTATAGGAAAATAGTCTGTTTTTCCATTTCTTGAATACATTTTCTCTAGGAGAATTTTTGCCCAAATATCAGTGAAGTTTTAGTCTTCCAGGAAGTAAAATATTCCAGAACTGTGTCATGGAGCAGTGCGACTGGCTATAAATCTTAGTTGAAGGCAGAGTGGTATAGCAGAAAAATATGAACTTTAAAGCTATAAAGCTCAATTCAGTTTTCTATTTCACTACCTAGTAGTTAGGTGCTTTTGGAAAAGTTATGTATCTTCCTTGATCCTTATGTTTTTAACAGAAAAATTTGAACAATAAAATAAACCTTTCTAGATTCTGTTAATGATAACAGAGAACACATGTGAATTGTTTAATTCAATGTGAACTCGTGATGGATTGAATTGTGAACTCCCAAAATACATGTTGAAGCCCAAACCTGCAGTGGTTGTATTGAAAACAGGGCCGTGAAAGAGGTAATTAAGGTAAAATGAGGCCATGTGCATGGGCCCTAGTCCAATACAACTGGTAGATTCTTCCACATAAAAAGAGGAAATTGGGTTGCAGACCCACACACACAGGAAATACTTATGTGAAGACACAGCAAGAAGGTAACCGTGTGCAAGCAAAGGAGAGAGAGACACTTTGACCTTGAACTTTTAGTCTCCAGGACTATGAGGAATAAATTTCTGTAGCGTAAGCCACCCAGTCTGTGGTATTTTGTTATAGCAATTCAAGCAAACTAATTCAGGCTTATCATAGACTCTTGATGGATGAGAGTTATTATTGTTAGTTTTTCTGCTCAAACGCCATATATAAATGTCTAAGTTGGGTAAACAGAAATGGATCCCAGTCAATGGTAAGCAACTATCCACTGAATGAATTAAAGGACACACGTAGGAAAGTATGAATTCTTAAAATATCCCCAGCCAGCACACCACAGTACTAGAAATTTTTTGCTTATTTAGGTGAAAGTATGAAGAGTCCTTTTAAGATGCACATTAAGCTATTATCCCCCATTAATGTCTTTAGACTAATAATTTTGAAGATTGTAGCTAATTTTAGAGACAAGGATTTTGAGAGGATAATATCCAGAGGAAATAAGTTTTCAAAGGGGAGAGAGAGAGAGAAGAGAAGTGTGAGAACCTAGAGGACTGTGAGTAAGGACACTCCTCTGGAGAGTTTCCAAAGAAGTGAAGAGACAGTGCCATGTGGTCACTGAGTTCAACAGGGACCCCACCCCCCAGCAATGAAGGTGTCAATAAAGGGAAGCTAAAGGCAAATTTTCTTGAATCCGTAGTTTGCCTGGAGAAGAGACTTGTTTGTCCTTAGGATACCGCATCAGAGTGTGTGTGTGTGTGTGTGTGTGTGTATGTTGTTTTCTTCACACAAATTTCTCCTGTAGAATATGAACAGTCACACAGGACCATGAGTTATATGCATATTCAGGCAATGCAAGTTCAATGATATCTCACTGGGCTACCACTAAGACCCATGAAGAGAAGGATGAGTTTATAGGTGGTTAAAAACAGAAGTGAAGAAGAGGGTAAGGAAATACCGCACTTTGCTGTGTATAATGCACACTTTTTTGGCCCAAATTTTTGAGGGAGAAATAAGGATGCATGTCATACATGGGTATAATGATTACCATACATTGAAAACAGGAAGGCAATGGAGACTAGCCACCACATAACAGAGACAAAAGAAACCCTCAATGCAGAAGAAATCATAGACTCAGAAAACACAAAATATTTCCCACAAAGCCTGACACCATTGTTATTCATTTCTTCCCCATGTCTAAGTGAAATCCCAATCAGTGCAAGTTAAGGATATGCTGCCTTGCAGAGCATTATTGAATGGCTTTCTCTAGTAACTCTTCATAAATTGTAACCATCCTTTGACTTAGAGAAGCTAAAATAAAATAAGCTGAAGGAAAAAATAAAGTGAGAAAGAAATTAAAGTAAGTAAATCAAATGTATCCTAAAAGCAGAGAACTTTGATTTGACTGCAAGTCAACACCGATGTCAGACAGTTAAAGCAATTATTCCATGTGGTTGGGTCATCAAGAAACAATGACAATCTGAGATTTCAAACTGGAAGGAAATTTACAGACGTCAACTTCACCATTTACAAAATGATGGGGTTGGACTACACAAATCGAAGGTTCATTGCAGTCAGATTATTTTTGTGATTATGTAACTTCCTTCAATTTTGCTGCTCTTCAAGTGTTAACAAAGATTATAATGGCCAACTGATGCTAACATTAAATGACATGAAATGCATCATTGTAAGTTATCAGGAAGACTCATTGCTAAGTCAGATAATTTCCCAAATGACAAGTTCAGGGTTCTCTATTTGTCTTTTACTTTTCAAATGACCAGCCCAAAATTGAGGTGTGAGGTCATTTCTTGGACAATGAATTCCTGTAAGTTTAGTTCACTGAACCTGAGTTTCACTTAACATTTTCTCTTTGCTGCCCATTTCATGACAGTTCCAACATATTCACCAATGACACCTTCTACATCTGGTACAGACCGTGGCACCCTCAACGCCGTGAAGCAAACACTCATGATCTCCCTGATAGAAAAACTTTCTGTTCCAATAAAATATCTAAGACACTGTCTTATAAACTGGTGATAAAAAGAAAATAGTCAGCAACAGCACATACGTGATTGCAAAATGCTTGTTAATAAAATATATCTCAAACACAATAGCTTGCTTTAAAACATAATTTAAAATGCTTCAGATCTTAAAGTCAGCAGAATAAAAACAACCAAACAAGCACATGAACTCGTGAAAATCAATGGGGGATTTAACCTTCAGTTCTCCTTTCATCTTGTTGGAAATGAAGATAGGACTGTTGTTGGTAGCTTTGAAGTATTGCGTAAGAGGACTGTCCAGCACCGCGGACGAGATTTCAGTCAATCTGGTTTGCGCGTTTGCTGAGGGCAAGGGCCGTATCTTGCTCATCTTGTGTCTTCAACAGAATTTCACAGAAAACATAACAGGCATTTTGCATTCCTTAGTGGGACACATGAAATAGAGTTACTCTTATAAATTGGAGTCTTTTAGAAGCATCAGAAATTCATCTAACTAGAGTTAATTTATAAAGGGTAATTTTCCTTGGGGAGTTTTTGTTTTTTACCATCCCGGATTGGAGACACTAGTAGAACAGAATGAGTTAGAAAGGAATTAAAAAAAGGATAAATGTAATTCAAAAAGCATTGAAAGATTAATATTTGGGGCTACTTTTTTTTTAAAATATGAAGTATGCTGTGAGGTGTAAAACAGTTCCAGTGAACAGGAGTTGAGGAAATATGGCTGGAAGTGGCATCTGATTTGTTATTACACATTTGGATACGAAGTTGTGCAATCACATGTAATATATCCACACACAGCTAGGAAAGCTTAACTGAAAAAGAGATTATTTATGCCATTTTAGTGAATAGGTTGCTTAGCCTGCCCTCTCCATTTCATGCTTTTGAACTTGAGAAAGTCATAAGCTTTTCTAAGGCATTGCAGTCCAGGTGCCAGTTGAATTACAATTTATTTCTTGCTAATGCAATGTTAGTGTGGTGTATTAATTTGAAAGAGGATAATGTTCCTTAGTACCATCCTGCATGAAAGGAAAACATTCAACAAAACAGATGAAAATTATTTCAAAGTCTCCTGGGGTTGCCCATGTGTATCATGATGAGAGATCTACGTGTGTATTTTACTCTTCTGCAATGTGTAGTAATCGCACATTCACAACATGCATGTTACGTGTTCTGCTTTCCTAACAATCCTCCTGGGTAATAGAAATCAACAATACCGTTTTAAAAAGAAACAAACCCTACGCTTTAATCCATCAAACTAGAATAAGGATTCACTTGCTTGAATAATCCAAGGATGACATCCAAATGAAGACATTATGCGCTGTTTTCCCTCCCTGCTGAGGGGCACGTGCACTTGGAGGAACATACGGATCTCATTGCTTCCTGATAAGGGCGGAGGAGCTTAGGTGGAAGAGAGTGATGCTTAACTCTCCTTGGTTTTGCCTATGGAGCCACAAGGCTGTTACCATGACTACAAAACTGCAATTGCTGCGGCCTCCACAGACTCATCTGATGTCAAGGCTTCCGGGTGGCCCAGCACAAAAGCTATTAGTTTATGTTGGTTTCAAGAAGTCTCTGAGTAGTAGTCGAGTACCAAAATAATTCCAGGTAAGAAAGGTTTCCTATTCTTTTCCATGTAGACAGAGAGCTCTTCTTCAAAGTGGAAGTAAATGATCCAGACAAATCCATTTCTCCCAATTAGCCGATCAGAGAAATAAATTTGAGTTCAAGGGAGAAAAAATATGCACAACCCGTATAGAAATATAGAAATACTGTTTTACTTGCCATTTTCTAAATGTGTGGAGAAATTAATATAACCTCACACAAGTCGGTACATCATTAATATTGACAAGCCACAGCAGCCAACTCACTGTTCGGTGAGAGGGAGCAGCAGCAGCGTTACAGAGCAAGAAAACAGCAAATTGGAATCAGAAACCCAGAAGGGGAACTGGTCCACAGTCTTGCCTCTAGAATGGCTAGTCTCAAGTCTTTTCTATTTATCTGTTTTTCAGCTTCATTGAAGTACAACTGACAAATAATCGTATTGATCGATGAGTACATAAATCATATATATATACTTAAGGTATGCAGTGTGATATTTTGATATGCCTATACATTATGAAACACTACCACCAGTCAAGGTAATTAACCTATCCATCAGCTTGTATATTTACCTTTCTGTGTGTGTGTGTGTGTGTGTGTGTGCTGAGAACAATTTAAATCTAGTCTCTTAGCAAACTTCAAGTGTACAGTCAACTATAGTCACTGTGTCCTACACGAGGTCTCCATAATTTATTAATCTTATAACTGAAACTTATTTCTTCACGGACACCTTTCCTGACACCCGCACCAGATTGCTGCCCTACGGTTCATCCCCCAGGAGTGCTCCGCCTGACTTCATAGGACTCAGCATGTTTGTAATGAACGTCAGTCTTCCCTTCCAGACCCGTCAAGGGCCAGTCCATTACAGCTCCATCACCCAACACAATGCCTACAACAGTGCTCCATAACTAGGTGCTCCCTGGTTTAAAAGACAATGACAAGCTTGTTTGGGAAGGGACAGGTTGTCCAGTGTGCCTCAAGTATAAGGTTCATGAGATGAAATAGTAGAAGATGAGTGTGGGGTGATATTTTCCAGAATCTTCCAAGCAAAGCTGAAGTACTCAATAGACAGGGGAGCCAGTGCAGGATTCTGGGCTGGGGTGTGATGAGGTCCATGTGGGGCGTGTTGGTATTGCTTCCTACTTGAAATGGAGGGCAGACAGTGGCGAACCACGCTGGTTTGCCCTGTCTCTTTTACCATGTCAGGTCTCTAGAGTCACGGCCATCGGCGCTTATAAACACACACTTGGTCATGAGAACATTCGGGAGCCAGCATTTCTTCATAATGTGATTTACAATGTGTTAATGTTACCCGATGACACAGAGTTGTGAAATTTTCAGGTCCCCTGACGCTATCACAGTTTTACTACCAACTTGCTCCGGAACAAGAAAGGATCATTTAAAAATAAGTCTAGGAAATACCCTAAAATCTGCACGGGTCTGATTCTCTGTGGGGAACAAAAGGGGAGCTCCAGCAACAGCAGTATCACTTCTCTGTTTTCTGTGCAGAGAGAAAACAGTCAACACTGCCCTTCGAATGCAAGCCACCCTGAACATCAGACTCAGAGATGATGGCGCAAAGCAAGTGTGAGAGCAGAGGAACGAAGGCTGAGTTTTTCGGTTTTGTAGTTTTCTGCCATGAAGCATCATACAGTTTGTCGGGCCTCGCAACTACCTCTCCTTATAAAATCTAGCCCCCGGGGACTGTGACTCAGCGATTGTTCACTCATGCTCAGTAGGCTTCGCTCCAGACTCTTCTTTTCTGAACATTGTCAGGTCTCCGTGGCCTCTTCTGTATCTGGGTCTCTGCCAGAAGCACTCAATAAACAACAAGAAATGAGGACCGTTGTTACTATTTTACAGAGTTTTCTGAAACCAAATCAAGCACATACTAATTGTTAGCTAAATGCACCAGAAAGACCACGGTCTAACTTGGGGTAACACTGGGACGTGCCAGTTAAGATACCAGCTTTGAAATCCAGACAAAACTCCTGGCCCTGCCATCTCTTAGTTGTGTGACCTGGGGCAAGTTATCATTGAGTAATGTACCCAATGTCATACACTTTTTAGCACTTACTACTTGCCAGCTACTTTACACTGAAATATTATCTCCTTGTTCTATGTAGAAGACTGAAGCAACGAAGTTAAATAACTTGCCCATGACTGCGTAGCTAACTCCAGCAGTCTGGCTTCTAGAACTTGCTCTTACACTACAGTCTCTAAGCCTCAGTTTCTTCTCTAAAACAGTTACAACAATACCTACATCATAGGATTGTTGAGATTGAAGTGAAAAAATATATGTAAAATGCTTAACACAGTGTCAGCATATAGTAGATTCTCAAGTGCTAGGTGTTGTAATTAATAATGTATGATATTTATGATCTTAGGAATATTAACCACATACTCAATTATCAGTTATCCACGTGACTATTTTTTGTTTTCTTTTTTGGGTTGTTTATGGTGTAATTTTAGTCTTTTACTGGATGTTCTCTTCTGAGTACAACTCTGGGACATTGCCCACATGCTTGGTTAATGCATGTTCAGAAAGCATTTGCTATTGGTAAGGTCAGTATTGTCCAAGGTACCAAGACTCAGCACTCAACTTTTGCAAATGTAGCTCACTTCTTGACTTTTAAAATATATCTTGAAGGTCCTTAAAGCAGTGGTTTGCATCTGTGCAAGGAAATAAAGCTAACAAAAAGGAGAGATTTTTTTTAAAGCAAAAGTTTTGGATTATTCCAAAATAAAGTTAAGCACATTTCTTTTCCAACTACATACTTTTAAGCCCCAGGCAAAAGCTTTTGACTGGTGCAAAAAACATGGACCCTTTTAAACAACTCCCACCTGAAGCTTCCAGTCCTTGTTGACTATAATTATGCTGTCGTTGCTTGTTTGAAGATCACTGAAGGAGGTGGAAATAAAATACATCAGCTAATCTGTGCTGTCCCCTCCCTCCATTCAGATTTCCTTAACAGCTGCATATCTGCCCCAGGAGCTGATTCTACTCTTCTTCGTTGATTTTCTTCCTCTGAAAGAAGGGCTACCAGCCTGCCTGTTTCCATTCTAACCACTGGGCGAAGCCACTCATTTCTATGCACTGCTGGTTTTATATACATTCTTCCATTTTTTAAAATGCAAATCATTTTCCTAATCAAATAGCCATATCAAATGCTCATAGGTAGAAGGTTCTATGTTAAGTAGTAGAGATATGAATATCAAACACAGAGGGACACAGATATTTAAGGATTCGTGGGGGAAAGAATGCTACATTTAGAAAACCCAGAACAGCCAGAGAGTTGGGAGGAAAATGAGATATTTATAGTACCCCAAAAGTCAAAAAAAAGAGTGATTATTGGATTTGGGACAGACTATTCCATTTTTACCTAAGGATCAGCAAAATTTACTTTTATTGCAAATATTTTCTGTTTCTGGGCCTGGGGTAGAGGCTGAATATTGGAGCCTCGTTTAGGCAGAGGGTCATTGCTGGGGGAAAAAGGAACCAACAGAGCTTTTAACAGTGTCTCAGGGTTCCTAGGACAAAACTGGAAAACTGGAAGGTCTCAAGCACACGACTGGTTGCCTACACAAGGTATCTACTCAGTTTTGAAGCTGTATGGGAGGCTAAAGTCTAAAGCCCCTGGAAGCACAGTGAAATCTCCTGCATTCTCATGAAATAGCAATCTCTAAGATGGCATGCCTGAACCAGATTACCTGCAGAGTTTCAAGGTCAAAGACTCAAAGGCAACCGACTGTCCACAGATGTTCTGGAGGTCCATGTCACAGGAACAGTGATGAGCTGGAGGTGGAGGGAAGCTCAGCAAAACTGTAACTCAGCCTTGACCTAGCTCAGTCCCTGCTGCAGGATGGGCATTTATGATTAGCTTTATCTGCCTGTCGGGGGAAAGATTAAACCTGTCTGAGGAAGATACTATCTCCTGGAAACACTATTGTTTTTTGGTACCCAATAAAATGAAAATTCTTGACATGAGGTGAGGCAAGACCATGTGGTGAACAACCAATAAAAAGAAAGTAAGCAATAGAAACGTGCTCAGAAATGATCAAGAGCATGACGTGTGCTGACACAGACTTTAAAATAGTTATAAATAGTATGTGAAAAACAGAAAAAGATAGAAAAACACATAAGAAAATAAAAGATTTCACAGAACTGAACTCTATAAAAGCAAGTCATGCACATTCTAGAACTAAAAAAATATATAATATCTTCAATGAAGAATTTAGTGAATGCATTTAATAATAGATAGGATACATTGAAAGACTAGATTAGTAAATTGGATAATAGATTTAAAAAATACCTAGTGAAGTACACAGAGGAAGAAAATATGAAGGTGAAACATGAACAAAAGTGTAAGGCTCATGTAGGACATGCTCAAAAGTCCTAACATTTGTGCAACTGGATTCAAAAAAGAAAAAAATATAGACTGAGACAGAAGCAATTCTTGAACAGATAATGGTAGATAATTTTCCATAACTTAAGGAAGACTCAAATCATTAACCCGAGAAGCTTAGAAAACCCCAATTTGAAGAAAATCATACACAGCTAACTGGCTGAAAAGCAAAGACACAGAGGAAATCTTGCAAGTGACAGGGGAAAAAAATTAACCTTAAAAGAAACCACAATAATACTGACAGATGACTTCCCATGAGAAATGATAATAAAACAGAATACTGTTGAGTAATAGAGTTGAAGTACTAAAAGAAAATAACTACCAAATTTGATTTCTGTATGTAGAGATGACATCTTTACAGTGACTTCTGGGTCATTGTCACCAATTGATTGATTGATTTAACAAAGAAAAACAATATAAGAAGTTCTCTAGGTAAAAGGAAAATGAGACTAGATGAAAGCAGAGATGTCGGTGGGAATACAGAACATGAGAAAGAGCAAACATATAGGTAAACATAAACAAAATTGACCTTACAAAACAATATCATAATATTTCATGAAGTTTAAAATACCTGTTGCATTAAAACACATGAAAACAATAACAGAAAAAGCACAAAGACGTAAGTAGATTTAAAGTATGCTGAGGTTGTAGCCTTTGAAGGAAGTGGTAAAATACTTTGTGTAGTTGGCAAGAATGCGCCGTAAGGCCCGTTCTGAAACTGTGGGCCCTAGAGCCCGGCCCCAGGGCTGACTATACTCAGGGCTAACATTGTCTGACCTTTCAGATCCCATTATCACCTCCCACTTTCTTGCAAGGAGCCTTTCACTTCTATATCCTAATAAATTTTCCTGGACCAAAATTAAAACCAGAGGAGACCTTAATCTCATTATTTCCTCTATGGTCGAATAATCAAGTTTCATGAAGCCAAGAATTTGCCAAGTCCATTGTTTTCAGAAGAGCTAGGCTGCCCACTAGTGTTTACACGTTCACCCCATCATGTTTTTAATAGTTTACCTCTGTGCGACGCACCACCGCTAACATCCCCTTTTCTGGCCAGCCGGCTGGTAGCTAAGCCCTGCGAGTTTCATCTCAAGCGAGCTTCCTGTCTGCTTTGCGGCTCTAAGGAGTGAGCATACTTTACCCATTTCCGTTTCTCTCCTTCGATTCAATCCGTTTCTTTTGAACAAGGGATAACTAATCCTTCCAGAGACATGCTATGCTTCCATCCCATCAGGTCTATGAGATATTTATGAGTCCCTGTTTGTTTATTTATTGGTGTTTATATTTTATTTATTATCTCTGCTTTGCTTATGGACCAGTCATCTTGCTCTTACACCTCTTTGCGTTTGTTTTCCTCTATGAATTTCAATCTATTTTTTCTAATGAATTTATTTTTTTATTATTTTTTAAAGATTTTATTTATTTATTTTTTAGAGAGGGAAGGGAGGGAGAAAGAGAGAGAGAAGCATCAATGCGTGGTTGCTGGGGTCACGGCCTGCAACCCAGGCATGTACCCTGACTGGGAATTGAACCTGCAACACTAATTTCAATCTATTTTTTCTATCTCATAGTCATGCAAATAAAACACAGACTCCAGAACTACACCATCTTGTTTCAAAATCCCAGCTCCAGTAAGATTCTTCTTAATTTTTCTTAATTTCTCTGCCTAAGTATCCTCATCTGTAGGATGACGATGAAGATAATAATAGGATCTACTATTATTTGGGATTGGGCAGTCAATATAAATGGGACTCAATAATTTGTGCTGGACAAGTATCAACATATTCAAAAACTGCAGGCTGTTTTTCTTAATCCTCTTATCTGCTAGTCTTTCTGATATCTTGCTTTATGGTTCTCGCAATATTTTCTGTATATTTTTCCCACTGAAGTGAAGAAACCTTTCCAATCGTTGCTGGTTTCGGCAACCACAAAACCTTTCTTGTCTTGACCTGAACATTTCTGCGCCCGTGCATGCCTTCCACTTACTGGTCTAGTCCTGCCCTTCAGGACTCCCACAGACAGAGCCGTTTCATTTCCAGCACGCAAGCCCTTTCAAAGCAGGGTTTGATCTGCTCTGTGCGGTCTCATCTGTAAACTACATATCTTCCCTCCCTCTGTTCCTCCAAGAAGCATTCTGCCTCTGTGTTATCACTTCCTGCACTGGCAGGGAGGGGGCACTGCACCTGCCCTGCTGATCATCTCGGGGTCATACACATGGCCCAAGGGCGCGTCCTTTGCCGTTGAACCCCGAAGACCTGACGTCCTTGTGCTCTGGAATGAAGAAACCGCCATATTTTTTTAGATCAACAAATGATCACTGCTGATGCATGCAATGAGCCTAGCTCTGAGGAACTAAAGATTAAACTGTATATTCATTATATTTTAATTGGTGATGGGAAGCAGGGTATGAAGTTCTGACTTGCCCTGGTTAGCCAAGGAGTCGCTACCCTCCTACCAGGTGGTAAAAGAAGCAGGAGTGGGAGCTCCGCAGGAGAGACGGGGCAGAGAAGGGCACAGCTGAGAAGGAGGGGGCAGTGCGGGATGCAACGGGAAACAGAACAACGGGGCCAGGCGTGGAAGATGGACGTCGTCTTTCCTCGTAGGCCGGGAGCTGGCCTCAGGGCAGACGGCTCCCCTGAAAACATAACTCGAGGGATGGCCTGATCGTGGACACTTCAACACTATGAGTTCAGTTTGGCTTGAGAAATGGAAAACACTCCATGTTTAATCTGTCTGAAGGTTTTTGATACTTTTTTATTTCTCTCACCAACACAATTTCTTAGAAGAATGCTATGATGTTAAGGAATCCTTTCTCAGTGATCTTGAAAGGATTCTCTCTCTCTCTCCCTATCCCCCCCCCATTCTGAGAAAAGAAAGTTACTTTCTACAAAGTAAGTAAATCAGAATGGTAAAGGTTACTTGTTTTCGGTTCACAACTTCAAGCCCCGGATAGAGTGGTCAACCCTACCAGTCCTTGTCTTCTACTGTGGTAAGCCCCCCATTTAGCAAACGCTCAGCTGGCTCCTTCTTGCGCCTGGGGAGTAAGCTCTGCCTAATAAGACCTAGTGAGCTTTGAGACAGAGTCTTGTTTTCATAAACAGCTTAGGAATCATTCAACTGATGTTCCTGTATCAACTCACCAATGTTTATTCGCACAACTAGAAAACTTTTAACCAATACAAGCCAAAGCAATAGTATTTCTACCCCCACCCCCGACCCACACACTATCATTTTGTTACAGAATAAGGTGGGGGGGTGGCTAAGGGCAATATACTATTACCCAAAAGGAACCCCCCAGGTTTGTTATGTCCGTCGCCAGAGGAAAGACGTCTCTCAATGCCAGAGATTCGTGAAAAGAAAGGAAATGTTTATTTAATGCTGTACAGACTTAAAGTAGTGACCTAATGTCTTCACCAAAATCCCCAAGTCCCTTAAAACACCCACAAATATACACAGTTCTTCCTTTCCCCTTTGCCCAGTCTGGGGTACCGTATCTCAGGAAAAAAAATAGAAGTCCGTGGCTCAGGCAGCCCCCAGTTCTTCCCAGTAATCCGTCTCAGCTGGTAGGGCTCCCGTGGTTCTCTCAGGGCCTGGCATCATCAGCTGTGTTGCAGGGATCTCTGCTAAAGCCAGGTGGTGGTTCCCCCTTCTAAAGCTGCGGGGGTCCCCACTCTGTCAAAGCCACGTGGTTCTCCCTCGAATGTCTGCGAGGAGGAGGGGGTCACCACTATGCCAAAGCTGAGTGGCGATTCTCTGCTAAAGCTGCATGGTGATTCTCCCTCACAGGGCTGCGGGAGTCTCCACTCTGCTAAAGACCGAGTGGTTCTCTCCCTCCCAGGGCCGCAGAAGTCCCCACTCTGCCAAAAACGCTTGGTTCTCTCTCCAATGGCTGCCACGTCTCGGTTTAAATCCCCGCAACAATCCTCCTCTGCAGCCCCATTTCCGACTCCTCCCACAATTGGCTATACTTGCCAGCATTCTTGTATCCTCCCAGCTTTACTGGGCTGCCATCATGAGTCTGGGCAGGTGTGGCCCCATGTCATGGAGCCAGTCTTCTCCAAGCTCCCACACAGGTGCTGTAACTTGGGGGACCTGCCCCCAGTTACGTCTTTCTGGGGAAGTTACTTCCATTCCCCTGGCTCAGAGCAGGGCCACAGCTATTTAACATATCTATGCAACCAGTTAAAGGTTATAGATGTGTTAAATGACCACACCAGAGGTTAGCTGCAAAGCTATTGCTATGCAAAACAGCTCTCAATGGCCCTGCTCCATTTGTCCCTTCCCCCAAACCCCCAACCCACACCTGTGGTGGGGGGTGAGGACATCCTAATATTTCCTGAACACCTTGAGTTCTGGACCCCATTCCAAATCCCTATTTGTGCCCCGCCCCCGCCGCTGCACCCTGTTACAATTTTGTATGCTACAAAGGAACTGAATATTTTCTAAATTTAAATATCCATTTGTGGTAGGAGATCCATGAAGAGGCTTGTTCACATTCTTTACTGAAAATGTTGGACCACGCAGCTAGCTGGGAGTGGGTGCAGAGTACTCATCATATTCTCAGAGGGGTTTTTGAAACTTCATTAGACAGGGTAAGCCAGGCATGTTGTAGTAACAAATAAGGCCCGGAATATCAATGACTTAGCACACCTGTGTTTTATTTCTCGCTCACGTATGGAATGAGGTTAGATTAAGGCAAGGGGCAGGAAGGCGCACTCCGTCTCTCTCACAGCCGCTTGGGAACTCACAGAGGCTAACAGAAGCTCCACCATCTTATCGCGGCACCGTAAAGATTGAGACTTTCTTGGCTAGTGTGGCAGAGAAAAGATCTCACCCCTGTTCAGCTCTGCTTCTTCCCAGAAGGGACATGTGTCACTTCCACTTATTTTAGCCCATTGTCAGCAACCAGTTAAATGGTCTCACCTAACTATATTAGGACTGGGGAGTATAATTTCTTGTCTGTCTAAAAAGAGAGGAAAATCTGATATTGGTTTTGCAAGTGAAATTTCTACCATGGACCCTAGGAGACCTGGGTTTTACTAGATATTTATCAAATCATTTCAACAAAAATTAATCTCTCTAGCCCTGATTGGTGTGGCTCAGTTGGTTGGGTAACCTTTCTATAAAGTGTAAGGGCACTGGTTCAATTCCTGGTCAGGGCACATGCCTGCATTGTAGGTTTGGTCCTGGTCAGGGAGTGTACAAGAGGCAACTGATTGATGTATTTCTCTCACATCGTTGTTTGTCTCCCTCTCTTTCTCCCTCCCTTATCCTGTCCATAAAAATAAATAAATCTTTTAAAAAATTAATACCTCCATTTGGTAGCTGGGACCCAGGCTACTGGCTCTGTGTGGGGAGGGCTCAGCAAAGGGACAACGGCCTCTGCTCTCCCCGATGCCAGACAGTTCAGCCTCTCCCAGTATGCCACTGGTGCCCTTCAAGCTGCCAGCCCGGTGCTGGAGCTCAGAGGGAGCCAGTCTGAGTAGGTGAGCCCGTGTGTGGGCTCCCCAAGAGGAACTGCTTGGGGCTCCAGCAGCCTCCTCCACCGACTCAATCCTCGCTGGTTTTCCCAGCCAGAAGTTGTGGGGATTTATCTCCCGGGCACTGGGATCTTGGGCTGGGGGCGCTGGTGTGGGCCTAGGACTCCTCACTCCTGAGCTATCTCCCTTCCAAATTCTTATCCACATGGGTGTGGGGCCAGCCCATTCTGTGCCCACGTCCCTCCTACTAATCTGGGTGGATGTGGTTTCTTCAATTCTATGGTTGTCAGACTTCCATTCAACTGTTTCTGATGTTCCTGAGTGATGGTTGTTCTATATTTTAGTTATAAACTTGATGTGATTGTGGGAAGAGGTGAGCCATGTCTACGTATGTTGCCATCTTGACTGGAAACCCCACAGGTTTTTAATCCACTCATCTACTGATGGGCACTTAGGTTTTTCCCAATTCTTGGCAATTGTAAATAGTGCTACTATGAATACAGGGGTGCAAAATTCTTTTTATTTGTTGTTTCAGGATTTTTAGGGTATATTCCCAGCAGTGGAATCACTGGTCAATAGGCAGTGCCATTTTTAATTTTTTTTAGGAAATTCTATACCACTTCCACAGGGGTTGCACCAATCTGCATTCCCAACAGTGCACTAGGATTCCCTTTTCCCCACAACCTCACCAGCACTTGTTTGCTGATTTATTAATGATGGCCATTCTGACCTGTGCGGGTGATATCTCATTGTGGTTTTTAATTTGCCTCTCTCAGATGACTGGTGATGGTGAGCATTTTTTCATATGTCTATGGGCCATCTCTATGTCCTCTTTGGAGAAGTATCTATTCAGACCCTTGGCCCACTTTTTTCATTGGATTGTTTTTCTTCCTGGAGTGGACTCATGTGAGCTCTTTATATATTTTGGAGACCAAACCCTTGTCCAATGCATCATTGGTAAATATGTTTTCCCAAATAGTCAGTTTCCTTTTCATTCTGATAATGGTTTCCTTAGCTGTGCAGAAGCTTTTTAATTCAATATAGTCCCATTTGTTTATTTTTCCCTTTATTTTATCATCTTTCTAAATATTTATTCAAACAAGTTCTTGCAGTCACTTAATTTTCTATTAGCATGTGTGGATATGTGTTTGTGTTTGTTTAATCAGTTTGTAAACACTCTTTTAATTAAAGGAAGAGTAAATGTTTGACTGATTTATGTGTTTCAAGCATTTTTCTTTTACTTTTAGTATGGTGGTTTTTTCTTCCCATGGGGAAAATTTAGATTGTCAGATATCTTTATCTTCATCTTATCTCCTAGATTTTCTGTCTTATTAAAGAAAGTCTTCCTTACTTTGATTTTTCTCTGAAAATTATTACTATTTGCATTTAGTTAATTGATTTAGAATTTAAAAATATATTATTCAAGGGGGGACCAAAACAAACTGAAATTATCTTCTGGAGGGCAGGTCCCTTATAGTGCTGGCTTCCCCCACCAGGTGAGTGTTCTAGGAACCCATCTGTGTCAGTGTACCAGCTGGTGGTGTTGTGAGAGGCTGCATTTGGCTTCAGTGAGTTTTTCTGAAGACTATTTCAGTGTGTTTGCCCATTTCATGGTGGGTGATTTATGAGTGCACCTGCCCACACCACGCTGAGTGTTCAGCAGTTTTTTTTTACACAAAATGGCATGACCCCCATGTCCCACCCTCCCCATTCACCTGATCTCACCCCAAGCCACTGCTTTTTGTTTGTTTGTTTCCCTGGGTGAGAAAAGTCCTCAAAGGGAAACATTTTGTCAATGTGGAAAAGGTGAAACAAAAAAAATGGCAGAAGCACTAAAAGACATCAAAATTGACCAATTCAAAAACTGTTTGGAGCAGTGGGAAAAAGTCTTGATAGGTGTATTTCATCCAATGAGGAGTACTCTGAAGGTGTCTGAAGTTTAAACATGGTAGAATAAATACACAATGTTTTATAAATAAGCTCCTTTTTGGAGATCCCCCCTCATGTGATACAAAGGAGAAAATCATCTTTTTATTCATTGGATGGAGCCAATTTGCTAGAAAGTTATTTAATAAATTATACTTTCTCTGCCCCATTAGCATTTTTCTTTTTACATATTAAGTTTCCAGACAGCTCTGTTTCTGGAGTATTTTATTCTGTGCCACTCACACTTTTTTTTTCTTGTACCAATGTCATGCTCATTTGATCGAAACAGTTCCCTTGAACTATTTTTGAAAATTTCTTGGCTGTTTTTGGACACTCTTCTACATGAAATTTAAATTAATATCTATATGTATATATAGATATACATTCTGACCAGAAAAAGTCCAGCCATTGTTAATACAATGAGAACCGTTTGCACAACACTGATGTGACCTGGCAGCTGAGGAGAGTGGACTGGAATGCGCAGGTGTGAACAATGGTGACTTCACTGTCCTGGTCAGTGGGGGGTGGTGGACACCATTCAGTGAGCATGTGTACTGTGTGGCCGTCACATTTAAAATGAATGAGTGAGTAGAGCAACAAATCTGTATCAAATTTTGCATTAAGCTTGAACATTCTTCCTTGGAAACTATTTGGATGATTCAGAAGTCTGCAGCTGTGGGCAATTGGTGATTGGCAGCTTCATCACAACAATGTGCCCACTCATGCATCACATCTCATTCACAGTTTTTTGGTGAAAACATCAAATATCACAGGTGACTCAACCTCCCTACAGCCCAGACTTGGTGCCCTGTGATTTCTGGCTTTTCCCAAAATTAAAATCATCTTTGAAAAGGAAGAGATTTCAGACCATTGATGAGATTCAAGGAAATATGACACAGCAGCTGATGACAATTGGGAGAACTGTGTGAGGTCCCAAGGTGCCTACTTTGAAGGGGACTGAGGCCTCATTGTCTTATGTACAATGTTTCTTGTATCTTCTTCAATAAATGCCTCTATTTTTCATATTATGTGGCTGGATACCTTCTGACAGACCATGTGTGTATGTGTGTGCGTGTGTGTGTGCATGTGTGTATGTGTGTGTGTGTGTGTATTTTTTTTCTTTTCTGAATTTTTAGTTGAAATTTTTGTTGGGTCGTCTTCTTTTTTATTGAGTTGTAAGAATTATTTTTATATTTGAATGCAATTTGTTTAATCAATATATCTATTATAAATTGTGGCTTCCAATTTCATCTTCTTAATGGTGTTTTCTTTGAAAAGCAGTTTTTAAAAATTATAATTAAATCCAATTTATCAATTTTTCTTTTATGTTGAATAATTTTTGCATCTTGACTAGTAATTTCGTCTGTCTACCACAAGATTAAGACTTTCTCCTACTTATTTTCTAGAAGTTTTATAGTTTCAGTTCATATTTTAGGCTATGATCCTTTTTGAAATTTTTTAGTAGGTGAGGTGCATTTTGAGGTAACACGTCTGTGTCTGAAAAGTCGCTGGGTGTGCCAGTCATTCCCTCGGAACCCAGGCCCACCTGGCTTTGGTGGCACATCTGTGTCCTGACCCTACGTCTGGCACGGATGTCTAGAGATGCATTCCTGCCCAGGCCCTGTTCTATTACCGATTTCCTGGGGTGCTTGCTCATCTCCAGATAGTTCCCACTCCTTGATTCCTTTGCCCCTGCTCTGTCAACTTGCCTCTCAGCAGACCACACTGGTGCACGTCACATGTTGTTGCTGCTGTTTGCAATACTGCACCAGCACCATTATCCTCTGCCCCTTCTCCAGCTGTGCTGGTGTCCTTCAAGCACTTCCACACAGCCCTTCCCCCTAAAGCCTTCTGGGCCTCCGACAGAGGTCTGCTTCTGAGTCTGGCATCTCTCATTGGCATTGATATGATCGCTGCCACTCCATGGAGGCAGGGGTTAGTTGGGGTCCACCCTGCCTGGTCTCAGGAAGCTGTAACCCCCCATGGCTAAGGCTGAGTGAGAGACCTCCAGACCAGGAGCCACTAAGGAGACAAGCTTATCTCCCTGGCAGGAGCACTGCTTCTGCTCCTTGCCTGGCCTCCAATGCTTGACCAGTTAGCCAATGACAGGTAAGATTCCCCAAGGGGGAATCATCTAAGACAGGCATGATCACGTGGAGGCCCCAGGGAAGGACTTGGGGGGCTGTGGAAAAAAGGGGACACCGGTCCCTGCCCCCTTGGCTTTGACAAAGCCTGAGTCTTGTTCTGGCTGTAAGAAATCCAAGTCTCCCAGCTGCCTTTGTCTCCTCTGCCTGACTCAGGCCTGTGGAAATAACAGGGGCGGTGTAATCCAGACCAGAGTCAGCAGACCCCAGGGTAATTAGACCTGGGGCATAGGATATACAAGATCCTGTGAGATCTGCTTGCTGGAGGATGCTCTTGAATACGAAGGCACAGGCAGGAAACAAAACTAGCGCTGTAGCTTTTTAAGTGATAAAACCCCAAACTCAGCGTGAGCTCTGTCAACTCTTTGAAAGATACTTACTCATTTGATCTTCCCTGCCAGATTATAGTCCACAAACTGTGTCCGTACCCCTACCCAATACTTCCTTATAAAAAGCCTACTCAAGTGGTGACTCAGGGCGCTCTCCACTAGAGAGAGTGGCCATGCCGTCCCTATTCCTCCACAGGACTCAGCAGTCCATGTGTATTTCTCTTGTACCATGAGCATCTGCAGCATTCGAGGTCACCGTTACCCAGTGGCTGCCTCAGGGGTTGTATCTTACCCATTTCTTTATGTCCTTTGATCTGCCCTGTGATGGCTGATTTTATGTGTCAGCCTGACTGAATCACAGGATGGCCAGATTTGTGGCTAACCAATATTTCAGGGAGTGTCCCTGAGGGTGTTCCTGGATGAGATTAGTATTTGGTACATTGAGTAACATATTGTCACTCAAAGGGGATGGATGTCATCCAATCCCTTGAGGACCTGAATAGAATTAAAAGGTGAAACAAGGAGAAACACTCTCTCTGTTTGACTGGTTGCGACTGGGGCCTACTCCAGGGGCGCTCCCGTTTCAACAGGGAGAATGTGTGCACACACACACACACACACACACATGCACACTCACATCCACGTGTTGCCCTAGGAACAATGTCTACCATTTCTATTGCTTCCCTTCCTCTCTGCTGTCCAATAAAGTAGAAAAACAAACATGTTTTAGGAAAACTATGAATTTTCAAATCAATATAAATTTTCTAGAGATTTTTCAAGTCGCACATTGTTTCTGCAGAGTCTTACTGCGATGCGTATCGATGACATAATGGCGTGACTTAATTCATAAATTCAAAAGCAAAAGCGGCGGCACAGACTGCGCTTGCGGACTGAAGGGAACATGCAGCCGTCCGCAGGCTGATTTGGTGTGAGCACAATTTATTTCCTTTCCAACGGTAGTTTTAGGAGCTGGGGTTGAGACTGTCCGGTCAATTCAGAAATAAGGGAAGCTCAGACTTGCTCACTGTGACCGGGGCAAGACAGCTTCCAAGTCTCTGTTCCCGAGGGGCAGTGCATCGTAGGACATTCATTATCCCACAGCTGGCTGGCAGAGGTTATAAAAAATACATTTTGTGAAAAAGTTATTTGCTCTTTTCATAGGAAAAGAACATACTTCCACCCTTACAGCCCCCCCCCCAAAAAAAAACAAGGCAGCCTTTTCATTCCTGACTCTTTATTTTGGTTTATTTGTATTTGCTTTTATTTGTTGGCTTGTTTACATTTTGAATAGCTATCAAATCCACCTGGGTCTAAAGCTCTAGAATATACATAAAATGAAATAATTCTCTTCAGTCTCAGTCCTCCATCCACCCGGTTGCCCGATCCACCAAAGACGAACCAGGCCTGCATTATTGCTGCTTTCTCTGTGTCCTTCCGCAGGTTTTCTGTGCACCTAACACAAGTGAACATGGATTTATAGTCCAGCTCCCACATCTCTTAAAGAAAAAAGGGCTAGACTTGGGGGGATGACTAGACCCTGTTAGCTCAGAACTTGCTTGTTTTAGCACTGAAAAGTCCTGTGACTTGGGAAACTATTTACCCCTGAGCGATCCAGGGTGGTTGGCCACTCCAGCACTTCCGTACACTGTCCAGAACCAACCTATTTTGGGAATGTTTTTATATCAGTATCAAAATTTTCTTATTCTTCTTCTTTATGGCTGTGTAATCTTGTGGATGCACCCCTATGTAGTTCCATATTGATGAATCTTTGAGGGTTTGGGAGTTTTTAAATAATCTTTTGTATTTCCAAATCAAAAGTATTTATCTTTACCTTGACAGAAGTTTCCATTTCTAAGTGCCTCAGAATTTTAAAAAGTTTCTTCTAAGCCATCATTAACATTTAATAAATACATGATCTTACTGCATATTAATATTTGGAAAATGGCCAGTTAGTTCTTCTGATGTTAACCTGGGCATGCAAATCCAAAGACTAGTAGAGTTACTTCGTTAGCTTTATTTTCAATTTTAATTCTCAAATAACGTGAATTTCTCTGTGGCTAAATGATCTAAAACTTATTTTTCTGTTATAAATTAAAAAGTAATTTGGCTCATTTAGCTGAGTGGATGCAGTTACCATCCGTTAGCGCTATGACCCTATTTTCACTTGATGTCATTTTTATCCAGAGCTAGAAAAGGGCCAGCCGTTTGAAATTAAGCTACTCTCACTCCTTACATAATTGCTGAAGCAATATAACACATTATTATCAGAGAAGCTCTCATACTAAGTGGACTGTAATGCATTTGTGCATTATCTATGGAAGAGGGCAGAGTGATCACCAGGGAAGTGAGCTGAACACCTCCATTTATTCTGACTAAATTGATGGCATTGCTATGGCTTATTTCAATCTTTTTTTTTTTGTACTGGAATTTTAAAGTGCAAGGTCACAAAACAACCAGATACATAGCCTGGTGGCTGTCACAGGCCGGGATCTGTTCATGGTTAGAAGGATCTGGGTAAGTAAGCTTTAAAAAGTATTTATGTGTATGAAACGTTCTTCTATTGCTTCAACATCTGTAAAAATCATTACACAACCACCCAGCTATATCATCAGCAGTCTGGACCTCCATGAACACAGCAAAAGCAGTAACCCAAATCTGGGGACACACTGACGTCTGCCAAGGAGCCTCGGTTAGCCCCCAGTGCACGGTCCCAGGCTGCAAAATGTCAGCTGCAAAATTATTCTTCCAGGAAGCATTCCAAGAAAGTGTTGAATGAAAATATATTAACTGTGTTTGTATGCATCCCCATGGCTAAATGCTGCTACACTTTACTTTAACTACCTTTTCAATGTCACAGCCTCTTGGAGACCAAGTATTTAATTCTTTGCCTTATTCATCCTTGCATCCCCAGTGACTAGACACAGGCCTGGCCGGTGAAGTATATTTGAATAATATAACATGCTTTACAAAGTACTTTTAGATAAACTGTCTTTACCCTTAAGCAGCCTTAAGTGTAAATAGGTTTGTGTGTTATTAGGCAATCATCATTTTCCAGATGAGGCAACGGAACATCAGGGAAGTCATCCGTCCAAGGTCACACAGTAAGAGGGGGAACTGAGACGTGATCGGCCCAGCTCCAGCCTTCCCACAGCTTCTCAGTGGGAACACTGTGTACCGGGCGCTGAGGGGACGGGGAGGCTCAAGCATGGGGCGGGGTGATTCCTCTTTTCACACTGGTGAGCAATAAATCATGAGAACTTATCCCTTGTGGTATGCCTAACAGTAATCTCAGAGACGCTTTTTATTCCTCTTATTCCTTTACTCTTCATAGCAGTTGCCAAATCCAGTTAATTCTCCTTTTGAAACACCTTTGGCACTTAGAGCCCTCTTACCATGACCGCAGACACATCCTGATTCAGGCCTTCATCCTCTTTCCTTAGGATGAGTTTAAGAGTCTCCCTACCCATCCCTCGGCCTCTAGGGTCTCACCCACCCTCTCATGATGCTGGGTCATAGGATCACAGGTGAATAAAAAAATTTTCTGACCCTATACAATGTTTCACTGTCTAGCAGGAAAGACAAACACATAGATTATTTTAACCCAGTGAGGTGAGTATAATGACAGAACTGCATATAAGGTGTCGTCAGAGTGCAGAGGGTCTCTTAAAGTTGGTACCAGGGTTTTCTTCCCAAAGTGCACATTTGATTTTAAAGCCCCGATGTGGTTACTTCTGGCAGGGGTGGCAAACCCAAGGGTCTACGGAAGTCCGGCAGGGACAAGTATCTGGGAAGCGGGCAGGTAGCGCAGCGGGCAGTGGTGGGGAGTTTGGGAATGGCGGTGACGGAGAGGACATGCCTGGAGGGTCCGTCACGGCCACTCTCCAGCCGTCGGTGGGCCAGTCCGGCCCAGTCTGGCCCGATCGTTTGTTTTCCCCAAGAGAAGCTGGAAGTCTAGAATTTTATGTTAAGTCGCCTAATTTTTAATTATTTTTTTTTACAAAACAAAACAAAAACTGCCTAACACACACACACACACGCACACACACGCATGTGTACACACAGTAATACTGTGAGAGCCAACTAAAACGCATCTGCGGGCCTCTGGTTAATAACCTTTGACCTATAAAAGAGTCAAAACTTTTTAGGAAGACATCCAAGACTTTGCATAATCTAGATCCAATCTACACTGCCTTTAAGCTTCTAGGTCGGCCACACCAAGCATGCTTGTGATTTCTGGAACACACCTTCCACTCTCATGCCAAATGTCTTTGAACTCTGTCTATAGTGCCCTTTGGCCTTCTTCCATTAAGCTGGTGAAATTCCGCTCCCCTTTCTGGGCCAAACTTAGGCGCAAACCACGATGTAAGTGTTCCTTGCATACTCATGGCATCCCTAGCCTCTCTTTTCTTTTTTCTCTGGGAACATTTTATCCCCCTACCAGTAGCATACTTGTATGTTGTTCCAAATCCCTCCAGTCCCCTTTCCCCTGGCTGTCACCACACTGCTGTCTGTGTCAGCGTGTTACTTACGTACTTTTGCTGACAACATAAAAGTCCCTGATTTTCTTTCTTCCTATCCCAACTTCACTTTTATTTTACATATATGAATTGATGTCCATATAGAATTCCATTTTTCCCTATCCAAGTCCCTAGTATTTATTTCAATGCCACCAGTACCACCACTATGTCTTATTATGAATTTTCAGCAGCACTTACAGTTAGTATACCTAATTAAATTGTCATTTTCCTCATTTCTATGTTAGGGTTGGGTAAGAAAAGTTTGAAGAGTAATTTTTTTGTGTGTGGAATCTCATGTATATATGCTACATGACCTCAGATAAAAAAATTTACCCACTCTCTGATTTGGCTGAGCTATTACAACCAAGATTTGGCCAGATGCAGTACCTTGTTTTGAATGTTACAGTGTTAGACCTTCTTTCCCAGCGCAGGCTACTTCTGTGCTGCTTCCTTCCACGCTCTGTACGGTGCCTTAAGAATATGGCATTACTTTTATTTTTAATCATAAAACTGAGATATTAAACTATGATTGATATAAGGATTCAAATAATATATAATTCAATTGAGTAAAAGTAAAAATTGACTTCTTTTCTTGAAACCAAATTGATAAAAAGTCCAATGTCTCCTGCTCAAAAAACAAACTGCTAGATTCCACATAATAGAGCTGTTCATTACTGGGCATCAATTTTGAAATATTCCTCTTTCCCCCCAGATCCAACTTGTGACCAAATCTTGAAGACTGAACCTGCAACACTCTCTGATGCCACCTCCTTGGACCCCAACACTACTTCTCACTGAACTTTTGCAATAGTTTTCTGAAAAATTTTCCTATTTTCACTTTTGTTCCCCTGCAATTGACTCTCCACACAGAAGGCAAGCAGGATCTTTTAAAAATACAAATTAGATCCTGTCAATCCACAGCTTAAAATTCTCCATTTGCCCCTAGCTCTTTGTGCAGCCTAAGTGCCCATCAGTAAATGAGTGGTTCAAAAAACTATGGTACATTTACACCGTGGAATACCATGCCCCAGACAAAAAGAGCTCCTACCCTTAGAGACAGCATGGACGGGACTGGAGAGCATTGTGCTAAGTGAAATAAGCCAGGTGGTAAAAGATAAACACCATATAATCTGACCTGTAAGTGGAACCTAATTGACAAAACAAGTAAGCAAGCAAAATATAAACAGAGACATTGAAATAAAGAACAAACTGACAGCGACCAGAGGGGGAAGGGGTTGGGGGTAAGGGAGGAAAGCAGGAAAAGGGTCATCAAGGAACATGTACAAAAGGCTCATGGACAAAGCCAAAGGGGGGTAGGATTGAGGGTGGGAGGAGGGGGGTGGGTGGGTGGGGAAAAGTGGTGGCAGGAAAATGGAGACAACTGTACTTGAACAACAATAAAAAAAAAGATAAAAAGAAAAATCCAAACCTGTTTTCATGGCCGTGGTTGTAACAGAATAATGCCTCCCTTGCAAAGATGTCCAAGTGGACCTGTGTGTGTGGTGGGTGAATGGCAAAGGGAAACTGAGGTTGCAGATGGAATTAAGGTTGGGAAACATTTGACCTTAAGATGGGGGTGAGGGGATTAGCCTGGATCATCCAGATGTGCCCAATGTCCTTGCAAACATCCTCATAAGTAGAAAAGGGAACACGAGCGAGGGCGTCAGAGTGATGAGATGTGAGGACAACTCAAGTGACCAACCATTGCTGACTTTGAAGCTGGAAGGGGGTCACAAACCAAAGAAAGGGGCAGCCAAGGCCATCTCTGGGAAGGAACCCAGCCCTGCCAGCGCTTTGGTTTTAGCTCCGTGAGACCATTTTGGACCTTTGACATTCGACTGTAAGATAATAACTTACGCTGTTTTAAACCACTGAGTTTGTGGCAATTTGTTCCCAAGATGAGAGCAAACTATACACGGGTATACAGGCATGATTCACTTCTGCCTCCCTCTAGTCCATCTTGGGCCCCTCTCCCAACGACCATGCTCCAGTCGCCTGGCCTTGTTTGCGGCCAGCCTCAGGGCCTTCCCCTCCCTTCCCCTTGCTGTACCTGATGCCTTAGCTTAGGCTCTTGAGGAGCAAACCCTGAGATAAGTTCTTAAGTTCAAGTCATTTATTTGAGAGGGCGTCTTAGGAAACACAGGGAGGATACTAGGGGGCAGAGACAAAGACGGGCAATTGGCAAATAAGGGCGAGTGGATGAGCAGGCTACTGCTGGATGGGTGGGGCCTACTCCCACTGGGGAACCCTGGGAAAACAGCTTTACTGAGAACGCCAACCTTTTTTTGGCACCAGGGACCCATTTTGTGGAAGACAATTTTTCCATGGACTGGGGTTGGGGGGATGGTTTTGGGATGATTCAGTTGCATTACATTCAAGCTCATCTCCTGTTGCACTGCTCAGTTCCCAACAGGCCCAGACTGGAACCAGTCTGTGACCCAGAGGTTGGGGACCCCTGGCTTAGAACATACACGTCAGAATTACCCACCCAGAGATGAGGAGCCTGGGGTGTGTGCACATCAACTCCCGTCCGATATTACTTGAGTCCTGTACTCTGGGGGTTGTGCGACGGGGGTGTTAATTCCTGAGCACTTTTGTCTGCTGCACCGGAGGACGTAATGGGCTCTATCCAAGAAAGTTCTCAGAAGAAGAGGTACCGGTGCTGGGAGCTGGAAGTCAGGACCCTGGTTCTGCAACTCAGTGTAAAGTGACAGGGACAACAGGGCTCTGATGCATCTGCCCCATATGGCTGGTGTCCTTCATCCTTAGGCTTTGACTTCAAGGTATCTTCCCCAGAGAAGTCTTTGTCTTCCCAAAAGTAGGGCCTCATGCGCCCTTTAACATATTGCTTCATTCTTATCATTCACAACATGCTAGCTCTTCCATATATTAACTGCATGAGCAGATGGCAATAATTTTGAGCCACAGTTTCTTCCTATGCCAAACCAGATACCAATGGTTACAGCACCTTTGTGGGTAGTAAGGAGGTAGCATTTATAAAGTGCTTAGAGCACAGACATGCACATAATGAAGGCCCAATTGATGTTAGCCAGGCGTGACAGAAGGTGTTTACATTTCTCTAAAACGATGTTCATTTTGTTGCTATCATCAACAAGACAAGTAACAACAAGTGTTGGAGAGGTTGTGGGAAAAAATAAACCGTCATTCACTGCTGGTCTAAATGCAAACTGGCGCAGCCACTGTACAAAAATGGTATGGAGGGTCCTCAAAAAATTAAGAGTAGAGTCATTGTATGGCTCAGCAACCCCTCTTCTGGTTTCCTGCTTTTGAGGGTATCTACCCTCAAAATTTGAAAACATTTATTTACAAAGATATATGCACCCCTATGTTCATGGCAGCATTTTTTGCTGTGGCCAAGACATGGAGACAACCAAAGTGCCCTCCCAGAGGTGGTTAGATAAGGAAGATGTGCTACATGTATACAACAGAATGCTGCTCAGCCATAAGAAAAGATAAAACACTGCTGTTTGTGACTGCAGAAATAGATTTTGAGACTATCATGCAAAGTGAAATAAATCAGACAGGAAAAAGTTAAGAGCCATATGATTTCTCTCATATGTAGGATATAACATTGAAAGCAACAAATGAACAAACAAGACAAACAACAACTCATAGACACAGGCAACAGTAGGATGGTGACCAGAAGGTAAGGGTGGGGTGGGGAGGTAGTAAAGGGTAAAGGGTGTCAGATATGTGGTGATGGAAGGAGATTCGACTTTGGCTATGGGCACACAGTGCAATATACAGATCATGTATCACAGAAATGTGCACTTGAAACTATACGATCCTATTAACCAATGTCACTCCAATAAATTTAATGAAAAAAATCACACTGCTAAAAAAAGTGCTTATTTTACAATTACTAAATGTCAAAGGAAATGTTTTCTGGAGTTTGCCCTTCATTTACATATGCATAAATTATGCATTGTTAATAACTGCAAATGTCTGTAGTCCAGCTGTAGATTCTTGAGAGGAAATGTAACTGCAAAGTTCTGTAGGCTTTTAAGGGATTCAAAGAGAAGTGGGGCTGTTCTCCCTCAGCCGTCATGATAACTTCAGTCAACATTTGGTGATTATACTTGAATCAACCACGTGATTTCATTGAGAATAGAAGCCGCTTGAAGCTTCCAAAGTGGTATTCTTGTTGACAAGAAAGTTCCTTCTGCTGCCCCCTAAAGGCCAGATTATATAATTTCCCATGGGCAGTCTTTGACCTATATTTTCTTTTAATTTTTAGGTATGTCAACACAATTCATTTTGGACTACACCAAGCAACACGGCAAAAATTAAATAATTACTATTAGATTGGCTGGATTCTATTTATCTCTGGCACAAATTCTCTAAAGTACATCACTGTTTATTATCCAGTAAAAGAAACTTTCCTAGACCCCTGAATTCATACCATTTAACATACAATTAACTAACAGTGTTGAGAAATATCACATGCATTTAGATTCAAAATCAGGTTAAAAACCCTTAGTAAAAGTTACACTTGCAAAATGTACAATACAAAATTGAGAATGAATTGTGGTGTTTCCTCAACAACAACAACAAAAAGACTTTTTTTTCACTTGCTATAAAAACTTAAGCTTTCATGTTTCTAGTTACTGCATCTGGGGGGAAATAACTGCTGGCTATTTCGTCACATTTCCTATTGAGTTCAAACATGATTTCACCTAATTTTTTTAAGCAAACCCCCCCCCCACTAATTACCGTAACTAACAGCAAAACTAAGGAACAAAGCAATGCCAAGTTGTTCTAAGGAATAGCTTTCATAGCAGAAGATTTCAATTACCATAATTTTTGTACAAATATAAGATCTCTTCTGGAAAACAGTTCGTTAGTTTTCCAGAAGAAGATGCATTTTTTAAAAACATCAACTACTGGGGATTCACCACAAATGAAGCCATCACTCATTTGATGGTGCTTACTTCTTATTTAGGTTGGCTAAGTTTTCCTTGGCATAGATTTTACTGAAACACCCCCCAGCCCATCTTCCAGGAGGTAAGGAAGTTTCTAGATGCCTCTTACTCTGAGTTTGGACTGTTACACACGGGACAGTTGCCTTTGTATTTGCTATAAGGGCCTATAATTTTATTTGTCTGAAAGCATTAGATGATGTTTTTCGATTACATTGAACTATTATCCTTCTTTGATCTGTGGTGTGATTAATGGTATCATGGGCCCATTTATTTGCTGTTCGGTGTTAGCTCTACAAAATACACTGCTGCTCCATGTTTCTTCTGTCATTTTTTCCAATGGACCATGAGACTTACTGAAGACATGGAAATGCAAAACCTCATACAGGAAGCCAATAACAGCGCAGAAAACACTCCTGGCTGGAGCACAGCCCACCCATTTGTAAAAGCTGGAAATGGCCTTAGCTACTGTGTCTATTCTGCTAAACCTGTGAAAAGGTGGGTTGTCATAAAACTCAGAATTGATAGTTATTAAAAGGGTTTTTGATATTAAAAATGGAAAGAATTGGCCAGTATTACTTATAAGACATTAATGCCATAGTGATAATCTACTTAAGACAGTACTAGAATCTGGAAATTTGCAAGGGAGAACTTCATCAAAGCTTTTTTTATTTGAATAGAGGGACAGCTGTCACAAATAATGCAATTAGATTTAAAACGTGCGCCCTCTTGCTGCTGTAACAAAACACCAGACTCACTGGCTTCAAAGAACATCAGTTTATTCTTACCATTCTGTAGGTTAGAAGTCTGGCATGGATCTTTCTGGCTAAAGTCAAGGTGTCCACAGATGACACTATTTTCCAGAGGTTCTAGAGGAGAATCCATTTTCTCGCCTTTTCCAGCTTCTACCCACATCCCTTGACTCATTGTCTCCTTGCCCCACCCTACAATCCAGCAACATCGGTTCTCTCTGCCCATCCTTCCATAGTCACGCCTCCCTCTGGCCACTGCCAGGAAAGTGTCTCTGCCTTTAAGGACCCCTGCAATTAGAACTGCCCCACCCAGCATGGACAATCTTGCATCTTAATTTCCTTAGCGTAATTCCATCTGCAAAGCCCTTTTTGCCAGGTAAGGTGACACACTCCCAAGGATTAAGACATGGCCATCTTTAGGGGCCATTATTCTGCCAGTCACAGGGACTGTTTTCAACAGTAAGAAAAGCTGGCACACAAGTGCAGTCCCCGTGATCGCTCGCAGGAAGTCGCCCGCTGTTTCTGTAGACGTTTCCCAAACCCACAACTCCAAACTTTCTTTCTGCTGAAACACGGAGGAACAGAACTGCACATTAAATTACTTCAGTTCCCACTGAGGAATTTGAGATTAAAGTAACTGTGATCGGGGAGTGTGTGTGTGTGTGTGTATGTGTGTGTGTTGTCTGTTTGTGTTTTCTGAGAAGCTATTTTAATTTTTTTGGCCAAGTATCTTTCCCTATAATTGCACTCTTCATTGGATGGGTCTGATTTGAATTGTCATAGACTGGATGGTGGCATTTGATCTGCTTTCCTGATTCTAAATTCCCCGCAGTGATTACCGCCACATCCCACTCATCTTCAGCATGGAAGACCTCAGGCTGGGCAGATACAAATGCATTCTGCAAACTTTAAGAAATGGTGTGAAATTTAGTAAGAAAAGACAGATGACCATTTTCAGGAATGATGGCTGATTGAACACTTTATATGCAACCATTAGGCTAAGTCAGTTTCCATAGGTCCGTAGGGACTTGGGGATTCATTCTCAACATGCCTTCCATTCCTTCCCTCCCCACACAGAGAGGGCTGCCATGAGAAAACCCTACAGAAAGAGAAAACTCGCCACTTCCTAAGATCAGACAGGCTGAGCTCCAAGCTGTGTCAAATCATGCCCCTCACCTTGGCTGTCACAAGGCTCATCCTTTGCCCAGGATCTTGTTTTTAATCAATCCCTACAACAAAATTATAAGTAGGCATCTTTCTTCTTGTTTTAGAAATGAGGTGTCTAATGTTCAGAGTAGCTGAGTAAGATATTTGAAACCTGGTAGCTAAAAAGCATTAAAGTTTATTGGCTTTTAAGAAAAATATTATAAAGAATGACAAAAGGCAAGAAAAGAAATCCCAGTCTAAAGATACATTCCAGAGCCATCAAAAGGACCAACCTCAGATATGACACAGATATTGTCATTTAGACAAGGAATTTAAAGTAACTGATCAATATGCTAAGGATTCTAGTAGAAAAAATAGTCGATGTGGAAGAATGGATGGGTAATATAAGCAGAGAAATGTTCACTCTAAGAAAGAATCAAAGGGAAATGCTAAAAGGCAAGAACTCAGTTACAGAAATAAAGAACGTCTTTGATGGACTGACTCATCAGTACACTTGCCACAGCCACAGGGGGAAAACATCAGTGACTATGAAGATAGAGCAATAAAAACTTCCCAAGGAGAAGTGCAAGGAAAAAATGAAAAAACAGAACAAAACAAAAATGTAGGAAAATAGAACATTCAAGAACAGTGGCATAATTTCTAAAAGCAGAACATACACTTAATTGGAATGGCAGAAGGGGGAGAAAAACAGAATGGAGGTGAAGAAATATTTGAAGTAACAATGGCTAACAACTTCCCGCAAATTAGTAACATGTGCCAAACCACAGACCCCAGAAACTCAGAAAATGCATGCAGGACAAATATAACTGAAAGCAAGAAGTAAATGAGCAAAAATGTTAAAGTGTTGAAAGAAAAAAAACCACTGACTTAGATTCTATATCTGGAAGAATTATCCTTCAAAAATAAAGAAGAAAAGACTTTCTCAGACAAACAAAAAACAGGAAATTTGTCACCAGCAGACCTTCCCTGCCAAGAAATGTTGAAAGAAGTAATTCAGGCAAGACGAAAATGATACAGATCAGAGACTGAATCTATGTAAACAAAGAAAGAGCATCAGAGAAGCAATAAATGAAGATAAAAGGGAATCTCAATTTCTTATTTTTAATGGATCTGAATTTTAAGATGTTTATTTGTTTAATGCAATAATAATAACAATGAATTGGGCGGCTAAAGCAATGGAGAGGTGACATGAATCATAACAATATCGCAATGGACAGGAAAGATGTATTAGAATCACACATCTGTTAGAGTGGTTAAATATCCAAATTACCAACAATACCAATTGTGGGTGAAGATATCTGCAACAAGAATCTTCACTCATTGATAGAAATGCAAACCGATAAAGCCGTTTGGAAGACAGTTGGCAGTTTCTTACAAATATAGTCTCACTGTACGATCTAGCGATTCTTAGGTATTTACCCAATTGACCTGGAAATTCAAGTACAGTTGTGTGCTTCTGAATCACAGGGACACGTCCTGAGAAACGCCTCCTGTGGTGATCTCGTCATTGTGGGAACCTCACAGAGCGCACTCACACAACCCAGGGCGGTGCAGTCCACTCCACCCCTGGGCTGAGCGGTCTGGCCTCTTGCTCCCAGGCTACAAGCCCGTGCAGCACACTAACCTGTAGAACAACACAAGATGAAGTCAAACACAAGAGAAAGGATGCCGTCAAGACACGAGACAAACATGAGATCTATGAGGCTGCTGTTGGAGTAACACAGCACGCTGTTTTATGGCAAACGATGTTTTGTAAGTAGAAAGAGTTCAATCTAAAATAACGATAAAAAGTATAGTAAATACACAAACCAGTAAAGCAGTTGTTTGTTTTCATGATCGAGTATTATGCACTGTACATAAGTGTGCTTTTGTGTGGCCAGCAGCACAGCAGGTGTGTTTACACCAGCATCACCACAGACATGTGAGGAATGCATCCCACTGTGCTGCTATGGTGGCTACAATGTCAGCAAGTGATCAGCATTTTCCAGCTCCATTATAATCTTATGGGATCACCATTTTCTATGTTGATGTATAAACTACTATCCCAACACTTGGTGTCTTAAAACAAGAAATATGTATTATCTCACCCAGCTTCTGTGAGTCAGGGATTAGGGAGCTGCTCTGCTGAAGGGATGTGACTTTGGGTCTCTCCTGAGTTCGTGGTCAAGATATCAGCCGAGACTGCAGTCGCCTGCATGACATGGGCCTGGAGGACACACTCCCAAGGTGGGTCACTCACACCGCTCACGAGTTAACGCTGGTTGTCGGCAGGTGGCCACAGTTCCTCGCCACGTGGACCTCTCCAAGGGCTGTGCAAATATCCTCATAAGCATCCGGCTTTCCCCAGGTGACCCATGCTAGGTGGATGTTGCAATGTCTTGAATGACCTAGCCTTGGAAGTCACACACTGTCATTTCTACAACATCCATGAATGCTAGGAGGCACAGTTCATTGCAGGCCATTGTGCATCTCACTAGATATTACCCATGTCTAATGGCAACCAAGGTTTTCAATGCAAGGTACACACTATTTGGTAGTCAGTAAACATCTCCGTGATGGAATATCTAAGTATGACTTTTAAAGACTTAAATTTATTACTACAGTGCCTTCCAAGGCTTGCGATGCTCCTCTGAAGTCTAACCAAACTCCACACGTTCCTGCAATTTTCTCTTTCTCATTTTTGGTAACAGACCCATTCCTTAGTCATGCGACCTTGAAATTGTTACATGTGCTGGTGGTTAAGTCTTAAATTCATGCCTCCAACATTTATGAAGAGTAAAACGATTTTCCTCTTTCAGAAAGCATTATAAAAGCAGTTACAGATTGCCATGCTTAGGAAGCCACTTAAATGGCAGTGGTGATTCTGTTAGTGTTTTTTAACTTTGTTGAAATTAGTCTGTCTACACAACACTACAGTGCACACAGCCCTCACTTCAGTTGCGCGTCTGTGTTCGTCATCACATTTCAGTCTGTTGTTAGTCTTCACAACGATTAGAAGGAGGTTTCCTTTTATCAAAACCCTCCATTCATTTTCCTTTCAATAATGATCTTGTTAAGTATGGGCTTTCCAAGGCCATAACACTCTAGATACAATTGGTTTGCAAAGGACCTTCCCAACGTCTCACTAGAAGGACGTGGTAGCTTTAACAGGCTTTCGGCAGATGTGGTCCAGCTGCAGCCTTTGGGAGGAAAGAGCTGAGTGAGGAAGGGACAGTACCTCCCACTAGCAGAATCAGAAGTTAATTCAGTCATCTTCTTTATCTCGTTGTCAGCCTGACACCTTGTTTCCAAGCTGCCAGGTGGGCTACCTTTGTTTCCCAGATACTCCCACTGCTCCACGTCACTGGAACCTAACTTTTCAGTCTTTCTATGACTTACTGCTCTCCTGAGGTGTTTATTTGGCATCTTAAAGTCACCCAGACACAACAAAGCATTCAGAATGTCCTCCAGATGGGCCAGGCCTGTTTTCATTCACACCTAAATGATCATCACACTGTGTTTGGAAACTGTCTCTAAGAGCTTTGGCTCCAGGGCATACCAGGTACAACTTCCTAGGGAATTCAATGGAAAGCTATGATTGTAACATCTGAAGAAAGCCATCTTTCTTTGTTGGCCATAAACTGCACGCTGACATGGCACCAACATGGGAGAAACAAACCCTGATTGACATCATGGCAGGAAGCCAAGCCACAGGCCTTATAAGTACAGAGCAAGCCTTTTAACCACCAGGATGAGACTGTTCGTACTCAGTGTGCACGTCTGAAAGTTAGCACAGCCTTCCCGAGCCAACAGGGTCACGCTCGTAAAGACTTAGAGCCACATGAAATTGAACCAGCCATAGCCTGTGTAACAACACAGTATAAATGAACTAAACATTCTCTTCCAGAGGAAATCATCTAATCAATTCCATGTGCATGTATTTCAGTGGGATAGTTTAAGGATTCTAGAAAGAATTCTAGATAATAATGATGAGTTTTCCTTAGAGAAATATAACTGAAGTTATTACTAGTTATAATTAGTACTACTAAATAAGCAATAATTTTTATTTCAAAGCTTGGATACCATTTTATAAGGAAAAAGAAAGAGAAATAATAGCCCAGTGCCAAACAAGCCAATTATTAGCAAATATACCAATGGGAAGTATTTCGAGTCTATGAAAAGCACTTGGCTATTGTAAATAGTGCTGTTATGAACATAGGCGTGTGTAAGTTCTTTTGAATTGGTGTTTCAGGATTCTTAGGGTATAATACCAGTAGCAGAACAGCTGGGTCAAAAGGCAGTTCCATTTTTAGTTTTTTAAGGAAATTCCATACTGTTTTCCACAGTGGCTGCACCAGTCTGCATTCCCACCAACAGTGAATCAAAAACTGTGGTACATTTACACAATGGAACACTACGTAGCAGAAAGAAAGAAGGAACTCCTACCTTTTGCAACAGCATGGATGGAACTGGAGAATATTACACTAAGTGAAACAAGCCAGCCAGTGAAAGAAAAACACCATAAGATCTCACCTATAAGAGGAATCGAATGAACAAAATAAACTAAAAAACAAAGTAGAACCACAGGCACGGAAACGTGGAACGGACTGAAAGTGATCAGAGGTGATGCGGGAGGGGGATAAAGGTGGGAGGAAGGGGAAGGGACTAGACAAAGAACACGTATGAATGACCACGGACGTGGACAGCAGTGTGGGGGTGGGCTGTGGGAGCAGGGGTGGGATGAGCAGAGGAAGGCAAAGGGGGAAAAGGGGACAACTGTAACAGAAAAACAATACAAATCATTCAATATAAAATTAATAAATAAAAGAAATGAAAAAATGCCACCAAAATAAGTCTATGAAATTTAGATACTTTGGCCAAATATTGCTAAACTTTAATAAGAAACAAACTAGTGTGTAGTACATCATAATTCATTTTAACTGTGTTCTACAGAGAAGCAATGTTAGAACTTTTGTAAAATTAAGGCTGTTTAGCTGAATTTCACAGATTCTTTTAATAAAGTGAGGACATATAGGGAGATGATGTGTTTTTATAAACCGAGGACACTGGGCAAATGCAGTGCGGCCGTGTAAGTACAGCCGGCCCTTGGTGTCCTTAGAGGGTTGGCCCCAGGACTCCCCTTGGGTACCGAAATTTGAGGATGCTCAAGTCCCATATACACAATACTGTACTTGCACATAACCTGTATGCATCCTCTTGTATACCTTACATCATCTCTGTATAACTTGTAGTACCTAATACAATGCACAAGGGGGACCACACCAAAATCTGCAATTATCTTCTGGAGGGCAGGCCCCTTGTAGTAGTCCAGCCTTCTCCCACCAGGTGAGTGTTCTAGGAACCCATCCGTATCAGTGTACCTGCTGGTGTTCAGTGAATTTTTTTGGAGGAATCTTTCAATGCGTTCGCCCATTTCATGATAGGTGATTAATAAGCGCATCTGTCCACACGGAGCTCAGTCAGTGTTCAGCAGTTTATGACCAAAACACAGCATGACCCCCATCCCCACCTCCCTCCTCACCTGGCCTCGCCTGGGGAATTGTGTTTCCCTGGATGAGAAAAGTCCTTAAAGGGAAACATTTTGCTGATGTAGAAGAGGTGAAACAAAAAACAGCAGAAGCACTAACAGGCATCAGAATCAATGAGTTTGAAAACTGGTTTAAGCAGTGGAAAAAGACATCTCGATGGGTGTATTGCGTCAAATGGAGAGCACTTTGATACAGACTGAAGTTTAAACAGGTAAGAAGAAATACACAATGCTTTATAAATAAATAATTGTTATGCTGTATTGTTTATGGAACAATGACCAGAAAAAAATTGGTTCGTATTTAGTACAGACACAACCATTTTAGACCTAACTATATATAATACATGTCAGGAATAATGCAACATTTTTTCCCAGATATTTTCCATCCAAGTTTGGTTGAATCCACAGTTCTGGAACACGAGGATTCAAAGGGCCAACTGTAATAAAAAAATAAAAATTAAAAAATAAAAAACCCCACAGGAATTTAAAAAAAAGGATTGGCTTAGCCGTGTTAGGGTTTTCCCTGAGTAATTTGCAATCAAATAAAAATCTGTTCCACTGAAGTCTCAATCAAGCGAAAGCTCCAAGTGTAGCTGAGCTCAGTGCTGGTTAAGGGGAGGAGGGTGGGGGGAGACACTAGTCTGATTTCCTAAAAGACACAGGTTCCGGAATCGACTTTAGGACTTGCTGTGAGGCAGAGGACAGCATGTTTTACAGAAAGTGGTCCAGTGGCAAGACGGTTAGAAGCCGAATCCCGGTTTCAGCGTGTGTTGGCTTGTGACCTGGGACAGTCACGTCTTTTTGGAGTTGGATATTTATTCCACAGCACCGATTTGTTAGTGTATTTTATTGATTCAGTTTTCCATCACCACTTATCCCCCCATTCCCTCTTTCACCTGTTCCCTCCTCCCCTTCTATAGAGCTGGTTTTAAATGACCTCTTCTGTTCATCTCACTGGCTGGTGTGATCATGCACGTGGAGGTTCTTTGCAAACTCCGAAGTGCTGGAGATCTGCAAACTCCTCATTGTGTTCAAGTCTATGCCGTAGCAGCCTAAGCTCAGGAAGACTGGGCTCCCACTCATCTTCAGGGAATTTAATGAATATCTGACTATATTTTAAACTAAAAATCAACTTTGTGTGTGTAATTACTACTTCTTGAGTACTCGAATAGGCCGCTCCCTTTGCGGTCTTCTCTTCATTACAATCAATATGACCATCTCCTTGTGCGTTAAAAATACAAAGAAAATCTTCAGTCCAGCACCCATCCTCTCAGTTGTTGCAACTCATTTATGAGAAGAATGGTTGCGATGTGCTAAATTCTATGGGAGATGATCTGGTTCATCTTTACTCGGGAGCTCTCCACTGATAGAGACAAGAGCTGTGATTGCATAGAATTAATTAGCTGTAATACAAAGCAAATGAAAAATGCTTACATGAATGACCCACAGTTCTGTTGATGCCCCAAGGAAAGAATTTATGTCTAGAGGGAGGTTTGGATAAAGTTTTTATAGAGGTGAAATTTCATCAGCTAGATTTGGTTCAGTCACATACTCTAGACAAATGGGCATAAAGCATGGAGGCAAAGAGTAGCCTGATTTGACCGAAGACACGTTATTCCATGGGGGAGGGGAGGGGAGCTGTGGTTGGACAGACCTGGCTGGAAAGCTGAGAGAACATCAGGAAGGGTTTTAAAAATAAACGACAGGCAGGACAAAATGCCAATCAGGAAAGAAGAGAGACACTTCCTTTCCCCTTAGGAGGTTGTGTCTTACTATTTGTTCTTATAACAGAAGTAATACATGTCTGTATAGGGGGAAATCCTCACAAAATAACAAAAACAAGCAGAAGAGGAAAATCATCATTTAAATATCACAATGACTCGGCTGTGTTCTAATCCACCTTTTACAAAGTGAGAAATTCAGCTCAGATGGAATACATGTTGCCCAGGTTGACGGATGTGGACTGAATGAACTGTGTCCCCCATAAAACTCATGTCGAGGCGCTACCCCCAGTTGACAGCCTTGGGATGTCAAGCCTCTGGGAGATAATTCTGTCCGGACGAGGTCATGGGGATGGAGCCCTGCTCTGATGAGACTGGTGCCCTGACGAGAAGAAACAGTGGGGAGCTTGCTTTTCTCTCCCCTGGAACTCTTAGTAAGAAGGTGGCACATGGCCGTAGCACAAGAAAATAGACCTCTGCAAGCCAGGGAGAAGGTCTCATCAGAAACTGACCACATGGCACCCTGATCTTGAATGTCCAGCCACCAAAACTGTGAGAAAATAACGTATGTTGTGTAAGCCGTTCAGTCTGTTTTGTTATGGCAGCCTGAACTGAGTATTCACGCATCTGGCTGCTTGGTCTGGGTTAGAACTCAGGCTCGCATCACACTGTTAACCTCCACATTAAATAAAAATAATATAATCTACACCCCAAAGCTTAGGCAAATAATAATAATAATAACATCCAAATAATGTTCTAAGTACTTGTATTAATTCAAGAAATCCTTACTATAAGCTTAAGAAAATGGTTATAATTTCATGCACTAATAAAGTAATTTAAAATACCTTATAAAATAACATTGAAACTGCTAAATAAATAATAAAAAATGATTAATAACCATGTATACTGTTTTAAAAAAATTTTTTTTTGAAGCCCTGGCTGGCATAGCTCAGTGGATTGAGCGCAGGCTTTGAACCAAAGTGTTGCAGGTTCAATTCCCAGCCAGGGTACATGCCTGGGTTGCAGGCCACAGCCCCCAGCAATTGCACATTGATGTTTCTCTCTCTCTCTCTCTATCTCCCTCCCTTCCCTCTCTAAAAATAAATAAATAAGATCTTTAAAAAAATAAAAATAAATAAAAAATTGTTTTGAGAGAGAGAGGAAGGGAAAAAGAGAAGAAAAAAACATCAATTTGTTGTTCCACTTATGTATGCACTCATTGGTTGCTTCTTCTTGCACGTGCCCTGACTGGGGGCCAACCCTGCCACCCCATGCGACAGGACAAGGCTCCAAGCAAGTGAGCTACCCAGGCATGGCCGTGAATATTCTGTTTATAATGATAGATCAGATTCCATATGTACACATGACTCTAAGTAAAGTTTTTGTTGCTGTGTTTTTGTTCTGTCTACAATTAATTCCTAGACCAACAGTGTTCCTGGAACAAAATTTTTGTAATCTTATGCATCAGATACTTATTGTGAAAAATTACATGGGACACAAATATTCAGACTGGCTTTGAAAATGTTTATTTGTATAGAAGGGTAAACTTAAAGTCTTTTAGGAAAGTTCAGAGTAAGATACCTGCTGGTCTGGATATACTGAAGCACATGGCCATCACTAATGATCTGTCTAGAGCAGCAACAGGTGCACCAAAGGATTTTTTTTTTAAACCTGCAATACCTGACTATTTATTTAGTCAGGGGCATTGACTTCTTTTCCCTTAGACTGTCAAATAAAGTGACAAGAGCCAATAGAACAATAGCCATCCAGTGTGAATGAATCAAAATTATATCTATTTTTTGTCAGATTTTTACAAAAAAAAAAAAACAGTCTATCTGGAGCGCTAGGGTGTCTCCTCCTTTGGCAAAGATGGTGACAGGGGGAGGTTCTTACACTGAGTACAGGAAAAGCTAGCAAGACAATTGGGTGAAGAAAAAAGCCCTTCCTTCCACTTCCAGTACCAGATTGGGGGTGGGACCGTGAAAGTCAGGCACACACACCATAAAAGTCAGAATGGCGCAGTGGGTGGTGCTGACCAAAGAGACCTGTCAGTCTAACCTGGGAAAGGAAGGGATTGGTTATGAGGTGGACCCACTCAAAGCATGCAAAAGTTTGGGGAGTTGATTGGTGATTTTTGGAGAAAGCAGTCGGTCTGTCCCACACCCAGGCTAATATAATCCCAGACGAACAAAGAAGCTCTCCGGATGTCTCTTGCTCGAGACCTACACTCACATGGGACAAGGGCCTGTTCTTTGCACGGGCCACGTGGCCTCAGCAACCACGTAGCCCGTGGCCTCCCGGAGGGAGCCTCTTGCTCACTCTCACCCACCTGGTGATGTAGTCGCTTGTGCCTTCTCATGCCTTATTGAGCCCTGTGGCTCCGGCAGCTGCACGGCCCATGGCCATGCTGGCTCCACACACAGGGTTCAAAAGGGATCCTAAAGGGAACAGCAGCCAGGAATAAACTAAGCTGCAGGGATGGAGACTAAAACCACTTCGCCACCGCCTGCAGGCTCCAAAGGACTGAGCTTGAAAGTGGAGCAGGAACTCTGGACACTGGCTGTTGTCTTGGCCTTGCTGAGGATGGTTGGACTGCTGCCCTGGGAGAGACAGAGAGAAGGTGGGCTTTGAGACGGGAGTCCGCCATTCTCCCAGACTGCGCAGCACTGAATGCAACCTCTTTCCTTTCACAGCAGCACCAGCCTCTTGAGTTTGGCTTTTGTGGGAACAAGCAGCTGAACCTCTTTTTTTTGTTGGGTTACAGGATTGGCAGAAAATACATTTTTGGATGTACTGCAGAATGTTAGTAATTAGTTTATGTGTGTCATGAGATGAAAAAGGTTGAAATAGCTGGTCTACAAAATAAATTATCTTTGTTAAGATCCTGTCACAATAGAAAAGAACTTGGAAGGATCATAAAAGGACCAGAAAAGCATAATTAGTGGTAATAGAAGAAATGAAGATATAAAGAAATGAATGAACAGTTCTTATAAAATTATAATAGTTTTGATAATTAATCTTATGAAGGATCAGTTTTAACTGAATAATTGAAAGACATAATCAAATGTCTTCACTTCACCCTTCAAAATTTTCTCTCCTTGCTTACAAATCTTGTAAACACTTTTATTTTTCAATATTTTTCATACTCTACATTTTATTTCAGAAAAACAACATTTTGATTTTAGAGAAGAAAAATCTCACTCCAGGCTATTTCTCCAATCCTACAAAATTAGTTTTACAAAATTAAACAATAATAACTATAATAATTGTACAAAGTTCAAACCTGATCCATCTTTCAATAATGTGATACTAAATGCATTAACCAAATGGCATAAACACCTAGCGATCAATTCTGTATTCAATGGTATCAACCAATAAGGTGGATCTCTCATACCCATACAATATATTCAATGAATGAATGTATCCTCATATTATAGCAAGATCAGATTAACCATAAAATACAATTAATATGATGATATGAATTATATTTATAAAGATGTCTTCAAGTAATGGATACATAAGAACATCCAATTTCCCAACCAAAGTTTTAAAATAATTGAGATAAGACAAAAAGATCAGCAGATACAGACCAAATTAACCCCTTTGTTGAAGAAGTTCTTTAAGAAAACCTGGCTTACCTCTGCATGCGTGTTGGATTTCTCGTATGGAGCCCCAAGATTAGGTAAAGTTACAATCAGCATGAGACTGGGGGAGAAGTCCCTATGGGCAGTGGTGTGGCCCTTCCTAGAGGAGCAGGGCCAAGACCAACTCTCCACGGGCAGTGAGCTCCTAAGGAAAAAAGCAAATGAAGGATCTCGGTGACCCACACCCCCTCTTTCCATTCAAACTCACTCATCAATTATGTCTAAGAGGGTATAGGCTTAGGAGTGCTAAGTAACCTGAAGTTTCTCTACGTGGAAGCAAACACCAGAAGTTAAAAGGAAGTGTTTCCCTGCTCACAACACACACTGTAATAATTTCTGAAATGTAATCTCACCAGAGGATGACTGAATTAACATGTCAAAAAGGTCACCGGGTCCAGGTCCCCAGAACCTCCTGTGTCAGGCAAAGGGTAGTCATCCTATATAATGGAACTCCAAGAACAAATATGTCGTGACTCCAAAGGTATAATAAGAATTATTAGGCCACTTCCTACACACCAGGATGGCTTTCATAAAAACTACAGAATAAAACAAGTTTGGAGAGTATGTGGGGAAATTGGTCCCTTGTGCATTGCTAGTGGGAATGCAAAATGGTGCAGCTGCTGTGAAAAACAGCTTGGCCAGCATGATCTGTTCATTTATAATAACAAATATATATTTGGTTCTAGTCCCATTTCCTACAGGAAGTCATAAAACCCTTGGAATGTCCTAAATATTGCGAGCAAAACAAAAGATGTCTCTTGTTATGTTTATAAGGTGACCTTTGAACACCACCCAAGGCTGGGCTGGTTGCCAGTAGAACCAACCATATGATTAAAGGGTTGTAACTTCCAGTCCCACCTCTGACCTTCGTGGAGAAAAAAGCACCTGGAGGCTGAATCAATCATCAATGGCCAATGATTGTACTCATCATGACTGTGTAATGAAGCCTCCTTAAAAACCCAAAGGACAGAGTTCAGAGATTTGGGAAGAGGGGCACACCCAGAGAGGGCATGGAAGCTGTGTGCCCTGTCCCACACACGGTGCTCTATGCATTTCTCCCATCGGACTGTTCCTGAGGTATATCCTTTTATGGTAAACCAGCGGTCTAGTAGTCAAGTGCTCTGTGGTGCTAGCACCTGCGAGCCTTGGCATCCACCCCAGCAGGAAAGAGAGGCTAGCATGCAGAGACTCTGTCTCAATGAGTGGCCCAGGCCCTGGGCACTCATTACAAATATAGTGGGTACATTCTATTCAAATGCAAATTTGATGTATCTTAAATGTGATTATTAAGTGTATTTTATAAAAATTAAATTTAAGAAGCACTTCCAAGGGCTTGCTAATTCTTGCCCTGCTGTTACACAATGTACTTGCATTCCTCTGAGAGCTTTACAAAGGCGAATCCATTTACTACTTATCGCCGTCCTCCGAGGTGGCTCGGTCACTATTCCCATTTTACAGATGAGGAAACCAAGGAAAGGAAAGATCAGATAACTCCCCTGAAGTCATACAGTTAGCACGTGACAAAGTTGTGTTTAAACACTTGATTTTGGATGACTGAATGAGCTCATGCATCTCCTCAACCAGTTGACCAGACTCCTGGGTATGGGGGTGGGGAGTGGGGGATGGAAAAGTCTGATGAAAACTGTGGGTTTCGCTACTCTTCATATCGCCCCATTTCCCTTTCTTTCTTTGCTTGGTGCCTCTAGTCTTCAAAATACTTGACTACTCAGTTTGTACTATCCCCAGTTGGCATTCGAAAGGGTATTGTGCAAATATTTGGGGTCATACACGTGATTTGTGTCTTCTTGATCCGTGGGGTCCTGAGGGTGCCTGGGAGCACAGTTCTTAATGACCCTTCAGCCTCAACTCCTGAGCAGGTGTGTCCTCAGTGGGAACCACGAAGTCAGTTGCTAAAACAATTTCAAAAGATGTCACACAGGTTTCTGGCATTCTCTGCTCACTTGTAAAGAGTTTCCTAAAATAAGACTCTCCACCCAGAAGATAAAGGAGGGTCACAGTGCTCCTCTGGCAGTGAGGCCATCGGGCCTGCCAAGGAAGCTGAATAAACCTTTGGCTTCCTCTCCACCCCAGCTGCCCTTGTCTCCTCACGTTTCATCTGAATCACATTTCCTAACTGCCTCCACTCAGCCAGCTCCCAATCCACTCCTCGAAGAGCAGCCAGAAGAGTCTGTTTCTGAAACCAATTTGCCTGTGTCACTCCATTGGCTGACCTCCTTCAGCGACACCACATCACATACATCACCCTCACTGCTTTTCCCTCAATTTTAGGAGGTTGAAGAATCCATGGGAGATCAAGTTAAAGATGCAGGTACCTGGCTCACTCCAGGCTCCTGAAGTCAATCTCTGGGTGATGCTGATGCACATATTTTAGGAGAGATACTAACCTATGGAATCAAGTTCATTTTCCTTAATATGGTATGTAAGGTGACTCTATAAGAAGAATGGACATTCTTGAATCTTGGTAGTCCTGTGATGCAGACATCAGCTCGCAGTGTCCACATCGTTATGGATGAAATGAGACATTCACACGGACTACCGAGTCCAGTGGAGGAAAAGGGACAACATGGCTTTTCTCTTAAGGGGAGCAAAAGCCTTGGCCCTTGCCGTGATCGGCCTTTATTGGGTTTCTCAGCACATTGCATGATGGTCCTCATTTATTATGGATAGGTTCGCTTTCGGTAGTTATCTTTTACAGAAAACAAAGGAGCCAATGCTGCTAATCACATCACAGAAGAGGGATATTTGCAAACAAAAAGGCAAAAGTGGTTGAACTGGTTACACTCATCCTTGGAAGGTTTAGCATGGATTTTAGGAAGTTACTTTGCAGTAAATGTCCTCAATTCAGGGTCAGGGAGGTTTTTAGCAAGAACAAGACTCAAAGCGGCCTAGGCACATTGCAGGTCTGATTCCCCACAGGAGAACCTATCCGTGGGTGTGGGCCCTGTGCATCTCCGAGTGGGAGCTGGGCCCACGCCACACAGAATGGTCTCCTACAGTTCTGTGCATCTCCATACTATTTTCCACTTCCCTCTGTCTTTATTGAAGGCTGCTGTACACAGTAGGACAGGCTGTGCATTGGACAGCTCTCAGGGTCATCACTTACATGATAGTCTAAGTGATGGACGCCCTGCCGTGGTTAGTAATCTCTTTAATCCCTGGAATGCTCCTTCGCTCCCTCTCTACCTGGCTTGGCCAGTTATCTTATAAGTTATCTCCCAGTTATCTTATAAGACACAGCTCCAGCATCATTAATTTTCTGGACCCCAGGACTGTTTGAGTAGCTCTATTATCACATTTATTACGTGGTATTTCCATGTTCCTTTTCTACATCTGGATCTTCTAGCAGATATGAGCAATTTGAGGGCAGGGTCTTACTTATCCACTTACCCTTCCTATCGAGCATAATGCTAGACCCAAAGTGGACACTCCATAAAGGCTTACAGAAATTCATAAATAAAATTTGATGATTAGACTAGCATTCATTCATTCATTCATTCAAAAACACTGCATTCCTTGTGAAGCTGATCCCATATATTGACATAAAAATGTAGCAATGTCAAGGAAAAATTATATGTTTAAGGAGATTTCTGTATTTTAAAGGTGTTTTAGAAGTAACTAAGAAAGCTCAAATGGTTCAAAATAACGAACACATTTGTTAGGCTTCGCGGGAAGGGATTCTAAGGCAGGATGCGCTGGAGTCCACTCCGGCAGCCTCAGCGCACAGCTCAGCCTCCCGCTGCCTCCCACCCACCCATCCACAGCGACAGCTGACTCCCTCGAGGCTCTTAGACGACTGCGTCTTTTAAGTCGTGAAGACACAGGCTCCAGCACATGCTCCTATGTTCACTCCAACACCAGTCACTGGGAGAGGGGACGAGAAAACCTTGTAAGGGAACCTTGTAACAAATCCACCTTTTGAAAATGAAGATGTTCCCCAATTCTCCCAAATGCATTCTCATATTCAGTGGGAAGGGATGCACTGGATATTCAGGACAGGCCCGCAGCGTGCACAGCAAACGCAGAGAGGACCTGCTGTGCTTTGCAAGGCACTCAGCACGCCCAGGGCAGCACCTGCCCCAGGAGAGGCGCAGGCTGCCACACTGAGTAGGGCCTGCCTGTAAAATCAAGGAAATGTCAGGCATCTCAGCTGTGCCTCTCTTCCCATCTTATTTTTAATTTCGGGGAAATTAGTCGTTCGGCAAATCCACCTGCCAAACAATTCCAAGAAGCAGAGAGCTGTCAGCAAGCCCAAATCCCCGCCTTGCCTTGTTACTTCTGCCCAGGGAGGCAGCCTCCCGGGACAGCGAAGCGAGCTGGGCAGGAAGAGGGCCAGGCGATGGCTGCTCCCTTCCCAGCGAGGGTGAGAAGTTCCTGGAATCGGAACCGTGGTGCCGTGAGGACGATGTTTCCAGCAGGACGAGTGAGCCCATGCACCCACCATTCAGCCCCGAGAGGAACGCACGTGTCAGCTCCTGCTCCAGGCTTTGGGCCCTTGGCATTTCTCTGCCTCTCTTCAAGGATGATCGCAGAGGAGAAGATGAGTGTTTACATGACAAAGTATTGTCTTGCCCTGATATGTGTTGCAAATCAGCCACCTCTTTCTCTTGCTTCCATTTTCTGTCCTTGTGAACTCAACTGCACAGCCACCTGCCTGACCAAACCGAAAAGCTCATGCTAGTTTATTGTGTTGAGCACGCCATACTTTTCCGAGTTGTGCAGGTTCATTTTGACTTGTTGTTTGATTCAACAACAATCACTTTTCCATGGTTCCCATGCAATTCCTCCTTACTCAGAGTGAGAGAGGGTAAAAAGAGATGGAAAATCGTGTAATATTTCCCTATCTTACCTCTCCTTTGCTCTTGCTATTAGCACTCAGGAGTCTAAGTAGCAGACAGGAAAGGCACCTTAACATAAGTAGATAACTGGCATTCTAGTGAATTCCGTGTTCCAGACGCTGGTACAACTGGTTTTGTGTATATGCGTGTGCGTGTTGATTTTATATGTGTATGCATATACATTGAATGCTATGTGTCTCACAAACACGTTAAGTGATACATTTATATCACTCAATGCTCACAAACATATGATGTAAGCATTATTTTTCTATGTTAACATCCCTCATTTACCGATGAGGAAACCTAGGACCAGACAGTGCCTAGCCGGCCCATACCAGGCTGTGAAGTGAGGGAGGCAGGAAGCGGGTCCCAGGAGCCGGTCGCAGAGCTCGGACTCTCGGACTGCGCTGCGCCGAGGCACCGCGTAGCTGCCTCCCGCCACTCCCGCTGAGAGTGCCGGCTCTGCAGAGTTGGCAGCCGCCCTCCAAGGGCTTCCGCCCACACCTTCCCCGCCCGCCCATCCTCTCAGCCACCCAGCAGTTCTTACTGAGAACCTGCCCTGGGGAGGCCGTCTGCTAGGCCCTGGGCTCCCAGCGTGAAGGAGATGGACGGAGATCGTGCTCAGCCCTTAGGGACCCCCTAGTCTGCTGACAACTAACGATGATCTCCCTGGTAACAAGCCCTTCTTCCAACATTTCCCCTCAGCCTTCTCTTCTCCAAGAAAAACACTCTCAGTGCTTATCACATCTATAATCTGGCTAAGGATATTGGGTTAAAGTACAGAGTTCTGTGCCCCCAAAGGCATGCAAAGAATATGCAGAGCCCATGGAAAAATTAAACCTGTGATAAGATGAATAATAACTCTTCATCCCAAGAATCTCAAGCACGTATTTCTAAACATGCCTGGTTTCAGAATTCTCCCATACGTACTCATTTATCATCTTCACGAGGCAGCAATGTCGTGCGTTCATCATCACAGGAGTTTTTATTTCCTTTCAAATCTATTCCCTAAGGTAGAGCTGAGATACACAGTACAATGCAAATGACAGTGACACATCATCAGTCTGCAGCCTGTCATCCTATAACATTAGTGAACGTTATGTTCGTCTCTCCATTTGTCTTGTGGGAGTGTGTATTGCCAAGCACCAGTGCACACCAGGAGTGGGGTACGAGAGGCTGCGAGGAGCCTGACTGTGACATTCCAGAAACAGTTCATGTCCTTAGCTCACCCCTTAAGACAGTAGCCTGCCCACTCTAACATTCTGGCTTCATTTCTGGCCACTGTTCCCCGTGAGCTGTGGGGAGTCCCTGCCCTCCTTCAACCGGGGCGCAGCGGGTCACGCCGCCATGCCTTGACTCAGCTACTCCCTCTTGAGGCAAGGTCCAGGCCTTCCCCTTGCCTATTTTTAGGTCACTCTTCTACACTCAGTACAAGTCTTCACTGACTCCAAGTCTAATCTAGACGCTTCTTTTCTGTGGCCCCTTAACATCCCATGTTTATGTCCATGTTAGCAATTCTCATACTGCCTTGTGGACCTGCCCTCACTCTTCAATGAAATTCTCAACACGAAAGACCTTGGACTTCATCCTGGTCATCTCTGTGTCTCCGATTCCCCCCCCACACACACACACACAAACACACAGGAGAGGCTCAACAGGTGTTCACTGATTATAAGGACCCCTAAGAAGCTTCCTCCCAGAATCAGTCTCAGAGCCCTAGAAGAATGCACAATCTTCATGTCAGTAAGCCTAACTCTTAGGGGCTGGATGCAGAGATTCTGTCTCTGGCATCCATCTCCTCCTCACTGCTTTCTAACGGGCAAACATGCACCATTGCACACTGCTGCAATGTCTCTAGGAGGACTTTCTGCGTGCAGCGCGTGCCCAGGTCGGGAACTGCCCCTGAGACATATCCTCCAGGTTTCTGGAGGATATACTTCATAACAGGCTCAATCACATTACCTAGGTAAGTCCTTCCACTCTTTCTTTTCCTTACCCATTCCCAGCCATCTTGTCCCTCTAGTCTCTGTTTTGAAAAAAATACTAATGTTAATCACCTTTTGATTTTAGCATTGTGCTCGGTTTACAGAAAGAGACAGGTGAGAGGAAGGAGTCAGAACAGCTTACATTTTCAAGTCTCAGACAGTTGTGTTTTGGAGACACCCGCAGATTAAAGGGGTCTGGGTTCTCCTTTGGAACAGGTTTTCTCTGTGTAGTTCACACGGACGGTAGTGCATCACACACCTGTTCCCCCCAGAGTGACCGGAAGCGTGGTTTACCTCCGACCTGTAAGTTGTTTGGTGTTAGGGGTTTTCTTAGGCTGTGGGTGAGGCGCTCCTGAGTTCTGAGCACGGTCTGTTTGCACAGCGCGTGCCCACATGGTCTCAGAGCTCTGTCGAGCTCTCACCTTCAGTGCCGTGCAAATCTCAGGAATGGCGAGGTTGGAGCCCGGACCAGTCAACAGACTGGTGGGCAGTCCGGTGGCCGTTCTGACGCATGACATTGAAGGCCCGGGGAAACTTGGTGATTTCTGGTCTGGTTTCTGTTACCCTTCGGCCCTATGAGCACTCAGCAGATGGGGCCTAGGAAACAGGGCAGCACAGATAAAGATGAATTTTATGTAGCTATCGCATTAGAGGGCGTTTCCGTGTGCCAGAGGCCTGTCCAAACGTGTTTAGGGAAATAGATCACATCTGTGGACTACCCTGACCCTTCCCTTTTAATTCTTATTGGTGGGCTTCTCAAGTATAAAGCCAAGTTGAATGAACGATTGTGTGTGTGTGTGTGTGTGTGTGTGTGTTTAATGGGACGTAAACAGTTTGTCAAAGCTGGAGAGTTATTTTCAAAACGAGGAAGATTGAATTTTCAAACGAGGCGGTTGCGTGTATCATCTTCTGTCCGACTGTTAGTGTGCTCTGGCGGGGCCACCGCTGGCTCGCTGAAAAAGAGATAGAAATCTGTGTCGGGCTTAAGAAGTCTGTCAATACACAGCAACCCATACTGATGTGGGAAGCAACAACGCCCCAGGAAAAATCACTCTGAGTGAAGCTTCTATAGTTATGAAGTCATTTTATCCATGGATGGATTTGCCTTCTCTCAAGAAAAGCCCGGCGGGCATGTAAACGGATGAAAACATGAAAACGAAGTCACGATGGCAAGTTCGTTTGCGAGAGACACAACGCCACCTTTAGATTCAAAGGCTGTGTGTCCCTTTGGCTGACTGAGGAGAGGGGGATGGGGATGGGGGGTGGGGGGGCAAAGGGGTGGGAATGGAGGACATCTATAATAGTGTCAACGGGAAAAGTCGTGTGTCCCTATTCATCCATGTCCTTGCCCGGTGTCCTCGGCTTGTCCCTTCACCTTTTTGAGCCTGTTTCCTTTTTTGTAAAATAAAATATCGAATCCTAACATCTCTAAAAAAGTCTATAATACGTTTTACAGTTGTTGAGAAGCAACCTGGAAATGTCATGGCAGGGCTCCAGCTGTGCAGTTAGCCGGGCCTCGCGGAGTCTTTGCTCTTAAGGTGGCAGTCAAGAAACTGTTTTGATGCCACCGTCCGAGGGTGGTCGAAGCAAGGGAGCTCAACCTTGAATACTTTTCAGAACTCAGCAGAGAAAAAATTACAAACAAGTCAACACGTGCATTTATGATGAGAAAAATAAGTACTAAGGGCACGGGGACCCACAGATTTCTGGCCAGTGCGCTCTCTCTGTCGGACACGTTCGGGGACTCCACGTTGCAGTCAGAAAACTGAGCACTTTTGGACCCGGGGCCAGCATCTCAGATTGTCTTGAGAATTCTTCCTCCAGTTCATAGTGGAGCCTGTTGGCTTTCTAATGCAGAAAATAAAAGGTTTCTTTAGTGATCAGATGATTCTCTCTTCTCTCTCTCTCACTCTCTCTGCTGAACTGCTTTGCTGGGTAACACTGTCAGGTTTTCGTTTTTGTTTTTGATTTTTGAGAAAACAGGAAGTCGAGAGAGAGGGAGAGAGAGAGAGAGACAGAGAGAGAGAGGGGGACTTCAAAGGAGTGAGTTGCCTATTAACAAGCTTTTCCAAGACCTGCTACAATGTAATTGATTAGGTTTCAAGATTTTGTTCGCTAAGATGGTGTGTCTTGCCAACCTGAATTGCATTCAAGTTACCTTGGATGGTTGAACTCTTCTCAGATCACACGTTTATAAACAAGCTCTTCATTTCTTCTCAGATGTCATCTCGTGCATCATACATGGGATTTACTAGTTTAAGAGGACAGCCTTATTCAAAATCCCCATGGAAACCCTTTGACTTTAAAATCAAGTTTGAAAGCCCTGGCTGTTAAAAGGACAGTTTGAGACAGACTGGGGACCCTCTGTGGCAGCAGCTGCCAAGCTTTAGTCCCAGGTCCCTGCTCCAAGCGCAGGTTGCTGAGTGTCAGGCACTGAGATCGCGACTCAGTGGGAATTTCAAGTGTTCCCAGATGATTTTTATATGGTGGCCGACAGAACCCTCCTCTCCTGAAGTCTCTTAGTTGCACGGATTTTGATTTATTTATTTGGGGAACAATTCCAAGTTTTGGGGGGAAAAAGCCTCCAAATGAAGGTTAAGTCCACAGTCTGGAAGAACCTTAGAGTAAAAATCTAAGGTGCCGAGTGGACCCTGCTGAGGGCTCCGACACAGAGGGCCCGCCACAGAGACGTACGAGCCACTGCAGAGCCATCCTCAGGGACCGGCGGCATTCGGCTCTGAACAATCTCCGTCGATGAGTCTGTTCTGTAAAAACCAAAACGGTGGGGGAGGGGCTCCCCATCGTCCTCATAGAAGTACATAAACTGCAACCTTGGGTCTTGCTTTTCTTTTTTAGTCACTAGCTCAGTGTAAGAACTCCACAAATAATTGATGAGTAAGTAAACAAATTAATAATGCAGTATTGGAATTTTCTGCTTCCTCTCCTGTGCCACCACCAGATTTTAAGTTCCAGGAAAGATAGGACCATCCCTGTCTTGTTTGTCGTTGTGTTCCTCAGACCCTGCTAAATGACATAGTGTTATTTTTTCAAACATTCATTGAATACACAAGTGAAAACTGGAAATGAAAACCAACACTATTCAAATAATTGTGCCATTGGGAAACTGCAATTTCTTCACCAGGAACTCCAACTAATTCTGTGCACGAATACAACTCAGGATTTTCCTTTTACATTATGTTTTTCTGTCTAGAACCAGAGTGATTGCCTTGTTGGTATTGATCTAAGATTGCATATGTTCCTAGCTGGGGGGAGGAGTGAAGTTGTAGCCACAGGACAGGGACTTCTGAGGAAGAATTTGAGAAAACAGAATTAAAATCTTCTCTTTGAAACATCAGGCAATTGACACTGAATAGCATATGCACACAGGGCTGCTCACAAAAGAAATCGTTAAGAAAAACTCTCGTTAGTATGGTGAGAAATCCCCAGAACGATGGCTTTGTTTCATTCTGAGCTCTGGGCGACATTGAAAACACTGTGTGATGCAGAACACGGGAGGCAGCTTCCCCATTCTCAGTGCTGTTCCCTCTGCGGGCACCTCTTCCTCGGTGCCTTGCGCCCAGTGGGTGCACATATCTACCTGAGGACCTGTCAACTGAGAGGTGTGTTTCCACGAAGCAAACAGGAGTCATCCAACACCCAGCTGTGGGGATTGCAATCCTACTGGATCTTATACATGACATGAGACAGCTGGTGTGTGCCCCTGGGCCTGAGGACCACCAAAGAGCTAATCTCAAGACGGCGTTTACATATTTCCATGGGTTTCTCTCCTTATGTAATGGACAAGTTGTATTAGCTTCCTACCGATGCTGTAACAAATGACTACAAACAGTGGCTTAAAAACAACACACATGTATTATCTTATGGTTTGGAAGGGAGGAATCCAACATGAATCTCCCTTGGCTAGAATCAAGGCGTAGGTAGAATGGTGGAACGATGCTCGTTTCTGAAGGCTCTAGGGAAGAATCCATTGCCTTGGCTTTTCCAGCTTCTCAAGGCTGCCACATTCTCTGGCGCATCGTCTCCTTCTTGCTTCCTCAAAGCCAGCACCAGCAGTTCAGCTTCTCACAGCACATCTCCCTGACCCTCATCTGTCCCTGCATCTCTCTGACTCCCTTGCCTCCCTCTTTCACTTTTAAGGACTCTTGTGATTATCTTGGTTCCCACTGGCAAGCCAGGATAGTTTTCCTTTCTTTCGATCAGCTTATTATCCACTGAATTCCACCTGCACCCTTCAATCTCCTTGTCCCTGTTCACGTGCCTGCTGTTCAGGTTCCGAGGATGAAGACCCATCTCTGGGGCCGTGATTCCATCTGCTGTGCAGGCCTAAGGTCTAAAGGAATCGGGATATCACAATCTGATTTTAGGCTCACCTCACTCCTGGGTATGGACTCATCTGCCAAATAAATAATAGACAAATAAAAACAAAAAGACGAATCTTTAGATTCCGTCACTGAAATACAACTTGCGTCTCGCTGCCTTCTCTAAGAACACCCAACTTGGGAAGGAAGCACGGAGTTTGGAGCTGTCGGCTGCTGACGAACTGTGGAGGGCTGTTCACTGTGTGAATCACTCCAGCGTCAGTCTGTTTCAGGTGGGCTGCTCTCGGACCGCTGCAGGGCTCGCCAGGCTAACTAGAACAGTGGCAATGGACCCTGGCTGCACATCAGAACCATCTGAAAAGGTTTCAGCAATCTGGATGCACAGACCAGGCCTGAGAGTAATGAAAACCCAATAGGTAGGGGGTGTGACCCAGATGTAAATGTTTATCAGAGCTCCCAGATAATCCTATTATGCAGCCAGGAATAAGAAGCTGCTCCATAGGCAAATACCTACCTGGTTCAAATACATTTTTCTAGATTACATGGGACTTGGGCGTGCCTGTGAAGTTCTAATAAAGCAGACAGAACCATTGACATTAATGGACCTTGGAAAATTTAACTTAGCCTTCATTTTAGCTCTTTGGAATTTTCCGTCCTGTCAACAGTGCCCATTCTCATTTGGATTTCTGTCTGTTCGTGTTTCCAAGCAGTTTCGAATAGTTTCCTTACATTCTTTGCAAGACAATTTCCTAGGAATATACTTTTTCTTGAATTACTGGAAACATTCTTTTAATAACACTTTCTCTAAACAATCTTCCAGAAAATCTGTAAGAGGGATCACTGTTTCCCATGCACGACAGACTTTTAATTTCTCTTCCTCCTTGTTTCAATACTATAGGAACAAACAGGTACTGACCCTGTAAGAGCTCTCTGTGTTTCTCATCAAAAGCTTCTCCAAACATGAGACTGAACCCGGTTTCATTGAAATCCCGGAGAGTGCAGATCCTAGGGCCCCAACCCAGACTCTCTGAGTCGGAATCCCCTCAAGGGGGGCCTAGAAACCTGCAGCCCTTACAAGCCTCCCGGGCCGTGTTTTCCTGCACACTGAACCTGCAGGCCCTCCCTCCAGGTGCTTCCAGCGTTGTGATTGGCTCTGAGGACCTAGGGGCGGGGCCAGGTTCTCCGGGTTTGTGCAGATGCAATAGTTGCTTATTAGCAGATCAGCCTTTAGCATGTTCTTGCTGTTGATGTTTTTTTAAAGATGTTGATTTATCAAGCCCCCACATTTCCATCCATGGAATTTTCACAGGGAACATAAACTTGCATTGTCTGTTAGTACAACAGACAATGGGCCAAAACTGAACCCCAATGAATGGTAATACAAGTAAAGTAAAGCAATAAAAAAAATGGAAAATCATGCACAGTAGATAGACTATTGATAGTTGGCCTTATGAGGCAGGGGCCAGAAACAAAAAATAATGTCAATTAATTCTGGATGGAGGAAACTGAGAGAACCCAGAAGCAAAAGTTTATTGTTCTACCGCTGCAGAAGAAACGAGGGCAGACTGGGAATGGTATCCCTTGTTGCATATTCCACAAAGACATGTTAAAAATTAGCTAAAACAAAGGAAAAGTCCCGAAACACACAGCTAGAGGCAAAAACAAAACTTTTAAAAATAAAAGCAAGTACACTGTGCTAAGCAAATAAAACCGCATGACTGCTTTGGATTTTACGACTTCTAGAATATGTTCATCATTTTTGTGTGTGTGTTTTAAATTATGTGAATATGTGTTGTGGTCTGGGATTAAAAATAAATAAAGTGTGTAGCCAACTTAAAAATGAAGCGAAGTGTAGGCTAAGTAGTAAGCTGGGGTTACAAAGAAGACATGAAACAGAACCCTGGAAGTGGAGATAAAGAAACGTGGAAACATTGTATTTGAAAAAAATTTGTGAGCAAGTGCAAATAAAGAACTTCTCTTTTGTGTACTTGAGGCAGAAATAATTTTGTGATCAAATTCTCAAATGTTAATTCAGATAGTCTTTTATATTTTTTAAAAGCTAAGCTTAAGACAAAAAAAAAAAGCATGAGGTAGGCAACATGACCCCAAATGCTGACATAGAACACAAATAAGTTTCCAGGAAGAAAAATGTAACTTCGTGGACAGACTGTGTGGAAAGCCTCAGAAGCTTGTGAGGCTCCAGCACAAGAATGAAACCCTAGTAATTAATGTGTGAGTTTCATACAGAACAGGGAAACCTCACGATTCTGTAAGGCTGCTAATTCCATATTCAGGGACCCTCAGCTGAGCACCTTCAAAATGAACAATGAATCATTGAAAGTGCAATATTTCCAGGAAGGAAGGAAAGACGAACTCATGGAAACTAGTCTGCGGCATGAATGGAAGTGATGACTTAGAAAAGTTTTTACTCAAGTGGTTTTGTGATAATCCCAAATCCAAATGCAGCTTTCCATAGTCTTTTCTACGGGTCTGGGAGAAACAGACAAACAGAACAAAGAGGAAGCAAGTTCAGGCATTAGGTGTTCAAAACTAGGATTGTAAAACGAAGCTACTTGGCAGGTGGGTTAAAACATGGTGCAAAGTTTTCACAAGTTTCCGTGCTTTCCTCCTCCACAACAAGAAATTCTTAGTATTTGTGTAATTCACAATCAACCCTGGAAATGCTCAGAGTGTGCTGGAAACTAGCCCCCGTGACTTTCCCGGGTAGAGGAACTACAGGGAGGGAGGTGAGAGGCTGGTGGGAGTTCTTTTCTCTCTGAAATGCCTTCATGGCTGCCACATTTTCTCCACGCTACCTCTCCACAAGAGCTGAGGCCTCCCCGACCTCTACCTTTGCTTTAATTCTGAGAGCTGTTTTGGTCTGCAGAACACTGTCTTAGATGTATATTGCTGCATAAGAAATTACCTTCAAACTTAGAGGCATTTGTTACCTTGCAGTTCCGGGGGGGTGGGGAGGGGCAGTGATTCTGGCTCAGCGGCTCCCAGGAGGTTGCACTGGAGGTGCGACCTGCAGTCTTCTGAAGGCTTGACTGGCCTGCAGGTCCTTTTATAAGTTCACTCACGTGGCTGTTGGATAAAGGTCTTGGGTCCCCGGGGGACTCTCTATGGTGTGGCTGACTGCACGGCTTCTGACTTCTCCCCTAGCGAGTGACACGAGGTTTGTCTGGAAAAAGTCCAGCCATTGGTAATATAATGAGAACTGTTTGCATGGCATTGGCAGTCGAGGAGAGTGGACTGGAATGCGCAGGCGTGAACAATGACAACCTCGCTGTGCTAGTCAGTGGGGCAGTAGATGCTGTTGAGTGAGCATGTGTACTATGTGGCTGTCACGTTCAAAATGACTGAGCAAGTAGAGCAAGAAATCTGCATCAAATTTTGCATTAAGCTTCAACATTCTTCCATGGAAACTATTTGGATGATTCAGAAGGCCTCAGCTATGGGCAACTGGTGACTGGCAGCTTCATGACAATATGCCATTTACACATCCCTTCCCCTGCAGAGTTTTTCAGTGAAATATCAAATCACTCAGGTGACTCAGCCCCCCTACAGCCCTGATTTGGTGCCCTGAGACTTCTGGTTTTTCCCAAAACTAAAATCATCTTTGAAAGGGAAGAGATTTCAGATCATGGATGAGATTCAGGAAAATACAATGGGGCAGCTGATGGCGGTTGGGAGAACTGTGTGAGGTCCCAAGGTGCCTACTTTGGAGGGGACCGAGGTGTCCTACATACAATGTTTCTGGCATCTTTTCCAATATGCATCTCTATGACATGGCTGGATACTTTCTAGACAGACTCATATATCTCGGAGGACAAGAGAGTAAGCAATGCAGAGGCAAGCCACACCATCTCTGATCCTCTAACCCCAGAAGGAGTGTCCCGCCACCCCTGTCATAGCCTCCTGCTCCCACAGACGGACTCTGGTGTGGCGTGGAGGAGACAACGAAAGGCTGTGAGCAGTAGGAGGGATGTCACTGGGCACCACCTCCCCACACACCGCCTTTGACATTCGGTTTTCTGCACAGAGCTTGGGGACAGGACCCAAAGCATATGATCCTTTTATTTATTTTTATTTATTTTTCATAAGCAACTTAGAAGTGCTGGGACACCTTCCTTCTCTCTTGGTTCTCTCCCTACATGTATAGTCTTCATTTACAGGGGAAGCACAGTCTGATCCCCCGTGCATGGGGCTGAAATAAGAGACAATGTGGGACTTCAAAGGGTGGACCCGAGAATGACACAGGCTAGAAAGATGTCAAGAAGCACTGTAATGGGCAGTTTAACAAAATAAGATTGTTTTGTTTTGTTTTGTTTTGTTTTAAGATGTCCTTTCTCATATTTCCATGAAATGTTCTATCACAACCTCCTGTACCTGGATGATTTTCAAGAGCTGGGTCTAGGTATCTGGAAATGTTATTATTGCCTCCTGATAGCCAGGCACGGGGCATGCATCCGGGGATATCCCTTCTGGGGACATGCTGTGTTAGCCACCGAAAACTTTCTCTGCAAAAGCATCAGAACTAGATCCGCTTTGGTCGTCACCAAACTGGCACCCAGTGCCACTGCCGGCAACATTTGGAACAATTTGAAAAGACGCAAAAGTGCATGTGGGGCATAGAATAATTTGTACTTGTACAACTGTCAAAATATCAATCAAATTCTCTTTCCATCTAGTGAAGTGTCTTGGTGTTTTCAGTGTCTGGTGGCATTTGTCTTCATTGTCCTTCCACAACTGTCTCACTATGGAGATTTATTTGAAGTAAAAAATAAACAAACAAATAAACAAACAAACAGAAACATGTCATGTCATAGATTCCAGAAAAGGCACAATCATACACTAGGTTGCATTGAAAAAAATGTGTATTTTCTAAAAATTCTGTAACAACAGAATTGGTAATAGCAAAGGTAATAAATCCTGTTTAAAAGAAGAGGAAAAGAAGCTTTATTTAAGCAAAATAAGTTGCTTTGGGTACCCAGCTGACAGTACACAAGGAAGGACTGGCTGTACACGCTGTATCTCAGAGCAACCAAAACTACCAGGATGCTCGTGGAATGAGCACAGCTATTTTCGGTCCCAAGTACCTATTACTGAAGGAGCATATCTGCTCGTTATTAGAGTGGCCTCACATTTCAAAAGCCCTTTTACCTTTGTAAAGCACTTTAAAATTAATTGTCATTTCATCCCCTCCACCATCCAGGAAGTGCACACTTAGAGCTAATTTCTCTGTCTATCACGGTTCCCATGACCCAGAAGCCTTCCAAACCGCCTTTCCTGTCTAGGTCCCGGGCCATGTCAGCCGATGTGACATGGAGCCACTCTTCTCCGTCCTCCCGTCGGAAGGAACTCAGAGCCTTTGCCCTTGGATTCTTGCTCAGGTTTAACCCCCAGATAATTTTTTTTGTCTGTAATTCTTTCTCCTCTGGTCATTTTTACAGCTTGAAATGAATTTAAGCTAACCCTGTTGTGTTGTTGGTGAGCAAAGAAATGACCCCCCCAGGGAAATTAAATGACTTGTCTAGAGGTATAGATACCAGGGTCCAAATTATTGCATCTAGTACACAGCTTCTTACTGTTAAAATAATGACCCAATCTGAGTTTATATTTACCCAATAAACCTTTATTCATCCTCTCAGAGCCACTAGGTTCTCTGTTATGTTATGGAAAAACTAAAATTAATTACCCTGTCAAAAATATACGATCTAATATTGATTGAGTAATCATTCTGTACCAGATAGTACATTACATGCCTTATCTCATGTAACTTGTACAAAGACATTATGAGTGATTTTATTATCTCTTTTTTCAGTTGAAGAAACTGAGGCACAGAAGAACTAAGTTTCTTGCCAGAACTCACACAGCTGTTAAGATACATACAGGTGGGGCCTGAGCCTTCCACCCGTGCGTTCTCTGCTGCTGTGCCCCACTGTAAGGCAAAGCATGAGCAAGTTTTTGCTCTCCACCAAAACTATTAAATAAACCCAAAGCGAATCATTTGGGCCACCTACACAGCCTCTGGGGTGGACTGAGGGTCAAGGGAGGTGTTGCCATATGACACAGCTGTTTGCTCTACTGGGTGATGAGGGCTGTGGAGAAAAGAGTCTTTTCTGGGTCAGAGGCAACATGCTTTTCTCTCACCAAAAAAAAGCGGGGGTCAGTATGGAGATAACGCAGCTGTATCCGAGATGAGAGTGGCCTTCCTGTGGGTACCGGTGGAGTCCTGCTGTGGCTCGGCCCTGCTCAGGAACTGAGCCCTCCCTTGCTTCCACTCCAGACATCGCCTTGGCTTTCTTTTGAATGTGCATGTATTTTATAAGGTATGCCCGTACACAATAAGAACGGGAGATTTAAAGAAACTTATTTGTATGTGTATGTATAATTTACAACGTTAATGGCACACCATCATTTCTGCAGTATAAGTATACCTGTATACACGTTTCCTAGTCTATATAAATTATCCTTTCCCTGTAAGCTTATACTGACTCAAATATAAGCTCATGGGAGTAAAGACTTTATCTGTATCATGGACCAGTGTATTTTCAACTTTTCAAAAACTGTCAGGCACATAGTACGTGCTCAATATTTTTTTTAAATGCAAGGGTTTGACTATGATTCTGTCTGTCCTGAACAACAGATATTTCTGGGTCAACACACCTGAGCCAGTGATCAGGGCAACCTTGTGGAAGGAACATCTGGCAATACTTCAGATTGATAAAGTGGTCTGTGTGTTCCAGAAGACATTACCAGCCTTTGGCTTCAGTTGACTTGACAACAGTCCTAAAAGAAGGGTATGACTATGCTCATTGGGTGGGGAAAGAAGCTAGAGCACAGAGGGCTTGAGTGACTAGGTTAAACTCACAGAGCTGGCAAACCGCAGAACCCGAGTGAGCGGCAGGGCCCCTAACCCCCACTCCTTCCACAACTCACTGTGGCATATAATGAAATAATGGAAAACTGACCATCACCAAAACAAGCATGAACAAGAAATTCATGAGTTTTTATAGCTATGTTGTCAATGGGCTAGAACCAAGAAAACAAAGCACTATGACACATTTGCTATCTAGAATTAAGCACAGAGAAATATGGAGGGGGGACCAAGATTAAACAAAAAAACCACACTTGCTAATTCAAATCCTGACAATGAATGACGAGTGATTAATAAATGAGCACAATGTAGTGAGGACTCCCAGGACGTAACACATAAAAAACTCCCATAGAACTAGCATGCTAATTATAAAGTCATGAGCAGCTCAGCCAGTTTCACAACATTAATTCATTTTATAAATGATTAAAATGTTTCAAGTGTGAAAATATCCAGTAAAGTGTATGGGGAGGTCAGGGAAAAAAGAATAATAAAACCAAACAGACTCTTCAAGAGTGATAAACAGAAGATTTGCGTGCCAGGTTTTGAAAACAAGTACCCTGTAAACTCATAGAAACAGAGAGTCAATTACTGTACCTAGGGATGGGGGGTGGGGGAGGGGATGCTAGGGTGCACAAGTTTCTTTTCGCAGTGATGAAATATTGTAAACTTAGAGTGATAGTTGCACAACTGTGTAAGTATGCTAAAAACCAGGGACTTTCACCACTACAAAATAAAAACATGTACCCCAAAGAATTCCCTTGTTCTGTCCAAATGAAACCCCCTCGCCCTCTGATTTTAAGTGAGTTCTAATCAACAAGTACTTCTGGAAATGAGTTCTCCTGGCTGTAACATCCTGAGAGAGCTACTGTGCAGATGCTCAGGTTTCCACTAAGACCCAGCAGCATGAAGGCTCTGGAAGCACAATTTAATTCTTCTTCAGCATTCCACTCTGGATGAGAAATATTTTCAATTTATATTCATGAAGGAATTTTTCAGGGGAAGCTATCTTTTATATTGTAATGTACTACTCTACTACATTTGCCACACTATATCCACTCTTGCGTTCACTCATTTGTTAATTCAACAAATATTTATTAAGGGCCTGCTATGCGGCGGGAATTAATGAACATAACAGATAAACCCATGTTTTCGTTAAGTAGGTGAAGACAGACCAAATCTATAGAGCATATTTTTATAATATATTCTATAGGCCACTTTTTTGTATGTATTTTTATCATGTGATTCCCTTTGGTGCATCTCAAACATCAACCTTTCCCACAGTCAAATCTGTAGGATCCTTCTTCCTCACTTCCATATTTGACCCAATCTTTGGAAATATAGTAGGAAGTTTATTGCCTATGCCACTCAGCTTAGATTCCCAGTGCTAACATTGACCTGAAATGTAACTGGTGATGAACCTAAGTCACAATTCCGCATTGGCCATAGACTCCATTTCCTTTAAGGTGAATCTACCCTTAATCTGGTGATTCGCACATTCTTTGTGTGCAACTCTAAACTGCATGTAGGATCAAGAACTGGGCATCTTATTTTTTAAGGAGGTAAAAATGGATATAGTAGTTCATAGATTATTTGCATGGTCTTAGAAACTAGATTTGTCAAAGCAATAGAGCAATGATAGAAAATTTAACCATCCGGACATCTGAGAAATCATTGTATGTACTATATTGGCACATATGGAGCTGCCTTCTTAGCAACATGTAGAGTAATGCCCCCTCCCCATTCATGGTTATGGTCAACGCCAAGTTCATACATTGTGACCCTCTCTTTCCTGATCACAATTGTCTGGCTGAGGGATGCACACTTGGCTCAAGCTGAGTGAATTAGGTAATGGGTCTCTCACCTAATATTTGCTGAGTGAACAAATGCTTGGTCTGCTCCCAACTTTGGTCAGTGGGATATTTAAGGAAGGACCAGAATTCATAGGTGAGAATCTACCTACGTTGTTCTCTAAGAATCTATGAATACTCCATTTATTTCAACACTGTTAAAAGTATAAAAATATTTGATTTTTTTTACCCAAATTTGCCTCAAAATCCTTCAGTGTTTACTTGTGTCTGGAACTCCTGATGACCATTCTATTGTTAGGTGTATAGGGCCACTTTTAAGACCCAGGACAAATGCCTGGTATTTATTTTCCTCCCAGAAATCTTACCCTAGAAACACAGTCTGTTTTCCTACCTACTTTAATGCTGACCTGAACAATTCCATCTTTGGGGATTTTCTCTCCAACCCTATCTACCCTGGAAATGATGGCAGGGATACTTTTTGGGAAAGCCGTACCTTCTTCAGCTCTTAATTTTCTTCCTACTGTGACAAAAAGCACAGACCATCCAGGAAGAGAGAAACCCATTAAAGCAACACTTTGAATGATTATTGCTTGTCAGATTTTTTTATATAAGCATAAGAAGCAGGCTAGTTATTTAATCTATAAAATACCCAGAAGAATGCTTCAACTCAAGACATTTAGAAGACAACAAAAAATAAAAAATCTGTATGTTTTTTAAAAATCTTTTTGGTAAATTGTAATTATATTTAGCATAGATTCAACATAGTGGTCATTTGATATTAATATTCAATTCCCTCTCAAATGAGACATTGGTGAAGACATTTAACCATTAAGAATATAGTATCTGTCTGGGCTCGTGTGGCTTAGTGAATTGAGCACTGGCCTGCAAACCAAAGAGCTGCTGGTTTGATTCCCAGTCAGGGCACTTGCCTGGTATGCAGGCCAGGTCCTCAGTGGGGGGTGTGCAAGAGACAACCACACACTGATCTTTTCTCCCTCTTTTTCTCCCTCCTTCACTGCCCCTCCCTCTAAAAATAAGTAAATAAAATCTTTATTACAAAAAAAAAGAAAATAGTATGTGTGATTTTTCTGGTCCAGGTTTTTTACTCCAAGTTTCACTGATCTTTAGGAGGTCCTACGCTATTCTCATCTCCTGCCAGTATACAACAACATGTTGGTCCTTACTCAGGGTCTTTGTAATAACCTGCAAAAAGTTCTTAGGCTTTGCTAATGCACTTGTTCATAATCATTCTCCTTTTTGTAGAAGGAGTACAGATCGGGGTTCATCCCGAGTTCTTTGGGCAGAAACCAGAAGGGGATCGATCCATTTCTAACAAAGCGTCATTAGAGCTTCCCCTGGAGCAGAAACTCAGGCCTGTCATGGTTAGAACTTTTCTGAAGCTACTGTAGCACAGGTTATGCAAGTACACAGGTCTTTTGTCTTTTATAAGTTTTCTTACTAACCATTGTGGAGAAATAGCTAGAAGAAAGCAAATTCTCATAAAATAAGAAGTTATAGAACTTCCTGCATTTTACAAGATTCTTATAGCTATGGTTTATCATCCTTACTTCTTGCATGTTGGGAGCTAGGAAACTGCCTTTTAACTCCTGCTGCCTGCTTTATTCCTGAGGGCGTATCTTGCCAAATACTAATCCTTCTTTCTGACTTCCACGTAGTGGAAGTATACCTCTGATTAGAGAAAAACAACAGGTATGAACCAGTTCACATGCAATTGTTTCAATGAGTTATTTGCACTTTTCAGGACTTCCAAAAGGAAGTGGTCCATTGGGCTCTTGCTGTACTTTCTTAGAGTCTCAGTTTTATTTGACAACAAAGCAAATCAAACAGTTTAGGACAGGGCTTCTCACAGGCATTCACCCAAGTACTTCTTCCACCAATACACAGAAGTACGTATATTCATTCACCAATTCGAAGAGCTCTCTTTACATGAAGATAATCATATTTTCTGAACAAGTCTGTCCATAAATACTTCCCAAACTAGCTTGTCCTCCAAACTAAGAGGACAGCAAGAAGCAATACATAAAGAACACTGGGCCTTAAGTGTGTGTCTCTAGGCCACACCACCTGCATGGCCTTGGACTAGCAAAATGAATCTCTGTGTGGCATCAAGGTTTAATAATGTCTCATTCCATTGGGCTTCTGTGCAGATTAAATCAGCGATCCTGTCTGTGATTGTACCTAAAACAGAACCTGGCCTATTTTAAGAGCTTACTACATAATAGGTCTTTTCTTTTTATTTATTTTTTTTCTCAGAACTTTCGAGACTAGAGGTAAGAACATCACAAATCAACAGATGATTCTGTGGACTCAGTAGGTGGCAAGAAGCAAATGTGCCCCAATGAATCGTTTTATTTAGGAAACCCACTTCCTGAAAAGACGTTCAGGGTTTGATTTACAGAGCCAGGATCTTCGACTCCCCGGTCTGTGCTCTTGTTTGTTCGCTATCAAGTGAGATTCTTGTCACCTCCCACACTGAACCATCAGGGGGAGTTGGGCTCAGAGCTTTCAGATAAGCCTCTCTCTGTTTCCTTGAAGCCATTTTCTGAAGGAGAGGTCTAAAAATAAGTTATTTTTACTTTCAAAAGCCGTAGATGTCTAGGAGATCCAGTTGGTTCAGTAGGTCTAGGGTCAGGTCCCCAGATCTGCATTTTTAACTCACTCAGGGAATCTCATTCAATTAACCCTTTGGTCACACTTTAATAAACAGCAGTCTACAACACTTGATGACCAGGGGAATCTGGGGCAATGTGGCTCACGGCCCTTGGGTCATGACTTCTGTTGAAGGATTGCTACCTGGTGTGCCACCCCATGAACCTTTGCCTGGAAGTCTGCCTTTTAGGATAGAACACATTCTCCAAATGCTTTCAGCTTATTTCATATGTCTTCCGGTCTAGACAGAGTAAAGCATGTTCCTCCCTATTTTCTCTGGGCCTCATTCAAACAGTTGAAGATCTGAACAGAACAGAGTCTGAGTGGGAGGGAACTCCTGCCCAAGCCCTGGAAGTGGGAAATTGGTCTTTTCCGGCCGTCAGGCTGGGGCTGAAGCGTTGGGTTTTCTTGGGTCTTGAGCTCCTTGGCTTTCAGACTGGAGCAACGCATCAGCTCTCCTGCGTCTCCAGGCCGCCACCCATAGATCTTGGGGCTTGTCAGCATTGACAATTGCGTGAGCCCTTTTCTTCTAATAAGTCTCTTTCTCTTTCAACTTCTGTATGGATCTATATAGAGATAAATATGTATCTTCTTAGCTATCTAATTGAAAAGTCTTAATGAAACAAAAAAAAACACAAAATGGTTTTGTGGGACCACCTCCTACCCCAAATAATCTTTGACCAGAAATAGACTGGACGTTGGAGTGTAGCAGCTCTTTCTGCTTCTCTAGGAGGCAAATGTCTGCATTAGTCTTCTGTTAACAGACTAACATTATTGTTAGTATAAATGGATCACTTTGGCATCCATAATTCAGCCATTTATGCTTACAATATTGTTGCAGAACAAATGAATTGACCTTTGCCTGAGGGCTGCTGAGTCAGACTTAATGACTTCTCATTTATTCCGTTCCCAAGGCAGTGCCATGACCACGCGATCCCGTCAGCGTCTTGGGAGTAGAATCAGCATGGCTTTAGATACAGAGAATCTGAACACAGACAAGAAAGAAGGCAACTGAAGCCCTATCCTGGGGAAGCATCTGGAAGGCAATTATATCTTTAGTATGCAAACCCAGGCTCCTCCAGACTCACTCTGGGAACTGACCAGGCACCTTTGTGTGACAGGCCACCTGTGTGCCTTTGAGAACTGCCTATCCTAATTCACTTCTCTTACATTTATTAGAACATTTCTAATAGATTTGTTGCCCTAAAAAATGGTATAAAAGTGGAAGGATCTTAGACTTACAAAGCCAGTAAAGGAAAAAGAGGTAAATTGTGCAGTCTTGAGTGTGAGAAATTAAATTTAGATAGTATGTTGCATTTACAAGAAAGAAAACAAAATGAGAAAAATAAAAATCAGAACATTTGGCTGTATCCGCATGCTTCACTTTAAAATATTAAAAACAAAATCAGTAGGATTTGAATGTATTTAAATGTTGAGTGTATATATTGCAACTCTAAATGCAGGGTTTCCTAGTATTCTAGTTTATTCTCATCAAATCTGAACTTCAGACATGGTCAAGAATGAATATCTACAGTCAGTTTGATTAACACAACAATGTCAAATTTCCCTTTGCTTACTGAGATTAAAATCTCAGATTAAATGTTAGTTCTAACATTTTCTTCTTTGTATTTAAAATAAGCATCATACTTGTACCTTTTCTCCCATGATTATTTCACTTACAATTTTGAGAAAAAAATTGATAAAATTTTTTTTCTAAATACTATTTATACTTTTTGTTACAGAGCAGTGAATAAAACTCTTTGACCACTTATAAAGCCAGTGGCTGTAGGGAATGTGAATGAACTGATGTCTAGATAAAATTATTAGTTAAATTTATATCAAAAAAAGGAGAAAACAGGTTTTAATGAACTGACTCATTGTTTGAAGCATAACTTTGGGCAAGTTAACTTACTGATAAAGAGAAATGTCAATGTTAATAATTGATGAGGTTGCCAGAATTATGTATAATCATCCATTAACTATTTATCCTACTTAAGAAGTGATTTAAGCAAAATTATTACTCTGGGATGGGTGCAGAATAGGGGATCTAACATGGGTTGAGCATCTACTCTGCACCAGGTATTTTGCCCTTGCTATTTCATTTGATCCTCCAAAGAAATCTTCAAGGTAGGCATTACAGCCTCATTGCTTTACATGTCAGGAAACGAACTCTAAGACAGTGAACAGCCCTCCCAACTGAGCAGAACTAAGCAAGGGGCGGAGCAGAGTTTCAAACCAGATTCTTACTACTACCGATTTTATTATATTTATAGAAACAGTTGCCATTAAAAAAAAAACAAATACAGGAGTAAAATGTCCTCTTGAACACTGTATTTAAACATTGTCAATGCGTACTCTTGTGGAGTTTCATTGAAATACTAAGATTCTTGACTATTACATTTTTACTTCCAAACCTTGGAATTTAGGACTTTCAAAGGTGTGGTGAAAATATTAAAGAATTACACAAAACTTAGTGAAGTCTCTTTCTGGTCTTTTTTGTTGTTGCTTTAAATGTCACTTTCCAAGTGCAGTTTATAGTTTACATTCAATATGATTTTGTATGAGTTTCAGACTGAACTTCAGGGCAGGTGCTTGGCATGAACAGCAAGCTGGACAGGTTGTGTTTCAGGGGTGGTGGAGTGGACTGAAGGTCAACGGGTTAACACACTGGAAGAGGTTTTCTGTAACTAGGTGAGAAGGCTAGGTTGCCTGAAGTAAAAATAGGGGCTGGGGAGGGGCAGAGATAAAAGTCATCTAGAGTTCTAGAAACCTGGACCCGGCCTAGACAGAGCATGGTCAACATCAGCCCTGGGGGAGGGGGCAGCTGAGAGGAGGGAAGCAGCCGCCGTAGTCAGGGCAGCAAGAATCGCCCCCTCCTGCCTGCTCTATAACACTGTTGACCATCTTCCTGAGGTTCCTGTCAGTGCCCAGAGCCCTGGCCGGGACAGGGAAATGTGGGGTGGCCCGGTTCAGGTGCGGCAGATGCTCTGCATGCACAGTGGCAGAGCAGCGGCCGTGTCTTCTCTGAGTGGGGCACACGTTTTCTGGGCCATGGCAGTCATCCGGAGATGTCCTACAGCCACATAGGAAAGTCCAGGAGGTGAGACTCATTAGATGCCCCAGAACTCAATATCCCAGCACCTCAATACACGTTTTTGATATAGAAGGAGGCCTGGGAAGAAGGACTCAGAAGGACTGAGAAGAAGAACCGATGATGGAAGGACTGAGAGAGATGAGATTTCTGTTTTTCCTTGATCCACTCTACCTCTAAGGCCCAGGGAAGTATAGCCTTTATTCTGAATTGTATCGAAGAACCAGGCCTCTGCATTCTGCTCTCTGGAAGGGAGGATGGCTTTGGCTACCCCTTGCCTGCTCTCAGAGAATCCTGACAGATAGGGGGATTTAATGGGCGATGGCACGTCCCCCAGTGTTTGATCACTGTAGTATCATCTGCTGCTGCTGAAGAGGACTCCACAGGACTTCTCTGCTCCTACCTGCATCCTTGTTCCTCGCACGTAAGCCAAGGAGTTCAGCTGGAGTTTGCAGCAGATATAAATTTTGTGATCTTCTCTCTACAGGTTGGGATCTGACCAAAAGGCTTGTTTGAAGAAGATTTCAAATGGCCGGAGGTTAGTGCTATGTTGTCCAGGATTTGAAGAGTAAAGAGTTTTTATTTTAGCTTAAAGTCGGGGATGGCAGGCAGAATGAAACTGGGAATTTCAGACTCCTGGCCCCGTGCTTCTTGGACTAATAAAAATGTATTCGTTATTGATTTGCCTGAAGGGAGATTAAAAAGCACAATGCACAGTAATTCTCTTTTACCAGTCTAGACATCAAAGATTTTAGCTGGCAGTCTTGGGGATAGCTTTAAAAATGAACGATGTTGAGGTAAAGCGAAATGTTTCCAGATATTTCCATGCATTCACTAGATGCTTAGCTAAGTTACCAAAAGCCCCAGGAAGACTCTCAAAGTGTCAGAAATACAGGTGAGCCTAATCCAGCATTGTTTTAGGTCAGCAATTTTCAAAAAATGTGTCTCAGGAATCTAGAATTTTCAGAACACGCAACACCTGACACTTTAGTCAGGGGCACTGACCTCTTTTCCTCTACATTGTCAAACAAAACGAACCAAAAAAAAAAAATGACAACAGCCAACACCATACCCATCCATTGTGAAAGAATCAAAATTGTACCTTTTGGGGGGTCAGATCAGCAAGAAATACCTTTTTTTGGGTGTACCACAGAATTTTAGTAATTACTTTATGTGTGCCATGCGATGAAAAAGGTTAAAAATCACTGGTTCCAGTGATAGCCTCAAATGACTCCTATTCCAAAGGCTATTTCAGTGACCGGCGGGGAAGAAATTGTCCTGCTTTCTATCAGATTGCTCCAAGCAGGGCCACCGCCAGCCCGCAGTGACTGCGGGCGGAGGCTGCCCAGGCGCACCGGGTGGGGAGAAGCCAACGCTGATGGCAGCCCCTCACCCCCTCACCCCCTCGGCCTCAGCGCGTGCCTGAACCGCCGCACGCACCGGCTCTGGTTAGGTTAAAGCGGGTTAAAAACCCACTCCTGTGCGCATGAAACCTAGGGTGCGAGTCTCAGGAAACGCGTACAATTTGGTCTGTGAAGAAAGAACTGTTTCTCAGTCCCCACGAAGGCTTCATGGAGACCAGCCTTGACATACTACTTAAATACTCTCTGTCTCCCATCTTTCCATACCGTCTCGGACTAACTTCCAAGAGCGCTTCCAAACTGAAATATTTATCCAAGTGCACCCAGGGGCGGGAGGGCAAGGGCCATTGCCGTGGTTTGTAGTCTGCTAATCAATTATTCATTCACCTCTCGGCAAAGCTTCCACAAAGAGGAATGTGTATCCACTCAGGAAATTTACTTTGTTTTTCAGAGACAGAGGAGACTCCTCGGAAGGCCGCTGTCACACAAATTTGACCTTTCGGGTGCGTCATCTTTGTTGATGTGCTTGCGCACCGCAGGGCCCCACGCAGCCCTCCCGCTGGAGTTTCAAGTACAGTACAAGAGGCAGCTAACAGCTAAAAGCCGGTTTCAAGGATAAAGCGAATTGATGTGCAGCTAATTTTTTAAATAGTTCTTTGGGAGATTTTTTTATGTCTCTGAAATAATTTATATAATCTATGCATTGCAAAACAACCTAACAATGCAAAATATATAGAATAAAAAATGAGTCCCCTCCACTGTTCCCCAAATGCCACACCTCTGACCAGAAGAAACCACTGTTAATAATTAATTGATTGTTTATTTCTCAATTTTTTCTAAAAAATTATACACACATGTATCTATACACGTCTCAAGATATAATTTTAAGAAAAGTAAATTTTTTAATTCAAGTATAATACGCATATACAAAAGTAGGCATATAATAATTTTATAGCTTAATAAATTGTCATAAACTAAACACTCCAACCTGCTTACCACCCAAATCAAGAAATAAAACATCAGAACACCAGAGGCCCCCAGATGTGCCTCATCAACCTATTCATAGTTTTTGTACATAAGACACTCACTTTGTTGCCATTAACTTTTTCCAGTTCATAATCATTTTTATGCCAAAATCATATCTACTAGTTTTACTGCTTTGTAATGTTCCTTTGTATTTGCTTAACATAAGTTATTTAACATTACCCTGTTCGTAGACATGTATTCTATTAAAATAATCTTGTATAAAATATTAAGCTCTAAGTTTTCAATTCTTTATTTTGCCATAATGAAAATCATTCTTTTTATACCTTTGTTTTACAAAAAGAATGCTAACAAATAATTTTTCAAACATAAGATTATGATAAGCCAAAAGTGGAAAAAGTCTTCCAGGAGACACCCAAATCTGCTTCTGGGTGATCTGTGTAAATATGATTTAATGACAGAGCGAACAGATGGTCTTCTGGTCCTGTCCCCCCACCGCTCTCAGAGCGGGCTGTGACTGGGACGGGCGTGGAGAAGACTGACTGGTGTCACAGGTCGAATCCTAGAGTCAGTGCTTACTGGGGAAAAAAAAAGACTAATGTGTAGCATTTGCCATTTCTTTTGTTGTCAATCCTCCTACGAAGACTAATTTCAAGAGACCAACTTGACCTCACTGAATGCCGTGCTGAGAAAAGGCACGAACGATGAACTCATGTGAGCTTCTGCAACAAGACTCCACGACCTGGGGTCTGGGCTAAGACAGCACCTGCGTGACTGCACGAAACGGAGTCAGAAGAGCAAGTGGTAGTTAAAGCAGAATGGAAATCTGAAACAATAGCCAGGGTAAGGAGAAGTGAAGAAATGTTTGGGGCATTTCTTTGAACAACATTGGAATGTCCAAAGAGTGACATTTTGTTTTAATCAGCCACATGACACATGGTACATGAGTGTTTGGGCTGTCCATTCAACAGGTCCATATTAACATTCTATCAATATAATAATCATGAGTTACGGTGGAAATCTGTCTATGGTGACATTTCCCTTCTTCTTGCCTGCAGCAGTCAGCAGGGAGAAGAAACAACCCACATAGAAACTGACAAAAATTGAGACTGTACAATTAGATAAAGCATCTCTCAAAAATAACTGCATTTAGTCAAGACAAATTTATTTGCTGATCATATACCATGGGCTATTCTCGGTAGTCAGGGAAACTGGTAAACAGGAAAGAGGAAGTGCATAGAAGAGAGCTTTGAAGAGCAATGGAAGGTTGAGAGGGGGAAGAATGTTCTCTGCGCACCCTTACACTGAAAATTTATTCGAGAACCCTGGTGTGGCTCAGTGGATTGCGTGCCAGCCTGGGAACCAAAGGGTTGTGGGTTTGATTCCCAGTCAGGGCACATGCCTGGGTTGTGGGCCGGGTCCCCAGTAGGGGTGCACAAGAGGCAACCACCTGCTGATGTTTCCCTCCTTCTCTTTCTCTCTCCCCCCCTAAAAATAAATACATAAAATCTTTTTTAAAAATGAAAATTTATTCTCAAGAATGAGGAAGAGAGTGATGGTGGGTGGAGAAATTTGAAGGCCCAGAAGCAAAAGAAGAAAAAAGACCGATAAATTTGATTTAAAAAATCTAAAAAAATCTAAAAATATTGAAAAAAATCTAAATTGCAAAAACACATGGTCAACTAACTGTAAATAAACCAACAAACCTAGATATGATATCTCAACACCTCAAGGGTCAGTCCCCTACTGAGAGCTCTCACTAACTGTATTAGTTTTCTATGGCTGCTGCTGCTAGTCTGCTGGGGGTCCCATAAGAATGCCACCAAGTGGGTGGCTTAAACAACAGACATTTATTTTCTCCCATGTCTTGAGGCTGATAGTACAAGATTAAGGTACCAGCAAAGTCCATTTCTCCTGAAGCCTCTCTCCTGTTTTTGCAGATGGCTGTCTTCTCACTTGTGCTTATATGGCCTTTTCTGTCTGCGTGGGTTAGGGGGTGTGGAAGAGATCAAAAAGAGAAAGTTATCTCTGGTCTTCCTTGTAATTCTTATAAGGACACTGGTCCTATTGGATTAGGATCCCACTCTGAAGACCACTATTAACCTTAATCACCTCCCTAAAGGCCCTATCTCCAAAATAGTCACCTTGGGGGTTAGGGCTTTAACAACGGACTTTTGGGGAACACCATTCAGTCTATAATACTTCCATAACAAAGTATACAGATCTGACAGATTAAAACAACATAAACTTGTTATCTTCTGTGGGTCAGAAATCTGGGCTGGTGTCTTTGCTCTTAATTGCACGGAGATGAAGTCATGGTATTGCCCCGCTGGGTTCTCATCCAGAGGCTTTAGCAAGTATCTGCTTCTCAGCTCTTTCAGGTTGGCAGAACCCAGTCCTCGGGGGCCGCCCTTATTGCTAGAGGCCTCTCTCAGGCCTTTGCCTGGGCCCCTCCATGCAGAGCCAGCAACATCGCACCAAACTCTTCTCACATTCTTTGACTTCTTGTTCCATGTTTTTAAGGGCTCATGTGATGAGACTATACCCGCCTTTGTAATCCAGGATAATCTCTTGATTTAAAGTCTGTAACCTTAATCACATCTGCAAATTCTCTTTTGGCGTCCAGGGATTAGAGCGAGGCCCCCTTTGGGATTATTCAATGTACTGTACTAGCATTTATATGTATTAGAGTTTCAAATTCCCCCAAGAAAGACTTATGGAAACATCAAAAATAATGATAAGAGACGGTCTTGACTTGCTCCTGGTTTATGAGAATAGTTTTAGAATTTCATAATTCAGCAGGATGAAATTCTGAATTCTCATTAGAATTTCATAATTCAGCTTTTGACCTGAGTGAATGTGTGTGTACCTGACTTCCCTATTAATACATGGATATTAAAAAGTATTCATTTATCCTTATTTTCTAATTTTTAAAAATTAGTAATAGATGTCTAACACTGTCAAGTGTCTTTTTGGTATCTACTACAATGCTTATGTTTTTTCCTCTGATCTGTTAATATAGTACATAAATTATGTTAATTTTTTTATAGAATTATCTTTACACTCTGGAGTCATTGTAATAAGGGCCTAATCCTCATCTTGTGAGTTTTTGTATACATTTTTAAAATATAATTTTTTCTTTTGTTTTATTTGTTAAGTTTTCATATAAGGGTTATTATGATCTCATAGGAAGAATTAGGATGATCCTTTTCTCTCTGTGCCCTGGAACTGAGTAAATATGACACTAGTTATCTCGTCTTCTTAAGAGTTTGAAAGAAAGCCTTGGAGAACCACTTGGGCCTAGCACATGTGGAGAGAAAGCCTCTTACATAAATTTCTAATTTTTTTCCTCTTTTTGGGTTAGTGCTACATATAAAGATAAAAAAATCTAGCCTTTCATCACATTTTACTTCCCACATTAAATTTTGGCACACATACTTTGAATGAACACCATATATATCAATATTTAAAGCTTTGAATGTATCTTTTCCATTGTATTTTTCTTCTAGCATGCACATATTAAACTTGTTAAAATACAGAAGAGAAAGTTATGTATTTATAGGAATCCTTGAGAAAAGTACGTCTGGATGTCCATTTCACATCTTTAAAATGTTGGGAGCAAAAACAAAAAGATATTTTTCCATAGCTCAAACATTCTCAATGGGAAATTTTACCTTGATAACCTTTGTATGTCAACATGCAGTAATAGTTGTTTGTGATCAACTTCTATGGTAAACAGAATACAGAGAATAATCTCCAGGTTGGCACGTTAGTGATATGTGGTTCACAAATTTCACAGCATCAGTAAGTGTGCTGCTTACACCCGCTGACATTTTTCATCGCGAGAATAGCAATGAAGGAAGCAGGACGCTGATTGACGTGCTGGCGCAGTTCCTGAGTGTGAGTAACGACTTCAAAATGTTTTCTTCTCATTGCAGCCACACCATCAGAGCATATTCCTGCAGAAAACTCAAATTCCAAAGCATATCTGTTGACAGAAAATAGACATGGTTAAAAATTAAAATGGTTGCAAAAGCAACGATTCATAAAAAGAAACTAATGCTTACATTTTCTCATAATTTATACACATTTGGTTTGCTTTTAACACCTTAAAATATCATGAGTTATAATGCACATTACTCCTTAGGCTATTTTTAGTAGGATTTTTTCCCCATATGTGTTATATCTGTAGTGTTGGAAATGGCTTCCTTGGGTTGACTAGTATGCAATCCTATCTTCGCAAAAAATAAAAAATAAATAAATAAGTGTCTTCTTTCCAGTATTTACACTTCGTATTTCTTTGTCCTTTCTAATTGTGTTGGGTAATACAACCAGAATTATGTTCAACTGGAGATTTTCACCTTCCACACTACTGACATTGGGGGTGGGGTAGCCCTCATTGTGGGTGGGAGCGGGGAGTCTCCTGTGCATTGTGGAGCATGAAGCAGCACCCCTGGCCGCTACCCACTAGACACCAGTGGCAGCAGGAAGTGATCAAAGAGGTGAGTTAGGAGTCAGGAAGCAAGAGAGCAGAGAGGACAGGAGTAGCAGTTAGGAAGTCGGATATTGAAGGGTAAGATCTCTGTGGGGAGTATTATCACAGGTGCTTTTATTATTCATGACCATTTATTTCCTTAGAAATCAATTATACGGCACAATTATTAAAAAACCTGCAGAGATTAAAAGGCATGTAAGAAAAATGTTCGGAATGGTGACAGTTGCTATTTCTCAGTGGAGGATCCTTTGAAACATGTTTTCAATATTTTAAAACATCTTTATGATTTGCTGGATTCAATTTTTAAAAATTGAGCACATGTATCATTTAAAATATTAATTTACAAAATCCATTAGATGTTGAATACCCATAATTACGTTAAAAGCTGGGTAATTAGAAAATCTAATAAAATATTAAAGCTATTATTTATGATTTTTAGAAGTATCTTTTTGTATTTTCTAACTTTTTAATAATAAGCATGTGTTATTTTATTGTTGGAAAGAATTTTCAGTTTTTTAAAGGAACTATTTTAGTGACGGATTTTGGCCGAAAGCTCTGAGGTACGGTAATGGAAATAAGTTGTTAAATAACATGAATCTCTCTGAAAACTGTGTTCAATAAATAAATAAATAAATAAGTAAGTAAATAAAACCTAAACAGGTTCTACCTGGACTTGTAGTCAACTTTATCTCCGAGGAAACAGAGACAGCAGATAAGTGGTTCCCTATCATGAACGCGGACCAGCAGCAGGCCCGGCTACCCAGCCCGTGGAGCCCCGTGGAGCCCCGTGCAGATGGGAGTGAGGGCCTCCTGAGCACCAGGCTCTGTGCAGCCACACAGACCGCACGCTCCGACCAATGTGGAATTTTGTTGTTTTTGTTGTTGTTGTTTAGCAAAGGGGAAATAGTGGGGCCTGGTGGAAAGCATTCATCTCTCAGTTCACGAGAGCCGATAAAAGCTATGCCCCGGGTTTGACAGAGAATGACTGCATGGCGTGAATCCGTGACACCAGGAAAAGTCAACTTCAGCGAGCACAGAAGTTCTCGAAAATGTAATTCTGATTTCATAATTAGGAGTAAAAAAAAGGAGGGTGGGTAAATGAAAAAAAAATGACAATTACACAGACCCCCCTCAGAATAAGCTAGGTTTTAAAGGACTTGTGTATAAGATAACAGGGACATATAACCAAAGGGGGATGTTAGGGGGTACTAGGGTACAGGAGTCCCCGCTTTTCCTCAGAGGATATGATCCGAGACCACCAGTCAATGACTGACACTGAGGACAGTGCTGGCCCTGAATATACTATGTTTTTGCTATTCATACCCAGCTTTTCACTCACAGGAGGCACGTTCCAGCTCTCACTGGCAGGTCTGAACGGCCAGTGCGGCTCCTCCGGCACTCTGGGGCCATTATTAAGTAAAACCAGGGTGACTTGAACACCTGCTGCAACACTGTGACAGCTGACCTGACGACTCCTAAGTGACTAAGGGGTGGGGATCATGTGCAGGGTGGATGCTGCGGACAAAGGGATGAGTCACTCCTGGGCAGGAAGGACCCAGCGGGACAATGGGAGATTTTATCACGCTACTGTTACTCAGGCCAGTACGCAATTTAAAACTTACAAATTATTTGTTTCTGGACTTTTCCATGTAATATTTTTGGATGGTGATTGCCTATGGGTCACAAACGACAAAATGCAAAACCATGGATAAGGGGCGACTACTGTACTACAGAACAAGACCAGGGCGGTCAAAGCTCAGAATGACCTGCGTCTCAGAAGAAAGAGTTTACGTGCTAAAAATGGCTTTTTGTACTTAAAGTACAACAAGGACAAAGGAAGACTAGCAGGCTGAAGTCTATGAGTCATAGGTACAGAGGGAAAATTCCTGGAGAGTAAAACAATAAGGAGGCTTTGTGACTGACCGGCTCGTCAGGCTGTGAGAGGGCCGGGTGGCAAGCGGGAGTCCCCCTGAGGACAGTTCCCTGCGACATCTCCAGAGACTCTGTGTCTCACTCAGCAGAGCAGCAGCTTGCATCAAGACAGAACCAGGAATGAGATCAAACTTACTTGAAGCTGGGACAGATGGTTATTATTTTTGGTGACAGAACCATTATCCTAAATCATCTTAATAACTGGCATTGTAGGTCGAATTTGATAAGGTGAAGAAAAAATCCATAGAAGGTACTGAAATTTGATGGAAAAATCCATGGCAAAAATATAATATGAGAGACGTGACTGATCAGCAAGACTGCAGGATTTAGATTAGTGCACAACTGATGTGATTCGATTCATCACAGGAGTATACTATTTAATAATAGAGCCAAGGTGACACCCGAAAGACTGGGTATAATTCCAAGGGCCACAACTTAAGATAGGAACACTTAAAATGTATAACCCCCAGGAAGAGGCTAAAACCTAAGTCAGAAAAGGGAGATAACGACGTCACGCTGAGTATGTGCAGCGACAGGGACTCTCTGACCCTTCCAGAGCATGGGGGTGCAACCTGGTGTAACCACTTTTAGAAGACAGTTTGGTCTTATCTAGTAAAGCTGAACTTGTACCTGCTTTATGACACAGCATTTCTGCTCCTCGGTGTTCACTCTGGAGAAACGCGTGCTTTTCTGCACCAGGACACGTGATCTGGAAAGTTTCTGGCAGCGCCGTGCACAGTTATACCTCACTTGGAAAGTTCCCCAATGGGCCTCAACTTTAGAAAGGCTTTAAGCCATGTGCCATATTCGTCCAGTGGAACACAGTAAGAAGCAAACAAAATACAGCTACACACCACAGTAGGCACGAATTTTACAAACAGCTGCTGAGCAAAAGAATCAAGGCACAAATGAAATCTACTTACTGTGTGAGTCTACTCTGAGAAGCTCAAAAAAAACCTAATCAGTAATACTTAGGGATATATAGTTTGGTGAATAAATGACCGAAAAATAAATACATAAAATCAAGGCAATAATGACCTTAGCAGTCAGGATGGTGGTTTTCGTTGGGGGGTACAGGGGGTAAGGGACTATTGGAGGTGGTGCGGTTGCGGACACCATTCTTCTTCACGCCCTGAGCACCAGTGAGACGGGTGTGTGGAGTTATACATTGTGCTTAGTTGCTGGCTTTGCTGTACAGTGTGTCTAATATTCACAATTTTTTAAAGACTTACTTATTTATATTTATTTTTAGAGAGGGAAGGGAGGGAGAAAGAGAGAGAAAGAGAAACATCAATGTGTGGTTGCTGGGGGCCGTGGCCTGCAACCCAGGCATGTTTCCTGGCTGGGAATCGAACCTGTGATACTTTGGTTTGCAGCCCACACTCAATCCATAATATTCATAAATTTTGAAGAGGTTAAAAAAGATAAAAGGTTCAAAATTGTATGAAGATGTTAAAAAAATCACATGTAAAAGATGGGCAATGGAAAATTCATAGGAAGTCTGATAGTTATCTTCTGATATTTTAAACGATACCAGGCTACACTAGAAATTTTGATTTTGTATACTCCAAACTCCTCTTTTTCTGGGTTCTGAGATCACTGTTTATTGGAAATCACCCCCTTCCACTTTCTCCTTCTCACTTCATTTACATGGTTGATGTCACTTGTTTCCATGCAGTGTGACCACCCACTCTCCTCACACACGTGGCCACGGTGGACTAGTTCAAGGAGAATACCCGGCTCAAACTAGCTCGTGAGAGACTGTTTTCTATAAATGTGGATTTACGACCCAATATGGCAACTAGAACTTATCAGTTAAAGTTACAGGGTGGAATGTTTGAATATATAAAAGTGACGCCTTGTTACAGAGGCACTTTTTTTTAAAAGTGCTAAGTCTCCTAAGCCACACCAGTTTAATATTTTTTTAAGATTTTATTTATTTATTTTTAGAGAGGGAAGGGAGGGAGAAAGAGAGAGAGAGAGAAACATCAATGTGCGGTTGCTGGGGGCCGTGGCCTGCAACCCAGGCATGTGCCCTGACTGGGAATCGAACCTGCAATGCTTTGGTTCGCAGCCCACGCTCAATCCACTGAGCTATGCCAGCCAGGGCCAGAGGCACTTTTTTCAAACGCACTGACTACCTTGTGCCCAGAGGTGTTTAAGTTTGGCCTGAATGATTCAGGGAGACAACAGACAGACCACAGGAACAGACTAAAACTTCCAATAAAAAAAACCTGCTAAAGTTCTTAATCACATAATACAGATACGTGACCTTCCCCTTCATGCACTCTCTCTCTCACCAATGTAAGATGTCTCTGTTTAGAGCTAGTTTTTTCCTTAACATAAAGCATGTCATTCCTCTCCTCAAGCTGTTAATCAGCAGCTTCAATACAAGGTTACTTTTACACACTTACATTTATGAAAGGTTAAAGTGACTGTGTTGTCTTTATTTCATTTAACCTCTCCAGATTTCACCTCTTGAGTTCAGCTGGGTGAGCAGGTTTATTATTTTACATATTCTATCTTCAAACTCCCCATGCCTATTTCTTTCTTAGTGTGCCTTTTTATTATTTCATTAGTAGTGGAAAAATTACATCTAAACAGATTTACTGTGCTGACTTTACATGCTAGGATTATTTTTCCAAGATGAAGAACCGAGTTGGTAGAACTGACACTGAATAAACAACATTAATTATCGCTGACAGCTTTTTCTTTTTGCGGGGTGAATGAGCACAGAAATTCTTCAGGACAGAACTCTTGTTAATCCATTGGAAAAAAATGCATGCTGAAATTTAGATTGTTACTGCAATGATAAAAAATTATTCCTATCTTGCCTTGCATTATACAAAAAAACATAGAGAAAAATAATAAGAAATGAGAGAAGCGTGCATGACGTGTCATCCATTATTTAAAGTAACCGAGTAGTTCACCCAGCTGTGGGATGGAAATGCAGGATTTTTGTCCTTAGAGGGCCTCCAAGGTGTCCTCCAGGAATCCCTACCTCCGGATACTCACATGTCATTTATGCCCCTCAAGTGTGGGCCAGACTGCTCGCTCATCATGGAGAACTCAGCTACCATGTTGTGAGGCACCCCTGTGGGACCCCCCCCCCGAAGCCGGAGACTGAAGCCCACCAACAACAAAGACATGAGCTTGGAAGTGGATGCCGCCTCGGTCAAACCTTCAGGGGCGGGGATAGCCCTGGGGGAGGGTCTGACTGCAACCTCGTGAAAGACGTTCAGGCAGAGGTGCACTGCTAACTGGTGCCCGGATTTCTGATCCATAGACGCTGAGATGTCGCGTGCTTGTTGCCATGAGCAGCTACATTTAGGGGTCATTTGCTATGCAGCAATGCATAGCTAATGTGGTGATACCAACACAATTGAGATTTGGAGACAGGGTATATTTGATAGTACTCTAGGCATGATTTACCTGGAAAGGTAATGCAGAGGGATTGAGGTAGATGAAAAATGGTCATTGAGGATGTCCACATTCTAACCCATGGAACCCGTGAATACCTTACTTTACATGGCAAAAGGGATTCTGCAGGTATAATTAAGGTTTTCAACATGGAAAGATTATCCTGGATTATGCAGTTGGGCCCAAAGCAATCGTAAAGGCCCTTAGACTAGCAAGGCAGGAGAGGGAGTCAGAAAAGGACAGGTGACAGTGGGAGGAGAGGCTGGAGGGTGTGCACGAAGGAGGAAGGGTCCCAGCTGAGGCACGCAGGTGGCCTCAGGAGGCTGAGGAAGACACGGCAATGCACGCTGCCCCAGAGCCTCCGGAAGGAATGCACTTCTGCCTCCGGGTCGATGTGACCCCAGTGACACCGATTTTATACTCAAAGAACCAGTTTCTGTGACCTCCAGCACGATAAGATAATAGATTTGTGTCATCTCATGCCATTTCACAGTAATTTTTTATAGCAACAATAGGCAACAAATACAGGATCTTTTGTAGTGTCCCGCTGTACTGTAACTACCTCTGCAGACTGTTGTATTGGAATCCACGTGTGGAAGGGCAAGCCCAGGCCTCTGAGACAATGCAGACCGTATAAAAGCAGAGTTCATGTTCAAACTGGTCGTAAAGTAACAGCACTTCCTATGCTCTTCCCTCTTCCACCTCTGGCATCCCGCAATTTTCCATTAAAAGACCAAAGGGAACACAGAAAAGAAAAGTAACAAAAATTACAACAAAAATTAAGGCAAACATGGGGAGGGGTGGGAGGGGGGAGACAGAAAACTGTGCTTGGAAAACAATTTAAAAAATTAAGGCAAACAAATGAGAGTCGCAGCTGTAGGAAGGCAAGAACCATTCCTATTTTACCTACCACTCAGCCACCAGCCCGGCACCCGCCTCCTGCAGATCCCCTAACCACCTGTGTAATATTGCTGAACACACACCCTAAAGACAGAAATCGTCGGGGCTCACCTGTGATGAGGAAACAGATGACTTGGGGCTGAGGAAAACCTGTGCAGACTTTACACGAAGTCATGTCCAGTTTCTCCACTTGAAATAGAGATGACCTGGGGACAAAACAGGTGAGGATTTTCTAGCGTCTCCCAACAGCGCCCTTTCACTCCGGCCACCAGGGACTGTTTTACCCAAGTGACTGGGTGTGGTCGTTTCCTCCTCAAAGAGAGCTTTACTTTGTAAGAAACATAGACAGAAGTGTGCGCTGCCTCCAACCCTCCTCCATTATTGAAATGAATCTATTTATCTAGATGCTTGTCAGTGCAGCAACTCTAAACGCAGCAGAGTGCCCTGTTGTGAAAGCTAACCCATCAGACCAGGGGCAGGAGGGTCAGCCCTGTGCCACACGGTGTTTCGTCTCTTTCAGGGGTTCAGACCGTCAAGTAGTGACTTTCGGGGAAAGAAGACAAATAGGGCCACACTGAAAAAAGAAATATCTTTCAAAAGTTGGTCATTGGACTGGGACTTGTCCACAGCTTTGCTTCCAGGTACAAATCTGAGAAAGGAATTTGGTGCAAAAGCTGAAAGCGAACAGAGCAGGGGAAAAGCTATATCTTTGGTCTGATGGAGGCGAAAAACAGACAGTTTTCTGAAGACTTAGAAGAAAGGCACGTTCGTGGAAAATCATGAACTAATCATCTAAGAAGAAAATTCTGAGAGGATTTGGCACTCTCATCAAATAAAAGCAGATATGATTTCTTTGAAAGAGATAAGAGGCATGATAAAACAGACCAATGTAAAAAGGGAACAGCTCAAAATGAAAAAAAAGAAGATAGTGAGCGATTGCTAAGAAACTAAAAACATAATAAAAACATTAAAATCCACATTGTAGGGAATAAAAAGTAGACACGATGAGTGAAAAACTGAAGCAAAAGGTCGAGACGCTCTTTTGAAAAGTGACGGAAAGAAAGAAGATGGCCATGGAGTAGAGAGAAGGAAAACATCATAAAAAATAATTCATAGAAAAGAGCAAAAACTATGAAACAATGATAAGAAGCTTTTCTAAAGTTAAAAATATCTACATGTGCATTTTAAAGTTATCCATCTTCCAGGCAAAATAAATGAAAAGGAATCTACATCTAAATGCATCTGCCAGTATTTTTATTTGCAAGGACTAAAAAATGGTCTGTAAATGATCTAGAGAAAAATATATCTTGATATCTATGACTGTATCCAAAGCTACATATTAGATTATGTTTATATTGATATACCTACATCTATGTCTGTGACCTATTAGTAGCCAAAATTCACATTGCACCAAGACTTTTTTTCCTGCAGAAACATAGGGAAATGGGAAAATGTGACAAATACATTGTCCCAGACTAAATTGAATATTTCATACATAGGCCATTCAAATCCACACTCACATTTCAAATGGCTCATCCAGAACATCACCCATTTATTCACCATTCTTAAATAACTTGAAGACACGTATCCAATGATCAAGTAGTAAAATGAAGTTAAACTTATGAATGAAGAAAGAATATTTTAAAGAAGGGACATAGAGCACTAAAACGAATGCTCTTTTAAAAATCTGAATTCTAACATGAATGGACAACACGATGGAACTTGTAAAAATGATTAATGAAGGAAAAGATGTAACAATTGCTCCACAAGTAATATATCCCAAAGAAATGAGTTTGCATTTATGCAAACATATAGCTAAAAGAATGTTAACTAAAGATCTATATATTATGTCGCAAAGTGAAAATACCTTAAACCCAACAATAAGAAAATAATTAACCCATTATGATTTTAATCATTATGATAATGATACAGTTCTTATGGCCATGCTAAAAATATTCAACAACATAGGGACATGTAGACCATCTATTTTAGTGGAAAAAAGCAAGTCATAAAACAGTATACATCAACAGACTACTTTTTGTGAAAACAATGCATATGTGTACATGAAAAGACACAGGAAGGCATTCTCTGGATGATTTTCCTTTTTTGAGATGTACGCATTTTCTAAATTTTCTGCCATGAACACACATGCATACTGAACAGGCAGCGTGCCCTTTCTCTGAGTCAGCAGCAAACAGAAACGCGCACACCCTACTTTATATTTCACGGGCTGCAGGAGCCGTGCAATACCCAATGTGTAGAACGAAGCTATCACTGGGGAGACCTTCTCCAGCATTTGGATGGACGGTCACTGAGTCAGTCAGCTCTCTGGAGGTACATTTTCTGGTTCGTGCAGACCAGGGTGCCTGTTGTGGCAGCAGACTTCGCAGAATCTAAAATTCTCTCGAGGATCCCTTAGATCCCTGTTAAGGTTTACCCTTGAAGTCATCCAGGCCAGGAGGTTTTATATTCTCTGCAGACATTACTAATTGATCAGAACTGGCATTCAAGGGGTTCCCTATCTGCCATCCTAGGGTCATCGCTCTGAAGCTACAGTCATTCATTCAATCACTTGGTGAGTCAGATAGCCATTCTGTCCATCAGCAAATACTTGCTAAGTGTCCGACAATGCTCTTCCCACTGTGTTACGGCTCGGCCGTGAATAAGACACCGAGACATCCACTCCTGTGGAGCCTACTTCCCACTGTGGGGAGATGGCCAATAAGTAAGTAAACATAAATAAGCAAGATCATTTAGCTGGTGATGAGTATTGGGGGAAAATGAAACAGACAAATGTGAGAAAGAGAGAGCAGGGAGTTTGCTCTGAACACGACAACCAGGTAAGCTCTCCTGGGAGATGCCTTTCTGCCGAAACTGTATGGGCGTGGCAGAGGAAGCTGCGAGAGAGACTGTTGGGGAGAAGAGCACTACAGGGAGGAAACAACTAGTGCAGCTGTCCTGGGGCACCTGTGTTGAAGGAAAGGCAAGAGATCCAGTGTGGCAGGTAAATGAGGATGTGTCAGTTATGATGCACGAGAAAAGCAAAAACTGCTAATGCATTTAAAACAGAGGGAATTGATGCATGGAATAGGTTGCATGGGTGGTAGAAAGGGTAAGAAGCCAGGGGGAGGGGGAGGAAATGCGAACATTAGGAGTGTCAGGAAGCTGGTAGCAGTTCCAGGCTGGGAGGACTAGCGGGGGATGAGCAATACCAGGGCCCAGGCCAGGGCCACCCAGCAGAGGCTGGACTTGTGCCATCGGGGCAGGAGCCACAGAGGAGACAGGTCAGAGGATCAGAGTGCATGTCCTAGCTCCTCCCTTCCTCCCTCTCCTTCCAGTGCCTCCACTGGCAAGACTCAGGCAGAGGGCAGCTGATGCAGGAATGGGGCAGGAACAGGGGAGGATTGGGTCTTCAGGCAGACAGGAGGGACAGGCAGGCGAGGGGCGGGAGAGGCGCCAGGCCCTGAGAAGGCAGAGCAGGAAGACCTCGCAGGCTGAGGGAGAGTTGGGAACTCTGTGCCAGCATGAGGGCAAGCCTTGCAGAGCTTCTAGTCCCAGAAAAGAGAGAGGTGAAATCCTGAATTAGAGAGTTTGGTCCTGCCTACAGGTGTTCTGGGTCCCATCTCCTATAATCCTGTCCCAAAATGCCAGGGTAAGTTATTGGAGCAAAAGGCCAATTTGCCCTCCAATACTCAGAAAAACATTTGCAGTTCCAGGGCTGTTTAGAAACTTGAGTGATCTGCAGTAAGTCATGGAAATTACAAACACAGGCGACCTGGGGGTGAATCCTAGTCCCGCCATCGACCACCACGAAGACTTCAGTTCCACTCGGACTTCCGGTGGGAACTATGTATACATTCCCTTCTCTCGTTACAGATTCTGGTCCTCAGATTTTTGTAGTCTCTGGTTTTGTGTCCACTCTTGTAAACCAACTCAAATTCCTTCAGGAAGCAGACATAGTGTACATAATAGATGGAGTAATCTGGCCTCAGGCATTACATCCTAAGGCAAAACTTTGCAAAGTTACAAATAAAGCTGTGCTCTTCTCAGTGTCATTTCTTTGAATATGAATGGTTTTATTTGTTTAATAGAGACGTTAAGCTATGAAATGACACTGGGCAGATTTCATGGGATCATCTCAGCCCAACTACTTTTCCATTGTGGGACTTGGCTTTTTGGTATCTCAATTTTCTCATCAGTAAAACAGGGAGATTCATGATATCCTTTTGATAAGGTGGTGGTATATTTAGATAAATTATATATAAAGTGCTTGCTCTAGTTCCTGGAACTTAATAGATGATAAATGAATGTGGGTGATTGCTAGTATTGCTAGTATTGTTATCATCATTGTGGTTTGTTACTGGTAACTTTGTTCTGAACAAACAGAAGATTTAAAACAGCTTCAAAGATCATGCAATCCATAAAACGTCAGAGTTAGAAGGAAGTGAAAGAGATTAAGGGCATGCACAGGTTTATTCTAGAATAACCGATCACTCCTTTGTTATTTTTATTCTCTTTAATTATCTATCTTGGAGTTATAATCAATTCTCAATTTTAAAGTTTTTGAGTTATTAAGCAGTTACCTTTTGCTTTCTCATTTTCACTAGTAGTTTGAATCAAGAATTTTCAAAATGCTTGGAGGTAAATAGGCATTATTACACAAACTGAGCCACACGGATATGACCACATGCATGCACCTATAAACACATACACATACATACAAGGCTAACACATTACCACAGCCAGAGCATTGGACAGCCAAGAGCAAAATTACAGTGTTTTTCTACAAGTCGTCCATGTCATTCTTCCAGAGAGAAGGTACTTATACTAACCTGTATGCTGATTTACTTAAATGACCGGAAAACATCATGTAAATGAAGCTACTGAAGAGATTTTAAGAAATACAGATTTCTGACTCTACAGCAAACCTACCATATCACACTCTCCCAGCATGAGAAGTTACAAGGGTTTTTGTCGAGATAAATACAAATGCTGACTATCACCAAAAGGTGTGCTGATGGGGAGTTACAACGGGAGGCGTCTCAATAAGTCCGCCGCACAGAAGCAGCACGAATCCCATCAGCACCTGGTGTCGGGGCAGTGGTCGCAGCGGACGGAGAGTGACATGGGAACTGACAGCAGCCGCTGACCGCGAGCCTGGGGGACATGGAAGACTGCTGAAGTGTCCTTTCCAGGACTGCCAAGGGCAGCGCATGGGGATCCTGTTCTCCAGCGTAACACTGCTTGGGAACACACAGTTTCAGGAGAAGAATCTGGACTTCATTTGGAAGGCAACCATTTTGCATGTAAAGTTGACGAAAGGAGATATTTAGCTAATTCTTCCACTCTGAGTATCTTGTCTGTGGTTCTCGAGAATTTTCCTCTAAAATTGACTTTTTTTCATAATATTTACCTACACTTCACCCACATGTTCCTCTCCAAAACAAAATTTACAGTTGATGTGAAATGGATTGGAACCCCTGTCATTCTCTCTCAAAACAAAAAAAAATGTCTTCAACTCTAAATGAGAAACAAAGGGCAGGAAATCATTTTCACTGGAATGAAAGCGACACCCACTTCTGCCTGCTGAACACGCTCCATCCCAAGTGGCTTTGCCAGCTGCTGCCTTACAGAAGCAGCACCATGCTACGGGACCTTTCTCTTCTGTGACACTGGCTCCTGCCATCTTTTAAAAGCGTAATGATGGTAGGCACTGAAGAGGGCTGCTTAGACATGCAATCATATCCATTCTATTCTATTTTGCTCTACAATGGTGGCTGCCCCTTTGCTCACCCTTTAAGCAATTAATGTCTACCAATTTTAAAGCCATTTGTGTTGTGATTGTCTTGGAAATAAACTCCGTATTTATACCGCCGTGAGGCTGACTGAAGCCCCATTTGTTCGTATTGGGTACCTCGGCCCGAGGCACCTCTTGCTCCCAGTCACTGACTCTATTATTTCATAAAGGTTAATTTGATGTCTTTTCCCTAGAGTGAAAGCATGCAAATTGTTTCTGCTTTTATCTGTGATTCAAGAGGAAGTAATTTTAAATGTAAAAGAACCCAATTGGCAAAAAAATATTGGACGTTTCACAGAGCTCTGCTCCTCGCCCTTATTCTCACCAATTTTATCAATAGAAGATATTGAAAGCTTGCCACATGCAGATCATGTGCTAATTGTTTTAATTGCATTGTTTCATCTCTCCTCCTCACACCCTTTTATGGAAATGGTAATGTTTTACAGATGAGGACAGTGAGGTACAGAAATGCTCCAAGTCACACACGTAGCACACGCAGAGCAGGGACCCGAACCCAAGTCTGCGTCACTCCAGAACTGACCAAATTTCACATCACTCAACATTACCTCGCATATGGACTACCATTGTGTAATATTTTTAGTTTTGCAGCAACTGTATTTGCAAGAGCCTAAATTATGTCCCCCGAAGACATCAGTTTCTAATTCCGGGAACCTAGCAATGTGGCCTTATTTGGAAAAAGGGTCTTTGCAGATGTAAATGAAGTAATTCTTCCAGATTACTCAGGAGAACCCTAAAAGCAATCACAGGCATGCCAAGAGTGAGGCGGAGATTGCTAGACATAGACAAAGAGAAGGAATGTGAAGATGGAGACACATATTGGAGTCAGATGGCCACAAGCCAAGGCATGCCAGGAACCATGGGAAATAATATATATTCAAGGAACTGTGTGCTACTTCACCGGTAATTCTGCCAACAGAAGCAAAATGGTACCTTGGTGATGGTCTTATCTTTTAAACCAGGGGTGTCCAACCTTTTGGCGTCTCTGGGCCACACATTAAATACATTGCAACACGTAATCACAAAAAAAAATCTCATAATGTTTTAAGTAAATTTGCGATTTTGTTTTGGGCCGCATTCGCAGACATCAGAAACCACTAACATCAGAAACCACTAGTGATCCTCGGGCCACAGGTTTGATACCCCTGTTTTAAGTAGTCTGAAATTTTTTCAAGGTGACTCTACGTTTACATATTTCCCCTCATTATTTTAAAATAAAACGAAGACATGCATGTCAAAGAGTGAAAATATATAACTCTAGAAAACAACCTGGAGGAAGGAAATTAAAACTTGTGTCTGTCATTCATTCCTAACTGTTCTTGTCTCATGTTCACTGCTACCTAGCACGCACGCAACAGCATGTGCCCCCAACTTGTTCTCGGTGATGTGTTAAATACTCAGAGGGGCCGTTCCTTTCCTGGCCTCGCCCTGGTCCTTGCAGGTGGCCCAGTGCTCGGGAAGCAGCCCAGCTTGGTGGCCCCCATGGAGCTCCTTGCAGCTGTGACGCTTGACCATTTGCCACAGGGTGTCATATTGACAGGCTCATTGATAGCTTTCTGCTGAAAAATATACGTTCCCTAAAAGTCCAGCTTCCTGCCTGCCTGGATTCTTGATCCCTTCTTTCCCCTTCCTGCAGAAAAGCCGAAGGGAAGAAAAGTCATAGGACGTCCCTCAGATCACCTCCTCCTTTTTCTCCTCCACCTGCCCGACCTCACAATCCACTTTGCTACTCCCTTCTGTGAAAACAATTCTGCATCCATTAGTTACTTCTTTCACCTGACTGCAGATGCAGGTGAGCTTCTGAAATAACTTGTGTGTATGACAACCTCGGGTGCTATTACAAATGATTTTCTAAAAGAGTTTAAACATTTTTGTAATATTTAAATAAAAAATTTAATGAGTTCACAACAAAGCGAAGTAATTTTGTCACTATTTGCATATTTTTCTGATTGTTTTTGTCTTCTTGTTCCTAGTTTTAGCCTGTTTATTGCCAGATTTCTACCCTAAATTTTCTCCTCTGCATAAGGAAGGACAAAGTAGCTTTTTAATATTCTAGCGCCTTCCAGTCCATTCAAAAGTATGAATGAACTGAAGTCATCGATTGTGATGGGTTGAATGGTATATCCTCCCAAAATATGGTGGAGACCTAATCCCAAGTTCCTCAAAAAAAAAATGACCTTATTCAGAGTTAGGATCTTTATACAGGTGATCTGGTTAAAGTGAGGTCTTTAGGGTGTCTTGTTTAAAGGGAAAATTTGGAACCAGAGACAGACACACAGAAGGGCAATCAGGTGAAGACACACAGGAAGAAGTTGCCTTTGTGCCTAAAATGAGGCATCCACATGCCAAGGAAGGGCAAGGGCAGCCAAGGACTGCCAGCAGGCACCAAAAGCTGGAGGAGGCAAGAGAGGGTTCTCCCCTAGAGCCCTCAGAGGGAGCACAGCCCTGCCAACACCTTGATTTTGAACTTCCAGCCTTCAGAACTGTGGGATAATAAATTTCTGTTGTTTTCAGACACACAGTTTTTTCTATGGAACTAATATATTAATACATAAAGCAAACTGAATAATTAAACAAGGAAGTATAATTAATTTTAATCATTTGGGTTGTTAAGAATGTCAGGCTATAATTAAATGTCACTATCCAAAGGGATCATCTGGAGAGATTAGTGTCAGTTGCACTTAATCGGAGACATTCTTAAAGGGTAATTGAGGAAATCAATTACTTCCATCCAGAAGGGCTGCCTACTTCCCAAGATGCCTCACAATTAGTTACTCCATTTTAAAAAGAGTTCATTGATGTTAGAGGGTATGTGTGTGTGTGTGTGTGTGTGTGTGTGTGTGTGTGAGAGTTGCCTCAGAGATCATCTAGTAATTTTTGCAAACATCACTTTGGACTCAGCAAAGTTTCACCACCTGGGTGGAGCCTTCCCATTCCCTCATCCTTGAGAACATTGACCCCTCCACTTTCCTCGACTCCATGATTCCTTTACAAACTCTGTTTATTTCAGTTCCTTTCATGCTGGATTCACAATGATTTGTTTCTGTTTCTTTCTCTCACACTGGTCTCTTAGTTTCTAAAGGCTACACACTGGCACAGAGGAGCTATTCAATACACATTTCTGGAAGCACAGAACTCTCTGGAGTTGTTAGGGAATGTGTAGCTCACGCATTCCTCAGCTGGCTCCCCCTACTCCATCTTCAAAGCCAACAGGGTGGCATTTCCCAGTCTCTCCCTCTCTGGCTCTGACCTCTGTCCTTCCCTGACTCTGACCTCCCTGCTTCCCCCTGTATACGGACCTCTGTGATTATACTGGGCTCATCTGGATAATCCACTATAACCTCCCCATCTGAAGAGCCTTCAGCTAACCAGGTCTGCAAGACTCCTTCGCCATGTAAGGTTACACAGCCACGGGTTCCAGGGACTCTCACATGGATGTCTTTGGGGGTCCGTTACACGTCTACCACCATCACACAACTCCTCCTGTGAGACTCCTGTGGTTTTGCCTGCAGTAAACACCCCAGTGATAACCACAGAGGCACCTTCAGCCCAAGTGTATCCTCACTGGTCTTCAGACTTCCAGAGCCCACACTTTACTCTGTATTTCTTCATGAATGCCCCACGGAGACCATAAACTCAGGATGTCCCAAACTGAACTTATCGACTCTGCTGTCACTTCCATCTCTTATTGGTCACGGGCCCATCAGCAGCCACAAGAGTCACCAGGCTAGAAACTCTGGGATGTTACTTCTTTCCTCTTGTTCATGGAACCCCACTTAATCAATCACCATGTTTTGCTGATTTCACTTCCTAACCCTCTCTCACGTCTCTCTCTCTCCCTCGTTACTCCCCATGACGTGTCCTCACTCAGTCTCTCATCAGCTCAAACCTGGACAATAATGTGTCTTCTAACTGTGTCTGCCTGAGCCAGTCCCCCTCCCTGACATCCATTCTCCTGCCTGCAGCACAGGGCTTATTTAATAGCAATCTCTTAGCTCTTTTTCTACATTCTCCTCTGCTTCTCTCACTCTTGTTCTCCAGAGAGCACATTCTCAGTAAGCACATTTCACAAGAGTGCACACCTGAGGCTCTCCTTTAGGGAACGCCGTCTCAGGTACAATATGTGTCTCAGAATACCTCCCTCACGTCCACCTGTCTCAGTTGCTTTAATTGCCCCACATACCCATGCCCAGACTAACCACTGTTAAGGAAAATGTCATTACCAATATTACCTTAGACTTTGAATATGGTATCAAATAGATTTAGGGATGCCAATCATTCAAACCACTGCAAACAGAGGGTGGGGCAGAAGTAGGGTTGCAGCTGTCAGTATATAAAACACAGAGTTTATTTTTATATTGTTATTTATTAATTATTATATTATTTTTTCATACAAACAACTGTAAACCTACTGTTGCTCCACCCTCTGTTAATGGAAGTGATCTGCTCTGCAGGCGGATTTTATTTTTCCTACTTGGCATGGGGCACTGGGAAGTGAATCTCTGAATCTGAAATTGCAGGGAACTGTGATGAGGACACATTCACTTGTTTAACTAAATAGGTTTTGGTAATTTTAAAGAAAAGGAATTTTTCCAGCTCCTCTAATTCTAAGGCAATTCCAATGCCCAAGTCCCAAAGCAATTTTTAAAATTTTAATGGGAGAACATTACTTCCTTGGTAAATGATTCTACAAAAGCCGTATACCACATTTCATGATTTCCACTGCACACGGTGACACACAGTTAAGTCGACGGAGGAAACTTTGCTCCTTTGCAGAGCGCAGGTTCGCTAGGAAATGCTGCGGGATTTAACAACCAGTTTTGTCCTGACACTGTAAGGCCAGGACAAAACATAAAAATCAAAGTGGCTCAGTCTATTATAGACGAAACTCACGGGAAGTAAATTTTCCCAGACATCTCTGACACCAGCAGGAACAATTATCTGCTGCTTCGCTTCACGGAGCATGTAGGGAATTAGAATAAGTGGGGGACAACACGAGGCGGTGTCTTCCCTAATAGTTTAGGACTTACTCCTCCCAATATGTCAAGCTCTTCCCTTGGGATAAGGCTTTCTGGTCTCTTTTCATCATAAGAAAACACAGCGGCATGAAAAAAGAAGTGAGTTGACAGCTAGGAACACAGAGTATTTATTGTCTGAGAAAACACAATACAATAGCCTTTATTTGACTATATATATTTTTTGCTTTTAATTTTCCATCTCTTAAAATGAAGTTTTTGGGGTTTTATTTTGTACTACCATTTCCTCAGGAGAGAACATGAAGATAATTATGAGTATTTAAAAAGTAAAGCAGATTTCTTACAAGGAGGGAGGAATTAAATCAAAGTACTGGCTAGTGTTCCATTATTTTAGAAAGTGGAAAAGAAACTCCATAAAATGTAAGGATTGTGTGTATGATGGTTGCTTAATAAAGATACTTCTCTAGCACAGGAGGTCTCACAATGAGGCAAAAAGCATATTAATGTTTCCTGAGGAGTCTAGAAATCTGAGTCTGTTCCCTCCCTTACTCTTTGTTTACTGTGTGACCTTGGGCAAGTCACTTGACCTTTCTAGTTGGAACTGTCTTACCTTAAAATGTCAGGAGACTACCACTACTAACAGTGCTGTTGACCGTAACAATGGTGACATTTACTGAGCACATGACAAGCATGTGTGAAATGTTTACACTTCAGCCTCATCCCCTTTTCTCAGGAACCTCCAATACAGGCATTCAAATTCCCATTTTATCCAGTTGGTATATCTGTAAAGAGGTTTTTGGTATCAAGTCCTACAGGAAATACAATTCAACTGACTTGTACAGTAAGGAGAACGGATTACTTCCCAGAACAAGAAGCCTCAAGCTCTGTGAACGCACTAACTCAGGGATGCCTCCAGGGGCCCAGCTGTTGGCACTACTTCCTTCTGCCACCTTGGCCCGTGGACGTCAGTTGTTCCAGCTCCACCCCTCCTGGCCACGAGACCGCTACCGCAGTTCTAAAATCTCATCCTCCTAGTGATGAGCACTGGCAAGGGGGGTTATTTCTGCCCACGGATCTCTTCAAAAGCAAAAGAAAATATCCTCACAATTCCTCAGGCTGACCTCCTTGAGGTCAAATTGCCCAGAAACGGGTAACAATGTGTCCGTCTCCAAAACAATTTCTGGCAGGAGGCAAGTACTTACCACCACGTGGTTGACCTTTAGGGCAAGGAGAGACTCAGCTACTGCTAAAGAACAAACCTTGGAAATAGTCCAGCGAAATTAGGGAGGAGCACAGGGGTCAACATTCTGACACGTGCGCAAAGAGAGGGCCAGAACACAGGCGTGTTGCTCAAGGGCAGAGCCAGTGAGTGGCAGTAGCAGGGCTTAAAGCCAGGCCTGTCTAATGATGCACATTCTGAAATCTTCCCCTGCCTCTTAGTGCATCTTGTTTCTAAGGAAGAAACCTCACAGAAAGTTGAAGTTATTTTCAAGGTCTAGCTCGAGAAGCCCTCCAAAGCAGAGACTCGGAAGCACTGAATTAGCTGTGTCCAGCCTTTGCACTGCTGGCCTCTCTCTCCCAACCACAGCTTTGCGCTGGAAAGAACAGGCCACATTGCTGCCCGTGCCCCCCGCCCCTCAGCCTTTCTGTGGTCGGGTGCACAGCAGACTTCATGGCCGTGACGCCACCACCTCCACGCTGTGATGAGAAGCCAGGAGGTGTGTTTAAATCACCCTCCACAGCACACTTTCTGTGAATCGAGATGCCACGTGAGAACTTCACTAGCATGAGAGGCAGCCACATCCTCAAAGGGGAATGAAGTGGTTACTGAAGACAATTCCTCCCGTTTCCTGAACGTGCTAATGGCAGGATCAAGTCACACACGTCATAGATGTCATATTCTCTCAAGTCATGGAACAGAGAGGTTTGATGAGTAAGCAGTGAAAACTGAAAGGACAAAAAGAATGTTTACGAGGAATAGTTAGCAAAGTGGACAAGGTCAAATAGACAGTTAATCTTATAAAGCAGAAGTGGGCCTATGAGTTATCAAAAGGGGGCAAATACAGTATATTTTTTCCTGAAAGTGGAAGAAAAATGCATTATTGCGCACATAATGGAATTATGGGATATAAGTTATCAGTCACCTTGTCGTTTGTATGGAATATAAGTTATCAGACACCAGCACTTCTTCAAATGTCAAAGGCGTCAGAGGCACGTAGACAAGATAAAACATGATGTTTACAGATCATTGTTGACATTTGAATATCATAGCACCAGAAAAGATTTAGACAGTTGGATAGTTTCATCCTTCATTATTTCTTGCATTTCTTTTCTTTTTCATTTCCTGGCTAGTCATATGCAAAATCAAGGGAGTTAGAACCTGAACTTAAGGCAAGTGTAAATTGAAAGTTTTTTTACATACTCAGTACACCTGTCATCTATATTTTGAGTTCGCTCCTTGCACCTTCAGCTCTCACTCATTAATAAGATGGCATCTTAATTGAGTAAATCCTTTGTCTCTATTCAAAAGTGCTGCTATTTTCTAGTAATTGGTCATTGTAAGCACATTGCTTGAATTTATGCTTCTGAGAGTCCTGTTGTTTTCCACCCAGTCCAACTCCCTACCAGGAAATGCCTTTGTTTTTACCCCTCCCCTGAGAGATACAGTCCTTTCTGTCAAAGATGGTTGCTTACATCGATCATATAAATGTAAGATGGTTGGTGTACCTAAAAGGATATGATGTTTGCCTGTCACACGCTTTGTTTGTGTTTTCGCCTGTCCCTTCACACTTTTGACTTTGCAGCTGAGAATTATGTAATGTTAAGTTTTGTCACTTTCATGAATCTCTTACTTTTTCTTTTGTTAACTTTCACTCCAGCACATGAGATTGCAAGAGGATGGGAAACAAAGAAGGTTTATTCACATAACTTTGACAGATACCTGCGATGCATTTCAAAACTATTTTTTTTCTTGTTTTATATATTACAAAACACAGCCCAAACTTCTTGGGCATCCCCTGTCTGTCTTCATCAAAATGAAGAGTAGAAAGTTTATTATTCCAAGTTTTTATTTAGGGAGTAGTGTACTTTGTGTAGATCCCTGAGGCAGGTTCAGGGTCAGGAAGCTGAAAAGATGGTTGAGTTTATTTTTCATTCTGTACAGCTAGCAAAGATTTGCAAACGGGACTGTGCTGCCCTCAAAATTCCACTCAGGGAAATGCAGTGGGATGCAGAAGTTCTTTCCAGTTATGTATTTTAATCGAAATTTTCTTATAGTGAAGAATAGCTCTATTTTATGATTATTTGCATTTACTTTACCTGTTCATCCATTCATTCTACATCTGCAAAAAATTAAAGTTGTTTAAAATAGGAATAAACAGACATAGGAGAAAATAAAATAGGAAAGGCCAGAATCCATATGGAGGAACGGACTTCAGCTTTAGCTGAAAGGTGAAGAAATCACAAAGACACTCAGTGAGACTGAATTACTGTTGAACAGAATCTGCAAACCTCCATCCGAACAGTCATGGTTCAGTGCACACCCTAACTGCAGAGGACTCGCTTCTCCGTCTCACTGAGAAATGAAGGCAATCGGAGGATGACTTCCATCCCTTCCCACACTGAGCTCTGCGTCCAAACCGCGCTCTCTGCCTCAGTCCCTGCTCTGATCTCAGGGCGCTCACTCCACCTGTGCCCTGGACTCCCCGGGTCCCTTTCATCTAATGAAGGGCTTTGTTCCGACAGTTATCATAGATCCCCTGTATGTTCTGTTATTTGTCCTTAGTACTGGGTAATCATCTTACCTACAACTAGACTGTAACAGGCCCCATTAAGAACAGACAGACAGAACACACCTTGTCTTGGTCCCACACTCCCCTGCATTCCACTGCCGTGTCGCTTTGCTGACTGCATATCGGAAGTCATTAAGAGTGCCATCTAGAATCTCTTGAGGTTTGAGATGACTACACCTCCTTTCCTGTTCCAGTTGAGAAAATCAGAGGACCTAGGGAAATGAAGATTACTGGCTAAAAGAGTATGGGTCAGCATAGCTTAGGTTGTCCAGCCTGCAGGTTGGCTAATACGAGAATCATTTGATGTCTGGTGCCGTTGATGATCAATGACTGGAGCCCAGCCAACATCGGGCTGCAGCAACATGCGAGATCACGAGTGAGAACCCCCAGCTGATTCAGGAACTCTTCGCAAACTTACAGCAGAATAGAAGAGCAGTTTCAAGATGCTAAACTCTGAAGTAATTTCTTTCACAGCAATGGATAAAACACCAACAAATGCCCACATGCCCACATCCCCACAATGTTGGGGAAGTTCTCTTTCCTTCTAAACTCTTGAAGCAAGAACTGGTATATTGATCCTCATCATCATCTGGTAAATGATGGCAATAAAATCTATATGGCCTAGTTGTGAAAATTGGCTTTGTTGTCAGAGTTAATGTCTGTGATCATTTAAACTTCAGAGACAGTTTCTTGGATTAAAATTTTTGATCCTATTTTTAAAAGAAAGTGTTAAAATTACATATTTCTGGAAATGAGTAAATTTTATCATGGATGATTAATTGTGCTGACCATATAATTAGATGGTTTAAATGGTTGGTGTTCCTAATGGAATATGCTGTTTCACTGTCCCACCGTTTGCCTCCCTTTTCACTTGTCCATTTTCTTCCATCTCTCTTGAATCTAACCTAATCAGGCTTTCACTATGCTTGTCCATTGACATTTCTCTCATCAAGGTCCCCAGTGGATGCCAGGTTGCCACACCCAGGGTCCAGTAGAAGCCCCGTGCCAGTGTGGGCTGGCTGCAGTAAAGTAACAGTGACGTGCAGAGTTCAGGCATGGAGAGGACCTGAGGCAACCCCCAACCTGGTTGCCTTTTTTCGGTTCCCGTGAGGTGTGGAACAGATGCAAAAAGTCCTTCTATGGGACCTCTGTGGCGCAGGGAGAGGGAGGTAAAGGCCGATGTGGAAGTAACTCAGAACTAGGAGTCAGCGTGGTTGGGATGGTGCAGGCAGGGTCCCTGTGGTGAAGCTGTGAGCGGGCAGCCCAGAGTCCAGTGCAGCCAAGGCTCTGAGGTTCGAGGGAGGTAGGAGGGCATCCCACGCAGAAGGAGAGATGGCCTCCTTTCCCCTGCTTCATGTCCCCAGGAGCCGCCTCCACTGGAATCACACTCCTGACCTCTCTCTGCCTCATCACCCCTCCTCAGGAAAGGAGGAGCAACTAATCTGGGGAGAGCACTGAGGCGGTATGTCTGAACTCCGTCCTTCCTCTCTGGATCTTTCTCCCTGCAGAGCACACTTGTTCCGCTCTGCTCTCCTGAGGTGAATGGGCCGGCTGCCCCTGGAGGGGAGGTCTGCATTTGCCCAGCCCTGCCAGTGACTGGGGGTGTCAGCCTGTCCAACGGAGCAATTGCTCTCCACCCAGAGCAATTGCACATGGCCTCTCTATGGCTGGGCTTCTCACAGCATGCCTGCTGGGTGCCCTGAAGAGCAACTCAGTGGGAAGCACCCAGACAGCCTGGGTTCTAAGAAGCAAGTCAAGAGCTGCATGGTTTCTTCCCATCTAGCCCTGAAGGTAGCTCAGGGTCACTTTCCCTGCATTCTGTTGGTTACAAAGCCACCCCAGATGCAAAGAGAGAGGCATTAGAACCCAGCTCTTGAAAAGAAGAAATTCAAAGAATGCATGGTTACCTAAACTCCAGCTTCTCCAAATGCTCACAGGAATTTCAAAAAAGACATCATCAGTGGAAGAGTTTGTTTTATTAGAGACTTTTATCCATCTGATCCTCATAGGTGAAATGAGTAGAGTGATTATTTCCACTGGACTCATCCTATTTCCCTATAATTCCGTTCACAGGTGTCCATGTAGTGAAATCCTTGCAAGGATTGAAAAGCTTGTTTTTGTTAACATTTATTTCCAAGAGAAAACTTTTCATCTGTTCTTTCAAACCAGGGATGTTGATTTCCACCAGAAAGTGTAAGTGGCCATGTTATTCTTCTGAATTGTGTTCAAATATTCACATATTTTAAAATGTAGTTCTGAAAGAAGCCACTTTCACCAAAAAAGAAGTCCTGGCAGCAGAAAACGTCATCCATAAACCACAATGTAAACATGGCTTATTTAAAGGAATCTATGTTTCTGTTTGATATGGCCTGTGAATAAAAAGAAGGAATCATATTGCTTGAACAGTAGACCTTGTTTTGATAGATATACTTAAGCAAATGTCTGTTTGAGATTTTTTTCCCCACCTGAGTTTTCCAGGGAAACTTCAACTTTATCTTGATTGGTTTGGTTTGAAGGCATGAAGTGGCATTTGAAGAATAAAATTCATTTCAAGCTGGGCACAGTAGACCTGTAATAGTTGTCCCTACCTTCAAGGTCAGGTTTAAATAGAAAACAACGAAAAAGCAGAAGGAACTTGAGAGCATTTATCCTCATCACTGCTGAGCCAGTGCTTCTCCAATGTTAACAGTTGGACTGTCATTCCAGAGGTCTTGAATGGGGCTGGCAAGGCTGCATTTTCCAAGGTTCCCTGGATATGGGGTTGCCATTGGTTAACAGACCGCATTTGCAGTGGCAAAGGGGGCATGGACTTGGCCGTAATTAGATTCGACTGGGAGGGGAGACTTTGGGAAAGGGAACTGGCAGAGACTTGCTCTCTTTTTAGATGGACTTCCAAGAGTAACACGTTTGCGTGTACTTAGAACTTTTCTTAAACGTTTTAATTTTTAAAAAGCCAATTGATGTTTATCAATTATAAAATATACGGAACTACTCACATAGGGAAATACTGTCAGGTTTTATTTTATAACTTTTAATGAAGTAAATTCATGTGAAATACAAAACACTGCATTTGCTTGTAACTGCATTTTAAGGCATGATGACAAAACTCAACACATCAATATAGCTCAGGGAGGAAATTCATTTTCCAGAGAATAAAACAAAGCTGATTACAATAAATGGCTTTAATTGATATAAAAAACTGTATAAGTGCTAATATTAATTACAATGAATTTTGTCAAATTTCTGGACTTATGATTATAGTTTTATAAACATAGAAATAAGGCCATCCTTCAAAATATGTATTTTATGGTGATCAGATATTATAAAAATAAAGCATAGTGCGAAAACCAACAAAACAAACAGAAGCACCCCAAAGCCACTGTTAACAATTTGGTATCTCTTTTCATACTCATTTTTTTCATTAGCATATACTCTTTAAAGAATTCAAAAAAAAATTCCTGATACGTTCATTTTTTTTTACTTACTAGCTAATTAACATTTCATGTTAAATATTTTCCTACATTTTTAATAGCTTTATAAGGCTTTATTGTGCAGGTATTTTATCATTGTTTTCAATAATCAATTATTTATGTTGCTTCAGTTTTTCACTATGTTGCAGCACCTTAATAAGCATTTTTAAATGTTCATTTTTGCACAAGCTGTCCATTTTCTCTGATGAAAAACTGTCATTGATTTATTAATTCAACAATATGCCTGTTTCTAATGTCCTTGCATATATTAAATTCACTTCAGAAAGTGACAAATTGTCTTCCTGAAATGTGCAAGATTTACTCTCCCCAGCTCACACACTGTCTTCATCTTTGCCAATTTGCCATTTGATAAATGGATTTTTCAGTGCGGGCAAAGTTGCTGTGAAAAAGCTACTCTCATACGCTGCTAATGGAAAAGTAAATCAGAACAGTGTTCCTGCGAAACAATTTTTAGCTGAGTATTAAGAGAATGTTCATACCCTTTGACCTATTTCTGAGAATTTGTCCCCAAACCACAAGTCAAAACGTGAAGAAGTAATTGTATATAAAACAGTTTATCCATTTATCTCCTAATAGGAAAAGCTTGTACAAAGATTAGTTGTCTAAAAAATAAAGAAATTATGATGTGAATTATAACACATGTTTTCACATTTTTAGGCCAGGATTAAAATAATGTTTACAAAACATATACATATGCATGAAAATGCTGGGGGGAAGGAAATACACCCCCATCACCTAGGAACAGCTGCCTGTGAGGAGAGTCTAGAGGCCTTTCTTGACCACACTGCGTAAACTTTCAGCTACCTGTCCACATTTAAAAACTCCTTTTCAGCCCTGGCTGGTGTAGCTCAGTGGATTGAGCACGGGCTATGAATCAAAGTGTCACAGGTTCGATTCCCAGTCAGGGTACGTGCCTGGGTTGCAGGCCACGACCCCCAGCAACCACACATTGATGTTTCTCTCTCTCTCTCTCTTTCTCCCTCCCTTCTCTCTCTAAAAATAAATAAGTAAAATCTTTAAAGAGTCCTTTTCTCACAATCTTGAATGTTTTTTCTAAGCAATCTCTTAAGAGTATAAATGTTTTTTTCCCCTTATTGCCTTTTCCCCCCACGAGGGCAGGGCTCTTGTCTGTTTTGTTTTCTGCTTGAGTTGCCTGCCAGAGAAAAAACAAACCTGGAATTCAGTAAGGAGACATTCTATTTAAAAGCATTACTTCAGTAAGGGAAAGAGGACTGTGACGATGCAGAGAGCGGCGGGGGAGCTGATGCTTGCAATAGGGGAATGCACTGCAACCGACCGTGAGATCTGCCAGCATATCCCAGGTCAGACAGGTGAGGGCTTCCTCTGGTAGACTGCAGGAAATGAGACGGGGAAGAACCAAGCATGGGAAGTGAGTTGAGCAGGTGCAGCGACAGGGCAGTCGATCAGTGAATATTTTACCCGAAGGTAGCCAATTCTTGCCATTAAGGAGAGAAGGAAAGCCCTGGCTGGCGTAGCTCAGTAGATTGAGCGCAGCCTGCAAATCAAAGTGTCACAGGTTCGATTCCCAGTCAGGGCACATACCTGGGTTGCAGGCCACGGCCCCCAGCAACTGCACATTGATGTTTCTCTCTCTCTCTTTCTCCCTCCCCTCTCTAAAAAAAATAAAATAAAAAGGAGGGAAGGAGAGGTTATTCCATACTCTATTGTTCAAGGGTGCACCAAAGTCCAGTTCCCTTATTCCTGAGTCAGGGAGAGAAGCCTGACTCAAGTTCAATCAACTCAGGTTAGTGGGCATTTTACCCGGATTGCTCTGCGTCTGCCCTTGTTGTAGGTGAGCAAGGGGTACTTCCTTGGGTCTTCCCTAAGCCATGAGAGGAGGGTGGTTCTTTGCGGTGAACTGTTTCCTGGAGCTCAAAAGGGTGGGAGTGATTTCTTCACCCTCACTGTCTTCCAGGAGGACCCTGTCTTCCAGGCCCAGGTGAAGGTCGCCATTGCCAGTTAGCACCTAAAACAGTGCCTGCCATCGACTAGGCACCCAATAAATACTTGTTAAATAAATGAATTAACACCACTTAGGAAAGGAGGAATGTGAAAAGGCCACCAGGGAACAGGAAGGAATGGGAAAGAAGCTCGGTTACTCCGGCGAACTTGACCTTCTAAAATAAAAATTGTTTATACATTAATATTGTTGCTAGGGAGGGCCCCCTACATGCCAAGCATTATGATAAAAAATGTATCTGCCCCATCTAGCCTCGGTTCTAACTCAGCTGGAATCTTCAGGCCGTTGGATGCAGCATTGGCTTTGGCCTTCACTCCTTGTCACGGGCCCATTAGCATGGAAAGCAGAAGACTTCCTGTGTTCTGCTGAGAAATCTCCTTTCTCAAAGCTGCCCTTTGAGAATTAACTTTCTCTCCCAGGGCTATGTATTCACGATTAAGCTCTCTATAAAAGCTGTCTTGTGAAAGAATCAAGGGCCATGTCTCTAATCTTCATAATCTTTCAGTTTCTTATGTTTCATTCATGAGCTCTTCACAGAGATGTCACCAGAAAAGTACAAGTATTCAGTTCATCTCTCAACAAAAGCAAATAAGTCGACTGAACTTTTCTCCATTGTTCTTGAAGAGGAACAGAGAAAGAAAGGCCTCTTCGTCCTGCAAAGCATCAGGGTTCCTTATGTAATGTCACAGAAGAGGAACTTGTCGGAGCGCTTGAAAGGCTGTGCGCGTCTGCTTCTAGAAGGAGAACACCCATTATAATCCCCATCAGTGTGTGTATTTATTGGATTCCTGCTGTGTGAAGTGCATTGACTTTTCCAAAAGTTTACTCTGACCATTCTGGAGTTATGTAACGAGCTTCAAGATGGTGACTCGGGCTTTTATTTAAGTGGAACAGACAATAAGCACCTTGCCTTCAGAGAATAATTCCTCCCACAGCGACTGTCTAAAGCTTCATAGAAACAAAGAATTTCCATGGAAAATCTGAAGTTTAGCCATTGCGAAATATTTAACCACATCAAATAAAATTGTGTCACTTTAAAATATTAAACCCGTTAGTTACTTCTGCATACACAATAGTTAAAAGCCTTTGTTGTTTAAAAAAAGAATTGTACAACCATAAGTGCCAGGCTGAATTATAAATTTTGCATAGCAAGGCCTTATTTTTGAATAAGATTAGTAAATAAATAGTATGCTTAATTAAAATTTAAACATTATAAAGTATTTAATCAGGGTGCTTTCAAAAGCATCTGGATTACTTAATGAGATTAGAACAGATTAATATAAATGCCAGAGTAAGTGAAAGTTCCTTTTATTCCCCCAAATTTAATTAAATTTCCCCTGTGGAAAAAAAATGTGGTACGATTTGGAAAAAAAAAGTCTCCATCTTCTTTCCACCTCAAAATATTTAAAACACACACACCTAGGTCATTTCTACATGCTGTGCATGGGGACAGCATGTAGAAGTGACCTAGCCAAGGGAAAATGGTCACCCGTTAGGTGTGGGATTCGAACTCACCGCCATTAAGCAGTGGCGGCAGTTCTCCGCAGCTGGAGGAGTAAACGCTTGGCTTCTGAGAGCGGCGCTTCCACGCTGGAGAAAGGCGGCCAGTGCAGGCAAAACCTCCTCAGCTCTTCTTCCAAAGAAGCTCAGTTTCTGTGAGGCGTGTCTCGTGGGGGTTTATTTGGACCCACCCGGCCCCCCTCTCAGTTTACAGGCCCTTTGACTGGGTGAGCTTTGAGGGCTCCACGTGCGATTTGCCCGTGGACTCATTCTAACCCCCAACAGACTCCTGCTGTCTGTCCTTGCTTCGCAGTCACTGCCTCTGAGCTGCTCCTGGTGTCGTGTTCGCTTCAGGTCCAGGTCCTGGCTCTCTCAGGGCATCCTACCCGGGCAGTGCCGGCTCTGTTTATGTATTCACTATACATGCATAGGGCACGCACTGCCGGCCAGGCCCTGCAGTAAGAAGCACTGTGCTAAGCATTTACCAAGTAGTGACAAGCGTTAACTCAGTTCAAATTTATAGTAACTCCATGGAGTTGCTATTGCTATCAACCCCATCTTAGAGATGAGACAATGAAGGAACTTGAAAAACCGGGATTCAAACCCAGGCCACCTGATTCCAAAATATCTGCTCTGAATGTGTACAGTCTACGCTAACATTTCCATCCAGGACTTCGTGACAAGGCATCAGGTTCCAAACAGTCAACTTTAAGCCAAATACACAAATGTCTTATACGCAATAACCCAAACACTGAAGGTACACAGATTCATGGAGCATTAAACAAATACTATCTTTTAAGATAACAGTAAGAGATCCTTACAGAGTATTAAAAAGCTAGGGTCCACTTGATGCCTCTCTCACTTATATTTAATTCTTATTTTATTTTATTATTTCCAGCCTAATGATGGAGAGCTCGTGTCACTAATCTTAAACATAGTTTTGGGTTAAAGTGCTCATTTACTAGTCACGTTGAATTAAAGAGTTCATGTCTTACTCACGTTGAGTCTAAACTATTACAGAGGTTGGTGGAGGTTTTGCAAGTGCTACATCCTATTCTTCTGAGTTAGCTCAACATTGAAGTGCCTCTGGTCCTTTTCTCTAGATTTTAGGTTCATCTGTTTCCCAGTTTTTCCTCTTAGTTACAGAACTACTTAAAGCAGTGGTTCTCAAACATTCGGTCTCAGGACCCCTTGCATTCTTAAATACTATAAACAGATTTTCTTTATGTGGATTAGTATCAGCCAATATTTACCATGTTTGGAATTAAAATGGAATATTTTTAAAATATTCTCTTAGTAACTTATTTTTAAAAATATTTAATAAACCCATGAAATTAACATAAATTTGTTTTTGTAAAATTATATGTTCAAGACAAAAATATTTTGGGGGAAAAGTGGCATTGCTTCACATTTTTGCAAATGCCCTTAACCTTTGGTTTAATAGAAGACAAGCTCAATTCTCATATATTCTTGCATATTTCAATCTGTTGTGATACCACGTGTTATACAGCTTCTGGGAAACTCCTCTGTACATCCATAGGAAAATCAGAGTAATCAGGAAAATGATGTCTTAGTATTAGCAGGAAAAGAGATGTGACTCTACAGACCCCGTGGAGGGGTCCGCGACCACACTCAGAGCACCGCGGGCTGAGAGAGCAGGAGAGAGAGGGAGGAATGTGCGTCCTCAGATAGCGTGGCCCTGCTCCCATGCTCTGCACACCCTCACAGAGCGGGCAGATCCAGGGCGAGCTACGACAGACTCTTCTATGTTATAAGCACAAATGCACTGAGACCTCTTGCTCTAACTTTAACGAAGGAAGGGATTTTAAAATTTCATTCTACTGGTGAGGGACATGAAAGAGCCTGCCCGACTCTCCTTTCAGACCAGAATCTCCTTAGTGAACACGATACTGACCTAACAAGGTCCACCCATCTGCCCTAGGACGAGCTGCCCAGCCACTTAGAACTTCTGTGGAAGAGAGTTTTAAAATTTACTGAGAAAACTTATTATAGAGAGTGGGGAGGTTTTCGGTTTTAGGGGCTGGGAATTAAGTTAGGAGCTAACTGTGACCTCACTGAAAGTAATAGCAGGAGAGCAGCCAGAGAGTCGACTTCCCTATGGATTCCATGCTACTGCTTTTACAACAACTCTTCATAGTAATAATAACAGTAATATTGATAATGATGAGGCCATGCAGTGTGTGGATGTACCTCAGTATGTCTCACAGTTTCCAGGTTCCCGAGGAAGCATTAGTGGTCCACAGGAGAACAGGAGCCCACAAAGTGAATTGCATGTCAGGCAAACGTTGCCTCCACCAAGGGCCTGGGAAAGTGGGATCCTGCCAAGACAGACAGAGCGGGGTGTGACTGCGCATCCAAACTCCTCGTTTGACATGTGAAGTACTCAGTGTCTAGAGAGTGAAGGGACTTATCACAAGTGACACAATATTCAGTCATTTAAAGAAAAAGAACAAGACAACCGATCTCCAGACCCTAAGTAGACGCATTTTCATTACCTCCTTACATTTAAATAACTATGATAATAGCTCACAATTACAGAGACCGTCCTACATGCCATGCGCTCTTCTAATGTGATCAGCTCCGTTTAAAAAATAATTAATTTCAATTCTAGCACATTATTTTCTTTAAAAAAAATGCCGCTTATTTCTAATTTCTTGAGAAAGAACTTAGCTCATTGATTATCAAATTTATTTACTAACACATTCAAGGAGATAAATATTGTCTGCAGTTACATTTCATGAATTTTGATGTGTGGTGCTTTAATTGTTGCTCAGTTCCAAATATTTTGTGATTTCTGTTGTGATTTTGTCTCTGATGCCTTGATTATATAGAGGTGCATGTGTACACCTACATACTTTGGTATGTCTCTGGTTCATTTTCAAGTACATGTTGTATGGAGAAGAATTGCTTTGCTTCTGTTTTTGTTTGCTTGGGGTTTTTTGGGGTTTTTTTATAAAGATTTCTGGATTTTTAAATTATTTTTTAAATCTTTTTATTTATTTATTTTTAGAGAGGGAAGGGAGGGAGAAAGAGAGAGAGAGAAACATCAATGTGGGGTTGCTGGGGGCTGTGGCCTGCAACTCAGGCATGTACCCTGGCTGGGAATCGAACCTGTGACACTTTGATTCACAGCCTGCGCTCAATCCACTGAGCTATGCCAGCCAGGGCTGCTTGGGTTTTTATCACTCAGAGTACACAGTTTACATTAGGGTTCATTCTGCAGGCTTTGACAAACGTAAAATGTCACATAGTCATCGTTATGGCATCACACAGAGTATTTTTACTGCCTGGCCCCTCCTCTGTGCTCTGCCTAGTCACCCTTCTCCCCCCTAATCCTTAGTAACCACTGATGTCCTTACCATCTCATTGTATTCCATGTCTCATCTGACATGTACTATTGTCCTAAAGTTTGATTGTTGGGTGGGGGATGACTCAAGCTCTCTGGAAGAGTAAAAACACACACATTTTTTTTAGTATTTCTTTGGGGTGGTGGGTGGCATCCTTTAGCCCACGCGGGAGCACTTTAAGGCCACTGGTTTTATGGAAGGAGCTCAGTTCCAGTTTATTTTGCAGAAGCTTAAGAACCTGTCCCCTAGCTACCAAGTCCTATGTCTAATATGAACTCTCCCGACCCCACTGACACACTAACTCACTTTTACGTACTGTCTTAGCTATTTTTTTACTTTAAAGTTTGACTTCTCTTTATTTTAACATATGGCATAGATGAGACATACCTTTTTCTTTGACTGTATTCATTACCATTTAAAACTGGTTATATTTCCTTTAGTTTAGAGTGGAAGGGGTTAATTAGCTCTGTCATCCGTGTTGTCAATTAAATGTTCTCTCAAATATACACGTGGTATGCTGATGCCAAAAAAGAAACATAAGAAACACTGGTATTAAAATATGACATTCTAATAAGAACTGTAAAACTTAATTCTGTAAATTGCTTCAAGATTTCTCTAGCAGATGTGAAAATTTCAGATTAAAACTCTTATCCATGTAATGACTCCTTGAATTTCTCAAACACCAATGTTAAACTAAAAAAATAGTGATGGTAACATTCTATAAGTGTTTACTTGTTGGGAATAAAGACCCTTCTCAAGTGCAACATGTAACCTGAGAAGAATATTTGAAAATATCAGGATGAAACTTTCCCCTCTCTTTTGGAGGTTAAAAAGAAAATGTAACAGGCAAAATAATTGGCTTCAATTATACAATATAAGAATGTTATACTTGAGGTCATAGAAGCAATTTTTATATATCTTTATGTCATAATGTTTCAATATATATCATGATATCTTTTAGTTGCAAAGTAAGCACATAATTCTGTCTTTAATTAATTGAAAGCAAACACTTGTTAAAGAAGATAAAGTAAAAATAATCTGATAATTAATATAGTTATAAATGAATTTTATGATAAATTCTTGGTAATGTGGTAATCCATAATAAAAAAATCCCACATTGAAATGACTTCTTTAAGAGAAAAAAATATAGAAGATCGACAGGGAATTTGCAAGAGTAGGTGATACATTAAGGAGCGAAGGATTTGGAAAATGCTGGATTAGGAAAAGGTGGTAAACAAGAAATAGGTAAAAAGATCAGAAGCTGAGGAGGTAAGAATTTGCTATGAACAAGAAGAGGAGCCTTTTCCTGCTGGACGACAGCTTCACAGTGCAAGGGAGAGAAGCAGCTGACAGACACAGAAATCGAGCCATTTGGTCCCTACTGCTGCAAGGTCATTCATGCCTGGTCCTCTTGAATGGCACTTTGGTAGGTGTCTTTTCCATGTCCGTGTACACCCTGTCTTCAATATGTCCTCTAAGGTACATGGATGCCAATTAGAAGGTTTATTTGTACGCGATGCAGTGAATCCGAAATTGTTAGAGGGACGGGCAACCTCCGGCACCGCAACTACAGCGAACATTAAATATACCTCAACTCTCAGCCAGATTAACGTACAACTTCACATGGAAGGTTTTTTAAAATTTAGTTCCTATTACTCAATACAGCATGTCTAGATTTCAACACAAACTTGAATACTAATAAGCAAGAAAAACAGCCTGAAGAGGCAAGGTAAGCATCAGACTCAGATATGATCCAGACATTGGAATTATCCGACAGGGGATTTAAAATAACTAGGGCTAATAGGCTGAGGGTTCTGGTGGAAAAAGCAGACAGCATGAAAGAATAGATGGGCAGTGTAAACAGAGCTGGAAACTTCACGAGTCTAAATGACATGCTAGAAATCAAAAGTACTGCCATCGGGTGGGCTGGGCAGAGGGGAACAAAGGGGGGAAAACTGAGACAACTATGACAGCAGAAACAATTAAAAAGAAGAACAAAAGTACTGCAATAGAAAGGAAAACTGTTTTTGATGGGCTCATGCATGCACTGGACATGGCCAAGGAAAGAACAAGTGAGCTTCAAGACAGGTCTACAAAAAGAAGGCAACGTTCCAAAACTGGAGGGCAACTGCCGAAGGTGAACCATGTTGAAGATCAGAAGGGGAAGAAAGAGAGAACGGAGCAGAAGAACTAATAGCCGTGAAATTTCCCAAATTAACGACAGACACTAAACCATAGATTCAGGAAGTTCAGAGGACATCAAGCAGGATCAATATGAAAAACTATACACACACTGAGGCATATCATATTCAAACTGCAGAAAACCAAAGACAAAGAGAAAATCTTGAAAATACCCAGGAGGGAAAAATCCTCTTACCCATAGAGGACTGAGAGTAATTTATCAGAAATCATACTAGCGAGAAGAGAGTGAAGTGAAATATTTAAAACGTTGAAAAAAGTTCACTCTGGTAGCACCCTTGTGGACGGATGCAGGTCACAGGATGGCTGTGAACACAGCCTAACACAAAATCGTAAATTTACTTAAAACATTATCAGGGGTTTTTTTTGTGATTACCTGTTGCAATGTATTTAATATGTGGCTCAAGACAACTCTTCTTCTTCCAGTGTGGCCCAGAGACACCAAAAGGCTTGGAGGCCCCTGGAAGACGGTTTGAATTAGAAGCTGAGGGATTATTTGAGAAATTATTGAAGTATTTAAGGAGAGTGGTTCAGAGGGTTTGAATGAGGGCAGGACCAGTAAAAACGCAGAGGAAGCGTTGGTTTTACAGGTTGTTGGGGGAGAAGATTCAATAGCATTTGGCAATTAGCTGAACAAGTGCAATGAGGAGAAGGTGGACTCAAAGCACAAATGTGCAGTTTCACTGTTGATTGCTTGGGGGCGGATGCAGGCAGTAACAGAGACGGGGAAATCAAGAGAGTGTGCTGGATTAGAGGAAGAAAGCTGTCATTTACTGCTATTTTCTGTCTCCGTGTATCACAGGGAAATTATTATTCTTGACCTTTAACTACCTTGTTTTCTGAAAATCATTTAGTTTGTGAATGATTCTAACTCTGTTTTGCTTTCTGCACATCACTGATTTTATTCTTTCATTCATTGTAATTGAGTGTCTATAATACATGCAGTTTTGTATTAGATGCTATTCATTCATTCGGCAATATTCATTTCAGATCTGTTCTCGGCAGTCGTACAGATGTTAGTACGACCAAGTTTCATTAAAGAGTTTAGAAATTTCTTGTTTCTTTTAGACCTCATTGTTATTATCTTTTTCAAATTAAGGCAAATTTGTTCAGGGAAGGAATCTTGATAGTTTAATATCTGTTTTTTTCTCATTTACACTCCAAAAGAAATCATAACTGCTTTAGAAATGGATTCTTTGTACAAAGTCCCTCGTGCACTTTCACTCGGCACAGAACACCAACCTCACTTCAGTGGAAGGCATAAAACTGCTTTTGGCAGAACAAGAATCCGAGCAACAGAAGACTCTTGCAGGAGGCTTTTATTTATTTATCTTTAAATTTTTTAAATCTTTATTGTATTTTTCCCATTATCACTTAGTCCCCTTATGCTCCCCTCCCCCCAGCAATCACGGCACTGTTGTCCATGCCCATGAGTCCTCTTTCCTTTCTGCTCAGTCCCTCCACCCATGGCCTCCTCCCCTAACTAGCTGCTGTCCTGCTCTCCCCCTATGAACCTGTCCACATTTTCCTCGTTAGTTCAGTTTATTCACTGGGGTCCACATACGAGTGAAAGCCTATGGGATTTGTCTTTCTCTGACTGGCTTATTTCACTTAGTATAATGTTCTCCAGATCCATCCATACTGTCACAAAGGGTCAGATTTTCTTCTTTTTTATGGCCAAGAAGTATTCCACTGTGTAAATGTCCCATAGTTGTTTTATCCACTTATCCATTGATGGTCACTTGGGCTGCTTCCGTATCTTGGCGATTGCAAATAACCCTTCAATGAAGACAGGGCTGCTTAAATTCTTTCACATGAGTGTTCTGGGGTCCTTCAGATATATTCCCAGAAGTGGAATCACTGCCTTCTAAGGCAGTTCCATGTTTTACTTTTTGAGGTATCTACATACTGCTTTCCACAGTGGCTGCACCAGTCTGCATTCTCTCCAATGGGGCACTAGGGTTCCCCTTTCTTCACATCTTCGTCAGCACTTGTTGTTTGCTGTTTTACCGATGATAGCCATTCTGACACGTGTGAGATACGTCTCATTGTGCTTTTGATTTGCATTTATCTAATGATTAGTGACGTTGAGCATCTTTTCATAAACATATTGACCATCTCTATGTCCTCCTTGGAGAAATGTCTATTCAGGTCCTTTGCCCATTTTTAATTGGGCTGTTTGGTTTTTTTTTTTGGTGTTGAGTTTTGTGAGTACTTTATAGAATTTGGATATTAACCCTTTATCAGATGTATCAGTGAATATGTATTATCACTGATGTATCAGTGATATTGATGTATCACTGAATATGTATCAGTGAAGAGGAATTATCAGTGATAATCCCATTCTGTGGGTTTTCTTTTTATATTGCTGATGATTTTCTTTGCTGTGCAAAAACTTTTTACACAGTTTGATGCACACCTATTTGTTTATTTTTTCTTTTGTTTCCCTTGCCTGGTGAGATATATCTGATAAAAAAAAATGCTATGAGCAATATCCAGTTTTGCTGCCTACATTTTCTTCTAGGATTTTTATGGTTTGAGGTCTAACATTTAAGTCTTTGATCCATTTTAAATTTATGTTTGTGTGTGGCATAAGAAGGTGATCTAGTTTCCTTTTTTGCATGTATCTGTCTAATTTTCCCAACACCATTTATTGAACAAACTATCTTTAGCCCATTGTGTGTGCTTGCTTCCTCTGTCAAATATTAATTGACTTTAAAGGTGTGGGTTTATTTCTGGGCTCTCTATTCTGTTCCATTGATCTATGTGTCCATTTTTATGCCAGAGCCATGTTGTTTTGATTACTATGGACTTCTAGTTGCAGGAAGCTTTTAAAACTGAAATTCTTGAACTAACTTCCTACAGCAACAGCTTCCTAAGACAAGCCTTTTTTTTTTTTTAAACATTGCATTAACAAGTCCTTCAAATCCAGGCAATAAAACAAGGCAGATTTTCAGAATTCACAGGCATTCAAGAACCTAAATTTAGGTTCTTAGAAGATCACTGTATATTCTGGAGACAATTTTTATTTAATTGATATTAACTATGTTTATTTAGATTGCCTACTCCCCCCCCCATTTCCATAGATAGACTCTTCATTGTTTATGACTCAAGGTCTCCTCATGTAGTTTTCAAATGCCTCAGCTTTCAATGCAATTTGTATCAGAACCTGCAATATATCTGGGAAACATTATTTCTACTGTCCTAGTTGCCTGAGCTCAAAAGCATTTTCATTTTTCCATTTTTCCAAGACACCATGGAAAATCTTCTGTGTACCCATTACCAGAGAACTCTCAGCCGTAAACCTAAGCACTTACTAGTCACATCAAATTATAATTTTTGGAAAAAACAAAGTAGGGGACAACTTTCATTGTCACATGAGCTATACAATTCATTTCATCATGTTGTTTAGGCTCTTGAAAGTCATCAAAACAAACTTTAACACAAGCCTAGGACTGCTGGTTCAAGTTCAACAAAACTGTCCTCATCCTGGTGTTTTTTTCCCCAAAGATAACATTTGCTGCAGAGGGAAATATAATTTCCCAAACTTTTTTTTAGTATAGCTATTAAAGCTCTCATTCTTCTGTGTAGAATCTTACTACAGAAACATGCTAGAGCATGTATATTTATATGTCATCTAACACCAATACATCTTCTGCTTCCAATAGTTTCTTCTTTTTGAACACAAACATAAATCTTTTTAATTTATAATGCTTTCCAGTTTCATCCATGCTGTTGCAAAGGGTAGGAGTTCCTTCTTTCTCTCTGATGTTACCTTTAACAGGAACCTAATCAACAAAACAGTCAAACAAGCAAAATGTAACCAAAGACACTGAAATAGAGGACAGGCTGACAGTGACCAGAGGGGAGAGGAGAGAGAATTTCAGGGGAATTTCAGGGGAAAAGGGGAAGGGTTTGCAGGAACAAGTATAAAGGACACATGGACAAAAACTAGGGGGTGGTGGAAATGGGAGGGAGGTGGGGAGAGCTGAGAGTGGGGCTGGGATGGGAGTAAAAGGCAGAAAACTGTACTTGAACAACAATTAAAATTTTAAAAAATCTTTTTAATTCACACAATAACAATTTTAATGGCCTTTTAATAGCCAACCAAATAATTTTGCTATAACTTCCTATAGGTTTTATGTCTGTGGTTTTACCCTAATGATTAAATTGCTAACAAAACTTGAGTTGCATATTCTAAAGCTCAGATTTACAAACCTTTGAAGCTAAAGCTTTTTCAGTGTTAGTTCTCCAAATTGCTGGCAAACCAGCTGCAAAATTAAATTACCTTCTCTAGTGCTTTCCTGAAATTCCAGTTAATTACAAAAACCACTGCAATGTCTAAAAAAGTAATAAATTGTAAATGAAGCAACCAAAGGACTACTTAGAGTATTTTATAAGAATGATATAACAGAATGATATAACTCTATTTTAAGTACACAATCCAAAGAGAAAAAATGCACTCTGAAGTTTTATTTTTTAGTTAGCAAATTGCAGTTCTTTTTCAATTACCTGACATCTACTACGTTCGCTCACATGCTAACCTTCCAAAGTCACGCAAACTCTGATGCTGTGGATCATAGAGGTCTTCTGTCTTCTGCACTCTCCTTTATTCGTCCTTTTTCTCTTTCTTTCATTTTTCCCTATCTCCTCCTCCCTTTTCTCCTGTTCACCTTCTCTTCTTTCCTTTCTCCTTCCTCCTCCTCTTCTTTACGGACTCAGAAGTTTAATTTGGTTAAATCCAGAAGTGAAACCAGCTCAGTCATCTCTAGGTGCTGACCTGCTGGTGGACTCACTGTTGGAGGTTGGGAGGAGGAGGCACAGGCAGATGGTGCACTCACTAAGAGACGCTAAGGGTTGCAAGGATCCATATTATGTAGTGGAATTCTGTCACTTGGCATTTTCTACTGTTGTTGATGATTCTATGACTGAGTTTTTATTTTAAAAATTAGTCATATCAAAATGTTCTATCTTTGGACTTTTCCTCACTAGCCAGCGCCATAATATGAGTGAGACATGTAAGAAAATCAAGTCACCCTCATATTGGGTGAATGAAAAAAATGAACAGCTTTTCCCTTTATCAGGTTCTTGGCTTTTACCTCTGTCATCACGTCTTTCACTCTGTCATCTGTGGCTGTAATGGAGAAGAGCTCTGTCGCATCCTTCATCATCACCACGTGTTTCCACCCATCGGGAATGTTCTGGGCTCCCTTTCCATCCCACACCCTGTGGAGTCATTCACAACAGTTCAAAACAGGTATCAGTTCTGAGAGTCTCAATATTATATCTTATTCACAACATCTTTGATTTTTCCCTTATGGAGTACCTCTGGCCCCCAGATTTTATCCTAAAGGTTAGACTTAATCTGTAAATTTTGGGTGGAATGAAAGTTTGTCTGTCAACTCCCAGTGTCCCCTTATCCATCCCCCTTCAGTTTCTTGCATAGCCTTCCTTCCACCATACTCAGCTCATCCACAAGTTCCTGCATCGCGTTCCTGCCGATCTCATATTAACAGAAAACTGTGATGTAAGTGGAATATGGTGCAAAATCTGACCACAAGCCTCCAGTGGTCCTCATGTTAATAGAGGCCTCTGATTTCCAAAAACTATAAAGATGCAAAGAAAAGCAGCTTTGAAGTTAAATGATAGGAGTTGGGTTTATATTTCACATATATGTCTCATATGATGAAGGTCTATCCTGCTTATAAGCAACCATGCTTCCAAACACTCATGCATTTTCAGCCTGTACTAGAAATAAGCACAGTCATGTGCTCTTCCACTTTTTGGGCAATGTTTTATATACATGCACACATAAACATATACATATTTGTATATATATTTGTCAACATCAAAGAATATGGTACAGGAATTGCAAGTAGTAGAAAAGAAATGCAAATATAAACCCTCCATGGATATGATTTCCTGACACAGAATATTTTCACTTATTTGACTTGTAAATTATTTAAATACATACCCTGCGGACTTGCCCTCATGAGCCTTTGTCAAAATAAAAATTCCACCTTGACTAATAAAATAAAGGTACTTTCAAAGTAATAAAATTTAATATAATTATTGGTCATCACATTGTCACTAACTTAGCATACATTATAATCATTAACTTTCCGGTAGTTGTTAAAATCTTGCCCTCTCTCTGGAGGTGCACTAAGTATCTTTAATAGGAATTATTTGGTGAGACTAGCAGGAATTTAGCATAAAAAGAGTTCCATCTGGTAGGTATATTGAATTAATAGTGCTTGAACATTGAGTTCCACTTTCCAAAAACTAATTAGGCATAAAAAATCAAGCTTCTCAACAAACACATTTTCATTATCATCTCATCACAGGTTACCTTGGTCACATCCCAGTGGTTGAGAGTAAATGAAACTTTTGATGACCCATCATTAACTTGGTGAACTACAGTCCATGGTGAGCAAGTAAGGAAACTAATGTTAACTTGATGCTTCATTTAAATTTTTGGATGTCTTTTTGGTACAGCTCCATCCAGTCTGTCTTCTCCAACTTTTAGATTTGATGATTTAACCACATGCCCAGATCAGATGTGTAAGGATGTGAAAATGGAAATTGCTAGTTCCCACAGTAAACAAAGACCTTTCTTTGGGGTTGGCTTCCTGATATAACTCAAGAAACTATGATTTAAAAGCATCCAGATGAGTACTCAAGAATTCAGCAAGGTTCCAGAAATCACATACTCTGAAGGGAACCCTTTTTTTCTTGGGGATCTGATTCAGGAAGGGCAATTCTCTCTTCTGTTTTGGAATTATCAGGTGATGTATGTGAGTATGGGTTCTACAGGTTCTATAAAAGAGGGTCAAGCACCATTTAAGTTTGTAATTTCCGTGGAGGCCTTAAAAATATTTCCTTCAAAACCTAACTACATATTTATTCTTTCAGAGAGCATAGAAACATAGGTGAATCCAATGAATAGATTATGAAGTGTTAATTTTTAATAACATTTGAAAGGGAACCAATAAAAAATTAAAAATGTGAACAGATGAAGTTTAAAAAAGTAATGAGAGCTTAACTGAATATAACATAAGGCATCTTAATAAAAATGCAGTTCATAGTAGGAAGAAAAATAAAATTAACTTTCTTCATAAGATTTTGGAAGTCATCCATGAGTCAGCTTGATCTTCTGCAGTAGCTTTAGCTCTAATTGCACTACCGTGTAAACAACCAGCCTTCAGCGGCCGCTTCCTTCCAAAGTGGGCAGAGAGTGTATATTTTTGAGAATATGGTTTTGTAAACATCAGTTGTGTTCATTTGGTCGATGTAGTGTTTTTCAAGTTTTCTTTAACTTCAGTGAACATTTTATCTACTTTATCAATTATTGAGAATGAAGTGTTAAGATGTCCAACTACAATTTTATATACTTTTAATATTTTTTAGTTCTGTCATTTTTGCTAGTTAAGCTTTCTTGTTTATACAAGAAAGTGTATATGGGTGTGTCTCCATAATTTTACTTTACATATCTGTGTATTTTATGTTTAAAAATGTATTTCTTTTAAGCAATATATAGTTGGGTTTTGTTTTTTTGAAAAATCCAGTTTGATAATCTATGCATTTCAATGGAAAGGTTTGGTTAATGTATACACAGTATAATTATTGACGCAGCTGAGTTTAAGTCCATCATACTACGGCTTATTTTATAAGTCCTATCTTTTCTTGTCCCCTTTCCCTCCTTTCTTGCATTCTGTTGGCTTCAGTGTTCACTTTCCATAATTCTCTCTACCAGAACTTAAGCTATATCATTAAAAAAATTTAGTGGGATGCTTTAGGGATTAAATATGTAACTAGAACTTAGTATATCCCTTAAACTAACATATATAGTACATTAGGTTATTTGAAGAACTTTTGAAAAATACAATTATACTTATTCCCCTAATGTTCACTGTGCTGTTGTTGGGATATATTTTATTTCTACATATGTTATAAACACTGAGATACATTGTTATTACAGACATGCATCGGTTTCCTTTAAAACAGAAGAATCAAGAAAAAGGTCTTTCATATTAACCCATATGTTTTTCATGTCCAGTGTTCCTCCTCCCTTCATGCAGATATGAATTACTATCTGGTATCATTTCCTTAAGCCTGAAGAGTTTATTTTAACATTCTCATGTAGGTCTGCTGGCACCGGATCTCCTTAGCCTCTGTTATATGAAAATGCCTTTATTTTGCTCTTATTAGTGAGGGATTCTTTTTCCTAGGTATGGAATTATAGCTTAATTTTTCTTCATTACTCTAAAGATATTCTACTGTCCTCTGGTTTGCACTGTCTCTTGTGACATCAGTTGTCATATCTTCATGGTTTTCCTCTCCGATATGTTATCCATATTTTTCCCTCTGTACTTTAAGGTTTTCTCTTAATCATTATCTTCATGCAATTTGACAACACGACCATTTGCCAATGAGCTCATGTGTAGTTTTTCTTTGTGTTTTCTCTGGTTTTGGTTTGGTTGAAAACTGTGTAAGTGTACATTTTTATCAAATTCAGAAAATGTCTGTTGTGTGTTCAAAGATTTTTTCGGCCCCAACATCTCTTTCATCATTTTTTGGACCTTCAATTACACAGGATATTGTTCTACAGGCCACTGGGCTCTGTCTGTCTTTTTCAGACTTTTTACTCTTTAAGTTTGGATAGTTTTAGTGTCTTACTTCAAGTTCACTTATTTTAACAGTCTCTAATCTACTGCTAAGTCTATCCAATGAATTTTACATCCTCACTCAAAGGAGTTTTCAGATGTAGACCTTCAGTCTGTTTGTTGTTGTTGTTATTGTTTAAAATAGCTTCCATTGTACTGCTGGGTTTTCAGATCTGTTCACATATTACATCCATATTTTCATTTATATCCTTAAAATATTTATAACACTTTGTACAGCTGTCTATTGTCTTTGTTTGGAAAGACATTCCATTTTGACAGTTTTGAATTTGGGCACATGAAAGTATGTTCTAGGTTCTGGGTATATAAACCTGAAAAGCAATCCATGTATTCAGATACCCACGTATTGTGCTGGTGCACCTTGCCCCACTGGGGTTGAGATGAAAAGCCTATCAATTAGGGCTATCAATGATAACTTTAGAAAATTAAAGACTTGACTTGAATTAAAGAGTAGATTTTGGTGCAACTGGTCATAAAGAGTAGAGTCGGGAATTAGCATGCTATATTGTTATTCATGATGGAGTGTGTGAAATTAAAGCTTCACTGAGTAGAATAGAACCAGATTATGGAGTAACTGGAAAGTTAGGCATAGACTTTTAATAGGAAATGAGAAACCATACTGCCATTTTATAAGGTAGAGGAGTAGAACCAAGAAGGAAGGTCAGTCTACTAGAAGTGCTCAGAAATACACGACAGATTGTCTTCTACACGTGAAACATGGAGAGCACAAAGATTCCCATCAAAAGTAGCAGTATAGAGGATAATGACTTTTAGGAATTATTCAATTCAATGAAACCGCGATTCTTTGGAAAACATATATAAATATCTTTTAGAGAGTAGCCGTAGTGGAGTTAGTTGCAATATTTGGCATACATAAAAATCCAGTTTTCTGTAAAACGTAGTCTGTGAGAAAGGTAAAATTGAGCGCCTAGCTGCACAAGTACAATGTTGCTGTAAGAATAACTTGATTACAGTCAGCAAAACTGAGAGGGTTTACCGGCAATGTTAATTATTTGCCGGGGAAGGAACAAGTAGGACATGAATTTAGGGTTCTAAGTTTGTGATACTGAAGTGTGGTTTGGCTTCTCTGAAAACTTCAGTATGGGGAAACAAGAAATTAGAGCAAGAATTCTGATAAATGAACTTTGGTTTCTCTTTCTTAGTTATAGAACATATGACTCATTTTTTTCTCAAATAGCACCAAGTGTTTTGTTTTTTAACTTGATTTTGTTTCAAATTAAAAAATTTGAATGTCTGTCTGAGAAAGACAAAATCCATAGATAAAATAAAGCAGGTGAACCTAGAAAATAAGACATATAATAGAAAGGATCATACCTGCTTTAGTATAAAAGACTTCAAGAATTTTGAAACTTCCACAGCGTTATTGTTATTTGCCATAAATAAGGAGCCAAAGTTGTCTCCTCTTCCAAGAGCTGAGGTCCTCACTGATTGAAAAAGTGTTGAGAAACATGTTAGAAGACTGTGAAACTGAGTTGTTGGCCAAGCGGTGGATAGCTGGTCAGAGTTAGGTGCCCGGGATAAAAGTTAAAGGGAATGTACTTACTCACTTAGAATTCAGAAGGGTGAAGGGATTGAACAGGTGGAGGGATCAGAGAGGTTTTGTGAAAGGGGTGGCTGACGAGCCAGACCCTGGAGTACAGGCAGGAAGGACCGGCTGAAAAAGGACTTTCGTTGCCTTTTTGCAGAGGAGAGATGTAGAGGTGAGAAAGTTGGAACCTAGTAAAGAAATGGAAGCAAGTTGCTCAAAGGGAATTTGCGGCATACAGTTAAGTTTGGGCTGCGGCTAGATCCTAAAGGATTCAGTGAGGTTTTTATCTATCAGGACAGTGGCTCCAAAAATGTTTCCAAAAACAAAAACCCAACCCAAAAAACCCACTCATCTACTCTGTCTACATTAAATAAATGCCCTCTGAAAATTTCTATCTCCCTCTTCTATTCTACAATTTCCTTTATTAAAAATCCTGGCATGACCCACTAAAAGAATTACATATTCTGTTAGGAGGTCGAACGCCTTGTTGGTGAACACTGCTCTAGTGAAGGCCGTGGAGGTGTCTGAGCTGAGGACAGAGACGGTTCTCTTAGCTCTAAGACTAAAAACTGGCCTGGTGACTCGGGGTGACTGGAGGGGAAGAATCACCCTAGCTTGGGTGGTTGCTGTGGCCACTAAGGGAAACATTTCTTGAATTAATGAAGACAGAGTGAGCAAGGCCGTTGGAAAACACGTTGCAGGGGGGAATGAGAGAACGATCGAAGGTGATGAGAGGAGACGTGATGAAATACATGCAGGACGTACAGGGAGGTCTATGTCTATGATGTATGTATGCATAAACACGGAATTAGTCACCAATAAAATCAAAGCAGCCATATGAAATAATTGCCTCAAAAGCTTTTAAGAATATTATAAGGAATTCTAAGCTACTAAGCCAACTGGTGATACAATGAAAAAATTCTGTAACTTTAGGAGAAAAGGAAAAAAAATTGTTAAGCTCCCATTGGGAGCTGGTATTAATATGTGCAGTTTCTCATTTACTCCTCAGAACTCTGTCAAAAAATATTGATGTTCTCATTCTACAAATAAGGGCGAGGAGGCTCAGAGATGTTGCATACTTTCTCCAAAGTAGAAGAGCTAGTCAGATCAAAAACAAACATCCCGACCCCGGCGGGTCTAGTTTCAAAGCTTACACTTACTGATAGTGTAAAGTTCTAATTATGATAAAGTGATACAATTATTTTTAAAAGAATGAGCTGTAATTTACTTCAGGACACAGAACGATTTTCAGAACTACTTGTGGTCGCAAAATAACTCTTTATAATCCACTCTTCGCTATTTGCAGAGGGGAAATAAAGATTTATAATCAAATGTCAGGTAATACTATAAAAATAAATGTTTTAATTTATTTAGTTGTGAAATAGCTGTGGTAGTTACAATTGGATGCTGGAGCTGAATATTCTGAAAGTTTTAATTGGAAAAACAACAAGGATGCTTTCTCAGGCACTGATGGGAAACTGTCCAATTTCTAATCATCTCCTCTCCCAGCTGATGCCACACAGTGTAACAAGCAAGTTGCACGAGTGTATCATATTAACGCAAAATACCAACGTGGGCAGTGCTAGAACCTTTGCCCAGAGCTGGGATTTCAATGGGAAAGCAGTAGATTTCATGTTAAACTTGGACTAGTAATGAAATTAGCAATTTCAAGAAAAAGCACCTAGTAAAATCCATAGCTCGAAAATTTAAAAGATTTTTATTTATTTATTTATTTATTTATTTATTTTTAGAGAGGGAAAGGAGGGAGAGAGAGAGAGAGGGAGAAACATCAATGTGTGGTTGCTGGGAGTCATGGCCTGCAACCCAGGCATAGCTGGGAATCGAACCTGCGACACTTTGGTTCGCAGCCCGCGCTCAATCCACTGAGCTATGCCAGCCAGGGGCAAAATTTTTATTAGTGGTTTAATATCAGATCATTTTCAAGTTACATGCTTTAGGGGCCAAAACAAAAAATCATCCTCTTTGTATGAAATGAAGAACTTTGCCTTTAATTGGGTAAAGTGTTTACATTTTCATTTATCTAAATCCTGTACATAAACTTACCTTCCAAAATACTACATTGGCAGATTATGTTGTCTGAAGCTGGCCTCCGAAGACTAACTCTACAAATAACCCTTTGAGACAAACAACAACCAACAACCGGACAGTTCCTCTGGATAGGCACTGAAATATTTTGCTTTGACATGGGAATAACAACCCCTCCCTATCTGCAGGTGGTTTCTGAGCTCAGGCATTCACCCTCTCCTGGGGCAACTGAGGAGCCTGATGCGCTATCACCTACATCCTTCCCCAAGAGCAATTTTCTCAGCAGTCTAGAAAACTTTGCTTCCATTCTGCAGGTTCTACGGACTGAAATTAAACTTCGAACTTCTTACTAAATGCGGCACTCGTCATCAATTTAAGGATACCGCCAGAATGACAAGAAGCAGGAGTGTCTTGCAGGCCATTTTTAGGCACCTATCCAACCCTTAGAAAAACTTTCAGGGATGATGTGCTTTCTATGAACAAATCTTCATTAGATATATTCTCCAAGCTGTGAAGCTTTTTCGATTCTTATAATCTTCCAAATTTGGATACCTCTAAGGGGAGACATGTCAAAAGCATCGGGCTCCAATTCTGTCAGCAATACACCCTCGGACTTCCCGCGGCAGTCCTGCCTGCTGTGCGGGCTGTGAGGAGCTCGTGGGACGAGAGATATAACAGTCAAGCACAGCCAACAGTAAAATGGTGCTAAACTGCTATGCAATCGGGGAACGCAGACCAATTCCACATTGATCTTAAGAGACCTTTGTTCTTGCAGGACACTACTGTTACTGTTCCTACAGTTAAAAAGATTTATAATTTGGTGTATCCAGACTTTTTAGGGGAAGCTTCTTATATTTGTGATATACATGTATACACTACTTATTTTCATATAAATTTATGTCTATATAATATGTATGTATATATATTTTTTTGTTACTCCATCTAAACTTTTGGAAATTGTTAAAGAAAAGTTTTTCTGACACCTGTTAAAAATGGTAAGGAAGGCTTTAGTCAAGGAACTACTGAACTGGGGGTTTTTCAGTAGAGGAGAAAGTTGAAAGTTCTGAAAACATTAAGGAAAAGTAGGGACTTGTAGCCACGGTTGGAGTCAGTGGACTGGAAATTACAAAGAGGTAATTGCATCAGGGGTCGGAGGGATTCTGGCTGTACTGACCTGACAGGACTCTCGCTGGAGGTGGGGGGGCAGGGATCACATAGCTAGGGTGGGGATGAGGGATTTTATCAGGTAGAAGGATGGGGAATTTCCCCTCATGCGATCCAGCAGGAAGGAGTCTTGCTAAACTGAACTAAGGGGCCAAAGGCAGAGCGCACGGGGGACCCCTGGGAGAGGAACTTTGGGAGGAGACTGACTCAGGTTTGGTCACAGTGAAAATCTTTGCTAAAATACAACTTTAAATAATTGTAAATTATTTGGGAAAATAATTTCAATAATTGTTCTGGAAAGAATATCTGACCAGAAGAAAAGCTCATGAAATATTCATCTCTCAAAACAATATAGAGAGATGAATTATCCTAATGGTCGGCGCTGCCACCATCCACAAAAAGTCACTGAATACTGCGCGTCACGCTCCATACTGCCTGGCACGAAGAAAAGAATTAGACACATTCTGTCTGTGCCAGGGAAGCCCATACAATGTAGCAATTAATACCGACGATTTCTAAATCAATGACCAAATTGCTGCCCTTAGAGCAAGATCTTCAATAGGTTTCTTCAAAAGACAAACAAAATGGAAAAAAAAAAATCCCTTCCATCAAGGTTCTTTCTTTTTCTGCTCGTCCAAGAACCGTTTGCTCGGTCCATAGCTTTTCCTGTCTCAGCACCTCCACCCACCCACCCACCCACTCTTTGGAGCCTCTTGCGCCTGCGCACATTGCAGTCATACCCGCCAGAAGGGGGCAGGCCACGATTTTCTGTCCTCCGCTCCTAAGTTCTGCTGCCCCTCTTCTCCTAGCCTTCCACTGAGCCGCGGCCTGGATACGCTTCCTTAGCAACGAGTTGCCCTTGGCAACAGGAGGACGCTAGCCGGTGAGCTAGGTTTCCCCGCTTGCTGTTCGAGGCCCAGGCCGAATCATGACGGAGATCTTGTGCCAGTGGCTCAACCAGGAGTTGAAGGTGTCCCAGACCGTGAGTGAGTGACACAGCCCTGGAGAGCGGGCCAGGGCCGAGCGATGCGCGGAGCCCGAGCGTGGCGCGCTGTTGGAAGGTGGCTGCGCTGTCGCGAGCTGCGCAGGTGGCGCGCCCGCACTGCCCTGGCAGCGCCCTGGGCTTGTCCAGCGCCCCCTCTTCCCTCACCGCAGCCACCTCCGGGCTTCTCCCATTCCCACTCTGCTATCCCGTTGGGCCCAACCACGCAGTTTCTATCCTGCTGTGCGCAAAACCACTGAAATGGGAAACCTTAAAGCCAGGCACCGCACTCCTAGAGGTTTGTGCTCCTGGACCAGTTACAATACCTGCTCTGAGTGCGTTTCCGCCAGCATAAGATAGACCCCAGTCGCACTTTCCGTAATTACCTGCCATCAAGAGAGGTATGTGGGAAATGAGTTAATGCAGAGTATGTGACCATCTACATATTTAGCAGCTTTAGCCCCAAATTTACAACCGGTTATTTCCGACTGGTATTTACTCTTGCCCACAGCTAACTTTATTTTAGCCTAATTTTATCCCAACTATCAAGTTGCCACCCGAGGTCTCCAAATCTCCCGGAGAGGCAGTTTTATATGCTGACAACTTCTGTGATAGCCAAGTCATGCCAACTCAGCACCACACTCTGCCTCACCTTCTTTCTGTTTGTTTCAACAACAAGGAGGTTTGTGTTGGTTGGTTGGTTGGCACGTACCCCAGCTGGTATGGGTTTTGCTCAAGGCAAGAGGATTTTAGTCTAAATCATTTCAGTCTGTATTCCCAGAAGCACCCTTGCATGAGACCAACTTGCAACCTCTTACCGAATGCTTAGGCACTCATACCAGACCCTGTGCTGAGCCCTAGAACAGACAAACGGGCAACCCTAAGGGGCATCGCCCCAGGTGTACAGATGAGTAAAGAGTCTGAGAGAACTTAGTGGTCTGTTCAGGGTCTCACAGCTAGATTCTGAAGCTAGATCTCTGACTTGTGCTCCTGGGCACTTTACTGCATGTTAGAGTTAATACTTAGGGGATCTAATTTTCAAAGAGTCCACTCTTCCAAATGCATTCATGTGAGCTCCCTTTATAGAATTATTGTTCCATGTGAAGTCCCAAAGATTCAACCACTGAGGCAGTTGCAACTTCACAGCGCATAACATAATCCCTAGGTGGTTAAGTGTCAAAGATGGATTTATTAGTGTTTGTTTAGAAGTGGTTCTGTCTGTAAGTTACTTGCTGGGACAAAGAAAACAGTGTAACAATGCTACGTGAGTGCATTTGCTTCCTGGATGAGACTGGATAATAATGTTCAGTCGTTTTGGAGAGGCAGCTAAACTGAGTTGATTTCTGAATTATTCTGAAAGGCAGAAGTCAATTTGAATAAAGCGTGTTACTGAATTTTGTGTCGCCTGGACTACCTCAGATATCAGAAGTAAAGGAAATGAATTCCAATGATCCTCAGCTAAGAAGTCTCCCTCCACGTAATGGGGGGAGGTCTCTGGAGTCACCAGAAACTTGGTCAGTCTCAGCATAGGAAGATTAACATCTATGTCACCAAAGCTGACAATTGTCAGTGAGTTAAATGTAACCAGTCCATTTCCCCTGGAAAACAACACTTAATGGTGTATGTGAATGAAAAAGAGTCGCCCAACATGGAATTACCCCTGAAATTCAAACCATTATTTTTATAATGCAAACTAAGTAATGCAGTGTTACTAAAGGATTTACGGTAAAGATTTTTAAGAACACTCCATTATTTGCCTCTGTTTTTACAAAACTCTTATGAATTCACCATAAAAATATTCTCCAAAAATAACTGAACATTCACAATAATTGAGTAGAAGCCATTAAATTCCATGCATCATACCAATCAGATCCTTTGCAAGGATGGATGTACAAGATAGCCTGTGTTCTTTAAGATTCTGGTTGTGGCTATGTTGACATTTTTACAGTATCCAAAGTAGAAATAATAACCTCTGGGTCCCAATATTATACCCTGAAAAGTAAGAATAAGAATTGCTATCTATTTGGGAGAGTAAGATGAAGTTGCCAATGAAAATGACCTACCACAGTTCTTAACATCCATTACATCAAGATACTAAACAAATGTCTTGAATCAACTATTCTTCTGTCTCTCACTGTAGAATAATGCTTGGTATAGTGCTTGTCACCTAATAGGCATTTAGTAAATAATCGTTTGTTACACGAAAGTCTGAGAGGAGGTTTCAGGCTGAACCTCATGGATCTGTTCATCTTAAAAAGGTCCCGCTGGGTTCTTCGGTCCTCCGCTTTGTGATTTCTGAAGCTGTTTTATTCCTTTCATCAGGCTCTTAGAAATTGCTTCTTACTAACTGAAGATACATGTTTCTGCTTTTATAAATCAGGGTACTAATTTATCAGGAGGAAAGGACAGCAGGGTAACCTGTCCTGGCCCTTGAACACCATGTACCATCTTAGTGTGATGGATACAGAAGGCCAGATTTATAGATTAGGCTGCCCACTGAATATTAGAAATTAAATATCATCAAGGGAACTCTCAAATTAAGCTAATATTTGATTTGTCTTACTTATCTTCTCTAGAGATAATGTATCTACATGCTGAGACAGGCTAGATTAGACTAGATTAGACCAGATTCTATTAGAGTCAGATTCCTTCCTCCTCCTCCTTTTCCATCAGTGAATGAGTAAACTATACTGTTCACTGTTATTTTCCAGTGTTACCACTACTACAAAGTTTTCTGCAATGGCAATATTTGTGTATTCTTCCATTACAGCAAATCCCTACACTGAATAAAGTTCATTAATATATCCAAAGATTATAATTTACATGATATTTAAAACAATTAAATAGAAAAGTTGAATTTTAAGATATATGCTATGCTCCTTGTTAATTTCTTTTTTGTATAAGTGGGTCTTCGTAGCTGGCTAATTTTGTTCTTTTATATTAAATCCCAGTAACTTTTGTCTTACAGGGTGATATTTTCTATTATTTGTCCCAGGATTTAAGGGCATTTTTATTGGGGTCCCCTTGATTAGGTCTTATGTCAAGACCTTTTCAAAAGTGTCAAATTTTATTTTTGTAAGGAGATATTAAAATATCCTATTGAGTATTTATTTATATACACTTTATAATATATTGTGGTGGCCTTTTATTGGCTTAAGATGACATTACCAATCATAGAGTCATAGAATTTTAGAACCAAAAAGAATCTTTAGTATCAAAAAGAATCTTAGACATTGCTTAATCCTTTCTTGGCATGTGAGGTCGTTAAATAAGACATGTTTAGAGATTTGTTTAGGGTTGGACAGCAAGTTAGCGGTAGATTCAGAGCCTTCTGACTTTTAATTCACTCCTCTTTTAATCTGGTGTCATTATGCCACACATTTTTCTCATGCTTCACCCCTCAGGGTCATTAGGAAATATACTGCTCCTTGTATAATACAGCATATATTGATATTTTCTGGTTAGCTCAGCGGCATGTCCCTTGATTAGAACACAGCTTCTTTTGATAAGAAATCGACACAACAAATCTATTAACACAAAGCTGTTGTGTAAATCAGTGTCAAAATTTTAAGATTTGAAGTTTCAAGGAAAGAATGTCCCCCAATATTCAAACCATTAAAGAAGGTCATAATGAGCTAGAGATTTCGTTTCAAATAGTAAATCTTGAGAACTGTGATAAAGCCTTCCAAGGAGAAGGTGGCTCATCCCATTATCATACTGGAGGAAAAGAGATTGCCAGAGTCCTCTACCCGAAGACCACAGTGTAAACCTGTAGTTGAGCAAAGCAGGGTTTACTGACGTGTTGCCAACGAAACAGAGCACATGTCATGGAGACCTGTGGGGCATCTCAATAAGAGGGTGTTAGAAAGGGTTTATAGCGTTTGGCCCTGTGTTAGGTGTTTTCGAGGAGAGGTCCAGGAAGCGGTGCTGGCGCGGTGTTGGCTGCTCTCAGAAGCACAGGCATCTCAGTGGTCGAGTGTCTTCTCCAGGAAGAGGAGAAAAGAAAGCGTGGCAGAACCATGAAGAGTAAAAAAAAGCAGCAACCACTCATGATGGTGGGATTAGTGGATGTTGGTCTTTCAGTGTTTTGGACAATATGGTTTTTGTCTGAGTACAAAAATGATTACAGAGGGATTTTGTTTTTGTCTTGACCCATTAGGGTCTAAGAGTGGCTTTGTCCAGTGTTGGTGGTGTGCTGTGAAATGGATACTGTTCAGCAGGAGAAGGCCAAGGTCAAGCTGTGAGGGCTGGGCCGGGTCCTGGGATCACCAAGGCCTGCGGGGGCCAGGCTGGTTCCCAGCCTTCAGCAGCTGCTCTTGTCCCTCTCGAATGAAAGTCAACTTGCTTGGCTTTTTAAATGTGGTTGACATTGCAGGCTAGATCTTTGCTCTTCTATTGGAGGAGTCAAGGTCACAGGTCATGGAATGTATAGGTCTAAAGACTTCGGTCTACCATTCCCAAATCCAAATATCTCTATTCATTTAGTGGCAAATTTTGACCAGGAATGCTATGCTGCTATGCTTATTCTTTCCTTCCCCCACCAAGATGTTTAGCTGTAGAAATCAACTACTTTTGATTGCACATGTTTCTGGTGGGAGCGTCACAGCTTTTCTGGCCCTGAATGTGAGCCTGTGTCTGAATTTAAGAACGACGTCAGATATTTGCTCTCTGAAATTTGCGTTACCTTTTAAATAAGAACATTTGTACCCCATGGCCGGTGTGGCTCATCCGGTCAGAGCATCATCCCATACACTGAGAGGTTCGGGGTTTGATTCTTGGTGAGGGCGCGCACCAGGGAGGTGGGTTGGATCCTTGGCCGGGGCGCATCCGGGCGGCACCCAGTCGATGTCCCTCTCTCACATCGATGTTTCTCTCTCTCTCTCTTCCTCTCTCTCTAAAAAGTGATGAAAAGATGTCCTCTGGTGAGGACTTTAAAAAATGTATCATAGTCATTTAAATGTCCTGAGTACATGAGTCAAAATGTACTGAGGATCCATTATTGAGCTTGTGGATTGTCTGATTCATAGAGCCTGTTATCTTAAATGAGGAGACACAATAATAACAATTGTCAGCGAGCATTCACTGTGTGCCAGGAACGCTAGGCACTTTCCATATAGTATCTCAAACCAGCTCTCGTGAAGTAGAGCCCATCACTCCCCCTCTCTTACAGAGGAGCCGCGGAAGTTATCACAGCTGTCCAAAGCCCAGTGGCTTCTAAATGAGCAAGGAGCCCAGCCAGCCCAGAGAACCTCTTCCCAGGGCCCACGCTCTCCTCTTTGCCACTTTGGAACCCAGAAGGCCTCCCTCCTTCCAGGGCCTTCTCCAGCTGCCCCAGGACCAGTTGGGGGAAGAAGCTCATGGGCCATTATTTCACCCGCTGTCGCTGCCTCAGACAGACCTCTCACAAGGGCCACACCAACGGTTTCAGCAAGAGGAACTTCAGTGATGGGGATCAGTCCTGTGGCTTGGAAGGGGGGAGGTGCCGCTGAGCCGTGGCCGGCCAGCCTCATCCTGGGTGCAAATGGTGTTGGGCTCAGCGTGGAGCTTGACCCTGGGCTGCCGTGGTCTGTTTCTCATGCTGCTCCTCGTCCGAGAGTCAACCACCTCTCGCTTCTCGTAGGGAATTCCGATTGTTAGCGCGAATTAACTTACAGAGGGGGGCTCTCGTGAAATTAGTCATCTTATTCAGCAACATTTAGTGAGAAGAGTAATATGACAAACCAAGGGGGCAAAGATAAACTTTCCTTTGCTTTTCCTTTTTTTCTTACCATTTCTCTCCATCAGCCCCTCTCTCTGGCTTCTTATCTGTTCTCATACTTTTTAATATATATATATATATTTTCTTCTTTTCTTCTCTAATTTCTTGCATGCATTTTTCTCTCTTCTTTATCTCTTTCACATATTTTCCTCTAGTTTTCCCTTTGTTGCTTTTGTTGGTTGCTGTATTTTTTCACGCATTGTTATCTTTTCAGTCTGGGTAGTGCACAGTAAATCTGAAGAGTCCTGTGCATACAAAACTGCAGATAGATGTTTTCGTACTTGGTTATTTGTAGTGAACTCCTTGACAGTGAAACAATGAGTGTTTATTATTCTTTTTTGGCCTTTATATCCATAAATGCCTCCATTTTATCTGTATCAGAATTGCCTTATTAATACAACATGCCGATTCAAAGGAAGTGGATTATGGCTTTATTTCTCTAGTGATCTTTTTGTAGCATACAGTTGGCTATTGGCTGTTTTCCCAGTACATTGAGAGCGATGGAATCGGATGCAATTATTTCCCAGTTATTCACGAGCTGGACTGTAGGCATTCAGTCCACAGGACCAACAGGCCTAGGGCAAAATCCCCAGGGAGGGGCCGGAGGAATGAGACCATCTGAGTGCTGGGGGCACCATGGCTCCTGAGAGCAAAGCTATAGTCATTAGATTATTCCTAGAAATCCATAGTCTCTTTGTCCAGCAGCTCTTCAGAAAACTGAGAGAAGAATGGGGCTGGACTAGGGAAGAGAGAAGGGCGAAAGCAGAGAGAAGGAAGCAATGGACGAAAGAGAAGCAAGGCTCCTCCAGAGCAGCCCAGGTGGCACAGTGGGACAGTGGTGGCCGCTGAGATGAGGGACCACAGTTGGTGGCGGGTCTCTGAGGACAGGAGAAAGCATCCGTGACTCAGGAGGAGGAGGTGGCACATCTCACCCTTTGGAGGCAGAAGCAGCCATTTGGATTTCATTCGCCACAAAGACAATGACTGCCGGAGATGCCGGGAGACACGGTCAACAGATTCTAACGCTCGGCAGTTCAGGAGCCCCTCCCGAGCAAATGAGATCAGTGGGAACACTTCACACCATTTTTCCACTGCTTCATTATATACTGATTCGCCTAAGTATATGGGTGTTACTAAGAGCATAAAATATTCTGAGCACAAAAATTAGGAAAACTTTGGGCAAAATTGGGGGCTGGTGTCAGACATGCAAGAGTCTGATTCCTGTGATAACGTGTCATCTGCTGACTGAGGTCTCTCTGCAGGGGCCTTTATGGAAAAACTCACTCCGCCCCGCTGCAACCACGCACCAAGCATCAGGTCTGCAAATCAACATCCCTTCACCTACAGCCAGCCGCCTGATTATCAGTCAGATAGGCAGCAGAGGGCAGGCAATCTGGGACGAATGAGCTTGTGACAGTGCAGTGATAGACAGTGCAGTATTTTGACTGCTGTTGCTTGAAAGACCCTTACAGAAACCTGTTGAAGAGTTCTGCAGGGTTTTGAAATCATCTGAGAGATGATGGCTTAAACATCATCTTTGAATACCATGTAACCTTTTATCCTTTACTTCATAAAAAAAAATACAAGTGACTCCAAACTAAGGACTTTTTTAGAAAAGCAAATTCTGTTTAACACTCCATTTTCTTTTTTTCTGCACTTACCATCAGGTGCCTCCTCTGTGGTAGGCTCCATACTAAGCAGTTCTCCTACATCACCTTTAATCTTTAAAATAGCTCTTCAAGATAGGCATAGATGTGCTCTGTTTGTTCTAGAGATAAGAAACTCAGGAAGCACACAGCTACTAAGGGGCAAAGTCAAGATTCCAGCCCAGATATCTCTGGCTCCAAAGCCTGTCGCCCTCGGTGCCTCTCCATCCCTGCACTGAGCAACAGCTGACCCAGAGCGATGCCCTGAACACCAAGGAAAGGCTTAACTGTTTTCGGTAGGCTTTATTCTAGAAGGTGCAGATGACTTTCATAAAATTTCCATTGTAAAAAGGTTAAAATTAAGTCTTAATTATTGTTTAAAAACGTTGGATTGCACCTAACTTGGCCAGAATACTCTGCCAGCATCATCCACAGGGTATATTAATAATTAGGGCATCACAGTGTAATTTTATAAAATGTAGTGAAGGTTTGTGTTTAAATATGAGGTGATAAGTTTTATTGGTTGTGTTTGAATTTGATCAGAAGCTGTCTTTTTTATTTTCAAAATTTCACATCATCGAGTACTGATAAATATTTATCACTACTTTTGAGAAGACTTCTACTGTTCCACTTCAATTTGGTTATTAAAAAATATTTCTAGAAGCATTTTTATGGAATTTTTGAGTTCAGATTAAATTTTGGAGTCTTACTCTATGAGTACATAATGGAAATGTATAAATTCTATGTGCAGCATATTTACTTTAAATCTCTATGTTTAAAATTCAGATCCCAAGTCGTTTGCAAAGGCGTTTTCCAATGGCTATCTGATTGGAGAGGTTCTGCACAAATTCGACCTTCAGAATGACTTCTCAGAATTTGCAGAAAGCAGGTTAGTGAGATTGTTTCTTACTTTAAAAAAGGTCCATTTCTCTGGCATTTCAACGGTTTTAGCCTTCAATAGTAACTTTTAAGAATCCCCAGTCTCAACATGCCTTTTAAAGCCTAAACCAGCCAAGAATACCTTTGGTGTGGAAATTGTCACTTCCTCGGGTGCACATGTGTCATTGTCCCAGGTTGCAACAGGACCTCATCTTTAAAAGAAACCCATTTTAATATCTTCTAATTTCTGCAGTCTTAGGCTAGGTTAGTTATTCTGTAGTTAAATGGCTCTACTTTCTTTGAGGAGGAAGTGAAAGAAAGAGCTATGGTGTCCTGGTCACTTGGTGTTTTATGTGTGTGTGTTAAAAATATAAACTAGGACATAATTAATAGTAAAACAAATCCATAATATTTTTTGGTTTTAGCAACTATATTGAGATATAATTCACATATCATAATTCACCATTTAAAGCACACAACTTGGTGGTTTTAAGTATATTTTCATATTCACGGCCATCACCACTATCTAAACTCCCAGCCTCTGGTACCCACGCGTCCCTGTACATTTTGGAGTGATGGACTCAAACAAGATGTGGCCTTTTGTGACTGGCTTCTTCCACGTAGGGTGTTTGCAAGGTTCATCTGTGTTGTCACCTGTATAAGTGCTGCTTCATTTCTCTTTATTTTTGCTGCATTATGATGGTTGGATACACCCCATTTTGTTTATGAATTCATCAATTGGTGGATATGAGTTATTTTCCGTTTTTGGCTATTATGAATAATGCTGCTATAAAATATTGTGTTTTTACATAGAAATGTTTTCATTTCTCTTGGGTATATGCTTGGAGTGGAATTGCTGGGTTATAAGATCTAAGTTCATATTTTGAGAAACAACCAAACTGTTTTGCAAAGTGCCTGCTCCATTCACATTCATTCACACTCATACTAGCCGTGTATGAAATTTGGAACTCCTCCACGTCCCCATGAACAGTGGTTCATTGCCTTTTTTATTTTAGCAATCCCAGTGGGTTTGGACAAACGTGTAATGACGTGAATCCACCATTACAGTATCTTACAGAGTATGGTCACTACCCCACATCCTCTGGGCTCTGCCCACTCATCCCTCCCTCGCCTCAGCACTGGGCAACCACTGATCTTTTTCCTGCTCCCATATTTTTGCCTTGTCTAAAATGTCATATATTCGGAATCATACAATATGAGGCCTTTTGAGGTCGGCTTCCTTCAAGGAGTAGTATGTATTTGAGCTTCCTTCACGTGTTTTCATGGCCTGATAGCTTATTTCTCCTCAATGATGAATGATCTTCCATGGTCTGGCTGTGCCACAGTTTACTTGTCCACTCACCCGCTGATGGGTGTCCAGGCTGCTTCCAAGTTTTGGCAATTATGGATAAAACCGCTGTAGACATCATGGGCGGGGTTTTGTGTGAACATAAGTTTTCAACTCTTTTGGGAAATACCAAGAAGCAAGATGGCTGGATTGTGAAGTTCTTTGCCTCTTTTTAAACATCTTTGAGGGGCCTTCAATCTGTCTGTCCTTCAGAGGGCTGCTGGCTTGCACAGCACCTGCTGTTGCAAGGCTGCTGGGCATGGGGGCTGCCCCAGGGCCGGGCTGAGAGAACGGAAATGGGGCACGCGGACATGGCCGCAAGCCCTGTCTCCTTAGTGAGGTGTTTTGTTGTTGTTGTTGTCAAATAAATGCTTCTTGGATTGTTACATGCCTTTGGCTAACTTCGAGAGTTGTGAAAAGGTTGATTTTTATAATTTTTGGCGGTTTTCTTACTAGCTTCATAGAGGAGCGGATTTTTGCAAGCCCTTCCTCTGCCCTCCCTGAAGGCCGACTCGGAGGCCACGCGTGCAATCCTGCTAGTTCCCACTAGGACTCTCCGGTCGGTCGTTGGCTGTGTGCAGTCGCAGGTCTCTGCTGAGTAGTACCCGTGGGGCCAGGCTTCTGGGCAAAAGAGTCTGGCACTTGCACTCTAGAGGTGAGCGATTCTTTCACGGTTCAGACTCGCAAGTTTTACAGGTAATAATAGTAGGACACGAGAGAAGTCATGGATTGGAAACACATTTTCACCCTGGATAAGTTCGGAAGTTTCCATGGTACTGAGGAATGTTCTAACTCACACCCTTCCCCCATCTCTCACACCTCCTCCCGAGGGTGAGGTCTATAAGTTCCCTCACCACAGTCTGGCCCCGACTGCCTCTCCTGCCTGCACTCCGGCGCTTGGCCCCCTCTGCTCCCGCCTGCGCTGCCTTCCCTGCTCCCTGGCCTGCCCTGCCCCCCCCCCACCACCATTTGCTCACATGCACAGGCTGATTCGTCACGACCTGTGTGTGAGCAGATCTCCAGTCCTTTGTTGTCATTGTCTATTTCCCTTTCATGGAAGTTATAAACTTACCCTACACGTTTACGTCTTCTAACACTGGTCTCTTTGCTGTCCCTTCCTTTACTTGAGTCTCTTTCACGTTTCACACTGCACATTCAAACACCTTGAAGTCAGAGGTGTCAAGCTGTATTTCTTTGCGTCTCGAAGGCTACCACAGACATATGTGGCTTTCAGGAAATGTTACTGAGTTAATGAACAACTACATCGCCTGGAGAACCCTGCACATAGAAACCCTGCGCAAACTTCTCAGTAAGAAGATAAAAACTCTATACCCCTGTCGTCAGGTGTGATATTCCCATCAGCTTAAAGAACTTCAGACATTCCCGTTTCTCTCTCCCAGGCGTGTCTTGTGAGGTGCTTGCTTGGGCGACCCTCACCCACCTTTCCAGCTGCATTTCCCACCAGCCTGGAGCCCTAACCTAAGCTGCTCTGACCTGCAAACACATCACATGTTTTTGTTATGCCTTGGACCTTTGTACAGTAATATTCTTCCTTCACTTCCAACACAAGGAACTTGATTCATTCCTAAGACTAACTGAAAGTTCACCCTTTCTCTAAACTCCTCTTTGACTTCCCCAGAAGATGTAGTGCCTGTTTTGTTTGTTCTAATAACACTTTGGATGCCCCTTTCCTTGTCACATTTAAGTGAATTATTTATTTATACATCAGTTCTTTGCTGAGTGCCACCCACGGGAAGGTGCCCAAATAACGGCTCATGAATGAATGTAGAAATGTTTTCTCCTCAACTGGACTGCAGAGTTACTGGAAGTTACAAAGGGTGTTGATCCTTCGTGCGCCCAGCGCTGCCTCGACCCCACAGCAGACAGACACACACCGATGTTTCTCGGTGGGTGAATGAATGATGCGGAAAGGATACCTGCTGGGCCATAGAAAACTCAAAGGACCACACTGACCATATCGCACACGCAGTATTTCAGGCGGACTGAACCGGCCCTTGTTAGCAGAGTCATAGGGGGCCTTTGTGCGAAGCGGAAAAGGGGGCCCTGTCCACATGGGCACCAATGTGAAGGCCCAGGCGTTCGTGAACGGAAGGCATTTGTGCGAAGAACAGGGCGGATGAAGCGGGCTCGTGTGGGGCTAGGGCCTGGCACACAGAGCACAGGGCAGCTCTCACAGCCTCGCCCGGCCTTTGCACGGGCGTGTGCCCTGCTTATCGTCCTGTGTGACAGCCCTGCTCTTCCCACCACAGAGGACTACCGTTCTGTCCCCCCGGGAGTCATCGCAGTCCTGAAGGTGGGGAGGGCACCTACGCACCTGACAACCGAATACGACCCATCGGTAGTTTTCGAAACAACCCACTTTCAAGCAGCCTTCTAAAGAGGGAGGAGACCAGTATGTCCACGGACATGGCCTTTGTAACAGTGTCTTTGGCGAGGAAAGAATTCTTCTTTGTTAAAACCAGTTGTTTTTAGGCGGCTGTCTAGTGCAGAGCTCACGATTTGAAGATTTTGTCTAATACTTTTAGTTTCTTTAGTCTAAAATGTAAACAATAAACTAAGTGTATATTGCTAAGAACTTAGTTCCTTGCCTTGGAAATGACTGAAGCCTAAGAAAGACTCATCTGACTGAAAGAATTCTCTGTTGTAGAATACTTTTAGTCCATCCTAAAGGGTGGGAAGTGAGCAGATTAGTTGAAAGAATGAAAAGTGAAGAAAGAACATAGATATCGTTGGGAGAGCAGCTTCTGCTCGCTTTGGAAGGCACATTCCCTCGCCTGGGCCAGGGAGCGGGGAGGCGAGGAGACAGGTAATCCCCTGGCAAATCAGAACTGCGAGCAGCGGGGGAGAAGACTCGTCCCAGAGCACGTTTCCTACTCCTCAGAGTCACCACTGACGGTGCTGTGTCTCCAGGGCACGGAGGTCCCCGTGGCTCCTCTGGGCTCACAAACAACTGTCGGTGACCATGTCACACGGGTTGAGTGTATGCTGTAACGAGAGCGGACTTCCAGCGACTCACACGCCAGTAATATTCCCAAGCTTCGATTGGTTGGAAATTTGGAATATGTATTAAAAACTCCCAGAGAACGGTACCGTTAGACGTGGATTCTTCGGCCTGTCCACAGAGGTACTTTAAAGCCTCCTGTGTGACCGAGCCACGCTCTCGGCGGGCTCCCAGCATGTTCTGCGGCCACGTAACCCGCCTCTTTCACGGGCCGCAGGGCTGCGCTTCGATGACATTTGGGAATCAGCCGTGTTTGTTTCTGGATTCTCCCCCCTGACTTACGTTGCTCTTAACCTCTGCTGCCTCTGGTTAGGACCCAGGCCAGGGCTCTGACGAGTGGCTCTCAGGCCACACCTTCCCAAGCGCAGGTAGTGGACTCCTGGGGTGGGAGGGACCTGTCCGAGGAGCATAACCACAAGTCACTGATCCGGCCGTCCACGTTCCCAGCTGTAGAGTACGGTCTGCTTTACCCCAATTGTTTCAGGCGAAAGTCTGTCACCTCGACCTGTGAGGTCGCTGGTGGGGGACCGCACTGCAAACAGGCACCCGAGAAGACCCGAGAAAAATGTCTGCTCTTATTGTTAAATGTTCCTAGTGGCTTTCATTCTATCTTCTCATCTTCTCTAAGATCTGTTTCTCTTTTATTAATTTAAAATACTATATTCAAAGTTTGGCCGATGTAGTATGCTATCCTGATATTTCTGATAAAGGAGTAGTAGTAAGTGGAGGAAACGTGACTGTAAGTTACACAGCTGGAGGAGGAATTCAAGGTGTGTGTCACTGTTTTCGCTGACGTCGGCCTTCCCACAGTGCCGGCTCCTCATTCGTATTTAGAAATCGTCTATTTCCCCAGCCCCATCTCCTTTTAGAGGTACATTTTAACTTGCACTTAATGGGCACTTTTGGCTAGATTTTAGGAGATTCAAACATACCCAAAAATGGCATGTGCATTTTGAGTATTTGTGTGGAAAATGTTCCATAGGTCTCATCAGATTTTCAATGATATAAGTGGTTTTTAAAAACATGATTAGAACCACTACTTGAGAGGAATCTCTTAAGATAACAGTGTACTAGCAATAGTATCTAAAGTTTAAGTGATCTCATTATGCTTCTAACAATTTAATTGAAATTGTTAGAAATTACAGTATATTCCCTCAAATAATTTTATAGTGCAAAATGAAGTTATTGAGTGAGTAACTCTATTGTATTAGAAATTATACCAAATGCATGGCAGCTCCCTCTGTTCTAAGGTATCATTTTGGGGAGAAAGTTAGGACATTAGCTTATATTCAAATATATTTAGTATATATTTTTTCTAATAAGGAACATTACTAAGTGTTTGGGAGTTAAAGTAAAGAGAAAATAGGCCAGTGTTTAAACTTGATATTTATATCCAGGTGGATCGTATAGAGACACGAGAGCTGAAAATGCTTCCCACATCTCTTGCTTTATTTCTAATGCCGGATCTGTAGGAAGGCTAATAGCCCTGGATCGGTTGAGGCTTCCATTACAACAGGCACCTCCATTCATTCATCACTTGTTTGTTTGCTTGTCCAGGGCAGACACTGCCTCTTATTAATCTTTGTAAAAGTTTAATACATTTGTAAATTTATTTATAATTATTTACATATTATTTTCGTGAGAAATTTTATAAATAAATTCTTTGTATGTAATGGGTATTCAATGAATGTTTATTAGTTAACAGAGTAAGTTAATAAATGAAAGAAATCATGAATTTCTTCTAAAATATGAGCCTAATTTGATAATAGGTAACTCAAAAAATGGATATAACTTATCATTAGAAAGCTTCTACCGATTCTTAAAGCAGTCATATAACCTGCGGAGTGAAGATCACACAGCCCATTTGATTGAAGGGTGATGTCACTTAATCAAAGGCCCGGACAGCATGTGAGAGGCCCGCTGTTCGGGTGCCAGCGCGGTGCTCGGGGCTGTCTTCAGACACCGGTGACAGTGCCACTGAGCGAGACGGACAGTCAATGTGCACTTGTGACTTCTGCATAAAGCGTTTTTCCAAACCACAGTTCAATTTTCCCATTTAGAAGAAGGAACCTCATTATCTGGTTTTGTATTGACTTCTTGTACAAATTCTAGCACCTATTTTGGTAGGAAAGTGTACACAATTAATGAGTTTTAATTTATTCATTCAAAAGAAATAAATGCATAACATTAAGGACACTAGAAAAGCTTTATGTGTTTGTATGATTGAGTGGCTTTGGAGAGGAACGATATATTTTTAAAAAAAAAAACATAGTGCCATGGGCTAATTCAGACTATTGGATCATGGTAGTATCTGAGACATTTTTGTTTTTAATTCAAAGCCGGTGTCTAAATCTGTAAATATTTCAATGCCTAGGGTTTCGAGTGCCAAGCTTAATAATTTTTCTCGCTTGGAGCCCACGCTTCACCTTCTGGGCGTGCAGTTTGACCAGAAGGTGGCCAGCAACATTATGACGGAGAAGCCCGGGGCCGCAACGAAACTGGTGTATGAGCTGTATACCGCTCTGCAGAAGAAGAAGAAGAGTGGGCTGATTGGGGTGGAAATGCACACCTTGCAACCCCTGCCCAACACCAGGCCGCAGAACATGAAAAGTGAGGCTTTGGGGGATGTAAGTACATAGGGAAACATTGGCATTGTCACTGTGTGAAACTTGGTGGAGAGAAGCCACAGTGAGGCCGTGTTCTCAGAGAAGCCTCATGGGGTCAATGAGTCCCTTATGTGTGTTAGCAGCCGTATTTGGGTTCTATTTGCATCGTTATTTCCAAGGCATTTATCCATTTTTGATGTCTGCCTTCGTGCTCTCCACATCGCTAATAGCTTATCAAATTCTGTGTGTTCCTGATTTCCTGGGCCTGCTTCTGTCTGTCCAGTTAGACCCCTACCCTCTCTGCTCAGCTTTCCTTATAACCTACTGACATGTCCCCTGAGCTTCAGCCTGGGCACTAGATGACTCTTCTCTAAACTCCACTCGCACTAGGTTCTGCTTAGCAGCCTTCTGTATGACATACACCCCGTCTCCCAGTTCACACTGACATTGGGCAGCTCTCACTCCGTGTTCTCAGCCTGCCTTGCTAACTTGACTTCTTCTCGGTCCTCAGTGTAAAGTCTTCCCTCTGCGTTGTTTGGAAGCCTGCCCTTGAATGGGACGTGTATAGTCCCACCCTTTCCCCTCTCGTCCAAGCTCCTCCTCCTCGTCTCTCCTCGTCCCCCCCCCAGCTTTTCTCCAGCTACTTCTGTGCAACCTGCCCAGGACACGTGGGCTCCGCACATGACCTCCCTGAGCACAGGTCATTCTCGGTCTCCGGCGCTCACCTCCTGTGCTGATGTCACTGTTAACCTTCAATGTTCATGTGGCTAGTGGTCCCACAAGGTTTTAGTTCCTCACATTCAAGGCACGTGTCCAGTGCCTGGCTTTGAACACTGAATACTCATTAACCATGTTCTAATAAATGGGTATGTCTTCCTAGTAGATAGTTCTCTCCAGTTCCTGTGCTTTTCCCCATCAGCAGGCAGGTCATGAAGGTGGGACTGGGAAAGAATGATGCTTTTCTTTGTGATGGGAACAAACACATTTACATTTCTTTTAGTCTCAGCCCCCAGAATGGAGATGCACACATTTGATTAGCATAATTTGGGGACTCCAAACTGTGTTTTCATATCATACCGTTCAAACTAAGTCATGTTGACACCTGCTTTGTCACACTAGACAGTTGTGACACCTAGTCCATTGGTTAATTGATGAGTTCTGAAAATTTCAATGGAAAAATTATATATATATATATACCTGTGAGTATGTAACATTCTGATGAACCGAATCACTAAACTAATGTTTATGGGATATTCAGCAACGGTTGAGCAGAAGACGACAAAATGAAATAATGGCCAAAATCCAGGCGGCTATCATACAGATTCCGAAACCTGCATCAAATCGTACTCTGAAAGCACTTGAGGCCCAAAAAATGATGAAGAAGAAAAAAGAAACAGAGGTAAGTGACAGTCCTTTAAAATTGTGTGCATTTATCTTTTCCTTTTTAAAAAGATTTTATTTATTTATTTTAGACAGAGGGGAAGGGGGAGAGAGAGAGAGAGAGAGAGGGAGAGAAACATCAATGTGTGGCTGCCTCTCACGCGCCCCACACTGAGGACCTGGCCTGCAACCCAGGCCAAGGGCCCTGACTGGGAATCAAACCAGAGACCCATTTGTTCGTAAGCCGGCACTCAATCCACTGAGCCACACCAGCCAGGGTGTGCGTTTCTCTTAATACAGGAATGATCTTTCCCTAAAACATGTCAAATTCCCCAAACTACTTATTTTCTTTTCACGTGATGTCTGGCATTGCTCCTTCTCATTGAAAGGCTTCCCCAGTGTGCCCATTCAGTCCATTTGATACTTCTTTTTGCTCAGAAGCAGAGGATGTAGCTTCAGGCAAGGGATGACAGACCCCTGTTAAATGACGGTGCCTGTATGGCCTCCTGTGCTGGGGATTCTGTGGTCACCAACAAGCCAGCCCAGAGCGGGTGCTGTCATACTGACCCCCGTGGGTGCACCAGGGCCCAGCTGGGCTGCACGTATGTATGTGCCATTCCGACTATATGTTTTTACTCAATTTCTCCTCACCATGCTGTACTGTGAATCCTAGAAATGTTAAGTGATTTGCTTGTTATCAGCATGTTTAAATTTAAGTTACCTACGTAAGTGCTATTTTGCTAGACTGTAGCAACTGTCAGTCATTCCAAGGACACAATCCAACCCTGTTTCCCAGGGGAGCAATACTCCATTTTCATACAGGTTCCTGCAGTCTGCCCTCCCTACCACCACAATAATGTCAACGATACTCTCTCCCGTGACCTAAGGAAAAGATTAATAGCTGCCATTTACCGAGCATCTGCTACATGTCAGGCTATGGATTGGGCACTTCCCATCACCTTTGGTTTATGTGTAAATGACTCTCTAGCTAGGGTGTTATTTTGTCCATTGTGCATATAAGGAAACTGAAACTCGGAAAGCTGGCACGTTTTGCCCAAGTTCGCAATGCTGGTAAAGCAGAGATAGACAGGTCTCTCTGATTTCTAAAGTCAGTGTGTTTTATGTTTATCTCCACGTATTTTTAACATTAAAAAATCCTGTGCTTGGATTCTAAAAAATGCTACCCACAGAGGTTTTCTTCTGACCCCATTTTTTAAAGTATATAATTCTTTTATTTCCCAGAGTTGATTAAATTTTGTTAGTAAGAAGTATAGTAAATAGAGGAGGAACTAAAATGAATTTTCAGAGAGCAAATTAATAGTGTAAATAAGATTACATGAGAAATGTTTAAAGTACCCGAGACCATGATTGTTAAAGAAATATTTATATCCAAAATGCTTCTTCTCATTTTAAAAATTGTAACAAAAATTTTTAACCAAAAAATGTCCTAACTCTTTGATAATCTTTATTCTTATTAAATGCCCTTCAATGCACCGTCAGAGCTAAAATTGCGAACTGAATGATTCAGATGAGGCAGTTTTCATATTATTTTATGTATATTTAGCCTAGAGTTGAAGTAACAAATCAGAATTATATAACTGTGTTGGAGTGCAGTTTTTCATATCTCAATTACCTTGAATTAGTAGTGCAAGTCATCTAATAAACTTGAACAAGTATGGTAAAGGGAGATTTTCAATGATTTTTAGAGGCAGGAAACTGATAGTAAACTTTGTTTTAAGGATGTGGCCAAAGAGATCAAGAAGTTTGAAGAATTACTAAAGAAGGATCTCCAGGCAAAAGACAGGTGGGCTATGAACTATTGTAATAATCACAAAACTACATTCTTTTCTACTGTAAGTTTTGAATATTCAGAAACAGTTTATCTAGAATGTGTGTTCCAAAGATTTTTTCACTTTGTAGAATCTTCATTAAGAGAGTCTATAAAAGAAGATAAATGACTTAAAGTTCAGACTAATTAATTGTTCATTAACAATTGCACAAAGTTCAAGAGGGAGGCTGGTTCACAGTTAAATTATTTTTCTGTGCCCGCACGCTCCTCTAGGTTCACACACGTCTTTGACATGCTGGCCAAAGTTGTTTTGAGCTCACATTTGTCACAGGGAAACCTTCGTGAGACTCTAGTTGGTTTCTCCCACATTGCACCCCCGCATTTAGTGTGGGGATTCAGTGCAGACCTGGTGAATTAGTTTGCTGATCAGCTGTCACTAAATCAGTTCAGTGAGTCTATTGCAAAAAGTGCCTGATTAATGGGCTTAATTTGCCCAAAGATAAAGATGTCCTATTAGGGGTCATTGTTTCACAGAAAATAATTGATTAGGGACTACATTAATAGGAGCAACTTGAGTTTTGTTGTTGTTTTGGGTTTTCTTCATTTTTACACGGAAACTACCAAACTCTACTCATTTACAATTTATAGACTATGAAATAAATCTTTGTTAAAGAAGAAAGACAAATCATATACTTCATTTCCCTGTCAACATTTCTGAAAGCAGGAAATAGAGTCAAATGAGGAGGCATTAGACAAAGCTAGAAAAAGAAATGGTGAGGAAGGCAGGTGTGGTGGGAAAATGAAGCAAAATGAATACACGTGGTACCTTTCCTCCCACCATCCGCAGGGACCGTGGTGCCCTGTTCTGACCCCCCACCCCCGTGTCTCAGCGCCTCCCTTGACTCCCGAAGAAAACCCAGTCCCAGCCTGCCCTGCCAGGCAGCCACCACCTGAACCCCACCGCACCCGCCTGGCGCTGGCCGGTGAAACCCCGGCTGCCTTCCAGCGCTCAGACACCTGCCAGCCACACATTCTCACGTGCTAAACAGATGCTATCCACCAGAATGACTGTCCTAAAATACTGAAATATTTGTTACTTTTTGAGGAATGGCCTTCTCTGTAGCTCCACAGCCGCCCCTCTCCTGGGACTCCACACAGTGTAGCGACCAGAGGTAGCACCAGGCAGAGCAGTGCACACCCCCCACTCGAGCTGGCTGCTGGAGCCCCGGCCGCGGGCCTGCATTCCCCAGGAGGGAAGGGAGGTTGGAGCAGCCATCTCCAGCCCTAACTAACTCCTTCTAGGAGCCTTCCCAGAAGTCCCACACAACAGTTCTGCTTACATCTTACTGGTCAAATTCAATGTCACCTGACCATACCTAGCAGAATGGGAGGCTGGGAAAAGCAGTTTTCAGCCAGATATGTTGTTTTTCTGAATGACATTTGGGCTCCATTTGGAGAGAAAGGGGAGGGAAGCAGCCATGCCTATCACAAGTCCTCTCTCTATAGGAGCCTCCTCTTGAGCTTGCTAGAGATTCCCGGCTGGGGACCAGGAATGGAACACCCTCACTTCCCAGGGGACAAGATAGGGCCTGGGCAGCAACAGTCCCTGGACCTGTCCCCTCCCCTGTGGCCAGCTTCCTCAGAGACGGAAAGTCCTTCCAGTGTGCCCCACAAAGAGCGTCTTCTCTGGTGGCCCTGAACTGAAACAGGCTGGGAAGCACTGGTCTGGAGCAAACTGTCAATGAAAGCAAAGGCTGTGGTGCATTCTGAATTCTTTGCTTTTAGAGCCACACTGTCCTGGGCTTGTTGAGATATTTCCCATAGGGTAACCCTAAGGAGCAGTTTCTGGAGCTGTGCCTTGTACAGCCAGCTCCTGTGACACCTCCTCAGGGGCATCACCTCCATCCAGGTGCATCTTACTTCTGTTGTGGAAGAACGCAATGACGTCTCAACACGAGCAACAGCAATGCAATGCAACGCAAGCGTTCTGTGGCTACTTCCCCCCCACAGGGACAAGTCCTTTGTTTTTAAAGACAAAGAATAAATGCTAGCTGCTGTTTGTTTCTGTAACGGGGGTTGCTGGCTGCTGTAGATGGACATTTGGGTTCCTGCACTTCCCTTAGCTCTTCCTAGAAACTGCTTTTTTTTATATTAACAAAAATGTAAGCACAGGTTAACGCTGAAGAGGCCTGGCAAGCAGACAGATGTAAAGAAACCCTAATTATTGTCCTCAGTGCATCCACACCTAGTAAAATGAATATTCACTCAAGAAAGTATCACGTGGCTTTGTTCAGACCTTTATTAAAATCAGACAGCAGATGGATGGATGGACAGGTGGACAGACTGACCGATAAGTAACGGAGGGTAAACACGTCAGGTGTATTACTGGTAACATCAATACAGCATGGAAGAGCTATATTAATCCATGCTCAACCCAGGGAAAGATCTTTTAAACAGCACATTTATGTAAAAATATAAGAAGAATTTTGATGAATGATTTAAAAAGCTGTGCCACAACATTTTCTTAAGTACTTAATTGTAGTAAATTGTAATAAATAAATAGGGACGAACTGAGTCTTTGATATCACTGAGACTTTGCCAGCTACTTGGTTTCTGCTCAGCGACTCCCAGTGACAGAACGCCACGGAAGGCGGAGCCCCTGCTGATAAAATAGCCAGAACTTCAGTGTGTGATTTTAAAAATCCCGCTACACCGTGTAGTGCTTCTTAGCATGTAACAGCCATCCACTGCCTGTCAGGCATGCAAGGCACAAGTGCAGAGAAGAGGAAAGCAGGGTGTTTTGCTTATGAGCTCATAGTATAGCTGGCTGCACCAAACCGAAACATAACGCACTGCAATGTAGTGCGATCTGCACCATACCCGTGTGACTCTGGCCTCACCAAACACGAACTAACTATGCTTTCATAAGAGCATTCTCTCTGTATATGAGGATTGATGAGTATTTGGTTCTTACACACAACAATAGCCTGTCCTTGCCTTTTGAAAAAAGTTGTTATATTTTTAAACAAATTGTAAAACTCATTATTTCTTGGCAAGTCTCATTATATCTTGTACTGATATATTACCATGATTATTTTTTAAAGAGGTATGTGGATGAGAATTGACTATGTGATCCTCATAGACATAAAAGTGTGCCTGTTACTTCTAATGATAACTTTGAATGAATTTATAAAAGCTCTTCTAAGCCACCAGCTGTCTCACCGAATTAAGTGTGATTGTTCTGTGTCAGTGAGACCACCGGGCTCTTCCTGACCCTTTAATTTTGGACAGGAGGTAGGACGAGAACCCTGAGATAGGCCTTTTCATCTTGGGTCTCCAGGACTTGGGCGAGAAGCCAGGTCAGACCTGTGCTGGAGTGTGGCGTGGTGAGCAAGTCAACTTTCAGGAAGAGCTGGGCCGCGGCCCCCCGAGGTCCGGTAGTGGTTGGGGGTTCACAGAGCAGCTTGCATGTGCACGGGTGAGAGAGTGATGGTGGATGGACCCGTCTTGAAAGGAATGTGTCCTGACCGGCCTTTGTGGAGGGATGTCTTCCTGACACGGGTTATCACGACGGTGCTACTGTTGACTCTTAAACAGGGGGAACTAGAGGCCTAGAGCCAGCAGGAAGAAGAGGGAGAAAAATGCAGAATGTCTGGGTAGAGAGAAGATCGTGAGAAGTAAAAGTCCAGGGAGGTGATGAGCCTAGTGGGAAGGCTCTGCAGGCTAAGGACCTGGCAGACATAGAGTCTAGAAAAGCAGGGAGGCGACAGCATCCACTGACAAGCTAGGAGCAGCATCACCCTGAAGTTCTAATGTTCTCCCCTTGAATACTCACTTGTATTAACAAATTCGCAGAGCACGCAAGGGAGCCGCCGCCTGAGTTCTTCCCCCTCGGCCACAAGCAGTGGCCTGTGATTGCATTCTTTCTTGAATCTAAAATAAAAACTATTGTCCTTAGTGCCTCCAAGGCTTCTTTAGATGCAGCAGGCCAGACGACTGCCGATTTGTTAAACACTTACTCGGATGATGAATACATTAAAAAAATCCAAAAGCGCCTCGAAGAAGATGCTTTTGCGAGAGAACAAAGGGAGAAAAGACGACGGAGGCTGTTGATGGATCAGTTAATAGCCCATGAGGCACAAGAGGTAAGATACTCAGATGCTGATTCAATAATGGTGTTGGGAATTTTACAAAATGCCCTCTTATATATACACACTATGTATAAACATATTATGTATATACACATTATGTATATACACGTATCTTATGTACATATTATCTGCCACTCTGACTTAAATGCAAATGGGACATCCTCACATCATAATAGCAAGTATACTCCAAAAAAAAACTACATAAAACATTTGCTAAAGAATATAAAACCTGCTGATGGTTGTACAACACTGTGAGTGTCCTTAATGCCATTGAATTTGCACTTAAAAAATGGTTGAAATGGTAAATTTTATGTTTTGTATATTTTACTATAATAAAAAAATACTGATAAAAAAGGAATCTAAAACAATCTGTTGTTAATTTTAGAAGTAAAAGGGAATGTTTTCCCCAGTTTTATTGAGGTATAATTGACAAATAAAAGTTGTATTTATTGAAGGTGTATAATATGATGCATTTATATATATTTATATATATAACTATAAAATGATTGCCATAATCAAACTAATTAGCATGTCTATTATTTCATATAGTTACCTTTTTCTGTGTTTGCTGAGAACACTTAAGATCCAGTTTTACAAGTTAAACTCTTTGAAATTCCATATATAAGTGAGATCATGCAGTATTTGTCTTTCTGTGTCTAGCTTATTTTACTTAGCAAAATGTCCTCCAGGTTCGTCTGTGTTGTCACAAACATCAGGGTTTCCTTCTTTTTTGAGGCTGAATGATATCGCACTGTGTAGCTATACCACACTTTCCCCCTTCATCTGTTGACGGACACTTAGGTTGTTTCCATATCACGGACACTGAATAATGTGGCAGTGAACATGGGGATGCAGATGTCTCCTTGAGATACTGATTTCATTTCCTTTGGATATATACACCCGAAGTGGGATTGTGAGCCCTGTGGTAGTTTTATTTTAAATATTTTGAGGAAGCACAACACTGTTTTCCATATTGGCTTTACCGATTTATATTCTCTCCAGCAGTTTACAAGAGTTTTCTTTTCTCCACATTCTTGCCAACACTAGTTATCTCTTTTTTTTTTCTTGAAAAGAGCCATTCTAACAGGGCTGAGATGATATCTTGCTATGGCTTTGGTTTTCATTTCCTTCATGAATGGTGACGTTGAGCACCTTTTTTAAAATTTCTTTTTAGAAAGGGGAGGAAGAGAGAGAGAAACATCAATGTGTGGTTGCCTGTCATATGCCCCCTACAAGGGACCTGGCCTGCAACCCAGGCATGTGGCCTGACTGGGAATCGAACCTGTGACCCTTTGATTTACAGGCCATCGCTCAATCCACTGAGCTACACCAGCCAGGGCACGTTGAGCACCTTTTCATGTACCTGCTAGCCATTCGTTTGTTTTCTCTTGAGAAATATCTACTCAGGTCCTTTGCCCAGTTTTTAATTGGGTTATTCCGTTTTTCTTTTTGCTGTTGAGTTGCTTGAGTTCCTTGAATATTTTGGATATTAACCAAAATACATAATTTGCAAATGTTTTCTTTCACTCAATAGTTTGCACCCTCTTGATTGTCTCCTTCGCTGAGCAAAAATTTTTGCTCTACTTTGGGGTCATATCCCAAAAAGAAAAATCATTGCCTAGGCCAACATTAAGAAGTTTTTTCCCCTGTATTTTTCTTTTAGTAGTTTTATAAATTCAGGTCCCATTAGCAAGTATAATAAATCTGGGCTATTTTTTAAAAACTACGGTTGTGACTGTGCCTTCTGAATCCCAAACCACGCCACTCAGTTTGGGCTGGCCCAGCTGCGCTGTCCTCTTGCTGGGGTCGGTGGTCTCTCGCAGACGCCTTTGCGCAGCTGGCGGGTTGGCAGGGGCTGGCTGACTTCACCAGGGCCAGCTGGGGAGACCGGCACCTCTCCGTACGGCAGGTCTATTTCCAGACAGACCAGGAAATGTGTTGGCAGTGGCGGGGGTCACAGGAAAGGCAGACGCCAAGGTTTTTGTTATACACACACACACACACACACACACACACACAACTGTCCCATTGATCAGTTTAAGTCAGTGGTCACCGCAAACCCCATATGTAAGGAATGGAGAAATAGATTTTACGTTTTGATGGGACTATCTGCAGGGTAACATTGCAAAGCAATGCGTGGAGAAAACTGAAGAACTGGGGGCCATTGTTACAGTCAGGCTCACTGGCGCCATTGGGTGGCAAAAGGAAACAAATGGTTAACATTAAAGCTGCTGGAACTCTGTAACTGGAGGAGACCTATCTTTCAAAGTGGTTCACGATTTTATTTTTTCATCGGATACATTTACTCAACAGAAAAAAAAATTTCGTATTTACTTTCCATTGAACTTGCACTTAACCTACATGTTTATATAATTCCCAGGTTCGAGTTTTGACATTTAGCACAGAGTGTGTTGTCATTTGTATCTCGATTCTGAAAACACACACAGCGCTCCTCCCACAGGCTCATAGTCACTGGGGGTGTCAGATTTTCTTCTTACACCATTGGACCTTTGAGTGTTAAATGGACAGCTCCAATTCTTGGGTATTCTCCTAAATTCTCCCCCTTGAGAACTTTAATTACCTCCTCCCTCCACAGGATGTCTCTGTTTAGACGACTGAGAGAGGTTCAAGGGGCTCTGGCGCTCACCTCCCTCCCGAACCCCTCATTCGCCCCGAGTGAAAGAGGCCCTTGCCCAGGGACACACAGCCAGTCAAGGGGAGCCCTGCGGCTGCACAGGCCAGGGCCCTGGGGTCCCAGGTCAACGCATTTCCCCCTGTTCACTTGCTGCTTGCCCTTGAACTCTCTTACAGGGAGCCGGGAGAAGGCAACTCCTTTCCCTTTCAGACCACAGCCATTAAACTTGTCACACAGAAGCAGAAGGTGACTTCTCCTTTGCCTCTCCTCCCGTCTGCCCATTCTGTCAGATTTCTGCTTTTCCTCACACCGGTATTGAAATGACCCCGCTGGGAACTGATGGGACCTGCCCCCTGCAGCCAGACCGCGTCTGCGTGTGCTTTTACACCAGCGTGTGCGCTGAGAGGACTTGAGGCACAATTCCACATTTCCCTAAACATACTCAAAATGAGAATTTTGTCCCTGGTTTATAAAACCCTGGAAACAATCGCCTGATTTACTTTTTGATAATTCACTTTCATCAAATTTTAAAGGAGGTAATAATCCATTTAAAATAACTGAAGGTTGCAAAACCCTAATGCCTCTCCTGGATGTCAAAAGGATACAGCCTTTGTTGGAAATTTTTTATTTTTTCGACTCGATTTTGGCCACGTTCCAATTTGAGTCAAACGTTAGGAACTGATGCAGACGACGTCTGTGCCTTTTACACACCACTCACGGGTGGGCGTCTCAGCCCACCGGGCAACCGGGCAGGCCCGCACAGTAACCGTCTGCCCCGCTGGTGTTTGCAGGAGGCGTACCGGGAGGAGCAGCTGATCAACCGGCTCATGCGGCAGTCCCAGCAGGAGCGCAGGATCGCCGTGCAGCTCATGCACGTGCGGCACGAGAAGGAAGTTTTATGGCAGAACAGAATTTTCCGAGAAAAGCAGTATGAGGAAAGACGACTGAAAGAGTTCCAGGATGCTCTTGATCGAGAAGCGGTAAACGTACCTTCCTTAAAAACCTTTCTGAGGTTACTTCTGACTCTTTCTGCCAAGTCAAGGCAAGCAAAGTTGTAGGTGTATGTCGCCAGTCACTGAACGGGAGTTCTTTTTCCTGTGGGCTCTAGAGTCTGTCCCCACCCTCGTGTTTGAGTGACTGCGCGGACAGCCCCGTAGCACCTACCATAAGCGGCGTTCTTTCCCGTGAATGCTGGTGCTGCAGCTGTGAAACGCGCACCGCCAGTCCTGACGTCTGCGTGAGCGCTGATCTCAGGTGTCTTCTTCGGGAGCTGAATTATCTGGATAATTGTTTCATTCCTCTCCTTTAGACGAGAGTCAAGTTGAATGGATGGAGCACCCCTTGCTTACTTTGGAAATGATGCATTTAGCTAAATCTAAGTGTCGAGTCAAAGGATCTACCCATTGCTTCCCAAGCCCAGTGACCCAGGTGCAGGGTAGCAAGGCGTTTATAGCAGGACGGGCCTCGCCGTGAGGAGAAGCGGTGCCCGTCTTTAACTGGGCTCGAACCTGCTGCAGAGGGCGGGGACGCCAGGCCTGCCTCAGCCTCAGAGACGGGGCCTGGGAGGTGCCGAGGCACAGGGGAAAAGTCCAGGCCTCCCCCTCATGGGGTTACCTTCTTCTGAAGCTGAGGGCCCTGCCTCTCTGGCACCCCGCCCTTTGAGATGGCAGATTCCACAGTCTGCACATGTCACCTCCCCATCACCAGTGGCTGGTGCAAGGATAGGACGTTGAATTTGTCAAGGGAACACTGTCACTTTACTTCTCATTATCATTCACTAAGTAAACAAAATGTATTTTAGTCCCTACAGCATTTATCTGTCTACCACTTCACTTTTGTGAAGGACATTTTTTTAAATGATTTAATTGTTATTATCCTTGTAGGTTTGTTGTTATTCACAGTGGGAGAATCCTAGGAGTACCTTTACATTTATTAAACACTTTAAAGATTGTTAATGATGTTCGCAAAATGTTACTATTATTTCATGATATCAATATAAATAGAACTGACCTCCGATCACGTGGCCCCTCCTGTCCAGCCCTGCTGTGGGGAACACGCTCCTCATTCTCCTCTAGTTTGTTTGGCCGCTCACCTCCCGGACTTCCGTTATGGGCGTGTCCCCCGGAATAGCAAAACATTTACTGTCGGAGTCTTTGAAGCTCAGTCCTGCGCCGCCGCTTTCTCTCCTCCGGGGTCTGCTCAGACGATCTCTCTCACAACCGTGGGGGTGCAGCTCCTGCACCAGACATCCGACTCACGCGCATCTGCGTCCCTGCCCTCTGGTGTGCGCGTCTGTATGACATCTCAGACGCACCTCAAATTCAGCATGTTAGAGCCACATTTGTGACCCCTATCGCTAAACTGGACCCTTTCGAGTTCCCGTATCTCAACAAATGGCATTGCCATTTATTCTCGTGCGCAAGTCTAAAACCTCAGGGCCCACTTCGGGCCTGTTTAATCCTGACGCCTGCATCCCCAGCCTCACTGAGTCCTATAGATTGCATGTACTAAGTATTTATCTCTTCAGTCGGTCCATTTCTCTCCATGTCTGTCCCTGCCCCCAACCTACTCCTGCTGCAATGTTCTCCTTCGTCTATTTTTAGTGGCTATGATATGAATCGGCTACCACAGTTGGGGTGGGTAAGAACATTACGTTGTTTATGCCTGTTAACCAACCTCAGCTGAACTCCAGCAGCTCACGTGTGCCCGCAGAAATGTGCAGTGGCCAGGTCACAGGGCCACGTCATCGGGGAGACACGCCGGTCACCGGGCACAAGCCCAGTCTGTTGCCATCGAGTCTTCATCTGCCCCAGCCGTCACAGTGTCACCCGGGGAAGCACGTGCCTTTGGGGTGGCTGTTCCCCTGTGAGGCTTCGCGGCTCCCCAGGAGCTAGCTGCCGGGGAGTGGGGTCCACACCTCTTCCCCTTTCTCCTTGTTTCCTCAAAGCTTTCCCGCTAGCCTGTCCCTTTGAGTAACCTGGATTCATCTGCCTTTGGATTTAGACTTTTCAGGCGAGGAGGAGCCTCCAACAGTTTCACCTTCTCATCCTGCAGAAATTCTCTGATGCAGGAGTTAAAAGGAGCTCTGATTATTTGTTAGAGATAAAGAAAGGGGAAGATCAGAGAGAACTTCCTCAGGGGGCCTGCCCTGCCTCACCCCTCCAAACCCTTCTCCGCTCTGCGGCCAGCGGGACCTGCGGATTCTCAGGTCGGACCACTGCCCCCACACTGCAGAAGGCCTGTCCCTGGATTCCTTCCCGCTGGACCCCTGCCCCTGACCTGGCCATTCCATCCCCTGGACTCAGACCACACTGGTCTGCTCTCAGGTCCTTGAATAAGCTGCTCCTTCTGCCTTTCCCCGGTCAATACTCATGCCCCTGAGCTCCCGGTTATACAAGGCCCTGCTGTACACCCTCCCGCCCCTCACTCTCCCCCTACATTTGTGTGACCTTGACTGTGTCTCCCACTGGATGAAAGCCCCGTGAGGACAGGGACCGCTGGCTTCTGCTTAATAGTGTTTCCCCAGGGCTAGGCAGATGCCTGGCACGTTGAGGGAGAGAGAGAACTGGCATGTTTCACCATGATTTAGGAGTTTTGTCTGTTTGTTTTGGATTACAACTGGTGATCTGTTTGAGACAGTTGGGCACTTCTTAAGACAGTTTCTGAATGCAAATTCCTATGCCTACATTTGTTTTAACAATGATTAAACACATTAATAATTAACATTTTTTGAGCACTGGAGTCAAGTATTGAGCTGTGTTCGTTACATGCATATGTAGCACTCACAGTGGCCATTTCAACTGGGCGCTCTTTTATCTCCATCTTCCACACAAGGAAAACGAAGCTTAGAGAGCTCCAAGTCGCATGGCCACCACCTAGAAGGCGGTGCGGTGGGAGCCAGCAGGCCTGGCAGGTTCCCCAGCCCGACTCCGGACCCTGAGGTCACTGCTCCCCCGCAGCCTTCCTTTTCCCTCTCCTTCTTCCTTATTTTTGGCTGCAACCCACTTTGCTGCGATGGGACAGAAAATTATGGTGGGTTTTGCCCAGGGTTGGGGTGGTGGTGGGGTGGATAGAGGTGGAAGACTGGACAGCTAGAGAGAAGGAAGAAAGACCTGAGAGAGGAGGGAGGGAGGGAGGGGAATGACGGGAGCAGTGGGGGGGGGGGGGAGCTGCTCCATTCCTGCTGGGGACATCACACGGCTCCCGTCAAGGTTTTGCTTCTATCATACCCTAAGTGTTTCCGTGTCCTTGACCGGCACTCTGTAGTCAACCCAGCTCCTGACCCATTTTCACTGTCACTTTCTCCATAAATTCTCTTCTAACTACGTCTACTCTATCAGGCTCAACTTTCCTGAGCTCTTCACACGTCCTGGAGCACGCCATAAAGCTTTGTACTTACATCAGGTGCTTTCTTGTGAAACCGGGCCTGCGAAACAAACACAACGACGACAAACTCCGGGGTAATTCCTCAGCCTGCCAAGCATCCAGGATGGACCCCAGAGGCCCCCCAGCCCCACCCCTTTCCCACCAACAATGAAACAAACAAACAAAACTGCAAAAACAAAACTACAATGACAAAACTAATGAGGCTTCCGTTTGGTGCAATGGACGATATCAGATTATTGTCATGCATTTAGTCATTTGTGAACAGGGTGACGATAAGGAGTATTTGCCGTGACAAGATGGTTTGCTGGGTTTTTCCGCTTATGGCAAGTCCTGTTAATATCCCTGCTTTGCACTGAGGAGATGGAGGCACAGGGAGGCTCTGGTCCGTGCAGGCTCTCACAGCTCGTGCGTGACTTCTGTACACAACGAAGGTGGGGGTGGTGGGGCTCGGGTCCTGTCACAGCTCCATCAAGGCCCAGGTTCACCTCCACTTCACCCTCACTGCGTTCAGTTCCAGGACGCTAGTCTTGTTTCTGGAGCATGTCAGTCAGTACAGGATAGGATTTCTCAAAGAGCAGGTACAGATAGATGTGCGCAAAGCGGCATTTGGTCACACTGAGCTTGACCTTCATGCCTCTGTGAAGAAAGGGTTTTCCAAACAAAATAATGGTGCAAACCAAGCAGAGGGCAATGTCAACTGCTTAAGTATTTTATTACTTTCTGCAGAAACAGATGTCTCTATGCATGGATTTTTTAAATTTATTAAGGCTGTAACAGCAGAAAGTTTTCTTGTCGACTGAGAACATTTAACATCTGTTGGCAAGTGGTCGATATTTTCAGGTCAGTACAATTAGGGGATTTCCAAAATATTTTCTAAGGATCAATCAGTGTTCTAGAACTCTCCCAGTGAAGAGCGTGGGGCAGAGCAGGTGTGTCAGACTGCTGATCGCTGGATGCGTGCAAAGAGGCCAGATGTGCTTGGGGTCTGGCGCAGACTTGTCTGTTTCTCTGTGATCCCCAACTCTGTTTATAACCTGTGAAATCAGAGCCCTGGCTGGCGTAGGTCAGTGCATTGAGTGCGGGCTGCTAACCAAAGCATCGCAAGTTCGATTCCCAGTCAGGGCATATGCCTGGGTTGCAGGCCACGGCCCCCAGCAACCGCACATGGATGTTTCTCTCTCTCTTTCTCTCTCCTTTCCCTCTCTAAAAATAAATAAATAAAATCTTAAAAAAATCTTTATAAAAAAAGACTAAGAGTTTTAAAAAAACCTGTGAAATCAAGACTTCTTTTAAAACACTTAAGATTCACTTTATTATTAATCCACACTGGGCCTTCCCTGTTAGACTGTTTTTCTCTATACAGTGTTTTCCTGATAAGCTTTCAGGAGAATATTTCCAATATTGTCTTTCCTATCATGCTCACTACTTAATGTGTTAGGGAAAATAGGCTCTGTCACAGATTTATTTATTTTTCCTGGTGTGAAATGAAAGGTGGTTTGTGCTATTTAGAGGGTTTTTTTGTTATTAAGGTGAAGATATTTTTTGTTTGAATTATCATGGTAATTTAAAAATGTTTTTGAGGCCCTGGCTGGCATAGCTCAGTGGATTGAGCATGGGCTTCGAACCAAAGTATCGCAGGTTCGATTCCCAGTCAGGGCACATGCCTGGGTTGCAGGCTATGACCCCCAGCAACCGCACATTGATGTTTCTCTCTCTCTCTCTTTCTACCTCCCTTTCCTCTCTAAAAATAAATAAATTAAATCTTAAAAAATAAAATAAAATAATTTTTTAAAAAGCTTGTTTAAAAAAAATAAAAATAAAAGTGTCTTTGCCATCTTAGGCTTTAGCAAAGCAAGCCAAGATTGACTTTGAAGAGCAAGCCGCCAGACAGAGGGAAATCCACGAACAGATTGCTGTGGAGAGGGCTGAAGCTCGGTACCAAAAGCATTACATAATATGTGCCTCGATTTTGGATCAGATACTTGATTTGTCCACAAAAGTGGCGGACTATCGAATATTGACAGATAAGTAAGTATTGCTTTTTACCTTTAACACAGCAGACTCCACAGAGAAGGAGAAAGGATAAGACTGTGAAGTAGGCATCAGGTTGTTAAAAGACAGTATCATGCTTCATTGAAAAGAAGAACTGAGAATGGGGTCCCGAGTACCCTGACACTGACTTAATTCAGCCACTCACCAGCTTTATTGAACACAAATTTAGATCTTTTACACTCAAATTTTGTGTCTAAATTCTCTATAATTTACTAAGACAACTATGATAACTTATTTGAAACACTTGGAACTTTCTAGAAAACTGGAATTGTTTAAAGAATGTTTTCCTAATAATTAATGCTATTTAAAAGGAAATAGTCAACAAAACAAAAAATATTAAGAACATGCCAAAATAGTGCATATCAGTAAATTAATGGATCAAAAAACTGTGGTACATTCACGCAATGGAATACTATGCAGCAGAAAGAAAGAAGGAGCTCCTACCCTTTGCAACAGCATGGATGGAACTGGAGAGCATTATGCTAAGAGAAATAAGCCAGGCAGTGAGGGACACCATATGATCTCACCTTTAAGAGGAACCTAATCAACAAAACAAACAAGCAAGCAAAATATAACCAGAGGCATTGAAATTAGGAGCAATCTGACAGTAACCAGAGGGGAGGTGAGAGGGCATAATGGCGGAGAAGGGGGGAAGGGTTTTCAGGAACAACCATGGGGGGCACATGGACAAAACCAAGGGGGAGTGGAAGCAGGGGAGGGAGGTGGGGATGGCTGGGGTGAGAGAGTGGTAACAAAAGAAAAAAAAGAACATAGGAAAATTTAAATTAAAGTAGAAAGTTAAGAGCAGGGAATAAACTGAAACACAGTTAAACAGGCAGCAGTAGATTTGCCAGTTACTGCAACAGAGTTACAAATCTTATCTGAGTTTTCTGGGGGCCAAAGCAGAAAGGGAAACACATAGGTATTGTTTCTATTTCAAATAAGTGACTTGGAAACCAAGTTACAGAGCACACCGTATTAGTAAGTGCAGAACGTCCCACGTGTTACTTTGATTTTAATATTTCAGAGAGGCATACACTGGACTACCTCTTACTACTCTATAAATCCAGCTTCATGGAAATCAATACAGAGAACATATTGTCTCTCTAAAACCACTTTATTTTAATTAAATTTTTTAAAAAGTTTTAGAAGTATTGATATCAGAGAACGTTCAAGGAGGCTTTACTTGGAAAATGTAAATGTCTTTTCATTGCAACTGCATACGATAGCTACGCACATACAAGGGTGGGCAAAGCAGGTTTACAGTTGTCCGTAAAACACAGAATTTGTTCTTGTATTTATTAACCATTGTATTAGTTTTTTGTATCACGACTGTAAGTCTACTTTTGTCCACCCCTATATGTTAAGATTGTATCAGTTTTCATTACTAACAGTCAAGATAAACTCATTTTACTTTCTCTGGGTCCCACACTAAGCAAGACATTATCAGTATGTATGTATTTAAAGCACCAGGTATATTTTGGTATGAGGCTATTTACATGAACTTTTGTTAAGACTGCTCCTTAACAAAGTTATTAATATTCAGATAATAGGCAGTTGATTCAGCAACTGCAGGATCAAGTTTGGGCAACATAGAAGTAAACAACTATGTTCTTCACCACAGATGCCAATCACTGTCCCTTTCAAAACTCCAACGTTGTTTCTGTGCCAGAGCTTATTACTGTCTAGATTTTCCATATCTCCATAAACTTATCTTTAGCAACTAGTAATATTTTAGTAATGGAAAACACAATGGGATTATATTCTAAATTGTACTTTTAATTTGAATAATGCTTTTGATTGTGGTAAAACATAAAAGTTATCATTTTGACACTGTGAAGTGTGCCGTTCAGTGGCGCTAAGTGATTCGCACCCTCGCCAACCCCCAGCGCCAGAGCTTTGCGCCCTCCACACCGCAACTCCGCAGCAGTCACGCTCTGACTCCCGGCTCCCTCCTTCCCCAGCCCTGGGACCGCCATTCTTTCTGTGGCTACGAAACAGACTGTTTGAGGTACCTGATGTAAGTGGAAACATGGAACATTTGTCCTTCTGAGTCTGGCTTATTTCAGTTAGCATAATGTCTTCCAGGTTCGGCCATGGTGTCGCATGTCTCAGAATGAAATCAGACTTGTTAAGTTGCAATGTCAAGCTCTAGTCCAACTATTTTTAGAGAACTGTGTCTGAATCATGCCGATCTCTTTCTTTCCTTTGCACACTTCGTTTTTCCTGGAACTGTTTTCCCATTACTCTGTCTGACCACCTCCTCCACGCCATTCATCAGAGTTAAATGGAAATAATTACCGCAAATAATTGTAAGGGTTACCCAATGTTCAGTGATAATGAGACAATGATAATGATAATGATACTTATTTAATGATAATCCATACATTAGATTTAGATTTTCGTGTTACAAATTATATGAAAATATGTCAACCAACTGGTATCTTAAAGGAGCTTTGGAAAGTATTCCTTGATAGTTTTGCAGAGGAAAACACTATTACTGGAGCATTTAAACGTCTTCCTAATGATGCGAAGCCATTTAATAAGACAACAGAGAATCTAAAATCGAAGTGTTGTGGTAGTGATAATTGTTTTTTAATATATTGTTCTGTGAGTTCACAGTCAATTAGAAAGCTTGAAGAACCAGTGGCTTTAAGAAACATTCATTGGTTCAAACCTACCAAGTCCCAGACATTTTGTTAGCCATTAAGAATATAATAGTAAGTTGGATTCCTGGTCTCAAACAGCAGACCTTGGGAATGAATATGATAACAGACTAAGGTTTAAGGTGTATATTGGACTAACCATTGATTCATCTCTTCCTTTTTTTTTTTTTTTTGCTGCAGCCTGATTCCATATAAGCTGATGCATGATTGGAAGGAACTGTTTTTTCATGGAAAGCCCATTTATGAGCAAGCCTGTATTAAGGATCTACCAGCTAAGCCCTCTGCAGAACAACTTGTAGAACTAGAGAAAAGGGACTTGCTAGATAATAGTGATTATGGAGAATATAAGGTACAAACTAAGGGGAAATAATTAGGGGGAATGCAATATAATAAATGGTGTTTCCTTAACATTATTTTGTGTTACTATTTTATTCCTATTAATAAAAATGGGCATTTTATGTTTGCATTTTTCCCTTGGTTTAATTTGTATTATAGTACTAATTTTAAATGCCTAACTATTTATAATCTATTGTCTTTCATTCCCAGTAGTATTAAGATTGTTCCGGTTAAAATATATATATATAATACATTGCCTAGGCAGATAGATTTGGAATTTTATAAACAAATTTTATCCATCAGTATTTTTCTTTCTATGAGCTGTCTACCTTTGCTTCAAAAATGCTTGTTAAAAGTCTTTAAAATTTTATCTAAATACTATATTCTTGGAGGCAAATGAAAGAGAAAGTCTGAGCTTTGTGAGTAGCATTGATTCAAACATAGTTTTATTCAAAGACTTTTTAAAAATGTATTGCATGTCAGTTGGGCTGTGAGCTGCTGAAAGGCCTTTGGGGTCGACCGACCAATGGCCATCACTGTCATATGCTGGCCATGAGACTGTAGGTGGCCAGGCTCTTAAGTGCTGAAACTCCCTTCCCCAGTGTATGAATTGGCAATAATGATATGCCTACTTTATTCTGTGGTGGTGAAACTTAAGGTAATATGGATTGAACACTTAGCCAATTGCACTGCATGTTAGACGCAAATAACACCTATCAACTTCTCTCCGCACCACCCTACTCTCCCCACCCCGCTTCATCTCGCCTTTAGGAGGGAGAACGTGAAATTAGTAGGTGTGGGATGGAAGATGTGGGTAGAGTCCACCCATTGAAGAATGGGCAGATTGGGTAGATTCATTCTTCAGTGCAAGGAAGAGTGAGGCTTTTTATTGCTAGAAATATTGAGTGGGTTCCTGCAGGGCAGCAGTGCAACATGAGAAGAGCGATCCGACCCAGTCATTTGTTGCATACTCAGTGAGCACTCAGTAAATATGGGTCAATAAAGTAAATGAGTGACAACGAACAGGGCAAGGTGAAAAACAGCACCATATGTAAATTTTGAAACAGGATAAACTGATGAAAAAAGACAAGGAAAGGAAACAAGATTATGAGAAACCAAATATACACCATATTTTAATTGGATGAATGTATATCTGTATTACTAAAAGAAGTATTATCGAGCTATGGTTTATTAAGAGTTGAGTAGAATCTTATGGGATATGTGTGCATATTTACTTAGTTTGGCTGTAGAATGTACTAGAGGCAGTGCGTCAGCCCGAAGTATAATCCTACAGCATAAAATGCTTTCATAATATCAGGCTATGGAAAGGTATTTCCTCCTGTTGCAAACTGTCATTTCATCTGACAGGGTTTGCTGATTCATGGAATATTGATTTCTAACTTATTTCTTAAACAAGCTCAATTTACTTTATTCTTGTTCTCATAAATCAGGAGACCTGGTAAGTCTGCAGTTTAGCAAAGATTTGTCTTTTTAGCTTTTTTTCTTGTTTGGGAAATTGTTACCACAGGAACAGGCTTGTCTTACCCACATCCTGAAGCAGCCGGTATGTTTCTTCTGCAGGAAATCGTAAACTTTTGTTAGGAGTGTGTGAGCGGCGGGCAGCGCAGTTTATCTTGTTCATAGCCTTTCCTGTTTTTCTGGAAATGCACATTACTTTAGGATCTCTGATTTGTGTTTATATGCTCCAGTCCTTTTGCCTGCATGATGGAAAATGTACCGTATGCAGGCGTTAGGATAGACATACTGCAAACTGTCCTACTAACCATTCCCTATTGTTAGTTAGGGCTTCTTGGTCTCTTCAGAATCTTGTTAGATGTTCCTGCATACAAGTAAAAATTAAATGTTTTAACTTATAAAATATATTATTTGGCTGAAATAGCCTTTCACTAAGACACAGAGGGACGGTACGTCCTGCTTTAGCTGAAGGAAACAGTTGTCTGTATTTATCACTGCTAGATTTGCTCAGGCTTTTTAATCCTCGAGTCAATGCCAAATTTAGAAATTACTGTTCAACGGGTTTACATTCTTAGCATACCTTAGCGATGCCCATAAATACCACCCTTAAAGATCGAATACCTCTTGGTTCTGAGCCCACGCCTTTAAAGCTCTGATAGAGTAAACTATCATGCTGAAATATTTTAACTGTTACACCCAGAAATTTTGCTCATGGACACATCATAGGTAGCTGCAAAAATTGGTCTCTTGTTTCTTAACATTATTTCCTAACTCATCACACTCTGTAGAATGGCTGCATGAGAGAGCTCCAGTCCAGGAATGGCCATTCCTTTGTCCCTTCCAGGAAGGAGGCTGGAACAGCATCACGGAACAGGCGGGTCCCCTGGGGTCCTGAGGAACCTGCGGAAGGATAGCAATGAGTTACTTAATCCAGTAGGGAAGAGCCCTGAAAACGTAGGGGATCCTGGGCAGCGGGCTCAGCCAGGAGCCCCGCTTCTCGGCCCACTGGCAGCACAGCCCTCTCATAGCAGCCAGGGGTCCTCCTCCTGGTAGACCCCCAGGTCCCCCAAAGGCAAGTCCGTCTCAGGAAGTCTCAGCCACAACACACTGGGCCACTTGCAGAGCCCTACTGCGTATGCCCACAAACGAGTTTTCGTTGGAATCCCCAAGATTTGGAAGAAGGGTGTTCTGTGTAGGGCACATCAGCCATGTTGTTTTCGGTGGGCCAAGGCCTTTCATTGTTATTTTTGTTTTTAATGAAAAACTGCTGTTTAAGTTTATGATCACGCGAGCTTGCTGCATTCGTTGGGTTAGCCCTGGAGTGTGTGTTAGAATGTGCAATTCTATCAGTAGCGCTGTAGGTTTTTGATGTCCCACTAACTGGACTTTAAGGTGCATTTGTGTATTTTGTGGTTCAGCTTTCGTGCTCCTGTCATTATAGCGGTGTATGCACAGCCACCCCCAGACTTGTTTACGCAATGACATGTTGTCAGGTCCTTTTCCACTAGAGAATAGGGGTGCAGGACTGAACAGACCGTGAGGCTGTTTTCCTGTAGACATCTCATCCGATTCATTTGACTCAGAGCCCCCAGACACCATCTTGCTCCTATTCTCAACTCCAGCCTTTGTTGTTGACCCAGTGGCTTCAGACTCAACTTCTTTTTAAAAAATTGTTTATTGTCATTCAATTACAGTTATCCCCATTTTCCCCCATTACTTTCCCCTGCCCTGCCCACCCCCCAGCTTCCACATTCAATCCCCTCCCCCCGATGTCTTTGTCCGCTGGTCCTTTATACATGCCCCTTGGCTTGACCCTTGCCCTTCTTTCCCCCGTTGTCCGCCTCACCCCTCCCCTCTGGTCACTGTCAGCTTCTGAGAGTGGCCACTCCAGCTTAGCTCTCGCCTTGCTCCCTGGCATCCCAGTGAATGACCCAGTCTTCATAGGTTATTATTGAGTCAAGATTTTTATAGGCAGAATATCAGTGTGAAGCCTGTGTCACTCAAGTGACATCACTAGAAAACAAACACGAGCACAGTGAGAGATTTCAATAGTAGGTGTTAAGAAAATGTGAATGGACTATTTTTTAAAAATTTTTTATTTAAAAGTATTTATTGCCTTAGTCATCTCAGGCTGCCATAAGAAAATATTGTAGACAGGGTGGCTATAGGTGGGAATTTATTTCTCACACTTCTGGGAGGTCCAAGACTGGGATGCCAGCAGATTCATTTTCCTGGTGAGGAGGACTCCCCTGTAGACTTGCATACGGCCACTTCTCACTCTGTGCTCACACAGAGCAGCCAGGGAGAACTCTGATCTCTCGCCTTCTGAAAAGGCCTGCACTTCTATCATGGGGACCTCCATGCTGAAAACCTTATGACCTAATTACCTTGCGAAGGCCCCACCTCCAAGTGCCATCACAGGGGGCTTTAGGGCCCCAACATGCGAATTGTGAAGGGACACAGTTCCGTCTCTAACATACGTGTTTCCTCGGGACACTTACAAAGTGCCTGATGGGCGTGCTAGCTTACTAGGCAAGTGTAAGAGCCCTTACATCCAAATGAAATGTCTGTTTCATTGTCTGTTTTGTTCCCTCTTGAGAAATAAGTCTTAGCTCAAAATGCCTTATTTTTGGACTATGGAGATGTGTTTATATCTTCCATTTTGAGATATGCAGGAGTAAGCAGTCGCTTACATGACGGGGGTTGAGATGAGCTGTCAGATCTTGGACTTTAAAAAGTCTGTTTGCCGTTGAACCTGAGGCCACACATTCTCACCCTTGTGCACCGAGACCCCAGAGGCACCAAGGTAGGTGACGAGAATCGTGATCAGCCTTTAAAACAGGAGCTGGGAAGGAAGTTCGGTACTGACAGGAATTTTCCCACTGTGGTTCTAGTTTAGTGTTTATATGCTGCACCTAATGGCTGGGATTTCTCCCACTTGCTTAGAGCTTTGCCTCCAGCTCCCTGGATTCCTCCTGTAATGGTGATGCGGGCTGGCTGGCTCTTCCAGGGCAGGCCTCACAGTGTGGTAGGCTGTGTCTCGGAGGGTTACCATTATGCCCCAGAATACTGATTCATGGTGATCAAACATCGTGATACCAATGTACAGAGCAGAATATTAACACATTGCTTTTCAAAGGGACCTATGGTTGCTCTAGGCCTGTGGTTGCCAAGATACAAGGCTATCTCCCACCTGTCACTGGCCGAGGATTTCCGAGGGCTGGAGTTTGGCGAGGCCTTGTGTCTATGGAACAGAGGGACTAGAATGGGGATCTTGGGTTATGGGACCCAAGAAATCTCAAGGAACTTGCACGGATCCAAGACAGTCTTTGCACCTTGGTGTGGGGCAGATGTGTTGGACTGAGAACAACCAACTCTGCCACCTGGAAGACCCTCCCACCCCACTGCTCTGGTCCAGTTCCCAGGGCCTGTCAGCGACACACTTCAGTACACAGGACCTGGAGTCATCTTTGATGCATTGGTCAGTGCTGCCTATAAGCTTTTTGGGGGTGGTTTGTACCTCTTTAGGATACTGACTTTAGCAGTGAAACCAAGAAAATAGAGTAGCAGTTGCTACTATGAAAGAGGATACTCTGTGCGGAAATATTTTGTGTGAATTTTGCAATGACAAGACAGGGAGACCAACTCATCGTGTCTCCATAGTTAGTGACATCCAAGAAATTCCAACCAAGCCTGTCTCTCTGAGTGTTCCTGGCTAAGCAAGGGCAGCAGATAGGTGGCTTCAAATGTAGAAGTTTCTGGAAAGCTTTTTTGAGCAACAATACCATAGAAATCGGTATAGAAGTGATCTTGAGGGAGACTGCCACCCCCCTGATGAATGGAGCAGAGTTTGAAAAACTGAGGAATGAAGTTTCCTGTTTTTATAAGAAAGGCTGCCACCTCCAGAACTGCTTGGTGACCCTTTCACAGGGAGAGATCTAATATCATGTCCAGTGGGGTGCTGCCCTCAGGCATTTGGGGGTCAGGAGAAATGCAGTAGCCTGAGAGAGTTCATTTGTTTTAGATGCAGGCAACTGCACTGTAAGAAGCATTGGACTAGATGCGCAGCTGCTGTTATGCTCAAAATGTCACGTTCCGTGCCCTGGCAGGGCCACAGTGGCTTCCAGGGCTGAGAATGGGGCCAGGTATAGGAACCTGCCATTTTGGGGTGAATAAGCCCTCCTCTGCTGACCTCCTTAGTGAGCTACTTCGAGTATGTCTGGAATCACAGCGCTGAGCAGAAGCCCCTGCCCATGGTTTGCGTCTGATTTGTCCCTGAATTTCAGCAGCACAGAAAAGTGTAAGTGTTCAAGTCAGAGCATCTCTCCAAGTGGCTTAGTTTCACTTGCTCCTGGTAATCAAACCTGCAAGATAAAGTTTCAGCCCAGTTATTCTGTCTTCCCAGTATATAAGCAATCCGCAGCTCAAGGTTTTGGGAAAAGAGTCCTGCCACTTCTCCCAAGTGCTGAGCTTTCCAAACGTAGGGACTTGTTACAGGCCAGGGTCCCTGGGTTGCACGGCGAGGCGCCAGGTGCTCTCAGATGCAGGCCTCCAGACTCGGTCAGTGATCTTCATCACATGCTGGGTCTGGTCATGGCCCATTTGAATTTCCCCCCAAAATACACACAAGGTAGGTGAAGTCTATCATCTGGGTCTTCCTTCAGGACGGGCTAGAATGTAAGCATGTCTGTTTCCATAAGGTTAGATCAGGGCAGGCTGCGGAAGGGCACTCCCGGGGCAGCAGGGCTCAGATTCCGAGTGAAAGCCGTTATCAGGGTTAGGACCAGGTCTTCAGATTTCCTAATGAGCCAGAAGTAAGCTGGGAATCAACTGATACACAGGCATTGGCTACTCACAGTTCTGCTTCAAGCCAGAACCGTCTCCAGCTCAGCATCCCCAGTGCAGTAGAGTAACCTCTGCTTTTCCTTGTTACTACGGTCATTGTTTGTACTTCCTGGCAGTGACAGGTGGCCCAGACTGAGCACGCTGGCACAGAGGCTCGTGGAACCAGGCCGGGGCAGAGGTGCACCTGCCCTGCCAATGCCAGCGAGAGGTGTGCGTCCTCGTGCCCTTGGTGCCTCTGGAATCTAAAGGCCAGGCTGGCAGGAAGGTGTGGCCAGGTAGCTAACCACACTGTGACAGGACTGGAGGACAGGTGGCTTGAAAGGCTGCTGAGCTCACTGAGCCTGGCCAGTTCGTCTTTTCAGGTTGTTCTGAGACCTTTAAACTGGGCCCCTTTGCAGAGCCCGTTCCACAACAGCTCCTGAAGGAGAAGGCGTCATTCGGTTACCCATCAGTTAACCGACTTCCCCTCTCTTCCCCCTTGCTAAGGGCAGTACAGGGCCGTGTCTGTGCTTCCCATTACAACCTGGCCAACACACAGGTCCCGTACTGTGGTCAAGAAACCATGTAGGGCTGGCAGCTACAGGAACTGAACACCCCATCAGCCAAGGTATCCGGCCACCCTTTCTGCTTCCCCTGAGAATCATGGGTAGCTCTCAGGAATTTTAAAGTCTGAATTACACATTTAGGCAGTTCCTCCAGATTCCCTTAGGGTTCCTGGGTGGTTGGAGGAGAAGCAGCCTCGGGAGGAAAGGAAAAGAACAGAGGCTGTCAAAGCTACGAAGTTTTACCTTAGTACTTCACTGTGGAGCACGGCTTTTTTCTGAGTGCCAAACTCCCTAGCAAAACAGTTGGAATATAGTCCCTGGACTTTCCGTGTTGCCATAGTAACAAGTGCGCTTCTATAACATCTGATTACCCCTGACAGGAGGCAGGACATATCCACAGATGGAAGGTCAGCCAGGATTGAATGCCAGAGGCTGAATTCTTGGAACTGGAACCAAGATAGTCAAGACAGTTTACCTGAAGTAGCCAGAAACGGGGAGAGGCAGAGGAGGGCTCGAGCCAAGTCCTTTGGATAGGCCAAGGATCAAAGCCGAGACTGGTGAGAACCAGACTAGAACATGAAAATGGGGCTGGCAGGTTGGAAGCTAGGCAGAACTGGAACAGAACGGGGCTCAGATGAAAGGTTTGGAAGCAAAATGAGGAGGCCCCGGGCAATGGCCATAAACTAAACTGGAACATTTGCCCCTTATTTTTATTATCTTCAGGTCATGTGGCTCATGGTTGTGTCAGCCTGGTTTAGGAGACCCAAGGCAAACATCCAGTTAGGAGTGTGAAATTCATCAAGCCACAGACAGCTTTCCACAGAGCGTCTCTTATGGACCCCTTCAGACGGGCTGCTCCTACCCACTCCAGGCCACTGTTAGCTCTCTGGCAGCGTTTCTCACAAAGTCCACATGCATCAGTTGTTTATAATGCATCACCTTTTAACTAAGATGACCTGTGCTGCCACCAAAAGGAGGCCCGGGTTGAATGGAGAAGCTTACTCAAAAGCACACGACAGGCCGTCACTTCTGGACATGCTTCCGGGAGCAGCTAATGTCACCCATGGTGCATGGCTTCTTGCTAACTTCCGTCTGTAGTGGTGACATTTCTGATCTGGTCCCTAAAGTTGGGGTTGGGTTTTGTCCATCTGTCTTATTTGAGGATCTAAGTGATCTTTGTACTTAATCAAAATTGCTAAAACTTAATATCCGTGTATTCACTTATTATTCAGCTCACATGTATTGAGCCTATACTATTGATTGATTCAGTAACATAATCAATACATGTGGAGCGCCGATTATATGCCAGCGCTGTTTTAGGTATTGGCGATGTAAAGCTGATTAAGGTAGAGAGAGATCCTTCCCTCGTGGTGTTCACTGCCGAGTGGGAACAAGGGAGAGACCATTCCGGAGCAGGAGGCTGCGTGTGGACAAGCACAGGGTCACGGGGGTCACGGGGCCGCCCTGGAAGGGGTGAGTTCCCGCTGAGCTGTTGAGTGTGAGTGGACATTAGCTGCTTTAAAGGTATGAGCTCCAAACTGACCTCACCCTGTGAAGTGTGAGCTTACTTTTATACGCTATCTTTGTGTTTTTTCATGACTACATTTAGTTTCAAGCGTGTAGACCAGCCTGGGCTCAGGAAGTGTGTCTCGGGTGTCTGAGCACCACCGGTGTCATCAGCATTCTTTTAGGAACCGCTGAAGATATCAGTCTTGGGCATCACTGAAACACTTGAAGGGAAATGCACAGCCATCGAATGAGTTAGAACAGTGAGTTTTAACCAGTGCGCCGCAAGAATTTTTAAAACACGCAACACCTGACTGTTTAGTCAGGGGCACCGCCCTCTTTCCCTTAGATTGTCAAACAAAAAAATGACCGCAACCAACACAGCAATAGTCAGCCAGTGCAAATAAATCAAAATTATATACCTATTTTTTTGTTAGATCAGCAAAAAATATATTTTTTGGTGTGCTACAGACTTTCAGTAATTACTTTGCATGTGCCATAAGATGAAAAAGGTTGAAAACTGCTGGATTAGAATATTATAAATGGGCTCATAGGTTGTGCCTTGTTAAGACATTATTTTTTGCCCAAGGTGTTTGGGCTTGAGTAACAAACTACCTCAAGTCCCATTTACTAAAACTTTTACTTTGTATACAAATTAATTATCAGTTGCTCTATTTTTAATAGCCTTGAAGTTTTATTTTATTTTGAATAATCATACTTAACATTATTTGATGAGTTTTTAGTGATCTACATTATGAAAAAATTTAACAATAGTAATTGTGCAAAAAAATATTTTTCTAAGACACTATAAAACATGCAACCCATAACTAAGATCTAAAGACAGTCATACAAATAGGACCTAAAAATGTGAGTAAACTGGATCTTTAAATTATTACCAATTACGAGACATTGCAGCTAGAAATATGTCACTGTTTTAAAAATATACTTTGAGAAGGCCATTCTTGGGGACTGTCTGGGCAGAGTCACTGGTAGCACAAGGCTTTCTTCTCCCTGTGCGCAGACCTCAAGAGGGGGATCCAAGACGGTGCTCAGAGACATGAAATCAGAACGAAGGTTCCTGGCATCTTGTCCTATAAAACATCTTTTACTTTTTGTTTTTCAAACAGTGGATTGAGGCTAGATTATGAAACTAATCTGTGTGTCACCACCATTATTTATTTTTTAAAAATGGAAACAACATCATAAATCTGATGCAGTGCTACACTGTAGAAAATAACGCACCTCAGCAGCAGGAAGGAGAGGAATTTCATAAAGCTTCTGTTGTCTGTTTTACATACACTTGTACACAAATACCGGTAATAGTGCACAATGTAGTTCTTACAGAGGGCCCTGGTCAAAAATGTTGGAGAGCCACCGTCTTAGAAAATGCAGTACAAGTGGTAATTATGTTTCAAGAGAGGCAGGGCAGGTCAAGAAGTGCTTACGGGTGTTGAGGACAATAACAAATGGAGAAACCTGGTGAAGCGGCTGACCTGGAAGGAAGCCATCTGCAGCTCAGGAGAGGTCTCTGGCGATGAACATAAACAGAATATCCCCGGGAATTTGAGGACTGGTAGCGGCTGCAACTGCCCCTGAGGCTGCAACCACAGCCTTAGTTGTAGTTCAGGTGTCAGAGAGTGCCTTCCCTTCCTCGTGTCCTGCGCAGTGGCCATAGTGGATGCAGAGTGGGTGCAGCTTGAATGCCTCGGCAGGGTGGAGGGACGGTGCTCCGGCCACTGCAGTCCAAAGGGAATGTAGCTTCATTCTGTGGACTTGCTACACGTGGTGTCTCTTGAGGTCAGTTTATTGAAGCTTCCACCCTAAGTTTTTGGCCATTATTTCAAGATAATCTGTCCATTGTTGGGATTTATTATCTATAGGTAAACAGATGGCATTTCAAGGACACTGGCAGGTTTCAAAAACAGAGTAAGTGCTGTAACTTCTAGGGAGTTCTCTCCCAGAGAAAGAGCTGTTGCTCTGTGTTTCTGAATGCACTTGGAGTCTTCCAGACTTGGACTGTCGGGGGCACTTCGGGCCACGTAGATGCTGGTGAACTCTAACCATCAATGAAGATAAACACGATTGTGTGCACTTTCAGGCTAGTTCCACCACTCTACAATAGCCACATTGAAACGTCACTACTAAATATCAATGGCATAACCCAACCTTTGCTTGTTGAATATTGTGGTAGTGGAACTTACATATTGTGGATCATTGAATGCTTTCCAAGGCCCAGATTCTGTTATATATATTCATCCAAGTGAACAATGTCTCCCCTCTCTTTAAAAGGATAGTTGAACAAGCTCTGTTCCCAGCTTGGATTTTTAGAAGGGGTGGAAATGAGGATGAGGCCCATGGGCTTTGTTCCCAGGGTAATCGTGTTCAGAGCAGCAAACCAAACATGTAGGGAAAGCCATGCAGCTCCACGGGCATCCTCACCCGACCCCTGGGCCAACGCTGGAGCCTGGGAGGGAATCTAACGGGGTGATCACCTGGAAGGTCTCAGGTGTGCCCATGATGGTGCACAGTCAGACACGTGGTGCTCCAGTAGGCGCTGTGTGTGATGCTCACGGTGATTAGCCACGGTTAATAACAAGGGGACCAAGGGCAATAACTTAGCAGGTCACAGCAAAAAAGGACGTGACAGGCTGGCAGTAAGCAGAATCAGAAGTCTAGGTAGCCTTGAGGGACCTCCAACATCACACAGAGAACTGTGTGTGCGTACGGGATCCAGGCTGGAAAGCAGAGTGCTAGGTCCCTGTCATCGGGGAAAACAGGAAGAACTGGGGGTACCATGGTCCCAGGAATTCAGAATTCAGTTTCTGGAAAGGTCACTGAAGGTCAATTAATAAACACAGTACTAGTAAAGAAGTTGTGACTTTTCACCAATGGCAGAGGCTGTTGATTCCGTTGTGACTTCAGATCTTTGTTGTAGGTAGACAAGAGGTGTTGGTAGATCTTGAGTCTTGCGCTTGCACCTTCTCAAAAATACAGGCACAATAAAAATAAAGAGGTCTTATTTATTCATTATATAGGCATGTCAGTTGGCATTAATTCATGCTAGTACCAAGGAGGTTATCTACACACACACACACACACACACACACACAAATAGTGTTTGACTAAACTAATAATTTATACCAGGCAACACTTACTTGGTATTGCCCACTCCAGGCGTCAGAGCCCTGAAACTAACAGTCAGATGTGTATATAACAGTAACTGAAGGAGTAAGAATTATGTATTTTATATGATTTTCTCTAATATAATTTTATTATATAATTATGTAAAATAGGGATCTGGTAAAAAAAATTCTGGTTCTTCTTTACTAATGAACTAGAAAATCTTTTTAACTCATTGTAGTTAAACTAGTAATTTTTATTCTGGTCTGAATTTACCTCTTTTTCCAGTTCTTCTGACCTCCTTTTCACTCACCATGTTCTTGTTCCCACCTGAGATGTTTACCTTGACTTACCCTTTATTCTTGATCACCAGCTGAATTTTTAAGGTGACTCTGAAAACCGTATCCTTCAAACCCGTGATCTGCTTGTTTCCACAGGTCAGGCCTGGTTCTTTTCCTAACCTAAGCATTCAGTTCTGTTCATGGTCAACGTTCTCTCCCATTGTCTTTGGCCACATTCTGCAACAATGCGGTGGGGGAAGAGGGCTTACTCTGCCCCCTTTGCGAGGAGACATGCCTTTCTGATGAGGGTGCAAGCTGAATGTGCTTCTCCCACTGGGCAGGATGGTGGATGCTGTCAGGCCTGTGTGACCCCTGTCACCTCTGTGTGGCACTCTCTGAGAACGTCTTAATTAAGCATTTGAAGTCAGCAGTCACATTGGCTACACAGACAGCATTTCACTTGGCCTTTACAACAACCCCAAGAGATAGTTCCTATTATCTTGCAAAGATGAGGGAATTGACTGGATTGGGATGCACAGAGGTAGCAGAACACGGTCATCTGATTAAGTGCCAGACTCGTTCCTCTAAGATGGGCTAGGTCACTGCAGGGCACAAAATCATTAGACATTGGAAACTTTCCACATAAACTTGGCCTTGCCCTTACAGCTTGTTTTAGTTTAAAATAACATAATCTGTCTGGTTTCTGTTGTTTTATTTGGTTAGTTTCTGATTGGTCACATTACATACAACAATTATCACTTATCTAATTAGAGGTATAAATGATTCCAATGAATGAAAGCAGAAGCAAGTAATCAATCATAATGAGGCCAAAAATTATGCAACTCTTTCCAGTATTTAGTTAATTCTGAACAATCCATATAATTACTATGCACAATATATTTTTAAAAACCGAAGGCATTAAACTAAAACAAAATTTTACAAAAAAAGGATAGTTTGAATAGAAGTGAGAAATATAGTTATATTTATATACTAATAAATTCTGCCAATTTGAAAGTAAAACATGTTTTAAATACTTTTTGTTATCTTCTATTGGTTTTTGCTTTAAAAGCATTTCCTTTTCTCTTATGTGGTCATATTAGAAATTCTGGCCCCCAGCCAGATAAGCCATCTATTTACCCACTTGGACAGTTTATTTTCCGAGCATTTTTTGTCAGGTGCTGAATGGATAGGAAAAGGATACTGACAAAAGAAAATGCAATAGCATAGGCATATATTTATTTATAAATGGCATATCATATATAACAACTTATATTTATATATACATATTCATATGTGCTGTGTCGTATAGAATATATGCTAATATAAATATAAATGTGTTTTGACGTCAGTACAAAGACATATATCACCCCCCTCAGAAAGATCTGACGTCAGGCTGCGCAGGCGGTTCAGCGCAGCAGAAGTTGACTGATGTTTCTTAAAGAAACATAAGGTGCTCTGCCCTCGTTTTTGCTTCCTCTTTGGTTTTCACGGGAACGTGTATTGTTGGGGGTTTCCATCTACTCCCCACGTGGGTGTTGCCCCTGCTAGCCCAACGACCCGGAAGAAGAAGCCTAAGTTGAGTTGATTGGAGGCAAGTGATACAGTAGAGGAAGTGCTGATAGACCCGATCACCTTTAGTAAGGTTTGGGGAAGACCCACATGATTTTAATAAACTAGGATAAGCTGATATGTCTCGGAATCCATAATTTTCTGCACCACTGAAACAATATGACAGTTTTTTTTAAGTTTGAATAGTTTGATAAATAGGTTGTATGTACTAATTCCAAATAATCTCAAAATATAGCAGAAATGACATATTTCTACTCTTTGTTTCTGATCAGTTGTGGATGGAATGTCTATATAATGAAATTGCCACTTAATCATGTTAATAAATTTGTTTTATATGCATTTGAAAGTAATTTTTGAAGCTCTTCATGTGACCAGAAAAATGCCACGTTACCTACTTTTTCAATCAGTGATTTGTGTATAAGGTAAATGCTTCTTGGTCAAACTGATCATATTTTTTTAATTTAGCCTAGTCAGGTGGTATAGTAATAGGTTATCTGCTGTGCATTCTTCCCTGTGTTCATGAAAGAACTCTGATTGGGTCACGGTGAGTCCGCTCCAAGGTGGTTGTATAGAGGTTGTGAGCACGTGCTCTGGAACCTGCGTTACTATTTGTTGTGAACACAGGCAAGACAGTCAGCTTCTATACTACTTGGGCGTTCCTTCTACAGTATTGGAGAGGTAGCAATACTTTTGTAAGAGTTGTGTGAGAACCATGTCAGATAATTCATGAGAACGACAGTATATGAGACATGGTGTGTAGTAAATGCCAATTCATGTCTTTATTGTCTCTTAATATAACGCTGATTTTGTTAATATTGTAGGCATGATTCTTGAAAAACATTCCCTAGTGAGGTTGGCTTGTAATTTTCTTTTTGGATGCTATTTTTGTCAATTATTTTTGATACCCTTTTGATAACGGGGTTATGTTAGTTTTGCCAGGTAAACTAGAAAGCTATCTGTTTTCTTACATTTTCCAGAAGACAAAACAACCTTTAGATTTCTGTGTAATTAAGGAATGAAATTTTTTTCTGCAAACTGAATTCAAGGTTCCTACAGATACAGTTTTTTGACAACTTTTCCATTTCTTTCAGTTTTCATCTTTTCAAATATTTCACTTAAATTAATTTTAATCATTTGTACTTTCCTAAAGTATGTTTTTTACCACACAGTAATAAATTCAAGCTTATTAAAGTTGTATACAATATTTTCTTAAAAACGTTTAAGTCTCCTTAAAATCTGTCACTATCTTTCGATTATGTTACAAAATTGATATTTGCCATTCTTCACCTTTGTTCAGAACTAGTAGCAATTTCATCACCAGGATTAGTACAGATAATTTCTAGAAATATATCAATAAAAGGTATCTCAGTAGTTTGCTCTCTAATTTATACATTTCCATTTTTTATGGAGTCCCTTCCTCCTTATTTCTTTTATTTCTTTTAAAGTTATTTTTTTCCTATTTTAATGCTTAGTTTACTCATTTCCCCTCTTTTTAAATTTGAAGTCAAGACATTTCATGTCAAGGAGCTATGAATTTTCCTCTAAGTAGATTTTGATCCCATCCTGTATCTTTAATAAGTCTATTGCTTTCATGTTCTTTTTTAACTTCTTTACATCAAGAATAAGTAAAAAAGAATGCTTTTAGTTTTTAAGTCTCTTTTTCATATCTTTCAAATATCAATTTCTAGTTTTATTACACAGAGCTCAGAGAACGTGGTCTGTAGTTTTCCTTTTTCCTTTCCCTCTAATTGGTCATTTCAACAAGAAACCTAAAAAAAAAACAACACAAAAAACTGGAAGTTAAACACAGACACCATTTTGGGCATGAAAGTTTTCTTTTATCTTTCTGTCTTTAGAACAAATATGCAAGTTTAGTACTTGCATAAGATAGCAGATAAACTATTATCTTCTTTTATCTGCTTACTGATAATAGTATCAATTTAAGTATCATTAATGCTCATCCAGACTACAATTTGCCTTGGTTAACTCAGTATGCCTACTTTTATAAATTTTTAAGGATTTTAGAGTTGGGTGGATTTTCTTTTTTTACTTCTGTGTGGTGAGCTCATTTTTCTGTTCTCTAATATGAAAATATTATTCATGTTATTACTCACCTATGTAATTTAATTATCTAAAGTACTGATTAGCTTTTGTTTGTTATAATTTGAATTTACTTTCAACATTCAAATTTCTTACATGCCTAAATTCCACTTCTAAGAATATTTCTGTTTTGTTTGTTTCATCGTGATTTGTGTAGAACATGGTCGGAGAGTGGGCGTTACCAGAAGACATGGTCGATCGCTTACCGCCCTCCAACAACTGCATATTGGGCCATGTGATTCACAGACTCGTCGAGAAATCTCTGCCCCCTCAAGTAGAATCAACAGAACCTGAATTACCTTCATTTGCTATTAAGGGGTGCATACTGGGGAAAACATTTAGTGGAAAAACTACCGTTCTAAAGTTTCTACAAAAAGGTATAATTTCTTTGTATGTTTGTATTTGTTAGGTTCTACTAGCATTGACTATAGCTGCAAATGGCTCTGTCTGTGGAAAATATACGTGAAGACCTGCTGATATAATAGGAATATCTGTCATCAAGAATTTTATACTAGCCTGGCTGGCATAGCTCAGTGGATTGAGCGTGGGCTGCAAACCAAAGTGTTGCAGGTTCGATTCCCAGTCAGGGTACATGCCTGGGTTGCAGGCCATGACCCCCAGCAACTGCACATTGATGTCTCTCTCTCTCTCTCTCTCTCTCTCTCTCTCCCTTCCCTCTCTAAAAATAAATAAATAAAATCTAAAAAAAGAAAAGAAAAAAAAGAATTTTATACTAGAATGATCAAATATTTTGTTGACCAAGGGAAACACTTAAGAATGTAGAGTCATAACCTGTGACCGTCCCAGGCAAACCTGGTTTTAGGGAGATGCTCTGTAATGATGATGTATATATAGTGTAAATAGAAGTAACAACTTATAAACTCTTCCCCATAGATTTTACTTACTTTACTAATAAATGAAGTAAGATATTAATAATTTGTCACAAATAACAAGAGAAATACACTTAAAATGTAAGGTTTTTTTATTCTTAATGTGTGTTGAGTTCTCTTTTTTTTAATGAGCCTTTGGCTTGTTCTGTAGAAGCTTGCTTTTTTTTTTTCAGTTAGAAGCAGAATCATAAGTTTGCATCTGTTTGGTTAGTTTCTATTCATAAATCCAACATCTTTACTGGCTTTCACTGCAAAGCTCAAGACTGGCACTGAGGCCAGTCCATCTGGTACCATCCCAAGGCAGAGAAGGGCCGTAGGTCATTACTGAGGTGTTAAAAAGACCTCCTTCTGGCTGGCGTAGCTCAGTGGATTGAGCGCGGGCTGCAAACCAAAGTGTCGCAGGTTCGATTCCCAGCCAGGGTACATGCCTGGGTTGCAGGCCATAACCCCCAGCAACCGCACATTGATGTCTCTCTCTCTCTCTCTCGCTCTTGCTCTCTCTCTCTCTCTATCTCCCTTCCTTCCCTCTCTAAAAATAAATAAATAAAATCTTTAAAAATAAACAAATAAATAAAAGTTTTTTTTAAAAAAAGACCTCCTTAAAAAGCCATTTGACAAAACCCCAATGAGATACCATCACACATTTACTGTAAGAGTTATAATTTTTTTTAGAAAAGGAAAATGACAAATGTTAGTAAGGATGTAGAGATATGGGAATACATTACTTGTGGGAATGTACAATGGTAGACCCATTGTGGAAAGCAGTTTGGCGTTTTCTCAGGGAGTTAAACAAAGAATTGCCATATGAGCCCAGCAATTCCACTACTGGGTATATACCCAAAAGGATATAATAAACGAGTGTTCAAAAGAGAAGTAACAACAGCCTCGTATAGGGATATTCATAGCAGCACTATTAATAATAGCCAGAAGTTGGAAATAATCTAAATGCCCATCACCTGGTGAATGGATGACAAAATACAGCATATCCATGCAATGGAATATTATTTATCCACAAGAAGGAGTGAAATACTGGTACGTGCTACAACAAGAATGAACCTTGAAAACATGTTACTAAGGGAAAAAAGTCGGACACACAAGGCCACATATTGTATGATTCCACTGATATGAAGTATCCCCAATAGGCAAACCCATAGAAACAGAAAACAAATTAGTTCTTTCCAGGGACAGAGATGGGGAGATAGAAAGTGATTGCTTTAATGGGTCTCCTTTTAGGAGGATGAAAATTTTTTAGAACAAGATAGCAGTGATGGTTGAATGACCTTGTGAATAACATAAATAGCAGTGAGGCGTGTCTCTTAGAACGGTTAAAATGGTTAATTTTATGTTCTGTGAATTCTAACACAATAAGAAGAAGAAGAAGAAGAAGGAGAAGGGGAAGGGGAAGAAGGGGAAGAAGAAGAAGGGGAAGAAGCAGCAGCAGCTTGATCCAGAAGACAGTTCTCAGGGGCCCTAAAGACAGTGTGAGGTGGGGGAGCCAGCCTAGGATAGTGCGGTCAATTTCCTAAACTGCCTTTTTTACTATAGACTTTCCTATTCGGGTACTTTCTATCGACACTCTTCTGCAAGAAGCTATCAGAGCCTTCCATGACCAAGAAACAGCCCAGGAGGCCGTACCCACTCAGAGTGAAGCCAAAGGAAGCGCTGGACCCAATCTGCATGACAATGACAGCCAGGCAAGTGTGATTTTAGCTACTGTCCACGCACCTGCCACATGAGATGTGAAGCTAGGTAGAACCCAAGAGATCTTCTAGACTAGAGATTGACAGACTTTTCTGTAAAGGTTTCAAGAGCAAATGTTTTAGGTTTTGTGGGTCAGAAGGCAAAACGAAGGGTAGTATGGGGTCCTTACATAACAAGAAAGAAATTTGCCCCCTCCACCACCACCAGCTTCCCTGAGTGGGCCGTCCAGGGTGGGGGGTTGGCTTTGTGCCCAGTCACCTTCAGCTGGAGACTTTCTCCTCAAGGAAGAGCCACTGAAGGTGAGGAGGCGGAGGGGCTGAATGTCAGAGGTAGGAGGGGAGTAGGGTATGAGGATGGTGGGAGAGTTTTCCAAGTCGCCAGCTCCCGGAGAGAAATGCTACTACTGCCAGCCCCTCAGTGGCCAACAGCCCTTTGTTTAGTGGGAGCCCGAGGCCAGTGCCAGAGCTGAGCAGGGTAGGGGTGCAGGGCAACACCCAGCTTAGTCCCTGAGCTCACAGTGGTGTCTTGTGGAGTCTCATATGCCTGGGGACCATAATAAAACCGTCAACTTCCGAACTATAGTCCTTGGGGCATCACTGACAGACTTCTGATCTAAACGTATAGATCTCAATTTGGGGAGGTGTCGGTGGGTGGGAGGGAGGCCGCCGGGTGGTCCACCAGCATCACATTCCTATCAGTATTGGAACTGGCTGCATTACTGCATGAAGGAAACAGAGGATGTGGCCCCACTTTGAGAAGCACAACGTGGCCCCGTACCCTCATTTTATCAGGGAGACCATAGCAGCCCTAAGCTTGTTTTCACTGTGGTCCGAAGGCTCGTGAATGTCTAGGCTGTGATTGGGATCCCCGGTTCTAAGTCCAGTGCTCTTTCCCCCACCTTATGCTGTCTCCAAAATGGAATAAATTCACAAAGAATCTAACTCAGATCCTTTGCATGAGCTGCAAAATGAGCATCACTTGACCACGAACTCTGAAAGTAACTGGAAGTTTTCTTCATCGTGGGCTGCTCTGTCTTGCATGTGGTTCTACTTCCCATAATCTAACCTTTAGGGAGCCAGAGAGTGCACACGTCTGTCTTGATTGCCCTTACGGCTGGCCCTGCCCGCCCCTCAGGGCTGATCTCCTTAAGAGGGTTTCCAGAAACTCTCGCTCTTTCTCAGCTTCCGCTGTATTTTCAGAACCGCAGTGGCTGTGTTTTACAGGGTGACTGATGGCCAACTGAAAGACATTCCACCACAGATTACTGTGTTTCCATAAGTACTGTTACCATTGAACTTCATGTCCTCCTAGAAATTAGTCAGCTTCTCTGAATATCATGTATATTTTAAATAAAATAGAACAATTTTTCAAACCTTGCTTATAGAAATACAATTAAGAATGGCATTAAAATATACCAATATTAAAAATCTGTTCATGTGTGTGTGTTTTCTCCCCAAAGGATCCACAAAGTAACCTTTCAGCTGATTCAGGTTCATATGAGACAATACCAGACAGAGAGGATAAACCTACACTTAGTAAGTAAAATATCGAAACAGATCATCCAGCGTTGACGTCAGAGGGACGGACGGACAGGAAGTGCGTGTTTGTGAGCACAAACGCGCATTCGGGAGAAGAAAGGAGAGACGAGAGAGTGTCACACAGTCGTGTGCGTGGGCCTTTGCCAGACAGAGCGAGAGGAATGCAGACATCCCTAACCTTTGTCCACAAGTGGGGATAAGAGACAGAAGTGATAAGGCGGCTTTTCCCACTCTTTCAAGTGCTGTAGCCACTCAGTTGTGCGGTTACAAAAACCACCTGGATGTGCCATCCTCCTCCTCCTCCCTGGCTTTGCAGGGAGGCGGGGCCTCATTGCTTCCCCTCCCCGGCCCAGGTCTGGGGGAGGGGTGCTGTTGGGGCGCTCTCCGAGTGCTACTGCTCCGTCCACGGCGTTGAGGGAGCCTTGCAGGGTCTGGTCTCTGCAGCTCACCTGAACGGTGGTTCCTTAGGTGACCCCCAGTTTATTCCTAGCCTCGGGCAAGACAAAGAGAAGCAAGCTCCCCAGACCTAATAAGCAATCACCTCCCTAGAGATCTGCCCTTCAGGCCTTCAGGCCTTTGGGGAACCATTGATAGGAAACCCTTTTAAGTCCTAAAAATACGTTCTATTTGTGCTAGTGAAGGCCTTGCCCTACGCAATAGTTTCCTCAGGCTCTAGAGTGAAGTTCAGACGCGCCTCACCCTCGCAGCTCTGGCCTTCGCCAGTGGGCAGGGTGTGGAGTCCCCAGGGGCGTGCCGCTCCCCCGGAGCAGTCAGGCTGTCCATCTTACAAGAGGAGCTCATCTTCCCCTTATTTTAGCTTATTTGTTTCTTCCAGATATCTTCACTGATTTTTAATCTAAGGCTGTACAACCTATTTTATTACAAAGTACAGTAATTACCAACGGATTTTGAAAACTTCGTATTTATCCTTTGAATTTAACCTAAACCTCCTCTGACTTCTAGAGTTTTCTTTCTACTTGTAGACTTTGTTGGTTACTTATAACTAGATAATCCAGGAAAATAAAATGTGAAGAGTTAAACTGTTAACATTTCTTGAGAAACTTGGCTTGTTTTCTGAAAAAACAAACAAACAAACAAACCAAAAACCCAACAGTGTTGAAGTATTTCTAGAGATACTGTCCTGGGCAGGCCACACCGGAGGGAAGGGCCGCGGGAAACACCAAGCCACACGGTGGCCGGGACCTTCGAGCTGGAGTGAGGGTGGGGGACAGACATGCTGTGGGGACTCCATTACTTCCTTCGTCTGCGGGTGTCAGGCAGAGCCTGGCCCAACGACCCACCCACCCCAAACCCTGGGCAGTCAGATGCTGGAGTCTGTTCTCACCACTCTCTGTTCCTGTCGCCAGGTATTGATACCCGTAAAACACCAAAAGCTGAAGTCAAATCAAGTGACAGTTTCTCTAAAGTAAGTATTGTAATCTGATTTCGGGTACTAGTATATTGAAACGTGGCATGCGTGATTCCTTGGTTTTTGATGTATCTTCAAGTGGCATGAAACACCAATGTGTTCCTCTTTGGTTTGAAGTAAATATGATGCTAAAACATTAGCTGAATACTTGCTATTCTTTACATTATTAATATTCTTTATATCTGAAGCAGTGGACATTGATATTCAGTTTTGCCAACTAAGAAAGTGAAGACATTTTTTTTAATTTTAGATAATGCCAAATTTTTATTTATGCGTTGTTCTTTACCAGTTCATTTATGACTTTTATTTCCCTTCAGACTCTCTTTACTTTTACAGAATTTTCCCAGAAGTAATCCTTAGCCTTACTGGTGACTCTACAGAATATTTCACATATCTATTTGAAATACAAATGACCAGTAAGACTAAGTATATTTTTATATTTAAATTTATTGAGTGGCAAGTCCCCAAAATTCCATATTCAGTTCAATTCAAAGGGCATATTTTGTTTCATACACTGTTTGTAGTGATTTGGGATCTATCACTGAACAAAAAAGACAGAGTTCTCGGGCCTTATGGAGTTTGCATTTTCCTAGAGGAAAGCAGATAATATAGGCACGAATACACGAATGAATGAATGGCCATTTATAGGATCATGCCATCACATGGTGGCGATGCCAGGAGAGAAGAGTAAGGAGTGGAGTGGGCTGGGGGATCAGGGACGCAGGCCGAGTGGCAAGGGCGGGCCGCTATCTCACATGGGGTCGGCCTCCCCAAGAAAGTGAAGTTTCTGCAGGCTGAGAACAGATTGAGGGGGTCAGCCAGCCAGAGCTGGGGAAGCATTTCAGGCCATGAGAACAGCCGGATGACAACCGTGAGGCAGAAAGGTGCTGGCGTCCAGGTGGGAGAGGAGGGAGGGGTGAGCAGAGAGAGCTGCACTGGGCGGGACAAGACTCCGGGCAGCCGGGGCCGTGCAGGCAATGCTTAGGGCACATGGAGCAAAAGGAGGAGTCTTTGCAAGGTTTGGAGCAGGGACGCGATGTCCTTCTACATGAAATGCTCACTCTGGTGGCTGAGTTAAGAACAGGCACTAAGAAAGCTGCTGTTGATGGAGAGTAGCTTTGTTTGGCCAACCCAATCTAAGGTAACATTCTTAGAGAACATTCTAAGGCTGGGCAAAAGAAAAAAGCTTATTATTTGAGGCCAAAAGTGGGAGGCAAGTAAGTAAAGCAGCAAATAAGCAAGCAGCTAAAAAGAGACAGAAAATACATGGACAGTGAGCTTGAACGAAGAGAGCATTGCAGGGCAAGGGCTGTGTTTCTGCCGGTTACCCCAGAGGCACGCCCCATCTGCGTGGTGGGAGTAACTAGAACCAACCAGAAAGCCTCATTCTTCTTGATTGGAAGTATTTGAGGATGAGGTTTGGGATGCCGAAAATTGAAGAGGAAGATCTTGAAAGGGAGGAAGTCACAGAGGGTGAACCTCAAAATCCGCATACACATTTTTCTAAAATTCCTTGCAAGTCTCCAAAATTATCAAAATGATCGGTGTCTTCATCAGAGAATATGATCATTTAATGTTTTTTTTCTCCAAGTATTTGGAATCTAACTTTTAAACTAGTTTTACCTTGCCACCCACTGTTTATTTTCACAGCTCACCGTGCGTGCTCAGCTTGGTTCGAAATCAGAAAAGATGCTGAAGAAAGGAAAAAGCGTTTCTGACCTGTTGCTAGTTAACATCCTGGTAAATGCTATTAAGTATGTATTATTGTTTATCTATTTAATATAGTCTCTATCATACAGAGATGTATAAAAATAATATAGAACTATTTTTATTTTTGATGTCTAACGAACACTGCTTATCTGCATAAGAAAACATACAGCAAGATCGAGATATATTTCGTGATTTGCATGCCTGTATTTCACTTCCCCCTTTACCAACCACAACTCTGTTCACCCAGATGCGAAGTCGTGTCAGTTGCTATTCCATGTGGGAAATGCAAGGAGAAACCAGATTCTACTTAGAAAAGCCGAGGGCCATGTGGTGGAGGCGAGAGACCTGAGCTGCAGGTTCCCAGGCCAATGCGCTTCCTCATTCTGAGTTTCAGAAGGCGGGGCTGGGGGTGAACCCGGGGTCCAAAGGTTGGGCCGGGATGGTGGGGGGGGGGGGGGGGGTGGGGGGGTGGGGGGGTGGAGCAGCTAGAAAGTAGAGTCGCACAGGCAAGAGATGATTATGAGCTGAGCTCAGAGGTGACATGTAATAGGTAGGAAATGAATAAAGTCAGAATAGGCTGTGATTCTGTAATCTTCCTCCATTCTAAGGACAGAGGATTCTCCTCAGCCCTCCTTAGTAACGCAGGAAAAGGGCACATTAAAAGAAGCCGTAGAGGCTCTGCTGATATATATAAAAGGAAGAGACGAGGCTTAGCAGGGTGGGAAAAAAGAATCAAGAAGGCTACCGAGCAGAGCTCGGAGAGCTTGGGCGGGAGAGGAGTTAGAACTGGGGAAGCTGTGCTGTGTGGGAAGCAGTGAGTCCGAGGGAGGCAGGGAAGGAGGTTTTTGGAAGGTTTCCCCTGCATCCGAGTGGAGCCCCTCCCGACTTTAGTGTTTTCCTGAGACCTCATCAAAGGCTTAAGTTGCCTCTCCATTGCGATGTGTCTTGGAACATTTTCTTCTTGAATGCCAGGCCCAGGAAATTGGGTAACAGGGGTGCTCCTCTCAGAGCTGGAAGGGATCTCATTCTCAGAAGTGACACAAAAGTGTTTTACCTGTGCGACTGCTTATTGAAACAAACTGTGTGGGCGGGGGGGGGGGGTGACAATGAAGATCTTAGCTTTGGCATCAGGGGAACTAGCGTGTCGGAACCACCGAACCACCTTCAGAACTTCATCACCCTCCCCGCACCGTCCCATTGCCCCTGAGGCACCTGCCCAAGGCTGTGGTCCCTTTGAAATCCTTTCATCTAATCCAAACCCATCCCCTTGCAAGGAGGAAAGGGAGACACGCCGCAGTGCAGCGAGGCAACCCAGCCACGGGTCTGGTCGCAGTGTAGACAGCGCCCAGGCCCAGGTCTGCTCACTCCACGTCGCCTGGTATGCTCCTACTGCAGCGGAGCAGGTGTGGCCTTGGCCTCCTCTTCCCTCCGAAGTGGCTGCTGAGCCTGCGGGTGGAGCGGAGGCCACCGAGGCCTGGGGAGGAGCTCGAGGAACTTCGTCTTAGGCCGGCAGAGTCCCCGACCCCTCAGGCAGAGTGCTTCCCCGCGCTCCGCACAGGTTATAACAGCAAAAACGCAGCCTTTCCTGCTCTCCGTAGTTCTAACAGAGAAAGAAACAAGACCATGACTTTCAATCCAAACACCAAAATCTCGATTTTGCATAAATTAGAGGTTTAGAAGCAAAAAAGTCGACGTTTATGCCCTTTGCACGTTGTTTTCCAATTTAAAGAGCTAAAATGATTCTTAGAGCACCCGCTCTCTGTAGAGGATGATGCCGCGCTGAGGGAGGGGCCTTGCCCAACTTACAATGTCATTGAGATAACGAAGGCCCACCGGAATTTTTCTGGGTTGCGGTAGAATACCTACCAGTTGTGTGGTGAAGTGAACGGGAGCCAGAGGAGTTCAGATCAGGCAGGCGGTGGGGGCTCCCTCCCCTGACGGAGTGACTCCACGCTGGCTGGGGGAGGAAGGGGAGGGAGAGGTTCCCAGGTCGGCGCTGTGAGCGTCCGCCACGTGCGAACCTCTGTGCCGGGATCTTACAATGTAGCATTTCAGTTCATCCTCACCACCCCCCTGTGGTGCGTCATGCCACTCCGTGTATGCCACGCGGTGAAGGAATGGGTTCAAAGGAGAAAGGGCCTGTGAACACAAGCTAGAAAATGCGATTCATCCTAATTCATACTCACGTAACAGTGAGGAGAGCAATTTGTTTGCAGTGCAGGGCTCCAGGTTATGGGAAGAAGATGTCCTAGGTAAGTAAGTTGTGTCCGGCTGGTTTTAGATACCTCCTGCCTGGGGGCAGCAGGCACCCACAGAAGAACTGCAAGCAAGTGAATGATCAGTTAACCCAACTTTAACTATAAAGAAATAAAATTCGTACAGGAGGAGATTATTATGGAATTGAAGGAAAGAGAAAGGCAAGATTAATTGTACTATTACTTTCAAAGTAGTCGTGTCTACCGAAATACTCACGGTTTGTCCACCTTCAATTCAGCCAGATACCGGCGGACCACGGCTGGATCCTCGATGGTTTTCCCATGACGCTGAACCAGGCAAGGCTCCTGGACGAAGCTCTCACCGGCTGCAACCGCACCCTCGTGGAGCTGGAGAGGACGAAAGCCCAAAAGCAAGCACTGGCCGTGGGCCCGACAGCCACCAAAGAAGTGCCCCTTCCCCCTACCGCGCTGGACTTCGTCCTGTTGCTGGATATTTCCGACAACGCCTCGCTGGATCGCATGAATGAGGTCATGGGTAAGCTGGACGCCTCTTTTTTTATTTCATTTCATTTCATTTCATTTCATTTTTTGATGATCTTGCTTACAATTTGAATTTCTTTAAAATACTGGGTATCCTGAAATTTAATTCTTTTTCTGGCGCAACCTGTCTGGAGTTGGTGCAGACTCGGTCCCACGAAACGGCCCCCAGTCACAGATGCAGGTCTCATGTAGTGGATCCCCGTGTTCCCGTCACTTCTCTCCAACTTGACTGCAAACTTGGGGCTTCCACGCCCCCTCCTCGGCTTTGATAAGTTGCTGCTGTGGCCCACAGGACTCAGGGAAACACTTTCTTTGCTGTTTCCGGTTTATGATAGTGGGTATTATAGAAGATGCAGAGGAACAGCCAGGTGAAGGGCACGCAGGGCAAGGTCTGGGGGGGCCCTGTGGGGCGTGGGGCGCACCATCCTCCCAGCCTGTGGGTGCGTTCTCCAGCCCAGAGGCTCTTCGGGCCCCCTCTTCAGAGTTTTTAGGGAAGTTCCAAGATGGAGGCACGGTTGATGAAATCACTGGGCATCATCCTTAGCTCAGTTTTCTGCTCCCTAGAGACCAACGGTGGGCTGAGAATTCCAGACCTCTGATCACAACGTGGTTGATGACTCTGGCAACCAGACCCCAACCTCCAAGAGTCACCCCATTACCACAAGCTCAGATAATGGTGAAAGAGTCTTGTTCTGAATAACAAAAGGTGCTCCCAACCTACTAAATAGGAGAACATATCCACCAGTGACACATCTGATAAGGGGGGGTTAACATCCAAAATTTATAAAGAACTCATAGTACTCAACACCAAAACAAACAAACGAACAAAAGAACAGTCCAATTTAAAAACGAGCAGATGATCTAAAGAGACACTTCTCCAAAGATGACATGCAGATAATGAATAGAAATACGACCAGATGCTCAACGTCACTGATCATCAGAGAAATGCACATTAAAACAATGAGGTATCTCCTCACGCCTGTCAGGATAGGTCCACAAATGACAAGTGTCGACAAGGGTGTGGAGAAAAGGGTCACGCTCACCCTCGTTTCGAGCCTGCTCAATTTGGAGATCTTGCTGTCATTGTTTACTTCAATAAAAAGACAGAACTATTAGATATTCATTCAGCTGTTGAGCCTTGCAGTATAAACTGGATGCTGTTCATCACATCGCAAAAGGGATGCTGTTCATCACACCGCACAAAGGAGGAGGAGTCCCACTGTCACTAGCGAGGCTTCTGCTGGTCCAGCCAACTCCCCTTTCCTGTTTGGGGGACAGTGGAGGGCTAGCTAAGAACACTGCCGATCCACGGCCATCTGCTGGCAGAACAGGGCTCTGAACTCAAGGGGAACCTGACTTGAAAGTAGGTTATAAAGCGCACGCAGACATCTGTGGGTGAGAGGACCCCCGAAAGCTGGTTATGACCCTACAAGGCCCCCAGAAGGCTGGCCTACCCTCTGGTGGCTCCATAGGGAGAACATTGCTGTGTGTTTCAAAAAAACCAGAAGGAAACCAATTGGCAAAACTTTTCAAGAAATCTGACTCAATCCAGTGTGAGTTCTTTCAGTTCCCTGTCAAAATTATATAACAGATAATTCTGGTTCATTTGGCAAAGCTGATGTTGGCATCTAAATCATTTCATTTCTTAATTGTAGACCCTTGAACTTATAACTAGGCTTAAAAAGGCCCTTTCTCCTCTACTCCAGGGAACCTTTCTCCTTTGTCGAATTTGTGTTTATATGTATGTAAATAATATTTGTTTCTACTCTTAGAAACCAGTATAAAAGCATAATGTGATGTTTTTCCTTTTTATTTTATATTTCTAATATTGTATGTTTCTAGGTCTGAACTGAACTGAATCAATAGCTCAATCGGGGCTGTCCAAACCGTGAAAACTAGCATGAAGTCATTGAACTGATAGCTCACACTTGTTTGGCTTAGAACTGAGTGTGCTAAATAGGTGTCCTCAACTTTGATAATCAATCCGCAGCTTTCATGGTCATGTATTTTAAGTTAAGAAAAAGTATTACTCCTTCATATCTTAAGATTTTTTCTTTCTTAAAATTTAAGATTTGAATGGCCTTTGAGAGATTATTTTGCCAATATACTCTCCTTATCTTAGGCAAAAACCCACCTAAACTGTTTTTGGGCAGATAAAACGCTATCCTTCTAAAATAGCTTGCTCACTCACAGTTTCATTTATTATTCATCGCATGCTGTGCAAGGCACAAGAAGAACTGTATCCTGCCTTCCAAGAGTTTATTGGAAATTGTAGATAAAGAACCAAGGGGTTACACAGTACACAGCTGTGTCCCACATGACAGCCACTAGCCACACATAGCTATATCAACTAATTAAAATTGATAAATTGAAAAATTCAGTTCCTCAGTCACACTGGCCACATTTCATGTATGCAGGTGGCTAGTGGCTATCATTACCAGACAGGACCGATGTAGAAGGTCTCCATCATCTCAGAAAGTTCTGTTGGATGTCATTTGTAGAGGGATGGGAGCTAAAATGCACCACTGGTAAATATTTAGCATTTATAATGTGCTGGGAATTGATAATACAAAAGTGAAGGACAAGTCCTTACCCTTGAGGAGTTCACAGTGTGGCACGAGAAGAAACAGAGTAAGCTGCTTATTATAATACAGTCAGTCCTGTGCAATAGCAGGTGCGCCCAGCATGGAGGGAGGTCAGGCAGGCCGGGAAAGGGAGGAACATAGAAACGCAACTGCAAGCCTTGGTAGGTTAGTGTGGTCCATCTAGAGAACAGCAAGTGCACAGTGGGGCTGGAGGGAATAGGCCACAGAGAAGCAGCAGACAAGAGCCTGGAGAGTAGACAGAGGCCAAATGAAGAGTCTTGGCCCTGGCTTGGACTTTATCCTGAAGCCAGGTGAAGTCAATGCATTACATTAAAGCTGAGATTTAATGCAATTAGTTATGCTTTTCATAATGGTCATTTTGGCTTCGTTGGAAGGGGAATGAGATTGGAAGCAATGAAATGAGTTAGAAAACTATTACCACCCGAAAAACAACAAAGACAATAAGACAACCATAAGAAGCAAGACAGGAAGAGTCAGCTTCAAGCAGTATTCAGGAGGAAAACTACCAAACGCGGTGACCAGGTGGGCTGGGGGATGCAGCGCAGGGAGAACAGGATGACTTTGAGTTTCTGAGTCGCACAATTTTTTGAGTGATGATACCACTCACTTGGAGTGTATGGAAAGAACACCTAAGAGTCCCTCAGGAATATACTGAGCTCAAAGTGCCTGTGGGGCTTTTCAGCTGAGATGTCAGAGAACAGTTCTCTAAATGAGTCTAGATGTCAGGAGGAAAATGTGCACTACTGTTATAGACTTGAAAGTAAGATAGATCATCTAAAAAGAAAAATATAATTTAAAAAATATCCAGGATGCGACCCAAGAAAACATGAAAATTTAATGGGAAGAGCAAAAGAAGCCCTCAGAAGCAGCAGCTCTAGAGAAAGGAAGAAAGCCAGAGTGAGTGACGTCTCATAACCAAAAGGAAGACAGATTGTCAAAATGAGGGTGTTGTACTCTCCTCCTTCCAGACTGGTGGGGGCTGGGGTCCTGAGGGCCAGGCTGGGAGTCCGTCCCTAGGGTCTGGTGCAGCATGCCACCCTACAACACTTGGGGTCCATGGAGAAACCAGAAGAACAGCACCACGAGGAAGCAACCTACAGCCCAAGTCAGGTGGACTCAAAGGCTAGACCTCAGTGCAGCCAGGGACGGGCAGAGAGGAAGGGACCAGACTGAAAGCCAGCAGCAGTCAGGAGATCAGAAACACCTGAGGAAAGGGGACATCCAATGTGGGAGTGAGGAACTGTTGGAATGGAAGAGTGGGAGGCTATGCCTGGGTTTTTAGCCGGTACCTCGGGCCATCACCAGCCTGGGGGGGAGCAGCAGTGTCCATCACATGGTGAGAGGCACAGAGAGATGGTGAGTGCAGACCCCAGATGCTTCACCCTGTGCGGCAGTGACTGGAAAGAAACATATCTGTTTCTTCATCGGGGTGTAGTTTGTGAGGTCGTGGGGCTGTGTATTAATGTATGCATTCTGTTTGGTAGGTATAATTCAATAAACACCTTATAATTTAAAAAGATACCCAGAGTCTGGAGCCAGATTGACTGGAATCAAATCTTTTTTCTGCCATTTATGAACAGTGCACTTTGGGGCCAATTATGGAGTTATAATCCTGCTTCTCAAATTTTCTGTGACTATAAAATAATGGAATATTGATGCAGACTCTGGTCAGCAGGGCCCATGGTGTTGTGAGTGCAATGAACAAAATCACACAGACTGAAGAAGTCCTGTAGAGAAAAGGGACAGCATGGCCATTCTCTGAGTGAGAGAGCTCCCCGACCCTTGCCTGGACAGGCTTTTATTGCTTTCTGGGAGCATTATATCAAGGAAGGTCCTCATTCATCATTGTCAGGCAGTAATGATCAAACAAGAGATAATATACAAAGAACTTCGAGGGCTTATGCTGAGTCAGGGTCAGTTAGTTAAAGGGCCATAAAACTTTGGGAAACAAACCCATTTCATGCTTGGACCCTTGTCAGAAAATTGAGGACATTCTTAGCAAAGCAGGTTTCACAGGATTTTATGCATTCTTTCTTAGGCTTGATCGCCCAGGGGAACTCGCCCTTTCCAGCACAGGACTCACTGCCCTCTGTCATTGTTTCAGCTTAAGTCAGGCAGGGGAAATAAGGCAGCCAAGAGATTAGGAGACTTCTCGAAGACAGGATGAGGACTCAGGCTATGTCAGACCTGAGAGGTGAGGGTCCATCACCCCTTTTTCTGTACCCTCCCAAGCCCTTCCCTGATGGCCCCATCATGTCTGTGCCTGTCTTAGGTCGTCCCTCCCTTGAGGAATCTTACCCATCATTGGCTAACCAGTCATCTGCCTGGGGCCAAGCAGGGTGAAGCTAAAGGGGGCAGAGGCAGTGTCCCAGCTGGGAAGATAAGCTTTGTCTCCTTAGTGGCCTATGGTCCCAAGGTCTCTTACTCAGCCTTAGCCATGGGAGGTTACAGCTTCTGAAACCAGGCAGGGCAGTTCCCAACAGAATATGTGTAAAATATTTAAGAACTGTGCACTAACTTTTACCTATACATGTGACAGAGAAATATATAAGGACTGAAACTTATCTGCTGGCCTTGATGGCTTTGGTGTCAGGGCTCAGGGAGGTCTCAGAGGAGGAGTGGAGAAGGAAGGATGGACTCTGTGGCTGGGGCATGAATGGGCACTGGGGAGGTGGATTGAGAGTGGGTGGAGACAGCTCTCAAGGTGCTTGTCTCTGTAAAAAAGGGGACAGCCATGGCAAAAAGGATATTTATTATCACTTCTTTAGTTTTCTCTCTCTCTCTCTTCCTCTCTTTGAGAAAAGAACGCATGCCTATCAAAGAGTTCAGGTGATCTTTAAGCCAGAGAGTTAGTTGGTTACAAGTCACAGGGTTACATATTCTTCTTTGAAGATGTCTACCTGTATTAGTGTAAGTCTTGGCAACAGAGATGAAGGTCGCCTAAGGCTGGTATAGCCAAGAGACACAAAAATTGAAGTTATAAGATGGGGGAGAGAAGTTGAAGGATCAACCAAGCAATTCTGGTTTGCCAGAAAATTAAGTGAAGTCAGAATAATGCTGGTAATTTGGGGGAAAGTGCCGTTAAGAGACTAGCTGGTGTTAGAGACATTCACTGACTACATGGGAGTGTTTGAAAGAAAACAGAAGTGTAAGTCATTAAGACGGCAGGGATGGGGCCATTCAAGGTGATCACAAAATCCAACACAGGGCCATGGTAGTGCGTGCTGGGAGCAGAGAGAATGGCAAGGGGCCAATGCCTGGGCACAGCTGGTGGGGGAAGAGTGCTCCCCTGTGTGCTGAAGCCCCTGGCAAACACGAGAAAGTGGCCGTGACAGCATCTCCTGAGAAAAGCCCCCACAATTTTCTTCAGTCACCCACTGCTAATGTCAGTAACCTTCAAGCTGAATAAATAACCTGCAAGCATTATTCTGTATCCTGGACCCACTTCCTCTCTCTCTGCTGGGAATGCAGATGGAGGGCCATTGGTCGCCACATCCTGCAACGGTCCTTCGTTTTCCTGAACACCATTCATTTAGTCACTCCTCAATGTTCTCTTTCGTAGACTGAGAAATTCTAATTTTTTAAACATCTAGTTCAAAGCTCTTTTCCCTCTGTGATTTTTTTGTTTATTCTAAGTTCGTGAGTATTCTGGACTTTATACTATCAGTCCTGATTCAGGACTCAGTCAGAGCTGTTGCGATTGTTTTTGTTATTGTATTTGACCTCTTGTGGTCTATTCCTTTGTATTTATTCTGTAGGGAAAAAATCATAAAGTCTAGAAAGAGAGATAAATTACTTTATTGTATTGTAATGTGATATTGATGAATAATCTTATGCATATTTGACTTCATGTCCACCTTGTTACTTCATTCTTAATTTTTACAGCACGGTGGTGACTTTCTCATTGTTTCCTAGTTTGTGATTCGTGATGACCCATCATTTTCACTCTCATCTCTTCGTAGATACATCCGAGACCCTCTCCATCAAAACCACAATTCCTCTTTAATGTTGTATTTTATATTTTCTCCAATTTCCAAGGAAAATTTAAGTTCTGATTCTCCAAACTATACTCATTCACCATCTTATTAAACATTTAAAAGGCAGGACCATATATCTATTTGAATTTCTTGTATCAGTGCATTTCGACAATGCTACTGCAACTTTGACTGGTTTTGCAAATTGTCCAATTAAGTAATTTTCATGTCGTAGCTAACAAATTTCCAACCAAAACTGTTTATGAAGATATCAATCAACGCGTAGCTGCTAAGAACCAAGATGCAAATGATGACCAGAATTTAAGAGACCAAATACAGCACAGGTGAGTTTAAAATTCAATGTCCTGCTTCTTGTCCTTCGAACAGACTGACAATTAGTCACTTTGGGACCATCAGACCTAGGGAAAAGACGTATTCCCTAGCATGCAGGGAATGCTTTCCCTTTACAGGGAAAACAAAACTGAGTAGCTGGGATGCCGAGTGAAACATCTGTGTGCTTGCTTTCAGAGCAGAGGGCTAGTCACCAGGACCCGGGAGGGAAGAATCAAACCAGGCAGCACTTCCCTCTGTGGTTACGTGAACTTGCTAGTTCATTATATGGAATCCTAACTCGGCCCCTAATTCAGTCCCTATTCAGCGACTGCCAGCGAAGGTCATGAAACTTAAAGACCTGGTATAGTATAGTTCTAAAGCGTATAGTTCTAAAGTATAGTTCTAAAGTATAGTTCTAAAACTATACTTTAGTTTTAGAGTATAGTTCTAAAACTACTTCTGTTTTGCTAAAACTAAGTTAAGCTTAAAAAAAAGAAATTATTCTTTGGGTTGTATGCAATTTGTTCATGGGAAAAGAAAATTTGGACAATTTCATGAAATCTGGAGGAGTCTACAGTAATTTACAGGGACAAGTAATTTGAGCGACATTAAGACTGTCATCTCTCAGGGAAGACAGGAAAGCTTCATGAACCGTTCCAAGAATACATTTGACTTATGTAAAGCAACTGCGAGCTCCTCTTACTCAAAGATCTCTTCCTTCAATTTCTACCCCTGAGAGGAGAGTAGATGAGGCGGGAGGCTCAGGCTGCAGCTGCCATTGAACTTGAACTCAGTCCATCCACCAGGAGTGCAGGCGACACTCCCTTCGATTTTCACTAAGAGAGCTGAACTACTGCTCAAGCTTTCCTAAAATAATTCCATGTTCAAATCTCTGTTTACCCTTTCATATACTTCAAAAGTATGGCTTGGTGGTGTTAAATAATTTATTCTTTAAAATGAGTATTCTGCCATTGCCTATAGAGTTCTTAAGGTCAATCTTTCAGATTGAACTATGTGGGCAGCAGATGTTTTCATTATGCATGTCCAAAAAGTCATGCTTACCATTACTCAACTGTGTCATTCAGTACGTAATATTTATGTGATACTTTGATTTTGCAGAATTACAGGTTTCTTGGACAACTGGCCCTTATTGCAGCAATGGTTTTCAGAACCAGAAAATATTGTGATAAACATCAATGCTGAAATAAATGAAGAGTCTTTATGCCAAAAAGTAAAGGAAATATTTATGAATGAAATGGTAAAAAAAGAGAATCAAGGTAACAATATTTCTTTATAATTTTGAGCTTATGTGGGCAAAATGTGTGGTTTTAATGAATTTAAGGGGAAATGAAAGTGTGATCTCAAAGTTCTCTATTTGTACTATCTACAAATGTCTTCTAGCTCTAATTTTAGTTTTCTGCCACAAATGTTTCTAAACAGAAGATTTCCTTTCCTTGGTTTAATTTAATCAAAGGAGGTCATCTAGCTGAAATATTGTTTTCATGTGAGCAAAAAAAAAAATAGCACAGTTAAAATCAAGAATGTTATAGAGAAGGGTAAAGATTTCAAGTTGTCCGCCTCAGCCTTATAAAGAAACAGTGAGTGATTTCTCCTTTTAGGATGAAACTCTAGGCAGTTTAATTCCCCCAATCCTCCTGTGTCGGTATGAATTTATTGATTATTAACTGCTCACTTATATGCCTGCTTCTGGGATGTATATTACCCAAATCAAACCATCCTGACCTCCTTCCTACTTCATCTAACCAGTGACTTCCTGTCAATTTGTCATAGCGTCATTGGAATTGATGATTGAAAGGGACGTGAAGTTCATGCACTGCCAATGGCAGACTTTAATAGTATAATTTTCCCCTTGAGAAATGATTTTAGAAATGTATCCCTTTTATCAGTTGCCCCTAATGGCATTGGCAACTGCAGTTTCTTGGTGTGATAAAAGATGGTCAGAGTTAGTATCACAAGGATTCTAAAACAGCCTTCAGAGCAAGCTGTCTCCAGACACTGGACCTGTGACCTACCTACCCTAATGGATCAGTTAACTGATACCAAAATAGCACATAGGTGTGAACCACAGTCATCAGGACCTTACACTTGGGAAGACAAGCTCCTCCATCGAAACATCTGCTTCCCAAGAAACACCCATGCAAAGCTTTCAGACGAAACAAAACCCAGTCCATCTATTCATATTATTTCAGAGGCTTAACATGGTACCTGACCGTCAGGATTTAGTCTGAGAGGAGGAAGAAACCTCCCACAGTGGTCTCAGAGTCTTGGTTGGGAGGCAAAACCCAACTGATTCTAAGCTGTAGCTTCAAACATCCGCAGGGTAGAATCGAACGCACTTCAACCTTCTCCTAAAGATTTTACATTCTAATCATTGATTACATCAACAGACTGAACTGCCACTTATTTAAGATTCATAGCCCAATTGGTCAATGAACACATATTTCATCATTAGTATACTAAACATTTACTTAGTACTGTTAAAAAATAAAAGGATGTGGTGCTTTTATATATTCTGATGTGAACAAAAGTGACCACAATATGCTGTTAAATAGGGACAGGCAGGTTATATATAAAATAGTCTCATTTCTGTCGTTAGAAGCATGTCTGTGTATTAAATATGCGCAGAAAAGAATCAGGCAGCATGGACAGGCCTTGATGGTCAGGGAAGGAGAAGGGCAAAGCGGGCCATTTCCCTTTCCACTTATTTGTCTAAATTGTTTGGTTTTTTAAAACAATAATCACCCATTGTAAATATACACCACATGTTGTTTATCCGTCAGTGGACATCTGTGGAAAATATTTTAAGTGCAAAAGAAAAACAAAACTCTTTAAGAAATGAAAGCACGTCTACAAGAGGCTTAAAGCTATATAATTTAAAAAGACTCTTGGAGATTGCTACTTAAAGAATAATTTATTAATTCCCCCCAAACAATAATCATATATTACTTTATGATCAGAAAAGAAGTTGATTTCTACTTTGCATAAACGTTGAGTAGAACGAAGCTCCCTTGCTGGCTGCATTGAAAAGAATGATGGAAGGGCAAAGGGAGTCGTATAACAGGAAATAGCCGTGCAGCGGCAGTGCGGGCACTCCTTGTCCGTGGTTCGGTCGGTAAAACTGGGGCCATTTCCAGCATGGAGGGCTTGACGGTCAGGGAGCACAGGGACAGCGTGCTGGAGAGGGTGAGCTTGAATCACGAAAGCCAGGAGGCCTCAGCAATAACAGGAGCCCGGAAAGACACAAACCAGCCCCGTCCCTGCCCGCGTCTCTAGGTCGGCCTGGCTGACAGTCTCCTCTCCGGGAAACCTCCTCCTTCAGACACCCACAGGCCTCCCTCCCTGACTCAGTTTCCATCTTTGCTCCACCCCCACCTTCTCGGTGGGCCGTCCCTGCTCAGCACTCTATTTAAAGCTGCAGCACCACCCCACAGCACTCCCGATCCCTGTGCTCCGTTCTGTTTACCTTCTCCTCAGCACCCATCACCTTCCCACCCCTTACATAAATCAGCTTCCTCTCCGTGCTCGCTCACCGTTTGCCTCTCATCGCTGGGGTGTACGCTTCACAAGCCAGTGACCTTTCTCTCTTGTTTCACTGTTGTATCTTTAGCAACCAGCACTGCGCCTGGTGCTGTTTGTAGTGCTAGTAGCACTAGCAGTAGTAGTACTAGCGGTAGTAGCATTAGCAGTAGTAGCACCAGCAGTAGTAGTACTAGCAGTAGTAGTACTAGCAGTAGTAGTAGTAATAATAGTAGTGGGGGTACGGTAGTTTTACCTTATTGTTACAGGCCTTCCTTTCTGTCAAGGCACAATTTAGGTTCAGTAAATGGTTGTCACATGATTGAATGAATGAACTGCTAAAACTTCCTTGAGTACTAAGTACCATTCTAAATGCTTCCTTTCTGTCATATCTATTCACCCGTAGACATTGGTGCTACACATCTCATTCCCCCTGCATTTCCACCCCTCCCCCACCTCTTCTACCACATGCTCTTCATCTTCTCATCACACCTTTTTATCTTGTTTTCCCATTGGAAATGTTGAAATAATCCTTTTTTCTCCTATTCCAATACACTAGCTACTTTTACATTGTCACTTTTACCTTTGGCACCCCTCAACAAGCCACACACACACACACACACACACACACACACAGAGTTCCCATCCCGTTCCCATCCCCGTCCTCACCACCAACACCGTCAGAAGCAAGGGAAATGGGATTTCTAACCAAGCGGAGAAGATGAAAATCTTAAAGACTGGACAATTTAAGGGAAAACCTTAATGTGTGAATTTAGCCTTAAATCAGTAAGGACAGTTTATGTTAATTTAGGAGGTTTGTCATAGCTCAAATGAGGTAGTAGGTGTCTAGGGTCCCTACTAAACGTCCATTCTTGTCATCCTTTTGAAGTTAAAAAGAAATTAGAAGAAAAGGAAGCTCAGAGGAAAAAAGAAGCTTCCCTGGCTGAGCCTCCAGCTTTGCCTCCTCTCCCTCCGCCTCCTGAACCAGAAAAAGAGAAGGAAACCCATCCTCTGTATGAGCGTTCAAAAACTCCTGCCAAAGGGAAACCGCCATCAGGTGACTGACAGCATAATTTATCATCCTGTTTGCCAGTTTCTTATTTTCACTTAGAAAGGAGTTACAAATCGCAGTAGCGGCCCATTAATCTAGACTCAGACTTTGAACAACTTCAATCCCATGAGACCAAGCTGTGTGCTCAGATGGAGGCGGAAGCGCCCTTAGCAGGTGACCGTCATCACAAAGCCTAGGTGCTTCGCCATGGAGGGGGGACCGTGACGTCCTCACACCCCTGATGAGAATAAGTCCGCGAATGAAAGGGGAAAAGGCACGGAAAATAACCAGAATGAGCTTAGATTAGATCTAAAGGGCAGACTTTGGTGTGCCGGTCCACAGAGTTTTACATAGTGTGAGAGCATCTTACAAAAATGAACATGAGAATTAGCATAAGCAGTTGTCTGTAAGAATAAGGGAACAAATCAACCGTACTCTTTCGAGACTAGATTGTATGTACAATTAATCTTCAGTGCAATGTGGCTATAAAAGGATAGACAAGTGCCTGGCATCTTGGTAAACATGTATTTATAATATACATTATGTATGAATAAAGAGCTTGTGTATAGAATATTGTACAGCATACGTTTTTTTTCTAGATTCTAAACCACAAAGGACCATTAAGTTTTGTGGTAGACAATGAAAATAATGACAAAAGTAAAGTGCTTACTTGTTGAAATGCATGACGTGGGCAGAATATCATTATCACCTGGTGCTGTGTATATGAGACAAATGTGTCTGTAGTTTCTGGCTTCAGCTTTATAAACGACCAGCTGTGCAGTCACCCTAGTCTACCAAGGTATATTCTTCGTGGTGGATCGTTTTCGAAACCCCACCATCTTCCTGCTTCACAGAGGTTTGAGATGGGTCTGAATATTTTTAATTAAATTGAGTTACCCTAAACAAGTACATTTGAAGACTTTAATAACACATTATGGTCTAGTAAAGACCATTGTATTCCAACCAAATGGGGCTAACTAAAGGCAAAATGTACAAACTCTAAAAAAAACATTTTTAGCATGTGAACAGTATAACACAAAGCCACAAATGAAATACACACCCTTCCCCACTACCTCACTAGGAATTTAAAAAAAAATTCAGAGATCTGGAGGGAAAATGGAAGTCATTAAATGCCTTGTAGGACTGGGAACAGAGAGAGCCTGCAGTTACCCAGTGTGCACAGGCCTTGAGCCTGCGGCCGCAGCTCTCCCTCCGCTTCTTCCCGGCCTGTGCACAGGCAGGAGGGTCTGTACACCCGAGCCGTGCCCTCAGACCAGTCTCTGGAGTCTCTGGTTTTAACACAGTCCAGTCTTTACATTGCTGAAGTTTTCTTGCAAATTTAAAATTGTATTCTTGAATACTGTGCACTAGAGGAATAATAAAGCTATGGTTGCTTCAAAGAATGGTTGTATCCGTCTCTTTTTTCCACCAAGGACAGGGCTAGTGCCTGATCTTTAAAAATGTACAGAAGGGCTGATCTCCAGGGGCCTCACTACTGCCTTCCAGCAAGGACCAGAAGGGGAGCTCGGGGCGTTGGGGCATGGATGGGGCAATAGGACGGGTCTCACTGCCCATGTAGCTCAGGAAAGTTTGGGTAAGCGATTTTAGGAGGGAAATTTCCAGCAGGTTTGCTTATGTTTATATAAAAATTTATACATTTTTCAAAAGAGAACATTTCAGAACCAAAAACCTGAGGCTTCTGAACATGTCCAACTTAAAAACCCAGTTACAATATCCTTTAGAAGCTGAGATGAAGAGAAGAATTATTTACTTAAAAATCAAGGTAGAAATGGGGTAAGGAATGAGGCCTAGTATACTGAGTGCTAAGTGATCTTTGTGCAAATATAGGTTTACTTTGGATGTGGTTCTGCATTTTATATGAGCTCCAAATGCACTTGGGATTAAGTTTGGAAACTTCACAGTCTTGATCTATTAAAGAGTTTGTTATCAGATCTATTACCAAATGTCAGAATTTAACTTAAAACTAAAATTTTCAATGTCATAAAATTCACAGTACTACCCATATTGCTATTTAAGAGTATTTTTTGAGATTTCAGAATATATTTTAGAACTGATAAAAAATAGGCAGAGTGCATGCTGCCCCCAGCAGAAATTAGGCTTGCCCACAATACTTTATAAGTTCAGTGTGCTACGTATCTCTAGTTTTTACTTTCATTTTTTTGTTGCCTTGAGCTTAGGTTTAAAGCTAGTTAAACAGTTGGTTACCCAGAGTATTGTTATAAAAGGAACTAGAGGCTTATGTAGACTTTTATTATTATTACTATCATTATTATTAAGTTTATTTCTTAAAAAGCAATGAATTCAAATCTTTGGATGTTTATGTATTTATTGATGGGTTTGGTGGCCAATCATTTTATAGAAATTAACAAAGTTCCAAGGTTGCTCCTTCTCTGTGTCTTATACTAGTCTTATTTCTATGGAACCTTGGTTGTTGGATCTGAGATGTTTAAATATAAGTGATACATGTTATGCATTTGCACATTCTTGTAACTATCGCTTCTAAATGCAAAGAATAGGTTCAAATGGGGTCTCTCTATCACGGGCATTTCCGTTGCCCCATATATTCATCCTTCCACTGAGGAAAAAAAAAACTGTAGCTCAAGAGAAAGGGAGCAAAATGATTGCATTGGTTCAGTGAATAATGCAGGATGGAGTGAATTTTTTCAAGGAATCGGTTTATTATTTGAAACATCTTATTGACCTCTAGATCATTAGTTTCCCATTTTCACCTTTCCCACGTATTTTTAAACTAGATTCCAGGGAACCCAAGATAAATATATTGAATCAACCCTTTGCACTGCAAGTTATAGTCAACACAAAATGGAAATGCAAAAAGCACAAGGGAACCAAGTGTGTGGTTCAAGAGAAGTTCAAGGATGCGCCCTATCAAAACAATGTGGTTATTTAGCTCTTCTTTAAGTAGTTTTGGCATCATTCTTATTACAGATCCAGTTGTCATTACATAAGGATCATTCCATTGAAGTAAATCCAAATAGAGACACACGCTTCAAATAGCTTTGTGACTGCCTTAAAACTCTGCTGCCCTCTACATTGATGAATTCACTATCAAATCCACTACAAAATGTTAGTATTAAACTTAGGACTAAATTTCTATATGACAGAATGGAATAATAACTAATAAGTCTGTCTTTTAAGAGGTTTCAATCCGGTCTGTCTTCAGAAGAATTTTAACTCACAGTCAAGGCCTGGGCCGTGTAATGTGGTTCACAAATATAACTGTTTATCTGTGGGAAATAACATTAGATTGCTCATAAAGCATATAGCTCGGACTACTGAAGAAAACCATCAGTGACATTTGTGTGTTGAATTTCGTTTAGAGCCCCCGCACGGTAAGAAAGAATCTCTTCAGGAAGGAAAAGGGAAGAAAGGTGAAACTTCAGTCAAAAAGAAAGGTGCAGCAGATAAAGGTAGATGTGACTGAATATAATTCTGCATTTTCTAACTGTCTCAGTGAAAAAGCTAGATGTGTGTAGGAGGAAGCACTAAATACTTCTCTTGGGCATTTGTAAATCATAAGACCCCGCTTCATGAAGAATATAACTTCAATGTTTCTGCAGCCTGGCTCTGAGCAAAGGTCCTGCTGAGAAAAGGGATCCCTGTAAGAAATAATTTAGAGCATATCTAGTATACAGAATATCTACTCCTCAGAGACATTATAGGCATTATCCTCGGGCTAAGCTATGCCATCAGAAAGCTACCTACCAAACCGTATTTCTTGGGTCCCCATGGAATTGCTTTCCTTGATAAGCACTTTGGTATAAAATCATCAACTACCTTTATGACATATTGCAGTGGGAGTGAAACTCTCATTACACCAAATAATCTGCTATTACATTTTCTAAAAGGATAGTATGCCCACTACATCATTCAGTGGCTCATATGAAATCCCAGGTGAGAAATTTCATTTAGAATCCAGGGACAGGCAAATCTTTCTTCCTCTAAGTGGTTAGATAATTAGCTAAATAATAGCACTTCCTTTTTTTCTCTTTTTCTGTCTAAAAGTTTAGAACCAAATTAGTGGCTCAGATTTAGTATCTGTGCAAGGACCCAGATCTCAGTATCTGCCTTTTAATTCCTTTCCTGGTTTGGATCTTCTACTTTTAGTGGCATTTTTCTTCACCCTAATTTCACTTAAGTTTTACTTTATTTTATTTTAACTATTTCTGTGAAATAAGGGGGATACATTTTTAAAGTAATTGATAGCTGGAAGAAGAAAATCCCAGCCTCTAAAAACACATTAGTTAGATTTATGTTGAAGCTGCTATAACAACCAATTAATTAATTAGAGATTGAAAGGGAGTCATAGATACAGACAGTTGACATTTTTCCAGGGTACATTCAAATGGGTTGTAACGAAGTGTGTACCTCTGTTTAACATTATTCATTACAAATTGCTAATGTAGTTGCCTCCCAAGAGAGTGTAACATTTACAAAACAATTGCTAAAAAGCAATCTTTGTTTTCAGCATTTAAAGATACATAACCATGAATCTCTAAGAGAATCTCACCCTTCTCTGATTATATGACTTGATGGGCTTAAATAACTAGAGCCATTTTGTAAGGTAACACTGAGTTAAAAATTTTAGCTCACATGTTAAGGGCTACAACTTATGCTCACTTCTCACCTATTTATTTTCAGTAGGAGAATACTTTTTACATTTAAATTATTCATCCCTTGTTTTCTCTTTGTGATCAATGAAATCAGATGAAGGATTATCATAGAATCATCAAAAGTAGGAGTTAAATATACTAAGCACATCAGGTGCTCAATCGTGAGGTTAGACGTGACAGTGCGCATGCTCTTGAAAACATCCTTAGTTGACGGTATACAGACTTGGAACAAACCGTGAGCAAGTGCAGGTGCCACCAGTAAAATGTGTGCACTAGGGTGATGTAGTGAGCTCAGTTTAACTCACTTTAAGGACTTTCAAAATCTTTTGCTTTTATTTTACTGAAATTGTATTCTGTTCAATCACATTTGAAATAGGGGAAGAAAAAGAAACTCATTCCAATCTCACTTATAATGACACAGTTCTTATTAGAGAAATTTGTCTTCAAGGGACCATAGCATTATCACTTTTACTTCACTAGAGAGTCAGGTTAAAGGATGAGAAATCGTCAACAGAACAAAACAGAGGAAAACTTTGGTTATTGACTGAACAGAGATTTCCTTAAATTTTTCTTTTTTAAAATTTTATTTTAATTATTGTTCAAGTACAATTTTCTAGCATTCACTCCCATCCCAGCCCATCCACCCAGCCCTGCCCACCTCCCTCCCATTCCCACCCACTCTAGTACTGTCCATGTGTCCTTTATACTTGTTCCTGTAAACCCTTCCCCTTTTCCCCTGGAATTCCCCTTAAATTTTCCTAAATTAAAAAAAATCTAGATACAATTTTAGACCTGTGGATGATGGATACTCTTTTTAAATATGGAAGTAGAAGTCACTTAAACTTCCTGCAAGACACAATTGCCAATTTCCCCTCTACATATAATCCATATATTTTTAAATAGTATAAAAGTAGAAGGTAGAGTTACTTCCTAAAGAGCATTGTTATTCACTACTCATTAAATAAATATATTTTGGGGAAAGAATGTGCTCCCAATTCTACAGGCATCTATAAACTGCATCTAAAATCTCAATAATGAAGCTGCAGATAAGTAGAATTTAAATGGAATAAATTCCTTAACTCTGACAGCCTTGATACTTGAAGGAAATATCGGCTCCTCCTGAATTAGGGTACTAGGGTCAGTCACACAGTCTTTGAGACCATCGAGGTGCCCCTTAACTGGTCTAGGTTCCCCTCTTGATGCTGAACTGAAAATTAGGCCTCGTCCTCCTCCTTTTCCTCCTCTTTCTTTTCTCCCTTCTTCCTCTCTCTTTCCCTCTTCTCCTTTCCTCTGTCTTCTCCTCTCTTTTCCTTCTCTATCTCTAATGCCTTAATTCAGCCAGGCTTATGGCACAACTACCTTCATCTGCACGGTCTGATGGTAGCAAAAAATATCTTCTTCCCCACCCAGGCCCAGTGTCTCATGCAGAGAACACAGGAATGTTCAGAAGCTACAGTGCCCCTTCTTCTCCTCCCCCACAGCCCTCCCCAGCTCTGGCTAACTTCTGCAATGACCTCCTTCCACCCCACTGCCCCCCTGGGCTTCAAGGAACACCACACACCACTCCTGTTACAGCTACCCTCCTTCTCATTCAGAGTGAAGAATTTAATTTGCCAATTTATGCAGCACAAAATAAAATTCACCTGTCTCTAGACTTTAAACCTTGTAAGAACCATATGTTCATTGTGGAAGCAAAGACCGATGAGAATAAAATATCAGGTTGCTTATCCTAACCAAATGAGTAAGAGAAGTCATACTGCTTTTCAACAACTGTTATTGGTATTGGGGGTTCACTTCTGGGCTGTAGAGAACGAGGTTTTTGACTTTTTATTAGGTGATGCTGCCCAAAGTTGCCTAAAAAGTAATTAGTGAATTGCCTGAAGTCCAAGGCAATCATAAGTCACTCATCCGCCAGAACCTGGTCCTGTTCACCTACTTGTAATGGAATGATTTCATGTGCATGTTCAAGGTTCTCCTAAAGGGAAATCTTCAGGAGGAAGAGTACCGGGAAAGAAATCCCCTGCTGAATCCGCAGCTGCACCACCTGCCCCCGCAGGGCCGCCGCCCCCCAAGCCAGGGTCGGAAGAATGGGTCTATGTGAATGAACCGATTCCCGAGGTATGGCAGTTTGTATTCAAGTGAGTAGAACCTGTCCTTTTTACTGCTTAGAGTAAGAGTCACACTATTATTGGCAGCACCCAGAGGTCTTTCATATATACGCACACATATATTCATCAAAACACCAAGGTGATTTTTTGAGACTGCTCGTTAAACCACATCTCTTCCTTTCCCCAGTCCCCCAAGTGTCTGAGTCGTGCTTTGAACTCCTGCTGAGTGCTGAAATGGGGGGAAGAAATGGGAGGGCGAACGTTCTTCCCACAGACAAGCAGAGAGGCAGTTTCCTGGGAAAATGACCTCCCAAGAACGCACACCCAGCAAATGACAGCCCTCCTTCCCTGTTCTCATGCCCACAGCATAGTGCCCTCAAATGAAGTTTGACCTCAGACTTTTGGAAATAGAAGGAGTCTTTTGAAGCTAACTAAACTAATAAAAGAACAGGGAATTATCTGGCCTGCGAACTGGAAACAAGCGCACTAGGATCAGGCAAGGTGATGCCCCAGCTGAGCCCTGGATGCTCCATTCCATTCTTTGACAACTGAGGAGCCCAGTGTCCACCTAGACGCCTCTGGTTGCCTTCACAGAGAAATCATCTCGGGAAAATCACACAGAAGGGTCTTCCCTTTAGCTGACCTTCTGTGCCAGGCACTTGGGACCCAATGAGGAATCATAGTAACGATAGTGTTGCTGTTACCATGGAGGTTTCCTAGGGAAATGTCTTAGCTCCCCAGTCACCTCACAGACTCTTTAATTAATGTGCACTGAGGGGGAAGTTTCAACAGAAAATATGTGAAGACGAGAACATGAAATTACATAATTATGAATGTGTATAACTGATGTCACTAAGCCAAACAGAAGCTACTTTTAAAAATAAACATATTTAAACCCTGCCATAAAAGCAAAATATCGAAGTGGTGGTTGGGAAGGAGATAAAACTTAAATAACATTATTTGGCAGGGGTGGAGAGTAAGGGACAAAAATATTGAAATCCAGTCTTGAACTCCAAACCTTAAAGCCCTCGAGAAGTAAAATCGTAGAGGACAAGAGAGGAGGAGAGGACAGGAGCAGAAAAATAAACACGAACACTGCGGTGTGGCGGCAGCCGCCACAGAGATCTCCTGGCAGTGAGGATTCTGGCAGGAAACAGATGATAAATGAAGGAGAGTTGGAAAAGAACTATTTACATGTATGCGGCCAGTGACTAAGGAAACCTACAAGGATTCGATTATTATCTCCAAAAGAGGGACACCTGGGAGCCACAGTGGCCCCTAGGCTGAGAAGGAGAGGACCCTCCAGAGGACCTCTGCGTGGAGGGGGCCATCGGACAGGACCGTGACCTTCAGCAGAGGGACGCAGCCGCCCACATGCAGTGACCCAGCAGAAAGGAGCAGGGACATACATCCCAGGCCTCCCGTTCTTCCTGCTCCCTCATCACTTGCCCCGGGGTTGGAGGGCAAAGGTGTTCCCTGAAGTCGTTCTCATAAGCTGGTCTTCCAGGGCACTGAGCAGGCTGAAGAATGAAAGACAACAAGAAGGTGTACAGCACGGACTTCTAGTTACCTAGACAAAACCATGGAGAAAACGCCTTCTCTAGAGCCAGAAGAATCCTGTAAAACAAAGCAGGCCACAGGATCCACTCTAGTCCTTTTCCCACTCTCAGCTTCTCACACAAGTTGCAGCACTTACTTGCAAGGAAGAGGAAAGAGAGGCCCAGTTAAACTTGAATTTCAGATGATTGACAAGTTTAATTGGGCATCTTATACTTTATCTGGTAACACTAGTTCCAGGTCTACAAAGGACCCCAGATCTATTAGCTCAAGAGACATGGTAGGGGCAGGAGAGAAAAGGAGAAAGAGAGATTGCTTCCATACCTGGCTCTCTCAGGTGGAGTCAGCAGCCAAGTTCAAGGAGAGCCTCAGTCCCTCTTCCTGTGCCAGCCACAAGGGAAGGTGCAGAGAGAACCAAGGAGGCCATTGAAGTGAGAGGTCTTCGCTTTCCAGTTCTGAAGCTTTGGGGAATATCTGCTTTGCCTACCAATTCGCTCTTATGCTTAGTCTTCTCCAGGGACAAGGGTCATATTTAATTGCAAAGGATAGATCTGAACATTCAGTCATGTCTCATGATTTTGAGTCCCCAGACCTAGAGACTTACATTACATCCCAGAGACTGGAAGAATCTAGAGACATGACATTATCAACCACTCAAATCACAGAAGATACAAGAGATTCTGGAAGACCAGATGTAGGCAAATGCCTAGATATTTGGTGAAAGGCAGATGAGATTTAGTAACATACAGACCAAAAATCTATATATTAATCCCTGACAGAAGTTGAGACATAATTATTAAATCATGACTTCTGAGCACTCACAAAACACAAAAATAATCACCCAGAGCCCACCCAGGTTCATTAAGGCTCAATCCTGCTGAACTGGCTCATTCCTTTTCCTTGATTACAAGGTCGGATAGGTGAGTCAAGGAGGTGCCACAGACATCATGCATCTGGAGTGCAAAACAGTACTTGACCATTTCTCACGAAGTTCTTGCAGATGAATGAGATCTGCGAGTAGGATATTAGTTTGATTGGGTCCATTCTTCGGTGGTAACTCTTCATGCAGAGAGTGTTAATTCATGGATTGAAGTCAAACAGGAGAGAGGTTTAGCAGTGGGCTCGTTTAAAGTGGTCTTCAGCACCGTTCTGAATACCACATCCTTTAGGAGAGATCATGACAAACGAGAAACCAGAGAGGGTAAGGAAAAGGAGATAAGTAGTGCATGAGGAACATTAATGGAAGTGTAAATATTTGATTTAGACGAAAGAATATTTGCAGTATAGTTGGACATAGAACCATAGGCTTTCAAAACTAGATGGAGTCATCCAGTGTTCTAAAATTTTAACGGATGATAAAATGGTTCAGGTGAGTCGACTTCCATTCACATGCACATTTACTGAGTACCTGTTACGTGCTGCAGTGGATGCTGGGAATCCCAAAACAACCAGTTTCTGCATTCCAGCCTGCCTCTCCTTGGTAATATCTCTGCATATTTGACAGGCAGTCCTAGGGAAGGCTGTGCAAATGTAGCCTGTCCGTCTCCAAAGGGCACAGTGAGGCTGAGAAGGGGAAACTGCAGGAAGGCAAATTTCTGCTCAACACTGGGAAGAATTTTCCAGTAGCATGAGTTACGTGACACTGTAGGGGCTGTCTTAGAACGTCAGGCTGAATGCATCAGTGAGGTGCATGGAGAGACTGGAAAATTTGTAGCACTTGGCGTTTCTGAGTCGGAGAGAACATTGGCCCAGATGCCTGCTAAGGTCCCTGTGTGTGATTCCCTGAGTAAACAAAGGCCCAGTCAATAAGGAAATAAGTAGCATTGCAAATTTATATTGAATATCAGTATCTTTGGTTTTATTTCATTTTGACTATTTCTTGGTTTTGATTGTTCATTTGCATTATTAAAGACAACATAAATTTTCATGGTGCACAGAGCAAAGATAAAATCTCTTGGATGAATTCAGAGAAATAACCCCTCATCACTGACAATGAACACTAGGTGTTCCCCATACAAAGCAATTTTCCAGTTTAGGTGAAATGCGACATCTGTGACAGTTTATTCATTCAATAAATATTTCTTGAGCACCTACTATGTTCCCCAGACACTGTAGAAATTATAGGGAAAACTGCAAAGTGGAGGGTAAGACAACCATTGCTCCTGGCCTTGAGAGACAGATATGCTCAAGGGTTAGCTGGGGAAGGAAAGGGAAAAAACCCAAGAAGCTTCAGAGAAAATGTTTTAAATATTAGCTGTTGTATCTTGATCTTCTTGTTTATTATCGCTGTTTTGGCTCAATTATTCAGAAGAATATCCTCTTTGAAACTGATTTGTACGCTTTACTATTTAACAGGAAATACCTTCATTTTTAGTGCCTTACTGGGAACTAATAGAAAATTCCTACATAGACTCCGTCAGAACGGTGCTCAGGCACCTGAGAGAAGACTGGCATATTGTGGTCACCTTCTTGTATGAGATCAGGTGAGCGAAGCTTCCGACGCTGGGAGTGTGGGGTTGACAGGCGGGACATGCAAGCTGCAGCTCATCCTCTCGATACCTTCCAGGACAAGTTTCCAGCAGTTTCTAAGGCGCCCAGATCACAAGCAAGACTTTGTATCCCAATGGCAGGCCGACTTCAACTCGATTCCTGAAGACCTGTGGGACGACGAGGAGACCAAGGCGGAAGTCCACCAGAGAGTGAACGTAAGGGAGCCTCTGACCTGCTGGGCCAGCTGTCCACACCCTCAGACCTCGCAGAACCCGAATCCATCCCCTCTCTTGCTTCCGTGAGGTGTGAGGGTGAGGAGGGAAGTGGTCTGAAGGCTTACTTTTTTTTTAAGATTTTATTTATTTATTTTTAGAGAGGGAAGGGAGGGAGAAAGAGAGAGAGAAACATCAATGTGCGGTTGCTGGGGGCTGTGGCCTGCAACCCAGGCATGTGCCCTGACTGGGAATCAAACCTGCGACACTTTGGTTTGCAGCCCGCGCTCAATCCACTGAGCTATGCCAGCCAGGGTGCTGAAGGCTTACTTTCAAGAGTGACTATGGAAAGGCCCACTGAGAAGGTTGGCATTTGAGCAAACTCAGTTCGGAAGCCACTGAGTGAGCCACATAGACACTTGGGTGAGAGTGCGTCAGTCACAGGGGAAACAAAGGTGAAGAAAGGCACTGGGAGTGGGGGGGGCGGGTGCTTGGTGTGCGTGAAGAACAGCAAAGAGGCAGGTGAGGCTGGCACAGACTGAGCATGGGCCAGAGGGGTGGATGAGGGGGTCGGAGAGCCCCCAGGAGACCAGTTATCTGAGGCCCGGAAGGCCATTATTAGGGTCTGAGTGAGAGTCGGAGCCTTCAGGCCCGGGTCTAAAAGAGTCTACAGGGGAATAAAAGCAGCAGGGAGCCCAGCAGGGAGACCATGTGAGAAGCTATTAAAATTCAGTGAAGGCATCACGGTGACTTGGCTGGGCAGGGCGCTGGAGAGTTTAACTCAAGAGGCATTGAATTAACCATTGTCCCAGTAAAGCCGAAGGATTTTACCTGTTCTTAGATGTTCCTCCAACAGTTGTTAATTGCTATGTAAATCCAAAACATACCTGCCTTTTCTATCTTTCCTGCTTATTCATGATGTCAGCACTCCTACAAACGTCTTCCCCATATCAGTCAGGTGATTGTTGATCGAAAGAGAAAGTTTTTACATTTAAAATAGCTTATATGGGATTTTCTTTCTGAGTTCGACTGTATCACATTTGTTTAGATAAATTAGATAATAAAAAGAAGCAAAACTTAAAATGGCAAATCCATAATCCCATTGCCATTCGATAACCATTGTTATCAGTTTGGGACAATCATTTTTTGCAAAATATGTGACTGCAACATAGATATTATTTTGTAACATTCTTTTCCAACATAGAACATGTTTTCTTTCCCTACAAAAACTCATCTACCTCATTATTTCTGATATCTAAAAGATATTTCACTAATTGACTATATCATAATATATTTACAAATGTCTGTTGAGCACCAACTTTATATTTTAGAGAATTATATAGTAAAATTTAATCCAGTTAGATATTTACCACATCCTCAATTATTTTGGGGGGCAAATTTCAAGAAAGTGAAACTGTTAGATCTAAAATGATGCTTATTTTTTCAGTATTTTTATTGTTCATTCTTCATTGAATTTATGGGGGTGACATTGGTTAATAAAATTAGATAGGTTTTTAAACACCTTAAAAAACTACAATTTTTACTGCAAGTAACAGATTATGGGAATGCATCAATTACTTGGTTCTATCTTTTTTGTTAATTTTTGCCAATGTAATGGGCAAATATATGTACTGTATTTTGCCATGTATAATGCACAATTTCTTGCCCAAACTTTTGAGAGAATAATAAGGATGCACATTATACATGGGTAGTACTAATTTGTATCTATATAAATGTTTCTAATTCTTTTATTTATGCTTATGCATTAAAAGTATAACTCTAGAAAGCAATAACAATATCTGTATGTTCAAAAATAAGTGCTAAAATTCCTTTGTAATACAAAAAACAAGTATCTAAATACAAACAAATACAAAATGGAATTAAAAAATTAAAATGAAGCCCTGGCTGGTGTAGCTCAGTGGATTGAGCGTGGGCTGGGAACCAAAGTGTCCCAGGTTCGATTCCCAACCAGGGTACATGCCTGAGTTGCAGGCCATGGCCCCCAGCAACCGCACATTGATGTTTCTCTCTATCTTCCTCCCTTCCCTCTCTAAAAATAAATAAATAAAATCTTTAAAAAAAATTAAAATGAAAGATTTTTTTCCTGAATATCTAAATACAAACAAATAAAAAATGGAAGTAAAAAATTAAAATGAAAGATTTTTTTCCTGAAAGTTTAAGCCAGAAACATGGGTGCACATTATACAGGGCAAAATACGGGTAGATCTTTTCTGTAATTTGCATTTCTGTTTTTACAATAGAAGTTGACTATTTTTTCATACGTTTATTGTTTATTTCTCTTCCTCCTGAAGACTGTTTATGATTTCTTTTGATTTTTCTGTTTGGAGTGTGCTCTTTTTTTTATTGATCTCTAAGACCTCTTTCTATATTGAGGACATAAACCATTGCTTGCTCATATATTATAAATATATTCCCAGTTTGATGTTTGCTGTTATATTATTATTTTTTAAAGATCTAATTGGTTCTACGAAGGGATTCATGAGTCAAGCAGCATCCCACCCAGCAACTAGACGGGCACTTGCCTTTCTATCATTTTAGCTGAGTTTTAATATACAGAAGTCCTTTCATTTGTATAGATAAATATAGACATTTTTTCTGTATAGCTTGTCTTTGTGGTCAATTTAAAAATTATATCTCTAGCTGTGGCCAGTGTGGCTGTGCTGGTCGCAGTGACATCCCATAAACCTAAAGGTTCCGGGGCAGGTCCCCCTTCGGGGCAACAGAAGTGCGGATGGGAGGCAACCAATTGATGCTTCTCTCTCTCATTGATGTTTCTCTCTATCTCTCCCTTTCCCTTCTCTCATTGATGTTTCCCTCTCTCTCTCTAAAAAGAATGAGAAAAATGTCCTCAGGTGAGGATAAAACACACATCTCTACTCCAAGATTATATAATTAATTTATTTTAATATTCTTCAACTTATTTTAATTTTTAAATTTATTTTAATTATTTATTTAAGATGGATACTAGAAAATAACTCAGAGTCTCTATTTGGAAGGTTCAGTAAGTTTGGGCCAAGTCAACCACATTAATATTATCATTCTTTTTAGCAGCGGACCCTAGGCGGGATAGAGTAAAGAAACCCGTGAAGTTTAAAAAAATAAACCTGCATTTGCTTCAGGCCCTTGAGGTTTTGGATGGGCCCTTATATCACATTCAGTTTCTACAGTGTCATAGGTCACTCAGATTGAAGCAATTACTCTATTCTTTTTTTTACATTCTTATACCTCCATGATCTTACAAAAAACTGATGGAAGTAAAGTAAGAACCTCTGTGACTGCTACATTTCTCTCCATTTCCTTGCTACAGTTTTTGACTTGCAGACTTTAATGCAGTGGCAGTGTTTTTGGAGGAAGGGCTAGACCACAGAAAACGCAGCCACCACGAGTAAGGTGACCTGCAGTGCATTTGTGGCAGACACAGGCATGTGATTTGGTGTCTTTCAGGTGGACTAGGACGCAAATAAACATTTGTTGAGTGAAGTGCATTAGGTGTAAATTTTCTTTAGGGACATTTTTAAGACAGGCAAAGGATTTTAGTTTTATCCCACTGAGGTCATTGGAGCCGTGCCCCTAACGCGTGACAGCGAGGTTTCTCTCTGTCCAGGATTTACGAGACCGCCTGTGGGACATATGCGACACCCGGAAGGAGGAGGCTGAGCAGGAGCGTCTGGACATCATTAACAAGAGCTGGTTGCAGGACTCCGTGGGAATAATGATGAACCACTTCTTCTCGCTCATGCAGGTAAGAGCGCCGGTCACCGTGACCCAGACTCTTCCCACCACAGCCACATTGCTCCCGTAACCAGGCCTTGGGGAACGGGAAGGGTCTGTCCAGGGCTCATTTTACCCGCAGCACTCTGCCCGCCCTGAGCTCCAAGCAGAGGAAGGTAAAAGCTGAAATAAATCTTTTTGGTCCCAGCCAAACCAGCTCCAGAACTGACGGGGTCTTGAGCAACCACTCACCAGCTCAGCTTCCAGATGACCTAGAGCTGTGGCAGGGACAGCAGCGATGGGGACCCTGACAGTTGTTGCCTCGTTAGCCTCTCACAGTGGACGCCTGAAGTGGCCCTGGCCCCAGGTGTGGGCTAGATCAGACTCTGCAGGCATCGGATTCCAGAAACAAGGTTGTGTCTGGATTGAAAAGCAGGCCATTCATCGGAACCTGATGGACTTAGATTTGCAGCCTGTTAAACAGACAGTCGCACTGGACATGTAGACAGACTGGTTTTATTCCCAGACGACTGTCAACAACAGGGGGAGAGCACAGACCAGGTGTGGCTACCCAGCTCTGCCCAGAACAAGGGTGGAGGGGAAGGGCAAGCAATCGTCTACCTGTGCTTTCTAACTGGGCCTGCCTGAAGAGAGGGTAGACTTTCTCCTGTTCTCGTGACGGGAGGAAATCATACCACTTGAAGCAAGTCACCCTCCCAAAGGAACTGAGACTAGGGGCTCTCTGCCTTGATGCTTCCCAGTCCTAGAGGTGGCTGCACCTCCTCCCAACCAGCCCCCCAACCCATGACCCCCTGACAGCCGTCACTCTGTTCCATGCATCCATGCCTCTGTTTCCATCTTGGTCTTCATTTCCAGAAAACTTATTTCAACCTGAATGTTTTAGAATAGTGCTCACAGAGCTTATAGAGAAAATATGTACAGATAAGTTTGGTTTTTTCTTGGGAATTAACATTCTATTTGCTATGAAAGGCAGAACTGAACCGTTTTCAAGATACGAAGAGACTCCTTCAAGATTATTACCGGGCAATGGAATGCAAAATCCCAATGGAAGACAAGAAATTCACTCACCTCCCGCTGCTCCAACAGGACAACAGAGACGCTTCGGAAAGCCACCTTAGGTAAGGCAGGCCACCGGGCCGCACCGCACCCGCTCCGAGCATAGAGCCCCGTGCTTTGAAGTTGAATACCACTAACACAAAAACACACCCCTGTATCTGCAAACCCAAAACAGCTCTAAAAACTGAACACTTTCTCTAACTTCCACTTTAGACTATCGACGTGTGTCTTTATCCCACTTATCGGGAATATTTACTCATTTTTGCCGCAGAGGTATAGTGTGTTTTGTTACGGAACACTTCCACAGGCCCTGCTAGGGGTGTTAGGGAGAATGTAGTATGTATGGATTCTGAATTCTGAAAACACTTTTGACCTCAAAGATTTCCAGTGACGGACAGTGAACCGCTGTCCCTTTATGAAAGGTCCCAAGCTCCTCTGTCTGTGTGTGTGTGTGTGTCATGTGATATAAATGAAGATTGAAGGGGCTATGAGTTCTCTTTTACAGGTAAGAAAACTGAGAAACAGTGAAGCCTTAGTCATATGTGAATATGACTTCATGAGCCTCAAAGACGTTAATAATCTAACATGAGATTTGTGCCCGCCAGAAAGTTAACTTGGTGGTAAAGGTAGAACAAAAACTATATTTTCAACTAAACACACCTGTGCAATATACAAGTTTTATAAATAATTTTTATAGACCCAGCGGGTAGGGATGGGAGAGGGGCTGTAAACAGGCAGAAAACTGTCCTTAAGAAAGAGGGGGTGAGAGCGATGGTAAGTCATGTGATGTGGCTCCCAACCATAAAACACTGAAAGAGCAAAAAATCAGAATTAAAATAAAGTAGTAAGAGAGAAAACGCAAAAAAATTAAAATTATCTGAATTAATGAAAATAAATTAATCAAATAGAATTAAGAATTAAAGTAGCTTTTCTTATGATCAGTCATCAGATCATGAGAAAGCAAGAAACTGCGGGTATGAAGTGGGGGAAGAAGTTAGATTTTTTAGCTGATACACAGGCACTGAACATTCAATCTAATCTCCAAGGAGGTGAGCTATGTATTGTAGATTGAAAGTAGTGCACGTACTCTATTGTACAAGCTTGCTCAGTCAATACAGGTGGCAGGAGCCGCTCAAACTGAATGTGGGGCAGTGGGTGAGTTTTGAGTCAGACGGATCTGGCTTCACCCCGGGGTCTGCTATTTCCCAGCCGTACGTCCGCGATGTCAGATAACGGGACTGCTTGGGAAGGTCTCTGCAGCTCTCCTAAGCCTGGGTGTCCTTGACCGCAAAGCCGGGTTGTCGTGAAGATCGTGGAAATCGAAATCCTCAGGGCACCGAGAACCACGTGCGGAATCAGAAGACCTGAGACCTACTCCCAGTAATTCTCATTAAGTGGTGACTGTAATTGTCATGGCATACTGTGACAGTTACACTGTTCTCACTGACGTGCACTGTTTTCATTGTGAGCATCGCGTGTTCTTGCTTTGTTTGTTTCGCCCTCCCCTTTTCCAGAAAGGACTCGAATGAACCTGAACACAGTGGGGTTACCCGGTGCCCTGCAGCCCCTTTCTTCTCCCTCTAGACCTCTTCCATCTAGTCCCAGCACACCCCCGTCAGGCCCGTCTGTAAGCAAGAAGACAGAAGATACAGACGCAGGAGACACGATTAAGTCGGCAAGCTGCTGACGGAGAACTTTGAAATTAAAAGCAATAAAAAATTCCAAAGGCAATATGAACCGTTGGAGCCATCAAGAGACGCCAAGTTTGAGTGTCTACAGAAGCAGTGCATTCCGTCCTTAGCTCAAAAATAGCAACAGAGGCATAATGGGAAAGCTGTTAATGTTGGTTAGGAGAATGACATGGGGCAAAAGCACAGCCAGTTCTTATTTTCTGCAAAACAACACAGCACCAATCTTAACCTCAAATCACTGCTGGGAGTCTACTCTTAATCAGTGCATCAGCCAAGCCACCAGTCAACCACAGTCTCTTTAACAAATGCAGGGAAACCAGCACAGTGTTAAGCATTTTTACATAGTTTGTTAAAGGGGTAACTCTATCCCTTCAACAAACATATAATAACTAATAATTAGCTAATACCTAATAATTAGTAATTACTAGTTACTCTGAGAACCAAAGAGCCAAGTTCAAGAAACCCTGTCTGATGCTTCAAAACAAGGCCAGCTAATTGTTTGCAGGGGTTCATGAGTAGCTTTTTGAACCACTGCTCGGTGCCCCCGCAACTTGACTCTGCCTTAGCAACTGTGCGTTCTCATTACTGCTCCTGACTCTCCTCCACAAGGTCCAGCAAAGGCATCTCTGGAGCCCCACCCCTTGCCCAAGCTCCAAGCTCTCACTTTCTGTCACCGAGGCAGGTGCCAGTCACAGCAAGCATTCTGGCCCGTGGATCTCTCCTGCCCCTGTCAGCCTTTGAGATCCTGGGATCGTGAAGGAATAGAATATTCCTGGGGCAGCCCTGAACTTTCTACGTGGAGCAGCGATAAGACTGACAGAAGGGGGAGGGAGAATGTGGCTCTGTGTTCCCACATCACTTTACAGAACCGAGAGCGGGGCTCGGCCACCCATAGACAAGAGGGGGGGCTCCCGGAGCTCTTCTCCACTCACGGCCAAAACGTTATCATCTCCCTGGGAAACCCCCTTGCACACTCTGCTTTTTAACTGTCCACTTCAGGAGGCCAAATGCTGGTCATCTTAAAGAAGTGATGCCCAGTTCCATGAGGTTTGCTTTCTCCTGGATGATTTATTTACTCCTCGTCGGCAGCTTATGTCCTGGATAAATTTCAAAATTGCTTTTCTTCATAATTGCCATCATTGAATCCCCTCCTCATAATCACTAAGAATTAAACCTGAAAATTAAGTTTTGTCATTGTTTCTAGTTTCCTCTTGCTTTTAAGATATTCTAGACCACAAAAAAAAAAAACCCATGAATATAGTCTTTTATAGTCTTTTCTTTGTTTAAAGAGTTTTACCGGGAGAAGTTTGAAAATTGAGATTTAAAGCAAGACAACAAAATTTGCATGGTCATGGAAAGTAGAATCCTGTTAAATAAAATCTTTATGTTTCTTTTTTGTTTTCCAAAGAATTCCTCTAGCTTCTCGAATATCCGTTTCTCCGGATTCAGCCATATCCAAATCCAAACCAAAAACCATCCTGAAAGGCAAGATTGACCACTCGCTGGAAAAAGTAGAGTTAAACCTCGAGGTGGACGAGAAGCTGGTGATGGACACCTGGCAGCAGGCCTCCTTGGCGGTGTCTCACATGGTGAGCTGTGCTTTCTCCTGTCTGTCCTCACAGTAATGCCCACACATTACATACCACTGTCGGTGACATGCTACGGGTGAAAAATTTACATTATGTTCACGGGCATTGTATACATTTATATTTCAACTTCTCCCCAAAAGAAATACAAAGTGAAACAATTAAAAACAGCAATTACATGAGATTAAGAAAGGAGTGAACCAACACTTAGGTTATTTTCTATGCTGGGCCAGACAGACTTCCCAGTGCAGGGCCCCCAAGGGCCAATCAAGAGACCTCATTGAGGTGGGTTGAGTGTAAGGCAGTAGGGAGGGCAGGGACTGTGGCCAAATGGAAGTCACACCATTGTCTGCAGATGCATGGGATTCTCAGCCCTAACCAACTTTGCCATTTAAGGATGATGCTCAGTATGACTAGATTTTTAATTCTCTAAGAAAAGCCAGAAGTGCATATTTTTATGTGAAATATGAAAATTCATATTTTAATATGTTAAAAATAAAATCAAAATTTTAAAAATTTACAGAACCAAGCAAAATATAAATCTGCCCTTTTGGACCCTAGTGTATAACCTCCACTGGGCATTTTACCTACATCACCTGTGAGGTGTTATTACCCTCTTTACATTGGAAAATGAAGGTGCAAAACGGTTAAGAAACTTGCCCCAGGTCACACTCATCAGGTGAGTGTCAGAGATAAGGTTGGATTCTGGGTCTGTATGACTTCAGGTTTCACGTCCTTTCCACCTTCCCTGGGAGGTAAAAAGATGACAGTCCCTGCCTGAGCCTGAACCAAATGCAAGGACACAGGGAGGGCACACAGGCGACCACAGTCCAGGCAGCAGCCTCGCCCACTCACAGTCTAACTTGGAGGACCACTGTTAACATCGCCCTGCAGCCCTGAGTCCGCAAACGCGGTTCCCACCTTCATTCCTTCTGATCCTCCCTGAGCTATCGCAGTTGAACGGAAAGCAGTGCCAACTTCCCAACGGCTTTATGGAAAAGGTGGAAGAGGCTCTCGCATCACAGTCTCCCTTGGAGATCGGGCATTGTCCAGGTCCCTTCCTGGCCACTCTGCCTCCAGGGTTCTCTCTCTGGCGGTGTCCCGCAGCACCCTCAGTGCCTCCTTTCTGCCACACCCGCTTTTGTGCTACTGTCTTTCTCTTCACCCTCTCAAGAGCGATTGTCAGTTCTTCTCATTGTCTTATTTCTTTTAAAAATCATTTGAGTGTGCATTTTGTCTCACGTAAGAAAAGCGCACGAATTGTTCCTGGCTGGTGTAGCTCAGCGGATTGAGCGTGGGCTGGGAACCAAAGTGTCCCAGGTTCGATTCCCAGCCAGGATACATGCCTGGGTTGCAGGCCATGACCCCCAGCAACCGCACACTGATGTTTCCCTCTCTCTCTCTCTCTCTCTCTCTCTCTCTCTCTCTCTCTCTCCCTCCCCTCCTCCCTTCCCTCTCTAAAAATAAATAAATAAAATCTTAAAAAAAAAAGAAAAAGAAAAGTGCACAAAATGTAATTGAATGGCCTAAAGAACCCACCCAAGTGCATACTCATGGAACCACCCCATGGAGAAAAAGAAAAAGTCAGCACCTGCCCAGTCCTTCTTGTGGCCCTTCCCCACCCTAACGCCCTCATCCCTGCAAAAGAGAACCTCATTTCACCTGTTTAGTAATCATTTCCTTGATTTTTCTTAAGAGGTTTTTTTTTACCCATATTTATAACTCTAAACAGTATGGGTCAGTTTTGCTTGCTTTTGAGCTTTAAATAAACAGACTCATGCCTTCTGTCTCTTTGTGTCTTCTTTTGCTTCATAGTATTTGTGAAATTCATCCTGTCCTATTCAGTGTAGCTGTATTCTGTTCAATTTTGTTGCTGTGTAGTGTTTCACTATAAAAATACCTCACACTTCACTTAACCGGATACCCATCCGGGCTCCCAGTCTAGTGCCCTTCTGGGTACTGCTGTGATGGACACTCCCGTACCTGCCCATGGATGAGCACATGCACCTCTTACTATTGGGTACATACCTAGAAGAGTGTGCCACCTTCAGTGTCAGCAGACAGTACTATACAGAGTACTTCCACTTTCCTAGGCAACACTAAATCCTGGCCCCATTTGACTGCAGGGTCATCATTGTCAGCAGCTAGATGACCACCTATCATAAACAAGGCCTGCTCCATTGCTCTATTTGCCTATCCTTACACTCAGACCACACCTACTATACCATTTATTTGTTATCTGGATGCTCATAACCTTATGAGGTAACCTTCCCACCTTGCCATCTCTCAAGAGCATTCTGGCTCTTCTAGGCATTTTGGCTTTCCATATACATGTTCCCATCAGCTTGTCAAGACCCATGAAAACGTTGGTTGTAGATGTTTTTTCAGGTAGTGTTCATTAGACCATGGAAATTCCTTTTCACTTCTAGCTTACTGTGAGGGTTTTTTAATGAACTGTGTTATCAAATGCTTTTTCTGCATCTGTTGAGATTACCAGATGATTTTTTTCTCTATTTTGTATTATGTGAAATTTATCAGTCAATTTTTTAATGTGAAACTTAAGTCCAATGTTGTGATGAAGCTTCATCCTTCTTAGACATCACTGACTTTGTCTTCCAAGGAATTTGTTTGGGATTTTTGAATTTTCATTCATGTAACTTGTCAGCCATCAGCATCCAGGTAACACAAACCTCGTAAGTTGAATTGGGATATAGTTTTGGAAGATTTTGTGGAAGTTGGAATTATTTCTTCATGAAATGTTTGGTAGCATTCAACAAGAAGCCACTTAGGCTTTTAAGAAGTTTGCAGGAAGGGTTGTTGTTGCTCCCTGCACTCAGGGACTCATTTTCTTTAATGGATATAGAGAAATTTCTATTCCCTATTTCTTCTTGGGGGGGAAAAACATGGGTTGGGTTTGGTAAGTTTTATTTTGCTAGAAATTTTTCCACTTTTAAATTTTCAAATTCATTGGCATAAAGTTCTTTAAAATAGCCTCTTATGTTAGTGTTAATATAACAGTATATTACCTACTTGATGAGTACATTACCTTATTGATCAGCTTACATGGAACTTTATCAATTATATCAGTCTTTCCAAAGAATTAACTTCCAACTTCATTTATTCATTTTACTTTTTGTTTCTTAATTTAACTTTTTCCAGATTATATTGTTTGGGATTATTTTCCCTTTTCAGCTTTCTCGTAAACTGATTAGATATTGCTTCTTATATAGTCAGTGGGCATTAACTATTTCAAAACCTTGGCTAATGCCATTTTTCTCTCCTAAGTTCTGCTCCTTTTTCCTTCCATTTATGGAAACCTCATACTTTCTTTAAGTTTTCAGGACGAGTTCCTACCTGGACTCCTGGCCAGTCAGTTAGCTGCCTGTCTCCTGAAGCCCTAGCCTTCTGTCACCATATGCTCTTCAATCTCTTGTAACACTTACTGTCTTTCTCATTTCTTTAGCCCCTATTATCTAGATTATGGTTTGTGATTTATATTTTGTTGGTTATTTTCTTGAATACTAACTAGATTCTAAAACTTTTATATCCCTTACTCCTAGAATAATGCCCATATCTAACATAATACTAAGCCCTACAGCCAGCCTTGGGAGGTTGCTGCTGCTACAGAGGTGACGTTGATGTTCATGTTCATGAGGGCGGCAGTGACAGTGAGGGTCCCTGCAGAGGCCACAAAAGCTACCAAGCACCAGAGAGTGGAAAACCAGAGCTAGGAGTTCTAGAAAAAAATATGAATCATTATTTTTATTGCTAATTGAGCTACATAAACCTAATTTACAAGTCTTGTGAGTCCCATTAAAATTACCTGGGGGAAATGATGTTTTAAAATACGACACGTAGACATTTTCAATTTCTAAAGCACTGTTAGTAAGAGAGCATCCTACAACACAAGGAGCACTGACTACCCCTCTTGATTAAGCTGTGTGATTTTAGGAAAATCTGAAGCTTCTATTCCCTCAATATATAGCATTTTACTTACCTTTTCCTTCTTGGATGGTTGAAACATTCAATGAAATAATGTATATGAAAGTGTTTGAGAACTTATAAATATAATACATCATTATGTTAAGATATTTATTCAAAATTATACTATTTTCCTTGTGGAACTTTAAAAACCACATAGAAAGCATAGGAGAAAGGACTGTTTAGTAATTACTATTACCTATATTTGAATCCTACTTCTATGTTTCCAATAGGCATTTATGACTTTGATGTTCCATGACCATAAGGAGATTTTGAGTTGCAGATGAGACAGGTGTGATTCGGGAAGTTGTTTCAGGGAAAACAATAGCAGCTGAGATTAGAGCTGCCGAAATGAGAACACTTGAACTCAGGCTTTGTTCTACACCGACGTTTTACCTGAGCTAGCCATTTATCATACTGTGTGTTAATTTTTAGCAAAACTTGCTTCTAATTAGCAGGTATGCAATGATTTCAAAGAAATCATTATTATTTCTAGCATTTCTTCAGCCTCACAAGCTAGATTGCTAGAGGTGTTGTGAATTATGTGAATTCTTTTGAGAAAGACCCATAGGTCTTTGAAGGATGTAGACAGAACAATGAAGATGATGATGATGATTATAATCATCATCATCACCAACACAAGGTTGTTTACCAGGGAGGAAAATCCAATTTTAAAGGAAATTGCTAATTTACCTAGTGCTTTGCAAGAACAGATTAAAAAAATGAATTGCTTGCAATTTAGGGAGAAGTGTTAACAAGCCTGCTTTCAGCATTGCCAAGAATTTAGAGTAGAGTATATATCATTAAATCCATTTTTATCAAAAGAGCATCTGACTTTTAGAAACAACATAATACTGACTTGCTCTTCGAAACCTGTCTGTATCCTTGCAAGGTTGTGATGCCATTAAAGAAGCTGTGGGTGTATTCTGCAGAATAATATTATGTTAAAGGAAATTCCATCAATTAACAAGCATTTCCCAGGCGTCCCCTATGAACGTAACACGGTGCTATGTGGAGAATTCCAAGAAGCAGAACTGGCCCAACTCCCGGGAGCTGTGAAGCCCACACTTAACACTCCCAGAACAGTAGGGACTCCACTAAGTGTAGGGAGTGTTGAGTGTAGCAGGAATTTGGAGCGGGCAGCAATAGGCTGGTCTATCCGGCCCCCATGACTAAGCTTCTTTGTGGACAGAGATTGAGCCTTTATTCACCTTCCTATTCACCTTCACGCAACTTCCTCTTTCTCCTCCTGGCCCCTCCCCCAGTTCTCCCCAGAAATGATGCCAGGCTTGGACACAGGAAGCACTTTCATAAATAAATAAACCCCTGTGGACCAGCATTTCCTCACCAGTGGTCTTGCCAAGACTTAAAAGTTGAACTATGTGTGGCTCCCGCCTCCAGGGTGTGTGCGGGTTTTCCTTCTTCCTTTCCGGAGTCTCCCCTCAGCTCTCGCTGCTCAGGGCTGCACCCAGGAGCACCCTGCAGCTCTCCGGGGGCAGCTGGACTTATTTCAAAGGTCCAATCTTGCTAACGGTAGGCACAGCCCCAGCTGCACAAACCCCAGGAAAAGGTTTTGCTGCGGCCTGAAGGGTAGAGCCAGCCTCAGAGGGGAAGTGAGGGCAGCACCCCAGCTCTCTCCATTCATCAGCTATTATGGGATGGCCACATAACTCACCTCTCAAACCAGGACACATGTGGGGCTGAAAGGAGGGGGCTGCTGAGATGGAGGGAAGCTAAAAGGCCCCCGAGAGGAGGGAGCTAAGAAGCAACATTGAGGCTAGCCTGTAGGACAGGCCATCCTTATGAGCACCTATGATGAAGCCCAGGATTCACGTGTCCGCGAGCCCAGTTAGTAATATAGGGCATGCATTCCCCGAAACTGGTTAAGGAGCATGAAAAATGCTTAACCACTTTATGAATAAAACACAGGCATAATAAAATACATAGACAGATACAATCTCTTCCACAGGAATGAAACTTCATGGAGGGGGATGTGATTGGGAGAAGCTGGTTTCAAAATTCCAAAGAGGGTTAATAATAAAAAAAAAAAATTGAGAGACACTGATGTAGGGGAATGACCCTGACTGAAGGCCAAGTGATAACAGGAACTTGGAAGGACAAGGGAGGCTAAACCCATGGGGTCAGAGATTTAAAAGAAAGAAATGTTTGCCTCACCAGGGCCCTGTCACAGTCCGGAGGTAACAACGAGAAAGCGTAAGGATGCGCCCACTGCGGGCAGGGCTGGAGCAGCCCCGTGTGGCTGGCCCCGGGGGAAGCTGCATCCCAGGACAAGGCCGGGCTTCCGTTTCAGTAAAATATCGAAGTGCGCGCTCTTTAAGACCGAATAGGTGGCCTGGTTGTTTGCCCCGGTCTCAGTGGAATGGCCTGAGGACTAAATCCAAATGGTTACCATATTTCATAAACGTTGCCCTAACGGAAATGTTGCCCTTATACATCCAGGTGGCTGCTGACATTCACCAGAGGCTCCTGGAAGAAGAAAAGGAATTCCAGCCATCAGAAACCAGAGAAAAATCTCCTCAGATGAATGCTAATAAAAAGGCCGCAAAGGAGCCACCCACACAGAAAAAGCCAGACAAAAAAGAGAAAGGTATTCGTGGTTTTGGCATCCAGAACTGGGGATGCTCAAACCTCACCGTGATAGAAAACCAGCATTTAACAAAGCACACCAACCTCTAAGCCACTAAATGCTTTTAACTACGTTTAACTTGGAGACCCAGGCTCCAGTGAACTGCGGTGTTAGCTGGCAAATCATGTCACACACCTGTCCTACCTAACTTCTTTATCCAAACAGCCAAGTGTATCCAGGGTCAGATTAACCTCGAAGACAGTCTGTACATGTCAAAGAAGTCCAAGCTGACATTGCATGACCTGAAAGGTGTGTGCAAGGGGGCTGACACTTGCTGCAGTGACCGAGAGAAGTTTAAAAGCTCATTATAAGTATGTTAGTTTAAGATGCAATTCAGGTCTCAGGTTTTATTCAAGGAGGTCCTTGTCTCCAGGGCCTCCTGGAAAGTAAAGGGAAAGGAAAACTCGGGTTGTCCGAGAACTCCTGACCCTTCAGGATCAGCCCTGCCACCAACATTATCTTCCCCTCCGCATGCTTCTTCCACGTGTACATTTTCGCAGTGACTGGGGGCAAGAGAGGAAGAGACGGCAGTACGTGAGTGAACACGTCACTCCATGCAGCGAGTGCTTGTGATGTGTGTTAGGCACCTGCTCTGTGAAGCACGCTCCCATGGGTGCTGAGAACACAGTGGTGAATATTAGGAAGACAAACACCTGGCCCCTACCCAGACAGAGCCGGAGGCTAGCAGCGGAGACACACATGTGGCCCATCATTGTTCTTTGGGAGGGAAGGGACAAGTCCCTTTAGAGCACAGTCACCTTCCTCCAGCTGAGGTACCAGGGAAACCCTTCCCAAGGGGAGTCCATGTAAGCAGCCATGGGCAGGAGTTAAGACAAAGCCCTGAGAGGGGGGGCGGGGCTGGGGTGGCACTAGGAGCAAACAGAAGAGTGGCTCCGTGATAAGGGACACGCCCCTTCGGTTCCTTGAAGATGATGATGATAAATGATATAGGCAGCATTGGAAGGGAATGCTTTAATTTACTTTAATGAAATAACGAGTTGAGTCTAATCTCTTAATTTCACAGATGGTAAAATAGAAATCCAGGAGATTAAGCTCTCTTTCATCTGGGACGTACATATGCATCCTCCATTGCAACGAATACCTCTTATTATGGTTTCTTTGTTTACATTTATATCTTCCTCAAAAAATTTAAAACCCTAGAGGTAGGACCTTCAAGGACAACTTGTTGAACTAAGTGGAATTATATAAAATGGGCCCACAACCAAGAATCACACTGTCAAATTCTCAAATATCAACACATTCTTATTGCTTAGTTTTCCTGTGTAACCACTGAAGTACTTGCAGTTAAGTACTCGTTGCAAGATAATTAAGTAGATTACAGATTCTTGACCATCAGCTGCATTTCAGCCATATCTTCTTGAGGTTATCCTCTAGTCTCTTCTCGATGAGGACCTGGGAAACCCATGGCTGATGTAAGTAACCCTTGGGGAGTGGTCCTTCTGCAGGTGGCTGATGGCACCCACAGTGTGTTGGGGTTTGCTAACGTCTGTCCCCACACTCTGAATGGCCGCCTCTTTGGAGTCAGTGGCCACATCTGCACATGCTGCACAGCCCCATTTGCCCATGATGCTCCGCATCTGTGGCCGACGCAGATACCACACAGAGAGTTCTCAGGGCAAGGCCGTCAAGATTTCATCACGCACATCGTCAGGACCAGGGTTTTCCCCTTTCCAGATCACCCACCAGAGGTTCATGGCTCTACACATTTTACGTCGTACTCACTTTTTCCAAGTACTGCGCGTGTGCACGTGTCCGCTGTGCGTTTATTCGGTGGGTTTGCTTGGCCTTTCAGGTAAATCACCATCCGTGATAGAACACACTCCTGCGGTACAATCACTAGCAGAGATTGCCGAAATGGAAAGGAAAAACGAACTGAGACTCAAGATAAAGGAAGAACATCTTGCTGCCCTGCAGTTTGAAGGTAGTAACTGGAAAAAACTAAGATGATCCTTTCCGGTAGAAAATAGACCACCAAGCCAACAGCCCACCTGCACAGCTCAAACCGTGTCTATGAGAACACAAAGCGAACTGATTAAAAAGTACAGCATTCAGTTGGCTGTTTTCATATGACGATATGAAGACTGGGTTTGACTGTCCCATAATTATTTGCTTGTTTCTCAAAAAGGAAAAAAAAGAGAGACTTTGGGAAGGAGTTAGGAGAGCACTCACAGTAATTATAATCTCAAAGAATAGAAACACAAAGAATAGTGTAGAGTTGGTGTCATTTTACAGATTGAAACAAGGCTCGGAGCTACCTACGTAGGTGGCTTTATATTATAACAAGGACAGTGTAGGCATCTCATCAGGAAAATAAACCCTATCCAGAGGTGAGCAGGCCCTGCAAGTGAGTTCTTGGGAGCACAGCCCACAGGAGAGCCAGTGACGGATCCATAACGTCCAAGGGCCCCCTTCTCTCTGCATACCAAAGACTAAAAGACAGTCTCCTTCTGGCTCCTCAAGCTGTCTTTTAATGCATTTCAAAGTGGAATTTGAAAAGATCAGGAAACTGAGCAACAGTATCCTAATCGGAAAGCAACCGTGGTCAATACATTAGATGACAAAATCATAAAACTGCCTCTTTGGGTCAGCTGGGACACATTAACTACTCAACGACCATTAACTATGAAGGATGCTTTCCATCCCTTGCTTCTCTCCTCTTCTCCCTTCCCCTCACCCCACTACCACCTGCCTCCACAATCCTGAGAGTAAGTCAGTTGAACTCAGGAAGATCTGTGGGGTCAGGAGAGGCAGGACACGTCTTCTCCTCCACTGCCCATCCCCACCTCTGCTTTCGGTAAAGTCTACTTCATCTTTCAGTACATTCATACAGGATTCCTGCTGTGGTTAAATTCCTTCATTCACACAATAAATATTTACTGGGTTTTCACTATGCGCCAACCCTGTAGTATTTACTGGAAACACACTCATATATACACAGACACAAAACTAACAAAAATAAATCCCGGTCTAGAGGAAGTGAAATGTAAGCAATCCCTTACAGTATGTTGGGCTGTTGGAGGTTGGCTTACAGGATGAAGGGAGCGTGGGGGCAGGGCTGGGGGTGATCGGGAAAGACTTCCCCAGCAGGTGAATCCATGCTTGAGCTGAACTGGATGAGCCGAATGTGGAGAAGTTTGCCCAGAGCACACATCGGAGCAGCAGTGGGAGGGGCGAGCTGAGTGAACTGCAGTGAGGAGCTCAGGAGTCTGGGGCACATTCTGGGAACAACTGACCAGGGACATAGGGAAGCCACATCATGGAGGGTTGCAGAGACCCTGCCAAGAAAAAGTTACCTTTTCTCTTATGGCAACTAGGAGCTAGAGAAGAACTCTGAGCACAAGAGCAACTGTGATTACATATGCAGGTGACACATCTCTCCAGAGAGTGTGGAGATAGATTTGGATTTGGGGTGGGGAAAGGAACCTAGAGAAAGCAGGACTGAGGCCATCGGGGTAGTTTAAGCGCCCAGTGCCTAGGCACCCAGGGCCTAGACTAGACCAGTGGTAACGGAAACAGCCAAGAAGGAAGACTGGAAAGGTACTTCATAGGTAAAATCCACAGACCATATGGTGTGCCAGGGACAGCAGTAAGCCCTGGGACACATGGACTGGACTCTGGTTTTCCCAGTGCTGAGAAAGACTATGGCACTGTAATCCAGAAGTTCTGAAGTAGGGAGATCAAGAGGCTTTGTACACTCCTCCCTTTTGAAATTAGGAAATTACCTATTTGTGTTTTTTCATTCCAATTTATCAAAGAGCATATTCCCATAAAGTGCAATAAGTGTAAGGTTTAACTACAGTTTTGGTTTAAATTATCAAATGACTCTACCACACATTTCGTTTGCTTCTCAATGAGATGGATATTACTCATCCATCTTTACAGATTAAATGTGTGCCTAAAGCTTCACAGATGGGAGGATGATTGGTTCAAAATTAAATTCAGTTCATCAGAAAAATGCATGTGTGCATAATACATTTTTTAAAATCTTTATTTCTCTTTTTAAATAGAAATAGCCACACAGTTCCGACTTGAATTGATAAAGACAAAAGCATTGGCTGCCATTGAAGATTTAGTAACAAAGGTAGTTAATGTATACAAACTCATGGAAAAGTGGCTCGGTGAGAGGTACTTGCGTGAAATGGCCAGGTAAAGTACTGCCTGACTTGTTAAAAATGTACTTTGACTCTGGCTGGTGTGGCTTAGTGGGTTGGAGTAAATTCCTGTGAACTGAAAGATTGTGGATTTGATTTCTGGTACCTGGGTTGTGGGTTCAGTCCCCAGTTGGGGTGCATGCAAGAGGCAAGGATAGGTGTTTCTCTCCTTCTCTTTCTCCCACCTTTCCCCTCTGTCTAGAAAAAAAATCAATAAGCATATCATCCTGTGAGAATAAAAATAAAAATATACTTCGGTATTTCCTGAAAACCAAAGCTGGCAAAGATTTTTAAAGTGTGTACAAATGCAAATTACCTTTACAAATAGAAATGTTGACCTTTTAGGAAATCATGTGTACCTTTGTATTGGCCCTTTTCAATGGTAAATCATGTTTCAAAAGATTGTATTGCAATATCCAGTCTTGTATATTATTTAAGAGTTTGGTTTTCACACTACTCAATGAAGACCTTCATTTACAAGGTAAGATGATAGGTACTTTTAAATATTTTTCAGAAGTGAGATAATGCTCCATATCTGTCTAATGCCAGATGTATTACCAGTCAGGGCCAACTAATGGCAAAGTGAGAAGCCGTGACACCCACCAGTCACATGGACCCCTCTGAGGGGTGACAAGGCCCTGTGCCATTTTTCTGTTGGGTTCCAGAAGCTTTCCAACCCCCACTGCTCGCAAGGGGCAGTGGGGCTCATCCTCCTAGTTCTCCCCTCAAAGGAGTAAAGAAGCATCTCAGTAGAGTGGAAATAGCCTTCAAGTGAGACTCCGGAGGCCTGACTGTCCGGGAGACCGGGCTCCACATCGCGCACACGTTAGCGGTGAGCCCGATCCACTTCGTCTGGGACAGGAAACACTCCAACCAGGGCACTTCACGCGCTTCTACTAGATCTAGGTTCTGATAGACTCCAGTTCACAATGAACGTTTACTGAAAGTTTGGAAGTTGCGTGCTGGAGCTGAACTGAAGAGTGTCTTTTGAAAGAAAGCAAGTCATACAATTTTTTAAATTGTTAGTGCATGAATATTTTGGTATTCCCAACTTAGGTAACAGCACATTAAATATGCAATTTTTTCCATGTTCAATCTTTGTTGCAAGCTACAAACAAGATCCTTCCAGTAATACAGTGATATTGTGCATGTCTATAAAACTTCTCTGGCCTTTAAAATGGCCATTAATTAGAGCCAAAATTATAATCCCTAGTACAATTTAAATTCATGCCCTAGGTGATTTCACCTTAGTAGCCATAGGGTATGGAGCTCTGTGTGATTGGCCCCATTGCAGAGATAAGGACTCTCAGCGAAGTCAAGTAACGTGCCGAGGACCTGTGGCTAGAGAGTGTCCTGAGACAGAGCACGGTGTCCAGGGCTCGTCCACTGCGCACAGTGGTCCCTACCTACTGCTGCTGATACTAAGTTTACATGTGCTTGTAGAAGTTTCATTCATTTTATAATTTATCCTGATTCCAAATAAGTGCGTTATTCTAACAGTCATATGTTATAGGGTTTTTTCAGGAATATAATGATATTTTGGTTCATACTTACAATAAAATACAGAGTCTAGCACAAATAATGTCCTTTTTCATACAAAATCATAAGCATGTAATTCTGTAACATAACAATTTCATACTCGAGCACCCCATATGACACTTCAGGTAAAATGTTCAAAATTAAAACTATAAATTATTACACCCATATTATTACCCTACCAGCCACACTCAAGCAGGCATTACTTCTGCTGGACACGGCGTATCTAGACATAATCTTGCTTATGTAATAAAGTATGTTCTAATATAAATACAACCATATTTAATGAAGTATCTTCTTGTTTAGCTTTGTATAAAATGTGTGGCTATGAGCTCTATAACGAGCATGTGTTTTGATTCTAATCTCCATTTATTTATTAATACTCTGCCTTTTTATAAATGGATTTCAGGAGAAAGGAGAATTTTAAACATGCATGCTAAATCATCTAACTTAGATATATAATGTGTTAACTTTGTGTATCTATCTAATAAGCAAACAGTGTTAACGTAATAGTGTCTTCAGTGGGGATAACCCTCTTTCTTTTATCACTTTCAGTGTGGAAAAGTTAATGGAGGTAGCTCGCTATCACATTGAAACGTCTACAAAAATCCAGAATGAACTTTACTTGGACCAAGAAGACTTCTTCATCAATGGCGACATCAAAGTCTTTCCAGACCCCCCTCCTCCGATACGCCCTCCGCCTGTGGAAAAGGAAGAGAATGGCACCCTGACCATCGAGCAGCTCGACAATTTCCGAGACCAGTTCTTAGAAATAGCACCTAAAGGTAAGACCAACAATTGTTATGAAAAGAGCCCCCAGATGTCAAGACTAACCAGGAGGACAATCACCTGCCCACAAATACAATCAGCCCCCTGGGATGACATGACCCTAAAATGATCCCCTGCCTTCTTCTAGTTTATCTTACACTTGCTTCATAGAACCCAGATCTGAGTTAAACTAACAGGAGAAAAAAAACAGGGGCTAACCCCTTGGCCGCATGGTGATCCTCACTCCTGGTAATTCTCCTCCCCTGCCTCCCATACGCCTGGCTGGCAAGCCAGTGCGTTTGAGCAGTGCTCCATCTGGCAATGGAGAGACAGCCTTCGTGCCTACTTCCAGGTAAAGCTTTGTATTGGGGTTATGAGTTTGTGGAAGTGGATTTTGAAAATTGTCAACCACTGTTAATCTCTTCCAGAAGGGACCTTTGTAGTCATGATGATAGCCATAATACACTCCTGGAGCCAACCTCAGACCCAGAGTTTGTATTTCAGCTAAAAGTTGAAAATAAATAATAGCAGCTATAACTTGACATGTGTATGTCTTAGAAGATAACTCTAGAGGCCCTTGGGACTAAAAGATATCAATGAAAACATTCATCTTATTTTCAGAGTATAGTAGAACACAACAGCTTTCAAAGTATGGTAGAAAGAGGAAGGAAGGGAGGAGAAAGACAAGGAAGAAGGGAGGGAGGGAGTTATATTTTTTTAAAAAGTCGACATAAAAGGAAAACCAATTGCCCTGGGGACTTTAAGTGAAATTTGAAAAGGCAAACAAAAAAAGAAGAAAATCTAAACGTCTATTTAAGTTCATTGTAGAACAGAAGATGAACTTTATAAAAAGTGCTCAAGAGTGCAAAGCAAAGAGACAACGTGCAGTGAGGTTGGTCAGGGAAAGTTTTGTGAAACAGCACTTTGCGGGGAGGATCTGAAGGGAGCAAAGATTTGATGGCAAGGACACAGAGGATATTTAAAGTCGGGGCAGAGCCGCTAGGAAACGAATGGATATGAGGCATGAGTTCAGGTGTTCCGGGAAAGGTTGGGAGCCGGCTCTGCTTCTCCTTCCCCAGCCACACGAACTGCAGGTGAGCAGACAAGGAGGCCCCTCTGTTGGGGAACCAGCTCCACCCACCCCAGCTGAGGACATAATAACCCAGACTTAAGAATGTCAGTTGTCATTAATGCAGAATTTCCAGGGCTATGTCATACTGTGGGACTTGAGGAGCTTGGTGGTTCAAAATGAGTTACTGTCTACGGGCAAGCAGTTGAAACCCTTTTCTGTATCCTTAACTCAGGACACTTGAAAAAATATCTATTGCACGTGTTGCTTCTACGTACATGTGAAATACTTAGCTCAGCATTTGGGTAGCCTACCAATAGGAGTAATATTCACTGTTATTATTTATGCTAATGTTATAAAGGGAAGGCAAACCAATAGTCATTCCATTTTCTGCATCCCGGAGTGATAGAATTAGAGGGTCTCTTGTGACATCTTTGGAGTCAGGCTGCAAAGGTCGACATGGCCCTCCCCGAGCAAGTCCAGTAATTACCACTCACTCCTCTCCCCACCTCACCAGGCCCCCAAAAGCATCCTCGGACTTTCATCTTTCTTCCACATTTCTGTGGTTGTTGCTCACTGCCTTAAGTGATACACAGGTCTCTATCTGTTAAGTGAAGTCTTTTGTCATATTCTTTCCAAGAACTGGAAAACAAGCCTTTATGACACCTTTCATTGTGTCTACCCTGGAACTCGACAATATCAAAGGGTGATCTTAGCTGAAGTGGTAACAGTTCTGACACTATGGAGCCATTGGCAGAAAGTGGGACCTTTCTAAACATGTGACCTGACAGAACTTCCTGCTTGAACTTGAAAATTGCTATTATTTCTAAGTTAAAAAAAGATGAGAATTTCCTTATACTATTTCATACATGCTAATGCAACCTATGATATTTGAAATGAGAACTTCAAGGTCACTAAACTATATTAAAATAAGATGGACAGGTGGACTTTTTCCTAGGAAACAAGCACACATATTTGCGTGTGATGGTCTTTATGTTACTAAGTCTGCAGTAACACCTTTTAACCAATTTGTAAATAGCATTAATATTATTAAGTTACAATTTATAACTTTTAATTTTTTACATAAATAAAATTATAGATGATCTTTGATTAAAAAGAGTGTCAGGCTATTTTAAGTACTTGCAAATAGGTGCTGTCAGGACAGAAATGGCAAGAATTTAGGAGTTTTCTGCTGAGTATTAGCCAATCTACTTGAAAATGGAAAGCCTTCATTAGAACAACTCTTACTGAAGATAATGGAAAATTGAAAATGCACCATATACTATAATGCTTATATGCAACATTCTTTTCTGGTCAAATTCTGCTGCTTATGATGATTCTAAATCTCTTTTGGTAAAGCTATAATTAGACATAAAGTACCATTTCTTGATATGATTGTTACAAATATGCTGGGGGAAAATGACCATATGTGTGATAACCACACAAGGTCATGCAAAAGTACAACAAAACAGCTTGCTGTGCTAGCATTTTGTTTTTGCTGCCTAGTGAAAATTAATACTTTAGAATGTTAAGAGGAGCTTAAGTAAGAGGCAACCACTGACTCAGCAAAACATTCGCTCCATCAGCTATCTCAGGAGTCATTCCCACAAGCACCCTCCCAGCAGAGAAGGGACTTCGAGAGTATTTTTTAAATTATAACAGTAGCCAGTCCTGGTATGGCATCAGAAGCCATGCGTCAAGCCCCATGCTAGCGTTTCCATGGTAATTCACTTCTTACCCATGGCTGGAGGGGTAAGACGACTCATCCGTGGATAAGAAGAGTCAGGCAGCTCCCTCCAAATCTACTTCTTGTCAAATGACAGCAGTATGATCTTGGGCAAGTCATTTAACCTCTCTATCTCACTGTCCTCATCTGTAAAGTGGGGAAACTAATGAGGTTGTTGTATTAAAATAACAATATACAGAAAGTGCTTAGAAAGTGTCTGGTACATGGAATGTACAAATTAAGTGTAATATAAGCTGTTATTACTTAATCCCATGATAACAGCGATATATTATTAGAAAATATATAGCATTATAAAATATTAATGTTAGCTATTCTTATTATCGTCCAACATGTTAGCTCAGCATCCTGTAGGTACACATACCCTAATAACACTTGCATCACCACCCTAGAACACTTCCAGAAAAAAAAAATGTACCACTAGGTAGAACTAATCCATCCCATACTTCCCAAACAAAAACACTCATCGTGTAAGCTCTGGGTAGGTACATCTTGTCTACAAACAGTAAGTGCCAAGCACATGAGGAAGATGGCCCTTCTCCAAGGAAGCTATTTGGAGCCTGGAGAGATTAGAATGCTTTTGCAATGTTCCTCCATCCCCACTCAAACCCTAAGCACTCCTTTTTCTTATAAGCCCGTTCGTACTCCACGCAATGCCTGGGGAGATGCAGGTAGTTCACAGCTATTCGGGCTTCTGCAGAGAGGCCATCTGGAAAGAACCCAGTCCAGCTGATTCTGTGACCTCACTGCTTCAAGAGAGGCAGCATGTAGTTGTTCAAGGCCTGTAACACTGTTATGAAAACTGACAAAGGGCTCTTCTGCAGCCCTGTCTTGGAGGCCCTTAGAAGCAGTGAAGGGTCTCAGAGGCAGACGGCACAGATGCAGAACTCTAGGCTGTAGTGGCTAAGCTAGATCATTCAGCTACACGGTTTTTACAGAAATTCAAATGAGAAATTCAAATGTAGTTATCGCTGCCTGTGTGGGTCAGCATAAGGGTTAGGTTGTAGGATTTAGACAGAAGCTTCCAGGAAGAGGAAGGAGTCGGGGCAGGGCATTCCAAGCACAGGGGAAATGGGGTAGACATCGGTATTTTTGAGGTGGCATGACATATTTAGGGAACGGCAAACAGCAGCTGGGGCAAGAGGCAGGAGGTGAAGACCACAAAGAGGTTGTGGTGAAGTCACAAAGTCTCAAGTGGCTTGCACAGGACACGCAAGAGAGGGTTGTGAAAGATGTATAGAGCCAAGGGATGTGGAGGGTGGACTAGAGAGAGGAGACTATGAGAGAGCAGCAGATGCTACTCCAGCTACAACGCCTCAGCTACCTGCGAGGCAAGAGGAAGGGTGTCTGGCTTGTTGTCTGTAAGGAGTGACTAGAAAGTTCTGTGGCTTTGTGTAGGCTCAGTGTCTCTGAAAAAAATTATAAAAATATGAGAGTATATATTTGCCAGTAATTAAGCCCCATATTTTGATTTGAAAAGTGATTAAATTTGTCTGACATGTACACAAATCAAGAAATAAGGAAAGATTTATTAGAAAAGGTGTGATAAAAGGAGAACTGATGTTATTTATTAACAGAAATATCTCGTCAAGGTGGCGGAATCTAAGGATCACAGTAAGAAGGAGTGTGGGCCCCATGTGCCTTATAGTTCCCTCCGTGGGTGAACTCCTTCCGCTAGATCAGATTCATATCACGGAAATGCAATAGTAAATCTAGAAGCCTTTGGACCTGGTAAAAGTGTGGGCAGAGAGGTTCAGGTATGTCTTCAGGAAGAAACATAATCTCACGAAACCAGAGAATTTATGTTGAGCAAGTGAACGTATGAGCTCAAAATTCAAGATAACACCCTTTGAAAAATCTTTCCACACAACTAAAATCATCAAAGTGAACTAACTCATTAGTGAAAGTTCAAGTCCTTTGCTTTAGCAACAAGAGACTTCTTTTTTCATTCATTCTTTCACTCACGTCTGCACCAACATTCGCGTGTACACAGCCGGCAGCCCCTGGGGCTGACGGCCTATGTGGGGACCAGGAAGCCGATGTGCAGGTGAGAGACCAAAGGCAGAGGAGGTGTCAGCTCCAGGGAAGGAGACTCATTTTAAATGAAAACAGCAATCGTTAGAATCTGGGGCAAAAAGGGTCCTGTTATAACAATAACTGCAAAAAGACTGATTAAAAGGCAAAATAGAAGTTAGATACAAATAGGTCAGGAAGGGCAGAGGCAGACTGACTAATGTCAAAGGCTTTCACTTAAAAGACATTAGAAAACATGAGATTGAGAAAACCAATTAGGAACGGAGACTTATTCTTAAATACCTACCAAGTGTTTGGCGCCCCTCTAGACATTGTAGACACACAGGAAGCAAATGCTTCTGTCTCACTCGGAAGAATTTAAAATCTAGTCAAGGAGTCAAAGCTGAGGACCCTGAGCGGTGAGATGAAATGATGCCCTGCGTGTGCACATCCACAGGAGGTGCTGGTATGTAGCGTCACACACGCACACGTCCCAGCCTCCCATGGCACCATAAAGCGGGGCCACGGGACGATCGACAGTGTCACAGAACTTGTGGGAGGGAGGTTGGTATGTGCTCTAGGCTCTCTGCCTTCAGAGGGAGGGTGGTATTATAGGACTTGGTTTTGTGCAATTCTAATTTTTTCTCCTTCCGTCCAGGTAAGTATACAGTCCCCTCTCTGACAAATAATCACATGTCACAAGTTAGACCTTTGGGGGAAAGAAGATGAGGCACGAAGCGCAGCTGTTTTACAAACTGCCTGGAACGGGTCTCACAGCCTGACGCCCTTTCTGCAACAGGCTGGCTCTCCCGCTGCGGGAGGGAGCAGGGCCTGGCGTGGAGGGACGTCCAAGGCAACTCTTGCAGACAAACTGCTGTGCGTGCCCCGTTGCTCTTCTACCTCGCCACGGGAAGGAAAGAACAGCAAAAACGGTGTCCTGGAATGCATGGAGAAATGAGGTCTAGAGCAAAGAAGACCATAGCCCCCTTTACCCTTATGAGCAACCCAAAATAAGGAAGTCCGTAAACATGGGGGGCTGTGGAGTAGGAGGTCTGCTAGTGAACCCCAACTCCACCACTTACGAGCACGGTGACACTGGGCAAACTAATTAACCTCTGTTACCTAGTTCTTTTACCCATAAAGTGGTGATAATAGTTAATCAGCCCATTTTATTCACCATAAAGTAAGGATTCTGTATTGTAAGGATTACATTATATAAACCATTGAAAACACTAACCAGAATGCCTGGTAAGTAGTAAGCACTCGCTAGGAACTTTTCCAGAAATAATGAGCAACTGTGGGGAGCAGCCATTAAGCTAAACTGAGGGTAGACACTGATGAGTACTTAAAGTAACAATGTGGAGTTATTTTCAAGGCAGGGACTCTCCAGACCGCATGAGTCGGGTCACCGCAAAGCAGAAAAAAGCACGTTCCCTTGACCATTACCTTCCAAAGAGGAACAACCAGTTTCTGAAAATCTGGCTGAAAAAGTTCCCATGGCTCGTGTACGACGAGACGCGCAACCTCATGTTCTGCGGCCTGTGTCGCCAGCACGGAGTGACGTCCAGGGGGCGTCCCGCGAGCCTCTCTCGCGGCACCGACAGCTTCAGCGCCGAGTCCCTCCGCGCGCACCAGCTCAGCGAGGCGCACGCCCGGGCTTCGCTGATGGAAGCCGCGAGGGGTTCCCCGGCGAACGGGCCCTCCTCGGAGCTGACGGTGAGGGCCCTGGGCAAAGTCACCCTCGGGAGGGTCGAGCACTTGTTCAGATCGTGCCACGCTCTGGCCAAGACGGGACGTCCGCTCAGGGATTTTATCTGGATGTGCGAGCTGGATGACATGAAGGGTGTCGATATCGGCCCCGTATTCAGGACGCAAAAATCAGCAAGAACCTTTACGTATTTCATTGCCGAAGCAGAGCGGAGAAATCTGAGGGAGAAGCTGGAGAAAAGTCCGTTTTTCTCCGTCATCAGCGACGGGCTCTCCGCCGGGGCGATGGAGAAAGCCGAACTCGTCTACGTGCAGTTCGCACACGCGGGAAAAGTGCATTGCCAGCTCGTCGGGGTACAGACGGCGGACGGGAAGGATCCTCTGCCTGTCAAAATCGCCATTGAGAAAACTCTAGAGAGAAATCTTCGGCTCGGGCTGTCGGACCAAGGCTGGGCGGAGAAACTGGTTGGCTTTGGACGGGCCGGTGCCCCTGGCTCAGAGGCAGAGAGCAGCGGGCTGGCCCTGCTTGTGAGAGAAATCCAGCCCCGCGTGCTGACCACGTATTGCTTTGCACACCACCTGGAACTATCTTACAAGGCGGTGTTCCAGAGCGTTCCCCTGTACGCCGACGTCAGGGACGCCCTTGGCGGCGTCCAGCGCTGCTCCCGCAGCTCTTCGCCCCGGAAGCGCTCTCCGACCTCCGGGTGCCAAGGCCCGCGCCTGCGCCCTACGGCGCCCGCTGGAGCGGGAGGCGGGACCTGGCTGCAGAGACTGCGGGCGGCCCTCCAGAGCTTCTTCAGGGCATACCCTGCCGTTGTCCAGCAACTGCGTTCAGTGAGTAATTTTGGAATACAGCCCTGTTGTAGTTTTTCAGACTAGTGGAAAGTATTTTTGTTGAGCATTTCGAAATGATACCTTTGAGAAGATAGACCACTCTTTTACTCCCAACCTGCGTTGCAGACGGGCGAGGGCAGGAGTGACACCAGTCGTCGGAAAGCCGAAGGACTGCTCGAGATCCTTCTGCGAGCAGACGTCGTCAGATTTGTTCACTTCCTGGCGGACGTCATCCACGTGCTTAGCCTTCTGTCCCACGTCAGCCAAAACAGCAGTTCTTCCATGGCAGATGTATTTGCTACCTTAACGTCAACGCTGGAAATGCTCAGAATGTATCAGACAAGGTGAGCAGCCGGATGAGCCAAGGGAATTGGGAGACCATATTCCAGGTGCTTTTTCAGTGAAGGCTTTACTTGAGCGGATTTTGTTTCTCCCCAGACCAGGGCCCAAAGAACGCAGGCTGGATTCGGTCACGCAATTTCACGGTAACTGCCTCAAAGACAAGGGAAGCATTTCTGATGTGAGAAGCATGGTTTTAACACGTCTCATCGAGAGGCTGCAAGGCTGTTTCAGAGATGCCAGCCACGATGTGGTGAAGGCAACCGTGATCGGGAGCTTTAAGTCGTGGCCCACAAAGAAGAAAGAGGGTAACCTATATGCACTCACTCTGAACTGACAGTTCTTTGAGTGCTTTTTAAAATATATGTGACTATTCGTTTGTATGTTGATGGCAGATTTTGGAGGAAAGGAGGTGTCTATCCTGACTGCACATTATAAACCAGTCTTGGAAGCCGCCAATGTGCAAATCGATGAAGTGGTCACTGAGTGGAGCATGTTGAAATCAGAGATTTATGACAGGTGAGCATCAGTAAACTAGTTGATATCTATAAATATTGGGTAAAAGTTGGGCATCTCGATCTTTTACATTTTTCACTTTCCCTCCTAGATTTCAGAACATCCGCAGACTGACATGGGATTTTGTGAATTCAGTTTGTTTACACAAGTATCCAAATATTCTGATGCTAATGGACCTCGTGCTGACCCTCCCTGCAAGTTCAGTGGAGGTGGGGAGGGGCTTTAGACAGCTACAACTCACCAAGTCACAAATGCATGCCAAGGTCAAGGCTGAGTGAGAGCTTGTCAGATCTCCTGATCATTCAGCTGAATTCTCCAGACATTAACAACTTTGACCCCAGGAAAGCTATCCATTTATGGAGTACAAGAACACCATCTTCAAGCAGTGAGGCAAGATCTAATTCAGATTGTTCATCAAACTCAGAAAGCCATCATGAAAGTGATTAGTAATATGACAGATGTTGACTTCATCATTCAACATAGCAGAAACGAAAAAAAAATTTTTCAAAAGCCTGAAACTTAAAAGTAAAACAGTCGACAGTCTTCACATCAAATGCAAAAGGCATTTGGTATCTTCCAGGCATACAAAGCAAAAGTCCAAAAGTTGGTTTTCCAGTAACTTTCTAATTCTACTTCTATATTTACATGTTCTTTCAAAGTCTTTGGGTGAGAGGTGTATATTTCTAAGCAATGGTGTTATTTTGATGTCATCTTTCTGAGAGTTATATGTAAAAATCATATCACTATATACCTTGTTTATTTAAGTAACAGGTCAAATATTATAATAGTTTTTACATTTCACACTAATGTTCACAGGTAAACAACTCCTATGTAATTGAAAATATTGTCTTACAACACTTTGCTTGTACCATGGTTATTAGAGAAGAAAAAAATTTATACATCTACCAACATTTTTCAATACTTTCAGCCTCTTCATGGTTTCGAAAGAGCTTACTTATGGTTTCATATTGAGAAACATGAATGATTTATTTCTAACTTATCTCTGAAAATTATACTACCTCAGAAAATATTCTCATTTCTATAAAATTGAATACTCAGGTTTGATCAAAAAGGGTAAAGAATTTATTTCTGAACAAACATCTGTGTGGCCAGTCATATCAAAGAAACAGATATTCTGCCTTGCTACGAAGAAAGTTACCTTCCAAATCTCAAAATTGTATATTTGGTTTGGCTTAAACCACTGAAATTTTAAAAGGATTATTGCATGTTCCTAAAGGTTAGAGAAAATGATGAAGTTTATTTTGGACTTTTATAAATGCTAAAGATTTAGATGTAAAAAGAAAAATTGGAGATGCTACGTGTATGTTTTTCACTGTTTGTATTTCTAAACAAAGAAGAATAGCCGTATACTCTGGACCTGAAAGATACTCGATATGTGTAGGAGTCTCTTCTGGCTCAAGGTACCTCTGCTATGGGAATTAGACAAGTTTAAAGCAGATTCATTTATTTTGCTTTCCTATTTCTTTTTAAATGCATGTGCATGCAATTTGAAATGAGAAACAGGCTCAGCAGATAGCTCTGTTGGACAAGGTAAAATAGATTAGTATATAAGAGTAAAACATTTAAAAGGTTAGTAATCTTTTATATAATATTTTGGAATAGTGAGCCAATTGCATGATTAAATTAACTCTTCCAATCCAATAATAAACAATTCAAATTTCCCTACACTTATAAAAACCAATATATTCTGATCTACAGAGTAAAATGAGGATAAAGGTGTTACCTTGATCACTCTAGTGCTGTGCATGCTTCTGAAACACCTTTATCCTATATTTACCAAAATGTTTTATTCTTGTGCCCTACTGCATAATAGGAAAGCTTAGAATATTTTTTAAAGTTCAACTGATTCTGAGTAAAAGGTCAAAAAATACTCTAAACTAAAATATGAAGTCTCAGTAATTTGCTCAATCTATAATAACATATTACTCAGCCAAATAAGACATTTTGACTTAGCTAAGAAAAAATAATGAGACAGCATCAGGAAATTGATTTTTGTTTTCATATTTTCAGAATGTCTTCTGCTTTGCTAAGGATTACTGCTTTAAATAATGTTAATAACATGATTCTCTGTCATGTAATTAAAAAATAGTTTTCATTGGATTATAGGCATAATAGGAAATAAAGCGTTCACTGACATTCTTCTTGACTTGGTGACCCTGAACCTCGGAACAAACCATCTTCCTAGTAGTTGGATGCACCTCACTCGACCTGAAGTAGGTATCGATTTTGTTTGGGATTTAAAGCTTTGAGAATTTTTATTTGATCAAGTCAATAGTTTTAAAATAACCAGTACTTGCACAGTAGCTGACATTTTGTCGTTAACCAATAAAAACTGAATGATTGAATGAATGAACTTGCACTTTAGACGCATGCTCAGGATTGGAAGAATGAGGGAAGATGCCATCAGTCAGTGACCAGGAAGCTCAGCCCATGAGTTTGCATCTATTGCTGCCTGATGGAATGATCCTCAGTAGTAAAAGTAGATGATTCTGGCAGTTCTTGCTTTTCATCATGTTCTGTTTCTTTAGACTGGATCAGAAAACAAAGTGGTTAAAGAGTATTTCCCTACCAGCAGGGCGGTGGGGCCCTTCCATGACCACCACTGTCACTTTTATCCCTCCCCTGTTGACAATGTGCAAAGTGGACTGGAGACACCGGTGGTGTAAATTCCCTGGGTAACAGTGAGCAGAAGCACAAATGTCAAAGAGGTGGAAGGTGAAACATGTCCCAGGGACTGCCTGGTGTAGAGTGGTTGGAACGTAAGTCACAACCAGCTTAATCACCAGCCTGGGATCCTGCTTTCTTCATGTGAATAATCTCTTCCTGAGAAACATGAGCGAAGAGCTTCCCAATAGAGTCATACAATCATTCCAATGGCATTTCCTGTTTTCTCCCAGTTGCAGGAGCTAACGTCTTTACTGACAGTAAACTCAGATTTCGTGGACTGGCGGAAGTTCTTGTTAGTGGCTTCGCTGCCTTGGCCCATCGCCCTGGAGGAGGAGCTCCTGGAGACCCTGCAGAGGTTCAAGGATGTGGATGAGGAGCAGTCGGGCACCATCACCTTCCAGCAGTACATGCAGGTGGCTATCAACACCGAGTGGCACGAAGACCAGACTACTTTGGGCCTAAGAAGTAAAGAGAATCTAACTGGTGACCTTTACCAGAGCAATCCTGGTAGAGAACAGAATCTAGACCACAGAGGACTGGGGAAATGATGAGGCCTCTAGGAAATGAAGATAAGAAAAAACAACTCATTTTTGAGAAATTTGAGTAAGGAAGGAATGAGCATGAAATCTCCTAACTAGGAAGGGCTTGTATTGCTTATTTTGTGTCCATGAATTGAATTCATCCTCTTGCTCACCGTTTCACAGTGCTGGTAGACACAAAAGACAGACACAGGTATGGGGTGCCCATTCTGAAATAGGGCGTTACCCTCTAGCTGCCCGCATCTCAAATGTAGGCCAGCACTGAAAGCTCATGCCCCTCTGGCTTCTCTTTTTCCTTCCATAATTATTGGATGGAGTGCTCATCGCCCGGCCTGAGGTGCTCACACTCACACAGCTGAGCCAGAGGAAATAGCACTTACACGTTGAGAAGGTTCCTTCATGGATGATCAAAAAAGTGTTCAGCTGACTAGGCTCTGATTTATCTCCCAAGAGGGGCAGTTTATGACTTCTATCACTGTCCTGGACTTACAACTTGTAAAGATGATTTTGTTTAAAAACAAAACAGCAAAGCCAAACTTACTCTGTTTTCATCATTGGCTTAAGACTTTAAACAGTGGTCATTGGGCAATTACCAGCCTTCACTATTTACAGTATGTGCCAATTAACACAGGATATTGATTTAAACATCCTTTTTCACAAACATGAACCAAACAAAGGGTGTTAGTGTTTTTCACCAAAGTGCTGCACCAACACCAGAAAGTTCCCTTACTAAAGGTGTGACTTTCTTAGAGAAAGCTGGGCTGCTGCTTTTAATCGAAACTCAGAAATACTTCCTTGGGCACCCCCTATGTTTTGGGGGCAGTTGATTTCTGAGCTCTGCGCTCCCCTCTTTCTCACAGTTCCCCGCACTTCCCACTCCTCGGGAGCCCCAAGACCAGCAGGCCGTTTACAGAGGCACGCTTGACCATCCCACATCAGAACTTTCACAGATTTCCAACACTCACCAGCTCACAAAAAGAAAAAAAATATATTATTTTATGGAAAAAGTCAAAACAGCTTCTAGGGCAACATTTCGTAAGATTTATTGAAAATGCCACATTAGAACAATAAAATAACTACATTGCCGAGATGAAGCTTTGTGAGAGAAAAAGCCTCTCTACTCTGCTTTTTATTTTGTCTGTCTGTTTTCTTTCTTTTCTTTTACCTTTTTTTTTACTAATTGCAAGTTCACCACAACAGCCACATAAGAGTGGGCTGATTTCCCCAGCTTCTAAAATGGAATGAGATACAAGGTTTGTGAAGTCAGCTGGGCTGCATGCCTCATCTAAGCCACGCGAGCATAAAAGCCCACATGCCCCGTGCTCCCATCCCTCCTGCAGCTGCTGTAGGCTGCCTCTGTGGTGCGTGCGTGTTTAGTCACACTTGGGCAGGATTCTTTGATGTTCAACTCTCAACTCATCTTCTGTCGGTGAGAATGCAGCTTATTGTAGGCTTACTGAGTCAGACGTTCTAGGATTCAAACAGTGCAGTACTCATTTTCTAAGGGAAAGAAAAAAATCTTTGGCCATATTTCAGCAAGAGAATGCTAATGACATTTCCATATTTTCGGGACATACAGGCTAACTACCCAGTGAAGCAGGATGCGGTGGACTGAACCTTGCTTTATCCATTTGAACCCTGCTAACAGGTTCACGTTGACCATTTCATATCGTAAACATTTTCATGGATGACTTTTCAAAAATCATAAGTTGGTTTCCAATTGGGTTATTTTTTTTCTTTTTAATGTGGCCCTCTTATGTGTGAAACATTTTGAAACAGTTTTCTAGTTTATGAAATATTATATTTAGAAAACTAATAAAAATGAGCCATTGGTTTTAAGACTAGGGAAGATTTCTGTGCTTCGAAACCACTGGATGTGGAGTTGATAGTGGCTGAACTATGGAGGAGAAGGGAGGGATCCTATCTCTGCTCTTTATTTCCTCTCTGGCTTCTTTTATCATTTCCTCTCTGTTACTAGTTTTCAGCAATTTGATTATTGTGTTCCTCAGTCTAGTTTTTTCTGCTTGGGGTTCACTGAGCTTCTTGCAACTATGAGTTTTTAGTTTTTATTTAATTTGGAAATTTTTCAGAATTTTTTTGCCAAATACTTTTTCTGCACCTTCGGCCTTCTCCAAATCCAGTCATATATTTATTGCCCTACAGGTCACTGATGCTTAGCTCATTTTTTTCCGGGCTTTTTTCTCTTTATTTTGTATTCATTTCTATTTCTGTGTCTTCAAGTTCACAGATTATTTCCTCTGCAGAGTCAAATCTGCTATTAACACCACCCAGTGTATTTTTCACTTCAAGTATGTATTTTTTATCCCTAGAACTTCAAGTTGGCTTTATCTAACATCTTGAATTTCTTTCTTATTGTGTGCATGTTTTCCTTCATGTCCTTGAACAAAGGAAATATATTCAGAATAGCTAAGTGAACATTATCTTTATTCATTCTATCATCTGCGTTCATTTCTATTGATTGGTGTTTCTCTCTGCTATAGGTCTTTTTTTTTTTTTTACCTTTTTGCATGCCTAGTAACTTTATATTGGATACCAGATATTGTGAATTTTATATTATTGGGTGCCCAGTTCTGTATACTTTAAATATTGTCAGATCTGTAGTGATGTTACTTGGAATCAATTTTATTATTTCATGCTTACATTAAGAGTTGTAAGGATGTGTCAAAAACCATTTGCCTATATGTGTGAAGGTTAATTTCTGGGCTTTCTGTTCTGTTCCACTGATCTTCATGTCTATTTGTATGCCAGTACCACACTGTTTTAATAACGGTAGCTTTGTAGTAAGTTTTGAAATCAAAAAGTGTGAATCCCTCAGTTTTGTTCATCTTTTTCAGTATTGTTTTGGCTAACTGGTATCTCTTAAAATTCCATATGATTATTAGAATGCATTTTTTTAGGTCTGCAAAAAATGTCTTTGAGATTTTGATAGGGATTTTATTGAATCTGATCACTTTAGGTAGTATCTGCATCTTAACTATGCTGTTTTCCATTCCAGAAACACAGAATGTCTTTCCAGTTATTTCAGTCTATTTTACTTTCTCTAAGCAATGTTTTCTAGCTTTCACTGTACAAGTCCTTCACCTCCTTGGTTAAGTTAACACCTAAGAATTTTATTCCTTTTGATGTTATTGCAAATGTAAATGTTTTCTTAATTTTCTTTTTAGATTATTTATTGTTAGTCTACAGAAATGGAACTAATTTTTATGTGTTGATTTTGTACCTTGTCACTTTGCTGAACTCATTTATAAGTTATAATAGTTCAAAAAAGAAAACATGATTTGTAGGAGTGGGTCCAGAGCTGCCTTTAGTGTGGGCCAATCTGGCCCAACCACCATGGCCACACCTACCCAGTGCCTTACATATCAGGAGGCCCTCTCCCTCTGCCTGTGGGCAACATGATCTCTTCCCAGCCCTGTGTGAGTCTCAGGACTTGTTGTGGTTCTTTCCCCAGCTTCTGGTATTTTACACACACACACACACACACACACACACACAGATTGGCTCTTCATCGAGATGTGAGGAGATCCCTCTGCAGATCTCAAGGCCTCTCTCTCTCTCTCTCTCTCTCTCTCTCTCTCTCTCACACACACACACACACACACACACATTATGCCCTGAAACTTCTAGCCATCTTGGCCTCCTTCAACTCCAGAATCTGTCTCATCAACTCAGCCAGACCACCAGGCTCTGTCTGGACACCCCTCCCGGCACTGCAGCCCGGAAACTCCCTCTAGGCTGGAAAAATAGTGGGTATTCTCTTCTGCTTTCCTTCTGTCAGCAACTACTGCACTGTGTTGTCTGTTGTCTAATGTATGAAAACACATGTTTCATGTATGTTGTCCATTTTTCTTGTTTTTTTTTGAGGCAGGAAGGTAACTCTGAAGTCTGTTACTCCATCACATTCTAAAGCAAGATCCTACCTGTGCTCCTCATCTCTCTATTCTCCCAGAAAGTGGTACCTACCCTCCAGATTAGTCACTGGGCCAAGGTCGCCTCCTGGTCAGTGCAAAAGCACTTACATCCAAAGCCAGGCCCATGCTGGACCGTAGCTGCTCCTGAATCTTCTTCCTCCTAGGCTTTCACACAGCCACCATCTCCCAGCCCAGCATTTCTTTGTCCCAAATGAAAATAAAAGTCAGTCCTCACCTCTGGGGACTACTCAATGTCACTGCAGCCTCCTTTCAAAGTACAGGTGATTCTTAGAAGGAAGGAAGGCACAGACCAGAGACCAGAGTCAGGTTCAGTAAGCCAGTGGCTCTTGGCAGTAGCAGTGCTGAGAGCAGGTTGTCACCCTGGGAGATGGCAAGGGAGTGAGACTGGCAATAAAATGCTTAGGTAAATGAAGTGCTTACCATGTATAAAAATTAGGCTTAATAAGACACAGTCTTTGAGCCCAAGGAATTTAATAACTGATTTTCAACAGCAGACATGAATTACAACACCGAAAGGAATGAACTAAGTGTAAGATTTGAACAAGTCAAATTAGGTTCATAGCAGAGATCAAGGAGGGCCTCCTGGCATAGGTGTGATCTGAGCCAGGACTGTGTAGTTTACATGGGTAGGCAGGAGGTCACCTCACATAGGAGGGTGATGTGAATGAAAGAGAGTAGGAAACAGTCTGAGCAGAGACTGACACGACAAGATTAAGGTTTTGAGAAGATTGATAGGATGCATGGTACAAACTAACACAAATAAAAGGGAGACTAGAAACAAGAACAGCTCTGAGGTTACTGGGGAGGCCTGGATGGAGTAATGAGGCTCTATACCAGTGTGGGAACAGACGGGAGGGAGAGAGGATGAGGCACTGCCCAAGGGGAACCAAGGGATTTCGCAATTGGTGTTAGATACGGGCTGAGAAAAAGCGATGTCAGTAAAAGGTAGGCCTTTGAGCTCATGAGTCGGTCAGTCAGTCACTCAACAAAGATTTTCCAACACCAGCGATGTGTTCCAGCACTACCTTGGGCCTTGAGAACAGACAACAACACAGGCGGGCGTGTGACTGGTGAGCTGCTGTCACAGGTGCAGGGCCTTCCCCCACACAAAATACTGCTATGCAAGCAAAATCTAGGGCAGTGACCTACAAGCTTCATCCCATGTTTCAAGTTCAAATGCCGCTAGCATCCCTAGTATGTGGGTTTTACCTTGTACATTGTACATGTGTACTTCTGCATTGATATATTGGGTTGGCCAAAAACTCCATTTAGTTTTTTCCATAAAAGAAAGACACATTTTTCATTTTCACCAGTAACTTTATTGAGTTGGATATGTTGAGTATGTCGGCTCTCTCCCACTATTGGCTTCCAGTGGGCAGAAACCAGGGGTGCTGCTAAACATCTTCCAATGCACAATACAGCCCCACAGCAAAAATTCTTCGGCCAAAATGGCAGTAGTGCCAAGAAACCTCCCACACCACATTTGACATGTTTGATCAGTCACAGCACCTTCCCCATACACTGCACAAATCTTTTTGGCATTTTTACCTTCCTTGAAATAATAAAGCATAATAACCCCAAAATGTTGCATATTTTTCCCATCTCCAATATTAAAATAGCTGCACAAAATTCACCAGTTTTGATAAGTTTTTTTAAATGCACACTGATATGACAGCTGTCATAATACAATCGAACAAAACTGTTTCAAATCAAGTCAAAGACAACTAAGCACTCCTGCAGTCATTGTATGGAAAAAACTAAATGAACTTTTTGGCCAACCCAACACATTAGCAAATTTTTAAAAATAAAAATTACAAAAAACTCAGCTCAAAATACATGTGAATGTTAGTTCTAGTATTTTCTCCTCCATCCCATGGGTTCTCCAATCTGCTGCAGACACCTACCTGCACAAGACGGGTTCAGTCTCTGTGACTTCTAAAGGAACAATTACATCTCAGCGTAACATACGAATAATTTTCTTTCTTTGTGTATAGGCCGGTCTCTGGTTCACGGGGGATGAAGATATAAAAATTCCGGAGGACCCTTTCGAACCCCTGCCATTCAATAGGCAGGGGCATCTTATAGAGGTAATTACCGAGGTCACTGCGACACTGACCAATTTCTTTGTCGTTTCTTCCACTTGTGTGACTTGTTTTAGACACGCTGCCCCCCTCCAGCTCCTCTGCTGTGTCCCCAGAGTACAGGCTCGAACACTCCCTCAGCGGCAGCACAGAGGAGCCCTGGGGAAGGAGCAGGGCCGAACTCTCAGGATCCTACTGTTACAGAACAACAAGGGGGGGCCAAAGGCGATATACTACTACCCGAAAGGAAGCCCCCAGGTCCGTTATGTCTGCCACCTTATAGGAAAGACATCTCTCAATGCCAGAGATTCGTGAAAAGGAAAGGAAATGTTTATTTAATGCTATACAGACTTAAAGTAGTGACCTAATGTCTTCATCAAAATCCCAAAGTCTTTTAAAACACCCACAAACACACACAGTCCTTCCTTCTCCCCTTTGCCCAGTCTGGGGTACCGTATCTCAGGAAAAGAAATAGAAGTCCGCCGCTCAGGCAGCCCCCAGTTCTTCCCAGTAATCCATCTCAGCTGGTAGGCCTCCCTCGGTTCCCGGCACCATCAGCTGTGTCGCCAGGATCTGTGCTAAAGCCGGGTGGTGGTTCCCCCTTCTAAAGCTGCGGGGGTCCTCACTCTGGCAAAGCCGAGAGAGGTTCTCTTTCCACTGCCCCAGCCGCATGGTCCTCTCTGCACAATGGCCTCAGGAGTCCCCACTCTGGCAAAGCTGCATGGTTCTTTCTCCCAGAGCCACGGGAATCCCCACTCAGCCAAAACCCCGTGGTTCTCCCTCCTCAATGGCTGCAAGGAGGAGGGTCGCCACTCTGCCAGAGCCTAGTGGTGGTTCTCTGCTAAAGCCGCATAGTGATTCTCTCTTGCAGGGCTTCGGGAGTCCGCACTCTGCTAAAGACCAAGTGGCTCTCCCCACTGCCCCAGCCGCCTGGTCCTCCCCCCAGTGGCTGCTGCATCTGGGTTTAAATCCCCATGCCAATCTTCCTCTGCAGCCCCATTTCTGACTCCTCCCACAGATGGCTACACCTGCCAGCACTCTCACATCCTTCCAGCTTTACTGGGCTGCCATCGTGAGTCTGGGCAGGTGTGGCCCCATGTCATGGAGCCAGTCTTCTCCAAGCTCCCACGCAGGCTCTGTAACTCCGGGAACCTGCCTCCCAGTTACATCTTGGGGTGGAAGTGACTTCCATTCCCCTGGCTCAGAGCAGGGCCACAGCTATTTAACATATCTATGCAACCAGTTAAACGTTATAGATGTGTTAAATGACCATGCCAGAGGTTAGCTGCAAAGCTGTTGCTATGCAAAACAGCTCTCAATGGCCCTGCTCCATGTGTCCCTTCCCCCAACCCACACGTGTGGGGGGTGGGGGAAGGACATCCTAATATTTCCTGGACACCTTGAGTTCTGGACCCCATTCCAAATCCCTATTTGGGGTCCCCCTCTTGGCTGCACGCTGTTACGCTACCGTCCCCTCTCTAACCGACCTCGGACAAGCTCCACCGCCTCTGGGGCTTCTCGCTTCTCCTGCGTCAAATGAGCCAAGATGCTACCACATCTGTCTCCAAGTGTCCGTCTGATTCTGAAAGCCTGGGATAAAAACTGTCGTTTCACCAATGTACATTTTGGTTCATTTCTTTCTGGCTTTGACTAACATGCACAACATACCAAGGCTTTGCCTATAGTATTGCCCATGGCCTATCAGATTTTGTTATTATCAAGAATGTTATTATCATCCATAGGAATTATTGACGATGATATTATAATGGTAGTGGTAGTATGTTGACAATAGTAATAATGTGAATATTATTATTACCTTTTATTCCTGAAGCCACAGTAGAAAGCAATACCTTAAAATCTAAACATTACTCTGACTTGAGTATAAATGTTTAAAATATAAAAATACGCATAACACAGCCAAACTCAGTAAGGTATGAGCAGAGCTGAATGGTGGATAAGGCTATCACAGCATACTATGCATATCGATTATTCCATTTCCGGCCAACCATTAGTCCAAAATTGCAGTACAAAATTGAGCACGACTCCAGTTATAACCTCAAAGTGAGCAATTTCCTTCAATGGGATGCACATTCTTTCAGCACCTCTGCTACATGCTAGCAGAGAGCAGGTAGGAGAAAGGGTCCAAGAATGACCCCGAGGGTCCAAGACATGAGGCTACAGGGGCAGCTTTTTGTTTGGGCTGTCGCTGACTTTTTACGATGTGAACCAGGTGTGGGAGGCTGAGACCCATTCTCCCGTCAAGCTTTGGGAGGCTGGCCGACTCTAAATGGTTTTGTGAACAAGTCTGCAACAACATAATCGGGTTCTTTGTTCGCTGGGAAGAAGCCAGCAGACTGAGTAGCACCTTCCTTTCCAGACAGACGGTTTTAGAATGCCAGTCGAGGGCAGAGCCTTTTAGCTGCTTTCCCAGCCGCCAAAGCCAGAAGGCAGCTGGTGCGAGTCAGCCCCAGGGATGCAAGGCAGCAAAGCAGGGAGGGACCTTTGGGTTCCAAGGAAGGGAGAGGCCCCCACCTGTTGCTGCCCAAACTGCTGAGGAGTGACAGGGAGGAAAGGGACAAAGCTAGGAGCAGAGGTAGGACTGTGAAGCCTGATAAGGAAGCGCTCTTACAGGTCAAAGGATGGCTGATGTGTGCATGGGTGCACCTGGTGTGTGTCGTGGTGTGTGTGCATATGTATGATGTCCAGAGGACCTAACACGAGGGAGGAATGGTGTTTCCCATCCCTCCCTGCCTCAGGCTCTGGGTGCACAGCCTTTTGTAAATCTCGGTGCTCTTAAACCGGGGTTAAAACCACAGGCTCCACTGCTGACAGCTTCTGAGGTCTTGATGGAGTCACCCAAGCTCTCTGCCCCATTTTGTCCCCTCTCTGAGGGGGCTGTTACGGAGAGTGTGTGATTGGTCCTGTAAGCTAAACAGACACTAACCGTGCTACCTGCGCACGGTGGAAGAGTGGTTAATGGTTAACATACCGAAGGAAGAGGTGCAAGGAGAAAACGTGGGGCAAGTTTACTCCGTTGGCTGCAACGCGAATAGAAAAGCCAAATCAGGAAGAAACAAAGCCCGTGAGGAGGGAATTCTGAGCGTCAGGACCCTTGGGCTCTGTTCTCGGCTCTGTCACAACGCACTGCAGGGCCCAGAGCAGGTCCGTCCGCCCCCCAGGGCCCCTGCATCCTCTCAGAGAGAAGGGCTGGGCTTCCGTCTAAGGTTCCTCCGGCTCCCCTGCCTCGTCATCTGCGCTCTACATGACCCAGGGCCTGTCTCAAGCCACACCCAGCAGGGACCCCTGGGGACAGGCCACGGCCACTGTCCAGGGGCTTGGGCAACTCAGAGTGCAGGCCCTGGGTGCAAGGCCCAGCAACACCCACAACAGGAGCCCTGAGACACGTCTACGCTGCAGTCACACCGCTGTCCCCCGACAGTGACAACGCACAGCGACTGACGACTGACGGGGTCGGCAGCTCTGTGCCGGCTCCCCAGCTCCCCACCCACTCGACACCCGGAGCAACAACGACTCCTCTGAGTAAACTGTCCCAGTGTTCTAAAGATTCTTAGGGATTTCCTGAGAGAAGTCCATTGACTTTTGCTATATTCAAACTCACAGCTGTTGTCTTTATCTCTTCTCCACCGCTCTGTCCCTGTGCAATTCTCCCATTGCTCTATGTGTATTCGTTGAAGCCGAGCCCATGGTGTGAAGCACTGGCCATTTGCTGACAAATCCCAAATGCCTGTTTCCACCCAAAACTCTTACAAGTGTTAGTCTCCTAGATGCACCTGCCCACGTGGCACCCCCACTTGAATGTCCTAGCAGGCGTCTCCCACTCATGTCCCCAACCAAGAACCCGATCTCCCATCCATGCTGCCCCACTGTTCCCATCTCCACCCAAAGCTCTGTCCATACAGCCAGTGGCAACTCCACCCCTTCAGTCGCTTAGGCCAACCAAAACCCCAGGAGTCACACTCAATCCCTCAGGAAATCCTGGTGGACAGAATACAGGGTCCGGCACAAACAGCGCCCCTTTTTTATTACAAAATCCTAAGCACTTAATTCTGCAACATAGCAATATCACACTCAAGCACACCATATGACATTTTAGGTGAAATTTCCAAATTAAAACTACAGATTATTACACCCATATTATGACCCTACCAACCACATTCAAGCACTCCTGCCGAACCCTGCACATCCAGGATCAGACCACCCTCCCAAGCCCCATTGCCGTCACTGGAACAAGCCACAGTCGACTTCAGCTGGGTGGCTGCAAGAGCTTCATGACGTCTCCCTGTTTCTCCCTTTCCCGGGCTTGGATCACAGGCAGATCACGCAGCCTCTTCACACCACCCCGCAGCTCTGCCTGTTGCTCCGAGGAAAAGCTGGAGTCCTTAGGAGGCCAGCCTGGCTTTGCGTCTTCTGGCTCTTTGTCCCCCTCTCCCCCCCATCTCCTGCTGTTCTGTCCCTGCCTACTCTGTCTCAGCTGCACGGGCCCACTCTTTGCTGAGCAATGGGCAAGGCATGCACCCACCTAAGGCCGTCGGCCTCAGCAGTGCCCCCTGCCTGGCACACGCTTGCGTGGGCTGTCCTAAATCCCTGTCCCTTCCAAATCTTTGTCCAAATTTCAACTTCTTTCAATAGACCGTATTCCGCTTCTTTGTTGACAGACATAATGATGTGTTATACCTGCATAGAATTTATCAGACCAATCCAGGAGAAATACAACTAAAGTTCAGTGATTCGTGTAAAAGAAATGGGAGATAAGTACCCAAGGACAATGTCATCTACCTGTTAGTGTTAGTCCCCCTCTGCTCCTAGTCCTGCTGGAAACCCCATGCAGTAACTCAGAGGCGGTAGGAAGACGAAGGAACTCACGGTCCTGGGTGAACCCAGCCTTCGTGTCGGAAGGAGCACGGAGCGTCTCAGCCTGGCCCTGTGCCCGACTGACAGCAGACACTCAGCAACCGTGTGATGATAGGGCGGCTGAAGGAATGAACTTATGGGTCCCACCCACCCTGATTCTTTTTTGCTTTGTTAGCAGAACAGATTCTGTGCATTTCATTTTTTCTGTGAAAGTTATTTTTTTTTTGAATTTTTATCAGATCTGTCAAATATCAGAAGTTTCTTCTTCCGGCTTCACCTGTGTCTAATTAAATTTGCTCGTCGTCGTCGTCAGGATCGCCGGCGGCAGAGCACAGCGTGGTAGCTCTGGGTCAGGGCACACGCTTCTCAAAGCGCAGGCCAGGGCCAGGCGCCGTGGAATCACCTAGGCGCCTGCTAAATGCACGGAACCCTAGGCTGTCCCCAGAACCACTGCTTGATTGGAGTCCGCATGTTTAGAAGGTTCTCCAGGTGACTGTATGCACAGGTTTGAGAAGAGCCGGTCACCTCCCCGGACGGCACCTTGTCGGCTTTCGGTGTGGCCTGTGCGCCCCGGGCTTCGGCCTCGGCTTTGCAGGGCCCCTGGGGATGTTAAGTTCCCAGGTCCTAGCTCCCCGTGCTGACAAGTGCACAGGACACTGTTCACGGAGCTGACCGTCCCCTCTGTCCTTAGAATGAGGGAGACACTTGCCAAACAAAGTGGTGCTCAGTGGTCAGCACGCTCTCTCCCTGGAGGTGAGCCCACACGTTACTGTCCGGAGTTTACGTACGAAGTTCAGAGCAAGGTGGGCCAGCTCAGAGACGTTTATGGCGAGAGTCCTGGTGTCTCTGGGCATTGCTCTCTTCCCGTCTCCCCACTCCCACAGAGAGGGACGTACCAGAAAGTTCATGTTCAGGAGTCAGGGCCCAGTTTGTCAAGGCGGCACTGAGGACAGATAGATAGAGGGGTCCTTGCTCTTGGGGCCCCCTTTCCCTGCTTTGCAGGGAGCCCCACCCTCTTCAGTGACACAGTCTTTCCCAAGTACGTTAATACCATTGATGCGCACATGGTTTTCTTTACCATCAGAATTCCACGAGCTAGTTTCTATGGTTTTTTACTTAGCATATTCTTCATTCAGTACCATTTGTTATGTGGGTTTCCCTGATTCGGTCCTCAGAAAGTGACCTTATTCTAAAGCTACTGGAGGAAGGCCTTCATTGCCTGTCTGCCTTTTGACTGCTGTGGGCATGCATTACACGCTTGCTGAAACTGCTTTTGGGTGACAGTTTTTCTTTAGGCTGTTTGCTGACTTTGAGACGGATCCACCCCTGCTCGACTACACGTGGATGCTGCTTTATTTTGCTTGCCACCCGGATCCCGTGGAAGGGGTCTACAGGGCCCTCAGCGTGGCCACCGGGACTCGTATCTTCCAGCCAATCGAAACTGCGACTGTCATTGCAGAAGAGGTAACTTGAGTTCCCGAAAGGGACTCTCACTGGGTTCTGGAGGGGGTGGCCAGAGATCCTAAACTTCCAACAACAAAGACTGTGTTCTTTTCATTTTCCTGTTTTCCTGGGTACCTAGCACAATGCTGTATATATACCGGGTCTCCAAGAAAGCCTTATCCAATTGGACTAAGAACTGGTGCCCACTGTCCAAAAAATGCTTCTATAGTAAAGTCGAAGTTTGCGCGAAGCTCCCTGCTGGCATCAAAGTGTCCCTGTAAAGGACGGCCTTCGCTGGCAGGCAGTGCTCATCCTGATCAATGAGGAAGAACTGGGTAACAGCGCAATCAATTTGTCACACTTTAGGGGAATTCTGTATCAAACTAATTCAGGGCTTAGACGCACCCCGCATGTATGTCCCACGGATCGCGTCTCAGGCCAAAGCCCAGCCACCTGCAATCCACAGGCACTTGGTGTCACCTGTATCCAAGGACAGAGAAGCTTGATATCCAATAAAATCTCCGTTCTCCTTAGACTTCTAAGGGGTTGGCATTCCCTGGCCTTTCCAGGTGGGAATGCCCCAGAATAGGGTAATTAATGTACCTATTAGGTGTCCACTGGCATGAGTTTTTACTCTTTAGTCTTCCCAGGCCTGATCTTTTGGGGATAGAGCTGTGACCCTCAGGGTGAAATGCTTTCTCCTGTTCTTCCTTGGTAGACTCAGAGGGGTGAGGTGACCCCCAGACCAAATCCCTCGGACGTCTTAGCTACACTTCTCTTCCTTTCATGCATGTTGTCGGAGTAGGGTTCATGCATGTTGTCGGAGTAGGGTTCATGCATGTTGTCAGAGTAGGGTTCATGCGTGTTGTCGGAGTAGGGTATGCTGGGTCCCTCAAGGGGCAGGGGTGGAAGGGGACATCCCTGTGACAGCTTTCACATGTGGGAAAAAATACACTGTCTTGGACACAACCCTAAATTGTGTCTGTCCCTGAGCAGATGGACAGGCCGTCCTTTCCCTCCCACCAGGGCCAGCACAAGGCCAGAGAGACGCCGAGTGTGCTGACAACTCCAGGTGTCTCTGTGGAGAGCCATATAAACACAGACCTGGATAAGGGGAAAGAGTCTTGTAGGTCTCTGAAGGAAGAACACTTCAAGTGAAGACCGCCATTAGTGCAAAAGCCCTGAAGTGGTGTCATGCCTGGTGTATTCTGAGAAACAGAGAGAGTCAGCCGCTGTGGCTGGACAGGAGTGAGCTGGAGGAGTGGCTGGAAGGGAAGAGGGATGGGGAGAGAGCTCAGAGGCCTGGACTCTGCCAAGAGTCGGGATGAGAAGTCACTGGGGCCTGGCCGCCTCACAGACAACCTGTGGGCTCTCTCTGGCTGCTGTTTTGAGACCGGACTGCAAGGGGGCAAAAGAGACAAGAAGGAGAGCTAGCTATTCTGGAAGGAGTTTACTTATCTATCAAATTCTTCTGCTAAGTTATTTCTACCTTGAGTTGGGGGCACCACGTTACCCCAAAGTAGCTGCCACGTAACAACTGGTGTTTGTAAACATGGCGGGAATGAAGGGAGGGAAAGAGAGGAAAGGGAGCAGACTCCCATTTCAAAGGGAAAGCGGAGGAGAGCAGACATTCCAGGCAGAGGCTAAAACAGGATCCAGGAGTCTGCAATGAGCCAGACAGAGCAGGAGAAAGAAAGCCTGTCCTAGAACTGTTGCCACAGCAACAGACAGCTGCCGTGGTGGGCAGCAGCTAGTACAGAGCACTGAACCCCTCCTGTCCCTGAATCGCTCATCCAGAGCCAGCCACTGCCCCCACCCAGGAAGCAGCTCCCCGGGAGTGCTTCTCTCAGAGCTCTTTGAGAGCCCAAGGACACTGCCGCACCAGAACGGCCCACAGCCACTGAACAATGGTGAACCCGTGAGAGGTAGGGGATGGAGTGCACGTGTCCTGCACCACACGTACAAGCCTGCTCATGGCTTGGAGTGAATGGTAGGAGCTTCTGACGTACAGGATCTACCACCTCCCTCACCCTTGCTCCCGCCCCGTCCTGCCGTCCTGTCTCCAATTATGGTGGCTCTGTTTCTGTGCCCTCTCCAAGTGTGTTCTAGTTTCCCGGGCAACCCCGTCCCAGGAAGCCACAGTGAGCCTGCTCAGAAGTAACACCTCCAGCACATCCGCACTCATTCCCAAGGCACTGAACCAGGTCTCCGCTTTCGCTCTCCACATAAACGACTAGAAATCTCCCCCGGTATTTCAGTTTTTCTCACTCTGTTTCTGAGACCCAGGCTTCTGTTCGACGTGGCACAGACTTCCTGTTTAATCCACTTCTCCTTGGGTAATTTCAAAGACATTCAAGGGCAAAGCATTAACAAGTATGCCCTAGTCCCAGTGAAACTTGAAATGAGTTGACATTTTCAGAGATGTTTTCCTGACCGATGTGGTGTGGGGTTATGGCGTTGGGCGTTAGTAAGTCGTGAGCTTGAATCGTGCACATTTTCAAAGTCCTGTTGAAGCACCTCATCAGAGTGTTTGAGACTCTGGGTTCAAAACACAATAATTTTACATCGATCGATCGATCGATAGATAGATATCCTTAATTCTAAAATCTTCACCTGATGGGGCATTCTCTCTCTCCCTCCCTCTCTCTCTCTCTCCCCTCCACCCCAATTAGATTTAATTCCCATTTTACCAAAGGATATAGAAATCTAACCCACACAGAGCTAGAGAAAGTACAGGGCTACCAGAAGCTTAATTTTGTGCTGCATCATAATCTTTATACACATGGGACTTAAGGAGCTATTGGGAAAGAACATGTATGATCTATGCACTTAACGCTTCTCCTGAATTGAATATTTGAAGACATTGGCACCCTTCTGTTATTTTAAGTCTAAATTAGGACTGTCCCTTCCTGAGGCAAAGGAGAATCAGCACCAGGTGTCCTCCGACATCAGGCCCGTCAACATTCTGATAATGCCTATTTTTCTACAGCGAATCACCAAATAGCAATGACCGCATCATCAGAAGCACACACACATATAAGCAAACATGCATTTACTACAATAATGCAGTTAATGCAATTCCACTGTAGACCATTTGGGAAGTACAAAACAAAGTCGAAAGAAATCACATATGCCACCAACCACAGGTAGCCACTCTTAACTCTTTAATGTATCTGTTTTTTTTTTTCACTAAGAAGTGTAGACATACAAGAAAATGAAGGCCCTGGTGTACTCACTACTTTGTGTTCTGTGTTCTTTCTGTACTCATTCTGAATGTTTTCTCGTGTCACCAGGTATTCAATTTCTGGACCAAAATGTTCATGGCAGTATAGTCTTCCATCACAGAAATAGACTATAATTTGTCACGAATTCTACATTTTTTGAATTGTAGGTTTTCTATGTTTTCTGTAAACAACATTGCATGTGAATCCACATACAAAAGTTTTGTGCACATGAGTATTTCTTTAGAATAAATTCTAGACCTGTAATTACTGGGTTGAAAAGTAGTAGCATTTCTCAGGCTTTTGCTACGTAAGAATTTACCGCAGAAGCTCATGCCCTCTGTGCCATACTCACAATGCCAGTGCCTGAACCCATGGCTGTCGGCCAAGTTTCAAAGAGCAGCTGTAAGAATCCCAGCCTGACTTTCCGTATCCAGTAGGTTTTCTCTTTTGCCTGCTGAATGTTTACTCAGGTTGAATTGCCAGTATCTAAACAAAAGTTCATTTCACTTAGAATCTAGCAAACTTGAGAAGTGGACTTGCTGCGACCTCTCATCTGCGGTCAATTTCTCAATGAAATCCTGTTAGGAGTTTACAGCAACGAGAAGTCGGACACCAGCTACAAGAATTCATTCCAGTGTCCGTTTGTCCGGGAATGCGGCGCACCTGGCAGTGAGCCAGCGCATGTGTAGCGACGGATAAGTCACACCCCACACCGGGGCCTCCGTAAACCGCCAGCACAACCGGTCTAAGATTTTGATGTGATTTTCAGTTCAGCCAACGTAGTCCGTTCTCGGCTTTGTTCAGCCAGCTTGGGGCAGGCACTCTCATTCCACGGCACAAAAAGGGTGCAACAAAATCAGTGGCGTGGAAATGTCTCCATTCCTGGCAAGACCTCGGTCTAACTTCACGTTCTCTGCATTTGTTTGCGCAGAACTACTCCTTTACCGACATGTATCCGATGCAGGAGTATCCAGAAACCGAGGGAATCGGTGAGAAAAGGGAACTAAGATGGGAGAGGGAGGCGAAGGAAGAAGAGATGCCTGCTAATGCCAACACGGAGAAGATCTCTATGGAGACACTGCTCCAAGTGTTCCAAGGAGGAAGCGAGGGCCAGGGCGCCAACCAGCCGACCAGCGCCCTGATGAGACAGAACATCTACGCTGAGGTCAGTTGGACTGGGTCAGAGGGGCAGCCTGTGCCTAAGGGAAGTTGCCCCAAACTTGAGCACATTTTTAATGGAATTTCTTCCTGAAGTCAAAACCATTTTTTAACATTTGCAGGATTGTATAAGTTAATGCATTTCTTTTTTTTTTTTTGTCCTTTTTTAAAGAGCTTCATAAAAGTATTCCAGGACCTGGGTGCCAAGAACCTGGAACCAATGGAGGTTGCTCTTCTTTTGAAACATCCCTTCATTCAAGACCTGATTTCGAGTTATCCAGACTATAAGATTCCCGTGAGTGCCTCCCAAGGGCATCCTAATTGGACCGGGCTCAGGTTCAGAGCACCGTGGGCCATGTGAGATGCGGACTAGCAGAACGGGGAAGGAGCTGGGCTTGGCCGGAACAGGGTCTGGGGAAGCTAAGCTGGTAATAGCGTTGGGTCGGACAGGCCAGCCTACAACACCCAAGGGCAGCAAGATCAATGGAGATAGCTACCAGTAGTAGGGATACTCTCAGTACTGTAGATGGAACTAGAAATACTAGGGATGGAACTCCCAGTACTATGGATAGCACTGGAAATACTAGGAATAGCACTCTCAGGACTATGGGGCTACCATGGATCTACAACAGAAGGCTAGAGGTAGGTCATTAAAGCCGGCTGGACGGCAGTGTTAGTGTTCTGGGTCATTGCAGCCACCTAACGACCCTAGACTATGATTGAGAAGTTTGAAGAATAAAATCCCCCTTGCCGAAGAGAAGTGAGCAGACCATGGTCCCCAGCCAATGCTGCCACATCCGTGGTGCATACTGTCTGTGTAGTTCATATGGTGTCAGTGCCTAAGACAGCTTGGCCGCCAGTTCCATCAGGGAAACAGGGCTCAAGTCGGGGAAACTGAGGACAAAGCCCATAAAGGCTGGACCAACCTGTCAGAAGGGAGGGAGGGAGGGAGGGAGGGAGGGAGGGAGGGAGGGAGGGAGGGAGGACTAAAAGAAGAACTGCATCTCAGAACTCACTCAGTGACCTAGCAAGGTCAACTCCACATGCTGAGTGTACCTTCCTGGGACTGGTCCCGCGTCTCCAACAGCAAGGGCTGAGGAAGGCAGAGTGAGGCGGGTCGCTACAGCCATCTCACATGCCAGTTCAGCAGCACAGAGTCCCCTTAGTTGGCTCCTGCCAGCTTATTAGTCTTCCTTAAGACTCATAAAGTGTTCCATAAGTTGAGGATAAAAGCACTTTCACTTTGATAAACTACAGGTGGTATAAAAGGCATTTCTCTTGGCTTCTCAGTGATAACTCCCCATGCCCAGAAAGGAGACTATCTAGATTTAAACATGTTTGTATCTGGATGTGTTTGTTCTAAATGGGTGAGCCTTTTTCATACACATTTTCTTGCAGAGGTTGATAACCACTGACACTGATTTCTCGTACGCTAGCAGACCTAAGCACTTCTGGTAGTAAAGCAGGGTTACGGCATTGAAGGACACCGTCTCTGGGATCGGAAAGTCAGGGCACTGACTCGGGGTCTACCACCCCCGAGATGCCTGACTCGAGCTTGTCTTGATTCTGGCTCTCTCCTCTGTTTGATGGGGACGACAGCCGTTGCAACTGAAAGAGTTTTGGTGAGGATTAAATGAACTTGTGCATCTAAAGCGCTTGCCATGGTACCTGACACATGGTAAGCGCTACAAAAACGGTGGCTGTTACGAGTACTAGTCAATACCGAGCGCTTACTACCGAAGCCACTAATGTCAGGACTAACGGGAGATGATAATGAGGACCCGATTCCGTTGCTACTCTCAAGCAATCCACTTTCGTTTGCAAGGGAAGTTTGTCATTCAGGAATTACATGAGAATGGCATGAAGTAAACCACCCAAGTGTGTAATTATAGGAATTCAGAAAGCGGGGCTTTTTTGTATGCATGTGCTAGAAGCTGGCGCTTTAAAGATGGCCAGGGCTTGGAGAGTGGGGGGAGAGGAGGGGGAGTCTAGCTGGCTCTGGGTGTTGGGGTGGAGAGGAGGCAGTGTCCTCAGGGAGAGGAGAGGCCTGGCCACATGCTTGGAAGCAGGACTGTGTGGGAGGAGTGTGACGCCAGGCAGCGGAAGGGCAGTCTGGGAAAGGGGTACTGACCCCCTCGGAGCAGTGAGACCAGGCCAGACTGCAAAGGATCCAGGGGTCACCCAGGGGCATTAGGGCTCGCTTTGAAAGGCAGTGGACAATGATTAGACTTTTTGAGTAGGGCTGTGAAATGGTATTGATTTCTTCATCCCTAAGTATTTCTTTGTCTCTTAACCACATAACCTTGTGTCCCTCCATTGAACAGGACACTTTTAGACATTATTTGTGTCTCTTTATCTAAATAGGTCTGAAATATTTAGAAACATGGTTTGGTAGTTATTCTAAGCTGTTGTATTCACGCATTCCACATTTATTGTTTGCCCTGCAACTAGTGTGTTACATGTCCCCTTTCAACATCTTATACTTGATGCATTCATTAACAAAGAGTAGCTTTCTTCACCGCTTTGAATGAGGAGGGCACAACCCTAGAATTACTGGGGACAGCACACATCAGAACTAGACAAGGGGTGGTGAGAGGCAGGGAGTGAGTGTCACATGTAGGGTGGCAAGTGACCAGCTGTGGAGATCTGCCCCGCTGTCTTCCCCCTGGACACGCATCGCTCTGTGTAAGCCGGGTCCCCTAAGCCCACCCCTTTAGACTGCATTCCATCCTGTGTGTTTTCCTCCACGTCTCGGGGAAGAGCCCTTTTATTCTGACGCAGTAAAATAGTTTCCAAAATCCCTTGCAATTAGGGATAACAGGATTCATCTTATATTGCCAAGAAGCAGGAGCATAAAATAACATGACAGGTAGTTTCCTCCACCAGTGGGAGAAACCCTCCCTACGAAGCCAGGACGATTTGGGATCATCCTCACTCTGGCCGGCGTGACTGCGTAGGAGTAACTTGCAGAGAAGATTCTACCTGTCATTTTCCCCCGAGAAAAGAGCCCTGCCCACTGATGACTGCCTCTGACGGCCAGCCCTTGAAGAGGTGCCCTGACTCCGGCAAAGCCGGAGTCTGGAGTCCACAAGGCTCTTTGCAGTTTGGGCACGTCTCTCGTTTTGGAAGGAGTTTCACCAGCTTGCAGCACACCTCAGAGGAAGCCCTGCTGCTGTTTTGGAGAGCGTGGCTCCTCTTTGCACAGGACTGTCTCTAGGGTGGCAGGGTACCTGACATTTTAGGCTGCTACCCACCGTGTTCCAAGAGCACCTTGACGTATTGAGCTCCCCAGGCTGCCACTGCCCCTTCCCCAGTCTTCCCTGGCCGAGGGCGTCTGACTCCAGGGACCCTGTCCATAGGACCAGGATGGCCTGACACTCCAATTGCAGAAAGAGGGTTTGTCTGTCTGCCAGTCAGTCAGTCAGTCCTTTCTGTCTTGTTCCTCCATTGCTAGAGCGCTTCCACTGAGTCAGTGTCTTCAACTCTTCTCCCCTTGACCTTCGCATCTCCCTGTTGCTCCCCCTGGGATCTAAGGACAGGACAACGAACCACCATAATCGGGACTCACTGGTGATCGACGGGGAGCTGAGCCTGCAGCCTAAAAGGCGTAATTCTGATATTCTAAAGTGAAAGAAGTTTCCTTTCCAGTAACATGATCTATTCTCGTTTTCACTAAGCAAAAAAGGGAAGACAGACAGAAAGGGAGAAAGAGAGAAAAAGAGAAAAGCGTCTCTGAAGACTCAGGCTCTTGTCATCATTTTTGGTTCCAGATATCCATGGCCAAGTAAATAGATCACATTTTAAAGTGAACTTTAACCACAGTGATGTTATTTGAAGATCTCTCAAGATAAGCAGCGCAAAAGCTAGAGTGTGGTTTTTCTGGTTAAAAGTTGTTTGCTGTTATAAACAGTGGGAAGTGAAGGTTGTTGCCTAACAGCCCTGTTGGGCAACAGCTCTGTTTACCGGGTTCGTATTTGGAAGCAGGAACATTTTTTAAATACATCTTCGAGAAAGCTGAGTAGGCGTAATTATTTTCCTATGTCTCATTTGTGCCCCTGCTAGGGGGTGGCCTGGCTGCGTGGTCACAAGGGCAAGCTCAGGACCACACCGATCGTTGGATTCACACCCACACACTGCGTGATCCCAGGCCAGTGACCCCACCATGCCTTGGTTTCCCCATCTGTAACATGGGGTTACCTATCATACATACTCCATAGGGGCCTTATATGGATTAAGTGACTTAATCCATAGAAAAGAGCTTGGCAGACATCTGTCGCTCAGTAGGTGTGAGATATTATTATTATTACCTTATTGTTAGCGGTGTGCTGGCAACTGCAGTACACAGGAAACGTTTCTGAGCTGTGTAACATTGTTTGTGGAGGAACGAATACGCTGGGGTGCCATCTCTCGAACTCAGCATCCGCCCCGGGAAAGACAGAAAGCTGTCCCCAGTGCAGGGCCATGGTGACAGAAGGTCCAGACCGAAGCCCCAGGAAAACCTGTGTGGGAAACACCGGTGTGGGAAATTCAGATTTCATATTGGATTTTATAGTTCTTCAATGGAAGTCACTCATTGAACTTTGACTTGCATAAATCTTACACAACAAGTTACCTTACTTTCGAGTAGTGTTCCCAAACTGTTAAGAAAATGCTCTGGTGGAAGGAGACAAGGCTGGTGAGAACACTGCAGCTGGGTTGTTAGTGAGTCGAGTCAGCCCCTGGCCCGCGGCACGGACATTTACGAATGCACATGAACCCATGATTCTCTGCACCGGCCTAGCGAATGGAGTGTCTTAGCGTGAACGCATGCTGAGTGCACGGAGCCCTCTTTTAGCAAACCTCTAAACTGAGCACACTGCCGTAGAATTAAGGTTTCCATTCAATAAGAGAGAGTCTTTCAGTGTGCAAATCAGAACGTTACAGGAAATTTTCTGTAAAGATCAAGTGACACGAGGCCGAAAACACCTGTAAAATGCAAGTGCGATTTGAAGGGGCTTCCATCCTATTTTGTCTTCAAGGTGGTGTCTGACTTCAAGTGTGCTCCAACCTCCTCCTTCGTCTTGATAACAAAACAGTGGACATGGTGGCTGCTTTAGTGCTTCGTGTTTTCAAAGCGCCCAAGCCAAACACGTCCACTCCCTCAGCCGAGCGTGTCTCAGTTAACTGCTCCTGAGACTTACGGCCCGGGATTTCAGCTATAGCCGGGGCTGGTTTAAATATCTGGCATCGGTCCTTCTGCCCATGCTACAGAGCAGCAGATCGTCCCAGGGCCGCTCAACCCTTCGCCCCCAGGCCGACAGTCCACAGCTTTGGTTCCTGTAAGCGTCTGTTCGCAGAAGATGCGCTCTTCAGAGTTGCCGTGGGGAGGGACGGTCCCAGCGAGCGACCTTCCTCTTTCACTCACTTCACCCCATAGCGGCCTGTGGCGGTAGAAGATCTGTGTTTTCAAAGAAAAGTTCCCTTAAGACAATGATTCATTACGATTCCTGGCAGGGACTGGTGTCAGCAATGTGTGTGTCACCCAGCAGAAGTAACTCATGTCTTCATGAGTGCAATGGCCACAGTCAGACTGAAACCTCTGGAACTCAGCTCTGAAGAAAAGAAACTCGTACCCTTAAAACACTTCCCTAAGCTTGTGGGGGTGCGGGGTGGGGAAGAGACCTAGAAACCGTGTAAACATAATTCTACATTTTCCACATGTGTTGTATCCCTCCTCCATTGTGACAGCATTGTAAGTTTATTTTTAAAAATATCTGTGATGTAAAAGGTAAGCAAGCTGGGTATTTTAAGTGGATAAAAATATATTCTTCTATCCTGGATATTTTTTTTAAAAAACATGAAGAAATGAGGGCATCCCCAACCCCTCAATAATCTGCTGGCCTAAAATTCTACAAGTCCATAAACAGGATTAACTTAGCATTAGAATTTTCCTTTAGTAGAAGGTGAATCCTGGGTTTTACTTGTTAATGGGGAAATAACCTTGGACTTACCCACTATGTGCCAAACTCTATGTAACTGCTTCTGTCACTGTTATTTAATCTGAAGTGAAAATTCTGTTATTAGATGAGGAAAAGCAGGCTCCAAGCTCTTTAATAGCGTTCCTCATCTACAGCGAGTAAGCTGCAGGGCAGGATTCGAACTACACAGAGAGCAATTTTATCAAAGGGAAAAAATGAAAACCAGCTTACTGTTGAAATCACCGCCCTATATTACACGATCATTAATCCTAAATCCCTTACGAATGTTTGAACCTTCTCTTTGAATCTCTTCTCTTAGGACATTAGGATAATCCTGCAAAGGAGCGAGCATGTGCAAGGAAGCGATGAAGAGCGATCTCCTTCAAGATTCATGGAGGAAAGGAGATGAAGGCCACGGAGTCGGGTGTGATTTTTAGAATTCAGCAATGAACCTCGCACCGTCAAATCTCAGCCTGGCGCCTGTCATGTATGTTATTGTTGTAAGTGTAGAAATGACCCCCACCGGGTGATGAGGGGGCGAATGGATCTACGGTCCGCTTTTTTAACTCACAGAATAATGTTCTGCAATAAATCTGAAATTTCTGAGCAAAACTCCAAAGTGAGAAAGAATGCATTTTATAAAGTGATTCTGAAAACTAGAAGGCACCAGAAGGAGAGGTTCAGACAGGAACACACGAGCAGTCCTTATGAGAGAGACCTGGGAGAGGCGGGGGCAGTGAAAACCCCCGCAAGCCCCACACCAGGGCAGGCGCACGGTGGGCGTCCCGCAGTTCCCGGTCTGCGTGCGGGAGAATCCCAAGGTTCGCTCCGCTAGCCACGGAGAAGGCTCCGTTACCCACCGCCGGTACAGCCGTGCTCCCGAGCGCTACTCCTAACTCTTTCACAACAGAATATAATGTTTCCTGGATCGATAGGTGTAAAATTGTATCTTTTTGGTTGTATTAGTTAGCAGCTCAAATCCAGTGATACTTACCTGAAGAACGTGTCTGTGTGTGGAGGGGGTGATAATGTACTCTCAGCGGCTGGGCTAGGAAGCACCCTCTGGGTCCCCACGCGGGCCACTCCTTCCGAGCACGGCTCGCCCAGCCCTTCTGTTGTAGACTGACTGAGTGCTGGACCCCCTCCGCGTCTGGGGGCGCCGGCACTCCATCGTCCCCACCTCCAGTCCACCCCTGCGTGGGTCGTCCAGCTCCATGACGCCGGGATATTGGTGTAGCCGCTAACTGCGGTTCCCGTCTCCCCGCAAACTTCCCCTGACTGTGCACAGGAGTCCCGCACGGGCAGGTCCTCCTGGTCACCACAGACACAGGCCCGCTGCCGGCGGAAGGAGCCTTTTCTAGTGCAAGTCAGGCCGTGTCACCCCTCTGCTCCAGTCCCCGACGGGCACCCCATCCCGGGCGGAGTCCAGGTCCAAGTCCTCGCCTTGACCCCGCTCCCCCTCGCTCCCCTCTGGTCTCACCTCCTGCCGTGCTCCCTCTTGCCCACTCTCCTGAAGGGACAAACCCACCGCGTCGACCCCGGAACACTCCCGCCTCGGGGTCTTTGCACTTTCTTTTCTCTCTGCCTGGAGTGGCTTTCTCCCAAAATCTCTCCGCTGAGTCCCTTCAGGTCTCTGTTCAAATGACACTTTGTCAGTCAGGCGCTCCCCCAACACAGAACACAAAGCGGGAGTAACCCACCGCGCCCACAGCTCGACCCCGCTGCCGCGCTGTCCACCGTGCGCACCAGCTTCTGACAAACACGTATGTACTCTTTCGCGCGTCTGTGCACGAGGTGTCAAGGTCCATGCTATCAGGCATTTTGTGTTATTTTCTTCCCTGCTATGCCCCGTAACCTCAGGCTACAGTAATAACCAGCTTTCCATTGTGTTGACACATTCATGCAGAATGTGTGGCGATGTCCCCTTTAGATCGCTCAGCAAAACAGTGAGCAATGCAGAGACAATGTCCACTGTAGAGGTGGGCATGCTCTTTCTAGAGAGAGGCACAGCTCACGTGCTTCGTGTGGGCTCAGGTTCGCCCGAGGCCGTGCTCCCCAAACCCCTGTCTTGGGGAGGAACGTCAGCGCCCCGGGGGCAAGCGTGGGAACTGGGGGAGAGAGCCTGCCAGGGATTCCAGCACTCCAGCTTCGCCGACTCTCATGGAACCCTGATTCGTGCGGGAAAGGTCCGGCTGCTCCGGAGAAGGGAGCGGAGGAGCGCAGCCGCCCCCCGCGAACCCGCAGTCACACTGCAGCTCCTCACTTCCCTGAGAGACCTGCGTGAACACCGCAACAGCTGTTTCAGAAAGTAAAAAAAATCCTTTTCGGATGTTGTTTTCTCTTCTCTTTCTTCCCCTAAATAGGTCTCTCTACCTCCTTCACACCTGACTCTCAATGTTCATTTGTCAAAGGTCCATGTCTTCATCTTGACTGAAGACTGATGTTCTGGGTTAGTTCCTGGGGAAACCTGCGAGGGAGTCGGCACTTCCTGCCGGTCCCAGGCCCAGGGGGCGTCAGCACGGACTGCTGCTCGGAACCCCTGCCTCCAGGTCCCTTCCCGCCAGCGTGACGTGGGCCTCGTGGGAACGTCGTGCCGACTCTGGCCGCCTTCTCTCCGTCCCCATCCAACTCGCCCCCGAAACCGGCATCCTCTTCAGCATCTCCTCCTGTTTGTAGCACCTCAACACCTCTCTCTCTCCTTGTCCTTCTCTCTCTGTCTCCCCCTCTCTCCCCCTCTCCCTTCCTCCCTCTCCCCCACTCCCTCTCTCCCCCTCCCCCTCTCTCTCACACTAAATACTACCACGTCCTCCAGCTTGTGCTTTCATGAGCTGGGTCTGAATTCTCACCCTAGCTGCTCTCCTCTGGACATCCGTGTGGCATTCTACAGGACCATTTCCGATGTCTTCATATACCCTTAGGAACGAGGTGAGCAAATACAGACTGGATAAAAAGACGAGGGGATTTGTGTTAGCGTGGAGTATTGGTGGAATGACCAGCAAGCACAGAAGACTCATCATACGAATAACTCATTATCTCTCTTCCTCAGTGGACGGGGAACCACAGGAGATACCGACCCTGTCTGTCCATTCACCTCTGTGATAGAAAACGTCAGAGAATTTCGAAGAAAGATAGAGAATCCATGCAAATTATAATCACGGTTGACACAATGTTGGAAGAGATTTGAATTGAATTACGTTTAATAAGAGAAAGAAGACCGATAACAGGGCTAAGATATTAATAGTAAGTAAGAGCAGGTACAATAATAAAAGCAAATACCGCTGAGGGCTCACGAGGAGCCCGGCAGCGTGCTGAGTGCCATGGTAGTCACTGGGCCCTGTAGTTCTCATGACTCTGTGGAGCGCTTGCTCCTCACATTGCCATTCACGTGTAATGAAAATGACACGTAGAGAGGTGCTGTCACTTGCCCAAAGTCACACCGTTGGTAAAGAACACAGACTAGAAACCCAGCATAAACCTCATTCCTCTTACCTCATTTGCTCAGCTTTGGTACAAATAACCAGCTACCCAAGCACAGAACAGAGGAAGTATGGCTTAGCGGTATTTAAAAATAAAAACAAAAGGTTGTGGGCCAAGCAAATTGAACCTACTTTGCTGTGGTGTGGCCCCTAAAGAATCCAGCGTCCTCGTGGTCGTAAGGGAGATGCAGATTTCCCTCTGACCCGTGACGGTCAGGCCTGAGCTGCAGTTCTGCGAGCAGTTCCTGGCCACACACTCTAATATGAACCGACGTGTGTATTCAGAAGTGAGGGGACTCAGAAATCCCTTAGCCTGCGCCTTGCCTAGAGAAGCTTCCAACTTAAAGGAAGAAGGAGCCATCGCAACAGTTTGAAAAGCTGTCCAGATCAAGTACCGTTTTTGTGGTCCCTGGGGCTAAACCAATACCACGGTAAATGTTGCAGCATGACAGATGTCAGCTGACCACGTGGGTCTTCATGCTCCCTGCTGTCTGAAGTGTTCTGAGAGAAGCACTATACATTGTGGCAGGGAAGGTGGCAGCGGTGACAGAAGCCCAGACCTTGACCCTTTGTCCTGCTCCTGTTGCAATTCTCTCTCTCCTGAATCTGCTTCTCATCTCTGCCACCCCAACTGCCAGCTCCCCAAAGGGCCCTTGCAGCTGGGTCCCCATCACGTGCAGCTCTCCCCTTTCGTCAGAGCACTGTGACCAGGCTCAGCCCACCTTGTGGGCACACCCCATGGTTCTCTACACGAGAATTCTGCTCTTGGAGCCCAATGCCACCCTCCGGCCCCTCCGCTGCTACCTTGCTCAGGCCAGCCCACGGTTCCCTAACTGGGGGGTTGTTACAACGGGAGCAGGAGGGACGCAGACAGTGGGCAGGGCATTTGGTGGAATGAATGTTCTCCGGGAGGAGCCCCTCCTCCTAGCTCCCCATCCTGCATTCACAGCGTGGCCTGAGGTCTCCCGCTCTCCCCCACTCAACCCTTTGGTCAGCTCCTCGCCGCCTCATGCACTCTCCCACTCTGCACCCAAGGCTTCCTGGTTTCTCCTTATAGATGTCTCTCTCGTCTCTCCCCTCTCTCTGGTCCCCGCAGGGTCCACCTCATTTCAGAAGCCCTCCACATCTTTCTTCCGGACACTTGCAATAACCCTCCATTACCCGCCTGCTTCCTGCGTCTTCTCCCAGGTCCTCCATTTCCTACCCCAACCCAGCCTCCACCTTGCTCCCAAATACCTGGAGGGTGCTTTTGCTTAAAATCCCTCCCTCTGAGCCCTTGCTAGCAAATATACTACACATCTCTTAGAACTCGCTTTAGCATCTGACTCTCTTCTATGCCTGTCTCTTTCTGGCACTAAAGTCACACACGGCCACTCAACACAGCTCCTCCTACTCTTCAGATATTCGATAATGGCAGAATAAATCAACCCATGAAGAGGGATGCCTCCTTTTAACAGAAATTCTAGGAGGTGGAGAGGACCTTTTCACAGTAAAGTTGTTCCTATAATCTTGTGCATCCCTCATGCTAGCACTGTAGAGAGAACTGATTTAATCTTTCAGGAGTGTGTGTGTGTGTGTGTGTGAGAGAGAGAGAGAGAGAGAGAGAGAGAGAGAGAGAGAGAGAGAGAAGGGTCCCCCTGCCATTCTGGAGAAGAGAGGTGAGTGACAGCAGGTGCACGTGCCACAGGCCTACTGACTCACGGAAGCCGATGAGAACCAAGACTTTCACTGCAATCAGCTCCTTTCAGGGCCCGGAGCCCAGTCTAATCCTGACCAGGTCAGCCCGGTGGCCCTTGCTCGCCGTCTGGGCCCCCTCTGGGCCCCTCCCAACTCCCCACCCATTTCCTATCTTAACAAAGGCTGCCCTAACTCCGTCCCTGCACCTTGCAGAACTTAACCTGCCTCTGCTATTTTACTGGTATATTTTAACTAAATAACACATTCCCGTTGCCCCTTGGAATCCCACGGCCTCCAGTAGTTTTCCTGTCCGGCTCTCTGACTCGGACGTGGCCCGGCGCCCTCTCTCACCAGAGGCGGCACCGAAGGTTCCTGGTGAGCTAGGGATAAACAACTGTACACGTACGTTCGCCCTCAGAGTCTCAGCTCAAGGACAGACTGCCATTCTGTTTTCAAGCCCGTGTCAAAACAAATCTGGAAAGAGATGCCGCTCGAGTCTCGTGGCTGTAGTTCAAAGCCCCAGAAGGGCCGCAGCACTGGGCTCAAAGCAGACCGTGAGCACCCGAGCTCCAAGCAAACGCTGTTGTGTCTCTGCTCCCTTCGCGCTAACCGCAGAGAGACAGCGACTCCGAGCACTGTCTGAACAGCCTCACCTTGCTGTGCCCCCACAAACCAGGCTGAAACCACAACATCCTTCTCGCCTACGGCACACTTCACCGTGCACTCCGGAGGGCAAGGGCTCACTCTTCTTCCACCGGCCTCGCTGTTTGGGCCCCTTTCCTGGTCCAGTCCCCACAGATCCACACATCAGGGAGAGCCTTCGCCCCCGTTCTCCGTGCAAAAGACTCTGCCGGGAAAAGTGCCCTGGATTGGAAGACGACCTTAAACATTCTCATGCAAACGGAGCCCTTTACAGTCTCTTTGGGAAGTTAGCGGCCCTGCGTCAAGTTCACCCAGTGTGCCAGTGGGATCATTTGGAAAGTTGCTTTAAATTGCTAAGACGCCACGTGTAAAAATATGCTGCTGTTATTTCTTTCAGAGGGCAGCTTCCTCCCAGCTGATAATCGTGTTCCTAAACATCACGTTTCCCTGAGGGAGGTGAGAGAGGTGGCCCCAGGCAGTAGTAATACCTACTTCTCCATTATTTGGCGCATGCCAGCCACTAGTCTAAGCACTTTCTAAGAACTGGCTCATTAAATTCTCATTGACAGGCAACCTTATAAAGTAGGTATAATACTATCCTCATTATATAGCAAAGGATCTGAGGTGTGAAGGGAGTAAGGAGCTCATCGGACTCACACAACTAGTAAGAGGCTAAGATTCCCATCCAGTGGGGATGGGATCTGTCTCTGGAGTCTTTGCTCTTAATTAAGCCTTCCTATCACCTGTGGGTCAGGTAGAGGCATCGCAAGGTATAACCGCATGTGTCACGTCCCAATGGCCCCCCTCAGCTACAGATCATTCTCTTCAACATCCTTGGGTTTTGCCTTCCTCCTGACAGCTCTTGGCCACCAGGGTCTGGCTTATTGACTCTGACTCCATGGACACACACACCCAACCTTTGGTGGCCACCTGGCTTGCCTTACCTGTGTTTCTATTTTCTCTCTTCTTCCTCACCTTCATTGGGATCTTCATATGTCTAATCACAATATCCCACTGACCTTTAATCTTGTTCCATGTGGTCCACTCACCCTGTAGCCTCCCAGCTCCACAGAAAGCGTCTAAACACTTTGTCTTGACAAACGCTTTAGACTGGGGACTTTGGGGACAGGCGAACCCCCCGAATACACTTCCCAAGGTAAGTCTCTACTGCAGAGGGGTCAAGATAAATCAAGATTGTCCTCTCAGCCCAGCGGCTTAACTGAATGGCCAAGTGAAGGCTCCTAGGCGTTAACGGAATTCCTCCAGCCTCTCTGAGTGCATGGTCATGAGACAACTTGACCGTGAGAGCCCAGGCTGCAAATAATAAACTAGAGGGACATGGCAGGCACTTTAAACATACTCAGCAGGTCAGATTTTTGTTTTAAAAAAATGGATTCTCCGCCTATCTTTAGTTTAAAAGAGAGCACAGGATAGATTTCACTTCTTTATGAATTCTACTGAAGAAAGCAAGCACGAGGATGAGGCTAAACCTCCATGAACCTTTATCTTCCGCATTAGTGGTGCCACAGGGCCAGGCGAGGACTGTCACACACTCACTGACCGCTACTAAATGTCACCCAGCAATGGCAATGCCATGGGACACCAGGAATTCTGGTCCTTACGCAAAAATCTCTTACACTGTAAATATTGACAAGAAATTCAAATAGCTTGAACTTCTAGACTGTGGGCCAACTCTGTGTCAGCCCAACAATTGTATTCACAGGCCTTTTGTGTGTGGCCCACGGCCACTTATCCTTGTTCCACTATCAGGTTTCCAAGACAGGGTCACTCTGAGCGAGCCAGAAGGGCTGGCCACGACAGCAAGAACAGGCTGCCAAACCCAGGGCTTCACAGGCAAAACCATGTGCCCAGGGCCCGCACTAGCTCACAGAGCAGCTTCTCGTGACTCTGCTGCAGACTGGGACAGCACCACGGCAGGGCACAACAGGTCAGCTAATGGTACAGTCGGCCCGTCTCCTCCCAGCTTCTTGCACTGTTGCCATGCACAAACCTCCCAGTCACGGGCAGTGGTCTGGATGCGGCCCCACCCAGCGTAGCTGGACACTCAAAGCTTGTGGATGAAAGCAGAAAACAACCTGAAGAAGGAAGGCAGTCAGCATGCAGGACTCTCCAGCTGGTGTGTGGCCATGCCTAGGCTGCCAGATGTGTGACCCCCTAGGAGGCCAGGGGTGCAGAGCTTGACCAAGATCAAAGGGACAACCCTCGCTGCAGCCCATTTTCTCATCACCTGCCTCAGCCATCCACGCCGGACACGAATAGAAGAGTGTTATGCGCATGTGCATGACACAATGCTGAGCCTTAAAGAAACCTGGAGGCAGTGAACTTGGATAAGTCCAAGAATAAGTGCACAGCCACATCCCACAATCTGTGGATGCCTTTGCCCACATGTTCCTTCGCATATGGAGGCTGAATCGCAAGGCACATTTTACCTAACGCTCAATGTCATCTGCAAGGCTAAGCTGAAACGGAAAAGCCAGCACTGCTTCCTGTAGCCATCCCTCTCGCTCTGACTAGGCCCAGGGCAAAGCCACTGAGGTGGCGAGTTTACTAAAAACTCCCCTATCAGTTGTGATGAAACTGCTGTTCCCAAACCACAGCTGGTGGGCCTACTTCCAAAGTGGCTGCAGTCCCACTTCCTAAGACCATCCCTTCCTCTCGCAGAGACTCCCAGAGGTGGAAGAGCTTGGTCACAGATGTATTCCCTGTGCCCAGCCCATCATCCTGTCCCCTTTCAATGCCACCATCACACCCCCTTTCTGCTTTGGGAAAACAAAACTTTATGGAGACCGCTTTACTGATTCTAGGGGTGCTCAGGTAAAAGCACTCCCCTGGATCTCCTCCTATCCTCTGGCTCCCCACCTATCCCAGCACCCACCCGTCACACCCAGCACCCACCCGGACGTCCTCACAGCTGAGCTGCACCTGGGCAGAAGCTTTGAGGCGTCAGGGGACCTGGGAAGGAAAACAATCCCCTCTCCCTCAGCTTTCCCGGGTGGGATGCGTGCTGCTCTTTCCCACAAAGGACGAAACTGATCCCTGTTTCCATGGTGGACAGAGCAAGAGGAAGTGGCTGAAGGCCAGGTAGGACCGGGCTTGCCACGGAGCCAACGAAGTACAGCTGGCTGGCCCCCTGGCCCCTGGACGTTCCTCAAGAGTTGAGAAGATGGTATCCAGTTAGCCATGGAACCTTCTTGTTACTTAGTGTAGGGCCTGGAGGTGTCCTGAAGTAGACCACTCCTTCTCATGAGCCGAGAGTTTCTGCTGCGAGCGTAGCAGGAACTCAATCTGGGCCTCAGAAGCCCATACACAGAAGATAAAATTCTAAGATAAAACATACCTCAAGCACAGAAGGAGCTAGAGGGGCCAGATTCTGTAACAATGTCATGGCCACAGCGGGTTTTCTGTTGCTTAGATTTGTCCTCTGGCCAAACTGTCTCATGCCCCTGGTCTCGGCACCGCAAGTAAATGTGGCTGCTTCGCCACAACCCGGAGGGAGACAGGACGCCTCTCAAAAAGATCGACACCAGAAGACAACGTCCTTCCCTCCTCTCCAGGAGAATTTCATCCCTTACCCCGCCCCCCATGCACACACCAGGACGCCGATGTCCCAGGTGCCACTGGAGATGGGTGACCACTAGAAGAAAAAAGACGCTCTGTAGGAGAAAAAAAAATCCTGGCTGAGGTGGTGATGCCCAGAGGAAGAGAGAAAAGTCGATGAAAAGTAAGAAATGGCAGATTCCTTGGTGGCCAACCTCCATTGTTTATAAGCACATAAAAGGACCAGCCCCACCCTCCCAAAAATTCTCCCCAAATATTTGGGCAACATTTTTCAGGAGGCTTTGAATTATGACTCTTAATAAAAAGCCATTTAGACCCATAAAGTGGCGACACCTGGAGAAGCTAGATTTACAAGATTCATGTATTTTGAGCTTCAGAGCCTGCTTAGAATTTCCATATATTTCCCATGTAGCCCGCAGGAAACGTTTCCTAAGAATAAGTTGCACAGCCCTGTACAACGGACAGTCGACGGAGCGGGGGATTCTTGTTCTAGGAGGATTTCCAGGAACTAACAGAGTGGTGAGGATGCTCTGTCTCTAACCCTAAGAGGCAGAACTGCCTACCCGGCTTTTTCGAACCTACCCCGCCCTGGAGTCAGCGGATCTCGCATGGACTCTGAAACTGACAGACCCCGTGCCTGCGCGCCTGCTCTCTGACTCCTAAGAAACCCGAGGGCTCTCGTATTTCACGAGATGGTGATCTCAACTTTCACGCTAGGGGGATGTCGAAGAAAAGGTTGGAAGACACCCTATGACATTGACTCACGGTCATTTGACATTTGCCCTGTCAGATGTTCCCTGGTCAGGTCTCCCCACTGATGTCATTGCATTTTCATATCCTCAAAGCACAAGCCGTGCTGCTTGGAGAATTTTCCTTTGCCACCCGGCTTCCTCAACTGCGATACAACGATGCGGCCACACCCAGAGCCACAGGGCTGCCGTTTCCCTGGAGACCTGAGGGTGGAAAGTAATCATTCTATTTGCAAGGAGCTGCACCAACACTTTTTTAAACGGCACCTGCACAAGGAAATGTACAAAGGTCACATGAGTACATATGGCGGGAGGCAAATTTGCATCTCAGTCCTGTCTGCCAGGCCCACAGTGGCCCACCCAAGAGTCGACTGCTGTTACTAATTTCCCAATTATCGTTCCAGAGAAGATATGGGACAGGTATGCCCCCTCCCAATGGAACACAGGTTGCAAATGATTGAAAACATCGACTTGCAAATGGTAAAGCGTGTGTGAACCACCCACGGATCTTATTAAAACTCAGATGCTGGGAGTCCAGCTAAGACCCTGCGGGGCTCGCCCCGGACCGCACACTGACTTGCAAGCACTTAGAACATTATGTTATATTTATTCTGATACATCTTGGGAGAAGTGCGAATCAACGCATGCTTTTTGGGAAGCAATCTTCTAGCATTTATTAAAATTAGAAGTATTTAAAGTCGTTGACCCAGCAACCCCACTCTTAGACATCAGTAGAAACAGGTGGAGCAGAAAGGCCCCATCACAGGAAATGAATGAGCCGATGGTGACATATGCAGACCAGGGACACTGTGTAGTCAATTAAAAATGTTCTTGCATACGAAAAGGGATAAAAATTAAGCACAACAAAGAAAAAAGATATACAGAGAGAGAGGGAGAGGGAGACTTCAGGGGTATCTAGTTGACTTAGGGACATTTCCACAAGGTACTATTGAGCAAGTAAAGCCAGATTCAGGGAAGTATGTCCTACTGGGTTCTATTTTTGTGAAATAAGAGACAAAACTGAAATGCATAAGTATGTGTGTACTTACACACATGTGTAGTGTATATACATGTCCGTGTGTGTGTTGTGTGTATACATACATATATGCATGTTATATGTGATTCTGTACTCACGTGGAAAACTATGAGAAGATACCAACTAAGTGATTAGCCCGGAGTTAGGTGGTAGGAGGTGATGATGAGTGAAAAGGGTAAACAAATACGAAAATGAGAGAAACGTTGTGTTAAAACAGCATGTACGATAGTATCACATTCATGTAAAATTGTGTGTGTGTGTGTAAGTAAGTTTCCACATAAAGAAATTCTCAGAAAGTGGTCCTCCTCTCTTCACTTTCTTAAAATGACTTTCCTGTGAATGTCTGAGAATCCGTCTTTAGCTCATTGGTGCCTATGTGGTCACCCCTGGTCTGGTTGCTTTCAGCAGAAAAAAGAAATCAGAGTAAAAACTGATATCTCCATACTGGCTAAGGAGGACAGGACTTGTGGTGCCTAAAATCTGCTGCCCATAAGGGTAGACACCACAACTGTTATTAAATCCCCCAACGTCTTCCTGAGAAGTGTCACCAATTTCCCTTTATATAGCTCAGAAACTGCCACCGGTCTGTGACAGTGGTCCCTTCAAAATTTGTTTCCCCCAAAGAAATAGACAGTGTTTAGCAGTATTTATTCCACATCACGGTGCAGTATGTGGGGCAGGTTACCAAAGTACGTGAAACATATCTACTTTAAAGTCTTTTTATCCGCAGAGTTAAGAAACATTATTTTTTCCTCCCCACCACTTACCCACATCTGAACGCAGACAGACACTTAAAATACACATACAGCAGAACGGCTTGAAAAAAATACAGACACACTTGCAATTTTTTTGAAGATTTTCAGATAAAACCAAAGATTGTTTCCAAGCCACAGTCCTGGTTTTAGAGTCCAAGGCAATGCCTTAACCGTTTCAGAAATGGGGCAGAAATACAGGTTTCTAGCCCTTTCTCCTTTTAAAAGACAGATTTTTATTCAACTTCAATGGCAAAGCTACTAGACCTGAACAAATATGTAATTTAATATGTTCAGTTGCATCACCCAAAATGTTTATTTTTATGGGAAATTGAGAAGTATGAAACACCTAGACATCCAAATATCCCAAACATCGGCTATCTGCTTCCTTCTTTCCTGAACAGTTTGCTTCCTAAAAGAAACTTCTAGCTATGAAATAAGACAGTCTTGCTTGTCTCGTTTTTTTGTCACCTTCCTTAGCTTTTCTGACAGTAGTGTTGGGAGGTGGTATACTGTTGACTTGTGCTTTGCTAAGGGGAGTCTGCAACAGCTACTGTTCTGCAGGCTTCTGATGACAACCAGACCTCAGCACGTAGTCTTCCTTGGCAAACAACATCGCGTCCCTCTCCCCTCCATCTGCGGGAACCAGGTGCCCTTCACCAAGCAGACAAGCAACTCTCCCCTCCATCTGCAGGAACCAGGTGCCCTTCACCAAGCAGACGAGCAACCCCCAAGCCCATATGAATAAGATGGTGGGGAGGGGGCCATCACCAAGGCAGCTGGGAAAACTGTGGTCCCTCATCCCGTCTCCTTCCAGACAGATATCGAACTGCCACTGGGCAGGAAGTGTTCAAGCCCACCCTTCCTGGACAGGTGACGAGGCTCTCTGGGATAAGATGGCACCCCCATTCTGCCTCCTCTCTGGCACTTTAAGAGAAGGTCAATTGGAAACTCCAGATGCTAAACCTGTTGGTGGTTCCTGGAAATGCAGCCCAACAGTATTGCAGGGGGAGAGAGGGTGACCCGTGGAGGGACAACCATGATGAGACCTAAGACAGAGAACCTGAGTCAGGTGCTTTGCTATTGGAGTGTCTCCCCCTCAAAATTTCATAGCATCGTACATACTAGTGGTATTATTTAGTAGGTAATCTTTGCTGAATCTGAATTCAGAACAAGAATAAGCAATATAATATTCTCTAAGCAGTTAATTCTATTGTTTACAAATATTGAAGACATGCATTTATAGGAGGTAGGGTGAAAAAGTATATCCCGATTAAAGGCCATTTTTTATAGGATGGACACCCCCCTACCGCCCCGAGTTAGATTTTCTGCAACTAGAATGAACCTTACAATTAATGTCATCTCGATTTGGTGAACTGCATTAAATAAGAACAATATCAAATTCACATACAAGTGTTGTTGGTTCAAAAGCAATTGTAAGAACTTATAAGTTCTCTTAATCACACCCTCTTGGGTTTTTGATTTATTTAATTAATCATGTATTGATCTAGAAAGTGTTTTAATTATTTCTTAAATATATTTTATTGATTATGCTATTATAGTTGTCCCATTTTCCTCCTTTTCTCCCCTCCGCCCTGCACACCCCCTCCCACCTGCATTCCCTCCCCTCCAACAGTAGTGTCAGTTCATGTCCATGGGTTGTGCATATAGGTTCTATGGCTTCTACATTTCCTATACTAGTACCTAATTAAGCATCCCTCTAGGTTACCTAATTTACCAGAATTCTGAAGTATTTGGTGCCATAGCAATGATATTTTGCTTTGAAGATAATTTTTACTGTTACTGCAGCCATCGATCTGTCACCGTGCCCAATTCCACTGAATGGACTCCAACTCGTACTGCATCACTTTGGAAGGAGGGCTGTGTGGCCCTACCTTGCATCCCTTTGTTTTCAAACGTTACATAGATTTTTTACTATGAAAACTGAACTCCGACATACACAAGCAGAATCGTGCTTAGCAGGGCACTGACCTGACCTACTTTGATGGGAATGTGTTGCACAATTTCAAATCACTTACCAACACTGGCTGACCTATTTCCAATTATAGAAGACTTCTCTGAAACACTGATTGAGCGAGAACATGAATTAAACTCACTATGGAATTGCTTCTTCAATCAGGCAGGAGCAAAATGACAGGAAATGCTAATCCAAAATCCTATTCTACCCTGCTCTTCAGAGGGAGACATCTGTTTCCACGTTCCTCTTTTTTCTCCTTGAGTTTCCTTAATGATTTATTAAGAACTGTCCTTAAGAACCAAACTGCTCCTGTAATCAACTCTTACCTCCTCTTCAGTGACCAGTTTAATCCATCTTACTAGAGTGATGACTCATAACTGAATGAAGCTTTTTGAATCTCTAGGTTAAATATCTGTTTTCAGGACCTAATCAAATTATCTGGCAGTTTTTCTTTTGCGTGAGTCAGGGGTGGGGAGTATCGTGCCAGGCATTACCGGGATATCATGTTTTTGATACTGAATCTTTCCCTACATAAAACATTCTCTATTTCAGATGCATGGACATACAACTCAAAATGGCACAAGACTAAGCTTTTGTGGGGGTCTAGTGTTTGCAAGTTCTAGAATTGCCCAGATAAAAAAAATATCCATCCATTCATTTATATTAAATATTGCCAAACTGCTAATGACATGTATTTTGGGTGTTTCCTTATTGGGGAAAATGTTTTAACACCTATAAACCACAAGCAGAGTGTTAAGCAAAGCTCTTTGTTCCCACAATTTGTTCAAGGACAATGTGTATCTGTAAGCAAAAATTGATATCAGCATGGGTCCTGCCCGAAGTGCTGACTGAGACCTTGGGTTGGCCAACTGCTCAGGAGGCAGACCCGCTGGCCTGCAGAAATGAGGGGCTTCGGATGCAACGGGCTTCAGAAGCCCAGCAGGAGAGAAAAGTGCAGAACGCTTTTAATTTCAATTCAAAACTGGCTCACGATTTTCACGGTGTTTTTATTGCCTGGAAAACAAGATCTAATCCTCCTTGTTTGAAGTCAGTCTTAGAACACACCCCTACTTCAAAGTGGCTGAGACAAAATCAACTTCTGGCGTATCACAAAAATAAAAACCAGCGTGTCAAGATAGAACTATTGTCTAAACTATGTAAACAGGAAAACCTAATCTCTCTAAAGTTTCCCACCTGAACACCTTTTCTGTTGTTTAGCAAGCGAGCTGGTCAATGATCAGGAAATGTCAAGGGGCTGCCTGGCGTGGTTAAGACGCTGCTCCTTTGACATGGGAACTCATAGCGGGGTAACACAGATGAGAATAATCGCAGCCAGCCGGGACCGAGCCTACTGTGTGCCATCTTCCCTCTTGGGAAGGGACCCAAGAGGAGGAAAGATGAGCAGAAAAGCTATGCCGAAGACTGACTTGCCCTCATTGGGAATCCAAATAGGAATGAGCAGGCATATTGAGCCTGCTTGATAAACTAATTCAGTCTTCCTTTTAAACGTGAAGTCGACTCACTTAAAATTTAAGTAAGAAGTCACCTCCTCCCTGAGAAACCAGAAAGGTTGTTCTTTTCTTGTTTGTTTCACTGAAATAACATCAACACGTGCATTTGTCCCCGTGGAAGGCATGAGACTATTTTCTAGACTTTAGCAAATGGGTTAGGGGTCTCAAGAAAGTCAATGCTCACAGGCGTTTGCCGGCATCCCAGGCCCCTTCTGTGATCTCAAACTAAGCGGGATCAGACGGACTTGGACAGACAGCAGAGAACCCTTCAGAGAGCTAGAGGTCTGGGAGATGGTGCCACATAAAAACATAGAGGACCTGAGGTTCGCATAGAACTCAGTAATGATGTCTGTGTGTGTGTGTGTGTGTGGAGGTTCTTCTGCAAACCCAGGAGTAGCAAGCAATTTTTGATGTTTATTGACCTGGAAAAAGAAAAATGAGCCTAAACCATTGCATGAGGGAATTAGCTGAACTTTCAAGCTTGCTTTCTTCAGGGAATGTTTATGAGGACTTAAACTGGAAAAAAAACTCTAATGATGTGCCATGCAGGCATGATTCCGCGGCTCCAGCTTTACAACCCATACTACAGATAGTCACCCATGCCTGCGTTTTCTCCACACGAATTGACTGCCACTGTGTGCCCAGTACTATCATGATGATACAGAAATGAATAAGACATCAACCTCCCTTTCAGGAACTCCTCACTTAGTGAAGAAAACTGACTAATAACTAGTGTCTTCATTACCACGAGCTCCCAGGAGGCTATGGGAAATGCAGAGAAACAACTAAAATGTGTACCTGCTCATTACAGGGGCACTGTCCAACTTTAAAGAAGCTTATGGAGTCTCTTTCTCTGCAACAGGGTGGAGGAGTTTCCTTTCACTGTGACAGTTTGGGGAGAAGCTTTTCTAGGTTCAAACTAACGTTCGGAGTTTGGCTCATCCCAAGTGTAGAAGAAGAAACAGTCATTTTCTTTCCACCTTTCCAAGTTCTTCTAGCCAGGCTAATGATGAAATTAACGTGTGGCAGCTTAACAGGAGAAAATAACCAAATTCAACCTGTACGTACAGGCAGGGATGTCCTGAGAACAGGAGCCCCGAGGAAGCACTGGACTGAGGAAGTGAGGATTGGACGCCGTTCTGGAGAATAAGGGTGTGGTTTGGGACTTCAAAGGGCAGGGGGGCAATTCCCCTGGAGATGAAAAGCAGATGTTTGGTAAATAAATGTTTACCGGACCATCTCTAACAAGGGGACACAGAGAGGACTTTGCATGGGCCTTGCTGAGGTTCCTGTGTATCACACACTAGCTCATACCAAATTATGGTTAGCTACAGTGATATCTCCCTCCTTGGAGCTGTCCTCTATCTAAGTTCCCTTTAGATAAGGGGAAGTGAAAGGTTTTCCTGAGTCTTCTGTTTCTTAAAAATAATCAGCTTAAAATAGACAATATCCCAAAAGGCCTATGTTGCAGTGGCAAACTCCGCCCTCCTCACAAGATGTATCATCTCTAAATTTGGTTCTTTGGGGCAATTAAGAGGATGAATTCGGAATCACACAGACCTGCATCCTCTTTAACATAGCAGCACAGCCCTGGGGAGGCTGGGTAAAATCTCAAAGTCTTGTTTTCCTGCTAAGTAAGGTTGTTGAAATAATTCAATGAAATACAACAAGGTGTTCAGCATGTATTTGCAGTGAGAGTGAAGATAGTGATGGTGATGATGGCAATGATGATGATGATGATGATGAAGGATGGATAATGGGCCCCTACTATATGCATTTACGCATTTGGCTCTTCTAGAAGCCTTTCAAAGGCCTAATCAAAGGCCTGTTGAGAGCTGCCCCTCCCCCACTGCCGTGGCTTGCCTCCTCACTGGGGCCTTTCCTGCTGTGAGACCTGTATTTCTCTCTCTAGCTGGAGGTTCTTTCCATCTCCCATTCAGAACTTTCAGACTTTTCTTTTGATTAATGTACGTCCCCCTCAATTACGGTCATTGCCATTCCTCACTGCCTGCTGGCATTCATAGTGGATTCTTACTTTGCATCATGGTCATTCCCTCAGTCACTTCCTAAACAAACAGTTCTTGTAACTGCAAAACATCTACCTAGAAAGTTGAGGGAAAGGGGTAGCAATGTTGGTTTTTAATTTTTTTCAGTGTTAATCAGAGAAAGACTGAAAGTGATGCTTTATGACTAAACTTTTGAAGAAATGACACAATTTGAGTTGATGAAGTTTTTGTTATGAGTTGGAGGTTCACATTAAATACTTAACTTCTAACATTCTGATTTATCATCTCGACTACATTTTTGATTTTACTTTTCCAAGTGGTGAAATTTTAAATTTCCAGATAACTATAACTTTAGACATGGTGAAAAACAGATTTGGATCCCATTTCTTAGTTCCTCTGCAAATGCAAAACACACTGTGGATTACCATCTTGATGACCAAAACAGAGAAAACATTCTGAGCAGTCATGAGCCAAAATTGATGGGAACAAAAGGAAAAAAAAAAAAATCTTCTATCTCTATAGAGGAAAAATGAAAATTTAAAAAATCTTTCCTTGCCAAACGAAGAGCAAGTAAAGACTCACGCAAAGTAAGAAGAAGAGGTGAACGTTGGACTGCAGGCAGTAGGGAAGATCCCATTGTTCACACCCTTCTCCCATCACCAAGGTGAGTTTTTAGACCACTCGAGAGGGGAGCGGGGAGGAGACATTGGGAAGAAGGGTTTTCGGAAACTGCTATAAAAGACACACGGACAAAACCAAGGGGGAGGGTGGAAGCAAGGGAGGGAGGTGGTTTGGAAAGGGGATAGTATTGGATGGGGTTGGGGGAGGGGTGGGGAGAAAATACGGACAACTGTAATTGAACAATAAGATAATTTAAATTAAAGAAAACAAGAAAAAATAAATAAATCATTTCAGAGAGGGAGTGGCTTTGCCCCTTCTTCCCCGGCTGCCCATCTTCCCTAATCCCCCTGACCAGGTTAACTTTGGAGACAGTGCTCCAGGACTGCGTCTACAGAGCAGTATATGACTGACCTCCAAAGACTGATCTGCTTGCCTTCATTTCAAATTGCCCGACTTGGCGGACTGAACAGAAGCAGCCCAGGTTGGCATGGAATCGAGCCAAGGAAGCTAAGTAGCAGAACGACAGAGGTGCTGAGGACAGCGAAGAAAGCAGATCCAAGGGCCCAGCCGGTAATAGCGGCCATCGTTTACTGAATACTTGTTATATGTTACGTTCTTGCTAAATGCTTTCGGGTTCTTATCTTGGCAAAGTGTCACATGCATTGTTTCAGAGCAAACACTGGGACTCAGAGGAGTGGCCTGCACAGCCAGGTTCTCTGCACCACCCGACTGCACCGTCTCTCTGCTGGGACCTGGAGCGCTCTCGGGGCACTCTCAGCCTTCTCTGTGTTGTAGCTTAGTCATCTGTGTTAACTGCTTTATCCTTCCGTGTTTACAGCTGGTGTGTGACAATTTCAGAACTGTGTCTACGAAAGAGGATTTTTCCCAATGATTCAATTATTTATTTCTTGCTGTGAACATTCCAGTTGAATAACTTTGAGTAGGTCTTTTAGACCCTCTAAGTTTTAGATAATTGATCTGCAACATGAGAATAATGCTACCATTTAAAGGGCTGGAGTGAGGCATAAGTAATACAATAAATACCAGGTAAGTAGTAACCAAAGCTATTACTGCAGAAGTTCTCCTGTCAGAAGTGGGAATTGGTTAGTTAGCTGAAAATAATAAATAGTAGAATCATTAAAAATCATAATCTAAATGTTTTTTACTTAAAGCAAATTAGTATTCATTTACCAATACAGTTATAGAAGACAAAGAGCTTCTTTTTTTAGTATAGATCTCCTTATTGGAGTCTGACATTATTGTTCATGTACACTCAGATGGCTTTATCCAATAGTTTCCAGTTTCTCATTCTTTTAAGTGAACCAATAAACTCATGAGACTTGTGAGATTGACTGAAGGACGTATTTAGATGTTTGTGATTTTTTTCTTACCAATCATTAACAGTTGTCACACACTTAATTTGATTGTAATACTTCAATGCAATGAATGAATCAACTTTTTTTTAAGTAATTCAAATGTGCCTTCATAAAAATAATGATTTTTGTATTATATGGATAGGTCATGAGTTTATATGATATTTAACTAACTTGAGTAATTATGGTAACAAGTACCTCTGGCCAACACAAGTTTGCAGACCAGTAAACTTTATCTTTGGTAAATTAGCAAAGCCCCTGGTCAGAGCAGTGTGCCTTGAAGGTCAGAGTTCCACCTGGGAGGAACAAGAGAAGATGCAAAGGAAGGCAGAGGGGAAGATAACTCAGGCAGGGGGGAAAGCCCCAGAACTGAAGGACAGGATTCAGAAGTTACAAAAGTGAACTTTGCCTCTTTAAGACTTTAAACTGTCACTTCCTGAGTTTTCACTGCCCCCACCTGTTCCTCCTTCACCTGCTGTTAAGAATAATGAGTAAAACATGCTAGAAAACTCAAAAGGTCAGATGTCTCTTCTAACTTCTTTATTTAATCTGCTCACATTTATTCTGTAACTCCACAGAAATGACCTTAGAGCTCATCTAGTCCCATGTTTGTTCATCAAAGAAGTAACATTTTCTCTTCAAAGTGAAATTTGAAAAAGAGTTGCAATGTACTAAGTGTGGAGGAACAAGGTGGTGGCATTGCTACCTGCTCCCACTGCGCCGCTGGACCTGCACAGAAGCCTAGAGCCGTGAAAAGCACCAAATACCTTCCATAGTCTTGTTCCTTCCTTACAACCAGTCTAAAGGTAGTCACACACACACACACACACACACACACACACACACACGCATTAAAGACACTGATAACTAATGTAAATTTTACTGCAGATTTCTTGGGAATTTGGAGCAGAGCTATTCTATGGCGTAACACACCGTAACACAGCCTAAGACTCTCCGTGTACCCAAAGGTTGATTCCATGTGGCGCCTCTCACCTCCGTTCAGTGTCTCTCTCTGATTTCTCACCCCTGCTCTGGCCCCTCGAGCTGCCTGCATCATGCCCACGTTTCCCCCATACACACACATCGGCCAGTTCTCTTCTTGAACAAGGAAAGTCCGCTGTCCACCAGTACTAACCCCTGTTTCTCAGCCGCATGTGCCACCCATACCTCTCACGAGGCCCTGGGACACCAGCCCACACTGATCTCGTCCCACTGTGAGGGATCCATGCTTTCTACCACGTAGCTGCCATGAAATAAAACACAGCTCAAAGAATAAAGATATCCACCCCTGTGCACACCTGTGAGCAGATCATTTAATGTGAAATGAGACATTTTCTACCCATCTCGCTGGAGCCCCATGAACAACATATAATTCTTTCAATCACATCATCCGGATTCTGATTCACCTCTCCTTGTATTTGTGCTGTGATGCTGGCTAATCACACCAGAATACTAGAATAGGACTCTTGTTAGCAATACTTTCCCCACTCGCACATAAGACTTTAAGGGATGTGATTCTCCCCAAGGTATTTCCCTCTCCTCTTCTCTCATCTCCATGATTTTCTGAAAAATATATTATTACCTATGGTAGATAAGAAAGATGTTTGAAAAGGTCAACAAAATTTACACACACCTTTAACTAGGCTGATCCAGAAAGAAGAGAGAAGATTCAAGTGACTAAAATCAAGGATGAAAGAGCACACATCACTACTGATCTCACAGGAATAAAGAAGAATTATAAGGAAATACCATAAACAACTGTATGCCAGCAAGTCAGATAACCTATATGATGGACAACTTCCTAGAAATGTGACTGGCAGCTTGCTAGGCAGGAAGCTACAGCTTCACACTCCAGGGGATGATAGCATTCTCTTCCAAGAATATTAATATTCCTCCCCTCCCCCAGAGTGGGGGAGGGAGCAGAGTAAGGCAGGCGCATGCTCAGTAAAAGTCAGAATGGCGCAGGGGAGGCACTGGGCCAAAAAGGCGTGTAAGTCTAGCCTGGGGAAGGAGGTGATTGGTTGCGAGGTGTACCAACCTGAAGTGTGCAGAAGTTTGGGAAGCTGATGTGTCATTTTGAGAAAGTGCCTGGTCCATCCCACAGCCAAACTAATATAATCCCAGGGGAGCAAAGAAACTCTTGCCCTGGTGACCCACACTTGCCCTCTGCATTCACACACCCTCTCTCCATGGCCGTGAGCCGGCTGTCCGGAGGCCCCCGGCCGTGCAACCCCACGTGCAGGCTCCAGGAGGAGGCCTGAGACGGACCGCAGCTGGAAACACGTGCTCAACCCCCTGCACGCTGGACTGTACTTTAATACGGAGCAGAAACTCGAGCCACTGGCCTTCATCTCGGCCCTACTGAAGAGAAGACTGGGCTTTGTCCTTGGCAAGACAGACAGAGACGGGTCCCTGGGAAGTTAGGAGGGGAACCGCCTTAATGGTACTTCATCAGTAAACCATTCCTCAGAGCCACAGTCTCCCATGTGAGTCTCAGGAAATCCTGTTCCTTTAGATCCCACTTGCGGGGTCTCGTAGCAGAAACACACAAACTCCAAAACGGATTCCCTGGCCTCCACAACCTACTGCAAATCCTCTTGGTTTGGTGGAGTTAAACTGTTTTAGAAAGGGATCTTAAATGGGGAATACTTTTAAAAGGAGTTCACGGAGCTCAGTTTGCTCTTCCTCACTCAGATTTCCTGCTGTGGCCTGAGGAGCAGCTGACCAGCAGCCACTGAGCTCGGGTCGCTTCCCCTTGCCTCCCTCCGACCTGACTCAAGCCCAGGGACTTTCTCTTGCCTCCTTTCGAATCCCATCTGAATATCCAAGGCTGCGTTTTTCTCCTCTGGCTTTAGCAATTATCTGAAACTTCACTGAAGGCAAAGCCAGACCACATTAGAGCATTGCGCCTCTTGGGCAGTCAGAGGGGGAGCGGATGGCTGGGTTGAAGTGGGATGGCCGACCCCTGGGGTGGTGTGTAGGGTCCCCGGAGCTCTGGTTGTCCCAGCAAGGAGATCCGAGGGGCTGGCACATGGGTTGTAGCTATGGGCTCCGTCTCCCAGTCGCCCCCTCTTGGCCTTGGGGGCATGCCCTGGTTTTCCATCCCTTTTCTCCATTGACTCCTCCCCCGATACGAATGTTTTCTTAGACGGAGGGATGGACAGAGTGATATTTTAGGGGACAGAGAAGGTGAGAAGCCTCTCTTCTGTGACCCTTTTCATGCCATTCTTCTCTTTATAGCTTCCAAGTCTCGGGCTTTTGCAATTCAAAAGACAGAAGAGGCTTGTTTCTTCAGTGTTTTCAACCGGCACCTTTCTACTCTGGGTCAAGAGTTCAGCATGCCTGCCCCTTCTGGGAAGAGAAAGGAATGCGAAGAACACAAAGGGGAAGTAAGACACATGGGCAGGAGCAGGGGAGGAGCAGTGATTAAGATTTCTAAACATCACTGTTTTAGAGGTAGGCCCACCCCATCCTGTCTCCGCCTCCTCCTCTCCCTCCCTCTGTGGTGGCCTCTAAGATCTTTGTGAAGGATGCTCTGAAGACTGGGGCACAAAGCACTGTCCAGAAGGACCTGAGATTTCACTTACAATAGGACTTCCCCTCTGTGGGAGGCATTGTGAAATGATCGGTGCAGGCAAAATTTAGCTTCCCATAATGAACTGGAAGGAAACCCAGAGTCCTTTCCGTGAAGAAACAAACTCACCACGTGCCCTCGTACGAAGTCTGAGTTCCCTGCCGGCCTCTGCTGCCTTCATTATTCTTCATTTAGAAAAGCATGAAAACCCTCCTTTCTGCGTCTGGCAATGGAAGACCGCTTCTCTAAGAGAGCACGTATTTGGGGCAGAGTTAGGGAATAGACTCTACTGTTTGTAGAAAGGAAAGGAATCATGTTGGAAAAGGCAGAAACAATGCTCAGAAGAAAGAAGACAATGAGAAACCTCTCCAGGACAAAGGACAACCTCGCTGCAGTCTCTGGAGATAGAATAAGAAAGGACAGCTCCTCTCCCTTCGGCCCCTGAGTTGGGCAGGTAAAGACCGCCACAAATGCTTGATGCTACGTTGCTGGACATATTGCCCCTCACCTGCCAGGTCTGAGGTGAGAGGACTCACTTGGATCCTGCAGCATCCCAAAACCCAGAGATGCATCTCAAAACACAGCCGCCTGGTTTGCTCACAGACCACAGTCCCCATGATAACAACTCAGTTGCTTTAGCATGGTGTCCCCCACTGCGTCAGTGTATTAGAATTTAAAATTTTAGGCCACAGATCCTTTTGAGAAGCTAATAAAAGAAAAAGACCTTTTTCTTCCGTGTACTGCTTCGAGTTTCAGAAGACTCGTGGCGCAACCCGATTAGAACCCTGGTTTTAGAGTTTTGATTCTCTTTAAAGTCTCTTGGGATCAGGGATCTCAGATCGGAGAAAATGAACCTGGCACAGATATTAAAAGTCTTCCCCAGTGGCCCAGTGCAAGCTCACCCTGCCCAGATCTAAGTCCACTCCCCTGATAGGTGATTTCATATTCTTGTATCCCAAGATCAAGTGCTTGCTCTCCCCTCCCACCAGTGGGGACAGCTACCACTGCCTACATTCTTCATGGACGTAGTTTTGCCTGACAACTGAGTAAACAGCTCTGGCAGAGGCTACTTGTTCTCCCCAAAATGCATTCTCCCTTCTTCCTTTTACTACCAGAACCTCCAGTTTTATGTGGGCCCATACTTACTCATTTTCAGACTACATTTTTCTTTCTTCCTTGCCGCTAAAATTGTTATGGTGACTACTTTCTGGCCAATAGCGTAAGAGTAGAAGTGATCTTACACAACGTTCAAATCCTGTCCTCGGAAAGGAAACTGATTTCTCTCCACTTTTTTTCTGTCTCCTTCCCAAGGACTGCCATGTGCTGGTAAGCTGGCTTCAAACACATAGGCAAGAACAACCCCTTGGAAAATGAAAGACAAGGCTGGGTTCCTCACTGAATGAACTCAAGGAGCTGACTACCCCAGGGATCATCTACTGCGAGAAGCAGCAAACTTGCACCTCTGTTAGAGCCACTACAGTTTGGGGTCTCCTTGTTTAAGCAGCATAACACAACTAACACTTACCAACAGCAATGAAAAATTTCATATTAAATCTCAAAATGTTCTGAGACTGACAAGGAAGAGGTTTACGTGTAAGTAAACAAAAGTAGGTACTATTTCCCCGTTCGCTTGAAGAGTTTCTGGAAGTGACTTAGCCCAGGGCCTGTGGCCTGGCAACAAACAGACTCTAATCCCTTCCTTCTTTTTTAGGGACACGTGCTACTTCTCTGTGGCAATTCCGAGAACACTGTCACTCAGGGCTCCTTCTTATGTCAACTTTGTATATTTCAGTTGGGAAATAATGACATACCCATGCTGTTCTTGGGGACTCGATTTACACAGAGGCTGGGTTCGGAGAGGGCAGGGGAAGCGTATGCTATAGAATTGAGGGCCTTTATGAATTTTCCCAGTTGTCTGGGTTTCAGTGCAGGTGTAGCAATCAGCCCTGCAATCCCTTCGAAAATGGACTGTGGGACGACAGCTCACACCAAGGCAAGGGAATCTATACAGAGGCATGGGCCAGGGCCCAGGATGGCGTCACTTAACCTAGACTTTCTCTCAGTGGGAGGCTACGCCTCGCATGGGGGTTATAAGCAGGATCCTACCATGAACTGTCGGCTCTGAAGGGCCTGAGAGAGAGACTGTGAGCAACAGTCCAACCCACGCCCGCCCCAGCTGCTCCCCCAGGATCTGCCCCCACTGCCAGAAGGCACGCCACCTCCCCCAAGGATGGAGACTCCTGGGTACTTCTTTATCGAAATGTGGGCATGTCCTGACATCACAGTACTCCCTTTCTGGCAGCAATGTCTTCAGCAAAGAAGGAACAGTTGGCACTCAAAGATTCCATTTTTGTTGTATCCAAAGACCAAGACTAAAATCACGTAGAGGCAACACAACTGTGACATTTCAAACTCTGCCCAGAAAGAACACGAGTGACAGCGAGACGTGGGGCTGAAGACATGGGGTAGGGAGGAAAGGGAAATGAAAGAAGAGCCACAACAAGGAAAATATTATGCGCCTGGAAATGAAACTTCGCGATGCTGGGACTCCCCCTCGCAGCCCCAGGGACTGACTCAGCACACACTGATAAAATGCTAAAAAAGATTCATTTAGGACTAGACCCAACTTAGGTTTCCCTACAGCCAGCCTCACTTACTCGACTCCCTTGGGTGCTGTTGTTTCTCTTTTCCCACAGCTCTTGGGGGTCCCCAGTTACCCCACTGAGCTGGCCTGGATTTTTGTTTTTCCAGCAGAAGGCAGGGGTCCAAGATTACTTCCTCTGTTATGGATAAAAGCTAACTGTTCATTTAAAAAGGTAAGTGACCGTAGGGGGAGGGACAGTTAATACAGAGGCGATATTACGAGTTTTGGAACTTTGTGAGTATGTTTCAAACACCAGGTTGTGCCCAGGATATTCCCATAGCAACAGATACGGCCTAGTATTATTACGGTTGTGTTATTGTCTCACTTTATTGTCTTTCAGTCTTCAATCCCAAGGTGCGTGGCTTTTCAATCTTTCCCACTGAAGACAAATTACTAAATGTGTAAGGGTTAATTTGTAAATTCCATCTGAAACCTGACCCAGAGATGCACTTTAGCTCTTGAAACAGTTCGCTTCCCAAAGGCGCTAAAAGGGGTATTGCATTGGTGTCTGTCCCACAGCTTTGTGATTGATTTCTGTCGAGGGATGAAATGAAATTTCTGTCCCTAAGAGAAGAGTCCAGATGGTGAAGCTCAGTGATAAGTTCAGATGCTCAACCTGAATTTTTCCAGAGAAATTTGTGTCTGTAACCCATGGAGGGGGAAAAAAGGGAGGAAAAGTATGGGACTTCTTGAGTCGAAGTCAACAAACCACAAACAATCAAATGAAGAGTGCACACTCCTCCAACTCTAACCTTCCAGAGTTCCAGATCTAGCTGCAAGGTCATCTATCTGAGCTCTTTATTTTAAATATTTTATTTTACTTTATTTTAGATTTTATTTATTTTTAGAAAGAGGAGAAGGGAGGGAGAAAGAGAGGGAAACATCAATGTGTGGTTGCCTCTTGCGCGCCCCCTACTGGAGACCTGGCCCACTATGGAGGCATGTGCCCTGACTGGGAATTGAACTGGTAATCCTTTGGTTTGCAGTCCTGTGCTCAATCCACTAAGCCACACCAGCCAGGGCTTATCTGAGCTCTTCAAATACAAAGGGCACATAACTTACCACAGTATGAAAAGAAAAAGAAAATCTTTATGCACATTGTTTAACAAGTGGTCTGAACGATCACAAAAATAAGGAGGAAGAGAGATGTGACTAATCGATCGACACTGGGAGTCTTACCAGGCCCCCGTGTTCTACTCGTCCCCGAGAAATAATCAAATGCTTTTCATTTTTTGTGATTCTGCATATCATGGCAACTCACAAAAGGAAGACAAGCTACAAAAGAGGGAAGAGAGAGGTGGCGGTGAAAGGCAGCCACCAGAGAAAGATGTGCTCTCCCACCGAGCTGCTGCGTCAGGCCTTGCTTCGCCCACAGTCCAGCTGACTGCGCAGCTGGAGGCTCAGGTGTGCCGAGTGCCCTTCCTGATCTGCCCTTCTCATCTCTCCGCTTCTCTCTCGGGGACAGGTGGAGCGAGGCTGTCCTTCCTCGGGTGGTCTAAGCTTCCCAAGGACCAATGGGACCTGGGTGAAGAAAGTGGAGGAGGCACCACGGTTCCCCATCACCTCCACAAGGACGAGTGAGCTTTCTCCTCCCTTTGAGCGCCCTGTGCTTTTTCTGGGTTTCTCTCCGAGGTCCTTTGGCATCTCCTGCCCCACCCAAAGAGAGCAAGCACACCAGTGGAAATCCCCTGAGCAAACCAGCACATGCTGTACCAAAATATTGTGCCTGGGCTTTGTTCTTTTACATCTTCACAACTAAAGGAAAGAGATACAATCAAAATGATAGTCCACTCACATGATAAACAAGAGAATTTAAAGAGACATGACCCAATTACTCACCCATGGAGTGACAGTCGGTGAGCAGTTCATGAGATCTGTGTTGGTGATAGAATTTGTGATTTCTCCTTGAACGCTTCTTTTAGCTCATGGAAATTCATAATTACAACTTTCTTAAAAGGATATTCAACTCAACACACAAAACACACCAACTTTTGTGAATCAGGCTTCCGATTTTCTAACCAAGCTTTAAAAACAAGATTAGAAACAAGAACACAAATTATTATCTGATGCACCAAATTGTCACTCTTTAATTGATTTGGAAGATGTTTCTAAATAAAGTGCCAAAAAGAAAAAAGAAAAAAAATGGCCTCAGCAGAGGAAGAGGAAAGATAATGTCCTGGTCACTTGGCTTCTTGCTCTGAAATACCCCTTGAGTGTCTAGTCTGGGGTGTGACATCATCTCTCACTGGGCCTGCCTCAACCCTGAAGAGGGGTTCCCAGAGACTAGCACCAATGCCCCATCTCCCTTCTCCTTTGACGAGATGGTCACATGACTATCATGATAAGACACAGTCACGCAGCTTTCAAAGAACTACCACTAAGTGTAAACACTCTGAGGGATGTTATTTATCTTTGTTAACGCCACCATTTTTACAAGCCCAGGGGACCAGTTCTACCCAGTAACAGTGAATTGAACAGAAGCTCATCACTCACTGTCCACTCCACATCCGTGTCTGCCGTACCTTCACATTGTAGTCACGTGGCTTTGTTCCCAGAGAGCTCCTGGGAGTCAAGAAAGTGCAGCTTTACGGCTTAGATGCAGGTTAGGTTAGTCATCCAATGAGCAGCAGTATGTCCTACAGCAGGGGCTTCTGTCCTTTAATGACAGGACGGCTCCTAACCTGTGCCTCCAATCACTATCGGTGGCTCTCGGACGAAACTCCAGGGATCACCAAGAGGCCAGCCAGACTTAACAAACATCAGTGCTTTAACCCCGAGGCCAAGGTGGGAACAATGTTGCTCGGTAGCAAGCCTGGGAAGAGTCTGAATCATTGCTGTCACTGCCTCGGGCTTCTGCCCCACGTACGTGGATACTAGCATGGTTTACTGGGACCACGCGTTCCTGAGGGTTGTGTGGCAACCAGGTTTTCACACACAGAATCCTATTTTATTTTGTTATTATTTTTTGACGGTACTGTTTATTGACTTTAGAAAGAGGAAGGGGGGAGAGAGAGAGAGAGAGAGAAACACTGATGTAAGAGGGAAACATCAATCAGCTGCCTCCCATGCACACCCCAACCAGGGATGGAATCCGAAACCTAGGTATATGCCCTGACGGGGAATCAAACCTGCAAACTTCTGTCATAAGGGACAATGCTCCAACCAACTGAGCACCCCGCCAGGGCTAGAATCCTATTTTGAATTCATGGAGAAAATAGCTATTGTATCCAATAAACAAGGGATCAGCAAACTTTGTCTCTAAAGGATCAAATAGTAAAGATTTTACCCACCTTGTGCACCGTACAGTGTTTGTCTCAGCTACTCAGCTCCCCTGCTATAGCACAAAAGCAGCCGTGTTTCAATAAAGTTTTATTTACAAAACAGACAGTAGGCCAAATTTGGCCCCTCGGCCACAGTGTGTTAACTCCTAAATTAAACAAATAACTCTAATAGGTGAAGTATAAGTAACTAGTAGGGCTACACAGAGAACAAAACAGAAAAATTGCTCTTCTTGTGAAATTCTTTATGTTCAGAGATTGCAGGTGGACCATTTAACATATACCTACAATAAATCACCTCATTAAGTGCACAATCTTTCTTTAGAGCTAAACTTATCCCTGACAATCAGATGATTGGCTTTGTAAGTTTAGATTTTTGTCCCATGGTTTTTTTAACGCGGGCCCAATTCACACTCTAGTCTAAAGTGGTATGAGTCTACATTGGAATCCACCACCTTCCTTTCCGATAAGCACAGTCAGTTTGGGGCTTCCAGGAGAAATACCAGAGTAAGACAATCATTTCAAATGCTCTATCTCTTCATTTCTTCTACCTCTGCTTAGAACAGCAATATTTTTACTCTGGCTTCCTGTTTCTGGTACATGCCTTCTTTTTTGCCATGTTTATACTTCCCCCCTGTCTGTGGTTAAGTAAGTATAAAGCCCTATAGCTGTAGCTTTAAGTCTCTCTTACTCAATCTCACGCGCTTTCTCTGTCTCATTCATTCCTACACACAGGCTCACACGCCTGCTTTTCTCTGTTTGTCTCTCTCAGAATGGCAATTCTCAGTACAGCTTTCAGTATTCTCTTCTATTTACTTCAAGTCGTTTCTGGAGAAAGTGGCTATGCACAGAATGGTGAGTCATTTCTAACTTTTCTTTAGGATTTCAGATTACCTTGAGAACACGCTTCAGGTTGCTCAGATCCCGAGTAGACCTGAGCCGGGCATTGGGTTGGAACGGAGAACTTGCCACTGTTCTCTCACTGTGTATGTTCTAACCACCAGGACAGGGGGCTGGGGGTGGTTTATAAACTCTTGGAATTTTCAAGAGAAAGGCATTTGTCTCTCCAAATGTGGATCTTAATGCTGGTTAATTTCTCCGATCTTACCAAAGGAACACCCATTCAGATGCAACCTCTGAGCTTGCTGGTTAGACCTTGCTAAGAAATGAAGCTCAATTTGGTTTTGCTTAGCTTTTCCAGAGGTTCCAAACACATAACTTTCATGATAAAATAATGTCTAGAAATAACAGCTTTGTCTGCACCTACCCTTGCTACATCCCCAGCACCTAAAGAGTGTATAGGACACAGTGGATGTTCAATACCTATTTGAAAATGTCTTCCAAATACTTAAGTTTCTATAGATTTCTGTGAAATTCCTAATAACCAAGCCTAGAAAGAGGTCTCAATGAGTTGTCTCATTGAAACATATTTAAGTGTCTTCATATTAATAAATTTACTATCATATAATAGTTCTCTGCGAGATCCTTGAAGAACTTAGTACTAGAAGCAGATGCTGCCTACTCAGTAAATTGTTGTAATTACAATAAAACTAAACACAAACGCGCAGCAGCAGCAGCAGCAGCAGCAGCAGCAGAAAGTGGGGGGTGGGGGCTGCCTGGGAAGGTGGACCACCAGCTTGTTCGTGAAAATGAAGCTTTTCCACTTTAAGAGTTAAAACCTATTCTCCTGTCAAAGATATCAAACACAGCAGCAGCCTAATGACTCAGCTTAGATTTTCAAGTCATATAACTACTAAGGATGGAAATCCCTAGAATGCTTTTATTACAGGAATTGTCAGGGGGTTGACATTTTTCACAGCGTGACCGGGTGTGAGTCACTGTGTGGAGGACGGTGATTATTCCACAGTGAACACTGCCTTGCGTGTGGCACGGAGAGGCTTGGCAGGCCACACACAAATCTTACTCTTTGGAGGATAATGTATTCATTCCCTCTGTTTCTCCCTAGTGACCACACGATTTTTAAGAGAAATAAGAATTGTAATGCAAGCTGAGTTTTCACTCAGCTCCTTAAATTTCAGACATTTTTTTTGAGGAGGTCTGTAACCACCCATCCCCATGATGACGTCGAGCCACTTCCCAGTTTGGTGTAAAAACTAATCAGCTGCTGTTTGTCGAAAGATAAGTTAGTTCTCCGAGAACCACAAGGGTGATCAAGAGAAGAAGTAGCTACTTTTTAAAAATCGAAACCACTTACACTTTTAATCCACTACTTCTTTTCAGCAGGTAGACTTCAAAACCACACTACCTTGTCTATATATACTGCACATTCCAAGAGAATTAAATTTTTGTGAAAAATATGCTTAGGTAATGAGCATCTAAAAATCATAGGTTAACTCACCGTTGTTCAAAAGCTCTATGTAGTTTCAAAGCCCAAGTAATAGCACCTTCAGCAGAGAACTCTTTTTCAAAGGAGCCCCAAAGTTTTCATGTTCATATTCTCAGAATTTGAATTCTTGTTTTACCTTTTCATTGTTTATTGCTCAAAAATGAGTATGATAATAGTCACAGATAACCCTTGTTGAGGTTTTACTGTGTTCTAGGCTAAGTCTTTGTAGTCGCTCCTCATAATAACATGAATTTATGTATCAGAACCCTGAGGCTTAGAAGGAGTGAGTAATCTGACAGAGGACCACAGCTACAAAGCAGAATAGCCAGGATTTGAACCCACATCTGTCCAGCTCTGGTGTTGGGGGCCTTAACCACTCTGTGTATTACTCTTACCTAAGAATTGTCAGCTTAGATCAGGTGTAGCATTCCCTTTGTAAAATGACATGCAGTTGTGCAAGTTGTTGAGGGGAATTTTTGTTGGTTACAAGGCAACTTTGCCCAGAAATACCTGCTGATGAGTCGATGAGCTACATCTCAAGATCTAGGCACTTTAATTATATGACCAATGCTCTGTATATGGCATGAGAATATTCAGCAAACTCACTTTGTCAGTCTCAGTGGCTGGGGATGATGGGCATGCTCTGTTCTGCCAATGCCTAGCATCCTGTACCCTGTTCTCCCTCTGGCTTATTTTATACGTTAAAATATTTTGGAGACCGAGTTGATCCACAGATGTCTGAATCCGAATAGTATTGCATGTTCTGTTGCATAGGATGGGTGGAAGTCCAGAGAAGGGAAACCATCGAGACACTGTGAGACTTGTATGTGAGGTCAGGTTGAAACTGTCCAGAGCCTGTCCGCTGAGACAGGCGCCAGCTCTCAGGAACCGAGATTCACGTCTGCAAGATTACAAATGAGCATGCTCTGGGAACCTAAAGGGGAGGCTGCCGCGTTACTTAAAACTGTCATCAGGAGGAGGACCGTCCCCTGCTGAAATGATATAAGGAGCCTTTGCTGGGAGCAAACCCGTGAGCCGGACGGCTTCTAGGAATGTTCAGGAAGAGCCGTGCCCACAGACCTTGTCCAGCTGGGGCCTTCCCAAGTTTGCTGCTTTGACTGAACTGACCTGTCGCCCAGCTGGCTGGTCCCCTCAAGCTGACTTTGCCAACCTCCCCACAGACCGACTGGATTATTTAAATAAAGGGGCTGCTGTGTGTACATCTCTTGGCCTCTGGAACACTCAACTGGGGCTTAATTTTAGTATATTTTATAGATTCTGATTTAAAGTCCTAGAAGCATCTAATTTCCAGTACCAATGGGCCCACAAGCAATCATAAGCTCACACTCGAGCACTCAGAATGCCTTTGGTTACTACGGGTTTGCTCATGTTCCAGTATGAGTATACTTACTGACAGGTTTTTCTCTTTTAATATTGTGAAATATACATACAAAATGTCTATTCAAATTTAAGGGCTTCACCCCAACTTAACAAATTAAATACTACCTGTGACAGTATTTCCAAAAATGACTACATAAAGTTTATGGTTCCCCACGTACTTCCAGAATTTGCTCATATCTACGAGAAACAGTAGCTATAGAAGATCAATAAACACAGAAGCATTGTCTATAAGATTTGCAGGAAGCTCCACAAGATTTAAGTCCTGTCAGATCTAATTTTTTTCTAACCACGTTTGCCTCAGTTAGTAGCTTAAGACAAACTACCTTAAATAAATATCCACACAATAGAAAGAATCAAGGGTGCTTTTAGTTGGGACTCCTACTTAGGCAAGGGAAGGCTACCCCTCAAAAAAGTAAACTTCTGATTGTAAGAATTCTATCACCTGCCTTCATTCAAAAAAAATACTTGAGCCCTAACCAGAGTGGCTCAGTTGGTTGAGCATTGTCTTGCAGAGCAAAAGGTCGCTGGTTCGATTCCTGCTTGGGGCACATGCCTGGGTTTCAGGTTCAGTCCCAGACAAGGCGCTACGAGAGGCAACTGATCAGTGTTTCTCTCGCACATCGATGTTCCTCTCCCTCTCCTCCTCCCTTCCTTCTCCTCTCTCCAAAAATAAATAAATAAAATCTCCAAAAATAAATAAATAAAATCTAACTGAGAGGGGAAAGATTTATAATCAAGTCAAGGGCTAGATTAGGTAACATGTGAATAATGGAGATAAAGTGTCTTATTACTTGAAACGTGCAAGCTCACAGAAGAAATCACCATTTAAATAGAGGAAAGACTGTGGCTAGTGCTTCATTCTGGGTCTCTGAAGCACTAAACCAACAATAGAAGTATCTGGGAGTTACTTCTTAATTGCGATGAATTTTTTTTTAATTTTTAGAGATGGAAGAGAGGGAGACAGAGAGAGAGAGAGAAACATCAATGTGCGGTTGCTGGAGGCCGTGGCCTGCAACCCAGGCATGTGCCCTGACTGGGAATCGAACCTGCAACGCTTTGGTTCGCAGCCTGCGCTCAATCCACTGAGCTACACCAGCCAGGGCTGTGAATTTTTTTTGCTACTAGAAAAATATGTGCTCATCAGGTTTTGTTTTGGCTTGGGGGTTTTTCTTTCAGCGGGGGGTGGGGGGGTGGTTAATTTTGAAGACTTTCTCATTTCTACCCCTGGGCTTTCCTTCTTGAAATACACTACAGTCACTTCTTCATTCCAGCACCAAAGGCTGCCACTTCACTAAAGTGACTGCAGATTTCAAAAGCGGGCACCTTCCCCCCTAAAAGTTGGTACTTTAAGTATTATTATTATGAGAAATGAAGTGTCCTTTATCTCTAAAAAAAAAAAGGAAAAAAAGCAGGCACTCCCTTGCCTCGCTAACCGCGGCAGGACTGTCCCCGCCCCCCACAGGAGACCTGGAGGACGCAGAGCTGGACGACTACTCCTTCTCCTGCTACAGTCAGCTGGAAGTGAGCGGATTCCAGCACTTGCTCCACTGTGCTTTCAACGACCCGGACATCAACAGCACCAGTCTGGAGCTGGAGATATGGTGAGAAACGGTGGGGCGCATGGGTGCCGAGGAGCTCTCTGCCTTTCTTTTTGCACGCCGGGCAGCGTTAGTGGCAAAGGGAGGACTGTGGGGGCTAATTATCAAATATTATTACAACCCAGTGCATTCCACGAGCTTTCGGGAACTCCTGTTCTTCACCAGAAGACTCGCGCAAAGGAGTCCTCTTGGGTTCATCTTTCAGGTCCGGGGGCTACAGTCAAATGATGGTATGGATCACGGAGATCCCATATACCTCCCAAATTTGTAGCAGAATTGGAATCCTTGTTTGCCTAAGACACTCCTTAGAAAAATCTCCTAGCCTGCCATGAGACAGTCTCGTGTCTTCAAGTTGCATCTGGAGCAGAGTTGCCTGGTGTGTAATCTCCACACCGACACTTAGCAGCTCTTTAACCCAGCGCTAGTTACGTAACTTACTTATGCCGGTTTCTTTGCCTGTTAAAGGAGATATAGTACCTCACAGGGAGGTTGTGAGGACTAAACAATTTAATGCTGTAGTAATTTAATGAGAAAGCTCATCCAGTATGTAATACGCAGTGGAAAAGAGGCATTAAGTCAAAAATCTATGAATAGAGACCAAATGTCCACCTTCTTGACACAATTTGACTTTAGATGATACTCCCAGTATCCATCTTCCACAAACCCACAAAAACAAACCGGCTCTTGGTCTCAGGAGGCCTTGGAGAAAAGGCCAAGAGAAGGAGAAAGTCTCTGCCTTGAAAAGGTGGGGAAATGCTCAGACAGCTTTATCTTCTCCCTCCTCCACGAATCCCCTCTCGCTGTTGAAGGTAACTATTTCTTATGACTTAAAAAAAAATACTCTAACATGAAATTCTGACTTGTGGTTATCTCCAAATTCCTATCAGATTACCCTAATTTTAGTTACTATGGTTTCTTAGTAAAGAAAGTGGGTCAAGATCCACCAGTAGTAAAACCAAAAAAAGCTTCTTAAACTCCATAGACACTCAGACGTCCCCCGAGACACATGGCCTAGGCGAGCCCTGTGTTCCCAGTTTTACACTAATTGAGCTTCCGGCCTCTCCTCCAGCGCTGACCCCTGCTGTAGTCACTGGGTCAGCACGGTCTTGGACTGGAATACCATAGTGTTTCCTCTGTCGGCCTCTGTCAGTTCACATCTATAGCACACTTTCCAGGAATAAAATATGTTGAGAGAGCAGGAACCCACAATATCCAGAATCTATGCTGCAACTGGACTACATTGCAAACAGCCAAACAACTCGTTCAAACTCTGTGCTCATTTTTGTGGGCAGAGGTTTGGCTTTGGGCCGTCCAGCCCACCGACCGGTGGCCTTCGGTGATCACTGCGGTTTCTCTCCAGGAGTCCGAGGCTGACCTTTCTGTCCACTCTCACTCTCACAGCATCTGACCACTTCCTCGCCCACTTCCTTCAGCATGTTCCTTCCTATTTCCTGCCATATTTTAATCTGTCCATAGCTTCCATTTGGGTTTCTCAATTGGATTCAGGTATTTCCATTGGAAAGGAAGTACCTTAAGACGTGTTTTCGGTATGAAACAATAAGTATGAGCTCCTTAGTAGGTTATAGTGTTATTTTCGTAAACGTATGTACAGCTTGCGGAGGGAGTAGCGGAACTCCTCGGTTCAGAGAGAGCAACACATCTCAAATTAAACGCACTTAAACAGAGTGCTGGATTTGCTGGTTAGGTTGAGTTTCTATTCCACACTGAAACTTGCTTTGCAGAGCTTTCTCTCCCATTTACATAATGTGTAAAGAAGAAACTGGAAATTGTGCTTTCTGCTAAAGTCACCGCAAAGGTAGGATTGTTGCTAGAAACCCCGTGCTGCTTCCCAGAGGCCTCGCCTGGGGCGTTTTTCTACACGAACTTGTCACCTGCCTGATCTGGCCGTCAGTCTCCCAGGCTTGGAAACCTAGTGGTTTAGTATTCAACGTGCAGGCCCATCTCTCAGAGATGAATTGAATTGTCCAAAATCACAGAGCTGGATTCCCAGCATCCCACCTGGCTGATTCACACGGACTGACACGACTACCGTAGAGACCCAAATATTCACCCTGGGCTCAGAGCGGGGTTGCGGGGAGGGGGGGACAGAGAGGGCCAGGAGGTTCCGTATCAGTGTAAATCCACTCTTACTGGGAGACCTGGGAATATTCCATTTACCAGAACTCACCAGCTGTCAGGGACGCAGAGCGGCAATGCAGAGGTGCTGGAAACAGGCACCAAGGCTGCGACCCAGGGGGTCACGTCAGCAATCTGATCATAACACTGTCTTGCATCGGGGTGGAAAGAAGCACGGGTGTCTAACACATGGGCAGTGTCTACAAATGGTGCTTAATTCTTTAATGGTCAGATTTGCATTAAAAAGTTTACCTTTCCGTTAAAATTTTACCTTTTGTGACCGTATATGGGTGGACCCGGAGAACACTATGCTGAGTGAAATGAGCCGGTCAGAGAAAGACAAGTGCTGTATGATTTCACTCGTACGTGGAATCTAATGAACAAACCGAACTAATAAACAAAGCAGACACAGGTGCACGGATGGAGAGCAGGCGACAGCAAAGGGGGCGGGGGGGTGAGGGGCGCAGGGACTAAGCAACGGAGAAAAAGGACTGGCGGACGTGGGCAGCAGTGCGGTGAGTGTTGCGGGGACTAATGGTAATGGAAAAAAATAAACTTTCAGTAACAGAAAAAATGTGATCAAAAGGTGGTTCAGTAAATACAGAAGCAAACAGAGGAAATTTGTCTGTTGATTTTAAGACTAGAGTTATTTGGTTCAGATCTCAAAGTGGTTACATTTTTAGAATGAGTTGCCAGCCTTTACCTGTCTAGGTATCTGTTTAAAAAATCAGGTTTTGTGATGCTGGGCTCATCCAGCAAAAAGCAGAGGAATGGAACTCTGGCTGCCTCGACAGGCGGGGACCGAAGTGGCAGTCCTGACGCTGGGCTCACTTCATATCACCTGCACGGGGGGCTTGCATTCAGGACCCTGCATTCCAGGTGTCTGCATAACGTTTCTAGTCGGCTCTCAGAAGGCCATCATATTTCCCTCATTTCCACACTCTTGGGGGCACCCCCGTGCTCCCACGTGCCGCCTGCAGGTACCACTGCAGACCTGCCGCATTTTGGTTTCCACAATTACCGGCAGCGTCACGGCTGCGCCCCGCCCCGTCTCCCTCTCGCTCTGCGCTCCACCAGCGCCGTCGGTCACAGGCTGTCACCGTGGTCCTCCCTTCAGGACACAACACGGGCGTTCATGGTTGTTCCATATGTTTGAGATAGACTCTGTCTGTCAGGGCCAAATAAGGAATGAAAGCTACAGTGTACTTTTGCTTTTCATTCTTCCAGGTAAACATCATCATCACACTGACCTGTACACGACTGTAGGAAACTTAGGCAGGGGCAGGTGGGGCGTGATCCCGGCAGTCTCTCCCCATTTTCAGAACAAGGGACAGAACGATCACGCACATTTAACTGCAGCTTTGTATAATGAATACAGTCCTGGCATAAAAAGAAAAAAGAAAGAACAAGGAGATTTGTGTTGAGCGGTTTAGGGTTGCTGCCCCCCAAGGACAGTCCCACAGGGTCACATTTGTTAGCCTATATAACCACTCAGACACCTGTCCTTTAATTCCCTGGAATGGTTCTGTTCAACAGAAGTGCAATGCAACTCACAACTGTGGGAGCCAGGTGTGAAATTTTAAATGTTCTAGTAGCCACATTTCCCACAGGAAAAAAATAGGTGAAATTAATTTCAATAATATATTTTATGTAACCTAATATATTCAAAATATTATCAACATGCAATCAATATGAACAAAAATATTAATGAGATATGTTACACTCTTTCACATACTAATCCTTCAAAGCCCGCTGTGTATTTCATACTAAGGTCACATCTCGATTTGGACTAGCCCTGTTTCCAGTGTTCCATAGGCACGTGGGGTAGCGGCTATTGTGTTAGACTGAGCGACCCCAGAACATCCCTAACCCTAGCCACACACATGGGTAGCCACCAAGTAAATTGCTGTCATTTAATTAAGTGGTTTGAAACCACTTGGACTGAATTGAGTCAAACTACTCCGGGGGGCTTGATAAGTCTCCTCCAGTGACCTAAAGCGGTCACTTGGGCCCCTGGGGTCCAAGTGACCTAAAGCGGTCACTTGGGCCCCTGGGGTCAGTGGCACGAAGCAAGGACTCCCCTTCCAGCCACAGTTTTACCTGAGTTTCCTGCCAAGGCTCCGCCCACTCCCCTCCCCCACCCTATGAAGCAGCTCCTGGAATTCAGAGCCCTTAAAAGGTTGCCCAGGCTCACGAGCCAGCCAAATGGTGATCATTAGTTTTTGCGGCTCATTAATCTCATCCCTCCAAAAGTAGAAATGAACTGAAATTACCATTTTGGATTCTTCTCAGACCTCCAACAGTGCCAGGAACTTGTCCCGTGTTCAGGACCCATCGCCGCGTGTTGCACGCCTTCTTTACTCGCCAGTCTGTTTCACACTCAGGACTGAATTAAAAGCCATCATCCTTCTCAGTCCTCCACATCGCATGTTTACCTAAAATTCAGAAGTGGGATTCTGCCCCCATTCGTCCCTTCTATCCTCATTCATCAAATCACGACAATGTCACTGGCTTCAAAACTTCCCGTCTGGCACTCCGCCCAAGGAGTGTGTCCTGGGATGCCTCTGGCTTGTACTCTGCTCCCAGTGGAAAAACCCAGGTAGCCCCAAAACAACACACCCTGGAGAACCTCCAACAAACACACGTACACACACGTGCACACACACACATTCAAAACCAGAACAGCTGCATGCCCCTAAAAGACAGCAGTTAACTAAAAAGCTGCATTTGGGGGGAAGATAATTTTAAGGAATGTCCCACAAAGAGTAAATATATTTAGCCGATTAGTAAAATAAGGAGCTTAACCAGTCACTCGAAGACCACAGCAGCTCGAAGGTGAGTGACCCTGCTCCTAAGGTTGAGGTGTTCTCCGCACATTGCAGCCCCACGCCCACCTCACCTCAAGCCACAGAGTCCAGCAGCGATGGAGCGCGGGCTCACTCGAGCACGTGCAGAGAGAAGCCACACATGTCCAACTCACCAAAAAGAAACAAAATGCATTCTGGATTGGAGGTAGTAAGAGGCCTGTTCCCTATGATTTAAAAAAAAAAGTATCTTATTAACGAGAAGGATTCTTTTTACGTAAACAAACTTACACCAGGCTGCTTTTTTTTGCCACAATCCCCACTTCCAATTTGATCCATCTATGCTGTGCCTCTTTTCAGGGCTGTTTGGCAGAGTTTAAAGAGCATGTAGGGAAAACAAACTGGTAACCATGGTTATTACAGGAGAGGGAAATTAAATGAAGGGTCAAGGAAGGCAGAGAAATGAGCAATTTTACTTTATTCTGCATTGTTGAGTTATGTTTACAATGAGCAGACATACTTTGCATTACTGCTTTAATTTTTATGCGCTTTATTAATTTATTTGGTTTATTCCTTTTTTGATGATAATTCATTTCGGGAGTAGCATTTACTTATGGTGAAATGCAGAACGTAAGTGAGTTCTGAGAAACAAATCTGACACACAGTAGCCTTTGCCTCGGTCAAGATACAGAACGTTTCTCTCCTCCTGGGGGCGGGGGCCAGGTCCCCTTCTAGTCCCCCCTCACCTGCCCCCACCCCCCCAAGAGAGCAATCACAGTTCTGAATCCTATCACTTTTTGGTTTTGCCACTTTCGGATAGTTCTTACAAATGGAATAACACACTGTTCACTCTTTTCTGACTCACTTCCTCCACACACAATGTGTTTGAGGTTATCCATGTCGACGCATGTCTCATAACTCATCTTTTCAATCGCTGGGTATTAATTCCACTGTATGAATGCATCGCAAGTCTTAATCCTTTCTCCTCTTGATGGACATTTGAGATTTATGTACTTGGAGATGATTATTTTTAAGTTGTTATTAACATTTTTGTACAAATCAGTTTGTCCATACACATTCATGTTTCTCTGCAGTGAAAACCAGAGTGGAATTGCTGTGTGGTGTGGTAGGCGTGTACTTCACGTTATAAGAAACTGCCCACCAGGTTTCCACAGTGGTGGTACCATTCTACCTCCTGCCCTCACTGTACTGCCCACACTCCATTCATTGCTAACATTTGGCTTTGAAATAGTATCCAGTTATTTGCATTTACATTTCTCAAATAACAAACAATGTTGACCATCTTTTCACATACTTCATGGTCATTTGTACATCTTTTGGGGGGCAGATTTCTTGTCTTTTTTATTGAGTTATTTGTCCTTTTCTTATTGATGGGTGTAAATTCTTTATATGTTCTGGATGCAACTTGTGCGTCAGCTATATGCATCAATGTTATTTTCTTTCAGTCTGTAACTTGCCTTCCATTTTTGTAAGGGTGTATTTTAATAAGCAGGAGATTTCCATTTTTGATGAAGTCCAATATAATCTCTGTTTTTCTCTTTTATATTTCATTTGTGTCATTACTATCTTTTTTATTGCCACAGTTAGGAAGACATTGCCCCCTGTTTTTTCTAAATATTTTATAGTTCTAAACTTTATATGTAGATCCACAATCCATATCTAATTAATTTTGAGTAAGATTAGGATTTATATCTTCCATACATTTGCTCCATTGTTCTAGGGTAATTTGCTGCAAAGGTTTTCTCTGTCCCATTGAGTTGATTGGGTACCAGTATTTAAAATCAATTAACCTTACATGTGTGAATCTACTTCCAAACACTGTATGCTTTCTATTCACCAATGTATCTATCCTTGTGTCAGCACTAAACTTTCCTGATTATCACAGCTTTATCGTACATTTGAAATCAAGCAGTGTGAGTCATATTTGTTCTACTTTTTCAGCATTGTTTTGGCTATTCTTTGAATTTCCACATAAATTTCAGAATCAGCTTGTCATTTTTTAAAATCTTACTGAGATTTGGATTAATATGTTATATGCCAATTGGGGGAATTTTTCCATCTTTTCATTATTGGATTTGCTAATTCACAAACGTAGCTCTCCGTTTACTTAGATTCTCTTTAATAGCTCTCAGGAATGTTTTATAATTTCCATTGCAAAAACCTTAAGCATCCCTTATTCATTTTATTTCTATGCATTTTATGTTTCTATTGCACACATTGAGCTGTTATTTTTTGTTATTTTCCTAATTGCTTGATACTAGCCTATACAAATTTAACTCACTTTTGTACAATGACCTTGATGAATTCACCTCATTATTTAGTGAAATTGTATTGGAGAATATGATTTTCCATGTAAACAAACATGTTGCTCTTCCTTTCCCATCCAGGTGCCTTTTTTTCATTTCTGCTGCCTAGGGCTGGCTAGACTGTCCAGCACACTGTTGAATATAAATGGTGAGGTATTCCTGCCTTGTCCTTATCTTAGGTGAAAATATTCACAATTTCACCATTAAGTATATAAACTACAGACTTTTTGTAAATTCCCTTTACTAGGTTAGGGAAATGTACTCCTATTAAGTATCTGCTGAGAGTTTTTATCATAAATGGATGTTGAATTTTGTCAAATACTGAATCTGCATCACTTGAGATGACCAGATTGTTTATATCCTTTATTCTGTGAATTTGAATTATATTGATTGATCTTTGATTGCTGAACCTAACTTGATGTTCTGGGGTATATCCTACTTTTGAATTAAGTATTAACATGAGTGTGTTAATATGTTCCTAAGGAATTTTTACATATACATTCTTGGGGGACGTTTATCTGTAAATTTCTTTTCTGTAATATTTTTTGCCAGCTTTGGTACTAGGGTTGAGCTAACTTCATAAATTAAGTTAAAGAGGGTCCATTTCTTCTCTATTTTCAGGAAACCTTTGTATAGGATTGATACTATTTCTTATATATTTGACAAAACTTACAAGTATACAACCATGTGAGGTACAGTTTTCTTTGTAGGAAAGTTTATTAATAATAAATTTAATTTCTTTGACAGAAATGGAACTATTAAGATATCCAGTTTCTTCCTCATTTTCACTTTTGGGCAATATCTCTCTTTAGTGATTACTCTAAGGATTGCAATATTCACCTTTACTGTGTCAGAGTTTCTTTAGAACTAATATTGTACTATTTCATGTAAAATATAAGAAATTCTCAACAATATAGTTCCACTTATCATGTCCTATGCTTTGCACTATTATTGCCACATATTTCACTTCTACATACTTTATAAATGCCACAATAATGTCATAATATTTGCTTTAATTAGTAAGTTATCTTTAAAGAACTTCAGAGGAAATACATATTGTCTTTTATATTTACCAAAGTGCTATTTCTGGTACCCCTAATTCCTTCCTGTATATCTGAAATTTCATCTAGTGTCATTTCCCTTTGGTCTAAAGAACTTCCTAAAACAAATTACTTCAATTTTTATTCATCTGGAACTATCTCTACTTTGCCTTCATTATTGAAGAATATTATGTGCATACAAGAATTTAAGGTACACATCTTAAGTTTTCTCTTTTAGAGATTTAAAGATATTATTCCACTGTCTTCTGGTTCTCATGGTTTCTGGTGGAAAGTGGTATTTTTCTCCAGATGCTTTCAAGATTTTCTATTTGTCTTTGTTCTTCGGCCCTTTGACTACAGTGTGCTTGGCTTTAATGCTGTGCTGCTTTTTTTTTTTGGCCTGCTTGTATTTGCTGAGTTCTTAAACCCAAAAGTTGATAACTTTTTGCCACATTTGGAAAATTTGGAGACATTATTTCTTTAAATATTTTTTAGCCAAATTCTTTCTCTCTTTTTGTTCTGGAACTCTATATACAGGGTCTGGCACCAATCATGCCCTTTTTTAATTACAAAATCTTTTATTACAAAATCATCAGCATGTAATTCTGTAACACAATAATGCCATACTCAAACACACCATATGACATTTTAGGTGAAATGCTCCAATTAAAACTGTAAATCATTACACCCATATTATCACCCTGCCCACCACACTCACACAGGTGTCACTTCTGCCGGACCCTGTATTCATCCTTACAGGCCACCAACACTTTCTCTTTTAGTTCACACTCAGTAATGTCTCTTGGTCTGTCTTCATGTTCACTGACCCTTTTTTCTGCCTCCTTCAATCTGCTGTTTAAGCCTACCCCATACATTCAGTGCCTTTTTAAAATTTTTAGATATGTGCCTGTTATATTTTCATCTGGTTTTCTTTTATTGTTTCGACTTCTCCATTAATATTAAACATCTGTGTAATAATCATGACATTGTTTTATATTTAGCCCTTAAACGTGTTTATAAAAGCTGCTTTAAAGTCTCTTTTCTTCTAGTTCCAAGATCTGAATCATCTTAGGATCAGTTTCTATCAACTGCTATTTTTCTTTTCCTGGTTAATTGTAATAACTTTTTAATGTAGGAAAAACCCTCTTGATAATGAGGGTGTGGGTTCTGTTGTACTCTGGCGAATGTTCATTTTAGCTCTGTTCGTTAACTTGCCTAGATCAATCCAACTTCTTCTTTTGAGGCAGTGTCTAAAATCTATGCTTAATTCTCTCTAAAGCCTGATGACTACTGTATAGTCTCCTCCACACAGGCATAATTAAGGGGACATACAATAACGAGTGGGTTTACATGCTGACTTGGCATTTCCATTTCTCTATTTTTCTCATTTCTAGACATGTCCCCCAAAATTCTTCCTTCTGATTCCTTAAGACAAAACCGGGGCTCTTTGTTATATTGTAGATTCCTAACACAATGTGCCTCAAGGAGTGCCATCGGGCAAAAAAAAAAAACCAGAAAAAGAAAAGGAAAAAAAAAAGAAACATAGATCTTATCCAACCTTTTTAAAAGGATGAAATTCCTTCTAGTTTCTGCCTGCTTTTGGTCACTCTCCAATGCTTTTAAGTAGGATTTTCAAAAATATATTGTCCAAAGTTTATAGTAGTTTCTATTAGATTAGTGTGATATACGTCACTCGGCCATTACTGGAATCACTCCTGGAACTAACCCTTATACTTTTTTTTAATAGGAAGTTTTTGAAAGAGTACAATTTAGAGCTTTTGATGCTAGTTGCATGGTAGGAAACATTCCCCCTTCCTCCGTTTTCTGGAAGCCTGATCTTCATTGGGAACAGAAAGTTACAGAAGCGACAAAACTCAATCCCCCGAGCATTGCTATTGCATGTTAAGTAGGGAGCACGGCTGGAAGGGTTGGTTTTAAAATCTGCGGATGAGTTAAAAGTAGACCACAGTCAAAATTACCTATGAAAATCCCTAAATTACCCATTAAGTATATATGGTTGTATGTATATAATCCTTTAGACTATGTCATCATTTCCCTTAAGACTTATTGGTCTTAAGAATTTTTTAAGACCTGTCTTTATAGGCTTTATTCCTTTCATTTATTCCTGTAGGACGTCATAAAATGAAAGTACTTTCTCGCCTAAGCAAAGGATTTGTTTTTCAACGATCATTTATTACACAGGAATTTTCCATTACTTTTATGAATATGTTTTGACTACTTTAGGTTCAATTGCATCTAACGCTTGAGTAAATCATCACTGATAGTAATGGCAGCAAAAAGCTACATTATTTTAATTGTTTCTCTCTCTTTCACCCTCATCTATCCACTCAGTTACCTATGGACAGAGTTGAAGTCACACAACTGAAGTGTACCATGATGCCATAGCCCTGTGTACAGAAACTCCTGCTTGTATTAAGACAGACCCCATTTTTTCTTTCAGTGGGTCCCTTGTGGATGTAAGTTGCCTGAATCTTCGTAAACTGCAAGAGATATATTTCATCCAGACAAGTAAATTCTTATTGATTGGAGACAGCAAAATCTGTGTGAAGCTTAGAGGAAAGATCTTAACCTGCAGGAAAATGAAGATAGTCAATATAGGTAAGAAGATTGGGGGGGGATGGTTACCATTTTTCAGATGTCTTAAGATATTGATAGTGTCTGGATTATCAGTATTTCATGAGTGGATAAATCATGAAAGTCGTTTGCAATAAAGGACATCAAATTCTCTAATACAAATAATTCTTATTTTTTAATGTATTTTATTTTTCAACCACAGTTTACATTCAATACCATCCTACAACAGTTTCAGATTTACAGAAAAGTAGCCAGAAAACCACACACTCTGTGGAGTGGTCCCCTTGCTGTCCCAAGCACCCACCTGACCCCACACCCACTAATCTTGACATTATTGACTGCATTCCCCACACTACAAACCGCATCTCTGTGGCTATTCTGAAACTACCAATTTGCAGCACTTAACCTTTTCACCTTTTTCACCCGGCACCCCAACCTCCCTCCCCTCTGACAGCTGTCAGTCTGTTCTCTGTACTTATGGGTCAAATCATTTTTAAAAGAAATGGAACATTTTAAGCTCATGCCATTAATTCTTACTGTGGGAGTTCTCTGGATTTCCACACTCAGAATGAGGGTGATTGGCACCTACTGACTGATAGAAGAGGTCATCTATATGAAGTGTCTAAGTGGGTCTCCTGTCATCCCCTTACCCATGTCCTTTCCTTCCTCACCTTACCTTCACCTGAGTTTCCTGCAGTCTTCTCACCCTATGTGTACTATATTCTGAGTATGTTTAGCTAAATAATCAAGTTATTTCAAACAGTCAACATGCCTTCTGTATTAGAGTTCCCCAGAGCAGACAGTAAGGGATATATGGAGGTGTGTGTGTGTGCGTGTGTGTGTGTGTACAGTGGGTGTGTACACACACTGCACACACACACTGGCTCACATGACTGTGGGGCTGGCAGATATGAAATCTGTACAGTGAAGGTTGAGGTCGAGTAGAGACTGTAGTCTTGAGTCCCAATTCCACGGGGCAGACCAGGCAGTGCGGAAACCCAAGCAGGGTTTCCATGTTGCATTCTTGAGACAGAGTTGCCTCTTCTTCAGGGAATCTCAGCCCTTGCTTTTAAGTCTTTCATCAGGCGAGATGAAGCCCACCACATTCTGGAGGGTAATCTGTTTTACTCAAAGTCTACTGTTTTAAAGTTGGCTGTGTATTTTTAAGAGATATCTTTAGGCTCATGTTTGCCCAGACAAACGGTTGCCATGTTGATACATGAAGTCACCATCACGCCTTCCTAAAAGACCTGTCATTGAGGATCGATGCCAAGTCTGAGCTGGCCTAGAAGCATGTATTATACTTTGCTAAAAATGATAATTATATTTTACATAAAATTATAAATTGAGTTACCAAACACATTTGCATATTTTCTTTGGCTCTATATAATATCCATATGCAAAAATAGTACAAATCAGTAGATCCACTCAAGTAGCAGCTTCTAGGTCAATATTAATGACCAATTTACCATTTGGTTACCAGGCAAGTAAATCAAAACAATTCGAAAAATTGGGAATTTAGACACAAAAATTTCTTTGATTACTTAACAGATTTATGACCCTGATGTAAATAAAGTCCTTTTTCAAAACCTGAGATAACCTGCTATAGAAGAAAGTCTAAGCCAATTATGATATATCAGTGCAATGGAATACTAAGTATTTGTATGTATTCTACCTATGGAGATTTCATAGGTAGAATATGTGAAACAACATATTCTGTTGTGAAACACTGTTCAAAGTGTTTGAACATATAAATTCTTTCGCTGGGTTTGAATACTGTGTCTCTGTCTCTCCAAATTCTCAAACTCCTCCCCCCCACCACCACCTTTACCCTCAAACAACAAAATTAAATGTAAGAGCAATACTCATCAGAGACAGCAAAGAGAAACGTGGAATCTAGTCTCAGCTTTGTTTCACCAAATGGTAAAACAGAGTAAAAGCAGAAGTTCCATGTGTGAATAATTATCTTGTGAAAAAGCAGAGCTGGTGGGAAAGAGACATGGACAGCACAGGAGTGAGAGTGCTGGGTGGAGACGACCATCACAGGGTGTCTCCGTGTACGAGACACACGCTCGCTGGGTTAGCTCGTGTGGAGATCAGGCTGCTAGGGAAGGGTGTTCTGGGTATTCACTACCCAAGAGCACTCTGCCTAATAGTTTACTATTCACACAGCAAAGCGACATTCACTGTGAAAGCAGGCAGAGCAGGCAGAGCAGGCAGATATGCTCACTCCTCTAACAGGGTCCTGGAGCTTCAAGGAGACCCCTTCTTCCAGAGCCCTGCCCCCGCAGAAGGCCTGCAAGCATTTCATAGAGCGAGTGCATGAACATGCATGACACACCCATAGCTCTGGGGGGGTGCCCTGCCCCATCCAAACCCCCAGATCTCACATGCCCAGGGCTTCTACAGGTCCACATTCTGTAGCCCCTGCAGACCATATACCTGACAGCCTCGTTTGAGGGGCATGGAGGAGATACAGGGTATGCACGCAGGCGGTAGGTAGCACAGGCCCCTGTAAAGGGGGCTCATTGGAGCACCTCGGGGTTTGGAAAGCACCCTGTGCAAAGAGAATAAGAAGTGGCGGAGGTGTGTCTCATGGTAGCATCTTCTGATTCCTACTGTGACTTTTCACTAATAGGACTGACATTTAATTACATTCCAACAGGATGCTCCTGGTGGAACCTCAGAGCCAGCGCTCCCCGGCAGCCGCATGCCTCCTCATTCCTTCCCCGTCTTCATAGACCTAGAGGGAAAGCTCCCCGCCTGCCCCCTTTTCTTGGCAGGGTAAATTTATATACTTGTCCGGGTTGTGCACGAGTAAGTGAACGTGCTTAAATGTTGCTTGAGGAATGAGCATCTTTTTCAATGGGCTCGGAGACAACATTTCAGCTAGAGGCACACTTATGGGTGAACAGGCCAGTGGGAGCTAACGGGGCCCAGAAACAAAAGCTGCACAAAGAAGAGTGAGCCTCAGAGCAGACAGAATTGAATTTAAGTCCTCTCAAACCATCCCACAGGGAGCTGAATAAAAACTAACCACCTTCTCTGAGGCTCAGTTTCCTCATCAGCAGAGTGGCCGTAAATGAGTGTGGATGGCAGATGGCGTAAGTAAAGCACTGGGCCCTTAGTAGGTATATAATCAGTATTATTCTGGTCTTCCCTTAAGGCTTCCTTTATCTCCCTTGGGAGATGGGGATGGAACAAGAAACTCAGTGCCAGAGGTTCTGTGGAGAATGTGATTCTTAATTATTCCCTTGAAGGAAGGGCGAGACGTGGCGTGGCCGGTGGGAAAGGGTTGACAGTATTCCCTGTCGGCCTGTTTGTCCGCACCCATCCCTGTCCTGCTGCTTCCCTTGAGAGCATCCTCTCTATCTGGTGTATCCAAGGAATCAGCGTCCCCTTTCACGAGACATCCAAGGGCAAAGAACAAGCCACTTCCTCTTCTGTAGGACCTCTGGAGCAATGCAGGAGAAACTCGGGCACTCACCACTATGAGAAGCTGATGGCAACATGTGGGCCAAACTCCACCACACAAGCCAATCTTAACGTCCAGCTCAGATGGCCCAGAATCAGCTCAGCCTACTGAGTGAAAGTTGGATTCTCTCGTTAACTGCAGGCTTAGGTTAGATTTTAACCTATGTGTCCTCCTATCTCTGTCTGAGGTCAGCCAGGCAGAAAAGTCGCCACTCCCTCCCTAGATAATTAACCTCGCAGGCTTTGGTGAGGGAGCAGCTAAGAGGCCAAGACCGGGAAGGCTCCGGTCACGGTCACGGTGGCAGGGAGCCTGACACACCCCCTGTTCTAGAAATTCAAACCTTTCTCAGGGTTTGCTCTGCCTGAACTAATACCTACCTCCCTCCAACAGCATTTCACATAAGATGCCTGGGATCCTAACAGCACCCCTGGGAGGCAGGGAAGCAGAAGGAAGAGGCCAGAGAGGAGGTTGCAGCAAATGCAAGCAAGGTTGAAGCAGGAGACAGTCTGAGGTCACACTGGAAGTTTCCAGCCAGGGCCAGGATGCAGACCCTCAACTTCCCTATAGTCGAAATGGGGTGCAAGTTTGTTGCCTGATCTCAGTGGGAATAGTGAAGACTCAAAGCTTAACCACTCTGTTTTGGGGCTAGCTAATAACAAGTATTCAAAAAGTGAAGACATGTGTTTTGTATAAAATTAGCACTTGCTGCTGAAACAAATAAGCCCTAAAACATATGGTATCTCAAACATCATTAAACTTATTTATTGTTCCCCTGAGGGTGAAATAGGTGTCTCTAGCCTGTGGCTGGAGGTCCTCCAAGCCACATTCTGGGCCCCTTCATCTTGTGGCTCCACTGTCACCAGTATATGACTCCAAGAGGTGGAAGGGGAGCAAGCCTGGGGTCACGCTGTGGGGTTTGTGGGCCAGGAACGGAAGTAATGCACAAGGCTTCTGCTCACACTGCTCACTAGACCACACCCAGCTGCAAGAGAGGCTGGAAAATGTAGTCGGGGCTCCAACTGGGAAAAAGAAGAAATAATTTTCTGAACAAGAGTGTGATTTCCAGGGCAGATGAACTTTAAACATTATAATTATTTTCTTGAATGCTGTATTGGCTGAGCTCATTTCTTTTTCCTTTCCAGTTAAACCTGAGGCTCCTTACGATGTAAACGTCGTCTATCGTGAGGAAGCAAATGACTTTGTGGTGACATTTAATACATCACACCTGCGAAAGAATTATGTAAAAAATTTAATACATGAGATAGCCTACCGCCAGGAAAAAGATGAAGCTGATTGGATGGTGAGTCAACTAGATTTATAGATTATGAAAATGTATAAAGGTGTGTGTGTGTGTGTATATATATACATATTTAGTAAATAAGTTACACATATACATTAAAATGTATAAATGTACCACAGTATAAAATAGAAATGTCGTAATGTTACGTATTTTATTGTTCCAGAGGTATACGTACCTGGGGAGCACCCTTAGCAATTTTATGCTCAAAATGTACCTTTTGCTGAAAGAAGCTCTAAGAGTAAATGCTCCAGGTTCTACAAAACCTGGGCCTCCTCTGGCCTACCCATTCCTCTTCTAACTCTGTTTTTTTATCTTTCTTGCTCTATATTTTTTTTTTCGTTTTTGTGGTGTCTCTAAATTAAGCTGTGGGCTAGCAATACAAGTCAAGACTAAATCAATCCTCTTTATCTGGGGACCTCAAAAGGTAACCTGTGTAAGCACAACTTTCACAGGCAGATCGAGGCAAAAACATCACCACGTCGTAGCCAACACTGATCAATGGAAGTGGTGAGGGCAGCTAAATGGAGTGAAAGGAAAGAGGAATGCATAAATAGACTTCTGGGGGAAAATGACTCTTGCTCATTAACCTGACCATTCCCTTTCATCCCTTCTTGGGATGCGAAAGGAGAAGGAAAAAGAAGAGATTGAAGGGCGGGAAGAGAGGTGGGGGCGGGAGAGTGATTGACATCCTCTCGGAGTGGGAGAGCCCAACCCACCTGAATAAAGACCCATTGGGCCACTGCCCTCCTTGGCCATTTGTAGCGTCGTTCAGGAGCTCATAGTCTCTGTCCCAAAATCTGCGGTTGACCCCTCCGCGTATTAGTTTCTTCTTGTAACAAATATAAGAGAGCTTGGAGCAAATGTCCATAGGACAAAAGACGCTCAACTTCAATGACTTGGGGGATCTGGGAGTACCCCTTTATTTTATCCTAAAACTGTAGTGGCACTTTTTGCTCTTCAGCGTGTGAATTTATCCAGTACGAGGCTGACGCTCCTACAGAGAAAGCTGCAACCTGATGCAATGTATGAGATCAAAGTCCGGTCCATCCCCGGTCCCGACTATTTTAAAGGCTTCTGGAGCGAATGGAGTCCAAGTTTCCACTTCCGAACTCCAGGGACCAGCGGCCAAGGTGAGAATGGGCACCGTCTCTGGGCCGTGCAGAGCACGTGGGCTGTCCAAGTGCGTGAGTGAGAGCGAGAGAGCTGGCTCCCCGGCGGGCTTTCTTACACTTTGCAGAAGACCTGCCGTCTCTGCCCTTTTTGTGAAGAACCAGGAAGTGCTGGGAGTCAGACCCTGGGTTGCTGATCAGCTGATAGAGGCTGTCTGGACTCTACTGTCCCGGGTGCTCCTGGGAGCTGCTAATGATTCTGACCCAAATCCCCAGGCACTACCTCCCATTTACCAATCTCACTGGGATCTCCGAGGCCCCCCTAGGGAACACCTTTGTTGATGGCAGGCTGGCAGGCTGATGTGGCTCTCCCATGACCCCTTTTCCAGAATAATGAAGACACCCTGGTGGTCTAGGAAATGAGAGTGCCCAGAAGAGCCAAAGGGAATGGCTCAAGTAGGCCCCTGGGGACCTGAAGCACCTCCCATTTGGGGAAAAAAGGGGACCGATTGGCCATACTAACCTCTCGTCGTCCCCCTAGAAATGTCTGAGACTGCCAGAGAGAACATTTCTCTCATCTCACGCCCCGACCTTGGCTTCTCTCTCCTGGTGATGGTAGTCGGGGAGGGAGTGCTGGGATCTAACTGCTAGGTCGCTTTTACATTCCAAATGACAGATGTTCTGGACCTGGTCCCCTAAGTCAGTGCCGCTTTAGCCAAAATTCCCCCACAAAGCCATGAGATCATCCTGTTCACTGAAGAGCCGTCTCCAAGACATAGTGAATGAACCTGAGTTCCTAAGCAAACTCAGATCATCCTGAAGTCTCTTCCGCAGCACACTTCGTTTAAGACTGTTAACCTCGGACTATCCTTGCATTCCAGGAAAGATGGACCCTATCCTACTAATCATCAGCATTCTGAGTTTCTTCTCTGTGGCTCTGATGGTCATCTTGGCCTGTGTGTTGTGGAAAAAAAGGTGAATTTCTTTCATCAAAAGGGTGGCTATAACAGATAGTCAGAGTTCTAACCATATTTATTGATGAGAAAGCTACCAGGGGGAGCAAGGCATTTGAGGAATTACAGTGCCCACACCCTCCTCATCCTCAGGCACCTGTGAATTTCCATAGTTAGTTTCCGAAGAGGAGAGCTACATAAACTGGATATCAGGGGAATGCTCTCCCCCCAGCTTTTCCTCCTGAAGGAGTAGGAGCCATGCCCCCAGAAGGCCTGGGCAGCAAGGGGCACCCCCGGAAAACGCGGAATATATTTGAAGTCCTGACCTGTAGCACACAACCCATGGGACTTTTGCATTCCACCTGGGATAAGGCCATGTTTCTTTCATCCTAACATGATGCTGTAGCTACCTACCCATCAAGCTGTTAATGCTGTAGGAGATGCCCCCAGCACAGGGCCACGTGCCTCAAGAACCTCGAATACTCTAATGTGAAAAGCCCCATCTTAAACCATTTCTCTGGGTAATTTAGAAAATAGTCCTCACTTCTACAAAAGCGAGAGAGAAGGAGTTACTGTCAGTAAAGAGAAGGAATAAGATGACTATATATATATATATATATATATATATATATATATATATATATATATATAGTGAGTCATATATATATACCCATATATATATGCGTGTGTGTGTGTGTGTGTGTGTGTGTGTGTATATATATATATCGGGAAGAGATGAGCAAGTCCAACTGTAGCTTCATAACTATACCAAACCGCTTCGTGGCCATGCCTCATTGTTCCTTTTTCCCGGGGTTCTTTCCCAGAGGGGCACCATCGCTGTGTCTTGTTCACAGAGCAGGTCACTGAAAACAATCTCTGGTCCAGCTCCTCCTTGGATTGATAGGACACACTGGGGCCCAGATAAAGCAAGTCACTTGCCCAAGGTGGTCCACATAGCTGTGGCAGAGCCAAGACTAGAAATGCAGTCTTCTGATTCCTGGCTCGGGACAGGTGGAAATACCTATTGAGCCTTCTGCCTCTGCCATCCTTTTCATCCATCCATGTCCCCTTATTTCAGAATTAAGCCCATTGTATGGCCCAACCTCCCGGACCATAAAAAGACTTTGGAGCAACTGTGCAAGAAACCAAAAAAGGTGAGTTGAAGGCATCCTAATAGCCAAGAAGGATATTGGATGAGAAGGAATAGTTGAACCTCAGGTTCTGGGTTTGGGGTTGTTTTTTTTTGCATTCCCGAACAGGGTCCCTCATAAGAGTCCAGCGGCAGCTATTAGAGGTAGGAGACTAAAATGAGATACAAGTTTCAGAATTTCCCGGGCCTCCCCAGGGCAGGAGGGCACCTCCCGTGGTTATTTCAGACCCTGAGGTGCGAGAGCACCTCCCAAAGCAATGAGGCTGCTAAAACCTCAGGACTCATCCCTGACATTCCCCGGTGAGCCCCCTTCACGAGTCCCTCGGATCTCCTCCTGAACAGAACACTCAGTGGTGCACTCCTCATGCCTTCTCTCTTTTCTGGTGCAGAACCTGAATGTGAGTTTCAATCCCGAGAGCTTCCTGGACTGCCAGATTCATAAGGTGGACGGCATTCAGGCTAGAGACGAAGTGGAAGGCTTTCTGCAGGATACACTTCCTCCGCAACAAGAGGAGCCTGAGAGGCAGAGGCTCGGAGTGGGTGTGCAGAGCCCCCACTGGCCACCCGAGCACGTAGTCATCACCCCCAAAACCTGCATAGAAGAAGCACCCCTCGGGTGCCTGGCTGGGAATGTCAGTGCGTGTGGCACCCCTGTGCTCCCCTCCTCCAGGTCCCCAGACTGCAGGGAAGCGGGCAAGAACGGGCCTCCTGTGTACCAGGACCTGCTGCTGGGATCTGGACCTCCAAAGGTCACCCTGCTCCCTCCATTTCCTTTCCCATCGGAAATCATGGCATTGAACCCAGCTGGCCAGGGACAGCCCCTCCTCACTTCCTTGGGATCAAATCAAGAAGAAGCGTACGTCACCATGTCCAGCTTCTACCAAAACCAGTGAACTGTGAGACACCCAGGCCTGGAACCACGCGAGCACCTACTGCCCCTCACAGCACGAAAAAGACAAACCAATGTAACTCTCCCCACAACCTGCAGGACCCTGAGACGGTGCTGTCCTCCCTCCTCCCCACTGTCAGCGCCAGGCAGGAGCGATCTGCTTCAGGTGACCCAAGTGATTCCATTCTTTCAGAAAGTTCGCAAAGCAGAAAAGAGCACGAACAGGGTGGGGGGAAAGGTGGAGGCGAAGGGAAGGGGAAGGCAAGAAAGGAGCGAGGAAGAAAGGGGAGGAGGCCCAGAAGGGCTCGCTGGTCTCCCTGCGCCCTCACCATAATCCCGGGAGGTGGTAGGCCTTGTTCCCCTTCTCGTGTGTTTGCAGCAGATGATGAAACTGAGGCTTAGAGTAACTCGTCCACGTTTCCCACTCCAGATCTGATGCTCGGGAGTCTACCGGCAGCCTCCCCAGAGCCACGGGCCTTCCTCTGCACTAGGGACTGTCCCGTTCTCAGGCGCCCAACCTTGCTAATAGCACGGTGACTGTCTACTTCGTGTCCACCCTGGGTCACTTTTGAAAGTGAAAAGAGAAGTTATAAGTCATCACTCCAGGCTAGCAAGCGCACGCCGGAAGCGTCTCAGACAAAAGCTGTGAGGGAGAAAGTTGGGGAGAAATGGTCTCACGATGCGCCAAGTGAGACCGCGCACGGCCCACCGTGTCCACAGGAAGTGAAGAAAGCCACAACATGCCACGAAGACCATTTCATTTCATTTTTTCTGAAAAGTGCTCAAGGGGGGGGGATACACCAGGAGCCCGGGATTTTGACTGTTGGTCATCAAGAGCGTGGTCCCCTTGCCGCCACACCCAGCCGCCCCCCTGGGTGGAAGGCAAACCTGTTGCCCGCTGCGGTCACTGGCCCATGCGAGCAATGAACGGGGAACAGCCCCTCCGTGCGCGCAGAGACGGCCCAACCCCAGTCCATCCACCAGTCGTCCCGAGTTCTGCAGCCGTGGACGCCGCCACAGACTCCAGGGAGACGGGGTCATGACAAGCACACATCACACGGGGCAGTAAAGACGGACACACGTTCAGGGTTTTGGGGCGGTTTGTTGTCGTTATTGTTGTTTATGTCTTGTATTTTTTTTCTTTGTTTTGCTTTTAGTTTGTTTTGGGGAAGACTGTTTTTCATTTTTTTGTTTGTTGTTGGTTTGTTCTGCAATGTCCGTGAAGGGAGTTGATGGAGTGACTACTAGACCTCACCTGCTGGTTTAGAGACCTAACAGTACTCACATCATCTTATTCTACACTTGGGTTATACTTCCCAAGTCCTTTTCTCTAAATCCGTAGTAATGTCTCCGAATCAGTAGTAATGAATATAATCCCATAATCCCTTAGATTTGCTTCGTGCTTATCGATTTTCGAAGCAGCTCCATAAGCATTATCTCTTTCATTTCCTTGACAAGTATTTATGAAAAGCCTGCTTTGTCCAAACCACAGTGTTAGGAACAGGAGACATAAGACAAGCAAGGTTGGGACCCAGCCCTCACTCAGTGCAAAACTTAATGAAGGTGACAGCTTTGTGAGCAAATGGTTATAATAATATGAAATGCTACAGTGGAGGCATGTTCAAAATGCTCTGGCAGAGACAGGGAAGAGACCACCAAGGTGACATACAAGTGAGCTTGTGCTCTTTCCCCTTTGTAGAAAGGGGAGCCAAGGTGACCTCAAGAAGGAGGTCAACCCGGAAAATCTCATCCCAGCCTGGCCCTCTTGTGCCTTATTCAGAGAGGCTCTCTGATGTGTTCGTGGTCATTGTCTCCAATTTTTGGCAACCTGAGACACAGAGAAGACAGGTTAAGGACTCAGCTTTCCATGGTAAGTCAGGACTAGAAGCCCTAAGTTTGTATCCCTAAAAAAAGAGACAATCTCTTAAAGAAATGAGGAGAAAAGTCAAGGTCCCTCCAGCGTCAGGGTCTTCTATGTAAGTGTTCTTTTGCGTAGGTTACCATTGGGATTTAGTGTGTGAGTGTCTCTCTGTTACTGGAAGCATTTAAAATCCATGTATGATACTCATAATTATAATTGCTGCTAATGCTTGATCATGTACTCAGCGACAATGTATAATGTAAGGATGCAAATTTTCTCTGATCAACCACACATTGGATGTTATCAAGCAGGAAAAACTGGTCAGAGATAAGGCAGAAGTCAGAGATGGAAACTGCTGGTTCTATGCGGCATGAGATGGAAAGCACACTGAGGAGTAGACAGCTAAAGGTGGCCAACTACACAACCACGTCTGGATGCAGGGAGCCCTGGCTTGTTCAACTGATTTCCCACAAGCCTTTGCCTCTCCTGTCAGCCTGGTTTCCACGGGAAACTGCCTCAGAAAGCCGAGTATGGGCCGTCTCCGATGCATGTACTCGTGCTTTCGTAGCATCGCTGCAGGGGCTTCAAGACAGGGCCAGCCAGGGAGACGGAGACAACGTACATGGAGGGCCAGTTGGGACGATACAGCTCAGACGGCATTTCTGCCAGCTCGGTGGTTTTGGGGAGGGTTAGTCTTAAAGATATCCATTGTTCACTACAGTCAGCATTTCTGATTTGACGATGTACTTTCCACACGCATTACACACATTTCTCAGAGCTGCTAAATATGTAACTATTCAATATGTTACCATCTCGTATTTAATTAAACGCTATGAAACGCTCTGTGACTGTGCTTGTCTGCCTCCGGAAACGTGGATGGAGGGATTCCTACAATGGGCCACAGTTCGCCGCCGCCACTGGGGACATTGTGGCGGTGTCATCTGCCGGCATTACATGGGTTTGGATTTTCAGAGGAAACTTTTTCATCAATTAAATGATTAATTTTCAGATTACAGAATGAACAGGAATTTGTCAAGAACCTGCTGTACATTACTTTGCACTGTGCTGGGCACTGGGCTCACGGATGAGACGGGATGGTCCCAGCTCGCAATCACATAGGGACGATGACACACAGGAACAGTTACAATGTCACATCACTACTTTAAGACATAGGATCACCCGGATTCGCAGCTTTAAGTGATAAAAACGCATGTGGCGAATTTGAGCAGGAAAGGAATTGACTGAAGGCTCCAGGCGATTCGCAGAGTATCTGGCGGGGATCAGAGAAACAAACGTGCTGGCCACAGAGCCACCTCTTGTCTCTCCTACAGGCACCTCTGGACACTGAGCACAGCCACCTCCACGGCCACCACCGGCCCTGGAGCAGACTCTCGGGCAGCAGTGGGGAGCCTCCCAGACTGGGGTGTTCCCCAAATAAAGGAAGGAGAGTCTGCTGCTGGGTGAGGCACACATGCACACGTGTGCACGCACATGTGCACATACACACACACGGATGCCTTAGGGAAGAAGCTCCAAGGGTAATGTGAAGGAAGTCACACCTAATGCGGTAGCACGGAGTCGGTGGGTGTGCGCCCGATGGAGGAGCCTGGAGTGCGAAGAGGACACTCCAAGCAGAGGGAACAGCGTGTTCAAAGTCGGGGAGCTGTGACAAAGGATGGGGCATTTGGGGAGTCACAGATACACTCGGCAGTGTCTCCTCGTCTGTCTCAGTTAGAAACAGTAGGGTTTCTAACTTTCGGTGGTTACCCCCGAAAGTCAGACACAGGGCACTTCCATAAAAAATAATCCATATCTGCCTGTAACACTTTATTTTAATTAAAAACATATTAAAAACATATGTCCGTATGCCCACTCACCATTCACCACTCTTCCGTTACAAGGCCAAGGCTGTTCCTTCAAGTGAGGGGACACTGATTGTAGTTTCATGGTGCCTTTCTTAGGTAACACACACCATATCACATCACCTGCTCTTTCTGATTCCACTGTCTTTAAAATGGAAAAAAAAAAAACTGCCCTGGCTGGCGTAGCTCAGTGGATTGAGTGCGGGCTGCGAACCAGGGATCGCAGGTTCGATTCCCAGTCAGGGCACATGCCTGGGTTGCAGGCCATGACCCCTAGCAACCACACATTGATGTTTCTCTCTCTCTCTCTCTTTCTCCCCCTTCCCTCTCTAAAAATAAAAGAATAAATAAATAGAATCTTTTTAAAAAATGGAAAAAACCTTTCAAAATAACTTAAGTGCAGTTGCCTAACTTTTAAAGATACCCCACCCCTATCTTTTACCATCCCTTTTCCAACCCTACGCTAGCAGAATTCTTTCAACATGGTTTTATTGAGTCTTTCCAAACCATTGAAAGTCGTTCTTAGAGATCAACATCGGTCTTCCTTCACATGCTCACACTTCATCAGCTTGCATAATATAAGCACAAGAACAAGGGCAGCTGGCCTATGTGAGTTCGGAACACACGCAACTACTTGGGTGAGTCCATGTCTCATTTGCTGGATACAGGATACACAAGGGAATAGCCATCCAGCAACTGAGTGTCCACACGGGTGCCATTGAATGTCTCGGCGAAAATGGAGAGTGCCGCGTCATTTGGCAGGAGGCTCGGTGGAAACCATCTGCGGGCATCTGCTTAGCACTCCCAGTCCAGAGAGTCTGCCGAGCGGCGGCTGAGACGACACTTGGCAGAACTGGTGGGGCCAATGGTTCAGCAGTTGTCATGCCAGACTAAGAAGCTTTGATTTAGTCGGAAGGGAACGGGGGCGCCTAGCAGGACTGTGGCATAATGAATTTCATGTATCTATCAGGGTTTATGGAGGAATCCTAATACACCTTCCACTTACTCCTAATGTCGGCACACTGATTTGCAATTACCTAATTTGTCTCATTCCCCTCAGGGCTTTTAAGCACAGAGGACTATGACATACTGAGGTCTGTGCAGTTTGCTAAACACAGTATCTAAAATCTAGAAAACATACAATCCTAAATGTGGAGCGAATGAATCCATGTATTGGTGAATGACGTCGCACCTGTTTATGTGCTTGCTCATGGCTTATTCAGGATCGAAGAATGCCAGGGTAGGAGGCTCAGACAGAGGCAGGCACTGCATCCCTGAGAGACTGCACATGTGCACTCGTGTGGAAGGAGTCGGTTGTGCTCCCCATCCACAGTTACCTCCCCAGCTGCACTCTTAACCACTGTGACCACAGAAGTGGGGGAACGATAGGGTGGGGTGAGGTAGGGTGGGGAGAGAACTTTGTCCAAAGTTTCAGCTCTCTGATAAACATCTGCCTCTAATTTTGTTTGTTCATTTATTTACTTTATTCTAGATAAACTTTACTGCTACTTCTGAATGTTCATGGCTTGTGACCTTTGTGTGGGATTTGTGTATAGCTTGCAATGAGGCAGCTGCTCAAAGAAAATAAAGCCCAGTGGGTCCAAGGAATACACTCACACTCCTCAAGACACTGGTAAAAAAACAAATGCAACAGCACGCAAAGCCCCTTGGGGGTTGAAAAATAACGTTTCAGTGCTGAGTTCTGCAGAAATGCTTGTGTTAATCTGGTGGGCCCCTCAGCTGAAAATCATGAGGGCCTGTTCTTTCTCTCCTCGGGGCAAAGATCTCTTGTCAAGGAGAAGAACTTGCAGGGGCTGAGAAGGACTTTTTCTTTTTGCAAAAAATTAGTTGCTGCAAATTGTTCTACTCATCAGACAAAAGTGCAAAATAACCAGGAAACATTTTAACATTAAACTAGAGATGCTGTTATTCTCTAATAACAGTGAAGTCATAACTCGATAGCCTAAGGGATATTTTGTTCAATTAGATAGCGTTTTGATAAATGCTGTAGCCTAAGACGGATGAATCTGCTATAAAATCCTTTTTACATATCAATAAACTTTCAGGAATTTAAGTGGAAACTGCCAATGCAGATTTGAGTGATGCTTACATTTATTTCTGAACATAAAAATGTAGTGAAATAAGTATAGAACACAAGCCAAGGTCATGCTCAGTGGTGAAATTTATTAAAAGTACTTCGGTAAATTTGGAAATAAAACAACAAAATTCCACTGTCACCAATCTTACATTGTTCCAGAAATGCTAGGAAGTGCAGGTAGATGGGAAGACTAAGGAAAAAGCATAAATGTTAAGCAAGAGGAAACCGATGCTCACGACTGGCGGGGGAAATGGTGGCACGTCTGGGAAACGCGAGAGGACGGAGTGGAAAGAACACACCAAAACACGCAAAGACTTCGTTAAGGTCCTTGGTTATCACAATGTTTTCATATGCTGGGTTATTTCTTTAAATCTTCATCGAATCTTTATTACTAAACTAATACTCGCTTGTTCTCAAAAATTCAAGAAACGCAGCTATAAATGATGGAACAAGGAAAGACATCATTTCCTAATCTCACTCCTCAGAAATAATATTTAATATTTGACACGCAGCCCTCCACATTATATGGACACGTACTATTTTTCTAAATACCATGTAGAAAAATAATTCTAGAGAAACAAAGAATTGAGAAGAGACTGTGTGAGTGATTTTAACATTTTGTTTACTTTTGAAGACAATATAAATTACTTTCATTTAGAAGTGACAAAAGGATCATAATTATCATTGCAAAAAACCCCACAAAATTATTGCTTAATATCACAGATATCCCTGGTTATATTTTCTTTATTCTTTTTCTTTTTTTTTTCACAGAGCAACCAATGAAATAGAATAGAGAAATTATGTATCTAGATCCATGTACTTACAAAAATTTCAGGCATTTCTAATAAGTGGAGAAAAGGTGAATTATTTAATAAATGAGATTAAAACAATGCACCAGCCATTTGTATATGAAAAGTATTTACTTCTTATTTCAAAGTAAATCCCGTATCAATAAAGATACAAATGGTTTTTACAATGAAAACAAATAGTTTGTCTGCTAGCAGACATTGGTGAATCATTTTATACTTTTTGGATGTGGAAATAATTTCTAAATAAAACATAAAATATAAATATAACTAAGACATCAAACCCAGAAGCCACTGAGAAAAGACTGCTATACTTGACTGATAAAGAAAAAATGTTTACTTTTAACAATATTCTGAGCTATTTTGTCAACAGTTTTCAGGAAGAAGAGACCCCGCAGAGGCCTCCACTTCTCCATTACTGCCTTCCCTCATCAGTCTCATGAGGAGGAAACAAAACCGGTTGAGCCATGTATCTGCTAGCTGAGGCTACAGCAACGCTCAGTAACAAGCCATGCTGAAACGCAGCGGATTGAATCACGAACCCAGGTTGCACCCCTCCCCCACCCCCGCCACTACAGGTCTCAGAACCATAGAACAGCCTCAGGGGGCCAGTCCCAAGTCAGACTGAAGCTGCGTTGTCTGCCAGCCGGCCTGACTGGGGGAGTGAGTGCTTCAAGTCCAAAGGCAGGTTAGAGAAAATAAAGTAGTATTTATCACACATCTGACTCGTGGACTAGGACATAAAGATACATCCATACGCAACAAAAGAGGCATGGAAGGATGAAAGAGCAAGTCAGGCTTGCTAGGAGACTGAGGAAAGCTTTGCAAAGGCTTTACCTTTTGAATTGGGCCCTGAACTATGAACTTCGGGAATAATGACTTATCTTGTCGCTGTGTTTCAGCTCCAGCCGCTGGGTGTGCTCCGATTACTGTCATTCATTCCGGCCCGCGCCGCCCAGCGTCAGGGCGGACTGCGCGAGGGCACGATGCTCAACCAGAGTTCTCTGACTTCAGATGCCATCTCTTCCTTCGTGGGTCCCCAGGCCACTCGCACTTCTGTGTCAGCCAGGGCTCTCGGAAAATAGGACCAACGGCGTGTCGGTGTGTATGTGTGTTTAGAGAGAGAGAAAGAGAGAGCCAGAGAGAGAGATTTGCGTTCAGGAATTGGCTCACGTGGTAACGAGGCCGGCGGGTCTGAAATCCGCGGGGCCAGCTGGCAGGCTGGAAACTCGGGCACAGTTTCTGCACTGAAGTCTTGAATTTACAGCCAGTTGGTTAAACACGCAGGTCCTGTGACCTCCCTCGTTTCAGTAATTTATCACGATGACTCATAGGACGCAGCAAAGCTCTGTACTCACAATTACAGTTTTAGTAGAGAGGACACAGATCAGGAGGACCCGCCGGACGGAGCGACCGACAGACAGGGCGCAGTCAGAGAAGAGGTGCGGAGTGCTGTCTTCTCTCCTCCCGGAATCCAGGCCTGGCACCCCCAGCGCTTGAACGTGTCCACCAACCAGGAGGTGCCCCCTGAGCCTCAGCGCCCAGAGTCTGTACTGAGGTACGTTAGGTAGGTGCGCTTCACTAAATCAGTGTCCGCACAACCCAACTCGGGTCCAGCGCCCCTCCCCCTGTCAGAGGTCGGGCTGGCCCAAAGTTCCAGGTCTCTAGAGGGTGGTGACCTTGCTGGCGACCCGCCCCCATCCTGAAACCATCTAGGTGCTCACCCCAAGTCCCTTCCTTCCTGTGATGTAGTAACCCGTGTTGACCAGTGACATTCTCCTCTGATTTAATTTTCCCCTCTGATAGGAAACAAGGAAGTACCTGATTTCTGTGGTCCATGCACTGGAGCCACCACAGTAAGGTGCACTCCAAGTGACAAGGGAATAACACAGCCCTGGAAACGACACTGAATTGCTGGGACATTCTGTACACGGTGAACGAGCAGAGGTATACACACACCACCAAGCGGGCCAGGCGGGCCGGATCCGGGGGGCTTGCACTGGCGAGCCTAGTGAACACATGTGGAGGGCGGAGTCGGGAACACAGGAACCCAACCCTTGCTGTGGGCTGAGAGTCGGCTGTCCGGAGATAGCTCAGAGAGGACCTCTTGCTAGTCCTCTCCAGAGCCCAGTGGGGAAGGAGTGTTAGGGTCTCACGGGCAGGATGAGTGCAATAAACTGTCGGCCTAATTTCATTAAGCATTCTAACCTCCACGCCCTTTGTTCTGATTCCAATGGCCAAACAATCTCATAATTATAATGAAGTTCCCAACAAGAGATCTGACTCGAGGGCAGAGAGGTTCTCCCTTGCCAACGTCATCACTGGCTTCAGTGCGTGTGATAGGACAGAAGTCCCCACAGAAAGCCCCTGCGGAGGCACAGCTGGAAAATCCCTCGGCCCCGTGTCACAGAGGTGGGGAAAGGATGAACGGCCTCGGGGGTGTGGCAGCACAAATTTCAAGGAGTGAAAGAGGAGCATGAGTCCTCTGACTAGAGAATTACTGCCTTACGTAGTTGTAGACGTTGTTTGCTTGACTGCTAACAGGACTAGGAACAGAGAAACCTCAGTGCTACACTTCTCCCACCTGGCAAACATCGCACTCCATGTGGGCTACCAAGACCACCAAGCATGCCTCTTTAAAAAAAAAAAAAAGAAAGGCAGTAGGGACCGTTATTTCAGCTTTCTTTGGTTGTCTGCCAGACTTTGAGCTCTTCTGACATTAGACAGATTTTCACTGTCAATATACTTCCTGCCTGGAAGTACACTTCCCAGCCTCCTTTGCATTTAGATATAAACCTGGGACTAGTTATCATCAAATGGAATGCAAGCAGAAAAGTGATGGGTGTCACTTCCAGACCAAAGCATTTCAGAAAGTTCTCAGGCTTCTGTACACCCTCCAACCCTGCAGCCACACAGTTGCCATTGGTTACAAAGCCCTAGAGAGCAGCCGGACCACAGAATGGAGCAATCCTGCAAACTGGAATCACTCCAAGGAGGAACCCTGGTCCCTGACGATAAAGGGCAGATACGCAATACTGTTTCGTGAGTGAAGAACAAATATACTGCTGTTTCATTCAACTTCATTTCACTGTGACATTGATAGGACGCTGTAGGAACTGAAGTCTTGTTTATATCAATTAGCCTGTGATAAAACTGGTTTCATTATACGTCATTTCACTTGAAGCCCCAGAACCGAACATCAATGGGGACTTACTGCATTGTGTCTGAGCTTTTATAAACGTGAGCATTCATTTGTTACATCAGGTGGCATTACCCTAACATATCACAACTAAATCCTCTTGCTCAGCTTAACAGTATCTGGGAATAAATGGCTAAAAGCCACCTGGTACTGGGAGCTACACTGTCATTCTCGCATCCTCAAACCTGGGTAAGTTCTCCAACCTGGTCGCAGCACACACGAAAATCGCATTCTCCATGGTAGATCCGTGGCTTGGAGTTTCCGCTTTAGCATCCGTTGTTATGAGCTTGCTCAGTGTAGGTCTCTCTAAAGTTAGGGACCTACTCTCTTGGTGGGCGGACACACAGACCTTTGAGTCCAAACGCTGCGGGGCTCCATCCTGGACCGTGAGAAATTTTCCGTTGCCACCAGTCAAGGCCTTTGGAAGTGCCATTACTCTCCTAAATGTACTGGGAGGCACATACATTCTCTTAGATGCTTCCTTCATATTTTTATGATTTTAAAGACAAGGAGAGATGGGCCCAGCTCTCAAAGATCATAAATGATAATCGTCAACCAAAGGTAGGCAAATGATAAGCTAGCACTGGCAATGTTCAAGCTGATCTCTCCTGCCCCTTGCTACTCGAAGTGTCATTGGAAGACCAGAGGCATCAACTTATAGAGGAGCTGGTCAGAGAGGCTGACATTCGAACCCCTCCCCAGACTTCTGAATCAGAATTAGCATCTTAACACCATCCCCATGTGACTTGCACACTCATTCACATTTGAGAAGAACAGTTTTTTTTTCTTCCATCTCCTCTCCCCCTCTCCTCCACCCCTTTTCCAAGGCAAAGGGTATGTGGATGTGTATCTGATCAACTTACAGACATTTTTGCTTCCTGAGGAGCAGTGAATTAGAGGAAGAAGAATGGGTCAGAAACCCTGACATCACCTGCCTTGTACAGGAACCGGGAAGTGGTCAGAAGATGAATTCCCAAAAATAGCTTCAGAGTGCTCCTCCCTGGTTTCCCGAAAGCTCCAGAAAGCCTGCAAGGGTTCCACAGGCCCTTCCTTTCCCCTGTGCATTCTCCTCCATCCTCCGGCCTCCAGGCTGATCCAGGGAGCGAGACCCTCCGTGAGAGCGCAGCTGCGGTCCAGCGGGCCCCCCCACCGGGCTCCCTCGCCTCACCCCCCTTTCCTCTCCAGAGGCAGTTCTGTCCGCTCTTCATGCGAGCCTGGGGATTGACTGAGTCTAAAAGTCCCTGAATTATAATATAAAAGAAGCCCCCAAGTCATTACATTTCAGAATAAAATCAATTTTATTTATGAAGTATTCACCTAGAGAAACATTAAAATAAGTAAGCTCGGGAACTTTTACAGTCAGACGTCCCTCCAGTATTTTTATGAGCGCCTCCTGCTACAGGCCCGCAGGGCAGCAAGTGAGGGGAAGGTGTGGGGGAGCGGCTGTGTTTGCACCTGGTAAGAGGAAGGCTGCAACGAGAAGTCTGTTGTTTCACCTGAGAACTACCTCCCAGCCTCACTTCACGGTCCTCTCCCTCTCTCCCTCCCTCCCTCCCTTCCTTCCTCCTTTTTTATTTCTTTATGATTTAAACATATATCTTCGGGCATTTAAGGAAATGAACACATTCCCGGTTGTTAAGTAAGACGAGTGGAGTTCCATCGCCTTGACAATCCCAGGTCTTTCAGAAACTTTAGCTTATACCTTATTAAAATCTATAGCCTTGGACTTCTTTCAAACTCAGCCCACGCTCCGAGAGCCCCTGATTTCCAGGAGAATTAATTAACAGACAGAGGTCATAATCTCCAGGATGTTGTCATCATTAAAATGAAATAGGCATCCGTGTCGATAGAAGCACTAACACCAGCATAATAGTTCAGAAAGTCGTCTTCTGAAACCTGAAGGGGATACAAAGCAAGGGAAAAAGAAGGAAATGGTGTCAGAATGTGCACGTAGGAGAGCATTTTACCTTCTTCCTCAAATATTTTATTTGGCCTTGAGCTTGATCTGCCCCCCAGCAGTTAAGCTGGGTCAGGTGGGTGGGGGGTCCCTGGCTCGCCTTTCCCCTCTGAGGTGGCTCTCTGAGATGGGGCATTTACAAGGGCCACCAGGGACTGGCCTGCCTGCTGGACAGCTACAGCTCCCCCATGGCCATCATGTTTTTGGATTAAGATAAAAATCTCTAGAATTGCGCTATCCCATACAATAACCTTTAGCCACATGTGACTTCTTAAAATTTAAATTAATTTAAATTAAACATAATGAAAAATCGAGTTCCTCGGTCACATTCGCAGCCACTCAACAGCCATGAGGTGGCCAGCAGCTGGCATCGAGAAGAACACAGACACACCACGTCTCCGCCTTCACAGCACGTTCTGCAGGACGGCACTGCTCCGGATCAGACTTTGTCTGCTCCTTCTCGTGCTCGTTATCACTGCTGTAGGATAGAGAAGGTAATGACTGAATGAATAGATAAAAACTCTTCAGGGGGAGGGAGTCTGCGCCAAACACAAAGGCAGGGACAGAACCAGCGAATGGGGCATGCCCCAGATGCTTGGGCCTCCGGGTAGGAGCAGTGATGCCCGGCATTCGGCACCAGGGCGTGGTGACTAGCCACAGGCGAGTTGCTGAAGGCCAACTCTTCCAACCGCTCAGCTGGGCCAGGATATGTGTTAGAGCTTCCCCAGGGGCCCCAGGCTGCATCTATACTGGGCAATGCAGTTAAAAGCAAAGGCACGAAGAGCAGGAGTCAGCCCCTGGGCTCCATCTCTCTCTCCCTCCTCTTACCCTTCCCTGTTGCCTAACACCAGCCCATCAAGCAAACCATTCCCCACGGCCCCAGAAGATTACTGAGTGGCTCGGCCTTCTGGGAACTGGCTTGGCCGGCGGCTGGGCAGTCCAACCCTGCAGGGAAAGGAATGCTGGCGTCAAATGTCCAAGCTCTCATTCTGGCCTGTCAAAAGAACGGTTTTGTGGGTAATTACATTTTGTTCTTTTAAGAGCACAAGAGAGTACAGCTTGAACAGGCCCTTGTCGTTTTCAAGGAAGAACTTTTATCACCTGTTACTGAAACATCGCACAAGTAACACTTTTAAATGGCCCAAAAGCACCATCGGGGAAGTAAACTTTCAAAGAAGCATGGCATGTAACGTGTTAGCTAATAAGAAGAAGTATATTTGTTAACACTTTCACGGTGTTAAATACAAAGCTAGGTGAACTTTTTTTTATTACAAGTGTAGCTAATGTTTCAAGATGTAGATGGAGGAAATTCTCTTAAATCAGAACCACATTGATGGCAAGGCAGTCTGATAATGCCAAAAAAAAAAGACACGGTTGGTATTATAAATTAAACTTTGTACCTTAAAAACTTAATTTCTAGTTCTAGAAATGATGCCCCACAGACGGCCCGTAGCGACAAGTTCTTGCTTTCAGTGCATGCGTAGCTTACTACTACGAGTCATGTGTAACTTTATAAACAAAAATATTTTTTAATTCATAGGGCAGATATCTTGGAAATTCTGCTTCAACCTTATTTTCGAGCATCATTTCTATTCAATTTCAATTTTGAAATATTATCAAGATAAGGTTGACACAGAGGAACACCTCCCTACCTAGAAAGTAGCTGGTGTTACAGTTATGCAAATAAAGCGTTGTCAGCTAAAGAGGGACCTGGGACTGTTTTAAAGAGCACGTGGGAAATTTTTATGACTAACATACTACTTATATTTAAATGCAAATAAATATCTTTATGAATATGTAAAACACGTAAGAATGTAGTTAGGCACAGCCTTTATACCCTTGTTTAAATGGCTGACTTGTTTCACAACCTCCACCCTCCTTTTTAGGATGGATAAAACAAATTTTCACTCCAACTCTATCTCAATGAACTCAGTTAGTAGTAATCTGCCATATTCACTTTGAATTAGCGATAATTTACCACATTCACTTTGCAGCTTTAAGGAAAGGTAAATGGATATTGAATGATACCGCCAAATGAGATCTTAGGCATGACTAGGTATGAAACGTGTGGAACGGTTATTTCCCAGTCTCCTTAGAAACCAGAGGGGTGATCCGGGTTTCCGGAGGTAGGTAGTGCCTGACATCCGATAATGGCCTGCATTTGCACAGCGCTTTATCCCATCAGCGTGCAGACACTGGGAGGCTCGCTGTACCCCTGGGAGAAGCCGCCGCTCAGCCACCTGTCATTTTCAATTGCAGGTCTCCCTTCTGTTGGAAGGCTCGCTCTCGGAGCACCGATTAGCATCAGTTCTGCAGGTGGCCTGAGCGTTTCTAGGAAACCAGCGACTCAGACCTTTCAAGTTCAAGATCGTGATGTTCCCAGAATCAATACCAGTCTCCGAGGGCCACGTGTTAAGGTCAGTAAAGAAAAGGTGACTCAAGTCTTGAATGGCAGGATTACAAACTAGATACTCAGATCTTGCTTCATTCCAGGCACTTAGGCTCTGGATCCCCCATAGATTTACCACGGGGCCAGACCTGAAGGCCAGACTCTAGATGGACGCTGATGACACAGGAGGCGTGATGCAAAGTGGGCTGTGCCCCTTTGCACACTGCAGCTGCTTGTCACCGGTCCAGTGTTGGAAGCAAGAACTGCAGCTGGAAACCCACGGTGCTCACAAGCTCTTTGGTGAAACAGAAATTGCTGCTGGGGTTTGTGTCACACTCCAGGGCAATGCTAGATAAATAATTTCCATTTATGATGAAGAGGCAGAAGCCTCTAGAACAAAAGAAGTCGGCTATTACATGTTTACATTTTCATTCCCTGGTGCAATATGCCTTTCCGGTAGTTGCGAGATCCCGCATTAAAACCTCGGCTACTGGTCGGCTACTCGTGTTTTCAGTGCGTCTCCCTCCTGGGGAGCACCTTCCACCCTGTTTGGCTGAGGGATAACACCGGCTTTGGCGGAGCAGGTGTGAGGAGGAGACCAGAAGCCGTGCTCGTCTCAGAGAGGAAGAACTGTTTTACCACAACCCCTCACCACACCCCTGAGAGGACAGAGAGAATGCTTCTCACACAGCAATGGTCTCAGAAGCCCCATCAATCATTTGTTTAGGTTTCTTTCAACCGATTACACTGGGATCTGTTTGAGAACAAAATTTTAGGGGTTTTACTTAGTGCGGTATTTTTTATCACAATAAAAGAACCAGCTATCTCCATCGATGTTAAGCAGTTCTCATATAAGCAACTTCGAGAAGTAAAACCGTGCTTAGAATGGTTGGCTTTCAGAAGAATTGATTCCACACAGACACTGTTATGTGATAGTCTATCAGTCCCTCAGAAACCTGGCTCTTCCTTGAATCACAAACATTTCTAAAATGTGACAATGCTGCTGCTACTTTCAACAGGCTCCTTATTTAAAAGAATGGCCTATAATTTCCAGAAAAGCAAGTTTGTTGACTAATCTTGAAAACTGGAATTTCTGAGGTTTTTCATGTTATGCCAAAAGAGGTAAGCATAACTCCAAAAAGGTATACTACCCAGAGGGTGTTAGTAGAATTTCCTGGAGGGGGAGGAGGAGAAGGCCCCCACCCACCATCCAAGAATGCATCCGTTAATTTAACGTCTCCGCCGGCTTAAACATCAGCAGAGCAGATGGCACCCCTGGGTGGCCTGATGGGGTGGAAACATTTCTCACTTCGACCCTCGTGGCTCAGGGGAGCACCCGCATTGGCCAAGAGAAGAGAAGGGCCAGTATCTGCCTCCAAGGACAGAGGGGGACTTTCCTTGCCTTGTCCTGATAGATTGTCTACGTTCAACCGATGCATTACATATTCCCCAACACGCTGCCCTAGGAGCGGCCACCCCTGTCCTGGCTCCAGAAGCGGGATGAGACTCAGAGAGGAGAGGTGAAGAACCTATGCTTCTCTGCCTCTCTGATCGCTTAACAACCACGGGCTGTTAGTTTGGTTTGAGAGCCAGTGGTTTTGTTTGCCTTTGTTCTAGCTCATAGGTCTACCCTCACAGCCTGGACTAGAACACGGCACGTGGCGGCGGCTCAGTCAGTGCTCATCGACGGGATGTATTTTCAACCTAAAACCTCGATGTGTGCAAGGTCGATCTGAGGCCTACTTGGAGGAGGCCTCCCGGCCCGCCTTCAAAGCTGCTTGCTCTCAGGGTATGCAGTGTGCCCCCCACCTGCCATCCAACCACAGAGTCACACATCGTCCTCCGAAGTGCCATCTGGGTCTGGGAAGAAATCCTGTTAAGGTCAGAATGTCTGTGGGAACCAGCCCCACAGACTCGCTGGAATTCCGCCTCAGTCTACAATTCAACTGAGCAGCTGTTAGAGCTCTCATCTGCATCACAAACGGAATCCAGGCAGGGTGTGAACCAGAGGCTGAGTCAGGGTCCCCTCCATCCTTGCCTAGGTTGCCCTGGGGGGGAGTTAGAACCCAGATTCAACGCTGATGCCTGAGGCTTGTTCTGACCAAACCTGGTTCTCAGAATTTTTACACACATTGTTCCTGTTTCATAAAAAGCTGTTAATTGCATCCTCTTCCCTTTGTTCTTTTGTTTATTTCTTTGATCGTTTACTTCCTATCTGGTGTCGAAGCCCAAAAGGTAAGGTTTTTCCAAGGGTTGCTTTGCAAACTTTTTATTGTGTTTTATATTTTAACTCAAGTGTTTACTTTTTAAATTGCAGTGGGGCGATGTTTAAATTGGGTGGGTTAAATAAACAGAAAATAGATCCAGAAAAGCATTAACAAATGATCTTTAATGACCTTTCTGTGTTCCTCCCACCAGGCCGTAAGGTTGTTAGATCTCGCGTACAGAAGGCGAGAGGGCCTCGATGGGATCATTGCTTTTGGGCCCAGACCAAATCTGCTAGCGGGGAGGCGACTGAATGGGACCAACTACACCGTGAGGCACGGGTTATCTCCAATCTGATAGCTGTGCCCTGTGCCCCAATTAGACAGGAAGCCAAGTGCAACAGGGGAAGACGAAGCTGATAGCTGCAACCTCATCCCTGTTCAGAGTCACATGCTACCTCTACGGCCCCAGTGAAGCAGAGGCATGAGTCATCCCCAGAATCAAAGACACAAATCTATCTGGAGCAGTAAGCTTCAAATCTACCATGTTCAGGAAACCGGGGACCTCTCTTTAGCCACAATCTGTAAGGTGCAAGCTGCAGAAAACATGGATACTTCTTCTACACATTTCTTCATCATTTCTTCTGCATTTCTCCATCATGTCTATGTATTTCCTCATAACACTTGGCATCTCTGGCCTGCCAACCTCTATAGAAGCCTAGAAAATAAATCCAGTGGAAAAGCAGACCTGTGCAATTAATTTCCAAAAGAGCTCGCTCCTCTGGGGAGGCCCCTGTCCTCAAGAATAAGTCCTCCGTCCAGCCTGTGAGCATGACGAGAGTTCAGCTTCTCAACAACCAACAAAGCAAGGCGTCCTCTTTAATGACTGTGCTGGTTCACATCTGAAAACATCTCTTTTCACGGTTTTTAGATCAGTGTCTATCCTGATCTCAACTTCCAAGTCTGAGAAATGAAAAGTAAACAAGCAAACCAATACAAAACATGGCAACTACGTGCAGCTGCTCAATCCAGAGTCACTTAAATATGGAAGATCTTAAAGGATACCATTGTTGCAGCCCATGTTCCCCAACCAGGGCATGAGTGCAGCCAGGGACAGAGGTGCTAAGAAGGGGGGCTGTCCCTGAGGAGCAGGGCAGCGTGGTCATTGCATCCAGCACCACAGCCAGAGGGCCAGCCAGTCACTGTGGGTTTTTCTCTCTGGCCCGGATGCAGAGCACCAGCATTAATACTGTGGTTTCAGCCTCTATTTTCCAGTAGCTCAGGCTGCCTTGGCTCACAAGACTTTCCTAGGGAGATTCTCACCCATTAACAACATGAACCCAAGGCTTGGAGCTGCGGGGAGAATGCTTGGAGCCATGAAGTGTCAGGACAGACAGTCTGCTTCGGAGAGTGCCCGTGATGCTCGTCTATGCCACACTGACCTCTCTGTGCTGGTGGGAACTTCACCACCGCTGGCTGACTGCAGGGAGCGGAGCGAGGAGCATTCCTCCAGCTGTGGGCCTGGGGATGTCGTCTGCCCACTCCCAGGACAAGACGCCCCACCTAGAGTCAGAGAGCGCAGCCCAGCCTCAGACTCCAGCCACAGAAACACTTTGAACTGTTGTGCTCTGCTGCTCAAGGAAACGGCCTTCCGTCTCGCACCAGCCTTTAAAATGACCCTCAAATGTCACTGAAACCTGTTCACCAAACCAAGGCTTCCCTAAACTGTGGGCAGAGAAACTCAAGATCTAGTGATGGGTGTTGAGACCGATGCGTGGTCTCCTTCTGGTCCCCCAACTGGGACGGAAGCACTTAAACATTTACAGTCACGAAGACAGAGGAACTCTCCCACCTGGAAACAAACCTTCTAAAAGGAAGCGGAGAAAGACTGTGGGCACGTGGGCGGGAATTATAGTTAAAATATTCCAAATCTTATCACTGGCCAAGGAAGACACCTCGTGTTTATTAGACGCCAGCCATCTAATCATTCGACGATTAGACATCGTCAGCCTGGCGCGGGGAGCTTTACAGACCTTATTTCAGCTCATTTCTGTCTTAGATCTAAGGAAACAGGCTCAGAGAAGCCGGAGCACGTGAACTACTCAGTGTCTTTATTTCTGCCCTAGACAGTGCTGTGGTCATGGAAGAAACGCTGGGATGCCCGTGAACTCAAATATGATCCTGTTTGGGGGCTGACGCTGAGTCATTTGGAGCCACGTGGCTGGCCCCAAGGCCTCGGCCCCCAGTCCATGCGGTTAGAGCTTCCAGGCGGTCCTCATCATGACGATGAAATACACGTCGGTGTCGATGGACGCGCTCACCCCCGCGTAGTAGTTCATGAACTCCTCGGGGGTCACCTGCAGGGGAGAAGTGAGAAACAAACACGGAACTTCGCTTCTCACCATTTCGGGGGGCCCACCTCCAGCACCTGGAAACGAAAGGGAGATTTCCATCAAGGGAGCTTTTTCGTGGCCATCGCTGAGGAGCAGATCTAAAGGAAAACGTGAAGGCGGGCTTGGTGGTGGCAGCGGGCCCAGGAGAGGAGAGGAAGAAAGTCTTGAAAATTTCCAAACCGGTAACCTAAGTGGAAAGTGAGATACAGGTTCTCTGTTTCTGTAAGAGTCAAGCCCATCCGTGCAGAGGAGTGAGGCTGAAACTCAGAATAAGAATCGAGAGTTTTTAACCATAGTTAATACTCTCTTCTTGTGACACGTCAGAAATAACATCTCACGTCCCTGGTTCGGGATAAATAATGTTTTACCTTTCAAAAAAATGGAGTTCTGTCCTGTGGGTAAAGAAACAGATTTCTAGTTAACCATTTCAATATCAGCAAAAAAAAAAAAAAAACAGTGCCCCATGCTTCATGTCTCCCCACCACACCGCCACACTGCCCTGGGAGTTTTTCTCTCTGTCCTATGCCTATAACTGTCCCTTTGGAATATCAACTAAGGCTTCTATCTACACTTGGATTTCACCTTCTTTCCGTGTAGCAGCTGGAGGTGACGCCTGCACTCTGACCCTACCGGCCCACAGGATTGGCTGGTGCAGAGAAAAGAACCAGCTCCTGTTGGGTGTCTGCAGCCAGTCAGTCCAGCCCAGGGCGGAGCCCCGCAGGTGGGGGAGGGCACAGACACAGCTGGGGGCTGGGTTAGCTGTCTGTGGCTCTCCAGCTAGCCCTCGATTTCTCAAGTGTTGTGAGGGATTTAAAAGGTGACATAGTGAAATCCATAAAAAACTCAAAACCCTTGTGTACTCCATAACAGCCAACTCCTCTCCCACTGAGTACCCCCCTAGCTCTTCCAAGAATCATATGAGCAGACTGACCCACTTACCCTTTTTTCTGAAATTATTAGTAAACAGAGAAACAAATTAGAGGATCCACAGCGCTCTCTCTCTGTACCCACCTCCAGCCTCAACCCCCACCCCCCCACCAAGTAGTAAAAAGCGGTAGGAAGAACGGAATTGGGCTGAATTAATATTTAAACTGTGTTTATCTGTGGTCTGGAAGTCGAAATGAATGGGTACAGCTTTTATTAAAATTACAGGACTGTTAACGCCCTCCTTCCTTAAATTCTTTTTTATTTCTGTCCTTCACACTCCCCACTCACACCGCCTTAAACCCCACCTGTAAGTCAGACTACCTAAAGCCGGGACTCAGAGCTTACGGACCAAATCGTTTCCAGAAAGGCCACCACTTACTCTTGGAGAACTCGGAGTCTGCTTGTTTCCAGGGACTCAGCTTACACCGGGAATGGCCTGAACCACGAATTCTATGATTTGCCCCCCTTAGGTGGTCCTCACTGTAGTCCATTACTTTTTCATAGTAATAGCCATTATTAATTACTTGTTTTGTTTGGCATTAGGAAAAATGAGAGAATGGACACCCCTTCTTTTGGCAGGCCTCTTGCCTACGCTACACTTAAGTGACAGAGCGGGTGTTACTTACAGGAGAAGGTCCCTGGTGAGAACAACAGAAATTATCTGGGTCGTGATACGAAAGATAGTCCCCCTTTTTCTCTGCTCCCGCCTGACTAGAAAAATCATACCAGAAGTTCGGGGCATCTACATACACTCTGTAATATACTTACACTATTTTTAATGAGTGAAAAAAAATTGCTATATGAGATAGACTCTTATTCCCTCAAAGGCTAATATAGTCCTCAGAGATCAGTTTTAAATGTTTATAATTATAGCATACACACATGTAAACTTCAAAACCTAGATATTTAAAGAAGAAGAAGACGACGAAGACAAAGGAGGAGGAGGAGGCGGAGGAGAGAGCTCCCCCAACCTGGGGAGCACGGTCTGCCCCACCCCAGACTCGGTTCCTGTCGGTCCTCCCGCTGCCCCGAGGCTTCTGCGCATTGGCTGCTCTGAGAGCGGGGTGCGGGGCTTGAGCGCAGGACCTGAGACAGCCAATCCCTGGGCTGCCGCAAACCCCAGTAACTTTATGCCAGGTGACAGCTAAGCCTAACTTATGGAGAGTTGACAAATTTGAGCATTAGTCTTGGCTAAGGAATATGCTAACTTTTTTGTCTTATTCTAAATGCTGTCTTATTGGGGTACCGACTGCATTTTATAAGCGTAAATGAGCGCACTGGCTTTAAATGTAGCTAGAACTTCACCATAAGAAGTCTTGATACATAAAACAAACCAATTTGAAAGATATAAATTAAGGGCTAATTATTCTCTCTCTCTCTCTCTCTCTCTCTCTCTCTCTCTCTCTCTCCCCCCAAGAATTTACACAGAGTTTTTTTTTACATTGACGGGTCCTTGTGTGTTTAAAATATGATTTGACATAGAAAAGTTGAAGTCACACATCACTTTCCAGAAACATTTCCATTATGTCTATTAAATGAGGCATCTCTGCAAAGCCCTTAACACGGTGCCCAGTGGATAGTCAGTGCTCCGTAAGTGGAGCCCAGATCCATAATTACACTAAATGAGGTTAATGTGTATGTTATACTTAGTAACTAAACACAGGCATTTCTGACTCTTTCAGAGGCCAAAATCTCAAATGTTAACATGAGTAAAAGTCATCTCAGGTGCTTATTAAAACTACATCCTTGAGCGCCTCACACCCCCAAATCAGATTCTGTGGCTTTGCCGTGCAGACAGAAATTTGCATTATTGACACAAACCCCAGATGATGATCACGCAAAGTCAGAGTCGGGGATCAATACAGAGTCTGTGACACTCAGGTGACAGTAAGATCTGTAAGTGCTAAAAACCCCACTGACGTTTATGAGCTTAACGTGGCATTTTAAGATAAATGTCAAAAGGGACGGGGGTGGGAACTTTAAATCAGCTGAATCACAACAACTGGCTCTATTGACTTGGGTTACAGCAAAGGGCAGCTGAGGTTCCCCCCCCCCACCCCCGGCAACGGGGAGGAACCACCTGCAGAGGGGAGGCGACGGCACCCAGGGGTCCCGTGCAGAGCTGGGCTAATTTGGGGAAACGGCAGTTGACTATTTTTCCACTGCCGTGTCACAGATCAAAGACTAGCGACGCTGGGAGGTTCTGCTGCTTCTGTCCCTAAGCAGTTGGCTGCTCTGCAGAATCCAGGACCCTCCCCCCACCCACTTGTTAAAAATCTATCTCTGCTATCCCTTCTGTCTAAAGTGGAGGGTGATTGTGGGTCCCGGGCAGGAAAATGTCAGCAGGGGGAAAAGAAAGCTCCCCTTCCTAACCCCCTCGCCTCTCGTTGACAGGACCCGCCGTGAAGTTTTGTGGAAAAAGTTGGGGGAAATTCCCTTCAGAAGGGGAAGGCTTGTTTCCCCCACCTATCACCGCCATCTCTTCCTCCCGCCCATTGTCCCACTAACGTGTCCTGTGTGGCACAGGGTCAGGGGGAGCCTCCCCAGGCTTCTGCTGCTGCTGCTGCCTATCAAGGCAGGAGGGAATTCCCTTCGCCCTCCCCATAGCCTTCGAGCACCTAAGTCCATTTACAGCTGTGGACGAGACACAGGACATTGTGGTCTCAGCCTAAACATAGTTATGGAGCTGCCTAACCCTACCGAGCTATGCATTTGTCAGTTCAAGATAACAGTTAATGGAGAAGGGGTAGTTGCTTGTCTTTGTGTGTGTGTGTGTGTGTGTGTGTGTGTGTCTTTAAAAATTTTTATTGAATTTATTGGGGCAACATTGGTTAATAAAAATATATAGGTCTCACCTGGCTGATGTAGCTCAGTGGATTGAGCGTGGGCCTGTGAACCAAAGGGTTACTGGTTCAATTCCCAGTCAGGGCACAAGCCTGGGTTGTGGGCCAGGTCCCCAGTAATGGGACGTGAGAGACAACCACACACTGATGTTTCATTCCCTCTCTTTCTCCCTCCCTTCCCCTCTCTCTAAAAATAAAAAAATAAAATCTTTAAAAATATATATATAGGTCTCAGTGTACTATTCTATAATACATCATTTGTATATTGTATAGTGTGTTCACCACCCAAGGTCAAGTCTCCTTCTATCACCATCTATCCCCTCCCCTTCATCCTCTTCTCCCTCCCCCGACCCCTCCTTCCCTCCGGCAATCGCCGTACTGCGGTCTGTGTCTGTGAACTATTTTTTCATCCATTCCCCCTCTCCCTTCTGACAGCTGTCAGTCTGTTCTCTATCTATGACTCTATTTTTTTCTGTTGTTCATTTACTTGGTTCATTAGATTCCACATAGAAGTGAAATCGTATGGGCTTTGTCTTTCACTGACTGGCTTACTTCACCCAGCTTTAAGCTTACTGTACTTTAACAGGCAAGTTGATCTCAAAGCCTACTGAAGATTAAATCAGAGTAAATTGTGTTATCTGACATTCTTTTCACTGAAAGCTTCCCTTAAAAGGCATTTCCGCAGAGCATGGTGTGAAGACAGATGCAAATGCATGTATAAGGCGCAGTCCTGAAATGCCTTGTGAATCATGCTCCAAAAACCTAAGTTATGGTCTCATCGTGAAGTTCATTTTTTTTCACTATAGCCTGCTTCATGGGAAAGTGGTGAGCTGTGCATGGTAAATATGGCAACCGTGGAGTGGAATGTTTGATCAAAGCACCACCTTTTCCAGGCGTGGATGACACTGAGCTGTCTGCAGATCCCCTACTGACACACCTGTGTGCGTGACACACACACACACACTTCTCACTGCTTTGTTTCTCAACTCTCCAGGCAGTCACTAAGGAAGTCTCTGCTTCTCTTCCACAGATAACAACTGTAATATAAGTATTTGTTAAGGCTTTGAACCTATTTCCTACCTATTTACGGTTATAAATTGGATCCAAGAAATTTCACTTAGATGAAGCTCTTGTACTCACCAGTCCGTCTTTGTCGTAGGGTGAGTCAAAGTTATCCAGAAACTTCCTGAATACTTGCTCCTCGGTCCATTCTCCATTCTGGTACTTGGGGTGGTGTTTGGCGTTGTACACCCCACGGAGGTCTTCAATCGTTATGACACCGTCTCCGGTCTTGTCTAACTTTCTAAAAGCTTGCATAATTACCTCTTTTCTGGCTCTGGACATTGGAGGCTACATAAATAGGAGAGAGAGAAAAAAAACCACAGCGACATGCACAAGCAAATGAGCCATTTCGTATGTTACGTGATAAAACATCTGATGCCCCTCAACGATGTGCAGCGGTCTGTGGGCCATGAGTGGCATGCACTGTGATCGCTCCCCGCCAGGTCCCTACATCTGTTCTCCTTCTCCTGCCCATCGTGTGTGTGGGGGTGCTAACAGCTTCTGAAAACAAAACCTCAAGATAGCCAACCCGAAGCACGTGAAAGCCAGACTTGGCCAACACACTGACTCACGGGGCCACCTACCCTTAAGGTGAGAAGAAACTCATTGAAGTCAATGGTCCCGTTTCCATCCTTATCAAACCTCCGGAAAAGCTCTTCCGCCTCCTCCTTCTCCATGACCACGGCATAATCGTTTAGGCCTTTCACGAACTCTTTGAAATCGAGACTTCGGTTGTTATTGTCGTCCATGATTCGGAACACTCTGAATAAAGCGCGTGCACACACACGCACACGCACACACACAGAGGAGAAACCCACAAAGAACAAGGTTAAGCATAAAGACTTAAGAACAAAGCCACTCTCAGGGGGGGTTTCAAAGTAAAATACAAGTCTTAGATTGTTCTCTGAACCCTCCTCCTGAAATTGGAGAGCCTCTTCCCAGCGTCTCATACAAGGATACAAACCTTTGAAAAGAATGTACCGTGTAATTCCAATTAAAAGGCATTTTAGCCAAACTATAAAAACAGTAAAAAGATGGGTGGAGGGGGAGGCAAGAAGCATGGGAGAGTTCTAGGGCAATGAAACTATTCTGTATGATACTATCGGGGTGGATACAGGGCATTAAGCTCTTACTAAAGCCCATAAAAATGTACAGTCCAAAGAGTAATCATTAATGTCTACAATTTTTTAAAAATCACTTAGAAGGCCTGGAGAGCCCAGGGAGGCCGGCAGGCAGGCTGTGACAAGGGAATCTGACTGTCCTACTGTCTGACTGTCTGAAACAATCTCACTGAAAGGAAGGGGTGGGGTGAAGGCACGGCCTTAAGCGACTTCAGAAATGAGTCGAGTCAGTGAGACCACAGGTGAAAAAGGCCGCAGGTGAGCACTGCGCACTAGGTGATGAAGGTGTTTCCCAGGGCCGTGAGCCAACGGTTCTGACGTCACGCTCCAAGTATACTGGAACTGGACAGTTACGTAAATGGACGGCAGCTTGTGGGAGCCCGGTTTCTCGCCGCTGGAATGGAAGGGAATTATCAGACTCCCTGAGGAGGAGGCTAGAATGATCTGATTCGGGCGGTAATAGATGAGCGTTGCAGATGTCGGTATGAACTCAAGTTTAGCTTCATATCAACGCAGGTGATTACAGATGAACACATGTGTAGATGTGTATGCATCTCCAGGTGTACAGCACCTAGAAGTAACACCCAGAAACCACCAGCACATCCAGAGCCTAGATCCCGGTTTCTAATACGACCCTCCGACAGAAGGAACTGGGCTTCTTAGAGGGATTGCTGACTCCGAGACTGGGGCAGAAAATATGTGAGGGAAGCTCTGAGTATTTGGTACCTCAAAGTGAGAAAACACTCAAAACAAACACACAAACACACACACACACAACCTCGCACTGTTGGGGACACAGGAACGGGGCTCAGGAGCCGAGTGAGCGAACTCCCAAGGCCGAAACTGGAACAGCGTGAGCCACAAAACAAAGCAGTGTTGCATTATAACCCAAAGTATAAAGTAATTTTCCATGAGTCCACGCTGATTTAAATAAATGATTAAATAAATAAATGTGGCAGAAGAGATAGATTTCTCTTTTTACTTCTATTTTTTAATTATGTTTTATTGATTATGCTATTGTAGTTGTCCTGATTTCCCCCTACTTTGCTCCCCTCCACCCAGCACCCCCGTCTCCCTCAGGCCATCCCCACACCATTGTTCTTGTCCACAGGTCACGCGTACAAGTTCTGTGGCTTCTCCATTTCCTATACCGCACCTTGCACCCCCATGGATACTCTCTAACGACCTATTTGTACTTCTTAACCCCCTCACCTCTTCACCCATTCCCCCACCCCCTTCCCTTTTGGCAACTGTCAAAACGCTCTCTGTATCCATGATTCTGTCTCTGTTCTTCTTGTTTGCTTAGTTTGATTTTTGGAGTCAATTGTTGATAGAGATACATTTTTTGCCATTTTATAGTTCATACTTTTGATCTTCTTCTTTTTCTTAAATAAGTCTTTTGACCATATCATATAATAATGCTTTGGGGATGATGAACTTTAGTTTTTTTCTTGTCCGGGAAGCTCTTTACCTGCCCTTTGTTTCTAAATGATAACTTTGCTGGGTAGAGCAATCTTGGATCTAGGTCCCTGCTTTTCATGACTTTGAATATTTCTTGCCAGTCCCTTCTAGCCTGCGAACTTTCTTTTGAGAAATCAGCTGACATTCTAATGGGAACTCCCCTGTAGGTAAATGACTACTTTTCTATTGCTGCTTTGAAGATTCTCTCTTTATCTTTAACCTTTGACATTTTAATTATGATGTGTCTTGGAGTGAGCCTCTTTACATCTATCTTGTTTGGGGCTCACTGTGCTTCTTGGACTTGCATATCTATTTCCTTCACCAAATTAGGGTAGGTTTCTTTCACTATTTTTTAAATAGATTTCCAATTTCTTGCTCTTCGTCTTCTCCTTCTGGCACCCCTATGATGCAAATGTTGGACCTCTTGAAGTTTTCCCAGAGGCTGCTTACACTATCCTCATTTTTTTTGGATTCTTTTTTCTTCTTGTTCTTATTGGTTATTTTTTGCTCCCTTATGTTCCAAATCATTGATCTGATTTTCGGCTTCATCCACTCTACTGTGTTTCTCTGCAAATTGTTCTCTATTTCAATTATTGTACCCTTCATTTCTGACTGGATCTTTTCTATGCTGCTGAGGTCCTCACTAAGTTCCTTGAGCATCCTTGTAACCAGTGTTCTGAACTCAGCATCTGATCGTTTATCTCCATTTCATTTAGCTCTTTTTCTGGAGTATTGACATGTTTTTCCATTTGGTCCATGTTTTCATGTTTTTTTGTCTCCTCATTTTGGCAGCCTCCCTATGTTTGTTTCTATGTATTAGGTAGAGCTGCTTTGACTTTGTGTCTTGGTAGTGTGGCCTAATATAGTAGGTGTCCTACAGGGTCCAGTGGCACAGCCTCCCCTATCACCCAAGCTGTATACTCAAGGTACATCCTTTGTGTGGGCTGAGTACACTTTCCTCTCGTAGTTGAGCCTCTATTGCTGTTGGCAGATCAATGGGAGAGATTTACCCTGGCCAGCCAGCTGCAGGGATTGGCTGTGATCACTGACCAACAACCTCTGCCCTCCATGGAGAATCAGCTGTGTAGGGGCAGGGTGGTGGTGCTCCAATGTGGTCTATAGCTAACCACTATGTGCACTGGCCCTGCGGTTTCCTGAGCTGTTCAGGCCAAGGTCAGCCCCCATCTGTGTTTTGGTGGGAGGCCACCCTGCCTGAGCTGTAAAGGAGTCTGAGATGGCTGCTACTTGTGCTGGACTTGGAGATTCCTAGGCGAAGCCAAGCTATGAATCTAGGCTGGTTGCTGCTGGTGCTGGTCCTGGGCCTTGCCAGCTGTTTCTTGTTTGATGGGATTCAGGAAGGTGTGAAGCATGAGCAAGACAAGCCTTTCATATGGAAAAGCAGTGTGGATGGGGCCATAAGCTGGGTGGGGCAGAGTCTCTGGGGATCTCCAAAGCAGATCAAACAGTGTTAGCTGGGTTGATTAAGGAAGGTTTCTCTCACTATTTTTTCAAATAGGTTCCCAATTTCTCACTCTTTCTCTTCTCCTTCTGGCACCCTTCTGGCATTCCTTCTGGAATGTTGGATCTCTTGAAGTTTTTCCAGAGGCTGCTTACACTATCCTCATTTTTTTGGATTCTTTTTTCTTCTCATTGCTCTTATTGGTTATTTTTTGCTCCATTATGTTCCAAATCGATGTCTCAGGTATGGCACCAGCTTGATGGCTCTGTAGGGGGAAGATTTAGAAAAGGGACAATGGCCTCTGCTCTCCTTGATGCCAGACACTTTAGTTCCTCCCTTTATGTCACTGGTGCCTTCCAGGCTGCTCCCCCGGTGCTGGGGATCAGAGGATGTGAGTCTGAGTAGGTGAGCCCGTGTGTGGGTTCTTTAAGAGAAACTGCTTGGGGCTCCAGAAGTTTCTTCCGCCAACTCAATCTCTGCTGGTTTTTTCAGCCAGAAGTTATTGGGACTTCTCTTCCTGGCACTGGAACACTGGGCTGGGGGGCCTGGTGTAGGGCTGGGACCCCTCACTCATGAGATATCCCTCCCAAACTTTTATCTACCACACGTAGGTGTGGGACCAGCCCGTTCTGCATCTGTACCCCTCCTACCAGTCTGGATGGATGTGGTTGCTTTAATTCCATAGTTGTCAGACTTTTGTTCAACTCAGTTCTGATGGTTCTGAGAGATGGCTGTTATATTTTAGTGGTAATTTTGATGTAGTTGTGCAAACAGGCGAGCCATGTCTTCCTGTGCTGCCATCTTGACCGGAAGTGAGACAGATTTATAGAAGAATTCCAAATGTATTATGACCATGCTCTGCCCTCAAGGAGGGAAAGCATGCTCTCCACATTTTAGTGGCTTTGTACAGAGACTTCTTTCCAAAAAGAGGGGGTGAGTAACTTCACATTGAAAGCCAGACAAACACTATCTCAGGCAAGTGATCAAGGTCAACATCGATAGTGAGAAATCGTGTTGACAGTATGCATCCTTGGTATGATGCTATGGAAATGGTACTTTCCTTCTGTGGCCCCCAAAAACCATAACTCCAGCCTAGTCATGAAGACAGAGGGAAGGAACCTCTACTTGAGTTGAGAAAAGATCTGGGGAAGGGCAAGACCAGTAAGGGGAGGAGGCAGAGGACACACTCCAGCAAAAGGCCGAGGATGAGACAGTGTCTGTTCACAATAGGCTAGTTCACTGTGAAGGGGCCGCTGGGGCTGTTGGGACAGGCGACAGGAGGCACTGGACGGAAGGGCCCGGGGGTGGAAGGGAGGGTGGCATTCCTGAGGGGCGTTCCCAGGCGTGGTGATGTGGGCGCAGGGTGAGAGAGGGGAAGGTCAGAGTGACAGGACATCAAAGGGGGGTGGGCTGGTCTTTCTGCTGGACCGTGGCAGCCTGGCCACCAGGGCCGTATGCCCACAGCCCAGGCTCTGACGGAGCTGGCGCGTTAGTCTGAGAACGCAGGACTGTTGACGACGACATCCCGGCCACTCGTTCGTACCTTGTTGGAAGCGAAGCCCCCACAGCCTCCAGACATGAGGCTGGGTTTCCCTGCCATCGCACCCTGCACACTCTTACGTGTTTTTGTTTTTTTATTTTTTTATATTTAGAGAGAGGGGAAGGGAGGGAGAAACAGAGGGAGAGAAACATCATTGTGTGGTCACCTCTTATGCACCCCGTACTGGGGACCTGGTCTGAAACTCAGGTGTGTGCCTTTACTGGGAACCAAACTGGCCACCCTTTGGTTCCCAGGCTGGCACTCCATCCACTGAGCCACACCAGCCAGGGCACACCCTGTACGCTTCTGACATACACTTTCTCACACTGCAGAGATTGCTGTTTTGGTGACCCTTGGCCTCCTCGTCTAAGCTCTGCATGAGCCCTGGAGGAGCCTGCTCATGCATACAACCCCAGTGCTGTGCACAGTGCCTGGCCCAGGGACTTCTGCTGGCCGGAGTCCGCCACAAGTTTGGCTTCTGTGTTTTAAATATCCAGAAAAAAGGAGAGAGGGTGGGGGAGGCCCATGAGCAATATGCCAATGCCTGGCACAGAGTGCCAGGGCAGGCACTCGGTCAGCAGGGCCTACAGTGCCTTTGCCCCTGGCCTTCTCAGTCCTGAGGACTGCCCACCCTACCAGGGGGCCGGAGCCCAGCAACGACAGAGCTGCAGGGCCCCACGGATGTGAGCTGTTAGTTGTCCTTCAGGCAGTCCCCGTGCCCCTGGACGACAGAGAGACAGGAGTGCCTGAGAGCGCAGCAGCCGACTCTGAGACTGTGTCTAAATCACTGTCCCCGCCGCCTCCTCCCCCAAGCACTCTCCGGCTTTCTTTGTCCTGCTAGGTGTCGCCAAGCACCGGTCAAGCTTCTTCCTCCACCTCAAGTTCCCCAGCAGCTGCACGTTCTGGTAGCAGACACAGCCCCTGCTGACTCTGGGACTAAGAACCAAAAATGGTCGCAAGGGGCCTCAAAAAGCAATTCTTCCAAACTTTGTCTTGACCGTCGAGGAACTGGGAGCCCAAGAGCCCGCACTGGCATCGGCCTCACGGGGCTGTGTCCTGCCTGGTCCTCCATGTCCCCACCACCCCAGGGCCCTCGTCCTACCTGCCAAGTCCTTTGATGCCCGCAGAGCCCCTGGCCAGGCACTGCAGCCGGAGTCTTTCGATGGGGTCCGTGGCCGTGGTGAGCTTCTTTTTGGCCTGCATGGCCATCTCCCGGTCATGGCGTGCTGTCCCCGCCATCTGAGAGGAAATCCACACCCCGTTAGGAGAGCGAAGGCCTCGTCACCGGCCCCCCGCTGGCCAGGGCGGCAGCAGCCTCCTGGAGGAGAAGGGGATTCATGGCACACTCTCTCATTCGCTCCCTGAGGACAATCTGAGACTCCCAGAGTTCCCCGGGGTGGAAGTCGGCCCACTGTGTGCTGTCGTCGTTCCTGCTCACCTCCCTGGTCCCGGGGACGCCGGAGTTCTCCCGCCCGGGCAGCAGCTCCAGAACTCCGGCAGGTCCTCAGCTCGCCCCCCTCGCAAAGCAAAGCAGCGCCCTGACTCTAACCCCTTTTGAGCCAACCTTCTGGGCTTTATTCTTTTATTTAGAATTTCCTTTTTTCCTTTGACTGCATGCGTAATAGTCTCCTTTGTGGACCAACCACTGATTTCTGTGGCTTCTGTCCTCACTGAGACCCTCAGCACTCGGGCCTTAGTGACCCCTACCAGTAACCTGTTCGTTTCCCTTGGTGGACAGGCTAACGCCCACTGAACACTGAACTACACTCTCAGCACAGGGAAAGGGGTAAATACACACACACTGTCTCTCTCCTGACAAATAGATTTAGCTTCTTCCCTACAGCTCTGTAGTAGACCGGTCTGTTTCAGTCTGGCAAATGTGACTCAGCTCTGCATGGAAAACCTGCAGGAGCGAGGTGGTGGGCAGGAGCCAGACCTTCAAACCGAGTTTTCCCGTGGGAACCAGGCCCAGAAAATGCATACAGACTGTTACTGCTTGCTCTTGCTAAAACTCCATCACCCTGGTCTAAAACAACAAATGTGTATTGTCTGTCTTCAAGGTAGTTCCCAAAGCCTGTGTGAATTCACCCAAGGACAGAGCTCATCAGCTTGCCACCATTCCCCTCTGCATGTTATTTTCATTCCCTTGATTGCACCTAAAATGTAGACAACAATATTCTATGTAATAAACAATAAATCTTTCTCTGATGTAAGACCCAAGAAAAACAGTAAAGGCCTGTCTAGGCAAGAGTCGGGGCGCTCTCTCCTCTTGAGAGAGTGGCCGAGGCATTCACAGCCACCCTCCCCTTTAGAGAGTAGTCATGCTGTCCCCCTTTTCTCCACAGGATTGCTGTCGCCTGTGCATTTATTTTCTCTTTCAGCCACAACAGGCGGACTCTGCTGGCCGGAATCCACCACAAGTTTGGCTTCTGTGTTCTAAATATCGAGAAAAAGGAGAGAGGGTGGGGGAGGCCCATGAACAATATGCCAGTTCCTGCAGGGGTGCTTGGGTTCTGAGAACTGGCACAACAGTGGAAACACGGGGCTGGGAGCCTGGGGACCCGGGTTCTAGTCCTGACTCATCAGAACGCTCCTGGTGACGAATCTCAGGCCCTCCGATTCCTCCTCCTCCTCCTCTGTTAAATAGAGGGGTGTGATTAGGTGATCTTTAAGTCCCGTTCCTGCCCACCAAATCTTCATATGAGCCTGCTCCCCCAATAAACGGAGTGTTCCATATATTACTCTTTCGTGTGAGCTGTGAATGAAAAGAGCAAGAGAGTTTGATGGACATACAAGAAAATAGTATTTAAGGTGCAGAAAAAATGGTGTGAGCATGGATCCAACCTTGACTCGAGGGCGCCCCCTGAAGGCCACATTAGGATAAGATTCCGACTTGCACCCTCTAAGTTTGCTCTCCTCCCATACAACCTGTAAGAGCGCCCTGCAAAGTTCTCCTTATTTAACCTTAGAGAGGAATCTCAGACAGAAAACACACCAACACAGATAATTCAGGGATGCACATGCTTAACTGCTTCATTTCCTACAGCACCTCCCAAAAACCAGGAGCTAGGCTCCCTGGCTCCTGCTCCTTTTTTCAGATTCCCATCCCCTATCAGGGTTATCCAAGCTTTTGGCATCTCTGGGCCACACTGGAAAAAAGAAGAGTTGTCTTGGGCCACACGTTAAATACATTGCAACACATAATCCATTCGTAATGCATCGTGCCCACTCACGGGAGGGCAGCCGAGTTGGGAGACACCCCCTCCAGCCCCCTCCGGCCCCCTCCTGCAGCCAGCCCTGCCCAGTGACGGTGCAAGCAGTTACCTCTGGACACTATTTTGCCATGTTCAGAAACAGTGCTACCTCCGTTCTCTCCTGCCAGCCCACCATAACACCTAAAACGCCCTTCCTAAAGCCAAATGTGCTGGGGTAACACTGGTTACGAACATTACACAGACTTCAGGCGTACACCACTGTAACCAGCCACCTGGGCGCTGTGTTGCACGCTCCCCACCCGAAGTCTAGTTTCCTTCCATGGCCGTGTATTTGACCCCTTTACCCATTCTGCCCCACCCCACCCCCCCTTTCCCCTCGGGTGGCCACCATTCTGTTGTCTCTGTGAGTTTGTTTTTGTTTACTTAGTTTGCCATTTTTTTTTACATTCCACGTATAAATGAAATCATGGTTTTGTCTTTTCTGATCTCTAGTGACCCAGTTCATTAGCAAATAGCTATGTATTTTGTCATGTATAATGGGCACTTTTTGGTCCAAATTTTTGAGAGAAAAATAAGGATGCACATTATACATGGATAGTACTAATTCTATACCTATAGAAATGCTTTTAATTCTTTTATTTATGCTTATGCATTACAAGTGTAATTCTAGACAGCAATAATGATATCCATATGCAAAATAATACCCTGAATACAATAATCACTTTTGTTTCCAAATATAAATAAACAAAACATTGAATTAAAAAATTAAAATGAAAGATTTTTTTTTCCTGAAAGTTTGGGCCAAAAACATGAGTGCACATTATACATGGGAGCACAGTATACTCGGCAAAATACGGTGACATTTATTGCATGCTATTTTCAGGCACCAGGGCTGGAATGGGGAGGTTGCTCTAAGAAGCATGCCCTTGAATAGCTTAGAATCTTAAACTTGAGTACAGAAGTCCTGGCTGGTTAAGCAGCACCACAAACATAAAATTTACTTTTGAAGAAGTGGGGATGGCTCAGCTAGAGTCTTGGTCAGGAAGGGAGGTACTCAGAGCTTCTACAGTTTGCCCCAAGGCACCAGGCACTAGGGCAGGAGTCTGTCCCCACGCGTGCACCACCAAGATCACAGCACTGCACAGGCAGTGCCTGATTCCAGAAGACCCCGCCTGAGCAGTCTGCTAAACTGGTGCAAGGCCGGGAATAGGCTGCCCTCCCAATGCACGTGGCCGCAGCGCCACCTTGTGTTGGCGTCCAGTCTACGCAGTTCCCCCGGCCAGGGGCGCTATGGTTCCCTCAAATAAATGTCTACAAAAGATGAGTGAGTGCCTGTGCCCGGTGCTAGGGAAGGTGAGGGGCAGCGAAACAGCGCGAACAACCTGTAGGGGGGGGAGGTGCGACCCCAATACTGCAACCAATCGAAATAGGGAGGCTACCCCAGCCTTGAAGTGGGGCTTTGGGGGCACCTCTCAGAGGAGGTGGCGATGGCTAAGCTGTAATGCTCCAGGAAGGTGGTGGTCACTCAGACTTGGGTCGTGGGGTGGAAGAAGGTGAGTTAAGGTGTCGTTTCCGAGCGCTAAGGGCAAAGTGGAAGAGAAAACAGTATAATGGGGAAATGCAGGTACTTGCAGTACGACTGGAAAATCCGGGCTGTGTGTGCCGGCTAGAGATGGGGCGGGGACGTGGAAAGGGGACACTGGCACACCCCGCAGAGCCTGGGACGCGGTGGTGCAGGGCTCTGCACTGAGGGCAACAGGAGCCCGCAGGCCGTTCAGCTGCGGGGCGACAGTCTGCTTTGTAGAAGACTGTGCAGCTGCCCTTCATGGGGTTGCCTTTGGTGCCCCCTAGTAACGATGAACTGAATCACACATTCTAAACTCCCCCTCCCACCCCCGCCAATGCTGGGTTGAGTCTGCAGCCCACAACCTGCAACAGGGAGGAGGATCTTAGAGTCAAGGAGCACGCCCCCCCCACCCAACTCCCACCAGGCATCCGTAAAGAGAAAACCCCGAGTGCTTCCACATCCTCTTGGAAGCAAAATCCAAAGGTAACCTTGCCCTCCACCCTCTGGAGGACCCTCCCCACTGTGGGTTCTGTGACACTATCACGAAAAAGAGGGTCGCCTGGAGGAGGCGAAGCCCGGGCGGTGAGCTCCGGTGACCTCCAGAGGGAGCTGGCGTGTGTGAGAGGGGGGAGGGGCAGAACTAGGAGTCAGGAAGGCACTGGGAGTATGTGTGTATGCGGATGCCCCGGGGGAAGACAGGCAGCCTTGTCCGGCCCCACCTGCGTCCCCCACCCCCGGCTGAGGAGGGAGAGCAGCTGGGCAGGGATGCACCTGAACAGTCCTTTGCACCAGACCGTGAGGAAACCGTCCTTTCGAGCGGATGGCGAGTCCCGGCCTGTGAGAACTGCCCGCAGAGCAGCCCGGCCCTTCCAAAGGCCTCTCCCGCCCAGGGGAGCAAGCCATTCTGCCCACACCCAGCCAGGCCATGTCATGGCTTTGACCTTAACATTGTTAGGCACGTCTGTAACTAAAATACCTGTGCCATCACATCAGCCATTTCAAACTGCCTGGACCTTCTGTAATAGTTGCGTGTGGCTTTAGAACACAGTCTGTGTTTTAGAGGGAAGAAACGAGAAAGCCAGTGCAGCACGCAGTTTACTCATGACACTTGTGGGCCTTCACTCTTGTTCCCAGGGGGTGGGACCCGTACTTGCCTTCTGTCAAGTTCACATCCAAGTCAAAACTATTCCCATCTCTGCTAGCTCGGTCTTGACCCTGAGCATAGCGACCAGTCCCCGTGGAAATGACAGACACGAGGCGTTTTTACTCCTTCTCCACTTGGGAACTGGGTGTGAGGCTGGATTTTGATTCGGCGCAGTGGACCTTTCAGTACTTGAAAGGCGACACCACGACCGACTGCGGTTGAAGGCGCAGGTTGCCCTCCCTCTGGCTCAGTTCACTCACCAAACGAGTTACTACTGCACAACGGGTAACAACAACCTGGGCTCTTCCAGAAGTTTGCCCTTGGAAGGTGCCCCTCTGGGATAAGCATCAGACCCCAGGGTGGCCCGGCAGGTGACCAGGATGCCCTTCCCCCAGTGAGAAAGGAAAGATGAGGACACTTTGAAGGGAGACGTGTTTCTGCTGGGAATACTGGGAAGCCCTCCCCTGCAGTGAGAGAGAGAGAGAGAGAGAGAGAGAGAGAGAGAGAGAGAGAGGCAGGTCTGTGTCATGATAAGAGCTCTCTCATCGAACCTGTCTGAGCCCAGTCCATCTAAGCACACCCTGGGCACCTCGAGCCACACGAGAGATGGTGCTAAGTTGTCAGGTGATATTGCAGAGCTGTGGCCCCAAATAGGCTGGGTTTTTGCCCCGCCCGCCCAGGAACATTTGACAATGTTCGGAGGCAGTTTCGTGCTCCCAGAGCCCTCGGCCGCGACAGCGAAGACCCTCCAGCCCCACACGGCGGTGGTGGTGCTGAGGTGGAGGAGCCCGGCTCCAGAGAAAGGCCTAGGCCTCCGGGGGGCGGCTGGGATTAGAGCTAGGTAAGGTAGGCACCTGAGGCACAACGTGTAAGGAGGCCCTCGATCTCAGGATCAGACACATGTCAACTTTGCACACGCACAGACTTGAGAGTCAGTGCTTTCTTAATTCTTTGGCCCCAGGTGAGACCCACCTTGTCTCACCCTAGGCCAGGCACTAAACGCAACATAGGTTTGTTAAATACGTATTATGTGCCACACCATACCAATAAATGAGGTATTTACCCTCCTCGGGGTAGCTTTAATTTTGTTGAATTTGACTGACAGATGGTTTTCCAGACACTGCAGATCCAAAGGTCATTCCAGTTTCAGCAGAGGCCATGCAAGACAAGTGCTGGCCAGAAAGATTCAACTGCAAGTGCTGAGGGCTCTGAGAGAGCACTCTCGTCTCTTTGCCTCCTTCTGCTTTGACCACAAGTGCAATGTCTGGAGGTATGGCAGCCTTTATGCAATCATGAGGCAAGGGCTAAGGGAATCAGAGATACTGAAGTAGAGCCCTGGCATCACTGAGCTACTGAGTCCATTGTAACCAGCTGCCTAACTTTACACTCCTGCCATGTGAGAAACATAAGCTTCTATTTGTTTAATCCATTGTTGGTCAGGGCCACTGCTACTCGCACCCAGAAGTATTCCTAACTGTTACAGCTGGCAAAAGTTTATTCCTGCAGTGTTTGGGTTGGCCCCAGATATTGACCCGTACCACCTGGGTAAAATAACTACCAATCCAGTGAGGAGAGGCTGAGCTCCCCCTGAGAGCTGGGAGGAGAGGTGGAGTAACTCCATTATAACCTCTTCTCTCAGGAACAGCCTCTCGGCACTTTCGGCTACGAAAGAGAGCGGGAGACACTGCTTAGCATGGCATCCACGGACCCGTGTAACTAACACAACACAGTAGAGACCCAGGTCTAATAAAACACAGAGGCCCCAGGCTTTCAGGGCCCTTGCTGTGAGGAGCTTCCCCCGGGGCGTCAGCACCCACGGGCGCTGTCTCAGGACCGCTCTCCCCGCTGCCGCCTCCATCTCCTCGCTCTTCCCCTCTGCGCTGCCCTAAGTCTCTGGGGTTTTACCGGGAAATGTCTCGCAATCTATTCTGAGGCAGGCAGCCAGCCAGATGGGAGGTCTTAAAGAAGCAGAGTAAGAAAATATCGAACCTACCCAAAGCTTTGGCTGGATTTGTTTTCCAAAAAAGAAAAGAAGAAATAAAACGTGTCTTCCAGAGTCCCTGGCTTCAGTGACTCTACTCTTAGAACCAACCTACCAGGTATTTTTTCGTTAATTTTCCATTGTTTCCGGTCCAACGAGGCCTTGGCCTCAGCGATCTCCAGCCCGCTGGAAGGACAGACCCCAGCTGTGCCTGACCCTCTGACCCTCTGCTCTGGGACAGGAGCAAAGGCCACAGCCCTGCCCGCCCTCTGCCCTTTCGCAACGTTAGTCACCCAAATCACTAACTTAGTAACAATTTCACAGTCGCTTTCAATGCTTATTTTGGAATCATCTGTCTATTGAGTGTTTATTTTATAGCCATTTAGAAAGCCAGCGATTACGTGCATCCTTCATGCTCTAAACCACGAGTTTTTTGCCGGCGCACCAGTGCACTGCGAGAAGTTCTAAAACACGCAACACCTGACTGTGGAGCCAGGGGCGCCGCCCTCTTTTCTCAGATTGTCGAGTGAAAAAAGTAACAACAGCCCACACAGCAACAGCCATCCAGTGGGAATGGATCAAAATTATACCTATTTTTTTGTTCAATGGCAGACATATATTTTTTGGTGTGGGGAAGAAGTGTAGTAATTAGTTTATACGTCATGAGATGGAAAAACGGTTGAAAATCAGTGCTTTAAGCCAATGCTTCCAGAAAAAATCACCAAGGTCATGGACAGACATTCAATACCAGAGTGTCAGCCTCGGTGTGGGCTGGCCTATCGGGCAGGCATTCCATCCAGCTACTCCTAACAGAAACACGCTGTCTTTGGAAACGATAGAGATTTATTTCCCGCTTTTGTAAAAGAAAGTCTAGAGGCAACTCAGGTAGTCATCAAGCTCCAGAGAAAGTACTACCCTTCTAACCATGTTTTTTCCCCTCAGAGTTGCCTAAAGTCACAAAAGAGCCCTGGCAGCTCCAGCCATTACATCCACATTCCAGGCGACAGAAAAGAGAAAGGGGTGGGAGCAAGATCACCCTTCCCAGATGAGTCAGCTCCTTTTAAATGGTTCCTGGCAGATGCCACCCAACCCCCCCTTCCACTTACACCTCACTGGCCACTCCTACAGAGAAGGCTGGAGCTGTGGTCTTAATGTCTGTGTCCGCCCAGAATTCAAACATCGGTTGCCCCCCTAACTCCTGAAGATAACAGTATGAGGAGGGGGGGGACTTTGGAAGGTGCTACCTGTGTGCAGGAAGACAGCCCTCCCCCCAGGCATGCCGGTGCCTCGGCCTGAGACTGTCCAGCCTGCAGGACGGTGAGAGATAAACCTCTGTTGTTCATAAGCCACCCGGTCTGTGTATCTTGTCACGGCAGCCTGAACAGACCAAGACAACTGGGAACTCTGGTTTCAGGCTGGGTGCTTTGCCACCCCCCAGGTTCTGTTTACAAAGAAGAGGAGACAGGCTAGTAAGGAGGCAACTGGCGATTTCTTCCACTTTGGGCAGAAGAACTAGTGTCTTTCCAGAAAGTGAGGGTGTGAGCACTTCCAAATCAGCTGTCAGGACCCTGGGGCTTTTGGAGACACAGGGAGCAGCCAGCACGCCCCCCGATGGAGTGTCCTAAGTGACCCTACTCAGGTAGGTCCAGGGAGCAGAAGTGTACACCTGGATGATCCTTCACTTCTCAATCTCTGCTCCCTCACAGCAGAGAAGATCCACCTTTCCACGGGCGGAGATCAAGGGCGCTCTGAGTTTGGGACAACATGACCTAAGGTAAACCCGATCTGAGGACACCCAGCCACAGCCCGCTGGCCGGCCGTGCCGGTCCACCTCGCTCTGTAAATAAAGACAGTTTGGGAAACGGCACACACACCTGTGTGTGCGCTTCAGTGGCTGCGAAAGGGGTGGCCTGGGCTTTATGAGTTGTTCACAACCAGCGTGTCTGGGACAGAAAATGCGTCTGTATAAAGTAAATTTCGATATCTCTTACAGTTTGCAAAGTGCTCCCACATATATTACAGGGCGCGTGGCTCCTCCCACGCGATCAGACGAGGACACAGCGGAACCAGGAGGAGGAGCAGGGCCGTCCAGGTGCGGGCAGCACGGCAGAAGGGGATTCTGAGCGGGGTCTTTGGAACCTGCCGCTTCCCCGGGGGTCTTCTGTACGTCACACACAACGTGTCAGAAAATAGTTGTTTCTACGAGTTGCCACCAACCGTTCGCACATAAAAACTTGGACAAGCCAGTTAACAACACTGAGCCCAAAAGCACACTTGGCAAGAACCCGGACACGGTGAGTCACTGGAGAGATTGCACCTGGCTCCCTCCCCCAGGAGGCTGGTGCCGGGGCCAGAGGTCTTGAGGAGGCGGTGACACACCCAAACCACAGCTTCCAAAGACAGTGGGAGCTCTCCAACCCACCTCTCAACCCGAGGCTGCCCTGCTCTCTCCAGCGCTGCTTTTCAGTTTGCAGTATACAGGAAAACTTTCAGGTTATAAGATGTATTTTTTAAAATTATTCTAGGGCCAGAGGCAATGGCATTGTGGCGAGAAATGTGCCAGGGACTTGGCTGCAAAGAATGTCACGAGCGCTGTGCATTCTCACGGCCTCAGGGGCGTGAGGGGAGCAGCCCCTGGCCCTTTCTCCACCGCAGTAACCTCCCTGCCGTGCTGTCTTCTCCCAGCGCCAGCGTGTTTGTGTGAGATACGGAACCCGGCTCTTAGCAACTTTGGTACGTTCCTTTGTACGAAATTGTCTGAGGTTAGAATGGAGAGCAACATTCTACATGGGAAATTCAGTAAGGTAAAGCCCTCATTCATACATGAACACCATTAAGGCAGCGCTTGAAGCCGGGGTGTATTCCCCCAGCTGCACACCCCAACTCCTTGCTCCTGGGCACCCCGTCCACAGCACAAGTTACTGACAGAGGCGTGGCCCCCCCGGAGACCAAGGTCACCTGCCATGAAGAGACACCCAGGCTTTCCTTACTCCCTGTCCCATTATAAATCTCCAAAATCCCATTGGCTGCTCAACAACCAATCTTCACAGCTGGCTCTGTGTTCTGTTTGCCCCCCGGGAAGCTGACCTCTGCCAACGGCCTTCACCACATCCTTGTTCCCTGGCTTCCTGCTGGATCCAACCAACAGGGGGCGCCCGCAGGCACTCAGAGAGCAGGAGGAGCAAGACACTGGAGCGTTCCTGTCTCCAGCTTCCCTTCTGCCCAGCGACAGTGGTTGCTGACCGGGCTCTTCCACCGAAGGCAGCCCTCCCTGCAGACCCGCACCTGCCCCTCTTCAGGACCCTTCAGGCCCAAGGACGACTTTCCCTCCTCCCTGTGGCAACCCTGCCATGCTCCCTCATTCCCTATCGATATCCCTGAGCCTCGCCCACATCTTTGTAAATGGTCCTTAATTCAACTCTTCTCCGTTACCGCTTTTGAATGTGCCACCCATTTCCTGCCATGGAGGTGCTGCTTGGTGCAATGTCTTCATCCTGGGCAGTACCTGAATTCGTGTAAGAAACTCTACTTCTGCAGTCTCCCCAGATGAAGGTACTTCCTACCCCCAATTCTAACTGTAAGGAAGCGCGAAGTCTCTGAAATGCCACCACCACACGGTGACCCATTCTCTGTCCCTTCCTAAACCCCGGGCACTCTGAATCCTGCCTCAGAGACGCCCTGTCCATGCCAAGAGTCCCCACCAACCCGAGCCACCTCAGAGGTCATCGACAGTCCATCCACACAGCCGTGAGGTTCCGGAGCGCTGTGATTTCTACCTCCCCCTTCTGCTTGCACTTTCTGCCCGCGCTTCCCAGACCACCTCTCACTCTGCGTCACCTTCCAGTTCCCCTCTGCCAGCCACAGACACCTGCGACCTGACGAAACCTCCAGAACCCGGACCCTGCATTTCCATCGTAGCCATCACCTGCCTCATTCTCATGAGTATTTCCTTCCCTCTCCATTCTAGGCACTTCTGCCCATCATCTGGACCACGCCTTTCCAGCACCTTCTTCCTCAACCCTCCCTTGTCAACCTCCCTCCTCCCTTATTTAACCTGCCCGAAGCTGAGGCGTATCAGGGGTCATGCAGGCCAGGTAGAGCAGGTCACCCAAATGCTTCACAGCCAAGTGCCCACTACACAGTGACCACTCGATGGTCTTCCCATCTTTCCCCTCTCCCGAGTGGGGTTTATCACTGAGCCTTTGTGTCTCAGCAACTCTTCCCAGAGGGCAAAGCCTCCCCTGGGGCCAAGCTTTCCCCCCACACCCCAGTCTGACAGCCAAGAATCTCATCAACCTTTAGGGTTTCCTTCTGAAATGCAGCATCTCTCTCTCTCTCTCTCTCTCTCTCTCTCTCTCTCTCTCTCTCTCTCTCGGCTAAACATAAGAAAGTGATTAAATCAACATAGGAAATTTTTTAAAAATTGATTTACCTTAAACGCTAACCTGTTGCCACCAGTTGCTTGGAACTGAAACTATGGACGCTGTCTCTTGCCTCTGGGAAGTGGTCCCCCCCCTCCCCTGGGCCTTCTGCCTCTTACCTATCCTCACACCTCCTGGCCTGCCCTCCTCCTGCCCATTGGATGGCTTCAAATCACTGCTGCAGACTCATACAGCCTGATTGGCTCAGGTCGCTGTCAGTCCCTACCCTGGCCTCACCCTTTCTCAAGTTTACAGGTCTGTTGCCTAGAAAACCCAGGGACTGTGGAAGCCCAAGCTGTTTGCCCTGAGAGGGAAGCCAGCGGGAAATTTTGCTGGCTACTCTTTGCTTTCTAAGCCATCAGAACTCGCCTCACATGTTTTATAAGAGAATGTTCAGCAAATTCTCTTCATTCTTTTAGGCAATGCCTTCCTGCCCTTCTGTTGTCCCCATGGCTCACCGCCGGTGACACTGAAAAGCGCAGCACAGGGGAGCAGGCAGGTGTGGTTGCCAGTGAGGGAGAGTCCTCCCTCCCGCGCCACATTGCGCACCGGCAGGGTGCCATTTCCACCTGTGCCTACCGTACAATCCCAGAGACTTTCTTCTAGAATTCTTTTTTTTAAAGATTTTATTTATTTATTTTTAGAGAGGGAAGGGAGGGAGAAAGAGAGAAAGAGAGAGGGAAACATCAATGTGCAGTTGCTGGGGGTCATGGCCTGCAACCCAGGCATGTACCCTGACTGGGAATCGAACCTGCGACACTTTGGTTTGCAACCCATGCTCAGTCCACTGAGCCACACCAGCCAGGGCTCTCCTAGAATTCTTATGGGCCTTCATGCACGCTGTTAAGCAGAGATCAAACCCCACTCAGACATACAAGTGTTCCGGCACAACTTGCTGAAAAGATTGTGCTTCCCCCACTGAGTTCTCTTTGCACCCCTCTCAAAAGCCAACTGACCCTGCGGGTGGGATTCTATTTCAGAATTTTCAAGATGTGCCTGGAGAGGCAGCCAGAGGCAACCACAGAAGTCCTGTGTTCCCTGTGATGGAACTAGCAGAGGGTCTTCATTGGGGATGATGGCACTGGGTTCCCAAGTCGCTAAGGCCATGGGGTCCCCAAGGCCATGTTGGCAAGAATCTTATCCGCAGTCGAGAGAGGTGGCCCCTTCACCTGGCAGAGTCCCCAGACCTTGTCTGTGGAAGCTCCTCTTCTTTGCATTTGTTCCAACACGACAGTTCTCAAAATTCATTTTGGATCTTTAAGTCAGGGGTAAAAAAAATCCCTAGAAGGCTGAATCATGAGTGCAAGGGTTAGCTGATTATTACTTACTGTCCTCTCGAGATGAAATTCAAAGGCATTGGCGGAAAACCCGCTCTGATAGGTGTTTTTCTAACGTTTTGATGATAGGTGTTTTTCTAACGTTCGGCCCCTTTGATTTGAGGACGTACAAAAACCAGGTGATTACTGGCCAGCCCGGCGTGCAGAAAGGAGCCTCCTTGGGTGTCAGGGGTAACAATGCCCCTAAGACAAAGAATCCCGAGATATCTTCTTAGCCGGAGGGCATTAAACTGCCCTCCACATGCGTGTGCGTGGGTGGGAGGGCCACACCAGCCAGGACCACCACGGGGCAGGGCAGGGCATTCACAGCCCAGGGCTGCCCACGGGAGGGGCCTGCGCAGGGCTGCAACAAGGCAGCCCTCACTCCCCGAGCCCCGAGCCCTGGCTGGCGGCTGCAGCCTGCAAGCAGGGGCAGCAGGCTTTGCGGCTCTTGCCCTGATCTGCCCGGCGGCTCTCCTGTCCCTCTGGGGTTGTCTCTGAGGGGCATCCATCCCTTCTAAATGACACCGCTATCCCACTCAACGACCGTAAGGAGATGAAAGAACGTGGAAGACACAACCCACCTCACAGTGGCAGAGGGTCACTGCCCGTGTTTAGCACGTTCGCCCCTCTGACAGGTCTGCTGTCCACCCACCGCTATGGGCACCGCGGGTTTAAGGCTGCCCCTGAAGTCACCGAGTCACAGGGTCACGGGTGGACCCGAAGGTCTAATCCAGCCCCTCCCTGCCTGCCCTCCACACGTGACCAAGGCTCTAGTTTCTACCCGCGACCCACGGGTCATTCATTTTCTTCCCAACACCCCTGCCCCACGCTAGTGGGAGTAGTGATGTCCCCAGCTGGGCAGTCAGGGCTGGGCGATGTTTCTTGGACATCCTGTGCAGCCTGGAGTGCTCGGGCGACTCGGGTCTGGCTGATGGGGTTTACCTGGGAGACTCTGGGTGGAAGACCCATGTGGGAAACCCCTTTAAAAAGGGCACACTCAGCTCTCCGGGGACTGGTTTAACTCTCTCTCCAGGTTTCCCTGTTCTTGCCTCAAATTCCAATGTGTTGACGGGATCCAAAACGACTACCTTGAAATGTCAGGGTGAGCTTACATATATAATTTCTCGTACACGAGACACAGACGAAAGAAACCCTGAGCGGCTCCAGCCTCTGTTTTTCTGGGTTCCGCTCCCAGTGACTGCAGCTTCCAACAGCATGCCTGCCACACACACACAGAAAGGCGCAGCTATCTCAAGGCACAAAAGCACCATTAGTTTAAAAGGAAATGCACTTCTTTTTCATGGCTTCATTTTTTTAATGGAAAAACTCAGAAGACAGCGCACAGGGATGGGAAGCGGACCAGGGCCCCTCCCGGCCATGACGGCCCCACCGTCCCCGCAGCCGGTCCGCAGAGACCCGGGAGGGCTCCGAGGGGGCACCGAGGCAGGGGCCGGACATGGACTCCTGCAGAGCCGCGCATCGGGCCCTGAGGGCACACGTGCACGCAGGCTTCCTGAGCTTTGACAGTTTGCGAGAGAAGCACACAGAAAGCAAAAGACTGAGCCGAGCGCCTGTCTCGGGAGTTACTCTGTGACAAGTGGAGGCAGGGCTGAGGGACAGACGCTGAGAAGACACTGGACCTGGACGACGAAATGGCGCAGTCCCGGCCGGTGCCCCAGAGAGGGGCGAGATGAAGAGAGTGGGCTCCAAGGGTCAGGGGCCCAAGCTCCCCAGAGACGGACTCAGACACCGAGCCCCGCGGACCGCCGAGCGAAGAAGGCGGCAGCGCTGAGTAAGGAATGTCCGTCGTAGGGAGGAGCCAGTGGGCAGGCGTTTGTAGCAAAATTAGCCCATGAGCGTGATGGGAGAACAGGAGCTGCCAGAACTGGGGAGAGCCCCCCGAGACACGGTGGCACCCACACCAACACCCACCCCCCCGCAGTCAGCACCGCGCCTCAGGCCTTCTTCAGCTTCCCGGCCCCACACAGCCACCTGGCCGCCAGGCCCAGCAGCTTCCCGCAGAGCCACACGGTGCCCAGGCTGAGCACCAGCAGGAACGAGGCGACGTCCAGCAGGTACTGCTCATACCACGGCTGCTGGAAGGCGTGGGGTTTGAGGTGCGCCGCTCCCCCCGTCTGGAGGATGTGGTCGATCCAGCCCACCAGCCGCTGGGCGGGGGTCTGGGGGTGGGAGCGCCGGATGACGCTGGCGGCCACCGCCGCCGCTTTGTACCTGTTGGCAGAGACACACACACACGTGAAATAGGCATGTGTATTTATTTCTTCGTGTGTATGTCTCTTTTGTGTATATATACAATATATACCTATTTTATTTATATATGCATGGATAGATATACACACACACACACACACACTCTGTACATATCCATGTATGTACACACTCTGTGTGTATGCATGCACCCACAGGGTGGGCCAAAGTAGGCTTACCGTAGTTCATGTGGAAAATAATACAACAGTCAATAGATACTAACACAGGAATAAGCCCTGTGTTTTGCCTACGCACGACTGTAACCCTGCCTTGGCCCCACCCTTATCTGAGTGCCATCCTCGGGTCGGAGGGACGTCCAAGGCCGCGGGTTAAAAATTCAGCCAGTCCCGAGGCCAGAGCTCATTCTGACCATCATGGAATGGACTTCTGAGGGATTCCCAAACTGGACTTTTCTTGCAAGTGTCATGACCTACGTGAAGCTGAATCGTTAGAAAGTAAATTCTAAATTAGCAAGTTCTTTGGGTTACAATTCCTGGAACAACAAATAATTTTATAAATTTGAATAATGATAAAATAAAATCTCTCTTATTCTTCCTTGTGTTTGTTATTCAAACTTTTACCAATGTGACATGAAAGGCACCTATATTTTGGGCCCGATAACTGAGAACAATGGAGCCTCGATTTACGGAAGTGGGGAGCATCTGGCCAGCAGGGTCAGAGTGTTGAGAGCAGCCCAAAGCTGGTATCCGGTCACGGCACAGCTGAGACGCCGACCTGACGATGAGGAAGAGATGCCAGCAGGAAGGCGAAAGATCACGGTAACCAGCAGAGAGGTCTGGGTTGTAGAGGTCAGTTTGGAAATTAACATTCGTCTACAGAGGGTGTTTCAAACCGCGAGACTCGAGAGAACCCGAGAGTTAAGCGTGGATTAGCAATGAGATGAGACCCGAGGACCAGGCCCTGGGGGGGAGCCCCGCGAAGTCTGGGGCGTGTGGGGTTGAAGAGAAATCGACCAAGGAGACTGAGGGGGAGCAGCCAGTGAAGGGGGGAAACAGACTACGGCGTCTGGGGGCCACTGGAGTCCCCGTTCAGGGGCCAGGCAGTGACCAGTTGGGAGGAAGGAGGCTGGTGGGGTGAGCAAGATGGGGACTGACAGTGGCCCTTGGCTTTGGCAGCATGGACGCCCCTGGCGCCCTGGCTGAGAACGGTCTGGCGCAGTGAGGGAGCCTCCCTGGAGCGGGCTGATGACAGATACGATGAGGGGAAGTGGTGGCAGAGCAGGGACGACCCCTTGAAAGAGTTTCCAGCGAAGGAGAGCCTAGATCTGGAATACAGCTGCAGCGCGATGAAGGGTGGAGAAGGCTTGTTTTCAGCGCAGGGCCCTTCGGGGTCAGGTTCCTGCACTCTGATCACTGCATCGTGGTTCTGCAGGAAAACGCTTCCTTCACAGGGAACGCGGGCTGAAGTCTTTACAGGGACAGTGTTATGACATCTGCAACAAATTCTCAAAGGAGTCTGCCATTTCTACACACCTAATAGTCTGCAAGGAAAAGAGAGAGAGAGAGAGGAAGAGAACGCAGTAAAGCAAAAGGTAAATAGTGATAAATAGAGGCGAAGAGTAGACAGGTGCTTGTTATATTATTCCTGTTGCTTTTCTGAAAGTTTGAAACGTCTCAAAATAAAAAGTTGAAGAAAAGCATGAGAGTTATTACAGCAAGTTTTTTTTTAACTGATAAAAGTGTTCCAAAAGAAAAGGGAAAAGCACATAAAGCAGAAGAGAGCGGGGCAGATGACAGAAGCAAGGACTTTGAGTAGGCGAGAGGCCGTGACCCTCCACCCCAGGGCGGGGCCTGGCCTCCACAGGGACGCGGACACACGAGTGGGGAGAGAAGAGAGGGCAGGGAGGCTGGGAGGCAGGGAGGCCGGTGGGCAGGCAGGCGGCAGGAGGGTACATTTGGTGGCGAGCACATGTAGAACTTCTTTGCTGATGGCTTCTCTGTCTTCTCTTTCAGTAAAATAAGACAAAGAAGAGCATGCGTTGAGAGCGAGTGAGAAAAACATGCTGGAGTTTTGAGAAGATAAAAGGGAAACAGTAATAGGAGGGGGGTTGGGGGAATGGGTGAAAAAAGGGAAAGGGATTAAGAAGCACACATTGGCTGCTACAGAACAGCCACGGGGACGCGAAGCACAGCGCAGAGAGCACAGTCGGTAATGTCCTGCTAACGACGTACGGGGCCAGGCGGGTGGCGGATCTGTCGGGATGATCACGCAGTGAGTTCTGTGCCGTCTGACCACTGGGGTGTACACCTGACACTAATATAACAATGTGTGTTAACTGTAATTGAAAATGAAAATAACGTGAGACAACAAGAGGAAGGTGGGTAAGGAAGATGATTAGGAAAATACAGTGAGGTCGCCAGGCCTGCTGAGGCCCACGTCAGGCAGGCCTGTGGCCATGACCGGAATGAAGTTGCAGCCAGGCAGGGTCCCTTCCCGGTGCGGAGGCGGCCTCGCAGCGGTGAAGAGGGCCGTGGGCAAGAGCAGTCAAGGTGTCTGAGAACCTCTAGGGCAGAGGAGGGGAGCCCAGAGAGTCGTTCGGACCACAGACCCACCCCGATACGCAAAGGCCTGCTCTGAAGTCTTGGTTCTAAGCAGCCTGTGCCACTTAATGTATTCATTCGCAAGCATCAGCTGACAGCCAGGAAGGGGGCTGGGTGCCGGAAGCGTCACTCAGGGGCCGCCCTCCCCTAGGCATCATGCTGAACAACATCCAGAGACCACTCCGGGGACGGAGTGACCCCTACAGATGAGCAGTTCCTGGCCTCTCTGGACCTTAGTAGACTGTGCTGAGCATCTGACGAACATGATAAAAACGCCTTCTGGAAAATGCGTATATGCAAACACATGTTTCTTTTTTACCAGTTCACAATCCAGGGACTCACAGACCTCGGGCACCAAAGGGAGTGTCTTGGGCCCTGATTCAGAGGATTCATACTGACTTATTCGTCCTTCGTCCACTAGTTTCTTCCTGGCGCCTGCTCTGCGCAGGGCAGTGAGGTAGGCCGTGAGAAGTAAGGAAGATACGGGCCCCCTCCGCTCATGGAGCTTCCATGCTCATTGGAGGGAAGGTCAATAAATAGGTAGCAGGACTATAAAGTGTGAACCACGTCATGAGGGAAGTTACACAGGGTGCCTGGGGTGGACCAGCGAAGGCCTCTCTAAAGAGGTGTCCTTGCAGGCGAACAGAAAGAATGTTCAGGAACAGCTAAGGACAAAGGCCTCTACGGGAAAGAAATCTGTATTTGAAGAAGTAAAATGAACGCCCCCCCCCGGCCCTGTATCTGGTTCGAACCGCACATTAAGCATGTCAAGAGAACAAAAACTCTGAGAGAGGAACCTATGTCCAGTTTCTTTTAAAGGCACAACATTCTCCCCATCATCTGTCCCAGATTCCTCTTACTGAAACAGAAGGATCACTCCTTTTCCTTGGCCTTGGGTGAAAATAAGTCAGTAGGCATCTTAAGGCTGAGTTTTAGCTTACTTGGGGGGGAGGAGGACCTCCGGCCAGGTCCACTACGCACCTCTTGTCTTCGATGACTTGTTTCATTTTAAGAGCCAGCGTCTCCGCCGTGAGCTGCTCCATCTGGATGGAGACACCCAGATTTTTGGCTTCCACGCGAATCATATTTCCAGGCTGGTCAAAGCGTAAAGGAATCCCCACCATGGGCACGCCGTGCTGGATAGATTCCATCACGCTATTCATCCCTCCGTGAGTGACAAACAGGCGGATGCTGGGGTGAGCTAGAATGAAGAAGAAAGAGAGCAAGGATAAGGCCTAAGAAAGAACCGCTGGCACTTGGGCAAGCAGCAGCATCGGGGAAACATGATAGCAGAAGAGTCCAGAGGCGTTTGGGAACCAATGGAAAGAGTCGATCACCCGAGCATCCTCAGAAACAGGGGTCTGAGGCCTGAACCAGAGCCAGGACCGAGTGCGCTTAGCATTCATGTACTGATCCGCCCACCATCCTCCACACCTCTGGAAGCAGGGGTTTTTGCCTCCTGCCTCCGTACTGCCAGTCCCTGTCATACTGCCGCTCTCTCATCTGCAGCAACACAAAGTGTTGAGGAAGCATTTATGTAGCCCAGGCCCAGAACCCCCTAATGTGCAGTTCTGGGGCTCTGCCACAGGCTACTGAGATGCATTTGCAGGGGTAGAACTAAAAATTTGTATTTCCAGCTCACCCCGTAACTCTGGTCCAATCTGCAGCTGTGCGCACGAGGAGTCCCCCGAATGCAGCGCAGGCCAGAGAGGGAACCCCTTGGAGATGCCGTCAGGACATCTCAGACAGGACAAGGAGGAATTTTGTCACATCAGAAAGACACCGCGCCCCCCTGAGTCCCTCACGCCTCTGGTGAGGGGGAGTTAGCTCAGTGTCCATCCGCATGTGGGTCTATGTGTGACATGCAGGTGGCTCCGGGCCACTGTGCAGCAGAGACCTCCCCCCTGGCGTGCACAGGGATGCCCCCAGGCATGTATAGGCACTTCTTGGACGCATTGGCTGACCCTGATCACCTGCCCACTGCAAGAGGCCACAGTCACCTCGCTGCGATAACGCTAGTGGCTGCAGATCACGGGTCTCACTTATGAGGGATGGAAGTGACCCCGAAGGGCCTGTTCTGATGCTTTGCCTTTCATCACCAGATGCTCTCCTTTCACACAATGGTGAAGTGCCCAGACAGGGGTGAGAGCTGCAGATTCACGCTAAAGCAAAAGGAACAGGGGAGAGAAAGGTAGACCTGGCTGCTGCCTGCCGAGAGAGGGTACCCTTACCCAGGAGGTCATTCTGAGGAAGCCAGTCCACGATCTTCACGTTTGCTGCCAATGTGATATCTTTGGGCCAAAGAGCAGGGCTGCACTTCCATATCACCCCTTGAGGTAGCTGGCCGAAGGCCCTGTTCATCTCCTTAAGAACCTGGGATTGAAGACTGCTCACCGTGGAGCCCAGGGCCACAAGGACAAAACCCGCATCTCCAAAGCTGGCAATGAACTTCTCAAATTCCTGGAGACAGGAAAGACAGTAAAGTGCTCTACAGAGCACGCTTTTCATGTGTATTTCCCCTGTTCGTGGTAAATCAAAGACTCCCCTTTCTGCAGGTTTCCACCTGCTGAAGCTGGCTGGCCTGAGAGAGAGATTTTCTGCGCCTTGATTGGTCAGGATCACAAGAATGGTATACCCCTTCTCTCCAGGCTTCGTAATTGGATGGGTTAAATTTCAAATTCTTCCCTCATGGGTCAGAAGGGAAGACAGAGGCGGTTTTTATAGCACCCTCCTGAGGGCTGGATCAACACTGGCCCTCCCCCTGCACCAGGGCTTGCCCCAGCGGAACCTGGGAGAGAAGCAGGAACCCCTACGTGGTCTGCAGCTGGATCTCACCTGCCCGCTAGGGAGGCAGCAGAGCTATGTAGTGCTGGAGGACAGTTAGAGGGAAAGACACGTGGTACAGCGTCACAATGTACAGAAGATAATCTCAAGGTCTTCCCAGTCTTCTAAGAGTTCCCAGCTTGCCAATGGCAAACGCCTTTGCGGTCTTTGCCAGAGGCCAGCTGTGAAGTTCAAGGGTATTTGTGCTCTTCTCGACCTCCACTCGACTCAATGTTCTCAGAGTGTGCTTCTGAGAGGGTCTCTCTTCACCACTCCCTACATTTCTCTGCTCCCTAAGCTGCTCTTCACAGTATTGAAGCAGGAGACAGCACAGGAAGAACTCTGAGACTGCAATACTGTCACTGGCCAGCATTCAGCACCCTGGTTGCCAGGAAACGCCCTTTATCAATTAGGTAGAATAAATACTATCCTGAGGCAGGGAGGAGGAAGGAGACAAGTCTCACACACTAACTCAGCAGTCCTAAGCCTGGGCTGATAATCTTGCCAGATGTTACAACATCACAAGAAAAACTACGTTAGCAAGAAAGAAGAAAAGTCCTTGAAATTCCTTGTGACATTTCCACTATCTGGGAAAGAAAGCCTTGAAACTGTGCTTTCATCCCAAGGCCTGCATGTGGGAGGGGGTCCCCAGTGCCCACAGAAAGAGCCCATAAAACAACTGGTTAATTGCCTACCTCTGGTCACTATCTGTCTTACGAGGGAGTCCCTGATGCTTACAGAAAGAGCCCATAAATAACTTTGGAAAGTGCCCTGATTTTAATTAACTGCCTCCTGTCACATACTTGTTTTACAACAAGATGAACAAATGGGGCCTGGAGCAAGATAAGGATTCGGGCTAACAGGCCCCCACACATCCCTAAGTTTGGGTAGTCACATTCCCCCAGGAAAGCTGGCGCCCCATTTACCCGTTAATCAATATATACCTTTTTCCCTCCTATCCCACCAACTATGTAAGTCCTGAGAACAAAGGACTCGCTCTCTCTCTTCGGGGCACCCTGGGGGATCTTGGCTCTGGTGCCACAGAGCCTCTGGCCACCCAGCCTCAGGCTGCCCAGGGGCTTGCCACCCTGATCTCCAGCTGCTCTTGCTTTTCTCACCCTGCTTTGCCTTGAAACTCTGCCTTTCACCCCCTCCTCTACCCAGTCCCGTTCTCTTCCGTGGGAATAAGCCACTGATAAACTGATTGCATACTACCAGATTTGCTGATATGTAATTCTGTACATGCGTCAGCAAGAAGAACGGGGCGTCTCCCGTCAACAGTTTGAAACCACTCCTTCCCGCTGTGGGGGCTGCTGTAGGGGTTCGGGAAGCCCCGGTGAAAAAGAGGGCGGAGCTCTCAGGAATGCACCGAAAGCTGCGACCCAGCTCCCAGCGTCCAGCAGCACAAACGCGGGAGCAGCGGGATCCTTGCCCCGCCCGCACCCCCCCCCGCACCCCCCCCCCCCCGCCCCCGTAAAAGCCCAGCAGCCTGCGTCAGGTTTTCCTGCTCCTGTTCCCCGGCCACGGAGAAGATGTAAGAACAGCAACGCCAATACCGGTTAGCCACGCCCACCGCGGGCCAGGCACGTCCTTGGAACCCTTAAAAAGTCTCATCCAGCCCTCCCAACGGCCCTGAGCACTGCAGTTACTCCTCTGACACCCCCAGGCGCTGAGGGCTGAGGCTCGGGGAAGCTGACAGTTGTTTGAGGGAATCCAGCAAACCAAGGGCAGACCCAGAATGCCCTGAAGTCCGAATTCTTCCTACCACACAACAGCAAAATTGAGCAACATTTAGGGAGGACAACGATTCTCCTCTGTTGTTGTGTTTCTCTTAGAACAGTCGTGGGCGGAATTCATAACTTTTAGTGAAAATAACTTTTAGGTTTTTTCATTTATTTCAGGACACGGCACAGACTGTGACATGAGAAAAGAGTAACAAACAATGGCAGCCTCTCAGTCAGTCTCACGTTCTCAATGATCAAGTCTGCACAGACGCCACAGTCTGGGTGTTGTTAAAAATGCCCATCACCGGCCCTGACGGCTGCGGCTCGGTTGGCAGTTGGTGGAGCATCGTCCAGGCCCAGTGCCCGGGTGGGGCGGTGCAAGAGGCAACCAAGATGTTTCTCTCCCTCTCTTTCTCCCTCCCTTCCCCTCTCTTAAAAAAAATAATAAAAGCTTTTTAAAAATATATATTAATTACCAGGATCTGTATCTGAAGATTCTGGTTTAGCAGTTCTGGCGGGAGGAGCCTGGAATCTATATTTCTAACAACAATCCCAAGAGAAGCTGACAACGATAAGCTAGGGACCACACACAGAGGAAAGCTAACAGCTAGCGTGACTGCAGGGCTCGGGGGGGGCGGGGTGGAGGGGGCGCCCAGCTCGCTGGAGTCTGGTGTATTCCGGGCTGGGTCTGGGAGAGGCCCGCAATGTGGCAACAGACGGAATTGATGAGGCATACCCATGGCAGCCGCCAGTCCCCACAGGTCATCTTGTTTCTGAGAAGCAGGAGTTATCTGGTTGTTAGAAATATTTCTCCGCACAATAGCTCTGGCCCCAGGATCAGGCCCAGCCCTCTCAAACCTTCCCCAGTATTTCTCTAAGTCAGTGGTTCTCAACCTTGACTAGAAAGTAGAATCATTTGGAGACCTTTAAAAAATTCCCAATGCCCCCTGGCTGGGTGGCTCAGACGGTTGGAGCACCACCCCACACACCGAAAGAGGGGAGCACATCTCAGGGGGCGGGTTTGATCCCCAGTCAGGGCAAGTACAGGAGGCAACAGATCCATCTTTCCTTCCTGCATCAATGTTTCTGTCCCTCTCTCTCTCAAATCAGAGAGCACATCCTCGGGTGAAGCCTGAAAAATAAACCTTCCCAATGCCCAGGCTGCACTTCAGACCAATTAAGTCAGTATTTCTGGGGGATGGGCCCTCAGCATTGGTAGGTTTTTAAAACTCCCCAAGTGATTCCAACATGCGGGCGAGTCTGAGAACCCCGCAGTGAGACCCAGCAGGGCAGCCGTCGTGAGAAGTTTGCTGGCTGACTACACACAAGAGGCTGCAGGATGGGTTGGGTGTGGCTTTCCCGGGGCTGGGGTTCAGAAGCTGGAACACGGGCTCTGTGTTTAGTAAAGCTGCGGGGCTGGGGAAGAAGCAATAGTTAGAAGGCAGAATGCGAGTTGGGTTTCTCACTAACCCCATCCATTCATCACAGAAGCAACAACCATTTAGTGAGCAAGTATTAAGGACCTAAGCACTTGGGACTGTGTCTTAGAGAAATCAGGAAGACAGAACAACTGACTGACCATTGAAGAAACATCATAGACCTCTCCATTCATTCATGCACAAACATTAACTCAAGATGGATCATACACCTAAATGTAACATCTGACACTGTGAAGCCTATAGAGAAAAAAGCATAGGAGAATGCCCTTATCACCTGGAGACAGACAGAGATTTCTGAGATCATACAAGAAAAAAATCGATAAACCAGGCTCCGTGAAATATATCGGGCTGGCCAAAAAGTCTGTTTAGTTTTTTCCATAAAATCAAAAAACGCGGTTTTCATTTTTGCCAGTAACTTTATTGATTTGGACATTTTGAGTATGTTGGCTGTCTCCCACTATTGGCTTCTAGTGGGTAGAGGCCAGGGGTGCTGCTAAACATCTTCCAAGGCATAAGACAGCCCCACAGCAAAGAATTATTTGGCCAAAATGTCAATAGTACCAAGAAACTTCGCAAACCACTTTTGACACATTTACTCAGTCACAGCGCCTTCTCCACATACTGCACAAATCTTTGTGTGTGTGTGTTTCAGTTACATTTTTACCTTTCTTGAAATAATAAAGCATAATACGCTGAAAATGTTGCGTATTTTCTTCCATCTTCAATATTAAAATGACAGCACAAAAATGCACCAATTTTAATAAGCTCTTTTTAAAATGCACGCTGATATGCCGGCTGTCACAATACGATCTAACAAAATTGTTTCGACTAGAGTTAAAGACAACTAAGTTCTACTAGAGCCATTGTATTTAAAAAAAAAAACTAAATGAACCAAAAAAACTAAATGAACTAAATGGCCAACCCAATAAAAGCTTCTGCTCATCAAAGCACAATGGTAAGAAAGTAAATAAACAATCTGCAGACTGAGAAAAGTATTCACAGCGTGAAAAGATCTTTATCCAGAACATATCAAGAACTTTTATAAATCTACAATCAACAGACAAACAGCCTAACTAAAAATGGGCTAAAGACCAACAAACAATTCAAAGGGGGACATTTAAAAATGACCATCAACAGACAAAGAACCGTTCAGCACCATCGGACAGCACACGGCGTGAGCTGGAGAGTGGCCGTGCCGTGGCGCCCTCCCCAGAAGAGCCAAACTGAAAGGACCAACCGTGTCCAAGGTTGGACGTGGGGCAGCTGAAACTCTGGGGCGCTGCTTGGCGCAACACAAAAATTGTACAATCGTTTAGCGACGTCTTTCAAAGATAAACCCGCATTTCCACGACGTCTGAGTACGAAGGTTTCACTTACCGCGGGTATCGGTTTAACAGGTCTGTCCGTGATACCTCCGATATAAACAGTGTTGGGAAGCAGGGGCCGGGCAAAGTCAAAGGCAAAGTCAGAATTAACAAACCACAGTTCTGCTCTTTGTCGAACGTGAAGTAAGTCTGGCTTAGGGTCCTCTGGAAAATGCTCACTTATCAGGTCGTCGAACTGGGCACTGACAGACCATTCCATCCAGGTGGAGAAGAAGACCATCAGGGAGTTCCCCACTCGGCCCCAGAAGCCCATGCGATCTGTCAGGGGGGAATAGAACACCGGGACGTACGACACAGGCTCAGGCAGCCCAAAACTCAGGCCTCCGAATGTGATGGGAAGCAGGGCCACCCACGGTCTCCCCAGTTTCTCGGCAATCAGGAGGGCACCGCCGTCTGAGCCGTCAACCACCACCAGGTCGAAACTCTCGTTTTTCAAGGGGCCCATGGTGTCTGTGCTTCTCAGCAAATGACTGCACCAAGTCGCGTGCATCTTCATGAACTTCACCAAGTTTGTAAACGACTCTCTGAAAAACAGAAGTGAGGGATACTCAATATTCATGGGCAGTGTTCACCTGAAAACACCCGAAAGGCTCTCGGCGCAGGAGGGAAAGGCCCCTCGGGCAGCCAACCTGCCCGCCGTGCTGCTCTCGCCGGAGAACTTTCGGCTCCGGACCCTGCTGTTTTTCTGACCTCCAAGTCCCCCGTGCCTTTTCCTTGTTTTTGTCCTTGCTACAGTTCTTTTGGATGCTTAGAATGAGTCTGCTTTCTTCGCTCTTCCTTCCTTCTCCTCATCCTACCCATATTTTGCTGCCATTCTTGCTCCGGGGGACCTTACCAGCAACGGCCAGTGTCTCTGATCTCCAAGGGCTGAAGGCTGAAGCGCACTTAGGATGCTCTGCTCTGTGTGAGCCTGGGTGACCGGCTGACTTGGTTTGCTCTCAAGCGTACCTACCTGTGCGTAGGACTGGTTTCCCCGGGGACATGAGCACCCTGATGACAGGGGCCCATGAACTCAAGAGGAGGAACGGCGTGTCCCATGGGGACAGCCTTTTCCTCCAGACGCTCTGTGCCTGGGGACATCTGCCAGTCTCCCACGTCCAGCTCTCGGGTCAACAGATGTCTTCACGCTCCACTGGCAGAAAAACCCTCCCAAACGGTCTCTGCTGCCAGGGGCCCCTTTGAAAGGCCAGTCAGTAAGGACTTGGTACTTTGCTCCATCCCTAAAGGCCTCTCCTGCGGTGCAGAGCCTTAAAACCCTGCTGAGGACTAACGTTCTGGCAGCCTTTCCTTAAGGCTTTCTTTTGTTTGGGGGAGGATTCATTTCATTTTCTTATAATAATGTTTACACGTGTGCCACCATCAGAGAGAGTATCAGCCGACAAGCGATACTCCCCTTTCCCCTGCCCGGGAATCGGGCAGTCAGCGCATGAACTAAGTCAGCAGTCGGCCTTTTGCCAAAGCGAAGGCCTGACTGACCCTTAGAACCGTGCCCTCTGTCCTCCGGAGGTGACATGGGGGAGGGGGACAGAGACACAGCAGGCCTCTCCCCTGACTGTTTCATTTCTTTGGAGCTTTACAAACACGTCTGTGCCTGTGGGGCACCATAAGTAATTCACGTAAGACATTCTGAAGGTGGAACGCAGACCGAAGTGTGCTTTCCAAGCTCCTCGGGTGATTGTGGTGCACAGGCAGGCCTGGGAGTTCCCATCCTGGAGGGAGGGACAAAGCCAGTGTGCGTCTGTCCTGACGTGGGAGCAGTGGGTGTATCGTCACCGTGTACTTTTTAAGGGTTCGGCTATATTTAACACTGGTTCAGAAGGAAGAATAAGGTGAAGCGAAATAACGTTGGGACAAAAGTTGGGACAACTTCGGTGGCGTTCAAAAAAATCTTTTCTGTACGGATACTTGCCGATAATTGTTGGGGGCCAGCAAGAGAAGCTTTTGCGGCTTCTCAGCAGTGTGATGGCCTGGACAGGTGTCTTCCTAAAGGACATGACATTATGAGGGGAAAATAAATGTGACCGAATGCATAGTCAGCTTAGGCGAGAGTAAACTTGATGAAGGTGCTCTGATGGGATCATTGAAAAAAAACTTAAAATTAAAAAAAAAACAAAAAAACAAAAAACAGGCCCTGACTGGCGTAGCTCAGTGGGTTGAGCGCGGGCTGCAAACCAAAGTGTCGCAGGTTCGATTCCCAGTCAGGGCACATGCCTGGGTTGCAGGCCATGACCCCCAGCAACCGCACATTGATGTTTCTCTCTCTCTCTCTGTCTCCCTTACTTCCCTCTCTGAAAATAAATAAATAAAATCTTAAAAAAAAAGATTGTGTGCTCTTTAAAAAAAAAAAAAAAGCCCAGCTAGCTAAAGCCGTAAAGAGAGTAAGTAGCCTAAGGAGCTTCTTGAATTCAATGCTCAAGTCAGGATAATTTTCCTAATTATATATGGGACAACTCAAAGGTTGCAGTAACTGTCAAAAGCTAGTCAAGAAAGATGTGACACATTATAACAAGTTAAATATTAATAAGTGTTCTCAGCACTTCAAAAGAAAGAACTAGGCATTGTGAAAGCGTAGAAACCATCCACTTAGTTTAGTAGCCAATATAGTGGGATTTTTTAAAAATTAAACTTCAGCCCTGGCTGGCGTAGCTCAGTGGATTGAGCGCAGGCTGCAAACCAAAGCATCGCAGGTTCGATTCCCAGTCAGGGCACATGCCTGGGTTGCAGGCCACAGCCCCCAGAAACCTCACATTGATGTTTCTCTCTCTCTCTATCTCTCTCTCTCTATCTCTCTCTCTCTCTCTCCCTCCCTTCCCTCTCCAAAAATAAATGGATGGAATCTTAAAAAAAAACTTGGAAAATTAAAAAAAAATTAAACTTCAAAACAAAACATCTGAGGTAACACATGGGGTAGTTTGGAGAAACTGAGGGCATGCAGGATAAGTTTTTGGAAACCAGCTTGTGAAAACACAAACATCAGCTTAACATGGGGAGAGAAAAGAGCTGCAGAAACCCAGTGCTGGGCTGTGGGGGACACACTCTAAACGTGCGTGTTCCCTGCACACTCGAGCTGGAGAAGAGAGGGAAGGGTTGGAGTCAGTTGGGGTTTTTTTTGTCGTTCATTTGGTTTTTTCCATCTTTTTCATTCTCTGCCCTGTCTCTAATACCTCCCTCGTCTGGCACATATGAAGTCTCCAGTAAATATTTTTAATGAAAAGGACAAAGTACACACTTGCGTGGTAAGACAGTGGGATAGAGAAGTTTAGAGAAATGGAGCAAATAAAATGGGTTTTATGGAGGAGTCAGTACGGAAAAACGCCTTGACTGCGGAGTAGCGTCTTGGCGCAGAAATGAAGGAGGGGCGAGAACAGCCTAATGAACACAGACAGGCAAGGTTTCCCTCGCAATGATTTCGTACTTAAGATGAGCAGTTTCTTCTTATTCTGAGCTGCAGATGAGTGGCATTTCTAGCCGTGAGCCTCACGACTCACTCTGTGTAAGGCTGCGAGTGCGTCCCCAAGTTCTGCACTGAATGAACTGTGAATGGCCAGGTTCGAGTTCTGCAAAAATCAATCTCTGTAAGGGACCTTACCATCAAAAAAAAAAAATTATGAGAAGAGAAAGGAACAGAAGGAAGTGAGAGAGAGTAACCATGATTTTACCCAACAATGAAATGAGGAGTTGCCCATCATTAGCCCTGAGCTGGAGAGATTAAAAGCAAAGTGAGGAGTTTGTTTGTTTGTTTTTTCATCGACGTTTAGGGTGACATTCCCCTCACCCCCAGTTCCTAAGGATAAATTTTACTCACTGAGGCTTGAAAGCTGAGCATGCTGGGAATGTTAACCAGGGTGCCACACCCCCAAGACTGTCTGAAATGACAGGTTCGGGGTGATGGAGATATTCCCATCCACCCATTCATTCATTCATTCATTCATCCATTGATAATCCTCAAATGTAACTGCTTTACATTTACTTACAATAAAGAACTATTACCTTCCCTGCAAACTTTCATTTAAAAAGAAATCAGTATATTTCTTGTATTCCTGAGTGTAGTCTTCAGGAGGAAACCAAAGGACAACTTGGTATCTTTTCTCCACTTCAAAACCTAAGAAGAGACAGAAGGGAAACACTAATTAAACGCCACCCACCTATACATATTCAAAGGAATGTTGAGACCCAGTTTAATCCTTTCCCTTATTTCTGAGAAAACGTCTTCTCCAAAACATCTTTATTGCAATGTAATTCACACGTCATACACTCACCCTTGAAAAGTGTATGATTTAGTGGATTTTAGTAAGTCTGCTGGGCTGTGCAACCGTCACCACAATCAATTTTAGAACGTTTCTCATCCTCAAGAGGAAACCTCACACCCTGGCTAGATAGCGCAGCTGGTTAGGGCGTCACCCCAGCACACCAAGGTTGCAGTTTGATCCCTGGCCAGGGCCCAGACAAGAATCAACCAGGGAATGCATACATAAGTGGAACAACAAAGTGATGTTTCTCTCTCATGCATGCGGTCTCTGCCTCTTTTTCTCTAAGATCAATAATAATAAAAAAGAAAACCTCAAGCTTATAAGCAATTGCTCTCCTTGTTCTCATACTTTCCTTTAGTTCTTTAGATGCAACTTTCTGTAGTTCCTTAAATAAATTTATAATCACTGATTTAAAGTTTTTGCTTTTTTAAAAGATTTTATTTATTTATTTTTAGAGAGGGAAGGGAGGGAGAAAGAGAGAGAAAGAGAGAGAGAGAGAGAGAGAGAAACATCAATGTGCGGTTGCTGGGGGTCATGGCCTGCAACCCAGGTATGTGCCCTGACTGGGAATCAAACCTGCGACACTTTGGTTCGCAGCCCGCGCTCAATCCACTGAGCTATGCCAGCCAGGTCATTTAGTTCTTTAGATGTAACTTTCTGTAGTTCCTTAAATAATTGTATAATTACTGATTTAAAGTTTTTTGTCTAGCAAATACATTGCCTGGGCTTCCTCAAGAATAGTTTCTGTTCACTGCTTTCTGTTGACATATTTTTCTTGTTTCTTTGTGTTGTGTGTCTCATCATTTTTTGTCGTTGTTGAAAAGTGGACATTTTGATTAGTATATCGTGGTAACTCTGGAAATCAGATTTCCCCCCATGCCCAGTTTATTATTGCTGTACTCCCTTACTGTCGTAGCTATTGCTGTTTAGTGACTTTCCCGAACTAATTCTGTAAAGTCCATTTTTCTTATCGTATTAGGCCCTGAGAGTCTCTGATCAGTTCGTTAGTGGTGATCTCACACTTCCACTGAGATTTCCTCAAATGCCTTGCAACTAAGTAATTGCCTTCCCTTTTTATTTGTTTAGTTTTGTTTGTCTCATTTTGTTTCTGGGCCTCTTGGTCCATCTCCCAACTCCCTGCAATATTCTCTTAATGCAATGTTCAATAAGGTCAACTTATTGAATAATTTTTTTTCCAGGAGATGGTCCTCCTGCATCCTTTCATTGATCCAACCTCGACCGACCGTTGTCCCGGCCAACTGCATGGCTGATGTGTTACAGCAAATCTTCTAAACTTTCGTTGTGTCAGATCTATTCTCTGCCCCTTTGACTCCTTCTCTCATGGTTAGCCTGTTGTTCTGGTCAGACTTAGTGCTGTAGTTACTTCTTGAGAAATTTTAATTTATATGATAAGCAAAGACTTTGAGACTACTTTATCGTAAAATCTTGTTGATTCTCTGTGTGCAATGACAGTGCTAAGAAGCTTGATGTCATTTTTAGTCTTAGTCATCACTGGAGTATATGAAAACTTTTAGGATGTTTTTTATTAATCATTGGCATTCTGAAATTTGACCATGATTTGCCTTGCTGTGGGTCACTTTTTTATTCTTTGTGTTAGGCGCTAAGTGGGACCTTTCCGTATAAAGACTCGTGCATATATTAGTTCTGAAAATGTCTCCTGTATTAGTTTTTTGATAAGTTTCTTTTGCAATTTCACTGCATTCTTTTTCTGGAATTCTTATCAATCAGAAAACCATCTTGATCCAATCTTCATAAACCAGAGGCAAGATTTCAAACCACAGAAACAAAGCAGCATTTTAATTACGCGACTGCGTGGAGCATGTGCCTGGACAGGCGGAAGATGCAGGTGCGGGCGGGAGGAGGAGGCACTCCAAAGAAGGGGAGCAAAGCCAAAGAGCGTTTCAAACTCTCTGTTGCCGAAGTCAGGGTTGCAGATGGGCCTTTACGCAAACATGCACCAACGAACATATCCTTTTTTATCATAATAATGCAGAGGGCTGAAATGAACTTTGGCAGAAAATTTAACATAGGCAAGGCACTCATGTCGTATCGTCTATGGAAGGAGGGTCCGAACACTACTGTCCAGTACGGTAACTGTTAGTCACTTGGGGCTCCTGAGCACTGGCCATGTGGCCAGCACAGACTGTAAAATACGCATCGGATTCCAAAGACTTAATGTAAACAAATGTGAAAGATCTCATTAATGATTTTTGCATTGTTTATATGTTGAAATGATATTTTGGATATATTGGGTTCAATAAAATATATTATTAAAATTAGTTTGACCCATTTCTTTTATTTATTTATTTTTTTAAGCTGGCTTCTGGAATTCTAACAATGACATTATGGGGCTTATATGTGTGGCTCATGTTATATTTCGATTAGACAGTACTGGTCTAAAGAATAAGAAGTGATGATACCTGGCCCTGGCTGGTGTGGCTCAGTGGATTTGTTACAGGGTGCAGCCAAGAGGGGGGACCCCAAATAGGCATTTGAAATGGGGTCCAGAACTCAAGGTATCCAGGAGATTTTAAGATGTCTTCACCCCTTCCCCCACAGGTGTGAGTTGGGGGAAGGGACACACAGAGCAAGAACATGCAGGGCAGCTTTGCAGCTTATCCATGGCATGGTCATTTAGCATACCTATAGCCCTTGGCTGGTCACTTAGATATGCTAAATAGCTATGGCCATGCTCAAGGCCAGGGGGATGGAAAGGGATCTCCCCCCCAGATGTGACTGGGGGGCAGGTCCCCCGAGTTACAGCGCCTGCGTGGGAACTCGGAGAAGATTGACTCCATGACATGGGCTCACACCTGCCCAGACCCACCATGGTGACCAGAAAAGCTGGAGAAGACAGCAGCTTGAGGGCAAGTGTGCCCAAGTGTAGGAGGAGTTGGAAATGGGGCTGCAGAGGAAGATTGGCGTGGGGGATTTAAACCCAGACACGGCAGCCATTGGAGGGAGAACCACACGGCTTTGGCAGAGTGGGGACTCTCCCTTCCCACAGCTTTGTAGGGAGGGAGAAGCACGCAGTTTTGGCTGAGTGGGGACTCCCGTGGCCCTGGGAGAGAGGACCACGTGCCTTTGCCAGAGTGGGGACCCCCGCAGCTTTAGAAGCGGGAACCACCACCTGGTTTTAGTAGAGATCCCAGCAACACAGCTGAGGGTGCCAGGAACCCAGGGAGGTCTCCCAGTCAAGACAGAGTACTAACTGGGAATAACCAGAGGACTGCCTGAGCCATGGACTTCTATTTCCTTTCCTGAGATATGGTACTCTGGACTGGGCAAAGGGGGAAGGAAGGAAGGACTGTGTCTGTTTGTGGGTGTTTTAAGGGACTTCAGGATTTTTTTATAAAGACATTAGGTCACGACTTTAAGTTTGTATAGCATTAAATAAACATTTCCTTTCCTTTTCACGAATTTCTGGCATTGAGAGACGTCTTTCCTCTGGTGGCGGACATAACAGACCTGGGGGCTTCTTTCAGTAATAGTATATCGTCCCCGCCCCCCCTCCTTGTTTGTTCTGTAACAGATTGAGTGCCAGCCTGCCAACCAAAGGGTCCATGGTTCGGTTCCCCATCAGGGCACATGCCTGGGTTGCAGGCCAGGTCCCTAGTTGGGGGCATGTGAGAAACAACCACACATTGATTTTTCTCTCCTTCTCTTTCGCCCTCCTTTCCACACTCTCTAAAGATAAATACATAAAAGGGGGAGGAAAAAGAAGCTATGATACCTGATGTGAAACTCAGTTCACTAGGTCGAAGAACGGTCACATCGTGCCCATGATCTTGAAGAATCTGAGCTACCCGGTCCATCAGTAGGTAATGGCTCCCCCCTAGAATCAAGGCATCAGTGTTGTGAGGTGTGTAGAGAGGAAAGCCAGGGTGGGAGGAGGGGGGTGGGGCAGCTTCTGAATAAGGCCTGGTTGGACGTGAAAGAAACTTCCTTCTGCCCCTCCTTTCCTGTTTGGGACCTCAGAGTCCTTGCTGATTGACTGCTGGCTCTCCCAGCCCAGCCTCTAGCAACTCTCTACACGGTTTCCCTGTCCTGTGACCCAGGGGCTCCACGTCAACGCCACGAGCTTTGGTGGGCATAGAGCTTAAAGCACTCCCCCCCACTCCCAGGAAATAGACGACATTTTAATGAGGGCCGTGTCCCTTAATCGTGCACCACACGGGATGGAATGTAGGTGGCCTCTCCCAGCAGGCAGCGAATCAGGACTACTGTTGAGCTCCTTCTCACCGGATTTCTTTGCCACAGAGAAAACCCGAAAATGGCTAACAAGTAAAACGAGGAGGCCACCGTGCAGAGACCCAGGTGGAACTAGAAATGTTTCCTTGTAGTGGAAACACTTTTGGCAGGAGGCACTCGTCTGGGGTCTGAGTGTGGCTCCACTTGGAAGTCAGGTGCCTTGGGATACCTGGAGCCCACCGCCCAGACCCCCTTAAGACGTCTGCGGGCCTGGTTTGCATGGAGGAATAAGGAGAGACCTACAGAAACTTGGTCCTAGGACTGCGGCTCGGGCAGGCTGCCCGTGCTTCCTGGCCTGTGCTCAGCCTCAGGGAAGTCCTGGTGCCTTCTCTCGGGGCAGCTCTCTTGCAGCCAGGACCCGACAGTCCCAGAGAGGAGGGTCCCTGTCTGTCCAGCAGCCCAGGAGCGAGCTCCGTGACGCCTCCGAACACTCACCGAACAGGGACAGCGTCAGGATTTTGGCGCCTTCCAGGAGCGGCAGCCAGGACAGCAGGCAGACCAGAAGCCGCGCGGGCCGCCCGGCCATGCTGACTCGCTGCGTCCCGCCGCGCGCCGCGCGGAGCTGAGCCAGAGCGCGGCGTCTACTCCCACGGGATCCGAGCGAGGGTGTGTGGCCAGGCTTCCTTCCCACCCGCCCCACCTCTTCTCAGCCCCGTTTCCCGCTCTGCTGGCCCGTCACTTGGATCCTGCCAAGAAATCCGGGGCTGGGCTGCAGAGTGTCCGTGAAAATCACCTGGAAGAATCGCCCCCCTTGGTCGCGGGCAGGTGACAGCCGGAGCGGACGGAGCTGGCCCCCCGCCCCCAATAGCAATTTTGCATGCCCAGTCTGCCTGCGGTATTCCCCCGTCCCCTCCTCTGGGCCTTCCTCCCGACTTTTGAGTGCCCCGTCCAGCACCCTTCTTACTCATTCTAAGAGTGTCGCCCACCGAATCTCCAACCCCGCCCCGCCCCCGCCCCCCACAGAGAGCCCTGGACGAGGTGACGCCTAGGAGGCGCCGCTATTGCTACGGTGAGCCAGGAGCTGCACAGACCGCTGCGGGCCCAGGACCCACAGCAGGTCCCTTCCCTTGCCTGCGGAGTCAGCACCAGTTTAGTGCGCACCTGTCCCGGGCCAGGCACGGGCGTTCTGCCTGCTCGTGGAGCTTGCGGTGGGGCAGAGAGATGAATATTATCAGTAAAAAATCTCTCCACCCTTCCTCTATTTGAAGCTATATCCTCTTGCTGTTATTTTAATGGTTGCCAACTGGCAGAGTGCGTCCTTAACAAAGTCCAGCAATCTCTCTCCTCCTTCTGGATATTACCAGGATCTTAAAACACTGGAATGCAGCTCCCTCCACTCCCAACTTACATGCAAGTTATGTAACTTACTTCTCTGTGTATTTTAACTTTCATATGAAATAAAGTGGACATATAACAAAGCACACACAAAAGCATGTCCTGCTCAGCAATCCGATACAAAGTAAACACCACTAAACCACAGTGCCCGAGAGACCACAGGCGGTGATCCAGAAGCTTCTCCGGTGCTCCTTCCCCGTCACTAAGCCCTTCCCCCTCCTCAAAGGTAAGGGGTAGCTGAATATGTATGGAAATATCTTCCATGCGTTTTTTTTTTGTTAGTTTTACTCCAGTGCATTCGTTTTTTAACTCTACACTTCAGTTTTGCCTGGTTTTGAACTTTACCTAAGTAGAATCACACAAAATTATTTTTTATGCCTGGCTTTTCTTGATCCACATTTTATGTGAGTTTCGGCTGTGCTGTTGCATAGCTGTAATTAATTCATTTTCATGTTGGTATTTATGTGTTTATCATGTGGAACAAATAAAGCCTTTCTGTTGATTGAATCGTTCATGGTTGAAGCTATTATGACTAATGCCACCGTGTACGTTCTTGTACATGTCTCGTGGTTCACATGAACATACATTTTTGTGTGATGTACTCATTGCTAAGTCCAAGGTAACTTTGATCTCTCCTATGTCCCCTTCTCCTAGTTTTCTAGTTTTGTGTAAAAGTGTTAGGTTTGTGGTTCTTTTTTAAAATCCCCAGCCAAGGTCATGCTTCTTGATTTGAGAGAGAGAGGAAGGGAGACAGAGAAACATTAATGGGCTGCCTCCTGCCTGCACCGGGACCAGGGATCAAACCCACAACCCAGGTGTGTTCCCTGACAAGGAACTGAACCCGCAGACTTTTGGTGGACGGGATGGCCCCTGGCGAGGGCAGTGTAGATCCATTTTGAGTTAATTTTTGTGAACGTTTTAAAGTCGGTGTCTAGACTCACTTTTTGTACGTGGTCGTCTGTTGCTCCAGAATCACCTGTTGAAAAGTCCCCTTTTCCCATTGAATTGCCTTTATTCCTTCGTCAAAAGATCAACCGCCTGTGTACACGTGGATGTATTTCTGGGCTGTCTGTTCTGTACCATAGGATATTTGTCTGCCTTTTCACCAGTCCCACACTGTCCTTACGACTGTAGCTCTACATGGAGTCTTCCAGTGGGGTGGTGTCAGCCCTCTGATTTTGTTCTTTGCCTTTAATTTCGAGTTGGCTCTTCTGGGGTTTTGGCCTCACCAGGGAAACTTTAGAATCAGTTTGTCAATATCCACTAAGTAACTTTTGGGATTACATCGCATCTACAGATCAAGTTTGGAAGAACTCGACATCTGTGAGGTCTGTCCGGAAAAAGTCTGCTATTGTTAACATAATGAGAACGGTTTGCCTGACGCCAGTGTAGCCTCACAGCCAAGGAGAGTGGCCGGGGATGCTCACGCCGGACCAGGGATGACGTCACTGTACTAGCCAGTGGGGGCAGCGGATGAAATTGAATGAGCATGTGTACTGTGTGGCTACTGTACTCAAAATGACTGAGTAATGAACCAGCATCCAATTTTGCGTCAAGCTTGAACATTCCTCGTCAGAAGCTGTTTAGATGATTCAAAGGCCACAGCTATGGGCAACTGGTGATTGGCAGCTTCATCACAGCAATGTGCCCACTCACGCATCACGTCTTGTGCAGTTTTTTGGTGAAACATCAAATCACCCAGGTGACTCAGCGCCCCCTACAGCCCAGATTTGATACCCTGGGACTTCTGGCTTTTACCAAAACTAAAATCACCTTTGAAAGGGAACAGATTTCAGCCTGTTGATGAGATTCAGGAAAATACAATGGGGCAGCTGATGGCAATTGGGAGAACTGTGTGAGGTCCCAAGGTGCCTGCTTTGAAGGGGACTGAGGTGTCATTGTGCTATATACAGTGTTCCTTGTATCTTTGTCGATAAATGTCTCTATTTTCCATAGTATATGCCTGGGTACTGCCTTGACAGACCTCGTATTTTTTCCATGCAAAACAAATACAATTTAATGATCTTAAGTGCAAAAGTAGAATTAAAAACACAAAAAAAAGCAAAAGAAAATGAACAGAGCTCAAAATGTCAAGGCAGTTATGAAAACTTTGAAGGTGAATCTTTGAAACTAAAGGTCAAAAGTTTTTGCTAATCTTGTTAACTGGCAAGAAACAAGTATTTTTCTGCTGAGTGTGCACATGAACACGAAGTTTCAAAACAAAATCCAAAATAGAATAAACATCTGGTACTTACAATAAGGGGTATGAGATCATAACACAATGCTCGAATGTTTGTTATTAAAAAAATAGTGCGATTGTATTCATTTGAACTACGTTGGATGCCCTTGGAACTGGAGAAACAACTGTGAACAACGGTACCCAATGTGGGGGCCGCCACGCAGGCCGTCATGGCCAGGAATTGGGGGTGTCAGAGCAGCAACGCGCTCAGGCCGGACTGGCGCTCAGATCTGACCGGGAAATGCCCGGGGTTTCCCTGAAGCCCGGGGGGTCCGTTGCCAGCGGCGCCTGGGCTTGGGGTGCACATTCACGTCCCCACTGGAGCGCTGGGCCTGCCTCGGGAAGGCTGCACCCAGCATGAGCCCCCTTCCCTGGGGCCGGACCCCATCAGACGGGCCTCTGGGCACCTCCAGGACCCCAGGGCTGTTGGACGAGGAGGTGGCAGCGAGGCCTGCTTTGGGAAGCAACTTCATGTCAGCCGAAGCGGAAGTCACTCAGTGTTGAAGTGATTGGGAAAATGTGCGCCCGGCATCTAAGAACTGACAACTTGGTGATATTGAGTCTCCCTGCCCATGAACATGGAACCTCTCTCCATTTATGTAGTTCTTTGATTTCTTTCAGCAGCTGTGTTTTTTTCCTCATATACAGCTGACGTATTTTTTTTGTTGTTATTAAATGTATACTCAAGTTTTTCATTTTGGGGGTGCTAATGTAAAAATGGTGGTGTTTTTCATTTCAAATTCCACTTGTCCATTGGCAGTATATGGGAAAGGGGCTGATTTTTGCATATTAACCTTGAATCCTACAAACTTGCTATAATCACTTATTGGTTCTAGTATTTTTTTTGTCATTTCTTTTGGATTTTCTACATAGACAATCACGTCATGGGCAAGCAGAGAGTCCTTTTCTTGTCTTATTGCATTAGCTAGACTAATGTTAATGGTGGTGTTTTTTATTTCAAATTTCAGTTGTTCTTTTTGATATACAGAAAACCAGCTCTGTTTTCTTGCTCACCTGACTGGGGTTCCATCAATTTTATCTTTTCAAACAACTGGCTTTTGGTTTTGTTGATTTTTACTCTTTTCTTGTTTTCAATTTCAGTGATTTCTGCTCTAGTTTTTATTACAATTCCTTATTTTAGTAACAAACACAGGATAAAGTAATATAAAATCTAAAGTACATCTTAAAACATTTATTTTTATAATATCTGTTAATAAATTTGTAAGGAACAAAGAATGCTTTAGTCTACTTAATGGAGTTTGATCTTAAAGATGGTAAGATGCAAAACACATAATGAGAAAAATTATTAGTAATTTGTAGAAATGTACTTTATTTCATGCAAAGCTACATAATTTTCTATATTTTAACAGCAAATCAAACATTTCAAAAATGTATTACATCACAATAAGTTAAAATACTACAGAGCAAGTGCAAGTCCATGAGTTTGTCAAAACCAAACTGAGAGACCATTATGCACAGATAAGGCCAAAGATGCTAGTTTACCTATAGATAGCACTTTGCAGCATTTTTCCAAATACATATTTGAAAATGTAGTGAAAATATGCAGAGAAAAATAGTTAAATCCACAACCCACTGATCAGATATACATATCAGATAGCAATGGCTGATTAAAGATAAATTTGGCATCATGCACCACAAAAAACATAATGAACATTTTGAAAAATTATGATCAGATACACATTTGAAAAAGACTTATCTTTTATTTCAACTAATCCACTGAATTAGATAATTTGCACATACTTTATTAATGCAACACAGAAATTAGGCGTTTGTTATACTTTGCTTGGGTACTGATATATATAAAAAGATACTGAACAGATATAGGAATATTTCCAATTCACACTGGACTAATGAACTTTCTGAATATTGCCCTAAGGAAATAGGTTCTGGGCAGAATTTATTTGAGAAAGGTTTTTTTTTTTTAACTACTTAAAAGCAATACTACAATTAGTTACTTACAAAACATTTTATAAAAATTAAATACTAGGAATTAACAACATCAATATCAGAACTCTTTTTCAGTGCTGTAATTTATAAATATATATTAGATTACAGTAATTTAAAAGACAGGTCCACATGTTCTCTACCTTCTAAAATGAGAAAAATTCTTCAAGCCTGTTTTCAAAATATGGACAAAAACAAATCCATTGGATTACTTTAAAAAAAATAAATACACAGTCTCTCCCCCACAACTCTGCACGCTCAGTAGGGAAGATGCTAGCCAGCTCTCCTTTGAGAAACACAGCGCTAAGCGACTAGGTTGACAAGATTGACATGAACAGTATCAACTCGAAATGGTGTTGTATAGTCAGATCAATACATTTCGACTTTACCCTATATGTCTGCCACAATGAGCCACTCTATTTTTTTCTCGAACTAAGTACAGCAAAATTTCTTTTTGCAAAAATAATCTCAGGTCAAAATAATCACATAAGAAGAGATTTTCAGAGGGAAAAAGCTAATTTCCCCCAGGGAGTATATTAAAAACAAATGTCTTTTAGGGTAGCAATGAGGAGAGGAGTGTGTCATTATTCTTGCGTTATTAACAAGCTTAAAATTACAATAAGGCTTCCATCAACCTCAAAGGGCAGATCTTTGGAAAGTGAGAATAAAATTTTAGGAAAATCAGGCTGAGCGTGAAAGACATTAGCGGTGAGGGTGCGTTCCCACGGCAGTGGGTGGGGCCAGGGCAGAGCAGGGACAGGCCGGCTCTGATGGGGGAAGGGGCACACAGGGCCGGTCCCCCTGGGAACGGGGCAGGCAGTACCACCGCCCAGTCTTCCCGGTCTCTGAGCAGGAAAAAGTCAGACTTGGATGAAGGACCCTCTATAGAGGGAACTCCTATTTTAGAAGGCCTCCAACCCCCTCACACTGTTTCAACCTCTCCTAATAAAAATCTTAACAATGATGTTATAGTTATGAATTCCTCCCTTAAAAAAAACCTCAAGGGCTTTTTTTTTTTTAAATCCTCACCTGAGGATATTTTTTTCATTCCTTTTAGAGAGGAAGGGAGAGAAGGAAAGGTCGACAGGAGATAGAAAGATCAATTTGTTGCCTCCCGTAAGCGCCTGGACCAGGGATTGAACCTGCAACCCAAGTATGTACCCTGACCAGGAAGCGAACCTGCAACCTTTTGGTTACAGGACAACACTCCAACCAACTGAGCCACTCAAGCCAGGGCAGTCTCAAGATTTTTAACATTTTTTGCTTTGTTTTTTAACAATCACTGCTTTTGGAAATCCATTTTTATGCTAGAACGTTACACTGAGACTGATTCGTTTCGCTGAAGTGCCCTCCTTAGCAATCGAAGAGACAACACACCAGCGCGCACAGGCCACTAACATTTGACTGACTAACAAAACCTGTTCCACTACTTCAGGTGCACACCTGCCATTTCAGCAGTGGGATCTGCGTGGTTGAAACCATTTCCTCTGAGTATGCTGAGGATCATCAAACACAACTGTGCACACAAAACAACAGAATGATGGGGAAAAATACAATAAGGATTCAATAAAAAAAAATGAACAACAGAAGAAAAATCTGCCAAGACTTGAAAAGTCATCCTCTAAAGAGAGGCTTCGTAAAGGGAGGTGTAAGCAGAATGAGAAAGGAAGAAAGAAAGATATACCTCTAAGCCTATTTTCTTCTTACATTTAGAATTTAACCCAATACAATACAATACACTTCGGAGACTCAAGCATGTTAAGATTTTTCAAGAACAAGGTTTGTGGCCCTGGCTGGCGTAGCTCAGTGGATTGAGCGCGGGCTGCGAACCAAAGTGTCACAGGTTCAATTCCCAGTCAGGGCACATGCCTGGGTTGCAGGCCATGAACCCCAGCAACCGCACATTGATGTTTCTCTCCCTCTCTCTCTCTCCCTCCCTTCCCTCTCTAAAAATAAATAAATAAAATCTTTAAAAATATATAAAAAACTTATTAAAAAAAGAACAAGGTTTGCTTCTTAGTGTCAATATATTTATCCTTGTGATTTTCAGGCATGGTCCATTCAAATCACAAATACAAAACACAACTGAACAGTGTGTATTATAATCACAGAGAGGATATTTTTTCCTTTAAAATGGTAACCAACATACCATCAAGAACATTCCCTAAACCTATTAAAATTATAAAAAAAGTGAGGTTTTCTATTGTACATAAATGAATTCCTCCATTCATATGCTAAAATATACTTAAGAAAACACACATTGCCTTTCCCATCCACATTTAATTTTATTTGGGTACATAAACGGCATAAATTTAAGAACTGATCATCTAATCAAATGGTAGAGCCCAGAAACAAACCAACTGGCAGCATTTGTTCTTGAAGGTTTGGATTGTCAAGTTCTCTGATCTGTTTTTTATAAATAAAGAGCCATTGGATGTTTCGATTTAGCTCTTGTGAAACGAGGGCCTCCTGTGTGATGACATTATTCCAAAGCCCTTGTATTTATTTGGTAAGAGACTCAATTCTAATAATTCGGCTTATACCTTATTTCTTATTTTAATAATGATTTTTACAAAACTGCTCTATTGATAATAATACATTTTTTAAAAGATTTTATTTATTTAGTTTTAGAGAAGGGAAGGGAAGGAGAGAGGGAAAGAAGCATCAATGTTCGGTTGCCTCTCATGTGCCCCCTACTGGGGACCTGGTCCACAACCTAGGCGTGTGCCCTGACTAGGAATCGAACAAGCAACCCTTTGGTTTGCAGGCTGTCACTCAATCCACTGAGCTACACCAGCCAGGGCTATAAAGGATTATTGATGGAGTAACAAAAACAATTTGCAACTTACAGGTGATTCATGAAATTAGATTATGAATTATTACTTTCAGCAATGACTATTTTGAATTATTGGCTCACTGAATATCCTTACCTAACAATTATAGAAAAATAATATACAAAATTTAATCAGATAACTATTATTATATAAGAAAGACATCAAAAGGTAATTGCCAAAAGTAACACTTCAAGGAATGTACTTTGCATGTACAGTGTGTTAATTTAGTGATGTTCTGCAGTAGATGTTATTACATTTTAATAAGCTTTTCAGGAAAGAAATCTTTTGTACTTATGTTTTTCACACAGGTGGCTTAATAAATATCAACTTAGTTCCCTAGCAATAAACTCTTGGTCTTCAGTGATTAAATCACTACCTTCTGAACTCAAATATATCTAGCCAGGTAATTTTCCAAAATGACCATATATAAGATCCGGTAAGATAAATTCTGCTTAAAAAGTTGACTACTCTGGATCATTTAACCAAAATCATTTGGGAAGTAACTCAGAAGTCGTAAAGGGATCTACTGTTCATGAAGTATAATACTTCAGTTGTTATAATCATAAAAAGTAAATACTAACAGAAAATAGTACATTTCCTGATACTTTCCTATCAAGTTATCTTAGGGCACTGTAAGTTATAAAAGTAATTGAATGATTTCTTCTCTTTTTCTACTTCAGCTTCTGCAATAGCATCTGAGTTTTATGAGAAAACCTGATGAGAAACATTTTACATAAGGGAAATATTCCGAAGACTAAATAATAAATTAATACTACTTTCACAGGACTTTGGGTGAATTTTCCCACAGAGTTGTCGCTTTGGAGACATGTACGATTCTCTCTAACAACAAGACTCTGGACCCCTCCGTGGGGTGCTCATCTCCCCGTTCCACGCCTTCGAGCACCACTAGGCAGAACAGGACAGCTAGCGACTGGGTCTGGGTTCTTTTTCCGCTCCGCCACACAAACCTCAGCCCAACGCCCTCACAAGAGCTTGCGAGGTAGATCAGGAGGTAAATAGCGAGTTCCACCTTCATTTTGCAAATGAAGAGTTTGAGGCACTGAACGGTTACGTGACTTGCCCAAGGTATTCAGACGTCCACCAAGAAATTACAGACAGCACTGAATTACCTCCGTTCCTGGCCGGCTGCCCTCTACCCACACTTCACAACATAAGGCTGTGTGTGTGTGTGTGTCCTCAAGTGGACACTTTAGGTGACCTTTGATTGACAGTAAAACCTATCCATTGATAATTATTTTAAAAGGGAGCTAATCTAAAAAAAAAATGGAAGAAAATTAGGTTAACTAAGATACACCATTCCTTTCAGCATCTGTCTGCATAGATCTGTGTCTTTAAACACTTACATGATAACACTAAAGATGAAAACTGAAAAAGTATGACTCAGGGAAAGACTGTTTTTAAGAAACATACAATCACACTGTTAGAGTGACTATGTAATTCGTCTCAGACGGGAACACGGGGGAGCGAGCGCGAGCACTGGGAAGATTACACAGGGCGGCGGGCTCCTAGCCGCGGCTGTCGCGGGCAAGCTCGAGCACAGCCATCAGGGGGCGGGTCCACAGCGCGGGCCTTCTGAGACGTGAAAACATTTCAGGGACATAAAAAACTCTGCAACCATGTTTTGCCTCACTGTATTCACTGTGTAATGTGATAATTTAAAATATAATTCCTAACAACTCTGACTGAAACACAGAGGTTAAAAAACTCAATCTAATAAGCACGTTTAACCAGCAAGTTGTGACACACTTCCGCTCCAGTACACAGGCACAGCGCACTTTACTGTGCTTCGCCTTATCTGTCCCACAGATGCTACTGTTTTTATACATCGAAGGCAATGCCCTCCACCTGCAAAGAGGTGACGGCTCACTTTACTTAAGACTCACTTTACTGCTGTGGTTTGGGACCGATCTACTGCTGCGGTTTGGGACCGAATCCACAATATCTCCAAGGTCTGCCGATAGTTTTCTGTTTTCTACCAACCACAGTTAAAGTGTTAGTATTAATGGAAAATGGATTCACTTTTTACCTTTGAATAACCAGATATTCTTTTTCAAAAAGCCTAAACAGGTACCTTAAAAACTAGAGAATTCTGGGAGAATCTTTGGTTATTAAAAAAAATCCTACTATTTACAATTAATGTGTAGGATTCTCCCTAGATGGAATAGTCAAAACAAATCAACATGCTAATGATAACGATGAAATGAAAATCTTTACAAAGCAATACCAAAGGCATACAACAGTTTCCAGTTACTACCAAAAAATGAAAGAGCTAATCGTCACCCGATCAGAGCACACATGCTAAAGATACTACCACCACCGGCTGAAGTATAATCCTAATTGTACGTGCAAAAACCTCACTAATAATAGACATACAGAGCTGAAAAAGAGCTTTTTACATTCAGTTATGTTTGTAAGTGAGCTTTGTTTTAAGACATGGGTTTTGTAAATATGGTTATTATTCGAGGTCTCCAATTCTGTGGGAAACAGAGGATGAACATATTCTTTAAAAACAGCAAAAAAGTAAATCAAAAGAGCTGTATAATGTTATTAAGTTTGACTTAGGGCTTCCTTGGAGCTTTGAATCAACTCTCCTGGGAAAGGAAATCTGAAACGAACGGAGCTACTTGCTCTCAACATACAGCGATCTTTACCACGAATTCAACCCCTCCGACTGCACCCCTGCTTCTAAGGCAGACCCTTCAGAAACGGCATGTAATAAATTCTATCAGAAAAGATGCTACTCTATCAATGCAGAATGAACTGTTATTACTAAGCTGCTATTAATTTTCAGTGTCTTTCTTATCCTGACATTTCACTGAGAATGCAGTGTAAATTCTAGGGTATATAGATGTTCATAAAGACTGAACTGACGTGTTGATTTTGGTTTTGGTTAATTATTCCACGGATTCTTCCAGGTTTTAGACATCATCAAATATTCTGCTGCGAGACATCGAGAGGTATCGTCCACCAGGCTGATACCTGAAAATGGATAAAGAAATGATCTGAGGCGTCAAAAATAATAAAGGAAAAGAGAAAAACAGGAACGCATTAAAAGGAAGTGGCTACATAATTTGTCAGCACTGTGACATCTCCCCAGCAGCTGCAAGTAGAAGTCTCTTCTCCAATGCTATTACCCCAAAGGGATTCACATGGTCATAAGCCAGCCAACCACTACCTGTTTAGAGCCTGGAGTGCATGTATGACCGGGTGAGAGCTGGGACAGAAAAGGGGCGGGGAGGCATAAAGCACAGAACGGAACTCATGAGACTGAACCACCACTCTTGACTGCTGAATATAAATAGAATATTTTTTTGCTATTTATAGGCAACAGTATAGCAAATATCTTCATGTGCATCACATTTGCTTTTGTTTAATAATTTCCACACAGCATCGCGGCTACAAGCACAGACTCTAGCCAGAGTCCTGGGGTCTGGATACCCGACTGGGCCGTTTACAAGCTGTGTAAGGGATGGAGCCTCTCTGGATTCCAATACAACAGGAGTCGCAACCATAAAATACAGTGTCGTTGTAAAAGCGCTCAGAATCGTGTCTGGCACCCGGTCATAGCTAGGCAGCTATTGCTAAACATGATAAATTCTATAAATGAGATCATCAGAAACAGGCATTGTGAATTGAAGACTCTTACTATCACAGCCAGTGCTTGCTTATTTCTAATGCCACTAGTAGTTTTCAATGACCACCCCGGATGCTATAATTTAAAACACAGAAACATATTAGAAGGTATAAAAAGGTATCAAAGGCTGCTTAATACACTTTTTATGAGTAGTGAAGATAGACCTTTTCCGTATATTTATTTATCTTGTCAAGGCAGCATTATTCAAACGTCAGAGGAATGCTGGGGACACTGTGACAGCGCTGGGACTTACCTTCCTGATTCAGGTTCAAGAGGGTCATCGGTAAATGCTTCTGCGTTAAAATCCAAAGGTTCTGCATCTTGTAGGAGTTCTATTCGGTCCCTTTCAGTCCTATTATTAGCCCGGGTATATTTGGATGCTGCTGTTGCAAAAAAAGGAAGAAAAATGCTTACTTTTCTATTGTCTTTATGGGTCACAGTCTATGAACCGAAAGGAAAGTCAAGGTTTAAAGGATCTGAATTTTGATTGTGACAATATTAAGGAAAGATAACTACCTGGTTCCTTACAATCAGATTAAAATGATTAGTATGACGGAGTGCTTTCAGAAAACTTAGGGCAAACCCATTCCATCATGCCTTGGACTCTGCCCTGCATCCCATCTCTGGCTCCCTCAGCAAGCACTGGCGCGTGCCACGTGCCCTCTAGCCCTCCACCCGGAGGCTTCGTGTCTCCTCTTACCCGTCCGTTCTCCCGTACTCTCAGACCCTTCCACTCTGCGAACTCCTATTGCATGGTAAGCAAGCTTCCAGATCCTTCTGTAAAGTCCCCCCTCTGTTCCCTAGCTTCATCTGAACTTCAGCTCCCCCTTTCTCCTGCCCTCAGTGGCATTCACGAGCACCCTTTCCTCTTCATCTGCAGGGTCACTGCCACGCCAGGCCCTCGTCAGCCCTCGGCAGCATCACCAAGGCAGACGGCAAACTGGTTTCCAGTTCTCGCTTCCCTAAAAATCATGAGTTACACTCTGTCCAAATCTTTCTGGATCAAAATTCTGAGTGTGCTTCCTTCCGGGTTGAAGTCTTATGTTTGGGATAAATTACAGACTTCTGAGCACAGTAACATCTGCGTCCAAACTATTTCTGTAGCCTCCCTCTTTCCGGGCTCCTCCCAGGGGGTCCCACCTTTTGGTGTCTCTGGGCTGCACTGGAAGAAGAAGAGGTGTCTTGGGCCACACATTAAATACATAAACACTAACAAATACTGATAAGCAAAAAAAAGTTTTTAAGTAAGTTTACAATTTTGTATTGGACCGAATTCACAGCCATCCTGGGCCGCATGTGGCCCACAGGCCATGGGCTAGACACTCCTGCTTCAGGCTCTAATCAGAGAAAAACTTGCATTTCCCCAAAAGTTCTCTCCTGTCACTCACTACTACTTCTGCTGGAAACACCTTCACCGGGAGAATTACATCCTTTATCACAAAAATCCCTTCCCAGTAAAGAACTGGGTCCAGCCCTGCACAGAGCTCCCTCAGCACCAGGTGTGCATCGCTGTGTCTCCTCCAAAGACAGGCGGCCTCGACCCCCACTCAGTGCCGCTTCTGCACACACACAGGCCTCCTGCAGCCCTTCCGGGGCAGGGGACAGGGTTAAGGACATGGTGATGTTTCTCAAACTGATGGCAATTGTCTCCTGCCTGGTATCAGCTCCTCACTGATCATGAGCCCCTCGAGGATGGAAGTTTATGTTCTCTATATCCCTGTATACTTGGGAAAGTCCCCAACATATAGGTCAGTCAGTAAACTGTTATAAAAATGAATTTAGGCTTAAATCCAGTAATACGCAAGTAAAGAAAAACATCTAGGTAAATAACAAATAATCAGGACCTGCCTAGAACATGCCTGGGGTAAGTGCTATTATTTAGGGTAGCACGATTACAACTGTTCACCTACATCCCTGATGTCTCCTTCTGCTGCCAGAATGTGTATCTGAGTTTCCCTTCCTCTGATACACTTCCCCAAAAGTTCTGGGGAACAAAAAAGGGAAGCTCACTGCAGAACCCCATTTCTGAATGGGTATCCGAATCCTCAGTCTCTACGCAAGCACGCATAAGGAAGAATCACTCAGACAATAAACTACTTACATCGGTTTGTACTGATATCTGAAAAATTCGACTCTTTTGAATCAACATGAACATTTCTGTTTCTAGTGGAATCTTCTCTATTATGCCCATAACGTTCTTTCCACTCCTAGGAAAGAAACACAGATGAGTATACAACCAAAGAACTCACTGAAAGAAAATAATTCATAGGTGTCACAGATTATATATGTATAGAGTAATGTAATTTAATTCTTTTTCATCAGAAATTCATTAGATAATCAGTGTAACTGACACAGTGTGTTTAAAAATCATAGGTCGCCCCGACTGGTGTGGCTCAGTGGACTGAGCGCCAGCCTGCGAACTTGAAGGTCACCAGTTCAATTCCCAGTCAGGGCACATGCCTGCAGGCCGGGGCCCCAGCTGGGGATGTTTCAGAGGCAATCGATGTTTCTCTCATACATTGATGTTTCTCTCCTTCCCTTTCTCCCTTCCTTCCCCTCTCTCTTAAAATTAATAAAAATAAAATATTTTTAAAAAGAATATCAGAGATTCTGATATTATAGAAAAATCATAGATCAATAATTTTTTATCTTTACATGATTTTAATAGTTTGCAAACTTAACTTTCACAAACATAGACATACTTGCTAGCTATGATTATTTTGTCATTCAGTTATTTTATCTAAAATGTCAAAACAATATCACAACCACAATAAACTTACCTTGACGACATAGAAGTTATGAGAACACATAATTAACGAGATGTTGACAAAATCCCCTTCTACCCAAGGTAACTACAAATTTAGAGACCTCCAAAGCCGCTTCTGAGAGCAGAGTGCAAGCTGTCGGCGAAGACGGTCGGATGACGACTCGCACGGCTGTGTGTGCAGTCGTGGACTCACTACACCCGCACCACCCGGGAGCCTGTGCACTACGTCCGAGAGCTGGCCCCTGAAAGGGGCGTGCCGAGAGGCCACCTAGTTCCACTGCCCACGCAGAGCAGGGCTGCATCCAGGGCAGCCACACCAGGTGCGTCCTGGCTCTCTTACTGGGTGACGCGGGCGCTCGCACACACGGTCGCCCCTGCGACTGCGGTAAACTGAGGCTGCTCTCACAGAGAGGGGGGCTCCGTCTCCAGGGACGTCCACCCTCGGGCTCTGGCCACGGCTCTGCAGTGAAGGACGCGTCTCCTGTTATGAGACAGACTCTACAACCCGGGAAGACGAGTCTCGCGTCTCCCGGGCCTCCGCTTCCCTGGTACGATCCGCCTCGGGGCTGGAAGTGTGTGGCGGCTGTGACCGGTTTTTCTCACTTCTTGCCTTTTCACTCTCTAGGAGGAGGTCACTTTACCTCAGCAAACGGAAGAGTGAAAAAAACTAGTAACAGTGATGTCATATTATTAAAAAAGTATAATTTGCCCTGACTGGCCTAGCTCAGTGGATTGAGCGTGGGCTGCGAACCAGTGTCACAGGTTCGATTCCCAGTCAGGGCACATGCCTGGGTTGCAAGCCATGACCCCCAGCAACCACACATTGATGTTTTTCTCTCTCTCTCTCTCTCTCTATCTCCCTCCTTTCCCTCTCTAAAAATAAATAAAATCTTAAAAAAAAAAAAGAAACACAAGTACCTATTTTTAAAAAAAGTATAATTTTAAAGCAATCAAAATTACTTCACTATAAGTAAGACTGATGAAGTGAGCCATTTGCTTGGTAGTTACTTACTGAGCACCCGCCCCACTCCAGACCGGCTGGATGCTGGACAGGCACTATCACCAGCGACTTTCTGAAACATGTCTGACGAGACACCTCGCATGTAGGTACGAAACTAGTCAGGTCACCTGTCCTTACAAATAGATCATGTCTTTCCCAACCATTCTCTGGTCTTAGCCAATTATTCTACGTCAGTGAAATTCTTAGGATATTTCACATTCATCTTTAGGTTACAGCAATTTAATGAGTACTGTACTTACTCTTCTTCTATTTTCACCTTCTTCTTGCCTTTGCCTTTTTCTCTTCTCTAGAGACAAAAAAGGGGTCTCAGATTTGGTGTAACAAGGTTTAGTTAGATGTAGAGCAACTGCAGTCAAGTACCAGGCCGTGGCCTATGTCCTCTAAATTACTACAGAGTCAGAGGGGATGGGTTGTTGCTGGAAGGCCCTCGGACCCCACCTAACTGCCCAGTGAACGCCTCCTGCACTCTTGCTGGCGGTGGCCCTGAGGCTCTGCCTAGTCCCTGCAGGGGTCCCTGCAAACAGTTCTCCTGCAGGGTGACCTGAAACTTGTTTCTCTGTAGCTTCTCTTTTCTCCGTGTTCTATCTTCTAAATGAAGCTCACGCTTCTTTCCACGTAAGTGTCTCTCCCCTACTCTCTTCTGGCTGTCTAGCCAGTGGTTTTTTCCCCCATAGGATGTGCTGTACAGACCCATAACTCTGGCCTCTAAATAGCTTCTGACTTGTCACTCTTATTCTTGAGAACCTTACCAAGGACTGGATAAGATACTCCAGATGAGCTCTGATTAATGCAGAGAGCAGCAGAACTGGTATATTAACTAGACACCGCCGTCCTATGAGAGCTTGTGAAGGCTACACCAACTTATTTTAGAGCCGCGACACTGGCTTACGTCTGACTAATGATCGTATAGAAGCCCCCGACCCCAGTAGGGACAGCAGCTAACAATCGATGTCCCCAGACTCAAGTTTTGTTTCTCTTGTTCCCTGTCCTACCATCACCTGAACATCAGGGAATTTGATACATTCACAGTTTGGAAATTAGATTCTAGTAGAGTGCCATGTATTCTAACAGGTGGTTAACGATCATTCACCACATTGTAAAAACCAGCCTTGGCTTGAATTTATTTCCTGTGCAGTATTAAACCAATCTTTTCTAAATTAATGAGTTTTACAGTTGTACTGAACCTGGCGTATCTGCCTCAAAATAAACATAAAGATGACTCCGACACAACACAAGGGCATTATTTAGCTGCAGACATGCTAAGGAACTTCTGCTGCAGAATTTCTTAAAGACAGATGAAATAAGCATTTATGTTTTCAAATTATTTTTGCTATGAAGGCTTGCCCTGGCTGGCGTAGCTCAGTGGATTGAGTGCGGGCTGCGAACCAAAGTGTCACAGGTTCGATTCCCAGCCAGGGCACATGCCTGGGTTGCAGGCCATGACCCCCAGCAACTACACATTGATGTTTCTCTCTCTCTCTCTCTATCCCCTCCCTTCCCTCTCTAAAAATAAATAAATAAAATCTTTAAAAAAATTATTTTTGCTATGAAGGCTTTATGTAGGTTTTTAACTAAAATATTAATTTCTTAAGATACATATTACAAATTATATGAATATTAATTTTATATTTTGAGTCTTTGCACTTTCCCTTCATTTATTTTAAAAGACAAGTCTTACCTCGCCTGATTAATTCTTTTCCTTCATCGACTAAGTCTGAGGTCATATCATTGTCTCCCATGAACTGCTGGAAACCAAGCAGATTCAAACAACGAGTTCCCAAACTAGTAGAGTAGATTTCCAAAAGAAAAAAAAAAAGCATTATTTCACATTGTAAACATGCAGACAAGCTGTCACCCTCAAAGAAGCCCACGTTTCATTTTTAGCTATCACGGCAGGTTAACAGAGTCACATTTGTCTCTAAGAAGTGCCTACTTCCCTTCTAGGAAGCTCAGTGCACGCGCAGGACGGCACGGACAAGGGTATGCAACGCATGCAGATTTCTTAAGGAAACAAACTAAGTCAGGCCATTAGCGCACCTTTGGAAAATTATTATACTAGGATGCTAAACCACAGCTATAATACAAAAGCAATTTAGTCTTGTCTTACATCCACACAGCAATTTTAATACTGCTAGTTCTGTGATTTTAAGTATTCCCTTGCCACCTTCATATCCTGTGGAAATACTATACCCCCTAGGGCAGCGGTGTCCAACTCACTTTCACCGGGGGCCACACCAGCCTCGCGGTTGCCTTCAAAGGGCCGGAATAATTTTAGGACTGTATAAATGGAACTACTCCTTAACTGCTAAGGAGTTGAAATTACATTCGGCCCTTTGAAGGCAACCTCGAGGCTGATGTGGCCCCCGGTGAGAGTGAGGTGCACACCCCTGGTTTAGGGTGAGAAGCCCTACACTACGTAACTGTCTCTGGAAAGGGCTTAGCTGCATGTAAAGTGTCAGTGAGCAGCCTTACCCTCTCTAGACAGTTAAATCTGAAAATCAGCTCTGGGTATGGCTGTGTCGCTAGGAGTATGGGCATTATTTACACCAGTTATGGCAGCATTTCAAAAAAAAAAGTGGACCTATAAAGTCAAGTTACACAACTAAATAAATAAATGAAGTCAAGTTACCAATGAAATGCCAGCAAGACATTGCTTCATATATTCCTATAACAGAACATCTGCTTTGAGAGATAATTTGAAAATGGAGAAATACAACCTTTTTTTCCTTAAAGACAAATTGACACTCAAGGTTTATTGTAATGAAATCTATAATAACACTTTTGAGGAGTTACTTTGAAGTTTAACAATTTTCCTTTGAGACTAATCATTCTTTATATTTAAGGTGTTAGAGTTGACAGAGCACTGTCCCACTCATTCTTTGGTCCAGCAATGATCTACTAAGGCAAGAAGAGATGCTAATCCAATCCACGTAACTACTAACGTGACATAATTTACACATCACAAGCTCTTAATGTTCCATTCACAGTTTAATAGACTTTTCAAGGGAATAAGCATATAATCAAAACTTAGCTTCAAACACCAAAAAGATGACCGTTCTCTGCCTGTAATTCATGATGCTCACAGCATAAAGCTAAGTCTTTTCTACCTGACAGAAAATCTCAAAACAATAGATTTATGATCCGTTCACATTAACAGTTTTATTTTAAACTATAATTCTTTAGCTCCTTTACTTATGAGAAGGCAAAATACAGGTGCTTTAAAAAATTCAACTGAGAATTTATTTCAAACAATACTTGTGTATTTACTCCACAGCCTAATGTGAGCGCATATATATTATTTGTAATAACCATGTAATGGTATTACAAGATTTAGATAAAAAGCTGTTGGATAAAACTTACATTTTTGTCAGGAGAGCAAACTCACATCAACAAAACGTGTCTTAGAAAGCGGCCCCTTTGGCAGTCAAGCAGCGTTCACTCGGTGAAGGGGGGCAGGGGGCAGGGGGCGGGACGAGGGCCCCTGACACGTGCAGGTGGGGAGGAGGCGTGCCGGACCCCAAGCACCCCGTCCTTTGCTCCCTTCGAGTCCTACCCCTAGGGCCCCGCCACTTCTCCCAGGCCTGCACAACACTGCAGCCCGTGCACTGCCCAGCTTTCCGGGCATGGCCCGGCCTCCTGTGCTGGCTCCACCTGAAGCATGGAGAAGCTCGGCACTGACCGTGGGGACAGCCCGAAGACTAATCTGTGTCGCTGGGCAGGAGCCGGGCGTGGGCTGTTTCGTAAGCGACACTGGCTGTCAGTGCTGACAGCCAGGACTTCGAGTTGGCATTCTGTAATTCATCCCATCACTTTGTAGCCTAGATGTTTGTAACAAGTAACTCGACCTCTCTTTTCCCGAAAACATCTTAGGAGAAAGAGCCTTACCTTATCACTCAAGCAATCCTTTTAAACTATTCCCAGCATCCCTGAAGCCACAATAAAACGAACAATAACCAGAACCCAACCAATAAATATTTAAAAGAGCTTTAAGAAGAAAAGATATCCAGATCAGGCTAAGAGTGTGTGGAAACATAAATGATGTTAGGTTGCTTACCTAAAATAAGTAGCAATGCAGAGAATTACTACCAGCATAGGATAATATATATAGAATCCATCTGCAATAAAGGATAAAACTTTCATGGAACCCATAATCTGAGGAGCAAGAGAAAAATTAAATCAGTACAGTCTATATTTTTAATTTTTTCTATCATTAGAAAATTCACACAAAACCACTTATATTAATAAGTTTGGACTTTTCAAAAAGTAGAAATAAAGCACTGAGTGATATTTAAGTTCTCCTCATAAGAACAAAAAAGTTGTTACTGAAGTGATGAATAATGACTAAACTTACTGTGGTAATCATTTCACAATACATGTATATATCAAATCATTATGCTGTATGACTTAATCTAATGCAATGTTATATGCTGACTATACCTTAATTTGCTTATTTATTAAGGTTTTCTCCTAAAGAAAATTAATATTTTATAAACATCATGGAAAATTATCCTCTACATTAAACTATAAATATAAAAGTTTACATTATTATAGGTCAGGTCTATTGCTACTACTCAGCTGGATGAGCTACAGGAACCATTTTTTGTAACAGAGTGGGGAAGGGACTCGACATAGAGCACGCACGAACGACCCGTGGGCGTGGGCAGCAGTGTGGGGGTGGACCGAGGGAGCGGGGGGTGGACTGGGCGGAGGAGGGCCAAGGGGGGAGCACTGGGACAACTGTAGTAGAAAAACAATAAAAAAGTCTTAAGAAATAAAAATAAAAATAAATAAAATTTAAAAAGCAGAATCACTTTTATCCAGTCATTAGCAATTATATACACAACCTTTAAAAGGAAGTTTTAGTTATTTGAAAAAGGTCCAAGTCATGCCACAGAACTTTTCTGCATCCCAAACCCCAGAACAGTAACATCTATACGGACAGCGAACACAAAGAACTCGGCTCCCCGACCATACGTACAGACGTGTAGGCTGTCGGCTGCGTGTTCTGGTGAGAGATGGAGGAGTCCATGTGTGTCAGACCCAGGAAATTAAGACATAAGGGAGGAGTCAAGCGGCAAAATAACCTGCAATAAGCATGTATGAACAGAACAGGTGAAAAATAAAGCAGCAAAATTACTTTACATTATACTGAACTGTATTAAGAACATTTCAGATCATTGTAACTGTTATTACCCTCTGTCTGTATTATATATATTGTGAATTGTTAATGTGACTCTCCCCTACTTACTTGGGAGACACTCTGGAAACCCTATTAATCACATCTTCCGCAAAAACATCAACACCTACAAGACAAAGCTCCAGTCTCAGGCTGCCTGCTCTCGTGGTGTTGCCACTGCTCTACCCCAAGAATCCGTGGAGCGCCTGCGTGTGCGCCTCTCCCAAACCTACGGGCTGTGTGACCCGCCCCAGCAGCATGGCCAGGGCACCAGCTTCCTTGGGGCGAACTGCACTCGCTACATGACAGGCCTGCAGTCGTACCCAAGTACGTCACTCTGATGACTACAGGTGTAAAGAACTGTCAGAGCTCGGTGTGTCCTGATAAAAAGAGAAACTCACAGAACCACAGAGGCGAGACTAGGGCAGAGGAAAATGGAGGGTGGGCGAAAAAGGTGAAAGGACTAAGAAGCACGAAGTCATAGTTACAGGACAGTCACAGAGATGCAAAGGACATCACAGGGAACGTAGTCAGTGCTGGTGTAATAATGATGTGCGGAGCCAGGTGGGTACTTGAAATATTGGGGCGGGACCACTCTGTAAATTATACAACTGTCTAGCCATGATGCTGTACATCGGAAACTAATACAGAAAAATACTGAATGTAAACTGTAATTGGAAAAAAGAGAGAGGTAACATGAAGAATGCTTTTGTGGTGATAGAACAGTCGTGGTTACAGAAATCTATACACACACACACAAATAGAGGATAAAAATGAGAATTAAATAAGGTCTGTAGCCTAGTAAACAGTACCAATGTCAATTTCCTGGTTTTGATACTGTAGAACAGCTACAGAAAATGTCCCCACTGGGGGGGAGGCTGGGGGAGGCAGGTGGGGGAAGGTTCCGAGGAGGACCCTGTATGATACCTGGCAGTTCCTATGAATTTATAGTTATTTGGGGAAAAGGGTGAAAAAAAGGCTTAGAGAAGCTTTGTATTCTTCCTCTCTATGCAGATTCCTCTGCGTATCTGCATATCTAGTCCAGCCCTTACAAACATCCCCAGTGTGACTAATTGAACAATACGGACAAATAATACATAGTACAAAACAATATGGACGAATAATAGATTGTTCAGCCCAGCCCAAGCTGAAGTACCCTCTTGAAATTTGTGAGGTCTCTCAGTAAGCGTTGCTCCTGTGGGCTCTCTCAGCCCACCACAGTCCAGTCTGAGTCCACTGGCTCTCAGACTACTTTCTAGGTCTAATCCAGGGCGTCCAACCCTCGGGCGTCTCCAGGCCACACCGGAGGAAGGAGAGTTGTGCTGGGCCGCACGTTAAATGCACACACACCTAATGAACACTAATGAGCTAAACACAGGTTTTAAGTAGGTAAGTTTCCCATTTTGTGTTGGGCCGCAGTCACAGCCACCCTGGGCCGCACGCGGCCTGCAGACGGAGGGTTGTTTCCCTCTCAAATGTTTCCATTTTTTTTTACTAACCCATTTACTGACTCTCTGATTGGTAAATCCAGGTTCACTATGCCTTTCTTTTCAATCCTAATCTCGCATTCCTATTTTAACTTCCAACTTCGTGTTGTTTAGCTAGCAATCAACAAACAACTAATTAACATTCAAACCTAATCAGTTAGTTCAGAGAAATACAGGGGTTAGTGGCATTAACATTTAAACCTAATCAATTAGTTCAGAGAAATACGGGGGTTAGTGGAAGCCCCCAGAACAGCAAGAAACAAAAGAAAGACCCGTAAGGGCACATGCGGCGGAGGTCTACTCACATGCCACTGAAAAGGAGGCTGTAAGCGTCAGTCTGGTGATGTGAGGCCAAGTAATAGTAGTTAAACACACGGATCCTGAACACAGTAGAATACACACAGATACTCAGGAAGAAGATGGAAAGGAAGCAAGCAATCTGAAAAAAACAAAAACAAACAGACAAAAAAGCCCAGATTGAGACTAATGGGCTTCATTCAGTACTTTGCAGACTGTCAGAGCATTAGCCTTTATTGCCAGCTAACAAGTGTGGACATTCTAAAATTGAAATATATTAGTAATGGATTTTTTAACCACTAAAGAAAACAAAATTATGAAAAAAAAAATCTACAACTCAACCATGTCACATCCTATCGCTAAGCTCCAAGTCCCCCTCCCGAAGGGGGCCCGTCCTCCCGTTCCCCGGGCAGCTCTTCAGGTGAAGACTGAGAGTCAGGTCGCCTCACTGGCGTGAGGAGGATCCACACAGCCTCAAGAGCTATTTTGCACTGTTCTGTATCTTTTCATTTCTCCTCAAATACGGCCCTTGTTTCTTAAAAAAGATTTTATTTATTGTTAGAGAGAGGAGAAGGGAGGGAGAAAGAGAAGAGGAGAAACACCGATGTGCGAGACACACATCGGCCAGTTGCCTCTCGCACGTCCCCAGCCGGGGACCTGGCCCACAGCGCAGGCATGAGCCCTGGCTGGGAACTGAACGGGCGGCGCCCTTGTGGCTCGCAGGTGGGTACTCAATCCACTGAGCCACACCAGCCAGGGTGGTCCCTGGTTTTTACAGTCTGGGTAAACTGATGAAGGTCATTTTTGGAAGTCTGAATGACAACACCGTGGGAAACTTCACTGCTTCCATTACTGCTAGAAGAAATACATCGGGACAAGCTACTGCTGTTAAGGACTGCACTATGAACTAACATTTACTGATAACGGGTTTAAAGTAAACTGACCTCGATATAAATATAATTGTACGTTTTCTCGGCCAGCTGGATGAAGACTGCGAAGAGGGACAAGACAGGGGTCGTGCTGAAGAACGTGCACTCGGACCACACGACAATCACAGAGAAGATGGACAAGACCACGGCAAGCATCCTATAAAACCACGGTCGCAAGAGACATTCCCAGTACCATTCTGGAAGATAAAAGAGAAAAACGATTAAGAAAACCATACGGGAGTAACAGGGTATTGACAGTGTTTCAAGATGTCTCCCTCTAAGATGCACAATTACAAAGGGAAAGACAGCAGTCTTCCAGTGGAGGAAGCAGGCAGGCACCACCCCAACCAAATGATCATGGGTCTCGGGGCAAACAGCTCACATGCCCTCTGCTGTGACGTACGATGAGAACACAGCATCGCTGCTGGGGCATCCCCTCCCCCCAAAATACAGAGCCTGCACCTAATCACGAGAAAACGTCAAACTCAAATTCAGGGACACTAAAAAAACCAAACTGGCCTGTAGTCTCCAAAAACATCAATGTCATGAGACACCACAGACGTGGCAATTGGTCCAGCTCAAGGGGGACTAAGAGACATGACGACTGAACACAGTGTATGGCCTGGGGATTTTCACACACATTGTTGAGACAGCAAAATCTGAGCAATGTCTGTAGGTAACAGTATTGTTTTGATGTTGTTAACTTTTTGACCACTGTATTCAACACTTGGTTATGTAAGAACATGCCTTTATTTTTAGAAAATATACCCTGAAACATTTAGGGGTCAAATGGCATCATGTCTGGATTCAACTTTGAAAAGATTGAGGGAAAACAGATACACAGAGAGAAAGAAAATGAATATGGTAACATGTTAACATTGGGAGAGTCTGGGTGAAGGATATGTGGAAATCCTTTGTTATTATTTTGGCAACTTTTTGTTAAGTCTGATTTTAGGGAAAAATAAAAGGTAAAAAGAGAAGAAAGCTCACAAAATTGAGAAGGCTATATTTCACTTCAATCAATGAAGAGCTGGCCGGCAGGCGGGCACTCAGTCCACTGAGCCACACCAGCGAGGGCGGTCCTAGCTTTTACAGTCTGCGCCCCCGGCCCACTCCGAACATCTTCAGCCCTACTCTCAGCGCAGTTCCTGGTGAGGTCAGTGTCCACACAGGGGACACTCCTTTTGAAACCCGGGTCTTTCACTCCTTTGACTCTGTCCTCCACTCCATCTCAACTACTCACTGCCCAACTCCAGCCCTTCCTTGTAATCTCAATGCAGTTTCCTGTGTCCAAACAGCACCTTCGTCTGTATTCCAACTCCACTGACTGCCTCAGTCTGGAGCAACTGTCCGTTTATTCTACCTTTTCATTGCCACTTAACACCCTCCTGCCCTTGGCTGCTTTCTTCACTCAGCTCAGGTTCCACCGTCTTTGCAGGGAACCACTCTCCAATATCCCAACTCTTCTGCTTCCTCTCCCTTCCCTGTACTGGCTAAACTGATCCATACCCTGGCTGCCAACTCCGTGGCTACCCTGAGTGTGCTGCACGGAGCTGCACACTGCAGGAATAAGACACAGCTTTGTTGACTCGCCTCACTGTTAATTCTTAATCACTGGCTTCAAGGGGACCCTTAGCAGTGCCTGGCTGGCTAGCCTGCTATGATTCACCAATTTTCTCCCATGCACCATCTCCCAAGTAACGATTTTGCACCTTTTCTTCTTTCCTCAATTCTCCAAAATGTCCTTCCTTACAGTTACTCCCAGCACTTCCATGAGCAATAAAAGCTGGCAGAAGAAAACCTCCCCAAGTCTCCACTGCTACATCTTCTCACCTGCTCGGCTACCTCTGTGCTTCATCTCCCAACCTGAGGCTTTCCCCTTCGTTGTTCACCACTTCCCACTGCAGCTCCCCCGTACTCGAACACGGTCCCAGCCGTCCTTGGTCTTACCAACTTCCCACTGAGACACTCTTCTCGAGTGACGCGCTGCGATTTCTCTCGACCCTGCTGTCCTCCTTCAGCTACTACCTCCTGTTTCTATTCCCTTTTACAGGGAACATCTTGAGAGTTCTCTGTTCCTGCTGTTTCCACCCACTCTCCTTCTTGTTTCTTTGAAACTCCAATCAGGCTTTTTTTTACTCTTACCCACCTCGCCTCTCTGAAATCCAGTGGGCAAGTCTTACGACAATCAACCAACCTGCAACACCTGAAAAGGCACTTTATATACCCTTTTCCTCAAAAGACTCCCCTGTCCCAGTGGCCCTATCTCGTTGGCCACTCCTTTTCTCGTCTGCTGGCTGGCTCCTCCTCGCCAGCCTGACGTCTGAATTCTGGGTGCCTCACGCACAGCCCTCAGAGTATTCCTGCTCCACCCCAGTCACTTCTTTGCTGATTCTGTCCAGACCCATGGCCCACCTATCCTTTAACAACGCCCTACTTCACACTCGCAGACCGGACTTCTCCTCCGAGCTCCCATTTCTATAGCCAACTACCAACTCAGCATCTTCTTTATACACTTATGTGCATTGCACATTGCTTGTTTTCCTCACTGCACAAGGGCAGAAATGTTTGTCTTCTCTATTCATTGATATATTCCAAGCACCCAACAATACACAGCATGTTAGAGCACAAATATCTGTTGAATGAATAAAAACAAGTGTCACACCATTCCCTCATTTAATTAGGAAAGTCCTTCACCAAAGACTTCTAAGATACTTATAATGACCACCATTATGTCTTCATACTGAAGATCAAACATGCAGAAGAGAATCAAGTGAACCTACGTATCTGTTTGAATATCCAAAGTACACAGAAGTTTTGATACTGCCACTGGTCTTTTCATTAAATTCTTCATACTAAATTTGATAACAGTGAAGAAAGTGTCATATACAATCATAAAGGAGACGGCAATAATTATGACTCTTGAGTGTAGGTTTTATAAATAGACTAATAAATGTAAATAATCAAGGAGTATTTCTTAGGGGAACAATTTAGTAGTATGTCAAGAATGAATGATCACAACTATCAACAACTGAACCTAAAAACAAAAACTAAAACTAAACAAACAACTAGAACAGTAGAGAACCACAGAAATGGAGATCACATGGAGAATTATCAGTGGGGAGAGGGTGGGGAAGAATAATGGGAAACGGCACAGGGAATAAGAAGCATAATAGGTAAGCACAAGATAGACAGGGGGAGGTTAGGAATAGTATAGGAAATGGGGAGGCCGAAGAACTTATATGTACGACCCATGGGCATGAGCTAAGTAGGGGAGGGGAGATACTGGAGGGTGGAGGGTGCAGGGAGGAGGGGGACAAAGGGGATAACAAAATTGGGACAACTTAAAGCATGAATTTTTTTAAAAAATTAAAAAAAAAAAAGAATGAAGGAGAGATCCAAGCTTGTGGTATAAAATTGCTTAGAATTCTAATTATTTAAGTATGTATTATATATACAAAATGTGCTTGATATATTGCATATATTTCTGCGTAGAATTTTAATTATCTGTGAAGTAACAGTGCAGAATGATAGATGATATGTTATATGACAAGTAAAATAGTTTTTTTGAGGGGGGTGTAGTTTATCAGATACATAGTATTGCCACATAGTATAAGTCAAATAATATAAATACAATTCAACTCCACACTGGTGAAAATATATACATTTTTCTTAAGAAAAATTATCATCATTAAACTTTGAAATGTATGTCAAATTACATACCAACTGTAGGAGTATAAAAATATTGGACAAATCTATTTTCTGGCTCTGGTGATTGAAAGGTGTGAACAAACTGATGAGTAGCACTAGTTTCATTTTTTGCTACATCTTCTAGATAAAATGCTTGTTCCAGAAGAATCTGCCATTGTACCTGAGTTCGACGGTGCCTCTGAACTGAATAAATAACCTAAAAAAGAGAACAGGAAATACATCTGTCCGGTGTTCTGATCCAACGGTGGTTCAACTCCTCATTAAGGAGCCTGTCTTCACTGTCACAACAGTCGGAAATATTAGGGACATTTCCTGGGTGGGGCCAAGGGCGTTGCCATTCTGTAATATAAGTGCTACTACGTTCAGTGATTAATCCCCTCCCCCAAAGGCCAGGAGTACCCCTGTCAAGAAACACAATTAAAAACATTTCATTCAAAACTCCTTTCTTGCGGACAATAATTATAAACCTAAAATATTGGTATGTAATACAGTTCTTAGTAATAAAGTTACCTGTTTGTGTAGCTTCACCAGACTCTTTTCACTAGGATAGGTATTATGCTTTTCATCAAAATCTTCATAATCATCCATGTTCCTACCCATTTTTTCTTGATACTCTGTGGGGCACTGAAAGGAACAAGCAGATTGGTAAAAATCTTATTTGCAGAAAGATGAAATTTTATTTTTATTAAAAGTCTTTCATTCTTGGGCATTTCTAATTTTCTCAAATATATCTTTCTTATTGTCATCTCTAAATAGCTGGAATTTCAGGTGATGATATTTTCTTGAAAATGTTTTAACAGATGCACTGGGTTTCTCCTTACCTGTATTCATATGGACCTTTGTGCTCAGCTATACGAGCTGGGGATGGGTAGGGCAGGGCTGCTCGCCTACATGAAGCAACTAGTATTTGAGAGGATTAGTCTAGGTAAGGACCTAATGAAACTGTCAGCGGTTTTCCTAGCTAAATAAAGAAGAAGAATCACAACAAACTGAAGATGTTGAAGTTTTGAATAGTACAGAGAAACAAATACATGATTTGAAGTTATCTGTCCTGCTATTAGTCATTTATTATCTATATGCTCTTGGGCAAGTTAGTTAACTTCCCTGGATAGGTCTCAAAAGGTAGCAAATATACGAGAAATGATTAGAGAACTGACTTTCATGACTATCATCTTAGCCGCAAGGAACACTAGCTAACTGCCAGTATAGTGAATTTAAAGGACAGGCAGAGAGAGGGCTCGGTGGTTCCACGGTTGCAGAGAGGACAACTGGGGAACTCGTGTTGTGAGTAATCATTTTTGGAAGCATATGGATACTCCTAATTCAATAACAATACATCAAACCTTAGTGGTATGGCTTCTTATTAAATATGTGTTAAATATCTCAAAGGGCCATTCATTTGATAATATGTGAAGTATGCCTATAGCGACCACATGCAATGATACTTTTATAAACTGTAAGGGTCCATCTCCAACACTGTGTCGTGGAATACTGCCAATAATTAATGTTTAACTTATAATCACAAAGGGACAAATTCTAGGTACACATTACGACTGGTTTACATGGTCAATGTTTCCAAGAAAATGAAAAGGAGTTGGGAAGTCTTCAGTTACAGGCTGTTTTCATACTTACAATATAGAAACTTTCTCAGACAAACAGATGCGAATATGATTTAATTACCTTTTTAAGTATTGTGTCAACACATTTTCTCAATGGGTGGTTATACTTGATGCTTTCATTCACTTTACGAACCTCCTATATGACAGTAAGAAAAATTAAAATATTTCCATTTCTATAGATTGGAACATTTCAAATGAGACTGCTCTAGGTACTGTGTAAATATATATATTCTCACAAGTTTAATTTCAACCCAAATTACTTAGCATTTACGTGAAGCTCACTTAGCTGAATAAAAGTTCTTAAGAACACAAGGAAAAATACATACCTTCTATACAAAGTTGTGCAGGCTGGGCAAAAGTAGGTTTACAGTTGTTCGTGTGGAAAATAATACAACAAGAAATACTAATACAAAAATACTTTTGCATACTCACAACTGTAAACCTACTTTGGCCTCACCCTGAACAACCCTTACACTTTGCATTACTTTGTAGATTCACTCCCTTATCATTTGTTAACTTGGTACACAAAGATGAATAAACATAAAGAAGTCACACAGGATCAAGTTTTGCAATCCTGAAGGAATAGGACTGTGCCCCTTCACCTTGCTCACCAAACTGAATTATCTCGTTATCTAAACTTCAGTGAAGAAACCAGAGGAAGCAGAGTGGTTACCAACATCACAGAGCACCTGCTCCTTCCCAGTGGGAGAAGCTGCACAGCGCCCCCACTAATGACTCATGCCGTGTTTACTAAGAGCACATGAGAGGCCGGCACTGCGCTACAGGCAAGGTCACCACCATCCCTAGTAGAGGGTGGACTGGGAAGGCATGTTGTTATAGATGTTTGACCAAGATTAGAGTCCAGTGATGAAATAATTAAATAAGCAATTTAATGAGTATGAAAGGCATAAAGGGGTTAGAGGGAGGGATCTTTAGAACCAATAGTACTAAAAGAATCGTAATACTCTATTACAGTAATAAAATTTTGAAAAAGTTGAAACCAGCCCTGGCTGGTGTGGCTCAGTGGATTGAGTACCAGCTTGCGAACCAAAGGGTCACTAGTTCGACTCCCAGTCAGGGCACATGCCTGGGTTGCAGGCCAGATCCCTAGTATGGGGCACATGAGAGGCAACCACACACTGAGTTTCTCTCCCTCTCTCTCTCCTTCTCTTCCACTCTCTCTAAAAATAAATAAATATTTTTTAAAAAAAAGTTGAAACCACTGTTCTAGATAGAATAAACAGCACATTCAAAGGCTGGGAGACAAAAGAGAATGGACCAGAATATTAAAAGGAACGTTCTGATTGTAGGGTAGAGAATGGCCTTGAGGTACACAGCACTGGAGGCAGGGAAGCCATCTGGCATATCAACGAAGTTATGAAAAAAATACTTGTAACTTATATGGCAAAAAATCAGTATCCTTCATATACGGAGAGCTCTTGCAAATCAACATAAAAATGGAAAGATGCAAAAGAAATACAACTGGATGATAAATGTCTGAAAAGATATTCCAGCTCACTGAACACAATTCCAGATTTTAAAATGACAACAATTCCCTTATAAAATTATTTTAAAAAAAGATATCAGGTAATGAGGTAAGATTATGGGGAAACAGGTCCTCCTATACCCAGTAAAATGCGGAAGGCGATTTAGCAATATCCATCAAACTTTAAATGTGCAGACCCTGTGAACAGTGTGTGTTACAAGGCACTGGCCCTGTCAAGGTGCTTAGCTTCATGAGTGTGAAAACACCTTCTTCAAAGAGAAATGGTGAGGGAACAGCTCTGTAATCCAGTGTGGAAGACCGTGATGCACTGACTATGTAAGCTGCAGTGAAAAGCGTGAGGAGCCAGCCCATCAAAGGCGCAAGAACACTCCAGGTGGAGGGACGGCATGCAGGAGGGACGGCATGCAGGAGGGACGCCATGCAGGGGGGCCTCTGAGCAGAAAGGAACAAAGAGTTTCAAGGAGCTCAGAGAAGTCCAGTGTGAGCTGGGAAGAGGCAGGGCCTGCGAAGCCCTTGATCAGGCTGAAGAACCGCTTCAGCCTTCGCGGCGAAGTCCCAACAGTGCACCTGAGGTCAACGAGTGCGGCCTGAACACAGGAGCAACGGGGCAAGCCGTGGGTTTTTGGAAGGCGCTTGAAGCATCAGGATGTAACACTTTTCCATGACTAAGCTGTCCTAAAGTTTCATCGACTTGTTAGCAAAACTTTGAATGTAAACTACACAGTCTGGTTATGTACTTATGTACGAAATATGCATCCCCTTTACATTCTTTAACCACACTGAACTAAGTACTGAAACAGTTAACTATTTACATTTGCTATATTTATTATTATAAGTTTCCTTCAGAAGTTCATAACTGTTACAAAATGTGGAAAGCATTTAAAACACCAGCCTGCTTTCTTCATAGAAAACAACATGAGCTGGAGCTCCGTCACTGCTGTGCCTAACGGGTTCTCTCCCAGGCAGGTCAGACAGCACCCATGCAGTCAGCAGAACAGGCGATCTCAGCATTAGTAAGTGGCTGTTTCCCCTCTCCAAAATCCTCCACCCTAAAAAACGACACAGGCTTCTCTGCAGACGCATCAGTTACATCCACGTGATCCAGTGCGTCATTCCATGCCACAGCATTCTCGTGCCCAGGCAGGTCTGCCCATTGTTGGCAGTGGGGAGTTAAGATGCCCTACTATAAGCGTGTTGCTGTCTACATCTGTCTTGAAGTCCTCCCAGGTTTTCCTTATATATTTGTGTGCACCTATCCTATGGTTTAACTTTAGGAAACCGGCAGTTATCTAACTAAACTGGGTCTTGAACAGAAAGGATTGGGAGAGAAGAGAAAAACCCAGGGCGCAGGAGAGGTAATGGAAGGAAATGAATGAATGGTGATTAACATTAGTAGTTATAAAATAAATGCATCTGGGAAACTCCTGAGTTTATAAACATATTGGGAACATCTATGTATGTCATGACAAAGTAATCAAGACATTATTAATAGGACATTGACTTGATTTACAGTCAGTCTGTATGCTTTTCTGGAATAACTAACTTGTGTTAAGAACGTGGTCCTTAATGTTGAGACAGAGTACACCTCCTAGACAAAAGTTTACTGAACCTTAGCCTCACATGTTTCAAATTTCAATACACTAGTTAATTGTATCTGATTAAATTATTGATGATGTTACAACAACAACAAAAATGACAAAGGTAGAAGTGACGTCTTTGGCCATGCAGCAAATACCCTGTGAATCGCTTGATATGACTTGTGAGTTTTATTAATGCTCCAAAGAAAAGTAATAGATAATCACACAGATGTAGTATGCATTCACTTCAGAGAGAAACTGAAAAACACTAAAATGTTTTTTATAAAACTGCATTTGGAAGATTTAGATGGCTAAAAATATAATCGCTATTATATAAAAAAAAAAAGATGACTGAACTTTGTGGTCTGTTAAAAGATGCGCTCGGCCTCCTCCCCAGCAGGGGACTCCTGTTCCGGCCCGGGCTTCCTCCCGCACAGCCCCCTCAGAGCACGGTTCTACGCCCAGAACCACGTCTCTTCCCGGCTGGCCAGGTGTCCCGGGCCCTCGCCGCCGATCCCTGTCACGGCGTCAGCGGAGGGCAGGCTGCCTGGCCCTAGCGCTCACTGGCTGTGTGACTGCGGGACACTCAGCGTGAGTGTAACTCATTCTCTTCACTTACGGGACGGGAACTGAAAAACATGCTCCTTCGCGATGTTGGGAGAAGGAAACATACTGGCACACGTGAGGTTCTCAGAGAGTCATTCGTAAGCAAGTAAGTCTACATGGTTGTTGGCTCTTGTCATCCCCATCGTTAAGTTGGAGGAGCCAAACCTGACCAGCGTGAGGGAGACAGAGGCTTCACGGTAAGGGCGGAGAGCCAAGCACGGGCCAGGCTGTTTCTCAGCGGGCCCAGCGAAGCACTCGGGTTCACTCTGACGCGACTGCACGGCCTCCGGCCTGAGGCTACGGCGGAGGGTGACTTCACAGTATGGCCTGTTTCCCAGCAGAGCACAGTGTGAGGGGACCACAGCTGTCCCTTTTAAAGTCAATAATCGAATTGTGTAACAGCAAAGTTTTATAATTTGTTATATGTTTTTATGTGTATTATTGAAATTTATACTTTCATCAACTTGATGAAGTTAGTTCACGTCATCCATGTTTATTTATTATAAAATAAGTGCACCTGGGGAACTCCTGACTGGGTTTATAGGAATACTGGGGAAATCTATGTATGTGATGACAAAGTAATAACGAGTCAAGTGAAGTGTCTTATTAGGAGTACTTAGAGTAATAAGAGGAAATGAGTTATTGACACAAATTCCCACGCAAACTGTTCTCTAAAGAGGTTTCCAGACGTGGTGGGGTCATTTTGGGTTAAACTTTCAGTAAGAAGTGTCTTGTGACTCCTAACTGCCACTCCCGCTGTGTCCGGGGAGCCATGCAACCCCACCCAACCTGAGAAACTCGCGGTGAAAGAGGGCACTGCAGGGTTTACCCGAAGACAACACCTGTGCCCTGCGCTGGCGAGTGTGTTTTCCCTGAATCTCTGTCAGTCAGAAGACGCAGATGACCTCTCATGGAGCTGAGCTGCCAATAAGAAGCCATCCTAACAGATGAGACCTTCTTAAGAGCTGCAACGCGCCAAGAAATTAAGTCTGAAGTCCTTCAAGGTGTTAGCCAGGACGATGACCCCCCCCCATGTACCCACAAGCAGATACACACAACTCGCTGTTGACTCTAAGGGGTAAGTAAGCCTGCCTACCTCCATGACATCTTCCAAAGTCTCCTCCGCATCTGCTTTCTCTGTCATCAGTTTGGCTGCCTTAAAGTAAGTTTTCATAAGGAGGTAGCCTCTTTTCGCTCCGTTCCAGTACGACCGAGGAATTTCCACCAAGCCGTACCCCAGCAACAGCACCAGGAGAAACAGGCCCCAGGTGTTCGCAGCAGCGATCCCAATGGTCTGGAGCTGGTTCCTACGAGAGCAGAAGCAGGCAGCTGTGACGGGAGAACTTTTCCCACAAAAAGGTAAAATCAAACTAATGACTGTTAAATGGTTTTTCAGAAAACCACCACCCTAAAGGAAGGCTAATTTTTATAGGAAAAAATTAGACTTTCACACCCTCAGCTACCCTTTCAGGGACAGCAGATGCTATTCCCTATTTTCCATTTTAGTAGCACAGATTACTCAGATATTTCTCTATTTTCCATCTTAGTAATACGGATTACTCAGGTATTTTTTGAGGCACCTATAAAACATATAACTTGTTATGTTTCTTGATGAAATGTGTGTTTACCTACATATGTGAGATAAAAATTAATTTTATAAAATGGAAATATACAAAGAAGCAGTGTTAAGAAGATGATTTTTCTTACCATTCTAAGTGCAAATGTGGGTTTACAGCTACATAAATTAAAAATGCTCCAAAAATCAGCAAATAGGTGCCATAGTAGATTGCATTCTCTATCAGTGCAGTTTTGATCTTTCCAGTGATGGAAAAGCCCCCTGATCTTGCGTAGGACTGCATAAAAGGCAACAGGATCCTAGACAGGTGGAAAAAATATGATTAAACACACTTGATATATCTTTTTAATCTCAAAATACCAGAAATATGTGAATCTCAACTATCATGTATAGTTCTTTTCACAAACAAATGATTTTGAGTAATTATTAATACCAAACAAACTAAAACAGGGGATTGAATATTTCTGTAATATTAAATCTGGGGTAGAACAAAGCATATTCATGAGAGCAAAGGAGATCACAATGACCAGCAGAGAATACAACAGTGAGTGATTTACTCTAAGCCTAAAAAAAAACCTTTATGAAGAGTTTGGACTATATTCAAAGAATAAAAAGGAACCATTTTCTTGAACAGATAGGAAACATGATCAAATTTTAGTTTTCTAAAGACTGATCAAGTTTCAGCATGAAGAATGGCCTTAAAGGGAACAAAACTGGAACTATCCATGTGGTAAAGAGCAGGAGGGGAGAAGACTGGTGGCCAACATGCTGACGCTGAAGTGCCCGGGACACATCCCAAAGGAGCTGCACGGGAAGTCGCTGGCTACCCAGCTGCGGAGATCAGAAGGCGGGGTTAGAAGCACACCCAGACTCAGAGTCATCACATCGACCATACTGAAACAACATCCGCATGAGAGCTGGAAGGGTGAGTATGTGGAGTGAGCAGCAAAGAACTGTGGCTGACCCCTGAGAAATACCTACTTTTAAAGGAGAGCAGAAGAATGGGAGGAGGAGGAGAGGCCAGCAAAGGAGACTCTGACAGAACAGGAGGGAGGCATGGAAGAAAACTCAGCAGGATGTATGGAGCAGAACCCAGGAGAAGCACGTGTTTTCAAGTGGAGACAGAGAGCGATTAGAATCAAATGCCGCCAAGAGGTCAAGTAAATCAAGGACCTGGGAGTGTGCGTGGAGAGGTGGGGGTAGGAAAGAGTTCAGTGAGTTGAGGAAAGAGCAAGCGGTGAGGAAATGAACACACTAAACGCAGACAATTCATTTAAGATGTTTGGCTGGGTAGCATAAATGATGGTATTTTTTAAAAAGTGGAATATTTTACAGACATGAAAGAATACCAATACATATAACACAACACAAAAGAGTCTTCCAAGTATATAAGCAAAAAAGAGAGACAAAAGTGTATCCTGTATAATTCTATGTTTCTAAAGGTCAAAAACAGGCACACTCACCTGTGGGATGAAGTGAGGATCACGGTCACCTCTGGGGAGGGTAATGACTGGGAGCGGGGTGGGGGCTTTGAGGGAAGCTTCTGGGTGATGGGGGAGTCAAGAGTCAGAAAATCTTAGTTTTAGGAAACAGTTAAGAAGCCTAGTCATTAATGCATGTGAAGCTATTATTGTTTAAGGAGCTGCAGGGTGGCCCCCCCCCCAGGAGACCACAAGCAACTGGCCTCTGTGCTCCAGGAGGGACCAGAAGCAATCAGGGAGGTATGCGAGCCATAGTGTTCCAGGGAGAGACGGGACTCGGGTGAGGACAATCACCGGTCAGCGGTCAGCGCATGAAAGGATGTTGGGGAAACTGCCGACTGCAGCTTGTTTCTGACTCACCTCCTTCCTGAATGCCAAACCCCTCACCACTTTTGCCCCCTTATAAGAAGGTGGCTTGAAAGGAAACGTAAGATGGTCTGTTAGGGTGCAAACCCACCGTCTTCTCAGATCCAGGGCCATCTGAGTAAGGCGCCCACACAGATTCGGTCCCTGTCTCTGCTTATTGGGTCCAGCAGGTGACAGGCTGCAGGAACGCCAGCTTTTCTGGTTTCACGCGGACATTGTTAATGCTCTTTATCATCATCTGAGTGCTGGTTACACGGCTGGTCCACTTTCAAAAATGTCAAACTAAACAACAATCTGTGCACTTTTCTATACTAGTTGATACTTCAGTTCGTCTCCAGAACAATTTAACTGTGGTGAGGAGCAGATCATTGAGGTGGAAGATAGAAAGCTGGAAAGGGTTGGGATTTGAGAGACTTTTAATTTCTTTTTTTTTTTAAGGATGAGAGAATTGTGCACGCTTTGCACAAACACAGGTAAGTGCAGGTAAAAAGGGCTGAAGAGAATGGGTCCACATTTCAGGAGGAGGGATTAGTTTTAGTAGTGACGCTTCCATGTTTGGTGGGCAAGGAAGGAAAGATGGGCAGGTGGGAAGGAAGATTTGTTGGTGATGAGCTAACACCCCTGCCATCTGATGACTTCCGTTGTTACTGTGAGGTAGAAGGTAAAGGAGTTCAAGGGCAGTGTTTCCAGGATATGAGAGAGAGAGAGTCACAAGGGGAGCCGCAGAGGTCTGAAGCGAGTGGAAAGACGTGCTGTGCGGAGCGAAGAGCACACGGCCTAGAGAAACAAAGGAGCGAAGCCTGGCAGCGTGGAGGGCCCAGCTGAGTCCAACGAACATCAGTTCACAAGGGCACTACTCTACTCCGCTGCATGACTCTTCTCTTGCAAAGCTGAAGACCTCTAGTGTTAGAGCTCAGCTGCCTGCAGAGTATCTAAAATGCTCAGCAAACAGTCAAGTGTGAGTCTGGAGCAGGGCAGAAACACGAAGCTGTAGCGGGTAGAAGAAAACATCTGGAATGAGCGCATCACAGGCAACGAGAGCATGGCTACGAGGAAAGCTGTGCAGGGAGAGCCAGGTAACAACAGGACGACCAAATACGGGGCCCCAGGGAACGTGAACATTGAGCAAATGGACCACCGAAAGGGAGCCCAGGAAGGGATGCGGAAGGCCGGGCTAAGGAAACCAGGGCCGGGCACAACGATGCCCTGCGCAGGAGCAGTTTCCCACAGTCACGGGACTGGAAGAAGGCTGTCCAACTGAAGGTCAAGAGAGAAAGCAGTAACTGGAAGGGAACGGTGACAGGGAAAATGATTTATTCTATTTTCTTTCTCTTGTTTGTTTTTTTCTTTTCATTGCTTTTCTTTTAAGATGGTAGAGACTTGAAGAAGCAGAAAGGCAAAGGATAAAAACTTAAAAGACAAAGTAAGTGACATAAGTAAATTCTAAAATACGAAGGTTCACTGAAAAAAAAAATCACTTCTTTTATTACTTTAGCCAGAATTTAACAATTTTGTTCTTCACTGCCACCTACCATGTCAGAAACTGTGATGTCCAGTACACTACCCTCCAGAAAATCGGCATGATCCCGTCGGGAATGTAGCTCCACGGCTTGAAACATGGGTGATGGCTGTTGGATAACAATTTAAAGAAAATTAAACATAAATGATGACTAATTAAATGAACTACACAATCGATTTATATACGGCAGTTTATTTACATTTGGATTTTAAATTACTGACTCCAACTTATAAAACTTCATATAAAACTCAAAATCCAAAGCTGACTGTCAAACTACACAAACACACACAAAGTGAGAAAAGCAGTTTGAGGACGTAATGTTCACCGCATAGACTAATAATGAAACTGGACCTAAAAACAAATGCGCTGGGAAATCAAACCTGTGATATGATTACCCTTAAAAGTGAAGACTGCCTTTAAAACACACACTCACCCCACTTGTGGGGTTGGTTCTTCGGGGTAAGGGGAGCAAGGAGGACAAAGACATTAGGTGATCAATTCCTGGAAATCAGAGAGCTAACTAATCAGTCACTATAGCACAGCTCCTTGGAGATATGTGCCAGCACCTACGTAGAATTTTTTTCTGTTTGAATTTTCTGATATGTGTGCCTGACCATAGACTCTTCCATCAACACTGTCTTCCTAGACTGGGGGGCATCCTGCAGTCCTAGGGCTCCCGATAATTCACAGTTGCTGCTGATCTGTATCCAATTTTTAATGATGCTACAAAGGGGAGTATCTGTGTTTTAAATTCACCCTTATTTGTTAGATTTAAAAAGTAAAATAAAAGCCACATAAAAAGCATGCACATACTACTTTAAGCACTGGTAAAAACTATAATCAATATTTATTAGCTTTTCACCTAAGCTAGTGTGTATTTGAACAATAAAATAACCCATGGTGCTAGAAGTTAAACATATTTAGCTAGCTTTGTAATTCTATTTGGAAGGTAATTGCTATGAGCAGAAGTGAACCGACAATTTTTCAATGCAAAAATTAAGAGACAGCATTGAGATCAATGACGGAAAACTAACGTTAGCCCAACATTTTCCTAAGAAAGTCTGCCACACCTTGTGTTTTCTATTATGAGATTCTCTGCTGGATCTTATCTTTTGTTAAGTAAACGTTTTTGTCCTATGAGCCGCCGTCTACTTTAATACTGGCCAGGTATTCTTTAGATTCTCTTCACTAGCGTATCTCGTGGGTTGAAGAAAGTATACAATACACATATAAACATACACTTCTCTGCTACCTCCCACCTTGTTTTCTCAGTAAGACCCACTTATAAAACCATGTTTAACATTTTTTTGAAGTAAAAATTCATTTCTGAATTGAAGGTGAACACACACACACACACACACAAAAACATTAGTTTTTTTTTTTCATTTGGAAGTTTGATATGAATTCATTACAACCTTTTGATAATTTGAATTTTATTCATTCTCTTTGTAAAATTATAACAACTTCAAAGGATGTGCAATACGAAAGGAATACTCCCAGATACAGAATAACCTCCTTGTGCTTTAATACGCAACCTTGTATATTAGGTAGAAGAGAAAATGGATGCCCCACATTATAGCTCAGAGAGTGGCTGAGAGGAAAAGAAGTTTTTGGAAGTCACATTCCTAGTAAGGGGTAGAATCAGGACTAGAGAACCAGGCCTTCTCCAAGTTTCTCATTAGCATCTACTGAAAGGCCTTGTGCACCAATAAATATTTCAAACTGATTTAAGATTTAAATTTAAACAGAATAAAATGTAACTAAAAGTCTACTAGCACAGGATGGAGGGATGAGTAAAGAATGAACATAAACTTTTGTAAATATAAAATCTGGTTATAAACTGACAAACAGATGGTTAAAAACTGACAATTTTTAAACAATTTGGCTTCTATTATATGGGAGGAAGGAAGGATGGATGGAAGAAGGAAGGGAGGAAAGGAGGGAAGGAGGGAGGGAGAAAGGAAGGAAGGCAGGGAGGAAAGGAGGGAGGGAGGGAGGAAGGAAGGAAAGGAGGGAGGGAGGGAGGAAGGAAGGAAGGCAGGGAGGAAAGGAGGGAGGGTAGAAGGAAGGGAAGGAGGGAGGGAGGAAAGGAGGGAGGGAGGGAGGAAGGAAGGAAGGAAGGAAGGAAGGAAAGGAGGGAGGGTAGAAGGAAGGGAAAGAGGGAGGGAGGAAAGGAGGGAGCAAGGAAGGGAGGAAGGGAAGGAGGGAAGGAGGAAGGGAGGGAGGGAGGGAGGAAAGGAGGGAGGAAGGAGGGAGGAAGGGAGGGAGAGAGGGAGGGAGCGAGGGAGGGAGACAGAGAGAGAAAGGATACCTTGGAGCTGGGGTAGCAGTTGCGTCTAGTCCGGAGCCGTTGCTACTCTCCGGAGGGCTTGAGTTGGCAGCAGCATGTTTGCAGCGGTTGTATATCGTCTAAAGCAATGAACGCGTGGTTTAAAAATGAAAATCAAAAGGTTACCAAGTACGTAAAGGAGACTGGAGGGTATCAACCTATCCATCCCAAATCACCTTCCTGGCTATGCTTTCTAGTGGTCAAATTAACATAGTAACATTTAAATTCAAAATATAAGTATAAACTTACACAATTTAGCTGTCTTTGGACCTAACATATCTCAAACGTGCTGATTACAGCTGTCTTTTAAATTGAGAAAATCAGTGTCACCTCTTACCGTACTAACATCCAACGGCAGTATGAAGACAATAAGAAAGCAGAGATACCAAGCTAGTAGTGTTCCAACAATGACAAGTCGATGCTGTTTCTTAAAGTCTCCATATCGATGAAGTAGAAATAAGGCCAGAAAAAAGACAAAAACAATCTCGAGTCCCAGAGCTGCACCACTCATTATTGAATGTTCACTCTGACTAACCGAAGTAATTCACGTACAGGGCGGGATCATATCTGCGGAGTGAAAAACATAATGCAGGGTTAATACAGGAAATGACCACTTGGAAATTTACTAAGTATAGTTTATTAATGTATGAATAAATTCTTTGGAAAACTGTCAGGCTTTACAATGGACTACAAATAAGATGAAAAGGATAAGTCCTGCCCTCAAGTTCTTAATATCTTACTTTTAAAGCATATCTTAAAATTTTACATAAATTATATCTCCAGGAAAAAAAGGTATTTTAACTAAGATTACATCACTTCTAAAAACAGTACAAGAATACTAGATATGGACAGTTTCAATACGGAGTCAATGAAGCATTTTACACAAACACGCTACCGACTGGATCCTAGGGAGTTAGAGGTTTCAGAAACTAAAGTCTCCAAGTCACCCACAACCCATTACTTAAAATTCTCTGAGAGAGATGGGGGGAGAGGTGATGGCGAGAGAGATGGAGAGAGACCACTGCGCCACACAGTCCTTTTCTTCACTGCTAACCTAGTCTAGCGGCTTTCAGAACTTGAGACTCCTAATTCACTGCTGCTTCGCAACACATACTGATCCCTTTCCATTCGTCTCTATAAATCTTACTTTCTTTAAAGAAAGTTATTTTACCTATGTGTAAAAACTTATCAATGATTATTGAATAAAGTCACACATTGAAAATATTTTTATTATAAATGCTGGTGATACAGGCAGAAGCAAATGCTTTATTTGCTATAGCTCTACTCATTAAATAATTGGCCTTTGCTAACTGAAGGCAATATGTAATTTTCACCTTTGTAAAAATCAATGTCAGATATATTTTTTAAAACGTTATTTATTTATAGAGAGGGGAAGGGAGGAAGAAAGTGGGAGAGGAGCATCAATGTGAGAGAGAAACATCAACTAGTCAATTTTATTCAGCACTACATCTCAAGTCTCTAATATAGTGTCTGGCATAGAGTAAATATTAAAAAAATTTGTTGAATAAACAAATGAATAGAAAACATTACTGTATACTCGTATACTATTTTTAATTACTGCTGACTTCAAAGGCAGCATAAAACTTGTTATAATCTCCAAAGTTGATTTTTTAAAAACAATAACATTTTCTTTTTTTTTAAGATTTTATTTATTTATTTTTAGAGAGGGAAGGGAGGGAGAAAGAGAGAGAGAAACATCAATGTGCAGTTGCTGGGGGCCGTGGCCTGCAACCCAGGCATGTACCCTGACTGGGAATAGAACCTGCGACACTTTGGTTCGCAGCCCGCGCTCAATCCACTGAGCTACGCCAGCCAGGGTTCCCAAAACTGATTTTATAAATACTTACTACAACTCCAAAGGCTTAAAAATATGTTCATTTACTACTACTCAAAATTTCATAATCTATTAAAAAACTTACCCCACCACAAAAAGAGTGAGTCAGATCTTCTCTTGAAGACCAGATTAAGTGTTAGAAAGCAACCTGATGTAGGATGCTAAGGAAAACCATAACCATCTTCAAGATCTAGCTCTTGGGAAAATACTATTCAATATGAATTAACATAATTAATACCTGAAAAGTACTCTAGGAATTTGTCTGAAATTATTCAATTTCACAATTACAGTGAAATTGCACGGAAGGTGACAATCATAAAAAAAAAGACTATCAGAGAGTGCCAAGGAAATGCTAAATGAAGTATGGCAGAATCAAGTGATAGAATATTACTGAAGTATAAGAAATGGTGTTTATTAAGATTATTTAATAACATTACTACATTATCATAAAATTAACTGAAAAATAGATTCATGCATTTTCATATAATGTGCATAAAATGAATAAGACAATAATCCCATATATGCAGACATCAATAATAGGTGGTAAGATTATGGGCATAAGCAAACAACAAAATCACAGTTATAAACTTGCAACTAGCTAATAATATATGTTTTTTTTACAATGTTTCATTTTTTGGTCTGCTTCATTGCCAGTACTTTAAAATGTTATAGATGAGTGAACAGAATTAGGGATCCTTTATTCTGGTGATAAAAACATGATTTGTTTCATCTCTTCCCATACTCATTAGTCTCCCACTGCTGTCATAAGCAGATATTGTAACGTAGTGGCTTAAAAAAACACCCGTATTTCATAGTTTACGTGAGTCAGATATCCAGGCCCAACATGGCTCAACCGAGTTCTCAACATTGAAATTTAGGTGTCAGCAGGTTTGTGTTCCTTCCCAGAGACTCTGGGAAAGAATCTAAATTCACTCAGGCTGCTGGGAAAATTCAGTTTGTTATGGTTATAGGACTGAAGTCCTTGTGAGCTGTCAGCTGGCCTTTGCCCTTAGCTCCAGAGACCTTTCTCCAGTGTTCGCAAGTGGCCCTCCATATCTCTGAGCCAGCAACAGATGCTTGCCAAATCCTTCTCGCTCTGGAAGTCTGACTTCCTCTTCCGCCCTCGGCTGGAAGAAAGCTCCGCTTTTATGGGCTCGTCCGGTCTCATTGGGCCCACCTAGATGACCGAGTCATATTTACTGGTTCCAAGGACTTAGGTGTCGAGATATCCTCAGGGGCCTATTACTCCGTTTACCAGAGTACCTGTTTCTGTCCAGGTTGAACTCCTGTTGCCTTGTTATGACACAAGGTTATAGGCCTAGGGGTGCCACGAAATTGAAGATGAAAATTGGGGCTTCTCTAACCTGAGATGAGAAGAGCAATAGTTTCAAAATCCGTATCTTGACTTTGCCCCTAAATTCAAGTGAGGAATTTTTTTTTTTTTACAGTCCAGAATAATAACACTTTCCAAGGGTCCTTATGAATTTCTGGAGCCTGTTTTTGCTATTTCATCTGAATAACTTTCTGCTCAAAGCTAGGGATACCTTATTCTCCATCTGACTTAGTTATTCGTATATTAAATTCATAAAACAACTGTCAACCAAAATCTAATAAAATAAACAAAGATCGATCAACTCATTTGGCTTATTAAAAAGAAGAACTCATTGCCAGAGATGGCAGCAATTTGGCGATATGTATCAAAGACCTTTAAAAGGGTACATACTGTAACTCTGGTCCTAGCAGTTCCTCTTGAAATAACTTAGAGCAGGGGTATCAAACTCATTTTCACCAGGGGCCACATCAGCCTCACAGTTGCCTTCAAAGGGCCAAAATCATTCTAGGACTATATAAATGGAACTACTCCTTGACTGTTAAGGAGTTGAATTTACATTCGGCCCTTTGAAGGCAACTGCCAGGCTGATGTGGCCCCCAGTGAAAAGAAAATCAGTTTGACACCCCTGACTAAAGAAAAACCAAAATGGGAACAAAAACTTATCTGCAATGCTACCTTTTACAGCGCTATTATTTAAACATGAAAACATAGAAACAACTTAAATGGCTGAACTAAATAGACCAGGAAGTCTTAAAACTGTCCATTAGTCTCATCGTGGTCCATTGCCTCTTGAATCATTAATCCTGCTGACCTGGCCAAGGCCGACCTGAGCCTTGGCCTGAGACCTGTGCCCCAGCCAAGACTGCCTCACTTCCAGAAACGCCCCATTGCAGGGAGTGACAGGAGGAGCCCGTGGATCCCACCCTTCTAGGCGAAAGTGAGATCCAGGAGAACACGAGATGTCAAAGGGACACGGTGGGATCTGAAGGAGGATGCATAAGAAACACACACAAAATGCTAACAATGGTTGTCACACAGCAGTAAAGAGATGACTTTTACTTTATTCTTTGTGCTTTCTTGTGTGTGTTTTTAAACAATGAACATACATTATTTTTTCATTATAAAATTATTTAAAAGTCAACTTAGTAATATGAGGATAAAATACATAGCAATTAGAAAATGAAAATTTTTGCTATGATGTTATTCAGTGTCTAAAGTTAAAATATAGCCCTGGCTGGTGTAGCTCAGTGGACTGAGCTCGGACTGCGAACTAAAGGGTCCCCAGCTCGATTCCCAGTCAGGGTACAAGCCTGGGTTGCGGGGCCAGGTTCTGAGTGGGGGGCCATATGAGAGGTAACACATTGATGTTTCTCTAACTCTTTTTCTCACTCCCTTACCCTCTCTCTAAAAATAAATAAATAGAACCTCCAAAAAAGATAAAATGAAATGAAATACAAATGTTTTATTTTACCATGGTAAATGTTGGTTCCAAATCCCAACTAATAATTGTGTAACTTTATGCAATTGAAACTGTTAAATGAGGATAATTATCCCACACAGGTTTCTATGAAGATCAATCAAGACATAAACATAAAACACCAAGTAGGAACTCTGGACACAAAGCAGGTCTTCAGTAATACTTGTTGCTAATCTCCATCTCCTTCATATGTTGTGCTTCTAGACAATAACTAGTTGCCTCAATGGTCTCGAAGCATAGCTTTACCCTATGTTCTTTCTCCCTGTCCTCCACAAAAACTCTGCTTTTTGCTTCACATTTTCTGTGGTTCCCACATCCTGGGTCCACCTGCATTCATATAAAACAAAAACTGATCTTCACTCACAGAAATCGTTCCCCTTGCCTCACCATACAGATTGGGATTACGTCCCTAGGTCCGCAAGGCAGCCCAAATGCCCCTTCCTCAGACCCTTGTGAAGAGACACAACACCTCTCAGAGCCATGTCAAGGAGGGGCACTCGACATACAGAGAGACAATGCCATTCTTCTAGGAATATGCACAAAATAGAGGTGGACTGAGATAGATCATTTGCTGAACTGTGCACATGGTCAGCTGTGCAAAAATCTATTCAAAGGCAAAAGATGAAATAGGCCTCTGACGACGACAATGGTCCTTCTAATAATATTCTTCAAATATAAACATGTTTAGGCTAAATGACAAAATCTGGAGGCAAATCAAAACTGTTCTATGTGATCAGAAAGGAAAAAGAGATACAAAGCTATCATAGGTGGGCACTAATACCACAGCAGTAAAAGTAGACTTTACTCATAATCAAAGTGCTAATTCATTCATCCGATGAGATTCAAGTGCCTGTTATGCAAGCATAGTCTACCCTGCAAAATACCGATTCTGAAAGTCTTAAACATTTAAAATCCAACTTAATCTTTTACCAATCATCAAGATATTGTACAATATTACTTTCAAATGCCTTTCATTTGAAGTACTGTTTCCTAAGTACTTTATGGCTGACAATGATTTGCCAGGCTAACCACACTTTAAGTGGAAAATTTAGAGGTTAAGGCAATTTTAACATTTGAAGCATTCCAAATATTTTCAAAGAGAGAGAGGAAGAGATAAGGAAAAGAAGGAAGGAAGAAAATAAAAGAGGGAAGAAGGAAGAGAGGGATTGAGGGGGAGAGAGGTGGCAGCAACTGAACACAAAAATTTTATCAAAACCTAAGATACTGAAATTGAATGAAGTTTCTAAATAGAACCCAATGATTCATTGCAATCAGACTGTGTTAACTTAAATATGCATCTCCACTCAGCTGTGTGAAATAGTAAGTAGGAGCCAACTCAAGATCCTAATAATGAAAAAGAATCAAAAGTAGATGTAGTGATAAAAGTCAACAATTCTCTACTCCCTCCAACCAAAATTTACATTTCCAAAGATAATCGTTATTCTCATGTTTAAAGATTTCAGGTACAGAGAGAATTCAACTTAGAATACAGACAAGACTACCACAAGAGAATGTCATCCCCCACTTCAAAATGCTGAAGTCCTAACGGAGTTGGCAAACCAACCAGGTGAACTGAATTCTAAAGTACCACAAGCCATTCTGAAGAAAGATGGACACATAAAAACGGTTTCACCCTTGGCAAGGCAGAAGAGGGACAGGTAGCAACCATGTAACCAGGTAAGAAGACAACAAGTGGAATTGTAATGGATTCTTAAAGACTTTAGGTAAAGAGACTGTAAGACTTATTATGATAATTAGAAAATGATCCTTAGAATCCTTCCTAATAACAAAATATTTTTTTAAACAGAGGAGGAGCTAACAGTTAATGTGCATTTACTAGATTCCAAGCATGCTTTACTGAATCAAACTTCATAACCCAGCAAGAAAGGACGCTGGGATCCTTGTTTAACAAAGGAGAAAACCGCAGAGGTTCAGAGCGGAGCTTCGAACCCAGACGCCCTGACTACTGAGCCTGGCTCACGGTGAGGATCCTGCACAGTCTCCTCTCCTGTCCAGACATATCTTCCTAATGGAATTCAAACTGTTTAAGTAATTTCTTTTGTTCAGTTTTCACAGTGAACAAATTACAAACATCCTGCTGTTAATTATTCCCTTAGGTAGAATGCTAAGAAAGTCATGTTTAATATAAAGAACTTAACTAAGTCTTTTTACCTTGCAGGTAAGACTGCCATTACTTGGGTAATATATGACTCTAGCTTACACAGGGAAAGTAGAAAAGAAAACATAGAGAAAATTAGAATTGGGAAAGAACCCTTCTTAGTCTTTTGTTCCTCTAAGCTAAATAACGTTTTAAAAACTACAGGAATCTTAAGATTTACCTCACGCTGTGATGGAGCTAAGGAAAAACACACCCCCCTTCTATTTCAATAGAATCTCTTTTTTCATATTTCATATTCAAACACACTAATATACTACTGAATACAGATGTAGCTTATAGTCAAATGTAATTTCCAGTCCTTTTTGGCCCTTCTTGTGCACTGATCTTATAACTATGTTCTTCCCCCTTTGTATAATAAACACTTCCCAGTTTACAAAGTCATTTTGTATTCATCTGAAGCTTCCAAAGAGTACCAGAAATTACTTACTCTAATGTCATTTGTAGATACAAATATATATATAAATATATATAGTTCATCTGTCCTAGATAATGAGCTAGTAATTCTACTTGTAGAAATATGGTATATCCCTCTCACTGAAATGGGACATCAAGTGTGCTGAGTAAGATTAAATGAATAAATTAATCAGCCCTGGCTGATGTAGCTCAGTGGATTGAGCACCAGTCTGCAAACCAAAGCGTCATCAGTTCGATTCCAAGTCAGGGCACATGTCTGGGTTGCGAGCCAGATCCCCATGGAGGGGGGCGGGGCGTATGCGAGGCAACCACACACTGATGTTTTGCTCCCTCTCTTCCCCTCTGTCTAAAAATAAACAAAACTTAAAAAATAAAAAATAATAAAGTAAAATTAGTCAGGAAAATAAAATAATCCACATCAGTTGCAATCACAATGCAATTCTTAAAAACATGAGACATCTATCTGCAGGTAGCTAGTAATTTCAAGTCTTCAGTGGATACAACTCCCTGTATCAAACAGATGCACATGTACCAATTCAAACTTTTATTTTATATATATATATGGAGAGAGAGAGAGGGAGAGAGAGGGAGGAGCCATGATTAGAAGGAATGCAGAAAAAACATATTCCCATTTTAGCAAGCAAAATACTCTGTTACCAGGGCAAACTATTAGTGAAATATCTGTTCTAGAATTTGAAGACTGACTTTCCAGGTTGACAGGCTCTCTCTGAGGTCCTCGCTAGGACCTCACGTTCACCAGCTCATGAGTTCTCTGAGAACTAGAAATGCTCCCTAGCTCTCAGGCACGTACAGCCAACCCTACCACGAAAGTATCCCTCGTCTTTTAATTTAGACCTTCCTTCCTTTAAGACCTATATCAAAATGACTCTCCAAATTACTTTACAGGTCAAAACGTTATTCTCATCATAGTATTTTAAAGTTTTTCATGTGTATACTTTCGCCTCCATTAACTTGTGAGCTCCATCTTGCTTACTTTCCTCAAGGAGACAACAGCTTTTTTCTGTTAAAAATATTTTCTCTAATGACTTGCAATTTTAAGGGAGAGGATGTAATGTCAAGCTAAGGCAAGTACTTTCCTCTTAATCAAAGTAACAGAAAGGTAAGTTTATGTAGGCAAATCACAATATTGCACTTGAAAATATTTTCCATAGAACATCGGTCTAATGAATTCTGAACACTCCACCTAGTTATTCTCAGCCTAGTTTCAATCCAAATCAATTTGTGAACCGATCCCTTCTTTGCGCCAATTTCACCTACTTTTCAAGAACAAACTACAGGTGCGTGAATACATTTCTCTGTCAAGAGGTGGCATTTACTTTTCAAGCTAAGCACCAGGCATGAAAAATATCTCATACCTGGGCACGGGAGTTTTAATTCCTGTATAAAGTGAATCATTAAAATTAGAAGGTGTGTCATACAGCGTACTGATGTAATTTTTGTGATGACGCTGGCCTGTTTACTTGTTAATAAATCCTTCCCATTTGTATCGGGGTTGCAATTTACTCCCCTTCTCTTCCGCTGTTTTGCCGGGTCACGGTTATAGTGTAGTTCGCACAATGGGTTTCGCGTGGTCATCCTACCTGGAATATGGCACACTCTCTACTCTAACCGCCTCCAAACTCTTCTCTGGGGAGACAGGCTAAAAAGCAGCTCCCTTTTAGGAGGCGAGGCAACCGGACGCAGCGGGCAGAACGAAAGCAACAGAAGGGCTGTGCTGGCGGCCCTCGCGTTGCACGCTGTAAAGCCCTTTGCAAGCACAGTCACCTTATCTGTTCCGGTGCTGGCATTTATGAGCCTTGTCAAGGCTGCAAGGGGATGCGCCGCTTTCCCACTGCACCCAGCGAGAACCACTGCGGTTTCCTGCTCCCCTAATTAAACCACCGCCTCCCGTTCAAACTGCGCTTTAACATACAAAACGCTGTCACACGCGTCATTTGATTTGACCCTCCCTCCCAGCCTGTGAGATGAGCGCAGTGCCTCTTTCACAGACGACGACGAAAGGACCTAGTCCACAGACCCGGTCCTGTAAGGGCCGCGGCTTCCGGGCGCGGGGAAGAGCAGGTGCGACGCCCGCGGCTCGCAGCCTTTCACCTGGCGGGCGAACCGGATCACCGCCTGCGCTCGGGGGTTGCGGACGTGGGCCTTGCGGCGGAAGCGGCCGCCGCTCGAGGTTCTCGGGGTCCTCTCTCTTGCCACCGGCATTGGGCCCCGGACCCCAGACCCCGAAGTGTTTGACGCGCCACCCCACAGTCTCACCTTCCGATCTCGCCAGACAGCGTCTGGATGGACCGGGAAACTCCGCCTCCACCACAGTGGCCCAGGGTCTGGGACCCACGCTCCGAGGTGACAATGGTGGCGGTCACCAGAAGGCCTTCGGGCTCCCGGGAAAGGAAAGCCCTATCCCGGTCCAGCCGCTGACATGTCCAAGTCAGCCGAAGCACCGCCCGCTTCCGCTTCCCCGCCTACCCCGTGGGCGGGCCAGGCCCGCACCCGCGGGGGGTTGTGGGTATCTCGAAGGTTGGCTGAGCTGCCAGGAAAGGAAGTAGAGGAGAGGCAGGCGAACTACGAGGCGGGGCAGAAACTACATTTCCCAGCAGGTAGCGGGGCCGCAGGCGGGCAGCCGCGGAGATCAAGTAGAAGAGCCCCGCGCGCGCGGTGGGGATGGAACGTTGCTGGAGTTGGCGGGGCTGGTTCCTGGGGGCCTGAGCCTCACGCCCTTGGACCGCCGCGCGCCAAAGCGGGAATCTGGCTGGCGGGCAAGTCTGCAATTAATGCACGCATTTAAAATCCCAGAATCACTGGACGCCATGCACCGGTAAACCAATTACAAAAAGGGACAGAACATGAATGGGACCGTCTTAATTCATTTAGGCCACGATTATTGCTACTTGCTAAAATTGTTGCTAATGCTGTAATGTGAATGGTTTCTAAGCCCCTTTTGGGGAAAGCGTGGATGGATGGATGCTTAGTTCGGTAATCAGAGTGTGGTTTTATCTTTCTGTAGCGGAATCGCTGTGTGCTTTCTCTCAGTCTTTCCTTGTCTGTTCCCTCCACCTTAAGAAATGCTTGAGGCCTTCTCTATAATCAGGACCGTAAATCAATAAGCCTTTTGGATTTGTTCGATTATTTTTCCCTTCCATTCTTGGGAACTCGCGGCAGGCACGTAAAAAATGCAGTTCTGTTAGCTGCTGTGAAAGTTTTCTACATTGCATAACTTGCAGTTTTCTTTAGGCCTGCCAGTTATCTATGGGTGTGTTCCTCAAAGGAAAGGGGCTGTTGTGCATTTTTGCAGGAAACACCTCCAGGAGATACCCGACCAGTCTAGCAACGTTACGACTAGCTTCACATGGGGATGGGATTCTAGCAAGACTTCTGAACTGCTCTCAGGAATGGGGGTCTCTGCCCTAGAGAAGGAGGAGGTGGACAGTGAAAACATTCCCCAGGAACTGCTCTCAAACCTGGGCCTTCCTCAGAACAGCCCCCCACGAAAACGGCTGAAGAGCAAAGGGAATGACAAGGACTTTGTGATCATCCGCAGACCCAAGTTAAATCGAGAGAGCTTTCCAGGTAAGGTATGAGAGTAAATCTGTCAGTCACCAAGGACTGGGTTGAACTATTTTGTTGGTAAACCTTTGTTTGGGGATCTTTAGGGTGGGGCCCTTTAAAAAACGCCAAATCCTGAAGTTATTTTCTAAAGAAATGGAACAACTCATTGTCAATGAAGTCTATCAGCATCTTGGTAGGTATGTATCTCTTGGTGCACAATTGATTGTTAACCCATGTGACTTTTCAACCCATGAGAAGGCATTCCTGCCTTTTTGTTTAGAAGAGGAATCTGCCTGCTCAAAGGCCAGCTCAATGCCACCAATGAATGGGAACACAAGCGATGAACTTATAGGACTCTTTTTGTTTATATTCTGCTGTTTTACACCCCTGCTTGAGCTTCTTGCCATGATCACACTAGTCACTTGTTAAAGGACTGCTGAAGTGGATGATAAATTTGCTGGAGGAGACTTAAGCAGGTCCACTCCCAAATGGGATTCTTCTATTATGCTCAGTCCCCATTACTGCTAGCATTATCTGTTCAGTTGCCCAAAAACCTGAAGGTCAGTCATATTCCCACCATTCCCGAACATCCACCCAATGACTGAGTCATTCCTTCCTGTCTCCTAAATATTTTTCAAGCTTTCATTACCTCTTACCTGGATACTGGAATGGACTCATCATTCCAGCCTTATCTTCCCTGGACCCATCCCCCTGAGCTAGAAGGGACCGACTGAAATGTAGAACTCACCATATCATTACCCTTTTAATAGCTTTCCATTCCTATTCTCAAGCAGGTGAATAGGTGCCTCCCAGAGTGGGTCAGAACCACAAGAGTACTCGAAGCCATAAGATAGACATAGTGCATTGACCTGGGTTCATCAGTTTTTCTTGCTAGTAAGTCATTTAAGATTCAGCAAGTATTTGCTAAGCACATACTTTGTGCTTGACAATTGTTCTAAGCGCTGGGGAAACAGCAATGAGCAAAACAGAAACATTCCCACTAGAGGGAGGACACACTAAACATAATAAATATGGTATGCAGTATGTTAGAATGTGCTAAGTGCTACAGCTAACAACAAACTTTGTACAAACCAAGAGGGGTTGGAAATCCTGGAGTGGTGGGAAGAGGAATGAAAATTTTAAACAGCGTACTGATGGAAAGCCTCACTTGGACAGTGAGCTTTAAGGAAAGGCACAAAAGTGGGAAAGGAATGCACCATGCAAATATCCTGCAGAAGAGAGCCTTAAGCAGAGGGCGCGACCAGTGCAAAGACCCTGGGGCAGGAGCGTGTCATGTTTGTTGAAGAACAAGAAAGCCAAGTTCTAGGAGTAGAATGAACAAAGGGAGAGGGCTTGCTTGCTTGTTTTTCTTTTTAAAAAAAATCTGGGTTCTTTTTGGCTTTTGAACCTTTTTTAAGGAAAAAAATCTTTAAGTTATGGTCTGGAATCTACATCAGGGGTTGAGTTAGAAAGGCAGCAAAGGAGTATGGTGAAGTCAGACAAACCTGGGTTCAAGTCTCTGTCTTGCTGTTTCCTAGTGTTTTGGGCTCCCTGTGCCTTCGTTTCTTTGTGAAATGGACCCTCTTCATAGATACCCTCTTCAAATAATACCCTCTTCATAGATTGCTGTGGAGACTAAATGTGCCCTGGCAGGTGTGGCTCAGTGGGTTGGGTATCATCCAGCAAACTGAAAGGTCGCTGGTTTGATTCCCAGTCAGGGCACATGCCTGGGTTGTGGGCCAGGTCCCCAGTGTGAGAGACAACCATTTGATGTTTCTCTCTCTTTTGTTTTGCCTCCCTTCCCTTCTCTGTAAAAGTAAATAAATCTTTTAAAAAAGAGATTACATTTAAGAATGCCCGTGAAACTATTAGCATGCACTCTGCACATAACACTCAGTAATAAGTAAAGCTAATTCATTTGGTCAGCGACATTTCTGTCATCCATTTGGGAGGCTACTTCCCTTTTTCTTTTGTCCTTAATACTATTAGACTGACCCTGTTAGTGTCGGGGATTTTCTTCTTCAGAATTTAACGTCACTGCTCTGTTTGGTGTGTGGAATGTGGCACTAGCCATTTGGTGCTTGACCACCCAAATCGGTGAAAGACACGTTTGCTAAAGGAGCAGTGCTGATAGCTTTTCACACAGAGTGACTGCTGCGTGTGCTCCCACATGCACACACACGGGTGTAAATTACAGACATTTTTTAAGCAAGGCCCTCTGGAAACTGAACAAGATTCAGGGACGGTTGCTGGCTTCTAGGCGATCTCAAGCCCAGCTGAGGAGCAAAGACGAGACACAGGAAGAGGAGCTCACAGCAGAAGGTGGCAGCGAGCTGCCCAGTGTGTAGGAGGCCAGAGAAGGGCTGGATCGTTAAATCCGACCTTGGGTGTAGGTCTGAAGTGAGAAGGGGGAGGCAGGGAAGGAAGCAAGAGTACACATTGTGCATCTATGGACTCACCCACAGGATAGACGGGTTCGTTGGTGTGGGGGTGGGGTGGAGAGGGACATCAGTGATGCAGGGGGACGGCAGCTGGTGTGGAGGGTCCCCAGGGGGCCTCCAGGGGCCTGGGCCGCCAGCGTACTGGATCAGCATTCCGGGGAGTTTTGTGTGCTGTTGTCAGGACAGGTGGCCAACAGCTCTGCCAGGGCTAGGGCAGCACAGGCCACACCTGCTTTATGTAGAGCTCTGACGACAGTGGCCCCGGACTGTGAATTTTCCTTGGTTCTTCACTCTGCAGTCTCTCCCTGTAGGCCCTGAGCCAGGCTCACATCTGGCAACTGAATCCTCTTTATCTGTCTGCCCTGGAAGATAGAAACCATGCAACCACCCCAAACCAGGACAGGTCTGATTGGCCCTCGGGTTGAGCGTGTGGAAGGGGTTGGGGAGAAGTGGCCAGTTGCGAGGTCGTTAGCAGGCAGACAGGGGACAGCTGCATGGTATCTGTGGGCACTGAATGCCTGTCCTGGCCCCATCGTCCCCGCTTCCCCATCCAAACGGAGGACAGCCGTAAGGACAAGGTCGGAAGTGATTGTTGTCCTTCTCTTTCGTGGCTGTTAAAACTGCTTGAAATTCCAGACCCTGCACTGGTTCCCAGACTGGAGACTCCAAAGTTTAGAGTAGACTGATATCCCCAAGGGAACTTGTTCAAAGTGCGAAATTCCTGAGATTCCGACCCAAGAAGTCCCGCCTTGAACCTGGGAATCTGCTTAGTAGCCCCAGACATAGTTCTTCCTTTTCTTTTTCTTTTTCTTTTTTTGCCCAATAAGAAATATAGTTTACATTGCAATCCCGGGTGTGTGTCCGAAACAGAAATTTCACGGAACTGAATCCCCGTCACTGAGGTATTTCCTATCCCGGTCCATTCCATTCTTTCAGAAACGGCACTGGTCAAACTGGACCGATTTCGTAACTCACCCGCGAATCTCAGCCTGCAGCTCTCAAAACTCAGCTCCGGTAGAGCCTTTATGGGGCCCTCCCATGTGCTTTCTTTGCTCTGTAGCTTCCATTCATTCATTCCTTCATTCAGCACAGACTGGTTGAGCATCACTCTGGAGGTTAGGAATACAGCAGCGAACAGAGCAGGCCGAAGACCTGGCTCTCACAGAGCCTGTGTACTGGGCCTTGTTCTCCGGTCCCGGTCTCCGTGGTTTGTTGGTCTTCCTCCACTCCAGGGGTGAGCAAGTCTCCGAGAAATCTAGGAGTGTGGGGCAGATGGGATCATCGAAGACCCCTGGCTTTGTGTTGCTTTTTTCCGTGTTGCCCACCTACTCCCCTCCCCACCCCAAAACCCTAGAAACAAAAATCTGCGAGCTAGCATGGTCTAGTGCATTCTCTTTGCGATTTGTGGGAAGAGGAAGAAAAACTCATCTCAGAGGACAGAATCTGTTTGTTGCTCCCCAAAAAGGAAGCATGTGTTAGTACTAGTTACTTACAACGAGCAAGCAAAAGCAAACATGAGGTGAGCCCCCACCCTTAAAAATGCGCGTGCGCACAAACACACACACACACACACACACACACACACACACACACACAGTAGATCCGAACAGTGGGGCCTGCTTCTCCTTAAGGTAACACTTATCTCTGCTGAAAGAGAGGCGCAATTTTAAGAGGCACAGTTTTGTTTATGACTAAGGTGACCTCGGTGCTTTAAGTTGACTTTGGGCATGTATAGGCGATGTTCCGAGAAAGAAATGTTCCAAGTGAGAGGAGTTCCTTCTTATCCTGCAACGATCTAACACGTAGGAAACTCTTCACTGAGCCGCTCTGTCCCGAGGAGTTTGAGAGGCGTGGGCAGCCGTGAGGCCACAGGTGTGGGCGGCTGTGTTTGTCCCCCAGGTGAAAATGGTGGTGACCGCGGGTGATGACTAGCAGGTTTGTAAACTTGGTCTACTGCTCCCGTGTCGTTGAAGACTTCAGGCCTTGGGCTGAATGATTACTTCCCTTTCCGTGCAAGGCTGCTGTGCAGCCCTGGGGGGCCAGAGGGGGCCGGCCAAGGAAAGGCCTGTTCTGGACTTTCTCATCCGCTCTGGGCAAACAGACCAGGTCACAGCATGGTCAGGAATCCAGGAAACAGATGGCTGATGTTTTGAGAACTAAATAGGGCAAGTGAAATTAGGTTAAGCATATCACAGGCCTGGATGCCAGCCGCCAGAGCAGCTCTACGAAGACAGACGGCTGCCCCATCTGCTTGGACAGCAGCCAGGTTCGGGCCGGGAGACCCCACCCGGGGGCCTGAGAATCACTGTCATCCTGTGGTCAGCCCAGGGCGGGGGGCCCGGGTGCTTGGCTGCTCGTGCATTTTCCCGGCCATGGCTCCTTCCATCTGGTAGCCGTGACCCTGATATCCTTCAGCGTCTTCATTCTATGCCCTCTCCCCTCCGCCTCCCCCTCCCAGCCCTGGGTGGTGTCCTTTTTTCCCCATAGAAAGTCAGGTTTAATTCCCTCCTCACTACACTCGTGCAACATCGAGTACTCAGCGTGGAGAGAGCACGAATAGGAGCGCATCCCAGCGTGAAAAGAGGAGGGCGTGAGCTGGAGTCACACCTGGGTGGGAATTCCCACTGGGCCAGCAGCTGGCTGTGGGACTTCGTCCTTTTTGTCACAGTTGCATCTTCCTCTCAGGCCCTGTCCCCCACCTCAGAAGCTGCTCGTGTTCTCACAGGGGACATCTCCTTTGTGCCCTGAGTTGTCTTCGGCCTCATCCCTCCCAACGCCGACAGTGCCACACGGGTCCTTTGCAGGCGCTGTGTCCCCACCTGCAGCACCCTGCACCACCTGGCCAGCCTTCCCACGCCCACCTCTTTGGGCTCCACGCCTTCTCTTCGGGGCGTGGGGTTTGGAACAGACAGAACCACCTTTGACCTCTGGCTCTGCCCCCTAATGGTTGCTGGCACCTGGGTGAGGTTCGTTCGCCTCGCTGAGACAGGTTTCCTCCTCTATCGAATGTGCTGTGTTAGTGCCACTCAGCACACGGGGTTGCAGCTGAGGCTAGAGTCTGCGCTTGAATACAGACGAGAGGCTGACTTCTAGGGCTTTCCGGAAACGGCAGTTTTAAATGTTAGGTAACGTATTTGTTTATTTGTTCATCTCCCAGTGAGGCCATCGGGCGGGGACTGTACCTTCCACCCAGCTCCCCAGCACTGGAGCGTTCATTAGGCGCCCAGGAATGTTTCTTGAAGTAGAGCCATAGGCCGGCCAGCCTTGTCATTCCACAAATGGGGAAACCGGTTTTAATAGGCCAGCAGTGTGGTCGGCGTATCAGATGCAACCAGTATTCTTCTCTTGGCTCTTAGTCGTTTCTTTGGGAAATACCGGTTGAGCACTTTCCAACCGTCGTTGCCAGGCTCTGTCCTGGGCACTGGGCTGTAGCAGTGAGCTGGTTAACAGAGGGCACAGATTTAGCTCCCTCGCAGTTTGCGTGAGAGCGGAGTAGAAGGAATAATGCATTTAGCGAAGGTTTGGCGAATGCCTATCATGTGAGCTCCTATCCGAGCTTCTTCCCCGGTGCAGTAGCTCTCCCGCCGGCTGCCAGGCAGGGGTCAGGCACCAGGTGCCGGGATGGGCTTTGCAGATCACAGTAAGATGTCCACATTAGATTAGAAATAACTTACATGAGTAATTTTTTGCCAAATCAAATGCTAGAATCTGATGTACGGGTACAAGAGACAGCAGGGTCAGGGAGCTCGGAAGCATTCATGGGAGTAAAACTTGAGAAAAACTGGTCCGTCAACGTCCTTCCAATTAGGGGAGCAGAGCAGAAGCCTGGTTTGACGGGGGAGGAACTTTGTGGCAGTGACGAGGGTGGCTGCCGTACGGTGCAGTCTCCACCTGCCTCCCCGGGCCATGGTCAAGGGTCAGCATTGATGATCTGCCTTCATGCCTCACCCCTAGGACTCAGAGCCTTTAATTTTGTGCTCCAGAGAGAGGGGAACCGGCATTAATTGAGCAACAGCACACCTCCTAACTCATTCTTCAATAAAAGCCCCTTCCTCCAGGAAGGCTTCCCTGACCACTGCTACGTGCTCATATGCTGCAGAGCACCCTGAACCCTACCTGTTGCAGCCTGTCGTGATATGATGCTTCTTTGAAATTTCCTCCCTCATCCATGTGTCTCGAACTCAGAGCAGGCCATGCCTTGTGCATCTTTGTATCCCTAGAACAGACCCCAAAATGTCCTACATGTTCAATAAATATATGAGTGGATGGATGTTTCAGACATTGTGCTTGTTCTTAGAACTATGGAGATCTTTTTGTTTTTTAATGAGTTCTTGTTCTCAAGAACTTGTGGTCTAGTGAGGGACTAGAGAGATGAGTAAAGAAATAAATTGTAGAAAAGTGGCCAGTTTTTGGGTGCTGCCGTGGAGGCCTTCCGTAAGAGTGGGGCTTTCACAGCAACTTAGTTTTAAGTTACTAGCAGCCGCGGGTGGGTGCAACCTACACAGAGACAGGAGGTGTAACACAGAAGGACCCATTCCGAGAATCACAAAAGAACTCTAAATGGCTGGAACATCTTCCTAGATAATGAACCTAGAAAAATGTTTTGGGCTCTGACACAGAAGCTTTGAGCTTCATGCTATTCAGTGTAGACTTTAGGCTAACTATTAGGGGCCACCAATGAAGGGTTCTCATTGAGGGAAAGATCGAGAAGATTGCCCAGCAACACCGCTGGCAGGCAGCACCTGCCCTCAGGTCCCCCTCTCCCTCGTGTCCTTGCAGAGCCTGGTGCCGTGGCTGGACTTGTCCAGAAATACTCGCACCTCTTCAGTGGGGGCAGATGGGGGAGGAGGGCATTACATTAGGCTTCTCCAGAGACACAGAACAAGCAGGAGACAGGTGGGGATTTAGCCTAAGGAACTGGCTCACACAGTTAGGAGTCAGGAGGCTGAAAAGTCCACCTGAGCTCTGCAGTCCAGGGGGCCTGAGAACCAGCGCAGCTCAAGGCGGAAGTTCTGGTCCCTGGTCTGCAGGCAGGAGAAGACCCAGACCCCAGCAGAGAGAGCCCTTCTCCCTTCTTGAGCCTTTTCTAATCAGGCCCTGGATTGGGTGTGGCCTGCCTGCACTGGGGAAAGCCCTCTGCTGTCCTCAAGTCTGCGTATTCAGATGTTAATCTCACCCTGAAACAGCCTGCGGACACACCCGGAACACCCAGCATAGTGCTTCACCAGCTGTCTGGGCCTCCCTAGACCCAGCCTCGCTGGCACACAGTGCTACCCTCCACAGAGGGGAGAGGATAGCTGTGGGGCTGGAGCAGATCGGGGGAAGCTGGGAAGGGACAGGCCAGTGATTGAACGGTGCCGACACCTCCTAGTGCTTCTCTTCCTCGGCCATTGTCACATCCTCCTAATGGGTTTGTTCACATGTAAGCGTCGGCTCCTTGCTGGACAGCCATGAGACTGCTTTTACGGGACTGAGAAAACTGGTCTTCCTGTAGCTACCTGCTCCCTCCATTTTTATCTGAACACAGCTGCTAGAGTGATTTTTACAGACTTAGTCACTCCTGCCGTCAGAACCCTGCAGGGCTCCTCCTCCGCACGGTCAGAGTCAAAGCCAAAGACCTCGTCTCGCCTCAGGAAGCCCTGCACGACCTCGTCTTCTGCCCCTCCCCCACACGGGTGTTCTGCCCTCACAACAGGTGTGCTGTCCCTGGCACCCGGGACACACCCAGACCCTCATGGGCGACTCCCTACTTCCTTCCAGCCTCCGCCCACCTCCACCGTAGGGTAGGGTCCTCCCTGACCGCTGTGCTCGGACTTTCAGCACCCACCTGGGCTGCCCGTCCTCGCCTGGACCCTGCTTAGTCTTTCTGCACGGCACTCATCAGTTTTCACCTGTCGTGTCATTTCCTTTTGTTTACGTGTGAGTGTCCACTTCCTGCCACAGTCGCGCACGCTCCGTGAGGGTGAGGCAGCTTGTCTGCCCTGTGTGCTGCTTTCCCCCTGAAACGACCCCCGCTCAGTAGATACTTGTTGGTTAATGGGGGAGAGCACCCTTTGATGTTACACTTTTTAGGTAAAATGGACCTCTGAGTGCTTTCTGTCGACCTGAAAGAAGAGGGAAGAAGGTTCACCTGCCTTTTACACAAGGTCACCACTGGGTCGACGCTCCCTGGAGTCCTTAGCGCCCCTTGGGGACCAGGAGCACCGCGGGGCCGCAGCCCTGCGTGCAGCGTCTGCAAGGCGTGCGGACTCGCCGCGGCTGGTTTAGACTTGGCCGCAACGGAGGACGTGCCGAGAAGACTGCTCAGGGTTTTTTCCCTCTTCTTCTTTGCTGAGAAATGTGGGCCGCACTCCAGGGCACCTGCGCGGCAGGGACAGGAAAGCAGTTGTGAGGATGAGTCATCTGATCGGCGTGAAGTTCCTGTCTGCGGCCGAACAGGAGTGTCCTCCGCAGGCGTCAGGAGTCAGCAGACTCGGCGGTGCAAGCGCGGTGACTGGGAAACACTTTTCTCTTTCCTCCAAGGTGTTTCCTGGGACTCCCTGCCAGACGAGCTTCTGCTAGGCATCTTCTCCTGCCTCTGCCTCCCCGACCTCCTCAAAGTCTCCAGCGTTTCTAAGAGGTGGTATCACCTGGCGTAAGTATTTCTCACCCCGTTTGGCATGTGGGGGAGGAGGGGGAGGGAGAGTTATTTATTTATTCATTTGGGTCTGATGAAACTAAAGCCAAGAAAAATACAGTAGCACAAAGCAAAGTAAGGATCTTCATATTTCTCTTGACTACTTAGAGTCTTATTTCACCGTGAACGGGAGGAGTCTCCTGGAGGTGAAAAGTCACCGTTGCTGAGAAGCTCTTTGCCCTGGTTCGCTATAGCCCACGTTTTACAGGGCCCTGGTCTGTGGAGGGAGTCACACGGGAGGCCCAGCCGGTCCTCCCCCCGGGAGCACAGAGTGCAGGGGAAAGGACCTGGGGCCCCGGTGTTAGAAGGAGTGTGGACCCAGCCCCTGCCACTGCAGCTCTGTGTGACCCCAGGGAGGTCCTTGACGCTTCTGAGCCTCACCCCACCCCTTCCCCCTGTCCATAGAGTGGGAACAATGGTACCTTCGGGACAGGGCAGTTGTGAGGATGCACAACGAGGATGACGCTGCCTGTGCAGTGCCTGGCTCTGCGGGTGTTCAGCACGAGGCAGCCAACCGTTGTTGGTGTTTCGTTGGTTTGGGGGACAACACCTTTCAGGTGTGGACAGGAGCTGCGTATGGAAAGGCTCAGTGAGCTGGAAAGGCAGTAACAGGCCAGAAGCGGTGAAAAGACTTGTTTGTTTTTTTCAGTTTGAGCATTTCTTCCATCTCCTTCCCTGCTCATCCCCACCCAGCCCCTGGCTGTCTACCCTCTCCTTCCCCATTTCAGGGACTCTCGCTGGGAGACAGGAGGACCCCCTTCCTTTCCGTTCAGGGGTGTGCCGGCAGTGAGACGCCCCTAGTAGCTACGGTTTCACTCATCCCACCCAAGTGACCCCGTCTTAATTATCTTCTTCCTCCAGCTGCCCTCGCCACACGGAGTCTGTTGCTCTTTATCTCTGTTGTCATAAAGTAATAGCGGGCGGGTATGCAGCACTGCTTAAGTGCCCGGCACTGCAGTCCTGCCTTCTTACAACAGGGGCCAGGTAGCATGCTGGCAGTTTCTTTATGCAGCCCGAGCCAGTGGTCTGCTGACTTAAAGCCGTGTTAAAAAAATAAAATTCCCTGACTGGCGTAGTTCAGTGGATTGAGCACGGGCTGCAAACTAGGCATTGCAGGTTCGATTCCCAGTCAGGGCACATGCCTGGGTTGCAGGCCACGGCCCCCAGCAACCGCACATTGATGTCTCTCTCTCTCTCTCTCTCTTTCTCCTTCCCTTCCCTCTCTAAAAAAATAAATAAAATCTTTAAAAATAAAAAATAAAAAAAATAAAATTCTGGTAGGCATTTAAAATGTTCCCTCATGTGCTAGGTCTCTGTTTTCTTGTCGAATTGAATTCATCTGGTTGTTAAAGCTCCCTCGTTGTGTGTTCAGTACTGGCTCCTCCTTTTGGCTTTAGAAACACTGTCCAAAACCTAAGTGATGTTTTCCCCTTGTCCGTTCACGTTAGTTCATATGTGCGCATGTATTTCTGTGCATCTGTGGGTGTGTGTGTTCAAGCTTGAAGGGTGTCACCCAGCAGAGTTGGACTGTAACTTCTTTTTCCTAGTAGATGTCCAGGAGGCGTATCTCATAATAAAGTAGTGCCAACTTTCCTACTTTTAGTTACATTTGCATGTTATTGAGGGTAATCACGGAAACCCATTTATGCTTAACAGAAATGGCAAGTGGGGTCACTGGGGCCACGTAAACCTACTCACCTCGTCAGGAATCCATTGAGCCATTTGAGCAATCATTTTTAAAGTTACCAAATGGCATCAAGCGCTGGGATTTAGTGTCCGAGTCCACATGCTGGCCGTGCTGATGACAGGCTCGAGCCACCCAAATCAGAAATCCGTAGAAAGAGGATCCTGGAAGCTTAGGCACGACAGAGCCAGGACATGTTCGCTGGTGCCTTCAAACTGCCCCAGCTGATCCACTGTCACCTGAGAAACAAAGGTGTCTTCAGTATTTGCTTCCAGGGATTCAGTGGCTGCGTCCGCCTTGTCAGTGACAGCCTCAACGGCCTCCAGTGTCCGGTCCCCCTGCCTCACCAAGTCGAGCCCCGCTGTTTTCCAGGTTTGACGAGTCTCTCTGGCAGACCTTGGACCTCACAGGGAAAAACCTGCACCCAGATGTGATCGGGCGGCTGCTGTCTCGAGGGGTGGTTGCCTTCTGCTGCCCGAGGTCATTTGTGGACCAACAACCAGTTGTTGAACATTTCAGGTAAAAAAGAAAAATTCTGGGGAAAAGCTGTTTCTAAATCTTGCAGTGGAAACAGATCCAAGTGGGTTTTTTTCCCCCTTTTGCCCAGCCTGACACAGCCTGGGACAGGCTGTGACTGTGCAGCGGGGGTGGGGCTGCATCTTTGCTCTGTGGTCCCAGGGTCTCCACGACCCCTCCCCTCTAACTCAGGGTGGCCGAAGGCAGGTGTCCTCTGCTGCCCCCCACCGCCCCTGTCAGAGAAGGAAACGGGCGTGTGAGGAATCTTTGCTGGGGAGCTCTCGCTTTCTGGTCCGTCACGGACGACGGGCCGCCTGGAGAAGTGTCCCCTTTTTGTTCGCTCTGTAGAATAGTGGGAGAAGCTGTTTCCCTTGCTGAGTGCAGTAACAGGGCGTAGTGCTTCCTTGTGCAGTCCCCCACCAGAGCCACTAGGCACTGAACGGAAGGATGCGCTGCAGACAGAAGAAGGAAGGACGACGCGTGCGTCCTGATCCAAGCGTTTTCCCGCTTCTCTCCGTGGCCCGGGCTGGTTTCCATCCTTCTGCTGTGGCTGCATCTTCTCGTCTCCTTCGCGTTTCCTTGGGTCACTCCGGGGTCTGTCCCCAGCTGCCCTCTTTCTCGGTCCTCACACTGGCCTGGGACAAGCTGTGTCCTGGGCGCCCACCCGATGCTGGGACCCTCCGGTCCTCATTTGCAGCTCAGCTCTTTCCTTCACACAAACCCCCATGCCGGTGACCCAGAGACTTCGACACTTAGACTTCCTCCAGGCCCCTCGAGGTCAGCATATCTGGCAGGAACTCAGCCCCCTTTACGACTTGCTGGTCGTCATCTTCCCTGTTTGGGGGAAATGTCGAGGCCGGCCACACCCCCGCGCCAGTCCTCGCCAGCGGTCGTCATAGGCATGAGCTCCACACGCACATCCAGCTCCTTCTCGCCGCGCCCACTGATTAATTTTTAAGCGGGACTCTGTTGCCAGCAACTTCTTGACTTGGCAAAAATCCTCTGGGGCTTTAAAGTGAATGAGAATGGGAATTATCCAGGAGCAATTCCTTTTATGGCAGAAACTATAGGGACTTTCTGAAACGCGCATTGAGCGTCTAGTTGGTGATTGGCTGCTCGTTTGGGGAGGAGGCAGGTCGGGTTTGACCTTGATGGACGGGCTGCCTTGCAAGCCTCTCTTCTTCTCTCCTGGGTCCAGCCCTTTCCGTGTGCAGCACCTGGACCTGTCGAACTCGGTCATCGGTGTGTCCACCCTGCACAGCATCCTGTCCCCGTGCTCCAAGTTGCAGAACCTAAGCCTGGAAGGCCTACAGCTTTCGGATCCCATTGTCGAGTGAGTGAGTGGCAACCAGGAGCCCGTCACGGAGGCCGGTGTTCTGACGTGTGTTCATTTTGCTTCCTGAGCATAACTGGGGTGCCCTGCTGTCCACGTCCAGGCGGACTCAGAAAATAGCCAGTGCATTGCATTAGCTTCCGAAACTCCGGGACTCGTCTAGGCAACCCAAGCGTTGCCTGCTAGCTGTAGGCAGCCTGATGCTAGGTGCTAGAGCCGCACACTGAATAAAGGCACGTTCCCTGCCTGGTGCTGGGAGAAACGGGTGGTTACAGTGCAGTGTGTTTGTCCATTTTATCAGTAACTATGTGGCAGCACACAGCGAGACCTAATCAGATGTAGGGAGGGCCGCCTTCCTGGAGGAAGTGACTTGGGATTACGGTCTAGATAAAGCTGCCGGTGGCTGTATACTGGTGAGGAAGTGGGAATTGCAGGAGCACAGGGCTCGGGCGCGGGGAGGTGGGATAGCAGGTGCGGATGTCCGGGATCAGATCACAGGGGCCCCACCGTACTGAGAGAAGTGTGAACTGCACTGCAGGCTGTAGAGGAAGTGTGGTGGAGGGTGAGCTTCTGAGAACGGAAGGAACACGGAACCCGGCCGAGCTGAAATTAGAAAGTCAGCTCACTGAGCACCCCGGAGAGTCAACCAGACATGGGAGGAAGAGATCAGGTGGGATGTGGTTGTGTCCACTCAGGTGGGAGACGAGGAGACCAGACGTGGGAAGTAGAATAGTAATAACAGCAATGATAGCAGCTGCCATTCACTGAGCGCTTACTTTGTGCCGGATACTGAGTTCTTTAAAGGTCGCCTCATTTAATTCGCACAATAGTCCAACACAATGGGTTCTTGTTCCCATTTTACAGATGTGGAATCTGAGGCACGGGCTGAATATCTTGTCCAAGGTCACACAGTTTGTAGGTGGCAGAACCAAGGTTTGAACCTGGCAGGGGTGATTCCAGAACTCTTGCACTTGATCACTAAGCCTCACTAACGTGAGGCATTTGGGAATGTGGAGCAGAAGGCAAGTCTGAGCGACATTCCACTGAAGGAACACTGTGACTACAAGTAGAACTTTGCCTACAAGTTAATTCCTGTTATATGTGGAATGGAAATATGTTTATGCTGTTGCTTTAAAAAAAAAACCTTAAAAAGTACATTGAAGAATGTTTCTTGTGCATTTACTCTGTGCCAGGCGCTGTGTTAAACTCTTTATTACGTTGTATCATTTCATTTCAACCGCGGCACCAAGAAGGTACTGATCCTGCCATTTCACAGATGAGTAAACTAAGGCAGAGAGAGCATCCTGCTCGGTGTCGTACACACAGGGAGATGTGGATTTACTTATTTTATTTGAATGGTTAAATTACATTTGTTGGGGTGGCACGGATACGGTGTCTGTGTATTGCATCGTGCTTTCGCCGCCCAGAGTCGGATCTCCGTGAGACGTGAGCCTCGCTGCTGACTCGGAGGAAGCCTGTCGTTGCTCACCTGCCTCACTAGCCTGCTTCCCTCAGAACGCTTGCTGATCGAGCAAGAGTCTCTTACTATTACCCTTTCGACATTTTTCTCTTTTCCCAGTAACCTTGCACAGAACTCAAATTTAGTCCGACTGAACCTTTCTGGGTGTTCTGGATTCTCCGAATCTGCCCTGAAGACTTTGCTGAGTAGCTGTTCCAGGTGGGAAAGATTTGACGCTTGATTACAGAACTGTCGTTTCAGCTGTGCAGTTGAACTCACATCTGGATAGAAGTGGGGAATTTTTTTTGAGTTATTCCTAACTCCGAGCTCTTGATTTGGATAATGCAGTACCTTTGCCCTCTCAACTTTTTGTCCAAACTCAGGAGCCAAATCCAAGGAGTTTGCAAAGGATGATTGTGTAGTGAGCCCTTTTTTCTTGTTTCTGCTTTAAAAGGGAAAATGTAGTCGTTTGTTTATCCACAGTATGGTTGAAAGAAATCTGTTTTACCTGACTATACAGTCAGGGTTTTTTCCCCTTTGATACCTGTAGACATAAAACTTAACAGTTTTTTAGTAAATTTTGTACACTTGAAATCTACACCGTGAATTTGGGTGATTCCATTAAAAACATCATTTATATTATGTTAATAATGTCAGTGTGAACAGAGGGTGCAGAGATTGCTGAGAGGGGACATGAGTCACCACACACAGTGCCGTGTGTGTGTGTGTGTGTGTGAGAATATCCCTGGGCCTCTGCGTGTGTCCCACACTGCATTGCACCTCTGTCTCCTTAAGGATCTATCTGTTGACAGTCGATTGCCTTTGGGTAAGAATGTTATCAATGAGATAAACTACCAGCCCTGCATTTTCTCAGGAATGCCGGGGAACGGGGTGTGTGGTTTGACGGTGGGGTCTTTTCTTTGAATGTTTCCTTTGCTAAGAGTCCAAATAGGACAAGGCAGGCGTCTCTTTACCAGGGAACAGGGATGTCAAACTCATGTTCACCAGGGGCCACATCAGCTTGGTAGTGGCCTTCAAAGGGCCGAATGTGATTTTAGGACTGTGTAAATGTAACTACTCCTTAACTACCAGCAGGGAGCTTGGTGCTGCTGCCAGGTAGAAACAAGGTATTGGGCAGATAAAACAAGGTGGAGAGCCAGATTCAGCTCATGGGCCTTGTGTGCCACCTGTGGAAAACATCTCAGATGACTGTTCAGTCTGTGTAGTTGTTGTCTAACAACCTGGGTGGCTGAGAAAAAAAACAGGCTGGAATTTCTATTTCCAGTTCTGGAATGAGGTTTGAGCTGGCAGGAAGGGAGGAGAGTGCGCCCCTTTGTTTCCACAAGGGGGCAGCATTCACTCAGGCCTTGGTTCAGACCCCCCTGGCCACCGTCCTGGGCCAACTGGAGCAGGGGAGGTTGTCAAGAGGAAGCTGGGGAGAGGGGCACACTTGTGGGTGAGCAAAGGGGGCTGCTGAGAGAGGCAGATGGTAAGGAGTGCCTGGCTCTGTACATGCTTTGCAGCCAGAGGCAGGGCTGCCTGGAGACTCGCTCCTGTGTGACGGTCTCGTGCTGTCCTTGTTGCCCCTCTGGTGCGCAGGTTGGACCAGCTGAACCTCTCCTGGTGCTTCGACTTCACTGAAAAGCACGTGCAAGCGGCCGTCGCGCACGTGTCGGAGACCGTCACCCAGCTGAATCTCAGCGGCTACCGGAAGAACCTCCAGAGAGCAGGTAAGAGCGCGGCTGGCGGGCCCTGGACGGCAGTGAGCTGCTTCTGGGAGTCTCCCCTAAGGACAGCCCTGCCTGAGCCGTCTCTCAGCCCGGCGCCCGCGTTTTTTCCCGTTTTCCCAAAGAGGCAGCAACGGATCAGAAGGGCTCCCCAAAGGCAATCAGCTAGCACCAAGGTTTGGATCCAGAGTCTAGGAGTGGAAATCTTCTATACTTTCACACTATTTACTTACTTACTTATTTATTAATTTATTATTTTAATCCTCACCCAAAGATATGTTTATTGATTTGAGAGAGAGGGAGAGAAAGATTGGTGTGAGAGAGAAATACCGATTTCTTGCCTCCCAAACACGCCCTGACCAGGGATCGAACCCGCCACCTGTTTGGTGTCCAGGATTGTGCTCCAACCAACCGAGCCACCTGGCCAGGGCCAGACAGTTTATTTTTTAAAACAGAAGAATTCTTTTAATCGACTAGACTTTTAGTTGAACTCCAACGTAACTCCAATATAAAAATAGATAAATGCAGCCTTTGATTAGTATTTAGCAGTGGTTTCAACCAGGGATCATTTATCCCGCCAGGGGACACCTGGCCAGGTCTGGAGACATGTCTGATGGCCGTGGCTGTGGGGGTGCTCCTGGCATCCAGTGAACAGAAGTCAGGCGTGTACAGAGCCTCAGAACAACGCACAGGGAATAATCTGGTCCAAAATGTCGAGGGTGCCAAGGTTGGGAAACCCTTTTATAAGTTGCTCAGAAGCCCACACTTAGAACTTTTACTTGAGAGTTCAGTCTAAGGGCAGGAGGTTGTTTGGAGGGACACAGGCATTTGAAATCAGGGGCAATGCATGACGGTCACAGTCTTCATGAGCCTCAGCTTCCAGCTACCGTTTGGTCTGCTTGTCTGAATACAGAGAAAATCTTGACTTGCAAAGGTGTTTGCAAATGGCAAGATTTTCTTTAACAGCTTCACCTTGCGACCTGGGGCCGTGAGCCGCACAGAACCCGGCGGAGCTCACTTGCTTCAGCCCCGTCATGGTGTCTTGATGCTGCTGTTGGCTCATCTAAGCGCTCTGTTATTACAGTTCTTATCATACTTGGAAAGATTTGAGTCACAGGTTTGCAGAATATACTTGTCTAGAAATGGAGCAGTATTTGAAAACTCTTGTCCCAGGACGTGATCTGCCCTCCGGTAAGATCCATCAGGGTGCAGACAGTGAGAGCTGGGTTCTCGTGAGTGGCCCGGATGTGAGTCCCTTTCCCGTGCCTGGGTCCAGGTGCCCGCGTTTTCAGACAGCGGGGACATTGTCTTTAGAGACTTGTGAAAGCAGCAGGGACATCTTTCCCACCGCTCCCCTGCACAGACCGTGTTTCTCTGTTCTACTTCTTTCCCCTTTAAACACTGTTTTCTATCTGATTACAGTATGTATATAGTCATTCTGAAAATACGGATAAACACAAAAACAATCCGTAATCTCACCAACATATTTTTCCTGTAGACGAGTTATTTATTTATTTGTTTGTTTATTTATTTATTTTTGGAGGGGGAAGGGAGGGAGAAAGAGAGGGGAAGAGACATCGATGTGCGAGAGAAACATCCATCAGTTTGCACACCCCAACTGGGGACCAAACCCACAACCCAGGCATGTGCCCTGACCGGGAATCGAACCGGTGACGTTTCACTTTGCAGGAGGACACCCAACCACCTGAGCCACATCAGTCAGGACGAGAGTGGTTTTTAGAATGGGACCCAGTGTATTGAATACTTGGTCATATGCTTTTTTCCCAGATCACCTTCTTTTCAGGGGCTGCACCACATCATTTTCAGTGGCTGTATGAGGCTCCGCCCAACAGACGTGGGGTCATTTGTGTTGGCTCGATAACAGTGTACTCAGTTGACCTCCTTGTAATGGACTTTTGGAGTCTCCAGTTTTTTTTCCTTTTATAAACAGCTTTGTCATGGAGAGGAACAGTTCATGGAGTGTACTCCAAAGGATGCAGTCTTAAAAGTGGAATTGCTAAGTGAAGGGTGAAGCTTTGTTCTCAAGCTTTGGATAGTTCTTGTCAAATTACCTCCCGGGGGTGGCGGGGGAGGCGTTTAAACTCCAGTGGGCAAGCGCCCTGTGCACCTGTAGCCCCGCCCCCAGTCCTTGTGCTGCCAGTCCTTCCCCCAGTCCTTCCCCCAGTCCTTCCCTGTCCGTCCCCAGGAGAGGAGAGGAGAGGAGAGCACAGTGCCTGTTCGCGTTTCCTTCTCCTGTCTGCATTTCCCATCCCTTCACTGGGAATTTTTCTGAAATGAACCAATTGCAAGTTCGAAGAGCTCTGCTGTGGGCAAACTGCTGTTAATTTTGTTTGGCTTAATCCTTTCTCTTTGTTCCTCTGAAGAAGAATAGCTGGCCTGTGTACTGAGTTTTGGCAGCAATAATAGGTAATAAAATCCCGCTTGCTGAGCACAGTCAGGGCTACGGCAAAGATGCAGAATAATATTGAAGTGTCAGGTTTCTTAATTATACAGTGGGAATCAGATTTTTTAATGCATGTCCTAACAATAGCATAGTGCTTCACTGTATAGAAGGCACAGACTTTATTTTAGCTCCTAGACTAGCACCAGATTGCCTGGGTTCAAGTACCCACTCTGCCGCTTACTGGCTTCCTTAAACAAGTTGCCTAACTTCCCTCTGCCTCTGTTTAGCGATCGATAACTCGGAGGTAACAGTGCAATCCCCCTCTCAGAGTCACATGAGGTGTGCTAAACTGCTCTTGGTACACAGTGAAAACTCAGTAGTCATTGGCTGTCATCGCCACCCCCACCCACTTATCACTGCCCCCCCCACCCCCACCCCTTTTGGGACAGTAGGTAAGTGCTGGAGGAGGCCTGGGTAGACCTGGCTTTTGGTCTTGTACTTGACCTTGACTGAAATTGTCTTCCTGTAAAATGACAGATCCGATTCGGTGGTTTCTCAGGTCCCTCCCCCTCGAGTGGATGTCCAGTTTGTGGTGCAGTGAAGGGGACAGTGAGGAGGGAATCCCAGCAGTGACTGAGGGTCACTAACCCCCCACCCCGCCCCCCATCACCAAGGGAGGGCGGGGCTTAAAGCAGGGCTGGAGATGGAGACTAATTAATGAGTTTTATCCCCCAAGGGTTCCTTCTTTCCTAGGTGCTGCCAAAATACGATTGCATCTGATTTGGGATGTTATGGGTGGCTGGTTGGCCAGCTCAATGACCAGTCACTCAAAATTGTATCGTGCACTTCCTTCGTTTCTTTTTAGTCATTCATTAAACTAGTGTTTATTGAGCACGTACAAAGCCTGTCCCAGGCTTGGGAGACGTGGCCTTGAACTCAACAAATGAAGTCACCGCTGCAGGAGTCCCTTCTAGTGGGGGGGCCAGACAGTCAACAGAGAACTGAACATTGTGAAAGATGACGAAAATGCGAGGCGGGAAATACAGCTGAGTCATCCATCAGGTGCACACAGCAGGAAGGGCCTGTTTCTGGATGGACCCGTCGAAGTGAGGAGCGCTCTGTGGAAGTGACACTCGAGAGCAGAGACCTGCAGGAGTGGGCTGCACAGATATGGGAGGGAGTGAGGGAAGAACATTCTAGAACTAGGGACCAGCAAGTGTAGACCCTTGCTGTGGGAGCCAGTGCGGAACAAGGAGTAAGGAAGGCAGTGGTAGGAGATGAGAAAACCGAGGGCGGTACAAACCAAGGAAGAGCTTTGTGCAGATTTTTTTCTGAGTGAGGTAGGAGACCATCAGAGCAGGGAATAGTATCTGACTCACACTTTACAAGTCATGTTCTGCTGCTGTGGTGAGGGGAGGCCGCAGGAGGCTAGAGTGGTAACATTCAAGGTGCTAAGAAATGATCAGACCTGTGTCTGACCTGTGTGGCTCAGTTGGTTGGGTTTCGTTCTGTAAACCCAGAGGTTGCCGGTTTGATTCCCCGTCCGGGCACAGGCTGGGGTTGTGGGTTCGGTCTTCAGTGGAGGCGCCCACGAGGGGCAACTGATTAATGTTTCTGTCTCACGTCAAAGTTTATCTCCCTCTCTTTGTCCCTCCCTCTTTCTCTAAAAATAAATAAATAAAACCTTTTTTAAAGGAAAAGAAAATTAACTGTATTCCGGCCCTGGTCGGTGTGGTTCAGTTGGCCAGAGCGTCAGTCATCCAGTAACCACAATGTCGTGGGTTCGATTCCCTGTCTGGGCGCTTATGATCCTCGGTCGAGGCCTGCACCCGAGGCAGCCAATCCATGCTTCTCTCTTGCACGCGTGTTTCTCTCTCTCTAAAACCAATGGGAAAATGTCAGGTAAGGATTTTTAGAACAAAGAAGATCGGATTTGGGGCACACTTTGAAAGCGAACAAAACAAGATTTAGCAACAGATTCAATGTAAGATGTGAGAAAAACAGTCATATGACTCCCAGGATTTTGAACTAAGCAACCGGCTCAGCGCAGTTACCACTTACTGAGATGGGAGAGACTTAGGGAAGGAGCAGATCTAGAAGGGAAATCAGGTGTTTGGCTTTAGGCATAGATTTAAGGTGCCTATTAATTATCTATCCCAGTGGGGATGTTGAGGAGATGGTTGAAAATTCAAGCCCAGGGTTTAGGGGAGGGGAGGGGCTGAAGATAGAGCTGTGAAAAGAGAAAAACCCTCAAACATTAATGAAGTTTTTTGTTTGTTTTGTTTTCTGTATTGGTTTGGGGTACACAGCTTAGTGGTCAGATAGTTATGCACCTTGCCTAGTGTTCCCCTCGATATTTCCGGTTCCCCAAGCTATACTCAGTTACAGTGTTACACTGACTGCATCTCCCATGCTGTATTTTCCATCCTTGGGACTGTTCTGCACCTGCCAGTTTGTGCTGCTTCGTCTCCAGCTCTTTCACCCCCGCCCCCCAGCCCCTCCCCTCTGGCAGCCCCCGGCTCTCTCTCTCTGTGTCTGTGAGTCTGTTTCAGGTTTGTTTAATGTGTGTGGCAGGCATTTATTTCCAGTGTTCCGACACTTCATTGATTCTGTTTTTATCTTGCTTTAACATGGTATGGTTTTAAAATTTTCCTGTACTAGATTAGCAGTGTTGCTTTTTATCGGTGTTTTTTTTTAATGTTTAGAAACGCCTTATCTATCCTAAGATCCAGTGAGTACCCAAATTTCTGCATTTAGAACTTTTTAGTATGTGTGGAATTTATTTGGTTCTATTAAGTTGCAGAAATGGATTTTTTTCTGGTTGTAGTAGCAGTATTTTTTTTTAATCTGTTCTCTCCCTCGTGGAGCTGACGTGCCGCCTTCACGTGTGGTGTTTGGCTCCACAGCCACGCCCTGTTAGGTGATTCATGCTCTGGCGAGCATCACAGAGGGATGGTGTCGCCCGCTGCGTGCCTGGGCTGTGCGGTGCAGCCTGGGGCTCGTTGCTCCTGGGCTGCAAGCCTCCGCGGCACGTCCCTGCACAACACAACTCGAGACTCAATCGGAACAAGAGAAGTGACGCAGTCCCGAGGCTCAGCAAGCACGCGGTGTGTAAGGCTGACGCCTGCGTTACACGACATGCTGTTCCCCTGCAAACTTTGTCTTACAAGGAGAAAGAGCGCGCTGTGAAATAACACAAAGTGTAGAATAGTAAATACGTGAGCCACGTCATCATCATCGGTATTGCGTACTGTGCGTAAGTGCACGCGCTGTGCCTCCACCGCACGGCCGGCGGCGCGCAGGTCTGTTTGCGCCTGCACCACCGCAGACACAGGAGCAGAGCCATTTGCGTGGGCGGTCACGATGACTATGTCGTGACTGCTGGGAAACTGTCACCTCCCTTATAATCTGTGGGACCTTCATCGTGGATGTGGTCCGCCTTTGAAACATCATGTGGCCGGGACTGGAGATGGTGGTGTGTGGTTTTGCCTTTGCTGTTCTGAATGGCATTCTTCCAGGCTTTGGGGACACACGGATAATAGCTGTGGATTGTTGATAACCACTTGTTTTGCACAGTTCGCCTACTATTTCCAGTAGCTTTTGAGTGGCTCGCTTGGGTTTTTAGGGGAGAAAAATCTTACGTGCCAAGATGACAATTTTGTTTTTCTTTCTGACAGTGTGTGTTTGACGGCATTGCCCGAACTTCTGGCACAGCGGTAAAGGATGGTGTTGAAAGCGGACATCCTTGTCTTGTTCCTATAGAGTAACCGTCATTTTTTTTTCTAGATCTCTCTACCTTAATTAGAAGATGCCCCAGTCTTGTCCACCTAGACTTAAGGTATGTTTGCATTCATTTATTTTAGAAAAAAAAGTGAAAAATCATGATTACTCCTTGAGTGGGAAGAGGATCCTCATGTGTCGCAGTGAAGGAACTCAGCGGCAGGCTGCTGCCCCCGCCCCTCCGGACAGGACGGGCGGGCGCTGACCCTCTCTTTGCTCTGTTGCAGTGACAGCGTCATGCTGAACCACGACTGCTTTCCCGAGTTTCACCAGCTCAACTACCTCCAGCACCTGTCGCTCAGTCGCTGCTATGACATCATCCCTGAAACTTTACTGTGAGTATCTGTGTCTTTCAAAGCTACTGGGATGCAGGGATCACAAGAGATGCCACTGAGGGTGAAATCCGTTGTTATGAACGGCAGATGTTTAAAACGTAAACATTGATATCGGTGTGCCACGGGCCGGTTAGGAAAGACCAACAAAATAGAAGAACCAAGGCAACACGGTTCGCTTAAAATGCCTGGTGACGGTGAGTTCACCGAAAGAAATTCGCTCCCATTTCTTGTTTCGCTGTGAGCAGGTCGCAGTGTTAGCACACTGTGCTAGCGTCTGGCGGACGTGCTGCGGAGGAGGGTGGCCTTCACGTCCAGGGAGCTCGGGGTGTAACTGGAGAGCAGACCCAGTGGGGTGGCTTTTGTTGTTTGTTTTCCCCCAAAGTTTTCAAATCCACTCCTGATTCCAAAAGCCTTCATCTGAGCTAGAGGGAAAATTCCGTCATCCTTTAGTGATGTCTGTCCTGGGTGGTCCAAGAGGGGGAAGAATAGAAATAGGTAAGTGGTAAATATTGTAAGAGTCTGCTGCTCTCTTTGCAAACCGGGAAGGTTGAGGTCCCGAAGAAGCAAGTAACTTAACCCAAGCTGCATGGCAAGTCAATGGCTCAGCTGGGTCTGCAGCCCAGGTCTCCCGGACAGATGGCAAATGGTCTGCGTCCAGTCTGGTGGCTCTTAGAAGGGTTCGTTCCGCACCGGCTCAGCCCCTTCCACAAAGTCAGGGGCTGCAAAGGAAAAAGGAATCTGGTCCATCCTTGTTTTTGCAAATGCTGTACCCACGTCATGCTGGGAATAGTATCTCTTGCTTTTTTTTTTTATTACTCTTTTTTATCCTCACCTGACGACATTGATTTTTTAAAAGATTTCCTTTTATCCCAAAGGGCTGGAAAATTCTTTCTCATATCAAATGTAAACGTATAGCAGATTTACTGAAAACCCCAAGAAGCCAGTATCTTGGACTTGGCCGGGTGCCCCTTCCCACTCCAGGCGGGGTGCCTGGAGTGAGGCTGCTGGCCTCGTGGAGCTCCCTCTCCCAATGAAGACGGTCGAGCTTCTGGCATCTACCAAAGACGGGTGGTGGATTTGAGCAAAGAATTTATATAGTCCTCAAATCATTGGCTCGGACCTTGTAGGTTAGTTTCAGGAATTAATGAATAAATCAGATACTTCATCTATACAGGGCTAACTAGTAGGAGTCCAGTAATCATTATTTTTAATTACTTACTTCAGTCAATCTTGGGGCTCAGGGTCTGAGCTGGCATCTTACTCGGAAAAGCATCGCCCGTACGGGAAGCCAGTGGTTACCTCCACGGCTCTTAGATGTTGGGTCTCGGTTCATGTCACACTGGGGCTCTCACTAGAACCCCCTGCCCTCTCTAGCACCCAGACCCCCCCCCGCCGAGCATCTAGCATCTCCCCAGAAGGTTTCTCGGTCTTCAGTTCTCTCCAGTCCTTGCCACCCCACTCCAGCTTCATCTGGGGGGGGGGGGGCCTGCGCGCCCCCTGGGGAGTGCCGAGATCATTCTTTTTCGGTTGCTTTTCTCAAGAGAATCCATCCACGTGTGTTACTTTTGTTCTTTCTCTGCAGAGAGAAAGAAGCTAAGCAGGTAATCCCCAGGTGCTGCTTCTGGAGCAGAGGCTAAGGGGGTTGTGAGCCCTCCCATTTCATTGTTCTGTCCAGTGGGACGCTAACACGTGCTTCGTGCTTCGTGATATCTGCAGCCGTGTGATAGGGTCTGAAGTCACACCTGGGTGTGAACCCCCGCTGCATTGTTACGACGTATTTATCTAAATTTTGTATCGAAATAAGAGAAACGGGGGCAGCGGTTTCGTTTTAAGTCTGACCACCCGAACAGAGTGCGAACAGAAAGAAGAAAAAAAAGATGCTGTCCTTGATCTTGAAGGAGAAGAGTGTGTTTGTTTAGGCCTGCAGGCTTACCTTGTGAATCCAGTAAGAAGGTTTTGCCAGGGCTCGACGCCTGAAAGTTTCTCAAGGGAAGATGTCTTCCCCTCCAACCTACCTGAGTCTTCCTGGCAGCCGTAGCGTTTGAACGCATAGGGAGAATTCTCGTGCCCTCGGCAACAATTCCCAGAGAGCTATTGTATGCCGAACGATTTTTATTTCTCATCACAGACGTAGGCAGGTAAACTTGGAGTGTCTTTCCTCTGTGGTGGTAATGCATTAAAATACTTGGAAAACCAGCTTTTCTTCCTCAGGACGCGCTTTCATTGTATTTATTCCTTTACTCTTTAATTGGTCTGATTCCCTACGTCTAAACATTCTTCTGAACTTTCTTCTAATCGTCCAGTATTTCTCACTCAAGTGAGAAACTCTAGCTGGAGGCAGTGAACTGGTCTGGCATTACACGGGGCTAAATAAGAATTCCTGTGGTGGGGGGATTTGTGGTTGAGGGATTTCAGGTTTTATAAGGAAAACAGGGTCATGTCGCTGACGTAAGGAGTGAGCCTGTGAAAAGTTTACCAGTACCTTCTGTTTACTAAAACTAACGGAAGATACCCGAGACCTTTGTAATGTCATTTTCTACTTAAATTAGACATAATGGCTCTCATGCTATTCATTTCTATGTACTATTCCTTAGTTTGCTTTTCAGTGTCTTCCACTATAGATTTTTAGAGAGGCGCTTATAAATGTGTAGGCGATGCACACACTGAGGCTTTTTTTTTTTTGGTCTCCTTAAGTGTCCAGCCCATGGGCTGCATGTGGCCCAACACAAAATCATAAATTTACTTAAAACCTTTTTTGGCTCATCAGTTTTCCTTAGTGATTGTGCATGTGATGTGTGGCCCAAGACAATGCTGCTTCTTCCAGTGCGGCCCAGAGACGAGAAAAGGTTGGACACCCCTGGTTGAAAGACTTGCTAGTTTTTCCGTTGGGAATGGCCCTCCGTCCTTGATCTCATCTTACACAGCTCGCTCCCCCTCCCCTAGGACACCTCGTGTCTTCTAAGAGCCCGGTCCGGTTTCCTTCCTCGCCCAGGCTCCTTGTCGGTGCGACCCCGAGGACACTTCCTCTTCTGCCCTCTGCTACAGCTCTTCTCGTCCCACCCGTAGTTTCTTCCTTTGCACACTGTCACTGCAGAACGGCTTACAGTTGGGCCGACCTGGATGTCCCAGAGCCAGACTTCTCGTGGGTGTCACCAAGTTCTTGCACACTCAAATTCCACACGCCAGGCGTGGGGCGGGATTGCCGAGTTCTCCAGTGATAAACATGACCGTCGGGGCGCGATGGCCGTTCTCCACACTCCTGCTTCTGTGCTCCAGAGATCAGTTTAAGAACAACGATTTGTTCCTTTCGCTTTTCTTTTAGGCCTGTTGTGACCTCCATGTCTTACTGTCCCCTCGGGAACACCAGGCACATTCTTCTATTTAGATAGCACTGTTAGTTTCTAACTCACCTTTCCTGTTGCATTTAGCTAATGCGTATTGAATACCTTTGGTGTCGAAGACACTTTGTCAAACGTAGAATAAATACCCTCAGAGGAGTGGTGGGAGGACCGGGCATGCAGGTTCGGCAGAGAGGGTCTTCGGACGAGCCGAGCAATTCGAGTTCCACAACTACGAGGGGAGCACCAAAGGTTTGGGAGCAGGGGGGTGAGATAGCCTGAGCCCGGCTTTCGGAAGATGCCGTGGGCTTTGGTATCTAGGCTGGGCTGGAAGGAAGGAACATCAGAGGCAAGGTGACGGTTATTATGAGACGAGTTTGCTCTGGAAGTAACTGCTGGCAATGTGAAAGCATAGAAGATGCTTCCAACTCGAGGTCGTTGCTGTGTCCATTGATTTGCGGTGGGCCTTTGTTGGGACTCCAAACCAAACATTCCCTCTCTGAGACTTTGTACTGTGTGCCCCAGTCCGGAGCAAATACAGATCAGAGAAATGAAATTTCTAAGCACACAGAGCTGGATTACGAAGAAAGAATCGTTACCAAAAGCTATTGACTTTGGATAAACGAGATCCCCTTTTCTCAGGAGCCAGAATTTCACTGCTGACAGAGTTCCATGTCAGCGCCACCCCTGAGAGGATCAGCCCACGTGTGCGAGAGGCGGGCAGGATGGCTGCGGGTCCCCAGGAGGCGTGCCTGCCCACCTCTTTTCCTCGCCTGTGGACCCCACCACATCACCCTGCCTGAGAATCCCCGTCCTGGTGAAGCCACCCGTAGGCTCCATCACGTGTAATGGGCGTGTGGGCTGTTACCGGTTACTAAGGAGTCTTAGCGGTTACTAAGGAGTCGCCAGCCTCACCGACGTCTTTTGAGATGAGGAGCCTGGGGTTGAGTCTGTATCTTTACATCGCACGTAACCTTTGGTGATTTGCAGTCGGTGCCACAGTAAAACACTTTACTTCTGCCATCGCCAGCTTGCTAGCTCGTCTTCACAACACAGTAACACCTTCCAGCACAAATCAGGAATGGGGAAAGGAAGCAAATGTGGTTGGATTTCCAACAAATCCGGGAGCTTTTTGGCTGTTAGAAATTGAGCAAAACGCACTGCCTCATTTCCCAAGGCCACGTGGCCCGAGCTGTGGCCTGTGCTTTGCTGTTGTGTTTTCTTAAATCATCAATTGCAATTTAGGTTTTCAGTTTGTATTGTGTAGAGTGTGATACGAATTGTCAAAATTGGGTCATGTGATTCTTAACGGACTGGTTTCCGTAGATATTGCTTACTCTGAAAGTCTCTCTCTTCCTTTGCAGTGAACTTGGAGAAATCCCCACACTAAAAACACTACAAGTATTTGGCATCGTGCCCGACAATACCCTTCAGCTGTTAAAAGAAGCCCTTCCTCATCTCCAGATTAATTGCTCCCATTTTACCACCATTGCCAGGCCTACTGTGGGCACCAAAAGCCACCCGGAGATATGGGGCATCAGGTGCCGACTCACGCTGCAAAAGCCCAGCTGTCTATGAAGTACGCGCTGCAAGGCGATGTCTCCTTTGCCTTTGGATCAGGGAAAGTAGGTAGAAGCCTGATGGCTGGAGCACTCAGCTGTTTTTATTCTTGGTTTTCCCTTTGCCTTCCTTCTTCTACAAGTATATTAGAGAAGCATTTGAGAGAGGAAACGAAGCGTTTTTTGTTTTTGTTTTTTAGCGACTAAAAGCTTCTGTCACTGCCATGCTCCTAAGGGTCTAGTCATGGGCCTTAGGGAATTTCAGAATGAGCCTGTAATTTTGGGATCCTTGAAGAGCCAAATCTGAGGGATCTCTTCCAAGTGCCCTTCTTATCAAGTCTGTTGAGAAACAAGCTTAAAAATCACCAGTAAGCAAATCATTTTCTTGATCTCTATGGTACCTTAACTTTCCTCTATTTAATTCTTCAGTGTTGCTTTATAAGACATAGGCTGGAAAAAGGATAAGCTATTCATATTGGGAGCTGAAAGGAGAGAATCATAGGAGAGTCCATTTGAGGCAATCATTCTGGGGATAGAAAAATACACATTTCAACTTTGCCTTTGGATTTTTGCAGTTAGGTTCCAGAAAACAAATAGTCCTGGGTAATTCACCTTAAAACCTAAACTAAAAAAACCACCCACTGGAGATACAGAATGTGAAGGGCCAGGAGGCAGTTTTCTATGGCAGGGTAAGCTGATGGGTGCTGTGATGCACATTCATGAAGTGTCCTCTGACGTGCCGTTCTCCCAGGATACTGAAGTAACTGAGGAGCTGTGACTGTGCTCTTCTAACTGGATAACCAAATGATGTTAGCGTGGGTTCCTTAGCTTTTAAGATGCCCGGATTTGTTTTATACGGTGGTAGTCAGCAGTCTGTTTGCAGTGTCGGAGGGAATGCCGGACCGAAGCTGCCTGCCATTTGCCTTTATTGCTGAGGTTCTTGAAGCTATTTTTCTATTACTCTGGAATCGAGTCTTTTAAATTGTCTTTTTCCTTTTTTATTTTTTTAGTGTTTCCCACAATCGCTGTTTTACACTACCCACTTTGTCAGGTTCCTGGACCTAACATTCCCTGAGAAGACTCGCACGCCCCTCTGTCAGGGACACGCCCACTAGACGCAGGTGCGTGTCCCGTGTCTCAGAGCAGTAAGCACAGCTGCACCTGCGGGAAAGCGAAGACTCAGGTGTTGAACCTTTTGATAGCATCAGTGATTTTTTTTTAATGACCCATAGAAGCAAGTGGATTACATTCTACGTACAAAAAAACACAAAACATTTCTTTTAAATTGATTATCTCCCCACATGTTCAAAATGGAACAAGAGAGCCAAAGCCCATCATTTCTATGAACATTGGATTTGTAAATCAGCTTTTTCAAACATTAGAAACAGTGGCATCTCCCTAAACCTAAGGAGGAACATTTTAAAAGTATTACCCCTGAAATGATTGTGTTTCGATTTTTGTCGTAGTTCAGAGGTGCTAACTACTACTTGAGATCATTGTTTACAGATCAGTGACCAGGGCTGGGGACAGGGTCCGGTGGGACTCTGGCTCCGCATGTCCTCGAACACGTCCATCCACACTCGAGACCAGCCGAAAGCTATTTTGCTAACATTTCAGAGTAATCTGTATTTTTGTATGTGATTTCTACTTTTATAAACCTGTTTTAAAATAAAACACATTTTTAGAAAAATGAGTACTTCTGCTAAGTTGGATTTCTTTTTTCTTTCTCTTTCCCTTAAGTGCTGTGGTTACGGTGGGAGGGCATCTGTGGGGGTGCCATGTGTCCCGGCTGTCGGGGTGAGGAAGGCTCTTCAGGGCGAGCCCCGGCCTGGTCCTCTGGGCCCTGCCTAAGTCCTGTGCTTCTTGGCAACTTAAAATGACAGTTTGTAATACTTCTTTACCAAGGTGCTAAATACTAGCTTATTTATCTTTAAAGTGCTTTAAAAACAGCCTTTATAAAACTTTGGAAATTTAAATGATCGATGAGATTAGTGAGGTGCCATCAAGGAAAGTCGGCTGCTAGCACTTTTTAAATCCCAGACTTGACTTGAACAGCTTCGACAGTGCATGTGATTCTCAGTAGGAAACTTGGACTTGTTCGCCCTATACCCGGGAAGTCTTCCGGGAATTCGGTGCCTTTTGATCCCACCCCTTCGAACAGAAGGGTGACTCCTGCCAATTTTACCAAGTTGTTTTTTGTGTGTTTTTTTTTTACTTCTTTGTTCTCATTGTCACTACTGTGCTTCCTTTTCTGTTTTTAATTGTGAAAACATGAAACGGATGCAAAAAGCAGAGAATATGGTGAACCTCATCATCCACGTTCAACAATCGTTAACTCGCGGTGAATCTCTTTATCCCTCTTCTCGTGAATCCCTTCCTCAAGCTCCCCAAACACCGATTGTTTTGAAACAAAACCCAGATGTGACTTCCTAAGTATTTTGGTACATACCTCCAAAAATAAAGGTTCTCCTGGGTTCATTCTGAAACATTAACTATCAAGTTGTTTCAGGTGTTTTCTTACATAGGTTTGTTTTGAGCAGGCTGCAGACATGGTCCACGTACTGCATTGATTGGCATCTTTTGTTGGCGAAGGTTTAATTGGCCGACATTGTATTAGTTTCAGCTGTACAGCATAGTGATCCAGTACTTTTAAGTATTGCAAAGGGATCACAGTGAGTCCAGTTAACATTTGTCACCATGCTTACAGAATTTTTTGATGAGAACTTTTAAAATCTGCTCTTAGCAACTTTCAAGTATGTCGTAGAGTGTTATTAACCATAGGAGCCCTACTGTATGTGACATCCCCATGACTGGAAGTTTGTAGCTTTTGACACACTCTATCCATTTCACCTACCCACCCACCCCCAAGCCTCCGTCAGCCACCCATCTGTTCTGTACTGTGTGAGTGGCATGATGACATGGCATTTGGTTTTTCTTTGACTATTTCACTAGCATAATGCCCTTAAGCTCCATCCATGTCCTTGCAAATGGTAAGATTTTATTTTTTTATGACAGAATATTCCTGTGTGTGCATGTGCATATACACAACAGAAACACTGACTTGAAAAGCCATACATGCCATGTTCATTGTAGCATCATTTACGATAGCCAAGATATGGCAACAACTTACGGTAAACGTCCATTGATGGAAGGATGGATAAACCAAAGGTGGTATATATTAGTATCTTCTACACATTTTTAATCAGACTTTTTTTTTGCTATGAATCGTATGAGTTCTTCACATACTGTGTATATTAACTCCTATCAGGGGTGATTGTAATGTAGTTTGAAATCAGGGAGCATGATGCCTCCAGCTCTGTTCTTGATCTCAAGATTACTTTGGCCACTCAGGGTCTTTTGTGGTTCCATACAGATTGTAGAATTGACTGTTCCATTTTTGTGGGAAAAAAAAATGCCATTGACCTTTTGATAGGATTGCACTGAACCTATAGCTTGCTTTGGGTAGTATGGACATTCACAATATTAATTCTGAGACTTCCAGCCAAGATGGAGGCATAAGTAGACACACTGTGCCTTCTTGCACAAGCAGGATAGGGACAACAACAATTTAGATACAGATTAACAACCAGAACTGACAGAAAATTGAACTGTATGGAAGTCGGACAACCAAGAAGTTAAAATAGACCCATTCATCCAGACCGGTAGGAGGAGCGGAGTCGGGCAGCTGGGCATGGGTCGAGGCGCAGAGAGCTTTGGGACCGGGCGTGTAAGGCATCTGGGGCGCGCAAGACTGCAGCAGGCAGACCCTGGGCGCACAAGTACCAGCTAGCAGACCCCGGCCGAGGGGTGGCAACCGGCAGACCCAGTGAGGCACTGCGCACAGTCCCAGCGCTGGGAAATAGAGCCTCGGGGCACTCATTGAAAACACCTGTGGGGGTTGAGGCACAGGGAGAGACTCCCAGCCTCACAGGAGAGGTCCTTGGAAAGTCCCATGGGGTGCACAGGCCCACCCACACGGGAATTGGCACCAGAGGGGCCCAGTTTGCTTGGGGAAAGCACCGGAAGGGACTGAGGTCCGACAGACAGCAGAGCAGGCACCATTGTTCCCTCTTGGACCCCACCTACACATACAGCGTCACAACCCAGGGACTGGGGTGCCCCGCCCTGGTGAACGCCTAAGGCTCCGCCCCTCATACATAACAGGTGCGACCAGACCAAAGGAAAAAAAAAAAGATGGCCCAAGCAGAATTGAAAGCCTCACAACCAGTACTTTGAAGCAACCGAGAGATAGCCAACCTATCAGATGCACAGTTCAAAGCACTGGTGATCAAGATGCTCACAGAATTGGTTGATTTTGGTCACAAATTAGATGAAAAAAATGAAGGCTACAATAAGTGAAATGAAGAAAAATGCACAGGGAACCAATAGTGATGGAATGAAAGCTGGGTCTCACATCAATGGAGTGGACCAGAAGGAAGAAAAAAACATACAATCAGAAAAAGATGAAGAAATAAGGATTCAAAAAAATGAGGAGAGGCTGAGGAACCTCCAGGACCTCTTTAAACATTCCAACATCAGAATTATAGGGGTACCAGACGAAGAGGAAGAGCAACAAGTGGAAAACTTATTTGAGCAAGTAATAAAGAAGAACTTCCCTATTCTGGCAAAGGAAACAGACTTCCAGGAAGCCCAGGAAGCTCAGAGTCCCAAAGAAGTTGAATCCAAGGAGGAACACACCAAGGCTCATCATAATTACATTAACCAAGATTAAAATGAAGGAGAATCCTAGAAGCAGCAAGAGATAAAGAGAGAGTAACCTACAAAGGAGTTCCCATAAGACTGTCAGCTGATTTCTCAAGAGAGACCCTACAGGCTAGAAGGGGCTGGAAAGAAGTATTCCAAGTCATGAAAGGTAAGGACCTACATCCCAGATTGCTCTATCCAGCAAAGCTTTCATTTAGAATGGAAGGGCAGGTAAAGTACTTCTCAAATAAGGTCAAGTTAAAGGAGTTCATCATTACCAAGCCCTTATTTCATGAAATGTTAAAGGGACTTATCTAAGAAAAAGATAAAGAGCATGCATAGTAAAATGACAGCAAACTCACAATTATTAACAACCACACCTAAAATAAAAACCAAAAGAAACTAAGCAAACAACTAGAACAGGAACAGAACCACAGAAATGGAGATCACATGGAGGGTTAGCAACAGGGGAGTGGGAGGAGGAGGGGGGGGGAAGTACAGAGAATAAGTAGCATGGATAGTAGGCAGAAAATAGACAGAAGGGCAAGAATAGTATGGGAAATGTAGAAGCTAAAGAACTTATGACGCATGGACATGAACTGAAGGAGGGGAATGTGGGTGAGAGAGGGTGTTCAGGGAGGAGGGGAATGAAGTGGGTAATGGGACAACTGTAATAGCATAATCAATAAAATATATTTTAAAAACTATTAATTCCTCCAGTCCATGAACACAAAACATCTATTTGTCCTGTTTAATTTCTTTCATCAATGCCTTATATAGTTTTCAGTGTATAGGACTTTCACCTTCCTATTTATTTTTAGGTATTTTATTCTGTTATACACTTATAAATGGGATTTTAATTTCTATTAGTTCAGAAATGCAAGATTTCTATGCACTGATTTCACATCCTGCTAAAACTTTACTAAACTCATTTATTCTAACAATTTTTTTAGTGAGGTCTTTGGGTCTTTCTCAATGTCATCTGGAAATAGTGAGTTTTACTTCTTTCCAATTTGAATGCCTTTTCTTTTTCTTGCCTAATTGCTCTAACTAGAACTGATTGACATTCTCCACTCTCTTAATCTTTGGGTTCCCCTCCCCTTCTTTTTTCTTGCAATTTATTGAAGACACTAGGTTCTTTGTTCTGTTCTAGGTCCTGGATTTTGCTGATGTAATCCCTGAAGTAATGCTTAACTGGTTAATCTGTCTCCCATTTCCATAAATTGGTTAATTAGGTCTACCAGCATACGGGTCTAGATCAAGGGTGCCTTTGTACCCCAGGAGATATTTGGTAATATCTGAAGACATTGTTGGTTGTCAAAAGTGGAGAGGTATTACTGACATCTAGTAGGTAGGGACTAAGGTGCTGGTAACCATCCTGCAATAAACAGGAAAGTTTCCCAGAAGTATCTGATCCAAAATGTCAATAGTGCAGCATTGAGAAACCCTGATGTACAAGGCTTATGTTGCCAAGTTGGTTTGTTTTTTTTTTAAGGAGGAGATACCTGATGGGTAGTATTACGTTCGTCCATCAAGAGACAGAACATCTGTCTCTGGCTCTCGATTCCTCCCTCTGCTATACCCCAGCCACAAGGTGCAGAGGTATGAGGGACACTCTGGCCAAGATTTTGATTTCTGCATAAAGTGACTGCATGGGTTCTGTACCCGTGAACCCAATCGCAGTCCCACATGTACTGAAGAGCCACAGCGTGGAGGATGCTGTGTTTGAACAATCACGTGGGGGAAGCTACAGAGCACTTCAGCTAGAGCACTTAAGGACAGGTCCCAGTTTGGGGGACATGGAAACTAGAACCCCTTTCCACTGGATACCCTAATCCTAAACAAGCAGAAGGCAACTCCCTCTTGCATTACCACTGCTGTCCCGTGATTTGGTTTACTGAGGCCAGAAATATAAAATACATACAGGTCATCAAAAACATCAAGTCGAAATTATCTCAAGAGTCTCCACAGCCACAAGCTAAGTGCTTCATCCTCTGACTGTATAACAAACCGCGGTTCTGTGTCAGAGATGGGCGGTGAGTGGAGGCAACGGGGAAGAGGAATACCCAGCAGGGGGAACAAGACTTTGGAAACGTAACATTTTGGGAAAACCAGGTTTTCAAATAATGACCCTATAAGAGTTAGTAAATGACATAACAAAGAAGAGATAGTAACAGTTTAATTTTATTCACATCTCATTGCCATTAAAGTTTGCTTCATAAAAACATTTTTGCTGTTCCAACATCCTTTGCCTCTCAGTATCTCTTACAAGTAAATCCTCACCACATAGCAGAAGTATTAGAAGTTATACTGCAAATGGAACACATTAGGCATTTTTAAACCTTTAAACTATGGCTTATGAACAATTTTACACAGAAGTTACCTATTAATATGTTACATATTAACAGATCTATAATACCATACGGACAGTCTGATTTCCTTGATATTGAAGATGAAGTTGGCATTTTTGTCAAGAAGGCATCTTAAACCTACTAGGGGAGTTCTATAGTGTGGAATTTTACTTCGTAGCATAGACCTTAAGTATATTATTTTTAAACCAAACCAGAAACCAGAACCAGTGCTGGGGAAATGCTAGTTTTTACTGTGTGCATCATGCAAACTCTCTGCTAGTGAGTGTCTCTGCAGACACGCCCAACTAAAGAAAAAGATTCCTGTTCTGGAGATACAACAAACCCTAGGTTACTTTTATGTGGTAAGGTTTTACAGAAAAAGTCTGACAAGAACACGGTGCATGTTGACAACACTAAGAGCACTCGATCTGACTATGCATCCCAGCTTTCACGGAACGCACTTCTGAGCTTACTCGGCTCAGGCTCCATCAGGACAGCGTCTGTTTTCTTCGTCAGGGTACATCCGGTAATCAGTACAGTGCATGGCACAGAGTGGATATTTAATAAATATTTCAGTGATTGAATACAAGTCTTTAATAACAAATGAAAAAACGACAACTTTGAATAAATGGCACGAGACTACCGATGGTCTCATGATGCAGCAACAGGTGCCTTTTGTGAAAATTCTAGGATTCCATATAAGTAGATCAAGAATTAGACAAAAATGTCCTCCAAAAATAAAGAACTCTCATGGGCAGGCAGAGAAAAGCTGTAACATTTACCCCCCAAAGGTAATGTGTGAAATTTGGAGTATGGGTGAGTTGAAGACTACCATGATATTAAAAGTAGACAAAAATACTTTCTAAAGGTTTGACCAAACTCCTAGTGGAGTATGTCTCGTCAGTCCATCCTTTTAGTCTTTGAATCCATGTTAGAGTTTTAAGTAAAAACTGTCTATCACTGAACAGCTAATGGATAGTAATACATCTGTACAAGCATCCCGATTTTGTCCCGCTACATGTACTTCAATGAACTCAGCACGGTCAAAACTAACCTGCAAGTCACGTAAAACACATTTCAAAAGTGATTGCTTGAACGTCTTACACCCATAGCCATACCAGTATCCGTGTGTTCTCAAATTAGAAAATTCACAGCACATATAAAAACACATTCACCTACTTCAATTAGGTCAATGTCAGGGTTTATCAAAATTCTCCATCAAATTTTTTTAAATCTTGATTTGTAGGTGCTATAAAAAATATACACTAGTCAAATGAGCTGTGTGTGTTCTGACCAATTCTGCAAAGTTAGGAGGAAAGGGAAGGAGAAGTTGTACAGTTAAATTACAAATCCTAAACATTTAATCCTTTATTTGCACTTATCTCTCTAAATCTAAAAAGGCATCAGCACTCTTGGATACCAATAACAAGACAGACAGAAGTTTCACTGGTGTCAATCCTAGACGCGTAGTCCATCCATCTTCTTGCCCAGTGAACATCTTCTCCATCAGAATCCAAGAGGGGAATACAAATCTCAGTTTCTTAGTCACCTTTGAGCCCAGGGCCAACCGGTCTCGACAATAACCAAAAGAGGCAGCTTTATGACCGGTCGCCTGTTTCTGCAGTTAAAGTATTTTTCAGGTAATCAAATTTGTCATCGAAGGGTACCCTTCACTGTTCTAGAAGGACAGTTCGAAGCTCATCTTCTTTATTGATCATCATCGAAGCAATTGCTCCATCGTTAAACTCAAAAGAAGTTCCTCCGTCCACAACCATGCAGGCATCCCAACAACGCGAACGGACACAAACCCTGAGCAGAAAGCACAGCTCGTTAAGAAAGTTTTCTTAACCTGAAATAACAGTTTCTTTAAAACCCCTACTTTTTATCTGAAGTGTCAGATGCGGGAGGGAAAAGAGGTGAATCCTACTCTAAAAGATTTCCTGCTACCCAATTTAGGTTTTATATAAATGTCTATCCTTTTATTCCACAGGCACGTATATAAAAAGGTTGCTTTGCAGTCAGTTTCTTTTAAAATGGCAACTCGACCTTGTTTTGTAGTGGAAATGCATTACCAAAAAAGTCCACATCACCCTGTTAAGGAACTATGCTCCTTCTATCTATTTGAATTTTAGCTTCTCTAAAACGGCACCTTAGGTGTGAAAGGAAACATCACTTTGGCCGGGTCAGCAGGACGCACCTCATTGGTCCCACAGGTGCTACCTCTCCCACCAGATTCAGTGTCAGGGAACCGAACCCGTGTGTTGAAGACCAAGTGTGCGCGGCAAGCACGGGGGACACAGACCGCCCCGTCGGGCCCCGGACGCTTGCTTACTTGGAGGTGAAACACCGCTGCCGGCTGCTGGAGAAGACTCTGTTCGCTATGGGTTCTCGGATACTGAAGAGTATTTTTGGTTCCTCTGGACTGTAGAGCAACGATTCGTTATATTCATTTGTTACTGTGAAGGAAGGAAAGCAAATATGAGCGCATTTAATAACAGCTCTTGAGGAGCACAAAGCGAAGAGTGGATGCTATCCCCCAACTTAACAGCGGTCTGTTCCAAAGGCCCGTCTGGTATCAAGGACCTGGGAGTTCACTTCCATTTAAAAACACAAAAAAACATACAAAGCAGGATTAGGTTCCCAGATTAATCCACAGAAGCCTACATCACTCACAAGATAAAAGAAACAGGTATATTTTGGGGGGAAAAATTCTAGGCTAATAATCAAACAAAAACAGAGGAACTAGTTTATGGCACTCAAAAATGGAATTTGAGTTGCCATAGCCCCCTGCCACGTTCTTTCCCAAAAGCCACGTCGAAGAGTTCGTGAGTGTGGTTGTAAATCAGCAGTCTTGTGTAACCCACGATCTCAAACAATGACAGGCAACGTGCTTTCGCTGCTGAAAAGGCTGTTACTCAAGGTAGTTTTAGCAATCCCCGGGACCTGCTTTCTCTTTAACCAGGAGGCACATGAGACATGGCAGGCAAAGCACAAACTGGTTCAAGGATCGTAACATAAAAATCCAGTTTTAAGGTTTTAGTTGCTTAAATAGATTTAAAGTGATATTAAAAGCCTGTTTGAGTCAAAAAAAAAGTCCTGTGCTTTGCTAGTCAGACAAGAACATGTCACAATAACATCTTAAAGTCAATACAGAACTTAAATGAAACCATTAGCAATTCTGATCGTTTGCCACTGACCTTTCTCTACCAGTTCCCTGTTCAGTGGAAGACTTAAATTTCCTTGTCGTTTTGCTATTGAAAAAACGGGGAAAATACCTTGATTAAAATGTTTCATATCATAGAGTAACTAATGTCATAAAACATATACACTATATAGTATTTTAAAATTATAATTATAATGGCTATTTTGGTACTCACCAATATTTAAAACATCTTCCACAGCCTGAGTTGCAACCCTGTTAATATTGAATGACCTAGAAACAAACACCACATAAATTCTTTGTTTTAATTCTAAAAACATACTAAAAGTGAAAAAGGAGTAATCTAATTATTATACAAAGAACTCAGAAACTAACAAGAAAAACAACCAAAAGACAATAGCCACCTCACCCAGTTTTAAAAAGTAGGCAAAGGATGTGGACAGTTCATAGGCCTTGATGAAAAAAGGGTCAATCTTACACTTTAAAGCAATACAAACCAAAACGAGCTTTTCCTCAGATGTGCAAGGATTATAAACTGATAAACAGTGTACTGGCACAGGTATGGAAAAAGAAGTATTCTCATACACTGACAGGATTATAAAGTCGCAACAAGTAATTCTGAATTTTGCACTATTAAAATTTAAATCCTGTTTTCTGAATATGTACACACGGCTCACCTCCTCACACAACCACATCAAAATTACAAGCTATAAAACAGCCATCACTCAGAACCATCAGAAATCAAGTTGAATAGAAGTCTAACCACTATGAAATTAAAGAAACCACATCCATGCAGACTGGTAGAAGGGGCAGAGCCACAGAACAGGCTGGTCCCACATCCATGTGTGGTAGACAAAAATTCAGGAGGGATATCTTGGGAGTGAGGAGTCCCAGCCCCACACCAGGCCGCCCAGCCCAGGGTTCCAGTGCCAGGAAGGTAAGTCCCCATAACTTCTGGCTGCAAAAACCAGCAGGCACTGAGGAAGTGGAAGAAACTTGTGGAGTCCCAAGCAGTGCGCCCCTTAAAGAACCCACACATGGACTTACTCAGAGTCACTCCTTCTGAGCTCCAGCACCAGGGTAGCAATCAGTGGCATACGGGGAGGAACTTCAGTGTCTGGCAGCAAGGCAAGAGCTGGGGGACGGCTTTCCTCCAGAAAGGCAGGCAGAGGCTACCACTGTCCCTTTTCAGAGCCCTCTCCCCACAGACCCACAGAGCCAGCAAGCAGTTGCTATATCTGAGACTCCATCGACACAGCTAACACTGTTTGCCCCACCCTGAAGATCCCAAGATTCCATCCCACCCAACTTACAAGCCAGGCCCACCCAAGCTGCTGACAGTGACTTTTCTATACAAATGGATGGTCCTGGGTCATGCTTCACAACTTCCCCAATCCTCTCAAACAGGCAACAGTCAGCCTCAGTGAGCCCTTAGCTCCTATACCACTTGTCATGTGGCCCCAGGCCAGGCACTAGCAGCAGCCAGCCTAGATTCACAGCTTGGCTTCACATGGGAATCTCCAAGCCCAGCACACGCAGCCATCTCAGATTGCCTTATAGCTCAGGCAGGGTGGCCCTGGGCAGAACACAGGTGGAGGCTGAACTTGGCCTGCACCACCTAGGAAATCCCAAAGCCTGTGTACCCAGTGGACAGCTACAGACCACATTAGAGCACCACCAACCTGTCCCTGCACAGCTTGATCTTTACAGAGGGCAGAGCTTGGTGGTCAGTGGTCACAGCAGGTCCTTGCAGCTGACGGGCCTGGGTAAATCCCTCCCATTGACCTGCCACAGCAACCAAGGCTCAACTACAAGAGGAGGGTATACTCAGCCCATACAAAGGGTGTACCTCAAGTACCCAGCTTGGGTGATAGGGGAGGCTGTGCCACTGGACCCTACAGAACACCTACTACATTAGGCCACACTGCCAAGACACGAAGTCAAAGCAGCTCTACCTAATACATAGAAACAAACACAGGGAAGCTGACAAACAAGGAGACAAAGAAACATGGTCCACATGAAAGGACAGATCAAAACTCCAGAAAAAGAGCTAAACGAAATGGAGATAAGCAATCTATCAGATGTAGAGTTCAAAACACTGGTTATATGGATGCTCAAGGAACTTAGTGAGGACCTCAATAGCATAAAAAAGATCCAGTCAGAAACAAAGGATACATTAATTAAAATAAAGTACAATTTACAGGGAAACAACAGTAGAGTGAATAAGGCTGAGAATCAAATCAATGATGTGGAACATAAGGGAGCAAAAATCAACCAATCAGAACAAGAAAAAAAAAGGAACACAAAAAAATGAGGATAGTGTAAGCAGCCTGTGGGACAACTTTAAGGATCCCAACATTCACATCATAGGGGTGCCAGAAGGAGAAGAGAAAAAGCAAGAATTTGGAAATCTATCTGAAAAAATAATGAAAGAGAACTTCCCTAATTTGGCGAAGGAAATAGACATGCAAGTCCAGGAAGCACAGAGTCCCAAACAAGATGGATGCAGAGGCCCACTCCAAGACACATTATAATAAAAATGCCAAAGGTTAAAGATAGAGAATTTTAAAGGCAGCAAGAGAAAAGCAGTTAGTTACTTACAGAAGAGTTTCATAAGGCTGTCAGCTGATTTCTCAAAAGAAACTTTGCAGGCTAGAAGGGACTGGCAAGAAATATTCAAAGTCATGAAAAGCAGGGACCTAGAGCCAAGATTGCTCTACCCAGCAGAGCTATCATTTAGAACCGAAGGGCAGATAAAGAGCTTCCTACATAAGAAAAAACCAAAGGAGTTCATCATCACCAAACCATTATTATATGAAACATTAAGGGGACTTACTTAAGAAAAAGATCAAAATTATGAACAGCAAAATGGCAATAAATACTTATATATCATCAATTGAATATAAAAAGCTAAGCGAAGAAGAAGAACAGAGACAGAATCATGGATACCGAGAGTGTTGAGACGGCAGGGGGTGTGGAGGAATGGCTGGAGAGGTGAGGGGATAACGAAGTACAAATAGGTGGTTACATAATAGCCATGGCGATGTAAGATACAGTGTAGGAAATGAGTAGCCAAAGACTTAGACTCATGGCCCACGGACATGAACAATGGTGTGGGGATTGCCTGAGGGAGTGGGGAGGAATGGATGGAGTAAAATATAATGTAAAAAATGAACAGATTCTTTAATCTAGTAATTTATCCTAAAATATACTTGCATATATAATACACAAAGACATATACAAGGATATTTACTGAAGTACTGTTTATAATAGCAAAATTCTAATATATATATAGCAACAGGAAGCTGGTTACATTATGGCAACTCGGCAGAGTACTACATATGTATTAAAGAAAATGAAACAGAACTAACTACATGTGCTGATATACAGAGATAACCAAGATCTTAGGTTAAAAAACAAAGGTATTATATGGTATATATGTTACTCCCTTGTTTTATTTACATTAGAAAAAACAATTATACATATATATAGTGATTGTGTCTGGAAATTAGTACCAGAGATAGGAGATTAAAGAGAGACTAGCTTTTCACTGTGTAACCTTTTATACTATTTAACATATTTTAACATGTGTATTTCTTTAAATCATAAAATAGCTTCCTTAAAGGTGAGAAATCCTTTGCCAGTATAATGCCTTAATTAACCACTTAAAAAATACGTTAACCCAAACATGAATAACGTTTAAAAGTTGCTCTGTCCTGGGGTCTATGAAGATGCTTAAGGAAAGGTGTTTTTTTTATTAAATCTTCTAGGAAACAGAAGTATTCTGCCTCACTGTCTTCTCGCACGGCATGAGCAGACAGTGCTGATGAGAAGGAGCAGCCTGATGAGTCACTCACACAGCCCTAACCCCACTCAGTGCCTCTTGCCTTTTTCCGGGGGGGCGGGGGGGGGGTTGGGGGTAATAAACACTCCACATACCTTACAACCCTACATCCTCCCATTCGGAGCAATGTGAAAATACTGTGAACACTCTCTTCAGAAAAATGCAGATTTTTTACATTACCAAGTTTTTACATTAAGAATTTGGAGTTATCCCCAACCCAAATCTCTCTGCTACAAAAATCTAAAATCTGGCCCCTCTTACTCTACCGTTCCCCATTCTGCCCCCTAATTTCACATTCTGATCATGCTAAGCTCACTCTGGCCTGCGTACCTTTGCTCTTACTATTTGGTAAGAAAGCCAAATAGTTTAAGTGTCCTGAGTTTCTTATTGTTTCGTATCAAGTTTTCAATGTCACACACTATGAGACAGAAAGCACTTAGGTCACGACCTGGCTCATGGCAAGAACGCTGCACAAAATGAGAATGTCAAATACGAGGGAAATGTGTAAGTTATATTCTAATTCCTGCGAATATCTACCTTATTGGGAGATACTGTTTTAAAATTCTATTTTACATCTAAAATTCACGTAAGTATGAAGTATGTTCATTAGACTTCAAATATATAAAGGGCAAAAGATTTCAGTAGCTACTGATGGAGTTAAGATTTAACCGAAGAAAACAAAAGGCTGAGGAGACTTGCTGGAATAGTCCCACATTTCCCTTATGAGGACTATCACGTTCCTATTATTAGGGATACCACAGACCAACCCAAACCAAGTCCTCTGAGCTGTAATTAAATTAGGACTAATTTCCTGTTGTTAGAACTTGGGCCGCAGCCAATTCACATCAAAGACAGACTGTATGACTAAGCAGGTGTTACAGCTAGCACAGGACGTTTTTTTCCACAACCTTCACCATTCTGAGAGTTCCCATTTGAAACCAGGTGCACCTTGTGCTCAAGAGAACCAACTTGAAAGACTAATTGAGTCCATATCTTCATCAGCTAATAAAACTTGCTTCACTTAAGAACACCTCCTCACCCTTATTTAAGTCTGCTAGGATAGCATGTATGGAGGAGGAGGACTGGGGACAGTCTTGAGAACAGAAACAGAAATGCAAGCATATATGATCTCCCAGAGTATGTAGCCAATCACGGCCCACAATGGGAAGGGGACCGAGACGATACCGCAACGATTCGGAGACAGCTGCTCTACAACATAACCCCTAACCCTGCGTCCCGTGGAAGAAGTTTCGGAAATGCACAAATGGGACAGTGATCGCCCTGGGCACACAGGCTCTGTGTGAGCCACGGGCCTGAGTCCCCAGCGAAAGGAATGAGAGTGGGCGCCACGGACAGCACTTCTCAGCCTGCCCCCAAACCTCCCACCATGACCTGCCTGCTCCCCTGCCCCCTGGGACTTGATGTGAATGAGCACAGCGACCTCGGGGGCCACGTTTAAAAGATGGCAGAGCTGCAGGATGGAAGGAGTCTGGCTCCCGGACTCACTACTTGGAGGACGGCCACCTGCCAACTAGGAACGCCCACTCAGGCTTTACAAGAACAAGTAATGTAATGAACTTCTACCGTGTTAACCCACTGAGAGCGGGGGTCACAACTAGCTTACCCTACGTTATTACACATTTCCACATTCCATATTCAAAGCAAGGGCTGAGAAGGTCACAGAGCAAAGCAAACTTTCATCTATCTGTATCAAGAATGAAAAGAAGAATAGTAAAGGAAACAGGCTTTCCTATTCTTTTTTCCCCAGTGATTTCTCAGGGGGATCCAGTTTAGTTAAATCTAGAATTTGAATCCTGCCTTCACCATTTATTGGCCACGTGACTTTGGGCAGTCAGTTAACTTCTGAGACTCTTTACTGATCTGGTCTCCTAGTTCCAGAGTATTTAAGAATTTAAATAACAGACTTAGCTTGGGACAAAGAAAATGCTCAGAAATGGTGGAGGGAGGAGATAAAATTATTAACGTATAGAAACGTACAGCTTTCCCTTAGCCCTCAGGATCCTTTTCTCCCCCTCCACCTTCCGAAGAGAAAAAGGACCGGAGATGAACGCAAAGTGCCGTCGGCAGTGGGAGGGCGAGGGTGGAACACGGTGGAAGGGAGGAGCAAGATGCACAGGGCTGAGTGGTGAAGACACTGGGTAACCAAGGTGGCAGGGACAGATCACAGTGACACTGAGAAAGTTCTACACCAGAGCACAGGAAACAACAGGAGACTTTAGTAAGCAACACAGAAAAGACCAACATCTAATCTAAGCCACGCTTCTCCAAATGCACCAGCAACAGAGGACTCAACTATCAGGTGCACTTCTGAGATAGTTGACACTTCTCAACTATCACGGAGGAGAGGAGGCGCACTTTACAACTTAATGGTTCTTACTCTTTATGCTCGTCTCACTGGTGAGAGGCTGGAAACTAAAACCATCAAAATTACACACACACACAAGGCAGAAGTCAAAGCCCCCTGCCTTTTGCATACATAAGTGTATTTCTCCAAGACAGGCTGAGTTTACCTTGACAGTTCTTCAGTACAACCTAGTGACTCATCTTTCAACTGTGTGACCTTCGTTTAAAGCTGCCAATGAGAAAGGCATTGGTTTTACAGTCAAGCACACCTATGCCTGTGTCCAGGCTATGACACTTGCGTGACCTCAGCCTAATTATTTGTCCTAAGCCTCAATGTCTTCCTTTACAGAACAGGGATACTGCTACTTTCTTGCAGAATTCCTGGAAGGATTACAGTCCATGTACAAAAAGTAGCACAAGTATACTCAAAGTAGGGACTACATAACTGATGGTCTGCATTATTATTACAAAACACAACTACAGAAGTTCAGAGGATCAAGTAATCTCACTCATCCATTCCACTTCCCTTGTTCCACAGACAAGAGAACCTGCACAAGGTGACAGAGCTCATCAGCGGTGTAGCCAGGTCTCTAACTCCCAGGCCAGATCGTTTCAATTGTACCATTTTGCCCATATTCAAAGGACGAGAATACCAGGGGATGAAAAGGGAAAGACATGGAAAAGCATTTCTATTTCTCAGTCCAGTTTCCAACAAGTGACACGCCACGCTGAGCAGAAAGAACAATGTTATGATAAATTAAAGCTGCTAATTTTAATGTTTTCAATTTACAAAAAAAATTTATAGCATATATGATTACATGTATCCTTTCAAATAATTATTAGGAAAAATCATTTTAGAAATGTAGTTCTCCTCACTGGCCCTCAGGGACCTAAGATATTGACCAATCTTTTTAAAGGACACTTCTCATTTTTTTTCTAAAGGTTTATTTATTTGGCTAAGGCGAGGATCGTTTCTTAAAGATGTTAAGGTACTGAACACTTATGAGTGAAGCAGCATGTCTGCAAACTGCGTCAAAACAATACGGGATGGAAGGAGCTACAGGGGGACACAGAAACAACACTGGACACGCATCGGTAGCTACTGGGTCTGACTAATGAGTATGCAGGCCTCTTGTAGGTATTTAAAATTCTGCACAACAAAAAGCTTTAAAAAGTAATGCTGAAAAAAATAGGAAATAAAATTCTATTTCAAACTTAAGATCACAATTTGATCAGCACTATTTGTGAGTATGAAGTCATTTATTCCAAAAGATGCCTGCAGGAATATGTACTAGGTATTATGCTATGCACGCAAAAACAATTAAGCAGGAAAAAAAAAGACAACCACTAGTCACTATCCTAGATGCCTCAAGTTGCTCAAACTTGGATATTAGCTTATTAGATAACTAGCAATGCAGTACGTGCCGTGGAAAAAGCGCTGGGATTAATTATGCTTGTGAAAGGAGCTAGGTCTTATTCAAGTTCTCCTACCGAGAATGACATCTGAAGACTGGAGTTTTCAGCCAGTGGACAGAAAGTGGAGTGTGTCCAAGTACTCGAGGCAGAAAGAAGATGCATTGAGCGAAGACAAAAAGCCCAGAGAGAACATGACCTGTGCCGGGAATTGCAAGTAGCCCGCAGTGTGTCCAGTGTGCTGACTGGTGGGTTGGGGCGGAGCAGTACCAGGCTGGAAAGGACCTGAGGTCCTAGTGAAAGGACCTACATCATCTGAACAGAGTTAGGAGTCAGTGAAAGTTTGAAAGCACAGAAGGGGTGGAATCATATTTTATCCACACTGTAGAAATATGAGTCTGTTGCCGGTACCGATGACAGCCTACAGAATAAAGGGCGAGGAGGCACCAAGAATATTCACTAGAAAGATAGGGGCCTGGGCCAAAGAAACAGCAGTAGGAGCTGAAAGAGGGGGCAAGCACTTCAGAAATGCCACTGGCTGGATTTAGAGCCTGGTGTGTGGAGAGGGGAGAACAGGGAGTCTTAAATGGACCAGCCAGGTTTGAAAGAAAAATGGTTTTTCTCTAGAGCACAAGCTCAGCACAAACAGTGAAACTATCAAGCAATTCAAGAACACAGGCAGAAGAACCAAAGACAATACACTCAGTTTTTTTTTTTAAGATTTTATTTGCTTTTAGAGAGAGGAAGGGAGGGAGGGAGGGAGGGAGAGAATCGTGAATGTGTGGTTGCCTCTAGTGCACCCCCTACTGGGGACCTGGCCCTCAACCCAGGCATGGGCCCTGACTGGGAATCGAACCAGCAGCCCTTTGGTTCGAAGGCCGGCACTCAATCCACTGAGCCACACTAGCCAGGGCATACATTTTTAATGCACTAAATTTGAAAAGCTATGACTGTTTTATCTACTAGGTGATTTGAGAGTACCATCTGTGTTCAGGAGAGAAGACTGCTACAGACAGAAGCCGGGGAGGCATCCACATGTGTGCTAGGAAGCAACACCCAGAAGAGGTTACCAGGTAAACTCTGGTTAGACCTTTATCAATGGACAAACTCCAGCAGGTGGTTCTTGTATTCTACATTGTTTTCACTTCTTTCTTATTATTGAAGACACCCTTCATTTTGAAAATACGTAGTGCCAAAAAACATTTTTCATTTTCTTTTTTCTGTTCGCAAATCGAGTGAGGTAGGCTAAATCATGACCACAGCTAGGCTGCAGCTTCAGTCTGAGAAGTCAGGGCAAGGCTTCCAGACCCAACCCACGGGTGCAGCAGAAACCCAGCCAACCACCACCCCCACCCCGACCCCCGCCCCGCCGGCTCCCTCCAGTGCACCAGAGGCCTTAGAGAGGCCGGTATTCTATGACAAGGAAGTCACATTACTTAAAATGTTTCACAGAAGTTGATAAGCAACATCCCGGGTTACTCACCAGGCCTTTGATCCTGTTCCAGTACACAAATTGAGCCCTGAACTCTTCTGTTTTTCCCATGGACCGTCATCCACTGAAATCTCATAGTAGGAAGCCCTATGAATTGAGAATACAAAACTGGATTTGCTGACCGTAAGGCTCACAGTAAGGAAGACAAACACAGTCTTTTTCGGAACCGATGAACCCTCAGTAGGCCAGCCTGCCTTAGACATGCCTTAGTAGGCACACACGTCGTGATGCTAACTCTAACATTAAGTGGAAAAGCTACAAAAGATGCTGCATGTCTGCATCCCTCTCTCGTCTGTATGTTCCTTTCTATCCATGCTTCAACATTTCAAACAGGGGCTTCTTCTAGATGTTGACCTAGCATCGCTGCTGCTGCTGTTATGGCCTCTAACATATACAGAGAGAGCCTTATTTCAGAATCCAAAAAGAAAACACCATTCTTCACTGAGTTTCTTGGTAGCTAGTCCTTGATATATTTAAGTCTATATATAATCCTTCAAGTGACTAAGAGTTTCTGCTAAATTTTTGTTGAGTTACATACTATTGTGCCTTTTGAATTGGTAGTAAGCTAACAAGTTCTAAAGAAAAATCTCCACCAGTACTGAACTACTGGGCAAAACTATAGATAAAACTAAAACTGTAGTTTCTTTAAGGATTTTTATTTCTTAGAGTATTTCATAAAATGAAATCAAATGGGTTTTCTAACACCAGCAAAAATGATACTGCTCTTTAATTGCATGAAAGAATAAATGATTTGCAACTATTCAAAGAACTTTTCAAACATGTAAGAGCTGATTTTGTAAATTATATCTTAAAATAATGGAGTCGCTAATCAACACTGGGTTATTTTTCTCTTGCAAATAAAAACGTTAAAATAAACCCTTAATAAAATATGGCTTTTCAAAACAATAAATTGAGACACACTTGCAAACAGTGACACTTAATAGACAAGTCAACTCTTATTCTATCCCTTTCAATTCCCTGCCAAGCTCTGACTCTGTGAAGGTTTTGCGTGATACAACTCCTTTTCATTTTTTCTCTGAACTCAGCATTCTTCATAAAAGTAAAAATTGGCAGGCTTAATATTCACATTTTATCTATTTCACAGCTTTATTATGTCTTCTTAGAAAATTAGTAATTTTAGTCTCATTAGGAGCCTGTTAAACGAGTGGAGTGGCTGCTACTCGGCCAGAATCACGAACAAACAGAGATTAGCAGTTAGTGGTGATAAAGAAGCGGAGGTGGACAGGGGGAGAAGTAACAGTCAGGTGAGGGATGTGGAGCCCAACACAGTGAGCAAATTTAGTGTCATTGTCTCATGCAGGTTTATCAAGATTAGTCAACTCAGAATTTTTGTTTCAGGGGAATTATTTTTTAAGGCAGCAGTAAAACTCACAGTCCCTTTAGAGTGGGTATACTTCTTCTTAAATTGTCCACTGCCACAGCCCAAGAATAAGACATTCTAGGTTAGAACAAATAGGAGAAAGGAAAAAAGTTGGGCTTTTAAAATGTTCTTAAATCTAGCCCTGGCTGGCATAGCTCAGTGGATTGAGCACGGGCTGCGAACCAAAGTGTCGCAGGTTCGATTCCCAGTCAGGGCACATGCCTGGGTTGCAGGCCATGACCCCCAGCAACCGCACATTGATGTTTCTCTCTATCTCCCTCCCTCCCTTCCCTCTATAAAAATAAATAAATAAAATCTTTAAAAAATGTTCTTAAATCTAAGAACATTATAAATGAAGCAGGAATATTGCTGCACTTGCTATTTTCCAAGCCAAGCACCTAAGTCTCCAGGGTCTAGTGAAACCTAACGCAGGCTCTGGAACTGGAAATACTAGCTTTATGTGGCAGTTCTGATGCCAACTAATGCTGTGACCTTGGCCACGTTATCTGAACTCTCCAGATCTCAGCCTCAATTTTTTTTCACCGGTAGATACAACTACCCTTCTCAGGGCCACTTTGAGCGCGGCTGTGACAACACACCCCACACAGTGCCCGACACACAGCAGGCATCTGGCAAGTGTCCCCCACTTCCTTTCTGCCCAAGGGGCTGTCTATGTCGTAGAATCTTTTTTAAAAAAAGTTCTAGCATCTTCAACAGTGAAACCTCTCTCAATAGACACCCCACTGCTGCCCTTGCTTAGTGAAGATGTAGGGTGAGGCACCGACGAGCACAGGAAGCAGCAGCAGCAGCATCAGGTACGATTCAGGAGGTGAACCAACCAAACATCTACGCCACAGAGGATAAAAGCACTCGATCTAAAAACTCCTGCTGGGATTTCACTGAATGCCCAAAGTCTATCACTTTATCCCAGTTGTCCTGCTTTTGTATGTTACGTAATTTTTTGGTAAGTACGAATTATAAAGCAATGGTAGCAGAAGCTCTCAGAAGTTTCAACCTTTAAAATATACAAACAAAATAGTATAAGCCATCAAATGGCTCTCCTAGAGTAAAAGCATGAACTCATAAAACATTTCTACCTTTGTCATCTATTTATTTAGATGACAATGCCTATTTATTTTAATAGACTTTCTCCAATCTCATTTAAAGTTGTTACTCTCTGTCTTAAGTCTTTAGCAATAAAAACTAGATTATATTACTAATTAGTTACATTTTCTTCCTTCTCCCTTCTATCACATAAATACATGTATCCATTATTCATTTCTAAACTGCTTCAAGCTTGAGATACAGCAAAAGATAAAACTTTATATAAAACATGTCTTACTAATATATTTATACTTTATGAAGTTCTTTAAAGAATATATTTTTATTTCTTTGAAGAATAATTTTATTTTTAATAATTTTTTAAAGTTATACATATTACCACTACCCTCCAAAAAATAAAGATAACACTACCTTTATCTTACTCATCTTATTTATCTTCCTAGTGGCTCCCATATTACACACGGCAGTGCAACAGACTTTTATTGAATAAGTTTAAAATTGCATTAATCAAAATAATTACAATTACTCAAAAAAAACGTTCACGTCATCCTGTTGAATCAGGCCTTTTCCTTTTCAGTGCTACTTAAGGTAAGTCATTGGCTAAAACATGGGTATCTTTTCAAATGAAGACAAATTTTTCCCACCATCATTAAACTCCTTGTGAAAGGGCATGACTTACAACACACAGAATTTTAGGAGAGGTGCCCCTCTCCTCCGTAAACCAGGAAATCAACTACACGGCCTTCAGAAGGTCACGTGGCTCTGGGAGCGGGAAGCTGGGTCAGGGACTCACCTCTACGCCCCGCCCCTGACTGACTCACACACACAAAAAGGAGCAGGCAAGTTCTCCAGTGCTGCTGTTGGGCACCTTTACACTGCAGCAGCCATTTCACAACTGGCCACACACGCAAACATTCTGCTGACGATTTAGGCCTGAGTTACAGTCAACTCCCACGAAACAGATTTCATCCCTAATAAAACACGTGCTATATATTTACATATTTTTAACATTTTATTTTATTTTAATTGTTGTTCAAGTGCAGTTTTCTGCCTTTTACCACCTCCCTCTCCCATTTCCACCCCCCTTGTTACTGTCCACGTGTCCTTTATATATTTATATTCTTAATGAAGAACTTTATTAACCTCAATCTTTTACTATTGGTTGCAAATCTTAAACTGTCAATACACTTGCCTTATTATGTCACACTAAGGAGGATGCAATCATCACTTAGGTGTATTGTCAAAAATAAGTTTAGTCTAACTCATCATGCAGAGAAAAATAAAATCACACAAATCTAAAATAAGGCATGAACTTTTCAGCAAACGGGCTTAGGCCACTGAAACAGCATGATCACGAATGACAAAACGGGGGTACAGCTAAGGACCTTCCTTAATTCTAAAGGGCCGTAATGGCCAAGTGCAATGCGTGACCCCTCACTGGGTCCTGGATCAAAACGAGCAAAGAAATCAGCTTTCAAGGACATTAAGTCAACGGTTAAGTTTTAAGATGACTGTCTATGAAGGCTGTGTAACAACTGCAAGGGTACTCCTGCTAAGTACATCACTCCCTTCAACATGCATGCGATCAACGTAAATGCACCTGAACGGCAGGTTAGAAGTCCTGGGAACTACTGCAATGAAGAAACCTGGTTTAGCCTGTGTTCTCACACACTCTTTGGGCACAGAACTTTCTTTTCCCTTAACATGAATGAAGGTGTCAGAAATATTTCATTACAAATGTCACTTCTATTAGTTATACAGTGTTAATTACTCACAAATCTTAGGTTGTAGAAATTCAGCAAATATCTAAAAAACACTACGGCATTCAATCCCAAACTGAGGACCACAGGTGTAAGCGTACCTGGACGACAGACTCTCCCCAATGAAGACTTCGTTCAGTGCTCTCACAGGCAAAAGCTGGGGTCCTGACACCTCGGGCCCTGCAGGTAACAAAGGGAAGAAACCAAGACAGCTCTTAAATTTTAGCAGTGTTATGAGATAAATTTCTGTAAAACATTAAAATACTCGTATTTTTGTTGTGATAGAATCTAAAGTTTAACATCACTAACATATAAGTAGTTCTTAAAGAATTCATAATATAAACCTCAAAGTCATCTAACATAGTTGCCATGAAGCCCTGACTCTCCAAAATAATCCTTAATTCTGCTTGAAACAATTTTTCGAGAGTGATAAAGTATTTATCCATCTCATGAGATTCTTGTTGTCACACTTAACTTGGGTTTACTGTGGAAGCTTCAGAGACAGAAATGGTCAAGCACCTCCAAAGGCGAGCCATTCTGGATTTCAAGCAGCACACTGAAAGCACGGCTGATGTGGGAGACCAAACCAGCTATGTTAAAAATCAGGTCTGCTCTCTTAGGGAGAAAACCTCAAGAGTGGTCAGCAGCAGCAGTAGCTGTGCTGGAGGAACTCTGCCCCATCTCCTCTCATGAGTCCTAAAAGATGTTCCCTTTTCTTTCACTCTATAAGCTGGATGCACAGGTTAACGAATCTTCCTGGGCCATTCTGACCCTGGCTGGTGTGGCTCAGTGGATTGAGCGCCAGCCTGCGAACCAAAGGGTCGCCAGTTCAATTCCCAATCAGGGCACATGCCTGGGTTGCAGGTCAGGTCCCTGGCAGGGGCGGGGTACTTGAGAGGCAACCACACATTGATGTCTTTCCCTCTCTTTCTCCTTCCCTTCTCCTAAAAATAAATAAATAAATCTTAAAAAAAAAAAAAGACATCACTTGGTGTCACAAAATCCTCCAAAGGATTCTCACTGCTTTCTCGATCAAACTTGTGCCTGTCACAGCAAATGGTTTCTTTTGCTTTTTATCTTTAATCTCCAACTAGAAATGCCAACCCCATTTTCTGAATGTCACCAACAGCAGACTCACTGCACCTAAGAAGCTCCCACTGGGCAACTACCATGGCACAAGCTCCCTTTTCTGTCTCCTCACACCTCCGAAGCCAAAGCTTCGACGCCCGCCCAGTTGTGGCGGCCAGCCTCCGAGATGGTGCCCAGGGACTCCACCTCCCGGTCTCACATTCTTGCGTGACTCTCCCCCTCACATCATGCTGGGGCTGGTCTGTGTGACTAATGCATGGCAGAAATGGCGTGTCGCTTCAGAGTATCAGTTAGAGAAGACACCCTGGCTTCTACCTGAGTGGCTCACTCTCGCAGATCACCTGGTCTGGGGAGGATGTTCTGTAAGCCGTCCAGTGGAGAGAGGCCAGGATGTCGAGGGACAGAAGCTTCCTGCTGACAGCCACGTAATGATCTGGGACACAGATCTTAAGTCTCAGTCATCCTCCTGATACCGCTGTCCCAGCTCACAGCTTGCCTGTCACCTCCTAAGGGGCCCTAAACTATTACTAACAAGCTAAATTTTAGGGTAACAGATGTCTAATACACATCAGACACTTAACACGATACACGAGTAAAACTTGTCAGCACTGCACCAATATCACCACTGCTCTTGTCTGACCTGCTGGCCTGATTATTATATTCTTCTGTTTATATGTCTACTGAACACGAATTACATGTATCTTATTTCCTTTGACTTACAATTGCCTAAGGGGGACCCAATATCCCCTATTCTTCAAATATAACAATTTGTTATTACAATGTCAAGTTCCCTTTGAAAACTTGTTATGTGAATGAACTATACAAGTATAATGGGTTAATATTACCAGCTCAATCGTATAATATAGTAGAAAGAACTTGACACAAAAAGGTATATAAAGTTTGATGTGTTTAATCCAATTTGATTGCCCTTAAGACTGTAAAACCTGCCCTGGCTGGTGTGGCTCAATGCACTGAGCACCGGCCTGCGAACCAAAGCGTCGCCGGTTCGATTCCAGTCAGGGCACATGCCTGGGTTGCGGGTCAGGTCCCCAGATGCGGGTGTGCGAAAAGCAACTGACTGATGTACCTCTGGCACATCAATGTTTCTTTCCCTCTTTCCCTCCCTTCCTCTACGAATAAATTATTTTTTAAAAAAAGACTGTAAAACCTGCTAACTTTTGAAACTTAGTTTGGTACTAGTTATACCTTCTCATACCTGACAGATTTACAATATAAACATAAAAAGCTAAAATTTATTGCTTATTTTTTACGTAAGGTTAATTACTGATTGAATTTGTTTTACAACTCCACACAGATTTTCTACAAATGACCAACTAAAAGTAGATACTCACCAAATATTACTAATAAATCTGAATTTTCACCATCAAATTATAACCATGTTTTTCTTTTATATGATTATGACTTCCCTCTACAACCATGTTTCCTCATCCTAATTTTCCTTTCCATATTGCATTTTTATCTGCACTTGCTGAATTTCACCTGAAATCCTCTGTCAAAGGGGGAAGAGAATAAGTAAAATCACTTCATCTCATTAATCATCTTAATTCTGCTTATATGTTCTTTCGTGCTGAGTACCAATCATTTCCTCACTAAACTATTCATGCATAACTTGCTTCAACGGGGTGTTAAAAAAAATGGACTCAATGACCCTTCACTGCCCCAAGTCCCTCCTCTCTGGTCACCCCCACAGGGTTGTCTATGTCTGCATTTCTGTTCGTTTTTCTTCATTATTCATGGGTTGCTTTCAGTTTTACAACCCACGTATGAGTGAAAGCACACGGTTAACTTTTTCTGTCTCACTTATTTGGGGGTCAAATATCGGTGACAGAAGATCTGATTTTGGGTCGTGGGCATACAACACAATATACAGATTATGTATGCCAACAATGTACTCTTGAAATCTACATAATTTTATTAACCAATGTCACCCCCAATAAATTTATTTAAAAAATACACTCAATACCAATTAACGCTTTTCTATGCAAAATAATAGGTTACAGTATTAATTAAAACTTGTATTTTTAAATGAGCAAATGTAGTGAAAAGGCCTGACTCCTAGACTTCCCTTAAGGTTCTCTCCGCGTCTTCACTGAGCTCCTCCACCCACAAGCTAGAGAAGATCCAGCAGGAGACTCTGAGGCCTTAGACGACGGTGGAAGCCACCGTCGGAAGTTGCCTGAACACCTCTTGGGCAGTGAGACGAGATGAAATAAACTTTCATATGTTAAGCCACTAAAATTCTGGGAATGTTTATCAAATCCATTCACTTATTCAAATCAATACAACCAACCTTGAGTATAAGAAAGTTACTAGTTTAAGTGATTAAAAAAATTGTTTTAAATAATAAACGAACCCCACATCCTATTGATGGTATACAGGTGATAAAAATAAATTCTTCGCTAACTTGCATGCAAATACAATCTAGCTAAGGACAGGTTACACCACATACAAATGAAAATTTTTATTTGTTTAAAGTTACATCATCCCTTTCTTAAACTGAAAAGTAAAAAAAAAAAAAAGTTTTTCTCTGTAGTCTTTTGTTCTAATTTAGAAAGCTAAATAAGGGATCAGCCCTGGCTGGTGTAGCTCAGTGGACTGAACATGGGCCTGCAAACCAAAGGGTCAGTGGTTTGATTCCCGGTCAGGGCACATGCCTGGGTTGTGCACCAGGGCCCCAGCTGGGGGCACATGAGAGGCCACCACACACCGATGCTTCTTTTCCTTTCTCCTCCCCTTCCCCTCTCTATAAATAAATGAAATCCTTTTTTAAAAAGGAATCAAACACAATGATATATTTATAACTTCAAACCTACTCATATATTCAAAAATCCCAATGGCAGCTTAGTAGGCAATGTTTCCTGCCAACCTGAAGAGAATTTAAATAGGAAGTATGAGCTATACCTTGAAATCTTCCTCAATTTTGTCTCAGAAAAATAAAGCTGTCAAAAACCACAGTCAAAACTAGTATCTAGACATTGTAAATATGATTGTTAATATTAAGTACAGCCATTTCTGGTATTAATGTTAAAAATGGGAAGCTCTCCCAATTCCAGGTTCTTCGTGCACTGAAAACCCTGCTGTGACCACAGCCGCCCCCCCGCCCCCCCGCGCCCCAACCCCTCTCACGTCCTCCCTGGGAACGTGCGGGCGCTTCCTTCGTCCTGTCCCCAGCATTCCCGTGTACCCTGGGTCGGACCTCTCACCTCAATTCAAACACTGGGACCCGAGTTTTGAGAAATTCTCTCATATGACTTTTCTTTTAATGTTCAGCATTTGCTCTGTTCTTTTTCTAAAACTATCCTAAATCAAATGTAAACACCACCTGGGTATTTACTCAATTTACATGTCATTCTGTTTCTGTATATACCCTTGATTAACTTAGTTTATAAGCTAAGAACAGTGAGTCCGAGATAAAAGTCTGAGCAATGACTCTCTAAACACCAATCTCCATCTTCCCTGTATGACTGTTGGTAAAAGGAGCCAAATTCCGAACATCTGCTGAATTTCTTTTGGTGCAGGATAAAATAAAATCTCTAAGATTTTTAAATATCTTACTCAGTAGTTACTGCAGTCTTTCAAAATCAGTAACAGGAATTCATATACATGTAATTACTTAAACCATTTCTAAAATCAAATAATTTTTCATCAGGGAGAGAAGGAACATCTTCAAAGCCCGACGTGCACACACGCACAGGCCAGGAACACGTGGACCCGTGAGGCTATAAACCGCCACGGAAAACTCCCACGCAGAGACAGAGCAGACACATACAGGGAGCTTCTCCGGGTAAGTTTAGCCAAGGAATGAAACATCGGAGAAAAAAATGGATCTATAATTATTATGAAATCTCCCACTTATTAATTTTATTTCTACCGCTTTCTTTTTCCCTTTTGCCATTTCAAAGAGTAAGGCCAAGAATCTTTCCTTAAATGTCGCCTATCCCCTTGGACAATTTCTAATCCTTCCCTCATCATCTAGCTTTCAGATCCGTCCTAGCAAACATTCCCCCTAGAAACGTGCTGCGTTTCCTACCTCCGTGTCTAACAGTAAGCTCTACGCCTGCGGTAGGTCCCTGTCCTTTCTGGAGCGCTGTCCATGGCACTAAAATCCCCATGTAAGTTAATTATAAAGGGTTACTTTTAGAAATTGGCCATCAAAAGAACTGTTAAGTTAAATACTGCCCCAAACACGTCTAACTCCCGATCCACCTACTTTCATCATGAACTCTTTCGATATTGAAGGCTCTGCTATGTTGATTCAAACTTAGCTGCTGTTCGTGGAGGTCCACAGGAATGGGGTTTATGCCAGTCCCTTCGAGGTATAACCTGATTCGCTGCCTCCACAGCCACCTTGGAAGAATGAAAAGCAAGTTACTTTAGGATAGAATAAATTAAAAATTAGACATTATAACTTTACCAAATTAAAAATTCACTTAAAAAAACACTAGTTATTCCAGAACAAATTATTCCAGAAACCTAAAAAGCACAGGTTCCTGCTTAGAGACAGATTTAGAAGTTTATTTCTCTGTTCAATTATAACAGAAATATTTAATGTATGTCTACAAAATCTCCCAATAATTTGAATTCCTCAAGTCATATTCTTTATCAAGGGTCCAGTGAATCCAAGATGCTGAGCCAGGTATAATTGTGTTGTGCTCATCAGAAAGTATAAGATATGCCAAAAAAAGGGGGATTCTGAAATTGAAATAATATTGTGTTGAGGTGGTCAGATTAGATAAAAATCCTTCACCTTAAGCTTAAATGACATTTTTGGTAAAAAGTAAAGAAGAAAAGAATCAGGTTTGATTGATTTCAAAACCAAAAACTGATGTATCAAAAAAACCGATGGGACGCAGTCTACCAGACCCACGTACAAAAACATACTCTCACTTGGCAGCTACAGTCACTTGCAGCGGTGCCAAACTTCTGAAATGACCAGAAGCGAGAACCATTATTAATGACGCCAGAAGTCAGAAACATGCACTACAGTTATCCACATACCCAGAGGAAAAGCTTTCTCAAGCTACGAATTCCGGTCCAAGCCAGGGAGTCAAAAGCGGTGCCACTGGGCTCTCGCTAATGCAATCGGCCACCCCACCGCCACTCCTCCCTCACCCCTCTCTTCTGGGGGCAGTCTGACCGCTGAACAGAGTCAGTGCAAGAAATACGGGAAAACCCATCCCAACTGCCTAAGAAATAGTTGACATGTAAGACAGCGATCTACCAAGCTATCTCAGCAGGGCTGGAGTGTAAATCTAACCCTCTGTCATTCTGGACGGGAGAAGATGAGGATGAGAAGTACAACATCTCAGCAAACTGGAACACTCAGTTTTAGCCAATAGTGTTAACTGTCTTTCTACCAAACTGCCAGGAACGTGTAACAAGGTTAAGAAAGTGGAGACAGGACCTCTATCTCACCGAAGGAGAAAAACGTCTACTTGCAACTACTTCCTAGGCCAGCTGGCGTCTGTCAGGGTTTCTCTGCTGTGGTTCCATCGGACTAGGAGAAGGTAAGGTAGGTGTGGTTCTGACCCAGCTGACGTACGGCTTCTCATGACTACTGTTGTAACTATGGGCTAAACCAAATCTCATCCCATTCAGTGTCACTGCATTTTAATGGCACACATTTGTTAACAATAGTAAGAAATTCCTACCTGAACTCACCGCGATAGAACTTCTGTAAGGCTTCTGGGAAGGAATGTGTGTATCGAACAGGAAGACATAAATGACCCTCAGACCTTTAAGGGGGATTTGGGGTGGTATAAAGGGAAGAAGAAAAAACAATTCAAAAATCACATGAAATTTCTTAAAACTTCTACTCTATACTCAACTTTTTGCCACAAAATTGTATTTTCAACAAGGACAAAAAAAAAGCAAATAGACAGTTTAAGTCCAGCTTTACTGCCATAATACACAATACTACTTAATTTCCACATCACAGTGAAACTGAAAAGACAATCATTTTGCCACCGACTGCCCTGCAAAATCACCTGATAGCACAGTGCTGTTTGCATCTTACCTTTAAATTATTTAACTATTAACTGTGGGCACGCCACTTTAACATCAGCTCCTTCATCTCCATGCAGTAACATAGGCCACCAATCTCAAAAGGTTATTCTGAGGAATCAAGCTAATTTTTATGTGAAAGTGTTTTGAACTATAAACCTCTTTTAAGTGTCATTTAAAATATTCCAAGTCATTAAAAGAAAACTCAGAAAGCTTAATCCAATGTAATGCTTCATTTACTCAAAATGTTATCAGGATAAACTCCTTCGAGGAGTTAACAGCGTGACGTAGACAGAACACAGAGTTGCTGTTGTTTTTTTCATTGCAAATTACAAAGTGCTAAGATTGCCTATAGGCTGCTACAGGAAGAGGAGAGAATGTGGCACCTAACATGAGGAAAGGTGTCCAGGAAGCTCAAGGAGCATCAATCTTGAAGGAAAGGTTGAGAACACCCTTCGAGACCACACCCTTGGTAATGCCTGTAAGTTAACTTGTGAGTGTGAAGAGCAGGAAAACAGGTCTTCGCAAAGCTGTGATTAGCCAGTGTCTTTACCCGAGAGTTGGGTCAACGCTGAGGTCTAAGACTTTCTGTTCTCTGCAGTGCCTCACATAGTGCTAAGTAAATAAAAGGTGTCAACAGTCACTTGACAGAACAAGCCCTGCGGCCAGCTGCAGGTCTAAAGCCCCCTGGGGAGCAGAAGCTCGCCTGCGCCTGCCGTGAGTCGGACAGCAGCTAGAGCTATCAGCCCCTGAAAGCCTGCCCCGGCCTGGAGGGTGCACAAACTGGTGCTAGCTGTTGGCAAGAGGCCTCGATTCCTCTCCAGTGAGCCTCTCCATGGGGCTGCTTAGATATCTCACACCACGGTGGCTGACTTACCCCATAATGAGTAATCCAAGAAACTGCAATATGAAGCTGCAATATCGTTTTAATACCTAGACTTGGAATCCATACACTGATCCCACACACCACGGTGGCTGACTTGCCCCACAATGAGCAATCTAAGAAACTGCAATATGAAGCTGCAACATCATTTAACACCTAGCCTTGGAATCCACACGCTGACACACCGTATTCTATTGGTCACGCAGGCCAGCCCTGATTGAACATTGAAGGGGAACCACACAAATAGGTGTAAATACTAGGAAGCTTCTACCTTGCAGGCTGGCTACCACATGCACGCTCTCTCTCATTCTGATTATTAAGCATTCAAATGTCACATTTACCAGGCTTAGTAAAGTGAGTGCAGAATGCAGAAGAGACCAGCAGAAATTATATATTTAATTTAGATGAATGCGCGTAAGGATCTAGTAAGAAATAGATCCTCTAGCCCAAGTCAAGCCTTCCATGCCTGAAGCCCAAGATGGCATCCGACTATAAACTCATGAGAAACGCCACACCAACGCCACCCAGCCCAGCTGCTCCTGAATTCCTCACACACAGAAACTGTGAGAGATAATCGGTGATTATTAGTGTTTTAAGCCTCTGAGTTTTGGTGTGATATGTTATGCAGCATTTGATACTTAATACACAGGAGAAGAAATTTAAGTTGAGCATTAACTTCGGGGCTTATGTAAGGATTGTGAAAGACCACAGTGCTTAAGAAAAGAAATCAGGCAAGCTGAGTTACTCAACAAGTTAGCAGGCTTCACCCACTTCTACCTGAAGGCAAGAAGAGAAACCAAAGGACCTGTGAAAGCTATTATTCCTGGTGAAAGTCAGAGAGGCAACACAGTCAACTCAGCATTCCAAAATCCCCACGGCTTATATGAGTATTAAGTCATCTTTTTAAAGGAAAATATACTGTAAAAAACAATATGAAATTTGAATATAGAAATATCTGGAATCTCTTAATGATATAAAAATATGCCATTAAGAAGTTCTAAAATACATATACATCAACAATGAGGGCAATCAAAAAATAATAACTGAACCAATGATGTCAATTACTTACGCTTAGGGAATCTTAACTCAGCTAGGTGGGGGTCCTCACCCTGCTCCCTAAGATCATTTAATGAATCATTCATTTCAAATTCTGGTTTCCTACTGACTATACAGAACACTGTAACAGTGATAGAGAAATTAAAACACAAAGTCCTATACTCGGGGAATTTTGTCAGGTGGAAGGAAGAAAGAAATCAAGCAGGGTATACAACATGAGGGGTAAGTGCTCTGTGTGCAGGGGGACTTACAGTCAGGGCCCGGGGCAGGCGCCAGTCTGGAATGAGTGAGAACCACTGAAATGAGGAGGTGGTATTAGGGCACTCCGGGCAAAAGCACATACAAAGGCATGAAAAGAACATGGCCAGTGGAGGACTCACTCTTTCCAGTCCCGCTATCTTCAGAACCAGCAAAGCTCCTCACCAGCAAACCCCTCCACACGTGAGCCTCCATGCACGGCATCAGCCTATGTTCACACACTACATTTGCACTTAAGAGCAGCCGTTAGGGCGGAGGGTGGGGGAGTTAGACGAAGGTGGTCCAAAGTGCAAACCTCCAGTGCTAAGTACTGGGGACATAATGTACGACATGATGACTACAGTTCACTCTGCTGGATGGTATATTTGAAAACTACCAGGAGAGTAAATCCTAAGAGTTCTAACAAAGGGAAAAAAACTTTTTTTACTTTTTTTTCTGTATCTAAAGGATGATAGATGCTAACTAAACTTATTGTGGTAACCATTTCAAAACATATGTAAGTTAAACCATTATGCTGTATACCTTAAAATATACAGTGATGTATGTCGATCATAGCTCAATAAAACTGGGAAAAATACAATTCAAAAAAGAAGAACAGCCTTTAGAAAGGACTGCAGGCTGTTCCCTGAGGGGCGTCAGTGCTATTTTTTAAGTGAAGAAGGTATGGTATGAGGAAATGAGGCTGGCTGCAACTACAAAAGCACACAGGCAAAAGCGGATGGTGAAAGATCATGTGTACTACACGCTAAGAAATCTACAATGTACCCAGAAGGTCATGGATTTCAGTTACAAGATTTTACTTGAGCCCTGCCTGGTGTGGCTCAGTAGACTGAGCACTAGCATGTGAACCAAAGGGTCACTGGTTCAATTCCCAGTCAAGGCACATGCCTGGGTTGCGGGCCAGGTCCGCAAGGGGCACATGAGAGGCAACCACACATTGATGTTTCCCCCTCTTTCTCCCTCCTTTCTCCTCTCTCTAAAAATAAAATCTTTAAAAAAAAAAAAAAAGATTTTACTGGAGGAGTAGACACAATCAGACCTATACTTTGGAAAGAACAGGAAGGCACCGTGTAAAGGATGGGTTGAAAAGGGTGAGAGTGGAAGCTATTTTAATAAAAACCAACTACAAACGCCTGAGTTATGATTAGGAGCAGTGAGAGCAGCGAGGATGGCAAGAGACGGATTCGAAGGTAGGGTCCCTAGAACTTAGACTTAGCTCCTTAACCAATCTGATGAGAGAGGTGAGGGTTGGGTAACCACAGCTTGAGCACAGGCTATGACTCCGTTCATCAAGTGTGGAGGGGAGGGGAAAGGAGATAGGCTCCTCTGTAGATACATTACATTAGTAATGCCACTGGATATATTTAAGTAGGGGACAACATAGCTAAAACAGCAGAAGGAAATGGGAAAAAAAGGAGATAAGGACACAGAATAGTCAAGGACCAGGTATAGTCTTATATGTCACAGTTAAGGTGAACAACTGTCACACTTTGCCTGGGACTGACAATTTTCCCGGGACCTAGGAGTTTTAGTGCAAAACTAGGAAAGTCCCTGACAAAACAAGATGAGATGGTCATCCCAGCCATAATAAAGAACTAGATTTTTTTTCTGAGAACCACCATAAGAGGCCAAGCAGAGAAGTCACACAACAGTATCAAACTTTCACCAAATGATCACTTCGGCTGCAGAGGGGAGGAGAGACTATAAATAAGAGTAAGAAAGGAAGCGGAATCAGTGTTGGATATCAAGATTTTGGAGTCGCCGGGATCTAAGTTAAAACCATACACATTAATCAGTTATTCTAAAGACAGTATAAAGAAGAGGAAAAACCCAGAGGATAATATGTGAAAACACCAGCAGGTAAGCAGTGGCCAAAGAACAAGATCCTTTGAAAGAGACAGTGACAACGAAGTGGCCATAAAGGTAGGAAGAAAGGGGCATCCTAAATGCCAAAGAGGCGCAGATGCAACAGGGGACCAGTCAGCACCGGAAAGTCCCCAGAACGCAAGCAGGACCAGACCTAAAATGTCCAGCGGGCTCAGTAACCAGAGCAGCACCAGTGTGCGAGGCAAAGGCAGCATCAACGAGCTGGCTGGGGGCAGGTCCAGGGAAGACTGCAGAGGCTGAGAAAATAACTGTCAAGTAAGGAAGAGGAGATACCAAGCCCCCGGGGGGAAAGCAAGGGAAAAGAAAATAACCAAGACAGTGACACCAGATAAAGGACTTACTAAATTTTCATGCAAGATGGAAGTCTATAAGTTTTTAGCCTAAAAGGAAATCAGGTGTGAAGGGAGAGAAGAGGAAAGGAAATGACAGAATAAGGTTGATTTTTAAGTGTGAGAAAAAGCTGCAGTTCTAATCCAGTGACTTCCGTTTCCTTTACGGGAGAAGCGTGTGTTGAAGGAAGAAGGGTAAGAAAAGCCAGGAGGATACAGAAGCTGAAGAGTGACCCCTGAGGGAGCTGTCACAGAGAAAGGGAAAGGGAAAGAGATGACATGGGCCAAGTAGGAAGCTTTCTGAGCGCGTCTGAGAGCGCAGTCCTAAGTGCTGGAAACTCTAAACGGAAAGTAACTTTGAGCCACCGAACTGGGCCACCAAGCACCAGTGCCTATGACTTTTTTCCCACCTGGTATCCACAGTGCTGATGTAGGAATGGAAAGGATGATTAACTGATCTAGGATTAAGCAGAAAGATAACAGTACACAATATTTAAGAAATCTATCAAGAAAGTAGGGAAGAATTAAGTGAAGAAAAGAGAGGGAATCAACTTGGTAAAAATCAAAGGGTAGATTTAGCAGGATTGGGGGAATAAGGCTGCTGTTACAGTAGGAGGCTGTGGTTAGAGTGGAATTAAGATCGGAGAGATGGGGAAATCCTAGATGACCACCAAGCCCAGGTATGGTCATGGCTGTGGGCAGCTGCAACAGAATGAAAGTCAATGTCAGTGAGGCTGAGGAAAGAAGGAAAAACGATGATAAAATGTGGCCTATTCATTAAGTCAGTGAAGTCACCGGATATCAGTGGAGGCATAACCAGGAATGTAGATGAGAGTCGTAAGAAGGAACAGAAGACGGAATACTATTAATTCATCCCTCTTCAGCAATACCGAAGGTTGCTAACGCTCACCTGGGGCAAGGGTCAGGTCGATTCTGTCTCAGGTACTACTCCCAAACTACCTGGGAAGTCAGATGTGAGGACTCGTCTGTCCCGTATCAAAATTTCCTACCGCCAATGCCAGTTAAATATACATTTCTCATGCCTGAGCTAAAAACAAGAGCTGTGTTCCTGAAAACAACTACACAGAAGAAACTTCTGTTAGAGGTAGAGATCTATTCTATATGCCTGAATTCCGTCACTAACTGCTTTCGGAACATGGTTCTCGTGTTCACAACAGCCAGGAGCAACGATGCTTCCAGTTAAACATTATGCGCCACAGTCAACTCCTTGGAGCAACAGAACCCAGCAACAACTACCGTGCAGACAATTAAGAATGTTCAGATTTATCATAAACAGATACTATGCAAAGCAAATCATAAATGTCTATATGTATTACACTAAAAAAAGCCAAACAAACGAACAAAAACAAAACAAAACATGTTTTTCCTTACCGTTCTGGGTCAGTGTTTACTCCAATAACTGGTTTAAGTCTGTCCAACACTTTGCTTGCCGCCAGGAGCATTGTGCCATCACCTGAAGGACAGACAACACAGCCAGGCTTATTACAAAACCGCATCCTTTGAACACTGGTACTTTTGCTTGAACAAAAAAAAAAAGAAATGGCCCAAATGAAAGGACAGATCAAAGCTCCAGAAAAAATACAACTAAGCAACGAAGAGACAGCCAACCTATCAGATGCACAGTTTAAAACACTGGCCATCAGGATGCTCACAGAATTGGCTGAATTTGGTCACAAATTAGATGAAAAAATGACGGCTGTGCTAAGTGAAATAAAGGAAAATGTACCAAGAACCAATAGTGATGGGAAAGAAACAGGGACTCACATCAACGGTGTGGACCAGAAGGAAGAAAGAAACATTCAACCAGAACAGAATGAAGAAACAAGAATTCAAAAACATGACGGGAGGCTTAGGATCCTCCAGGACATCTTTAAATGTTCCAACATCCAAATCATAGGGGTGCCAGAAGGAGAAGAGGAAGAGCAAGAAATTGAAAACGTATTTGAACAAATAATGAAGGAGAACTTTCCCATTCTGGCAAAGGAAACAGACTTCTAGGAAGTCCAGGAAGCTCAGAGAGTCCCAAAGAAGTTAGACCCAAGGAGGAACACACCAAGGCACATCATAATTACATTACCCAAGATGAAAGATAAGGAGAGAATCTTAGAAGCATCAAGAGAAAAGGAGACAGTTACCTACAAAGGAATGCTCATAGGACCTGTCAGCTGATTTCTCAAAAGAGACCTTGCAGGTAAGAAGAGGCTGGAAAGAAGTGTTCAAAGTCATGAAAGGCATCCAAGATTGCTCTATCCAGCAAAGCTTTCATTTGGAATGGAAGGGCAAATAAAGTGCTTCTCAGATAAGGTCAAGTTAAAGGAGTTCATCATCACCAAGCCCTTATTATAAGAAATCTTAAAGGGACTTATCTAAGAAAAAGAAGATAAAAAACATGTACAGTAAAATGACAGCAAACTCACAGTTATTAACAACCAAACCTAGAACAAAAACAAACTAAGCAAACAACCAGAACAGGAACAGAATCACAGAAATGGAAATCACATGGAGGGTTCTCAGTGGGGAAGTGGGTGGGGCGACAGAGAATAAGAAACCAATGAATGGTAGGTAGGAGACAGACACGGGGGCATTAAGAATAGTACAGGAAATGTAGAAGCCAAGGAACTTATATATATGACCCATGGACATGAACCAAAGGGGGGGAATGTGGGTGGGAGGGAGTACACAGGGCAGAGGGGAATAAAAGGGGGGAAATGGGACAACTGTAATAGCATAAGCAATAAAATATATTTTTTAAAAAACCTAACCCTCTGAATCATACTTGAAGTTAAATGCACAGCTTGAATAGACACACAGAAACATACACTTGGAACCTCACCGTAACATCATTCACTTAAAAAGGGAAATGTTACATAAAACAGATCTTTTTAAACTTGATTCTGGAAATCCAAAACTCTGCCTTATGGGAGGAGGACTCTGCAGGCTGCGCCACAGCTGGGCCGCAGGGCACCCGCAGTGTGGGCATCAAGGAGCACTTCTGTACGCACTTCTTTATCTCAGTGCAACTATTACCTCCTGCGGCTATGACAGCATCTGCCCATCGAACCGTTTCTTCATCATATTCTCTCCTCTTCACTAGACGGACCTCAATCCCCTCGTTCCTGAGGCAAAACACAAAGTATAGGTTGTAGAGAAGTTCCACTAGCAACATAAAGGAGTGTGTTTTCTGAGAGGCAGATCATTACAATGGAAATATAAAATGAACACTTTTGTTTCATAAACAAATGTATGTTTAGCTTTGTAAAGTAAGCTTCATTTTATTTTAATTGCAGCAGCCAGTTAACTATCAGTCAGGAGGCATATGAACAAAGTCAAAGTTAATGCTTTCTTTACTTTCTCTATTTTCTCTACTGATGTTAAAATTCATTAATACAAAAATGGCCCAGAAGACTAACACCTTGAGACATATTTTTTAATTACAAAACTATATAGCTATTCATTTAAATCCAATAAATATTCATTAAGTGCCAGATGCTGAAATAGTGACTAAAGTAATTTCTAATTTGCATGTTCTCACACTGATTCTCCTATGTACACATAAACATATTCACTAACTACACTGGGCCCCAAATTAACCGAAGTTTCTATAATGATAATTTTTAGACAAATGTTATAAAAAAACACCCACATAATTCAGCATTGTCTAAGAAATAAAACTTTACACAGTTGAATTTACACAATAAAACAGCCGAAGCCTGCTCTGTACAGAAATAGCCCTTTGTAGACCAACCACTTCTCAGACAGGGCAAGCAACTGAAAATCTGTGAAACTTTCAGAGTACGATAAAAATTTCCTTAGAAACACTACATCAGGTCCATTAACCACAATATCATTTTATGAAAGTGATTTTATAATGACAATCTTTACTGAAAACCTAACGACTGCCCTGGCCAGTATGGCTCAGTGAGGTGGCCATCGTCCCAAAGTTAAAGGTCACGGGTTCAGTTCGAGTCCCAGTCAGAGCACACACCTGGGTTGCAGGTCCAGTGCTTCCGCTCCTGCCACCTCCCCACCCCACACCGGCCCCTGGTTTGGGGGGGATGTTAGTTTAGAGGGGGTGTTGAGGCACACACGGAAGGCAATCAATCAATGTCTCTCTGACATTGATGTTTCTCTCCCTCTCTTTCTCCCTCCCTCCCCCTCTCTAAAAAATAAAACATTTAAAAAAAAACTGAAAAAAAAAGTAAGGATTAGCTTCTAGTTAGGGAAAAACTGGAATTCCTGACTACAAAAACCCACCCAAAATCCAATCCCACAGACTTACCGTAAACTATCTAGAATATGCTCAACATTTTTGGTGTGAATATGATGTCGTTCAAGCAGTCCACTGTAGCTAGAGCCTTTCAATGCAAGCTACATCAAAATAAAAAAAAAGTTTTGTCTTATTAGATGATATATAGTACATATAACATATTTCCTTAAAAAGTCCTACATAAAACAGAATGAGGTTTTATCTGAAAGCACATTTTAATGACTACTTGTGAAACTTAAGTTTAAAGTGCACTAGAAAGTCTGATTTCAGAAAAATCACAATACCAAATACATTGTTTCCTGAATCATGTAGTCAACAGGCTCTCATAATCTGCATGTTTTAAAACTGGAGTGTTTTCTCTTTTAAGTGGATTTTTAACAGATCGCATTTGGCCACTCGAAGATCAAAGGTAAACCAGTATCTTAGAAGGCAGGTGACTTTTGTTCCAGTTGGATGTGCAGCCCTCTCGTGTTCAGATTCATGGACTCTGTTGGTGTTTACCCTGCTCAAGCCAAACAAAGGGCGGGTCAGCTCCCTGAGTGGGTAACTTTTAGATAGGAAGACATGCTACCTTTCAAGAATTCTCTCTCCCAGTCTATTGGAATGACATTTTATAATGTCACACTCTTACCTTCAATACTCTCCTTCTAAAGTATACCTTCTAAATAATGCATAAAGTAAAATGCTAGGAGAGAAATTCAGGAATATCCTCAATGAAGGTCCATTCAAATCATCCAACAGGAAACTGATCCACTGGAGTAAGTGCTAGAATTAAAAGCATGCTATCTTTTTCCGTCTCCCAAGTCCCTTGTTCCTTGCCTCTTTAGGATGCAGGCTCCGTGTTCAGTGCCTGTCTAAAATGCCATCTTAAATATCTTTTGTTTTCAATCATCACTCACGATTATAAAGTAAAGTCAATTTTAGATAGAATTTTTAGTAATGTGTATTTTACTTTTTAAAATGGCTATAAAATAACACAACATGAAAGATGCATATAGAAAGAAAATTTTAATTAGGTAGAACCTTGTTACCCCAAGATAATCTGTATTAATTATATTTGACACATACCTTCCCAATCTTTTTTGTTTGTAAGTACTGAGTTAAGGGTTTCCAAAGAGGAGCACAGGACCCATTTGGCTATGTGAAAATTAATACACAGATGATAAGGCACAAAGATACACACTGGATCGGACAGCCTGTGCAACAGCTTAACGCCTAGACCTAAGTCTCATATTCAGGGCAAACCAATAACAAATTTTTTTTTTAAAGAAAAGCAGTGACCATGGTAATAATTAGATGAACTTTCATTTGCTCATTTAATCAAGAAATCAACATGAACCAGGTTTGGAAAACCACTCTAAGAGTAGAATTGCTGAATATGAATGCACATAGCATTAACTTCAGATTATCATCACTCAACTACAGGCAAACTAAAACTACACTACCTCCCTCTCAATGAATACGGATCACGATGCTGCTTCTTCTGTACTCTCTCCCTGGGGACTCTCTAGTTGAAGGCTTTCTTTAATACAGATCTGTATGCAGGTGCTGACGACTCTCAATGGCTGTCTCTAACTTACTGGCCTAACTTTAGCACTCCGAATGAATGCACCCAACAATGTACTAACATCTTCCTCTGGATAGCTAACAGGCATCTCATCCTACCACGGACAATTCATGATTTTGTAGCAGAATAGTTACGATGCTGTAATGTCACAATAATTGTCTCTCATAAGCCCATCTCGAGAGTGAACATTTATACAGCTAGAAATTGAGCTCTAAAAATTAAATTTATTCATTCAAATATCTGAGTGCCCACTACTGGGTTCACTTGAACATTAGTTGAGCTCAATCAAATGTATCAAATGGAGTACTAAAAACTGCTAAGGACAATGAGGGCTAATTCAAATGTACAGTAAGTCAGATTTACCGTCTCTAATCCGCTATAAATAAAATTTAAGGGTAGCTGCCCTCAGACTTCAATTCCCGGTCCAGATTTTTATCTTATGTTCCAATCTTTGGTTTGGACCAGATAGAACATGTACCCGGGAATAAAGGATACAAATGCTACTCTGGTGGTTCAGAAGCTTTGGTGCTTACTTCCAGGCTCTCAGAAAAATCTGGAAAATTAAGGTTATTCAGCAGCTGAGTGTTAGAAAACTTAGGTTTTCGACTGGGAAGGGAGACTGAATTTGTGGGGAAAATAATTTTGGAGAACAAACAAAAAAACTTCAAGTGTTTCCATGATTTTAGTAAGTTTTCCAAGCAATGCTAAAATCCCAAATCTAAATACAAAGTTCATTTAGCATCAGAGTATCTAATATTGGAGCAGAAATCTCATTTCTTAAGTTCTTGTTCCCACTCAAACTTCTTGTAAACTAACTCTCTCATAACTTACGTGTCAATTAGAGAATACAAGTTATTATGTTATTTTCTTTAAAGCTCTAACTGGTTTAAGTAGTACACTTCATTCACATGGACTGGCTCAACTAGGCGGGTAAGAAATAAGGCATTTTTAAAAATTACTTAAGCATCAATTAGAAAGTCTTAAAAGTATTCAACTTGCTGTCATATTTTTTTAAATGTTTCAAAGTCTGGTAAGAAACTTCTAACTACTGAAAAAAAAAGACATCTAAAAAGTCTTCTAAAAAAGACTTCTAAAAATGAAAGACTTAAGTCAAAGACTTAAAAACATTCTTTAATCAGACAACAAAAGAATTGAATTCTTTGCAAAATGTGTTATAATTAAGAGGGTTAGACAAATTATTGAAATTTAGAACAGTCTCAATTCTGTACTACTACACCTTAGGTATCTGTAACAAAGACTATTTTTTTTTCAAAAACTTATTTTGGTACATATGTGCATTTAAAAGAATATTTTAAAATATGGTTCACCAGGATACCAGAAAAAGCGGTATGAATCTAAAAGATCTACAGACACATTTTGGATTAAGCAATAGTGTCTTCTACAAAACTTCCAAAAGCCAACATCATCTCTCCCCACACAGTTCTGATGTAAAAGCGCAGCAACATGAGGAGATAAAAGGAAGATTCAAAATGGAAAGAAATTTACCCCACCTTAAGGTCAGATGTGATAGTTACGCTATTTTCTAAGTGACCCAAACACTTACTTTAATTATACTTCACCAAAACTGAATTTCTTACAAATACAAACTTAAAAACTTGTTTTACCTCAACTGAGCATTACTACTTCATACACCATGTAATTTCGACAAAAGCTCAGCAAGGGAAGGAAACACATGAGAAATGCACAAGCTTTTGAGACAATGAGTTTAACATATAAACTCACTGGTCATAATTTAAGTACTCTTAACAGCTGATGCACTTAACTAAATGGTAGACTGTTACTCAAAATTGCCTTAAAAGGGTCAGTGACCTCTAACTAGCAGCTAGAAAGTAAACTACACTCACCTGGCCTAGTGCAATGACCCTGAAGTGTTTCTTCAGATACACTTGGTATTCATCTTGGATCACTGCTATTCCACTTACACTCTCTCCCAGGCTCTCACTTTTATTTTCCCCACTGTTACCGTCCCACCTCCACATTCATCTTCTGAGCTCTATTTCCCCATTCCCTGATATGTTGGTAATGTCCCAGTTTCCATCTTTGGCTTTCCTTTTTCAAAAATTCTTTTATTGCCCTGGATGGCGTAGCTCAGTGGATTGAGCGCGGGCTGCGAACCAAAGTGTCGCAGGTTCGATTCCCAGTCAGGGTACATTCCTGGGTTGCAGGCCATGACCCCCAGCAACTGCACACTGATGTTTCTCTCTCTCTCTCTTTCTCCCTCCATTCCCTCTCTGAAAATAAATAAAATCTAAAAAAAAATTCTTTTATTGTTGTTCGATTACAGGTATCCCCATTTTCCCCCATTACTCTCCTCTCCCTACCCACCCCCCACAGTTAAGCCCCCTCCCCCACCATTGTCTTTGTCCATGGGTCCTTTATGCCTGTTCCTTGACTTTCTTACCTGCTCCCGCTCCACTTTCCTTACCTCCCCACTCCAGAGACTTGATCTACCAAGCATACACCAGTAACTATGAAATCTAGACTTAATTTAAGGCTTTCTCTTGAGCTACAAGCTCAAATTTTAAAATCCGCCCAGAGGTAAATCAAATACGTCTCCCCCAAAACATCTAAATCTAATCACATATCTCTCCTTCAGATTTGTTCTTCTGAGTCCCATGTATCAGTTAGTAATACTTCCCCTGACCTCGTCAACAGAATAAATCCAGGTAGCCCCTTTAATTCTCCCCTTACACTCCAACTCACAGCCAGTCACAGAAGGCCAGTAATTAAAATGTGTTAAAACTGTTTCTCCAATCTGTCCTTTACATTCATGAAGCCACTGCTTGAGTTCCGGACATCAGCTCTTACCTACTTTCATGCAATAGCCTGCTTCTAGAGTTTCTCAACTAGTTCCTTCTTTGAAAGTGTGATTTCCCATTGTTTCAACCTAACCACCACCTTCAGAAGCCTGCTTTCGAACCAGTCCCAGAACACTGTCTCAGAAACACTGACCCTCCTCACTTCCCTCCCGTGGGAAAAGAGGCAGGGGGGAGCAGGGGTTGTATTCCACCACCACAGAGTGGAAAACCACTGCGAGGTGAAACCAGCCCCTTCACGGGACACAGAACACCTTTCCAAGGGCCAGCCTGTCTGCTGAGCCTCAATATACTTCCTCTTGAACAATGACTGCCAAACCGCCCTTACAGTGGTCGCCAGGGCAACCTAATGATCACAGCCAGCATTATCAAAGAGAAAATACACTGCCCTACATGTAACAAGACTAAATTGTCTCACGTTATCTTTTATTTTAAATATGAGTACATGAAATACATCTCCGTCATGCTGTAAAGTTTTTGGCTGTGGATTTCAGTAAAAAAATGTTTGACTTCTTTTCACTGGCATAAAAAATGAACTTTCCCACTATCTTGCTAGTACTGTCCTCTCCCCATCATATATGTATTCTTCCTTATTCTTCAATATTTAATTCAAACATCCTAAAATGAAAAGCTGCCATTTCACTTTCATCACATTGCCAAAAATATAAGTCTACAAAGTGCTGATAACAATGTAGGAAATCAGAGTTATTCAACGCTTATGGAAAGTTTACTTGTACTTCTAACTGTAACATTTTTTAAATAGAAAACTTGAAACAATAATGCAATCAGCAGAATAACATAACAGTTAAAATAAACTAGTACACATCAACACAGATAAGCTTCAAAACCAATAGTGAAGAAAATGAAATTTCTAAAGAATAGGCACGTATTCTAAAGAATATATCATCAATGTAACTTTTAAAAAACAAAGCAATATTATGCTTTTTATGGACACAGTCATATTAGTAAATATATAACCTATGCATGTGAAAAGTACATATAACAACTTTAGGTGAGTGGTAACCTCTAGGGAGACAGGAAGCAAAAAATTGGAAGGATGAGGCTTTAGCTATAACTACAATGTATCCTTTAAAAATAGCTGAAGCAAATATGGCAAAAATAAGTATCTTTTAAGTCTACACAGTTCTACACACAACTGTCTAGATATTTCTTGGAAGTTTTCTATATGGTAGAAATATCTCATAACTGAAAATCTAAACTTTAAAAAGATCAGTAAAAAGTTTACTTAAAAGTTAAACTAGTCATAGGTCTTCTTTTAGCCTCCCCTTCATTCCTGCCCTTCCCCAAATTATTCTCTCCCTTCTCTGTATTCCCATGGACCACTTATAGTTATAACACGATTTAATAAGAAGATGCAGTCCTTGCCCTCCAGTCTAAAGAAAGAATTACAGATTACACGCTAAAGTGGAAAGCTCTGGTGTAGCTCAGTGGATTGAGCGTGGGCTGCGAACCAAAGCATCGCAGGTTCAATTCCCAGTCAGGGCACATGCTTGGGTTGCAGGCCGTGGTCCCCAGCAACCGCACATTGGCATTTCTCTCTCTCTTTCTCCCTCCCTTCTCTCTCTAAAAATAAATAAATAAAATCTTAAAAATAAAATAAAGTAGAAAGCTCGAAACCGTAAGTATTATGAAGATACAGTAAAGAACACCCAACACAACCTTAGTGGCCAGAGGGAGGCGTGGCGAGGTTGCTAAGGATGGCTACTGAAAGTGAAAGGGGCTGCAAAAATCAAGACACTGAGTGATGTAAATAAAACCACCCTGAAATGCCATTTTCACCTACCAGGCAGGCCAAGATCCCAAAATACAATAAACTGTTTATGATAAAACAAGCACCTTCACTGCTGGTGAAAGTGTACACTGGTATAGCCTCTAAGGGAAGCAATTTGGCAATACTTACTAAAATTTCAGCCCTGGCCAGTGTGGCTTAGTTGGTTGAAGCACCGACCATAAACCAAAAGGATGCAGGTTCAATTCCCCATCAGGGCACCTGCCTAGGTTGCAGGTTAGAAAGGCAACCATGGATGGCTCCTTCTACCTCACTCTCCTACCCTTCCCCTCTCTCTAAAATCAGTAAGCATGTCCTCAGGTGTGGATAAAATTAATTAACTTAAAAATTTTCGCCCTGGCTGGCGTAGCTCAGTGGATTGAGCGCAGGGTGCAAACCAAAGTGTCGCAGGTTCGATTCCCAGTCAGGGCACATGCCTGGGTTGCAGGCCATGACCCCCAGCAACCGCACATTGATGTTTCTTTTTCTCTCTTTCTCCCTCCCTTCCCTCTCTAAAAATAAATAAATAAAATCTTTATTAAAAAAAGAGTTGGGAAAAAAAATTTTTTAAAAAAGAAAATCTTTGTAAGATTTAAAAAAAATTTTTTTCAAATGCACATGACTTTTGGCTCAGCAATTCCACTTTTAGGTCTCTATCTTAGGAACTGATAGGAATTAACACGTGTAGGAATTAACACAAATGTAGGAATTAACACAACTGTTATTCATTATAGGATATATTTTAATTAAGGCATCTGCACACAATGAAATGCTATACATACTCAAAAAAGAACAGTTTAAATAAATATTATTGAGCAAAACAGGATGAGACAAAGGACATATTTCACTGTGTTGATTTGTACGTATAGATTATTTCTATAAAGAGACGACAAGACCTGATCAGAAATGAAGTTCAACAGATAGACAGGAGCCAGTTCACAAAGGGACTTGTTGGCAGCTAAAGATCACGTAGGTTCTCAAAGTGTGACCGGGGGACCACTCGCAAACCCGGAGAGCCTATTTTTAAAATGCTGAGTCAGCAGCCTTTAAGGGCGTGGTTCAGAAAGGTGGAGTCTGGGAGTTCTCAAAGTGAATCACAATCTTGGGGGGGGGGGCAGGGGGGGGACACTAATTTCAGGCATCTTCACTTTAACAAATTCCCTAGGTGACTCTACAGGTTATGGGGAGCTTTCGAGGAGTTCTCAGCAGAAGAGTCCAGTGGCCAGATGTTCCCTTGAGATACACCACACTGGTGCCTGTGTCTGCAAGATTTGAGAGCAGTGAGGTTTCTGTTTGAAGGCTCTGGCAGTATCCCAGATCGTGTTCTTCAACTTCATAAATCCTCATATTGCATGCACTATACTCACTGCACACCATGTGGCAAAAGTATTATCTGTCCAAGAACTATACAGCCTAAGCTACACTGCTGTTTGCAGAAAACAGAGTCAGGGAAACAAAATCCAAGGTGCTACATCTCCTATATCTGTTAACAAGGCAATAGCTCAGAACAGATTAAACCTGTAATAGAGGGACTGCTAGATGAAATTATTCTATCCCTTTTTGAAAATATTTTTTTAAAATACTATGAGAACCATTAAAAGAACTTTGCAGCTGGGGGAGTAGAAAGTGGACAGTGCTCATTCCTTATTTAGTATAGATCAAACTATTTTTTAATTGAAACGTTTTGGCCAATAAGGCATGTTTATGATGTCAAAAACCTCTCCAATCATCTAAATTAGACCTTTGATTCATCTAAAGGTATAATTTGTGAGTCTCTTGGACGGTGAATGACAGTTCCGCATTTGCCAACAGCTACATCTCTGAGATGTAATAATGGTTTAATTAATCCTTGCAAGGTCCTGAGCCAGCAGAGATAAAAAATTCTTGACTAGAAATCTTCCATTCACAAGAAAAGTCATTGATCAGCTAGAGGAAGGCAAAAGCAAGACTTAAAAATTAAGCAATGTAACAAATACGAAAGGAAAACTGAAATTCAAACTTTGATGAAATTTAAAGGATGTAAATCTTTTGTACATACTTTTATCAACTAAAAAGTATTTCTTTTAATTGTCTGCACTTCTACAATGTGAGAAAAAAAATAAGGCTTCAGGATAGAAAATTATACTGGCATTCCATCCCTCATTTTCCCTTTGCATTTTAACACCTAATGTGAGTAACTTAATTGAGATGTATTAGCAACAAAACCACAGTCACTACCAAAAAAAGAGAACCCTTGTTACAAACTTCAGGTTACCATGACGCTATAGACAAAGAAACCACCAGGCCCAAAGACTCAAATAAGCACTTGGACACTTTCTTTGATACCCAATTCACATGACTCCTTCCCTTGAGTATCTTTTACTCCCAACAAAACAGCAAACAGTAGTAATCATCTTTCCACTCCCAATACAGAATCCCATTTTACAACAACTTCACACAGCCTGGTAGTATTCTCTTCCTGATCTCTCATCAGGGAGATTAGGGAATCCACCTAATGCTCTTCCATTCTGAATAATGACCTTAATATAAATGACAAAACTAACCCAGTAAAATTTAATTGAAATAACAACTATTTCAAAACGGTGTGTTCTATAGTCCAGAAGTTTTTGCTTCAAAGTTTTCTTATCCCGAACAGCAGTACCTAGCGAAAGACAAATATTTACCTACTAGAGATTTCTCTTCAGGTACTGAGTGGGCACACTAAGCATTTCGATTTTTAAAGGACTTACTGATATGCCTACATTTAAAAACTTTTGATTAGTGGCAATCCACTTCACAGGTCCAAGAATTAATCTAATTCAGATGCCACCCCTGAGGCCTTGAGAAAGCTCACCAAGTTCAAAATGCCAGCCTTTCTAGGTCCCTGGAGGCGATCTAGTCTGACCCTAGTACTTTGCATAATGAACTAGATAAAAGCACGTTGAAAATTGACAATACTGCACACACAGAAAAAAAGTTTTCACCTATGAGTCCCAGATAAATTAAAAAGACTCAAAGGAAACTAACCACACAGAATCTGGGCCTAATACTCCAATCTCCAAACCCCCAACCCCACACTCTTTAACACCCCAATCAAGCGTACTAATTCTTGTGAGTGGCTTCCATAAAGGTATATGAAGAATATATTAATGGGTATACAGCATTTGACAATTTCTAAAAAGTAGATCTTGCAAAAAAGGTGTGCCTTTTTCCCAAAACAGAAACACCTGCTTCTGATATTGTTCTTCTCCACCTCAACCCCAACTCCACACCTTAACACAATAACTACTCCAACCTCCTGGTTCAAGCTGTTTGTTAGTTGCCTCTGTTAAAGGAGGAGGCTATTTTCTATCAATTGTTACATTCAAACACTTAGGAAGAGAAAACAATTCTGCACCCAGCACTTCATCAGATGAATGCAGGGACCCTCTTCAATTAACCCATTAAAAAATTAAGAAGTTTAATGCCTAAGAGTATTTAGGCAAAGATGACTTATTTACATTTTATTCGGATTCCTCTACAAAATATTACAGAAAATATGCTTAAGGTTACAAACCAGCAATTTAGAACAGGCTGTCTACTCTTCTCCAGAATTCTACCAAGATTAGGATTATAAGCGATTAATTCCAAAGCCTTTTGTTGCAGTGTCAACAATTAGAAATGTCCTGTCTAGACATATTGCTCATGGAAGCATCCTTATCCTAAAGCTGGTGGATGAGGACTTGGGATCAATAGTTTCAAAAAAAGAGGAAAAGGGGATGATATTCAGGGTTTCTTCTTTGCATGGATTTATATACCTCGTAAAAATATTAATGTGTCTATACCAAATATAGTCTTTTGTGGAGGTACTGCTACATTATAGATGTGGGCTCTTTATTTCATAATTACAAGGTTTGGCTACCCTTTGTCTTGACCCTTCTACTTAATAACGTATACTCAGTGTTAAATTTTCTCTCTTGCTTTTCCCAACACCAAAGACACGTGCGCTTCTTAAAACCTACTGCCGCACCCTTGTCGGACCACTACGTTCCAGCATGGAAAAGGCTCATCCCAACCGGCTTTACAGAGTGTCCCCGGGACAGTCCTGCGGAATAAAAGGGGGTGTGCCCGCGGTACCTTCGCCCAGGCAACGGCGCCCGGGGTCCGGCTTTCTTGGGGCGGCCTGGGGAGCTCCTTCCAGAGCGTCCAGACGTCAGTCACGGGCCAACCTTTCTCGGGGCTACTGTTGCTATTCCCAGTAAGGGGGTGCGGTTGCGAGGGTACACATAAGTTCAAACCCCTCCGACTGTAGGAGCTCCTAGTCCCCCAACCACGGCTTCCTCGAGACGTCCCCGCTTTGGGGGTGTCTGCACGAACAGTGAGTGTCCCTCTTCTCTCTAGCTCGCTCTCTCTAGACGAGGGGTGGGAGGGACCCACGAGCAAAGCCCGGAGTGGGGGGCCGCGAGCAGGGCAGGTAAAGCATCTGGGGAGCCTCGGGGAAGAGGTTTTGGCCCAGACACTGGGCGAGGGCTGCCGGGACCTACCAGCTGCTTCAGGTCCTCCTCCGAGAGCTCCGCGTAACGGTAGCGCTGCTGCTCGAACTCGTACCGGGTCGTTTTGGCCACCACCACCACCCGGGACGGGCGGAAGCCGCCATCGGGACGACTGCCACAGCCCGCCAGCTCGCGTGGCTGCCCCTGCCCCAGGTGCCGCCAGCCGTCCCCGTCACCTCCGAGCCGCGATCTCGCGGCAGGGCCTCCCGCGCCGGGGCCCCTCAGCGCCGCCGCCCGGCCACCCGCTACGCGACGACAGCTGCCCAGCAGAAAGCCTCGGTAGCAGGTCATCGTGCGCCCAGCGGAGGTTACAGGCAGGCCCGGGCTCCCGCCTCGGCTCCCGCCCCAGGTGTGCGCGCTGTCCGCGCCAGCCCAGCCTCTAACTTCGCACCGGGCGGCCGGAGGTTAAATGCAGGGCCCTGCGTGGCCAGCGCCGCGAGGGGCACATGCCCAGACGTAAACGGGGGAGGAGAAAGGAGGCCGATTGGAAGGGGGTAGAGCCCACGGGAGGTAAAGGTGGGCGGGGAAGAGCCGGAGGCCTCAGGATGGTGGGTTTTGTTTGTTTGTGTGTGCCTTTCCTTCCACGCCTGCGCAGAGGCTGCCTCGCCACTAGAGCGCCAACTTCCCGCTCCACCCCCTTTCCTGCGGGGAGCCAACTCTGTCAGCCAATCAGCCCCCTTCCAACTCTGTCAGCCAATTGGAGCTCGCTGCGGTTTTGGAGCCGGAGCAGCTGCAGCAATTGGCTGCAGCCAGGGGGAGGGCTGGGATCCTATTTGGCGGTCGAGCTGCCCTAAAGAATCCAGCTGGAACGAGTCTGAGGCCACGAGGGGGCGGTGGGTGGGGTTTTGAGAGTTGGGCGGGAAGAGTTGGGCCACGGACCTCCACACCAACGTTGCGACCTTTTTCATAGCTGCACTTAGTGGACCATATGAGTGTAAACCCTTTGTTCGTCCATTCAGCCAATGCATTGTTGGATGGCTGATATTTACAAAGCTGGGCTAGGAGCTGAGCAGACCTTCCCAAAACCAGCTGCTCAACTTGGGGGCAAAATGAAAATCCCGAAGCCCCTTGTTCAGAAATGATTAGAAATTACAAGAGAGCAAGTAAACTGAGTGCTGAGCCCATACAAGCATGGGGCCTTGTGGTAATGCACTGGTCACAGTGCCTGCTGACCCCCCCCCCCCAAAAAAAAAGCCTGTAGGAAGAAAGACAGGGGTAGCCTTTGAGGAGATTGGAAGTTAATGGATAAGAGTCTGGACAAGTGCAGCATTTCTACCAATCCTTAGGAAGATAAGGGTTAAGAATGTTAGTGATTTGGACTTTATTCTATGTATAAGTAATAGTTAGCCTTTGAGAGCTTTTACCTGGAAAGAAGTGAGTCGTGGAAGCAATGTTTGACGACTATTGATCTGGCTTTGGAATGTTGAGCACATTGCAGGCAAGAGGAGGGAGACTGGGGTGCTGTTGGAATAGTTACCCGTGGACTTGAGCTAGGGAAGTAGTAATGGAAATGGAAGAAGATGCTTCTATTATAAGAGTAGATTCCGATGGCAGTGCACACCCTAGTGTTTATACCTCGTGCCCCTTGGATCCACTTGCTCTGGCACACTTTTTGCTTCTCCGTAGTCCTGGCACTTTCAGTAACTAGCTCGTGGACTTTGGTCAGGTTACTTCTGTAAATGGGGGAGCCGAACTACAGGGATACCGAGGTGCTATCAAGCCTGACCTGATTATGAATCTGTGACTCTTGGTTACTACCACCAACGTTCATTCATGGGTTCCCTGAATATTTACTGACTCCCTGCTGTGTGCCAGGCAGTATATTAAATTGGCAAATACACCATGGAGGCTGGTAGATACCTCCTTGTAGTAGGTCACTGAGCCCTTCTGACTAGGAACTTTGCCTTAATGCAGCTGCTAACAGTGACTTATAGTAGAAGCTTAAGCATACCTCTTCATTTCTGTGGAATGTCATAACTTGAACATTCTCAAGGTTCTTTCTATTTTTTACTGTTCTAACACTTTGTAATTCATTAGGTATTAGGAAGGGAGAAGGAAGGAAGAAGTCACAGATGGCACAGGAGGTCTGAAGCTTAGATGTGCAGTGTATTGTCAATGATCCATTCGACAGAAAAATGAATCTAGAAAACTGGCTTGGGGTCAAAGTCAGTGGGTTTGACCTTGTATGGGTGAAATTTCAGACCTCCTCTCTTCCCATTTCACAGATAAGAACTCAAATTGTGGTTCTCCCCCATTCCCAGCTACAAACTTCCCTACATTGACATCTTCTCACTTGGATATCCCTTCGTCCACTGTTATTTTTGGATCCCCTCCCTCCACATCCTCAAATACGCCACTCCAGCAAGTTATCCCCTTTAACGTAACTTGAATTCTCTCTCTACTGGGTTTTCCCCTTCATACTTAAATATGCTCATATCTATGACATAATAACATTTTTTTCATCCCTTAAATGACTCAATCTTTATGCAACCTTTAAAATAGTTATCATTTTCTCTTGGACTTTTTTACTTTGGCTTTCAACAAACCAGTCTTTTATGGTGTTCCTCCCATCTCTCTGTCCATTTTGGATTCTTCCTGAGCTCATCTTCAGGATCTAGCCTTCCCTTCTCTTCCTTCCCCTTCCTTTCCCTTTCATTTCTCTCTCTCCACCCTACTTCATGAGTTCATTCAGCATTGTGTAATGGAAAGAGCTTGGACTTCGGACTTGAAAAGACCTTGGTTCAAACCCCAGCTTCATTATTTATTACCTTTGTCAACCTAGGACCAGTTCCTTAACCTTTCTGATCCTACTTCTTTATTTACACAATGTAATAGCTACCTTATGAAGTTGTAAGTATATGTACAAAAGCCTCAACGTGTGCCCATTACAAAGTGTACACTTGACAAATATTAGCCCCCTTTCCCTTCCATGACTTTAGCTACTACCACTATCTTTAGCCTAGACCACAGGTGGCAAACACAAGGCCCACAGGCTGGATCTGGCTCTCCACCTTGTTTTATCCGGCCCAGCACCTCATTTTTAACCAGCGGCAGCACTGAGCTCCTTGCCCCTAGCTAAGGAATAGTTACATTTATACAGTCTTAAAATTACATTTGGCCCTTTGAAGGCAACCTCAAGGCTGATGTGGCCCCTGGTGAAAATGAGTTTGACAGCCCTGGCCTAGACTGTCTTCTGAGCTTCAAATCCTTATTTCTATCTTTCTGTTGAGCTTTATACATACAACACATGTCGATGATGATCAAATTATATTTGATTGCCTGCCATGGGCCAGGGACCATGCTAGGTGCTGGAGATTAAATGGTAAATAAAAAGTAGTCTCTCTCCTTAAGGAGCATAAAGTTTAGACACAGAATAATGCTTCAGGAATCTGGAGGAACAGGTCTTAACTCACCTTTAGGGAGAGCTTTTGGGAAATGTCGTGAGCCAAGCCTTAAAGAATGAGTAGCTACTAGCCAGAATTAGCAAGAGTGAGAAAGGAATTGCACAAAGGTATGGCACAATGGAACAGCACTCCTGAGTCCCTAGAGAATTCAGAAGTGGGAAGGGCAGCAGTGGGAGGTGAGGCTAGAGAGGTAGACAGGGAAAAGGACATGAAAAGTATTATACCCATGCTTAGGAATGTGGCTTTATCCCATATAGCAAGGAAGCCACTAAAAGGAGGAAATGACATGCACAGCATTGAAAAGATTATGAGAAGGGATTTCTTGGAAGAAACACAAGCAGAGAAGAAATATCTGAAACATAGTGAACCTTATTAGAAATCAGAAAAAAAAATTAAGATAATAGTGAAATAGCCTTTTATGTCCACTAGATTAGCAGAAATTAAGAAGCTCTGCTAACCTCTAATTTTTGAAAAGTATTATGTATCAAGTATTTTTTAGGCTACATATTTGCCAGTTGTTTCAATAACTCCTCCCATGCCATAGTCTTCAAATATCAAAATGTTTAGAAGACACTGTGGAATTGTGAGTCTTACCCCTTTGTTATAGGCTGAATGTTTATGTTCTTGCAAAATTTATATGTTGAAGCTTTACCCCCCATGTGATGATGATATTTGGAGATGGGGCTTTGGAAGGTAATTAGGGTTAGATGAGGGTTTGAGGGTGGGGCCCTGGTCTGAGGGGATAATAGGGAGAAACACCTGAGAGTGCTCGCTCTCTCTCTCCCCCTCCCAGTCATAGGCCTCAGGAAGAAACCCACCTTGCCAGCCTTCAGAACTGCGAGAATTAAAGTTCTGTTGTTTAAGCCACCCAGTCTGTGATATTTTGTTTGGTGGCCCTAGCAGACTAAGACTCCTCTAACAGGGAAATTGTTCAGGGGTCACAATCAAAAGTCATTCTGAAGCCACCCTGACCTCTATGGCTCAGTTGGTTGGGCCTTGTGTTCCTCAAGGAGAAAGGTCACTGGTTTGATTTCCGGTTGGGGCACATACTTGGGTTGCAGGTTCCTCCCTGGGAGGGGCGCCTACAAGAAGCAACCAATCAATGTTCTTCTCCCACACCTTCTCCCTCCATTCCCCTCTCTCTAAAAATAAATAAATAAAATCTTTTAAAATAAAGTCATTTTGAAGCCAAAGGGTGACCAAACTGCATTGAAAAATGAACTATAGCTCTAAGCACTGAGGCCAGTTTGGTTGTGTAACACATTGTCTATGAAACGAAAATCAAAAGAGGAGCATCCGAACTCTGTCGCACAATTGTTGAAACTATTGTTGAGTTTTTAAAGAAAAATTTCATTGATATATTTGTTTTAAAAAGTTCTCTAGCCCTGGCTGGCGTAGCTCAGTGGATTGAGCTTGGGCTGAGAACCAAAGTGTCGCAGGTTCGATTCCCAGTCAGGGTACATACCTGGGTTGCAGGCCATGACCCCCAGCAACCACACATTGATGTTTCTCTCTCTCTCTCTATCTCCCACCCTTCCCTCTCTAAAAATAAATAAGTAAAATTTTAAAAAAAGTTCTCTAGAGCCATACCAAGTAGAATATTAATGACATTTAATTGTGAATATTAATTGTCATTAATTTACATAATGTACTTATTTAATTACATAAATAAAGCAAAGAACAAGTTAAAATATTTCAGTTTCAGTATACTTAATGTTTTGGTGCATAGGTAATGTATTTTGTTCATTCCTTCAACAAGTGTTGGAGGGTGACCGTGAGGCAAGCACACACAAGGTGCAATGGATACAAGTCCAAGGGCAAATGCTATCTTTAAAGGGATACATGAACATATGACCTTATATATTAGGAAATCCAAAGCTAAATGAAAGTACATGCTTCCCAGAAGACAGATACGATTTAATGAAATGTTATTATGCAGTTATAATGGTTTGCAAAGAAATGCATTTTTGCAAAAAAATTTCTGCATTTTGTAAAAAAAAATTGTTTTATGGCCACACAATGTGTGACTGAAAAAATAAAAAAAAATAGATACTAAATCCAGCAACTTCTTATTTGAACTATTATATCCATCAATGTGGTGAATACTGCAAATTACTTATCAAGTCCTATTCTGCATTAATGTCTTCAAAACTGACAAATTTTGAACTTCCAAAGTCCATGTATTTCTTAAATTGTCATTTCTCCACAATGCACAATGGTCAAAATGTAAAACTTCAGAATTATCAGACTACATAGAGAAAAACTTTAATTGCAACAAATTATATTTCATGAACTTTTCTATCAAAACTTTTCAAGGAGTGAATAGGATCTTCTCGTTTAGTTAGGATGGCCGAGTGTTTTCGGTTCATGACCAATCTTGGCGGAGATGTCGCTGTGTCTACAGTAGGCCGCACTCATGAACAGGCAACCGACTGCCGGCGGGTCCACCTGGAAGGATCTGGGATACAGATTTAAACTATTTTACTATACAACATTACATTCACATTAATTTAATATTGAATTCAACTGAACAGGGATACTCATGAATATGTTTAATGGTGAAGAATTGAAATAGGTAGAATTTATATTTTTGTGAGTAACATCTGGAAATGTTGCTAATTTCAAACATGACATTTTCAAATAAACCCTTCCTTAAATCATGGGCAACAAAGTTTTAAATATTAGACTTTTTATGGCTTTCATAACATTTTAGCATTTGTAGACAACACCTGTTGTGGAAGGCACTAAGTGAAAGAGGGAGAGAAGAAGGTTCCTATGACTGATATCCACTTTGCATTATTTCTATTGCTTCTATCTTATCTGACGATAGTTGCGTATTAAAAAATACAGATTGCATAAAGAGGTTGTTTGTTGATGAGACTTTTGCCATTTAATCCTTCTTTTTTTTTTAAAGATTTTATTTATTTATTTTTAAAGAGGGAAGGGAAGGGGGAGAGAGAGAGAGAGAGAGAGAGAGAGAGAGAGAGAAACATCAATGTGCGGTTGCTGGGGGCCATGGCCTGCAACCCAGGCATGTGCCCTGACTGGGAATTGAACCTACGATGCCTGGCTCGCAGCCTGCGCTCAATCCACTGAGCTACACCAGCCAGGGCTAATCCTTCTTTCAAGTAAATATTTTTAGTGGATACCAACTCATTTTCTAATAGACCCCATTTTGTTGTCGACAATGTGAACTTTATAATGAAAGATAACTGTATACATTTCATACATTTCAAAGAATAATATGCCATTTTTTCAGTGATAAGAAAAATCATATTCACTTAGTTCTCTGATTCACCGAGTCAAGCACTTCATGATCCCAAGCTGCACATTTGGCACATTTTTCTATTGGTTAACTTTTTAGTATTAGGCAAAGGAAGATGTTTCCCTGAGTACTGCACATGATTTCTTTATGGATTCTTAAATTATGTATGATAAAAGTAGCTTGAAGATTTAAAATGATCAAAAGTTGGAAAATTGCTTACTAACACCATCTTCGTAAGTACATCATTCAGTCCTTTGCAGAGCAAAAGTCAAGGCTAAATAAAACTAGTACTGAAAATATTTGGCTGGTTCTATTAGAATACCCACATCTATCTAACAAAGCTCATTGTTTCCTTGATAGTGTCTTTCTCCAAAAAATAATGATGAGCTTTAATTCTAAATCCACTCATGAGGACAAACACCAAAACTGAAAAGTCTGTTTACTGCTGGCTGCACTTCAACCTTGCTCAGTTCGTGAACCCTGACACAATAAAAGGAATAATTTGTTTTGCACCAAAGAAAGTCTTTGAAAAATAAAGCAGTCAGATTCCAAAAAGGGAATAGAGAGGTTTTTTGATGTTTCAAGCCAGATTGTCCTAGTGGCTCTATTATAAGTATTTATAATTTATGGCCAATGATAAAAGAATGAGACCAAATGAAAAGAAACATGAATCAATGATTAGTTTCAGGGTAGCAATTAGTACTTTAAATTGTAAAATGGTCTTTTATACAATTTATATGGAGATGATATGCAGGCATCACGATGAGGCTGACTTTTCGTAAAATCCTAACGAAGGCCCAAACAGAAGACAGATTTTCAAACCTGCTCCTCAGATCCAAACACCAGGAGCTCTCACCTCCACTCTCTTTGAACAGTGCAGATCCGCTCTTTAAAAATCTACTTCATACATTCATAGGGTTGTGCTTCAGACTTCTTTCTTAAACCGCTGACACACCCAGAGACACGTCTTCACCTACCTGATCTATTTGTAGCGGCCTGGAAGAACTCATCCTCATCCTCATCCTCATCCTCATCATAGCTATCGCCGTTGAATTGTTGGACAGCCATTTCAGACGGGCCTTCCGCTGGGTTTGCGTCTTCCTGCTTACCCAAGCTCCGCAGGGCAACCAGGCGGTGGTGGATCGCTGCGTACAGAGACCCTGTATCTTTGGCGTTGGCCTGGGAGGAGAAAATTAAGTTGTTAAGACTCTGAATAACTTAACAATAGCCGCACTTGAAGGATTGTTTAACCTTTCACTCTGAATAAGGAAGGAATTGCATCTAAATCTAGATTATTAAATTTAGATTAATAAATCTAAAAACTAAAAGGGTAACATGTCCATTTATCTTCAACAAAACTGAATCCCTAAAGTGGATAAGTTTGTAAGGCATCCCAATGCGTGCACTTCAGACTGAGGAAATGCAAGATTGGGATTTTAAATTTCTATTTGAGTTTAACTTGGTGAAGACCACCCCTCTTCCACTATTTTCGCCCTGTAGGAAACTGTAGAATCCGGGGGAGGGAGAGACTTCCATGTCCTTTACCGCAGGCATCCAGGCTGTCTAACTTGACACACAGCTTGCTGGTAAATTGCCCGACATAAGGAACGCCTAACTCAGTGTTCTGGTTTTGGCCATCTAACTCAGTGTTCTTTAAGGTAACATGGCAATACTTATATTTGTGTATCTTTTCACAATTTCAAAGAAAATCTGGGGAATTTTTTCCCTTTGCTAATCCTCCAGAGAGTTATCAAACATTTTCAAACCAAAAACTGTGGGTTAAACCAACTATATGCCAACTGTTGAGAGAAGGATCTAAAAGTACATATTTTTTTCATTTGCGTGTTCTTAAGTTGCCTTAAGTACCTGTGGGTAAACAACTTAAATATAAATGCAATAAAATATTTTTGTTTCTAAGCCCTGACTGGCGTAGCTCAGTGGATTGAACACAGGCTGCGAACCAAAATGTTGCAGGTTCGATTCCCAGTCAGGGCACATGCCTGGGTTGCAGGTCACAGCCCCCAGCAACCGCACATTGATGTCTCTCTCTCTTCCTCCCTCCCTTCCCTCTCTAAAAATAAATAAATAAAATCTTTAAAAATATATTTTTGTTTTTCATATTGTATATCATATTACAGAGTTGTTGAGTAAATATTTCTTGATTTGACTAATTTAATTTTGTATCATATGCAAAGGTGTAATTTTTCTTTAGCAAGCTAATTAATAACAAATATTGAAAGAATATTTCTAATTCAAATGTGAATACTATTCTGCTTCCTTAACTTTTTTACATTAAATTTTAGATATGCCTTTCACTCGTTAATTTATTTCCTTTTGACAAATTCACTCAGATGTTTTCATTTAAGAAATTCAGAACAAGAAGTTAAAAATAAAATAATATATTTTTAATAACAAATTTACAATTTTTTAAAAATTATAATTCTGAAGAAGTACCATAAGAAAATACTGGTGAGAATGAAAATTGGTTCAGTTTTTGAGGAGAGAAATTTGTTGAGACAAGTCAAAAACTTTTCCCAAGAAAATTAACATATCTCTACACAAAGAGTTTCTTGCAGCCTTTTTAAAGAATTTATAATAATGAAATGTATTATATCACCTAAGTATTGAACAAAGTGGGATTAATGGAATGAATTAGGATGCATAATACAATAGAATTCTTTTCGCCTATTAAAAGAATTTTTGAAGCATGAACTACTATTTAATGACAGAAAAACACTGATTTTCACTGAAAGTGAAAAAAGCTTACACATATGTATTTTATAATCAAATATTAGCTATCTAATCTTCTCAACCAGTTTATAGAGTATATTGTTATTATCTTCATTTGGCAGACAAGTAAATCAGGCTAAGGAAGGATAAATAACTTGCCTGAAGGTCACACAGTTATGTACAGTTTGGTAATATGTACATACTATATGTACATATATATATACACATATATATGTACATATATGTTCCAAAATGTTAATAGTGACCATCTGTCAGAGTGGAATTTGGGGTAATTTTTATTTGCATTTAATTTGCTTATCTCTGAAAAGTATCCTACAATTTAAAAAGGCAGCGTGGGTCCCTATCGCACAGCAGAATCTAATTGTGGTTAACAGTCTCTCCTCAGCCTCTGTCTCCCGCAGGCTGCTCAACCCATTCATTCAAAGGCAGGTGATCCGGGCTGACAGGGTATCATCTCCCTGAATGATAAACAGGTTTTGGGCATCATCTTATTCTAACATCTTAGTACTCTTCCTCACTTGCACCTAAAAGTGCACTTACTGGTAATTAATAACATCTTTGGCTTTTCATCAGTGGTCACTTGTCAATGTTTTTTTTTTTTTAATTTCCATTACTCTATGGAAGCCAATATCCTCATATCATTGTTACCTTCTGCCTGAGTCACTTGGGTACTCAGTTTTCTCCAGCCTTCCACGTCTCAGCCCACAGGGGAGACCCAGCCTTTTTTTCTGACCTGATTCCTGACAGCGCTCTCTCTTGTGCCTGGATATCTCGTGTTTAAGGTCAAGCCCTCCCGTGGCAGGGAACAGCCAGAGCTGTGCTCCCATCCTGTTGCCTTGGAGACTGACTCATGTCCAGAATTGGAATTCGCTGTTGGATTGGTTAACTTGCTAGCCCTGTGATTTTCCATTTCTCACTATTCCTTTACAGTGATCTCAAAGCCTTCTCAGTTCAGCATTCAGTATAAGCATCAGGCTGTGGATTCTGCTAGCTTCTTAGGAGCCCATCTTGACACCAGTCCCTTCAGTAACTTAGTAAGATTTTTGACATAATTCCAATTAGGAAAGAAAAATGTACCGGCTCGATGGCACAGATCAATAAAAATGTCTCAGGACAAGTACCAACTGATTACTATAGATTGTGGTATTAATTTCTAAACTTCATGTAAAATTTAGGTCACATTAGACTGCAAACAACAAAAATGAATGGCTGACTTTTGCCAATGGCACAGATGATCATAATAAAATGAAAAAAAAATTAGTAATTACAGAGATCTATAAACATAGTAGGGTGGGTAATCCTCTATTGTTGAAATGTATTACTTACCTGAATTAAAAACACTTTGATGCTATAGTCTTCTAAATCAGTAGCTGTTATTCGTAAATTTAGGTGGTTCGCTCTTTGAATCTCCATTTGAGCCCAGAGTTTGCTGTTGAGAATCAGCCTCAGGCTGCCTTGATGGCGCATAACTAAAATAGGAAGGTAAATTCATTCATCAGGCCACAGAACAACTGATTTCTCAGCCTTCCAGGAAAATTTCCCATCGTTGAAAGCAAAGTGAATCTTGTAGTTGTTTTTCGGATCGTATTTTCACTCTTAAATTTGACTCGATTATAACTTGTTTTTCAAACTGGGCTTTATTATGTTAAAAGATTTTTATTTGTTTTGGTTAAAATGCTGGAGTTATATTTTTTATTCTAACATTAAAAATAATTAAAAGTTTAGAACTCCTTTGAGGACCTAGTGCACTGAAGAATCCATCCAGGAATTGGTTAAAATACAGAAAACGGAAACAAAATCTTTAAGCACTCGGAAAATGGAGTTAGTTAAATGACAGTTCAGCCATTCAAGGTATTTATGAACCCACCAAAAATACTGAAATAATGATTGCTGCAGAAAGGTGATCATGGTGTACTGTGTAAAAAGAAGTCAGGTTGCAAAGCAATATAAATGTCATGAAACACATTTTTCCATATGTGTATACATTTATGTACGTAGAGAACAAAGCCTAGAGGAATATGCTGTTAATAGAGGCGATCACAGGAAGACAGGCCTCTGAGTGATTTTTAAAAAATTTTTGTTGATCCGTATTTTCTGTCATCTATAACGAATATGTATTTCCTGTATAATAAAAAAGAAAAAAAGTCTTGTGGGTTTTTCAGGCAGCTGGTGGAAGGAGGAGAATTAAACCAGAGCATGAAAACAAGAAGCACCTACTTCTTGTCACACTTGGTTGGATTCCTTAGAAACCTGTTTTTCAGTTACAGAACTGAAGACATTGTTTCTTTTCTCTTTGCCTGAATTCTATTCCTTACCCCTTTCTCCAGCTGGATATCTGAAACGCAACAGGCACACACAGACCCAGATCCAGCTTGTCCCTGTGGCCTCCTCCACCCACGGCTTTGACTGCTGAACGTTGAGCGAACCTGTCCACCCTACCTGCTGGGGCGCACACTCACTCTGGACCCCCGAACAAGGGCCAGCGTGTGTTCCCAGTGCCGGAGCCCTCCCAGGTCTCTCAGTTTGACTGGCTCCAGATTCCCACTATCGCTCTGCCTGCAGAGTTCAATAACCACACACCTTTCATTTGCCTGGAAACTGACCCTGCATCTGAACCCGAACCCAAACACGTGTTTAGAAAGGCAAGAGTAAATTATAAGGCAAATATTCTCTTCTAGAAAAACTATTTTCACTTTTTAAATACTTTGTATCCTATTCCTTTAACTAATAATAGATTAGTACTTAGGTATGCGGTTTGCTCTGTCACGGGTACTTTATATGCATTATCTCACTGAATTCTCACAATCACTCGATTAAGTTATGGAACGTTATCCCCATCTTAAAATGATACAGCTAGGGCAGAGAGAGGGTAAGTAACTTGCCCAAGGTCACCAGTTCATCAGACTGGGAACCAGAACTGGTACCCGCGAACTCTGGTATCAGAGCCTACTCTAAACAGGAAGCTCTTATAGTACGCTGGAAACAATATTGTTTTCTTTTTTTTACTTTACTTTACTTTACTTTACTTTACTTTATTTTATTTTATTTTATTTTATTTTATTTTATTTTAATTGTTGTTCAAGTACAATTCTCTGTCTTTTCCTTCCATCCCAGCCCACCTATCCAGCCCTCCCCACCTCCCTCCCATGTCCACGCGCCCCTAGTTTTTGTCCATGTGTCCTTTATACTTGTTCCTGTCGGAAACAATATTGTTTTCAACAGTCCGGTTTACTGACATATTTTATAACGCAACTCCAGAAAATGCTATGCATGTGTACTGGCAGTTGTAGCCTGAGAAACAGCGCCCCGCCGAACAAACGGTTCCTTACTTAGCCTGGACTGGGAGACTCCGCCGCCGCCGCCCGCGGTGTCGTTCAGCCGCAGGGCTCCCCGGCCCCTTTCGGTCCAGGACTCGGCCGTTTTGTTGAACACAAACAGCTTGCAGTTGATCTGAAGGACAATATTTTACAATGTCGGTAAGCATACAGAAAGTGTTTTTTCAAATCCTTTCCTATACTTTTATTTGTGTGATCTCTTGACCAGAATAACCTTTGTTAATGATTTATGCATCCGCTCTTACATGTTATTTCACTTTTGAAAACACACAAGTTTGGAATAGTTCAAACCTCAAAAAGCAACATGATGTGAAAAGGGAGGTGTCCCTCCCCAACCCTGGTTTCCCATCTGGGCTTTCTATCCCCTGCAACGGGTGACTGCTGTCGGTCATATTTTGTTTATCCTTCCAAGATATTTATATGTGTATATATATGTTCCCATTTTGCTTCTGTAAGTGGTAGAATATCATACTACTTTCTGTATCTTGCTTCTTCACTTAACAATACAGAATGTGGCAAAAGTAGGTTTGTAGTAATGAGCCCATGAAACAATTCATTCTTGTCTTACTTCTTAATTATTGTATTATTTTCCACATGAACAACTGTAAACTACTTTTGCCCCACCCTGTATATCTATCTATACACACCAGCTTTTAAATTGAACAATGCTATTTGAGCTACGTGATTTATTCGAAAGTAAAGAAACCATGAAACTATTCGTATGCTTAAACTATCTTAAAGAATGTAGCATGAGAACTAAGATAGGCTACCAGATAGGCTACCAATACCCTACTACAACTTAAAATGCCAGTGCTTTTCAAATACCACTGTGTGCATGAATCACCTGGAAGACTCGCCAGGCTCTCACCCCTAGCAATCGCTTTGCTGAGTCTAGGGCTGATTGGATGCGAGGCTATGCTCTGAGACACACTTGCACAGCAGATGTCTTAGTAGATCATGGAGGACGAGAAGAGCAAAGGGGAGAGTTTGGTAGAAGAGCAGATGTGGACAGGTGAAGGGAAATCGGTGCCCGGGTGAAAAAACTGGTTAAGTTGTAGTAGTTGCTTTTCACATACTTAGACTGATACCTAGGCCGCTCAACATTCAAATCCTGTGTAGGATGCTGTGTGCTACATGTGTGAAGTTCTTGGTTCACAGGAAAATCAAAACTTACTTAAACACTTTCAAAGGGAAAACAAAATTCTTTTCCTATCTTGAACTAAAATCAACTCATCTTTTCAGCACTTGAAAACCTTTAGTGTACATTGCATTTTTACATCACATGATAATAGTAGTGACCGTGCAAGCCAGTGGAGAAGCATGAAACAGGTCGAAGTTGTGTGAAGAAAGGGTTCTGAGCTGTCTTCTTCCTAAGGGACTGATGGGAATGGTCGTAAACCCAACGGCCCATTTTCCTGCAAAGTACATGTACAAAATGGGAGACTACAACAAAATACTAGTTTGATTTTTGGAAGTGTTTAAAATTTTTATCTAAGCAGCTTAGTTTTTTCTTGGAAACTATATCTCTGCCTTTTTAAAAGATGTCCCTGCTGATGGTAACTTCATTCCCTGTGTATAAGTGCAACCACAAAGAGCAAGGCAGGATGCACAGACAGACCTTCAACACATTATGTTCTGCTTCCTCCCCTGTTATGACATCAATTTTCTTCAGCAAACACGTTGGCGGTGACTCAGAAGACAGAGCAGCAGCTGATTCAATTAGGGATCTATTTTTAATAGAGTCTGTTCCTAAACGAAAATGGGGAAAAAAAGAACACATAAAAGGCCCCATTTTCTTTACTGTACACATTCTTGGTTGCCCCTATTAAATGCTTGTCTCTTCCACTTTTTATAACAACGAGTGTTTCCAAAAAACCAAACTTCTTGAGTTTAGGTAAATCTCTTTAATGGTTCCCCATATCATTAAGTCAAAAGTTTTTAAAAGCTCCTGTATCATGTAACCATATATATACACATATCCAACAAATTTTAAAATACTGAACTATTGTTTTTGTATTTTGGAGATGTTAAATAAGTGATGCGGAAAACTGGGAAACAAACTAATTGAACCCAATGTTTTACAAACGAAACAATTCTTACTTGAGTTTGGAGAGTTGACAGGAAATTTTAGAGTGGATCTGAATAGTTTTTCCTTGGCATAAGAATCATTTTCAAGTTGAGGCTGGGTGAGCTTTTGAGGACCCTAGGTGGGGGGAAAAGATGTCTTACTTAATTTTATCCTCATTTATTCATGGTAAGTCAAAAGATATTTTTGTTCTTCTGTTTTAATAGAGGGGTGAACCAACCCCACTGCTATGTATTTATCTGGGCTCCCTACTGCTGAACATGAACCCCCACCCCCATCCTTAGAGGACGTTGATACTGATCTTCAGGAAGCATAATCCAGTTACCACCAGCCTCCTTCAGCTGGGATCTAGTTCCGGTGACAATGCCAGGCATGTTAGAGGCCCAAAAGGTGGTGACAGCTGTTCTGTGTTACCACCGGGCTACCAGGCTAACCTGATACCTATAAGGAAGTGCAACTATTATCTATTTCAAGGTATTTCAGTATTCCCAGCAATTTGCTGCTTCTTTCCATTGCATTAAATAAACAATAATAGTAAAATCATCCAGAGAGCCCACTGAGCTGTCTCACAGATCATCTTCAGAGAAAGACTCCTAATTTTCCTCCAAGACAGTTTCGGCCAACCGTCACTTTTAAGGCTGCATGCCTGGGTCTCTGCCCATGTGTTGTAAGCAAGGCCCGTGTGAAAAAGGGTAATTGCTCTGCCATTTATGATGCTGTATGACCCCCAGCAGAACAGGAGAAATAGGAATGACACTTAAGTGTATATCTTTTTCCCTTATAAATGCAAGATTCTTTCCCATTATTTAACTGGACATCAAGATATTCTATTAAAACTGGTAGAGAAAATAGAAACTAAGGCACAGAGAACTTAATGATTAACTCTAAAAGCTTGTGGTCAACTAGCTAACAGGTCAAGAGGATATCCTGGCTCCCAAATCGCAAGGCCACGGGAATGCAGGATTAACTAGAAAAACAGATACAAGTTATCTCCATTCCTCAACTTAAAGACAGAGGAAGCTCAGGTTCTTTTATGAGCCAAATGTAAAGTGCCCACAGGAAAGTGCACACGTGCCTCCTCAGGGTAAACCTATGATCCCGACCTGCTCCTTTGTTTAGGCCTCGCTGTCTCTCTACTAGACTGCAAGTACCTCCAACCCACTGAGTCTCCTTTAGGTTTCCATCACCCCTTGCCCATGTGGTTTTCAAGCCCGCATATATGCTAGAATCGCCTGGCACCTGGCCTCACCCACAGAGATTCTGATCCGATTGGTTTGGGGAGATGCCCAGACATAAGGAATACTCTAAAGGCTCACCAGATGTCTAACGTGCAGTCACACTTGACACTAACACCAATGCTTGGTATATCATAAGAACACAATACATTTGTTAAATTGAGTTGAATATTAAGGTCAATCCTATAAGGTTTGGAGTTATTCTATTTTTGTCTGTGAGGCTGTGACTAATCTAGTGCCAAATTTAGGGATAAATGTCATGGACTGACTGTGTCTAAAGCTATTGCCTGGAACTTCACTCCGGAAGTTGGTCCATTGTGGTTCAGATGCAAAGGTGTGGGTCAGTGACTCTAGGATTGCCCGTGTTGGCCTGCATTCTAGGGGTGACAGAAGTGTGCCTCTAAACTAAAGAGCTATGATGCTCTTCTTGGAATTGGGGTTCAGCCTGGAGTAGGTGTAGAATAAAGTACATCTTAAAAGTGACTGATTTGTGGAAGCCCTGAAAATCCTGGAATAAGCTGGCCTCATGAGTTGGTCCTTTTGTTACTCTGAACCATTTCATGGGTTTTTAAATCTCTACAGCTTCTTTGAGGTCCTTCATGTAACTAATAGCCATAAAGCAGGATAGACACTTTGGCCTATCTTCACCAAGACTCTGGTCTGGGTAAAAGTTGGAAAGGGCATGAAGATGTGATGGACCAGATTAAAGCACAAGCATGTTTGTGCCATAGTTTCACTTTGCTGTGTAAATCCTAGCTTAGATGATTGTTGGGAACCGCCCTGCCTGGTTTCAGAAGCTTTAACGCTCCATGGCTAAGGCTGAGTAAGAGACCTTGGGACCATAAGCCACTAAGGAGACAAAGCTTATCTTCCTGGCAGGGGTGCCACCTCTGCTCCCTTTACTTCACCTTGCTTGGCCCCGGGCTGATGACTGGTTAGCCAATGATGGGTAAGATTCCTCAAGGGAGGGATGACCTAAGACAGGCATGGTCACAAAGGGGCCCTCGGGAAAGGACTTGGGGGCTATAGAAAAAGGGGGTGATGGACCCTTGCCCCTCTGCTTTGACATAGCCTGAGTCCTCATTCTGTCTGCAAGTCTCCTATTCTCTTGGCTACCTTACTTCCCCTGCCTGACTTAAACCTGAAACAATGCTGGAAGTGGGTGTGGCCCTGTGCTGGAAAGGGCAGGTTCCCTGGGGCGATCAGGCCTAAGAAGAAGTGCATAAAATCCTGTGAAACCTGCTTTGCTAATACCCTCAATTAAATCATTACCATTATCATTAAAGTTAAATCATTATCATTACCATTAAATGATAAAGGTTCAAGCATAAAATGAGTTTCCTCAAAGTTTTATGGCCCTTTAGCTATCTGAGCCTGACTCAGAATAAGCCCTCTTAGTTCTTTGTATGTTATCTGTCGTTTGATCCTTACTGCCTGACAGTGATTGATGAGTTTTACCTGTATTCCTGTGCAAATTAAACCCAATAAAAGCCCTTTGAGGAAGAGGCTCCTGGCCTTTCTCCTTTGAGAGACTGGCCACCTTTCCTCCCCAAGCAGATCATGTCTTGGTAGACTTATTCTCACCTAAGGCAGCCGGCGGGGGGCGGTGCCCTGTGTGGTGGAGCTCCCCAACAGATGATGCTGTTTTAGAGACATGCCTGAAGGAGGGCAGAGCAGCAGCTGCCTTGGGCGGGAGGATGCTCGGTACTGAATGAGGTGGCAGTGGAATAGTTCAGGGGTCCCCACTCGGCAAGTATATTCCCCTAGGCCAGTGATTTTCCCTCTAAAAGATAGTGCCCAAAAGTTATAGTAACACTTTTCAGTGTAAGAGCTACAAGGGGAGAGTGGTGGTTAATGAGAAAAAGAAATGGCAAAGATTTTAAGTGCAGCTTGTTACAAAAAAGGCTATTGAAAAACTAATTAAAGTATCACCACTATCAGTTGAGCTTATCTAACTATTGCAGTTAATTCTGGGATTTCATTGGGTACCTTTGGTTTAACACTAGTCAAGAACTATAGACTTCCAACCAAGATGGAGACATAGGTAGACACACTGTGCCTCCTCGCACAACCAAAATAAGGACAACACAAATTTAGAAACAAACAACAACCAGTACTGACAGAAAATTGAACTGTATGGAAGTCCGACAACCAAGGAGTTAAAGTAGACACACTCATCCAGACTGGTAGGAGGAGCGGAGTCGGGCAGAGAGAGCTTGGGGCAAAGTGGCGGCTGGCGGACCCAGTGAGGCGGGGCCACCAGCCGCCACTTTGGAGGGGCACAAAAGTGGATTGTGGAGGGGCACAGCGCACATGGCAGCTGGCAGACCAGGCGGTCTCACATTCACGAGCAGATAAACCAGGTGAAACTGGAGAGAGAGACAGACGGCGCAACCCAGGGCTCCAGTGTGGGGAAATAAAGCCTCAAAACACCAATTGAAAACACCTGTGGGGGTTGAGGTGTCGGGAGCGACTCCCAGCCTCATGGGAGAGTTTGTTGGAGAGACACACGGGGTCCTAGAATGTACACAAGCCCACCCACATGGGAATCAGCACCAGAAAGGCCCAATTTGCTTGTGGGAAGTGGGGGAAGTGACTAAATCCAACAGAGAGTGGAGCAAACACCATTGTTCCTTCTCAGACCCCTGCCCCACATACAGTGTCACAGCCTGGCGACTGGGTTGCCCTGCCCTGGTGAACACCTAAGGCTCTGCCCCTCACTACGTAACAGGTGTGTCAAGACAAAAAAATAGCCCAAATGAAAGAACAGATCCAAGCTCCAGAAAAAATACAATTAACCAACAAAGAGATAACCAACTTATCAGATGCACAGTTCCAAACACTGGTAACCAGGATGCTCACAAAATTAGTTGAATATGATTGCAAACTAGATGTAAAAATGAAGGCTACGCTAAGTGAAATAAGGGAAAATGCACAGGGAACCAATAGTGAGGGGAAGGAAACTGGGACTCAAATCAATGGAGTGGACCAGAAGGAAGAAAGAAACATACAATCAGAAAAGAATGAAAAAACAAGAATTCAAAAAAATGAGGAGAGGCTGAGGAACCTCCAGGACATCTTTAAACATTCCAACATCCGAATTATAGGGGTACCAGAAGAAGAGGAAGAGCAACAAGTGGAAAACTTATTTGAACAAATTAATAAAGGAGAACTTTCCCATTCTGGCAAAGGAAATAGACTTCCAGGAAGTCCAGGAAGCTCAGAAAGTCCCAAAGAAGTTGGACCCAAGGAGGAACACAACAAGGCACATCAGAATTACATTAACCAAGATTAAAGATAAGGAGAGAATCTTAGAAGCAGCAAGAGAAAAGGAGACAGTTACCTACAAAGGAATGCTCATAAGACTGTCAGCTGCTTTCTCAAAAGAAACCTTACTGGCAAGAAGGGGCTGGAAAGAAGTATTCCAAGTCATGAAAGGCAAGGACCTACATCCCAGACTGCTCTGTCCAGCAAAGCTATCATTTAGAATGGAAGGGCAGATAAAGTGTTTCTCAGATAAGGTCAAGTTAAAGGAGTTCATCATCACCAAGCCCTTATTATATGAAATGTTAAAGGGACTTATCGAAGAAAAAGAAGTACAACATGTACAGTAAACATGTAAACATGTAAAAAACATGTACAGTAAAATGACAGCAAACTCACAGTTACTAACAACCACACCTAAAAAAAAAAACAAAAGCAAACTAGGCAAACAACTAGAACAGGAACAGAATCACAGAAATGGAGATCACATGGAGGGTTAGCAACAGAGGAGTGGGAGGAGGAGAGAGGGGGAAAAGGTACAGAGAATAAGCAGCATAGATGGTAGGTAGAAAATAGATGGGGGCAGGTAAGAATAGTATGGGAAATGTAGAAGCTAAAGAAGCTAAAGTGTCATAAGTATGACACATGGACATGAACTAAAGGGGGGAATGTGGGTGTGAGGGGGTGTGCAGGGTGGAGGGGAGTGAAAGGGGGGAAATGGGACAAATGTAATAGCATAATCAATAAAATATATTTTTGAAAAAGAACTATAATATTTCTCATCAGTAATAATGTTACAATTATATAATTTTCTTCCTCTGTGGGTCCCTACCATTCTGACAGGGGACCGAACAGTTGGAAAATTTTAGTTTAAGTAATAGCTAATAAGCTTAATAACCAATGCACGTAAAAGTTTTTCTTCCAGGAACTGAAGGTATGACCCGCCCTGACTCCAGGAGACCATAAGCAGTCCCACCTTTGCTCCTCAGGGGGACAGCAAACAGTTCAAGATGGTATCTGAGCCGTTGTACTCCAGGGTGGGATGACCACCACCTGGGGCACAGCTAAAGACCACCTCGTGAGGCACAGCTGAAGACCACCACCCAGGCAAGAATGCTGAAGTTTGTTTGTTTTTTTAATCTAATTAACTTTTCCCTGAATTCCAAACCCCTTACCTACACTTGGTTCTCCTTATAAAATGGGCCATTTAAAAATGGAATTGAAGATGGTCTGTTAGGGCATGAACTCTCCATCTTCTCAGATGGCCCGCCATGTGAATAAAGCGCCCACAAAGATTCAATCGCTGTCATTGCTTACTGGATTTGGTAGTGACAGGCAGCCCCAACTCAGGTGTCTTTTCCGGTTTCAGTTCTAACAACTATAACTAGTTTCCCCCAGAGAATCTTTCCAGGTAAAGGAAATGTGCCTTTGAACTCAGAGTCGAAGAGTATGCTCCAGTTGAACATCGTTTTAATTATTTTGTCTTCAGAAATTTGAAGTGACAGGTCTCTACATAATAATGGAAAGATTTGCCAAAATCTTACCAAAACTCTTTCTACCATGTTTTCTCCAAAAACAAAATCAGAACTGCAGCTTTTAAAAGAACTCTTGTCTTCATTGGGTTGACATCTAAAAAAAAAGAAATAAGCATTTGCAGTTTTATTTATTTTGTGTGTGTGTTTAACTATTTTTTGTTGTTAACTATTACTTTTTTCCCCTTTCATCAATGATTTATTTATTGTTTTTACATATTTGTTTTTATGTTTTTAAGATTTTATTTATTTAGTTTTAGAGAGAGGGGAAGGGAGAGAGAAAGAGGGAGAGAAACACCAATGTGTGGTCGCCTAATTCGAACGCTAGTTCTAATCTTCTCTCAGGTCAAATATGCCTTCGTCACTGCTGATACTAGTAAATACTAACTTCTACTTTGCATATTTAGACTGTGTTCTTTACTGTCTATCTAACCTTTATCAATAAATAAGGCTGAAAAATAATTTCAAAGAGAGAAAAAATGCCAGAGAAAGAGGAGGAAAGACTCATTTACTTGCCAGATTATTAATGCCTAACTAAATAAAAATTTAGCTGTATCTATTTGAAACATCCTCTCCCAAGTCAACGAGAAAATGGAGACATCCAATTTTAATATGATGATATTGAAATATTGGAGACATTTTGAAGAGCATTTTAAACTCATGTTCTTTATAAAATCTCCTTTCACACGGAAATATCATCAATCTACTTGTACAATGTGAGGACAGAAGTAAGAATGAAAGAACGGCACTTGCCCTACTGATGGAGCGCCCCAAAAACTCTGGTTAGCAGACAGCTGGACTGAGATTCTGGCATGTGGCAAATTTTTGCTCAGCAAACAGGAGTTCCTCTCAGAAATCTGAAAGAAAAGAACCCATCAAAAAATTCACTTACACTGCTTACTATGGAGACATCACACAAGGAAACAATGGTTAAAGATATTGAAATTTTACTATGTTGAAGTACTGCCCTAAGTGTTATACGTGTATTTTCATCATTTTCTCCTCACAACAAGACAATATATACAGTTTATACATCTATTATTGTCCACATTTTACAGATGGGTAAACTAACCTAGCAAGTTTAAACAACTTGGCTAAGCCTGGACAACCAGGAATGCAGATGCCATTTGAGCTTTAGTCTGTCTGACACCAGAGACTAAACACCTCATCATGCTATTTTGGAAATCCCATTCCTCGTGTTCCCTTTGCCCTTTTAGTCAAATGGAGTTAATTCTCATTTCTGGATTAGTGAGTCTATCTTTTAGGTCTACTGATTCCTCGAAACACCCTAAAAGCTTCACCATCACCACCATCCAATGCGAGAGGAAACTCTGTCTCTTTTGCTAGAAACTTTGGACTGGGAACTTGATCACTCACTCTGATGTGTATATTCGTATATTCGCACATCACCTGCCTTACTGTATGAACAAAGGAATGAGCACCTTTCGGACTGGAAGGAACCCTGCAAACAATCTCATTTAGTGTCTCCAGTGTTTTGTGGGAACCTCCCTTCCCCTACCAGAGACTGGCAAAGACACTGTCGGGACTTCATGGCTTTAAAAGTAGGTAGGGTATGTTTTCACTTTAATCTTACATCAGTCATTACAAGTAATTCCAAGTGTTTCCCCCGTTATAACAGCATCTGAGAACTGGGAGATATGGATCAGGAGAATAGGTGTCATTAGTTAGCAAAGATCAAAGTACATGCTCATGACTGCATCACTCAAAGGCTTTCTTTCTCCACCAAACTCATAGCTTTTACTCTCGGTTGCTTAAAACAGTTTAAATTAGGCATATATTGCTTAAATTATACACGATAAGTGACCACTGATCAATAATAGGATGTATAAAACTGTCCTTGATTTTGATATATGAGTTATAATAAGGAACATAAAATAATTGTTCTATGAAATTCACCTAGAGATAATTTTCACTAGATCTATAAATCACATTAATTTTGTCAGAATTCTTACGTAGCATTTAACTTTTCTTTAGATCTTCATAGGACATCATTAAATAGAAAATTCAATGATGGGCGTATCCAGTTAGGCTTTTCACTAATTAAGAATAAGTTCTATTCATAACCTTAAGTTATTCAAGGATAAATACTTACAAACAATAGCCTAAAAATTTCTCCTATGCTTAATCATTTAAGAAGAAAATTCAAGAAATATATTAAATTTTATTATTTAAATAAGCAATGAAGATTTCACAAAAATCATGCCAAAGAAGTAATATTGATCTACTTTTGATATCATAACATGTAATAAAGATTTTAATATATAATTTATGGTAATGCTGTTGCAAAACCAAATGCAACATAACATTTTAGAAATCAGTCAACACATCATATGTTTTCTTATAAACTTAAAAAATTAAACAATATACATCACTACTTAAATAAATAAAATAATATAAGTAATCTGGTGATGATTATTAGAAATGAAAACTTAATATACTGATTAAAACTTAAAATGTTTTACTTAAAAATCACATCATAAATCATGCACAAATGATAAAATAATTTTTCAAATTCACAGTGGGTCTCATGAAATCATATCTTAACCCCCAAAAGATACAAAAATATAAAAATGTTAGCAAATGCTGATCAAGTTCAACTTCCTTAATTCAGCAATAGAAAGAGAAGGTTGGGTGATTTTTTTCCAAGAATGCAAACATAGTAGTAGCAGAGGTAGGATTACTACCAATCTGATTTTTTGTCATTGAATTGATGAAATCACTGTTATTCTTTTTCAACATATTTTATCTATTTTTTGAGAGCAAAGAGAGGAAGAGGAGGAGAAAGAGGGAGAGAAACATCAATGTGTGGTTGCCTTTCATGCATTCCCTACTGGGAACCTGGATCACAATCCAGGCATGTGCCCTGCCTGGGAATCAAACCAGCAACCCTTTGGTTTGCAGGCTGGCGCTCAATCCACTGAACTACACCAGCCAGGGCTTAATCACTGGTATTCTTAACACTCCATGTGTTGTCCTTGTTATCAGTATGGAAAAACAAAACAAAACTATGTGACTACCCCTCAGTAGTATAGCTGTAGTTAAATGACTGCTGGAATTAACTCTCAGATTCCAATGAACTGATCTGGTGTCTCATTCCTCTGACATGTCTGCCTCTGGAGGACACAGCTAGAATTATAGCAACAGAATACCCAAGCTCATGTCTGCACAGCCTGAGCAAATGAATATCTCCTTAGAAAGGCCCACGAAGTGTGGTTCAGCCCCACACAACAGCTGGAAGAGAGAATTCTTCTCTTCCTCTAGTGGCTTCCCAAGCCCTCCCAATTACACTGTTTAAGTAGTGCCCTGCTCCTGCTGCCCATGAAGATGGGTCTGGAGCGGATCCCTGGTGTGACCTAAACCAGCAAAGCCATGGGGGATGCAGAAAATCCCTGCCCCAGTTTGGACTTCTGAATCCCAATGCCTGCTACCTCATTACCTCCCTTGCTCGCACATGGGATCAGTGCACTGGAACAAGACCACAAGGGTTCCCATCTTCTAGGACTCAGTTTTACAGCTTCGGGGAGACCACAAGGCTTGTTGAGCAACCCTCCAACTTAAGAGGGCATGCTGAATGAGGTTACTGAGAGCTGTTTGCTATCTAGTCCAGGTGTCCCCCACTCGGCTACTGGCTGTGCAACAGTGCAGAGCTCTGACAGCCCCTACTTCTGGCTGTGGAGCTGATAAGCACCTACCAAAACAAGGATGCGGGATTGGGGTCAGTCCTCCAAAAGGAAGGTTGGGTTTTTTTTTGTTGTTGTTGTTGTTTGTTTTTTACCTTATGTTTTGTTTTTTCTGTAGTCTTGAGGTGTTCCGATGCACTGTGTTTTACTTTTTCACACCTTTGAGTTCGAGGTGGCTGCAAAATAGCAGGCCTTAGCACATGTTCAGGATGTTTCACAGGTCCTTAACAGAGCAGAATGAAAGGGTCAATAGATCTGTAGTGAACTACCCCTTCCTCCATATTTTTGACTAATATAATGATTATTTTCCAAAGTCAGCATTATATGAGGAGTTCATGTTAATTAATCAAAGTTAAAATAGCCAGTGAATTGCCTCCCACCTACTTCCAGCCCAGATTTTACCCAATAGCTAGTTATTTTTGGCCACGGTGATAGGGGACTTAAGAGTTGGAAAATTTTAGTTTAAGCGACAGCTAATAAGCTTAGTAATCAGTGCACGTAAGAGCTTTTGTTCCAGGAACTGAAGGTATGACCCGCCCTGACTCCAGGAGACCATCAGCAGTTCCACCCTTGTTCCTCGGGAGGACTGCAAACAGTTCAAGGGGCTATCTGAGCCGTTGTACTCCAGGGTGAGAAGACCACCACCTGGGGCACCGCTGAAGGCCACTACCCAGGGCGAGAATGCTGGTGTTGTTGTTTTTAAACCAATTAACTCCTCCCTGAACCTCAGATCCCCTCACCACACCTTATTTATTCCCTGCTATAAAAACCTTGGCCTGGAAAGAAAAGGGAAGATGGTTTGTTAGGGTATGAACCCTCCATCTTCTCGGATCAGCGACTGTTGGGAACCGCCCTGACTGGTATTAGAAGCTGAAACCCCCGCCTAGCTAAGGCTAAGGGAACGCCCTTGGAACCGTGAGCCGGCAAGGAGACAAAAGCTTATCTTCCTGGCAGGAATGCTGTTTCTGCTGCTTTGTTCATAACTGAACCCCCAAAAGCTTGGTCGGTTAGCCAAAGACGGGTAAGATTCCCACGGGGGAACAACCCAAGCCAGGCACGATCACTTTTGGGAGGCCCCCCCCAAAAGAAGGACTTGGGGGGCTGCAGCAAAAGGGGGTGATGGACCCTCACTCCTCGGCTTTGACAAAGTCTGAGTTCTCAGCGTCCGGAAGAAAATCTCCTTATCTCTCGGTGGCTTTAGTTCCCGCGCTCCACCTAAGCCTGAAACAATGACGGGGAAGTACAGCTCGGTACTGGGAAGTGCGGATTTCCCGGGGTGATCAGGCCTAAGAAAGAACATGTAAATTACTGTGAAACCTTCTTTGTTCAAGAATGCTCTCAGTTGAATGAGGAGGGTCTTAGGAGGAAGCTAGTTTGTTCCTCAGCCTTACAGCTCTTTGACCCCCCAACTCAATAGACCGGCAGAGCTCTTTGTTTTCTATATTCCTTACTTCCCCTAATGAGTATTGTACTGTTACCTGAGTTATTATGCAAAATGAGCCTAATAAAAGCAGGTATGGACGGTGGATCGGCGCGCTCCCCACTAGGGGGGGTGGCCATTCTGTCCCTACTTCCCCACAGAAACTAGTTTGTCTCTGTGCATGTGTGTTTTTTCTCGCGTATTGTCGAGCCATCCACAGCGTTCCGTGGTCACTGCTGGCCGGTGACCCACGCGCAACAGCTGGCGCCCAAACGTGGGGCAGCGATTCGGGACCACAGAGGTGGGACCCCGTTCGAGACCACTTGGAACCAGCGGCTACGAGCCGTCGCTGTGGACAACGCATCAACTTCGGGTGGATTTGCGCGCTAACAGCCCAGGTAAGGGGCCAACGACCCCTGAACTCTTTCTCGGGCTTGTCGTGGGATGCGTTGAATTTTCAGGGAAGTAGGTCTTTCTTTTCTAGGTCGTTTCTCTCTTCGCGACCGCCTATAATTGGGTAAATAGTAATTTAATTCTCAAGTTTGAAAAAACAAACGATTTGCCTTGAAAAAAGTAATCAGGTGATTTATTTTGGCCAATTAAAAGTAAGTAAAAGGAAGCTTTTTCTTTAAAAAAAAAAGGAAGGTAAACACGGGTTGTAATTTATCTAAAGGGCAGAAAGCTTTTCTGCGTATATTACAACAAGTTCTTAAAGAAGCAAAGTATAAGGAAGTATAAGAAAGTATAACAAAGTATAAGAAAGAAAAGCATCTGGTTCAGCTTTTGCAATCTCTAAGAAAATATTGTCCTTCATTTCCTGATAGAGGGACGTTAGACATTGATGTTTCGGAAAAAGTGGGTGAAAGGTTGAAATCTTTGCAAAACAGTGGTATATCTATTGGTGCACACACCTTTGTAACCTGGAGGCTTGTCAGGGATTCTCTCGAGTTCATTTGGGCAAAGAAAACAGAGCTAGATGATGAGGAATATGATTCTGACAGTGAAACGGTGTGCAAATTGAGTGAGCAGATCACGGAGGCCCCACCTTCACCCCCCACAGAGAAGGATGGATTTTGCTCTGTATCTGCTCTGAAAAGGAAATTGAGGATTCCAGGGAAGGTTGAAACTTCACACTCTAGGAATGTAAATGGGAAACTGTAAAGATAAATGGAAAAGTAAATGTTTTAGGAAAGAAGTTATGTGATGTTAGTTAGTAATTGAAGGTATAAGGCATGGAAATGCAATCTTGGTGAATATCAGAAGGGGTATGAAAGAAAGATTAGAAGGTTTGTGAATGTTTCAGAAAGTCTGTGGAAGTAAATGTTTTAAGAAAGAATTATGTGGTGTGTGTTAGTAATGGAAGGTATAAGGCATGGAGATACAATCTTGGTGGATATCAGAAAGTGAATGAAAAAGAATAGAGTTTGTGAGTGTTGCAGAAGGTCTGTGGAAGTGAAAGTTTTCAGAAGCCTGGTAGATATCAGAAGGAAAAGGATTTTCCTTCACACTTTATATTTTTCTCCCTACCTGATCCCTCCAGAATTTGGCATTCTAAAGGAGTAAGTAATGACATAAGGTTTCTTTGCATAAATATAACAAGATCAGTCGTTAATAGTGGTTATGATTTAATTGTGTCTTCCAACTCTTTCCAAATCTGTTATCTCCAGAATATGACCAGAAAATGAATGAATCCAAATGGCATTATTAGCATTTAACAATGCACTGCTCTCCTTATGAGTCCGACAGTTTGTTAACACCTGGTTGCACTTATGGTTTAATCAATGCTACTTTAGAATTAGTCCAACAGGCTCAAATAGATCAGGAGATCCTGACCCGCCTTTCTGCAGTTGAATCAGCACTGGACTGGATTGGCGAACGCCAGGACGCTCTCGTGACTCGTCAACACCTAACCTGTGACCCTGGTTTCTCCAGACTGTGTGTCACACCGCTGCAGTGGAATTCCAGCCAACATACTTGGACTGATATACAACATCGCTTGAGGGGAGCTTTCTCCACTAACTTAAAAGGACAAATTGATAAATTGCAGTTGGAGTTACATCATCAGCTGCAGGACATTCAACGTTTAACCAAACAGGACATTTTTTCGAGCCCTTAATGAAAATATTAATTGGCTGAATCCTAAAACATGGTTTGATGGAATTAATTTGAGAATTTGGGTTTTTGGAGCTGCTGGTTGTTTACTGATTGTGATATTGATTTGTGTACTTCGGTGTATTTGCAAATTGTTTTCCCAGGGTCGTATCAGAGACCAGCAGGTAGCCACCTTTATGGAACCCTTAGCAGTCCTAACTGAAAACAAGGGAGAAGGTATGAGAAACCACTCTGGCAGGCGTAAAATTAAAACTCAACACCCACGTAAGAAAGTAGGTGATGAGTCGGTGCGCAGAACTGCACCTGTTAAGAAATCCTCTCGTAAGAAGTCAGGCTTGCATTATGCTCAAACTGCCATGTGATTTGCCTTTCCTGATATCTATGTAATTTCTCTCAAAGATTGAAATGTAATCAGACCTATTACTTTTGTTTTTTCCCTTAATATGTTTTCTTGCACTGAATTTAGAAATTTAGGTATTCACCACCCATAGAATTTAGTTTCTGCTTTATATTTCTATTATTGCCTTATGATGTATGTAGATGTTGCTTTTCTTCTGATTTGCATTCGAAAACAGCAAAAGTAGGTTTCACAGGCTTAACGACCACAATTGATTTTTAAAAAACTAAAAAAGGGGGATATGTTGGGAACCGCCCTGACTGGTATTAGAAGCTGAAACCCCCGCCTAGCTAAGGCTAAGGGAACGCCCTTGGAACCGTGAGCCGGCAAGGAGACAAAAGCTTATCTTCCTGGCGAAGTACAGCTCGGTACTGGGAAGTGCGGATTTCCCGGGGTGATCAGGCCTAAGAAAGAACATGTAAATTACTGTGAAACCTTCTTTGTTCAAGAATGCTCTCAGTTGAATGAGGAGGGTCTTAGGAGGAAGCTAGTTTGTTCCTCAGCCTTACAGCTCTTTGACCCCCCAACTCAATAGACTGGCAGAGCTCTTTGTTTTCTATATTCCTTACTTCCCCTAATGAGTATTGTATGTTACCTGAGTTATTATGCAAAATGAGCCTAATAAAAGCAGGTATGGACGGTGGATCGGCGCGCTCCCCACTAGGGGGGTGGCCATTCTGTCCCTACTTCCCCACAGAAACTAGTTTGTCTCTGTGCATGTGTGTTTTTTCTCGCATATTGTCGAGCCATCCACAGCGTTCCGTGGTCACTGCTGGCTGGTGACCCACGAGCAACAAGCGACCATCTGAATAAAGCGCCTGTAAAGATTCAATCGCTGTCATTGCTTATTGGGTTTGGTAGTGATAGGTAGCCTGAACTCAGGTGTCTTTTCCATTTTCAGTGGGACTTGTCTTGTCAAATGTATTCTTTCTTGGTTTGTCACTCAGCCCGACCTCCATACCCCCAACACACACCTACTCGTACGCAGATTAAAATACAGGTGGTGAAGTGCAATGCCTGAGGGTTTTGTAATAGAGAAACTACATACCTTGTTCTGCACTGTTCATGTCAACATTCCTTTGCACAAGAGTCGGTGTCATAAAGACCTTGTTTTTCTTCACTGTAAGAAAAAATATTTGGAAAAATTCAAATCTGTGAGAATGGGTCACTTTCTGCATGGTATGGGTTTTAACAGTCCTGTACTGAACTCACCAGTAGAGGTCACTGTTGGCACTAATAGAGTAGCAGGCAGTGCATAGGAGACCGCTCATTCCGCTAAAAATGCATGATGGCAACATGAGGTTTGCTACATTGTTCTGTTTACTCTCATAAATCTAAGTGGAAATTAGGTCATTAACAGAATAGGCCATCTTTAGAATCATGAAAGCAAGTACTGAGACAAATTCTACAGATTATCAAATCCAAATTGATAACGAACTCTCTGTGTGCATCAATATGTATTTCTTGCAAAATGTTTTAAAAAATTGTTAGGAAATTCTGTCCCCTCCCCATTCTAATACCTGAAGACAGAAGTAAACCCATTATGTTCTGTGAAGTGTGTGTGTTGGGGGGGGTAAGACTGTGGTGGCTGCAAGTCCAGAATTATTATGCATTTCAAAAAGCTCCCTCTCAGTTGCAGACTGCAAAAGGAGCGACCTTTGAGCATTTGAGTAATGGAGATCAAAAAGAAAATTGCTTCATTAAAGTATTACAATTTATTACAAATTTCGGGGGTAGAATTGCTTCTCTAATTCAAAATTCAATGAAATGGTTTTTATAATCTTTATTATTGAAAACCAACAATGAACGGACCATATAAAATTATAAAATTTTTGTTTCAACATCATCAATATTCTGCACTACATACAAAGGCTTACTGATATGAATGTTTCTTTATTCATTCTTTCCTTTTTTTGTGTGACTGATTTTTTTGTCTGATTAAAAGAAAAAGAATTGAAACAGTTATCTAGATAACTTAAAGCCATCCCTTTGCTTTGTGCACAAATACAATAAACAAATCCTTTAGGGTTAGGGTTGGAATAGGGGTCCTAATGTCTGTAACGTTTCAGTACGGCTGAGGGGGGTCTACGGAGTCAGAAACTCCTCTCTTCTGTATCTGAAAGGTGTCTGACCCATTGTTTCTCACTCATGTTTGGAATGATTAATAAGAATATACATTCATTCATTTGAATTTTTGGTGGTTCCCAGGTACATGAGGATCAGGTAAAAGGAAGGGAAGAGTCTATATGTTTTATTTCTAGTGGGAAGCGTTACTTGAAAAGGGCAGTTGGTTGTTCAGTAGAAATAAAAACACACAGGATATAAATCATAATTTGAATGTACAAAATGTTCCAGCCATTTCAAGTATTTTATAATGATAAAATTGTTTTACTTAGCAAAGCATTAGAAATTTCAAATAAAAAAGAAGGAATCTTTTAATCAGTGAAAAGTACAAAAGGACTCATATTCTAAGCTTCAAGATACAAACCTAAAGCATAAACTTTAGAATAAGAAGCTGATGCATAGTTGTGTGTCTTTGATACTCTATACTCTTATATTATAAACCGTACACATGGACAACAGTAGCAAGAAGAAAGCAAGTTATTTTATAAGGCTGCCTTATACAATATGTTCCTATCATAAACATGAAATCCTAAAAATAGCGTCAAGTTCAAACTTTCTACCAAAAATAAACATATGCTGTCTGGGTTTGTGGTATTGTTAAGTATTCTTCCATACACACTTTGCTAAGATCTCTATTTTATTTGCCACGAAAATGTCAGCATTTTATAGTCGCTGAGAGAGATCATCATTAACAAGAATGGATTTTGAAAAGTCAGAGTGTCAGGCTTGATTGAACTTCTAGGGGCCCTTTATTACTTGGCCCAGAATGGGGGCGGGGAGGGGGGGGAGGTTGGGAGGACGGTGGAGGGTGACATCTCATTCACCTCTGGGACAAAGGTTGGCACTAAAGGCGGATTGCAAACTGCTTGTAGCGTCAGGAAGGAAGTGGGTTTTTGTGTTCCTTTTGACTTGGATTTTTGCCGTTTCAGAAAATTTTCTACATCCCTGATTTAGAAAAATGTATTTTCTACATCCCTGATTTACAATAAAAATAAAATGTGCCTCTGGTAGGGATTATAAATGAATGTCCATCCAATTCAGTAAATATTTGAGTGCTCACTGTGTTTGAGACACCCGATCGGGCATGAAGATGACCTGGAGGAACTTACAGCGCAGGAGACGGGCACCTGCAGGAGCAGCTGCAGTGCCAGGAGGAGGGTAATGCCATCAATCTCAAGAGGAATCACCGGGAGTGCTTTCCGTGTAAGAGACAGGCAAACCAAGCCACTGATTTACTCGGGATGCAGGACTCTCTCTGGTGAAGTTCTTAGAGTAAATGTCTTTTTTAAAGACAGGCATCTCTTTATTTAAGTAGATATTTACTTAGGAGAAAATGGCCACTTTCGGTACAAAGCCAATACATTGTTAATGCAGAAACTTTGGAAACAGCAAAATACAAACAGAGGGAAAACAAAACCCAATCACGTGTAATCCCATTACCGAAAATTACCATTGCTAATGGGCTGGCTTCTGTCCTTTTAGACTTTTTCCACGTTGATCAGTGGAGTGTACTTAGTGTACAATCCATTTTACAGTCTGCAGTTTTCATATGACCACATACTGTAAACACTACATACTGGGTAGACTTTTAAAAATTATCCATTCGACAAGTTTCTTAGAAATTTCACACTCAGTAAACGTAACAGTGAACACTCAACAGCCAACACTATACCTACCTCCTTGAGACTGAGAATCTGCAGTGTGCAAAGGAAAAGATGAAGACCGTATGCGCTTTCTTGAAAAACCATTACATTCTGCAAGAAAGTCAGTGTGAAGGGTAAAATGGATTGCAATAACAAATTATCCTCAACCAATGATATGGTGGGCTAGAATTTCCTTCTATCTCTACAAATTATCATTTGATAACCTGTTAACTCCTGAAGCAGAATTTTAAATATCAGGGTGAATAGCTTGATTATTAACTGACAGTCATATCATCCTAGCATGAAACCATCAGAAACCAGTAGTTTCAGCAAGAAATTGCGTATGAATTCCGAGACTGTATGGAGAATGGTTTCGGTACGTTGAGACGCAGGCAGCAGAGAATCATGGGATTTTCGAGTTGTTCACATCACTGTTCTCAGGGACCCTCATTCATCTTGCAAAACAAAAGCCAGCCTACCTTCACGTTTGCTTGTCTGTCTGTTTGTAATTTTATTTTAATTTGGAAAAAACTTCAAATTTATACAAAAGCTGGACAAGTAGTGCAAAACATTCTTGTATGCCCTTTAATCAGATTCATCAATTACTAACATTTTTCCTTATTTGATTTCATCCTCTACCTATATACATATTTTTCTGAATCACTTCAGATTAAGCTCTGTGTATTATGCCCCTTACACCTAAATATTACAAGGTGTATTTCCTAGGAATAAGGACAACTATTGAGGCAGGAGGTAGTCAGGAAGGAAGCTCCAGAGGCCCCGCAGGGCTGAGGTAGAAAACATCTATACATGACAAAGACCCCCTAAGACGGGTTGTTCCTGTTTTCTGGGAGAACTCTGAATCATAGAATGCGCCTGCGCTATCCCTGATTCATTATAATATCATTATAATGAAATAACATTGTGGGACTCCCTTCTCCAGTAGCCAATCAAGAAAGTCATGGGAAACCACGCATGCGCAGTAGCTTTGAAATCCAACTCCTTGTACCTGCGCAGGAAAAGCCCGCCAAAGACTAGCAGGGGGCTTCTGCCCCTATAAGAATAGAATCCCCCCAGCCCACGTGCCCTTTTTTTTTTTCCTCTGCTCAGAGCTGGCTCACTCCCGTGTCCTGTGGTGTGTACTATCACTTAATAAACCTCCCCTCTTTCTTTATGCTATAAACTTTGTGTGTTCAGTTCAATTCTTTGTCCTCGATCACTAAGAACCTGGTTACCTGTGCACACCTGTGCACACCTGTGACACTATTATATTACTCCAGCATGCTGATCAACTCTAAGAAATTTAACACAACATTAAATTCAACACTCTTATCTAGCCCACCAGCCATAATTCCGTCCACTGACTAATAATGTCCTTCACAACACTTTCCTCCCCAGTACAGGACTCAGCCCAGAATCATAGGTAGGACTGGATCCTCACAAGTCTTTCCTCTTCTTTAATCTGGATTAGTTCCTCACACTTTCTTTGTTTTAAAAGAATTTAGTCCTCATCTTTTAATAAAATCTTTTTTTTTCATTTTGAGTTTAATGCAGTTTAAACTACATTTTCCTACTGAAATTTCTTAAATTTGTTGGGATACTATTTGTTAATGCCATGAAATAAATTTCCAGTGTGCAATTTTATGGCACATCTGTATATCCTATTATGGGTGAGCACATAACCCTTTCATGTTTCAACCCAAGAAAAGCGTTAAGTTTTACATAGTCTGTGTCACACGCCCAGGTACTTGGGCCCGCTTATTCTCTTTGTATGAGGTTGATTTTGAAATACAAGAGCTAAATGCTTACCATGTTCTGCGGCTTCGTACAGGGCTTCTTCGGCAGGTCTCTGGAAGGAAAAGAAGCTGCTGGTGAGAGATGTTCACTGCTGTACTCGGCCCTGTCACTTTGTAAGAGAATTCTCCAAAACCAGCCCTATTCAGGTAGGCGGGAACCAAACTGCTCACTAGGCAGGTTTTCAAGAAAATGTCAAGCCTGGGGAGTGGTCTCTATCTCAGGGACTACAGGACCCCTTGTGGGAGCCTCTGAAACACCAGCCCTCAGATGCTGAGGCTGTCGACCTGGGGTGGGGCCCACGAACGTGATTTTTCAACAAGGACTTGGAGGTTTAGCTTTCTTCAGCCAGTTAGTTTTGTGGGTGGTGACAGACACTGCCTACATAAGCAAGAATGAATAACAAGGAAATACTAATTCAGATAAAAGTGGGAATGCTACAAATCTTTTCCTTTGTCTTTCAAAGCAGGGGATCTTCGTATGATGCTGGAAACAACGGATAGGGTCCTTAAGGTCCCTTTTTAAATCAAATGCCACAGTTTACAACTTATCTAACACCCAGTGTTGGGCCGGATGGTGGTGGAGAACCACGGGGAGCCTCAGCCCTTCTAACCCCTTTCAGTCCCCGCCTTTCCCAAGTCACTCCAAAAAAATGTATAATTTAGTAAAAATGGCATCGCTTGAAGACAAGGCCACTGGCTTCCCCTTTCAGCCAAACTGCTGTCAGCACATCCCTGCTGTGTATATATTCCGGAGGCGCGGCTCCGCTAAGTGAAGAATGAGGGAGTAAGCTAAACCAGCAGGAGTATCATTCGGTGTAGCTAGTTTCTTGAAACACAATTTTCTTTGTCAAAGAAAAAGCAAACAAAGGGAAGTAGCTTGATCTCACCTTAGAACTTTGTTCTTTCTTCTCAAAAACAAATATTGGTTGAGCAATGACAGATTTTTCTGTAAAAAGAAAAACGAGCAGGCAAGAAATGAAACCATATTCTGACATTTCTAATAGCAACTAAAAACATCTGAAGATTCTTTTGTTTGTAATTTTTTTCTGCCTTAGGGTGAACTCTACACTGTTTTTGAATGAATGCTATAAATTGGATATGTACAAATAATTTTAATAGTTAATTGCAGAAATAAATACTGCAATTTATTTTGGGGAACGTGAATTGCAGAAATAAATACTGCAATTGGGGAACGTGATAGTAAACCATTTCCATAAGTACACAGGTCATCCTATTTAAAGAACATGTGTTAAGTGTTTAAGGCAAACAAAATATAATTACCTGCCTTTAGCATCTCACCATGATATAGTGATTAACACTTTTACTTTTCGAATAAAAAGTTTCAAGGGGTGAAAAGTCTCATTTGATAATAGTATTCCCACGTGGGTCCGATCTCAAGGTATAGATGTATTGCATCCCATCCTTTAAAATGATCTGGAAATAATTCATATTTCCTGGACTAGAGTAGTCGTATACCGAAGTCATGTTTTCAATATTTAGGCTAAGAATCAGTCCCAGTGTTATACAGCAGCTAAAGTTTGCCTTTAGCCCTCCCAATCTTTTATAGTGTCCTATCTTCAGTAGACCCATGGGGAGAAACTCAGGCACGCTAGGGTTTAAATGAGTCCCATTCAGCACTCCAGAATCCTTAGGGAAAACCGTGTGGTTCTGAAGAGCCTGGGCTCTGGAGTTAGGCAGGCACGTGTTGAAATACAAGTGTCGCCACAATTGGCTTAACAGTCAGGGAGACAATATGTCTGTACCTTAGTTTCCCCATCTGAAAAAAAGAAAAGATTATAACAGCACTTACCTCACAGAGTTTATGTGAAGGTCGAATGGAATTTTTGATCTAATTACTTAGATTTTAACCAACCAAACAAAAAAGCCTTTAAAAACATTAAATATGGGGCATACGGACCAATCCCCATTTCAAAACTCATAGCCGACATCGCTAATGTATGACAAGACTTTCCTGAGGGGCCCACACGAACTCTGAACTTCTCTCGTTCTAGGTTCCCAGAAGCCGTCACCACTATTTCGTCCTGCCGCACAAGCCGAGGTAATCTGCCATCCCTAGGCCGAGCAAATAAATCTCGAGCTGAGGAACTTGAAGGAACCACCAGACAATTACATCTTTGAGATGCCAGAAAGGGATTCTCAGAATCCCACGATGTCCCCAGCAAGGGTGTCATAAGCTCTGCCAGACCACCCCCCCTCGGCCGAGCTCCGGGGGCCACGTGGAGCTGGTCACCTCCTTTCAGCCCACTGACACACACTGCTCACTTCGTACGCAAGTGCTCGTGCCCGTCTGCCCTGGCAGCCAGGTGAGCCCCCGCACAGATGCCAGTCACACTGGCAATCCCGTCCATGTCAGACTAGGACTCCATTCTCGGTCTTCCTCAGACAAGCTCCTTTTCCAGCAATTACATTAGATGTACGAAAGGAGCTTGCTAGAGACTTCGAAAGGAAATAGTCTTTGTGAATACGGGGGGGAATACTTAAGAATCAGAATAATGAACGGGCCTCTTCTGAACTGGACTTAGGATAGTCGTTCTTTTTTTTTTTTAAGATTTTATTTATTTATTTTTAGAGAGGGAAGGGAGGGAGAAAGAGAGAGAGAAACATCAATGTGCAGTTGCTGGGGGCTGTGGCCTGCAACCCATGCATGTGCCCTGACTGGGAATCGAACCTGAGATGTTTTGGTTCGCAGCCCGTGCTCAATCCACTGAGCTACGCCAGCCAGGGCTAGGATAGTCCTTCTTAAAACAGCAAATACTTGGCCTCCATCAAAACACTCAGCTAAACACGGGCAAACGCAACCTGTGATGACAGCAGTAAGGAGGAAATCACGAAGTTTTACTCGCAGCTTGGAGAGCATATGGTAAAGTAGGAAGGCCACTTTTATTCACTGATTCAACAAATATGTATTGAACATCTTTGTGCGTGCCAGCCTCTGTGTTAGGATGTGGGTACACATTGTCTCACTGAAGATAGATTAGCCTCAGAGTAGCCACCTTCTCTCCCTGACACTGCCCAGCACATTAGTTAGCAAACAGATGATCTCCTAACCTCAGCCCCCATCTAGATTTTTCTCCCCCTCTTCCAAAAATTCTCCAGGCTCCAAAGACAAAGCCAAAACAAGCGTTTATGAAGCCATTGAGCCCGTACCGGTTTTCACACCTGACTCAGTAGGAAAATTTGAAAATAAAAGCAAAGCCCTTGAAATTATATTTTTAAAAATTTAACCTTTATTCTTTATATGTATTAATCATTTATTTAACAAATACGTACTGAGGGGTGACTTTGGACAAGACGTTTCGTAAAGTAAGAGAGGACCGTGGTGCAAGATGAGGCTGAAGGGGAGGCTGGAGCTTTGGGAAGCTTTGTAGCTTGAGCCAGGAGGTTTTTTTAACTCCAGGAAAAATGGGAAACCAGTGAGAGATTTTAAGCTGTGGAGTAATTTACTCTGGGGTGCATTTGTTTTTTAAGATTCCTCTGCCTGCTGGGTGGGAAAGGGATCACAGGGACTGAAAGGGAAGAAAGAATTAAGAGCCTCGTCTGAATTCTAGAAGAAAGCTGACTAAGTTGCTCTTTATTTCCTTGTTTATCTTGCACTGATGATTTCTTGAGGAAAATGGAATAATAACAAGTTTAAAATACAATATTCTGTTAAAAGGGATGGAGATGAAGAAAAGGGGAGGAGAAACTAAAAAGACTAAAAGATTAGTTTAGATTTTCACCTTTTTAAAGGCTCATGTAGCATTTCATGAATCCCGATATTCATTGTTGTTTTCTGAAATGCTTCATTAAGAGATGTTCATTCACCCCACAAATACATGTAAGTGCCTGTTATACATGGGAAAGGACAAATGTACTGTCCACACAATTCAATCTCAGTTCACCTGTCATTCTGTTCCACCATGGAAGTATGCTGTGGCCAAGGGCTTTTTACCCATTACCTGGTTTAATTTAATCACGTTGTGAGTTAATGTGATTTCTACCATATTTACAGACACCTCCTTACACACAGGTGAGGAAACCAAGGCTCTAAGGTGCTTTCTTACAGTCAGGCCACTAGTCAATGGCAAAGCCTTTAATTTATCCCAGCTGCCCTCCTGCAAAATTACTGATCTTCACCTCCACCTGTCACACCGGCACAAATCACATAAAACTTTATCTGTAAGATGCCATGTTTTGAATGTATAATATATACAATCCAGCACCATGCTAAGGAAAAAGCAGTGTAAAATATTGGCACTCACGGTTTTGCAACCTTGTCAAAGTTGACTGGCTATACACACGTGCTTTTACTGCTCCCTCCTGAATCAGAAATCACAACGAGATAATAATGAAGGGTTGGACTGACTTGGCTTTTCCGGGGTGGGAGTTAGAGAAACTACAACAAAGACAAGGGAAAACCAAAGAGAAATAACGGTGACAAAACTGTAGAAGCTGGAAAGTGGAAGATGACTGGTAACTCTTAGACCAGGAGAGCTGGACCTTAGCCAGCCGTGTGGATGCTCAAAAGCACCCTCGTTCACCACCACCCCCCCAACACCACGGCAGAACCACCAAAGGTCCAGAAATTGGCATCACTAAGTACTTCTGGAAGCAGAGGTGAAGTCTGGCTGAAAATAGAAAGTTTTATATATTCAGCAACAAAGTACCTGCCCTCTCTCCTCCTACCCTAGCAGAAGACTGCAAGGTTATTCTCCAGAAGAGATAAAACATCAGGCGCAGTGTAAAGTGGGGGTTCTATGATGAAAAGAGGAAGAGTAGGGAAAAGCTTACACGCTATATCAGTTTCTCATGGTTGCTATAACACATTACCACAAGTTCAGTTGTTTAATAACAATACAAATGTATTACCTTACAGTGCTGGAGGTGAGTCATTTAAAATGGGTTGACAGGCTGCATTCCTGCTGGGAGCTCAGGGGAGTATAGGGAACCTATCCACGTGGTATGGAGAATGGAGCCCAGCCCCCGACTCGGAAAAACCAGTGGGGAGTGAGTTGGTGCACAGGGCCCGAGCCCACGGATCGGTGTTCCCGTGGGGAATCATGCCTGCATTGTACCTAGGCTGCTATGAGACTTGCTTTTTGCTAAAACTCCTTCACCCTGGATTGAGGCAGCAAATGTTTACCGTGTATCTTTAAAATGGCTTCCTCAAGTCTGTGCTAAACCTCCCAAGGATGGAGTGTAGCCAGTTCAACCACTTTCCCCCTTGATCTGCAACATCCTTGCAGTAATCTTTGAAGTAATTAACAGCATCCCTTCCTTTGTCATCTGTAAAAGGTAATCACTACAGCAACACATCCAGCAGACACATCCCAGTGAGCACACCAAACCTGAGAGCACTGATGGACGGAGAGGTCCCAGCGGCATCAGGAAAGGAGTAAAATAGATCAGATACAGCGGGTCGTGCATCAGAATGGCTTTAGGTGTCTCAGCAACAATGCTGGCAAGTAGAAATCAAAGGAGCGATGTTTTTAATGAGGGAAAATGATTTCCAGTCTAGAGTTATATACTAATATCAACTGTGATGATATGATACAAACGTTTCCAGCTGCAAGATCTCCAAACGCATGCCCCACATGCACCCATTCTCGGGGTGCTTCTGGAGGAGATGCTTCACCAGAAGAGCCAGGAAACCGAGGACCCAGAAACAGAGGAACCTACTGAAGGGAGACAGGGGCAGTGTCCAGAATAATGGTGAGGGTGTCGCCCAGAATGGCAGTGGGGCACCGATCACAGGCAGCAACCCACCCCTCACCTTGGGGAGGTCCCTGACAAGACTCCAGGAATGAAGTCTCCAAAAAGATGGGACTAAAACTAGTTGAATATGTCAAGTTTGAGAATATTTTGAAAGATGATTGAAGGAGAGTTTGGGAATTGACTGGCAATAAATACACAGAGGACTGAGAAAATGAAACTATGACTCAATTATTAAATCCAAAGGAAACCACAAAGTTGGGCAGGAAAAGGAAAGTAATCATTAACCTGACATGGACCAATTGCCGAAGTTTCATATAGTCACAATGATGTCAACACTGAAGGTCGATCTAATCAAGGTTAAGATACAACGATTTGGGGGACGTGGGGGCAAGAGAGAGTATGCATGTCTGTGGTTGGAGTGAGCGGAGGGCCCAGAGAAATCTGTGAAAGGGATACAAATTCCTTCATAGTGGCAAGTCAGGAGTGCCTAAACACAAATCCAGGGTCCGGCAGAAGACCTGCTTCAATGTGGTTGGCAGGGTAAGAATATGGGTGTAATGATTTGTAGTTTTAATTTGAACATTTCACCTAAAATGCCATCTGGTGTGCTTGAGTGTGATATTGTTCTATTACAGAAGTACATGCTTATGCTTTTGTAATAAAAGATTTTGTAATAAACAGGGGCGCTGTTCATGCTGGACCCTGTATGAAGCAGTAGCACTAAAATGCCAGATATTTAGAGATACAGAGGTTACCACCTAAAGAAAGCTATGGCACTTGGATGGGGTTGCCTCTGGGGACCAAGAAAAGGGAGAACAAAGGTCAAGGAGGAGACTGCTGGTTTTCCCAGAACTGTAGAACCACTTGATCCTTTAAACCACATGAATATATATAGCTAAAAATATAAAAAATAAAATTTAAAAATAATCCCTTCTTACTAGAGTGTCAGACACCCATAATTAAAGGACAGATCTCATGCTCCTTGCCAAAAATAGACTTCTTACTGAGTTACATTGCCTGGCAGGCAGGCATGCAATATCTTATTTCTGGGGCCCAACTGGTTTTTGCGCAGAAATACAGGTGTGAGCAGGATGGATTCGCCGAGTTCAGAATGCACATTCGAGAAACATTTTACGTTCTCCCCCTTCACCTTTATTCAAAATACTCCTCCAAGTCTCCAAACAAAAATTCAGGTAGAAATCTATGCATGTATAGAAGAGCTTAGTTCTTCAGAATTCTAAAGTGTTTACAGTAAATATAAATTTCTTTTTCTTTCCCCTGTAACATGTATGCCACAATTCCCCCCCAAATGTTGGGTGGGTGGTCAGGTCTTGTCCCTCCCCTTTATTCCCACATCTTTTCCTTGGCACTCGGTCTCCGACAAACAAACGTACTTCACTGAGGGAAGTAATTGGAGGATTTTCTCGATGAATCATCTCCATGGAGGAGGTTTGAAAGGATCTACTGAGCCGGACACAGAAGAGGAGGAGGAGACTGAGCACAGACACCTTTGGCTTGGAGTCCCAGTGGGAGTGGAGCGAGCAGCTTCTGGGGGCCCCAAGTTTGTGCTAGCCAGCTCCGCCCCCCCGGAGCCCTGCAAAGGGCTTCTCGCTGCTCTTGTAGTTCAGGGGAGGTGAAAACCGAGTTCCCACTGGACAGAACCAGGCTACGCCAGCCACGGCCTGCAAGGTTGTGTGGAAGCAGCCTTGGCAGGAAAGGGGGTGCCAGCAACCCCGCTGCCAACTGGGTCACCTCTACTTGCTCCCAGGGCTGGAGCTGTCCCCTTGGACTGCAGTCCTGGCAGGCCCCGCGTGTTCCCATCTTTTTCTCCCTGGACCTCCCTCCCCCCCGTGTGTCTGCCACATCCTCCCCTCTAATTCTCTCTCTGTGCCGGGCTCCGGGGCTGTCCCTGATGGCCTCGCCTCTCCCCTCCTCCACTCGTGTCCAGCTGTCGGGCCAAAGCATGGAGTTCGGATTCTGCGTGGAGTCAGAGAATCCGAGAGCTGTGTTTTAAAACACAAAGAAAATGTCCCCAAGCCCCAGCCTTTTCTCATCTCTTTCTGTGTATACTTTTAAAGGGTTGTTAAGACTGGAACAACGTGAACATGTGAGAACCCCTAGCATAGCTTCCTCTTCAAACCTTATTGGAGTAAAGCAGAATATCGGTGTCTGTCTGTCTATCTATCTATCTATCTATCTATCTATCTATCTATCTATGTATCTCCACCCATTCATCTCCTACAGAGACACACATCTCTATAGTTAGACAAATACATCCATCTGTACCTACTCATACATAGAGACATATAGCACATGTCAGACTACTGGTCGCACAGAAGACACTCGATAAAAGGGAGCCTCCCTTCCCTTGTCCTCTCCAGACCCCTGTCACACGCGGTCACCCTGCCACTCTTGCTCGCTCTGGAAGAAATGCCTTGTTCTCCTAGAGTCCAAGGACACAGGCCAGATGGAGAAGCTTGATTGCAACGTCTCCCAATTCCCAATCTCTTTCCCTTAAAAGCGCTCCCCTTTGTCCCGAGCCTCTGAGCAGGCAAGAGAAAAGGCTCCTTGTTTTCCCACCGCCACAGGAACAAGTGGATGTTATTCCAGTGAGAACAAGACCTGGAGGTGAACACAGGAAAAAAGGAGAGAGCTGCCCCCAGGCCGTTCACCAGCCGGATGACCTGGGCCCCGTTCTCCTCCTGGGAGCTCGCAGAAGCGGCAGCCTGGGCTCCGCCTTCCCTGCCTGCCCGGGCCCAGACCTGCAGCAGGAACACGGGGTCAGCCCCAGACGGCTCTGCACAGACGGCGCATCACGCTCATTCAGAACTAGGCTGGGCTCCCCCTCTCCAGAAACCGCTGTTCAGCAGGCTGAAGAAAATTGCCAGAGAAAAACTTGGACTTTTTATGAAATACATAAATTTGTAAGACTTGAAAAATTCTCAAGAAAACTGAAAACCATCCTTTATGTTTATTTTCTCTCTTTCAGGACTTCATGATCATTGAAGTATTATATGTAAGTCAAGAGGAAAGATTAAAAGAGATACTGTAAGCATGTGATATCTCTTTATTGAGTGTATTTTTTTATTGTGGGAAAATATACCTAACATAAAATTGACCGTTTTAACCATTTTAAAGGCACAGTTCAGAGACACGAGGCATATTCACACGGATGTGTTAACTGATACCGCCATCCGCTTTGAGAATTTTTCATCGTCCACACTGTAACTCTGTGCCCATGAAACACTAATGCCCTGTGCCTCTCTCCCCTGAGCCCTGGGTAACCGCGATTCCACTTTCTGACTATCCTAGGCGCCTCGTACACGTGGAATCACATAATATTTGTCTGTTCGGGTCTGACTTATTTCACTCAGCATAATGTCTTCAAGGTTCATCCATGCTGTAGCATGTATCAGAATTTCATTTCTTGTTAAGGCTGAATAAATATTCTATTGCATGTATTTACCGTAGTCTGGACCTTTTTTTCAGTCAGCTTTCCCTCATTTGCCTTCCTCTCCTTCCTTGGCTTCCATTAGGCCCCGTATTTCTCTCTGACACCACGGTCTTGGCCTCCCTACACAGCTTTTCTCCCTCCCCTCCTCCCACTTCCCCTCCCCCCTCTCTTACACACTCACCATGTTCTCTGCGTGGTTAACGTTAGGGCACGCACGCACCAAGTAACTCTTCTTTTATGAGCATTTTTTTAAATGGGGTAACACGATTTTTTCTAGTTTTACTTTTTTAAATGCTTTTAATAACGTTGGCCCTTATGTCATACATTTCTTAGATGGGCGCAGGTGGCAGTGCCGTCCCAGGCCTCTGCAGTCACTGCTAACTGCGAGTAGTCACTTCCCTCCTCTGGCCTCGGTTTTCGGATAAGAAAGGCAGCGGTACTACGTGAACTTGAGGCCCTGACATTCAGGGACTTATGAATATCAATCGCTCAAATGAATTTTTGAGGAGGAACATATTGACTTACTTAGCAAACACGAATTGCCTGCTGTGAGCCGGGTAATGCGCAATAGCAGTATGGTGTGTTTAAGCCTCCGCACGCGAGAAGTGCTCACAAAGTTAGAAAGAAGTTTGGCACGTACCCAGTGGTATTTTTTAAAGATTTGTTCTCTATTTTTTTGCCATTAAATGTGTGGCTAGTTGTTTTCTACAAGTTCCTCTAAACCTACTTTGCTACATCCTACTATAAAAAAAATAACTTCTGCTAAATAATTTTAACTTCTTCAACTTCTGAAAAGAAAAAATGGGGGGCGGTGCTGAGCAATAAAAGAAAACAAAAGAGAAAGAAGTCACGGTCTCATAACAGGGTGGCGACTGCGGTGGGGGCCAGCTGGGTGCGTGGAGGGAAAAGAGGGTAGGGGGATAAACGGTGATGGCAATCATTAAAAATAATAAAAAAGAAAACAATGACAAATAGCATTTGAATCCGTACTAGAGAATGAAGCTCTTTATAACACAATTGCTCTTATCAAACAAACAGAACCTCAGAATCTGTAGTGCTAGTGTGTGTCTTACTCACGCTCAATTTATAAAAGCCTACATACACACAAATTTTCATCTGTACCTTAATTTCCCTACAGACAACTAAAGTTTCACATAGCCAACCCTAGACCAAAATGGTCCATTTCCAACACTGAAAGACTTCCTCTTTTTTTATTCTTTTCTCTCTCCATGGCAACAGCATCCCTCCTTGGTATGAATTACATCTTTTCTCACGAGAAAGGATTTGTTTATATCGAATTCTTCACATATGCTCATTATAAGTTCTTTATCAGATCAATGTATCATAAATGTTTTCTCCCATTCTTCTTTCATTAATGTTGCTTTTAAAGAACTGATATTTTTAACGATAGTTGAATTTATCTATTAAATTAGAGTTGATGCTTTTTGTGTCTGTTTAAACACTGCCTATTCAGATTCGGGGAAAATATTTTTCTATGTTTTCTTCTAGAAGCTTCTAGATTTAGCTTTTGTGTTTTAGTCATATTTCATCTCAAGTTAATTTTTGTGTGAAGGAGGTAATGAGGTTCATTTTTTAGTGATAGTTTTCTGTTTGTTCCAGGACTATTGCGGAAAATAGTATCTTTTTCCTCTTTGAATTATCTTGATATGTTTGTCAAAATCTACTGACCAGATAAGAATGGGTCAGTTTATGTGCTTCCTTTTCCGTTTCAATGATTTGCTTTCCTTATACCGATATTATGCCATCTTCATTATTGTAGCTTGTAGCTTGAAATCCAAAGTGTAAGCTGTCAACTTTGTTCTGCTTTTTCAAGGTTGACTTAGCAGTTCTAGGTCCTTTGTATTTTCTTACACAGTTTAAATTGGCTTGTCGATTTTAAAAAATGTCTGCTGGGATTTCGACTGGGATGTCTTCGACTCTTAGATCAATCTGAGGAGAACTGACATGTTAATAATATTGAGCCTTTCAATTCATGTGTTCAGCTCAGTCTCCCTCTGGCTTCTCTCTGCAATGTTGTTTTAAGTGTATAGGTCCTGCACACATCTTGTTAAATTACTTCGTAAGTATTTTTTTCCATTAAAATAGTACTTTAAAATTTCAATTTTAATTATTCTTTGCTAATACATAGAAATATCATTCTGGGTTTTTGTATATTGATTTTGCATGCTGTTATCTTGTGGCCTTGGTAAACTCATTTATTAGTTTATTTTTTTAGCAGATTCCTAAGGATTTTCTACACTATCAATCATCTGTAAATATAGATTGTTTTACTTCTTTCTATTCAATATCTAAGCCTTTTTAAAATTTTTTCTTAACTTAGTACACTGGCTAGGCCCTCCAGTCCTATTCCAGAATGTTGAACAGAAGTGACTACATTGGGCATCCTTGGCTTTTTTCCTGATCTTAGTAGGAAAGTGTTAAGTATTCCATTGACAGTGAAAGTCTTACTATGTTAGCTGTAAAGAACATTTGCAAAATGGTTGAAGAAGTTCTCTTCTATTTCAAATCCTTCTAGGGTTTTTACATGATTTGGTATAGAAAAAAAAATGACAGGCATTTTGAAGGGAGGGAGCCAACTTCAGAAATATAACTGGGGATGGCTTGGGACAGCTACGGCATTTTTTAAAAACTTGTGGTAAATCATACATACCATAAAATGTGCCATCTTAATTATTGTTAAGTGTATAGTCCAGTGGTGGTAAGTACATTCACATGGTTGTGCAATCAATCTCCAGAACTCTCTTCAGCTTGTGAAGCAAACTCTGTACCATTACAAAATAACTCACCACTCTGCCTTCTGTCCCTGTGAATGACTACTGTGGATGCTCCATATTAGTGGAAGCACACAATATCTATCTTTGTTCTATTGACTCATTTTACGTAGCATAATGTCCTCGTGGTTCACCCACGTTGCAGCATGTGTCAGAATTTCCTTTCTTTTTAACACTGAATTGTAGGCACATACCACCTTTTGTCTACCCATTCATTTGTCAGTGGGCATGTAAGTTGCCTCCACCTTTGAGGTGTTATAACTAGGGCTGCTATGAGCGCCAGGGCACAAGTTTGAGTTCCTACTTTTACTCCTCTTGGTTATATCCCCAGAAGTAAAATTGCTGGGTCATTCAGCAACTCTGTCCTTAGTTTTTTAGGAACTGCCATACTCCAGGGTCTAGTACAAATAAAGCCCCCTTCTTATTACAAAATCTTTTATTATAAAATCACAAGCGTGTAATTCTATAACATAACAATATCACACTCAAGCACACCGTATGGTATTTTAGGTGAAACGTTCAAATTAAAACTATAAATTATCACACCCATAATACTGCCCTGCCAACCACACTCAAGCAGGCATTGCTTCTGCCGGACCCTGTATTTTCCACAGCAGAGCACCATTTTTACATTCCCATCAATGGTGCATAAGAGTTCTAATTGCTCCACATTTTTTTACAACACTTGTCTATTTCTAATTTTTTTATAGTAGCCATTCTGATGAGTGTGAGAGGGGAAAATGCAGTTTAAACCATTATATGTATTTTCCAAATCTTCACATATGTGCCATTTACTAAGTAGGCTTATTACTGAAAGTATTTTTGTACTGGGTGGGAGCTTAAACTCTAACAGAATATGAGTTTTTAAATTATTTTTAAATGGTCTCTATTTGTTTCTACCAATCTGTGCCTTTAAATGCCAGCAATGACTTTGCAGATAGAACAAAGGTTATTTGAGCTTCTTTGAGGATCCGTTCTGGTGGGATAAAAACAGAAATAAGTGTAGGTCTCCTTCCTTTTGCCCGAGTTCATTTAACTGTGTGTCACCCCAAAGATGTCGTGTCGTCTGTGCAGCGGCACTACCTCAGAATGACACCAAAGAGAGCTAACACAAAGCTATGTTAAGAAGCATTCTGTGTATATTTTTTCATGTTACCTTTTCACATAAAAGGTAACATTATTTAGTTATCTACCATTTATGGGTTCCCTTTCTCATATCTGTGTCTTCATCCCCGACACTTGAACTCTTCAGGGTTCTAAAGTGAGTACATCCATGAATGGGCACAGGACATATCTAAGAAATCGTGCACTCTACATGCAACTTGATTTCTGTGGTTTTGATTCAGAGCAAATTTCATGGCACAGTAAATCGTCGCTGCTTAGCTTTCATATTTGTATTTGCCAAGTTCTCAGCTAGATTCAGTGCCCTCCGAAACCCGCAAGAGGAGGGTGGCTAAATACAAAGATCATCAGATGCATGCAGCAAAGTCAGAACAGTACGAAATCAAGTCACTTTTTCCTTCACCCAGACAGTAGGAAACGTGTCCGTAGCTCAGTCGTCATTACTGAATTCCTCAGAGAAGACATGGCAGAAAACAACCTCGGCAGAAGGTCATCTTTGCATTTGTGGTGCGTAAGATAGCATCCAGGATTTGGTGAGTATTCAGTAGAAACGCGTTGAATAAATAAATGGTTGAGGGCATTCATCTGTGTTTTGTAACTTGCACAAAACTCTCTTGATATTAAAAACAGGACGTATCCAGAAAACCATGGCCAAAGTGTGTATATAACGAAGACTATATCTGGTCTTTGTCCCCCATTTGTTGCACAGAACTTCAGAGATCCTTTGAGTTTCCGGACTGACCGCTGTGTGTCTTTGTGATTCTGTTAAGGTGACTCATAGTAGGCCCTCAGGCAGTGTCAAGGGAGACGGTGGACCCATCAGGAAGACCCAGCAAGTATTTAGAGGACAGGAGCTTCCAGCCCTACCCCCACTCTCCAGGCAGGGGAGAGGAAACTGGGGGTTGACTCACTCATGGCCAGTGATGGAGTCAAACAGGCCTAAACAACGAAACCCCATATGAAAACTCCAGACACCGAGCTTAGGGGAGCTCCCTGGTTGGTGAACTTACGGAGCCACTGGGAGAGCAGTGGGCTCTGACTTTGTGGAGACAGAAGCGCCTGGGACCCGCTTAGACCTTTCCCTCCGAACCTCTGCATCTGGCCGTTCACTTGTACCCTTTGTGATAAAACAGTGCTTGTGAGTACAGAGCGTTGTTGAGATCTGTGAGATGTCCCAGCCAATTACCAACCCTGAGAGTAATGGGAAGCCTTGAATTTGGAGATGTCCAGACAAAAGTGCAGGTGGCTTGGAGACACCTGGAATTTGTAGCTGGCATTTGAAGTGGGACAGTCTCTGAGACTGAGCCCTTAACTTCCGGAGTCTTCACTAACTCTGGGTAGTGGCAGAACGAAACCGAACCGTGGGAAACCCAGCTGGGTTGGAGCATCGGGTGCCAGAGCGCACAAAGGAGCCCGTGAGGAAAGCCAACACATCGTGAGTGTCTGCAGAGAAGTTGCTCTGATACGGAGCTCAATGGGGAAAATTAAACATCGTAACCCTAGGACTCATGGATTTACGAGACAGCTGTATACAGCAGCCAGTGCATAAAAATGAAGCCTCAATAGCTACATAACCTTGGAGAAATTACTTGACCTTGAGAATTCCCAGTTTCCACATCTTTAAAAGTGAGGATAATGATGCCTGCCTGTAGCAGTTCATTTTGTGCTAACCTGGCTGCACGTAGTGCCAGATATTGGGTCAGATATCATCCTGGATGCCTCTGTGAGGGTGTTTTTGAACACCCTTTAAAGGGTGAGATTTACCTTTAAAGCAGTGGACTTCAAGTAAAGCAGATTGTCCTCCATAATGTTGGCGAGCCTCAGCCAACCTCCTGCAGGGCTGAATGTATCACTGGGGCAAAAGTCTGAGCTGCCCTGAGCCAGAGGCAGTCCTACCAGCAGACCCTAGCTGCAGCCTTGGTGGCTCTTGGCACAAGTGTCCAGACCCTGGATTTGCCAGCCTCCATGATTGTGTGAATCATTCTGTTAAAATACATATCACTCTCTCACATATATCTTTATCTATCTATCCATTTATCTATCTATTTATCTATCTATCATCTATCTATCTACACACACACATCTTAGTAATTGTGTTCCTCTGGAGACCCATTACTAGTACACTACTTTACCTGGTTGTTTTGAGAATTAAATGAGACAATGTATTTGAAGCCACTTTGTAAATTCTAAGCTTTCTAAAGCATAAGAATGGTTACATCTGCCTAGTACATGATATGTGTACCGAACTTTGTTGAGGCTTTATAGACGTATAAATTAACATTTATAGATGTGGTCTTAGATCAACGTTACAGATAAACTTTGAAATATTAAAGGAGACACTAAAAGACAGCAACCAGTAGGGAGCGGAGCCTGCTGGACTTCCGATGCAGTGTCGGTTGCCCCAGCGTGTAAGTCCACGTGGAGTAGAAACCACAGCTCAGCTGGTTTCGTTCTACCAACACACCCGGCATCTGACGCAGTGCTTTGCACAGTCATTGTCCTGAACACTGCTGAAGAATAAGTGACTTTTATCTATATGATTGCCCCAAAAGTTCATTTTTGTGGGTGACTAGGTAGCCAAATTCGATGCCTTAGAGCTAACGCAGGAAAGGATGTCTGTGTTGGACCTGGTCATGCCCTTTGAATTGCTGAGTGTCCGTCACCCATGGTCTGTGTGAGGACAAAGGAGCTGGAACCTCGGGCTGACTCGGGGGAGCAAAGCCAGGAACGCCAATGGCTCCGTGAATAAACCCGCAGCCAGAACTCACTCTGAAACAACCAGCTTTGCTTCCTGGAACTTTCCTGAACTTTACTTAAGGAAAAACCAAGGCCACTGCCCTGAATGAATATTTTCAAATAGGACAGTCTCTGGAATGCTAGTCAACAACGCAGCAAACACTGCCCAGGGTCGCTTGCAACTCAGATTTCTAGATGACACTTCTCGTCGCGGTCAGCTGTCAGTGTGGGTTGCATTAGTATGCTTCAAAACTTCACATATTGTGGTTTACGTGGGCAGATATTTTGAGACTCGGCTGGGGAAGGATATGGCTGCTCTTAAAACTTTCTGGGCAAAGCTTCGGTCTGAGAAAGGAGATCAGGCTTCCAGTCTTGCTGGTATTTTGGGAGTATGTCATCATAATGACATTTCCAGGCTGCTCTCTGGTCAGGGAGAGACCATCAGGACAGCCTGCTTTAAAGGAAAACAACAGTGGGACACTATTCTCTGCTCATAAAATTGGGAAAGAACTTTAAAAATAACACCAAGTTTACTGAGAGTATATTCGTGCACAGCAGATCGGAGGGCCACTTGGCCAAACAAACAAAATAACCAAAATAAAAAACCAACGCCCAAACTTGAAAACTATGTGTATTCTTTGACTGCACATTGCCATCTTGAAGAATGGACCCCGATAAAATAATTTGATCTCTGGAATGATGTATCCATTATTTTATGTTAAACACAGTGTTGTTTGTAATAGTAAAAAAAAAACTGGAAATCAAAAAAATGTCTAATGGTAAAGAATTGCCTAAGGAATTCTGCTATGTCCAGGCGAAGGAATAGCACACAACTGTTAAAAATAATATCGCAGAAGAATACATAATGACGTAGAAATTTGTTCACAATCAATTTTCACGTTAAAAAGCAGTTTGCAAAACTTATACAAAATCCATTTTTATTTAAAAATCACGCAAGAGAATAATCTGTGCACATGCATAGAAGGAAAGGCTAGAAGACTATCCATTCAAATGTTAATAGCAACTATCTTTGGGGGGGTGATTTTTACCATCTCCTTGATGCTACCCCCAGGAAATCTTATCTAACAAGCATTACATCATTTTTAAATATTTCAGACAAAAGGAGCAGCAAACAAAACACCCACGATGAATTGGAATTCATCATGGGGGATCAAGAATGCTCTACAACCCTGGCTCATACCAGGACTTCCGTTCTAAAGCAGTTAGTTCAAACCAATTTACATGATCCCTGACGGCACAGGTTGGTCTTAACGATTTTCTCTGGTTTTACCAAATATGAAGTATTTTCTGCCCACCCTATGCCAAGCCTTGCACAGCACGCGGTCTACGTGCAGGGAGGTGACCTGAAACGTCCACACACATGGTAGCACACAGATGCCACCTTGGAAGCGGGAGGTTTCGGTCCTTGAGCCAACCCTCCCCACGCCACTGAAACCCCAACCGTATCTGTGGAAACACGAATAAAGACCTCGTAGCCTGGATGCCTACATGGACAGATGCATCATAGCGTGTCAAGAAGTTATCCATGTCTGAGGTCAATCCTTCAGCTCTGAGGGCCGATGGGTGATTGGGGACGGCACCCAGCCTTTTCTACAGTGTCCTTTGCTGTCTCTGACAGCATGGATTGGCAGGATCATCTTGTCCGTTCATGTCAACCACCTGCCACTAACTGAGGCGGCTGGCTGGCAGTGGACTTGAAGATTTAAAAAGACTGAGAGTGAACATGGCTGCAGGTAGACGATTTAGTCTGAATGAGTGCCCCCGTGTGAGACGTGATGCTTTTCCCAGTCCCGCTCCAGCTGTTCCTGGACCACACGAGGGAAAGAGCCAAGAATGTGTGTATTCGGCCCCCAAGTGAGTAAGGCAGAGATCCAGAAGAAATTAAACTTAAACTCTAAGTCTGAAAGCGCACCGTTTTCCGGAGGAGGGGGGAGAGAGTTCCAGGCTGACATGAAGCTGCCCTCAGCAAACTCCCCTGCAGCTGGTGCAGTCCTGCCTGGAGGAAGTTCTGAACGCTACAAAATCTAGCATACTCTAGAAAAACGACAGAGGCTAGCCATTTAAGGGCATAAGCTTCAGAATGACGACTCCAAGCAATATGCATTCTTGATGGTACTCCGTAGTCCCTTAAAAACCCATAGTGAATCCAAGTGAACCCACCCTCATGTGTCACCGTTACGGCTATTCTCAGAGCTTACAAATGGAAGATTGTCAAGCATGTTACAACCAGAGATTCTCCAGGTACTCCCCAGCCCACCACTCCTCCAGGAATACAAAGGGCCAGGCGGTTGCAGAACACACGGCTCATTAGCCTGGCTGACTCACCGTGCTGCCGCTGGTCCCCCGGAAGCTTCAGTCTGCAGGTGTGCCAACCGTGGAGCAGGTGGCTGCTGCCTTCCCTTTGTATGGCAGACATGGTACTGGAGGTGTCACTACGGCTGCAGTATCACTCACTAGGGCATGCCCTTCCCCTGGCCACTCAGCAGAAACGGTCTTCATGAGACCCCCAGACCCCCAGGGGTACATGCAGGTCCCGTTCCTGTGGGTAAAACATTTACTGCTCTAATAAATTTCCAAGTGTTTCCCAGTCACGATTCTTCAAGTAAATATTCACCAATATAACTGACCCTACTTATAAAGATGCCAATGCATTTGAGTAAAAACATGAAATTCTTGTTTCATTTCAAAGCATACTGAAATTTCCCCCCTTATAGTCTAAAATCCTACACAGTAACTATTTCTAACAGATTACAGTTTGGGAACTTTTTGATTCCTTCTGCTGATATGAAATCTGATGCCCTGTATATTTAGACAGGAGTGCTAGAGTAACGTCTAGTCAAGGGGGGAAAAGTTCTGCTGAGTTAAATCAAGTGATTTCTAAGCCTGGTCTGTGTTACCCTCCCAGGCAGCTGAAAGTGAACAGTTCTTAAGGGAGGCTGGAAGGAGGAGGAGCCCAGCGGGCCGGGCTGATTAGCATAAAGAGGCAGGCAAGAAATAGCATTGGAATTGCTTTGAATAATAGTAACCACAGCAGGGATTCTAAAAAGAAGTCCTCACGTTACAGTAATCGCATATATGATGTCTGCTGTCTTGTTGGTAATTAAAACAAAAGCTCAAAGCAGGGGTTGATGCTGCATGGATATTCATTTGTAGACAGGAAATCAGACGGGTGTAATTGGTAGTAAAAATGAGCTCATGGAAATGTACTGCTGGGACTTTCGATTTCTGTAAACACCTTAGAGTCTTCAGAGATGGGCAGTTAGAGAGCAGCCCGCCTGCCAAGGTAACTATTTGGAGTTCTGGGAGAAAAATAAACACACAAAACATTATCTTTCCAGAGATCTAGCTCTGTTTCCCCTTAGATTTTCTATTGCTACTTCTAGGTCATAAGACCAAGTTATTTCTAGTGGTTTTTGTGTGGGGGAGGGGGGTGCAGGAAAAGCATATTTCATTGGAACAACAGCATATTCTTTAATGTTTTAAAATTAGTTCCCAAACAGCTCTCATTTAACTTGGGAGCTTGCTACCTCTGAGGTCATAATGAATGTGGCAGATCCTTCCCTTCGAGAGCCACAGCTCTTTGGAGATTCAGAAAGGAGGTGTGGGAAGTAGAGGAAGAAGGCAGAGCTCGTTAGCCTGAATATCTGGATCCTGCAACTTCCTGGGCATATTTGAAAATTGGTGCTAAAGTAACAATTTACCCCCTGGCCGGATCTGGGCGGACATCCTCATTTTACTTTGAGGCATTACAATTTGCCAAATGTACTCTGAGCTATGAGAGCTCATAAAGTCGTGATTGCTCTTTTATGATTTTTTACGCTACAAGAACGTATAAAATAACGTTAGATCTATCAGCCACAGTAAGTATCAGCTATACTCAGCCACGGCCCTTACTTTGCAGAAACACCACCAGGTTAGTGGTTCACAGCATGCACCTTGTACTTGGCTTTTTGCTTATAAATAAAAGCAAGAAGTCAGAATGCAGAAGGTAAAGTCTGGTTGTGTTAAGAAAAAAGTGATTAAGATTTGGCATTTTGCTTGCAATGTGACTAAAAATTAATTCGAATCCGATGAAAGTCAAGTTTCTTCCCTTATCAACTCTCTGTGATGCCAAAAAGATGCCAGTGGTGTCCCTGGTCTAGGTTCTTCCTTTTGCTCTGCATTCTCTCTGCCTGACCTGTGTCTCTGTGCACCCGCAAGGCTAGAGTGGCATGAGGTGGTGCAGACAGTCTTATAAGCTGCTGCTTTTGGGGCGGATGCTGGACAAACTGATATCTTATTAGACTTTATTACCCAGAAAGCATAGTGCTTGCCTGAATAATATAAATGGTACCATGTTTATAGGAGGGTTTTCTTTTTCCAGTGGAGCCGTGTTTAAAAAGCAGGAAAACATGCATTTTACATTAGGATACGAGTTTAAATAATAAATCCCCTTATTTCAAAAGTGTTGGTGATATCTCATCTATAAGTATATACTTTTTGAAGCTCTTCAGACTGCTTTGAATGACCAGAATTATACAGTGGCGGGGGGAAAGCAGTAGCATTGCATTTATCACTCTCTTACTCAAGGAACAGGACAAAAGACCCTCCACACAATGCAAGCGAGAACCCTGGGCCCTGGCCTGAGCCTCACTGTGATCCCATGGCACTGCTAACTCAGGCTGAGGGACTGGGGCTGAGGCTTTAGTGTTGATTTCCTGCTGATTTTAGTGTTGATTCCCATTCCTTTATATTACCCAACGGTGGACTTTGTTCCTAAGTCACTCTTCCTCGCACCAGAGATACAGTGGATGAGAAGGCCGAGTTTCAGGATCTCGCTGTGGCTTATGCAACATGTACACCAACAAGCTCCATCACGGTGGGCTTTGTGGCTAAGCAGAGTTGTGTTACCCCAAGTTGTGGCATGTGTTAGCTCAAAGTTTCCCAGGTAGCACCGTTGGCTGGATTCCCAGGATTGCTATTTGTAAAACATAGGAGATGCAAAGGTTCTATTAGAGATTGTTTCGCTTGAACACTTGCTCCATGTTCCACGAGGCTACCCTGGCATGGCAGTAAGTGCTTACTTAATCAAAGGGGCTCACTATCTGAATTGCTACCATTGATCTTAACTTCACTGAAGACCACACTTTTGGTCTTGGTTATCAGAAATACTGCTTCACTCCATAAACATTGCCTTGGCACTGCAAACTAATGGGGGCCCTCTCTTGCAGATGAACCTCGGACCTGGCTGCTCCAGGGCTCCCTCTGGAGGTCAGCAGAGTCCCGACAGCAGAGCAGCCTTGGCCTCAGGGCAAGATAAACCCAGGTCTTTTCTCCCAACGCCCACAAGAATGGGGCCTTGCATTTGTGGTATCAGAGGATGATCATCTGGGCCTGAGATTGTAGGAAAGTTTCCCGGTAATTCTCCTGTGGGTAAAATTTGATCATTGCTGTGTGCAGGTGTTGAACCTCTGCAGCTTTCTTTCCATGTTTCTATCTTTACTGAAGCCTTTTAGCCAAAGTGAAAACAAGACAAAATAAAACCAAATGTGAGAAAAATGTGGAATTTTATTTTGTTTGTTTTAAGTGGCAAGGGAACCGGACTACGCTGGTTCTGGTTCCATAATGTCCCCCATCCGGGTGGGATCAAATGATCCCCACGAGCCTGAATGCCATCTAAAAGCGTTTGAAGTTCCCAGGGATTGGGGTCAATGGGTCTGCAGCAGGACTGAACTCGGAAGGTAAATACTTATTAGCTGGGATCGTTTCCAACATAAAGCAAATTAACTTGCACCTGATCAAACTTTTGTTACTTCAGTTGAATATACACTTACAGGAATAAAATAGCAACCAAATATTTTTCTCCTTCTCTACCTCCCTCATATTTTTGTCCTTCAGTAGTTCCTCCCTTCCTTCCTTCCTCCCTCCCTTCCTCCTTCCCTTCTCTTTCTCTCTCCTTTCACTCATTTTCTTTTATGTTAATTAGGTTGAGTATGATGTAATTTTGATCCATTAAAAATGAAATTATTCTATATGTGGAATTGGCTTCAAAACAATTTGAGTAAGGAAGATATCGGGAGTATAGAGGAAATAAGATTTGCCATACATAGATAATCAGTAAACTTGAGTGATGAGCACATGGAATAATGATGAGCTCATTATATGTTCGTGTCTACTTTTACATATATATACTTAAATGTCCATGCTAAAATGTCTCAGAATATAATAACTTGTATCTAATTGAAAAGGTACAAGGAATAGGCAAAGTGCTAGATTTATTAGGATGTGGAGAAACTCTTCAAATGTATTTTCCTATTTAATTTTTTTACTTCATCTGTTGTAGAACACATAGAAAGGTAGAAAATGTTAACATTCACACTGTATTCGTGGGGCAGAACCTGAAGACGATTTATAGACAAAGAAAGCGGTTGCCCTGAGGGACGCCCTCAAACATCATGGGGGCACGGGGGTGCAACCGCTATCAGCGACCACGGTGGCGGAGGAGCGGACCTGGCGCTGAAGATGGCATGTGCGTTTTTAAAAAGAACCAAACAGCCACTTTACTCACTACTTCTGAACTGCACACATATTCCCTTCTCTACCATAGTTCCATACTTTCATTACTATTTCATGATTTCTATTTCTAAAAATACAGTTGGGTTGTGTCTTTTCTGGGCTGCTGTAAGCAAGCACTGCAGACTGGGTGGGTCACCTACAGCAGTGAGTGGTACAGGGTAAATCAGGAAAAAAAAAATCAAACTCCCATTTCTGATTCTTTAAATTATTTATCACTTATTGGGAGTTTGAGGTTTTCCCAGGAACTCTGAGATCTAGATTTAGATATTATTGGCACAATTACATAAAACTACTTGTAGGTTTTTCTCCTCCCTTCTTCTGTGTATTACATATATTAGCTACATGAGCAAACATATACTTCTTCACTGTCAGCTTTTCAGAGTGAAAGAGTATAAATAGTTAATCCTAAATAGAAATGTGAAGAAGACAACAGAGAAAAGATGTTTATAAATCACTTACAGGAAGGACCAATCAAAATAATAGTCTGATCACATGCCTCCAGATCCATTCAAATGGTATGAAAGATTATACAGATATAAATAAAAGGATGGACATATTTCAGAAAGTTATCTTTATGTATTTGTGATCATTGGATGAACAATTATGAAAAATTATAAAAAGACAAAGAGAGAGATGGAATCTGAACAATAAGAGTGGAATAAACCATAGTAAGAAAAGAAGCACGGAGTTAATAAATGTAGGTAGCATGGCAATCATCACATGGTAATAAAATCTTTTAAAAAACACAACCTCAACAAAAGTATCTTTTAAGATTGTGAGTTAATCTGCCTGGAAAAAATTTTTAAACTGAAAGTAGAAAGAAAAATAGAGCTGGAAATGCCCTAGGTCTGCTTTCTTTCCACCTCCAAATGGGGATTCACAGAGAGACTGGAGAGGTAAGTTGATCCGTTCAGGAGAGAAACACACACACAGCCTTCCATGGCCAAAGTCAAGTCCTCCTCTGTGGTAACTGGAGGATGTCTTCAGGCTGCCTGTCTGGTCTTTATCCATGAACCCCAAAGTGAAGTCTGTCAACACCACTGGTGCACTTACGCAGAACACGCAGTCAACCCTCAGGAGAAGCCTGCTGGGGGAAAAGACCCACACAGCCGCCAAGGAAAATCATGCTAACTCCTCATACAAATCAACCTCAATTTTTACTCATAAACATGAATGGCAAACGCAAGATCATCAGATATTTAAAGAAGACCAGTAGAAGAAAGAAAAATGACCAGGATATGCAAACATGGTGATGCTGGAGAAAATAGAAATAATAAAGGAAACAAAAAAGAACTATAAAAAATAACAGTTTTAAATAGTGTCCTCAGAGATAGAAAGAATGTTACATCCACAATATAAGAATAGGTTGCCATGAAAACAACAAGTTACCAGGGTACTAGAAACATTCTTGGAAATTAAAAATATGATTACCAAATTAAAAAACTTCACTAAAAATTGAACTGAATAATGGACATGATTAAAGATAGAATTAGCCATATGGAAGGTGAAATCAAGGTAATCTCAAGAATATAGGGCAGGAAGGCAGACAAAAGTGCATGAAGAGTTGAAACATGGAAGGTCAGTCTAAGGCGTCCATCTACTCCTCCACTGTGGGGCAGAGCTGGAGGGGCTCCACCTGCAGGCCCCGCCCCGGCTGTCACGGATGAGAATAAATTTACAAGATGTGATCTGCTTGGAGAGGAAAGGTGGCCAGTCTCTTAAAGGAGAAGGGCCAGGGGCTTGTTCCTCAATGGGCTTTTATTGAGTTTAATTTCCATAAGAATACAGGTAAAGCTCATCAATCACTGTCAGGCAGTAAGGATCAAATGACAGATAACATACAAAGAACTATGAGGGCTTATTCTGAGTCAGGGTCAGATAGCTAAAGGGCCATAAAACTTTGAGGAAACTCATTCTATGCTTGAACTTTTATCATTTAATGGTAATGATAATAATTTAACTTTAATGATAATGGTAATGATTTAATTGAGGGTATTAGCAAAGCAGGTTTCACAGGATTTTATGCATTCCTGCTTAGGCCTGATTGCCCCAGGGAACCTGCCCTTTCCAGCACAGGGCCACACCCACCTCCAGCATTGTTTCAGGTTTAAGTCAGGCAGGGGAAGTAAGGCAGCCAAGAGATTCGGAGACTTCTTGCAGACAAAGTGAGGACTCAGGCTATGTCAAAGCTGAGGGGCAAGGGTCTACCACCCCCTTTTTCTATAGCCCCCAAGTCCTTCCCCGAGGGCCCCCTTGTGATCATGCTTGTCTTAGGTCATCCCTCCTTTGAGGAATCTTACCCATCATTGGCTAACCAGTCATCCACCCAGCGTCAAGCAGGGTGAGGTGAAAGGGGGCAGAGGCGGTGCCCCTACAAAGAAGATAAGCTTTCTCTGTCTCCTCAGAGGCTTAAGGTCCCAAGGTCCTTTATTTAGCCTTAGCCTTGGGGGGTTACAGCTTCTGAAACAAGGCAGGGTGGTTCCCAACACTCCACTTACTAGCTGTGACCTTGAGCAACTTATATCATTAATATCAAGCTTAAGTGTGTGTTTAGCCTTTGCCATTACTGTTCTAAGTCCTTACACATGCTACTTCATCTAATCCACTCAACAGTCCTCTATCTGCAGCATAGCTTTCCACCTGCCACGGTGTATTACTTCCTTAATTGGAGAAGCTGGGTGCTCTGCAGTACTTTCTCCTGATAAATTAGTTTCTTTATAAAACACCAAATAAGCAACACAGAGTCCACAACCGCCCTTTCATCCTTGTTTTCCAGTGTTGGCCAGGGGTCCTCTTTATGCCTCCCTGCAAATATGGCTGTGTCTGTGCGGGAGGGAAAGCATGAGGCAGAGATAGAAGTGTCTGCTGCTCCAGTCAAGCAATGTTGGAGAAAAGAAGCAATGCCAAAGGGGCCATGGTAGGGCACCAACATGTGATTTTGACCTAAACAGAGCCTCAAATAATACTGAATTAATAGTCAACCTTTTTAAAAAAGACCTGTAGATTTTATATAAAATTCTAAATTTCAAATTCTTGTGACAGAATTGGAAGATTTGCCCCACTCCCCTGCAAAAAAAGTCAGCAAGTCTACTAGTTAAGATAGGCCATTGTGAAACCAGAAAAGACACTAGAGTTCGGGCTGCCTGTCACTACCAAACCCAATAAGCAATGACAGCAATTGAATCTTTATGGGTGCCTTATTCACATGGCGGGCGATCTGAGAAGATGGTGGGTTCATACCCTAACAGACCTTCTTAAATTCCATTTTTAAATGGCCCTTTTAATAAGGAGAACAAAGTGTAGGTAAGGGGTTTGGAATTCAGGGGAAAGTTAATTGTATTTAAAAAAACAACAACGACTTCAGCATTCTCGCCCTGGGTAGTGGTTTTAAGCTGTGTCCTGGGCGGTGGTCATCCCACCCTGGAGTACAACGGCTCAGATAGCATCTTGAACTGTTTGCAGTCCTCCTGAGGAGCAAAGGTGGGACTGCTTATGGTCTCCTGGAGTCAGGGTGGGTCATACCTTCAGTTCCTGGAAGGAAAACTTTTACGTGCATTGATTATTAGGCTTATTAGCTATTACTTAAGCCCAAATTTTCCAACTCTTAAGTCCCCTATCAATTGTAACCAACAGACTTTAAACTATAGTGCTTCAGTGGAAACAGAAATTTCTTCCTTTCCTGCAGAATAGTCCGGAGATGAACAAATGGTCCAGACTGGACAGGTGGCTCTATCTGAAGTCATCTGGGAACCCTGGTAGCTTCCATTCTGTTGTTCCAAAGGAAACATTTTATTTATCTTTTTTAATTTTTTAGAAAAGACTGCCTCCACAAGAAAACAGATTTTTTGCCTTCTGCAGGTATTCAGATATTGAATGAATTAAGGCACACTTAAATCTTGCAGATGACGAATAGGAATTTAATAGCACTCATGTTTATGAAGCACTGTTTTGAAGGTGATAAAGATATGGTAAAGCAAAACAAAAACTACTAAGAAGTTTACTGGAAGACATATGTGACCTAAAACAATGTGTATGTTGCTAAAGAAGAGAGAAAATATGCAATGCGCCTTCATCAATACACAGGGGTCTCATTTGTACCAACTGCAAATGTCAATCAGATATTCCCTTCCCATACTCACTCACTTTGCAGCAGACACTGTTGAGTGCTGCCCCACAACCACTTCCTCCTTCTTCTCTGTTGACAGAACTCTGGTCTCGGGCAGCCACGTGCTTGTGCTTCGGGGGAGATGGGTTTCCTCCCCATCATCATGGATTGGTCCGAGTCATCAGGAAGGCCCTATTCTCCTTGCACTAAATATTTGTGAGAAAATCAATACTCCGCATGCAACACAGTCTTGCTCTAATTTGGACCATGTCAAATGGTTTTTATAACAAAGAGAATGGCCCTGATAAAAATCAAGCATTTGGTGTCACAGTTTCCAGGAGAGAGGAGACACTCCATCAGCATGGATTGGCCAGATGCCATCCCTGCGGCAGGAGGCGTGTCTTTGCAAACGGCGCCCACCTGGCCAATATCAGTACAATACTTGTTCAGCTCAGATCTTTCTACATCTCTGTTCCTCTTCCTAATGTTGCATATGGCAGTCACTGACCCCCGGGCTTTTCCAATTCTGTGCTCTTCTCTCAAATTGCCCTTTCTCTTGCCTATTCATTCCTTAACAACCAGGTCAAGCGTCTTTTGTGTGAAAGATTCTCCAGCTCCACCCTCTTCAGAATAAAAGTTAACCACAGCCTCTTCTGGGTTGGAGCTGTATTTTGAATATATTTCTATTATTGTACATATTATATTTCTTGATAATTATCTACACACCTCTTTCTCCTCACTGAGATATGGGTACACTGGGCCTAATACGGCTTTCAAATTAGGAATGAAGAGACGAAAGGAGATGATAAGAAAAGAAGAAGGGAAGGAAGGAAGGCAGGCAAAATAAAAAAAGAAGGTTATTTTTTTTTCATTTTTCTTACTGGCACCGTGATGAAATAACCGATTTGTGGCATGCTTGGATCCTAGCAGATTGTTCCCCAAATCGGGAAAATTTCTGCTCCAAATGCAAAAAGTTGCATTCAATATTTTTGAAAAAGTGTTTGGGAAGAGTAAATTAGATGACCTTAAACAAGTGATTGACATCTGGAATAAATAGAAAGAAAAAAATGCTACTGACCTAAGAGGCAAAGATCGACTTCCGTGTCATCCCAGTGAGAGCAAGGTCGCTGAGCCGGAGGGCTCTGCGCGCGGGCGGGACCGCGGGAACCGGAGCTCCGCCCCTTGCTGGCTGTGCAACCTTGAGCCGCTTACCAGCCTCCAGCTTCCGTTTCTGTGTCACCCAAAGTGAGTAGAGTAATAGCCCCCTTATTAACAAGTAGCCTACATCGGATAACTGCATCTAGCTCTAGCCATTCAGCTGTTTAAATGTTAGTCGCTTCCCATGCATAGCAAACACTAACAGAACATGAATACTTCTTCCCACTAATATCTGTGCACTTATACTTAGTGTATAGGTGTATACTAGTGTGTATTATATATCATATACACACACGCATATATACTTAGCAATAGGGTCTGGCACAAATAACGCCCCCTTTTTATTACAAAATCGTAAGCGTGTAATTCCGTAACATAACAATATCACACTCAAGCACATCAGATGACATTTTAGGTGAAATGTTCAAATTAAAACTATAAATTATTATACTCAAGCAGGCCTTACTTCTGCCGGACCCTATATGTAAGTATACATATACTTAAGACAAATATATATTGTATTTACACATGCATACCTATGCACACATACAGTGAGCTGGAAGTGGAGATACTGGGTGGGGAGTAAGGAAGGAGTTGTTAAGAGCTGAGTTAGGTCAAGCGCATTCTGATTTCTCTGTTGTGACTGGGTTAGGATGCGTCAACTCCCCACAGAGGGAGCATCCCTGGGCAAACGGGTGAGAGAGAGTTTCTGATCCACCTAATCTGAGGCCGGTGCATGGCGGGGCCTCCTCAACAAGAGGACAAGAGGAGTCTCTGGGGACAGGGACCATGTCTAATTCAACCCTGGGTCTGCAGTGTGGAGCACAGAGGCGGGTGCCCCACAGGCGGCAAGGGGGTTCACCGGATGAACGAGTCCATGAAACCACACCCGTGGTCCTCGCTGAGCCAAACTGCTGACAGGGACATCAACAGTTAGAGCTCAGGACTCCTAGCAGAAGTTTCCTTTGATGGCGTCTTTTAACAACCTGCATAATATCTCCCTCGACTTTCCTCACAGAAACATGGTCTCTGTGTGCAAGGAAACCTTTGACAGCTCTTGGCTGAGAGACGGCCAGCCATTGAGCTGTGGGGATTTTCCAGTTGCATGAGAGAGCTTCATTAGAATCCATCTCCACCCTCGTCCTCCCGGAAGAAGGAGAAGGAGGAGGAGGAGGAGGAGAATAGAAATGATAGTGACTCCCTGAAACAGATATTCGCTTTCTCTTTTCCTGATTTTACTTTTATGGGTTATTAATTGTGTGTCTAAAATGATGTGACTTGTATAATTCCTAAAGTTCTAAATCAAATACTATTTACCACTGCATGTGCCAAGCACAAAACACATTAAGTAAATATGATGGAAAGATGGAGAGAGCTGCCCAGTGCGAACTCCGGAGGAGAGCCCCCTGCGGAGCCAGCGGGCAGGGTTTGTTTAATCAGCATTCCGCAGCCCCGATAAATTACAAACGTAGCAGATACCAAGTGGAATTACCTGCAGTCTGTGTCAGAGAGCCAGCCATACTTGGTATAAGAAATGACAATTTTATTGAAGGAAATTAGAATTATGAACTCGAGTTCAGTCTGCAAATATGGAACTGCCTAGAGACTATTAAGTAAAAATTCATGGTTTCCCTCTTTGAAGCTCATTTGAAACAAACTTTATAAAGCTTCATTTTGAGTTTAGAAGTAGGCGAGCATTTTGTGGTTTAAAGATACTTATTCACTTAAATTCCAAAAGTCTGACGGAAAATTAAGATACCTGAGTTGTCTAACAGAACATGCCAGAGATTTGGTTTTGTAATCATTTTAGGTGAGGTATTATGTTCTGAAAAAGTCTCTTTGTGGTTTGGGAAGCTGTTTCACTGGCTTTGGAGCTAACCTGGTATTATACTTCAGGCCGAAATGAGTCCTGACACTCCAACCCTCCCCCCTGCCCCCACCCCCGACATGATTTTAAGCCTGGTCCACCACAGCCAGCTGGTGAACAGTGCTTGGATGGGTTCCTAACAGCGCAAGAGAGTCCTGGTGCACCTCCGGGGCAGGAAGAACTCACCAGCCAGCATCCGTGTGCTGGAGCCTGCCCAAGGGGCTCACGATCCGCCGGGGTAGATCGGAGGCCGCGCACGGTAGAAGCAGGACACATCCATTCGTTCCGTGTGGCGCTTGTTGACCAACTCAGTAGTTCCCAACCCTGGCTGCACATCAGAATCATTCGGCTGCTTCGGCCCTTACCTCCAGGACACTTCAATGTCCTGACTCAGGATGGATCTTGGGAACAAGTATTTTTGGAAAGCTCCCCAACATGATCCTAATTAACAGCTAGGACTGAGAAACACTCTGTAGACTGCAGACTCCCTGAGAGCATGCTCCCTCACCCCCGCTCAGCTCAGCATCGACTGTAATGCCTGGTTCACGGCACAAGGTGAATATTGCTGCCGGGAGTGAGGTATAACAACAACAAAGGGGCATCTTCCGAGTCGAGATCATCAGTGTTTTTGCCAGTCCTTGTTGGGAACCGCCCTGCCTGGTATCAGAAACTATAACCCCTGCCTAGGCTAAGGCTAAGGGAAAGCCCTTGGAACCGTAAGCCAGCAAGGAGACAAAAGCTTATCTCCCTGGCAGGAGCGCTGCTTCTGCTGCTTCATTCATAATTGAACCCCAAAGCTTGGTCGGTTAGCCAATGACGGGTAAGATTCCCCAAGGGGGGAGCGACCTAAGACAGGCACAATCATGTGGGAGGCCCCCAAGGAAGGACTTTGGGGGCTACAGCAAAAGGGGGTGATGGACCCTCGCTCCTCAGCTTTGACATAGCCTGAGTCCTCCTCGTCTGGGAGAAAATCTCCTTATCTCTTGGTTACCTTAGTTCCTTTGCTCCACCTAAGCCTGAAACAATGACAGGGTGGTGCAGCTCTGTGCTGAAAAGGGTGGGTTCCCTGGGTGATCAGGCCTAAGAAAGAATATGTAAAATCCTGTGAAACCTGCTTTGTTTAGAATGCTCTCAGTTGAATGAGAAGGGTCCAAGGAGGAAGTTAGTTTGTTCCTTAAAGTCTTATAGCTCTTTGACCCTGACTCAAAATAGGCCCTCAGACTTCCTTGTTATCTATTGTTTGATCCTTACTTCCTAGCAATGAGTAATGAGCTTTTACCTGAATTCTTATGCAAAGGAAACCAATAAAAAGCCTCTCCGGAGGAGGAACGGGACGCTCTCCCCACCAGGGAGGGTGGCCAAGAGGCGCGCTCCCCACATGAGGAGTGGCCATGGCACCCTCCAGGAGAGAGGGTGGCCAAGGCGCTCCCCACATGAGGAGTGGCCCTGCTGTTCCTATTCCCCCACAGGACCTGGTTGTCTCTGTGTATGTTTTTCTCGCGTCTCGATGAGCCATCCGCAGCATTCCGTGATCACTAGTGGCCAGTGACCCATGCATCAAGTCCTCCTCTATGTTTATCCACCCACCTATTTAACTAGGTCCATGACAGGGAGCATAGAACCTTCCACACACCTGGTCAAGTGGGGCCCTCACTTTGGAGTGCCTCCCTCCAAATATTCCAAGTCTCTTGGGATGTAAGGTCCTCAGGGAATGGCACCCCGAACCCGGAGCAGAACCTGTGTTTCTGTGCTCTCCGCCTTGCGAGTGGGCTCAACCAGATGCTTTCAGGAGCTTCTAGACTCTGGCCTATGGGACTCTGGTTCCAGAAAGGTAGCAGAACAGTGGACTGCTTACACTGTCCAACATGTACTTCTCATGTGAGAACAAATGTGTGAGACTGGGCAGCCAGAGTTGTGCTGACATGCCAATTTTGGGTCACTCAAATTATTTAAGTGGACAGGCAGGGGCCACACAAAATGTACTTCTGGGTCTTACCCCTGGGGTGGCTGTGCCTCTAGGATATTGATTCTGAAGTTTCTTAGAAATGAAATTGTATGCTTTCCCACACTGAAAGTTCACTACATTATAAACATTATTTTGGGTGGGGGGAATTCCTGAAGGATTTATGGAGCCAAATCAATTATGGGCAGTTGAGCACAGTTTCTGGAAGGTTAGCTTTCTTTACAGAGACATTTCTGCCTGATTTGTAGCAAATGCAAGGTGAGAAAATTTCCAAGTGTCCAAAAGAGAACAAAAAAAAAGTGGAGATCAAAGGACCCCCTGTTACCCACTCTTTTTCTCTGTCTCATCAAGGCAACGCTATTTTCAACCTAGAAGACCCTGACACGGTCTTCAAATGTTGTTTTTTTTTTTTTAAGTAAGGAAAGAAGGAAGCCTAGCTATCTCGTTGATCTTTCTTGAAAAGTTTATCCAAGTTAATTTTGTTAATATTGATTAAGTGTTAAAATGATAACATTTTGGATATTTGAGCTAAGTAAAATATTATACTAAATATATTATAATGTTGTATTATTACATTAGATATATTATAAAATGAATTTCACCTGCTTCGTTTTACTTTTATAATATGGCTATTAAAAACATAAAATTATATATTTGGTTTGCAATCATTGCTCACATTATATTGCTTCTGGACAGCACTAAAAGTTGTCAGAGGGATCATGACCTTAAACGTTTGTGAACTATGAACACAGACATGGAAGCTTCCTTCAGACTCGCTGGCAACGTTGACTCGGACTAACTGAAGAGAGCAGCCACAGGCCAGGGGGACGGGGGTACTAGGAAAGACCTGCCAGGGCATGGGCAGAGGGCATCACAGGGCTTTGGACACAGGCCAGGGACATCGGAAAGGGAGCAGGACGAGTCAGGAGAAGTCACAAATCATTTCCAAGTTTCTCACGGAACCAAGATGGTTGTCATGGGGCCTAAGTTCCCGTGGGCCCAGATGTACTTCGAGATGGCTGGAAGCACGGGTCAGCTAGCTCGGAGAACCCCGTGCCCCGGACCCACAAGCAGCAGAGTTTTAGTGGGCTCTGCATATTGCCAGTGAGTGCGTTTGCGAAGAAGTCCATGGTGCTGCTGCCACGAGGGGTCTGGGGCCAGAGCTGGCACAGGCCAACCTACAACCCTCAACATTTGCTCTCCCACTGACACGCCTCAGGGGAAGCTTCCCCACTCCCCTGTAGCCTCTGAACAAGAGGCGCTCTGTCCAAAGCCCTCCTGGATGGTTTGTGAGCTGTGCTGCTAGCGGCTGCTCGGGAGTGTGCGGAGGATTTGAGCAGTGCAGTGGGTGAAAACGCTTCAGTGGAAACAAGGCAAAGAAATTACCTTGCAAATCCTCCCTCTCAGGTAGTGTGAATGCAGAGGATTCTTTTATAAGGAAATACCGGTTCCCTCATAGTGCTAACTCCCTCTTTTCTTCTTTCCCTTTAGGCGTTCGTTTGTACATCCAGGGGAGCTCATGGGCTTCCCCGCTATTTCCACCCGGTAACCTGACAGCTTGGGAAATAATTGCAGTATTGTTCATATTACCCTTAAATGTGAACATATGTAGGCCTAATTATAACATGCATGACGCATGATTCCTACCCTTTACACTGGCAATTTCATGGACATGAAACTCTAGAATTACAGCTAGTTTTATTTTATTTTATTTATTTTATTTTTATTTTTAGAGAGGGAAGGGAGGGAGAAAGAGAGAGAGAGAGAGAAACATCAATGTGCGGTTGCTGGGGGTCATGGCCTGCAACCCAGGCATGTGCCCTGACTGGGAACCGAACCTGCGACACTTTGGTTCGCAGCCCGTGCTCAATCCACTGAGCTACGCCAGCCAGGGGTATTTTTATAAAAATATTTAATAAGATCAATTTGAAATTTTAAAAACTTAATTAAAATTTGGGGTTTTTAAATTTTTATTGAATTGATTGGGGTGAGATTTGTTAACAAAATTAGATAAATTTTAGGTGTACAATTCTACAACACATGGTCTGTAGGTTGTACTGTGTGTTCATCTCCCCAAGTCAAGTCTCCTTCCATCACCATTTATCTCCCCTTTATCCTTCCCTACTCTCCCCATCCCTCTCTCTAAAAATTAATTAAAATTTTAATTTTAATGAAATAATTTTGATTTAAATTTTGATGAAAAATTGACATTATCATAATTTATAGTTGGCCTTTGAATTTTAATAAATAATTTGAAATACTTTAGAAGAAATCTTTCTTACATAAAAATGTAGAGAAAAATTATTTGTATAGTTTTGCACTCACTCACCTTAATTTAAATTTTCTTAACAATACAGCCAAATTTTACACACTTTGAATAGAATTACATTTTCTAATTCTTTCAGTCATTACTGACACAAGAACACAAGCGAGGGCTGCAACCCACAGGACAGGTGTTTGCCTGGTCCATTCATTGCCAGGCTCGTGTCTGTGTCCCCCGGGCCCAGCAAGGTCACCGGTCAGCGCCACACTAGTCCTCCTGTCCCCATCTGGGTGGTCCTGGTCCGAGTCCTGCCAACCGATCAGGTCCTCTGCCTCCGGTGCCTCGCACAGGAGCTTGTTTACTGATGGGTATGCGACAGCCACACCAGCAACCTGGGGAAATTAGCCTGTGTCCAAGCCAATTAGTCTCACTGTCTCTACTCTAATGAAGCCGATCAATTAAGAAGACTGGAAAATTCCTGGGCCTGCCAGGCCAGCAGTCCTTGGGTTACGGCACCAAATTCATTCCCTCAGCAAGCATGTATACTGAGCAGCAACACCTGTTCTTAGCCCTACAATTTACCATTCTTTTCCAGACTTTGGAATTTGACAGACGAATTATTTTTTTAAGTGGGAGAAGTTACCAGTTTTTAAGTTTGCAAGGTAAAAAAATCAAATGAGTCTTTTTAACACACAAAAGTAACAAGTATATCACTTCAGCATAAGAAATACCACTTAAATGAAATAAATTTAGCTTCATGAAAAACTCTGACACTATTTTTTCCTCAGAAAAAAAAATGTTGCTGCCTCCTAATAATGTCTTTCTATAAGATTTGTTTAAAACCAAATCTTTTCATTTGTTTTTTCTTCCTCTCTTTTTCTCTTCTTCCTTTCCTGACAATGAACAGTTTCCATTATCCTTCTCCAAATAAATATTCTGGGAACTGAATTACATTTCTGGCCAAGACGGGGGAAGAGAATCAGACTTACCCTCCTATTTTAAACAATCAATAAGTGAAGAAAATATGTGAAGCAATGGTTTTTCAAGACACTGGATATCCTGCAAGGAAGGAAGGGATTCCTGAAAGAAAGAATAATGGGAAGCCCTACGATTACCCCAGCCCGCTGTCTTTAGAGAGATTCCAGTCTGTAGTCCAGGAAAGGAGGAATCCAGTTGGAGCCTGGATTTGAGACGGAGCTGAAAGTTGAGTTAAACAAAAGGGTTCAGAGTTCATGGGAAAGACTCAAAGGCAACCTGACGATGTGCAGAGTACCCCTAGAGTTTTCAGTGGAGCACTGACTGGAGCCACGCGTGTGAGGCAGCTGCCCGGGGCTGGGGACCGAACCACCTGGAACGTCCGTGGGCAGTCAGAACAGCCCTGGAGCGCCTCGTGGGGCGTGGGGCGCTGGGCAGAGCACTCAGTAGGGTGTTAACTCGGTAGTGGGAATAATTAGCCCTGTACTGAGGCCTGTTATGATCCTACCTAACACACCATAAAAGCGAGACCTGGAAGGATCAGACAGACTATCTTCCTATACCATAACTGTGTCCCAGACTCAAGTGCAAAAGTATTTGTAGAAATATAAAGCACATAACAATATAAAATGCACAGTGACTGGCTTCCAGTACAAAATTACCAGGCGTGCAGATTACTACTAGGGATAAGAGAAAATACGTGATTTGATATACATATACATTGTGAAAGGATTTCTCCTACTGAGTTCATTAACACGCCCATCGGCTCACATATTTACCTTTTTTTTTGGTGGGAAGATAAAGTACATGGCTTAATCATCACTTTTTGTCTTTGTTTTATGAAGTTCATTTTTCAGATAATATTATTATTTTGATGTTCAGTTTGTCCAAATTCAAAGACATGGAGACATTCTAATAAAGCGATTTGTTCTTTTCCTTTGCTGTCAGCATGTATATCTTTTTTCCCTCTGAACTTGCACATGTATCCACATAATGTACCTATAGTTAACGGAATTCAGTTTCTGTCAAATTAAGTGTGTTGGTACCAGAAATAAGAAAAATAAAAACTCATCAGAAGACCATCTTTCTACTGTTTTTCCAGCTGTCCCTCTGAGAACCGGCTGCCTGTTGCTTGGGACAACATTTTTCTTCCTGCCTCAAAGATCCTGAGATGCTGGATTTGGTGCTTGTTTACATATGCTTTCACTGAAAACATCAAGAACGACAGCTTTGATTAAACGGATTATTGAGGGGCCCGCAGTGAGCAGCACAGAGCACGCGCTCTCCGGAGCTTAGGCCAGGTGAGGGGCTCGAAGACCGTGCAAACACCGAATCTCAGGTCGGGCGGCGTTCCTGGTGCTCGCCCTTCCTTGGGCGACCCTGCGAAGGGGAAGGGTCGGGCCTCTTAGGAGCCTGGCGGGTCAGCTCTCGACCAGCTGGCCTTGGGCTGGTGCCTCACCTTCCACAGCACCGTTCACACCTCCTGGGGTAGGGAGGGACCCCACCGCGGACAATCTGGGCTCCCCTAGCGGACCCCAGCCAGAGCTTCTTTGAGTCGTCTTTCTTCTCCTTCCTTTCTGCCAGCCCTTGCCCCCTTACTGGAGGAAAACTTCCCTCCTTTCTTTGATTCTTCACCTCCTGCTTCACTTCGTTTCACTGAACGTCTTGATGACTTTCGAACATGAGAGTCATGTGCCCAGAACATTGTATGAAGCCTAAAAAACCTTGTGCTTCGAAGTAAAATGCGGTGAAGTGAATAAACAGTGGCAGAGCCTCTCTACACAGCCCTTACAGGCTCTTCCAGGAAGTCTCCAGCTGCCTTCACCTCGTCTTTTAATCAGCTCTGCCTCTGTGTGGGCCCCCTTTTCCAAAGCTGAGCCGCGCCAGCCTGCGCGCAGAGTTACTCCCGCCCTAGTCCAGCACGGGGCTGACTCAGACCGCAGGAGGGTGGCGTGTGCAGAACCCCCGCCACGCTCCCGAGAGTCGGGTCTTACTGCTGACCGAGAACAGACCTCACTGGGCTGAGGTCTGGGAATGTGCATTACTACTGTTGTTTCTTTTAGAAGACTCTTCCAGTAGGTCCAAGGCATGCCTTAGTTTATGTGCTGTTGTGACAAAGAATATCTACTTCAGAAATGAACTATTTCAGTATCGCAAGACATGTTTATTTTAAAAGCTTGCTTCTGGGGCCTCACAGCATGTTGTCGAAAATCTCTAGCGTTGGGGCCTGGAACTCTGTAGTTGAATCTCCTCGTGCATTTCTGATACACACTCCTTGCAGTTCCCAAATGCAGTTCAAGTACATTTACATGTACATATACCTTTTCAAAAAATTGCTGTTCTGTTTCTCTGAGTGAATGAAAGCAGAAGAAATAAATTAAATGGAAATCCCCTTCTCAAATGACTCCCTAAAGAAGTTAGTATTGTGAAATTCCTCATTCATGTGACTGGAACTTTAATAATGCATCTTTTCCATGTCTGTACAGTTAATGCAAGTTCTTCTTTACACCTCCACATAACCTGGGGCTATGATATTTCATTTCTACCTGGTTCTACTGAGCAATGGTCCTCGAATTTACTTGGTAAACATCTGTGGAGGACCCTCGAAGGGCCAGGCACTGTACTCGGGTGGGGAACCCCCCTGAGGACCTTACAGATTAAGAGGGGGTGGCAGAGGGAGCCTTGGAGTCAAATAGGTAACTAGGACACTAGGGTCAGTAAAGCGTGCCTAACAGTGAGATTTGTGCAATACACTCCAAAACAGACTACAAAAACAAGCTGTTTTCTTTTTAAAATTTTTTAAATTCTTTTAACAATTTTATTTATTTATTTTTAGAGAGGGAAGAGAGGGAGAAAGAAAGAGAGAGAGAAACATCAATGTGCGGTTGCTGGGGGCTGTGGCCTGCAACCCAGGCATGTGCCCTGGCTGGGAATCAAACCTGCGACACTTTGGTTCGCAGCCCGCGCTCAACCCACTGAGCTACGCCAGCCAGGACAATTTTTTTAATTTTAATTGTTGTTCAAGTACAGTTTTCTGCCTTTTACCCCCACCACAGCCCACCCCCCTAGCCCTCCCCACCTCCCTCCCATTTCCACCCCACCCCTTGTTATTGTCCATGTGTCCTTTATACTTGTTCCTGCAAACCCTTCCCCTTTTCCCCTGAAATTCCCTCCTGTCTCCCCTCTGGTCACTGTCAGCCTGTTCTCTGTTTCAGTGTCTTTGGGTATATTTTGCTTGTTTGTTTGTTTTGTTGTTTATGTTCCTGTTAAAGGTGAGATCATATGGTATTTGTCTTTCACTGCCTGGCTTGTTTCGCTTAGTGTAATGCTTTCCAGTTCCATCCATGCTGTGGCAAAGGGTACAATGCTTCCTTCTTTCTGCTGCATAGAATTCCATTGTGTAAATGTACCATAGTTTTTTGATCCATTCATTTACTGATGGGCACCTAGGTTGCTTCCAACACTTGGCTATTGTAAATTGTGCTGCTGTGAACATTGGGGTGCATAGGTTCTTTTGGATTGGTGTTTCAGGGTTCTTAGGATATAATCCTAGCAGTGGAATTGCTGGGTCAAAAGGCAGATCCATTTTTAGTTTTCTGAGGAAATTCCATACTGTTTTCCATAGTGGTTGTGTGGGATTACAGACTGGTACAACCACTAAGGAAAACAGTGTGGAATTTTCTCAGAAAACTAAAAACAAGCTGTTTGCTAACCTCAGCGTTAATCTCCTGGCTTCGGCCACTGCAGAGTCACCCAGGCACGGGCACAGTCTGTGGTTTTCTGCCACCAACAGCAGGCTCAACTCAGTATCTCTGCGAGGGGCCTGCAGTGAAAGGAGTGTTTATACTTACATGTAGGGAAAAAAAAAGCAGTTCAGACAGAATTGTAACTGGAATAAAAAATATCCCCAACTCTAAGGGACTTTTCCTAATAGGAGAAGTGTAAATGGTTTTACTTCTCCTCTTACTTAAAAAAAGAATTGGTAGGCATAATAACTCTACTTAAAAATTGAATAAGGATATGTTAAAGAAATGTTTGCTGATTTTTTTATAGAACCAGGGTGGAGTCTCGGGATAAATGGTCCATTGTGCAGCAGATCACCTTAATCGGCATCTGGATTTGCAGACGTAACATCCCAAACCCAGTTTGGTTGAGGTGGGTTGGGATTAGATCGGGGTTTCTCAACATCCGCATTACTGACATTTTAGGCGGGATAATTCCTGGTTATGGGAGGCCGTCCTGTACATAGTAGGACATTTAGCAGGACCCCTGGCCTCTGTCCACTAGATGCCAGCAGATCCCCCTGCTGAGTCATGCCAATCAAAAGTGTCTCCAGACAGTGACAAATGACCCCTGTCAAGGGGAGGCAAAGTTGTCCCCAGCTGAGAACCACTGGTTTAGACGGATAAGCTGCTCTGCACTAGAAAGTCAGAGCAATCTGGGGACGTTAAGTGCCCACCTAGGGAAAGCGGCAAGCAGAGGCGGTTCCCTGCAGCAGAGCGGCAGCCCTGGCTTGGGAAATTCCCAGTGATAGGGAAATCACTGGTTTCATAAGAAGGGTAACGTCTCATAAAATTGCAAATTGCAAATTGCTTCCTGTTTTGTGCTGAACTGAAATTTCTCTTCTTTTTTTTTTAAGCATCCAGTAAAATTCAATTGCATAACAATAGTCGAATTGTGGTTTCCTCCAACTGACCCCCTACCCATGGTAAAGTCCGTTGGCACTGCACCCCAGAATTCTAGGCACCAACCAACAGGGAAATGAACAGCGGCCCCAGATGATGCTAGGAGCTGAGGGTAGCAGCCAGAGAACAACGGAGAAGCTGCACTGCCGTAGATGTAGATTTGAAACATAATACTCCAAGTACTTCAGGGAGGAGGGGAACCATGGTTGGGAGGGGATAGTCAGACACAAGGAAGAGTAACTGGTGGCAGTGAATTGTGTCCCTCTCTTTCCCCGAAATGTCTGAATACAGCAGCAGGCGATCGCATTTCAGATAGATTAGGCACCCAGTTCTCTGTGTGTACGGGAAAGGATTCGACAACCTCTTGCAAGTTATTTCTAAACTGATGATTTTAAAGAAAGACATGAATAGCAAAAGGATGGAAACTAAGTGCTTTTGATTTTAATTATTTTTAAATAAATGATTGAGTTAAGATTTTTAAAAATGTATTTACTGGAGGAAAACTCTTAAGAGCATGCAAATAAGGTCTTAGATTTTTTCACACGTGGTTGAATTAGAATGGTGGGGATATGGATAATTCTTTCTTTAGCCAATTTATGTTTCAAATGTGTTATTACCTTTTGAAACACACACACACACACACACACACACATGTATACACACACACTAACATATTCATTTACTAGATGGATAGACAGCAAATGTTAGGTGACCTACATACTATATAGTAGTATATAGTATAGTCACCTAAATGTTAGGTAATAACATATATAGTATGTTAGGTGACCCCACTGAAATGAAAACATTTAAGCAAATGGATTCAATATAAGCAAGGTGAGATGAACTTCACGCAGAAGTTGCTGTAGCACAGGAGGGTTTCTTTATGCTGAATGCAGGGACGGGACCTCCAATGTCATCAAGACTTGAACAAGTGTGAAGGGCAGAGAAGTGGACCCCAGCATTTTCTACTTCTTTTTTTTTAAGATTTTATTTATTTATTTTTTAGAGAGAAGGAAAGGGAAGGAGAAAGAGAGGGAGAGAAACATCAATGTGTGGTTGCTGCTCACGCACCCCCTACTGGGGATCTGGCCCGCAACCCAGGCATGTGCCCTGACTGGGAATTGAACCAGTGACCCTTTGATTCACAGGCCCGTGCTCAATCCACTGAGCCACACCAGCCAGCGCCATTTTCTACTCCTGTTAGTCTGGAGAGACGCTCTGAGAAATCAGAGTCACTCAAAATGTGGGAATAAACAGTTGAACTTTACTGAACCCCAAATTTTTCAAGATTATTTGTCATTCTAGGGGATATACTTTGCCAAACACCACTGTAGGCTAATCAATGGTTTTAACATCACAAGCAGGAATAAACAAAAATGTGTATGGTAGAGGCAGGGAGGTTGGCATGGAATAGAGAAAGGGGAAGATCCCCAAGATTAAGAATATGGAGGGTATGGAGACTCTGAATGATGAGCACGCGCATTGTGGTTTGATTGGTGGGTACTTACCCAGTATGGAGATGGACAGGCCGAGCCTTTTGACTCTGACGCAGCAGCCAGGACGATCACCCAGCAGTCCTCTGATTCCATGCTCAGCAGGCAGCCTTCTGGCCCTGATTTGGTTTTCCGTATAACTTTACCAGCGGGGAGAAGAAGCAGTCATATTGTTCCCCGGTTCCTGATCATTTCTCTTTGCAAATTACTAAATTAGTCCCTGGCCTGGGCCTCTTGTGAGCTTCGTCGGCTGAGTAAGTCCAGCTAATCCTAACCACCTCAGGGAACTCTGGGAAAAAAATCAGCTTTGCACCTGCAAGCACAGGACTGATCTTCGGTTTTACTGACCCTTCCTACGCACTTGTGCCTTCCATTCTGAGGCCCAGCTCAACTAGCCTCCTTTAAAAACAGCTTTTCTTCACTCCTATTTAACTACAATGAAATGATGAAGGTGAGTTCTGGGAAAAAAAGATCTTAACACAACAACAAATCTTATTGCATCAACCTGTGCTTCTCAAATGGGGCTAGGGTGGGGTGGGGGCTCGGAGAGCTGCCTGACAATGAACCAAGATATATGCAAAGTCCCAGAGCAAACATGGTAAATCTTCTAGGAGTATTCATTTTGTTCAGGCCAAAACTTACATCTATAGTGAAACAAGCATGGACATAGAAGAAAAATCCCCCTGAACTCTGAGGATAAAATATGAAACATCAAAAGTTTCACACTCATGGAAGACCACTTTGGACTTTGCTCTCGAGACTGACCTGGGAAGGAGGTGGTAATAATCATCACTGACCTTGATGGCAAAGTGTGTGTGTGTGTGAGCGCACTGTGGGGGAGGGGGTCTGGCTTAAGCACAATTTAAAAGGAAAAGGGGAAAAAGGGGAAAATGAACATCTGTCAAGCACCTATCACGGGCCATGCATTGTAGATAAATAATCACACGAAACTCACAGTGGCACTGTCAGGAGGGCCTGTGAGACGTTTATAAACGCAAAGGCAGTGACAACGATGGAGCGAGAGCGTGGATTTGATCTTCCGTCTCTGTGCTCCTGCTGCAGTACCGATTGCCATCCACCAGTTCAGGGTCTGCAAACTTTTTTTGTAAATGGCATCATGGTCAATATTCTGGGTTTTGGGGCCATATGGTATCTGTCATAACTACTCGATCGGCCTTTCCGGTGTAAAAGTGGTCACAGACAATGCATGAGCAAATGGGTGGCTGGGCTCCAGTATGAAATCTGGATGTCTTTAAATTGTGGTATATCATGAAATAGTCTTTTTCTCTTTTCCAAGTAGTTAGAAACCATTTTTATCTCAACGCCATAGTTTGCCAGCTTCTGCATTAGTGAGTTGTAAAACTTCATCTAGGGAGTTGCTTCCAACATTAAAACAAATTTTCAAAAGGTACAAAATAGAACAGAAAAAAGAGAAAATATCACAATATATCATATCGGGTAATGGTTTCACAAAACTTATTTGTTGCTATATTTTATCAAATCTGAAACCATGAATTAGAAGAAGCACCATTAATTTATGTATCTCTAAGAAAGAAAAAAAGGCCTGACAACTGTAAGTGTGAGATCCTGTCCATTGTAACATGTGTCCCGACTTGAGAGGTGTTAAAATGTGAAAAAGTGTGTATCTGACAATATAATGAAATTCAGTTCCCATACCTGAGTGCGCGAGTATGTGCGTGCAGGCTAACTGGGGATATAAATGTATTTTTCACCATGAGTCATAGTTAAAAAAGTCTAAAAGCCACTGCTTATACCATGCCTTTTGAAATGAATGAAGAAATAAAAAATAAAAATTTAAAAATGATTCAGATTTTACTTTCTTAAATTATTTTTCATATTTCTTTCCAGTTCTTTGCCAGTTAGGTAGGACAGAACACATCCCAAGTTTAACTTAGCTGTAATCATAGCAGAAATACAATTTATGTATTTTTTTCTGTATGTTTCCAGGATACTACTTAATTTTTCCAATTATCACTCATAATGGCTGTATTCTATCTAATGATATTGGTCGTCCCTTATGTGTAATTCACCAAGCCGTTCCCTTATTCTTTAACTGTCAGGCTGTTTTCTGTTTTTCTGTAGATCTGCAATGAACAACTTTGGATTCGTCCCTTTTCTTAACATTTGATTATATCAAATGGTACTCATGTCTCATGACTCTTTTGACACATTGCCAACAGGTTTCTTAAATGCAAAGTAATAATTCCTCTCAGCCTTGTTTTAACTTTTGAAAACAACTGCTTAAAGGAATAAAATTAAAACTTTTCTCATTAGAAATGATGAAGTTACATCTAGAACTTTTAAAACAAATTATTTTCTTCAAAGAAATAATGCATTACCCTAGCTGAGGAAAAAGTGGAACGCCAGGTCCACGCCCTCTCAGCTGATTTCACCCCACCAGTGGACGGGACTAGCCACAGGGAGCAGCTGCACTGCACTCCACAGCATGGCAACCATTCTCTTAAGCGATGGGAAGGATCAAGAGGGCAAAGAAGCAAAGGTGGCGTCAGTAATTCCTGCCCACATGAGTAGAAGAGATGTACTCAATACAGAGATAAAGAAATTGAGAGAGAAAAAAACACTTTTGAGTGGGGAAGTGATTCATCTCATTTCATATATGCTGAGTTCCAGACTCCCAAGAGTGGAGTACCGGGTGAGGGAGGAGAACAGAACTGGAAATGCAGGAGTAGAATCGTTAGCCCAAAGGTGGTGATAATCATATCTCTGGGAGAGACTTCAGCTCTCAGAGGAGAGGGGGAGAGAGGGAGAGAGAAAGAGAGACACAGAAATGAAGAAACAGAGACAGCAAGAGAAGAGGGCGGAGGGCAGAAGGCTGGGTTCTGTGGCTCTCTGGCCACAGCTTCAGGGGACAGGAGAAAACAGAGTAGATGAAGGAGAGGGAGAAAGGCCATCAGGGGGCTGTATCAGCAAGTAGGGAGGAAAGGGTTTCAAGGAGGGCGTGGCCAATGAAAACACATGCTTCTACCACGTGGTGAAGAATTTGGCTGGCCGGCAGGAAAGGCTCAACTGGGCATTAAGGATGTTTTTTAAGAGTCTATAATTTAGGTGGTTGACAGCTCAAGGAAAGAGAAGCGAAGAGGGAATAGCGAGATCAAGCAGAATATAGTAAGCAGGAAATACATACTTGGAGGCTGGGAAGAAGAGGCAGGAAGGACACAATAGAGAGAGAGAGGGATTGGGAGAGGGATTTTAGGGATTGGCTTCAGCACTTGTGGGGACTGGAACGTGGACACTGTGCAGGGCAGGCGGGCAGGCTGGAGACCCAGGGGAGGAGTGGCGTGCCAGCCTGCGACTGAATGCAGCCTGCAGGCAGAATTCCTTCTTCCGAGAGAGACCGGGGTCTTTGTTTCCTAAGACCTTCAACTGATTAGATGAGGTCCAATCACATTATGGAGGATAATCTGCTTTTTTCAAAGTCTACTGACTGAAATATGAATCACACCAGAAAAATACCCTCATCGCAACTTCTAGACTGAGGTTTAACCACATATCTGGGTGCCAGAGCCTCGTCAGGTTGACACATAAAGCTAACCCTCACACCCCTTTATTACTGATAAACTTCCTGTCCCCTCTCTAGTCCTCCACAAATAGGTGAACTAGGGTGCCCTGAAGCGGCCACCTGGCTCTCCAAGTATTTTCTGTACTCCTCTCAGCCAAATTAAGATTTTCCTCAAAAGCCAATGTGGCAGTCAGAAAAAAAAACTTTGAATTTTATGTCTTCTTTTTAGAATATTGGAGATAATTACTTTAAAAGCACAGCTTCAAATACAACTCATCTTTGTTGGCTATCTAGAAATGGCTGGTACCTATTTCCATCTGCTTAACATGCTCCAAAATTCCTGGCACAAAGGAACAAGCTATGAGAGAAGGGAAATTTTTCTCATTTGCACGCATGTAGATTTCCATTTCCTTACCTGCAAATTCAGGAAATTAAACTGTGATCTCTCAAATCTTTTTGAAGTTCAGCCCATAACCATAATGAGTCTAAAACTGGGATGAGTATACTAGCCATCTGTCCCGAGGGAAGAGAGGGTGTATTCATATATGGCAGTGACTTGGACATAAAGTGTGGGTTCTTCTCTTTCACCTTCGTTGTCATCCCTCCCCAGCCCACCCCTGCCATTTCATTCTGACTGCCAAGGACAAAGACACTGGATTGTTAATAGCCAGGCTCAGTGGGGACCTTGCCAGGCACTGGACAAAGCTGAGTTGAGCGAACCAGAAGATCCGATTTGTGACCTTTGCCAGCAGGATATATTAGGAGGGTCTGGAGGGAGGTGAGGCTACCTCTCTTTGGAGAAGCGAGAGTTTGTGGAGCCTTCTAGTGTTATGGAAGAAGGCAGGCACTGAACTTGCCCCTTCTCAAGTTAGAAGTACCAAGAGAATCCACCCTGTGCGTTTTGAAGGAATCATTCTGGAAGAGGGGGTGGGTTTGCATTTATCATCTGGAGGGCGGGGATGCACGAAGGGGTGCCACGTCGGCCAGTACAGGCGAGAGGCAGGGAGAGAGTGTCTGGCAACAGCCCAAGTCCCTGCCATGTGGTGTGGCGGAGGAGTGTGAGCTTTCCATGGGCTCAGCATGAGTGCTGGAGGCTGGTGCGTACAGAACCCGGCTAGCTGCTCGGGCCTCTATAGCCCGACCAAGAGCCAGTGTGTGGGAGACTGGCAATGGGTTCCCAGAGGGGAGAAAGTGCATTCCTCTGGGAGTGTGCATGCCCAAAGCTACGCAGAAGGTCACATCAGGTTCACCACACCTTTGAGCTCTCCACAGACAAGGACGCAGGGGGCTGGAACCAGCTAAAGAGTGACCACAGACCGGATGCTGAACCTCCCATTCTCCACATTCAGCCAGGTGCCTGAGGCCTCTCTCTTCCCTCTCGGAGGCCGAGGCTGGGGGCTGGACGGCACAGCTTTGCAGGCTCTGCCAACTCTAAGCCCCTCCAGCCCCATGATTATTAGAGGCTACACTGTCGACAGTATTGCAGATGACTTCGAGTCCTCAGCCACGGCAGGCACACCTCGGAGCCTGCTCCCGGCCCACTCTTGCCTGCAGGCTGTTGGCAGTGGCTCTGCGCTCTGCTGAAATGCTCTCCCACGCAGTTCCCCCCACGGCTAACTTCTTGTCGCCTTCTGCTCTTTCCAGGAAGGCCTGCCCTGAGCACACCGTTCAGAACTGCATCCCACGGTCGCCCCTGCCAGCGCTCCCTGTTCCTCTTGCTCTGCTCTACCTTCTTTTTTTTTTTTTCTTGTCACCACCTAGCAAACTATGTGATTCGCTTTGTGAATTCATTAGTGATTATCTCTCTCCCTCTGCCAGCTTCCCAGGGTCAAGGGTGGCTGCCTGTCTCGCACGGAGCACCTAGCACAGTCTCCGCCTTACCACAGGCAGGCAGGCAGGCAGTATGGAGAGTAAAGGGTAGACCAGGGTGAGCTGCTTGAACTCAGGCTCTGCAGGGACCTGGCTCCGTGACTTCGGGCAAATCACTCATTCACCCTGGGCCTATTTCTTCTTGAAGTCTGTGCATTTCTAAAAATAATTGTGTGATTTCAAACTCCGTTTGGGTGGTTTGTTGTTTGCCTCTTAAGAATATACTGAGTAATTCTAATGAACACCAATACAAAGACAAGAAAAGACGTCAATCGCCGCTTGGAACTACACTTTGTTTTTTCTGTAGCTGGGATGCTCAGGTTCTTCACTGTTCCGAGAACCACGTATTCATGGAAACACACCATTGAAAGATAAATCTAGTGCCCAGCACGTGTTGGCTACACTTCCTCATGGAACCTTCGTGCTGGGGATTTTCCACTGCTCAGGGGAAAATTTTACAGCGGTAGGAAAAAACTTCGATGATCTGCTCCTGTTGCTGGTATAATTCATCTCGATTGGCTAAGTACACGGGGAATACATCAGCTAGTGCTGATGGTTTGATGACTGTTTTTTTACCCACACATATTCTGTGAGTTTTGCTATTGTTGTCAGATACACTTTGAGGGTTTCACATGAACACAAGGAAAGGATGATTTAGGTACTATATGAAAGTACATTAGATAAAACATAACTAACATATTTACTGTATCTAGGGGAACACAAACAAATGACAGACTGAAGCAATATTTTCCTTCTTTTTTAAACTTAATCTTTATTATATGTTTTTCCATTACCATTTAGTCTGCTTGTACCCCCATGCCCCCAGCAATCACCACACTGTGCTCCACGCCCATGAAGTCACATTTTCTAGCTAATGAGTTGGCGCTGCACAATGGAAGCGTTATTTTCTCTAGCTTCCAGTAGCAAGTACTCCACTGCTGTTCTACCCTCCACTGGTCTCCTTGCCATCCTTCCAGCTCCTACCTGCTAACTAGTACAAAACCAATTCTACAGGCTCTTTTTATGGCCACACCCCGTCTCACGTTACCAGTTTCTGTGTTAGTTACATATTGCTGTGTAACAGACAACCCTAAATCTTAGTGACTTAAAAACTTTAAATGTTTTCTCATGATTCTGTAGGGGGACTGAATGATTCTTCCCCTGGTCTTGGCTGTTAGTCATGAAACTGTATCATTTGGCCACCGAGCTGGGGCTGTGGGCCAGCATGCCTTAGGTGTCCACGTGGCTTCTCCACATGGCTTGCTTGGGTTCCCTCCCATGACGGCTTCAAGGCTCTATTTCAACATATACCTAGCACTTTGTTCAAACTGCTGGAACAGCCAGGCATCTGTCTCTCCAGGTGTTCTCCTGGCGATGGGTTCCCGGAGGGAAGAAAGTACATTTCTGTGGGAGTGTGCACGCCCAAAGCTACACAGAAGGTCACATCAGGTTCACCACACCTTTGGGCTCTCCACTGACAAGGACACAAGGGGCTGGACAGTAGCTGGCCCACTGTACATAGTCATTGAAGGTACAAGAGAACAAAGACAGAAGCTGCCAAGTTTCTTAAAATCTAGGCCTTAAAGCTTAGACTTACAATTAGCACGTATCAATTCTGCTGCATTTATTGTTCAAAGAAGGTGACAAGGTCGGATGTAGAGGGAAAGGAAAATAGATACCACTTTTTGATGGGAGGAGTGGCTAGAATTTGCGGTCTTCTTTAATCCATGAAAATTACACTGACTTCAAGATAGTGTAAGATCTTCCAGTGCTTCTTGATTCTTAGATTTTGCTTTGTATCATACAGTCTACCTTCCTCAAAAGACTCAACAGTTCTTTGAGAGCAAAGATAAGAAGAATAATTTATATATCCCTCTAAGTCCCTTACCTGGTTTGCCATATAGTGGGCACTCAAGAAATGATTTCTGGGTAAGTGTTGGCTGAATGAGATTCAGTCCAACTTTTGTAATATGTATATTACCATATTCTAATTCTATGTTGAATGGGTTTCCATTGGTGAATTTGCCAACTCTCATTAACTAAGACATTTAATTAACCAACTTCTGAGTAGCCTCTAACTGTTGGTTTGACAGTCATCTTACTGTAAGTAGGATATTCTTTAGTTAAACAGAACTTCTTCTAGTCCTTCTCTGGGGTAGCCGGTCTGTGCCCTCACTCCATAATAGAATCATTTGGCGTGCTTATAAAAAAACCGTGCCAGAGCTCGTCCCCTAGACGAACTACGTTAGGACCCCTCAGTGCATTCGGATTTGTCTGTAGGTGATCCTAAAATGCAGCCAGAGTTGCGGGCCACTTTTCTGGAGCTAAGACTTTTGACCTATCTTACATTCCAAAGAGGAGACTTTTGCCCAATCTCAGCCAGCTTCAACCACCGTAGTTTAGCTTTTAAAAAAAATGATATATGTTTACATTGGGAGCAATTTAGTTCAAGAAAAAGATTTGATGCTAAGATAAAGTTTGAAAACACTAGGATGTTGTGATAGCCTAAGACTCTTGGCTTTGTGAAATAGAACAACAATCAATGAGATATTTTTCTTGGCATTTTAACAGCTGATCTACTTGAACAACTTTGAAGTTTTGATTATTTAATAAGAGGCAGGATCTGCCTTCCAACACCTCCAGTGTGTTTCTCTGCGCAAAGCCTTCTGGCTACACGGCAGAACTGAAGCTCGCTGGTCACTTTCTGTGTTTACCCAAAGGTGACATAGGACCTAGTGTCTATGTACAGCAGGTCAAGAGACCTTTTCTTGCCTCTATGGTGGGTGCTTTGCTGGACTCAACAATAACTCATTAGTCCCCAAGGCTTGCTTTTCTAAGGAAGAGATACCAACTTATTTTCCCTGAACTCTTGTGGGAAAATTCTATACTACAGAGAAGGCCAAGAATTGCTATGGAGAAAGTTTTTTAAAGGCATTATTGCTCTAAGGAGTGCCTTCAATGCTTTGTAAACAATGCTTTTTTTAGAAGGATTTTATTTATTTATTTTTAGAGAGAGGGAAGAGAAGGAGAAAGAGAGGGAGAGAGATATGTGCAAGATCGATTGGTGGCCTCTCACACACCCCCAACTGGGGACCTGGCCTGTAACCCAACCATGTGCCCTGACTGGGAATCGAAACTATGACCTTCCAGTTTGCAGGCTGGCACTCAAACCACTGAGCCCCACCAGCTGGGGCAACAATGTTTTTAATAATCAAAAGAATCAAGGTTGGACTGTTCTGTTATTTGAATATTTCCTCCAATCATAGGGTCAGAAGTGATTATTTCCTATCCTGGTAGTTCAGGCAGGTCAGTTCTGAAGATACATTTCTACAGTTTAGCAAGCCAGGTTCTTCAGGAGTAAAAGCTGGTTAACAATGTCCATGTGGATTTCCTTCTTCGGGATCTTAAGCAATGGCTGGTCCCACCCACGTTTCGTCTCCTCCCCATCACTGGTCAGTCCCCTGCAATCTGTGTTGCACTCACACCACTCTGCTCGAACTTCTCGGGCACACACGGCCAGATCAGTGCACAGTTACGGTCCTTGGCTGGCCGCACTTCTCAGCTGTGTCTCACCAGGCGTCCTTGGCTTCTCCGATAATACACTCTGCTGGTTCTCTGTGGCCATTTATTTTCTGTCCCTTTACTGGGCTCCTTATCTTCTGTCCTGATCTTAAACATTAGGGATACTCAATGGCCCCCATTCTTCTCATATTACATTTTCCACAGATTTCCTTCACATTCTTCATTTTAGCTATGAACAACAACGGATGACTCCTAAATCTGTTAGGGCTCAGATGTTACCTACTCTGGTACTCGACAAATATTTTCCAAAGCGCAGCCCCTGTGCCAGGGCAGATTGGTCTGGGGAGGTTATTGGCAAAAGCCACATGTGGTACTGTAACCTTTGACACGTTCTTCCCTCTCTTCCCTGTCCCTGAACTTCAGACATCATTACGACATCTCAGTGTGAGATCTGGTGGCTGGCACCATAACAGAAAAGAGATTTACAATCCGTTCACTAGTGCACCTTTTCTGCCCAGTTAGCCATGCCCTTCAGGGTGCCGTCTGAGTGTCTCTTCCTTAGAATTAACGTCCAAATTTTGATTTCTCATTGTTATATGCAAAAGGGTGCTCTAAGAAGATCTTTTTCTTTTGTCATCTTTTGGTTTTCATATTGTCGGGCACTCTCCATGTTGTTTCCAGCAACTATAATCTTCCTTGTTCAAGGAAACTTGACCCTTTTCATCATGGACTTCAATCACCATTTTAGTAGGTCCTGTCTGTTCCATGTTAGCCTAGCAGTGAGGCACATGAAGGGTCTTAGCAGTTCACTACACAGCGCTGCTTCGCATGGTGATTGATGTCCCCTACAGGACCTAATCACCGGAACATGCTGCCTCTTTCTTGACAGACTTAATGACATTTAAAGGTGCTCTTGAAAATTTCAAACTGATACAAAACACACTCACATGTTCTTTATCTTTCCTGCTTTAGGCATGTAGCTGGAGTTTTATCTTTACCACACATTGGAGAGACTACTGACTTGGCCTGTAAGAGACCCTTAGGTGTCAGTTCATTTCTGGTCATGTAAGACTACCCTTGACCCTGATAAAGTTGCTGTTGCAATAATTGAGGTGGCACCCTGTAAGGCAGTACAAAAGACACATCCAAAACCTCACTAGTCCTCAATTCACTCTCAACTGATGTCTCGTAGAGAAGCCTCGGAAATTCACTGGGTGTAAGCCCAGTTCTGCCACCGACCAGCAGCTCATCCTCACCCTCGTGACGAGCCATCAACACTCCTGGACACACAGCACAGAACCATAGTGAAGCCCAGCATGACCATTCAAGGGAAAGGACAAAATGTCCAGTTCATTTCCTTTCTAGATGCAATTTCTAGAGAAAACAACATTGAGAAAAGCTTTCTCTTAAGCACTCCCCATATTTGGCTATGGCCTCAGGTGCAAAATTTGAGGAGGTACCATAAAAACCCCAGGAATGAAGATGAATAATACTTAAATGCAATATTTTAGAACTCAAAATTAATATCAAAATCCATACGATAGACAAAATGTCACATTTTAGCTGAAGACAGCGTCCATCGGGTAAATGCCTTCAGCTGAGTTTCAGTGGACCCGTGGCTTCTCAGGCTGTGCAGCATGTGGTAGTTACCCCACCTCTCTGCTCTCAGTTTGCAAAAGCACAAACGGAAACCCAGGGAGGTGGTCGGTCATTCTTTCAAGGAACTGTTAGTTAAGTCAGGTTCTCTTGAGGGAGGGAGTGCATGCCAGACATTTATAATTTTTAAAATTCTGCCCAGTAATTCTAAAGTGCTCTGGGGTTGAGAAGAACTGGGCCAGGAAACGATAAGCGAATTGCAATGGAAGTGTCAGTTGCTGCGAGTAGATTTCTATAGTCCTCCTCCTCGTGTTGTCAGCACTTTGGCAGCAATACTCCCTCCCTCTAGGGCAGCATGAGAGCAGGGCAGGGGCATGGGGAAGGAAGGGGGCATATTTACCTACCTCCCACCCCCTCCCAGTCATCGCACTAGATGCCTGTCATTTGGTTGCATCCCCCCACCGTCTGATGAGGTCAGGGCAATCACCTCCCCTGGAGAAATGGAGAAATGAATGTCTTTAGATGGGGTGGCCTTTCGTGGAAACCCTCCACCAGCCTCATAGCACAGACCCATTCAATGGGTTGTTAGACTCACTCGTTTCACAGACCTTCCAGAATGGCCCGCATGGCCATCCTCAGCAATGAATGTTCGACACCACTGAAATGCAGCTTTCTACTTAAATAATTGGAGAACCCCACACTCCAGCAGCTTGAAGGTGACTGGGACAGAATTTAGGAGAACAGGGGTGACTGGATCTGGGGTCTGTGGCTGGGACGTGTCTGGACAAACAGAACACGAGGAGGACTGTTTGGGGGTCCACTGGCTCCAGCCCAGGTGATCCCTTTGAGAAAAGATCCCTTTTCTTATCTTCTCTTCCTCACCTCACTCCCCCCACAGCGACAGTACTTTGAGCTCTGACTCTGTGTCAAGCCTTTGCACAATCTATTACTTTAAATCTTCATAACAATCCTATGTGGTAGGACTTACTATCTCCTGTTTGTTGTTGGAGAACCTGAGACTCAGTAACGTCAGGGGATTACCTGGCTTCTCACTAGCTGGTTAGGAACAGAGTTAGGATCCGAAGTCAGGTCTCCCTACGCCAGAGTCTGTACTCTGAAGCATGGTCTACACCGCAGAGCCCATCACCTCTCCTGCCAGGAGCAACTACGTGAACCCAGTGGGCAGCGCACTGGTTCAGTCAGCTGCACACAGTGTGGTGCGGTGGGTCTCACTGAAGACAGTGGGTAACACTGGCTTCCCACTGGTAAGTCACATAAAATTTCCACCATCTGGGTATTTTCCATTTAAGAAGATAGCACATTCCACTTGAGTCAAGTGGTAGTTTACTCACAGCCCAAGGAAATACTGGAAATTAAGAACTCTATAGTTCGTCTGACCTCAGCCCGTAATTATGTGAGCTTACTTCTGAGCATACCAGTAACTTTCCACTTCAGTCGAGATTGGAAATATCCCCCACTTCCCCAAACCCAGTGTGTGTGATTCTTGCAGCATCAGTAAGAGGATGCAAAATGATGGCATTTTCAGCATGCATGGCTTTTTCTTCCTTCATATTTAACCTAAATGTACCCTTCACCCTTTGGCCTTATTTCCCAAACAATTTGGGACTCAGAGAAGATGTGTGAGGCCAAGGACTGTATTTTATCCACCTCTGTGTCTCCAGCACCTAATACAGTGCCCAACACAATGTAGGCAACCAGGAAGTACTTGGTGAGTGAATGAATGAACGAATGGATGAATGGATGAATGGTGCACTCTGGATGTGAAGAAGTTGCTACTGAACCACCACTCAGAGGACATAAGGAGAGAAATCCTTCCACACGTGCAGATGGATTTTCAGTAAGCCGCCCCATCTGTCATCCTCTGCCTTGCTTCCCCTGGTTTTTCTAAACTGCTTCTCTGCAGCTGGATTTACGACACCTCCTTTGTGTCCCCAGGACCACCCTCACCCCTCTCAGTCTGGAGTTAATCAAGTTGGGGACAGGAAGTGTGTATCAGTGGCTCACGTCTCCACTGTGTGTAGGGCTTAAGATTCGGAACAGGTCCCAGAGCAGGAACCTGTGTGCTCAGCGACGCCTGTTGGGCTCATGTCAAAGTCTCCCAAGGTGTCTCATCTAATCCTCACAACAGTCCAGCGACACAGAAAAGTGTGCGTGTTACCGCTGGGTCTGTCTGCAAAACACAGAACCCCAGCCGCAGTCTACTGACCAAACAAGAGCTTATTTTTCGCATGTGACAAGAAGCTGCGGTACTATACCACCCAGGGCTCATCCTTTGACCTCTGCTGCCATCAGGGTCATAGGCTTCTTTTAGCTTTCACCTCCACCCAGCTTGGTTTGTGGCTTTGGCCTTCCCATGCACTAGACAGACAGCTGTTTCTCTTGCAGCGTCCTGCCCGAGTTTCGGGCAGACACGGAAGTGGGAGGATGAAGGGCAAAAGCACGGACCAGCAGAAGCCACCCTTTTACAGGTGTCCCCACGCCCCCTCCCAGGGATTCCCATGTATACCTGCCCAGGCACCCTGGGACTCTGGTGCTACCGGTGTTGTTAATCAAATGCATTGTTTCTGAAGCAAAGTTAGGGTCCTCTTTATAAGGATAAAGGGGAGACAAGGCTGGGATGTGACAGCATCTGGCCACAGTGTGGCGGCATTTAGTCTCCAGAGCCCCGGGGGCCATGGTTTTGAGGGTCCTGGCACTTCCTCCCACTTTTGGGTGACTCAGCCCACGACACTGAGCTTCCGTCTTGCTTCCCTTTTCTCCGCTCTCTCTCCCTCATCCCTCAGCCTCCCTCCTGCACTAGAGCCCTGCCCCGAGCCCCAGCCGCTCCCCAAAGTCCCTCTCCTGCTTCTCCATCAGCCCTTGTCCCCACTAGAGGGGTCTTCCTGTCTATGAACTGGGCATCCAGTGCTGGTCCCTGTGCCACCCAGCCCTGATGTTACTCAATGTATGGCATCCTTGCCCGCAGCCCCCTAGCCCCAAGGCTGGACCTCTTTGAATGTGAGATGGTCCGATTCATCTCCCGACTTGTCCAGGGGATGACCCAGAGCCTGTTCCTACAGTCATGTTAGTGTCCGTGACCAGAGAGTTGGGAAAAGAGGGTCAAATGTCCCGTGATCACAAAGTTCAAGATGCACAAAGACAGCAGGTGTAGCGCGGCATTGCAGGAGGCAGGTTTTACAGGAGCAAGGAAGCACGCAGCCATCACTTAGGCTGATGGATGTGCTTAATCCACGAGGAACTGAGGTCCAGAAAGACGGAAGTAACTCCTCTAAGGGGGCAGAGCTGCACCCATGGCTCATCTGGGGTCCCAGCCACAAAGTCCACGGGCAGTATGTTGGAGTAAGCTACCAGCCTGACACCGGCTGGTGGGATACTACCTGAATCCTTCTCCCACCCTTCTGCACCTGCAAGCAAACCACCCACCTAACTGCCGAGGAAGCGGAGGGAGGTAGGGCAGGTGGCCACAGGGAGCATGTCCCTATTCTAAACCAGGAGGGCACTTCGGTGGAGAGCCGAGAAGCAGGAGCTTTGGGGCAGTCGACTGCTGAGTGGTTGAGTGGACAGAATTGTAGACATGAATGCTCCTGGCCACCCCGAGGGAAGCAGCTCTGGAGCGACAGCGGGAAGTGTTAAGGAAGCTCAGGGTTGCAGTGACAGAGGGAGGAGCACGGCAGCTACTATTCGTCGAGTGCCTCCCATGGGCCAGGCACCAGGCTTAGAGCTTTACCTGAATCAATGTAATCGACCCTCACAGCAACCCTATGAGTTTGGTTTCGAAGGCCCGCAATCCTGGATCCAAAATCCTTGAGCCCAAGTGTGTCTCCAGTTCAGAATTTCTTATATTTTAGAAGAAACAGTACTGTGCTTATACTGCCTATTATGTGATTTCTCCCAGAGGGACCGGGCAGCACCCGCAGACAAGCACACTGACGTTCGTGCAGCAGGTGGGCTGGACAGAAACCATGAAAACCCTCCTGTCAATCTCGCCCCCTAATAAGTGTGATGCCCGTGGATGAAGGAACATCAGGTTTCTGAGCTTAGGGGATTTCTGAGATTTTGGGGGGGGGGGGGATTTCCAGAGGAGAAAACCAGCCATCTGGCTCCAATCTGTGCCATCGCTCTTGTGTCCTGCTGCCAGTGACAGTGCACATCTATCAAGTTGGATACTTCCTCCATCACGGAACTCTCTGGAGCCCGTCCGGTTCCCCCAGCAACACTGAGAAGAGGGAGCAGGCTTCGCTGCGCCGAGGGAGACAGGCTCAGGGCAATGGAGTCCTGTGTCCTGTTCAAGGGCACAGAGTGACGGAACGAAGCAGGAGCCACACCAGAGGTCAGGTCTGCAGACACCGGCTGTCCTGACTCTGAGTCCCGTGCCACTTAGGAGTCATTTGAAAGAAGAGTAATGTGATCATAATGTGAATATTTGTGATGCTTCCAAGAGTGGTTTCAAAGTTCCAGCACACTCAGAGCAGAAGCATAGAAACCTGTGCTAACTTTCTGAGCACCTTTCAGAAAGGAGGATGTGGTAGACCCCTCATCCTCCCGAAGGGCACAGAGCGGGGCTCTGGGCAGGTGAGCAAGGGGACGTGACGGCAGGGTGCGGGGGAGGCGCACCAGCAGCCCGCCCGCCCCTCCTGACACTGGAGCATTGTTCTCGGAGCCTGAGATGACCCCCCTGAGATCAGGGTTATCGGAAGTCTCCTGCCCGTCTCCAAGGGCGTTGGGGGAAACAAGCAAGTGAGCGAGCAACATCCCAAACACTGAGAGGTTTGGGTAGGTAGTCTCTGATGTCCAGCCCTGGGGTCCCCAGACCAGATGTCACAGAGCAACAAGGAGCTGTGAGAAGGGCAGTCTGTGATCTTAAGGAAGGGGGCAGAGCAGGAGGCTGCAGAGTCAGACTCAAGAGTGAATAGATGAGGGATGCAGAGGGTGCTGTCTGGCTCTTTGTGCTCCGAGTCTGTGTAGCCCCACAGGTGGGGGAACAGGCAGGGGAGGGGACAGCGGAGAGAACGCTGGCCCCGGGGGATCCTGGGAGGAGTGGGGAGATGAAGGACACAGGGAAAACTTCAATACTCCTCCGCCTTCTCATGTCGCCACTTCACAGCGAGTGACTTCCCGCAGGGATCTCTGGAGATGTTTCCATTCTGGCTACAACTAGAGTTCTTTTAAAAGACGCCAAGTGGGCAGTTAGCTACGTGGTATTTTTCAAGGCACCAGAAAGCCCCCCTTCCTTGGCCTGCAAATATCTCACCATGAGAGGAACCTCCTTGTACTGGTGAATTCCCCAGAAGACACCGCATGCAAAGATTTTGCCGAAGAAGTGCCTCTCCACATGCCATCCGCCTTCTGGAATGTTCGTGCCTGACTTTTCCGTCTGTTAAATTTTCCACTCATCTTTCAGGACAGTCCTCAGACTTCTGCCTCTTCCCTGGATACGGCGATAGCTTCCTCACATACCCCAATGAGAACTACGGCCCCTCCCACATCGTTACATGCTTACAGGCCGGTCTCCTCTCTGTCTGGGTGGTGAGTATGATAACATGACTCGCAAGGACTAAGCGGGGCAGTGTTTGTGACGTGCTTGGCGCAGAGTAGGCACCAAGCAAATGTTACCATTTCTCTTCTCTTGCTTTCTGTCAGTTCTTCCGTGGAACTATTTACAGGATTTGCTTCTTTCCCTCCTGCTTCCCTACCACCACCCCAATCCATTCCTCTGCAACTTCAAGAGCTTCCTGACTGCCCTGCATGTCTTTGTCTTTGCATATTGCCCTGCCGGCTGCTGACGAATGCATTCTCTAACGCGTGTCTGTCCGGGTGTTTCTCCGCTGTGCAGGGACTGCCGTGGCGGTCTGCTGCCCTGGCCCCAGTGCCTGGCAGGGCATCCAGCAGTGCCACTTGCTCCTCCCAGTCATCGGACTCCCACTAACCCTTTAACCCTTTTGGGATGATCTCGTCCTTCTGCACAAACTACGCTGCACTAATGACCTATTCCAGGACCTCTGTTCTTACACCTTCTCCTATCCCAGTGTTCTCCTCTCTCTGCACCACCTTCTAAGCCCTCCTTATCCCATGCAGCTGAAGTTGGATATCCTCCATTAGTCTATTAAACACTTAATTAGTCAATGAATTAATAGATGTGAATTGACTCATGCAGTGGGTCAAGGGAAGATATAAAGGAAGGTCCCAGAGCTCTCAGAAGCTGAGGTCCACATGGAGGCCTGACGCTCTCTCATACCCAATGTCATTACCTTCTCAGCCTTCTCAGTATCAATTGCAGATGGGAGGGTAAACCCCCAGGATGCAGTGCGGCAATGTCCTAAGGGACCTGGGCTCTTTCCAGCCTTTTGTTCCACTGCCCTGGATGTCTTGGCCTTTCATCCTCCCACTTACATAGCCCGTGGCCTCTGGATGGCTGTCCTCACGCCAGGATCACGAGTGACTCAGAGGCATGAAGCAAGTGGAGGCTCAAAAGGTTTCTCCTCCTCGGTGCTCTGTCTCTTTACCCAGAAGGGGAAGCCTGCCACCTGCCTTTGGAGCTTCTTCAGCAGGACAAGTGCCAGGGGAAAGCTGCGTTTTCATGTTTGCTGGTGGACTCAGCCACACAGAAAGAAATCACAAAACCGTGTGTATGCCCCAAAGGCAAGATAGAGACTGTTTTAGAGCTCTGTTGCTTTGTAGTCCAAAAGAAATATCTCAGCTCACTCAACCTCAGCTTGTTTTTACATTTCCTCTCATTCCCAGCATAAAATTAAGTCATTGGAAGAGGGACCCAGCACATTTTGCTGAAGGTATGCACCCTCTGCCAGCTAGGAAGTCTGAGCCTTTAGAAGAATTCACTCTTTCTAGCTACATTCTTTAACTCCTGGACTAAACAACAAGACTATGTAGTGTTTGAGAAAATAACACATAGGATATTCTCAGATATTCAAGTTCATGTCAACTTCATCTCACACATAAGAAGGTTCTAGGGCAACTTTGATCGTTACTCGTTTTCTGACAGCCACTTCCTACCTCCTGGGCCAGGGGCTTTTTCGTGGGAGATATTCCTCCACCCTGAACCCCATCTGTCAATAAACACAACCCTCCATTCACACAAATAACACCCCCCGCCCACCAACCACCCACTCACTCCCCAACAGGCACTGGCTTTTCTTGCTTTACTGACCAAAGGACTGGCTGCACCCTGCCCTCTAATTACACTGCTCTCAGAACAGCACCATTGATCTGGCCCAAGGTAATCCTTTCCCCCTTTTGTACTTTGTCCCTTCCATCCCGCTTCAAACCCTGCCCCAAAAAGCTTCTGCCACGGCAAACTGTTTCGCGGGAATGCCTAACAGTATCCACAAGGGAGCCGGGGAGACCTGGAAAACGAGAGGCAAAGAATACAGTGCAACTCTTTTCTGAGACCTTTTCTTCTCCTCCTGAAACAAGCAACAAACAGACGAATCTGGGATGTGGGTGGATTTCTTGTTGTTATTTCTGTTTGCTTTGGCGTTTTCCCACTGCGACATTTACGTTCGCTGGGGCAGAAATGTCACCAAAGCTTAACGTGTGATCCTTCCTAGAAAACCAGAAAGGGAAGCATTTCTAAAATAAGTCAAGCCCCAATTACAGGGATCTGGGCATCAGCTAGTCAGAGGAGGCACTATTTCTTCAAGCCAGGGGGCCTTTTCGGTGAGGAGAAACAGGCTTCCAAAGGCCCAGGACAGATCTTGTATCACAGAGATGTACACTTGAAACCTACATGAGCCTATGAACCAGGGTCACCCCGATAAATTTAATTAAAAAAAAGTCCAGGGCGCTCCTTACTTGGTCCTTTTTTCTTCGAACTCTTCATTTGATTAGTCAGAAGGGTCATCCTAGTTTAGGGTTACTGTTATTTTTCCATCTATTATTCACGAACAGACAATACATGTACGTGGCACAGAATTCAAAATGTTCAACAGGTGATTGGGTGAAAAGCAAGCTTCCTTCCTCTTCCTCCCCCCCAGCCGTTCTGTCCTCCCTAGAGTTGACTCCAAGATCAGTTTCCCTAATGTTCTCCTTCCGGAGATAGTCTAAACAGTTAGAGTTATTGGAAGCTCTTTTCTTGATTGTCCTGCTTATGTTTTCAGAGACATTATATTTGCATAGGTAAGAAGATATATAAGCAAATATAAAAGAGAACCTGGGAAAAGTCGTGCAGCCACCCCTGTTCCCTACCATCACCCCGGTTTCCACGTTCTGAGGCACCCCTGGCCCACACCCTACAGCTCACTGCTTTTGTTACGTTCTAGTAAGTTAGTCCAGATTTCTAAAGGGCACATATAAGAAAATACCATTCCTATTCTCCCTCCCGAGGGACTCTTTAACTTGGGATTCAATAAAGACAACAACAAAAATTATCTGAGAAAGCAAAATATGCATTAATGGAATGCACTCCATGCCATTTATGAAGCATTCAACTTACGCCTAAAAATATGTATATTCAATGAACTACAAGTAAGAAACTACAAATTTAACTGCACTGGGTTCTTTTGCTTTGGGACATTGTGACTCCCTTAAAAGGGACCCCCTTCTTTCAAAGGTATTCAAAAATCAGTACCTCCTGGGCCCAACCAATGAGAATGGCTGCCAGAACTGCAGTGCACCACACCAGGTGTGCCTGCTACCTCGTCCAGACGTGTCCTGTTGACAATCAGCCCATTTGCCCTGCACTCAGCTGGGGGGGTGATGCTGAAGTCCAAGGTGATTCATCACCTCTGTAGGCTCTGTGGTTTTGTCACACGGGGCAAACACGGGGGTGGTGTTTGTCCTCAGTGTGGCTCTTGATGGGAAGAGGGAATGTCTGCCCTGAGTTCCACCATTCGGGGAGCACCTTTATTTGGGAGGTCCGCAGTCCTCCCGACTCCAGCAGCCTGGATTTTGCTGTGTAGTCATTGCGTTTTCTCACTTGCTGGGCTATGGCAGCCCCGCATTAATAGCTTTGGAGGTTACTGCCTCGTTTACCTAGTTGGGAGGCTGGCGAGGAGAAGGGTGTTCCAACTGTAGGCTCAGGAGTCGAGCTGTGATCCAGCTGTCTTTGCTCCTGCTGTTTCTTCAACTCAGAATAGCCTCTCCCTGCAACTCTGTTTTTTCAAGTCCCTCCCATCCTTTAACGTGCACTTAGGTATCCCCTGAAAAGAGCCCAGATTTCCATTTGAATGTATTTCTACCTTTTCTTACCCCATTGCAGTTTCTGCAATACAGTCACATTCTGCTTACAGCTTTAAGTCCGCCGAACATGGTGCCCAGCAAATAGCTGGATCTCAATAAATATTTTGGAGCCAAATTAAACTCTTTGGCTTAACCCTCACTCTTGGCCCACTGGGTGGTGTGGGGAGTAGGGGAAGTGGGATAGTATTGAAAATCTCTGACTAGATAGCTACAAAAGAAAAAAAAGCCTTCTCTATGGACAGTGTAGTAGGATGCGAAAAATTCATCCTCTGGCTGGGGTAGGACCCAAATTCCAGCCAAATGCTGCACTGATTGGCTACGTGGCCTCACAAAAGCTACCTGACCTCTCTGAAGTCAAGGTACTAGCAGACAGTAAACATTCCATTCTTGTCATTTTTAATCGTTTTAATTGGGGCAACTGTGACTCTCGTCCATTTCTGGTCGGGAAGCTTCGACAGCAGCAGCCGAAGTTAGAAGCTCTTGGAGCCACAGCTCAGCCCACATCCGCTCCCAAGATGCTGTTTGCTGGGAGGGAGGGAGGTGAAAAAGCCATGAACGGAGCTTCAGCGTGGAGCCCTCACTTCCCACGGAGGAAGCCGGCTGAATGTAACTGTGAACGTTCTGTCCAAGTCCGCTCCCTGGTTCAGAATCAGATGTTCTCCTTTCTGAACCGACACCACGGCAGAGAACCCCGGGCACTTGGTGTTTGCCATTCAGTACTGCTCCTTAGCATTCTAAAAACGCTCTTTTTAAAACATCTGTCCAGTGATCTCATTTTCGTCTCAATAACAAACGGACAATTAGACTTAAATATTAAAAAGCTTTCCAACAGGAAGCAAGTAGAGCCCTCAGCTGGAAAAAAGACATGGGAAATTTACAATTTCAAAGCCCAAGTTTGTAGGTAGACTGCAAATACCATAAAGCCAAGGGGAAGTTCAGGAAGCAGAGAATTAAGGACTGGAGACGGCTCGTCCATTGTGCTGGAAACTTCCACTGCTTGTGTTTTTGGCTGTGGAAGGGGTTACACTGGAGAAGAGCCGTGTGTGTGTGTGTGCGCTGCCTATTCGTGCACTCTCTGCGACAGTGTGCGTGCTCTGTTTTCCTTCCAGCTCCCCGTGCCCTCGCCCTTCTCCGGAAGCACCAGAGGGCCCTCTCCTGGGGCCCCAGGTTACGGTGTAACCAGTGACCTGCTATTCAGGGCCTTGCTCCCATCCTCTGACCTACTGATATTCCCATGGCAAAGACGTTATTGGTGATACTTGATAATGAAACAGTTATTTAGAAAGATGCATTAACATGTGTGTTGACTTGCACAAACTAAGAAACTATGAATCCAGGTCATTCGAATTTATGAAGAATGATAGAAATCCTACAGCCCCTTAGAGGAACATAGAACCAAAGACAGCACCTGCGCCAACAGCCCCTCCCCCCTTTAAAAAAATGTATAGATGATGAAATCAAGGCACAGAAAAAAGAAGCAATGTTCCCAAACTCACAGAGCTAATTACAAGGTCTGGCTTTAGGGCTGACAGTGTATGGTCAGCCGCACACGGGACAGGAATAGAATGGTTAGCCACTGTGGACATGACCTTCAAATTGAGAAACAGCACGACCCGGTAGGGAGCCGTGTGTGGGAAACAGGAACACCGACAGGGCACAGTTAAAATTCTATTTGTGGAGCGGTACCGCAAAAAAAGTCGCAGAGCTTAAATATCAAAATAAGTGTGGAGGACTGTGCACTTGAAACCTATATAAGTTTAACTGACGTCACTGCAACAAATTCACTAAAAAATAAAACTGTTCTAAAATTTAAAATTTTTTTTTACAAGACCTGCAAGGAGGTGAGTAAAGTTAGTAATAAGTAGTGTGGATGAAAAGAATGGCACACCTCCCTCGGTGCCCGACTTTCCAGTAGGAGCAGGTGGGCGGAGCAGAGAGACGGCCACACCCCCTGTGGGCGTGGCCAAGGCGGGAGAAAGGACCCTCCGGAACTGCACGGGACTGGGCTGTCTGGGGTGAACTCACCGCCTGGACTGAAACCACAGATAAATTTGACTAAGAGGGAAAGAGGCAGAGAGATGGCTGTGTGTCCTGCTGGTGCCACTGTCTTGATCTTTGGGGGATTTCTTGACGGGTCTGAAGAAATGCTCTTCTGCTCTTCTCTCTCAGCAATCATTACAGGAAACATCTGGGCCTTTCCACTCAGTATTTTTATCTAGGAGTGTCCCACCTTTTGGCATCTCTGGGCCCCACGGGAAGAAGAGTTGTCTTGGGCCACATCTTATAATACATTGTGACACGTCATCACACGCAGAAAAATCTCATAATGTTTTAAGTAAATGTCCGGTTTTGTGTTGGGCCACACTCACAGCCATCCTGGGCCAAGGATTGGACTCCTCCCCCCGCTCCCCCCCCCCCGGATTGCACCAACACGGATGGTGATTGCGAGAGACCCTCCCTGTGCTTGCCCAGCCCCTACAGGCACGTTGCTCTCGTGTCATGGGCCTGCAGTTGCAGCTGCCCTGCAGGAGGAAGCTGTCCCGGTGGGGACGGGGGGCGCAGCAAGGGGCCCCTCCGGAAGCACAGACAGGAGAACCCTCCCCGCCGGGTGTGGGGAGCAGGGAGCGGCAGGTGCAGAATCCAGCCGGCTCTGCGTGGAATGGCCCTGGGCTGGTGTTCCAGGTTCCCTGTCACCACCAGTGTCCCTGCTGCCCTCACAGCCACAGCAGGCTTCTCAGCGGTGCCACGGAAGTGCGTGTGGTCTGAGACTGCAAGTGGGCCTGCAAATCAACCTTTCCACGACCTCCTCAGACTTCCCCTCACCACCAAAGAAAAAACATCTTTGCCCACCAACACCAGCAGCCAGGAACCTGAAGTCCCTCCCATTCTAGAGCCGTTTCCTGGGTTAAGTTTATCTCAAATTTCTGGAGGAAAAAACCAGCTCAGAGAGGTTCAATGACTCAGTGAAAGAATCAGGATTTGGATATGGATTTGGGTTGTTTTTTTTTTCCTGCTCACCAAGGCAGCTCTTATCATTTCAGTGAGAGTTTATCAGGTCAACTCTTGTGCTAAAGGTGGACTGTGGATAGGCAGGGCAGGGACACTTTTTTTGTCATAGGGAGAGGGGCAGTCAGGTGGGCTTCTGGGACACAGCAGAGCGGAGAGAGAATCCAGAGGGAAAGTTGGGATACACCCAGTGGAGGACTGTGATTGGCATCCCACCAGAACCACATGCAAAAGGGACAGAGCAGCTTTGCAAGGGACAAGCAGGTTGCTGCTACTGTAAGTCTGAGATCGAATTCCCGTCACAGCCAGGTGGAAGTCCTTGGGGCTGGGAGACCTGACTATGTCACTAAGTCTCTGCCAACCAGAGCCTACTGTGGTCTCTCTCCCCTCCTTCCCCACTCCCACGTGGTGGGGCCCCTCCTAGGGCACCGCTTGGGCTCCATGTCCTGGCAGACCTTAATTTTCCAACTGGATTCAACACTGGCCTCCAGCCTGGGGATTTGTACCAAACAGATGCTCAATAAAACTTTGGTGATGAAATATTATGGACTGTAGGTAGAAAGGGAGTATGACTTTTTCCTTAGCCTTTAAAGTGCTATGTTTAACTTTTCATCCTCTTATTAAATAAACAGAAGATAGAGAATAAAATCGATCTGGTCTGGGGGTTGGTGAAATGGTAGGATTAAAAATAAGAAAGTGGAGAGCTGGGCATCAGGGAACCTGGGCAACTGCCCCAGCCCGATAACCTGTGTGGCACAGGGCTTGTCACCCATCTCTCTGTGCCTTAGATTCTCTTCACTCCTAATTCAAGGGCTTTGGGGCTTCATCACTTGGGACTATGTAGTTCTTTCTTGTGGGGTGCGGGGCCGTCCTGTGCATTGTAGGGGGTGCAGCAGCATCTCTGGCCTCGGTACCCTAGCTGTCAACAGCAGCCTCTGCGCCCCCAAATGTGATAACCAAAAAATGTGTCCAGATATTATTGCCAGATGTTCTCCAGGGGACAAAATTACACCTTTCCTGTTGGGAACCACTGGGGTGGATGGACTCCGCACCAGCTGAGATACAGCCTTGGCCTCATGTTTCTGAGACCGAAAACGTAACAAAGGCCAATACAAGACGGAAATTAATTTTTCTCTTGTATCAACACCAGAGCTGGTAAGGCAGGTCTGCTCTGCTAAGTTAACAAGAACCTAGACTCCTTTCATCTTTTTTTTTCCTCATTCATAGGGTGTTTCCCTTGTCTAGTTCAAGTTGGTCCACATTCCAGCCAGCAAGATGGAAGAGAGAGGACAGAGATGAGGAGGGCTGAGCCCCTCCCCTGTGAGGGTAGGTGCCTGAGCGCAGGTCCAGCTGCCTGCCGCTCTGAATTTCACATGCTTTGAATAGGCTATGGCTGTGGCGGTTGCATTTGTAAACCTTTTTATTGTTGTTCAATTACAGTTGTTCTAATTTTCCCCCCGTTGCTCTCCCCTGTCCTGCCCACCTGGAAAATACAGAAAACATAAACGCGTGATGACAACGTGGACACACACCTGTCCACCCAGGACAGGAACTAGAACACTACCTGCCGCTCGGAGCCTCACTCAAGCCCCATCTCCACCAGCACTCATTTCTTATGACTCATGGGGTAATTCTCTTTTGCCTCTTTTAAACTTTATATAAGTAGAATCACACATTGTCTCAAGATAACTATTTTCAGAAGCAAAAACTTGGTGCTCATGTATACCACTGGGTCAATGATATGAGATATTTGCCTCAGAATCCTCAACACATGGTCAGTGCAACTTTGTCTCTTTAGGAAAAACAAAAGTTGATCCTTATATTCTATACTTATTCCACCAGGAGAAAGAACACGGCTGTGATGGACCATCCAAGAGACCCAAAGCTTTTCCTGGGAACCAGAAACTGGTCCCCAAATACAATAGTTATAGTCTCCTTCATATGAGTCCAGAAAGCTTCCATGGCCAATCAGGCACCGACAGGTGGGAGGTGGGAGGAGAAGAGGAAAGGGAGGAGGAGGAGAGGAATTGTAGAGGCAACGTTTTGCCTTAAAAAAATTATTTTCATTAAATAGAGGCATCCATGGTAAACTTGTAATTTTTTTATTTGTTTATAGGTCAAATAACTACTTGAACCAGGAGAGGGGGGAAGAAAATTGAATATTAAAGAGTTAAAAGTTTATGTTATCACATGTCAGTCTGTTTTACTGTATAACAACCAATTTCCAAATATCAATAGTTTAAAACGGTGAAGGCTTTTTCCTTACTTATGTTATATAGTACTTTGGCCAGTCAGCCGCCACTCTTTCCCATGTGTTTCTTCTTCTGCAGTACAAGCTCCAGATGCTGTCCTGATCTAGAACATACCATTCCTGAGGCAGAAGAAAGACGACAAGAGTTGGCAAAACCACTCGGCGGCCAAAACTTCTGCTTGGACACGACACATGTCATTTCTGCTTATTTCTCATTAGCTAAAGCAAGTCATTTGGCCAAGCTTGACATTAGCCCTTTCTGGGGAGGGCAAATAATTGGGGAAAATAATGCAAATGATCACAAGGGTCATTTTCTAATGAATGTCAATCAGAAATTATAATAGGAAAATCAGGGGGGAAGAGAAGTTAAGTCCCCAAAAGTCAATGAATACTAGAAATCTACTCATTTGTAATGGATCATTCGTATAAGGAAGTCCACTGAGTAACTAAATACGTGTGTTAGGTGTGTTGGAAGCCCTTGCAGTCCCTGTGTGAACAATGACTGCTCTAGGAAACCACTCTCACGAGATGCACTGGATTTCCAATGAATCACTTGCTTGAAAAGTTTGCTTGGGAAGTTCTAAGGGTGCCACTCAGATAAAAGAAAGAATCTACCCCTATTTGGGGCCCCGAAGCCTCAGTTTATAGGATGGATCTTTGGCGTCTCCTCTGTTCTATGATCCTCTGCTATGGACTCCTCTGTGATGACAGAAATTCTTCATCTTAACCGAAAACTGACTGTGATGTACTTTCAGAGTATCTGATCCTTGCTGACCACACAAAGCCTGTCTTTATACTGAAAAGACAGGAAAATAACTGTTTCTTTAGATTGTTTTTTTTTTCCATAAAAAATTTTAATTCAGACAGCCCTTCCTTAGTCCTTATAGAATTTATTTCAAACTTGAAGCTCTTTGTTTCTCTTGGAAGTCAGCATTTTTTTTGGTCTAATTTTCAGTGACTCAGAGTGGTGGATTATCTGCCTTAAACACTGAGTCAGGAGTTTGCCTGAGAAGGTTAGAGCAGCAGCTGGACTTCGGCATTCCGAAATGCAAGTCTGACACCTCCTGGAAAGTGTGTGACTATGAGACTCGCCAGTAGCTCCTTCTGTCCAATGCTCAGAGGACTGGATACCCGTCAGGGGCAGTAGGGGGGTCCTGGGAACTTCAGGGAGGAGTTCCTGACCTGCGTAGTATGCAAGGCTATATGAAATTGAATGCAAAAAAACTTGCATCTCTATTTCCATTAATTACTATTTGAAATTTAGCACTCTCTTGAGTTACACATATAGACACATATAGATAATTAACTAGTGTTATTAGTGAGGTGAGCAGTAGAAACTACAGCTGTTTTCTAATCATGTTCTGGCTATTACAGATATCTCAAAGTATTTTTTTACTCATCGTTACTTTGAAATCACAATAGATCTGCCACCAGATCTTGTTATTTGTGTTAGTAAATAAGCACATATATTAATAGTGCATAATTTGCTTTTTTTAATATTTTGATTTTTGAATATGTTTCTAGAATTGGCTTCCTTTCAAATTTCCTGTGTTTTATTTTATACCTTACAGGCTATTCTGAGAACAGGTTTATAGTTTTTACCACGCAGCTAAGGGTTTATGGCACAAAAGGTAGTAAGAATGCCTGTTCCACCAGTCGGAGAAAGACACGTACCATACAATTTCACTCATATGTGGAACCTAAGGAACGAATTGCACTAACAAGGAAAACAGAGACAGACTCATGGGTAGAGAGCAGGCTGGCAGCTCTGGGGAGGGCGTGAGAGGTGGGGGATCGAGCGAAAAAGAAAAAGCACTCGTGGACATGGACAACGGTGTGGTCATTGTGGGGGATGGGGTGGAGGGGGTGGAGAAATAATGGGGATAAATGATAACGGAAAAAATACAATAAAAATAAACTCATTTTTTTAAAAAAGCTGATTCTAGAGGGGATAGAGAGGATAAAATAAAATATAAAACTATTTCTTGCCCTGGCTGGCATAGCTCAGTGGATTGAGCGTGGGCTGTGAACCAAATCATCGCGGGTTCGATTCCCAGTCAGGGTACATGCCTTGATTGCAGGCCATGGCCCCCAGCAACCGCACATTGAGGTTTCTCTTTCTCTCTCTCTATTTCTCCCTCCCTTCCCTCTCTAAAAATAAATAAATAAAATCTTTAAAAAAAGAACCATTTCTTTTACTAAAGTGATCATTTTTAGTTCTTGTCTATAGAATTAAATGGCAAGAGTTTCTTTCATACTAAAGGATGTTTTGATCTCATATTTATCATCAAGATACAAAACTTGTCTTTTGTTGTTCTCATGGAACTGGGCCCTAGCACGAGGACGAGGAAGCTCCCTCCTTCCTACCCAACCACACACACACACACAAGTGCCGTGTGTGTTCAGTTCTCTACAAATACCTCTTGGAAACCACGACATTTGTTTTTAATTTTTACATCATGTGGTTCTTCTGAAAACCAAACTGCAATCAAAAAGGGCGCAAGAAGAGCAGACGGCAGCACATTTTCCGTTGTTCGCTGGGATGCTTCTACGTCAGGAGCTCTGGACTCATGCCCGAGCCCCACAGTCTTTCATGGAGGAAAGGAGCTACTGTCCTGCACGTTCCGGCATGGGGAGCCATTCACTTGAACAGAAAGGACGGGAGCGCCAGCTGTCAAGCCTGAGTGGGCTCCAGGGTGTGGTAGACCCTTTGAGGGGGTGCCCGGTGAGCTAGCAGAAAGCAGAAAGTTGAACAAAGAGGAATTTCACCAATATTTCACAGGCTAGGTCAGGTTCATATGAGGGAGATGAGGAAGAGCCACAAAGCAGTCAGTGGGCAGCGACACTTTCTCCTCTGCTTTCGAGCTATGCGGGCATTTTCGGTTACTGCGTGCCCAGAAAGGTGGTTGTCTTGTTTAAGTAAACTTGGCCTCACAAAATGGAGTTTCACATGAACTGTGGTGGAAGATAACATTTGCAATAATGCAAACTCATAAACCTACAAATACACAATTGCAGGCATCCAGTTACTCCTCATAGGACCCCTTTGGCAACAACACAAGGGAAAAATAACTATCTTATCCTATGTGGTAATGAACTGGACTCCCTAAAATCGAAATTGTGAAGATTATTTGGTATAAGGATTTGTAAACATTATTATTCATGATGGCCTTGCCCATAGTGTACAGTGTGTCTTGAGAAACTAGTTTAAGTAATGGTTGTAACTATATACCATTCATATATGTAGGTTTAAAAATTATCTACTAATAAAAATGTGTGATCAAAAGAGTTTTAATGTCATGATTGTAAAGATCCAAGGATAAAGTTTTTGAACTAAAGCTTGAAAAAACAAAGTCCATTGTGAGTGCAGAGTCATCAGCAGAGGAAGAGCCATGCTGGCCAAGGCAAGTTTTACTGACCGCGGGTACACACGACTACAGTGTGGGAAAACGGAAAGGCGTTGTTGGTTGAGTGGATATTGGGGTCCCGGGAGTGTATTTATCCACCTCCGTCTTCCTCCACACACAGGCTATGAACCTCGTGTGGACGAGGACTCTGCCTGTCAGCTCTGTATCCCCAGCTGCCTAGGATAGATGTGCGCTCAAAAAAATATTTGCTGCGTCAATGGATTCAAAGCAACAAAGGACAAAGGGGAATTTTACCTTTGGTTTATAGCACAGTTTTTCTTTGCCCCTTAGCATTTCCCAGTGGCGGGTGGCTATTCCGAGATGGAAAGGCCCTCTCTGTGTCCAGTAAAATTCAAATGACTGCATCAGGAGCCTGCTAGAGTAGGAGGCACCAACCCCTGGAGAGAGGGAAAATTTCCTGCACCCTCTGGGCCTCCGCCAGCCGTTGCATGTGGTCCCAAGTTACAGCAAGTGCAATTTTGTGCTAAATTTGTGTTTCTGGTCACCTCCCTTGTTTAGCCGGGGTGCTCCTGGAGAGGAGACCCAGGGTCCTACTCATCCGTGTTTTCATGATTGCCTAAAACAGTGCAGACACAGAAGAAAAGGGCAGGGAGCAAATACAACCAAGAGCCTCCTCTGTGCCAGGCATGTGACACGTGTTATCTCTCTATTACATTAACCCTGTGAAGGTGAAACTACATCCCCAAGGTCACAAGTAAGTGAGGGATTCGGGATTTGAATCTAGGCTTCATTCCTAGTCCAGGGTTCTTTCTATTACCCCATATTAGCCATAAAGGTAGGGCACATATATTAGTTGATTAATTCATAAAGCCTCTTTATCCTGACTTTCAAAGGGTACAGTGAGCTCACTTCTTTCTCAAGATCCCTAATCATAAACTTCCTTTTATTGAATTAAACCCTACTTCCCTACAGCTTCCACTACTGATCCTGGTTCCTCCCTGGAGCCACGTAGGAGAACTGGAACCCCCCTCCACAAAATCAGCCTGTAGCTTATGAAGACAACAACCTCACCAAGCAGGTCTTTCTCCATGCCACTAAGACCAAAAGGCAGGAAGGAAGCCTGGCTTTAACCTTTCGATGTGGATCTTTCGCCATGAAGTGTACAGCCTTATCTAGTCTTTTGGGCTTCTCATGAGATGAACCCACACAGGATGCTTTCCTGGTGCTCTTTTATATGTCAAAACGTGGCAGTGAAATTCCCCTGGCCCTTGCTCGTTCCCCTGTGAATGTTCACTTATCCCAGGAACCAGCAGGGGCAGGCCCGCAGGAGGCTGAGACTCGTGGGATGCTTCCGGATGGGCTCTAGGGCAAGCACCTTCATCAACCTCTCTCAAAGTGCAGTCAGGAGCCACCTGCACCAGAATCACTGAATCATCGTGTTCGAATGCAGACTCCTGGGCCCACCCCAGAGTTTTCAGATCATTCCTGGGATGAGACCTGGAATCTTTACTTCTCTATGAGCACTGCCTTCCTCAGTGAGTCTAATATATGCCCAAGCCTGGGAGTTGTGGACTAAAGCAAAGCCACGTCTCAGGGACATAGTGGTTTCCTTTTAGTGCAATCCATGTTGGTGGATGGCAACTGGAGTCTGTTTGTGAAAATAAGAAATATTTTAAAAATTGGAATTGTCAGTATTTATATAAAAAAAAGCAAAGGCATCTGCCAAGTGAGTTTAGAGTGATACAGTATTGTGATTGATAAAATCACAATAAAAAAGATGGAATTCTGTAGTCAGCGGAACTGGCCTCGCAACGTTGGTGGGCACTGGCACCAGCAGGTGGACCAGATGGACGGGGGGATCCTGGTGGTGGCCTGGAACCATCTGGGGACAGGTTGACAAGGGACAAAATCATTTCTACCAAACTCAGTGTCTCCTATGGGGTTTTCACTAAGACTTTGCAGGCTGAGCTTATCTCTTAAAGAGTTCCGAAATATAAAACGACCTTCCATCCTCCACTCCCAACCTCCTTTACCCAAAGAAAGACAACCCTGAAATCATGTATGGCCAAAAAGATCCTTAGATGAATTTTTTTAAAAAACATAGTCTGGGAACCAAAAGTCATAAAAAGAAATTCCATTTTTCCATTGTGGTTTTTAAAGAAACTGAGAGAGATTCAAATCCTATCACTCAGCAATATTTAAAATCCCTTATCCCATTGTTTCCTCTGAAATGTCCTAGCTGCCCAGATGGTCTTTCTCTTCACCCCGATTCCCAGTTCTCTCTCCAGAGAGCCTCTGTGCTTAGAGGGGCTGAAAGGTCAAGTGTAGAAGAAGGGGACCCTCAAAACAAGAGTCTTTAAAGAAACCATGTCCTGAATTTTGGGGAGTTCTGTTCACAATGGTGAGGCCTGTCTGGGACATTTTCAGCTTCTCTAAAATGGGGTTTGCAAAGTCATTTCCGTCACTGTGTTCTCTTCCTTTTCCACCTACAGGGTCTTGCACTTGTTTAAAACAGGTAGAAGCCATTGTAGCGGAGTACAGAGCGTGGGTCCCCTGAACATAGGGCAACAACTCCCGCAACCCTGCCTCCAGGCAGGACTGGGGGGAGGGGAGAGCAGATGGTACACAGGTGAAGATATAATGCGTAACAGAAAGCAGGCTCATAGCTCTGCCTTCCTGAAGGGAAGAGGGCTGTGGCCCAGGGCGAATTGTGTACTGACTGAGAGGTGCAGTGACTCATAATGCTCACCCTGATACCCCTGAGTCACTGGGAACTCTTGTCCCCACCAAAGATGGCAGCCAAAAGAGGGTAGAAGACACTGGGGAACTGACAAAACTGGCATACGCTAACGCACCATAAGGAAGGGCTGGAAATGAGATCACACAGGAAGTCCCAGGCTGAGCATTTAAATTCAGGCGGGCCGAAGGTTAGGAGGGGAGGGAGCCATGGGGTGTGCAGTGAGCGAGGAGGTCCGCTGGGAGGTCTGAAAGTCAGGGAGTCCGCCACGAGGCTGGGAAGGCCGCCTGGAGAAGACGGCAACAGGGTTGACTGTGCCACGGGGGACCTGCCTGGCCACCCAGATTCATGAGAGGCGCTGGGAGCTGAACTGTGACCGGGGAAATGCTGAGCTGCAGACTTCTGCTTTTCTGAAAGATGGTACCTCTGAGGGGCACGTTCTGAAACTGGCCTGGTTTGTCAAAGGGAGGCAGGCCTATGTATTTTGGGGTATTTTTCAAGGGAGCGGGACTGAACAGCAGAAATCGGCCATTATTCTAAATCTACAAAACCTTTAAATAAATAGCCCCTTTCCTTTTTCACCAGACTCTTGCCTTGGGAATCACACTTCTTGGCAGCGGGCAGTCGAACCCCACGGCAGTTCCAGAACAGCTTTGGTGGAGTTCTATAATCACCAGACAGGCTCCACGGGGGTAGACGTTGATGAACAGAATAGTTTGTGTATTTGATTTGGATGGTGTGATAGTAAAGTGTATGTGTCAACCTGACTGGGCTAAGGGATGCCCAGGTTGCTGGTAAGACATTATTTCTGGTTGGTTTGTGAAGGTTTTTCTGGGAGAGACGAATTAACATCTGAGTTGGTAGACTGAGGAAAGATTGCCCTTCCCAAGCAGATGCCTTTGCTTCTATTCAGGCCCAATCCATTGAGGGCCTAGATAGAACAAAAAGGCCGAGGAAGAGCAAATTTGCTGTGTTTGCTGGAGCTGGGACATCCATCTTCTCCTGCCCGCAGACGTCAGAGCTCCTGGTTCTTGGACATTTGTACCCCAACCTAAATTTACCGTTGGCTCCCTTGGCTCTCAGGCCTTTGAACTTGGATTGAATTATACCATCCCACTGGCGTTCCTGGGTCTCCAGCTGCAGACAGCAGACTGGGCACTTCCTAGCCTCCATAATCACATTTACCAATTCCTACGATAGATAGGTAGATAGACAGATCGATAGATAGATAGATAGACGGATAGATCTATATCTATCTGTATCTATATCTATCAGTTTCATTTCTCCAGAGAACCCCAACTAATACAAATGATAAGCAAACATTTTATTCTCTTTTTTTTTAATTTTATTTATTTATTTTTAGAGAGGGAAGGGAGGGAGAAAGAGAGAGAGAAACATCAATGTGCGGTTGCTGGGGGCTGTGGCCTGCAACCCAGGTATGTGCCCTGACTGGAAATCGAACCCGCGATGCTTTGGTTCGCAGCCTGCACTCAATCCACTGAACTACGCCAGCCAGGGCAAACATTTTATTCTCTTAATTGCAACTGTTTCATTAAAACTCAGAACACCCTGTTCTGGTGAACTGCTTGGTCCTACCCAGCAGGTGAAAAGACCAAGGGAACAAGCAACGGTCCCCAGGTGTCAGCAAGAGCCTCATTCCCAGATGAGACCCAAGAGCCTGGACTCGACTCCAATGGAAACATTTACGTTACGTCCTGCTGAGAACATCAGCATTTTGGAGAACGACATTTGGGTCTAGGAGATGAAAATGACTGAATGATGTTGGGAATAACTTGTTTGTAAAGGAGGAGCTAAAATGTTGCGTTAGGTTTTCCCAGCTTTGATTTCTTAAGGAAGCATTGCTGCCAGAGGCCGGGCAGACTTCCAAGGCAGGGCAATCCCCAGGGTCCCGGGCTCCCGGGAAGAGGGTCTAGCTCTGCCTCTCATTCACCGTGCCTAGTAACAATGTGCAAAAATACAGATTGCGTCTTAGTGCCCTAGAATTTCTTCACCATGTTGACTCTGGGTGGAGTCTGCATTAGGTTGTTTGTTTTTTTTTTTTAAAGATTTTATGTATTTATTTTAGAGAGATGGGGAAGGGAGGGAGACAGAGAGGGAGTGGTACATCAATGTATGGTTGCCTCTAGCACACTCCATACTGGGGATATGGCCTGCAACCCAGGCATGTGCCCTGACTGGGAATCAAACCAGCAAGGCCTGTGCTCAGTCCACTGAGCTACACCAGCCAGGGCGAAGTCTATATTAGGAAGCCCAGATTTACAAAAATGCAAATTATTCCTGAAGAAATCCTTCGGTTTAGAGAGTTACCACAAGAACATCTGTAAGTACCTTTGAAAAGTATGATTCCGGGTATACAACTCTGATTTACCCACAGCTTTTTAAGAACATTATGAGAAATACTGCGGAGAAGCCCACGGGGCCCAACCACTTCACAGCGGCCGAGCGGCCGGCCCATCTGGGAAACGGCTCGGGAAGCTTCAGACAAACTCACTGTGGCAGGGAGGCTGGCAGGCCCCAGCCCCTGCCAGCTCATTTGCGGCCAGTATTTTTCACAGATGCTCCCTGGTGAGTAGCAATTTCCGGATATTTTTCAAATGATTTTCATCCTGCCAGCTGGGCACCGTTCAGAGGGGCGGCAGCTTGGAGGCCGCAGCCGGGTGGACCAATCCAAGGCAGCCTGCCTGCCCGATTTGGACTGCACTGCGCTTTCTGAGCCTTGCCCTGAGGTCAGCACACCCCCTGCTCCCCTCCCCTGTTGATTTCCGTCCTCCCTGCACTCCTTCCCCTTCCTTACTCCTCTTGGCCCTGCTATGAGCTCACTGTGCAACCACCTCACTCCCTCCCTCCACCTTCTCTCCAGGCTGCCACCGCGGGTGCCCCGGCCATGGGGTGGAGTGAGAACAACATCCCAGGGAGGGAAAACATTTCATTGAAGCCTAGTCCCAGTTCTGCCCCTAGCTAGCTACATGGCCTCGGCCAAGTTGTGTAACTTCTCTGGGCCTCAGTTTCCTCTTTGCTAAAACTCGAGAGTCCCTCACCAGCCTCACGCGAGGCTTTGGTGAGTCACCTGAACCATTCCATCAAGCTGCACATCTGACAACAGCCACCCCCCGCCATTCACATCTGAGTGTGTTTTCTGAGATGCATCAGGACATAGGGTTTCTGAAGCCATGTTTGGTGCCTGGGCCTGCTTTAGTGACAGTTGGAGCTGAACATTAAATTCAGAAGAAGATAAGACATCCATTATTCATGTTGCTTGGGGCAAGAAGAGGCGGGAAGAAAGGCAGCAGCTATAAAAATCAATGGTGAAATGGAATTTATCGCCTCTCTGAGTCTCACATCCCAGCGCTTTTCCTCCGGGGTCCCGGGATCCTGAATAATGAATTACGAATCAAAAACACCTTCCCCATGACCTTATATGCAACGATGGAAGGATGGTGAAGGATAAAGAAAAGACAAAGCTTTTGGAAAGTGTGACTTTATTATTATACTCTCAATTAAAAATGATGTTTCTCCAGATTATAAAATAAAGAAAGAAATGTGAGGAGTACCGAAAAATTGAAATTAAATAAAGTCACTCCAAGATATACCTATCCAATATTTTGACTATTTCCTGGTACGTTTTCTGATCTGGAAGCTATGAAAACGGTTTCCTCCCTCTTTCTGAAGCGTCAGTCTTACCCTGAATCATCCTGGCTCATGAAAGTCTCTAGATCCTAGAGAATCCAAATACCACTGCTACTTTTGGTTTTCTTTCCCACCTTTCACCCTAACCCAAAAGGAAAATAATGCGAACAGGTGACTATTTAAATGGGTGGCAGAACTGGGGGTAAATTTTGAGAGTTACTGTTGCATAGTGTGTCCAGATAAGCCTTCGGTCTCTGTTTTGGTGCAGGGTACAAAGCACTTTTTCTAATACGAACTTTTTGCTCCTTTGCTTTAAATTCCTCAACGGCTTCCCGGCTTCCCACTGCACTTCTGTTTGAAACCCACAGCCTTCAGCAGGGCGCCCAGGGACCACCACGGTTAGCCCCAGTGCCTCTCCCTCTGGCCTTGGTTTGCACTTCACTCCCCTGCCCTGTCCCCTCCAGCAGCACTGGTCCTTCGCCTCGGCTGTCGCTCTTCTTGAAGCACTCTTCCTCTCCCCACTGACAGGCTCATTTCTTATTTATTCATCCGACTAGAGTAGGTCCTTTCTCTTGGTGCTCCCCCCGTACTTTTCCCATGTGAGCACTCACTGCATGTCATTGCTAAGGTTTATTTTTTTGTCTTTCCTGCCGGACTCTAAATACCTTGAAAGCAACGACTAGTGGTTTTGTTCACCACCGTTTCCCTTCACCCAAGCATGAGCTTTTTGCACAGTGAGTGTTCAGTAAACACGAGTTGAATACATTAGCAAATGTCATCTCGAATCCGCATTAATCAAGAAAGCTCTTCAAGAGAATAGATACATAACACTACTGGCTTTCAGAGTTGCAGATTTTGTAAACAGTCAGCACTTTGAAGATAGAGACATACTTGTACCCCTTTTTGAAACTCACAATACTAGGCTTCGGAAGGTTGATATTGAGACCTTTATATAGCTTTTGTAATTGCTACTGTGACTCCTAAACTCCCCCAGAGTAGGACCGGAGCTATGGAGATGATTGACACCCCTGTGTCCTATGACCCCAGAGAGCAGCATTAACATTTGCATTCTCCATCTTACTCCTCAGAGGGTTAAACAGAGGCAACCTCCAGCATCACTACCCTCGGTCCTGTAATGCAGGCTCCTTGCTTGCATTAAAACCTGATAATGATAAGCCATACATGCAGGAAATGTCCAGTTATCAAAGGAATGGAAAACTAGGGCTCAATGGAAAGCAGCATGAAATCTAAAGTTACTCATTTTTGGCATACTAGGCATTTTTCTATGAATGCAGCAGCCAATTCTGTCTTCATGGTGATAATAAAGGGTTGTCATTCTCTGGGCAAAGAGCCTCCTATTTTCAGGAAGAGGGATCCGGAGAGAGACTCCAATAATGGAAGTCAGCCATGATTAGCATCTGCCTCCAGCCCACCTACAATGCAGCCACCAGAGCTCTGCCAGGCTGGCTCCCGCACTGCCTTCCAAAATGTAGTGGGGGGGGGGGGAGGGGGAAAGGACAGGCTGTATCCCAACATCCCTAAAAGCAGGATAATTTAATCGTTCTATCATATTTCTGATAGTTGCAACAATTTATAATGAGCCACATAACCTGTGAAGCTGCATCACAGTTCCTTGTTCTGTAAAAGTGTGAAAATCCCCTCCTATCGTTACAGAAAATAAAACTATGAGCAATCACACCTGAAAGAGATTCCCATTCATGAATATCCATGTGAATCCCTTTCCGTGCTCTGCTTATGCTGATCTTATTCTCACGTCATGCTTGTTTCCAACTACTAGCCATTGCTCATGCTGACCACATACCTGGAAGCAATGCCTCTCCCTTTCACATTTGCAATCCAACCTACCCCAAGGGGACCAACCTCTTACTGCCTTCTCTCCAAGGCCTTCCACAGCCCCTCCAGTCCACGTGGTCTGCTGTATCCTGGACTCTCTTTGCACTTAGAGCCGGCACGACTCATTGTGATGATTAATTACACTCTGCTGCACTGTCTCTTGCCGTCTCTCTCCAGCATGAAGCATGATCTGTAAGTCCGTAGGAGGAAGACACTGTGACTTAAACTTGTTTGGGTTTTTACTACAGCAGTTGTCACACAAAGAAATGTTGAAAGACATAGTAAATGATTACACCATCACAAAACTAAGAGTAAACAAAATATAGACTGTAGTGGTAGGATCCATAATATGTAATTATAGCCAGTTAGGAAAGAATTCATTTAACAACACATAGACTACAGAGAAATCAACACATTAGTTTTTCTTTTCGAGTAGATGTCTTTACAATCCAAAACTGAAATGAAGTGACCAGACAGTTAAATGCGTGTTTTCTGGATTTTAATGTGAAACTGCTTATAAATAATTTTCTCTAACCAGCTGATTTAAAGTACTCTTAACTATTTGTAGCAAGCCAGCTTTCATAGTTCGATGTTGCCTTAGTGCCCATTGCTTCCATTTTTGAGTAATATTTCAAAATACCTAAGATACATATAGTGGATTAAAATGAACTGTGAACATCTACAAAAAAAACCCATAGCTAATGATGCAGACCCCAGCTCATGGGGTCCGAGACATTGTGGATGGGGGAGAGACATTCGCATGGACCACCGAGCCCCGTGGAGGAAAATGGCAGGCAGCTTCGCTCTCAAGGGGAGCAAAAGCCGCGGCCTCCACCATGACAGGCGTTTATTTCTTTTTCTGGGCACATCACATGATGGTCCTCATGTACTATGCACAAGCTCCCTTTAGATGGTTACCTTTTACAGAAAACAAAGGAGCCAATGCTGCTAATCACACCACAGAAGAGGGTTATTTGCAAATGAAAAGGCAAAAATGGTTGAACTGGTTACACTCATCCTTGGAAGGTTTAGCATGGATTTTAGGAAGTTACTTTACAGTAAATGTCCTCAATTCAGGATGAGGGAGTTTTTTTAGCAAGAGCAAGACTCAAAGTGGTCTAGGCACGCTGCAGGCCAGATTCCCCATGAGAGAACCTTCTGTGGTCATGGGTCCTGTGCATCTCCGAGTGGGAGCTGGGCCCATGCCACGCAGAACGGTCTCCTACAAGCTAATATCATACTTAGTGGTGAGACTGGAAGCTTTCCCACTGAGATCAGGAATAAGGCAAGAATGTTCTCTTATACCATGTATTTGCAATATTGTCCTGACAGTCCTAGCTAATGCAATCAGACAAGAAAACATAATAAAAGATATACAAATTTAGAAATAAAAACAAAACTGTCTTTGTTCACAGATAATATGATCTTCCAAGCAGGAAATCTGAAAGCATCAACAAAAACACCTGAAACTAATAAACAATGCTAGAAAGGTTGTAAGATACAAAGTTAATATACAAATGTCAGTTGATTTCCTATAGACCAACAATAAACAAATGGCATTTGAATTTAAAGACACAATACCATTTACATTAGCAAACAAAACACTTAGGGATAAAGGTAATAAAATTATACAAGATCTATACAACAAAAACCACAAAACTCTGATGAAAGAAATCAAGAACAAAATTAATGGAGAGATGTTCCATGTTCATAGATAGAAAGATTCTATCCAAGATTCTATCTATGCCAAGACGTCAGCTCTTCCCAATTTGATCTATAGACTTAATGCAATTTGATCAAAATTCCAGCAAGTTATTATGTTGATACTAGCAAACTGATTCTAAAGTTTATGTGGTACAGCAAAAGAACCAGCATGTTGTAGAATAAAGTCAGAGAATTGCCACTACCCAAATTAAGACTTACTATAAAGCTACAGTAATCAAGACAGTGTGTGATATTGGCAAAAAAAAAAAAGGCAAATAGATCAATGGAACAGAATAGAGAGCCCAGATATAGACCCATAAACACAATGAACTGGTCTTTCACAAAGCAGCACAGACAATACAATGAAAAAACAGTCTTTAAAACAAATGGAGCTGGAACATGTGACTATCCACATGCAAAAAAAAATGGATTTAGATACAGACCTTATACCTTTCACAAAAATTAACTCAAAATGGATCATAGAACTAAATGTAAAATGCAAAACCGTAAAACTCCTAGAAGATAACTTAGGAGAAAGTGTACATGGCCTTGGGTATGGTGATGACTTCTTAGATACAACACCAAAAGTCACACTTCACAAAAGAAATGTGACAAATAGGACTTTATTAAAATTAAAAGAACTTCACTCTGCAAAAGACACTGTCAAGAGAATGAAAGACAAGCCATGGGCTGGAAGAAAATATTCATAAAAGACATTTGATATAAGGCTGTTATTCAAACTATACAGAGAGTTCTTAAAGCTCAACAATGTAAAAGGAAAAACCCATTTAAAAAATAAGCAAAAGACCTGAACAGATATCTCACCAAAGAAGATATGGCTGGTAAGTATATGAAAAGATACTCTACATTATATGTCACTGGGGAATTGCAAATTAAAACAGCAATGAGATATCACTACATACCTAGTAGAATGGCTAAAATTCAAAACAATGACAATCCAAATGCTGACAAGAAGGTGGAGCAATAGGAGCTCTCACCCATTGTTAATGGGAATGGAAAATTGGATAGTTACTTTGAAAGATAGTTTGAGGTTTCTTTTTTTTTAAGATTTTATTTATTTATTTTTAGAGAGGGAAGGGAGGGAGAAAGAGAGAGAGAGAAACATCAATGTGTGGTTGCTGGGGGCCGTGGCCTGCAATCCAGGCATGTGCCCTGACTGGGAATCGAACCTGCGATGCTTTGGTTCACAGCTCATGCTCAATCCACTGAGCTACGCCAGCCAGGGCAGTTTGAGGTTTCTTACAAAAGTAAACATACTTTTACATCATCCAGCAATCCTTCTCCTTGACATTTACCCAAAGGAGTTGAAAACCTATGTCTACACATAACCCTACACACTGATGTTTACAGCAGCTTTATTCATAATTGCCAAAACTTGGACACAACCAAGATGTCCTTCCATTGGTGAATGAACAAACTGGACAACAGCCAGACAGTGGAATGCTACTCAGCGCTAAAGAAAATGCGCTCTCAAGCCATGAAAAGACATGGAGGAACCTTAAATACGTGTCACTAAGTGAAAGGGCCAGCCTGAAAAGACGAAATGCAGTATGATTCAGCTATACGATGTTCTGTAAAAGTGTACAAAGAGTAAAAGGATCAGTGATTGGCAGGGGTTAGAGGGGAGAGGGGGATGGAACACGGGGTTTTTAAGGCAGTGAGAGTATTCCATATGGTACTATGATTGGGAACATATTACACATTCATACATTACATTTGTTCAAACCCAACAGAACGTGCAACACCAAAAGTGAACCATCATGTAAACTATGGCGTTTGGGAGGTAGCGAAGGTCCATCCAGGGTAACAAACTCGCCACTCTGGTGGGGGTGTTCTGCATATACGATGCAGGGAGTAACGCATGGGAAATCTGCGCTTTCTGCTCGACTGTTCCTAAAACTGCCCTATAAGAGTAGATTTCTTAAAAACCTGGAAGACGGTTTTATAAAAACAGAAACTGGACGTGGATCTGAAGGCTTTTGAAAGGGCTCATAAAGGGAAAGAAACTATGTACCTTGAGGCTTAACGAGAATGTTACAGTTCCTTCCTGAAGGTGGCGTTTGTGTACTATGGTCAAAGCATTCTTCCCTCAATATTAGTAAGAAAAAAGAAAAAAAAAAGCATAAAACTTTACCAGATAGTAAAACAACTCATAAAGCTGCCATGAGTAATTCCAGCAGCGGGGCCGAAACAGAAGGCTGCTCAGAGCGCTCTGGCGCTGCGTGGCAGGGGTGAGCTTTTACAGACGGAGATTATAGACTTACCTGCGACACTGGGACTCATAACTCAGGGTGCAGGTGCCTTAGAGCTGCGGGAACATTTGCAGAGCTGACTCTCTGGGCTGTGTCACAGGCACCAGGAACTTCATGAGCTATGGAAGGCCACAAGAGAGTCCCGTGGGAATGACAGGTCTCAGACCTGTGCAGAACCTGTGGCCAATTTACCCTCAGCCACAAACAGTTGCATTGTGGGAACTAGTTGAACTACAGGGGAAAAATCCCCTAATTCAAAGGTTTCTAAACTCAGCTTCTTCATAACATTGCCCTCTGATGCACGTGAAACACACATATTTCTGCACTTTAACCTCAGAGATCCTACTGTCAAGAGCTCTGGGCGGCAGGGGGAACAATGCCCATTGGAAGGAGTGATGTCTCCCTCCTGAGTGGTATGCACGCTCAAGTGCAATAGTCAGATACTAGGAATTATGGAGAAGGGACCCTTCACTTGAGTACTGGAGAATTCCTAAATCCTCTTCCAACTCCAAGCTCATTGAAGTCTCAGTAATTTGTGTCTAGCAAATAAATACGCCTGTGCATTTCACAGGTTTCACTCTGCTGGTACCTGCAGACCTATGGAACTCTATGATCTTCCAAATAGTCCTGCGCTGGCTCACGTCTGGGCACACAGGGGGTGCCCAATTCATGTTGGCTGAAATGAAGTGAACTTCTTGACTGAGGGAGAGACGGGTGAGGTAGGGTCCCCTGAGCCTTGTGGCCCTCAACTCCTGCAGGTGCCGCCCTACTTATGCCATAGAAACCGCCGTAGAAAGCAAAGCAACACAGACGTGCTCCAGAGTCCAGTGCAGGCAGTGCGCACTCCTAAAACTTCTGGAACAATGATGCGTGCCTCCAGGGTTGCTCAAGTTCAACCATCGAATCTCAGGGAGGCCTTTCGCTGACTATGCTCCCTGAGGAATGCAGCGTGATAGCAGTCTAAGGCCTCCTACCATGAGAAATCAGAATATGGCCAAGAACCACTCTCGAGGGTAGATTCGGCAGGAGTGAGAAGGGCAGTGAGTGACCCGTGACCTAGAAATTCTGCCTGGCTCGCTTCCCTTCATTAAGAGAAAATTTGCACCCTGGCTGGCATGGCTCAGTGGGTTGAGCACAAGCTGTGAACCAAAGCATTGCAGGTTTGATTCCCAGTCAGGGCACAACCCCCAGTAACCGCACATTGATGTTTCTCTCTCTCTCTCTCTCTTTCTCCCTCCCTTCCCTCTCTAAAAATAAAAAATAAAATCTTTTTAAAAAGAGTGAAAATTTGCTTGATTTACTGTGCAAAATCAAATTGCAGTGTATGAGAAGGAAATAGCCTTCATTGGAAGGCTCTTAAATAGGTACCTCTCCAGGGAGACCGGTAAGGCTCTTCCACGAAAGGCCCAGTGTGGAAAAGGGAAAAACTGGATATTATGGATTATTTGGGCATTGGCCTTCTTGAAGGCTGGTGGAAGGAATGAATTGGGTGAGCTCAAGATTCCTTTCATTCTATGAGTCATGGCTTTGTTAAGATAACTGAATTACTGATTCCACACGGCCCCATTTGGAAGATGAAATTCAAGCTGTAGTACCAGTAACAACAAGAATCAAGTACACTGTGCAGAACATCAAATTCCCACAGTCCAGTCATGCACCTGCTGCCTCGAGGTGCCGGCTCACCATGCAGCCCTGTGACCTGTCTTTCCCCCTATCGTAATCTATTGCTCTGCGAGACCACAACTGACTCGAGGGCCCTGTCTGTGAGCCTGCGTCTACCACAGTGCCTGGCAGAGAGCAGCAGAAGGCACTTGGTAAGTGTGCAATGAAGGAAGGAAGGAAGTTCACGGTCCTGCCTTCCAGTGCTAATCACAGCTAATACTAACTGAATGCTCCCGTGTGCCAGCCACTGTGCGAGCCCTTCAGAGACACTACCTCATTTAACCCTGAAAACCACCTAATGAGACAGTTACGATCATCATCATCATCCTTGTTTCAATCATCACTATTTTCCTATGAAGAAACAGGCCTAGGCTGGAAACCATGATGCTGCTTTGCAGATTGGTTTTTACCCCGCCAGTGTGGTGGGAGCGGGGGTGGAGGGAGGGATGCAGTTTATGAAAAAGCTGTGGATTGCTTTGTTTCCAATCACAGTCAAGGTCCCAACTCGCACAACAGCCAGTTGCTTAGCAATCTGGGCAAACCTTAGGGAGAGCTGACATTTTTGAGTAGAGATTTTCGAAAAGTCAATGGGCAAGAGTGACTTTCCTGCCCCCCATTGTCCCTCAGCCTCCTCTCCTGCTTCCCGGGGCTGACGAAGGGCATTTAGACTGAAGATTCCAAATTTAAGTGAATCTGTAACCACTGGTAGCGACCAGTGTTTTGGGGGAGTCGAAAGTGGCAGCTTAGGGCTTTGATATTCTATTGCAAAAGAACATATGAATTCTCTATCTCCATTTATTTTAAAAAATAAGCACCCACTCGCTGCGAGTTCACTAGGTGCCAGTCACCGTGCTATGCACCCTGAGTGCAGTATCTCAGCAAACTCTCAGGACAGCAAACATCCCTCCTGATTTAACTTGATTTCCTTTCTCTTCAATGTGACGGGCTGGTTTGTGGGTAGGTGAGCAGGTACAGGTGTCAGCCACAGGCTGCATGTTCAACTACAGAAGGGAGGGATACGTACAAAAGCTTTAGCAGATTCTGTTTAACCAAACAAGACAAAAAGAAGTGTTTCCTTGACAACCTGCCACGTCTGACTCGGTCAGTCCCAAAAGATCCAAGACCGCGCCGGACTCAGCGTCTGTGCAGCCAAGTGGCACGCACTCCACCTGGCCCTCGGAGAGCAGATCTTTCCGGTCAAAAAGTTCTTAAGCCAAGAGGGCGAGGAAGAATCCACTAAGACAAAAAAAAAAATCTGCATTTAATTTTCATCACACAAAAAAGATCTTTTTGCCATCAGGCAGGGCCATCCCTAATCTGTGGACCACCTTGACTTGAGCTGGAAAAAGGCGCCCCCATAAGTGACTTGGGTGCAGTGCTTGGCAAGCAGAGACGGGCACCTCTGTAGCCTTGGCGCCTGTGCCCTGACTCACAGCCCTGCGCCAGGCCCCGTGGCTCAGGGACAAGGGGAAGAGGCTGGATTCTGCTCACCCCCTGGGCAGGTGCCCCCAAACCACCTGCACAGCCACCTGCGGCAGGGCCACCACCGGGAACAACTGCGTGTCCTGGAGTGGCAGTGCGAGGGCCCCACACCACTCACAGCGGGGTGTGATTGTCCTACTCCTGTGTAGAACAATTTGAATGGCTTGTCAACTTAAAGGATTAGGAAATTTCACACAGTATTGAGATGTCAAGCTTTCCTTGAAACATTAGAAGCTCCGAGAACACTGGGCCTGGGATTGGGACTACTTTATGTGTCTATGTACTATATTTTTTAATTTAACACTATATCTTGGGTTTCACCCCACATTAGCACACAGAGAGCTACCATGTTTTAAAAGTTACTCTTTGTTTTAAATTTTTGACTAGATAGTATTTGTGTCTGGTACAAGATTGAAAAGCTACAAAGCGGTTTAAGCACACTGTCTCCCAAGCCCTGAGCGCTGCTTCCCCCAAGGTGTCCCCTCTCACAGGCTCCTCCAGAGATGAATGCACACACACACACACACACACACACACTTCTAAGTACTTCTGAGGTAACGTCAACTGTAGGATGCACCATTACTTTGGGTTCACAAAGAAAAAAATCCCCATGAAGTCATGATACCATGCCCTAACGAGGGCTCCTCTCAGTTCGTAAATCAGTCAGGTCAGCCCCCTTTTATTACTCTGAAATTCGTTGTATCTGTTTCAAAGTACTCGGTGGTTTTTCCTGCCCTTCTTTTTTTTTTTTTTTAATTAATCATTGTTCATATACAGTTTTCTCCTTTTTACTCCCAATCCAGTTCCCCCTCCCACCCGCCCCCCTTCCCTCCCATTACCACCCTCCCCTTAGTCTATGACCATGTGTCCTTTAAGTTTGTTCCTGTGAACCCTTCCCACTGTTCCCTGAAATTCCCTCTTCTCTCCCCTCCGGTCACCATCAGCCTGTCCTCTATTTCAGTGTCTTTGGTTACATTTTGCTTGTTTCTTTGTTTTGTTATTTAGGTTCCTGTTAAAGGTGAGATCATATGGTATTTGTCTTTCACTGCCTGGCTTGTTTCGCTAGCATAATGTTGCATTGCCTGAAGCACGGCAGGCAATCCTCTTTATGTGCAGGTTTGTAGGAAAATGTAACATGGTTTTATCTGCTTGTGGACATGTTCATGTCTTAGGTCTTTAAAAGAGACTTAGTTATTGCTTTGAGTCATTGAGATCAAATATATATATATATATATGATCGATTGAGGCAATTCCCCCCATTTATTTTGATATAAAAAAAGTGAGGTAGGAATCTGACTTTATTTTTTCTCCAGCCGCCATCTCCAGTTTTACTACAGTCCCCACCACTGCCTGTTGTCGCGCCTGGTACAACTTCACTCCTGTTATTTGTTGGACCCCTGCAGACATCTGAGTTCTCAACACCTGGACCACGGGACAAACGGCCGGCACAGTGCCATCAGCCATCCCGCGGGCGGTGCCTTTGCCGTGAGGGGTGGGGCGGTTTCAGCACGGTCGGCGCGGCCCGCGTGTGAATGAGACCCGCAGAGCTGCCCCACGGGCTCACCTGGGAAGAACCAGTCGTCGGGAGTCCGCCCGCAGCCAGGGCTGCTGCGCTTGCCTGACCCTCAGGCTTGGTTCACTTCCCTCGTTCTTTGGGGGGGGGGCGGGTGTAGGTCACTGACAGGGGATGTGTGCAAACACAACACGCACTGAAGAAGAACAAAGCTGAAATCAAAACCTGGGAACAGGCTTCCGTGCTTATGAAACATATACTAGCTTGGTGCAAATGGACAGGGTGGCTCTAAGACAGATACGTCTGTGACTTTGGGCCTCACACTTGGGAGATGTTTCTCAGACAGATGTTTGAGGCATGAGTTCTAGCCCTTACTCCCCCAGGACACCCTCAACCTCCTTAAATAAGCCGCTCACTCTGTGGGCCTCCGTTCCTTAGTCTGGGCTACAAAGCGATGAGTTTATATTCCTCATCTAGGTTCTTAAGCTTTTTGCAGAATGCGTACCATTGAAATAAATTTAATTTTACATAAAACTGCAGAGCTTTTGCAGACTTCCTGATATCCATTCATTGGTTTCCACGCACGACTGTCCATCTCTTGCCTTACACACAGTCTAAGTTTCACCGATTTTCTCTTGTGTCCTTGTCACAAAGACAGTAGTTGGTGGGGCTTAGCAGCTGGACATTAGAGATACTTCCCAGTCTCCTTTTCCCTGAGAGAGTAATGAGGAAAACAGCCTTGCAGGGGCCAGCCACGGCCCTGGCGTCCGAGACAGAGAAGAGACCTGCCATCCCCAGGGTGAGCACGTAAACCAAAAGCTGGTCTAGTGCCTGCGCTACAAAAGCCAATATTCAAGAGGCAGGTGCTGATGTAAAGGAAAATGGTTTGTATTCGGAAGGTGGGGGATTCATGTCTCAAAGCCCATCTCCCCCTCTCAGTGGAGGCCGGCATTATTGTAAGGGAGAGAGGAACAGAACAAAGAGATCCAGGGAGGGGACTGAAAGTTCTCTATGTGCAGAGGAGCACGGCCCATTCCGATAAGGCAACTGACAGTCCGGTGTGCATCATCCTGGTTTAGTCACCCCGGCTTCCCGACTTCCTAGCTCCACGGATGAAGGTCAGCCAATCTCCTGGAGCTGGGATGCCTGAAAGTCAAAGTTTGTATCTTTTGAGTTAGTTCCTAGGATTCTTTCACAAACACGCTCTTCACCTACAAGCTACATATTAGTTGGTGTCAGTACTTACAGAAACAATGTCAGAAAAATGGCTGGGGTGACTTACAATGTCCTACAGTTACAATTTCCCACTGTTACCAGTATGCCCAATAATCACTGTCCAGACACCTTCACCACGAGGGCCCAGACCTCAGTTTTGTCTCTGCCCTGGATTTAGAACCAGAAACTGGTGACCCACAGGAGCAGGACCACTCCCAGCCCATTCTGGTGAAGGTGGCCCCAGTGGCCATGGCTCCACTCCATCTCTGGAGCAGCAGAGGCAGCCACTGGTGTCAGTGCCCAGGTCTGCATCGGAGACACTGGCTGTGTAGTCAGTCTGCGCCAGGGCCAGGGCCAGGGCCAGTGGTGTCTGCACGGGGCAGGTTCGCTGTGGCTTTCTGGGCGTTATGCATGATTAATTCCTTGGCCTAACCCAAGATTCTATGTGCTACCGATATCTTTACTATAATTCCCCTTTCTTCTTAAATCAGCTAGAGTTGATTTCTGTTGCTTGCAAGTAAAATGACATGTGCCTTCACTGGGCTGAGTACAATGACTTAGACATTGCTTTCCAACAAGAGACTTCTTGAGTCAGAGTAACAGAATGAAAAAATTGCACAACTTAATGCAACTAGAGCACTGTCCTTCCCCTTAGCTCACTAAGACACTCGCAAACGGAGCCACAACAAGGGCCAACTAAATAATGAGAAGCCTCTAGGGTTATTCCTACACTGTTCCCTTAATTACCTTTGAAGAATGCATTTATGTAAGCTTCATTAGTCATTTGGAATTTGTCAGTAAGCAGTATGCATATGTCATTCATACATTTTTGAGTGCCTACTATGTGTCAGGAACTCCGCTGGCTGCCGGGACAGATTCGTAGAAGAAAAACATCTGTTTCCCTCTGAGATAAGCAGGCCAGTTCGACAGAATGTGATGAGGGCTGTAAGAGCACCACAGGAAGGAGGACAGGCCGATCCCATGCTGGGCAGTCAGAGAAAAAGCGTAACATCATCCAGACCAAGCTCTTTTCAATAGACCATGGTGAGGTCGGGCTGTGTCTTCCAGAGTGTGTGAGGTTTCCAAGGCAACAAGTCGTGGGGAAATACAGCTTGACCCTCGCGATCCTGGGAAGCCCCTGTAACTTTCATGCAAAGCCTTCTTAGCATTCCCTAAATTCTCCTAGAGACTGGTGTTTGGGCTCTGGCAAGCCTAACTTCATTTGGATTTGGTCGTTGTCCCTCTGCCCTGAGAATCAGCAGGAGTCCCACCAATTCAGACATTTTCACCCTGTTTTTTGCTGTGTGCATCATTGCCTGCAGCAGGATCCCAGGGCGAGAACTTGGCTGGAAAACAAGTGTTCGTTCAGGCCTGATGGGTGCAGGAGGACAGACTCCACAGAGGCAACTGGTGGGATAGAAGCTCTCCTGTAACAGCAGCCTGACTTAAGGCCGGCCCGTTGGGGGTTACAGCTTTAGGGAGACCACGTATGGGGAGAGGAAGCAATTCACTGAGCGGTTGGGTCGCCAGGGCCATGTGAGCTGTGAGCTAGGAGGCAGGCATCTGCAGGAACAAGGTGCCATGTTCACAGTCTCGTTTCCCACCGTCACCACGTTCACCACGTGGCAAGCTCTTCCTGGTGGAGCAAGAGGAAAACTTCCCTGGACGCAGGCCTCGTCTGCGTTTCCCACACCAAATATTGCTGAGTTTTTAAGGGCCATTTTACTCACGGTGAAAAAAAAATATCCACAAGAAAAATGAAAGGAACTCTTGTGAATAAAACCTGAAACAAAGGACTCTGCTGCTGAGAGATCTAAAAGAAAAACAAACCAACTATTCTGGAAGTTCAATTTAAAATCAGTGTTTGGAATGGAAAGCACATTTTCCTCACAGCAGCCTCGTTATAAATTGTGATTTAGTTCCCAGATGAGCTCACAAAGGACTACTTAACTCACAATGTTCCTGTAAAATTATTCATGCTGTCTTAGCCCTGTATAATGTTTGCTTTTTTTAAAAAAAAAAAAAAGCTGTATATGTTCATTGTCTACCATAAAAGCTCACTGGAGGAAACTTTAAAAATAGAGAAAGATATAAAAAAATAAAGAGAAAACTGTTTGAATACATTGGATTCCAGTCATCTAAAAAATTTTAACAGAATTATTGTGGTATGGTTGACATACAGTGACCTGCAATATTTAAAATGCATAATTTGATAAGTTTGATATATGTGCATATCTATGAAACTATGACCACAGCCAACATAATGAATATATTATCCATCACCCACTCTCCCCCAAACCTCAAGCCCCTTTGTATGCCCTCCCCTGCCCCCACTCCTGGCCAAATACCAAACTGCCTTCTGCCACTAGAGACTAGGTTGCATTTTCTATAATTTTATAGACACTCATGAGAAGGTATGAGGAGAACTGCTCACTCAACTGCTGTATGAGGGCACAGCAGCTAACCTTGAACCTGAGCGGAGACAGAGAAGATGTGCCCCTCCCAGGAGGGCCAGAATCCAGAATTCCCAGTTCACTTAACTCATGGGACTTGACAGAGTCATTGTTACGAATCTGGACTCTGGCTCTGGCTGGTGTGGCTCAGTGGATTGAGCACCAGCCTGCGAACCTAAGAGCTCACTGGTTCAATTCCCAGTCAGGGCACATGCCTGGGTTGCAGGCCAGGTCCCCAGTAGGGGGTGTGTGAGAAGCTACCACACATTGATTCTTCTCTCCCTCTATTTCTCCCTCCCTTTCCCTTTGTCTAAAAATAAATAAATGAAATCTTTTTAAAAAAGTGGTCTGGACTCTGGTGCCTGAGATTAAGTTCAAATCCTACAACTGCCTCTTACTAGCTTCAAGATCTTTGGCAATTTTCTCAACCTTTCTGTGCTTCTGTTTCTTCAACTGTGTGAAGAGGATAATAAGAGTGCTTATCCTAGGGAGTTTTATAAGGGTTAAATGAATTTCCACTTATATGCTGCATAGAGATGTTTTGATCAATGTGAGACCACATATCCAATGGTGGTCTCTTAGGATTATAATGGACTTGAAAAAGTCTTATCACCCAGAGACATTGTAGCATCACAGTGTTGTAGCACAATGTATTACTCACGTGTTTGTGGTGATGTTGTTGTCAGCAAACCTACTGATCAGCCAGTTGTCTGAAAGTATAGCACATACAATCATGTATAGTCTGTAATAGTCAATTGTGATAATAAATAGCTATGTTACTGGTTTATGTACTTACCATACCATAATTTTTATCATTATTGTAGAGTATGCTACTTCTACTGAAGAAGTTTGCTGTGAAACAGTATTATGCTGTTTATGCCAGGAACAGCCTCACACATCCGTGTTTCCCCGTGTCTCTTGATTGCACCAGTTCCTCTTATGCTACATTTAGTCTCGTGTTGTTTTATACATTTCGTGTAGCCTAAGACTGCAGTGTTCATAAAGCCTGCAGGAGTGTACAGTATGTCCCGAGCCTTCACATCCGCTCACCACTCACTCACTGACTCACCCAGAGCAACTTCGGGTCCTGCAAACTCCATTCATGGTAAGTACCCTGCACGGGTACACCACTTTTTAATCTTTTATACCATACGTTCACTGTCCCTGTTCTATGTTTAGATACACAAATACTTACCAAGATCCAAGATGGTGGGGGAGTAAGTGGAGGCTACACAAACCTCCTCCCAGGACCAATCTGGAATCACAGCTAAACTGTAGAGAAATCACCCGGAATCACCAACTGAACACTAGGCAGGAGGGAAGCCTCATAACCAAGGACAGACAGAGGAAACCACTTTGTCACAACAAGACTGGCAGTGAGTACAGAGGAAGCATGAGAGGGCTGGCTGGGCGCAGGCAGGCAGCAGCTGGGGTTCTGGAGGGAGATTTCAGTGGCTGGGGTATGGGGGCTGGGTCCCCCTTGAGAAGTGTGGGGTCTAAATCCCAAGCCGGGCTCCCCAGCCTACAGCACCAGTGCTGGAAAGAAACTCAGATAACATCTGGCTGTGAAAAGCAGCAAGGTTTCTGTCTGCCAGGGACAGACAGCTGGAGACTCAGAGAGCCTCTTAAAGGGCCAACACACAAAATTTCACTTGCAGCACTTACCCTGGGTTCTGGCACAGGGACAGCAGAGGGTACTAGAGACACTTGAGGAGAGTCTGGGGCTGGTGGCTCTGGCGAGAGAACTGAGGGAACAGCCACCAGGGTTCCTATGTGAGTCATTCCCCACACGGCAGAAGCCGCCTTTCTTAGGCAAAGCATCCTCTCCAGCGCCATCAGCCTGAGGGGAAGCAATACCCCTGCTCACAAGAATTTCTGTGCCCCTTAGTACTACGAGGTGTTAATTCTTCCTACCCATGAACATGGTGCGTGCTTCCACTTATTTGTATCTTTTTCAATTTCTTTCTTCAGTGTCTTATAATTTTCCTAGTACAGGTCTTTTACCCTTGGATAGGTTTACTCCAAGATGTTTGATTCTTTTTGAATCAATTATGAATGGGATTGTTTTTTCCCCTTTCTGTCTGTTCATTATTGGCATATAAAAATGCAACTGATTTCTGGATATTAATTTTGTATCTGGCTACTTTGCTGAATTCATTTATATAGTGCTAGTAGTTTCTTGGTGGGATCTTTGGGATTCTGTATGTATAGTATCACATCATCTGCAAATAAAGACAATTTTAATTCTTCTTTTCCAATATGGACGCCTTTTATTTCTTCTTCTTGTCTGACAACAGTGGCTAGGACTTCCAGTACTGTGTTGAAATTCCTATCAAAATTCCAATGATGTATTTCACAGAACTATAACAAATATTTCAAAAATTTATATGGAACCACAAAAGGCCCTGCATAGCAACAGCAATCCCTGAGAAAGAAGAACAAAGTTGGAAGAATCATGCTACCTAATATCAAACTACATTACAAGGCCATAGTAGTCAAAACAGCCTGGTACTGGCATAAAAACAGACACATGGACCAATGGAACAGAATAGAGAGCCCAGAAATAAACCCAAACTTTTATAGTCAATTAATATTCAACAGAGGAAGCAAGCACAAATAATGGGCTAAAGATAGTTTATTCAATAAATGGTGTTGGGAAAATTGGACAGATATGTGCAGAAAAATGAAACTAGACCACCTTCTTATGCCACACACAAGAATAAATTCAAAATGGATCAAAGAGTTAAATGTTACACCCAAAGCCATAAAAATCCTAGAAGAAAACATAGGCAGCAAAATCTCAGATATTTCTCATAAAATTTTTTATCAGATCTATCTCCCCAGGCAAGGGAAACTAACTAACTAAATAAACAAATAAACAAACAAACAAACAAATGAGACTTCATCAAACTAAAGAGTTTTAGCACAGCAAAGGAAAACATCAACAAAATAAAAAGCCAATCCATTGTTTGGGAGAACATACTCTCCAATACATCTGATAAGTGAGTGGTTAATATCAAAAATTTGTGAAGTACTTAACAAAACTCAACACCAAAATAACAAACAGCCCAATTAGAAAATAGGCTTAGGACCTGAATAGACACTCTGCCAAAAAGGACATACAGACGGCCAATGGATATATGAAAGGATGCTCAACATCACTAATCATCAGAGAAATGCAAATGAAAACCACAAGGAGATACCATCTCATACCCGTCAGAATGGCCACCATTGATAAATCAACAAACAAGTGCTGGCAAGCATGTGGAGAAAAGGGGAACCCTTTTGCATTGTTGGTGGGAATGCAGACTGGTGCAGCCACTATGGGAAGCAGTGTGGAGGTACTTCAGAAAATTAAAAATGGATCTGCCCTTTGCCCTAGTGATCCCACTTCTGGGAATATATCTGAAGGAACTCAAAACACTAATTTGAAAGAACAGAGCATCCCTATGTTCATTGAAGCATTATTTATAATAGCGAAGACATGAAAGCAGCCAAAGTGACCATCAATAATAGAGTGGATAAAACAACTATGGGACATTTACACAACGGAATTCTACTTGGCCATCAAAAAGAAGAAAATTTTGCCCTTTGCAACAGTATGTATGGACCTGGAGAACATTATGCTAAGTGAAATAAGCCAGTCAGAGAAAGACAAATACCATATGATTTCACTCATATGAGGAATCTAATGCACAAACTGAACTAACAGGCAAAGCAGAGACAGACTCGTAGACAGAAAGCAGATGACAGCTAGTGGCGGGGGGAGGCGTGGGGGTGCAGGGATTGAGCAAAAAGGGAAGAGGACTCATGGACAACAGTGTGGTGATTGCTGCGAGGAGGAGGTTACAAGAGGACTAAATGGCAATGGGAAAAAATATAATAAAGATGAAACAAAAAAACTATGTGCTAGAATTGCCTACAATATTCAGTACAGACTGTGCTGTATGGAGTTGTAGCCTAGGAGCAATGGCTAGGCCACACAGCCCAGGGGCGGAGCAGGCTACACCATCTCAGTGTGCGTAAGTGTGCTCTGTGATGTTCGCACAAGGACGAAATCGCCTAAGGTTGCATTTCCCAGAACATACCCTGTTGCTAAATGGCGCATTTATGTATGACTGTACTTTATTTGGTAACTCCTAGAAGAGTGCCCAGCACATGAAAAGCAATATGAAATTAATAACTAGTGCTCTTATAATTATGACCTGTATATTTATAAGGTTCGCAGGGCAGAGATGGTATATAGGCAGCAATTATTTTGGATCAGAAAAGCTATGGTTTTTTTTAAGACATGTTAAGTTGCAAGAAACAGAAAATGTTAAGATAAATGGCTTAAAAGGAGGAAAGCAAGATGTCCCAAAAGCAAGAAGTCCAGAGTAAGACAGCTTCAGCCACTCAAGAACAGCATAAAAGTGTTGACAGGAGAAATATCTAAACTTGCAGAGAGTTTTTTTTTTTTTTATCTATTTGAGTTGAACTGACAATTGCCAGGAACCAAAAATCCCAACATATTAGGAAAATGCTCTGGAGAATGACAGTTTTGCAGCTTATTTTATACGTTAGAATAAAAGGAGGAGACTTAAGGAAGGTTACATGAAGACCACAGGATAGAGCGAGAGGACTGGAGAAAGCCAAGCAGGAAAATCCATGGGATTAGATCAAAAGTACAAGAGACACATACTGCTTTTCCATTGGTGGGCAGAGCATAGTTAGTAATGGACATTTACTGCACATGGAGATGGTGTTCCGGGAAACAAGATAACCGTGAGGGGTTCTGTGGTCTGGTGCCACTGCGTGAGCCCTGAGGGGTCTGGGAAAGATCACTCGGACATTTCACAGGCCTGTTATTTTATATGGCCCAAGACAACAGGCGGGCTCATTTACGGTAAAGAGTTACCTTTGTCAAGGGAGCTGGAGGACATGACTACGCATGATGCCCAGCTTTTTGCCAGGAATTTCGCTGTTCAGACCACCCTACGTGGTTACATTCGGTCTCTGAGTTTGTAAGGCTCGCCCTGCGGGCCTCCCTGAGCTTGTCGGGTTTAGCATGTGGTCCCTTTTTGGTCAACTTGTTTGGACATTTCTTTCCTACTCGTCTCAGCAGAATGCCTTTTTCCTGGGGCTTGTCTTCTCGCAGTTTCCAGATGCTCTCGCGGCTCTCGCCATCACAGCCTCCAGACAATATGCAGGGACCTTAAGAAGGACTTGTAATTTCCAGTGAATTTTTTAAAGATAGAACGTCATTTTCCCAGATGCCCCTCCCACCCTTATACTTCATTCTCATTGGATAGATGTGTTTCGCATGCTCGTGCCCGAACCAATCACTGACAAGAACAGAACTCTAGTTAAACCAGTCGTGACTCGCAGCTGGAGAATGAGGACAGAGCCCACCTCCCTGGAGCACTTGGCTGAGCTGGAGCTGCTGCCCAGACACAGCTCGGGTTCCGATAGGAAGGAGAAAGAGAGAAATGGCGCAAGAGCGGGCTACCAAGACTGACGGCTACAGTGACCTTCCCAACACCCTGCAAATCACACACCCCTTAGCCTATGCACAAAATAGCCCCTGGCTTGCAGACTGGCCCCACTGGACATTTAGTTGAATTTAGGGGGGAGGAAGATACACTTTTTCCCTCCTCCTCGTGGATAAAGGACAAAAATAGATGCTATTCTCCTAGACCCCAAACACACACACACACACACACAGAGTTTGGGGAGTGTTTGTCCGTTGGGAGGAGTGTGAGGAATGGAAAACAGTGAGGGGAGGAAAGGGGGAGGCTGGTGCTGAATAAACTGGCGTGTCCACAAAGGATGGGGAGAAGAACATTAGCAAGAAAGAAACGGCGGCGGGGGGCGGGGGGGGGGCGGGCTGGAGAGCCCCCAAGCACAGAAGCTGGGGAGACGAAGGGCCGAATTCAGGAAGGAGTGTTATTTAAACTGCGCGAACATCTGAGGAGCTGAGGAACCAAAGGAGCCGCACAAAAGGCTGAACAAGAGCAGGAGCCTGGGAGCGGGAGTGGAGAAGAGGGCTCTTTCAGGACAAGTGGGAAGTGGTGTTCCCGTCTCCGCAGCAATGACCCAGCACCAATGCTGTGTTTTCCGAACATGAAGTCTCCGCTGTTCTGAAGTTGCAGGACTAGAGCACTGCTGTTTCCATGAGGCAGGAAGAAGCCGGGCAAAGGAACCGAATCAAACAGGTGCTGGAAGCTGGGACAAAGTGGCAGGCACCGCAGCTCCTGCTGGGGCGGGGGGAGCTCTGGGTCTCGGAGACCTGTTTACTTCTTCTTCGTGCCCAGACCTTCAGGGGGTCCTTCTGGCAGTGTTTTCTGGGACACAGCCCTCGCTCTCTGCATCGCACAGCACTAAAGGGCAGGAGGTTTTGAAATATCTGGAACCTCTTTGACTCTGAGTTAGAGGCTCCGCCCCCTGATGAACACTTAGTAACTGGGTCCAGAGACAGCAGACTCAGCCCTTCCAGATACGGATTCTGTGAGGATAAAGAGAACAAGGAAAATAACAGAGAATTTCCTGGAGCTGTTCTTGGAGAAAGCATGGCATTTGTTTAGAAGAAATACTTTGCCAAGCCCCTTGAGGTAAACAGGGGTGACTCCAACTCCATCCTTAGAGCATCACAGAGTATGCTCTAGAGGCTACTGTGCAAGCAAGGCATGGAGGAGAGAAGTTTGTTGCTTCCAACAGGAGGCAGAGCCGTTGAAACCCCCTGCATGCCACTCAGAAGCTGTCCATGTGCCTGTTTTCATTTTCCCAACAAATTTCAGGGGGTTTTTTTTGCCCTCCTAGACACCTTCCACAGTGAAGTCAGTCCCCAGTGGATGCTGTGGGCCCCCAGCTGTTGCTGGCACAGAGACTCACACACAAGGACCCTGTGGCCTTTCTGTATGACGAATGGAAGGAGACAATGAGATGTGACACCATGCCAGTGGGTCCTCCTGCCATCCCCAAGCATTTAGTGAAAGTCTAGTGAGACTCACAAAACATTTGGCACGAACGGATGTTCCCCCTAAAATCGGGAACGCAGGCTGACTCTCACGCCAAAGACAGAGTGGAGGGAGGGAGAGCACGAGTGCCCACGAGAGTCCGAAGGACATCTCTGCTGACACACGGAGTCACTTCGACAAAACAGGGTCTCAGCATCTGAGCAGGTGGGGTCTGGCCAATTACCGATCCATCAATCAATCAATCAGAAACAAGGACAATGATTAAGTCCTTGCTTTGCACAGCACATATAACATATACACACTGTGGAAAGAGATGGCCTTCAAGGGGGTTCCAGTCTAGCTTGGGCACCAAACCCGAGCCCCAAAAGCATTAACACGTGTCATCATGACGGTGATTGCTATAGAGACCAGAGACTACGGAGCCCAACAGAGTGGGAAATGGGGTGACCCAGAGGAGGGGGCAGGAGGTGTGCTCTTGCCAGAGTAGGAGCCAGGCAGCAGCGTGCTCCAGGCAAGGCACCAACCCAGGCGCTGACAAGGAGGCAGAGATAAGCATGGCAGACCTGAGGGAGCCTTGGTCCCACTGGCATGAGAATGGGCTACCTCGGAACCTGGGTGTCACAGGAGGAAGGAGGGACCCTCAGAGCCAAAACAGTCTCTGTGACTCAGAGAGCGAGGACACCCGCACACGAGCACACACCATCACACGAGCACATACCATCACACGAGCACACACCATCACAAACAAGACAGGATGGATTTTCAGAGCAGGAGGGTTGAGAGGAGGACCCCTCTGCGATTTGCAGCTCTGGGTCACCCTAGACAGCAGCCCCACGCCCCTCAGCCCCCACAGGGTGCACAGATATGTTTCTACATTTTAAAAAAAGTGAGGAAAATGACGTCGGGACCAACAGGAGGGTTTCTCACGGAGACCTCCGGTTTCCCCGCACAGTTCCCGGGCGCCTGTCCCCAGGTCCGGCCTGCGGTCTGTTGCTATTCAGCTCCTGCCTCGGGAGCAGCAGATTACCGATTCCAGTCTCACACGAGGAATTAAACCCAGAACAATGCAGTATTTTACAATCCAGTACAAGCCGCATTTATCCAGGGCTTTTCATGCATGGCATCTTAAAGCTCTTTATGACCCCTTTTTCAAAAAGGGGAAAGAAAAAAAAAAAGAGGAGCATTTAAAAGAGAAAACCTTCTAAAAACACAAACCCCCACTGAACTAAATGAGCCATTGAGCGTGAATAGGACTTAACAGAGGCCTTCAGAATGGGAACAGAAGTCCCACTCGCGTGGAACAAAAACAACGGAATCAAAGGAAATCACAGCTCAGAGAGAGCCACACGGGGCCTGAAATGTACCCCCGGGTCCTGGGGCACTGACGGACCAGGCCATCCGTGGCTGGCACGGGGAGCTTTGGACGGGGGTCAGGAGACGGGGCTCCCATCCGAGCGCAGATGGAATCAGAAGGCCACCTCTTGGCCCTCAAGATGGCCAGTTCCAGCCTCCACATTTGCCCTACCCATCCGGGAGTCCCCCTCGCCAGCAGCCCCTGCACAGACGTGGCTGTGCTCGGTGCCTTTGGACCGATCATCCTGCTCAGAGGTCCCCTGCCCAAGCTCCCGGGACCCTCGGGCTGAGTCGCTGGCCATGCCTGTCCATCCCAGTCCCTGGTCCAGGAACATGGGAGAGGCAGCCACTCGATGTTCCTCTCTCTCCTCTCCTCTCTGTCTAAAAGCAATGAGAAAGTCTCCTTGGGTGAGAATTTAAAAAAAAAAAAGTTCTCCAATGTTGTAACCATAGGAGGGACCCGGAGTTTCCATGGTGGTAAAGGACACTCACGTCAAACGTTGCCAGTTGCGGAGGCCCCGGGTCGCCTTGGTGCACTGGAGGCCAGCGGGGGCGTTGCTCCGGAACGTGGGAATGGGAGTAACTTGTCCCGGGCTGTTGACACAGTAAGACCGCTGGCCTTGTGAGTCACTCCCTAGGCAACTCAGTCACTTTAAATCGACTTTAGGTTGCCTTTTTTTTCTTTTGATTTCCTGCTTTAAAAAAAAATCATAGAAATTAACTTTTTTTTTCAGTAAAGTTTATAATATATAGATTCGGCTGTGCTATGACACCACCTCCCTTCCAGAGATTTTGTGAAGAGTAACAAGACCACAGAGCATGGTGTCTGGCACACAGTAGGCCTTCGGTATCTGCTGACTCCCACACTCTGCCTCTCTGGCCCCTCCCCTCCCTCTCTCTCCCTCACTTAAATCCTTTATTCCCATCCTGTGCTGCCCAGGGCTCTTTAACAAGTTGTACCAATACCTTCAGGGACTCATAACCCTGAGCCTCTGGGACTGGTTAGCGCCAGCAGCGGCGTGGAGGCGAGAGGTACAGGGGTCAGAAGACCTTCATCTCGTCCTGCCTCTAACTAGCCGTGCAACTTTGGACAATTCAGTTTGCCTCTCTGCTCCTTGGCCTCATCATCGATAAGATGATGATGGATTGTGACACCACCGTTCTGGAAACTTCCCTACCCCTTCCCTTTTAATCACAAGCACTGCTCCTAGTCCTTCGGGTATGAAGACGAAGATACGGAGACTTAGAAATGAAGGCCAAGAGAAGCACAGGCACCCGGAGTGCACTGCAAGAAGGTTCCCGTGTGTGTGTGTCTGCCGAAGTGCATGTCTGTCTTAGCCACACGGCTGACATAACCGAGCAAGGCCAGCCTGCAGTGTGTGGGACTTACTGCTGTTCCCTGGGGGTGAAGGAGCCAGCGGACCTCAGAGACCTCGGGGCAGCTGGTTCTACAGAGGAAATAGAGGGAATGGAACCCCCCACAGGGGGAACGGTGTCGCACACACAGCAAATGTCCACCGGTCTGACATCCAGGTGCCAGGGTACACCTTTGCTGGAAGGTTTTCTTTGGCCCCCAGAGTGCAGCCCACCTGGGCACCCAGCAGGCTGGAAGGGATGTCAAAGAACCTCCCATGGCAGGCGGAGCTAGCTGCAACAGGCGTGAAACGAAGGGACCGCTGAGGGGCTAACCCCCGCTGGACAGAGCGAGGTCCAGATGCACGGGCTGGCAGAGTATCTGAAGATGAGGGACCGGCTCTGAGAAGCTGCCGATCCCGCACGCACCACTTTCCCCAGCCCCCAGCAACACAAAAGCCTCTTTGTGTCATGCAGCAGGAGCAGGTAGCCCTGGCAGATTTTGCTCAGGAAGATGCGTAGCAGGCATGAAGAACCACGCCGCACCGTCTGTGTTTGTCCAGGTGCCTGTTCGCATCAGAGGCACTTCCAGGGGCTGGCCTGCCATGGAGGGTCGGCAGGGCCTTTGAAGCCTGCATCCCCTAGCCAGTCATCCTGCCTAGCAGCCTGGGAAAGGGATGCCGCTCCACGGGTGAGCCCCTGAACGTGTCCCAGAGGGCAGTGTACCCCTAAGGGGCAAAGGAAAGCATGCAACCTCCCTGGGCCATTTGGAGTCTCCAGAGAATGCAAGCGTTTTAAAAAGAAACATCACATGAAAGTGACGGGCCTTCAGAGTCAAGAAAGTGAGGGTTGCCACCACCGACGAGATGCTGGGCACAGCTTCACCTCTCTGAGGCCCCAGCAGCTGCCGTGATGCCCCTGAGGGACTCTCGCTGTGCCCATGTCGGAGGGTCAGCCGGGCCCCCTTTCCCTTCTTCGGTGCCACAGGTGCTGACCGGGGGCTTATCTGTTTGCCATCGGTGGGGGCAGCTCGCCCCCACCCAGTTCAGGAATGTCATTCGAAAATTCACACAAGCCACAGCAACGTTCCTGAGCCCCGATCTGAATAGGCGTCAGTCACCAGGGCCACAAGTTAGGCGAAAAGCAGACGACGTTTAGTATTCAGATCACACAGAGAAATGTCCACGTAAGCACATTTTTGTAATTCCCTGTATAATACAGAAGAGAGAGACATCGCTGTATTTTTGTCTGCTCCCGTCTGAAGGGGCTCTGTTCGCGTCTTCTGGTTCTGCGCTGAAGCCAGGCTGTGCTCTGATCAGAGCAGCTGGGGAGGCCCGGGGTGGGGTGGGGGTGGGGGGTAAGCACGGGGTCTCCTCCCCCAAGCAATGCGGCAAAGGGGGGACAGGTGAAGAGCAGAGAGCTGCCTCTGCCTCCAAGTTCACGGGGCCACGGACCTTCCGCGGTGCTCAGGATCTCACTCTGCGACTGGCCCCCACGTCAGAGAAGGCGGTCATGGCGTGAGTTTTTGTTTCTCCCGGTGAAAAATATGTGCATGTGTTAAAAAAGTAAAATTTGGCCACTTGCGAATGGACTTTATTAGGTGGCATTATTAAATGTATTTGATTTTGAAAATTAAAGGTCAGGCCTTTGATGAGTTAATTCTGGGCATACAGTTTAATATCAGCAACGAAATGGTGTGAGAGGAGTGGGGCAAAGACAGGGAACATAGCCCAGAACTCCCCCATTGGAGGGAGTTTTTTCCCCCCAATGAGACCACTACTGCGGACAGTGCGCCAGGCTCTGGGTAACCAGATGGAATAAGACAGGTCTGTTCCCTGCCCTCCCCAGGGGAGTTCACAGTCTGGTGAAGGGACTAAGCAAACCCCCAAACAGGAAACTACTTTGGACTGTATCAAGACGCACAAGAGAAGAGCCATCAGAGTGATATGGGAACGGGGAAGCCGGAGAGATCATCTCGGTTATGGAAAATTCATTCATTCATTCAACACACGACCCTTGCTGCGGCCGGGCACCCTTCTGGGGGGACAGGCTAAGGGAACAGACCTCCCTCATGGAGCTTACAGTGTAGCAGGGAGGCACCAAGAATAAAGAGCAAGCATACTAAATAAGGAACATACATGTTTTTTAGAAGAGGTTTTAAAGGCAGAAGGGAAGCAGAGCTGGGGAAGGAACTAGGGCATCTGGGGAGGCCTCTGCTGGGATCTGGACGTCCACACTGAGCACAAGGGGTGGCTGGAGGCTTCCAAGCAGCACAGTGGCGTGAGCTGGTGGGCATGTCCAAGACTGTGTTTATTGACTGAATTTTAGAGAGGGGGGAGGGAGGGAGAAAGAGGGGGAGAGAAACATTGATGTAGAGAGAAACATCGATCGGTTGCCTTTTGCCAGCCCCCTACTGGGGACCTGGCCCACAACTCAGGCATGTGCCCTGACCGGGAATAGAACTGGTGACCTTTCAGTTTGCGGGACAATGCCCAACCCACTGAGCCCACAGTCTAGTCAGGGCCTGCTTGACATTTTCATAGGATCACTCTGGGTTGAGAACAGGTTCAGAGGTGTTTGAAGGAAATATTAAAACCATCCCAGTACAGGGTAAGCACATGTCAGACACACATAAATCACGTGTCATGTGCTCTCTAATGCATCCTCCTATCGACCCTGTGGGCGGACATTTTTATTACCCCTGGCACACTGACGAGGTCGCTGCCACTGAAAAGCTAAGCAGCTCACTCACAACCTCGCAGCCAACAGCGGGTACAGCCCCACCTCTGTCGAACGTCCCGACCACTAGTTTCCGTGCTTCCAGGCAGGTCTGTCCCACCGGGGAGCAGGCTGTCATGACATGGGTCCTGGCCAAACACCTAACAGGGCCCCAGCACCGGGAGCCCTCCTCTGGGAAGTTCATGTGCCATGACTCTAACGGGAACGCTCCGTTCCAGCCAAGCCGAGAAGTACTTGACTGCAGGGGTCAAGGCCTTCCTGAACGGAAAGCAAATGGCGAAGCATATCACGCCGAAGATTTGATCATGTAATACAGCAAGAGTTACAAGATACACATCTCTGTTTAAAAAAAAGAGACAATTCAGGCAAACAAAAGTCAATGGAGTGTAGAACACTCCGCTCATTGTCCTTCGAACCCGCCAGGCTCGTGTGCCAGTGTACGCCTGGCTCTTGCACACTCACATCTTCCATCTGCATGAGAAGCGCAGAGCTCAGCAGTGAGTGCTAGCATCCCCCGATTTACAAGTGAAGAACCAAGGTCAGATCCGAGTAACTGTCAAGGTTGCACAGCCAGGTGGCATCCTGGAACCCAGCGCTGGTTTATGAAGTCTAACTTCCATAGGATTTTTACTGTCCCGCACTGTCATCTGAGTGGAGGGAGAGGAGAGGGGACAGGAAGGGAGAGAAGAGAGAAAGATCGTCTGGTACAAGGAATGAGCGACCACTAGCAGAGTCCGGGGCCGCCTGAAAGAGCTCCCCACTGTAAGGTGATGCAGGGTGAGGTATCTCTCAGCCACAGACGCAGCAGCTGAAGGCAAGTATAACAGGGCAAGCCCAATCAGGAAGGGGTCAGGAGATGAGACGTGTGGTAGGTCTGGAACCAGGGAAGGATCTGGCCAAGGCCTGGGTACGAAACCCAAGGTGAGGTGCTTCTGAGACCTGCGGCAGGTGAAGAATCAGGGAGAACCTAGGGAAGAGGTTGGGAAGTCGGGGTGCTGGGTAAAAAGAGAAGGGTACACACGGAAGAGGGCACAGAACGTCGCTGGGGCGACCTGGTAGTAGTTCTCTCGTAGAGGCATGAGGGAGGGCGGAACCTCCGGGAGGGTCTCAGACTAAGTGCCAGCTTCGCGTCCCGGAACAGAGCGACAGGGCGACAGTCAGTCATCAGCGGGTGGAAGCCGGACGTGGAGGTGAGTCCCCCCCAGTGCTCAGCCTGGACTCAGGGCTGGCTCTTCCATCAACTCGCGGGGAGGCCTGCGGAGTCCGGGTCTGGGTTCTGAGGACTCACATTTGTTCTCCAGGGTATCCGGCCACACTTGGCTGTTTTATGTTACTGTCTAACTCATCCAGTCCTGATGCTATAAAGCCCTCACAGAGAAATTGGGAGATTTCATCGGCTGATTGCTTTAGTGAAATGGCTCGTCCTCTCCCCGTGCAAAACTCGTCTCAGAAAGCATTCCGTTGTATACATTTTAAATGAAGTCTTGTATTGTAATATTTTTATTTTAGAGTCCTTTCCTTGAGCACTGCATTTGGTGAGATTAGAAAAGCAAAAAAAAGATGTCTTCAATGTCCATACTTTGTCATCTACAGAGGATACGAAGATATATGAGGAGCACTGTACATGATTCCTGTAAACTCACATGTCTTGTTTTTCAAACTTAATATCATTTGGATTCACATTTCCTCAATCCCACATGACAAAAAGTTTTGGCAATTATTTATTTGACCATAATCGAACCCAAGCAGAATTCTGAGGTCTGAAGAATGCTGTTTAGGAAAATAAATCATAGCAAGGACGGATCGTTCTATTCATTTTCGTTGCCTCTTACATCTCGGGCACCGTCTTCTCTCGTCCACGGTCCAGCACCGCTCGTGTCCCACGTGACCTCGTGGGAACCTTGTGAACGGGGGCGGGCAAGTGAGCAGAGGCAAAGTGTGCCCGGCTGAAGTCACTCACTTTCCCTTCATCGAAATTGGGTTGGACCCAGCTCCTCCTCAAACGTAAAGTCACACGAGCCGCAGCTGGGATTTCTCCTCTCCTCCCCTCCAGCGGGGGTGAACTTCTCAAAGGAGAAAATGGGAAGGAAAAGTTAAGGCGTCTTTCAATTTCGGTTTCTGGCTACGTGGGGACAAGGCATGGCTGGGTGGACTGGTATCAGATTTGTCTGTAATAACTCTTGCCCTACATTCCTGTCTGACTGCAGGCAGCTGCGGAGCCGCAGTCCCAGATGTACCTTCAAGGGCGCACGAGGGTTAAGTAACGTATGGAGGATTTCCCAACCCGTGCGCCAGGCTGGGACTTCGGAACATGCAGGACAGGACACGGGTTCTCCAGAGCGACGGGTCCAGTGAGAGATATCACTGACATTCTGGGTTTCATTAATTTTTTTTTAAAGGAAAAATCTCTGTCAGGCTTGAAAACTTTTAGTTCCATTTTACCGTATTTCCCAGGCCAGGGTTGCACTGTCCAAAATGGTGGCCGCTCTGTGGCTCCGGAGCCCTTGAAATGTCACCAGTTCGAGCTGAGATGTTCTGTACTGGGTGGACAACACCCAGAGTTTGAAGACTGGGTACTAAGGATGATAAACTAGCACATTGATAATTTTTATATTAATTACACATTGAGATAATACTTTAGGTATATTGGCTTAAATAAAATATATTGTTAAAATTAACTTACCTGTTTCAGCTTTTTAATGTGGCTTCTGTAAAATTTAAAATTATGTATATGGCTTACACGTGTGTCTTGCATTACATTTCTATCACATAGCAGTGACCTACAGAATGCTTCTCTCTTAAGAACTGTGAAGAATTTGAGATTTGACTTCACTTGCAAACTGAGAAGGGACCTAGCCGCAGTTTCTTGTGTGCTGGTAGAAGATACGAGACTTTTGGATCAAAGACAAAGGAACGGGTTTTACTCATAGCAATCACAGTAGCCAGAGTGTCAGCATTTTTGCAGAAGTTCACCGAACCCCAATGACCACAGGTGATGTGGAAAGGACTGGATGACACCTGCCCACGTGGAGCCTTGAATTACAGAAGAACCTGGAACTTAAAGAACTTGGATGTTTCACAAAGTATAGCAAGCAAACCTGCCATTTGCTCTGGAGGAAGACTCTAATTTTATTTTCCAAGGATCTTAACTATACAAAATCCTGGAAAAGGTACTCCAGAAAAACGAGTAGTCACTGCATTGTTTAAAGATGCGCAGGAGTGTGAGAGACCATGGAGAATTACCCACCAATGTTCTCATCTCCACTGGTCTTCTTAGGCAACACACTTCTCCTTTTGGATGCTTTATTTTTATAGACTAATTTAAAAAACCAACACTAGCCTCAAACTCACTATAATTTTCTAAATACTGTGTAATTTCCTTATTGAATTGTACACTGTGATAATATCTTAAGCCTCACTTCTCTTCTCCGACAAAATGCCATTTTTCTGGAATCACCACATTGGAAATTCACTCACCGGACCATCGGCAGTGTTGTAGAGAAGTACGACTCAGCTCACATAGGCTGATTCTCCGTGCACACACGTTTAAGAAACTTCTGGATGCCCTAGCACCTGAAAAATATTTGTTGAAGATCCCAGTGACTGGAAGTCCCCTCAGAGTTTTGGCTCCAGAGTCTGAGTTCCCATGACGGCACACACACAGGTCTGAACAGGCTCAGCCTTGCACCCTGACACTCCGTGCCTCCGAAGCATTCCGCCAGCAGCAGGCGGGTCGTTTTCACAGTGCAGCGCTGAGCTGGGTCATTAAGTACCGTGATCCAGACTTGACTGGCTTAAGTCGCTGGCCCCAGGCACTACCCGTCAGAGTCAACAGCAGGAGATGGATCCAACACATCTGGCCTCTATGCCACAGTACCCTCCCCGGGCCATGTCTACGTTGTGCCTGTAAAACCACTATTCTTTTCACTGCAGTCAGTCAGCAACAGCTCATTCTGTGATGCGATCCTTTTATAGACTGTTGCTTATAGAGTATTTTTAGTTGCTTTTTAAATCATCACTATTTCACTTTTTTCCTCATTTATTTAAATAAGTAACAGATGTACACATAGAACCAAAAAGGGAGCCCTGGCTGGCGTAGCTCAGTGGACTGAGCGCGGGCTGCGAACCATAGTGTCGCAGGTTCGATTCCCAGCCAGGGCACATGCCTGGGTTGCAGGCTATAACCCCCAGCAACCGCACATTGATGTTTCTCTCTCTCTATCTCCCTCCCTTCCCTCTCTAAAAAAAAATAAATAAAGTCTTTAAAAAAAAACAAAAAAAAAACAAAAAGGGGGTGAGTGAGGAATACAGTAAAAAGTGTTCTGCATTCTGCCTGTCACCCAGCTGCCGAGCCCTCCTCTCAGGAGATGGCCTCCTGATTGGTTCCTTGAGTCCCTCCAGAGCTCGACCATGCATGTGCACATACATACCTTATGGCATGCAATTGATGTGCACGCTGTACATGCTTTTCTGCATCTTTCTTTCTCACTTAGCTATTAGTCCTGGGGATTATTTCATCAGTACCCTCAATGCATTGTTCTTTTAATTGCATTATATTTTATTTAATCAGGTTCCCAGCAGGGACTTACAGGTTGTTTCTGATCTTTGCCACTCATTTATTTATCTAACCAACACTTATCCAGTACTTGTCATATGCCAAGCTCTGCCATGAATATTCTTGTACTTATTTCCATAATAGATAAATGTGTTTATATAAAATATACGTAAAGCATGACATCTAACACAAAGCACATGTATTCATTGTAGCTCTAATTTGCATTTTTCCAATTGAGTGAATTTGAACATCCTTCCAGTTGTCCATATCCTTTGCCTGGTTCAGTGATTAGGTTACTGACCTTTCACTTATTGATTTATCACATGTTTTACCATTATACACTTTATATAAATTTTATAATATACATATCCTTTTTCTATGATATGACTTGAAACAATCTTTCTAGTTCGTAGTTTGTCACTTCATTTTGTTTATTAGTTTTCTCACTGTGTAGATATTTTTATTATAGAATCAAATTTATTTTATATGACTTCTGGGTTTTGTACTCTTCTTGGAAAAGTCTTTCCTATTGTGAGATAAGAAAAATTATTTCCTGTTTTCTTTCTTGCACTTTATGCTTTCTTTTCTGTACAGTCAAATCATTGATTCATCTGCAAATCATTTTGTTCTCAGGCGAGGTAAGCATTTCACTTTCTTTTTTCCCAGATGTCTGTTAGGTAGTTCAGGACCATAAAGATATTCAAGGCCAATACAGCTTAACTTCAGAGTGTTTTATGATCACTGATGGTACAAAACTTATTTTGCCCAACGTGTGTTCTGTGGGAAGATAAGAGTGTGTGTGACCTTTCTCATCCAGCTTATTATTAGTCATAACACTTGTTCTTGGGGCCAGGGCATCCTTCCTATCATCTACTGATCCAGGTATACTAGCGCTCACCTATGAAAGGAAGATAGCAGAGACTCAGAGCCAGGGGACCAGTTCAACTGTGCCAAGGTTCCTAACCCACAGAAACTGGGAGATAATAAATATCATTTAAGCCACTAAGTTTAGGAGGAATAATTTTTTACATAGCAAGGGATAATACTGTGAGCACACGAAGGTCGGAAGGTCAATGCGCGAGTGAGATCCAATGGCAGTTCTTTTCTCTCCTCTCCGTGAAGAAGGGAGCAGCGTCATCTGCTGAGAGTGAGGGTGCAGCAAGGGGTAATGGAGGTTGAGGGGAATGAGAAAGTATAAAACAATTACATGCATGGAGAGTTAATAGACCGGGGGACTATGGTATGATTGACAAGCATCGTTTGAGGCTGAGCTAAGTGGTCCTGAATGTAAAGTGAGAACAGTCACCTGGCTGTGGAGTCATCAGTGGGTACAAGCACAGAGCCCGAGAACATTAGGTTGTATTCAGAACTAGGGTTTTGCCAGATGAGCATATAAAGCAAAAAGGAGGCAAGGGAACCAAGAGTATATATAAAGGAATGAGCATTATACATGGACTATGGGCTAAACAAATAAAAAGTTAAAGAGAGAAAAAGTAAAGGCAAGTAAAGGCGAGGAGATTTGAGAGGAGTATGAATCACATCTGTTACAATTATAGTCATTGAACAGATATGCGAATAATGTATAAGAGAGGGATAGAGCGAAAAGAGCTTAATTCTTGCTGTAGTTTTAGAGAAGGTTTCCCAGATAAGGAGATTTTAGAGCAGGACCCCAGTGTTATAAAAATTTATCATTCTTATTGGGATCTCTTCTTTTTTAATATTCTTCCTGTTTTGAGAGACTACCCCACTTTATAAGCCTATGACTCCTCAGGATAGAGGCCAAAACGCCTTTTCCAGCCTCCCTTGCAGCTACAGAACAGACATGTTACCTAGGCTCTGCCAGTCCAATATACCCACGAAAGACATGACTTGGAAACTCACAATATAAATAATTCACTGATCTAGCGGGTCCTGATGAGAGTAGTGGTAGACACCCAACTTCCAATACAACCACAGGAGAGGGTCTTGCACCCCTTCATGTCAAACCTGGAAACTGTACAATCTGTATCCCATGAAGCAGTGTGGTCTACTCAGTCCCTGCAGAGTGCCCCTCAAGTCAAATGCTCTGACCCTTCCAGAGTTTCTGTGAGTGCCTGATATCCTTTATAGGTTACCTGTCTGCTAAAACAAAACTAGCATGTTTTCTCTTGTTTGCAACCAGAACCTGAATATGATTTTTGGAAAGGAAAAAAGATTTGTACAAGCAGAGAATTATGGGCAAGGAATTCCAAAGTCAGAGAATAGCACAAACACAGACATGCAAGTGTGAAAACCCAGAGGATGCTGTTGGAAACATTTGCTGATTGGTGTAGCTGAGAAAGAAAGGAATTCAACTCAGCATTAGACGGTTCATTCAGGTTCCTGGCAAATAGGAACAGTTTGAAGCTGAAGTCACTTTGCGGAACAGAGGCATGTGTCAGGATTGGATACTAGCTATAATGAGGGAGAGAAAAGTGGTATGAGTGGACTTTGGCTTCACAGTGGATAGGGTCATTAGGCAAATACAGAGCAACAATGAAGTGGAAGATGAAGGCAGAAGATCAGCGTGGTACATTGGAAAAGGATTGGGCTTCCTCATGCTGTACGTCTCAGTTTCAATTCTGTGACTGCCTATTACCCATGACCCCCTGTATACTTTATTTAACCTTCTTGAGCCTCAGTTTCCTTATCTTTAAAAACGGAAATAATAACACCTACTGTCCTAGCCTCATAATCAATCAGTGTGAGCACTCTGGGGGCACACCTGTAGCCAACAAAAGTAGATTTATTAATCCATTGCCAAGAGAGAAAGCATCCACCAGAGAACCGTGGCATGTCTCACCAACAAAGGGAAAGATAGATGTATTACAGGGCTATGGAGAAGGACAGAGTTAAGTCAAATTTAACCGAAGTGGTATTCTGAAAGACTCAAAGAAGTCAGCATCAAGCCTGGGGTGCAAAGTGGACCCAGGGCCCTGTTTCCTTGGAAACTACAAAGGTAGAACAGATATGAAATGCTGAGTGCAGACACCTCTTATCTCGAGCTCTGCCGCTGGGTTGGAAACCCAGACGGCTTCTCTGTTTCAAAGCGACTTAGATCCTCTGCACAAGAGTTAGATGTGTTCTTCTCACCCAATCTCACTTCAAAAAGCTAAGTTTCTCAGTAAGAAAACGGCAGTCACTCAAAGAAAGAAGTTATTATGACACTGTGAGGCATGTTCTTAGGAGAAATACTGTTTCCTATTAACTCCGCAGCTAGCATTATCTGTGTTTTTTATTCCGGTCAGATGAAAGGCAGCACAGAGTTTTACTCTCCAAGAATATTCACTTTCATTCATAACTAAGTATCATAGATGTAACTTGGATACAAGCGTGCTTTGCGTATTAAAATTCTACCAGCCATCCAAAGTTTAAATGTGTTTTTATTTTTCCAGGAATAAAATACAATTTTAATGAATGTGATCACATGGGTGTGTACAACATTTTACCGAGCTGTACAAAGAAGATTAATATACTTGTTTACATCATCTCAATTTAAAAGGTTTTTTTTTAAAAGAAAAAGAGAGTTATTGAGAACAATGTCCTCACCTGGGTTTATAGCATTTTATTGCAAGAATAAGATGAAGCAAAAACTTATTGTGAGACTAATTGTGGAAATGCATGTACCTTTAAAAGTTCTTAACTATTCCTGTCCATGAAGGTACAGTCAAGAACATTCAAAGGTAAATGAATAAGGAAATAGGTGGCCAGTACATTGAGATTTTAAGAAACTATAATAGCTAGCTAAGTAACTGAGGTATGATTTGGACTTAAATTGTCTGATTCCACAGCCTCTGTGTTCAAGCACTAAGTTTATCGAATAAATACATAATACATAATAATGAACTCCTAGTGGACTGTGAATGTCTCACACATAGTCAGCCTTTAGGAAAAGTTGAATTGCCAGTGTAACGGGCATAAGATATCAGTCCCAATTTATTGGAATAAAAAAAAAGGTTGAGATCTTATATTCAATGAAGAAAATCTGAAAAGGAAACTTGACAAGTCTCAAGGTTTTTACAATCCCCAAAGGAAGAAATATGTGAAAGAAAAGGTGCATGCTCTTAAATATTTGAAGGTTCCCCAAATGCCAGCTCAGGAAATATCATGCCTCAGCCTGCAGCTGGGTCACAAAACATTACCACTCCTGTGGGGACACCTTCCTGTGGCCAGGAAGAGGCAGCGTTTTGATGGACTGAGTGCCTTTTTGCTGAATCTGAAATTGAGGAAAAATTACGATTTTCCTTATGGGCATTCTTTACATTCTATTGAAGAGTTTAGAGTCGGGCAGAGTAAATCAAATATCCTCACACTCACATCCCATCTGCTGCTAAGAGAGGATGACCAGTGTCTATCACAGGCCAGCCTTCTCCAGCACCATGCATCCAGGGTTTAAGGGTTTTGAAGCTAAACTCATCGCTGACGGGAAGCTCTATTCAAGGCCTCGCCGGTGCCGGGATAAGCAGAGCAGGCTACCGTCTGCTACATCCCTTAAGGTTTCTCATAACAAGAGTTTTGGGAACAAAGGCTCAACGACTCACACTCCTTGCCGCGTCTCTCACCATTCCATCGAGTGGCCCACGGAGCCACTGCTAGGTCTTCTACAGAAGGATACCGACCCACAGGTCCTGCTTCTAGACCAGGGGTCGGCAGCCTCTCAGGGTGGCACGTGGAGGGGGCGGAGCAGGGCAGGCAAAGAAGACAAGTTGAATTCTGAACAAGTTGAAGTCTCCGCCTCCACTAGAGGGTGCTGCTGAGTGAGGTGGTCGCTGCCCTTCGCAAGACAGGGTCTCAGACCCCAAAACAACACACCTGTCCTCGAACCAACTTCAAAGCAGGAGGAGAGGTGTAGCGAGTACACTCCCACCACTATCACCTGTGGACTCTGGGCAAGAGAACAAACTCAGGCCCACACATGTTCTTACCATTTTAACCAGGGGCGTGAAATTGGGAGACATCGTCTGACCTATTCGATCTATGTTGTTGGTGAGAATAATTTTTTTGCTTCATGTAATTGTTTTGATCAGTAATTAGAGAATTTTCCACCTATTAAAATGGCTAAGTTGAAAGAAACAAACAATTATAAAAAGCACCTCAGAATACCAAGTGCTAGCTAGCACAGATGCAGAGCAAGGGGAACGCTCATACCCTGCTGGTGGAGGTGCAAAGGGGACAGCCGCTTTGGAAAACGCTTTGACAGCTTCTTACACAGTTAAACATACACTCACCGTATGACCCAGCACACCACTCCTAGGTATTTACCCAAGAGAAACGAAAATTTAGATCCGCACAAAGACCAGTATAAGAAGGATTACAGTGGCTTTATTTATAATCTCCCCAAACTAGGAACAACCCACACACCTATTAACTGGTGGATATGTAGTTCCTTCATATAATGGAATAATACCTCGTAATAAAAGGAAAGGATCTAACGATATTGGAACAACTCGAATGAGTCAATGCGCTAAGGCAAAAAGCCAGGCACGAAAGGATATACACTGTATGAATTCCACTTCCGTGACATTCTGAAAAAACAGCACCACAGGGATAGAAATCAGATTAAAAATCGCCAGGGGCAGGGGCTGGCAGAGGAGGGGGAGGGGTTGGACTATGAAAGCACGCAGTGAGGCTTTCTGGGGAGATAGAGACTCTATGTCTTCACAGGGGTCATGGTTACATAATAGCACACATGTCAAAACAGGTAAAACTGAACACCTCAAAGGGAAGACTGTTATTATATATAAATCATACTTAGAAACACGGACTTTAAGAGAATTTCTAGTGTTCTATTTGCAAATTTTATGTAGGTCATACCCAAAGAAGCCTGCTTACTTTTCTTCTAAAAACTTAAAAAGTTTGCCCTGGCTGGTGTGGCTCAGTGGATGGAGAGCCAGACTGCAAAGCAAAGGGTTGCCGGTTCGATTACCAGTCAGGGCACAGGCCTGGGTTGTAGGCTAGGCCCCCAGTAGGGGGCGCATGAGAAGCAACCACACATTGATGTCTCTCCTTTTCTCCCTCCCTTCCCCTCTTTCTAAAAATAAATAAATAAAATCTTTTTTAACTTAAAAATTCTTAAGCAGACTGCTTCTTTGAAGATTTACTTTCTATTTTGTAGCCTATTCTCTTTTGTGAACTCTTTTGTATTTTCCTTATCACAATTGCAAATTCCACTAATTCTTAATAATTTAAAAGAATACAAAATTTTAAAAGCAATACCAAAGTCTACAAAATTTAAACAGGTTTTCATCAAATTCTGTAAAGTAAATGGAAAAGTAAAAATGACGTTTCATGTTTTCCAAAGAAGTTAGTTTTAGTCTGAAGTATTCAAAATTGTCTATTAAAAGTAAGATAAAATATGTCATAATTGAAATATCAAGATTTAAAATTATTTAAATAAAGCAGAAATTTTTAATTTAATGTTTGGGAATGTAAATAGACCTTATTAAATATTTTTTATAAAAACAAAGCTTTTGCTGTTTGGATGTTGGGATTCATGTAGCAGCCAACAAAAAGAGTCACAATCATGCATGTTAAGTCCAGTCTGACATATAAACAACGTTAAGAGTTACTGTGAATTATTTGATGTCGCCAAATGTTCTCTCCCACCATGTGCAGGTGTCACGAGTCTCCTGCGAACTCACCGGTGTGTCCAGAGCACAGCGGGCTGAGCTGTGGCAGGAGGAAGAGCGAGCAGGTGACATTCAGCCCTACGAGGAAACAGTGCACGTCTTGAATGCACGCTGTCTGAGAGGGGAGATTTGATAAGCTGACTGATTTGTTTTGTCTTATGGAAGTTCCTTCACGACTCAGGTCCCTCCTACACATTGCAGCTGTGCCTGTCTCTGGCTTCAGTGGTAAAGTGACCCACACACATTTAGATCCCAGGGCAAGAGAAGAGGTAAAGTGTTTCCCAGGGGCCAGAGTGGTGCGAGTTGTGACTGTGGATGTTCAGGGTTATGAGTCACACCATGCCCACACTGAGCACAGCATCCTGAGTGACGGACCCAATGTGTGACTTAACAAATTTATTTCCTGTGTGTGCTGCACACATGTGGAGCCCTCGAAAAGACAGCCCTGGCAGCAGGAGCTATTCCAGTAAGTTAGCAACTATGAAACAGGCCACGTCCTATGGAGAGGGCACGCCCACCAGCTCAACACCTGGCACTTCTCTCTGAGCCTCAGCTGCCTGGATGGCCCTAACACTTATCTTCGCAGTGCGCACGGTTTGGGCAGCACTCACACCTCAACGCACTGTATTTAATGCCATAATTATCCATTAACCCTTTAAAAGGATTTCTACATGAACAACTAATCTCAAAAATGGGTAGAACAGAGATCAGAGGAAGGTTTGGGGGGCTAGAAGAAAGAGGACATGATGGAGGAAAAAGCTCCCACAACAAGCTCCAGGACCATCGAAGATAGACTTCGTCCTAAAGATCCTTACGTGCACGCTAGGTTATGGGTGTTCTCTGAAGCACACAGGTATAAAGAGCCTAGATGTGGAACATCGGGTATGAAACATGGGGTAGAATAATGGCTCACCAAGAGCCAGTGGCTTACATGGAATTGTAGGAGATTGTATGTTTGCAATAGAGTGAGGGGTAAGTATATAATCTGTATTTTTCAGATAGTTAAAAGCATTAAAAATGCCCATCGTTCAATTAACAAAAATTTGTAGTATACTGAGATATATCCCACTTTGAGGGAGGCTCCTTAAAACAAATTTGATTGTATCATTCTCTCAATTCAAGTCCATACCATGGCTTCAGAGGCCCTAAATTATTTGCATGTACCACTGACTGCCACAGTTCCCCTCATTTCCTGTCCCTCATGAGCCCTATGAGTCAACCACGTGACCTTCTTTCCATTCTCTCACAAATTGCTTCCTACAGCTGAGCCATTGGTCCCTCCATTCCCTCTGCCTGAAACAATCTCCTCCCTCTTGGCATGACCAAGCTCCTCATCATCCTTGCGTCTTAGTTTAAATGTCCTTACCTCAGAGCACCCTTCCCTCCCGGTTCCCTTACATCAAGTAGTGTAACAGGGTGCAGCCAGGAATGGGGGGCCCCAAATAGGGATTTGGAATGGGGTCCAGAACTCAAGGTGTTCAGGAAATAGTAGAATGTTCTCATCACCCCCCACAGGTGTGGGTTGGGGGAAGGGACAAATGGAGCAGGGCCATTGAGAGCTGTTTTGCATAGCAACAGTTTTGCAGCTAACTTCTGGTGTGGTCATTTAACATATCTATAACTTTTAACTGGTTGCCTAGATATGTTAAATAGCTGTGGCCATGCTTTGAGCCAGGGGAATGGAAGTAACTTCCCCCCACCAAGATGTAACTGGAGGGCAGGTCCCCCAAGTTACAGCGCCTGTGTGGGAGCTTGGAGAAGACTGGCTCCATGACATGGGGCCACGCCTGCCCAGACTCATGATGGCAGCCCAGTAAAGCTGGAAGGATATGAGAGTACTGGCAGGTGTAACTGATTGTGGGAGGAGCCGGAAATGGGGCTGCAGAGGAAGATTGGCGCGGGGATTTAAACCCAGACACCGCTGGGGCAGTGAAGGGAGAATAATGCAGCTGGGTTAGTGTGGGGAGAGCCACATGGTTTTGCCAGAGTGGGGACTCCCATGGCCATTGTGAAGAGAGGACCACGCAGCTGGGGCAGTGGAGAGAGAACCTCATGGCTTTGCCAGAGTGGGGACCCCCACAGCTTTAGAAGGGGGGGCCACCACCCAGCTTTAGCAGAGATCCCGGCAACACAGCTGATGGTGCCAGGAACCGAGGGAGGCCTACCAGCTGAGACGGATTACTGGGAAGAACTGGGGGCTGCCTGAGCCACAGACTTCTATTTCTTTTCCTGAGATATGGTACCCCAGACTGGGCAAAGGGGGGGAAGGAAGGACTGTGTGTGTTTGTGGGTGTTTTAAGGGACTTTGGGATTTTGATGAAAACACTAGGTCACTCCTTTGTATAGCATTAAATAAACATTTCCTTTCCTTTTCACGAATCTCTGGCATTGAGAGATGTCTTTCCTCTGGTGGCGGACATAACAAACCTGGGGGGTTCCTTTCAGTAATAGTATATTGCCCTTTTGCCCCCCACCTTGTTGTTCTGTAACAGCAGGACACACCTCTTTTAAAGCCCTTGTCTCAACATTTGACCATTGGGTACGTGTCTGGTTGCCTTCGCCCAGTACACTAGCACATAAGCTCCATGATCTTGTCCCTTCTGCTTCTCCCGGTATCTTCACATGTCTAATGGAATCCCAGGCATGAAATATGGTGCATCGCTTAATAACTGCTTCAGCAACGAAAAGGCCAAAGACAGCTGCAGGGCTACAGAGAACACATTATTGACATAATAGATATTCTGTTCCTTTCTTAGGTAAGCTGTAGAGAACTGAGCAGGACTCAGGGGCAAAATCAAATGCATTGAGCCATGCGATCCGTGGAAAATGAACATTCGAAAGCTGTAGATCATGGCCACAAAATAGGTAGTGACTTGTAATAGTAGTGTGTCATTTCAAATAAATGGACACACTGGAGCAGAATGCAATATTGCTTGGATCTTACGAAATAACCTGGCATGTGCTGCGGACCTGGCGTGCACATTTATTTTACTTCAGTGCTGGGCCTTTCCACAAAATATTAAAACTTCATAAGTGTTCGTATTCATTTATATTTTATTATTGGAGTGGAGTGGGGCACTAATGGGTATATGGTTAAAAAGCCCTCCCCTATTCCAGTAAGCTAGTAACTATGAAACAGGCCACTCAGCCGTTATTGATTTTTAAGCTGTATAACTCCTTGGAGCCCTTAACATGCTAATATGTGCTATGACTCAGAACCACAGAACCCTTATTCTTTTTTGAGCTCAGATTACCATTTCCTGGAACCAGTATTCCCTGGCACATGGTTTGGGAAATGCTGTGGGGTCACAATCCTGCCTTAATTGAAGAAGCTGCAAGACCAAATTGTGTGCTGCTGAAGAAAAGACTACAGGCCGGCGGGGCGGGGGGGGGGGGGGCGTGCGGAACAATAGCCTACAGTGGGGTGATGCACTGGGTCACATCTGCCTGGTATGGTCCAAATTCTGTCTCTCCAGAGAACACCTCTCCTGCATTTACTGGTTCTCCACAGGTCTTTGGAATAGAAACAGCATTCCTGGATTATTAAAACATGTGAGTAGATTATACAAATATCTTCCAGGTGGCCAAGATCCCAGGGGTAGGTAGGGAATCCACATACACTTTCCAATCGGACTTCTTTTTTACTAGTTATGTATGGAAAAGTGTCCTGAAATGTAAGCTTCCACCCTTTCTCTGTCTGAGTGTGAGAGGGAAACTGTCTCCATTCATTTATTCACTGGACGTGTATTTGTTGAGGGTCTACTGCATGCCATGCCATGCGTTAGGCATGGGGGATCCAGCAGTTAATGAAACAGACAAAAATCTTTGCTCTTGTGGGCCTTATAATGTAGTGGGAAGAGGCAAATAATAATAATAAAGTCATTTATACTGCATGACAATAATAATAAAGACTTGCACAGTCAAGTACATTGGAAGGTTATAAGTGCTATGGAAAAATATACATCAGGAAGGAGGATCACAGAGCACCGAGGTCGCAAACAGAATGGCCAGAAAGGTCTTATTCACAAGCAAGGGCTCAAAGGAAGCAGAGGAGTGAGCCCCGGGGATGTCCGGTGAGTGTGGGGTGGGGGGCACTTCCAGCAGAGTAAGCTGCAAAGGCTCGGAGGCAGGACCCAAACCAGAGGTCAAACGCTCACAGGAGACGCAGTGTGGCGGGAGATGCTGAGCAGGGTGGGAAAGAGTGGACATCGAGGTCATGCTCCGAGCGATGTTTTCACGGGGTCCCACTGGCTGCTGGTTGGGAAATGGACCTGCAGGCAGCCGCCGCTGGACACTGGGAAGCCAGGTGGCACCATGACAACCCAGATAAATAACAGAATCACATAAAAAGCCTCATATGAAATGTCCTCATTCTCTGTTTTTTTTTATTTTTATTGAATCTACTGCAGTGACATTGGTTAATAAAATTACATAGGTTTCAAGTACACAACTCTATATAGATCAGATGTATATCATATTGTGTGTTCACCATCCAAGGTCAAGTCTCCTTCCAGCACCATTTATCCCCCTTTACCCTCTCTTACTTACCCCCACCCTGCTTTCCCCCTGATAATCACCATACTGTTGGCTGTGTCTTTGAGTTTTTTTCTTAATCCCTTCACCATTTTCACCTAGCCCCCCAACCTCCTCCCTCTGACAGCTGTCAGTCTGTTCTTTGTATCTATGAGTCTGTTTCTATTCTGATTGTTTGTTTATTTTGTTGATTAGATTCCACATAGAAGTGAAATAATACAGTATTGGTCTGGCTTATTTCACTTAACATAATACTCTCCAGATTCATCCATGCTGTCGCAAATAAAGGTAAGATTTCTTCTTTTTTTATGGCCGAGTAGTATTCTACTGTGTAAGTGTAGCAGCTGCATTTTTATATCCATTACCTTATTTGATTTCCACATATTACCTCTGTGTCATGGCTGAGGAAATTGAGCCGTAAAAAGGCCCAGGGTCTTGCCCAACAGCAGATAACTCTTAAGTGAAAGAACCAAGAACCAGTGCTAGAGCTAGGGTCGCTGACTCGGGCAACAGCTGGTCACACAACAGCGGCCAAGTCCAAGGAGCAAAGCGAGGCTGCCTGAGTGTTCAGTGTCTGGGAAGGTGCGGACGGCACAGGGTGGCGGACATGTAGGTTTATCTCGGGGGACGTGAGACTTAAGCAGAGCTGTTGTATTTCTTTCTTTCTTCAGAAATTGTGCTGAAGACCAGCATGCAAAAAAGCACACAAGCCCCAGGCAGAGTTGTGAAAGGAAATTTTGAAGTTTCCAACCTGGCCACCAAGGTGAAGGGCTTTGAGAACACAGGACAGCACAAGGGTAATGAATTCCTGGAGGAGCGCTCCTTCAGATACACAGGAAACCTCTCATGAAAGTGGTGCCTGGGCCCCCAGAGGGGGCGGTCACACACTGCTCCCCACACCACAGAAACGACTGCCCGAGACTCTCCTCGCAGTTCACCGAGCCCAACCCAACCTTGCTGTTGCTGCTAGGACTGGGTGGCCAACTGTTTAGAGGGTTTGGGTGGCATTTAAAGGAAATTTCAAGAGTTAATTTCCTTAAAACAACTTTTTAGAACTCAAGCCCTTTGTTGTTGTTGTTGTTTTTGAACAGTGCCTTTACTCTGCGATGTCCACAGGGCATACAGGGAGACACAGCACCCATTTGTGAGAGCAGAAGAAGCACCTACAGCCAGCCAGGACACTGAAGAGAAGGACGGCTGGATTTCTCTTCTTTTCCCTTTCTCCTCCTCCTCCTCTTCCTCCCTCTTCTTCTTTTCTCGCCTTCCACCTCTCCCTCCCTCTCCCTCTCTCTCTTCTTCCCTACTTTGCCTCTAGATTTAAAGATCTCGGGCATTCTTTGTTCTGATTCCAGTGCTTCACGAGGCCACATGGTGGACAAGCCAGGGCCTCGCCCTAGCGGTCCAAGTAGTCCGAGCCCTAGGGTAACAGAGAGGGCAGTCCAGTTTTCAGAGCAAGAGTTGTGAAAAACAAAATCTTTTTTAAAAAGGGAGTAGAAGAATAGAAGAGAATAAAAAGATTTAACTAGACACAATGTGTAAACCTTGATTGAATTCTGATGCTTAAAAAAGAATGATAAGAAAAACATTTTTAATATTTGGGGAAATTTGAATAGAGACTGGATATTAGATGAAATTACACAATTACTATTAACATTCTTAGATGTAAAAGCGATCTGTCTTTATGTAGGAGAATTTCCTTTTTGAGGAGAAGCATGCCAAAGTATTCGGGAGTGATTAATCGTCATGTCTACAACTTACTTTCAAACACCTAGATACAGTTAAGCGAGTAGGGCAAAATGTTAGGACATGTTTGACTCTAGGTGGCAGGAGTATATCCCGTATTGTTACTCAGTTCTCCACTATGCTTGAATGGAGTATGATTAAAAGGTGGAAAAGCGCACGCAGACCGAACATGACCCACTGTGCAAGAACAAACACCTGCAGAGGAAGAGGAATGGGAGCAGGAACAAGGATCCACGGGAAAGACAAACGCCCGGCTGACACGGAGCGCTGTGTACTGACGGTGACAACAGCGTGCAGTGAGCTGAAGATGGTCATGGACTCAGCTCTCTACACCTGAAAGGAGAAAAAAGAAGACCTCCCTCAAGTCAGCCCAGTGAGCCCCTGCCCTCGCAGCGGAGGGAGCCACGTTGCACAAGGGTGAGCTGCTGGAATCCGGGAGACCCACACACCTGTGGCAGCAGGCCGACGGCCTAGAGCTCCTCACACAGTAAGTCGAGCCTGACTACTTTCCCATCCCTGGGTAATGCCGAGTTATCTTCCTTCTGCGACGAAGACCTTCTGTTACTTGATTTACAGTTCCTCTCAGGATGGGAGATTCGTTCAATAATCCCCAGGATTGTAGCTAAACACCAAAGGGCCTATTTATCAAATTTGTCTGTAGTCCAAGCCCTGACTCAGGCATCTCCATCTCCCCAGGGAGGTAACTACGATTTCTATCATTTGTTTAATGAAATGGAGCGCCTGCTCCCAGGCATTCCAGAGAAAGTTTTTGTGCGGCCTCCCTGTGAGTCAGGTTGAAAAAAAAATGCTGTGAAGATCCCCGAAAGCCTCACCCCTGGTGGTGCTGAGGGGATGACCCCGGATACTTGGAAGAATAACCAGAATACAAGTGCGGGCCCAGAAATGCCCCTCCTAAATCTTAACGGCATGCAACCCAGAGAAGGCTGCCTCTCAGGAAGTCTGCCTGCAGAATGGAAGCTTCCGGAGAGCAGGAAACACGTCTGCCCGTGTCACAATGCCTGGCTGAGTTGGCAAATGTGATAGGTGCTCGGTACCTATTTGTCACCTGAGTAAAAGGGTCCGTAAGTGATCGAACATTGCATGAGTGGTTCGGACTGGAAAGGACAGGCAAGTGCATAAGAAAACCATGGTTTCTTTTTCAGCTGAATGAGGGAATTATTTGAATAGCAAACAAGAAAAATAAAACATGTGGCAGATATTTATATCTATTCATTTGCTTTCGTGGGTTAAGACAATTTTTAAGTAAACATAATAAATGGAAAGAATGTTGCCTATGCAAGTGAGATAGGGAAAAAAGACAAGAAACAAATTGTTCATTTGTACCAGAAACCACACTATTGCCTTATAAAGGCCCAAGGCTGAGGACTTACAATGCTGTGCGCCACTTTCCAATATTTCTAGTTGAAGAGCTGCAATCCTCAATCTCAGATCCATAGACCACTGAGGTTTCCATTTTACCCTCAAAATATCACAAAATTCTTTGCTAACTTCTCAAAACAAACTTCTAATTCAGTAAATTATTATAAAGGCAAGATGGTAATGGAGATGGGGGTGTTGTGAAATCAGAGAAGCAACGATTGTTCTCCAAAAGAGTTTAAATCTCTTCTGCAGTCTAGACAGATGGTTGTTTCTGAGAAGACCACACTCCCCAAAGCTAGAAACAGAGAGCGGTTTCTTTAAATTCCCCCTATTTAGTACATTTGAAACAATCATGATTTGGTGCCCCCCCCATCACTCATTCATCCATTTAAATATGAATAAACAAATACTTCTTGAATAGTCACAAATGTTATAGCCACTTGTCTTATTCCTGAACTATTTCCATCTAACCTGACCCATATAGTTTTATTCTAATACATGTTTATTTTTGTAGTCATTTATTGACCATTATACTTACTTTCTGTACTATATAGAGAGACTATATATTTAGATATGTTTATGTATAGATATAGACAAATAGGTATTATAGTCTGACATTGAATATATTTTCTTTATAATTTCCTTTGACCAAAAGTCTCTAAGAATCAAAAGATGTCTTCTGAATTCAGTTATCACTATAATATTGGTAAAACCAACAAATATATTACAAACCATTAAACAGAAAGGTGCATTTTATTGGAAATGCATCTATAAATGAATAGGAGTTATTCCAGTTATTTCTATAGATAAATTATACTTAATGTTAGGTAAGTCAGAGTTCAGCATCAATTATATTAACATCTTTCATTTTTAAATATGAAGTCCTGTGAAATCTTATTCATATAAACAATTACATGGAAATGAAGGGGATTCGTGATGGCAATGTTATTCAGTTATTTGAAATCCTTCTCAGCTGATTTTAATGGTTTATCAGCTGACAACATGACTACATCCTTGCATTTTTGTGGAAAGGGAGTGGGGAACGGGATTATCTTCAGCCACAGGCATGCTTTCGGGAAGGTGCATACCAGTGAAGCTATGTTAAAGGTATTAGTGTAAGTTAAGTGCTGGAACGTAGTTAAGTTCTAATTTTGAGTATATATTATTGTTGTTATTTTTAGTATTCTAAGCATCTGGAAATTTATTCTTTTAAAACTATAAGGGTCTTTTTCTATTCCATGGATGGTCTTTATCCCCCAGGAAAACTTATACCTGACTTTCAAGAGCACTGAGTTAGGATATAATCAGATGCTTATAATGGAGACCGGAAATAATAATGGTTACACTAGATGGAAGTTCATTTGTCTGCCACATTGAACTTGGAGCTGGTATGGTAGCTCCTCCCCAGCTGGCCTTGAATCCTCTGTTCTGCCAATGCCCAGGACTTTGCCCTCATGTGCACAGCCACTGCCACCCTCCCTCCGGCCCTCTTCTTTTGAGTTCAACAGTTTTTAGATTCCACATAAAAGTGAGATCGTGCAGTATTTGTCTTTCTGTGTCTGGCTTATTTCAATTAGCACCAGGTCCTTAAAGTTCATCCATGTTGTCACAAATAACACTTTCCTTCTTTTTTAAGGCAGAATAACATCCCATCTTGTACGGGGTAACCCATAACCTCCTGTGCCCTCTCATACTATAGATAATTAAGAATTAGCTGTACAAGTAAATTTGAAGTAACCAAGGGACTGCTCTCCCAATGTCTTAAGGCAGCAGGGAGAGAGGAGAAATCACATGAATGTGAAGAGTACACAGGGTCCAGAGGAAGTAACGCCTGCGTGAGTGTGGTTGGTAGGGCAATGATATGAGTGTAATAACCTACAGTTTTAGTTTGAGCATTTCACCTAAAATGTCATATGGTACATTTGAGTGTGATACCATTATGTTACAGAATGACACGCTTATGATTTTGTAATAAAAGATTTTGTAGTAAAAAAGAGGTGACCTTTGTGTCGGATCCCATATTTAATACAGTGTGTTATATGGAGGCTGCCAAAGAAATTGGAAACAAGCGCACAAAGCTGCAGCTGCCTCCGAGTTATAAAAGAGTGTGGCGAATCGGCAGAGGGAAGGGGTGGGGGAGGAGACAGAGGGTAAAGGGTGGGTAAGTGGGGTTGGAAGGAGACGTGACTTGGGGCGGTGGACACAGAGCACAATACACAGGTGAGGCGTTACAGAACTGTACCCCTGAGACCTGTGTAATTTCATTAACCAACGTCACCCCAACAGAGTCAGTAAAAGAGATAAAAAGGACACGGTGAGCCCAAAGATGAGCTGAATGTCTGATGCGACATTACTCGACGCGAAGCCTTTGTGGGCACATTACTGCTCTCGCCAGTTAAAAGGAGAGTCTAATGCTTGTGGCAATATTAGTACCTTCATAGAGGTAAGGGGCAACCAGGCAAAAGGGATAGTTTACGTGTAGTTAATAGTAAAAGAGAAATTCCCTTAAAAAGTAGTAAAAAAAAATTTAGTAGTTGAAATATTTTTTAAAATAGTATCAATCAAAATGGGTTAGATTAAACTGCAAAAACAAAGAACTCTAAAATCTTAACAACAACAACAAAAAGGTAGTGGTTTTGAAAAGCTCTAATGATGGCCACATAAAACTATACAATCCTTTATTGACTCTTGTGTTTGGAATAGTAGAATGCCAGCATCTAAACTAAACTTTCTGTGCTACATCCACAGGGAAGACCAGGGAGTGAAGGAGGGACGTTTCCAGGGAGGTGGCACAAGGGCTCTGGCCCAGAAGCCCCCCTGCCCCCCCTTCGCCCCGTCTGTTGAGGGAGGGGCCTGGTAAGCAGGTGCAGCATGGGGGGAGGGACTGGTAGCCGTGCCTTCTTCTTAGACATTGAGAGACATCCTATGCCTCATCATTAAATTACTATTAGAGTTATTCAGTCATTCAAAAATCTTTTGGGGGTGTCTCCCATGTGGTCAGCACTGTAGGACCCAGAGCTAGGAAGTACAACAGGTGGTGCTGTTCGGATTCTGGAAGAACAGGGCTGGAGAACACTTACTAGTTAAGGGATGATCCCGTGACTGGGTAGCACCTGGTACTCAGTAAGCTTTTGCCATTCGTGGGCCCCTGCACGCTTTCTCCGGGCACTGTGGCCCATAGCTCGCCCCTTCCCAACAGTACCCTTTTCACCCCTCAAAGCCTGACTGCAATTTTTAAATTAAAAAAAAAAAAACACCTTTTTTTTTTGAAGCATAGCATATGTACAGATATGATAAGGTATTAAGGTCAGATTCTGCTCCTCTTACAAAGTTTGGTACCGTTTTCCAGATTGCCTTCCAAGAGTATATAACTTTCTTTAAACATACCTTTACTCAAGAAACATTCCTCCTTGGTGTTGTATTTTCACTTCGCATTTTACCATAAATATTTATCATGAATAATTAAAGCGTAAAATACTCTCAAGAGGATTTCAATGGCTATTTCATATTCCATTGTACTTGTGCCACAAAATCGATTTACAACATTTTCCAATTTCTTTCTTACATGAGACAAAAGTCACGACTACCACCATATTGATCTCGAAATGTCACTCATTGTTAAGACCAAACTATGCTCCGAAGGAGGAACACGGCTCTTTAACAATGGCTGCAGCTTGTACAAGTGCCTGTGGCATGAGATGCTCCGTTGAGGTATCTCAGAATTCTCTGCTTGCAGGGCTTCAGAATCTGAACACGGTGGTTACAGCCTCCCCCCTCCCCGTCCCCCTCCCCCCTCCCTCTCTCTCTCTCTCTCTGTCTCTCTCTCTGCCTGGCCCACCCAGCTCTTAGCCTCCGGCATTGCCAACCATCCTGCAAGATCCCAGGCGGCAGAATTCACAAATGGGGCAACCTAGCCCTGCAGCTGGGGCTCCTGCAAATTCCAGTCCGTTCCGAGTGCCCTCCCGGTTCCAAGCCCCACAGAGCCGCGGTGCATGACGGGCTCACGTTCCGCTGTCGCATCGCTCCTCACCTAGGAAGGGCTCATCCCTCTCTGGAGTTGCATTCCTTTGGATGTACTTGTGTCCACAGTTCTCCGATGTCTTTTTAAATGTGATTTTTTAAAAGTTTATCCATTTTTATCTCCATGTTATTGTGGGAGCAACGGTCTGTCCCAACTAACCATCCGCATCCTCACAGGAAGGACCGCTTTGTAAAAGTCGACTTTGTTCCCCTCCGTTAGGCCCACGCAGTGGGAATTACACTAGCTGTCCTCGCCGTCCCCTAGTGACTTTGTTGGATGTCACTTGGAATTTTGTCTTTCACAGGGTGTAGCTGAAAATTCAAGCTCCTTAAAATTGACTGTCTCGTGCAGAACATGCACGCTGGCAGGATTACCTGTGGGTATGTCTTCTTGGGCCAGTGCTGTGTGTGTGTGTGATTTTAATTTGGATGCTTCGCCAGCACGTAAAAATTGGAAGCGTTCACATGAAAATCTCTGTGTCCATATTTTCATTTATCAGAAGTGACCTCTGAGCACCGATGACACACTCCTGCGTGTCCACGGTAGCCTGGAGCTCATGAGTAACAGCTGCCCTCTTCCAATAGGACAACACCCTCACGACCTGCCTGTAGGCGTCTGAGGTCGCACCTTTGGTCTAGTGCGGGGGGCTGAGCTGACCGCAGGGAAGGCGCCGCAATAGATCCCATTGCACTTAGGATATAGATTCAAGTCCATACCCTGACCTAAAAGACCCTACGTGCTCTCATCCCAGCCCCCCTTCTGACTCATTTCCACCCCTTAGTCACCTTCCTACTCGACCGTTTCCTGGCTGCCCCTCCAACAAGCCAAACACATTCCAGCCTCGGGCCTTAGCTATTTCCTCCGCTGATCGGTCCCTGGCCCCAGATGGTCAGTCCCCTGGCTCAGTTCCTACCTTTACAGCTCAGCTCAGATAGCACCCCTCAGAGAGGCATTTCCTGGCCATCCTCTATAAAACAGCACTATTCATTATTCTATACCCTTACCCTACTTTATTTCTGCAGCACTTATCTATGGCTGACATTTTATTACCTTTTTGTTAGACTGCTGGCTGAATGTCAGTCATCCCCACTAGAAAATCATCTCCGTGAGTGCGGACTGTTACTTTCACAGCCGCGTCAGTGCGTGGCACATAGACACTGTCAAACGAGTAGGTGCACGAACAGTACCTTTTACCCAGCTCATTGGTTCCGTAATGTTCCTCTTCAGAACAATGAGGCCGTTGAACTTCATCAACTCGAACATGATTTTCCACTTTAAAATATTGTTCTTCTCACCATAAACTTCATGCTGACCTACAGGCTTCCGCCTAGGCCCCCTGTCCTCTGCAGAGAATGCCCATGTGATAGACAGGAGCAGGGGGGAGCACCCATCAGGTCATGCCACCTGGGAAAAGGAAAGACTGCTGGCTAAACACGCGCGAGAGGAGCAGTGAGGCTGGAGTGTGCCCAGAGGTAAGCCAGAGGGAGAACGGAGAAGGCGCCTCCTGACCCCGGGAAGGACAAAACAGCACACCTCTCCCTCTAGGGGAGTCCATCGTGTGAGCGGGACACCCCATGTCTGACTCCATTCCAGAAGGCCCAGGGACCACAGGCTCCCGGACCCTCTATAGGTCAGGCGTGGCTGCTGCTGAATGAATGGGTGGAGAAATGGACAAAAGGAGGCTTTAACTCCAGCAGAAGCTGCTCAGTGCGGTGGGCCCGTGCTGACTTGTTCTTGCCCTAGACCAGATCTGCACTGTCTGACAGGGTAGCCACAAACGCTGTGTGGTGACTTAAATGAAAATCATTAAAATTCAATAAAACTTAAAATTCATTTTCTTGGTTGCACACGCTACATTGCAAGTGCCAACAGGCACATGGGGCTGCCACCTGTTTGGGAAGCAGAGATGAAGGACAGTGTTGGCTAGAGGCAGCCAGCCACCTGGCTTCCCGGTACCCAGCCCCGTATCCCAGTGGCTTTTATCTGACACTCCCGCATCTTTCCTTTCTTGCTGCGAGAAGCACCAATCTGTGAAATCCTGACCTTTAAAAATGGAGTGAGTGGAGTCCTGAGAAACAAGTGTTTGAAATGACTACTTAGCACCCAAGTTCCATCCTGGATTCACTTTTTGGGGACTGCCAGGAAGGAACTCAAGGGCACATCAGTGTCCCGACAACGCAGGTCCTTCTCTGGGGCTTTCCACTGTTCGTAGGAGTCCAGATACATTTCTCAACCATGTCCTGCTGAGCAATACAAATCACCTTCTGTCTACTAAACAAAAACAAAAAAAAATCTGACTCACTGGAGTTACTCCAAATCACTCTCTTCCTTGTAACTCCCAGCTTCTTTTGATGTTCACCGATACATCACTAGCTGGTACGCTTGCCAAGAGCCTGTCTAGGTTTGGGTGATCTGTCATCTCCCCAGAGCTTATTGCAAGAAACTTCCCACCCCTTTTAGGGTCTGAAAGATTGGTGAGCAGCGTAAAATGGCAACATGCCAGGAAACGAGGATTGAGCTCTCAGCGAGATGTCTCATTCACGAGCACAGGGCCGCCTTTGACCGTCGGTGTGTATCAGGGAAGGACTCCAGCATGCGCAACTTGAGAGTAATTACAGAGGGTGGCTAAGGAAGTTAAACAAGCCTGGAAGTCATAATTACGGCTAACTGTAGACAAGGTGGTGAAGTCTCGAAGTGTATCTCTGGCTTTCCTCCAAACTACCCCGAGAGCTCCTCTCTCTCATTTTCCACTCTGTCCCCTCCCCTCGAGCTTGCCCGGGACCCTGTCTCAGCTTCTCATCCCTCCACGGAAGCTCATTTGGGCTCTTTTCCTCCCGTGGAAACTTCGTGCCAGGAGGCCAATAGGCTCTATTCATTAAGAAACAGCCAGCTACTAGGACCACCTAACTCACTTAAAAGCAAGGGTCCTTCACCTGGTTCTAAAAAGCGGTTTCAGAGAGCAGGGAAGACCCTCAGATATTAAAGTCTGCATATGCATTTTCAGCAGAAAAGGCTCATAGAGTTCATCAGATTCCAAAATATGTCCATGACCCACCACCCCGCCCCCCAGCCCCAAAAGGTTGAAGGCACTACTGATGAATATCAATAGCTCATCATCACAGGAGGCTTTTCTTCTTGGGTGATGTTTGCATTTGAACTACAGTGTGAAGTAGAAACATCTGATAAATATCTTTGCCTCCGGAAATAACAACAGGAGAGTTTTCAGGCCAGGCGTGAGGAAGGTAAGAAAGACTCTTTGGGGCAGCAATCCACCTCTTGTTGCCTCTGAGATCACACCAACAGCCTCCACCTAGGATCCAGAGCAGCTTTGGGGGTTGTACTGTTTCTCTTTGAACACGGGTTCTTTCCACTCACATAAAACGCAGGGGGGATTTGTTTGTTTGTTTCTTCGTTTTTTTGACATTCCAAAGACACTAATCAGGCTCGGGATGTGGTGAAGGTTGGGGAGACAGAGCTTTAGCCCCCTCTGCCCCTCCCTTGCTGAGCAACCTTCTGAAATGACCTGGCCTCGCGAGGCCTCAGTTTCCTCATTTGTAGACTATCTGGGCAGTCCTCTCCAGCCTAAGAAAGCTGCCCAAAGTCCGCTATAAATAAAATTTCTGTGCTGCCCCATTATGGATATGGAGAGGTTGTTTTCACACTGCAGAGGAAAAGAACTAACCAAACATTAAGTTGTTTTCTTCCTTTTTAATATGGGAGCATCTGTCCGGAGCAGCCAAACCTGCTCTTGAAAGCTTCGGAACAGTCTGTGGTGGATTGTAATTCTTGTCTCAGAAAGATTAATTGGAAACAAACTCTAAGGAAGAAAATTCAAAGCCCATTTCTATGCTTCCTGCCCTTTAGATCCTTCTAACATGGAAATTGACCGTTACAAAGAGGATTAGTTATTGGAATGGTCTGCGAGAAGACCAACATTCAGCTCCGCGCTTGTTCCTCGCCAGAGGCCCGGGTGACCCGCATGTTAATGGCTTTCTTTTCGGCTTGCCGGGGGATGAAGTGCGCATACTAACTCCAGACCCTGTGTTCCCCGACTTTCATCGGAGCCCAGCCTTCCCAAGCCGGACACGCTTCCTCACCCCCAAACTGTGCTTCCGATGAGGGCAAAACCTGGCAGTGACGGTCCCCCTACTCATCCACGGTGCGGAAGTAGAATTTTTTTTTTAATTGAAGAGAGCGTCTTTTGACCTCTGAGTTTTATTGGCCTTTTCCATATTTTTTTTATGTGCTTCATGTTTTTATTCTTAAGTACTAGATTTCTCCACCCACCTCCACCCCCAGCAAGATTCCCTAGCTGAGTGCAGTTTTCTGGTTGCTTCCTTCTCCCCCATCACCTTAGTCATCACGAAGGTCTCCTTGCCCTTCGTCTCTTCTTCAAATGTAGAGACCACCCTTCACTCAGTAATCTCGGCTACCCTAGCACGACTGAGGACCAGGAAGCCAGAAGGAAGCAAGCAGGAAGCCCTATCGAATGGGCAACATGGAATCACCTCCAAAGTTGTTAGCCTTCTCTCAAATCAGGTTGTTTTGTTGCTGCTGTTGTTGTTGTTGTTGTAGTTGTTGTTGTTGTTGCCATTACACATATATTATCTGGAAAAAATGCAAGTGTCAAACATATAAGTGCGTGGAGAAGGGGAAGGGCCAGGCAGGCACAGGAGAGGGACAAGCTCTGACAACTAGACCGCGAGCCCAGGAAAATGCCAAGGGACAGCTGGCAATGAGAGAGGAAGTAGGAAGCAGTGAAAAAATAAGGCAAGGGGAACAAAAGAATCTTTGCAGTCTGGGGTATCTAACAGGGAGATAAACAGATCCACTCCACTGCTAACTAATCAGATTGTGGTGTATCTAGAATGGCAATGGGATGGATTATCAATTTAGCTTTGAAATAGGACAGAGGAGGTAAATTGAGTGGAAGAACTGTTTCACGTAAGCCATTCATCCTGATTTGAATGTAACGGCAGAGCAAATGACTGCTCAGAATAAAGACCGTTTTTTGCTGTCTTCCCTCGCAGGTGAGTACGGCCAATGGGATGCGCACGAAAGTGATACGGACGACTTCCTGGTGGCCCTTCTTTGGAAGGAAGACTCCTGACCTCCTTCCTGTCCCCTGCTGGTCTGGGTGCGGACATGGCGGCTGGAGTGTTGAGGATGACAGAGCAACGAGAGAGAGTTTGGACCACTGACACAGTGGAGCCAGCATCTTATACCACTCAGGCTCGGTCTACTTCTTTATATTCTTTTTTTCTTTAATCCTCACCTGAGGGCATGTTAATTGATTTTAGAGAGAAAGGGGGAGAGAAGAAGAGGGAGAGAGAGAAGAATGACATCATGTGAGAGAGAAACATTGATTGGTTGCCTCCCGTAAGTGCCTCAACCAGGGATCGAATCAGCAGCCTAGGTATGTAGCCTGACAAGGGAATCGAACCTACAATCTTTTGGAATATTGGATGACACTCCAACCAACTGAGCCTTCTGGCCAGGCTGTTTCTTTATATTCTTAGAGAATATAAACTTGCCTTGTTTAAGCCTGATATTTTGATGTTTAGCAGCAGAACCTATATACTACTAATTGACTAATGAAACTTCTATCTACGGATATAATTTGGGGGGTCCCATTGATCATGCCCTCAAATCGCTCCCTCCCTCTCTCTCTTGGCAGTGGCCCTGTGATGAAATGGAGCAGGGAGGATTAGGAGTCCAACATAACCACCCTATGTGGTTTTATTATTATAATAACTATTCATTATTATCATTCTAATCTAAAAGATGCAATGAAGCCTCATTCCTAAGACCTTTCGGCTAGTGAGAGGCACAGCTGGGATCTGAACCGAGGGTTTCTTGAGAGCCCACAGCTCTTACCATTTCCCTCTGCACCTCACTTCCTGCGCTGGCGGGAGATTTCACGGCTGAACGCAGCACCCGGAACGTAGCCATCACTTTGCAAACTGGGGACACGATCACAGGCAGCCGACTGTGTTCCGACAGAGTCCGCCCCGCTGGGGCCACGTGTGTGGTGCCTGTGGGCCACCTCCTTCGGCCAGAACACTCTTCCTCCAGGTGCAGGGGGTTCCAGGTCTTTGGTTAAACTACAGTAAGTCCCTGTTTAGTGAACCATGGACATTTCTTTCTCCTCCAGTTATAACTTGATTTTCCTTTTTTTTTTTTTGTCAAAATCTCATGGTTCTCAGTCTATCCAAGGCCACAGTCCAGAATGACAATCCTAAGTCACCAAGAGAAGCTTATTTTCTGTTCAAAATGCTTTGAAAGGCAGGAAATGCGCCCCCAGGACAGGACCCCCCCCCCCATGCTGAGAGGGGGCTCCCCAGATGAGGGAGACAGACAAACTCCAGCCCACGGCCTTTCTTTTCTCACACGGATGGGAAAAGCAGAAATAAACACTGTTTGGTGCCAAAAAGGAGGCTCTGGTACCTGAGGCTGTCATTGCGCACCAAAGGGAAAAATTTAAAAAGAAACACCAAGCGTGAGAAAAAGGAAGGGAAAGGAAAGAAAAAGGAAGAAGAAAAGTATGTAGTCCATAAAGATTTCTGCCTAAAACGGGGAGAGGGGAAAGTTAGCGGTGCAGGAAAAGGTGAGTTCTGGTTTCCCAGCAAACGGCTCTCTTAGGGTCACTCTGCCCCCACCCTGCACCACATCGATGCGGTGGGCAGCTGCAGGCAGGCGAGGGGCTGCTTGTGGGGAAGCACCCTGAAAACTGTCAAGGGCGCCCGGATTCCGATCCTCCCTCTGGCCTCGTCGGGACCAATCTGTCTCACAGTGCTAGGAACACGCGGCATCCTCATCTCATAGATAAACAACTGGAAGCTTTAAGATAACAAGCAAGAGTTCTTGGTCCAAGAGCACAAAGGTATTTAGGGGTAGACTTGGAATTTTAAACCCAAGACTGTCAGATGCTGAACCAACGAAAAATCCATCTGATGTGCAGCACCAGAGTTCCCCCCAGATCACTTCGTGAGTGAGCTATGTCTTTGTTGTTGCTGCTGTTCACTCCACAGTTATGAAGCACTAACTTTGTCCAGTTGTAAGATGTAAAAACGTGGCTCCTCCTGGCATTAGGTTTGCAGACTGATGGAACGTAGACAACGATGAACCACAGAAGGAGAGTCGAGCGTTAACGTATTACAAGTACTAGGCAAGCGTACCCGTGAGCACAGCAATAGACTTCATGCACAGTTCCTGCGTGCCAGCTATGCCCTGGGCGCAGGGCGGAGAGCTCCGCCCACAGTGTCAGAGGGACACAGAGCAGCTGTCAGTCATTCTGAGGAAGGGTGGGGTCAACTTGCAGATGTAGCAAATAAAACTGCAAGCTCCCCAGTTAAATTTGAATTTCAGAGTGACAATAAATGCTTTTTTAGTATGTATCATGCAATGCTTGCACTTATACTAAAACATTACTCATTGTTTACCTGAAGTTCGAATTTGACCGGGGTCCTGGCCCGTTGAGGTGAGGAGCGTAAGGGAGAAGTAGAACACGTTTCATAAAGAAGGGGAGGCTGAAAGATGAGTGGTTTGTCCCCAGACTTGGGGGAGTGCGGAAGGAAGTGAGGACTCCTGAACCTCTACCCTCACAGGGATCGTGGCCATCGGGTAAACATCAACTTACACAGGACCAGAGGAATTGCTTTCGTAGGGATGTGTGAAGCCACCTCAAAATCATTTATTTTCTGAAAATAAGTGGGAAATAAATTAAAACATGCATTTGGTCGCTTTGTAAACGTAAGGTCTCCCGCCGAGTTAGGCAGCGGTGGGAATAAATATGCCGGCGAAGAAGCTCACGGGCACCAAGCACCCACGCAGGATGCAGGCTCTTCCTCTTCGTGGGTCCAGGGGTGCTGTGCTTTAGAGGAACACCCCCAACCCCCACAAGAAAGGGTCAGAGTAAAGAGGAGGTGGTGTCGTGGAAAGAACAGTTACCTCCCTCCCTGTGACTCGTCGGGTAACTTGAGATGACCTTGTACCCTCCCGTCCATGGCAGCTTCCTCCCCTGGGAAGTGGCAAGGCCCCTCTGACTGATGTCCAGGGACCCGCAAGCCCTCAGAAGGATCCAGCCTTAAGGAGCGAGGCTAAGTCAGCTCTCAGGCCGACGTGGGGCACAGCTTGGTTCTCCAGCCTTCCTGAGGATTCTACAAGCTCACGACATTCCCCCAGCAGACTAGCCTTCTCTCTTTTCCAGCTCTCGTTTGTTTCTGCTGCTTGCAACCAAAGAACCAAAGAGCTCAGATCACTGCAGGCCGAGCGGGGCAGGTGGGGTGTCAAGGGCGGTTATGTTTGTGAAACTCGTGGCTTGCACAAGCTACACTTCATTCTTTACTGCAGGACTTCTCAGGCCCTCTGACAAGGTCCTGTCTCTGAGACTCTTCAAAAGAGAATAGGGGGTTTGGCGTTTCACAAACCACCTTTACGGGGGTCCCTTTGTTCCCTTAGAGCAGTTTAGGGGATCTGTAGCCTGGGGTTCCTGGCACCAGCTTTTTGACCTGAATCTTTAAGTGGGGTGTGTGTGTGTGTGTGTGTTGTCTGACTGACTAGCCAATTTCAGGGCCTTAGGGAAGAAACGAAATCTTCCTCTTCTTCACCCCCGCAAATTACTGGACACAACGGATGACTAGAGCGCAGCAAAACTGCGAGCTCACCATGCGCCAGCCGTACTGCGACCGCAGCGCGGTTTAATGTGCGCGAAGCCAGCCGTACTGCGACTGCAGCGCGGTTTAATGTGCGCGAAGCCACAACACGTCGCTGAGCTGGAGGCCAAGGGAGCTGACCCGCGTCACGTTGCCAAAGGCAGTTTTCCTGATTACTCTCTGCCTGCCTGGGATTCCTGTGGTTTCCTCTTGTAAGGGGATCCTCTACTTCCTGACATCGGGCTGTTGCCGGCACTGCATCACAGGACCCCTGGGAGGGCTGGCCGCTGGAGAACAAGGGTAAGAGGCCGCAGTCTCCAAACGTGGCTAAGTGTTGGTCTTCCATAGGCAGTTCAGAGGCAGGTGCCTCGGCAAAGCGTGATTATCAGTGACTTGATTGCTTGCACTAGGGACATTGGGCTGAAGCTGAACTATTGGTGAATCAAAAGTATTTAGCCCTGGCTGGTGTGGTTCAGTGAACTGGGTGCCAGTCTGCAAACTGAAAGGTCACTGGTTCGATTCCCAGATAGGGCACATGCCTGGGTTGTGGGCCAGGTTCCCAGTAGGGGGTGTGTGAGAGGCAACCAATCAATGCTTCTCTAGCACATCGAAGTTTCTCCCCCTCCCTCTCTTCCCCTCTTCCTAAAAATAAATAAATGAAATCTGAAAAAAAAAAACCAAGTTTTTATTCAATAGGCACCAAACCTATAACACATGCCAGATTTTTTCATGTCCTCCGATACTTTGCTTCATTGTTAGCCCACATGACTGTGCTGTGACTCCTCATGAACCGCGGGACACAGGGGCTCCTGAACTGTGTTGCATAGAGAGCGGGGAGGCTGGCCAGAAAGGCCTGCAGACTCCTGCTCATCCTGGGGTCCTCTTGGTGTCGCCGGCTGGAGCTCCTCGCCCTTGTGTGGGTGAACAACATAAATGGATGCCCCCCCAAAAATGCAGAACACAAAGGCTTAAACTGGTAAGCAAAACTGAAAAGAAAATTTATGATAAAAAATGTGGCCTAAGTTTGGGCTAGAAGTTATTACTTCCTGGAGACTTCAATAAAGAAAATTCTATTAATGCAAAATGACTGTTGACTAAGATGGCTCCTTAGGAGTAACAACCAAGCACCTTGCTGAGGGCATTACATGCATGCATTACGTGCACATTTTTATATGTAAAATAGATATGATATATAGGTAGTTTTAATTATCCTCACTTTACAGAGGAAGAAATTAAGACAAAGAAGGTTTAAAAGCTTGTCCAGGGTCAGAGTGAGAAGCAAAGCTAGGGCTCACACATGGGACTGACTCCAATGCGTGGTGTGTGTCTACAACTACTGTGTTACATTCCTGATGGCTTTGCCGAGACACCGGTCCCATCAGACCTCCTGGGGCAGGGGGGTTCCTAAGCCCAGCTGCCTCTAGACATGAGTGGTTGTGTCTGTTCAGCCCTCCTCTCCTCACCTCCCCCCACATCTCTGAGCTGTGCAAACTACCATCATTCACCAAATGTACCATGCAACAGAAAATGTGAGGAAGCATTCATTTGGCCACCTAGAAAATCACTCTCCAATTAAAAAGTGAAACTCACGGGGTGGAAGGAAATCCAGTGACGAGGGGCCCTTCTTTCCTTTGGACAAGGACAACTAGGCTACAAGGTCAGAAGCTGGTGGGGTGGGGGCACGGAGCAGAGCTGTCCTCCCTGTGCAGAACTGCTCGGGTGATTAGCCTAAGTGCCCCTCGACACTGAATGAGAGTTGCTGAAACCCAGGCGGTCTTCACGGCCATGGTCAGCAGGCTGGAGGGTTCCGTAGAGCCAGACCTGGGGACCGCATCTTGCCCATGGCCTATTTCTGGGCACTCCGTGAGTTAAGCCTGTTTCTTATATTGTGAAGAAGTTGTAAACAAAACAAACAACATGGGACAGAGACCGTCTGTGGCCCTCGATGCGTAAAGTATCTGATATCTGGTCCTTTACAGAATAAATTTGCCAGCAACCCCTGGCCTGGAATTCACTCTGGGGTCAGCCACAAGAAAACCATGGGCCCATGAATGGGAAGCCAAGATAAAAAAAAAAAAAAGAAAACACGGTAAAGTTTCAATAGCTTCACTTGCAATTTTATAGCTTTTATGTAACTGTCGAAGACAGATTCACCTTACATTTAGGAGCAAAGCTCCGGCATTTGGCGGGAAAGGACAGACACGGGGAGACAGCCCCGTGTCCCAGTTTACACCTTCCAGCATCACCGGCCTCCAGGTGCTGCGTGAGCTCTTTCCAGGCCGATGCCGGGCAAGTGAGCAGCTGCAAAAGGAGGTTTCCAAACGGGAGCACGTGGGATCTCAACCACAGGGAAGAGAGAGAGCAACCCATGACGCCTACGACGCACCAGGAACCTTGCCACCTGAGGAGTCGGAAATCCCATGCGCTTTGCCTGCACTTCACGGACAGCACTCGGGCCCTCGAAGGGGCTCGGGGACCTGCCCTAATCAAACGGCGGGGAAGCCGCGACCCTGGGATGCAGTTCTCGGTTTTCTGACTCCAGGTCCAGGGTTCCTTGCTCTGCACTCGGCTCCCCACAGCAAATGTGAACACGTTCTGAATGGAGAATCCAAAACCCAGAGCCCCGGCGGGGCCCTGATTCCTCATCTGATTTTGAGGGTGGCAAGGTCCCTCCCAGCACCGTCCTTCTGTAACTGCTTCCGAGAAGTAACTCGAGAGAAATGGAAAAGGAGACTCAGGCAGGCGACGTAATGCTCTAGCTCACCCAACTTCCATGGGGCGTGAGGTCAGTAGGGGCTAGGGGAACTGCCCAAGTTAATTTAAGTGAGAAGTTCAGGACAGAAATAGACACACGTGCATGAAAGTCAATGCTGACAGTATGGCAGGCTGATTTAACAAAGACTCCCTCCCACTACAAACATATCTAAATGCTGGATAAATATTTTAAAACTTTAAAATACACCACCTGAAAGAAAGCTGAGACAGTTCCCAGGTGCCAGAAACAGAAAGGAAATTCGAAACCAGAGCTGTGAGCTCCAGGCCCCTCCACAAATGCGGCCTGGGGGCCATTGAGGCTGTACCTGGGACCTCTGGTTAAAACAGACTCTCAAAAATCCTTCCGGGACTTGAAAGAACTGGAAGAATTCTGTCTACTGCCCAGAGAAGCAACAAGGAAGTCAACTGCCTTTTCTGAGTTCTGGGTGGGAAAATACACGCATCCTATGGAGTCCCAAACCCAATCTGGGTATGGGGTAAGAACTCTAGCTATCTGCACGGTAAGAATCGCAGGCAGAAAATTAACATAATCACTGCTCCCGACCTGTGGAAACCACAGGAATCTGGAGAAAAGTATAGACAAGACTGCTCTGTAGGGTCTTACCCACAATCCAGGGTACGAGAGACTCTTAGCAGAAAGAAAAATAAAAGCTTACAGTAAAAAATCACTAGTTATGTGATAAAAAAGGATGAGCTGATAAAAATAAGGAGCATCAGCTGATAAGCCCAAGGTAATGAAAATGTCCGTTTAATCTATGTAATCAACCCAAGAACTAGAAATATTAGAAAATCTGAAAAGCAAGGCAAAATAAGTCTATTTAAATTGGGGGGATAAAAGAAGGCGTAGTAAAAGTCAGAATGATAGGACTCTTAAAAATTTAAGGGAGCAATTTGAAGAAGCATCAAAGAGAATTTCTACAACTGAAAGCTATGATGATTAAAACTTGACATCCAAATTCAGTACCAGGTTAGATACATTTCAGAAGAACTAGTGGACTAGTAGGTTGATTTGAGAAAAAACATCTGGAATAAAACACAGAAAGATAAGAACATAGAAAACATCAAAGAGAGTTTAAGATACATGGGAGTTAACTGATACATTTGGAATTTTAAATCTAAATCAAGTATAAGTTCCAGAAAAAAATGGAGGGAAGGAGGTTAGAAGGAACTCAAAGATATAATGGCTGAGAATTTTCCAGAGTTTAGGAAGGCTGGTGAATCCCAAGTAGCATAAAAGAAAACAAAGGGAAAAAAAGCTACATAGCTATATACATTGGAGCCAAACTTTTTTTTTAAAGGAAACTCTTAAAAGCTCTCGACCAGAGAAATAACCTAAAAAGAAGTGATAATTAGGCTGACCACAGAATTCTAACTAGCAACAATGGAAGTTTCTTTTATACCCAACTAAACTATTGTTACAGAATGAAGGTGAAATAAAGGTACTTTCAAAAATAAGGCTCAAGCCCTGGCTGGCATAGCTCAGTGGATTGAACTCGGGCTGCAAACCAAAGTGTCACAGGTTTGATTCCCAGTCAGGCCACATACCTGGGTTGCAGGCCACAGCCCCCAGCAACCACACATTGATGTTTCTCTCTCTCTCTTTCTCCCTCCCCTCCCTTACTCTAAAAATAAATAAATAAAATCTTAAAACAAAATTAATCATCATGGCCATTGTTTTTTTTTTTTAAATAAGGCTCAAAACATTTACCACTGACATCGACTGCTGAAAAACTACTATTTTGGTATATTTCAGAAATAAATCTAAATTGAACCCTAAGAAATATGAAGCAAGAAATGATGAGCAAAGAAATCAGTAAGCATTGACTTAAAACAACAACAGTAATAAGAGCTAATTTGGAAGAGCCAAAAGCAAGTTAAATAAAAATACTAAAAACAATAACATGTAATATGGGAAGAGGCATTTTAAATCCTTGTATTTGGGGGCAAGAAAACAAAGAAATACTGAATAACTAGTGAAGTGCACATGATACAATTTTTGCTGCCGCCAGTAAATATTTGAAATACAAGGAACACTTTCAAGCCCATAGAGGGAGGTGGGGGAGGAGTGCAATAAAACAAGCAAGGTAATAAAGGAAAAAAGGAAGAATAAGAAGGGGTGGGGGCGGGGGAAAGGAGCACAAGGGCAAGATGTTCAGAAAATCCCTTTGCAGGATCAACTTCTCAGTTCAACCCAGTCCCTGCTGAGGTTGCGCGCCACCTGGTGGTGATTTTTTGACTCTGCCGAGGATGGACGGAGATTTCTAGGAGGAATAACTGATGGGGGACCTACCTGCCTCTGGAGACTCGGTGGCCTGCCATTGCACCTGTGCCCAGCCCTCTCCCGCAGAAGACCAGAACTTTGATCCACCCCCTGATTAAGAACCAAGGCTGGGCACACAATAGGAGCCCATTATCAATTGTGTTAGACCAAAGTTCACGTCTTGGCCAAGGTTTATTACATTCAAAAAGAATGAAAGATGAAAATTAGTATGGAGCATTCAACTCAAAGAGTTAGAACATGAACAGGGTATGCCAAAGAAAGTAGAAGAAAGGAGCTGATAGAGGTGAGATACAGATCTAATAAATTAGAAAATCAACAAAAATGCCAACAAAATCTAAGGTATTTTCTTTTTTATTTTTAAAGATTTATTTGGTAAACAATTTTATTTATTTATTTTTTAGAGAGAGGGGAAGGGAGGGAGAAAGAGAGAGAGAAACATCAGTGTGCGGTTGCCTCTCATGCACCTCCAACTGGAGACCTGGCCCGAAACCCAGGCATGTGCCCTGACTGGGACTCGAACCAGTGACCCTTTGGTTCACAGGCTGACACTCAATCCACTGAGCCACAGCAGCCAGGGCAGGTTTTTTTTTTTTAAATGAGTAGAATCAGCATCTAGCACTCAAAAAAATCTATAACATTTTAAAAATTTAATGAGATATCATTAAAGAAATAAATTTTTAAATATGTGACTAATATTACATCAAAAAAGTTTAAAATTGATTAATGGACAGTTTTTTACCTTTTCTAATATGTAATCATGCATGTGTTTTCACGCACATGAAAACATACAGAGCTATGTGTGTGAATGATCGCATGTGACCATACACATGACATTTTAAACAGTCTTGTGTTTGCTTTCTGTGTCTTGACTTACCCCTTTACCCACAGGCACACACGTGCCCCATGTGTGTGACAGGCCACATATTTATTATGAGTGAAAACAAGAGGCATTTGGTTTTCTTCTCGTCGTAAGAAGTTGTGGAGCTGCTCTGCTGCTGACGAGTCTCGTGGCCTTTCCTTCCTGGACTCAGGATGGTCACTGTGACGTCACCCACTGAGCCCCCATCCCAGTCAGGATGCAGGAAGGAGCCAGCACAGCCAGCTGGATTCTCCTTATGTCTCGTAAGCCAGAGCTGTGTCCGTCACGTGGCCACCCTGGCCGGAAAGAGACTAGGAAGATGGACACCAGGAATGGGCTTGGGTCAACCAGTCAACAGTATCTGCCACACTATGTTCACGGGCTGAGTTGTATTCTTCCATATTTGTCTTCATGGTCCTACAATCTTACAGAGATATAGTTACACTTGTGTACATAGTCTCAGTTATAATGAGGCAGGGAAGTGGCAGGTCACACCTGTATTCCCGGTCTCCTCCTCGTGTACAAGCAGCCCCACCTTCTCCTGCAGATCAGCATCAACATGGCAGAGAATCTCCCAGCAGAATTCCACCAGACACAGTTACTCTCCTTAAATCTGCTGGCTCTGAAATCTGAGCCGGCCCTTCCCACAAGCTGCTCCTGGCCAGGGACCGGGCACTGCAGGGTCTCTGTGGTGGGCCCTTCCCAGGAGGCCGGGCACCCCTCTGACGGCTGACTCTGGGTCCAGGCCTCCCACCCAACCTCCCGTGCCTCTTCACTTCACTCAGCAACAGACTTGCATCCAGCCTGACCATTCTCTCAGCCTCACAAGACTCATTTACTTTCCGAGGCTTTTGTGCCCATAAAATCCCTGCATGTTTAATCCTGTCTTGGTGTCTGCTTCTCAGAGGACCCAGACTGACAGTCAATTACCCCTCCATATGGTGACTTTCTTCTTGCCTGCTGGAACCTGGACACAGCTCAACTGTAACTTGTAGTTCAGTGGGAACCCTGCTGTGTCCCCTGGCAAGAGTGCCCCTACTCTGGGGACTAGGGCCTTCTGCTCTGCAGAGTTCAGATGCAGAGGGACAGGAAGCACAAAACCCACCAGTGGGACCACTCCTGCTTGCACCCTGGGTTCCCAGACCCATTTGTTCTTCCTACTGGTGACACAGCACCACGCAGAGGTCTATGGTTTGATGCACACACTACACGCAGAAGCGTGGCACTCTTCAACAAACGGTGCTGCCTCTGAGCTGGAGCACCAGCTGCAGTCATAGCCTGTTCCACCTTTCCGACACACCAGTTGCTTCTGGATGGTGCCGCCAGGTATGTGATACAAAAATAGGCCCCAGGGTCACAGCCCTCACCACACCTTCTTCACTGTGATGTGGATCCCTAGTCAGATGCCAAGTTGTGTGGGTTTCCATGACAACGGATAGGTATTCTTTAAACTCCTTGAACGTGGAGCCTAGATAAAGGTTCTGCAGGCAGCCCTGGCTGGGGTAGCTCAGTGGACTGAACATGGGCCTGCAAACCAAAGGGTCACCAGTTTGATTCCCAGTCAGGGCACATATGTGGACTTCGGGCCAGGTTCCCAGTAGGGGGCATGAGACAGGCAACCACACACTGATGTTTCTTTCCCTCTCCCCAAAAAATAAATTTTAAAAATCTTTTTCAAAATAGATTCTGCAGGTAGAAAAGACACCCTTGTACCTAAAGCAGGCATCTGTGGTAGTAGGCCTCTGATATGGCCCCCCATCATTCCTCCTCCTTAGATTCACACCTTGCGGAGTCTCTCCTGTGTTGAAAAGGACTGACCTCCATAACCAGCAGGGTATTGAAAGATGCCACACATGGCTTTGGAGGCTGTGTCATGAGAGACATGGCTTCTCCCTTGTGCTCGTGGCTCACCTGTTCTGGGGGAGCCTGCCACCGTGTGTTAGGACACTCAGGGAGCTTTATGGAGATGTCCACGTGGAGAGGAAATGCAGTCTCCAGCCAAGAGCCAGCATCTGACTGAAAACTCATGCCGTCCCCCTAGCCAGAACGGCTGAAATCCCTGACCTACAGACACCACAAGACAGAGGAAACGATTTTCTTGTATGAAGCCACTTAGTTTTGAGGTAATTTGTTAGGCGGTGTTAGATGAGTGAAATAATCCCCAAATCAGCCTCAGCTCTGGGGCCTCAGCAGTCACCGGGCTCCTGAACTAATGATCCTGCTCCTCTTCCAGCACAGAAATCGAAACCACGCTAACTACATGCTGGGAGACCCCCTGTAATGAACCTGATGGTTCGTCATGAATCCTTCATGTCTGGACTACACACAAATTACAGGAAGAGGTAATTCAATCTCCTGGTCACTGAAGAAGAATACACATCCTTCCCCAAGTAAACACTCTAGACAAACTAAAATGAACCACTGCAAAGACCACCACCAGGGAGAGAGCCAAACACTGCTGCCATTGACCATCCTCTTCCACCCTGCTTTGCTCTCTGGATAAGCCCGAGTTTCGGCGGGCTGCCAGAGGATGGCAAACACTGTTATCCTAGAACGCTTCCAACGCTGAAAATCTTTTTCTGATTGTATTAGTGGTGCTATGGACAAGTGTGATGATTTGACATTACATAATAAAGCATACCATTTGGAAAATCAGCATAACTTGGTAAACCAACATTTCCCAAATGACTAACACATGGTGTTTCAAAATTATGCATGGATAAAGCTACATTAACAAGGCATGGTAAAACAATAGATTTTACCGTAAAAAATATGAAAAGTATATTGATATGGTTCCAGATTCTACAATGAAACTAATATTTAGTACTCTCTCACTTTTAAGTTTCATGTAGCATCAAAGAAAAATATCCACAGCAGAACTAGGACAAATAATCCAAAAATTTATATGGAAACACAAAGACCCCAAATAGCCACAGCAATCTAGAAAGAAGAACAAAGTTGGAGGTATCAGGTTATGTAATATCAAACTATACCATAAGGATATAGGGACCAAAACAGCATAATACTGGCATAAAAACACATAGATCAGTGAACCAGAATAAAAGAGCCCAGAAATAAACCCACACCTATATAATTCATTAATATTTGACAAAGGAGGCAAGAATATACAAGGGGGTAAAGACAGTCTCCTCAATAAATGGTGTTGGGGAAAATGGACAGATACGTGCAAAAAATAAAACTAGACCACCTTCTTACACTATATGCAGGAATAAACTCAAAATGGATTAATGACTTAAATGTAAGACTTGAAAACATAAAACTCCTTGAAGAAAACACAGGCAGTAAAATCTAAGCCACTTCTCTTAGTAATAGTTTTTCTGACATAGCCCCTCAGGCAAGGGAAACAAAAGGAAAAATAAATAAATGAGACTACATCACACTAAAAAGTTTTTGCACAGCAAAGGAAACCATCAACAAAATGAAAAGACAACTAACTGATTTGGAGAACATAATCACCAGTGATATATCTGATAAAGGGTTAATACCCAAAATTTATAAAGATCTTACACAACACCAAAAAATAAACAATCCAATTAAAAAACTAAGCACAGAACCTGAACAGACACTTCCCCCAAGGAGAACATACAGACAGCCAATAGACATATGAAAAGATGCTCGATGTCACTAATCATCAGAGAAATGCAAATTAAAACCACAATAAAATATCACTTCATACCTGTCAGAATGGCTATTACTAATAATTCAACAAACAACAAGTGTTGTGGAGTTTTCCATGACATTTGAAAGAATGCACCCCTATGCAATATCATTTACAATAGCCTAGCTATGGAAGCAGCTGCCCAAATACCCATCACTAGACAAGTGGATAAAAAGTAGTGGTACACACACACACACACACACACACACACACACACAATGGAGTGTTACTTGGCCATAAGAATAAAATCCTACCACTTGCCACAGCATGGGTGGATCTAGAATGTATTCTGCTAAGTGAAATAAGTCAGTCAGAGAAAAACAAATATGATATGATTTCACTCATATATGGAATCTAAAGAATACTATAAATGAACAAACAGAACAGAAACAGACTCACAGATACAGTGAAAAGACCAATGGTTGCCAGGGGAGGTGGGTTGGGGGACTGGGTGAAAAAGGTGAAGGGACTGAGAGGTAGATATTGGTATTTACCAAACAGTCACAGGGATGTAAAGTTCAGCATAGGGAATATAGTTGACGATATTGCAATAACTACGTATGGTACCTGGTGGATACTAGAACTATCAGGAAAACATTTTGTAAAGCATGACTGTCTGACCACTATGCTATACACCTGAAACTAACATTGAATGTGAAATGTAATTGAAAAATAAATTAATAAAAATTAAAATAATATCTTTCAGAAGAACCAAGAGGTAATATGCATTTGTTCCCATAGAGAACTCATGCCATATTTATATGAGTGCTTAACAGAGTCAGAACTCTCTGGTTTCTCCTTTCATTCCTTCTGCTTATCTCTTATTGAATGTTATATCTTATTTTTTTTCCCATCTCCAAAGAGGTCCTATTCCTTTCTTACTGAATATTTAAGCTTTGCAACCCTCTGGATTAAAATCAATGCTTTGGAAGTAAAGCATCCTTATTCTATCTGATTCACCCTATTTAGGTTTCCCCCCAAATTATCTTCCTCTACATCAGCCAAATGTATTGCTATGTGTTAGATCAAATGCTAAGCACTGGTGGAGAGGGAGGTGACAAAACATCTCCATTTGCATTTTCAAGGAGTTTATCCTCCTGCTTACACCCCTCCACATTCTCATTTCTTAACCAGAAGTGGGAGACAAGAGTATATGTACACATAGCGATGTCATTAAAAGCCCATACATCGGCACATTAGTTTCTCACACACTTTTTCAGTTCTTTGTACCATGGTATGACATTTTCAGAAGCTCAGTAGAATCTTTAAAAAATGAAAAGAATAAAGAGTGTCTGTTGGGAACCGCCCTGCCTGGTTTCAGAAGCTGTAACCACCCCCCCCCCATGGCTAAGGCTGAGTGAGAGACCTTGGAACCATAAGCCACTAAGGAGACAAAGCTTATCTCCCTGGCAGGGGTGCCGTCTCTGCCCCCTTTACTTCACCCTGCTTGGCCCCAGGCTGATGACTGGTTAGCCAACGATGGGTAAGATTTCTCAAGGGAGGGATAACCTAAGACAGGCATGGTCTCGAAGGGGCTCTCAGGGAAGGACTTGGGAGCCTATGGAGAAAGAGGATGATGGATCCAAAGCACCTTGGCTTTGACATAGCCTGAGTCTTCATTCTGTCTGCAAGAAGTCTCCTAATCTCTTGGCTGCCTTACTTCCCCTGCTTGACCTAAGCCTGAAACAATGCTGGAGGTGGGTGCGGCCCTGTGTTGGAAAAGGCAGGTTCCCCAGGCAATCAGGCCTAAGAAGGAATGCATAAAATCCTGTGAAACCTGCTTTGCTGATACCCTCGATTTAAATGATAAGGGTCCAAGCATAGAATGAGTTTGTTTCCCCAAAGTATTATGGACCTTTAGCTATTTGACCCTGACTCAAAATAGGCCTTCAAGAATTCTTTGAATGTTATCTGTTTGATCCTTACTGCCTGACAATGATTGATGAGCTTTCCATATACACCCTATATTCCTGTGCAAATTAAAGCCAATAAAAGTTTGTCAAGGCAAGAGTGGGCATGCTCTCCTCTTGAGAGAGTGGCCGTCCCATCCCTTTTCCTCCACAGGACTTGGTAGTCCACGTGAATTTGTCTCTCGCAGCCACAACACCCCAGACCCCACGAGCCAGGGTCCACATCAAGTGTCCACAGCCAGCACTTTTAAATGAAACATCATGCTGTGAAGATACCATCGAATACGGTGTGTTGAATGGTTAGTTTGCATGTGTCACTTACGTTTCTATCACTTTGCTTCCCTGCTATTTGCCATCTGTTGGTTATATATGAACACAGGCCAAAGATATAAAAGTTTCAGATAATAATTACTGTCTGGGGCGGGGTCTCAATTTTTTCATAAAATAAGCAATGGGTTTATAAAGATGACCCATACAGGTGAGGCAAAAGTAGGTTTATAGTTGTGAGTACATGAAACACAAGAGTTTATTCTTGTATTATTATTTACTAATGAGTTCATTCTTTTCCATATGAACAACTATAAACCTACTTTCACCCCTACCCTGTATAAAAAAAAAATCCACAATTATCTAAAAAGACTATGAAAATACACATCTCTTTTCCATTAAATACCTGAGGCCAGATTTTCAGCATATACTTAGACCAAAACAGCATATTTTAACAGATGAAATGCAGAAACAGAGAGGGCAACCGAGCTGTCTTCCAGGAAGCCAGGCATGCAAGAGACCTGCAAAACTGTAAAATAACGTCACAATTTTCACTAATTATTTCTTATTTTGGAAAATATGGCAATTTTCAAAAATATATATTAATACGTAAAGGTTTTATTGTCATTATAGTTAAATTAATGTTCTAATGGTCTTGTTTTTAATTTCTAAAAACAATTAGATAAGTGGAATAATCCCCAAATCAGCCTCAATTTGGGGGCCTCAGTAGCCACCTGAATGGACACTTCCTCCAAGGAGGACATACAGATGGCCACTAGTCATATGAAAGGATGCTCGGTGTCACTAGTCATCAGAGAAATACAAATTAAATATTGCTGGATTTAACTCTGAGAAACAGAAGTTACTGTGAATGTGGCAGGGTGGCGGGTGGGTGGGTGGGGGGTGTTCCTCATTAATGTTCAAGAGTACAAAGAAGACCAAAGAGCTAGAGAGTTGCTGACCTCATGAAGTTGGAACTCTTGATACCATCCCCATTCTACAGATGAAGAAATTTAAGTTTAGAGAAGTTAAGTAATTTGCTCAAAATTATGTAGAAGATGTTTGAGTAGCAGAGGTAAGATCCAACCCAGGCTTCCTGGCCGCAGAACCCAGATTCTTTGCGACTGCACCATATTGCAGGGCTTGGTCAGACAATCCAGCTGTAGTGGCCCCAGAAGTTGGCATCACGGTCACCCTTAAATGTGCCCATTCTCAGTGGATCGAAGTCCCACCCTTGCTCTCCCAGGCCTACTGAAAAAGGCAGCAACACCCCTTGCAGGACAGGACCTCCAAGAGTGGAAGCAGGCTGGTGAATGTCAAGGTCAACGCCATGCTGGGGACTGGGGGGAGTGGGAGAAGTGGTCAGGGCTCACCCATCCTCCAGTTGTTCTGTGTGTGTGTCCAGGTTCTCCTGGCTCTTAGACTTGACTTAATCCTTTCCAATGGGGTTGAAACTGGAAACAGGGACCTGATCAGGTTCGTCCTGCCTCCTCCCTCAGTTCTGCCCCACCTAACACTGTAGACAGGGGACTGGTGGAGCTATTTAAATTCAAACTAGTGAAAATGTAACAAAATGAAATGTTCAGATCTCCTGTCGCACTGCCGTATTTCAGGCGCCGATGATTCACAGTCCATTCGTGGACCTTGCAGATGCCACAGTCCTCAGAAACCCACGTGGGCTAGAGGAATGTGCCGGCTTCGCAGGGAGCCGAACCGAGGCCATCAGACAATGAATACTCCTGCGACGGTGGTGTCCACTGTGGTCAGGGTGATGAAAAGTGCTGAGAGCCAGCGTCGGCCCCAGGCATTCACAAGTGTTGGGTTTCTCGCAGCGGTCTGTAAACCTTCCACGTCCGATTCCCCGGTGGGTCTCGGCCCTGCGGAGCCGGGGTCTCTGGAAGCAGCACATGGGCCACACCGACTTGGCTGCCTCTCATCCACACTGGGATTTATCACGTCCGGGAACCAAAAACCCTTAAGCCTTTCCATGTTGTCTGAAGAGGTACCAGCTGGGTCTCCATCCTCCCCTGGGTTAGTGTGAAATAGACCAAGGCTGAGATTTTTTAAAAATGTCAGGAGTGAGTCCATGAGAATCCAGTTGCTCGAGCCTCTCCTTTTATCTCCCTTTTTGTCAGGTTTCCTTAGGAATTCTTCAGGGTGTAAACTCCAGGTAGCAGTAACCACAAGAAGTGTAATGTTCTCCCTCCCTAAGGAGATGGAGAGGAGACTGGGATTAGGTTCTGGCTGGAGGAGGAATCTCATGAGTCAGGGTGGGCGGGACTGGCAGAAAAGCACGTAAGACTCACAGAATTTTCTGAAATTCTCTTCAAAGCATACAGTTGGGTATTCTCGTTTCACAGGATCTTTGCTGGAACATGACTTTCCCTGGCTCAGAGAACAGGGTTACGGAGGCCCCAGCCAGGCCCCAGCCACGGAAGTCAGATTAGCAGAAAGTGCCAGCAGTATTGTGTGAGAACACAGCATCACTTAGAACACGGGTCTGGAAAAGGACTCTTGGGGGGGCAGTAACACTGCAGGGTTCCAAGCCACAGCCGGGCCCGATCAGGGCGTCCCTAATGGGAGAAGATGCCGGACCTCATGGGACCAGGTAACTGTCATGCAGGGTGAACATTCCAGAACTGAGGCAAGGCTCACACAGGCAGAACTGCAGCTGGACGCCTGGCCACACCCAGCTGCTCACTGACACTGCCCAGGAAAGCCACGACCCTTCCTCCCGTGCGGACACAGCCCATTCGACATTTATGCAGCATCTGGTAGGTGCAGAGGACCATACACCAAACAGGAGCTCCTCTGCTGTGAAAGTCATTAATGTTCAATTAGAGGTCACGAGTGCAGCTCTGAGGTGTAAAATAAATAAGAAAATAAGGAAACATGGAATTATCTGTGATTGTGGTTTAAAGAAAGGGACTCAGAAAGGCAAAAAATTCACGGTGGTTATACTTTAACAGAAGATGGTTAACATGCACAGTCTAAAAGTTAGCTTTTGGCTAGCTTGCAGGCTGGGAATTGACAAAGAGCATACACACCCCAGAAGCATGAAAGCTGAGCCACAAGCCTCTCTCCCTCTCTCCCGGACTTGTTTTCTCACTACAGAATTCCCCCTTTCACTCTTTCTCCCCTCTGCCTTCATTCCTCCCTCCCGCATGCCCACGCAGCGGCCGATGACTTCACCGATGAAGAGATTGCAACACAGACACTGTACCCCCGACTCTGAGCTCTCCCGTCACCCATCACCCGCACCCACTGCCCCTTCCACCCCTTCCTTCGCTGCCCAAACCCCAGCCTCTGGTCTCCCTCCCGCTGTCTGGGACGATTTCCCAGGGCGTGGTCAGGAGAATCCCAGTGCCAGCAATCCCCTGCCATTCCTGGATCCGAATACACTGGCAGCCAAAGAAATGATGATTGATAAAACAGAACCTTCAGGGGGCCCGCCACTGCTGGGTCACCTCACCCTTTACCCTCGCTTCCTTCTTTGTCGCAACAGCAAACGAATTGTACACGGACTGCAAACGCAGGTCCGGTCACTCTCTGTGCTCTGGACCTCGGCTTCTCCCCGGGACCTCTGTGGCTGGGGTGCAGGGGGGTTGTTCTCCTGTAACCGAGAGCACAAGGCACAGCCCACTGTGCCCCAGTCTCAATCAAGTGAATTAGAGGGTCTCCCTGTCGCTTGGTCTCCCTGTCGCTCGGTCTCCCCGTCGGGCACACTCAGGGCCCTGCTCGGAGTTCCTGTGCAATAAACACTGGTCTCTCAGTCACTCGGTGCGGGCTCCAGCGATGAGCCCCGGGAAGAAGAAGGCCCCCTCTCCCACAGCTTGTCAACGTCCTGGAGCACCTGAGAGGCTGAGAGGTGTCAGCGGGTGTTACGTCACTGCTGTTACATCTGGGAAGGCAGCACTCACTGGTGCTGACGAAGGCAAGGATCCATCCTCAGGAGGCTAGCAGGCTCTGCACAAGGAAAAAGAATGTGCCGTGCAGCTCTGACGCCCTCGTCCAAGGTCAAGGGCTACAGAGTGTGGCCTCCATCTGGCTGAGGCGGAGTGTAGGCTGGCTTAGGTCATGTTCATCCTGGGAGACTGAGGGCGGGGGAGGAGGAAGACTTCAAAGGAAACATCGCACCATGGGTCAGCAGCAGCAGCAGGAAAAAATAAAAGCAAGCACGTGAGTGTCAAAACTGTTTCCCACTGTTCTCTCCCCAAGCCCTAAGCGGCTTCTCACCCACAGTCGACACCCGCCTCGATGCTCCCCCAAACCCTCCGGGGCGACTGCTCCTTTATGAATTTTCTCGCACACGTCTACTTGTTTGAATGGCGCCAGGCACAGAGAGCTGCTCCCCCACGTACCCGCACACGGGCTAGGGGGACCTTGGGCAGGTTACCCAGCCTCTCTGAGACTCCAGGCCCACACCCATAAAGTGACGGATGAAAACACCCACAGCACAGCCCCACGCTGTGGCAATCAAATCAGACAAGGCACGCCGAAGTGCTATGTCGATTGCAAATTGACACAAAACTGCCATCGCGTTTCTCGAGTGGATTCCTGCTCCGGAATTGAAAAGAAGCATTTTTTCAAGCGCCTCTCTCTCAGTGGTTAAAACCATCCTCTCCAGTCCGTGGGAACCAGGGCAGCCTGAAGGAGAGCACAGGAGGAGCTTCTCGCCCAGACGTGTGCAGAACCCTCTGGCAGCAGCCTGCGGAATCCAAGCCCGCACAGCGGGATCCAAGCCCACACAGCGGGCTAGGTGTACACACGTGCTTTTTAAACTCCTCCGGTCATTGCTGAGGCAGACAAGCCCTGGACCAGCACAGCCTCTCAATGTGCCCACAGCCCACAGCCTAGGACGGAGCGCCTCCAACTTTCCCCTGGGGTCCCTGCTGGAAGTACAAACGCCTGCCCACCCTCCCCACCAGGTGCTCTGAATCAAGTCGTGGGGGCAAAGGCCTAGAAAGCAGGTGAATCTCGTCACCTGGCCGTTGGGAAACACTGCCTCAAGCTTCTCAAATGTTTAACGTGTATAAGAATTACCTGTGAATCTTGCTTTTTTTAAAATAAAGCAGGCCGGGCACGCCCACTCTAAATAAATTTAATTTGGAAAATCTGGGATGGGCCCTGGAATTTCCACTTGTAACGAGCACCCTCAGTGGATCCCGAAGGCTGCCGCTTCACAGGAAACCCTGCCCCAAACCTCGGCAGTGGCCGTGACCTCGGAGAACAGAGTCCTACACAGCTGCAGGCGCCGGCTCCCACACCTGGGCCGGACACTCCTGCTTGACCTCCCTGGCGGCCATCGAGGAGGGGGCCTCCTTCTGAGAAGGGACATCCCTGAGCGGCTCCAGGACTTGGCAGCGAGCGAAGGCGGTCCAGCGGGGCGTGCGGATGCGGCGCTGAGACAAGCCAGGGGATGCTGCTCCTGGCACCGCGCAGCCTTCGAGCGGGCTGCGAGCCAGCCCGCGTGTGACACCGCCCCGAGGAAGGGCGCTCCTGCCCTGGCACTGTGGACGTCTGCAGGGACCTGCCAGCTGTCAACACACCTGGGAAGCCAGGCAGGTTTCCCTTGGTCCCCCAGCCCCTCAGAGCCCGCCCTGCTGCCAGGCTGGACCCCCTACCCAGACGATGCTGTGGATGAGGACCTCTTAGGGTTCACGATATATTTGCATCCCCAGACAAGGAGCCACTGGTTGTGGAAAATGTGAAGGATGGGGCATTTTCTTCCTTTCCCTCAGTTCCTGCCAGCACACGTGTGAGAATTTCTGCCCTCTCCAATGTATTGAAGAGGCGGCTGCTGCTTCCTTGCCACCTCTCACTGGCTTCTCCCTGAGAGATAACAGAGGCTCTGTTTACCTGTGTAGGAAGGGGGTGGGCGGTCTTTGTGAGGCCTCTGCCCTGGCTGCAGGCGTCTCTCCAGGGGATACCTTTACCCCTGTTCCCCTGCTTCCCAGACACCCTGTGTCTTGTCCCTTTGACAATATGTATCTTTAAGGTGTGGGTCCAGAAAAATAGTCTAGAAAAGCTTGCTTCAAAATACAAGAGGGTCTGGGGGTCCGCTACTTGTTCCTAAAGATGAAGGGGTCGTCTTATTTCTGCACTCACTCCCACCTCCCATCTGCTCCAACCTCTCTGTAGAAACCAAGGTCAGCTGACAAGTGTTATGACGAATACGGACGATGACTCTTGAGCATGGGTGGGGTCCTGGGACACTGATGGACAGACTGACCGACTGGCTGGCTGGAGAGACCCCCAGTTAAACACGTACATCCCACCCGCACTGACCGCAACAGTTGATTCTTCACAGTCTCCCACTAAAGGTTGTTTTTAATGGGGAGGGAAGTGACTCCAGGGAAAATCTGCAGATGAAACACAGCCGTCTGCTCTCTCCCCTCCTGAAACACCACTAGACAGACGAGCCAGCAGAGAGATTCCTTTGTCTTCACATCTACATCCAAAGCCTGGTCATCCGTGAGGAGGCACTCAGAGCAAAAATTTGGAAGACAAAAAAAAAAGTATGAATGTATTCCCTACACCAGAAAGCTGAGAACCGATTTGATTTACACTGAGAAATCCTCTAAAGTCCCAGAAATCAGCAATGACATGTTGCGCGTGGGTCACCGGCCAGCAGTGACCACGGAACGCTGTGGATGGCTCGCCGAAACACACGCGAGAAAAAACAACACATGCACAGAGACAGACTAGTTTCTGTGGGGAAGTAGGGACAGAATGGCCACCCCCCTAGTGGGGAGCGCGCTGATTTACTGTCCATACCTGCTTTTATTAGGCTCATTTTGCATAATAATTCAGGTAAAGTACAGTACTCATTAGGGGGAAGTAAGGAATATAGAAAACAAAGAACTCTGCCAGTCTATTGAGTTGGGGTCAAAGAGCTGTAAGACTGAGGAACAAAATAACTTCCTCCTAAGACCCTTCTCATTCAACTGAGAGCATTCTAAACAAAGAAGGTTTCACAGTAATTTACATATTCTTTCTTAGGCCTGATCACCCTGGGGAATCCGCACTTCTCAGTACCGAGGTGCACCACCCTGTCATTGTTTCAGGCTTAGGTGGAGCAAGGGAACTAGGTAACCAAGAGATAAGGAGATTTTTTCCCAGACGCTGAGAACTCAGGCTATGTCAAAGCCGAGGAGCGAGGGTCCATCACCCCCCTTTTGCTGCAGCCCCCCCAAGTCCTTCTTTTGGGGGGCCTCCCAAAAGTGATCGTGCCTGTCTTAGGTCGTTCCCCCGTGGGGAATCTTACCTGTCTTTGGCTAACCGACCAAGCTTTTGGGGGTTCAGTCATGAATAAAGCAGCAGAAGCAGCATTCCTGCCAGGAAGATAAGCTTTTGTCTCCTTGCCGGCTTACGGTTCCAAGGGCGTTCCCTTAGCCTTAGCTAGGCGGGGGTTTCAGCCTCTGATACCAGTCAGGGCGGTTCCCAACAATGACAGGTACCTCTGGAGGTGAGGCTAACTGAGACAGCCCAAATAAGCAGCAGTGGGTGACAGTCTGTATTTTAGAGACAGGTCCCCTGAGCCCCTCCCAGGACAGTCATGGTAGACAATTTGCTGCCTTTCTCCAGCCAGTCTTAGAGGCCTTTGTAACCCCCTAAACTATGTGCATTTTATTATCTTTTTTTTTAATGAAGGGAGGGAGGAGGGGAAGAAAGGATTCTCCATTGAGGAGCATGTTAAGGATCAATTCCCCCCCCCCCCTCTCTCTTTCTCTCTCTCTCTCTCGGTCAGCTCACGGTTCCAAAGCACCTCTGCCGCCGCATGAGGAAATTCCTGTAAGAGCAGGGGCCCTGCAGCACACGTGGTGCTTTGTAGCTTGGCTTCAGCTTCAGGCATTTAAATGGGTCCATCCAAGGTCTCCCTGTCTTCCTTCTTTCTGCCAGGCCTTGGGCCCCCACTGGAGGCCCTGACCCTCAAGGCTACTGCCCCACCAACCAGCACAGCTGACTTCCACTATCTCTGGCCAAGGCTGAGGTCATTCCTTTGGCCATGAAGGAGAAGACCCTTTCTCTCCTTGGCCCAGGTCTGCATGTTGGACTCAAAGGCTGCCAAGTCACACTCCGTGCCACCTGTGTGCCGGAAGTCCATTTTTTCTCCGTCATTTCTGCCTGCTCTGGTCAAGGTTCCTCTCGCCTGGAGTCCACCCAACCTCCCCTTGTCAGAAAGCTCATTCTGGTTTAGCTCTATGTTCATCCTTTCTAGGATTTTTTTCTTCTGCAAAATGGATTTTTTCCCCAGCTCTGACTCAGGCTAGCCCTAGCATTCTGGGTCCTGTTGGGGGCTCTTCTGCTCCAAAACTCACTTCCCTCCAGCATCAAGATAAAGACCATGATCTGGTCCTGGGGAGCTTGGTGGACCAAATCACGGCTCTTTAAACTCTCGGTTAGAATTCTGTTTCATTTTTGTTTTCATGCAGAAGCCCCGTTGCTTCCCTGACCCTAGTTGTCACCTTTGGGAGACCAGGGCTTTCTACACAGGTTCTCGGAGCAGTTACCTGAAATAGGAACTCTGTGGTCATTTGGTTTGTGGGGACTCTCATGTCTCTAGATACTTGTGCTCAGGAAATCCGGGATTCTAGTTTTACATCTGGAACTCTAGTCCACACACTGCTGGAGCACCTACGGAGCATGGTCTATTTTTCATATGCGTAGTCCCAGAGCATCCTACTGAGAATGGTTTCCTGCAGCATTCACTGTGCAGTCATTTCCACTGCACGCTCCGGGGTCCTGACTCCTGAATCAGCTGCGTGATCTCAAGCAAGTTACTTAACTGTTCATTCACTTGTCTTGTGCATCTGTGTATTAGTTAACACTTGCATGTACTTAGAATGGTGCCTGGCACACAGTATGTGCTCAATAAATGCTCTCATCATCAGCTCCTCCTACCCTTGAAGAAGAACCCAGCTTGGTACCCATTCCCTCCTCTGCTGACCACTGTCATTGTAGTCATCACCCTGCCGTGTCCCCCAGTGACCAGGAGAGAAGCTATATCTTAATCATATTTCCCAGCAGCTGGCCGAGAGCTTGTCATTTTGGAGCTGGGCAATAACTGTGGAGTTCATATCTTTTAGAGGAGAAAGAAGAGCAAGCAGTTCAGAATTACTCAGAAGCCTCGACAAGCTCAACTTTCAGAAACCCAAGAGGAGGTTATCCCTTCGGCCACACCATCTGTGGCCCTGGGAACTTTCTAAGATTTTATTTATTTATTTATTTATTTATTTATTTATTTATTTATTTATTTATTTAGAGAGGGAAGGGAGGGAGATAGAGAAACATCAATGTGCGGTTGCTGGGGGTTATGGCCTGCAACCCAGGCATGTACCCTGGCTGGGAATCGAACCTGTGGCACTTTGGTTCGCAGCCCGCGCTCAGGAACTTTCCTCATGTAGTCTGAATGTGTCCCCATCTATGGAGGACTGGCAAACATCTGCAGAGAAGAGGAGTGCCGGCGGGGGAAGGGGGAGGGGACTGAGTCAGTGCAGCTGACCCCCAGCCTCAAGGCAGCTGGTCCCATTACTCTGTGTTCTATGACCTTTTAAAGATGCCATTTTTCAAGACTCTTTCCCAGCAAGAGCACCCTGCCTCCCCACAAATTCCCCTTAGCGTAGCTGTTACCATCCCAGAATCTGTTCATTAGAGTCGCTATGGCAACCGCAGGGACTCTGGCAGGTCTAAAGGAGCTGGAAGCACCGGAGCCCTCCGACTCCCAGCCTCACCGGTAGGGTTTGAAGGCGTCTGTTTGAGGTTCCTGAGCAAGTCTTATACCACGACTTTCGGGACATTTTTCTCCTTCAAAGGGCTCATATCCTGCCCTAAGAGACATTTCAAAACCCTGTATTTCTTGCCAGTGCACTACAGTTCAGCTCCAGGGCCTCACGGAGGGGATTTTCAGCTTTCTTTCAGTGTTCTGCTTTTCATGGGGTAGCACATCAAATGTGCTTTTTCACTGGCCACATCCCCTTCTCTTTAGCTGCTCGGTTGGTTACAAATCTGATGTACAGCAAGTTTTCAAGTGTAAAGAACTTTTGGGGAAAGGGTTTCCAGGAAACACAGAAAAAAAGAGAGGGGAAGTGAGGCAGAAAGAAGGCACTCAAAAAACAGTTCCCGAGAGCCCTGACTTCTGCTGTCAATAACTGGAGCCTGGACCCTCTTAGAAACACAAAGAGTCAGTTAGCACGTGTACCTCAAAGGTACCAAACCCAAAGAGAAAGTGTCCTCAAGGATTTATACACCTTTTTTTTTTTTTTTTTTGCAGACATTGGTTGAGGACTGGCCGTGGGACAGATGGGACCTCTCAGCTGCTGAAAGAAAGCCCTAAGGTGCAAGTGGTCTGACACTACGACATAGCGCCAGAGAGGGTGTGGGTGAGGCACCAACAGCAACCGCCAGGTGGCCCCCCATTTGGCCCGATGCCCAAGGCTGGGGGACTCTGGCTTTTGCACTTGGGCATTTGATCTGTCTTATCCCAGACAGAACGGTTGTTGGGAACATGCATGTGAGATGTGTCCTCGGCAAGAGTTCCTTTCCCGCTAACTCTGGGTCACATCTGATTGTATGTGCTGCACCCACGTGGCACTAGAAAGAGGGTTACGTCATGTTTGGGTTAGTGATCCCATTGACACGAGAAAGATGCACAGGAGAAGAGAACCAAGTTTGTTGCGGGTGTACGTATGGAGGCTCTGTAAGAATATGGGGCCCGAGGGCGAGTCAGGCTTGCGTGCCATTCCGGGGTAAGGAGAGGGAGGTGGCAGCCCGGGGCTTCGCAGGGAGAGTGGGCGACTCACAGGGAGATAAGAAAGAGGGGACATTTGGTGGACACGTTCCTGCCGGGTCACCCAGAAAAAACAGGACACAGGGCAGAGTCTATCGAACAGACTCTGCAGGTTCCTCTCCGTCGGCCACTCTTGCTTCATATTATGCTAAGATAGTAATTTCCTTTCTTTAAACAGGTAGGTTTTTCTGTCTGAACTCCTTTACACGGGTAAGCAGAAGAGTCAAAGTTTCTTTCTGAGTCTTTTGTTTCTTAACAACAGCCACCTTACAATAATCAATATCTGCAAAAGGCATATTTCAGGGTGGCAAGCTCTGCTTTCCCTCCCTCGTCATCTACACCAGACTTCTACCCTTCATTTCAAAGCTTTTTCGGGTAGTCAGACATGGCTATCATACCCTGCAGTCCTCACTGCTCCAGGCTGAACATCCCCGGATCCCCTGAATAATACTTAAGGGACACTGTATTGTATTGTTAGTAAATACAATACGGTAACATCAGCTGGCGTTGGAACAATGCTTCACTTCCTATGAACCACAGAACACGGTCACACCATGGTTGCCGCTCACTCAGAGTTCTCCCATGTCTCCCTCAGTTCTCCATCTCTGCCACCTTTTCTACATTTGGATCTCGTTGGTATAAGGAAGCATAGTCAAATTGCCTGCAACCTAGGTAAACGTGTCCTATTTTACTGTAACAAAACTGTGAAGGATCTAATATTTTACTCTCCTTGCAAGCCAACAATCTAGCCTGCCACGTGAAGGTGGAAAACACAGGGTTTCTTAGTAAGAGATAAAGGACTTTATTACTCATGGTGCAGGAAACAGCAAGAACATCAGAATATTCATGCCAGTTCCTCAAACCCAAATCCCCACAAGGCAATAGAAAGGGAGCCACGTGGCGCCTGCACCTTCAAGGGCTGCTGTACAGGAGAGTTGAAGGAACCCGAATCTTCTAATGGCCAACAAGCAATCCTGTCCAGCCTTGACTCCAGTGGGAGACATTTTTTTTTTTTTATACCAGACAATAGGCAAACCTCACTTTGCTCAGGAAGGAGATTCTGTCTCTATCTTCCAAGCTGTTTGCTGTACAAACATCCTTGAAACCAGAGTCCAAAGCAAAGGTCATCTTGCTCATAAAACATCTCTGCTCAGAAGACATGCAGAAACATGAGAAGTGGATTACTCTCTCTCCACATTGACCTAACATTTAGGTAGGGAAGTGTGGTTGCACAAGTTAATTTTTACAAATAGTACTCGACAATTGACTTCTACTCCCATGTTGGAGGTGTTTCATTTCCACTTTGGGAAGTGACACCTGGTATGTTAGCTCTCGGGCTCCAGCCACCGGCCTCTCTGTCGAGTCCCTTCGTGAAAGAAATATGCAATTCTTGAAGTATCATAATGAAGTTCTTACTTAAATAAACACGGAGTTAAAAAAAATTTAAACAAAGGATTGCACATCTTCCACTGAGTGACAATGAAGTGACATGGACCACAATTACCCCCCACCTGAAATAAATAAAATGCCAGAAAAAAATGTGTACAACAATGGTGTGCAAGACATGGAACATCAGGTGATGAAGGACAATGAACACTCAAAGATGAGAAACAAATGAGTTCCACTCCTGTCCCAGTTTACCATCTAGAGAAAGTTTTCTGGATATGGAACAGGAAGAGAAATTTGGGGCAAAACCAGCCTTGTCCCTGAGTTGAAGAAACAAGTGAGAGCCTGAGAATATCAAAGTGGCTAGAGTCTGCAGAAGTTACTGGAAAGAACAGGGATGCCCAGAGAGCTCTTTAGGTAAGCAGATAGTCCACAAGTCTTCAACTGGTTGTTGAGCAATATGTGTGAGGAAATGTCCAAGGTGGGGGGGGGGGGGGCAGGTAAATGAGATTAGATTAGAGGGAACAATACCCAAAGATTATCCGATATCAAAATAACCAGTTTCTGCCCTGGCAGGTATGGCTCAGTGGATTGAGTATCAGTCTGTGAACCAAAGAGTCGTTGGTTCAATTCCCAGTCAGGGCACATGCCTGGGTTGTAGGCCAGATCCCCACTTGGGGGCACACAAGAGCCAACCACACATTAATGTTTCTCTCTAGTTCTTTCTCCCTCCCTGCTCCTCTCTCTAAAAATAAATAAATAAATAAATACTCTTTTAAAAAATATATGACAACATATTTTTAAAAATAACCAGTTTCTGGTTCCACAAAACAGAGAAGAAAACTTCCATAATTCATGGTTACCAGGTAGTATATACTCAAGAGTTTTACCTTGGTAAAGGGAAAAAATTAAGTGTCGCAGGTTCGATTCCCAGTCAGGGTACATGCCTGGGTTGCAGGCGATGACCCCCAGCAACCACACATTGATGTTTCTCTCTCTATCTCTATCTCCTTCCCTTCCCTCTCTAAAAATAAATAAATAAATAAATAAATAAAAAAAAGACAGGGGCGGGGGTGGAATTAGTCCTAGACTAAAAGCCATTCTGGTCTTGCCTAACAAAACCTAAAAGCAAGTCCCAAAAGGGTCATACAATTAGATTAGTTAATTTAATGATGATATAACAGAAACTATTCAAAAGAAAGAAAGAAAGAGAGAGAGAGAGAAAGAAAAAGAAAGAAAGAAGAAAGAAAGAAAGAGAAAGAAAGAAAGAAAGAAAGAAAGAAAGAAAGAAAGAAAGAAAGAAAGAAAGGAAGGAAAGAAAGAAACAAACAAACAAACAAACAGAGCATCAGGGATACATGGAACAACTTCAAGTGGCCTGCAAAATGTGTAATTAGAGTTCCCAAAGTAGGAAGAGAAAATAGAAATAATGGTCAAAAAAGTTAATGAAAACTGTAAACTCACAGATCTCAGCAATTCAACAAAACCCAAGTACAAAAAACATGAAGAAAAAAAAGTAATGCATATCATATGAGATTACGTAAAACCAACAATTAAAAAGAAAATCCTAATAGTAGAGAGAGAGCCTTGGCTGGTGTGGCTCAGTGGACTGAGTGCCAGCCTGCGAACCCAAAGGTCATCAGTCTGATTCCCAGTCTGGGCACATGTCTGGGCTACAGGCCAAGTCCCTGGTTGAGGGCATGAGAAAAGCAACTGATTGATGTTGCTCTCAAATATTGATGTTTCTTTCCTCTTTCTCCCTTCCTTCCCTCTCTCTAAAAAAAAATAAATAAAATCTTTTTTTTTAATCAGGTAGAGAAAAAAGGGTCATTATGTGCAAAGGAACAAGGATAAAAATTACAGCAGACTTCTAGTCAAAACAAAGCAGTCAGAAGGAACTAGAACAACATGTTAAAAGCATTGAAATAGAATTCTATACCCAGCTAAAATATTGTTAAATGTGAAATAAAGACTCTTTCAGAGATATGAAAGCTAAAAGGGTATATTACCAGCAGACCTTCCCTGTAAGAAATGTCAGATAATATCCATGTCCTAATCTTGGAATCTGTAAATACTTTACGGGACAAAAGCTACCTCGCAGGTATGATTAAGTTAAGGATCCCAGGATGGGGTTATCCGGTGGGCCCAAAGTAATCACACAAATCCTTATAAGACAGAGGCAGGAAGGTCAGAATGGAGAAAGCCCTGTGACAATGGAAGTGGGGGTAATTAAGGGGATGTACTAATAATATTACACTCTCAGCTTTAAAGATGGAGGAAGGAACCATGAGCCAAGGTCCCTAGAAGTTAAAAAAGGCAGGAAATGGACTTTCCCCTGGGATCTCCAGAGGGAACCAACCCTGAAGTCCTCCTGATGTTAGCCCAGTGGGACTGTTTTTAGACTTCTGACCCCCAGGACTCTAAGATAATAATTTTACATTGTTTAAGTGTGTGGTAATTTGTTGCAGCAGAGATAGGAAAGTAATACAGATGATCACCATGTTAGCACTAATCAAAATACAGCTATTTTAATACCAGACCATAGACCTCAGGGTAAAGAATACTGCCAGGGACAGAGAAACTCATTCCATAGTGATAATGGAGTCAATTCTCCCAGAGGACACAATAGTTCTAAAGATGCATGTATCTAACAACAGAATTGCAAAAATGCATAAAACAAAAACTGATAGAATTTCAGGAGAAATTGTCCAAATCCATAATTATAATTGCAGAGTTCAATGTCCATCTCTCCATAGGAAAAGTGAGTAGAAAATCAGTGAAGATACAAATATCTTGAATGACACTACCTACTCACTTGACCTAATTGATGTTTCTAGAACACCTTACGCAACAACAGAATATACATTCAAGTGTACACAGGACAATAAAACAAGTGGTATCAGTTTAAGAGGATTCATGCCATACACAGTATTTCTCTGACTGAAACGGAATTAAATTAGAAATCAATAACAGCAAGATATCTGGAAAATCCCCAAATATTTGAAAACCAAGTAATATACTTATTTTTGACAGCTTTATTTAGACCTATGTGACAAATATATATATACATGTATATATTTAAGGAGTATAAGTAATATACTTCTAAATAACACATGGCTCAAAAAAGAAATCAAAGATAAATTAGAAAGTATTTTTAAATGAAAACATATCAAAATGTATGAGATGCAGTTAAAGCAGTACCTAGAGATAAATGTATAGCAGTAACTACCTATATTAGAAGTTCTCAAATCAATGACTTCAGCCTCTATCTTAAGAAACAAAAAAAAATGAAAAGCAAATTAAACCAAGGACATATAGTGAAGCAATAGGAAGGAAGTAATAAATATCAGAGCAAAAATCAATGAATAGAAAAACATAAAAACAAAAGCAAAATCAATGAAACCAAAAGCTGCTTACTGGAGAAGATCAATAAAATTGCTGAATCTCTAGACAGAATTATCAGGAGAAAAATTAAAACAAAAATTAATATTCAGAATCACAGGTGACTGCATCTTAAATTCTACAGACATCAAAAGAACAATAAAGAAATACTATGGACTTCATGCCAATAAACTTAACCACTTAGATAAAATGGACAATTGTTTGAAAGATACAAACTAATAGAGTTCATTCAACATAGGTGAATCTAAAAATAATTATGCTGAGTAAAAGAAGGCTGACAGTAAAGAATACAAATGTATGATTCCATTTATATAAATTTCTAGACGAAACAAACCTAGAGAAAGCAGGTCAGTTGTTGTCGGGGGGCGGGGGGGGCGGCGGGGCGGTGTGTGGATGGTCAGGGGCTGGTAGGGGGCCGGAAGAGGAATACAAGAGGGGCAAGAGGAAACTTTTGAGGTAGTTAATATGCTCGTTATCTTGATTATAGTAATAATTTCTTGGATGTAAACATGTGTCTAGACTTTATCAAATTGTACATTTTATGTCAATTGGTAAACCAAATTTTATCAATAAAACTGGGTTGGTTTTTTTCAGTGTGAAGGGTTGTTTCATAAATCTCAATTCAATCTACCCATTTTTAAAGTTTGAATTTGAAGGACCATCCAGCTCTATTGAAAAATGAGGCCCACTTGAAACAGGGAGCTCTGTGCCTACCGTACGCACATACGTGCGCAGAACCAGAGTTCCACCCTGAAGGGAACACAGGGAGGGAGGCTGGGATGGAGGAGGGAGACCGTGGGCAGCAAGCTTTTCTGGAGCTACCCCAAGTGCTACCAACACAAAAAAAACTGTTTACTTACCCACCGTCTCCCCAGGCAATGCTCCACGGACCAAGGGAGTGAAATCAGTTTTCTGTACTCCTGGCCAGAAGCAGGAGAGCTTGTCCAACGAGCTCACTGGTGAGTTGCACCATCCTGGCCAGGCCACGTGCTCAGCAAACTCACTTCCAAGTGTGTGTCCAGCTAAGCCCCCAAGGGCATTGCTTGGGATTTTGCTGTAGGCATCCAAAGATTTGCATTTTTTTTTTTTAAAGCTGGGGGTCTCCACTGAGGGGATCAGGTCTGGTGTCTGGAACACAGTGAGGTTTTGTTTGATCTATTAAGGCGATTGAGATGTTGTAACTCACTTGTGACTGATGTGATTTTACTCCAAAAGTATTTCCCTCCAGGCTAGACTTGGCTTAGGTGTCCGGGAAATGAGTAGAACTGAACACGGGTAGAAAATAAAGAGGCCTGATGGGTGAAAAGAACTTAAGTTCTCTCTGTATAAGAATATTTTAATTACTTTGGAAATCACGCCTCCCCGCATTATAGTCAGAGCAGAGGTTTCCTTCCACCGGGGTGGGGAGCGGAGCTGCTGGGAATGCTGCCGGGGTGCCCAGAAATGCCGCCGCGGTTGCCGTTGGCAATCCCCCATTGTGCAAAGGCCTTTCTCAGGAAGATGAATACAAGCTGTACATACCAAGAGTCAATCAAACACTCAGCAACCACCCATCTCATTAAGCAGAAACTGAAAGGACCCCAGGAAAAAAGAAATAAAACTGGATCAGGAGTTTGGGTGAGAAGGGAGCAAGGGAAAGGCACTTCCTGCAAAAAAAAACCGAAGCTGAGTATGGTACATTTTCCCCCATTCAAGGCAAAGGATATGTATGTATGTACGTACGTACGTACGTACGTATGGAAGCACGTATTTTTCCACAGCCCCCCACTGCGGCCAGGGCAGTCACTGCCGCTGGTTGATTGAGAACACTGACTAGAAAACCCCTGCTTTATGGCCAGTCTTTCCCAGCAGCTCAGGGACGCAGGCATCAGGGCAAACCAAGAGCATAAAACAACAAAGAAACAGACCAAAGTAGGTGAAAGAATATTTTACATTGTTCCCAGGCGCTTACTATATACTTTATATTTTTATACATCTTTATACTCCATAATGATTTGACATTATTTAGACGTGTATGCCTCTTTATGATTTATGGCAAAATGACCTAACATTACCTTATAGTTTTTAATTGCATCGTTTATGTAGGAGGTTCTTATCTCCAAAATCTTATCTGCCATTCCGGAGAGCTCTGGAATGGTAATCACAGTGTGCTGGTAGTCATTCCTGCACTGCAATACAGGCAGCGTCTGGCGAGGTGGAGTTGCACACTGGTCTGGAGCCAGACGGCCTACGGAGGCTGCTTGGTTGGTTGGCTGATTGATGTCCCCAAAAATAAGTAATCCCAATAATCCATTTCTATAGCTTCCATTTTATTTCCTTTTCACCCTCCATTCCCCTCCCCTTGGGCAACCATCAGATTGTTCTCTGTATCTATGGGTCTGCTTTGTTTTATTTCCTTAGATTACACAAATACGTGAACTCATGATTTTTGTCTTTCTCTGTCTGCCTTATTTCACTTAGCATAATGACCTCTAAGACCATTTGTGTTGTCACAAATGGCAAGGTATCATTCTTTTTTATGGCTGAGTAATATTCACACTATCTGTGCAAAAACGTTTTAATTTGATGTAGTCCCACACACATGTATGTATCACATCTTCCTTATCCATTCATCTGCCTAGGTTGCTTCTATACCTTAGCTATTGTAAATAAAGCTGCAATGAACATAGGGGTACATATATCTTTTCAAATCAGGGTGAGTTTTGAAAAGAACTCACCCAGAAGTTGTGTTGCTAGGTCATATCACAGCTCTATTTTTAATTTTTGGAGGAACCTCCGTACTGTTTAGCATAGTGGCTGCACCAGTTTACAATCTCACCAACCACATACAAGGGTTCCCTTTTCTCCACATCCTCACCAGTACTTGTTATTTGTTGGGTTTTTTTGATGATGGGCACTCTGACAGGTGTGAGGTAGTATCTCATTGTGGTTTTCATTTGCATTTCCCTGACAATTAGTGATATTGAACATCTTTTCACATGTCTGTTGGCCATCTTTGGAGAAATATCTATTCGGGTCCTCTGTTGACTTTTTTAATGGGATTGTTTAGTTTTTTTGGAGTTAAGTTGTATGAGTTTCTGACATATTTTAAATGTTAGCCCCTTATTGGATATATCATTATGAATATCTTTGCCCAATCAGCAGATTGTCTTTTCATTGTGTTGATGGTCTCCTTCACTGTGCAAAAACTTTTTAGTTTGATGTAGTCCCTTTTGTTTACTTTTGCTTTTGTTGCCCTTGTCCTAGGAGACATATCCAAAAGGTATTGTTAGAACCAATGTTAAAGAGTTTATGGCCTAAGTTTTCTTCTAGGGGTTTTATGGTTTCAGGCCTTATATTTAAATTGTAATCCATTTTGAGTTTATTTTTAAATAGAGCTTCATTATTTTCACGTACTTGTCCAGTTTTCCCAGCACCATTATTGAAGAGACCATCTTTACCCCATTGTATGCCTTTGCCTCCTTTGTCATAGATTAATGGACCACATAAACAAAGATTTGTTTCTGGGCTCTCTAGTCTAACTCCCTGAATCATATAACTGTTTTTCTGGCAGTACTGTACTGTTTTGATTGTTGCAGCTTTTTTGTAGCAGATTAAAGTCAGGGAGCATATCTCCTACTTCATTCTTTCTGAAGGTTTGTTTCTTTGGCTACTCAGGGTCTTTTTTGTGATTCCATATAGAATTGGGATTCAGTTGTTCTAGTTCTGAGAAGAATGCCATCGCTATTTTCACAGGAATTGCACTGAATCTGTAGACCGCTTTAGGTAGTAAGGACATTTTAACACTATTACCCTTTCCAATCCGTGAGCACGGGATATCCTGTCCAAAGGCCATTTTAAATTAGCTCTGTCAACCTGTTTCACTGGTAAAACCTCATTTGGGAGCTACAGGCAGAAAGACTTGCCACAGGGAAAGTCTCCTAGGCTGAACAACACAGTCCTGGTTTCTCTCAGAACAGAAGATGCATCTGTGGAAGGAACTGAGCACTGGGATTTTTCTAACCTAGTTCTGCCTTGTAGGGCAGCAGGTCATTTTCCCTCTGCCTCCCTGAGCTCTTAGCTGAGACCCCTGTAATCAAAGATAGATTCACACGACGGAGACGGAGGAGGGGGAGGGGGAGGAGGAGGAGGAGAATATTAACATGTACACCTCATGCATTCATGGGCAATACCCAGGGAAAATGACCAAGTCAAAGACATGGCTTTAGAATTCCAGATTAGATGCCCTCTTACCAAGGAAAGGGGAGGAGGAATGTAGGCCCCGTAGGGGAAAGTAACTGAATTGGGGGAAGGAGGGCCAGACCCTTAGAAGAACAGCTGAGAGTTTTGATCGTCCGCCACAGAGGTCGTCTGAGTGTGGTGTGGACTTCCGGTCTCCTCTCCTGAATAAGAGCCAATAGCCCCTGCCTGATGAAACTCCCAAGGAGAGGACTCATGGCCACTGAGTTCGTTTTAGAGGATCTGCCTCCTGGCAGATAAGGGGACACCAGACAAGGCCTCTTTCTGCATTTACTGTTTTTCAAATGCCTACAGCTCAAAATAATCAATACACAAAACAGCGTATTTTGGGGTGGCATGTCCTAAACCCCTGCAGTCACAGCTGGGGTGGCACAGTCTGCTACTTTTCAGCCTTGAATCAGTTGTGACACCTCATGCAAGTCCCCTTACCTCCCTGGAACTCCATTTCTTCACCTGCAAAATGATATTGCACTCTGGTGTTCCATCTGTGAGGTTCTACAATCAAAGATTTAACAATAAAATCCACTTCTGGTTGCTCCCTGCAACTCTGAGCTCTTAGAAAAGGAGTCAGAATTCAGAAGAAAATAAAAGTCCACTAAGGAATACCATTGTATTTAGATTTGTTTTTGAAGCATTTCACCTTTTGCGTACTACACTTGGTACATACTGACAAAGACACCTTTACCCTGGGCTACAAAGAGCCAAAACTGTAAGGGCAGAGATGATTTAGTAAGAAAAACTTTTATTGGCCCTGGGCCCAAACACTCCTTCCAGGGTACAGTGACCAATCAGGCTGCCACAGAGTTTTCAGACTCTTAGAAGAAAGAAACAAATTCGTATTTTGAATGTTGCACGCAGTACTCAGTACTAGGACCTGCACAGGTGATCTTAAAGTTTATTGTTATTGCTTTGATTTACCTGGTCTTAATTTCTTGTAATCTAAGAATTAGATTCTAAGATTCTATGAACATAGTCTAAGTGTCATACAGCACATCACTTAGCACGCATCGCGGCGGTACTACCATCCAGTGTTTTTAGTTGCACACCGCGGAGCCAGCTCAAGCCAGCTTTAGCTGAAGAGGAACATCTTTCTGGAAGGATGTCCCTGTGGGAGGGATTTTTTTTCCTGAGACTTTGGGGTCAGAGACATTATCCAAATCATACCATCAGACTCCTGCTGCCACCGCCTGGGGAACCCAGTCCACGAACATCAGTTAAGCTACTCTATGTCTTTTTTCCAACTTTAGTAAGATGTAATGGGCGTATAGCATCTAAGTTTAAGGTATACAACATAATGATCTGATATTGGGTTGGCCAAAAAGTTTGTTTAGTTTTTTTCTGTAAGATGGATCTAGTAGTGCTTAGTTGTCTTTAACTTCATTCGAAACAATTTTGTTAGATTGTATTGGGTCAGCTGCCGTATCAGTGTGCATTAAAAAAAATTGAAATTAGTGAATTTTTGTACAGCCATTTTAATATTGAAGATGGAAGAAAATACGCAACATTTTCGGCATATCGTGCTTTGTTATTTCAAGAAAGGTAAAAACACAATGTAATGTAAAAAAAGATTTGTATAGTGTATGGAGAAGGTGCTGTAACTGATCAAATGTGTCAAAGTTGGTTTGCAAAGTTTCTTGGTGCTGTTGACATTTTGGCCAAATAATTCTCTGCTGAGGGGCTGTCTTATGCGTTGGAAGATGTTTAGCAGCATCTCTGGCCTCTACCCACTAGAACCCAATAGCAGGAGACAGCCAACACACTCGAAGCACCCAAATCAATAAAGTTATTGGTAAAAATAAAAAATGTGTCTTTTATTTTACAGAAAAAGTACAATGGACTTTTTGGCCAATCCAATATAGGTCTATATATTAAAGTGATTATCACAGTAAGCTTAGTTAACATTCATCACCCTCTGCTTCCCTCTTTGCCTTTTAAGAATCTTTGGGATTACATGGGGTTCATCCAGATGATCTAGGGTGATATCCCTATCTTAATTCCACCTGCAATCTTAATCCCTTAGGATCCTTCCTCTGTCGACCACACATTCTCAGGCGAAGTTAGCCTTTCATGAGATCCTTCCAACCAATGTTACAGTCAGCCTCTGCTGGGAGGTAAGCTCAGGGAGGATGGGAACCTTTTCCTGCTCATCACTGCGGTGCCGGAATGCTTAGCTTAGCCCATACCAGGGACTCCATGAGTATTGGAGGAATGAAAAAATGAATTACAAATATGAGGTTTTCTCTCAGTAATAATAGAATGATGTCATCTAGCAAACAAACACTCCGTGTATACCTTCTCACGTGAAATCCACCCCCCTTGTATTGCTTAAGCGTCAGAAGCAGATCTAGGGGAGAAACCACGCAGCTCAGCTCACAAGCTGTGTGAGCTTCAGCAGGCTGCTTACCCTCACTAAGCCTCAATGCCTTCATCAGCAAAATGAGTGTGATAATACACTCGCCTCGGAATTTTTATAAAGATTAAATGGGATGTTTAAAACCCTTGGCACAGCGCCTTCCGTAGCTACCTATCTTTTTTTTTATCATTACTTTTTTGCAGATGAGGAAACTCAGCCCCAGCTATGAAGTGGTAGAAATGGGAATCGCATCCATCTTCTTGACAACGAAACCTGAAGTCACTGTAGCTACCGTTCGTCCACACCGCCTGCCGGGATGAGGGCCCAGAGCTGGCCCAGTGGAAGTGGACGGTGCAGTTCGTTTCCAGAGCGGTAGGGATGAGGCAACAAAAATCTAAAGGCATCCTTGGTTTGGAACAGTTTGTGAAAAGTACCAAACACTTAGGGAGCTAACAAAAGACAAAAGGTCGGCACAAAGGGGAGAGAGTAAGATTGGCAAAACTGAGCTATAACAATCCCAAGAAAACTCTACGCAGCGAATCTGAGATGAGCCCAGAGAGGGCCCCGGAGACATCCGTGTGCCGGAGGAGGGTCGTTCACAGAAAGCTGTGACTTTCCCCCATGGGTGGCAGGACACCGGGAAGGGCACTGACGCAATCCGGGCTCTGTGCTTGTCCCTCCACCCCACCGTCTGGGAGGACCACCCTGCCCTGGGGAGTCACTCCGCTCCCTGAGCTTCCTCCCAGGATGTAGGACTCAGTCTGATGCCTCAGGGTCTGCCTCTTCCCGAGGGACAGGGCCTCCCAGGCCCCCACTTCTAGGTCAGAATCCTGACCATAGGTGATGGCGACCCCAATAACGTTACTATTCCTCTACTAATCATTTCATTCCCTGGGTCCTGCACAAGTGCTATACGAACACGGAAACGAGATCCCAACACAGGCTGGTCGGCCGCTTACTAGTGGCCAAGTGTCCCCTCCTCTTCTGAAAGTTGTCATTTCTCAGAAAAACCTGACAATAGACTCATGTACCTCAGTGTGGACTCTTCTTGGAGAACAATCAATAAAAACAAACAGCCTTTGTTTTTATTGTAAAATTTTATTGTAAAACTGATAACCATCTAGATAGGTATGTCAATATAAAAGGCTAATAAGATTACAAGCAACTTTTCAATATATACAAATTTTGTCAAATTCACAAAGAAATTCTATTGATATTTTGACTGAAAATGTTACCATGTAGATATTGGGGGAGAATTGGCATCTTTACTCAAGTATGCCTTCTAGAAACTGTTTCTGTATTTAAGCGAGTGTTCTTTTTGTTCTCTCAGAAAAGTGTTTCGTTTTCTTTCTTTGGACTTACATGTTTTAAAGTTACTCCTCGGTATTTTGTATTTGGGGTTTTTTTTTAATTGTATGTTTTATTTTTTATTCCATTTTCATTTTCTAACAGAAGTTTACGTTCTTCTATCTAGTCAATCAGCGTATTAAACAGGCTTATAGCATGAGACAAAGAGCAAACTCTACTTTCCTCCAAAACGAGAAGCAGTTTTCCAACCTGCAGCCTCCCTGGAGCACTAAGTCACAAGAAAACACAACATACAGTACATACACGCCGTGCTCGTAGTTACATAAAATATGTTGGCAAGGGTTTTTACCAAGAACATGGAAAACTGAAAACTCGTTTCCTCCAAAAGGAATTATTTTTCTGTTTAAAATCTATGTTGATTTTCTTTATAGTCTTTCACACTTAATATAAACTGAGTGTTCAAGAGTTTATCTTTCTTTTTTCATCCTTCTCACCTTTTCCTTTAAGTCCTTTTCCAGTAACAATAATGTCGATGCAAGACTTCCTTGATATTTCAGGTTCATAGTGCTTGGCACGTATGTTCCTCCGGGTGCTGATGGAGTGGCATCTCTCAAGCTAGACAACCGGGTGCTTGCTTAGCCTGAGCACAGATGAGGGGAAACCCCTGTGTGTCCTCAAACAGTAGATTTGGGAATAGACACACTTTTTTATGGCTTGAGCCATACGATGTTTTTCTTCCCACCAAGAAATCTGAAGCAAACATTGCTCAATGCGGCAAAAGCATGAACAGGTTTTCGGAAGGACCGCAGCTCTGCTCAGCAAATACCTCCCAGTCCATCACCCAGGTGGGCCTCCCTCCGCCCCACCCCCCCCCTCCGGCTGCCCGTCTCTACTCCATCAGCTGCGTCAAAATGAGAGCCGCACGTTTTAGCATCTCTACTCTCAGCAGCGCTTCTTGTCTCTTCTCCTTTTTTTATTTTTTTTTATTTTTTATTGAAGGTTTCCAACACAAATACGCAAACACTCTTTATGAGTTCTACTTAGGAGAATATTCTCCTTCTCCAAAGGCTGGCCAGGCTACAGCCATCGAGGAACACCGCGTCTTACGTGTTGTGAAGTAAAAACGAACCAGGACACCGTTATTCCCACTCATGTCCGAGAAAGGCGGCAGACCTGAAGAACTCAGAGACATAAAGTCAGCATCCCCAAATGTGCCGATGCCTCAGTTCCCCGGCATCATGTGGAAATAAACGAATCACGTAAGTAAACATCCCGCATAACTAAGAGTGCTCACTGCCAGCCCAGTTCCTACAGTTTAGTATAATGTGGGGACGATCTCCGTGCTTGCGAAGTCTGCAGGGGAATCGGCCCCTGCCTTCAGCAGCCTCACGCTCCCACCCTTGGCTAGAATTGGGCCTATTTTTGTCAGAGGCAGGTTCTTCCCTTTTGTCTGTCAGCCTCTCTCTGGCAGCCCCCCGCCGTCCTGCTCCAACCTACTTGTGCTTGACGCAGCACAGAATCCCGACGGCCACACCTGCCGCACTGTGACTCAAACAAAAGCCTAGGGAAATTCCGGGGCACCTTCCTTAGTTGTCTCCTGCTATCACTTGGGAGGTCAACCGCCTCTTTAAGTCTTTCTTCCTAGGTAGGGTTTCCTAGGAAAAGCATATCATTCATTTGTTCATTCATGCATTCATTCAACAAACAATTATCCCATGCCTCCATGCTCCCTTTACTGTTCCAGACCCTGGACATACAGGGTGTGTGAACAGAGCAGACACCCGGTCCTTGCATGAGTCAAGTTTAAAATCTAGTTGGACAAATGGACATTGTAAAGAGAGCTTCAAAAAGGACCGTGAAAGCACAAAACAGGAAAATTAATCTCTACGGATAATTCAGAATTTAAATTTGAAAACAAACAAACAAAAAAACATGCACTGCATTTCAAAAGGACAGCTTTGAGGCCAGGAAACCGTAACAGTCCTCCTAGAGGCCTGTGTCAGAGGCTTTTCAGGGAAGGAGCTGTTTCTGGCAGGGGGTAGGGTCGGGGGTGGGGTTGGGTGAGTGGGGCTGGCAGTGCAGCAGCGATGGGAGGCCTGTTTGGGAAGCAGGTCTGGCCTGTGCACAGCCTCACCTTCTGGGAATGTAACAAGAGACCTGTCCCGAGTCCCTTCCGACCCTCCCTAACCACCCCCTCCGCTGCTATTCAGGCCGCATGTGCACGAAGCTTTGTGCTACTGCGGAAAGATGGAACAGGTGGAGGGGGTTGCATCTGCCCCCACAGCTGCCTGCACCGGGCGGGCAGGAGGAAGGTGCCAGACGCTGGGCTTCCCCTCCACACGGCTGTGGAAGTCAGCCAGCAGCCAGCGAGCCTCGTTTTCAACGACAAATGAAATGGGGGAGCACAGAGCCCTCTCTAAAGAGTCAAATTTGAAGGCACAGCGGAGAAAGAGAAGGATGAGCACGTGCAGGAGGGGGTACCAGGGTCACTGGTAGAAACATCCAGGTCGCAAACCCGTTTAGGGAAATCTGGACCGGCATGTCTTCTCTTCTTTCCTCACAGTTCTGAACTTTGTGCCGGCAGAATGAAGAGCCCTGTGCACCCCACCCCTGCACCTCCCCCAACCTCCCACTTTGTGTTTATTTGCGGAAAGAATAGAAGTTGTTGGCTGTTTCTGACGACGCTTGACAATAAGCAGGGCAATGGTCTAAATTATTTTAAAATGAAAAATAAAAATCTGGGAAAACATTTAGCAAGCTAACGGGTGGTTCCTGGTGTGTTCCAAAGAGAGAGGATTTCAACAGAAGGCCCTCCCTGCTTCCCATTCAAGAGGGAGCTCAAGGTACCAATTCCCAAACCAGGGCCCCCGGAGCAGTGCGATGAGCTCACTGCGGACCACGTGAGTGGACCTTAGCCAAGAAAACTCTTTGAAGGTATCCCTTCTGGTGACTGACAGACTGTGCTCTGAGGCTGATGCAAACACAGATCTAAAACACACACACACACACACACACACACACACACTCAGGACAGCCACTGCACAGGGCACAGGGATGACAACCTGCCTGCTGGCTTCAGCCTCTGACCGCGGGCTCCAGGCTGTTGCTCATTAACTACTTCCTCTGCTCACCCTAAACTCTAGATCCTTCCATCGTGATGAAGAGGCTAATGCGTGTCAGCTGAGTTTGTCATAAAAGCGATATGAAAGCTTCCTTCCACTTCATAAGAACCCAGGAGTTGAAAATGGATATATTTATAATCAAAGACTCCCAGGTCTCTAGTCACCAAAATAATCTTCCCAAAAAGTCACTTTTAATACCTGATGCTCAGAAGCCAGCAACGTCTCCCCATATCACATTAAAATGCTTTATCAATAGCCTCTCTGGCATGAGTCCTGTCCTGGACAGAAGCATTCCGTGCGTCGGAGGCCAGCTTCACACTCTCCCACCGACACACCTTGTTATCGTTGGCACCTGTGCCTGAGCACGAGCTGTCTTCTCTGCTAGGGGGACCTGCTCATCCCTCCTTACACTTCAGGGTGAACTTGAGTCCTATCCTTTTCACGCAGCCCTCCTCCCACAGTTGACACACACTCTATTTCCACCCAGTTGTCCACGGAAGCTTTGCAGGAGACAGCTGGGGGCCTCCGAGCCCTAAGATCATGGATGGCGTCTGTGACCTGGTGACCTACAGGAACCTGGCCGCCTGGAACCTGGTCCAAACGCCAGGGTAAAATACATTTCTAATCAAAAATAGAGATGACATCAAAACAACTCACAGGATATGAATACAAAGGAGTTAGGGATATTTCTATGAGTGGCCAAATAGATCAAGAAAAAGAATTTAACAATGCAAAAAAATACACTGGATTGAAAAGTTACTACATATTAACTGTCAAAAGAAAATAACAAATACCTTTCTTCTTGTTCCATGGTTAGAGATCCGGTATGATCTGCCCATAGACACGTCAGATTCAGTATGTTCAACACCAAACTCAGAAGGTCTTACCCTCCCTCCCCCAGACTAAGTTGCTTCTGTTCTTGTGTGCCTTTTCTTGGCCACTGCTGTGACTATGCATCAGTCTCTGAACCTGGGAGACCTCACCCCCAACGCCTCCCCATCCCTATTCCATCTGCCCACCCTCCAGCCAGGCCAATCCAAGACCAGTGGAATCAAAAGTCCTAAAATATCTCCTTTATCTATGTCCTCTCATGCAAATGCATCACCCCCACTTGCTAGGCCTTACAATTTCTCACCTGCTCCGCTCCAGTGGTGTTCCATGAGATCTTCTGTCTACAGTTCATGCTCCACAATGCTACTAGAGAGAGCTTTCAAAGACGTAAACCTTCACACGCCACTTAAAAACATGCTATGGCTCCCTGTAACTCAGATTACAGACTGAATCTCTTAATGTGTCATTCGAAGCCTGTCATGATCTAGCCCCTGTTTATCTTTCAAGTTCTACCTCTGTGGATTTTCCAATACAGAAAAACTTCTCAGACCTTCTCCAGGTGAGCTTCCTTATATGCCCCACAACAATCTGTCTCAAACACTGACACCTCTAATTAGGTACCTGCCCTGCCAGACTGTGTACACTTTGCTCATTGCCTGAAGTTTCTATATGAAGACGTGAACCAGAATTCTTCAACTGCCTTCCCATCCAGCCAGAATGCTTACGCAGGAAGTAGCAGGAAGTAGGAGGGACCGTGGAGAAGAATGGAGGGACAAAGAAGAGGGGGGTCCCGACATTGGAGGGGGAAAGAACAGGGCATCGTGGCCTCTGTTAGTGCGGGAAGAAAAACACTGTCCACAGCATAAACTTGACCACGTGACCCCAGCAAGGATCACGGAATGTAACCCTTGATGTGAGTCGTCTTCAAACAATATAGGCAGCTAGTCCCCCCCCCCAGAGATGTCTGGAAAAAGCGACTAGACAAGTGTTTGCCTGGTGGATATGGATTAATTCCAAGGAACAAAAGTTTTCTTGTGAATTGTCTTGATCACAGGCCAACAGGTGACTGCATTTAAAGAACTCCAGAGTTTTCTGAAGAATTCTTAAAATGTCCTCATCACTGAAATCTTCAAGGGCGGATAAACATTTCAAAATAAATACCCTGGCCCCGACACAGTAAAAACAACTCCTGGTAAATACAACCATTAAACTTGGTTCTCTGTGTTCTTCTCTCCACACAAACATCCTTATCACTGGTCTCAACATCTAACCACGCCCAAATTTATACCATGAAAAGGCAGGCATTCTAAAATTCTACCTTCTTCAGGAAGAAGCCGTGCACACGTGAAATAAAGATTCTGGCCACTTCGTCAACCCATTCTCGACGAAGCTCTCTGCCCTAACATCTCCAGTGTTTGCAGAGAACATCACACAGACGGTGGTTCGCGTGTGGTCGCTGACTCTGCCGCCTGCGGTTTCAGATCCATCTCTTAGCCTTTTTGTGTGATTGACATGTCCTTCTTTACCAACATGGGGTATAAGATAAGGCTGTGTTTTTAAACGTTCACATTACACAGTCATGCCTCCTACTCCTCCACTATGAAAGAAGTACTGCCTCCTTCTTCACGGTGTCTCACCTCCCATTCCAAGAGAAAAACAAAAAAAACAAAAAAACAAGTCTCACACAGCCCGGGAGGTCAGTCCCAGTCATTATTCTGATGCTGGAAGAAGATGAGAAGGCCATCCACTGACCAGTGCCAGGATCTGCAGCAGGTGCTGCACACAGCGTGGCTGTAGAGAGACACAATACTTGGTCATTGTTACAAGAACAGCAGTGATTCATGACATCTGTGCTAGCCACCCATCCACTGAAGAAAGGGGCCTGAATAGCAATCCACAGCTACGCCACAGTCTGGCAGCAGTTTCTCAAGGTAGAATACGGAAAAATAGAAGTGTTAAGGTCGGCGATACTCAACGGCACAGCAAGGGCACACTTACTAGTTACCTGTCTTGTTCTAAGTGGCTATACACAACCGTCTGGAGGTATGACCACAGTGCCGGGAAGGCTGCAGCAGGAGGAACTTGCAGCCTCGGCCACACGCTGTGCTCCAAGCCAACCTTTTTGCTACCTTTGGTCCCTTGCCTGCACGAGGAATGTCCCCACCCACCAGCGGACCCTCACTCTGAGCCTCCTCAGTTTATTGGAGAAATGGTCTGTGAACACTAATCTGTAAAACGGAGGGTGTTGCCGTCGCCATCCTAATCCTCCCACAAGGCGCCTCGGATCTTTGCAAATTGCTCACTACAGCAACCCACACACATCCCAACTGAGGGGGGTGCCTCCTTTAGGGTCCTGGCAGCAGAGAGGTGGCGCACATGCCATCTGAGGACGGTCAATAAAGGAACTATTTAATGTTTTACAGGCAAGAAAATGCAATGCCATAATAGGGACAAAGGCGTAAGAGGCAAGGGAACGGAGTAGGTACCAGAACCTAAAGAGGGTAGCCGTAATGAGAGGGCTGCCCAACAGGAGCTGTGGCCTTTGGTAGAGGGACAGAGACACAAGCAATCCTCAGTGTCCCACAGAGCTGCGGGAATAAGCATGCCAACCTCGCTCTTCTCCTGCCCCTCCACTTCCTGCTGGCTGTGCCCATTGGCCAAATGCCCCACCAAGCTGGAAGGCAGGAGATCACAATCTATACACGTCAGCCTCCTGAGGACAGAGCAGAGCGGAAAGGACAAAGAATAGCCCTGGAGGATGGGGCGCAGCTCCAGCCCAGAGAGTAGGGAGAGAGTGTCCCATGTATCAGTGGTCTTCACAGTGCGTTTCATGGACTGCTGCCAGTCCGTGAAACGCTGGCCGCCGAACTGCCGTGCAATAAGCACAGAGTCGGAGAGCATGCATTTAGAAGCCAGGACAGCGATCTGCCGTTGCCACGACACTCCAGTGCGCAGTCGTAGACTCAGCTCGTGGAACAGCAAACAGAGCAGTTCAGGGCTGCTGGTTCGGGCGAACTGCACGTGGCGTGAGCTGCAGTCTGGTGACGCACAGTGGGCTCAGGCTAACACACGAGAGACTCTGAGATAGGTGCGTCAACTGTGACCCAAACTTTTATTTTAAAATCTGTTTTTACAACGTACTATTCTATCATTTTAATTGTTAAGTCTATATACTATAACACATACTTTTCCTTTATTAGATAAATTAGAAAATAGTACCTGCATAACTGCTTTCGTATCTGATGTTGGAAAAGTAGCTTGTATTTGTTGGGAACCACCCTGACTGGTATCAGAGGCTGAAACCCCCGCCTAGCTAAGGCTAAGGGAACGCCGTTGGAACCGTGAGCCAGCAAGGAGACAAAAGCTTATCTCCCTGGCAGGAATGCTGCTTCTGCTGCTTTATTCATGACTGAACCCCCAAAAAGCTTGGTCGGTTAGCCAAAGACGGGTAAGATTCCCCACGGGGGAACGACCTAAGCCAGGCACGATCACTTTTGGGAGGCCCCCCAAAAGAAGGACTTGGGGGGCTGCAGCAAAAGGGGGGTGATGGACCCTCACTCCTCGGCTTTGACAAAGTCTGAGTTCTCAGCATCTGGAAGAAAATCTCCTTATCTCTCGGTTGCCTTAGTTCCCTTGCTCCACCTAAGCCTGAAACAATGACAGGGTGGTACAGCTCGGTACTGAGAAGTGCGGATTTCCCGGGGTGATCAGGCCTAAGAAAGAACATGTAAATTACTGTGAAACCTTCTTTGTTTAGAATGCTCTCAGTTGAATGAGAAGGGTCTTAGGAGGAAGTTAGTTTGTTCCTCAGTCTTACAGCTCTTTGACCCCCCAACTCAATAGACCGGCAGAGTTCTTTGTTTTCTATAGTTCCTTACTTCCCCTAATGAGTACTGTACTTTACCTGAATTATTATGCAAAATGAGCCTAATAAAAGCAGGTATGGACAGTGGATCGGCGCGCTCCCCACTAGGGGGGGTGGCCATTCTGTCCCTACTTCCCCACAGAAACTAGTTTGTCTCTGTGCATGTGTCGTTTTTTCTCGCGCGTTTATCGTCGAGCCATCCACAGCGTTCCGTGGTCACTGCTGGCCGGTGACCCACGCGCAACATGTATTTTCCTGCAGATAATGCCAAGAAAGCATTTTAAGCCCTGGCTGGCGTAGCTCAGTGGATTGAGCGCGGGCTGGGAACCAAAGTGTCCCAGGTTCGATTCCCAGCCAGGGTACATTCCTGGATTGCAGGCCATAACCTCCAGCAACCGCACATTGATGTTTCTCTCTCTCTCTCTCTATCTCCCTCCCTTCCCTCTCTAAAAAATAAATAAAATCTTAAAAAAAAGAAAAAGAAATAGCAATTATTTAAAAAAAAAAAAAAGAAAGCATTTTAAAACAACCATTTGAAGGCTCTGGAAAGCCATCTAAAGCAGTAGAAACTGGACTGTAGTCAATCTTGGAAAGAAAACTAAAATTGGATGAAACTTGTGTATATATAGCTCTTTTGCCTGAGGAGACTCCCCAGTCCACACAAGCGTAAGGCAGCTGGACCTTAAGCAGAAAAGTCCCAGTTTTATTGGTTTGAGGACTCAAAGTACAGAGTTTGAAAAAAGGGTCGAGTTTATTAACAAATAATAGAAATTATCCAGCATAAAAAGAGAGGGGAAAAGGTGGAAAGGAGATGAACAACCTACAGAGTCCCAGAAGAAGAAAAAGAATAAGAAAGAAAAACTATTTGGAGAATGGCCAAACATTCCCCAGATTTTGTGAAAAACAACATACAAATCCAGAAAGCTTAGCCAAACCTCAACAGAATAAAAGCAGAAACACACACACACACACACACACACACACAGGCACATCGTGATCACACAATTTAAAACCAAAAATAAAAAGAAACTCAAGGAAACGCTGAGAGAAAATAGACACGTTACTCGAAGGCGGGCAGCGATGGAGATGATGAGTCGACTGCTCGAGAGAAACAACGCAGGCAATAGCACCAACCTCACTCGCATTCTACCGAGGACCGCACGGTCGTCTGGCCTCTGCAGTCAGGCAAACAAAAGAGGCAAAAGGCAAAAAGATTCAAAAATAAATTAAAACTAAAACCCTCTCCAATCACAGACACCATAAATGGAAATCCTTAGGAATCTCTAAGACTATAGAAATAAGAAGTGATTTTATGAAAACCATAGGATAAAAAGTCAACATAAAAATCTACTGCATAGCATTTTCATATACTTATAGCGAACCATTGAAAAATAAAATATAAAAACAATTTAATTTACAATGGTATCGAAAAACATAAAATACTTAGGGGTATATTTTACAGAAATATGCAAGACTTCCACAGTCAAAACGACAAACTATGTGAGGATAAAAATGAAAGACCTAAGTAAATGGAGAGGTATACCATGATCATGTGTTAGAAAACTCAATATTGTTAAAATGTCAATTCTCCAAAGACTGGATCTACAGATTCACAGCAATCCCACTTATTACTCCTGCAGATATTTTTACAGATGCTGACAAGATAATTCTAAAATGTATGGGGGAGAAATAACCTTCAACTTCCATTCACCATTTACAAAAATGAATCTGATACAGATTACAGACCTAACAATAAAAGCTAAAACTGTAAAGCATCTAGGAGCACCTAGGAGAAGATCTTCATGACCTGCATAAGAAGTTCTAAAACAGGTAAAACTAAATTATTTTTTAAAAATCAGAAAGAAAAAAAAACTTTAAATATGCATATAGTAAATCCTCACTTAACATTATTGTGAGGGTGTGTGGCTTTAAGCAAAACTATAATAATGAAACCAATTTCAGCACAAGCTAATTGATATAACAAGAGTTAAATTCCTAGGGCATCTCACCAATGTTTTGATGAAGCTGAGGAGAACGAAGCCAGGCTATTCCAGGGCCCGCTGTGTTGCAGGGGGGTGTTAGGGGGTGCGAGGGGCAGGAGGGACCTCACTGCCATGACAGAAATGCTCCTCACCTCGAAAATGGTTGTGTTACACAGGTATAGGCATTTGAAAAATCCCATCCCAGTGTGCACTTAAGGTTCTACACTTCACTACATGTAATTTTTAACTAATGAAACCATAAATATATGTTAAACTCCAGCGAGTAAGTTTCTTTTTCCCAGTAGTATGGTGGAGCGATTCTGAAGCTACTTTCTATACATTCTAGGCATGGGCAAATGAGAAATTATGTCCCATAGAGGGAGGTACTAGAATGTGTCCTGTGGTGTTGGATTGAACTGGATTAATCTGCATATATTCATGGAGAGATTTACATATGTATATGTATGTGTGCATGTGTGTCTGAGTGTGCATGTTAGCACTACAACTTAGGGGGCCTACAAGCAATGACATTATGTGTGACTATAAGCACACCTAGTTCTTAGATCTTGGTTTACACCATGATTTACTAAACAGCCAGGGTTGCTTAGAGAAAAGACCGATTCCCGGAATATAAGCTTTGGTTATAAGCTTTGGTTTTCATAATTGCAGTTTGCCATAAACTTTAAAAGTTAACGGTTTTGGTTGTCCCCTTTGTTGAATAATTTGATTAAATATTTCCAGCTAAATTTTAAAAATACAATAAAAATTTAGAGGATTTCTTTCCCATAGTTGACATTTAAGTTGACTTTCCATGTAATTCTTCAAACATTTACAAGATGTTAAAAGCTTGAACATTTATACGATCCGATTGATAGTGCAGAGAAAGTACATATTGCCAAGCTAACATTTTTGTTTGTTTTTTTAACATCAGTTTCATCACACACACATCCCAAAATTATAATTCAGTTACTCTGTGTTCTTACAACAATATTTGCAATATTTAACCACTATTGGCTTTTACTGTAATTGGCAAAATCTGTTTGGATGCAATTAGGAGTTGTAAGGGCACCAAAATCCATTCTAAGTATATTTCTGCTCCACAAGTTTGATCAGAACATAGTTTTGACCATGGTTCCGGGCTCTGCCAAAATTTGTATTCAGACTAGCACCACAGCAACCATTTCATCTTCAGTGTTGAACCTTTTTAAAGATTTTATTTATTTATTTTTAGAAAGAGGGGAAAGGAGGGAGAAAGAAAGGGAGAGAAACATTGATCCGTTGCCTTTCGCATGCCACCAAGCAGGGACACAGCCCACAACCCAGGCCTGTGCCCTGACCAGGATCGAACCTGCAAGCTATCAGTCCACAGGCCAGCGCTCAAGCCACTGAGCCACACCAGCCAGGGCTTCAATGTTGAATTTTTAACTGAATTTATCACAGTATTACAATGATGTCGATAGAAGTTCCATGACTTCTGGAAGCTTTACTTTGATTTCATGAATTTTTCAGATGGAAAAAGAATTTAATCGTTAACTGGAATTAACTTCACTGATTTTCTACTTGAAGTATCTGATGACCTTGACATGAAACTGGAATTATTTAACCGTTTGCAAAATTCTTCTATCACTAAGGAATCCAACACTTTAACACTGCTTTGTACATGAATAAGAAATCTTAAACTTGAAGATGATTGAAATTCATTTAGAAGAACGGACACTCGATCTAAATGAAAAGTCACACTTCAAAGAGTAATGTGTAAACGTTACCTTTCCACAGCTGCACTGGTTACATTGTTTTCTTTGGCCACAATCGTCCTAAAATAACTTTTAACTTTGAAGTAGGTGCTGTTGCTTCTTCAGCAGATGTGTCTCTGCTTTTTGCATGTTTAGGATACCACTAAAACCCTGGATGCCAACAAACATTTGTGCAAGTTTTGTACTTGCAATCAACTATCTTGAGGAAGGAAGGTTCAGGACATTATTTGTCATGAAATACGCTCTTTCAGGTCTTTGGTTCTACTTTGCTGTTGCAGCTTTTGCTTTTGAGCTTGTTCATGCTAAAAGTACTCATTGCACATTTTGAAGTGGCATTTCCTTTATGGCATTTCCTTTATGACAGGAGAGCTCGTATTATTTTCTGTATATCGATCTGTCTCAGGACTGTTCAGCCCTTATATCCAACACATATTGTGTATATGCCTAACCTGTAATTTCCTATGTTTCCCACTAACGGACAGTCTCATGGCTTCGTGAATCTCTCTGGCCCTGGCCCATGCCTGGGTGGAACTGGCTGGTTGGCCACGTGGCCAGCAGAGGCATCCACTTGTCAAAGAGCAGAAGGAGTTAGCTCAAGTGGGGACACATCTCCTTTTCACCGCTAACCCTCTGCATGCTGTTCTTGACCGGAGGTGAATTGCAACCCACCTGGAAACAGCTGGGAAAAGAGCTTTCAGTTATCCTTCAGCCTCTTTCAGACTCACCCTCATGTCATGTAAAAACTGTTTGCTACGCATGTGTCTTACAACGTGACACGGCAGAAGCTAAAAGCACAAGGCGAAGGGCTACTCTCTTTGATATCTGTGCTGCATAACACATTTTCATCATCCGTGGAATGGGAGTAATAATAGGTCTACTCATGGGAGTGTTGTAAGGAATAAAAGTTAGTACATGTAAATATGCCTGGGGCAAAGATAGTGTTTTATCAGAATTAGGTATTATTATTTTATCATTATTATTGCTTTCTAGGAAAAAGAAAAAAAAACACTACGATTCCTTCAACAATTCCTCATTGTTGAAATGGTTAGAAACCAGCACAGTTTCCAGACCCCTCACTGCCATGAATGCTCCCTTAGTGTTCTCTGGGCCAATCCCTGTCCTCTTACAGCTGTATTTCTGCAGATATTACTCCTGTTGCTGCAACCACAGGAATCAGCTTTCACGGGGAGCCCTGGTACATATTTGCTGGCTCATATGAAACCTAAATTTTTTTTTAAAGTAAGTGTATTTCACATAAACTATTGTTAGCCATGGTTTCTCCATTTCAAACTCAAACAGCTAGCTTTATGAAGGTACACTCAGGATTTTCTATCTATCCCTGAATTTTCCATTTTATCTCATCTTCTTAGTTTCGGCCCATAGCTCTTATTTCTTTCTAGATCTTTGTGATCATCCAATTATTAACTTTGGATTCTTTGTCCCCAAGAACATAGGTTTTGATCCAAATAGTTGTAGGCTTAAAAACCAGCTCTACCTTTCATTAACTAAGTGGACTTGGGACTTTCAACCTCGGTCTCAGTTTTCTCAACTGTCAAATAGGAATATTTTTGCATCACAGGATTCTTGGGATGACTAAATGTCAAAATAGCTGGTATATATCTTGATATCTTACCATAGAAATAAAGCACCACTATAAATACATTGACTACAGTAACATAACATTAAATGTTTCATTTAGTACTTACTATAATAATTAATCAAATATTACGATGGGGCTCTGTTCACCAGGCTAACAGTGATCCCTGTGATGTTCTAATAGAGACTGTCAGCCAGGGAGGCAGGTGACAGCTGAACAGCTACACGTGGACCTGTCGACCAATTTCAAAACCCTACCGGGAGGAAATAAGATCACTCTGTTGTAAGAATCAACACAAATTTTAGTTGGCGTTCATGCTCAGCTCTTCCATTTTTGATGTGTTATTTTTGCATGCCTTATTCCTATTTTATTCTTCAACTCCTTGTGTCCAAATCAGTGTATCCACCCCAGAAAGCAAGTTCCTGGACAGAAAACCTGTCTTCAGTCCAGCACCATAAATAAGAGCAGAACGGGTGTTCAGGAAGTATGTGATACGATGATTTCCCTGACAGCAGTGAACATTTATTGAACCCCGTCTAAGAACCAGATGCACAGTAATAATGTTGGCACTCACACGGTTCTCGCCCGCCCCGTGCCAGGCAGATGCCTCAGTGCTCCACATAAACCTGTCTGATCCTCTAACAGCCCTACAGCCAACACTCCTCTTATCCCATTTTACAAATGAGGAAGCTACGTTCCAGGAAAGTTAAGTTTTTGTCCGAGTGGCAGAGCTGGGTCGCAACTAGAGACTGTGGCTCCAGAGTCCATGGTTTTACGCGTCTAACTAGGCCGCCCCCCCCTGCAGGCACGGACACAGCGCCTCGCCCAGCCAGCTCGCCAGGCACGGACGATGCACTGGAGGGAGAGCACATGGGATGGAAACCTGCGGTGTGGACAGCACGCACCGTAAACACAGTGCAAGAAACACATTGCAAACGCTGCAAATACTATCCCAGTCACACACACAAAAAAAGCCCCCTATTTCAGCTGCACACACAGAGCAGGCATTCCATGCACTCGGAGAGAACACTCACTGCCCTGCTGGGCTGGCAGATTTCCTCCCCTGGTCTGGAGGCCCGTGCAAGTACCCTAGATACCACACGCGCGTTCCAACTCTCTGAGCCCACGTTCTCCCTCTCGCTACACTGTTTCCAAAGCACCCTACACAAGCGAATCGTTGCTCCCAATGTCTGGGGGGCTTTGGGAGTGGCGGGAAGGAGGGGTGGTGGGGAAGATCACACTGGATCTTGTGATCTTGTACATGATGTCTGAACGTACAAAGCACAGTGCTTCTCGGGGCATTCCTCCCTCACTGCACAGGCCAAAGCACGCACCGCAGTTGTCCTGTTCACTGCTGTCCTGGCAACCCCTGCTTGGTTTATCTTTCCCTTGCCCTACTTTTTTTTGTAATTTCCCCAAACCCTTTCAACACAGCTTCTCCCACTGCAATATAACGAGGAGGGACAGAGGTAGAGGAGAGGTGACTGCGCCTTGTCACATTCTCCATGGTGCTAGGTGACCTGCACCTCATGAGCAGCCACCCCTATCCCCAGACCCCATGCTGCCCAAGAACCCTCCCCCGCTGGCACTGGGCCTGTCAGACTGCAGTGTGGTCAGCTGACACTGTCCCCCTTCCCCTTGCTCCATTTCCCTTTCCTCTGAGTGCTCTCGCCACTGCTTCCACAGCTTTAGGCCGTGTTCCAGCAACTGCTGTGGACAGTACCCTTCTGCCAACGAGCCAGAATGCCCGGGGAATGCCAGAATCTTCCTTAAATAACCAACTGGGAAAGTCCGTTCTTTCGGATCCCAACTCATACCTCCTCCCAGCAGAACCACAGCAATGCTCTGGCAGTGCCAGTACTCCATGCTTATGACTGCATCTGCGCCCCTTCAAGGAGAAACACAGTACAGTTCAGACCTTGGAGTGTGTAACCTGAGACTGAAAGATCAGTACCTGGAGGGAGGGAGAAAGGACCATCTTCTTCAGTCTCTCACAGATACTCCAGCTCTCCCTGCGTTATCTCCCAGGTAGCGCTGCACGGTTGTTCCCTGAAGCCCACAGCTATGACCCTGGTCCCTCCAACTCCAAACCCAGCATTCCTTCCACCGAGCCAGAAAGAGCACTTTCCCAGATCTCTCAGGAAGAAAATCGATTCCTCCTCAACTCTCCCACAGCACATTGTGGAAACACTCCCACCCCCCACAGCCTCAGTTACTGTCGTAGCTGCCTTTCTGCATTGCTCTCTGGGAGGGTGAGGCCAATGTCTTGTTCATCTTTACAGACAACCCCTCTCCCCCACCCTGGAGGTCCTCAACAGTATTTGCTGTATGGGTATATAGGAAGACAGACAAGAAAGCTTCCACTAATATTCAGGACCAGGCTCAGACATAAAGGGGGTTGGGGACAGCTTGCCTTTTCCCAGGGAAGGTGATCTGGTACTAGTATGACCCACCCACCCAGCAGCACTGAAAACGTAACAGGTTTCTCCTCCATCTGTCCTACCGTGGGATTTAGTAACAGCCTCTATTATAGTACTTCTCACAATATGTCAATACATTTTTGTCCTATTTCTGTACTGGACTGTGACTTCATCAAGGATAGGAGAGCATGTGAGTCCTGTGTGATAAGTGAATAATAGTGTTGGATCAATGCTTCTTGAATGAATGAATGAATAAACTGAAGACTGCATAAATGAGATCCCCCACTTTCAATAGGAAGTAGGGCGTGTGGATATTGGAGGTTGTCAGAGACGTAGATCTGTAGAATGCTGGCGCTTAAAGGCACTTGAGAAGTGAAGTCCAGCTCCCCATTTAACTCAGGGGGAAGCCCAGGGAAATTGAGCAATTTGCCCGAAGTCACACAGTTAGTCATGAGAAAGGGACCACGGGCCTTCCCAGTTCAGTGAGTCCCTTTGAGAATTTGAGACAAAAAAGAGGGAGGACTTAGGAAGCTCCCAAAGGGACCTCCTTTCTCTAACAGCCCAGGCTTCCCTAGAAGCCAGCCCTAACCTGCGGCCCTTTCCCAGAGACCAGGCAGGGGAGGTGGCCCCAGGAGGCAGGAAGGGTCTGGGCTGAGATGGAAGACGAAAACGACCCCCATTGTTGGGGAAAAGGTCCTCTTCCTTTTCCCCAACAATTCCTTCCACTCTCAGCATTCTTCCTGCATGTGAAAGGTGGACAAAGATTTTTAGTCAAGGAAGTCTCATCACAAAATTATTTATAATAGTGAAAAATTTACCTAATATAAATGTCCAAAATAAGGGAACAGTTAAATAAATCATGATACATTGTACAATGACATATTATTTCCTTATTGAAATATCATACTTGGGTAATATAATCCTGAATTCATGCCTGACATGAAAAATATTAACATTAGCTAACATTTAATGAGTGATAAGTCTATGCCAGACACAAACTAAGATATATCTATATCCAATCTTATAGGTATATATGTTATATAGAGATATACACAATCTTATCTAGCCCTGACAGAAATCTTGTGAAGGAGACACTGTTATTATCTCCATTTTATAGATGCAAACACTGAGGTTTACTTACCCAAGCTAATATAACAAGTAAAAGCAGATTTTTTCTAAAATCTCTAAGAGCAAGTGATTTTAGAAAATGTTTTTATTATAACATTAGGTTTTTAAAATCAGATGCACAACTTTATGTATTATATTATTCCAGCCACCTATGTTATTAAAAGGAAATACCACCAAAGGTAAAATTGTCTGTGGCTAGTGGCAGTTTACGTGGCTTTTGTTTTCTAAGGGCGCTCAATGTGTTTCAAGTATTCTACAATGAATACATGTCTTCTATTACTGCTTATCTTGTTTATTTATTTAAAGACACAAAAACACTTTTGTAAAAGTATTACTCCTAGGCAAAAGGCAGGTGCACCACCAGAATTTGAGAAAGAAGAAAAAGGGGAATACCTCCAAGAAAGCACATGGGAAAGTGAGGGGCTGGGCCACTCTGGCTGCCTGTGCCCCACTCTCACCTCTGCCCCAAGATCAAGTTCAGGCCCTGCCCTCACTAGTAAGAACTATCCCAACTTGGGATCTGGAGGAGGCAGACAGAAAACCTACACAAGATAATCACTATCGTAAGTGGTAAATATGGAGATAAATATAAAAGCCATTTCTTAATATTTTAAGTCTTTAAATAATAATTGACTTCTAAAACAAACCAAAAAAAAAAGTACTCTGGGGTTTATACCATATGGAGAAGTAAAATCCATCGCAATAATAGAACAAAGAAGGACAGGGGAAAGAGGAAGTAGTATATTACTGTAAAGTTTTTAAATTTTATGGGAAGTAGTATAAAATCAGCTTCTTACCTAACCCCTCTAACCTCTGCACTTTCTTATTCCTTAAGTCCCAGCGAACTCAGTCTTTGTCTTCATTGTCACGTCCATTCCCTGGGCTTCAACTCTGCTAGAATTAATGCCAATTCACAGGACCCCGTGACCATAACATAGAACCACAGATGCCGCAGTGTGAAGAGCTGGACTTAATCCACTGCAAAACCTCACCTTATAGATACAGAAAGAGAATTCAGACCTTCAGCTCCTTTCCCTGCAATGATGCACTTCCCGTGATCCTTTGCCTCCATGACCAAGGCTCCGCTTGCCTTGCCAATCCCTGTGTGAGCGTCTCCATTCACTTTCCCCAACTTCATCTTTTTATCCTCACTGCTGCCATTACCTACTTAAGACATTCACTAAAAACACCAAGAACCTCTATTGATATTTTCTGCATCTAACCTCAGCCAAGTTTTCGAGCATTGCTTCGCATTCCTTTCGCTCACCTCTACTCAACTTCTTCGTGGAATTTGTAACTTCGGTCTCAGATGTTTACTTTTCGGTTTTCCTGTATCTTCTCTTATTCTCTTTCCTCCTGTGGCAGACTTTTGTAAAGATTTTGTTTCCTGACATTGGAATCTTCCATACACCCTTCTGTGTTGGGGGTTTTCCCATTGTGGTAGGCGGACTTCTAAAATAGCCTCCAAGATTCCTAGCCCCCGATGCGCACACACCTTCTCTCTCCCAGTTGTTCAGACACAGAAGCTGTGAGCTCCCAGTTCTTCCAACACCAATTTCAGATGTCATTAAGTCTCCACGTCAATTGACTTTAACATAGGGGCTCACCCAGGTCAGCCTGACCTAATCACAGTAACCCTTTAAACCTGGGTCTAGAGATCAGCGAGAAAGGGAAATTTAAATCACTGAGAGGGATTCAATGCTAGAGATACTCTCCACTGCTGGCCTGGATGGTGCCGGTGGCCTCTGCTCTCAGGGTGGTCACTAGCTGACAGCCAGCAAGAAAATGGAGACCTCACTATTACAGCCACAATGAACTGGACATTTTCCACAACCTTGTGACTTTGGAAGAGGACCCCAAGCTCTAGATGGGAAATCAGTCTGACCGATACCTAGGTTTGAGTCTTTAAAACCCTAAGCAGAGAACCCAAGGATTCTGACCTACAGAACTGTGTTGTTCTCAGCCACTACGTTTGTGGTAGTTGGTTACACAGCAGAAAAAAACTACACCCACCTATTTCCTTCAGGTGAAAGCAGAAACCAGTCCTCTGTAGGATGTAGGCAAGTGGTTCAGGTTCTGTTAAAAACAAAAGAAGCCCAAAGTAGAGTCCCTTATGCTAAGCCTCATGTCACCAAACTAAGACTTAATTAGTTTCGTGTCTCCCAGAAATGGAATCTTAAATCAGTCCATCAGAAATTGCCTGATCAACACTAGTTAAGGTCCCCTACCTGATAGGCCCCCACCATCCCCTAAAAAGAAAGTAAATTTGCAATAACCAACCTGCTTTTTTGCCTCATTCAACTTTCTTGTTCCCACTCTCTTCTGCCTGTCTTTTGTCCAGCCCCTCGGAGCACCTTTCTGTCTGCTAGATAGGATACTACCAGATGCAAATTGATTTTTACTCAAATAAACTCTTTAATTTTAAAATAGGCCTCCGTTTGTCTTTCAACAATTCCAGCGTCAGAAGAGGGCACTGAAGGAGACTCCCGTGGCCCCGAGGACCCATGAGCAACCAGGCAGAGATACCTGTGGAGCCGCTTCCGCTCGCTGCTTTCTCCCTCTGCATCTGCAGCCAGTGGGGAAGTCCCTCTCGGACCTTAGCTCTGTGGCTTTTGCATTAGGAAATGTCAGGCTTTATTTGAGCATTTCTTCTCTGCGCCCCTCCCACCCCCTCCCGACTGGTTCCGGAAACGGGCTGGAGTCAGATTGGGTCCGTCTTAGAAACCGGTCCGGGTAGGACTAGGTTCTATTTAGAAACCAAACTAGGTCCGGTGTGAGGCCTCAGGTGAGCAAAATTTTAAGGCTGAACAGTAGGTTAATCTTACCAAAAATAATCTGGAATTTCACAGGCCACAGTAGAGAACTTGTAACCTAGACCAGCTTATTCATTTTGCCCTAGAGAAAGGGTGCTCTCAGCCAGGCATTCCCTAGGAAGGGTAGAGGGGAAATTATTTTTACTTCTCTACAGTTTTGTTGACCAGCAGGAGACCCAGTGAGACACCCCACTCCCTCCCGATCCTGCAGACGGCAACCTGGGAAAACTGGCAGGAGCCGGCAAAGGGTGAAAATTCTCCAAGTCAGCTCTCCTGGCCATAGCCTCGCGTGCACTCACTCCTAACTGGTCAGCACGAATCTGCCAGAGGAGGCTAATTTTGAATTGTGCAATGCCTCCTGGTAATTCCTGTTTGAGTCTCTGGCTCAGGCCTGGAAAGGGGACAGCCATGGAAGTCAATTAAATGTAAGGGTCTGTAGACCTCACTACTTCAGTTACCCTTGCCTTGTGTCCCTTTCTCTGTACAGGGCCTAGATGCAAGCTTCTGCACGTTTGGATTTGTGAGGCTGTAATCAGGAATCTCTGCTGCTAAAGCAATAATAGCTGCCCAGGAAAAATCTCTAGACGCTCTGGCTGAAGTTGCACTTGATACCAGCATAGCCCTTGATTGCCTTTTACCTGGACAGGGATGTGTTCATGCTACGGCCAGCACCACTGGCTGCACTGGGATTGGCATTTCTGGGGAAACTAGGCTCAGCATTACAAGACCATTGAACAGACCACATGGCTTAAGAAAGTGACTACTTCAACTGGAGTCTTTCTTTGACATGCTGAATTCTGATTGGTTTAGGTCTTGGATGCCATGGCTCCAAAATTCATTCCAGACATTGAGAATAATCCTGCTTACAATAATCATAGTAGTCTTCCTGGTGCATTGTCAAAAGTTTAAATGCTTGTTCATGGCCACTAACCACCAAGCAAATGATCTCCCTAAGAATAGAACATCAGAAAAGCAACAAAGAAGAACCGACTTAAAGAATGCGATGACCTGTGAATATCACACAGGAATTCAGCAAAAACAGAAGAACTACAGAGCAGTAACTGAAAGTAGCATTTACTCCTTAAATGTATACATTATCTCTCAGTTATACTGAGAGTCTGTGCAAAAGCAGGTAATTGTTAAAGACAAAACCAGAGGCCCAAAATAGAGTCACGTATGCTAAGCCCCACGTCACCAAACTGAGACTTAATTAAAGTTTCTGCTCTGCATGACATGGAAACTTAAGCCGGTCAACCCGGAATCACCTGATCAACACTAGTGAGGTGACCTGCCTGACAGACCTTTGCTGTTCCTTAAAAGAAGGAAACTTTGCAATAACCAACCTGCTCTTTTTGCCTCATATAACTTCCCTGTTTCTGCTCTCTTCTGCCTCTAAAAGTTGCTTATTTTGTACAGCTCCTTGGAGCTCCTTTCCATCTGCTAGATTGGATGCTGCCCAATTCGAATCAGTGTTTGCTCAGATGAACGCTTTCAATTTTTGATATACCTCAGTTTATCTTTTCACACCTCTCGGGTCCTCTTACGCCATATTCAGGAGCCAATGGCCTGATAACAAGGGACTGTGGTGTTCTCCCTCTCCCAGGGGTGCCGGTGGCAGCTGCTGGAAGTCGAGCTCCAGGTGTAGAAGTGAGAACCATACAGGTGGTCGGCTAGTGGTAAACGGTGAGCGCCGACGTTCCCTAATCCTTATCCTGAATAATCTGTGACACTGAAACATGTTGGGTTCCCTCTCTATTCACTTGTTCTATCAGACATGTGGGTTTTTGAGATGATTCCAGTTCTACTCTTTGTCTGACTATAATTGAATGAGACATCCTGAGTGATGATCACCTCACTTAACTCAGTCAGCCCTATGACCCATGACAAATAGCAGTAATAAATGATTCTTTTGGTCTGTTTTATGCCACAAAGTTCGAGATGGCTTGTCATGCAGCAGATGAGTTTGTAGTCTAGCGGAGGAGCGCAGCCATTGAACAATTATCAAAAAAATTCAATTATAAGGGCACCAGGAAAGTCTCTCATCCCCTGGCTCACAAGACACTTCCTCATCCTGGCTCTTCTCTTCCTTTGCCAGCTTCCCTGTCCTTATTAAAGGTGCCACTGTCCTGACAAAAGCTGAGGCTGATACATTCGAGTCGTTCCTGACCCATTTTCTTCATACCCACACTCAGTCAGTTATCATATGCTGTCGATTCTGTTTCCACACCTGGCTGTCTCTTACTGACAGCACCACCACCGAGGCCCAGTTCAAGCCCTCCAAATCCCATCCTGGGTTTACTGAAAACGACTTCCCCAATTGGCCATTCACCTCCTTGCCTATTCACTGCAGTCAGACATCCCCTATTTTTCTCTCCCCTGCTAAAAAAACAAAACGACTCTTATCTCTTCACTGCCTGCAAAATACAGTGCAAATATCTCAGGCCCTTCGTGATCCGCTGCTGACCGATGCTCCGGCTTTGCTTCCTGCACAGTTCTATTGCCTGCTGCGCTCGGATCATTGGGACTTCTCGCTCTGCTGCGAGCTCACCCCTCTTTGATGCCTCCGAGCTCTCTTTCTCTCTGTGTAAGATGTCTTTTTTCCCACCCCATGCTTCCAGGAGTCTACCCCCTGTGATCTTCCAAGGCTCCTACGGCAGAGATTGCCGCTAGGCCTGTGGCTAGGTAACAAGGATGGTTATGGCTGAGGTGGCTGGTGGCCCACTGTTTCACACAACAGATGGTAGGGTTAGAGCTGAGGTCATGGCCAGCTAGACGCTACAGTTCTGACCCTTCCAGTACAGCTTGACACAAACATATGACTAACTTCTGGAAAAAGGAATATAGCCAAAAGTGGAGTGTACCCCTTAAAAGGAATAAGCATACCCTCTCCTGGCCTTTTTCCTTTTTTTTTTTTTTTTTGGCTGGGATGTGGTGAGGACTGGATCAACTATCCTGATTTTAGGGACGAAGCTACATGTTGAAAAGGAAAGAGTTACAGTCTGACCTCCTACCTCTGGACAGACGAAATAAGCTTCTACTATGCTATGCTACTGGATTTGGGGTCGCTTTGCTACAGCGGTTTAGTCTATATCCCAGCTAATACCATGGCTAATCTCTATATCGAGAGTTCGTTGTGTGGAAGACATTGTATGTCACATCCTTTAATCCTCACAACAGTATTATGAGGAAGATAATATTAGAGGTGAGGAAACTGAAGCTCAGAAAGGGTTTGCAACTTGCCTCAGGCCACACAGCTAGGAGGTAGTGAAATTAGAACTCAGGCATAGGCCAGTGGATTTTGGAAACTGTATGTTTAATAAGTACTTGTTCCTTTGCTCTGATCCACAGCCATGAAGGCATAGACAGACCTCACTGTGGTCAGCCAAGTGTCCTCATAAAGACTTAGGAACATGCATTGTATATAATGGATGCTTGATATATGTTTGTTGGATGTGTGATTGATCGGTTTTAGAGCAACGGTCTTTTTAAGAGTTTCTAACTATAATATGATACTGTTGTTTCTGGCTAGCCAGCAGCCCTGAATCCCTATGCTATACAACACTCTCAGAAAGAAAGTTTTCTCTCTGGAGAATGCCATTTTTGCATCACCTTCAGTCCATGTCTTTATCCACTCGATACACAGTTAATAGAGAACCTATGTGATTATAGCAGGCAGTCGGGGGAAGCATTCCGCCTGTTGCAGCCGTCCGTGTTTATTTACACAGCTGTTCTTCCCCTGGTTCAAGCAGAAGACTCTGGCTCAGAAATCAGAGATGGAAATAAAACTAGGGGGCTTTTTGAAGACTGCTGTGCAGGATCCTACATCCTGGGCTCTCAGCAGGGATGTGGGGGTCAGGGGCGTTCAGAGTCTTCCTTTGTGCTGTGTTAAGGGTACCAGTACAAAGTGAATAGTGCTGAGAGCTTGGGGCTGTGGGAGAGGTTATTATGAAGTACTGGTGTCCCGCTGAGAGGGCTGAATGTCTTCCCTTCTTCTGGGCTCCTATCTGGAGCCCTCCGACAGACAGAAAGGGAACGGCTGAGAATGCCTGAACTGTCCTAGCATTGCCTTCAGGCCTCTCCTGGGAAAACTTGTAGCAATAAACACAAATCAAGAGGAAAGTAAAGAACGGGTTTTTTTTTTTTAAAGGTCTTCAAACAGCCAGGCTTTATTTTTTGAAGTGGGGGCACTGAAAGAAGAATTTAGAGCCAACTTTCTTTCTAATTAAGTTCCACGGACCTCCCAAAATACAACACAGATGCCGCGATGAACGTGAACAAGGTCTTCAGTGGAGTGCGCTTGAACGCCCTAGCACTGAGAGAAGGGTTTTTAAAACTAAAAACAAAAACAAAAACAAAAAAAAAACACATAAAAACCAGCACACACTCAGAGTGAGAGGAGGACCGTAAAAGCTTGTTGTAATCACGACTTGTATTAGTTCTCTGGGAAGTTATGCAATAAAGCTGACCTGCTTTTCATCGGTACATTCAAAGATAAATTCCCTCTTCTCTTTTGATTCTAATGCTGTATATTTAAGATTATTCTTTCTTTTCTAGGAGCACCTGCTGTATTAAGATACCAGTTTGCCCTGGCTGGCGTAGCTCAGTGGATGGAGCGCGGGCTGGGAACCAAAGTGTCCCAGGTTCGATTCCCAGCCAGGGTGCATGCCTGGGTTGCAGGCCATAACCCCCAGCAACCGCACATTGATGTTTCTCTCTCTCTCTCTCTCTCTCTCTCCCTCCCTTCCCTCTCTAAAAATAAATAAATAAAATCTTTAAAAAAAAAAAGATGAATGGCAAAGACGTAAGGGGAAGAAATAATACATAGCCTTTAAAAAAAAAAGATACCAGTTTAAAAGCAAGCATTATTTTGTTTCAGAACATATGTTTGAGAATAAGGCCCCTGCCCTGGAATTCCATAGGCCGGGAGCCTCAGGGCTGAGGAGCACAGTTTGCAGGGGTAAAAGGAGGAACATGGCGCTTAGGAGGAGCTGGATGATGATTGAAGAGCCATGTTTGACCGACTGGTGGGCAGTTTTAGTGCAGCCAGATCTCATGGGCTGGGAGTAGAATGGATAGAGGGTAGATGACTGGCCCTGGCTTCAAGTTCAAAGTGTCAGAGAGGACGCTGGGTCTCTCTCCCTACCAGTGTTAGGGTCCACAGCCATAATCCCACAGATACCATCGAGGACATGAAAAACACACTGCGTAGAGGGATCCATGCATGCAAGTTGGTATCATTTGGGGGTTAATTGATCTGACCTCAGAGGGCCGGAAGAATCGAGCTGTATGATAGATGCCAAGAAAGGTAGATGCTGCTGTCTTGCAATTAGCACCGCTGGGAAGAGTTGAACTCGATATCCAAATTCTAACGGGAAGCAGCTGAAGTTTGGATTGAGGATTATTTGCCTGTGAGATTGTATTCAGGCATTTGTAAATCATTTCAAGGAAGAAAAGAAGTCAGTGGAGAAATGTATCATTATGAATTCTCTCAAGTTTACATTGGGCTGAGAGAATATACTGCCATACTCAATGCAGAAATTTGTTGAAGGCAACCACAGGCTTTGCATGTGGAATGAACTGAGGTAGAAGATGTCTCTTCTTAATATCTCTGGGCATTATGTCTCTCATCTTAAAAAATAAAATAATTTATTCCTATCAGCATTAAATTGTCAGAAGGGAAAAATTGTTTCCTTTCCTATGAAAAATAACTTTCAAGGGCTCTTTCCAACCCCTCACTCACTCCTCCTCCTCCTTCCTGGGCAAATTTGGGAAACATAAAGTAGACCTTACTGACTCCACTTTCCCTTGTTCTTGGACGTGAGTGGGCCAAGAGGAGCCCTGATTCCAGAAGTCTTCCTTGACAGCTCCCACATCAAGAGGCTGTCCCCAGGCCAAGGTTGTATGTGACTCAGGCAGGGGGCAGGGGGCTCAGGGTGTCTGCTGAAATCTGAGTGTCAGATTTAAAAATCTGGGTGTCAGCTCACAAGCCCGTTTGAAGGGCATTCTTAGCTATCCAACTCAACCTTGTCCTCTACCAAAGGTTATATTTGGATTTCTCATATGCCTAATTCTTTAGATTTTTTTTCTTCATTTGTTCAGAACCTGGACACAGAAAAGAAGTGATACACTGTATATTGGAAAAATCCCAATAAAATATCGGGATTTAATGAGATATTGTAATGTGTAAGTTGATTTGGTATAAGTACATGTGGAAAAATAGTCAAGCAAGAATAGCCAAGACAATCGAAAAAAATAAGAGTAATTAAAGAAAGTCTTTAAAAATAAAGGGTGTCATGTTCTCTGCCATTAGGTGTGGCAATCATGGTTTCATGTTGGTTTCCACTATAATTGCAAATAATCATGTCCTCATTTTTTAAAAAGATTCTATTTCTTTTTTTGGGGGGTGTGGTGGGAAGGGAGAGAGGAAGAGAAACAATTGATGAGTGAGAGAAACATCAATCAGTTACCTCTCTCATGCTCCCACCTGGGAACCTGGCCTGCAACCCAGGCATGCGTTCTGATCGGGAATTGAACCGGTGACCTTTTGGTTTAAAAACCAGCACTCAACCCACTAAGCCAAACCAGACAGGACCATGTCCTCATTTTAAATTGCTCTGTAATTGACCACTTTGATTCATTATAATAAAACTAAAAAAAAAAGGTCTTTATATTATAAAGCTGCAATAATTTAAATTATGATATTGGCATATTCAATATGTGGCTAGATCAGTAGATGAGAGTGGAAAGTCAAGAAATAGACCTAAATATATGTGGAAATTGGGTAGTTATAAAAAGTGGCATTTAAATTAAATTTAGAAAAGAAAGGTCATTTAACAAGTTTTACTGGAGCAGCTGAGGGGAAAATTTAAGCTGGGCCCTTCTTTATGGACAGATAACCCCAGATAGATTAAATGTTTAAATTCAAGGAGTAAAATAATAAAACTTCAAGAAGTCATTGTAGTTGTTTTATTATCCTGCAGCAGAAAATTTTTCTAAATACCTAGAATTTCCCAGAAAGCACAAAAATATTGCTCATTTCAATTAAATAAAAATAAAAATTTATATGTAGCAAAATCCTTCATAACCAAAACCAAAAGAGAAATGACAAAGTGGTGGAAATATTAGACATTTCAATCACAAAATAAAGGCCAAAATTCTCTAATACATCCATTCTATAAAACAGTGTGGGGGCTAAAATAATATTAGTTCTTTTCCCCCCACATTCTGAGTTCTTCTGACTGGGCGAATCATCAAATTGACAGAGACAGATTAACAAGATAAAATTAAGGTTTTAATACATGCACACGGGGAGTTCACATAAGCATGAAAATTCCAAAGACAGTGAGGCAACACTGGGTATATAAGGCATTTTGGTCAGAGGAGAAAAGGTGGGAAGGACGAGGTATTCGATTTCAGAAGTGAGAACGGGTGATTTACAGGTAGTTGAGGAAGAGGGGACCGTGCATGGCAGGAAAATTCTTGCTGGGCGACTCGGAGACAGTGGGGCTGGGGTGCCTAGCCAACAGGCCCCGGCCTGCAACCTTCTACTTACCATATGTAATTCAGGTGAGGGGAAGGCAGGCAGCGTCCTAAGTTCTCCCTCCTGAAGCAGGTTTCTTTTTTTTTTTTTATCATTTTTTAAACTAATGTTAGAATACAACTGCCTCCATTCTCCCACCACCACTTTCCCCTGCCCCACACACCCTCACCTCCCACCCTCAACCCCACCCCCCCATTGGTGAAGCAGGTTTCTCTGTCTAAACCTCTTGGGCAGGAAATGGGGGAGGGTCAAATTTTCTTCCTGAGTTTTGTGTCTTAACAAACAACTTAAAATCAATATCCCAAAAAGGCAGCTTCAGGGTGGCAAAATTTTAATTCCATTCAACATAAACAACAACAACAACAACAATAACAACAAAACCTAACAAGTCAGTAGGTAAACAATCAAATGATATGAAATACAAATGGCTCTTAACAATAGGAAAAGATGCCCAGTATCATTCATCAGAAGAAACATATAAATAACTCTACAGTGGCTTGAATTTTGTTTTGTCTATTAACTTGGCAAAAATTAAAAACCTGCATAGAACAGTGTGTGGAGGAACCAGCATTACTCACGTGCCACGGGCCGGAGCATAAATGGACACATTCTCTACGAGAATAATCGGACCATATCGGTTATAAATGTGAGTGTCCTTTGACCCAGAAACTTCTCTTCCGGATCGCATTCTACCAATGTATTTGGTTGTGTGCAAAACACATAAGGTATTCACTACAGCACTATTATAAGAGCAAAGGATTCAAAGCTATCGAAATATTCATTATTAGGGACCTGATTAAATAAATTATGATACATCTCAATAAAACATAAACTCTGTGTGGGAAGGAATTTTTGTTTGTTTTGTTCACTGATGTATCAGAGCTTAGAAAAGTGCTTCACACATGGTATTTCAATAAATATTTGTTGACTCTATCCATACAATAGAATTCTAAACAGGAATAAAAGAGAACAAGGAACCTTCTAAATACAGATATGAAATGATGTCAAAAATATATTAGGGAAGGACAGGAAGGTGAAAAACAATATGTATTATATACTACTTTGTATGTGTGTCTGTATAGTACATATATTTGCTTATATATACATAAATATTTCTATTTTTGAATACTAAACCTTTTATTTACCATATTTTAGCAGGTTTGTCTTTAAAATTATTTTTTTCCTCATCAGAGGACATGCTTATTTTTTTTAAAGATTTTATTTATTTTTATTTTTAGAGAGGGAAGGGAGGGAGATAGAGAGAGAGAGACATCAATGTGTGGTTGCTGGGGGCTGTGGCCTGCAACCCAGGCATGTGCCCTGACTGGGAATCGAACCTGTGACACTTTGGTTCACAGCCTGCGCTCAATCCACTGAGCTACGCCAGCCAGGGCTAGGACATGCTTATTGATTTTAGAGAGGGGAGGAAGGGAGAGAGAGACAAGAGAAACATCACCAGAGAGAGAAACATCCATCAGTTGCCTCTCCTACAAGCCCTGATGGGGGCTGAGCTCACAACCCAGGGGTGTGTGGCAACCAGGAATGAAACCTGCAGCCTTTTGGTTTACAAGACCATGCTTTCACCAACCAAGCCACACCATCCAGGGCTGTGCCTTTACACTGTGAACCACGTGAGCGTATTCACTATTCCAAAGATAAATACAGTTTAAGCTGTTAAAAAAATAAAAAATAGTTCACCATCTTGATTGTGGTCATGGTTCCATGGGCGTGTACACGCATCAAAACTTATCAGATTGTACGATTTCAATATGAAGTTTGTGTATCCATTATATTTCAGTAGAGCTGCTTTGAAAAGATGGTAAATGAGGAAAACATTGACCATTCAATAAGTGGTGTTGGAATACTTGGCTACCATTTTAGGAGGTCAATTAAAAGTTAGATCCTTACATCACAGCGGTCATGAAAACAAATTCCAATTGGATTAAAGTGCTGGATGAAGAACAAAAACAAAACACTCTTAAGAAATGTTGGAAGATGTCAATGTAAGAAACCTCCAAACACGTAAGAATTTTTATGGGTTTACTTGAACCCAATTGACGATTGCCGGGAAGCAAGATCTCAAAGGATTGAGAGCAGGCTCCAGAGAATGGCAGTTTTGCATCTTGTTTTATACATTGAAGTCACAGGAGGGGGTGTAAGGGGATTACATGAAGTTCATTAGTGACAATTAGGGAGGTGGGAGAATAAAAAAAAAGGAAAATTTCTGGGAGTGGGTAAAAAGTAAAACAAATAGATACATACTTCTCTTACAAAGGTGGGCACAGTACAGTTAACAGTTAACAACTAACATGATAACAATAACAATGAAGGGCTTGGTGGTCTCCTGTTCTGGTGGGAAACTGTGCTCTGAGGGGTCTGGAAAAAGGAAATTACCCTGACATTCCAAAGCTATGATATCATAGATGCAAAAAGACAATAGACAGGCTCAGTTCAAGTACAGATTGGCCTTTGTCAAGAAACTACCGGCCCAGGGCAGGACTACCCGCCATGATGTGTTGCATTATGTTGCCAGTGGACACGATGTCCTTCCACAGAGTCACAAGAAAAGCATTTCCAGAGACCTGCACATGGGAGGATGAAGGGTGGTCGCAAGGTTCACTGAAGCTGCAGCAGACACAAGGGACTGCCCTCAGGTGCCTGGGGTCTGCGTCTCAGACCTCCGCGGCCAGGTGATGCAGCGCTGTCCTGCTGTGGAGTAAGTCCAGCCTTGTCTTCCCCGCGCCCTGAAGGGCCAGGGTCCAGAGATTCTGTGCCCCCAGCTCGGTCCATGCCAAAGCTTAGTGCAGCTCAGTCTCAGCTGCGAGCACTGCTCTTCCATGCCCAGGCCCCGCTCGGAGCCCAGGCTTGGGCCCCTACTGGTGCTAGGGCCACGTGTCTGCTGCGGAGGGAGATCACGTGAATGAACGGCGAACGAACACGTGTTACCGAGAGAGGGGGCTTGGTTAAGCTTTGATTGTATTACTTCAGGCTTGCTTACCAACCGCTCTCTTTTCCAGTCCTTTGCAGGCTTGGGCTGGGCCCTCCCCCAACCAATCCAGTCTTTGCCCCAGACTAGACACCTCCCCCTTATGGCTGCCATCTTGGCTCCTACTGCACAGGCCTCGGAGTAGAAGGACCTCCAACTAAGGTGTCTTGGCTTTTACTGGGCATGTGCCTAGTAAAGGGGCCGCTTCCTCATTCCCCCCATAGTCTGGGCAGGTGAACCAGTTATGCCCCGGGGAGATTGGAAAGCTGATCCTTCTTCCCTATGGAAAGGGGGACGCCCGAGGGATGTTAATCCCCTTGGCAGGACAAGACTGCTATCCTCTGAATGGTATGAAGCCGTAGCTTCCAACCTAATTAAACTTATGCAGCGTTGTGCTCTTCTCTTCTAGTAATATGTAGCTACCTATGGTAACAGAAAGTGTTCAGACCGTCCTGTGCAGTTACATTCGGTTCCTGAGTTTGTAAGGCCTCCATTCAGCCCTCCTCTGAGCTGGTCAGGGTTAGTTTGTGGTCCTGTTCATCCACCAAGAAAGCATTGGAGAATATAGTACTTTTATACCTTTAAATAGGGGAAGGTCTTCTCAAGAAAGACTCAAAACACAGAAGCCATGGAGAAAAAGGTAACAATAGCAGACTTCACTACCTATGATTTAAACTCTCAGCTGAAAAAAGACACCACGAACAAAGACTGTGTCATTGACCAAAGCATCAAGGTACCCAGTAGAATATCGTTGCCCTGCCTGGGAGAGTTAGGTGGTGCCAAGAAGGGAAGTATATGGGAAGAAACCACGAGATGGCAGGGGTTCTCCACCTTTCTGGACCATTTTTCCTTCTGGCAGTCTAATGAGGTCTCATTTCAGAATAAAATTAAAAATGTAAGTACCTAAAAGAAAACACAGTGGATAACAAAGGGAACCAATTATATTGAAATACGATTACATATGTGCTGCTTTACTAGCACAATAAAAAGATACAGTGTCAGGTCTAATAATTACCACGATTTTACAGTAACAAGGGGCATAGATAACATGTGGAGATATCTGAAACAATTGGAAGGTGTTTTTTACTGTCTGTGTTTTTTATTGGTGGCAAGGTCCACAAACTGCAAATACTAATGTGGTTTGTGGCCTATGTTCATAATTGAAGAAATTACTGAATTTCGATTAAAAGTTAATGAAAACAGCGCTGTGATGTTTGGTCCCACCCAAGTTCACAGACCCCTGGGTGCTCTCCCCAGAAGCCCCTTTAGAGGGCTTCTCCGACCCGAGCTTCAGAATTCCGAGGAAATATCTTGACAGAACCTCAAAAGAAAAAAGTCACGCAAAGTCCAATCAAATGCTGTAGCTGCCCTGTGGTTGCTTAAGAGTCCAACCTGATTTGAATGTTAGGTTTAAAACAAACAGACAAACAACCCAACCCTGGCTGGTGTGGCTCAATGGGTTGAGCGCTGGCCTGTGAACCAGAGTGGTCGCTGGTTCGATTCCCAGGCAGGACACATGCCTGCGTTGCAGGCCAGGTCCCCAGTAGAGGGCATGTGAGAGGCAACCACATATTGATGTTTCTCTCCCTCTTTTTCTCCCTCCCTTCCCAACTCTCTAAATATAAATAAATAAAATCTTTTAAAAAAAAACACACAAAACTCAACTTCTGGAAGTCAAGTTATATGACTGCCCTGCCTTCTAGTTTTCAAATTCAAGACTCAGAGACTCTAAGGAGCATCTCAGTGTGGCAGTCGGGGGCTGAGGAGCCACGCCTCGATGTCTGTAACTTCCATGTCACATGCAGCCCAAATCTCTGGTCCATGTGCAGCACTGATTAGCCAGAAATGTAGAGCTGGAAACATGACTCCAAAATATTCCTTTGGGAAAGCATCCCCCACGTTATCTGGATGACGCATTGATTTTCTCAGTAGACAAGGATACATGGTCCTGGGGATGTTTAGAATTAAAGTCAGAGATGATATAAATTAAACCTATAGAACTTTACCTTTGTGCTAAGTCTAAAAAGAATCTGTGACGGCTTGATATTTGAAGTCCTTGCCGTGTTTAAGATAATTTGACATGCGAGGCAACACTTCCGCTTTTTCCTCCCTAACCTCGCTGCCTCCCCCCAGTTCCTTCTCATCCTCTCTGCCTGGAGGCCTTGGAGAGCTCCCAGGCCCAGTCCTAGCCGTCTGTCCATCCTTAATTATCTGCTCTCCGGCCACACTCACGCCCTGTTAAGACGACATCCCTGTCATTAATATTAAACTTTACAACAGCTTTAAACACTATCTAGATGTTGGTAACACTAAATCTGATCTCAACCCAGACCTCTATCCTGAAGGTCTTCTCTTCTGTCTAACAGGCTATTTAATAGCTTTACTTGATTATCTCAAGTCTTGACTTTCTGCCCTGACCACACCCTACGCAAATCTGTTTCTGGTCTTCCCCAATCAGTACATTACAAGTACAGTCCTACAATTTATTGGGCAAAAAGACCTTGCTGTCCTTTTTGAGCCAATAAACAGCTATAAAAATGTGGCTAAAGTATGGGGCAGAATAATAGAGATTCCACTAAATTTCATTCCAGTTTTGTAATCATGTCAGAACCCTCTGCAACAGTGTACTAGCACGTACAGTGTTCAACAAAACAACTGGTGACTCTAAATTTTAGTTGTTCCATTCCATTTCCATGATGAATCTTCTTTGTCTTTATTTTATGCACTCTCACAAAGTTCCCTCGGCGCATACATGCAAAGCTGTAGCTTTCAATTTCATGCGTGTGAAAAGTCCCAAAATATGGGGTTGCAGAGTTCTCTTGTTACAAAACAGACATGGGGGAGGGTGAATGATATATTATTACCAAAAGAACCCCCCCCTTTTTCCTCGGGGGTTCCTTCCCCCGTACTAGGTTCGTTTTGCCCACTGCCAGAGGAAAGATGTCTCTCAATGCCAGAGATTGGTGAAAAGGAAAAGAATGATTTATTTAAAAGTTATACAGATTTAGAGTAATGACTTAATGTCTTCATTAAAATACTAAAGTTCTTTAGAATACCCGCAAACACACACAGTCCTTCCTTCTCTCCTTTGCCCAGTCCGGGGTACCGTATCTCAAGAAAAGAAGTATAAGTCCGTGATTCAGGCTCCCAGCACCATCAGCTGTGTCGCCATGATCTCCAGTTAATCCAAAGCCATGTGGCACCTTCTCATGACCCACCAGCAAGAATCCTTTCACCCCTTTAATCCAAGGCCATGTCTCTCCTGCTGCCTAAGCCACATGGCAAAAGGGAGCACCCCAGAGCTGCATGGTCCCAACTTTCTCCCAAGCCGCATAGTCCTGACTGGTATGGCTGCCGTGCCTGGGTTTAAACCCCCGCGCCAATCTTCCTCTGCAGCCCCATTTCCAACTCCTCCCACAATCAGTTACACCTGCCAGCACTCCCCTATCCTTCCAGCTTTACTGGGCTGCCATCGTGAGTCTGGGCAGGTGCGGCTCTGTGGTGTGGAGCCAATCATCTCCAAGCTCTCATGCAAGCACTGTAACTAGGGGAAGTTGCTTCCCAGTTACATCTTGGGTGGAAGTCCCTTCCATCCCCCTGGCTCAAAGCTTGGCCACAGCTATTTAACATATCTATGAAACCAGTTAAAGGCTATAGATATGTTAAATGACCACGCCAGAGGTTAGCTGCAAAGCTGTTGCTATGCAAAACAGCTCTCAGTAGCCCTGCTCCATGTGTCCCATCCCCCAGCTCAGACTGGTGGGGGTGAGGACATCCAATACATATTTTCCTCTAACATTTCCTGGACACCCTGAGTTCATTACAAATCCCCTTTTGGGGGCCCCCTCTTGGCTGCACCCTGTTACACTCTCCTTGAATGCCCCTGCCACCTCCATTTGGCGACCTGAGAAGGTCCAAAACAGAACTCCTCATTCACCAACCTCTACCCTGAACCTTTGGCTCTGCACCCCATTTCAGTTAAAACCTTAATTTTATCTTTTACAACTTTCTTTCTTCCCTACTCTTTCTCCAATTTGTAATAAAATCCTGACAGTTGCCTTTCAAACTCTATCCCACCTCTTACCACTCCTCTGGTTAGTCACCTTAACCCAGGCCACTGTTGTCTTTCATTGCTGCTTTTTCAGGAACCTCCTAATCTTTCACCCTACGAACACCCTTCATGCAGCAGCCAGAGTTACCCTTTTATTTTACTTACTCATTATTATTTTGTGTTGTTGTTCCATTTATTTGTGCATTTGTTAGTTGACTCTTGCATGTGCACTGACTGGGGATCAAACCCACTCCCTCGGTGCATCAGGATGTGCTCTAACCAACTGAGCCACCCAGCCAGACCTGATCATCCAGCCGATTATCTGAGGAAAGTATTCACTCCCACCCTAGCTGGCGTGGCTCAGTGGATTGAGCACTGTCCTGCAAATCGAAAGGTTGCAGGTTTGATTCCCAGTCAGGGCACGTGCCAGGGTTGTAGGCCAAGTTCCCAGTCTGGGGTGTGCGAGAAGCAACCCGTCAATGCATCTCTCACACATTGATGTTTCCCTCCCTCTCTTTCTTCCTCCCTTCTCCTCTCTCTAAAAGTATATACATAAATGTTTTTAAAGTATTCACTCTCTCTTATACCCGGTGAAAGCTGCATTTCCTAATCTTTTCTACCTGCCACATAAACGTTGGCACTTGTTATTGTTACTGGAGCTCTGTTCTCACTGATGCAGTCAGGAATTACAGATCGACATAAAAGCGCGTAAGAATTTTACTGGCGTGTCCTCATGGGAGAGGACGGGTCGGCTGAGAATGGCAAGAAAGGCTCAGCATAGAAGAAGCAACAGGAGCGCCTAGCCCTGGCTGCCTTAGCTCCCTGGGAAGTCAGAGGAAAGGGGCCTCCGGGACAGGTTCAGAGAAGAAGCTTGGGATGAGTTGCCAGCTGCCCATGGCCTTAGAGTTTAGGAGATGTGTGCCCATGAAGAAGGGGACCATGGTGGGGGTGGGGAGGAACAGGGAGAAGAAAGGAAAGGGGGTGGTGCCGGCTGCTCCCCAGAGGGAGAGCACACTTGCAAGGTTCCTTTCTCGAGGGGCTCCTATCTCTTTCTTAGGGGCGGGAATCTTTGGAGAGGTCCCAGGGGAGGGTTTCAGGGGGACACTCTTCAGTTCTCCAGGGTGGCCCTTTCAGAGTCGTGGTCTCCACTGATTGGGCAGTGACAGGGCAGAGAGACTTTAGTTATTGCAATTGGTTCTGGGGACCCTCCCCTCCCCCCGCCCCTGCCTGGTTTTGCTGCTTTTCTGGGCCTGGAGCTGAGATACAACTGAGGCCTGGATGTTCTCTGTAGGGAAGAAAGGCCAGGGGAGGAAAGATTACCCTGGGGGTGAGGTCCTTGTTTTCCCAGTTTGGCCCCCTGCCAGGCACTGGGGGCCTTCAGCACCGGTAACAATCTGCACCTGGCTATATACTGTTCGGCCATTGTGTTCAGCTGCCTGTTGAGTTCCCCTATTCCACTTGCAAAGGAATTTCCCTAGCTTTTTATCATCCTGTCTCTCCCTCAGTGAGTCTGAAACCAGAAAAGTCTGCCTTCATGCTGCCTGTCACTACCAGAATTAACAAGCAGAGACAAGGACAGAATCTTCATGGGTGCTTTATTCAGATGCCAGCGATCTAAGAAGATGGTGGTTACGTACCTTCAAAAACCAGTGTAACATCTAATTTCACACTGAAGAAAGGGTAGGTAAGAGGTTTGGAAAAAAGTTTAATTGGATAAGAGTTGCTATCCAGGCAGTGGTATTCCTAATATTCCTAGTATTTATCTATTGACCGACAGTTCTTTATCTGTGTTGAGAAGTTCCCTTCCTGGACACAACGGCTCAGATATGGCTTTATCACTTGCAGACACCCCGGGGCACGAAGGTTGAATTTCTGGTTGACCTCCTGGAGGTGCGTGAGTCATGCACTCCAATTCCCGGAATGCAGGCTTTCTGCATACATTAATCACTTAAGCCTATCCACCGAGGCTAACAGCTTTAACTCTTGAGTTCTGCTATCCCATCTATTGCCCATGAAACAGATCTTCCTCTAGTGGAAGAGAGGGAAACTAGGTTTTTTGACCAGCGTGTGGATTGAGGTGGGGGTGGGAAGGGTAAGAAGGCATTCTGTTTGTGTCTGCTAATACAGGTGCTGGAGTGTGAAAGAATGAGGCCACCAGGGGACTGCTCCCCTGATGTCTTTGTGACATTTGGATGTATCCCTTTTGGTCCATGAAAATTGGGTAGCCCTTGGAAGGTTTCAGGGGCTGATTTTATTGTGGTCGGTGTAGTGCTTGTTCTCACCGATTCTAGAAAACAGATTGAGTGTTCCACAACAAACATTAAGACAAGGCCTCTGTTCACATTGCAAAGTCCCACCTAAAGACTTTTTCCAACCTAAGACATGCTGTTTCCAACTTCTCTGCTTGTCCCCAACATCGTATGCCGTATCCCTTTGGTCTTGTCTTCCACCTTTGCCAAGTGCTCACGGCCACCCTGGAGTCCCTGCTGGTCCCTCACACACCTCTGCGTCTGGGCTCCCGCTGGCGACTCCGCCTGCGGTGACTCTCCCTCATTTCCAAAGCTTCTTCTGAAATGCTGCCTCTTCCGTGAAACCCTACGTTTCCCCGAACAACTGCAATGAATCTTTCTCCTTCCTGTCTAGAGAGTTTCTTTTTTTAATCTCTCATCAGGTTTTATGTTGTCGTATATTTCACATATGTTCTCCCTACTGTATTGTCAGATCCTTAAAGACTGCCCCCATTTACCCCCCTCTGTGGATCCTACCTGCCCTCCGGTGCCTTCAGACCTGTGGGAGTTTGTAGAATTCTGAAGGTGGTGTTTCACCGGGCGTGTGACTCCCAGCTAAGCAGGACCATGTGGCACTCAAGTGCCTGAGCCTTCCATGCCAGTGGCCTGAAATGGAATCCTGGTCCAACCACTTAACCAGCTTGTGACCTTGGCTGGTTGCTCGGAACCTCAGTTCCTTCGCTGGTAAAGTGGGAATAATAAAACTTAGGAACGACGGGGTTGTTGTGACAAGTAAATGAGGCAAATGTAACACACTTGGCACAGTGCCCGGCATGGAGAAAAGACCTCGTAAGTGGTAGCCATTTTTATTATTATTATTGTCACTATTAGCATTCAGCCTCCAAAATATTCTCACCACATATTAATCTATTTAACTAAACCAGGAGAGAATTAGCTGGAGAGGGGATTTCCCTAGCTCTGCCAGTTCCAAGCATTCACCTAGAAAGAGCCAAGACCTCTGGAAAGAGGAATCACTATGAAGGCTATCCAATAGAAACATGAGTCACCTACATAACTTAACATTTTCTATTAGCCCCATTAAAAGAAGTAAAAAGAACAGACGGAGTCGATTTTATTATATTTTAGTAGTACATTTTATTTAACCCAATACCTGAAATATTATCATTATAACATATAATCAATATAAATAATTGTTAATGAGATGCTTTACACTTTTTTGAATTAAGTTTTCAAAATCCTGCGTACTTGACACTTACGGCACATCTTTGTTTGCACTAGCCATGTTCAGGTGCTCAATAGCTGCATGTGGCCAGCGGCTACCAGATTGGACAACACAGCTTTACGACCCTGAAACATCGGTCTCGTCAGTGAATCCAGTCATACCAGGCTTTCACTGGACATTACTGGTGTTATAGGGCTATATGTTTCTCCCAAAATGATTGGGGCTGGAGTGAACACTGGGCTCTGGTCTTGACTTTAACATTCACTTCTTTGACTTTGGGCAAACCGCTAAGTGGGCCTGTTCATGGCCCATACCTCTCATGAGGCTTAACTGGGTCACAAGGTCATATATAAAATACGACTGGTCCCTCAGTCCTGTCTCTTTTATCACCACCGCCATCCCCACACCCCAGGCCTGGGGCTGAGACCTGCAGCGCAGATGACCTGTGGTTGAATTCTCTAAAAGAAGCGACACTTCTGTAAGACTTATTGAGGCATCCCCTGTACTGTGTGGGGTTCTTAGAGTTTACTTTATGCCCTTTGTCTTTTCCTTAGAGGTTATTCTAGCTTATGAGAATGTGATCCTTAGAATCTGAGCACTTTCGAGTTATCTGATCTAGTTGTTTCCCTATCTTGCCCTGGGACCCGGCTCCAAATGGAGGTCCAGATGCGAGCAGTGGGACCGAGGGAGAGGGACAGGGAAGGGACAGGGAAGGGGCGCCAGAGGAAGGGCGAGTCTGGTGGCTCAGGCCTCCCTGGCCCGGGCTTATCCCTGATGTGCCACTGCTGCTCGTTTCATCATGAGATTTTATTTGAACAAAGGGCTAAAACCAGTTCGAAACCCAGTTTTTCTTTCACCTTTCATTTAGAGGGGAGGACCACAATATTTGCCCAAACTTGACACAACCCAGTCTCAGAGTATTTTTCTGCAATGCCCTATTACCTCCCCTACTTTCACCTGTTGATGTTAAGCGATTTTTTTTTTGAAGAACTTACCGGACTTACTAATAGAAACATCCCTTTTCACCTGAGTCCTGTTGGCAGGAAAGAACTGGCCGCCCTGAGCAGGGCGCCACTTGAGCAGGTGTGATCTGGTGCGTGCAGGCAGGTGCGTGAGGAAGGAGGCTCACCTCTGCCTCCTCTGCGGCCCAGATGCGACCTGTCTCGCCCCCTGACAGCAGCTCTTCCGCCTGGCCAAGGAAAAGGGGATCAGTAGGGTTCTGGAGGCTTTCTTCCCTGGTCTTTCTACTTACAATCAATCCATAAATACATTAGCAGAAGATAAACGGTAGCGCAGTGGCACAACACAAATCGTGAACGTATGTTTTAAAGCACAAAATAACTTCATTCTGACCTTCCCCTAGGTGACTGTAATAGCATCCAATGACCAAAACTTATTTCAGCCATGAAGGCTGATTTGTGTTCAACGCCTAGACAGCTTCTGCCATTCACCCTGTTTTCTTAACTCAAAGCTGCATTTTCTCTTGCTTAAAAATTTGCATATTTTCTCAGTGCCTGTTTCTGACTCACAATAAACAATGCCTAGACCTCCTGCCAAAAAAATGTCCAAATGTGAAATAGTTGCTATAATAGTCGTGTTTGTGATGGCAACTTTGAGCTGTGTGCTTTTAAATTATAATTACTTTTTTCCTTACAAAAGATGTGTATCTGTCTTGATTGCTGTAATTATGATTCTATACGAGCAAATGCTGACAAAAGATTCATGCCATCGCTGTGCTTCATAAAACCCGTGCCCTTCAATAAGCTTCCTCTGGCGACTGTTTATATGTTTGTGTTTAATTTGTGGCAGAGAAATTTAATGAGAAGCTGTTCATCATTGAGTGCATATAAAAATTTGCGTCTTTAACTGCATAGACCAAAGTGAATAGGGCAAGCCCATTATTGGCAGGACGTGATTTAGAATCATAGCATGTTAATAAGAAAAGCGGCTTGAGAGAAATCATCTAATCTAACCTCGTTTCACAGATACCATTCTAAATGGAGAGGGAGGGATATGTGGTTTTAGTGACAGAAAACCCAAGCTCTCAACCCTGGCCCTGGCCCTGAGGAATCAGCACAAGAGGACCTGACTTCCTCAGTCACCCTTGTTTGCAAGGACGGCGAGTTGAATCCACGAGCTGATGGAGCCCCAGGGGCCTCACCTGTGGCTGTGATCACCCCTTTCCTCCCATTGCATTAGAGCAGCCTCACTTGTATCTATTCGACATTGTAATGGTTGAAAAGGGAATCCCTTGGCTTCCTCCCCCACCTTTTAAAAGTCCCATGTTATTGAGATCCTTTCTCCAAGCCCTAGGATTGGAGAGGGATTGATGAACTCTCATAGCTGTGGCTGTGTTGTGTTCATTTATTCGTGCAGCGACTCTTTACCGAGTACTGGTCACTGAGTTTGCGCTAGTTACAAACATAGGCTCCGCTCTCAGAGACCCCACAGCCTGGGAAGGGAGCGTTTCAGAGCAGGGCGGGAGCTCTGGAAATGTAAGTCCAGGGAGCCTTGGGGGCCCACAGGAGGGGCGATCGACCTGTCACAGGTTTGAGGAGGAGGAGTTTAGAGCTGACTTCCCAGAAGAAATAACTGATGGGAGACCTTCCTTTTAATGTTCTTTTCTTTCTTTTCTATGTGTCTTCAATAAAAGCTACAGGGACTTCTTTTGGAAAATGATGAGAAACCAAAATTCCAAAAAGTGTAAAGAACGCTTGCGACTCGCTGCCTGGAATCCTGGCAAATGGCTGAATCTCCGGAAAGCTCCATGCACCTCAAAGCATGTCACAAAGTTGAAATTAGGTAATATGTGTAAAGTGGCTTATAAAACTATCAAGCCTTACAAAAATGTTGACTGTTACTGTTGCTAGCACTCTGCCGAAGGCTTTAACTCTGATTAACCTACACGATCTTTCCCAATTAACCCAAAATTCGGCTCCTTCAGAGTGTTGGCTCATGTTGAGTAACTGGGGAAAATGCCATTTCCCAATGTGGCTCGTAATTAATACCAATAACGTCTTCGTTAAAAAAGAGACCCTTTTAGTTTTAAAATAGAGAAAATGTGTTTCAATTTCTTTAACTCCCCATTAAGTCCAGCTCTTAGCTAACGTGATAAAATGGTTAGCACAACTTCTCACCGTCTGCAGATCTATTTAGGGGTTCCTCATCTTCTTCCCCTTTATGTTGGGGTTTCCCAGGTCCCTGCCCTTGCTCAGACTGCCTCTTAAATTTCACCAGCAGCCACACACTAGAAGGTGCTAGGGGAACAGACTGGTCACTACAATGAATGAGCTGGGCCGGCCAAGTGCCCTGGTGAGCACACAGTGCATGTAATGGAAGCAGTCTTGACTTCACGCCAGCCTACCCCTTGAAGGGCCTCAACATTGTGAGATTGTCTGCATTCCCCAATGGAATTCATTTTTTTTTTTTTAACAAATAAACTGTCCCAGTGTGCAAATGCTCCTCCTCTCCCTTGGCTTCCTAACTCAAGTCTTATTCACTTAAAGAGTTTGCATCAACCTACAAGTAAAATGACTTCTGTGCTTAAATCCTGTGGCTCTCTCCTGCCTAGGAACAGAGTCCAAGCTCTTCACTTTGGTGTTGGGGGTCTTCTGTGCACACAGTGCTGAGCCAGGCACAGGCCCCTCAGGAGCTCTCGGTCTCGAAGGGGACCTGGTACACAGGCCTCAGCACAGAATGCCGCAGCTTTCCGTGGGCCCTCCCACAGCACACTGCATAGCACTGTGTTCGTGGGCTCCTTGAGCAAAGGGACTGATACTCGGTACATGGAGCACAGTACTTGCTTATGGTTTGTTGAGTGAATGAATGAATAAATGAAATAAAGGTTAATTATAGTTCACTTCTATTTGGGTTTTTCAGGCCTCACACAGGCTTAAAATAAACCCAGTCAGTTAAAAATCCAACTAATCAGGGTTCACTACAGATTTTTTTTAAATATTCAAACCCAAGAAGGAAAGAATTTTAAGACAAAGTAAAAAAAACTAATTTTTCACAAGCACTACTTCTAGTCTCACTATTTCTAGTACTTCCACTGAGGTTAAACCTGGTCCCATCCTCTGTGGTAACATTCTACAATTTCCAACTTCTGGAAGGAGAATTGACATTCTTTATAATGATTCTAAAGTGCAAGATGATTCAAGAAATGACAAGAGCCCTCATGAAATTAAAAATAAAAGTGGCAACTATTCAATAAACGTTAAAAGGTGTGCTAATCCATTTACTTCCTCAAATTCCAGAATTCCTTTACTTTGAATGCTGAAGTTGGACTGTTCTGTGCTATATTACAGCACCTACTTGTTAATCACCATCCTTCACACTTCAAACTAATGAATGGGAGAGTCCATTTAAGGATAGATTGGATCTGGTTATGTGTTGTTAGAGTAACATTTTTTTCTCAAAAAAAAAATTTACCTACATCATACTTTATAATACTATTGATATAGTCAAAGAAATTTCTTGAAAGATTTTTCAAAAGGGGCAGTATTTGCCAACATATTTTTTTTTGACTCCGAAATACCAAAACTGATCCCCTGGCTCTGTCTCCTACCCAGAGTAGCTTTAAATGAAATGAAGCATACAGAGGCTTGTTCACCATTTCTTGATCTTTTACTCCTTTAGTATTTCTGTGAAGGAAAAAATGTCTCAGCGCTCAAGGATTTTATTTAAAAGTAGGGCGGAGGTAGAAACATGTGTTGAGAAAGCCCAGGTTGCCCCGAGGGCATTATTGTTAGTGCTTTCCAAAAGAGAAAGTACAACTTAAAAAAAAAAGTAATTCCCAATATTTCTCCCAGACTAAAACCTTGTAATTCAGATGAACTCTGATCGGAGACTCTTTGCATCTCATTTTCTCATTAGGTTTTATTACAGCCAACAAAACTTTCAGTGGTGAATTACTTCCCTTCTCAAGGGTACACCAGACCCCCCTAATGTCTGTGCAAACTATCATAAAGAAATGGCTTTTAACCGAACTTTAGGGATTAGAAAAAAGGAGCAAAAGGGGGTGGTGCTAGAGCCTTCTCGTCTCTGTGCTAATCAGTGTGTGCTTTTACTAGTCCCTTTTCTGCCCTATGAAAAAAAAAACGGGCTTAAAAAGCAGAAAGGCCACTTGGCTTGTAACTCCATTTAAGATCAACTAAAGATTTCTCTTTTAAGTCCCCTTGAAATACAGGTCATGTCCACAAGAAAGGTGGACAAATTAACCTGAAACCCATGGCCCAGAAGGGACTTTGTATAGTGAATAAATGCTTTAAAGTGCAGTCACTGTGTTGAGAAACAACCTCCACGCCACACACCTAGGCCAGAAGGGCTAGCGTAAAACCCAGTAGTTCCGTTTTAACACAGAAGGTTGAAAAGCGTTTTCTTTCACACCCGTATATTATGCCATCCATTTAAGAGTTACTTACTGTTTACTGTATCAGGCATAAGACTGGCTCTTGTCCTCAAAGAACTTGCAATCTAGTCGAGGAGGCAAAATTTAACAGGACTTTGTAAAGAAAGGAGCAGTAGAAGACAGTATAATTAAGCGCTGAACAACGTGGTACAGATGCTAAGTGACCTAGGATGTCAGTGGAAGAGAAAGATTGTTGAAGGCCGAGGCTATCAAGAGCATGTATTCTCAATAAACTCTTAAAATTATGCCACGTTTAAAAGTTGTTATACTTGCTGCTAATTTGTCGTTTTAAAGCACTTCTGTGATTCACCATTGCTTTCCAACCAGCAGCTGTCTTCAAAAGGGACATGGAGCAGTGGGGGCAGGCAGGAGACATATCTTTAGACTCTCCCTCGGATTTACTAAGGAAGGAAAAAGCCATACTTTCTTCTTGGGTAACAGACACAAAACTTAAGTAGATCTTGCCGGGGGAATATGGGACTTAATGAACAGGAATACAGACCTCTGGTTGTAAGTTTTGGTATGGGTTTTTATTCCCATTACACTTTTTTCTTCATGTTAAAGTTTTACAGCTGAGGCAGGATCAAAAAAAAAAGTTTCCATCTATTTTCCTTGTGAAGAAAAGTACACTAGAAGTGCAAGATATATTCTCAAGGCAATGAGAAGTTTCTAGTTCCTACACGTGATGGGAGGGGATACACCGAGCATCCTTCAAAACTGAGGCGTCCGTCTGCACAGCCACGTATCTTGAAATCACGAAGCTTCAAATGTGGATTTACACTCTTGCTCACAAAATAATTTTGACTGTAGTTTAGCAAAGACCCTGGTCTCTGTGCGTCTAACCGTTTTAGTCTTTGCAAACGAGATACTTTGAACTACATTAGACTTGTTATAATAGAGTTTAAACTGCTTAAAGAGGGGCATGTCTCGTCTTGTGTTTTGAGTAACTTTAGGCAACTTGAGAGAATTGTAGTAGGCATTTTTTTCCCCTCCATACTTGATTGCGCTCCGAGTCCTCCCAAAAAATGCCACTTATTTCCCCAATTCTAAAGGGGGACTCTTTCGTAACAGCTGTACAACCAGGCAAAAGAGCACACTCTCGTGTTTCCTTAAAGGGAGGAAACCCGCAATAATGTGGCATAATTAAATTTAGCCTCAGAAAAGTCTCCTTTGAAACGTTCTAATCAAGACTTGCAGCTTTCTGAGTGTGTGTGTTCGCTTCATTCTCCCATTCTTCCTGGTGCCCGGTTTTGCATTTCTAATGAAAGCGAACTGGCAAGGCGTGAAAGTGGTCCAAGGAGCACAACAAAGCCAGCAAGCATGCTTCTGGTGCGCCAAGATTCATCAATATTCCAGAAACCTCGGGCTTCCCGGCTCCGTCCCCGGCGGTGTTTTCATTTTTTCCCCACTCCCGCTGCCCGGGCGCAGACTCCGCCCCTTTCCTTAAGTTGCCCTGATAGTAACTAGCAGTCGCAGAGCACATGCACGCCTGGCTCGCTGCGTTTTGCTACCCCGCTCTTACCTGCTCGGGAATTCGCCGTGTCATTGCCTGGGGTACCTCTCCCACCCTTCACGACACCACGAAAGGTGAGTCTGACGCCCTGTATTCCTGCTGGGTTGAATTTCTCGTTCCACGTCTCTGCCCGTGGATTTGGTTTCCCAAGCAGGGGAGCTGCGAGAGTAAAAGCTAGCCATTTTGGTAGAGCAAGTCCGCGTTGGCAATTTAATACCACGAGCGTGTGGGGTCTCTGTGTGCCGTGTCTTGGGTTAATTTGGAGTTGAGTCGCTCAGGGCGATGAGGGGCAGGCAGTGGCTCGAGATCTAGAAAATAATAAGACTGAGCTGGTCTGTTTAAAAGCGACGGACCGGTGAGGGGAATCCGAGATTAAGGGGGAAACTCGGGTCTCTGGCGTCTTCTGGTCATCACTTCTCCCTAAACTTTTAACCTGCTGTGAGGTGTTAAAAAAGATTGTAGGTCTTATTATTCGCTGACTTCACCTTACAACTTTATTTGAAAGTCAAATCTGTTCAGCAAAGTCTTTTTCCCGAGGAGTGTGCTTTGCAATCACCTCCCCAACCGTTGCACACTGCCCACGCTGGTCGCTAGCGCTGCCAGATAACGCGTCGCGGGCACGACTGGCTTTTTTTCTCGGCTTGATCCGTGGTAGAGATTAAGACTTAGAAATCTTGTAAAGCCGCGGGAGGTATCCCTTGATTTTTCAGAACAGGATTTCCACCTCTGGAAAGAATTACTTGGATATATTTTAATAACCTAGGAACACTGTAAAGAAATGAGAAACTACACACTGTAATGTTTGGCATGAAAACCGGCTTCACCTCCTCTGCTCCAGAAATCCTAAAGATTCAAATACAAGTTGGTGATAGTTTCCTCAGAAGACTTCAGTATGTTTGCCACAAAGACCAGAGACTACTTGGTCCTTCTGCTTGTAACAAAAATGAAAATTAATTATGGTTTCAGATAACTTATAAATGTGCCCAGAGTACTTTCCTTATTTCACATAAATAAGTAAGTAAATAAATAAATAAATAGTTACTCTGTGAAATAGTCAAATGTGTTTCCCAAGTCCTGTGGTTCCTTGTGACCTTTTCATGGCCTTATTTATTAGTTGATAGTATCATGATTATTTTAATGGGGAAAATAGTTGTCTTATTGTACATAACAGAAAGCTCCAACCGAGAGCTACCAATACTCATTTCCACTGGCCTGATGGTGCCTCCCCCATGCATACAACATAAGCCATCAAGTAATCACTGAGCGTTTCCTGTGCATTCAGTTCAATTGGGTGTTTACTGAGGGTGAATATTGTGCAAAGCATCCAGCTAGGTTCTGGGGGAGGGGACACTCAGTCCACCCAGCTCTGATGACCCCTTTATAGCCTCCCTGGAGGGGGAAAGACAATTTTTTAAAAATAGGGCACAGGTTTCTGCTCACATATTCTGAATCTGCGCACATTTCTCACACGTGATCTGTAAAATATGCGCATTCTAGGCATTGTGACTCCAGCCCTTGATGCCTACTGAGATTATGCAGTCTGCCAATAGCTTCTCCTAGTGTGGAGCTCACTGACTTCTCACCCCCAGAGGGCTGACTAACCCTTGCCTCTTTCTCTCCCCTCCAGCTGTGTTCTCCAACGTCAAAGAGGCCTGGCGTTTCTGGGGGGTGATTCCTAGACATTGAAGTGCAAAGAAGAGAGACCCCTAGAGAGGCCAAGTATGACTAAAAGCAATGGGGAAGAGCCCAGGGTGGGAGGCAGGATGGAGAGATTCCAGCAAGGCGTCCGAAAACGCACACTCTTGGCCAAGAAGAAAGTGCAGAACATCACAAAGGAGGATGTTAAAAGTTACCTGCTCCGGAATGCTTTTGTGCTGCTCACTGTCACTGCGGTCATTGTGGGTAAGTCCCGGGATGACAACCGAAAAAACTGGATCTTGTTGCTCTGGGGCATCTGGCTGCCTAGGAATGTTATCAGATAGACCGATGGTGGTATTCAAACTGGTGGCCCAGCCCCGGCTTTTCTCTGCCTTTGAAGATTTTGTTTCCCATTAAATGACAGCTTGTTGGCCTGTTTGGACCAATAAACTCCTGGGAATCTGAAAGAGGCATCGTTAGGCATCATGCAAATCAATTGATTGTGTGGAAAGGGAAGTAAACAAAATGTTTTTCTATCTCATATAGGAACAAAGGAGTAATCATGTCATCATTAGGCCTCAGCAGTTAAATAACAATGAAAAAAAAAAGCAAGCTACATTTGGCCAAAATGTAATTATTATACAATGTCACTTTCAGTTAAAACTAATTTATACAATGAGTACACCCAAAATGGGATGCAGGTCCCTGACAGTTATTATAGTCTAACTGGTGCTGACTTGAAGCTGAGTATCCAACGTTTAGTCGTGAAGGCTGAATCTTCTAATGTGCTTTCACTCTCTCAGAAAGTGACTGGGAAAGGGAAAGTGGGGGAAATGTTAACACAGATCTCTTTCATTCGTTGCCTTGAAGTGCCTGCCATAAATAGCTATACCTTTTTGGAAACATTTTATCCTCACAAATTTAGTGTGGTTGACAGCAATCTGTACTAATAAAACATTATTGCTTTGTTTGATGTATTGGTATCTGAAATAATAGTTTATTACTTATGGGTGGCATTGGTCCTCCATTATAATAGAACTTAAAAAACTACTTACATACTTGGAACTTTTGACTGAACCCACATAGAAATCCTTTGGCTGATAAACATGTTAGGCAATGCCATGATATTACAAAAAAAATGCTTTAACTTAAATTTCTAATAATCTGTCAGCAAAAATGGCATTTGTGTAGTTTCAATCTCGACCTTGGTGTTTGCCAAGATCTCCAGCAAATATAAAGAGGAAATGACAATAAAAACTAAGAAAATTCTGTAGCACATAAATGCATTTATAACTTTAACCCCCCCCCCCAATAGAATTCTTAAATTGCAGTTAAGTCAGAATACAGCAGAAGAGTAGCCTGTCACAGGACTTTAGATATATTCTATTTTAACATCTTTGGCTCCTTTTTTAAAAAATTCTTTTTCTAAAGATCTTATTTATTTATTTTTAACATTGATGTGTGAGAGAAAGATCAATCAGTTGCCTCTCACACACCCCCAACTGGGGACCTGGCCCATAACCCAGGCATGTGCTCTGACTGGGAATCAAACCGGTGACCTTTCAGTTCACAGACTGGTGCTCAATTCACTGAGCTATACCAGCCAGAGCTTGGCTCTTTTTAGTACTGGTTGCTGATGAATGACTTTAGTTCATTTTAGAGATGTCCAAAGACAAAGTGTCCTGACTGAGTGAGGGAAGTAATGACTTTCCCTACTTTAGTAGGTTCCCAGGTTCAAGTACATTCCTGGAAGAAGTATTGCAGGACTGAGTCATTGCCTTGAAAGTTGATGTAAAATGTTGTACGCTCACCTCATTTTTTGCTTTGAATTATAGTCCTTGTCAAGACAAGAAACAGCTGTATAATAATGGTGCACAGTTATCATATAGTACTCTTCCAGCTACTTTCTAGGGGTTCGGGACAGATTAGCTTGCTTAATCCCTAAACAAGTCTATGACATGAGTGGGTGGGGGTGATGACTGCGCTCTTCATTGTATAGATGAGGAGACTGAACAAGGAGAGACCGAGCAACTTGACCTAGGACATGCAGCTAGTAAATTCTGGAGTCCAACTCAGGCTGTCTCGTGCCAGAGGTGACTCGCTTGACCACTCTGCCTTCCCACCGCTCTGCTCTGCTGACTAGCTGATATCTGGTTAGAGGTGCCAGGCCAGGAAACGTCCTGCTTCTTGGTGGAAGCCGACAAGCAAGCAGTGCTAGATGTACTCGTATAGCGCCATCCTCTTACTATATGATTTATCTGTTTAAACTCAGCAGAAAACGTTTAAATCTCCTACCGATGATTAAACCGCATCCCTCTCATTCATTAACCAAAAATACCCACTTATTTTGTGATTCTATATGTGTAATAATAGAGCTCAGTGGTGCCGGAGTATGTCTGGAAAAGGCACAGAAACGCTGACTCAAAATGGTATTCTAAGCGCCAGAAGAGCTCAGTCTCCAGGACAGACATGTTTCAGTTAAAGAGCAGAGGAACGGAAAGTGATAAAAACCTGAGCATAGAAAGCAGACCGGTGGAGAAGGAAGTGACTGATTATGAAGAAATAACGGCCCGAATAGAAGGGAGATGATGCCAGGACTAGAGAATCCATTTTCCCTGGGAGTCCTGGGATGGTCTCCTAGCCCGGTGAGGACGTTCCTGGGATCTGTGAGAACCGCAGCGAGCTGGCCGGGCTGGAGCAGATAGCTTTGGCAGGATGCCCTGTGGTTGGCTTTTCTGATGGAAACTGAGGAGGGAGAAGTAACAAGAAGAAGGCACTAACAAAGAGACCAATAGAAAGAGCTCATTGACAGTCAGAGAGACCCCTGAGCCTACACCGAAGACTTGGAGTCACAAACAGACAACTTGGTAGCGAACAGATTTCGGAGAGAAGGAAGAACCCTTCAGTTATCTCTCGGCGCATCTTCCGCTGAGGGCCCCGGGGAAAAACAAAGGCTCCATTTAGTTAGTCCCTGACTCCATGTCTACATCAGCCCTAAAAGAAATAACAGGGAAAGAACATGTCCAAACAAACATTGACCCTCAAAATGATATTGAAGCAATGAAACATGAAATAAATTTAAAAATAAAAATAAATTGACCTCACCTCCCTCATTTATTTGCTGCATCAGTGTAAGAATAAACTGATTGAGTGCTGGCTGTGAACCAAGTGTCGCAGGTTCGATTCCCAGTCAGGGTACATGCCTGGGTTGCAGGCCATGACCCCCAGCAACGCACATTGATGTTTCTCTCTCTCTCTCTTTCTCCCTCCCTCCCCTCTCTAAAAATAAATAAATAAAATATTTTTTAAAAAGAATAAACTGAAAAGAGGCCAGCAAGGAAGAATAAAATAATTATTTTCCCCAAAGATATGACAAGAAGAACTAGAGTAGTTTTTTTTAGTTTCAAATTATTATGTTTTAATCACTTAAAAGTAAAAATAGATTGGGAAAACCTATATATTGGGGTAAATGTTTGTTCAGTCTGTTTTGTTTTGTCTTTTAGAAATAAAGCGAACGTGCCTTTAGTATGTAGAAATGGAAACTAGAAAGTGTTAGGGAGGAGTACAGACATGGGAATCTGCATGTTCAGAACAAAGTGGAGAACTGTCCGTGTTTTATACCAACTAACTCCTCTGCCAGCACAGGCTGGAATCCACTCGTGCAACTTGATGTCACCTCTAAGTGAGATCCAAGCCTGCGTGGGCCACGCCTGTGTAACACAGCCCGTGTAGCAGGAGCGGGTTAGCGGCCCAAGAGAAGGCCACGCTAAGTGCCGCGTCCCTTTAAGCGGTTTCATTATTAGAGCAGTAAAGGGCCTTTTGGGGCTGGTGCAGACACCTGCCCAACAGCCACACCGAGGAGAGCGGTTGCTGCCTTGCTGCCTCCAAGAAGCACATTTGTATTTCAGATCGTGGTCAGTTATGTATCAGCATGACCTCAGACCCCAGGAAGAGGTGGCAAGTCCTTTGTCATGTCCCTGTCTCAGGAGGCCTCCTCTTCCCACATCCAGGGAATCAATCGCACAAGAAGGAGGAAATCTCAGGCCACAGAAATGGCTAATAAGCTCAGCAGCAAGGGGAGGGAGTCTGTGAATAGAATCGCATGGAACTGGATGGGGGTCTTACCCGCAGGAGTTCACTAACACGGCAGCTGGCTGGCACCTTCCTCGGTGGTCGGTATACGTGTGTGCACACCTGCACACACACAGAGGTTGTGTTCGGGTTGTCCTTGAGTGGAGTCGAGAGAAACTGGTGAATTTTCAGAAAAGAAAACTTACTGCCTAAATGTGCATAAAGCACCCTTGGCGAACTAATCTTTGGTTTCAATGGCACTGAAATCCAATGCAGTTTCATCATGTCTCCGAAGGACACATAGGAAACTAGTCACCGTGGCCGCCTCTTGAGACAGGAGTTGGGTGCTTGGGGAACGGGATGAAAGAACTAGTACTTTCCTCCAAATAATTTTTTTACATAGCTTGACTTCATTAACCACATTCATGTGTTATCTTCTATTATCTATTATCTGTTAAATAAGTAAGTTTTTTTTAAAAAAAAGATTCAAATGCTATTCAGCAATTAACAAATATTAAATGCGGTGTGTCTGGCCCCATGCTGCTAGGCAACGGGGAATCTACCCTCAGGTAGTTTAGTGGGAGAGATGGATGCAAATGAGGCGACAAAGGCATATACAGGTTTGCAGGTAGTAATCGGAGAGTCTGTAATTCACTCGAAACGTCTTTTTTCGATGAGATCATATTATACGTACTGTTCTATATATGGCTTTCTCTACTGACACTTCAGAGGTTCCACTTTCTCATTAACAACCTAAGTGTGCCATGTGGAAGAAAACAAAAAGATAGTGCTTTAGGCCTGGACTCATGAGCCAGCTGTATTATTTAGCAGCTGTGTGCTCCTAAAGAAGGTGTTTCACCCCTCCTAGCCTTGGTTTCCTCATCTATGTCACATGTATAACATACACTGCCAACTTACACTGCAAAGCCACACCCTGTCATATGTGTTGTTGGTGCATTAGTTTATTTAGTCCTCACCACAAGCCAGGGAGGAAGGTTCTTTCATTCCCATCTTACAGATGAGCAGACTGAGGCTCAGATTCTTATCCCGCAGTCGCTGCGTACTGACTGGGATTCAAAGCCACCACACTGGCTGCACGTTCACACTGTTACCCACCACACGGTCCTGGGTGCTGGTCGCCGTCCTCAGGGAACACCCAGTCTTGTGTTATTGAAGCAGGTCATTAAGGGTATACACCGACCTACCAGCAGGAGAAGGGAAAGGAGGAATTGAAAGGGTTAAAGACCCTCTTTACCGGGGTCTTCCTGAATCCTGGTGATGGATCGCATGTGAGCGTTGATAGAACAGGTGTCCTGCCAGGCAGTGGTCCGATTTCTGGCTGAGGTGACCAAGGGGTGATGGTGCCTCCAGTAGAACTAGAATACAGGAAGAAATGGGAGGAGGGATAATAAGTTCGGTTTGGGACATGCTGAGTTTGCGACGTGGGCTTGAGCACTGGGGATACAGTGCAAGAAGCTCACCGTAAAGATCTGTGAGGTATTCCCACTGTCTCTAGACTGAGCCAGGACAGGTAATCTCTCTGAACATTCACTGAATGATGGCCAATGAACAGGGATCTCCTACTGCACTACCTCGTGAGTCTGTCTGCACGCAGGACGGTATGAACTCCAGGGCCCTCAATGACTAAGAGCGGCCGTCTCCCAGGAATGCCTCCACATTATCTTGTTTCTCCGACACATGTGCAACATGTCAGGGCCACAGATGTGGGTCACTATCAGCTGCTACTCGGAAGGGACTGGCACTGGGACCAGACTAGCCAAGTACTTGAGTTAGTGGTATGGGTGCAGACTGGTGCCCTTGCTGACATCCTCTCAGCTTGCCCACAAAAGGCATCTCTGCACAGGCTGGACAACAGGAATCCAGAGAATGGTGAATGGGTGTCTGGGCTCGGATGTATGGTTTCCTCAACACTTCCTGCAGATGAGAAGGGGCAGAGGGAGCTTCAGGACCAGGGCCGGGGAGGGGCGTGGCTCCCCGGCAGAAGGCTGGGAGAGAAGGGTTAGGCCCTCAGCGCTGAGAAGTGGTGGGTGCGCTCTGCCCTGCTCTGGAGGGATGAGTCAGGAACAGGGGTAAGGACTAGAGTCTGACCTCTCTCTCTCTCTCTGATGTTAAAGCTCCCACTTTTCTCTCCTTCCCCACCTCCCCCAGCCCCACCCTCTCCCCTCCCTCAGCCAATCCCCACATTGTCGCCTGTGTGCATGGGCGTGTGCAAACAGAGCCTGATGTCTCTCTGCTTGGTCTTCTCCCCTAGGGAGCAGAAACACAGGAAAATTGTCAGGGACGGCAATAGCTGCTGTGCGCTCCTGGCACACTCGGACCCCAGCCCCTCTCCCTCCTTCTCCAAAAGCATTCTGGGGGGCTGCCCCCTGTTGTGGGGGTGTGGTCCAGTACAGCTTTGCGGGGTGGGTCAGAGCATGGATCCTGGAGTCAGACACTGAGGGTTATGTCCCAGCTCTAGAACTGAGCCTCTGTGTCTTCGCGTGTAAAAGAGAGTAATTGTAGCACCTCTCTGCCAAGAGGTGTATCCCAGTTCTGCCGCTTACAACCGTGGAACCTTAAATAATCTCCTAAATGCCTGGCAGGCAAAATGTCCATAGAAACTGTAAAGCCCTTGTGCTCTGCTTCTGTCTCTGCTCTGGTGTGGTGTGAAAATACACACTAATCAGAAGCTGCCGGTTTGCCAGGGAAGTGGGACCCGGGGGCGCGGGGAGAAGAGGGGGCAGGAAGGAGAGAGGACAGTCACCTGGTTTAGGTCTAGAAGCGGCTCCTGTTTCCTCTGCTAGAGAAGAAGCCAAGAGGGTTGTAGGCAGAGCCTTAATAAGTTGTAAAGAGCTTTGAGAAGCGGAGATGAAAGCCGCAGAGTAAGTGATCCTGTCGTTATCTCTCCCTTCCCTACCTGGCCTCCTGGGCCAGAGCAGAAAGTAATCCCCAGGCAGCTGCTATCACAGCACGGATGGCTCCGTGGCTGTGGCGGGAGCCCCTGACTGACGGCAGACTCCTCTCTCAGCGACAGGGGACGTGGCTGAAAAAAATGTTCTCGATACATGTTTTTAGCATATTCAGTAGTGCATTTTCGTTCATGCCGCTGGGGACGAAGGCGAGAGTCACCTCCTCCCTGGTTTCTCCTTTTCTCCAGTGTGTTGGTGTCTGCTGCTCCATCAGACGGGATGGAGGGGTTTGGGAAATTTGGGAGAAGTGTTCCTGGCTTCTAGCAGAATTGGTAAAGGTTACTTTGAAGGCTTAATGTTCTGAGATGATCTCTGGATTTTTTTTTTTTTGCTCTATTTCTTCCTGCTAATTCAAATAATGAGAAAACAGAGCAGTCGATTTTAAATTTGTTTCTTTGTCAAGTAGATAATCAAATAAGCAGGTGCGCCCAGCACAATTACCTGCAGTGATAATACTGTGCATTGTCATGGTGATGCAGTTGACAAAGCACTGCCCCCTAGAGCGAGGCAGACCCTTGGCCAGCGGTCCCCCTCCTGATTCAAGTCTGCAAGTGTCGAGTGTCCGGGATGCAGCTGAGAAAATGCGGAGACTCTGGAGTCCTGGTTACCCATCCAGCTCTGCTGCCCACTGACTCGCTTTATGACTTCAGGCAAATCTCTGGGCCTCATATTTTTTCAACAGCAAAGTACACTTGGACTCATGTCTGCTTCCAACTGCAAAATTCTCTCAGTAAAAGTCAAACTTGCCTTGCTCAAAAGTAGAATGTGTGGGGTTAGATTGACAAGTGTTTTCCAGTCCATGGACTGTGCCATCAGAAGGACCTTTTCCCTCTGCCCACGACCTCCCAACCCATCCTGTCCAATCTAACAAGCAGCCTTTTCCTCCTGCGTTGAATTCTTGAGGACCATCAAGTGCGTGACTCTGGAGGGGATGACCACGGTTTGAGGACACACATGAGGGAGGCACACCTCTCCAAAAGCCACTGCTGCCTGCCAGTCTTCTGCCTGACCCTGTGAATCAGAGGAGGGACATCATGGGCCTTTGTTTTGCCATCGAGTCAACAAGGTTGGGCAGAGCCCATGCCGCCGTTTGGAAGAGGCTACTGGAATGTAAGCACTGCCTTTTCCAAGTTGTACGTTCCAGGTCTTGGAGCGCTCGCTATTTGTGGCACACGGGGATGCTATCAGTCATCACGTGTCTGGCCTGGCAGCGAGGTGAGCCTGTCGGTGCTGAGAGATGAGGAAACACGTGGAGCGCTTCGGGACACAAAGTTCAGCCCTGGTGCTCACCGAGGATAAAAATCATGTCTCATGTCAAGCGTCAGTGCTATTAAAGTTGCCCAGAGCTTATCCCCCAGACCAAGAAGATTCCTACCACTGTGCCCAATCCAGAGATACACTCAAGCCCTTGCCAGGTAGCTCAGTTGGTTGGAGCGTCATCCCGATACGCCAAGGTTGCAGGTTTGATCCCAGGTCAGGGCACATACGAGAATCAGCCAATGAATACACAAATAACTGAAACAACGAATTGATGTTTCTCTCCCTGCCTCTCTTTTCCCCCTTCCTCTCTCTCTAAAGTCAATAAATTTAAATTTTAAAAAAAAGAACAACAACAACAAAGAGAGATATACCCAAGCGGTTTTGAAACGAGAGAAGAGTCAGCAATGCCAGAACTCGATAAAGGAAGCGGTACCCTGGGTGAATTAAGGGAAGGTGGGGAAAGGCACTCCTTGTTTTCTCCGTGCGCTGTATCAAAGATTCGAAGGTAAATTTAGGAGCAGCGCGTTGAAAGGCACACTGGAGTTTTGAATTTCAAGACTGGGTTTCTGTCTCCAGAGGAGGCCGCTCCATTCTTCTCGTCCCCAAAGAGACTTCTCCGGTTCTCCGGCAGCGCTTCCAGCCCGCACGCTGCCGCGGCTTCCCGGGGGGAGCACAGTGGGCCGTCAGTGAGCCACTTTGTGCTCAGCTTTGGGTAAGACGAAGCTCATTTGTCCCTAATGAGAGTGGAGATGGGCGGTCGCTGCCCTTCTCACCCGGCTTCGTCGACCCACATCGCATCACTTGACATTCCGTCTTTAAAGCGAGGAAGGCAAAACCCCGGGGATATCTATGCTTGCTGGTGTCTTCAGCTCCTTGATGAATGTGAGGGTAAAGGAGGGAGGTCTTTTAAGAAACTGCCCCTGACCAAGGTTGTCTTCTTTATTTTTTCGGTTTTGTGTTCTTGGATTCGCTTTCTTTTTTTTTAAGATTTTATTTTATTTTTTTAGAGAGGGAAGGGAGGGAGAAAGAGAGAGAGAGAGAGAAACATCAGTATGCGGTTGCTGGGGGCCATGGCCTGCAACCCAGGCATGCACCCTGACTGGGAATCGAACCTGCGACACTTTGGTTCGCAGCCTGCACTCAGTCCACTGTGCTACGCCAGCCAGGGCTGGATTCACTTTCTTAAGGCAAACGAAGTAGTCATGCAAGCAAAGCCAAGGTTCAGTACGCTTCCCAGGGCATTGCGATGCGCCGTACAAGGTGACGAGTGGGGAATGAGCGTGGTACCTCTGCCCGGTGGCTCACGGCATGCGTTCTCAGCGCCGTGTTCTTGCAACTGCAACAGCACACTGGTGGAAGCAGCACGTGAGCCTGTAGGGATTGAGTTCAAAGTTTTTTTAGATTCACTTCCTTGTCTCCAGAAAAAAAAAAAAGCTGTTTCGTCAGAAAGCGACCTGCTCACCATAAATTGGAGCACCTGTGGCCTTCCTCTTCATGGCCCAAATTAAGTCAACTCATTGTTACAGCGAAATAAAGCAGGGTTGGAAGAAACCAAGCCAGACCCAAAGTGACTTTTTACAAAGATCAAAGTGTCTAGCAGAAGAGATGTAGAATACAATTCAGTTAGATTTATTTTTTAGTCGTGGCCCACTTCTTTTTACTTATTTATTGTGTTGTTTTACTTATGAAATAAATGCATTTATACTGCCCCAAATCAAAAAGCACAAAATGGCACAGAACAAAAGAGTAGAAGTGTTCCACCCACCCCTTCCCAGGTATTTGGTTCACCCAGTGACAAGTGTCTTGTGTGCCTTGAGAGGTATTTTATGAGCACAGAAGTAAATACTTTTTTTTTTGCCTTTTGTATACAAATGGTGGCATATTGCAGATAGCCCACTTCACACCTCATTTTTTCACTTTACCGTAGTTCCTGGGTATTACTTCCCATTAGCACACAGAAAGCCTCCTCATTCTCCCCCGGGGCTACATTTATGGGTGTACCACCCTATATTTCAGCAATTCCCCGTTCGTGGACACTTAGGTTGTTCCCAACCCTTAGGTATTATTTTTAAAAACAATTTTCTGTGGCAATTACTCATCCAGGTAACTGTGAGATGCATTCCTAGAAGTGAAATTGCTGAGACTAAGGGTATACACATTTGTGATTCGGATAAGTATTGCTAATGTACACCCCATAGAGGTTGTAATTTACTCTCCCAAACTGGGATTTAAAAAAACAGGTTGGGCTCCTGCTGCCGCTGCCACAGGTGAGGATGAGTGGACTTTGTCATTTGTGGGGGCTGCAGCCAAACGACACACAGGAAAAGTGCATAAGGGGAACTTAGCAATATTACTTATATTTCACTTCCAGTTTCTACTCACTCAGAACAATACTTTTCACCAGAAAGAAAGGTAACAAGGTTCTGATGATTTTATTTCTGATAGTTTTTGTTTCTCAAATAGATTTTTTTCAAAGATTTTGTTTATTTACTTTTAGAGGAGAAAGGAGAGGGAAAGAGAGGGAGAGAAACAGAAATGTGAGAGAGATACAGTACATCAATCAGTTGCCTCTCGCATACCCCTTACTGGGAACCTGGCCTGCAACCCAGGCAGGTGCCCTGACTGGGAATCGAACCCACAACCTTTCAGTTCGCAGGCCAGCACTCAATCCACTGAGCCACACCAGCCAGGGCTAGAAGATTCTTTTTTATTTTCTATTTTTATTTTTTTTTCTGTCAGCAATTTGAGTTTCAGCATCATGCAGAAGATTTTTTTAAATGACAATGTCTTGGGCCTTGACAAGAACTGCAGGATTCTTTGTAAACGGAATTACCATTGCACACAGCCTACGTTAGTGCAGTTTTAGGAAGAGAACCCCAGGCCTTTCATTTCCCCTGGTAGAGATGTCTCTCAGGTGGCATGCCCCGTGCACTGGCGCCTGCAGCTGTGCCCTGCTTGGTCATCAGTCACTCCGGGCTGGTTCTTCTGGCCACCATGGGTGGAACAAGGCTGCAGCAGGTGGGAACACCTCCAGCAACAGGAAATACCAAAGGACAAAAGAGTGAGCCAAGCCAGGGCCCAAATCTCTGAAGGACGTGGGAACTGGGTGGGGGTGGGGGGGTTGAAAGGTTACCTCGAACACTAGCTTCTCACCAGAAAATGCCTGGAAGTCTGGGCTGAAACAAAAGACCAGGGGCCGGCAGACTCCTTTTGCAGGTAAATTCATTATTACACCCTTGACCTCTTTGTGAAAACAATGTAATGGAACTGTACGTCCACCAGCTTCATCAGGCTGGCATGAGACAGGCTTAGGACTTCTGCAAATTGGGCTACAGTCTAGTTCTGATGAAACAACGCTTTTATTCACTCTCTCAAGTAGTTATTTATTGCATGCCTGTCTTAATAACTGTAATGGCAAATTTGACAGCATTTTTTACTTTGCATTTTTTACTTTACGTTTTTCATATGCATTATCAGAGACTTTAGAACTCATTAGAAGAAACAAGATGAATTCTTATAAAGAAGCTAAGCTTTATAATGCCTTTTATGGTTTATATGGTTCTTTTTGGTTCTTTTCAACTTCAAACATTTAGCTGAGAATATTGAAGTTCAAGAGGATCTTAGACACTGCCTATTGCTATCAATCCCTCCCATTTTTTCAGATTTTTTTTAAGAGGCTCAAAATGCTGCCCTGGCTGGCGTAGCTCAGTGGATTGAGCACGGGCTGCGAACCAAAGTGTCGCAGGTTCAATTCCCAGTCAGGGCACATGCCTGGGTTGCAGGCCACAGCCCCCAGCAACTGCACATTGATGTTTCTCTCTCTTTCTCCCTCCCTTCCCTCTCTAAAAATAAATAAAATCTAAAAAAAAAAAGTAGAGAAAAAAAAGAGGCTCAAAATGCTTCTGTGATTGGAAGGTGAGGGCCATGGCCACAGGCACATCAAAGTTTGGGACTGCGTTCTGCCAACATCGCTTAGTGGCCGTGTAACCTCGGAGAAGTAGCTTATTCCTTCTGGGGCTCGGTCTCCTCATCTACCCGATGCTGGTATTAAGTCTTGCAGGTTAGATATGAAGGCTAAGTCATTTCAGTAAAGTATTTACCAGCATCATTTACTGGCAGTATCAGGTCCAGAAACCTCGTCTCTGACTCTCAGTCCGTGACTTTTCTACAGCATCAGTCACACAGGCTGGCCGTCACGTTCAGAAAACCCACCTTGTGAGAGAGTTAGGGATCGGGAGCTTCCACTCCTCGTTTGTGAACCCGGAAATCTAAGCATAAGAGAAATCATAGTTCTCTCAAGAACCAGTTTCATGGATCAGGAGAGAGAAATCACGCCGTGGAAAAGAGGGATGCCCTAGGAGCAGACTCCCAGGCTCACGGCGGGCAGTGGGGAATGGGATTGACTGCGGAATAAAGCGCCCCCTCCATCCAGGACACTTCGACAGCAGCTGGGGGGCAGGCACTCGTGGATACTGGTCGCCCCAAAGGGAACAGTCCACCTGTCTGTTCGTTCAACAGTGTATTAGCACCTACTGTGCCAGGAGCTGTTTCGAGGGCTCAGTACACAGTGAATGAAATGGAAAAAACAAACAATCAAAACCTCTGATCTTGAGCGTATATTTTAGCAGACAGAGTTAATAATAAATAGTAAGTGTGATAAATTAGAAAATTATATTGTATTTTGCAAGGTGGTAAGAACTACTGAAACAAAGCCAGATGAGGAAGAAGAAAGTTCAAAGTAGGCCTTATGAACAAAGATAACATTTGAATTTTTTTTAATTATATTTAAGTGATTGTTCTAGTACTGTTGTCCCAATTTTTCCCCCTTTGCCCTGCTCCACGAGCACCTCCCACTCCCTCAGGCAATTCCCACACCTTTGTCCATGTCCATGGGTCGTGCATATAAATTCTTTGGCTACTCCATTCCCTATACTGTACTTTGTGTCCTCATTCTGTAACTACCTATTTGTATTAACCCCCTCACCTCTTCACCCATTCCCCCACACCCCTCCATCTGGCAACCATCAAAATGCTCTCTGTATCTATGATTCTGTCTCTGTTCTTCTTATTTGCTTAGTTTGTTTTTTAGATTCAATTGTTGGTAGATATGTATTTATTGACATTTTATTGTTCACATCTTTGATTTTCTTTTTCTTTAATAAGTTCATTTAATATTTCATATAATAATAGTTTGGAGAATGATGAATTCCTTTAGGTTTTTCTTGTCTGGGAAGCTCTTTATCTGCCCTTCGATTCTACACGATAGCTTTGCTGGGTAGAGCAATCTTGGCTGTAGGTCCCTGCTTTCCATGACTTGGAATATTTCTTGCCAGTCCCTTCTAGCATGCAAAGTTTCTTTTGAGAAGTCAGCTGACAGTCTTATGGAAACTCCCCTGTAGGTAACTAACCCCTTTTCTCTTGCTGCTTTTAAGATTTTCTCTTGTTTCTTTTAAGATTCTCTCTTTATCTTTAACCTTTGGCATTTTCATTATAATGTGTCTTAGAGTGGGCCTCTTTGCCTCTATCTTGTTTGGGACTCTCTGTGCTTCCTGGACTTGCATGTCTATATTCTTCACCAAAGTCGGGAAGAACAAGAAATTGGAAATCTATTTGAAAAAAAAAAATAAAAGAAAACTTCCCTAGTTTGGTGAAGGAATTTGAACTAAGTCTTAAAGGAAGTACACCTTGTGACTATATGGGAAGAATGTTCTGGGCAGAGAGAAGAGCCAGCACAGGGCCCTCAAGAGGGGTCACATCAACAAGGAAGCAGAAATTGGAACAGAGGTGAAGGGGAGGGGAGAAGGAGATGAGTTCTGGGTATCGTGGAGCTAGGGAAGCAGGCCAGGTGCAGAAATTTTGCACAGCCTGAGGCTTTCACTCCACGTGAGATGGGGAGCCACTGAAGGGAGCAGAGAGGAGTGACATTCTGACCTAGGGGTTGTTTTTTTTTAAGATGAATGACAGCTTTTAAAAAAGATTTTTATTTATTTATTTTTAGAGAGGGAAGGGAGGGAGGAAGAGAGAAAGAGAGAGAGAGAGACATCAATGTGTGGTTGCTGGGGGCCGTGGCCTGCAACCCAGGCATGTGCCCTGACTGGGAATCGAACCTGTGATGCTTTGGTTCACAGCCTGCTCTCAGTCCACTGAGCTACACCGGCCAGGTCTGACCTATGTTTTAAAAGGGGCCCTCTGGATGTTATGTTGGGAGCAGACTCTAGGGTGACCAAAGTGGGAGTAGGGAAACCAGTTAGAAGGCTACTGCAGTGGTCCAGGCAAAAAAGAGAGTGAGGTTCAAACCTTGGAGCCTTCTTTGTGTATAAATTGGGGGAGGGAGAGCTGAGGCGTGCTGAAGGTCACATCGAGGGGAAAAGCCAGGGCTAGAACTAGAATCCAGACTTCACTCACTCACCGGACATCTGGAGAGCATCTTCACTAGGAGTTTGTCTGTCCCACAGAAGCAGCAGCTTGGTCAGGAGGCCTAGAGACTTTGCAGGTTAGACAGACCCCTGTCCTCTCTCTGCGGCTCACCTGTGAGTGCAGGTAGGACCTGTGACTTTGCTTCTAACCAAAGGAATGTGGCAAGGGTGATGGATGTCACTCTGGCGATTCTGCTACATCACATGTCATATCTAACACATGACATCTCATGATAGTTGTAACCGTGAGACAAATTAGTGCTAGGTGTGTGGTGTTGTTACAAAAATGAAAAAAATTCCTAGCTGGGAAGTCATAGTATTTTTTTGTATAAAACCAGTGGTCCATTGTCAACAAAAATATTTGATACTGTCATTTCCTTGAGCCGTCTTGCATACTAGTGGCAGCATGGTGCCATTTCTGGCTAGAGATCAATAGGCCAAGTTTTTTGTGAGTATCAGACTGAGTGCCTGTTGACTGGTTTGCGGTGTAAGGCTGGCAGATGAGTGGGCCCATCTTGGTGGGCGTTTGGTAGTTTTCCTATGGCCAGCCTCAGAGTGTGAAGTCTTTCAAGATCAATGCATGATTACTTTAGATTCTCTTCTGGCGTATGACCTCTTTGGGAGCATCATCTCTTTTTCTGGAGAATTTTGCATTTTGAGTAACAATTCGAGAAGGCACTGGTCTGCCAATCTGTGTATGATCCAGTTTGGAGATGAGGTAGGAACTTCAGTAATATTTCACTACTTCAAACTCCAACATTTACTGAAAGATCAATTGGGTGGTTTGGTCCAAATTTTACTTCAAACTGTGATGCATTCTTTTACTTTTAAATATTTTCTGACCTTTTAATATTCTCAGTATTTTTTTTTTCAGATGAAATGTGGACCCCATTCTTAAAATAAGTCTAAACTTTCAACTTGTGTGTGTGTGTTTGGCTTCCAACAGCAAGCCCACGAGGCCTCCTCGCTGCGGCTCCGGTGCACATGTTGTGTCCTGGTTCAGAGAGTGAAGTGATATTTAATCTCCCAAAGAAGCGTTTGTTGTATAGACTCCCCAGGGGAAACAGCAAACCCCTGAAGGACTCTCTTCTCGAGCTTTGTACATGAGAAGAGAAAAATAAAAATACATCCTTTTTTTCATAGCATTCAACCAGCAGGATTAATTTTGAGCACCTTAAACGTTCCAGTTAAGATATCTCCTAGAGTCTAGAAATCTGGTTAAAATGCTAAAACGGGAACCAGGGAAGACCATGGACCGAGAGGGCGCCCTGTGGGCAGTGCCGGTGCATCTGTGTATGGCAGGATGCCACCGAGATGGCAGCTTAGCAAAGTGTGCTTCGGCCCTACCAAGTCCTGTTGCGAAGTCACTCTGACTATTATGGGTAGTTAACTTTCCAGAATAATCCACTCTTTTTTGCACGGAAGAGCTGGTGGCCGTAAAGGGTTTTATTAGCTCTGGCAACAGCAATCGTTGTGCTTCAAAGACACGCCCACTAGTGCAGCTCGGCTCTGCCGAGGCAGTGAGCCGCAGTGCGAGGCGAAGCAGGCCTCCCTCCCTGCGCGCCGCCTCCAATCGCCCAGGAGGGCAGGGCGGAGGCGACTCGGAGAAGCCTGCACGTCGGGCTGGGAGAACGTGTCAGGGAAAGTTTTTGTCATGGCTGACATAGAACGGAATCAGAAACCCGAGCGGCTTACCCCAAAACAGCAGCCTTCGCGTGCCGAGCCCTTCCTCTTGATCTGACGCCCATAGCTGGCTGACCTCATCGCACCGCTCACGGTGCCCGTCGGAGCAGGGAGCTGGAAAGAAAAAAAAAAAAAAGACTTTTGTGTATTCATGGCACAGATGGATTGAAAAACGCTAGGTGTTGACTTCCTTAAATAAAATCAACAAAACCGTTTTCCACTTGAAGCTCTACATTTAGTGAACCTAATTCAAAACAGGGGAAAAAAACAGGCTTTCGCTTGGGCGCTTGAGATGAGTGCCATGACCGTGGAGAGGCGGTGAGCCCAGCTCGGTGAGGGCGAGCGTGGGGCCTGGCGCTGGACAGCGCGGGCGGAGGTGAAGACTACCTCGGCCGGCCCTGGCCCAGGGGGAGCAGCCCGCCCCCCTCTGTGCGGTTTGGGCAGTGCGCCTGGCCTTGCAAGTGACTCCGGTTTTTCCTCTGGGAGTTCTGGCCTCGGTGGGGTCTGGGAGGCAGCGTGCTGGTGAGCCTCCTGACTGTGCTGAGGACCGTTAGCTGTGGTCATTACGCATGCGAAGCACGTTTTTGGTAATATCCCTTTCACCTTTGCTGCTGACGGTTTCCAAGAATTAAAGCGTGTGCCCTGGAGGGAAAAGGCGGGCCAGTTTAATTAACATATTTTATATAAATTTATTTAATCCCATTAAAAGGGATTTAGTGTAACCCTTTTTTTTTCCAACAGTGACCTCGGACAGGTAACCGTACGCTGAAGTCCGTGTGTGTAGGAGCTGTGATGGGTCCCAGGTTGTGCTGGGTGCCTCCGGGTCGCCTCCAGCAGAGATGAGATCATTCCTCCAATGCTTCCACAGTTTAGGGGTCAGAGATGCTGGGGACCCAGGAGTCAGGCTCGTTTGAGAATTGTTCTGGGGCCCAGGCTACGAGGATATGTTTGTGTCTGAGAGGCACTGAAGTGGAGTAGAAGGCTTTGTTTAGAATCCCCACTTAGGAGCTCCGTACCCTTGAGCAAGTTAACTAATGTCTGAGCATCAGTGCCCTCATGTTGCAAACGGATGCAACAATATCTACCTGCTAAAGGGGCGAGGAGGATCAGGCCACCACTAACCCATAGTAAGGCCTCAATAAGGCCTTATTTTCCCTCCCCAACATGATCTCTTCCCCTGGAGTGGACAGGGCTCACCTGGTAAACCCAGAGATAGTAAACAGGCCAAAAGCACAGTCAGGGAAAAAGCTCCTTTAAAGTATTAACATTGTTTACTACTCTCTAAACAGCTCCTGTCTTCAAAGCATTTGACTGGAACTATCCCTTATAAATAAGTGATGTCTCCTCTGCCACTGCTACTACGAATAGGAGCTTTTAGAAAATGAGGGTTCCACATTGGAGAATGTAAAGAAACGAAGACATTCTAGAGTCAGCGGTGTCAGGGCTGTGCTCCCAAGCAAGACCAGCTTGTCTCCTTGGAAGGAGACAGAAGGAAAATATCACCACCCCTTGAGCCTTTGGCTCCCTGACCGGCTTGCTGTTGCTCTGTTAGATATTTAAGAGACGTCGTCACTCCCACGTTGCCCAGCACCGTTCACGGAGCTGGCCGCCTTTTGCTCTAAGACTGGGATGAAAAGTCGTTGCCCTGAGCCAACATGGGGTTTGCTGAAGGGCGAGGAGAGGAGGTGCATGGAGCACCCAAGGAAGGAAGGAGGTGCACACACAGCCGGTGCTGTTGAGAGAGGAGAGTAGGGTCAGTGTGGGCAAAGGCGAGACTTGGGGGACGGGATCAGGTGCCCCTAGTGTGACAAAGAATAATCCCCCCCTCCATCCACACTGACTTAGCTCTTGCTCCTAGACTCTGAATGACTAATAGAGCAGCTATTCTATCCATTTTTTTCTAAGTTATAACTTAAATAGTTTTACTGAACTAGCCTGGATCCTATCCACCCCTGGAAATGTTGCATACAAATCAATACATTTCTAGAAATAGCCAACATAGAGATGAATTTATAAAACCAAACCTGTCTTAAATTGTTACTTGGAGGATATCGAAAATTCCTAATAGCTTGAATAGCTCAGATTCCAACTGGCCAAAATGAGCTTCTTGTGTTTCCTGTGCATATTTTTTTTTTGTTATGATTGAATGACGGAAGTTTAAATGCTTTTAAATAAAGGTCAGAAAACAATCAACTCCAGTGAAATTACATTTGACTAGAAGTAAAGTAAAATTTATACACCTTTATTGATTTACTTGCTATAAGGTGAAGCACTTATCTCACTGTGACTTGGCCTTGTATGAACAAGCAGGGAAGACCCAGGTATAAGCAGAGCCTCATATAATTTCCGTGGTGCCATGTTGAATACGCTCACTGTAACTCAGACTTCAATGCCGTACCTAGACCAAGTTCAGGAAGATTACAAGTTAAGTATGTTAAAGCAAGCAGACCATCAAAAAGGGAAAATTAGTTAAAGATTTATTAAATTTGGGAGGGGGGAGACACTAAAATTTATAACTCTTTTCCGCCTGGGGATCAAACTGCCAACCTAGGTATGTGCCCTGACCATGAATTGAACCTGTAGCCTTTTGCTACCCAGTCAGGCATTTATAGCTCTCTCTCTTTTTTAAAAGATTTTGTTTATTTTTTAGAGGGAGGGGAAGGGAAGGAGAAAGACAGGGAGAGAAACATCAATGTGTGGTTGCCCCTTACATGCCCACAACTGGGCACCTGGCCCGTAACCTAGGCATGTGCCCCAACTGGGAATTGAACAGGCGACCCTTTGGTTTGCAGGCCTGTGCTCAATCCACTGAGCTACACCAGCCAGGGCCATTTATAGCTCTTGAAGAAATCATCTAATAAAAAAGGTACACTGATATTATTTAATGAAAGTGAAAAAATACCTGTATATTTTAAAATAGTAATATATAGCAGGCAAGTTAGGATAATAGTTTTAGCAAATATTTTATACATAGGCAAAGGGTAATTATCTTGATTATATAAAGAACCTATACCAAATACATATATACACATATAAACAAATTATTTGGGTTTAGAAAACATTTGGGGAAGATAGAATTAGGAGAAATGGTCAACATTGTTAGACAGCAAGTGAATTCAAAGGAAAACAAAAATGCATTCTGTTTACTCATCACACTTATAAATTTTGCTTGTTTTAACAATTTTTTGTGATAATACACCTAGCTTCTGAGGTATAGGAAATAAAGTCTTCTCATTCACTAATGGAGCCCTAAACGGCTGTGGCAACCTACTGGGAAAGCAACTGGATAACATGAACTGGGGAGGCCATATTCGTTAATTCGCTGGTTCCCTTTCTCTAAACTACACTAAAAATATATATTCCTAGATATAAAACAGCCTATATGTATTCATCATGGTGTTCTTTACAAAGATGAAAAATGGCCCTGGATTGAGCGCAGGCTGTGAACCAGGTATTGCAGGTTCGATTCCCAGCCAGGGTACATGCCTGGGTTGCAGGCCACGGCCCCCAGCAACCGCACATTGATGTTTCTCTCTCTCTCTCTCTCTCCCTCCCTTCCCTCTCTAAAAATAAATAAATAAAATCTGGAAAAAAAAAAGAAAAGAAAAATGCCTAACAGCCTAACTGTTCAACAACAAAGTATCAAGTAAATTTTAATACAATCATTGGGCCTGATGTCATGAGGTTGAAGTTGATCATGACCATACATGGAAAAGTGTATTGCACATGATTCCCATGGAACATTCTGGAAAGAAACTCACAGAGGCACTAACAGTGGTTGTCTTTCCCCTGCTTGGAGAGGTAGGAAGTGTGTGAGGTGGTCCAGAATGTGAGACCTGAGTCCAAACGCCCTGGGTTTGAATCCCAGCTCTGCCACTTGAGTAGCTACTTGACTTTGATATTGAGTAGCGATTGGAACTGGGCAAGTTTCAAGTTCACTGTGATGAGATTTCTCCACCATTAAGTTGGTGATTACACAGTACTTACCTCCAGGATTTTTTGTGAGGATTAAATTTTCTAACACAAGTAAAGTACTGCCAACAGTGTTTGGAATATACTTAGAGCTCAGTGAAACATTAGGTATTTGCTGTTTAAGTGGTAGAACCAATACGGGCAGACTTTTGCGACACTTTTCTACATTTTCCAAATGAACTTTGCTCTCTTGAATGTAGTACTGTTACATTGGGGGGCAGGGAGCAGAATTTTCCTAAAGGTCCTGAAAACTGGGTCAACTAGATTTTCTAGTCACATAGATCAGACCCTTAACTGGAGTGTCACAGTATGTAATCAAAACATAGATACTTCATGGTTGCTGTGGCCCAAGAACTGACATTGGAGTTGCAGTGACAATTGAAATGAACTTGTGTCCCATTTCATAAGAAGTTGGGATTGTTCAGTTTCCTTAAAGGACAGTTTGCATTCTTTGGAATAGCTTTGTGTTTACCCAGTATTCTCTCTCCATCCCCTAACCAGTACCTTCTAGACAACTCAATACTTCTCTATAACACACATTTTAGTAACAGCTGTGCCAAAAAAAATTTGAATATATTTACAATAAGGGAATAACTAAATTTTCTAGGGCAAGGAAAGCAAATCAGGGAAATAGGAGAAGGAGTACACGTATTCAATACCTTTGTTAATTTCCAAACATTTCCAAAGATAGCTTGCATAATTTGATTTACATATAAAGTTATTATTTTAAAAATATTTTTTAAATTTCCAAGAGCAGAAGGATAATTAAAGAGAAAATTGCTTTTTCTTTCCCCTAATTTCCCCTAAGTTTTTAGAGAAAATTTTTGGGGAAAAGTCTCTGCCCATTTTGCAGTCTTCTCTTGCCAGCAGCTAACAAGTCTGTACAATACAGTTGCCAAGGCAACACTGAGACCATGAAGACAGAAAATGGGGTGTGCAGGGAGGGAAATGATGAAGATGGATTAGCAGTGTGAATAAGAAGAGTTTTTTTTAATTGGAAAAAAAATAAAATGATACTACCCTTTAGAAGTGTTCATGCCAGCTGTTCTAACACCCACTGGTATGAAGGATCTTCATTATAACAAGGCCTTGATTGCTGTGTATTGCCTTGTTCAGAGATACATCATTCTCTGTAGTGATGTCCCGATCTTGGGAACTCTGTACTGAGCTATGTCAAAATTGATTCCACTGCATTCAAGTTAGGCAAAGAAGTTTTTCATTTGCTAAAACCAGGAAAAGTAGGGGTTTTTTTCCCCTCTAAGTTCTACTTGAGCCCTGGACTCAGCCAGACCCCTCCAGTCTGACTGATAACGAAGGCAACCCCTTCCTCTGCAAACAGCACAGATATCTGTTGCTTAAATAAATCGACTCTTTTGTCGGACAGGCACGGTCCCCGGGCAAGCATTGTGCTCATTCTTCTAGGACTGTCACTTCAGTTTCAAAAAAGACTCAACTTTTCTTCTTTTCCCCCCTCAGGTACGATCCTTGGATTTGCGCTCCGACCATACAGAATGAGCTACCGGGAGGTGAAGTACTTCTCCTTCCCCGGGGAGCTCCTGATGCGCATGCTGCAGATGCTGGTGCTGCCTCTCATCGTCTCCAGTCTCGTCACAGGTACCAGGCAGTTCTGTTATAAGTGTGCTCGAAGATTGCTTAGGAAAACGAGAGCTTTAGGTTTCTGCTGGATGCATGCTCTGTTCTAGAAAAAAAAAGTCCCTTCAAAATGATGGAAAGGCAGCTTTAGTAATGCATGAATGATAATAACTTGTATTTTACCAATCACAAGAGGAAGCATTTAAACAAATATGTAATCTGGTCTGCCTCCGTACGAAAGAGGCACCCTGCTAAACACCACACTACCCGCCTTCTCTGACCACAGCGATCCGGTTGACAACAGCGTACAACAGGTCTGTTTTCTCACCCTCTCATCCCACCCAGATAGCATCTGGTTGGACAGCCTATTAGCTATTGATGCAAGAATGCTTGTTCTCAGAGCCACCAGGACTTGAGCGGGAGCCTTCTTGGAAGCCTCATCCAGAGGTAATGCTCACAACACACTCACCAACTCTGCTGCCACCAACACTGCCTTTTCCTGGTGAACCCGCATGATTTCATGTCCTTCTCCAGTTGTCCCCCCCACCCCCACCCCCATTACCTTTTACGCCTGTGGGAGAAGGGGGAGGGGGTGGGAGATTTTCCCATCCTGATGCTTTGTCAGCTGACACTCGGATTTTCAACGAGGGCAAACTTGGCAGGATAGGATTCTGTTTTCTATGACAACAAGATAACAGTTTATGCCTGCGTGGGACATGGTTAGTCGTGTGTGTGTGTGTGATCGCTGAACACAAACGGAGCCGAGAAGTTGCAGGAAAATGTACCTGTATGCTCCTTTCTGCCCACTCTTCTCCTTCCCCACAGCCCACCTCCGGGTTAGAGGAGGAATGCCAGCAGGCTGGTTTCTGCATCTGGAGCCAGAGCCCAGACCTCAGGGACTACCGACCCTGCTCTATCCCCCACCTTTGGCTCACTGTCCCCGCCTTAGGCAAGCCGCTCCACCTCTGTGAGCCGGCTCTGCACATCTCCTCCCCTCGCAGGGAGTCCTCAAGGATATGTATGCCCTCCTTTCAAGACCTGTGCACAGTAAGAACTCCATAGTACCACTCGAAAGTCATGGAGCAAAAGTCTAGGTATGCTTCATGCCTTAGGGGACTGGCTATTACTTGGACAGAAACTATGTCAGATTTTTCCTTAATGCCTGGCTGCTGGCTTCCACTTGCCCAGGTCTTTAAACAAGTGATTGCATGTACAGGAAGCTCGCACGAGGGGAAGAACTGACCATGAAACAATTGTGCAGACAGGAGGTGGGTGTGGGGGGACACTGGTGTTTGAAACTGGCCTGGCCCATTGCAGCCTCAGTTCTTATCTTATCACAGGGGCTAGATTAATGCTGATGTGAGGGCACAACCTCATTTTATTAGCCATATGCTGCCATTTTACTGGGAAACAAGTTCTTTGTGGGAAGCAATTAGAGGACAGAACTCACAGCACCATTCTTTGTGGAGTAGGAAGTCCCGCTTCACCATCCCACGGCTGGCACCTAAATGGAGTCCCTGCACTTCTCCGGAATGCAAACAGAGGGGGTCCTGGATTCTTTATCCTATCTCTTCAAGGGTGAGGGTCTGTGTTTAGAGGTTTCCACTCTCTGGTAATTGTGCTAAAAACCCCATGTTACCCCCTATAAGAGGAAAGGTCTCATTAGGTATCATTTGAGGAAATGTCATTAACACTTCCCTTTAGTAGCAATCCTGGTTAATGGTTACCTTGCAGTGGGATTTCCTGGTGCTTTCTAAAACTTAACACACTATGTTTTTTGAAGGAATAAGAGAGTTCACTGAGTAACTTTTGCAGGAAAAACTACTGTGATGCAATCCCTTTCACGTGGTTAAAAGAAAATTTGTGGGCAAACCTCAGAGAAGTCATCAATGTTTATAGCATTGTTGTTAAAGAAAAAGGAATTATAAGCTGCAAACAACCACTATGAAATGAGCTTCTAAAAAGTAACCTAATCCCAAGTTGGGAATGCTGTCGCTTGGGACCATTAAGAGAGTATCAGCTCCTTTCCAGGACTGTGTTAAGACAAGGGGCGTAATTATTTTGTTTGCCAAAGGTCTTTTTAAGGTGTTGGTCTCAAAGGAGTAATTTCCAAGCTACACAGCAATTTAGACACTTATGATTGATTGGGATGCATGGTTGATTCAATCAGAATTCCCTTCAAAGTTGTAAGTTCAGTGATTCTAAACCAAAGTGGGGTGTGACCCAGGCAGAATGAGAAGGAAGGGTATTTCTGCAAATTACACAGATCCTGGAGGATCCCTGGGTATGTTGGGAGATGTCACTAGCAAATGCGTTGCCCCAGAGAGGGTCAAAGTCGGGGTTCACTATTGTAGAGTGGAAAAGCAAACTCAGATGCCTCCAGTGGCCAAGCAGGTGACCTCTATATATGAAACTGTCATTTCAGGCCACTGTTTGTTTTCCTCCTTTGCTAGAGTCATGGGTACAGGGGAATATTTCTCTTCAGCAGGAAAAGTGACATGGACAAGTGTGATGATAAGTGAAAGGTGACCCAGCTTGCAGAACAGAGTAGACACAGGGAGGCAAGGAGACTCTTGTGACCTGAAAATGATCAGCTCCGGCCAAATGTTTCCATGCGCCAACAAGGACCGAGTCTTCTCATTTTTTCAAGAGGATCCAGAAACCCAGAACTTTGAAAGAACCTCTAGATGTTCACATGCTGATACAGTGAACAGAACACGGCACTGCAGACCACGTCTGCGAAACAGAGCACGTCTGCAGACCTAGTGCATCCCTCAGGCTGCCAATGTCAGGGCGCGGGTTGGAGTGTCAGGGCTGAGGAACCGAGAAACGTGTGCCCCCGCCAGGCTCGTGCGGGGTTTCGTATGTCGCCTTTCCCACTGTTGACAGGTCCGTGTCAGAGCTTAACTCAACACAGAACAGCTATCGGACACCACGCTTATTGCTCTCAAAACAAACAGCCATTGGAAGACCTCTCCCCTCCGCCCTCTGGGTTTCACCACGCTGCATCATAGCTAAGCTGGTCTTTTTTGGCACCGGACAGGAACGCCAGAGTAAGAACTCAGAGGTCACACCTTCACAGAATGTATTTCCCAGTAGGACAGTGCTCGACAGGCATGGTGCACTGAAGTTCCAAAGCCCCAGGGTGCGTGCTGACAGACACAGACATGAATGAAACCCTTATCGCATTTCTTGGATTAGGCATTTGGTCTTAGAAGATTCTGTCCATTTCATGGTACTAAAGTCACATTTAAGCTCTGAGACACCTGAGCTAGGTGTCTGTACCTGAAACACCGTGTTCGAGCTGTGGCTCTGAAGCCCCTGCCAGCCATGTTCCCTTCTTCCTGGACCTGAGAGTCGAGAAAGCATCGGTGGTGCGTGTGAGCCTTCCAGAAGCTGCCAGAGAGGCCTGGGAGAAAGCCCCATGGCTGCATTTGTAACTTTTTGTTAAACAAGAAGAGTACGTCTGTGCCAATCCACCACAATAAAATAGGAGTTTGGCACACATTCCTATTGATTTGGTCAGGATAGACAGCCCAACGAGATATTTCATGCCAGCAACATGAGTTGGTTTGGCTGGCCGTGTCTGATTAAATTCCCTAGATAATAATTAAATCTCGTTTCAGGCCATGCTGGGCTGTCATAGTTACCACCTCCCCTAGACTCCCAAATCTTCTCAGAAAACTAGTGCCTTCTCCTTTTCTCATTCTAACTGAGCATTCCTCCCGACCACTCACCAAAAGGGAAGTCCTTTGCGTCTCCAGCTTTCTGGAAGGGGCGGAGGGTCTTCACTTTTGACAAGCAATCACCGTGGGGTTGGGCAAATTGTAAGTAAGAGGTTGGTGGGGGGCCGTCAGCAGCAGCAGTGGAAGGAATGGCCGTGTCCGGGTAAGGCGCACTGGAGGCAGGGTTACGACATGCGTGACGTTTATCTTCCAACATTCACTCCTTCATGCCAGACACCCAGCTGGGCACCGGGATACGCAAACAGAAAGGTATCGTCTCCAAGAAGATGTATGTTTGGATGTTGGGCAGGGAGGGGGAAGCTTCCCTGCACCGCTTAAATCACGCGATATAAGTAAATGCCAATTTCAACTCGAAGGGAGGGAGTCTGGCGGGTCCTCTGTCCTCCCAGCAGAAAAGAGACAGTTTGATTGATTTTAAGAACATGATCCCAAATCTGATTTTTTTGAGTCATGGCATCTCCATCACTTACTGAAAATATTCTTTACATCAACATACACTTCTTCTAGTGCCTCAGGTTGTTATGGGAAATGGATGCCCCCTGTTCCTTGTCTTGCGACGGAGATGATAACAGGAGATAATAAACCGCGGTGGAAGTCTAGAGGATACTGTTGGCTGGGACCTGAGCGGGGCTGCAGGTGTTGTTGAGGTGTTAATGCCCGCGAGCACCAACAAGACTCTGTTTTACCTGCAACCCAAAGGCCTGAAAGAGAATCGGGAAGGACGACTGGGACTGTGTGATTTAGGATCAAGGAGGGGTCTCTGCACCCCCAGAACAAATAAATACCATTGTATTCACTCCGGGTTGGGAAACAGGGATCTAGTCCAGCCTCGCTTCCCAGTCATTGTTCGGCTTCTGCCTAAACATTTCCAGGGATAAGAGGTCTTGGGAACTCGTTTGTCCCCAGAACCCTCTCACGGTTCTGTTTTGCATCCAAAATGAAACAAACACATTTTTAAAAAATCCAACAAAATGAAACACCTGCCCGCCTGGAATCCCTGCTCCGTGGGTCTGGCTCCGAGATGTGTCACCCATTCCTCAGGCAGCCTCCTGTGACGGAGACTTGACTCGACTTGAGGCCGACAAGCTGTGGTCACCGGCCAAGGGCTCCCCTACCCGAGAAGGTGAAAGTAGAGACGATAGGTGGACCTCCAAGGAGGACCCTCGGCTTCCGAAAAAATGACAGTCGCAGTAACAGTGCCATTTTTCTCACTTCATTTAACACAAGACGGCAAAAAAATGAGCTCGACAATTCTTAATTTGTGGACATGTGAAGGGTTTGTTTAGGACTTGCCAAAACTTAAGAAAAACTTGATTTACTAAACTATTCCGTGCCTGGCTCCAGTTTACAGCGGAGGCCTGTGTGAAATGCTCCAGGCACTTCTGTACAAGAAAAGGGACTGTCAACTGTCGATGTAGCCCCTCTTCCCCACCCGTAGATTTTATTGGAGGAAGAAAAAAAAACTGGAAAGTATCTGTCCTGGGTGGGGAGGAGGTTCTTTGTGCCTCTCTGTCATTCTCTGTGAAATGAAGGTGAGTGCAGTACCTACGCCATGGGGGTGTTGTGAGGATTTGCACCTGGAACATAGTACCTGCTCGGTTAGTGGTAGCTACTGGCAGCAAGAGCCGCTGCAGTAAGACCTGTCCTGGCAGTCCACATCGCATACACGAAAATTCTGGGGCAGGTAGAGAGAACTCCGTTCAGGGGTCTGTCCCTAAGCCTCCTATTCCCATGCATCTCATTTGTCTGTGGTCCTTGAGGCGATGACATCCCTATTAAGGAAACCAGAAGTTCATCAAGTAACCACATGGGAGCCAGAGAATTGCTTCCTCACCACTGGAGGGGACCGGTCTCTGCCCTGCAGTATGGGGTGTGATGACCTTACCACCGCTGCATAAGTCTAAGTGTTATCTTTTCTTATCCAGCTTCCCCACCTTCCCTGAGAACGGCAGCCCCAGTGTGCATTGTAGCACCTGGAGTCGGGGAGGCAGCAGATTCCACGCACTGCTCCCCCGCCGGGGGCTGAGCCCTTCTCGCTCACTGCAACCTCAGACAAACTGAGTCTGTGTCTCAGCCCGTGAACGCTGATCCTGGCAGCCTGGGAATGCGCCAGAGGGAAGCTCTAGCCCGGCCCGTTTGAAGCCAACTGGCTGGTCCTTCTCTGTCTTCTCTCTAGTGCTACTCAGGATCCTGGGAGGGGAGGCCCAGCGATGCCCATGCGGAGAGGGAGGTTGTAGGGTAAGACGGTGAGACCCGTCTGCGGGGTGAGGAGGCCACCTGGCTTTTTCACATCATACAAGAAAGGAAATCTGGGGAATTAAATGCTTTTTTAAAATTTTTCTTCTTTTTTTAAGTGGATTTGGCTTTGGTAAGGTGTAGGCAGAGTCATTTAATTCTAGCTGTCCTGGGAAGTATCTGCCTTTCCATTGTAGACACTCTAATTCAATGAGCATCCCCAAGGTTTCTGTGGACCGGCCACTTTTCTGGGACCCGAGGGTCCCAAAAGGAAGAAGTGAAGGTCACTGACCTCATGGAGTTCAAGGTCTGGTGGGGACATAGATTTGGGATTGCAGCAGCACAGGGTCAGGGTGACCCGGGCAGGATGGGCGCCAGGGGGGCCCGAAGCAGGACACAGGCCACGCCACCACCCCTCTCCCTGACTCTGGTTTCCCACCTCCCTAGTGAGGGGCCGCTCTGTCAGCAAAGGAGGGGGTTTTGTTTGGTTTCGGTTTTCCGTCTTGACTTGCTTCCCTCACACCTGCCTTTTTCACCATTAAATGCAGTAAGAGCTGGGGTGGGACCCTGTGAAGTGCCCAGCAAAAGTCACCTGCGGCCGTGAGGCCTCCCAGGTGGGGAAGTCAGAGAGAAGAGGCTCCTGACGGGGTTTCAGCCCCAGAAACGTGCCCTTTTGGACAGGAGCCACTCAGCTTTTAGGGGGCGAGCCAGGCGGCGGGAGGCTGCCTGGGCAGAACTGGAGCCTGGCTCCCGGCACCCAGAGTGGGGGTCCCCATTCCAGCACGCCAGAAGGTGGCCGTCAGCTGCCACCTGCACGTTCCATCCTCAGTTAGTCTGCGCCCTCTAAGGCCCGCCAGGGGTCCCCCTTGCCCCTATGGAGCAATAGAGAACTACGGCTCTTCAGATGCTTCAGGAGGGCACCTGAGCACAGCCCAGGTGTGCCCATTCTGGTCACGTGCCCAACTCCCCTAGGCCCTTCGCCGCCCTGGTTGCGCTCCCCTGCGCCCCTTTGCATTCCCAGAATTGAACCCAATGTCCCAGATGTCACATGACTGCGTAGGGATGGGGGGCCTGGACCCAGCCCTCTGCGAATACCAGCAGGGATTGGGCCAGCCATTGTCTAAACTGCCGCAAACCATTGGCTCAGAGGATTTCAGCCCATGGTCACCTAATCCCTCAGAATGGAACATTTATGGGGGAAGAAATTTTTCTGGTAGAAATGGCATTGCTCTTGAGTTGAAAGATCAGAAGGCCCAGGCTCAAGGGTCCGTGTGAGATGAGACTTTGCAGAAGGCTGGGGCCCGCGTCACTTGGGATTTTCTTATCTGCAAATTGTGGCCGCTTCGAGTTTGCCTGTGGTTTTGATCTGCTCTGGTTTGAAAGCAATTTCTGAAATTTTCTTCAAAAAGGAAAAAGCCAAAACGGAAATGTTAAAGCTTCCTTTAAAATTAGATTATTCCCTAAGAAAGATAAGATTTTACCAACTTGGTGATTTCCTTCAAGTCGCTGTTGGAACCGCAGTGTTGGGAAGAGGTGCTTTCCTTCCGTGGATGCGGTGGCGGTGGCCCAGAGACCCAGTTGCCTGATGGATTCTGACGAGCCATTTGTGCATAAGGACTAGAAGCGGTGGGTGGCGGCTGCGGGCAGGGGGTGCTCCTGCAGGAGCCACCAATGTATGCATGTCTAGCTTCTGGCAAATTCTCACGTGAGAATTTTTTACGGCCTGATTCAGATCAGTTACACTGTGTGGGACACAGCCCTCGGGGTCCGCTACACACCCACCCCAGAATTCTTCGATTGGCCTGAAGCAACACTTGGGAATTGGTGTTTCTTTATAGTCCTCCAGATAACGTTACTGTGCACCCAGGGTTGAGAGCCACCACTTGACAGCTTTTCTGTCGCTGTTGTTCTTTGGGGTGTCACCACTTTGTTCAGGTCCTTATTAATTCAGATACCCTCTCTCCCAGGAAGCCTTCCCTGGCTTGCTTCTGGCCCCTACTAATACATGCTTCCAAAGGAGTAGCTTCATTCTTCCATACAGTTTTCTTTAAAGTCATTTAAATAAAAAGAGTGCTTACCATTTGTGTAAGTAAAACAACATAGAGAACACCAAGCAAACCACGAAGCTACTCCCACACACACAGAGATACCAATCTAGTGACTCAGATTCAATGGACTCCCGCTAGGGGACCTGCTGATCTCAGAAATTACTGGGAACCTGCACTCACTGTAAAAGACTTCTCTGTGTCTCATAAAGTCGAAGAAAAAGCTGCTGGAGTTTCTACCAGCAGCAAAGAGACAGGGACAGACAGACACACAGAGAGAAGGTTCCACAGCCGGACAAGGCTTTCTGTGACAAGGTCATGGGTCGTATGTTTCCAGGGGACAGCGCCCCGCCTTCCCTGTGTTCCAGGTGTAGTGGGCGCTTCAATAAGCAGAAAGGGGGTTTGGGGGTGGTGGTCTCTGCTGGGGGATTCATCTGCCGGGATGATCCAGCCAGTTGTGCGTCTGGGTAGAATCTAGGTTTCTGCAGATTCCTTTCTCCAGGCAAGATAAACCTCTTGGTAGCTTCCTCGTGGAGAAGGTCTTCGCAATGATCTCAGGGCCCCAGGCTGCACGCGGGTGCCCTGCGCACGTCTGAGCTCGTTTTCTTCGCTGACAACCTCGCCTCAGTGGGACTCTGCTTTCCAATGTTCATTTCCTGCGCTTCCGCATACGGGAGAGAGGTTTTGCCACCTGTGTATTTACTTTTTTAAACAAATATATGAGTTTCCATCTGAGTGTTCTTTGGAGGGAATACACTTCCCCTAATTTACTAAGGGGACTTCCTCTCACAGGGCATTGGATTAAGAGTGGCCAGTCCCCGCACTCTGTCTGGGGGCAAGTGAGACAGTCAGAAGGGGCTGCTGGCTGATCTTTTGGGGTGAGTTCTACAAGAAGAGCAGGACGGTGGAGGGCTTCCTAGATCCAGCCTGTAGAAGTGACTTCCACATCACCAGGACTTGTCAGTATCGCATTACTGCGTGTGTGTGCATACACACACACACACGCACACGCACACATGTGCACATATACATACACAATCTTGTTTGACCTGTGATATCCCTGGGCCCCTGCCACACATACGCCCCCTCCAACAACTGGATTATTTTAAAGCAAACACCAACTGTTTCATTACATTTCTAAAAGCAAAGGCAACATAAGAGAGGTGTGATATGTTAAATGATTTTAATATGTTTTATGTTTTCTTTAATGTCCTCACATACACACACACACACACACACACACACACACTTCAACAGCTGTCAGTCACTTGAAGAAGGTCTTGCCTAGCGAGTTCTGTACTCTCCATTTCTGGCGCCCACGTCCCCCCACCACTGCATCCTCTCGACTATCAACACTCCCCTGCAGCCCGAGCATGACAGGGCTTTAGTAGGAAACAATGCAACAAAGTGTGTATGCTGTGACATTTGGGGACACAACGTGCCATTATGACACAATCTGAGTGTGTGTTTGTGCACACATAGCTGTATGTGTTTGTTCTTTTTTCCAAAGTCCTGCCAACTCTAAAAAGTACTGTGGTCTGACCGTGCCTCTGCTGTTGGTGATTCTTCTCGAACACACAACTGTTCTAGAATTGGTTCCTGTACTTTATAAGGTTTCACAACTCGATGGTTTCTAGTTAAGCTGTAATTTGAGTGCATTGTTCTCAGAGGTGTTTGTGCTGAGAGCTCAAGTTTTATTATTTTGAAACTATCTTCCTGGAAATTTATTGCAAAAATTTCCCCAAATTGTAATATAGTGATACATACAAACCATTCGTACTATCAGCATACCTAACCTACGCACACTGAGTATTTAAGAAAAAAATGGAAATGTGAGGAGTTTTTACACTGGAATCTTGGAATCTACACTTGACGACATCCCTGGGAGCGTTCCTTTGGTGTGCACCCCAAAGACAGCCTTAGGGACAGACATCAGTGCTGTAGTTCTTACACATATTTAGGAATAAAACCAAAAACCTATAGCACTGCTCTAGGTGCATTAACAGTGCCTGCGTGTTGGACTCTATGTGCCATAGAGACACATTTACTGTGAGGTGATGTGGCTCATGCACAATGTAGGAGCAGAACGACAGGCGCACTTCCGTGAACCGCGCACACTGTGACATCCAAGCATGGTGGACAGTTTCAAGGTCTCTGATGTCAGTGAGGTGTCCTATTTTGTAGTTTTCAAGTCTTTATCCTACCATTCAGGTCAGCAGAAGGCAGGAGAGGTTTTAAAAACTTATCGTAAAAAACGTATGAATTATGAGAATTCGTTCTGCTGACTTTCATCTATTCCCGTTTTCCCTCTGAACGGGACACACAGTGTCATTTTTTGTTTTAGTAGGAAGTGTTTGGGTTGAACTTGCAGAACACAGATGTTCTGTGGGAACATGGCTTGAAGTCACTGTGTAATTTCCGTTAATTAAACCTCTGAACACGAACTTAACAGCTACCAGCGAGGTCAAGTGCCTGGAAAGTGCCGTGCACGTCACAGAAGCACGTGTTCCTTCTGTGAAAGGCGAGGACGGAGCGATGCGTGTCAGACTCTCAGCGTCAGAGGCACTTCTTACCCCATCTCGCCATTCGCTGCTAAGCTCCTCTTGTTCCTTGGGATGGTAGAAACCTATCTGATAGTAGAAGGAGAGGCTCTCTCGTTTATGCAAGGGCCCGAAAGCTTTTTCTTGGAACTGGTGGACAGGTTTATCTTATTTCAAGATTGCGCTTATTTTTTCACAGCTTTATGGAGATATAATTCACATGCATACAATATAGTCCTATTAAGTGTATAATTCAATGGCTTTATTTGAAGTTGTGCATCCATCACCACAATCAATTCAAAACAAACAATCTTAGCTGTAAACCCTGAAGGACCCCATTCCCCCAGCACAAGGCAAATGCCAGTTTTCTTTCTCTATAGATCTGTCTATTCAGGACACTTCATAGAAATAGAATGATACAGTATGTGGTTCTTTGTGACAGCTTCTTTCAGAAGTTAGCATAATGTCTTCCGGGATCATCCATACTTTTGCATGTATTAGTATTTCATTTGTTTTTTATGGCCAGTTGTGTTCCATTGTGTGTGCATACCACCTTTTATTTATCCATCCATCAGTTGGTGGACATTTGGGTTGTTCCACTTCTTTTTGGCTGTTATGAGGAATGTTTTCTATGAACCTGCGGGACATGTGTTTTTATTTCTCTTGGGTATATACTTTGGAGTAAAATCGCTGCATCCTATTGTTTAACCTTCGAAGAACTGCCACACTGGTTTCCAAAGTGTGTGCAGCATTTCCCTTCCCATCAGCAGTGTCGGAGGGCCCTAATTTCTCCCCGCTCTTAGCAACACTTGTTTTTAGTCTGTCTTTTTGGTTATAGCCATCCTACTGGTTATCTAGGAGACGCCATCTTAGTGGTACCTCACTGGGGTTTTGTTTTGCATCTCCCTGATGGCCAGTGATGCTGAGCCTCTTTTCAAGTGCTCATTGAGCGTTTGTGTGTCTTCTTTGGAGAAACGTCTGTTCCAGGGGTGTCCAGCCTTTTAGCATCTCTAGGCCACCCTGGGAGAAGAAGCGTTATGTTGAGCCACACATTAAATACACACACAATAACAAAAACTGATGAGCAGAAATAAGGTTTTAAGTAAAGGTACGATGTTACATCAGACTGCATTCTTGGCCCGTGGGCCGCAGGTTGGACCCTATTCGGATCTTTTGCTCATTTTTTAATTGGGTTGTCTTTATTATTGAGCATTATATGTTAAAATTAGCTTCTTAAATGCTCTAAATATTAGACTATAACAGTGATGACTATAAGCTTGTCGTAAATCAGAGTTAGGGTCACTCTTGAGAAAGATCGTTTACTGGGATTATGTCCTATTATAAATAAGCACTCTTAAGTTCTTGTTTCAAAGTATAAAGCAAATGATACAACAATGGTAAAAATGACTACTTCTATAATATTATATTCTTTCGAAATAAAACTTCTCCCTCCCTGCCAAAAAGGAAATAGTTGGATGTCATTTTCTAATACAGTGGCATTTTGTTTGTCTTTGTTGTAGCTTTTACCTGTAAAGACCTGTGTCTTAGCTAAACTTTTAAAGTTATAAGATGTGTACTTATATTTGTACTGGGTATTGGGTACTGGGTATTTCTACTTACTGTTGTACTGGGTATTATAATTATGCATGTTACATTTCTAAATGGTAAAATTCAAATATTAAGTCTTTGGCTATACTAAAATAATTGTTGTAATCCTTTAAAATGTAGATATAAACACATCAATTTTAAGTTTTTGGTTCATTAAAATACAATGTGTTCACTTCTTTAGTTATAGTCAATAAAAATAAACATAAGGCAGATGACACAACAATATGCATGCACTTAACGTTTCCGAACTATACATTTAAAAATGATTAAGATGGTAAATGTTATGTTTTTTTACCACAATTAAAAATTTCTTTCAATGAGCTAGATGCAATATTTTCAGGTCAAGTCTCTTGAAAGGGGCATTCCAAGGGGTGGTTTGCTCATCGATGTCACCTCCCGTGGTTAGCATTTTTACACAAAGCTGTGTGAGGACAATCATCATACACTGCTCAAGGCCCCTGGCTTCCTCCCGATTTTCCCCCTCGCTTTCCCTTTCAGAAATGTGGCATGCAGATACTTGGGTTATCCCGAGTGTTCATTCCTGAGGACGGTGATCAGATCGTCTCTCTCAGCAGAGACCTTCCTCAGGTACCCCTGTGGTTTGCCCTGAGGAGGTGGTTGGGGTAGGGGTGGGGGGAGTGACAGGAGGAAGCTGAAGCTCATCCCAGGTCGCAGATGCTAAAACTGGAGTGCCCCTACAAACCCCACTGCTGGGAGGTGCATTTCAGGGGCTCTGCAGTGGCCGGGTGCATCTCAAGGTACAGAAAGGTCCCGTGACTGAAAGCGGGGCTTTCCCAGTGCTGATGAACTAGACAGATGTATTATGTCCTTTCACTGCGAGCTCTGCTTCCAGGTCAGTTATTTCCAACTCAGAAAGAAAGTAAATGTTTGCTCTCCTTAGGTGTCTGCACCTGAGTGACTGTAAGAACAGCCCCTCAAGTTGCATTCTTTTAGGACACCCCCTTGTTAAAGCACTAGCTAGACCTCAGATTCCGTTCTTGAACGCTGCACCATCGAGGAAAGACTTCCACTGCTTTCTGACCCTTAGTTAGAGCCAAAGTGAAGCTTGCAGACCGACCATTCTCAGTAATTTGGGGGGTTTTTCATTCTGCTTCTATGTCATGTCTGGAAACCCCAGCAGTGAGTTTTACTTGACGGGCTATTTTATCGTGGTACTGATTATTGCTAATTTTTATGCCTGAATATGGCTAGAGTCCAAGCAACTTCTTGCGTTGATTGTTGACATTATCTTACAGGTATCTAAGTAATGCACAGACTAACTACAAGTCATTTCTTTGTGTAAGTTAGAGAAAGCCCCCGAAGACTTTCTGGTGTAAGCTAAATGTAAGCCACTGAAGTGTCTTTAAAGAAATGGGACTGTATTGGTAGGGAAACCGAAGACAGCTGGGTCTTCTGAGGTTGATGCCAAGGAGGGCAACACTGGTGCTGGTGCCAGAGGCAGGATGGATCATTGTCTGACAAAGGAAACTCTGGGATTTTAAAGAACCCTGATAAAGTACCACACAGACTGTCCTCAATAACAAGGGCTGGCTTTTTTTCACTAACAATTGGTTTCCTCTGTTTATTTTGCTGTTTCAGATTATCCTTTCTGTGTTGAAATCCACACAAGGGTCATAACATTAAAATCCTCAAAAAAAAAATAACAAACTATCCCAAGCTTTTTGGAAAACTGACTATTGCAGATTGCTCAGTAATGTCTGCCCCTTCCTCTGTGATTGGACAAAACCGCACTCTGGTATGTGTGTTGGCCTTACTCTTCGGCCCTGTGACTTGCCTTTGGGCGCTCAGGGCCAGCCAGTCCGCTTCAAGTGCAAGCCTCATGAGGGCAGACAGTGCGTCTCCGCTCTGATCAAGCTTTGTAGTCGAGCTCCTCAATAGGTTAGAGTGCCACCTGGTGCAATGCAGCTGTTTGCGCGTGTTAACAGCGACAATTTAACCTCCCTCCTGGGCAGTGGGGTTTGGATGTGAGAAGGAAAGCGATTTTCAGCATCATATTTGTGGTTTCTTTAAAGGAGAAAGTTCTAACAAGTGGTTTCTAAATCTTTGAAAACGTCTTATTTCAACATTTCTAGTTCAAGAGTACTCACAAATAATGCTCAATGGGGTATTTTTGAGGGGGAAAAAAGATTCCTTGAAACTTTGCGGGTACAAGTCATTCCTGCCTCTGTGGCACTGGCGGGATTTTACAAGTACACTGTTCCTCCTCGTGCTATTAGGATGTCAAGTTCAAGTCAGAGGTAGAATTGGCCCCATGGTAGGTTTCTCATGGAAATTGTCTCTGTCCACAGCCCTGTTGTCACTAGCCACAATGTATGTATTCTAGTGAAATGAGATCCCATATGACACCACTTTATAAAACACATACTTGTGAGAGTTGTAATGGAATTAGACTCCACCCACCTCATGCTAACACATGAGAGATGCAGAGAATACTTCGTGATTCTGCACAATTAAGTTTTAGGTTTTCACTGCTTTTTTAAAAAATTACCCTACTGGAAATGTGTAGGGTTTTTTTGTTTGCTTGTTTTGGTTTGGTTTTTTGCAGTTTCAAGTAAGAGTCTAATGTGATCATTTTCCTCTTGAAATACTCGAGGAGGCCTGTGAATATTCAACAAACACTCTCTGTTAACCAATTTCTGTTTTCAGCTACATGCCAGTCATAATGCAACTTATTAAGAGGACTGAATGAAATCATTTAATCATTTTCAATGTACAAAAGGCAAAATTCGCTGCCATGAACTTCTCAGGAGCAAAGCATATCTGATCTTTCCAAATAAATATTTTCATTTTTGACATTCAATCAGGATACGCTCAAATTCAAATATATCTTTTGTTAAGTAGGATGTTTCTTTTGGCATTCAGAATGATTCCAAACTTTGTTCAGAAAAGAGAGAAGGAGAGATCAAGTGTATTAAAGCAAATTTTATCCATTTTACTTCGGCACGTTACTCCTGCCAGCCTGCCCACCGGTCTGCTCACACCGAAGAGTACAGTACATGTAAAAACCAAGAGAGAATCAGTGATCCTTTCATGGAAAGAGGTTTTTGTCAGCACCAGGAAAAGGCAGATTTTGGTCAAATTTGACTGGAAGACTATTTTTCTTAACAAATATGCAGACTCCAGTCCTTCTTTGTACTTTCTTTTTACAACTGAAGTCAGTTTTTGAGAAAAGGCAGCAGTTATAATCACGATACTTTAAAGAGAGCAGGTTTGTTTATTGCAACTTATCACATTAACTTCAAGGCTTGTTCTGTTTCTTGTTTTTAATGTATCCCAACCACTATGCGGAGGAAGCTGAAGGAGGCTATGGTTGCTGGGAGTTTGTAGTGAGTGTTGTAGGGTTCTGTTATTGGACCACCCATTATTTCCTGTAGCATTATAAAGTGGGGGCTAACATAAGCTGTTCTGCACTTCCATGTAATCACTTAGAATTTTCTTTTAATTAAGGCATTAATTAGCATTAAATTTACCACTGGTTTGTATTTATCCTTTGGGGCGGGGCAAACACATAAATATGCAAGAAAGAGTATTTTATCCTTCTGAGCACTTCTGTTATTATTTTAAAAAATAATTGTACTGTCTCAATGTTGAAAGGAAGTAAAAAGGAGTTGTATGTTCCATTATTTTATCTACAGGCAAGACTATGCCACTCTGATCAACAAACTTTAAGTTTAAAAACTTTAACTTAGGAACTCTTCAAGGAAAGTTGAGATTTGTGTCCATGAGCCTCTCTTACTGATGACTAGTATTATTTGGAACACAAACTAATTTGAGCCTGAGAAATATACCATTTTTGCTCCCGTAATTAGTCCGACCTTTGGACGAGCTCTGAATGCATTCCGTACCACACCCCACACGGCCTTCTCTGCAGAGTGCAGGAGTCTGGCTCCTACACGCTTTGTTTGCCCCTGGGAGGTATGTAAGGCTCCGGTGGGCTTTGTTTACACAGTGCGCTTGTAGGATAAACCCTCCGGCCTTCTTGTGACACGGAGCTACTGACGCCAACTTCCCACATGCACAGACAGTCAACATCCACACTCAAGACGTGCAGCCTCCTTAGCAGAGGCCTGAAAAGGATTTGTTGAGGCTCGAAGCAGGCCCAGCGTGTGACTGGCCATGACAGACAGCGGATCCTCACTCCATTTTTTCCTTCAACCGCACACATTGTGAAAAGACTCAGCTGAGGAGTGTGTGTACGGCTTGACGTCTCATGGCTGTACCTGCATTAATGACCTGGGTGGTTCGAGGGTTATTAAGATGTCAATGAAAGAAAACAAACAAACAAACAAAAAAACATGCAAAGAAAAAGAGCACAAATATACTTTTTTTTGTACTCCATATAATGAACAGCCCTACTTGTATAGTTTGGCTATGTTCTTTCTGTGTGTTTGATTATGAAAGTCACAAGTCTAGCCTAGCTGAATGAATTTATCTGATTGGCTCTTGGGTAAAAGACTCTCTGAAAAGTTAATTATGTCTAGCACAAAAGTGGATAATAGATTAAATTCCTGTTTTTAGTCTTCCCAAAGGAAAACACAATCTTATCTTCCTTTGGTTGACAAGATCAGAATTGGAAAGTGAGCAGGGCTCTAGCCTTTCTCCAGCTTGTTTGTCTGTTAAAAACAAAGATTTTTCTATCTCTTTCAGGAAATTTTTTCCCAACAAATTTCTTCTAAAACAGTTCTTGACCGTGTTGAAAGACAAGGTACAATATATACAGTTCGCGTTGAGAAAATACCCAAAAGAGAAGTCTAAATCAAGGCTTCTCAAAATTTTTCTAGTCCCACCACACTTGAGTGATAAAAAGCACTCTTTTTAGCAAGTAACAGTAGCTACCTTAATCTCTCACTTTTGTTCTTACTGATGTGGGGAAGACAGAATGTGTATAGTTTAAAAGGACTCTAAAGATTTTTCTGAGACCCTGAGGCTGATGTGCCCCACTCCCCAGCCCTGGAAGGAAAGGTACCTTTCCAGTTGAGAATAGTTGTGTGAGTTTTCTGAAAATAAAGAATTATAAAATACTCCACATGGATTACATCAGTGCATTTAAAATTTGATTCAGACTCTTAGGAACATTGATTTACTTACGGTTCACTTTCAGGAATAAATTCCTGGACAGATGTGAAAGTCAAGTTTGGGACTGTCGGTCTACCTCACTGTTTGTATCAGGCGTGTTCAACTGTTAGTGTAGAGGCGGGTGGGGAAACTAGATTAAACGTTGAGTGGACTTGTCCACCGTCTCTACCTTGACCTCCAGCTCCAGGATGAGAGTGAAAGCCTTCTGTCGTAGACACGGGATAGGGAGTTCCTACAGTCTGGGGAGGAGACTGGTTTGTGTTGCAGTCATTTATGTCTAAAAAGATAAGGATTCTTTTCCCTAAATATGATCATAATCTCTATTATCACTTGTTTAAAAATGAACAATAATCCCTTCATAATATTATCCAGGCAGTTTTCAAAAATCCCCATTTCTTTTTACCTCTCTCTTTTTAGTTTGTTGGTTTGAATGAAACCACAGGTGGATGGCTTTACTCATCCTTTCAGTCTCTTCATCCACAGGCTCTTTCTCTTCCTCCTCTCTCTCTTTCTCTGTGTCTTCCCCACCCTTTTCTCCTGCAGTTTGCTCCCCACGACCTGGGTTTTGCTCATTACAGCTCCCTACTATAGCTTAGCATCTTTCTCTGTCCCTAGGATCAACTTCTTTACACCCACAGAAATTCTTTTGTTTCAAAAGGGGAGGAAGCCGCCGGACGAGTCACTAGGTGTATGCTTACCTGGAGCTGTCTGCAAAGCATGCTTAGAGACCCACTTCCCGCTTCATGGTCCTAAACCCTTCTCCTTCCTAGAAAGGACCTGCCGGCCTCTTTCAAGGTGTGAAGATTTTTACAGAGCCGGCTCATTTTGATGAAGATGATGAGTGCATGTGGAACAAAAGTAAATTCAGCTATTTAGATTCAGAAAGAGTAGGAAAACGATTGAAAAGTTGTTTTATACATTAAAGGACATGTAGAAACTAGGGGCTAAGCCAGGAGCTTAGCCCCCTGCTCTGACTCCTCCCCTATCCCCAGGCTGGTTGACTTGACCTCCTCAGCCCTGACCTCTGACTATGGCCGCTGCCTCGCCCTCGGTCCACACAGCAGCATCTCAATTCAATTCTGCAGCAGCAACTCCCTTGCCAGTCCCCACGCCAGCCCCCATGCCCACCCCCTCTCCCCGCAGGGACTTGCCCTTTTCCAACCTGCTTTTTCACGTGAAGGCTGCATGAACTTCCTCAAACTCAACTCGGAGCTTACCCCACATTGCTTTTGCACTCAAGGTCATGTCTCGTATGGCTCCTGCTTCTCCCTTTCCATCTCACTTCTCCCCACACCCACTCATGTCTGCCTGGACTCTTCTCCAGCCTCTGCCCCTGAAGCCCCTCCCCTTTACCCTCAGGTCTTACTCTGGATGTCACTTCTGTCAGGCAACCTTTTGACCCAGGAGGTGTCCCCACTGTGCTCCTCCATCTCCTCCAGCCAACTACAAGTTTCGTGAAAGCAAGGGACCATTTTGCTTGGCGCTTCATCCTCGGGGGCTGAAACAATCATTTTCTGAGATCCCAGAGAGTCTTCAGTTATTTTAGAAAGCGTCACGAAAGTCTCCACTTTCATGGACAATCATATGATAGGCTGCCTAACATTTTTCAGAGAGGCTAACAAAGGTCCGGCTTCTCCTGAAACTGTTACACTGCTTCCCAGTGCACCACCAGACCAGAGGAGCCGCTATCTGGACCCTTGACTTAGAGAAATATCGCACCCTACTGCCAATTTATGCAGTTGGCTTATTTTTTTTCTTCTTTTTAAACAGGCAAAGAGCTTTGCCATGCTTTTTCTGGAAAGATCACTGATTCAATCTTTCCGTTAATATTTGGTGGAGTGCCTGCTAAATCCACGGCATGCAGTTCTGCCCTGGGACATGTGTGCCTTGAACACAGTGAGCATTCCAGGGGCGTTCTCTGACTGCTGGCCAGTCCGCCTCCCTGATCGGCATTTCTGGATATGAGGGAAGATTTATCTTGGCACCCCTAGCTCCAACTGGTATGCACGTGCACGCACACGCACTCACACTCACTCCGTATTTTCTCCCTCGGGGCCTAAGATCGTCTGTTCAGAGTTCGGAGAGTGAGTTTCTACTGCAGCAGAGAAGCTGGCTCTTGGTAACTTTCAAGGGGAGAAAGGGCATCTTTCCCTTCCCTGGAACTGAGTACAACAGCTTAAAAATAGAACAATGTGTGTTTGGTGTTTTCCTTTTCCCCTCCGCATCAATAACAGGTGTAGAGTTACAGACACAAAGAGGTAGATTCACGTCTTCTGCGCGCCTCGGGAGAATTCCCAGAGTTACCCAGGAGCGCGATCTGGGCCTAAAACGTTTCATAAAAAGAAAGTAACCCAATATAGCTCTGTGTTACTAACACTGCTGGGTCACATGGCTTCATTATCCTCCCTGTACAGTGACCCTAGGGTCCAGATGCACAGTGGGAGAAAATGTCACCCAGACTGATTCCTAGGCACCAGAAAACAAAGGACAGTTAAAACCCCTAAAAGTTGAATTAGAGAAACTAACATGTGAATTGCAGGCTTCGGACTGGCTAGGGCAGGGGTCTGTGGGCGGGCACGCTTCCACTGGAGAGCGTAGGTACAGCTTCCGTAAACCGAAGGTGAGAGGTCAGATTGATTTGCTAGCTTGCTTTCTAATGCCTTTTTTCCTTCTGAAGTTGTAATGTGACCTCTTAGAAGCATTGACCTCACAAACACTTTGTGATTCAATTCCTAGCTTGTCTGCTTTGTGGACTTTGGGGCATGTCCGTGATTAGTGATTAGTAACTGGTGTTAATGAAGAAGTTCACACTTACTGTCAGTTTGCAGAGTGGAAGGAAGTGGCATCCCCTGCCGGCACACTTCTAGGCAGCTGCTTGCAATTCTTTCTCATTCGCTCCCTGAGAAAACGGCTCCTAATAAATTTGAACAGATGCTAGGCGTTTGGCAGTGTTGCAAAGGGTACTAGTGTTCAAATGTGGGGCTCCTTCATGTCTCATAATGAAAATTCAACAGCTTCTATGCCTTCGATGTGTTCCAGTGTTCGCATAAATAGCTAACGCATGACTCCACACTTACCCCTCAGGAGTTCTCCTAACCTATTTATTGGTTCTGACGCCACCGCTACTAAATCCTTGGCTCTCAAAGTCCAGCTGGTAAACATGCACAGGCAGATCCAATTTGGCACTAAGTGGGACTCCTTTCTAAGTGAGCTTTTCCAGTTGCCCCTGACAGCCAAGTCAAGCGTGGCCGGAACTGGAGCTTATCGGTTATTACAGTTCCCCGAGCCCCCCCTCCAGGGCTCCTCTCTTCTCCCCCCGCCCCCATATGTGTCCCCCATCCCAGCCCCACAACGTGGCTCACCCAGCCCCGCTGTGCCTGCGGAATGCTGCACTCCCCAGGGGCTGAGCCCAGAGAGCAAGCCCTGGGTTGTAGTTCCGTCTACAGCCCTGGGCCTGGCACACATAGTAAGTGCTCAATAAATCGGTCTCAAATGAGCCAGAAATGATTATCAATGAAAAAACCAAAAGTGGTCACGTGTTCTTATTAATCAGCTTTAACTCCAGAAGACAGGACCCACTTCTGAGGGGGTTCTTACACCCCTCCAGGGCTGTTAGGGAAAAGAGAGAAAACTGGGCACCTTGGAATCCGCAGTGAGTTGACTAGACCGGTGGACATGTCCTCAGGCCTCAGACACTCCGTGGTAGGGGAAGGGCTGGGTTTGTATATCCGGCAGCCCAGTTCCCTGTGAAGGGCGATGCCATTCATCTCGCTTCCTTACACCCCTTATCTCCCTACTTGAAATACTTGACATTTCTGCGGGTTGGAGAGTCAGTCCACCAGCATTCCTGCGGCATTTACAGGGACTGTGGGTTCACTTCTCAGGGCTCCCCTGCCCCGCTCCCTCTACCTTCCCCGTCAAGCCCTGCGGCAGCCCTGTGCTTCCCCTGCACACGCAGGAAACAGGCCCGCAGCATCTGCCCTCTGTCTCCACACTCCACTCCCTTCCTTGTCCCCCCTGCGCTGTGCTCTGGGGCGTGCACGGCAGCTGCGGTTATTCATTCATTCATTCCACGTTGGGCTCCTCCAGGCGGCTGGGCTAGGTGCTGAGGAAGGAAGTCACAGAGCAGTTAAACCACACAGACTCCAGGCCCTGGATCTCCCCACCCCGCCCCCTGCAGAGAAATGAGGTGCTCACATCTGCAAAGTAGAAGAGGGGCCAGCAGGGAGGGCAGAGCTAACGATCAAAAAAGGGGAGGCTCGCTCTGGCTGCTTTTCCTTGTGGTAATCCCTGTTTGGATCTTAAGAACACAAACTTTGGAGCTATGAGACTCATTTCTTTCTTTTTTAAAAAATACATAATCTTTATTAAATTTTTTCCATTACCATTTAGTCCCCTTATGTCCCCCTCCCCACAGCAGTCACCACACTGTTGTCCATGTCCATGAGTCCTCTTTCCTTTTTGCTCAGTCCCTCCACCCTCCATCCCCACTAGCTGTCATCTGCTCTCCATCCTCCCAGACTCATTTCTGTGCCAGTCTCAGCACTGACTGGCTGTGGGGGAAATCGCTTCGGCATTCAAGGTTCATTTTATGGAGTGGACTTAATATTGGTGATAGTAATAGAACATTTGTCATCCATGCCACATGAGGACCCCAAAGGGAGCTCAGCGGCAGTCATGGCTGCAAGCATGGTTATGAGAACCATAGGCGCTGCACTGATGTTAGTGATAATGGCCACTCTTATACTCCACTTCAGTGCTGTAAACGTCAAGTTCAAAGGCCCTTTTGGCCTCCTTGCTGGAGAGTGTCAAGGGTCAGGCCTGTCCTTGCTTGTGCACCTGGGGTCTGCCTAGAGAGGATCCTTTCCTCAGTCCTGGCCCAGGCCACGTGAAGGCGCTCTCCTTGACCAGGCCTTGGCCTTGTCACCAGTTGGAAGCCTGTTTCTCAGACCGTGTTGCTTGTTACTTCGCCTCCTTTCGGCTGACTTGCTACTTCCTAAGTCACGCTCGCAGCAGCTTGTCGGTATTTCTAGACAAGAAAGCCACTTGGGGATGGCCCTGAGTAAACAGTTGGAGTCACTCTATTTTTCTCTTTTTCTTTTTTTTTTTAAAGATTTTATTTATTCATTTTTAGAGAGGGAAGGGAAGGAGAAAGAGAGAGAGAAACACCAATGTGCGGTTGCTGGGGCCCGTGGCCTGCAACCCAGGCATGTGCCCTGACTGGGAATTGAACCTGCAATGCTTTGGTTCGAAGCCTGCGCTCAATCCACTGAGCTACGCCAGCCAGGGCTTCTATTTTTCTATGTTAGAATAAAAAACCCACTTGCCAAGAAAGCTCGTGACCTCCCGAGCCAGGGAAAACTGCATCTGTGGTAAACCAGTTCCAAATTGGTGTGCTGAAGCGAAGCTGGAAACTGCTTTGCAAAAGGCCGCGGTGAAGCTTCCGTTCTATCCAAGCCTCACCACTAACTGCTGGTGCCATTCTGTACATCATTGAACCTCTTGATTTCTGGGCCTCACTCTCCAAAGCCTGGACGTCCTCAGCCATGAGAGCCCCAGTTTTAGGCATTGAATTTTGGCTTTTTGATAACAGACTTGGTTTCCAAGGGTGTTTGCAGATTCCCTGTGGGATTGTGTTCTCTGCAATCAAGGTTCCGTAGCTACAGGGTTCCCTGAGCCTGGGACAGAGCCCGGCTCACGGTTACTCCTCAATAATGAGCCGTGAGTGTAGAACATTGGCATTGCCATTCAGACTGCGTTTACTCTCTTCCACCTGGAAGGAGTAAACATGATCATCTTGATTGCAGATTTATTCTTTGACCGATCAGTGACTTTTTCACATGCATGGCAATTGCTAGCAGTTATCAAGTATAAAAGGCATGTCTGGCATTGAACACACTTACTTGTTATCCCTTCTGCAACGTCATTATTATCTCTGTTTTACAGATGAGGAGACTTCCCAAGGTCTCCCTGCTAGCAAGTGGCTGAGCCTGAATTCACACTCAGAGCCATTTGTCACTAAAGCCCCCCTCTCCGTAATGCCGGGCAACCCCTCATGCGGCGTGGCCTCTGGATTTACACTGGATCCGTTGCCTTAATTTATGCCCATGATAAAAACTCTATTCTCCATGTGAGTTAAACATGTTCCACAATTTTCTCATACTTGTAACTTATGTCACGTGTAGTTGAACATTGGGTTATTTGGTGAGAATATGACTTAATCTACTCAACAAAAGAATTTTTTGAGAGTAGGAACTACTGGTGGTATATTTCCATCCCAGCACTAGTTGCAATAACGAGCTCTTGTTGCAGTGGATGTTACTGAAATAACGCATGGGTTCGTGGGTTGGGTGCCGTTGCTTCATTGTGCTCATCCTCTGAACTTGCAGTTTGCCGCCATCCTCCATTGGTCGTGTATCTATTGAGTCACTGCTGTGATGGCCCCTGGCCTAGAGAAATAAATAGAGACCATCGTGTACATTTATCATTGAAGAACTGTAATCTGGAACACCACAGCTGATTTGTTATTGTGGAAGGATTAAAGATAAATGAAAGGCATTACTTCTTTTTTCAGAGTTCAGCTTTTTATTGCATGGGTTGCAGGGGAGGTTTGGTCAAAAAGACCAAAGCCTGTGTGCTCATCGGACTCCTCAGATTCTTCCTTCTTTGCTTCCACTTTCTCCACCTCAGCGGGGGCAGCAGTGGTGGAAGGGACAGGACTTCCTGCTGGTGCGGCACCAGCTGCTGGGGCAGGTCTGCCAGCCCCTCCATTGCAGATGGGGCTCCCAGTGTTGACACTGGCCAGAGCCTTGGCAAACAAGCCTGGCCAGAAAGCCTCGACATTCACACCGGCTGCTTTAATGAGGGCATTGCCCTTCTGCTCCCCGACCCTCACCTCATCACCCTGAAGGATGAGCGCTGAGTAGATGCAGGTGAGCTCCGAAACCATGCGCTACAAGGAACCTCTGTACAGTATAAAAAAACTTCCTATAATAACATTCTGCCGAAAAGTTCCTGACACATTTTGTTTTGATTATTCCAAACATTTTTGAGTCTTCAATAATACCTTGACAATAAAATAGAACCTAATAAAACAGTGAAGTAGGTTTTCAACTAGCTGAACGTTTGGATCTGCTGAGTGTATAAGCCTCCACGTCAGCCTGGAAAGACACCTGGTGAAGTACCTGGTGTATTTGTTAAAACCCTGCTCTGTTCCATACCTTTATCAACAACGTAAAGACCTGGAAGACACATACATTGTGTTTTCAGATGGCATAAGTAAGCCCTGCCACCGTAGTTTCTACCACATATGTCTATGGTCATGGTTCAGAATGACTTCAGTGGGCTGCACTGCCGGATGGAAATGGACAAGATGAAATGGAGCAGGGAATAAATGTACATTTTTGCTTTTAGACTCAAGGTAATTGTATGATTGCAAGATGGGGAGCGGCTGAGCTTGGCAGCAGTTCATGCGACTAAACGCTCAGTATGAACTCATAGTGGGACCTGGTGGCTAAAAAGAATGAATGTAGTCATGGGCTTCCTCGGTAGAATTAATAGTTCACCGTACTCCACACGGGTCACACTGCATTGGGATAATTTATTTAGTTCCGAGAACATTCAGGAACGAATTTGACAAAGCAGAGTGGCTGCTAAGAGGGTGTTGAAACCAATCCAGGACACATTTATTTACTGGGCTCCTGTTTTGGGCAGGCCATGTGCTAACCGGTGTGGAAAAGAAAGATGGGAAGATAAGCCAGTCTCTAGCCTCGAGGAGTCGGGAATTTAAATACAAAGCCCGACAGGTACATGCATGACAGTGAAATGCAGCAGGTTATGGAAGCCAAGAGACACAGAGAAAGTGCTGTGGGAATTCAGGAGCTGGGCTAGTGGTAGGCTTTCCACGGGAAATGAGGACGAGAACAAAGGAAGCCTTCACAGCAAAGACGCAGAGACAGGAAAACTCCACACGTCTAGGGAACTCTGAGTGGTCTAGGCTGCCTGGAAGAATAGGGTCGACTGTAGTAGGAGATGAAGCTGAGGGAAGAGGGTGTGGACCAGAGTGTGAGGTCCTGACTGCTAGGCAAGGGGAGGGATTGTAGGTTGGCGAGCATCTGGAAATAACGGTGCATGAGGATGCTTTGCAGAAACGATGTGTGTTTAGTCTGGAAACAAGAAGACCAAGGCCCCTCTGGGAAATGTGGACCAGACTTACTCTGCATTCCTCCAAAACCAAAAATGTATCACAGGAGAAAAGTGTTATAAAGAGCCAGATTTCAGTTTTTGCTAAGCATCATTTAAAAAAAAAAAAAAGAAGCTGCCCGTCAACGGAGAGCTCGCCTGGGTGATGGCGTCCTCACGGCTGGGCTGAGGGGAAGCCCAAGACTGACACTCTCAAGGGCATGCGGCGAGGCGACGCTGCAGCTGCACCCAGGGACCTGGGCATTCTGGGAAGTGCCCAAGGCCTTCCAATGCGTAACTGTCCATTGTGGGGTTTCCCCTTCTTCTTTGTTAGGTTGTCAATTAGTACATCAGCTTCTGAAGCTGGCACGTTATGACCCCCCAGTTCAATGAGACGTCAGACTGACTCCAGGGCAGGTGTCCAGTGCTTTGACCGTAGCCACTCATCACCACTGCTTGACTTACCAACACAGGCACCATCCTTTTTTACTATGAAGTATGGCATCCTTCGCATGTGAATACAGATCTTTGGGAGAGTTCTCCACTAGGCGAATCAAATGCAAATCAACCATTGATAAAGTCCAGTGCGGAGAAGCCTTAATTGACAAAGAATCCCCATGGCTGTAGGTGCAGGGATTGCGCAGTGGGTTCCGGAGGTGGAAAGGCTTGAGTTTCAGGGCCAGCAATCCCAGTGGCTAGCCGTGCGATCCTGAGCACGTGATGTGACCTCCCTGTTTCCTAATCCGTAAGTGGGGATGGGCCCTTGCTAGCCCTGACCTTGCAGGCTGTTTGGGAGGATTACTCGGGATAACGCATGTAGCCTGCGCCTGGCAGCACAGGGTCCAGTTTTACGAACCCAGTTCTCCCATTGTACAGTGGCGTTCCCAGGAGCTCTTCCAAGCTAAAGGTATTTTTGCGAACGGAAACATTGCTCTCCTGACGTGGCTAATTTATATGTGCCAGATATTGTTCTGAGGCTTCACACGATGAACTCCTTTAGTCCTCAGAACAGCCCCATAAAGTAAACTCTGCCAAAATCCCTCATGATGGAGAAACTGAGAGGTTACCTGTCGTGACCAGTCCAAGCTAGTCAATGAGGGAGCCAGGGTCCAGACCAAGCCAACTACAGAGGTTATTACCACCATTTCCTCGCAATTTCAAATGTGGGAAACAAACCAGTTTTCCGACTTTCTTCCCAAGTTCATTTCAAATACTCTGCCATATAATTTCATGCCATTTTATCTGGTCAGGACTATCTCACATTAATATAGTTTCAAGTCATACTTACTACATTAAAACACAAGGGCCTTAATGATCATGTCCCCTTTAGCCAGAGCATTGAGGGGGTCCTTAATAAAAGTCAAATGATGCAGGAATAAGTGAAAAAATTTAAATTGTAGAAGTCGTTCATATAGCCACTTGTAAAGGAAGCAAGTTATCCTTAATATAACTTTTCTACTTTACCATTGTGGGGGCTCAAAAAAACAAAGAAATAATAATAAAAACAATATTTTTCCTTCCACCTTCTAAGTTCTTCTAGCTGAGCTAGTAATCAAGTTGACAGAGATAGATGGACAGGAGAAAAATCAAATTTTAATACATGTTTACAAGGAGTTCACATAAGCATGACAGTTCCAAAGACAGCAAGGCAACACTGGGTATATAAGGCGTTTTGGTCAGAGGAGGAAAGGGGGAAGGACAAGGTATTCAATTTCAGAAGTGAGAACGGGCGATTTACGGGTAGTTGAGGAAGAGGGGACCGTGCATGGCAGGAAAATTCTTGCTGGGCGACTCAGAGACAGTGGGACTGGGGGGACCTAGCCAACAGGCCCCAGCCTGCCACCCTCCCCTCTGCCCTTCTAAATTCAAATTAGACTAAGGTAGATATGTAAAGATTTCTTTTGTGGAGCAGGTTTTTCCATTTGAAATTCTTAGGCAGGATATGGAGAAGGACCAGAGGGTCTTTCTGCATCTCATTTCTTAACAACCCACTAAAACTCAACGTCCCAAAAGGCAACTGGAGGTTCCCAGGACTGGGGTTTCTTTCACCACCTCCTTCCATTATTTGGAGCAGTCATAGCCTTTTGTGTCACTCATTTGAAATCAATGTCTTGCACCCTTTACCTTGTTTATAACCCCCACATCCCTTTTTAGCAATGATGTCCTCTCTGTCTCTGTCTCTCTCCCTCATCATGTAGTGTTACCAGATATTACTCAGAAGTACCCGCCTACTCGTCGTGTATTTCTCAGACACTGGTGGCTGCATCGTTACCCACGCTATCCATAAATTCCAAGTTAAAGAATAATTTCACCAATCCAATCCACGCCACATCAATCTCAGGTCAACCAGACACCATTTCTACACCCCTTCCTTGACACCCTCCTAGATCCCTGAGGTCTATCCAGACTTAGCGAAGTTTGATGTAAGGGGCTGCCCATAATTTTCTTTGGAGTGATTTTGGGAATTCCTAAATACCCCTCGAGAAAAACATCAAGAGACAAAACTGAGTCACACAGAAACTATGTACCTAAATGTTACCAAACTAAAGCAGAATATGCGGAAACAACCCCTTTCCGCAGAAGGAAAAGAGCCCGGAGCGTTCGGCCACTGCTGGTGGAATATATCAGCGATCATTCCATTCTATTGTCGGGGCCAAAAATGCAGCTTTTCCTGTTCCAAGGGGAGCGAGTTCTCCTGCTACAAGTGAGGCAGAGATGAGGGAAGCCAACCATTTCCAGATTTTTCCACCGTCTTTGCTACCCTGGGAAGGGGTACGGCGGCATTGTGTGGGCCAGGTAGCTGGGAGCGTAATCTCCCACTCTGTGGGTGCGACTATTCCTTTATAGATTAGATAAGAACAACTGATGAACTTTTAAATACTGAGAAAACTAATCAGAACTGGAGGGGGGTGGGGGTGTTGGCCACAGCCCAGAACTATGCGGACTGAGATAAAAGCACCCACGGAACTTTTTCTCCATCCCCCGCCTCTCGGCTTCTCTTTCCTCTCCTCCTGTCCGTCACTCTCTCCACTCTCTTGTCACCACGGTCTTCTCTTCCTCCTCTTGCCCACCCCAACTCTATCCCCCAGGACTTCATTTTGCACCCTTTCTTAACTAGCCAAAAATCGTAGACTTAAATTTTTTTTTAATTTATTCTTTTAGATAATAAAGATTCTACATTCTGGACTTAATTTGGAAAACAGCTGAGGTGAACACATTTTATTCTCAATCATTTCTTTTTTATATATAAGAAACATATCGTTGTAAAAATATCTTCATTTCAGTCTCAAGCAACGGCCTTGACCTCACTCGGTCCGTTGCAGAGCTGGCAGATTGGGGTCAGGGCTCTGGAATCAAGGCATTGTGGGTGGAGGCGGACTTCGGGTCACAGGGCGTGCGTGCGTCCTCTGGCCCCAGGGATCTGTGCTGCTTCCCCGCCTCATTTTAAGGCTTGGAGTCGCGCTCCGGCTTCAGCCGGTCTTCTGGGAATCCGAACCAGGCTGCGCTGGTTTTCAATGTCCACTTGTTGCTTTCGACTTCTATGAGCCTTTCAATTCCTTTTCCTCCGTGAGGGACAGACCCTCTGTGGAAAGAAAGGGCACCCCTCGAGGCTGCCATGTTCTGCAGTCAACTTGAGATGCCTTTTGATGGGCTTCAAACAAGCCTGGCCCGGCGGTAGCATTGGGTCCCACTCAGCATTCTGCTTGCTAGGACACATGCTGTCTTCACCACCGTCTTCCTGGGAAGGTCTCTCAGGGCCCAGCCCGGGAAGGGCTTGTCCACAGCAAGTCAGAGGGGCCCTTTTGAAAACTGCAACCTACTCATCTAGTGGTTGGTTGTCAATCATGATTCTTCGTGGGGGGAAAAGGCAGAGGAGGTTGGAGCTCTGGCCCTCAAAGAATTTCCCCTCATTAAATCAGCGCACTTTGCTGTTCTCCACCCTCTCTTCTTACCGTGAATGAAGTCGCCTTACTTGTCCCCGTTGAGGTCACTGCTCCCCAGGTGGGTGCTGGTGGGTGCGGTGTCCCACCGCATGTTGGCGTGTCTTTCCACATGGCAGAGGTTCCTTTTCCCAGCCGGGCTTCACAGGTGTCACCAGGAGTTGGTCGGATCGGCCCTTTGCCCCCACTGCTCAAGCCACACTTGTTGCTGCTATTTTCCCTGGTCCTGAGTGCCTCAGCCTTGGCGAGAGGACAGTGATGGCTTTGTGCGCGGCTGTTACAATGCGGTAACCGAAGAAAGGGTCCCGGTCTGGGGCTGTCAGCTGTTACTAATCACACTCCCCAGCTCCTCCCGGGTCCCGCTCGCCTCTGCCTCCTGCTCCGCTGAGCACACATAAAGAAGATGAATGACTCCCTGGTTCCTCTTCAGAAAAGCATATTGTGCAGCGCATTCCAACACCGTGAGCGAAGGGCGGGCTAGTGGGAGGGGTGAATGGGTGTCTAAACCACACTCAGCGGGCCTTGCGCCGGCTGCTGCGGGCCAGGGAGAAGGGAATTTCGGAGCTGGCCCTTGGGAGAGTGTCCTGAGACCTTGCTGAGCGGAAGAGGAAGTCCCTGCGGTGGGCTGCCTGGCAGATGGCCATTCTGGACCCACTGCAGGGCTGTGTTGGGCTGTAACGAGGTCTGATGGGTGGGTGGGACTAGCGTAGAGAACAGCAGAGCCCGACCACCCGGGACCTCGGCAGCTGGTTACCTAGGAGCGGCAGCCTGCACCGCAGAGTGAAGGAGAAGGGCCTTGGAAGCTCTTTGTTATTAGAGGCACCAGCACTTGACGTTGAACTTGAGTCTGCCCACTCGGCCTCCCTGTATGAAAGTTCATTTTCAAAGGACAACTAGAGCCAGGGAAAAAAGGATTGGCTGGTCTGCTAGTCCTACCAGACGGAGGAGGATGAAAGGTGATTTATGTGATTTTTCTGCTTCAAATACTATTGTCTGCTCCGCTGGTGTTTTTATTTAACCGTTTTTTCAAAAGAGAACGGTTCCCCTTCACCTTCCCACCCTTCTTTTTAATAGTGAACCCTCCAGCTGGAGGAAAGACTTTTGTTGACAAGTTTTCAGGGCCGGATGAAAAAATCAGTTCACCTGACAAATAACGTGCCATCATCGCAAGCAGTGAGTTTGTGAGGAGACTTCCCGGTCCCCACGCACTGCAACCCCATCAAACGAAGCGGTGTTGCAGGAGAATGAAATGTCAGCTTCTGGGATTCTGGGCACAGCCACGAGGGGCAGGAAACTGTGGCCAGGGTGAAAATATGGGATTTAATTGACTGTGAATTCCGCAAACTCGTTCTCTGCTCTCTGTGGAGATGGTTTAACTCTCTTCACTAAGAATCACTGATTACAGTAAAAGCCGCCTTTGCTCAAAATTCCAGGAAGCAAGCGTTTTCTGCAACTTTTTCCCTCGTTACAATGCATGAAAATATTGGTGAAGCCCACTTACTTGATTTATGATCTGCATCACAGGTGCTCGGTAGACCACACCCTTCCCTTCCATTCCGTTCTCTGTGCTTATTTTTTAATGTATTCACTCATCCTTCTGTTAACATGTGGACAGATGGGACTACAGCAATTACTCATAGAGGCTCATCTGCCAGAGTAAACCAGGTTAGCAAAAGAGGGAAAATGATACAGGGGTGGGAGAGGGAGAAGGCAGGGAGGGAGGGGGCAGAGGTGCCCCTGGTGGTGGGAGCAGAGGTCTGCCAGTCCCCCGCCCTCCTGACCAGCCTGGAGGCACCTGCTGAGAGTGACCACCCAGCTCTGCAAATGAGCTTCCAGTGATACTGGGTCACTGTCTCCACAGTGTCTGTCTCTCATTCTTCAAGACTGCATGAACCTCACTATTTTGGATTAATTGGGGGAAGAGCAATCAAAATTGATGAGTCAGAATGTCGGAGTATTTCGTAAAAGCAACACTAGAACTTGTAATTTATACCCTACTCTAAATGTTTTTATTCTTTTAAGTGTGTGGCCTCTACCCAGCATAGCAGCAATAACGGGGATAAGGATGACTGTCAACACGTATCTCAGGATGCCTAGCCATGCAGGCACTTTCCCCAGGCACAAGGCTGCGCCAATAAATCAAACAGCTGGTTCTACTCTCTTGGCATTCATTCTAGTAAAGACAGGCATGCAACAGTCATAGCTAGCATTTATCTGGGGCCAACTTTGTGCTGATTCCTGTAAGTTTTCCTAGGCGTACAATGTAGGTCTGATCAGCTTCTTGTTTGGGGGAAACAGAGGCTTAGAGAGTCAAATAACTCTTAGTAAGCAGCTTGTTGATTATTTACCTGTGTAATTAATAATAACAGCTGAGATTTGCTGAATGCTCACTCTGTGCCCAACTCTATGCTAAGTGCTTTCTGTATGGACTTTTTAAAAAAAGATTTTATTTATTTATTTTTAGAGAGGGAAGGGAAAGAGAGAGAGAGAAACATCAATGTGTGGTTGCTGGGGGCCGTGGCCTGCAACCCAGGCATGTGCCCTGACTGGGAATCGAACCTGCGACACTTTGGTTCGCAGCCCGCGAGCAATCCACTGATCTACACCAGCCAGGCTGTATGGAAATTTTTTATTGCAAGGAAAGCCCTGTGAGGAGCTTTCATCATTCTCCTTCTGCAGATGGGGAAACTGAGACTCGCAGAGCTCATACGAGACCAGAGACAGTAGCAGGGTCCGAGTACTCTGTCCTCAGAGCCTGCACTCGCAGTCACTGTGCTGTAATTTTTTTTTTAAGTGTGCTTCTAAAAGTGCATGAGGTTGGCCATGAGTAGTTTGAAACATTGCCTTTTAGGTTAAGTTCAGAGGCTATCACCTGCTTAATTAATTGTGATTCAAAACTGAGATGAGGTACAATCACTTCTTAGCAACAATTTCTAACCTAACTTTTAAAGCTTTGCCTTCTGCTCCAGAACCCAGAGAGGCAAAGTGCTTTGCTTTTTACAGTCTAGTCTTCAGGAGTTTAGAAGAAGAAGATATGTTAGTGAAAAGAACAACACGATGTAGCTATAGACAGAGATTCTATGTGACTTGCCTGTTTCATGCTCTCTGCCAGCCCCCCGCTCCCTGTCCCCTGAGCTTTCTGGCCCTCCTGCCCACCCTCCTTCCTGAGGGCCCAGTGCACACCTGCTCCAGCACTGCACAGCTGCTTTAGTATGTTTTTCAATCCATAAATATGAAGCATATTGTAGTTTTAGAGTGTAACTTTCTTTTAGGAAAAAAAAAACCATCCCCTTATATTCAAATGAATACGGTACGTGTTAGAGCTCACACTTGATTTCCTTGTAAGCTTGCCTGTCCTGAAACACCAGGAGGGTCGCTCTCATCAGAGGAGTGTTTGGGAAGCCCATTGTGGAGAAGGAATACATCTAAAATAAGGTAAAAACTGAAACCAAGCAATAGCTTTGAACCAGCAGTTGCCGTCGTCCCTGTTCTGTTTTTCCTGGTGCTGATCCAGTGGTCCTGGACGAGCAATGGAACACCATGAGGATGAGTAGAAAGACAATTCATAACACACGACTTCCTCTTTAGAGTTCATGTTGCAAAACCAGAGACAGGACGTACTGGAGGAAATGACACATTAATGTGTAGGACATAGGTTTTTAGCAGGGTGAGAATAAAATCCATGCAAGTGATAGAGCCTTGGGAACTTGACATTTTTTGTATACTCTTCTTTAATACTTGGCTGCATACATATTTCATTTACCCAGGAAGCCATGCAAAAGATCATGCCAAAAGAAATCTGATTTAAAATAGAGACTTACAGAATTACACATATATGTTTGTAAAAAACTTTGTCCCCACCCCCACCCCTCAAAAACACCGTGAATTTGGTGTATATTTGTTGTGCTAAACTGATTGCCAAAAGACTTCATAAATAATGAGGTAAGTGAATATTTACCGGTTTGCATCAAGAAACTCTCTTCCTCTCTTTGTAAAGTGACTGTTGCCTAAAATACCCAGATATTTGAAGCAAGTCTTAATCTTTTATATTCTGGAGAACATCTTGTTTGATCTCTTTTAGATGCTTAACTCATTGATGAACATGTACAAGGTTTGCAGAAATGATTGACTGATTGCTTTCTTGATGACTGGTTATTGCTGGGCTGGTTTTTAGAAAGGAAAATAAGACTTGTGTGCCCATAGCCAGCAAGTATTCATGGCTCTCCACACTCCAAGCTCTGGGCTGTTTTCCTGGGAGGGGGAGGAACTTGATCTGATTGACCAGTTCTCCAGCTAGCCCTTCTGGTGACCAGCGTTATTCACTTCCCCTCAAGGTAGGGAATGCTGAGGAATGTGCCCGAGTTTTTCCACAGTTACCTCCTCCTGGAATTTTTCCTCCAGCCAGCTGGCTCATCTCAGCATTGAACTCAAATGCAAGAGAGTTAAGAAAGCTAGCATGGAAAACAAGCAAATGAAATGTGGGTAGCTTCTGGCTTGTCCATAAAAAGAGAGGTATAGTAGAGGTGTATAGAGAGGTATGGTAGAAAGTGGGTTCAAATCCTGCCATTGCCGTTTACTAGCCATGCAATACTGGGCTTCTCCAGCCTCTTGTATCTTCATCTTTAAAGTGGTATCGCCAGTATACAATATCCAGTTCTCATGAAATTAAATGAGTATGTGCCATTGGTTGGAGGTGGAATTTGGTGAGTGAGGTAGTGAACCAGCATTAAAAATTCAACTCAAGATATGCAAAGCAGCCCTGGCTGGTGTGGCTCAGTGGATTGAGCACTGGCCTGTGAACCAAAAGGTTGCTGATTCGATTCCAAGTCACAGCACATACCTGGGTTGCAGGCCAGGTCCCTAACAAGGGGCACATGAGAGGCAACTGCACATTGATGTTTCTCTCCCTCTCTTTCTCCCTCCCTTCCCCTTTCTAAAATAAATAAATAAAATCTTTTTTTAAAAAGATATGCAAAACAATGAAACATACAAACATATCACTGTAATTGGAAGACCAATCACAGCACTTGTAGCAATTGTACAAGATAGACTTTATTTGGGTTTCAAGCTGACAGATTATTTTCACGGTAAAGATGTTAGAATGTCTTCCATGGGTCTGGTTTAGCTAAGCCCAGATCAAAAGAAGCAAAAGAGACCCGTGAAGATCATTATCTGTACGCCTTGTTCTGGAATGCATTTCTCCGATCCACGTTTAGGTGAACACTAGCTGTGGTGACACACTCCGTAAACACCGACACGCCCCAGAAACCACCTATCTGGCCCTTGCCCCGTGCTCTTTTCTTCCCTGTATTCTCAAGTGACAAGGCGCAAAGCAAACTTTCCCCTTTCCAGGCATGTAGGACGCTTCCTGCAAAAGTTCCCTTTTCTGCAGAGTGACTGAGCACTTCTCTTTGTCCTCAGACACTCTGACCTCTGGTGTAGAGCTTCGTCTCCAGTCTCACAGGGCCCGGGAAAGGCGGTGGTCGTTAGTGGAAGGGAGAGGGGTAGTGACCCACTACTCACTTTGGGTTTTGTCTTCTAAGCTCTTCCTCCGTTTTCTCCTATCACGGCCATTCTGCCTCAGGCCTGGTGTGTGGACAGATTAGCTACATCTGCCCTGCTGTTGCCCTGAAGGCAGCGTGTGGCCTTGTTGCTGGTGGTCCCTTTGGTTTTACAAGCCTGTCTCAGAGAGAAGGGGAGTGGTTAGCATTGGAAGGAAGGAGGAGGAAGACGCTGGGGCACCAGGAACAGAGGTGGAGCAGCAGCCCCTGTCAGGGGAAGGACCTATATGGAGAATTGGTTAATGAAGATATCCTCCCCCCACACACCCCTTCCTTGAAACCATAGCAGCTGCTGCTTTATTCTCTCTCAAAGGGAAAAAGTGTGACGAGGTTGGTGAGGCATCTCATTTGACTATTGAGTCTCCTTCTGGGGTCACTGCTAAAAAAAAAAATGCCTCAATAGTTGTCTTCAGCTGTTTTGGAATTAGAAAGTAGGGACAAAAGACTTTCATGTTGGTTTTCATTTAAAATTTTAAACTAAACCCCTGTGGACTTGGTTTCCTAGAGCTGATCACCCTTTAGCTGTGGATTCTGGGATAACCTCCCCGACCCTCCACCCTTGGTGGGAGTGGGGTGCAGGGGGCGGGGTTGCAGCCTCCTCCTCCTTTCTGCCACATTGGTTCCAGTGCTCTGCATTGAGCACTCAGCGCTCTCTCTGAATAGCTGTGGTTAGGGAGCCGTGGGCAGGAGCGGCAGAGAAGAGCTGGAGTGAGGACGGAGCAGCCCACAGAATAGAAGCAAGAGGGAAGGAAAGCAATCGGAGGTAGAACATTCCGCTGCCTGTACCCCCTAGCAGAGCTACCCAGACCACTGCGTCCACACCGCTCCCCGCCGAAGAGGGGCAGGCATCAGTGGTGACAAGCTCGGGCAACGGTGGGGAAGAGAGGGCCTGTTCTGAAGGCAATTACGTCAGGCACAGGGAAACCAAGATATGTTTGAGATGGGATTCAGGCCTGAGGATGAAAGTGGGGGATGGGACACTCTGGAAACAGATTAGCTCGTTTTTAATGCTGACGTGTTGAAGCGGCACCATCCCCACAAATGGATGCTTATTCCTCGGGTCCAGGAAGCCAAAAGCAAGGCTAAAGGAAGCTAAGTTCATACATTAAAGCCAGAGTTGGCCTCCTGGTTTGTGGGAGCTGCAATTGTTTTTCTGGAGGGAAGGAGGTGCAGAAAGTACACTATGTTCCTGGCTGGCGTAGCTCAGTGGATTGAGCACAGGCTGCGAACCAGGCATCGCAGGTTCGATTCCCAGTCAGGGCACATGCCTAGGTTGCAGGCCATGGCCCTCAGCAACCGCACATTGATGTTTCTCTCTCTCTTTCTCGCTCCCTTCCCTCTCTAAAATAATAATAATAATAAATTAATTAATTAAAAAAGAAAGTACACTAAGCTTAGTCACATAAGCTCTGGGTCCAAGCTTCCACTCCGTTTTCTCTGGTGTTAACTGTGGCCTTAGGCAGGGGTATCCAACAACCTTTGGCCCAATACAAAATCATAAATTTACTCAAAACATTATGAGATTTTTTTTTATAATCATGTGTTGCGATGTATTTAATGTGTGGCCCAAGACAACTCTTCTTCTTCCAGTGTGGCCCAGAGACATCAGAATGTTGGACACCCCTGCCTCAGAGAGCTACTTAGTTGTTTTTTAATCTGCCTTTTAGGCAGTTGTGGTTAAAAATAAGAATATATCAGGTACTAAGCAAGTGCTTAATATGAAAATCAAGACAATATGATTCGAATACAAATGAAATTATAAATGGAAGATCATGGCTTCAATGTCCACATAAGCTCATTGCTATTGTATTAAGATTTGGGGGGGCAAATCCAGCCAGTTGTCTGGCGATCACAGACACTGTTTTTTCAATACTTTACCTTAGTCTAAATATTTTGGCATGAACAAGGTCACAGCCTGAAGAGTAAACCATTATTAGAATCTGATACTGATCATTGAAATAAAATACAAACTTTTCACATATTTCTAGAAACACAATTTTGAATAGTAAAGAAAGTAGTAAAATTAACTATAATTAGATTTTCCTATGGTTGGATCTTACCATTTTAGAGGGAAGAGAAAGAAGGAAGAAAAAGCTAATGAAACAGAAGAGCCCATAATCTTATCTTTTGAGATGTTTGTGCCCTTTACCTTTTTTCCATCACAGCGGCATTGAGATAAGTTTTGTTTGCTAGAACAGTTAGGAAAATCTTAAAAGTCATGCCTCCTAAGATAACACCTTGCTTGAGGTAAACTTTGAAAATGTCCTGAAAATGAGGAGGAGAAGAATCTTTAACACAAGAGGAAGTACTCCAGGACTGGGTGACAAGGTGCTGGAAGGCAGGTACAAAAAGGAGAAGCCCCCCATCCCAGTAATTCTTTAGAAAACGCTTTGATTAAGTGAGATTAAATGAAACAGCAGAGAAGCTATTTGAGAACTTTGGCCTTGTCACCCAATATCTACCTAAAATACAAAATGAAGATCAATCAGTAGGTAATGGGAATAATGGCTTAAATTTTATAAGATCAAAAAAAAAAAAAGGACTCTCCAGTATATTTATAAAATCCTAACTCTTTTAAAAGAATTTAATGGCAGTTCCTCTGTGTGAGTCACCACAGGGCTTGGACTTGAGCAATGCTTAGAGTACCCTGCCAGAGAGTGTTTTAAGTGCCTCTCTCTTTGTCCACAGACACACACTCAACACACTACTATTCACACTCGTAGCTCCCCCAGCTAGTAGCAACCTGGGAAAGAACTTGATGGCCCTTTCAGATCATTAGGGAGACACGTGAAATCCATTCTGACGGCAGAACACAGGTGCTGTGTGTCTGCAAACACCGTCGGTGCAGGGCCTTCCTGTGGCTTTTCCCTTTCACCTTGAGTGATGCTCGGACTACATTTGCTACCCAGTTCTCATAACGTGTGTAAAATCCTGTGGCCGGGTGGGCTGCGGGTAGGGAAGTGTAGAAGGAAATACGGTTCCCATCACCTTCCACTGGAGAATTCCCTGGACTGACTTCCTGAAAATGTCCTTCTGTTTGCCTTCCCCAGGAATGGCGGCCCTAGATAGTAAGGCATCAGGGAAGATGGGAATGCGAGCTGTAGTCTATTACATGACTACGACCATCATTGCCGTGGTGATCGGCATAATCATTGTCATCATCATCCATCCCGGGAAGGGCACAAAGGAAAACATGCACAGAGAAGGCAAAATTGTACAAGTGACAGCTGCAGATGCCTTCCTGGACTTGATCAGGTATGTCCTTGCAAGCCCATCCCTTCGGGTATATTTTGACCACCCAACCCCTCTGATCTGGGGGAGCTAATCAAATCCTGAAGATGGTGTCCAATCTGAACCAGCTTGGCTGGGCTTGAAATGAGGGTCACAACTTTCCTTCATTCTAACAGAATTTGAAGTAAGGATCCATTATTTGCTCTTATGTGAAAGTGATAAGAAGAGTGAGGAGTGGATATGAATGAGTTTTGAGAGCTCTGCTTTTAGGATTCAGCATCCGATCACTCAGTTCTCCTCTCAGCTGTGCAACTCACCTTGGAACAGTTATAATTCTTCACTCACTTTTCTCAGGTCTTGCTCTTTAAGGCTACTTTTCATTCCAGGGCAAGCTGTTTGTGAGACTCCTCTAATTTAGAACTCGTGATCTGAATGATCATCTATTGTAAACAACAATTTCTTTCCAAAGGGGACTTTACAATCATCTGTTCATACCTGTTTTAAGGTCTTTTTCTTTTGTACTATTTATGAAGATAGAAGTTGGCAGATCAGTACTAAAAGAATAAAGAATGGCTTCTTTAGCATTGTTTTATGTACAAATCACACGCTGATTATAACTGAGTCTTATCTAATATTGAAACAGGCTTTACAATAGAGTTAATCTTACACAGAACTATGACATAAGCCAAATGTGATCTGGAACCTTCCTGCTCACTCCACGCTTGCATCAGTCAGGTCCTGGCAGGAAGCATATTGCATTTTTGAAAAGATCATTGAAAAGGGCTTGCAACAGTGCAAGCAGCATTAAGGGGACCTACAAGGGCCAGTGACGTACCAGATCACTAGCAGGGATGGGAAGCTGTTTCATTACCACCCCTAGCTCTGAGGGGTGAAAGCATGAGCTGCCACTGGAACTCAGGAAGAGCTGTGACCTTGGGAGAAGGCCCTGAGGAGAGAGGCTAGGGCTCTCGTTTGGAGCAGGGGAGCTGCTGCTCAACCTGTCAAAGAGAGAGCTGGGAGGGTATGAACATCACTTCTCTCTTTCCCACCCTGTAATTATTCAGAGCATCCCACTGGACAAACCCAACAGGAAGCCATATGGCAAGAGCACCCACAGGCTGCAGGCCAAGGGCTCAGCCCCCCCAGGGCACAGAAAGAGTAGAGAGTGGATCTAGAAGGGTGAATGGAAGATATCCCAGCACAGGCTCTAGATCCCCCACCTGCTTAGCATCCCCCACCCACCGTGTAGCCCCACCCATCCTGTCGTCCCCAAACCTAGCCCTTTCCTAGAATCCTTACAACAACATACTTGCAAAGTGACTGGTTTGCCAATCCTGCACACCAACCCTAAAGGGATGCCCATGGATCACCTGAAAGAAACTCCTCCCAGGGGCTTGATTTCACATAGACTCAGGAGAGGTTTGGGGAACAAGGGTTTCTGTGACCACACCTCTCAGTTCCTCCCACGGGTGACTTGGTACCACCTGTGTGTGAGCTCGACCCAGCCCCACAGAGCCTCCTCTTGAAAGCCTTGTTCAGGGAGTCAATCACAATGATCTGAAGGTAACAAGCTACCCTATAAAATTCCATATCAAGTTTTCACCCAATAACTATGTTTTTATTTAGTTCGTACACTTTATTAAGGCTTTTCACCATTTTTTTCATCACTTTATTTATCCTCAGGTAGTTTGAATTAGAAGGAATTTTTTTTTCCTTCTGATTGAATTTATTGGGGGCTGCCACTGGTTTACAAAAGTATTCAGGCTTCAGGTGCAGAGTTCCCTGGCACATTATCCGTATACTGTATTGTGTGTCCACCAAACTGAGTCAGGCCTCCTTCTAGAAGTTTTTCTTATTATATTCTCTTTCTGTATCATTTCTATTCCTTGTGTGAAGAATTGAGATCTTGTCATTCACGTCTAGATGATGCTTCTGCCCTTCCTTGTCCCAGCGGCGACTGTATGACCGACCTGTCCCCACCCAATCACTTGGCTTAAGCATCTGCCCTGAGATCTCCAGAACTCACATTTGTGTCAAGGTTTATGGAAACAGATCCACAGAGCGTGGATGGGAAGGAAAAGGAAACAAGATGGTCTAGGCAGTAGGAAGAAAGGGACAAGAATTGACAGCCTTCAAGTGTGACTTTGACAGCATTGCGACTGCCAGTTTCAGGCTCTGCAACTGCCAGGGTCCTGTCTCCGTGTCCCACAGTCTTTCAATCCTGGAGCGCTTGTGCAAGTTTAATGCAATTTCCTCTTTAGCGGATGAGTCAGCTGAGACCTAAATGGGTCCCACGACTTGGTCAAGGTTGTATGTCTGGTTAGAGACTCCCCAGCTAGACTCTTGCTCCTTATCCTCTCCCCACCATAAACTCAAACACTGCTCCGAGGAAGTCACAGATCTAGCTACACAGGACGCAAGGTCAAATTTTGTGGTCCTTCTTCCCAGTAGTCAACAGAAGAGCCCCATCCCCCAGGGGACCTTGAGGAGGACTTTTCAGGGAATGAAATTCCACAGTGTAACCATGACTTTTAATTCAGAATGCTGTATTTGGTCCCTAGACATACGGCGCAATACCAAAGTGACCATTATGCAATAATACTGCAATTAACCAGAGGGCTTTTGGCAAAAGACATTTCCATCCTCACTTTGATTTTTCTAAGGAGCAAGGTTTTAATGGCAATGTCTGGTCAAAGAATCCCATTGTCTGATGAGAAAACAGATGTATTGAATTTGGGATTTTCCTGAAAAATATGAATTACACGGGCCACAGGTAGGGGTGGCCATGTGTCCCATTTTAAGTTATAAAATCCACAAAAAATCTTTCTCATTTTCCATTTGCTGCCCAGTTCAATGCAGTCTTTACGATAAGCACAATGAAACAGTGTTTAAGGAGGTAACTCATTGGTTGGGAGATTGCATAAGTCACTGTCACTTTCTTTGCAGGAATATGTTCCCCCCAAACCTGGTGGAAGCCTGCTTCAAACAGGTAAACACTCTGCGGCGACCAATATACCTTAGTAATTCCTCTTGGGCGTCCGACAGGAGGTCCAACTGAGTAGGACCTCTTTTTTATTTTATTTTATTTTATTTTATTTTTTTACATTTCTCTCTAACAAGAAGCACTTTCCAACCAGATGGGAAAGTACTACGTTTTCTAATGAATTTAGAAGGCAGGGGTGGGTCTTGCCTTATCCTGAAGGCCTGGTAGTTGCCAAACACTGCCTGTCTTACATACAAATAGCTTCTTGAAATCTTTGTTGATTTGTGAGAAGGCTGACCAGGAGACTTCCTCTCTCTCCCCGCCCCCAAACCCCACAAACAAAGCCCCAGCAAGCAGGCAAACTCCAATATGAATACATCTACAAGCTATTTTAAAGATGAAGGAGATGAGTCAAGTTTCTGGGTTTGATTTTTTTTTTTAAACCAATGGGCCATTATTTAAAAGTGCATTCTGAAAGGGTAACTATACCAAAAGACAAAGGCATCTTCACGTGTTGAATGCCCGCAGTGTGCCAAGCACTGATGTCATATTCAGTCCTCACCTGAGGGCGGTGGGTGTCACTGTCTTGCCTTCACGGAGGAGGCCACTCACAGTGATACCACAGAGGGATTGTACGTATGACGGGCACGAGACCTCCCGAGGAGTCACTGGCAGACCCAGATTCAAATCCATTCCTGCCTCTAGGTTCTGTCATCTTCCTGCTCCAGCAGTCTGCTTCCAGAAGGGGCTACCCACGGTGATGAGACCCCTGCCTAGAGACGATAGTGAGATCCAGGTCCTCTGAGCCCCCGATGTCCGAGCAACTCACAACTCTCTTGTGTTTTGGATGCAAATATATTTTGCTATTAGGGGATAACATTGGTAAAGTCCATTCTAACGTCACTTGAATAAAAAAAGCTTTGTTGCCCAGATAGTAAAGGAAAATAATTAGACTTTCTGAGTTCAATAGTAGCTCCCCATCATTTTTCCAGATGGTGCTATTTCACCCTCCTTGTAATTCCCTAACCTTCCTGCTTAGGATGCGTGAAGCAAACAAAACAACCCCGGACCTTGTGGAGGACCAGGTGTTACACATATAAGCCACCCTTTGTTTATTCCCACTTTTTAAATATTTTGTTGACCACTTTTAATAGGTAATACATACACTCACTGCAAAATTCTCACACAGCGGACCCCAACCATTTTGGCACCAGGGACCAGTTTCTTGAAAGACAATTTTTCCTCGGAGGGGGTGGGGGAGGAGGATAGTTTGGGGATGATTCAAGGGCATTATATTCAAGCTCATCCTCCGCTGTGCAGCCAGGCTCCTGACAGGCCCAGACCGGTACAGATCCAAGGCCCAGAGTTTGGAGACTCCTGTTCTAACAGAATCCTTTCTTTATTTATTTAAAAAAAAACTAAGAGGCCGAAACCTAACTTTTTTATTCAAAAACAACTGTAACCACAAATAATAAACCCTTTTCAATCTGACCAGCCAACCCCAGCACCGTGGGGCTGGCTGTTCCAGTTAGCCAGCTGGCTCTGGGAAACCCGAAAGTGCTGATCTCCAGCAGCGCTGGGGGAAGTACAGGCTCACGCAGATTCCTCGTGTTTGGTTTTGGATGGCATTTGCAGGGTTTGGGAGGGGAAGCCAATGTACCTTCCCAGATCTATTTGTCTTAGATCAGAAATCACAAGCAGCTGCAATTTCTGTGGAGGCTGTAAACTGTGTCTAAGGAGAAACTGTTGGAGGCAGAGGAAAGGCTCATCAAGATTGAAAATTGACCCAAGACAATCCGTAAATACATAAACACTTTAATGGAAGAGAGATTTGAGAGTTGACCAGAATAGTAAACAACAAGGGGCCAGTTTCTTTGTTACTTGAAATTACCAGCAGTGCCGCTGACCGTTCAGGGCTATGTCCTTGCTATTGACAGCTGGCCGTGTCTGTTTGGGAATAATCTGTTTCCCATTGGACAAGAAAGTCTCCCATTTATTCTTGGTGAAGAAGTGGCCCAGCCCTTCATGCACAGCTGTGCTTTCGTCCCCTACTCTCTAGGTCCAGTCAGTGTCTGTATATTACTCTCTCTGAGGCTGTACAATCAGCATGAAGGCCAGGCGTTCTGCTTGCGTTAAAATCATAGCGGGATGGGTTTAATTGTTTTATTTGGCCTCAGTCATATACTCCTGTCTGGGACATCTACATAGAATCTATGGGAAAAGACCGTCTCTTGAATAAGAACAGAAAGACTGCTATGGACTTGAGGAGTGGGCTGTCATCTGTTGACCAACTATTAATCAAGCACCTCTTCTTAAGAACTGATACTCTTGGGAATGCCTTAAAGACTGTTCTCCAGAAAATTAACGTTTTTAAAATCCACTGAAATTTCCAGCTCAGTCTAGTCCCTGAAGGGCTTTATGACTGAGCACCACTAGCCAACATCAGTGTAGTACTTGAACATTTGCAAGGTGTTCTTATATACTCTTCAATTTGATCATCACAATAACCCTGAGAGGCGGAACCAGCACAGTCACCCCTATTCCACAGCTGTGGAACGTGAGCAAAAGGATGTTAGGTGATTTGCCCATAATCCCATACATAGCATGATCCCACTGAGAATAAGGGACTCTGGTGGATATTTGGATTTGTAGTTTTTTTAAAGCCCATTGTACTCATTTTGTTTGGGTTCCAGAGCAAAGCAAAAGCACCTGTATATGTGCAGGCAGGCATCTTCAACCAGATTCGGCGTTCCTATTGTGATTCGTTGTATATATATGAGTGTGTATGAGTGCACGCATGCGCTTAGGAAGTAGTGGGGTTTGTCACAGATTGGATGGTAGATAGATAATAGATAGATGATACTTTTATAACACTATCATTTGAATGAAGAGTAATGTAGATCACAGAAAATTTGGACAACAGAAAAGTACAAAGAAGGAACAAACCTCACTTGTAATCCATGTTGTGCCTTTTCCTTTTAAGTTTAAAACCAACTATGAGAAGAGAAGCATTAAGGTCCCCGCCCAGCCCAACGACACGCTCGTGGGTGCTGTGATAAACAACGTGTCCGAGGCCATGCAGACGCTCTCGCGGATCACGGAGGAGATGGTCCCCGTTCCGGGGTCAGTGAATGGGGTCAATGCCCTGGGCCTCGTCGTCTTCTCCATGTGCTTCGGCCTGGTGATCGGAAACATGAAGGAGCAGGGGCAGGCCCTGAAAGAGTTCTTTGACTCTCTTAACGAAGCCATCATGAGACTGGTAGCGGTGATAATGTGGTACGTATGTGTTTCCGTTTGCCATATGTGCCGTATGCCAGGTGCTTGTTACCATCGACCTGGCTTCTGTTCTGAGGAAGGTGCCCCAGGCGGCGTGGCCTGTTGCAGGGATCTCTTTCCGGTAAGCCCAGGAAAACCAACGACTTTCTGGGGCTGGCAGCGGTCTTGAACCTGTCTGCAAGCCTCTCTCAGTAAATGTGCTTCCTGGTTTTGGAAAGGTGTCGATTCTTTTACCTCTGTGCTGATGGGACCCTATTCCTCAGTCCTCTGTTTTATATCTGCTTAGTTTTTCATTTAAGGCACATTCCTCGAGTGTCTACTATATACCCAGTATCTGTTGCATACCTATGCAATGCCAGGCTCTGTGGGTATAGCAATGAAGACAACATAGAAGAATGCCCTGGACCTTACATCCTTTTAAGGGAGACAACATAAACAAACAAACAAAAAAATCCACCATGTGCTTTAGTCTTGGGTGCTATGGGAAAAATAAAACAGCAGGTTTTATTTGATGTGATGTGATAAAAAGTGGGGGGGGGGGAGGGACACAAAATCTGCCTTGAAAGCCTCTGAGGAGGTGACCTTTTCTGCTAAGACCCGAAGACCAGGAGCAGCCAGCCACCCGATGTGCAGGAGAAGAGCACTCTGAGCAGCAGGAGAAACCAACGCGATGGCCCCCAGGCCACCGGAAAGACTGAGCCGCCCCAAGAAAGAAGCCCAATGTGGTTCTTCGGCAAGCCGGAAGCCCTCACGGGAAGCGGTAGACAATGCCAGGCCACAGCTTGTGATAAACTCCCTTCAAATAAAGTCAAGAGCAGGAGACAAAGGGAAGACTCAATCCAAAGAGGGACATTGACCTTGGAGAGTACATTCTCTCCAGCAGAGAAAGAGCCCTTTCGCTGGGTTCACCTGCATTTCCAATCCAGGCCCGTTCCAGGCACCTGGGGCAGGAAGTCATCCATTTCTAAGAAAAATGCTCACCAACATGATTAAAAATATTCTTTGTCTTCATTGCCACCAAAGCCCAGAGAAGTTCATTTTTCAGACGTCTGTACAAGACGGATATGAAAAGTTGGGCACGAAGACGGATCAGAATACAGTCTCCACAGGAGCCCCCAAACGAAATCCTGGGGGCCCTCCTTTGAATTCTTGGCAGGGCTGAAAGTGGACATTTATCTTCATAGTATTAAAATGCCTGCACCTTTCACCTCTTCTATGAAAGAGGCCCATTCAAGGCTGCTGAATGAACCTCACATGTAGCGTTTCTAGCTGTGCTTTTTGCCTGCACATGCAACATTGAATTATTACATTTCTGCAAACAGGTATTCTTATAATTTCCTGGCCCTTGTTTTTAAAGGACTTTTTAAAAGCAACACTGTATTTTTCTATTTGAAATAAGTCCTCCACAGTCTCCGGCAGGCCAGGGCGACGGCCTCTCTGGTTCTGGGAATGTGAGTTTGGCTGTCATTTGCTGCACTCGCCAGACAGGGAAGTGAATGCCGGGCAGTGGGGCCTTTAAGCGACAGGGTTGTCTCAGCCCACGCAAGTCATCTGTGTCTCAGTCCTTCATTTGTGCCGGGTCTGCAGGGGAAAGCTCCCCAATGGCAGTAGCAGCCCGTGGGTAGTAATGACTTAATTAGAACACCTGTCACCTGACTGCATTAGGACATACATACACGTTGTTAATTTTAATGGCTCTGAGTTTATTTTATGGTTGTCTTCTATTTATGGCAAATGGTACTCGTTTTCCATTTGCACTATAACAAAATTTCCTCTTCAGAGAAATGTACTTAAATAAAAGAGTTGATTTGAAGACTGCTATTAGGTACGTCGTATTGTAAGTCACGTGTGACATGGGGAAACAAATAAAAGTGGTCCTCAAAGTGGTCCTCGAACAAGAGAGAGCTGACTGCAAATCTAAAACACTGACGTCGCATTAACTTGGGCATCGGGCTCTGATGCGGGAAAGATCATTTGGGTGGATTCCGGTGGCTCAGAGCCCGTAGCAGCACAGCGGGAGCAGGGCCGTGGGTGGCATCTGAAGTCCACAAACGGGACCCAGGTGTAGCAGGAACCGTCTAGAAAAACAGGGGCACCTGTCTTTTCTCACAAGTTTAGGGGGAAACACATGTGACCTAGACAAAGACTGAGTGAGAAGAAAACCTCATTCTGCAGTATTTATATTTACGTTTCTATTTAAAAAAAAAAAAGAAAAGAAAAGAAGTTCCCAAGTCCTAACGGTACCCTGGGCAGAAATGTTTGGAAATCCACTCTTTCCCTTGTCCTCACCACTTGGTAACTTCTGCGGGTAGAAGGGCTTGCTGGCGAGCAGACTTCCGACTGTACCTGTGCTGCTCCCACACAGGTACGCCCCACTGGGCATCCTCTTCCTGATCGCAGGGAAGATTGTCGAGATGGAAGACATGGGCGTGATCGGGGGCCAGCTGGCCATGTACACCTTGACGGTCATCGTGGGCTTGCTCATTCACGCCGTCATCGTCCTGCCCCTCCTGTACTTCTTCGTGACTCGGAAAAACCCCTGGGTGTTTATCGGAGGGCTGCTGCAAGCGCTCATCACAGCTCTGGGAACCTCCTCCAGGTACGTGACTGTGTGGCTCACTCCGACCAGAAGACGTGACTCAAACATTGCTTTGCACCAGAGCCCTCAGGTTCAGAGTAACGGGACACGTTGGTGGGGGGGGGGGGCGGAAATGTGAACTTCCAGGTGTGCAAATCGCCTTTGGCACTTCCAACGCTCATCAGACTTGTCTGAGAGTCGAGGAGTACCTGGTTATACGCAAAGTGGAAATCAACCCTCCTTCCCCGCACACGGTCCTCTCCCTCTTCCAGCTGGCACTTGCCTGAGGGACAGAGGGCAGCCACTGGGCACTGGCTGTTGTGATGGGGAAAGAAGGACGAGGGATGCTTCACAGAGGAACCCAGAAGCAGGAGCGTCGCCAAATGGCCCAGGGTGGGGCCCACACGCTTCCCCACTCCATGAGTGCTGACTCAGTTCCCTCTAACAGGAAGGGACTCTCTGTCCAAACGACCACACACGCAGGCGCGGTCCGAACTGTCCGGGGGGGTCAGCTGACATGCCCTGTGTTCCTGTCCTCAGTTCTGCCACCCTGCCCATCACCTTCAAGTGCCTGGAAGAGAACAATGGCGTGGACAAACGGGTCACCAGATTCGTGCTCCCGGTAGGGGCCACCATTAACATGGATGGGACCGCCCTCTATGAGGCTTTGGCTGCCATTTTCATCGCTCAGGTCAACAACTTCGAGCTGAACTTTGGACAGATTATTACAATCAGGTACCAGGAAAGTTCTGCACAGTATTTCCTTAAGAATCGCTGCAAATGTTGAGATGGTGATCAGGGATTAGGGGAAGAAAGTGACGAGGAAGGGCTGACACATAAATAGGAGGTTGGGGTTGGTGGGAATGGTTTGATTTTTTGATATTTAGATACTTTTATTTATTTTTTAAGTTACAGACATGCACATTAATTAATAATGAAATTCTAAGAATATGGAAATCATAAGGTAAAAAGTGAAACTTGCCTGCCACCATCTCTCCCCATCTTTCTCCAGGTGATCCCTGTTGATGTTTGGGGTACAAAGACTTTGTCTTGTGCATAAACACACACACACCTTTACTTGGGATTATTGGAATCACACCATCCATAGTGCTTGCCACTTGGTTATTTACTTAGCAATATATCATCCATAAATACATCCAGCTCTGTCTCTTTGAAGAAATACAGAGAAATAGAAAAATACATCTCTGTGCAGAATATATAGCATGGCTATTTCTCTTTTTAAAAAAATCCTAGATTATCCTTGAATTTTAAAAGGCATTAAAATATGTTAGCTTTTATTGACAGTATTAGACAAGAAAACTATACTTGAAAAACTGGATTGATGTGTTCTCCCAGGTTCATTTTCAGGCAGTATAAAGTGGATGACAGGCCATCCTGACAAAGAGGTTGAGAATTTTATTTCTGGGGGGGGGACTGTTTTTTTTTAGCTATTATATTTGCAGTGTATAGTGAAAGGTGGTTCCCCCCATTCCTTCCCTTAATCGCCCAGTTTAACCCCTCAGAGGCAGCCACCGTTGCCTAATAGTTTCCCTAGAATTCTCCTGCAGAGTCCACGCATCTCCGTGTTCTCGGGTGGGCACCGTCCCTCTGAGAGTCGGCCTGCACGCAGACCAAGGAGTAATTGCAGAGGAGAGCTGCAGCCTCCATCCACATCAGACCCCTGCTCATCACTCTGTGTGTGTGTGTGTGTGTGTGTGTGTGTGTATGTGTGTGTGTTCGCACTTTATTTTTGAGGTCAAAATAAGTCAGATTCTTTTCCACAACTTTTTAGTATAACAATTGTCTCATATAAGAAAGTGGACTGGGGTGGTGGGGAGGGGTGAGGGGGAAAGGCAGAAAACTGTACATGAACAACAATAAAAAAAGGAAGTTGAAAGAATATTACAACAAATATCTTCTACCCAGGTCCAACAACTGTTAACATTTTGCCACTTTCGTGTCTTCTCTGTCCTCTCTCCTCTCTCCCCTCTCCCTCTCTCTCTCTCTCTCTCTCTCTCTCTCTCACTCTCACTGTCTCCCTTTCCCATCATGACATTCCACTTGTACACAGTTCAGCGTGCATCTGCTAAGAATAAGGTAGTCTTCTACATAAACACAAGAGTAAGAATCTTAAAAATACTTCCAGAATATCTATCTAGTCTAGACATTTAAATTTCCCCAAAGTATCTTTTATAGCTTTTTCCCCTAGACCAAGATCAAATTCAGATTTATGGCTTGCATTTGGTTTTTATGTCACTTTAATCTTTTTTAATCTTTCCTAGCTCCCACGTGTGTGTGTGTGTGTGTGTGTGTGTGTGTGTATGCACACCATCAATTATTTTAAAATGTGGTGTTAGAAAGCGATCATGGCCGAGGAGGAGATGGGCGTGGGAGCTCCTGGAGCCCCAGGCCCAGCCTGGCCACACCAGGGCTGGGAGATCAGTGGCTCAGCTCTCTGTAAGCTGCTCTCGGGCATGCCCTGGCGCTCAGGTCGAAAAGCCCCAAGTTGCAGTTGCATGTGACGGAGTGAAAAAATAATACCAACAACCACAGCGACTTCAGTCAGACCGAACTGTGTCTCACTCATGTGGAACAGCTGCCAAGTTCATTGTTCCGTCGCCCCTGGGGTGCTGCTCCCCTCACCCAGATGGTCCAGCAGAGCTGGTCACCATCTCCAAATTTTAGCCCCAGGGAAGAGGAGGAGTTGCACAGCCTGCAAATTGCTGAATCACTTTCATTCCTGCCTCGCTGGCCAGCACTTTGTCTAAAGGGGTTCCAAGGGAGGCTGGAAAAAGTAGCCTTTATTCCAGGCAGCCATACCCCAGCTACAAATTCCATTACCGTGGAAGGGGGCAGTGTGAGGGAACCACAAACAGTCTCTTCCACAGACATGTTACTTTATTACTGCTTTATATCTAGGTAATACTTTGCTATTTTTGAAACATTCTCACATTCCCACATCAGCCTATCAAATAGGTATTTAACAAATTGAATCCCAGACGGGGTATGCGCCTTACAAAGCAGGTCCGTGTTATCTCCATAAAAAATATTTATAGTGCTACAGAAATTTGTTCATGATCCTTTTGCTTTTTAGTTGATAAATCTGATTTTTTTTCTGACCCCATTAACCATACAGTCCTGTACTTGGACATAGGAGCTACTAGAAGCAAGTTGTCATTGAACTAAATAGTGTTTTAGACCTTACAACATGCAGGGTCCGGCAGAAGGAAGGCCTGCTTGAGTGGGGTTGGTGGGGCACGTGAATGTCTCACACGAGATGGACAGCAATTTGAACATTTCACCTAAAATGTCATAGGATGTGCTTCGGTAGGATATTGTTATGTTACAAAATGACATGCGTGTGATTTTAGAATAGAAGATTTTGTAATAAGAAAGGGGCGTTATTTGTGCCGGACCCTGAATTTTCAGGTACACGGAAAGTGCGTAGCCACCAGTCTCTTCATTTGGAAAGGGCCGTCATAGTAGAACCTTCTTCCCAAGGGGTGTTGTGAGGCGCAAATGAGACGAGCCATGTTTAGCATGTCAGATGGCACTTACTAAGCAGTTAATCGATACTAGGTGGTGTGATTATTAGTTCGGTGGGGCTTTCGTACAATCCCACTTACATTTTTCCAAAGCACAGCCTCTTCCGTTAACCTGGTAAGACACTGCACTGTGCGTGTTTGCAGGGTGTACTTTCTGTCTGGGGAGCTTTGTACAAATGTTTTCTGTTTGGGGATTCCTTTGAACAGCATCACAGCGACGGCCGCCAGCATCGGGGCAGCTGGGATTCCTCAGGCGGGTCTGGTCACCATGGTCATCGTGCTGACGTCTGTGGGCCTGCCCACTGACGACATCACACTCATCATCGCGGTGGACTGGTTCCTGTGAGTATGCGAGAATGCTCGGACTGTGCCTGGGCCCGCGGTCGTGGGGCACCCCTCTGCCGTTCTAGGGCACCACGCAGCCTGGCGTGCCTGCCAAAAAGGCCCCCCAAAGAGGGGCAGCTGAGCCAGAAATGAAATGGTCTCTGTTGCTTGATCCCGCCCTCCTCTGGAGACCAAGCCCCAGGCGCCATGTGCGTTCACTCCCTTATCAGCCTGTGGGGCACACGCATCTGGCTGCTACACCTCTCACTCCATAAAGCCATTCAGGGATTGGGAAACCCGGTCTGCAAAGCCAACAGCTATCAGCAAGGCCAGTCTGAATTGCACAACGACCCCAGAGCGTCTGGGACAGAACTGCAGGCCTCACGTGCTGGCTCTAGCCCTGCCTCCTTGTGCTTCCCATTCCAAAGGCACCACGTAGCACAGATGTTCCCATCTGAGCCCAGCAAGGAGCCCCTGCGGACAGTGGGAAGAGAGAGAGCCTCCTGAGTGGGCTGAGTTTGGGCTCTGGGGAAGGTTCCCTAAAAGTACCCTCTAGGGCCCATCCCCCGCCCTTTTCCCCCTCACTCTTCCAGCTGACATTCTCTGCCTCTTGGCCCTCATGAGTTCCCACCCACTTGCAAAAATAAATAAATCTCTACCCAGGATTTCCAAAGCCAATGCCTAGAAGGACACAGTAGATGCCGGAGCCGACATATGTTGACTTCACTACATCTGATGACCACGAGGAAGAGCCCGAGAGTGTGCCCAAGGCAGAAGGGCCAGGGGTGGGGGGTAATCGGAGAGCAGGAGTTCCAGAGCCACTTGGGCATGCGTTTGCATCGCAGCCCTGTGTGACGTGGGCAGGTTATCCAGCCACCCTAAGTCTTCTCCCCTGTAAAATCAACTGCTTCTGTATTCACTCAGTTGTCGGACTTTCTGAGTTGTGCTGTAGTCTTTGCAGAACTCTGCTAGACATTCTGAGGAACTGAGAGCAAAAAGGGCAGATAACATCCCAGCATTACTATGAAAATAATTTTGACCTCAGGGATCCCCAGGGGTCTCTGGACCACACTTTGAAAACTGCTGCTGTAACAGGTGAGTTGAGGAGAGAGAGTCAAAGAGAAATTTTAAATAAAAGGAGAAAGGGAGAGCCATTCCCCCAACGAGTGGTAATCTAACTAGTAACTGGAAATTAATCATCTATATGTCCTTAGCCCTTCAATAATTGCTGATAGAGGTTACGTGTCTGTTCTTTCATGATGCATTTGGAGGGCACACCAAGTAGAATTTCAGGAGGTGCTTCCGAATACTTCCCCGGGGGTTCAGAAGGTGAGCTGGCGTCCCAGGATGTTGTTCACAGGAGCCTCACTGTCCTTTCTTCCGCCCTTCCCCAGGGACCGCCTCCGCACCACCACCAACGTGCTGGGAGACTCCCTGGGGGCCGGCATTGTTGAGCATTTGTCTCGACATGAACTGAAGAACCAAGACGCTGAGATGGGTAACTCAGTGATCGAAGAGAATGAGATGAAGAAACCCTATCAGCTGATTGCCCAGGAAAGCGAAACTGAGAAACCCCTCGACAGTGAAACCAAGATGTAGGCTAACAGCAAGAACGGCTCTCTTGGGCAGCAGGCATTTGAAAGCCACGACAAAATGCTTCCATCTCATTACAACTCCTTCTCGTCAGTAAGCCCCTCACCTCCCTTCTCCTCCCAACTGTCGTAGGATTTGAAAGTCTGCATCCAAAAAAACAAGGGAGGATTTTGCAGCGGCCAAAATGTATAGTTTTCATCCCACATTTGAAAGTTTGAAGTCATTTCATGTTAGTCTTATCTACAATAAGGTACTGAGATCAAAAGTAGTCTTGGTCGGATCTTGCAAGTTCATGTGACACAGTCCTGTAAATGTGATATTTTTTATAAGTTAAGGAGTCAAACCAATAGTAGGCTAAAAATAGGCATTTAAATCGACATTCGGAACTTAGAAATCCTTCAGATTTCTTTAGAACACACTTCAGTGTTAGCATCAAAACAACACGACTCGGTAGACTGCCATCGGTTCACCGTTGGACAGAAGGGTGTCTTCCGCTTCCTGTCCTGATTTGTGTTCTTGTTTCACTAGCAGCAGGACAATATGAATTCACACCTAGCGCAGCTGTGAGCAGGTGCACAAAGTGAAATTTCCACGTGGCCACGGGCAAGCTAGGTCTTATCTCTGGGCCTCAGTGTCCTCAACTGTCAAATGGGTGAGCTCCCTAAATGTCCCTGTGGTCTCTTGTAGCCCAGTATCCTGTGGCGTCATTGCAAGAGCCTGTCCTCCATTTCTCCTGGGAACATCCTAAAGCAAGTGTCACCCTATGGAGGATGGGACCTTCAGAAAGGGCTTTATTGGAAATGAACACTTCTAAGTCAGGGGGGGATGGCGGTATGGTTTACTAGCTCCGGTGTCCAAAATGTCAGGTGTGCAAGTCACCAGGCCAGAGGCATTCTAGGAGTGGAAAGATTCACAATCTCTTCACTCACTTCTTCCCAACAGGGAAGTTTTCCCTTCTTCCTGCCTTCCACTGGACTGCTCTGGGAAGGATGTCTCCCACCACTCCTCAACTGACAATAGACTTTTAGAAACTAAAATGTAAGACTAGCAACTAGCAAGGGTGCTCGTGGTCTTACTACGGAACACTACAGAGCCAGCTAGGAAAGAATGAAACGCAGTTGACATGATAAAGAGAGGATTTTAAACCACCAAGGTTATATGTAGGTCATCTTTAAGGAAGAATTTTTTAATAAAAGAGGTTTATTTTTTTAAGCTGGAAACACGTTTTTCTCTTCGATTCAAAAACATCCCCCAAGGAAGTCTGCATATCAAAATACAAGGTTACTCCTTATATATTTTCAACAAGCCGAATGAATGAGCTCTCTCTAGTAGAGGTCTGTGAGCTGGGTGGGTGGTCTCTTATTCGAAGAGGTTTTTGACTATCGTCAAAAGCTCTTAGAATGAGGGAAACAAGATACTTCTTTGTGTTGGAATTCCACTTACCAAATCATTCAAAACCTTCAGCTGAAGTGGGGTTCGGTTTTGTTTTCTCTGGGTCCCTGAAAGACACGGTGGAAGATGAATCAGCACGAAGACATTGCCAGTGCGGTTCCAACAAAAAAAAAACAACCCGCAGGCACACTGGTTCCAGGCGAGGCAGCTCCCAGGTTCAGAGATTAATTTTGTACCGCCCAAAGGACACATCCACTCAAAGACATGGAGTGGGAGCTGTCAGACAACACCATCTGTGTTTGAGTTTCTGATTGCAAATGGTGATGAATGGACTTAATTATGCTAACAGACTGAAAATCTAGACGCATCCCCTCTGATACACAATTAGAGAGATTTTTATATAGATCCCGAGCATTCTGTGTGCACAGAAGTTAGGTTGCCGTGGAGTAGCCTTGTCGAGGCTGGGTTTGGGAAATACACTACAAAAGTCACTGTACATGGATGTCCTCTTTTGACGCCGGTAGGGCAAAAATTAATCATGTCAATTAATTCTGTTACGCGGTGTGATCTTTTTTTATACTAACCATTTCTTACGGAAAGCAAGTCCTTTAGGATGACCCTCTCGCCAGCCCATCACAGGCTCCGTGTATACATGCACCCGTGTGGACGGAGAAGCATTACCTTGTAGATGTATTTTCAATAAAGGAAAAAAAGATAGTTTTACATTATACCTTTGCATGTTGTGGTTATTCTTCTCCTGGAAGGAAAGTAAATTTTCCTCTCATGAAAGCATTGCAATGAGCTCAGGGGTGATGCTGGGAAAGGATACCAGGCAGGTTTGTTTTGGTTTTACTGGGTAACGTCTCAGAAGGACCCGATGGGAGGGCAGCCTCAAGAAAATAAGTGAGACCACACTTTCCCCGCCCAACTCCTAGAGCCGGACTGGAAACAGGAGTGGGTGAGAGAAGCCCTTGGCTGTCGCAAGCAGCTGCCCATGCTTGTCCCCATCAGATTCCCATTTCTCAAACTGAACCCTTCCTAGGCTGGCATCAAAAAAGTGAAATGCTGCCATGGGCTCTTCCAAAAAAAAAAGTAATTTCCCATCTGACTTTAAATTATGTAGATTTATCTATGGGATGATTACTGCCATTTGTGAAGAGTTAGACAAGATCTCAAGGATGCAGCAGAAACAGCCGTCGTGCTGGCGAACTGCTCCAGTCAAAACGGATGACTTGGGGATGACAGCCCTTTTCCGTCGCGCTTTTTAGTCAGTAATTGGCAGCCAATGTCACGGGCTGCCCCAGCTGAGGTCTCTGGAGACCCTTTCATCGGACCCTTTCCTGGCCTGGGGCAGCCTCTGCTAGGACACAACCCACAGGACATCCACGCGAGGACGTCAATGAATCCTATAGCCCTTGGAAAGCATGGGAACGTTTTGTGCATTTGCCTTTTTCTGCGGTAGAAATCTTTCATTTCCATCGGTTTCTCTAAAGGATCTTCTGACCAATACATGTACAACTCAGCACGATCAGTGCGTCCCCTCGTTTCCCCAGGCATCGGTGACGCCTGGTTGGCAGACGGGGCCACCGAGGGAAGCTGCTCACGGCCCGAGGGAACCGAACGGGCTCACACCACCCTGCAGGGATCCACAGGGCACACGGGTGCACACGGGTGCACACCTGGGGCATCCGGGACACCCGCCTTCGGGGAGGTGCCCCGGAGAGAGAAATGCGCTGCCGCGGCACGCTTTCTGCTGGTCACCCCTTTCCTCGCCGCCCACAGAGGCTGCGAAGCCCGCACCCGCCTGTGGAACATCCACGGAGACGTCGCTGCTGGAAGGGACAGGGTGGCCGTCCGTCAGTGTGTGGCTTGGAGGCCACGGAGGGGAACAAGCACAGATCCGCGTGTGGGAGTCACAGATCTGCTCCCAAGTGGACTCGGACATTTTTCAGGTTAGCATTTCTTAAATGTTTCTATTAAGTAAATGCCTACCTGACGAGTGTTTTAAGCCCTACATTCGGAGAAGTTGGGGTCTCTGTGCTCCCCCGCCCATATTTATCCATGCAGCACCCCTTTTCCACCCCAAGCAGGAGTCCCTCTCCCAAGCGGAGAAGTCCCGCTTTGCCAGTGAAATCCTCTTCTGCGAAGTTTTCGTTCCCGTGCACCACGTGGAAAACAGGGATTTTAACGCCAGTGATTGCACGGGTCTGAAGAGCGCTGGGAGGAAGGGCTCATTTCCGAAGGCTGGGGGCCGGATCAAGGAGGGTACTCCTGGGGGAGCTGGGGTGGCGCCGAAGAGCGCGCGCGCGCCCCCTTTCCGGACGCCTGCTGGGCACTTGACCCGGGATGGCTGGCAGTCGTCTGGCCTCGGCCGCAGCGCGGGGGAGCCCCTTCTCCACCAGGGTGGTCCCAGATCTGGGGCAACAACGACCAACTCTGTGTGGCCTGTTCCGGTGGGGGTCGGGGAAGGGGGCGCAGCCAGAGCAGTCGGGAGGTGGCAACCCCGAAGTCAGGCTGGGCATGAATGAGCCGGCAGGAAGACAGCAAGGAAGGAAGAACGAAGGAAACGGGTGGGTAGTGCTCTAAGAGGGAGAGTGGGAGAGGAGAAATCTCAGGGGTAAAGGAGGTCAGTTGTGGGGGGGCGATACCTATAGTAGCCACTAGGGGGAGCTCCAAGCTCTTCCAGAGGCAGGACTATTTCCTCTTAAACAGAATTCGCTTTAAGCGCCTATGGAATTCCAAGTCTGCAGTGCAGAGGGATAATCAGTATGTGAAAGCCGTCCAGGGGTTTCAAATTCTTCACTGTCCCCATTTCCCTTCTCCTTCTGGTCACCCCGCTTCTGCAGCGGTCTCTCCCAGGAGCCCCCTCCTTTCTGTTTCCCAGACACAGGCAGGTACTACGAGAACAGCATGGAAACATTTTCAGAGGGACTTGCTCACCATCTCCATGAGGCTGCTGTCTCACCTTGAATGTGGGAACAGTCGCATTTTACTGAACTTGCACACACACGGAAGAGTAGTAAGACACCCCTATATAAGATACAAGACACCCAGTTACACCTGAATTTCAGATAAGCAACAAAAAATGTTTCAGCATAAGGATCAAATAACCATTGTTTTCATGTATTTCCCCTGACATTGCATGGGGCAACCTGTATTTTTCCTTGCAACCCTTCCTAAAGTGAAATGAAGATTCAGTGACGTGGCTATTATTATAGGTGAAAGAGTTTGTGGCATTATTAAAAATGACTATTCAATGCTTAATTCCTCTCTGCAGGCAAAAAATAAGCTTTCAAAGGCAGCCCAGATCTGGGACACTTCCTACTATTTATTTGTTCTGGAGACATTCCCCTTCCTTATGCGCTTATACGCCCCGCGGCTGCACTCCAAAAGCCTGCTCAACCACCTTTAAGACTTCACAGAATGATCTTAAATAAATGGAACACGGTTCAGTTACCCATGCGTGAAATATTCTAAGACTCCCATCTGTCTTCCCCTTTGTTCCCTTTTCCTTTCCTTCTCTTGCTCCTTCCCCCTGTCCTCCCTTTCCACCTCAAACATAAAACACTCCCTGCAATCCATCAGGCGGCTGGGAGACTTGGCACCCACACCCTGTTTTCCAATGGGGAACACATTGCTTTTGCATTTGGGGTTCTCCTTTTACACAGGCTCCCATATTTCTTTCATATTGCACTAGTCGGAGACCGTGACTTTCCCGTCGTTGTAAAGGTGGGAATGAGGCATTTTTCAGACTCTTCAGGGAACTCCGGCATCCACGGATGGACACTGTCCCTTAAAAGACCCCTCTCGTTAAGCCCAAGCTGAAGAATATGAACTGGTGCTACAGGAGAGGGGCAAAACAAGCCCCTTATCATCGTAAACACTTTCCCAAGTATTTTCGTGCTAAAGGGAGCGGTGAATCTCCTAGAAGATGGCATCGGATGACAACTGTTGAATTTCTTTTCCAACTCAGTGGATTCGGGGGATCAGACCACGTCCTGAAGGCAGCCAGCCAGGAGCGTGAAGGCATGGCAGGAGAAAACGAAAACCATCCAGGAGTCCCGACAGCCCCCGAAGGAACTGACGGTGGCGCTGCCCCAGGGAGAACTCGGCACTCGAAGACTCTGTGAGCAGCCCACGTCCGCAAACGGTCACCAGATTCCACTGCTGCGGCACTACAGTGTCTCTGGGAGGTAGTTTCACCAAAGCCGAGGACGAGCTGTTAGCCAAGGAAGGAGGAAAATCAAGGAAGTCTGCATGTGTGTTAGAAAATGAACACAGCTAGACTGAATGTCAGCCTCCTGCTCCCTCAAACCTGAAGGCCCTCAGCTGCAGGGTGGAGGTTGGACCCACACCCACGCACGGCGGTGGGGGGAACCCACACCTGCTACCCACCGAATCCTCGAGGAGTTTCATCAGGGTCCCCGCCCAGAGCGTCTTGGCGAACCTTAGGACATCTTTTGACATCGTGGTAATGGTAGCTTTCATGGGGCTTCTTCTTCGCCGGGCAGACGGAGTGGGAAGCAGACCTGGAGGAGGGAAGGTGGGTCCTAGACTCTGACTTGCCGTGAGCCCACGTTGGTAGCCTGACCTCATCAGTCCGCGTCCCTGGGCCGCAGCAGCAGCAGCAGCAGCAGCAGCAGCATCTGTGCGTGTGGGGTTGGACGAGAACTGCAATCTCCGACCCAGCCTTGGAGATCAGGTCCCCCGCATCCTGGGGGACCAGGGGGCTGTGTGAAAAGAAAGCGGGGGTCCATGGCCGGCTAAGCATGGCAAGTGCTAGAGTGAATCCAATTCCTCAGCATGAATGGGTATAGTAATACCTTCTCAAGAGGATGTAGTGAGAACTAAACAGACGATAATATACAATTCTCGGCACAGTTCCTGTCACTTGGGAAGAGTCTTAAGATGTTTAGCACAAAACAGGCTCCGGGAAGGAGGAAGAGGCGTGGAGGTGACACTGGGGGCGGAGAGGTGGTCCGGGCTCCCTCCGGGTGCACCGTGCGCAGGACGGAACTCCCTGAGGGGGCTGCAGGCCTTCACCTCCTGAGAGGGAGGCTCTGCAGGGGCCGGTTGCCCCTGGAAACCGGCACCGAGAGGAACTGCCAGGCCTCTGGCCCAGGACAGGCGGCCAGCCCCTGCCAGACTTGTCCGAGGCCTTTGTTGGGCCCGCTCGCCCGGCAGCCCCGCGCTGCATGGAGGTTTTGTGAAGGAGACCACCCAGCTTCCTCCAAGTGTCCCAGAGAACAAAACTGCCCCTCTGTGTGCCAATGACCTCCCCTCAGCCAGGCCCCCGCCTGCCCTCCCTGTCAAGCAGAAATGGAGAGGCAGTCAGGCCCGCTCTGTGGGAACCCAGGGCCTGTGTGCTAATGAGCTGTCCCCACCTCCGGTCCAGCCACCCAATACCTGGGACGCTGCTGCCACCGTGTGGCAAAGGTCTTCCTCTAGGCTCCTGAGGGCCGTGCCAGAACAGACTTGGGAAGCACAGAGCATCCACAAGCTCATTACTGTGGACTCAAGCAAAGGCTATAGAGACAGAAAATAGTTCAGAAGTCTGAAGAGAAGAAAGGAACTCGAAGCCATCTGTGTCCACAGCAGCAATTCTCACAGTGTGGTCTGCCTGCAGAATGCACATTCTCAGCTCCCACCCAGACCTACCGAACCCCGAACGTGGAGGCAGCACCCAGCGGACCCGCCTTCACAAGCCCTGCAGGTGGCTCTGGCCCCCAGTGAAGTTGGAGACCGCTGGTCAGGAGCGGTCTTGCAGACCAGGGTGAGGGCTCCGGGTTTTATTCCAAGTGTGTTGGGACGTCACCGGCAGTTTGAGTGGCAGGGCATCCTTTATTTTATCTCTGACTTACCTGTTCGTGCTGCAGGCGGGCAATCCCAGTCTTCCCCCCACCCCATGTCACCTTTGGGTAACTTTCTATTTAAAGTTGGGGTAACTCTCTACTTAAATGCTTAGCATCTCTCCGTGCCATCCCCAAGACTTTCTGCTCCCTGCCCTGTTCTCCGAGTGCTTCCTCCAGCCCCGAAACTTGCTCCCACCGAGGCAGGGCTCCTGTCAAGCCTGCTGGCTGGACGTCAAGCCCGACGTCCCTGCAGCTCAGGAAATGACAGAGGTCTCGGACAGGCACGCCACCTCTCTGTGGGCACAGGCAGCCGGCACAGCGAAGATGTGGGTCCGAGCTCTGTGCCCACGGGGCTCTGGGCCCCTCCGCCTCTGTGACACCTGCATTCTTGGACACAGATCTTCCCTTCTTGGGCCTTCTTGTCACAGCCGCCCCCACAGCCGGGAGGGATGTGTGTCTGCTTCCCACTCCTCTTCCTGCATGAATTCCCCAGAGAAGACCCTGTGGTCTGCTTCACCAGGCCTGGGTCTTCCAGAGCAAAGGAAGACAATGGTGGCATTTAGAAAATCTTCTCCGCACAATGCCTGCTCTCAAGTCTATTGCCTTGAAATAGGATCCCGTTCTGAGAAGCAGAACCTGAACACGACCGGTTTCTTTCTCCTGTAGTCATCCTCATTTCTTGAGGCAGACACGTGTGCCCGTGGCTGACTCGGCAGAAAGTACAGGGTGGGCAAAAGTAGGTTTACCCTTGTGAGTGTGCAAAACACAGGGTTCATTCTTGTATTACTTATTATTTATTAATGATTGTATTATTTTCCATATGAACAACTGTAGACCTACTTTTGCCCCATCCTGTATATTCAGAAAAAGCAAACGAGAAAATCATGTCAACTTTTCCCACTAAAATATTCTATGCTTTATTATTATTATTATTATTATTATTACTATTATTATTGAAAACTGAGGCCTAGTGGGAGGGAAATTTTATCGGGTTCTATTTCACTCAATGGATTTTCCCAGTGTCTTTTCATAAACTGATGTTTTTACTTCTGCTTGAGAAATCCTTACTTCTCCCTTTGAGATTCGTCTGTGAAATTCAAACTACTGTGGGCGTATATGTCAAGACGAGGTGTTTTCACCCCTCAATTTCTTCCATTTACCTTTCAGTGAGGCTGTGACTTGACCCAGGTCACGCCGCCAAGTCACCCGGGACCTCCTGGCTGCACTTAGGGGTCCAGGAGAGAACAGACTAAGGGCCCGCGTGGGAGGAAGAGCGGAGCAGCGGGAGAGCGCGGACCCTGTGAAGGAACCCAGGCTGGGGCTGCCGGCCCCTGCAGGGTCGCGCCCGAATCAAGTCCGGCCGTTTTCTTTGGATTAGAGCCCTTCTGAAGTAGGCAGAAGGCTGGAAGTAACAATAATGGAAATGGTTTTCAAACCCACCCCCCAAAAGTGCAAGGAAAACCTGGACATAGGAAGAAGGTCCCCATTCGTTTCCTGCCCAAACAGGAATCCGTGACCAGGACGTCAATGACCTCTCTCGGGGGCTCTTGTTGGAAGAAATCTAAGGATCTAAGCAGAATGGAAAAGATCCCCTCACTCCCGTGTCTCAAACTCCCAGACTCCCAGCAGACGCTTCCTGTCGTGGCCTGGTCCCAGCTCTGCGCTCCCGACAGCGAAGTCGCCCCAGAGTGAGTGGGCCCGAGCTCGAGTTGCACAGCGAGGAGCTCCCAGTTTGAACCGCTCCCCCCACTTAGGCGCGCTCGTCCTGCTGCGCCCAGGAAGTTCGCTGCTCCGACCCGAACGTCCCCTCCTCCGGTGAAGTGCCCCTGGGATCATCATGTTTTCTGGGGATGTCATTAGGCGACCCTCAGCTCGGGCGGGCACTCTACACGCTGTAGCTGTCCCCGGGGCTGAAATGCAGCCACGAATCAGTGCGTGGATACAGCCTCGCCAGCAGCTCAGCATCCACGCGTCAGCAATTGTAAAAGATTTTTACTACCACCTCTGGCTGTTGTTAGTACTGATGTTGTTGTTACTTTTGTTTTCACACTGTGGGTGCAGGCGTGGCTTTATCTGAAGAGACAGAGGAGGGGAGGGGGAGGGGGCCGGGGAGAGAGAGGATGGATTCTGCCACAAGATGGCAGCAAATAATCTCCGAAGTCTTTCCGAGCTTTAAAGTTTCTCGAGTTCAAGAAAATGGTCTATAGCTGGAATGCCGTTCAGGCCAGAGGACGGAGGTGTAAAACCAGCCGGTTGTGGGAGCTGGAGGAGCGTCCTGCTCCGCGTCCTTTGGGAGAGTCCGGGGTGCTCCTGGGGCTCAGAGCGTTTCTCCACCTCCCTGCCTGTGTCCCCTGGAATCCTCTGCACCCCCTGGAGTGTGTGCGACTGCGCTTCCTCTCCCCTTCTCCACCACCGTCTCCCTCTCCTCAGCTCTCATCCCGAGGACCCAAAGCCTAGCGGTTCTCCATTTCTCTTCCCGCTGTGGCATCCTCCCTCACATCGCCAGTTCCTGGCTTTGTGCTCTGAAGCAGTGACCCCCACCCCCACCCCCTCGCTGCTCCCCATCAGGCCCAGGACCCTGGAACAGCAATTCCAGCCTGGGCTGGACGATTCAGGGCCCTCCTTGCATGTAGAGAAGAGCCCTGGGTCTGTCAGCCAACCACCCGCAGGTGTCTGTTGGGCGTTGCCCACATGCTGGCTCTGGGTTCGAGGCTGGCAAACACCGAGAGGAAGGGAGGTGACGTGAGGTCTGTGGGTGCATACCCCAGTGCTGGCCTTAGAGCAGCACGTTTGAATCCTGGCTCCGCTGTTTGCTCTGTGACCTCGGGGAAGTTTCCTAGCCTCTCTGGGCCTTGGCTGCCTCCTCTGTAAGATGGAGCTGTAACAACACCCACCTTGCTAGGGCAGCTGAGAGGGAAGGTGTTCAGGCACACCTAGGGCAGGTAATCCCCAAACCACTGGAGTGTATCTTAAAACGGGCTCAAGGGATTTGCAGTCTAATGAGGATGAGAGATATAAACACATCACGAGGAAACAGCTCCAAGGACGGTTCGAATTCTTAGTCATGCCAAGGGTTCAGGGGAGCTGAAATTCTAGGGAATCCGTCTCTTCCTCAGGTGGCAACTGTGAGGCTCTGCAGATGGAAAACACCTGCATAAGCTGCTCCTTGATAAGACAAGTCCGAGCACCTGTGATTAGTGTTTTGTTTTTTTTTTTTTTTTACCTTGGACCTTAAAAGGTCGGTCTTCCAAGCTCCTCCCTCAGCACCTCACAGAGCCTCTCGGCCAGAATTGTCCAGGTGGGGGGGTCTCTGGTCCACAGTCCCACGCTCATTCATAATTATGCATTAATCCAGCAATATTGTGAGCACTTACTGTTTACCAGCGAAGCACAGATTTTCGCAGGGAAAATCATTAAGTGTTATCCATGCGGTAAGTACCAGGACAGCGGCAGGTAGGGGAATTCCAGTAAAAGGCGTCACCGTAGTCTGGACAGACCTCCCTCCGCCCACACCTCTGCGGGCGTGATTCCAGCCCGCTGCCTCTGAGGGTTCTTACGCCGGAACCGCACCCGCAGGCTTGCTCTGTGCTAAGGATTTAGTGGTAACTCCCCGTAACCCTAAAGGACCCTCCTTCACCCTAAAGGATCACAGGTTTTAGTGTTGGACCCCCTCCTCCTACATCAGAACGCCTTCATCCAGTTACCCTGTAAAGTCCTCTAACCACAGGCCACGTTCAGCCAGCCCTTCAAGGACAGATGGGGGGCGTGTGCCGGAAACCTGCGAGGCCGCAGACAGCCGGCAGCAGTCCCGTGAGGAGGCACTGCTGTACCCATTTTACGCACCAGACAGCGGCGCTTCGGAGAATAAATAACTTACTTGAGGGAACGTTGCGATGTGATTCCAGGTCCCCTTCCAAAGCAGGAGTTTTGTCCCTTAGACTACTCCCATCCTGGCACCTGGCCGCGGTCAAGCACTGCAAGCCCAGGGCTCCTAAACCATGCTGCGACGCACTCTCTTAGGTCGCCATTCTCCACACTGGGGGTCACCAGTCAGTGGGTCTCAGCTAGTCTCTTTTTATGGAGAGAACAGAACAGAATAGAGTAGAGAAAATAACAGAGTGCCTCTCCCATGTTGTAAAAGCATTGTTACAGGAAATGTTTATTTTTTTTATTTATTTTTAGGGAGGGAAGGGAAGGAGAGAGAGAGAGAGAGAGAGAAACATCAATGTGCGGTTGCTGGGAGTTATGGCCTGCAACCCAGGAATGTACCCTGGCTGGGAATCGAACCTGGGACACTTTGGTTCCCAGCCCGCGCTCAATCCACTGAGCTACGCCAGCCAGGGCCGGAAATTTTTATTTTAATTGTGTATCTGTACGTGTAGTTTGGCATTGTGAGTAAATTACATTTTATGAGTTAACGATCTTTAAAGCTACAGTTCCAAGCCTCTGCTGATTAACGACCAATGACCCATCAACAACTTTTTCACTTAGTGAATCCACGGGTTCGGGTGACTTTCAGTTTCCACGGCTGACCTCCCTCAAGGAACTTCCATCCTCCAAACACAAATGGTTCCTTGGGGAGGGATGGGCCTTGGTCTTAAAGAGCCAGGTACCCCACTGCCACACCTCCTCTGAGTTCAGTCCAGGCTCCGCCAGCAGAAGTTCTTCCGGCCCAGCCTCCAGCACCAGCCCACACTTGGTGCATTTGAAGACGGGCACCACGGCCGGGTTCCACTTCCCTGAGATGGGTATGCTGGCACTGCTTGTCCAGTGAAGAAGCTAGTGCACCCTGGTACCCAGCCCTGGAAATAGGCACAAGGGGAGGAACTGGTTGTTAGCGCTGACCCCTGATGGCCGTCATGAGGCCAGCACCCCAGTTTCTTGAACTTGAAGGAGAGCATCCACCTGGCACCCAGGTCGCAACCTTGACTGCAGATGAACTAATTCCTCATCTCCCCACACCCTCCCGGGTCACATCCCTTCTCCTTGTAGCTGGACACAGCAAGGGGGAGGGGAAGGACCGGTCCATCACCTATCACGTGATCCTGGGTAAACTACTTAAACTCCATAAGGCCCAGCTGTAACATTGGGATGAGAGAATGACCTACATTGCACAAGGGGGTATCTGACTTTATTGGACCCTCAAAACATCTCCTTTGATATTGAGTTCCAAATACTTATTAAGCACTCAAAAAACACTGGTTCTCTATCAATGGTTGCCAGAGGGGAGGAGGGTTAGGGGCTGGGTGAAACCGGTAAAGGGACTAAGAAGTACAAACTGGCAGTTATAAAACAGTGATGAGATGTAGCGGACAGCACAGGGAATATAGCCAACAGTATTGTGATTACTGTGTGTGGTGTCAGATGAGCACTAGACTCACAGAGCAGGTCACTTTGTAAGCTAAACAAGTGTCTAATCCCTGGGTTGTGTGTCTGGAATTAACAGACTGTTATATGTCACCTGTAGTTGACAAATATATCATATAAATGATAAAAAGCACATATTGGTTCTCTTCCCCCTCCCGTCACTTTATGTGTGACACTCACTGGTCGTCCCTCCGAGTCCAGCTTCCCCCCCACGTTGCTTTTCTGGCCGACTCTATTAAAACAACAATGAAGGTTTATAGATGCCTCACTGTGGGCCAGGAGCTTTCTAAGAGAAATCTAAGTGTGTTCTCAGAGGGTTACATGGTTCAAATCAAGTCACGTCAGCCCTCTGAAATAGACACTATTATCATTACCCCTTTTCCAGAAAACTTGAAAATGAGGTGCAGTGGGCTCGGGCAGGGCGCCCAAGGCCCCACACGAGGGGACTAAAGTTTAAACTCCACAGTGTGGCTCTGACGGGCACCCCTTTCCTCTCCGAGCTAAACAGGGCTCTTCGCCTCCCATAACAGTAGCAGCGAGAACTTACTGAGCACTCATTAAGCGCGGAACTCTTTATGTAGTCGTATCCGATCTTTATGAGAACCTGTAAAGTAGCTGTGGTCATTATTCCCGTTCTGCAGATGAGGAAACCGAGGTTAAATGAAGAGCCGGAGGTCACAGAACTGCCAACCGGTGAAGTTGGAATTCCGAGTCAGAGAGTTTGGTCGTAACCACTCTTATCCCTAGACCTTAGGGCCAGCCTCCCAAACCAGCCTGTGATCTGTGACCGCAAAGGCGGCATGGCCTGCCCGCAGAAGGTGCTCCTTCCCAGGTGGGCGCGAGAGGCCAGTCCCATCTTTGTGACTGCAAGTCATGCAGCCACAAGCAGAGAGCGAGAAAGCCCGGGAGGCTCCATGGATTTCCCATCCAGTGTCCCAAGGCCGGCAACGCAGAACTGACACCGACACAGTTCTCAGTTCAGTGATGCCATCTCCAACTTGGGTTCCTGTCATCCCCTGTTTGAAACTCCCCAGGGGCTTCTCGTGGCCCCCGGATAAAGCCCAAGCTCCCGACCAGCACCCCAGGGCCCTGTGTCCTCACACCCGGCTTCCCTCCCCAGACTCAGTCCTGAAGCCGCTCCCAGGTCAGAATCCCTGCCCCCCACCTCCTGGCACTGTGCCCTTTGACACTAGGCCTTTGCCTCCCGCCTGGAACCTGCGCTCCCACCCCCACTGCCCTGCACACGGCTGTGCCCACCGTCTCCCTGCTGACTCCAACGCTGAGGTCAGGGGGGGACCCATGTCCCACAGGAAGCCTTCCACACCCTCCTCTGCTCTCCTTGCCCCTGGGTTAGGCTGTCATCACGGAACTGGCCTGTCTCCCACCAAACTGCACACAGCTTGCAGGGGGCAAAAGGGTTTCCTGTTACCATGTACCCTACTTCCTGCACAGAGTAAACTATACATGAAGTACAGTATATATTATATGTGTAAAACACACGTAAAGAATGAATTCCAAATAGCCTTTGTCGCCATCTATTGGAACTCTCTATCCAAGTGTCCCTAACATCCAGCGCCTCTCAGTGGCGATGTTATTGTCGTTTCAGGTGAGACAGTTCCTGAGCCAGGACTGTCCTGAGAACCACAGGCACTGGGCTGTCCCGACCCCGGACACTAAATCCTGTCTTCCCCACTCTTTCCCCTTCCCATCACCTGTCCTCATTTTCCACCCTCGCATCCCTGTTGCTATAGCAACCAAGTCCCCCACCCCCGCTCCCTCCACCCCATGCATTTCTAAACGTTCCCTGGAAAGTACCTTTCCCTAATGGAGAACCGGTGTAGCTGAAAGGTGTTTTTGCTCTAGACGGACTATATTTTTTTTCTAAATCAAGCATTCACCATGTGTGCTGAATTAGGGTATTCCATCTCTAACACCTTTGCTTGTCAGTTACCTGCCCCTGAAGGCTCCTCCCAGCCTGGCTGGCGCCCTGTTCTGTTCGAGGAGATACATGGTGTTATGCAAGATCTCATTTTCATTTATTAAATCACAGAAAACAAGTTCTCTTAATTCTGTGCTTCCTTCTGAGTCTTTCAGCAGTGCAGCTGATACCATGTGTGTATATATATTTATATATGCATATTATACATTTATATACAAATATACGTATATATAATACCAACAAATAGATTTAACATAAGAACAATTCAACGTTTCAAAAATCGAGGGCTTCATGGCATTTGTGACATGAGAGGCCCCCCGAGGGGTCGTGAGAAGAGAGGGGGCAGGAGGAATCGTCACGGGGGGGCAGTGAGTGAGGACAGCAGGAGGCCCACCCAACCACCGGGTGGCTGTTTCCCTTGTGTTAATAAGCTGTATCATTTTCCTACGGCTGCTGCAACAAATTACCACAGACCTAGTGACTTAACACACCACAAATTGATTCTCTTACGGGACTATAAGTCTAAAATCAAGGTGGGTGTTGGCCGGGTGGCATTCCTTCTGGGACTTCCAGAGAAAACCTACTTTCTTGCCTTTTGTGGTTTCTAGACTCCCTGCCTGATGCCACCCTCCCTCACCTCCTCCACCCTCTTGCTCCTGCTGCCACTGCCACTCACAGTGACTGTCCTGCCTCCCTCTTAGAAGAACACTGGGTTACACTGGGTCCCAGCATAATTTCCCCACCTCAAGATCATTAAAATGTCCCTTTTACATGCCAGGTAACATATCCCCAGGTTCCAGGGTTTGGACATGGACATGGTTGGGTGACCGTGAGCCAGCCCACCACGGAAGCCAAGGTGAGGTCTAACAGGATGGTACCAGAAGCTCCGGGAAGCCCCGCCTCCACATCCACCAGGTGAACCTTCAGTCTCCCCAGTGAAGCTGCAGGGTGTGGCACTTTGAAATCAAGGTTCAGCTCCGAGTTCAGGTCTTGTCACCTTTTACCAGCTGGGTCACAGGGAACTCACTGCACCTCGCTTAGCCTCAGGTTCCTTGTCTGTGAAGTGGAAATGCCACCAACACTCAGGGGTGACATGAGGATGGAAGACCAGCTGTGGAAAGGGCCTGATGCACTGTAGGATCTCCAGGAGACCCTCTTGGATGACAGTGAACTTGATCTTCCCAGTAGTAGCATTGTCAAGATGAGCCTGCCCGTGACAGGGGTGAAGGGTGAGAAGACGAGCAGGAATCCAGAGAAGAGAAGCTGTTGGTCACACCGCCCGGGCAAGAATGAGGTGGTGTTCTCCTTTTTCCACCCCACCTACCTTGTGAAGACAATGAAAATCTCCCTGTGCTTTCTCATGATCCGCTGTTCACATCAAACATACAAGCAGTAGACATCAGGTCTGTGTCAGAGCGAATGGCTAAGCCTGGAGAGATGCTGTGTGTGCTTTGAAGATGGTACTGGGATTTAGGAAGCTTAAAAGTTATGCTGAATATTCAATATTGCTGATGCTCATTTGGACTGGGAAATGCTTTAAGATTGGTGGTCTTAGTTTCCTTCTTTGCAAATGAGAATTTTTAAAAAAATGCCTCTCTTTCTAACTGGGTAGAACTCAGAGGAACCTCAAAAAATTTAATTAGCAAATGTGCCAGTCACCTCTCTGTTTTGATGGGTAATCATTGCTGATGTCAGGACTGGCATCTCAGTTTTCCATGTCGGCCTGAGAAAGGGTGAAGTATGGGGCCTGTTACGAAGAAGGCCCCATAGGCCTCATGAAACTCGACTCTGCCTTCTCTTATACACTAGGCACCGATCACTTTCGTCAAAGATAAGACACCTTGCTTAAAACAATTAGCTTTGACAATGCATGTGTAAGTATTACGTTAAATTGTGCATTTGTTTTCTTCTCCCCTGCCACACATTTTAGATAATAGAGACAAGAAAAGTAGGTGGAAGACAATTCCAAGTCATTTCAGAGCATTATGACAAAGTGGGGCTGCTGGGATTTTTTGTTTTGTGTGTGTGTGTGTGTGTGTGTATGTTTTGACAACTTGGAGGAAGCGGCCGAACAAACCTTGTTTCGGGAGCGCCTCTTCACTGAGCTGTCCTCTAACTGGGACGCATTGCCCCCGGAAAGGAAAATCAAAGTTCTTCAACCACCAAAGGTGAAATGACAAATCGGACTCCCAGCAATACATTCTGGACAGCTACTAGAGCTCTGGGAAAAGAAAACAAGAAAATAAATTTGACAGACATGGAGAGGAGGAAAAAAGGAAGAATGTTTCTCCAGTTAGCACCTCAATGCCTGTGAAGGGATTTGGGGGCAATTCAATAGCAGGCCATTTAGAAGTCGCCCCCAATTTCATGCCATAGGCACGAATGTCATTTTAATGGTGCTGCCCCCACGAGGCCACAGTGGCGTCTCTGTGTTCAGTCCATGGACTGGCCGCATGCTGACGTGCTGAAGACGACCCGAGAACAAATGTGAGTGACAGCCCGCCTGGGAGTGAAGTGCACGGCTTTGCGCCAGCCGCGTTTCTGTCCTTCAGAACGCACTTCTGCAGAATTCTCGCAGACACCTGCTCTTCGGTCAAACTTCAGGCCGGGGAGCTGGTTTGTTCCCCGTTTGAGGAGCTGTGCTATCCAAGACAGTAGTGCTTCTCTCAACTTAAAGGTCATTCGTGCCAGCCACATTCCAAGGGCTCCATAGCCACAGGTGGCTGGTGGCTACCACACTGGACAGCACACACAGCGGACAGGAGTCACCTCTGAGCTCTCGGCGCTGGAGGTTGATAGTGAGGGGCGGGAGCTGGGCGAGGGTACAGAAGGGATGTGGTTGCAGGGTCAGGCATTACAGTGGACTTTTATGAGCAACCAGAGGGGAATTCAAGTCAAAAGTGACTGCTATTTACCTACTGCATGAACACCAAACCCAAGAGAAACATGAATAAATGAGATGCACTTCCTATCCTCGGGAAGTTCAGAGTAGGACAAAAGAGGCACAACCTCATCACAAAACCACTTTAATCCAAATTATCGTGCCAAAAGGGACATAGGATAAGAAAATTATATATAGGGGCACTCAGGGGTCATGAGTGGAAGTTAAAGGTGAGGATATTTAAGAGTGGCATTGCTGATGAACACAGCCCAGTACGGAGCCAGGCTAAGCGGAGGGTGCAGATTCCCGGCATCACTAGCCACCATGCCCTGAAAGATGACCGTCATGATTACCTGAAATGAGAGGTGCGGGCTTGTGCATTGCAGTCGGAGGACTTGGGTTTCAATCTGTGGTCCACTGCTTACCAGCTGCGTGACCTTAAGCAATTGACCTAACCTCTCTGAGTCTCTGTTTTCCTCCTCATCTACAGAACTGGGGATGATAACAGCTATTTCTAAGTACTATGATGAGGAATAAATGAAGTAGCATATGTGCAAGTTGCTCACAGAGTTCCTGGCACACAGTAGATCCTCAGCAGGGGTTCGTTTCCCACCCTTTCCTGAAGGCAGTGGCTAAGCCTACCGGCTTCCGGGGCAGACCGAGTGGTTCAACTCCGGACTCTGCCTCCCACTGGCTGTGTGATACCGAGCACACCGCGTTCCAAGAGAGGCGTTCCCAAACGACAGGTGAGTGTGCGCTTACTCCAGCCTGAGCCCGGGCATGCCACTTTTTGTAGCAGAAATGAGAACTATTGGCAACATCACTTGGTAAGGACTCCATTCACACTTCTTATGTTCAAGCTAAACACTTGCCAGTTAATCTCACAGTAACAATTTGAGAAAGGTGGTAACAATTAGGAGGGGGAAAGAGTTGAATAGGGTTCTCTTTTAGTCACACTTATATGGTCAGCTCTGTTTTCATCTCCATAAACAGTGATACCTCATGACATTTCCTTTGGGCTTACACCTTTAGAGCTTTATTACATATCAGTTGGGCATATGGTGTTATCTCTGCTATAACGGATCATCTGCTTCCTTTTGATTTATCTTATCTCCTACGTCAGTCTGTTTCTTAAAAGCAGGAGCTGAATATATGTTCTTTATATCCCGTGCGATACCTACAACGGTCCTTCACTTGTTATCAAAGGCAGGGAGGGAGGGAGGAAAGAAGGCAGAAGCTCGTGTTAGTGTTAAAAATCTGAAATAAACACATATTGGACAATAAAATGGCCGTGTCGGGTAAGAACCACATGGCCCGTGACAGCCTACTATTTGGGGCCCGACCCCAGCATCACGACATCAAGTGCTCTGTCGTGGAAGACTGCTCCTTCTCCACATCAGTCTCAAGTAATCAAGGCTGCATCCTAGAAACACGCTAGGAAAACCCTCTTCAGGTTCTGCAGCCATAGCTTGTGCTAAGTTATTTTCAAGAGATATATACTAAAGTGTTTTGCTTACACTTTATATTTTTTTTAATAGAGCATGATGAGCTCATTCTCTCGTGAAAGATTTGAATGACAGGGTGACAGGGAAAGAGAGTAAGCCCTAGAAGTCGCCTTTGCCTCCATCTCTCTCTCCCCACCCCATGGCCCAGCACTGAGAACTATTCCTGCATTTCCCTGGAGCAATTTAAACACTGTTCCTGCAGCATGGTTCGGGCTGCTGAATTCTTTCTGGGTCAAAGATTTTATGATTTTGTGATTAAGAAGGGGCCACTAGATATAGTCACTCATGTAATAAATATCTACCAGGCTAGGGGAATACCTTAGTGGACTAAGCATACAGTGCTGCCTTCTCTTGCTGTTGACCTAGAGGTCCCAAGAACCCTCCCTGAAGGGGCATTTGGGAGGGGGTATGGAATGGATGCTGGAAGGCAGGAAGTGGGGGAGGCTGGGAAGGAGGGCTGAAACCCATTCTGTTGTGGTTTTGTGGAATTTTGCTCCAAAAGAAAAGCTTGTGATGAGACAGCAGCTCGTGGAAGTAGCAGGGGCAAAGAGAGATTTGTTGCAACGTGGGAAGAGCCTGTAAATTCATGTAAGAGACATTCTGTGAACACCTATCAGAGCCGGGCACCAGGCTTACATTCCACAAAGGCACGTGTCACTTATGCTCACTCAACAAATGCCAATGTGCCTTTCACACTTGGCTGGACACCACGAAGAGTACAAATGTGCATGAAATAACCACCATCTGCTTATGAGCACCTCCAGCGTGTCTGAGGGCAAAAGTGAGGGGAAAATCAAGCCTAGAGTGAGAGGGGCCAATTCCAGGGAGAGGCTGGGAGGTGCCTGAGGTGCCCAGGTGGGAAGATTTGTTTTGGACCAATGAGAGGACATCTTTTCTTCTCATAGGAGGGAATGGCCCCACTGGTACAACGGGCCATCCATTTAATTCAGAATGAATTTTCTAAAGTCATTCAGGAAAATATATCAAAAGCCTTAAAAATGTCCATACCCAGTAATTCCTCTTCTAAAAATCTTATCTAAAAAAATCATCAGTACACGGTCAAAGATAAGAAGTATATAGTGGTGGTAATTGTATATGCACCATAGGTTCAAATCCTAGCCACTCCACTTACCAATTATGTTACCTTGTGCAAGTTCTTTAACTTTACTTCCATTGATTTAAAATAGAGAAGATACTATGTATCCACAAGATTATTGTGAGGATTAAATGAAATAATATGTAAAATATTTGATACTTGGTAAGCACAAAATGTTAAAGGTTGATCATTAAAGCAGAAGAAAACGGAGGTATCAAAAATCTCTAGCGACAGTATGTGGTTTATGTAAGTGGAGGACAGCCATACAAGGTGTGACAGAGATTGCTGGTTGACCTTGAACCTCCGTCTTCTTCTTCTAAAGTAATATAAAGTCTGGCTTTGAGCTGGGTGTGTAATCACCTAGGATAAATACTACATTTCCCACCTTTCCTTGCAGCTGGTAATGGCCTTCTGACTCTGTCTGGCCAACAGACTGTGAGCAGAAGTGACAGGTGTACCTTCCAGGTCGTGTCCTTAAAGACTAGGGGTGCAGTTTTCCCAGCTTCTTTTGCCCCTTTCTGATTTTCACATAGAAGGGGGCTGGGACTCCTTGGACCAGGTGGATGAGGCCACACCTGGGGAGGGCAGAGCAGCACCATGAAGGGGCCTGAGCCTCCGACAGCGACAGCGACAGTGCACGGGGCAGAGCGGCTGCGCGGCTCGGACTGCTGCAACAGGGATGCAGAGTCCATGTGGTTTACGCCACTGATTTTGTGTCTGTTTCACAGCAGCCACCGATCCTATTAACACAGGAAATACTATGCAGTTATTTTAAATGATTCTTCAAGAAGCAGTTTGAATGTCATGAAAGAATGTTTATGCTACATTCAGTGCGAAAAAACTGGACACTATATTTTATGTATATTATCATCTCAGTAAATTTTTTAATTCACAGTAAAAAAAATACTAGAAGGAATTATGCCAAAGTATAAATATGCTTAAATGTTCTCCTCCTACTTGTCTGTACTTTTCCAAATTGTCTACAGTGTGCATCCAATATGTTGATAATCAAGAGAAGATAAAGAATAAGAATTCTAGCTACCTGCCTTTCAGGACGAAGCTGCCTCAGCTGCCAGGAATCTCCCTTCACCTTCTGCAGTCATAGGTTTTAGTTCCTGCCCATGTGGGCGGTAAGCAGGCACTGTGTCTTGTGAAACTGTGTGTCATATAAAACTTCACCTCTAGTAGGCACTAAATAAGTCTCTGATGGATAACTCATCACAGTTAGAAAGGCAGAGATGCTTATAAATCCAACGAATTTAAAGCAATAATTTGGCTGCTTTACTTGCACAAATCAGTTTGTCTTCCAATATTAAATTGAAGAACAACACAAAATTTGTTATAACTGTATTTGAATTATACGCATACTTCCTTTCTTAATTTTCCCCACCTCCTTATTAAGCGTGTATTATTATCCCCATTTTATAGATGTCACTTCTGAGGCTCAGAGGGGTTATGTGGCCCAGATGACAGAGCTAGCAAGTGGTAAGCCTGAAGCTGTAATCCAGATCCTTCTGACTTCACCACGTTACCCCATCTACCATCTGTTACCAACACATTTATTTTAGCATAGGCTTTTATCCTTTTTAAAGATTATTTATTTATTTATTTGTTTTAGAGAGGGAAGGGAGGGATAGAGAGAGAGAGAGAGAGAAACATCAATGTGCGGTTGCTGGGAGCCGTGGCCTGCAACCCAGGCATGTGCCCTGACTGGGAATCGAACCTGTGATGCTTTGGTTCACAGCCTGCACTCAATCCACTGAGCTATGCCACCCAGGGCTTTTTTTTTTAACCTTTTAACCTCATAATAGCAGAAGCAATAATAGATAAAACTTATGCAGTATGTACTAAATAGTGAACAATGTCCTAAATTATGTATATACTATATGTAGTGTATACATATATATGTATACACACACATTTTTGAATCCTCACAATGATCTACACAAGTATTTTTGGTGTACTAACAGTGTATTTCCTTTTTATTAACTAGTTTTTTTAATTTAAAAAATACACGACTCATTCTACTTGTGAGAAAAGCAGGAGACAAATCCCAGTTAAGAGAGATCCTACGGACTAGTAGGCAGTACTGAGCAGTGCTCCGCAGAACCGCCAAGGTCATCAAGAACAAGGAGGGTCTGAGAAACAGTCACAGCCACGAGGAGCCAAAGGAGACCTGAGACCTACATGGGACGGGGTGTCCTGGGAGGGACCTGGGGACAGAAAAGTGACAGCAGGTAAAAACTGAGGACATTCAAATGAAGTATGAACTCTCGTTGACAATAATGTATCGACACGGGTTCATTCTGACAAGTTGTGACAAATGCACCACACTAATGTAAGACGCGAATAAAAGGGGAGTTTGGTTATAGGTGTGTCAGAGCTCGCTGCACTCTCTCTGCAGTTTTTCTGTAAATCTGAAGCCCTTCTAAAATTAAAAGTTTACTTTTTAAAAAGATTTTATTTTATTTATTTTTAGGGAGGGAGAAAGAGAGAGAGAGAAACATCAATGTGGGTTTGCTGGGGGTCATGGCCTGCAACCCAAACATGTATGCCCTGACTGGGAATCGAACCTGCGACACTTTGGTTCGCAGCCCGCACTCAATCCACTGAGCTACGCCAGCCAGGGCAAAAGTTTACTTTTTTAAAAAAACAAATGCATGCATTTGAAAATACTTCAAACAGAATCAGTGTATAAAATTAAGAGTACCTCTGCCTTTTACTTTAAACTCTTCTTCTCTTGGTTCCCCTACCCAGGGACAACCGTGGCTTTTCCTGTGTGCCTTTTTCTACAAACACAGGTGGGTACTGACCTATTTGTCAGTAGAGAGACCTGTACTGATGACTTAAGAGTCTAACTTAAGTAGGTTCAAGTTAGGCAAGTGGACTAGAGTCCTATGACTCCTGTAACGTATTACCACAAACTTCCTTGCTTATAGCAACAAACTGTGTTCTCTCACAGTTCTGGTGGCCAGAAGTCTCAAATCAGTAGCACTGGGTCAAAATCAAGGTGTTAGCAGGACCATGCTCCCTCCACAGGCTTGAGGGGAGATGCCCTTCCCTGCCTCCTCCAACTTCCGGTGGCGGCCAGTATGCCTTGGCTTGTGGCTGCATCCCTCAGTCTCCGCCTCTGTGGTCACATCGCCTTCTCCTCTTCTTCTGTGTATGTCAAACCATTTTCTGTGTCCCTCCTAAAAAGGAGTACACTGTGATTTTGTAGTGCCTACTGGATTCTGTAGGATAATCTTTCCATCTCAAGGCCCTTAACTCAATCACACACCAGCAAAGACAATTTTTTCAAAATAAGAAAACATTCCCAGGCTCCAGGGATTGGGATCTGACATTTGGGGGGACCATTCCTCAGCCCACTCCCGTGAATTGTGTTTCATGTGTTCTTTTTAACATCAAGGTGTTTACTCACCAACGAGTAACAAGAACCAAACTGCGGTTCAGACCTTATTCATGTTCCTGACGCTCAGAAAGGCTAATACTCTAAGGCATTTCTAACATCCCCCATAACCTGCCCCCTGAGTGACTTAATTATACTCCCTTTCAGGTCACCTTAAAAGACGTGGGATAATCTCAGGTCACGTGCAGCTGGTAATTGGCCTTTAGTGCCTCAAGATATTATTTTCAATTTCCCTTTCTGTCTCCCCTTTCGCAAGGGCAGCTTTACTCTCAGGCTGCCAACCCTTCTGCCCTATTGCATCAGTTTTCAACTGTGGTTGTTCGAGCCTCATTGTCAGAGCAACGTGATGAAAGCTCTCCGGCATCTGATGCAAGACGGCGCTCCCTCGGTGCCTTGTGCCCCACGAGTTGGCCCTGTGCCCCCTGTGTGAGAACCAGCTGCCTGGCTTGGGAACACTGCCGGTCCCCAGAGCCCCAGATTCTGGCTTTGAACGCAACCTGTAGGGCTTTACCCATGAAGCAGAAGAACTCTGGAGATCTCCTCACACAGGTGGCTTCCCTGGGACAGAGAGGAAGGTAGGAACACGATGTACACTCCAAGAGGAAGTAAAAGCAAAAACAAAAACCCCAGCCTCCCCTGACCTGCCGTCTTCTCCTGATGCGTTTGCTCCAACCCCAAAGGTCAGACCTCGCAGAGACAGCCCAGAACGTCCTGCCTGCAGGATATACAGAGGTCCGACACTTTCGTTTTCTCATACGAAGGAGCACTACAAATAATAGTTCACCTTCAGCCTATCAGGAGAAGAAGTCGAATTCAAAATTTACCCCTTTCTCACGTCTTGGGCCCTCATCTTTGCTCAATCTCACCAGTTTTTGTTTCATTGCAGGGAAGGAAGCAGTTAAGTTTCAACGTGAAGCAACAGATCCCAGAACTTTCATTCGCCACCCGTAATTACCGCTCAGGGAAAGGATTAAAAAATATATAAGGCATTAACTCCAATTCCCCACAGTCTGCCCTCCACTTCCTTTCTGCAGCCAGCATCCTATTTACCAACATAGTTCAGGCCAAGCATGAAAAAGTCGAGAATACCAGTGACTTTGTTATTTGAGTGCTGACAAAGGGCACCGCGCAGCTATTAAACACGGGTCTGCCCCGGCTCATTACACAGCATATGCCCGTCCTCCTGGAGGGCCCCTGGGAGGAAGGGGTGAGGTAATGGATCCAGGGCGCTTCGCACACTCTGGCAAGTGGTAACGGCTTGACAAGTAGCAGCCATCGCTATTATTAGCACAACAGTGGGGCCCGAGTGGAAACTCCGTCCAGTGTGGGGAGGAATGCACAGCACGAGGTGGGGAGGGCGAGAAAGAGGAGAGAAAGAAAGGAGAGGCCGGCAATCAGACGAGTTTTACAACTTTTCCTCGGGCCATTGTCTCCCTCAGGTGCACCATCCGACGTGGCCTTTTTGATCTGAGTGTTAGAGACTGCCAAGTGAGATACAACTGGGTACTTTTTATTTATGTCAGAAAAAAATTGTGCAAGCGTGGGGATTCAGCTAGCGATATTTCATTTATTTTTTCATGTTTTACCCAAATGAAAGAGCCAGGTGACCATTTTTAACACAGACTCGGTTCTGAGATTAAATCCTGGTGTGTGGTGGATTCATGGACCATGTGCCTATCTGGGATATTCGGAAAACACACCTGATTGGGTAAAGCTCCCTTCTTCTGGCCCAGGCAGCAAGATCTCCCTTGATTGACAGGGTGAAATAGGTGACCTTCGCCCCAGTCCCCTGGCCCTCCACACCGATGGAGTGAAGTCCTCGGCCCACAGTCACCACCGGTCTCTCCATGGGGAGGGGGACATCAGTGTCACTATTCTATGTATTTGTGTCCTGCATTAGTCCTTGGAGGACTTCAAGAGCTTTTCAACAAGAACTCCTATAATAATGTGATGACACAATGTAAATTAGAACAAAGGCTCAGCAGCAGGGACCGTATAAATAAAAATAGAAAGCCAAGGCTGGGGAAAGCTCCTGACAAAGCTTGTAGAGAGCCTATAATTGTGCCCCAAATTTAGCTAAGGACAGAAGTTTCCAGGCAGCCAGGGCAGCCGCCTAGGAGCCAGGACCCATGAGGCCAACCTCAGGCCCGGAGAGGAGGGAATGGCAGAAGCCACTGGAACCACAAGGAGGATTGTGAGGCAAGAGTACCCCAAAGGGCAAGGCTGAAAGACCTGCCTGTGCATATTGTCTGGGGGCGGCCAGGGAGCCAGATAGCAAACTTTGTTCCAATGATTATACCCTAACTTCACTCCAGGCCCACTCCCTAAGTGTGGCCCCAGGGAAATACAGACCACTAGTTTCCAGTGGAGGACCCCATGTGTGTAGGGAGTACAAGATGCTGGTTAAGGATGGATCCAGGTGCCTTTGAGATCAGAGGAGCAAGTTGTGAAGTGAGCGTCTGCAGGGTACCTGTGGACAAAGTTCACAGAAAGTTCCAGAAAGTTCCTTGCGATACAGGGTCTACTCTAACGTGGCAACAAATCAGTGCTAAAGTTGGGGCATTCTATACCATGAATCATGGCTCTGAGCCTCTTGGCATGGAACACGTGTGAAGCAGGTGCTAGCAATCATTTGGCAAGGTCAAAAAGCAATCTCAGAAATATCCTCATGAGCAACAGCTTCCCAATGAGCCTGTCTGGTTGAATTAGCTGCACAGCGTGCCCCTACTGGAACTAGATGAATTCGCCTGCAGCTCTGGTTACTAGACACAAAGCAATACATTTTGGAGCATATCTTTCAAAAGAATAATGTTTCATTTTAGAATGGTTAATGTTGAATGTCTCTTAAAAAAAGAAAAACAATTAGCTAGCAGGACCACCTTTTCATAGTAGTAGGCCCCCTCCTGGTTCCTAACAAGAGGCCACAGATCGGCAAACTGGAAGCTTTTCGTGTTTATTGTCTCCTGTTACCTGCAGCCAGGCATCCAGGTGATTGCAAAGAACTTTCAAATCACTGGAATATAATTTTGCAAAAGTGGCAAGACTAAGCAATCTCAAATTATTATCTAATGTCTTAGCAATCCATCCCAGCTAACCCTGCTTCATTGTACAGTGTGAAGGCTTCCCATCACATCTGAATTAACAGTCTAAGAGTTTTTGATACTGGTACCTCTTCAGATTCAAAAAGTGTGGGGAAAGAATCCACAGGGTGTTTCTTCCCCAGGGCCCTTGTCCCTTATTTCCTTATGATAAACAGAATAATGGCCCCCACGGATATCCACATCCTGACCCACACAACCTGTGACTGTGTTAGGTTACAGAGCAAGGAAGAGTTAAGGTTGAAGGTGAAATTAGGTTGCTGATCAACTGGCCTTGTGATGGGCAGATGAACCTCGATTATCCTGGCAGGTGCAGTGCTATCATAGGGTCTTAAACACGGCATCAGGAGAAAGACTCAATGAGCCTTTTCTGGCTTTGAAGATGGAAGGGGACCAAGAACCAAGGAAAGCAGGCTCCCTCTAGAACCTGGAAAAGGCAAAAAACCCACCAGATTCTCCCCTAGAGTTTCCAGAAAGAAACCCAGTCCTGTCAATGGACTGGGTTTAGCCCAGAGAGACCCACTTTGTATTTCTGACGGAGGTAGAAAATTTGCTTCTTTACTGGTACTTTCTTTCTCCCCAGCTGCAACTGATGCGTAACCTGAGAATTCACTTCTCTCCCTCTCTTCCCGTACTGCAGTGGCTATCCAACCTCAGACACACATTGGAACCACCTAGAAGATTCGGATTTCATTGGTCTGGGGACAGCCCAGGAATCAGGAACTTTTTAAACTCCCCACAAGTCTCATGTGCAGGTAAGTTTGAGAACTGCCACAGAGGATGTGAACTCCTCAATATCTCAACAGTTTTTGGTTCCTATTCTGCAAGACATAGCCATTTTCCATCAGAATCAAAAGCTGATGAAAGAGAAATAAAAGACATGAAGTGATAGGTCATTTTTGGCAGATTTTGCTCCAGAATAACACACAGCATGACAAGTGTCAGTGCAGAAGCCACACCTGAACCTTGCTTGTTCCTCATGTAACATATTGGCACAGGACACGGGCTCCTGGGTCCCTCTGGGGATCAGAGGCCCCTTGCAAAGGACAGAATCCATCCCAGCTAGTTCAAGTAGGAGAAATATGTACAACAGGCTCATGATAAAGGCTTACTGAATCATTGGGACCCCTGAAGAAATAGCCCCCAAGTCAATCTTTCAGGAACAAAAGGCCACAATGCAGAAATGGGTCACCAGAGGAGTTTCTGCCTGGTCTGTAATCAGGAAGCAGCTGGCTCCAGAATCACACTCCGCGGCTGTGATCAGGAAGCCGCAGCGATGAGAAAGCCACCACCCCAGGACTTTGCACCACGCCAGCCCTGACACGCACCACACACCAGCAGAAGGGAGGCCCAGGGCTCTGCCTCCTAGCACTCAAGCCAACTGAGTTACTAGACGCTGGTATACACATGAATGCCGCTGCAAGGGGGGGGGGAAGCAAATCGCTCTGTGACTGTGCTTTCCGAAAAGGAGTGAGCACAGCAGAAGCACGGCCTCCATGTCTCTTCTGCCTTCCAAATCTTGCTCAATCGTGTTTGACTGGCCTCAACTGCATTCAAAATTAGCTGCAAGAGAGTCTGGGTACAATCTTTTTTTTTTTTTTTTTTTTTTACTTTCTAACTTTTGCTGGTCAGGAAAATTCACAGAAGGAAATGTGAATGGATATTGAGCAACAATCTACCATAAATGCCACTGACGGTTCCTCTGGCTTTCCAACACCCATACTTGCCTTCTCTCCGTTTTTCAGTTTCCAAACAATAATATCATAACTGCCCTTTGTAAAAAAAAATGCACTCGCCTTTGCCAAAGTTCCACAAATCTGTGCATCTACCTTTGGGTAATATCCATTCCTTCTCTAGTTCACTTGCAATCCCACCATGATATTCTATAATAGATATATTAACTTTAAAAAGCAACCATTGCTGGTAGACCTTTTATAATATTGTGAGGAAAGGGAAAGGAGGAAGGAAAAGGGTTACTATACATAAAATATACATAACAGAACAAAGAAGAAATCATGGGTAGTTATGATAGCTCCACTTTTGGTCACAAGACTATCTATAGTTGGTATTTACAACTTTTTGCCCCCACAGCTCCATATAGGTCACTTTTGACCTCAGTCAGCACCACAGCCGGGCCAGGTTATTAACAAGTTGGTGGATTCCCCCAGATCATTATTGCTAGAGGATCTGAACCCTTGGTGATCCTGATTATACTAGATTTCTATATCCTTCCATTAAAGGTTAATATTAAATGTATAATTTAAATAAAAGTACACATTAAATATATATTTTGATATCAGATAACATTTACCCTGGGCATGGCACGACTATGCAATACCCTAGGGAGTCCTCTGGGTTCCCAAAATACCTGTCCCTGCTCGCACTGCACAACGACAATCTGTTTCCCCTTGATAACCGGGCGTGTTTCCCCAGCTGACATCGTACTGAGCCGTCTCTCGCTTGTTGGTTCATTTGCACAAGGTGCCCAACATGGTGAGTGGCAATCACAAATTCCAATTTAATGAGACATACTGATATCATGTGCCTCCTGATGTTTTGATTGAGAAGGACACAACACCAGTTATGTGGCATTCCTGCCAAAAAATGCATACCCTGCATCTAATCATGAGGAAACAATCTGTCAGACTGGGGAAAGAGGCTTACAGATATCCACAAAACAGGTCAGTGTGTCCAGTTCCTTTCCCAGCAAGCTCTTCTCAAAACATGCCCTATTCTGAGCAAATCCATGGGTCGTACATATGCTCATATTGTGTGCCCATCTGAAGAGTTCAATTCACATACCTCTTCCTAGTCCTTTTTGATGTAAGTCCTCCAATTTTTTTCCTTCCAAATCTCTGACCATCCATCCAGGTGACCCGGTGCCCATTGGCCATCACCAATGAATCTGTGTTGAGCTGAACCTTGGAACATCTTTATTTTCAGGCAGCATTGACACGTTCTTCCCAGTGAGAGGTTTTCTTTCCCAAATGTCCTTCAAGGTCACCACTGAGCAGGGCTGTAAGGCCAAAGAAGTTGACTTCCAGGTGATGCAAACATATTATACGGGACATAACAACAAAGCAGGCTTGCTTTTCTTTCTTTTCTCAGGTAACTTGTTTATTGGGCCTATCTTAAGGATCTATAGGTGTGGACTAGGAGAGAGTCAATGTAGCAGTAGGTGATACCCCCAGAGTATGAGTTCTCTGTTCATTCAATGTCCTTGTATCTTCAAGACCACTTGGAGATGAAGGGTTGAAGAATGAGAAGACCTACTCTGTTAGCTCGGTGAATGACACCCAGCCCATGATGGACAGCTCGGGTGACATGATCACTTGCTGTTCCAGAAGAAGTCAGGCCTATTTCTTAAAGGGGAAGCAATCCACTGACAAATGGCATGACTGTGTTCCAAAACCCCAGGGATCTGTACTATAATACTTCTATAGAGGCTTGCTGTGGGCTCCATGCACCACCTTCATCAGAGAAAGATGCTTCAGTCACCATTACATCAGCTGGGTTGTCAGGGCCAGCATGCTTTTTGCAATGCAGCCTGAACCACTGGAAAAACCACCCTACACCCCAGGCCCCACACAAAGCTGGCAGCTTTGCAGGTTACTCAGTAAATGGGTCTGAGCTGCACCCAAATGTGGTATAGGCTGTCTCCAAATGCCAAAAAATCACCTGCCAACCTGTGCCTCTTTCTTAGTGAAATGTAGAACAACTAGTCTTTCTCCTTGGAAGGGATACCTCAAAATGCTCCAGCTAATGGACTTCCACGAACCTAACCGAGGTGACAGAGCCTTATGGTTTTGTGCGAATTTTAAAAATATCTTCTGTCATGTATGCATCTTACCCAGAAAAGAGCATGTCACTTCTTGTTCACCAGGCACAACCTAATGTCATCATCAATATGGCAGACCAGTATGATGTTCTATAAAGTGGTGTGAGATCAACATCCCCGAAAACTAACACGTGACTGAGAATCGGAGAGTTGGCACAGCCCAGAGATAAGGGCAGGGAAAGAATACTACGACTTTTATGAAGCAAAAGACAACTGTTTCTCCGTTTCTGGTATTTTGTGCTAACATTTTTAAAAAGTATTTGTTCGATTTAGGGGGCGCTGAATTGGGAGTAAAAGGGAGAAAACTATACTTGAACAATGATTAAAATAAAATTTAAAAAAAAAGTATTTGTCCGATTTATAGGTCCGTACCAGGTGCTAGGAACTGTGTTAATCTGACATGTGAAACAGCAAATACAATTGGAGTTGCCATCTGATGAAATTTACAGTAAGCTACTGTCCTGCTTTAAGACCCATGTTTTTTCTGTCGAGGCCAAGTAGATGAATTGAATGTAAATACAAGAAGAACCATTACCACTGTCCTTCTATTTATGCCTTCTACGATGGCGGTCATCTTTGTGATTTCCTCGGGGTATTGTTTTGGTTTACTATTCCGACAGAGAGAGTTGCAGCTTCCACCTGATCCTTTGCAGTTAATAGCCCTTTCTCCACAGAGCCACGGCGGCAGTTCTGCAGGTGCTGAAACATCTACGCCAACTATTCATTTACAAGTAGGGGAATTATTACAAGAGGGCTGGCTTCACAAGCCCACTGGGGCCACTGACAGATAAACTCAGACCCAAATTCCATCTGTCGCCGTTAGAGAGCCACCATGGTGTTGTGCACCTTAGGGGATTTGTGCTATTGAAAGCTAGGGCCCGATAAGCCCTCAGAAGTCTTGGTGGTTTCTTTTCCCACTGCAGAGTTCAGTTATTAAAGAGTCACGGGTTTCTTTGAGGAAGGCTAGGAGCAAGGCTTACAGTACATTTTCTTGAGAGGATCCAGGGTTCTGGCGTCCTCTTCATTCAGTGCCCCTGGGTTGATGACTGGTCTGGAAATTGAATGAAGAAGGCCTTTGACCCCTCACCATTGGGACTCCAGTTGGATTTATGTCTTTCAGATCTACAGTATTTTTTATTATATATCTCCAGTGGGATTCTGATAGAATGGTCCTCTATTCATTCTTAGAAACATCATGATCATGATAAATTAACTGCCAGCAAATATCAGATACCACTCAGGCTCTGCTACTAGAAGTTCCTTCCGCCTTGCTTCCAGCATGTAAGTGTTGCTACTTGTCCACTGCCACTCCAGGATCCCAGCAGACCCACTGCAAGCAAAATAGACATTTCATTGGCAGCATCTCTCACCTGCACTCCTGACCGACTGAGAACTCCCCTGCCATACTTTTCAAGGATGCATATCTCCCAACTTTGTTTCCCAAGGCCTTGGTGAAAAGAGTATCCTCTAGGCCCCATTGGTGAGTTACTAGTCCATACGTGAAATACCTGCTCCAACAGTCCTTTCTCCTAAGTGCCAGGGTTCTCCCTCCTACACCATACCATGAATTTCCACACCTCACCTCCCTTCCACATAGGCTACCATTAAGGTCATTTCTACCCAATCAGCCAGGCCAGGAGTTACAACCTTTTCCAGCTGCACAAACTAGAACAATCAATCCAGAACATGTGGAAAGCACACTCACAGTAATAAATTAATCCAGACTTAAAATTATGCTTTTTTTCTTTTCTGGTCTAGGTTCTCATAACCCATCCCCACAACTATTTCCTAATGTCTTGCTGACATAAATGAGCAAAATCTTGCAACTCCTTGGGCATGTAAATCCTTGCCTCATAAGATAGACACTGTACTTGTCCTTCTGGAGACATGCTGGGTGTTTGACTCTAGTTACAGACCTAGAACAATGAGTCATGGGAAATGAAGAGAAGAAGTAAACGGGCATCTCCTTGCAAGGAGCAAAGTCATTACAGAGCCTCTAAACCAGGCTGGACCAGCCTCACTGGATGGAGTAGGAGGAGGTGCTTCTACTGTCAACAGAGGTTTAATGGCGTTTAGGAGACCTTGGTCCTCAGGCTGTCTTGAACCCACCCCGATGGCCTCAGTTCTCAGGATCCCAGTCTTACCCAGTTAATACCCAGACTTTTGCGTAAGAGGCCTGGTGACCCTGTGAGTTCAGATTATCTTAATCATCAACACGCAGGATCAGACGGCAGTGGATGTCAGACTGTATCAGCCCTGCAGTTGCATGAAATGAATGATTCTTCTAGAAAGTCATAGGATCTTGGCCCTCGGATCAGGCCTCATTCGGGGAACTTTAAAATCCTGAGCATGTAATTTTCTTTCTTTGAGTCCTCTGACATAGACAGAAACAGCTACCCTACCCCACATTGCCCGTGTTCCCTGTTCTCACCAGGATGGTCCACAGGCCCCCAGTCCAGCAAAGCCTTACGGGCACTGGGCACTGCGCTCCCAGGGACCGATATTTCAAGTAACTGTCCCGCCACTCCATGTCATGCACTGCCAATATTCCACGTGCCGATGCTGACATAACCATTGCTCCTTTCACACCCAGTCAAGTCGGAAAAAGGAAATCGAGTTTTCTAGTTTCTTTAGTCTGTTGCCTATGACCCTCCTAGTACCAAACACAGGCATGGACAGGGTTCAGCTGCAGGGAACATAAGCCGTTCTAGCAAGCTGAAGCATGACAGGATTTATTACAGGGTATTAAAAAGCTCACTGAGTCATTGGGAGAGGCGGGGAAACAGACTTAGGTTGTTGGCCCCTAAAGCCACTCCCAAGACCAGGAAGCTGCCACCTCCTAAACAAAATATGACTGCCAGAGTCAGAAAGCCACGCCAGCGTGATGGCCCGCGAGGACAGGACACCAGCCCCACGTGAAGCCAGACACGATTTAATCCTTACCTGCAGAATGGGCCCTCTGTGCCCTGCCTCTCGACACCCACAAAATTCTGTGAATGCTGCCACGAAAGATAGTAATTCCTCCACCACCAAACTTGTATGCTTTTTTAAAATCCTCATCCAAGGATATGTTTATTGATTTAAGAGAGAGAGAAGGAGAAAGAGAGAGAGAGATCAATGTGAGAAACACCGATCAGTTGCCTCCTATATGTGCCCTGACTACAGATCGTGCCCAGAACCTAGGCATGTGCCCCACTGGGGATTGAACCTGCAACCTTTTGGTGTATGGAATGACACTCCAGCCAACTGAGCTACCCAGCCAGGACCCACCGCCAAACTTTTAAAAGTAAAATCAGGAGAAATAAAAGCATGGCTTCTGCCTTATTTCCGCCTTCTGAACCTTGTACCAGAGCAACAGAGTGGCTGAACTTCGGTCACAGCCAGAGCCTTGAGGGGAGGGGAGTCTGGAGAATGTGGTGCGTGGCTCTCCAGGCACTGCCACGCGGGCAGGTGTACTAGAAGGGTGGTGGGTGGACACGAGGGGCAGAGGTACCACACCCATCACAAACCCCCAAGGCTGCGTTCTCCTCGCCAGCTCTGACAAAGAGCCTATGTAGATAATACTCGAATTACAACCAATGAGTTCACTGCCTACACTTTTCTTTACATTCCCCACATACCTGTCCAATCCCTTGGCAGTCATAGGTAAACTCCAAATTCTAATCGAGTGGGTGGTTGGTTTAGATTAGAAGAATATAACAGAAAGGGGCATTTATTCTTCTATTTCTGACTCATCGCTGGAAGTCGCTGGGAAATGGCCCCTCCACACAGCTGCAGTAGGAAATATTTGCTATTTGTCTTGATCCCAGAGGGTCTTCTGAATCATCCGAGTAACGGTAAGTTATAATTGGTAGCAGCGCAGATTGCAGTACATTGTACAATACACTCATTTCTGGAAACTGATATAGGGAACCAAAACACCCCTTTTCTCCACTCACCTGAAAAAAACAGAGTGTTTACCCTCAAGAAAAGGCACACTTTCATGGCCGCTTGCCTTGAAGTCAATAACGTGCCTCAGAGAGATGTCCCAGTGGGGTGAACGTCCATCTCCTCCAAGATATCCCCTTTCTTATCTTGCATTCGGTTGTCCTGAAACTCTGCAAGTCTCTGGAGTAATCATTTTGCCTGAAACAGAGAACATCTTTGTGAATGTTTTTCAGAGTAACAACTGACCCAGAGAACTACAGCCCCTCCTTCAAATTCTGCTCTCAGCACCAGGACCTGTGGATGTGGGGCGTATAAATACCTAACCCACACAGTATGCTAAGTGTTAGCCAGAACCCACACTGTGCCCAGACCACCAGCCTGCTCAGGATTTGGGAAAGCAACCACCATCGTGTCCACCCCCCTGCCTTGAGTCAGGACTGTGCAAAATCACTCCTGACCTCAAAGAAATTGAGTGTGACTTGAGAATAACACTAAATAGCCACATTCTTTTCAAGTCAAGTCTTCCCTGTTACTTCCTAAACCACTGAGTGAAAGAGAATCGTAGCTAATGAAAGGTGAAAGGTTGCATGTCGGAAGCCAAGGAGACCTTAACGAGACCCGTAAGTGCCCCCACAATGGTATTTCAAGGATTACTGGGCTTTTTCTCACAAAGTTGAAGATCACGAGGCAGCCCCCGCCGCCCAGCAATGTGGCACGCATTGACGCGTGCAGACCAGATTAGCACCCGCTGACAGAGAAAGGAAATGGAGATCGTTACTCCAGTGAATCAATAGCTCCCCTTCCTGCTGAATTGCTGGAATAATTGCCTCGCTCTTTAGAGGAAACTGGATGACAGCTTAGTAGCTGCTTTGGGCTTGCACCCTCAGAGCTTTGGGGTGACGCGTCTGCCCTTCCTACATTCCGACTGCAAACTCCATGCTCCTCCACAAAGCATGCACAACCACCCTCCACCTACTTCTCTTACACACACCCAAATCTAAATGTCTTGTCTCATCCTCAATTCCCAAGGCTTGTTGGTCAAGCAGTGCTAGATCCCAGGGGTACTGGCTAGGATGGAGGTGTAAGGTTTCAAAGGAGGGTGTTTCATAGGGCCTTATTTTAAAAGGGACTATGGACAATTAGATGCCAGTTTTACTCCTTTTTAAGAAGTCAGGGCAGAGGTGAGTAAGGGAAACCCCTCAAAATCTTTTGCTGGAATCCTCTCTGCCCGCAAAGCAAGCCAGCTGTGTCTTGCTGCTTTGTGACATCTGTCTGTCATTGTCTTCCACCTGCCTCCCCCAACCCACACCAGTGCAGGTTTCTGCACACCCTCATCTTTCTGAGCTAATTTGTTCCCTGCACACTTCTCCTTACAACTGTCTGCCCCCAACAGACACACACACACACACACACACACACACACACAATGATCCTGTTGTGACACCAACACAGTTGTGAAGAACAGTGGCTCCAATGCTAAATTGCGTAGGTTTGAGTTATGCTTCCACCATATACAAACTGTTGGGCAAGTTCTACGCCTCAGTTTGTTCATCTATAAAATGAAGATAGTAATAGCATCTACTACCAAAAAAAAAGTTGGTTTTGAAAGTTAATACGGCCTTGGCTGGTGTGGCTCAGGGGATTGAGTGCCAGCCTGTGAACCAAAGGGTCGCTGGTTCAATTCCCAGTCAGGGCACATGCCTGGGTTGCAGGCAGGTCCCCAGTAGGAGGCGTGCGAGAGACAACCACATGCTGATGTTTTACGCCTTTTCTCCCTCTCTCCCCCTCTCTCTAAAAGTCAATAAATAAGATCTTTAAAAAACAAAGAAAGAAAGTTAAACATGAATGCTAATCAAATGCTTTGAAAAAGTCTCCAGCATAAGGTGCTATGATATATATATGTGTGTGTGTGTATATATACATATATGCATATATATACATATACATATATATTATATATATATACTTTTCTTATTAGGGACATGGCATTTGGTATATAGAATAATTACATTTCCTTCCTGCCCTAATAAACAAAAACGCTCCGGCCGTGCCCACGACGCCCTTCAGAGGGAAGTAGTCATGGGTGGTTCTTCCTCCACTAAGATGCTGGAGCTGGTGGTCGCTGAAGCAAACAGGAGTGCCCAGGCCCCAGGCAACCATGTGTGCGCAAGATGCACGTGAGCAAGGCCTATGCCAAGAGACACCTTGGGCTGAGAAGCTGCCTGAATGAAGAACTCCATCTGGGCAGTGGCAGCCCAGTCTGATCCGAACCTCTCGCTTGGGGAGTTGGAACGTAAAAGCACACAGAAGAAAAAAAAGCATCCACTTAGAAAGAGTTGAAAAGAGGGCCAGACCACTAGCGGGGCTGCCGTGTTCGGAATGGCAGTGGTTCCCGAGGTGCCCATGAGGCCAGCTGAGTTTAAGCCTGGGAAGCAGAGGCACCAGTGATCAGTGCTGAGATCATCCCCTGCATTCCTTCCCTCCTGGAGTAACCTTCTCTTAAAACTTACATCCTAAGCCATGATTTTCAAACGTTCGTGCCGGTAGGGATCTGTGAAAGTTACTGAAATGCAGATTCCTGGGCCCCTTCCCTAGAGATTCTGCTTCAGTAGAACTGCAGGGGGCCTCCAGACCTTTACTTGTGGCCACACAGGTTGTTTACTGCCTCACCGAGGGCTCGCTTGTTTTCACTATGACGCAAATGCCTCCTGAGAGTCACGCAGAGCACAACCTGCCCAGTTCCGTGTGGCTCCAAGTTCACACCAAGATACACTGATGATTCCTTTTTCTGCCAGCTAAACCAATCCAACAAATACTGGTTCCCTGCTGATCCACACCCCCGTCCTACCTAGGCAGTCACTGCTCAAACGTACGTGGCGTCTATAGTTGGGAAGGGCTAAAGCAGAGAGGAAAAAGGGTAAGCAGAGACAGGACCTGTGCATTTGCATTTAATGAGATACAGAAAGCTTCCACAAGAGGCTTGGAGTCTCGTCTAAATGTATGTCCCTACTGGGTGTGCTACAGCCTAGGAAGCTACAGAAAAGAAACCAGATACAAAAAGCACACAAGGAATTGTTGATGAAAACCTTCCCACACCCCGAGGCCCTGGCCCGGCGCTCCCAGCTCCCAGGCTGGCCCTCGTCAAAGACGTGGCTTTCTGAGCCCTCACAACTGGTGAGGGTCTCGGTACAGTTAGAAAGCAAGAAGTCTCCACGGGCCCCTGAAAGGATCGTCGTGCAGCCGGAGAAAAGATGTACCATCTATCAGGTGAGTTTCACTGGGTAGGTTTTTGCTGAACACGGTTAGGTGCTGATAGGATAAAAAAAAAGAATTAGAAGACCCCATCCCAAGCTACCCAAGGAGATGTGTCCCTTGTCAGGGACACAATGAAAACATGTAAAGAAACTGGAAGACAAGGAAGAGAGTATGTCACCCAGTGCTAAGTTATGGAGGCTGCCCATGCAGTTAGAGCTCGGGAAACCCGCGGACCAGGCAGGCCACCCGACGCCACACGCAGGCAACTGGAGAAGAGGCCAGTGGCCGACCTGTAAGCAGTGAAAGTATCTGCAGTTTGCAGGGAGGGCAGACGTGCTCATTTTCCTCTTGACTGGCATTTCCTTCGACCCCAGGGTTGGACTTGGTCACGTCTGTTTCACGTTCTCGGGAACTACCATTTTACTCCGGTTTTTCCCCAGTGCACCCCACTCTACTACCTGCTCGCCAGGGCTGCTCAGACACCTGGCCTGGAACACCTGTGGGAACCACTCAGCACTGGTGCAGACCTGCCAATGTGAGGGAGGCGACCCCTGGGGCAGTCCTTGAGCAGCAGGGCAGGGAGCCTGTGGGTGCTGGCTGCTCGGAGTCTCTCGAGGGGACATATCCGAGGTGGCTCTCGGGTCGCCCCAGAAGGACCAGGCCCCAGAGCCCCACAGCTGTGGCCAAATCGATCCCAAGCTTGGTACTGACTTTCTCTCTTTCCCCGTTTCCCTCTTCCCAGTCCCCTGACTCCAGTTTCCTGAGATCACTTCCCCAAATAAACTACTGCGTACAGACCCTTGTTTCAGGCTTTCTAGAAGGAATCCTGGCTGAAGACACGCTTGGAGAGGGATGCTGCTTTCTGTTTTTAGAATTCGAATATTTTATGCTCAATTTACAGAGAACTCTGACACAGAGCTTCTCCCCTGTGCGCACTCATCTCAGAAAAGCCCATAATGTACTATCTTCTGGATTTGAGGTTTTGCCAAAAGCAGATTATAGTTCCTGGAGGCCCAGCATATGAGGTCAAGGAGAAGAATGGAGCATTTTAAACTTCCCAAGCTCCCAGTGTGTGCCAGCACTGTGCTCGTATGTATTTTCATGTCATTAATTTTTACATAAACCAGATGGGGTAGGTAGAATCACTCCCTTGTGAGAGATGAGGAAACTGTGGCTCGGAGACCGTGATTCTTGGAACTGTGGATTCTCCGGTACAAATCAGGATTCGTATCGCAGGCTAGAGACTCTGAAGTCCGCGTGTCACCCACTGACCTGATGATTCTCCCACACGCTGTTTAACACGTGGGGTTACATGCCTCTTTCTCCAGCGTGTCAATGGTCTTCATGATTTTTTTTCACGTTTGGAAATAAATATCCGTGATCTGCAGCATTAGCTGGCATTTTAATCTCTCCAGGTTGAGGGATGGAGTTGGCCCCTCCAACGAGAGGCAAAGCCAGGACACTGGAAAGCTGCTTACGTCTGTGCACTACGCCCGAGTCTGAAAGCCATCCTCCGTTTGACTCTGGGCAATGCCAGGCAGCTGTGTGGCTGGTAGTGAACACAGCGCACGCATCAGACCTTATGTGGCTTTGGGCTCAATGCTGGGCACACAGTAGGTACACAGGAAACATTTGCCAAATCCACTATACATAAGCTCTAGGACCCAAGGCTCCGTTTTCCTCCGAGTGCCTGCTGAAGGTAAGCACTTGGCCTTTCTGTGTGCCACTGGGACCTCGTACATGTGAGCCCCCAGGACAGTAAGGGCCTGCATATACTTATGGAGGCCACACAACAGCATTTGGAAGCTGGGAGGCCCCCTGTGCTCACGTGGCTTCCGGAGCACCATAACTCTTTGGACTGTCACTCCATACTTTGCTCCTACAGGACTAACCAGATCCCTGCCACTCTGTGTCCGCTTCTGGGCTTTTCCCGATTCTGTGCTTATTTACTAATTGGCTGGCCCTTGTTGTTTCTTATTGATTTACAGGTCAACTCAGAAAAAGTGATTCAAGGGCAGGGTATCGAACGCTCAGATCCAAATTCTCACACTGCTTCTCTCATCACTGTGACGAGGTCACATCTCTGACAAAACCTACTCTCACCTAGCATCTCCAACGTGGTGAAGAAGGAATCGGTAGACAAGCCACACTCACTTACCTGCACTTACGAGACAGAACTACATTATTACTGCGCAAAGAGGAGTAGGGACGTTAGTAACGATAATCAGTTTTCTTGCACATTGGAGTACCATGAAGTTAAGATTCTAAGCAGTGTCTCTCAAACTGTGGTCTGCCAAACAGCTGCATCAGAAGTCCCCGAAATGATCAGCTGGTTAGAGCATCGCCCCAATACACCAAGGTTGTGGGTTCAATCCCAGGTTAGGGCACATACAAGAAGCAACCAATGGACGCATAGATAAGTAGACTAATAAATTCTCTCCCTCTCTCTCTCTCTCAAGCAAGAAAAAAACAGGGGAAAATAATATAGGTTCCTGTGCTCCACCCCAGTCTTAATGCATCAGAATTTTTTGTTGTTGTTACTTTATACAAGGTAGTGTTAACCAAGAGAGTCTCATCACATCAGAGTTTGCAATCCTCTGTCTGTGGGGACCTGCGTGATCCTAAGTGGCCAAGCAGATTTCACTGGGTACATCACCTCCGCCTTGTCTGGGCCAGAGCTCTCAGCCCACTCCTGGCACTGTGTCACCTAACCCTCCTTCACTCTGTGTGTTTGAGTCAATGTGTTGGTGGGGGCTGTGAAAAAAAACTGAGAAGAGAAGAAAAATCAGGGGATTACAATCTAAGAAGTTCACTGATAAGGAAGTGAAATTGACCCAAGAGTGGACCAGGACAGTTAAGTCACTGCAAACACATGCCAAGGTCTGTCCAGGAAAAGTCCAGCCATTGTTAATATACAGAGAATGGTTTCTGCGACATCAATGTAACCTGGCAGCCAAGGAGAGTGGACTGGAATGCACATGAGTGAATGGTGACGACTTCACTGCACTAGTCAGTGGGGGCAGTAGACACTGTTGAGTGAGCACGTGTACTGTACGGCTGTTGCCTTCAAAATGACTGAGCGAGTAGAGCAATGGATATGCATCAAATTTTGTGCTAAGCTTGAATATTCCTCCTTGGAAACTATTTGGATGATTCAGAAGGACGCAGCCATGGGCAACTGGTGACTGGCAGCTTCATCATGACAACACACCCACTCATGCATCATGTCTCATGTACCCATCTCATGCAGAGATTTTTGCAAAACATCAAATCACCCAGGTGACTCAGCCCCCCTACAGCCCAGATTTGGAAACCTGCAACTTCTGGCTTTTGCAAAAACTAAAACCACCTTTGAAAGGTGAAATCTCTTTGAAAGAGATTTCAGCCTGTTGATGAGATGCAGGAAAATGTGACAGGGCAGCTGACAGCAATTGGGAGACCTGTGTGAGGTCCCAAAGTGCCCACATTGAAGGGGGCTGAGACGTCATTGTCCTATATACCCTGTTTCTTGTATCTTGTATCTTCTCCAGTAAGTGTCTCTGTTTTTCATGTTACGTGGCTGGACATCTTCTGAACAGACCTCGTAAGTCTTTCAGTTCTTCCCCACATCCGCGTATGGCCTCAGTAATTTTTCTTGCAGTATCCTGTTTTGTTTCCAAAACCACGGTTATCCAGTGAATACTCTGGGAGCAGGGAAGAGTTTGCCTAATGGCCTCATTCCCATTGGGAATGCAGGAGAAAGTTGGCTTTGGAACAAAGCTGTGTGTTGTAATGATGACACTATCTTCTTCCGTTTGCAAAGAACTGTATGGTTTCAAACAGCCTTTCAGGACAATATTCCACTTAAACTTTGTGTCGCTGAGGATACCAAAATTACACGAAATTACAGTTTATAGACAACTATGGGTAACGGCAAACCAGGATTCGGTTACCTTCCCTAAGTAATTTCTTTTAAACACACTGAGGTCTTGAAAGATCAGAAAAACATTCTCATCTCGAATACAAGAGGCACGCAAACTGTAACTCACAGACTGAGTTTTCTGAGACCATCTTGATCTCCAGGTTCTGTACTCCATGGCACTCACTCAATCAATCAATCAATCGCCGGAATGAAAATTAGCTCCTCTGACTCACTGGGTTTGAGTAAATAAATTTTGTTAACAAAAGAACCTGTCATGACCCAGGCTCTAGGAAACACGTCATGCCTTAAATCACTTCCTGAATTTATTCAAATCTTCCTGTCGGAGAAAGGTTCACTCTCAGCATCACAATGCCTTGACCACCATGTCTCCGCCATCTGTCCTCACACCGGGAAAAACACGATTTGAATTCTGTGATGAAAAGAACAATCCCCTTCACATAAATCCAGGTGTCCTTCTCTTACACTAGTAGATCTGCTGCTGAAATTACAAAAGAAAAAAAAAACAGCTTTGTTAATAAAATGATAAAGTGCACGCACTTGTTATTCAAGAAGAACGATACCTCTCCCTACTTTTCCAGTTGATTAACACTCACATAGGCCTTGGTTTCTATTTGTTTATCGGTAGTGAGAACTTTTCTAAAATCAGGGCTTTGGATATCAGCATTTCATCAGGCAGCGCAATACTTGGGAGAGTGGGGGGAAACGTTTTTATTTTTATAGTTCCTATTAGTATTTTGTACAAAATGTTTCAAGGATATTTAGCACCACCAAGTATCTTATTGAAGTGGGGAGACAGAGGCAGATTAGAACCCTGAAGAACTAGAAAGGGGATTTTAAACCTGATTGGACAAAAGAATCATCAATATCATAGTCGATAAAGGCGGATTCTGAATCCTTAAATCCCACCCCACTGATGACTTCTGGTCTGGAATAAGAGGAGGACGCTTTTTGAGAACAAATACATAGTCTTCAGTACATCCTGGAGTTTTGGCCCCAAACTCTAGCATTGCCCTGGGGAGCTGAGCTTTGAGAACACCCCCCCATTTTTGTTGTTGTTGTTGTTGTTGTTTTTGCCCTTTGGTACCCGACCTGGAATAAGGGCAGGATGAATAGACTGTTATTTGGCTCATTTTTCCCTGACCCTCACCATGCCCTTGACTCTCACATCTCTCCATCCGGAGAGGAACTCCGGGGGGGTGTGTCAAGGTGAGCACGCCCTTCCCCTGCGCCGGCCCTCCCTGCTTCTCTCCCCGGCCCCAGCTTACAAGGACTTCCCAGGGAGGTGGGGACCTATTCAGGCGATGCCTGGAGCCTGACTTCCCATCATCCTGGGGAAGACGGCGGTACAGGGTGGCTCTGTTCATAACCCCTTCTCTTCTCCCAGGAAGAGCCTCACCCCCAGCAGACTGGTCCCTGGAATGGAACTGACCTTCAACGGCATCCCTCCTTTTGGGGGGTAGATATGAGAGGTGGGACAAGGTCTGATCTCTGCACCTTGGACCCCTTATCAACCCACTCTCAGGGCCGCACACAGGTCAGAGGCCCTCCTGCCACCTCTACCTCTGACCTCGGCGCCCCCATTCTCTCACGGCTGGACATCCCAGGACACGTTCCCACCTGTGGGTCCCGAACTAGTCCAGATGCGTCCTTCACACCGCCTCTCCCGCCTACAGCTTTCCACATCCCCTGCGCCCACTCTGGCACACACGTTCACGTCTGCACACCAGAAGGCACTACATGAGGCTCTTACTGGATTCCTTTGCCCGTCTCTCAGTCACTCCATCTCTCTGCTCTCCCGAGTCTCGTCCTGAGCATCATCGTCTTCACATCACACCCGCCTGCCTTCGGATGCTCTGGTTACCTACTGGTCGTGGGCTAGGGAACTATTGGGAACACAGGCCCCTGAGCCACTCTGCCTGGGCTCCAGTCCCGATTGTGCCACTTCTTCAATCTGCTACTTTGGGCAAGTTACTCAGCCTCTCTGGGCCTCAGTCCTCCTGAGGTGGGGATAATATAGTACATGTTTCATAGGATTCATTGAAGGATCAAGTGAATTCATACAGATCAAGGTCTGGTATTTTACGAGCATCCAATAAGTGGGGCCCATTATTAGTATTGTTACAGAATGTGGTCCAAGCTTCTCGGCCCAGCCTCCACGGGTCTATACAATCCGGAGCCTGAAACGACACTCGCAAGGTGGTAGACACTCTCCTGGAGCCCTGCAGTAGCTTCCAAGACAAATTCAAAACCCACTTGAGGCGACAGGCACGGTGGCCAATGAGTCATTCTCTGCTCTAACAGAGTAAGTATTTCATTTGAGCCGAGAGCCTAGAAGAAGTGCAGAAAGCTGGGGAGAAGTGGTTTTCTCCCCTCCGCTGCTCCAGGCAACACATGCTATGCTCAGAGAGGCCAGGAGGGAGGGTTTGAGCTGATTATAGTCTAATGAGGCTGCCAAATCAGCTTTACTTTCCGATACAGTGTAATGACTAGTGAGCCCCGTGGGCCCTGGGCCAGGATTATCTCAACTGGTACCATCGTCTGGGTCACACGGATCAGGAACACTCTGGAAAATGCCATCTGCCGAGCCCGGGTGGTAGGAGCCCTTGCCACTGAATAGGCGGTGGCACCCATGGTATTTGGAGGGCAACTTCTGACTTCCCGAGATGCAGCAAGGGGCCCAGAAGGGAACAGTGAAAGGGAAAGGAGAAGGAAGGAGGTCAAGGACACAGCACAATAAGGGAGCCAAAAGAACAATACAGGTGGAATGGGAGTTCGGGGCTGGGGAGGGGCGGTGGGCAGATGATTTTTAAAGAAAAAAGAGTGGAGCTAGAAGGAACTGAGTCCTGGGGGACAGAGGCCTGTCTGGAAAGAACTAGGACTGCCAAGGGGCTATCACTGCCTAGTGGATTCAGAGGAGTTAAAATACACAAGACAACGAAGTCCTTTGTATTTGTATTTGAAGCAGTGCCATTTGTAAACATCCGTGAACACGCTTCGTGAAGGGCTACATGGAACAACGGTCTGGCAAGTGAGAGCGGCGTGCACCCCCCAGTTGGATTCTAGGAGCCTGGGAGCCCTCTTCTTCCACCACAGCAGGTGGTACCCGAGAGTGTTCCTCAGGAGTTCCCCGACCAGCTAGTTCCTCCCGCTGCTTGGAAACAAGGCTGGTTCGACATGCTTCACATCCCCATGGCTGTTGCCCAGAGGAAGTGCGATTGGTGTGGGGGTTTGCCCCGGGGGGGGGGGGGGCAGCGCCGGGTGCCCAGCAGCTCCTGCATTGACACTGCCAACCTGTGGGATGGAGGGGGCCTGAGCGACATCGAGTGCACCTGGAGAGACGACTTCCCCACATCACATTCTGGGTCTCCACAGTGTAGTCGCCACCTCCCCACACCGCATGGTGAGAGATGGCGCAAGAGCTTCTGTTTCTGAGCTCTCTCTTCCTCGCACAGAGTAAGTTCTTCGGAAGTGAATCTGCACAGCAGCCACTGCTGCCCAGCCTTCCAAGGACGCTACGGCCCTCCTGCCAACAGTGTAACTGTGCATCCATGAGGGAGAAGACTGGGATTGTGATTATTTTGACAAAGTACTTTTTCCAAGAAACGGAGGCGGAATTGCTGCTGGGAGTTGACGTCAGGAGCCCAGAAAGTGCCCAAGTGTATCCCATCTCAGGGACAGGGAGTGCCCATGAGATGCTACAAGTAGCGAAAGTCAGGGGCCAAGAGAGATACCGGGTGAGGCACAAATTTGTGTTGGGTTTCGTTTCCTGAGGCCATTGTCCCCTTTGGGAACATGCTAACTTGTGCGGTAGAGGTGGTTCCTGTGTCTAAAGAAGCTGCACCAGGCTGGACAGGTGTGGCTTTGTGCAAATTTCACCCTTGTGGGTACAGGTCACGGTGCTCTTTATCTTACTGCTAGGGGCACCGCAGAGCTTTCTGTTTCCTACGGTCCTGTGGAGGCGACATTGCCATTGGTCAGCTGAAGCTATTTACACAAACACCTCAGCCCTGTTGCCACTCTCCCCAGGGAAAGGGTGGGGTGTCACACATAACCAGGTTCACAGCTGCAGCTGGGGCTCTGAGCTGCAGGTGAGCAGGCCCCAGTGCTTGGAACCCTCCTCTGCAGGGAGAAGGCGAGGGCACATGCAGACAGCGCCAGGCTTGAGGCCGAATCCCAGGCCTGCCGCCTAACCGCTGGGTGCCAAGTTACTGCAGTTCTCTTTCTTACAGAAACGAGAGGCTCTAGTCGGACCTCAAAGGGTGGTCCAGAAGATTAAACAGGATGTAAAGCATCTGACACAGTGTCTGGCCTGCAGCACCTGCTGGGATAACACCTTTTAGAGGGACACCGTTCGTTCGAGGTGCCCTGCAACGCCCAATGAGATCCCACATTTGAGAACCTGAGGGAAAACAGGACATTTCAAGGACAGTCTCCTCAGAAACACACCATTCACGTTCAGCTCTGCCCGCAGATCCCTGAGCAGCTGGCAGAGGGAGGGCACCCAACCTTCGACCAGGGGCTCTGGGACTGTGGCTCCAAACGAACCCAAGTGACATCCAACTTAGGTGTCCTTTTCTTCCTTAAATGAATTGTATGGACAAAGAATATAAAGAAGTGAACAGTGCATTCCAAGGCAACAGTCTCTAAAACAACTCTGTGTAAAAGGCAGCCAGTAAAAATCTTTAGGCAATATTTTTTTTTCCTTGATGTAAATTCACATACCATGAAATTGTTGATTTCAAAGCATTTTCCACCCAAAACCATTGAAGGCAAATGCAGCCCATGTGTGTGTAAAAGTCACCTCTTTCTGACAGTTTTGGACCTTTATAAAATATTTTTATTAAAAAAAAAGCAATGCCAGGGTTGACTGCTTAATATTTTAGCAAGAGATGCCACAAAGATCTTGGGTAAATTCGTGATTCTTTTTGCTCTTTGATTCTTCAAGTCTGTAAGAAGTAAATGATTTCCAGTCTTACCACCAGAGGGCACTGGTGCCGAACTGAGTCACAAAGTCACCGAAATACTCCCCTTTAAACAAAATGCCCCCGTGTTTTTAAGCAAAACTTTGAATACAAATACCTCACACTAGCGCTGACTGAAAGCGACGTGTCTAACTGCACGCAAACACTGACATAAACACAGATTGTTCTGGAACAGGATGCTTGAGCGTCGGTTTCTTGTTAAATGCAGAAGTGTACAGAGTTGAAATGTGCTGCTCCTCTGGGTTTAGCATGGAGTAAGCTCCAGTGCGGTGATGAGACAAGACCTGGGTTTAAATACCAGCATTTCCACATCATAGCTTCGTGACTCTGAGGATGTCTCTAGACCTCAGCTTTCTTCCCCTGTAAGATGCCAAAGGTCACAGAGTTCATAGGTAGCAGGCAGGCTGACAAAGCTCACGTGGTGGGAGCGTGGAGGGTGGGTAGGTGGACATTGTGTCTCACGCCTCTTTGCAACTCCAAGGCTAATAAACATGGCTGATACTCAATAAATGCCTGGTGGAGATCATGAACATGCACATGTAGCAGCTTTTTGGAAAAATAAATGAGATAAGAATACAATTTGCTGTAAAAAAATCAAAAGAGCTTAAACAAAGTAATGTATTGTCATCATCATTATTGTTGTCATTACCATTGTGATTAAATACAGCACTGATTTGGCAGATTGCAGGGTAACGATATGCAGACTCTAATTCAGCCTAAAGCACGCTAAATTTCCAAGAAACAGAAAGAAAGGGGGGCCAAGCTGGGATCGGGGTGGCTCAGAGTTTCTGAGTGGGGAGAGGAGCTAGGCCTGTGCAAGGAAGGAGAGGAACCAAGGGGAGCCCTAGGACACTCGCAGGTGAGCTGGTCCAGGACTCACAGGTAGCCAAACCTGGATGAACCACACCTCCCTGAGAACAGTCTGAACCCGAAGTGCCTTCAGCCCAAGAGCCAGCGAGAGAGATGTCATTTTTGTTTGCTTCCTGGCCTGAGTGTGTCCAGCCCTGGCCCTGAGCCCATCACACTTTCTTGCAATCAGAGACTATGTCCTTAGCCCGTATTTATACTCCCAACACCAAGCCTATCAGGTGATCCAGTAACTCTCCACAGCCTGAAACACCGAAGGCCCCATGCTCGCCACCACCAATACCACAGGAAGAGGCTTTTGCCAGCATCTGTCCTGATGCATCAACATCAAGTGCCTACAGCAGCAGCGCCCTCAGAGCTCTGGGACCCGTGAGCTCTTGCGGCACAGACCGTACACAGCACAGGCCGGCTGCCGCTACAGCAGGCCAGGCAGAAGCTAATCACAGCAACCCGAACCTGCCATGACAAACATGCTTATTTCATTTCAAATGCTTGTTTGTTGACCCACAAAAATCAAACACAGCGGCCTCACAGGCCAGGCCACCGCCGGGGCCCTGGGAGCGACATGTGTGCAAAGAGATCACGTAGGCCCTGGCCAGGCAGGGGTTGGGTTGCACGGAGACGCCTGGAACAGAATCCGCTCTGGAATGAAGTCAACTCCTCGGGGAACGTGGTTCAACTTGGGCAGCAGATGAAAGGCACGAAGTTGGCCACGGAAGGCCCTCGTCCAGCAAGGGCTCTCCACCAGGAAGACTTATGTGTGGACATAATAAAACAGCTCTCTCCATGGAGAATCTACTACACCTCATGTGCCTTATGTGCATTGCTCCATCTATTCTTTCCACCTTTATGAGACACGTACAACTATTCCAGTTTTATGGGTGAAAAAGATGAGTCTCTGAGAGGTGAAATAACCTACCTACAGTCATATTGTAATTGTCGTAACAGTCACAAATATTTATTGGCCATTTACTATAACTCTGAGCTGAGTGCTTGCTGTAACACTGTTTAGTCCTCATATTAATCCTATGAAGTAAAAATTATTGTTACCCATTTTACAGATGCAGAAACTGAGGCCCAAGGGAGTTATGTTATTGACTTAGGGAATAAGGATTTCAGCATACACAGACTTCCGCCAGCACTCAAGCCTGAAATCACCAGACAATGCTGGCCCCTAGGGCTAGACTGCCTCAGACCATAAGATGTAAAACTAAGATTCAGACCCAGCCTGGCTGGCGTCCAAGCCCATACTGCTTTCTAGCTCAAGGTCACACAATTCTCCAAATGAGCCTTTCGTCTAAGAAGCAGCAATTGCCCTTTAGGTTCAAGCATATGGGCGCGGGCTACTTTGGTCCAGGCACAGTGAAAGAGAATTGAAAGTGCATTGAGTTAGAAGGAGACTGGACTAAGGGAAGGACTGAAATTAGGGAAGGACTAGAAGTTAAAGCCTGTCACCAAAATCAGCAGCCGCACATTCCTGCCCATGCCAGAGACAAGCACACTCCACGTTGGTGGTGGGATTCCGTGCAAGCGTGGGGGTTTGGAGCAGGCGTCTTACTAATAACAATGGTGCTGATGATCACTAACATTTACTGAGCACCCATTAGGTACGAGCCACAGTTCTAGGCCCCTACAAACATTCTCTTCTCTATTATACCCTCCCCCCACCCATTCTATTACGAGGTAACTGAGGCTTAGACACCTGAAAAACCTGCCCAAGGTGATTCACGTAGGAAGGGGCAAAGCCAGCCCCTGGATCCAGCTCTCACCCCGGAGCCACCGAGCTGAGCTCTTCCTGCCACTGACGTCGCTAGGGGGTGAGCTGACTTAATGCCTCAGTTAATTAGGTTTCATCGTCTGCAAAATGAGCTCGTATGCTCCTCTTTCCTTTTGATAGGGAGGCAGTTCTTTGAAAAAAAAATCTGTCAAAATTTTCCAAGCTGTCACTAAATAAATATACGCCTCACAGAAAGGATGCAGGTCCCTTTGGAGAAGGCAGCCACCGTCCCAAGGTAAGGTACACCACCATTGCTTAATCAATGGAGCCCACACAACGTGAAATGGAATTGTATCCCCTCTCATAAAAATGTACTAGTTACACTTATGCACACGCGCGCACACCTGTTTACCATGCTCTGACTGAAGGAGAGCCCCCTGTGGGGAAGTGGGCAGGTCTGTGTGGACCGGGGAGTGTGAAGTTACATTTCGAGGCTCATGCGATGCATCCTAACTCCCCTACCCACCATAAGCTGTTTCTGCCCGAAACTATAGCAGAGAGAGTTCCCAGGGAAATCCCGAAAAGCTTCAGCAGGACTAGGAAGAGGTTTCACTGCTGTGTTGAATATCTCCAGCGTAGTCATTAGTCATGAGTCACAGAACGCAACGTAGAAGTCGTCCCAGAAGTTCCCCGTCACGGGACCGAAAGCAGCCTCTCCCCACATAGTAAGAAAAACCCAAAAGGTTCATGTCGATTTGATACTTTTACTCAAACTCAGGAAACCCATATTCATTCGTGTTTGCCTAGCTCAGCCACAAAGCCAAGACAAAAAAAAAAGCCAGCAGATATTCCTTTAAAAGGGATTATTTCTGGATATGTTCAGTACCACCAGAACCTTATTGTGACTAACCAATTTGGACCGAAATCCACATATTAGCTGTTCTATGTGATGGGTTTATCACTCTATACACTGTTCAACCCCCAGAGACTGTCACTTAATTAAATGCAGAGAAGTCTTCATGAATAGATTTCTAATTTACCATTTCTATGCCGAGAGTCTCAGCGGTCTCGTTCCCATTCAGAAAATCCCACTGCCACAAAAAAAGAGATTAGTGAAATCAAATGGCTGCTGTCTCTCCTAAGACCGAGGCCTGCTTGCACCTGAACTCCAGATTCAGGGGGTAGGTGAGAAGAACACACTCTCAAATGGGAGACCTCTCTCCTCCACCGACTTGAGCACCTCTGGAGTGTCAGCGCACACCAGCCAGTAGCTCCCGTTGATTCTAAACTTCCATGCAGGGATCGCAGGGCCATTGGAACCGCAGTACTTAAAACTCCTACAAACCCATTTCTTCACCTTATCCATCACCTTGGCAGGAATTCTTGCAAAACTCATTTTGAAAGTCAGTGTCAAGATCTTGTGAGAACATTAAGGCCTGTCTTGGAAGAACGTTGAGGCCCTGTTAAGTCCCAGGGACAGTTCCAACTTCTGGCCCGGTGTCGGGTTATCTCATCTCTCTAACAAGCTAACAAGAATGCGTCGCCTCGGGGGAGCAGGCCCAGACAGCTGGAAACACAGCAGGAGCCCTGTAGCTGGACTCACCCACATCCACCCTGCCCCGGACGCAGCTTACCTTGGTCTTGGGGAAGGAAAGGTGTAGCCTCTTTCATAGAGCAAAAGTGTGTCTATCGAACATCTTATCCACCAGAGAGCTTTATGATAACTGGCCTGCCTACAAATATATAACAATTACTACTGTTTAAAATGATCATTTTGAGGTGCTGGGATCCTATGCATTAGCCAGCAGCCACTTGGCATTGCATCCTGTGGATTCTGTTTCTGCGGTAACTCTGGCTCAACATCCCCTCTGTTTTCACTGCCCTTCCTCGCCTGAGAACTTCACCCCCTCTCACCCGGTCTGCCACCGTCGTCAACTCGTAACTGATGTTTTCGCTCCTCTGTCCCACACACCACACACTGCCTTATTATTCATCCTAAAACACAGGTCCAGCTTGGGGCATTCCCCTACTCAGAAACCCTGGCTGGTGTAGCTCAGTGGATTGAGCTTGGGCCGCAAACCAAAAAAGCCCTCAGTAGCCCCCAGCTGCCCACCACACTCCCTGATTGGCTGTTGCGTCCTCTACACAAGATGCTGTCCAATACCTGCCCTTTCCGGACACCCTCCCGTGTTTCCCTGCACGTACGTTCCTCGGATTTCCCATCTTCCTCCTCTCACTCCTGAGAATTCACATCACCTTCCTACTCCCACCTCTGCCTGTTAGAATTCTACGGCCACCTTTTCAAATGCTCTGTCCTCGCATGAAGGTTTTTCTGACTCCAAACCCATCTAGCCCTCGCAACACACACCCAGATACGATCTCACCCTCTTTAGAATCCCTATCGCACTTGGCACTTTTTTGGAGATGCCATACCCCACCCAGTATGTGGGCTAGTTATGAACTTGACCTAACCACAAATACCTTAGTGTCACATGCAAATTTGTATTCTTAAAATCCTTAGTATAATGCAAGAAGTACATACCAAATACTCAGGAAGTGTTAGTGGGTGATATGGGTTGACAGCATGTCCCCTAACTAACACCCTTCCGTTGAAGCCCTAATCCCAATGCGGCGGAATTTGGAGGTGGGGCCTTCGATGAGGTCACGAGGGTGGAGCCCCCATGAATGAGATCGGTGCCCTCATAAGAAGAGACACCACAAGAGAGATGATCTCTCTCTCCCTCTCTCTCTTTGCCACGTGAGGACACTGTGAGAAGGCAGAGCAGGAGGAGGGTCCTGACCAGACACCAAATCATCTGGCTCCTTGATCTTGGACTTCTAGCATCCAGAACCGTAGGAAATAAATGTCTGTGGTTGCAGCCACTCAGCCTGTGGTGTTCTGTGGTAGCAGCCCAGGCTGACCGCGACAGGGGGTGTATCCATGAGGCAAACCGTGTCCAATCATTTTGCTTTCAAAATATATTTAGAAGATTTTTAAATTTTCATACTTGTCAATAAGGAATTTGAAAATGAACTATTGTGTTAAAAGGCTTAATAGGACATGATACCAAAACAAATAAATAAATAAATGCAAAATAAATAAAGTGTCTTAATCAACTGAGGCACGTAACTCAGAAGCGAGCAAGATCCTATGGGTTTCACAGTTCTGATATGTAACATAGCGACTGAGCTGAAGCCAGCCTTATGTCTCCATTTCCAATGCTTGTCCTTTTCCTCTGCAGAGTTTCTTTATAGGCGTTCTGTAAAAAAAAAAAAAAAAATCAAGTTGGTACTGAATTGTTGGCACTTACAAACCTATCACTTTAAAAAGGGAGCTCAAAAAGTAATAAGCAGGCCCAGATTTGAGTTGGGTGCCCAGAATAAATTCAATTTCTCCACTTTAATGAGCTCCAGCCAAATGGCCAGTCCAATATGCAACATATGTCCAGCCAACTGGTTGGAGTCCATGCATTTGGTTCCTTCTGCAGATTAATGAGATTATGGCATTGTTAAAAAAGAGGCAGAAAATGCTAATTTGACATCTACCATGATATACTTTACAGTTTAGGGGAGTTCTGCATTTTAAGACATTTTTAATTACTTTGGGATGCTGTGCCAGTGAGGACCATATGCCCGTTCTTGTCCCTCTGTGGCTGTCTCCACGGTCACCTGCACACTCCCCAGCAATGCAGGCGGTCGGACTTGTTTCTCTCAGCCTCTGTCTGGAAGCCTCAGAGGGCAGCCCCTCCCTCTGCTCGTGCATGCACCTTCCAGTTGAAGCTGTTTCAGCAGAAAACACAAGTCGCTTACGTGCTCAGACCTAAAGAACGAACTGACCAGTAGTAAAAATGTATTCAAAACAATAGGAGTTCATCCAATTTTAAGAGGAAAGCCAGCCACGTAGTGACAGAGGCTCTCACCAAAGGTGCATCCTCTGTGACTTGGAAGAGATGAAATTTTCCTGATGTGATGCGCAATCTACATTTGAAACAATCTCCTGCGGTTCTTTGTCACCGCACTCTGTGCTGTCCGCTGCCCCAGAAGGTTGTTCAGGGTCTTGATGCGATGTGTAACACACAGGATGTCATTTCTTCCTTTGCAAGTGCTTCGAGCACCCTCAGAAACTATAGTTGTACCTCTTTCCCTCAACCCTCTGGAGAGCCTTATCCCATAATCATCTCCTTGTATATTGATGAACCTCACCTGCAGAGGATACTCAGGCTGAAGGTCAGCACTACTTATCTTTCCAACGCCTTTCCTAAAAGCCTACTTGGAGCTGAGGACTCAAATCTCAAAAAAAAACCATGCAAATTATATCATGAATACTAGTACTAGCTTGACATTTAAGAAGTAACTACTCTGTGCCAGATGTCCTTCTAATTAATGCAACTAATCCTCATCATTACACTATGAAACAGATACTGTTATCTCTTTCTTACAGATAAGTGGGGGGGGGGGGCACAGAGTGTTTATTTGCCCAAGGTCCCCAGTTAGAAAGTGTTAGTGTCAGGATTTGAACTCTGCCTGGGACAGACTGCGCCCCTACCCACTCCGCTATACCAAAAGAAAAATAGGAACGAAGACAACCACCCTGCCAAATATATCAAGAAGGAGAAAACAAGCTTGTTTTTCCAAACTCTCTTGAGCAGTTATTGAAAATGTCTTGTTTCCCATGGAAGCATGTTCACGTGCTGGGGTTCCAAAGTATGAAGTAATGGCGTGCAGATTAAGTTAAACATTGGCATGGTGGCAGCCCCGCCAGTGAGGAGGCATACGGGAAAGCAATGCAAAACAGCACACAGGTGTATGCACCGCAAATGCCCCCAACAGGACGTGAGTGGCAGCAAAGAGAATGCAAGTGTCTTCTCACACAGCACCTAATTTTCTCCCTTCTTGGTCTAGGGAGCTAGGACACGGCTCCCAGAGGCAGCTGGAGCCATGGAGCCAGCAGTTTCCCGTCCACCTGGGGACAGCCAGGTTGTTTGTTATACAGGTGAGTAGCGGAGAGAAATGTCAACTTCAGGAGAAAGGGTGGAACGCAATCAGAAAGCAGAAGTGCTGTCATAGAACTGCTCTTTGGTGCCAGCATCTGCCACCTGTTCCTGGACGGTGCCACACCCTTTTCTGCGGCTGCCACACAGGGAAATAAAAATGGAAAAACCCATGGGGGCTGGGCACGGAGGGAGGTGATTGGTAGAAAAACACAAGTGAGTCTCTACCTTTTCTTCCCCTAGTTGGTGGGATGTCTCCTGGCAATGGAGGCCAATGGCCATGGGGAGGAGCTTCAGAGTTGGAGTGAACCTCCGTTCCAATCCCAAGTGGACCACTTTCTGGTCATGGAACCTGGACAAGTTATTATACCTGCTCCTATTTTGTTCAGGTCGCCACAATCAAGTCTAAGCTTTTTATATAACCCTTAGGATCTGGCCCCTGCTTACATCTCCGGCCTCATTCCTCGCTCAAAACCCATGCTCTAGCCAGAATGAGGCTAGCTCTAAATCTCTGACCTTTGCACACTCTGCTCCCTGGAAACACTTGGAAACCTTTTCCTCCCCTCCCCCACCAACTCCTACTCATGTTCAGGTCTCGGCTGGGTGTCATTTCCTGTCTCCTGTGTGCTCACACAGCACCTGGTGCTTCCTCTCCGGAGCACTTCTAACCAAGTCCACGGTGATGGGCTCTTTGCTCCCCGGCACCTCACTCTACTACAAGCCCCCGCTGTGAACTTCATCAGCACCCTGTTAAAGCAGCTCGCCTACCTCTGTACTTTCTCTTTTGTGCTAGACTGAAAGCCCTAGGAGGACACGGACTGTGTGTCATCGTTGTGTCCCAGAGCCCAGCACAGTGTTCAGCACGCAGCATGAGCGTGGCAAACACGGTTGACTGAATAAGCAAACCTCTCTGATCCTCGGTTTCACCCCCCCATCTGTCAAATGGGAGGAAAGGACACACATCTCAAGAAGGGTGTGAAAATTAAAGGAAATAGCAGGCACACGGCACCTCCCCCAGGTAGGAGGCAACCAATGGCAGCTGCATGGACCACCCAGTGTACAGCTTCAGCGATCCAATCACCCTCTAAGTCTAGAGAAAATTTGCATTCAGCGGGTGGGTCACATCCCATTGCAGAAGTGTCTCTTTCATTTCCTTAAAAACCTCTCGAGTAGAAGCCACATGTCTCCCTCTAGCAAATGTGTGGGTCTCCCGGCCCTCTGTTAGTCTATCAGTCCCTAATTATGTCTCAGTCATCAACATATGCTCCATAGTCAACTACACTATTCACACATTCATTGATATCCAAAGTAACAAATCTTCAAAGTCACTTCCAAGAGTCATTTATATTTCCCTCTCTCTCCCTCCCTCCCTCTCTCTCTCATGCACATGCACACACACACGTAGAGTCTCCAGGACACTAAAAAGTTTTCAGAGGACAAAGAGTCAGTTCCCGTTCACGGAGGCCTCACCCAGTGCCCACTAGAGGCTGAGGAAGAGGCACAAAGATGAGACAGGAGCCCTGCCCCTTGGGAGTTCGCCGGCGATTGGTAGGAACAGGCACATAAACAACCGCACAATGCAGTACATTGTTGAACTGCGGGAAAGGCGGGGCAGTACCACGGCAGCCCAGAGGAGGGAGCACGAGCACAACCTAGCCGGACCTCACCGAGGGCCTCGGCAGCAGGCTCCCAGGTCCCGACAGGACTTGGCTGCGCCTTCGGCCCCCTCGCTCTCATTCTGTCCTCGATGAAGATGGAGATCAGCTCGCCAGCACCTTCCGCCTGGTTCCGGCCTCGTCCATCGTAAAGGCCGGCTCTAATGAGCACCGCAGTCAGCGAGGACGCAGTCCTGGTCTGAATAGTTCACTGTCACAGAAGTCGGTAAGGCAGGACCTGGAGTCTGCCCAGTGGAACTAACAGGAACTTTCTGAACACTAGCTATTCTGTCCTTTTGTAGAGAAGCTCCATGTAGGCGCGTGTATGAATATATCCCGTTTCCTCCGAGGGATGTTAAGTGCCTGCTTGGTCTTCTGCCTTCACGGCACTTTGTGTTTTGAAAACGGAGCTGCAAATGAGATTTAGAATCATTACTAAATGAAAGGGGGGAAAAAAATCCCACACTGCATGCATTATAAGTGCAGTACAATCTTATTTTTTCTGTCCTGCTAATGAGGAAGGACACATTTCTTTCTGAGCATGCTTCACAGGAAGGCACACGCCGGGATCCATTGCCAGAGACAGCCTTGGGAACAGGTGGCGAGACAGTCCCGGAACAGCTGCGAGCCGGACGCTCAGAAAGGCTTCTCTGACCAGCTCCCTCTCCCACCAGTGTGCCCCCCATGGGGAGGCTCCTGAGACAGAGCACTGTTATCAGGGAAGAATACCCTCCTTGCAGTTCACAAGGGACAATGTCTTGATAACTTCTCCATACCGCCCACGACGTACTCAGATCATGAGAGGCCGGGAAAGAGACCTGGTGAAATGGAGGCAGGCGGACACACTGGTAGCCCGGCGTGCCCCCAGCTCAGATGGGGTGGCGGGACAAGACCCTGGCCCCTGGAGCGGGTGTAGTAGTCTGCTCAGGCTGCCATAACAAAGCACCACAGCCTCGGGGGCTTACACAGCAGAAATGTATTTTCTGACAGTTCTGGAGGCTGGGAGTCCGAGATCCAGGTGTCTGCAGGGTTGGTTTCTTCCTAGGCCTCTCTCCTCCGCTTGGAGATGGCTGTCTTCTGCCCGTGTCTTCACAGGGTCTTTCTCCTGTATGTGTCTTTTGCCTTAATCTCTTCCTTTTATAGGGACACCAGTCATACAGCGGTAGAGCTCACCCCAATGATCTCATTTAACCTTAACTACCTCTTTCAAGATCTTTATCCCCAAATGCAGTCACATGTGAAGATCCTGAGGGACAGAACTTCAGCATACGCATTTTGGGGAGACACAACGCAGCCGGTAACAAGGCAAGCCGAGGGAAACATGGAATGAAGGAAAGAGGGCTGCTGCTGGGAATTCCCCACCCCCCACCCCCGATCCCTTGGGGGCCCTACAACAGGGCCGGCCATGAAAGGCAGGAGTCGGGGATTTCAGCCACCACCTCTGTGCCAGGTGACTTGCAAACCTAATTAGCCAGCGCGAGCCCTCTCTCGCATTCCAGTTCCTCGTTCCCAACGGCTTCCTGGACTTGGGCCACCCGCATGACCTGCCAGCCTCTGAAACAGAGCACAGAACAACTCAGACTGAACTCATTTCTGATTTCTATTATTGCCATCAGCAGACTTCCAGGAGTTTTTTTATCCTTCCCGTCTGCATCACCGAGGCCCTTTGCCCTCGCTTTGTTGTGGCCCCGGCAGCCATTCCCTTTTCCGGGGCTGGCTGCTGAGACGTCTCCTGTCTAGCCATGATTCTCTGGACCACCGAAAACGTCTCCCCCCAGGCCTCCCTCCCTCCAGGCTCTCCTTCTACCAACCCATCCACACACACTACTCTCAGATGACCCTTTCTGAGCACTGCTTTCTCCATGAGTCTGCCTCTGCTCTACACCTTCCTGAGGCTCCCTGCTGTCACCGGAAAAAATAAAAATCTGAACTATATAACCTGTGTGACAGCCTGGCCTTTTCAAGTGTCATAGCCCACTCCTCCTCCCAACATTCTGGAAAAACGCTGGAAACAAATGAATGAACCAACCCTTCATTTTCCACAAGCAAATCATCTTATTTATCTCAGCTCATAGTATGCCATGTGCCTGATACTTCCTCCTCTGCCTAAACCTAAACCCAGTCTTTCTCCCACTCCCAGCAGCAGCAATCCTGCCTCCTCCGTGCCTGCCTCTCCTGATTACTGAAAATACCTCCACTCACTCAACAGCTTCTACCGTCTGTCGTGCCCTATTGGGCACCCAAGTCGGGGACGACTGTTTTCTGGTTTTCACTCTCTACTCCTGTGTGTGGTTTTACTCCACAGTGACGTGTGTGAGTTTGCCTTCCTCCTCAAACTCCGCAAGGGCAACACCATGCATTTACAGTTCTTTGCAAACTCTTCCGCCACATTAATAAAAACAACCAAAACATTCGTTAGTGTTTACCACACGCCAGGCATCATGCTAAGTGCTTGTCAAGTGCTATCTCATTTAACTCAAACAATAGTCCCACAAGGTAGGTACTATTATCATCCCCATTTTACAGGTGAAGCAATCGAGGGTTAGAAAGGTTATACATCCGGTCCCAAATTACACACCGGTAATGAGTCCCCGTCCCTGTGACAGTACCTCCCACAGAGTAAGTGTTGAGCACATGTTTTTGAATTAAGATTACGCCTGCCACCAAAGCAACCGGGGTGTGAGGCAGGCAAAATAATGGCCCTCAAAGATGTCCACCCCTTGATTCTCACAGCCCACGAATGTGTCACATGACATGACAGAGGGAAATTAATGTTGCAAACGGAAGTCAGTTCCTAGTCAGGGGACCTTAGAATAAGGAGATGATCCTGGGCTCCCTGGGTGGGCCCGGTGTAATCACAAGGGGCTTTAAAGGTGGAAGCGGGGGAGCAGAAGAGGGTCAGCAGTGATGCAACGTAAGAATCTGACCTGCCCTGCCGAAGCTGTCTCTGGGGTTGGATGAAGGAATACCTGCAGCCTCTGCATGCTAGAAAAGGTGAGGAAACATACCCCCACCCTCTCCCCGACCCACCCAGAGCTTCCAGAGAGGGGTGTGAATCCTGCTGGCTGACACGGTGGTTTTCACCCACGGAGACAGGCCGGATTTCCACCTGACAGAACTGTTAGAGGACACATCTGCGTGTTTGGAGCCACCAGAGGTGAGCTGGGTGTTTTTATTACAGCGGCATGAGGAAACTAGCCCAGGGTGTGCGAATTCCCAGCGAGGCCTCGGCTGCCCCGATGCGTGGGCACTGCCTGGCGGGAGGCAAAGCGGCTGCTGTCCACGGAACCGAGCGCCTGCCTCGCGTCCCCCCCCGCCGCCCCACTCTTCACAGCGAGAAGCTGTCCCACTTCCTCCATCATCAATGGCTCCCTGGCCCGCCCCTTCCCCACCCCGTGGTCCGTGATCGGTTCTGAAGATGGCCTTCCCACGAGGGACGCAGCACTCTCAGGGAAAGCCACCTTGGTGACAGTATTTTCCCAGGAAGATTATTACAATCAAACCGTGTCTGGTGTCCTTTAAAAATATCCCTACCTGGTGCTTTCGTGCCGGAGCCCTGCCCATACATTATCACAGGCGTCTGTGCCGGCCCTGAAGTGCGCCTAAATGGCCATCTCCAGTGCACACCGTGGTGTTTGGATTGCGGTCTTTGAGTCAGTTCCAAGAATTTCACTCTTAAAAGGCCCAAATAGCACTGTAAAAAATGTGTATATATATTTTTTGAAATGGCAGGAAAACTAACAGTTTTATGTTTCTTGTGCTGTTGCAGGAAGTGATGCGCAGCCGGCCCACGGGAGGAGACTCGAGTACAGACTCCCAGGCTCACGCCTCTTCTCACGGAGCCACCCTGCCCCGGGGGCTTCCCCGAACTGGCTTCTGAGGCTCTTTAGCTGGGTCTAGGCTGTGGACACGCTGATGGAGTTGGAGCTCAGCTGGGATCTGTGTTCCTATTCCCCAATCCCTGTCCGGCTGCCTTTGATGGATTTCCCATGACCACCTGGACCCTCGCCCCCTCTGCCGTGTTTCCCTTGTAAACCAACACGATGAGCCCATTGCGTCCTGGCTAGGTTCGGTTCGATGTTTATGGGCCTACGGTAATGGAAACAATGAGTAGCGACCACCCTGCTATTTCCCAGGTACTTGCCCTGCACAGCATCATGGAACGTGCAGTTGAGCACGCTGGGGAGAGCGTGGGTTTCGGAGCGAGACCGCTTCGCTCCCGGGGCTAGCCCTGCCGCCCGGCAGCTGTGCGACCGTGGGCACATTCAGGACCATTTCTCAGACTCAGCTTTTCCCGTCCGTGTGAAAGGACGATTTAGAAAGGGCTTCTTCGTGAGCTTGTTTGTGAGCGCTGGGCGTTTAGAAGAGGAACATAGTCAGCGCCACGTTAAGTGTTACCACTTCACGGCCTTGGGAGGTAGGAGAAGCCGGAGCAGCTGGCCAACAGTGTCCATGCGCCCGAGGTCACAGCATTGAACGAGGGGCAGGGACAGGATTTGGAGCGCGGCCATTTCGCCTGTGAGGCCACGTGCCGTCTCACCCTGTTCGCGATTCCTTCCAAACCGCCGGCGCCCACCCTCATCTTGCCCATCCAAGGATGAAACAGGTGGTGTCCCGCGCCCCGTGTCCATTCCGGGAGCTCCCAGCTACGCCAGGGAAGACCAGGAACCCCGAAAAGTGTGCCCTCCTGCGCGGCCCAGGCGTGCCCTCTGGAGAAGCCAGCAGATCTAGTAGATCTGCTCTCCATGTGCCTCTGCCGGCCCTGGCACCCGGGCCCGGGGCCGAGGGTGAGAGGCTGGCCGGGTGCTGCGGGGCGCACAGCTTGCGCCCGGGGCAGCCTCCCCTCCCCGCCGACTCCTGCCCGGGTGCTGCCCGGTGGGAATCCCAACCTAGCCGGGGAGGCAGGCAGTTGCTTTCCTGCTGGTGGAACGTTCCACTTGAAATCGTTCCACGAGGGCTGTTCTCGCCTCCGACTCCGACTCCGGGAAGAACTGTAATTAACACAGCAACAAACGCCCACGGCGCTAACTGGCAAAGGGAGTGTAACACGAGCCGCCTCTCCAACCCAGCCCGGCCGATAGCTTTCCCTTCCTCGTCTCCCCGTTCGGTCTGTTTTCGTTCCGCAGTCATCCAACTGTGGCGCTTCTTACAGCACGTCAGTGGCTGGTGTTTGTGTTTCGGGTTGAGCAGTTTCACACGCGGCGCTGGAGACGGTCCCCGACCAGCTGCTGCGCCGGGCCCCGCCTTCCTGTGGCTTGGGGAGTGGCGAACAGACACAACCGAAGAAGGGACTGGAAAGGTGGGGGAGGATGGGGAAGGGCGCCCGCCTCCTCCGATTGTCTGGAGTTGGGTCCGCAGCCGCCCCTGGACGAGGACAGGTCAAACCGGTCCGCCGGGTCTCCAGGGAGAGCGGTCGGAGCTGTCCCCCCAGCGGCTCCTTGCGCTGGGGGCTGCGCTCACCTGGAGGTTGCGCTCACCTGGTGCTGCGCTCTGACTCAAGCTCTGAGGCGGCGATAAAGGCGAGGGGGCCGGTCCTGGCGGGTCCTGCAAACAGCACTCAGGGGCCAGCAGGCGCGACCGCAGGCGGGCTAGCTTGACGGGGAGGGGGGCGGTTAGGGCGGGCTGCGCTCTGGCTTTATCCACGAGGACAAGGGTCTGATCTCGGATGCGGCCATTACAGTAACCTTGCCCTGGTCAAGTGTGGGGCGCGGGCCGGCAGCCACGTGGGTGTCACGCGGGCGCGTGTTGCATGCCGAATCTCAGGCCCTGCACCAGCTCTTTTGGTCCTCAACCTACTCTTTAACAAGATCCCTAGATGGCTCGTAGGCACATGAAACTCTGTATAAAACATATGCCTTTCTCTAATGTCTTTCGGTCAGTGCCCTGTAGCGTCAATATATTACCTTCAAAATTTGTGGAAAAGGTATGGTTTTGGGAGAAATGTCACCCCCTACTTCTCCGATGCTTAGCAGCAGCCCTCTGCTAAGAGGCGATGGGCTAGGGAAGGCAGAGCAGCTGGTTCTAGGGTCTGACCCAGGGAAGCTCCGAGACTGGGTGGGGAGCCAAAGCCCAAACAAAAACTCCATAACTATATGAGATGATAATTCAAGAGATCGCCCAAAGCAGAAGAATAACTCAATTTTTATGTCTATTTTCTCAATATACATTCATGTGGATGAGGTCTATCCAGAAAAAGCCCAGCCATTGTTAATATAATGAGAACAGTTTGCACAACATCAATGTAACCTGACAGCCAAGGAGAATGGACTGGAACGCACAGGTGTGAACAATGACGACTTTACTGCACTAGTCAGTGGGGGTGGTAGACACCACTGAGTGAGCATGTGTACTGTGTGGCCGTGGCATTCAAAACGACTCAGTGAGTACGTACAGCAATGAAACTGCATCAGATTTTGCATTAAGCTTGAACATTCCTCTATAGAAAATATCCGAATGACTCAGAAGGACACCGCTATGGGCAACCGGTGATGGGCAGCTTCATCTGGACAAGCTGCGCCCACTCATGCATCACGTCTGGTGCAGGGTTTTTTTGCGAAACATCAAATCACCCAGGTGACTTAGCCGCCCTAAAGCCCAGATTTGATGCCCCGAGAGTTCTGGCTTTTCTCAAAAGTACAATCACCTTTGAAAGGGAAGAGATGTCAGCCTGTGGATGAAACTCAGGAAAATACGGTGGGGCAGCTGATGGCGACTGGGGAGAACTGTGTGAGGTCCCAAGGTGCCTACTTTGAAGTGGACGGAGGCATCACTGGCCTATGTACAGTATTTCTTGTATCTTGCACCTTCTTCAATAAATGTCTCTATTTTTCATATTATGGGACTGGATACCTTCTGGACAGACTTCATATATACATATAGAGAATATTCTAACATAGTGCCTCACACATAATAGGTGATCGTTATTTATTAAATCAATAGCTGGTGTGTATACCTGAAACTAACATAATATCGTACGTCAGCTATAACTGAAAAATAAAAAATAACTAGCTGGGTAAAATAGCTGGATTTAACATTCTCCTGGAAAAAGAACTTTGTGTTTTAAACCAAACAAGCATGGATCTGTTCCAAAATAAAACGTATTACAAATAACCCACATGCCATGTAGTATGTCTTTAAAAATGTTAATTATACGCGTATCCACCACAGTTACATGGCCCCTGTTTGAACACAACATATTGTAGGAGCCCGGAGAGGCCCAGCATAGCTTCTTCAGGTGCTGTGTAAGTCCTCCAGGTAGAACAACGGGACAGGCCTTTAGCATGCCCATTAAGGCCTCCCGGGCCACAGTTCCCTTCTAGATCACAGAGGATAACCTTTTCCAGAGCTGTTTCCGTTTTAGGGAGTTACTGATCTGCAAGCCAAACATTTTCAAACTGAGGCTTCACTGAATGTATTACCTGAAGTGCTCAAAGTTCCCCAAGTACGCATTTCATCATGTGAGTTGTGCACCTCTTGGTGTTTTGGAAGGATCTTTATGATTTTAAAAGTTCATTTATTTTTGTTTTCACTGCAAGATTTTGTTGCCATCAGCCCACCGAGAGATGAGGGGTGCTTCTCTCCTGCTTGTCCCTGGCACTCACTATGCACAACTCACATGATGAAGTGTCTCGTTAGTGAACTTTGCGTACTTGACAGAATAAATTGGAGCTGCCACACGCCACTCAGTGGTGTCTCCTTCAGATACAGGTAAAGAAGGGAAAGGCTCAGTTAAAGCAGCAATTGGGAAAAATCTCTAATATTTACACACCAACCAAATTAGCCTTTTCAGCTTTACAAATTGCACTTGTCTCATGATGAGAGTTCAGCAGAACCTACCTAACACACACTAGGGGTAAGGATGAATTGTGACATGCTGATGAACGAATCATTTGGAAGCAGTTGGCATCTACAGCGGCTACACTCCGAGAGCTTTCTTTGCCTCCACCATTACGTTAACACGAAACCAAACTTTCTTCCCAAAACTCCCGGGAGAGTTGAGCAGCAAATGCCCAAACCAGAAGAGAGTAATCTACTTTTGGTGGCCATCCCTGCAGCTACATTATCTGTTACCCTTTTATGTTAAAGGATTGGGAATCTTGAAAGAATTCAAAATCAGTTTCAGATGAGAACTCCTGAAACTGAAGTTTGAAGTCATTGCCTCGAGGGATATTGTTGGTAAACTTGGCTTGTAAAGGTCACCAAGATGCTGTCATGGGTTTGGTAGAACCAAGCACAGTATTCAGGGAAAAGAAAAGAAGGAAAAATCTTTCATCATCAGTGATGCTGAGAACTATAAAACCAGTAATTAGATTTATAGAAAAAGCCAGTGGGAGTTAAAACCACTGCATGCAACGATGCAATCGGCTAACCTGGCGCAGGTTAAATTTTGGTATAGCATGGCACCGACTGCTATCTTTTGCTGATACAAACCAGTTAAATAAAAAACAAGCACAAATGACAATGGATAATAACAAAGACGTCTATTGTTCCTTCCTACCACCTTTTCTGATAATTATATAAATGTGCCATAACATCTTTAATGCTATAGTGAAAAGAAATAGTTAATAGAAAAATGTGTAGGGAACAATCTGTGAGTTTGTTCATTTAAAAAAACATTGAGATGAGTTATGGAACTGTTTTTATCCCAAGCAGAATTTAAATTTTGTAAGCAGCAAAAGTAAAAAAAAAGATAAATCTTTAAAACGTAAAGCATCTAAACACTCATCCAGGAGGAAGTACAAGGAATCAGCTGCACACGTTTGTAGGCTATCATTCTATTTTGTCGTGTGTGCGCACTTGTCACCCTTCCTGGCCACCCAGCCTCTGAGCCTCTTTTCCATGCTTGAGGGACGCCCTTCCCCAGCTTCCTCTCCTTTCCTGACGTGGAGGCCAGTTCCCACGGTGTAAACTGGAGATGCCAGATCCTGGATTCCTCAGCCTTCCTGCGACTCCATTCATTAGATGCATCCTCCTCAGACTTTAATTAAAACTGAAAGGACTGCCCAAATGTATTGTGGATCCGGGTGTGGCGGTGGCAGCATCTGATCTTCAGAGGTGGCAATGACAACAGTTATGACGGCAGCAGCTGCGGGCACCCGTGTCACGGACAGGAGCAGTGCACACCTGTGGGACTCGGTGTCCAGAGGAGGTGCTCTGTAACATGACCCGGGCATTCTTCTGGGCCAGCAGCTTCCCCGCAGATGCTGTGAGATGCCCAATAGCCTTTCAATGAATTTTTTAGCTTCTGAAGTCACTTACAATATATTGGAAAACTGCACAATGATTTGGAGCAATCATATCCATTGAAAAGAAGTGAAAATGAAATTTCACCAGATTCCCTTTGGGACAAGGTTATTCTGAAGGCCTTTTTGCCACCAAGAAAGCTAAGAAAATAAACCAGGAGAGTTCGGACTGCACATCTACAAACTGAAGTATGGAAAATAGAAGCAACAGCTTTTATTTTGAAGCAAAGCCTAATTCTTAATAAGGTTTTAAAGTGAAGATTAAACTGTTTTCAAGATCTTCTAAATCAAGATTTTTTATTTTGGTAATTGGTGAAAAAAGTGGTCTGAGAAACAGAGGAGGAGGTGGAGAATTCTAAATCCGTCATTAAACACAGTGTTTCAAGCAGACGGTGAGAAAGCGGCTAGATGAGAGCGTCTAGGAAGTTGTGAATGACAGCATGAAATAAGCAAAGGTCAGTCTAGTTGGATGACATTGGACAAGATGTTTAACACGCAATTCATTTGTTGTCTCAAACAAAATTATCAAAATTCCACCTGGAAACAGTTAAAACCCAGCCAAACGTGACACGTACTATCTACTAAATTATAGCACAAAATAATAGCTTACACAAAAATAGCAACAGGAGAAACACCTTTCATTAGCAGATCAAGGTTCAAGTAAACATTCTCTAATTAATCCTTTCAACAGCATCAGGAAGTTATTATTTAGCATTTTCATAGATAGCACTTAATGTTTTCAGAGTGGTTTACCAACAGTAATTAGCTGTTCTTCTCATCAGCCTTTTGAAGTAGGTCAATTTCATTATCCTCATTTTGAAGAAAAGCAAGGCACTCACTACACAGCGTGGAGACCTCTACCATCAGCCTCACGTCGGTCAAGTCCCCTCTTTCCGCCATTCCCGTCTTAGAAATACGGAAAAACGCCCATTTGAAAGCGCCTCATTTTAACCCCATCGAAACCCAATGGTGTAGGTAGACTTGCCCCTGTTTTGCAGATGAAAACCGTGAAGCCAACACACACACACATGCACACACACACACACTCCTCGTGTCAGCCAGGTGGTGGACTTTTCTGTCCTCGTGTAAGTCCTAACTCAACCATGGCCCCAGAGTCCGGGGCACTGAAGCTACCCAGGCAGAACCCCACCCCCCCCACCCTCCGCAACATCTAAGACCATTTCCTTTCAAAGAGAAGCCAGTCCCCAGACATCTGTGTTGCACCATACAATGGGTTTTGCAAGATCAGCTCTTACCATAAACAATTCTGAGCTTATTTTATTAATAGCAGGTCTCACACAACTGCGAGGGCCATTTTGAACAGAAAGAAGGCATTTGTTACATATGGAAAATAAAAAATAAAATAAAAAAAAACGAGGTTCCCTGCTGGCTTCAGGAAAAGCAATCTTGTTGAGAATAATATGAGTTGATTGGTAATAATTCAAAACTGGGCAATCAGATTTAAGAAAGTAGTTTTTACTGAAACAGAATCAACTTAAACTGATTTACAGAGGTTTGTTTTTTTTTTTTTAAATCATGTATGGTATTCCTTCATAGAAAATACAAAAAAAAATTAACCAAACAATTACATCTTTTTTTAATTCTCTGTAATTATACTGGACATTATGTTCTCCTTTTACAAAAAGAAATGTCAATTGTGTATTTTATTTGTAGTCTAGCTGGGCCATTTGCTAAATGTTAGCCATTATAGCAAAAAATGAAAAATAAAAAGTTGTCAGATCATAGTCTGACCTCCTTTTCTTCTCCACAGCATGGATTTTGACTATATCAAGCAAAATAAATTGGAATTAGTACCATGCTATTTTCCATTCATCTAACTGACAATTACACTAAGTGAAGCAAATTAGGCCTTGAAGTATATAGAATGATTCCACATGAAACAAAAAGGAGCTGAAGCCAGCAGTGTCTCTTCAGTCACTGCTCTGCACACGACGTTTTGCTATCTTGGAAAAGCGACTTTAGGAAACTTAAGGTTTAATGTACACTATTTTTAAAACCTGCTCTTTCATTATAAGCGCATTATAGTAATTCCGGTCGACTGTTTATTTTCTTTAGTTATATCTTACTGAATGTTTCATCTAAGGAAAGCACCGGTTGGAGAAGCCAAACGTGCACTACGACAGAGTTCCACAAATAGAAAATGACTTAAAAGTGTACATTGGGGAAATTCCAAAAGCAAGGACGTGCCAAAACCGAAAAAAATCAACACTCCAGGAATTTCCCTTTGATGCCTCCTAGGAGTTCTTATTACTTAGCTTCACTTAAGAACTGAAGCCAAAGACCTTCCACGAACACTTTTCAAAATGATTTCTTTTCCTAATTTAAGTACTCCAGCTTAGAGCAGAGGACTTAACTGGAAATTCCTGCCTTTGAAGGAGTTCTGAGAGCAGTGTCGCCCTGTCCTGATCCGATTACCTTCATGGGCAGCTCAGTCCAGGAGTGGTGACCGGTACAAGTCGACAAGAGGGAGGAGCCATGACCCCACCAAACCGAGGGCCGCTGGACCTGCCCCCTTGCCCTTCCATGTCTCTCTGACTCCCAGGACTGGGAAAGACTGAACGTTGTGACATGAGGCCCTTAGAAAAGGGTCAAGTGCTGCTTGAATGAAGGCACCGTCATCACAGACTTAACATTCTCAGGGCCACTCACTCGGCTCCAGCGTGGCGTGGGTGCAAAACCATAGCAATGGCTAACGGCTGAGTGCTCTGAGTGGTGCGTCTGGGGCTCCGTAAGCCCCGCTGAATACTTACCACAGCACCCCGACGTAGGCATCACTGCACTTTTCGCAGACCACGAAACTGAGGCACGAAGAGGCTAAGTAACTACCTCGCTAGGATTGAAGCCTCCTTCCTCTGACCTTAGAGCCTACTCATGCAACCAGCTCCTAGTTACATGTGCACACTGTCTCGGTCTGCTCTAAGGCTGTGGGCTACCATTTTACTAGGAGGCACAACCCCACAGAGCAGGAGTGGGGAGATGGGAGGAGGAGGGCGGGGAAGTAAGGAGAGCAAGGCTGCCTGGGACTGGCCACCTCTGACCGCTCTTGATCGCTCCGTCTACAGGACTTGGGCCCCAACAAGTCCTTTCCACTGCATCTCATAATGGGGTGAAAAGCGGGGAAATGTATCACTGTGTCCTACCCTCGGTTGGTCAAAAGCCCACCACCTAGGGCATTAACTGCTGCCATGTCCTTGCTGTTCTTTAGGTGGGCGTGAAGCCAGACCTGGAACCCAGGGCTGCCAGCGAGAGGCGTGCGCACGAGCAGAGTGAGCTGCTGCCCGTGGGCGCCTGGAATCGGAGTCCGTGCAGAGAGAGAGGATCCCAAATGGTCCAGGAGGGGCCTCATACACATTCCACGAGACTGGATCTCCCAAGCGAGCAAAAGTCAGAACTCACTCACGTGAAAGCCATCAAACCTTGGAAATCAGTGACTGCTCGCGGAAGAACCATCCCAGTTCTACCACAGGATTTAGACCGGTGTAGGGCTGGTATATTCACACTGAGGTAAAATGATCTCAGATAGTGATAGAACTCGTGTTGCTATTCTACTGTGAAAACAGCTCAGAAATCACCCGCCTCTGGAAGTCCTCCTTAATTCCCCGCTTATTACACATGAAAACAAACAAACAAACAAACAAAAAACCTAAACTACCAAATTCCCTGCTGGCTTTAGGAAAACTAGTCGTGGTGAGAATAATACGAACTGATTGGTCTTTGAGAAGAGGAATTCAAAACTGGGCAATCAGATCTAAGAAAACAGTTTTGACTGAAACAGAATCAACTTAATCCTATTTGCAAAGGCTCTCTAAGTTCTGATCTGTCCTGTGTATAGAGCTCGGCCACTGCCCTTTCCCTCTGTATTAGGATTCTCTGTTTATGTGTCAGGCTTCCCCACCAGCCTGTGAGACCCTTCAGGGGAAGGGACTGGTCTCCTAGATCGCTGAACCCCCAGCACTGTATTGGACACCATTGCATGCATCAGGTACTCAAGGCACCGGGGAAGGAAGGGGACATTGGAAGTGTGAGCACAGTGAAGGCCCGGAACAGGCGCTCTGGGGAGTGGGAGAGTGAGCAGACCCGAGAATCGGGAAGGAGGGTTCCGGTGCTGCCTCCGAGGGCCCACCCGGGGCTGGCGGGTGTGAGGCCGGGGCGGAAACCATCTTATCCCCCTGTGTGACTTAGTCCACCGGCATCTAACTGGGGCGGGGAGGGAGACTGTGAGCCAGATGCTCTAGATTTTGATGAGTGTCGTGACCAGGACATCAGAAGATAATAACTTCACAGGATGTTGGATGGTATTTCCTGTTGTCTAAGCATTTCAGCCGAGACGCTGATCTAAAGATAATGGGTTATAAATGTTTACAGATTCGAAGAAGGTGTTATCGGATGCCTATGTCTAGCACTTGCAAAGAGACGGGCGAAAACCAGCCCTTAATCTATTACCTATCTCTAGGCCATAAAAGAAAAAAGAATGCATTTGTCATTGGCAAATTATTGAAAGAAAGTTATCCTTCTGGGAAAAAGCATTATGGCGTTTCCCTCTACTTTTCCAGGGAAGGAAGGAGGTTGGTGGGCACTACCCTCAAGCCAAAGAGGGAGCTGTCTTGGCCCAGGTACCCCCAAGACTTGCACTTGTCAGAAGTCCAAGATGACCCTCCCAATGGCTCATACCCTGTGTAACCTCCTGTTGAGTGTGGGTCAGACATGTAGATGCAATGGGGTATCCTCCCCATGATTATGTTACATTATATTACAAGAGGGATTTTTGAAGATGTAGTTCAAGTTGCCTAGAATCAGTTCGACTTCATCAAAGGGGAGATTATCCTGGGTGGGCCTGACATGATCAGGCAAACTCTTTAAAAGGGGGCTGATGGTCTGAGATGCACCCTTGCTGCTCTGGACAAAAGCAAACAGCCCTGTTGTGAACTGCCCGTGGGGACCGCGTGGCAAGGCTGTGGGTGTTCCCACAGATCCGCCCTCCGTTGGCAGCTAGCAAGGAAACGGGGACCTCGGCCCTACAACTGCAAGGGAATGGAGTCTGCCAACAAGCAGTGAGCTTGAAAGAGGATCCCAAATCTCAGAGAATCACAGCCCTGGCCAATACCCGGGCCAGGCGACTCCAGCGGAACAGGCTGGAGGACCAGGTAGGACCAGGTAGGAGGTCAGCCAGGGAGGATCTTCCCTGGCAAAGAATGTGCAGCGGGAAGTCTGTGGAGCGACGGGGGTTCTCGGAAGAACCCACAAAAGCACCTCACAAGTGAAACAACCAGCCATAAAGTACACACCAAGACAGAGAGAGCTGATGGCCGGATAACACCATCGACAGTCAGGCAAGAAGCTGCTTTTTCCCTCTGCTCCAGGGGTTCTGAACTCGGGGCCATTTGACCCCCATCCCAGGGACATTGCTGACCATCATATAATGCACAGAGCAGTCCCCACAACAAAGAATTTTACAGCCCAAAATGCGGATAGGTCTGAGGCTGAGAAATCCCCTCTAATCCTCTTCTGCCTGCCCTGGGGGAGCCAGGGGCAGCAAAGAGACAATGTCGAGGACAAGAAAAGATCTCTTGCCTCCTATGTGATGCCCTCCTGCAACATCCCAGAGCAGTCCCAGGAAGGCAGGGGGAGGTGGCTCCAAAGTGAATGAGAGGTATGAATATTGTTGGGACCTTTAAACGCCCAAATGAGACTGCTCCGTGAACCACAGCGGTCAGAAAGGCTCTGGGAGTCTGAGATACCATCAGGGGAGGGTCAGGGAAATACAACAGTGTGTATTTAAAGTCAGCTGGCGGAGAAACAATTAAGGGATTTCCTGAGTGCCTCTCACTGGGTTCAGCTAGTTTAATAAAGCTGTTACAATGTAGAAACACGTTCCAGGAGAAGATGGTGTGTAGCTGGATGTTATAAACCTCAAAGGAGGCCGGTGTTTTGCCTGAAGGTGCAAGTCCCGTTGCTTTAGGTCAGGATCTCCAGAAGCAGAGCCCGAGGCAGGGATTTGAGTGCCAGAGGGTCAGCACAGGAGTGTGCTTCGATGAAGCCCTTCGGTGAGTTTCCCAGAGCTGCCATAGCAACGAACGACAAACTGTATGGTCCAGTGGGTCAGGAGGGGAGCCTGAGAATTTGCTTTTTCAACGAAGGAGCCGGTGCTGCTGATGCTGCTGGCCCAGGGATCACACTTTGAGACCCGTGGACATAGGACAGTTCTCAGAAGAGAGCGGTCGTGAGTCATCAGCAGCCCGCACTTCAAGGAGTCAGGAGCCTGATGGGATGGGTGTCAGGAGCCAGACACGTTGTGTACCCGGGGGGGAGGGAATCCGGGTCGCAGAAGGACTGCACCTTCTTCTCCAAACCCAGGTGTGCGGGGCATGGCTGCAGGGGAATCCATGTGCTCAGGAGAAGGCCACCTTTTTCGCTCTAGCAAAGCAAGGGAGAAGCCTCTCAGAAAAGAGGTTGTGAAACGATGGACACGCCACTGCAGACTGCCACGTTGACTGGATAAACAGCCAGAAAGAGAGAAATCTCTATTTTTTTAACTTTTAGTTTTAGCAGTCTTTTTTTTAAGATTTTATTTATTTATTTTTAGACAGGGAAGGGAGGGAGAAAGAGAGAGAGAGAAATATCAATGTTCGGTTGCTGGGCGCGGTGGCCTGCAACCGAGGCATGTACCCTGACTGGGAATCGAACCTGCGACACTTTGGTTTGCAGCCCGCACTCAATCCACTGAGCTATGCTAGCCAGGGCTGAGAAATCTCTATTTTTAAAACAACTAGTGAGACAAGTGGGGTGCACAGTAATGCTGCAGGTGATTTTTAAACTACAGAGTCAGCCTGGGACCTACCTTGCGTGCCTCAGGACCAGACTGGCTGCCCCTGCCAATTCACTCTCTTTTTTTTTTTTAAATCTCTCTGAATCTTCAGGAGGCCATCAATGGCACAGTGACACCTGTCAGTCACTCCGAGGTCCCGAAGAACCCCGCCAAGTGTGCGGAGTCTGGGTATTTCCCAGGTAGAGGCAAAGCTTTAAGCTGTCAGTGATGCTTAACTATGTGGCTCTTCTGGTAAGAGAGTTATCAAAGGTTGTATAAAATTGCAGCAGTTTTCCCGAACCCAAGAAAATGTTCTGTGGTTACAAAGAGAAAAGAAATGATTTCAAATGCATTATACAAGAGACAAATGAATATAGGTGATTTAAAGAAATGGGCTCAAAACAGAGGGAGCACAGAATCAATTAGCCTTGATAGCCACAGAGGTCGCTGGAAAAAAGAATCTGGGAATAAAGTTATGTATTAATTTAACAGCATCAGACTGAATTATGGAAATCGATGTTTAGAAAGCAGGAGAATATTCTTCAAGTTAAAAGCAAAGTAGAGAAAGGTTTGCAAAGACATTGCTTTTACTTCGAGCTAAATGAACGGTAGACAGGAAAGTCCCCATGAAATAAGCTAGGAGCTCCCTTTGGAAGAAGAACTTTCCTCCACAGATTCTGAAATCAGGACCCACATTCTTATTAGGCAGCCCCCCAAGGAAGCCTCTGGGACAAAAAGCTGGGGTTTTCAAACATCTTTAATTTTGACGTGGAAGGTTGGTTAACTTTTTTTCTGTATATAAGAGAGAAACACATCCTAGTCAAGTTATTAACCCCTCTGCACCTCGGCTACTGGCTTTACATGAGTTGACATAAGCAACTAGAAAAGCATCTGGCATATACAGGGAATCTATGTACAAGGTAGCTGTACTTACCGTAAGTAAACTCACCACACTGACTTGGGAGAGGAAGGAGGACAATTTGAATCACATGAGCGACTGAGCCCACTCTTCCGTTCAGACGGCATCTGCCTGGGTCCAGAGTGAGATGGGACGTAGGCGTCTGCGGCTTCCTCAGGGGGACGGTTCCTGGGTACTTCTGGGAGGAATCCAGTGTTTAAAGGTGAGTATTTTTTAGAGACAGACTCATAGATAGGGAGCAGGATGACAGCTTGAGGGGGGAGGGGGAAGGAGGTGAAGGGATTAAGCAAAAAGATAAAGGACTCCTGGATGTGGACAACAAAACGGTGAGTGTTGGGGGTGGGGAGGTGAGCATAAAGAGACTAAATGGGAATGGGAAAAATTACAATAAAATGTAAATAAATGCATGCATGCATACATGCATACATACATATATACATACATTTTTAAAAATAATGAAGATAAATATTCTTCCTGCAGCGTAGCCTATAATACATGCCAGCTGTGTCATTTGGCATTTCAGGAGAAGTAACACTTTGTTCCTCTGCTGGGAAAACCTTATAGTACGTTTCTCAGTGATTTTCAGAGGCCAGTGTATAGATACATGATTTTTGCCTTAATTTCTGATATCTAAGATGTCACTTTACTATACACCTGTATTCATGTCCTTTTGCTGATGAACAAATTACTACAAACTTGATGGCTTAAAACAATAGAAGTTTACTCGCCCACAGTTATGGAGGCTAGGTGTCCAAGCTCTGTTTCACTGGACCAGAAGCAGGGTGTCTGCAGGCCTGAGCTCCCTTCAGAGCCCCTAGAGGTGAATCTAATCCTTGCTTCTTCCCATTTCCAGTGGCTGCCAGCAGTCCTCGGCTTGTAGCTGCATCGCCACAGTCTCTGCCTCTGTGGTCACACTGCCTTCTCCTACTCAGCTTGTGTCAAACCTCCCCCTGCCTCCTTCTTATAAGGTCCCTCATGACTTCATTTAGGGTCCCCCTGAATAATCCAGGATACTCTTCCTATCTCAAGACCTGTAAATGAGTCACATTTGCAAAGTCTCTTTTGCCATGTAAGGTAACACTCAAGGGTGTCAGGGATTAGAATGTGAACACATTTAAGACAATTATGCAACCTACCAAAATACCCATTAAAACTTTATGTGTTTTGTGTGTCTTTGTGTGTGTCCGTGTGTGTGTGTGTGTGTGTGAGTGTGAGAGAGAGAGAGAGAGAGAGAGAGAGAGAGAATGAATGAGAAAGGCATCATGGGTAAGACCACACTGTAGTTTGATCTGGGCTACCTTGAGCCAGCCCAGCTCCATTCATAGCTGCAAACTGATCTCCAGAGGACAGAAATGAGTTGCTGCTGAACAGGTTTTTATAATCTGCTTTGAATATACCAGGTAGATCTTCAATTACAATATTTCCCGAGCTTTAACTTAACAAGGCAAGCCCAGCTCCCCATCTTCTCCATGTGCTGTTTTCAGTAAATACACATTTGGTCTTGCATGAATGAGGAAGATTTCTCAAGCCCTGTTTCAGGATCCATAACATCTTATCCCATTTGTCTGATTCCACCACCCCCAACCCACCCTTGCTGCGTCTTCAAATGCTTTCAGGTTTTGCTGATACCTGAAATCCAATTTTCCAAATTTTCTTATGAGGTTAAACCTAGCCTGCAGAAGCCAGAAACTGCCTTCCATCAAAGATAAGGATTACAGGTCTCTATGCATATTGTCAAACATTCTTGAAAAAGAAAATGCGAAGCTAGAAAACTGACTCTCATGCATATAAAAATCAACCCATTTTTATCCTTCTCTAAATTAAAAGAAATGGATGCATAATAATTGGTGCCAAATAAATAAAATAATAATAATAATAGCGCATTTGGAAGATTATACCCAGAATATGTGTGCGAAGATCAGAAGGTGCTAAGACCCCTCTATGTATCTGAGGCAGTTATGCCAGTTGAAGAAAGTCCGAGAGAATTCAGGTTATATCCTCATTTTCTTGCACTGGTGTGAAGAATAATGAGAAAGAATGCAGATCCTGCAAAACTTCTGATTTCTACTCATTTGAATTAAGAATTGTTTTAGAAATGGCTAGGTCAAGATCAAGACCACATGTGGAAACTGGGTAGTGGCAAAGAAATGGCTAAATGTGTGTAGACTGAGTTATTCCCAAGAAGCCCACCACAATAACCATGACAGCCAAGGTAAACAGAAAACAGAAAGTAATAATAGAATAATCTAAGGATGACCTTAGATTAATGGAGACAGAGTGATCATGGATTTATCTAGACTGCTTATGCACTTGGAAATAGGAGATACTCTCACCACTGACCAGCCCTAACCCACTTGTCCATCTGCGTCTCCCGTTTGCACCCACTTGGAACCATATTAATATTAAACACCCCTCCCCGGGAAAGCCTACCCTTTTTTTTCCTCTCCACTGATCAAACACTACCCATAGTTCTTGCTTTACTTTTTGTTTAAAGTCTTCCTAAACCATCCAGCTTATGCTGACTAATACGCACATTGCATCTCATAGAATTCTATCAGTTGTTTTTATGTGCATCATACACTCCTTTGTATTATTCAGTTACAAGGATCACTGTGTAGGTGATGAAGAGGGAGTAACCCTTTTACCACTGTCCCAAGGTTGAGATCGCATTCCTAGGCCAATCACTTGAGAGCAGCATCTTTTTGTTTTGTTTTGATTCCATTTGGTTTTTTTTTTTCCCAGTAACTGCTGGGAGGAAGGGATGGACAGAGTAAGTGCATGATTACTGTCTGGAACTTGAACCTAAGACTTTTGAAACCTTGACAAAGTGCATGGACACTGAAGAGTTTCCATTTCAAAGCATCTCATAGTTGGGTGTAGTGCAAGAAGTAGAGGGTCGCACACACTTTTGTTTGTTTGGGAAAAACTACCTGGACGGTGTACCTACACATGCAACGAACACCATCTAAAGAAGAAGAAAAGAAAACAGTCTTTGAGGCTGGCTGTGAGGGGCCGGGGGCTAAAGCTACGAAGGATGGTAATGTCCGTGTGGTCGGCAGTTACCGCTCTGGGCCGGGGCTGTGCCGCTGTAAGCCTAAGTCCCTGTACTACCATTAACACTGCTCTGGCCCTCCAAGAACAGTAGCTGTGGGGGGTGTCCCTCGCAAATACAGACTGTTGGTAAGTTCAAAACAGAATCCCCCCCTCCTCTGCCAACAGAACTCATCTAATTTGAGTTTTCAATGAGTGGAGCCCAAGGGGATGAGTCCTAATTGTTTAAGCCAGTTATAGTCATCCTGTGCGATGAAGTATAAGGAAGTGACTTTGACAGATGCTCACTTCCTCAGACTTTCGTTAAGGCAGGGCAGTTCGTGACCCCCCATTCTGACCAATGAGCTGTAACAGGAAACCTGGGTGTGTGCGGTGGTGGAGGAGTGCCATCTGTGCCCCACTTTTTCTCTGCTTCTGTTGCTCCTTCCTGCTTTAAACCATGATGTCTAGAGTTGTGAAGGCACTCTTGGGGCCACTAGATGACTCAGACGAGGACCCGAAGCCACCAGAGAGGATGGCACAGTAGAAAGCTGCGAAGTGTCTGAGTGCCAGAAACTGTGGAGCCAGTTTCCAACCTAGAACTGCTTTCTTCCAGACTTTCTGTGATGTGAGAAAATGAAGTATCTTTATTACTCAAGGTATTCCTCAGTGGATATCCCGTTACTTGCAGCCAAAGGAATCCTAAATCATAGAGCACTTGACCTTTGTCACCAAGGATATCAGCAGCAGAGGCCGTGCCAGGAAGACTGGACTAGCAGACCAGAGTGAAAGAACTTGGGCAAATTTTACCCAAACAAATATGAGACAATTTTCCAGGGGCTCTGAGAAGCATGCCCAACTTCTTACCCAGAAAGCTGGGGCTCAGAGTCATTACAATCTAGACCTAATATAAATATGATTTTAACTGGACTCTTAGGCTAGAAAGCGACAGAGGGTAGCCCACTGACAGTCATATCTCCCCCAATGATTTAGCTGATTATACTAATCGAGTTGTCTATCTATCTCAGTGCTACTCAAAGTGCCAATCTGCAGTGACACAGGAGGTGGCACCAGAATGTAAGTCAACATACTGCTTCCTTCCTTTATCCAGAGGTCTTGCCACCAGTGAGGGGTGGGGAAGGTGGGTAGAAGCTAGACTAAACTATGCTTAGTGATGTAGTTGATTGACATTAAGCAACAAGTTCCTTATCTCTTTGCTAATTGGTAACAGTTTGCAGACCTGTGACTGGTCTACAGAGCATACAGGCTAATGAGTTACAGGTCAGGCACCTGGGCAGCCTACAGATGATAATTTACAAGGAAAGAAATCCCAGGATTCTACTCTGAAACCTACTCCAACAATCACAGTGGACGTCTTCTTTATATCTAAATGCACTGCTTACCAAATTATGGTTCTTTTGAAATTTTCTTGAATTTTATTCAAGAAATGACTAAGTGTGTCTGTAGGTATTATTACACACTTCAACCAGATGGTTGGAAGTAAAGAAATTTCATGTTCTGTGTGGCTTCTGATTAGATCTTTCAACTATACGTAATATAGTACTCTTTTTCACAAAGTCAAAAATATATATATACACACACACACTAAATATCTGTGGTGTCATTTAGGAATTACATTCATCTAGAAGAACTGGAAACTTGAAAGGGAAAAAGAAATCAGTGGCTAAACAAATGAAGGGTTTTGTTTTTCTCACACAAAAGAACCCAGAGTTGGATGGTTCTGGGTTCATACAGTGATTCTATGATGCTATCAAGTTCCAGGTCTCCTGTCTTTCCACTGGACTGTCCTTGTCTGTTGCTTCATGGTCTTGGGTTGGCTGCTCTACTGTCAGATTCATATTCCTATTCCAGACAGGAAGAAAAGGAAGGGCAAATAGCAAAAGGCACATGGTAGTTAATTCTGAGCTCTGTTAGAGAGTTGTAGCAAATGATCCACCCAGGAACTTCTACTGCTATATCTCCTGGACCAGGTTGCTGAGGCAGGGCCACCCACGGTTGCAAGGGAACTACAGCAGGGGGCGGGGGGGGAGCAGTTTTTTGTCTCCCACTTATGTTAGTTTGCTAGGGCTGCCGTAGCAAAGTACCACAATCTGGAGGCTTAAACAACCAGACTCGACTTTCTCCCAGTTCTTGAGGCCAGAAGTCTGAGATCAAGGAGTCAGCAAGATTGGTTTCTTCTGAGGTCTCTGCTCAGTTTGTGGATAGCTGTCTTCTCTCTGCGCCTGTGGGTGGTCTTTCATTTGTGTGTATCTGTATCAGAATTTCCTCTCAGAAGGACACTGGTCATGTTGCATTAGGGCCCACTCAAGTGACCTCATTTAACCTTGATTGCCTCTTTAATTATTCTATCTCCAAGCAAAGTGACATTAAGAGGCATTGGGCATTGGGACTTTAAAATTTTAAAGGGACACAATTCAGCCTATAACACCCCTCCAAACATAATTAGGGTGCCCTTTGGAAGAAAAAAGAAGGACATTGTTTATAAAGGGTAGGCACTGCCATACCTGCCAAACTTATGATATTACTTGATTTTTTTAAACAAACAAAAATCTTGAAAATTGCCTCAAATCAGTTTAGATATTAATAAGCATGATACATGATGAGGACTACCGAGATAGAGCAAAAGACCTGCTTGTTTATTTAAGACATTTCATTTTTCTTATAATGAAAGACTTTGTCTCCAGTCGCCATGAACTACTTCAGTAACGCTCTGGAAGACACCAGCAGGTTCCATTAGGTTGAATAGCAACTACCACAAATAAAGGAGAATCTACTTTTTTGAGGATCGCCATGCCCAATGTTTGCCGAGGTCTTTATGATTTAAATTATAATTTAGCAGGACCAAGTCTTTCTCCCTAGTGTTTTAGTGTCAGAAGACTTTTCTCTCTCAGTCATTAAATGAATTAAGTACAAATCCTTGATTTTGTTGGTATTTTTCCTTTTATTTTTTGTAAGATTACCCATCATATCAATTAACTAAATGAGAACAATCTACCTGTAATGTTACTACTTATGCCAGTGCTTTAATGCCTTGGAGAATTGCTGCATCTTATGAAAAGTTTAAGAGATAACTTGTTAGGCAGAACTCTTTTGATATTTTGCACATATATATATATACTATTGAAAGATAATTTCGAAAAGCATTCTTTGGAAGCATAGACTCAGTGGTGTTTAGTATATTCAGAGTTGTGCACCATGACCACTGTCTAATTCCAGAACATGTCTATCCATCACCATGAAAGAAGCTCCATTCCCACTGGTGATCACCCCCTGTTCCCCTCCTCCAGCCTTGGTGACCACTAGTCTACTTTCTGTCCCTGCCTGTTCTGGAAATCTCACATGGATGGAATCATACATTATGTGGTCTTTTGTGTCTAGATTTTTGCACTTAACATAGTGCTTTAAGTTCCACCCATCTTGTCACATATATCAGTGCTTGATTCCTTTTTCACTATTTACGTCGACAGTTTTCATCTAGCCTGCCTGGCTCTTTCTACATTTTCTACGCTGCAACCAAGGTGATATTTCTCAAATGCATTTCTTTTTCTTCTTCCACTGTTTTTTTTTCTTTAACCTTTAAATGTATTTCATCCATTTGTCTTACCCCTGACCTTCTACCTCTGGCAACCACCAATCTGTTCTCTGTATTTACGATCTTGGTTTTTAAAAAAATTTTGTTTAGTTTTTAGATTCCATACACAAGAGAGATCATACAGTATCTGTCTTTCTCCATTTGATTTATTTCACTTAACATAATGCCCTCGAGGTCCATCCATGTTGATCCAAATGGCAAGGTTTCATTCTTTTTTGTATATATACTACAATTTTTTTACCCATTCATTCATCAATGGACACTTAGGCTGTTTTCATATCTTGGCTAATGTAAATAATGCTGTAATGAACACAGAGGTGCATATATCTAAGTTAGTGTTTTTGTTTTCTTTGGATAGAACATTCCTTTTTATGTCTGAATAATATTCCATTGTACAAATCTTACTTTGACTTTAAGATTTTGTTACCTTTAATGATTTTGTATTACATCTCTCATTCCCTGAACAGGCAAAGAAATCCATCTTGGAATTCTCACCCCAGCTCTGTTGAGTCCTTATGGACCTCAGTGGTACCATTCACAAAATGAAATCTTTTTCCCTACAGCCTTAAAAGGACCCTGCTTCTGAGAGTCTCCTTTGAGCCCTATGATTATTTTTTCCTGCATTAAAAGGAAATCTGCAGACATGTGCTTCAATTTTACTTAAACTTGATTTTTTACCCTACAAGATGTAGAAATTTTATTGAATGTTCTCTTATTTTTCCATTGTTTTCAAAGAGCTAAGCTTTCAGAAGCATTTAAATTCACATATGGACAGATTTGTAAATAACCAGGCTTGGAAACAAAGACATAAAACCAGAAGAGCTGTGAAAAATTTGAGTTCCCCTGGAAATTATCCATTGAGGGATAAATACTCACATTACCTAGTTGTGCCTGTCAAATGAAAAAAGAGGATACTGCTTTGATATTCCAATCCTCAGCTTTTAATGAGGGAGGAATTTATTCATGTAAACATCCACGTAGCAATGCGAGCCCCTTCTACTTGTGAGCACATCTGGCTCGGAAACAGAAGAACCTAGTAGTCAGAACCACCTGCAAATTCCCCAGTCTATACAAAAAAAGACAAACCACACCCATCATGCCTCATAACAAATTCTTTTTTGCATCTGGTTTAACAGAGCTTGAAAAGGGATGCTTGTTATCATATTGTGCGTTCTCATTCCAAAATATCTCCCTTTCATTCAACTCACAGGGGAGTCTGTGGGTGGGAGTGGAGAATGTGAATGTCAGACTTCGTGAAGCCACCATTGTGTATTTTATAGTGAGCAAAAAATGAGGAGCAGCTGGGTGAGAAGTAAATAAGTGTGGAACATATGTGCATACATAAATGAAAAGAAAGGGGCTTGAAAGAATATAGAACAAATGGTTAATAGGTCTGGAATGCTTTAGTAAGACACACATGTGGCAGATAAATTCAGGGACGTGCTACTTCAATGAAGTTTCTGGGAGTCCGGTAGATGGAACATATCAGAATATCTCCTGAAAAAAAGCAAAAGGAAAGGTGCTGGACTTTGGAGCGTTTTCCACCAAGAAATGCCTAATGGACTTCGGGTCATGCAGAGATATAATATAGCCCACACTGAACTTCATGGGTTCCCATCCCTTGACTCAGTGACCCTCAAGGAGCAGAGAGGAAGAGGAGCTCCCCCGCTGCTCTGGGCTAACACGTGTTCCTTACAAGAATACATTCAATGAAGTCTGAAATGTTTATGGCAGATATGAAGAGCCACGCTTGAAAAGTCACTGCCCAGTCTCCTAGGGTTCCAAAGGAAAGCCATGCCCTCCTTGAAAATAATGACTCTCCTGCTGAGAAAGAGCTTTGGCTTGCTGGTCTACCTACTGGAGACTTAATACATACCTGTACTAGTTACCACTGTAACAAAGCACTAGAAATTTAGGAGCTGTAGTAGGTTGACCATTGGCTACCTCCCCCAAGATATCAAGTCCAAATTCAGGAACCTGTAAATGTTACCTTAGAAAGAAAAAGGGTCTTCGTAGATGTGACCAAGTTAAAGATTTTAAGATGGTTCAATTATCCTGGGTTATCCGGTGCCCTAAATGCAATGACAAATGTCCTCATCAGAGGAGACAGAGGGAGATTTGACAGGAGAGGAGACACACAGAGAAGGCAAGGTGAAGACAAAAACCGAGATCAGAGCGATTCAGCCACAGATGTAAGGAAGGCCAGCAGCCACCAGAAGTTGGAAGAGGCAAGATCCTCCTGGATCCTCCCTGGATCCTCCAGAGGGCAGGCAGCCCTACCAACACCTTGATGTAGCACAGTAATGACACTGTGAGACCTCTAGCCTCCAGAATAAATGTCTGCTGCTTCAAGCCATCAAGTTTGTGCTAGTTTGTTATAGTAAAGCCACAGTGGCTTAAAACAATGCAAATTAATTCTCTTACAGTTCTGGAGGTCAGAAGTCTGAAATCAATTTCACTGATTTAAAGTCAGGGTGTTGGCAGGAGTGGTTGCAGCTCACACATTAAATATGCATGTTGATTTCTTCAAAAAATGTACAGGCCTACTATGTGCCAATCACTGTGCTAGGTGATGGGGCAGAAAGGAAAATAAGAAGGTAAGACTGAACCCCTCACTGCAAAGGAATTTACAAGCATACAAGGGGAAAAACAAGGGAGGAAGAAAGCATGGTGGGATAGGGTAGGGGGTTTGCATTGTCCTCTCTGTTGCTCTTTAAATATATTTTTTTATTCAAAAACACATATTTGATTTTTCAAACAAGTAGTTCTACAAGGCTTTCTCCATCTTCTTTCGCTTTCCATTTAATGAAAGCAAATGTTGTTCTTCCAGAAGGCTCATGAAAGAGGCAGCACAGATTTCGAACAGGAGGCTGGTAAGAAAAGAGATGGGGTGTTTACAGACGTCCTAAAGAGGAGAGCTTGCTTGGGAATCACCATCTGGTCTAGATTTCACTAATAGGAAAAAAAAACACATTAATTCACACAATACCAAATAGTAGAATCTTTTCTTGTTTTCTGCACATCATCTGGAAGGCACTGATAATCAAACATGCAGAAAATCCCAGTGTGGATCATCAAGAATAAGCTGCAAATGTATCAACATGTTTCCTACAGATGACTGTGATTTCTCCTGATTCTCCCAGCTCACCTACAAAGATCATAATTTAGGAAATAAATTAGGCATCCATCTTTAGTTAATGGCCTAACAAGCGTGACACTTGTTCGGAATGTTTGAACTGATAATGTGCCCTTTTCAGTAATAAAAGTATTAGTGTTTTTAAGCACTAGAAATATGGACATATCTTGAGGTGATTTATAAGCGATGCATTTCACATTTTATGTTAGATATAAAGATGCTACTATAATTATTCTATTATTTTAGTTTTCTAACTTTATTGGGAACCATTCTGAATGATTGGTATGGTGCTTCTCCGTCGCCTCTGCCCTCATCTGGTGAATCACTGAAGCTTTAGTACAGAAAACTAAACCTGTCTAATTTTTTCATTTTTAAATTATTTGTAATTGTGGTAAACTACACGTAACATAAAATTTACCATCTTAATCTATTCTAAGTGTACAGTTTAGCGGTAGTAAGTACTTTTGCATTGTCATTTAACCACCACCACCACCACCACGCCCAGAACTCTTTTCATTCTGCAGAACTGAAACTCTGTACCCATTAAACAGTGATTCTCCATCCTCCCTCTCTCCAGTCCCTGGCAAACACCATTCTACTTTCTGCCTGTGTGAATTTCATTACTCTAGGTACCTGCATAAATCATATAATAACAACTATTTACTTTGTTCAGGACCTTGTGCTTGGCTGACCGTGGCTGACATGGGCCACTCAGCTGAGGCCACTGCTCCATGTGTCTCCCAGCCACCCCCTGGGGCCAGCAGGACTGTGGAGCACATTCAGCTCTTGGTGATGTTAGAAGAGGGAGTGAAACAGAAACAAAAAAAGTGACAGATCTTGACAACAAGGCAATGCAAAGCAATAAATACCAGTACACAGCACCTCTTATGGTTAAAGGGTCCAGCAGGACCGATTTAAAAACATATTTTGTTTTATTTTAAAGCATTTAACTATAAGAAGCATACAATGCCTGCATTTTTAAGAAAGATTTTCTGGTACTAATTTTACATTGTATTATTTAAGCACTCAATAGAAAGCTAAATTATTAATACATTAATTTATCAAAATCAGGTTTCATAAGAGTTGTTTCTATAAATGACCCTTTGTAGAAGTATGAGTCTATAAAAGGGACAAAGAATCAGGTCAAGAAATTTTCTAATAATAACTAATGGTTTCTGCTAACATAAAAGATAACATTCTGTATCTTAATTTGAATATTTGATTTTAGAACAGCAGTAAAACATGCATAACATATAAATGATTATTAGCATCATTAATATCGTCTAACGTTTGGAGTGGGGAGAAACTCCTGTGCTTTCTCATGTGGGCTATGTGATCTCTAAGGTCAATGCCAGCTCAAATTGTATGGTTGAAGATGCTTAGATGTATGACTGTCTGTGACCAACAAGTTGCCCTTCAACAGCCAATGGATTTACATAATCAGCTAAAACCCACCGTAGCACATACAAAAATTGTGTCCAGAAAATATACTTTGTATTGAAAGCAACAACTTCTAGCCAAATTCCAGCTATTAGTGAAGTTGATCAAAATCTTTGAAAACTTTGTAAGGGGGACTTTCCTCTGGCAGCACATTTCACATCTCCATCCAAGTCCCTTCTTGGCTATATTCCACATTAAATTCTTTTTAAAAAGCACAGATTCCAGTCTAGTTTAGTTGTAACCAATTGGTCAACACAGGAATGGTGTCCATCTCAGCAGCAAGATTCTTCTGGGCAGGAAACAAATACCAAGCGCCTAATAGCAAGACAAACCAACACAGAAAAATTGTGTTATATCTGGTAGTTAAGATCTATGAGGCCGGGCTCTGAGTTTCAAAAACACATCTTCTGGAAATTGTTACAAATAGGATAATATCCGGAGAGAGCCCTCCTTTACTGTTTACCGTAACTTCTTCCCAGCCCGATTTTACAGGAACCCGGTGACATCACCTTCAGAGCATGGAGGACACGTGTTGCTTGTCATTCTAGTTTTTAATACATTTTAACATAAAGATCCCTGCTGCTCTGTTTTGAATGTTATAATTATGCTATTTTAAAGTAGGCTTCAGAGAACACCAGCATTATTAACTAATTGCATCGAGTAAAAGCTATAAAATTCCAACTGTGTTTAACTTAAAAACAGTTTCACCTGAGACATCTTGATAAGCTCTAGGTTAGTTAAAACAAGCAGAAGAGCCGAAGAGATCAGTCTCATATTTCTCATCGGCAAACTTTTGCTCATACCGTGTATCCTAAACAGAATTCCATATAATTGTCTCCTTTCCCAATCACAAGCTAAACATTTTTAAAAGCAGCTCAAAGTCGGAAGAAATGTGTATGGGTCCTGCACTGGCCATTGGCCTGGCTCTCCTCACGTGGGAACTTGATGTCTTAGCTGGGGCTGACATAACAAAATGCCATAAACCAGGCCACTTAAACAACTTCTGGAGGCTAGGAAGTCCAAGATCAAGGTGCCAGCGTGGAAAGGATTCTCTTTCGGGCTTGTAAAAAGCTGCCTTTTTGCCGAGTCCTCGCACTGGGTACAAAGAGAGATCTCTCTTCTTCTTATAAGGCCACAGTGGACTAGGGCCTTATGAGTTTATGAACTCCTCCTCCTTATGAATTTATTTAACCTGAATTGCCTCCTAAAGACCCTCTGTCTAGATACAGTCTTCTTGGAGGGTGAGGAGCTTCAAGATTTAATGAATGGTGGGACACCATTCAGTCCACAGCCCTGGGAAATGCAGCGGCTTGTCATCCCCACTCAGCTGTGCAACAGAAAGGGCAGGACATGGATCTGAGGGCAACAGGACAAGGACAGGCACCCTCTCCACAATGCCACAACGCAGGTGTCATTGTCCTTACGTTACAAATTAAAAGGCAGAGGCCAGTTAAATAAACTTGTTCACCATCCAGTGGTGAAGGACAGCACCAGGCTCTACTCTAATCCAGGGCCTCTCATTTCAGACCCAGCTGACAGTGACTTCCACCGAGCCTCCACCATGTTCAGCTGCCCCGGCTCGCCTTTCTCTGAATTTCCATGCCATTTTTATTCTTCACATGGCAATCTGCCAATGATTACTATCATGTGTCATTTCCACCATTCTTGTGAGAAATATTCCATTATTTGACATCTCTCTAAATGAACCAAAAGTGTTATACCTTAAGGTCAGGAATTACATAGCTCTTCAATTGGCACCATTCCATTGCCTAGGTACACAGTAGGTGCTGAGTAATTATTAATTGATTAATTTTCACCCGCAGCATTTGCGACAGTATGAGAGGAAGGCTCTATTATTTTATGGTAATAAAGCCCTTCATCCACTTTCCAAAATGTCATAGTTCTCTAGTCACCAAGAAAAATGATCTGTGACTCAAGAAAATCATCTATATAAATAGTTTATTATTTTAGATGTAATCCCTTAGAATGGCCTATTGGTATAACTCAAGATCTTTAAATACTTTTCAGTTTCCCTTTTAACCGAGTTATCTGTCAAGGTTATCTTTTATCTTCTTCGTTTTTCATCCTTATTGTGAAACTGCCATCGTCTTCTGTCATAACTGCCCTGCAAATATCCAGCGTGGTCACCATGGATCAGGAAGATGCCATAGCATCTTTTGCAGATAAAAGTTATAGAAAAATCCAAAATTCCTTTGCAGAAGTTCCCGAGGGAAAATTATAAAGATTTCTTTCATCATCACCATCTATGTTTTGAAATATGCCATGTATTTTGAAATCACTGAGAATATTATAAGCATAATGAGACATAAAACAAGACCAAATCTTACAGTACTCACATTAAAATATTAAAATCATGCTACCTTTTACTTTACCCTACCGCAGCCACCAGTTCCTGGACTCAGTCATAATGAGCACATCTTTTCTCCAAGAACCTAACTCCCTGGTGACCAGCAATTACTCCTCCACATCATTCTTCTGGCCCCACCGCATAAACTCCTCACCTCCCACCCTCCAGGGCAGTGGCCCGCCATTTCCGCCCACCCTTGGCCACATGCCCCACTCCCTGCTCTCTTTACTGCCCTCCTTGCCCCAAAAGTTCTTTTTCTGCATCCTTTTTCAAGCTGCTGGACTTTCTTCGAGGAAATAACATACTCAGGCTAAATGATTTCTGTGCTTTTGTCTTTTTCCAGAGGCAGGAGGTTGCTTTGTCTTTTTTTTTAATTTTATTTATTTATTTTTAGAGAGGGAAGGGAGGGAGAGAGAGAGAGAGAGAGAGAAACATCAATGTGCGGTTGCTGGGGGCCGTGGCCTGCAACCCAGGCATGTATCCTGACTGGGAATCGAACCTGTGAGACTTTGGTTCGCAGCCCACACTCAATCCACTGAGCTACGCCAGCCAGGGCTGCTTTGTCTTCTATTGAATTCTTTTTTTTGAGGGGCATGAAGGCTGCAGCTTCTCCTAAGCTTTGGGGGAGATCGATGGGTCCTGTTAGACCCAAACTATTCTTAGTCTTTTAAAAATTTTACACACTCGTAGTTTAAAAATTCAAGCAACAGAAAAGGTATAGGGGGCCAAATAAGTCTCCTCCGACCCCTGACCCTTGGCCCCCAGGCTGCCCTCTCCAGGAGCAACTACCTTTTTCGTTTTCTCGTCTCCTTCATGGAATTATGTTATACTAGTCAAGATAGGCTGGGTTATGCTGAGGTAGCAAAGGAAACCCCAAATCTAAGTGGCTAAATACAGCAAGGGTTTTGTTTCTGCATCGGACTGCCTGTTGAAGCTGCATCCGCCTGAGCAGCTGCCACCGCAGCATGTGGCTTCCAGGGAAGAGAGAGCTGGAAGGCGGACAGGGGCTTTTCTCTCCTACTGGGTCTCTCACTAGCCAGAGCTAACACCATGGTCCCCCTACCCGCAAAGAGCAATCTGCGCATGCCTGGAAAGCAGAGGGGAACCAGCGACGGGGAAGCACATGCTCCTCGTCTCCATGGCATCCGTGCTTACCCACGCAGCGTCCACCAATGGGAGCATACTAACACACTTTTCTCCATTTTGCTTTGCTTTTCCCACTTTACAATGTACGTGGCATATGATAGTTCCTTGTGTATGGCCATGGTATAAGTTCTTTATCTAGTATTTAATTAGTGGCTATTTAGGTTGTGTCTCATCTTTTGTCACTACAAACAGTAGCTTTAATGTATGTCCTTGAAAGAGCAATATTAATAACCGACAAACATTGAGACCTAACCATGTGCAAGGCACTGTTCAAAGCCAAACGCGTGTTTGAACTCACGTAATACACTGTGTGAGGCACGACTTCCTTTGCAGGTGTCTCTTTTATGGTGGCAGAGCCTTGTCTTACACCCAGGCAGGTGGCCCCAGAGCCTATCAAATTCACGTAGATATTTGGACCTAGAAGAACAAATATCTGCAGTAGAAATTCCTGTAAGGAAATTTGTGGTTTGCAAAGTGTTTACATTTTAAATTCTGCCAGATATTTTCAGAAGTACTAGATACCTTTCATGGACCCTTTCTATCCCACTCTGCTCTGTCTTCTACAAGCTTCAGGCATGTATGCAACCCCACAGCACCTGCTCGTGGCATTCCTAGGACTCACGCATGGAAAACACAACACCGGCAAGTTTAACATCCGTGGCTCCACCCTTGGTCAATAGGAGTCAAATAATAAGTCTTTCCTTCTTTTTTCCCCAGGAGGAAACTTCTGTGGTACATTTCCTAAGACTTCTCAGAAGAGCTCACAGAAGCAAGCATCAGTCTTCCAAAGCAACCACCCACTGCAGAGCCCATTTTTGTACCGGCTTTGCTTCCTCCTTTTCCAGGGTCCTCTCCCTACTCTTGCTCCCTGGGATCACTTCCCACGCTGAGTATCTGCAGCACAGGATTTGTCTCGACTCTGCTTTCTCTTCAAATGTAGTAAATAGCGTGGTGTGCCATCCGGATCCCCGCTTCAGGCCCATAGCACCAACCTGTGTCCTCTGCCACTGGGACTGCTGCCTGCCCCTGGTTCACTGCTGAGTTCCTCTCAGGATGTCACCCTGGCAAAGGGAGCTGTTTCACCCAGGCTGACAGCCCCTCCCACAGCCTACCCCAATGACTAATAAATTGGTGGGGGTAAAGTATGGTGTAGTCTTGCCTCAATTTGAGACCCCTCTGAAGGGCAAGAGATTTCCGTGGGATCCGCCAAACCGCTTGTTGCAGCTGCACCACAGTTCAACTCCTCCCTCTGCTCCATCCTGCTTTCCTCACTCCCTGATGGGTGTTGTTTTCTAAAACGCCCCCAGCAAACTTCCTGCATGCAAATATCCATCTCAGAGTACATTTCCTACAAAACGTAACCTGAGACGCTACACCAAGACAACTGGTACCAGGAGTAGCCCTTAGAAATGGTCCTTTTGGTTGAAATTTTGGAACCAGATTACTCATAAATAATAAGAAGACCCTGTTCAATTCCTTTGACTCTGTTGGGAGAGACTGAGATAAGTTGCAGGTGGAAAATGAAGTTCTGGGATAGGCGGTAGCTATGGTACTAAATGGTTGTGATGTTAACTCTAGTAACTGTAGTAGAGCCTGAAGTGGTTTTTATTTGAAAGGTTTCATAGGGACTCAACAGGCAAAATTCACAGGGATCTGAAGGGGATCTATACCCCTGAATTCTTTAAGTATAGATGGAGGCACTCGCTAGTCACTTACTGCGTTTTCTCTGGGTTGCAGTATTTCTGACTACCTTGGCTGGAAACAAGGGGATAGATTCAGAGACTTATAGAATGACTGGTCTATTGGCACAGCAACCAACACATTACCTCTAACGAGGGAACACATTTTATGGCAAAGGTTTATGTCAGTGTGCAGAGGAGCACCAAATAAACTAGTTTTGTGTTTTTTTTTTCACATACCTCTTTACTCCGAAGCATCTAGCTCATTAGATGATTAAATGACCTTTTATAGGCTCAGATAACTCTCCCACTCAAGGATACCATTCCGGAGGGGTAGGGAAGAACACAGTCCCAAGATTGTAATGAAAGCTTTAATCAGTGACTTATGGTGCTATGCACCCAATGGTTGCAACATACATATTCAGAAAACAGGAAGTAGAAGTGAGATTCATCCTTTTCACCATAATTACCAGATACATATTTTCAGATTTGGTACTTCCCATCTCTGAAACTTTAGTTTTTGTCAGATTAGATTTTTATTCTCAAGAGAACACAATAAGAATTTTGCTGAACTTGAAGCTACGACTACTGCCTGGTCACTTGGGGTGTCTCATGCCAGTAGTCAAAGAGGTTAATTTACTGTTAGAGAAAATAGCCCCTGATTGTCATGGGAAGCTAGGCAGGACTACATCTACAACTCAGGATTCTCGAGAGCGCCTCTTGGTGTTCCCATGCCTAGTGATAATTATGAGCAGGTGGTGGCAGCAGCCACAGTCCACCGTGGCCTGATGATGGCTCAGACCCCTCAGAGTGAAGACCTGAGCGACCTCCATCCCCCAACCCACTCAAGCAAACTGGACTGCCTGCAGATGCACAAGTGGCCAATAACCACACCAAAACATGTTCAGCATCACTAATCATTAGGCCACTAATCAAAGCCATAATGAGATACCATTCACACCCATTAAGAGGGCTATTATTTTAAAGATTTTATTTGCTTATTTTTAGAGAGAGGGGAAAGGAGGGAGAAAGACAGGGAGAGAACCATCAGTGTGTGGTTGCTTCTCACATGCCCCCAAGAAAGGACCTGGCCCACATCCCAGGCATGTGGCCAGACAGGGAATCCAATCAGTAACCCCCTGGTTCACAGGCCAGCACTCAATCTATTGAGCCACACCAGCCAGGGCAAGAGGACTATTATTTCAAAAAGTAGAAAACAGTAAGTGTTGGCGAGAGTGCGGAGAAATTGGAACAGTGTGTTGTTGGTGGGAATGTAAAGTGGTACAGCCACTTTACAAGGTATATAAAGAAAAGAATTGAAAGGAGGGACTCAAACAGATACTGGTATACTAATGTTGTTCACAGTAGTAGTATTCACAATAGTGAATAGGTGAAAAGAACCCAAATGTTCATCAACAGATGAATGAAAAAACAAAAATTTGCATATCTCTACATAAATATATACAATCTAGAAAAGATTATGCCAAGTGAAATAAGCCAGACACAAAAGGACAAATAGTGTATGATTTCATTTAAAAGAGGTATTTAAAATAGGCAAGTTCATAGAGACAGAAAGTATAATAGAGGTTACCAGGGACTACGTGTGGGGGAAATTGGGAGTTTTTGCTTTAATGTATATAACATGTCTGTTTGGGAAGATGGAAAAGTTCTGAAAATGGATAGCAGACTTGGTTGACCACACCTTGCATATTCCAAACGCCACTGAATTGTGCACTTCAAAATAGTTAAAACAGTGACTTTTGTGTTATCTATATTTTACCACAAAAAACGTGCAAAAAAGTAAATACAGTAACACATCTAGATGAAAATTCCACTATACTCAAGCTTAATCTCCTTGTTATTGGGGATACAATCAGATAGAAAATTAGGCAAAACATGAAGACAATTTACTAAAGTTTTTTTTCATTTTTGTTCAATTTTTGAGTGGTGTAGTCTTTTAGATATCAGTTAAAATATACATAAAATTACTCTGCTTACCTTGCTTTATCTCTGCATGAGGATATGCTCCATGCCATCAGAATAAGTACAGTTGATCCTTGAATAAAATGGGGGTTAGGGACATTGACCCCCTGAGGTTTATGTACAATTTTTGACTCCCCCAAAACTCAGTCATCCCTTGGTATCCATTGGGAATTGGTTTAAGGGCCCCCACTGATTCCCAAATCCATGGATGCTGAAGTCCCTCATACAAAATGGCACAGAACAAGGCATATGGTCAACCCTTCAAATCTTGAATTCAGACAACCAGAGATCATTTCAATTTTCGATTCATAAAATCCACAGTTGCAAAACCTGGGGATAGGGAGGGCCAACTATATGATTACTGAAGAAAACAACCCACGTATAAGTGGACCTGCACAGTTCAAACCCATGTTGTTCAAGGGTCAACTGTAATTGTACAATTCAGGTAAAAAGTGATAGCTGCATGATTCACTGAACCACTGTATACTTTCTTACTCACTAATCCAGCTACGGAAATCATACAAGCAGCTAAATATGTATTTTACCATTTTTGCACCTTTTCGGGCATAGGCAGTCTTCCAAGAAATTTCCACGAGTAGTCAGCTCCCTTCTGCAATCATATGCAATACAGCAGATTCCTAGGCTAAGTGCATCATTATATTTCCTGAGAATCCCCTCAGAGAATGATAAAAATGATAAATGAGCTGTTGATGCGAAAACCATTGTTTTTGTTTTCTGTAATTTCACAGGAAATTTCAAAGCTAAGACGCTGCCATGTACATTGGAATCGTTGAAAATATCCAGATACAGACATAAGTTGGTGCGGAGGATGCTGCAATTAGTACTTGACCGAAATATTCACAGGGAACACAGTCCGTGCTCCTGCCACACAGGCAAGCTACTGTTCCCGTATGCAGAATTAGCAACCTAGGGCCTCAAATACGGATTACTATTTCCCCTGAGGTCATATAAACCATTTTAACGTGCTGGTGTGGTTAATATTTCAGTAACGTGATACTTGTTGCTTTCACAATTATAACTCAAATAACTCTTTTCAGCACGTTGCGTTGTCATCTTACTCGGTGCAATTTTCCTTTAAAATTACTGCCATACTTTTTTCTGTGATTACACTATGTTTTCTTTTTACTTTCCCTTTTTACATAAAATACATAGAGTATAAAATTAAAGTGTTTCACATGAATTCTGTAGAAGTAAAACATCCTGACTGAGGCCCACAAGGCTCTGAGAGCTCAAGGCTAGAAAACTTGGGAACTTCTGTTTTCACATTTGAATTTTACGCTAATCAAGATTCAGTTTCTATCCCCAAGTCTGCAGATGCCAGTTTTACTAGTTATTAGGATTATATAAGTTGATTAAATATTACATAAAATTAGAAATATGAGTGAAAATAAATTAGGATTTTATTCTGTGAAAACTAAGTCAAATGCTCACAAATGCTTGAAAGGTGAGTTGCAAAAAAAAAAATCAAATTACATGCAGGTGAGGCAATTGTAAAAAAATAGTTTAATTGTAAAAACCTGTAAAGATTCTGCACTCAGCCTGCTCTGCAATGTCTTTATATTCTCTTTTCACACTAATGAAACGGAAACCATAAAAGTGAAGATGATATAAATGAGAGTGTGATTTATGCCAAAATTTTTTTTTCAAAAATTTAATCAGGAGCCAAAACTCAAAGGAGAGAACTTGGCACCACTGAAGATTTGGTGAATGAATGTGCAATATACAAGCTTTAATTTTAAAAGGTTATATAGTTTTTATTATCTCCCCCGGTCAACCCGCTTTTTAAAACTGAAATATATTTGACGTATAACATATAACATTGTATAAATGTAAGGTATACAACATGTTAATTAGGTACATTTACACATTTATAACAATTGTCATTGTAGTGATAATTAGCACCTCTACACATCACATAATTACCATTTCTCTTTAGTGGTTGAAATAATTAAAACCTAGTCTCTTAGCAAGTTCAATGTACTTGATTATAAGTGTATGAAAACATGCTTAGTAAAAAAAATCAAAACAGGGTCATAAGGTGAGGCCCTTAAGTGCTCAGTGAGAGAGAAAAAGGAGTGAGGCAATATGTTAGCTTCTTCTAGGAATACTTCTAGGAGTACTAGGAGTACTCCTAGGAGTACTAGGAGAAATAAGTATCCTCTTATTTGTACGCTCCCTCGAAGCATGTGACAAATTATTTCACTTCTGTCATTGCCTGTTTCCTGTTATCTTTCCTCAAAAACGGAATGAGCATTTGCTAATAGTAGGTGCCCAACCTAGACAAAAAAGGACATTTATCAGCCTGTGTAACTTGGAAGTTCAAAGAGTGAACTTTAGGCATAAGCAAATCTAAGAACTCAAGATGATATTGTTACCATTTTTCCTCTCCCCCTTTTTGAGTTCTACTTTCCCCCATGTTGAATTCATTTCCCGCAACCTCGGGAGACAGAGCATACCATTTTCTAAGAGCAACAAAAGTCCCAAGTAACATTCTCAGATGTTCAGATTGGCCCATGTTGGCTCATGGAGTCACCCCAATAACTCAGCATAGAACAGTGATTTCCAGCCCATGTGCCACAAGAATTTTTAAAACATGCAATCCCTGACGACTAAGTCGGGGGCCCTGACCTCTTTTCCCTTAGACTGTCAAATTGAAGATGACAGCAGCCAGCAGTCATCTGGTGTGAATGAATCAAAAGTACACCTATTTTTTTTTTTGTCAGATTGGCAAAAGATGCAGTTTTGGTATGTCACAGAATTTTAGTAATTATCCTATATGTGCCATGAGATGAAAAAGGTTGAAAATCGCTGGCATAGGAAAGTGCAACACTCTGTGTCAGCCCCCAGTGTAAGCGACCGCACATGGATCAAAATCAAGGTAATGTTACCAAAAGAAGGAGAACAAAATTCCGGGCAGCCCACAATTGTAAATGTCCGCTATTAAATTTCTTTTTTCCCATTACTCCTTTTTTTCTCTTCAGTCACTTTTTTTTTCTGGGAAGGGACTTGAACCAAGTCCTCCTTGAGCTTTTTCAAGTGGCTCGCTGTTAACTCGATAGTAATAAATAAAAAAGCAAGCTCTGTATTGTTATGGGTTGAAGTGTGTCCCCTCAAAATTCATGTGTTAAGTCCCAGCCTCCGGCACCACGGAATATGACTTTATTTGGAGATAGTCCTTATAGGTGATCATGTTAAAATGGGGTCACTAGAGTGGGCCCTAATCCAGTGAGACTGATGTCCTTATAAAAAGAAATTTGGAGATGCACCCGTTCAAGGAGAAGGCAATGATATATACATGAGGGAAGGGGACAGGCAGCGAGATGGGAAGGATGTATAGGTAGATGTACATTATGGATAGTGTTTTGGTTCTTGGCTTGGATGGGTATTCACCATACCTTTTTTCTGGGGGGTGGTAAATAAAAATAAATTTTAAAAATAAAGAGTAAAAGGATCATTTGTGGACCAATGATGATAATCTATTATGATCAATTCAAGTCTGTTTACCTGTGATCCAAATAAAGTATATTATGTAGACAAAAATCAGTAAAAAAATAGGATCAGTAACTTCCAAACTACCAGAATAAAAAAAGATAAGAAAGTAAAAGTTAAGAGGAAAAGGGATAAAGCACCCCCCAAAATTCATTACTTTTTTGTTTCTGTTTTTTAGTATACTTTCTTCATTGCGGACTAAAGACAATTTCTTCATACACCAGTTACTGGAAACCTGTGACCTAGACTGAGCCCCCCAGTGTCCCCAGGGGGTTAGTCTCACCACCCAACTTCACATACTGTCTTTGGAATTGGGGCAAAGGGCTCTTATGTGTCTTGTCTGAGTCTGTATTCTTGAAAGTAAACATCTCACTGACCATAAGTATTGATGCTATTGCACCTTAGAAACACATGGCTTAAGATGTATGTTAGCAGAAACCAGTCTGACGATGTCACTCAGCAAAAACATTTCCAGAAGCTTAGCACTTAATTGGCCTTATTAGCACCATCTGCTCATCAGTCTTCCTTGTGGAAAAGTGTTTTCGCTGGAGAGCAACAAGTTGAAAACAAGGCAGATCACCACACTTTCTTTTGAATTGGGCACCACGTTTTGCCTGCCTCTTATCACAGTTTTAAATCATCAAATTAAATAAGGTAGCTGAATCATAGCACTCGCATGACACGTTAGACCCTGGTTTTCTCTGATCCCTCGGGCACGTGCTTATGTCCAGAAGTCTGTTTCGGCCCAGACCCGCCCCGTCAGATTACTTAGCCAGACATTTGGAGAAATTTTCTTTTACTGGTAATATTTGAGCAAATTTGTTCAGACACTCAGTTTTTTTATTCTACAAGTCTGGTAGTTCTAACACATTAGGTGTAAAGGATCACGCAGAAATTAAAATCAGATGCTGGGTGAAGATCTGAATTAAGTATCACTCTGATTATAAACGCATTTGACAGCTAAGCACTAAGAATATGTGAGTTTACTGCATGCGCTTCTTCCCTTCACTGTTTACTTTAATTCTGTGAATTTAACCATGTTTATTTGGAAGATATTTATAAAATAAACCAAAGAAATATTATTGTTAATCATGACATTCATTTCAGAATTTGAGTTAACATTTATGTTAAAACTGTTGCCACTCCTTTACGCTCATACATCACTTTCTACAATGAAAAATCTAACAAAAAAAATGGTAATGTGCCAAAGCAGCAGTGTAGCCAAAGCAAACATAACACTTATCAAGAAAGAGAATGTAAACAGCAGCTTTCTTTTTTAGCCATCTTGGCTGTGGGTATAACTGTTTATATTACACCAAATTAATACTTTTTATTGAAAAAATAAATAAAATTATAAACAAGAAAAATAAGACTATGTTCAGAGCTCTATGTAGAACATAAAAGTCTCTCCCAGGAGAAAACAGCAAAAAAGTAGATTTACAAAAATGTAAATTTAAGTTAATTCTTCTGTTTTTTTTTTTTCATTGGAAAAGCGCACACATACATACAAGCCTTGAGTTTAGTTAGAATACACTACAGCAACAACCATGGCTATGAAATACAGTGTTTAAATTTTTTGAAATTTTAATTTATTTTAACCCTAACCCTAAAAAATACAGCAATTTTGTAGACTGATAAAACCAAAGAGATTCAGTATAATGGCTAAAACCTACTTTGTTCTCAATCTAAAAGAATGTTAACGATTATAATCCCCTCTTAAGCTTGCTTTGCTAATGACAGGAGATAGAGGCAGATATTCAGACAAGAGCAACCATTTGTATCGTAAAGCATGCGTTAAAATTTGTACATACCTGGCTGGCATAGCTCAGTGGATTGAGCACGGGCTGTGAACCAGGCATCACAGGTTCGATGCCCAGTCAGGGCACATGCCTAGGTTGCAGGCCATGGCCCCCAGCAACCGCACATTGATGTCTCTCTCTCTCTCTCTCTCTCTCTCTCTCTCTCTCTCTCTCTCTCTCCCCCTTCCCTCTCTAAAAATAAATAAATAAAATCTTAAAAAAAAAAAAACTATGGTAATTGCCCTGGCTGGCATAGCTCAGTGGATTGAGCACGGGCTGGGAACCAAAGTGTCCCAGGTTCAATTCCCAGCCAGGGTACATTCCTGGGTTGCAGGCCATAACCCCCAGCAACCACACATTGATGTTTCTCTCTCTCTCTTTCTATCTATCTATCTCTATCTCTCTATCTCCCTCCCTTCCCTCTCTAAAATAAATAAATAAATAAATAAAATATTTTTAAAAATTGTACATAAACATTGTGGAGCAGAGTTGTGCTATTTCAGGTTTTCTCTTTACCTGTTTCTATAACTAACAATTTGGCATTTCTCACCAAATGTCTTGTTAGCTTTATTCCGCTTGGTAGCAAACACTTATGAAGACAACACAAAAATAATATAGTGTGGTTATAAGTCTTACACAAAAATACATATTTTAAAATTTAAAGTACATAGTTAAATACTTTTAACTATGTACTTTATGGTACATAGTTAAAGTACATAGTAATTTAAAGTACATAGTTAAATACTTTTAACTATGTACTTTATGGTTTTAAAATATGTATTTTAAATACATATTTAAAAGTATTTTAAATATGTATTTTAAACCAAAAAATACATATTTTACACATTTTACATATGTGTAAATATATTCACACATTTTAGGTTGCATCATTCTTAATTTTAACATTCTGTGGCCATACATACGAACTCTCACAGGGGAAAGACCATGTGAAGATATGGGGAGAAGATAAATCTTTGGCCAACTCCAAGCCAAAGAAGAACGGCCTTCAGTGAAATCATCCCTGCCCACACCTTGATCTTGGACTTCTGGTCCTCAGGATTGTGACCAAACTTCTGTTGTTTAACTACCACCCCCCCAAACAAAAGAAAGGAAAATATGAACTCTGCTAATTCTCCAAGGATTTCTTTTTTATGACCATTAGAACAGAACAACATTTTACCTCATATAGCTGCTTTGGGCAAAATTGAATTATCAGCAAAGAAAACAAGTATTTAAAATGTACATGTAAATACCAAAGTGAACATAGTTATGGTAATACATTTATTAAGAAAATCTAATCTGGCCCTGGCTGGCGTAGCTCAGTGGATTGAGCTTGGGCTGCGAACAGGGCATCTCAGTTTCGATTCCCAGTCAGGGCGCATGCCTGGGTTGTAGGCCACGGCCCCCAGCAACCTCACATTGATGTTCCCCTCTCTTTCTTTCTCCTTCCCTTCCCTTCCCTTTCTAAAAATAAATAAATAAAATCTTAAAACAAAAGAAAAAGAAAAAGAAAATCTAATCTGTGTTAAAATTAATCCTAACATCATTTATGTGGTAAAATATTCAATGTGAGTCTAATCGTGGGAGAAAAATATTATAGTAATCCAAACTGAGGGTCAGTCTATCAACTGACCTAGATGCTTCTATGAGATCAATGGTAGGAGGGGCAAAAAAGGCTGGGGAAGTTCTAGATTAGGTTCTGGATTAATCTAGAAAGGTTCTAGATTAAAGGAGACCAAAGAGACTTGACCGCTACATGCAAGGCAGGGTCTGGGACTGGGTTCTAAAGCAGCGTTTAACGTGATTTACATTGGATACTGTTAGAGCAATTGAGGTCATTTGAAAGTAGACTGCATATTAGATAATGGTGAATTAATGTTAAATTTGTTAAGTGTAATCATTGAATTGTTATTATGTAGAATGTCCTTGTTCTCAAGAGATACATGCTTAGCCATCAGGACATGTGCAACTATTAAAATGAAGAAAAAATACATAAATCTATAGAGAGATGCAAATATGGTAAAATGTTAACAATTTCGAACCTACATGAATAGTATGTGATTGCTCATTGTTCTATTTTTTCAACTTTTCTCTAGGATAAAAAAATTTTTAATACAAAATTGGGAGTTAAAAAAGCCAAACTACCTATTGTGAAAAGTCCACTGTAGCTAACAAAAAGTGGGTGCTCCCTCCTCCTTTCCCACCCATCCCCTCCCACCTCATGTCCTCTAACGGTACCATCTGTCTGTTGGCTAAACTGCCCTGTCGTTGCCCAGGAGCCCTGGGGTCGTGCAGAAACCACTCACACAATGTACCCACCGCAGCCATTGACCTGTCCTCTTCCACGATGCTGCTCACTCTCGTGCGCACACACACAGTTTATTCAGTTCAGATCCTCTGCGTGCATACTTTGTCTTTGACTAGTCAAGCAAGAATTTGTATGTTATCCTAATTAAAATGGAAATGTCATGGAACTCATAGGGAGGGCCTTTATGAAAAATAAAAAATTCTATCTTTCTCAGTTCTCTATCAGTAAGTTGAGGGAACACTACCTGCCTCATAGGATGGCTGTGAGCATTATGTGAACAAATGTACGAAAACCCTCAGCCGGGAGTCTGGCGTTTGGTAAATGTGTCCAAATTAAACACATCATAGCAACTGTTTTAACCCTAACTTTAATTTAGGTAGCAGGGTGTTATCTGCTGTTTGTAAGGAAAATAGGCTGGTCTATGCATGAGAATTCACAATTACATTTAAGTGTATCATTTCTGGTGACAGAGAGTGAGGAAAGCCTCATCAAATATTTCACCCAAATGACCCGCCCTATAGATGGATGTTACCTCGTCAAGAGAAAGACGGTGTTACGGAAATTCATAGGTAATATTAAAGGACTGTGACTCGTTACACCTATGGTCTTTAATTCTAAAGTTTTTCACAGGAAAGCTCTGCCTCTTTGCTGTAGAATAGTGTTCAATGGTTCTTGTTCCTTTTCATGCCTAGCACTAGTAGATGCAAATAATAGGTGTTCGATAAATGTTTCCAGGTAGAAGTAAAGATGAGAGAACAAAACAGAATGTGTGCTAACGGAAATGTCCACGGTGAGAGGGAAGACTGCTGGGCACGTACTTTAATAGACCAGAGAAGATGAGATTGGTCTTCAAAAGAAGCACATTCTGTTCAACAAAATGTAACACTTCACTGGAATCTGGGTATGGGAGGAGACAATCACGTTAGATCATGAATTTCCCAGACCTTTGTTCCCTTTCCAAAATATAACTTCTTATAAAATACTTATCTTTCACTACTATGACTAAGAAAAATGATAAATACGTTGCACATAAAGTAAATTTTCAAAGAAAACAAGTATTTTTTATTTTAAGTAATAATTGACTCTCAACGGTCACTGCCTAATTTAACCTTCATTTGCTCAAACTTGGCTAGAATGCTCCTTTTTAAAGATTTTATTTATTTATTTTTAGAAAGAGGGGAAGGGAGGGAGAAAGAGAGGGAGAGAAACATCAATGTGCAAGAGAAAGATGCATCAATTGATTGCCTCTCGCATACCTCCAACTGGGGACCTGGCCCGCAACCCAGGCAAGTGCCCTGACTGGTAATCGAACTGGTGACCCTTTGGTTTGCAGGCCAGCACTCAATCCACTGAGACACACTAGCCAGGGCAGAATGTTACGTTTTAACTTGGCCTCTGTAGGTTAAATTTTTTATGCTACTTGATCTATGTGCTTTGGTTTGCAAATCATTAGCCTAATCATTTTAAAACTCTTGAATAAATGAGAATTAATCTGATAAGTATTTTAATGAATTCACCTTTTAGTTCTTCAAAATTATGTTTTAAATAATTATGGATATTTTGTTCACTCACACATAAATTAATACACATATACGTATACACATACACAGATCACACACACACAAATTTATACACATGTACATACACACATACATATATCATTGGCAAAAAAACCCTATAATTTTGGTTGAGCCTGTTTTCTATTACAAAGTCTACTATGAATAATTTTATATTCTAACTATTTCAGCTTAAGGTTAAAATTTTAAAGCCATTAACACAGATATAATTTTTTTTTGTTTCTGAGAGGAAAGGAGATTAAAATATTTACTATTGTTTAGCTGGAAAAAAAATCCAAGCGAATTCCTATTATTGGGCCATTTTCCAGGATTTATTTTCCAAAGGTAAGGCTTTAGTTTGAAAAGACAATATTTCACCATTGTCTGTTTCTTTCATATGTCTAGAAAGGATGACATTTTTAAAACAGGTATTTTGAAGCAACAGCAATTTCGATTTACTTAAATAAAATTAAACTTCCTCATAAAATGTTAACATGCATCTGTTAGAATATTACAATGTCAGATGAATCAATGCCTATTTCTTCAATAATGTTAAAAGGCTCATATCAATAGATCCCTTAAATGTTTAAAATGACATATAGTTATGAGGCATAAACCCTACTTCTGATATAGAAATCCAAATTTTATAAATTAAAATTTTAAATAACCATTAAGTGTACCGACATGTACATTCATGTTCAAGCCCATTGTTCTGGAATCATGTTATAAAAGAAACAAATTCCTTTCTTTGAAACAAAGCCTTCCCAATTACAATAATTTAGATTTTAATTTTGAAATGATAATACTCAAAAGTCTAACATTAGTCTCAGAAGAGATTGAGTTCATTGTTCATCATTTTGTATCACACAAAACTGAACAACGGTCACTGTCCTACTCAGGTATTGGGCTGGCATTTCCATTTATTATTATCTGTATGTATTAAGTGCATTCTTTCAAGCCACTTCAACTATTTTTGGAACAAAGAGAAGCATAAAATAAACAAATGAATTACATATATGGCTGACATTTCTCCTTCTGACATGTCTAAATATGTCGTGTGATCTCCAAAGTTGAAGATAAAAGCAAACACTATAGTGTACTATTCACCAAAGTCTTTCATGTAAGTTGTAAGAAGATGAAAGAATACTTCATTTTCTGTTAAGTAACAGGTGGTAAGATACTAAATTAGGTTCTGGAAATAACCAAAGGTTATTAGCTTACAGAAGGTGTTACAAGCTGATTGTCGCTTTTATTTTATTATTCCTTGTGGCAAGCCTTCCAAACACTTACGCCAAGGCATCCTCAACTCAGGCATGGCTAACCAAAATATCCAAAAAGAAAGCCAACTGTTTCTCCAGTTCATCTCCCACAAACCTGCTCCCACCCCTCTCCACTCCCATCCCTAGAAGCAATTCTAACCATAGCCTCTCCTTTCCACCCCACTCACAATGCGTTTCCAGGATTCTACAACCACTAAGATCCAAAGGATAGTATCAAAATCAGGGCGGATACAACTGGTTCCCTATCTGTCGCCACTTCCCCAATTTAGTATAGTTTATACATCAGTGTAAAGGGCCTTCAGTGTTCTCCAGCGGCAGCACTTTCAGAGAAGGTGGCTCCTCCTTCCCTGACACAATTAGGGTATCAACCAAGACTGTCATCTCGTTCTCCTCTGTTGATGTTCGATGTGACCCAGTTTTGGCTACTTCTGGTCAATCGGATATGAGGGGAGTTTCCTGGGTGCACTTTTGAGAAGGATTTTGCTCACAGTCAGACGATCCTTTCATTTCTCCTCAAATGTCTGAGGATGCAGTCACCCTGGGACCGGGAGGTGCAGGCCTGGGACAACAGGCCGGCATTCTGAGGGCGGCGGCAGCGAAGGATGAGCCTGGCTCACTGAGCTCCATACCTGCAGCCCCTATCTTCAGCCTTCTTGTTCGAGGAGATGCTTTAATGTCTTTACGGAGTATGTAATTAATGGTTGGGTGATCTGTTACTTGCAGCAAAAGTCTTTGTAGCTGATTTTCTGAAAATTAAAAGATGATACCTTGCCTGTCCCACCTAACTTCAAGCACTACTTTAAAGCCTTTTAATGACACCTCTTTTGAAGAGAAGTGTTTCATCTTCTATTTTTCTCGCTTATGCTGTGTACCTATTCTTATTTTGGACAAGAGTGTATGACTAGAAAGTAAGCTTTATGAAATTATAAAGAATTAAGCTATCTGTCCCCATTTCAAGTACCGTTTCCCTCGCATTGTGATGTGCCAACTTTTAAAGCATTCGCTCCCTTCCCAAACCCCACCATCAACGTGAGACAGTTTCCGGGAAAGTCTATTAAATAGTTCTATACTTCGTATAATTTTAAAATCAAGATGAAAGAGGCCCTTGTGCAGTGACTTTTCCAGTGTGTAGACACAGATCACCTGCATCAGAGTTACCTGGAGGGTTCGTAAAAAGGCAGACTCCTCAGCCCCATCCCAGAGCTGGTGAAACTGAAGTCTTGAAAGGTCAGATCCAGGAATGTACATTGTAACAAACTCCCCCATGAAAGACTGAGCGCCAAAGGCTTTAGGGAACTTATTTTGGTTTAGAGGTAAAGGACATTTTGAGACAGGATGCTTGACCCTCTTAAGTAATCCTGAAGAAATGGGCCACCTGGGAGCTTTCTCGGCCATTTGCCACATCGCAATGCTGCCTTGCCAGTGGACATGTGAACTTCTGAACTTTCATCAGGAGAGCACAACCCAAGAAGGCTTCCCCCTTCTATTGAAATTATTTACATAAACCTAACAAGGAAATAACCTAGTCCACGGGCTGCTAGTTTCTTTTGGCTTACACTGAGCCATCTCTGAGAGACAAATCTCAGATAGAAGCTCCTTTTCAATGCTCCACATCAGAAAGCAAAATTATGCACTGAAGGCGCTCAGGAAGGAAGCCACAGCCAGTTGTGGGTATAGTGTTCCACGGAACAAATCTCTCTTCTCTCTGCCTCCCCTAGGCAACACGGTTGGGGCAGGAAAGGGAGAACAGGGTCTCTAATTCCTGTTTGCGCCCTTGAAGGAGCTCAGTCATTAAGGAAAGAGACTTCACCACCAGAGGGCTGAGTAACTGGTATAAGTAATATTGCATTATTTATTAACATTACTTTGACGACACAATGAAGAGACTTTGCTGAAGAATAATTCTGACTGAAACCTGAAACTTTCACACACCGGTTTATAGAACGACCTATTATTGCCACGGAGCTAACAAGAAAAAAAGGAAATTTCCCCAGATCATTGGCCAAAAAGTCCCCTAAAACACACGGCAATCGCAGAATTTGGTCGGGATGCCCCTGAGATTTACAGGTACACAAATGACTTATCCGGCTTTTCTCTGTTGTTCCACCCCACCTAAATCTTCAGAAGATGCAGGAGCTAAACAGGAGGACTCTCAAGAACAAGAGACAGCCTGGGCCCTGGAGGATAGTGGGAGACAAAGGGCGGAGAAGTATGATGAGAGATGAGGTTGCTATCTCATCTCAAGGGCTCCAGATGAGGACAGATACATCAATTACAGGAAAGAAATGGACTGGGGGTAACTGACCCTGTCAAAACAGAAGGCGCGTAGACCCTCTAAAATGTGGCCCAGACAAAGGTACCACGTGGAAGCATCGCTGAAGGTGGACGAGTCTTCCAGTTTTTCAGAGGAAGCTAGAAAACTGAATGTTTACACGGAAGTTCCTAATTTCTAAATGTTGGCTCAAAACAATTTTTAAACACTGTGTGAGCCAATAAAAACACCTCTTTAGGGCTGAATTTGACTTGTGAGCCTACCTACGTGGCAACCACAGAGTCTGGCCTTCAAAGGTGAAATAGGAGAGTAAAATACAATTGAGATTCCCAAATAAACCGGGAAGGGGAGGGTTAGGTATCTTTTCAAAATTATTAATGTGCTTCCCCCGCCCCGCCTTTCGGAGCACATGACATTGGCCCCAATCTACTTGAAACATTGAATCATCCCTTGGCTTGGAGCAAAGATTAGGAATTTTTCACAGGAAAAAACAAATTGAAAGAGGCCCTAGGTGAAAGAGCTGAAGGGTTATGTTCACAACTGTTAAGCTTCTAGAGTGATGCTTCTTGGAAACATCTTGGAGCATTGTGCCTGGCTCAGCTCAGGTGTTTTAAATGAGCTCACCAAACCCGTGATTCAACAGTTACCCATAATCTGTTCAGACACTAGCAGTCACATAGGAGATATGTTTTAGAAAGTCCTGGAGTTCAGACTCCACAGGCCTTGCTCAGTTGTCATGTTTATTCATATTTGCCCAAATCCTGGGGTGGAGGGCAGGAGGAGGAGCACACAGATTGAGAGGTTTTCTCACTGCCGGCCTAATACAGTCATGAACCAGCTAAAAGCTCTGTCTCTGGAGGTGATCTCAATGACATTCTCGGTTCTTTTTCTTCCTGGCTGGTTGACCCTTGGTCTAGGTGCTTAACCTCTCCGAAGCTTAATTTCCTTCCCTGTGTAGTGGAGAAAATGGTAACAATTATCTCATGGGTTTTAAGGAGTGAGATAGTACATGTAAAGCATTTAATTTAGTACATGGCATATTCTAAGTACAGGGAGCATAGCAGTCACTGTGGTCGTCTCATCAATTCCCCATTGTGATCAGCCCTTGACTAGTTTCTCTTTCTGGTGACGACAGCTCATTTTAGGGCTCTGCCATCTCCTGAGCGAATCTAGGGCCCAATGCCCTTGCCTCTCCAGCCCTGGTTGCAGCTCAGACGTGTGAGGTGAAGAAAATGTCACACTTGTGGTTGGCCGGCATGCCTGAGTTGCCGCTCTCTTCTGTTTAGTTATGTTACAGGAGGTGGCAAAGTGTAGCTGTTTAAGATCTCAGGATTTGTTTCTGCTGCTATGTAACCTCTTTTTTCTTCAGTTTCCTCATCTGTAAAATGGTAGCAATTAGAGGACTTACCACATTACTACCAGTCTTAGTTTGGGAGGGTTCAGTGACTAATTCAGAAAACATCCTTAGGACAGCGCTGGGTACGTAGAACACTCAATAAATGATAGGTACTGCTATTATTTTCCATTTCAATGAACAACCTGAGATTCAGAATTACATACCTGGTAGGTGTGAGGGCTGTGATTTGAATCAAAGTCAGTATAATGCTCAAGTCTATGCTCCTCACCATTACTAGCCATACCCACCGAGAGAGGTAAACAATATATTTACTTATTATTTAACAAATGCATAACAATAAAAAGTTTATAAATAAATACATTCACGAACAATATTGTATATACATATTTGCATTATGCTCATTTTAAACAGCACTTTTCCCGAAATAAATCTCATGGAATTCCAATAACATAAAGCAGATGAGAAGTTATGTGGTCAGAGGGACCAGTTCTGCAAGCAGGAAATGGGAAGGTCATGGGTGGGCCTGTGGCCTTCCCCAGCCTTCTCCATTGTGATTGGGTAGGCACCTTGTCCAATCCTTGGGCTGCATTATTTGTTTTCTGTTGCTGCTGTAACAAGTTACCACACATGTAGTGACAACACAAATTGTCACCTTACAGTGCTGAAGGTCAGAAGTGTGGTACCCGTCTCACTGGGTCAAAATCAAGGAGGCAGAACCGCCTCCCTTTCTGCAGGTTCTAGGGGAGAGTCTGTTTCCTTTCAGCTTCCAGCTTCTAGAGGCCTTCTGCATTCCTCAGCTCACAGCTCCCTTATTCCATTTTGAAAGCCAGCACCAGTGGGTCCAGTCCTTCTCACATCATGTCTCTTTGACCCTTCTTCTGGTGTGGACTCTCTCTGATCACAGCCAGTAAGTAAAGGTTCCCTGATTTTAAGGCCTCATGGGATGAGCCAGGGCCTGTCAGCATAACCCAGGGCGATCTCTTCATCTCGAATTCACACTGTCACTCATTTCTTCAAAGTCTGGGGTTAGGGCGTGAACATCTTTGGGAGGGTACGGGCAGTGTTTACCACAGCTACACAGGACATATTTTTTTAAACCATTATTTCAGGGTAAACATTGATCCATTTTTTTCTCGTTAGTGAAAGTTGGGGACATTTTAATGAAATACAGAAAAATACCCACGCCGAATTTTTTCACATCAAAACAGTTTTAGAAAGATGTCACACAGTAAAAAGGAAACAAAAATAGGAATGCAGTGAAGTCCAGGTTATTGAGCTAAAATACAAAAATGTTTATTTTGACTTGCTAATTACAAAGGTTATGAAGCCAATTGCAAGTTACATTTAGTATAATTTTATTTATAGTTACTTACACCCTACCTCATCCTACAAATATCTAAGGCAGAAATGGGATTTAGGTTTTAAAAGTTTACCATTTGGCTATGCACAACAAATTTAGCCCAGAGGAGAGAAAACTGTAATATTTATGAATTGGTATTTCTACAGATAAAAGAAGACATTTATGCTTGCTTGCTTTCACTAAAAAAGCAGGGCACAAATAATTATTCAGAAAACATTAAACTACTGACTACTTAGCATTTCTCATCAACAGAACAAAAACAAGGGGGAAAAAAGCATGGCTCTCTTTCAGGTTAGCTCAAAAGAAATTTACTTCTCTGCATTTTACAGATACGAAACACACGCCCTTAGGAAGGTTACGCCTACGTGGCAATTGTCTCCTTCAAATAGTCCCGTGAAGGCACCGTCTCATACTTTCAAGAGCTCCAGAGCAGGGGGGCTGCAGAGCTGACCACCCCTGTGCACTCCTCAAAGACGGTCTGTTGCCGCCACGCCCCCAGCTGCTTCTCACCGCTGCGGCCCTTTCTAGCCCCGCCACTTCTGCGCGTACTCCCTTCACGCTCCCCTCTCCCCTCTCCTTTATTCTTCGGTTATTTCTTCCTTTAATTCTCCATGAATCCCCTGCCTCATGACTTTAACAAACAAAAGTTAGCAAGATGGCTTTTATGAGAAGACTAATCAACCAAAGTGCTCTGGTGGTTTTTTTTCTTTTCTTTTCTTTTTTTGTTTTGATTTGTTTGTCGTCGGTTGGTGCGGTCAAGCCGACCATCGTGGTGAAGAAGGCGTAAGCCTTGCTTTGACACTTTTCTTTGCGATGTTTATTTTGTTTAATTATGGGTTCAGAGTTGTTTCTGAAGGTCCAGAGTTGCTGAAGGGTGGCTGTCGGACAGGCAAAGATTTACAGTAATTACGTCACAATAGCAAAATAATTCCAGATTAACTATTGTACTAAAAAGAAAGAATGGTAGAAGTCCTAATGAAAAGTTAGTGATTTGAACATTTCCATCGATGTTAATTGGCCCTAAAATATAAAAATAGGGCACAAAGTTTCAATCAGAAGCATGACAGGCATATATTATAAGCCTAAATTCATCTTTTTCTCCCTGAGTCAATGTCAGAAAACAATCCTTCTCTTATTAGTGCAGACTACCAACAAGAATAAAGAGCACTGCCTTGGCTGGTGTGGCTCAGTGGATTGAATGCTGGCCTGCAAACCAAAGGTCATTGGTTCAATTCCCAGTCAGGGCACACGCCTGGGTTGCAGGCCACGTCCCCAGATAGAGGCATCGAGAGGCAACCAATTAATGTATCTCTCTCTTGCACAAGATGTTTCTCTCCCTCTCTTTCTCTCTCCCTTCTCCTCTCTCTAAAATTAAATAAATAAAATCTTTTTTTTAAAGAATAATGGGCAGTTTAGTTTTCTAAGTCAATTCACTAAAAAACATAGGTTAACTTATCTCTGTAATTTGATAAAATAAACTAAAATTTAACTTGAGCTTATAATGACAGTTAGCTAGGTGGCACTAACAGAAGCATTCACTGCAGTACCATACAATTCTTAGAAAAAGATACAGTAATGATAGTCCAGACACAATAAAAAGAATGAAAGTGAGGAAATATTTTTTTAAAAACACTATAACATGCTCTTAAAGAGATAGAGTTCTAAAAGGTAGTGTAACATTCACTGGATAAATTAAGAATATTTCCAAAATGGTCAGATAACAATTCTGGCTACATATTAAAATAAAAATTATATAGCAATAGATTCTTTCATATATTTCTGTCTGGTCACTGAAGAAGAAATCAAAATCATGCAACATTAACTTGAATCAAAGATACACAAAAACTTTACCTCATGGTTCATTATTACCTTGCATGAATTTTAATTCAAACTCCATTCCAAGAAAATTAAAACCATTTACAAATAAAGGTTATAACAACTAAGTCAGTCTATAAGGAAGTTCTATTTCCCTATCAGCTTTATTATAGGAAACATTTTAATTTTTTTAAAGTACATTGTGATATTATAGAACACGATGTCATAGGCACTAGCATCAATATTAATGTCTGAGTACCTACCTAAAAATCATAATTTTGAAGATGAAATATGATTCCAAATAAGTAACTTGCCCTGGCTGGTGTGGCTCAGTGGATTGAACGCCAGCCTATGAACCCAAGTGTTGCCAGCTTGATTCCTAGTCAAGGCACATGCGTGGGTTGTGGGCCAGGTGCCCAGTAGGGGGCACACAAGAGGCAACCTGTCCATGTACCTCTTGCACATCGATGTTTCTCTTCCTCTCTTTCTCCTTCCCTTCCCCTCTTTAAAAATAAACAAACAAATAAACAAATAAGTAAATAAAATATTTTTTAAAAAACAAACAGATCAGTTACTTATTGACCATGTTTACTCAATGCCCACTACAATGCCAAGCTCAACAATTTATTGCCAAGCAGTTTAGCTATGAGTGTTACCCTATGGCCAGGTGCTAAATAAAAGCCAAAATAAGAGAATTCTTTTTTGCATTTCAATTAAACCTTCACATTTAAAATTACTTAGTTGAATGGATTCATCAGATTGAGATTAGTGTTCGTAACATCTTTGAATAGTTAAAATGTAAGCATTTCAAACTGTATTTACATTTATAAATACATAATTCTGCCTGGATTTTTGCAAGTGCTATCATCCAGTGGTAATTATCTTCTTGCACCTATAGCTAACACATTTTTAAAACCTGTCAGCTTTCAAAAATACATCCTGTCGCCCCACCTCCACCAACCCAAACTCCTCAGGCTCTCACCTAACTGTCCAAATAACTTCCTAACTGGTCTGTCTTCCTACTTCCACCCTTGTCTCCTAAACACAGCAAACAGCGATTCTTATAAAGTGTGTCACAGCATGTACTCCTCTGCTCATACCTGTCCACCGGCACCCCGCCTCGCTGAGAGTGACACTAAAGCTCACAAGCCCCAAACAGTTCTGCCTGCTGCTGGCTGTGAATCCAACCTCAGCTCCTACCACTTTCCTCCTTGCAAACTTCTCCACACTCTCTAAGCATCTTTTTGCTTTACTCTAAGCATCTCGGGGCCTCGGCAAGTACTCTTCTCCTGCCTGGATCATTCTTCCTGAAGATCTGTGTGGTTCCCTCCCTGTCCCCACTGACACTTCTGCTCAAAAGGTGTCCCTCTGAGGAGACTTCTGTCACCACTCTGTCTAAAGCAGCCCTTGTTTCTTTCTCTGGCCCTTTCTCCAGGTCTGCTTTCTTACCACCGACCCACATGTGCTTACGCGATGGTTTATTCATTTTGTTTGTCTCTCTCCCCACGGTATGATGTAAGTTCCAGGAGAACGGGGATTTGTCATTTGGCTCACTCTCTCAGAAACTCCACTCTTCCAGAAACAAAATATCCTTCTCGCTCTCTTGGAACATGCCAAGCTCTTACTCATCTTGCACATCGTACTGTTCTTTACTCTTGTTTTGTTTCGGCTTAGAAAACTGTTCCCCAGACACTCACTCACGTGGCTTACCTCTCATTTCATTCACGTCTCTTGCACGTGGTCTCCACAGAGAGGCCTCGCTCCAGCCTTCTACCACCATTCTCCATCCTCTTTATTTTCCTTAGCAGTGCTTATCACACTAGCATAGTCAATATTTATTTGTTCTTTTCCTCGTTGACTGTTTTCACCCCCTGGAATACAAACTCCTTCTTGATCATCACTGCATCCCTAGCGTTTAAAATGGCTCCTCAGTAAATATTGGGTAGGCATTCAATAAATATTTATTAAATGAGTGAATGAGTAACTATAAGAGATACTTTGAATGACAAGAAATTTGTCCTACCATGGGGACAAGATAACTCTCTTCATATCTAATCATTTAACTACTTTTATTGGAGGATGGCACAGGCTCATCAAAATAAGTGTTTTTAAATGTAACTAACGGCCTTAAGGAAAAATGTATTGATTCAAGCCGAATGTACTGGTGTGGCCAAATTGTGTGCAGTATAGATTGGCTAGCACCCCCTATAGAGTGGTCCGTAAATTAAATGAACAAATGACTAGGTTTGTCAACCTAGGTGAAATTTGTCAACTTATTGAGACTCAACCTTTATTGTTGCTGTAATCATAAAAAGAAAAATATCAAGAAAAGTAATAACCATTAGGTTTTGCTTTAAATTTCACTTTGTCTCCAAATATGTTATCTCTTCAGATCCTCAGGACCCTGAAATAGAGGTAAGGCAAGGGATTATGCCCAGAGGGTGGATATACTGTGAAAGGTAAATTTCAGGACCCCTCATTTGCATGATGCATCTAAGGATAGGCCCTAGCTACACACGTTTGTATTGTTTTTCTTAATATGATCTCCACGTGTTGTTTTTTAGAGAGATTTTTTTTGATCACCTACACCCAATGACACGATGTTCCAAGAGCACCCTGAAGAATGAAAATATGTTGGGTACAGAGCATGCAGGAGCTTAGCTCCTGGGAAGAAGGAACTGTGTACTGGGGACTAAGGACAAGCGATTTCCTGAACTAACCAAGTGAGGGTCGCATGCTGAGACGGAAAGTATGGATGGAGGTCAGATCATGGAGGGGCTGGAAAGCAATGTTTAGGATTTCGGACTTTTATTGAAGTGATTTTAGGCTTGTATTTTTAAAAGAATGTTCTAGCTGCAGTGTGGAAAATAGTACATTTTTATGGCCAACTCCAAATTTGATTACACCTGTGAAATGACTTTAAAGAGTGAGAGAAAGCGAATCCAGGCACTGAGAATAGAATGTGTTGTTTTGTATTTTTATTTTTCTTCTCAAAAAGGTACATTTTCTTTACAATTTTTAAAAGAAACTCAATGATTCCAGTTTTTCCTATCTATTTTAAACCTCTAGAGAAATAGAGCAAATTTTATCATGATTATGAAAAATTAACACAAAAGAAACACAAAGAAAATGAAAGCATAAGGCATGTGGTAAAAGCAAATAAATATAAACCAAAACTAAAATACATTTCTCTTTTATGCTTAGTAAACTAACAAAGATTATTAATAACACTAAAAACTATTAAAGCTGAAATGGAATGAAAACACAAACAGTTTTACTGGTATTCTCCATTTGGAGAAAAATATAGTGCTAGGTAACAAGTGTTATATAAATGTTTATACCATTTGATCTAATAATCCCAATTTGGGATTTTTTCCCCCAAAGGTGACTTAAGGAAAAAGCTTTCCATAAAATAATGTCCATGGAGGCTTTAGCTAAAAACAATGGCAGTTAATAGTGACTTATGTCCTAAGGCAATGAGACACAGACCTGGTGATGTTTACCAGAGTATAAAAGTTTGAGAGATTAAAGCTGGGTACACTTTTCTGATGCTGGAGGCTTCAAAGTGGGATGCTTTCCATGGGCAGATTAGAGTCTGTGTGAAGACTAGATCTGGAAAAGATGATGAGATGGTGTGCCAAAGATGAGATGGTGTGCAAAAGAATTGTCCCTGAGTTTAGGGTGATTTTCTGGTTACAGTATTGTTAGGCTGTGACATTCTAGTGAAACTTTTATGGGCAGACTTTTGTAAAACTACTTTTGGGAGGGCAGAGGATAAATCACTCAAATGAAGCAACATCACATACCTCAGAAATTGGTGAAGCTGACAACCTGAGAAAAGGTATCAACTCCATACAAAGGTATCTTTGAATTTTTACACTTCATAACACAATTCTATAACCAAGTAGTGATGTACAGATTTAATAATTTTAAATAAATATGTGTCTAAAATATATTTTGGGTAAAATTACAAGGCAAATAATTCAGAAAAACATGTTTGTTTTTGTTAATATAAACAAAAAATTAATATAATATGAAAGAGTTGTTGCAAATAATTAAAGCAAATGGCTGCTGCCATAGAAAAATGTGTAAATGACATAAAAATGCCAGAAGATAAAATGCAAATAGACAATAAACAGCTTAATTAATAATAAACATGCAAAAAAAAAGAAAAACTTTCTGGATAGTCAAAATTTAAAAAGATTTATAATAATATGCCCTGGCTGGTGTGGCTCAGTGGATTGAGTGCCAGCCTACAAACCAAAGGGTCGCTGGTTCAATTCCCAGTCAGGGCACATGCCTGGATTGTGGGCCAGATCCCCAGTAGGGGGCGCATGAGAGGCAACCACACATTGATGTTTCACTTGCTCTTTCTCCCTCTCTTACCCTCTCTAAAAGTAAATAAATAAAATCTTTTTAAAAAAGATTTATAATAGTGATGTTGAGAGTGTTGAGAAAAGAAATTCTCTCATACTTGATGGGATTATAAATTGATTCCATATTTTTGGAAGGCAGTTTGAAAATATATACCAAACTTTTAAACAGGTATAATTTTTGCTCCTGCAATACTGCTTCTAGAAATGTATCCTAAGGAGATAACCCAGCAAATACTCAAAGATTATATAATAAGGATATTTTTCTCTAGTATTATTTATGTTATTAAAAAATTGAAAACACTTTAATTGTCCTTGAGTAAGAGTTGGTTGATCAAACAGCTTATCATTCAACCATACACCCAGTCACATGGAGTCATGGCATAGAAAGTTGTACACAGCATAATGTTTCATCAGATTGCACTATACAAAGTAGTGTGCATATAGATCGAGTTGTGTAAAATCATAGGTAAATGTGTACATATGTGTGCCTGTGGGTGGCTGTGTACTATAAGATGGCTAAGAAATTGTTTAACAAAATTTTAGTGGTGCTTGTCTCTGAATGGTGAGATTTCAGGTGATTTTACTCTTTTCACTCATGCCTTTGTGTATTGTTTTGATTTTTTAAAATTTTATCATTTTTTAAAGATTTTATTTATTCATTTTTAGGGGGGAGGGAGAGAGAAGGAGAGGGAGAGAAACATCAATGTGTGATGGTGTCTCTCCTGGCCCCCACTGGGGACCTGGCCTGCAACTCAGGCATGTGCCCTGACTGGGAATCGAACCAGTGACCCTTAGGTTCACAGGCGACGCTCAGTCCTCTGAGCCACACCAGCCAGGGCTGTTGTGACTTTTTAAACTGTAATCATGCATTACCATGAAAGTCAGAGACACATAAAACTCTTCTCATTTGAAAAAAAAAAAACACACTGCACGTTTTATTTCTCACTTTAAACTCCCCAGTGAGCGCTTTTTATTTAGAAAATTATTCATGGAAATCCACTTAATTCAAATCATTGTCAATTCTGTAAAAAGTGAAAGTAAAATTGGTTCATTGCAGTTTGAGCATCATAATGTCACTACGATTTCCTTTTTCAATATTTTCTCTTTTTTCCCCTTCTTTAAAGAAAATCTATTTGGACGAGCCAACTCTTTAAAGGAGAAAATTGTTTCCGTTTTACTATGATTTACAGCCCCTGCCCCCCTTCTCCGCGGCGCGCACACACGCACACACACGCGCACACACGCGCACACACAGACCCCCACGCAGCCGCACGCAAGGCCAGGAGCCCAGCGCAGCGCCGCTCGCGGAGCCGAGCGCGGACCGCAGGGACTTCCAGTGGACGCTTCCATTTTTCAGAGCGGCGGGGGGGGGGCTTCCTTAGAAATATAACTTACTTAGCCCACTCATTCATAAAAGAACTTCACGACCACCAATGAAACACATAAGACAAATTACAGTAAACCAGGGTGTGCCATCAAACGGCTGCCTCTGAGGTGAAAACTTGACGTTGAGGGTCCTCCGGCTCTCTCCTAGGGGAACTCGCCAGCAGGGATGGTTTAACCCGAGGCTTCCCGCTCAGGTGAGAGGCTCCGCAGTTTTCTCCTGCTCGTCCCGAGTCGGGCGGTTCTCCGTTAGCCCCGCGACCCCGTTAGTGTGTCCCCTTCCAGAAGTACAAGCACCCGCCCTGCCCTCCTCACGAACTCCCCCCAAAGTTAAACAGCCGGTAGAGGTGCTTCGTCCTGGACCTCGTCCCTCAGGTGTGCAGGAGGTCGGGGCTGGGCGGGCACGTGGGACGGGCTCGAGAACTAGAAGTAGAATCTGCCTTTGAACTTGAACGCGAAAGAGTGTGGACTCCTGAGACGGTGGCTGTGGGCGGGAGGAGGAGGAGGAGGGAAACCAAACGTCTCGGGTTTCCCAGGGCAGCCCTGGTTTCGTGTAAATGTGATTTTCAACTAAGGTGATTCCTGACATGTAAGTTTTGTTCTGCCTTCTAACGTGTCCAACACATAGAAAACTGCCCGCGTGCCCAGATGTCTGGTTCCTCGCCGAAGCCTGGCCGAGGAAAGAAGCCGAGGCTCCCCCAGAAACGAGAGCCGTGGAGGTGCGGGGAGGGGGTGCTACCTTGCACTCAGCGCCGCCCGTGCGCTCCCCTGGGACTGGGCGCGCGGGATCTCGCGGACTCCCCACCGGAGAAAAAATAAAAATAAAATTTGGTTTTCACCTGGGGCAGGTGGTTTGCTGGAAGGCACAGACCGAGTGGACTCAGAGTGTTAAGAGCAGGGTCCAGGCCGCACTCCCACTCCCGCGCTGGCCCCACCGCAGACAGAGGCCGCGCGCGGGGGGCGGGGCGGGGGGGGCAGGCCCTGCGGCTGCGCGGGACGCCCTGGCCGCGCGCCCCCCGGAGGCGGCTCGTGCAGCCGGAGCGCCGACGCGGGGTCCCGGGCCCGGGGTCCGCTGCTCCCCCAGCCCCGCGGTGCGCGCGGGCCCCACCGGGGGTCCTCTGCTTTGAACCAAAGCAGAATGGAACATGCGAAAAGGACTTTTTAAAAATTTTTTAAATCCTTTCTATAAAATGAACTAAAATCTTAGGGACGTTGGTGACGTATTCGCAGCCTGTTCTCTCGAGCATGGGATAAGCAGCAGCCAGTGATGCTGCAGCGCGCTCGCGGCTCCCGGGGTGGCCTGGGTGTCCGCCGCGGCGTGTGGCCCGGGCTTTTACTTTATGTGACAGTGAGCTTAGATATAAAAGAGGGCGCAGCTTGGTTTTGCCTTCTCCATAAATTCTCTTTGCCCGAGCCAATCATTTTCGAATAGGTTATTCTTTAGTGAAATTGGTACAATCTTGTATTACCTGAGCCACAGCACATTCATTTCTTAATAAAGCAGATGATGTTTCTCGGTTTGTAAGTTTGGTAACATGGGAAGTTCCATAGAAATCTGTGAAAATTTAACTGGTAGTTTTTATTTTGAGGAGGAGGAGAGAAATTAAAGAGGGAAAGCACTTTTTTAAAAATCTAAAGTGGAATCTAAGGATTTTTAAAAAAATACTTTTAGGGCCCTGGCTGGAGTAGCTCCGTGGATTGAGCGCGGGCTGCGAACCAAAGTGTCGCAGGTTGGATTCCCAGTCAGGGCACATGCCTGGGTTGCAGGCCATAACCCGCAGCAACTGCACATTGATGTTTCTCTCTTTCTCCCTCCCTTTGCTCTCTAAAAATAAATAAAATCTTTAAAAATATATTTTTAATTGCAAAATATTTGTATCAGTACCATGAGCTAGATATTTTAAAAGTACAAACTGCATAATTTCCCTGATATCAGAGTTAGAATTAAAACTTGAGCTAGTCCAAAAATCACAAACATTTATTAATTATGTGCCAGACATTGTGCTAAAACTTTAATTGTATTATTGCCTCTAATTTTGACCCTTAGCTGTAAGAGTTAGCCACAACCATAATTTCTAATTTATAAATGAGGGGACGGGTTTAGAGAGTTAAGTGACATTTATAAAAATTAAGTGATTATCCTAAGTTCTAGCAATTACTTACTTGAATCTAATTTTTTAGAAGATTTTATTTATTTACTTTTAGAGGAAAGAAAGGAAGAAAGGGAGAGAAACATCTGCATGCAAGAGATACATGATCGGTTGCCTCTTGTACACCCCCAACTGGGGCCCTGGTAGGCAACCCAGGCATGTGCTCTGACTGGGAATTGAACCGGTGACCTTTCTGTTTGCAGGCCAGCACTCAATCCACTGAGCCACACCAGCCAGGGCCACTTAAATCTAAATTTTTAAGGTGTGTGCTTGATGAAATTCTCTATTTCACATAGAAATAAAATTTCAAATTAATAACAGCAAAGATTAGAAAAAACTATAACATTTTAGGGTATAACATTTGCTTTTAGTTTATGAAAATAGGCTAAAAATTGACCCATTCTTGCAATATTGTATTTTCTTTCATGTAAATACTAACACTTCAAATTTTTAAACATTTTTATTGATTTTACCTGAACTAATGACTTGTATCTGCACAAGCTTCTTTTCAAACTTAAAATTTAAATTATTAAAAGTATTGAAAAGACAAATGTGAATGTTACATGTGTTGACTTATATGGCAAACTTATTTATAAAACAAAAACCCATTAGCTTTAAAGGTATCTAACAGGAATGGGCCTGTTTTAACTATGTGGGCCTATTTGGTGTAGTTAGAAAAAAAATCTTGAACAATGTCTATTCACAGCATGCTGAAAACATTTGCACACTTAATATAACATTCAACTTGGAATTAGGTAATGTGGTTTCCTACAGAAAATGTCTGTTTTCATCTATTCCATATGAATTTTAGAATAATTTTTCAAGTTCTACAAGAAGAATACCTATAAATTAGGGGACAATTCTCTTCTTCTAGATTTTTCTATTGCTCTCAGTAAAAAGTGCTATACATTTTTATATAGACTCTACACACTTCTCATTAGGATTATCTGAAGTTTTTTGTTATTGTCATTGTGCTATTTATTCTAAATCAATTTAGTTTATTTTAATGCAGTAAAATGGCTAGATTGTGGCAACTTGTCAAAGAGTTACACTGATGCTACTTTAGATCTAAAACTTGGTAATTAAAGAGATGCAACTTTGATCCTGTCTTGGCCATCTTGGGCTGCGATAACAAAATACCATAGACTGAGGGGATTAAAAAACAGACATTTATTTCTCACACTTCTGAGGCTGAGAAAGCCAAGATGGGGTGCTAGCAGATTTGGTTCTTGGTAAATGCTCTGTCTGTCTTGCAGATGGCTACCTTCCTGCTGTATGGCCATGTGGTGGAGAGAGGAAGCTCTAGTGCCTCTTCCTCTTCCTATAAGGGTACTAACCCCTTCGCAGGGGCACTATCCACATGACCTCGTCTAAACCTAGTTAAGTCTCAGAGCCCCTATCTCCTAATGTCATCACAATGGTGGGTTAGGGCCTCAACATATGAATTTGGGGAGAGGAACCAATATTCAGTCCGTAACAAAGCCCAGAAAGCTAACATGACTGTATTTCATGTTTGGTGTTGCAAGCAAGATACCTGAATACACTGAACTTGAAACTGCTGAGGAAGAAAAAAAAATAAAGAACTGATGAGTTGGTGAAAGAACTATAGTTATTAATGTTCAAATCAGAACATGGGGAGTAAATGTTACTTGGAGTGTCACTCATGTCCCTTTATCAGACTGCCTTGTGCTAAATAGAAGCACAGAATCTGAGGAGCTGCTGAGCTATTTGGCAGAAATAAAATCAGGATTTCTAAAGAAATTTACATTAGCTGAATAATGCTTTTAAGTTTCTACAGCTGACTTTAGAGTGATATATTTGAATTTTTTAAGCACATGCCTTGTCAACATGGCTTTACCTCAAGAGGAACCGACTGAAGTGAAAGCTGACTATGTCCACCGAGAATCAATAGTATCCCTAGGATATTGAGGATGATTATATACATCACACATTACTATTCTGAAATTTCTGGCTCTGTGGTCAAATTCTTGCAATATAGGAGTCTTCCAACTCTTGTTAATTTGTATTATATTCTTTGCTGAAACAGTGGAAGTTAAATCTGAGAGCCACTTTCAGTAATGTAAACCTGAGGTGGACACTGAGATGTTCCCTGTCTATATACGTATGGTCTTTGTTTATTTAACAGATTTATTGAGACAGAATTCACATACCATAGAATTCTCCCATTTAAAGTATACAATTAAGTGGTTTTTAGTATATTCACAGATATGTTCAACCATCATCACAGTTAATTTTAGAACATTTTTATCACTGCAGAAAAGAACCCCTGTACCCTTTAGGTATCATCCCTTTCATCCACTCACTATGCTCCCTGCCGCCCCTCCCCTCTCCCCCTCTGCTCTCCCGGCCCAGCAGCTTTAAGCAACTGCTAGTTTACTTAACCTATTGATTTCTCTATTCTGGATTTTCATGTGAATAGAATCATATAGCATACGGGCTTTTGTGACCGACATAACAATTTCAGTATTTATTCATCTACAGCATGTATGTCTACTTCATTCCTTCTTAAGACCAGGTAATACAGGGTGGAGCAAAAGTAGGTTTACAATTATGAGTGTGAGTTTCTTCTTGTATTATTTGTTGCATTATTTTTTGCCCCACCCTGTATATCCCAAAATGGATATACTGCATTTCATTTATACATTTTTCAGTTGATGGACATTTAGGTTGGCTCCGCCTTTGGTAGATTCTGAATAATGTTATTATAAACATTTGTGTATATATTTCTGTGTGGACATGTTATCATTTCTCTTGGGTATATCATAGGAGTAAAACTGCTGGGTCAGTAGTAACAAAATGTTTAATCACTTGAGGAACTGCTCGCTTCCCAAAGTGACTGCACTACTTTGCATTCCCACCGCAGCGTATGATGAGGGTTCTGATATTTCCACATCTTTGCGAACACTTGTTGTTATCTGACTTTTTTATTTTTACCATCCTAGCTGGATGGAGTGTTAACTCATTGTGATTTGGATTTGTTTTGCCCTGATGACTAATGATGATGAGTACCTTTTCATGTGCTTAGTGATAATTCGCATTTCTTCTTAAGAGAAATATCTGTTCAGATCTTTTATGCATTTTTAATTGGGCTATTGTTATTATTGAATTGTAAGAGTTTATATATTCTAGATGCAGATTCTTTATCAGATGAGATTGGCAAACATTTTTCCCATTCTGTGTGCTTTTTTTTTTCCATTTTCTTGTGTTCTTTCAAGCAGTTTTTAATTTTGGATTCCAATATATCTTTTTTGTTGTTGTTGCACATGCTTTTGTTGTCCTATCTAATAATCCTCTGCCAAATCCAAGGAAATAAAGATTTCCCTTATGTTTCCCTCCAATAGTTTTATAGTTTTTGCCCTTACATTTAGGTCATTGATCCAGTTTGAGTTAATATTTGCATATAGTATGAAGGATCCAATTTCATTCTTTTGCAGTTGTCCCAGTAACATTTGTTAAACAGCCCTTGGTTTTTGAGCAAAATTTGGTTTGTTAACAATATTCTCACTGATTTATCAAAATTTATTGAAGACTAGTACTTGGCCAATAATCATGCCCTTTCCTTTGAATAAAGCTGATTAGACTATTTGAACAGTATATACTAAATATTTTTGAAGTTAATAGACTACAGTTATATTATTATGACTTAAAATGTATGTGACCCATAGACATATGGATTTGATTGTGGGTTACTAGTGAAAAACATCTCTGGAATATATGTTTTGCATAATCTTCACTTCTACCGTTATGCTATTTTGTCCTATTACTAGATGACTGGAACAATGAAGACTGTGATATTACCTTTGACTTGAAAGAATCAAAATATGTGGGGACAGTAGAAACCAGTGACTGGATAGATGTGAGAGGGATAGTAGTAAGAGAAACAAGGATTAAGAAGGAATGATTTAAATGAAACAGTCAGAATAGTCAGAAATGTGTACTGGATTGGAGTGGCATCTTAGGGCCAGTACAGTCAGAAACTACTTAGAAAGTTTGGAGCTATAACTAAACTTTCTAGATCTGAGATATAAGTATTATATAATGTTAAGAATTTGCTGCTTAAAAATAAAATGTCATTAAACTTTTCTATTCTTTTCAGAAACCAACCCCTGTTCTCCTATTCTCGCATTTCAAGTAAAATGTAAGAGAAAGACGCAGTAATTGAATAACTTCCAGGATTAGTTAGTATAAGATGTTATAGGTTATTGATTTAGAATCAATAATCTATTATAATATTTAGCTAAATGTCATAAGTAAAAAGGGTTCTTTTCAAAGTATTGGATTATAAAACCATAGCAATCTTTGGTAGCTTGCTTTTTCATTAACAGTCCTTGTAATTGTTTGGCTTTCTCATTTTATAAATTCTCCCTAGGTTCAACTCTGTGGCTTCAACCATCACTTTTATAATTATGTTCCTCATGCCTTTAGCTTTGTCTCCTGAGTAGCCACACATATTTCCAACTGTCCACTAGATATTTCTAAGTGGAAGTCTAATAGGCAACTCAATTTTAATTCACCCCAAATTTATTCTTACTCCTCTCTGCTCTCAGCCTACACGTTCTCCTACATGTCTGTCTCGTTTAATGACACTGGAATCCACCTAAAGAACTAAACCTAAATTGTCAGTAATGCTTGAGTTCTCCCCTTTTTCATACTTTATATGTTCATTGGCGAGAGTTCTCAACTCTACTTTCTTTTAAATCTACCTCCTCCTCTCTAGCCCTGTTCCCATAGCCAAGCCCTCATGTCTCATCTGAGATTAGCTTTCTTACTGATTCACATTTTTCTAGCCTCTCTCACATTCTACCTTCTTCATTCAGTTGCCTAAACTGCTGTTTTAATCGAAATAACAAAGGTAATATGGCCTCACCAAGAGTCCAGATGAGAAAGTACTATTTTAAAGAGTATGAATACTCAGCTGGGCACATATTTCTAAATTGTATGAAACTTCTAGGTTCCCCCAAATTTCACTATTTTCTAATGCAATATGTACTATTTAATGTTAATTTGCAGTTATTCTAACATGCAAATTTCATCATATTATGTTGGGTGTAAAATCCAAACACTTTGTACTGGAGTAGCAGGTCTCAGTCTCCTTACACCAAAGCAATTTTCAGATCATGAAATACAAGGAACTTTCTCATGCTCATACACACACACACACACACACACACACACACACACACACAATGTATACTAAGTAATATATACAATATATATGTATTTTTTCATCTCCCTCTTTTGATTGATTTCCTCCCTTCCTTTCTCTGCCTGGAAAATTATCTTTCACTAATGTTCAGATTTGACCTCACCTATGAAGCTTTCCCAAAACCTCCAGGTATCTTTGGTACTTTCATAACACTTTTGATGCAGTTCACTGTGTCATTTATCTCACTTTTATATTTGATCTATTCTTCTGCTGTGCTTTGTGTTACATGAGGAAAAGGACAAAGGTTATTCATTCGTATTTACTGATTCTAGCACATAGGTGCTGGGCACAGGCTTATGGAATGAAGAATCTATAATAAAAATGTGCATTCACAAGAACAATTTATCCCCCACCTTTGGATGTACAAATTCAAAATTTCTTTAAGAAGCATGCTCTCTTCTGATACTCTTAGAATATAACAACATTCCTAAAAATTTAGAAAATAGGAGACTGATTTATTCAGAGGTCATATTTAACTCATAACATATGGGATATGATAGTTATATTCTAGTCAGAATAGTTGCAAACCAGTTTTGGGGTATTTTTAAAGAGCCAGTTTTCACAGCTACGATGTTTTTACAGCAATACCATAGTAGAATTAAAGTTAAAAATGTTTAATGTAAGCACAAGATTAAACATTAAATCATGATCAATTCTAAGTTCTTAGTTCAAAATAGATACTAAAAAATCTTTACAGAAGGCCTGTAAGACATGCACTAAGTTCTTCAAATTAAAAATACTTTAGCATACATGAAGTATTGTCAAGGACTATTCATAATGTAAGCTATTTTTCCATACATCAAGCAAAAGTTACATAGTTTGCCTGGTTTGGCTCACAAGGAATCATCTATATATATTGGAGAAAGCTAATGGATGTTGATGGTAGAATTAGGAAGATACTGAAAAAGCTACATCAGATAGGTGTTTTAGAAAAGGTACAGAAATCAACAATGTAACAGAAAAAAGCTGAAAAATTATAAACATGACTACAAAAGCAGTTTGTGTTTTGGTGCTGTTTTTTTAAAAAGGAAAATACTAAACACCTGAAGAACAGTGTTAAAAACAGTATTTATGTGTGGGTGTAAATTCCTAACTAAAATTTTGTACTTAATTTTTTTAGCGAGAGCAAAATTCATTATTCAGACCTCCTGATTTTGTTCACTGGAAGTCACATCCTTGGTGCTTTTCCTAATGTCATCATTCCCTACTCAGAAGTAAGGTATGAGCTATTTTCTTTCCTCCCTTTGTTTGGTTTTGGGTTCATCATACTGTCTTAGGTGTAAGTTTCTTTACCTGTTGAGTATGAGGTAAAACCCAAACACTCTGTACTGGAATAGCAGGTCAAACTTAAGAGTATTAAATACAAATTAGATAAAACAAAAAACTTTTATAACATATTTACTAGGATCTTAAAATTTTGATTTTGGTTACAAATTTAATGGTTTTTATAGGACTTTTATATGAGTTAACCTATTATTATGCTTATCAATAAATAAATGGTTCATGGCAAAGCTATTGCTACCTTATTAACGGAATTTTAAAAAGATTATATTTTTGAATGGGTGGAAACATTAACAAAATTTAAAATATAATTAAAAATGTCAGACTGTTTATACAATTCTAATAGCCCACATCAATCACAAATTGTGTGTAAAAGCAGCACATTAATCGCAGTAATACAGGTTGAACTGCTTTTTTTGGCACAAAAATGTTTCTAGGACTAATATCGGATCAATTTTACTTCTTAGATATCATTGTAGTGATAAACTAACTTGACACCAAATGCCAATATACTGTCCAATAGATAATAACAACAGTATAAAGTTAGCATTATAAAAGAATGGAGCTACACAGTTTACAATCTACCTTTTATCATTCAGTATTGAATGATTTGCTTCTAAGTATCACCTACTTGGATTCAGTGAGTTGCATATCAAATTTCTATGACTGTTCACAAAGTATTAATAAAATTAAGTCATTCAATGAGATTTAATAATTTTGTCTAGTTTATAACAAATAACAAAGATATGCTCTGAGTCCTATGGAGATGTTAAGTGTTCAAAAGTACATTTTTGGAATGAATAAACACATAAGCAAATGCACCTGTAGCTAAAACTCGCCTGAATCCATTGTCCTTCTATGCTTTGGACAGTATATTTTCACAAATGGCATGAGTAAGTGGCTAGACTAGCAGAACTGAATTTATTTGTTGAACTAAAATTGTTTGGGCCTTTAAACATTTATTTTGATGCAGTTAGCTAAATCCCAGCTGTTACGATTTTACTTCAAATAATAATTTTAGCAGGCATTTTGATGTTCTTGGAATATACTAAATAAGCTGCCAGTACAGTTATCATTTAGTCACTATATTCCTCCAAACATGTCACAAAATAGGTATGACTTTTTGTTGTGTTAATAAAGGGTAGTGAAAACAATTCCACTTTCTACTTTTAAAGTGAAAAATCTCACATTATTTTACCATAATCATTCCTATTAAAATTTATCCCTTGTTTCTTAGGTTGTTAGAGTGCATATAAATTTAATGAAAGGTCAATCTACTTATTTGTGTAAACTTTGTAATTTTAAAATGTGCCTATTTAGAGTCTAATTTCACTTTAAATAAAAATGGGATTAAGAAATGGTTCGCTGTTGTATCTAGCTAGTAATTCTTCATGGCTCTCAGGTATTGTTTAGTATGGTTTTCCATCTTAGGCTATAATACTGAAATATTTCTACTTGTATATTTCTCCTTGAATTTCCTTTGCTTAATGGTTGATAGCTTATCACTGTTTTGCTCTGACCCACCTAAGTTTTAGTACTTGTAGTAGAAAGGAAATCAATATAACGGCATATTTTCATTCCATTTTTAACATCTGGTTTTAAAGAATTCTTTTATGCCAAATATTCTATCTCTAGACTGTCCTTAACAGAAGTGTTTCCTTTCAGTTTGCTTCCTGCAAGGATTTTGACAGTTAAAATTGTCACCCTATCTACATCTGATACATTTTTAGCCTTTCTATACTTTAGTTGGCTTTTTGGTAAACTAAACTTAAGAACAGCTGCCAAAACAGTCAAACTCAAAACAGGAAGTCATGTGGTCTTCCTTTGTACCCTACCTTTCAGGACTGACTGGGCTCCCTCTGCTGGTTAGTAATATAATTTCTTTAATTCAACAGGGTATGTATTATGTTGGTAGAATATTTGGGAATAATTGACTAGAAGATTCTTATTTTAGTTTTCTAGAAAATTTTGTGTTTCACTAAGATTTTAATTAAACCAGGTGTTAAATATCTATAACTGAAAGGGAGCTAGCATCATATGTGAAAGATTTGAATGTTCTTAAATAGATGTGCACCACATTACAATACTAAAATCCATTCTGAAAAAATGAAATGTTTTAAATCTTATTAAAACATTTCAGTATAACATATTCCCTACCTTATTTTCTGTGTGATATTTTTCACCACTTACACAGTACATTGCCTTCCTCTCAAATTCTGTAATTTTCTTTTTCATTTAAAAAATTCTGTACAAAATTTTAAGTACTTAATTAAATATATGAGTTGGATGGCAAATGAAAGTTAACTATTTACTTTAAGAAGTGATTATTTACTTCGACTAGAGAGAAAACTCGTACTGAAAATTTGTTAACTTTTTGGAGGAAGAAAAAGTTTCAATTGTTTTCAGGGAATAAATTCTTACTCTGTGAATGGAAGATGGGAAGAAGTACAAACAGATTTTTTTTGCCTTATATTTATTATTTTGCTGTATTGGGCATTTGAAATTAGATGTGCTACAACAAATCAATAAGAAAAGTCATAAATCTAAACACAAGTTTAGCTCCACAAGGGAAATAATTCCTCACAAATTCAATACTTGACATTTCTACATAGTTTACCTACTTTTTACCTTAAAATCATCTTTTTGAAACCAATTATCAAATCTCCTAATGCCTCCTCTAAAATTTCTATTTCACAGGCAATCAGAACTTCCTAGTGTTTTTTTTCAATTTTCTAATGGAGGAAGTAAATGAAAAACTAAACTGCAGATTTAAAAAAACAGACACCAATTTTTTCAGCCTATAATCCATAGTACAAAATATACAGGGATGGGCAAAAGTAGGTTTTTGGTTATATGGAAAGAAATGCAGGTTGTGATTATTACAATGGTTTTATTAATTCAAAAGAATGTCACAATGGCACTGTGAACCTACGTTTGCCTACCCCTGTATGTTACAAAATAATCTAACACATGCACACCCGTAAATGAAATGTTCATGTAAAAGTAATAGACTTTACCATCTGCAATGTACTTCGGTTTTCTATTCTATTCTATATTTTAAAAGAAATATACTACTCACAACCCACTAAATTTATTTCATGACTCATAATGGCACATGACCCAGTTTTAAACCAATGGTCTAGAGAAGAAACTCAGAAATGAGTATCATAACTACTCCCTTCCTACCTATTTTAGATGTTTTTAATCGATTTTGTATTCTTCCTTCATAGATAAAAACATTTTAAAATCAATGTTGTTCCAGATTACTTTAGTTGTATAGTTTAATTCTCTGGTTCACATTCAGCATATGTGTAGGCTCCATTAAGATTACACGTTTGTAGCCCTGGCTGGCGTAGATCAGTGGATTGAGCGCGGGCTGCGAACCAAAGTGTCACAGGTTCAATTCCCAGCCAGGGTACATTCCTGGGTTGCAGGACATAACCCCCAGCAACCGCACATTGATGTTTCTCTCTCTCTCTCTATCTCCCTCCCTTCCCTCTCTAAAAATAAGTAAATAAAATCTTTAAAAAAAAAGATTACACGTTTGTGAAGATTTAATGACTAAATAATTTTATACTGAAATTATATTTCAGAAATGCATTTTTTGAGTATCCTACCCTAGACAATGCACAATGAAGCTTGTAATGTAGTGTAACATATAACTGGTCACTTTGATTTAGGAACATAAAGCACATACATGCAAAAATATAAACAATAATATAGGAAGTCATGAGACGGTAAATGGATGGCATGGATAATAAAATCTATGAATTTAGAGGGGAGAAGGATTAAAGAAAGGACAAAGCTTGTTCTTCAAGGACAAGAAAGTCATCCAGGGAAAAATTATTCATTTCTACCATCCTAACATAAAATATGTTGAATAACCTTCATAGATACTATCACAAATATGATTAAGTTGGCTTAATCAGATGAAGGGGAGGAAGGGGTATTTACTTTAAAAACTTGAAGTAGGAACTTATTTACAGACCATTAAATAGTTTGATATTTTTGTAGCCCACCCTCAAATCAACATCTATAATCAACTCTTCATCAAAGTTTCTTAAGATAAAAATCACCCCCAAAGTAACTTAATTATCCTAAATATGAAATAACTTTGAAATAATGTATAGAACATACAAACACTATACGCCTTTACTTTTTTAGTATATTTCAAAAAATCTGTTCCTGTGAGAGTTAATTTTGCCCTGGCTGGTGTGGCTCAGTAGACTGAGTGTCTGCCTGTGGACCGAAAGGTTGCCTGTTTGATTCCCAGTCAGGGCATGTGCCTGGGTTGTGGGCCAGGTCCCCATTTGGGGGTGTGCGAGAGGTAGCTGGTGGATGTTTCTCTCCTGTCTCCTCCCCTTCTCTAAAAATAAATAAATAAAACATTTCTTTAAAAAAGAGTTAATTTTATCACTAACAAAGTATAGAACTGTGGGCATGAAATATTAAGAAAATGATTTTCTAAAATTTTTCATTGCTATCATTTTATGACAAATTGTATTTCTCTTAAAGATAAGTATTATCAGTAAAAATAATTCATAATCTGTCAATTGCACCAATTCCTCCTGATGAATCAATAGTTAATATTTAAAATCCACTTAGAATATTTTATTAAATCTCCAATTTATTGATCAACTATAAATCAACTCATATTTGACAAAGTCTCAAAAATGGAAGAGCAAAACAAATGGATAATGTTGAGAAAAATAATTATTAGGCAAAACCCCCCAAAAACAAAATAAGAAATGAGACAATAAAATCAAGAAAACACTGATATTAAATTAATAGCTTCTATACAAGATCTCAACTTGGATACTTAAATTTAGGCAAATGAAACACATTTACTTAATAGAGAGATATTCTAATATGCACTGAAGCAATTTCTTTAACTCTATGATCTAGCAGAAGTTGATATAAACTATATATAAGTTAAAACCTTAAAGGCAGAGACCTTGTCTGTTTTCATTCACTAATATACAGGAAGTATCTATCATAAAGCTAATGAGCACTTAGTAAGTCTCTAATAAGTAAGTCAGAGAAGAAACTGAAAAATAAAATATACAATATTTGAAAATAAATGCTACAATAATGCCAAGACTTCAGTTACCCAGACATCCAAAATTATAGTTTATCAGGAACATTTTAAGTATAGATATATAGGAAGATAATTATGTTTCCTTGAGTGAATTGAAATTTTAAGTATTTTGAAACAGTGAAAAACATATTCCAACCCTCTGTATAACACTAAAGCTGTTCTTAAAGATTAATGGATAAATTTATACTTAACAGACTGCTGGGTTTATTAAACAATGGCTAATTAATTGTTAATGGTTATAAAATAACTATCAAGACTGTCTTTTCTTGTCTAAAAATTCCATAAATGAAATGATTATTTATATCATAGCCAAAGCTTTACTGCAGTTTCTAGTTTGCAGGTATACTTACTTATTTTAAAAGGTGTTTTTCGATTGAGCGCGGGCTGAGAACCAAAGCATCGCAGGTTCGATTCCCAGTCAGGGTAGGTACATGCCAGAGTTGCAGATCGCGCCCCCCAGCAACCGCACACTGATGTTTCTCTCTCTCTTTCTCCCTCCCTTCCCTCTCTAAAAAATAAATAAATAAAATCTTTAAAAAAAAAGTGTTTTTCCAGCCACCAGGAAATAAAAATTCTCAATTTTTTTATAGTTTTAAAAATTAATTTATTGACATACCTAGAGCTATTATAAAGTAAATGTATCTAAATGAACAGCAAGCTAAAAGGTGAAGTAAAATCTCCATACTAATCCTGCCCTAAGCTTCACTGAACCTTTTCTTCTGAAGGAAACTAAAAATAAATCTCACTAGCATTTGCTTTTGCCTAACAGCATAATTGAGTAGTAACCAGAGTAGCCAGATGTGCTCCTTTACATATGGCCTCAGAAACACGCACCTTTTGAATCACTGACTGGCACACCTTTTGTGCCCAGTAAATACTTGGTGAACGAACTTTTCCAGTAGCGCTGCATTTGGGGTAGGCCAACCAATTCTTAACTTTAATTCAGTGAAAATAGCATGTATTTTGCAAGAAAAAGGGCAGTGGGGTGAACAAGTCGGTTTGTAATTCAGGAACAGAGCAAAACTAATGGGCCCAGTACCAGCATGATCACGTGATAGATCCACTGTCCGATAGCAAGCCCATTTATGGAAACCTAAAAAAAAATTATCATCACTAGTTTGTGGCCTTCTGGTACTGTGGAAGGTTTTATCAAATATCTAGAATGTGCCTTTTTCTAGAACTCTGTAATAAATTCACACTTTTTCCCTTAGGTTTTTACCCCCCGTTTTCCCATCTCTTTCATAAAGTTATCTGTCGCATATGTAAGTATAAATGAAGGAACAGAGTTCAGGAATTGGTGTGTGTGCAGGGAAGTAATGGGGTTATGGCTCTCATTCACTCATTAACCAAATACTACGCATCCACTCCGTGTCAGCCATCATTCTCCACATATTTCCTCCGAACACCAACGGAGGAAAACAAACCCCCTTGGCCTCCTGGAATTTGTTTCACTGAGTTAAGACAGATAATACATACATACGTATGATATGTAGAATGCCTGAGTGATAAAATGGAAAAGAGAACTTGCAGTTTAAAGAGTGGCCACCGGAGCCCCGAGGTGGCATTTGAGCAAACACTTGAAGGCGAGGGCACAATCCTTATGGTTACCTGGGGAAAGAGCCTGACAGAGGGAAGAGGGGGGGCAGAGGTGCCGTTTGCTAGGACGCCAGCGCAGCTTCTCCCCTCCCAGCGTGCCAGGCCTTCACACTGCCAGCACGGCTTTGGCTTGTACCCTCAGCTAGATGCAAAGCCATTGGAGGGTCAGAGTAAAGGAGTGACAAGATCTGACTTAGTCCCTCCAGTGATTTTTTTTTTTTTTGAGACAAAAGGAATAACCTGTAGGCAGAAATTCCCATTTATAATTAATATTTAACCAAATTCATGAAAATATAACACAAATATCGTCCCGTTTACTAAAATTCGCTTACCTACTGCATTTTTTAACCTACAGAATAGTGCCCCTTTAATTTACACAAGTAAACTTAATAAAGAACCCTAGAAGGATAGTTATTTCACGTGTTACAATAAGACTACAAGAAGCATGGTACTCTACGCGTAATCACATTTGCGCCCAGAATCTCACTGTTTCAAATATATCAAGGAAAGGGATGTCTGAAATCGGCCCACCCGTGTCCCGCGGTCCCCAGTGGCCGGGGTCGCGCGGGCACCTCTCCAGCGCGCTCGGCTCCACCCACACTGAAGGGGGACGCCACCCGCGCGCTCCGGACCGCCGCGGGCCAGCCACTCGCTCCAACAGCGTCGCCTACAGGCCTTTATTCCGACAGTTAGGGAACAGCCAGACCCACCACCAACAAAAAGGAGGTTCAGAAAAGACCACTTATTTCCAGAAATAAATGCATCACAAACACGATTCCAGTTCGATTCAGCTGGCAATCTTCTTCACCTCCCGGGGCTGCGTTCTTACCCCGCAGAAATAATGCAGAGACAGGCGTAAAGTCCGGCCTCTCAAAAGGAGAGAAGGTGTACGATACATCCACCAGGCTGCAGGGATACCATTTAAAAAATGCACCTTCGCCGTCGAATCTCGGGCATCCTGTACGTGTGCGCCCGGCGCTCCGCTCCGGCTCCCTAAAGCTAATGACGACCCGCTGGGGCAGCGGGCGCGGCCTGCGAGCCGGGCCGGGCCGGGCCAGAGGGCCCCCCACGCACTCCACCTCCACCGAAGGCGGACAGCCATCCGGTCGGCCTCCACCAAAATAAAGACCCGAGGGGGCCGGCCCGCCCGCGCCGCAGCGAAAACGCCGCTCCGCAGGATCAGTAAAAAGCAACATCCACAGCCGCCCTGAGGAGGAGAAGGGCGCGGAGCAAGCCGCCGCCGCCCCGCCGCCGACCCCGGCCAGGCCTCGGAGGCCGAGCGGAACGAAGCGGCTCGGCCGAGGACGCGAGCCGAAGTGGCGGCGGCGGCGGCGGTGGCGGAAGTGGAGTGGGGAAGAGGGGGTGGTTGTTAGTGTTTGGCGCCGGTGGAGGGAGTCATTCCTGCAGCTGCACTTCCGGTCGGCATTTTGTTCTGAGAGGGAGAGACGGAACGAGAGAGAGAGACACACAGGGCTCCTTCCCCCCCCGCCCTCCCCCCCCTCCCTCCGTCGGTACCGACTCACCCGACACCACCAAGCCGCAGGGAGGGACGCCCCCGCCGACAGGAGGATTGGTTCCCGGGCCGGCGGCGATGCCCCCCCGGTAGCTCGGGCCCCTGGCCGGGTGTTTGTGAGTGTTTCTATGTGGGAGAAGGAGGAGGAGGAGGAAGAAGAAGCAGCGATTTGTCTTCTCGGCTGGTCTCCCCCCGGCTCTACATGTTCCCCGCACTGAGGAGACGGAAGAGGAGCCGTAGCCACCCCCCCTCCCGGCCCGGATTATAGTCTCTCGCCACCGCGGCCTCGGCCTCCCCTCGGATTCAGACGCCGATTCGCCCAGGTAAATTCCTGCTCTTTATTTCGGCGGCGGCGGCGGCGGCGGCGGCGCCAGGTCCTAAGCGTCTCTCCTCCTCGCTCCCCTCCCCGCCGCTTCCTCGGCGGCCCCAGGTCTCCTCCGCGGGCGAGTCTGGAGTTCGCTCCTCTCTGGTGGCAGCCGCCCTGGTCGGCGGGCTTTCGTACCCTCTCCCGGCCGCCTCCGCCGGCGGGCACGGCTCCTGCCGGGCGGCCGGGGAGGCGTAGGCCCGGCGGAGAGTGCAGGCCGCGGGCCAGCGGAATCTACTTGAGCTCGGGGATTAGGAGAGCTCCGGGCTGAGCGGGGCTGCGGCTGGTCGGTGACAGGCCTCGCCCGGGAGAGGAGCCGCGGCTGGCGAGGAGGCGGAAACAATACAACTACCAGCGAGTGTGCCCTGCTCGTCCCCATATTTACAACTTTCCTGGTCCGGGAGTGGGGAACGTCCCGGTGAAACAAACAACCCCCCTTCTTCCCCCTGTGACCCCATGAAGGGAGGAAGTAGTTTCAGTTAGTGAGAGAAATGTAAATACTCCGCCACGGATCCCGTGGTAATTCTCTCCCCGGGTGAAACTTGTTTGGACGTCGGAAAGTTCATAAAGACTCATTTTCTTTTTTTGAAGAATTAAGTCGCTCGCATGAATATTTAATGCAGAAAACCATAGTATTGTAGACACCGCATTATGTCCCCCCTCCACGCCACAAAAAAGAGCTTTTATGTTGTTGTTTGACAGTGTTTGTTGCACATGGACATTTTATTCAAAGACAAGTATAAAGTACTTGACAGGTTTGCCCTGCCACTTTACATTTCTGTGTGTTATGTAAGGACAGTTTTAAAGGACTACATAAAATACTCAGGTACTTCCTGCTTTAGCCGTGTAGAAGCATATAAAAAGAATTTTAAACGTTTTGAGAATAGTGCTGAGATACAGGTAAAACCAATTTTCTTTAAAAGTATACAAAATAAGTTTTGCTTAAAATCCCTGGAAGGTTAAAAAAATGTAGAAGGTGCCATCCTTTCATGTCAGGGCAGATCATCTTGAGGTCCCAGGATTGTCATTGGCTGTTTGTGCCCATGATGTTTGACTGTGTAATGAGAGAGGTGTCATTTTAATAGGTCAAATTATCTGTAAATGCTGGAGAAAAACATAAGTCTTATCTTAAATTCTAGTTGAAGTGTGAGTTAAAGTGTTTTGAGCTTGTTTATGGAGGCATAGATGGGTAGAAAGGAAAACAGCCAATTTAAAAGTTTTCAGCGATACGAATTGCATAGCAAAATAAATGTACCTGCGTTGGACTGTTTTGATACTTTGTATCATATTCAGTGTAGGGAAGCTTTTATTGGTTAAAATGAAGCAACACTGATCAACAAAGTCCCTTGTTTTACAAACTGGTGGTGGTACATTGGTTAGAATTTTTTTGTCTGGTAAAATTGTCACTGTAGACTAGAGTAACTTTTCTGAAGGTTATTTTTGAGTTTAGTATTGTGCTTAAAATAAATTGTACCACATTTACTGTAAACGTATGGGAAAATGTTAAAAAGACTGAAGTTAATATAGCTGTCACGTACTAGGTATGTTTTTAATGCCATAAATCCGTGTAGTAGTCAGTAGCGTGTCCGTGATTTGTATTGGTCAGGGAGCAGTTTGAATTTTAAAAAGCCTGAAGCTCCTGCTGAGCCCCAATCCCGGCCTCCCTCCCTCCCACTAATCTCCCATTCCTGTCTTTGTGCTGCCTGCTCCTGTTAGACACTGTTTGCGGCTGGGCCTCAGGCCTACCCTGTTGGGGGGCATGCGAATGGGGGCCTGCTGGGGGGCGAGAATATGGAAGGAAGAAACACTTAACATCTTGAGCAGAGGGTTTGGTGTTTGGGGAGGCAGATAAGGGCCTCAGTATAAATGTTTAAAAGGCCCTTACATGGACCTGTAATTGTCATTACTACTTAAAATACAGAGACATGTCAAGGGCTGAACCTATTTCTGTTAAAGGTAATGGGAAGAAGTTCCGCTTGCTTAGCTTTCACCAACAGAAGGAACTTTCAGAATTTTTACTTAAAGACAGCTTGCTTACATAGATGTTTAAATCTGTGTGTTAGGTATCAGTTTATGTGACTGATTTTTTTTTCTCTAGTGACTTTGGAATTAAATGAAAGTGAATTAGTTATTATCAGATCTTATTTCCCCAATTGTATATAGTTAGCAATCTCAAAGTAATAGATTTTGTAATGCCTTTTATTAAATGTTTAACAGCATAAACACTTCTTTAAAGTAGATTGAAAATATTTTTATTTAATCAACTAATTAAATAGGTTATTTTTAAAGGAGAAAACATTATAAAACTCGAGTAAAACCTAAACTTGAACTTGAAATTTTTGATAATTTAGTTGGAATGAATAATTTGTATTTCCCTAGGGATTATGAATAGCCTGCTTTACCTCCCCTGAGTTGGTTGGAATAGTCACTAGTGGTTAATCTTGTATTCCCATTATTAGTTTGTTAATTCAGTGAATGGAGACAGCTGTAGTGTTTCAGTACTCTTACATTGCTAGTTACTATATTATTTGGAGAAATATTTCCTAATATGCCTAAAGGAAATTTCAACATTATGGTTTACTGTTTCTCTTTAGTCCGCAGACTAAAAGACCATTCAACATTTGTTTACTAGTTATTTAAAAGCATTTTGAACCTATGCTAGGGGTCATGATGATACTGTCTATCTTTAGAGAAGAAAAAAAACTGTCTTTGAAAGAAAGACAGACTTTGAGAGTCTCTTTGGGGAGGAAAAGTGAAAGTTTTCAGTATGGTAGTAAATGTACTTGGGTTTTCTGCATAGTGATCATTATTAAATTTCAAAAATATTATTAGCAAAGCTATACCCATTCAAACATGAAATTTTCTTTATTTGGAGCTGGTCTACCCAGCTCAAATATGGATTTTTTTAAGGCTCCCTAAACTAACTTTGTATTTAATTTTTTTTAGTACCAATCCATCATCAAACTGCTATGCTAGAAACATTTGAACTTGTCTGTATTATATTTTGACATACTGTAATGTGGTATTTTTACCTTGTCAAAATAAGATTTAAAAATTAGTAATACAGGAGTAAATAAAAACTAAAGAATGAGTTTTATATAATTTCATTTAACTTTCCCTACCCCATTGCTTATTAGGAAAACCATAATTTTTAAGTAATTCTGAAATTTAAAAAAAAAAAGATTTCAGCTCCATATGAAGTGAATGGGAAGACTGAAGTATTGTAAGTAAAAATTCCTTTTGAAGAAATGTCACTTCATTTCTGTTATCACTCTTATTTGCCATAAAATGACTAGGAAATTACTAACCAGGAACTTCATAGAAGTCTGGTAATTAACTGTTTTGGTTCAAGGTATTTATTTTAATATTTTGAACATACTAAGTTGGCTTTGGTGGTAATTTGTAGTTTTATATAGCTTTTCAAAATCATTTAATCCATACTCCAGGATATATTTATTTTAGAGAGAGAGAGAATATCGAATGGTTGTATGTGCTCTGATTGGGATTGAACCCACAAGCTAGGTGTGTGCCCTGACCAGGGATTGAACATGCAACCTTTTGGTGCATGGGATGATGCTCCAACCAAGTGAGGCACGAGGCTTTAAAATGTACTTTCTAAGTAGAGGTTTCTCTGTTTTTAGTAGTCATTCATTATTACTCTTTGTAGTTTTTTGTTTTTTTTTAAGATTTTATTTATTTTTAGAGAGTGGGAGGGAGGGAGAGAGAGACAGAAACATCAGATTCTTGCATGCCCCAACTAGGGGCCTGGCTTGCAACCCAGGCATGTGCCCTGACTGGGAATTGAACTGGAAACCTTTCAGTTTGCAGGCCATCACTCAATACACTGAGCCACACCAGCCAGGGCCTTTTGTAGTTTTAAATTGGTCCTTTTTCAAGGTGATCTGAGTTCCTTTAAAAGTATTCTCATTTCCCTGTGGAACAAGGGACCAGTATGATTGCCATTTTTTGATGAAAAACTTGAGATCAGAGGCCACACATGATTGGTATAGATTCAAGTAGTGAGTCAGTGGGAGAATAAGGGATTCCCTGACTCTTAATAGTTTTTTATTAGATTATGTTGCTTTAAGAAATAGCTGAGGTCTGGTCATGCTGCTATGCATTGCTCAGTGTTGACACTGATACTGTTTGTAACTTTTTCAGTTATCTGAGTCCAAGGTGCTTTTCCTTCTTTTAGAGAGATTTGTTCTCTCTCTCAGTTACATTTTCCTGGTATGAGAATAGTACTTTTACATTAGAAATTACATTAGAGTGGACTTTTAGTGTTTCTAGTTGATTTAAAAAGTTTTAAACACAAGGTCTTTTAATTTAAGGGCATAATTATAATTTTAAAGAGTATTTTATGTGGTCAGAATTTTTTGTCCGCGTAAGTAAAGTAATAAAATGATTTTAGATATTTATTTTATATATCATTGTGTTTGGTGTAAATCTGGAGTCAGTGTTGATGAATTGAGTTATTTCATTATGTCTTAAGGCATATTCCTTTCTATTCCCAAAGTGGTATTATTAGGAGAGGTTATTTTTGTTTTATCCAGCATTGCCAGCTAGTTAATATTTTAAGGGCTTATTATTTGTCAGGAGTTGTGTTAAATATTTCCCCACAATATTATCTCATTTAATTCCTCTAAACAGCTCATGAATTAGAGACAGTTAACCATGCACAATTTACAGATGAAGAAAATGAGGGTGGAAAGGTTAGAAAATTGCTGGTTGTCTTATAGTTTTATTAATAGTAAATGATCAACTGGGCGTGTGGGGTACAAGGGGACTAAATGGTAATGGAAAAAATACAATAAAGATTAAATAAAAATAAATAATTAAAAATAGTAAATTATCTGATTTATCAACATATGTGTTGCTAAGGATTTAGGATTCCACATTTCTAGTTTTAGTAAAATGTTAATATTATCCTTTGGTTGCTCATTTGATTAAATACCTGCAAGTAATGTAGTCAAGGAAATTGTTTACTTTAGGCAAAGAACTATAAGTAGAATTCAGGCTATATGTCATATATATGTATATATAATGTTTTTGAAATTTGCAAATCTTTGCTATCTTATATTTTAAATTTAGTTGTTAAACAATCCGTGATATTTTTAATTGTAGTTTTTTTTTTTTATATTAACTTGAAGTGGTCAAAGTATCTACATTCAGAAAGGGAAAATTCATCTTTAGGCAGAGATTTCATTCGTAGAAATCACTGTCCAGACCAGTTATCATATAGTAGATAATGAATCTATAAAGTAATACGACTGATCATTTTTTAAAGTTCCAATATTTATATAACCAAAGAATTTGATCCTTTGAAAGTCATTCCCTTGAAAAGTTGTACACTTATTCCAGAGCTGTTGCTGTTGTATACAGCCTTATGGGGATTCCCTTAGCTAATACCTTTAGAACCTTTGAGATAGTCTTTTTTCTTATCCTTACTGGTAAATTTTCATTTTTCGGAGGTGAATTTGAATTTTTGAGAAAGTAAAAAATAATTTAGAACCTAGTTTAAGAAAACTAAGATTTAATAAGATCTTTTTGTGTGTGGCAGGCTCTGTATTAAGTGCTTTACATTTGTAATATGTAATATTATTGAGTGATTTTCGTGTGCCAGAAACTGTGCCAAGGGCTTTATATGGATTTTCTCAATTCTTTAAGGTATAGTGTGAGTTTGGTTGTATTTATTACCCTAAGATATGTGAGAAAATTGAGGTATAGAATGATGAAGCAACTAACCCAACTGTGGAAGTGGAGCAAGGACTCCAGAGTTAATGCTTCACCCATCAACCTTAACCAATAACTGTATATTGTAATTTGAACCACCCAGCCACCCAGTGAGGTTAGTGATTGTGTTCTTATTTTACAGACAAGGAAATTGAGGTTCATCATGTTTAAGAAACTTGTCCAGGGTGGCAAAGACAGCAAGTAATAGAAAGGAGATTCCAACCTAAATATTTCTAATTTGAAACTTCTTTCCATTTTGCCACACAGGGTAGGCTTGATTATAGAGATGTGAGACTGTTATTCTTGTGTAGCTTATAAAGAGATCCTGAAGATAATTTAAAAACAGGAATTCTGACATGTTTTGGTCAGTTATCACCAATACATCATTGGGTTACAGTCTTAAAAAAATGTTATTTTACACCACATATAATGTACAAAATGTATGTATAATATGCATTTAAATAGGACATTATTTTTAAATACAGGGTGGGGCAAAAGTAGGTCTATAGTTCATATGGAAAATAATACCATAATTAATAAATAATATGAGAATAAACTGTTTTGCATACTCAAAACTGTAAACCTACTTTTGTCCCACCCTATATGTATGCATGCTTTATCTGTGGAATAGATAGCTTTTGCAAATATAGAAAAGCCAATTTATTTTCATAATATGATTCTTGAATTATTTTTAATAAAATTGTTGAACATTAAAAAATATTCCCCCAAATACATTAAATTATCAACATAAGTTATGTAGGTAAATTGTTTTGCCATTTTACATCTGTGTAACATATCATTTAACACAAATATGCCAAACTTAAAGTTTTCTGTGGTATGTATTTGCCCATGGGCAGAAAGGAAAAATTTTTTCAGTATGCAGAAACATGGAATTAGCAACATTAATTAATTAATTTATTAAAATAATTTCTTATGCTTTTACATCTGAGAAATTCAGGAACTTTGACATTATTTTTAAATAGTGGATTTCTTTTTGTTAGAATTAATGTATTTGGGTCACTTACACTTCTCAGTCCTTTAGTCTTGTGCTGATAAAATGCAAACTTGTTTTTGATATGAGTACTGTTTTTTAAAAGTAATTATTCTAGATACCTTAAAAACTAACAGTGTTTGAAACACTAATGAATTATTAAAACTCAAACATAATTTACTCTACAAATATTAATCTTTATGGCCATATATTTAATTTTTTATTTGCAAAACAAAAATGTCTTTGACATTAATCCTAGCAAGGTAAATGCATCACTGAGTTTTCTCAGCACTGCTCCTTGACAACCCTTTGAGAATTTAAAATCACTTTTACTTATCTTTATCTAATAGGATTGTGGGTTGCCAATTTTCATCTAAAGAAATTGATCATCTAAACATAGGCTATATGTAATTTAGTTTTTCCTTGGTAATGACCAAGTGGAAAAATGTAATGGCCTAAGAGCTACTGTTACCATTCTTTCCATTTTGAGACAAGAATTAGGAATACAGTATTTATGCGGTAACCTGCCTTCAGGTTACCTTCAAAGACATATTGACATATATTTTTATTTAACTCTTCTAATCTTTGTACCCTTTTTTCTTCCCCTTTTTCACATGTGTGTCTTCCTTTCTCTGTCAGTGACCATACAATCTTTATCTCCTCCTAAGCAAATTTTTACATAGCGTGGTAATTTGTATGGTCCTGTAATGTATTGTTGATCTTGAACAACACAGTTTTGAACTGAGTGGATTCACTTATACAGTACATAATGTTTTCAATAAATACACTTTTCTTGATGAAACCTAGAATAGTTTGAATCTCAAATTCTGAGATCTTCCTAAGTTCAAAATGTTGCTGGTGAAAAAACATTGACATAATTTGTATAGCATTTCTACTTTCTTCTATAATCCTGTGTTACATCTCAAAATATCAAGTCAAGGACCAGAAATTTTTTTTTTAAGAGAAAGAGAAAGCATGGCCTTTTTTGTGAAAGTTTTTCTGGTCATTTCATTTTGTAGTATTTGTCAGTGTATTACTTGTATCTCTTGATAAAATAAATTATTCCTATGTCTATCAGCCATACTAAATCACCAGTGCTGTAGGAGTGCTTGTCCTGGGTTGTAGTTATTCAGTACATTTTTGCTGAATTGATTAATTGGAATTGAGCTATATATCTTAAGGATATATTTCTAAATCTATGATTCGTGAGGGGCAATTATATTTTTGTGTTAATTTCAGAATACAATTTTTGGGGGTATAGATTATGACCTTGAGGCTTATTTTTGGGTGAGAACATTTTATTTGAGTACATCCTTAACAGTATATACATAATATAACTTGTGTATCAAAATAAATCAAAGTAAAGTTTAAAACAGAGTTCCTTTAGCTGTTGGTAAGGATTGTATTCTTTTGGTCCCTTGGGCAATAGAATTGGAACTAAGATATTGGGGTTTTTTTGCAAGAGGGAAGTTATCTACTTTCTTGTTTTTAGCTTGAGATTGATTTATTACAGTTTTTAAAATGATTTTATTTATTATAAAGGGAAAGAGAAAGAGGGAGGGGAATACAGTGTGTGGTTGCCTTTTGTGCGCCCGTTACTGGGAACCTGACCTGCAACCCAGGCTTGTGCCCTGACTGGGAATCCAACTGGCAACCCTTTGGTTCATAGGCCGGCCAGCACTCAGTCCACTGAACCATACCAGCCAGGTGACTTATTATAGTTTTTATTTTCTTTGCTAATTTAAGTAGTATGTATAATACTGTAGATAAGCTAGCTGTAGTGAGAAACAAATTATAGCACATTAAAAATGCTGTTCAGCCCTGGCTAGTGTGGCTCAGTGGATTGAGTGCTGGCCTGCAAAGCAGGGGGTCACTGGTTGGATTCCTGATTGGGGCTTATGCCTGGATTTGCTGGCCAGGTCCCCAGGGGCAGGCATGTGAGAGGCAACCACACACAAGTGTTTCTCTGCCTCTTTTCCTCCCTCCCTTCCCCTCTAAAAATAAATAAAATCTTTTAAAAAAATGCTGTTCAACTAAAATAGTGATATAATGTCTTAATTTTGTTTTTAATTTAAGTAAGGCTTATTGAGGTGTAATTTACACAGTAAAATTCACTGTTTTAGGTTTACAGTTTGATGAGTTTTGACAAACATACAGTCTTGCAACCACCACCACCACAGTCAAGACATAGAATATTTCCATCACCCACAAAAGGTCCCTTATATTCTTTTGTAATCAGTGTCCTATACCTATCCCAGCCCCTGGCAACCAAATCTAATTTCTGTACTAGCAGTTTTGTCTTCTCTAGACTGTCATATAAATGGAATCATATAGTATGTAGGCTTCTGTGTCAGATTTGATGCACTTAGAGTACGGGTTTTTGAGATTTATCCACGTTGTTACATGTATTAGTAGTTTATTGGTGACAGTTTTGAAATGAATGTACTCTTGAACTTTGATATTACTGTTTGTCAAAAATACTTTCAACAGCTTTAGATATTTCTCTGTGGCTCCTTTATTTGTGGACATAATTTTACTTACTCATTTTACCCTTCATTCCAATAATCCTATAATTGACATTATATGGCATTAATTTGTATTAGTTAATTCTGTTGGGTTAGATGCTCTACAAAGCAGGTAAAACAGACATTTCCCTCTTTTCCATCATAATTAAAGCAGGTAGCATCATATATTTGGAACATATAGCACATAGAAACTGGAGTAAGAAATGAGGGACAGTACAATAATAACTTACCAAAAATTGTATTTACATTTTGCTTTAAGTTTAATGTTTGTTTTTTATACTAAAAATAGAACATGGGTTATTTTGAATAACAGTTACTGCCTCTCTTCTCATGCTTCAAGTTAGAGAAGCAGTGCTCTCTAAAGGATGGGGCAGATAACAAGAAAGGGGCCATTTTCTGGTCAGTTTATTTGACTTCCCAGCCCCCATGCCACCCCTTAACACCCTTTTGAAACAGCTTTCTGTCTTAAATTCAGGGATATATCAATCTCTTGTTCTTCCTCTATGTATTTGGCCTCATTTGTAGACTCTTGCCATTATTCCCTTTGCCTGCCCTTAAATATTGGTATTCCTGAGGTGGTTTTTCAACCTTTGTTCTTTTCTCTCTTCCTGTTGATTTCATCTATTCACATGGCTTTTTACTTGCTTACCACCTGTGTGCTAATGACTCACAAATTTATGTCCAGAGTATATTTTCTCTTTTGAGACAGATCCAACAGTCTACCAGGCACCTCCTGATGCTCCATAAATACTATAAATTTGAAAATATGTAAATCTGAACTCATCCTTCACTTCTTCCCTACTCTTAACCCCTCTCCACACCAAAAGAAAGAAGACTATTGTAAGAACTATGTGAAGTAGGTTAATGATTCCATTATCATCAGCTGAGTTGCCTAAGCTAGAAACTTGGTGATAATGCTTGACCCTTCTCCTATACTATACCGCCAATCCAGTTGTTCACCAGTTCTGACATTCGTAACAGCTCTCTGAAAATCCAGGGAGGACTTGAATCCAGTCCTTGTCTACTGTTTGATTCTGAGAGTGGGCATGTACATAAAATTTGTCAGATGAAATTATTCCTGGCATTTTAAGAAAGATGTAGAGGTAATTGTAAAAAATGTATTTACTGGTAGGATACTTTTTGCTCATGTACTTGGGCTCTGGTATTTAAAATTAAAGTATAATCTTCTGTAACATTAATCTAAATGTGATGGACTGTCTTCTGTACTCATCTTCATTATTTCTAAAATCTGGGGCTTCTGACTTACTGCCTAGTATATCAACTAGAACAGTTTGAACTCAGACTTTATCTTTCCATACCTTACTTTTAGAGTACTACATTTCATGGATGTGTACATTCATTTCAATATTGTGTGCTTATATGTTCAGGAACAGAGTCTGAGTTGAGAAGAAAATGGGAATGTGGAGGGGATAAGGGATAGGAAGAGCCTTTAAATTGACTTTCCTATTCTGTGAAAACAAGTTCACTTCAGTAACATTTTCACTTTTCTTGCAGGTAACAAAAAGCTAAAGGAACAAATGCCGTGGAATATGATACCATTAAGTTGCTAGGAATGCATATTCTTTTAATGGCAAGAGCCAGATATGTTGTAACTGTATTACTTGTTTGTGAATTTGGAAGTTGTTAGTTATGGCTTTGTATAACCTTACAGTGCTTCTTCCTTAGCGTAAGTAGTTATTCTCTTTATTCCCCAGTTCGAACAAAAGTCTACTGGTGTAAATAACCTGAATATCTCTTGTGCATAGGGCATCTTAAAATGTGATGCTATCTTGAAAAACAAAGTAAATATTTTCTTCACTGTATCTAGAGTTCATAACTAAAGAAATAATAGGTGCTATATTTTGCTCTGGTGCTAATTACCGTGTTTTTGAGAAAATGACATCAATGGAAAGGCGTTTTTCAAAGGCCGATGGAAGAATCCTGCCTGGTTATTGAGTCTCTATGATGACTTGCACATAAGTAGGCACTGAACAAGCAATTGTTGAATACATAAATTTGTATTTCAGTTTTGGCATATAGGGCTAATTGGAGTGACAGAAAATGGGTGGGGCTTGCAAAATATGGAGCAACTTACAGAAGAAGGAAAACATGAAGCTTAGAAAAGGTAAGATAATACAGCATTTTAAGCCAAGAATTGGTGTAATTTAGTTAATTACTTGTATCTGGACAAGTAGATGAGCTTAGGTGGATAAGAGAAAGATCTATCTATACACTCTTTTATTCCCACTCCAGCTTTGTTGGGCTTCCATTCACTGCTAAGGGACAAATTTGTAGGATCAAGGCTAATGTGACCTGCACAATCCAGAAATGGGAGGAGCTGATGAGAAAGGGGGAGAGGTATTACAGTTCCTTGATCTTTTCCAGTTATTCATGGTTTGTAGTGTATGTCATAGTGCTATTGCATGTCCTCATGGTTCAGATGAGGGAGCCTAAAAACTAGAATTTAAAGTGACTTATAATTTATAAGTTGGTGACTGTTTTATTTAGCATGAACTGTTTGAGTCTGTAATGTTTTACCTAGCTGTTGAGCCATGTTGCCACCTACACTAATTATTGTGGTTTTATTGATTCTGATGTTTTCAACTAGAAGACAGCCACAAAAATTTTAGTGTTTTTAATAAAATTTTATAGTTCAGCAACTCCATTCCCATAGTTTTCTTGAAAACTACTTATAGTTTTCTGGAATGTTAAGTAAAGCTAAATTGTATAATTTAGAACTTAAAATTTTTAAGAACCTCAAAGTTAAATACTTTTTTTTCAATTATAAAATGTGAAGAAAAACTGCATGCTTTTTGGAAAAGAAAAAAAAATCAGATAAATGAAAGAAGGAAGTAGTTCCTAGTGATACAGTTGTAGTTAAGGGATCATCGGTCTGCAGGGAAGAAAAAGCGATAGGTAGATTCTAGATTGGGACATACTAAAAAGAAACATCAATTTTTACATAGATGCTATTACTCAATCTTAATATTTGAAATATGAAACATCTAGCTGGATATGGACATGGCTGTGATCTCATATTCAGTCTCTCATTCATCAGACATTGAATGCTCTCTACATGTTGGGACCTGTAAGACATTAGAAGTGGCAAAATAAAAGACTTCAATCATGCTTTCAAGGCTCTTATAGCCTAATGTAGACAAATAAACAAAGATAGTATTACATTATCCAGATTAACAGAGTACAGTAGCAGTACTGGGGGCAGGGAACACCTAATTTAGAGTAGAGATAGTATGTAAACTAAGTGTTTTAATTCATTAGTTAGACTTAGGAACTTGGGGCAATAGTTCAGTATTGGAAACTGCAGATACTTAGATTATTGGAGCACAGGGCTGGAAAAGGAGTGTACTAAAAGATTTGAAACCACAGAGAGGGACAGAGTTCAAATTATGAAGGAATGTATATGCTTTTAAGCAGTCTGCATTTTATTTTAACAGCATTGGGGAACCAAGAAATGAGTTGTTTAGTAATGAAGTACATTTTGAATTTGAGAAATATTTTTTGGCAGCAAAATAGACATTAGAGACTAGGCAGAAAGAAAGGAGACTAGGGAGGCCATTTAAGGAATTGATGAGGTCCTCGATTAAGACAATGTGAATGTGGAGGAGAAGCTCATAACATATTAAGGAACTAGCCTGGATGCAGTTTGGTGTTTATATGTAGGTAGGTTGGGTAATGGAGATGAAAAGAGTCAAGGATGCTTCCTTGATTCTCAAGTTTCATACCTCTGGGACTTGGAGTATGGAAGTTCCATTCTTTAAGATAGAGGAGGAGAAGGTTATAAGAATTGGACAGCAGGGATGTGGAAGGAGGGAGGGAAGTTACAGTACAGTTTTAGGCATGTTGAGTTTAAGCAAACTATGGGACATTGAGGTGTACGGTGAACACGGGATTTAAATACTTTAGGTTTTCAGAGCTCAGAAGACATTAGGCTTTTCTTTGGCAACACATATAATTATGAAATGACTTATTAGAGGATTATTTTCATGAGAAGATGTTTATAAATCTATGTTAACTTTTTAAAAGGCTATATAGCCCTGGCTGGTGTGGCTCAGTGGATTGAGTGCCAGCCTGTGAACCAAAGGGTCACGGGTTCAATTCCCAGTCAGGGCACATGTCTGGGTTGCGGGCCAGGTCCTCAGTGGGGGCCACGTGAAAGGCAGCCATACATTGGTGTTTCTCTCCCTCTCTTTCTCCCTCCCTTCCCCTCTTCTCTAAAAATAAAGAAATAAAATCTTATAAAAATAAATAAAAATAAAAGGCTATATAAAGTTTAACTTTAAAACCATGTTGAAATCCCAGGATTCCCTTATTACCTCAACTAAGAAAGTCCAAGATAATATTCTACTTATTATTATTGTTCTGGTATATAGATACATGAATTAGAATTAGCACATAGCTTTTAAAGCCAAAATAAGTAAAATTAATTTGTCTACAAACAAGAATACAACCTATCAAAAACTATCACTGCACATTTTGGATAGACTGGATATTGAATATTTAGTGGCTCAGTGAAACAGTTGTAAATAACTAGTGGTTATTTGAAAATTACTTTCAAGTCTGACTTAGAAGTTCTCTTCAAATAGTCTTAAATCAGGGTTAAAAATGGTGTGATAGATACTGTGTGTTTAAAAAAATCTCACGATTTAAATTTTAACAGAAGATAACAATACCAATATTCCCCCCTTGAGGCTTTGTTTTCCAGTATATTGGCTATAGTGGTGTGAATTTAGAATAACAAAATGAATGTTCTTGTACGGCTATTTTCTATTGTGTATTGCTTTTCCTAAAGTCTTCCTAGTGTATCTGTTTATCTAGCTTAATCTGAAGACTACCTTTTTAGTTAGTTTTATGTGAAATTCATAAACATAATACAGTCTTTAGTGAGAATTATGTTACTTTGCTCATGAAGGATTATCTACAAATATAATTAAAGGTCTTTTAACTTTTAAAGATTTTTAAAATTTTATTTTTTTATTTATAGTTTTACATTGAATATTTTGTGTTAGTTTCAGATATACAGCATAGTGGTTAGACAGGTCATATACTTTACAAAGTGATCCCTCGGGTAGTTCAAGTTCCCACCTGGCACCATATATAATTACTACAATATTATTGACTGTATATATTTTCTGTACTGTACTTTACTTCCCTGTGACTGTTTTGTAGTTACCAATTGGTACTTCTCAATTCCTTCACATTTTTCAGTCAGTCTCCCAAACCCACTCTCTTCTGGCAACCATCAGTCTGTTCTCTGTATCTATGAGTCTGTTTCTATTTTGTTTGTTTATATTGTTCTTTAGATCTCACATATAAGTGAAATCATATGGTATTTATGGCTCTGACTTATTTCACTTTGTGTAATACCCTCTAGGTCTATGCATGTTGTCACAAGTAGTAAGATTTCATTCTTTTTTATGGCTGAGTAATATTCCATTGTGTGTGTGTGTGTGTGTGTGTGTGTGTGTGTGTGTCTTAGTCTCACTGCTTTTTTATCCATTCATTGATGGGCACTTGGGTTGCTTCCATATCTTGGCTATTATAAATAATGCTGCAGTGAACATAGGGGTACATGTATTCTTTCAAATTAGTATTTTAGGGGTTTTTGTATATATGTACACAGAAGTGGAATTGCTGGGTCCTAAGGCAGTTTCATTTTTAATTTGTTGAGGAACCTCCCTACTGTTTTTCATAGTGGCTGCACCAGTCTGCATTCCCACCACCAGGGTTCTCTTTTTTCCATGTCCCCATCAACACTTGTTTGTTGATTTATTGATAACAGCCATTCTGACAGGTGTGTGGTGATGTCTCATGGTTTTAATTTGTATTTATCAGATGATTAGTGATGTTGAGCATTTTTTCATATGTGTGTTGGATATCTGTAAGTCTTCTTTGGAGAAATGTCTATTCTGGTCCTTTGGCCACTTTTTAATTGAATGTTTTGTTTTTTGGGTGTTGAATTGTATGAGTTCTTTAAGTTTTGGATTTTGACCCATTATCAGATGTATCATTGGCAAATATATTCTTCCATTCAGTGAGCTGTCTTTTTGTTTCGTTGATAGTCTCTTTTGCTGTCTAATAACTTTTTTGTTTGAAATAGTCACACTTATTTTTTGTTTCCGTTCACTGAGGAGATAAGTCAGAAAAAAATATTGCTAAGAGAAATATCAGAGATTTCACTACCCATACTTCTAGGATTTTTATGGTTTTGAGTCTTACATTTAAGTCTTTAATATATTTTGAGTTTATTTTTGTATATGGTATAAGAAGGTGGTCTGGTTTTATTTTTTTGCATGTATCTAATCAATTCTCCCAATGCCATGTATTGAATAGACTGTCTTTACCCCATTGTATGTTTTTGCCTCCTTTGTCATATATTAATTGACCATATAGGTGTGGGTTTATTTCTGGGCTCTCTATTCCGTTCCACTGATCTCTGTATCTGTTTTTATGCCAGTACCACACTGTTTTGATTACTATAGCCTTATAGTATAGTTTGATATTAAATTGTGTAATACAAGGTTTACTTTTAGAATAATTAAAATTAAAATGGCAATAGTTTTTCAAAAGCTGCTATGCCTAAGATTATAAAGGAATCAAAATAATTTATCAAAAATAATTGATCAGATGTCAGTGTCAAAATGAAAATTCATGCTTTCCTAGGATCTATGTACATCTAAGCAAATGTACTTTTTTTTTTTTTTTTTTTGGTTTTTTTTCTGTTTGAGAGCTGGCACATTGTAATTACCTATGGAATTGTTTCTAGCTGTAATCCTTTTCTGGAGATGTAAGGTTAGTTTATAAGTTTCTGTTGTGGCCAGTTTCTTGGACTTTTTAATCATTCTACAAGAGTTACATGCTGCCTAAAAAATTCCTCTATTTTTTTTTCTATTCCATAGAGATGTCATCTGTGAGAAATAAAGGAGCAAGGAAGCACTGTGAGTGGAGTTACTAGTGTACTGGAGTTAAAAATAGAGAGAATGGAGAGATGTGTTGAGTTCTGAAGAATGGAGGGTAGTTGCTGGATACTGGAGAGGACCTAGTAGATTTGAGGAAAGAAGTTAGAGTAGCAGATACCATAAATTTAACAAAGAATTGGTAAAAAAAAAAATTGAAGTAAAAATAAGCAAATACCAATTTGCACAGTACTTAGAATAAAATAAAAAATTAGGAAATGACCAGTCTGTTCCTAAGGATGGTTTATGTTTAAAAAGTCGAATTGAATTACCTTGTGTATTTTGAATACACACTGCTTAAAAGTAACATGTAAAATGCTTGGAAGTATGCTATACACTTAGAGTAAGTCCTCAGCAAATATTTGTTATTTTTATTAGTTGACAGTTACCTTTCTAATTGTGATTTGATGATAAAGATACCCTTTAACTTCTAAATTAAAATCTAGTTTGTGACATTTATATTGAATTATTACAAAAATACAAAAGAAAAAGTAATCAAGTCAGTTCAGGTTCATCTGGTATTGAATTATACATATTTCTTCATAGGATAACTTGACTATATACCCCAGACCATTGAAGTATGCAAATGACTTTATACAAGGAGCTTGATTTAACTAATCTCTAATATTTAAAATTAATTATTCCTCCAAAGCTGTATTGTACCATTACATATGATAGCACACACACTTTGTATATAAGTATATACATATATATCTACTATAAAATAACTCCTCTTGTATTTTCTGCTTCACACATTTTAATCAAAACCCTTGCCTCCTTTTTTCTCCTTCTCTCCAAATTCTATCTTCTTTGATTTTGTTTTTTGGTGGTGATGGAAAGAAAGTTAGCATATCAGAGTCACCTAGCTTTTTTATTTTTTAAGCTTGTAATTCTTTCCCCCTTTGTTCCTGCCTCAATGCATGTGATCTCTTCCTCTTCTAATACATACCTGTGTGGAGGAGTTAGTTATGTAAGTTATATGTTGACTTACCGCATTTTCTTATTATATATCAAGCTGTGTTTTATTTTGTTTCGTTTTCACATTATTCCTGTTGTCTCTCCAATTAGATTATAAACTCTTTGAGGGCAGGGTCTGCCTGTGGTCCCTGGTAAAATATTTTGCCTAGAGCAGGCTCTTAGCAAGTGTTTGCTAATAACTTACGTGGCTCATCTGACCTAGTTTAAAAAATAGCTCACATTTTCACAAACCATAAAATTCACTCTTTTAAAGTGGAAATGGTAAAATGTAATGGTTTTTTAGTATAGTTGCAAGTTATACAATCATCATCACTATGTAGTTGCAGAATGTTTTCATCACCCAAAAAAGGAACACCCCAGGCTCATTAGCCGGCATTCCCCATTCTTCCTCTCCCCGGCCCTTGGCAGTCACTAATCTACCTTCTGTTGCTATGAATTTTTTTAGAAATTCATGTAAGCACAATTATACAGTGTGGCTTTTTTGTGTCTGGCTTCTTTCACTTGGTCATCCATGTCATAGCATGTATCAGTACTTCATTGCTTTTTATGATCAAATAATACCCCACTGTATTGCGGTACCACACTGTACCTTACTTTTGCCAGTTGATGGACATTTGGGTTGTTTTCACTTTTGGCTATTGTGGGTAATGCTGCTATAAACATTTGTGCACAAGTTTTAGTGTGGACATATGTTTTCATTTCCTCTGGGTAGATACACAGGAGTGAAATTTTTAGGTCATTTGCTTCTGTTTAACTCTTTGAGGACCTGCCAAACTGTTTTCCAAAGAGGCTACATGATTTTTACATTTTCATTAACAACATTAGAGATTTACAGTTTCTTCACATCCTTGCCAGTACATGTTATTGTCAGAAGAGTATAGCCATCCTAGTGGACGTCCAGTATCTCATTGTAGCTTTGATTTGCGTTTCTCTAATGACTAATGATACTGAGCATCACGTGCTTATTAGTCATTTATATATTTTCTTTGGGAAAATGTTTATTCTAATCTTACAGTTCTTTAATTGTAAGTTTTTAATCTATGCTAAACACAAGTCCCTTACCAGATATATTTCACAAATATTTTCTCTTTTCTATGAGTTTTTCATTTTCTTGATAGTGTCCTATGAGGCACAAAACTTGTCATTTTGATGTCTTACTATTCCCCTTGGGTTGCTTGTGCTTTCGATGTGATGTTTAAGATACCATTGCCTAACCCAGGGTCATGAAGATGTATACCTGTGTCTAATTTTTGCTCTTACATTTCAGGTTAAATTTTTATATATGATTTGTGGTAGGGATTCAACTTCATTCTTCTACATGTGACTGTCCAGTTGTGACATCACCATTTGTTGAAAAGACTATTCTTTTCTCATTGAATGGTCTTGACACCCTTGTTAAATGTCAGTTGAATGTAAATATAAGAGTTTACTTCAGGACTCTCAATTTTATTCCACCTATCTCTATGTGTCTGACCTTATGCCAGTATCACATTGTTTTGATTACTGTAGCTTTGTAGTAAGGTTTGAAAATGAGAAGTGCTAGTCCTCCAATTTGTTCTTTTTCAAGATTGTTTTGGTGTTCTAGATCTCTTGAATTATCCTGTGAACTTTAGGATCAACTTGCCCATTTATGCAAAATAGGCAGCTATAATTTTGATAGGGATTATGTTGAATCTGTAGATTAATTTGGGGGGTATTGCTGTCTTAAGTCTTCCAGTCCACAAGCATGGGGTGCCATTTCATTTTTAGGCCTTAATTTCTTTCACTGAAAATACTTTGTAGTATACAAGTTTTGCACTTCTTTTGTTAAATTTGTTCCTAAGCATTTTATTCTTTTTGATGTTATTAAAAATGGAATTGTTTTCTTAATTTAATTTGCAGATTGTTCATTGCTTCTATATGTGAGCACAATTGATTGTTTTAAATTTTTTGCCCTTGACTGGTTTGGATCAGTGGATTGAGTGCCAGCCTGCAAACTGAGAGGTCACTGGTTTGATTTCCAGTTAGGGCACATGCCACAGTTGTGGGTGAGGTCCCCATTTGAGGGTGTGTGAGAGGCAGCGGATAGATGCCTCTCTATCTGTTGAATTAAAAACCCTCAAAAATAAATAAAAATGTTAAAATTTTTAGTAATTTATTTTTAGAGAGGAGAAGGGAGGGAGAAGGAGAGAGAAACATTGATGTGTGAGAGACACGTTGAACAGTCAGTCAATTGCCCTGGCATGTGCCCTGACTAGGAATCAAACTGGCCACCTTCTAGATTGCAGTATGATGCCCAACCCACTGAGCCACACCAGTCAGGGCACATTTGATTTTTATATATTGATTTTATATCCTGCAGACTTGCTTTGTTACTTCTAATTTATACTCCTTTTTCCTAAGGACAGTTTATGCTTGTTCTTCAATAAGATTCAGGCTGCCTTTCTCCAGACTTTGAAGTATTTACTACATGCAAACAGTAGTTACAAGATAGAATTTTTCCTATTTGTCCAATCCTTTGTGACTTAAGAAAACTTGTGCACATTTGAAAAGTAAGATTATATAGCTCAAAAGAAAAGTTGTGGCCACATTATGTCAAATTTTCATTTAGTGCTATCTGGCCATAGCATTGGATTAAACATTGAGGGATTGTGGTTTAATATGAAAAGCAGTGTGCTTTACCTGCAGTAAGGGCCATCTCAATTGTTTATTGCAGGAATAAATAAATGCTTATGCTAACAATGTATATATGGATGCAACATGAATTCTGTTGATCAGCAATTTCTAAAGTCATCTTGCACTAGGCAGTAACTGATTTTCAGTGGTTCACTTGGAAAGCTTTAATTGTCCAGGGGGGAATAAAAAATGATTAGTGGAGGAAGGTAAGAGGGAATTGGAAACAGAGGAAAGAGAGGCAAGGAGTCAAAATTAATAGCTTGAATTTTAGTAATACATGATTTAAATAGATGTATCTGCTGATTAGGACCAAAAGAGGAAACAGTGATAATGGGTTATTATTCCTCACGTTTAACTTCTATTTTTTAATCTAAGTCAGAATTGAACCTAAAATTGAACCAGTCCCACTGGCAATTAGGAAAATAAAGAGGTATACTGTAGTTGGCTTTTGATATGTTCTCTTGATAATCAAAGATTAAATAAGTGCAAGACTACCCTAAAATATGCTTATTTAATAAGTTTTAGCTTTCATTCTCATTAATGTTGTTTTTACCACTAACCTTCATGTATTATAATACATATAAAAATAGGTAGGGTAGTTCTCCCTGCTCCCCTTTTAATTTTTTTAATCCTCACCTGAGGACATGTTTATTGATTTGAGAGAGAGAGAGAGAGAGAGAGAAACATCGATTGGCTCTCTCCAGTATATGCTTTGACGGGGAATGGAGCCTGCAACCTTTGGGTTCACTGATGTTGCTCCATCCAACTTGAGCACCTGGCCAGGGTCCTGCCTCCCTTAAAAAAAAAAAAAAATTATCAAAAGCTTTCTGTATAACGTGGGGCAAAAATAGTTTTACAATTGTTCATATGGAAAATAATACAGTAATTAATAAATAATAATGCAAGAATAAACTGTTTTGCAAACTCACAACTGTAAATCTACTTTTGTCCCACCCTGTATGTTTTCTATTTAACACTAAAAAAAAAAATGATGGCTCCTGGCTGGCGTAGCTCAGTGGATTGAGCGCGGGCTGCAAACCAAAGTGTCGCAGGTTCCATTCCCAGTCAGGGCACATGCCTGGGTTGCAGGCCCCGGCCCCCAGCAACTGCACATTGATGTTTCTCTCTCTCTTTCTCCCTCCCTTCCCTCTCTAAAAATAAATAAATAAAATCTTTTAAAAAATGATGGCGTAGATAGTATCTGCATTTCACAGGTGAGGAAGTTGAAATTTAGGAAGTCAAGGTTACATAGCTTAAAAATGGAGGAAGGAGAATTTGAACCCATGTGTTTTTGATTCTAAAATACTGGTCTGCAGCTCTTTATTTATTTTTTTTTAAGATTTTATTTATTTATGTTTAGAGAGAGGAGAAAGGAGGGAGAAAGAGAAGGAGAGAAATACTGATTGTTTCTCCCAGCCCCATCTGGTGGGCTGCAACCCACTCACATGCCTTGACCAGGAAATTGAACCCTTGACCTTTTGCTTTGCCAGACAGCTACCAAACAACGGAGCCAGCCACACTGATCAGGGCTGAACTCTTAATTGCTTTATTAGTACTGCTGCTCCATTCCAAAGAGCTTACACACAGATTGATACTATTATATATAGTATTCCTTGGATCCTTAAACTATAAGTAAGTGTGATATAAAATTTAAAGGAGAATTTTAAAATTGAAATTTTATTTTACTTCAGAAAAATCTCAAGTCTTTGCTTTTAAAAATCAAATAAAGTATTTGCCCCTTCTTTTAATGTTGCTGCGTTACCCAGTTGTCATGGTTTCAAACATTTCCTTGGTGTCCTCACTTTGGAAAGTTGGCTCTTGAAACTCAGTGGAGTCAGGCTTTGGGTCCAGAACCTAATAGACACAATAAAACAGAGTCCTGGGAGAGCTCCTTGATTAATTTTAGGACAAGAAGTTATAGCTTAAAGAGAAAGTTGGTAAAAAGTTGAGAGGAGTAAAATAACTCTGAAGATGTGTGTTGAACACTTCTGTTTTACCTTAGATTTTACCAGCATAAAAAAATAACAAGTGTAATATAATTGCCTTTATAGGTACTTAAAAAAGTAGTAAGTATTGTATTTCTTTTCAGTTGATTCTCTATGGAAGTTTTACATATATCATTTGCTTGTTCTGTATTATACCTTTCTTGGGGAATAATCTCTTTCAGTGAAAACATTTGTATTGAGTTTTGAACAGTAGGATTCTGTAGGAATAAATTTAGCTGAAAGAAATCATCCAGCACTTTGATGGTGTTGTGCCCTTTTAAAAATTATAGGTTTAAAACAGCTGATAATGAACTACCTCCAAATGATTGTTTTCTAAAACTTGGATCAGAGACATGTTTGACTCTTGATTCTGTGAACTTTTTTTCATTTTTAAGCTTAAGTTACCCTTTCTTTGATTGTTTATTTTTTCATTTCAGGATACCTCTGTTTTTCTTTTCTTCTTTCATCAATAATTGCAAGTCTCTTCATGCCCTTGAGAAACTCCTTCCAGTGTATTTTAATTCTTGTTTTTTATATTTTAGTGCCAAAGTGAATTAGGCTTTCTACCTGAATTATTTAGTATTACTTCTTAAGTATACATACACACAGTTTAAAATCCTGGTAGTACTCAAATAAGATCAATTCTAGATTGTATCATCAGAGACTTTGCTGATACAACAGGTGTAGTTTTTCACTACTTTTTTGGTGGGGTATTACAACACACTAGTTCTTAATGCCTTAGTTGACGAATAACATTATCATTTCTTATACTTTGTTTATAGGATCTAGAAGGAGCTAAGCAGAAGGGAGTTCTTTCTGTTCCTTTTTTGTGGTTTAGAAAACAGAAAAATTGTTTACTGATACCTTTAATTGACTTACTCTTAACGATGATGATAGTAATAACAATATTGGCTAGTACAGGGTGGGGCAAAAGTACATTTGCAGTTTTTCATATGGAAAATAATACAATAATTAATGAATAGTAATACAAGAATAAACTGTTTCGCATACTGACAACTGTAACCCTACTTTTGCCCACCATGTATTTATTGAGCTATTTCAAATCTTGGGTTATTTAATCCTCACTGCAGTCCTTTGACTTATACATATGTTATTCCCAATTTACAAATGCTCAAAATGAATGTGACTCACCCAAGAGATAAAAGAGAGAAATACTGTAAGCAATTCAAGGTTGGCAAAACTAAAATGAACACATGCTCCCTCTAAATTCAATTAGATTCTGAGCTCCTTGAGGTCAGGAACTTATATCATACTTAGATTTATTGCTTTATTTCTATTTTCTAATGTAGGATTTGAGCATTACACAAGTGCCAGGCATATGGTATATGCTTAGTTTTCTTAAGTGAATAAATGTGGTTGTCAGAGACTGGTTCATTAGTTTTAACCATGAACCTTGTACTGGGAATCCATACAAATCTCATTCAGAGTGCATAACTTACTCCTTTTTGGGGGGACTACTATTTTCCCCATCTCTGTCAGGGTAGCTGGCAAGTTACTTTTTAGTCTTCAAGTTCCAACATAATCCCATTTTCTGTGATACATTTTTATCTTGTTTAGGCAAGATTTGTTGTTCCCTTCTGTCTTCCCACTTTTTTTCCCCTTTAATCTTTATTATAATACCTATCATGATTATCTTCTTCCCTTAGCTTGGGAATCTTTGATAGGTCAGGATAGGGGGCAGTGGTATACTGCATCTTACTTATCTCAATTAAACTCAACATTAGGTACAGTTTCTGGCATTTTAGGTGCTCACTAAATGAGTGAATAAATTCATACAGACAAGCTAAAAATAGACTTTTAGGTGAGTGTTGAGGCACTAGTTCAATGTTGCCATTTCTTAATTACTGACATTTGCTTTGTGATTTTAGGCTACTCTTTAAATTATAACAGATCATTAGTCTGCTTTCTTTCACTAGTACTAATAATTGAGGAATTACTAAAGCATCTCAAGATTGTTACTAGGGTGTTTCGTTGTTGTTTTTCAAGTTTTTGGACATTTTTATCCTTTGGGGAATTTTTTTTTAAGAAAAGAGGATGTATTATAGATAAGCCACATATCCAGGAATGATTAAGAATTTGAGTATAGAAAAGAGCATATTGGTTTAAATTTTAGGATCCTTAATACAGGGTATAAGTTGGAATTATACCAGCTTTTATACCACTTGGGATTGTTTATGAGGTTCAGTAGAAATAATATAGGAGTGCTTATAAATAGTAGTATATTTGTGCAAAAAGAATTTTATTAAACTATTAATAAACAGGAGTCCCCCATTATCTACGGTTTTGCTTTCTGTGGTTTCAGTTACCCATGATCAACCACCATCCTAAAATGTTATTTAGAAAATTCTGGAAATAAACAATTTAAAAATTTTAAATTGCAAACTGTTCTAAGTAGTGTGATGAAATCATGCACTGTCCAGCCCATGGCATGAATCTACCCTTTGTCTAGCTTTTCCATGAGGTACATACTATTTTCCCATACTTTACATAAAAATGACCTTAAAAAGCTCAAAAGTAGAGATGCTGGCATTTCAGATATGCCAAAGAGAAGCCATAAAAATGCTTGCTTTGTTTACGTGAAAAGGTGAAAGTTCTTACTAAGGGAAGAAAAAAAAAATGTATGCCAAGGTTGCTAAGATCTACGGTAAAAATGAATCTTCTATCCATGAAATTGTGAAGAAGGAAAAGAAATTTGTGCTAGTTTTGACCTTCTGTCAGAACGTCAATAGTAACCCAATGCTATGTCACAGTAACCTACATCATTCACCTCACTTTATCTCATCACATAGGCATTTCATCATCTTATGTCATCACAGAAGAGTGAGTATAGTCCAATAAGATATATTCATATAATGTTTATTACAGTATATTGTTATAATTGTTCCATTTCATTATTAGTTATTGTTAATCTTTTACTGTGTCTGATTTACAAATTTAACTTAATCATAGGTATGCATGTTTAGGAAAAAACATAATGTATATATAGGGTTTGATACTATCTGCAATTTCAGGCATCTACTAGGGAGTCTAGGAGTGTAATTTACTATACTGTAAGTTAAATTTTTCTTAGAAATTGTTTCAAAATCTACTAGTTGTTATTGCTATGTAACAAATTACTCCAAAATTTACATCTTAGAACAGTAAACATTTTTATTGCACAATTCTTGTGGACTAGAAATCTGTACAGAATAGCTGGGTGCCTGCTAAATTACAGTCAAGATATCAGTGGGGGCTGCATTCATCACAAGGTTTAACTAGCAAAGGATCTGCTTCTAGACTTTACTTGGCTGTTGGTGGGCTACAGGCTTTCACTGGTTGTTGGCTGGAGTCATTCATATAGATGCTATTAGCACAGCTCAAAACGTGGCAGCGGACTTTCCTTAGAGTGAGAAGGTACTCATGACAGAAGCAGTAACCTCAGAACTGACATACCATCCCTTAATCTCAGAAATGAGTTAACATTAGAAGTGACACATAATCACTTTTGTGGTATTCTGTTTGTTTGAAGCCAATCACTAGCTCCATCTTACACTCAGGAGGAGGGGGTTATACAAGGGCCCAGGTACCAGGAGGATGGCATCACTGGGGCCCATCTTAGAGGCTGTCTACCACAACGCCGATTAGTATGAGGAGTTGAGCATTGCAAAATTTAAAATTTAACAAAAGTAAAAGCAGAGGGCAGGGTTTTTTGTTTTTTTTTTAAATTACTGTTAATTCATAAGGGTAAATTGTCAGCCAAGAACAGAAATACCTAGTTTGTCGAAAGGTTATTAAGAAGTGAATTGAATAATATATTAAGAAAAATATTGCTTCAAAGTGTTCTTCATGGAATAAATTCACCTCTTGCTATATACTTTTTATTTCTATGTTGGTTCTGATATCAAAATCTTTTCCTGTTTAAGGGAGATTCACTAATGGAAGATTCTTGTTTGAAGATTTAGGGCTTAATAATAATGGGTGATTGAACAGAAAAGCCTGCAGTTTGCTTATTAAGGTCAGGGTTGGACTTGACTATGGAATACTTTCTTTGATTTTGTTTTTTTATGTGTGAAGAGCAATTTTTTAATGCTTTTCTCTTAATCATTCTTAATGAGGAGTGTATGTGACATATAAAGAAAACTTTAAAACTTTAAGAAAGGCAAATAGGGAAACTTTTGAAGACGACTATTCCCAAATTATTTATTGATCTAATATATTTTCAATCAAAATTCAGTGAAATGTTGGGGAAACTTGAAATAATGTTTCTGTAATTTTTCAAAAAATAAATAGTAAAATTCTGAAAACTTAGTTAATGGGAAAGGGAGAACAGACATGCTTTACCATATGTTAAAACATACAATCAAGCTACAATAGCTACATCATTATACAATATATTATAATAGATAAGTCATTGAAACAGAGCAACCCTAAAATAAATGGTAACAATCTATTTCTGCAAGTTAAATATATGATCAGTATTAGAATACATGTAATATATTTTATATAATATCTAACAAATATAGATAAAATATGTAAAGGAACTGCATCTTTAGACCTCCCAAAATAATTTTTAAAAATGAAAGTGATACAGATACTAATTTTGTAACTCTGTTTCCAGACTAACTTTAACCAGAATGTATTTTATATTAAACATAATCTTGGGAGATGTTTACATAATTCTTCATCTTGTTAAAATCATTGTGTTGCATTTATTAGTTTTTTTTTTCATTAAGAATGAGTTTTTCTGTCAAACTATTAATGCAATAGCTTTTTAAAAATTATTTTTGCCTGTGTTCATTGAATGAATCAATGAAAATAATCAGAGTCTTGGTGGCTGCAAAGTTTTTAGTGTGCTATCCACTGTGATTTCATCTCCACTAACAACTCGAAAAGTTATTCAGTAAATAACTTTCCTGGCAAAATGAGATATCAGGGAAACAAGGTTCTCCCTGATTCTGTTCCATGAAGCTCCAGGTTATGTTCCAACAAGAGATCTGCTTATACTGGCAAAGTGATTTAGGGCTTAAGTCTTCCAAGTCTCATAACCTGGCTCACAGCACAGAAGGATGCTCTGCATACACAATAAGGCCTACATAGCTTCATCAGTGGTCTTAAAATTGTCTTAGAAGCTGAAGTCAATAGCCCTCCTAGTTAATCTTTTTTTTTTTAATGTAGTCTCAGATCCAGTGTTTCCTCATTTCCTCTTTAAAAATAGATTTTGGTTTACTTACTAGTGGCTTAAAATTGTTGATTTACTGAAAGAAGTGGGGTAAAAATTTTATCACAATGTGTATGGACTTTTTTCCTAATAATTTTCCTTGAAGTTAACCACATACAAGTGTTTTAAATTATTTAATTAAAAATAATTAATTAACTTTGTTGCAACCTGAGTTTTTATTTTGTCAAAATGTAGTTATCTTTCTCACTAAATCTTCAGTAGAAAATACAATTAATACTTAGTGATTTCTAAATCTAAGTATTGGAGAACAGGGCACATTGAAGTATGCTAGATATATTCTACAACCTTAACCCTCATGTTCTTTGAAGGAATGGTAGCTTTTATAAGCACTATCTTGGTATGGAAAAATTGATTCAGAAGAGACAGGAATGAGTCTCAAAGTAGTGATAAAAATGCTATGGTATATTTCTTTGCATGGTGGTCACTGGTAGGATGTGGATTCCACCTATCTGCGGATTCTAAAGTGGCAATATCCAGTTTGCTACATGTTAAAATCCTCTAGAGGGTGACTTTAAAAATCTTAATTTCCAGCCTTTTAAGTCCTTACAGAATCACTATTTTCAGGATGGCACCCAAGGTTAAGTACTTGTTTAAAGTTTTCCAGGTGGTTAAGGTATATAGCCAAATTTAAGAAGTAGTGCTGAGAGATGCTTACTGAGCATCTTTTTTTTTTAAAGCAAATATATATTTTTAAGATTTTATTTATTTATTTTTAGAGAGGGGAGGGAGAGAGAAAGAGAGAGAAACATCAATGTGCGGTTGCTGAGGGCCATGGCCTGCAACCCAGGCATGTGCCCTGACTGGGAATCAAACCTGCGACACTTTGGTTCGCAGCCCGTGCTCAATCCACTGAGCTATGCCAGCCAGGGCTCTGAGCATCTTTTTTAATGCAGAATGTGATCCAGTACATCTGGAAGTAGGGCCTGAGAGTCTTCATTTCTAACAAACTTCCGGGTGGTGTGATACTCCTGGTCTGTGTTCCATGTTTAAAGTATCAAGGTTCTAGAATACTAAATTGCTAGACAGACTTTAGTTGTTGTGATGTCTTTATTCAAAAAGAACTTTATTCTATTCTGGGTCTCATAAGTGCAAGATATTTTGTTAGGTGAATCCCATAAACTTTTTTACCCTCACAACATCACTACAAAGTGTAATCCATGTTTAGTGTGAAAAATTCAGTTAAGTGATAAGAAAAATAAAATTAGGTAGCTACCTGAAATTATAATAATATTTATAGCTTTGTCTAAACACTTTTGAAAGTTAAAGCCTTCGGAAGTGTTTTATCATATGCATTCTTCCACCTTAGGTAAAGAAAATAAAATATTGTGAAATATTGTGGGAGCAACATGACTAAAACTAAAATGCATTTGCTCAGAAAAGACCATAAGAAAATCTGCCCAAACATACTGTAGTTACATTAGGGTGACAAGATTATGGGTAATTTCCCCTTTTATCTGTCTGAAATATTGTTCATATATTACTTTAGCAATAAAAAGAAAAAGCCTTAGAGTTCTCAATAATGCATTTGAAGAGCAAGCCTCAAAAGTAATAACTAAATAAATACTTGACAATTCATATGAAAATCATCAAGATTTCAGTGAAAAGATAAAAAAAGAATTGCTTACACAAATGAAAGTACAAATTGTAAGTGAACAGCTGAAAATGTTTTTAGAAATCTAAACCAGCTTTGACAAGGCATTTTACGTGTAGCCTAGTAGGTACCTGCTTTTCCTCAAAAGAAGTGTTTTCCAGCTAATATCCAATGCTAACAACGCACAGCAAAACCATCATGCAACCTTTTGAAAGGCAATATGAGTAGCACAAAGAAAGATTGTATTTAATATAGTTGCAATAGAATACCAAAATGTTATACACACTTCAACAGCCACTATGTTACATGTTTGCATGCTGAAAGAAAATTTTTTAAAGTCCTTACTTGAGTATAAAGAGATGAGAGTACAGAATACTTTAGTATTTGCTTTAAAATTCTTTAACCTTGCAGATTGTCTTTTCAACTGAAAAATAATCAAGTATGTTTGAATTAACATATGATAGTCCTTTGGCTATAGGGTAAGAGAACCACATTTTATATATTACAGATGTTTACGTTTTATTTTTGTGTCTTGGTCCTCTTCAGGCTATTTTCTGTAGTTTTCTAAGTCAGAAACCAATCTTCATTGAGATTTGCTTCTAAATTTTCTGGTATTAAAGCGATCCTTTTTAATTCAAAATTTAATTGAGCTAACCTTGTATGTGGTACAGTTATTGTACCTACTAAATAGGGAACATAGCATTAGAACCACAAGGAAATTATGATTTAAGAAATAGAAAGGTATTAAAGGTATTACTTCAGAAGTGACTAAATAACTTTGGACGTCTTTTAGAAAATAATCTGTAAATTCTGGTTTCAGTTTCTTTTCAGTATCCAGGGGTGCATCCAGAATAGCACAGCCTCTGCCAAACATGTGCATTAAATCTTGGAGAGCAAAAAGAAACAGTCTGTACCACCAGTGAGCCACAATAGTAAAAACTTGAAGCAGAGAATTTCAGAAGTAGTTAATCAGATGCAGGTTCCTTAGAAACTTGAAGCCTTACCTAAGGAAAGAAAGTAAAGGAAAAGAACATATACTATTGCAAATACTTTACAGAGTAGTTATTTTATTCAGATCCCACCCTGCAGTTGTTACTGTTTCCTCACTTAAAACTTGTTGACTGTCTTTACAGACTTCTTAAAACTGAAATTGAGCAGCATACCCCAATTATCTACTCTATTTCCCAGCCAGAGGTGGGTGAGTGCTGTTGGCATTTTGGGCAAGACATTCATGGTGCTGGACTGCTCAGTGGTTTAGTGTCCCACTTTGCCTGTTGCAAACCATAGTATTATGAATACCAAAAATGTCCTCACAGTTTTCTGCATTTGTTGATGAGTACCACCTTCCATTAAGAATGCCTTGGTCTGGTGTCTAGAAGAATGTCAGTTAACTCTTTTAAAAATAGAAATATGTTTTATTCTGCCCTGACTGGTGTGGCTCAGTTGCTTGGATGTTGTCCCAGTCAGGGCACTTGTCTTGGTTATGGGCCTGGTCCCCTATGGGGGCTCCAGGCAACCAATGTCTCTCTCCCCCTCTTTCTTCCTCCCTTCATCTCTCCCTAAAAATGAATAAATAAAATATTTAAAAAAATAAAAATATATTTGATTCTTTTGATGCTTATTTTATATTATAGTGTTTAGATTGACATTTCACATTGGACATGAATGGTAAGGGTCAGGATTTAGTGCATTAAAACAAATATGAGGGGTTTGCGTCTTCTTTTTTCATTCCAACAGTTGATGGCTTAGAGTAATGCAAAAGAGTACTTGCTACAATCTTGCTAGAGGGTAATTTGCACTACTATGTCAATCAGAATTTAAAGTGTACATGACTATTTCTTACAATGACCCCACTTCAGGAGTTAATCTATCTTATAGAAATCTTGACATAAAACTCACATTTTAGGATGTGCATTTGCAGTATTATTGCTAATAAACTACAGATAAACAGAAGCTAAATAAAACAATTAACAAAAAAAATTACCATCTACCTAAGTGACTGTAAGTAGTGATTAGTTTATGGTACATACTGTATACCTACTTTAAAAAAGAAGTAGGAATAAACAATATGTTATTACAGGGAAAAAAGCAAATGAGAGCAATATGATTAGTATGATCCCAGTTTTGCAAATAAAGTGTGTGTGGGCATGCATGTGCGTATGTGTGAGGCATGGAAGGTGTTTTTTATGTTGTTTAGACAAATACATTAAAAAGGTAGAACCAAGGTTTTAGAAGGTTGAGAAAGACACAATACTTTGTTATCCCAGAACACAGTTTGTTCTTCCATCATTTACCTTCATTTCTTCTGTTTCCTCTTTTAGACAATCCAATTGCACTTAATAGGAAAGGCTTTCTCTTCAATCTCTACACAGAAAGTCTCTGAAAAAGATCTAGCAACTAATGGGGCAATAGGTAGCACTATCTTCATGGGCACTCACTCAAAATTTGTCATGTTTTGACTGTTTCGCTCTTTACTCACATGTTATCACTTCAGTTGTTGGGTCAACCTGGAAAGCATATATCCCATATATTTTTCCTTTGTTGTTCTTACTGTTTTTACCATAGCTCATATCCTCATTACTTTATAGTACTTTACAGCAGCCTATGAAACTGGTCTCATTCTTTCAGCTTCAGCCCATTCCATTTCCATACCAGACAATGTCTTCTAAGCATGTGACAGTCAGGTTTAGTACTATATTCTTAAATGTGTTTGCAGTAGCAGTTTTGTGTTATGTAATTCCAGCTGTGAATAGTATATCCCAATAAAAATGTTGCTTTTGCTATTTGTACCTCTCTATAAAGAAATAAACTTTTCCAGGAGGAGAGGACATTACTATAGTCAGGATTTAAAACTGATATATTTATGGGAAGAGCTTGCATGGTGAGTTGTATTTTAGGATTAGAATTTCTATGATGAAAAAGTATGTCTGCGCTTTAAATATCTGTAAGCTCCTGGTGTATTTTACTCTTTTGATGCCATTCATCTTCCCTTTAAGAAATTGTCAGCTAACTAAGAAAAAAAATTTTGTTATTTTGAATGGTGTCTGAGACTAGCATTGGGTGAAGACTGGAATCATGGTGAAGCTTGCTCAAAATTGGTCAGGTGTCTTCTTGAGAGCCAGGATTCCCATTTAGAGAAAGTAGCAAAGATGGCAAAACTCTTTGAGAGAGATTTACAAAACAACACTCATCAGATTCTAAGATGTATCTCACTTATTATTGATTCTCCCTTTGAGGGTCAGTTTTAATGAGCTATTGTTACTAAAATAATGTCATTCCTCATGTGTGTTAGGGCAGAAATTAATTTAGAATAGTTGCCTTAGAGAAAATAGTTGGCAGTAAACTATGATTGTGTCGTTCACACTCGTGCCCAAACCTTTCATTTCTTAAAGGCTTCCACCTGCTACCTACCTCCTCTAGGAATCTTCCCTGATTTCTTTCCAGCCTTTCCCACTTAGAAATAATTTCTCCCTCTCCTGAACTTTCTTGGATCTTGTTTATGATCCTGTGCTTTTCTACTTACTTATAATTATATGTGTAGCTTTTTGAAAAACTACAGTTCTACACTGGAAACTCTTCCTTGAGCAGAATGTATATAATTTTTTTTTCTTGTATTTCTCACAGTACTTAGCACAACTTCTTGTGCATGGTGTAGAGACCAAGCAAATATTTCCTGATCAAACTACTTGTTTAATTTACATTGGAAAAAGTTAATGAACTTTAGGTATCATTATTCTTCTACGGGCTGTGAAATGTTTTTGCTCCAGGGGAAAAAGGCAAAAATCGTAAGGATGATATTCAGTGACTAAAGTTAGGAAAGTAATGTAACTGAAAAAAGCATCAAGTGCAAGTCTAAAAGTGACCAGATATGGATCACAGTTAATTTTGTAAATTCTGTAAGTGATTCTGGGTTTGAATTGTATTCTGTTCCTGAAAGGGAACCATGCAAGTATTTTAAGAGGTGAGTTGTTCAATCAAATTTATATTTTAAAGACATTAGTGTGATACAATTAGGAAGTTCTATCTAAAGATAGTAAGACTGGAAGATGGGGCCCAATTAGGCTATTTAATCTGTTATAGGAAAGGAAAAAATCTTAAAGCTCTAGAACCAAAGGCAGTATAGTATGATAGGGTAGAAGAGGACAGATTTAAGAAATACAGATTAAATTGATGTCTTTGGTTCTTGATGTGGGGTAAGGCAGAGATAAGTGTCTTGACAAGGCTTTAGAGATTGAATGAAGTGCTGATATTTAAGTTAGAGGAGGAATATGGGAGGAAGGAAAGTAGCATTAAGTTTTGTGGTGGGATACATTTTGAGCCTGTTACATTTGAATTGTTTGTAGGACAGCTTGTTGAAGATATCCAGCAATTAGTTTGTTACAGAAGCCTCAGGAGAGAGGATAAGGGAGAGGTCAGGACTGAGACATTGGCCTGCAGGTCCAAATTAAAAGTGGTTAATATTTGCCCTGGGAGGTTTTGTAATGTAGATTTTTTAAAGCCCATTCCTTTTTCAGTGATTTCTGTGATACCCTTATTAGCCAAGGTTTGTTATGGTTTACTTTCTGTAATTTTTTTCATTATGAAAACAATCTCTTATTTTTTAAAGAATGTTTATTTATTGATTTGAGAGAGAGAGAGGAGTGCTACCCAGCCAAGGCCTAAAAACAATCTTTTAACCTGAATCTAATCATGAGGGGGAAAAGCAATTCAAAGTGCAGAGAAAAAAGCAATTCAAAGTGCGGAAGGCTGCGAAACAGTTGGCATTAACTCTTCAAAGATACCATTGTCTTAAAAGATTAAAAACAGGTTAGGGAACTGTCCTAGGTTAAAAGGGACTAAAAGAGACGTGATAACCAAATACAGTGTGATCTTCAGTTCATGAAGATCCTAAATTGCCCCTGTAGAAGACATTATTGGGATAATTGGGAAAATTGAGTATGGATTGTATGTTAGATAATTGTATCAATTTTAAATCTAACTGTGACAATTTATGTAGGAGAATGCCCTTTTTCTTATGGTGAAGTGTCATAATGCAGCTAAGGTAGTCCAACACAAACCAAGTATTTGTGTAGAGAGAAAGGGATAAAAAAGGCATGAAAGAAATGTGGGTTTGTATTATGAGAGTTTTTTAGTTATGTAAAAATTTATTTTTATAAAAGTGTCTACTTAAGTTTTTTAGTGTGGTTGAATATTAAAAGTTGAATAAGGTTGTATTTATTATGTGTTTTTGCTTTTCTCCATTGATTATGGGAGATAGTTAAAACAGTAAAGCAACTGGTTTATCACGGCATTCTTCTATTTGAAATGGATTTGAATTATTACGATCTGTGATTAATAAACCCTTGTTAGAATAGGGTGGGTTAACACTACAGTCTTAACCACAAACAAGATTTATTTTCATTCACATTACCTATCCAACAGTTTGTCAGGGAGGAGATCTGTCCTACTTCATAGGTCAAGAAGCCAGACTGATGGAGTTTCTAACAATATATAAACTGTATGCCTGGAACTTTTAGGCTTCCACAGTGACCGTTACAGGGAAAGAAAGAGCTGGAGGGTCTTCCAGTGGCTCTTAAGTATTTTAGCCATGAAATGACACATTTTTTTTCACTCTTAGCTTGTCAGCCAGAACAAGTTACATGGCCCTATTGGTAATGGACATGTGGAGAGCACATGGATGTTTGGTGAACAGTAAATGTCTGTCACCTTTTGTAGTTGATCTTAAGAAATATTGAGTGTAGACAGATAGTTTTGAAACGTATGGGTGACGGCCATTGTTGCCATAATTTTGCTTGTTAAAAACTGGGAAAATTTATCACTTTTAGTGTTGGGATTGGCTTATTATTTATTTTTTTAAGATTTTGTTTGTTTGTTTGTTTATTTATTTTTAGGGAGGTAAGGGGGTGAGGGAGAGAGACAGACAGACAGGCAGGCAGGCAGACAGACACACATCAGTGTGCGGTTGCTGGGGGTCATGGCTTGCAACCCAGGCATTACCCTGACTGGGAATCGAACCTGCGATGCTTTGGTTCACAGCTGGTGCTCAATCCACTGAGCTACGCCAGCCAGGGCTGGCTTATTATTTTTATGTTAACTATTTCTCACATAACCCATTTTTTATTTACCACCTTCAAAACTATATAATAAATGTAAACTGAATTTGAGGGAAATTTAGTAAATTGCTCAGTTAATAGAGTTTATTATTTAGAGAGTTTGTAGGCTTTTGAGATTTTGCTTTGCCATTTTAATTTTAATCATAGCTACTTTTAAATGCTAGTTTACCTTAAAACTTTATTGAGATTTTTTAAAAGGGGTTTTCCTCAGTAAGTTTTTATTTTTCTTTTTAAAACTTACATCATTTATATTTAAAGTATACTTCATAGTATTTTTCACAGTATGATCTGTCAGCCACTTCTATATAACCCTATTTACAATCATTCTCTTATTCTTTGGCATTTAGTTTGACATTTTTCAGAGATATAAATTCTAATGTATTTCTGAACAAATAGCCAGTGTTTTGTTTGTCTTAAACATATTTAAAATGTCTACATAGATTAATTAAATTTATATAGTTAGCCTTTGGTACAATTTATATTTGTGAGTTGTGGCTTGAAATTAATTTTTAATATTAAAATTTTAGAACTACAGGCAATAGAAAACTTCATTTTGAATAATTCATTCTAGGATGTTTGTTCTAAATCTATTATAGGCAAAATCAGTTAACTAGACTCCTTACTTGATCCCTTTTCCAACTCTTTCTACATACTTCTCTTTATCAAATTAGATAAATTATAGGTCACAGCTCTTATTAGAAGAAGTTTGAGTACAGGTACAATATAGTCTTTTTTGCCCCAATAATTCTTTTTTTTTTTTTAAGATTTTATTTATTTATTTTTAGAGAGGGAAGGGAGGGAGAAAGAGAGAGAAAAACATCAATGTGCAGTTGCTGGGGGTCATGGCCTGCAACCCAGGCATGTACCCTGACTGGGAATCGAACCTGTGACATTTGCCCCAATAATTCTTGATGGGAGTTTTATTTTAAAAATGATACCTTATGAAAAAAACACTAAAGCTCTATTGTAACTTTAGAATCAAAGGAAGAGAACTGACATTTTAATATTAAGAATGCATAAAGGTTTACAAGCTTGGAGCAGTTTATTTTCTCAATAACTTCCTTTAACTTTCGTTCAATTATAGTCCAAAGAGGATTTAAAAAAAAAAAAATAGCCACTCCTAGCATCTCTCTTAAGTGGTTTCTGACCTTTGTTTTGACACACAAAGAATGATACAAAACTTATCACATAAGTAGTGTGTGGTAACACATGGCCTAAGGATCTCCAGAGCTGCCTTTATCTTTTGCTACACTGAACTCAACAGAAATTCTTTGCATTTGTATCAGATTCCCTAAGGATCCATCTGTTAGCTTATAAGTCAATGAAATCATATTTCATCATTTATTATTGTGAGCACGCAAAATAAAAGGAAATGCATCTGCTATCCATTTCTTTACCACATCATTATCTCCAGTGGAAAAATATATGTGGAATATATGCACTCAGTTGTTGCAAGTGAATTGTCACTGTCATTTCATTTGTGGTAATTTTCCTTTCTTTTTTTCCCCAAACCATCTATTTCCTGAAGAAAAGGGAAGTTAGTGAGATGTCTTTTCTAAATACACTTTATACAAATTTGAAGCTTCCAATAAAAAGTAGATAATTGCTTACTGGGAGTTTTCTTCTTTATTACAAGTTCATTTAGATGTTTTTCTGGTGAGTTAAAAGATAGCCTGTGTTTTCTTTCTTTAAATTTTTTTTTAATTGGTTTGAGAGACAGACAAACACATTGATTTCTTGTTTCACTGAACTTATCTTGCATTCATTGGTTGAGTATTGTATGTGCCCTGACCAGAGATCGAACCCACAACCTTGGTGTATCGGGATGACACGAAAACCACTGTGCTACTTTGCCAGAGCATGACCTGTGTTTTCAAAATTATTTACTAAATTACTGCTTTAGTGAGAAAGAAACTGATAGCTTTCTCTGAAACTTTCAAAAATACAAGTAAACACCTGGCCAAAGTAAAGCCATCCATTCACTTTTGTATTGGAAATGCCAGGGTATTTATTTAATACCAGTATTTCACTAAAAGCCCTAAAAATTATGGGCACAATTGCATTCCACAATGGGTAAAGTAAAAATAGGAAAGCTATAACTTCAGAATAAAGTACCACATTCATATATTTATGTCTTGCATTATCTTTATTTCTTGTTTCACCATGTGCTTTTATAAACTTTATTTTTACCCATATTTGAAAAGTATATTAGGGTTTTTTAATATATCCAGTGATGAAGTTTATAGTACTTATAGCAATAGGAAAGGAGCTTTTGATTTAGTAGGCAGAGTTGTTATGTGTCAAGTACATGCCTGGGAAACTAGATATTTTCATTTGAAGTACATTTGTTTATGTAAGCAGAGCATCCTTAACTTTATTTCTAACATAGCTGTGGATCCATATATGTGATGAAAAAGCCTCTGATGCCATTGACATACAAGTCTTATTGTTAGGTATTCCAGTTTATCTTATGAATTCTAAAATATATTGTGCCAGGGAGTTCATCTAGTGTCATGGTAAATGACTCGGATCCCGAAGCCAGCTTTCCTGGGTTTGAATCCCAGCTCTGCCACTTACTAATTGTGAAACTTGGGGTAAAGTGGATTGTTACATTTGAAACTCACTGAGGTTTGTTTTTTGCATTTAATATTAGTACCATTTTGCCATTTCCAGGATACAAGCTGTCATTTTTTTAGCTATTACTTCAGGCAGCTTTTGGCTGGGGGTAGGGGGAATACAGATATTTTTTCCAATATAACTATTGTACATTATACCCCTGACTTCATAGATAAAAGGAAGTTTGCTCTATCCAGCAAAGCTTTTATTTAGAATGGAAGGGCAGATAAAGTGCTTCTCAGATAAGGTCAAGTTAAAGGAGTTCACTATCACCAGGTTCTTATTTTATGAAATGTTAAAGGGACTTATCTAAGGAAAAGAAGATAAAAAACATGGATAGTAAAATGACAGCAAACTCACAATTATTAACAACCACACCTAAAACAAAAACAAAAAGAAACTAGGCAAACAACTAGAACAGGAACAGACCCACAAAAATGGAGAACACATGGAGGGTTAGCAACAGGGGAGTGGGAGGGGGAGAGAGGGGGAAGAGGTACAAAGAATAAGTAGCATAGGTGGTAGGTAGAAAATAGACAGGGGGAGGGTAAGAATAGTCTGGGAAATGTGGAAGCCAAAGAACTTATGACACGTGGACATGAACTAAATGGGGGGACTATGGGGGGGGAGAGGGTGTTCAGGGTGGAGGGGAATGAAGGGGAGAGGGTAATGGGACAGCTGTAATAGCATAATCAATAAAATATATTAAAAAAAGAAAAAAGAAAGTAAAGCTTCTCAAGTGGCACAAATGTGTATGTTTTCAGAGACTAAGGAAAGGCATAAATGAATGGCAATTTATAAGTGGTCTATCAATTTTTCCAAGCATTTCAACAAATAACTGTTCTAAAGAAAAACATTAATAATTCACAGATGATACTCAGATATGGTGAAATCATACAAGTAGACCTTGAATGAGTAGTGAGCAAATTGTTTTAGGATACATGTAACTCTCAGCTTTTCACACTTGACTGTGTAAGTTTAGAGTTACTGCTTTAATTTTTTATTAGGTTGAACTTAAGAATCTGTGTTGACGGATATTCTTTTTTCTGATAAAACACATTAATGTAGAACAGGAAACAATGTTCTCAAGTGGAAATTACAAGACTATTTCATATCTGTTCTGAAAAATGGACACAGCAGTACTGTTGTGTGCCACAAAGCATTTTGGTCAATGATGGACCAGATATATGATGATGGTTTACCATGTAGCCTAGGTACGTAGTAGGCTATACCATCTAGGTGTACGTTAAGTACACTCTGTGACGTTCACATAACAATGAAAGCATCTAATGACATATTTCTCAGAACACAGCCCCTGTCATTACATGATACATGGCTGTCTTACATGTTCTTTGCTGTGAGTAGCTATTTATTCAGTGGTATCTTTAATCGGTGACTGGGGCTTTACATCTCTTTTTGTTTTCTTATACTTTTTTTTTTTCTTAGACTGAGCTTATTCTATCATTTTAAAGTACTTTGACTAGCTTTTATAGCACCTTTGGGGAAAGCTTCAATCATAGTGTTTAATAATAAGGTTTAACCATAATGTTATAATCAAACTTTGAAGATGTTTAAGCCATACCTAGACTCAAATAGAGGTTTGTATTCTCCAAACTCTTCTCTGAATGCTTCCGTAGTCACTTTGCTCTCCACTCATTTTTTGCTTTGCTGCAGTTATTTTTTGCTCTTCCTATTTTGATCCTGCCATTCAGGGTCTGTAAGTTACATTTTATCATATGTCAGGTTTAACTAATCTTTAAAAACACTCAGACTCTTATTCATTCCTTAACATCAAATAGTATACTTGAATTCTCTTAGCTGATTTTTTAGTGAGTTCCTACCCCTTCACACCTACGAGAAACTCATTTCCATAAGTATATATTGCTTCTGGTTTGAATACTATTTTGAAAATGGAGTGAGATGTGTAAAAATCTAGGCTAAAATCTTAAAACTAGCAAAATTATCATTAACACCGTAATAGCCTGATAACAGTTTTGTTATAGTGGTCCCACCAAAGCAAAGTAAAAAAAGATAGCTCACTTGGAACTGTCTTGTAATACTATGCCTGCCTTCTTCCTTACCATTCCATGCAAATGTTCATTCTTCTGGGGATCATTTTCTTTATGTTCTTTCCACAGAAGAATAAAAAGTGATGATTTAGGAATTGGGATAAATCCGTATTGTCACTTTTCCAATTTTGTAGTCTCACAAAAAATGTAGCCAGGATTTGTTTGCTTCAATTAGGTGGACAGCTAGTTTACCACTCAGTTAAATCCCATAGTTTATAAAGGTATTTTAATAAAAATTCCAGGTTTCCAAAATGAATGTGACCAGTACAGAATTGATTAATTCTTAAAAACTTTTAAATTTTATATTGTTTTGAAAAATTGTATTTAATATAAGGAAACAGGAAATGATTAATCTTCTATTGTTGAAATACAATATTTTCCTCAATATGGTTCTTTAAACACAGGGTGGGACAAAAGTATGTTTACAGTTGTGAGTACATAAAACACAGTTTATTCCTGTATTATTTATTTATTATTATTTTTTATCCTCACCCGAGGACATTTTTTTCATTGTCTTCAGAGAGAGGAAGGGAGAGAGGAAGGGAGAGAGAGAAACATCGATGCAAGAGAGAAGCATCATTTGGTTGCCTCCTGTATGTGCCTGGACCGGGATCAAACCCGCAACCTAGGTATGTGTCCTAAATGGGAATTGAACTTGCAACCTTTTGGTTGCCAGATGATGCTCCGACCCACTGAGCCACACCAGTGAGGTCATATTGTTATTTATTAATTGTTGTATTATTTTCCATACAAACAACTATAAATGTACTTTTACTCCACCTTATATGTAACCAGTTTCTATTACTGCCCATTTTTTACCCCTTTGTTTTTTATGTAATGACCTTGGATTTTTGACCTATTTCTTAGAAATTGGGTCTTTATTTTAATTTCTGCACTCGTCTCTTACCCTAAACTTATCTCTTAGTTTGATTTTTGAATAAAGAAAATCATACTATTCTATTCACAGTGCAAGTTATAAAGCTCATTTTGAGGTTACCCAATTTCAGAGAATATTCATAGAAAATTTTGAATCCACAAGAGCTACATGTGAAACAAAACTCGAGTTTAATTTTCCTTTGGCCATTAACAAATACTATACTTTTAACCTAGAATGAACTGTTGGAAATATCAAGTACACTGCTGACTTCTCTGAGCTTACCCTGACTTTTTAACTATGGTATTTGGGATTATTGCACAGTAATATAAAACGTATATTCAGTTTTATTTCAGAAATTCTTGGATTTGACTTTCCTACTTATTTTATGAAGTTGGGAAGGCAACAGCCTCTCTGAGGTTGATTTTACCCATGTATATCACCTAATTTATATGATAGAGTTGTTATGCCTAAACTTGATAATTTATGTACCATGGCAATTTTGTTGAGAGGATAAATGAAACGTAAAATGCAAACCCCTGGAAATTTGCTTACCTTTCCTTTACCTTACCTTTGCTAAAGGGAATTTTAAAGTGTGAGTGATAATAGGACAGGCAGTATGTTTGTAGATTTGGACTACAGTTTTCTTTTCCACTACCTCTAAGTACTTCGGGGTACTTTCCATTAATATCACTACATACAGTTACTGAAAAATACATTTTAAAATAAAGATTTGTTGTAACTGAAACAACTAAAGCTTGCTTTTGAGGGCCAGTGATGCTGTTATCTGAGGTAGAAATTTTAGTTCCCTTCATGAGTAAGTTGGGATGTTTTCTTTCCTGATAACCTCTTAATGTCATAACTAGGCTAGTCTTTAATTTTTTTTGGTAAGTAGTTATTAAAAACTGCTTATCAAGATTGATTTTAGAAACTTAAAAATATCTCACTTTTATGTTTATTGTTTGTTACTTGAAACCTACAGTATTTGATTACATTACTTTACAGTTTGAATATTCTAATAAATACTCTTGCAAAATTTCATATCCAGGAGAAGCTTTTCATTACGTACAACTTAGTATTTAGTCTTAATCTTAGATACCAAGTTTTTGGCTTGGATACTAGCCTAAGGGGATCTATATTAATTAATAAGATCCAGTTAAGACCAGTGCGTAGCTGTGAGTGTTCACTACTGTTTGTAAAAACTTTGAATATAGTAGTACATAACACTTACAAATTGAGTCCTGCCAGTTTTTAGTTTTATAATGTGTAGGGTAAGATCCAGTTTTGAGTGTTTTAGTGATGATTAATTTTCATTCTGGAAATTCCTAATGAAGGTGATTACGAATTATGTTTCCAAGTTCCAAGTTAGTTGTCTGCATTCTACTAATTGTCCTATAGATGGCATTGTTATAATTTGTCTGCTCACATTTTAACTTTGGATAACAGGTATTTTTCTCCTTAACTAATATTCAGATTTTTCATGTTAAATGTTACAACTACAGTTACCATGAATATTATTGAATTAAGTTAATTTTTTAGTTATTTTTAAATTATTAAAATGATTAAATAATGTGATTGTTTTTAAAGTTTCTTGAAACATTGGTACATTCATACCATTTCATAGATTGTCAGCATTATACAATTTATTTTTTGATTGTGTTGAGGCAATAAGTGTAGTGATTAAGAGCATTGGTTTTAAATTTCAGTTCATATCCTTACTCTGTCCCCTATTAGCTGTGTGAATTTAGGCAATTTTGCTTAATTAATTAATTAACTGTTGTTGTTGTTCAAGTACAGTTGTCTGCATTTCCCCCCCAGCCATTCCCACCTCCCTCCCCTGATTCCACCATCCCTTGGTTTTGTCAGTTTTGTCCGTTTTGTCCATGTGTCTTTTATAGGAACAACTGTTCCTGAAATCCCTTCCCTCCTTTCCCCCCATTATCCGCGCCCCCCTCCCCCCCCGCACCTCCCCTCTAGTTACTGTCAGATTGTTCTTGTTCTTAATTTCAATGTCTCTGGTTATATTTTGCTTGCTTGTTTGTTTTGTTGATTAGGTTCCACTTTAAGGTGAGATCATATGGTATTTGTCTTTCACCACGTGGCTTATTTCACTTAGCATAATGCTCTCCAGTTCCATCCATGCTGTCACCTCTTTGAAAGATGTTCAGTTCTACAATAGTCTGCAAGCTGGTTAGGGCAGGGACACTATTGTCTTGTATACAGTTGTATTTACAATGTCTGGCACCTAGTAGGTACTCAGTAAATTTGGAATTAAACTTACTGGAGTAACATTGGTTAGTAACATAAAATTCAGGTGTGCAACTTTGCAGTACAGATGTTTATAATATAACATCTGTATACACTATTGTTTGCTCATATCCGAATCAAATTTTTGATGAGTGAATAATACCTATGTTGCAAGATTGCTATGAAAATTAAATAGTAACATAAATATAAAGCAGCTAGTAACGTGCGTAGCAGGCATTAGCTGCTGCTGTTATCAACAATAACAGAAAGTCTCTGGTTCAGCTAATAGATTTTTTCCTTGACTCTCATCTCTCATATTCCCTTTCAAGGTTTTCATTCCCCATCCCCACCCCAGATGTTTTCATTTTGCTTCAGTTTTCTATGATTTTTCCTGGGCCCTCTGCCAAAGGCCTTTTCCTTTGACTGCTTACCTCCAGTATATCAGTATCTTTGTTAATGTAATTTTATTTATATCTTAATATCATCCGGTTAAGAGACAATAATTGCATTTTTTACAGGGAAATATTTTACAGTGTTATTAAGCAGTTATGTTGATACCTATCTGGCAAGAATCTAGTAAAGATTAAAATTTGTGTAAACTAGCAAATTCCTGGCATCTAGAAAGCATCCAATAAATGGTGCTATATATCAATTGTTCTGATATTAACATTTGAAAACATACTCTTTTCTACTGTATAAATGGTGCATCTCAACCTATTAATAATGTTTGTTTACTGAAGTCTCCTACATTGATTTCGTATGCATTATTTCATTCATCTTTAAAATAACTCCACCAGGTACTATTATCCTCACTTTGTATTTGCAGAAATCTTTAAAGAGGCTAAATAAATAACCCAAAGTCATCCACTAGTAAGTGGTAGAATTGAAACCTGTGTTCCATGTAATATTGTGTGCCAATATTCCATGTTGCTTGAATGTTCTTTCTGTTTGAGGCTGAGCTAAGAGAAAGTATATAACTTTTATATCTTGTTGTCTGTTCATTTTTCCATGTTTCACTCAAATTTCCTGTTTTTTTTTTTTTCTCCTTCTGTTCATATAGAACAGAAACACAGTATTTCATACTCTGTCTCCAACTTTTAGGTCATAAATTTGTTTTAATCTCCAGCTTTGCTCACTTTGCTAGGTATCATTTATGAGTATCTTATCATTCTCATACCCATTCCTAAATCCAATTCATTGATGATTTAGTTACTTCAGTTAGCTTCCTCATCCCCTTGACCTTAACCTTCCTGATCATGAGAATAAACATCTCATTTGACTTAATCCCTTTGGTTAACTCCATAAATACTTTATCACTTTCAAACACTTGTTAAATGCATCTTTGCTGACTTTTTAGTTCTAAATTTTGCAGATGAGAGATGATTCTTTTGATTAAAATTATTTGGATTTTATGTTGCTTTTAGTTAACCACACTTTTTTTTGAAGATTCCACTTTTGTCAATGTAAAAAGAGTCACTTCTATAATCATCTATTATATTCCTTAATATTTTATACTAAAATTGAGTTTAGCCTTAAAAATGCTTCTGTCAGTTTATGTCTTTTTAATGGTAGCGTTGTACCTACCTGGGAATTACAGTAGGTGTTCAATACTAATTAAATGAATGTGACAGTAATTACAGCATTTTATGTTAGTTACACTTTAGAGAAAATTAATTTGGTTGCCTTGTAGCTTTATCATTTTATTGCTGTAAGTCTTTCAGTTATTTTTTTGCCCTTGTCTCATAGTAACAGTAATTATTTTAAAGCTGTCCTTACTAAACTGATATCCACCGCTGATGGCCCATGCTGTGCAAGGTGTTCTGCATATGTTGTCTGCAAAACTCAGGGACCGTGCAAGGTTGTAGAAATTGGCTCCATTTTGCAGATAAAGACAAGAACCTAAAAAGAGTTAGTGACTTTCATAATTAATAAGTGTATGTGTATTGTGTTTGTATTCTTTGGTCTCTGTCACTTCCCATTCACCAGTGTAATGTCATTTTTAATTCCTATATTTGGTTGTTAAATCAAGCAATCTCTTAAAGACTCTTTTATAGAGTACTTTTAGGTTTAAAACAAAATTGAGATGAAGATACAAAGATATGTCATATACCCATGGTCCCCACACATTATAGTCTCTCTTATTATCAAAATCACTCACCAGAATGCTACATTTTTTACCGGGGTGAACCTATATAGACATGTCATAACGACTCAAAGTACATAATTTAACTTACTACAGTTTACTCTTGCTCTTGTGCATTCTGTGGGTTTAGATAAATGTGTGATAACATATATACTTTATTATAATATCATACAGAGTATTTTTACTGCTCTAAAAGTTTTCTGTGCTCGGACCATTCATCTCTCCTCCCTCTCCCCACCCCTGGCAACCGCTGGTCCTTATATTTACTCCATAATTTTGCCTTTTACAGAATATCTTGTATTTGGAATCATATTGTATGTAGCCTCTTTAGATTGACTTGTTTCACTTAGTAACATACAGTTAAGATTCCTCCTTGTCTTTTGATGGCTTAATAGCTTCTTTCTTTTTAGTGCCAAATAATATTCCATTGTCTGGTTATATCACATTTTATCCTTTCACCTATGGGAGGATGTCTTGGTTGCTTCCCATTGTTGGCAATTTTGAATAAAGCTGCTATAAACATCCATGTTTAGGGTTTTTGTGTGGGCATAAGTTTTCAACTTCTTTGGGTAAATACCAAGAAGTGTGATTGCTGAGTAGTATCTTAAGAGTATGTTCAGTTTTATAAGAAACCACCAACTGTCTTCCAAATTGTCTGTACTATTTTGTATTCCTACCAGCAGTGAATAATAGTTCCTGTTGTTTCACATCCTCACCAACGTTTGATGTTTTCAGTGTCCTGGATTTTGGTCAGTTTATTAGGTATTATGTATCAAGTAAATTTTTAAAACCAGTTGGTCTCTGTCCCTTGGATTATGAATTTTTTTCATTTCAACATTCTTTTTTCTTTTCTTGTATATCACTCCCTTCCCTACTTCCCAGGGCAATACTGCTGTTTCCTTTTAATCACATATAAATAGTTTGTTTTCTAGATGGAAAGAAGTCTTTTCTTTATGCTTCAATTCATTAACTATTTTTAAATGTTTAGCGAGAAGTTGCCTGTTGTGATTTATAATCTGTTAAGAGTATGACATTTTCACAGAATGAAATTATGATTCAAAAACTTTAAAATAGTTTTATTACATATTGAAGCTTGCTGTCATAATCACAGAAAGATAAAGCTAAAGTAGTTATATGTTGTCATTTAAGTTATAAGGAATAAAATGGGACGTAGGATTAAAATAATAGATTTGATTTCTGGAAGAAAAGGAAAATACAAGTAGTATTAAATCTGAAATGAAAATTTCCTTGTTGCCAATTTAATACAAATGTCCTAAATATTCTAGTTACTTGTTGCTGTGGAACAAACTAACCCACAACTTATTGTGACTTAAATTTACAACCATTTTCTTATGTCTCTTGGGTTCATGGGTAAGGAATTTCAAATAGGACTCAGATGTGGTGTTGATGAAAATTGCTTGGAGGTAATAAGCTAGCCAGTCTGGTGTAAGATGGCTTCACCCAATGAGTGCCAGCCACCTTAGTGGAGATGGCCAGGAGGCTGGGCTCAGTTGGGACATCAACCAGAGCAAAGAATCATAGAACACAGACTCACCACCATGGCTGTGGTGGTCTGACACTTGACATGGTGGATCAATGCTCCCAGAGAGTACAATAATATGTTAAGTGAAAGCTCCAAAGGTTTCTTATGACTTAGACTTGGGAATCCCAGGTCATTTCTGCCAAGTTTTATTTGACACGAAAGTCACTGAGGTCAGCCCAGATTCAAAGTGAGGAAAATTAGACTTCACCTCATTGTGAGGACTAGGAAAGAATTTGTGGCCAATTTTAATCTCCCATAGCTTATCATACCAATTATCTTAGATTGTGTCAATTCAAGTGCAAAATGAATTAGTGGTAGAGAGGGCAAATGGTTTCATGTATTTTCTACTAATTTAAACAATTATTGTTAGAATCAGAGCAGCTGTAACTGAAGTTGATCTTTTCTGGTAATACCTTTATTGATTTGATTGAAAAGGAGAGGTTGGTTTTGTTAATATTAGAACTATAAATCTTTCTGTATATGTACATTCTCTATTTAATATTTGTTTCATGATTGACAATGTAAAATTATGTTCTTTATTTCACAAGTTCAAGAATTATAGACATGAGATCTGAGGAAAGATAAAGAATCCTCGGCTTAATTTTTTAGCTTCTGAGCCAACATTATATCTTTTTGCACCAACTTATATAACACTAAATATTATAAGTTATGTTTCCTAAAATACAGGCTAGTTTTAAGGGTAGAAAAAACCAGTTAGGAGACAATGAGGAAGATGACTTGGGAATGGTTGAATTCAAGATGTATTTTGAAGGTAGAGACTCATGATCCAAAAGTGAAGAAAGAAGTCAAGGATAATACCAAGATTTTTGGCCAAAGCAACTAGAAGAATAAGTTGTCCTTAATCAAAATAGGAAATGTTCCCGAAGCAGCTGGTGTGAAAAACAATGTAAGGAACTCATTTTGAAAATACTCACATTTGAGGTGGCTATTAGACATCCAAATGGAAATGTCACGTAGGCAGTTGAATATACCAATCTAGAGTTCAGGAGAGAGGTCCAGGCTAGAATCAGCACATACGATGTTTAAAATCCTTGAGACAGGGAAATCACCAAGGAAGAGTAAAGAATGAAGTGGTTGAGGAGTTGAAAATGAGAGTTTGGGCTAAGAATGTGAAAGAAAGGAAGAAAAAGAAGACAGGAATGACTGTCAATGCCTGATAGGGTAGAACTTAAACTAGTAAATCATTAAGTGAAAAGACATTAGGCTAATGGATAAATAAAAGGAAAGTTTGTCAAAAAAAAATACAGCGAGCAAAACTTTTATGAACCCAACAAATAGCTAAATATATAAAGCCAAAAAAAATGAAATGTAAAGACAACTTGACAAAATACTGTGTGTACATATGTATGTATGTGTGTGTATATAGATTTAATGCACCTTTTTAGTCCTAGACACCTAGTAGACACAGTTGAAGAGGTATTGAAAAGAGTAGTTAACAAGCTGAATAAAGAGATACATAGAGAAGCTCAAATAAACAATATAGTTTTTAAAAGTGAAAATCTCCCTTTTGGTCTCAGGGAAAAATGTAAACTTTGCTCTCTTTTATTTAATTCTTTCTTTTTATGTGATAGTAAGAAATGACCCCCTTTTCCTGGTTTCATCAAATGTTTATTGATGCCTATCACATGCATGCTTGGTTACAATGTAGTAATATACAAGATACGCCCATTTTCTGCCTTATTAGAACTTAATGTTCAGGGAGAGAATTAGTTTTAAAATGGCTAGTTATTTCATTATAGTTTTGACAAATGCTTTTTGGAAGAGCACAAAGTATTTGAAGATATGTTGACCAGAGGGCATACTCTAGTCTAGGAAAGATCATAGAATGCTTCTCTCAAAGAGCAGAGTGGGAATTAGACCCCATGAGTGATTGAGGAATGGGTACTTTATAGTTTAGGAAGTGGATAGCTTTTCAGGCTGAGCACAAGATGTCTGCAATTGAAAGAAAGTCAGTGTGGTTGCATTATATTGAAAGATGGAAAGGGTTGCATGGATACGAACCTGAGGAAGGATGCAAGAAGTAAATAAAGTGTGTTCGAATTCCTTGAATCAAACCAGATAATCTGTCATTATAGTTGTCATTATAGTTGAAGAAGTTAACACTACATTCTTTTAGAGGTCACAAACTGATGCCCTGTAGGCCAAATACCTCCTACAGATTTTTTTGTTTGTTTTTTTTAAAATAAAAGAAAGTGGCCAAGATTTATTACAGGAATCCATATTAAAAAGTAAAAAAAGAGGGAGGAGGAGGCGAAGGAGCAGGTAGCTAACTTATCTTGAATACTAAAAGATCTGGCCATTTGACCTGAATGCCCAAGTGGCTACAAGCAAGTAGAGTGGCTGCTTTGGGCATTCAGTCTCCAGATTGCTACTTCCTTCTCTTGTTTTATATATCCATCTTTGTTTTCACTTATTTAGAATGACTTCGTGGTCACTGTGGGCATTGGAGTTTCCAACCCCTTCCGACCCTGCTGTGTTATGCTTAACTGCTGACCCTGCTAGCAGGTCAGCAGTTAAGCATAACATTTATTTAGTATGTAAAATGGTCTGGTACTGTAATAGGCACTAGAAATATAAAGGTAAATGATAATGTCCATGCCATCAAGTAGTTCATAATTTAACATGAGACTCAATTCATAATTATAGTGTAGGATAAATGCAAAAACAGAAGTATGCATTAATATGTAAGTAGCATGAGATTATACAAATACGGAGTTTTAGAAGAATAACTCATGTATTTGAAGATAGAGTAGATAGAGCAGGATGATCACTTTAACATTGCTGTAATTGGAATTGACTGTGAAGATTTCTTTGGAGATATCTAATAAGTAAGTATATATATAGCAATAACCCAAATAAAAATGATCAGGAATAGAATAAAACTATATTATTAACAATGCTATTTCCTGTCTGCTATAAAAATGAGTATAGTACAAACAGAAATAATAATAGTGGAATCAGGTGGTCAGGCCAGTTAGAGAATCATCTAAAAATCAGTGTTTTTGGCTTTTAGAACTTCCTCAGCAGTGTCTTTCATTCTTTCTTTTCATTTTTGAGAAAATGAAAGAAACAGCAATTTGTTGTTCCACTTATTTATGCATTCATTGGGTGATTCTTCTATGTATGGACTGGGGATTGAACCCACAACCTTGGCATATTGGGACAATGCTCCAACCAACTGAGCTGTCCAGCTAGGTCCTCTCTTCCTTTCCCTCTCTACTTTTCTTTCCTTTTCTTCCCTCCTTTTTTCACTTCCTTTCTTCCTTTTTTTTTTTTTTTTTTACTCTAGTTGTGTGTTTTCCATGTGGACACAGTTCATAGTCAAATTCTGTGTGAAGTTAGCACCAAACGTTGCTACAATCACTGAGTCCTTTGCAGTTTTCAGCCTTTCTTTGGATGACTATCCTGACCAACTCCAAGTCTTTCCAACTTTGCTTTTGTCTCTTTTATGTTTTTAAAATATTGTAGGGATTCATTCAGGAAGATAGACTTTTAAGCAATAGAAATACACTTTCTTTATCTTCAGTTTTTCAAGTTATTAAAAAAAATTGGTCTCTGTAACTTCATAATACAAAGTTTTGTGAAACATATTTTAAAACGTGTGTTCTCAGAAGGGATGATATCACCCCCAAAGGGGTTACATTCATTGAGGAGAAATCTTAAACAATTTATAAACACTGGTTTATATTGAAGTAACTATGCATCAGTTTGTAAGAAAACAAGTGTGATTAAGTAGAGGAAAGATTCTAACACCTGGAAGGAACTGGACAGTAAAAGCTGAATTTGAGAAGCTAGATTTTACTATATTTTGAATTGTACTTTGTATTGGTAAAAGGTCATTCAAAACTAGATATACTTAAGCATTTTAAGCTAGATAGAAATATTTTATACCACACTCTTAACGAAGCATATTGTAGAGTCATTGAATTCCAACGAAGCATGCACTGCAACCTGATTGCTACCTTCTTGGTTTGGTATAACACTGAACAACTGTTGTCTCAGTGATTTTTTTATTTAGCTCAAACACACATTTTATACTTGCTGTGGGGTTCAGAGATTACTTGCTGCTTTTATTAAAAGCCAACATTAGTTTTATAGAAATACTTTCTTCATTTTTACATAGGTTTTCCTCCCATCTGAACACTGTAAACCTTTTGACAGAAAACATTTAGTCTATCAGAAATATTACAGTTTTCAGTGTTTTGTAGTTTTTTCATAGTCATGTGATTTTAGGTGATAATGTCTACTGCTATTGGTGTACTGTTACAGATTTTTAAATGGGTATATTTCCAATTTCAAGAGCCTAAAAATAGAAGAGGGTAAGAATAGAAAAACACAAGTTTAATAGAGGAAATAATGGAATTAGAAATACAGGAATTGAAGCTTTTAAGTGTCAACAGAATAAAATTTCAAAGGAGCATGTTATTCAATTCTGGAGTAGTAGCTGAAATAGTGGTTTCCAAATTCATGTGTGTATACTAGAAAAGATGCAGTAAGGTGGGACTGGAGTTGTGCAAGATTTAGCTCATTGTGCAAATTAGAACCTGTAAACATTATTATTATTTGTATTTTATCTTTTTAAAATCTATTTTGTGATTTTCCTAATAAACATTATTTTTATGTATTGGGGATGTAAGCACAACAATATTTATTGAAAATGATTGTTTTGGAGGTTGTTGCTTTGAAGTGTTTGAAAGAAATGTAAACAAATGGGCATGAGCTATGAAATCAGATAAATTCAGTTTTTAAAATTCTGATATTACTATTTATAAGGTTTCTATTTTGAACCTCAATTTCTCTAATTATTAAATAAGGTAATTCTTTTCATGAGGATGTTTTAAATACCAAATGAGTAAATAAATGTGTAAAGGCTCTGAAGTTTTCTTCCCTTTTTGCAGAATATGAAAGGAATCAACAATTTGGGGCTACAAGAAATATGTTCATATGGTGAAAAATTAATCATCTGCGTAGCTGTTGCCTGGATATTTCCTCTGTGATTATTTTTATGATCTTGTACGATTTTCTTCTTTCAATAAAACCACAGAGCACAGAAAGAGCAGGAAAGTCAGGAAACTGGCAAAGACTGGGAAGCTTTGCAGTTAACTTTCAAAATGTGCTCTTGAACACATCCTTTTTCATGATTGCTGCTTCTCATGTAAAACAAAGGGATTAGGCCCTGACCCTTGTGACTCAGTTGGTTGGACGAGCCCCACAGAGCCCCACAGAGCAGAAGGTCGCCAGTTGATTTCCAGTCAGGGCACTTGCCTGGGTTGCAGGTGGTCCCCAGTTGACATGTGTAAAGAGGCGACCAATTGATGATGTATCTGTCACACTTGGGTATTTCTCTCTCTCTCTCTCTCCCTTCCCCTCTCTCTGAAAATAGGTAAATGAAATCTTTTTTTTTTTTAAATAGAAAAACAAAGGGACTAGACTAGATTGTTTATAAGATGCCTTCATACTCTTATGTATCATTGATTCTATTCAAAACAAGGTAAATCTATTGACTGTAACTGCCATCCTAGGGTAAATGAAATAGTCTTTAACTACATGCAGGTAACAGTGTGGGAGCTTGCTTAAATTACATGATTGCTTTCCTCATTCTTCACAAGAAATTTTTGTCAAGTACAGTTTAGAAGTAATTAATACTATCAAATCATAGTATTTGTATTTGAATTCCTAGTATACAGCCAATATGTACAGTAAGTTTATTACATATGATTGTCTTTTTAAGAAAAAACATTAAACTAGGAAAATGTTTATAGTTACCAAAAGGAACATATCTCTAATTGCTTTTTCATAACTTTATTAAGGTATAATTTGCATAATATAAAGTCCACCTAGTATAAGTATACAATTCAGTGGTTTTTAGTGTATGTATAGAGTTGTGCAGCCATCAACCCAATCCAGTTTTAGAACTTTTGTATCACTCCCAAAATTTCTCTTAAGCCTCTTTGTGGTCAGTTCTCAACTCCCACACCCCTTTTCCTGCCTTAAGCAACGCCTGATCTACTTTCTGTTTCTATACATTTTTTGGGACATTGCATCTAAAAGGAATCATGCTACATGTAGTCTTTTGCATATAACTTCTTTCACTTAACATAATGTTTTTGAGGTTCATTCTTCGCATAGCATGTATGAGTATTTTGTTCCTTTTTATTGCTGAACATTTTATTGATATACCATATTTTATTTATTCTTTAACTAGTTGTAAGACACTTTGATCGTTTCCAGTTTTTGACTATTATGAATAATGTTTCTTTGAATATTCATGGACATGTCTTTGTGTGAGCATATGTTTTCATTTCTCGTAGGTAGGTTCCTAAGAATGGAATTGCTAGGACTTAACAAATATAATTAACTTTTTAAGAAACTGCCAAACTGTGTTCCAAAGTGGCTGTTCCATTTGACTTTCCCATCAGTAGTGTATGTAAGGGTTCCAATTTCTTCACATCTCACCAACGCTTGATATTATTTTTTTGATTATAGCCAGTTTAGTGGGTGTGTTGTGGTATCGCATTATGGTTTTAACTAGCATATTCCTAATGACTAATGGCGTTGAGCACATTTTGTACTTATGAGCCTTTCATGTATCTTCTGTAGTAAAATGTCCATTCAAGCAAGTCTTAGTTATGAGAGTTTGTCTATATTTTGACTATAAGGGTGTAGTAAAATGTTGTCAGATACATGGTTTGCTAATATTTTTAATATTCATGGACATGTCTTTGCTAATATTTTCCTCCCCGTCTGTGACTTGTCTTTTTATTGTCCGGTTGCTGTTTTTTGTGTTTTTTTTGTTTGGTTGGTTGGAGAGTTTTTTTGTTTTGTTTTTTAATCAATTTTATCTTTTATGGCTCATGCTTTTGTTGTCTCAGAGCTCTGCCTAACACAAGGCCACAAAGATTTTCTTCCCTATATTCTTTCAGGAGTGTCCAACATGCGGCCCAACACAAAATTGTAAATTTACTTAAAACATTACGAGATTTTTTTGTGGTTACATTCACAGTGTATTTAATGTGTGGCCCAAGAAAACTCTTCTTCCAGTGTGGCCAGTGATGCCAAAAGGTTGCATATCCCTGTACATGGTTTATCACTTTAGCTCACAATTTAGGTCTTTGATCCATTTGAATTAATTTTTGTGTATAGTATAAGGGTCTAAGTTTTTATGCATATGATACCCAGTTGTCCCAAAACCATTTGTTGTTATCCTTTGTGAAAAATCAATCTAACATAAATATAAGGATTTATTTCTAGAATCTCAGTTCTCTTCATAATCCATTCTTACACTAATAACAAAAATTCTTTTGATTACTATACCTTCATACAGTATTTTAAAATTGGTTGTAAATCCTCTGACTTGGTCCTTTTTCATATTGTTTTGGCTCTTCTAGATCCTTTGATTTCTACATAAAATTAAGATCACCTTATTTCTTTTTTCTTCTTCTTTTTAAACCAGTTGGGATTTTAAAAAGATTGTGTTAGACCTATAGATGAATTTGAGGAAAATTGCTGTATTAACTATCAGTATTGAGCCTGCCAGTCCATGAGCATAGAATGTTTCTCCATTTATATTTTTCTCTTAAGCAGTATTTTATAACATTATAAGACTTGTACTTCTTAAATTTTTTTTGTAATTATTTTTGTGGTGTTATTTTCAATGGAATTGTTTTATTAATTCTGTTTTCATATTTTTGCTAGAATATAGAAATGCAATTGATTTTTGTATATTGATCTTATATCTTGTGACCTTGCTAATAAGCTTGTTTATTAGGCCTTGTAGTTTTTTAGGGGTTCCTTTAGGATTTTCCACGTATATGATAATGTCATCTGGTGATAAACAGGTTCACTTCTTTTTACTCTGAATGCAAGTAATACTTTTTTAATTTAAATTTTATTTTAGGTTTATTGTTTTGTTTTGTTTTTTTTGGCATTACAGCACTGGCTAGATCCTACAGTACAGCATTCAGTAGAAGTAGTAAGAACAGACATCCATCCTATTCTTCAGATATTTGGAGGGAAGCTTTCACTATTTAAATATGTTAGCTGTAGACTTGTCATAGGTGCCCTTTTAGTAAGTTGAAGTTCTTTTGTATTTTGAGCTTTTTGAGCATTTTTATAGTGAATAGGTGTTGGATTTTGTCGTGTGCTTTTTCGGCATCTATTGAAATGATCATGTGGTTTTTGTGTTTTATTCCATGCATGTAGTGTTTTGGATTAATTGATGTTTGAATGGTAAACCTGCCTTGCATTCTCAGGAAAAATCTCACTTGATCATAATGTATAATGCTTTTTTACATGTTGCTGCATTCAGTTTGCTAATCTTTTTAAAGGATTTTTATATTTATGTTCACAAGAGATACTGAGCTCTGGTTTTCTTGTATCTTCTCTGTCTCGCTTCAGTGTCAGGGTAATACTGACCTCATACAATGAGTTGTTTTTTACATACATCTTAGGCTTCATTGGTGAAACCATCATTCCTAGGCTTTTTTAGTGTGAAAATTTTTAATATGTGTAGTTCGATGTCCTTACTTGTTAGATTTTCTCAGATTTTCTAATTTTTGTAGTCATTTCATGTAATTTGTCTTTTTAGGATTTTCTCCTTTTTAATATAAGTTCTGAAATTTGTTATTTTTAAAGTTGTTCATAATATTCCCTTATGATTTTAATTTTTAAAGGGTCAGTATTATTTTTCCTCTTTTCCATTCCAAATTTGGTAATTTGTGTCTGCTTTCCTCATTTTCTTGGTCATTCTAGCTAAAGGTTTGTCGGTTTTATTGACTTTTTTTTCTAGAGAGACAATTTATGAAGTCATTCACATTTCTCTTTTCCTTTTTTAGGGTTTTATTTCATTCATTTTTACTCCAGTCTTTTATTTCTTGTTTTGGATTTAATCTTTTTTTTTCTAGTTTCTTAAGATGTGGAAATTTAGGTTACTGATTTGAGCCCTCCCCCCATATAAGCATTTAAATCTATATATTTTCCAATAAATGGTACTTTAGTTGTATCTCATATTTTGGTATGTTGTGTTTTCATTTTTATTCCTATTCAATTTTCTTTTTAATCTTCTTTGACCTATGGATTTTCTCAGATTTCTTTCTGTTACAAATTTTTAAGTTTTATTATTCAGGCAGCATCACTTTATGATTCTAAATTTACTTCGATTTGTTCGTAGCCCATCATGTGGTCAGTTTTGGAGAATGTCCTATGTGTGCTTTAAAGGAGTTTGAATTCTGAACAGTGGAGTGTTCTAAAAATGTAAGTTAGGTCAAATTGGTTGATAGTGTTGTTAAGGTCTTTTACATCCTTGCTGGGTTTCTCTCTAGATGTACTTTATTCAGTTCTGTTTTTGCTTTATATGTTTGGCAGCTTTGTTGCTAGGTGTGGATGATACTTTTATGAATGTTATCTCTTCTTGATGTGTTATTGACTCGTGAAATAATCCCTCTTTGTTTTTTGGTACCATTTATCTCAGTCTATTTCATCTGTTTCTTACCTAGCCACTTCAGCCTTCTTACTGTAATTGTTTGTATAGAATATCTTTTCCATTGTTTTACTTTCAACCTATTTGTATCTTTGAATCTAAAATGTGTCTTTTGTAGAAGGTCCTGAGTGTAATAATTAATCTCTGCCATTTGAGTGACATGTTTAGTGTATTCCCATTTAATGTGGTTATCGATGATTGGATTTATGCCTGCCATTCTTTTTCTGTGTGTGTGTGTGTGTGTGTGTGTGTGTGTGTGTGTGTGTGTGAAATGTTGTTTTACTGCACATTTAATTTTCTCGTTGATTTTTTTAACATTTGTAAGTTTTATTTTTTTAGAGGTTGCTATAGGGATTACCGTATACATCTCAATTTATCACAAGCTACTTCTGTAGTTGAATTTTTATCTCAATATAGTACTTACTGGTAAAGAAAAGTTAAACTAGATTTGTCTAGAATGGTAGTACTCAGTTTAAAAAGAAGTACTGTTTTCTAAAGAATCATAAATGTTTATGCATTGATAATTCTGTTTATTCTGTGTTTCTAAGCTATGCTGTTGTCAGTTCTAGTGTGTTTTAATGGTAGTTAACTATCCATGTCAGTATTTAGAATTTATATCTAACTAACTATGGTTTCAGAACCTATATTGAGTTCTGTTACTATGTGAGTTGCACAGTTATTATAAATTCCCAGTTTTCCGGTTACATCAGCTGTAGTCATGATATTTCTCCCCACTACTGATCCCCAAAACTTCACAAATATACAGCATTCCTATTTCTTATGTAAAATAGCCTAGTCTAGAAGTTGGACTAGTAACCTTAAATTTTCTTCCATCAAAATCCAGTGATTCTATTTGATTAACAGTGTCTATAGGCATTGTAATATTAATTTTGATACATTTGCATAATGATAACTCAAAACATATTCACCTATAGTTGGTTGACATCTGACTAGATGGTGGAGACATTTTTCATTTCTGGGCTTTGGTCTTAGAGGGATGAGGATTTAATCTCATTATAAGAACTAAAAGTAGGCTCGTAAGTTACAGAGCCATACATAACATGCTGAAAGTAGAAAGTTTGTTTTTAATATCAACATGGTGGTAATTTTTGATAAAGAATTTAATTTTTTAATGTAATAAGCAGAGTTATGGTTTCAGAAATCAATAGTGAAAATTATCCAATTCCATTCACTTCAGCACAGAAAAGATACCAACTGGATTTTATTACTTAACTTGCCTTGTTTCCTCATCAGCTGTCAGCATTTATGTTTGATAAGAAATTAGTAATATTACAAGTTTTTTATGGATCTCTGTTGGATTTTATTCTAGAGTTTTCCAATGATTTAAATTACTAATCAGTGTAAAAGTTCAACTTTAATTTTTGTACTCTTCCTTTTAATTATTTTTATTTTGTTAATCCTCATCCAAGGTTATGTTTATTGATTTTGAGGGGGATGGTAATGATGTGAAAGAGAAACGTGGATGTGAGATAGGATTCCAAGACTGTACATTTGAATGGCTGTATATTCGCCACTGCCAATATAAAACACACTAGGTAAATTTCAAGATTTAAACCTTTCTGTCCTTAGAATATATCCCAGTATATTATTAGTTACCTAGAGCTTCTGTAATAAATTACTACAAATTTGGTGGCTTATAATAACAGAAATTTATTCTCTCAATACTAAAGCCCAGAAGTATAAAATCAAGGTGTCAGCAGGCCTATCCTCTCTGCTGAGGCTCTAGGGATAGTCCTTCCTTGTCTCTTCTAGTTTCTGGTGGCTCCGGGCATTCCTTGAGTTGTGACTGAGTATCTCTGATGTGTGCCTCCATTTTCACATGGCCTTCTCTGAGTCTGTCTCCATCTCCCATTTCTATATTTTGTAAATGGACATGTTGATTGGATTTAGGGCCCACCCTAAATTTAGGGTGATTTGGTCTTGCGATCCTTAATTACATTTACAAAGACCCTTTTTTAAAATTAAGATCACATTCTTAGGTCTGGGTGGATCTTTTTGGAGGGGGTCACAATTCCTCTCACTACCTCCAGTTATGATGGTATGCAGTCACAGTGTGTGTTCATGGATTAAATTATGTGTGAGACTATGTTATTATTTGATAATAATGGTTAGGTTCATTTGTTGCTGTTTGTATTCAGTTTTAAGATTTGCTTTTTTGTCCATTCTGATTTATTGTTGATTTCTGAGTATGTAATAACCTATACATGGTTCAAAGTCAAAACTATATTAGGAAGTTAGTGACTACCATACCATTCCTGTCTTCCTTGTGCCATTCCTACCTTCTGTATGGATAACTATTTCATTAGTTTCAAATTTATCTCTCTGGATTTCTTTTTGTGCTCAAGCAATACATATATACTATTTCTCTTTTTTCAGAGAAAGATTGTACTCTGCATACACTTTATTTTGCACCTTGCTTTTTTCACTTAGTATGTCCTGGGAATTACTCCATATCAGTTCATAGTATTACTCTTTTTTTTTTTTTTAACTGCTGCATAATATGTTATGATGTAGATGTACCTTGGTTTATTCAGTTAGTGTCCTATGCTTCGGCATTACATTGTTTATAAAAACATTTTAAATTGCAGGCAGTGTTGTAATGAATAATATTCTGCATATGTTCTTCATATTTGTGGAAGGTAAATCACTAGGAATGGGAAAATTTGTTTGTTAGGTATTGTAAGTTACTGCTAAACTCAACCCATTTTGCATTCTAACCAGCAGTGTATGAAACAGCAGTGTCTGTTTCTTCACAGCCTCAACAACAGAATGTCTTAACATTTCTCATTTATCAGGTTGGCCAGAATTTGAGGGCTGGCTGTCTCAATGTAGTTTTAATTCACTTTTTACATATTATGACTATGGTTGAGCCTCTTTTTATGTTCAAGACCCATTTTTTAATTTTTGTCCTGGAATGACGACAAATTAATTTTAAATTCTGATTTCACATCTTAACTGATTATTATTCTTTGGTCAATTCATTTCAGCTTGTTGTCTTCCCATCTTTTAATAAAGATAGACTTATTCATTGGGTTATTATGAAGATTAAATGAAAAAAGGGGGGGTGGAGAGAAGAATAATAGATTATGCAAGTAGCACAGTACTTAGCACATAGCTGGCACATAGTAGGTAAAAAAAAAACCTTTTTCTCCCCCTTTACCTTAGTATAAGCCACATACTACCTACGGTTAGATAGCCTAGAAAATTTATATCTACACAGTCTTTTCTATGAAGGAGAATTTGTGGTGTGATCATAGAACCATGATCTATTCATTTATCCATGTGTTGGAGCAGAATTCAAGTTTGGTTTTTTTGTTTTTTTGTTTTTGAAGAAAGATTCTGAGCTGCCTGAGGCTTCTCTGTAGAAATAGAACATATTTGGGGTAGACTTGTTAAACTTAATAAAATTATCTTCTCTTCACTTTTCTTGCCTTAATTAATTGACAAAGCATATCAAATACAAAATCCTTCTAAGGCTGCCTGTAGCATTGTCATATTTGGATTCCTTAACTTAAGCACATAAAGTTTTTCATGATGTGGCATCTATTTAACTCCTTGCTGTCCACATCTTTTATCCTGAAATACTTGAGATTTCTTAAACCTGTCATGTAGTTTTATATCTTTCTATCTGTGCATCTGCTTTTCCCTCTGTCAGGTTACCTTTTCCACTCTTTTTCATCTTATAATTCTTATCAGGCTTTCAAAATTTATTGCAGGTGCTATCTTCTCAGAAGCCTTTCTCTATCTTCTAGCACAGTAATTATCAGTAAGATTCCTAAGTCAGTAGCATTAGCATCACCTAAAACCATTGTTAGAAATGCCAGAATTCTTACTTGTTAATCAACCTTGGGGATGATGCCCTGCAATCTCCAGAGCCTAGTGGTTTCCAGATTTCAGCATGTATTAGAGTCATCTGGAGGGCTTGTTAAAATGCCAGCTCCCATTCCTGAAAACCTTGGGTTGGGTGGGTGTAATGGTTGCATTGATAGCCCTAGTTCTTTGCCCCTCCTTGTATCCAAGTCCTTTTGGCAAGTAGTACTTCCCCCCACTCCTAAAGAGGCAGAAAATATTTCCCTTCCCCTTGATTTTGTATTTGGACATACATGTATTTTGGACATGCTTTGACTATTGGAGTTAGTGGGTGTGGCATGACCAAACACTTGAAAAGCATTTGCACGGTTGGTCTTGCACTTGGGTACCTCTGCCATCTCCACAGGACCAGCATGTTCAGTCATCATGGCTCACTGAATCTAGCAGAAGGTTGAGAGACTATTTTTTTAAACCACTGAGTTTTTCTATTGGACATATACCCTAGGAGTGAAATTACAGGGCCACAGGAGAGTCACTTGTAGCAGATATCAGTTATCCAAAGTGGTTGTACCAATTTTGTATACTCTCACCAACATTATATGAGACTTGTTTTGTTTACCATGCTTTCATTCCCACAGTTGAACTGATTAGTATTTTTTAATTTTAATGTAGTGGCGTCTCACTGTGATTGTAATTTGCATTTCCCTATAAACTGATGAAGTGAAGCACCTATTTATGTGGAAAATTGAATCAATTTGATTAATTGATCCTAAGTTCTATGAAGACACAGGGATTGTCATGTTTTGTTCACTGCTGTACAACAATGCATTGCATATTATAGACATTCAATAAATGTTTGTTGAATGAATAGTATAAGAGCAGAACTTGATGAATGTTCAATTGAGAATTTTCTGACTTTACCTAATAATGGATTCTGTGACCTCTGTCAAGATATATAACATCTCTAGGTCTTGATTTTCTTGTCTGTAAAAAAAGAGAGTTTAACTGTTTATTCCTAAGCTATTTTTCAACTATGAAATTATGTGATTCTGAAATTTATAAATTGCTTTTCACATTGTTTCTATTGTTTTGGGACTCAAGCCATGCTTATTTTCTCTTGATTGTCTATTTTTCATTTTATATCTTCATTTCATTTTCACTTACTTAAAAGTTAAATGAATGAGTGAAACAGCCTGCAATGGCATACCAGTGGCAGAAAGCACAATGGACACTGTATTTAAATAGTGTTTTCTAATAAATAGAACCAGAGCTCTTCCCTGACGAAGGCTGATTTCCACTGCTGCAGTAGGGAATGTTTGAGATGAGGTTGGAACATCTTATTCCACTGGAAAATAAAGAATTGCTTATGGAATAATAGGACATAATACAAGGATATAAAAGTCAGCTTAAAGGAGCTGCCACTGTCCAAATGTGGAACAATTCGATGACACTTCCATTGAATAAAAAAGAAACTCCTGACTCCATACTGGAAGGAAGGAAGGGAGGGAGGAGAGAAATGCTCCATCATAGTAGAATGCCAACTAATAAATATAACAGATGGATAGAAAATCATTAATGGTGTTAAAAATAATGAGTAAAAAGTCTGATGGGATCAGTTATTTACATAGTCTCAAAGTATCTCTCGACAGATTACTAACTACAGAGGGTTATTTTATAGGGGAGAACATGGCCCACACCACCATAAATCAAGTGATCAAAGTTAAAAACTAATATCAGATACTTCCTGTTATAATGCACTGAGAAGGATATAACACTTACCTCTGTAGTATTCCTACCAAAAATCTATCACCTGAATCTGATAACATCTGATAAACCCAAATTGATGAATTTTATAGAAGTTTGCCTATACTCTTAAAAGATATCAAAATCAATAGAAAGTCAAAGGAAGTATTCCATATCCAAAAAAACCTAGAGAGGCATGACAACTAAATGCAATATGTAGTCATTGATTGGTTACTGAACCAAGAAAAAGCAATAGCCATAAAAGGATATTATTGCAATAAGTAACAAAATAGGGATCAGGGATTAGATATTACCAGTGTTTTATAAATGTTAAATTTCCTGATTTTGTTCATTGTACTGTGATTATTTTAGAGAATGTTATTGTTCTTGGGAGTATTTATAGAAATGGACCATGATACCTCCACTTGTTCTCAAAGAGTTCTGGGCAATGAACTATGAACACACAGTGGGACAGGGAGGAGGGATCTAATGTGAATGTGAATGTTAAAGCAAATGGGGCAAAACCTAAAAAAAATTGGTGAATATGGAAAAAGTTATGGCAGTTTCCTGTACTTGTATGGCAATTTTGTGTAACTTTATAGTTCTTTTGCTAAGTTTGAAATTATCTCCTCAACCTAAGAATATTTGAAAATTTAAATCCTTCAGAAAAAAACTTTTAAAAACTGTTAATAACTTTTAAAAGTTTTTAAAAATTAAATTCTAAGAAAAATCTGTCTATAAATTGCTCTGGAATTTCTAAATCAGCTAGTTTGAACCTTTAAATTTGTTTAATAATAAAAGCCTCTAATGCAAATGAACTAGGTACTATATAGAGTGTACTATACAGACTAACTACTTTTTAAATTTTTTAATTTTTAAATAAAAAGTAGATTCATAGAAAGTTAAAAACATTATAGGGATATCAGGTACACCCTTAATGTACCCTCCTCCAAAGGTCACTGCATTTTTCAGACTTTAAGATGCACCCTCCAAAATTTGGGAGGAAATGGGGGTGCATTTTATAGTCCGAATGTAGCTTATCTGTCTCTCTGTGAGAGGGTGGCCTATGTTATTTATGTTATTAAATATTTTACCATATTTTTTGCTTCAAAATTTTTTTTCTTATTTTCCTCCTCTAAAACCTAGGTGCATCTTATGGTCAGGTGCATCTTATGGTCTGGTGTGTCTTACGGTCCAAAAAATTCAGTATATGGTATATAACTTTACAGTTTCAAAACCAGGAAATTGACATTTGTACAGTCCGAGAATTTATTTAGATTTAGTGCATTCTGTGTATTTGTCTCTATAAAGTTTTATCATGCGTGTAGCTATGTATAACCACACTCAACAAACAGAACTGTTTTAGCAACACAAGCACCAGTCCCTTCTACTTTCACTTCATAGCACACACCTGCACTCCTCATCTCTAATCTCTGGCAACCACTGATCTGCCCTTCATCTCTATAATGTTGGTATTTCAAGAAGAATGTTATGTAAATAGAATCATACAGTATGTAGCCTTTTGAGATTGGCATTTTTCACTATAATTTTCTTGAGATCTATCCACAGTTGTTATATGTGCCAATTGTTTGTTTCTTCGTGTTGTTGAGTACCATTCCAGGGTATGTAGATCTCCCACAGTTGTTGAACCACTCACAGGTTGAAGGACATTTGGGGGTTTTTCCCTCCAGTTGGGGCTATTACCAGTAAAACTGCTATGAACGTTATGTGCAAGGTTTTACATGAACCTAAGTTTTCATTCCATAAACAACTGTGTGTACTTTTTTTCTTATTTAGATTTAGGATTTTCTTTAATTTTTATTTTTTGAGAGAGAGAATGAGAAAGAGAAGGAACATAGATTTGTTGTTCTACTTATTATGCATTCATTGGTTGATTCTTTTGTGTGCCCTGATCAGGGAATGAACCTGCAGCCTAAGAACCCTGAGCTACCCAACCAAGGCTCTTAGGTTAATTTTTTAAAGTTTATTCGGAGCCAGTTAATTTTATACTTTATTTGTGAAAAATCATTGTTCCTTCTAGTATTTTTTTAACCTGAAATCTGTTTATTGAGATGGTTCCCCACTCATCTTGACTCAAGATGCTTTTGGCGCTGCTTTCTTCTGAAGGGGCATCCTTCTGTAAGCCTTGCTTTTCCTCCTGTAGGCTGACAGAGGACAGTGGAGCAGCTAAGACACAAAACTACTGTTGGTGCATGGCTCAAGATGGTGGTGATTTTATAGCGTCCTGGGCATTTCTCATCCATGAATTAGGAGGTGGGGCCCTGCACCAGGCGCTTTTTGTGTTTTCTCTTCTCTTCTCTTGGAGAGGGATAAAGGAGGTCCTTAGCAAGAGGCATGTGGTTGTGGGGAGGTCATCACTGCTGGAAAGGCTTCTTCTAGTATTGTAAAGCTATGCCTAAGTCTGTAAACATGGTGAATTTAAAGACTATATACAGTCTTTGTGAAAATGGATAGATTCAAAATTAAACAACTCTAGTTGGCTCTGTTCAGTAACTAAAATATGTATGTAAATGGTCTCTTGACCTGGCCTGCCAAACTAAGTATAGTCTAACTTGTATGTACCTTTTCTCCCTAATCTTGTATCAGTCCATTATTAATGTACCAGTCACATAAACAACTTCTACTTTGTGCTAGGCTGTGTTCTTTAGGTACTTGAAATGCTACTCCCATCCCCTTGTTTCCCTTCTGCAACTCTTATTCACGAGATTTTCTTAGTTATCATCTCTTCTTCCCCTCAGATGCTCTATTCTTTTCATTTAGAAAAGAACAAGCACTCAGAATGTTGAGAGCAAGAACTCTGGAATCAGAACTTAGGCAAGTTACTTAACCTTTATATTTGTCAGTTTTTATATTAAAATGAAGATAATAGTAAAATAGAATAAGGATTAAAGGAATTCATGTGTAAATATAAATTAAAGGAACAAAATATAAGTTAATATGAGATTTAACATGTAAATTCCTTGGAACAATTCCAGACATATATTAGGTGTTAAGTATCATCCCTTATTATTTTTCTTATGAAATACATCATAATATGTAATCATGTCGCATGGTGATTATTCAAAATATCTCTCCTGCTGGACTCTAAGCTCCATGAGGATATTACCATGTCTGGGGGGGTTTTTTGGTTTTTGGAGGTTTTTGTTTTTTGTTGTCCCCCCTGCTATTCAACACTATATCTGTCAGGTCCTATTCTAGGTGTTGGGTGCTAAGTGTATAATAGTGAATATATAAAAACTGACTTTTAAAAACCAGAAAATTAGATAAGCAAGAAAAAAGGAAATTAGTCATACACAAATTTCATCTGCCAGTGATAAGCATACTTATTACCAGGTACTGATAATGAGAAACTAACCTACTTCTTCAAGTCTAGGCAATTCAGTATTCTGATTCAAATTGAAAGTGTTTAATATCCATCTTAAGTCTAATTTGTGTTTGTGTTTATATATAATTGTGTTAAAAATTTGAGAAGCTTTCTTTTTACATCCCTGTTTTCTGCAAAATCCCACTCCCATCCTACTTAGATTTCTTAAACAAGAATAAAAGTCCCTTGTAAGATGAGATAAAGTTTCTATTTTTAGTCCCTTATTTTAGGTACTTTTAAAATGAGTCAGGCATTATATAGTCTGGTCACAGAAAATCACTAGTTAATATCCCAAGATTTTCTAAACCAAGAAACAAAATAAAGAAAACAGTAAAAACACTGTTTTGGGAATTTAAGATTTAATTAAAGAGCTTGTTCAGGTCCCTTTGCTGTTTAATAGCATTATCTTGGAGATCTGTTGTAGCACACAGAGTCATTTGATTCTGTGTGTTCATTAACCTACCTCAGGCTCTAGTTGCTATTACAGTTTCTTTTTCAAAATGTATGTTTCGTAGAAAGTTTACTTTTAGGTAACTCTGATCATTGGTTTCATCAGATCCCCTACTTAAAATTTAAAAATCCTTGTGTCTTGATGAAAGATGGATTGATAATGACAGACTTTTTTCATTCTATATATAGAAAAGATACAGCACTTGATGTTTTGAAATCTGTATTTTATGATTAGTTCATTGAACATGAGCTTATTAATTTAGAAAAATATACATCCTAACTTATATGATCCTTACTTTATATATTTATGGCCTATAAAATGGCATAGTGATAGGGACAGGATCCGTCATAAATCATAAAAAGGTTACTGTACACAGTGTGAATCAGAAATCACTTTTCTTTATTTATTACTTCTTCCCCTGTAAATAATTTTGAAATTTAGGTCTTAGTAAGGAGCTGTTTGTTATTGGTTTAAATTGACTTTTAAAAAGTTTATCTTCCCTGAAAAGCTATCCCACTATTTTTTTTTTCACATTCATTAGTCATATTATTTAATGGTGATATTTGGTTCTCTTGCATTCCTTTGTGGGTTTTTTAAACAATTACAGAACTAAAGCCTGAGGAAAGCATGGTATGTTAGTCCATGTAGGCTGCTATAACAGAATATAATAGATTGGTTGGCTTACAAACAACAGAAATTTATTCCTCACTGTTTGGAAGGCTGGGAAGTAAATAAGGGTGCCAACAGATTTAGTGTCTTTGAGGATGCCCTTCCTGGTTTGTAGATTGACATCTTACTGTGTCCTCACATTGTGAAAGGGGCAAAGGAGCTCTCTGGAGTTTCTTTTATGAGGGCTTTAATCCCATTTATGAGGGCTCCACTCTTATGATCTAATTATCTGCCAAAGACCTCACTTCCAAATACCATCACATTGGTAATTAGGTTTTAACAGATGAATTTGTGGGGGGCAGTGATGGGACATTCGGCCCTTTAATATATGGTTTAGAGCAGGATTGTCAAACTCATTTTCACTGGGGGCCACATCAGCCTCCTGGTTGCCTTCAGCAGGCCAAAATAGTTTTAGGACTGTACAAATGTAACTACTCCTTAACTGTTAAGGAGTTGAAATTACATTCGACCCTTTGAAGGCAACCATGAGGCTAATGTGGCCCTTGGTGAAAATGAGTTTGACACCCCTGGTTTAGAGGGAATAGATCTGGAAAAAAAAAAAGAGAAGGCTTTTAATTAATGCTGACTTTAGTATGAGATAATATTTTCACCCCACAGAAAAGTTTCCATATTTTTTAAAAACCTGTTTACTATGAAAAGCTTAAAGTACATGCAAAGTCAACAAAAGAGTATAATGAATTCCTAATGCCCATCACCTATCTCCAGCAGTAATCAACATGCTGTCATTGTAATTTCACCTGTGCCTCCACTCATTCTCCAACCACTTTCACGTTATTTTGGGGGGAGGGGGTTGGTAACATATACTGGGAAAAAAAAACCAGAGATCTTAGCTTTGCAATTTTGAGAAATGTGTACGCTTGTGTTAAATAACACGAGGTCTGTCCAGAAAGTATCCAGCCATGTAATGTGAAAATTAGAGACATTTATTGAAGAAGATACTAAATACAAGAAACATTGTACATAGGACAGTGATACCTCAGTTCCTTTCAATGCAGGCACCTTGGGACCTCACACAGTTTTCCAAATCACCATCAGCTGCCCTGTCTTATTTTTCTGAGTCATTAACAGTCTGAAATCTCTTCCCTTTCAGCGGTGATTTTACTTTCAGGAATAGCCAGAAGTCACAGGGCACCAAAATGGGCTGTAGGGGGGCTGAGTCACCCTAGAGATTTGATGTTTCACCAAAAAACTTTGCCCGAGACATGATGCCTGAGCAGGTGCTTTATCATGATAAAGCTGCAAATCACCATTTGCCCTCAGCAGCTGCTTTGTGAATCATGGGCATAGTTACCGTGGAGGAATACTCAAGTTTAATGCAAAATTTAATGCAGTTTCATTGCTCTGCTCGCTCTCATTTTGAATGTGATGGCCACACAGTACACATGCTCACTCAACAATGTCTACTGCCCCCACTGACTAGTACAGTGAAGTTGTCCTTGTTCACATATGTACATTCCAGCCCATTCTTCTTGGCTGCCAGGTGACATCAATGTTGCGCAAGCCGTTCTCGTTATATTAACAGTGGTTGGACTTTTTCTGGACAGACCTCATACCCCATCATGATATAGAACATTTTGTTCACACCAGAAAGTTTCTACCCCCCCACCACTATTGAACAAGTTGATATTGGACCTCAGATGCTGCTAAGAAAATGAAAAGACTGGGATAAAATATTTGCACAATACATATCTAGTACAGGACTTTTATCTAAAGCATATAAACCATACTTTCAGAAGTCAACAGGAAGTTTGCCAACTTCTGCTCTAGACCTGTACTTACTGGGATGTCAAAGCAAAGAGGTGTTCAGTAGTCAGTTGGGTATATGACTCTAGTGTACTGGGAGATGTCAATTTGGAGTCATCATCACACAGGCTCTATTGTAAAATCATGGCATTGAATAGGATCAACAACAGATGAGGACAGGAGGATGAGAAAGATCCAAAATAGGAATCAGGAATGGCGAGTATTGTGTGAGGAAAAACTAGGAGAATGTGTGGTTCTAGAAAAGAAAGATTTGTTCAAACATTAGGAAGTGATCAACTGTGCTGAGTGCTAGGTCAAATCATATGAGATCTGAGGCTTGTGCATTGGCATTTAACAGTGTAGATGCCATTACTAACCATGGCAAGACATCTGGTGGAATGATAAGAATAAAAACACATACAGTGTAGTTTCAAAGAAGATAGAATTAGAGGTGAATATGGACAACTGAAGAAATTTTGCTGTGAGAGGAAGCAGAAAAATTAAGTAATTGAAGAGGGTCAAGGTAAGGTTTTTGGCAGAGTTTTGGTTTTCATGGGAGTAGGGGAGTTATCAGCATGTAGATGTGTGTATGCTGATTGTAATGATTCAGTAAGAGGTAAAATTGATGACGCTGGAGAGAGATGAGAGGAGTTAAAACTATATTTTGGGGGAATTAATCAGAAAAAGGATCGGTAATGCAGATTATGCATAAGTGATCTTGATTTTTTTGTATGTCTTCTGTGTGTACTCTTTTCCTTCTCAGCTGCCCTTTTAGATATTTTAATTATGATCTTAACCTGTTGAACTGGTAGAATTTTCTAGTATCTGAAACATACTCTTTGTTCTACTAAGTTGTCTTGAAGAATTCATTGTTCCTAGGGTCAGTGTCACATAATGAGGATCAAGAAAAAAGTAGCCAGTTTCTTGAAAAGATTGTTAGGGCAGCCAAATTCCAAATAGCTAACAGAACCAAGCTGGCTGATAAGACTGTTACATACTTTTGTAATTTAATATTAATGTAGAAGTCTTGGTGTATCCAAGCTTTTCTTATATTTTATATGTATCCAAAATAAATTTCCCTGTGGTCAAGCAAAAAATGACAGACTTCAGGATCTGTTGCTTTCTGATGGTGTTGAATAATCAGTTGAGAAGAATTTGTCCAAACTTTGATAGACCAGTATAAAAATGGGGACTTAAAATTTTTACATTAATTGAAAGTGTGCCCTCTTGTGGACTATTCAGTAATTTTACATAAGTGTTTTATATGTCAAATTTAATTAATTATGTATCATCAGATATGGTCAAAAGTCGAAACTATATGTTATTGTTCTTTAAGACCTAACCCTTCACAGTGGAAAGAAATAAAATCCCCACTGATTTTTCATTTCTGATACCATTGCATGAGAAATAGTCTAATGGTATAAAATATAGTCCTAACCTTTATTAGGGGACAGAGATAGGCTGTTTCTTTTGCAGTGGAAAGGTGAAAACATGTTTGGTGTGGGGAGTTTTGTAGGAACCCAAATAATTCATATCAGCACCTGGAAATATCCTCCATGATCTCTCTGTAAAAAAGATTTTAATCAAATTTTAGGGTGCAGAATTTTTTTTTCCTGATGCAGCACTTATGTTTCCATATTTTGATTAGACATCATATAGCTATTCTGCAGGCCTTTGCAAGTCATTTTCACTAGTAACCAGCTGGGACCTTTTCAAATGATGAGAAGTTTTATTAAGGTTACTTTGTATAGAAATGCATGCATGTGAAAGAAGTTGATTAACCCTAGCCAGTTGGTTAGAGCATCACCCTGATACTCCAAGGTTGCATATTCAATCCCCAGTCAGGATACATACAAGAATTAACCAGTGAATGCATTAATAAGTGGGATGACAAATTGGTATCGCTCCCCCCTACCTTTCCTCTCTGTCTAAAATCATAAATAAACAAATACATACATAAATTGATAAGAACAAAGAAAGCTGATTATACAATATAACATTTTATTAGTTGTTTTATTTCTTAATGAACATAAACATATTCTCTTAACCGGTTTTTAGGCACCCTAATTCTAAACTTCATTTACTTACTGGCTCTTTTTCTCTTCATAACATTACTCAGTAATGCAACTGTGGCCTTCTGTTACATATTAAATAATATGGTATAGCCACAGTTTTGGAACACACACACAGCACTCACACATTGATATCCAACAGGGAGGTCAGGGTTCCAAAAGCAAAGCATGTGTCCAAAGAGAGCTTTTGTCCAACCTGAGGCCCAGGATGGCTGGGAATACAGCTCAAAACAAAATTGTAAATTTACTTAAAACCTTTTTTCTGCTCATTGGTTTTTATTAGTGTTTGTGTATTTAATGTGTGGCCCAAGACAACTCTTCTTCCAGTGTGGTCCAGAGACGCCAAAACGTTGAACACCTTGTTTTATTTTGCATTTTTCTTATTTAATGGAAATAATTTAGAACTATAGAAAAGCAGAGATGTTTTAAAGAAGTGAGAATTTTTACAGTGCAGCTGATTGGGAACTCTTTGCTTTTGAGCTACGATTTTGAGGAAGATCTTCTTGAAGTGTCCTAAAGAGAATTTGCTGTTGAATACTAGGCAACAAAAAGGAATCTGAAGGTGGCTTGACCTAAAGTGAAAGGAATTTGTGGGAGAAGGGCCAGTTTTTAGAAAGTCACTGTTTCCTATTTAAAATGGTATTTAAATAGTACGACATAGTTCCTGATCTAGCCTCTTAGAATGTATATTCTGCCTATTTCCCAAAAGAATTTGAGGTAGTTTATACTATTAAATATAATATAAACTGAGATAATAAAAGAAAATACCAGTTTTATACCTTCCATCCCTCCTCCCCACAGAATAACATTACCAAGGAAGAAAAGTGTTAATTAGGTAAATAGTCCACATGTATACAATTTCAGTTTATTCAAAATAATGTTATAATCATACAAGATAACAACATAGTATAAAAAATACTGACCTACAAATCAAATATTTGCATTCTAGTCTTGAATAGTTCAATCACTAGCTGTGAGACCTTGAGCAAACATTTAGTTTATCTGAGGAACAGTTTCTTTTACCTTTTATTGGTGTATCTTTCTGTCATAGCAGTATAGATATTTCCCAGTTTTATGTCCTTCAGATAGATATGCATGAGAATGTAAGATCTGATTAGAAATGTCTGAGTTCAAATCCCCAGTTCTGCTGAGTACTATCTGTGTAGCCATTGGCAAAGCATTTAGACTCTGATCCTTCATTTTTGCACCTGAGGCAGAGATAATCTTTACAACTCTCTTAGTTTGGTATGATAAGGAAAGGATGGGTTAATGTTTGGTACATAAGAAATGCTAAAAAAAAAAAAATCCTTTATAACCATGTCTCATCTCATCTATTATTATAATTTAACCATCATTAATCCTCATTGGACCATTTCCATATCTATAGCTTTAGTTCCGAGCACTTTTGTCAGTTCCAGAACATCTGACTTCCCACTTCAGACATCTCCAACCAGGCAATACATTGGCATTTTCACCTGAATGAGTCCATAATCAAACTACAATTACATGTCAATACTGTAGTATTCTTCCAACAACTTTCTGCCTCCATTCTCTTTACTACCCTATTCTCCCTGTCACTCTATTAGTCTTACTAAAAGTTTAAGTTCACTTATATCAAAGATATGGAACAAAAGATCACCATTTCCCAACAAACTCCTTTGTGGGCTCCAGTTCACCTTTCTGGCCTTATGTGCTGGCAAAAGTATTTATAAATTCACCCTGCATGTCTGCTAGTCTTTATTAGCATCTAGTATAGTACCTTCATACAGTAGATTCTTAATATAGGTCTCATAGGTAACTATTTGACTATCCCAGAGAAATTTATGTACAAATAGCAGCGACTGTTAGAAGACTCATTTAATGCTTTTTACTTTTATACAGTTTATATGATCACTTTTATGAATTATAAATTAATATTCAATAGGTTTTTAAAATTCCAAAGTAACAAAAATGAGAATTTCCCTCAAACCCCAGAATACATTCTCTCAACCATTCTTACTGGCTCAAAAATATATTCTTAAAGAACCTTCTGTCTTGTTAAAACATTTGTATAAATGATATAAATACATTTGTATGAAAATTATTTTAAATAAAATTGGACTTCAACTTTACACATTGATATTCTTTTTTTTTTTAGATTTATTTATTTTTAGACGGGAAGGAAGGGAGAAAGAGAGACAGAAACATCAATGTGTGGTTGCCTATCATGTTGGCCCCCACTGGGGACCTGGCCCACAGCTCAGGCATGCGTCCTGACCGGGAATTGAACTGGTGACCGTTTGGTTCACAGCCTGCGCTCAATCCACTGAGCCACACCAGCCAGGGCTACACATTGATATTCTTTTAATTAGCAGTAAAGCTTTATTTTTTCATGCATTTTTTTAAGAGTCTTTGGCATTTTAAAAATAAATTTTGATGCAGGTTGTGAAGGGATTAAAATATATAGTTTCAGTAAAATTGGTTAGGGTTTTAAGTCAATGAATCTTTTCCTTTTCTCTCCCTGGGAGGTGTACCCTCTTTACATTTCCATGGCCACACTCAGATTTCAAAGGGTAGAAACTATTTCCATCTTAACTACTGCACTTTGCTTTCCTAGCATAGTATCTGACACAGTGACACAAAATGAATATTGAATGCATCATCCTAAAGGGCTACATACTATAAAAACATAGTGTGCACTTTTGGATAACATTTATAACTCAAGGAATACCTGTATAGGATTGGATGAACTTAGCAACATTTAAAAACTATTTTCACTACGAGATGAAAGGAAAATGCTTTAGTTATATCAAAAAAACTGAAGCAGATTTTTCTGGAGAAAAACACAAAGTAGAATCTTAAAGAAATTCCATTTATTAAATTAAGGCAGACTGAATAGTTGTTATGGGGAAAGTTACCAAATTGACACCTTACATTTATTGTACACTTACCTCATCATTGATATACTTGAAGGAAATAAAGGGTTTGTTCTTAATCAGAATTATTTATTAAAATGTCATGATGTCACCCTGGCTGGCATAGCTCAGTGGATTGAGCGTGGGCTGCGAACCAAAATGTCGCAGGTTCGATTCCCAGTCAGGGTACACACCTGGGTTGCAGGCCATGACCCCCAGCAACCGCACATTGATGTTTCTCTCTCTATCTCCCTCCCTTCCCTCTCTAAAAATAAATAAATAAAAACTTTTTAAAACTGTCATGATGTCAATTTTAAGAATTTATGAACGTAATATAAACATACCAGGGTATTTACTTATTCAAGATTGATTTTCTTCAGGAGTTTTTGCTTACTGCTGTGTAGTCCAGGTCAGGAAGAAAGTTGAGGAGTTCTTGAGGTACCATAGAAATTTGAACCAAGATTTGATGTTTCACTAAAGCTGTAAAGTAATATTAGAAAAAGAATTAGATATATCTACATATATGAAATATTTCTGAGATAACATAGGTAACAAGAGCAAGATGCAGAAAGTGTACAATAAATATCAGCTCACATTTATTGAATCTTACTACATGCCCAGCTCAGTTTTAATTACTTTACATGTATTAATTCATTTCATCCTTACAACATAGTATCAGATGAGGAAACAGGGTGCAGAGGGATTCAGTAACTTTTCTAAGGTTACACAGTAAGTAAAGGTGCTTATATTCAAATCCAGACAGCCTGTCCTCTTTCTTCCTTGACTATATATTGTGACTGCCTCCTTTCCTCTCATCTATATTGATTGTAAAATGTGACTTTTAGTTGGTACATAGTTATCATTCATGGATGTAACATTTAAGATACTGATAATGTTAAGCTAGTAGTATTTTAGTTGTTACATAAAGTGTCCATGTGCCAAACAGCCTGAGTTTGACTCCTGTTCTAGGTGCATGTAAGACCATAGTCAAGTTACTTATTCTCTCTGTATGTCAGTTTCCTCATAAATAAAACTGCATTATTAGTGAGTACCTCTGTGTCACATAAAGATTAAATGAGAGCACATCTAAAGTGTTTAACTGATTTTTATTACATTGGAGGTGCTCAATAAATGTCAGTTATCATTTTTACCAGTTTTCCATTACTAAAAAAAGCAAAATTGTTAAGACTATACACATTTTTTGGTTATAGAATACAAAGTGGCTGTCTAGGAAAGTTTATCTACCATTAGATTATGAGCATGCCTTTTATTCCAAACCCATCCCCGTTTGAGTATTATAAGTTCTATCAATACTGTTTTATATGCATTTCTTTTGTTTGCCTGAAGGAATCATAAAATTTGAAGTGAAATTAAGTGAACAAAGAGCTAGGGTCTTTAAAAATCTTGGCAGGTGCTTAGAAGTTCCTTTCAGACTCATAATAGTTGGCGTACTATCTTCCACTAATTAACCATTATTCAGTAAACCATCAAGCTTTCTAAAATTAGTCTATAAATGATTTCCTCCACATTTGTATGTATTTGATTTTACAAGTTAGTTTTTGTGGGTTTTTTTGCCTTTTATTGCTGGTATTTATTTTAGCTAACTTATTTAAGTAATCATGGGTGGGCGTATCTAGGACTAGTATACATATCAATATTTATAATACTATGGTGAAATATACTGGAATTTCAAATAAAAAATTATAATAGATTTTTCAGAAGTAGTGATTATTTGTACTCAAAAGACCCCTTTTCCCCTGATTCACCTGTATTTCTCTTCTGTTCCTCTCAAAAGTGTGGTATTTTTTTTAAAAAGATTTTATTTGTTCTGGCTGGTGTGGCTCAGTGGATTGAGTGTCATCCTGTGAATGAAAGGGTCACCAGTTCAATTCCCAGTCAGAGCACATGCCTGGGTTGTGGGCCAGCTCAAGAGGCAACCACACGTTGACATTTCCCCCCTCTCTCCCTCCTTTTCCCACTCTAAAAAAAAATAAGTCTTTTAAAAATGCAAAAAGATTTTATTTCTATTTATTTTTAGAGAGAAGGAAAGGGAGGGAGAAAAATGAAGGAGGGAAACATCCAACCAGGGACCTGGCCCACAACTCAAGCATGTGCCATGACCAGGAATCAAATTGGCAACCTTTTGGTTTTCGGGATCATGCCCAACCCACTGAGCTAACACCAGTCAGGGCTTACACATGTGTTTTTTAGTTAGCAGTAACACTGTTAATTTTCTGGATCACTTACTACGTCAGATAGTAAGTGATTTACATGCATTTATTTCATTTTCTTCCTCACTTAAGAAGTGGGCTACTTCCTTCACTCTTCCATTTCTTTAAATCTGCAACTTTCAAACTGCTTTGCCTTAGTGACTAACGAAGACATTTTTACCTCGACTCACAAAGCAGTGTGCAGTGTACCCTTATATTTTTTTTATTCCTTTCATCATTCTCAGCGTCGATCTCAACCCTCTAAATTTATTATATAATCCACTAATCGGTCACCATTCACAGATTTTAAGTAAAAAACTGCCTTAACGGACAGTTCTAAAGCACTCATAATCTTCTTTCCCATTTGGTTACCATTTCATTCTGGACACATTATTCCCCAGAGATAATGACTTTCAGCTTTAGTTTCAGCAGTTTCATCAAAGTGTACTTTCACAGAGCCAGGTAGACCAAACATTACCTGATACAGAGCCAGAAATGTCATGTCTAATTAGTTAGGGATGTGTATATTCATTTTTAGAATTCTAGGAATGCTGGTTTTTGATGGACCCTGGTCACCTTCCAGCATAAGGTAGTAATATTTCCACGGTTTACTCATATTTTTCCAAATCTGTGCCTTTTAGCAAAAATTGTAAGTCCACTTCTACCAGAGTCTTCTGCTGTTCTTCAAAATCTTGGATTCCAATGAAAACAGCATAGCTCAGTATGAAATCTAAAGATTTGTGTCATCTACTCAGTCCATACTTAAAGCATTTTAAATCAAACAAACATTGTTGCTTCCCTTCCTTTCTCCCAGTTTTGAGCTGACAGCAGAGTATTTGAAAGATACTGTTACGTTACTAAGAAAAGCACAGTTGTCTTATGGTTTAAGTTTATTAATCTTTTAATTCATATGTGGTAACTAAATGTAAATTATTAGTCTAAAAATCTCCAGCCTAGGGTTGGGTCTGCTTTAGATATCACCTGGGATTTAGGAAAACAGAATAAAGTTGAGTAGCCTATGATAGAACCCTCTTGCATATGTTCTCTATGGCTTCCAATCATCTGAATTAAAAAATTAAGCATAGTCACTTGTTACTTAATCTGCTTGTATATGGCAATTTACATGTACAACAGTGAGTCATGTGTTGTAACAAGATGTTTTTGTGCTATTCTGCATATAATTTTCTTTCAACAATTTTTTTCTACCAATTACTAAGCATAAACTGGAACTTTCTTATTAGCCTTACTTAGAAAAAACTTATTGTATTTTGGTGACCTCTCTCAGGTTTTACATTCTGATTTTATTTTTTAGTGCATGATGCAATTGCTAAATATGTAGTGTTTCTTTAAAGTTTCTTTAGTGATGGTTAAACAACCAATAACTACAAAGTGTAAAGTCCACAGTGAAACAAAAGGACAATGTAAGATAGCCAAGGAAATCTTTACTATTTACTGTCCCATTTCCTTTCACTGGGCTTCTACTAGCATATTTTATGTCAGTCATTCATCAAAGGAAAGCAGTATTTTTTCTTTGACCAGCTGCTAGAAAAAGTTTACATATAAAGGTCATTCAATTATAAAAGAAAAAATAATTACCAAAAAGACGGGATAGTTGTTACCTCTAGAAGGGACTGCGGTCCTCGCCTTCTGAATGGTGGTTCTGTGGGTGCTGACTTTGCAGCTCTGTTTAACCACTCTCATGTTCTGTGAACGTTTGTCATCATATCTTATATTTATAATAAAAGTGTTTGAGGAAAAAGAAAATTCTTGATTTTAACTACCTGTAGACCTCTAGTTTTAAGCTTACTTTCGAAGTTCTATTAAAATGTATAAGTAAGTGGAGTTAGCAGTGTTATTTCACTGTTTTGAAGTTTACAACCCCAGAAGCTTAGAGGTTCTCTCAAAAGTGACTGACAGAAAGTACAACCTCAAAAAAAAGGGAACATTTAAACTGCAAATTACAATTCAGCTTTTTATTTTAGCATTATGTTTTAGTTGATGTGACAGGAATCTCTATTTACTGATTAGTTTATAGTCATTTAATTCAGGCATATTTTGATAAATGTGCACTTATTAAAATGTCTTTATTTTTTAAAAAAAAAGTTCTTATACAAGTACTGTTTAAGAAAAGATAAATGTTCCAAAGTCACATATTGAAATTAAGATGATAAAAGTTTGGGAACATTGCTGGTATAACCACTATGGAAAGCAGTATGGAACTTCCTCAGAAAACTAAAAATGGATCTTCCTTTTGACCCTGCAATTCCACTGCTGGGACTAGATCCTAAGAATACTAAAACACCAGTTCAAAAGAACCTCTGCACCCCAATGTTCATACAAGCACAATTTACAATAGCTAGGTGCTGGAAGCAACCTAGATGCCCATCAGTAAATGAATGGATCAAAAAACTATGGTCCATTTACACAATGGAATTCTATGCAGCAGAAAGAAAGAAGGAGTTCCTACCCTTTGCAACAGCGTGGATGGAGCTGGAAAAGCATTATGCTAAGCAAAACAAGCCAGGCAGTGAAAGACAAATATCATATGATCTCACCTTTAACAGGAACCTAAACAACAAAACAAAGAAACAAGCAAAAATACAACCAAGGACACTTAAATAGAGGACAGGCTGACAGTGAACAGAGGGGAGAGAAGAGGGAATTTCAGAGGAAATGGGAAGGATTTACAGGAACAAATTTAAAGGACACATGGACAAAAACTAGGGGTGGGTGATAATGGGAGGGAGGTGGGGAGGGTTAGATGGATGGGCTAGGTTGGGAGTAAAAGGGAGAAAACTGTACTTGAACAATGAGTTTTTAAAAAGTTTGGGAACATTGGACATATTAATGGAAAAGATGTTCAGGAATTTTATAAAATGTCTATATACACACATCAATATACATCATGATAAAAACTGAATATCTAAGTCAATTAAATCATCGTATGGAACATTAACCTTTTAGCAACTCAAGCCTTTCTCTGCTCTGTATATGATTTTATGTTATGTGATTGATTGATAAGAATCATACAGTGATGGGATGATAAGCACATGAACATTAAGTAATTATCCAAGAATGAAACATGTTTCAAAAAAAGTCACAAAGGAGTGTATAATTATTTACAAAAAATGTTATGCAGTAAATACGTTAAGTTCAGGATGGATTTAAGATAGCATGGCTTTTAGCTGAATTTGTATGGGGTTTCATGAAATAGCGGAAGCTTGCTGTGGATCTTGAAAAATTACAGAAATTGGACTAAAGTGTAAATGACCCACCTTGGTAGGGTGATGTATTAGGAAATAAACAATGCAGAAACACAGGGTAGATTCAAAAGCATTTGATCAGCTTAATTGGAGAGGATGATTTATGTAGGAAAGTAATGAGAGACAAAGCTAGAAAGGCAAGTTGAAGCTAGATTTTAATGTGTTTGTGATGTGGAAGAGAATTATAATGCTTGTCAAAATTGAGTATCCCTATCTAGTAATACAGCCTTCTGGTAACACATACTCTTGGGCCAGATTGCTTTGGTTCTAATCTTTGCTCCACATGTTACTTTAAATTCCCTGTAAATTAATTTTCTCGTAAAAGGCAAAAAATAATGGTACTTACCTTACTTTGTTGTGAGAACTAAATGAGTTAATATATGCAAAGCACTTTGCAGTGCCTGACATACACTAAGTAGTTTATGAATGTTGGCTATTATTGTTACAAAGATTGAACATAGAAGAAAAGCAGAAAAAACTTTTTAGAAGCCTTTCCTTAATAGTAAGGTATTTGACATATTACAAATAATTGTATCTTTTTCATTGCAGTGTTTGGGAAATGGGAAGTAATGACAGCTGGCACCTGAACTAAGTACTTTTATAGGCAACACCATTCTAGAACTTCAGGATGAATGGGGATATGCCCCATGTCCCCATCACTACTCTTGCGGGGATTGCTAGTCTCACAGACCGTAAGTTTGGTTAATTTATATAAGTTATGTTCCACTGTGTGTTAAAATGATTATAGAGAAATGTAGCATAAATTGTTTGTAACAAAATAACAAAAATTTTAAGAGTTTATATTTTGAAAGAGAGACATCATTATTTCCTTTGATTCATTGGCATGCGTGCGAAAGTAACAAAACTAGTCTAGTCAGCTACCAGTAGGTAAGACCTTACTTTGTGTTTCATCCTAAGGACCCATTAAATAAATGGTAGTGTGTGTTTGTGGTTTTATGTGATAAAAGAATAAGTGCAAAAGTAAGGACCAAATAAAATGAGATCAAACATTAAGACAAATCAAAACGAAATAGCATTGGTTTGCATATAGAAACTAATAATAGACTTTTTAAAAAGCATTTATAGAAATTAACTGAAACTGCCCTTCAAAGAAGAAAATTTGACAGCCGAACAATCTAATTTCTTGGTGATAGTTATTTTGGATGTTATGTTCAATATCTGTTGGAGTTTGTCATAGATATCAACAGCCTATTTTACTCTGAACAGTTAAGTTTAAAAGAATACTGTCAGTCTTTTGAGATTTACATAGTGTAACACCTTTTTTTTTAGGGACTTACTCTTTTGGTGGGCAACTCTAATTCTTTGTCCATAATGGTGCAAAAAGCTACCCACAATATTAGTCCCTATGTCATCCTACTTGAATACATAAAAAGAAAAAAATGTAAGAGGAGAATAGAAGGTGAAGAGATGGTATACTTTTTTTGTGGGTGGCATTATGCAGGACTTAGGGCTTTAAAATAAAGGAGCTATGAGAAAATAACCTCAAGAAATGTTTTTATTTATGTTCAATATTCCCCAAATAGTATTTTTCTGTGAATTTACACTTGGTTCTTGCAGGGGTAAAATAGATGACCATAGCTTTGAGGTTTGGAAAGTAGCAAGCTAATTTATGTAGTCTGAGATAACAAGTAGCTGGTAAGGTTAGGATAACTGAGGTAAGAACACTTTTAAAACTGTGTTTAGTTTTATCACATCGTTAAGATAGGTGAAGCATGAACTCCTATAACCTATAGGAGTGCAAAATCAGATACAGTACCAGGGGTTTCTTTTTATTTGTCCTCCCATTGTCTCTGCAAGTAGTAATTTGTTTCCAGGACTTTTATTAATAAAAAACTTATTACCAATTGGGGCTGAGTAGCACAATAGTAATATTTGTAGGGGATTAGAAATTAAACCAAAACCAAAGACATTTTAGTTAACTTTCTTAACTTTTACTTTAGGCAAATGATCAAATTTACATTTTGTGAAGAGACATTAAATAGTTGAATTTAAACTACTGTAAAACATTTACTATGTGTTCTTTTGTTTTCTGTTTAGAATAGAGTGAAGAAAGGCGAGAACTATTTAGGAATTTATAACTTAAAGCAAAAAACCTTAGATATTTTTCCTCCAGAGTCCTATTCTATGAATCTTTTCCTGCTAAAGTGAGCTATATATGTTTGTATATACTTCAGTTTTTAAGAAACATGGTACTTGTCTGTCTGGTGGAGAGTCAGGTATTATTTATTTAAGTGAGTGTATTAGTGATTCTGATGAATCTTATAAGCAAAAATAAATGAGATTAACTAATGTAGTCTCAATTTTTGGAAGTTACTTAGTTTTAGCCTTACCTTTTTGGCCATTAATTTTATTTATTAAATTAATAAAAACTTAAGACATGAAAAATCAATATGAATATGAAGGGAACTGAGTTTTATTCTCAAAGAGTAGTATAATCTATTGTGGTCTGAGTGATGATTTGGAAGTTTTGTAGAGTTAATTGATATTGGTAACTTATTTTTAATTCCAAAACATATAAAGCACTAAGAGACTTACTACAGTCACTCAATTTCTAATAATCTGATTTTATTTCAAATAGTCCTGAACCAGCTGCCTCTTCCATCCCCTTTACCTGCTACAACTACAAAGAGCCTCCTTTTTAATGCACGAATAGCAGAAGAGGTGAATTGCCTTTTGGCCTGTAGGGATGAAAATTTGGTTTCACAGCTTGTCCATAGCCTCAACCAGGTATCAACAGATCACATGTAAGTACAATATAAAATAAAGTAAAAAGTTTCGTTCTTACAAAGAGAATCAGTATTCCTGGTTTTACTTTTTATTTCAAAAAAATTAGATGTGTGGTTTATTTTTAAAGTATATTAATATCCAAGTGAGAATATGGCCTCCTGGGATGAAATATTAATGAGATTTAAATAGGCTATAGTTACTTTGAGACAACAGTTTTGACTCATGTTCTGTGAAGATTTTTTTCGATAGTTTTGGAATAATCTTGAGATATCCATCATGATGGATCTGTGCAGAGGTCTTGAAGGTATCTTTCTTTTTCCTGGTATTTAGTTAGAGTGGTTAGAATTCCCAGCCATTAGGGATGGTGCTGCTGCTAGCTTTATTTGGACATGCTATTCATGGGAAGTATAAAACAACTCAAAAGACTTAACTCCATGGAAGGCTACTACAGATATAAACCTAAATTATATAGTTTATTTATAAATTTTTTGCACATAAGTATACTTTTTAATTTTTTACTTTTTTACTGCAAAAGAAGTACATACAATATCTTAACAGCACAAAGTAATCCTAAATTATTTTTTAAAAAGTTAGATCTCTCACCCTGTCTCTCTACATTCCACTATACAGTAGTACTCATGTGTCTTCCTATCATTTAATTTTTTTTAGATTTAAATATTCATTATTTACAGAAATGAGGAAGACTCATTATAATGGAGAAGTCCCTGCCATTAGATGCAGTACATACTTTTGAGCCATTTATAATGCTGATGGCTGATGTGAAATACTGAATGTGAATTTGCTGATGGGAAAACTGAGATATTAGTTAAAATCAAAAGGAAGTATAATACTAATATTTTGTCACTCCAGAAATTCAATAATGTCTAAATATTGCATCATTTGTTATGCCCATGCAAGCTTAACAGTTTTTATCAAACATTTTAAGAGATTAACAGAATGGTACATACACAGTTATGATTTATAGTATGGAGAGTTACTTTAAGGTTTCATTCAGAAATTGAATCTTATCATTGGACACCATCTTTATAAGTCTTTCTTATATTTATTGAGTTGAACAGTGACATGTAGTATGTACATTTTAAGTACTGCCTGTATTTAATTTTATCATTGATCTTCTATAGTTATGAATTTAATTTACTTCTTACTCTCAGGTTTATTGGAAATTGTGACTATGGCCCTGGCCATGTAGCTTAGAACATTGTCCTTATCTGCCAAGGCCACAGGTTCAGTCCCCAGTCAGGGCACATACAAGAATCAGCCAATGAATGCAGTTGCATAAACAAGTGGAACAAATTGATCATTGTTTTTCTCTCCCTTCCCCCCATCTTTCCCACTTCCTTCCCATCCCTCTCCCCTCCCTCCCCTCTCTTTCACTTCCTCTCTCTCTCTCTTAAAAAAATGTGACTATTCTTAACCACTTTCTTTGGATTTTTTTCTTCCTCATGACTTTATTCAAGGAAAAATATAAGATGGTAAATTACATAACCTCTGGGTCTCATCTTAACTAATGTGGCATTAGTATTTCATTCAAAGGACATTCTCATATTCAGATGTAAAGGAGAAAATATATTCCAAGCCCAAACATCAGCTTCTATGCATAATTATCACTTCTGTACCCTTCTATTATTTTGAATAATTTAGAGTAGGCTCTGCTTTCTACTTTGACACTGATGTGAACATTCTTAAATAAGCTCATAGTATCATAAAATATGTTTTGGGCTTTTTTTGTGTGTGTTTAAAATAAAATGGGGGGAAAAGTTGTTCTTGGAAAAATTCTCCTGTTGTTTTTCATAAGTCTGTTTCTTCTAGGATAGCACCTTTGAAAATCCATCAAATTGTTAAACACACTTGTATGATTTGTTTTTATACCATGTCTTCTTGTTTCTCTGCCTCAGCCTTTTCTGAAATTTACTGGTGAATTACTATCTAATGTAGAGTAGGAGATTCTTAACCAATCACTGTTTTAATTTTTGATATTTATTTTTTCAATGTCAGAGAATTGAAAGATAATCTTGGCAGTGATGATCCAGAAGGCGACATACCAGTCTTGTTGCAGGCCGTCCTGGCAAGGAGTCCTAATGTTTTCAGGGAGAAAAGTATGCAGAACAAATATGTACAAAGTGGTGAGATTTACAATAATTGAATTTTGTATAATATTTATATGAATTCATATCAGAACTTGTTTAACATGTATTAATTAAATTGAAGGGTCTCCTTTAACAAGCTAACCTATCATATATGAATACTGCATTGATACCCTGAATCGAGCCAAGAACAGGAATGAAACTAAATGGATACTAATATATTTGCAGTTTATTTTTTTGTATTTACAGTTTGATATGAAACTAAATTTTTTGAAAATCAGGCAAAGTTTAAAGTGTATTTTGTTAGATATTTCAGAATGTGTTAGTTTACTCAATCAAAGAGCTTTAGGAATTTTTCAATTTTAAAAAATTATATAATTGATATGGAAGAAGTGTTTTCATTAATCAAACAATAAGAATATTTGCAGAGCTTTTTAACATGCAGTACATGTATAAATAATTATATCAGATATTAGTTTCGTTATTGATGGTGACTACATTTATGGCTATATAATAAGTAAATGGGTTATTGCTTCTGTTGCCGTAGCAATAGAAAAATGGGTTTATAATAAATTATTAAGGATAAACTTACTCATAATATGTATTATAAAAGTCATAGAAATACGGTGTCCAACAAAGGTAGCATTTTTGTGTGGTGTAGGAGCATCTATGAGTTAGGAGCATTGTTCAACCTAAAGCTTACTGAATTTTTCAAGCCCGAATCCTTTGCAAGGCTCTCAAGATTAAAATAGAGGACAACTTCTGAAGGTTTAATTTACTGCATTGATTAATCATATTAAAAATATTGCCAGATTTATTGGAAACACCTCCATGAAGCTCCTCATTCCATCTCCCAGTTTTGTGTTGTTTTTTAATAATATTTTTTGTTGTTGATTTTGTGAATTGTATGTGGATTGTTTTTTTAAAACAATTGCATGTTTTACTATTCATTACTCAAAAGAGAATCACCTCTGCCCAACCCACCTTTAAGCAGATTCAGGGCAAGACTATGTCTTCACTAGAACTAATAAGCTAGATTGCAGTAATAGGAGACATCTGAATTTTGAAAGGGAAACAAGAATTATACTTGTTTTGAAAGAAGGTTGGAATGAAAGACAATATGGGGAGATTGTTGGATTGAAGATAGACTGATAGGTTAGGAGTATGTAGTATAGGATAATGTGAATAAGTGATTGGATAAAGGAAGTCTTCCAAAGCTATTTATACTACATTTTGGTAACTTGTATTTTTTAAACATTTAATTTGGGTAGTAAATCACTGTACTAAAAAAGTTTTTAGTAGAGTAATTTACCTTTCAGTCACATATTTTGTGTTCTGTACTACACATATAGTTTAATCCAAAATGTTGTTAGATTCATTTTTTATTTTTTATTGTTATTCTATTACAGTTGTCCTTTATCCTACTTTGTAAAAACATAAACTAGCATTTAAAACTTAATAGCATGTTGTGATTTTTTTCTAACCATTTTTCAAGTGATAATCGACTTTAAAATTTTAAAAGGTGATTCTTTTAAGTGTAAATGTGAGTTGCATGGAGAAATTTTAGTAATACACAAATCATTTTATTTATACTTCTTTGTAATTTTGAGATAATCAGAAAGAACTATGAGAATTTCATTGTTTCTTTTATGTATAAAATTATTGCTTTCAAACTAGTAATTCCAGCTTGTCCCAGTGATGACTGTTAATTCAGGATTTTTTTAAGCTCCCACCTTATGGAATATTGCCATCTCTGTTTTAAAAAGTTCATTAACAATATTCATAGTAATTTAATTATTAAGCTATGGAAGACATAATTTAGTATTGAACTTGAGTTGGAATAGAAAGCTCAAAAGTTGAAATTTAGACTGTATGCAAAGGAAAACACGTTAGTATTACTGGTAACTTTGAGGTGATTTTGAGCCCTCATCTCATTCAACTGCTATCAGAGAGCTAGAATCCCTCCTGTAGTATTCTTGGCAAATGATCATGTAGTTTTCTGTTCGAATGTTTCTGGTGAAAGGCACTTTTCATGTCAATAGCAGAATATGAAATTTGGGAATATAATATGATGCTTGAAGTTCCCAAAAAGATTGGCTTATGCATATCATAGGAAAGTTCAGGGTTAATCATAGGTTTTATCTTTGATTTTAAAATGCCTAAATAAATGAATTTTTCTTATCTCCTATATAACAAAATGCCATCTGTATAACAGTTGAGGGAACAATGTGTAGCTTGAAAAAGAAATGTGAGAATCTGAAATCTACCCCCAGATTTTCTCTCATGAATCAAATATTTATTTAATCCTTAATATTTTGCAAAGAATTATTGTGGAAGAAAGAATAGGAGCATTCTATTTTGCATAAAAAGACTTTCAGATGGGTTGCAGCTGCTTAAACTTTTGGCCCCTAAATAAAGAACTTTTAAAAAACATAGGTCTGAAGTAAAAAATAATGATTTAAAAAAAGAAAACTACTTTTGAATCACAATGAAATGAATAGTATTGTGAAATAAAGCTCCTAAAGATGCGAGATGTATGTAATAAAGTATTCCACTTAATTGAAAACCACGCAGAGGCCTACTATAGAAGGAAGAGTGAGTAGTACTTGATCGGGGGTAAAGCAAGTTCTGAAAGTTCTTTTATAAGTCTAAATGTTAGGACTTTAAAGAAAGCAAGTAAAATTTTTTAAAAATTTTGATCTCTATATCTGCTCCTAGATTAGTTATGTAGTAAAAGGATATTTTAATCAAATTGGTTGAACTTGAACTTTACAGTTTCTGCATTTTGCTCTTCAAACAGGTTAAAAAAAACAAAAAACAGAGCTTTTGAATGTTTATGAAAGAACAGTTGATTTAAATAATTGAAAAAAAACAAAAGAAATTAATATGTTTACCATTTTTGTGTGTGGTTTTTAGGAATGATGATGTCTCAATATAAACTTTCTCAGAATTCCATGCACAGTAGTCCTGCATCTTCCAATTATCAACAAACCACTATCTCACATAGCCCCTCCAGGTAATACATTTATTATTTGATTAAGTGTTCTTTTCTGTGGTTCATATACTTGTGAATATACAGAGTGTACGTACATATAGGTAATGGTGAATTATATGTAGTTAAGAAGTGACAGTGCTTACTTTAGTCTTAAATAGTAACCCGTGTGAACATTTACCTTATATGTGTAAATGCTCCAATGTATGGATTGAAGTATCTATCATTTTAGTAACTTAATTTCATTTCATACAGACAGAAGAATGTGTTAATATAACCAGTGTGTTTGAGATAAGAAAATGTATAGAGTAGAATTTGGGCAACATGGTTTTATATAACTTAAACAGATGGATACTTCCCTGCAAGTAAAATAGATGAATTATCCCAGTTTTTATAAACCGTTTAGTGTAACTCTTAGATTATGATTTGTGAATGATTTTATATATCTGACTTTTTCAGATTTTTTCTGTTTACGTAGATTTTAATTTAAATAAATTAGAATTTGTAGAATTTTATGGCAGTGAAATTTTAAGGAATAGCCTATTTATTTTATTTCCTAATATTTATTTTGATTTTGCCTTTTAGCCGGTTTGTGCCACCACAGACAAGCTCTGGGAACAGATTTATGCCACAACAAAATAGCCCAGTGCCTAGTCCATATGCCCCACAAAGCCCTGCAGGATACATGCCATACTCCCATCCATCAAGTTATACGACACATCCACAGATGCAGCAAGGTAAGAAAGTTGGTTGTTTACTTAAAGGGAATACCTAGTATTCTAAGCAAATTCATTTCTTTCTTTTAGAATTTTTAAAACACAAGGTAAAATACTATACTGTATACTTGTCAACAAACATTTCTTTTAAGACATGGCTTAAGTTATTTAAAAAACATGTTACATTTATCATTTGGCAGGTAAAAGTATCAGTGTGATTTTGACTCTTTGGATTAGGTTTCTATACAACTGACTATCTAGTTCTGAAATAAGGAACTGCTTTTTAATTGTGCTTTCTTCCTACGGTGGCACTAAGTCAAAAGAAATTACATTTTAATTGGTAAATATATATAGTATGAAGATTTTACTATAAAGTAGATACAGTATAAATAGAAGAAAATTAATCTTAGATGTAAAAATTTCTGGGATTAGGTTACTAGTTCTCAGTTGAAGGCAAATGTTGATAGTTGATTTTTAAGGTTACATTTTGCTTGGGATGCTTTAAATGGCTACTAAATGATTTATTATTAATATAAATTTATTTATAAATTTATAAATAAATGTACTTTATGGGGGAAATTTTAAAAAGTGTGAAATATAATACAACAAATATCTGTGTTTTTGTCTCCCATCATTAACAGCAAATTTTTATCATTTGCAGTCAGGCATTAGTTTCTACGTATATTTTTATTTTTTATTAAACCTGAAGTCAAAACTTCATTTATAAACTTTCTAACTATAAGCTTTTAACTTAGTCATCTCTCAAGACAGGCAACTTCTGTCTTCCCAAAGTCAGCGAATGACATTACTAGGTTGAAACTGTTTCATACATTAACACAAAGAAAAACTAGTAGGCAGATCACACATTTGGAGTGGATACCTTCAAAATTATAAAATTTAATGGGAGTGCTAAACACAAGTATGTACGTATGTGTAGATTCTAATACTAGTGAAATAGTACATTATGGCACACATAGTTACAAGGAACATTTTAAATATAATTAATAGGGGGACACATTTGTTGCTTATGGAAATGTCCACATATACATCAGTATGTGTAGGAAAGAACATAGGTTTTTATTCTAAATACTATTGTTTTTTAACAAAATAAAACCAGCTTTTTCAGAAAAATACATTGAATTCACAAAATCAAAGGAGAAATGTAGTTTGGGGGCCTGTTCAATATTGTATCATTTCTTGGAAATTCTCAGACACCTGAACTAAAAATGTAACTCAGTGATTAGCCCCACTCCGATATAAAAATTATTATAAATAGGAAAATTTATTGTGGTAAGGAGCAAATGGATGGGTATATAGGACAGAAAAGAATCCAGAATGAGGCAAATATATATATGGGAATTTAGGGTATGTGAAAGGTAACATGTAAAACACTTTTTCAACTTTATATTACAAAAAATTTAACCATGCCGAAAAGTTGAAAGATGAGCACAATAAATCTCTTCACCAACAAACATCATAACTCTGCCCTTAAGTACATCTGCTAAAAAGAAGGAAATTATCCTATGTAAACACCAACTGTCATTATTTACCCTAAAATTATTAAGAATATCTGTAGTATTATCTAATATCTAGTCTGCATTCAGTTTTCACCCATTGTCCCAACTATGTCATTCATAACCTTTCCTCTTTTCAAAGCATGGTCTAATTTAGTTTCTCACACATTGGGTTTGACTCGTACATCTTTTTTCCTCACAACAGTGATTTTTGGGGGGTTTTTTGAGTTTGTGCTCCTTTTGTTGTAGAATATCTCATGTTCTAGACTTCACTCTTTCCTCATAGTGTTACTTAATTTGCTCATATATTCCTTATATTTCCTATGGACTAGAAGTTATCTTTAAAAGCTTTATTAGTTTCTAGTTACATATTTTTGGCAAGACTACTAGATAAGTAAATAAATAATGTGCACTTCATATTGCATCACATCAGAAGGCACATAATATCGTGTGGTCCCGGTATTAATGGTGTTTAGGTGGTGACCACTTTGTTTAAGTACATTATTTTTACTCTTTGCAGTTAGCAAGTAATCTGAAGGGGAATATTTTGAGATCGTGTAAATATCCTGTCCCTATTACTCTTTTACCTAAAGAGTTTAATGTCCAATGATTCTCATCAGTTCTCAAACCGGTCATAGGAAAATGGTGATTTTTTTTTTAATTGTCGTTCTCAGGATGGCATTTTTAAATCAGTATATAAGAAGAGATTGTTTAGTAAATCATGTTGGATTGATTGGCTAGGCATTTGGAAATTTTTAGTTGGATTCCTAGGTCATCTTGAGTATAAATGTTCTAGATAGGGGAAGTATTCACCTGTTTGTATTTTAAGTAGTGAAATTATAAGACAAAAGCATGGGTGAGTTTTTGATAATTACTTAAGAGTTGAGAAGGCCTTATTTATAAACAGACTTAAAACCTGGATTCTAAAAATGGAAAATAAAACGATTTAATTATAAATTTGTGTGTAAGAGGAGAGAACATAAATAAGGACAAGTAAATATGGAGAAAAGCATTTTTAAAATGTATTACAATCACAAAGTATTGATTTTTAATATATCAGCATCTTAAAAAGATTGATAAAAAATAGACAAAAGTAAACTAAAGAAGTAAACACATAATTTGCTATAAAAGAAAAGCAAATTGGATACAGAAAGGTTACATACATGATCATTTGGTCAACCTGTCTCACAATTAAAGAGGTGTGGATGAAAGTTAAAATGGAATACCATTTTGTATCTTATCAGATTAGTAAATACCTTATAGATTTATGATACCTAGAATCAACAAGTGTACAGGGAAAATTGAACTCACAGTCTTCATAGAAGTATAAATTGGTATAACCTTTTTTAGAGAACAGTTTGACAATATCTACATAATTTAAAATGTATGTACCTCCTTCTGTAGTTCAAAATCCAACTCCTTTAAAAGGAGGCCGGGGGGGATAAAACTATGCCCAGGCAGTTTTATCACAAGTTCTAGCAAGTATTTAAGGAAGAGATGTTCTAATCATAAAACATTCCAGCCATCATCTAGGAACATGGAAACAAAATTTCTAACTATTACCAAACCAAATGAATACTGTTATCAACATGTGTGATAAAATTGGATGTATATGAGAAATACATGGATTGGTTAATATTAGAAAATTAATTCAGATTAAGGAGATGGGGATCCTGTGAGCCTCTTACTAAGTGCTAAAAGAGCATTAAAAAAAAATTGAACTTCCAGCCCTGGCTGGGTTGCTCACTTAGTTAGAGTACCATCCCAACATGCCAGGGTTGTGTGTTCTTTCCTCTGTCAAGGCACATACAAGAATCAAGCAATGAATGCGTAAGTGAGTGGTGTAAGAAATCGATGTTTTTGTCTCTCATCACTCCATCAATCAGTAAAATTTAACTTCCATTTATGGTTTTTAAAAGTTTTTCACTGAATAGACTAGGACAGCCTTATTCTGGCAGCCTTTTTCCTGATAAGGGCTATTTTACTAATGATGAAAAATTAGACACATTTTTCTTGAAATCCAGGATAGAATATGAGTGCTTATAATCATCACTTTTATTTAGTGTGTGACTTACTTTACTAGTTAGTGAGTGTCTTAGTCAATATAAAAAGATGAGCATAAAAATATATATACAATTATTGGTAAAGAAGAGATGAAAAGTATTATTTTCAGTTGATACAGTTATCTTCATAGAAAAATCTAAGAGAAGCTACAAACAAGATAATAGAATTAATAAAAGCACTCCACACAGTTACTGGATACAAGATCATAATAATGAACTGAATTGCATTTTTATAAGCCTAAAATAAGTGGTTTTAAATATACTCTTAAAATATTAACAGTTTCAAAGAAAAGCATAAGAAACCTAGGAGTATTTTTTTGTGTGTGGAGAAAATCATAAAACTTTAAATAGAGATATTTTTAAAAACCTAAGAAAGGAAAGAGTTATGCCACTTCACAGGTAGAGGGGGACAGATGGGAATTTTTTTCAAATCTATAAACTTAATACCATATTAATAAAAGTTCCTAGCAGGGTTTTTATGCAGTTTAAGCTTCTTCTAGGAATTCATGTGAAAAAATAAAAATTCGAGAATAGGCAAGATACGTTTGAAATGTAATGGGATGTACCTCAATCTAATAGGAATCAAGATTTATTATAATACTGCTCCAGGCATGGAAAAGAAGAATATGGTGAAGTGGAAATTCATAAAGAGGTCTTGGAACATAACCATGAACAAATGGAACTTGATCCATATGGTATTATATCTTAATGGAGAAAGGGTGGTTTCTGAGACAGTTACCTATATGGAAAAAAGGAAAATTGGGATTCCTGTCTCATACTACTCTTAAAAATAAATTTTATGTGCATTAAAGATCAAATATGAAAAAACAAAACTTTAAAACTTTAAAAGAAAATATAGGAAACTACCTTTTTGTGATTTTCTCTTGATGAGGGAATCCAAATGGCCAATACATATGAAAAGATGCTTGGTTTAGCTTTTAATCCAGGTCACAAATATAAGTAACAGTCAAGAGACATTTCCGATTCTCAGATACAAAAATTGTTGGCAAGGATACAGGACAGTAAGAACTGGTAGTATAAGACAAAACTGTCCTATACTATCTGTCCTGTACTACCAGTGGAGTACAAATAGACATAAGTAATTTGGCAAGCTATTTGTTAATATTTGGCAGGGTTTCAAAATTGACATATCCAACAGTTTCACTTCTTAATACATTCGTAACCCAAAAAAAAATCTTATGCAAGAATATGCATTACAGCAAAAAGCTATCTAAACATGTAACATAAGAATAGATAAATTGTGTGCATTTATTCAGCAGAATATGTTTTTCAAATAAATGAATTTATCACTACATGTATAAAAATAGATAAATTTCAAAATAATATTGGATTTAAATGCAAGCTAGAGAAGACTATACACCATTTACATAAAGTCAATGCACAAAACAACACCAAGTATTTAGGAATATATTCACAGCAAAGGTGTAAAGATACAGGTAGAGTGAACTCTAAAATACAGTGTTAATTTTAGGGAGTAACTGAAAGGAAATAGAGGAGAAGAATGTGCTAATGTATGGAAAGCTTCAATCATATCTAATGTTTTACTTCATTTTTCGGAGTAATGCACCGTTAGGCCATTTATCCATTGTGTGAACATCAAGAGTATGTTATAGGAACCTAGGTGATGTAGCCTACTATATATACCTAAGCTTTGTGGTATAACCTATTGCTCTAGGCTACAGACTGGTACAGCATGTTACTGTACTGAATACTGTTGGCAACTGTAACATGGTAGTAAATAGGGTTTGTTTATACCAATATCACCACAAACAAGTAAATAATGCTTTGCACCATAACATTATGGTGTCCACAACATTACGATGTCACTAGGTGATAGGAATTTTTCAGCTCCATTATCTTATGAGACCATCATCATATATGCTGTTCATTGTTTACTAAAACGTCATTATGCCACATGACTGTGATCCGAATGACATGTAACACAGTGTTAAGATTTGATCAAGCTCTGGATAGTTAGTACATGAGTGCTAGTTATATTATTCTCTTAATTTTTGTATGCTTAAAATATTTCTTGTGAATAATTATTGTCCTCTAAGAATTTTAACAGTTTATTTTTATAAAGCTTTTTTTTAATTCTTATTAATTTCAGCATCGGTATCAAGTCCCATTGTTGCAGGTGGTTTGAGAAACCTACATGATAATAAAGTTTCTGGTCCGTTGTCTGGCAGTTCAGCTAATCATCATGCTGATAATCCTAGACATGGCTCAAGTGATGACTACCTACACATGGTGCACAGGCTAAGTAGTGACGTATGTAATATATTAGTTGTCATTAAGGTAATAAAATAGTTCTAATATTTGTCTCATAACCTAGTATTTTAATTCCATAAAGGATATCTGTTTGTCAAGAATTATACTGGGTCTGAGAAAATAGATATGAGAAATATGGTTTCTGTACCCACAAAGCTTAGTCTAGATCAGGGTTGGTAAACTGACCAGTAGGCTGAACCACAAACTAAGAATGGTTTTCACATTTTCAAAGAGTTTAAAAACAACCACAGCAAAGAACATCATGTAACAGAAACTGTATGGGGCCTAGAAAACCTAAAATATGTATTGTCTGTTTCTTTACCAAAAAAGTTTGCCAACCCCTGGTCTAGAGGTTTACATTCTTAATAAAATATAATTTCATTTTTAAATATATGCTCACATAAAAATGTTCTCTTAAATAATGAACCTGTACTTATTAGTACTTAGCTCTTTTTCCCTCTAAATCCTGTATAAAACTTTTCCCCTGAAATTTAATGTTGCTTTGATGTTGTTAAAATATTTCATGTTATGGAAATTTTGTCTTGTTATTGGCTTAGTGGTATTGTCACATACCACCAAAGTTACATGTATCTAAGGAAATACCAGAGATGACAGTGGAGTCTGCCCTCAAGACATTCACGGCTTGGTAGGGTAGGGTGTTCACAGCTCCTTTTGTAGAAAATAGCAAACAAAATTGGAGCGTACTAGTAATACCAGTTTTCTTATTCATTGCCATGCGTAGGCTGTTGATTCTTTTGGATACAGTTTCAATTCTTCTAAGATATACCATGAAGAAAACAGGAAAGTGCAGAAGAATTATGCTATTGAATTGGTACCAACACTTTACCTGTCAGTAGTTTATGTCTTTTATTGGTTCTCTTTAAGATTTCTATAAAGCCTCTCCTATCATTCAAGATACAAATTTTATACTCTATTCTTAGGATGGAGACTCTTCAACATTGAGGAATGCTACATCTTTTCCATTGAGGTCTCCACAGCCAGTGTGCTCCCCTGCTGGAAGTGATGGAACTCCTAAAGGTATTCCTGTAACTGAAATTTCTTTCAGCATTTCATATTTCAAGTTGAGTAAAGAACTCAGACTTCTTAATGCAGATATCAAAAAGAATTGTCCGTTGTTTTCATTTATTGGAGGAAGAAAACCAAATCTGTACTTATCCTTATAAACTACTGATAGTGTTTTTAGATATATACAATATAGTCCTCACTGAGAAATCCAGCGCTCTTTACAAACCACAAATGTCTTACCTTACTTAGACATTTGAAAGTATTGATCAGCTTTCTCTATCGTCCATACCCCTCCCAATAAAACTTATTTGACATTCAGTCTACCTGTTTTCCTCCTACTTCTTTCATAGATTTTTTTTCTTAAAAAAAAAAAGATTTTAAGAAAATCTTTTTCTTAAAAAATTACCTCTTCTCTCTACTCACTCATTTTTCAAGATTTCCATTATTAAGCTTATCTTTCATTGTACTTTTTTCTTGGTTATTTTACTCACTTTTGGTAACAACATTTATTACTTTTATGAACACATTTCCCACATTTGTATCTTTGACTCTAGTTATTTCCAGTCATTTCCAGGCAAAACTTTCTCATGTGTAGCTGGTATTTCACATTCATGTTCAAAATTGTTCTCACTTTTTTCCTGCCGTTCTTGTTTCTTGTAATGCTATCCCAGTCCTGAATCATCTTAAAGTCTTCTTACCTCTTAGGTAGTCATTTATCAAAATATGGCCGATTTAGTGTTACTTCCCTAGATCTCTTACATCTATCTTCACTTCTAATTAGAATCCTGTATTTTCTCTGTGTTCTAAGTTAATGGGTGATTTTCCATGGACCCTCCACTAATCTCTTCAAGCTATTAGTTTATACTTTTTCTGACAATTTATCTGGTGCTGTCATATTGACATGAATTTTATATTGTTTACCTTTGAATTACCAAAGAACCTGGTGTAGTGTTCTGTGTATAATAGATTCACAAAATTGTGAATTTAAATTCAGGTTTGGGCTATTTTTTGACATACTTAAAATTAAAGTGTGATTATTTGAATTACCAGTTTGTTGGTGGAGAAACTGTACTCCACTGTAAAGAATTAGCTAGTAATTAATTGTAATATAGCTGACAATAAGTTTTCTCTATTCGTGAGAATTCCTAATTATAGCCATCTAAAACATGGACTAGCTTACCTCTTATTAATGTAAAGATATATTTTTTTCACAGATTCTGTTCCAACTCTTTGATCAGGACATTTTTCATGAGATGAAAGTTGAACTTTTATGAGCCATTCAAATTTTATAATTCTGTAAATTTTCAGGAATGAAAATAACCGTCTTCTGAAAGGGAGAGCAACTTCCCAAGTACCTCTGTTTGTAGGTTAGCTCACAAATGTTGTTAGGGTAAGAAGTTATTCAGACTGCCAGGGAGAAATAACAATGGGGATAGCTGGTTGATCTAGTTAACCAGCCCTTTTTTCCTTTAACTCTTGAGAATGGATGGGTGGGTGGGTAGCTGGATAACTCTAGATTAAAGAAAGAAAACTTTAGAACAACTCCTTGAGCACAATTATTTATCAGAAACCTACTTTTGTTAAAGAGGTGTGTTTCAGCTAGTTTTAAAGGTTGAATGAATCATCAGTCTAATTTGATTTTTAAGTGAATTATTGGAATTTGAAGTTTGTTTAAAATATTATATATATCACTTGCCACATCAATTTTAAATACAAAGGCAATATGGTGTATTATAATCCAAACATTAGACAAATCTAGGTTTAGAATTTGTTTTTGTTTTTGTTTTTTTCAGGTTTGTTAGCTATATAACCTTGGGAAAATTTTTTAACCTCTATAAGCTTCATGTTCTTTTTTGCAAAAAGTATTGATAAAATATTCAAGATTTTTGTGAATTAGTTAAATGAATTGATGCGCAAAGTACCTTGTGCAAGCTCTAACACAAAATAAATGGTCCAAAACTCTTAGTTTTATTTTTTTATTGTCCTATATAAGCTTGATCTAAAAATACTATTTATTAATAAAATTTCAAACTAACATTTGTAGTAAATTGTTCCAATAACATGTTTGTCACACTTTACACAATAGTTATGTCCTCTAAAAAGTTATTTGTATATATCACACTTCAAATATATTAACATTGCTAATTGAAATGATGTTAAGTGGAGAGAAAAAGACCACATAAAGGTATAAAAATCAGTACTTTACCACCAGTTTGTGAAGTATATAAAGACTAATAATTGTAATTTTTACACTTTCTTTTTTATACAAGTCATTCTTCATATGAGTGTAGTCAGTAGGATTAATTTATTATTTTTTTAGTTGGACAGACTTACTTTTACTTCAGATAATATTTTTCTAGATGGTCACTGAAAGAATAGAGATCATCATGCCCAGAATATTTGTGTTGTATCACCTTTAGAAACTGAACTATTTTGCTGTTTTCAAGCTTAGTATTTATATTTTATTGGCACAAAAATAGAAATAATACCGGTCTGGAAAATGATACTCATAGTTCATTATAAACCTGGATCATTGGCCCTAGCTGGCGTAGCTCAGTGGATTGAGCATGGGCTGTGAACCAAAGTGTCACAGGTTCGATTCCCAGTCAGGGTACATACCTGAGTTGCAGGCCATGACCCCTAGCAACCGCACATTGATGTTTCTCTCTCTCTCTCTCTCTCTCCCTCTCTCTCCCCCCTCTCTCCCTCTCTCCCTCTCTCCCTCTCCCCCCCCTTCCCTCTCTAAAAATAAATAAATAAAAAACCTTAAAAAACACACACACACACACAAAAAAAACCTGGATCATCTTCCAGCAAGTTAACAGGCCATGAGGGCCAAGTCTTCAGGATTTCTTTTTGTCTTTTCTAAATAAGCAGCTTGGATTAGATAATTCTCTAATATTTTTTTCTAGCATTGCTATATTTTCACTTCTTATTTCTGTCACAATATATAAATGAGCACAAGTGTTCATTCCTGTCTGTTGAATTTTGTTTCTAGGGTCAAGAATATGTAAAACACAAGTGTTCATTCCTGTCTGTTGAATTTTGTTTCTAGGGTCAAGACCACCATTAATCCTACCATCTCAGCCTCTACCTTGTTCATCACCTCGAGATGTTCCACCAGATATCTTGCTAGATTCTCCAGAAAGAAAACAAAAGAAGCAAAAGAAAATGAAATTAGGCAAGGATGAAAAAGACCAGAGTGAGAAAGCTGCAATGTATGATATCATTAGCTCTCCATCTAAGGACTCTACTAAACTTACATTAAGACTTTCTCGTGTAAGGTCTTCGGACATGGACCAGCAAGAGGATATGCTTCCTGGTATGGAAAATAGCAATGTTTCAGAAAATGATATTCCTTTTAATGTGCAGTACCCAGGACAGACTTCAAAAACACCCATTACTCCACAGGATGTAAACCGCCCACTAAATGCTGCACAGTGTTTGTCGCAGCAAGAACAAACAGCATTCCTTCCAGCAAATCAAGTGCCTGTTTTACAACAGAACACTTCAGTTGCTACAAAACAGCCCCAGACTCCTGTAGTACAGAATCAGCAACAGGTATCACAGCAGGGACCTATATATGATGAAGTGGAATTGGACGCATGGGCTGAAATTGAGCGAATAGAGAGAGAATCAGCTATTGAAAGGGAACGCTTTTCAAAAGAAGTTCAAGATAAAGGTAAAATAATCTCATTACTACTACTTCTTACTCTGGGCAAATATATAATTATAATGTAAAAATAGTTTTTTTAAGTTTCTCTTTTTCTAATTGTATTTTATAATTCTTTATGTCTCTCTTTAATTATATATTTATTACTAATGCTCATACCTCAGATTCTTAATTTCATTTTTTATCTGAAACAACTGAGATTTGGTAGTTCTATATGACAGATCCATCTTTTATATACCAAGTGATTTTTCCTGTGCTTGTCTACTAAAGTGAGCATTAGCATTTTTATATCACATGCATTTTTCACAAGTTGTGTTAATACAGTTTCGCATCTTCAGCTTTTTTCTGCCAAAACATGGTTAACTACTATAGAATTAATTTGAATCAGTACATTTAAGAAAAGTTTTTCTGTATGCATATTATGCAATTAGATTTTTCCCTTGGTTTCTACTCCTACCACTTCTTAATAATGTGACTTCTTTTTTAGTAAAAAAAATTATGAAAATAATTTTAAATTAATATTAAATAGCAAACCTTAAGGATCAAATATCTTTTGTCTGTGATTACAGTCAAGTGTTCCCTTTTGTCTGACTAATATATTAGTATGGAGATTCAAGACACATGTTCTGTAGATTTATGGGCTTTTTTCATGCTTTATAAATAATTATAATCAAATGAAAGTAGCTTTGTATTAAATTTTTGATTATTTAAGAGGAACTGATGAATTAGTGATTGAAATTAGTAATATTATTTATTACTGTTTATTATTTATATGAATTTGCTATCTTTACAGATGCATATATAGATATATATATATATACTTGACTATCCAAACCAAAGCATACTTTATGATTTAACTTTACAAATATTCTAGATTGATTTACAGTCTTTATCATTTTTTGGTAATTATAAAATAAAACTTAATGTTAAGAGAACTCATTTTTATATATGATTTTTTTTATATGTGACAGGATCATTTCTAGATAACTGTTTCTATGCTAAGAAATATACTGAAGATTTGTACTTTATTTCCTGTCATGATGGCTTTTTTAAAAATGTTCTTTGTTTTTAAGACTATATTTACTCATTGTTGCATTACAATGTTTACTAAATATATAAATCACAGATAGATGCAAGTAAAGAAATTGATATTTTATTGAATGGGGAACTGGGATTTTTTTTAAATGGTAAATCATTGACATTAAGGATGAAATAAAGTGTTGCTTGTTCTTTCTCTTTTCATAGTAGTGTGGGGTTCAGAAAATAAATATACCATGTGGGTTCTAAAGTGTATCTCCTCTTCTAATCTCTTATAAAAGTATATGTATGTCAAATGAAGAAAGCGATATTACTCAGCTTCTCTTGATAGTATTAACACATTCCAAATTCCTAAATTCTATGATAGTTTTGCAAGAAACATAAAATTGTAATTTCTTGACCAAGAATTATTAGATGCCTTGACAGCTGCATTTTTTCATGGCATTTTAATCTTTATTTTGGAAAATTGTGTTCTTAGAAAGGAGTATACTTTTTTAAATGATTTTTTACTTGGTGGTGATTACAAACAGAGGAAATGATGAACTGGGGTGTGTTGTTTTGTTTTGTTTTTTTTTTTTTAACTTTCCTGGACTTCTATTATATCATATTTGTTGAAACCAAAGTTTTTACCTTTAAAACTTGAATTAAAATAAGGATAGTAAATAAGGCTAATTGTCCGTTAGCAAACATTTTAGACCTCTAACTTGGCTTTGAGAGAGTAACAAAGTCAAAAAACAGCATACTGATCTTTCAGAAACTTGTAGTATATATTTTACCTTTAATTATCTAATCAATTTTCTCTGTGACCTGTGATGGGATGGCTATAGCAAATATAATTAAAAGTTTAACGAACAGAGCTAATAGAATTTTGAGCTCTGTAAGTTGACTTACAGAGATATCTGGTGCTATAGCATTAAAAAAAGAGCTATCTTACTTTTGGTTTGCTTTAGATGAATTTAGTATGTATATCAATTATGCTGATTTTGCTGACCTGACGTAACTCGTTTTCTGAAAGCCATGTTCCCATGGCTTTACTTGAAAACCTTTGGAATGTAGGTACCATCTAATTCCTTTGATTTGATCCTTGTAATTTTGTATTCTGTTTCTGCATTGTGTGATGGGATAGTCTTTTATATATAAGCAATTATCTTGGAGATTTTGGAAAGATTAAATGTTTGGTACATTGTTACAAGGTTGTAGGTGAGACCATAAATAAAAACAAAATTTTCTGAAGTGGTGGTTTTTAGTCAGCTCTTGAGAGATGAAATACTTTTTGAAATGAATTTATCATTAGTAACCACTGCGTTTTAGGAGTAAATAGTAAATTGATATTTACTGTATTCTAAGATTTGGCACTGCTTTTTAGTAACCATTGCATTGGTGGCGGTAAGGACCAAACAAGACTACTTTGTTCTACTGAGAGCTTTATTCTAGGGTCTGAGCTTATTTCCTGTTATATCCTTTTGTCATGGGAGAAGCATTCCCTTCAATAGACCAGGAATTAAAAATCTTACTTTGTAAGATTAGAAATATGGTTGTTTGATAATTGTAGAATTCGAGCAAGGGGATAGAGTACTCTTGAGAAATATTTTACCTAGGCTGTGGTAGAACCTAACGTACCTCTGTGTTCCACACATAGAAGACACTTTTTTGGCTGCTGGATAATTATTTCCCTTTGTCCTCTTCTTCCTTCTTTGGACAGTTTTATATATACTGATAGATTAATTCTCTGTAACTTAATATTTTATAATATTCCTGAAGAACTTTTCTCAGTCTTTTGCTTATATTTTAACATCTGTAATATGTAAATTAATTTTTAAAGGCTATTCATCTTTGCTTCTGGAATAACCTATCATAGACATTAATATCTCCTTCATGTGCTGAAAATTCCTGCTTTCTTTTGTCAAAGAGGGATCTCTTTGTTTACCTTTGCCTGATTTCACCTTTTCCCAAGGTCCACTTTCCATGTTAGCAAGTATAAGGAATGGCCTAGCTACACTAATGTTTTTTATAACGTTATAATATTCTTGCACTGCAACCTGTGTATGAAGAAAATTATTACCTACTGTCATTTGGAATAAGAGATAGGGATTTTGAACAGGAATAGAACAATTTTCAGGGGTGGGATTTTTTTTTTTCATAATTGGCTATTATGTGTACAGTTGTGCTTTCTACTTCTAAGTATTTCCACTTATCACTTGTAGTAGTTTTAAGCAAATGATATACTCTGTTTCTTATAAGTATAATCAAGTTCAGAATCTCTCTAAGGGCTGGATCTTATTTTCAGAATATTAGCATCTGGATTGGCAAGTGTTATTGGTTTTTAAATTATATCTTTTTGTAAGCATTATGGTCAGGAAGATACGCATTCTGATAGCTAATCTTATGGTTCCCAATGCTAAACAGGGCTTAAAGATAATGTGTCTAAAATATTAAAATTTCTTCATAGAGATGGCTTTCCATAACTAGTTGAAGGTTATGATGTAATGAAGACTGATAAAAGAAGTGGGTAGACAAAAGTGACCTATGCAGATTCAGAGCCACTTTATAGGAGTAAATTCATGTTGGAACTGAATTAGATCAACTGAATCAGAACCTGCCTTCTCTTAATGTGTACAAGAATCCTTGTAGCAGTAATGGAATTTTTCCTGGTTTTACAGAAGAAGTGAAGTACTTTTCAATAGGTGAAAAATTAAAACTTTTTTTAGCAATACTTTATGCACAGTGCTGCAAATTATAAGATCTTTCCCAATCTTAATGCATTACTCTTGTGCAGTACTTTCAGAAGTTTTTATTATAAATAATTATAGCATTTATAGTTTAAGGTAACTGAATCAGACATAATTTCTTTGAAATTAAACTATTTGCTAAATAGGTAAATGATATGTCAACACTTAAATCCTTTAAAATTTACCTTTTAAGATACTTCAGTGTTTTCCTGAAAGCTTATATTAATAAAAGGGTGAGCCACGGATTTCTTAAATTTTGTCAGATGCTGGAGAACATTGCCATTATAGCTCTTACGTGTGCTTAGGTTACCGTTTTATAGCTTTCGCAAAGCATAATTTTTGAAAAATATAAAAAACTTAAATTATACTATTTAAATTTCTAAATTCTTGTCATAAAGGTTTAAGGAATAAGTATAATGTGATAAAGTACCCTATTTATGAGGTAATAATTATTGGGTGTGCCCTGTGGCAAAACATACAAAAATAAAATTTTGTAAACGTAAATTTATTATTCTGCATGCTTATGTTTTGAGGTATTGATGCAAAAAGTTTCATATAAGATTCTACCATGTTTTAACTAGGGAAAACAGCCTAACCATAATATACTTTATTGCTGCTGCTACGACAATGATGACATCATCAGGTAGTTGTTTTGCAAAACCAGTATATGTGATGATAGATCTGATTTTTGAATAACTAAAGAAGAATGACTCAGTTCTATAAAATTACTGACAAATACCTGAAGTAATATTTAGTAATATTTTATTAGATTTAAAGCTGGATGAACTGCTACTTCTTTCTCTGAAAACAAAATAATGGACCTTTGGCATATAAAAGCAGCATTGCCATTAAAAATTTTTTAAAAAATTGATTTCCTCACAAGAAGAGGCTGTTTGTTTAGTGGTCAGTTTGACTTTTATCCTTGTCATACTGTTTTGCTTAAAAGATAACATATTAATGATATATAAAAGAATCTAGAGGTTCTCCTGTAAAGATGATTTAAAATGACTCTTAGAACATAGCCAGGAAATGTAGCAAGTAAATATTAAAGCAGGAAAACTTAAAGATGCTGTAATATAACCATTTCCAAGAACGGTTTAGAGATTTAATTTATAGAAATCGACCTAGCAGCCTCATAAGTCACATGAAATCATGCACAGAAATCATACACAACTGTTCAGAGTTCCTTGACATTTTATTGTGGTGGTGGATTTGTGTGTGTGTGTGTGTGTGTGTGTGTGTGTGTGTGTATTTTTATCTTTACATTTCAGATTACTGTAAATAATTTGTTACTGAGGCCAAGATATAGACCCCTAGAAGTTTACATTGAAAAGCTAAAGCATTTTTCCTCACTGGAAGTTGCTTAAAGCAGGATTTATCTAAAAAGTTCTTATATGCTTTTATTTTTATACTTACAGTGTTACCTTATTTTAAATATACTTCTGTGTGTTAGCTTTAAATTCCATTTGTGCTGTTGACACCTTAAGAATTTGAATCCTGGATCAAAGGTTAATAATAAACTTTTTTTTTACTACTTTTATTTGTGTTTTTATCCATTGACATGGTTTCTATTTTCTCTTGGGTGTTACTCTTTTCCATACTTATGTATTGTTAACACTTTCTATTTAGTTTGTTAGAAGATTTATAGCTCTTCATAGTTTCTGGTTAACTGTTTTAATGATCACAAATGAGAATACATGATTTATAACTGGTTGCTGTATTGATACAGAGAATCTGGTTTATATTTAACATATACAAACAAAAATATATGTTTGTATTTAATGTATTAGGTTCCATTTATTTTATATTCTTAGGCTTATTTATATGCTCAACAAGTATACTGTTAAATTCTTTATACTGTAGTCACTAATATTTACTGAGGTAGAGCAAACATGGATATTTTTTTAAACCTTGTTTTAAAAATGCTGTCATTCCTGCAGACTATTTTATATATGTATATTGACATTTGCATTCACCACATTTAAAAAAATGACTTTAAAAAATAGTCAAAGTCCATATGGTTTTTTAATAAGATAAGAATATATGTCTATTACTGATACTGAATATTTATCTTTAAATTTCAGATAAGCCTTTGAAAAAAAGAAAACAAGATTCTTACCCACAGGAGGCTGGGGGTGCTACAGGAGGTAATAGACCAGCTTCTCAGGAGACGGGTTCTACGGGAAATGGGTCAAGGCCAGCATTAATGGTTAGCATTGATCTTCATCAGGCAGGAAGAGTGGACTCTCAGGCTTCTGTAACTCAGGATTCAGACTCCATAAAAAAACCTGAAGAAATCAAACAATTTAATGATGCACCTATTTCTGTTCTTCAGGAAGATATTATTGGAAATCTTAAATCTACACCAGAAAACCATCCTGACACTCCTAAAAAAAAGTCTGATCCTGAGCTTTCAAAGAGTGAATTAAAGGAAAATGAAAGTAGATTGGCAGAATCTAAACCAAATGAAAACAGATTGGTGGAGACAAAATCAAGTGAAAGTAAGTTAGAAACTAAAACTGAGACACAAACAGAAGAACCTAAACAGAATGAGAGCAGAACTATGGAATCCAAACAAAATGAGAGCAACACAACCGAGCCTAAACAGAATGAAAATAGACTGTCTGACACAAAACCAAATGACAACAAACAAAATAATGGCAGATCAGAGACAACAAAGTCAAGACCCGAAACCCCAAAGCAAAAGGGTGAAAGTCGACCTGAAACTCCAAAACAAAAGAGTGATGGGCGTCCTGAAACCCCAAAGCAAAAGGGCGATGGGCGTCCTGAAACTCCAAAGCAGAGAGGTGAGGGTCGACCGGAAACTCCAAAGCAAAAAAGTGAAGGTCGGCCTGAAACACCAAAACATAAGCATGAAAATAGGAGGGATTCTGGAAAGCCATCAACAGAGAAAAAACCTGAAGTGTCTAAACATAAACAGGATATAAAATCTGATTCACCTCGGTTAAAATCAGAACGAGCTGAAGCCTTAAAGCAGAGACCCGATGGACGATCTATTTCTGAGTCACTAAGACGAGACCATGATAGTAAACAAAAATCAGACGACAGGAGTGAATCAGACCGACATCGGGGAGATCAGTCTAGGGTTCGAAGACCAGAAACATTGAGATCTTCTAGTAGAAATGAACATGGCATTAAATCTGATGGTTCAAAACCTGATAAACTAGAAAGAAAACACAGGCATGAATCAGGGGACTTGAGGGAAAGACCATCTTCTGGGGAGCAAAAATCGAGGCCTGACAGTCCTCGTGTTAAACAAGGAGATTCTAATAAGTCAAGACCTGATAAGCCTGGTTTCAAATCACCAAACAGTAAAGATGACAGAAGGACAGAGGGTAACAAGAGTAAAGTAGACAGTAATAAAGCACACCCTGATAATAAGGCAGACTTTCCAAGTTATTTGTTGGGGGGCAGGTCTGGTGCGTTGAAAAATTTTGTCATTCCAAAAATCAAGAGGGATAAAGATGGCAATATTACTCAGGAGACAAAGAAAATGGAAATGAAAGGAGAACAGAAAGACAAAGTAGAAAAAATGGGATTAGTTGAAGACCTAAATAAAGGAGCTAAGCCTGTAGTTGTCCTACAAAAACTGTCTTTGGATGACGTTCAGAAACTTATTAAAGATAGAGAGGATAAATCAAGAAGTTCCCTTAAATCTATCAAGAATAAACCATCAAAGTCAAATAAAGGTAAGAATAATTATACTGATGTCATTTGTATTTTAATCAGTTTTACTTTAAGTTTTAGGGTTACTAAGGATTTAAAAAAGGAAACAACAAAAATTCAGGCACTGCTACATGAAAAGATAATAGTTATAAAATAATAATGAATTGTTTTTCAGTAATAGAGATAAAAAGTTCTTGATAAAAAAATTTTTCCTTCTACTCTTACTTGAACTATTCACTGTAGTCATAATTTTTTCTGTTTGGTACACAGAGATAAGTTCCTCTGCTATTTAGTTATTTTAGGTATTTTTTTGAAAATTGCTTGTTAATCGAGTGAATGATTAGAATGGTTGTATTTTAACAACTTTTAAAAAGTTGTTTTGACTGTAGAGATATTCCATTCTATGAGGTAATAAATTGAATTTTAATTTCTAACATGTCATTTGAGCTATATGGTATACAAAAATCAGTGTTAAAAATTTTTAAAGAATATACAATGTCCCAGTACTATTTTCTTACTGACCTCTCTCTGAGTTCACTAACGATGAATAGTTTGAATTTATATAGTTTAATAAGTTTAAGTTATATAAAAGGTTTATTTTTGCAGGGGAGGTGGTTAGTTATAAATGTTTTATTTTAAAAATATATAGTTTTGCTCTTTTCTGTGGAAAAGTAATAGGGAATAGTGTTTACCTCAGATTGGGTTAAATAATTGTGAGGGTTGTGGGGTTTTTTGGTTTTGTTTTTGGCATGGTTGCTGAGTTAATTCTCCAATTACTTAAGTAGGTGGTATTGTTTCGGGAAGGGGAGAGTGGGATAAAAAGGTCTTGAGTGCTGAAAATAAAGTAGCAGTTTGTGCAGATATTATAATTTTGTGTTCCTTTGTATACTACCGTGTGTGTGTATACAATATGTATATATACATATATACACATACGCATGTATACATATACATATATATGTATATATACATACACACACACACATATTTTTTTCTTTTTGATGCTATGTGGCAAAACCTAGTTAGCCCATGCAGTGTAAATAGATTGAGATATAGTTCTTAAGGCAATAGAAGAGTATATTTGATTTTTAAGTTCTAATTCTGTGAAAGAAATTCATTAAGAACTTAGATTTATACTTACAAATATGTGAAACTTTAAAATTGTGCTGTCCAAACAATAGTCATTAGCTTCATTAGTCTTTTAAATTGAAATTAGTTTAAACTAAAATTTAAAATTCACATTCTCAGTAGCTACATGTGGCAAGTGACTACCTTATTACTGCAGATAGAGAACATTTTCATCCTCACAGAAAGTGGCATTATATAGCATTGCAGTGTATTAGGAGACATAGAAGGTGTAATGGTTATTTTTGTAAAATACTGTGTGTCTTATCTATCAAAAAAAGCTTATTGAAAACATAGTGTTACTACTAAGAACTCTTTATTCAAAAAAGTGACTTGTCATGACTAATCTATTTTTACTCTTACTTGGTCTTCATTAAACATTTACTATTCATAATTTGTTTTTTTTTTGTTTTGAGTTGCTAATATTTGTACTCTTTTAGTGAAACTTTCAGATTTTAAATTATGGCAATCAGACCTATAAAAATAATTGACTTCAGTTTTAATAGTTTTTATCTAACTTGAGTGCATCTTTTTGTAAAAAAGGTTGTTAGAATGTAGTGGCTATTGCTATAACTATTTTCTTTTAGGTAAAGATTGTTTTTAAAATTTTTCATTTGAAAGTTTGGGAGTGGTACATATGTATATATATAGTAAAGAGTATAGTTACACAATTTTAGAAAGGTGAGATGGAAAGTGGTACCCTCTTGTCCTTTGATCTGGACCATCTTTTTCTCCCCTGCCCTCTGTCAGCTTATGCTAGCCTTGCTTTCTAAGCTCTGTTTTAACAAAGAATCTTTACAACTGAACATCAACAAATGAATATAGCTCCTAATTAGTAACTGCTGTTTTATTTCCCATGTTTATTTTTTTACATGTAATTTCACTGCCTGTGAATGTAAACTTTTTAGTACTAATCCTCGTTTCTCCTAAGTGTACTTTTAACACAAATATATATATATATATATACTTGATATGTTCTTTTAGTAAGTAAGTAGGCAATCTGGGTGTGTCTGCCTGTGAGAATAGTATGTGCATGTACATGTATGTGTGCATACATCTACATATTAATATATCTGCAACTATAAGTGGACCTTTTATGAAAAACATTTCAATACTTAGATTTATTTCATTATAGCATATAGATGTTTTTTGGCTTTATAACCTTAGAATTGGTATCTATTATTTTTAGTAATGTATTATTTTGGGTTTATTTCAGATCTCTGCTGCTGAGTTAGCAATTGCAGTGTTACATATTGTGGATTTTTTAAAGTTAACATGCACTGTTGTAGACTAATGGCACTTTGTAATACATTTTACTTGGGATTTATTTTGGAGAGTCACAGAAAATCACCTATTCTGACATATTGGTGTTTTTCTAAGTAAAGGAATTAGACTGAATACTGCTGGGATACTTTTGTAGTTAATTCCTAGAGTCAGAATTCTTGGTAGGTTTGTTTTTCTTTTTTAGAAGAGCCATAAATTTTCATCCTTCAAGTATTTTACTTAACACTCATTCTCTAGAGTAACTTGAAATTCATTTTAAGCTTGGAAATTGTGAATGGTAGGGCATAGATATGAGACTCCTGGTGTAGATTACTAGTTTTTTATCTTCTGTGAACATATTAAATGTAAAGTGACATTGTTACATTTGAGTTTTGTGGGTATATGTGTGTATCCCTAGTACCTAGCATAATACCTAATATAGAATAAGAGCATATTAAATGCCTACTTAATGAATAGAGACTGTATTGCCACCATGTTCAGAAAAGGCTTTTGTGTGTAAATTAAAGTTGTGTTTTCATCCTTTACGTTTCCATCAGTGGACCCCGTAGCTCAAGAGCTACATAATTTTCAAATTCCTATTCCCTAAATTTTGTAAAAACTTTTACCTGTCAACTATTTAGTTTGTATTAAGGTCCACAGGAAACTTACTCATATTCATGTCTGTTTAATTTACTCTTTACTTTTATTTTGCTCTATAATTATTGTGAAATTGGCTCAGTATCAGTTCTAATCTCTTGCTTCTGTCATCTTCCCAAGTCTTTAACCATCACCTTGTTTCTTCCTTTCCAAGTGGAAGAATGAAGTTGTGGAACCAACATAACCTTTGTAAAACTTTTAACATTTTAAAAGTATATGTTAAAATATGTTCAATGCAAAAATGATATCTTTATTGTTAAAATATTTTTACCAAGAATATTATCCTAATATATCCTAATGTACAATATGTTCTAAGTCATGAGATCTTTAGGACTGTCATGATCATCAATTAACATGTCTTAAAACTGTTGTTAACAGCTTAGTGTCAGTAATTACACATTAACAGTTTGGTTTTGATAGTTTATATTCCAGTGGCTCAAAATAGCTTAGTTTAATATCCAAGGAAATCATGTTTATTTCTTCCTTCCCCTACTTCTTTCCAACTAGTATATTGTTTTTCAATGATTTGCCCTCACTACTTTCAAGAAATACCCCATACCACCAGCTATTTGCGATCATGGTTTTTTAACTGTAGTGCTTATTTGATTAGCTATTGATTTTAGTCATTATTAGGGACATTTATTTCACCTCAGTTATTACTGTGGCAGTTACACTGCCAAATGTTGATCACTAAAATACATTAACTAGTTGACTTTTATGTAGCACTGAACAATCTAGTTGGATTACATTTAGGACTCTAGTTTTCTGTAAAATTTGAGAGAAAGTACTGGTTCTGAGAGTGAATTTTTGGCGTCATTTATGAATTCCTAAGTTGAGGAATTCTTGGTAAAGTAGATGTGATTGAAATACTCAGAATCTTTAGTAATGCTTCCATGGAAATTTATTTCGGTTTGTTTGATTAGTTTTATAAAATACTTTTCTGAAAAAGCTGAAGTTTTTAGTTTTGTAAAGACTTTACTAGCAATGATATCTTTAGGAAATGTTTAGAGAATATTTATTACAAAAGTTGGCTTAATATATACTTAGCCATTGTTGATTGTGATTTCCCAGCAGTATTTTGAAAATTTTTGTCCATGATTTCCATTATAATTTTTGATCCAAAATTTGCTTAGTAGGTAATTGATATTACTATTAAAGAGGTTTATTAAATAGAGGTTTTTTCATAAAAATTAAATGTATTAAAGTATGCTAGTGGTGTTCTCTCTCCTTTCCATTCCATATCTCAAGCCAGTCTGAGGACATAGCTTCTATAAGGTTTTCCTGTCTGTAGATTGAGGGGTAAGAAGATAGCAAAAAATTCTGAGAGAACCTGCTCCTGATTATGAAGAAATAGTCATTACTCAAATGTACCGAATTCTTTTTTCTAAAATAACTTATAAAAACCTTCCTCTGTAAGATCCTGATACAGATATTAAAACAATAAATACCTACTTGATATTATAGTATAACATAGTATATAAGTAGTTAATATATTACTAGAGTAACAACTATATAGTATATCATAGTATATATAATATAATACATAGTATGGTATATCATGGTATAGTATATCAAGTAGTATTCATTATCTCACTATCTGTATCAAGTTCTTGTGGGAGCAGGTTTCAGTAACATTTTTAGACTAAGAAGTTATTGTGTTAGAGTAATAGTATACAGTATATAATATACAATATACAGTATTATAGTAGTATATAATATAATATGATACAATATGCAGTTGGTCTTTGAACAAAGTTGAAGTTAGGGGTGCCCACCACTGTGCAGTTGAAAATCTGCGTATAACTACAGCCTGCCCCTTCACATACATAGATTCCCAAACATAGGGTTGACCCTTGAGTACACGAGTTTGAACTGTATCAGTCAGGTGAATTACGCTGGTCAATTGAAAAATAATAATTGTGTATAAGTAGACCCATACAGTTCATACCTGTGTTATTTAAGGATCAACTGTACTGTGGATCCCCTACCCTACCCACAAGATTCGGCGTTCTCTGACTTCTATTGGACTTTTGAAAATTCTTTATTAAGCCTGATGTACACTGCAGTACAGAGAGCACTGGAATCAGATCCTTGAACAAATCATAACCTTTCAAAGCCTTGGTTCATTTACCCTTAAAGTGGAGAAACCAGTTTTCTTTCTATTTCATATAGTACATACATATATGTATGTATTGTTAAATTTATTGTTAATAAATTTAGCTAATATTCAGTACATTTTACATAACTATAATTTTTCTTGTGACAGTAACTTTTAAGATTTGTTTTCTTAACAATTTTAAATATGCTATACAGTACTGTTAACAATAGTCACCATGCTGTATTTTACATCCCCAGAACTTACTTATCTTATAACTGGAAGTGAATACCTTGTGTTGACTGATTTCACCCACCACCCACCCCTTACCTCTGCCAACCACCTATCTGTTTTCTGTTTCTATGAATCTGGCTTTTTTATATTCCACATGTGAGATCATACAGCATTTGTTTTTCTCTAACTTACTTCTCTTAGCATAATGCCTTCAAGGTCCATTCGTGTTGCAAATGGCAGGATTCCTCCTTTTTTTGAACTGAGTAATATTTTATTGTATACATACCACATTCCTTTATCGATTCGATCATCAATGGACTAAATAACTTTGGTTATTTCTACATCTTGGCTATTGTAAACAATGCTGCAATGACCATGTTAGTGCAGGTATCTTTTAGTCGTTTTGTTCAGATATATATACCCTGTAGTCAACTTACATGATCATATTGTAGTTTTTATTTTATTTTACTAATTTTTTGAGAAATTTTTATTTTTTTATAGCGGCAGCACCAGTTTACATTCCCACAAATAAGTGCACTGGGGTTTCTTTTTTCCCACATCCTGGCCAATACTTGTTATGTATTGTCTTTTTTTTAATAATAGCCATTGTAACCGTGTGAGGTGATAACTCATGGTTTCTATTTGCATTTCCCTGAATGTTTAGCATCTTCTCATATAGCTGTTGGCCATCTGTATCATCTTTGCAAAAAATGTCTATTCAGATTCTCTGCCCATTTTTAATTGGATTGTTTTTGTTTTGTTGTTACTGTTGAGTTGCATGAATTCCTTATATATTTTAGATATTAACCTCTTACCAGATACGGTATGTAGTATTTTATCCCAGTCGGTAGGTTCCCTTCTATTTTGTTGATGATTTTCTTTGTTCTGCAAAAGATTTTTAGTTTGAAGTAGTCCCACTTGTTTATTTCTGCGTTAGTTGCCTTTGCTTTTGGTGTCACATCTAAAAAATCATTGCCAAGACCATTGCCAAATAGCTTACCACCTGTTTTCTTTTAGGAGTTTTTTGGTGTCAGATCTTATGTTCAAGTCTTCAGTCCAGTTTGTTATTTTTTGTGACCAGTGTAAGATAGTGGTACCAGTTTTATTCTTTTACATATGGCTGGCTGTTTTTCTCAGCACCATTTATTGAAGTGACTGTCCTTTCCCCATTGAATATTCTTGGCTCCTTTTGGGGGAAATTAACTGATCATATATGTGTGGGTTTATTTCTGGGCTTAATCTGGTCTATGTGACTGTTTTGATGCCACTACCATACTGTTTGATAACCACAACTTTGTAATGTAATTTGATGCTCCCAGATTTATTCTTACTGCTCAAGATTGCGTTGGTTATTTGGCTATTTTGTGATTCTGTGTAAATTTTAGGATTATTTGATTACTCCTGTGGAAAAAAATGCCTTGAATTTTGGTTGGGATAGCATTGAATCTGTAGATTGCTCTGGGTAGCACAGACATTTTAATAATATTAATGCTTCCAATCCATGAGCGTGACAAATCTATTTTTTTGTGTGTCTTCAGTTTCTTTTATCAATGTCTTACAGTTTTTAGTGTACAGTTTTTTCACCTCCTTGGTTAAATTTATTTCTGTTTTATTCTTTTTGATGCAATTGTAAATGTGATTGTTTTCTCAATCTCTCCAATAATTCATTCTTAGTATATCAAAACACAACTGATTTTTGGTGGAGTCTTTAGGATTTTTCTATATATGTAATGTGTCATCTGCATATAGAGACAGTTTACTTCTTTCTAATTTGGATGCCTTTATATCTATCTTTTGCTTAATTGCTTTGACTAGGACTTCAAGTACTACGTTGAACAGAAGTGGCGAGAGTGGCATCCTTATCTTGTTTCTGATCTTGGAGGAAAAGCTTCCAGCTTTTCATCATTGAGTGTGATGTTAACTGTGTGCTTGTCATAGGTAGTCTTTACTATGAAGAGGCTTGTTTCCTCTCTACCCAGTTTGTTGAGAGTTTTCATCATGAATATAGATTGAATTTTGTCAAATACTTTTTCTTCATTTATTGATATGATTTGATTTCTTCATTTTGTAATGTGATGTATTACACTGATTGATTTGCAGATATTGAATGATTCTTGCATCCCTTGAATAAATCCCATTTAAATCATGGTGTACAATCCTTTTAACGTATTATTAAACTCAGTTTGCTGATACTTTGTTAAGGGTTTCTGGATCTATGTTCATCGGTGATATTGGCCTGTAATTTTCTTTTCTTGTATTGTCTTTGCCTGATTTTGCTATCAGGATATTGCTGCCTTTGTAAATGGGCATGTTCCATCCTCTTTTTGGGGGAAGAATGTGAGAAGGATTGGTATTAAATCTTTTTTTAAATGTTTGGTAGAGTTTATGAATGAAAACACTTTATCTTGGACTTTGTTAAAAGGTTTTAGTTGTTGCTATTTTTTTTTCCATTTTTAAATTTTATTGTTGTTCAGGTACAGTTGTCTGCCTTTTCACCCTGTCTCTCCCCCAACCCCTGTTAAGAGGTTTTTTAAAATTACTAATCCAATCTCCTAGTAATTTGTTCAGATTTTTAAAATTTCTTCATGATTCAGTCTTGGTAAGTTGCATATTTTTAAGAATATATCCATTTTCTCTAGGTTGTCCCATTTGTTGATACGTAACTGCTGCTAGTAGTCACTTATGATCCTTTGTGTTGTGTGATATCAATTTTAATGTGTTCTCTTTCGTTTATAGTTTTACCTAAGTTCTTATTCTCTTTCTCTCTCTCTTTGGTAAATCTAGCTAAAGGTTTGTCTGTTTTGTTTTGTTTTTTTAAACAGTGTAGTTTCATTGACCTGTTCTCTTTTTTTTGTCTATTTCATTTATGCTCTGATCTTTGTTTTTTTTTCTCACTACTGTTAACTCTGGGCTTAGTTCTTTTCTTTTTTTTTTAATTCCTTCAGATATAAAATTAGGTTGTGCTTTCTACCTTTGATTTTTCTCTCTGTGTACATATATCAAGGAAAGGATCATTTGATCCCTGCTTTCTACTTTCTGGGTTAAGTATTAGTAAATTGTCATTTACATAATTGACTTCCTAGAAAGCATGTTTCTTATAGTTCTTTCTCGTAGTAACTTGGTAGCTGCATAGAAACTACTGTTAATATCAAAACTGTGGTACTTAAAACCAAGTAGTTATTAAAATCTTTCCTTTTGCCTGCTTCATCTGTAGTAGTGTTTTTTCAGTTGTTGTAAACCAACACCTTGTTATTTTGTCTTCATTAAACAAACCAATTTGCAATAACCTGAACTGCACAGGATATAACCATATAGGTTATATAGTTATGTATAGGTGGGTGGCACTGTGTTCTGTTTTGAGTAAAGTGTGACATGATATAAAGAGTCAGCAAAATTTTTCTGTAAAGGCCCAAATATTTTAGGCTTTATAGGCCATTTGTCTGTAACATTGTACATTAGTACAAAAGCAGCCATCTACATAGTGTAAATGATTGCGTCACTGTATTCTAATAAAATTTTATATACAAAACAAGTGGAGCCCTGGCTGGTGTGGCTCAGTGGATTGAGCACCAGCCTTCTAACCAAAGGGTCGCAGGTTCAATTCTCAGGGCACATACCTGTCAGCTTCCCTGGGCAGGCCAAGTCAGCTTCCCTGTAGGGGGCACATGAGAGACAACCACACATCGATGTTTCTTTCCCTTTCTTTCTCCCTCCCTTCCTCTCTGTTTAAAATAAATAAGTAAAATCTTAAACAGACAAACAAGTGGAGGGGCAGATTTGATCCTGTAGTCTGTAGTTTGCTGAGCCTGATAATAGATACAGTTGAAGTTTTATATAGGTGAATATGATATTTTTCTAGCTCTTATCCAGTATTTATTAATGTCATATGAAGTTAGCCAAGTATAATATTTTAACAGGATAAATATTTAATATTTGTGTGGACTTATTTACACATATTGGGACTATATATTAATATGTAATTAATAAATATTGGTATGTAATAGATATCCTGATTTAAATTGCCTTTTAAATATTTTATACTTCTCACAAGTATATAATTTAATACTTGATCAGATTGATTAAAATACTTAAATAACAAATCTCAGCATGTGAATTTTGTTGTTCTTGATTGCTTTTGTTTGTTTCTACATGACCTTAACATGTTAAATAATTAATAGTATTTTAAACTGAAGATTTCTCCCTTAAGTTTGATAGGACAAGCACATAATAGTGACATTAACACTTTGCAAAAATGAGTAAATTCATAATTGTTCTCTCATACCTTTCATATAAACATACTGAATAGTTCTTAGATGATTTCCCTTCTAATGTCTTCCCCTTTCAGCCCATCTCACAAATTATTGCTAAAGGAACATTTCTAAAGCACACTCTGATTCTGTCATTCCTCAGAAGGACTATTATATGAGCCTTACCTACTTTTCCAGGATTACATATTTTGTACCCTATTGAATGTCTCGTTCTGTCCAGAGCAGACCACTCAGACATTCCCAAATTTATTTCTCCTAGGTACTAACTTCTAATTCTTTGCCCCTGTCCTACATCCTCTACTCCTCCACCCACTAGTTCTTTACATAAAATCATTGACTTTTTTCTTGTTTCCCTAAAATTTCTCTCTTACGTTAGTAAAACATAAACATTTCTTTCACCTCCTTACAAATACACAGATGCAACATGGTATACCTATCATTTTGCATTCTGTTCCCTTTACATTTACTGTCTCTCTTACCAACACAGTTCATAATTACCCTTAATGTCATCTACTCTTCTGTGTTCCCCTGCTGTTGGATATTTTGATGTTACTTATAGCACATAAAATTGATCTGAACATCATTCTTCATGGAGCTTTTTGTGTTTTGTTCTATAAATGTCCTTTGATAAATTTCCACTAATGGTATAAAGGGTTAAATGGTTTGACCACCATTTGCTGTGTGATTTTTCTACATTGTCCCTGATTGAAATTAAAGATTTATTTGATGCTGCTCCTCTAATATGGGTAGGTTATTGAAAGAATTGTCACTGAACTACATTATGCTTGCCTAATTTTATGGCTTATAAAATTGAGGTTTATGTGACTTTTCTTGATTCATTTCTGAACGTGACTGGTTTCCATTGTCTGAAGCTGTGTCCTAAAGAGTTCATGAACTGAGGTGGTTTATTTTTAATCTCAGGGTTGTTTTCCCATTTAAAACAAAACACATTGTTATCAAGTCAGTGACTTTGGGACTTTTTAAGTCTTTTGATGACTTTCGGTTTCAATAATCTTGTAAATGTGCTAGTATGAGTAACTCACACTGCAAATTCAATATGATTGCTAAAATGTAGCACTTCTAGAATTAGTGTATTCTGTAGCCTTATTAGAGCCAGAAAATAGAGGTACACTATATCTTATGGAAGATATATCTGCATAAGCTGGAAGAGTGGTACCTCATAAAATTGTGACTAAATGGCATTATTCCTCAAGCCAGTAACTTAAAATTTTATGGACTTCAAATACCTGATTTAAAGAATAAAATGGTAATAATGGGAGAAATTAGGTAAGAAAGAGAATCACAAAGTATTAGCAGTCTCAAGTTTTTAAGAATAAAATAGCTCAGCGCACAATAATCTCTATAACCGTCAACCTAGTAAACAATAGTGAGATGAATAATGAAATGCTTTCATTTAAAGGATTATTTCCTAATTTGGGGAAAAGAACACAACCATATATGTCATAGGGATCATTTGAAGCACTTGCTGTTTATTCATTTCTGTTGAAACTGAATCAGTTATCTGATCCTTAATGATGTAGTAAAGATCCTCTGTGTGAGTTAAGGAAAGTCAAGCATTTTATTTCTTATCCTTTGTAATCAAGGGACCTGGCTGAGTCAATTTATAGTGTTTTATAAAAAGGAAGAAATGATGTTGTTAATTCAGAAAATGCATAAACTTGTGGATTGACATTTCTATTCAAAATGAAACAGGGTTTACTTTTGGAAGACAGTCCCCTTGAGAGACATTAACCATTGCTATATTTTAAAAAATTGGGTCATCATCAGAAATGAAATATTTGGTCTTTGATTTACATTGCTGTAATGTTCAGAGTTATACAGAGGTTAAAATGATTTGCAGAGTAGTATAGCCCTTAAATCTGATAGTATTCTTTTTAATTTAGGGAATAAGGGACAGTACACTATAATGAATAAACTGAATAAAGTTTGATGCCTGCATTATCTAATAAGAGACACAGGTTTTCTGTGTTTGCCTATTATGAGGATTTTTTTTTTTTTTTGAGAGATAAAGAAGAGAGCAGAGGCTTTGCTCTGGGTATATAATAAACCACTGTAAAGAGAGTACAAGTACCAATATATATATCTTAAACCTTGATTACCTATTGTATATTTATCTTCAGGATTGTTTGAATTCTGGGATATTAGTATCAAATCAGTATGACTTTGTGAATGGGATTTTAAGCAGAATATAACCAGTTAGGTAAATCTGCTTTAAAAAAAAAATGTCATGATGAACTAAAGGCCAAATATGTGGGTTACCCAAATTTGTAAACCAAAGAGATTATAATGTTTCAGGCAATACAAAAAAATAAGTTTCATTTTTTAAAAAATTTGAAAATGTCTTCATTTTTCTATAAAATACAGCAATTCAGAAACTAGCCAGGGTGTATCTCTCTAAGTGAACATAGGAAATTGAACCACAAAGTTAGGTAATCAGAGAGCATTTATTGACCGTCTAAATATACATACTTATAGATCATGTGGAAAGGGAAGATAAATACTAGGAGACATAATTCTTCCATTAAAAAACTACTTAATAGAGGTATTCAGAGCATTAAAGATTTTAAAATGAGATGCAGAGTATGTTTACGTTGGTGCTGAAGAAACTGACAACCCAAAGCTAAAGATTTTTTTTTACTTCTACCAGTGTTCTAAAAAGTATACCTCACTGATAAATGACAGTTAAATTAAGAAATCCAATACAAAGAGGTGTTGCATGATTTGAAAATTACACAGATAATTTATATTGAACATTAGTAATATCAGGATTTTCAGGAATGAAATCTTTGAAATATTACCAGCCATGATTATTACCTCTTTGTTGGGTAAAATTATTGCTGTGCATGTCCTTAAAGGACTTGAAGACTAAAAGTTACTGAAATAACTTCTTTATGATGTTGAGTAAAAGTTTTATGAAAAATAAGAAAGGATTATTTTTCCATTGAGATTAATAATGTTTTATATTCTGAAATTATTAATATTGTATATTTCTGAGGCTTTGAAATTGTCTTAATTGGTATCCATTTATTTTTGTCATGACTTATTTTTATTTTTACATTTTCATTTGAATGTTGCAGTGTTAATGTTGATTATAGTCACTAATATTCCCTGCCATAAACCAGTATGGCACTCTTTGCTTCCAGTTCCTAAAATTTAGCAGGTAAAACCTCATTTTTATACTTGCATTTAAAGATTTACATGGGTAGGTAAAGTTAAAATTGTCTTCTTCAGTAGTCATCAAGAATATGTTGTCCTCAAAAACAGATTTCGCTAGTTCTACTTTATTTTTTAGTTCTCAACAGGATGTTATAATTATTTCTTTGTAACAATTGTTTTTGTGTGTATGTGTGTAGGATTAGGTAGTATTATGTTAATAGTTTTTATTGTATTGATATATATTCATCCTGTCTTTACTGTTTCATGGGACAATATGAACTTATTTCATAACAGACTTGCATCTACTATTTTTAGTTGTACATACTTATATTTTTAAATATTTTTGTTCTTTTTATCCTACCTTTCATGTTTCTGTTATTTTCAATTAAATGCATATTTGTTATCTGTTTAAGGAAATTCTCTGTAACGCTAAAGGCATTATTTTGCTTCTCAAATAGACATTAATAGGTAAAAGCGTATAAAACTCTTATTTCATCCACTATATACAGCCACCAGGATCATACAGGAAGACCAGGACATGATAAATGTCCTCAAATTCTTCTCATTTATACTGAGGGATAGCATTGCTTTCAAAATAATGGCTTCAGTTCTCTATAAATTAAATCTAGGTGCTATCAAGAAGGTGAGATGTACCCCCTATCACAAACACACGTGATATAATGGCAGTGGATCTCTAGTTTCAGAAAGGCTTTTCAGAAAATATTATATCAAAAATTGTTGATATAACTACCTATTATCATATTTTTAAAGTTGTTATGTAATGAAATATATATATAACCTGCATTATCAGACTATTATAGTTATAAATATGACTGTTTTATTAAAATACAAAAGTGACTTGGCAAACTTTTGTAAATATTTCCATTTTGTTTTCATAATGGTAATTTAGTTAAAAACTCCATTTTATCTTTAGATTGACATTGTCTTCTTGCCTTTCATTAATAGGTAGTATAGATCAATCAGTGTTAAAAGAATTACCCCCCGAACTCCTGGCAGAAATTGAATCCACCATGCCACTTTGTGAACGTGTGAAAATGAATAAACGCAAGCGTAGTACAGTTAATGAAAAGCCAAAATATGCTGAAATCAGTTCAGATGAAGATAATGATAGTGAAGAAACTTTTGAATGTAAGTATCACATAACTTCATTATTACTTTAGAATTAAAAGGCAGATTAATGTGTTTGTCTCATTTATAATTATTTGGGTTAGCAAGAGTGCAATGATCTTAATTTGTAATAATATAGCAAGATTTTTTCTTTATACGTAAAACATGTATAAAAGATGAGATCAGTTGGCACCAAGAAAAAAAATTTAAAGATGTACAATTAGTGTCAAATAACACGTATGTGTCTATATGCATTTAGCAAACATTTATTGAGCTCCTCCTATGGTATATGCTAAGCACAGAGAATAAAAATGCAAATAAGATGTGACCCATCTTTGAAGAACTTTTCATTCTAATGGGGAAAAATGTAAACGATTGTAGTACAGTGATAATAATAGTAAATCGAGGGTACTGTGGGAGCAAATTGGGTTTCAGGAAATGCTTACTAGAGGAGGTGACACTTGAGTCTTAATGGACACGTAGGAGATAGCCAGGTGAAAAATAATTTAAAACCATACTATTCCTAAATTATGAATGGATTAGCACATTGCTGATTATCTGTGTGGTTTGCACCTGGCTTCTCTTTTTTGCCCAGCTGTGTCCTGGAATTCCTCCCTTGTTTCACTGTTTTCCAGAGCTGGCTTCTTCACTACACAGCTACCTCTCTACAACACTGTGATCACCTGTCTTTGCACTAGACTTGCTATACCTCGCCTGTCTTCCTACTGGTCCACTGAAAAAGTTCTTCTCTTTTATCCCTATCTTCCTTCTTCTGGAGCAAGAGAATTGAGCCTAGCCAAGAGGGGTCAGCAACCTTGTTTGACTTAAACGGCATTCAGTGGAAACAGACTATGGGAGATCTTCACTTGTGTGCCAACTGACTTAGTCATTATGACCAAAAGAAGTGGGAAGACCACCAGTGTGTACTACCTTTTCCACCTAGTGTCCATAGATTGAGGTGTGACAAGCAAGGGCAGGAAGGACAGATGCATGCTGCCATTTTTAAATGTATATTGCTGATGGAAGCGCTTCACCTCCTCCAAAGTTTTTAATCAATGTTCATTTACTCTGATCGTCTTAAAATTGTGAGCTCTTGAGCTATGAGTAGTAGATTATGAATACTGAACAAATCTGAACAAAGTTTTAAAATTGAAATAAAATATATAGCAAAGTTAATCTGACATTTAATTACATGTATGCTTGTTATCATTTGTATTATGAGATGTATTTACATATAGTATATTTCAATGGCTAAAGTTAATAATTTTAGTATAATCAAACATTTTGTTCATTTGGGAATATATGCTCTGGAAAGGGAGAAGAGAAAGGGGATCAGATGGCTCAGAAACTTACTCTCTTTTATATGCATGCTTCTCCTCCCTCTTCTCTATCCCCCAATACATCACCCATTTCTAAAGGAAATGGCTAAAAAGAAGTTAGTTAATTACAGATTGATTTCAAATCACACTTCGACTCTAGTTCATTGAGAGTGACTACCTGCATTACTAAGCTGATGAAAATTCTGAAGCTACCTTACAATTAAGTAGAAATGCCCAAGTGTAAAATAGGGGAGGGAGCCACACATGCCTCATGTTTGTCATCAATGCAGCCACTATTCTTTTTCTTGTTTCTATTATGAGAGCTGTTGTCTTGTCTTAGGGGAGCACAGAGTTTCATATTAAAGCCTTGGATCCCCTTATATCTATGTCCAAATATATTGAAAACTAATATTAGAGACCCTTATCTTTAACCCCTGCTAGGAATAAGAGAAGTTTCTCTGGGTTTTGCTAGAGATCTCAGAACAGATTCCTATTTTTCTTGGTTTATTTCTGTACAGTAACATAGAAAGGTCAGCTCTGGAACCACTGATTTTAGTGATGAAAAGATTCCAGTTAATAATTGACAAACAACTACATTGTCATTATACCTCAGAAAAACAATATAAAGGAAATACAGTGCAATATAAAATATAGAACTAGTATGAACATACATAGGAAGTTTATGCTGCTTTGACAGAGACTTTTAGAAATACAAAGTTTCACTGTAGTTTCATCAAATTGGTTTCCCCAAAATCTAAAACTAAGGAAATAGTTTAGTTGAAGGAGAAGGGGGAAGGATTGAAGGGTAATTTTGAAAGTTAGGTCACACAGATTGGGAAGCCATAGCACAAATACAAGATCTGGGGAAGGAGAGGGGAAGATATAAGAAGCTAAAGAGGGATATAGGAGAAATTTGTATATGAGAATAAATTCTGTTTTGTGTACTCACAACCATAAACCTACTTTTGTCCCATCTTTTGTGGTAAGTCCCTCCCTGCTTCCAGGGTAATGAGGCAAACTGAAGGAACAAGCCAGTTATAATGCATTAGGGTCCTGATAGCCTATTGCAACACTTACTGTCTCATAGAGGTTGGTTTTTTTTTTCTAATTTCCATTCCATTTTCATCCAAACTGCCTAAAGTTTAATGAATTTTAACAAAAGTTTTCAGTGCTTAAAAATTACCACCAATACAGCATATTATATATACTTGCTAAAAACTGTAAGATTTTTCAAGCATTTCTCATAGACTCGACTGCTTGAAATATATTTCTTATGAAATTAGTTAAAATTCAGAAAGACTGAGTAGGTCATATTTGAGATCATAGACCAAGCAGTGAATGGTATCCATAAAGGACCTGTTTCTCTGACACAAACACACATACACACCCCTATTTACATTTTTATATAAGGCAAGCTGTCATTAAGAGTATATATTAGGGCATATCCTAATAATAAAGGGAAGAAATTTTACCTCTTCCTAATGTTTTATAGTCAAATTTATGCCTAATCATGAAGAAAATCACTGAAGGTTTAAGTATACCCATTTACATTTCACCTTTTTTTTAAATGAATCATCTTGCCCTGTCAAGCCTATGACCACAAAGAAAAGGAAACAAAATTATCTTTTTCTGTCATACTGTCAGTAGATTGGACAGAAGGGTCAAGAACTAGAAACTGAATTAGATTGTTGAATAGGAATAGCTGGGGTGGCATGTAAGGGTAAATTAACCAGGGTATAGACATTGATTATCCACACAGGGACATGGGTACAAGAATACGTAGAGTGCATGGGCCAAAGTTTGGCTTCCTTAAATCTAAACCAAGTAGGGGACTCAAGTAAGAATTTTGTCTTAAGTATTTGGGTATTGATCTTAGTTAGGGAGTCTGAAATAGAAGCCAGTTATAAGAAAGCAAGGGAGTCCAATTTAGATGAACAGACTAGAAAGTATTTCATTGTCAACAAGTGGTCACAACAACAACCAGTGTATGATCCCAAGATGTAGGACACATCAGTTCTCTATCTTAGTTTCAACTTGGTGGTACTGCACCCTAGAGCAGGTATGATAAATATTTGTCACTTCTACTGCCCTCCATCTCTCAGTGAACAGACATTTCTAATGAGTCTTTCTTACTGAAATATGATGCTTTGTCTCAGAATTATTCTCAACATAATGCTCTAGAAGGCTATCACCAGTTGATCAGAGTTGATGTGTCAGTGAAATCCGTTTGCCAGTTCTGCCTAAAGGCTTCTGTCAGTACTGGTGATTTTAGCAGATGTTTAGACCTCTAGAAGGATGGAGAAAGGATTCAAGGGTAACATATATGAACATGCTTATGTAGCATGCATAAGCTGAAAAGCTTTTCTTTTTGGATTTAAGCAAGCATACTGTTGGAGAACTTAAATCAGTGTATATGAGTATTTACAACTATATGGGTTTATTCTATCTCTGTAGGCTTGTGATGTTAGGTTATCAAAGTCTATTGAATTTATAGCTCAGTTGTGGGCCTAATTTGGCTGCTAATTGATTGTATACATGGTTACTCATATTCTGTAATATTTTCAGTAGTTTACTTTTTCCTTTATACCCTGCTCACCATCAAGAATCCACATGCTTTAAGATGTTTCTGTTTTCATCCAAACCCTAGATGAAGATTGCTTTACATGCCTTAATTAATCCAAAAGTTTAGATATTATCTTTACTGACACTGAATGCCTCTTTGAAATGAGCACTGTGGTTTAATTCAGACAACATTCATATCTGTATGTATTATAGTAAACCAAATTCATGTAAAAATCTTTAACTCTAGATAGCTAAAATAAGTGATAACATTTCTATACCCTAATTTATATTTCTGGTTAAACAGAATGACTCAGAATTTCCTCGTTCCATACATGTAGATTTTTTCCCCCAGGTGGTTCATTTTTAAAGTACAAGTTTGAATACTATTTTTAAATGAGGTAAATTATTTGTCATGGGGATTTGCTTCTAGCCTCTAGGAAGCGACATAAAAAAGATGATGATAAAGCTTGGGAATATGAAGAGCGTGACAGAAGAAGCTCTGGGGATCATAGGAGAAGTGGCCACTCTCATGAAGGAAGAAGGAGTTCTGGTGGTGGTCGTTACCGAAACCGAAGTCCATCCGATTCTGACATGGAAGATTATTCTCCTCCTCCCAGCCTTAGTGAGGGTAATTCATCAGTATCAACAGATACGTTACATAAGCCTATTTAAATTTAGGGCTTTAACTCTGAAGAATAATTGATATTTTTATGACTTAGTTAACAATAATTTTTAATCAAGACAAAAGTGTATATTTAGTTTGGACTGGCAATGATATGTTTAAGTATTTGATTAATGGAAGAAACCAGAAACAAATGGAGACATTTTAAGTTGTCATTCCTGCATTTCAGTATTTCTTTTTGTTCCTTTTAGTTGCTAGAAAAATGAAGAAAAAGGAAAAACAAAAGAAGAGAAAAGCTTATGAACCAAAATTAACACCTGAAGGTAACATTTTAGTTCATTAGTTTTTATTCATATTCTTCAACTTCCATTTTCTATTTGGAATGTGGATATATATAATAAGCTTTTTCTTTTCCTGTGTTGCAGAAATGATGGATTCTTCAACTTTTAAGAGATTCACAGCCTCAATAGAGAATATTTTGGATAATTTAGAAGATATGGATTTTACTGCATTTGGTAAAATAATTTTTAAATATATTTGTTTATCTCTATCTTTAAATCAGTTTAAAATACTATATTTATTTACCTATGTGCCAGTTACTAACTCTAGTGGATTCAAAGGCATGGTCTGTGTTTTCAAGAAACTTAAAATCTAACTGTGGAGTCAAGTCCAGTCCATGTTATTATGCAACTGAAAACTTGAGTATAAAAATCAAGTATTAAATTAGTTAAGTATTTTTCTGACTGCTATAGCTCAGTGGATTGAGCACAGGCCCACAAACCAAAGGGTCGCTGGTTCAATTCCTAGTCAGGTCACATGCATGGGTTGCAGGCCAGGTCCCCAGTGAGGGGCACGTGAGAGGCAATCACACACCGATGTTTCTCTCTTTCTCCTTCCCTTCCCCTCTCTCTAAAAATAAATAAATATCTTTAAAAAATTAGTTAAGTATTAATAGCTTCTCAAGAACCCTGAGAGTATAGCTTCCACGAGTTAGAGTAATTAAGGAAGTCTTTGTGCAGATGAGACTTGAACAGGCCCTACACAAAGAGGGAAGCTATAATAATATGAACAAAGATGTAAAAATAGGAACCCATTCCTCTATTAATTTATTCTAATACCCAATGTTTATTGAATAGTGTTTGTCAAAAGTATGTTAAGTGCTGGAAATGCAAAAATAAATACCTCAGCCCCTGGCTTTAACTACAGTAAGTCCTCACTTAATGTCCTCAATAGGTTCTTGGAAACTGCAACTTCCGGCAAAATAGTGTGTAATGAAACCAATTTTACCGTAGGCTAGTTGATAGAAAAAGAGTTAACATCCGGTGGCAAATTTTTGGTCACAAAAATGTCACCAAATTTCTAAATAAAGACCCAAAATGCTTCCACCATTAAACATTGAAATAAATGTGAGCTATATACAGATTTAAGAAAGATTAATAAAAACAAGTATTTTCCAGTCAGCTCATTCCAGTTTAGGAATGCAGGTGGTTGGAGTCTGTCCCAGCAGCTCAAGGCACAAAGTGGGACCAGCCCTAGATAGGATGCCCTTCCATTGCTGGGCATATTCACACACACCCACACTCACTCAGACTGGGACATACAGGCATGCCGATTAACCTAATACGCACATCTTTGCAATGTGGTAGGAAACCCTAGTGCCCAGAGAAAACCCACATAGATATGGGGAGGACATGCAAACTCCACGCAGACAGTGGACCCAGCTGGAAATCAGTTGTCTTTTTTTCCTCATTAATGTTATACAAAACAACGAAGAACAAAATGAAGTTATTCAAGGACCTGCTATAATACATAGCTAATCTAGAAAACAAAATAGTAAACCAATTAGAATACAATAGAATTAATGTAATAGTCATATATTTTATAATATGTGGAGATCATAGCTATTAAAATGTTAAATTGAAAATATTAAATTTATATAAAAATACGGCTCACAGTGTTTAGAGCTACTCAACAATTTTATACCACCTTCAGCTGGTACAAACACTAGTGCCTAATTTATACATAAGCCACATGGCATACAAGCAATTTTTATATGAGTTTATCTGTTTGAAAAATTCATAGAAAGTACATTACTCTTTATCTTGAAAGTATTTGTATTGTGACAGTTACTTGCCTAAGTATCATGAATGTTTTTTTCCATTAAACTGACTGAAGTGTCAGTTCATTTCTAAAACTTCCCATTGTGTGCTGAGAAACCTTTGTCTTCCATGTCATTTGAGATCTCAACAGGAAGACATGTGGCACTATCAAGTGAGGATAATTTGAGGAGGAGTTATTTACAGAGAGATCAATTACAAAAGTGGGGGCAGAATAGTGTTGGAACCCAGGGTTTATAGACATGGAACTGTTATCATCTCTACACCCAGAGGTACATGGCTAAAGAGAACTTACTCAGTAGGGAAAAGGAGTAGAGTAAGCTGCCTTGATAAAAGCAGTAACCTTTTGGTCAGAGGACCAGGGCAACTTAAGGAAACCTTTCAAGGAAGGAGTCAGGGATATAAACACCCTAACCTTTACTCACCTTCTCTTTGATCTTCTGACAGGGCATCTCACTGCCTATAAACCTAAGCAGAAGCCGGTGGGCATGGGAGACTGTTGATGTCTGTACAGATTAGTCTCCTAGGGAAAAGAGTTTGGCTGAGGGTATATTCAAAGTTACTAAAGATAAGATAACTTATCTCCTCTTCCCATCTTAGTCACTGTCCTTTCATTCAGGGTTTGCTTGAGATCTACAGAGTCCTCTTAGGTTATTGTTTAGTTGTTTTGTTTTGTTTTAAGATTTTATTTATTTTTAGAGGGGAGGGGTGGGAGAAAGAAAGGGAAACATCAATGTGTGGTTGCCCATCATGCACTCCTTACTGTGGACCTGGCCCGCAACCCAGGCATGTGCCCTACCTGGGAATTGTACCAGTGACCCCTTGCTTCGCAGGCAAGCACTCAGTCCTCTGAACCACACCATCCAGGGCTGTTTAGTTTGTTTTAGAAGTGTTTGTTCAGAAATTTTATTAAAAAGTTAAGCTTACAATTTTTAGCTATTTCTTTTACCTAAACTGTTTGTTTGATTTGGTTTTTCAGGTGACGATGATGAAATTCCTCAGGAACTACTCTTAGGAAAACATCAACTTAATGAACTCGGCAGTGAATCTGCTAAAATTAAAGCAATGGGTATAATGGATAAGGTATCTCACTAAAGTAGAATTTATGAATTTACTTAATATCTAATGTTTAAAGTGTACAGAGTAAATTGCAAAGTTACATAAAGTAAATACTAATGCAAAGAAAATTCATGGTTGCTTCTGAAAGTCTAACTGAATTCTTTCTTTTTTTTTAAAAAACCTTGAATCAAAGAAATATTCTGCACATTATTCTAAAGAAAGTCCTTTCATTGAAAGCCATGGATCTCTTCGTGTTTTTATTTTTTTTATTGTCTCAAAAATTTAGATTATTTACATGCATTTATAAACTAAATTTTTCTCTGGCATTTGCTTTAATCACTTACAGTTGTGAAAGAGTAAAGCTACGGTTTCAACACATTAAGTCCATAGGCTCCTTGCTGTAGGCTTTATAATCTGTGAATTGTCTTTCCTAGGAGCTCTCTGTTGCTCAGTAGTTTCATTGCACTGATGGAATAGCAGGATATTTTTTTATTGTTAATAATTTGAAACAATAGTGACAGCATCAAGGAATTGCTTCCTATAATCTTTATGAGCCACCATTCACCCCCTAAACTATTGCATGATTGCTATGCAAATAAAATTTCTAGATGAATCATCTCTTTTCCTCTTCTAATTAGTCTCCCTCTTGCAGAAAATTATCTACTCTAGGTCTTAAGTTTCCTAGTCTGCAATTTAGAGGTAATGATTTGTTCTTCAAGAATAGTAAAAGAATTAATCAAAAATTGTGTTTGCCTGTAGAGTTTATTCTAAACAATTTAAACTTAGTTTTCAATTTATCATTTTAAAGTAGTCTGTAAAATATTTTGATATTTCACAAGGTTAAGATAATCAGTTATTTATTTTATATTCATTTATGTATTGCCTATTACCAAATAATAAATGTGCCATAAATTTGATGTTTTTCACTAAGCTGTAATTGACATTTAACATTATATTATTTTCAGTTATACAACATGATTTGATATTTGTATGTATTGGAAAATGATCACAATATATGTAAATCCAGTTAACCTTCATCATCACAATACAGCTTATTTTTCTTGTGATGAGAACTTTTAAGTTCTACATAGCAACTTTCAAATACACAGTTGACCCTTGAACAAAACTGGTGTGAACCGTACAAGTTCTCTTATACATGGATTTTTTTTACATAAACACATTTCCTTGGTATATTCAGGTTTCACATCCTTGAATCAAAAACAGTATTTTAACACTCCCAACCTTGGGTCAGAAATACTCTTTTCAACCACAGTTTGTTTAATTCACAGATGTGAAAGACGGACTGTAGTTAAGTTTGGGGGGAGTCAAAGTTATACACAGATTTGGGACTGCACTGTTGTGGGTAGGCACCCTTAACACTCACGTTGTTCAGGGGTCAGTTATACAATATGATATTACTAAGTACAGTTACCATGCTATATATATTACATTTCCAGGACTTATTTTTTATCCTAAAGATGAAAATTTGTACCTCTTGACCACCTTCACCCAATTTGTCCACTCCCACCTGTGACATCCATCAGTCTCTTCTCTGTTATCTATGACTTCAGTTGCTCGTTGTTGGTTTTTAGATTCCAGATGTAAATGAGATCATACATTATCTGTCTTTCTCTGTCTGACTTGTTTCTGTTAGCATGCCTTCACAGTCTATCCATATTGTCACAAATGGCAAAATTTCCTTATCTTAGGGCTAAATCATATTTCGTTGTACATGTATGCTACATTTTTTTATCCATTCATTGTTGGACACTGATTGCTTCCATGTCTTGGCTACTATAAATAATTCTGCAATGAACATGGGATGTAGATATCTTTTCTGAATTAGCGTCGTCATTTCTTTCAGATACATTGCTGGATCATATGGTAGCTCTATTTTTACTGTTTTGAGGAACATCCATATTGTTTTGTATAGTGGCTACACCAATTTACATTCGCACCAGTAGTGTAAAAGGGTCCCCATGAGTTTGATTTTTAAAGACAGCCATCACATAGTTAACTGAGAATTAATGTGCTATTAGTTTTCATTGCTATTACTATGTGTAGTGAGGGTATATTGATATATTTTGTACATAGGAATATGGCATCAGATTTCTGAGGGGCCATTGCCAATTTTAGGTTTTAATTCATAAGTTCCACAATTACATGTAGCTAAGAATATTCTTTTTCAAAATTGAATTTGCTGAGTATTTTCAAAGCATCGAAGGTTTACCAAAAGTCACACTAGTTTAATCTGTTGTTGAATATCTAAAGCAGTATGCCAACATAAATAGTGAGAATATATTTGTGTTAATTACTCTGTTTGATCCTCCCATTTGACTCTTCTGGCTGATTTGGTTGTGAGTCCTAGCTGTGTGCTAGTAGTCTAAGAGACCTGTTCAATCAAAAGAATGTAAATATCAGTTGCTTCCTATCTGAACTTCTAAATCAACTAATTTTTTTTAAATAGAGGAAGAATCTTTGTAATAAATAAAATAGGAGATATTAAAATAATAAGATTTCTACTAAATAAAGCAGTGTTATTTTACATTTGTAACTCTTAAAATTGTATGCTTCTGTTATTAAAAATAACAGAATTTTGGGGTTGTAAGACATTTGCTGAATAATATTTTAATATGGGAACTATGCTATAATGAAAATGACAAATCTTGTGTATGTGTGTTTCACATGCATGTTCACTGTCACTGGCACAAAAATGGGGTGCCAAGCATTAGAGCAAACTTAATCTTGACTAGCTGTGTAGTTAAGGGTTGAGTTAGAAACATGCATGTACCCATTCTGTATTTGTTCTCCCATCATTCAGAACAAATGATTGATTCTCTACGTAGTTCAGACTTGAGGATTTAAGTAGGAAAGTTTCCTTTCTGTTCTTTAAGAGGGTGGTAATATTATATGCTCCATAGCCTAACAGGGATAATTGTACAGAATGTTTCTTGAATAATTAGTACTTTTACCAATGATGGATAAAAGCATTTATAAATGTTGCTGTTTCAGCTTTCTACTGACAAAACTGTGAAAGTCCTAAATATCTTGGAGAAGAATATTCAAGATGGGTCAAAGCTTTCTACTTTGTTAAACCATGTAAGTGTAAGATCCATACTGTTTTTATCCTTAACTGTTGTTAAGATATATATTTTTTTATGGGAACTTTGATTTATAGGGAAAATTCCAAACTTCATTTCAGCTTGTTACCACCATTTACTAGTTAGTCATTAGCATTGCTGCCAGAGTTGCACTTTTAAAAATTCAAATTTGATTGTACACATTATTAGTTCACAGCTTTGACATAAAGTATGAAAAATAATGACGGATATAAATTCATTTAATTTAAAGGACTGTTCTTTTGTATTATGCTCTTCCTTGTGTAAGTGTATGAGTGTGTTTACAATGTCTTTTCATTTAAGAAGTAAATGATAGAGGGCAGTAATTCTATTGACCTTCCCTGGAAAATTAGTTAGAAATTTTACGCTGATTTCCTAATGTATCCTAAAACATTAATTCTTATATGCCATTTTTATACTTAGCTCAAATGGTTGTCGAAAGGTTTAAATAAGTCAATTCATGTAAAGTGCTTAACAATGTCAGGCATGTTGTAAGTTCTCAGTAAATGGTAACTGGAACTGTTACTACATTTTAGTTTGTTTATATCAAAAGCACTTGCAACATGGTGCAGTGGTTTATGAACCAATTTAAACTACATTGCCTGGGATCTGCCTTCTTAGCACTATAGCAGACATTCAAAGTCATATGTGCACTCAAATTGATCTTGATATCTCTTTTGTTAATGAATAGAAACATTGATGTTTGTAAGCATTTAATATAAGAGGTAAAAGAATTGGGAAAAGTTTTGAATTAATGAATATTCATTTTAAAAGCCTGATTTCAAAAAACAGTATATTTATTTTAAAAATTTTCCAAAACAACTTGGGCCCTGGCTGGTGTAGCTCAGTAGATTGAGCGCAGGCTGTGAACCAAAGTGTCGCAGGTTCGATTCCCAGCCAGGGTACATTCCTGGGTTGCAGGCCATAACCCCCAGCAACCACACATTGATGTTTCTCTCTCTCTATCTCCCTCCCTTCCCTCTCTAAAAACAAACAAACAAACAAACAAACAAACAAATAAATAAATTTCCAAAACATAGAAAGCCCAAAAAGCCCATACTCCCATCCATCAATAACTACTGTCAACATTTTGGTACATATACTTCCATTCTCATATGTAAATACATACTATGTATATTTTGTACATGTACTGGTATTTATCTTATGAGGGACATGTTCTTGATGTTTTCAGAAGCCACAGGATTGCTAAGTGATGTACATGGAATAAAAAATTATAGAAAAAAATCTGAGGTTGTATTTCACTGGCTTATTAAATATATCCATATTTTCCAATTCCTCCTCTCAATTAGTTTTTGAATGATAGAAACAAAAAGTTTAGACAAACCTATAGTGGTAGTATGCTCCATCTTTACAAGTTTTTTTAAAAAGTTTAACAAGAAGTTGTGATAAATATCATCAAGAATCTAGAGTTCTGGAGAGCTAGCTGATTCAGTCTTAATAAAATTATTTTTATTTCTGAAAACCTTAGCACTATTTAATTTGCTTAATGTTTGGCATGAATGATAAACCTCTTTAACAGACTCTTCCAAACAGCAATTTTAATATCAAAAAAAGCTGCTACCTTATCTTACTTTAAAGTGGGCATGTAAGCAATAAAATGAGAGAAAGCTGGAGAGTTAGGAAAAAGGTAATCAAGTTTTTAGGCATTAAAGATTAGAAAGCCCTTCTCGGCTTTACTTTATTTATAAAGTAAAGCTCTTCACTACAAGTAAGATTAAAAGTACCCCATCCCAATTGCTATACAGGCCACTGATGTATAAATTAAAGTGTGGTCTTCAGTCAGTTGTTGAATTATTCATTTAAGAAAATAAATTATGTTTTCAGTAGTATGCATAATCATTGCTTTTAATCTCAGTTTCAAAAATGCAGTGTTGTTGGAAGAGAGGTATTGGAATGATAGTAACGTTTTACTACTTTTGAGTAAGGCTCTATCTTTTGTTATTGTTAATTTTTGCTTTGTTCTCACAACCGCAATCAGAGTTTATAAAGTTCTTTTGACTATCATAATGTTTATACCCCAAACACAAAATTAATGTATATAATTACAGTCTTTAGCTAAAATCTTAGATGTAGATACAGTATACAGATAAAGGTAACTATAACTTTATCATTGGAATATCATCTAGTGGTGAAATTAAGAAACAGTATAATGTTGAAACATAGCAATATTAGTATTTATACTTCATTCCTAATGTTTTTAAAGAATATACACACATCAAAACTTACCATGTTTTCCACCTGTGAAAATCAGTTATATCATAATGGGTTTTTTTTTATATTTTGTTATAAATATGTTTAATTTCATTAACAGTGTGCTATTTTATAGGATAACGATTTACCAGGTTTATTTACCAAGTTTTATGTACAAAAAAAGTTTGGTATTTTATATTTTTATATTTTAAGTTGTAAATATGTTTAATTTCATTAATAATATGCTGTTTTATAGAATAATGATACTGAAGACGAAGAAAGGTTATGGAGAGACCTTATTATGGAGAGAGTTACAAAATCAGCGGATGCCTGTCTTACAACCATCAACATTATGACATCCCCTAACATGCCAAAAGCTGTATATATTGAGGATGTAATTGAAAGAGTTATACAGTACACTAAATTTCATTTGCAGAATACACTTTATCCTCAGTATGATCCTGTTTACAGATTAGATCCTCATGGAGGTTAGTTTTCCCTTTTATATTGATAGTTTTTTAGAATAATATCAAAATTACCTATTGTATAATTTTACCCTGTTGGATGGATCAGAATGCAGTGACTTAACATGGCATAAAAATTAGATTACATAGAATGTAATAAACACTGCCTTTGATTTGACTATAATATAAAGCTTAGTTAACTCAGTGTTTGTTCAGTTATTTCTTTAGCACCTATTCATGCATAATAAAGGAGTTTCTACTGGTCAGGGAAGAATCCCAGATAACACAGCTTCTGGTTCCATTTATCAGTTTCCCTTAATTTTACCCAACATATTAGTCTACAAAAAGGATTGATTCAGGATACTTATTCTTTCTTTTATTTCTAACCTTTTATAAATGAGCAGTGAAATGGTTAACATGTATATGGTTGAAGAGAGGAGGACAAACTTGGTTTCTGAATAACCTACATTTAGTTACCCATTTAATAATTACAAATTAACTTAAAGGGAAATAGGAACTTACTATCTCATAATCTTAATGATTAATAAAATAAAAATAAAGATGAAGTAATATTTTAAATCAAGAATTTAATAGCCACTGAAATGTGCCATACAGTGCTGTTAAAATAATGTTTACTATCTAACTAAACATACCTAGAGTAATTTTCTCTTTTAATAAATATCCAGCTTTATTTACCAGATTGCTATGTACAAAAAAGTGTATTATTTTAATTCAGAAAACAATTGTATTGCTATTTATTAAAAGTTATTAAAAGTTTATATATTTCTTGTTTTGAATTTTTTAGGAGGCATATTAAGTTCAAAGGCAAAACGGGCAAAGTGTTCTACTCATAAGCAGAGAGTAATAGTAATGCTTTATAATAAAGTTTGTGACATTGTTAGCAGCTTATCAGAATTGTTAGAAATCCAGCTTCTGACAGATACAACAATTCTTCAGGTAAGTTATTTTGAAGCATTTTTATATTCATAGACCAAATGGTTTGAAGCATTTTTATATTTATAGACCAAATGGTTTAATTAAGTTCAGTGTAACCTTTAATTCATTTGATAATACTACCAACACTGTGTTAATTATTTTTTATGCAAAGTATATATCTTAAATTGAAATAAATTGCAGGGAAGTTGTAAATAGAAACATTTTGTGTAGAAGATAGGCGAATGGATGTAGTATAAATTCAAAACCCTAATTCTTTGAAAGATACCATTTTCTTTAAAATATGTCAGGACAAAGACTAAACTTTCAGGGATCATTTCTATAGTTTGTTACTAAAATATGTCAGGACATTTTTATCTAGAATGGCAGCAATGTTTTTTGTCTCTTTATATTTCTGTGACATTTGTCAATCTAAAAGGTGGAAATTAGAGGAATTGCAGCTGTGAAGTTAGGTATAGGCTAATATGTTTGAAGATGAAAGGGATCAGAGAAAGAACTAGGTGCAGATTAATGAGGGGAAGTAAATGCCCTCTCAGTGTTTTGTAGTAAGTTTGAGAATGTTTTAGAATGTAGTGAGGTGGGCTGTTACTGAAATCAACTAGAGATGTATACTAATTACTCTTTATGTGTGTGTGTGCAGGTATCATCAATGGGAATAACACCATTTTTTGTGGAAAATGTCAGTGAACTACAATTGTGTGCCATTAAGTTAGTCACTGCAGTAAGTATAATTAATTCATATTTTTAGTTTATCCCCCAAGAAGAATATTGATAACATTTAATCCAAACTTATAAAAATTAATGCAGATTTGAGTTTTCCATAGACTCATTTCAACATAAAAACTGTTTTAGTTTTAGTGCTTAGGTTTTAAGCACTTCTAAATACTTAAAAATATTTTAGTTAGCGTCCTGGCTAGTGTGGCTCAGTCAGTCGGAGAGTTGTCCTGTAGACCAAAAGGTTGCAGGTTTGATTCCCAGTCAGAGCACACATCCAGGTTGTGGGTTTGATCAGTCGTCCAGGCACATAGGAGAAAGCAACCAGTTGATGTTTTCCTCTCACATCGATGCTTCTCTCTCTCTCTCTCTCTCTCTCTCCCCCCTGTTGCCCTCTTTCTAACAGCGATAGAAAAAAATGTCCTTTGTGAGGATAAGAAATAAAATATATATATTTTTTAGTTGGTAATCTATAATATTTTCTATAAAATCATAATTGTTTAAAATCATTTAAATCTTTCTGTACTCTGACTCCTATGAGAATGTTATTAATCATAGAAAAGTAGGTTATTTCAGTCACTGCTATTGAAAATGTTGAGAACATTTTCATTTTAAATGAAATGTTTTATATTTCATTTTTAATATTTTATATTTTATCTATTATATTTTTGTATATTTTTATCACATTGTAGTATCATTTTTATTTTATTTCCAAATAATTATAAAAACCTTAATTTGGAATCTTATAACACTAAACAGGTATTCTCAAGATATGAAAAACATAGGCAGTTAATTTTGGAAGAAATTTTTACTTCACTTGCAAGATTACCAACCAGCAAGAGGAGTTTAAGGAACTTCAGGTAATTATAGCAAAGGTCAAGTATAATTGAGAGCTTCATTATATTGTAGCCTTTATATATTTTTCATTATTTCTGTCTAATTTTTTATTTTAATATTCAAATAAAAGAGAGTTCAGTGAAAAGAGAGTAAGAATAGCTTAGATGTGTGAAATAACAATACATATTTGGGTGAGTTAAAGAAATTCACTGATTCTCAAATGTAAAGATCTATGGCAAGGTTTTTCAGTCTTGGTGCTATTGACGTTTTGGGCCAGATAATACTTCATTGTGCAGGGCTGTCCTGTACTTGGTAACGTGCTTAGCAACATCCCTGACATCTCTGCCTACCAAATGCCAAGAGCAACACCCGTCCTCCCAGTAAGTGACAACCAACATTTTCTCCAGACACTGATAAATGTCTCCTGAGAAGCAAAATCATCCCTAGTTAAGAATCACTCAGCTATGAGAAGAGCAATGAGAAATTGTCTCAAAAGAGTCAGAGACAGTTTAAGGATTTTACACTAAGGAACTTGCACTTAATACTTTCTATAACATGAAGTCACTAAGTACTGTTTTTAAAGGAGCCAAAAGATTGCTCTAACAGCAGTGTAGAAAGTAAACATGAAGATTAAATGCTTTAAATCACTAAGCACCAAGTAACTAAGGAATGTTACCCATTGCTGTGGTCAGCATTATTGCATTTGTTGTCATAGGTAATCATCATCATTATCATAACTATCACTATAATATTCCTGAGTGATTAAATGTGTCGGTCTGGTATATAGAATTTTATTGCTTTCAATTATTATTGCCTTAATTTTTGAGACTAATTGTGTATTGATAAGCATCTTGTCTATTATACCTGAAGAAAAGCTATCAACATGTAAAAGAATTCCTGTTTTTATTCTCTATAACAAAAGATTGAGAATTTGATTTTTTATATTGTATCCAATAGACCTTACACCATAGCACAGATGATCAAGAGCTGACCGTAGCAGATATTAGTAAAAATAAATACCACAATGCAGGGGCGTTTGGAAATCTGGAAGACTTTTCTCATTTAAAAAAGTTATTTTGAGAAGTATTTTATATTTTTCATTATAAATGTTTTATCTGTAGTGCACATGGAATGTGGAAGGAAATATTATTAAATATTTCATTTTCCTTTGTTTTAATTATGTATAGGGATTTAATTGGCATTTTTCTAATTTATTAAAAATAATTAGACATGATACTAGACATGATACTACTGTAAGCACTAAAGCTAATGCCCAAAAGTATTGGTAATAAAAGGATCCTGAAACTTAAAGGTAACAGATGACATACAAAATGAGATTGTCTTTATACTCTGTATGATTTAAATATTTTCCTTTTCATTAAAGGTTAAACAGTAGTGATATGGATGGAGAGCCTATGTATATTCAGATGGTTACAGCATTGGTTTTACAATTAATTCAGTGTGTAGTACATTTGCCATCATCAGAAAAGGACTCGAATTCAGAAGAGGACTCAAATAAAAAAGTAAGAAATTTTTATAAGTTTTATAATTTCGTACTTTTGTAGGAAAAAGTACATGTATGAGGGTGGACCTCTTGTAGTACGTGCTTCCCACTCTAGGTGAGAGTTCTCAGAACCCATCTGTATCAGTGTACCAGGTGTTGTGAGAGGTTGCATTCAGCTTTGGTGAATATTTTTTTAAGGTCTTTAGTGCATTTGCCCATTTCATTATGGATGATTTATAAGTGTACCTGCCCACACCACACTGAATGTTTGGCAGTTTGTGACCATAAACATCATTACCCCCTTACCCCTACTCTTCCATTCACCGGATCCTGCCCCAAGCAACTTTTTTTTTTGTTTGTTTCCCTGAGTGGGGGAAAAAACCCTCAAAGGGTAACATTTTGCTGATGTGGAAGAGTTGAAACGAAAAACAAGAGAAGTGTTAAAAGTCATCAAAATTGGCAAGTTCAAAAAACTTTTGAACAGTGCGAGAATCGTTGTCTCATAAGGTGTATTGCATCAAATGGAGAGTACTTTAAAGGTCACTGAATTTTAAACATGCAGGAATAAGTACATAATTTTTTATAAATAATTTGGTTCTTTTGGGGTCCCCCTTATATTCTCTGCCATTCTTTTTTTTTTTTTTTAGGGTTTTATTTATTTATTTTTAGAGAAAGGTGAAAAGAGAAACATCAGTGTGTGGTTGCCTCTCATGTGGCCCCCACTGGGGGCCTGGCCCACAACCCAGGCATGTGCCCTGACTGGGAATCAGACCAGTGTCACCCCCTTTGGTTCTCAGCTTGTGCTCAGTCCATTGAGCTACACTAGCCAGGGCTTGTCTGCCATTCTCATAGAACCGAAGTTCTTATTTAGGACTTCATGACTGGGCTTTAAGACTTGAGTTCTGGTTTAGACTGTTAATATCTATCAGTGGTGAAACAAACAAATCATTTTGATCTGAGATTGCTTCTTCCTCTATGAAATGGTGATGATAATACCTAACAAGCCTACCATACCAATTCATAAGACTCAAGTAAGATATTGAATATGAAAGTGAATATTATAATATGTAATATCTATATTAATATATAATTATAATAAAATTAATTTATGCATAAAATGAGTTCATGACCTCACAGTTAAGTAAGTCATAACTAAGATTTGTTTTTTGGTTTGTAGATTTTATACCCTAACATTTATAATTTTTACAGGTTTTATAGTATTGCTTCAAAAAAGTCCAAAAGAAATAGGAATAATTAATTAAGTAAAAAATGCATATCGAAAAAGTTAGGTCCCTCTTGTTTCTCCTTCCCTTCCTAATCCAGTTATTTTCTCTCCATTCTTCCCTTCCTTAACCATCTGCAACAAGTATTACAACAGTGTTTAATCCTTCTGTTTATATATTTATCTGCCTATATTTGATACAGAATTATTTTTCAAATTACATAAGTGATATCCTGACATATTTACAGCTAGTTTTTTTTCTCAACATTGTTTTAGTAGATATAACTTACTAAAAGCAGATTTCTCTTTTTTTGACTTGAGGTAAATACATATAACTATATCACAACTTTGAACAAGAGCATCTCTAGATATACTTAGAAGTGAAATATTAAATCATAGTGTACATACAGCTTTACTGAAACTTGTCAGTTTGCACACAAAGTAGTGTTCCAGTTTACAGTCTTACCTTTTGATTTTATCTACTCTGGTCAGTGTGAAAGATACCATGTTATATTTTGCATTTTCCTGGTTAATCATGAGCTTTTTCATATATTTATTTGCCCTTTGGTTTTCAAAACTTTGAATGACTGGTTTATATCCTAGCCTTTAAATTTCTAATGAAGGAGTTGAATTTTTTTTTGTATTATATTCCAGTGTTTCATAAACTTAGAGCTTGTAATGATTTTGTATTTTCAATCAGTTTCTTGTTCTGGCCTAGATCATGATAAGCAACTATTAATATTGCATTTGTTAACCACATTTGTCACTCTTACGTATTTTAAAAAACTAATATGAACTCAGTATTTTATTTTGTTTTTATAAAGTATTAAAATATGTTTAATATGGTCATTGTAGCTTTTCTCTTTATACGTAAAACAATAGTTAGCATTTTAGTATTTAAATGTATTACCAGGCTTCTAGTTACAGTGTTGGTGTAGGTAAACACAGGTCACCTCCTCACACAACTACATCAAAATTACAACTAAACTGTAGATCAGTCATCACTCAGAACCATCATAAATGAAGCTGAATGGAAGTCCTACTACTATGGAATTAAAGAAGAAATCATATTGAGACTGGTAGGCGGGATAGAGATGCGGAACAGGCTAGTCCCACAAATGTATGGCAGATGAAAATCGGAGGGATATCTCAGGAGCGAGGGGTCCCATGCCCTCCCAGCCCAGGGTTCCAGTTCCAGGAAGATAAGTCTCCATAACATCTGGCTGTAAATCCAGCAGGCGTTGAGGCTATCAAAGACAGAAGTTTCTACAGTCCCGGGCTAAAGGACTCATGCACAGGCTTACTTTGGAATCACTGCCTCTGAGTTCCATTGGCAGGGCAGCAGCTTGAAAGGCGCCAGAGCCATATGAGGAGGATCTGAATTGTCCAACATTGAAGTGAGAGCTGGGAGGGAGTTTTCCCCCAGGTAGAAGTGCTGGCAGAGGCCATTATGCCTTTTACAGCCCTACCCCTCACCCCACCCCAACCCCAACCCCCACCCCCACCCCCAAGCAGGCAGTCACTGTATCTGATACTTCATTAACCTGGCTCACTCTGTTTGGCTTCCAGGCCCACTCAAGCTGTTTACGGTGGCTTTTCCATACAACTGACTTGTCTTTACCCACTAACTTGTCTTTACCCATGCTTCAGATTTTACTAAATTTTCTCAAACAAGCAGCAGCTGGCTTCAGTGAGCCCCATACCTCTCACTGAGTTGCCTCAGGTTGGGCACTAGTAGCAGCTGGCCGTGGTTCACAGCTTGGCCTCTCCTGGGCACCTCCACACCCAGCACAAGTATCAGCCATCTGCAGATTGCTTTGTAGCTTATGCTGTATGACTATGGACAAAACACAGTTGGTGGCTGACCTCAGACATGGCAACAACAATCAAGGCTCAACCGCAAGAGGAGGGTGTACACAGCCCACATAGTGGGAGCACTTTGAGTACCCGGCTTGGGTTATAGCAGAGGCTGTGTCACTGGAACATACAGGACACCTACTACACTTGGCCACTTTTCCAAGCCTGGGAGACATAGCAGCCCTACCTGATACATAGACGCAAACACAGGGAAGCTGCCCAAGTGAGGAGACAAAGAAACAGGGCCCAAATGGGAAAAAAAAAAATAGAGAGCAATACTCCAGAAGAAGAACTAAGTAAAATGGAGACAAACAACCTTCTAGGTGCAGAGTTCAAAACACTGGTTATGAGGATGCTCAAAGAATTTAGTGAGAACCTCAACAGCATAAAAAAGACCCAGTCAGAAACAAAGGATACATTAATTGAAATAAAGGACAATTTACTTCATCAACAATAGAGTGGATGAAGCTGAGGATCAGATCAGCAATTTGGAATATAAGGAAGCAAAAAACAACCAATTAGCACAGCAAGAAGAAAAAAATCCATAAAGATTTTTTTCCCAGAGGTGTAAGGAGCCTCTTGGAAACTTCAAGTATACCAACATTTGCGTCATGGGGGTACAGGAAGGAGAGAGCAAGAAATTGGAAACATATGAAAAAAATAACGACAGAAAACTTCCCTAACTTGGTGAAAGAAATAGACATACAAGTCCAGGAGGCACAGAAAGTCCCAAACAAGATGGATGCAAAGAGGTCCACACCAAGACACATCATAATTAAAATGGCAAAGGTTTATACAAAGAGAGAATCTTAATAGCAGCAAGGAAAAAGCAGTTAGTGCCCTGGCTGGTGTGGCTTAGTGGATTGAACACTGACTTGCAAACCAAAGGGTTGCTGGTTCAATTCTCAATCGGGGCCCATCCCTGGGTTGTAGGCCAGGTCCCCAGTAGGGGGTCCACGAGGGGCAACCACACATTGATGCTTCTCTCCCTCTTTCTCCCTCCATTCCCTTCTGTCTAAAAACAAGTAAAGTCTTTTTTAAAAAGAAAAAAGCAGTTAGTTACCTCCAGGGAAGCTCCCATAAGATTGTTGGCTGATTTCTCAAAAGAAACTTTGCAGGCTAGAAGGGATTGGCAAGAAATATTCAGTGATGAAAACCAAGGCTCTAACAACCAAGATTACTCAACCTAGCAAAGCCATCATTTAGCATTGAAGGACAGATAAAGAGCTTCCCAGATAAGAAAAAGCTAAAGGAGTTCATCATCACCAAACCAGTACTACATGAAATGTTAAAGGGTCTTCTTTAAGAAGAAGAAGGTTAAAAATATGAACAATAAAATGGCAATAAATACATATCTGTCAACAACTGAATCTAAAAATATAAACAAGCATAACAGAAACAGAATCATACAGAGAATGTTTTGATGGTTGCCAAATGGGAGAGGGGTCAGAGGTGTGGGTGGAAAAAGTGAAGGGATTAAGAAGTACAAATTGGTAATTACAGAATAGTCATGGGGATGTAAAGTACAAAATAGGGAATAGAGTAGCCAAAGAACATACATGCATGACCTGTGGACATGGACAACAGTGTGGGGATTGCATGAGGGAGTAGGGTGGCAAAGGGGAAAAAATTGAAACAACTATAATAGTATAAACAAAATATAATTAAAAAATAAATATATTACCTGTATTCAGTAATAACATAACATTAGCAACTTTGCTGTTTTATTTGTTGGTTATTTCTTAGCTCTATAAACTTATTTTTCTCAATCTAGGTTGACCAAGATGTTGTCATTACCAACTCTTATGAAACGGCCATGCGAACAGCCCAAAACTTCCTTTCCATCTTCCTTAAAAAGTGAGTGTTGTAATCTTAACTGATTTTTATTTTGTCTAGTGTAGAGAATAGTTTAAGTAAAAAATTAATCCAATTTTCTACCATAATCTGAACCTTGTTTATATCTCTCTAGCTCTTGATTTTTTTTTCTCTTTAAAATGAGGTACTTGGAATATTAAAAATCTAAAATTTTATGAACTTGCTTATATGTTGGACTCCAAAAGTTAAAGTACTAGATTGGAATTCTGTACTTTTTTTAGTAAATTTTGGGGCATGCTAATTGAATAGGAAAGTTGTGGAAAGAGGCTGTTTAGTCTCCATAAAAATGTATGATAATGTCATAGAAAAACAGTGGTCGTGTTTCAAAATGTGTTCTACTTACCGGAAAGTAATGTTAATAAATTAATTCCCTATAGTGGGGGAACGGGGGGGAGTGATGAAGTTTGAGAAATCATTTATTTTAAACCATGTTTTTATGTACTCTCCTAATACCTTGTTATTAGATATATAGAAGAGAAAACTTAGCAAAATTTCAGTCATATTGGTCGACAAGTCACCTAAATTCACAGCCTTTTCATTATTTATCTTTGAACAGATGTGGTAGTAAACAAGGTGAAGAAGATTACAGACCACTATTTGAAAATTTTGTTCAAGATCTTCTCTCAACAGTCAATAAGCCTGAATGGCCAGCTGCTGAACTACTCCTTAGTTTGTTAGGGAGACTGTTGGTAAGAGTATAGCATTTACAGATTATTAGATTACTAGAAGACAACATAATGAGGATGTACTCTGATTCACAGATGATGAATTCTTTAAAAATGTGTAAGGAAATACGACCATTGCATCTCTATTTTTGCATGTGCATAATTGTACACAATATTGTCAGTACCTTGTAGAAAACCAAAATGTTGTGACTTTGGTGCTTTCATTTCATTACATAAAATAATAGTGCTTCAGAATCAGTTGGGGTTTTTTGTTGTTGTTCTGTTTGTTTTTTATTTTGGGGGCGTTTTTTTGTTTGTTTGGAACTTTTATATTATTAAAAGCATCTCAACACTGAGTCATAAGTTATTGTAGCTAATTCATTTCAAAGCATGAAACTGATTGACGTGACTCTGTAGTTTTTTAGAGTATTTATAAAGACATGACACTTTTTAGTCCTCATGTAACACAGTAGGGAAATGCAAAAAACACATGGTGATTTTTTTTTTTTAATTTTTAAACTATATTTGGACTTGTGCGATACAAATTTTTACAAAGCTGTTGGGACCTTACTTTCTGTCAACTGGAAAATAATAGTATTCTGGAACCAAAGTAATGTTTCATAGGCATCAGAATTGCAGGCTAACAAATCCCATTTTTCACAAATAAACAACTGAGCCGTTATTTAAAGAAAGTGACTGTGTTCTTAGGTTTAAGCTATAATTTTTTTTTAATGAAAATTTCAGAATGCAGAAACTCACAAGGCAATTACATTGTGGAACAATATCACAAAAATTTCTATTTCAGATGATATGGCATAGATTTTGAATTTATATACTAAATTGTTGTAGAAAATACACTTATAAACTGATTAAATTATACCAAAATTTGCTTTATTTTGATGTCTAGGTTCATCAATTCAGTAACAAGTCAACAGAAATGGCTTTGAGAGTGGCATCTCTTGATTACCTTGGAACTGTTGCTGCCCGATTAAGGAAAGATGCTGTCACAAGCAAAATGGATCAAGGATCTATAGAGAGAATTTTAAAACAGGTATTCAGATAAAGGATTAAAATTATGGAGATAAATAACATTTAAGTACTGTCTCTTTTAGGTATGTCATTTTGCATGTCATTTTGTAGATTCAAAATCTACTTCTAAAAGTGGGCTTTTCAAAAGCCCTGTTGGTAAAGAAAGTTGACACTTAGGGTGAAATATGTCTAACATGAACATGTAAATGATTTACATAAATCTTTAGTTTGCTTTCTTTTTACAAACCATGGTTACAAGTGTATGATGCTATTTTCCTTTTGGTTTAACATGTTTCTTTTAAATCTTTAGTTTAATGTGATGCTGATTTTCACACTCAAATTGTTTTGTGCCTTTGAATGTTGTGTATCTTTTTATACTGGGGAAGAGTGAGGAGGACTTCTTTTGATTTCTTTTTCATACTAAAGATTGTATTTATTTATTTTTAGAGAGAAGGAAAGGGAGAGAAGCATTGATGTGGGAGAGATATATCAGTTGATTTCCTCTTGCATGCCCCAGGCAGGCACCTGGCCTGCACCCCAGGCATTTGCTCTGACTCGGGGATTGATCTTGCAGCTTTTCAGTTCGGATGCTGGTGTTCAGTCCACTAAGCCACACCAGACAGGGCAAGGACTTTTTTTGATTTTATTACATGAGAGAGCTTTCATGTTTGCAGGCAAAAAAAAAGTGTTTTTTGCAGCACTTACTCTTTTTAAGTATTGATGAGGTGGTAGTAATACCATGTTACTTAAGAGAAGTGGTAGGTAGATCTCTAATCCAACCACATACAACTGTTTTTATTTTTTCTACTCTTTTTTTTAATTGTTCATAACTTTGTCTATGCTGGCCATTGAAAACACCTGATTTTTTTTTTCACTATACTTTATATTTCAAAATAATTTTAAACTTAACCAGAAAAGTTTTAAGATTAGTACAAAGAGGTTCCATACACTTTTTACTGAAATTTCTTACTTTTTGACACTTATATTTGCTTTATGATTCTTTTTCAAAATATACCTTTATGGGTATCTAAAGTGTGATTACTTAAACAGGTAGCACCAACATTACCATCACCTAAGAACTTGTTAAAATGCAAATCCTTAGGACTCTCCTTGGACCTACTGATTCTAGGGGTGGGGCCCAGCAGTCTTTGGTTTAGCATACTCTTCTTGTGTTTCTAACGAATGCTGAAGTTTGAGAACCATTACTTGATGTATATTTTTTACAAACAAGAACTCTCCCTTAAAAATCCACAGTATAATTATCAAAAGCAAGACATTACCATTAGTACAATATTGCCGTTCCTTTTTAATAGGTTATAATTTGTTGCTATCATTATTTTAATGCTCAAATTGTCTAGGATTTGACCAGTTAGAGCACCTTTAAATTGGCTTTTGTGTCTTTTTGATATATTCCTATCTTCCTTTGAGGATTTTCTTGCTTTGTGGCACAGTGAAACGTATCAGGCTCATCTTTTACTTTACTTTCCACAGCCCTGGAATCAGCCATTTCTCCAAGTACTATTGGTTCCTTTAATTGGAAAATGGTAATTTAGAAACCAAGGTCTAGGCACTTAGGTGACTTTCATTATTTCTTAGAGTGGACCTGGGACCTCTTATTTGTCACATGACTAGGTAGATAGTACACTATAAAACTAGAAAGCAGGAGTCATTCATATTTTTATAGCTCTTGACATACATCCAAGTTGCTTTTGGAAGTTTACAGTGTACTGGTTCACAGTGCTGTGATGAATTTCTGAATGCATCCATTTTACCACTCTGCTAGAACATGGGTTATTCTCATCCTTGTTTTCTGCTTGTATATGTTTTAAACCACGTATTTGTCATTTCACTTGGCCAAATCAACAGTATAAGCTGGAGACATGAATGTCAACTCACAGTTAATTTCTTCTCTATATTATTCTTGACAGGACCTAAACACATAGCTCAACCAACTGTATATTTAATATCCTGTGTGAACTAAAGTACTATTTTTATATTAATTACAGATAAAAATTATGCCTTCCAGAATTTTTAAAAAAATAATATCCCAAAGAAACCCATAACACATAATAATACAGATAATAACAGTTTCCATTTACTAGATCAAAAGTTTGGATTTGTCTTTTCCCAAACAGAAAAATAGTGCTAGGACCTTTCTACCTCTGAAGATTAAAAACATTGTTCTGATCATTTTTGTCAGCTACTTATGAGCTCCCTCAAAGAAAGATAACATGTAATTCATAGAAATAAAGGACAGCTTCAGCTATCAATATATTTTTCAAAAATTGTATTTTTTGGTGACTTCATTTAGTTGCTGTACTTATATTTTCATTTTTATCATTAGTTAGTTTTCCTCATATTTGTGTTTATAACTAAAGAATTTATTAAAGTACATTAATAATTTTATTTTGTTCTTACTTGGCTTATTTTATAGGTTTCTGGTGGAGAGGATGAAATCCAACAATTGCAAAAAGCATTACTTGACTACTTGGATGAAAACACTGAGACTGATCCTTCGCTAGTGGTAGGATTTTTTTTTTCTTTTCAATTTTTGGAAATATCACATGTTTATTCAAATTGGGTCTGAAAGAAAATTATATCATGAAGAGGAAGATTTTTTGGAATATCAGTTTTTGAAACAAAAGAATAGTTGATCTAAACAGAAAGTAATGGTATGAATTGATAAGTCTTTATGGAATTCTGGTGCAGGTATTACAGTGTAGTAAAAATGTATGACATGGGAAACATTTGGAAATCTTTCCATAGGTTATCTTTAAAACTAGGCCAGATCATTGGTCCTCGCAGGGAGCCCGGCCCAGGTGGTGCAAGAGGTAATCTGTTAGCATATAAAAAGAAACTATTAGAATTTTATATGTGTATTTATTTTTAATATAATTCTTAAATCTACTTTTGTGTATGTTATAGTAAACATCAAAAATATTAGTGTAATGGGTTCCTATGTAAATTTTTTTTAATTTGTTGATTTTAGAGAGGAAAGGAGGAAGGTGGTGGTGAGAAAGAGAAACATCAATTTGTTGTTCCACTTATTTATGCATTTATTGGTTGATTCTTGTATGTGTTTTGCCCAAGGATCAAACTCTCAACCTTGGCATGTCTGGACAAAACTAACCAACTGAGCCCCAACAGGGCTCCTATGTAAAATTTATAAACTGTATTAGGGGACAGTGTACATTTATTGGGATACGTTTTAATTTTTTTTATTGTATTTTATTGATTATGCTCTTAGTTGTCCCAATTTTTACCTCTTTGCCCCTCTCCACACAGCATCCCCTACTGCCTCAGGCAATCCCCACACTATTTTTTTTTTAACTAATGGGGTATACAGTCTAAAAAGATTGGAGATAGCTAAGCTATTTAGCCAACTACTGAAGGTTTTCAATCATTATTGAAATGAACAGATTATAAGTATGACTCAGCATTAAAATATTTCAATAATAATTAGCTGTGTATTTCTTGAAGTCAAGATTTGTAGAATAACTAGGGTCTTCTACTTGCAGCATTTCATCCATTTGTTCTAAACTCTTCTAGTTGAACCATTAGCAGTCTAATTTTACTGACTCATGTGATACTATCCTTAGTTAAGTTGTCTACAGTATTATCCTAGATTTAATATAGTGGTATTTCAAATTATTTTTTGACATTATTACATTGGGATAAAGAAATAATGTTTTTTATCATTTAGAAATTCTAAACATTCCTCTATCCTTAAAATCTGGTTTTAGCTGATGGAAGTTGTTTTAAAATAAACCTTAATATTTGTATTCCTGATCGTGTAGTAATTTCATCAAACTCATGTCTTGTCTTACTTCTTTTCAGTTTTCTCGTAAATTCTATATAGCCCAGTGGTTCCGTGACACAACTCTGGAAACAGAAAAAGCAATGAAATCACAAAAAGATGAGGAATCATCTGATGGAACACATCACTCAAAGGAGGTTGAGACAACTGGTCAAATTATGCATCGAGCTGAAAACCGGAAAAAGTTTCTTAGAAGCATTATCAAAACCACACCTTCTCAGTTCAGCACATTAAAGTAAGATCCAGAGAGAAAACATTTTTACTCCCTCAGTTATCTCTTTGAATCTATTTACCTACTTTACAAATAAATAAATAAAAATTTAATGACTTCTTGTTGCAGGATGAACTCTGATACTGTGGACTATGATGATGCTTGTTTGATTGTTCGATACTTGGCCTCTATGAGGCCGTTTGCCCAGAGCTTTGATATTTATTTGACACAGGTAAACTGGACCAAAATTCCTTATACAATGATACTGACTTTTCTAATTCTGGATACTTGTAGGTAGTATATGATGTTTCATTATTGAGAAGAGGTAATGATTGTGAAAGTAGGATTTGTTTCTGTGTTGACATTAGGTACTTAACTCATAAAAAACTTAAAGGGGGATAAATATGTTTATTTTTATTCTTTTGCTTGTTTGCATGCTGTATTTTGTTTAAAATTATGTGTTCTAAAATTTATGAAAATGTCAATGTTTGCTTGGCAGATCCTTCGAGTTCTTGGTGAAAATGCAATTGCCGTTCGAACAAAAGCCATGAAGTGTTTATCTGAGGTTGTTGCTGTAGATCCCAGTATCCTAGCAAGGGTAAAGAGGAGCACAGATGATTCTTTGTTGAGCTTTCTATTCAAATTAAAATATTAGCTCTAAGTGTCAATTATATCTTCTTTATTTTTCTTTAGCTTGATATGCAGCGTGGAGTCCATGGGCGATTAATGGATAACTCCACTAGTGTCCGAGAAGCAGCAGTAGAATTACTAGGTCGATTTGTCCTTTGTCGACCTCAGCTTGCTGAGCAGTATTATGATATGCTGATTGAAAGAATATTGGTTTGTTTGTTTTCTCACCTTTATTATGATTCATAAATACAATTTTGTTTTCCTAGTACAGTCTGTGAATTATACGTTTATATTTATATTTCCTAATCTGTGAACTATAGCAGCTTTCTAAAGAAGGGGATACTTTGCCTTGGCCAGGTTCGAACATCATGCCATACACCAAAAGGTTGTGAGTTCAATTCCCAATAAGGCCACATATCTAGGTTGCGAGTTCCATCCCCAGTCGGGGCATGCATAGGAGGCAAATCAATCAGTGTTTCTCTTTCCTCTGTCTAAGTGTATCCTAGAGTAAGGATTTTAAAAAAAGGACTGCTCAATACTGTAAAACAAATCATTGGTGAAAATTGGATTCCTTTTTTTAGTTACTATTTGCTTTTGACTATGTCAGTTTATAATGAGTAAACAGTAGGAACTACATGGCATAGTTAAGTATAAACAGGAGAAATTATTTCAATGAGAGCTAAGTACAGAACTTGGATATCTAATAATATTTTTTAATTCTTTATGTGTATCTGCATGATTCCTTAGAGCAGAATTACAACAAACAAGTTAAACCAGAAAGTCATTTGTATCCTAAGAAAGTCATTTGCAAACTTAAGAAATACTGTTCTATAAGATACTTAATTTTCTTGTATGTCATGGATTTCTCTGGCCCTGAAGCATTTTCCTGGAATATAAAAGGAAGCATTGGCATTACTAGATAACTCTGGAATCTGCACACCACCCACTGCAGGCATTTTGACTTCTGTAACTCCACAGAGATGCATTAAGCACAGGTGTTGATCACCTTTAAACTAGTATCAGAATACTGTGATTGAAAGTTATAGATAATTTCAGCTTCAACTAACATAAAGTCTTGATTGAAACAAAGAATTTAAGGAAAAAATGGAAGAATTTTTTTCCCTTTTTAGTGCTTCAGTCTTTTCAAAAGTGAAGGGCATAATCAACAGGATTCTCAAAGCTAATTAACTGATAGCATATGCCCTCACAATATATCCTACAATATTTTCGCAATTGCTAAACTGTATAATGGAAATAAATTTGTACAATTAGTGTTTGATGTTTTTTATTTATTTTAAAAACTTTTGTAATTATGAAAATTTGTAAAAGTAGAAATAGTATAGTGAACACCCATGTATCCACCACCATATGTCATCTATATTTTTTGCTTAGTTTAAATTAAAACATTTTGCTACTTCTCTCATAGATATTTCAGCTGAAGTCTCCAGAAAACAAGAAACAAGAGTACTGCCCTCACCTAATATCTCACTCAACCAAAATATCTAATAATCAGTTCATATTCAGATTCTCCAGTTTTCCCAAAATTTCACAAAAATTTCTTTGAGCTTTTTTTTTTTAAACAATCTAATCAAGATCTTGCTTTTGCTGATCATGTTTTAAAATTTAGGGTATTCTGCCCTGGCTGTTGTGGCTCAATGGGTTGAGTGCTGGCCTGTGAACCAAAGGGTCACTGGTTTGATTCCCAGTCAGGGCGCATGCCTGGGTTGCAGGCCAGGTCCCCAGTGTGGGGTGTGCTAGAGGCAACCACGCATTGCTGTTTGTCTCCCGCTCTTTCTCCCATCCTTCCCCTCTGTCTAAAAGTAAATAAATAAAGTCTTTGAAAAAAAATAGAATAAAATTTAGGGTATTCTCTAACTCTTTTTACACACTTCCTCTGACATTGGCCAGGTTGGTCTTGTTATTCCTCATTGTTTTATTTAATTAGTTCTTTTGTTTCTTATATTTTCTATAAACCATAAGATAGTGACAATGGTTTGATTAGACTTAGGTTAGACATTTTTGTTAGAGTGTTTCATATGCTGTTTAAATGCCAGGCACTATTCTAAAAGCGTCATGTCAGTTATCCCATTTAATTTTAGCACGCTTATACTCTAGTATTGTGTTCAGTGCTATTTAGTATTTTTTCATGTATTGAATATTGTATTTTAAAATAATGACAAGATAATAAAATAACCCACATTTATAGTAATATCAGTAAGAAAGCATATAAAGAAGAAATATGTAGACCATGCTTATTATGTTAATATATAGTGACTATACTGCTTGTTAGTCTTTTCTAATTTAATTCTATCAAATTTCATACACCTAGACATACCGATGTTTTTTGACATTTAAAAATATCTTTCTGTTCTTAGGATACTGGTATCAGTGTCAGGAAAAGAGTAATAAAGATTCTAAGAGACATCTGTATTGAACAACCAACATTTCCAAAAATTACAGAAATGTGTGTAAAAATGATTCGCAGAGTTAATGATGAAGAGGGCATTAAGGTAAAATAAAACATTGACTACTTTAAAATTCATTTTTCATTAATGTTTTAAATAATTCAGATGTTTATTATATCTAAATTTTGTTGATTTAAATATATAGGGGTTGACAAAAGTAGGTTGATGTTTGTATGGAAAATATTGCAATAATTAATAAATAATACAAGAATAAACTGTATTTCACATACAACTGTAAATCTACTTTCGCACATCCCTGTGTATAAAAATTTACAAGTGAATCAATATTTTTAGATTATAAATTCAAGAAAGAGGCTTACTTTGATGCATATTTATTTCTAGATCTTGTATTAATACTGTGATCTTTTCCAACAAATTCAGCAATTATAATATTTAATATCAATGTAGGGATTGCATTATACATAGGAAATTTATTATCAAATTAAAGTTATTTTGATTTGCACATGGTATATGCTTGGTTTTCTAAATTAGTAGTTTGTTGAAACTTTAATCCTCAGTTTATTAGTGAATTTACATGTATATGATTATCTGAATATTTGTTTTTTAAAATAACTTCTCCTGCAAAAGTAGTAAGCATTTTTCAGTTTGATCAAAAATATTAAGTGTATACTAAGCAGAAGTTCTAGACTAGGCATAGTATCACCCATATAAAATATTTACCAAATAAAAAATGATAATTTTAGGGACTTGGTGATTTGGTGATTTTTTAAAAACTGAAAAATTCACACCAAAAATTCCCAGTAGTTGTTTTGATCAGTTATTTATAGCCTTCTTTTACACTTTAATAAGAATTTGAGATTGAGAATTTTCATGTTTGTTATAAATACTTAGTTTAATTTTTTTCCTTCTAGAAATTAGTAAATGAAACATTCCAAAAACTCTGGTTTACTCCAACTCCACACAATGACAAAGAAGCAATGACAAGGAAAATTTTAAATATCACTGATGTGGTAAGAAGGGCTGCAACAAGGGAATGGTCCTTGTGGGTACAAAACTAGTTGTGGTCTGGTTTATGTGGTCCTTTTATGAAGGAGGGGCAGTAATGAGACACTTGGTTAACCTTGACATTTTGTACTACTTCTCATTTTATATTTCTGGAGATACTCAAGGGGTGCAAGGAAGATGAGGATGGTGTTTCTTCATAGCCCTGTTTTTTGGCATTCATTGATTTAAGCACCAATATTGAAAGTCTTCACATCCTCTAATGAGGATGTGAAGGACCTCAGAGGGAAAGAAGTGGGTGATGAGTAGATATAATAATAGCCCAAGGATGGCAGCCTAAAATGAGATAATAATTCCTACGTATCCCTGGCTGGTGTAGTTCAGTGGAGTGAGCACAGCCCTGTAAACCCAAGGGTAGCGGTTCCATTCCCAGTCTGGGCATATGTGCCTGAGTTTCAGGCCAATAGCCAGCAGGGCGTGCACGAGAGGCAACCACACATTGGTGTTTCTCTCCCTCTCTCCTTCCCTTCCCTTCTCTTCCCTTCCTTTCTACAGGTAAATAAACAAAATCTTTTTTAAAAAGAGAGAAACTTAAAAAATAATAATTACTACCTTTTTCAGGACACACGAATTAAGATTAGTTTCATTGTGTTTAATTCTGCAAATAAGCTATAAATTTTTTGACAGCATGATACTTTTTATATTTTGAACATGAGAAGTTTTATATTATCAATTACATGATTATTTCTGTTTCACTGATATCTTTAGATTTGCTATCAAGAAGGAAAATATAAAGCAAACATTTCCACTCTTTTTGTTTTAGAATTTACAGATTTCTGAGAATGTGTGATTCAAGTTACTATTCAAAGTGTAAAACCCCATTTAATATCTATACATTGTACTAATTTTTAATATATTCTAAAGTATTTTAAAATAAAATTCTTAAACAATAGTCAATTACTAGCTTACTGAAAATAATACTTTACTTTAAAAATGAATTTTTTAATTGAGGGCATTGATGAGGCATTTATATAATTAAGGCTAAACCATAACAAAAGTATATTTTATTTAGAATAAGTAAGTTTCTAATTTTGAGTTTTACCATATTTTTTTCTGTAGGTTGCAGCATGCAGAGATACTGGATATGACTGGTTTGAGCAACTCCTTCAAAATGTGAGTGTTGTTTTGATTCCTCATAACAGATAACATGAAATTTAATAGAAGTTCTTTGTAGACTCTATGATATAATAGAACCTTTTCAGTTATTTTTTTTTAAGTATTTGCTTTTTGGTAGGGACAGTTTATTTCAATATATTAGACTGAATGTTTTGGTTAATACCCCTATTTAATCTGTTAGTTAATTATTATGAGTAAATTTTCTAAATCAGTAATTGAAATTCTGTCTTCCCTTCCAGATAATTATTTTTTTCTTATCCCTTTAATCTAGGTGATAGACATGAGATGTATAAATAGATGTACAGATTGCATTAAATATAACTTTGCATAATTTGGCATATTCTAAAACATGTAAAACTTCCTATAGTAGTGCAAATTTAAACCACATTTCATGTTCTTTTAAAATTTCATAAATAGAAATGTTCATTTCCCTATAAATTTTTTTATTCAGAAATTTTCAAATACAAGTACCCATCATCCAGCTTCTGAAATTATCAGCAATTTTTTCAGTCTTCTTTTATCTTTATCCCTCTCCCATCTTTTTTTTTTTTGCTGTAATAGTTTTAAAGCAATTCCCATACTTTGTATCATTTCACTCATGAATACATTAGTATCTGTCTCTAATAGAAATTACTTCAAAAAACAGTATCATTGTTCTCTGTATCAAAATTAATATTAATAAATTATTCCCTAATACCTAATACCTAGTCACTCTTAGCATTTCCCTGATTGTCTCAAAAATATATTTTTATAGTTGGTTTGCAGTTGTTTTGGTAAGTCTCATAATCTGTAATAGTCAACACCCCACGCCTCCCTTTTTCATACCACTTACATGTTTTTCTGTAGAACTACCCATCTTCTGGATTTCATACATCTCTTCCTTCTGGTGTCATTTAAGTTGTTCTTCTATCCATCATTTTTTCCTGTAACTCCTTACATCTAGAGGCTTAGTAATAATTGAAATTCAGTTTTGAGAGTAAGGCACAAGGATACTTCATAGGTGATTCTGAATATTACTGCATCACATCACAGGCACATAATATTTGGTTGTCCCATTGTCAGTAATCTCTGAGTTGGGGTGTTGTCAGCCTGATGCAAATATTATAGTCTTTCCAAATTGGTTTTAAATGATCATTACCTATATTCATTATTTCCATTAGAAGGTGCAAAATACTGATTTTTTCCTAATTTATTTGTTTCATATTACTTAGCTGGAACTCTTCTTAAAAGAGGAATTTTGTTGTGATTAATTATTTATTACCAAGAAATACAGTTCATACAGGAAAGACAGAGGAAATGCTTGAGTCTTTTCTGTTACTTAGCAGTTTTCAGAATAATGAGCTTTTTTGTTATCCTGCAAAGATGACTAATCAGTTTTTTATTTTTTTAAATATCAGTATGAACTAACAGATTTTTGTGTCTTTTATATATCTTAATTTATTGTAATCATAATTATTTTTCAGGCTCAGATTTTCCTATCTTTGCCCATTGTTAGTCCCTTCAAGTTGGTCTTGCCTCCTTTTGATGCACCCTTTTTTGTAACCTGAATAACTTCTGCTTCTTACAAGGTGCCTCACACTCATCTTGGACATTATATGCACCAAACCTGAAATCACATTTTTTCCATAAGCCTTAAATCCCTTCATTGGGTGTGCTGTGGATGTTTGCTGCTAAGGGTTATCTTAGCTTTGGGCCTTTTAAAAATATGTATTTTTTAGAAAGAGAAAAGTAAATCAAGAATTTCTATTGATATTTTTAATTCAAACTTAAGATTATGAGATTGTTCTTTGATTTTATTCTTTCCTTTAAGGCTAAAAATAAAAGTCTTGGTTTCCAAGAAAACCAATGCTATTTGCTTTGCCCTACTATATTAAGAGTAAGGTTTCTGGCCCTGGCTGGTGTAGCTCAGTGGATTGAACTGAGAGCCTGCAAAGCAAAGGATCATGGGTTCGATTCCCAGTCAGGGCACATGCTTGGGTTGCAGGCCAGGTCCCTACTAGGGGGGCGTGTAGGAGGCAGCCACACATTGATGTTGTTGCTCTCCCTCTCTTTCTTCCCTTCCCCTCTCTCAAAAAATAAATAAATATAATCTTTGAAAAATTCTTTTTAAAGAGTGAGATTTCTGAATACAGCTTAAGATTTTTTTTGCATTTCTTTTTTATCTATAGATCACTAAAGATACACCATTAGAAGTCTATCTTGAAATAACTTTTTCCATTTGATTATGTCAACAATTTACTGTCTAGTGAAGTCCATTTGTTTCTGTTTATTTTAAAATTTTTAGCAGTACTTTTAGTAATAAAACAAAATTTCTTATTGAGGCCTAATTTACATGCAGAAGATACACAGTTTGATTAATTTTAATAATTATATACAAAGATGGAACCTACAGCACAATCAAGATATAATAGAATGTATCACCTTTAAAATTTTCCATATGCTTCTGATCCCCTAATCCTAGGAAACCACTGGTCTACTTTTTGTCACTATAATCATATTGAAGGATTTCATTTTAGTGGAATCATACAGCTTGTAGTATTTTGTGTTTGACTTCTAATTAAGAGGAGAATGCTGCTGGTGTATTAATATTTTATTCCTTTTTATTGCTAAGTGCTATCAATAGTATCATAATTTCTTTATTCACAAATTTATGGACTCTTGGGTTGTTTCTGGTTTGGACTGTTATGAATAATGCTGCCATGAATATTTGTGTGCAAGTTGTGTAGATGGGAGTTTTCGTATCTCTTGTGTAAATTCCTGTGAGTGGCATTGCTGGGTCATGATGTCAGTGAGAAACTGCCAGAATTGCTTTCCCAAAGTGGCTGAACCGTTTGCATTTACATCAGCAATGTTTCTGTTGCTTCACATCCTCATGAGCACTTGGTCTTGTCGGTCTTTTTAACTTTAGCCATTCTGGTGGTGTGTAGCAGCAGTATGTTGCTTTTTAAAAAATTTTAAGTTGCGTTTTTAAACACCTTCGTGGTGTTTGCTTGTGTTATTCAGTCTATAACATCTTGGACTCTCTTCATAAATCATCTTCCATTTCATGATTATTACATGTATATTTGTCATCAATACCCTTCTAAATCAAATAAGTATGTTATAAACCCTTATGGCCATCTTTAGTATGTCTGCCATTCCAAAGGGGATATTGTAATTTCTAGAAGGCTGTATAACCATGTTTTATCTGATAATTAAAATAAACAATTAAGAATTTAGTTGTCAGAATGTTACTGTATTCCTGAAAAGAATCTAAGATAATATTCCTATATATTATTGGCAACTTAGAAGCAGAAAGGAGATGACTAGATTTGTAGTCTCTAAGCAGTAGTTTTATATTCTTTATATCTTGTCTCTCTAGTCCTCTTCTATATTTAGTTACGCATTCAACTTTTCCTCCCTGTTCTATGCTTTCCTACTTTATTTTCTGCCAACAATTTAGTTTACTAGTGGCATTGTGACTTTGTGAAACAGTAATTAGATAAGAGCAGAAGCTCAAAATACTTAAATACACGTGAAAGAGACATAACCACTCAGCAGTTATAACAACATGTATACATAAATTTTAAGAGAAGCTAGGAAGGATATGGAAAATGGACTGGATATACTGTAATTGAGTCAGAAATAATTAACATATTTACTATCTCTACATGAGCTTATGCACACACATTCCATTCCATCCAATTTCAGATATTTCTTATTTTTATTATTTTCATCTTGGGTCGGTTTCTTATAGATCACTGGTTCCCAATTTATGGAATGTGGTTTCCTAAGGAAACTTCAAGTACTACATGAAATACCTTCAAATTCATACACACATGCATACATGCATGCATACATACACATAACAGGTGGAGAGTTTGGCAGAAGCATTGCTTGTAAGGAAGGCAGATCTGTTTCCAGAATAAGTGTCTATTCCAACAAGAACAGAATGCTTTCTTTCTATGACAGAAGCAGTCCAATGTGATCAACCTGCCAGCAGGTAGCTAACTGATCACCCAGGGAATGGTTTCGTATCAGGGACTTGGTGTTGGTCTCCACTGCTGGCAGATTGGACACCTCAGCGGTGGCCATAGCCAGGTCAGTCTTGATGAATAGAAGTCCAGTTCACTGCACCCATGCATAACTTCCATCCCTATCACCATCGAGAGTTTGTTCAGGAGCCCATTAGGTGATGAAAGGAGTAGCTGGAGAAAGAGGCTGATATCCTCAGAGAAGTTATCTACAGAATGGGTCATTCTATGCACTTGATTATTAAAATCCTCCTCTGCTGAAGTCACCCTTTCATGAACAATCAACATTCAAGTGGAAAATGAGTATCATCACGTTTTTACCCATTCAGGCATATGTATCCACATGCCTCCTCCCATTATTGTTCTTTATTAGTCCCTGACCATCTAGTCAAATCATTGGCCGCAGTCCATGAATTGGCTTATAATTACATATCTGATCACTTCTTCTTCCAAGGAAAGTAAACAACCAGATGTACTGCTCAGAGTACTGCCCAGTGGAAGAATTTCCCTTCACCAGTGTCCTTTAGGGAAGTCCCAGAAAGTGGCAGAATTGCTGCAGCTGTCCTCTTTTTAAGAGACACCTGCATATTGTGCAGGACCCTCTGTAAATCAGGCTCATCTTCTCTTCCTCTGTGAACTGATTGTAAGGAACTCCCTGTGAAGCCATAGGTGCATCAAGTCTTCAATGATAACAGTAATTTCAGCAGTCTCTCCAGTAATGCAGTATTGCTTTTGATTTACTCTTCTAGGTAGAAGCAATCATAGTGGCTTCCACATGGCCTTTTCCACTGCAATAGCCCTTGTCCACAAATCAAAGGCCAAGCTGGGGATTCTGTCACTCTGCTGAGTACATTTATTCCAATTACATATTTTAGAACTGGGAAACAAAACCATAGGATGGGTTTGGGACCTATGGCCTCACTGTGAAACAGACCTGACCTGAGCTGTACCTTTGGATCACCTGATTTTCATAGGCGCCTGCTCTAGTAGGTCAGAGTGATGGTTTGGATCTCCTGGAATTAGTTTCTTTTCAGAGCTAGTGTTCAGTGATCCCTAAAAGGTCTGATAATTTCCTTCTCTCTAAGGGACAATTTACCTAGTAAAATGCTGTAGGTCCCTTTGGGGAAGATTGGGGTTGGGGGCAGGAATTAGCAGTATGAATTTTCAGAAGTCTGTGGGACCCTTTCCTCAAGATGATTCCTCAAAGAATGCTGTGGATTGAATATTTGCTTCTCTTCAAACTGACTATGTTGAAGCCTACCTAATAATGTGATAGTATTAGGAGATGGGACCCTTGGGAGCTAATTAAGTCACGAAGGTAAAGCCCTCATGAATCAGATCAGAAGTGCTCTTCTAAGAAGAGACATGGGAAAGATGATCTCTGCCGTCAGCCATGCGAGGACACAGTAAGAACATAACCACCTGCAAACTGGCTGCAAGACTCTCTTCTCCAGAAACCAACTGCACTAACACCTTGATGTAGGACTTCCCAACCTCCAAAACTATGAGAGATAAACTTGTGTTGTTTAAAGACACCTAGTATATGGCATTTATTATAGCAGCCTAAACTAAGACAGGAATTGATACCAAGAAATGGGTTGCTGCTGAAACAAATACGTAAAAGTGTGGAAGTGGCTTTGGAATTGGGTAAACAGTAGAGACTGGAAGATTTTGAGGCACATACTAGATAAAGTTGATATTATTGTGGAAAGACACTTAAAAGCATTTCTGGTGAGATCTTAGAAGGAAAAGAGGAGAGCTGTAGAGAAAGCTTTTGTCTTGGAGAGTACACATACTCATATACAGAATGTTGGTAGAACTGTAGGTGGTCAAGGCCATTCTGATGAGGTCTCAAATGGAAATGAGGAAGATGCTATTGGACAACAGAGAAAGGGCAGTCCTTGTTATAAAGTGGCAAAGAACTTGGCTAAATCGTATTCTTGTAATGTTTTGTGGGACACAGAACTTTAGGTACAGTAATGAAATTATGTGTTTAGCTGAGAATTGTAAGCAAAGTATGGAAGGAGTAGCTTGGTTTCTTCTTCCTGATTTTATAGTCATACCAGGGGAAATCTCCAAAACCAGAATTTATTTATTAAAAATTATGTATTCATTCTTACATGTTTAAACCTCAGTCACCTTCAAAGTACAGTCCATTTAACGCAATACACCTATCAAGACTTTTTTCTGCTGCTCAAAACACTTTTTAAACTCATTGATTTTGTTGCCTTTTAGTGCTTACGCTGTTTTTTGTCTCACCTCGTCCACATTGGCAAAATGTTTCCCTTTGAGGACTTTTTTCATCTGGGAAACAAAAAAAAGTCACTGGGGGTGAGACTGGGTGAATAGGGAGAGTGAAGCATAGGGGTCATGCCGTTTTTGGACAAAAACTGCTGAATATTCAGCGCTGTGTGGGTAGGTGTGCTTATAAATCACCCATCATGAAATGGGCAAACATATTGAAAGAGTCTTCCAGAAAAATTCACTGAAGCAAAACTCAGCTTCTCACAACAATACCAGCTGGTACACTGATATAGATGGCTTCCTGGGACACTCATCTAATGGGGGAAGCCTGTACTACAACAGATCTGCCCTCCAGGAGACCATTCTGGGGGGGGGTTTGAGTTCCCATTCGTACTTCTCATTTCCATCAACCAGTGAATGGATTTAAAAAACAAAAAATAACCTGAAACTGATATATCCATAGAATTTAATAGTACTCCATATCATAAAGGAATAAACTGTTGCTATCTACAGCAGCATAGATGAACAATGAACACATTTATGCAGAGTAAAGAAAGCCTTACACAGAACAGTACATAGTCCAATTCCATTTACAAGAAGTTTTAGGAGAGGCTAACTAATCTATATTGGAAAAAATCAGAAGAGTGGTTGCAGGGAGTCAGGGATTGACTTGGAAGAAATATGAGGGAAGTTTTGCTCTAGTGGTAGTAGTTTATCAGTGTTAACAACAGTTATCAAGATTACCTGCAATTTGTTAGAAATATAAGTTCTGAGGCTTTACCCCAGACTTCATTAGTCAGAAACTCTGACAGTGCAGCCCATCATTCTGTATTTTAATGGTATCTCCAGATAATTCTGATAAGCTAAAGAAACCACTGTTTCTTGGTTGGAGTCTGAGTTATAATGGTGAATGCATTTAATAAAACTGAACAAACGTGCACTGAAGATTTAAACATTTCCTGTACATTTTATCTCAAAAGGGAAAAGGGGTGGTATATTGATATCTGTAATTTCCTTTGAAATGCATCAAAAATAAGATCTGTTTATGTACACATATTTATAACCATACATATTTACATGTGGTATAACATCAATGTGTGTGTGATTTGACATTAAAGAAGAAATAAGTAATTTCAGAGGGCACAGGACATTTTATAACTTTTAAAAAACTTAGTATCTGACAAAGTACAAAACAAAAGTTATACTAAATGGGAGAATGTTAAAAACATCTCATCAAAATAAAAAACAAAATATTTACCAAATACTTCAAAGTGATTATAAAATGTGTATGGAAAAGTAAAGACCTAAAAGTAATTGTTACTTCTGGAAAGTGCAGGAGTGCTATTTGCCTTACCAAACAGCAGGACTAATTTTTTTAACATAGTAATTAAGATTGTGTGGTATTAAAGAAGAACTAACACCTTTCGTTCTCACACTATTCTACAAAATTCAAGAGGAGGGAAGACTCCCAAGCTCGTTTTAAGATTGTATGGTACTAGGTAGATGAGTGGAACAGGATAGAGAGCTCAGGAGTAATCCTTCACACGTGTACAATATAATTACTATAAAACAAAACGGGTACTGCAGTTTATGGGGAAAGGATTTTCAGCAAATGGGGCTGGGACAATGGCTTATCTATAAGAAAGTTTTTGATTCCTACTTCAACTCAACAGTCCTTGCCATGTAGATGAAAAAAAATCTTTAAAACTTTTAGAAGAAAATAATATCTGAATATATTTTTAATTTTGAGTCACAAAAGCCATTAATCTTAAAAAAGGGATTGATAAATTTTACTACATTAATATGAAGAACATTTAGGAATCAAAACACATCTTAAAGAAGGTAAAAACATAAGTAACAAACTGAGAAAAGATACTTGACATATGTACATATAACTAAAAAATGATCATTAGTAAGAAGATTTAAAGAATTCCTCACCTACAAAACAATGTGAGGCCAGAGTCCTGGTAGGAAAATGAATAAAAGTCACAAATAGGCATCTTGTGGCAGAAATATGGTGTTCGGCCTCATTAGTAATAGGGGAAATACAAATCAAGACCACATTTTACACTCACTTGATTGGCAAAAATCTAGAAGTCAGATGATGGAGAAGAGATGGACTAAGTAGTATCTCTTAAAAACAGCTACTAGTAGAGAAAATATTACTACCAGTTTTTAAAAATAGCATCATCTCATAAAATTGAACATTCATATGTCCTGTGACCCAGCAATTCTGCTATGAGATTTATACTCAATAGCATTCTTGCATGTGTGTGCTAGAAGATAAATGAGTGTTCATTATACCACTAAAATTATAGTTAACCTATCTCCTAAAGAATGAATAAATGAATTACTGTATGTGCACACAATGCTTGTTACATAATAGTGAAAATAAAATTGTTACATGCAACAGCCTGGATTATAATTGCTGACATAATGTTGAATGAAAAAGGCAAAAAAATGTAGAACACTACATCCAGTATGATTCCTTTTACAAAGTTGAAAATGAGTCAAGAGTATAAACAGTATACAACTTAGACCATGTTTTAAAGCAAAGAAATGATCAAGTTCCTCATAGTGGTTACCTTGAAAGTGAAACAGGAAGATGGCATAAGAGGAGCAGCATACTGGTAAATATAAATTATTGGAAATACTGTTCTTGAGTCAGTATTGTTATAAGTACATAAAAGGGCACATACCAGTATTGATGGTGTGTCATGAACCAAAATTTATTATTAATACTTTTGTGTGTATTTGATGTCTTAGGAAAGAAAAAAGAGAAACAGGAATGCAGGGATTGTTTATGCTCCTGCCTGAGAAAGATGAGGCCAGCATGTGATTTTAATAGCTATTTAAGGAATTAAGTTACAGAGTAGGACAAAGAAAATTTGCTGTTCTGATTTGAAACTGGGTAAATTGAAGACTTCTGCTTTGACTTACTTCTTTAAGTTTGAGGTGGGGGCAATGTATGTGTTATGTTATTCTGATTGCTATTAATTGATTTAAGTCATCCATGGATCTTGCAAGTGAAAGTTTGTGTGTTTCCAGCTAGCCACGTGTGCTTTTTTAAGTTAAATTAATTTATATTTTTACTTCATTTTAATTCCAAAGTTATAATAATCATATTTCAAGTGTTAAGTAGTTGCATATGGCTCAAGGCAACCATATTGGACAGTAAAGATACAGAACATTTCCATCATTGCAGAAACTCTTCACAGAAATCAAACGCACATTTCAGTTTCTTTAATATCCCCAGAATTGTATTAGCTGATCTTTATTAACAAAATAATCTTTATTATGCCTCAGACGACTTTATCATTGCATTGACGTATGATTATGAAAGATTGGTTTGGTTTGGTTGGAGTTTTGGGGATGGTTTGGCTACAGTTGGACTGATCTTTTCCTTATCTCTTTATTTTCCTAACTTCCCCAACATTGTTTTTTGATCATTTGACAAAGGATAGCACAGAAGAAATCTAGCTTTATGTTTTATAATTCCAAGATTTAAGGTATAATTTGGACATAATTACATGAAAATATGTAATTAAACCATAATACAGTGTTTTAAGATATTAAAAGACTTGGAATAATGAGGAATGGAATTCTGATTCTTTAAAATATGTCAGCTAGCATTGAGTGGTACTCTTAAAAGAAGGTCACCTTTCTTCTTTCTCTCATATCCTACCTCAGGACCTACATACAGCACTTTAAATACTTCATGCTAAAATTCTTTGAAAGTATTTATAAATTATTGGTTTATAAGTTATTTTAAAACATTTGTTTTATTTTTTGTTATTAATTTGCATTTAGTATTACATTGTTAATAAATTGAAAAGCTTAGTACTTTATGAACACATTTAATGCATTATTATTATTATTATTATTATTATTATTATTATTGTCGAATGAATAATAATACTGGGATCTTTTTTTTTTATATATATACATATATAGTTGTTGAAGTCCGAAGAGGATTCCTCATATAAACCTGTGAAGAAAGCTTGTACTCAACTTGTTGATAACCTAGTTGAGCACATTCTTAAATATGAGGAATCTCTAGCTGGTAAGATGATTTATATATTGGTCATTAAGTTGATTTATATTTTAAAATACTTTGAGCACATTTTTCATTTTTGCCTCTGGCTCTGCTTAGTCTAATAATGAACCACTTCACTCTTAAATGAAATGTTTTTTGTTTGATGTTGTAGCCTTGATTATATTGTTAAGGTTGACTAAGATTATCTAGAGCAGTATAATAAAAACATAGGCCTCATCTCTTTCACGTATTTTTCAATAGCATGTAATTTTAGATGTCATATTGAACAGGAGTAAAAGGAAGTCCAGGGGCTAGTACATATTCAGCTAATTGCACTTATCTAGAAATTGTTTGATATCTTTTAAATCCTATAAAATTTTCTCTCAAAATGAAATTGTTTTAACTATTATAAAATTGTTTTTAAAAGACTAGTAGTACATTCTTAATAGCATTTATAATTGTTATATAAAAATGTGCTTAATCTTGCTTGAGCTAGGAAGCTATTAATATTTGTAACTAAAAATTTCTTAAGTTCTTAATATTTTCTATTTATCACATTTATCAGTGACAAATCTGAAATTCTTAACCAAAGCATAAATAATTATATAAAACTATAAAAGTCATAATTGATATGTATTGCTTAAAGCACACAGGACTAACATTACTTCCCATTTGCCTGATGTATATTAATGAGGAATAATAGTCAGCCTCAGTCATTCTCCAGTATTGAGGGCCAGTTGCCTCTTACAGAGAGAGAGGTACATTATGGCACCTAAGGAAATTGTTGATACCATTTATATTTTTATGCAGTTTTTTCTTTAATTTTGTTTTAATTTTCCATGTGTACCTCTTTTTCTTTTTATTTCCTTGTTTTGTTTTCCCTATTCTAGATTTAAAGGGTGATACTGTTGTCTCAATATTAAAAAATTGCTCAACTCCTCTAAAAACTAATTAGCTACCCAAGAACCATTGTTACCTCCTAACTAGCAACAGCACTTAGTTTTCCTTTTCTAATGTAGCACTGATTCAACTTAATTTCTCACTCCCATCTTTTAACATTCTTCTACATCAGCATCTCTCTTTTCCAGTATCTTTAAACACAGTATCACCTCAGCGAAATTGGTTTTGTCCCTCTTTGCTAACTTTCTTTCCCATACTCACTTTCATCCATTTTTTAGATATAACCAATATCATGTTTATTTCCAAAAACCCATCCCTAAACTTCTCAACTTCCATTCTACTTTTTAACATCAACCCTCCTCCCCTTAGGGAAAAACTTGCCTTCTGTAATGTAGCTTTTTTGTCCTTTATTCTTAGTATATGTAATTATATAACAAAGACAGAAATAAAATGCAGAAAATCTAGTATCATAAGAAATGTTAATCAGTTATATCGAGGCATGTATTGAATTTATTTAGGGAATGGTATTTCATAATTTAAATAATAGACTGTTTAATTTTCACTGCCTTGTTATATTTTAGTGTCTTATTTCTTGTTTATTTTTCCAGACTCTGACAATAAAGGTGTGAACTCTGGAAGATTGGTAGCTTGCATAACCACTTTGTTCTTGTTCAGCAAGATAAGACCCCAGCTCATGGTTAAACATGCCATGACTATGCAGCCATACCTTACCACTAAATGTAGTGTAAGTATACAGCTATCCTGTATTTCTGTTTAGTATAAACCATGTACTGAGTATTTTAAATTTAGAACTTAATGTGTGTCATTCGCATTCTCACCTGACACATTTTCACTGACAGGGCAACTGTGTCATGTATTCAAATTTTTGTTCTGATATTTGTGGCAGGTTATCTACAAACATTATTTTTCCAATATATGATAAATACATTTCAGGCACCATTTCTCTTTAAGCTTCTCAAGCCAAATCCTTAGTATATGCTTACTAAATGTTGTAACTATTGCTGAGACCTCAAAGGTGAAAGAGGCAGAACTCCTGCCATTAAGAAACTTACTGTCTTTTTGGGTTCTGAATTTGTTTTTCATTTGTCAGTTTTAGTATAATTTAAGCATTTATTTTTATAACACACCAGTATACTGAATATGGAAAATCTAGTATTATGTCAGAAGTATTAGGCTGTTGTTTTAAATATTATACATATGGTTTCCTAAAATCCAATGTGAAAATTTAATAAAACATTGCTTAAGTAATATATTCCAGCAATTTCTATGACAGCATGGTTAGTTAAGTGGCTTATTCAGACACCAAATTTTAAAATACTTTGAAAACTTTAAAATAGAAATAGTTTTGCCCTGACTAGTATGCCTCACTTGCTTGGACGTTGTCCTGCAAAGCAAAAGTTCGCTGGTTCAAAATCCAGTCAGGGCACATGTTTGGGTTGTGGTTCCTTCCCAGTCAGGGTGCACGTGAGAGGCAACCAACCGATGGATGTTTCTGACATCCATGTTTTTTTCCCTCTCTTTCTCCCCCCCTTCTCCTCTCTAAAAACAAATAAAGTCTTTTTAAAAAGTAAAATGTAAATAGTTTTTCACTTACTGTTTTTTTAGTGTTCCTAATGAGCTAATTTTAACTATTTTCTCTAGTAAATTTGTTCTGCTGCTGTCGTTGGAGGCTTGTTTGTTTGTTTGTTTGTTTGTTTTAGCTCTAAATTAAATTAGTAAATTCTAAGTGAAAAATCTCAGGATGCCCTGAGAAATGTTAAGAATTGAACTGAGGAAAGTAGAAGATGATAAATATATAAAACAACATATATATAATACTTCTGAGACCCTAATTTTATCTTTAGGGCTTGTATTACATGCAGAAATAAATAATGGCTAGTGATAATAGCCAATGTTTATTGAGCATAATGCCAAGCACTGTGAAGAATGTTGCATACATTCTCATTTACTTTGTGAAATAAGTACCATTATTATATCTTTTATAGATAAAGTAACTTAATCGTTGAGAATATAAATAACTTGCCTGGTATTACACAGCTAACCAGTCCCAAAGCTAGAATTCAGCTGTGTGTCTGTTTGCCTCTAGAGTGTGGACTGTAATGTAACTTGTACAAATAGACTTCATTTACACTGACATTTTTTAAAAATCTGTATTAATTTTTAGAGAGGAAAAAGAGGGAGGGAGAGAGGGAGATTGATTCATTGTTTCAATTGTTTATATGTTTATTGGTTGGTTCTTGTATATGACCTGCCTGGGGATGGAACCCACAACTTTAGCATATTGGGATGACACTGTAAGCAACTGAGCTACCTGCCCATGGCGCACCAATATTTTTGAAAGCAAGATTACTCTGAAAACACGTTGTACAAGTTTTTATGTATATGTATACACACACACACACACACACAAATAAAGCTTTATATAAAGTAGTTCCCTGTATTTGCAGAGGATATGTTTCAAGACACACACACATACCCATATCTGAAACCACAGATGGTAGCAAACTCTATGTATACTGTACTTTTTCCTATGCATACAGACCTTCCCATGTAAAGGAAACACTTTATGGCTTTTCTTTGGCATTTCTGAATTGTCAGCATCACTACTCTTGCACTTTAAGGCCATTACTAAGTAAAATAAGGGTTACTTGAACATAAGCACTGCAACCCTGGGAGAGTCGATCTGATTAATCAAGATGTCTAAGTGACTAATAGACAGGACGTGTATGTTGGACAAAGGAATGATCCATGTCCTGGACAGGATGGAGCAGGACGGCACAAGATTTCATCACACTACTTGAGCAGCATGCTATTTAAAACTTTTGTATTGTTTGTTTCTAGAATTTTCTATTCAATGTTTTTGGGTTACAGTTGACCCCAGCTGACTAAAACCATGGAAAGCAAAACCACAGTTAAGGGGGACTACTATAAGCCTATCTTACATATGAAAAATGCCTTTCTCAATTTGTTTTTTTATATCCTACCACCATCTAATTCCTACTAGTTTCAGGATAAGCAACCCATAGTAACCTACATACTTTATTCATGTTTCTATAATTGTGAACACACATAAATAAATGACCAGGTTTTTAAAAAGTGCAGGTCATGTTATCTACATTTCTATTAAGCATATTTACTGTCTCAAGTTACCGGATAAATATGAGGTCTGTCCAGAAAGTATCCAGCCACACCCTGTGAAAAATAGAGAAATTTACTGAAGAAGAAACAAGAAACATTGTACACAGGGCAATGACTTCTCAGTCCCCTTCAAAGCAAGCACTTTGAGACAGCACACAGTTCTTCCAGCATCTCCTCTATTGTTCAAAACACTCTGCAAAATCCTTTGTTGCAATCACCATCAGCAACTCTGTCATATTTTCCTGAATCTCATGGACAGTCCGAAATCTATTCCCTTTCAAAGGTGACTTTAGTTTTGGGAAAAGGCAGAAGTCTCAGGGCACCAAATCTGGGCTGTAGAGGGGCTGAGTCACCTAGGTAACTTGATGTTTCGCCAAAAAAGTCTGCATTGGCTGAATTAACAGTGGCTGGCCTTTTTCTGGACAGACCTTAAATATGTAATTCATTTTTTTGAGTGACTACATATTAGCCATTTTATGGACGTCCTATGATTTATTTAACCATTTCTTATTTTTGCAGGTATTTAAAATGATTCCTACTGATAGCTACTACAAATAATTCCTTAATAAACATTTCTATTCATAGACAGTTGACCCTTGAGCATCAGTTTGAACTGCATGGGTCTACTTATACACGGATTTTCTTCAGTGAATAAAAGAGCCAGCCCTTAGTTTCTGCAGATTTTGCATCTGTCTATTCAAGCATCCACGGATTAAAAACGGTCTTTTCTCATTCCCACCCACTGTTGGTTGAACTCACAGATGTAAGGAGCCAACTGTAGTTAAGTTTGTGGGGAGTCAAAACCTATATGCAGACCTGACAGCACAGGGTTTGGTGTCCCTAACTCCTCAGTTGTTAAAAGGATCAACTGTGCTTTTAAATACTGGTGGCTGTTTTGGGGGTGGCCAATAGATTCTGAGGAATGGACTTGCTAAATTATAAGAGAATTGTTTTGGTTTTAAATGGATGTTGCCAGATTGCTGGTGGACATGTTGTATAGCCTCTTTGGAAATGACAATCTGTATCATTTTTGTTCTTTTTGCCAGCCTAACAGGTATAAAGATATAGTTTATTGTTGCTTCAGTTTCCCTTCCCTGATTTCCAAGAAGGTTGAGAATAGTTTTTATGGTATTAACCAGTTATCATTTGCCCATTTTACCTTAGAATTGTGAGCCTTATTAAAAAAATACTCTTCAGCCCTGACAGGTGTGGCTCAGTAGATTGAGCACCAGCCTGCAAACAAAAGGGTCCCTGGCTCGATTCCCAGGCAGGGCACGTGCCTGGGTTGCCAACCAGGTCCCCAGAAGAGGGTACTCAAGTGACAAACACACATTGATGTTTCTCCCTCCCTTCCCCTCTGTCTAAAAAAATAAATAAAATCTTTTTTTTAATAGGCTGCTTGAAAAGGAAACATTCTCAGCATTAAAAAAATAATGTTCTTTGATCTAAATGTTTTAAATATTGAACCATTTTATGCTATATTCATTTTAAATATTCTTAGTATTATGTTCTCCTGTTCTTTTCCTTTACGATTTCTATCTCTCTTTAATTTTTTCTTCTAGATTTTAATATACTTCTCTTAATTGATTTTCCAGGCCACTAATGTTGAGAGTAGTTTCAAAAAATGTTACTATATTGTTTTTAAAAGTAAAGTTTTAGCAGTGATTCTCAAATGAATTTATCCTATTTGACAAAACCTCTTCCATCCCTAAACCCACTTTAACTCATTCCCTATTGATTAAAGGCAGTAGGAGTGTGAGATGACGGGACAACGGGACTTCTGTGTTATTTAGAAGTATTCATCTTACCTATTTTTTTTTTTTTACTTAATCCTGTGGGTATGCTGAAAGCGAGGATGAATGTAAGGTGGAAAAGTTTTTAACCAAAACAAAAAAGGTTTTTAACCAGTGAGGTAATAAGCTCAAAGAGTCCAAAATATGTATCTTTAGGCTGCGGCTATTTTTATTGATAGATTAAAATGTATGTTGAAAGCCTTACTCCATACTAAAAAAATAATAATAAATAAAAATGAAACAAGTGACTTTGGCTGATTTAGGGTGGGGGATTGGGTGACTAGAGGATGGAGGTGGGAGATTTTTTATTGTAAATCCTACAATGCCTGTATATTTTTTAAAAATGCTTTACTTATTTTTTTAAACATTAGCTTTTTAATCAAAGCTTTAAAACTTTTAAAAATTAAAAAATTATTTTAATACAGTATTTTAAATTTTAAAATAAAGACGTCTGTACCTGTTTTGGGAGACTACATTTTCATCTATCATAAAAAGGATTGACACAGGGCTTCTCGGCCTACTGACATTTAGGGCCGGATCACTCTGTGCTGTCAAGAACTATCCTGGGCATTATAGGACGTTAGGCAATGTGCCCTATTCATACCCCTTCTTACACCCTTTTTGTGACAACAAAAAATGTGTCCAGATACTGCCAAATATCCCATGGGGGACAAACTCACACTCCCAATTGAGGACTAGTAGGTTAACATTACCCCAGTTTGAAAAATTCTAATCTTAAAAAGCGTACCAGTCTTGGTAAAATTCTCTATTAATATTTAAATACCTTTGTTCAGAATTGACTTACATTGCATTTTGGGGGAAAAACAATAACTGTAACATTGTGATTAAGTGACCAAAGGTCACATGGTATGTTAGTGGCATAGCTAAAATCCAGGTTCCTGACACTGAGGCTTTTTCCTCCATACCTTAAAGCTCTTTTCCAGTGATTTGTTTAACTGGAATTTTACATATCAAATACTTTAATCCCCAACTACATAAAACAGTATATAATTTCTTTTTAGATTTTGATATTCATAAAGCACTAATTTTATCCTTGTAGACTCAAAATGATTTCATGGTTATCTGCAATGTCGCAAAAATCCTAGAGCTGGTGGTACCACTAATGGAACATCCAAGTGAAACTTTCCTTGCTACTATTGAAGAAGATCTAATGAAGCTGATCATCAAATATGGCATGACTGTAAGCATCTCTGTATTGATTATATTGAAGTACATAGTTCACAAATGATAACTTAATCGCATGTTTTGATTTGTCTGTAACTTTCGTCTAAACAATAATCTTTTGTGTATCTTTTAGGTAGTACAACATTGTGTGAGCTGTCTTGGGGCAGTTGTAAATAAAGTGACACAAAATTTTAAATTTGTATGGGCCTGTTTCAACAGATACTATGGTAAGTTCAGTGCCTAGGCTTTAAAATTATTCTGCCAGATTCTGCAGTGTGTCCAACTCCTTTTTAATTCACCTAATAAAGGTAGCATCTGGGGAATTGGAAGAGGTGTGATTGTCCTCTATGGTCCACTCTACCATTTTCTAGTATCTTCTATAATCTCTTAATAACATGATATGATTACTTCAGAAATGTATCTTCTTATAAGTAAATGTTGATAACTTTTCTGCCTTCTATGTAAAATAAAGTTTAAATTTTAACTTTTTAGATTCTAAAGAGTGTCCTCGTAATTCTAAACATATTTAATACTTAGAACCATTAGTAAAATTAAACTGTAACTTGAACATACTAATTCAAGGATTAAGTGCTAATTATAAATAAATATTGCTTTATCAGGTGCCATTTCAAAATTAAAAAGTCAGCACCAAGAAGATCCAAATAATACTTCACTTCTAACAAACAAACCAGCACTTCTTAGATCACTTTTCACTGTTGGAGCACTATGTCGGCATTTTGATTTTGATCTGGAAGATTTTAAGGGTAACAGTAAGGTAAAGATCTTAATTTTAATTACTTAGTATGTTGTAATAAAATAGAACTGGATGACCCTGTGAACAGAAAACGACTGTCACAATCCAGGATGAAGGCAGTATTAATGTGGTTTGATGAACATTCTGACAGTGCTACTCAAAATATGGTTGTCAGACTGGCTTCTGATCTTTGAATTCTTTGTTATTGGTCTATAAGAAGACAAGTAAGCACAAACTTCTATCAGCTTTATAAGAGTAGGCACACTGTTTAAGTCAGCAGCCGAATATATTTTTAAATTTCTTAATGAGGGAGCAATATGTTATTTACATTCTGGTACAAGCTTCTTTGTCACAGACCTTTATTTTGAATGCCACTATTCTAAAATTTATTGTTTTATTATCTTATTGGTGACTCATTCTTCAGAAAAGTTTGCATATAGAAGTTCTCACTGTTTGCTTTAGGTTTCTTTTCCCTTTATATTTGAAAACTGAGCTAAGTTACTCTTCTTTATAAAATACTTTCTTCTTAGGTTAACATAAAGGATAAAGTACTTGAACTATTGATGTATTTTACAAAACATTCAGATGAAGAAGTACAAACAAAAGCCATCATTGGTCTAGGTAAGTTAAGTCTAAATTTCATTATAGTTTTAGTTGTTTGAGAGGTTGAGCATATTTTAAAACATTGAGAGTCTAAGCAGTTGATTTATTTAAGTATATTTCTAATCACAGTAGGGTCTGATATATAGAATAGAGGGGGTTAAAACAACTGGATTCCATTTCTGGCTCTGCCAGTAACTTCCTAGGTGACCTTGAGCTAGTCACGTAACTCCCTCTGTTGATCAGTTTCTTCATTAACAAAATAAAGATGACAATAATGTCTTCTTCCTCTACTTTATAGGATTTCATAAGAATATTCATTACAGCATTTTGATAAGGAAAAATGATTCAGAAGAATTTTATGTTGCATATTTTTTAATTATTTTTTTTTGAAAGCTTTGTCATTATATGTGCCTACCATTTCTAGTTAAGAGAGTGGGCATTCTGCACAGACTTTTATTCATATAGAAGCACATGGTAACCAACCGAAAAGAAACAGTTTGAATGTGTATCTGTCCCATTTTATTTTTCCAGGAACATTGATTTAGTAAATGTGTACCCTTGAAGAAGGTTAGGGCTTATAACTTACCTAAAAAGATAGTGGAATATTGAAGAAATATGAAAAAGATAGTATTAAAGTACCTGAATTGAATGCATTTTAAAACAATACAAGAAGAGTATTCTGTCCAAGTTTTTGTTTTTTATTGTTTGTTTTGTTTTGTGCAAATACATGTAAAGCTACTCAATAAAGTCAATAACTTACTTTGAAACTTTATTTTGGTAGCATTAACAAGGTTTATAATTTAATATGCACGGACAATCATTTACATTAGTCTTTTGAACTAAAATGAGTAATAAAAGTTTCTGAGTTACTCATCTCATTAAATATTTCTTTAAATAAATTTAAATTTTGTTATTGCATTCCTCCTTTTCTTTCAGAAAATTATATAATAGCAAATAGAGTAAAAATTCAGATATCACTTACTTGTAAGTTATATTGATGCAATATTACCTTCATGCCAGATATGTACCTCTGAATATTTGGTGTGAACATAAGCTACATAAAGTGATAAAACTAATAGTGTTACATCTAATTCAGAGAACAAATACACTTGACCCTTGAACAGCATGGAAGTTAGGGGCATCTGCCCCCACACGGTTGAAAAGCTACATATAACTTTTGACTCCCCATGGGGGATTGATTGCACGACTCCTCACAGATACCAAAATCCGTGGATGCCCAAGTCCCTTATATGAAATGGCATGCCATAGAACAATGCATACAGTCAGCCCTCCGCAGCCACAGATTCCCAACCGCAGGTCAAAATACTGTTGGTTGAATTCAGGGATATGAAACCCAGGAATACAGAGGGCCTGCTGTATATTTATTGGGGAGGGTGGAGTGGAAGTGGACCCAAGTAGTTTAAACCCATGTTATTCAAGGGTCAACGCTATGTAAACTTTAACTTAAAGAAGCAGTACTGTCGGGAAAATAATGCCTCTAGATCAGTTAATGAAAGACATCTTGCCTGGGCCATAGTTATCCTGTGTGACCTTGGGCTAGTTATTTGATCACTCTATGCTTTGAGTTTAGTGTTATTTGGCATCAGTAATAGTTGGTATCATCAAGGATCTTCATTTTATCTTACATAAATAAGCATTTTATACAAGTAAACATAATAGTATTTTGCTACTTATTAACTTGTTATAGAATTCAGCTTTATGGCTTCATTATAATGCCATATGAGAAATAAATGGAAGATATTTTTCGCCTTGGTTTATTTTAGAATTACTGTTTCATCAAATGGATGTATTTCAATATATTTTTTAAAATAATGCCAATATAGTACCTTCTGCTAGAGATCTAAAAAATGTTTGCAGACATTACCTCTTAAATCCTGAAAACATCCCTTTGAGGTAGGTGGGTGGTAAATATTATTGTCCCCATTTTACAGATGGAGAATTGAGGCACAGAGAGATTATGTGACTCACCCAAGGTCACACTACAAGTCAGTGGTGGAGCCAGGAATAGAATCCAAGACTCCTGTCTCCTAATCCACTCCCCTAGCCACTAGGCCCTGCTCCCTCCTCAAGGTTTCCTCTTGTGTGAAATTCTCCTTTGAAATGCAATTTCTTGTTTTTAATTCATGGGGAAAGAAGTGCCTGCTCTAATACTTCTCTAGGTAAGGCCACTAGCATATTCTTCCAGTCATTTTAAGTTTTAATTTTTGAAATAAGGAGTTCTTTATGTAATTTATCAACATTTTCATTAAATGCTATATTTAACTTTAATATGAATATATCAAGAGGGGTTTTTTTTCTCTCTTCTTTAGGATTTGCCTTTATTCAGCATCCAAGTCTAATGTTTGAGCAAGAGGTGAAAAATCTATATAATAATATCTTGTCTGATAAGAACTGCTCAGTAAATTTAAAAATACAAGTGTTAAAAAACCTCCAGACCTACCTACAAGAAGAGGATACACGTATGCAGCAGGCAGATAGAGACTGTAAGTGAAATATATTTTTTAATGTCACAATGTTGCTATACTTAGAGTACTTCGACTCATTTTTAATTCAGATATCTAAATTTTGTTGTCTGTTAGATGAAAGAATTCAGTTCAGAAGGAGTCTTTATGTCTATAGCTAGGCTTAAGGGTATTCATAAATTCCTAAAATAGTTTGTAAAACTTAATATATGTGTATGCATTACATTTTGAGCGAGGGGAGGGATTTAGTTCTCATTAGGTTTACCAAGGGACATCTGACAGACGTCCCTTTTTGAGGCCCCCTCAAAAAGAAGAAAAAAAAAGATTTAAGAGCCATTAAGCCAGAGCACTAACTATAACATTTGTGCTTTTGGTTGTGGTCTGATCTGGTGTATTTAAGTAAAGTTTAATGTACATGTTCTTAATATGTTTACTTTTGTAGGGAAGAAAGTTGCAAAACAGGAAGATTTAAAAGAAATGGGTGATGTTTCCTCAGGGATGAGTAGTTCCATCATGCAGCTTTACCTCAAACAGGTGCTCGAGGCGTTTTTTCACACCCAGTCAAGTGTACGCCACTTTGCCCTAAATGTCATTGCATTGACTCTAAACCAGGGTCTTATTCATCCAGTTCAGGTGAGTATGTTTTAGTAAGCAGAACTTACCAAAAGAACCAGTTTGTTGTCATTTGACGACATTATGATTAGAGAATAAGTAGTTCTTTATTCCTCTTAGTTATTTTTTTTTCTTTTTGGTCCTAAACTCTTGAGTATAAGTTTTAGTCCTTCTTGTAGGTTGTCATTACTGCAAAATACTCAGATATTTATAATGTCTCTATTAAACAAACTTCCTATTTATATTGGCAGAATATATGTACTTGGAATGATTTTCTATGTAGGGATGAGATAGATTTGTTTTAATATATATTAACTCTTATCCCAAAGAACCAACAACATGTAATGTCAGGAGAGTTAACTGTGATAAGAGTATAAATCTAACTCAAACAGGGTGGATTTTAATCCACAGAAAATAAATTATGTAATCTGAGCCCAATTACTTCATCTTATAAATTAGAGGTAATATCATATGCCCACACCTCAAAGCATTGATCCGAGGACTAAATGATGTAATAAAGACATGTTAGTATACTAAGGACTGACTGTTAATGCTGATATGGTAGTGTATATCTGATAGGTTCAGGAATGTGCCATATGCTACAAAAGTGAAATTATTAGATAACCAAAGCCTGTTACCCTTCCAATTTTTTATTTTGGCTGTTTTCTGTGGAACTTTTAAAAAATACATTATGTGTAAATATGCTTTGTTCTTCCCTGTGTCCTGAAACAAGGCGCAGTAATGAAGCGTGCTAAACGATGTTTAGGCTGTTTTGCATGACTCAGGGTTATCATCAAGATCACCTAATAAAATGTACAGTGGTATGTTGAGACTCGAATTTTTGAGGTACTTACAACTTTACTGATATTCTGAATGGCCTCAGGTGGTTGGTGCTTTTATTATCATATCTGCTTTTTAAAAAAAAATTTTTTAAGTTCACGCTTATAAAAAAAGTATAGGAGTGATACAATGAAATCTTCTATACTCGTCACCTATTATTTACCATTTGTTAGACTTTTGCCACGTTTGCTTTGTCTCTTGCTCTTCATACATATTTTTTCTGAATAATTTGATGGTAAGTTTTACATATCACTATTCTCTATTTCTAAATACCTTAATATATATTTTATAAGAATAAGGACATTCTCTTATAAAACCATAATGCAATAATCAAATTCAGGAAATTTAACATTGATACATTATTATCTAATATGTAGTTTTGTTTTCAGATTTGTCCAGTTTACCCAATAGTCTTCAGTGGCCTTTTTTTCTCATTGATTTGGAATTTAATTCATGATCACCCATTTGAGTTAGTGTCATGTCTACTTTTTTAACGGTTTGTTTGTTTGTTTGTTTGTTTATTGTTCTTTTTCTTTCTCACTGCTATCTGATTCATATTCACCTAACTTACTAGTGGTGTTTTGTGACTTTAGATGTATAATAGACTTTGAGTTACCAAATCTGTTACCAGAGTACTAGCTATCCAGTCATTGAAGCTATATCTAAAATCAGCTTTGTAGAGAAATTTATATCTTCCTAGTTTTGAGTATGGAAGACAAATTACTTTCTGCCCTATTTTATCTTTACATAGCTAATTGAGTCGAGCTTGAAAAATTATTGAATAACACATTTGTAGTATATATCACAGTCTTAAATGGATATTCTTAGTGTTGAGGCCCTTCATGTTTAAAGCACCCTAAAGTCACACTGAAATTATTTAAATTTCACCACATCAGTATTTTACTTATGTACCAGTGCTTTTTTGCTTTAAGCTAAATTTAAGGAAGATTAATCATTTTTTAAAGAACACTAAAGCGTGGCATTTAAAGGCCTATAAAACTATATATATATCTCCCAGATACACATCAAGTTTTAACATATGTAAAGATACACATAGAACTTTTACTACTGTGATCCCTTATAACTCCTGTGTTTTTATTTCCAGTGTGTACCATATTTAATTGCTATGGGCACAGACCCAGAACCAGCTATGCGGAACAAGGCTGATCAGCAGCTTGTGGAAATAGACAAAAAATATGCTGGATTTATTCATGTACGTATATTTAAATTGTATAACCTAAATTTAAACCTCTTTCTTTAGTAAAAACCATTTATTTGGTAACCGTCCTGCCCATATTCCTATTAGAATAAAATATTTTGCTTAGTACCTACTTAGACGTGCAACTAAGTTTGTCCCCCAAGGTATTTATTCTTGTTTAAAATTAACTCTTAAGATTGAGCTAGAGGTGATGGATAGTCCAGCAAGTACAATGGCATGCGTGGGTTCTAGTCCCTACTATTGGACCTTGGAGTAGTAGCTCTTTTGGGCCTCGATTTCTTTCTTCTCTAAAATGAGGAGATTTTTTTTTTAATATTTATTTATTTTTAGAGAGGGAAGGGAGGGAGAGAGAGAGAAACATCAGTGTGCGGTTGCTGGCAGTCATAGCCTACAACCCAAGCATGTACCCTGACTGGGAATCGAACCTGTGACACTTTGGAAATGAGGAGATTTTAATAGATGATTTCTAATGTTCTCACAGCATTTGCATTCTATGATCTTATTATTTATATAAGAAAATCAAATAATGAGTTAGCCTCAGACTATAATGCTCAAAGTACATTTTTAATCTGACTTTTAATTTCCATGGCAAAAATGAGGCTTTTATTGATTTCAGATGAAAGCAGTGGCTGGTATGAAGATGTCTTACCAGGTACAACAGGCAATCAACACATGCCTAAAAGACCCCGTAAGGGGTTTCAGGCAAGATGAGTCCTCCAGTGCTTTGTGTTCACACCTTTACTCCATGATCCGTGGAAACCGCCAGCACAGACGAGCCTTTCTAATCTCCTTACTCAACCTCTTTGATGACACAGCAGTAAGCACAAAAACTTACTATTTTAAGGAAATAAATGTTTTGTAAATTTTATGCCTAAAGCAGTCACAGGTTTTTTAATATTGCCAGTTTAGTAAATAATAGTGACCATATTAAATGTGTTTCTTTGAGCCTTCTGTGTTAATTATATAGTCACAATTGAGCAGGAAATTTTACATGGGAGTACATACAGTGAGGGGTAAAGTATAATAATTGTGTCTTCATACTGAGTATCCTATAAACTTTGGTAACAGTTCCTTCAAGCATACCTTTAAATAAACTGTATCACTAACCTATCACTCTGAGGGATAAATTAGATATGTAGATGATAGATAGATAGACAGACAGACAGACAGACAGATAGATAGATGGATGGATGATAGGAAGAAACAAAGATGAGATGAAATTTTACTTGTTTCTGTTAGACTCAGATATTGTTAGAATAACTCTTCTAGGATTTTGGCTGCTGACATTCCCTTCTTGTTCAACTTCACTTCCTTAATGAAGAGCACACATTCATTTATGTAATCACCTATTGCTTCTTTGGGCTATCGCACAAGGGGCATTGTATGGCAAAGAAAACAGGTCATCCTTAACTTTAAGCTTACCTCTTAATTTATTCATTCATTATACCCAAATATTTATTCATCACCTGCTATATTGGTAGCCATTGTACTAGGGGATGAACTGAAAATAGTAAATTAGGACAGGTGAGATGTGTGCCCACGTAGAGCTTAGAAAATATATTATACACATCTGCTTCAGAAATAATTGAGTATAATTTAATCACCACCACAACCATTATATCATCAGCATTAAGCTTTCATTTCGTGTGAGATACTGTACTAGGGTACAAAATGGCATGATAATAGTGCTCTTGCCCTTAATGGGTCGTCCCTCCAGTTGGGGAGAGAGACACAAAATAAAGGAAATAAATAATAGTTAAGGTTAGCATATCCTGAGTGCCACGTGATGAGTCAGTGAAACTGCTGTAGCTTTTTATCTCTCCTGAGCTGCATCCCCATGTGGTTTCATTGCCTGCTGTATGTCATGGGCGTGTGTTCTGTCACCTCGGCATGTAAAATGCTAAATCCAGCTCTCATCACGCAGTGCTTGCTGCTTCCTCCAATGAAGGATGTCAGAGGAAAAGCAAATTACTGAAATCTTAGGGAGATTAGATGAGACGGATCTACTGTTTGAGGCAAGGATAAAAACATGAATAAAGGTACAAAGATAAGAGTATGTGGGAAATAATGAACAGGTTGTTATTTGGAACACACAGGTCATAGTGAGGCGTGTTTATGGGAGCTCTTATAGACAGTGGAATTGCCAAAGAGCACTTTAACATTGTGTTCACATTGAAGGTAATACTAATTAATCTATTATGGTGACAGTAGAAAAAGATAAAAGAAATTTTGTGAGGAACACAAATGTTTTAGCATTGGGGTCACATTGGAGGTAATGAATTAATCTATTGTGAGGACAATAGGGAAGAAAAGAATGGACAGTAGGAAAGGAAAGAAATGTGAGGGAGGAATAAATATAACTGAGAAGAAGAACAGTCAAAAGATAACTGGATATTTTTGTGCTAAGCACTTGAAAGAATAATACAATTGTTGCTAGAAGCAATTTCAAAAGGAGTTGGCTTGAGAAGAGCATAGAAGAGGAATAGTCAAAGAACTTAGAAGAGAAAACTGAGGAGTGAAGATTTCAGGAAGGAAAGGGTGAGGTAATAGTGTTCATGCTGTTAAGTCAAGGGCAGTGCAAAGTTAAATAGGGTGGGATACTTGTGGATAGAAATGCTCAGGCAGGGAGGCACAAAAGGTTATTTTAATTAAAGAACAGTAGGGAGGACCTAGAAGGAACAGCTCTAGATTATTTTTTTAAGAAATTTGTTTTTTGGAAGGAAGGAGCAGTGTGGACCTTTTTTATGGTCAAAGTTGAAGAATATTCAGAGTGTTTTTTTAAAGGCTTACTCAGAATAAGTCTGAACATTCATTTTCAGTTTTAGGAGGGGGGAAATAAATATATGTATATAAGGAATATGTATGTATAAAAGTTACAGTGTTAAAACCAATATATGATGTAGGGTTCTATGAATCTCCCTAACTTGAACATTTAAGTGTTATACACATTTAAAAATAAAAAAATAGAGTAAGAGTCTCATGAATATCATACCAAATTTATTCTGTCTGTCCTGTGGGATTACTCTTGTACCTCTGCTGCTACATTGGGTTTTCTGTAGAAGGGAAGGGGTTTTTGTTGCTATTTTTTTCTTTTTTTTAAGGTATAAATGTTTTAAAGGAATTTAAATGTTAATAATATATCTTTCGGTGTATATTCGGTATGATCATGACATGCTGAAAGTCTCTGTTGCTTCTTTTTAAAACAAACTAGTAGTAACCATATTTTTTTTCTTTAAATTTTGCCTACCTGAGAGTTTTTATAGTGTAAAACTATGATAGCACTGTCAAAAGGATTCTGATATTCTAAATTAAATATACGTAGGAAACTGACAGCTGTTTTATGAGTACATGAATTTTGTGGGGTTTTTTAACCCCCATATTAGTACTGTAATTACCACGTGTTTTCGAGGGAAGTATAGTAACTGTATAACTGATCTTCATATGGTTTAAGCTCTTAGAAACACAATGACAAATAATTATGAATTTGTGTGTATATTTTCTGGCGTGATATGGATTCATCATGAAGATTCCATATACTGTATAAGAATGTAAAGGGAATTCCACTTGGGTGCACTAAAAAATTTCACCTCTTCATTTCTTGAGGTACTATGGCATAAGTCATTATGAAATCTCTTAAAATGGGTATAAAATTATTTTATAACATCCTTATCTATTCCACCTCCCTTTTTCTTACTGCCCTCTGTCTTTACTCCCCCTTTCTCTGAAACATTAACTGAGGTGAAAGTGTCCAGTAATATTTTTTCTAAGAAGGCATTTTGGTTAGGTTTCGAGATTATCCACTAAACGTGTACCTATTTTTTTTTTTTTAATTTACAGAAAACAGAAGTAAATATGCTCTTGTATATAGCAGACAATCTAGCCTGTTTTCCATACCAGACACAGGAAGAGCCGTTGTTTATAATGCATCATATAGACATTACACTTTCAGTTTCTGGTAGTAACCTACTGCAGTCATTTAAGGAGGTAAGTTACACACATTACTATTCTTCATGTATCTGTATCTTTCAAAGTGCAGACATGTAATTTTCACTGTTTTGTTTCTCATTGTTCTCTTTATTCTTTTCACAGGCATATAAAATCTTTCTAAATGAACTTACTGAAATCTGGGCAGTGCTTTAATTGGGGAGAGGAAGTGGGTTGCTATTTCATATCTACTAAGAAACACCTAAAACCATTTTATTTCGGTTCATTTGGGTGGACTATACACACCCACATATACTTACATATATATACACTTACACATATATGGATTGTTCAATTGCTAAACCTCCCCACTTTATTTCTCTCACTTTTTTAAAAAATTTATTTATTTTTAGAGAGAGGGAGAGGGAGAGAAACATCAACGGATGACAGACATATCAATAGGTTGCCTCTCACACACCCCCAACCAGGGACCTGGCCTGAAACCCAGGCATGTGCCACGACTGGGAATTGAACCGGTGACATTTCAGTTTGCAGGCCAATATTCAGTCCACTGAGCCACACCAGCCAGGGCTATTTCTCTCTTCGAGCACTGACTTTTAAGTGTTTGGTGTCTATTCATATGTTCATTTAAACCCTACTTTAAAGTAACTTGCAATTCTACAAATCTGGTAATGCTGTAGACCTTAATAGTATACTTGAAGAGCTCTAGTTAGAGATATAGCTAGCTTCCTAAGAAACACAGGAAGTACATAAAGCCATTGATTTCTTTATCCTTGTATACCAGCATCATAATTAAGTTGGTGTATTTTATGCTGAAAACTTAGTTCGCCATGAACTTAATGTCTTTCCTTCATGGTTTTTTAGGAGGAAATGTAATTGATTTCATTATAAAAGCACCTGGTATAGCACTGGGCACATAGTTGGCACCCAGTGAAGTTTTTATATTAATTGGAATATTTTCATGTACCTCACAATACAAGTAGATCTCATTTTACACAGTCACGTTGCTCAAAACTTAGCTTCTTCAAACTAGTAAATGAGGAATATATTTTAATACCTAAGGGGTGGAACTACATGTAGAAATTTAGGCCCCACTGTAGACCTGCTGAAACAGAGCACTTTCTTAACAAAATTCTTAGGTGTTTAATATACACAGTGAAGTTTAAGAAGTTAATAATTCCCCAGGAACTTTAGCCATTGTATTATCTTATTTTACTTATTATTGTGCATATACTTGTATATGTTTTTCCTGTTGTTTAACAGTTGCATGTAATCTAGTCTTTCCCCTCTTAAACCCAGCTGACTTTGCTTCTTTTTAAGAGATAATAGTTTCATAGAATACAAAGAAACAGAATTTAAGTATTTTAAAAAATTACCTATTGTAGTCTCCCAGTTAAATTATAATTATTCCTTTTCCTCTATATTGGCTTATTTATATACCAAATTAATACTTTTATAGTTAATTTATTTCATTACTTTTCTATAAGAAAACTGTTTCCCTTTGAATGATGTTTCAGAAGGGGTTGGGGTGGTTATGGAGAGGATATTATATATGATTTTACTTAGTCTTGGAACCTAGGATTTCCCCCAAGGGTTAGACTTCCAGTCATTTATGGAAAGACAAAAGGTTTCATTACATAAAACATTGACATGAGGATGCTTTTGGAAACTATTGAATGGAGCATGTGTGTATTTGTGGCATTGTTATTGTTTTCTTAAACAGAATAATTTCCCTTTTTTGCAGTCTATGGTAAAAGACAAACGGAAAGAGAGAAAATCATCACCTAGTAAGGAAAATGAGTCAAGTGAGAGTGAAGAAGAAGTTTCCAGGCCTCGGAAGTCACGAAAACGTGTAGATTCAGATTCAGACTCAGATTCAGAAGATGATATAAATTCGGTGATGAAATGTTTGCCAGAAAATTCAGCTCCCTTAATTGAGTTTGCAAATGTCTCCCAGGGTATTTTATTGCTTCTAATGTTAAAACAACATTTGAAGAATCTCTGTGGATTTTCTGATAGGTAAGGTTACATAAGCAGGGAGAGAATAAATTTTGTTCAAATAATTAAGAAATATGAAACCCTGTTTTGATTGAATGCTTACTTTAATATTAAAAATACTCATTTTTTAAAAAGGAGTTTCTTTTTATTGCTATATAATATTTTGTTGTATAATACTGAGTTGGCCAAAAAGTTTCTTGGATTTCTTTTTCCATAAGATGACTCTAGTAGCACTTAGTTTAACTTCATTTGAAATAATTTTGTTACTTTGTATTGTTGTTGTATTAGCATGCATTATAAAAACATTCATCGAAATGGATGAATTTTTGTGTAGCCATTTCAATATTGAAGATGGAAGAAAATAAACATTTTTGGTATATTATGCTTCATTTCAAGAAAGGTGAAAACTCAACTGAAATGCAAAAAAAAATGTGGGCAGTATGTGGAGACGGTGCCATGACTAAATGAATGTGTTAAAAGTTGTTGGCTAAGTTTTGTGCTATAGATTTCTCACTGGACAATGCCCCATAGTCGGGTAGACCAGTTGGAATTGATCGTGATCAGATCGAGACATTGAGAACAATCAATGTTCTACCAGGTGGAAGAGAGCTGGCATACATAAAATATCTAAATCAGTAAAGTTATTGGTGAAAATGACAAATATGTCTTTTATGGAAAAAACTATATGAACTTTTTGGCCAACCCAGTAGAGCATGTTTCATCTAAAGGGCTCAGGTATTATTCAGATGGTCATCAGCCTGTTGCCACAGAAGAGAGTGGACACAATGTGGCCCACAGCTTCCACTTGCTCAAGAAAAGCTATATAACCCAACTTTTTATGAGAAATATTTTGATGTTAAATGTTGGCAAAGTAATTTAACAATAAGGTCTTGGGGCACTGCTAAGGAATTTTTAAGCAGAGTTGTTAATGGCTATGAAACAGATTCGTAAATCATTCTGGCTGCTGTGTAGGGAATAAATAGTTGGAGGGAGTGGGCAAAAAGGGAGAAGGAGGTAAACTAGCTAGGTGGTACTGAGTAATTATACTAAAACTGTCTTATAATCACAATCATCGTATTAAAAAGTAGGTACGAGAAACTCATTTAAATGATGCTTCTATTCAAGTAAATACTGAGGGAAATGAGAACATTATTCTTTTTAATCTTCACCCTTACACCTTCACTTTTGTTTGTTAAATTATATTTATTTCGTGTACAAGTTTACTGATTAAAATTTGTATGAAAAAATTTTATTAGTAAATAAATTTTAGAAGCAGTTTAAATGTAAAAGCCTGAAAATATTTTAGTTAATGGTTTTGTTTTCCCAAAACAGTAAAATTCAGAAATACTCTCCATCTGAATCTGCAAAAGTATATGATAAAGCGATAAACCGAAAAACAGGAGTTCATTTTCATCCCAAACAAACACTGGACTTCCTGCGGAGTGATATGGCTAATTCCAAAATCACTGAAGACGTGAAAAGGAGTATAGTAAAACAGTATCTAGACGTGAGTAGTAAAACCAAAATATATTTTCTTCTAATCTGGCTTTTTTATAAAACATTTTGGGAGGGAGTTAGCTATCCTTCTTGACCTTGACGGTAAGCTTCATAAACCATCAAGATTATTTTTTTCTCTTTTGGTCTGGTTTTAAGGAATTACTTTAAGCTTGCTTTCCCATTTAATCCATATAATTATTGCATCCTAATTATTTTTTCTTAAAAAATGCCAGCTCACCACTAATTTATTGCAGCAAAAATTAAAGTTTTTAAGGCAAGTTTTAGGAAAAAGCCATGCCCATTTATATATATTTTTAAATTCAGTGGATTACTACATGGTATAATTTTCATAAGAAGAAAAACCATGAAAAGTCATCCTCCTACCCCCTTTAGCCATTCTGTTTTTCTCCTCTCTGGCAACCAATATCACTATGTTTTCCTGTCTAGTTACAGAAGTCTGAGTGTGTGTGTATTTTTGTATTTCTCTTAATGTATATTCACTTAACAAGTATGTGAGTGAGTGAGTGTGTGTGTGTGTGTGTAATGTGCTTTAAAAATGTATTTAAGAATAGCCCTGGCTAGTGTGACTCAGTGGATTGAGTGCTGGCCCGCAAACCAAAGGATTGTGGTTCGATTCCTGGTCAGGCCACATGCCTAGGTTGCGGGCCAAGACACAGCCTACCAATGTTTCTCTCATACACTGATATTTCTCTACTTCTCCTTCTTCCTTCCTTCTGCTCTCTCTAAAAATAAATAAAATCTTTGAAATTCATAGAATAGACAAATTTATAGAGACGCAAAAATAGAGTAGAGGCCCAAGCTAACTAGTGTGGCTTAGTGGGTTGGGCATCATTCCGCAAACCGAAAGGTCACCGGTTCAATTCCCAGTGGTTGCACATGCCTGGGTTGCCACTCACCCTGGTTGGTGGGGTGTGAGAGGCAACCAATCAGTGTCTCTCTCACATATCGTATTTCTCTCCCTCTCCTCCCTCCTTTACTCTCTCTACAAAAATAAATAAAATCTTTTAAAAATAAAATTGGAAAGACAAAATCAAATAAAGTGTACCAGGGCTTACGGGAAGGCAGAATGGGGAGTTATTGAACGGATACAGAATGAAAAAGTTATGGAAAAAGTTTTGGAAATGATGATGTAATGGTTGCACAACATTGTGAATATACTTAATGCCAATGAATCGAACACTTCAAATGGTAAATTTTCTATTCTGTATATTTCTCCACAATAAAAATTTTTAATGTTTAAAAATGTTTTTAGAGACTATTTTTAAAAATAAAGTTTGTATTTGAATCTACTTGAAGCAAGTAGCTGAACATAACTAATAATGATTTTCTTTACCCAGAATGAAACCTACACAATGGTTTTCATGTTATTCATAGACTGTAATTCCTAAGCTCTAAAGTTGAAAATCACTTTAGTTCTCATTTAAAATTCTTAAACATTTTTTGCTTACTCCGGTATTATCTTGGCAGAAAACAAAGAGGGCAGAAAATTTTTAAATGTTGTTATTTATTAATCACTTGGTTGCTTGATCGCTTAGACCAGGATCAGCAACCTCTGACTTACGGGGCAAATCTGGCCTGCTGCTTGTTTTTGTAAATAGTTTTGTTGAAACATCCATGCCCGTTCATTTGTGTATTCTCTACTTTCACAGTACGATGGCTGAATCATATAGCTGTGAGAGAGACTTTTTAGCCTCCAAAGCCAAAAATATTTACTCCCTGGCTGTTTACAGAATATGTTTACTAGCCCCTGACTTGGATAATAGCTAAAGTGTATTTCACCCACGCCAAATTAAATTTAGGAAAGAAAATTTAAAAGAAAATAATGTACTTAGGGATTTAACAATCTTATTTGAAATATTTACTTAAAATTCTAAATTAGTGTCTATTCTTTGTAGTTCAAACTTCTTATGGAACATCTGGACCCTGATGAAGAAGAAGAAGAAGGGGAGGTGTCAGCTAGCACAAATGCTCGGAACAAAGCAATTACCTCGCTGCTTGGAGGAGGCAGCCCTAAAAATAATGCAGCAGCAGAGACAGAAGATGATGAAAGTGATGGGGAGGATAGAGGAGGAGGCACTTCAGGGGTGAGGCGGAGGAGGAGTCAACGTATTTCGCAGCGTATTACGTAAAATGATTTTTATGTGCTTATATATGTCAGTCTTTTAAATGTACATCAAGTAATGTAATACTTATGAGAGAAAACATTTTGTAGATAGAGATTCTCTACTTAACCATTTATACATCCTTTTGTAGAAAGTTTAAAAGACAATAAAAAAGAACAAACAAATGAGATTTATTCAGCATAAAGGGGTATTAATTTTTCTTTGGATTGTATTAATGTGTGTTATTCTTTTTATTGTTGCTAAGGTTTATGTAGCTTTATGGTTCATATGTATATATAATTTTATATATCAATAAGAGTAAAGACACGGGTACAAATTAAGAGTTTTATGGTTTTACAAGTATATGTTAACCCCTTGGCGCTGGCGGTCACAGTGCGCCTCATTGCCGGCAATGGAAGTGTGCTGGGAAATCCCAACTCCCGGCGTCAAGGGATTAAAAGCAATAAAAACAATAATTTCACTAAAATTATTTTGTATAACACTTGGTCTTTTTTCCCCCCTCCCAATGTTTTAGTCATTGAGAAGGTCAAAACGAAATTCAGACTCTACGGAGTTGGCAGCACAGATGAATGAAAGTGTTGACGTCATGGATGTCATCGCTATTTGCTGTCCAAAGTACAAAGATCGACCACAAATTGCAAGAGTAGTACAGAAAACCAGCAGTGGCTTCAGTGTTCAGTGGATGGCAGGCTCCTACAGTGGCTCCTGGACTGAGGCTAAGCGCCGTGATGGCCGCAAACTGGTGCCTTGGGTAGACACTATTAAAGAGTCAGACATTATTTACAAAAAAATTGCTCTAACGAGTGCTAATAAGCTGACTAATAAAGTTGTTCAGACTTTACGATCCCTGTATGCCGCCAAGGATGGGACTTCCAGCTAATGAATTTGTATATGCAGCCAAATTTACAGGAATTTTTTTAAGGCAGAAAAACTTGAAATATCAACCTTCTGGCAAAAAAAAAAAAATCAGTTTTATGAAGAGAGTAAGAATGGAACCTGGGATGCAGGAACAAAAGAAGGAAATGTTGGGCAAACATTTTTGTGGGAGCTCCCTTCGCTGTTGTGCAGCAGAAACAGATTCTCAGTTCATTTTTACTCCCACTGTATTATAGTTTAACAAAAATTGTTTATATCTTGGAAGAAACTTTCTGTTTAAAAAATAAACAAGTGAATGTTGGAAATTAGTCTGTTAATGTTCTTAATAAAGTGTTCTTGGAGTTTAACCTAGCAGCGGATGGCTTTCTTTAGCTTAGCCCAGTTTCCAGGGAAGCATTGTTTTTTCCAGGCTGTAAAATGGCAGAATCTCCTGGATATATAATTTATTCTGTTGAAAAAAAAAAGCATGCAGTATCTATGACCTATCTGCAGAAGGAGTTTTTGTAAATGTAGATTTTGATGTATTAGGTCACCCTGAAAACAATACAAGAAAAGGGATCCCCAGGCAATCTGGTGGAGCGAATACTGCAATAAATTTTTTTACTTCTCTTTGTTACTTGTCTGTTTCCATTTGAATTTCTTATTGTAAAGATCTGTTTAAATCCATTTATATTATTTTTCAGTTTTTTATGTAAAATTTATTATATCACTGGTTTTCAAAGCAAAACATAAAATATTGTTTATACAGTTTGTATAGGCTGACTTCTGAATAATTGGTATCTATTATTTTCATTCCCATAAGAGGGTGTAAACAGTTAACTCCAGGGTTTTATTGTATCCTGCAATATTTAGTATTAACTATATATGATTTAGCACTGTGCCAAACACATTTTCAAGAGTACATTTTGATATAAAAAGAAACTATAGTTTATTCCTTGTATGCTTCAATTTCTTTCTAGTGATGTCAATAATGGTAATACTTTTTTTTTAACTGTGAATTTTGTGGGACAAAACTAGATTGGGTTTTCCCCCCTTGGAGTTTGTTTTATCAGCAAATGATTTGAGGTGGCTGTGAAAACAATATGATTTATTAAAAAGTAAAATACCAGTTAGCATATAGAATACTAAAGAATAAAGAATGTGGGTAAAAAAGCCAATTTTGAATGCCATGAGCCTAACATGAAATGATGCTTGTCGTAATTTAATTCTCACAAAAACTCTGCTGATTAAATATTTTATACCTGTTTTGTAGATAAAGAAAACTGAGGCTCAGAAGGGTTCAGTAATTTGCTTGTAAATGTTATAATAGAGATTTAAGTTTAGAGTTGGAGTAAATGCATCCTATTACTCAAAGCAAATTGAACATCAGGCATAAAGAAGGTGGTCTTTATAGAAAGCAAGCATGTTCCTAGGGAACCTTGAAGTGTAAATATTTGGGGATCCTATTTCGAGTGAGCATTAGGAGGTAGACACACAATAATAGTAAGGCTGTGTCACAGATGATGGTTGCAGATGAATTGCCGTGTTTAAGAATTTTCCATATATTCTAAGTTTCAATATTTTAGTTAATATAAGCCAAATGTTGATATAACTCATAAGCCTTAACCTTTAGATATACAAACCAAAGTATTCAAAAAGTAGATTTCTCAAATATGACTTTTGGGGTCTTAACACAAAATTGAGTTAAAGCTTTGGCTGTCAAATATACAGAATTGAATTTTTTTAGTATATTGGAGATTTACAAAGTTCTCTCTTGATCTATAGTTTGTTAATACTGTGGTAAGCCATATCATCTTTATTGACTTGTATTGAAAAGTTGTTATATTTGATATAAAAATTTCCGAGTACTTCTTTAATATATTGATATGAAAGCCTAGTATTTTCTTACTTAAATTATTATTTTGACAAAAAAAATGGGTAGTTTAAAAATCCATATCAAAATACAAATGCAGAAAACAATTTCATCTCTAATAGAAGAAATTATGAAGTTTTAGAGACAAGTAATATGTAGCTTACTCTGTTCGATTGTTGAGTATTTCGATTGTTGGCAGGTAACTGAAGCACACAGTTTTTGATGACTAGTCTATCATGAATACAGGTAAGTCAAATTTTTTGTGCACTGTAGATTTTTATGAACAACAAGCAAATTTATCATATGTTCATTTAGGAAATAAACTTAACTAGGAGGTATGGTTATCCCTTCCCCACATACCACTTCTAGTTACACAAAGAATTCATTCTGGTTACTGTCCCAATGTCCAGATGGTCTGCATCTTCAGAAGTATTAATATAAGCTGGAAAAAACATTACTTTTGTGAACATAAAACCCATCAGATCATCGGTTTGAAATAATAATGTAATTTAAATACTTGATAGTAACTTTTACTCTACAAAATTCTTGTTTGAGCCTTTCACTCTTTGCCTTGCCCATTTTAAAAGTAAAGTTTAATTCCTTAGCAGATTTTGGTCATAGGAAGTATATTACTTATTACACAAATATACATTATTTTTATTGATTTGAAGCTTTTCCTAAATGCATTTCTGGTCCTATTGGTCCCATCTGAGAAACAGTTGAGTGTAAATTTGATACGATAGAAAGGTCACTGACCAAAGAAATTTCAGTTTGCATAGTTTATGGACCAAGTGGTTATAAAATCCCCATGTGCTTTGCATAACATCCACCACCTTCCTTTGAAAGACTCCCTTTGTATGTGGCTTTATTGCCGAAAGTAATGTAGTACACACAAAATTATTTTTTTCATTAGAATTATTTGAACTATCTTCATTTTTTTTTATGGAACCACCACATATCTCACTGAGTTTCCGTCATTCTAAATTTGGCCAAGTTTATTTGAGCTATACCTTACACACTTTTCTCCCTCGTGTTCTCCTAAAACAAATCCTGGACATTATGTTATTTCACCTATAAATACATCATTAAATATTAATTCTTGACATCAAATAGTGTTTTCAATTTTCTCAAAATGTCTATTTTTAGGTCTTAATCCATAGGTTTCTTCATCTTTTATTATTTGCGGATTTTTCATGAAGAAACTGAATTGTTTATGCTTGGATTCTTAAGAAAATTGTTGATTTTAGACAGAGATACAACAGTTATTTTCTGGCTTATAACCCTTTCCCTTACCTCAATTTATTGTGGGTATTGAGAGAGGCACTGTCTCTCTTCCAAAGTCATGTATTTTTCTGGAGCCGGCATAACCAGAAAAGAGGTACCACTGTGGACATAATGAAGTGAGGTAGGTCCAGTTTTCAGAAAGATTGTGATAAACATTTAATCCTTTGAATCTTAGTTGGCAAATGCCAAGCAGGCAATTAGAGATGAGCTGAAGTAGGGAAACAAGTTTAAATAACAGATTGCTGTGGTTAAAGATCTGTTAGAAATTTCTGTTAACTACTGCATGAAAGAAGTGGACTGCAGGCTGTGATTATTTTTATTTTATAGTTGATAGGCATTATAGCTTTTTAATGGAATTTTGTCTTTGTGACTTTTTTGTTTAATTTCAGTCACTTAGAGCCTTAGAAATGAAGTTATTTTTTTGTTACTTTGTCAAATAGTTCTAGTGTGTTGGTCATTAACAATAGCCTTCTGTGTAAGTTTGTCTTGATCATAACTTATAATCTAGGGCTTAACCTTAGTAGATTTAGATCCTGGAACAAAGAATAGGAAAAAGTAATTATAATATGTTTGTCATAAAAGCTTAACTCATTGTGGATCTCAACATTCCATAGTTTCAAAAAGTACAGGGTGGACAAAAGTAGGTTTACAGTTCATGTGGAAAATAATACCATAATTAAGAAGTAATACAAGAATAAACACTTGTGTACACACAGCTGTAAACCTACTTTTGCTCCACCCTGTGTTTATAGAATCGTGTAACATGAGGGAGCTGAGGAATCACTGAACCAGGAGTTCTTAGCCACCGAATTTCATGGCCTTCTTTGAGAGTCTAATGAAAGCTGTGAAATCTTTCCTTAAAAAACTGAACAAATTCATACCCAGAACTGTGCATACAATTCCAAGGGATTCATGGTCATTCACACCCCAGTTCCATGTATAACTTGACTTGGAAATCCATGTACTATATCAGGTTAAGTGATCCTTCTAATCCAAACCCCTTATTTTTTAATTTTTTATTTTTTACACTTAATATTATTTTGCCTTAGTTTCAAGCATACAGCATAGTGCCGAACACTTATTTTTTAAGAAGGTGAAATTGAGACTGAAAGAGGTGAACTGACTTCCATAAACTGCATACCTACTTAGTACCAGGGGCTAAGAGCATCCTCAGGATCTTACCTCCCAGGTCAGTTGCTCATATAAGGAAGGTTTCATCTGGAAAGTCCTTATTCAGTCACGTGTTGAAATGTGAATGTACGTAGACTACTTAATGACTAAATGTTGTAGTTCTTTTATACCTTTTTGAAAGATCCACTTTTTATATTCTCAGATTTTGAGATGCCTACTATCCTATTTGATAAATGGAGAGGTAAAATACAGTATTCTATGTGTTCTATTTTTATTTTAATTCTATTTTTGAACTGGCTTGATGTAGAAGGCCAAAACTTGGATTGGTGAAAAGAATATTAACTTTGAAGTCAGGAGACATAGTCTGAAGCCATGTGTTTTTGAACTACGTGTAATACGAAGTTTGGTAAATAAAATCACTTAGCATGTTTTTTGCGGGAGCTTATTTCAAAAAATTTGTAACTATTCTTGTGCTTATTTGGATCATCAGAATGGTGAAGTAGGGAGCTGGGGGATAGAATTCTGAAAGTCTGGTCAGCACAGGGTGTGGATAGTGCAGCATCAAAAGATGAGGCTTTAGAAAGTAGGAGAGAGGAGCATACAGTTTGGAGGACTTAGACTTTAATATGCAGGAAGAGGAGGACTTTCAGCAAGGGGCTAATGAAAGCTCACTCTGGCTGCTATGTAGATGATTTGAGGCTATCTGAAAGATGATGGTAATGGAATAGTCTTGGAGATGTTGAGAGCCTGAACAAGGATGGTCCTAGTGGTAGAGATAGAATATTGGAGAGGTTTCAGATGTATTTCGGAAATAAAAATGGCAGGGCTTGACTGAATTAGCCAAAGGAAAACAGACCTCAGGGATATCTTTCAGGCTTCTCCACTTTGGGTGACTGGACTCAGTTTTACATGTGTCGAGTACCTGTGGGCTGTTCAGGTGATGCCCAGAAAGTGGGAACATGCACAAGCATGACATTTTCAGGGGGAAGTTTGGGCTGAGGCTGCATATGGGACTCCTCAGCATGTAAGCTACAGAGTAAGCAGCACAGAACCAAAGGAGGACCTTGGAGACACCCAACGTTTAAGGTGCAGTGAGAGAGAGATGATTTTGTGGAGGAGGCAGGGGAAATGATTAGAGGACTATAGGAAGAATCTAACGGGTTAGATTTTCAAGAGAGTTGAAGAGCAACACATGAAATCCAGAAGCAAAATGAAGACTAAAAATGCTTGATCCTGCCACTGAAGATGTAAATGGTATCCTTGAGGGAGAATAGTTTCAACGAGGATTGGAGGAAAGCCAGATTGTGGTTGAGTTGAGAGATGAATGAGAATCATGGGAGAGAGTAGTTGGGCAGAACAGAGGAACAACACAGTACTGAAATGCTGAATAATGAAGCTGGAGAGAAAAGCAGCTGATAAAGGTCCTAAAAAGCCACATTCGAGAGTTTGGACTCTTCCCTGGCTGGTGTTGCTCAGTGGATTAAGTGCCAGCTTGTAAACCAAAGGGTCGCCAGTTTGATTCCCAGTCAGGGCACGTGCCTGGGTTACAGGCCAAGTCCCTAATAGGGGGTGTGCGAGAGGCAACCACACATTGATGTTTCTCTCCTCATTCTCCCTTACTCTCTCTAAAGATAAATAAATAAAATCTTTTTTAAAAAGTTTGGACTCTGCATCTGATAGAGTACTTATCTGCATTTTCTTTAGTTCTTTTTCTGGAGTTCTGTTCTTTCATTTGGGCGGTATTTCTTTGTCTCCTAATTTTAGCAGCCTCTCTGTTTCCTATGTATTAAACAGAGGACTGCTTTGACTCCCTGTCTTAGTAGCATGGCCTATTGTACAGAAGCACACCCATAAGTTGGATGGGGCAGAGCCTTAGGTGATCACCAGGGCAGGGCAACCCATATGAACCAGGTTGATGGGAATCTCAGATATGGTGTTGCTGCTCTATGGCTCTGTGTGGGGGAGGGCTCAGAGAAGGGACAATGGACTCTGCCTGGCCTCTGGGATTTTGTCTGGGAGGAAGCTATTCCCTGACACTCATCCTGATGCCAGACACTTGAGTTTGTTCCCATATGCCACTGGTGCCCTTCTGGCTGCTGCCTGGGTGCTAGACTCCAGAGGGAGTGAGTCTGCGTAAGACCTAAGACAATTGTGGGCCCATTAAGAGGAGATGCCTGAGAATCCCCCAGTTGTTCTGCTGCCCCAACCCCCGCTGGTTTTTATGGCCAGCACCACACATGGGTGTGGGACCACCCATTCCATGTCTCTGCCCCTTCTACCCACCTGGGGGGATGTGACTTCTTAAATTCTTTGGCTGTCAGACTTCCATACAGCTCAATTTTCTGATGATTCTGGGTAATAGGGTTTTATAATTCTCGTTATGGTTGTGCAAGGAGGTGAGCTGTATTTACCTATGCCTTCATTTGACTGGAAGTCTCCCATATTCAATAATTTGGAAGGGCCTTCTTTAGGGTGCAGTATGCTCTGGGCTATTGGTCAGAAAGATCCCTCACTGCCTACCATGTAGAGACAATTGTGATAATGCCAAACTGTATGTATTGTTTTTCTCCACGGAGCTCAGCTCCACAACAAAAACAGTAATGTTTCATTGAGCCAGAATTGGGAGTTTGGGGTATCGTTGAAGAACTAGATTAAGAAAAACATGGCAGGATCAAGGTTCAGAGTCTCGATGAAGTAGAGGACGTATAATGCGAGTAGCAGGAGTGGAACAACGGGACGGCAAAGTCAGAGAAGGGAACCTGGTGTGCGGTTCTGAGGTTCTGGAAACAAAGTGCACAGCGTGACCGTAGGAATTCATTAGTGAAGTAAGGAGGCTGAGTTGGGCATCAGAGAGATTGTAATCACAGGCTACAGTCTGCACTCCTTTCCTGAACTTAAAACACTGCATTCTTTTTTTCTTCTCATACTAACGGTCTTGTATATCACTTGGTATTGACCATGGTTCCTTTTTTTTTTTTTTTTTCCCGTTTTGACAGATTGAATCGTTTGACAGTTGCTGGGTGCCTACTGTGAGCAATGAACCGTGCTGGATCCCTGGCAGTAACAAGCTTGTGTTCTAGTGGGAGAGCCAGGAAGTGAACCACAAAGTACACAATTACTCAGTCATCAAATTGCAGCTGAAATGAGTGCTTGGAAATAAAAGTAACATCCTGAGAGTATGCAGCACTCAAGTAGTCCGGAGGGCGGGGGCAGAGCAGAAAGCCCTTCTCCAAGTGACACTAGCCCTCAGATAAAGCCTGACATGGAGAGATGTAAGAGATGCCAAATTGTGTTGGTTGAACCATTGAGAAATGGGAAGTAATTGTCTAGTTCCAGTAATTTATTCCGTGGGGACATGATGGTTGAGCCCTGAAGTCAGAGGGGATGAAAGGAGAAGGATGCAAGGAAAATGGCAAATTGATGACACATACATGACAGTGTTCAATGGCCCTGAAGTAAAGAGCACAACCCCTTTAGAAGCTTCACGGTTCCTGTGAGTGGCAGAAAACAAAGGGAATGGTGAAGCTGTTGAAATAGATGGGCCAAATCATACTTTTGTAGGTCATGTTATGAATAGGTCATGTTAAGTCATGTTCATTCCTGTGAGCAATGAAAAGCCATTAAAGAAATTAAGTTGAGTGGGAGTGGAATGGGGATTTGCATTGATGACATCAGATTTACATTTTTAAAAGATCACTGGCTATAATTCATACAGTGTTTGGAGGGGGGCAGAATGTTCCATGTGAAAGATGTTAACTTGGGCTGGGGTGATAGTAGAAGAGAAGTAGCCTTATTTGTAGAGCAGTGTAGGATGTCTACATTGGTCACCGAGCTCTGGTCGACTATTGTAACTGTAACAAGGAAAGAGTGGTTACGAATTTCCTTAGTAAGATTTGGTAGGTGAGACAAGTATTCCCAGAGAGGTGTTCACGTAGAAGACAACGTGACTTACCCTTGGGTTATCCGGAGGGTGGCCCATGAGGTGGAGCAGTGATTTGAGGTGAGGAAAGGAATCAAAAGATGGGACACCCCAAAAAGGGAAAAGGGATCTTGGTGGATTTCTGCGTAGCTGAAAACTCAATTGACTCTGAAAATACTGCATTTTATACAATTCAAAGTAATTCCAAGGTAAAATTATAATGAGACAGGTTTTTAATACAATAATAAAGTTTCTATTATTTAATAGTTTATTTTTTCTTATTTAAAGAAGTAATCCCTTGTTCATAAAGGACTTGAGCTCTTTTAGTTCTTTCCTTGGTAGTTCTATCCATGTTTCTCAAGAACGTACTGTTATGATCTGTTCTAGACCTTATACATTGAGTGGTATTAATGACCTGTTGACTTTTTTATCATAAGGACTTGGCTCTTACCCTGTTCCCTGCTCCTTCCAATATGGAGATCACTGTATTTAACAAGCATTTATGTATACAAAACTATGTAAAGGTTGTTCACTCAGAGCCAACATTCAGTGTAATACGAATGCATACATTTCCTTTCTCATATACTCTTTATTTTCCTTTTACTGGAATTGGTTTATTTTTTCACTCACATAATTTCCACATAGAAATGTTTAAATTTTTTTTGGAGTATTCTTCCATGGAATTCATTCTTTTGAGTCTTGTCTCCCTTCCCCCTCCAGCCACACCTCCCCAGTTCCTTCATCAGGAAACTGCTTCTGGAGCTGTCCTCTTGCGCCAGTCTAAACTGAGTTTCCGGAACCGCCCGCAAAGGTGCTGTGCTGGGCTTCTCTCATCTCTTCTCTCATCTCTCCTCTCCTCCGGTCGGACCCAGACCCCGTGTCTGGAACCCATGCCTTCCCAGCCATGTCAAGTTTGCTCGAGTGTATCCCACAGTAGCTTCCTAAGAATGGACACGTAGGAACAAAACTTTTGATTCATCAGATGTCTAAAGATGCCTTTAGTCTTACCTCATTATTGATCAATAGCTGGGTCTAGAATTCTGAGCTGAAAAGTTTCCCTTCAAGAGCATTTCACCATAATCGAGCTTGGGCTGTTGCTGTTTAGATGGCTCCTTCTATCCTGGTTATTGTCCCTTTGTCTGTGACCTGCTTTTTACCTTCCTGGAAGCTTTTTCAGTTGTTTTCTGTATTTCTCTTATTCTAAACTTTCACTATGGTGTTTCTTCATGGATCTCTTTGTAGTACAAATTCATTTGGGGGAGGGGGCTGATTATAGACTTCTAATCTTTTAATCTGTGCCCTTAACTATGAAGAATTTTCTTTGATAATCCCTTTAGTTTCTTTGTTCTCTGTAATGTTCTCTTAGATGTTGTTCTTTCTAGACTGCTCTTCTCAGTTTTTTACTCTTTTGTTTGGTCTTTTAGCTTAATCTTACAACTCTTCATTAAATTTTTATTTCAGCTGTATTTCACATTTCAGAGTTTCTTTTTATTCTCTGATGCTCTTCTCATATAGTCACTTGGTGTTATTTTGTGAATGCAACATCTTCTCATATCTATCTGTCAAATTAAGAAGTAGAATTCCCCCTTGCCATTTGGTGGCCTGAGCTCTCAAGTGACAGGAAGTGTGTCACATGTCCAGGCTTAAACCACATTCCTCACTCTTGAGTTCTGACTAGGATTATAAACTGAGACAGACAGGTGGAGATGGAATTAACAGCTTTATTGTCAGTAGAGCTGGAGTGGGGACATATTGTAGCCTGGATCCTCGACTACAGGGAAGCGTGCTGTCATCTGTCCCAAACCTAGACCTTGAGATCCCGCAGCTGCGTGGGGTATTCAGCAAGGCTAACACTCTAATCTGCTTAGTCTACTTATGGAAAGACAAATTGCCGCCCCTGGCTCTCCAGGCACCAATAGGGGCAGAGAATGAAGTTGTACATCCACTTGGTGTTTAATACAGGTATTGCACTCATTTTTAAACATGGGCATTCACTCGTAACAACTCACCTAAAACGTAAATCCCCTTTAACCCAAACAGCCTCATGGAAGTGTGAGAATAGTGTTTCTTCTGTCATTGAGCATTCCAAATTGTTTTACTTTTAAAATACCATTTCCTCTATTCTCTTAGTGACCTGTTTTCTATATTATTTTGCCCATTTAATTAGGATTTTCTCCAAGTGTCAGGTGATGCCTAACTGTCCATTTAGGTTTTAAAACAAAGCACTAAAAGTTCTAAGTTGAGAGTATATAGGTGGATTTTATCTGGCAGGCTCCACTCTCAGGCAGTGGTCAGCAAACTTTTTCTGGAAAAGGACAAAATAAGTATTTGAAGCTTTGCAGCTCATAGGGTCTATGTAGCAACTGTGCAATTGGATACTATGTAAAAGGAGGGGGCAGGTTGTGTTTCAGTAAAGCTTTATTTACAAGAACAGAGAGCAGGCTGGATTTGCTGACCTCTGCTCTGAGGTCAGACGGGAAGCTGGATCCTGCCTGGGACTCAGCTGCAGGGAGTTCTTCACACAAGGTGCAGAGATGGAGGGTTGCAACTGTTCCGTGAGACATGAAGCAGCTGACCCACTGTGTCCCCTTTGGGGCTTCTTAGCTGAGTCTTAAGTTGGCTCTTCATCACTTCCCTCTTTTGCACAAATTACGTTATGGCTTCCTCTACCCTCATACAACTATTGCTACTTCTCCCATCCCCTGCAGTTCTCTTGGTTTGCATTGAATTACACATTGAAAAATTCCCTTATTTTCCTTTCACCTGGGTCTTAAGAGAAATAAGGAATAGTTTATCAATACACTATCTAGGAGCCATTTTTAAACTTTTAATACTGTGGTGATTTTAATTAGTTTGCTTTTACATGTACTGGCTTTGAAAATATTTTAAATACTTCTTTTTAAATTAGCATGCGCTGGCCAGGTGGCTTAGTTGATTAGTGTGTTGTCCTGATATATCAAGGTTGAGGGTTCGATCCTCTGTCAGGGCACAGGCAAGAATCAACCAGTGAGTGCAGAAATACGTGGAACAACAAATCTATGCTTGCCTCTCTCTCTCAAATCAATAAATAAATAGTATCATTGTTTTTTAAACCCTATATAAATTTTTTTCCCTGGTACTAGGCAAGTCTCACCACAGAAGTTGGCCCAAGGCCCACAGATACAGGAACAGGCTGGGCCATGTAATGTACCAGCCTTAGCTAACAGGATTTTTTTCCTGTCAGGTGTTCCCTAGGTTCGATAAGTTCATGGAAACAAAAGCATTTCCATTTCCATGAAGATCTCTCCAGTGGCTCAGGACCACAGTCCCAATGGGGAGCATGCACAGTCAGAGGATAAGCAAGGCTCACAGCAAAGCTGGGTTTCCAGGGGACCGCCAGCGTGACTTCGGCGCAGTTACCAAGTGCATTTCCCTTCCTCCTGCATCCTCAGCACGGTCTGCCCTCTCCTGGGAAGGCTAAATGGGACATGAGCACGAACATAATTACTCACTTGGTTGGCGCAGAAAATGGTACGAGCTATAATGATTTGTCATTGGTACATCAGACATTTGTTGAGTATGCACTATAGGCTAGAAAGTGGTGCTGAAATGGGAAGTCAGGGCTGAAGTCAGTGTTTTTCACCCGGGCTGGTAGAGAAAACTTGGCCAAAGCTTTGTGTTTAGGCTTCCTTTGCTGACGGATTCCAAACTCGCCCAGAATAAAAGAGTAGGGTGCACAGGTGTAGTTTAGCGATAAACTACACTAAGTGCTGTATATTTTCTAATGAAAAGGTGAGCAAAATAAGATCGTTTTGAGAAATTAGGGAACTCTTGATTGGAGGTATTCCTGAGCATGGTATACAGAAACTGTTTCCTTTAATCCATGTGTGAAGGGCAGGAAATCCAGACCCTTCCTTATAAATAGAAGGGCTGGAAACACTCATTTGGTGTTTGCTCTGTGTCCAGACACACTAGGAAAAATCGTCACAGTGCAGTTTTTGAAGACTAGGAGGCCTTATTTGAGCTAGAGGCAAAGACCTGTCTGGGATTATCTGCCCTCTGCTGATTTCTCTGCCCTCTTCCATTCCTCATTTCCAGGTGTGTTGTATGGAGGTGAAGTTCATGGAGACTCAGAGAAGACCTCTGCTTCAAGCTATAGCAGTCACTGGGTACCTGCCTGCCTGCACCATGAAAGTGGACAAAATATATGTGAGGCAACTGCTTTTATTTGTTTATTTTTAACTTTTTACTGATCTTTGAGAGAGAAGAGGAGAGAAACGTCAATTTGTTGTTCCACTTATTTATGCATTCATGGGTTGAGTCCTGTATGTGCCCTGACCCTGGATCGAACCTGCAACCTTAGCATGTCAGGACGATGCTCTAACCAACTGAGCTACCTGGTCAGGCCCAGGAGGCAACTGCTTTTAGACACTGGATCAACACGCAGAGGATGTTGATCCTCAAGAGAAGGAAAGCTCACGAGGTGAGTCTATGAATGCCTAGTTCTCTGCCGACGGATATTGTCCTGACCCAAGAAGAATGAGCGAGAGCCCAAGCAGACCACAGTGGTCCCACTGAGCCGAGGAGGCAGAGACCAGAGTAAGAGCAAAACCAAGAGGAAGCTGTGAAGAGAGGCCCCCCAGATGTCTGTGTCCGCCTGGACGAGAGCTGAGCTGCATGTGGTTACTGGAGGCTGAGAGAGAACGGGTCCTGGAGGTTGAGAGCACTGGAGGAGGCTGGCGGCCCCGCCCAGCTAGAGGAGTGAGGAGACCTGCCGGGCACCTCGCTACCTCTCCGCGCACCCGGTTCCAGCGGAGGGCTGATCTTAGAGGTAGCGACCTTGCCCGAGAATAAGGGGTAGAAAGAAGACCCTCCAGCCCTGGCTGCTGTGGCTCACTGGATTGAGCACCGGCCTGTGAGCCACGAGGCCACCAGGTCAATTTCTGGTCAGGGCACCTGCCTTTGTCGTGGGCCCAGTCCCCAGCTGGGGGGCATGACCACATCGATGTCCCCTCCTCTCTTCCCCTCCTCTAAAGATAAACACAATCTTAAAAAAAAAAAACAAAACCTTCAAAAATGAGGGTGAGGTAAAGATACCATTTGGTCAATGAAATCCGATTAACAGCCAGAAGGTCTGTGTTGTAAGAAATGCTAATGATCTTCGGTCTGAAGGGGAATGCTAGAAATTTGGATCTGCAAAAAAAAATTAAAAACTTCTGGGAGTGACAATGTCCTTAAGTGACAGTGTTGAAATCAGGAGAGGGTGAAAGGAATTGCACTATTGTCACACCGGTTCGTCTGTGAAGAGGGGAGGGTGACCTGTGGGGTGTGCGGCGGGAGAACAGTGCAGCCTGCTAAGGGAGGGTTCGTAGGGCCCCGAGGCAGCAGGCCTCACACGTGCTGTTCTCCTCATACGCACGGAGTCGCCGAGGACCCTGCAGAGCTGGTGTGCGTGCGGCGACATAGACAAACCGGGCACTTCCCAGGGGATCCCGGGTACAGCTAGTTCGCACGTGCGCCGCACGGTTATGACACCGTTACTGACTGTGTTCCCTGTGCTGGGCTTCACATCCCCGTGACTGTTTTGTGACCGCCAACTTGTACTTGTTCATCCCTCCACCCTTTTCACCCAGCTCCCCACCCCCATCCCATTTGGCAAGCACCAGTTCCTTCTCTGTATCTGTGCGTTTGTTTGGTTTGCTTAGTTTGTGTTTCAGATTCCACATGTCAGTGACATCATATGGTGCTTGTCTTTCTCTGTCTGACCTATTTCACTTAGCATAGTACCCTCGAGGTCCGTCCATGTCGTCGCAAATGGTAATGGTTCGTTCGTTCTTATGACTGAGAAACGTTCCGTTGCATGCACGCACCACATCCTCTTTATCCGTCGTCTGTCTGTGGGCACTTGTGTTGTTCCCACATCTTGGGTGTTGTAAACAACTCGGCAAGGAGCACAGGGACGCCTGCATCTTTTCAAATCAGTGATTTGGGTTTCTTCAGATAAATATCCTGAAGTGGGATTGCTGTGTCGTGTGATAATTCCATTTTTAATTTTTTAGGAACTTCACACTCCTCCACAGGGGCGGCACCAATCAGCATTCCCACCAACAGTGCACGAGGCTTCCCTTTTCTCCACGTTTTTGCCAACACTTGTTGTTTGTTGCTTTATTGATAGCCATTCTGACAGGTGTGAGGTGATATCTCATTGTGGTTTTTTCTTACTTTTTTTAAGATTTTATTTATTTATTTTTAGAGAGGGAAGGGAGGGAGAGAGAGAGAGAGAGAGAAACATCAATGTGCGGTTGCTGGGGGCCGTGGCCTGCAACCCAGGCATGTACCCTGATTGGGAATCGAACCTGTAACACTTTGGTTCGCAGCCTGCGCTCAATCCACTGAGCTATGCCAGCCAGGGCTCATTGTGGGTTTTTTCTAAAGATTTTATTTATTTTAAAGAGAGGGGAAGAGAGGAAGAGAAACATCAATGTCCAAGAGAAATATCAGTTGGCTGCTTCCCACACACACCCCATCTAGAGACCAAACCTGCAACTCAAGCTAGTGCCCTGATGGGGAATTAAACCGGCAACCTCTTGCCTTGCAGGATGATCTCAACCAACTGAGCCACGTGAGTCAGCGTTCATTGTGGTTTTAATTTGCATTTCTTTGGAGATTAATGAAGTTGTTGAGCACCTTTTCATATGCCTGTTGATCTCCTGTATGTCCTCTGTGGTGAATGAAGTATCTATTCAGGCCCTCTGCCCATTTTTTTAATTGGACTGTTTGGTTTTTGTTTTGTTTTGTTTTTGGTGTTGAATTGTAAAATTTCTTTACAAATGTTGGTTATTAACCCCTTATCAGATGTATCATTGGCAAATATGTTCTCCCATTCAGTAGGTCGTCTTTTCATTTTGTTGATGGTTTCCTGTGCTGTGCAAACAGTTTTTAGTTTGATGTAGTCACGCTGGTTTTTCTCTTATTTCCCTAACCATAGTCGGCGTATCCAAAAACATTACTGAGAGCAGTGTCAGAAAGTTTACTACCTATGTTTTCTTCTAGGAGTTTTATGATTTCAGGTCTTACACTTAGGTCTTTAACTGGTCTAGTTTCATTCTTTTGCACGGATCTGTTCGGTTTTCCCAACACTGTTTATCGAAGAGACTGTGTTTGGCCCATTTGGGACTTGGTTTTTATCCATTCAGCCACCCTATGTCTTTCGATTGGAGCATTTAGTCCATTTACATTTCACATTTGTTTTTCTTTTACATTTGTTTTTCAATTGTAGTTGACATACAATATTATATTAGTTTTAGCTGCGCAACCCCATCATTAGGCATAGATAACTTTATGGTGTGATCACCCCAATAAATCTAGTACCCCTCTGACACCATGTATGGTTATTACAATACTATTGATTGTGTTCCCTATGCTGTGCTTTGCATCCCCATGTCTGTTTTGTAACTAACAACTTGTACTTCTTAATCCCGTCCCTTTTCTCACCCATCTCCCCAGTCACCCTCCCATCTGGCAGCTGTCGAAATGTTCTCTGTATCTATGAGTCTGTTTCTGTTCTGCTTCTTCATTTATTTTGGTTTTTAGGTTCCTCATCTAAGTGAAATCATATGGCACTTGTCTTTCTCTGTCTGACTTATTTCAAGTGAAATCATAAAATGTATTTTTCTTTCTCTAATTTCTCTCAGCACAAACCCTTAGATGCATCCATGTTGCTGCAGATGGCAAGACTTCATTCTTTTTATGGCTGAGTCATATTCTATTGTATAGACGCAACATTTCTTCCTTATCCATTCATCTGCTGATGGACTTTTAGGTTGCCTCCTATCATGGTTACTGTAAATAATGCTGCTATGAATGTATAGATGTATATACCTTTTTATGCAGTGTTTTGAGGTTCTTTAGATTAAATACTCAAAGTGGAATCACTGGGTCCTTTGTCCAGTTACAGCATTTGTTGTGTTTTTTAATTTTTAAAAAGTATTTGTTTTTTTAGAGAAAGGGGAAGGGGAGGATAAAGAGAGAGAAACATCAGTATGTGGTTGCCTCTCATGCACTCCCAGTTGGGGACTCAGCCCACAACCCAGGCATCTGCCCTGACTGGGAATCGAACCTGTGACCCTCTGATTCACAGACCGGCACTCAATCCACTAAGCCGCACCAGCCAGGGGCCTTTGTTTTAAAGTTTATTTTGTCTTGTATGAGTATTGCTACCCCAGGTTTTTTCTTTGTTTTTTCTATTTTCATGAAATATTTTTTCCATCTGTTTCAGGCTGTGGATCTTTCCGACTGAAAAGTGAGTCTCTTGTAGACAACATATGTAAAGATCTTGTTTTGTTATCCATTCAGCCAGCCTATGTCTTTTGATTGAAGCATTTAATCACTTGAATTTAAAGTAATTGGTGATTGAGATATATATAGTGCCTCTTTATATTTCATATTTAAATTTTTATTGATTTTAGAGAGAGACATCAGTTTTATTGTTCCCCTTATTTATGCACTAAATCGGTTGCTGTTTGTATGTACCCTGACCAGGATCAAACCCTCAACCTTGGTGAATCAGGGTGACACTCTTAACAGACTAAGCTACCCAGCTTTTAATCATCCATATTTTTATCATTATTTTCTTTTTTAAAAAGACCCTTTAACATTTCATGTAGCACTGGTTGAGTGAATGAACTCCTTTAGCTTTTACTCATCTAGAAAGCTCTTTATCTGCCCTTCCGTTTTAAATGATAGCTTTTTGCTGGGTAGAGCAGTCTTGGTTGCAGGCTTTGGTTTTCATCACTTTGAATATTTTGTACAAATCTCTTCTGGCCTGCAAAGTTTCTGCGGAGAAATCAGCTGACAGTCCTGTGGAAGCTCCTTTGTAAGCATGTTTTTCTCTTGCTGCTTTTAAGATTCTTTGTCTTTAACCTTTGTCATTTTAATTATGACGTGTTGGTGTGGGCCTCTTTGGGTTCATTGTGTTTGGGGCTCCCTGTGCTCCCTGGACCGGTGTCTGTTTCCGTAACTGGGGTGCGGAAGTCTGCATCACCACTTCCTTAGATAGGTTTTTAATTCCTTGCTCGCTGTCCTTCCTCTAGCACACGCATGATGTGCATGTTGGTGTGTGTGCCTGAAGTTGTCCCAGAGGCTCCTAAAACTGTCCTTATTTTTAAAAATTCTTTATCTCTTTGCTGTTCTAGTTGGGTATTTTCTGCTTCCTTATCTTCCAAATTGTATTTTTTTTTCAATGTGGATGAATCTTTTTTTTTAATATATTTTATTGATTATGCTATTACAGTTGTCCCATTTCCCCCCTTCTCTCCCCTCCACCCTTACTCCCTCTCCCACCCTCATTCCCCCCACTTTAGTTCATGTCCATGTGTCATACTTATGAGTTCTTTAGCTTCTACTTTTCCCATACTATTCTTGCCCTCCCCCTATCTATTTTCAACCTACATTCTATGCTAGTTATTCTCTATACCTTTTCCCCCTCTCTCCTCCTCCCACCCCCCTGTTGCTAACCCTCCATGTGACCTCCATTTCTGTGGTTGTGTTCCTGTTCTAGCTGTTTGCTTAGTTTCTTTTGGTTTTGCTTTAGGTGTGGTTGTTAATAATTGTGAGTTTGCTGTCCTTTTACTATACCTACTTTTTCTTTATCTTCTTTTCTTAGATAAGTCCCTTTAGCATTTCATAAAATGAGGGCTTGGTGATGATGAACGCCTTTAACTTGACCTTATCTGGGAAGCACTTTATCTGCCCTTCCATTCTAAATGAGAGCTTTGCTGGATAGAGCAATTTGGGATGTAGGTCCTTGTCTTTCATGACTTGGAATATTTCTTTCCAGCCCCTTCTTGCCTGTAATGTCTCTTTTGAGAAATCAGCTGACAGTCTGATGGGAATTCCTTTGTAGGTTACTGTCCCCTTATCTCTTGCTGCTTCTAGGATTCTCTCCTTCGTTTTTACCTTGACTGATGTAATTATGATGTGCCTTGGTGTGTTTCTTCTTGGGTCCAACTTCTTTGGGGTTCTCTGAGCTTCTTGGATTTCTTGGAAGACTATTTCCTTTGCCAGATTGGGGAAATTCTCCATTATTATTTGTTCAAATACGTGCTCAATTTGTTGCTTTTCCCCTTCCCCTTCTGGTACCCCTATAATTCAGATGTTGGAACGTTTAAAGAAGTCCTGGATGCTCTTAAGCTTCTCCTCGTTTTTGTTTTGTTTTTTTTTAATTTTTATTTCATCATGCTTTGCTGCTTGGTTGATTCTATCTTCTTTCTGGTCCACTGTATTGTTTTGAGACCCAGTTTCCATCCCTTCATTATAGGCTCTCCTCCGTATATCTTCCTGTATCTCTTTTATGGTAACCTGCATCTTTTCATCTAATTTGCGGCCAAAATCAACCAATTCCGTGAGCTTTCTGATCACCAGTGTTTTGAACTGTGCATCTGATAGATTGGCTATTTCTTGGTCGCTCAAAAGGATGAGTCCTGGGGGACTGATCTGTTCTATTGGAAACATGTCTCTCCCTGTCTCTCCTTTTTTTTTCCCGGTCTGGTCGCTCTTGTTAGGTGGGGGGCGGAGCCTTAGGTGTTAACTGGGGCAGGGCGCCCCAGTCACTAGATTGTGACGTTATATGTGGGGGCGGGAGCAGGGGTGGGAGGAAATAATGGCAGTAGTTCCATTCTCCTGGGATCTCAGTCTCTTCTCTGGGATCCTGGCTGCAAGCTCTGCCCTGGTCCGCAATCGCTGCCTCACTGGGTCCGCCAGCCACAGCTTGCGTACTCAGGGACCCCGCTGTGTTCTTGCGCCCCGGATGGCTTTCGCGCCGATTCTGCGCCCAGTTTTCCCCAACCTCTGCGTGCCGCCAACCTGCGCCCGCCAACCCAGGCCCGCTGGGCTCATCCACTCCTACTGGTCTGGATGTACAGGTCTACTTCAACTTCTTGGCTGTCTGACTTCCATTCAGATAAATCCTCTGTCAGTTCTGGGTGTTATTCTAGTTGTAAATTGTTGTTGTTCTAATCTTGGTTGTGCAAGGAGGTACGGTGCGTCTACCTATTCCTCCATCTTGCTGGAAGTCCCCAAATTGTTGATGCAGTCCTCTGCTTCATCTAATGTGCTTTTGATTCCCTCTAATGTGTTCTTCATTTATGAGTATTTTTCTTTTCTAACTAGTTCTTTTTTGTTTGCTAACTCCCATTTTTATGTTTCCTCTTTGTTGAGGTTCTCGGTGACTTCATTCCTTAGCTAAGTTCAGTGAACACCCTTGTGACCAGTGTTTTGAACTCTGCATCTGATCAGTTGCCTCCATCTTGTTCAGTTCCTTCTGGAGTTTTGTCCTCTTCTTTCATTTTAGGACCATGTTCCTTTGACTCCTCGTTTTGGCTGACTCCCTGTTTGTTTCTATGTGTATTAGGTAGATCTGCTGTACCTCTTGTTCTTGGCAGAGTGGCCTGATGTAGTAGGTGTCCTGTGGGGCCCAGTGGCACAGCCTCCCCGATCCCCCAAGCTGGGCACTCCAGGTGTACCACCATATGGATTGTGTGTGCTCTCCTGCAGTAGTTGAACCTTGATTGCTGTTGGCACCTCAGTGGGTAAGATTGACGCCCAGGCTGGCTGGCCATGGCTGCACCCGACAGACTGCTGTGCAGGGGCTGACCCCTGTGAGCAGGAGTTGCTTTCGTGGGGCTCTAGTGCCAGCCAGGTGTGCCCTTTAGGTGTGTGTAGTCTGAGGAGCAGGTTGGGTGGTGCTCTTGTGTGGTCTGAATGTGGCCACTGGGTTATTGGTTCTGGAGCCTCTTCAGAGGGGCTCCAGTGCAGGTCAAGGTCAGCCACCACCTGTGCCCAGCTTGGGGCTGTCTGGTAAATTCTACAAGGTTATCTGAGGTTGGTTGCTACTTGTGCTGTGCCTGGTATAGCCTGTTCTGAGAACCAGGGCTGGCTCTTGGTAGTGATGGGCTTGGGCCCCTGTGGTGGGCACCACCACGTGAGCTGAGGCCAGCTGCATTTGCACCAGGTTTGTGGCCGCTTAGTTGAGGCTACTTTCCAAGCCCAGAGTGGTCACGGCTTATGCCGGCCTGGGGCTACTTGATGGGGGTTAAAATGTAAGTTGAACCCAGTCTCTGCTTACGTCAGACTGGGAGTAGCTTGGCAGAGGTGCATGGTAGTCGAGGCCAGCCACTGCCAGCGTTAGCGTTAGCCAGGGAAGCGAAGAGCTCAGGTTTGGCACCTGCCTGCGCCGGGCTGGCTGGGTCGGGGGAGGGCTCAGCAAAGAAACAATGGCGCCTGCTACCACTTCTGTCCCTGGAGAGAGCTGCCCTAACCCTTCCTGTCCAGCCCGTGCCCTGAAGCTAATCAATGTAGCACTTTCCTGTGTGTGCCTGATGCTTTTCAAGGTGCCGCCTCTGCACTGGAGCCTGGAGCGGGCGGGCTTGTGTGTTCGTGAGTCTGCGACGGGCCCGGCAGCGCCTGGGTCTCCAGCAGGCCTCCCTCCCACGTGGACGCAACCCCCCGCCCCCCCCACTGGGTTCTCAGGCGGGTGTGATGGGGATGCCTCTTCCTGGCTCGAGAGCCAGGGGCTGGGGAAAGCCATGTGGGACCGGGACTCCCTTGCTCTTCGGGGGTTGAGGGGCTCTGGAGCCAAGATCTCTCTCCCCTCCGCCCCGCCCCCCCGCGGCTGCTGCTTTATGTCCGTGTAGGCCTGTTGTTCAGCTGGTCTTCAGGTGGTTCTCAGTGGTGATGGCTGTTCTACAATTCAGTCGTCATAACGGTGTGGCCACGGGAGGAGGTGAGCACAGTGCTGACCTACCTACTCTGCCGTCTGGACCGGAAGTCCTCGGGCTCCGTGGTTTCACCAAGTTGCCGCGATCCTTCTGCAGTCAGGAGTGGTCGTCCCTTTCTCCCCCACCCAAAGCATCCAACCCCGCTTGTCCTCGACAGCTTCTCAGGCGGGGCACCGTCGGGCCTACGTGGAAGTTTCCTTCACAAGTTCAGGGTCGGTGGGAAGCTGCTGGTTCCTCCTCTCTCCTAGGCCAGGCCCCGCGCAGGTGAACTTCGGATGTGTTTGAAAGTGGAGTTCACTGCTGAGTGTCTCAGGTAAGACTGATTTTCTTCTCCTTTCTTTTTCCTGTCAGGTGTACCTGTGTAAGTGTTTTTCCTCAAATTTGGGGAAGTAAAGGAGGTGACAAGATAGAAGATTTTTACTGAAAGGACCTTAAATTCCACGTAAACTTGACTTGAAAGGTACATTTTATTTTTCATCACTTAAAAAATTATGTCTAAAGATAATCAAACGCAAAAACATATAATACACCTACAGTTAAAGAACCCTTTCCCACGAGGGCCGAGTCATTGAGAAATGTTTATTTTCCCTGTTGAAATGGCTTATTCAGGGGGTGATATGGCTCCAGGTGGTACAGTGACCTCACTTCTTCCCCTGCTTCTGTCCCTCAAACCCACGTCCCTCGGAACGACATCGCTGGGGTGCCGGCCGGCAGCAGGGGGTGCTCTTCAGGCCTCATGGGTCCAGGGCCCAGCACACAGAAGGGCTCTTGTCGTCCACGCCGGCCACCATGGCCTCGACGGCGCCCCAGTCCAGCTGGCTGAGGATGCTGCCGGTGCTCTCGGACCCAGCGGGCGGCTCCGGCTCCTCTTCAGCCGGTGACAGGTCCTGTCGGAGGGAGAAAGACGGTGAGGGGCAGCTCTAGCCTGGGAAGAACCATCAACGGGACACGAACCACAGACTCCAGAGTTGCTGTCCACCAGCCGGCGAAGGCAGTGGGGAGGGAGGCGGGGCGGCGGCCGCCCGGGTCCCCTGACGACCAGGTGGTGGCACCTGATCTGAAGAGGACACGACGGGCCTGTACATCTGCACTGCGAGTCTGTGTGCTTACACCGTGGTGCTGTTTACACTGTGGTGGTGTTTAGATAAAAACACAAAGTCACAAAAAATTCTGAAAGATATACGCTGAGTAGTAGTTGCTTCGAATCTCTACTTCAAACTGATCTAACAGTCTGTCTGTATCTCTCCCTCCCACAGAAAAACAGGAATTAAACGAACAACCCCCACCCCCTCCCCGAACCCCGGAGGAACGGAGGGGAACCAGCCGGCTCACCTGCAGGAGGGGACTGCGGCTGCCGAGCAGGGTCTCCCGGATGCCTGGAGGCCCCGGCCAGGGCCTCCCCGCAGTCCCCGCCCTCCAGTCCTCCACGCACGCCTGCTTGCTCGGAGGGGCAGGCCCCGCACTGCCGTGCCTTTTTGCGTGATGTGGACCCCGACACCGAGCGGCAGAGCCTTTCGAGGGACGAGAACAACAAGGCATACTTAGAAGTCTGTTCTCCACTGTAACGCCAGCATCAAACCCGTGGCAGTCACCATGTGCCTGATTTTGAATCACAAGGTCTGGATGTGGTTTGCTTGAGAGTTCTACCAGTTTCTGTTCTGTCGGTGAGAAGGGAGGAAACTAAATTCTGGCTACCTCTTCTGATTCTGAAAGTCAACGGTAACCTCCAGGACGAGAGGGTGCAGGGCAGAGGGCCCACGGCGCAGAACTGCGGGGCAGTTCCGGCTCCGAGCAGGGTGGGTGCGAGCGGCCGGGCCGCCCTGCCCCCGTGGGCGTCCTGGGAAGGCCCCCCAGCCTGCCGGTTTCAGAGTCTTCCTCTCAGGCTTCGTGCTGGCACCCACCTCTGGCACAGGTGTCAGGGGAGTGCAGTGACGACACAGTGCGGCCCCCTCCTTCCTTCCTGAGTGTCCCTGTCCGTGGAAAGGAAACGTCCCCCACCCGTGCCCAGAGGCGGCTAAGCAGGCCACAGCGCTCCTCCGCCCACGGCCCTCGCGGGGCGTGCCGCACTGGCATGCCTGACGCCCCACGGCCCGTGCCACGGCGCAGCCGCCCCTCACCACGGTGACCTGAAGGGACCCCCAGGACACGGGGTCTAGCGACAGGTAAGCACAGGTTCCGACAGGCAGTCATGTGGCTCCCAGAAGGGGGAAGAAGAGGTAGCAGTGGTGAAGTTCGGCCTTCTGCAGCTCTCCTAACTTCATACACTCAAAGGTAAGGATACATCCAACAAATAAGAGCCCCCGCTGACCAAGACAGTAACAACAGCACACATTCTGGCATTTTCTGTGGGCCAAGTGCTTCCCCTGTATCCAGCCCCTTTAACTTAACCAGAGCTAAGTGTCGCAGGCCCTGGTCCTTACTGTCGACCAGGGTCGTTCCAGGGAGCTAACAGGAGAAGGAACGTCAAAGGACTTTTTATATCGTGAGGAGGAGCATGGGGTGAGGGGTGGGGGAGGGGGAGTCATTAGGAATTCAGATCCTTCTGTATAATGCCCCTCCCTCTCGTTGATCAGAGCACAGCTAATCTGAACAAGTATCCAAAGACGGAGCAAAATCAGGCCTAAGCGTACAGGCCTGTGTGTTCTGTGAGTTATCGCAACCCCTTCCGGAGAGCGGGTGACGCTCAGCACCGAGGCAGACCCTGCCCCACCTGCTTCCCAGGTGAGACCACTGAGGCCTGCGCTAATGGCCCGGGAACCACCCCGGGCGGAAGAGTGAGTGGCAGCCTCTGCTCTGACCACAAAGCTACACTTTCCATTCTGAAATCTAGACTTGAAATTTCTAAGAGTGATTTATGACTTTTAAAGATTAGTATCTTTAGTATTAGCCCTGGCTGGTGTGGCTCAGTGGCTCGAGCATGGGCCTGTGAACCAAAGGGTTGCTGGTGTGATTCCCAGTCCAGGCACATGCCCGAGTTGTGGGCCAGGTCCCCAGGAGGGGGCGCGTGACAGGCAACCACACACTAATGTTTCTCTTTCTTTTTCCCTTCCCCCTCTCTAAAAAAAATAAATAAAATCTTTTAAAAAAAGATTTAGTATTATTAAATTCAAGAATTTCCTACCTTTTTGAAAGATGACTGGAGACTGCACGGCCCTTCTGGTGGCCACTCGGGCTCCCCCAGCTTTTTTCTGGGCGACAGTGGCAGCTCCTGCAAAGACAAGATTTTTCACAGCTCGGTCTGTCAGATCTTTGAAGGACGGAAACCTCTTGGTAGACAGGTTTGACCTGAATGAACAAAGCAAGACAAAAGTACAGAGAAAGGAAGGGAAGTTCTGCTTTGAGACTCGGTGTCCTGACAGCCCCACTGCGGCCCTTTTCCAAAAGGCAAGCGGAAGACTCAGACAGCACCGCTGGCCGCTGGACAAGTCGGGCGCAGGCCCTCCTAGCTGTAAACACCAAGGCAAAATGTCCAGTTAGGTTCTATCAAGAGAATGATTAAGGTTTCTTAAATTCCAGAATTAATAGCAACATTTAATGTTTACATTATGTAAGATGTGTTACTTATAATCTTCAGCAACTCTACGAGGTAGGTTTTATATAACATACCTAAGGCCCTGGCTGGTGTAGCTCAGTGGGTTGAGTGCTGTCCTGCTAAACCAAAGGGCCGCTGGTTCGATTCCCAGTCAGGGCACATGCCTGGGTTGCAAGGCCAAGTCCCCAGTAGGGGGCATGAGGGGCAACCACACACTGTTGTTTCTCTTTCTCCTTCCCTTCTCCTCTCTCTAAAAATAAATAAAATCTTTTTAAAAAGACTAAATAACACACCTGAGGGCACAAAGTAAGCAACAGAGCTGGGACAGAGGCCTAGAGGATTCCAAAGCGAGACCTTTTTCCCGGTGGGTGACGCCTTTCAGTTACTTACCAGTATAGCCGCTGTGTTGTTTTTGACATAACTAGGCACAAAACAAAGGACCCCAAAGTCTAATAGTTTGTGGACAGGACTGAAGAAATTAGCGGAAAACGGCATACTGTCTTACAAGATAGGTAGTAACATGCTGTCACTCTCACAAGTATCTTCAGAAAAGCTATTCTTACAGGTGAACTGCAGTGAATTTTAAAATCCCGACGAATCCTTACTTCCCCATCTGTGCAGTGACTGGACTTGCCGTGTGTGGGCCCAGGCGGTCTGTGTCGCTGCCAGGGACGTCCCCGCAACACCGGGGACCAGAGGCCTCCGGGTGCAGCCAGGGCGGTGGCGGAGGCCACGCCCGGCGTGCTCACGCGTGCCCGGTGAGTGCGAGATGAGATGCGCGGCGTGGGGCCCAACTTACGGCGGCTGCCAGGGAAGGCCTGCAGCGGCGGCGCCTCAAGGGGAACGTGTTCCGTGACTGAGGGTTCCCAGAACTGAAGAACCCAGGACAAAACAAAACGGTTTTAGGTCCCACGCCTGCCATTTGTCTCTTCCTATTCACAGCCATCCCGTGAGTGAAGAAGCGTCAGCCCCAGTGTAAAATGAAGGCACGGGTGTTCCAGTCATTACATCAAGGTGGGGAGAACTCAAGAATTAAGGTGAGGGATGTCTTCCAAGACGGAGAGGGGCAGCGTTCACGGTGTGGGGGGGATTTCCCGGCCAGAATGGGAGGGAGCACGGGGGCACAGCCTGGGGTGACAGTACATGGGGACAAGGGCTGAGGCAGTGGGGGGGCGGGGGGGGGAGTGACTGCCTGCCGGGGCTGGGGCAGGGGCAGGAGCTGGGGCAGGACACACCTGCTCGGGTGCGGCCACTGAGAGCTGCTGGGACCAGAAGCAGCAGAAACTCCAGCAGGCAAAGCCCAGCAAGGGAGGGGACCCCAGGAGGGTCGAGGCCTCAACCCAGGAAAGTGCCCGGTGACAACACAGGTCGGACGTGGGATGGGAGAAAGACATATTGCCACATACCCTAAGACTTTTCCACCTGGTAGTAAGAAGTCCTTGCCAATCTTTAATATTTTGGAATTCTGAAATATGTATCAGGTATACAATAAAATTTTGTAAGAGAAAAAACATGTTTACTGTTTTTAAGTTTCAGTTTAAAAGAATAGTATTTTCTTACTGTAATGTGTGGATCAAAACTGAGAGGAACCAAACCATGAAGGTTCGGCGGGAGGACCGGGACCTTCGCAGATGGCAGTCCCCCGGCCTGGCACAGCTTCCAGAGCCGGAGCCGGAGCCGTGGGTTCCCGTTGTGCAGGCCTCTGCCGCCTCCTCCCTGTCTGACCTTAAGCACTTTTCATGTCCACTGTCTCTGCCCTGATTTTCTCATCTTTAAAATGGGAACGCACTAGCGCCTACCTAACGGGGCTGTCATTAAGCGCTTCCCTGGCATGTTCGTCACGTTCGTTTTAGTTGTTGTTACACATTTTTAGCTGCACATCCATACTCCGTGTTAGCTGTGATTACACACTGTACCGTGTAATCGCTTCACAAATAAGTATGTTTTACTTCAGCGATCAAAACCCCACTCTGGCAAAATTCGAAGGAAGGCTACCAATAAACAACATCTATCTTTAAATGTGGAAGAGGATGTTCAAAGGGTACAAACAGGGTATTATTTCAGTCTGGGCCTCTCAGTATTCCTCTTCTGTGACGTACTCAGCCTGAAACCTACCAGAACATTTTTTTTTTGTCAATTACAGTTGACATTCAACATTATTTTACATTAAGTTCGGATACACAGATAGTGATTAGACATTTACATAATTTACAAAGTGATTCCCCCAGTAAGTCTAGTACATACCTGGCACCATACGTAGTTAGTACAGTATTACTGACTACATGCATGCCCTTGCTGTACTTACACCACTGCAGAACGTGACTTGTAAAATCAAGTTCTTTAGCCAAACACACACAAGAAACAGATCTCAAGTAAGGCGTATCTTATTTACTGACCATTCAAATCCTACTACAAAAAGACCCTTGGTTTGAAAAGATGCGTAGGGTCTTCTTATTTCTAAGCAATAGAACGAAATACCAGTACAGCTAAGTCTTTGTGAATCTCTTGAGTTCTACTGAATACGTATTGCTTTTCACTAAGATTTACAGTTTTTTATTAATGAAAGTACAACTGTATAGGCAAGAAGGAAGAGGTCCAAACTACACAGGATAAAAAAGCTTTCAGCCTTACCGTGTGGCCGAGGCGAGCCTTGAGGTTGCTCCGGAGGTCGCCCTGTGGGGCCGTCACTGGGTTTGCATGTGTATCTGACTTTTTCAGGTCGATTCACTGGAAAACTGTGGCCACGTGGAGTCTCTCTAAAGTAGAAATTATTATTATATAGTCCTACAATCTCACACCAGTGATAAAACTATAATATTTCAAAAAGCTCCCATTCTACCCCAGATGAATACAGTCACTTATTCTGTACCTCAGTGATGTATTTAGTGTGTAGTAACTCTCAACAAATTATTCCTTGTATCTCGTATCTCAAATGCCATTTTTCAAAGAAACCATTTTTGTCCTCTCTATCCATTTCAAATCTCTCTGTATTTGGCAGCTATTTCTGTATCTAAGACCCTGCTTTATTCTAGAAAATACTCAGGGGCATCTGGCCTTCTGAGTACACCCACAATTACACGCACCCTAAGGATCTGACCGCATGTAGCTTCGTGTTGGGTGGCATTCCTCTGGGCCCTTAAATTATGTGATTATAATTGTAACCACTTATTTTGTCAAAGGTAGTGATTTTTAACAACACTGTACTGGCAATTACTGCTCACCTTACAAATCACTGACAAATACAATTTTGTGTTGGTAAGGAACTTTTCACTTGGGTACTTTTCTTTAGCATTCTCTGTTTAATTCTTGCCTAATGAACTCGTATCCAAACCTACTGCAGGCCACTTACTGAAGAACTGTGTGACCGAATCTAGAGTTGAGTCGGCAGCCCCCGGGAAGGGGGGAGGAGACGGCAGAGGGGAGGGGGTGGCTGGTGGGGCTGTTTCCACAAGAGGAGAACCCAGTGGAGAGCAGTTTGGGGCAAGTGACAAGAGGAAATAGTAGGAAAAACGACAGAAAAGAAACAAGGTTGAACGGGTATCAAAACTGCATGGGGTGAGCTGAAGTGCCGTGTTACCTCTTCAGTTAGAGATCTAACCCCACTGTCTTGTTCCTTGGCAATGCCGTAAACTTGTAAAACCTCACCGTAAGGGCCATTTTCCCCGTCACTGTACCATCGTAACTCTGGACAGGGCAGGTGCAGCCACGGCGAGCGTGGGCCACCAGAGCGCTACCTTTCTCATCCTGCCTGACAGTGCCTCTCGCCAGATGCCAGGCCAGACCCTAACCCACCGTCTGGGAGAAAGGGAGCGCCGCAGTCTGGAGGCCCGGGCGGCTCCGGGGGCGGCAGGCGGTGGCTTCTGGGCAGCCCCTGGCAGCTGCGCCGACTCGGACAGCAGTTCGCTCATCAGACTGTACGCTTGCGAGATGCGACGACTGTAGTGGTCCGAGAGCAGCAGCCTGTAGGGAGAGAATTACCCAGCGTTTAACAGGAATCCCTTTCGGTTCATATCTCTAGAAGGAACACGGTATTTGAAGACCCCCTTGCATTTGTTTTACAGCGGTTTTCAAATGCACTTCAAATGAAGTATTAAACTTCATCTGTCTGAAAACCATTAGGAAGTTTTGGGGTAGTTTCAAAATGCAATCACAGATCTGGACCGGAATGGGGGAGGGCAGTGGCAGAAATGAAACAAGTCATGAAACTGAGTGGACTGAATACTATTCGAAAGCAAACTCCCAAGGAGGCTGAGGGAGTCTAAAGTCACCTCCCGTAGCAGAGAAGCAGGGGCCACAGGGGCCGGGCAGGGTGCAGCCACCACACTCACCTGTCCTTCTCGTGCTTCAACTTTTGTCTCAGCCTGATTTCCCTCGAAGTCACGTAAAACTGCACAAGACATGCCCAGTTAGTCCTTATCGTACAGTACAGATCATTGAACCATCATAGTCCACAGAAAAGGCAAAAATTACACTAATCAATTGTAACAGGTTAAAAAATAACTTTGTTATTTGGGAAATAGTGCAAGATACCATCATGTTTGATGAACCTTCTGACTCCAGCGCAAAACGTGAAAATATTAAAGCATCATGTAATTACATAAAATCCAGTTTAATAAATGGAATGCAAAATGTATTTTAGTAGCTAAATTCATGTATTTTCCAAAAGGGAGAGAACCTAATCAGCTGCATTTACAAGGGACAGGAAGAACATTTTAAGGATGGAGACACCTGTACGTCGTACTCAGTCTTGGGGTTAATTTCACCAGGAACTTGGCCGATGAAGCAGAAACGCGCCCAACGTTTAAAACCACCCTCGTGATGTTTTAAAATGTGCACCAGAAACGTGCTGCAGTGAGCCCGCTGGGACTTGTAAACTCCTCAGAACTCACGCACCAGGAGTCAACCCAGCCAAGAGCAGCTGCGTACCTCTCACCCCAGAACACGGAGTTCCGTTTGAGTCACCGACGAGGTTAAGTGAAAGCTAAAACCAAAGAGAAACACCTGCGATCCTGAAGGCCGTGTCACAAAGTCTATACACCCAACAGTTCCCCCCCCCCGCACCCTCAGGTCAGTTTACTCTGAGTCTGGACACAGTCGGGCCAGCTCGGGCGTTAGCTCGGCTGACAGCGCAGATGATGTCGGACCCCAAGTGTGGGGAGCACGATTCCCGTCCTGGACCTTGGGGGCCCTGAGGTCGCCACCCTGTGCCTGCAGCTATCGACGAAGCGTCCGACTGACGTCAATCCGCTCTCTCCAGACACGGCTAAGTACGTCACACACTTCAAACAACAGTTCACCTGCGTTCGCACCGTGTGGTGCTTGAGTGTGACAACCTTATCTGGAGAACTCACTTAGAAAATGTGTTCCTCTAATGGTGCTGAGAACAATGAAGATTTTATTTATTTTGTTTCAGATTAGAAAGTCAAAGATCAGTTGTAATCAAAGTGTGATCTAGCCCAGACTGGTGTGGCTCAGTTGGTTGGGTGTCATTCCGCAAAGCGAAAGGTCACTGGTTCGATTCCCAGTCAGGGCTAGGGTTGCGGGCCAGATCCCCAGTTGGGGGCATGAGAGAGGCAGCCGATCGAGGTTTTTCCTCTCTTTCTCTCTCCCTTCCCCTCTCTAAAATACATAAATACAATCTTTTTTTTCAAGTGTAATCTGAATGGGAATTTCGTAGTAATGTGATTATTAAAGGGACACTGCCTTGTTTCACCTTCAGACGCAGCCCTGGGACTGCCCATAGTCGAGCTCAGAAATAGACGTGACCGGCTAAAGGGCAGTGGAAACACACGGGGTCGCTGTTCTGCTGCTGTGTGACGTATGGACGGAAAGGTGACTTTGCAAATGCCTTCGCCACACACACACACAGTCGGGCGTCCAGCCGCCACCGGCCCTCTGTGAACGTTAAGGAAACAACTCGCATCATCCCACGATCACTCGGCCTCTTCATTTGTTTCACATGCTGGACCCGTAATGGGGAGAGAAAATACTCACTCAAGACAGTTCAATAGGACACAGGTTGTGTGATATCCTGCTGTATTTTGTTGTAACTTCTTACCTTTGCCTGACTGAAGCAAACTGTCTGGCAAATGAGGAATGTGTCCCAAGCACGGTGACCCGTCCCCTGCCCTGGCCGAGGAGGGACCACCCACCCTGCGAGGTCCCGGGTCCTGCAGACTCACTGGGTTGCTCCTGGGGCAGAAAGGGTCGTGCTCTTGGCCCCTCCTCTCCGCCAGCTGACGCAGGTACTCCGCCGTTCTCTCCTTCCGTTTTCTTCTCATCCAGACCTGGATCTCTCTCCTCTCCTTCTCCGTCCTTCGGGGGCGTCTATCCGGAGAACGGCGGATTCTGAAAAATTTCACGGGCAGGGCGTCACCTGACTGTAAACACTGTTCGCTTGGGAAGATGGTGTCCTATCCAGGAAGCAGCGCACACGCAGGACCTCTAGTCACCTGGCTCCGACCTGCGACTCAGCAAGGTCGCCCGAGGCCTCGGCACGCTTCATCCTGCCGGACTCGGTCGCACTTGGCAATCTGGCCTTGCCTTTCTGCTTCAAGCTCCCTCCTACCTGGGTCTTTGTAACTCTCAAAACTCTCTGCAGCACCTTACGCTGGCCCGCCCTTCTGTGCTCACCCCCTCACAGTAACGTCTGCAAAGGCTCTGCTCGGACTTCTTCGTCTAGAATCATTTCCGGACCCTCTCAAGCGCTTCCGAAACTCTCAATACAGAGATACCTCGGAGCCTGCTGCCCTCCGGGCCGGCCCAAGCCAGGGACCGAGCCACGGGGAGGCTGTGGCTGGCCCGCTCCTGCGAGAGGAGACGCAGGACGCCTCTGATGGGCCACTCCGGCTTGCTGCTTCCTCACTGACCCGGGGGGACTCCCTTGGACCTACACCGGACTCCGGTTCTACTGTTCTCCCAACTCCGCCCCTGCCCGTGCCTCTCTCCCCCTGGGGGGGGGGGGGCGCAGACCTGCACTGGGGTCTGAGGCCTCTCCCGACTCCCAGTCCGTCCGTCCCCCCACCACCCCACCATGCACGTTTCCCAGGACATCTCGTGTCCATTAAGCCCATCTTGGCTCCTGCCTCTCGGAGGATAAGAACTAACCAGCGGGCCGGGGAAACGGGACGTGTGCGATGGGGATCTGGGGCCGACTCATCGCCCAGCGTGCGAAGAGGGCACCGTCCCAAGTGTAAGCGGGTCACGGAGACCGACGGCGTGCTTTGCACTGAACACCTCTCTGCGCCTGGGAGTGCGGACTCGGTGTGTCCCGGGCGGAGTGCGCCCACCGACCGGCCTGGTGAGCACTCCGGGCACTGAGTCTGCACGGGCCTCCCGGCACACCGCACTTCACGCGTGCGGGCCCAGTCCGTGGCTGGAGGAACTGAGTGTGTCCCGCGTGGCTCCCCTGCAAGGATGCTCGGAAGCGCGTGCCTGGTCTCCCCTGGCATTTACTCCGTGCGCCTGTTCCCTGCGCTGGTCTTGCTCTGTCTCCTGGTGCCATAGTAAGTCCTGGCAGTGCGCGTGGCCAGTGGAGGTCTGAGAGTCCCAGTGGACCACTGAGCCTGGACTGGTCCCGGGGACCCTTTACACGGGTCACAGCCACAGCTGCACTCAAGTCCGGCAGCTCTCTCCACCTCCTGGGGCTCCTCCCCCTCACCCCCTCACAGGCGTCTCGCCAAATAAATCTCTTCTTGCTCATCATGTGAAGCCCATTTTGGCATCCACTTCCGGGAGGACCTACAACCAAGTTCCAATGCACACCACCAGCTGGATGTTCTCCTGGCACCTTAACTCTGCAGCGACATCCATCTCTGTCTGGCTAAGAAATGCCATCAGCGCAGTCACCCAAGTAGAGGACCGTCCTCACTGCCCCCATCAGCCCCAGGGTTACGCGTGCTGCTGCCTGCCCTGCACGGTCTCTTCCTGGCCGGCTCACACCCAGGCTACTAGGCTGAAATTCCAATCGGCCCCCGTTTCAGGTTTAGAGCCCTTTGCTGCACCCCCTGCTGCCTGCAGTGGCAGTGACCCCGAGTGCCTCTGGTCCCAGCAGCCGTCAGCACACCCAGCCGGGGCCTCCCTCCTTCCAACTCGGGGGGGGCTCCAGTCACACCTGACTGCCCCCCGCCGGCACCGACATCACACCTTTGCGCGCTACATGCTGGCTGCCGAGAATGCCCTTTTTTCCAGCTATGAGCCACGTGAAAGTCTACTGATCCTTTGCAGTAAAGCTCAAACACCATGACTGGTGACGCTGTCGTCTTTGATGGACACTCTTCCCCTCGAGCTCCCGCAGCGCACTGATGCAATTTGGTTTCGTGTCGATCTTTTTATAGTTCTACTCCATTCAAGAGTAGAAACCTTGTTATTTTTACTCCACTTTTTTTACATGTAATGCATTATTGATGACATATTAACTGCTCGATCATTAACTTAAAAACAGAACAAAAATTCCTCTAAACAGGACAAAGGCATCTAAAAGGAAGTTATGGTTTACAAGGTCTTGACATGAGGCCATACTACGGCAGATCATTCCAGGCATACGTAGCAGTCAGCAGGGATTTTGCACCCCCTATCTCTGGTGATAGCCCTGCAGCCCGATGACAGACCGCACGTCCACCCACCGAGGCAGTGAGAGGCGCCGACCAGGAGCCGCAGGAGGACGGCCGCCGCTCACGGTGCCGACCGTCGTCCAGGGGCAGGCCCCGGTGCACGCACTGCAGGGAGCTCAGGTACGAGCAGCAGCCTCCACGCTATGGAGAGCCAGTTCTGGGCCCAGGAAAGGCTGCCAGGAAAAAACACTTGAACCTAATGTCCCAAGGCAAGACGATCTAAAATGTATCCCAAGGATTAATATTTGGATAAACTACTAGGGACCAAACCATCAACTACTTCTAGGAAGAAACAGGGTTAATCTGTGTCGTGCTTCGAGGAACAACACTGGGAAACTCGCACGATGTGTATGTGCCGCCAGGTAAGTGCAAACGAGTCTGTGTTCTGTTTGGGGGGAGGGGAGAATGGTCCATAAACTTCACAGAATGTGTTTGGGAAGGAAAAAAATCTGTTCTAAGCTTTGAATTTGTTTCATAAAAAATCACATTAAAATGCATCCAAGCTTGAATACGCTTGAACTGGAAACACTTTCAATGGGTTAAAAACGAATTATCCCACGGTCACCTGGAGATGCTCCTGGCCTGCTGTTCCGTCAGGCCCAGCTCCTCCCTGGAAACGCCGCCCTCAGTGAGAAGGTCGTCGATGATGTCGGCGACATCCGCCAGCCCGGACTCCTGCAGCAGGTCTGCCGACGGGCTTCGCTCGCCAACGCAAGCAGAGAAACGGCCGTCAGGATCGCGGCTTACGGCAGCGAGCAAGCGAGGACATGGGACATGAGTGCACAGATGACAAACATACAGCTCCGGTCCCTTCCACCCCTTCCTCCCAGTAATTCTCCCTGGAAAAGCCTGGTCGTCAGTAACTGACGGTTTTGTGTGCCCTTAAAAAAGCAACACAGGCCCTGGCCAGGTAGCTCAGCTGGTTAGAGCATCGTCCTGATATGCCACGGTTGCAGGTCGCAGGTTCAATCCCTGGTCAGGGCACATGCAAGAATCTACCAACAAATGCATGAATAAGTGGAACGACAGATCGATATTTCTCTCTTTCTCTCCCTCTCTCTAAAAATCAATAAATAAAATTAAAAAAAAAAAAAGCAACACAAAGCCCAGGAGACAGCTGCCACCAGCCCCGCCCCACCGGCCCCGCCTGCGGAAACTGGCGCACAGGCGGCGGAGGAAGGGGCGGCCAGCGAGGTCTACGGGACCCTTACTGCCTGCGCTAAACGCTCCTCGGTTTCTTCCGACACCCCGTTCGCAGTGGGAATTAGTTACATTCCTTCGAGCCACAAAAACAGTGTCCTGTAGAAGTGCACATACATCTGAACAACCAAGTTCCCAGAAGGCAGAATTTATACCCAACTTTAAGTAAAATTGTGAATTAATTCTTAAGATATTTACCTCTCAAATAACTCATCACTGTTATTCACACCTTAAAAAAAAGAAACATGATTAATACAAATTTCAGGTTAGTTATATTTTTACTTCCAAGTATTAACCTGACTTAGAAATTATATAACCAGAAATTAAAATATCTTTAAACTTTCAAATTGGTTTAAAGGTATATATGTATACCATATTTATCCTCCTCTTGAATATGCTACTTGGTTGTAAATATTGTCCACATTTTAAGATGATTACTTTTGTATCCATAGTACTCAGAATGATATCATTTAGGAGGTACAATCTTTCTGTGCTTAGAACAGTTTAGAATACTGGAGTGCAATTTATTAAAACAATTACACACACAAAAAAAACCCCTCTGATGGTTGAAAAGTAATACATTTTGGAAAATATCTAAGTTAAACCCAAGGCAGCTTTACTAAGAGAAAAAAGTTGTAAGATTTAGTGACATCTTCTTTATAGCCTTTCTTTTACTTTGACAGCAATGACCCTGGCTGGTGTGGCTCAGTGGATTGAGCGTGGGCCTGCGAACTGAAGCCACTGGTTTGATTCCCAGTCAGGGTGCGTGCCTGGGTCACAGGCCAGGTCCCCAGGTGGGGACATGTGAGAAGCAACCAATCAATGCTTCTCTCACACATTGTGTTTCTCTCCTCTTTTTCCCTCCCTCCCTCTTTCTAAAAATAAATTTTTTTAAAAAAATGACAGGAATGCCATTTAAAAAATACCATTAACAATGGTAATAAAGCATATTGTATCACTCGGTAAAGACATCATTATTGGCTATCAATATCCTGGCAAAAAAAAAAAACAAAACATTTCAAGCCCTGGCTGGGTTGCTCAGTTGGTTAGAGCATCATCCCAATAAGCCAAGGTTGTGGGTTCGATCCCCAGTCAGGGCACATACAAGAATCACCCAATGAATGCATAAATAAATGGAACAAATCAATGTTTCTTTCTTTCTCTAGAAATCAATTAAAAAAAATTTTTTAATTTCAAATCCACTGTCAGTGGTTCGACTGTTGCATTTCTATGACCTATTTATTCACATGCCCAAATGTGTTTGTTGGGACTGAAGAAGCACATTCAGTTGCCAGCTCCAGGTGAAGTGGAATGAGAAGCGGCAGTCGGGTTCTCTAAGTCCCAACGTCCTTCCCTGTAAGGCGGGGCCGCGGGCTGCACTGGGGAGGCACGCCAGCAACGCCGGGCACCGGCAGAGGCCCCGTGATCGACAGCCATGACTGTGTTTTCAAATTGATACGCACGTTCTCATACTTGGCAGAGTCTGAATTTCTCAATTTTTGTGAAAACCATATGTTTTAGTTACTCCAGGTGTATATTTAACACATTAATAAGATGCTTGCTCACATCTTACGAAGGTGACAAGATGACAGAGTTCTTCATGGGAATGGTGCCTTTTTTTAACTTCCCCTCATCCAAGATCCGTAAGGACTGCAAAAGGCCTCACACATCCCTCATAACCACAGCCCCGACAAACGCGCTGCGGGAGCAGGAGGCCCTGCTGTGACGCACCCTTCGGTGGCTGCCCAGGGGGTGGGGGCGGAAGAAGCAGGGAGCGATACCTGGAAAACTTGCATTCTGGTCACTGGAGAGGCTGACGGTGGAATCGGCAGAAGGAAACACACAGGTTTTTGGATGAGAGTGAATTTCTGTTACTGAAAATTCAGCTTCGAAAGGCAGCTCTTTGTCACTTTGGTCTTCCTTATCCACGTGAGTCAGGAAATGCGCTGATCCGGAGTCTGTGTTACAACGAGAAAAAAAGAGCAGAGGGGAAAATCACACGGAAAGGTATCAACCACAGCTGACGGGTCCACGCGGCAACAGGTGTATCAAGTTTGCAACGTACAAGGATGGCTTCCTACTGTATAATGAAATAATTTGATGTCTAAATTTTACAGTCCTCGATAGTAAAGAAAAAAAAACTATTACATTTGTTATCAACTTCAGAAAACATGGCAGACAGACTTCCTAAAATGGAGAGGCTCCTGCATGTTATAAAAACACAGAAGAAATGCTAAATTTAAAAAGTGGTTAATACACAACAAAACCCTGTACATAAAAAACCCCCTGGTGCCGGAAAGGAAGCGGGGGCTCGAAGCTGGGCGGTGAGTGGACGCCGACGCTGGCAGGGCCCCGGAGGAGCAGGAGACTGAGCTGTGAGGGGGACCGGGGGCTGCGCATGGCCTCGGGGGCTGACGGGCCGCTCTGCCCTTCAGTGGGGCGAGAAGAACCCTGCCCTGGACAAGCAGCAAAGACATGTTCCATCTGCCTGCACGGTGACGGAAGAAAAAATAAAGTTGGCTCTGAGGAATCAAAACCTGTCTTGCCCTGGCTGGGGTGGCTCCGTGGATTGAGAGCCGCCCTGCAAACCAAAAGGCTGTTGGTTCTAGTCCCGGTCAGGGCACATGCCTGGGTTGCGGGCCAGGTCCCCAGTTGTGGGTGTGCAAGAGGCAACCACACATCGATGTTTCTCTCTGTCTCTTTCTCCCTCCTTTCCCCTCTCTACAAATAAACAAAATCATTGAAAAAAAAAAACCCTGTCTTGCCGCAAGCAGGCATGGGATCTGAATGTACACTATCAATGTAGTACAGCAACTCCTAGCCAAAAACTGTATACAAAAATTTGTCCTAACATTTTCTACATCAGTGACAGAAAATATAAAACCACTCCAAAGACAAACACACACAACTCGGCAAACCTCCCCACCAATGTGATTAAAAATTACACGTCACACAAAGAAAGCCACAACCACGAAAGAGTCAATACGCAGAGTCAGTAACTGAGAAGATGCACATGAGAAATAAAGCAATCTGAAAGGGCATACATAAAACGTTACTGGTCACTATATAGGTGTAAGGAGGTATACAGCCCTGGCTGGTGTAGCTCAGTGGATTGAGCGCGGGCCTGCGAACCAAAAGGTCACCAGTTCGATTCCCAGTCAGGGCACATGCCTGGGTTGCAGGCCACGGCCCCCAGTGGGGGGCACATGAGAGGCAACCACACCTTGATGTTTCTCTCCCTCTTTCTCTTTCCCCTTCCCCTGTCTCTAAAAATAAATAAAATCTTTTTAAAAAAGGAAGATATATAAACCACAACAGAAGAACAGGACAGTATATCCAAAGAACAGATAGATTTGAAGAAGAAACAGAACGTCTGACATATCGAACCCCTACAGCAAAGGCCGCACAGCAGAAGAGAGGTGGGGGACTGACACACAGACCTGAGGGGACCACCCCGAGCCCGTCGCTGAGAGATAAAAAGGGGGGATTGGGACGTGGTGAAGAGACAGGGAAGGGAGGGCGAGGGTCTGACGGACCTCTCACAGGCGTTTCAGAACACAGAACAGAGAGAACGGGGAGGAAGCAATGCTCCAAAAGAAAGCAGGTAAAAAATTCCCAGTGTGAAACCTGCAGGCTGCAGAATCATCCCTGCGCCCACAGAGAAACAAATAAAAAGAAATATACACCTAGAAAAACTGTATCAAAATGCAAAATAAGGCCCCTCCCTCTGAGTTTTTAAACATTTTTTAAAAAAGAACAGCAATTAGATAGCAGACAGGTGGTATAAACTCAGCAATTAGACATATCAGTAGATAGTGGAATAGTATCTTTAAAAAGCCGAGGAAAAATAAGCCCTAACACAGAATACTGTGCTATAAGCCATTGCTTGTGAATGGCAGTAAAATGAAAGCTGTTTGTGAGGACAGAGCACGTGCCACTCGCAGGTTCACTAAACGAGGGAACTAAGGACGGAAGGAAGGAGGGGACTGCCCTCAAGGAAACGGGCGCAGGAAGCGGCTGCGGCGGCAGCAGCAGGGACAGAGATGCCCGAGTGCGTTCCACTCTGAGTCCGACCCAGGTACGGACTGCTCCGTGACACTTGTGTTTTGGTTTTATAGACTTACTATTTACCTATGTACAGGACTTGAGGTACAATTTTTTAAAAGAAGCAATTGAGGGCAGAGAAAATGGCAAATGTGCTGACACATTCAAAGACATATGGACTTAACAAATAAGAGACGTGGGAGAAGGAACGGGAGGTTTAAAGACAAGGTAGAACTAAGACACAGAACGAGCCGAGGAGGGAGGGAGCAGGTCAGTGTTCAAAGCTCTAACCCTGTTTGGGAGGTAAATACGCTCACCTTAAATTGTGATTGTGAGTGTTGAAAATTCGAGAACAGTCACTAACAGGTTAAAAATATAATGCATAATTGAAGGGAAGGGAGAAAATACAGAACATCAAATCCAATGGAAAGAAAAAAAAGAAAGACAGAAGTGAAAAATACACAGTGAATAAAAAGCCCCAAATACGACGAGAGAAACACACACAAACACGGGGCGGGGGGGTGGGGGGCAGGTTTGCGGCTGTGAGTACACGACACCTCGTAACTCAGTGGTTACCGTGAATGGGAACTGATTATAGTTGGTGAGTAAAACACAAATTGTCTAATTGTTTTAAAACATGAAATCCGGTGATACAGCTGAACACAGTCACACCGCTGTCACTGCGTGTGAAGCGAAGGACTGTCTCCCTGACAGAAAACACACGGGACGGAGGAGCACGTTGAATGACATCAAACACACCCAGTTAACACAATCAGACTTGGGAGCAAACGTCCACATTTCTTGAGCAGAGAAACTGCACGGGGAGAAAGAGGAGGAAGCCCGAAGGTGAAGGAGACTTACAAGCCATCAACCAGTTGCCGCGAGTGGATGACACTCAGATTCCAACTAGAACAAAAAAACTACTTTTTAAAAGGAGACGACTGGTGCCAGGTGACCAGTGATTAGATGCACGACAGCAGTAAGCTTTTTAAGTACGGAGTGAATATTCTGTTTCAAACACATGCTTGTGTTTAAAGGGAAGCCTCATCTCTTGCAAACACGTGTCGAGCACTGTGGGTAAGACAGCATGCCGCGGGCGCTGGCCGGCGTGGCTCGGTGGGCCGGGCGTCGTCCCGCACACCGCGAGGCGTGGCTGGGTTCCCGGTCAGGGCACAGGCCTGGGCTGCGGTTCCGTGGCCAGTCAGGGTGCTTTCAAGAGGCAACTGATCAGTTTCTCTCTCTCTCTTTCTTTCTCCCTCCCTCCCCCGCTCTCTGGAATCAATAAAAGAAAAAAAACTTAATGTGCTGCCTGGGATTAGCCTCAAACCCAGGAAACACGGGAAGAATGAGTGGGTGCGTGGGAAGAGAGCTGGGTACACGGAGGTCAGTTACACTATTCCGTCTTCTACTGAAATCGGCTTGACATTGGTAACAAGTTTTTAAAAACAAAAAGCATCAAAAACACACACACAACTGGCCCTTGAATAACAAGGGGTTAGGAGCACCAACACCCACACGGTGAAAAAATCCAAGTACGACTTCAACTCTCCCCAAACTTAGATGTCCCTCAGCCTCCGTGGGGGGCACTGGTTCCAGGACCCCCAGACCCCACAATCTGCAGACACCCGGTTCCCCACGTGAGACGGCACGGACGGTGCGTGCAGTTGGCCCTCTGCATCCGTGTCCGCCCAACCGTGGGCCAGAAACTGTGCCGTCTCTACCGAAAAACATCCACAGGTAAGTGGACCCGAGCAGTTCAAACCTGTGCGGCTCAAGGGTCAGCTGTATATTCATACTGCTAATATATCTAAGAATGGATATCATATGCTCATCGAGTCATAACACAATGAAAGCGGAAATTAACTACAAAACTATGGTCCAAACCCCACAAAATCTGGAAGCTAAAAACCCCTTCTGTGCGCTAAGGAGAACTCGTAACACAAACGACGAACGTGCGGGTCTGAACGACACGGAGCGGCAGCGACGGCGCCGGAGAACACCGTCGGGGCCGCAGGAGCTCGCTCGACCGCACATGCGCTGTCGGGGCCGCAGGAACGCGCTGGACCGCACATGCGCGCGTTTCCAAAAGAAAGGAGGGAGCTAGGAGAACACCAAACGGTTCCCAAATGCAGACCAAAAGAATAAAACTCAAATAGAAACTTATGAAAAAGAAAATTAAGAAATAATAGAATACCAAAGCCTGCTTTTAAAAAACACATTAAATTGCTGACAAGACCGAATCAGAGAGAAAGTGTACATACAAACAACTCCAGGTACATAGAAATTTCTAAAAATAACTAACCTACTTTCATCCTTCCCGTGAGAAATGCAAAAGCTTAACATTTCGCCGTTTCCCAGCCATGTAAGCAAAGCCTCACACTCCAGCTCAGCTGCCGCACACGGACAGCACATGGACAGCACACAGAGAGCACATAGACAGCACACAGGCAAGCACATGGACAGCACACAGGCAAGCACATGGACAGCACACAGACAGCACACAGAGAGCACATAGACAGCACACAGGCAAGCACATGGACAGCACACAGAGAGCACACGGACAGCACACAGGCAAGCACATGGACAGCACACAGAGAGCACACAGACAGCACACAGAGAGCACACGGACAGCACACAGGCAAGCACACGGACAGCACACAGCACACAGAGAGCACATAGACAGCACATGGACAGCACAGAGAGCACACGGACAGCATACAGACAGCACACGGACAGCACACAGGCAAGCACATGGACAGCACACGGACAGCACATGGACAGCACACAGAGAGCACATGGGCAGCACATGGACAGCACGGATAGCACACAGAGAGCACACAGACAGCACATGGACAGCACACAGAGAGCACACGGGCAGCACACGGACAGCACACAGAGAGCACATGGACAGCACACAGAGAGCACACGGACAGCACACAGGCAAGCACATGGACAGCACACGGACAGCACACAGAGCACACGGACAGCACACAGGCAAGCACATGGACAGCACAGACAGCACATGGACAGCACACAGAGAGCACATGGGCAGCACATGGACAGCACGGACAGCACACAGAGAGCACACGGACAGCACACAGAGAGCACACGGACAGCACACGGACAGCACACGGACAGCACCACAGTGCGGCCGGCGGCAGGGTGCGCTCACGAAAACGAGGGTCCAGCCCACACTGCCCGCCCGGAGGAGGTGACAGCACTGGGTGCTCGGGGGAAACAGGCCTGATGTGGGAGCCAGTCACGTCAGCACGAAAGTAACCCCAGTCTAACCACTGGGGGGCTGAGGGCTTCGCTCACACGTGCTTCTTCTCGCAACGCAGGGCTTCGGGCTGCGCTCCGTTCCCCCCCACTCCCCCAACTCCCCACAAACCTTCTTTGGAAAGGCTGATGGTTCTGGAAGCCAATGTTCTTTCAGATTCAGGGCCCGAAGACAACTGGGTGTGACCCACAGACTCAACCTGTAGTCAGACACACACCACAAAGGAACCGTTACAGATTTTACAGTGTGGTAATTTCAAAATACTGTAAACAACTGTATGTAGATTATGAACATCTGCACTGATGCAACCAGTGAAAGACATGGGATTTACTTACTTGTAGTTTGACTGATTTAGCCTTTTAAGAGGCTGGCGGGGGGGGGGAAGCATCACGGAATTTAGAATGGGGAGCGAGGCTAACTACCACCTGGACAAAACCTTTTACTGCGAAGACGAGCGAGCGAGGCCCGGAGACAGACAGCAACCCTCTAAGGCAGGACATGGACCTGAACCCAGGCCGCCGAGGCTCCGGCGAGGTGGGGCGTGGCCACAGCGCGCCTCCGCCCGCTCCAGGCCGCACGCTGCTTTCTCCGCCACGCGGGGCCAGCCGACCCCTGGCGTCTGTGCGCGCTTCGCGGCGGCATGACGAGGTCGTAAACCAAGAGGCCAGCCTGGCACTGAAGGCAACGCTGGTTCCTTCCCAGAAGTCACCGTGGACGACTAACCCCGATCGTGCCCTAACAGCCGACTGCAGCCTTACCCCACGTGACTTTTCCGTGCAGTTTCTCATCTGTGTAACCTCCACTTTCTAATGTGTGGTGAGCATCTGGATCGAAGAAACACTATAAACCTGGTAAACACAGCTTTAACAGGCCAACAGCCAGCCACCTGGAGTACGTGTCAGGTAGGTCAACAATGGAATTCTCGTCTCGCAGACCGATTTGCATGTCCCAACATGCGGCTTTAAGACATTCAAACTGTTTTTCACTATTTGTTTTTTAATCTTTATTTCACATAGATTTTACTTCCTTAAAAAAGAGGATATTTGTACAAAGTAATTAATAAATTAATGTTTGGAACTTCCCTTTTAGTTGTCTTAATTACCATGAAATACCAATACACATAAACGTTACTCTTTTTATTGTAAATACTTTTTAAAGATAGAGAAAACTTCTAAGAACTACTAATCCATTGTATAAAATACTTAAAAGAACTAAGGATTCCAAATATAAGGTCAATACCATTTTTAAAGATACAAATCTCGCTGTGGAAAATGATAATTAGGAACTGGGTTTGCTTTAACCCACATCTGTTCCTCATTCATCTATTTCTCTCCCCAGTGGGAAGCGCAAGTGCACTTCTTAAGGAGGCGCTGTAGCCGCCCCCTGCCCCCCACCTCCCAGGACATCTGGCAGCACCTGGAGACCTTTTCTGTTGTTACAGCGGGGGGTGGGGGTGGGGGGGGAGCGGGGCGGGGTGCGCACTGACCAGGAATGCGAGTGAGCACCCAGGACGCACAGCCGGCCTCCCGCCTCCCCCAGCACCGCACAGCCAGCCGCCCGCAGCACGGAATCATCCGCCCAGACGCCGCCAGTGCTGAGGTGGGGAGACCCGAGCCCAGAGAAACTGAATTTCCCGTTCTTTTGAAAAATCAGTGTCTGTGAAATCATATCACACCCAGCCTGCTAGACCCTTGGTAATAAACAAAACCTGACAGAAAGACAGCCCACCTTATGGCACGGCAGGTCCGGCAGGTCCGCCAGTCCGCGCTGGGGGAAGTCCTGCTCTATGTCCGCGGCGATCCTGCCGATGGCCAGCAGCTGCGCGTCCATTTTCCGCAGCTGGGCGGTGAGCCGCTCCAGCCGGCCGGCTGCGGCAGCGCCCGGGGCGGGGGCGGGGGCGGGGGGAGCCGCAGAGACGCCCTGCAGCAGCTCCTGCAGCAGGTAGTCCCGCAGCTCATCCCTCTCCGCAGCGTCTGGCTTCGGGCTCTGCTCTCCGCACCGCACGCCTGGCTTTGGCATTTCTGAACATTAGCAAGGGCAATGTCAGGATCCACTGTAGTTCGGGGAGAGGCAGATGCTGATGATCTCACGTCTGGGAAGATCTCGGCTGAAGTCGGCCCAGCACTCCCTCCCAAATCAGCTTCTATCCGACACACTCAGAAACACCACCTCAGCCTCCCGACTTCCCAGACCTGTCTCTGCCGGGAGGGACGGATCTGTAACAGTGCTAGTGCGGCCGCAAACCTCCACACACAAGGCAGTGTGAGTGTTACTTTTAGCCTCTGCTACAGAAATATCCTTCATCAAAAAGCAACTTTTGTATCTTTTTGACTTTCTAAAACTATCTGAAAACGAACAAGGTCACACAGTAGAAGTTAGACCACTCCTCAGGGGATCTCAAGCAAACATTGAACCTCCCAAACATGTTACAATAATGCAACCTGATTTATGAGTGTAAAACTCAATATTTTACTAACAAAGTACTGTTGGCCACCATGCCTGTGTACTTCTATGTGCTATTCCAGAATTTCCTTCCTTTTTAAGTAAGAATTCCTCTTTAACACCTCGAACTCAGGAAATCCCACAGGATATTTATTGCTAACCTCACCAAGAAAAGACAGAGGCGCAAATGCACCTGTGTTCTCCCTGCAGCCCATCCCTGGGCCCCAGACCTGAACCACGACTCTCTCTCATCTGCCTCCTGTCCCCATTCTCCTTAGCAAGGGAAAAGCCTTTTTCTGCTTTATTTCGCAATCATCGAGTTTTGTGCTTATTTCCCAGTACAGCAGTGCCTGGGGGGTGGGAGTGGGGGGAGAGTTGAGGGGACACATAGGGCCTTCACCTCCGTCCCACTCTCTGTCTGACGGCGCAGGTCGGGTAACGCCAGGCCCCGCCGCTCCTGGACTGCCTGCTCCCCAGCTTCTCCCGCCCAAACAGGATGCCGACACTTCTGCAGGTTTAAACAGCAAGTCCACGGCCGGACGGGCAGACTCTGGCAAGAATAGGAAAGGCAGACAAAAATTGATTCTAAAATTCTAAATGAGGTTTTTGGAAGATTACAGAACACTTCTAACTATGTCCCAAAACTTCCAAAAGTACAGTGGGTTTTCGGGAGAGCCAGGAGATGGAGGGAGGGTTAACAGTGCTATATTAAAGAATTTTTCAAAATGTTTTAAAAATTTATTTAAAAAGTAGGAAAAATGTATTACCGTGGCTCTGAAAATTGCGCAGGGGAACAGCGCCCGTGACCGAGGAGGCCATGCAATGCAGCTCCGCGGAGGACGGGCCGTCCAGGTGCTGCCTGACGGGGCTATCACCTGAAGGCTCTTTGACAGGTAACTCCTGGAGGTCGTCCGCTTCAATGTCGATCACATTTATGTACGTGTGTCCAACCTGAGCCGCGGCCTGCAACCGAGGACGGCTACATTTTTTCACTCTGTATGGCCTCTCTGCCCACCCCCACCGCCCATAAAAAGATTCAATTCTGAAGGCAAGAGCTCCTGTGGGCCTCCTTTAGGGAAAGTTGCCGTGGTAGGATCTGAGTTTACAATACTTTCAGAGGCATAATATTTAAATCTTAATTGTTTGGCCTTTTCAGCAAAGCTACACAGGTGCTTTTGTAGTCTCATTTCACCTGCACAAGTAACTAATGAGGATGGCCATAATGAATTTCAGCATAAAGGCGTTATTAAAACTTCTGAATAAAACCCAGACCAGATCCAGCACCGTGTCCGAGGCCGAAGGTGACAAGGGTCTCTCTGTTGTCCCGGCAGGAAGTCTGAGATGGAGAGATCTCTCCGGAGCCGCTGGTGGAGGGATGCTCACAGGCTCACATTCTGAACATCAAAAAAGAAAAAAAATCAGGAATATAAGAAAATCTGTAAATAGCTCTAAGTCATTAACTTTGTAACAACAAGTTGGCAACAAACAACAACACGTATTTGTTCAAATCTGAGTAGATTTTTTCACAGGTATAATTTACTCTAGAGTACTTCTTTAAAAAAGTATATTTTGTTTATTTTTAGAGAGGGGGAGGGAAGAAGAACAGGAGGGAGAGGAACCTTGAGGTGTGAGGGTTGCTCTCACCCGCCCCCACTGGGCCCTGGCCAGGCCCCAAGCAGCAAGTGGGAGAATCAAACTGGAGACCTGTGGGTCTGCAGGCTGGCGCTCAGTCAGCCGGGGCCAGACTGACTCTTAACCGAATGCACGCCGACTACTGCTGTCCTCATACGGAGTCATGCGCAAGAATAATAAATTATGTAGTCATGTCAAGAAATGCTGCATTTAGCAGAGAGAAAGAAGGAGCTCCTACCCTTCGCAACAGCGTGGATGGAGCTGGAAAGCATTATGCTAAGTGAAACAAGCCAGGTGGTGAAAGACAAATACCATATGATCTCACCTTTAACAGGAACCTAAACAACAAAACAAAGAAACAAGCAAAATATAACCAAAGACACTGAAATAGAGGACAGGCTGATGGTGACCGGAGGGGAGAGAAGAGGGAATTTAAGGGGACAGTGGGAAGGGTTCACAGGAACAAACTTAAAGGACACATGGACAAAAACTAAGGGGGAGGGTGGTAATGGGAGGGAAGTGCGGAGGGTGGGAGGGGGGACTGGATTGGGAGTAAAAAGGAGAAAACTGTATTTGAACAATGATTAAAAAAAAAAAAGAAAGAATACAGACCAAAAAAAAAAAGAAAAAGAAAAAAGAAATGCTGCATTTCCTATTTTCATTTCAGATAATACTGTCAATGTTTGTTTAGGAGAATTTCAATTAAATTGGATTTTAGGAAATTAACCTGTAACTAATTTCTATTTTACTTTCAACATTGTTTATCTGTTTTTTTCATTTTAATAGCTTTATTGAGATACAATTCACATCCTTTAAAAGGGTGCAATTCAGTAGTTTTTAGTCAATTCCCAGAGCCCATGGCCATATTTTACCATTTAAAATATTTACCATCTAAAGTTTATAAAACTCATTAACTTTTTATTGAAAAGTAAAATAAAGACACCAGTCACAGCAGACCAGCAGACAGTCTAATGGTCTCTAATCTCATTTCCCAGCATTTTGTTTCTAATAGAGCATTCCTTTCAGATTTCATATGCAAAATACAACTCATTGTCACACTGAGTACCAGACACTCAGTACCAGGCCCTGAATGCAAACCACATGACAACCATAAAACTAGGAAAAAGTGAAAATACGTAAATGAAAGAAATCACACCTGATATGGAAGAAATGGGTTGCTGGTTTTTACGACAATCAGAAATGATCTCTTGAGAAGCGGCTTCTTTATCTTGTAACCAGTTAGAAAATTTGAGGCAAAAAGAGAAAACAGAAAGGATTTCACAAACATGGAAAGAGTTAAGTATATAAATGCAAATTTTTTTAGATATTGGGTAAAAAAGGTAGTAAAAAAGTAGATTGACACCTTAAAATTTTAGTTTTTAAAAATTAATGATAAAAATTAAGGATAATTTCAGATCTTGTTATTATTTGGATCCGATGCCTGATGACCAGGATGAATGCCAGACCCCAGCAAGCAGGCGGCAGGCTCCGGAGGCCGAGCCAGCCATGGAGAACAGGGGCTTTCTCGCAGTCTGTTAGGAATGTCTTGCAGGTGAGCGACAGGCGCACGAGAAGGTGCCCACCTAAAACTGCAGTGAGGCGTCCCGCACACCCGTCAGAACGGCTGCCCACAAACAACAAGTGCCGGCGGAGATGTGGAGGAAAGGGAAGCCTCGGGCGCCATTGGGGTGGGGGCGGGGGGTGGACTGGTGCAGCCGCTGTGCAGGGCGGTCTGAAGACTCCTAAAAAAATTAAAAGTGGAACTGCCGTAGGACCCAGCAATCCCACTTCTGAGTATACAGCCAAAGACGCCCAAAACGCTACTTTGAAAGAATATATCCACCCCTATGTTCACTGCAGCGTCATTTGCAATCGCCAAGTTATGGAAGCCACCCAAGTGCCCATCAACAGATGAGGGGATAAAAAGTAAAGGCACGTATATAAAATAACCATTTGCAACAGAACGGATGGACCTAGAAGGTATTATGCTAAGTGAAATAAGCCAGTCAGAGAAAGGCAAATAACAAATGATTTCACTTATACACGGAATCTAAAGAACAATGTGAACAAAACAGAAAGGCTCACAGATACAGAGAACCGATGGTACCAGAGGGCCGGCCGGCAGGGGGAGGGGCGAAAAAGGTGAAGGGATTCAGAAGTACAGATTGGTAGTTACAAAATAGTCACAGGGCAGCAAGGTACAGCGAAGGAACCAAGTCAGTAACATTGTAACAGCTACACACGGGGCCCAGGCGGGCACTAGAATCATCAGGGGGACACTCTGTAAAGCACGTGACTGTCTAACCACTGTGCTGCCTGACCACGCCTGAAACTAAGACAAAACACTGAATGTAAACAGTAATTGAAAAAAATAAAATTAAAATAAAAAGAATGTCTCAAATACATATTCATTATTTCATCACAGAACATCTTATACATGCTTAAGCTCATTCAGAAAGAAACAAAAATTAAAAAACAGCCTATCTTTGACCTTTCAAACAAAAGAGTTAGCTAAATCACAGTGATGACAAAAAAAAAAAAGGCTCTTACACAAGATAACTCACTGAAGCATTATTTATCGGAGAAAAATACTAAAAACCACTAATGCATTCAACAATAAGAAATTAGTTAAACACCCTGGCTGGTGTGGCTCAGTGGATTGAGTGCCTGCCAGCAAACCAAAGGGTCACCAGTTCGACTCCCAGTCAGGGCACATGCCTGGGTTATGGGCCAGGTCCCCAGTGGAAGGCACACAAGAGGCAAACACACATGGATATTTCTCCTTCTCTTTCTCCCTTCCTTTCCCTTCTGTCTAAAAATAAAATAAATAAAATCTTTTTAAAAAGCAAAAACAAAAATGAGACATTAATTGAGAACAATCAATGTTATACCCTGCAACAGATAGCTGACAAACTCAAAATAGCCAAAGGAAGCACTGAAAATCATTTGCACCAGCTTGGTTACATTAATCACTTTGATGTTTGGGTTCCACATAAGCTAAGTGAGAAAAAAACCTTCTTGACCATATTTCCACATGCAATTCTTCACTGAAATTAACAAAAACGTTCCGGTTTTAAAACCAATTGTGAGAGGTGATGAAAAGTATTTACAATACTGTGGAACAGAAGAGATCGTGGGGCCAGTGAAACGAACCACCACCAACCACTGCAAAGGCCGGCTGGGTCTTCATCCACAGAAGGCGAGGCCGTGTATGTGGTGGGATCGGGAGGGAGTCCTCTGTTATGAGCTCCTTCCAGAAAACCAAACAATTAATCCCAACAAGTACTGGTCCCAGTCAGACCAACTGAAAGCAGCGCTCAACGAAAAGCATCCGGAGTTAGTCAACAGAAAACACATGACCTCCCATCAGGATAATGCAAGACCACATGTTTCTTTGATGACCAGGCAAAAACCACTACAGTTTAGCTGGGAAGTTCTGATTCATCTGCCGTATTCACCAGACACGGCACCTTCAGACTTCCGTTTATTTCAGTCTTTACAAAATTCTCTTCATGGAAAAAATGTCAAGTCCCTGGAAGAAAGACTGCAAAAAACACCTGGAACAGCTCCTTGCTCAAAAAGATAAAAAGTTTTGGGAAGATGGAAATACGAAGTTGCCTGAAAGACGGCAGAAGGTAGTGGGACAAAACAGTGAATATGTTGTTCAGCGAAGTCATGGGTGAAAAGTGAAAAGTGTGCCTTTTATTTTTTACTTAAAACCCAATGACCTCTTTGGCCAGTATAATACCATAAAGTGAACAAATAATGAAAGAACACGTTAAGAATACACTCCCAGTGGAAAGTGTCCCAAGGCACCTGGAAAACGAACAACCCAGGGCCCGGGGAGGGGTAGCCCCTCGGGGAGAACAGCAGCGCCCCTGGAGGTCAGGCGAGCAGACGGTGAGGGGTTCATAGTGCTGCGTAGTCACATCTAGGTGACATGCCCACAAGAAGACAAAAAGCACCAAAACACTACTTCTGAGTGGTGTGATTACAATTAATTTCATCTTCATAGCTTGCTACATTATCCCTTCTACAATGATCACACATTATTTTCAGAACCAATAAATACTGTACAGTGATATAAAATCAGAGGTCTAAAGAGGCACGAAGTTCCAGACACGTATGTAAGAATCACTGCGCCACGAAGGGCAGAGAGAACTGGCATTTGCACAGGAGTCTGTGAAAGCAGAGAGGTGCCCGACCACGTCCCAAACAGCCTCTCCCACACCCAGTGCCTCTGCTCTGGGGCACAGTCACACACCCTCCCCTCAGGGGGCGCGATCTGGCCCGCCTCCGGCCTCCGCTGGCCAGCCACGGGCCAGGCCTCTCGGTCACACACGTGCGTTTCCTCGCAGGGCAGACCACGGAGAACACTGAGGGCCCCAGTTCAGAGCATCGCTTCTGCTGAGTTAGGGCACAGGCCGCGGCACTCTTGGACAAACTTCTCTATTATGTTGTAAATTATCGTAAATTCCGCTTGAAATTTGACTTTAAGTTTACAATGTGTCAAGTCTGCACCAGGGCTGGGGACAAGACCCTGCGATGAGTCAGCAATACCCCTTAATTTAAAATTCCCTTTAAGTCACTGTCAAGAAAATGTCTAAACATATCAGACGTTGCAAACGCGTGACTTTTTACAGCGACGGCGAGAGAGCCTGTGTTACCTGGGTCTGTATTGGTGCTCGCGTCCTGCCGCCCCAGCGCGGTCCGCCTCACGCAGGCCATGAAGTGCAGCCCGGCCGGCGTGGTGAGGTCCTCTCGCAGCATTTCTCCAACACAACAGGAAACCGGGAGCAATGAGAGCCAGCGGTTACCGGGAGCCCCCCAGGGGTCCTGACTCCCGGGAGGCGGGGGGTGGGCGCCGAGGCGCTGTCAAAGGGCACTTGCTGACAAGAGGTGGCCTCTAAGTGGACTCGCAAAGGCGGCAGCTCAGTGGAACCACACCCAGAGCCCTGAAGGACTCCGGGGGCCCCACCTCGACACAGCCGCCCTTCTGGCTGAGGGCCGCCCAGGGGCCACTGGGGGGGTGGGGGGAGTGACAGGGGGCATGCTGTCCTAGAAACACCGCCGCAGCTGACCGGGCACAGTGGCTCTGAGAGGGTGACGCTGGAGCGAAGCGCATGGACAAGGAGCTGCTGCACAGGGCGCCTCAGCACCCAGCAACGGAGGGGGAACAGGCAGGAGCTGGAGGGAGAGCTCAGCAGGAAGTAGGATCCAAGTCCAAAGTCTATTTCGGGAGTTTGGGTTTAGTGTGGGTTTTCCTGGGTGACCACCCAGGGAGACAAAGCAGAAAGAGACAGTATCGATTATGGTTATGCTGTAATATAACAAAAAATACGCATTTGGCCTTTGTCCTTGGTTGCGAGCAGAGTCCCTAAGCCCTCATCAGAAAGGCCTGAGCGATGGGAGTGTCTTTCGGTCAGTATTGACCATGAGTGGATACAGCTGGTCACAGCTGAGCGCATGCTACTGCAGTGGCCCTTGGCAGGCCCCTGGAGAGCTTCCAGGTGGGACCGGCCCAGAGGACCAACCGCGTGCTCAGAGGGTTACAACAATCAGCCCCGCCCCACCCCGCCAGTGGAGTTCCATCATCGATGGCCAAGGCTGTAAGCAATCATACCTATATAATGAAACTTAAAAAAAAACAACCCTGAAACAACAAGGCTAAGGGGGCTTCCAGGTTGATGAGCAAGTGTAGGGGCTGTAGGAGCTCTCCGTCCCCACCCCCCACGCCTTGCTCTACACCTCTCTTCCATCCGGAAGTTCCTGAGTTGCATCCTCTAGAACAAAACGGCAATCATAAATGAGTCCCCTTCCTGAGCTTTGGGGTTGTTCTAGCCAATTAGCAAACCTGGGAGAGGGGGTCACGGGAACCCCCAAATTTGCAGTTGGCCACGCAGCAAAGTATCTGAAATGGGGAGTCTTTCAGGACTGAGCCCTGAATCCGTGGGGTCTGTGTTGGAATTAAACTGAATTAATTGTATGACACCCGGTTGGTATCAGAGAGTTGGAGAATTACTGTTTGGAATGACACAATACGAACTCACTGGTGTACGGTGCAGTCATTGAACAGGACGTTGTAGAGTATCATCTACCTGACTACTAGTATGTGAGAACAAGTAATTTATAAACTAGTAGAAGAGGTATTCTTTACATACAGGAGCCCAGTGGTGCAATCGGTTAGTACATGGTGTGCGTACTAATCGATGCACACACACATCGATGTATTTGCAGGTACATGTGAATGGGGCATTCAGAAAACAACCCCTAAAGAATGTAACACCAGCTATCTCCAGACAGAAAGATTGTGGGAGATTTAAATATCTTTTTATTCCCTATGTGTGTTTTCTAAATTTTCTCCAGTGAACAAGGATTATCTTTAATAAGCAAAAAATAATGTTATTAAGAATGAACAGGGGCTTTAAGACAAGTGAGTGGGAAAGAAGAATACAGGCGGATTAGGAAGCTGAGGGACGGGAGCCGGGCAGGTTCGTTAGGGGACAGTCGTGTGGTTTAGAGCAGAGGCCAGGTGCCGGGCAGTGGCACTGGGGGGGTGGGGCCCAGTCAGACACCAAGTGAAGAGATGGGGCAATGGAGGTGGCAGATGAATCGGGGCTGACTCCCCCAGCCAAAAGGAGAAGGCAGCATCACTCACGGGAAGATGTCAGCTTAGAATCAGGATGTGCAGAATTTAAGGTGCAAGTAGAACAGAGAGAGGAGAGAGGGCAGGTGTGTGTCTGAGTGTCACCCCAATAACTGAGGAGCCGGCGCCACAAGAGCGAACGGTCTCCCGGGTGCAGGAGTGTTTGTGGGTACGTGTGTGAAAATGCCCGAGGAGAAAGCCTTGGGGAATACACACACTCATTCAGTGGCAGGAAATAAACGGACCAATCGAAGAAAGAGAATTTCTTTCTATCTACCATCCATAAGCAAGTCACCTTTTCTGAACCGACTGCCTCACTTTAATGTGCGTGCATTTCTTATGACGACTCCGCCCCTGGGCACGTTTTCCCACAACCCCTTTCAGGCCTTCTGTGTCTGCACCAGGGTGCAACCCTAACTGGTCCATTGCTCTACGGTAGCGGCTGGCTAACTGACTCTCTAGGGGGCAGACAGGAGGTGTTTCAGGCTTCATGAGCCACGTGGTGCCTCCTTTCTGCAAGGAGGGAGCCCCACTGCAGCTCGGGCACTGTCACACGAGCCGTAAACTACAGGGCACGGCTGTGTTTCCGTACAACTCGGCTTCAGAAAACAGGCACGGTCTGCATCTGGCCTGCGGGCCACAGCTTGTCAAGAGGAACGCACCAGCACACACACTCCATCTCGTCAGCGATACTGTGAACACTTGGTCCCATGGTTATCTACACATGTCTACATCTCTGGGAAGCTGAGGTTAACTCTGAACACAGACATTACACGGATCATGCACATACATACCAAGGGGGATTTCGAAGTCGTCCAGGGTCTGGGAACCACGCTGTTCTTGCTGCTCCTAAATGAATCCCCAAACGATCAATCTAAGATGAACTCAATGGCATTTATTATTTTGAAAAAAATACATAATAGCTAAGAGAACCATTAATTCTTAGGGATAGGCTCAAATCTCCTAATTCTAGGAATGTTTATTTACTCTATCAAGTTATTTACTCTATCAAAGTAACTCTACGAAGGAGCTCACAAAACACACAAGTCAAGCAACAGAAAAAAGAGCACTCCCAATTCAACGCAGGAACTACATTCCCAAGGGCGATCCTCTGCTGCTGAGCAGTCTTAACACCCAGACAGAACCCCCGTCGCACCAAACTATTCGTGCACGCAACTGAGCCTGCAGACACGCTTTGGAGGACTTCATGAGAAAGTGGACCTTTTAAAAATTCATGTAAACAAAACTGTTTCAGTTTAATCTGTTGTTGCAAAAATAGGTAAATAGGGCTGCCAAATTTAGAAGGAATGCTTGAAAAGATTTGGTTGAAAACACAGGTTACAGCATGTGGGAAAAGACAGGGAAGGGTCAGGAACGGATATAAGTGACCCACCACGGACAGTCAGGGAGAGGACTGACCGTGGGAGCAGGGGTTGGGGCAGGGGAGGGAAGGGGGGACATTGGGACGACTATACGAGAACAGCAGTACAATAAATAAAATTAAAAATTAAAATACAATAAAATTTTAAAAATAAAATAAAATACTTAATTAACCACATTATTTACCAAAATAATGCTCTGTATCATCTCAATGATTTACAAATACAAAGTGGAATGTTAGATATACGGACTTGGTTTAAAAAATGTAAATATGCTTCTGAAATATAAAAAAATAAAATAAAATATTGGTTACATAATAAACCCATATTGGGGGCATCTTAGAGGAACCCAAAAGATGTAAGTTCACTGAAATAAGAGAAACCCAAATAACATATAATGTGCATTATAATGTGCACAATATAACGTGCATTAAGATGTCACAGAAAAAAGCAGAGTGATTTCAAGGATAAGGAAGTCACCTGGGCAGCTGCTCTAAAGCACAGAGTTGGACTGACCCTCAAGTTGCTTCCACTTCACAACCGTGTGCCTGCCACTCCCGGAGGGAGGGGCCAGGGAGGGGCTCTGTCTACACTTCAGGACGCAAAGAACCCGCTAGTCACAGGCAGAGGTCTCCAGCGAGCAGCGGACTGGACACACCGCAGGTGCACACCGGGAGAGGGAGGGCAGCACTGTGCGTACCTTGGGTTGTGGAGCTATTTCTGAATCCTCATCTGGTTTTGTCCCTAGTTTCTCTGATTGCTGTTCTTGCAGCTCTTTCCCAGCTCGCCGTCTCCGCCTGTGAAAAACAGCAGGCAAAGTGTCAAATAAATTTTAACTGTTTTAGAACCATCCCTTTTTCATTTGTATCATGCTGTATAGGGAGACTGTTATGAAAGTATTTTCAATAAATTATTTTCAGTGGCATTTAGTTAAACTAGCAAGATATTCTGCCACAATATAAGCAAATAGAGTAAAAGTCGGGGACACGTGAGAGTTACTTCTAGCTCCTCTGCTGCTGAACTGACTGTTCTGGGTAAGTCACCGACATCTCAGGTCAGAATTACACCCTGCAGGGGTCTTTCAAACTCCTTTTTCCTGCAGTTTCTAAGCTGGCCCCAGGAGCCCTATCAGAGGCCTCCATATCCTATAGGAGGAAGTTAAGCACGCTTAGTCCTCTCAGTGAAATCCCAGAGTGGGGAGGGGCAGGGAAGAGGGCCTAAAAAGTTAAAAGACTTCCTTTGAAGAGGGAATACCTGGGAGGGTGGAAGGAAGGAGCCATTTCCGGAAAGAGCACTGACAGCAGAGTGTGGGGTCTGATAAATGTGGGCATTTCATTTCCTAGACTCGGAAACAACCTACTGGTCAACACACATGGGGAACACCTACTATGAGTACAAAACTGTAAATGTCCTCACTGTAAGTCCCGGCCTCCTCCTCACGTGCACACTCCCTAGTGTCCTGAGGCAGTTCCCGTACTCCCCTCCTGCCTCCGGGACAAGAGCCGGGGGACAGGGGAAGATGAGTGACCATGAGCATCCGCTCGGTGTCCTGCCAAGGACACGGACTACTGCACAAGAGAGCAAGTGTCTGTGCTGCGAAGGCAACCGTTCGTCCTGTTACAGGAAGATGCGAGCGAATCCGCCAGCCCCTGCATGCCAGGAAAGAACTTAATAAAATGGGAAAAATGATAGCATTTGTCTCTCATAACACAGGAGTTTTCCTCAGCACAAGATGTGTTCAAATGCAAGACTCCTGACAAGTCTGCAGTTGTGTTTGGGTAGGAGGTCGAACCAGTTAACTTCCGTCCCTACATCTGTATTATTGTAACTAAAAATCCTGCAGGCATGTGACAGTGTCAAATCAAACGTCACTTGAAACTCGCCTTTTTTTGCCATCCTTTCCTTGCCTCGCTTCAGCAGGTCCCGCTGCACCCTTGACAAGTGGAAGGGGTCCAGGATTGCCTGGCTCAGGTATGCCATGTGCTGGTTTCGGCTGGCTTTGTCCAAACTCAGCGAGGTTTTCCACTGGAGGACATGGGGTTTTGTACTATAAGAAAAAAAGCAAGCATATTAGTTTAAAACTACATACCTCAATTATGCAATAAGTTAAAAAATTGAGAAAAACATTTGTTTAAGTTAAACTAAGATGTCCAAGGGATGGAACCTGTCAAGAAAATGAATTGATTAGACTGGTAAGATGAATAACCTGATCTTAAAGGGTAAGTGATTTTGGAGTGCTGGAAATTTCAACTGGGTTTTCCTATTTCAAAAACTAGGCTGGAAGTCCTCGTCTTCCTAATTTATTTCCCATGTTGAAGACCTTCCCTCTCACACATGAGATTACGTGTCTAGCCTGGGCTGAAGCACTCTGGGCGTTGGCAGGACGGGGAGGGGTGGAGAGCTGGGCGGAGCCTGTCGCAGGTGTTTGTCACCGCAGGTGCTGCGGGTGGGAACCCCGAGATTCATGATGCTACTCTAACAGCATTTCTATAACTTCTTGTCGAAATCTCTGTTCTTCTATTCCCTTATTCCTGTGTCTTTCCTGCTCATAATGTGTTCAGAAGAAAAGAAGGCATGGGGAGCACTTCTTCTGAGAAATGACCATTTCTTTTCCCAGGACCGTCCTCAAATCTTAGACGTGCACCAGGAGACAAATCACTCAGTGTGACCTTCCTCCCATGTACTGACAACTTACAAAATTAGAACCTACACAATTTGAATTTCATAAATCGAAGGTTCTGGTGGGTTTATCAACAGTTAATCCTCATGTTTTAAGTACTTTAAAAAGACACCATTTTTACATGTGCAGCACAGACCTGGGTCAATTTAACAACTTCGACCTCTAACAGACTCGAAGGCACTCATGCTACAATTGCTAAGAACCCCAGACAATGCTCCCTATCCTCTATGCGCACACACGCATGGAGAAATGCGCTGGTCATTTATTTTACTGCTTATTTCTTCTGTGCGTGGAAGACACACGTGTGAAAGAGCTCAGAAAACTCTGGTACTGATGTACAAGACCTAAAACCTTTAAAACGCCCAACTGTTATCTTAAACTGGATGTTTAAGCGTCACCCATCAGAGCAGCAGCCTTTTTACAAAGAAACGTGCAGCAGCGTTTCCCTGGGTGTGCGGCGTGCATGTGCGACACACACAGGACCGCGCTCCCGCACCGCCCCCCCCAGAAGCGCTCACCGGGTCCTCCGGCGGGAGGCGGGAGGGAAGTAATGGCAGCCCCGGGTGTCTGCTGCCTTCTGCTGCGGCTCTGAGAGGCGCGGAGGGCACTGGGACTGGTGCTCCGGAGACGGAGGGGAATGCACAAGGAGGTCTAAGTTGCAGGTGCAATAACGGAAATCCACAGGCGTTCTGAGCAGACGTCTCCAGGGGCCCTGGCGTCACGTCAAATACTTTCTCGGGCTTTACAAACACCGAAGAGTCCTGCTGGGGTGTGAAGTGTTCTTGTCCAACATGCTGGTCCAGGGTCACATGCTTAGGGGCTTCTGTAACAGTCGTTTCTGCCCCTCTCTTCTGGTCGGCGGCCTTTGGCACAGCTCCCACGTTACGCTGGCTCAGATCCAGATGGGGCACTGCAGGAGTGTGCACTGCTCCGTGCGGCAGAGGCGGCTGGGAGGAAGCGGGCGGCCCCCAGGCCTCTCTAGGCTGTGGCAGAGGCCCGCAGGGAACTTGCAGAGCTCTTCCTGCCGGGAGGAGAAGGGGCTTAAATTTGTGTTTAGGCTGAAACTGAAGCAAAGGAAAACCACCATCCGGTCTGAAAGCATTCGCAGCTGGGAGAAATCTATGCGTGTTCGTAATGGCAGATGTGAGCAAAAGCTGGAGGTGAGCATTTGCAGCAGGCGCTGGGGGAAAGGAAGTCATTGGTAAGCTTCCAGATGCTGCAGGCAGTCCGCTGTCCTGGGGTTGGCCTTCCAATGGACCAGGAATACTCCCATGTGGAACATTCTGGAAGAAAATGAAAGCTATTATATATCACAGACCCCTTATTTTATAAATGATGTTCCATACGTCTTGGAGGAGTTGGGATGTAATAACTGCCAAAAATGTTGACTCCAACAACAAAAAAGCACCACCCAACGAGGACGCCTCCAGTGGCATTCTGGGGCGCGTTACCTGTGACTCTGCCTTGCCACTCTGATCAGACTGCACGATTCCTTTCAGAGAGGGTGGGCTCTTCCCGCCAGGCTCTCCCGTGAGCGCTCCCACCGACGGCGGTTTAGCGAACGGCCTCTCCTTCAGACTCCCACCGGGGTCTTCAGCATCGCCACTCCCTCCGGTCGGGTGCGACGCCTGGCTTCCCGCCAGCGGCGCGGACGGAGACTGCTGAGCACACCGGTGTCCGCCAGGGAGGTTAGGAAAGGACGGCCCTACTATCTGCATCAGACTCAGGAAGTTGATTTGTTGCAGCTACAGTGAGATAAAAATTAAAGACACGTCTGAAACTCTAATGAAGAAAAAAACCTAAAGAATCAAAAACCATCGGCTGAGTACTCCACAACAGTCAGATCGCTGTCTCGGCACCTGTAGGATCCACGAATGCTGAGCAGGAAGCAGAGCTGGGAGAGATTTTTTTTAAAAATGAGGAGGAAAAGAGCAGCCTCCTGCCTTCAAGGAGCTGTCAGCTGGGAACATGCACTCACGAGTGAGACTTGGTTGGGACGACCTGTGAAGCAGTTTACCCAAACGTCCCAGGGATCGTGGAGGAGTGACGGATGGAGCGGGGTGAGGGTAACTGGAGAATTCCTGAAATGGCGTGTGTGTGTGAACAGGTGTTCAGGAAGCAAACCAGCAGAGACGAGAACTCAGGGAGAGGGAGAGGAAGACGCTGCGGAAGGGCCGAAAGCATGCACCACGGTGGACAAACTCTGCCGCGCGCCACCGGATCACCCGAGCAGCATTAAATCCCAGGGGCCGGGTCACACCCACACCAGCAAACTCAGGACGTCTGGGAATGCGAGCCAGGGTTCCTGTGTTTTAAGGTGACCAGGTAGCTTTTCCCAACCTGGGTCCAACACAATGCCTCCCACCAAGAAGAGAGGCGAGAGAAAGGGCCGTTCTGCCACCAGCGAGGTAGTGAGCGGTGAACACGCCGTCAGCATCCACAGGCACATCCATGGAGTGGGCTTCAAGAAGCGTGACCCTCGGGCACGCAAGGAGACCCGGAAATTTGCCGTGAAGGAAGGAGATGGGGCTCCGGATGTGCGCACCAACACCAGGCTCAGCACGGCCATCTGGGCCAGAGGAATTAGGAACGCCCAGGACCGTGACCAGGTGCAGTTATCCAGAAAACACAGTGCAGATGGAGATTCACCAAACAGGCTCTACACGTTGGTCACCTGCGTACCTGTCACCACTTTCAAAAAGCTACAGACAGTTACTGTGGATGAGAACTCGCTGCTGATTGTCGAACAGTGATAAAATTAGAGGAAAAAAGCATAACCATGTGCTTGAAATGTACAGAAGAGCCTGGGAACCCCTATCAGCCACTGGCTCCAACGGAACGGGAAAGCCACAGCAGCTGTAATGAGGGGGCAGGTCAGTGCACGGTCAGTCCTCAGACCCTGGCGCTTGTCAGAACCACCAGGAGGGCTTGTCGCCGCACGCTCCACTGAGCGACCCCCTCCCAGAGCTGCTAAAGTCGGTAAGTCTGGTGGGGGGGCCTAAGGGTCTGTACTTCTGACACCTGGGCGATGGTGACGATGGTGACATCACTGCTCCAGGACCACACTATGAGACCCATGGACGTGAGAGGGTGTGACGGGAAAAGAGGGGAGGTAAAAGCTGGTTGAGGGGTCTTTTACGCCAACAGAAGAACTTGCATCTCGTAAAACAAGCCAATAGAGAAACACTGCAGGTTAAAAACAGGTTAGGTTCCCTTCAATTATAAAAGAAATGCATGCTTATTACAGAAAAAAGTAAAAATGAAAACCATTCATAATCCTATCTCAAAAGATAGCTGGTATTTTTTCTGTATTTCACTATTTGTATTTTTAAAAAATATATCAAATTGTATACAAATTTGTACCTGACATTTAAGCAGAAGAATACAGTATTAAAACAACATCTGAAGAAGAATGTCCTAGACATCAGAAGAGAAGACCATGGAAGTGTGAAGTCCTCAGACTCTACGTAAGGTTGGCCACAGCGATAGAAACAGCAAGTGCGGTGCTGACATGTGGGCAGGGGCGCCGCCCCCCAACACACTGGACACGGGCGGGGAAGGCAGGCAGGGATGACTCTGAGACGCGATCCGTAAAATCTTGTGTGTCTTCCGAATTCTTTACAGATTTTGTTAAATACACAGGCCAGGGACCAGCAAAGTCCCCAGGTAATCTAAAACACAAGTTTGAGAAATGTATCTGAAACCTGAAGCTGTTAAAACAGGTAGTGTTATTAAATGGAAAAGCAAAAAGACTGGGGAGAAGAAGAAAGTCAGTTTCAGTAAGTTTCACAGGACAGTGGAACGTGTGGAAAAAGTACTCTCATCAGGGCCCACAGTTCAAAGAAATCAAGACTCACCCATAAAGGTGACACATTACATCGCGTGGGTGGAGGCTTAGATGAGAGGGAAATGAATGTTTAGGGGAGCAAAGCAGGAGGACAGTCATGGCAAAGGTTCGGGGGACAGGGAAGAGGAGAGCCCGGTGCGAACAAGGGGATGGGAGTCCCAGTGAGAGGCACCTGCAGGTGCGGCCGGTAGTTCAACCCAAGCCAGTGCCGGGTCTGAAGGGAAGCACCGTGGCGTGAGGGGCTGCGCCAGAAACCACTCTGGGCACTCTCGGGCAGGAGCCCCCCGGTCTGCTGCTCTGACCACCCCCCACCTCCCCTTCGCGCCCCTCCGCATCTCCACCTGCGTGCGCAGTGGCAGAGGTGCTCGTGGGAAGCAGGCGGCCCAGCCCGGGCTCCGGGCCATGGAGCTCCAAACTCCTGGCTGACACAGGGTGCACCGAGCGCAGACACCAGGCAATTGATTTAACATCAACGCATCCGTTCTGGACGTCTGTTTCCATTTAAAACTCTTACATAGATGCTGCATGTAGACTTACTGCACGTATTTATGCATTTATGTTAGGTGTGCATACCTGAACTAACATAAACATCTGGTCTTGGAGCATCTGCCTGACAGAACCGGAAGAATCTGGAGCCCTGGGCCCGTCTCTCGGGGGCCCGGGTGCTGCGGGCACAGGCGTGCATGAAGCGGCACTGGCTCCATCGGACACCAAAGGTGGGTCTGCAGGAGGCGTCTCTTTACACGCGGAGAGCCGAGCACTGCACAGGGGAGCATATAAACAAAAACCACGTTAATCAGTAAAAAACTAGAAGTCTATGATCCCAACACTGTGATCCTCCCTTTGTCTTCTACTTTCAAGGCTTTCTGGGAGTTTTTGGGAGATTTAGGCCCTGAAGCCCATCTCTCCGTGCCCCTCACATCTGTCGCCCACCAAACACCTGTGGTCAGCAGTGACGCATGGCAGTGCCTCCACTGAGAGACGGTGCCGTCCAGCCTGCACGGACACCCCCCACCCCCGGGGTTGCAGCCCAGAACAGGCCACACTTGGGTTTTACTCGCCTGGCCCCCGGAGGATCTGAGTTTGAAACCTGTGCAGTCACTCAAATTAGCTGCATAGACTGTGTAGTTTGGTCTGAGAATATTTTCTTTGACTAAACTGAGTGACCCAGAATGGAGTGAAGAAAATAGGAAACGTATGGGTTAAAAAGGTGTGTAATTCTCCTGGCTGGCGTAGCTCAATGGATTGAGCGCAGCCTGCGAACCAAAGTGTCGCAGGTTCGATTCCCGGTCAGGGCACATGCCTGGGTTGCGGGCCACAGACCCCAGCAATCGCACATTGATGTTTCTCTCTCTCTATCCCCCTCCCTCCCTTCCCTCTCTAAAAATAAATAAATAAATAAAATCTTAAAAAAAAAAAAAGACGTGTAATTCTAAGACAGGGACAGGAAGCCCTGGTAATTGTCACTAGAGGTAAAACAACAGTTTGTGAACATGTCGTTTCCCAGCAAATTTGAGTCTGTAATTATAACTAAACCCTAGCCGACAAAAGAAATCAAGTGTGTATTTTACTTTTTTGCTGGAGACGCCCAACCACCTGAGCTACGTTGGTCAGGGCCGCTTCTCACCTTTGCAATAGAATGACTTTTTGGAGACGGTCGCCTACACACAGCAGGTGCCTGTGTTTTCTGAGCAAGTAAGTTTCACAAACTAAGTCAGGGAGTGGGCATCATCTCATCACGAGAAAATCACCACTCTCTCTAAAAAGAAAAGAACCTATTAAACTGCATTTACATTTAGTTGGGCTTACTCTCATTTCCTTTCAGCAATATTTGCCTTTTACCAAACATCTAATGTCATCAATAACAAAACTTTACTTGGAAAATCCACGAAAAAGAGGCATTACAACTGACTTGCCTGTTTTAAGATGACTTTATGTTAGCCCTTGCTTTCATCAAGTAGCAAAACGATAAATTCTAATTACGGGTAATTTCAAAGGAAAGCTGTGTTACACCATCTTCCTTTTTCAGCACTATTTCTATGCACTAAGCACACTACTCAACCTCTGTAAACGAAATTCAAAAGACAGACCTGGATGAGTCTGTTCTATGAGAATTAACAGCATTTGAGCCCTGACCAAGGGCCTCTGTTGGTTGGAGCATTGTTCCGTGCAACCAAAAGGTTGCACGTTCAACCCTTGGTCAAGGCACATACCTAGGTTTTGGGTTCAACCCCAGGTCAGGGGGCGTATGGGAAGCAACCAGTCAATGTTTCTCTCTCTCTAAAATCAATAAACATATCCTCAGGTGATAATTATAAAAAATAAAAATAAAAAAAGTATTTTCTTTAAAGATTTTATTTTTATTTTTTTAAAAGATTTTGTTTATTTATTTTTAGAGAGACATGAAGGGAAGGAGAAAAAGAGAGAAACATCAGTGTGTGGTTGCCTCTCACGCACCCCTTACTGGGGACCTGGCCTGCAACCCAGGTGTGTGCCCTGACTGGGAATCAAACCCATAATCCTCTGATTTGTAGGCCAGCACTCAATCCATTGAGCTACACCAGCCAGGGGGGAAAAAATGCATTTTATATGAAAATCTTTTAGAGGCTAAAAGTGAGCAACAACCACACCTTTCAATAATACAGCCACTACTTTTTTTCAGAAAAGACTGTTCTAAAACAATTCCTGTATGTTTTTAAAACATACCTGTTTAGAGGAACATCTTTCAATAATAAACTTAAAGGTGTCATACATGTGTACCTACGTTGCTTTTTCAATGCTTCATATGTTGTTTTCATTTTATTCTCATAGTTTTTGGTGAAAACATTTAGTAATTATTTCAAAATGGTACAGTAGGCATCAGTTCATTCTCTTATCCATTTATAAAACAGGATAAAATGGTACAGTATGCAAAAATCCTTACCTAGAAATTTCTGAATTTGTGTCTACACAAAATAAATCCGGAATGGTGTGTTCAGGATTTGAAAAGTCTTCAATCATACTATTATTAAGGATTAATAATCGCTCAGGAACTAAGATATTCTTCACATTATCTAAGGTACAATTGATTTAATGCTCAGCCATCTAAGAATCTAAACATCCTCTAATTCTGTGATGTTTAGCTCACAATTACAATCTATTGACATTTGTTTCCATAGCAATTAGTCACAGATTCAAACCAAAGCAAAGGCTGTGTCCGGACAGTGTAACGTATCGACCTGCGCACGGCTGGCCTGGCCGCTCAGCCACAGAGATGGCAACACTGTAGGGGAGGCTGGAGAGGCCAGGTTGGCTGGGACGTCAGATGCCCCCGGGGAGACACAGGCCCCCTGCTCAGAACACGACAGAGCCCGGCATCGCGTCCAAAACCATAGGGACGAATGTTTGATTAAGAGAAATACCTACATTCCTTGTAAAGGCACGCGACACTAAATATATTCTTTTTGTTAATTATCCACAGAATAACTGGACAAAATTTGTATATGAAGACAAAATCTAATTGTTGCCTCTCTTACACAAGGTAATTCTAAAAGTCTCCGATCCTGGAAACCACCAGCCAGCCAGCCGGCAGAGGAGAGTGCATGAACATCGGAGCCTCACGGATGGCGTCCAGCAATCATGCCACAACAGTGGGAGATCACACACACAAAGGGGCCCATAATGGCTCTTCATTCGATCCAACAGAGGTGGAATCAGCGGGCGAGGGTGGCTCCCGGCCCAGCTGCTGAGCAAACCCGGGTCTACTCACGGCTACACTTCACTTTACCAAGGCTGATGGTGACGGGAGAACCGGAGGCCCGTTAGACAGCTGTTCACTGCGCTCTGCGGAGGTTTGGGAGTGTAACATTCACTAAAATGAGCACCTCCACCGCTCTACACTGAAGTTACCACGTCCCTGGGAGCACAGCACCGCCGAGACAACTGTGCTGTAGGCCACAAGAAAACCGTCTGCCCGTCCAGTGAAGCCACCCACACCCTCCCCACTCACCCTTTCTGTCCAGTTGGTCCTTCCTCCGCATGCGTCTCCAGGGGCTCCTCCCTCGGACACCGGCCCTCTCCGGGGGAGTGCTGGTAAAACTGACGGTGCCCAAAGGAAAAGAGGGGAAACGAATCGGTGTTACTGTCGTAGGTATCTTGAGTTTCGGTTAAGCCACTCACTCAGTGAGACAGCAGTTTCAAAACGAGTGAGAGACCAAAGCATCAAAACACAGGCCCGGTCCTGCCCTGACCAGGTCTTCATACTGTGTGACTTGCTCCTGGCCCTCACCCGGGGCCACCGAGCACGTTCAAGTACGGTGTATTTACAAATACGTTACATGCAGCCATCACTGCCTAAGTGGGGGCGCTGTGAGAACACCTACAAAGGAATTGTGTCAGTAAATGGAAATGTCTGTGTTCTACCTGGAAACCCAGCGTCTTCGGTTTTGAGAAAACAAACAGTACATAAAAGTGCATTTATGTGCAAAACCTGCACGTCACAGTTGAATTACATGTTCTGAATAAAGAATACCTTCACACTCTTGGGTATATTGATTTGCTACAGCACCTTAGGAGGCGGGAGTTTGGCTGCCTGAAGTGAGAAGACAGCCTACCAACCGCAGACCCGCGGTGAAAGACGAGCGCTCGCTGCCGCACAGCCGTGCTCCACCACCGTTCCTGGGGCGGGGGGAGGGCGGGGGGGCGGGGGGGGGGGGCTGCGGCTGGGCGTTCTGAGCGGGAACACTGCTGTGCCGCTGCAGCAGCTCGCCCGCCAGTCCCGGACTTACTTCCTCTAAGAGCTGTGGGGAGGTCTGCACGCCGGTGCTGGCAGCGGGACTTCGGAGACGTTCCACAGGTTCTTTGGCATCTTCTGGAGGGGAGCGAGGAGGAAGGGAAACTGACCATGTGAAAAATAACCATTTGATTTTTTAGGTAGTTCAGGGATATTACAGGAAAAAATTTTAAATATTTTTATTTATTTTTAGAAGGAAGGGAGGGAGAAAGAGAGAGAGAAACATCAATGTGTGGTTGCCTGTCACGTGGCCCCCACTGGGGACCTGGCCAGCAACCCAGGCCTGTGCCCTGACTGGGAATCGAACTGGTGACCCTTTGCTTCACAGTCTGGTGCTCAATCCACTGAGCTACACCAGTCAGGGCAATTACAGGAAAATATTTAATGGCAGAAATATTGTATATTCTCCCCACAGAAACACTCTTTGAGAACTCCTAGAAATAACCCCTCTTCATCCAGCGGTTCTGAGATAAGCCTTGAGAGGCCTGAGATGCGCGTGTGCAACTCGTAAAGCCCCAAGAACTCCTGTCTCAGGGAGACTGCCCGGGGAAAGTTCGCAGAGCCGGCTCTCAGGAGAACAGAGGCCCACAGCAATCACAGAGGCAGGGCCCAGGGCCTAATCATTCAAATTCAGGTTAGGAGTTAACGTGTTCAACATTTCATTTCATAAGTATTAAAGTGTTTTAATTTTTGGTTTTAGGCTATTATAAATGTACTGATTTAGATAAGACTAGATAAGTTATTGAGGATAATTGTTCACTGATTTCAAATTAATAAAGCCAAACAAAACGATTAGCCACGCGAACTAACCTTCATCGTCTGATGGGTATGTATTCATTTCCTCCTGTGCAAACGTTTCTATTCCTAAAAGATCCCCATCAATATCTACAAATTCTTTTTCAGTGTCATCGGTGACAGAAGTAATATTGTTGCATTCTTTTATTTCAGGAGTTTCGGCTTCAGCAGGCATCCTATGGACAAAAATGCAGTGGCTAAAATCGTAAGTCATTCTTGGAAACGAAGAGCTTGCTTTCAATTGATTCCATTCATTGAAAAAGAACAGACTTCGTTTTTATATTTACACAGTCTTTTGTGTTTCTACCCTTGTCTGGGCCACAGCAGAAGCTCAATGAAAGGCTGCACAATGAATGGCTGCACGTCCCCATCGTTATTTACTCCAAATATTAGAATAAGGTCAATTTATCTAAATCTGCCATTCGTACAAGGACTCTCCCAGCCTCGGGATTCAAAGGCCTCACTCGAGCCTTGCTTCAGTGTAGGAATGGACGGGCCGGTCAGCTCCACGTCCTCCGGCGGGGCAATCACTCAGTGCGATACAGGGCTCTCTCAGGGTGAGTCTGCGCCTCTCTCAGAAGGTGGGAGGCAGGCCAGCAGGGCAGACACACACTTTGCAAGGACCTGTTAAAGCACTTCCGAACGGACTCACTTCCTGGCTTCCCGGTTCAAAGAAACACTTACTCCTTTAAAGTCCAAGGGTTTCATTCTTCCCTTCAAGCCCAAACTCCATCAAGAAAGGTGTCATCCACGGGAACAGAAGCCTGTGATCAGCAACTTACCTCCAGATGCTTCGACCAGCTCCATCGTGACCGTGTCCCTCCTCGGGCCCAGTGTGCGTGGGCCCTGCCGCTGCGCAGCCAGCGTCGGTCTTGGGGCCACTCTCAGCTCTGGGTCCACTCTGACACCCCGTGGGAGGGCTCTCTGGCACCTAACACGAGCCATTTGTAGGAGAGTTCATTATTGAACCCCATACTTTCATTTTGTGTCTACATTACTAATACTTTCTATAGAGTTTCTCCTGATTGAGTTTCTTATTCCTTTGTCAAGCACAGAGCGCACACCTGCAGCTCACACCTGACGTCCAAGTGGAAGCAACGGTCGAGTCTTCATTCCACCTGGAGAACACGAACCTGACCACCTACACAGAACCCGAAAGAGACCAGCCTGACACATTTGTAAGGTGATCAGCAGTGTTCTCAGGCCTCAGAAAAAACAGCAGTAAAAATGCAATGTGGAAAAATGCAATGTGGCTTTCACTGACTTCTCTTTACTGTATAATAAAGACATTAAATAATCATTTCAAAATGACATAGTAGGCAAATACAGAGAGAGCTAAAAATACAATGGATGTAGATCTTTTATCTCTTTTTTACATATTTAGGTATGCACTACCCAGAAACACAAATTTCAGCAACAACAGATATCACAGTATTTTAAAAACTACCTTAGGATAACAAAAACTGATCTTTTTAAAAAACCTGCAAATAAAAAAACTCTCAAAAAATAAAACACCCCCCCACACACCCTTCACCCTAGAATAAACTATTCTTTTTTTTTTAATTAGCAGATGCATTTTTTAAAAGATTTTACTTATTTTTAGAGAGGGAAGGGAGGGAGAGAGAGAGAGAGAAACATCAATGTGCAGTTGCTGGGGGCCGTGGCCTGCAACCCAGGCATATGCTCTGACTGGGAATCGAACCTGTGATGCTTTGGTTTGCAGCCCACGCTCAATCCACTGAGCTACGCTAGCCAGGGCTAGAATAAACTATTCTTGAATGAGAGTACTTTAAACTAGAACAAATGCAGGAGGAGAATATGGAGGGGAGGTTAACCAAGGTGACAGAGAGGCTGCTGAGCTCCCCTCCTCCTGCAGACACACTAAATGTGTAACCACATGCACAGCAATTGCCGCTGGAAGAAACCCACAGAGCAGTGCTCTCCTACGCCTCGGGCGACTGAGCGAACACCCTCACTGAAACGGGAAGGAAAGGCTGAGCTGCACGCACCACGCAGCCCACCCCAGGCACAGGGCCTACTCCCTGCTTCTCTCCCAAACCTTTGTTAAGGTTTGGACCCCACATGCAGCACCCAAACTTTTAAGACGCCCACCTAAGGGACAGGACCCCCAAAACACCTTGCTGTGCAACTCAGGGAGGCTTGTGTCCACGAGTCCCATGAGACCACCGCAAACCAAGAAGCCAGGTCAGCAGGTGCGTGAGCATCGCCGCAGCTCTCCCCACCGGGCTCAGCCCGGAGAGGCAGGCAGGGACACCAACCCCCGGCTTCTCCTGGAAGGGGTCCGCCTGCACACTACGCACACTGCTGCCTGAGAGCCAGGCTTCTGATTTAGCACACGCCTAGGGGCTGGCTCGCACCCTTCCCAGGACCAGGAAAGCTGATGGCCACCTCCTACCCCGCCTTCACCACCCCACCCTACATGGCCGGGATCCCCCTAGAGTGAGTTTGCATACACATCTGGCACCCACTTCTGCAGCTGCTGACCGAGGGACAGGTTCCCAGGTCACCTGTCTCTGAAGCCAGTGGGGATCGCCTTCAGGAGTCCCGCAGGGCGGCAGCAAACCAAGCAGCAGTTCTTACTGGGAGCAAGGGCACCCCCTGTGGCTACAGAACCGGGCCCAGTGTCTACAGCCAGCAGGCACCCACCTTCTGTTCCTCCACGGCAGGGCCTTCACGACAGACTTTGACTCATGCTGACTGAGGGTCCGGCTTCCCACTGGCCTGCATCCAGGTGGTAAAGGTGATCCACCCCGGGACACTGAGAGCCCCTTGGAGCCGCTAGGCACAGAGGAGGAGGCCTGGACAATCACTGAGGTTTTGGGGACAACCGAAAGCCCTGGCAGGCACACTGACACACTGCCTCTCCTACACAAGGCCGCCCTGGCCGGCCCGGGGGAGGTGCTGTTCCATCTAACATGCGGGCGCCAACACGGGGTCAAGGAGGTGAGGCACCTAAGGACCACGTTGCACACAAATGAACGAGACCAATCTCCAGAAACAGATCTTGTAATAGCACTTAAAATAATCTTCTTTCCCCTTCATTTTACAGTCACAAAACCACAAACCCTAAAAGCCTCTATGGAAGTACTTTTACTCTAATGAATTACTTTTAAAAATTTGCCCTGGCTGGTGTGGCTTAGTGGATTGAGTGCAGACCTGAAACCAAAGGGTCACTGATTCGATTCCCAGTCAGGGACCTGGGTTGAGGGCCAGGTCCCCGGTACGGGGCGTGTGAGAGGCAACCACACATTGATGTTTCTCTTTCTCTTTCTCCCTCCTTTCCCCTCTCTCTAAAAATAAATAGATAAAAATCTTTTTAAGAAATTATAGGAGCCACTGGAAGCAAAAAAAATAGGTGTAATACAAATTATAATCAATCTTGTCATTAACTTCATTTCTTAGTAATCCCTCCAAAGATGGGGAAATATAAACATAGTGTTAATCTAAAAAGAGAATTCTCCTTTGTATGTAATAAACAACGCAAGGACTTACCTTAATAACGACATTATTCGCCTTGTAGGTCGCAAGATAGGGTTGTTGCGAAAGCCACAGCGCTGCGAGGATGGCGGCCGTGGAGGTCCGCACGCGGAGGACGGGGCTGCGCCCGCAGGGTGCCGCGGGGGGTCGCGGGGCGCAGGGCAGCCTGCGGTCGGCCCAGCGCACCATCCACTCCAGCAGCCTCCGCAGGCTGCCTGGGGTGCTGCTCAGCGCTGGCGGAAGCTCCTCTGCAGGGTTAGTATCGCTGCACCGAATCACCTCGAAAACACACCTTCTCCTCTTGACGGACTTGGGAGTCCAGAGAGCAGAGTCCATCAGTCTCTGGATCACAGGTTTCTCTGTGTTGCCGTCGTGTGCTCTGTAAACTGACCTTTGTTTTAAACCAAACAATCCACAGTTCCCTTCACTCCTATTATCCTCATTCCAGGGGTTCGCTAGACAGGGTCTGACCCCCTGACTACCCTCTGCGGGAGCTGAAAGCGCCTGGCTCTCAGGCTGTGCAGGCTCATGCGGCTCTGGCTCCGGAGCAGCAGCAAAGCAGGAGCCGGCTCTGAACACGTTCCGGCTTCCGGGTGTGCCCTGACGTCCTTTCAGTGTTGTGCGTATATCAAAAAGCAAAGGGTTAAGTTCGTGCTCTCTAAGGTGTGCAGAAAAACTGGTTAGAAATGGAATGCCAGGGTCCTGGGAACCACCCATGTCTCTTTCAAGAACATAGCTCAAGAAGAGATCAAGGAACTTCACATATTCATCATCATCACGTTCAAACTCCCAAACGCCTATTACGGGAAGTTCACTTTGTAGTAAGTTTTCATGATCTTCTTGTCTGTTAAGATTTTCTTTCTGATTACCTATTTTCTTTTTATCATTGGGCTTAGCAATCAATGCAAATTCCATGTGATTTGGGGCATCTCTACAACAAAACAAAATTAGAAAGGACAATATTGAAAATCACTTAATCACTAAAATTCTGGACAATAAAAATTCTCTCCACTGATTAAGTCATATCTTTTTTTTCATGCCTCGATGACCTATCTTTCAAATCAGGGGGTTGGACTAAAGGATATATCTCTAAGTGTTCTCTAGAGCTGAATATCCTGAATCTAAAAAATATCACACATTCATAATAAAAGTGAAAGTTTGTGTTACAAGAGATTAAAATGTGCTCACAGAAATTTCCCTATTGAAAAAACGCTGCCCTGGCCGGCGTGGCTCAGCTGGTGGGAGCCTTGTCCCATGAACTGAAAGTCTGCGGGTTCGATCCCCAGTCAGGGCTCATCCCTAGGTTGTGGATTCAACCCCCGAGAGGCCTCACACAGAGACAGCGGATCAGTGTTTTTCTCTCACATCGTGCTTTGTCTCTCTTTCCCTCTCTCCCTCTCTCTTTCTCACCCCCTCCCCCCTTCCTGTCTCTCTAAAAGCAATGAAAAAATGTCCTCAGATGAGGATTTAAAAAAAAAGAAGAACGTTATTCTGGGGGGGGAAGTCCTAATTGGCTAGAAGTCAAATACAATAAAAACCACACGGCACCAACTCAGTGCACGGTTCTCAGTCCCCTCTCGCGTCCGCCCTTCCCAGCACCTGTACCATGTGCTTGAGCCAGCAGGACTGCCGCGGATCCCTTACCACCAACAGCGTGGGGAGGGGGCGTTAAACACTTTCTACTGCTATTAAACCTGTTGGGCAAGCACATTAACTGCTAACCATAATTATTTTTAAATCTGTTTTCTCTCAACATGTTCCTTGGGGCAGAACACAGACCCCTAGTTCCCCAAAAGAGAAATAAAAGGTTCCTTAGGCACTGGGCTGAAGTCGCCACCTCTTTGTCTCTCCTTATTACAAATGCGCAACGGCAGCCTCCAGGGTATTCCAAACAGAAGCTGTTTGGTAAAAACGAGCACACCACTTATATGGTTTAAGCAGATGTTTGAAGTGGATGGAATTACCCCACTTAAGCAAGATTATGGTCAATTATATAGTCTTTCAGTCGTGAGAAGGATAAATTACATTTCAGATACTGGAGTTATAAAGAAAAAAATCTGTTTAATTCACAGTAATAGGGGTTTAAATAACAATACTCTCTCAATTTATGGGCAAGTTCCAAAAATGAATGTGTAATTTCCTTCCCTGGAAACTTAAAAAAAAAATGACATAGCTAACCCAATAATCCTAAATTATTTAAGTCTCAAGATTACTAAAGAATTAAAAGTCTTCCAGTGAACTCTAGGATTTAATCTAGTCATCTGATTTTATACTTTCAGGTGACAAAACTATTTCATCTCTCAATAATGGTTTTAGTAGGTTTTCAAGTGCACAGTCTCATTTCGAGTTCCTAATGTCCTGGGGAGGAGGGGCACTTCTCCCCATTGCTAGTACAATCAGTGAGGTTGCTGGGACTAGAAATCAGCTCATCAGGTGCACAAAAATATTGAAAACACTTTTTTTCCCAAAGGAAGTGAATGCCTGCTATGAAGAGATCTCCACTGTACCTTTCAGAGAAATGTGTCCTCCTTCTTTCTTCCACCGACAGAGCTTCAGAGACAGTATCTGCGTCGCTGGGCACCAGAGAGCTGCCCAGGTCGGTGAGCGTGCTCCTGCTCAAACTAGTCCCCAGGGAAAACCTGTCGAAACCTGCGCCCTCGGCCGGCGGCTCTTCTCCGGCCGGCTCCCATACGTGCGTCTCAAAAGCTCCTATGTTTCTCTGCACACGCCTCAGGGCCTTGACCCTCGCTTTGTCGATGGAGTGCATGAGGACCGACATCGCTTCCTCAGCGTGGGGACCTAGAAGGAAAAGAACAAGAGGCTTCACAGTTCACTGAAAGGCCCCAACGCAAGCCACAAGGGGACCCAATTCTGGTCCCTCCCGGGGACATAAAATCTGACAGCGGAGCCTTTATTTCCCCATTCTCATGGGTCATGCTTTCAGTGTTCGTTGGAAAGCCACCGTCCATGCTTTAAGGTAGAACTGCAGAGGCTAGAGAAGGTCCGTTAAAGAACAAAAAGGGCAGCCCTGGTCGGGTGGCTCAGCTGATTTGTTGGGGCTACATCCCGATGGTTCGATCCCCAGTCAGAGCACAGGCAGGAGTCAGCCAATGAATGCGCGGATGGGTGGGACGAGAGATGGATGCTCCTGTGTCTGTCTCTGTGTGTCTCTCCCCGCTTCCTCTTAAAATCAACTTTTAAAAATTAAAAAAAATAAATAAAATGGACACAACCCAGACTATAAAAAGTGTACCCTAGAAAACAATTAAGAAGTAATTTAGCCACCTCAAAAACCAGAAGAATGATTGTAAAAAGAATCACTAATATGTTTTCTAGTTCCACAGTGATAAATAAGAGAAAAACGAGTATAATTTTAGCCGAAGAAACAAGGACACCTTTCCATCTTCAACTAATGGGAAACAATAGGGAGGAAAGTTTTCAAGGCTGACTATTAAATCTTAAACATCAATACATAAACAAGACAGTTTAGACAATGTCAAAAAAAGTCTTAAGAAAAATATAAATCACAAATATAAGTATATTAATGAAATAATGTGCAACTATAGGACATAAGTAGACTTAAATGCTAGATTATAGTTCTAAAGATGTGGGTGATTTCAATTCTTTAAAAATTTCCACAACACGGTCAATGTACTTAATGCTACTGAACTCTACACTTAAAATGGTAAATTTTATATTATGTATATTTTACCACAATAACAAATAATTTCCACAAGGATATCTAGAATGCATAGGATAAAATTAGAAGCATAAATAACTATTAAGAGAAAGGGAGAATACTAGTTTTCAATAAAATACCTACATCATGCAAAGCACTATATGCTCATTTTATATATTTTATCTTATTTAATCCTTTCAGTACACATTTGTAAAGCCACTGTTAATACAGTCATTTACAAATAAGGAAACGAGGCCCAGAGAGACTGAGCAATTTAGTTACTCAATGGCAGAGCCCTGACATGCAGCCAGGTCTTTTGTCTGGCGCCCCGTGATGGGAAAGTGCCCTGCCTTCTCACACCCCTGTCTCGGAGGGGAGGAGAAATGCACAGGCACTAGGAAAGCGGTGCTTTCAAAACACAGCGACCCCTGGCCAGGTAGCTCCATCAGGTAGAGCCTCATCCCCACGCACCAAGGCTGCAGGGTTGGTCCCCAGTCGGGGCCCATCCAAAAAGCAACCAATGAGTGCGTAAATAAGTGGAACAAATGTTTCTCCCTCTCTCCCTAAAAATCAATCAATCAAAAATATGAGAATCTTCAGCAGTTTTTCTATCAGATATTAAAGAAACAACAGTACCTTTCACAACACACTGCCTGAGTCTCTGTTGAAGAGAGTGGTATTTTTCTCTTAAAGGAACCCTGATGTCCTCAGGATTGGGAAATGCTCTCACAAAAATCTCTGCTACCTTTAGGAAAATTCAAAAGTGAGTTGTATGAGCAACAACATTCTTCATCAAGATAAAGCCCTTTGAAGTCTCTGATTCTGACTCAGTGAGCGCCCGCCTCCACCACCCCCCCTCACCTGCCGGGTCGGGGGCAGTTCTGCGACGAGGCTCAGAATCAGGTCCTGAGTGAGCTCCTCGGTGTTGGCGAACCGGGAGAAGGGCAGCATCCGGCAGGCCCACTCCACGGCCCTGAGGCAGCACTCCACCACACGGGAGTCAAACTCCACCTGGAGACCCTAAATGGGCATGGAGCGAATTCATTTCCCGTTCACTTTAGACAGGCAGACCAGAATAAATTAAAAAAAAAAAACTTGCTGCAAACAGTAAAATCTACCAAGCGATAATTTCACGAGTCGTTCTTGTTCACGTTCCCTGATTCTTTTACGAGGGCAAATTAAATTACCTTCCTTCCTACCGCGTCTTCTCTTGCCTTCTGATACTGTCTGCAACTGTAGGATAACTCGTCCCGGACGTGCAGCATCCAACACAAGGCACAGAGCTCCCGGAAGCAGCCTGGACCAGGAGTGCAAATACAAGAGAAGGCTGCATAAGCGCACGCACCGCTGGAACGGCCCTGCCTCTCTCTGCTCGGGACTGTTCCAAAATGAATGTGTTTCGTTGATCGTAAAAGAAGTGTATGGTCATTATCAACACCTTATGTAAAAGTTATGGAGAACCTTCCAGAATTTTTACATACAATATATTATTCTAGAATATTTCATGCATGTCAGTTTCATACAAATGCTGAAAACAGTTAACAAGTAAATAAATGTGTTTACTAGTAGTTCACTTGCTTTAAACTTTATAGTATGTTGTGGATACTTCTCAAGCCAATACGAACAGCTGTACTTAATACTGTACAGTTCATTTTTTTGGAAAATCATGTACAGATAAGCATTTAAGGTTAAAAATTTAATACTAAAACAATTTCCAATATCGAACCATTTTCTTTATTGAAAGCAATACACGTACATAAAGATACATAATACCATATTATGCTGTTTTCTTTTTTCTTCACCTAATATATCTTGGATATCTTTCCATGGTGGTAATATTACACAGTCTTTTCATTGCCAGTAGAGTATGGAAACTTTCCCAAATCACATGTAAAACATATCATTACTAATATCAGGGCCTGATTTCTAAGCAAGCAGTTTGTTTTGGACAAACCTATTGCTTTAATGGAAACTTCATCAAGCTTCTTGTCTCCGGCTGCTCCGGGTCGAAAGAATGCTACGCCTCCTACACAGTAATTAAGTAATGACTGAGGAAAAGGACTCAGTGAAGGAAGGGACCCTTTCATCCGAATCTGAAAGTGAAGAATGACAGAATACAGCGTCAGTATAAATCAGTTTTGAAGGAAACTAAAGCAACCAACAGCAGGCAAAGACACACCACAGAGTTGGGATGCACAGCGCAGTTCCTACCCTATGTAAGAAAACAGCCCTGGAATTGATCGGCTGCACTTTCAGAAATGCAGCTCACAATTTTAATTTTTTAAGATTTTATTTATTGATTTTCAGAGAAAGGGGAAGGGAGAGAAAAAGAGGGAGAGAAACATCAATGCGTGAAAGATGTCTGTTGCCTCTCACATGCCCCCAACTGGGGACCTGCCTGCGACCCAGGCATGTGCCCTGACTGGGAATCAAACCAGCGATCTTTTGGTTCACAGGCCGGCACTCAACCCACTGAGCCACACCAGCCAGGGCCCACAATTTTAATTCTGAAATTCACCAGGTTCAATCTCAAGAGAGAAAAAAAAGATTTAATCAAATTACCTACTTGTCACTCAGTTATGATTGTATAAGATTAATTTAATATTTTTTCCTTTCTCCAAAAAAATGATAAGGAAAATAAATTTCACAAACTTTCATCTAAAATAAAACTATGTGTAGTACCTAAATCAAATACAGAAAAAGAAAGGTAGATCTACATGCATAACTTTTGAAAAACTAATCCATAAATGACAGAATTAGAAAGTCATCTTTTGGCAACCCCTAATAAAATAAGGACTCTAGCGAGGACCATCAGCAAATGCTAAATTAAGGGAAAAGGTGGTGGTTGACGGAGCCGTGACAGCGGGTAGGGCTGACCCGAACTCACTAACCCGTCTCACAACCACCGACAGTGATGTAAGGGGAAGGGTGGAGAAGCACTAGCTGGCTGTTACAAAACAGTCCCAGGGATACAAAGTCCAGCACAGGAGATACGGTCACAACTACATGTGGTGCCAGGTGGGGACCAGGAATATCGGGGGACCACTTTGTAAAGTATGTGATCGTCCAGCCACTGTGCTGTACGCTTGAAACTAATGCAAAATATCACATGTATATTGTAATTGAAAAAATATATTAAAAAAAAATAAAACACTGAAAACACACACACATATGCATGCATTCACACACATACACATGGAAAGAAAGCAAACTGGGGAAAGATGAAACAATATCCAAGGAACAATATCTAAGAAACTTAAAATCTGGTGATAGATTCTTTTTACTTTCCAATTTTTAGGTTTCCATAACAAAAAGTTTTACAAAACATTTGTCCCACATTTTCATGCCTTATTTTTTATGCTACCAGGGAAGTAGTTGTTCTATATAGCTTTTAAACAAAGATATTTTTAAAGAGCTTTAGATCTATAGAAAAAGTGAAAAGATCGTAGTACAGGGTGTTTCCATCCACTTTCCTCTATCATCGACAGCACGATGCATTAGTACAGTGCCTTTGTTATAATTAATGGACTGATACACTGATACATTATTAACTGTCAACCACACATTATTCAGATTTCCAGTTTCACTCACTGTCTTTTTGGTGTTCTACAGTCCCAACCAGGATACCACATTCCATTCAGACATTATGCCTCCGTAGGAACTTCTGGCTCTGACAGTTCTCAGACTCTTCTTGTTTGGTTTTGTTTTTTTATTTTAGTTTCTACTTCTCAGTCTACTTCCTAAGTAAACTTAGCCAGGTACTTTTGGTAAATAAAAGCTTTTAAATGTATATAAATACATCATTAATTTTTTTATACTAATATTATGTCAAATGAGAATCTATGACCTGGGGAGAGCTGGTGAAATTGCTCATGTTTATACGTATAAAACATTTCAGGAAGGATACTTTAGTATAGTGGTTGCCTCTGTGGACTAGGAGCCCAGGATGAGAGGGAAACTCACTTTTCCCTAACTCCTGATTACCACTGGCCTCCATGATTTCTGACGAGAAATAAGCCATTGATCTTATCCCGTGTACGTGGTGAATGGCTTCTCTTGTTGCTTTCCAGATTTCCTTTTGGTTTTTGGCTGTTGACAGTTTGACTGTGACATGTCTAAGAATGGGTCTCCAAGGTCATCCTACTTAGTTAGCGTTGTTTGCGCCTCTTGGAAGTGTGGACTGATGTTTTTCATCAAATTTGGGACATTTTTGGCCATCATTTCTCTGAAGTTTCTTTCTGTCCCTTTCTCTCCTCTCCTTCCGGGAATCCCATCTGTGTACTGTGGCACATCTGAGAGTGTCCCACAAGTCACCAGCCTCCGTTCCTTCCTCGTCATCCTTGTTCCCATCTGCTCCTCACACAGCGTGGTCTCAGCGGACCGGCTTCCAGTGGGCGGAGTCTCCTGCATGCTCTGGTCTGCCGTGGGGCTGCTCTCGTGAACTTTTCAGGTCAAATATTCTACTTCTCAACTCCAGAATGTCTACCTGGTCTTCTTTAAAAAAGAACTTCCATGTCTTTATTGCTATCCTCTTTTTAGTGAGACATCATTCTCATTCATCCCTTTAATTCTTTAAAAATGGTTTCTTTATTAAACATATTTAAGACAGCTGGTGAAAATCTTTGTCCGGGCAGTCCGACATCCGAGCTTCCTCCGGGGCAGTTTCTACTGGTTGCTTTTTTCCCACAGGTATGAGCTGTACTTTCAAGTTCTTGAATAAATGTTCTCTGGATGCTTCCAAGTCTTCAATTAATATCTAGAGTCCTGAAAAATTTAATCCTGACAATTTGTGCCAATATTCCCATTGTTTTGGGAGAAGAGCAGTGTTTTCGATGACCTTACTCATCATTTTCCCTGCACCTTCACTAGCTCTTTTAAATTACACTAGGACACGCAGCAGGCTTATGCAGGCTGTTGGCAGAATTGCGTTCCATGTGGTTGTAAGACTGAGGTCCCCTGCTTCCTCGCTGGCTACAGGCTGGGAGCATTCTCTGTTTCTAAAAGCTGCCTTCACTGCTGGGCCTTCCACCCTCTTAAGCCAGCAGGTGGGCCGAGCAAGTCCTTCACTCCTCTAGTCTCCCTGTTTGCCTCCTTTCCCTGGTCTTCCCTTTGCACTGGTCTCACTAGATGTCTCTTCTGCCTCCCTTCTTTCTTTCAGTGCTTTTGTGGTTGCACGGGGCCCACCAACATTAACCAGGGTAATCTCCCTATTTTAAGGTCAGCCAATTAGTAACATTAACTCCATCTGCAAAGGTCCATCATACCACATTAAGGCATTAATAGCATTCTGACTACCACTTGCACCATGCTTTAACAAGCAATTTAGTACTTGTAAAAAAAAATTTTACAAGGAGGAATGTCTTTAGCTGTGGTGCCAATTTTAACAGAGTCCACAGTCTTTACATGCTGGTTGAATTAACTGAAACTAGATTGAGATTATTGTCAGGAGTTGTTGGTAAGATCAACCTTCAATGCAAATATAATTTATAATTTAAAAAAATGTTTTCTACAATAGCCCTGGCTGGTGTGGCTCAGTGGATTTGAGTACCAGCCTGTGAACCAAAGGGTCATCAGTTTGATCCCCAGTCAAGGCACATGCTTGGGTTTCAGGCCAGATCCCCAGCAGGGGCTGTGTGAGAGGCAACCACACACTGATGTTTCTCTCCCTCTCTTTCTCCCTTCCTTCCCCTCTGCCTAAAAATAAATAAATAAATAATTTTAAAAATAGTATTCTATAACAACTTAGAATCTATACACAATTCTAAAATGAAGTTTCCTATAACAAACATTCAGGTTCAATATATTGAAACTATTAAAACCAATTCTTTCAATAATAGAGGAAAACTCTTTGTTCTCCTTAGTAAACATACTTAAAAATTTGGGGGGATGATAAGTTATAGGATGAATACAAACATTTCTCTCCAAAGAAAGACTAATTTCAAAACCAACTTGATAAACAACTTCTCAGAGCCTCTCTAAGTGGTCTGTCCTACTAAAAAAGTCATAGATTCTTGTCTTAAAGGTAATAATCAAGGGCCAAATTAAGGATCCTTGGGGCTCATATTTACTTCCACCTTCACGGAGAGACAGGCCCCAGGCCTACAAAGGACCTGCGGCTGGATGAGGGGCACAGCGCAGATGTCCCGTCTGGCTGCAGAGCAGAGAAGAACGCAGCTCCAGCCGGGTGGCGGTCAGCGTGGGAGCCGACGGCCCCTGAGTCCCAGGGAACCACTTGGCTCAGCAGACAGCCGGGGAGACTGGCAGGTGGAGACCGCTGAGGGGAGACAGAGCCAGGAGCTAACTCGAAGCCTCCACGGTCTGACCTCACGCAAGCACCACAGAACACAGGCAATCCCTCGGGGAGAAGTCAGAGAAAACCATGAACTGAGTTTTATCCTCAGTGACTGGAGTGGGAGGAGAAATGTGACCGACACTACCTGAAATTAGCGGAATGGCTTAGACTTCCCACAGGCAGGCAGGATGGGACTAACAGAGACCCTGCTCCGAGTCCGCACCTTTCAGCAGAAGGAACCTGGTCTGCCTGCAGTGCTCACTGCTGATAAATCTCAACATCGATCTACAGCGCAGGCCCCCTTGGGGAAACGCCACTCTCACCGATATTAATAGATAGTAGCGGATTATTTAAGTAAGCTGAGCGAGGCCGCGTACCTTCTGCATGACCTTACGGGCCCGCCGCAGCCGCAGGATGTACCACTGCGCGGCGGGGAAGGAGCATTGCGCTGCGCGGAAGAGCAGGAGGAGGCGCTGGAGGACGCCGGACAGCTTCTGGCGATTCCCTTTTTCGGCTTTTAGAAGGAGATCATCCCCATCTTCCTGAAGAAAATGAAACCACCAGATTGTACAGCCAGCCATATGAGAATGGAAAGCATTAAAGTGAAAATAAGAGGGTGCTTCTCAAACCAGAACATTCCTGGAGATTTATATAAACGATGTTGAGGCACAGCCTGAGATTTCAACTACGGCTCTTCCTAGTGCCAAGAACACAGTTCTCTCCCCTCAAACAATGTGAGGGGCTAATCGACCCCGACCCCAGTCCCTCCCCCACAACAGTGAAAGGCCACCACCCCTGACTCCACGGGTAGAAAGTTACAGGGAGAGCTCCTTCCGAGGAGAATGCCCTTTCCTCCCTCTGCCTGGAAAAATCGTTCTCGTGTTTCAGCATCACCTCCTCCGTGAAGCCCTCCCACTGTGCCACTCGGGCACTTTGCTCAGACGTCTGTCTCCCTTACAGCTTTCACTAACTCACTCTGCATGTTGTACGCCTGTTTCCCACAACACTGAGCACTGCCCTGGAGCAAAGGCCTTCTCCTGGGTCTTCGTGTCACCGCAGTACACAGAATGAAGCCCAGCATGTAGGAGAAGGGTCCAACAAACGCTTGTTGAAATACACCATTCAAGTCAGCAGCTAAAGACTAGTCTTCCCGAAAATGAGATGATGTATTATAAACATCTGCTTCCCACTGCTGCCACTGTGCAAGCGTTCTGTTTTTAATCGGGTATCTGCCCCTCCCCTACACAGCCCGTGTGATCCCCAGCTTCCAGGGGAGGCTCAGCAGGCCCTGCACTGTCCCTAGCCAAGGTCACTGGCTCAAGGACAGGCAAGTGACCTCAGTCAGTCCCAGAAGAGTGACTCTCAGGACTGCTGCCTGGAATGCTGGGAGAGAAATTCTTTCACAGCTTTTCTTTTACCCCTCCCCTCTCCACGGCCATGGGCAAGGTGTCCTTGGGAGGTGCTGGCAGCCATCTTGCTCCCACAAAGGGAGCCAGCCTTGGGAGCTGGCACCTTAGAAAGCAAACTAGAAAGAACCTCTGTCTTTGGTGGCATGACTGAGTCAGAGGGCTGCCCCCGCACTGGGCTCCTCAGTGAGGCCGGTCGATTTTGACTAAGTTTTTTACTACATACTCCCAACCCAAGGGACTCTGACAGATATAGAGGGACAAAGAGTAGGAATCCTACCACTGAGACTTATTTTAACAAAAATGATAGAATGAAACACTACTAAGGATAGTAACCACTCCAACTAGTATCAGTATAACATATCCAAAAATATCTTTAATGCGATTCCAATTTCCACACCAAATGCTGAAGCCTCAGATATGAGAGGAAAGAAGAATCACTGAGAAATACCATGAACCATTCATTCCTTCTCTTTGTAATATATTACATTTGAAATATTTTAACCTATTGAAACATAACTAAATACAGCAATTGAGACGATAACTCTAAAAAGGGAAAAAAGGAGACACAGATAAAAGTTGCTAATACTGCAGCAATGAGTAGTAAAGAAACAACACCAGAACCACTTCAAAATATTAACCAAATGTTAAAATAATTTAAATGTAAATAATTTACATTAATACTTTAAACCTTAAAACCAGCTAATTGTAATGTTATAATTTTCAGTAAGAGCAGATGAAAAATTACTGAGAAGAATACAGTATTGCTATTTATAAAACAGAACTACCAGGTTGAATAGTGTGGGAGAAAAAAAAGGCCTTTCAAATCAAAGGAAAATCAAAGTAAGTCTTTCAGAAGAGGCAAAGACAATGAGGAAAATACAAGACTGAAACAGTGTATGGTTTCCAAATCCCAACATTTGTTACTTTGTTACCCTAAACAAATGTCTATGGTTTTAAAATCTGGATCTAGAGAAATGTGTCTCAGTTTTATTATTGCAATAATTGTAACATTTATTGAATACCCACTACATCCTAGGGCCTAAGGTGAAAGGCTTTCACACCTAATCCTCGCTTCACTGGAAGCCTTACCATCATTTGCATTTTACTTAAACCGTTTAAGTACACTGTGTAAAATTACAGAATTAATAAACAGCAAGGCTGGGATCCAGAAGTTTGTCTTCGGAGCTTGATTTTTTATTACCGAGTTCATTGTTTTAAAAACTGGACGACATCCCCTTTAAATGAAAAGGGCAGCTTACTTCACTAAGAACAGCCGGCTGAGGACAGTACAGCGGGGGAGCTGGCAGGTACAGGCCGCCCGGCACCAAGCCCCAGAGCCTCTTGCTGAAGTCCTTGGCCGAGGTCACCAGGAGCTGAAACGTCTCCGACAGGACGTCTGCGTCGGCCATGACTGCTGCTTTCAGCACTTCTTGCAACGCGCCCAACAGCAGATTCACATCTTCCTCTTCGATGGGGTCTGCCCGACACAGAATTAGGCAAAATAACAACAATTAACATGGTACTTCTCATTCTGAAGAAGCTGACTGTCAGACATGAACCTATGGTTGACATGCACACATCCAACTTCTAGACAGAAACTTAATGATCATTCTGTTACTTTAAGATTATAGGCAGTAATAGCACAAATAGTTTTTCAAAAATTATATGACATTGTAAAAACAACTATATAACAAAAATATTTTTGAAATACAGTCCTGAGTCAAAAATAATAAATTAAAAAATTAGTACAAAAAAGAATGTCAAGGAAGACACCAAAGTAGACAACATTGTGTAAGGGCAGTGGGAGAGTAATAGTGATTTTTTAATTTCTCTTGTTAGTTCATCATAGTACTTTTATTACAGAAGTTAGTAACAATGACTTAGAATATTTTAAACATACTTTTAAGCACAGAATGTAATATGAAAACACTCAGATACTGACTTTTCATCCTTGTCTAATATTTACATTTTTGCTATATTCAAATTATATATATATTTTTTTAAGATTTTTAAAAAGGCTTTATTTATTTATCTTTAAAGAGGGAAGAGAGGGAGATAGAGAGAGAGAGAGAAACATCAATGTGTGGTTGCTGGGAGCCGTGGCCTGCAACCCAGGCATGTGCCCTGACTGGGAATCGAACCTACGATGCTTTGGTTCACAGCCCACGCTCAATCCACTGAGCTACGCCAGCCAGGGCCAAATTACATTTTTTAAAAATAAAATGTTACCGATATAGCTGACACTTCTACGTATGAATCATACTCCGCTCCCTTTCTCAGAAGGCAGCCACGCGCCAGAACTCCGTGAGGATGTCCTGAAACTCCCATCACTCATGGGTTGCGTTTTCCTGTTTATACCCTCTGAGGCCTAACTCCTCTGTCGTATTTTCCAGTCCTTTTCTTCGCATCTATTTTGTATGCATTTATTTTATCTCTCTACATATCCTCGGTGTTTGTACAGACAGTTCAAATTCATTTTCCAGTTCATTAACCATCTGCTGAAATTGTTTTTTTTTTAAATTGGATAACTGAGTTTACATACACTCAAATTCACCCTTTTTAAGTACACAGTTCAATGAGTTTCCACAAATCTACACAACCCTGAAGGAACATCTCCATCACTCAGAAAGTTGCCTTACACCCCAGTTCTGTCGAGTCCCTTCTTACTCCCAGGCAACCGCCGATCTGTGTCCCATCCCTAGTGTTGCTTTTCATAAGATGTCACAGAAACGGAATCGTACAGTAAGTAGCCTTCATTGCTGACTTCTTCCATTCAGCATAAAAGGCCTGTGATTCACCCATGCTGTGGTGTGTTATCCACAGGTTGCTCCTCTTTCTTATTTAGTGTTCCATTGCATAGATATATATATATATATATTTGTCCATTCACAAGCTGATGGGCACTTGAGTTGCTCAGGTTTTTGGCTAGCATGAAAAGCTGCTAAGAAAATTCAGATACAGGTCTTTGGGTGGACCTATGCTTTCATTTTTCTTGGGTAAACATCCAGGGATGGAAAACATTGAGTTTTTACTTTTTTTTCTAACCCCTGGATTTCACTTAATTTCTTTACTCTTTTTTTATATAAAGATTTTACTTATTTTCAGAGAGGGGAAGGGAGGAAGAAAGAGAGGGAAACATCAATGTGTGGTTGCCTATCACATGCCCCCTACTTGGGCCCTGTCCGGCAACCCAGGCATGTGCCCTGACTGGGAATTGAACCGGCAACCCTTTGGTTTACAGGCTGGGGCTCAATCCACTGCGCCACCCCAGCCAGGGTCCACAGGTTTACGTTAATTAACCTGATACATGTATCAGACCACATGAAGGTAACGCACCTGTAAATTGTTTGTATTTTGAGCCCGCTTCATTTTTCGCTCCCAAAGAGGCCGGCTGACCTAAAAAACACTGGAGCTTTTCCTGGAAAATCTGTGCTGGAGTCATGTTTAATGGTAGATTCTGGCCTTTTTTCTTGCACCTGAAAGTCACATCGAGTTAGGAGAAAGAATTCCAAATTTTGAAAAAAGCACCGTTCACACATCGGAACTAAACATAAAGTTTGAGAAACAGTGAAATTCACGGTCAGTATCCATCCTGTATTTGAGAACGAGACAATCGGGAAGTGCCGCTCAGAGGCGAGGACTGCGGCTCTGCACCGTCACGGCGCTCACGGGCCTCCCGCCCTGGCTTCCCCTGCTGCCCTACATGCGTGTACTCCAGCCAAACAGAACCCACCTTGGGGTTCCCCATATGCCTTTGCTTGTGTCTGGTATGTCCTCTCTCCCTGCAACTATTCACTCCGTCAAAATCCTACTTCCTTTCAACACCCACCTCAGATAACGCCTTCTACGTAAAGTGTGTCCGTCCTCACTGCCCCGCTCCCGGGACTCCTGCTCTCCCCACACACAGTACCACTGGCTGCTCCTTGCTGCGGCCCATGAACTATAATAATGGTGTGTTCTGTTTTCTCTATTAAACTATAAACACCTTAAGCATACAAATTATGGACTACCTTATACCCACTGTGATATCTGGTATACAGCTTGGCATAGAAAAGTTACTTAATAAGTAAATGTATGTGTAATTATTGAATTGAAAAATATAAAAGACACAGGAATTCCATAATATTCAGAAAAGTTAAAATAAAGGGACTAGTTCAATTAGCTTAAAACTCAAATCCTGCCCTACTGGCTGGTGTGGCTCAGTGGACTGAGTTCCGGCCAGTGAACCAAAAGGTTGCTGGTTTGATTCCCAGTCGGGGCACATGCCCGGTTGTGGGCCAGTTCCCCACTTAGGGGCATTTGAGAGGCAAGCAATTGATGGATCTCTCCCACACTGATGTTTCTCTCCCTCTCTTTCTCCCTTTCTTACCCTCTCTCTAAAAGTAAATAAAATCTTTTTTAAAAAACCCTTAAATCCTATTTGGGACAAACTCTCCCACTGACTATAAGCTGTTCAAGAGCACTACTAACAAATACATGTTGTAAATAAACATTTTAATGTAAATAAGTAAGCCACTGAGCTGTCCAACACAGTGCCCACTGGTTGCATGTCGCTATGTAAAATGAAATGAATTAAAACTAGATTAAAAATCCAGTTCCTTGGTCTTACTAGCCACAGCTCAAGTGCTCAATAGCTACGCATGGCTAGTACCACACTGGACAGCATGCACAGAACATTTCTACCCCTGAAGAAGTTCTACCAGACAATGCTGAACTAAGAATTCCACAGAATGTGTAAAAGTAGTAAAAAATACTTTAGATGATACTGTCACACTATTCCTCAAGTTTGCCTGAACATACACACCTGGTGAAACTGCCGTCTAGTTTGCGGAACAGCTGGAAGGCCACGCCAATCGAAACAGATGTCTTCCAGTCGCCAAGCTCATGTGCCAACCACACGGCCTCCGGAACCAGGCCCCCGATAAACAGTAACTCGAGGGCATATTCCACTGTCCACACGCTGGAAAGATTCTGGTCTCTGACAACACTGGCCACCTTCGAGTGCTGCAGAGGGATAAGCCGCAGGGGCCACTCTGTAAGTTAAAGAGAATGGATATCACAGTTACAAATATCAGAGCTCACACCTCCTTACTTGGATACACATAACTCTTCAATCAGTATGTTCTACACAAAACCACAACAGGGAAGACACAAAATGGGCTAAAATAATAGTTTTTTAAAAAGCTATTCTCGAATATGTTAACACGGAGGAAAGTGCCTTGTTAGTAGGTCACGAAGCAAGTCCCAGCATTCTTAAAAAATGGAACAGAACAGAGTAGCGACAGGAGAGACAACGTCAGAGTATATTACACAAAATAAAGGCAAATACAGTGTAACAACACTCTTGTGTCAGATCATACAAACAAAGGTAGGCACGTTTAAATACACTGGGTCACAGTGTACAATTGATTCGTTTGGGCTGCTCTGAAATACATGTCTATTTCTCCAACTATTATGAACTTTGGAGAGCAGAGACTGAATTTTCCTCGGAATGTCACATAGTAAAAAACTTCTTGGAGGTAATGCCCAAGCATATGAAGTGTTCAGTATATTAGTGCTTTTAAGAAAGTTGGAATGTGTGGTTTTCAGCATTCCTGACTAAACCACAAATCTGGCCTAGAATTAAATAAGGGCAACGTTCTTCTCCCCAGCCTTCTGTACTTTTCTCTAATTAAAGCAACTTAAATAAGCACCTTGAAAATATGACAACAGAACTATTATTTTTGTAAAAACACATATCACTAACATTTTCATTCCCTCCAACAAAACAAAATTGGTAGATGTGGGTTTCTGCTCCTTGAAGTGAAGTGGTTGGTTTCTCACAGACCTACATCGGCTCTGCCCACACCAGGAACTAACTTTTTATTAGCTTCTGACACATTTGGAGAGAAATAAAACATTCAGTCCAGCACTGGAATGTTTGATTCTGCATAGGCGGACGGCCAGGAGGTTGACTAGATTGTCCCTATGTTTTTATTCACTGAGCAAGGCATTGTACTATTAAAGAATCTGAATGACCTAATTTTCTGAAAATGTGACTTTCACACAGCAAACATCACACCAAATAAGCAACTCAAATAAATCCCCAATACATTCACTCACTAGTTCTGCTTAGAAAGATTACCATGAAATGTATTCTAAGTCAAGCCTGCTGATATCATTTTTAAGATACAAGAAGATCAAATAAACTAATGGATATGTACAAAGTTTCAGATATTTAAATTTTCAGTAATCACAGTCTCAAGCATAGGAAGAAAAGGCTTTGCCTCCTGCCCTCTCTCTCACTGAGAAGGTATCTCAGTGTATGTGTATATCTCAGGTATACAGGGTATAAAAAAGTGCCCCTCAGCTTTTATGAATGTGTATGAATCTGTCCAAAAACAATTCAGCAATTCTATCCCTGTCTTCCTAGAGTGTGATAAAGATCAGTCTTCCTTAAGTACGTGAAGTGATCTGTACAGGGAAAGATCAGGAGCCCTGGCTGGTGTGGCTCAGTGGGTTGAGCAGTGGCCTGTAAACTGAAAGGTTGCTGATTCAATTCCCAGTCAGGGCACAAGCCTGGGTTGTGGGTGAGGTTCCATCCTGGGGGTGTATGAGAGGCAACCAAATGGTTTCTCAGACATCGATGTTTCTCTCCCTCCGTTCCCCTTTCTCTAAAAAGGAATAAAATCTTTTTTTTAAAGACAAGATAAAGGTCAGGAGCAAACAGCAAGTCCTATAAACATTGCAGGGCAGGAAAGACAAAAAAAAAATTGACATACAAATTTTCTAAGTACCAGGATTTTACTGTCCCCCCACCCCTAGATTTTTCTAAAATGGAGTACTACCTCTCCTTTTCAGGACAATAATGTGGATTAAGGATATAATTTGTTGTCAGAAACATTAATACCACAAATGGGCAATGGGTGATCAATACCCAGGTTGTGACAAAAAAGAGGACTTAAATATAAACCACTCCGAGAACAACAAATGTCAAAGGTACAAGGGAACGAGGAACCCACTTCTGAGAGCCTCAGAAGACACAGCGTGACGGTGAGCGGTGAGCAAACACAGCCCAGGCTGTTCTCCAGCTTCCGAGTCCGAGTTAGGACCCGGGGGGAGGGCGCCGGGTAGCAAGCGGCTGGTCCTGGAAGAAACCCAGGGCCAGCTTCTCTGCTCACACCAGCTCCCTAAGAACAGCCACGAGCAAGTCAGGACCAGCTCAAGGTGGTCCCAGGGAAGCAGGGACCTACTAGACAAGGAGCCACTAAACCACCAGGAAATTTCCCTTCTGATCCTGCCTCACACACGACACTCTAGGGGCCAGAACCTCCCGGAGAACCCCAGGGAGACTCGGGACTGACACTCCTGTTGAAGCGTCCCAGCGGGCGAGGGTCGCCCCCTGCTCCTGCCCACACCCTGAGACAATCACAGAACAGAAGAACTGAACACAACGTGCCACCATCCACGGGTCTATGATTGGTTAAATCTGATGACCGCTTGCACTGAGTTCTGCTAAGCTTCTAATCACATTGCGTCTTGTCCCACTCTAACCCCTCCACGCATTGCTTATACTGATTTATCGGCTCCTGCTGTTTCCTGCTTAAAGCACTCCAGTAACTCCCTGCTGTACCTAAGATTCAGATTCCTCCTCCTGGCTGACATCCCCTGGCCCGTCTACCTCTGACTGCGTCTCACATCACGCCCCACCTCATCCTCTGCGCTCCGGCCACCCGCGTCTCTCTCTCAGTCTCCCAGACACGTCAAGTCTCTTCTTCCTCTGGGGCTTTCACACCAGCTCCCGTTACAATGCTGCAAGTACTGATGCGCCCATGGCTGGCTCTTCCTCATCACTAAGAGTTCAGCTTCAAGGCCCCCCTTCAAATAGCTCGCCCCTAAATTCACCAACTGAAACAGCCTCTCAGTCACAATGCATTACTCCACTTCAATTCTCTGCACAACTGTTGTTACTATTTGATCTATCTTACTTATATAGTCACTTACGGAACTTTCTGTCCCAACCTATCAGGTAGGAACTCCATAGAAGAACACATACTTTCTTTGTTTTGTTCGTGGCAGTTAGAATAAGTCTGCTTTGAATGTCCAAGCAAAAGTTACAGATGTTTTCATATTATTAATTTCATATGGTGCAAGCTAACATGTCGCCAGCACCTAGGACACTGTTCAGCACAGAGCGGGCCCTTAAGGGGAGTTAGCAGAATGGATGGCTATCTCGGGAATCTGTGCACGTGTTTATCTCCGTGGGGGCAGGGCAGCTACCCGGCATAGACAGATTAGGTCCATTTTTTACCCTATTAATGAAATGATTAAACAGAGCCAAGTGAATGATCCAAATAAAATTATAAAAGCAAACAATCCAAATGAAAATAATTCTAAACTGGTATCCTGTATATTATTATTTTGAATGGTATAAGCAAACTCAAGGTAAGAAAATTATTAGTTGGCCGTATTACCTCTTTCAACATGAAGCGGTGGAAGGACGTTCACACTGTGAGGTGGCAAAATGCAGAGCCGCCGGTTGGTGAAGTAGGCGGCCATGAACCGGGCCATGCACTGGATCACCCGCACCGCCGCCGACGGGTGCGCCGCTGCGGCCACCCCCAGCCCGCGGGGAGGCCGCTCGGGAGCTAAGGGAGGTAGCACGTGACCGAAGGAGATTATGATCGAACTATCAAAAGCAGTAATATTTAAATTCCCGACTTTATAAAAGAAAAAAATTATAATTAAATTTTTAGATGAGCATCCATGGCCTGTACAAGTTAATCTATGATAGGTATCTGTACTTCTTGAAGACAACAAAAATAATTAGCTCATAAGTATGAGCACATACACTTAGGAACTTTTTATGACTTTAAATCACTAGGGTTTTTAAAAAAGATTTTGCTTACATTTTTTAGAGGAGAGGGAGGAGAGAGAGGAAGAGAAACACCAAGGTGGGAAACATTGATGGGTTGCGTGTATGCACCCAACTGGGACCGACTGGGTGGAGGGCGAGGGTGGGGCTGAGGGACTGGGACTTCTGTCAGGATTCCTGGGGCGATTCTCATATATAAACAAACAGGAGCAAACACGTATCGTCCCTATTTGAGAACCAAAACTCAAAAATATAAACTGGCATTCAGGAATTTGAAATAGTTAAAAACTTAAATATATAAAATACTAAGTTAACTACAATTTTTGTGAATTTTATGGCCCCAACAACAGTAACATACCTTTGCTTCCCGTGAGTCCCTTGGTGCACGGTCAGTCACAAGAACACAAAGTTCTATGTGAGTAGAGGCCACTTCTATCCAATACCCCCGCACCCGCCACTCCTCCTTGCACGTAGTAGGCTCTCAAAAGTATTGTTAATAATTGTTTTACATATATATATATATATATATATACACACACACACACACACACACGTGTGTATATATATATAAAGGGAATCTTGAGAAAATTTTGTTAGCCTTTAAGTAGTATTTTTCATTTGGTCACCCTAAGTTTAAAGAAGCCTTTTGCTTATATACAGCTAGAAGAACTCTGTTTGATACTAGGCATCAAAAGTCTTAAAACCATGGATCCTCATTAATCCAGGAACCTCATTTCTAGAAATTTATCCTAAAGAAATTATGAGTAATGCTCACAGGAAGCTGTGGACAATGCAGCATTATTTAAAACAGCAAACAGGTGGCATGGCAACTACCTAAATGGGCAATAACAAGAAAAAGGGTTGCCCTGGCTGGTGGGGCTCAGTGGATTGAGTGCCAGCCCACGAACCAAAGGGTCACCGGTTCGATTCCCAGTCAGGGCACATGCCTGGGTTGCAGGCCAGGTCTCCAGTAGGGGGGCATGCGAGAGGCAACCACACATTGATGTTTCTCTCCCTCTCTTTTTCCTTCCTTCCCCTCTCTTTAAAAATAAATAAAACCCTTTTTAAAAAAGGGTTAATGGATTTGATACAACAAATATTATTTAATTGGAGAGTATTTATCATAATATGAAATTTTAAAAGATTACAAAACAGAACCCTGGCTGTTCTGTTCAACATTCCAGCTTGGTTGGCTAGAGTGTTATTATAATAAGCCAAGGTTACGATTTTATCCCCAGTCAAGGCACATACAAGAGTCAACAAATGAATGCATAAATAAGTGAAACAACAAAACCAATGTTTCTCTCTTTTAAAAAATCAATAATTTTAAAAAGTTACAAAACAATATACAACTCTATAAAAGTATACGTGTATAAAAGTATACATGTATAAATGTATATAGACAAAGAATGAAAGAATTATAAGGGATCTGGTTTTTGTCTCTGTACTTTTCCATATCTTCAAAATTGTCTAAAATAAACATGCATTACTCCTATAACAAACAAAAATTTAAAAAGATTAAAATCACAAAGAGTAAGAAATCTATAAATAGTGACTGAAACCATATGAAACTAAGTTTCCCTGGCCCTGGCTGGTGTAGCTCAGTGGACTGAGTGCCAGCCTGTTGAGATGACAGGTCACCGGTTCGATCCCCAGTCAGGGTATGTGCCTAGATACATCAACCAATTGATGTATCTCTCGCACATTGATGTTTCTTACCCTCTCTTTCTCCCTCCCTTCTCCTCTCTCTAAAACAAAATAATCTTAAAAAAAAAAAAAAGAAGATACTGAGCCGGCATGGGCTGCGTGGGCCTTTTCAGACGCACTGACTCACACAGTGCGTTCATTTGTGTGTCCTTTCACGCTGGGTTTGCTCAATCAAACGCGAGTCTTTTTATGATGGCAATCGAAATACTCTGCAGCCTCTTGAACAGATTTTTAAAAGGCTCAGAACACTTCACTAAGTGATTTTCATCACTTTACTAACGCACCTTAAACAACATTTAAGTCTAAATTTATTTAAAAATATTTGGTTACTATGTCTAACAACCGTGGCTGTGTGAAAACAATTAGTTCAGCAGGCAACTGCTGCTAAGTCCTGGAAATCCAACAATTGAAAAAGAAAAAAGAAGATTCTTGCTGGTGAGAGGCTGCCAGTCCAAAATTAAACCTAATAGGGCAGAACCACCAACTTTTATGTATAAGCAATTTCCGACCTAAACCTATAAATACAAATCGGTAAGATTAAACACACTGATTTTTGAAACACATACCTGAACTATCTTCATTTTCTCTTACGGGTAGGTGGGACCATGTCAGTACTGCTCTTACTAGCTGATCACACAATCCTTGAGCATCGTTTAAGTTATAGCTGTACAGGTGGCAGTACAAGAGAGAAAGGTAATAGCGTATCTGAAGAAAGCAGGTCCTTCTTCCTCCTTAAACCGGAAAGAATTAAGCGTACATTAAAAACCTGTTGCAAGGTCGTGTTCTTGATCTGGGTGCTAGGTAGACACTCGGGGAATGTTCCGTTTGTGAAAATTCATCAAGCTGTACACTTGCATTACATGAACCTTTCTGTATCTGTTTCATACTTCAGTATAAGATTCTTTAAAAGTTAGGTGAGCAATACTTTGTTAGTCCACATTTTAAGTCCTGAACAGCCATATTTTCTCTCATCAGGCCCTAGGATGTACCCAAGGAGAGATGAGCTCATCTCAGCACTAAGGTTCACTAACACCTACCCCAAGTACACATCGCCTGAAACAACGGGGAACACAGTGACCCCCAACTCCCAAGAAACCCCACGAGTATCAAACAGATGGCCGCAGAGACTCCCCAAAGGAAGGGAGACACTAACCAGTAAGACAGGCGTCCTGGCCACACCTGGAGGGCAGTTGGGACTGAGACGGCTGGCTGCCGGTCCCTTACCCACTCTTCCTGAGTAAAACAATTCCAGCTGCTTTGGGGGTCTCAATGTACCCCGTCACAACTTCTCACCAGATGTGACCCTGTGAAAATGTGACTATGTTCTGAACTAAGAGATAATACTGTGAACTTTCCAGAAAAGCTGCTTAAAGAGGAAAAACTCAGGTAGAAGGAACACCTTCTCCTGCCTTCCTCCTGTCTGCTGCCGGGAAGGCTGGGGCGATGGCCAAGCTGCAGCACCTGCCGTAGTGTGCGTCACTGCCTGCAGGTGGCACTGAGGAGGATGGGGCAGAGAAACTCGGTCCTGCTTTCAGCAGAGAGAGAAACAAACTCCCTGCTTGTGCAGCACTGTTACTTTCGGTGCCCAGAACTAGAAGCCACCCTCAGGGACATGGTGGGAATGAAGAGGTCCCCGACGGATTCACTGTGAAAACCCTTCCTCAGACTCCTCACTCCTTGGGGGCCACTCTTCTTCATCCACTTGGACAATCCCCAGACCTAAGAACGGCTACATGAGACTTCTTACAAGTCCGATTGCTCAAACCTGTTAACTATCCATCAACTGTGACTCCAGTGCCCAGCACCTGCCACAGGATGTGAGAAAATCGCTCCTTGTTTACATAATCCCTCTTGCAGACCTTGGTCAACCTGTGGGTAAAGTTGCTTATTTCACGGATTCCCAGGGCCTAATACAGTACGAGGCGCAGGGTGGGCCCTCAACAAAGACTGGCTCAGTAGATGAATGAAGCACAGGTCAGAAAATGTACTCAAGAACTGGATGAACCTGACCACGCAGCGGTTGCAGTCAGGGCCAGCTCCAAGGTCGCCAGCTCGGAGCCTCAGTCACACCCTCGGCCCTGCAGCACAGCAGCTGTTGCCAGGTCCTGGACTCCACACCCCTCTGCACTCAGCAGGAACTCCATGCAGCCCATGCTTAACCCAATGGTGAGTCTAACGCACAGGAACCTGTTATGTTTGAGTTATTTCAGGATAGAGAATCAGAGCTCCATATTTCCCTAAGTCTGTAAAAGGTCACAAAATCTTTGACCCAGTGTCTCATTTAGGTATTTGCAGTCCCTCTAAATGAAAAAAAAAAAAAAAACCCAAACCCAAAACCCACATTATTTTATTTATGATCTAAATCTCATTTCCCTTCTATCAACAATCAATCACATGGTCCATCACTAACCAATAAAAAAGGACAGAAGATGCCTTATCTGTAGAGAACAAAAAACTCTGGGTTCTACAAATCCAAGACTAAGACTAACTTTAGGTAAGTAAATCGGACAGTCAGGTTCCCACAATACATTATTCTACTTGAGCACTAAGAAAACACGGGCACTCAGAAAGCTTCCATCAGTTTCAAGGCTCTAGAGCGTGCTAAACTGCATTCCTACCACTGTTACAGCAAATATTATTTCAAAACAATCCCCCACCCCTACCATTTTCTTGGGTTTCTTGCAGAGCTTCCTTCCACAGCTGGACAGACTTTTCATAGGATCCTAACAGGAAACACTCTTCACCTACAAAGTTTTTAATCAACAATTAGCCATAGTTAATTACATTACTTTATGAAAGTTTACTTTTGTTTTAAAACTCAGTGGATACAGCTCAGCCAGAAATTTTGAAAAACAAATCATTGTAACCAATCGATAAAATCGAAGCCCAGGTTAACTATACACTGCACTGCTTATTCACGTAGTTAGGAAGTGTTCATAAAGATACTGACCCTCGATAGACTTGAGCTCCAAGGTCAGGTCCAAGCAGACTCCGGCGGCCTGCAGGGCAGCCTGTATGTGACATAACAGGGACTGGACAGTAGCTGCTTCGTGTGCCATCTTTTCAGTTAACTGCCTGTCACCTGTAGGAACTCTGTGACTTAACTGTGTTTGATACCACAGAGTTTTTTTATACAGTGCTCTCCAGAGGACCAGCAATCTGCACACAAAGGTAGACAGTCATCAAAACCACACTTCAGACGAGGGATATCAGAAGCAGCACAGCCTCCTGCTTAGTTAGCCTTTGCTGTTGCTGCATTCTTCGCCGATGTCATGACATACAAGTATACTTGTATACAAACTGACCAGACTTAAATATAACACAAAGTCCACTGATCAAATATACACTTCTTATATGTAATATATTTTTAAAATTTTCACAAATGCTTTATGTACCTGTGGTCATTTTTCTATAGTACTTACCTAAACCAAAATCTGTCAACAGTATCCTGGTTGCCCAAGGCTAATAAAATATGTGTTGAACAACATTTGACATAAGTCCTAAAATATTTTTAGATTAAATAAAATCTATGGTGCTGAATGCTAATGGATACAAGGTTTCTTTTTGGGAATGATAAAAATATACTGTAATTAGTGCTAATAGTTTTGCAACCTGGTGACTATACTAAAAATCACTGAATTTATAAACTTTAAAACAGTGACATTTATAGTATGGGAATTACAGCTCAATTTTTTTAAAAAAAAGGAAAAAATCTGTAATGCTGACGGTACCCCGATATTAAAGAAATTATACCTGTGGCCTGGCTGCTGAACAAGATTCACTGCTTGCGGAGGAGTCTTTAAAGATGAGCACCAAGACCATTTTCCCTGAGAATGACTATCTTGAAGTATTTGAAAAATGGGTACCACCAACGAGTCTTGATTCGATGCTGAAATAACTTCGGGCTGCAGATAATACGTGCCGTTTAAATGATCAGCGACCATCCTGAGTAAGTGAAAACAGGCTAAGAGCCGCTCCGAGGACAGTGGGCCCTGCCGCGGCCAAGACAGCAGCAGCTGCACAGCGCTGGCGGCCAGCTTCAGCACGGGCCCCACCGCCGGTCCGGACCCCACGGCCCAGTGCTGGGCCGATAAGCACTGATGCAGGAGTTGAAAGACACAAAGCACCCATGCATTTTGTCTTAGGCTTTTGCTTAAAAAAAGGTCAGGTTTGGGGAAAGGGCATTCTATAAATTGAAGAATGTAGAAAAAATGAGTAATGCAAACTACTGTGTAATTTAACATTAAATGTTTCTCCTTCACATCTTTTGAATTTCCTATAGTCCACGCTGCAAGAAGATTTTTCTGGACAGAATGCAGTTCTGTAATGGTTCTGTCTGACTCCTCGGTGCTATCCTTTGCATGTATCGTATCAAACATAGACGCAAATTCCAGTCTTCCCTCCTCGACACTACTGAACAATGGATTGTTTTTCTGGTTCCAAAAAGAAGATAAGTTGTTTGGAAAGTATGTGCTGTCATTAGTTTCTTCTGCTTCAAAGTCCTAAAACATGAATGAAAAAAATTATACTTAATACCTTACAAATATAATCATTTGGTATTCTCAAATTTCTCTTCCTTTAACAAGGGAAAAACAAAAAATCTTTTCTTGGCATAACATCAGTAAGTAACTGTTCAAAGCGAATGAAACACTGCCACTAAGTACCTGCAAATCTGCTGGTTTTCCACGTAACTCCATTGTTTCTTCTTCCTGCAAGAACCTGGGGACGGCAGGATCAGCCGAACGCTCCGCTCCTTGGTGTTCTAACAGGCTCAGCCTCAGGGAATCCAGTGATCTCAAGTTCAGCCCTTTGCCTTTCGGCTACAGAAGATTTCCAGGAGCAAAATTTTATCAGAGTTTCTATTCTAAGCAATTAAAATTCTATAGACAACTGTATACAACCCAAGAAAAACTTTTTTAAGATTTTATGTATTTATTTTTAGACAGAGGGGAAGGGAGGGAAAAAGAGAGAGGAACATTAATGTGTAAGAGACACGTCATAGGTTGCCTGTCACAGGCCCCCAACTGGGGACCTGGCCCACAACCCAGGCATGTGCCCTGACTGGGAATTGAACTGGTGACCTTTCTTGGTCCCCAGCCTGGCTCTCAGTCCACTGAACCACAGCATCCAGGGAAGTATAGTTTTAAATTTGATAAAAATAAGTCAATCTTGCCCTGGCTGATATAGCTTAGTGGATGAGCTCTGGATTGTGAGGCAAAGGGTCGCCAGTTCAATTCCCAGGCAGGGCACATGCCTGATTGTGGGCCAGGTCCCCAGTGGGAACCACATGAGAGGCAACCACACATTGATGTTTCTCTCCCTGCCCCTCTCTCTAAAAATAAATAAAATATTTTAAAAAAAGAGTAGGCACATTTTTAAAAAATAAGCCAGTCTTTACTAGTGATATCTAAAGTCTCTGTACCCTAGACAACTTCACACTTTGGTATGTCTTCTCCAGCCTCTGGGTCGAATCCAGCAGCAGGGACCTCACGAGCACTGACGGAGACAGGTTATCCAGGAAGCGCAGCGCTGTGACCATGTACCCGTCGGAAACGAGGAGGTAGGGCAGCCGCGAGTGTGCTTTCACGGAGAACCGCTGTCGCATAGGGTCACCTTCTGAAGCCGATGAATCCACAGAACCTTCTGAATCTTTAAATATAAACTGCTGCGGTCTAGCAAACAAACATCGAAATTCAAGAATTAGAGAGAAATCTTACAGAAAACAATGGTATTACTCCAAAGAAAAAGCAAAACCACCATTCAGAGTTACAGAATAATGAACACACAGCAAATGAAGCACAAAAATATTACATGTGTAATATCTATAAGGAAAACTTAAGTGATTATATAACATATGGGTTTATATGTTTTTTAAATTTTCCCTAAATTGTACTATTTAATTTCTAAACTAGTTTTATACAAACTATTTCAGAAAAGAATCAATATAGTCCATTTTTACCATTAAAGAGTTAAATGTTTAACTTTCCTCTTTACCATACATTGAAATATACTTATAAGAATATAATTATGAGCCACGCATGTGTTATGGAGGAGAAAGGGAAAAACTGAGAAGAACAATTGGAGACGATAAGGCTGAGTAAACTTTTATCAGTTTAAGACTGATTTGACTGAATTTCCACATAAACGTACTTATTGTTATGATGGTGTGCTTGGTTCTGATCATTCACTATTGCTGCTTATGAACTTTGGGGCTTTATAAATATAAAGAGGACAATCAAAATATATTATGATTTGGGGGATTAGGGAAGTATTCAAATATAGATTTTATTAGCTAAATGGTCAACAACAGAAAACTGGCTGATTATAAAATGTACACTACACCACAAATCTACAGAACCATTAAAAATGACTTCATGGAAAGATATATAGGATATACTGCTAAACCAAAAAAGCAAAACAGAAAACAGCATACATCATTTATTTTGTTTTAAATAGAAAGTTATATAATTTTTCATTTGGGGATAACACTAAAATGTTAATAATTATCTTAGTTTTGTAACATTGATTTTTAAGTTTTTAAAAAAATAATATTATTTTTGTAATAAAATTATAATACATTTTAAAGTCCCCAAGTATTAATTTTAAAGAAGAATATGAGAAAAGTCAATTATGAATCAGACCATAAGAATTAAGGAAAAAATACTCTCACTAAAGGAAATGACAAATTTTTCCATTAGAATTTTCTGTTGCTAAAAATTAAGCTTCAATTTTTACTAAAGATTAATCAAAGACATACACCTCTTCTGTAAAGCAAGGGGGATAAATCAATTTTCAAAGGCCTTTGCAATTTTTTTGTCATCATCCTTTATTTCTTCAACCAATTATTATTTTCTTCATTTCACAGGAAAAGAAAGAAGCTCAAAGAACTTACCCAAAGCCACACAACAAATAAATAGAAGAACCATGATTTGAATTTTGATCTAACTTCAAAGCCAATTGCTACCCCATCTCACAATTAAAAATTTAAATTTTACTAACTTCTAAAGTCTTCTATCCATTTCCCCAAAGTTTTTCCGTTTGGGAAAAAAGTAGATGAACCCATGTGCCAAGTTATATGGAGTTACTAATTTATTTAAGTACTCTCATTTTAAAATAAAGAACATACTTTTATTAACTTTTATATCAAAGAAAATAAAATTTTAGTGCTATTATAGAGTATTTAAATAACATACTTACATAGTCACAATGTCAAATTTTCACCAGGATTAAGCCACAAAAAGAAATGAAAAAAAACTATAAATAAACAGATATTGACATGACAGAGTCAAAGAAAAAACATGACAATTTGAAAGATGAAACTATCAACACACACACACATGGTAAAGTAATGCCAAAAGAGAAAGACTTCTATAAACAAATTAAAACGATTCCAGTGTCTCACCTATACGTTATGAGTGGGTGAAGAGGAATGAACTCTGCTGGCCCGAACTCTATAGAGCACCCGGAAGTGATGAGTGTCAGCAATTCCCCTTGGCAAGTCAGTAAAAGCAGGGAGCCGCGCTTCAACACGCAGGCCAGAAGAAGGCTATCCAGGGTCCAGCTGACATCGCCCACCCAGTAGGACCTAGCAAAAGCAAGACGGTATGTTTAGAAAAGGTTCTATACAGTCTCTCCGACAATTTATAATGGCCAAGCAGGGGTGAAACCCTCAAAAATAAGGGCAAAGGAATGGCTGGCGGGCAACTGCCACATACATTTTGTGTATTTCTTTTCCCAGAAAAAAGGAGTGAACTCATAAACACTTACTCCCTACAATGTAGCAATCACAAATTTAGGTTCACAAGCAAATCATAAAATCAAAACATTCTCTAAAAGTGTTAAGCTTCTAAGTAGCTCACATTTTACTTAGAACGATTTTTAACCCTCCTGGGGGCCACGACGAAGACCCACTGACAGACGGGAAGGTCTGCACCAGGCGGGGGTCTCTGCAGCCTGCTAGAGCCCCACTCCCCCCCCCACCCCTGCAGACCCCCTCTTCACAGCGCCACCGCTCCTGCTCCCTAGCCGTCTGGTGACCTTCGTGGTTCATGGAGACACAAAGCAGCTCCCCCTTATGTGAATGAGGGCTGCCCTGAGTCAAACAGACTACTGAACTGAGACCAGTCATACTTTCAGCAAGAACTTTTGGGGAGGGAAAGAACAGACAAGGCTGGATCGACCTAAAAACTTTGAAAATTCAGAGAATAGCAGGGAAAAGTGCTCAAAAAGGGAAATCAGGAGATCCGAGAGGAAATCCTCCTAAACTATGATCCCCCATGGGTCCTGGTGGTAGCTCTCGGGCCATCCAAACCCAGCACTGGTGCAGCTGTTGACCCGTGTGCAGAGAACACAGGCTTAGTTTAAAAGGCCGTAAGCACCTTGGCCTCTGAGTGCATAATGGCTTCCCAACCACGGTTTTCCATTTCAGCCTCTCCAATTAAGCCCGATATTTTGCTACCAGTTGTGATTCTACTCCTCCTTGGACAATGTAGAAAGAAATTAAAAAGGAAAAAAGAATATGTTCATGTATCTTCTACCCAACCAGACCCATCCTTAAAGTACTTAAGGGTTTCCTTATATAAAGGAATTTTTACAATCTATCAAGCATAAATGCTGAAAGTAAGTTGAGTTATCTATCTAAACACCTATAGGGACACCAATTGAATCATCAGAGACCTAATCTTATCAAACTCTTGGAAAAGAAAAGAAAAACACTATTTAGATATACAAAAATGTTCTTACCTGACAAGTGTAGCTGGAACCACAGGATTCTTATTGCTACACCCTTTAAGGCTGCCACAGAGAGTAACAAAATTCAGTGTGTTTATAAATAATACCTGAGTTGCCTAGAAAAAAAATGACAACAAAACCACTAAAATTATTTTACTTTAATCATCACTTATAATTCTGGAGACCTAGAGATCTATTGTTATATCAGTAAAATATCTAGGGGTCTTTCCCAAGTGGCAAAAAAATACTGACCACTTATATAACTCTTCTCTCTTTAATTCTACATTTTAAGAACATCAATTACCATATTGTCTTTCTTTCTTCCTTTTCTGGTAATCTCTTTTCACTTCTGAAGGCCAAGTTTGAAAACTATGGCAGCTGATTTAAATAATCTTACCAACTCGCAATGGTAAGGTGGATCAGAAAACATCAATTCAAAGAACATAAGGAACTATCTTCCGGGGAAATAAACATCTCAGCACTGGACCAAACTCTCTCTATGGGTTACTGCCAAGACAGACTACACGTCACTGACCTTCGGGTCCTTCTGATTAAGAGTTACTGCCAGGGTAAGGCCATCTCTTGAAAAGGCAGAAATCAGAGCTCCCCTGGATTTTACTGGTTCACATGGAGGAATCAGACTACCCAGAAGGCAATCTTGCTGTGCCCAGTGAACACGGTATGGCAAGGATCTAAGAAGGTAATGAAATAATTGAGAATGGGAAGTGTAGTAACTTTTAAATTAAAACATAGTTCATTACTAAAAAGTAGAGTCCAACTAAATTCCTACATGTGCACATACGGTAGGGGGCCTCTGAGCGACCGGCCGTTCAGAAGCTTCACCCAGGTAACCAAAGGGCAGTCACCAGTTAAACTCAGTCAGTATCAGAGTTTTGTTAGTAATAGCAAGTTCATAGCCAACCCCAGTACATCCGCTTCCACTACGGTTTAGACATACATATTTCTACATTACTGCTAATATTGTTAAAGGGATTAAATAAGTAATGCAGAGGGGGTGTTTCAGGACAGTGTTCTATACTTGATGTGAAAACAGGTACATACACGCATATTCATTATAGTCCACTTTTCATTCATTTTACTATGTATAAATTACATTTTAATATGCAATTGTTAGCATAACAAATAAAATAAATACAAAAACAACCAAAAGACACACTCTTTTAGTAAATCTTATTTAAACACATGTTTTTAATGCATTGTTTCTACTTTATTGGGCTTTTTAAAATAAAACTATTTTAAGTAAAAAATTCTAAAGCATTTAAATTTGATACAATAGTAAATGCAAGTAAGTTATGGGCCTTCTAAAATTCTATTGAATTACTTTCCAAAATAGACTTTTTTAGTCTTAAAATAAGTAAACCGTAGTCTGCCTTAACTTTTACATGGTCTCGCTTCCAAGAAGGGAAACAAAAGAAAAAAAAATAAAACTAAAAATATAAAAACCTTCTAGATAATGAATTTAAAAATGAAAACTAAAGAAATAAAGCAATACTTTTAGGAAGAGAGGATTTGCAAAGTCTCAGAAGTTGGAAATCATAGTTCATTTACTAATCTTATTAGGCATTTATAAGCCAAAGGATAATAATGTTTTAAAAGGGATAGAAAATAAGGAAACATTTACCTCACCTTATAGGTATAAGTACATTCTCATGCCACCGCATTGCTAGAAATGTCAACTTCAGGCATTCCCCAGAATAAAAAGTAAATGAACACAAGCAGCAGTCTCCAAATAACTGTAGATAAATTTAATATACTTTAATATAGAATTAATCTGAAAATAAATCAAGATATATAAAACATATATATATTTCTCCTCATAAATAAATGAAATATATCTAGATCCTGCTTATATTTTTATTCTTAACATTAAGTTAAAGACTTAAGTAATTTCTTTCTGAGCCGGGGCATATCTCAAATGGGAAATCAAGGTGCAATTTATTCTCTTAAGAAAACACTGCCATTAACTGGGACTATAACTACAAAGATTCTTACGTAGTAATTTTTCTCTTCATTTCTAGTTACATATTATTTAATTAGGGCACTACCCTTGGAGGTGGGGGGAGATAGAGGAAAACAATAAAACCTCAAAATGCAACTTCTAACAATAGTGGATTGAGTAATAGAATGTTCATCCATGCACACAAAGAGCACCATGCCACTACATAAAATGTTTTTTAGTTCATGAATGAATTATTTCCTGGGAATTAAACAGCTCACTTAACTAGTTATATTTTAAAACTAGGGAAAATTATAAGTAGGGAAAGAGGAAGCTCTAATTTCAAACCATTTCTAATAAACATTTCTTAAAATGTGACGAAGTAATCTAAAAATGTATTTTCCATAGTGATCTCAGTGACTGTGACAGCTGATGACCAGGGTCTACGGCCCCGCTGTAGGCCAGGCTGCTCAACGGCTTCTCAGACAGCGTCTGTCCTCAGAGCCTGACACCTCAACTTCTGTTAACACCCGGTCTGATCTGAACTTTACCTCATTTCTTACAAAAACAGCATGCACTGCAGCTTCTCTATCTTCGGTGGAAGGCAAACACACTGCTTCTTCAGGGAGGATCTGGGACCACCGGCCCATCAGTGAAGGGCTTTTGGAAGATAAGATATTCTTGAATTCCAAATATTCCCAAAGAAATACGCATCCAGAAGGAGTTATAATCAGAACTCTTTTTCCATCTCCAGATACATACAAATACAGTCTCAAAGAGCTTGCTAAAAACAAAACAGAACGGTAATTAAACTTGAAGTCTGAATTCCCTCCACAGAGTACATAATTGATCTACTCTGACAAAGAAACCTAAATGATATCACCATTAAGGATGCACAACTAAGGCAGTAGTAATAAATGGAAAAGTAAACGTACAAAACAGTAACATTTATCACATATTTATATGGTATTAGTCACCCATTATTATCAGATATGTCAGGCATATCAGACTCCAAGATGAATCTATTGGGTGGGTCAAAAAGTCCATTTTGTTTTTTCCATAAAATAAGACACATTTTTTCATTCTCACCAGTAGTAACTTCATTGACTTGGATAATTTGAGTATGTCGGCTATCTCCTGCTAATGACTTCTAGTGGGTAGAGGCCAGGGGTGCTACTGCACATCTTCCAATGCATCAGACAGCCCCACAGCAAAGAATTATTTGGCCAAAATGTCAAAAGTACCAAGAAAGTTCGCAAACCACTTTTGACATGTTTGATCATCACAGCACCTTCTCCATCCACTACACAAATCTTTTTTTGTGTTTCAGTTGCATTTTTCCCTTTCTTAAAATAATGAAGCATAATATGCCAAAAGAAGATCTTCATCCATCTTCAATATTAAATTAGCTACACAAAAATTCACCAGTTTTGATAAGTCTTTTTTAAATGCACGCTGCTATGACAGCTGTCACAACACAATCTAACAAAATTGTTTTGAACGAAGTTAAGGACAACTAAGTACTACTAGAGCCACTGTATGGAAAAAAACTAAACAAACTTTTTGTCCAACCCAATAAGTACTATCACGAATAAACACCACCAAAAAAATACATACATATGACATATATATGCACATATGTACACACACACAGATTTTAAAAATAATAATAGAAAAATGTTTCACCTTCTTTTCCTATTTATCAAGTTAAACAAGTTTAAACCAATAAATCCTCACCTATCGCAGCTTGAATCATTTCCTTAGGCTTTTCAGTTGCTTGCACGGTTTTCAAACAATCGTGATCCTTGTTCCAAAGGAAAAGCTCCCCTGTGGTAAGTAGCCCAGCCAGCCAGGCATCTGTTTCCAGAAAGAAAATGTGATACTTATAAGCAAATGCTTCCCCTAATATTGCCCCAAATTATTAAAAAATTCAGTTAATCTATCCTTTTGAAAATATCAGTACTACTTAACCATTACTGGACGTTGTCAGGACAATAACATCCTTCAAGAAAGGCTGCAGACGAGGAATTTTCTTCTTTGTCCTCCCCGAGAGCAAATTAATTTCATTTATGAGTTTATCACCCAGAAGAAAAACAGCTTCATTTTCCTAAGAGGATAAATATGTGGGAGAATAAGGAGGTGCCAGAAATTAATTCAAACTCTTATCCATAATATCCTAAAAAGGAAAACAAGGTGACACTTTAACAAGATTACACATTTGTACTATACATTGAAAAGATTATACATTTGTATCACAAACCATAAAATGAACAATAAGATTGACTAGGCATCCTGAAGATTTTTTCATTCTTTTAAAATACCTCATTACAATCACTTTGTAAAATGAACTAATGATTGCAATTTAGATTTCTCTGAATTTTAAAGTTACAGGAGTGTCTTGTAACTGCTAGCCAAAACCGGGCCATCGATTTGAACAGTAGTGTGTGCAAGTTTTTAAATTATTTATTTAAAATAGATACGGCTTCTGCACTCCCCAGCTCTGATCACTTTTTATTACCTAGAAAAAGTATGCTGGTTTGAATTAACTTTGTCCTCGTGTGTTCTAGGGCAGTGGATTGCAAAGTCCCGCCTGACCAGCCACATCAGCAGCAACACCTGAGACCCAGTCAGAAATGCATATTCTTCTACCCCAGACCCACTGAGTCAGAGACTCTGGGACAGGGCCCAGCACTGTGTTAACAAGATCGCCACATGATTCTGACCATTGTAAAGTTCATGAGACACGATTCTAGAGCAGGTAAATTAATGGTATAACTTCTCACAGGCAGTGACACCACACCAAATTTCTTCATTGTAATAATTATAATAGAGTCTTAGAGGCTTTTACAGGTTTGCCCACCTTCCCTGAGATGAGGAACCTATTCCATACATTGTGAATAGCATTCCCGGACTGCTTGAGTGTTGTCACCCATCTTTTTTCCAGGTCTAAGGGGCGCTTTGTTGCACAGTCACGAAAACCGCAATGGAGGGAACACCCACTGATTGTTCCAGTAGGAAAAGGTTCAGCAGATTAGACATTCCCTGTTGACAAATGCCATTTCCACCATCTTAAACATAATATGAAAAAAAAATTTGCAAGTAAAACATTTCTTCTAAATAGACTATTTAACTTTCTGGGAAAGCTAATTTACTGTAATAAAAACAAAACCCTGTACAGTGGGCAAGTGATCCTTCTAAAGATGGATTTCATTGTTTGAACGCACATTCTTCAATCTTAGAGGCAAAGCACCCGTTTAACACACAGTACAACTAGTACCGTATGAACAAAGGAACACCGACCTGTCCCAGCCAGGAGACTCGCGGCCAGGGTCTCTTCTGCTTGATGCTTGTGGATGTCACAACTTCTAACCTTATCTCCATGCTTGTTGGGACGCCAGTGACCAGTCAAGTAAAAACAGTCACAAGGTGCTACGAAAAGCAGAAGTAATGATAATAATAAAGATAGCCCATAATATTCACTGAGGATCTTAATTTAGAATTTACACAAAGATTGTGTGTTTTACTTCTTTAACAGCCCGATTCTCTTTTTCAGGTAAGATACTGACAACGTACTCAGCATCGCATCTTACATCTTCAACGGTCTGGCAGATGCATCGGCTTTTTTGACAGGTTATTTCTCACACTATGAAGGCAAACGGGAACCGGGAAAAGATCCGGACAATGCAGTTTCTGCATGATTTGTCTTCCTCAGAGTGGCAGGCTGTATTTTCCAACGACGGCCACAAAAGTACCTCCCACCTCACATGCTCCTCTCACACTGTGACCCTGGCACTTCTCTCATAGGTCACTTCTCGGGTCTACACTTTATCCCTTGGAACAGGATGGGATCTGGGCTATTTTAACCAAGAATAAAGTGGAAATGATGCTGTGCACTTGCCAAGGCTGGACCACAAAAGGCGACACAGCTTCCACCTTACTTTCAGGAATCACCGCTCTTGAAGCCTGCAGTCACCGAGTCAGCAGTCCAGCTGCCCCAACTCACTGAGCTGCAAGAAAGCCCCGACGAGCCCACGTAGAAATGAGGCCCAGACAGAATACAAAGGGAAGAAGCCCGGCCAGTCCCCGTGCTGGTTGTGAGGGCAGTTACAGTGAAGCGAACAACAGTGTGTCAGAGCCCAGGCAAGGGGCAGAGAGCGTCGTCATGGACAAATGGTCCTTTCTTGGGAGACTTTCAGGAGGATGGTCGCACTGTGGGACATCCTGCCACAGAGCTTTGGAACTTAAACTGAGTGAGGACACAGAGCCAGATAGAAAGGGATCCCACTGACCAAACCGAGGACAATCTGAGCATCAAAACTAATTACAGTAACATTTAAAACCCAATTAACAAAAGAGGAAACTGACTCCATATACATTTTAAAAAGTAAATAAATTGAACATTTGATTACAAATGGTACATTTATATTGTTTCAAAGTATCTCCTATAAAATACTCATTAATTGCAAAGGAGAAAAGATTAACTGTACAAATGAGAAAAATATCTGTGCCACGTGTGTGAAAGACACATAACCTGAATCACAAGGAAATATCAGACAAACCCAAATGGAGGAACATTCTACAAAATACCTGATATGTAACCTTCAAAAGTTTTAAGGTTATGAAAGTCAGGAAAAGACTGCAAACAGCCCTGGCCAGTATGGCTCAGTTGGTTGGAACATTGTCTGGTAGCCAAAGAGATGCAGGTTTGATTCCTGGTCAGGTACATACCTGGGCTGTAGGTTCGATTCCTGGTCTGGGCACATATGATCCCAGGTCCAGACACATACCAGATGCAACCAATTGGTGCTTCTCTCTCACATTGATATTTCTCTCTCTCCTTAAAAGCAATGAGAAAATGTCTTTGGGTGAGGACAAAAAGAAAAAAAACAAGATTGAGAATAGAAAAGCTGATAACTAAACACAATAAGTAATTATCACTTTTATCCTTTCATTATGAAGGATAACACTGAACAACCAGAATAGCATGAATAGGAAGAGAAATAGGTGGCTGTAACGTATTAATGTTCATTTTCTGATCTAGATGTTTGTCATGCAGTTATGGAAGTGAATGTCCTTGTTTGTGAAAATACACACTAAAGCATTCAAGGATAGCCCTGGCTGGTATGGTACAGTGGATTGAATGCCAGCCTATGAACCAAAACGTCACCGGTTCAATTTCTGGTGGGGGTACATGCCTGGGTTGCAGGGTAGGTCCCTCAGCTGGGGCATAAGGGAGGTGACTGATGGATATTTCTATCACACGTCAATATTTCTCTCCCTCTTTTTCTCCCTCCTTCCCCCACTCTCTGAAAATAAATAAGTAAAGTGTTTTTAAAAATAAAAATATTCAAGGATAAGAGAACATTAGCTTGTCACTCACTCCCAAGTAGTTCATCAAAAAAAGTTCTCTGTAATCTGTTTGCAGTTTTCCTCTAAGTCTAAATTAATATTTCAAATTAATTTTTTTTATTTTTTACAGTTGTGACACCTTGAAAAAAGATGGTATTCGGTCATTGGCCTGGACTGTATTCACTCATAGCTTTATTTTGCCTTCCTTTTTTAATTCTATCTTCCTAATTCTATTTAGTTTATGGAATCCAAAAAAATGGAATTTCTTTTGTATGACTGATACCATAGTCAAGAAAATAGCTAATTTTTAAAAATAAACTTAGCTTGCCCTGGCAGGTGTGGCTCAGTGGTTGAGTGCCAGCCTGGGAATCAAAGCGTTGTCGGTTTGATTACCGGTCTAGGGCACAAACCTGGGTTGCAGGCCAGCTCTCCAGTAGGGGGCGTGCAAGAGGCAACCCACATTGATGTTTCTCTCCCTCTCCTTCTGTCTCCCTCCTCCTCTCTAAAAAATAAATTAAATCTTAAAAAATAAATAAAATAAATAAAAATAAAATTAGCTTTAAAAGAAAGACTATTCTCAAGCATAGTACAGAATGACCTATCAAGGTGCTAGCCATCCTTATTCTATACATTGTTTTATATTATTACAGTGTTTCTCAGTTACTCGGAACACTAATATTCTATATGACTACTTCCTTGGACAGCATTTATGTTTCTACATTTTAATATAACAATTATAAATAAGAAATTCTTTAAAAAGAGCTAACCAAGTGTGAGAGTAATTCTAGCATCAGAAAAGCATCATTTGCAGCTCCTAAGGACCTAACAGATGTAGTCAAATAGTATCGGTGGCTGCTAAAGCTATTAAGGCAAAGTAGAATAGATAGAGAACTCGAAAAGAGATGGACGAATATGCCATAAGCCCCCTAATCAATCTTAGAATTGTTAACAGTGAAACAGACATTAGATTCCTGATATGCTGCTACACAGATCGACAGTACACAGAACCTCTATGAAATATTCTTACAAAGAAAAACATTAAAAACTGAGCCTAAAGGACACAGATCTGTGTCTGAATCCAACCAGCAGCTGATAAAAAACAAAGAGTAAAGGAACATATTGAAAACACCAGAATAAAGTCAACCAAATTCAGAATGGAATAAATTCTACAGAATAAATCAGTGAAATAAAATAGGAAACCATGAATTCATATAACTCTAAGTGGAAAAATTGAGCATTTGATGAAAATAATGGATAAATGAGGCAATTTCTTCAGCAAATAAACGGCATTGTAAAAAGGAGGAAGGAAACTGTTATACATATATTTTACATATAATAATGCACAGACAGATAGAAAGAGTAACAACCAAATGCAATACATGAAAACCTTTTCTGGACCTCAATTCAAATAAACCAGTTGGAAAAAGATATTCAGCAGCAGCTAAAAGTTAAAGAAGGAAGATCTCTGTGAACTGTGATTGCTGGACTGTGTTAACTGAAAAAAGTGAAGTACAGTCTACGGCCATACCACCCTGAACTTGCCTGATCTTGTCTGAAAAAAGTAAAGTGCAAAAGAGTGTAAAAAGAGGAAAATAATATATCATTTAATTTTACAAAAAGAAACGGAAAATAGAACAAACGAACAAAATAGGTTAAGTACTAAGGGTGGCGCAAACAAAGTGGAAAGGCTAGGAAGGGAGTGATATTTCTTAAAATAGCTTTTTGTACAGTTTTGACTTTTGGAATTACGTTAATTAAAACATGAAGTGGTCAATCTCGGTAACAAAATAGAAATCCTTTATATTTTTCCTGAAACTTTTCTGTAAACTTGAAACGATTTCAAATTCAAAAAAAAAAAAAACAACAGGAAAATCTAGGTACTTGATAACATCAAGAAATTAATGTTATTTTTGGTGGTATGTGGTAATTCTATTATAGATTTTGGTGTGTGTGTGTTTTTTAAGGGTCCTTACCTCTCTTAGATATAGAATGCAATATATACTTAAGTATTTATGCTAGGGATGTCCTTTAAATACTCCAGATGTACACTCGGAGATAGTAAGTTTTCCAACTAAAAGGTAAAGGGTAAAGACAGCTCAAGATGTGAGGATGGAGCCCTAGACGATTTCATGTTTCCACCGCCTGTTATTAGGCGAAGATGATTTCGGCTACTGTCACTCAACAAAACAGTAACGCGCCTGACAATAATAAACATCACCCAACAAGATTCGTTCATGAAAGAGAAAAATAAATATAACCTCGACACACGCACACAATGTTGGGAAGGGAAAATAGTAAGTCTACGCAAAAAAAAAGTATCTTTATTTAAAATGCACAGGCCAGTGCAATTTAAGGGCAATACTCAAAGCGCTTCTGTGGTTTCCACCACACGCACGAGTCGTAAGAAATCACGTCCGTTCCGCAAGGTTCAACCAACTCATCACCAACTATCGTCAAACACGTTGAACAGGCCAGAGACGTGGGGGCAGTCTCCGCACGACCACCTCGCACGTGTCCTCCCCAGGGGCTCCTCCGAGGCTTTCCCCACCCCGACCCTGCCGAGGAGGCTTGGCAGCTGGAGGTGCCCGCGGGGGACCGGACAGGAGCTGGGGGATCGGCCCCGGGAGCCCCACGCCTCTGTTGGCCCGAGGATGCTGCGGCGGGAGGACCAGGCCGGAGGCCTAGGAGGAGGGAAGGCCGAGTGTGGGGCGGAAGGAGAGGACGAGGGGGGCTGGGGAGGTCGCGGACAAGCAAGGCAGATGGGTGAGAGGGGACCGAGGAGCCGCAGGACGCGGGAGGCCCCTCGGCCGGAGGAGGCGGTGGGACTCTAGAGGGGCAGGAATCTGCGGGCAGTTACCTCCGCCAGGGCCGGGCCCCTCCTGGGCGGGAACCGCGCGGCGTTGCGGAGGGCCGAGCGGGCGGCGCGGCCGGGAAGCGGGAGGACGGCAGCCGCGGGCCCAGCCGGCCGCCCAGACGCGAGCCAGCGGCCAGGCGACAGCGGGAGGCGGGGAGGAGACGGGAGCACCAGCCCGGGCGCCGGCTCGCAGTAGGCCGGGAGCGCGGACGGGGATCTGCACTGCTCCTCCTTCTCCTCCTCCTCCCCCCCCAGTCCTGTCCGCCCGGAGTCTTCGGCTCCCGCCTCAGTCCTCCTCAACCCCAGCTGCAGCTCCCACAGCATTGGTATCGGTCTCCAGCCCGCGCTCGCCGGCTTTTATTCCCGCCGAGCCCCGCCCACCCCGGAGCCCCGCCCACTCAGCCGGCGCCCCGCCCACCTGCTCGTGCCTCCCTTGCTGTGGTAGGTCCTGGCTTCTCTGCGCCTGGGCGTGCTTCAGACTCGCGGCTTCTGAGTGCCTGGGAGTTGTGCGGCGCTCCCCAGGAAACCGTCTAACAACAGGCCTCTGAGTACTGTAGGTCACGGGGTGTCACCCCGCTAGTGGAGACCGCCACAGACCCCAAAGGAAAGGGGTTGTTCACTGCCCTCCGCGGATCGCGGCCACCGAAAAAGCTCCGAGAACCGTGTCCTTCCTCGCAATCCTGGCGGCTTGTTTATTCCCCGCACTGTGTTCGCTTCTTTCGCCCCTGCCCGGGTCCAGCCCACCGACTGGGAACGGGCACGAACAGCAGCTCTGCGGCTGAGTTTGGCCTGGAAAAGCATTTTTCTGTAGCTTAAATGTGCAGGCTTTAGGCAGTAGCTTGCTCTGGTTTGCCCCCTCTTCACGTGCTGACGTCACTGGCCTGGGGTTTGAAAGCCTTTGGCTTGTTACCCTTGGCTAGGATAAACATATTCTGCTGAGTAAACCGCCCAGCCCTCCCAAGCGAAGACCTACTAGGTTCGCTTCTCTTAGTAAGCAAGATATACAGGGCAGGAGAACTCCCCGAAGCATCCTGAACCACCCCTCTCCCTCTGCTTGGGTGTGGGTTCACAGGCCGCTGGAATACTGGCAACTCCGCACCATTTATTTATCTCAAAGCTTAGAGAACCGAGATGCTTCAAGGTCGCCCGAAGTCAGGAAGAGCTTACTAGAATGAGCACAGAACATCTCAAGCAGAAACCTTCAGGAACTAAGAAATCCTGACACATTCCCACAGTTTTTTTCCTTCTCATTTCTAGGTTTCAGGATGTGATACTAATAGGATAACTGTGGCTGACTTTGCTGTATGGCTGTAAGACCTAGAGCTATTGGTGTTATTCTGGAATTAACTGTTCCATGCCTTTACCTGTTTTTTAGATTTTACAGGAATAACTACAATATGCTAAAATAATTGAATGTCTATAATGTGTGAGGCACTATGCTGAGTACAAGGGTGTACCCAGAAAACGAAATCCATTAAAATTGTGTATTTATTCCTACATGTTGAAACTTCAGTCACCTTCAAAGTACTCTCCATGTGATGCAATACACCTATTGAGACACTTTTTTCACTGCTCAAAACAGTTTTAGAGCTTGTCAGTTTTGATGCCTTTTGTGCTTCTTTTGGTTTTTGTTTCACCTCTTCCACATCAGCAAAACATTTTTCTCTGAGGACTTTCTTTCATCTGGGAAAACAAAAAAATTGTCTCTCTGGGGCAAGATTGGGTGGATAGGGAGGTGGGGCATGGGGATTGTGTCGTTTTGGGACAAAAACTACTGAACACTCAGTGCAGTGTGGGCAAGTGCACTTGTAAATCACCCATCATAAAATGGGCAAACGCGTTTAGTCTTCAAAAAAAATTCACTGAAGCTGAACACAGCCTCTCACAACAATGCCAGCTGGCTCACTGAGGGTTCCTAGAACACTCACCTAGAAGTAGAAGCCTACACTACAAGGGCCCCCTGCTCCAGCAGATTATTCCAGGGTTTTCTTGGGGTCCTCCATCGTATGAAGAAAGGTAGATAATATTGCCCCTATAAAACACTTATAGGCACGTGAATTACACTGCAGTGATGAATTCCATGGTGGCAAAATGCACTCTTCATGCTGCCACCAGAATGAGAGATGGGCAGGTCAGAAACCTCTAAGCCAGGTTTTAAGTGGAGAGCAGTTCAGTGTGAAGTACATGCACCTGGTGGTGCCTTTGGACTCCCAGGTGGAACTGCGTAGTGAACAATTAGGTATGTGGTTCAGAAACCCAGTGGGAGGACTGTAGGGAATAGGATGTGGAACTTAAGCATCCGTCTCCCCTTCAGCCCTCCCTGCACTTTTTAAAGCTCTCCTTTATTTAATATACACACGTTCCAATTTTATTTTAATCATTGTTCAAGTACAGTTGGAACGTGCGTATATTAAATAATAAAATAAAATTGGAAGAAAAAAGGAAAAGAAAAAATATACACACGTATACTGATGCGTTTAGTAGAAAACATCAATTCTTATGTGAATGTGAAAGGGGTGGAAGAGAACCATGTGCAAATCCGAGTGCACTCAAATAAAACAGGCCTAAGGATTCCCCGTCAGATTTGGTGTTTGGTAGCTACAGCGCCAGATATGTAATAACTGAGGACCTTTGGTAGCAGCTAATAAAATCACATCTGACTAGCCGGAACAAGGGGGGGAATGTATTGTAGAGGTTCTGGTGGATCCCACAGAATCTAAGGAGTGGGTTCAACCACCAGTCTTTGGGAAAGACGGGGACCAGGAGAGGCGGTGGGCGTCCTCTCCAGAGCAGCACTGTCTAGTGGAAACACCTGTACTGATGAAAATGGTCTCTGTCTGCTCTGTCCGGTGAGGGAGCCACAAGTTGCAAGTGATACTGAGCACTGGAAATGTAGCCAGTGCAACTGAGACACGGAGGGTTTTTTATTTTATTTTTATGAAATTCAAATAGCCACATGTGGCTAGTGGTTCCTGCATTGCCCCATGCAGCTTCAAAGCTTTGCCCATTAACATGGCTCAGCTGCAGTTATTCTCAGCTTCTACCTCAGTTGAAAATCGCAGCTCTCTTGGAGGGAACACACATGTGATGCAGTTTGGGCAAGATTCACTCCTGGATCAATCAGCTATGGCTAGGACCACAGAGTACAGAAGTGGCTGCTGAGGGCTTGTCTGTGTTTCTGAGTCCACTCTTCCTCCACCAGGGACTCATTATAGGCTGAGATCTATGATAAGATGGAGTGGTGAATTATTTAGACTAGACTGCTGCATCAAAAAGACCCTCTGATACATCTGTGGCCTAAACAACGTAGATGCTTATTTCTCTCTTGTGTAACTATTATAAGGTAAGGTTTGGTGGAGTCGCTGTGCTCTGCACAATCATTCAGGGATACAGATTCTTTTAAGACGTTTCCTCTGTCATTCTCCAGTGTCTTGTGGCATAGTCAAAACGGTCACAAGGACTTCCAGACAAAGGCAAGGGGAAAAAGAGAGTATGCCCAGTTTTAAGACCTGGGCCCACAAATATCACTCAAAGTTTCCGCTTATGTTGCATTGGAGAGAACTTAATCCACTGGTCACACCTAACTGCAAGGGAAGCTGGGAAATGTATTTTAGCAATGTACCCAGTAAGACTCAACATGATTTTTGATGGGCAGGATTTTTAGCACATGGTTAGAATACAAAAAATAATAATACACATTTCCTGACTTTGAGGGTACCCCCCTGAGGGTATCACAGGTTTGGTGAGGAGATAGGTAAGTACTTAACTAGCAATGAATAAGGAACATGCTGTGAGAACTCTAAGAAAAGAATGGCTTAAAGCACTGTTTCTCAGACTTTACATATGAATCCCCCAGAACTCTTGTCAAAACCTCTGATTCAGTCACTTGGGGGCAGGGTTGGGGATTGAGACCAGCTTTTCTAACAATCTCCCACGTGATGCCAACCTGTCCCTTGGACCATACTTTGAGTAGCAGGTGATTTCAGACTCAGCAAACCCCACAGAGGGAATGGCATTTGAAGTACCTTTGAAATCAACTGTAGTGACTGGGACCCACTTTGGATGTTACACGGACTATGTTCAACTTCAACTCTGTGATTTTATGCGTGATTTAAATTGCCAACCTATAAGCCTATTAAAGATCTTAAGTAACAGAGAATTTCACACACGCGGGACTGAACAGCAAAAGAAGTTGAGTGGCTCCTGAACACAGGTTCGGCAGGTGTCTTGCAAGTTTAGACCAGGCAGGTCTTGTGTGTTCCATTTTTTCTAATTCATGCATCAGACTGGCTTCTTTTATGATAAAGTGACAGATGGCAGATTTACGCCTATTTTACAAAGAACATGTAGTTACAATTTTTTTTTCCTGTAATTTAACCTTTTCATGAGCCTCTACCTCAATGTGTAACAAGGAAAGTCTTTATCTTGACAAGTATTTTTACTCCCATTTCTCCTTTGGTGAAGTTTCTTTCCAACAAATTCTCTAGCCTGCCGATGTTCTCATTCTCATTCTACTTAATCGACAGAGCGGATTCATGATGATAATAGTAGGAGAGGTTTTTTGTGCCTTCAGAACATTGGTGGACAGAGTGATCTCACTCAAACTTTGTTTTCTGTATGCTGACCCATCACTGCTTCAGGATGTCTGATGCTTGCTCCTGGGTCGGTTGCATTGGTGTCTAATGTGGTACATGTAGTGAGTCTCTCATCTTCTGGGTGATGATGCGACGGTGTCCATGAAGCCTCAGACGCATCCTTCATTCTTCCACTCCTCTGCCTCTACCGTGGGGTCCTCTGGCTCTCAACAAACTTGTCCTGAGAACTGAGAGCAGGTCAGGAATATTCCCATCACCTTTGGTTTTATTCTACTGGGATCACCCCAAACTGGGGGCGAGGGAGCATCCTCAAAGACAGTATTTTCCAGTAACTGGGAAGAGCTACTCTGCTTTCAACTTACTCTTCAACTCTGCCCCCATGAGATTTTACCTTGAAATACATGTATATCTGATTCCTTTTCCCCACTGAGTCAGAGTTCTCTTCTTCCTCATCTTGCCTGAGCAGTACTCCTCTTGATGTATATTCTGAGTCCTCTCTGGATTGTCCCCACACTGTGGCTTATGGTAAAGCTGCGTATTCACACAGTGGTTTGAGTTTGAGATGCAGGGTCTGGCGGAAGTAACGCCTGCTTGAGTATGGTTGGTAGGTTATAATATGAGTGTGGTAATTTATAGCTTTAATTTGAACATTTCACCGAAAATGTTATATGGTGTGCTTGCATGTGAGTGATGTTACAGTTACATGCTTATGATTTTGTAATAAAAAAGGAGTTATTTATGCCGGACTTCATATAACAAGAAATTTACAGGGCCACTTTCTCTGTGAATAAAGCTGAACTAACTGTCTGCAAAGAATCAAATAATTTTGCTTGGAAATTCCATACTGTTCTCCACAGTGGCGGCACCAGTCTGCATTCCCACCACCAGTGCAGGAGGGTTCCCCTTTCTCCACATCCTCGCCAGCACTTGTTGATTTATTGATGGTAGCCATTCTGGCAGGTGTCAGGTGATTATTTCATTGTGGTTTTAATGTGCATCTCTCTGATGATTAGTGATATTGAGCATTTTTTTTTCATGTCTATTGACCATCTGTATGTTTTCTTTGGAGAGGTGTCCGTCCATTCAGGTCCTTTGCCCATTTTTAAATTGGATTGTTTGTCTTCTTGGTGTTCTTTATATATTTTGAAATTAAAACCCTTATCCATCCTTCCCTTACCCCTCTAAAAATAAATAAAATCTTTAGAAAAAAACCCCTATCCAATATATTACTGGCAAATATGTTCTCCCATATAGTGGGTTCCCTTTTCATTTTGTTGGAGGTCTCTTTAGCTGTGCAAAAAGCTTTTAAAATTAGTCTAATTTGTTAATTTTTCCCTTTGTTTCCTTGGCTTAGGAGATATATCAGCAAAGATACTGCTTGGTGAGATGTCTGAAATTTTACTGCCTGTTTTCTTTCAGGATTTTTATGGTTTTGTGACTTACATTTAAGTCTTTTACCCATTTTGAGTTAATTTGTGTGTGGCGTAAGTTGGTCTAGTTTCATTTTTTTTTTTTTGCATGTACCTGTCCAGTTCTCCCAACACCGTTTATTGAAGAGACTGTCTGTACTCCATTGTGTGTTCTTGCTCCTTTGTCAAAAATATTGACCATGAAGGCATGGGCTGCCTTTTCATGTTTTAAATGTCTTGAAAAGCAGGTGTTTTAAATTTTGATGTTCAATTTAGCAACTTGGTCTGATTCGGGGTTTCTGTGTCCTAAGACACCTGCCTAATTCAAGGTCATTATTTTTCTCGTTTCCCTCCAGCAGTTTCATACTTTCACCTTCTTTAAAGTAATTAATTAAGACAGATGTGGTTGATTTTTTAAAAGATTTTATTTATTTTTAGAGGGAAAGGGAGGGAGAAGTAGAGGGAAATATCAGTGTGTGGTTGCCTCTTGCACACCCCCCACCCAGAACCTGGCCTGCAACCCAGGCATGTACCCTGGCTGGGATCAAACCAGTGACCCTTTGGTTCACAGGCCCGCGCTCAGTCCACTGAGCTACACCAGCCAGGGCTCACCTCTTATATTTAGGTCTATGATGCATATCAAGATAATTTTGTATGAGGTAAGTCTTGAGGGTATTTTTCTGTGTGGATATTCAACTGTTCGTTCCAGCACCATTTATTGAAAAGACTATTATTTCCCCCATTGAATTACCTGAGCACCTTTGAAGAAAACTGAGTGCCCGTATGTGTGTATCTATTTCTGTACTCTCGTTTCATTGATATGTATATCCTTATACCAATGCCACATTATCAGTTAATGTACCTTTATAATAAAAAATCCTAAAATCAGTAGAATGCTTTCCAAATATTTTCTTTTTCAGCTGTTTTGGCTAGCCTAGGACCTCTGATTTACACACACACACACACACACACACGAATCAGTTTGTCAATTTCTATAAAAAAGTCTGCCGGAAACCTGGTTGGGGACGCAGCATCAAATCTGTATATCAATTTGGTGAGAATTGATGTGTTAACAGGCTGTCTTCCAATTCATAGAGGCATATCATCATTAAATTGCCAAAAATTAGAGATAAGGGATCTTAAAAGCAGTAAAAGAAGAGTGTTCCCATAAGACTATCAACTGATTTCTCAAAAACAAAAACAAACATAAAAAAACAAAACAAAAACAAAAAACAACCCCCAAAACTTGTAGGTAAGAAGGGGCTGGAAAGAAGTATTCCAAGTCATGAAAGGCAAGGACCTACATCCAAGACTACTCTAACCAGCAAAGCTTTCATTTAGAATGGAAGGGCAGATAAAGTGCTTCTCAGACAAGGTCAAATTAAAGGAGTTCATCATCACCAAGTCCTTGTTATATGAAATGTTAAAGGGACTTACCTAAGAAAAAGATCAAAACTATGAACAGTAAAATGACAACAAACTCACAACTATCAACAACTGAACCTAAAAAACAAAACAAACTAAGCAAACAACTAGAACAGAAACAGAGATCACATGGAGGGTTATCAGCGGGAAGGAGGAAGAGGGAGCATGAGGGAAAAGGTACAGAGAATAAGTAGCATAAATGTTAGGTAGAAAATAGACAGGGGGAGGTTGAGAATGGTGTAGAAAATTCAGAAGCCAAAGAACTTACATGTATAACCCATGGACGTGAATTAAAGGGGGTGGGGGAGTGCTGGAGGGTGGAAGGGGAGAAAGGGGAGAAAAAGGAATGGGACCACTATAATAGTATAACCAATAGAATACACTTTTAGAAAATAAAAAAAAATGAGCTATTAAAAAATGGAACAAATAACTAACTATATTAATAAAAGACCAAAAAAAGAGAAATTGGTGACTGGATTTGGAGAAATTTGGAGAATTTTAAGATTGTATCCATATTTCTGATTTGAATAACTAGATGATGCAGGCTGTGGTAGAAAATGAAGCAGGAGGAACAGGAGTGGACAGAAGGCAGGGGTGAGGGGCACTGGGTCACGTTTGACTGAGGAGCTTCGGAGGTCACCCAGGTGGAAATGTTCACCACACAGGTGGACACTCAGGTGTGGGCTGGAGATGGGACAGTCCTGGCTCCCACATGCTAAACTGATTTATTTAAGGGAGCTGGCTTTCTGGCTGATAGGAATTGCTAAAATGCCAAAAGCATATCTAAGAGGTTTAAAATAAATATTAATTTCTAACATACCATGAAGCAGAAGTAATGCTTATAAGGAAAATTGCCGGTGAGGAAACCAAACTCAGAAGGGTTTAAATGATTTACTACAAGACTCAAAAGCAGTCTGAAAAAAGGTTTATTATTCAGAGAATTTAAACGAAGAAACTGATAGAAACAGAAAGGAAATTAGGTGCCCTTTCAAGACCTTTAGATTTAGTGTTCTTCGTTCTTCGTTCCCTTGGTACGGCTGTCCCATTATCATGGTTTCTCCTGGGACAAACACACAGAGAGCAGATGGAGGCGGGCAGTGCCCCGAGGGAGACAGGGCCGGTCCGTGCGCGTCCTGCGGTGAGAGTGACTGTGATAACGTGGGAGTGGGGGCAGTCTGTGTGGTGTAACCAAAAAACGTTGAACACGCATCACATGCGTTTCGGGGTCAGCGCCCCATACCTTACATAGTTACTCAACATAGGTTTTTCTCCTCTTTCCTCACCATGGCCACACTGACACGATCTACCTAAAATGCAAGTACGTGGCAATCGAGGCCTTCAGTGGCTCCTCATGGACTACAGTGAATAATAATACACTGTTTCGTAAGCCATGTGCTATTCATCCGTCATTGCCTGTATGTTTATTTATTTATTTATTTATTTATTTATTTATTTATTTTTTGTGTGTAGATGTTCCTACTATGGTGTGTTCCTTTTCTTTTTTTTTTATTAATCATTGTTCATATACAGTTTTCTCCTTTTTACTCCCAATCCAGTTCCCCCCTCCCACCCGCCCCCCCTTCCCTCCCATTACCACCCTCCCCTTAGTCTATGACCATGTGTCCTTTAAGTTTGTTCCTATGAACCCTTCCCACTGTCCCCTTAAATTCCCTCTTCTCTCCCCTCCGGTCACCATCAGCCTGTCCTCTATTTCAGTGTCTTTGGTTACATTTTGCTTGTTTCTTTGTTTTGTTGTTTAGGCTCCTGTTAAAGGTGAGATCATATGGTATTTGTCTTTCACTGCCTGGCTTGTTTCGCTTAGCATAATGTTTTCCAGCTCCATCCACGCTGTTGCATAGGGTAGGAGCTCCTTCTTTCTTTCTGCTGCATAGAATTCCATCGTGTAAATGTACCATAGTTTTTTGATCCATTCATTTACTGATGGGCATCTAGGTTGCTTCCAGCATCTAGCTATTGTAAATTGTGCTGCTATGAACATTGGGATGCATAGGTTCTTTTGAATTGGTGTTTTAGTATTCTTAGGATAGAGTCCCAGTAGTGGAATTGCAGGGTCACAAGGCAGATCCATTTTTAGTTTTCTGAGGAAGTTCCATATTGCTTTCCATAGTGGTTGTACCAGTCTGCAGTCCCACCAACAGTGCACTAGGGTCCCTTTTTCTCCACAACCTCTCCAACACTTGTTGTTTGTTGTTTTGTTTATGATGGCCATTCTGTCTGGTGTGAAGTGGTATCTCATTGTGGTTTTAATTTGCATCTCTCTGATAGCTAGCGATATTGAACATCGTTTCATGTGTCTTTGGATCCTCTGTATGTCCTCCTTGGAGAAGTGTCTATTCAAGTCCTTTGCCCATTTTTTTAATTGGATTCCTTGTCTTCTTAGAGTACAGTCGTGTAAGTTCTCTATATATTTTGGAGATTAGACCCTTGTCTGAGGTGTCATTGGCAAATATGTTTTCCCATACAGTTGGTTCTCTTTTAATTTTCATACTGTTTTCTTTAGCTGTGCAGAAGCTTTTAATTTTGATGAGGTCCCATTTGTTTATTCTTTCCTTTATGTCCCTTGCTCTAGGGGACACGTCATTAAAAAAGTCTCTTCGTGAAATATCTGAGATTTTCTTACCTACGTTCTCCTCTAGGACTTTAATGGTGTCATGTTTTATATTTAAGTCTTTTATCCACCTTGAATTTATTTTTTGTATATGATGTAAGTTGGTGCTCAAGTTTCATTTTTTTTGCACGTGGCTGTCCAGTTCTCCCAACACCATTTGTTGAAGAGGCTATTTTTATTCCATTTTATGTTGCTGCCTCCTTTGTCAAATATTAATTGACCATAGAGACTTGGGCTTATTTCTGGGCTCTCTGTTCTGTTCCATTGGTCCATGTGCCTGTTTTTATGCCAGTACCAGGCTGTTTTGATTACAGTAGCCTTGTAATATAGTTTAGTGTCGGGTATTGTGATCCCTCCTACTTTACTCTTCTTTCTCAATATTGCAGCAGCTATTCGGGGTCGTTTATAATTCCATATAAATTTTTGAAGTGTTTGTTCTATGTCTGTGAAATATGCCATTGGTACTTTAATAGGAATTGCATTGAATGTGTAAATTGCTTTGGGTAGTATGGACATTTTGATGATATTAATTCTTCCAATCCATGAACACGGTATATGTTTCCATTTGTTTGTGTCTTCCTTGATTTCTTTCTTCGCCTGTATGTTTATTAGTCACTATAAAAATGTGTGGAGCAAATGCCAAGTACACAGTATATACTGATGCAGTCGCTGCATGGGCAAGAACGGTGCTACCCCGAGTTTGGCCACTGACCACGGGTATCAGCATCACATTGGAGGTGGGACTCACTAACCTGTTCTATAAGGCTGTACAGGTGAGTCTTGTGAATGTTAAAGTTTTAGAAACACTGTCCAGAGGACTAAAAGTGAGGAGATCTAATGTCTTTTCTCTTAGGGACCTTACTTCCCCACAGGGTATTGAAAGCATCTGTCGGGCAGCTGGGATTCTTAAAGCCCCTCAAAAGGAACTACGGGAATGAGAGGGGCACGGCTCACGTTTCTGACTCTTAGGAGCCGCTAAGCCACGCTAGCCTGCAGCCCTTTTGAAAGAAGTAGCTTCAGTAGTGTGAGCTGAGCACACTGAACACATATGTATTAATGTGGTTGTCTGTAAATGTACTTAAAACACAAGTATATAGTTATATTGTATAAATATGATAAACTCATATATACTATATTAATTATATATAATATATAATACATAATATATAAAACAGTTATATATGTTTTATATATTATGGATATTATATCAGCATATATTATGTAATTAATATATATAAAAACACACACATATAAAACCTATAAATATATCTAGCAGAACAGGAGTTACAGCTCAATTGTAACATTTAAGCAAGACTTTCATTTTAAGTAGACACAACAGAAATTTAAATCTACAGAATTAGCAAAGTATAGCATATATTCACTTTTCATATTAAAAAACTTCACTGACAATCTGAAAAATATGAGAGGTAGTTGTACCTAATGAGTGATATTTTAACATTCTATTGAATATTATAAGGTAAAGATTATAGAAGAAAGGAAGCCAAATTCTAAGAGAAAAAATAAGGAAAGGGCAACCCACGGTCTTGGGGGAAAAAACAGAAGTGGAAGAAAATCTATGTCCAGATGTAATTTAGAAACCGTCAGACACGCACTGGCGACAGCAGACAGAAGGTCAGTCACTCTTGGGGGCGTGAAAGCCAGAGGGAAGGAGCCCTGTTCCCCACGTTTGGTTAGTCCTGGTCCTTCTCTTCCCTCCTCGCTGCCATGACTTTGGGGCCTTTGGTTCGGTTATTCCAATTTTCTTAAAGCCTGAAAACTACACTAACAACAGCTTTGCTTCACATGTTGGGTGTCTTGGGTAAACCTTGCAGGTTGCGGTCACTCCTGGGGAGGGAGGAGGAGGAACCAGAGAGGGAGCTCAGTGCAGACTGGCTGTGCCCTGGCACGCAGTGGTCCCCGAACTTGACACGGACCAGCATGCTCCCGGAGGGCTTGTTAGGGCACAGGGTGCTGGCCTCACCCCACGTTATGGATCCAGCAGGTGTGGAAACGGGCTCGATGATCTGAATGTCGAACAAACTCCCAGATGATGCTGAAGTGCTGGTTTGCTGTACACATTTTGAGAACCATTGTTCTAATAAAATCAGTAGTCACAAGGCCAAAGAACTAGGCAGACACCGGGAAACACTGTTATCTACCTGTCTAGGTTTTCAGGACATAGATTATTAGTTAGAAGTGTACCTATCACCTGCTCAAAAAACAAGCAGGTATGAATTACTCTTCAAGGACTGTAACTGACATCAGTAGTAGCTGGAGGAAATTTCTTTCCAAGGATAAACCCAACACCTAAGGAAGTTTTATGAGACAGTGTATGTTTGCTTTTTTAAGGATTGTTGTAGAATCCAGTATTATGGGAATGACTGCTCAGCTAGCCTATTTAAATTTTGATATCAACCATCTTTGGATTAACTTAAAAATGAATACAATAAATTCAAAATTTCTGCCTGTGGTTAAATTCAAAATAAGTGTTTCTAAATATTCCTTATCCTTGTTTTAATAAAAGGATTAAAAAAAACTTAGTTGTTTTTAGACCTGATTATTAAACAAAGCAGTAATAAAAAAAGAATTCATCTGGCAAATGCATTGTTTGTAGATACCAGCCACTTATGAAAAACACATTTCTATTAAGATTGTCTTGATTGCTTAGATTTAGAGCACTTGATATCTGGACCCAGATGAGGTTTTATTTTACAGTTCAAAATGGATGGGAAAGAGTACATCACAGTAATTAATGAAGCCGTTCTAATTTTGCCTGAAGTGATTTAAAGTTCCCCGTGACGGTCTGCACTGCTAGGGAGGAGCTCATAGACTGCAGCTCGACCAGGTACCCGCAGATGGCGTCCAGGCAGAGGTTCGTGAATCTTCTCCTGAGAAGGAAAAGACTCCAGGTCAACTGTCTACGTACGTGCAACATTCCTTCCCACAGGACTCCCCTCCAACTTCCGCCGGCCGTATGCTCCCTCGAAGGGCGAGGATGAGGTGATGAAGTACGTGGCAAACGAATGAAAAGAGGAGGACACGCGGGGGGATAGTTGGATTACCACGAAACCGCCATTTTTCTTTTGAAGATTATTAGAATTCTTCATTCTAATGTAGTATGGCAGTAAAGCATGATCCCTTAAATGAATGTTAAATTATTTACATGCTTTTGGCCTTTTCAAACAAATATACCTTAAAATGGCCAATAATATCACAAACTCATAATTAAACTGTCCTTGATCACTAATTCAAAGCAAAGGGAGTTTAGAAGTAATTCATAAATGATATCCTTTCACTTGTAGAAAGAATTCTGCATAAGGCCTGAAAAATAGAAAAAATGCTGACCCTACATACATGTCAATTAGTTTCATTCAAATAGTTACTGTTAACATAAAAAACCTGAATCTGCTGTACTTCTTTATAATCTCAGTATCTTTCCCCATTCTGTCCAAAGTTGTTACCCAGATATTTATTAGAATCACTTAAAAGCTTCCCCTATGTAATGCAATATTTAATTCACAGTTACCTCTCACAGTTCAAAACCTGGCTAGGATTCTCGACATATCTCGTCAACAGTACATGTAAACAATCCAAAAGGTGCAGTGGCCTCTTCATTCTGTTCCAGAATGGATCCTGTTAAGAAAATACACACTGTAAGTTATAAGGCAAACTGCTGCCAACTGATTTTTCAACCACTGATGTTAGCTAAAACAGCCCTCAAGAGTCCGTAGCAAAATTTACTGACATTAAAATAAGTATTGAATATTATGTGTTACCAAACTTCTTATCTGGTGGTGATTAATATTTGAACAATATTGACAACTGCAGTGTGATGTTATTTAAGAGGAATATTTGATGACACCAATCTACTTTGTAGAGCATCATGTGTATTTCCTATTTAGGAACCAGAAGTAAGAGAAAAAAATACATCTCTTCTTTTCATCTGGGACATCACTTTTACTGAGGACCTATGCAGACTCAGTCTGATATTGTAAGTAAGAGACTAAATCAATAGTCAAAGAATCTCAATTCTGCCTCTGCCCTCGCCTGTCACTGGCCATGTGTGCAGAGCAGGTTCCTGAACATCCCCGCCCTCATCAGAGGGAGTAGAAGAGGGGACACTGCTTCCTGCTCCATCACAGGCTCACTGGGAGGCTTAAACGAGACGCTCGGGTACCTTCTCAAACACTATGGACACTCTGATGACGCTGCCATAAGTGACACCACTTAGTTCAACAAAGTTTTATTTTAATCTGTTATTGCAGATAAAGTAAAAATTACAAGATATAGTCTAAAAACAGCAATTTTCAACCAGTGTGCCATAAGAACTTTTAAAACATGCAGTACCTGACTGTTTAGTCAGGGGCACGGACCTCTTTTCCCTTAGACTGTCAAGTAAAAACTGACAACAGACAACACATCAGCAGCTGTCCAGTGCGAATGCTCTGTCTGGAACCATAAATACAGAGGTCACAGAGCTGCACCCTACCGGTCCCATTGCACAGTAAAGTTGTGTCTGACTGGGTAATTCCTGGTCAGAGATCCTTATGTGCAAGTACAGGCACTTCATTTTTTAAAAAGTCACTTTGGAGCAAAAAGGGCAGGCAGTTACTATTATTTAATTATTTATTTTTGGGTAAATCCATCAGTAATACACCCTTTTCTTGTCCAGATCAACAAAAAATATACTTTTTGGTATGTGGTAGAATTTTAGTCATTAGTTTACATCTTCCATGAGATGAAAAAGGTTGAAAATTGCTGCTCCAAGAAGGTGCAACATGGTGAGGAAGACCTTTAAGCATGGGTGTTTTAGATCAATTTAAAGTACATGATGATTCTTAATGTAATGCATTTAGCCTATTCCAAGAATAAAACATATATTATGTTAATTTTAAAAAGCATATTTGATTTTTGTCACGATATACAGCAAAACCCCTCTCATTATTGGTCTTAAAAGTCTGACTTGTAATTTCTGATACTAAATCAATGAAGCAAATTTCTGATCTATTACACGTTGAGAGACTTACAAACATGCAACAGAATAAACCACTCCTATGTCTACAAAAAAGTTACGTAACTTTAAATAAATGATTTCATTTCAGCTGGTATTTTGCTTACCCGTGACTTGAACAGGTGATCGTACACCTCCAGCAGCCGAGGTAAGGGCACCCCGATCTCATTCATCGTCCGGATGACGAAGCCCACGTCCCAGCTCAGGGTGCAGACCTGCTGCTCGAGGAACTGCACGACGAAATCTGGGGGAGAGAGGGCCGGAACACAGGGCTGCCAACTCTTTCCCCGGAGAATTCACTGAGACGCAGCTCGCACGTGACAGTGTGTGAGGTTAAGGTGTGCAACGCGACGACGGGATGCACACACACTGTAGAATGTTCGCTGCAATCACGTTAGATAACACGCCTGTCACCTCTCGTAACTGCCGTGTTGTTGTTGTTGCTGTAGGGTTGTTAACTCTTGATATTAAAAAGTAAGTCTTATTCATTCGTAAGTGAGCAGTTTATAAGGGGAAATCCTTTTAATAAAACCAAGTACTTATTTGAGTCAAAGTGAAGAAGTGAGAGATAAATGACATTTAAGCTCCCCTAAATTCAAGGCAGGTTTTCCCTCCAGTAAGTTGACAGCCGCTCTCACGGGTGAATGCAGGGAGTTCTCAGGATCTGCCCAACGCCACACAGGGGCGCGCAGTTTGTCAGCAAAATCCTGCGGCCTGGCGCCTGGCTAGGGCACCAGTGAGAGGCAGCCAGTCCGAGTTCCTCTCCCCTTCTCCCTCCCTCCCCTAAGGACCTGGCACCTCCCGTCAAACATAGCCTGAAGTGGCGGAATCCTCTCCCAGTCACCCCAGCCATGGCCACAGCACTCTTCCAACAGGGGTCGCTTTAGGCTTTCTGTCACCAGTTCCGTGGTGAACCTGGGGACGGGGACGGGCACGGCCCTCGGCTGGGCTCCCAGAGCTCATGCTTTATGCAAGGACGACACACTGGTCTGCATCCGAGAGCCCCTTGCTGCGCTGTAGACCCACCCACGAGTGTCAGGGCCGGCAGGCAGCAGTGCAAGCACATCCTGGGGCTGCCCTGGTGTCTGGTGCTGCCCTGGTGCTGGGGACGCCACCAGCCCCTCCTTAGGGGCAGGTAGCGCAGCAGCCACCACGAGCACTGCAGGAGATGTGCTCTCACCACTGAGCAATTTGCGCCTCAAAAAAAAGTTTAATAAAAATAAGACAGATATGTCAATGAGCAAATCCCTGGAGGTGGAAAGTAGAGATCAGTGGTTGCCTAGGGCCGGAGGAGTGGGAGTGGCTGTGACGTGGTTTCGTTCTGGGGTGATGAAAGCCACCTGAGTTTAACTGTGCGATGGTCACAAAACCCTGCGACTATGCTAAGACCACTGAATTACACACTTCAAAGCTATTAGGAAAAAATAGCATTTTACTGGATTTGGAAAACATAGGGAGGTACAATAAAAAAGAGACTGTTCACAACCCCGCTGTTGGAGAGAACACTGATGATATTTCTTTAACAATCAATATATCTTTGATTTAACAGCTTTTCAGGCAAGAAAGGCTACTACTGCATCCTGAATTTAGACATACTAAATATGTTTTTAGAATGCACTTCCCAAGGACTCACAAATGATTCATTTTGATCATTTTAGTGTGCTAAGCCATTTTTACTTTTTGCTGACTGCCAACTGTAAGTTAGACCCTAACAGTGACATTCGAATTCCCATTCATGATCCCGAAACCCGAGACTGGCCGACGTGAACGCCCGAGAGCAAGAAGAGTCCCTGAGAACGCTGCCGCTGAGCCTGCACCTCCCCTGCGGACGACCACGCGGCGGCTCTGGACGGGTGACAAAACCCCATCCTGTCCTGCTTTGCGGTCTTGTGTGGCCCGCTCACCGCGGACAGACTGACAGGAAAAGGAAGACCTCTTCCACCCTCGACCTCTCTGAGTCCACAATGAAAAATTCAAGTCAAAGCAGAAACACTCTCAAAAGCGATTGTGCAGAATGTGGCTTCTTTAGTATTAGAATTGTCATCTTTCACATACTTATAAAATGTATATATTTGCTCTTTACTTTTCTGACCAATGAAATGGCATAGCAGGTAAGTACAGTACTGTACTTACCAGAAATAACGGTATGATTCTAATGGTTTTATTTCTTGGCATGTTTGGGGAATAAACACTGAATCAGAGATGGTCTGTAAGTTTGTATCCTGATGTGTACAGAATTTAGTGATGTGTTGTGGGCATGATCATGTTGTTCAATGTTTCCCAAAACGCAAAGTGGTTTACATTCTACTTTATCAGTGTATTTATGTTGATTGTATTATTTTACAATGGAAGAGAACATGGTAGGTTGGCAAATGATGTATAATAATTGGTCCCCTATATGACCATTATAGCTAGCCTATTGCATTTTTAAGATGAGCGCCTGCCATTTTAAAGAAAAACATGCCCTCACTATAACAAAAGGGGTGGAATCAATCAAACAACCCTTCACAAAACCACCGGCCGTTTCTCCCTACGAATACGTATGGGGTGGGTTACCAACAATATTACCACTGCGGTCTGTTTGTCTGCACTGTCCTGAGACACATCTATGAACTTGGAAGTTCTATTCTGAACTATTCCTCCACAAGTCCTGCTATTCTCTGGAGGTCTTTCTTTTTGCAGCGGCAGAATTAAACTGCTCCACAGCAACAGAGAAATCATTTCGCTCTAAAGCTGATCATTCTTCCGCGTCAGTGAGGAAGAGACCCACCCCAAGGAAAGAGCCCAGGGCGGCCCGAGGCCACGGCTCACCCAAGGGAAAGAAGCGCGGCGTGCCGGCGTAGATCTTGCCGAGGAGGGCGATCTTCAGGCTGAGCGCGTGCATTCTGTCGGAGGAGCTCAGCGTCACGCTGTCATTCAGCTCTGCAAGACGGAGTGTGTCACTGGGGACCCCGGTTAGTTTTCAGGTGAAGTTTAAATGGGCTCTTTTATCATTTCAAGGGATAAAATGCCCGGAGCCAAGGAGCCAACATTCACACTAATGGAAGGAGAGGCCTCTCTGGGTCTGCTGGTCTCTGCCGTACTCGTATCTCATCTCACCGGGGCCGAGTGTGTGAGGCGGCTCTGAGGGAAGCGCCTCAAAGTCTCCCGTAAGCAGCACGAACCCTACAGTGATCCCCTCTGAGAGTCCTCTCCAATGTGGCCCGGGTGCGTTCTCCAGGGGACCACCCTCCACGCAGGAGCAGACGGTTGCCATGAGCCCTGGACACGCGAGCCTCCAGCAGCCTGCATCTGTCCCTCTGCCAAGTCACTAAGTAACGTGGGCTGAACAGACCTTTGCAGTGGGGATCGGACACTTACCTTTCTCTATGATGTCTTGCCAAAGGGTCTGCACCAATATCGGGTCTGAGTAACCGGCACAATGAATTATTGCAAGTTTGCACTCTGCGAGTTTAAATGGGTCAGCAAATTCCCCGTAGAGCTGTAGGAGAAAATGTCAACATCATACATCCAACCAGAGGTCAGCGTCCATAAACTAATAGTGAAATATTACTTCAAAGTTAAAAACCAAAGATTTTATCTAAAGTTCCTAAAGTGTGACACAAAAATATAAGATGTGTAGGACTGGTCATAACTCTGGGTTAAAATGGTGAATGAATGGTTAACTCCACGCAGGTAGATTTGAGGATGTGTGCCTTTACTCTCGGCTGGTAGATGTCCCAATGACTTTTCTTGTACAATCAGTATTGTCTAAAACAGGGTCTGAAGGATCATGGAAACACGGACATATCTCAGGGTACTTAAGGACACTAAAGCCATGTCCAAGGATAACTGAAGAAAGAACTGCTCAGAAAGCTACAGAGAGGCTTGGAGAGCGAAGCAAAGATGTCACTTTTTCAAGACAAGAAGCAAGGCAATAAAAGAGCTGGCACGAGTTTCAACCAAGCCCCACGTGATGCTGATAGATCTCGACAGTTACTGGCCTGGAAAGAGAAGTTTGGTTAGCTCTTTCTCAAGGCAAACACCACAGCAGTGATTCGTCAGTCTGGGGACATGCTGCCAAGGATGGCTGATCTTATTTTAGGGAAGTAGGTTACTCTTCCCTGTGAAACAAAAAAAATAAAACGCAAAATACCCCACCATGAATTGCAGGTATTAGGTGATTGTTTGACAGCTGCAGGAATTCTACTTGCTTTTTCATTACCTTAGTTATGTCCATTAGCTCAGAATCCAGCTGAGAAACTGCATCCTGTACAGAAGAATGATGGGAATACTGCCTTTGCAGCGTCTCTTGTATCTGCAGTTGGATCCTAGCAACCTAGTTTGGGCAGACAAAAGGGAATGTTGATTTCATTACGAAAAATCAATAGGTACTCAAAGAAATGACTGCTAGTACCTGACTTTAAGTTTCTTGAAGTTAATGTAGTAATAAAGACTTCTGTCATAACAGACCAGCAACTCCCCACCACAACATAAAAGATTTCCCAGGAAAGGTACTGTGGCAGTGTCTTGACTGCCCACCCTAACTGTTCCCCCCACGGCGGCAGCCAGAAGAATGGCCAGACCACACTTCCCAGCCCCGCTGCAGGGAGGTGTGGACAGAAGACTAACTTCTCTGCAAAGGGCCATGAGTGAAAGTAAAGTATGTCACTTTGGAGTTGAGGTTTCTAAGAGAGAGCATGTGCTTCTTACATGCTTTTTCCCTTCCTCCCTCTAACTAAAGAAAAAAAAAATAAGGCCAAAGATAACAGGAGAGCCAGAAAATAAACTTGGGTTGCAAAAATCAACCAAGTGGAAGAAAGCCACCCGTCAATCAAAAATACCCACTCTGGCTTTTTGCGGTTGAGAAATAAGCTTTTGTGTTGGGGCTACTATACATTCTTGGGGTCTCTCAGTTAAGGTGGTGTGGTCCCCTCTACTCCCTATGTCTACTTTTTAGCTCCCAGAACAAATGGTGCATGTGATGTAATCTGCTTCGCGTTGGAATAGTCAGGAAAACCTTAGAAGTGCCACAGAGAAAAGGTTTAAATTACAACCATAGTGTGACCCAAATGCTGCATCATGAGTCTTCCACGACTTACATCTAAACATGAAAATAACTGAAAAAATATGGGCAGACGAGACGAGAATGAATAATTCTGACTGCTACAGACCTATCATTTACTAGAGGAAGAACAGAAGTGCTCAGTGTGAACAGGGCTTAGTATCATCACTTACTTCCATTTTCTCTTCCAGCTCATGAAGGAATTCGCCGTCCGCAGCTGTGGAGGAAATGGCCGTGGAGCTCTTGGCGCTGAGAATGGCCCGAGCAATGTACTCCAGTCGCTGCTGAAGTGGGATTTCTGTGCTGGGGGGAAAAACACTCATTTTTATTTGTATGAATTCTTACGGTTCCAAGATACAAACACATCAATTACGACACACTATTTTATACCAAATGGACACACAAAAAACCACCTGAAACTTGAAAAAATTATTAGAGGATTTCTAATAAGAGAGAGCCACAATTTAAGGCAAAAAATACAGACATGTTTGTGTCCAAAAAAGCTACTTCCTATTTTAAAACTTTAGTTCAGGATATTAAAATTTGGACTCTTCTAAAATTAAATTAAGAATATTCTTTACTGCTCCTCAAATTCTTCATTCCTTTGCCTTAACGTGGCCAATACTACACTTAGTCTTCTGCAGAGCAGCTAGAGTGACCGCTCAAAAACAAAAACCTGCTCTCACATGCTCTCCTAAAACCCTCCAACGGCCTCCACTGACGCCCCAAGCCCCTCCCCTTCCACGCCTCCCAGTCCACCACCTCCACCCCACTGGCTTTCCTTCTGCATTCCTTCCTCGGACAGTAACCTTTCACCTGTTAAAACTAGTATTAATTTTTTGTTATGAAATATCCAGAAGTTCTCTACCTTTTAGGAACACATTTGCTTTACACACATGCACCCTAATTTTATTACATTGTCTTTTTGACAGGATAATCTAATTAGAAACCCCAATGTTTTCTTTAACAGGATTTGATAACCTTCCAAGACCTTGGTAGTAATTTAACCCAATGACAGGGTGCAGAAAATTAGTCAGGAATTGGTAAAACATTGAAAACCTTTCAGAAGTAGCTTTTGTCCTTTTAATCAAGAATAGCAGCCCTGGCTGGTGTAGCTCAGTGGATTGAACTCGGGCCTGTGAACCAAAAGGTCACTGGTTCGACTCCCAGTCAGGGCACATGCCTCGGTTGCAGGCCAGGTCCCCAATTGGGGGAGTGCAAGGGGCAACCACACATGGATGTTTCTCTCCCTCTCTTTCTCCTTCCTTTCCCCTCGCTCTAAAAAATAAATAAATAAAATCTTAAAAAAAAAAAAAGAATAGCAAATAATTGTCATTAGTAGGAAGAATCTAATGACATATCTTAGAGAAAAGGATTTAGAAGACAGTCTGAATAAAAAAGGCCTTATGCATTCTTTTAGAATCTCCTACACGTTCTTAAAAACAAAACAAACAGAAAGAGAGAATGGTAAACTTTAGATGAATCCAAATAAAAGCACAAAAACTCTGCACATGCAGAACCTGAGCGGAGTCTCATTCACGCTCCGCAGCCCGGATGGACCTCGAGGTGGCTGGGCCACCGCGCCCGCACGGCCAGCACGCTGCCGTACCTGTGCATGTCGGCCAGCTTGGACAGGACGCGGGCGGCGCTACTGAAGCTTCGGTTCTTCTCGTAATACCTCCAGAGCAAATCCATATAGCGAACTTTGTTTTGATCAACTTTGGCCATTCGGGATAGGTGTGGCTCCAGAAATGGGGAAGTGACCTGGAAGTTGGACAGGCACCCGGAAACATTTCCTCACCACCCACTTGCTCTTTACACAGCGAGGGTAACACTTTAAAGATAACCACAGAGGTGCACTACTTTATGGGCATAAAAGCAAAACTATAATCCAACGACAGATATGAGAGAGGGCAATTTTCTCATTACAAATGATTCTTTGTTTTACCACAGCTGATGACAGAGTTGCTCAGATACTTGCATTAGGCTGATAAAAATAATTTACTATGATCCAATTATAAATCTTTTAATAAACCCTGAGACCACAGCTACTGAGTCCCAAACTCTGAGCTCAAGGGCATCCTTGAAATGATCAAAGGCCACCCATTCGTTTCACAGGCTGAGAAACACAGACTAGGGAGGGAAGAGATGTGTGAAGTCTGTGGTGACTGAATGGCAGAGCTGGAACAAGGCTCAGGTCCCCTAATTTACAATCCAGTGATTCACGTCCCACAATATAAACATGCCAATCAGCTGGTAAATAACAAAAAAATTGGAGCAATGGTCTGTTTTGTACCCTGGGAAAAAATACATTACTTATCGAAATTAACAACATTGGAATAAGAAACCATTTTTTACCTGTAGCAGTTTATCTGCAAGGTCAGCTTGTATTAGCCAATTGTACAGGGCAATACTGAAGAGCTCATCTTTGGATCGTTGACACAATTTAAGCATTTGTTCAAACTGAAATAAAGAAAGCAGGAAAAATTAGCACAGATCAAGGCTCTGCTGCCGGACGTCATGAGCCCTTGGCCTTGTTAACCCCTGGAAAGAACTGAGTATCCTTAAATGTTCTACGAGCACTTACTACCCTTCACAAGATGACTATGCTACCACTACCACCACACAGAAGTTCTAAGCACAATGTATTTCAGAGCGAAAAGACGCTGTCCCGTACGTGATGTCCTGCTTCCTCATTACTCAGCATGTTGGGGTCCGACGACAGCACAGGAGGCCCCGGTTTTTTGGGGACACTGGGAGACTGAGGAGCAGCCTTACTTTGATTCACCAGTTCTTGGAGTGTGTCTGTAATGCACTTGTAACTGTTTAGTCTGAAGAAGAACGGGAAAGGAGCAATTACGTTGATTAGACAGTAACTGATTTATCTAATTTTAAATACAAGAATTTAAAGGCTATTTTGGAGAATAAATATATGTATATATTTGGTATTAAAAGTAACAGAAATCATATAATTTTTCAGTAGGTTTGAGAAGCATTTGGTTAAACATAAAAGGTGATATCACAAAAGTGAATGTCTTAACGAAAACCATGTCTTAGGTAGAGTACGTATTTCCTTTATGGACATGGCACTTTATTTCTTGTGTGTTTGCTAATTCTCGAACATTTAAAAATCGTCCTTTAAAATAACATACTTCACCCAGAAGAACAGATCAGGAGGCAGGGGAGGAGCCAGTTTTGTTTCCGAGTGATCTCATTTAAAATGGACATGAACAAAGTCTCAGCAAAACCACAGAAGCAACTTCTAAAACATTTGTGAGTACTTAGGAATTTCTAGCAGATGAAAACTTTATCTGTAGGCGAGGAATTATAATCCTGATACAGGCTTTTAATAAAACCAGTCACTTTAAAGTGAAAGCATAGATTTTTTTAAAAGTGTGAAAGCATATCTGAACTTTATAAGCATTGTATTTGAAATACTACTTCCCTAATACTATCAATCAAACTTGACACACAGAGAAGTCTGCTAACATGATAAAACTTACCTTTCCTGGAAAGCCTGAAGTCCTATGACGTCTTCTTCTGGTTCTCCATGTTTATAGAAATGGAGTCCAAGACCCTGAGGGTCTTTCTTCTCAGCAGCCGTGAGAGAGAGCTCCACCACGCCCTCATAAAAACGCACTGATGGGAAAGACAAAGGACGAAGACTCAAGGTTTGCTATTAAGCTGGATATGTTTTCTCTTATCTGGCTTATAAAAATACCCATCAAATATTATTCGATTTCCCTTGCACATGAGTCACCCTGGTGACAATATCATATAAAATACTTCTTATGAGTTTACCACAGAACAAGGTCCCCAGAGAACAAGGACCTAACATGACTAAATGGCAGCTTTGAATATATTTTCTTCACTGGAAAAAACTTTTCTATTTAAAATAACAAACAGGATGCTCTAGTTTGTGTCAGTGAGCTGAGCTCTGGCCTGTGAACCCAAAGGACTCGGTTCGATTCCCAGTGAGGGCACATGCCTGGGTGGGGGGGCCAGGTCTCCTGCTGGGGGAGGGTACTGAGAGGTGGCGCTTCTGTCCCTCTTTCTCCTGCAGGTCAATGCTTCTGTCCCTCTTTCGCCCTCCCTTCCCCTCTCTCTAAAAATAAATAAAATCTTTAAAAATAATAAAAGAACAAATGGGAGAGTTAGAGTTAATTGTTGAAAAAAGTCTTGGGATTCAAAACAGTATCTTTTATATGAGTTATTACTTTTATGTTATGTTAGATTTAATTTTAAAGTAATTTTAAATTTGACTAGATAATATTTTACATCAGGTAGTATATTGATAATTAAACAAAAGCTTTTAAGCATTTTAAAATTAAATGTGACCGGGCAAGCAGTCTCATACAGATGGGAGTTTAACCGAACCAGGACTGAAACACCAACGGTAAAAAGGGTCACATCTGAAGACATAAAAAGGCACTACTGCTTTTGCGGAGGCCAGCGCAGTCGCCACAAAGTGAAGCACAAGCACTGAGTTTCCTGTGTCATGTACTTGGGCCAGTGAACTTGGAGAAGACTTGCCTCTGGGAAGAGGCTCTTCTTCATCACTAGCTCGTTTCAGTCACACAGTCATTTGTCCGCTTAGTTGAGAAGCTAGGAAGGACAGTCCTCACTGAGAGTCACTGTGGTTTCCTGCTTCGATGGCGCTTGAAAGAACCTGGTGCTCGACCCCCGTCCCAGCCAGCCGCCCAGATCCATCCTTCTGCCACTGCCTCAGGGCCTAGGAGCACCCCAAGGCCCCCGCCAACGCGCCAGTGCCCCGGAGCCGCCTGTCCTCAGCTGCCCATCATGACGACCATGTCCACCTCACGGGTGCGCCAGAACTGCCACCAGGACTTGGAGGCCACCAGCAACCACCAGGGTCAACCTGGAGCTCACACTCCCTCTGTCTACCTGTCCATGTCTTACTACTTTGACCGTGATGGAATAAGTGTGAACAGTCACTACTGGGCTTGCACAAACTGGCCACTGAAAAAAATGACCCTTATTTGTGTGACTTCACTGAGACACGCCACCTGGCTGGGCAGGTGAAATCCGTCACACAGCTGGGTGACCACGTGACTAACGTGCACAGGCTGGGGGCCCGAGCCCCAGGGCGGAGCATCTCTGTGACAAGCACACACCGGGACACAGCGAGGACAGCTCGGCCGCCGGCTGCCTTCCCACGGCCACGGCGGGAACGTCCCTGGTCACCAGAGCAGCATGTGCATGTCGGGGTTACCTTTCCCTTTCCTGGAACTTGTACCAAATCACCCACTTATGTCTCTCATTTGTGCCATTCCTTCAAATAAAGTAATCTGGAACAGAAGAGAAAAGAAGGAAGGATGTTTTGTTTCTCACCTTGTCTATACTGAGCACAAACATTGGAGAGGTCGACCTGATTGCTGATTTTCTGATACTCCTTCAGTGACTCCCTCAACATCCTTTCCTTCTCCGTCTTATTCTGAACTTGTCGGGAATGCTGGAGAAGCTCATTTGCCTAAAGTAGAAATGACAAGAACTTAAAAAGACATAAAATCAAGCATGCAGATGATGCTGTCAACGTAAGTTTTAGTCTACGTCTAAATGTACATCTGGTTTCTTATAATCAATAATAAAAACAACTCTACAAACTTACTTCTTCTTAATTTTACGCAGAAAAGTTTTTGACCAAACAATCCTAGCTATTCTTAATTCCTCTCACAAACATGTTAAGCAAGATAGCTCTTTGTCTGGCAAATCTCTTGCCTAATCAATACTTTATCGGTCAGCAGGCAGTCCACACGATACTGATTTTTTAAATTCCTTCCACCTGTAGGAAAGGATCAATAAAGATTGCCCAATTAACTCTGCTTCATTACAGACTTACTTTAGGTGTTAGAGATTTTCCTTAATTTCTAAGGAGAGGCATATTTAACCATCACCTTTTTTTTTTTTATTTTAAATATTTTATTTATTTATTTTGAGAGAGAGGAGAAGGGAGGGAGAAGGAGAGGGAGAGAAACATCGATGTATGAGAGGAACATCAATCAACTGCCTCTTACACGTTCCCAGCTGGGGGCCTGGCCCACAACCCAGGCATGTGCCCTGCCAGGGAATCGAACCTGCAGCCTTTAGGATCTCAGGCCGGCGCTCAATCCACTGAGCAACCATCCGGCCAGGGCAAACCATCATCTTTTTAAATAAGGCCTAGAAATTCTTTTTTTTAAAGATTTTATTTATTTATTTTTAGGGAGGGAAGGGAAGGAGATAGAGTTAGAGATAGAGATAGAGATAGAGATAGAGAGAGAGAGAGAGAGAGAGAGAGAGAGAGAGAGGGAGAGAGAGAGAGAAACATCAATGTGCGGTTGCTGGGAGTTATGGCCTGCAACCCAGGAATGTACCCTGGCTGGGAATTGAACTTGGGACACTTTGGTTCCCAGCCCGCGCTCAATCCACTGAGCTACGCCAGCCAGAGCCAGGCCTAGAAATTCTTTATGAAAAGAGTTTAAGATTCTTTTATGAAAAACTTAAATATATATGGATTTTAAGAAATCACGTATTCCCACCCCTTTCTTACACACATGAGGATTCTGTAGCCAGGAGAGGTTCGGAAACCTGTCAAGGTCACATACTGAGTGCAAAAAGGTGGCTCCTGATTCCAACTCTGGCGTGCTGTTCACCACACCACGGAAGCTCCTCTTCTGTAGGGGACTCGGAGGAGCTGACGGAGCACCGTACCTTGGAACAGACCGCATCATCAGTGCTGTACAGCAGCGGGCAGATGTCCTGCAAGTGCAGGCTGATGCCGTCGACAGCAGCATTATCTCTGATATAGCAGTTGATGAGGGAAGCAATTAAGGCCCCGGTCAGTTCTTTGTCCCGGATCACCAGGTCTTTAAAGGTGGTGATTTTCAACTGCTCTTGAAATTCCTAGGAGTGTAAAAAAACCTTTTCTTCTATCAAATATGTAAGAATATCATTTCCACACAGAATAAAATTTCTTTAATAATATAACCAAAACATAAACGGACTTTGTAATTGAAAAGAGAAAAGATACTAAAACTATACAAACTAACACACTTCTGAAATTCTCCCAGAGTCATACAGAATTGAAAAAGAACCCGCAGTACGTCTGGTTCAAATCTCTCACTTTACATACGAGGATGGCAGAGCCCAGGCAAAGCCGAACTCACAGCCAGGGCTCCTGACGGTAGTTATGACTGGACAAGAATAATCAATCAGCTGCATTAAAACATCTTGGGCTTCTGTTTTTTCCCTAAAATAGCGTCAGAATTCTGTTATTCAAGGCCTTCTAATGTTAAAGTTTAATCTCATGTTGAACAAATGTGCTTGGTAAAATAGAGTTCTCAATTACTGAGGCAACTGTAATTTATATTAGAGTAAAATGCTGAGTGATTTGACTGGTATTTTTTTATACATTTCAGCAAATACACTAGGTCCAAACTTTTGTACTACAATATAATTTGCATTCCTTAAGCATAAAAATTGTGATTCAAGGGACAGAGCTTTGAAGAGGGGTCCCCAGAAAGACGCCGAGGCTAAAACAACTACATTATGCTTATCACCCACTAAAATGTATTCTACTTGGTATGGAAAGGTTTTCATAATTAAACATTTTAGCTTGAGGGTTTTTTTTTGTATGTGTTTAAAAGAAATAAAATCAGCAATAATACAACTCTTCGGCCTTTACAGAAAAGAACTAGGGGAATGCCTTTTAACTTTAAAAATTGTACTTAAAAGTCAAGAGCTAAACATTTCAGGGCAACCAACAGTCCTGACGGGTAAGAGAACATTGTATTAATATGGAAGAAATCAGATTTGGGAAATTACCATTTTGTAACCCTAAATGAACTCAGCCATTCAGGCAATGAATGGCAAGGGATAAGGCAAGTCTGGTGGCGAGTCCCAACGGCAGCATTAGATTTACCATGTGAATCTGGCAGTCAACCTCAGAATCACTGAAGGCATAAGTAAACCTCCTGTGTCTCCTAGCAAACACAGCCTGACATACAGACCGCTACCTATGGAGCAATTTATACTTCCTTAAATAGATGCACCTGAACTTTAATCAAGCTTCCGTAGACTTCACTTCCATTTTCCATAAAAATGAAGGGAATAAAGAAACAAGTTAATTACGAGAAAGGTACAGACAACCTCCGAATGCCGGCTTTCCACAGGATCGATCGATCACCCAATATCTACAAGGCAATAATAGCAAGGGAAAAGAGCTCTAAACTGAAAGAGATGTGAGAGACACAACAATAAAATTCAATGAGTGAACCAACTGTTTAAAATGTGATTTGAGTGAACCCATCTGTAAAAAGGTATTTTTAAGCCAATCAGAGAGATTTCATTATTTCAGACGCTAACAAAGAACTGTTAATATTGCCGAGTGTGATAACAACATTATTATCCAAGGAAATGTCCATCTTTTTAAAGACGTACATACTTAACTACACAGGAATGAAATAACACGATGTCTGGATCTCATTTAAAATAATTCTATAAAGTAAAAGAAAAAAAGGATAGATTAAGCAAAGTTGGTAAAATCTTGAAAATGCTGAATACCAGTCAAGTATATATGAGGATTAGCTGTAGTATTGCTCTTTTTTCATATGTGTTTCAAAATGTTCACATTAAATAATGGGTAGGAACACATTCCCCCAAGTAAATTTGTCTAATACTTAGATGTGTGGAAGTTATCATTATTATTTAAAAGGATTCAAATGAGGACAGGAGGATAAATACGGACATTCATTTCCCACAATGGGAAGCATCTTTTTTTAAAGTATGAATGTTTAATTAAGGTTGATGGACTCCTTGAAATCACATGCAAAAACTTATGTATGTGACTGTATGCATTCTTTGAGGCTGAAAAGAGACAGTTTGATCAGATTCCCAAAAGGGCCTGCAGCCTACATAAAATTTACAATCTATTGTTTTATAAAACAAACCAGTTACTGCCAAAAAGTATTTCTGGCAAAGTAAGATTTCATTACCACACCAGCCAAAGCTCCCAAACATTGTGTAACCTCCTGACTCTGACGAAGGGAACCCCCCAATCTTCCGTGCAGTCTTCCTGTAACACTACAGCTTTATCGGAGCCTAACTGCTCCCCCACATAACCCCCTCCCGGGCCAAAGTGTAAGGCTAATGTTCACTCGAAAGGAAAACAATGAGGCACAAGATCAACAGCACGGTCTTCAGGGAACGGAAGCAGCCTACCTTCTGCAGTTCGCCTACAATGACAGTGAACTGGTGCTCACAGAGAAGTTTCCACAAAGCCAGAGCCTGGTATGATTTCCGGACCAACTGCTGGATCGCCTGAAGCGAAATCTTCTCACTCACTTGAGCCTCTGATTACAAAATGCAATTAATGAAGTTTTATAAAACGACACAGGTTGAGTGGCTTTATGTCAAGTAAAACAATACTTTACCCAAATGAAAACAACCCTCAAGGCGAGACGGCCACTGTCCGCCTCCCCCACCCCCACCACAGGCAGCCGTGAGCACACGCTGTGGAGTCTGTGTTTTCATCTTCTCAGGATTACACAGATGAGCACGTGTGTGTGTGTGTGTGTGCACTCAAACAGTAAAGACGTCTGTTTTTAGATCATTCATGCCAAGCTTTGTCCACCAGGTTACATTTCTGCAAACGATCCAGACTGATGCAATGTAAATCTAATACATTTTTTAAAATTGCTGAGTGTTCCGCCATGTGAGTACGCTACAATTAGGTACACGGTCCCGCTGAAGGACGTTTATATTTTTTTCTGTTTTCCTACTAAAACAGTAATAGCAATAAATACCCATAAAAAAGTTCTCCCAGAAAGTGCAGTCAGGTTTCTCTAGGACTGAGTTTCTTAAACCCTAGATGAGGACGCACTGGAGAGTTATAAAATCAACTCAGTCAGTTACGAAAGCTTTTTTCCTTAAAGAGGAAATAAAATAGAATAAAAAAGGAAAAAATATTAAGAGTGTAAGACAGGTAGTTATTTCCCAAATTTTTGTTTCAGTTGTATGTGTATGCTTTTATTTTTAAAAATGTATTTTATTGATTATGCTATTACAGTTGTCCCATTTCCGCCCTTCACTCCCCTCCACCCTGCACACCCCCTCCCACCCACATTCCCCCCTTTAGTTCATGTCCATGTGTCCTAAGTTCTTTAGCTTCTGTATTTCCCATACTATTCTTGCCCTCTATGCTACTTATTCTCTGTACCTTTCCCTCATCCTCACTGATAATCCTCCACGTGATCTCCATTTCTGTGGTTCTGTTCCTGTTCTAGCTGTTTGCTTAGTTTGCTTTTGTTTAAGGTGTGGTTGTTAATAACTGTGAGTTTGCTGTCTTTTTACTGTTCATATTTTCTATCTTCTTTTTCTTAGATAAGTCCCTTTAACATTTCATATAATAAGGGCTTGGTGATGATGAACTCCTTTAACTTGACCTTATCTGAGAAGTGCTTTATCTGCCCTTCCATTCTAAATAAAAGCTTTTCTGGATAGAGCAATCTTGGATGTAGGTCCTTGCCTTTCATGACTTGGAATACTTCTTTCCAGCCCCTTCTTGCCTGTAAGGTCTCTTTTGAGAAATCAGCTGACAGTCTGATGGGAACTCCTTTGTAGGTGACTGTCTCCTTATCTCTTGCTGCTTCTAGGATTCTCTCCTTCATTTTTACCTTGGCTAATGTGATGATGATATGTCTTGGTATGTTACTCCTTGGTCCAACTTCTTTGGGACTCTCTGAGCTTCCTGGACTTTCTGGAAGTCTATTTCTTTTGCCAGATTGGGGAAGTTCTCCTTCATTATTTTTTCAAATAAGTTTTCAATTTCTTGGTCTTCTTCTCCTTCTGGTACCCCTATAATTCGGATGTTGGAACATTCAAAGATGTCTTGGAGGTTCCTAAGCCTTTCCTCATTTTTTTGAATTCTTATTTCTTCATTCTTTTCTGTTTGGTTGTTTCTTTCTTCCTTCTGGTCCACTCCATTGATCTGAGTTCCTGTTTTCTTCCCATCACTATTAGTTCCCTGTGCACTCCCTTCATTTCACTTATCGTAGCCTTCATTTTTTCATCTAATTTGCAACTAAATTCAACCAATTCTGTGAGCATCCTGATCACCAGTGCTTTGAACTGTGCATCTAATAGGCTGGCTATCTCTTGGTCACTTAGTTGTATTTGCTGTGGAGCTTTGGATCTCTTCTTCCTTTTGAGCCATTTTTTTTGGCGGGGGGAAGGGGGGTCTGGTTGTGCCTGGTACGTAGTGAGGGGCAGAGTCTTAGGTGTTCTCCAGGGCAGGGCAACCCACATCGCTGGGCTGTGACGCTATATGTGAGGGAGGGGTCCAAGAGGGAATAATAGTGCTTGCTCTGCTCTCTGTCGGATTTCAGTTCCCTCTGCCGCTTCCCTCAAACAAACTAGGCCTTTCTGGTGCTGGTTCCCAGGTGGGTGGGCTTGTGCACATTCCAGGACCCTGTGTGTCTCTCCAATGAACTCTCCTGTGAGGCTGGGAGTCTCAACCCCCACAAGTGTTTTCAATCAGTGCTTTTAGGCTTTATTTCCCGGCGCCGGGGCCCTGGGTTGCGTGGTCTGTCTCGCTGCCCGTTTTCACCTGGTTTATCTGTGTGAGAATGTGTGACTGTAGACAGCTAGCTGCCTTGCACACGTCACTGGGTCTGCTAGCCGCCACCTGTGCGCCTGGGGTCTGCCAGCCACCGCTTTTTCCTGCCGTGGTCCCTCTCCGCCAGCCACTGACTCAGCCCCTCCTACTGGTCTGGATGAATGGTTGTCAGACTTCCATACAGTTCAATTTTCTGTCTGTTCTGATTGTTTTTTTGTTTCTAAATTTTTGTTGTCCTTAATTTTGGTTGTGCGAGGAGGCATAGTATATCCACCTACGTCCCCACCTTGGCCAGAAGTCCTGTGTGTATGCTTTCAAATGTCTGGGTCATAATGTAAAATGTGTTTCCGACTGTGAGAGAAAAGCCTGACCGACTGACTGTTCTCGGGTGTATACCTGGAAGTGGAATTGCTGGCTTTGCGTATATGTGCATTCTAAGCTTTTGCTAGGTATGACCAAACTGCTCTACAAAGCAGTCATTTCAAAGAATATCACCTGCAATTTGAACACTGCTGCTTGTGCTTGCAGTGTGAGGCTTACAGCCTAACCGAAGTATTGAAAAAAAGAACATACAAAACAGTGAGCAGAAACCAAGGGAAGAAGGGAAGAAAGTATCTTGGGACAAAAGTAAATGTCTGGGTCTTAATTAGCCAAGTTCAGTCAGCCAGAATAATTGGCTTAAACAATAAATAGAAGACAAAAAAAATCTTAAAAAAAAATTGAATTACGGGCAAAATTTAAACAATATTATTATTCCAATTCATATCTGGGATAATTGATGACTATGAGAACTTTTTGATTCCTCTTTCTTTAGTTGTTACTACTTATAATGAAAAAAAAAACACAAGAAAAACTTGATTCACATTTTTAACTAAAAAAGTGTTGCTAATCCTTAGTAAGAAGCAAATCACAGCACAATGATACTATTTCACACCCATTGGAATGGGCGTAAAAACCACTGAACAGCTGGCACAATGTGGAGAAACTGACCCCCTTTGTGCACCACTGGTGGAAATGTGAATGCTGCATTTGTGATAGAAAACAGTATGTCAGCTCCTCAAAAAAACTGAAAATACAATTACCACATGATCCAGAGGTTCTACTTCTTGGTATGTAACAAAAAAAATTAAAAGCAAGGACTCAAATTTATATTTGTATGCCATGTTCATAGAAGAATTTGTTCAAAATGTGCCAAAGGTGAAACCAATCCTAGTATCCACTGGGATGAATGGATAAACAAAATGTGGTATTATACAGTGGAGTATTATTCAATCTTCGTAAGGAAGGAGGTTTTGACACGAGCTACAACATGGATAAACTTTGAAGACATTACGCTCCGTGAAATAAGCCAATCACAAAAGGGTAAACACTGTATGATTCTAGTTACAGGAGGTACTAAGATTCAGAGCTGGGAAAACAAGAATGGTGATTGTCAGGGACTGGGCAGGGTAAAAGGGGAAGTTATTGTTTCATGGGTACCGAGTTTCAGTTTGGGAGGCTGAAAAAGTTCTACAGATGGATAGTGGTGATGTCTGCACAACGTGAATGCACGAAATGCCACTAACCTATACACTTAAACTTGGTCATAAAGGTAAATTTTATGTTATGTTTACTTTACAATAAAAAACTCACTTAAAAAGGTGTGTATCACGTACTCTGAGGAGGACGGGAAAAAAATTTTAGGGCTGAAAGTTATGGAAATACATGAGGTCCACATTGCCCCCCTTTCTTCAATCACACAGATATTTCAATAAAAAAAAACTGTTACCACAAACTAGATCTTACTGAGAGATGCGCATTATGTCCAATGCAACTACTAAACTCTTTACTACAGTCATGTACATTTAAGTGATCAGAAGTAACAATTACCATGCAATTTCCTCTGCAGCTCCTGCTGCATCTGTTGGGTATTTCCGTTCTCAGGACGCATGAACCCCGTCAGCCTCTGCTGCACTTTGGCGGCGGTACTAAAACAGAAAGTCCAGAATGGGCATTTGTGTCTTTCACAGTGTTATTGCGACATAACTCATGTGCTACACAATTCAACAACTTAAAGTGTACAACTCATAGGGCTGCACAGTTATCACCTCACCCTAATTTCAGAACACTTCCCACTAGCAGTCAATCTCCTCTTCCCCTCTGTCCCACCCCTACCCTGAACGACCATCCATCCAGACACTTTCTGTGTCTCCAAATTGGCCTTTTCTGAATATTTCATATAAATGAACTGGAATGTGTTGTAAATATTTTTCCCTTGTAGATTAGTGAAATAGCACTGACAAATCGATGATGTTTTAAAACTGGAAGCACTGTAATTTCTTAGATGCTTCAGGTTTCACTGAGTAGATGGAGGGTAACAATACCTTCTTTTTACTGAGCACTTGCTTCTTGCCTGTCCCTTTAATTTAATGCAACAATTCTGCAGGTAAGTACAACTAAGAATTCCATCTCACATGAGACAGCTTTAGGACAAAAATAAAAAGCAAAGAATCTGCTATAAGAAAATACTGACCACGAAGGGAAATGAGCAAATAAAAGCATTTTGAAAAGATCATTGAACTTTCAGGAGAAGGTTCTATTTGGTGACCAATATTCAGTGAAATGAAGGTTAAGATTTTAAACTTCAAAAGTGTGAGACTACTAAAGCTATAATGGGGACGTTGTAGGAGAAAGCAAGTAAGCGGTTATATCAATGTTGTTAGAAAATAAGATTTTGAGGGTAAAAGCAATACAAATATACCCTAAAACAATTTATAGACAGTGAAATACTCTGTATTTGTAAATCTGAACCCAAACCATAGTACAACTCACAATTTTGTTTTATTAAAAAATAAAACCAGAACAACATACGGCTTGACAGGAGCAACGAAGAGCCCTAGCTATAGTCTCCAACACCCTTTCCTCCAAAAGAAACCAGGGCCCATGGGAGAAACGGCTGAGTACAGGGCGATGGCAGGAACTGTACCAAAGGAGCCTGGGAGGTCTTATCACACCAGGAAGCAAAGAAGCTATCAAAGACTGTTGTCAAAATGATGCAAGAGCAATCTGAAGGGGCAAAATATGGAAAAATTTTGCAATAAAAAAAAAACCTGCAACAGGCTGAAACATTAAAATCGTAGGCTGATGATGCTACCAAGTAAAAACCTCCCCTGTCAGCAGTGGCTGAGCTGGAGGGAGCCTGCCGTGGCCCCTCTCACAGGCTACAACGCGGAGCCTTGCACCCGACACGGAGAACTGCTCCCACTGAGGCGGCTCCACAGAGCCAGGCAGACGAGTGGGAACCGACGGGTGCTAAGGACTAGGCGTTTGTGTCCCGCCGCGTTCCTGTGTTGAAGCCCTACCCCCAGAGTAATGGCATTTGGAGGTGGGGGCTTTGGGAGCTAATCGGGTTTCGACGAGGCCACGGAAAGGGAGCCCCATGATGAGATCGGCACCCTCATGAGAAGGTTCCAGAGAGCACGCGCTCCCGTTTCTCCTCTGCCATCTGAGGACACAGAAAGCAGCAGCTGTCCCTGAGGCAGGAGTGGCGACCCTGCCAGAACCTGCACACGCTGAACCTGACCTCAGACCTCCAGCCTACACATGATGGGAAACCAACGTCCGCTGTGTCGGCCGGCCCATGGTGTGTGGTTCCTCCAGCCCGAACTAAGGCAGGGCGTGTCTGCCCGCGGGTAGAGGGTTTCTTTCCAGCGTGATGAAAACGTTCTGGAGTCAGACAGTGGTGGCTGATGACCGCATAGCCTCGACAATATACTAAAACCCACTGACCTGTATATTTTGGAAGGGAGAATTTTATAATATGTGAATTGTGCCTCAGGGGAAAATGAGTAAAGAAATCCTATTTATTCTTACTTTGGATTTCCTAACGGCCCTCCTGCAAATTGGGAGTTTCTGTCCAGAAATTCTTGCAAGCCTTTCAGTTCTTGTAGCACTGACTCCAGCATTTGGGAGGGAACACTACTTTCAATCTGGTAAAAAAAAAAAAAAAGTAATTTTAAAAGTTTAAAACAGTGACAAGGTGTATATATAGAAAACATACTCTGCATTTCTATACCTGCACATAAATGTTAATTTTGAAGTACCCTAACTTCATGACCAGTAAAGATATTTCTTATGTCAGTTCACACTTGGTGACCAGAATGAAGGGCTGGGTACCTCACCCCTCCTCTCTTACTCTGGTTTGATTTTGATATAATTTACAGACAGTGAAATACACAAATCTTAGGTGACATCTTGTTGACTTTTTACATTTTGATACAGTCACAGCCAGACCACAACAGAGAATATTTTCAACACCCAGCAAAGGTCCCTACTGCCCCATTAATCATTTCATCCTGCAGGTAACCACTCTTCTTACCTCTATCATCACTACAGAGCAGTGTAGCCTGGCCTTGAACGTCATATAAATGAAATCATACTATGAGAAGTAAACACATGCTTATTCTTAGAAATGTGAACTTACAGAGTATCGGAGTTGCAAAGATATTTGGTATCTTTTCATTTTAAAGGGAAAATGCTTAAAATAAATTGCGTTCATATTCCACATTCATACAAATCTTACTACCTGAATTCATGATGATACAAAGTCCTACAAGATGCTTTCTCAAAGTACTCTAGAATACAGGCAAATTAGAATACGTGGAAATTAGTACTGGGTCCATGGACTTTTGGGTATATAAACAAAATATTTAAATAGTAGTTTTGAGCAACATTAAGTATTGGGACTTACTCTAACCCTCACAAGAACCTTATGAAGGAGATACACCATCCTCATTTTACAGGGGAGTATCAGGCTCTGAAATGTTAAGAAATTTACTCGCCTGTTAGTAAGTGTCAGAGCAGAGACTTAACCCAGGAACTGGACAGTGCACTGGACAAGTACGCAAACACACACATGAGAGAATACTATCACTGCGCCCTGTCTATACCACCAGGAAATGTGAAACCACACACTCGTCCATGAAGAGCACACCCTGGTCCCGTACAAGTGGCAGCCACCACTGCACAGCACACTCACCGCGGTGATCTCTTTGTTGCCGCTCCTGAACACCCTCTCCACAACTAAACTGGCATCCCAGATGTTTCTGGAACAGAAACGTTATCGTAATTAGGCTGAGGATGAATAAAAATAATTAAATATGGAGTATATTCCTTTCTGTGTGTTTGTTAAAATGTAGCAATGGTTTCATTGACCATTTTACCATGTTAACTGAAAAAAAAAAAAAAAAGAAGGAAAACAGGAAAATTTCAAAATCTGATAAATCTAAGTTATTTAACTAAATAAAATACTGTTGAAGAAAAATCAGAAGGCTTTGGGTAATGAATTGTAAACCAGGAAGCTAATAATGCAAAACCAAATTTACAAAGGGGTTCTGCACAGTTTCAAAGTTTTAAACAAATAGAAGGAAAGCACATATCTCAAACCTAAGAAAAATATGTACTAGGCATGATAACTAACTAGGTAACAAAGTAGACTGATTGCAAAAGTGGCTGTTACTCTTTATCCCTCCTTACACCCACCCCTGTTACAATATGCCTTTGATGCTGCTCTCATAATGAGGAGGCTATTTCCCACCTCGTGCATCTGGGTTGGCCACATGAATGAGGTGGACATGGTGGTAGGACAATTCTGAGAAGAGGCATCACGAGGCTTTGCAAGTTCTGCTCTCTCCATCACAGAACCCTGCTACCACCAGGTGAGCAGTCCCTGGCCAGCCTGCCGGGGGATGCGAGGCCACGTGGAGAATGACCCAGCTAAAGGTGACATAGCTGTCTTCAACCTCACGTCTGACTGCGCATGCACAGGTGAGCCTGGCCAAGCCCAGAACTTTCCAGCTGACTTGCAGACACAAGTCACTGAGTCATGGGGTGGTTTTAACACTACATATAATATGTATAGAGATACATTTTAAAGATACATAAAATACAGATGGTTAGATAACAAAAAAGCTGAGTGAGGGAAAACAATCAATGGAAAGGGAACTAAAATTCGGGTACAATTTAACAGTAATAAGTGATGTCCCAAATATAGAACTAAAAATATTCCATGCCACAAACTAGGCTAAGGTGAGCAACAGTCAATTGGTCCGTGGAAAACTTACCCCATGATTCGAGAAAAGTAAATGCATATGCCGTTGTGTTTTCCAGAGTACACAATCTCTGGTCCCGCCATGTAGCCCAGACTTGGGGCTGGAACTGCCGGACTTCCTGCCGCAGGCATTGGGGTGGACATGACGGGAGGGTGCATGCCTTGGGCACACAGAGAAAAACAAACCTTACCACGCAAGCAGACACGTGGAGAATTCCCCACAATCCCAGTCTGCGGAATCTAGACCCGCAGGAATAAATTATTGGAATAAACAGATAAAGAGAGGCTTAGACTTAAATGGCTTCTCCCAGGCAGGCTGTCAAGTACTGGCAATGCAAGCTGAAAAGGAAAGACAGCTTGCAGTCGCTGCTCCTTAATGACTGAAGTGAAAGTGAACCAATCACACAGATTTCTGGGCTGGCGATTAGATCTTGGAATCCAAATAAGGGGCTTTCCAGGGACTACTAAAGGTGCTCCTAAGGCATTCACAGCCAAATGCCTGTACTGTCCTGGATGTCACTTCTATCAAATTACCTTTGAAAAAACATTTTATTTATTTATTTTTAGACAGAGGGGAAGGGAGGGAGAAGGGAGGGAGAGGAACACCGATGTGTGAGAGAAACGCTGACTGGGCGCCCCTGGCACGCCCCATTCAGGAATTGGGCCCACAACCGAGGCACGTGCCCTGACCGGGAATGGAACCAGCGACCTTTTGCTTTGCAGGACGACGCTCAACCAACTGAATGGGGCAAGCTGATCTTTTCCACACCAAGCATCAAAGGTAGGTCACAATGTTAGCTCTTCGAAAGGAACAGTAGCAGTCATAAAAAAAGAAGAGCAAAAACAAAGAAAAAGAGAAGAGGTACCTTGAGACGGTGTTCCCAAAAAGGATGGATTTGGATACAGACCACCACTAGGAAGAGGAGAACCTAGAAAGGAGATAAGAATATAAGATTTGTAAAGTAACTCCCAATTTTTGAGTCTGATCAAAATTAGACACAGAAGCGGTTCCTAAGCATCCGAGTGTGCAGCGGCGCCACTCCTGATGTATCCACCAGGCGGGGACTCCGCGCATCCCCCCGCGATCTCCCGACAGTCCCCGCGTTGGCAAACACTGCGGAGGACGTCTGTTTATTATTACATCATCCATGTCCTTCCTTCTGAATAAGTAGCAAATGAGTTCTGTAAATACTACAATGGTTACATCTTATTTTGTTCCCTAATATACAATAAGAACTCATCACTTTTAAGAGTCAGATACCTTTAGAATTATTCACCAAAAGAGTAGAAGTAAATATAGTGAAGAGAGTTGTCCCTTAAAGTATGCCACAAGGTTTCTCAAATGCAAACTCTATTAAAAACGGCTTCATTCAACGCGTCATACTCACTGGCATAGACAGGAGACGCCAGGATGGGACCAACATTACTTGGGGTGGGCAGAGCGGTTGGAAATCTCATCTGAGCTTCACCGCCGTACCTATTTCGCAAGAACACAGACTTAGTTTGTTCAGTGAAGCTATTCGCCTTAAAAGCTGGAATTGTTCCAAGTCCTACTTAGCTCTCAAAATAAAGCTTTAAACATTAGAGACTTGAATTCATTGTGTTTGCAGTGTAACAGAGTGGGGGAAAAAAGTAGATTTAGAGTTGTGAGTACACAGAGAGTTTATTCTTGTAATATTACTTATTAATTACTGTATTAGTATTTGTATTACAACTGCAAACCCACTTTTGCCCCATCCTATATATAGATACATTATAGAAAACTAATTCAGTGAAAGTTGACTTGGAATTCTACCAGGAAGTATTATAAGGAACTGGCAATTTCTGAAAAACAGAGAGCAAGCCCTGACTGGTGTGGCTCCGTTGGCTGGGCATCGTTCCACAAAGCGAAAGGTCGCCAGTTCGACTCCTGGTCGGGGCACACGCCTGGGTTGCAGGTTCGATCCCCAGTTGGGGCGTGTGCCAATGGCAACTGATGGATGTTTCTCTCCCTCTCTCTCCCTCTAAGAATAAATAAAATCTTTTTTTTTAAACACCTGCTCTTTTTACTGATGCTTCTTAATATTTGACTTCTTTTTCTTTTTTTAAAGATTTTATTTATTTATTTTTAGAGAGGGAAGGGACGGAGGGAGGGAGAGGGAGAGAGAGAGAGAGAGAGAGAGAGAGAGAGAGAGAAAGAGAAACAGAGAAACATCAATGTGCGGTTGCTGGGAGTTCTGGCCTGCAACCCAGGAATGTACCCTGGCTGGGAATCGAACCTGGGACACTTTGGTTCCCAGCCCGAGCTCAATCCACTGAGCTATGCCAGCCAGGAATAGAATAAATAAAATCTTAAAAATTATTTTAAAAAGGTCAGCAAGGCATAAAGTTTACTTAATGAGTACATGGTATTGTAATTTTCATACTAGAGTATGATTAGAAGGTATCTTTAAAACTTCTTTTAAACTAATCACGTCTCAAATTCTTATCCTTAGCTAAAAAGTTTCCAAGTAAAATATCTTTTTGATACTAAGTTTCCTTGGAGAGATTCAGAATCCTTTAGCACCAATGACAGGCGTAAAGCAGAAGTGATGCAGCGTTTGGGGAAATAAAAACAGGGACAAGAGGGCAGCCGAGGCAGGAAGACGACGAGACAGAAGAGTGGGTGACGGCATCAACTGCCGCTTCCTTACCATTACCATCTTCCCAGAGTTCGCCTTTTCGAAAATGCATTTCACCTCAACTGTTTGGCAAGCCCTTAAACTATCCCATTCTCCAATGCAGCCACTGAAAAGAGTGGCCAAGGACGAAAGACAACCGTCACGCACCTGAAGAAAGCCCGAGTAGCCCAGGCAGATATTTCTCTGTCACAGGCCGCGGTGGAGCAAGCAAGGATAAGGCAAGTTGCACAAGCCTGGTCTTCCTGTGGAAAAAGAACATCTTCCCTTATATTAAGCATAAACATTTAAGAAGAAGTTTTGTTTAATGCTGTATCCAGAGATTAAATCTGTGCCAAGCATGTAGTTGGGCTCAACAAATGTTTGCTACCTGAATGGTATCGGCTGACATGAAAAGGGAAAAGCAAACACTATTAATATCAGTACATGTACAGTGGTTGATGTAAACCAAGAAGGACTGGTAAGGTTCCCTGTTAATTACAGTATTGTTGGTCTTAACATTAAATTCAGCTATCTTTCCCATTTTCTTATTCAAATTAACACCACATTTGAAAAACAGTACAAACAGTTACCTGATGTAATTTGAAGAATCTTTCAATCTCGTCTCCGTCTCCGCCCACATTACTCACGAGCAGATGCCGCAGCTGATCTACGGGTCTAAGTTTATGAAACATCAGACTCCCCTAAGAAGTTTAAAAAAAAAAAGGAAGGTGAATTAATAAATTGACCAAGTTTAGCTGGCGAAAACTGACCCTGTTATTTTTATCTAATAAAATCAATAAAACAAGCAAACAAAAAAAATAGCTTCAAGAATACAAAGCACACTGATGAAACAGAGCACCTCCAGGCTATCTCCTGGCGCGTACCAGATCTGTGTGCCCTGAAAACAAGCAAACGAGAAAGCACTGCGCTGGCAGACACGACCGCACCAGCGCAGCCTGTGCTCTCACTGTGAACAAACACCCCCATGTCATCTTCCTGAAAACAAGCGAATGAGAAAGCACTGCGCTGGCAGACACCACCGCACCAGCAGATGCGACCGCACCAGCGCAGCCTGTGCTCTTGCTGCGCACAAGATGAAGGTTTGCACGGTGTTATGTCTAAGAGAGCCGGCACCTTTTTACTTATCTTTATTTTTTTTTTGGCAGAGGTGTTTCCTTATTAATTTAGAAAGTTCTGTTACAGGGTCAAGTTAATACTAGAATTTAGACCGTGATAAAAGCTCCCCCTCAAACCAGAAGATTCAAGTGAGATTATCCATTCATCATATTGGCACAAGTACGTTCATTTAGAAAAAAAAGTGAAGCTGGATTCTTATTTATATCTTACACCAGGATAAATTCCAAATAGGTCAGAGATTTAAAGGACAAAATAAAATTATAAACACACTAAGAAATTATGGGTGAATTCTTTAATGAACCTCAAAGTGAGGAGTTTGTTTTTTACTATATAAATTCCAAAAGATAACTTGAAAATTTCAACCGCTTGTAAATTTATCCGTATGGAAAATTCTTAATAGATAAAATCAAATGACAAACTATAAAAACTCAAACTATATAACACCACAAAAAGTTAGTGATACACAAAGAGTTTCTGTAAATTAGATAAAAAAGACAATTCAATAGAACAGTAGGTACAAAATAGAAACAGACAGTTCACAGAAATTAAGCCCTTAAAGTGACAGTCAGTCTGACTCCTTCTAGGCTGGCATGTTGTACTCGGACACGGTGTAAGGGAACAGGCGCTCCCCATTCACCAACGGCGAGTGCGTGCGTGTACACCGGGACACCTGGCAACACCTGTCCACATTACAACGCACACACTCTTTGGCCCGGCAGAGGCAATTCTACATGCAACATGATACAGGCACAAGGCTGGAGAATTACTCTTAACAGCAAAGATGACCCATTAATAGAGGCCTGGTTAAATACGGTACACCCACATAAATGAATCCCTTTCACTCATAAAACAGAATGGTAAAGTCTTTCTATACTGGTATGGAAAGGAGCTCTACAGCGTATCTCTGAAGTGTGAAAAGCAGAGTGTAATGCAGTGCACACAACGCGCTACCACTTCTTTAGAAATGTGTGTGTATTGTTTGTAGACTGGGACGCATCTCTGGGAAGAGGCATAGACGCCGTGGGCCTGTGGGGGAGGGGCCTGAAGTGGGAGGGAGATGGCACTTGGTCCAGCCCTGGTTACACCATTCCAATTTTGTCAGTGCATTACTACTCAAAAAAATAAATGTTAGGTAAAATTTTTAATTATTTAAGTGAGAACGAGACAAAATAAACTCAGTTTACTTATTTCATGCTACTGAACACTGGTGGTAGAAGAGCTACCTTAGAAATATAACATCATAAAAAGCAAGTTCTCTTTGTTGAATGTTTGGGATTGACAAACTACTTCTTGCTTAAGAACGTTCCAAGAGAAAACATCCCCAAGTACTCAGGTGCACGACTCCGCCGAGCAAGCACTGCGGGACACACCAGCACCGACCGCCGCCTCTCTCTGCCTTCGCCGCCACCGCGTGCGTGCCCACCCGCACCGCGTGCGCCCACCCGCACCATGCGTACCCACCTGCGCCGACAGAAGCACGAACTTCTTCGGGGGCAGCATGTGCTGCTGCACGACGACCGGCGAGTCAGTGATCGGGACGTGGTCCTTGTTTAAGGGCGTGATTATTTTATCCACTTTCAGTTCGTCTATTGCAGAGAGAGCCCAGGAGTGGCCATCCACACGGGTCGTCGTCTACAGAGCAGAAATCGACTTTTTATGCTAACACTACTGATAACATTGGTATACACAGCATTAATCTTTATGGGTCACTGAGTTACGAAAATAGAACTAAATCTCTTTACATTTTCCTATAGTATTAAGGAAAACCTTTAAAATGAAAAGATGTACAGACTTCACCTGAAGTTAAACATAGGATTTAATAAATTAGTACATTAACAAATATCCTCAAAAGTCTGTATTTAATTTTCTACCATCTAGTTCTTTCAGTCAGGCATCCTCTACTGTAACAATCTATCCATACCAAAGGATAAAGGCAAAATTTCCCCGAGATAAACTCTAAACAGTGTTTACCAGAACCCCAGTTCCTTCTCTAACCAGAGACTTCCTCTCACCCACCACCTCTCCAGGGCAGGCCGACCTGCACTGGTGGGCTCGGTGCTTAGATTTTGCCGACATGTAGATCTGCTCTCTTCTGAAGTTGTATTTGTTTTCTAAGCTATTTCTTTTTTTAAAAAAAGTCTTTTAATCTCTTAAAATACTTAGGGAGGTCCTGTGGTAACTATTATAGACGAGGAAACTGAGGGCCAGAGACGTGTGAAGTCCTTTGAAGCACAGCTTGGAGGGAATGGAGCCAGAACTCTGCACCCCATCAGGACAGGGTTTGTATTAGGTTCTGAATCCTCTGTCTATCACAGGATGAGACACACAGCAGGTGCTCAGTAAAGTCCAGAGAGTAAAGGAAAGAATTCGAGAAAGGTGCTCCTTGCCTCCTCACCAACCTTCGGCCCCTACCCCAGCAACTTGGTCCACGTCAGCAACTTGGAAGAGCCCATTTGAACCATGCATCCATCCCCTGGGGCTGGGTTCTTCCTCCTCCCATCTACACACCTTCTCCCACTCGCCCTAACCAGAAGGGCTTATGCTGCAGAATAACCAGAAGGCCAGTGACAGCTGGAACCAAAATGCCTTTACAGAAATGGCTCCAAAGGTATCAGACATTCACACCCTAGTTGGAGTTGGTTAATCTGGTTTGGCTAGCACCTTCTGGGGGCAGGCAGCATGGACTGTGCTGGGGCATCTGGGAGGACAGAGAGGGGTGGGACAGGGCACACTAAGGGGGGGGAGCTGATGGCCCTCCCCTCAGGTCCTCATGGGTGGGGATGGGTCACCCAGCTGTGGGGTTGGGGTAGGACAGCTGGGGACACACACGCTCCTCACCAGAACCTCTACATCATGGGGTACATGGCGGTGTTCACTTTTAAAACACAATTATGTGCTTGTGTGTGCACACTTGGTACGTGGGGAAGAGGGAAGAAATAAGATGGGGGAAGTGTTGATAATTCCCTAATGTGGGCTTCAAGTCACCATTTGCTCTGCTCTTGGGTCCATTTGAACATTTCTATAAGTAAAATTTTTTTTAAAATTTAGGGAAAACAATTAACTATAGAGATCATTAGAATAAAATTCTGGCATAACTATAATGGGTGGCCTCATAATAACTAAAAATACGATACACTTAAATGGGACAAAGACAATTTCTAAAAAGATACATGCATTTTCAGGTATACTAAAAAAAACATTCTACAAGGGCTTCAATGTTTATTTTAAAGAGAGTTTCAATGATTACTGTGACTTCTAACATCACAGAAGAAAAATAAAGAATAGAATATACTTTTTCCAATATGCTTTCTAATCATATGAGGTTTTTTAAATAAGCAAACAGTAATAAATCAGAAGATAAAGTTTCTTACAATTATATTCTTCACTTAAAGCAATATAAAAAGTTCTATACAATTACCCTGACAATTTATACCTGGGTTTCCATCATTGGCTTTTGGAAAGGAAATGTGTCATGGTTGACACACCACAAAATGTCATTGTCTTCATTTTCTGAGGCTGTCATCAGTAGAACACCTGATGATTTAATACACAAAATATTAGGATGCCAAATCATATGCACCCCAAATATTCTTAACAATATTAATTATTAACATTAATATACATATAGCATTAATTGTTACAGGTAAGCAAGTTACAAAGTAAAAACTAAAAGCAGAACGCCTAAAAGTTTAATACACAAAATCTTATGATGCCAAATTATATGCATCCCCAATAATCCTAACAGTAATTAATAACATTGATATATACAGCATTAATCATTATAAGTAAACGAGATACAAAAATAAAACTAAAATCCCCTAAAAGGACATAAAATTTTTTGGTAGGGTAGGATCATTAAATGTTCCAGATCTTATACTGTATTCTTTCAAGTAAACACTTATTTTCTCATTTTAACATTTCTTTCTTTTTTTTTTTATAAAGGTTTTATTTATTTTTAGAGAAAGGGGGAGGGAGGGAGCAAAAGAGGGAGAGAAACATCAGTGTGTGGTTGCTTCTCCTGCACCCCCTACTGGGAACCAGGCCTGCAACCCAGGCATGTGCCCTGAATGGGAATTGAACCAACAACCCTTTGCTTCGCAGTCCGGCGCTCAATCCACTGAGCTACTCCAGCCAGGGTCACATTTTAACATTTCTAAAGTTAGAATATATTTTACCATCAATGAATTTATCAGCTTAATTATTAGCTTTAAAACACATGTGTAATATACAAAAAATGCTGTGACCTATAATTAATATCTAATATTCAGAAAGTAGAGTTCACATATTGGTTAATTCAAATACATCATAAATAATAATGATGAAGTTTGCAATGGAACAGCAGAGATAAATACACTATAAAAGCATTATCTCAGCAACACTAGCTGACGTTGCAGCTTAATTTTGAAATATATTCTCCTGTGTTCAATTCTAGCTCTTCCCACTAACTTGCTCTCTTTACACTGACTTTAGTGGTATCAGTCTGAAGTCCACTGGATAGCTGTAGGTGATGGGACCATAATTAATTAGTAAAATGTATAACCAGCTTGTGAAAAACTAACAGTAATGTATATCAAGGTGGTAGAAAAAGGTTTCTTAAAATTTAGCATATAAAAGTTTGAAGAACTTCAATTTCACTGTATCATGCACATAACTAAAACCAAAGTAATTTTTCTACAATACACTTCTAGCTTTAAAACTTAGTGTATTCCCTTGGCTGGTGTGGCTCAGTGGATTGAGCACCAGTCTGCGAACCAAAGGGTCGCCAGTTCGATTTCCAGTCAGGGCACATGCCTGGTCCCCAGTAGGGAGGGCATGTGAGACAAAAATCACGCATTGATGTTTCTCTCCCTCTCTTTCTCCCTCCCTTCCCCTCTGTCTAAAAATAAATAAATAAAATCTTTTTAAAAATAAAAATCTATTTAGGATAGCACCAAAAAGAATACTTAGGAATGCATTTAAGAAGTGCAAGATTTATACACAGTATAGTGTACACATATTCTAAGAAATTAAAGGTGTAATAAAAAGATATCCCATGTTTATGGATTTGATGACTTAACATTGTTAAAATGGTAATATCCGCCAGGGTAATCTACATTTTCAACTATCAAAATCCCACCTGACATTTTTGAAAAAACTGACAAACAATAAATATTTCTGGCATTACTGAACTATTCCATGTACCCAAGAGGGCGCGAAGACTACTACCTCTAGAGTCTTTCCTTCTGCTAGCCGAAAGAAAGAACTGAGCCTTCATCTCGCAGTTCCCCGACGCCTGTCTATTTCCACAGTACAATCAGGTAAGAGAGACATGATCAATTAAAGCTGACATAACTTTTTAAAAATATAAAACTGTTTAAATGTACAAAAAAAAAGGAAAGAAAAAGAAAAGATAACATTGACAAATGGGTTCTAAAATCCATATGAAAATGTAAGAGTCAGACAGTCAAAACAATCTTGATAAAAAAAGGAAAAAAATCAGTTAGAATTTAAAAACTTACATCTGAGAGAGCGTAATTCATACTGAGTTACTGGTATAAGGACAGACACAGGCCAAGGAATAAAACTGAGAATCCAGAACCCATATGCTCAGGGGCAATTCGCCTGAGACAATGGTGCCAAGACAATTCGGGGGAAAGAACAGTCCCCTTGGCAAACGGTGCTGGGAACTGGATGTACACATGCACAGAACGACATCAGACCCCCCACCTCACGCAGCACAGAAAATTTAACTCAAATGGATAAGGACCTAAATCTAAGACTGAAAACTGTGACACTCCTAGATGAAAACATCTTTGTGAACTTGGGTTAGAAAACTGCTTCTTAAAAGTAAACCCAAGTACAGAAACAAAAGAAACAAATAGATAAATTGAACATCACGTAAATTAAAAACTTTTGTGACTCAAAGGACATCCGTTAGAAAGTGAAAATATAACCCACAGAAGGACAGAAAAAAATTTGAAAAACATATACCTGATAAGGGTCTCGTGTCTAGAATATACAAAGAACCCTTACATATCAATAATCAAAAACAATCTGATTTTAAAAAGGGCAAATGCTCTGAATAGTTATTTCTCCGAAGATGTACAAATGGCTAATAAGCACAAAAAAAGATGCTCAGCAGCACTGCCGGGCAGGTAAGCGTGAATCGAAACTGCGGTGTGACGGCTCCTCACAGCCACGAGGACGGATATAACATGAAGACGGGAAGACAAGGTGGACAAGGATGTAACAACTGTGGAACCTCACTCACCAGTGGCAAGAATGTGAAGTGGTAAGGCTAAATTTTACAGTATATGAACTGTATCTCAACAAAGATATTCTTTTAAAATGCTGTGGGAAGTACATGCTATTATGCATTTGAAAAAATTCTACTTGTAAAGTTTCATTTGGGTGTTAAAAATGTTGTTAGAGACATTAGAATAAGCATAGAAAAGGAATCAAAACTAACATTTTACAAGTGCTTTCTCGTCATGGGAAAAAGCATGCAGATTTTTCAAGTTTTGATGTCTAACTGGAATTTAATTTCTCTATCATCAAGATTTCAAACTGTTGCACAAAAAGCTCTCCACATCCATAAATACACTGGCAGAAAAGGCCTGGTATCGGAAAAGTCCTTTGTGTTTTCCTAACCATTCTGAAGGAACAGAGTTTAGATTCTATCACAGTGGATACTAACATTGATTGTGACCAGTGAGTTTATATGTATAAGGCTAATAACTTTCTAAAATCAAAACACTTTAAAGGTACTTATCTATTTAAAAATGCTATAGTTTTTTATATACTTAGCAATTGAAAATGCTTAAAATATTACCTTAATATAAAAAAGTTCCTGGATAAGACAAAAAAAATTCTATATTCTATTGGAAAATCTATTTTCAAATGCCTCACACATGCAGTCTAATTTTAGTAACCTGAAGAACCCAGCACTCAGTATGAGAGTATTTCGGAACTCACCTTTACTGTAGAGAGCTTTATGTACCTTCGAAGGCTTTTCCACCGTGGAAGACGCCGAGAATCCAGGCGGCAGGCGGACGTGAACCAGCGTCAGTGTGTTGGGTCGTGCTAATGGCTGTCTGAACGGACAGGTGCTGAAGTACAGCCTGACCCCTGACGACGGGGTAAAATCATAGATCAGTAACAGGAGGCAAAAGGCCTGAGGCACACACACTGTAACCGGAGCAATTCCAAAGAGAAACACCGAACTCTGTCTGTCACAGCCATACGGCACTTTCTGGAAAGAGCCTTCAACTGTGAGCCACACCAGCCTCTGTTCCCATTCAGGCCGTGTCAGGGAACGGTGGTAGCCACTTGAGCCTTAGGGCCTGGCTTTCCATCTACAGAATGAGCCGAGAGAACCGAGGAATCTCCCAGTTTTCAAAATCCTTAATTTTATAAATTATTAATGTGGCTTTACAATTGATGCAGAAGTAAAAATTTCTCATAGCTTTAATCACGAATTTCCAAATCGGAGGAGCATGAAAAGTTACAAAAGCAACAGCAAACATAAATGAAACAACTTACCAGCATGTGTGACAGCCAGTAACTGACAGTCCAGTGACTCAGAATTTTCGATCACTGCTATCTGAACAATTGGTTTAAAAACAGAGCGATCTATGGTCCTAAAAAGGAAGGGGAAAAAAAAAACCTAGTATATTTTTTAAACGTGTCACTGAGTAATAAGGAACATTTTCCACCAACAATTTTACGTGTTGAAATCTGTTAAACTAGTTTACAACTAACTTCTTGGGAAAGTAACAGCAGCAGTTAAGAACTGGCAAAACCCACAAATATTATGTGTTGTTTATATTACCTAATATTGTTAATTAAGAGTTACCATTTTCAAAGGTCACAAAAGGAAGCTAAATCCACTGGGTAAAGGACTAGTGGGGAACAAGATGTTCTCAGAGCATCAAGCTCTCATTGTAAAAGTTACCACTCATTAAAAAGGAGGAAAAATAAACCTTTATAATGGAGAGATCTAGCAAACACCACCTTGACCAACTGTTCAATAGTGGTAAACTGGTATTAAGTGTCTCCTGATGTAATGCTATAGGTAATGCTATAGGTAATTCACATTAGCTGTGTAATATTAGCTTAAAAAGTATTATCTTGAATCTAGTAAGGAAAAAAAGACAAATTCAGAAAATTCCTGTCCCACCCTCCCAAATGTCAGTATTTTGAAAGAAAGGTAGTGGAAGTTCTGTTCTATATTGAAAAAACTAATGACTAATGCAACTCATGAGCTCTGATGAATCTGGAGAAAAATAAAGGAAAAACCAAAAAGCTATAAAAAATTTTGGAACCCTGGCCAGTTGACTCAGTTGGAGCATTATCCTGTACATCCAAAAAGGTTGCGGGTAGGATCCCCAGCCAGGGCGTGTCTGGGAGGCAACTGATCAATGTTTCTTTCCCTTTCTCTCCTTCCCTCCCTTTTTCTCTAAAATCAATAAACATATCCTTGGTGAGGATTTAAAAAAAAAGAATTTTTGGGACTATTAATTTCAGTATGAATTATATAGTTATGAGATAATGTTACAAAAATTATTCATTTTTAAGTGTGGAATCATTTATTTTGCTTTTTGTAAGAAACTTAGGAGAAAGTCATGATTTCCACAACTCACTTTCCAAACGGCTCGTGAGAGAGAGTGAGCAAACGAGGGAAAGTGTTAACTGGTGAGTTTATACAAAGGGTACACCTGCTTTTACCACGCTGCCCTTTCAACTCTTCCGTGGATTTGAAAAGTTTCCCAGAAAATGCTGGGGAAGAAAAAGGAAACCCTTTGTTTTAGATTATCTGCCTTGAGATTTTTTTTTTTGCCACTGAAGGGCAAAGAAAATGTTGGTTTTTCACTAGGCCATCTGCATATAGCAATAACCGAAGCACACAGGTAACAGACGCTGAAAATTTGAGGCCTTTGCTGTGTGCAGAGCCTTTTGTAGCTGAGCTAAATCACCTGTGACATAAGTGAATTGCAGTGTATTTTGTCAGAAGACTGAGCATCTAGCCTGGGTTCCAGCATTTATCTAGGAGCCAGACTTCTGACAAATCACAACGCCCTTCGGTTTGTTTCCTCACGAATACAACGCGGGAAACGTCTGAGATCTTGCTCCTGAGCTTGTCAGGTTGGCTCAAATAAACGCCTATGAAAATAAGGGAGAGGGGGAGGGAGGGAGGGAGGGAGGGAACGACTCGGACAGCACAGCTGTAAATTCAGCATTTCCAAACTGCACTCCTGTCAGTCATCAGACCAGCTAAACCCACTGTGTAGGCCTCCCTCTCAAAGAGGTGGAGCAGTTGTAAGAGGGGAACTTTCCTCAATACAACACTGGTAATGCCTGCACCGAGCACGTAAAGTTTCAAAGAAAAACACACGTCACGCGGTATTTACACAGTAAAGACTGGCTTTACTGTCTACCTTACGTTTTAAAACATCCAATATAAGAATGAAGGTCTCTGGCAGCTCTATGTCAAACATAACTTACGGTGTCACTTCCTTCAACGTCCCTCATCCTTTAGAGACATTTTGGGAAGGAAACAATTTTACTATGCTGCATGTAAAACAGTGTAATTACGCCTGCAAATGAAACGTCGGATAGTAGATGACACGTCACCTCGCGATGTTTCCAGCAGCAGAGACGATAGCATTCTGCGACACCGAGGCAACTCTGCTCATTCCTTGACCATCACTGCCCAGATCATAAACCTGCATGCGAAACATTGTACCCACTGAGACACGGCTACCATCTGTCTGCGTTTTATGAGTTTATTAAACAGACTTTTCCTTTTTAGGGACCCTTTCATTTTGGTATTTCATATAGAAATAAAAACATTCACAGATCTGAAATTTCATTAAAAAATGGTTTGGACGTGGTTTTTTTTTTTTAAGATTTTATTTATTTATTTTTAGAGAGGGAAGGGAGGAAGAAAGAGAGAGAAACATCAATGTGCGGTTGCTGGGGGCTGTGGCCTGCAACCCAGGCATGTGCCCTGAGTGGGAATTGAACCTGCGACACTTCAGTTTGCAGCCTGCGCTCAATCCACTGAGCTACGCCAGCCAGGGTGGTTTTGATGTTTTATAAGAAGCACACAATTCATAGGAAAAGTCTGAGTGACTGAGCCTTCTTCCTTACAAACAGGGATGCAGGGCTGTGATGGGTAGAGCATTGTCCTAGCCAGAGGTGTCCAACCTTTTGGCATCTCTGCGCCACACTGGAAGAGCGGTCTTGGGTCACACATTAAATACATTGTGACACATAATCACAAAAAAATCTCATAATGTTTTCAGTGAATTTACAATTTTGGGTTGGGTCACATTCACAGCCATCCTGGGCTGCAGGTTGGACACACCCCTGCACACCAAGGTTGTGGGTCTGATCTCAGGTCAGGGAACATACAAAATGCAACCACCGAATACATAAATTAGTGCCACACCAAATCGAAGTTTCTCTCTCCCTTCCTCTCTTTCTAAAAATCAATAAACACACACACACACACACACACACACACACACACACACACCAGGGATGCTATTCCCACCTTAAATAGTAGTATAAGATTAATACTTACTTGTATTACTCCTTTCTCAGATCGTGTATATAAAATGTTTCTCGAATTATCAATTTCAATTTGAACAATAGGATCTGAAAGACAAAATAAATAAATACAATAAAACCCACCCAAAATGGACAAACCAAATACAGTGGCAACTTAAGTGAAAACTGCTGTATCGGAACTTTTTGTTCAGGGGTTCTCCTCCTCCTCTGCAGATATGTAAGGTATCTGCGTGAGGACACACCCCAGAAGCACTCAGATCGGACAACGTGCGAGCAAAAAGCAGACACCAAACACTGTGACTGGGTGAAGAGCATGAAAAACAAGTTATCCTATCCTCTAAATAAATTTTAAGCCAAACCAAGACCAAGGTCTAGATCATTCCTCCCTTCAACAAGTAAACAGTTAACGAACGTTTGCTATGTTCCAGAAACCCATGACAAATACTCATACTCAGTCCATTCCTTCAAGAAACTGCCAGGTTCGTCTACTGAGTCACTGTGTGAAGGGAAATCATCTATTGTAGTCACAATAACTTTTTAAAGTTAATTTACCTTATTTCACTGAAGTGTTTTTAGATTATTTCACCGGCACCTCTCATTTTATTAAAAACTCTTACATATTCATTTCGTGCTGGGAACTTGTTCTAGAGCAGGCAAAACACACACTAGGTGTCTGACCGGTTTTCACACGTGTGTGCACGCGCACATGCGCACGTCTTGCTTTCGGAGCTTACGTGTGGCTGTTTTTGACACGTGTTCCACGATGCTACACGGACAGAAACTTGGGAACAAACCCACACTGTTTCTGTTTCATAGTCCCTTCTTCCTTTAAGAGCCTTATGAATATATCAGAAATGTATTTAAAAAGACAAAGTTTCAATCGAGAATGAGAATTTCTTAAGAAAATGTTAAGTCACTGATCTGTTATAAATTTTCATTTGCTAAGTTTATTGTTTTCTACTCACCATCTTCTGAAAATGTGAATTGTAGCAACGAAGGAACAAGAAAAGAAAGCGCACTCTTGGAGTGGTTGATTTTCCTACATCTTTGGCTAAACCAACCTGCTTCTGCCTTTAAAGAGAAAAGTGAGAGAAGACTTGTAAATGTAGGTACTTCCGTCACAGCAACTACTGTATACCCACGTTTACAAAAATCCTCAAATCATAGCAAAATACCAATAATTGTAAATGAAGGCATACTATTCAAAAGCAGTACTGAGTTTGGTCCTGTAATTAAAATAAACATGCAGCTAACTACAATTAAATTACTGCCCTCAACAAAATCAGCTATGTCTATTCCAGAAATCTCAGTAGTGTTATGCTAATGAACTCGTATTTTGATTCTCTCAAAAACTATTTCAAAGTATAAGGAACATAATAAGCAGGGTTTATAAGTGCCCACCAAAGTACATAGGACTGAGGTACTTATATTATCTCATCCCCTTTCTGCTAAAAGCAGACTCTAACAAGAGCGGCCACCACCATCATAATCTACACTGTATTTCTCAATGACTGAGTTTTGCCCTACAAAACCATTTTGTGGTAATGAACAAGGCCAACAGAAAATGAGCAAGAAAGAAGTACAATGTAATATAAAAAACACAACTGACCTGGGTTCTATACCTAGTTCTGCCACTAATTAGCCTACCAGAATATGACTTTATCAGTTTCCTAAAGTTTACCTTATGCAAAACGCAACAATACGGAGGGGAAAAGATACACAGAGAAAAGGACACAAAAAGGCATTTCAGAGTAGAGAAAACATAAATGACCAATAAACACATGAAAAGATTATCAACTCAGTTATAAAAAAGTTATTTCCCTCCATCAAGATTGGCCAACATTAACAAGTTGCATAATACCAGTGCCGGTGAAATACATTCATAGATGTCTGTTAAGAGTCTGAAATTCTTATAGGGCAATATGAAAATACTAAACAATTTTATTTTTGTACTTTTATTGATTTTTTCCCATTACCATTTAGTCCCCTTACTCCTCCCTCCCCCCAGCAACCACCATACTGTGTCCATATCCATGAGTTCTTTTTCCTTTTTGCTCAATCCCTCCAACCCCTGACCTCTGCCCAACATTTAAATGCATATACCATTTATTGCTGTGTATAATGCGCATGTTTCTGCCCAAATTTTTGAGGGAAAAATAAGGATGTGCATTATACATGGGTAGTACTAATTCCCTATCTATATAAATGTTTTTAATTCTTTTATTTATGCTTATGTGTTAAAAGTGTAACCCTAGAAAGCAATAACGACATCCATATAAAAAGTAATACCCTGGAATATGATAATAGCTTTTATATATAAATGAAAAATTGAATTAAAAAATTAAAATGAAAGATCTTTTCCTCAAAGTTTGGACCAAAAACATGGGGGTGCATTATATATGGGAGCACAGTAAACATGGCAAAATATGGCACCCAAACTATTAGAATGCAACTATTAGAACTCTAAGACTCAACACAAAAAAATCTACTCATGTGCACAAGGAGGCTTACAAGAGAACACTCTTACTGTGCTACTGTGAAAAGGAAAACAGAAAACCTGGATGTCCATCAGGGAAGAAATTGTTTAGTAAACCATGTATGTCCATTTCATGGACAACTATGCATCAATTACCAAACATAACATACATACATCTATCTATGTATCTATGTATCTATCATCAGATACTGACAAGGAAAGACTTTCAAGATATAGTTAAGTAAAAAGCCAATTATGTAACAAAATATAAGCAATAATTCAAGTAAAAACAAATACAAACATACACGATGTATTGGTATATGTGTATCCACACATAAATACATAGGTATAGATACTTACAGATATGTATCAATGTGTGTATCCTGTTCTAAAAGGACATACTCAGAACTGATACAGGCTTTTACCTCTGGAAAGAGGACTGGGTTCTGCAGGCATGGTGTAATAGCACAGGAGTGCAGGACCACCAGCTTAAACTGTATGTCTGAGTACCTTCTATAAGAATATGTTAGCCCTGGCTGGTGTAGCTCAGTGGATTGAGTGCGGGCTGCGAACCAAAGCATCGCAGGTTCAATTCCCAGTCAGGGCACATGGCTGGGTTGCAGGCCAGGTCCACAGTGGGGGCCGCAGGAGGGGCAACCACACATTGATATTTCCCCCCCTCTCTCTCCTTCCCTTACCACCTCTAAAAATAAATAAAAAAAAATATATATATATTTTAAAGATTTTATTTATTTATTTTTAGAGAGGGAATGGAGGGAGAAAGAGAGAGAGAGAGAAACATCAATGTGCGGTTGCTGGGGGTCATGGCCTGCAACCCAGGCATGTGCCCTGACTGGGAATTGAACCTGCGACACTTTGGTTCGCAGCCCGCGCTCAATCCACTGAGCTACGCCAGCCAGGGCAATATATATATATGTTAAAAAAAAAAAAAACAACAACCAATGCAAATACATCATATGGGTTTAAATCATAAAAAAAAAAAAGAATATGTTAACATGCTTATATAATTACAAAATAAAAAACAAAATCCACCCCTACTTCATCAAAAGGGAGAAAAAAAAGTTCATTAATGCCAGGCTTACCTGGTATGCTACTTCATATAAACAGCCATCTTTTCCAGCCAAGAAAATTCTGCCGTTGTCGGTGGAAGTTATTGTTAAGAGGTAAGTATTATCAGTGGGAAGAGAATACAAAGGGTCTGGAAGCAACTGCATTCCTCCATACATACTGTCATTCAGAACTCCAGTGCCTTTTTCATTTTTAAAGAAAGAACACAGGAATCAGTTTATCGGCTTTTAAAAAAATGTTTGGAACAATCACTGCATTATCTTTAGAAATGGTGTTTTTACTGCATTCTTACGGACATACTCCAAAGCTTCTGTAACATCTACAGAAAATCTAATACAATTTAATAACTCAGGTGAAATAGAACCTACAGTACATATATAAAAAATATAAAAATATAGTATATAATATCAATAAATATCAATACATTGTACATATCAATAAAAAAAACTAACTCAAATTTTAAATTTTGGAAATGAGCCTATGAATGTGGCAGCAATAGTTAATTATTTTGAGTCACTGGTTCAACATTATTTCACCCAAAACAACACAAAAGAAACCACTGAATGTGATCGTGACTGAGGGCTTCTTACTTCAGTGTTCCACGTTAAAATGGCCATTCAGTAAACCAGAAACAAAGCAAATGAAGGCACTATTGAAAATCTCACTAGCACAGATTCTTCTCCTTCTACTACCCTCCCTTTATATTGTACATTTAAAACGTGCACATTAGTATGGTAAATACATCCAAAATATTTTTTTGGTGGAGCTACTGTCCTGAAAGATATCAAATCTACAGGGGAATATGATTTGTCTAGGAGCAAATAGCCTGGAAAGTTAACTTAGTAAAAAAAAGTTAGTTTTTAGTTATAACATTAAACTCACCAACATATACATACATTTTTAAAACACAACACATGGGTTGCTATACCTGTTTGCAAATTAGCATAGCTGAGTCCAAGAATCACTATATCCACAGGGGTTGCCAAAACCAGGAGGTGTCGGACATGAGGCTGAAAGATGCCTAAGATAAACATACATGGGTTTGGGATTATGTTTTCCAAAAATTTCCAGTATTTAAGTGTTGACACAGTAAGTTTTTACTATTATAATGAGATACTGATTACATAGTATATGAAAAGTCTGAACCCAATTTAGTTCTTTTTGATATTAAAGTAGTACTACCTATGATCATTTAAGAAAGTAAGCAGCAGCCCTGCTGGGTAGCTCACTTGGCTGGAGCATTGTCCCGACAAGACAAAACCGCAGGTTCGATCCCAGGGCACACGTAGGAATCACCCAATGAACGCATAAATAAGTGGAACAATTACTCAATGGTTCTGACTTTATCTCTTTCTCTCTCTCCCTCTCTCCCTTCTCTCTAAAAAAATAAAATGAAATAAAAGAAACAAAAACTAAATAGCAGAAAAGAACCACCTCAGAAAAGAAATACTTTGGTATTCAATGCCATTTAAAATCAGTGTTGTATTACCAAATTCTTTAGGTTTATTAATATGTGAGGACTTCTATTTGTATGCCCACATTCACAGCAGCATAATTCATAGCGCCTGGAAGGTGGAAGCCACCCAAGTGTCCGTCAACAGATGAACTGATAAACAAAATGTGGTATAGACACACGATGGAATATTATGCAGCCTTTAAAAAAAACTTCTGACACACTACAACAGGGATGAACCTTGGGTCTTATCCCACAAAGTTGAAGGTCGCCAGTTCAAGTCCCAGTCGGGGCATGTGCCTGGGTTGCGGGCGCATGTGAGAGGCAGCCGACTGATGTTCACACTGATGTTTCTCTCCCTGTCTTTCTCCCTCCCTTCCCCTCTCTTTAAATAAATAAAATCTTTAAAAAAAATCTTTCATGCATTTGTTCCAGTATTTTGCAATAGATGGTAAAAATAAAAGGCACTCCCCTTCAGGATGCAATAGGGTCAAATAATCGACATTTCTCACTTTAGTCAACTCACTTTTTATCTATAAAGTGCACTTTTTTAGCACTTTTAAGAAACTGCCATATTTCTTTAGGTCTTTGGAATGGCTCAAAATCTCACTGCCCGATAACAAGTTTAATACTCGTGTACAAATATGGACATTTACAATCCTTTGCAACACATCTGTTTTTGCTGTTTTGATGAAGAAACTCAATAGAACCCTAAATCACTGCTTTTACAAAGTCATGTATGCCCTGGCACCAAAAACTTGGCCAATAGTACTTTCAACTTCAAATGCAATTTCAACAACTATATAAATCGGTGCCTTTTCAAGAGATTTTTGTCCAGAAATAGAAAAATATGAACTAACTCTCTTCTACTGAGAAGTTCAGACTCTGCACAAGTAGCTGATTAAACCCGAGGCAGGTTTACTTTATTAGATGAGGAAGGTGGTCTTGGAAAGACCATTCCAAGAATCACGCAGAGGGAGGAGCTTATGCACGGTGTGACTTTGGGGGAAGCTTTCCTGCGTCATGCAGATGATACAAATAACTGACTCACAGTCACATCCTCACTATTATAAAAACTGCTCCAAAGCAGCACGCTCTCTCGGCTAAGTTATAGCCCTGGGAGATGAGACTGAAGCTGGAAAATGGTGAGAACTGCTTCTCTTCAATACGTGAGAAACACTTCCTTGAACTCAAAAAGCGTGCTTAAGCCTTGTTAATTTTTCTGTAGGCATAAGGAAAAATTCCTGAGTGCTAGAAAACACACCAGAATTCTTGTTTTATTCAACGAAGCATAACATTGAAACATAGTTTCATAATCTTGCTTACATAGAAGCATCAACAAAGCAGACTTTTGCCCAAAAGTCTGAGTGACTTAGAAAACAATTCCTTTAATTGAAGAATACTATTTCCTTGCAAAAGGCAAAGTAAAATGTGGACTTTGTTAACATTAACACATGTTTGAGTCAGAATTTTCAGGACTTGTTGACAGCAAAATCAGAACTGTTTAATTATCAAAGATAACACCTTTGCTGCTGTATCAAAGACTACACCATAATTTTAATTTGCGATGAAATTTATATTTAAGTAAAACAAAATTTTACTCTTTGGTTTAGATGGACAATTTATATTTATTAAATAGGGGGCAGCAACAGCTATTAACTTTCATATAAATAAACTTTAAGCAATAAGAGAGAAACAAGCATCAGGGTAAAGAATGCTTTTGAGAATCTATGTAAAGAAAATAACATTCCCAAAGTAATCATAAAACAATGCATTAAAACTGCATGTTTGTACTTAAGTGAACTGTTGTAATTTCAAAGTGGCCGTGACCTTTAAAGAGCTTTACTGAAGCCCTGCAAACAAGGGAATTTTGTCTACTACTTCCTCTGGTAGGCAGGAAGGTACATGTGGAGGGACTGAGCAAATAGGAAAGAGGACTCATGGACGTGGACACCAGTGTGGTAATTGCTGGGGGGAGGGAGTATAAGGGGACTAAATGGTAATATAAAAAATATAATAATAATTATGTATTTTTTTAAAAAAGAGATGCATTTAAATTTAAATCAATCAATTCTACTTGTCAGTAGCTCTGGTAAAGATGTGGCACAATGAGGTTAGAACTGTGAGCTAAACAATGCCTGTGACTTCTCCAAGACTTATTCTGAACTGTGTTCTCACTTTCCCGGTCTATCAAAACTAAAACAAACAAACAAACAAACAAACAAAAAACATGCAGAGATAAAAATGGTTTTTTACAGCAAGTGATGAAAAATGCATAATACCAAAAACTTCAGGGAAATTAAGAGTAACAAAATGTAAGCCAGATAAAATCCAGGAACTATACAGTTTAACAATTTTAGCGGCAGATTTACTTATACCATTATAAAGTGAGGAAACTGTTAAATATTCCTAATTACTTTATTTCTGATTAGAAGGACTCTGAACAAAACTTCAGTAGGAAATTCAACTACTTAAAATGTGTTGTCATTTGGTCCTAAAACAGTTGAAGTCTGTGTACGTATGAACTTAAATTAATCCATATATATTCTTTTATTTCTTACCAGCTTTTGGTTTCACGAGCCCCACGGCAAGGATAGTCTCACTAAGTCCATCAAAATAGGCGAGGTCTCCCCTGTCAGCAGTTGAAGAAAAACATGTTATACACGTAAACAGAAAGTTTTATTTTATAATAGTCTTTATGACTATTACATGTAATGAAAAGTGAATGAGCAAACTGCTTCCGTTCCAAGACCCAGGCGCAGGGCAGGGGCCTACCCAAGGCCAAGTGTGCGTGCACCGGAACACAGGGGTGCTGCTCCCCATTCCACCCCCTGCCCAGGCTGCAAGTCTCAAGTCACAGCAATCTACTGCGGGGAGAGGGACAGACCTAGAGGACCTTTTCAGAAACACGGGGAAACAGGAACAGAGCGCAACCCACCTGCACCCTGAGTGCAAGGTAGTTTGGAAGCGACGTGGAGCCTCTGGTGCACTGAGGGTAGCCCCGGGAACAACAAAGCGAACGCAGCTCAGGTCCTGACTTGGAAAAGTCATCTCGCCCCGCAATAAAGGCCTACTGCTAGGCTCTAGCAAGTGAGGAAACCTGCTGATTTCCTCCTTAAAGTTTTTTTTAAAAATTCAATGTACTGGGGTAACATTAACATTTACATTTAGTGTAAATGTTAACATAAATGTGAATTTGATGTTATGACGGTTAATAACATCTTATCAATTTCAGTTGTACAATTTAATAATACATCCGTATACTCTACTGTGTACCACTGAAGTCTAGTGTCCCTCCACGACCACATACTTGACCCCCTTGACGTTCTTCATCCTGCTCCCACCGTTCTGCTGTGTCTACGAGTTTACTTCTCTTTGTGTTACACCCCACATGTGAGTAAAATCACATGGTCTGACGCACACCCATTTCTAAGGACAAACGTTGCTTCCTTCAGTATCCACTGTCCCACACACAATACCCGGCTTTCAGGACAAGAGCACGGGCACAGAACAGCGAGGAGAAACAGAGCTCCGCTGTCCGAAGAAGACACAGTGATCAGCAGAACTAGACTCAGCTGTGAGCCCCGTGTCTGACCCGGAGACGGGAAATGTAGAACCAATACAATCGACACAGTACAGGCTTTCACGGACAAGGTGGACACCATGCATCAACAGGTAAGGCACTTCAGCAGAGGTGAAAATGAAAAGAAATGAGTAAGTGAAAATGTTAGAAATAAAATGCACAGCACACAGAAAGAACGTCTTTTAAGAACTTTTTGGTAGACTTCATATAAGAAAAGAATCAGTGAACCTGAAGTTAGGCCAACAGAAACTGTCCAAAATGAAACCAAAAGGGAAGAGAGAGCAGAGAAACGAAAACAGAACAAAGTGTCCAAAATCTGCCGTACAACACCAAACAATCTCACAAAAGTGTAACTGAAATCTCAGAAGAAAGAGGGACAGGATGGGGCAGAACAAGTATTTGAAGATAATGGCTGAAATAATTTCCAAAAATAATGAAAAACATCAAAACAAAGATCTAAGAACCACAGAGAACACCAAGCAAGACAAATATCAAGAAAAAAAAAATGATGCAGACTCTGAAGAAAACTTCCGGTTGCCCAGAAAGGGGCTAGCTATGCAGGCAGAACCGAGAACACCTGAACCGTCACTTATGTGGGCCAGGCCAGGCTCCCTGTTTCTGCCGCCGTGGCATCCCAGGCTCCGTGAGAACGGGTTCCCTCCCAGGCGAGGCTGATACTGGGAGAGCTGAGGGTCGGAGAACGATGAATCGCACAAGACTGTCTGCATCATCCGTATGCAGTTAGGATGTAAAATACAAAAGCTAAAGGAATAACTGAAACCATGCCTCGGGTTTCTGCACTGCACAACTGAGTTTGTGAATGAAAGATGTATCCCCAGTACTTGTGCCTGGATTTTTTTCCAGTAAGCACAGTGCTCAAGTAATTTTTCTTTAAATGAGTTCTCGTTTGAACACACAGTAAGGTGAGACTGTTCCTTGCTGGCAGAGACCACCCATATCCCATTGAGTGTTGTTCCTAGCACAAAACACATGACAGACTCAATATATTTGTTAAATGAATATGTCAGATGTTAATGGAAATACAAAAATTTTCAACGAACTGAAACCCTTTGGCATTTAGTTTTCTTGAGGAGACTCATGCCTCAACAGAGGTTTTATTCTTTAGTATCAAAATGAGTAAGTTACAGTGGTATAACAAACTGGGGCAAAGTTCAGGGTACCTGGAGAACGATCACAAGCAGACAGCACTGCATTTATGACTATGTAACATTTCAACAATAAAAACCTATGAAAAGGTGGGTCTAATTTTTTTAAAAGATCAGCAAACAAAATGGTTTCATTTAAGCTATATGTTCTCACTTAGTGTCAATTTTGATTCAGTGATACAATGTTTTGAGTGTATGTATACATAATAAGTGCATCAATTACTCAGAGACAAGAGTAACATGGCCTTCCTATCCCACGCCTCACCTAAAGTTAATATGTACTGAAGTACTGAAAAGTAAGCCTAAATTTACCTCCAAAAAGCCAAGAGTGAGATCACCAGATTAATAAAATTTAAGCAAAAATGCCTTGGGCCTTCCCTCAGACTCTACTATATACATTTAATTTATACACAGGTCAAGCCCAGAATTATAAAACAGTTTAGTCATTTCTGTAAATCAGCAGTCTCCCATTCCACAGAAATGCAAGGAAAACACAAGTCTTTAAAAATGTCAAACCATCTTTCAAAGAATTACTGACAGACTATCTTCACTAAAGGATCTGAGTAGCTTGGGACCTAGACCCAGCTACTCAGAGTGGTACCTAGACTGGCAGCATCACCCGGGACCTTGCTACAAATGCACTCTGGAACCTCGGTTGGAACTGCTATCACAGATTCCCTAGTTTAATCCCATCCCCCGGTGACTGACACCCACAGTGGAAAGCGGTGACCTGGACGTTAGATGAATGGAAGATTAATCAGGCAATGTTTAATAAGCAGAATACTAGGTGCAATAAAGATCATCTAAACTGTAAGCACGCTAAGACATGGCGGCCTTCAGTGCATACCCATCTTCATAGTTCCACATGAATATGTCGCTGTCGATGGTGAGCCAGGCCCTGCTGACGGCGGGGAACACGCCCATCATGCAGTTGCACTGCATGTCTGAGGTCGGTGATGTAAGGCAGACAGACTGCAGTCGCATCTACTCTAAACTTCTCCCCAAAGACCTCGATATACAATTTATGATTAAAAAATCATGACCCACCCACTCTTTAATAGAAAGACCAAATAAAATACCCTGATTTCCAATGAGTTTAATGAGAGCCACGGTGTACAACAGAAACACTTTAATTTATAATTTCCTAATAATGATATCTGACCATTTGAAATATATCTGGACAAATGTAGTGTGTGTATGTGTGTACCATTACGAACTTTAAAAAGAATATTGATCATGAATAACACCCTTGAACTCTGACATCAAAAAGCTGTTTTACTGAATCAGATTTTCCAACTGTGTAAGAGCAAGAGTGATAAAAAAGTACATGGTATGCTAGTCACAGTTAGGTGACAATTTGCAATTCTCTTACATTATAAATAATGCAATTTTAAAATAGGCCAAGATGTATGTTATATAGTTATAAGACAATGAAACAATTGTGAAAACAAATTAATTTCCTAAAGGAAATGTCTCTTACAGAGTATATAGTATTATCAGAAGATTAAAGAATATTAAGAAACTAAGCAAGGGATACAGTGGATTATATATTTAATAACACTATTTTACAAAGTCTCAGAGAAACAGCAAAAATTTTAGGGTAAATATATATTAGATTTTACTAACTTTCCTATTTATTTCATAAGCATTTTTCCTAATTTTCCATTTCTTTTTCTCAATCATTGTATTGAAATACAAGGCCCTTTTATTCTTCAGAGATTAATATACTTTTAAAAGTCTCATTAAATTTTAAGGTAGCACCTTGAAGTCTTTATTATGAGAGCTATAGATTGATATAAAATCTTAGCCAAAAAAGAAAAGAAATCTAGTGCTTTTCTACGGTATGCCATGCATTAAGAAAACCAGATAGACTTTTTTTAAAAAGGTAAGAAAACTCCTCTAGCTACTCAATCTATGAAGATGCCATTCCCATAACAATTTCTAACATCTTTTTATAAAGATTCTTATTGTGATCCTTAGAAATGAAATCATACAGATACTTCAATTCTAAGACACCAGTAAATGTAAAGCTACACGAAAAACTTTTGGGGGGAGAAAAAAAAATTCCTAGCAATTTTTGTTTGTTTTTAAATGTATTTTGAGCCACATCCCAGTTTCAAAATGTTAAAATATGGGGAAAAAATAAAATTGAAAACATGGGTCTTTGAGCTAATAAAGTCTGGCAATAAAAACTTTCTTACATAGCACTTAACTGGAAATTAATACTTTGCAATAATATTTAAAAATGCAGAGTTTCTTGTAAACAATTCACTCTCCTTAGTGTCCCAAAGCAATTAAAATGTGACTCAATTTTCAGCATAAAATTTTATATAAAATTTTTTAGGCACACGGTAAACTACCTATGTACTTAAATGTATTTTAAATAAAACCTTTAAATGAACTTATATACATATCTCATCCAACATGAGACAGGGAGTACAATAATGAGACTACCAGTTAAAAACAGTTTTAAAGTGCTAAACACAACACAATAGGATACGTCCAAACTGTTCGACAAGCTCAGGTGGGAGAGGAACTCTGCGGATGGAGCTGATCTCTGGGAGGCTGGGCACCGACAGCAAACCAGGTCCTTGTAGAGGGTAATCCATATCTGACATGCCAGAAACAGTGGGGTTATCTACAAAAAATAAAGTGAAGCATTTAATTAAAATCAATCACGTACTGGGCATCAGCTGGGTATACAGAAGCACTGCAAGCTACAAACAAAATTGTGCATCTGGTGGCTCTAAAGCTACAGAGAGAATAAAGTCACTCTGACCTGATGCAAAGGAGACCTGAGAAGTTCCAGTGCTAAGGCAGGGCACTTAACAAGGTTATCTTTCCCAGATACTTTGTAAAAAAGAAACTGGTTGGTTAGGGCATCTGGTATTTTTCTATTATTTTACTAATTTGAAATATATATGTATATATATAATACACACACACACACACACACACTTTGTGATTCTCAGATCAAACAATTGTGGGCAAAATATTGATTCCCCAATAGGTATTGGGGAATAGCTATTTCCTCTCCCACTTAAACATTTACAGATTCAATTCATGTCTTTTCCATTAGACTTCCCCCCTAGACCAACAAGGTAAGTACAACGAGTACCACAGAGGCAGCATTTTACTGCTCTACAAAGGCTTCTCACCTGGCAACCTTTCCGTTGCCCAAGGAGCCAGACACCAAGGCCAGGAGCAGGCAGGCCTCTCAGGCCTGTGTGGTCAGATCTGAACAAGGTGTTGTTTAGATCTGATGACCTACTTAGCTCTGGCACCTTTTCAGGCTCTCTGAAGTACAAAGATGCTGGGGAAAACTCGCATGTGACACAACTTTTAAATGTATTGTAGAAATGTAAAATATACAGAACTAAAGAGAAAACTGCAACCAATCCTTATGTACTGATTACCCACCTTCAACAATTACCCACAACCATGGCCAACCATGTTTCATTTATGCCACTATCTGCTTTTTCCCTAATGGATCTTCTGAAGCAAATCCCAGACATCCCATTTAATATTAAAACATATTTTAATAGAACAGTGCATGTGTTAAATGGCAGTGGGGACACGATTAATGACTGGGGAAGACGTGAACAGTTAGGAAAGCCTTCACGAAGAAATATTTAAGGGAGTTTGGAAGAATCACTTGTCAACAAGGAAAGAACATTCCAGAAACAACGAAGAGTACATATAAAATAAAAAACCCCGGCCCTGGCTGGTGTAGCTCAGTGGATTGAGCTGAGGCTGCGAACCAAAGTGTCACAGGTTTGATTCCCAGTCAGGGTACATGGCTGGGTTGCAGGCCACAGCCCCCAGCAACCGCACATTAATGTTTCTTTCTCTCTCTCTTTCTCCCTCCCCTCCCTCTCTAAAAATAAATAAATAAAATCTGTAAAAAAAACTTATAACAATTGGTGAATTTAAAAAATAAATAAGTAAATAAAAATAAAAAACCCTGGAGAAGGGTCCTCTCATGGAAAACACGCTAAATTCAGTGTGGCTGTAACAGGGGCAGAGAACAGAATGGGCGAGGGGGAAGAGATGAGTTTGAAGAGGTGGGGGTGTGTACTGGTGGACTGAGAGGGTCTGGGTCGGATGTGATGAAGGGCCAGAATGTGTGCACTGTGTTTATATCTTGTGTTCAAACCTGTGGAGTTCAAAGAGAGCAATGCTGTTCAAGAGGAGAATGAATGGCTAACAGGCCATTCAGTTCTCCTGAGACAGACCCAATGGTAAGTAGCTGTCACGAACAAATACTATTTTTGCTATGTTTCTGTCTTTCTTGTGATTACAAGGTCACTCCACAATTTTTATAAGTCACCAGAGGTGTCTTCCAGGTTTACAATGCATAGACTATCCTGGTTATTTATTCTTGGTTCTTGCTTACCAAAAATCTTGTCTCTACCTCACTTACACTTCTCCGCTTTTCTCCAATTTCCATCTCACAAAGGAGTCACTTTTTTTTTTCTAGCAACTTATGTAATTCCATATGCCTTGAGGAGCCATAATTCAAGACTGTTAACAAAGCATTTTCCAGCCACTGGTCTTGTTGGCACATAACTCTGCCCTACCCTCCCTTCCATCAACATTGCTGATCTCTCCTTCTCTTCATTTCCCTGGAGGTTCTTTTGAACACCTCCCAGCACTTCATAGGACACTAACTCTACACATAATAAAGCATATCTTTCAGAGAACACGGTAAATTTCCCGATTCGCTTCCTTTGCTCTTCCGTTTTACTCTAATGCTAACACGAGTCATTAACAAGGATGCGACTTGGACCCGGCGATCCTCCTCACCCGAGCCGTCAACACTCGGAGGCAGTGAAGAAGCTCGTCTAGGTTGGGGTCTTTGCCTCTTTGTGCGCTTTTCACTCCTACCCTCTCAAGTATCTGCAACGAAGCAAGTAAGGACAGGACAAAAAGGAACATAGGCTCTTTTTTGCTCTTCAAAATGTAGCAAACTGTCCTACATTTCAAGATGCCTTCGCCGGGTCCACTCGAGGGATAAGGACCTAGTTAGAGAGTCCGGCGAGAGTCCTTTCGGAAGGACTGAGAAACCAGCCACCAAATGGGCACCGATCACACTCACTTGGGGCAGACACCATGAGCAGCTCGGAAAGGTCCGGGTACATGCGGTCTTCTTGCAGCTGACGGTCGATGAGCCGCCCCGCATTTTCCAGAGCTTCCTGCAGGGCCGCGGCCGACGTGGATGCCGGCATCGCCGAGCCCAGCAGGGAAGACGGCATCCTGAAAACTGAAGACACCAGTGTCCGGTAAGAGTCCAAAGCCAAGGCGCACTGTGCAAAAACCCAAGAGCCCAGCTCAGCCCCGCGGCTCGCGGCGCGCGCGCCAACCCAGCGCCCCGGCGCCCGAGCCTGACGCACTTCCGGCTCCTGGGGCGGGGAATTTGAAGGCTCCGTTTCGGGAGTTTGGAGGAGGACGCGGTTCCGGGAGGCGGGCCTTAGGGGCGGAGCCGGGGAGAGGGAGGCAGTTTTGAAAGGGTGGCTCGGGTTCAGCGGCGGGGAAGGGGGAAATCAGAGGAGCTTAACGGGGCGGGGGGGGGGGGGAGGGGAAACGGGGAAGGACCGGGAAGGAGGGGACAGGGCGAGGTGGGGAGGGGTGGGTGACGGGAAGGGAGGAGGGGCGGGGACCGGGTGAGCGGGAGCCGGGCGTGGGTGCCGCGTCGGTGGGGGCGCCGGTGGCTCCGCTTCGGGTGGGTTGAGCGCGCGCACGCTGGATCTTTGCGTCTCGAGCTTCCCGGGTCCAACTGCAGCTGTTTCGGAGGGTGCGCGTCGGTTTCTTCGCCGCTCCAAATGACTCGAGAGGGGCCAGTCGGTAGCTTGTCGGAAACAGTTTCCACAGGAACCAGAGTTTCACCACGTTTCTTAGGGGCTTCAGTGTAAATTAAAATCCATCAGGCTTTTCTATTCGCATGTCGCTGCCGTTTGACTTTGTGACCGATACTGTGAAGAACTGTGTGTTTAAGGAATGTTTCGCTCCGTGCAGGGGGCTTCTGCCTTGCATTATTTCTCATTACGGAGAGGGGAGCAGATGGCTCTAATTCATAGTAGAGGCACTGGTATAGAGGTCACCCAACAGATCACCCAGTCCTTCCGCAGAAACGGAATTTCTTTTTTTTTATTATTATTGTTGTTCAAGTACTATTGTCTCAGTTTTCACCCCACTACGCCGCCCCCCCCCCACGCCCCTATCCCGCCTCCCACCCTCGGCCGCCCCCTTTGACTTTGTCCATGTGTCCTTCATACATGTTCCTCGATTCCCCCCCCCCCCCCATTATCCCTCTCCTGGCTCCTCTCTGGTTACTGTCAGACTGTTCTTTATTTCAATGTCTCTGGTTGTATTTTGTTTGCTTGTTTGTTTTGTTGTTTAGGTTCTACTTATAGGTGAGATCATATGGTATTTGTCTTTCACCACCTGGCTTATTTCACTCAGCATAATGCTCTCCAGTTGCATCCATGCTGTCGCAAAGGGTAGCATGTCTCAAAGGGTAGCATGGCTCCTTTCTTTCTGCTGCATAGATTTCCATTGTGTAAATGTACCATAGTTTTTTGATCCACTCATTTACTGATGGGCACTTAGGTTGCATCCAGCACTTGGCTATTGTAAATTGTGCTGCTATGAACATTGGGGTGCATAGGTTCTTTTGGATTAGTGTTTCAGGGTTCTTAGGGTATAATCCCAACAGTGGAATTGATGGGTTAAAAGGCAGTTCCATTTTCAGTTTTCTGAGAAAATTCCACACTGTTTTCCATAGTGGTTGCACCAGTCTGCAGTTCCACCAACCGTGCACTAGGGTCCCCTTTTCTCCACATCCTCTCCAACACTTGTTGTTTGTTGCTTCATTTATGATGTCCATTCTGACTGGTGTGAAGTGGTATCTCATTGTGGTTTAAATTTGCATCTCTCTGATAGCTAGTGATGCTGAGCATCCTTTCATGTGTCTCTGGATCCTCGTGTGACCTCCTTGGGAAAGTGTCCAAGTCCTTTGCCCATTTTTTTTTTTAAATAATCTACTTTTTTTTTTTTTTTAGATTTTATTTATTTATTTTTAGAGAGAGAAAGGAGGGAGGGAGAGAGAGAGAGAGGAACATCAATGTGTGGTTGCTGGGGGTTATGGCCTGCAACCCAGGAATGTACCCTGGCTGGGAATCGAACCTGGGACACTTTGGTTCCCAGCCCGCGCTCAATCCACTGAGCTACGCCAGCCAGGGCTCTTTGCCCATTTTTTAATTGGGTTGTTTGTCTTCCTGGAGTGGAGTCATGTGAGCTCTTATGTATTTTGGAGATCAAACCCTTGACTGAGGTATCATTTGCAAATATGTTTTCCTATATGGTTTGTTCTCTTTTCATTTTAATGTTGTTTTCTTTAGCCATGAAGAAGCTTTTTATTTTGATGAGATCCCATTTGTTTATTCTTTCCTTTATGTCTCTTGCTCTAGGGGACATATTTATGAAAATATTACTGTGTGTAATATCTGAGATTTTCCTGCCTATGTTCTCCTTCAGGACTCCTATGGTGTCACAACTTATACTTAAATCTTTTATCCACCTTGAATTTATTTTGGTGTAAGTTGGTGGTCAAGTTTCATGCATGTAGCTGTCCAGATCTCCCAACACCATTTGTTGAGGAGGCTATTTTTACTCCATTTTATGCTTCTTCCCCCTTTGTCAAATATTAATTGACCATAGAGACTTGGGTTTATTCTGGGCTCACTATTCTGTTCCATTGGTCTGTGTGTCTGTTCCTGTGTCAGTACTACATTGTCTTGATTACGGTGGCCTTGTAATATAGTTTGATATCAAGTATTGTGATCCCTCTTATTTTGTTCTTCTTTCTCAAATTTGCTACTGCTATTTGAAAATGAATTCTTAATTGTGCCCAGTGCCAAGAATATCAAACTGACACAGCATTCCTGTGCTCAAAGTGCTTCATGCAGGGGCACACCAACAAAGCAATAAAGTGCATCACCATCAATTTTGTTTGTGGTAGTTATTAACTGAACTGGAAAGAGGAGAAGTTAAGTGAGGAGTGGCGAGATAAGCTTCATTTCATACAGAAGAAAACTTGAGTAGTGAGATCAAAGCACTTTTCTTCAAACAGCAGTCCTCATTTAATTCTTATTATCCACTTAACAGATGAGGAGAATCTAAGTAACTCACCTAAATTATATCATCAGAACCATGTTTTGAACCCAGACATTCTAGCTCTGGAACTCATTTTCTTAACACTGTGCTCTTCTGCCTTTCCAATTTATGAATAAATTTACTTTGCTTCAAAAAATCAAAGCTGCCTTGGCACACTTAACAATTATATTATGACATTCATGCAAACAAACAAGGAAAAAATCGTTTAATGTGGAAGTCTCCATTAGTACAATTATTCCCTCTATCTTTTGTCATAAGCAAATATATCTTCCTGTGATTTTTCTGTAATGTGTATGATTATTTACTCCCATTGGTTGATGGTTTCCATGTTCCATTTTTTCTCTCTAGCACTTAGTAGGTTAAAATTTTATACAGCTTCAATGGCGTCTCCTCAACAAATGGTGCTAGAACAGCTGGACATCCACATGCAAAAAAATCTTGACACAATGCATTTACCCTTCACAAAAATTAACTGAAAATGGATCACAGACCTAAATGTAAAATGTAAAGCTATACAATTCCTAGAAGAGAAACAGGGAAAAAACCTAGATGACCTTGAGTAAATTGATGACTTTTATTTGGATACAACACCAAAGACATGATCCATGAAAGAAATGATTGATAAAGTAGACTTAAAAAGTTCTGCTCCGTGAAAGACAATGTCAAGAGAATGAGAAGACAAGCCACAGACAGAGAAAGATTTGGAAACACATCTGACAAAGGTCTACAAGCCAAAAGAAGCAAAGAACTCAGTAAGAAAACCTGATTTAAAAATGGGCCAAAGACCTTAAAGAGACACCTTGATAAAGAAGATAAACAGATGGCAATTTGGATGTGAAAAGATGTTATATACCCTATGTCATTAGGGAAATGCAAACTAAACCAGCAATGAGATACCACTGCACACCTATCATAGGGGCCAAGATCTGGAACACTGACCACTCCAAATGCTCATGAGGATTTGGAGAATAGGAACCTTCATTCATTGCTGACGGGAATGCAAAATGTTGCAGGCACTTTGGAGACAGTTGTTCAGTTTTTTAAAAACTAAACATACACTTAACATATGATCCGGCAATCTTGCTCTTTGATATTTTCCCAAAGGAGCTAAAACCTTATTTCCACACTAGAAACCATACACTGATGTTTATTGCAGCTTTATTCATGTTGCCAAAACTTGGAGGCAACCAAGATGTTCTTTCAAGGTTGAATGGATAAGTACACAGTGGTACATCCAGACAATGGAATATTATTCAGTGCTAAAAAATGAGCATTAAGGCATAAAAATATATGGAGGAACTTTAAATATATATTACTGAGAATGGCCAATCTGAAAAGGCTACTTGTGGTAGCATGATGCCAACTCGCTGATATTCTGGAAAAGACAGAACTATGGAGACAGTACAAATACCAGGGGTTTGGTGGTGGTAGGGAAGAGGGATGAAAAGGCAGAGCACAGACATTTTTTAGGGCAGTAAAAATATTCTATGTCATGCCGTAAAGACGAATACCTGTCATTGTACTTTTGTCCTAACCCATAGGATGTACAACACCATGATTGAAACCTATGTAGTTAAGGTGATCATGTCAATCAATGTAGGTTCATCAGCTATAACGAATGTATCACTTGGTGGGTGATCTTGATAATGGGGGAGGCTGTGCACGTGTGTGGATGCGGGGGTATATGGGAAACCTCTGTACCTTTTTCTATTCTCTGAACCTTAAATTGCTCTAAAATTAAAGCCTCAATTAAAAGAAAAATTTATGTATCATCTCAAGCCATTACAGGTTCTTGACTACAGAGGAGATGAGATGAAACAGCTATTTATAAGCTTGGGATATGGGTTACATAGTGAGCTGTGTTCATGGAGTTCTATTCTACTACCTAAGGCCTGTTTATCTGTACTCAGAAAAGAGATAGTGGCACTAATAATAACTTATTTTGTTACCCTTATTAATTGGAGTTCACATAGAAACTTTGGACACTGTGGTTCAGTCATCTACGGATGAAACCAAACCTGGTTGTGTCAAGTTATATAACATCCTGCAATAAGGGGGAGTAGTTTTTGTCTTCATACCTACTTTCTCTTATTCTTTCATTCCTTTTTTTTTTTTTTAAATCCTCACCCAAGGACATGCTTACTGATTTTATAAAGAGGGAAAGGGAGAGAGGGAGGGAAACATCAATGCGAGAAACATCCATCAGTTAGTTACCTTTCTTACTTGTCCGGACAGGGGACTGAACCTGCAACCTAGGCATTTGCCCTGCTCTGGAATCGAACCTGAGACCTGTCAGTTTAGGAAAGAGGCTCAACTGACTGAACCACTTTGTTCAGGGCCATTCACTCTTTTATTCACTTAACAAGCACTGAGTGCCCACTGAGGAAGAGGTTACACGATAGATGAGGGAGCCTAACTCGGAGGTGGGTCAGGGTCTGTAAATGCTTACAAGAGGATTGACGATAATTTTGAGGCCTGAAGGATGAGTGGGGTTAAATGAGGGGCATGGGGGTTGGTGAAGAGTCAGAGCTTCAGGACGTCATGTTCTGAGGCTGCTTGCAGAACTGAAAGAAGACCGGCGTGGTGGAAAATAGAAACAAGTTGAGAATACTTTGGAGGCCGTGCTAATTTTGTGTTTTAAGAGCAATGGAAAGGTTATGAAACTTGATCATTATCATTTAGGGTTTATAGATAGAGCATAATTTGAGATAGATTAAGATAGAAGTGGCATTAATGAATAACCTCATGAAAATATTTGCATCCAGCAACAGCATTAGGCTTACACATGGTTTTGCTAGAATTCAGAGATACATAGATAAATAATACGCCCTTAGTTCACAGCATAGACAGGGAGTCGTGTTGTAAAGTAATTAAAACCATTGCGGGGGGGAGGTGGAAGAGGGTATGGGGGTAAATGGTAATGGATAAGAATGCAATAAAATTTTTAAAACATTAAGAAACAATGAAAACGGAAAATATAATGAAGGGAATAAAGTGCTTTGGGAACCCTGCCGGTGGACTGGGAAACTATAACTAAGCATGGCTAATAGAGGGGGCTTTGGGCTAAGAGTATAAGCTTTAGAGCATTTTCTGACAACTCTTAGCTACTCCGGTCATTTTAGCGTGTGAGTACTTTTCAGGCATGTAGTAAATACGCATTTCTTTTAAGGTGGAAAACTGTGGGAATTTCCTCATAGAAAGGACAAAGTGCAAAGAAAGGGAGTTTTTTGGCTTCTTGTTATAATTCTGTGAGGGTTAAGCATCACCGTGGCGGTAAACACCTGTTAAAATGTGAAGGGTGTTGTTACAACACACCAGGTAAATTCCCATCCAGGGATTGAGTCGGGCGGCAGCCTCCGGTGTCATGCCCCTCCAGGCCGCTAGGGCGGCGCTGCTCAGGAAGCCGCCGTCCCTCCGCGGGCCGCACCGCTCTTGGCCCTGGCGGCGGCTCAGAAGCTCCGAGGAATTACTTCCTGCTGGGTTTGCTGTGGACCTGCTGCAGCTGTTTGAGCTGCAGCTGATGCTCGTTCTGCGGTAGGAGGCCGGCAATGGAGCGCCCGGGGCCCAGCGAAGGTGGGTTCCGTGAGGCGAGCCCGGGCGGGGTGGACGGGGCCGGGGACTCCGGAGGCGCCGCACTAACGAGGCCCCCTTGTCTCTTCTCCTCTTGTGCTAGTGACAGGCTCAGACGCATCGGGACCTGACCCGCAGCTGGCGGTCACCATGGGCTTCACGGGTTTCGGTGAGTGACAGCACAGGCGTAACGCCGTCTCCTTTTGCAGGGGTTTTAAGATCCTCAGGTTTGGGGGGAGGCCGAGCTGTCACCTCTGCTCCGCGCCTTCCACTGTGCCGAGTCCTGATTACTTTTGCTGTAGGTACATCTTGCAGTTTCTCGACACTCTTCACCATCTGTTTTCTGACTCCGGCCTATTTGTTGGGACTAGCTCAAGTGCCACATATGGGAAGACTTGTGAGAAAGAAAGCTTGCTTTGTGACCCACGTGGTGGAGGGTGCTGCTTGGTGGAGAGAGTTTGTGTTCCGTGACAGTGGTCTGTAATGGGAAGGCTCTTTTGGGAACAAATGGGACGTTAAGTCTTGTTATAACGGTTTTAAGTTCTTTTTGATTCAAGTCTCTCATCTCTAGAGTCGCCACTTCAGTCTTTCTTGTAGAGCCTGCTCTTGGCACGCTTTACGGTAAAAAGGTCGCAAACAGATGAAGTCAGCTATTGAAAATACTACTGCTAGTAAAAACAAACGTAACTTGTTTTCTCTCCCCATGTCTGTAGGGTCTTGGAGAGGACAGATGTCAGGCTAATGTGTCCACGTCTTGTGTTCATTCTTTCACACATTTATTTATTTTGGTAACGTCTTGAGCCAAATTTTTTACTATCTTGTAGATGCTCGTATCTACAAAAGTGCTATAGACTTCTATGGAAATATACTGCTTATTTTTGCATCAATTCTTTAAAATAGCTTTCTCCCTAACTTCAAAAATAACACACATAAGTAGCAGAAAATATTGAAGATATAAGAAACACAATAAACAAGAAGGAAGTAAAATCATTCATAATCTCATGATCTGAAATCAGGGCTTAAAAGTTTCTCATGTGTATTTACTAAGGACAGTAAAGATCATGTGTATGTAAAGTTTTATATTTTTATTAATTATACATAATTTATTTAATTCTTCATATTGTGAGGATTTCCCCATATTATAGAATGCTCTTCCCAAACCTGATTTTTTAATGGGTGATAGTAGCCTATTAAATATATTTTAATAATATATAAATTTGGGCCATAATTTGTGATATTTTTAGCTTTCTCCTACATAGTTTTTAATTCTTTTATCAATAATGAATAGTTTTTTATAAATAATTATCACCTTTTGTAAAAGGAATTTTATGTGTAACTCCATAGGGTAGATTTCAAGAGGGATTACTTTTTTTTTTAAGATTTTATTTATTTATTTTTAGAGAGGGAAAGGAGGGAGAGAGAGAGAGAGAGAAACATCAATGTGTGGTTGATGGGGGCCATGGCCTGCCACCCAGGTATGTGCCCTGACTGGGAATCAAACCTGCGACACTTTGGTTCGCAGCCCACGCTCGATCCACTGAGCTATGCCAGCCAGGGCAGATTACTTTAATAAAAAAAAAATTAAAATGTAACAAAAATTTGGATGTGTATTTTTTAAAAACTTCTTAATACATGTCATTATAATGCCCTTCAGAAAGGTTGTTTCAATTTACACCAAAGTCAGTGTTAGGTAAGAATGCTATTTTTACCATTTTCTTACCAATAGAGTAGGTATTATTATTAAAAAAAAAGAAAAATATAAAATTGCTTGCAAGTTCATTCAGAATTTGTTTCTTTACGGGTTTAGGGCTGAGTCCCTGTTTCCTTGCCAGCTATAAGTGCGAGTCTTTTAGCTTCTTAATGTATCTGCATTACTTGTTGACTTACTGCATTCATCTTCAAACAAACTCTAGTACCTTCAGTCCTTCTCCTACTTCAGGTCTCTCTGACGTCTGCCATATGTGTTCGGCCTCTTTGCCTGTAAGGGTTCCTGGGATTAGATTGGGCCAGCCAGGATAATCTCTTTAAAGTCCACAACTTTATTTATTTTTATTTTCTATTTTTTATTAAGATTTTATTTATTTATTTCTTAGAGAAAGTGGGAGGGAGGGAGAAAGAGAGGGAGAGGAACATCACTGTGCAAGAGATACATCAGTTGGTTGCCTCTTGCAGGCTCCCAACTGGGGAACAGGCCTGCAACCCAGGCATGTCCCGTGGCTGGGAATTGAACCTGCCACATTTTGGTTCATAGGCCGGCACTCAGTCCACTGAGCCACACCAGCCAGGGCTGAGGTCCGTAACTTTAATCACATATGCAAAGCCCCTTTTGCCATGTAGTGTTACATATTCACAGGCTCCAGAGATTAGGGTATGCACATTCTCCATCCTGCCTACCATATCAATGTAATTTTAATGGATAGTGTCTAGGTGAGTTAGAGGATCATGGGAGAGTTGTCTGGTTAATGGCACTAGTGATGAGATTGTCATTCAAAATTCACTGGGAAGTAACAAACTCTTTCTTTCTTGATATTTTATGGTTGTCTTGTAGCCATGCTGTGACTTAGATGAAGCGGGTATTGATCAGTCAGTAAGTATTGATTACTTAAAGTTTGGTCAGCTTAATGCAAGAAGATCACAGTCTGCTACTTATTCCTATTTTAGGGAAAAAAGCTCGCACATTTGATTTGGAAGCAATGTTTGAACAAACTCGAAGAACAGCTGTGGAAAGAAGTCGGAAAACACTGGGTAAGTTCAGTTATTTGCTGTTTCATTGGTTTAGATACTCTGTACACCGTACACAAGGATATTGACAGAGAGTGTAAGACTGAAAACAAGTTCAAAATTCTTAGAAGACCATATGTGCTGGTTCCTTGGGAAGTAGAGGGTTTTGTTTTTTTTTTTTTTAAACATGGTAAAAGTCGCATCTAAATAGGGTAACAAGGTCCGAGTGCTAAAATCTTAATATATAAGAATCAGAATAGCAATTTCTCTATTACCTCTCCCTCCACCTCTATCTGATTCTCATTTCATTTTTTCTTTCCTGCTTACAGCGGAACCAGTATTTGGAAGGCTGGGCGAGAGGTGGCTCTCAGAGCTGTGTACACCACTGACTGTTGACCCAGACAGTATAGAAAATTGAGACATACAGTGAATGTGGCTGCTGCTGTTGAACCCCTGCATTAATGAGTTGTATCAGACGTTTAATGAAGGCTTTAGTTTCCAGACTGTCTGGTTTGATATCAGGTGGTTGCCAATTCTAGGTGCCACCTCAGGGTCTTGGAAGGACACTGACTCCTCTCCTGCTTCCTCTGGGTCCGCTTCAGATCGTTTTCACACTAGAGAGGGGATGGGTGTGACCTGATGGAGCAGAGGGGGCTAGAGATCAGACAGGACGCCCGGAAAAATTTAAGTGAATGTTGTTCTGGTACTTGTGGTTGTTGGTTTCAAAGTGATAAATTATATAGCAGTAATATTTAATATTGGGATATGAGCTTCACATGAAATATTTTTGGACTCTGGAAGAATAACAGCTTTTTTTTTATTGTGAAAAATAGTTCTCTACAGATACTATTTATTATGCGAAATTTCAAATACAGAAGTATAGTAAAAAATTGTATGTCCCTCTCACAGATTTAACTACTGTAATAATTCATGGCTAGTGTTATTTCCATTCACTTTCCCTCACATTATTTTGATACAAATTTTAGATATTTATGTTTCACCTAAAAATATTTTAGTCTGTGTTTTTAAGAGATAAGGATTCTTTGAAAAAACTTAAAAATGCAATTATAGTTGACGTGCAATATTACATTAATTTCAGGTGTACAACATAGTGAGTACAAATTTCTATAACTTACACGGTGATCACCCTGATAGGTCTGGTAGCCATAGAATCCTTTTAAAAAACTTAACTAGAATACTATTACCATGCTTAAAAATATTAGGTCATTTAATATCAAACAAGATACAAGGACATGCTGTCAGAGGCATATTTATAAATGCTTTAACATTCAATCTTTTAGCATTTTAGTGAATGCTTATACTGTTACAGCATCTTTGTATTTACCTCTTTTACTATGTGATACAAAATGCTTTGAACAGGGATCCTCTTATTCAGCTACGTAAGTTTTGTAGTGTCCAGTACCATGCCTTGCACCAGAGGTTCTCCATATATATTTGAGAAGATTGGATTGAACATGTAGAACCGTAATAATGCTTTAAAAGAATTCTGTTTTGGAGAGTGTTTTAAAGTGCCATGATCCATTATGTAGAGCTTGGGATTTGGAGTTGGAGGACCTAGGTTTGAGGGTCAGCCCCACATTCTATTAGATGAGTAACATTGGGTGGGTTTCCAAATTCAGACCCTAACTTTCTCCATCTGCTAGGTGAACACTAGAGTAAGACCTCCCTCAAGAAGGTTCTTGAGGGGATTAAGGTGTTGGGTATAGTACCTTTTGAACAGTAAAGTACTTTATAAGTGTCATTTTTAATTCCTATTTTTTTTTCATAAAACTTGTTTGCATTTAGCACATAAGACGAATTTCAAGGGAGTCATTACATTTTTAAAATTTTGAAAAGTTACCTTAAGACTTTGTTCTTCTGTGATATTAGTGGAAGAATTAAATGTGTTGAACTTTCTTCATTTGGTATTACATCCTTGGACTGATGTTTCCACCCCTGATCTCTAAACACACAAACCCAAAGTTGGACTCACTTTCTTAAAAGAAAGTTTCAGAAGTTCTGATATAAACGTTAATTATCTCATGATGTAGGAGTCTTTCCCTGGACATTGATGTCCAACCTGAAGAAAATAAGAACTTAGGCTATACCCCTTTCCCCCATTTTTGTGTTTGTCCTTAAAAAAATTGTTTTAAGTTTTTCAAGTTCAGTTGACATAGAATATTATGTTATATCAGTTTCAAGTGTACAGCATAGTGGTTAGACGTTTACATCACTTATGGAATGACCCCGCCCCCCGATAAGTCTGGTGCCCACGTGGCACCACCCAGAGTTACTGCAATGTCACTGACTGTGCTCCCCAGGCTGCACTGTGCACCCCCGTGACTGTTTGTCACTGCTGATCTGTACTTCTCGGTCCCTGTGGTCCCTTTTAATGGCAAGTTCAATCGTCTGTGTATGTGGATGTAGACTGTTGTGGTTTAAGTGCTGTGGTAGAAAGGATGAATTACTATAAAACCTCAATAAAATATTATGTAAAATATCAGGAAATATTGTACAAGTTGTCTTTTAATTTTTTTTATGTTCCTGAAAGCTATGAGTATGCCTTGGACATATGAGAGACCTTTTTAGAACTGGTATACTATGAGGAGAAAAATGGGGAAGAAACTTTTTAAATTCAAATTTTCAATTTGGGCCTGGCCATGCTGTGGATGGATTATAAACCTTCTCTGCTGGGGAAAAGCTTCCTTGAAAAAAAAAATGACTAAGATAGGATTGAATATGATTTCAGTGGATGATTTAATGATCCTGGAAAGAAAGATAATCCCAGAGATTTTAGAAATGAGAAAAGTTTCAATTTTTTTAAACTTGAAGCAAAGTTCCTCTCCAATTATACCCTATCTCACCCTGGAAGTCCTCACTCACATGTCACCTTTTCCAGGTGTTATTTCAGAACCCTTCTAGACATAATGGCTGTTGCCTGCCTTTGTTTTTATAGTTCTTTAGAAATGTTACAAATTTATTTTAGTATTGTTCATGTATCGAGGATAAGAATCTTATTCCTTTTTTATATTTACAGTGGGGAACACAGACCTTTGTATACAGTAGTTACATTTCTAAATAGTTAATGGAGAAATGCAACTAATGTCGTTAAACTGTTACTTTTTACTTTCTAGTATTTTGACATTAAGCATTTAACATTAGATGTAAATTTGCATGAAATGGTAGGCTACTGAATTGTTTAAATTAGAATAACAAATATTTAGATAAATGTTTAATAATATTTAGAATGCTTAATTTTAGATAAAAAGAATGTCATGATTAGAAAACATTTATTCTGGCTTATATTTATAGTAATTTTATTTCCTTTACATTTGTTTATCTTAACTCTAATTTCTTCCTTTAAGTTAAGTGGTTGCTATAATGATCGGCTACGAGATCATTATGGGTGGAAAATTACATTCATTTGAATCTGCAATTTATGTTAATCAGGCCAGATGGGACCTGGTAGTTTTGCATAGTTTGCAGTTAACAGAGGCAAACGTCCCATACATCTGGGGTGCTTTTGCAGAAGTGGTTATCCAAAACTGGTAGCTATTTGAAAGTAAAGAGGTAACAGTAAAATGAGGGGCTTGGAAGAATGAAGGCAGGTTACTTCACTTTTGTTAAGGGAACACATTATACAGTGTTTACGGTGTGTTTGTTTCCACATTTGGTGAAAATGCACAAACAATCCCCTCTGTCAGGGATGTACAGTCTATTCAATTTTTTAAAATATAATTTATTTATTTTTAGAGAGAGGGGAAAGGAGGAAGAAAGAGGGGGAGAGAAACATCAATGTGCAAGAGAAACATCAATCCGTTGCCTCTTGCACATCCCCAGTTTGGGGGACCTGGCCCGCAACCCTGGCATGTGCCCCAACTGGGAGTTGAACCAGAGACCTTTCGGGTCTCAGGCTGGCACTCCGTCCCCTGAGCCACACCAGCCAGGGCTGAATTCTTTTTTGTTTGGTTTGGTTTTTGTCCTTAGTCAACAGTCCTTAGAGGAAGAAATCTTTTTTCCTCTAAAACGTCTTCTTTTCTCCTGGCCACAGCCCCCATTACCATCTTGCTTTGATGAAGTAGCAGGTAATAAGCACCTCTTGGAATAAAAAATTCTTGCTAGTGTAAAAAGGAGTTAAAATTTTAAATCGAAAAGTTAGTTGCTTCACAAGGATGGGACAACTCCAGTGAGACGGGGGTTGGGTCACAGTGCCCAGACAGTCTGGTGAGAGCCAGCGGTAAAGGCTGCAGGCTCACTGTCCTGTGAGGTCGGTGGTGCTTGTTAGGTAATTTCGATACCAAACCCAGGTTCGGCTGCCTGCTGCTCAAAAGCCAACAACCCAGAGATGGCTGGTGGAAGGAAAAAGCGGTTTACTCAAGAGCCAGCAGCTTGAGAAGATGGTGGACTCTCATCGCAAAGACCGTCTTAATTTGACACAGGCAGGGGTTTCTGTAAGGAGGGAGGAGGAAGAAAAAAAACCAGAACGAGGGAATCAGAAGGAGGGAGCTGAGAGTTCTCCGCTGAGGGGACTGCACGCAAGCCCACGCAGTCTGCTCAGACAACTGGCTGAGGCCAGCGAGTCTCCCAGAGCTGGAGTGTCTGAAGGCCGGGGTCTGCTTCTTCGCAAGTCAGAATTCCTGGAATTCTTAAGCAAACAGGCTGTTTACCTGCAGGAACGTGTTGGTTAACAGGTCATCGTGGATGGGAACAAGGCTGAAAGAGTGTGGACTGGGCTCCAGTCCCAGTCTCCAGGAAGCCCGATCAACTCAGAACAATCCGGTGGCGGAGCCTCAGTGCGTGGCCCTGGGACTCGGCAGCCCTCACCCCACTTCTCCGCGCCTGCGGTTCTGCAGCTGCGGAGTGCGGGTACTGAACTTGACCTGCTTCTGCTGTACCGGACCGTCGGAATTTACTAGGAGAGTCGAGCTTCAGTGTCTTCTCTCATAAAGAAGAAAGGGTGACTATGCGGGTGCTCATTGACTCCATTCGGAGAATCCTTTCACTGTTTTCTTCGTAAATTAGATCATCGCGTACACTAACATGTCTTACGATTTTATTTGTCAAGTATGCCTCGGTGAAGCTGAGAACAACAGTGCCTACTTCAGAGGCTGTTAGGAAGGTTAAAGATGATAGGGCATGCTTAAAACAGTACCTGGTACATAGGAAGTTCCATGGAAATGTTAGCTACAATTATTGTTAAATTGAGGCTGATATTAAGATGCTTTTGGTTACTTTGCAAAGAAGTCACAGAAAACCTACTGGTGGCTCAGATAGGGAAAATGCAGTATCACACATGACAAGAACTCTGGAATGGGGCTCTTCTGTCTTCTGAGTTTTGGCACAGAGAACATGAACTTTATTTCTCCCTTTTCTGCTTTGCCAGCTTTAGGGTATTGTTCGTCCTAAGCTGACTGTCCTCACGACCCGAAGTTATCAGCAGAATTTGTTACATGCAGATGACCACTTCCGCAGGCTGCAAGAGAACTGTTTTGTATATCACTGTTTAGGAGGAAGAAAGCTTTTCCCAAATGTACCTTCAGTCGACTTCCCTTCCCATCTTAACTGAGTAGTAACAGTGCGGCACACCAGTTCCAAAAATGGCCCCTGGCAAGAGCAATGTGGTTGACTTGGAATCGATTGTCACCCCCTCTGGGCTGGGAGGGGCCCAGCATCTCCTGAAGCTCAGTGCTGCCTCCCACCTGGAGAAAACGGGCTTTCTTAGCAAGGGAAAAGGGGCAGATGGCTGTTGGGTAGGTGGCTGATAGTGTGCACCTTGGTATTGTTCCCTGATCAGGGTCAGAACTGTCCCTGAGACCTGAGCCTAGCTAGAGTCCAGGTGTCCAGATGCAGTGCCCCGTTGCCCCCCCCCCAACCTTGCCCCTGCCCTGGAGGGCATGGAGGCATTGGTGGGAGAAGCTGGGTGAGGGTAGGAGCCAAGCAGGCCCACTCTTAACTTTGGACATCATCCCTCTGTTCTCCCGCTACCAGAGTGGAGGATCGTTGAGTCCTAACCTGTCTCAGCCTAGTGGAGAGCACAAAAAACAAACAAACAAAAAAACCCCAAAACACAGAAATGTGAACTAGAGCTATAGCATTGGCCTTATGTCTTCCCAGAGAGTTTTATCTTCCATGTTTGAAATAGACTAGTTACTTGTCGACATTTGCTTGTTGTCTGCTTGGTTTTCGTCCTTCATGTCCTAGCAAGGAACGGCCCTGAAAAGTACAACAATCTAATTAATAAGTGCCTTCTGATATCGCTCAACTTTGGGTGTATTGTTTTTCATTATTAAGGAAAAAACGTTAAAGATTATCTCAGGTTATTGAGGATGGTAGCGATGGAGAACCGGACTATTCATATAACTCATTTACTTCCTGTGTGTCCCCTACTATAGAATGAGAAAAAGATTTAGTTCCATTGGATAAATTTTGGTCTTCCAAGGTAGACAACTCTACAAGCCTAATGTAACTGAATTTTTTCTGACCAAAAATCTTGAGTAGAAAATTCATAAATGAACAAAGGACTGAATTTAGGGTTAAAACATTAAAAATACAAAATGAAATTAAGTGGGGATGTAAAGTACAGCATAGGAAATACAGTTAATAATATTGTCTTAACTGTGTGGTGTCAGGTGGGTGCTGGAAATATCGGGGGAGACACTTTGTAAAGTTTATGACTGTCTAACCACTATGCTGTATACGCGAAACTCATACAAAATAATAATGCATGTAAATTGTAATTTAAAAAATAAAAAAGTGAAATTACATCAAATCTTATGTTTGAATACTTGTTTTACTTACCACTTTCCATATCCTTTTTTTTTTTAATTAAAAAAATTTATTTATTTTTAGAGAGAGGGTAAGGGAGGTACAGAGGGAGAGAAATGTCAGTGTGTGATTGCCTCTCATGTGCCCCCTACTGGGGACCTGGCCCGCAACCCAGGCATGTGTCCTGACTGGGAATTTAACCGGCAACCCTTTGGTTCACAGGCTGGCACTTAATCCACTGAGCTATACCAGCCAGAGCACCTTCCACGTCTTTTTATATAGTGCAATCCTGGTTCATATTCTATTCACATCTAATTTTGTTTAGCATATCTGTTAATACTTCCCCAGATTTGTACGTTTTCCATCACTACTTTTTTGAGAGGGAAGGGAGGGAGAAAGAGAGAGAGAGAGAAACATCAATGTGCAGTTGCTGGGGGCCGTGGCCTGCAACCCAGGCATGTGCCCTGACTGGGAATCGAACCTGCGACACTTTGGTTCGCAGCCCGAGCTCAATCCACTGAGCTACGCCAGCCAGGGCTTCCATCACTACTTTTACTGGTTTTATTTTATATTGTTGATATACAGTAATTTAATTATTTTCCCAATATTGGGCATTTAAGGTGATCATTTTTTGCTATTAGTGGTAACACTCTTATGTTACATCTTTATGACTTCATTTTCATCCTTTTTAAAACTGACAGATTTTGAGGTCTAACTATTAAAAATTTATTTTCACCTTTTCAGAAGCGAGAGAAAAAGAGGAAGAAATGAACAGAGAGAAAGAATTAAGAAGGCAAAGTGAAGATATCGAACCAACATCTTCAGGCTCAAATGCGGTCAGAGATTGCTCTAAATCATCTTCCAGGTACTTGACTTTTTCGAAAGGATTCTACTAAACTGTCATCGTCTCGGTGTTTATAACGTGTTCAGCAAAGTTTGTGGTGTTCAAAGCTGGCACAAGTTCTCCGTTTTAGGCAGTAGTGTATTGTAGCACATCCCTGGGGTCTCGAGATGGTCCTGTGTCACACGGTGAGTCAGTTGAGGTTCGTCAAGTGTTCTAGGTGTAGTGTGGAAATAAATCTGTGTCGTTTGACTGCAGAGTGTAACTATATAAAGTTGGTCAGATGTTGACAAGTTTGTAATTTTTGTCATGTTTATTTTGACACTTACGTCTTTTGTACCCTTCTCTAAAATTCTACATTCATGATGACCTTATTTGGAGGGATCCTTTACAGATATAGATAATCAGAAAGAACGTAAGTGACCATGGCCAGGTGGTTCAGTTGGGTTGGAGCATTATACTATACTCCAAAAGGTTGTGGGTTTCATTCCCAGTCAGGGCACATGCCTAGGTGGGGGTTCGATCCCTGGTTGGGGCACATATGGGAGGCAACTGATAGATGTTTCTTTTTCACATCAGTGTTTCTCTTTCTCTGCCTCTTGAAAATCAATAAACATACCCTTGGGTGAGGAGTGAAAAATGAAAGAAAGGAAGGCACATTATAAAGAGAAAGCAGCCATTAAAATTACTTTAGAATGAAATTTAATACTATGCAACTTAATTGCTAAGAACTTTAGGAGACATAAATAGGTATATAGATATCAAATCTGGATGGAGTAAAACAGGAACTCAAATGTTGTTTGGGTGTATTTGTAATTGTCAGATCGGCTCCATGAAATGCTTCCTGGCAAACCTACCATTGGACAGACATTCCTTCTGTTCACGGCGGAAAAACATGATATGTCTGACTACACAAAACACCGTTTGTAATCTGTCATTTCTCTTTCTGCTCCTCCGTGTCCTGGTGCAGATCTTTGGTGTCCCAGTCTAGGCTCTTCAGCAGACTCTCACCGCTTCATAAACGCGGTCTTTTCTCTCCTGTCTCTGTAGGGAGGGGGCATATCTACGTGGGACTACAAGCCTGTTTTCATAGCAGTGCAGCCCTACGGTCTGCTCAGGCTCTGAGGCATGTGCACTTCTTTGCTCACATTAGGAAAGAGCAGGCACCAGCACACTTTCTCTGTGAAGGGCAGATTGTGACTATTTTAGGCACTGGGGTCCGCACAGTCTCTTTCTCAGCTACTCGGCTCTGCCGTAGACAATACATAAATAAATGGGCTTGGCTGTATTCTAATCTTTAAGAAACATGCACCGGGGCCCTGCTCAGTTGGTTAGAGCATTGTCCCGATATGCCAAGGTTGCAGGTTCAATTCCCAGTCAGGGCACATAACAAGAATCAATCAGTGAATGCACGAATGGGTAGAACAACAAAATGGATCTCTCTCCCTCTCTCCCTCTCTCTTGCTCTCCCTCACCCTCTATCCCCTCCTCCTTCCCCTTCTCCTTGCTCTCTCTAAAATCAATCAATAAGAGAGAGGGAGAGGTAGAGAGAGAATCAAAGAAACAAAGAAACAACCAAACAAACACCAGGCCAAAGTTTGCTGCCCCATGTTGCAGGGCATCATTCCTTTACATACCAGTCAACCCATTCAGTTTTGCGTTGTCCATGGTGTTGTGTCGGCTGTCAACCACACACAGGCCCTGGGTGTCAGTATGACAGAGAAAACCCCTCCTTTTCCTAAGAGGGGTACTTTAATATAATATTTACCTTTAGTTTCTTACTTCTGGGATGATTTAAGATGTTAAAAACTACTGTTGTGTTTTTGGGGATTCATTTTATTGCTGAGGTTTTTACAAACATAGTGATTCCATTAATTGAAACATTTAAGTTTCAGTAGTTCTGTTGATTCTGTGTTTTGCTGCAACACAAACTTTATTTATTTAAGTATATTTTATTGATTATACTACTCCAGTTGCCCCAATTTTGTTATCCCCTTTATCCCCCTCCTCCTCATACCCCACACCCTCCAGTACCCTCCCCTCCACCATCACTTAGTTCATGTCCATTGGTTGTATATATAAGTTCTTTGGCCTCCCCATTTGCTATTGCAATGCTAACTTTAAAACCCAAAGATAAAGATCAGGCACTCTTGGTCTTGGGAATACATTTTATTGATGTAACAAAACCCAAGCATTACTTCTGTCATTAGTGATTAAAATTCCAGAACTATTATTGACAGTGTAATTATAAAGTATAAAGAAATTATCATCAAGGAGAGTATAATAGAACATTATTCCATTTCACTGATCAAAGAGTGGAAGTTTATTTAACTCAGTTTCAGAAGACCTCAAGTGAATAATCCACGGCAGACGAATAGACTCATCAAAGCTTGTGTTTCATTTCCTGTATCTATTACAGGGTTCTTTAAGCTGCTCTGTGCATTGAATCATTTTACTATAAAATAACCTGACTGTGGCTAAAATTAATTAGAACTTTGAAGTCTGTTTCAGTAAGTAGCTATATTAAGAACAACTTTATTTATAACAAGATGCAATCAAGATATTTTCTACATAAGAATGCATATAATATCTATTTATTTTAGAGTCTCGGAGGGAGAGAAACATCGATTGGTTGTCTCTCATCTATGCCCCGACTGGGCACCAAACCTGTAACCCAGGCATGTGCCCTGACTGGGAATTGAACCAGTGACCTTTTGCTTTGTGGGACAATGCCTAGCCAACTGAGCCATACTGGCCAAGGCGTGAGTTATTTTTTTAATTTAATGCCAGGACAAAAAAAAAATCCCTCTCTTCTCTAAGAGCTTTTCTTACTAGATACGTAGAACACTATTTCTTTTTTGCCATAATTCCTAGAAGGCTTAGAGCTCAGTTCGGTGTTCTTTTGGGATTGTCTCATCCCAGAGCTCCAGTTTAGGGAACAAGGATTTTGAGCTGGAAATAGGGTCATGTTCTGGGAATTGTGGGAACCATCTGGCTGCAACTGAGTATTTAGTTAGTTATCTTGACTGGGCTGCAACTTTTACCTCTATGCAAAGCATTAGTGAATCAGTGCCCCTAGCATTTTTCATATTAAGGAGACACATGAAAATGTGTTTCCTTCGCCATTGGTCAGTGTTTGAATCGATGATGGACTCAGACAAAACACTGCTGACTTTTTGCCTGCCTACAAATTGTTTTTAAGAAAAAGTTACGAAGTTTGCCTGTGGGCCAGGCAGTATTCTATAGTTTTAAGAAATAAAGGCTGTTATTAAGACAGGGTTCAGATTTATTAAGGATGCAACAGTCTAGGAGTTGTTCATAGCTGTGGTTAGCTGACTTCTTTCACTCCCATTTAGGATCTTACATTAGGTACTGAAACTAGGTAGTTATCTGTCAGAAAGAAAAAAGAAACAGGATAAAGATAGTTAATTTTGTTCTAAGAAGATTATTTTCCTTGTATTTTCAAAGACCTTCAGTTTTAAGTAGAGATTAAGCAAGTAAGCACGATCAGATTTTAGTTTTCCCAGAGACAGAAAGCAAGCGGCAACCTCCTTGTTCGTCACTACAAGCACCTGGATCAGCGTGTTCACTGACCCTGGATAGGGACCTGCTGACCCTGGGGTCAGATCACACAGTTAGAGGGGATTCTTTTGAAATTTTGTAAACCGATATACAATTTTAATGTTATTTTTGAATCCTCACCTGAAGATGTGTTCATTGATTTCAAAGAGAGAGGAAGGGGGAGAGGGAGAGACACGGGAGAAAGAAACAGGGACGGGTTGCCTCCCGCACATGCCCGACAGGAGATCAAACCCCAGGCCTGGGCGTGTGCCCTCACCGGGGTGGAGCCTGCAGCCTCGAGGTGTGTGGAGTGACGCCCCAACCACCTGGGCCACCCGGCCGGGGCCGTGTTTCTAAGTTGTATTCTGTTGCTACTGTCTTGATTTTTTATTATGAAAAAGGTTATGACATAAAATTTACCACTTCAAACATTTTAAAGTTGTATAATTTCAGTGGCATTAAAACATATTTAATATCGTGCAACCATTATCACTATTTCCAAAAATATTACCACTCCAAACAGAAACTAGAACCATTAGGCAATAATTCCCCACTTTCTTCTTCCCTTAGCCCTTGATAATCTCCTACCTGTTGAGAGTTTCTCCATGAATTTGCCTAGTGTAGGTATTTCAATAAGTGAAATCATATAACATTTGTCCTTTTGTGTCTAGATCCTGTTTGCATAATGTCTTTAAGGTTTGTGTTGTATCAACACTTCATACTTTTAAGTGGCTGAATAGAACTCCCCTGTATGCATATGCCATTATTTGTTTATTCATTTGTTGATTGATTCTTGGGTTGTTTGCACCTTTGTGCATTATGCATGCATAGCTCTTATATTTTGGTCGTTAATCCTTTTTGAGTTCCTTTTGTATATGTTACGAGGTAGGGGTCCAACTTTTTTTGTTTTTTTTTTTGTCTCATCTTGGTTATTCCAATGTATAATGTAAGGTATGATTCTAGAGTAGTTTCCTATTTTATTTCATATATGTTTAGCACTTATTTCATGGTAATCATTTTATTCACTATTTTTTTATAATTTTTAAAAAAGATTTTATTTAGTTATTCCTAGAGAGAGGGGAAGGGAGGGAGAAAGAAAGGGAGAGAAACATCAATGTGTGGTTGCCTCTCGTGCACGCCCTACTGGGTACCTGGCCCCCAACCCAGGCATGTGCCCTGACTGGGAATCAAACCGGCGACCCTTTGGTTCGAAAGCTGGTGCTCAATCCACTGAGCCACACCAGCCAGGTCTTCACTGTTTTTTAATGCAGACTTGTTACAAATAAATAATTTCTTATAATTTGAGTTCAGTTTTGGGATTTGCTTTTGTGCTCTTCTGGCTGTATTTTTTCAGTATTATTTGTTTTAACTAAGTGTTTTTCTTTGTGATATGTTGAGAGTCTGTTTCACAAAACATACAAATAATTATTTGAAAATCTAGTGTTAAAATTTGTTTTAGAGACAGTCATCTAACATGAGCACTTTTATTGGCTTTGAATAAATGATATATGATATAAGTTGCCATTGAAATACAAATACTTGGAAGAAATATGTCATTTATGCAGTGAAATATAGCTACAAGGTAGGTGAGAAGTATTGATATACTCTAAATTTGTAAGGCAGGACTCAGATGTTTGCATTTCCTTTTAAGAGATTAGTACCAGGAAAAAATGGATTTGCTTATGAATTTAATTCCTAAGTTGAAATTGTACAACTATACATCTTTTTAATGCTTAGCTAAGCTGTCTTTTGAAAAAACTCAGCTGAGAAAAATATTAGGATTTGATTCTTAGTTGTCTTTTCATCTAATACATATTGTTTCTCAGTTTCTGGTTCGTATTTTGGTACCACATTGAATCAAAGGCATATTTTAAACATGAAACGTGTTCTGTTTTCTGTCAAGGACATTTTTGGACATAATTTCACGGACTTTGTTTTTCCGACTATTGAAAATATGTTAAAGATTGTTTATTTTTTGGCTTAAGCACACCCAGGTCCTGGTGGGGCTGCGGCCTGCGCAGTCAGCCGTGGTGAGATCGGCAGGGCTCCCTTCGGTCCTCAGCTCCGGGCTGGGGGCTGGCTCCCGAACCGGCTTGCTCAGTTACAGCGCGGGCTGTGAGGGCCACCGTCACTTCAAAGTCCAGTTCTCTGTGGCCCGAAGCCTTTTGCATGGAGATGCTCTGACTTCCAAACCAGTGCATTTGGAAATGTGTGACTTAATCACGAGGGAGGAAATTTGAGAGTGTGATACTTTAATACAAATTTATTCAGCCTTTCAGCTGTTATTTATTATGTGTGTTGACCGTCTCTGGGGGCACAAGTTGGCTGAAATGTGCGAGCTCCCATCGTTGTGGGGTGGAGGGGAGGGAGAACAGGTTATAAACAGCTGATAACCAATCAGATGGGATAACTCAGCATGTATGTAGTTAACAAAGACAATCACAGTGAGGCAGTTAAGGCAGTAGTGACGGGCAAGAATGTGTTTGAAAGTTTAGAAAGGGGGTGCCTGAAGGCCTCTTTCAGGAGGCGCCTTTTCAGGAGACCCCAGGGGCGAGAAAGAGCCCGTGTGACGGCAATGCCAGCGGAGCGACCGCGGGTGCAGAGGCCCTCACGCTGAACCAGGCTGGCCCTGCCTGGTCAGAGCCAGGGCAGAGGCCTGCGGGGCCCGAGCACAGGGCCGCAGCGGGACCATCTCGAGAACAAAGGGCGATGCTCTGTGTGGAGGTTTGCTAGCGCCTCGTGTGAGGGTAGCAGGTGAGAATGAATTCCTTTCGAGAGTGAAGCGAGATGAAAATAGCAAGGAGAATCCCATTTTTTCTGTAACAGATTTGTCAGGCATCGTCTAGCTGCTAGAGACACAGCAAGGAACACAAAGGACAGAAATGCTTTCTTGAGATTGCACACCAGAAACCCTGAATTAGAAGGCAGTGATAACTTTGGAGTCCTATAAAATATTTGATAGATTCATCGCTACAATTAGGAAGGCAATTCTCAACTCATTGGGATGGGGCAGGAGGTGGGGGGATGGTGGCAGTGGCGGCTTCCAGGAGGCTGGAGGTGTTTGGTAAAGACTGTAATGAGAGTGTGTATCAGTCCTCCCTCAGGTATCCCGGACAGAAAACCAGTCCAGAATCAATATGATACTCCCTGGAATAAGATATTTTTAGGATCCAGGAATGTGGCACTGAACATTTTAGCAACCCAGCAGACTTGAATTAGAACTGAGAAATAATTTGTATTTCAGAAATACAAAATTGAAATCATATTGAAACATGTTGGGACTAATACTAACTTCTTCCGTGACTGGCTTTATTTGCCCTTGTGGCAAACAGTGATTGGCTTCAAGTATGGTCAAGTGATCCTCCTTTGTGGGTGTCGTGCTTTTTTTGTGGTTTTCCTTGCACGTTCCAGTTGTCCCGCTGGCCCTTCACGAGGGAGGGTGATCTAATGGGCCTCTCATGCAGAATGGGCCTTTATTCCTGACTCTCATTTATGCCTAGTTAAGGTAAGTGGATAAATGAAGTGTTCTGCTTTCTTAAGACAAAAACAATGTTAACATCAGGCGTTAGGAGGAGAGTGGGGGCCCCCGTCTCTGGGGCGTGCTCTCCCTCACAGCAGAGGCAGAGAGCCCTGTTTCTGTCCTCAGTGACACGAGCAGCAGTGGAGGCGAAGAGAGCTCCGACTCTTCCGACGACGACGAGCTGATTGGCCCTCCTCTGCCCCCGGAGATGGTGGAAGAGCCGGTCCATCGCGTGGAGGAAGCTATCGGTCACTTACCGCCCCCTCTCCACGAAGAAGAGGAAGAAGATGATGATGGTGACAGTGATTCAGAGGAGGAGGAAGTAAGTATTTCAGTGGTAATTTAGGAACTCAGTGGGGTAGTTCAGAGGAGCGTAGCTACCAGTTCCCTGCTAGACTGTGTTATTCATGAGTGAGAGTAAATTAAAAAGAAAAGGATCTGAATTTACTGCTGAAAGCCCTTGTTGAAAGTTCAGCTCTAAAGGATGCACTTCAGAAATGAAGGAATAGAATTAAAAAATAATGTGTGGAGAGCGGGAAGCAGTGTGTTAAAAAAGAAATTGATTAATAGATATTTTATTAAATCTTCGTAAGCAGGGAGTGTAAATAATGGTATTGATGAGTGGATTTGTGGGATTTAAAGACCAAGTGGATCTCCAATTTTTGTGAAAAATAATGTGAAAGATGTGATAGTGGAATCAGTTCATTCATTTTGAAGAACTTGTATTATTTGGAGGAGGCCAGAGACATTCATTAACTTCAGATTAGTTTAAGCTGAGCATGTAATTTACAGTGTTAAGAGTAATTGCCCAAAGAATAGAAATAAATTGTACAACCTCAAAAATACTAAAAGGAAAAAACACGAAGGAAACCACTGGTACACTTTGTGTGTTTGATACCTAGAGTGGATCATTTTTTAATACCACCTTCCTCTGTGTGGTAAGTTATTTTTGGTAGTAATTAAGAAGTGACACAGATAATGGTCAGAAGAGAAACTGACCGCTTTGCAGCCGTGTCAGCGACGTCACAGACTGGGCATGCTCTGCATTCTCACATCCACCTGGGGTAGCAGACTTGCCCATCTGTGTTTGTTGCAGTGGATCAGAGAAAGCTTTTGATTTCAGTTTTGAAAAAGGTCTTTTGCATGAAATGACATACACACATATACGTACAAACATGCATACAGGTGTATGTGCTTGGGTGTATATAATATTAGGAAAAGAAGTACTGAAGAATAAATTTGGCATTTTCATTAAAAATCGCGTTTTATAATAAATTTCCAAAACTGCGGTGTTGAATGTATCTTTTTTCTTTTTAACATCAATTCTACTGGCTTAAAAAAAAACTCTGTCTTTGAAATGTTTTTACTAAAATCTATTTTATAGACAATTCCTCACTTTCTAATATATTTGGTAAAAACTATTAAGTTTTCATCTCTGAAAATCAGAGAAATTGTCCGAATAGTGGCAAATATTGTCATTAAATGATTCATTGCTCCAGAATGGTTTTGATGCTGTCTGTTGGGGAGTTCACGTGTTGCCCTTTTGGATTCTGCCGTCTTCTGTTTTGAACCCTGGCAGTCAAAGAGGAACAGCATGGAAGGGACTCAAATTCTGTCTCTGTCTCAATAACCAGTGTTTTGAATCTGAACCCGCTGTTGAAATGCAGAAGTGTGCGGTACAACAGGGACTGGGGGTGTGGAGTTAGCCTTGAAATAAGCTTGAATGATTTCGAACCATTAGAAACATCCGAAAACGCGTGTTAGTCGAGCCCGTATGTGGTGCACGTATGTCGTGCAGACTGCATAACGGAATCTTCAAATTAACTTCATGTTGAATGCAGTATTAAAAGGTAAAAATATGCTAACTCGAAGTTTACACACATTGTTAAAACTCTGCACTAATAGCAAACATCACAAAAAATAAATTTCTACACTGAGAGTTTTAGAACTGTCAGCAAATGGTGATTGTATAAAGCAGACTCACCTTTAGTTCGTTTTGTTGTTGTTTTTAAAATTCCTACGGAAAATGCATCCTCTTATTGTCTGCACAGCTTTCACGGCAGGGCTATCCATGTGCCATGGAATGAAACGCAAACATTCCCATACATCACCAGACAGGAGACAAAGGAGGTAGCAGGAAATCCCAGTAAACAGCGATCACAGATTAAGGTGGTGGGCATGGACACAAATGCATCATTATTCACAATAGACGCATATGGACTTGCCACTTAAAAAAAAACAGCAGTTCTCAGACTGGATGGGGAAATTCACACGTACTCTGTTTGTGAGGCATACACCGAAAATGTGTCGACACAGAAATGTTGAACGAAAAAGGAATAGAAGAGAATATATCAGGAAAATAGCAATCCAAAGATAAGTGATTAGTATCATAAAATCAATTTAAGACAAAATAAGCTTTAAGTTCATAATGTGAATTAGTGAATTGAGTGTCGTTACCTGATGGTAAAAAGAATGATGTATTCTCCAGGGAAATTTGGCAGTCCTTGACCTCTGTTGTTTGTTTAACACAGTACACTCAAAGCAAAAATTGGTAGGATTACGAGGAGAAATGGAGAATCTACGGTCGTAAAGGGAGATTCAGAAATTGTTAAGATCACAATTAGTATGAGGAAAGATTTGAACCACACAAATGTGTATGTTTTTTCTATTGAACATACACAGAACCTTCATCTGTCATTTTCTTTTCAAGTGCATGTGGGTAACCAGAGGCACCAAGAAGCACACACCTAGGTCACACAAATTTATCATGTACTTTCCCACAACATGCTATGGACATGAGAAAGATGTACTTAACTTTTGGTGGTTCACAGACGAGGTGATATTTAGGTTGATGTATTAAATGGGAGAATGTTATCTATTTAATGTTTGTGTGCTTCCAAAATTCATATATTGACACCCTTAACACACACACCCCTCCCCCAGCCCCCAACTGTGGTCCTACATGCAGATGAGCCTCTTTGGAAGCAATTAGTGTTCAATTAGGTCATAAGGGTGGGTCCTGATACGATAGGATTAGTGTCTTTATGAGGAGAGAGGCACCAGAGAGCTGCCGTCTGCGAGACAAGGAGAAAGTCCTCATCACAGATCAGATTCGTGACGCCTGGACCGTGGACTTGCAGCCTCCAGAACCTCGAGGAAATAAATTTCCCAAGTTTAAGCCACCCAGCCTGTGCATTTTGTTAGGCTAGCCTGAGCGGACTGCTTCAGGTTTGCAAGGCTAACGAGGGGCTGGGGGACAGAGAACGGACGGAAGAGACAGAGGTGTTGTGAGCAGGAAAACGTTTACTAAAGCGAAGGCCTAAATCCACGCAAGCGCACGGTACGGCGGTGAAGTGTCGCGTGATCAGCGTGTGGCTGAGTGTCCTCGCCAGGGGCAAGTGGGACGATGAGGCTGCTGAGACCAGTCACAGAGCAGTACACAGAAGAAATACCTTCTGGAGGGGGTGGAATTGGAATGGACCTCGTAGAGGGTGACATTTTGGTGCAGTTGGTGGGGGAAGGCCACATCCTGTCTGTGGAGAGCGAATGGCAGGAGCAAAGGCACAGTGTGAAAGCGCAGAGTCAGGGTGGTGGGAGATTTCAGGTTGTCCAGAATAGTAAGTTGATAAACAAAAAGGCAGACCTTTGACCTGGACTGGTGTGTAGTAAAAGCTAAAGTGCAGCGATGCCGAGAGGCGAACCATCCTGGGCGCGGGGCTCAGAAACCCACTTGTCCTGGCTGTAATGAATGAGTGTCTGTCAGGAGATTGAGCAACAGCTTGCTCTTTCTTTCTTTTTTTTTTAAAGGATTATATGCATTGATTCTTTTTGGAAATACATCATTGTCTTTTTATGATGTCATGCTATTATAAACATAGTAAAGAGAAAATGCTGATAAAATAATATGCAGGTCAAAGCAAGGCTGTTGGTGATATGTTCCAATAATAGCCTCAATTGTATTCATTCATTCATTCATTCAATCCTCACCCAAGGATATGTTTTATTGATTTTTTTAGAGAGGGGGAAAAAGAGGAGAGAGAGAGAGAGAGAGAGAGAGAGAAATCAGTGTGAGAGAGAAACATCGATTGGTTGCCTTCCTCATGAGCCCTGACCAGGGCCTCAAACCTCCAACATAGGTATGTGCCCTGACCGGGAATTGAACCTGCGACCTTTTGATGACAGGTACTGTGTTGGGGACATAGCAATGAATGAAGCAGACAAATCCCTGTTCTGGTGGTGCTTACGTTTCTGCTAGAGTCGCTTTTACTGCTTCATATTCTGTCGTGTTTCCCCAACCATAAGCATTCCCCGAGGACATGTCCTTGTGTACCTTATCATTTCACATTTGGCTGGAGATGAGCTTCTCACATCTTCTTGTCTTCATGACTCCTGTTCACTCAGAGCATCTCATCTGAACTTCAGGTCCAGCTTTCTAACCACTCATGAAACATGTCCATATTTAAGTTCCAACAGTGTTCTCAGTTCAACAGCTAAGATCAAACTTTTATTTTCTACCACTTAGCTTGTCTCTCTCCCCCTAGGATCTCTCATTTCAATCCCCTTTTCCTCACTGCTTCAAGATCAAACTGTTTGTAACATGGGCCGCACTGCAAATGATACATAGTGCTCATTACCTAGTGAGTGAGAGTAGACCTCCACAGCCGGCAGGGCTCCATCTGGGGACTCCTGAGTGCAGTTTGATTACTTTGTTGCTCAGAAACTTGCAAAGCCCCGAGACATTGTGCAGAGCCGGAAGGCAGCCAAATTCACATACTTGAGAGGCTAAATATTTCAGCAAGTATTATTGAAATTAATGGGAAAATATTTTTTAAAAATAGCTTTTTAAAAACCCAGTGGTTCTGAGTCTTACTGTAGGAATCATCTGGGGTCACCGAAAAACCAAGCGCGCTCAGGCTCGGGCACCTGCAGGCCAGACGGACGTGGTGGGCCGGGGGTGGGCCCTGCCTGGACGCCTGCGGTCTGTGCTGGAGCGAAGGCGGGCACGGGGCTGCCGACCCAGACGGTCACAGCTAGTGCAGGGCCGTCAGTCAGCCGCGGTGGCGTGCCTCCACGGGTTAGGATCGGTGTCACGTGGCGTGGACACTGAAGGACGTGAGATGTGGCTGACATAGTGCTGCTGTTTCAGAAGGCGGCTGTGGAATCGCTGCCTTGTCCCTCTGTGTGACGGCAAAGCCACGTTGAAGGTTACAGGGAAAACTGTATATAAGAATATTCTTTCTCCCAAATACCTTAGGAGTAATTTTATTATTTTGTGGGAAATGTTTCTTTGATGATGTGTGAAAATTGGTTTCTCCAGAAGGGTCAGTGTTCAGCTGGCTTCTGAAGAGGGCGTGGAGAGGCGGCAAGCTCCCGGCCTTTTGAAGTGTGCTCATTTTTATGTATTTTAGGCCTCTCCTGAATTATGTCGGTTCATCATCACCATCGTGTTCTTTGCAGAGCTACGGACAGGTAGACATTCTAGGAACTGAGCCAGTTCCTCTCACAGTTGTTTTTATGATTGGAACGATGTTACTGAGTATCAAGAGCCTTAAAAAAGTGTTCGTCTCCTTTAAACTCGGTGATGCCACTTCTGGGATTCTGTCCTGAGGAAATGTGGGGAAGAGCTCTATGCACAAAGTCCTCCTTATCACAGCAGTCCTCATAATACTGGTTTTGGAACATGGCCCAAGGGACATGCTCTGGGGGCAGCAGGTGTGGAATGGGATCCCTCCTGCACATTTTCACGCGGGAGCCGAGGAGAGCATGTCCCTGGCCACTTCACTGGTGGTGCCGAGACTCCGACTTCAGTGCGTTCAGTGTACTCAAGTATTTCTGGTGAGGTGACTTCCCAGAAAGCAGCATTTATTCTGTGTGTGTGTGTTTTATCTCACCCAAGGACGTGCTTATTGACTTCAGAGAGAGGGGAAGGGAGGGGGAGAGAGAGGGAGAGGAACATCGATGTGAGAGAGAAATACATCGATCAGTTGCCTCTTGCATGTGCCCCAGCCAGGGCTGAACCCACAGCGTAGGCGTGTGCTCTAACTGGGAATTGAACCTGTGACTCTTTGGTTTATAGGATGATGCTCCAGCCAACTGTGCCACACTGGCCACAGCTTGTTCTGGCTTTTAAAGGCAAAATGTAAAATGTCATGGTCCCCGCAAAAAAACAAAACGATTAGGCTTGTTCAGAGCCTTCTTTTGACAGAAAGCTTTCATGTCCAAAAATGTTTGACAATAAATGATGTATGCAAATTGTGGAATAATTAGAAATACTGTAAGTAAATATCTAATAATAGGGGGAAGGATATATGAATTATATAGTCATAAAAATATGTTGCAGCCATTGAACATGTTTAGTAAGAGTTTTCAGTGTCACTAGGGAGGGAGGCAAACCTGTGTGGACAGTAGTGATACAAATGCGTGGAAAAACGTGCCCCTTGCTTGCTTCTGGATTGTGGGAATGAGGATAAGCCTTTTTTCCTGCCTTGTGCTTTTTTATTGTTTTCCATTTTCCATGTTGATCATAAGCTGTGCCTGTAATTACAGACAAATAATGGGCTTACAAGCAATGAAGGATTATAGTCCTTCACTGTAAGGCAATTCAGATGTTAAGTTAAAAATCTAGAACAGGTAGAAAAAAAAAACCAAAATAGTATCAAACACCTATAGAAAATAAGTGTTAAGTACTGTACTAGTGAGTAAGTTTATATCTTCCTATGTTCCAAAAATGATTAATATAATGAAATGCCCAAAGAAAGCAAAAATTAGGAAGAATAAAGGGAAATACCTATTTTTCCTTTATAAATAAAGGAAAAAAACCCCCAGGGAACATACAGTTAATGTAATCCCTGGGAAGCAGAGTTCTAAACATTTGCTGTGGGTGGGCCCCAAACCCTAGCCACCCTCATTGGTCCCTCTTTCCCTCCTCTCCACACCGTGGCTCCGACGCACTAGCTGGTCTCATTGGCTCCGTCTCCGGGTTTTCTACCAGGTCCCGTGTCTCTCCATCCCCATCACTGCTAGCCCTCAGTGAGTCCATGCCACTTCCATGCTACTGGTAGGTGGTCTCCCAGCTCCCGCGGTCGGCTGGGGGCTGTCATGGTGACCCAGGCGGCACGAAGAGGGGAAACAGAGACACGGCGGTAATGCAGAGTAGTGGTGAAGAGGGTGGGTTTGGGGGCCAGACGGAGCTCCTTCGCTTTCAGCTCTGCGCCTTTGGGCAAGTGGCATGACCGCTCTGTTTTCTTTCTCCTTTGTGACCTGGGGCTAGTCTGCTGCAGTTGTGCGGGTCACTAAATGAGTGGAGGAGTGTATGTGGAACCCTTTGAAGGGTGCCTGCTATGTATCATTACTCCATGGTCATCTATTTTAATATGTAGCAAAATGTGGATTAAAAATTTTTAGTGTGATTGCAGTCCTGGCTGGCGTAGCTCAGTGGATTGAGCGCAGGCTGCTAACCAAAGCATCGCAGGTTCGATTCCCAGTCAGGGCACATGCCTGGATTGCAGGCCACGGCCCCCAGCAACTGCACATTGATGTTTCTCTCTCTCTCTCTTTCTCCCTCCCTTCCCTCTCGGGAAATAAATAAATAAAATCTTTTAAAAAATTTTTTAGTGTGATTGCTAATAAAAACATTTAAAAATGGAACTAAAAGGAAACTTTTATATCACATTAAATAATTTATTCATGCTTTATACCAGTAGTCGGTGTTATAAGTAAGGAACATTAGGGGTGTTCTCTTTAAAATCAAGGACACAGCCCTGGCTGGTGTGGCTCAGTTGGTTGGGTGTTGTCCCACAAAGGAAAAGGTCCAGGTTCAATTCCCGGTCAGGGCACACGCCTGGGTTGTGGACTCCACCCCCAGGCAGGGCGCCTGCAAGAGGTGCAACCAATCCATGTTCTCTCTCACGCTGACATTTCTCTCTCCTTGTCCCTCTCTCCTTCTCTCTCTAAAAGCAAATAAAATCTTAAAAATAGTAAGGAATGCGATAAAGATGGTAATTGTCACATTATTATTGTAGACATTTTTGCTAATTAAACAAATCAAACTGAAATAATACAAGACTACACATGAGGAAAGAAGTTAGATATTGTTGTATTTAATATGACTCTACTTAAAACCAAAAGGAACTCCTCAGAACTTTTATGACAGATTAATTTAATAGTATCCAGTTTAAACAATTGAAAATGAAAGAAGATGCCTGTTTCGGAATAAGAGAAACAACTGCAGATCAGGAGTAAGCAAGTGAGAAATGTGTCTGAGCAGAAATAAAACTATAAACCTTTTGGCACAAAAATACAAAAAAGTACCACTAACTAAGCAATTAATTTCTTCATCTTTTGTCCCATAAAGGTCAAATAACTTACTCAATTTGCTTGTTTGCTCCCTTATCTGGATATTAAGTGGCAGAACTGCAGCTCAAACCCGGCTCCGTGCTCGTCGCCCTGCTGTGCTTCCTCCGCACCGTAGCCGGCGGGGTGGGGCCTGCTCTGAGTGGCCAAGCTCCGCATCGCGTGGAGCATTTGCTGCTGACAAACTGGGAAATGACAATAGCTTAAACAAGGTAGAAGGCTTCTGGTCACAGAAGTGAAATCAAGTTAAATGGATCAGAATTAGTTTGCAGGCCCAGGACATCACAGATTTAGGCTGCTTCTGGTTTTTTGTTTGTTTTTATTTTGCCAACCTCACCACGCAGGCACCAGGATGGATGCTCAAGCAGACAGCCATTAATATTGCATTTTTGTCTGCAGGATGGTGGAGGGATAGAGAAGGCTACTTGGTTTGAACTTTGTATCTTTCTTTCACATGAGAGATACAGTATTTACTTTAGGAAGCCAGGATTCTAGCTAGAGGTCAGTGCTTCCATGATGAAGGATGGATACTGCTGGGAGCCAACCAGCAACTATGTAGTGAGCAAAAATTTGTACTCAGTGTTTAGTACTTGCAGTTACAGTGATGACAAGTTATTTATTTGCCTTTTTCAGAGGTCATTTTAGCCATTGTGTATAGTCCTTTGACATTGCATGACATATATGTATATACACTCTACTTATTTTATTTTATTTTGTTAGTTGTGGACATATTAGTTGCCTTTTCCCAAAGGAATAATAAAAGACAAAGTTTATGGATACTAATACAGTCTTTAAACTCTTAGGATTTGATTACAATATTAGCATGCATGGGTTTCATTTGAATTCCTGTGTGTCTTTTATGTCCTGCTGTTTAGTAGCTTTTCTGTTGTTTTTATTGCTTCAGAAATGAGTTCTAATCTTTTTGGTTCTTTTTGTTAAATGAAGATTCCATAAAACGAGTCTTGGATGAGAGTTTAGTCAAGTTCAACTATATATATCTGTCAAGTTCATTTATATAGAGAATCACTGAAATATTCACAAGGGAAATAGAGGAGTAAAAAATGACTTCATAAGCTTTACAAAAGGATTCCCAGTAAGAGATCTGGCAGAGGAAGTGCATTTTAAACTGCTTCACTTTAGGGGAGTGGACCCCCTCAGGGAGGTGAGTTCTACCTGTAAACAAAATGAGCAATTTTCCCTCAGCTGAGTGGATGATACTATTTTCTTATAGGTGTTTTTACTTGCTCCCTGCTCTCTTTTATTATTTTCCACAACTTCCATATGACTTGCCCCCCGTTGAACACTGCCCCCATCCGTAGTTCCGAACATGCTTTTCAGGGATACGTCTAGTATTTCGTCAACAGGCTAATCAATGTATTGAAGGTCTGATTCGTAAATGTATCATACCTCACCAATTCCTATTTGCCCATTGATATTCTCTGAGAACGGAGTTTGCTACTTTTGAGTAGATACCGATCGAAACTTTAGTGCTTCCTGCTCATTCCTCCAGCTTCTGCTCGTTAAATGTCCGTTCAGCCTTTAGGGACCTTTTCTCAAACGTGATTTCCTCCAGGCACCATCTCCACAGGCCAGCCGCTGTGTTCCCCTCAGGCCTGGTTCCGCCCCCCACAGCAAACTCGTGCTGCTCTCCTTGCTCGAGCATCATCTGTGTGCTCGTCTTCACTCCTCTGTGGCCCCCTTTGCTGTTGGATGTGATGACCTCAAGTGTAAGGACCTGTATGTAAACGGTGCATGATTTTTAAAAACTCTCACAACCCCTAGGGTAGTGTCTTCCATATAAAACATACAGAGTAAATACCTGTCAAGCGGCATTGAGCGAACTTGGTTCTGATAATCGAAAAGTTTATTTTATGGCCTTGGCGAGTGCTTTCCCCTTGTGACGTGTCGATTCCCAGTCTTAGGTGGAAAGTGGAAGTAGGGATGGGAGAGGGAGCGCAGGAAACGGGAGCGTAAGAAATGTGACTAGACAGCTGTTTCTGTCAGAACCATTCCATGTGCCTTGTCCTGAGCTTACGATGTAGATGACAGTTAAATAATTATAAGAGCTGCCCCACAGTCCAGTGATATTAATTGTATGAGCCATAACCGCTTATGAACTTCCCTGTTAAATGAGGCCAAAATAGTTGTAGTTTTCTCATCTTAGAACAGTCTCACAAAAAATTTTAACAATATGATGGTTTTTACTGAGGTGTAATTTATATATAATAATGTTCACAGATCTTTACAGGTTCAGTTTGATGAGTTTTGACAATTTTATGTGCAAGATATAGGACATTTCCATCACCCAAGTAGTTCTTTAGGCACATTAAGAACTATACTGCCTGCTTATGATGATTATTTTTTCTATGCATTTTACTTCAGTTGCTGCTCAGTAGTAGCTCTAGTGTCACTGCGGACGTCCCGGGATTGCAGATACTAATGTTGTACGTCATGATTTCTTTCGATAACAAGCTTGCTTATCTCTCATTCTTACTTTATGCCACTTATATGCAGTGGTGATAAAGTTATTCCTTCAAATATAATGCAAATGCAAATGGAATGCAAACCATTATTAAACTTTGTCAAATTACACCAACTGTTAAATAATTAGAAGTATTTAGTGTTTGAAGGTTTATTATTATTTTTCTTTGAATTTGATAAGTGAATAAAAATTCAAGTGGGTAGGTTCAGAAGAAAGAGGTGAAAAATCAAATCTAAGTCATATCTATAATGTCTACATGGTTCTGATTTTTTTTTTAAGGTAAAGAAGGTTGTAACTTAAAATTAAATGGAGACTTTGGGATTATCGAGGATTTCCATTACCCTTGCTATCCTGTTTCCCATTACTACGGAAAATGGAGACTTGCGGTTCATGGCTGTAACTAAAGGCCAGATGTAGCAGGGACTTTTTAGTTGTGAGCACCTGTTTCCCGTGAACTCTCTCTGACTCCCGAGCTGGCATGTTCTGTCGTGGAGAGTCTCCGTTTGGGCCACCACTGCGCTGCTGTGACTCCTGTGCCGAGGCTTCTTATCCCCTTGACCTTGGTCATGGCCAACCACCTGTATCAGTCCGTCTCTGCCCCTCCTGCGTAGGGAAAGGTTTAAGAATTAAAAGTGGAAAAGACTCTCCTCTTAGTTCTCAGAAGTTGATGTGAGCACGAGATGACTCATGCATACGCCAAACAGACAGGTAGACACACACCAAGCACTCAGAATTGCTGGGTTTTATCATAGTTTTCATTATCATTCACTACCAGTATTTGACTAATGACCAGTTTTAATTTAATTGCAGCTTACTGGAAAGAAAAAGAATTTAAAAAAACATTTTGAAGAAGCTTCATGATTTTAACTTTAGAGAAAACTGATGTTCTTCAAAAGAGAAATTGAATTACAGCTGCAAGATTCTGTCAGCAGAGGATGCTAGAAGCTCTTTTCCGAAATCTAGTGAATGTGTTCCTTACCATTTCCCACGTGCTAGTGTGTGAAGGTCTTCATTCTTTACGATGGACACTAGGGGGCAGTAGAGGCACTTTGGCTTTGGAAAGCATCCATTTTTTTCAACTGTCTCCTGCCTACAGTGGAAGGGTAAAAAACCTAAAAACCGTATCTTCTACAAATTGGAACAAGTGAGGTTTAGGTTAAAGTTAATTCTAGAATAATTACTTTTAAAAAAGAATAATGCAGAAAAATGATATTCTTGATGATCTGACAATATCATAACAAATATATTTATAGTTAAAAAAAATCTTAATGCTTTTTAGAGCAGTAACAGCTTCCTGCGTAGGATAAGTTAAATGGCAGGCATGTCAAGGGTATCCTCTTTATAATTTAAGATTTAAGCCTGTAAGGAGAAGAAGTTTATTTCACCGATCACCAGAGTAATCCAATCTTTTAAAAACATATCAGATCTTGTTACTTCCCCGCTTCCCTTGTTGTTTTCCTGTCTGTAAACCCTCCAATTTCTCCCAATCACGTTATTAAGCGGTCAGGGTTTCTTGCCTTGATCTCTAAAGCCCTGCATGACTTGGCCCCTTCGGGTCTCTCTGACTTCAGCCCCTTCCACTGTGTCTCGCCCCCTCTGGTCTACCCACACCCCACCTGCCTTTCTGTTTGCACAGCCGCTGCTCCTGTGCCCTCCAAGAGCCTTTCTGTTTACTGGGTCCTCTGCGGAGTGACACTCAGGGTTTCGCACGGCTTCCTCGCTTTATTTGGGTCTTTGTGCCAGTGTTACCTCTCTGACCACCTTCTAGAAGTACCCCCCTCCCCCACGCCACTGTTCTGCCTGTCACTGCTTTATCTGACGCTGTGTATTGGTTTATTGTCTTTGTCCTCACAGTAATGCAAGTTCCATGAGGGTGGTTACGTGGTCTCTCTCATCACTGTGTCCCTGGTGGCTTGACAGGCGTCTCACACGTAGGAAAGGCTTAAGAAATGTTTGTTGAATAAATTAGTCATCCTTGGCTGTGGTCTTCATTGCTTGTCCCCCTGAACCTTTTACTGAGTCAGGTTAGCCTCTGATCTAGTCACAGTTAGAGTTTAGAGACTCAGGATTCAGTATTTACCCCCACATTTCCAGTGCGGCCCTGCCACAGTTTCCTTGTCAAAAGGCCATCTGCTTCTTAGCTCCTGTTGCCACCGGGGCTTTTGTGTCCTCTCAGGTGGCTGCCAGGAACAGTCTGCAGCGTGGGTCCTTCCTGCAACTGAGCACTGGCCTTTGTTTTGTTCAACGTTTTGTGTAGCTGCAATGTGGATGACACTGCTAGTTTGGGCTGTTTTCTTTGTTTGCAGTGATTAGTGTGTAGTAGGGAAGTTGGGCTAGTTTATGCAGACAATACAAAGTGTGATTTAAGTGCAACGAGGAAGGCAGGAGGGTATGTTTTATCTGACTGTTGGATTGTAGTTTCCTCAGTTACAAGCAAACTGTCAGTATGGTATCCATACATAGATCTATCTAAATGTAGATCTGGAGATACAGATATGTATGTAGTGAGTTGCAAATCCAGCAGATGTCAACTTTCATTACATCTGTGGAAGTGAATGTTAAGGATGTCTTTCACTCCACCCAGAGCCATCACTGCACCCAAAGCCATTGCCAAAGGAGAGTCTAGTTTCAAGTTAGTGAGTTCTTTGTTTATTTTTTCAATTTTATTGTACTGTTTTTGCTATTACAGTTGTCCCAATTTCCCCCTTTTGCCCCCCTCCACCCAGCACCCCCCACTCCCTCAGGCACGCCAGGGCGATCCGCGCCGTCGTCCAGGTCCACAGGGCCTGTGTGTGTGTTCTTTGGCTGCTCCCTTCGCCTTCTTTCTGCCGGTCTCCACCTCCCGCTTCCGCCCGGACAGCTGTCAGTCTGCTCCATGCTTCCACGCTCTGACTCTGTTTTGCTCTGTAGTTTGTTTTGTTCATTAGATTCCACTGCAAGGAAGATCACATGGTATTTGTCTTTCACTGGAGTTACTTCTTAATTGAGAAGGAGAAAATTGGCAAGGGTGACAAATGATTTGAATAGCATAGGATTTAGAGCCTTTGAGAAAATTGATGAAGACCTTGAATATTTTTTGCAAAACATCCGTGTTAATACTCCTGCTAAAGTCAGTCTATAAAGTCTGTGATGCCATGTTATACTGTGATAAGTTTTAGTTGGAAGAATTACCGCATACTTCCCACAATATAATACCTAATTCATTCTTTGTGGATTCTAAGATTTAGTGTATTCTGAGATTTGATGTGCTTATGACCTAAATTTTGTTGAAGTTTAAATAAACTGGTACTAACAAATGTAAAATTTATTCTGAAGTATTTAAAAGAATGTATTTTAGTTTTTCCCATATATTTGAGGTATTTTAATCAAATCTTTTCTAATGCCCCCTCTTATATGAAAATTACTTTTCTTGTAATTGTAATTATGAGAAAATGTTATGTTCTCCTTGTATCCTTTATTAGTTCTTATAGCCATAGGCTTTATCTCCTGGATTCACAGAAACCTTGTCCATCTCTCAAAAAAAAATCCCTTGGTACATTTACTTCTTTCTCAAAACCTTTTTCCTTTACCCAGGGATATTTACTATCATTAGTACCTCCTTTATCCAGGGATGTTTACTGTCATTAGTATTTACTATCATTAGTATTAGTATTTTTTTTAAGTGCACGCTGATATGACAGCTGTCACAGTACAATCTAACAAAATTGTTTCGAATGAAGTTATAGACAACTAAGCACTGCTAGAGCCATCTTATGGGAAAAAAGCGAATGAACTCTTGGGCCAACCCAGTACTTTCTATAAAGTAATGAGATCTCTCTACTCTTTTTTACCTACCCTCCCCATCATTAGTATTGGGCTGGTCCAAAAGTTCGTTTGGTTTTAAAGTAATAATAAAATACACAGTTTTCATTTTCACCAGTAACTTTATTATACAATGTATTCACCATTTTTGTCCCACTACCTTCTGCCGTCTTTCAGGCAACTTACTTCATAATTCCATCTTCCCAAAACTTCTTATCTTTTTGAGAAAAGAGCTGTTCCAGGAGCCTTTTGCAGTCTTCCAGAGAATTGACATTTCTTTTTCCTTTAAGATAATTTTATAAAGAGTGAAATAAACGGAAACCCGAAGGTGCCATGTCTGGTGGATACTCAGATGAGTCAGAACTTCCCAGCTAAACTGTGTGCCTGGTCATCACAGAAACACGCGGTCTTGTGCTATCCTGATGGAAGATCGTGTTTTCTGTTGACTAATTCTGGATGCTTTTGGGGAATGCTGCTTTCAGATGGTCTAATTGGCAGCTGTACTTGTTGGAATTAATCACTTGGTTTTCCGGAAGGAGCTCATAAAAGAGGACTCTCTTCCAACCCTCCCATATACACAGCATCCTTTTCTGTGGATGAAGACCGGCCTGTGGTGTGGTTGGTGGTGGTTTGTGTTGTTTGCCCCACTGTCTCTTCCGTTCCACATAGTTGTAAAGTATCCACTTTTCATCGCCCATCACAGTTTGGTTTAAAAACGGAACGTCTTTGTTATGATTCAGTGGAGAATCGCATGTGGAGATAAGGTCCAGAAGGTTTTTTTTTTTTGCTTAATTTATGTGGAACCCAAAGCGATTAACATAACCAAGATGGTGTAAATGATTTTCAGTGCTTGATTTGGATATTTTGAGCTATCTCCCACATGGTATAGCATTGATTGTTCTCATGTCTCAATTTGATCACTGTCAAATTCGATTGGCCTACCTGACTGTGGAGCATCGTCCAGCGAGAAATCTCCAGCATGAAACTTTGCAAACCACTTTTTACATGTTCAATCAGTCACAGCTCCTTCTCCGTACACTGCACAAATCTTTTTTGTGTGTGTTCCTGTTACATTTTTACCTTTCTTAAAATAATAAAGCATAATATGACAAAAATGTTGCTTATTTTCTTCCAGCTTCAGTATTAAAATGGCTACACAAAAATTTTATCAGTTTTGATTTTTTAAAAAATTTATGCTTGCCCTGGCTGGCATAGCTCAGTGGATTGAGCGTGGGCTGTGAACCAAAGCATTGCAGGTTCGATTCCCAGTCAGGGCACATGCCTGGGTTGCAGGCCACGGCCCCCAGCAACCGCACATTGATGTTTCTCTCTCTCTCTCTCTTTCTCCCTCCCTTCCCTCTCTAAAAATAAATAAATAAAATCTTTAAAAAAAAGTATGCTGATATGAAAGCTGTCACAATACAATCTAACAAGATTGTTTCTAATGAAGTTAAAGACACCTAAGCACTACTAGAGTCATCTTATGGAAAGAACAGCATGAACTCTTTGGCCAACCAAGTACTTTCTATAAAGTGATGAAATCTTTCTACTCTTTTTTTCCCCTTCTTCTTTGCTCCCTACACTGAGTTTTTCCCCCTCCACACTTTATATTTTTGATCTTAGGTTTAGAGGTTTGAATTATTCACACTTCATAATTCTATTAATAGTATTATAATTGGCTCTTCCAAAGTCTTTCATGTGTTACTTATCTATGTGGAATCTTCTCCTTTTATCTTTTGCTTTTATTTTTTCTTTTCTTTCCAGTTTTTTTGTGTCTTCCAATATATCCCTCACTTCTTGGCTCTGTTTCACTCATGTTTAATTTTATCTTAAACCCTTCTTAAAAAAAGAAAGCTGAATTAAGTGTAATTAAAATTTTTTCCTATTTCTCAATCCCAGTTTAATATGTTAAAATTTTACTTAGGGTGGTTTTATTGACTGGTTTTATTTTCTTCTGCCTTTCCAGCCATAAAGTATTCCTAAGAACAGGGGTTATGCAATTAGTTTTTGTACTCCTTTAAATATTAAAGAAGACAGAAGACAGCAAAGGCACATCAGTTGTCCAGTTTAGTAGGGATAAACAACGCACTTGAAGAATATATGCACCTCTGTGTTCATTGCAGCATTAGTTACAATAGCCAAGATCTGGAAACAGCCCAAGTGCCCATCAGCAGATGGATGGATAAAACAGCTGTGGTACATTTACACCATGAAATACTACCTGGCTATAAAAAAGAAGGAAACCTTACCATTTGTGACAGCATGGATAGACCTAGAGATTATCCTGCTATGTGAAATAAGGCCGTCAGAGAAAAACAACCGAATGGTCTCACTTGTGCATGGCATGTAGTGAACAAAATAAAACTGATGAACAAAATAGGAACAGAGGCATGGATACATGGAACAGACTGACAGCTGTCTTGGGTTTCTCAGTCCTCATACAAGTATGAAAAGTTATTTAACAATGTACTCTTAAGTCGTGTTACTGAGACATGTTCTCCAGGGTTGCTGCTTGCTCTGCGGCATTAAAGGGTTTGAAGGTGATTCAGAGGCAGTTTGGGAAGAGCTGCTCACGGAAGGATTGAAACCAGCTGTGAGAATGAGCTAGGAAATTGTCTTTTCTTTCTGCAATATTTTAGACATGTAACTTGACATTTGTGGAGAAAGATGTTAAACATTTGATAAATGGTTTATTTTGAGCTTACCTAAAGTTTAGCAGGCCATTATTTTTTAGTTTTGGTAAAGTATGCATAACATAAAATTTACAATCTTAACCATTGAAAATGTATAGTTCAGTAGTGTTACATTGCTGTGCAACTGATTTCTGAAACTTTTTCATTGTGTGAAGCAGAAACTATATGAGTTCAACAATATCCCCCAATTTCCCTCTTTCCTTAGTCCTGGCAACTGCTATTCTACTTTCTGTCTCCATGAATTTGACTACTGTAAATACCTCCTATAAGTGGAATCATACAGTATTTGCCCTTCTGTTACTGGCTGATTTCACTTACCATGATATCCTCCAGGTTCATCTGTATCGGAGCATGTATAAGAGTTTCCTTCCTTTTTAAGACTGAATAACATTCCCTTGCCCTTCCGGTTTCCCCATTTATCCACTGATGGACTCTGGGGTTGCTTTCATCCTTTGGCTGTCGTGACTAATGCTGCTCTGAATGTGGTGGGTGTACAAACATTTCTCCAGGGTCTAGCTTTCAATTCTTTTGGGTATAAAGGTTCTGTCCAGGGGATATCCAACCATGTAATATGAAAAATAGAGACATTTACTGAAGAAGATACAAGATAAAAGAAACATTGCATCTAGGACAATGATGCCTCAGTCCCCTTCAAAGCAGGCACCTTGGGACCTCACACAGTCCTCCCTATTGCCATCAGCTGCCCCATGGTATTTTCCTGAATGTCATTGAAGGTCTGAAATCTCTTTTTTTAGTTTTGGGAAAAGCCAGAAGTCGCAGGGTACCTAATCTGGGCTGTGGTGGGGCTGAGTCACCTGGATGATTTGCTGTTTTGCCAAAAAACTCTGCACAAGATGTAATGCATGAGTGGCTACACTGTTGTGATGAAGTTGCCAGTCACCACTTGCCCATAGCTGCAGCCTTCTGAATCATCCAAATAATTTCTGTGGAGGAATGTTCAAGCTTAACACGTAATTTAATGCAGATTTCTTGCTCTCATCTCTCAGTCATTTTGAATGCAACATCCACACAGTACACATGCTCACTCAATGGTGTCTACCACCCCCACTGACCGGTACAGTGAAGTCATCATTGTCCACACATGCACAATCCAGTTCACTCTCCTTGCTGCCAGGTTGTATTGATGCTGTGCAAACTGTTCTTGATATATTGACAATGGTCGCAGTTTTTCCAGACAGACCTCGTATATTCAGAAGTGGAAATGCTGGATCATGTAGCAATTCTGTTTTTAACTTTTTGAGGAACCACCATACTTTTCCATGGCAGCTGTACCGTTTCCTTCCGGCAGTGCATAAGGGTTCCATTTTCCGAACATCATTGCCAACACTTCTTTTTTCTACTCTATTCTTTCTTTTAAAAAATGATAGCCATCCTTATTGGGTGTGAAGTGGTATCTCATTGTGGTTTATATTTGCATTTATTTCCCTAATGATTAGTGATGTTGATGGCCTTTTCGTATACTTGTTGGCCATCTGTATATCTTTGGAGAAATATCTAGTCAAGTCCTTCCTCAGTTTTTGAATTGGGTTGTTTAGGTTTTTGCTGTTGAGTTGTAGGAGTTCTAGATGGTGTCAGATGCATGGCTTGCAAATGTTCTCCTGTTCTGTAGGTCGCCTTTCCATTGTGTTGATTGTGTCTTTGATGCACGAGCGCCTTGCTGAGTTTTTGAAAACTCACATCAAATTACATGGCTCACAACTTAAATTTTAGATTCTTGACGTTGTATAAAATCTGGCTTCTAACTCACTCTGTGGATCTGTATCTGTATATACACACTGGGTGGGGCATACGTAAGTTTACAGTTGTGAGTACACAAAACAGTTTATTCTTATAATGTTTATTAATTATTGGATTATTTTTTCATATGAACAACTGTAAACCTACCTTTGCCCCAAATGTAAATAAATAATGTACATGTTATATATTATACCTATACATATACACATTGTACACATACATGTATATTGAACACATGACACCCTTTCCCTTTTTCCTGCCCAGGAATTTAAACTGTAGCCATGCAAAAATATTTGCAGTTCAGAAAGTGTCAAGATTCATCTTATTCTCTTCTGGATGTCTTCCACATTCACCCAGAGAACCTTTATTTTTCCAAAGACACCTCAAACGTTTCTTACGAAACCTTTTGCAGTCACACCGTGCTTCGCTAGGCCGAGTGGGAGTGCGCACTGGACTGTGTGCTCTTCTCTCGCGGCCTCTGAGACACTCCAGTTCGCCTGTGTGGCTCCCTGCCTGTTGCTGCTTTAGCGCACGGACAGTCTTCTGTGAACAGCCTTTGTTGTTGGTCATTTCATCTTTAATGTAACTGTAGTTCCTGGTATGTGGTATGAAATTAAATACTTAGTTAAGTGTTTGTTAAGGGAATGTATGAATAGTGAGTGAATGAATAAGTGAATTATTGTGAAGTCAACCTCACTGGATCTCCAGAGTGACCCAAGAACAGACTCTGCTTCTGGTTGCATTGGAAACCATTTCCCAAGCAGTTTCTGGGAGGAAGGAGCTCTCATCTTCCAGCTCCTGGCTGGTGGTCCCCCTTCCCTCTAGCCCCCAGCCACTTTGTGGCAGATCTGTGTTACTAGGTAGACTTCGTATTGTGGGTTATAGTACCATACTATATATGGTATACAGTGAAAAATACATACCGTACATACAAAATTAAATTGCTTTTTTTCCCACTTTTTTACTGTTGTTCAAGCACTGTTATTTCCATCCCCCCCCCCCCCCTGCCCCATAAAAATTGCTTTTTAAAGGAATGACAGCTATACCCCAGAAAGGTTATTTCTGACTCGCAAGCCCTCTGAAAACACTGCAGGGACGTAAGTCGGTGGGATCGCTCATGTTGCTCAGATGTGCCTGCGGTCGCCACTGTCAGTGGGAGTGACCCGAAGAGCCTGGGAAATCCTTTTTCGCTCGGCACTGAGAACCAAGCCAAACGACAACTGGTATCTTTCCCCCTCTCCAGTGGTGCCTGCAGCAGCTCTTGTTATGAATCCTGGTAATAAATGACTCCAGCGAAGTCCTGTAGTTTATGATGTCCCCTGGCAGGAAAACCTTGAAAACATTTCACTGTTATAGCAGATTTTGCCCCAAGCCATATTTCAAAGCGTCATTAGTAAAAGTCCTGGAAAAAGAACAGTCGCCACCGAGTGATATGCTACCAAGAGATGGATTGCTGCTGTTTTAGATGATGTAGCTGTGCCAATTATACGTGCTTTTTATGAGTTATGCCCTACGTGGGTTCCAGTAAAACTTTGATTTTAAATGTAAACAACATTTATTTAAACATTTATTTTACTTCTAATGTAAATACTGAGTTCTGTGTTCTTGTAAGTTTTTTCTTTAAATGTCAGAAGCTGTCTATATATAGGCACGCTCTGCATTGAACTCAGTGAAATAATCTTCATCCCTCCTTTTGGTGACTGTTTCTGTTTCCTGACTGAAGAAAAAGTAATTCATTATGAAATGAAACACAGACGATAATAGATTCTTCTCTAAGTGAAACATTTGAACTGTTTTCCTGTTTCTTGCAAGAATACTTAGGACTTCTGTACGAGATTTTACTGCTTACAAATATTGTCTATTGCAAATGGAGTAGTGACTTAAGTAATTTAATAGAAGGGTAGTCCAGAATTCCCTTGTCCACCTTTTAAGTTACCTTGGAATTTGTGTTGGAATATTGGTATCTATGAAATAGTGTACCACGGTAAGCGGTACCATGACCTCCTGGTCTGGAAATACACTGCACACTCTCCAGCGGTCCCTCGGGTCACTGTGCGGGAAGGGTGTTTGTTCAGTGTCTCTTGGTTCCTAGTTGCCTTCCTCGCTGCTCTGGGGTGGCAGCGGACTTCAGGAGCCTCTGAGATGCAAACAGTCAAAAACAAAACTGCCTCTATTTCCCTGTGCTTGCACCTTTAAATCTGCTGTTAGTCTCGGGTATGGCCATTTGGTCTTCAGAGGTTTTCGCTTTTTGGAAATCCAGTTATCCCCCGACTCGCACTCACCAGGCTCACCTGATGGGTAGCACCTGCCCTTCTGTATGGACATAAACACTCATATCTGAAGGTACATTAAAAGTTACAGTCTAATGTGCTCTACAGTATAAAGTGGACCTTGGGCCATTTATTCATTCCGAAAACCTTTGGTTGCATCTGCCCCCCACATACAACGTTTATGGACTAGAGATCCAGCAATGAGATTCAGATACCTAGTCTTTGAGAAGTGTCCGTTTTGCGGTTTGATTAGGGCGTGGTGGGGAGGGAGACAGGTCGGGAATGACAGTGTGTCGTGGTAAGTCTGTGTTAGAGACAAGGAGAGGTTGTCAGAGCTGGGAGTGTTGGGAAGTGGAGCAGACCACAGCTGAGCGGGGAAGAGAAGCCCGGGTGTGGACCAAGAGGGTGTGACCAGAGAGGTAGGAGATGAGCTTTAGAATAAACGGTGGCTGTCGTTTACTGAGCTCTGACTTCACACCAAACTGAGTTAAGAGCAGGCGCCATTCCCCTCAGCTTGGAAGCGAGGAAACCGAGAGTCCTGACCCCCCCGAGCCCGTGGCAGGGTCCGTGAGAGGCATTTAAAAACCCCGTCTCCTCCCACGATGGAGGGAACGGTTGAGTAGTCGTCTCACTCTGTTGGAAGGTCAGGTGTGCAGTTAAGTTCTGAAGTGTCCAGGGACATGTATAGTGGCTTGTTTATTCATTTGAGGAATGGTTACTGTGAGTCTCTTTAAGTGCCAAGGACTGTGCTTGGCCTTAGGAATTACATGACAAGTGCCAAAGTGCAGAGGCAGAAGGGTGGAGGAAAGCAGAGACCCTGAGCGCAAACTCTAGGGCAAGGATGCTTGCTTGCAGAGGAAAACAATGATACAGCAGTAACTGTTGGGGGTGGGGGTGGTGGTGGTGCGCTCACATACACTTAATATGAGAAGCACTTTGTCACATGCCGAGGAGACAGAGCCATAGTAGGGGAAAGATTTAAGATAAACTAGGAAGAACTGGTGATTGATTGGGTTCATCAGAGGTCCTAAAGAATGGTGACAGGGACCAAAGTCTGTTAGATTGCGCATATTTAACTAGGGAGGTTTCAAGACAGCACTAGTGTGAATGGCCGTGGGATTTTAATACGATCGCCCTGCTCTTGGATAATGGAGACTGGACTAACCAAAACTTTTTATTCAGATGGTCACTGCGACCTCGTTTGCTTTTTGCCGTCCATCTTCTGCCTTTCTCGGTGCTTCTGTCTGCTCCCCTGTCCGTCACGGCAGTTGTTACACTGGTCAGAGGCATCCATCGATAGCTCCCCTCGGGCCGCATCCTTCCCGGGAGGGGGTGGGCAGCGGCTCTGTCTAATTCCACTCAGCATCTGGCGCAGTCTCCCTGTGGTAAATGTTTGCTGAATCATGAATCAGTGGCTCAGGTCCTTACTTATACCATATTGGAACAGCAGACGGTTTTTGTTTTTAAGGTTTTATGGGTTAAAAGGTAATATCTACCCTGTACAGATTTTGTTTTCTATTGTAAAGTAAGTACAAAAGTACTTTCAGATGTGCCCGAGTACCAGTGAAAAGAGGACTTTCAATATTTTGGGTACTGGGAAGGCCTTCTGGTTTCACACGCTCTAGAGAAATTTTTAGGTTTATCTCATTAGAGATTGAAGATAAATTCATTCCCAGCTCAAAGTAGCCAATTGTAATCTATCTAGGTGTGCAGAAATAAGATATCCTCACCTTTTTAATTTCCTGATTTTTAAAGCTTTGTGTTAAAACATCAGTGATGCGGTTTTTAAAAACTGTCTTTCCTGTGAATGTGGTATGTGTGCTTCCACCCAGATGTGTTACATTGCTCACCAGTGGCGTGCGGTTTTCCCTTTTCAGAACCCTGTCCGAAGGATTCCGGACTCGCACGAGATCACGCTGAAGCACGGCACTAAGACGGTGAGTTTAAAAGTGTGGTTCTGCCCTCTCTGTGACGGGACCCTTCTGGAAAAGTGGGCTGATACGCTAACATTTGTATTAAGGCTAATTACACAGTCCACTAATAACACAAATGCTATAGTCATTAAGGAAAGGTTATTTTTCCCTTCAGCCAAAACAGCCATTGGGTTCCCTTTAAAATAGGAGCAATTAGTATTGTCATTGTTATGGTTGGCTTTAAAACCTCGTTTTCTTCGCTGTAAGAACATTACAAATGAAAAGAAGAAGTGGAACGCAAGTACAGCTTTCTTTTTTATGGTGTGGGAAAATTTCTCATTATTCTTAGCTGTGTTTCTCTATTAGTAAAAGGCCTGAGTTCATTTTTCAAATGAATGTTGAGATAAGAACTCAACATAATATAGTCACTGTATTATTGCTCTTAGATTAGATTACTTAGATGTATAGATTTTATATTTATATTTATTTTACTTGAAGATTAATAACACATTTTTTGAGATACAAGATGAAATTGTTGTATCTTATTGCTAAACCATTACAAAGTGGTAGTTGAATGAATGAAATATGCTTATGAATAAATGAAAGAATAAAGTTGTCTTGCTTCCCTTTACAATTAAGCTGCCTTTTTCTAGTTGTCTGACGTGTAAAGAGGAAAGAAAATATGTTCCATAATGAGTGCAAAAACATCAACCAATAGAAATAGACCTAGAAATGACACAAACAATAGAATTCTAATAGACAAAGATGTTAACACTAACATTCTGCCTAAATGTTTTGCTTTTGAAAATATGATTTATACAAAAATATTTACTTAAAATGTTATTTTAAATGAATATTTTTAAATGCCTGATTTTTAATTTCTACTATGAACACTAAATATTTTTAAATGCCTTATTTTTAATTTCTACCACGATACATGTTGATACATATAGCTCACATAAACAAATGCTGTTTGGGGTCTTCAGTGGACTTTAAGAGGGTAAACTGTCTTGAAACCAAAGTGTCTGAGAACTATTATTGCCTTAAGGAGTTATTTCCATGTAGTTGTTGGTATTATATTTTATTATGTTAGACTTCTGGTATTTGTATTCTGAAATTGCGATAATATTTCACCGATGCTCATGTTTTTAGGTGTAAGGACAATAATTGTAGACTGATAGTACTGAAAAGGAAGCTTTCCTTTTAGTTCAGTTTTTATAACTGAGAGATTGTTCGTGTGTTTTATATGTTTTATTTAAATATTTCTATTTTGCAAATCAAACTTTATCTTTTAATTTGTTTGCTTTATCCTCACCTGAGGACATTTTTTTCATTGCTTTTAGAGAGAGAGGAAGGGTGGGAGGGGGAGAGAAGGAGAGAGAGACAGAGCCAGAGCCAGACATCAGTGTGTAAGAGAAACATTGATCAGGTGCCTTTTCCACCGGGGACCGACCCGGGGTCAACCGGGAATTGACCAGGAACCAAACCCGTTGATTCTTGGGCCCCGGCTGGTGTGGCTCAGTGGGTCGGAGTGTTGTCCCATAACCAAAAGGCTGTGGGTTCTTTTGCCAAAAGGCACATGCCTAGGTCGTGGGTGTGATCTCTGGTGTGTACCGTCCTCAGTCCGGGTGTGCATGGGAGGTGACAGCTAATGCTTCTCTGTCACGTCGATGTCTCTCTCTTCCTCTTCTTCCCTCTCCAAAGACAAGGAAAAACGTGTCCTTGGAGGAGGATAAAAACACAACAAAACAAAATATAAAAAACCCGTCACCCTTTGGTCCATGGGACGGTGCTCCAACCAACTGAGCCACACTGACCAGGGCAAATTTTATATTTTAAAGAAATATTTAAAAGTAATGAAAGTTATTTTACACATTGAAAATCAATTAGTGCTTCTAATTGTACTGTTAGGTTAACTCCTTTTTTTTGTAGTTGTGCCTTTGCCCTGCATGTATTTCAGTTTCCAGGAAATATATCAGCTGTTAGGAAAGTGACTCTCTTATGTGTTTTTCCCCCACTAGTAGTTGTAAGAATACTTACCCACTCACAGTAAGGAGAGTACTGAAACAGATCCCATATTACTTGTCTCTGAGCCCTAACAATGATGTGTGTAAGGCCAGTCTTGTTCCCCATATACTTTGCCTTTCTAGTAAACCTCCACTGCCTGCACCTCCATGCATTGACCCTGTGGGATTCTAGAAAAGTGAATTCCAGACTTCATATCATTTTACCTCTGAATATTTCAGTATGAGTCTTTGAGAGAGGAGGTTAGTCTGTCTCTCTTCCTCCTTCTCTCCCTTCTTTCTCATAGTCGGAGCACCTTTATTACATCTAACTTTTTACAATAATTATTTAATATCATCTAATCCCATGAGTGTGCACATTCCTTCAATTGTCCTGTACCCATTTCTGCAGTTAGTGTGTTCACATCAGTGTCCGAATGATGCCGGGCTCTCTCTCAGCCGAGTCATCGTCGTTTGTCACGTCTCTGGACCTGCAGCAGCTCTGCTCTCCCTCTCCCTCCTTGACGTTGAAGAAATGTATCTGTTCGGTGAATGTACTTGCTGTGGTCAACTGTGTTTTACTGTGTGATAGTCAACCGAACATTTCCAGTGAGCGAGATCCCGTAGTGTGGTTCGATGTTACTGATCTTTGTTTATTACACGAAATAGGAATTGTTGGATACTGGTATAGTTCCAAACACTACTTCTTCACTTTCATTTTTCTAGATAAATGTGAACAGTATATCAACACTGGAAAATTGTCTCTAAGAAAGTCAACAGACTATTATTGTTCACAAATGTTTATCTGTGTGTATTAGCGTATCCTCAGTATTATGGGCCAAGATAGCCTCCATAACTTGTTGGATGCTAGACTTACGTACGTTAAAGTACTGCTGTTTTCTGCTGCTCCAGGTGTAAGTTGTACGGTATTCCCCTCTTCACCTAACAAGTGTTTGCTTTGTGATGGGTCATAGCCTCGTTCCTTTAAACAGTGTAGCTCCCAGCAATCCCGGTCTGGTGGAGACAGTTCTTCCCAAGGAACCCACTCCCAACTTTCTTGGTTTTTAGGCTCCGCATTGGTTCTGCATCATGAATCACATCCGCTTGTCTTTTTGTTAATATAATAACGTAATGGAAATTCTGTTTCTCAACCAAAGAACTTACAACTTAGACAAAGAGAACATGTTTTCGGTGAAGAGCAGCTTCTTCCCAGGTTTTCCTTTTGTGCATGTTCCTCCCAGTTGACACTGAACTCCAGATGACTCCAGGAAGCTGGACGCTGCAGGCTCGGAACGAGCCTCCCCTCCTCCCCAGGAGGACGCGATGAGGAGGCCTGCAGCTCCCCATCACTCCTCCTACCCCGACTCCAGGCCTCCGCCCGCCCATGTGGCTCCCACGGTGGTCATAGGGGGGGACTGGCACTTCCTCCTGAGGGCTGACGGGCACGGATCGACCAGCCACAAGTGGCTGTGCAGTTTCAGGTTGCACTGAGTTGAGGCGGACATTGGAGGGACGCCTCTTCCGTTTGAGCAGGAGGGAAGGCTAGAGTGGGCGTGGAGGCAGGTGAGTTTGGAGTTGGTGGGAGCAGAAGTTCCTTCTTGGACTTTAAAGCTACTGTTTATTTTTATTTTGATTGTTTTAAGTTTCAAGACATGTTATTTGGGCATAAAAGTGACTTAGTTTTCATATGTATGCTTTTTAAAACATATTTAGAGTACATATCTAATATAAACAAGTTATTAATTTATATATAGTTTTCTTACACAATTGACCCTTGAACAATGTGGGATTAGGGTGCTTAGCCTACACAGTCAAAACTCATGTATAACTTTTTTTAAAAAGATTTTATTTATTTATTTTTAGACAGAGGGGAAGGGAGGGAGAAAGAGAGAGAGAGAGAGAAACATCAGTGTGTGTTTGCCTCTCATGTGGCCCCAACTGGGGACCTGGCTGGCAACGCAGGCACGTGCCCTGACTGGGAATTGAATGGGTAACCCTTTGGTTCGCAGGCCAGTGCTCAATATACTGAGCCATACCAGCCAGGGCTCATGTATAACTTCTTTAAAAAAGAGATTTTAGAGAGGGGGGAAGGGAGGGAGAAAAAGAGGGAGAGAAACATTTATTGGTTGCCTCTCTAATGTGTCCTGTCCAAGGACCGAACTCAAAACCTAGGCAGGTGCCCTGACTGGGAATTGAACCAGCAACCTTTTGCTTTGTGGGATGACACCTGAGCAACTGAGCCACAGTAGTCAGGGCACGTTTATAACTTTTGACTGAAAAACTTAACTGCTAATAGCCTAGTGCTGGCCAGAAGCCTTACAGATAACATAGTCAATTAACACATACTTTGTATGTTATATGTATTATATACTGTATTACAGTGAAGTAAACTAGACCAAAGGAAATGTCATTAAGAAAATTATAGGGAAGAGAAAACACATTTACAGTACTGTACTGTATTTATTGATACTGTAAGTTTATGTTGTCTGTTTACAAGATGAAAAAAATATGTGTAAGTGGATCCACATAGTTCGAAACTGCTGTTCAAGGGCCAACTGTTTTCTGAAATCAGTGTTTGCAGCAGCAGTTGATGGATGTCCATTATTTTGTCAATATCTGGTGTAAGTTGCGGCACTTCTGTTGCATTTAATTATATTTCAAGTGAATGTATTAGAACTGGTGTGGAGTAGCTTCCTTTATATGAAACTTCGATCCTCTCGCTGCCTCGCACGTACACGGTGCGCACGGTAAATGTTCCTACTGCAGCTCCTCCCTCCTGAGAGGGCGCAGGTCCAGGGACCTCCTGCTTGGGCAGAATGCTCAGTGTCGCCCACGGGCAGTGACTTCCTCACTGGACATCACACGTGGATTGGACCGAGGAAAGTTCACAGCAGAAGCAAATGTTTTATGGAACCAATATAAGTGCTATTTGAGGGGGGGATTTAAGTTCTGGGCTTTATTTTAATAACTTAGGGGTAGGAACTAATGAGTAGTTAGTAATAGTCAATTCTTTTTAAAATGATAAATTGTAATGAGATACAAAATAAAAATGTTCAAATGTGAGAGCAAAATTAATTAAACATCTTATGAGCTGTCATTACTGTTAGGTAAATTTGATAAAAAATAATTGTTTAATGTGACTATGCCATATGCACAAGATAATTTCTTATTTGTCCGACTTTGTTAAGTAAATTTTTAAAATTATTTTTTAAAAGATTTTTATTTATTTATTTTTAGAGAGGGAAGGGAGGGAGGAAGAGAGAGAGAGAGACACGTCAATATTCAGTTGCTGGGGGCTGTGGCCTGCAACCCAGGCATGTGCCCTGACTGGGAATCAAACCTGCGAAGCTTTGGTTCGCAGCCTGCGCTCAATCCACTGAGCTACGCTAGCCAGGGCTTGTTAAGTAGGTTTCTTAAAGTGCCCATTGGCATTACTTACTCTGGTAATTTTAGGTTCATGTGTTCTTCATTTATTTGGTGGTAAACTACCTTGAAAGTTTTCCTCAGAATTGTTTACCGAGAGAGCTGAATTGTTTGTGAGATTTCTACTGATATACTAAGGCAGCTTCGTTTGTCATGTGGAGTTGCAATGAAAGCTGTTCTGGGCACATGGTCTATAAGCTGGGACAAAACTAGTGATTAGAGACATTAAACTATTTCTGTTATTTGAAAAGAAATTATACTCACGATGCCAAAGTCAAACAGTGCAGAAGGTGCTGTGCCCTCTCGCTGTCCAGAAGCAGAACAGTCGCTGGTCTGCACTTCCAGTGCCCGTAAGACAGGAGATGGGGGAGCGGAAGGAGACGGGGGTTGTAATGAACTTGAAGTCGCTCTTCTCCAATGACTTTTTGTTTTTTTTAACCAGGTTTCTGCTTTGGGTCTGGACCCCTCAGGTGCCCGCTTGGTGACTGGAGGATATGACTATGATGTCAAGTTTTGGGATTTTGCTGGAATGGACGCTTCTTTTAAGGCATTCCGGTCCCTGCAGCCCTGTGAATGGTATGTGTCGTTCACTGTGACGCCTTCACATTGGAAGGCAGAGGGAGTGCTCTTGTCGTCTGAATTCCACCGATAATGGTTTGAACCAAAATATAGACCTTTATTATCCAAATGAAAGTAAAATGCATCTTAATTTTTTTTCATTTAGTTTCATCAACCTACGTTTGAAGACATTTTCTGTCTTTTGTTGTTTTTAGAAATATACTTCTATTTAGAAATTGCTACCTTGTCTAATTTAGTGTGAAACATCCCATAACTGCTGGGTAATCTTATGTGTGTGTACAACATATGCCAAGAGGCATCCAGGTGCTCATGGGTGCTGTGTTGTGTGGGTGTGGTCAGCTAGATTTGTACCAGAAAACGCTTAACCTGTTGCTATCACAAGCCATCCCCTTATTCCTACTTTTGACCATATTTCATCTTTTAGCATACTGGATACAAAAAAAATATGGATTTTTATTGGTCAAGCTGGAGTCTAGTTAACTTGCATAATGTACGTTGGAAATGGGCTCTTATTGAGGACATTTAGAGATGGTGAAGATAAATGGATTAGCTGAAATTACTTAAACCCACTTTTCTACTCTTGCATGAGTGGGGTTTAAGAATCTAGTTTTGCTTTTTAATCTGAACTGTTAAGGATGATTGTTTTTTTAAAAAATTTTTTATTTATTTAATTTTAGAGAGAGGGGGAGAGAAACATCAATGTGTGGCTGCCCCTCACACTCCCTCTACTGGGGACCTGGCCTGCAACCTAAGCATGTGCCCTGACTGAGAATTGAACCGGTGACGCTTTGGTTCGCAGGCCTACACTCAATCCACTGAGCCACGCCAGCCAGGGCAGGATGATATTTTTGTTAAACTTAATATCCACCTGTTAACTCCAGAGTCCGTCAACGATATGGAGAAAGTGTCTGTCTCTAGACTGTTGGGTGTTTGCACCCATTACTTATGAAAGTGGTAGTTGGGGCATCTCAGTGGCTAGAGAGTGGAGATTTTTCTGAAGCCAGAACAACAGGTCATATGAATGTTTTTGCCTACTTGCTAATAAATGCTTAGATGATAAGTGTCTCTGTGTATTATAGATCAGAACTGGGTCTGACACTTCAGGTTTCTCTGGCAGCTGCAGTTATCCATCAAAATAACCATTTTGACTTAAGTGGCTCTGGTCAGTTTTCTAACAAATCATACGGACTTGTAAATTTTGAAGTCATAAGTCTTAAGCGCTCTACAAAAGACTTGAGAATTCCCTAAATGAACAGAGCAGATCTATAATCAATTGGAAATGGAAAAACAAAATGGAAAAAAACTAGTATCTCCAATGATGTCTAGATTTAAAATAGCTCTCATGATTTAAAATAATAGTGTGTTATCTCGAGTTAGTATGTTGACCTTTAAAAAAATGCACAGAAACTCTGCTGTTAATCCCTTTCCCCACGGGATGGTGTCTTGATTCACATGGGGACTGGGCTCGCCTTCCCCTTTACACTTGTCCGCTGACTTGCTCAGGACTGCCCCCTGCTGTCAGCCCTGACAGAGGTAATGGTCCTCTCTGAATAGACCACATCTCATGAGTCTCAAGCCAGTGCCCTATTACTAAACTATGCCATCCCTTCATGCTCATAATTGAAAATGCAGAAAAGCCCAAGAATGAGCTTATTTTTCTTCTATAATTGTTGCATCTTGTATATAATAGTGAGCTATCAAATATTAGCTGGGAAGAAAGAATTCTGACAATTCATGTAAAAGTAATGTAAACTCTGACACTGTAAACATTATGTGAATGTTACTCTTTTAAACCATGAGAACTGTTTAACTTTGCCATATTTGCCTCTAACCTCCAAATAATGTGACCACTTTTTATGCCAATGGTTTTCTGATCAACATGTCTGTCTATATCTGTAATCCACTTTTTACTGGGAAAAATTTCAAACAGAGAGAAAAACAGAGGGATAGTTTAACAGCCATCAGCCCTTTACCTTGATTTAATAGTTATAAACATTTTTCTGTATTTGCTTCACTCATTTTGTAATTTTTGAAGTATTTAAAAGTAAAGACAGACATAACTTTTACTTTGAAATGCTCCAGTTTATATCTTTCAAAAATAAAAGACATTTTTATAATTGGACAGTTATGTACAAAAAAAAATGAAACTAGATCACTAGCTTACACCATACCAAGAATAAACTCAAAATGTATTAATGACTTATATGTAAGACTCAAAACCATAAAAAGCCTAGAAGAAAACATAGGCAGTAAAATCTTGGATATTTCTCCTAGCAGTATTTTTTCTGATATGTCTCCTTGGGCAAGGGAAACAAAAAGTAAATAAATAAACAAAGAGGACTACAGTCAAATTAAAAACTCTTTGCACAGTAAAGGAAACCATCAACAAAATGAAAAGACAGCCCACCTGAATGAGAGAACATACTTGCCGATGATATATCTCCTAAGGGGTTAATATCCAACATTTATAAAGAACTTGTACAACTCAACACTGAAAAAACAAAAAATCCAATTAAAGAATAGGCAAAGGACCTAAATAGACACTTCTCCAAAGAGGACGTACAGATGGCCAATAAATATATGAAAAAATGCTCAATGTCACTAATCATTAGAGAAATGAAAACTGAAACCACAATGAGGTACCACCTCACACCTGTGAGAATGGCTACCATCAATAAATCAACACACAAGTGCTGGAGAGGATGGGGAGGAAAGGGATCCATCATGCACTGTTGGTGGGAATGCAGACTGGTGCAGCCACTGCAGAAAACAGTATGGAGTTTCCTCAAAATATTAAAAATGGAATGCCTATGACGCAGCGAGTCCACTTCTGGGAATGTGTCTAAAGGTACCTGAAACACTGACTCAAAAAAAAATATGCACCCCTGTGTTCATTGCAGCACTACTTGCAATAGGCTTGATTTGGAAGCAGCCGAAGTGTCAGTGAGTTGATGAGTGGAGAAAAAACTGTGGTACATTTACCCAGTGGAATACTACTCAGCTGTAAAAAAGAAGGAACTCTTACCTTTTGCAACAGCATGGATGGACCTGGAGAGCATTATGCTAAGTGAAATAAGCCGGTCAGAGAAAGACAAGTACTGTTGGATTTCACTCATATGTGGAATCTAATGAACAAAAATAAATAAACACAAAATAGAAACAGACCATTAGATACAGAGAACAGAGTGACAGATGTCAGAGGGGAGGGGAATTGAGGATCTGGGTGAAGTAGGTGAAAAGATTAAGCAGACTCCTCCCTGCAAACTCACAGACACGGACAGCAGCACGGCCATTACCGGAGGGAAGGGAGGGGATGGGGGGATATGTGGTGGTGGGGAGAGACTGGCCTGTGGGCGGCGCATACACAGTGTAACACACAGACAGACGTGTGTTATTGTAGAACTGTGCACTTGAAACCTGTGTAATTTTATGAACCAATGCCGCCCCAATAGAGTCAATGGAAAGTTTTAAAAAATAATAAAAACAAAAATGCAGACATTTTCCTATATAAACATAGTTTCCTTATTGCTCCTAACAAGTCTAGAGTTCCTTAATATTCCAATAACCATTCCCTGTTTAAATTTCCCGACTTGCCCTTAAAATGTGTTGCAGCGCGGATTTGTCAAGCACGGATCTAACCCCGTAATGTACATTGCGTCTATTTTGTGCCTCTCTTGCACATCTTTCACTCCAGAACAGTGCCGCCTCCCTGCTGCATCTTCCCCGTGACTTGGGTTAAACACACACAGGTCCGGCTGTGCTCTATAAGCTTCTTCCCCCTGGCTTTCCAGTTGCTTCCTCATGGCGTCATGTAACTGTTTCTTTATCTCTGGAACTGCCTGTACAAGATGCAACGGCTTGACCATCATCCACATTTCGTCACGTCAGGTGGCATGTCTTGTCTAGTTGTTGCCACCACTAGTGACTAGGAATTAAGGTTGATTTTGGAATTAAGTGGGTGACATCTGATTCCTCCATCGTACAGTCGATATGATATACTTGAGATAGGCAAGATGCTTTGTGGGGAGATACTTTGGTACAAAGTAAATATCCAGATTCTTGCCATCCCTTCACTTAATAAGTTTAGTATCTATTGATTATTTGTACATAAATCAATGATTTCAGTGAGGATTGCCAGTTGGTGGTTTTCTAATTCTATTATTTCATCTGTGTGTGTTTGCTGGCATTTTTCTAAAAGAACTTTCCCTCATTAACTAATATGATTTGTTATCCTGAAATACAGTTTGTACTAGAGTAGCAGAATGAATGCTTAGTTTTTTCCTTTTAATTGCCCATTTTCAGCTTAGGGGTTAGTGGTGATAAATGAGTTGCTGTTATTGGGTGGTGATGGCTTTTTTCTTTTTTTTTTCTTTTTCTTTTTTGAGTATCAGTATTTGTGATTTAAAAATGTTCATGTGTTTCAGTCAATTGCAGTCATTATTCTTTTAGATGTTCAAATTGTCCCCAATTAGGCCAGTGGGAGCCTCTGATTGCTGGGTAGTTTTGACACGACCTCATTAGTCCTGAAAAGCTTCAACTTATTTTCTGGCACAACATGAGGGAGGCTTCCTGGTGCATTCCTGTCCAAGTCCTGGAGTCACTGTGTCCCATGGAGACATGTTTTTTTCTGTTTTTTTTTTTTTTTTAAGTGGAAATGGTATTTGGAGGCTAGATCTGGATGTTACACACACTCATTGGCATTGGGGTATTAGAGTTCTTGACCTTCCCGGTAGACAGAGGAGGAAAATATAGGTAGATATGTGGGCATGCACGTGTATCTAAATGACAAGATCATATCGATATTTCCATTTCAAAATCTCAGTAAACTTTTAATTTCAGAATATTTCTTAACTTATGGGAAGCTTCGATGATAGTTCAGAATTGAGGTACACCCCTGACACAGTTTCTCCTTTAGTTTATTAACACTTTATATCATCACGGTCCATTTGTGACAGGTACACCGATGTTGGTGCATTACTATTAAGTAAACTTAATTTGGATTTCACTTTTTAAAAAAGGATGTTATTTATTTATTTTTAGAGTGCAGGGAAGGGAGGGAGGGAGAGAAGTAGTGCTGTGACAGAGAAACATCAATTGGTTGCCTCTCGTACGTGCCCCGACCGGGGACCGAACCTGCAACCCAGGCCTGTGCCCTGATCAGGAATGGAACCGGTGACCTTTTGCTTTTCAGAACAAAGCCCAACCAACTGAGCCACACCACTTTTTTTTTCCCTTTCTTTTTCCTTTTTTTTAAAAAACTAATATTCCTTCCAAGATACCACATTCCATTTAGTCTTCATGATAGTTTCTCATGACTTTGACATTTTTGAGTTGTCCTAGTCAGCTGGTTTGTAGAATGTGCCTTGATGTTTTTTTTCTCTGATATTTTTCTCATGGTTAGACTGGGGCTGTGGGTTTTGAGCCTGAACGTGAAAGAGGTGAAGTGCCCTGCTCATCACACGTCACCAGCATGTGCTATCAGGCATTTAAGGCTTCTCTGCTGAGAAGTTTCTTTGTCCTCCCCTTCCCATGTGTTAACGAATGCTGCTCACACTTGGGAGAGTGGGGAAAATAAGCTTTACTTCCAGGAGAAAGTGGTATTTACATAAACTACTTAGAATTCTTCTGTAAGGAAGAATTGTCTCTTTTCTATATCTATCTATCTATCTATCTATCTATCTATCATTTTGTTTTTTACCAGTATCTTCTACTGGCTGTTTATTTTATTCCTTAGGTTGTAAGCCAATACCGTGTTACTGCATTTTGCCATGTATAATACACACCCACATTTTTGGCCCAAACTTTCAGCAAAATAAAACATCTTTTGTTTTTATTTTGTAATCCTATTATTTACTTATTTATAGTTATACTTGCTTTTTGTATTATAAAGGAATTTTAGCATTTAGTTTTGAACATATTCTGGTACCAGAAATTGTATGGAACAATTACCAAACACAAGGACAGATACAAGGTATTTTAGGCACTACCCGTGAATAATGCGCATTCTTGTTTTTCCCTCAAAGCCTTGGGGTACAAAGTGCTCACTATACACGGCAAAATACGGGTATTTTGTCTCAGATTGTTTCAGTTTTGACCATTGGGAACTATTTCAGTTTGGCTCTTACGTTCCTTTCTTTTGACATGCCTCTTTTTAATTTTTCTTTATATTTTTTTCAGTGCTTCCTTACTTTTTGGGTACTCTAAGATGCTCTAGACTCATCTTATGTTTTCTCCTGCCCCAGTCCTAGAATCAGTCATATTTCCTAGGAGAAGGGCATCAGAAAACAAGAGCTAAGTTCTCGATGAGCTTCTCTTTTTTTAAAAAATATTTTTATTTATATTTTTAAAGATTTTATTTATTTATTTTTAGAGAGGGAAGGGAGGGAAAAAGAGAGAGAAACATCAATGTGCGGTTGCTGGGGGCCGTGGCCTGCATCCCAGGTATGTGGCCTGACTGGGAATCGAACCTACGACAGTTTGGTTTGCAGCCCATGCTGAATTCACTGAGTTATGTCAGTGCACTTCTTGCTCTTGGGCTGTCACAACTCTCAGACCTCAGACAGCAGTGCTGAAGTGTTGCACGTGCATGTGTACCACACCTGCCTGTGCACTGTACCTAGAACTGCTTCTGTATCCTTTTGCATCTATTTTAAACTGAATAGGCATTCATACTAGTGTGTATGACTCCAATCCAGGACACACTGTTTCATTCTAGCCTGTCCTGTTCTTCCTCCTCAGAACCTTCACCTTTCCACTGGTGAGAAAACCGAATCCCATCACCCGTCCATATATGTATTTGTTTAGCCCCAGTACACATGTAATGCAGTTTCAGCCTTGTAAATCTGTGGCACTGTTCCCATTTAAATGTAACATACAGAATGTTTACTTCATGTCTTTGACTTTTGTACTCAAATTCAAAGATAGAGCATATTCTTGAGGAAAGACCTACTGGTCAAAATCAGGGGTTGGCAGAGTTTTTCTGAAAAGGGTCTGAGAGTAAGTATTTTAGGCTTTGTAGCCGGCAGATGATCTCTTAGGATTTATCTCTGTGTGCCTGTCTGTATTATATAATATTAAATTGTTGTTACATTAATTTTTTAAATAAGACGAAAGGTGTAATATAGGCACCCACATTTTTTGTTCAGTTTCGTTGTCATTATTTTGTTAGCTCATTTTTCCAGTTTTTGATTCTGACATCCAACATATTAGTGATCAGTCCTTGTTTTTTGCTAATTGAAAATTTGATAAATGTGGAATAAGTTCTCCTTCAGTTGGTAACTGTTGAATACGGTGAAATCAGGCTTTGATATGCTGTTAGAAGCCTTTCTTTGTTTTGCATTGATCTTTTAAACAACTTTTTGATTAAGCTATTCTCACATATGAGAATCCATTCATACTTATAACCAAGCTAAATTCTTCCGTAATTTTTTGTCACATCCATCTACATTTTTCCTGTATCATCTGCCAGAAAGACTTGCGGAAATTTGTTGACTGTCTTGAAAATATAAAGGCACAGGAGGCCGTTTCCAGACCATCTCCTCACCTGCAATAGCAGCTGTCAGAACCTGGCGGATATCCAGGAGACAGCATTGTGGTGAATAAGTGGGTGTCAGCGAGGCGCTCACACCCAGGGGACCCCATAGCCATTCCGCGGGGAAGGTAGAAGTCCTGAGTACAGGGGTGAGCCTGAGGCCGGGTGTCGTGGGTTGGGGTGCCTCTGGTGAATTTCCCCGAAGCACTGTGGGTGCTGCGGTGTGTTTGGCCTTGCTCTCACTCCCCTGGGCACCTTCAAAAGACCGATGTTAAATGCTTTCTTGATCTGCCGTTATGGAAATCAGAGTCTTAAAAAGCGCTTTTCTTTTGTTGTTGCCCAGCCTCTGCGACGCATCTTCCATTTTTGGTATTTTGAAGTTTGCCTAATAATTTGTTTTGAACTTTTGCCCAGCAGCAATATTAGATTTGCTGATCTCTAGTTTCTAAAGTCTTCCTTTGTCCCGTTTCGTGAGAACCAGTGCCGCCTTTTCTCTGATCCGGCCTGCGGGTCTTCTCTTCTTTTCCCTCTGTGTTTCCTCACGGACTCTCACAGACCTAGGTGTGAGTGAGAATCCTTGAGATCACAAACTCTTCCTTCAGATGTACACTCTAAACGAGAGAAAATGTAGACGGATTAGCATTTTTCATAAAGTACTACTTTTTGATTACTTAGGTAACTCAAGTTAAGGATTTTCTATCTTTTACGCACGGTGGAGGCGGTATGGTCCGAGAACTTGCATTTCTAACAAGGTCCTAGGTGGCACGGTGTACCTGTTCTTAGGACGCACTTTAAGAACCAGCATACTTCTTAGCTATTCTCTCATGGATGGACTTCAGCATTGCGGCCACTTTTTGCCTATTGCGAATGAATGACGAAATGATTATCTTTGTACCATTGAGTGTTTCTCAAGGACAGGTGGCCCGAAGTGGAGTGCCATTGGTGCATGCTTGAAGGTTTCGGCATTGCCGAACAGCCCTCTTTCAGTTGTCCCCTTTGTGGAATGCCACCTGGCTTGTCTCTGGGGGACCAGGAGGCAGCACAGAGGCCTGCTTTGCCGTCTCTGCATGAACCGAATAACGCCCTCACAGGCCCAGCCAGCGCCGGACTTGGGAAGGAGCGGCGTGAGTGCTCTCTGATCAGGATGCACACGGTGGCCTGGAGAGCTAGCAGGAAAGTTCGTGCTTCATGCATCTACTCAGTTAACATGCTATAGTAGCTAAATTTTAACTATATTCCTGGGGCCTGCTGTCATTTATATAACTGAAATTCATGCACAGCAGAACCACACAAAGCAAGGATTTCCTGTATTTGACATGAAAATTTTTTTTAAAAAACTCAATTGTACACGTATAAACAATTTCTTTAGTGTAAAAAATAAATTATATGTCTCTACTCTGATCTTTTGGTCTGCTGACAGATTAGCTAGTTAATGATTCGTTTGGAGATTTATAAGGCAGGTGATTTGCTTTAATTTGGGGGATAATTTAGCCAACCAAATGTTTGGTCAGAGCAACACAATTTCATATGTAATAAGTATGGTTTTATTTTTATTTTTATTATTTTTGCTTTTTAAAGATGTTTTGTTTATGCTAGCACAGTTGTCTCCATTTCTCTCCCTCCCCCCCTCCACCAAGCCCTCCCCCACTCCCACAGGCCTTCCCACACTGTGGTCCGTGTCCGTGGCCACATATGCAGTAAGTTATTTTAAGTATTGTGTATCCTATTCGCTTTTGAGGAAAATATTTTCGGTTTTTATTATCATTTGATAACTTTTTTAACAATTTCTTAGTTGCTTTTGTCAAATGTTCACCCTTTTCAAGTGGATGGATTCTACTGCTTTTCATCAGGTGTTTCTTACTTTAAGCAATTGCTGTTTGTTTGACTTGTAAATGTTAAAATGAATTTCCATTCCAGAAGTTCTTGCTGTGTTAATTCAGTACCTTACCGTTTTTCATGAATGCTTTGAAAATCCCATTTATGCAGGTATAATCTCACGTATAGCACAATCCATTCTTTTTAAGTTCTGTGGTTTTGAGCATTGCATGCAGTCACATTACCAACACCACGGTCAGATTACGGCCGTTTTCGTTATCCCTAAAAGCTCCTTCCAGCTGTTCTGTGGTCAGTCCCCCCGCTTGGCCCCCAGGCCACCACTGCGCTGATTTTGTTGGTGCCTCTACCGGTAGCTCCCCACCTTTATACCACTGTGTGCTCCTCCCTTCTACAGATGGGTGATAGCTTATCTGTTCATCAGTTGACAGGCATTGGGGTTACTCCAGCTTTTAGATATTATGAATCAAGCTGCTATAAATATTTCCATATAGGTCTTCTTATGGGTGTTTTAATTGTCTTGGATAAATACTTAGAAGCAAATTGCTGGGCTGTATGGTATGTGTATGTGTTCACTTTATAAGAAATTGCTAGGCTTTTACAAAATGCTGTCCATTTTGCTTTCTTAGGAGCAATGTATGAGTCCTAGTTCCTTCACGTTCTTATCTGCACTTGACATTATCAATGTTTCTAAATTTAGCCATTCTTTTGGGTGTATAGCGATATGTAATTGGGTTTTAATTTTCTTAATTGTTAGTGATGTTGAGCTTACTTTTATATCCTTATTTGCTCTACTTTATCTTCTTTGGTGAAGTGTTTGTTCGAATCTTTTGCCCTTTAACATTGTTTTCTTTTTCCCTTGGGTTGGTTGATAAAGTTCTTTATAAGATATGTATATCACAGATATTTTCTCTCAGCCTTTGGCTTGCTTTTCATTTGCATAATAGTATCTTCTGAAGAGCAGCTTTAATGTACTTTTAAATATTGTTCTTTGTCCTTACCCATTTTCTGTTTGTTAGAAATATAAACCATGTTTTCTTGACATTTCTCTTTTCTTTAATGGCATTTTTTAAATTGTTGGTCAAGTAAACTTGTCTCCATTTTCCTCCCACCACTCTCCCCCATCCCATGTGGAACCATAAGTGACCTTGAGTAGCCGCAGCAATTTTGAGAAAGAACAAAGTAGGAGGGATCACAATACCTGACATCAAACTATGTCACAAGGCCACGGTAATCAAAACAGCCTGGTACTGGCATAAGAACAGACACACAGATCAATGGAACAGAATAGACAGCCCAGAAATAAACCCAAGTCTCTGTGGTCAATTAATATTTAACAAAGGTGGAAGACGCATAAAATGAAGTAAAAATAGCCTCTTCAACAAATGGTGTTGGGAGATCTGGACAGCTACATGCAAAAATAAAATTGACATTTTTTTTAGATAGAAAGATTTCTACAAATATTTATGAAATGAAAAATAGCCCCCCCCCCCCAAATCCCATGTTGTAATACATAACTTGCATATCTGTATTTTCCAGTTACTGGGGAAAGTTGGGGAGTCACACCTGGGAGTGCACGTGTGTGACGTGGGAGAGAGGGAGCACGTCCCCTTCCTTCTTCTCCATGGTGTGGCAGGGCAGTGCGAGCTGCTGTCATCATTAAAAAGATACACTTCAGAAAACAAGAGACACCGTAAACAAAATTAAAAGACTATAAACTCAAAAAAAAGTTGAAATATAAATAGAAAGTAATAGATGACTATTCATATTACCTAGAGTTTCTACAAGCCAATAAAGAAAGGGATATCTGAGAATTAAAACTGGTCGAAGTAAGTGAATTAACAGACAGTAGAAGAAATACAACTGCAGGCCTGGCAATGATGAAAACAATCCATGCTGTCCAGTGTGGGCGGGCGGCAGGTGGGGTACCAGTCACTGAGCTTTTCTCCCCACAGAACCACTTGACAGTATCTGTTAAAGTCGTAAACTGTGAACTGTGACGGCAGGGTCTGGAGAAGCAAGCACTTTCAGGCATCGCTGGTGGGAATGTAAATTGCACCAATTTGTGGAGGGCAGTTCGGCATCATCTTCCAAATTACAGACACGGGTACTCTGACCCGGTAACCCACGTTTGGGAACTTCTCGGATATACCCACCCATGGAAGCGACAAGGAGTAAGTTTATTTATTGGAGCGTTGTATGTAATACCAACTTTATGTTTCCTTGAATTTTATTTTTAGCACAAAACAATGACAGTCTAAAAATATCTTTTTTTTTTTCCTTGCAAACATTCACAGCTAAAGTCTTTGTCCTTTATGCTCTAGAACAGTGACTAGTGAATTATGACCAAAGGGTCGAATCCAGTTGATGGCCCATCTTTTTGTGTGGCACTGGAACTAAGAGCTTGACAATTTTAAAGGATTGTAAACCAAAGTGCAACAAAGAATACACCGCAGATTGTACATGGCCTGCAAAGGCTAAACTATTTATGGAGAATTTGCCGACCCCTACTGTGCAGCCTCCTCACAAGCCCCTGGGACTTAACTCGCCTGTGCCTGGGGACAGACAGGCCAAATGGGTTCCTCTTGCATCTCCCTTCCCTGAACCTGGTGACTGGTGGAGGGAGCTTTGGCCAGAGGGGGTTCCAGGGTTCCGGTCTGAGAGTGACCTGAGGGGGGCCCCCTCTGTGTGGTGGGCGCTGTGCTTCGGGGAAGCCGTTCTGTTGGGTTTCTGACCCGCTGGTGCGTCTTTGTTTCGTCAACCCCGTGTCTTCTGCTGGACGTGCCTCTCAGCCGCCCGCTGTCCCATGTTGTGACAACGGTCTCCACAGGGCGGCCTTGCTCCTTTGAGACCCGGCTGCCCCAGGACTTCGTGGCCTGTGGGAGACTTTCCCACGAGGCCGTTGCATCCTTTTAAGGAAGTGTTTTTCTAATCACTCTGGTCCTTTTCTAATAGAAACTTCTGAATAGTTTCTACCTTTCAATTGCTCTTTCAGTTTCCAATTCTGATATTTCTCCCTTCAGACAATCTGAAAGGAGACCTCGGATGGAAATAAGTAATAATAATGGCAACTCCTCGTTTCATGTGCCGTGGCCAGTGCCTTCGTGTGTGCTGTTTTCAGTCCTCACTCGGTCCTATAAATGTTATTTCTCCTGCTTTTTCAGTGGAGGGAACCAGGACCAGTGCAGTTGCACAGCTCGTGTATGAAAGTGTCTCAGGAGCACCTCTGTATGGTCTGCCATCTGGCCTAGTCTCCTGATTTTCCAAAAGAAAACATTCTTCCTTCTCAGGTTAGCGGCGCTGAGAAGCCTGCTCCACATCCCGCAGCTAGTTAGCAGCAGAGCGAGGGCCTGAATGCCTGGCCTCCGGACTCGCATTCCGCTGCGCTTTTCACTACACCAGGACACCTTGGCTCCTGAGCCCCAAGTGACAGCCCCAAGCAGCTGTGTTTATCTGTCTTGCATGTCTCAGCTTGTTTTGCTAGCGGGGCAATAACTACTTAAAAGGATCCTCAGTCTTCACCTTTCCACTCCCTTCCACTTGCACTCACACACTCCCGCTCCCCCACGAACAGCTTCACGGGGAGAATTGTGCAGCGTCACTGAGTCACTGAGCCTTCCGCTGGTGGCAGCGTGACACCCCGGGACAACACCCACTTCCTCGCGACTCCAGTGCCTCCTCAGGACTGGCTTCCCCTCTCCTCCCTTTGATCAGAATCTTAGTTGTTTGGGCAGGAATCTGAGGAGCAGATGCCGTGCCCCTTGAACAAGCCATTTAATTCTCCTTCGTGCTGAGTCTAATAGCTCTTAATCCTGCCCTTTTAACTCTGGCCGCAGGAAGGGATGGAAGTGGGGCGGGAAGGGCGAGCTCCAGGCCGAGCCTTTCATTTTCGTGCTGGCAGGGAGAGCGCCCGCCTGAAAGGCAGCGAGGCGGTGGAAACACTGCATTCTCCTAGAACGCCAAAGCAGCCAGGTGGATGTGAGTGTGGGGTCGCCGAGACTCGGGTCTCCTCCCAAGTGTGAGGGGAGCAGTTCGGTGGAGCGAACACACCCAGAGAAATGGAGCCGTGGATGTTTTTACTACCACGTCTTCTTAAAATTCACTGGTTTTTTTTGTTTGTTTTTTAAGATTTTCCTTCCCTTTTGGACATTAAAATGATTCACCAGACAAAAAAACCGATGGTATCACTAAAGTGAAAAGATCACTTACAGTACTTGATCTTTCATAGTTAGTGAGTGAAGAAAATGAAGACTTCCCCACAATGGGAGTACTGTAAACAAAAATATACGCTGTGGACTCACTGGGTCATTCCCCTCTACTTTATGAGACCTTGATTTAGCAATCTGAACTATTTAATTATCAAAGATTTGCTTGTTTATATATAAAAATTTTGGACTAAGCAGCCTCTGGTTTTCTCGGCTCCTAATGCATTGCTTGAAATTTGGCTTGTCAGTTAGTGTCTGCTTAGCAGAGAGAAGTCACACAGCAACTGGAACAGTTTGTAATAAAGAATTCCTGGCTGCAACAGAGGATCGGAGTAACGAGGGACTGGCTAGTAAAACTTAAGGAAAACCCTAAAGACTGTTGGAACCACGGGTAAAAGGAGCAGCCAGTACCCCTAGGGCAGGGGTGGGACATTCAAGGGAGAGGCTTCCCTTTTTCCCCAGACCTCATCTGAGAGGACGAGGCTGTGGCTCCCTGAACGATGAGGAAGTAGCTGGGTTGTTATGACAGTAGAACTTGCCAGAAACCTGTTTCACCAGGGTCCCTCTGCTGCAAAACCACGAAGGTGGTTGCTGGGCAAGGCTCCTGGTGCCACCAGCTGCAGGATGTGCATTTCAGGAGCCCGGCAGTGCTCGGAGAAGCGGCACAGCCACAGCGGCCAGGCCCCGGGGAGGCCGTGTGCGGTGCAGGAGCCCGCCAGGAGGAGCACACAGCCCAGGCAGAGAAACACTGGATCTGCGATCTCCTCCACCCACAAAACCGAACTTCCCGCCAGTTGGCAAAGGACAGACATCTGAAGGGCCCGAATCCATTTGTGCAGAGCAGGGAGTGAAGGTTGAATTTGGAGCTGAGAGGCAGTATTTGGATGGCTGGAACATTGGATCGAACATTTAATTTGATATTATATAGACTCACGTTTAAATTTGGGACCCTGGTCAGAATTTTGCTGAGGACCTCATTCCGTCCCGGTGTCTCAGGAAGGTGGCCAGAGAGGCCCTTCTCAGTTCGGGTGGAAGGGCCGGGCAGCATCCCCACCCTGGCTTTTCTGAGTCGCTTTTTCATAGACGTCTGGTGTGGGAGCTGCAGTGTCTCATCTGCCTGGACCCTTTCTGATCTCGGTCCTGGTGGTGAAGTTCTTCCCATTGTCACTCATCCTAACCTCAGAGCCCGCACACACCTCTGTTTGAGTTGTCTTTGCCGTCAGAAGCAGGACTGTGAATCAGCACATGAAGAATGACTTTTTGAACAATCAGTATTCCCAAAACTGTCAGCTAGAATTTCAGCATTTGCAGGGAAGTGGTCAGCGTAAATTTTGAACAGCAGTTTCTAGTTAGCCGTGGCTGTGCAGAAAGGCAGTGTTCTTGGTAGGTATCTGATCTGGCTTTGGTAACTGGCCAGGAAGAATAATACTATTGAGATAAGACCTAGCCAGGCACACATAAATTCTAATTTTTTTATGTACTCTTTCTAGAAAACAAAATTATTTTCTGAAATACCCATTTGTTTCTCAGCCTTGAAATGATAGATTTAGAAAGTAAATTGGACTAAATAGCCTAACATTTTGTTAAAATTGTCTTATTGCCGGAGTTTATTTTATTTTGAGATTGGCCTGTTAGGATAAATTATAAGGGAAGCTACGAAGACAGAGGTTCATTTTTATTTTTGATAGAGAAATATTATGTTTGGGACTTTGATCATTAAGTTGGTTCTTCATAATAATTCTTTATGGGTTTGTTATTAATATCTATTTAAGCTACATAATTTCTTGCTTTCCATTCATGTGATTTGGGGATTTTTTTTTTAAGAGCATGGCACCTGTGATAACATACCTCTAAGATTGCCCTGCTATGATAGTGTACCATGCCATCTATGAAAAATGTTATATACTGATATTTTAGCAAAGTGAATGAGAAATTTTTACGTAAGGAGTTTGCTTCAATAGTCTCTCTAGATTTATGACTGAAAGTCACATTTAGGGTTTACATGCTGACTTCTTTAATACTTACTGGTAGTATTGTTGTCCAAATGGGCTTCTATGCATTTCATTAAGTTTTTTTCTTTTGTTTTAAATCAGCACTTTATTTAACTGAGTATTGTACTTTTTCATCTCTTTTATGAGGCAGTAAGAATCTTCCATTGTTTCAAGGTTGAGATTGTTTTATTATTATTTCATACTCTTAACAGCCAGATTGCTCACTGCACTAGCCACTAGTAATGAGACTATTTCAATTAAAAATAAATAAAATTAAAAATCAAGCTGGCCAGTGGCTGCTGTGGTGGACAGCATAGGTGCGGAACACTCCCATCATCACAGAGCGTTCTGGTGGGCACTGCTGGGTCCCGGCATGCACGAAGGTGACGGAGTCACACACAACATGGGGGAAGAGTAGGTTTGTAGTTGTGCGTACGTGGAACAGAGTTTATCCTTACACTGTGGTGAATTTATTGCTGTATTTTCCATAGGAATGATGTAAGCCCTCTTCCACTTCGCCCTGCATTGCAACAGTTGATGTGGCGCTTCCTTCCTCTCTGAGGGAAGGATCTGTCATTTTACAGGCCCAATAATAACTTTTCAGGCTGTGTGCGAATTTTATAATTTACTCTTTCTGGTTAAAATAATACCTACTGTATTTTGCCCTAACAATTGTATATATATATATATTTCTTAAACTACACCTATTTCTGCCACATGGAGATGACCTCTATTAACATCACGGTATTTGCCCTCTAGTTTTTTTATACTCATGCATGTAAATACTTTATTTCACAAAATCAGGACCATTCTGTACATACTGTACATACTGTTTTGTACCCTCCTTTTTAATGTTTGTACATATCTTGGAGATACAGGTAGAATTTCTCTAAAATTTACATCCACTTGACAAATGGACAGCCCTCCCTCTGTGCCAGCCATGGTCTCCGGCTGGGCTGGAGCACGGAGCGAGGGGCAGTGCCCCTGGCGCCAGGGGGCTTCCGTGCCCACCAGGGAAGGCCGCTGCAAGCAGGCCAGTGCACCAGCAGGGGGCAGTAAGCGCTGGGGGAAGTGACAAACCGGAGAAGGCGAGTCACACAGCTCCATTCCCAGAAACGCTTGAGAACCGCTGCCTTCCTTTATGGGTTTTTTAAAAATGAAATTTACTGGGGTAACATGGGCTGATGACATTTTATGAATTTCAGGTATACAGTTACAATAGTGATACAACGTTTGTCTGTTGTGTGCTTGTCATCTGAAGTCTGGTCTCCGCCATCACCTTGGTTCTGACCCCTTCCCCTCATCGTCCCCCCCACCCCCTTCTCCTCCAGTAACCACCTTTCGGTTGTTGGTGTCGGTGAGCTTGTTCATTTGTTGCCTTTGTTTTGTGTCCCACATACGAGTGAGGTTGTACTGGAGAACCTTTTTTAGTTCGTACTTCTGTGGGTTTCTTCTGTCTCCATAATGGTATGTGACTCTGACGTGTGGCCGTCCGTAGCTGGGATGGGGACCGCATCTGTCCCCAAGCATCCTGCTGGTAGGCGGGCCTCAAGCCTGTAAAGAAGTCTCGGGGTCCGTGCCTCCTGCCTGGGGTCCCTCACTGCCTGTCACTGTAGAAAAGGTCATGAATGGACTGGATATTACATCCCTCTTGCTTTCCCGGAATTAATCTTACTTGATTGTGATATACTCCTCTTTAAATATATTGCTGGATTCAATTTGCTAGTATTTTGTTGGGAACTTTTTGCATGTATGTTCATGAAAGATAATGGCTTGTTATGTTTCTTTTTACAATGTCCTTGTCTACCCTTATGGAAAAATTTATAAATCACTCCTACTATTTTTGTTTTCTGGAGATCTTTGGATATAGTTTGCTTTTTTTTTTTCTAGCTTTCTGAAATGGATGCTTAGATAATCAGTTAAAACTTTTTCTGGTAATACATGTATTTAATCATGTAAATTTTCTTCTAAATATGGCTTTGGCTGCGTCCCATAATTTCTAAACCATTTTATTTTCATTATCATCCAATTGAAAACATTTTCTAATTTCTTGTGTGTGTGTGTGTTTTTTTTTTGGCTAAGGCATTATTTACAAGTGTATTGCTTGATTTTCAAACATTTGGTGGTTTTGAATTATTTTTAAAAATTGCTTTCTAATTTAATCCCACTAGAATTAGAGAACATAATCTATGTGATTTAGACTTTTGGCGTTTGTTTGGAATTGATTTATAGACCAGTTAAAACCATTTTTTAAAAACATATTTTTTGCACACTTGAATATATTTCATTGGTGGTACAACATGTGTAAATTAGCCAAGGTTATTAATTATATTGTTCAAATGTCTCTCCTTAATGACTTTTATTAAAAAAGATTATTATATTCATTTATATTTAGAGAGGGGAAGGGAGGAAGAAAGAGAGGGAGAGAAACATCAGTGTGTGGTTGCTGCTCACGGGCCTCCTACCAGGGACCTGGCCTGCAACCCAGGCATGTGCCCTGACTGGGAATCGAACCAGTGACCCTTTGGTTCCCAGGCTGGTGCTCATTCCACCGAGCCACACCAGCCAGAGCCCCTTATTGATTTTTTAATTTGCTTGCTGTATTGGTTACTGGGAAAGAGATGTTAAAATCTCCCAGTATGACTGTGGATTTTGCCTGTTTCTTCTTTTTGTTTTGTCTTTTTTTTCTTTATGTATTTGGAGGTATATCGTTAGATACAAGTATATTTATAATATCTTCCTGATGGATTGAGCCATTGATCATTATGAAATATTCTTTTTTATCTCCAGTAAATTTTCCTTGCTTTTTAAAGACTACTCTTTAGTAGCCTGATAGTAACCTGATAGTAAGGTACACCAGCTTTCTTTTAGTCAGTATTTGTGAAATGTGTTTTTACATTCTTTTAGTTTTACAATGTCTATCTATATATAAAGTATCTCTTCTAAGTGCAATTTTATTAAGTGCAAAGTTTTTTATTCATTCTTACATAACTTTTAATTGGAATATTTAATTTAATTGTGCTTAATGTAATTGCTGGTAAGTTTGAGCATAAGTCATTCATATTATTCCTTGTTTTATATTTGTCTAGCCTATTTTATTTCCCCGCTATCCATTTTTTGCATGATTTAATTTTAATATTATATATTTTCCTCTTTGTTAGCTTGTTATTGTCTTTTACTATTCTTTTAGTTTACCTTAAAGAGTATAACATATCCCAATAATAGACTTAAAGTCTATTTAAAATTAGACTTTAGAACCTTACAGAACCTTAGAACATTTCCCACATGTAACCACATCTATCCCCTCTCACGCATCTGCATTGTCTTCTGTATTTCAGTTTTACACGTGTGTGTATATGCATTTAAAATCCCATGAGATGTTAGTGTTGTTTCGCGCAATCAATCTTCATTGACGTTTACTTATATAGTGTTCCTTTCTGTTCTTCCTCACACCATACTGTGTGTATGCTTTTATTTGGGGTCATTTTTTTTTCTTCCTGAAGAATTCTTGGCAGTAGTACAGTTGGCTGCTGATAAATATATTTAGTTTATATTTTATGAAAACATTTATTTTTTCCTTTATGTTTAGTCGATCTATAATTCTATCTAGGCAGTTATTTTTATTCAGAACTTTGAAGTTATCATTGCATTGTCTTCTGGTTTTTGTTTCTTCTCTTAAGTTTATTTTTACTTTTTTGAAGGAACTTTATTTTTCCTACTCTGGCTGTTTTTAAGATTTTACTTTTGTCTTTGACTTTTAGCAATTTTATTCTGATGTGCCTGGCTGTGGTTTCCTGCTACCCTTTGGGGTTTATAGTATTTACTAAACCTTTTATCACTTTTCCAAATTTTTTGACAATCACCTCTTCACATTTTTTTCTCTCCTTCTATTTTGCAATTTCAATATGAGACCTTTGCACCATCTTGTATGTATTTTTTTCTGCATTTCCACTTTTTCTCACCATGCTTCAGCCTAAAAATTATCCTTTAACCATGAATTTTCTGCTGTTAAACCCATCCACTAGTTCTAAATTTTATTTGTATTTTTCATTCTGGAGTTTCTGCATATTTTTATGACTTTCCATACTATGCATAAATTTTCTGCCATGGCATTTAACTTCTTATACTTATTTTAAGTTCCATGGCTCATAAGTTCAAAATCTCATTCACCCAATTTCTGTGAACTTGGATATATTTTTTTCTTTTCACTACCCTCCAGCTGAAACCTAGCATTTCCTTTAATTATGAAAGTAGAAGTCACAGCATACCTGCAAATTGCAGATGCTTTTATATCACATTACCTTTGTAACAGATATATTGAAATATATATGTATATAGTATGCTCATCACTGCTTTGAAATTATAGTAGTTATTAGACCTGCCTCTAGGCATAATTGCTTGATACATTAGTACAGAAAGTCAGCTGTTATGTCACAAATTTAAAAAATATATTTTATAGCCCTGGCTGGTGTGGCTCAGTGGATTGAGTGCCAGTCTATGAACCAAAGGGTCACGGGTTTGATCCCCAGTCAGGGCACATGCCTGGGTTGTGGGCCAGGTCCCCAGTTGTGGGCATATCGTTAGGTGCAAGTTTTAGACTTGCAGGAGAGGCAACCACACATTGATGTTTCTCTCCTTTTCTTTGTCCCTCCTTTCCCTTCTCTCTAGAAATAAAATCTTAAATATATACATATTTATAGTTATGTTCTTTATAACAGGTTTCTACTCTATGCCTAATGTATTTTTAAATGTGTTTTAAAAACGTAATAAGAAGGGGTCCACAGACTTCAGAGTACAAAGTGGTCCAGGCACAAAAAATGGTGTTATAGTGCAGGTTGGATTGCATCATTCCGCATTCACGACACTCCAGTGGTTTTCTCATGTTTCTGAGAGGGAGGAGAAGCCACAGTTCTCTTGGTGGCTTACATGGCTCTCTGAGACCTACCACCTCACTTGCTGCAGTCTGACCTTATCTCCACCTCCTGTTCCCTTTGCTCACACTGCGACAGCCACGCTGGGAGAAGCCAGGTCCTTTTGAGTAGCTGTTCCGTCTTCTTGGAACACTCTTCTTCAAAATATCTCCCTTGCTTTCTCCCTCATTTCATAGCCTGCTCAATCAATCTGGAGCACTCAGAATTTTTGTCCCTGCCCCTTGGTACACACTCTCTGCTTTCCCTATTTTGTTTCCCTCCATAATTACTGTAGTGTGCCCTATTACGTGTTTTACTTTGTGATCAGTTTAGCATTGGTTTTGGTGAGGAGGTTCTCTAGGGGCCTGTGCTGGACCTCCATCAGCAGCAACAGTCAGGTCTACTTTGGAGCTGGCCTTGGTCCCCTGCATACTTTTTACTCTTTCTACCACCGCTATTTCATTGGCAAGCCTATCGCATTCACCGTGGGGTGGATGCGTGGCTTCGTGGTTGATTCCGTCTTCAGAGGTTGATGCTCCCTGGGGTTAACATGTGACGCTTGGCGTCCACGTTCACATGTTCATCCACGTGCCCCTTCCCAGCATCTCCGTGTCTCCACTTCTTTTTATTTAAATTGAACCAATAAAACGATTTATTCAAATAAGATTAACATGCTCCAAATACAGTTCTTACATTTTCAGTGAAAAGATTAAGAGGATACACACACAATTCTAAATTATTCCCACCTAGTTTTTTAAGAATTTGATCTTTATCATCTTTTTCCATTACCATTTGGTTCCTTTACACCCCCCTCCTCACTAGCAGTCACCACACTGTTGTCCGTGTCCATGAGTGCTTTTTCCTTTTTGCTCAGTCCCTCCACCCTCTTGATCTTTTCTAGGGCTTATCTCTCATTTTCTGGAAAGCATCTTTCTTATCAGTGTACTTGGTACCTCTGGCTCACCACATTCAATTAGTATGATGTCATGGATACCATGGACTAGAATGAATTTCCCTGGATTGTCCACATGGTCCAGGGCCCTTGGGACTGCACTAAGTCACAGCATCAGGGAATTAACATAGCCTTGTTTCAAGCATGTAAATGTACGCTGCTGTTGGTCACACGTGAAAGTCGATGGCTTTCGGTTCTCCTGCCTAATAGGAGTAGAAAAACACACTTTTCCAGGTCAGTGACTGTGTAGTGCTTGGCTGACAGAGACCCGTAACCCTGTCTTTACATCCTGCCGAAGAGCACCTCTGGCTTTCACACGCCCGTCTTTAGTTGGTGATTAATCATCCTCAGCCTTTCACCGTCTTCATTGTATTGCTATCCCTAGCAATAGCTATCCCATTTTAGAATCCTTTTAATTACTGCTTTTCCGCTGTCTCTCAAAAGCCTGAAAATCTGTGCCAGCCAGTGCCTTCCATCTCACCCGCAAGCTCTAGAAACGACCGCTGCGCTGCTGCAGCATGTCAGCACTGTGTGCCGTGAGTGCCGATGTCTTATTGCTGGCCAGCCAGTGATTGACGTGGCTCCAAAGTCTCGTTTGGGAGCCAGTTTCACAGGCCGCTGTTGACACCACCTCTGTCAGGTCAGGTTCCCCAGAACACACTTTGAAACTTCAGGAATGGCATGCAGGAGATTTGTCAAGGAGGGCTTCTGGGATCAGCCCTCATGGGAGAAGGTAAAAGGGAAACAGCATTAGGAAGATGGAGAAACTGAATTGCCCTGCAATTGCAAGAGCAGCCTCAGTGACTCTTCCAGGGAGAGCGGAAGCTAGAGTAACCCTTCTAAGATGCATCCCATTGAAACAGAGGGCTGGACCGTTTTACTGCCCGTCAGCCAGTCGTTGAACGTGGGCTGCTTTGAGTGAGGGAGTTCTCTGCCACTTAGGGACATTCCTGGGGGATCCGTTGTTAGCCATCCGCAGGCCAAATCCTGGAAGCTGGGGTCATGAGTACTTAGGCCCCGAAGGGGTAGATCTGGGTAACACACCACAGCATTCGACACAGCCACAACGGCCAGATCAGTTTTCATGGAGTGGTGCGGGTGGAAAGGATACTATAGTGCTAGGGGGGAAAAGGGGATGAAAACTCATTCAGACACCTTACCTGTGGAGGGGAGGACAGAGAGGGTAGATGTTCTCGAGGAGTCGGGAGAAGATGGGACCCAGCATGGAGCTGGTAGATTTCCCTTATGCAGGAAGTGGTTCATTTCCAATACAGTGATCAGAGAAGGAAGAAGGGAGTTCAGATGCAAGTAACTGGATACCATCAATGGGAGGAAGCTGAGGCAGTTCTTATTTGCTTCTTCTGGGAAAGAGAGGGAAGAATCAGCAGCTGGTGTTCCCCACTGGAGGGAATCGCCATCCCCTTTCCTGCTGGAACAGCAGGGTTGTGTCCAGGATGATGTATTTCTCATCCGTGGCGGACAGGAGGAATTCTGCGGGATGGAGTTCCTCCTGCAGAGGGGGAGTTGGTTGGGTTAAAGATTTAAAGTAAGTAAAGAAAATTTTAATAGATTGCTGAGGAGCGTGGGAAGGGAGAACTAACAGGATGGCACTGGTGGTGAGGGTGCATTTGAGGTTGACGTTCCTGGTCTTGTAGAATTGTCCGTTTGTGCAATTGTGTGACTTTTTCTCTGGTCATGCTTAATGTGGTTAAAGTATAAACACTGTGTTTAGTGTCTTACAAGGCTGTTTTCTTTTTCCTTTGTGTAGCCATCAGATCAAGTCACTGCAGTACAGTAACACGGGAGACATGATTCTTGTTGTGTCTGGAAGCTCTCAGGCCAAAGTGATCGACAGAGACGGTTTTGAAGTAATGGAATGTATAAAAGGAGACCAGTATATTGTGGACATGGCCAACACCAAGGTAAGCATTAAGCAGATTATTTTGGCGAATTTAATTAATTCAGCACACATTTATTAATAGTTTGATTTGCCGTAATTCATGGCAAAAGTTAGTATCTTGTTTTAAACAGTTTATTATTTCTCACAATTCTGTGGATTGATCAGGAAATTCTTTTCTTTTTTAAAGATTTTATTTATTTACTTTTTTTTTTAAGAGGAGGGGAGGGAAGGAGAAAGGGAGAGAAACATCAGTGTGTGAGAGATACATTGATTGGTTACCTTTTGCACACCCCCAACCGAGGACCTGGCCTGCAGCCCAGGCACGCACCCTGACTTGGAGTCAGGTCAGAGAGCCTTCTGTACGCAGTCAGGTGCTCAGTCCACTGAGGCACAACAGCCCGGGCTGGTCAGGAAACTCTTATGCTTCATATGGTGTCGCCTGGGGCACTAGGATGGTTATGAAGTCCAGGATGGCTGCACTCAGATGGGCTGACGGTAGGTACTCTACCCCGTGGCATCTTTTCCTCTCTCCCTCTTCTCCCCCCCTTCTCCCCTTCCCTCCCCCTTGCTTTTCACATGTCTGGTTTGGGTTTTTTCACAGTGTGGTAGACTTAGTGGGGTTTGACTTCTTGCTTGATGCCTGAGTTCCATGGAGGATGACATGGAAACTTGAGGTTTCTTAAGGTCTGGCCTCAAGTCTCATGTGACATGGTAGGGACAGTCCAAGTCTGGGGAGAGAGGAGAGGAGAGGAGAGAGACGCCATCATCTGATGTGTAAATGACAAGATCTCATTCGGAGTATCTCGAGGGCTGGGGGATACGGTCGGAGCCAGCGGTGGACACAGTCCCCCACAGACCTCCTGTGGACGAGGCTTTAGGATGAGGAGGAACAAGGGGCTCACCAACCGTTTTTATGTAATGATGTTTAGTAGGGTGCTGGTGGTTTAAAATTAATATACAATTCTTTAAGTATCAATTGGCTATAGCCACAATAATGCTATACAACTTAATGGCTTATTTATAATTGCTAACGTATGTGTAGGCTGGGTTTGGCTTTAAGCTGCAGATAGAGCCCAGTCCTCCTGACGACGGAGGACCGTGTGCAGGCGTGTTTTTCTCATGGTGATGGGAGAGACACAGGAAGGAGACCCCAACCTCGGAAGCACATTTTAAGCCTTTGCTCATATCATGTCCATGGACATTCCATTGGTCAAAGCAAATCACGTGACCGTGTGTAACGTCAGTACAGCGGAGGAATATGTCTGGTCTCTATGGAGAGGAACCGTAGTGTCACTTGTCAAAGATTGTAAATCCGGGGAGGGTCGATGGGTTGGGAGCAACAGTGTAATCTACCACAGATACATGAAAAGGTCAGTGGGTATGATTGGTGCAGAATTTTGAGCCTTCATTTTAATTCTGATTTCTACACTTTCTCCCCATTTAGTACCTTTTCTAATACACTAAATCCTCATGGTTCGTGCCTATCTCAAAATATTTTATGAAGTTGATTGTCTAAGAAAATACAGTTTATTCTCTTTATTCATGATTTATGACTTTGCAGACTTGCTTGCTAAAATTGTTTTGTAACCTCAAAGTCAATACTCACGGCATTTTCACGGTCGTCGGCAGACAGGCACTTGCACGGAACAACAAAAAAGAACTTGAACAGGGTGATCCTCTGCCTTCTTGTGTCAGCTCTCATACTGTCATCAAGTGTCGGTTTTGTGGTCTATTTAATGTTGTTTTTCTTGTTTTTGTGCTTTTTGTTGGGGATTTTGTGGTTTAAAATGGCCCCTAAGTGCAGTGCTGACGTGCTGTAGTCCCGTCTAGTGTTTCTTAGCGCGAGGGGCCTGTGATGTGCCTTACAGAGAGAACGCGTGTGTTAGATAATCTTTGCTCAGAAATGAGCCGTAGTGTTGTTGACTTTGCGTTCAATGTTAATGAATCAAATATGTGTAAAGTAAGGTGTCCTGAAACACAAACATACATAAAACACAATTTTATATTGATCCTATGATGAATATGTGACCAGGAACCTAATCCTGTTCGATAATTCAGTGTTTGCAGAAGTTTGAAGGCCGTAACTGCTGTGAGTAATGAGAACCGTGATGTATTTAGGTGCTCTGGTTGAGCTACGGGAATAAAGTGGTACAGCGCGTTTCAGACTGCCTGCTGTTGAACCCTTGAAGTGCCCCTCACCCTGAATGAGGACCACAGTCTGATGCCTTTTCTTTTGTTTGTTGGCTAATTGTTTATTGAGAATTCAGTGTGTGTTAGGTGATTCAGACATAACTTAACATAAAAGTATATACAGTTGTAGTGGTGATTTGAGTAGTTTTTTTCTTCTCATGTATTCCCCTGGGACTTCTCGTTTCTCTCCCCTTCAAACCCTTGCCCGAAGGATTCCCCAGAGATGCTCAGGGAGAAGGGCAGGATCAACATAAAGCAGATAGGTCTCCAGATCGCTCTCCTTGCTTTAAACTCAAAGAGTTCTCTTTTTATCTGTTTTATTTGAAGCTTCTGAGAACTCAGAACTTCACTTAAACAACTGGTTTGTGGAAATGAAAGCTTTAAAAACTCCCATATAAGTAATTCTTTTATTAGTTTGCACTTCTGATACTTTTTCTTAAAAAGTGTGAGAAAGAGAAGTTTTTGCCTGCCACTGAGCTCTTCTTAATGATTACAGTCACTCAGGATTTCTTAAATTATAAAGAGACTAAGACTTTGTTGATTTAGGTTTTGGCCAAGAAAATGTCAAAAAGAAAGGAATCTGGTTGGGTCCGTGTCTGATTATTTCTATAGTCTGAGACTTACTCATGTAGTACATACAGTGAGGTAGTTAGGAAGGTGGATAAGGTCGGATAAACAAATCCAGGGAGAAATACAGGACATTAAAATACCAATTGCCAGTGTTGTACTGCACTGTGACTTCCCCCATCCACCTAATATTATCTTTATTTTGATTTCAAAATCATGGGTAATATTTACTCTCCATTTTCCAGAAGCAAATATAATTAAATGATTATATACTTGTCCAGGAAATGTTACTGATATCTTAATTGCAGTCTTTGGCTTGAATGACGGGTTTTGGAAATGCAAGAATTATTATTTGAAAGGAGTGGGTTTCATAGGACACTTTTTCCCCCCTTAACTTTTTAACCTCTTTTCTGTTTCCAAGAGCAATTAGTAACTTGTGGCTTTACTGGGAAATTCAGTGAATAGGTTATTAAAGAAAATAATTAAATCTGATCTGTTATGATAAAATATTACGTACTTTGAGTATAAACAGGCCTTTCTAATTATATTGTCAAATTGTTATCTTGTTATATTTGTATCTCTAATCTTTAAGTAATTTTTTTGTGTATATATACACATACGTGTATTTTGAGTGTAATTACAGTGCTACAGAAATGCTTTTCTGTGTTACACACTATAGCATAATACATTACATGGAGAGTAATTACACTTATACCTTTTAAAAAGGAAGTATTTGGTTTCCAACAGTAATTCCTATTGATTGTAGAAAATTTGGAAAATAAAAAAAGAAGAAAAATTACTCATAATTCTACTACCCAAATATAATCACTATTACCATTTTAATTTGTATATGTCTTTTTTCTTCATGCATCGGAAGGTCTTTCTTTTCTGATCTCACCAAAACTTTTGCTCTTACTGCCTGGAGGCATAGTTTGCATGTTCTTTAGAATCGTGGGATCATGTGCAAACACCTTGGGCTGCCGTGGGGGGAAGGAGAGGCCCCGGATGGTGGGGGCTGGGGGGGCGGGGTTCCACTTCAGCCACGGAAATGTGCATCTTGTCCCTGCTGTGTGCTGGAGTTCTCCATAAACTGTCCTTTGAAATCAGGTTCTGCTACTTCTTTAGAGTATCATTTTGAAATAATTTTAAGTAAAATAAAATAAATAAGATAAAAGTTACTTTATTGGGAACTGGGACATGACCTACATCTTGTTCAGGTTTAGGTGGTTAGGAAAGTGCAGCAGGAGAGGGATCAGCGGGAATCAGTGTTTAAAACTTTAAAAAAAACTGCAGCTACATTGTCATCATGGCTCACTCATTCTGCACCAGGATTTTGGTCTCTTACTGCCACTCAGGGAATGTTTTCCTTTATTGCTTTGAGTTCTTTCTTTATTTGTTTATTAACATTTTTAAAAATTTTAATTGTCCAAGAACAGTTTTCTGTCTTTTACTCCCATCCCAGCCCACCCTCCCCAGTGCTCCCCCGCCCCCCTGCTAGTTTTTGTCCATGCTCTGAGTTCTTACGCACATGCTTTATTTGAGATTCAAATAGGGCTTTTTGGCCTAGAGCTCTCAAACGTGTGACTATTTGGTTTCTAGCTCTCAAAACTCTGTAACAAATCAGCATTAAGTTAAATTCAGAAGGTTTTGGTAGATTATTAGTAAGGGAATGCCTACGGTACCAGTCTTCTAATCTCATTTAGTAAACTTCCCTCAGGTCATCTCAAGTTGATATTGGTAAGTGCATTTGCCCTGGGTTGTCTTTAATCCTGTTCACCATCAAAACATTTCTGTGCCATTTATTTCTTTTTTTTTTTTTTTAAAGATTTTATTTATTTATTTTTGGAGAGGGAAGGGAGGGAGATAGACAGAGAGAGAAACATCAATGTGCGGTTGCTGGGGGTTATGGCCTGCAACCCAGGCATGTACCCTGGCTGGGAATCGAACCTGGGACACTTTGGTTCCCAGCCCGCGCTCAATCCACTGAGCTACGCCAGCCAGGGTGCCATTTATTTCTTAATTACAGAGACTAAGACTTTGTTGATTTAGGTTTTGGCTAAGAAAATTTCAAAAAGAAAGGAATCTGGTTGTATCATATAACGACATTTTGGTCAAGGACTGCATGTATGAAGGTCATCCCATAAGATTTTTTTAAAGTATTTTTTATTGATTATGCTATTACAGTTTTCTCAATTTTTCCATCTTTATCTCCCATCCACCCTGCCACCCCAGCCCTCCAGCATTCCCCCCACCTTAGTTCATGTCCATGGTTGTACATGTAAGTTCTTTGAGTCCTCTGTTTCCTGTACCACTTGTTATCTTTCCCCATCTATTTTATGCCTACTAATTATGCTTCTTCTTCCCTGTACCTTTTTCCCCCTATTCCTCCTTTCCCCCTCCCCACTGGACTCCCTGTGTGTGATGTCTGTTTCTCTGATTCTGTTTCTGTTCTGGTTGTTTGCTTAGTTTTTCTTTTCATTGTTTTTCTTCTCTTTTAGGTTAATTTGTTAATAGTTGTGAATTTGTTGTCATCTTATTGTTCATATTTTGATCTTTTTTTTTCTTAGACAAGTCCCTTTAACATTTCATATAATAAGGGCTTGCTGATGATGAACTCCTTTAACTTGACCTTATCTGAGAAGCACTTTATCTGCCCTTCCATTCTAAATGAAAGCTTTGCTGGATAGAGCAATCTTGGATGTAGGTCCTTGCCTTTCATGACTTCAAATACTTCTTTGCAACCCTTCTTGCCTGTAAGGTTTCTTTTGAGAAATCAGCTGATAGCCTTATGGGAACTCCTTTGTAGGTAACTGTCTCCTTATCTCTTGCTGCTTTTAGGATTTTCTCTTTGTCTTTAATCTTGGGTAACTTAATGATGATGTGCCTTGGTGTGTTCCTCTTTGGGTCCAACTTCGTTGGGACTCTCTGGGCTTCCTGGACTTGCTGGAAGTCCATCTCCTTTGCCAGATTGGGGAAGTTTTCCTCATTATTTGTTCAAATAAGTTTTCAATTTCTTGCTGTTGTTCTTCTCCTTCAGGCACCCCTATAATTTGGATATTGGAATGTCTCAGGTTGTCCCAGAGAATCCTCAGCCTCTCTTCATTTTTTTTGGATTCTTGTTTCTTCATTCTGGATATTTATTTCTTCCATTTGTTCCAAATCGTTGCTTTGAATCCTGGTTTCCTTCTTGTCACTGTTGGTTCCCTGAATATTTTGCTTTGTTTCATTTTGGGTATCTTTCATTTGTCCTTTCATTTTTCGACCAAGCTCAATCAGTTCTGTGAGCATGTTGATTACCAGGGCTTTAACTTCCCCATCAGTTAGGTTGGCAATGTCCTCATGGCTTAGTTCTGAGGTTTTGCTGTGTTCTTTCATTTGGGCCTTATTTCTTTGTCTTGGCGCACCAGTCTGGTGGTTCTGGTTGATTTTTTTCTTTAATTCCTTGGTTGTCAGAGTTCCATGCAGTTTGATTTTCTAGTGCTTTTGGCTGTTTGTTGGTTTTAGATTGGTGGTTATCCTCCTTTTGGTTGTGTGAGGAAGTGAAGAGTTTCTACCTCCGCCTCTGTCTTGGCTGGAACTCCCCATAAGATTCTGATTGTAACAGAGAGGTGCAGCGCATCGCTCGCGTGTTCACAGTGGCATTGGTGTAAACAAGACTGCGCTGCCAGTCGTGCAAAAGTAAAGCACGTACAACTATGTACAGTACGTCGTACTTGACAATGATGATAAACGGCTGTTACTGGCTTATGTGTTTACTTTTAATCACTATTTTAGAGTGTACTGCTTCTACTTATAAAAGAGCTTGCTGGTTTAAAGCATATGCCATTCTATGCCAGTAGCAGCTGCATCCATCTCGTGCTTACCATGGCTCTTGATTGATTATTTTCTCTTGTGCTTGATTTGCTCCAGCATTTTGTAAATACAGTGTAGCCCAAGTGCGCAGTGTCTGTGAAGTCTTCGACACTGTGCACTAGTGTTCCAGGCCTTCACATTCACTCACTGTGCTCTCACTGACTCAGCCGGAGCAACTGTTAGTCCTGTAAGCTCCATTCATGGTGAGTGCCCAGTGCAGGTGTACCGTTTCTTATCTCTCACACTGTAGTTTTACTGTACCATTTCTGTGTTTATATATCGTTAGATAGACAGCTACTTACCACTGTGTTAGAATTGCCCACAGTATTCAGTGCAGACCGTCCTGTGCAGGGCTGTAGTCTAGGAGCAATGGCCAGGCCCTGCTGCCCAGGGCTGGAGCGGGCTCTGCCATCTTGGTGTGTGTGAGTGTGCTCTGCACCGTTCACGCAGTGAGCAGATGCCTAACCACGCATTTCCAGAGTGTGCACCCCCGTTGGTGCGTGGCGCAGGGGGGTACGAGACTGGAGTGGGAGAGGAGGGGCTCTCCGGTCTGTCTGGTGGGAGATTCCGCCGTGCGTGTACTTCGGTTATGGAAGTTGGAAGCTTCGAAGGAATTTGGGGGGAAATGTTTTCAAATGCTTTGTTTGTGTTTGAATAGTTCTAACACATAGTTACTCTGATACTCAGCCACTCTAAAAAGTTGCCCTTATATTTGTAGGGGAAATATATTAGTCATGTCCTTTTAATAGTAAATACTGTTTCCAAAGGAGTAAAATATTTTAAGCTGTGAATCTAAGTATATTTTTGTTTCTTTAAGCAGTTTTAACTGCAAAAAAAAACACTAAAAAGTGCAATGGTTCGAAGTACACTGTGTTTCTTTCCGATTTCTGAATATTTCCAGGTCTTTTTATCTAATAGAAACTTCCTCACACTTGTTTCTGTTCTTTTGACATATCCGCATCGTTTTGGGGGTAGTTTCTTACATTCGGGCACAGCAAAATGTTCCAAGCTCGTTTTGTACTTTTCCTGCCCCGACATTACCCATTCTTCTCGTGATTCACGGCTCCCTTTAGTAGGGAGGTCTGTTTATAAACCAAGATCTGGGCACTGGATATGTTCACCGCTGCGGAGGTGTCATTGCTTCTAGACTGTTTCAGGAGACCAAGCTGCAGTGGGGAGATCGACCAACCAATTAATAAAAATAAACAAAATGCATTTAAAAAATCAGCAGTTCACATGGATACATCAAATCCTAATTCAACTTCCTAGCATTCAACCATTCCACATTTGTATTTCACTTCTCCAACAGTGAGGAATTTGGCTTCCAACATCACCATTACATTTACTCATTGTTCAATGGCATCATACATAGAAGGTGGTTCCAGAATTGCTGTAGCCGGAGCCCCTGTTACAGACAGAATTCATAATATCCCCTAAGATCCCCTGCCCCTCCCCTTGTGTGTGGATGTGCACCCGAGTCCCATGAGATGCTCCTCTGATTAGGGCATAGTGACTGGTGCCACTGATGCGAAGAAAGGAGGATTGTCCTCAGTGGAGCCTGCCTAATCAGGTGAGCCCTTAGAAGGGCTTGAGACCTTCCTGGCAAAAGAGATTCAAAGTCTGGGGCGGGGGGTGGGGGGTGGGATTTGACTGGAGGGCTGTTCTCTGTTGCTGGCTTTGGAGATGGAAGCAGGATTTGAGCGATGAAGTTGGAAAAATGGTGAAGGAGATTTCCAAGCAAAGCGTTGAAGGTACTGCCAGATACCATTTTGCTTCTTATAATAAACTGTGAGAGAAGAAAGATAAATCGAAAGAAGCCTTACTAAAAAGGAACCAAGAGTAGATGATTTATTTAATTTTGACCATATACAGATGGTAAAGATTGTTAAAATGAAACAAACAAACAAACAAACAAAAAACCCTGCTTCTGGAAGTGTGGCATAGAGAAGAAGCCAAGGGAGTGGCTGTCTTTTCTATCTTCAGAAAGATAGAAAAGTCAGAGCATGCAGTTACCCTAAAGAAATTAAGTGTGTGCCTCATAGATCTCCTCAAGCAAACCAGCTGACCTCCAAGAAGAGTATTATTCCTCATCCATTTCAATAGGAGCCATAGACAAAGAAGGGATTGTTTTTTTTTCCCAATGTGCAATTGCTGGGGGTCATGGCCTGCAACCCAGGCCTGTACCCTGACTGGGAATTGAACCTGCAACACTTTGGTTCGCAGCCCATGCTCAATCCACTGAGCTACTCCAGCCAGGGCTAAGAAGGGATTGTTTTGTGGAGACTTAGGTTCCTGGCTTTTGACTAATTCCAATTCGATATGGCATTCTCGTTTCCTGGCTTTGGCTTCGAAGATGGAGGAATCCAGGTGGCAAGGCAGGCACAGGGCTTCGAGGTGCCGAGAGCAGTCCTCAGCAGAGGAAGCACGGAGACAGGAAGCATCTCAGCCTTACAACCACTAGGACCCTTGGTTCAGCCAGCAACTGGAGTGAGCTGGGAGTCAGAGTCTTCCCCAGAGCCTCCAGAAAGAAATGCAACCCCCCGACACCCTGACTTTAGCCATGAGACTGAGCAGAGAATCCAGTCACATGGTGATAGGATTTCTGACCTAAAAAACGGTTTCCTAATAAAGTGGAGGTGTTTTAAGCCCTGGTGTTTTTGGTAATTTGTTATACAGCAATAGAAAATTAATACAGTTCTGCAAAAACAAACAAAAAATGATTCTTAGTAAGACTGAAAGTTCCTGAAAAGGTGGAAGTGATTGTGATCAGACCCAAGAGCAAGAGCCAACCCTGAGTGTGAGGAGGAAAAGGAGGGCTAGGGGCAGGCTTCCTTGCAGGCGTGTTCAGAGATGGCGGGCCTTGGGCAGGCAGGTGAAGGTGTCCCCATCTACTGGCAGGGTCGTTTCCTAGTGTCGTGTTTGCAGATGTTGAGATGAGGCCTGCAGGAGGACAGAAGAGATTTAGAACAGCCATTGATGGCTGTGAGAGAAAAATCACTAGAAGAATGGTGGGAGCGTTCACAGCTCTAGAATGTAAACTTGTAGGAACAATCCGTCTGCGTGTTTGTGTGATACTCTGGGGTCTTAGTTAGGAGCCTGGGTATTGGAATGGAAGACAGTGATGGGGAGGATGGAGCTGATTCCAGAACAGAAGTTGTACATTGTAGGCACAGCAAAAGGACATTCAGGCTTATGCTGAGAGGGTGGTGAAGTTTAGGATATTGACAATAAAGAAGGTTAAAGAACCGGAAGGTAGGTTGTATGACTAGTAAGTGGAGGATCTAGAGCCTGGGGCATATCAGGTGATAAGTGTTCGTTGAATCAGTAAGTATTGGAAGTTCATGGTTTCAGAAAAGGAATCATGTATGGTAACAGAAGACTTGGCCTTAGTTGGGGCTGCTCGAAATATCTTCGAAGAGGTCATTAGAGTTGAGTAGATCAAAGAAGAATGAATTTTTCTCTTTGAAGTGTTTAAATGGATTTTAAAATTGCTCAGGAGTTAGAAAGACTTGGACTTCAGATCTTTTGATTCACAGGAGGAAATGACTAAGAAAGTGATGCATTACACAACAGGCCTTGGCGAACTAAAGCCTGTGGGCCAAGTCCAGCCTGCACCCTGTTTTTGTAAATAAACATTTTATCAGAACACAGTCATGCCCATTCATTTACTATTGTCTGTGGCTGCTTTTGTGCTACAGTGGCAGAGTCTAGTGGTGCAGCAGATACCACGTAGCCCGCAAGGCCTAAAATGCTTACTGTGGGGACCTCCAGGGAAAGAGTTTGCCAGCTTGCACATTAAAGCTCTGAACATTTTCTCCAGAAAAGTGTGTGCACATAAAAATGTTGCCGACAGTTTCAGGAAGCTGGTGATTCCTGAAAACCTGTGAATGGACTCTGGTCAAGAAGAACTTTTGGATCAAAGCTCCTAGTATATTTCCTGCTGCGTTTCAGAGTTAGCTCATTATTCCAGAGACTGGGGAACTTGTAATCTGTGGGTCTCAGAGCCTTACCTCCTTCAGTGACCACAGGTGGCACTGCGGCAGGGCACCTGGTTTTGCAGGTTTGTCGTAGGGGCAGCCACAAGAGTCTGGACAGATGAGTGCAGATCAGCACACGTGTGTGTGTATGTAGAGGAAGCCAGTACTGGTCATGGATCAGTAATGTCCTTTCTATTTGCAGAGTATATATGAGGAACCCATAGATGCTTGATTCTTTCTTCTAGGCTGTTTGCAGTTAAGGCTGTTGAATACAAGAAAGGATTTTTTCCCCTTCAGGAGGCCTATGTTTACATAAAGGAGAAAGTGAAAAAACTGGTTTATTTGATGAAAAAGTGCTTTAATCACTGCCTGTTCTATAATAGGTGTCACTTTAAACTTTTTTTCCACTAATGTTAGCCATGGTACTGATTGTGTTTAGGTCCATTTAAGAATCCTTAGTTGAACTTCATTTTTGTTATGACTAATCTTGGTCACTGTTTTAACACAAGGGTACTTAACATTCCTGTTGCCTTTGTCATGCTTCTATCTCTACAAACAAGAAACAGCATTCACAGTCTTCTAGATTTTTTTCAGTGTAACCTACTGTTGGTTCATATTCTGGGTACTCAACAGCCAGGGTGACCACATGTCCTTTTATCTTAACGCCCTTTGTGATAGGGCTCCTTCTCTTGTGGTCCTCTTAAAATATTGTGTCTATTCCAAGATGCTGTTTCAACTGTAATCAAACATCAGTGACGGACCTGTTTTCTGGGGCCTGCCTTCAAGACCTTCCTGGTCTGGGCTAGTCGTTGGGTTGCTGTTAGGACAAGGGACAGGAGTGAGGCTCTAAGGGCTGAACTGAGCAGCACCCGTATGTAGAGTTTCTGAGTCTGGACGTGGGAGAGAAAAATGGGAAGTAAGGACCTGCCTGGGAGGCAAGCAGCCTGCGAGTTAGATTCAGGGGCGAGGCAGAGAGGTCAGTTCCAATGTTGGGTGGCGCGGCGTTGACGCCGAGTGGAGCAGAGGTGCAGCACAGTGGGCACGATGGAGGAAGCCGGGCCTTTGGGAGCTGAGCCCCTGAAGGCCGGCATGTCCTGGATTGTCGAGGTGTTCAGAACCTCTGGAGAGTGCTCTATTTTGTTGGGGTGACATCGCTTGGTAAAACTACACAGGTTTCAAGTATACGGTTCTGTGACACGTCATCTGTGTATGTCATTGTGTGCCCACCACCCACAGTCAAACCTTCTGTCACCACATTTACTGTCCTCCCTACCCCCTGCCCTCTGGTAAGCACCATACTGTCGTCTGGGTCTGTGAGTTTTTGTTCGTTCTTTTGTAGCTTTTGGTTTTTAATGCCTCATATGAGTGAAATCATACGGTTCTTATTTTTTCTCTCTGATTTTGCTAAGCGTGATATTCTCAAGATCCATCCATGTTGTTGCAAATGGCAGTATTTCATCTTTTCTAGTGGATGAGTAGTGTTCCATTGGTTATATATTTACCACATCATCTTTATCCAATCATTTACTGAAGGTCTCTTGGGTTGTTTTCATCTCTTGGCCACCGTGAGTAATACTGCAGTGAACACAAGGGTACAAATATCTTTGGGAATAATGTTTTCAAATTTTCGGGGTAGATACCCAGAAGAGGAGTTGCTGAGTCATATGATAATTCTATTCTTAATTTTTTGAGGAGTCTCCACACTGTTTCCATACAGGCTGTATCCGTCGACATTCCCCCCAGCAGTGAATGCGGTGGGGTTCCTTTTCCTCCACACCCTCTCCAGCCCTTGTGATCAGTTGTCTTGTTGGTAATGGCCATTGTAACAGGTGTGAGGTGGTATCTGATTGCAGTTTTGATTCACACCTCCCTAATAGCTAGTGAAGTGGAACATCTTTTCATTTATCTGTTGGCCATTTGAATGTCTTTTTGGAAGAAGTGCCTGTGCAGGTCCAATGCCCATTTCTAATCGGGTTATTTGTTTGTTTGGTATTGAGTTGCACAAGTTCTTTATATATTTTGGATAGTAGCCCTTTGTTGGAACTTTTGTTTACAAATACCATCTTCCATTTGGTTGGCTGCCCTTTTGTTTTGTTGGCGGTTTCTTTTGATGTGCCGAAGCTTTTAAGTTTGAAGTGTATGTGTATGTCATTGCGCCATAGTCCCATTCATTTATTTTTGCCTTTGCTTCCCTTGCCTTTGGAATCAAATTCATTAACTCCTCTCTAAGACCAAGGTCCATAAGTTGAGTACCTATGCTTTCTTCTATGGAATTTATTGTTTCACGTCTCATATTTAGGTCTTTGATCCATTTCGACTTAATTTTTACACATGGGAACAAATTGCATGTGGCTTTCCAATTTTCCCAGCACCATTTATTGAAAAGACTTTCTTTTATTCTCCATTGGATGTTTTTGGCTCCTTTGTTGAGAATTATTTGCTCATATACCTGTGGATTTATTGTGGGGCTATCAATTCTGTTCCATTGGTCTGCAAGCCTGTTTTTCTGCCAGTACTATGCTTTTTTGATTATTGTCACCTAGTAGCATATTGAAGTCAGGGAGTGCCCTCTTTTCACTTTGTAACTGTTTTCGAACAGTGAAAAGCTTGACTCCCTTTATTATCAACATATTTTCTTTGTTGCTTAATTCTTCCTTATACTGACAGGAGTTTCATAATTGTTAATGCATACCACTGTAACAAAGAAACAAATGTATTAACTAAAATTCTGTATTTATTTACAGCTTTTTTTTGGTCTTTAAGAGTATGTGTCAGTTTCCTAGAATTACTACTGTAATAAAGTACCATGCATTTGGTGGCTGAAAACAACACAGATTTATTCTTTCGCAGGTCTGGAGGTCAGAATTCCGAAATGAGGGTGTTCTCACAGCCACATTTCCTCCAGTGGCTCTAGGGGACCCTTCCTTTCCTCTTCCAGCTTCTGGCGACCCCAGGCATCCCTTGGCCTGCGGCTGCGTAACTCCCATCTCTGCCCTCTCTTCACAGAGCCTTGAGCTTGTTCTGTTGTCTTCTTTTCTATCTCATTTGCGTACTTGTCATTGAATTTAGGGCTCGCCTGGATGATGCAGAGTGATCTTGAGATTCTTATGTCTTCAAACATTCTTTTTCCAAATAAGGTCAGGTTCACAGGGTCTGGCGATTAGGATGTGCACATATCTTTGTGTAGAGGGGGGGTGACACCGTTCTCTCCATGAGATTCCATGTTTCTATTTTCCTCTCCCGAGTTCAAGATTTGTATATTCAACTACCACCTTGACATTTCCATTTGCAGATCATAGGCATTTCAAACATAACAGGTCCAGTCGGGAAATCCTGATTCTTACTTCCCACTTTAATTGCTATCAACTTTGCCCTGGCTGGCGTAGCTCAGTGGATTGAGCTCGGGCTGCAAACCAAAGCATCGCAGGCTCGATTCCCAGTCAGGGCACATGCCTGGGTTGCAGGCCACGCCCCCCAGCAACCGCACATTGATGTTTCTCTCTCTCTTTCTCCCTCCCTTCCCTCTCTAAAAAAAAAATAATAATAATAAATAAAAATCTTTAAAAAATTGCTATCAACTTCTTTTCTAGCTGCTAAATCTATGAAGTTGGGAGTAATCCTTAAATACTCCAACAAGCATAACCCTAAAACCCTTTCTTTCTCCCCACCCAGATTTATAGGATCCCCACTGAGATGCCTGTCCACTAAATAGCCCAGTCTGTTCGATCCAAAGTACCTTGTTTTGCCATGCATAATGTGCTCCCTTGTATAATGTGCACCCACATTTTGGGCCCAGATTTGCAGGAAAAAAATTGTTCCTTTTAATTCAATTATTTATTTATATTTAGACACTTGTTTTTTATATTATAAATGAATTTTAACATTTATATTTTAGCATATTATGGTACAAGAAATTTTGTGTAACAAATAATCATAAAACAGAAGAACAGATACAAGGTGTTTCAGGCATTACCTATGTATAATGTGCATCCTTATTTTTCCCTCAAAAATCTGGGTCCAAAAATGTGCATTATACACAGCAAAATACAGTACATCTCACATCTGTCCACTTTCCTCTTTTCACCACTGCTGTTGCATGAGTCAGCATTCTCTCCTGCCTCTACATCTAGTTGTTATGTACTGTAACAGATCTGTTGCTCACTTTTCTACTTTTACTCTTGCCTCTTTAGCAGTCCATAGAGTCCTTTAAAAATATGCTTCTAAAAACGCCTCTATCGGTTTCCTTACCTCTTTACAGGCTACAACAACTTCCATATTCCGACTCCTGTTTTCCTGCATATCCACTTGCTTTGTGCTCTCTCTTGCACAACATGCGACAGCCCACTAGCCAGCCGCCTCCCATTTCCTCCGATGCGCCCAGCTCTTTTCCCGCATCAGGACCTTCTCATATGCCTCTCCATCTGTTTGTTGGAAAGCTCTTTTTTCTGCTTCTGCATGACTGGCTTCTTCTCATTCCTTCAATCTCAGTTTACATTACACTTACTTAAATAAGTATTGCCTGGCCCTCTAAGTAAATATGACCCATCCCCCGCACTGCAGAAGAGGTTCTGGTCCCTGTTTGCATCCCGGAAACAGGAGCAGAATGTCAGGATTTGGCCAGCTGCAACTTGAGGCATCGTAGGCAACTTGGACGAGAGATGGTCTCCAGGCCCACATGTGGGCACTGCAGTTCCAGTTTATTCTTCCCATGGAACCACAGTTATTTTCCTTCTAGTGTGCACAGTTTGCTTCCTGTAGTATAGCTGTGTTTTTGTCCCTTTCAGAATAAGAGACCTCACCATTATTACACTAACAATATTAGGCTCTTTTCTGCCTTGTCTGAACCTCACTTACTGTAGGAGAGCGCTCCAGCTGACTTTGCAGCCTAGGAGGGAAGTACGTGCGTGTGTGTGTGTGTGTGTGTGTGTGTTGATGTTTGATAGGTACTCCGTGGTTGGTGTGGTGCGTATGTCAGTTCTCATACCAGCATCACTTTGTTTTAGTTAAAGTGTTTTTACAATATATTTGTGTTATGCTTAGTAAGGTCTATCTTCCTGAATAATTTTAAAGATGTCTTTCCTTTCCTCACATGTTTATTCTCCCAGATGTATAATAGAATCAAGATTGCTGACACATTTTTAAGAAGCATGGATTTTTTTTATCCCCAACCTCTTGTATTGCCTTGATTATTTGTAAATACTTTCTATTCTTTTAAATTCCTTTTCATTGAGAAAAGAATCTCTAAAGAAGGGCCTATTTCTCTTTCTTTTCTTAAAGAGAGGCTGTCATTGTCCCCTCTATTTCCTTCCTTATTGAGCACCTGTTATGTGTAAACACTGTGCTACTTCATTGGCAATGGGGGAAGGGCAGGGCACGTTACACAGTGAATTAAACAAAGAGAAAATAAACAAAGTGAAATAAACAATGCACATTATGAAATGAAACTGAGATAAAGCCCTGACAGGTGTGGCTCAGTTGGTTGGGTGTCATCCGCAAAGCAAAAGGTCACCTGTTCCATTCCTGATCAGGGTACATGATTGGGTTGCAGGTTTGTCCCTAGGGGCGGGGCGGGGGGGCGGAGGGGTTGCTTTCAAGAGGCAACTGATAGATGTTTCTCCCTCGCACCTCTCCCTCTCTTTCTTCCTCTCCTCCCCCTCTCTAAAAATAAATAACATCTTAAAAAACTGAGATAAAATAATACCAGCTTGTTATTAAAATAGTGTGCTTTGGGGAATACTAAAAAGTTTTAAACATTTCAGTTTCTGGTTAGTTTATTTTTTAAAATTTGTTAAATATCTTTTTTCTTTGTATTTCTTTAAGGGTCACACAGCAATGCTACATACTGGCTCATGGCATCCCAAAATAAAGGGAGAATTTATGACTTGCTCCAATGATGCGTAAGTACTGTTGATAGTTCATCTAATATTCATGTCTTTCGGTATTTCCTTTCACATGTGTATTGTAACAGTCCTGCCAGTAGAGTAGGAGATAGAGTGTTAGGAATCCTGATGTTGACATATTTTTGTTCTTCACTTTGAATTGAGCTGACAGTGTAAGGTTTGTTTGAATAAATATGGAAACTATGCAAATAAGAGTGTAAATTCCCATAGAGTTTATTAGGGGGCACAATGGATCAGATTGATGTGATTAAGTGGACTCAAATGACTTTGTAGTTGTGACTGGTAATTTGTTGCTTTTTATAGTAAAAACTCATTTCCATCTGAGTCGAATAGCTACTATAAGTTTATTGTTGATTGTTTTTTGGCAGTAATAACTGAAAAATTTGATTAAATGGTTATTAAGATTCTTTTCCATGATATCTCTTGGCCTGAGACTCAAGAATATTACAGAGAATATTTGGGCAGCTTTTTCCGGTATTGTCATTGTATGATTCATTTTTAGTATTAAGAATCATTCACAGGATTGTGCTATTTGTAATACTACAGAGAACATAACAACAAAAATTCCTACATATTAAGCAGAGGCTTCTTAAGAGTCCTTGCATGCTTCCTCACTCCTGCAAACACGGCATCGCCGTCCGATCAGGCTCTGACTGTCCCGCTGGCGAACAGAAGGTCTCGGGGTGGGGGGGGCTTCTGCTCTCCCGCCCGGGGCCCATCTTCCACCTGCTCACGCTCAGCCCTCTGCTAACCTTGGAGGGTCACAGAGCCAAAGACTAAGTACATTAAAGATCCTGAGGAATACATTAACAAAAGAAACCAGCATTTTCCAGATACATCGCCACAACCCCCTCTCTTTCCACAGCCAACACCACCTGTTACACTCTGGGTGTAGTGTCCCCAGGAATCCCCTTTGGAAAATGAAGATGGCCACTAGTGAATGCTTTTGATAGTGGGATTCGGTAGATGATAAATATTTTTACCTGTTGCACCTTGTAAAGATGAATTATACAATTAACTTCTTGGCACATTTGTCATGGCGTGATAGTGTACAGTGTACAGGCCTAGAGGAACTTGGGCACTCCAGCACCAGCCGTGACTTTGAGCTAGTCATTGACCACTGACTGAGTCTCCGATTCCTATACAATGGGATAGTACTTGATTCACAAGATCGTAGTGTGGACTAAATGTAAAGCCTTGTGCATAGTCAGTGTTCAGGTGCAGCGCTAGCCTTGGGCTCGTTTGAGTTGGACTAAGGCTGCACACAGTGTTCAGTCCTTAGCTTTTCGTAGAGCTTCAGTCACATCTAGCTGAGCGGCTCCTCTGTGGGAGCGAGTGCAGGGCAGGCTGGAGCTCCCAGGCTTTTGCTGGAAGGCTGCTGTGCAGAGCTCACTTGATTTCCATAATCAGCAACATCTGTGAACACAGTTGTAAAATCCTCCAAGGGATGGCGGTTTATGTAAATGGACCCCCACAAAGTAAACTTTTACATAACTCCAAGATCTTTTCCCCTATTTTAAGTATTTTTTGGGGAAACTTAAAATATTACATTCATTTCCTCTGTTACTAATAAGCATTTTGAATATAATTCAATGTCATAATTTATAAATTATTACACTGTGGCATGATATGCCTCAGAAAGTCTTGGCACATGTAGGTATATTTATAGCTTTTTGGGTTCTTGACCGCTGCTTTTATTTTTTGGTTTTCCTTTTCTGTAAATTGTTACTTTCTGCTGCTGTTGGTGTGATAATTTATATAAGTACCTCAGTTTCTCTCCTCAGTTTTGTGCTTCTAATAAGCTGTAGACTGGGGCAGGGCAGAGTGGTCCAAGCTTTTAGAATTGGTACAGAAGAAGAAGGAATGAGCCATTAGTATAGTGTATGAATTTTTTCAGCACATTAATTTTACCATATTCTTTAGCTGCCAGGGGACTTTTTCCTGCTGACTTTCTGGTCCTGGGCAGTTTTGTACTGTCCCTGCTGCCAAGTAAGTGCAGCGTGGTTTTATTCCTCATGGTTCTTTCTCGGTGATGCCCTCACAGAAACAAAATGCACTGTGCGGACCCCGCTTCTGCAGTATCTGGTGTCATTTGTAGCTAATTTAATTGTTTGTTTATTTCATCCAATTTTAATTATCCTTTAATATACTTCCCAGTTTTTCATTTAAAAACCATGAGGATGCCTTTTAAAGTGTTTTTGCTGGCTACTGGCATTTAAAAATTCATAGCTTTGATTTTATTGCTGTGTGGGTAATTAAAATATATCCATTTTGAAAGCATTTATTAATAGAAACCTTTACACGAAACAGATAACTTCATTGAAAAATTCACTAGGGTTTAGCAGTAGAGCCCAACTCCTGTTAAATATTCCCATTCAAGCTTGGTGGGTATGGTAAAATGTACTTAGAAAGGCAACATTTGTTCAGATATTTTTAAACCGTTTTTTCTTCATGAGCTGTAAGAGTAATGAGAATTTATTCTCAAATTACTGCTGACATTGAGATGTGTACATTTGGTGTTAGTTTGATTGACCTTCTGTTGACAAACTGTTGAATGCAGGAACGATGTAGATTTTTTTTCTCATCAATTCATGTGGTTCATATGACTTCCTTCTTCTCAAAGTAGTTTGCTTTTACGTTGCTTTACTTTATTTTTATTATTTTGAGAAACACACAATAGGTAAAAAGTCTGTGAGACTAAAAAATAATAATGACCCATTGCACAGCTATCAGGATAAATGATTTGAAAGGCCAGATTTAGAACTTATAACTAGTGTTTATGACTGTGGTTGCCCTATTATTATCATCATTCAGACTTATGTGTGGTCATTGTAATTTGAATTCTCTGCCTTTAATTCAAGTGTTGGAATCCTAGAAGTTAGTGCCTGAGTTCCAATGTGTGATGAAGTATACAAAGAATTTTTGTTAATTTTCATGTGAGTTCATTTGTTACATTGAAGGCTGAGGGTGGGGTTTTTGGTAGCTTGTTTGTCCCTTCTGTTTTAAATGGGAAAATGTCACTGTTCTCAGTGTCGATCATGAAACAGAATACTCTGAACCGTAACATCCTGCAAACATATTCTTCTAACTGGAAAGTGACATGGACAGTTACAGGCAACCGTGCATTGTTTGGTATTTTGGGCCATCATTTTCCCTTAGGATTTTGTGAGAGGATAAAATACGGCTTTACTTAATCAGTAAATTTTAAGATGATTTGAAAACAACACATCAAAAACAGTGTAGAGATTTATTATATTTTGGTTCTGCGGTGATTTAAGGTAATTGGATGCTGCTCTAAAGGGGTCAGAGCACTTGAGAAGGATTTTTATGCTTGACCTCAGAGGTGAACTGTATAGCACTGTGTTTGTTAATGACATAATGTGGCCCACTAAAAACCTAATATGTATCTTAAATTATAGCATGATTTTTCAGTGTTGTAAATGAAGTGGGTGCAGAAGTATGGTGGTCATTTATCTTCTGTATCTCAAAATAAATGAATAAAATCATATTGGGGGAGTTAACAGAAAAGAATTATTTATAATTAAGCCTTTTAATTTTTTTGTACATTTTAATTTTCAAATTCCTGTTTATACTTGAATAGTTTTTGTTTGATTTATAATTTTTCTAGTGCTTTCAACTTACCTTAGACATACTTTTTATCATATGTTTACAGTATAAAACTTCACCTTATATATCTATGAATTGTAAGAACATTTAATGTCATACTAACCTTGATGTAAGTTTTATGTAATTTTTATGCAGAATGTTCTTTGTGTGTGTTGTATGTAACAAGATGATGTTCACACCTTTAAAAACATTGGAGGAAATTTTGATAAAGTCTAAGTTTGTTATGTTTTACTTTATTTACACACTTTTTACAGTTGTTCACTGGCCATTTATTTTGGCTATGGAAACATCAGTGACAAACAATGCTTCTTATGTCTGGATTATAAACCGTAGAGGATGCTATTGAGTATTTTCTTCGTTTATCTTGAAAATCCATAGAAACGTATTATTCCTATCATCAGTACATCTCTTAGCTGTTACAGCAATGCAGTTTTTAAAATATTTGATTCATTCCTTTATATATTTATGTGTGTGTGTGTGTGTTTTTAAGAAGAATATGGGTGTCTCCAAGCGTTGAAGGGTTTATTTGTTTACTGGCATCCCTAACTGAGGATTTGACAGAGGGCAGTTGGAATTTCTCCTGGGGATTTCTAGGTCGGGCAAGGTAGCATCAGTACAATCAGTCCACTCCATGCGTGACTAAGTGAATCCGTGTGTATGACTAACTCACCAGTCCTCTTGCGGTGGGTGGCGGCCTGGGTGGCTCTTAATGGAGTAGTCGTGAATGTAGAAGGATATTGTTCCTGTGAAAATTGGTGAATTGATCTTAGTTGCAGAAATGGGAATAAAAAGTGTCTCCATATTGTGGATTTTACGATTCTAGAAACTCGTAATTAAAATCAAAGTGATTCTTTGTTCTGACTCTCTTTTTCTGAAAGACTTAGCTACAGTAAGCGGTTTTTCTTTTTGAAATCATTCTTTCCATTTCTTTGCTAACTCTCTGTGACTACGTGACAAATTTATACACTGTTTCAGAGTCCCTTCTTTTCTTTCACGGCATGTGCGCTTGTTGAACCCATTCCCAACTTGGGAAGCAGGCGTCACCTCCTCCCCGCAGTTCCACGTCGTCAGGAGCGATGAGGTTAGGGAGGCGTGTTCCCAGGCACTGTGCAAGGAAGTGTGAATCCTGAGTCCCCCTTTCCCGGTGCGTCTTTCTACATCTTGTAAGTTTACATGATTTTGTGAAACGATCTCTGTCTTATAAACAGTCCTTTCATGGGATAATACTTTTAAAATTTGTCTTGATGGAAACGTTAGCTTTTGTTACTACCTTTAAAAACGTGCCCCAAGTGAAAAGTCTGCCCTTCCCTTGATGACACTTCCCTGCCGTCGTCACAGCAGTAAAAAGAGAAGCAGATTATAAAGATGGAGACACGCCATGGGTTATTAACCCCAGGGTCCCCTCTGCTGCGTGTTCCCTGCACGGGCTGGGTCCTATTATTGAAAGTAAAACAAGTGACATTTTTGGGAAGCTGTGCTAACCTATCAGCAAAGACAGCATGGACGTGCTTAACGGCACTTCACGTGGTCACTTGTCTTGGACCGTCAGTCAGTAGCTGTGTCTTCTTCGTGGAAATAAGGCTGATTTCCTCCGTGACTTTCTTTCCAACAACAGTTTGGCTATAGAGCTTTATCTCTACACCGAATAACTGAAGGGGTGTGGCAGCCTTTGGTTTGCACCGTGTAAGTGTGTTGTCATTGGCATTCTTGATCTCACCTGGGCAGTTTTACCTATGTGTCCCAAATAGGCAGAAGATTATGGTTGTTTTTTTATAACCCATTACATAATTAATTTTTTTACAGACACAATTCGAAGTTCTGTATTTACTAGATTTTTAAAAATATGTAACTCAGCATTTTTAGCAACTCATATTGGGCTTCCCCAATTGGTACTGTCTAGCACGGTTAGTACAGAGAAAGAGGTGTTGACAGAGGAATTGCTGTGATAGCTTCAAAGCTCTTTTTTCTACATCACTCACCCGGAGAATTTGCAAGATAAACATTTGTATGGCTCTGTGGGCGTGTTGTGAGTGTTCAGTGTGATGACACACAGAAAGCACAGCGCTTAGTACACAGTTGGTGCTCAACACAAGTTTACTTCCACTTATTCTGTTCTTTTCCCCCTTCAACTGGCTGCACTTAAATATACAAGGCCAAGTTTGCTGTTCCTGTAGGGCCGAATTGGGCCACAGGTCAGTTTAACACCTGTGGTCCACTAGCTACCTGTTAGAGCTCAGGCGGCATACTCGCCCTTCCTAGCCCAGTGTCCTCATCTGTAAAACAGATGCCTTAGACGACATTTATCTCATTCTGGCCTGTCAAGAAATACCAGTCATCTGTGCGAAGAGCAGTTCTAAAACTGCAGAGAAGCAAGCCAGTGGTAAGTGGACTTTGATGAGGAAGGCGGAGTGAAAGCAATGGGTAGTGTAAAGTTGTCACCGGGAGAACTGGCCACTGTGGGAATGCAGGAGGAAGAGGCCAAGCAGAGTCATGCAGAAATGAAACATGGTGCAGATTTCCACTTGGAGGGTTTCTTCTGTTAAGCTCAGCAAACGTTTATTTTATATCTATCGCTGTGGGTCAGGCCCTGCATTAGGCATCCAGCTTTGAGCTGGTTGCACAGAAATGAATACAGCCTGGTCCTTACTCTCCAGGATGCCCCCAGTCTTGTGGGACCATTGGACACCCATAACCAAGGTTTACAGCGAGGGGGTTGCGGTGGGGAGTGGGGCTCCCCCTTTTCAGAGGAACACAAAGCCCTGTTTGCTAAGAAATGGGTCCCATAGTGCAAGAGCAGAGTCTTCCTATTGGTACTTTTCAATCTGGGAGTCAGCCCAGATTCACCTGGGAAAGAGAAAGTTTTTTCCCAGATGGGATGTTGCTTTAGTCTTCACTGAATCGTAATAGCAATTTCTAGATCCTCTCCCATTTCAAAATAACCCCAACCTCTGCTTTTATGACAGCTACTTTAAACCCACAGAGTCAACTCCAAGAGTTGGCGTGGGGGGAGAAAATAACCCTTCCTTCATATGTGTTATGGGTGAGGAGCTTTGCACAGTCTGCCTCAGCTCTCCCAGTGCTGGCTCAAAGAACCAAGTGACTTGCTGGTCGCACATCTCCGTGGTGGTGAGGCAGGCTCCTGTCTGCCTCCGTTCTATCACGTTCCCTCCCCAGCTCTGGCTTGCTTAAACCCATAACCATCTGTATCCTGTTTCCCGTACCTTCCTTTAGAATAGATGGTTGCAATAGGTAGAATGATGGTAAAGCTGATCTTGGGGTTAGTGCACTGTTTTTCAAACTGCATCGTGAGACCCTTTTTTGGGTCATGGCCAGCAGTTTTCACAAAACAAAAGAAAGCGGAAATTGTCAGACTGTGCCACAGGTAGCACCGTTTACTGAGGTTTCTGTTTCGGTTGTGTGAGTGGGCGAGTGGAGGGGTGAGTGGCTATGTGCATGTGCTTGGCCTTAGTATAATGTCTTCCCTGCCGTGTGGTGACCAGGTCACCATCGAGTCTTGTCTCCAGGCTTTGGAGACAGGCCACATTGTGCTGTAAGGCAGTAAAATGCAGTAGTTGGTTCTCAGCATGGACTCTGGGGCGGGATTTTCGGGGTTGAATGCAGGCTCTGCCATGGACTGTGTGACCTTTGGCACGTCATTCTGTGTCTCCTTGCCCGTGTTTTATCTTCTGTAAAGTGGGGTTGTGTGAGCGTTCGATGGATTTACATACCTAAGGTGCTCAGGATAGTGTCTGTCTCAGACCAGCACTCTGTGAGTTACTCGCTGTTATTACTGTTGTTATGGTTAGTATTGCTGAAAGGTTTCTCTCTCTCGCAGAGGGGTTCTGGACACATGGCTTTATCAACAGCCTTCCATAGCTTTGATTCATTTGGTGAAATTAATTTGTTGCAAACTTCTCATATGCTACAAGAATGCTAACTTTGCCACTGGTTTAGTGCAATACTCCCTTTTTTTATACATTCCAATTGCTCCTATTTGGCCAGCGCCCCCAAAGGCAGCTACTAAGGCATGTGTCTGTTTAAGAGTTATTGTGGAAAATTGTAAGCCCGACTCTGCCAGATCTTGGCCTGGGAGGAACTGGCTCGCTTTGCAGGCTGCTTTAATCCTGGTCATGGGCCAGCCAGCATTGCCAGCTCATAAAATATACGTGTACGTCCCGGTCTGCTGTGCTGTAGAGGGCTAAATAAGTAGAATTCCTAGGTCCGCCTGCCTCAGGGTCTGCGACAGGTGTGGAGGAAGGTGTTGCTTGGGTGTCCAGGGAAGGCTTCACAAAGGAAAGAACATCTGAGTTTGGGGTTGAAGGGTCGATAGAAGTCTTCTAGGAAAGTAGTTAAAGCAAAATATTTCCAGGCACCAGTGAGAGTTCATACCAAGCTCTGAAGCCTGTAAGTCTTAAAAAGGTCATAGAAAGGCAAGAACAAGGAGAATGAGTGAACAGAACAAACTCTGTGTTGTTACCTTCTGGGATATCAGTTACGGGTGTTTATAAGTACTCATTGGAAAAAGTAAAGCTTAAATATGTTAGAAAATTATTTGTTTGTATTTCTTTAAATTGTATTTCTTATATAGCCAACCATACCTTTTAGTGAATAACTTGCTGTATTTTATTATGATTGTTGATAAACTATTCTTTTGTTTATAGGATTGTATTCTGTGCCTTACCTCTACTCTTTACCTGGGCCTTAGCTCCCATTAGCAGCCACCACCTAATGGCAGCTGCCAGAATTGCAGGCAATACACGCGTTAGAAAAATTCATAGGACCTGACAGCAAAAGCTTGACCCAGTTCAAAGAATAATTAGTGTAAAGTAAGGATATGAGGTAATCTTTCTTCACAGAATCCTTAAACACTTACATTAATAGTTTACCATAAACATGAAACTAACTATATCTTATCCCAAGTTCATCGTACAACATCCTGATAATATGAACATTACAAGGCATGAAGTTCTCAAGTGTTTAGGGTTGACAAATGAATCTCTCAAAGTTATGAAATTATAAGTTCATGCCATTTCTTCTAGTGCCCTTTGTATCTCCTTATTGCTTACTTTGTAAAAAGTACGTGTTTCATGCTCGTGAACTTGCGTGACGACACTGTAGAAATCTGAGGCAGGTGCGAGAAGCCGACCCTCACGCATCAACTCCCGTTGCTGTGATGTAACTGCTGACGTTTGGAGGAGAAGAAATACTTTAGAGTATTTGTAAATGTCCTTGAACATAGCTGTACTTACAGATGACACAAAATATTATTTTCTTAACCTTATATCAAAAGCTGTGTAACCTTATCCCAAAATCATTTCTGTGCTGTTGTATAGTTTTTGTTACTATAGTTTTTAGTTGTGGCATAATACTCAGCTTTAAGTACAATAACTTACAAAGCCACTTTGTTATCTAGTTTTTATCTATTATAAATAAGGTGATAAGTATTTTATGCATGCAACTTATTTTATATTTTGTATTTTCTCCCCTCCCCCCCCCCAACTTTTTAAAAGTATATTTACTGGCAGTGCTTACATTTAGATGCAGAAAGAATATTTGGAAGAATAAGAATCTCCTTGCCAAAGAATTTATTTTTGTGTGCTTGTTCTTTGCATGATGTGATCGGGCCAGTGCTGTGGTAGTTACTACCCTCCAGTCTGTGCCCTACAATACATGGTGGATCAGAGGGCTGGGCAGGGCATTCCACTGGGGTTCTCTTATTAACCTGATTTGGGCATAAAAATTCTATTGGAAAACCTAGATAATTTACTGATTCAGGGAAAAAAGATTTAAATTACTTGATTGCTGTGCTAGCACTTGTGAGGAAACTCTTTAGTTTATATCTTTGAATCATAATAAACATGCTTTATATGATCTTTATTTGCAAGTGATGTTCTCTTCTCAAGGTCCCTGATCTTCAGCAGACTCACCAACGTTGTGTGAAATATCAGACGCCTCCTTCACCTCACGGTTTTCAGTAGAGCGCGCTTTTTAATGACCCTTTAATTCACTTACAATTTAAGTCAGATGTTACTATTTCTTTTTAGTACCTGTTAATTTTCCTTTCCCCAGGCAGATGCCCTGGACTGTGGGAAGTTGCAGTAGCAATGAGAGCACAGTAGGAAGGGTGGGCCGGTTGTTCTCGGGGAGCAGGGAGAGTGGAGCCCACTTCCAGATGACAGTGACTAAGTGTGAGAGTCAAAGTGATTCCTTCACGTAGACTTCAGACTTAATCATGTCGTGTGTCAGTTTCTGATGCAGAAACCTTGCCACGGCACTGTAGAAGGAGCCTCAAATACTCAGCTGTGGGAAGTCGGGGATGCTGTTACACACAGCCAGGTACCCGTGAGACCGATGGCGTGGCGGGGAGCCTGCTGGAGGGGGTGGGAGCCAGCCGCCAGTGGCTGTATACCCCGAAGAGTGTTCAGGAAGGGCATGTTATTGAGGGTTTCACTGGATTTAATATTTTTATTTTCTTTTTGAAATGGAATCATATGTTAGAAATGAAATCACCAAGATTTTGTTTTTTAGACACATGAGTAACTTCCAAAAGAAATGATCAGCTAAGTTTAATTGACTCTATCTGGTGGTACTTTTATTGTAGAATGACATGAAAAGAAGTTAGCTGGTGCTTCAAAATGGCAGAGCTAGTGGGTGACATTATGAACTTCATTAAAAAAAAAAAGCTTAGCAAAATCACTGATGTTAATGACCACCCAAGTAGCTATTCTAATTAATGCCTATGGTATTTGAGGAGCATTGGCAGGGCAGTGACCCTGGACAGAGCACCCATGAGTTTACCAAATATGGGCTATTTATTCTTCCTAGAGAGTTTATGGAGACTGGGACTTTCGTACAACACTGTCTTTGTGCGAGGGTAATGGCCAATGATACGGAATGCTTGCTACATGCCAGATGCACTCTTCCAAACGCTGTGTATGTGTTAACCCATTTAGTTATCTCACCAGGCAGGCTGGGCAATTTCAAGACCCTTCCTTCTTTTCCTTTTTTCCTCATCTTCATTTTGTGCAGGAGTCTGAAACCATTGCTTTGTTCCGGGCGTACACCGAGTCAAAGAGTGGGAGGAGCTGTAGTCTTGGTGGTAAAAGAGAAGTTTCAGAGTTACTGTAGAGTCAGTGATGAGTCTTTGGTAACTATATAGTTTCAGATGTTAGGCCTCTTTCAGTGAGAATTTTATTCTGGTTCTAAGTAATTCTAAATGTCTTATTAAATAAACAAACATATATTCCATGACTAAATCCATATATCAGGTAATCTACCCCACGAGAGCTATCAAATAAAAAATGAATTATTTGCATTGTGTGGACATTTAATTTAGATTTCCTCTAGGAAGTTATTTTGGAATATATTACAAATATCGATTCATAGTTATATTGATTTCTTAATACTATAATATTCTTAATATTAATAATATTTGAGGATATTACAAGTCCTATAAGAACTAGCATGACCACTCCTTTTTACTCTAAATATGTCAATTGCCTTGGCTCTTCAAGTTCCATCAGTGGTAACATTCTGTGAATTTCAGTCATTTTTAGATGCAAACAAAGCCCTTCTGAATGTAAAGTTTAAAAGGGATATCAGACATTTATTTAGGAATAGTTAATATGATGTAATCTGTCTAGATTTTCTGACATAGATTGCTGTTTCCTTTTTAAAGCTACTGAATTGCATGTACTGTAATTACCATATTACTGTCTGTTGGCCCTAAATTTTTTGTTTTGAACTCAGCATACTTACCATTTTTCTTTGATTCATAAATGCCCCCTGCTTGGTGAATGTGTATTATTTCTCCGTTCAGCCCTGTCTGTATTATTCATAGAGTTTTACTTCCTCTGTGGATTACAGCAGGTGGCTCCGCAGTGATCTCATTCTTAGGCTAGAAGGCCTAGTTTTCAATTTCTTTCCTTACGCCTGCCCCCACCCCACTCCTTAGCTAGTATATTAATAATTTGTCTTTCTCTGATACTTATTCTCATAATTATGGGTATTCTTACCCTGTTCTTAAGCAAGATGTATTGAGCTTTTCCCTTAGTCTGGTGTGTCATTACTTACCACTTCTCTTGTATCCTGCCTCCTTCTCCACTCTTCCTCACTCTCTCCTCCTTCTCCTTCCCTTCCCCTTTCCTCCCATTTTCCTTCACTTTTCCTCTTCCTTAATCTCTCTCAACAATTATTAATCAAGAGTATACTCCTGTAAAGTCGCTTAGAAATACTGATTTATTTGGGTGTTAGTTTGTTGCCAGAATGTTGTTAATCAGTATAAATACAAAAGACTTTTTGAAAGTTTGGGAAATTATTGTTTTATAATATTTATTTATTTAATATTATTCTTTCTTTAATAAGATATCTTTTTTAAGAAAGACTTTGTTTATTTAAGAGAGCAGGGGAGGGAGAGAGGGAGAAAGGGAGAGAAATGTCAATATGAGAAAGAAACATCAATTGGTTGCTTCTCATATGTGCCTCGACCGGGGACAGAACCTGCAACCCAGGCATATGCCCTGACCAGGAATCGAACCAGCAACCTTTTGTCTTGCGGGACAATGCCCAACCAACTGAGCTACACCAGTCAAGGCTAGTGTTATGCTTTATAACACTAAACTCATTTTGTTTTTCTTACATTAAAAAATTTCACCTCTTTTTAGTTATTTTGTTTTTCTTTGAAATTTCTTTCATTGTATTTATTGCTTATTCTTGTAACTTCTAGAAGATAACTTTTCTAGGTTTTTTTATACTTTCTTTTTGATAGCAGAATGAAATTTTGAGATTTTAATTAGCCAATTTAAACAAAACTAGTAATGGGGAAAATTTTAAACCAAGAAAAGCCATTAATGACTGAGTGTTCCCAAAGTGGCTTGAATTATGAGTTTATACAAGGTACATACTACATCTTTAAAAAATGTAAATACTTCCAAAGCAATTTACACATTCAATGCAATACCTATTAAAGTACCAATGGCTTATTTCACAGACATAGAACAAACACTTCAAAAATTTATATGGAACCATAAACGACCCCAAATAGCTGCTGTAATTTTGAGAAAGAAGAGTAAAGTAGGAGGGATCACAATACCTGACACTAAACTATACTAAAAGGCAACTGTAATCAAAACAGCCTGGTACTGGCATAAAAACAGGCACATGGACCAATGGAACAGAACAGAGAGCCCAGAAATAAACCCAAGTCTTTATGGTCAATTAATATTTGACAAAGGAGGCAGCAACATAAAATGGAGTAAAAATAGCCTCTTCAACAAATGGTGTTGGGAGAACTGGACAGCTATGTGCAAAAAAAATGAAATTAGAGCACCAATTTATACCTTATACAAAAATAAATTCAAGGTGGATAAAAGACTTAAATATAAACCCTGACACCATTAAAGTCCTAGAGGAGAATGTAGGTAGGAAAATCTCAGATATTTCACGCAGAAACTTTTTTACTGACATGTCCCCTAGAGCAAGGGACATAAAGGAAAGAATAAACACATGGGACCTCATCAAAATAAAAAGCTTCTGCACAGCTAAAGAAAACAATATCAAAATAAAAAGAACCAACTGTATGGGAAAACATATTTGCCAATGATGCCTCAGACAAGGGTTTAATCTCCAAAATATATAAAGAACTTACACGACTACACTGTAAGAAGACAAGGAACCCAATTAAAAAGTGGGCAAAGGACTTGAACAGACACTTCTCCAAGGAGGACATACAGAAAATCCAAAGACACATGAAACGATGTTCAATATCGCTAGCTATCAGAGAGATGTAAATTAAAACCACAATGAGATACCACTTCACACTGGTCAGAATGGCCATCATAAACAAAGCAACAAACAGCAAGTGTTGGAGAGGTTGTAGAGAAAAGGGGACCCTAGTGCACTGTTGGTGGGATTATAGACTGGTACAACCACTGTGGAAAACAGTATGGAATTTTCTCAGAAAACTCAAAATGGATCTGCCTTTTGATCCTGCAATTCCACTGCTGGGACTATATCCTAAGAACCCTAAAACACCAATCCAAAAGAACCTCTGCACCCCAATGTTCATAGCAGCACAATTTACAATAGCTAAGTGCTGGAAGCAACCTAGGTGTCCATCAGTAAATGAATGGATCAAAAAACTATGGTACGTTTACACAATGGGATTCTATGCAGCAGAAAGAAAGAAGGAGCTCCTACCCTTTGCAACAGCGTGGATGGAACTGGAAAGCATTATGCTAAGTGAAATAAGCCAGGCAGTGAAAGACAAATACCATATGATCTCACCTTTAACAGGAACCTAAACAACAAAACAAAGAAACAAGCAAAATATAACCAAAGACACTGAAATAGAGGACAGGCTGACAGTGACCAGAGGGGGAGAGAAGAGGGAATTTCAGGGGAGAATGGGAAGGGTTTACAGGAACAAATTTAAAGGACACATGGACAAAAACTAGGGGGAGGGTGGTAATGGGAGGGAAGTGGGGAGGGTTGGGTGGGTGGGCTGGAATGGGAGTAAGAGGGAGAAAACTGTACTTGAACAATGATTTAAAAAATGTAAATACTGTAAAATGCTAATGTCGCGGTGGTTTGGGACTAGGTCAGAGCCAGACGCTGTTTATGTCGTTATAGACTAAGCACCGCCTATGAGGAGTTGCTTCCCTTTCACTCTAGGCAAAGGCGTCTCTCTCAACTGTGGTGCCATATACTTTCCTGTGGTTAAAGTGATGCACTTTCACTGACAGGTGGACCACTAGTTCAGCTCCTTCTCTTAAGATACACAGTTAATAAGCTACAGTATATCCCCTCCCCAGAACTTGCAGTTTAAAGTAAAAAATGAGGTTCTATCTGGTAAGCCAAATAGGAGTTATTACCTGTCTGTGTATATCAGATTAACACCTCTCCTTCTTATCTTTTGTGCCATTTCAAATCTTAATAAATACATGTCTTTGACAGAACATGAATTTGTATTCTTAGTTATTGCTGATTTCTATAATAACTCATTCAAATGGGGCTATTGCATATCTCAAGTTATAAATGAATCTGTCTGAGGTGCTTTAATAGTTCATTATAAAGAAACAGGCCCTGACTGGTGTGGCTCAGTGGATTGAGTGCCGGCCTGTGAGCCAAAGGGTTGCTGGTTCAATTCCCAGTCAGGGCACATGCCTGGGTTGTGGACTAGGTCCCCAGTAGGGGGCGCGTGAGAGGCAACCACACATTGATGTTTCTCTCCCTCTCTTTCCTCTTCTCCTCTCTCTAAAAATAAATAAATGAAATAATAATAAAAAGAAACAATAGGAACTAGGTCTATATGTTAGAAGCTTTGTGACAATTGGAGTCTCTTGGCCTTCCCAGGACACTCAACCAGCTACTCATAATTTATGTCACTACGTGAACAAGCTTACAGAAGACAGTGTTGAGAAAAAAATGTACATGTCAAGGCTGTTTATCTAGTCAGGCATTGGCTTTGGCTGAGCCAGCCCGTGGCCGTGGTACCTGTGACTGGCAGACTCGTGCGTGGAGTCACTGTCGCTGCGCCAGTTGCACACTCCTCTCACTGCACGAGACGGCTGCTCCGTTATACCTGCTGCGGGGGGAGAGTCCTGAGAAGGATGCCCGTGATTGAGCACGGCAGGCTCACCGTGCCTCACCTCAGGAGGGAGACCATCAGGAAGCACAGTCTATAGTAGCTTAATTTTTTCTATTATTTTCCACTCTGTTAATATTATCTCTTTAACGAGCTTAAATTTTACTTAAGTGCCATGAAGGCTGGAGCCTTTAATACCACTTGTAACCTCTGTAGCCTCTTTCAAAGTCCTAGTAGTACAGGATTAACGGATCTAGAAGGCTGAGAGAGGTAAGGTTATTTTGGTCAGCCTCAAAATTCATATATTTTTAATCCTTTTGGAAATAAAGGCTTTCTCACTGATTGATGCCAGAGAGACGGCATACACTGTGTTAAAAACAACTGTTTAATTAAAACTGTATAGAATATTTGTAGGACATAGATGATCAAACACGCGGTCACAGCAGATAAGGCCGGCCACTTCTGCAGGATGCAGAAGAATTCCGTGTCGGCACCTGTCACGTTGGCATGGCGCTGCAGCTTGTTTTGTCCCCAACAAGGGCAGGACCTGCCGTAGGAGGGTCTCGGCCCTTGGCCGTATCACCATGAGGGTTATTTTTATAAAGCGGGTCTCATTGTCTTGGCAAAGCTTAATCCTCTGGTGGGTAGAATTATTTTTGTTGTCGTTTATATTATGACATATTGCTTTTTTTAGTAATAAATTAGGAGAGTTCTCTGTGTCGATTTAACATAAAGATGGCATCTGAAGTTCTAAGTCCATCTGCTATTTACATGTAGAAAATCATTTAATGTGCTCGTGCGGAAAAGGAAGAAAGAACTCATGGATTTAGAGACCTGAGGCTGAAGGAAACAGTGGGAGGACAAAGAGTTACCTGAAGGGCAGGGGGCAGAGCAGGCCCTCCTGGGGCCCCTCGGAGAGGCACCCAAGACGCCGCACCCGATGTGTGTAGGGGGCACCAGGTCACGTTCAGATTTTCTGTAGTCAATTGGAAGATTTTCTTTGTTCTTTAAGATGACATTGTAGAAAAATTAGAAGACTTACAATTTGAAACCTACAAGTTAATACCTTTGAGGCTCAGTTTCCTCCCCGACCATGCTGTGGGCATGTTAGACTGGAGAAAGCTTAGCTCTTTAGACTGGAAACAGAAGAAAAATCCCCGTTTTCTCTCTTGCAGTGAAATTGTGATGCTACAATTGATATGATACTGATAACATTTATGATATAAAAAACGTGTTTATATTATCAGTTAGGTTTTCACTAATAAGTCTACCCTTTTTATTGCAGTATTTCTGAGTTATAGTTTTACAAAAGATTTTTTCTTATTGATGTTGACATTTTTCTAATTGTGTTTGTTTTACTTCAAAAGCAACCTAAGTACAGCTCATGTTTTTGTGCATAAACATTTGCAGTAACTCGTGTAGTTAAAATTTAAATACAAAATAAACTATTTTATAGCTCTTTTAGAATTAGGATCACTATAAAAGTAAGCCACTTTACGTGACGTTTCATCTGATGGCACAGAAGATGATCTTACAGATCTTGCTTTTTCTTTATGTCCTACTGCTGTGGTTTTGGTGGATTTGAAATATCTGCAGACAGCTTACGAGTTGAGGGGAAGTTTATCCTGTTGCTCGTCAGCACAACTCAGAGATAGTCATCTGCATACATGAAACTCTAAAGTCTAAGTAAAAGTTGCAAAGCATTTTACAAACGCAACAAGTCAGGTCTTTGAAGAATCCCTTCTTTTTTCTTTTTCTGCTTGGTGCAAGACTGCTTCTGTGTTGTTAGTAACCGAGCTGGTGAAATAGCTGGGCTGCTGGGCATATTTTGCTGCTGAGGTCATTCCCTTTTGATCTTAACAAGATGAGCTATAGACATTTATTGTTGGAGTCTTATCTTGTTGAAAGAAGAACCTTGAGTAGATTTATTTCATTACACATAAGCTTGATGTGTGAAATTACTTATGTTGTCTGCATTTATAGCTGTTAATTCTCAAGAAAACAGATGTCTTTATGTTATGTTGGCCACTGGAATTCAAACCTTTTTTTAAAAAAAAAAAATGGGTCTGTCAGTCTGTCAAACTCTTCAGTATTTCGTGTCATTTCTGTGTTTTATAGTTGTTAGAAGCCTGTGACTGTAGATTGTTGTTAAGAGTTACAAGCTGTTAGAAGACTGTCGATATTTTGGATGTTACACTAACCATTCAAGGACATAATTTCCTAGAAAATAACAGACAAAGCAGTCTACAGATTGGAGATCTGAATGTGTTAAGCCTATGACCCTGAAATAAATAGTTATTTTCTTTTTAGAAATTCACATAGGTAATCAAATGTTTAGCATTACCTCTTTTTATAACTTTTTTAAAAAAGATTTTATTTATTTTTAGAGAGAGGGGAAGGGTGGGAGAAAGAGAGGAAGAGAAACATTAATGTGTGGTTGCCTCTCAGACACTCCCCCCACTGGGGACCTGGCCTGAAACCCAGGCATGTGCCCTGACTGGGAATTGAACCAGTGACCCTTTGGTTCACAGGCTGGCGCTCAGTCCACTGAGACACACCAGCCAGGGCTCTTTTTACAATAACTTTAACGAGCTATAATTCACATACTTATGACATTTACCTTTAAAAAAAAAAAGCTCTGGCCAGTTGTGTTGAAGAAAAATTCTGCACGGTTGACTTCTCTCACCAGGCTGTCCTGGCATGCTTCCAATGGTAGTGGAATCACCTGGGTCACTGACAGCCAGTGCGCGCGCACTGGAGTATTTTCCACACGCGGTGCCCAACCCAGTATCATCGCCACTGCAGTGATGGGCGCCCGTCTGGACCAACATGGCCTAGTACTCTATTTCAGATCTCCTCAAGGCGGGACAGATGCTGGCGAGGGCGACTGGTTTCGCTTTGCCGCATCTGATTATCTCCAGACTCTGCTTGCATCCCAGCACGCACTTTCCACTCGTCCCAGTTGGAGCCTCGAGTCGGTCAACTCCAGCGCCTTTTTCATCTTTTTTTTGCAGCCACCATCTTTCTGCCTGGGATGTGGGGCAGCTGTCAAGATGGCTGGGGGCTGGAAAAAAAGTAAAATTTACCCTTTTAAAGTATGCAGGTGTGAGCAAAAGTAGGTTTACGGTTGTTTGTAGGGAAAATAATACAATAATTAATAAGTAATAATACAAGAATAAACTGTTTTGTGTACTCACAACTGTACACCTACTTTTGCCCACACCTGTACAATTCATTGGTTGTTAGTATATTCCCAGAATTGTGCAATCATATATCTAAATTTTGGAACATTCTTCTTGCCCCAAGTGAAACCCCGGACCCTTTAGCAGTCACTCCCCATTTTCCCCGTCCCTCCGTCATGGCAACCACAGACCTACTTTTTCTAACTTTCTGAATTGTAAAATGATGCATTGCAATTAAAATAAATAATAGTTTAATAGCACCGACCCTTCATATTAATGAAATTATGTAATTAAATTAAATGTCATTGATACTTGTAGCCACGTGTTACTAAGGTTTTATTTTTCTCAAGTTGCAAACAATAGTCGATCGTCACTGTGTGCTCGAAGGTGCACTAGTGTGCCTGAGTCTACCTCTCTTTTCGCTTTCGAAAAGATAAACGTTTGTCTGCGATAAATGTTTCTTTCCTTTAACCCACAGCTTTGGATAAATACCATGAACTTAGTTGTATTTATCTTTGTTTAGAATACCTTTTCTTCACAGGACAAATAACTATTTAGACAGCAGTTATATTAGAAGTATTGTTTAAAATAGCTTAAAATAAACTTCGCACTTTCTCAGTCTTAGAGACATCCCACTTTTGTACACAAGCAATTGACATTTTTTTAAAATCATGCTTGTTTATTCACTAGTGCAAACTCTTAAAGTCCTTGCTGGCTGTGTGACTTTGGGCACCTGATTGTTTCAATGACCAGTGGACTGATAACCACAAGTGTTTGCTTCTCCTGAAAGGTTAGCCTAGTTTTTGCCTGGTTTAAATCAGGGGTTGAGAGTGAGAGGCAAAGGGGAGATTTTCTGAAGTCGCAGGTGTACTGAGGATTCTATTAGTGTAGAGCTTTGGAATTCACGTGGGATTTACTTCAGCTGACAACTGTCAGAATCACCCTAAAACTGTTAGTGTGTGAAACTCCGACACGTGTGTGGAGTGGGGAGAGGCTGTGAAACTGATTATATAAGGATTCCGGGGGGAAGGCCCGATTTAGGAACATCACCCTAGTAAGGCTTTCCTGGCTCTGCTTGGAAGCGGGGACAGGACCCGGGGTCTAGGCGACAGGGACTCTTCCTGTAAAGACTGATCTTCACCGTCTCTGGTAATAAGCAGCGGCAGACGCCCTCCGCAGCTGATACAAGAACCCACACGCTGAGTAGGTACTCCGTTCTTGAATTCACGCCTCAGGTCTCTCCCTTGGGTGTAAAATCAAAATACTGTTTTTGTGCTGTAAATAAACAAAAGGACTAAAACATGCCGTGGCTGGATGTGGACTAGAGATGCCCGGAGCCTAAATGGACCGGGCAGGTGGACGATGGGTACCGTCATACGAGCGGACATCACACTGCCACTTGCACTGCGGCACACAAAAATACACCCCAAATCCATGGTCTCAGGAGCGTGCTTATATATAGATGCACGTGTTGGGCTTTATAATAGCTCTCAGGAAGAATGGGTTTCACTTTACAGAATTTTGTTCTGCCTACAGAATTTTAAGAATAAATCTCTTGTATAACTTGATGCTCTTATGTAAAATAAAAAAAAAAGGTGAAAGCTATCTGTTTAGCTATCACAGACGTAGGCCCTGATAAGAATGTAAGTAGGTTCTCAGTGTTTTATATTGTATTAAACTTTTTTTCATGCTAGATCAGCTCCCACGTGCAGCCCCCTGAAGACGCACTCTTGTTGCTGCGTGTTTCCTGGCTCTTTCCCTCACGGGGTTTGAGCGGGCCGTTTTGCCCATCCTGTGGAAGCCTTCTTTCTCGGCCCCAGTTATCATGCCTGGCTTGTGTAAGTGGGTAGTCATCAGAAAGGCGGGGGCGGGGGGGGTGGATTTTTTAACCTTTGAAAGTGATATCCTTTTCAGCCTTGGCAGGTCTCGGTGTTCTATCTTTGTCTCTGAAAGCCACATCGGAAATGCTAAGAGTTCCTATGCTGGAGTTAGGAGAGGTGGTTGTCAGGAGGATCCTGTAGCACTTTTCAGAAATTAGAGGGTCATCCAGCAAAACTAGGCCACATAGTCTGAGGATCAAGTGCACCCAGTAATATCACTTGGATTGGAAGGTCTGCATGCTTTTAAGCTTATCTGTAATTTGGTCTGGTTTCTATTTACCTATTCAAGCCCAGCAGAGTTTTTGTGGTTGCTGAAAAAAATACTGATATCAGTTTGCACATATGAATATATTTTTTCCATTTTAGTCTTATTTTCTTTCTAGTAGGTGCCAGGTTTATGTGTATTTACTGTAAGAATGTCTCGTTTAGCCCTACCCACCCACTCACCCGGCTCCTTGTGGTACAAGGGTACAGTGAGGGATCCATCGTGTTTTTAAGAATTTTAACTCTGTGTGTCAGGTGTTTAGGAAGAGAGTCCAGGGCCTAATCCTTTTCCTGAATTCTATAAGTACAAGTTTTCCTGTATATTAAACAAGATCTGACCTGGGCTTAGCCCTTATTTTTTAAATTATATTTATTGATTATGCTATTACAGTTATCCTGATATTTCCCCCTTTGCTCCCCTCCACCCAGCACCCCTCACTCCTGGAGGCAGTCCCCCCACCATTGTTCATGTCCATGTCTCATACATGTAAGTTCTTTGGCTTCTCCATTTCCTATACTGTACTTTACATCTCCATGGCTATTCTGTAACTACCTATTTGTACTTCTTACTCCCCCCACCTCTTCACCCATTCCCCCATACGTGGTTCCCATCTGGGAACCATCAAAACACTCCATATCCATGATTCTGTCTCTGTTCTTGTTTGCTTAGTTTGTTTTTCAGATTCAATTGTTGACAGATTGTTTTCTGTCATTTTATTGTTCATAGTTTTGATCTTCTTTTTCTTAAATAAGTCCCTTTAATATTTCATGTAATAATGGTATGGTGATGACAAGCTCCTTTAGTATTTTTTTGGTCTGGGAAGCTCTTTATCTGCCCTACAATTCTAAATGATAGCTTTGTTGAGTATGGCAATCTTGGGTTTAGGTGCTTGCTATTCATGATTTTGAATATTTCTTGCCAATCTCCTGTAGCCTGCAAAATTTCTTTTGAGAAATCAGCTGACAGTCTTATGGGAACTCCCCTGTAGGTCATTAACTTCTTTCCTCTTGCTGCTTTTAAGATTCTCTCTTTCTCTTTAACCTTTGGCATTTTAATTATGATGTGTCTTGGAGTGGGCCTCTTTGCATCCATCTTGTTTGGGGTTCTCTGTGCTTCCTGGACTTGCATGTCTATTTCCTTCACGAAATTAGGGAAGCTTTCTTTCATTATTTTTTCAAATAGATTTCCAATTTCTTGCTCTTTCCCTTCTTCTTCTGGCACCCCTATGATGCGAATGTTGGACCTCTTGAACTTGCCCCAGAGACTGTTTATACTCTCCTCATTTTTTTTGAATTATTTTTTTCTTCTTGTTGCTCTGATTGGTTGTTTTGCTTTTTCATTTTCCAAATCACTGATTTGATTCTTGGCTTCATCCACTTTATCATTGTTTTCCTGTAAATTTTCTTTATTTTGTTTCTGACTGTATCTTTTTTATGCTATTGAGGTCCTCACTAAGTTCCTTGAGCATTCTTATAACCAGTGTTTTGAACTCTACATCTGATAGATTTCTTATCTCCATTTTGTTTAGCTCTTTTTCTGGAGTTTTGATCTGTTTTTTTCAATTGGGCCATGTTTCTTTGTATCCTCATTTTTGTCAGCCTCTCTGTGTTTGTTGGTAGAGCTGCTTTGACTCCATGTCTTGGTAGTGTGGCCTAATGTATTAGGTGTTCTATAGGGAGGGTTCAGTGGCACAGCCTCCCCTATTATCTAAGTTGGGTACTTGAGGTATGCCCTTCATGTGGGCTGAGCACACCCTCCTCTTGTAGTTGAGCCTTGGTTGCTGTTGGCAGATCAATGGGAGGGATTTACCCAGGCCATTCAGCTGCAAGGACTGGCTGTGACCACTGACCAGCAACATCCGCCCTCTATGGAGAAACAGCTGTGCAGGGTCAGGGTGGTGGTTCTCCAAAGTAGTCTGTAGCTGTCCACTGGGTTTCCTGGGTGGTGCAGACCAAGGTCAGCCCCAACCTGTGTCTTTTCCCCATGGCCACCCTGCCTGAGCTATAAAGCAATCTGAGATGGCCGCTACATGTACTGGGCTTGCAGATTCCTAGGAGAAGCCAAACTGTGAATCTAGGCTGTCTGCCGCTGGACTGGGGCTTACTGAGGCCAGCTGTTGCTTGTTTGCGAGGATTTAGGAAGTTGTGAAGCATGACCAAGACAAGTCATTCACATGGAAAAGCATCTTGGGAGGGCCTGTAATTTGGGTGGGGTGGAGTCTCTGGGGATCTCCAAGGTGGTCAAACAGTGTTAGCCAGGTTGATGGAGTCTCAGGTACCAGCTTGGCAGCTTTGTGGCTCTGTGCAGAGAGGGCCCAGAAAAGGGACAATGGTCTCTGTTTGCCCCAATGCCAGACACTTCAGTCTCCTCCAGCATGCCACTAGTACCTTCCAAGCTGCTACCCCAGTGCTGGATCCCAGAGGTAGAAAGTCTGAGTAGGTAAGTCTGTGTGTGGGTTCTTTTAAAGGAAGTGCTTGGGGCTCTAGAAGTTTCTTCCACCAACTCAGTCCCTGTTTTTTCAGCCAGAAGTTGTGGGGACTTATGTGGGGAAGTGTATGCATTGGAACCCTGGGTGGGAGTGGGGGCTGGTGTGGGACTGGGACTTGTCACCCCTGAGATATACCTCCCGAGTTTTTAATCACCATACGTGGATGTGGGTTGGCTCATTCTGTGTCTGTGCCCCTCCTACCAGTCTGTATGGATGTGGTTTCTTTAATGCTGTAGTTGTCAGACTCCCATTCAGCTCAATTTCTGATGGTTCTGAGTGATGGTTGTTCTATATTTGTGATTGTAGTTTTGATGTGGTTGGGCAAAGAGGTGTATTCCTATGCTGCCATCTTGACTGGAAGTCTCCTAGCCCATGTTTTAATTCACTCTTTTGACCAGTGATACAATGGACTGTCCTGTTACTTTTCAAACCCTTTGATAGCACTCACAGTGAACACACAGAACGCACTGTGGGAAAACACAATTCTCTGAAGTCAGTGGGAATGACACCAAAAGGAAGTAAGCTATGTAGTAGAAGTCTTTTAACTTGCTTTCTTATATTGGAAGGCTTTTTACAATATACATGTCTGCCTATAATATACTAAGTGTTACTTAACTCCTTGCTGAATCAGAATCATTACTATCAATATCATATACTGAACTGTGCTACTTACAGGCAGATGCATGTGTAGGGCCAAATAATGTGTGGGAGATTGACTGTAAAAAATGGTCTTGATTTTTCTTGGTGCCCCTTGCGATGTGACTCTGCAGAGGAAGAGTTTATTTACTTACTTCTTGAGTCGGGGCTGACCTTATAACTTGCTTGGACTAATAGATATAGTGGAGGTGATGGTGTATCGAATATGAAGCTAAGCCACAAGAGGTCTTATGTGTTTTTGCTCATGGAATCCTGTCTGACTGCCATGAGAATTAGCTTGGGCTAGCCTGCTGGCTGCGTCCCCATCACACCTGTCACTGCATCCAGGGGCCAGCCAACCACAATGAGTGTGAGGGAAGCCACTCCAGATAAGCCAGTCAGCCTTGGCTAACCTGTCAGACTACTGCGAAATCATGAGAAAGCACAGCCAGCATGGAATTGCCGGTTGACCCCTAGAGTTAAGAGTGAGAAATGTTCATTGTTTTAAGCCCCTGGGTTTGGGGTAGGTTGTTATGCAGCAGTGTCTAACTTGCGTATGTATTGGCCTTAGAAAATATTTCTTTACGGGGGCGGGGGGGAAAGCTGCAGTTTTACTTTTTGGTCGCTTCTTGCTCTCTCAGCAAGTTGTCTTGAGTGATATTTCTGCAAAATTAGTGAACCAAAGACAAGGCAGCTTATTTCCTTTGTTGTTGGTGACCCCCAAGTGTTTGCTGGATTGAATGACCCCTCTTTCAAATAATTTTTTCATTGTTTTTGGTAATAGTACTTATCCTTTGATAATAGTACTTCATTTATTATCTGTTCTGCTAACCTGTGGTTAGAAGGGTAACCACAGGAATGCGCCTGTCATCCTACATCCGTTTTTCAATTTTCTGTGTGCTCAGCATTTAGAGGAGGTATGTTAAGGATTTCTGCATCATTTGTTTAGTGACAGCACAGATAGTTCTTGAGCCCTTATACCCTGCATAGGCAGGGGCTTCCCCTTGGCATAGGCTGTGTGCCAAGGGCTTCTGTGAGCCTCCAGTCTAGGAAAACTGACCAGTAAACAGCACAGTAAAGTACAATAGAGTCACCTCTTACCCACGGCTTTACTCTCTGTGGTTTCCGTTTCGTGGTGAACTAGGTGGTCTAAAAATATTAAATGGAAGGTTTCAGAAATCAGCAGTTCCTAAGTTTCAAAGTGCATGCTGTTCTGAGTAGTTGGGGGAATCGTGTGCCGTTCAGCTCCGTCCCCCCAGGGACGTGAATCACCCCCTCGTTCCGCATGTCCAGGCTGTGTGTGCTACGTGTCTGTCAGCCACTCCGGAGACATCTCGGTTATCAGACTATTACAACCTTGGAGTGTTGGTGTTCAAGAGTTTGTGGACTCGTATTTGACTTACTAATGGCCCCAAAGTGCAAGAGTAGTGATGCTGGCAATTTGGAAATGCCCGAGAGAAGCCTCAAGCATCCCCTCTAAGTGAGTGCAGTGCAATGAGATGTTTTGAGAGAGAGACCACATTCACATAATGTGTATTACGGTGTATTGTTACAGTTGTCCAATTTTATTACTAGTTACTGTCATTCTCTTACTGTGCCTAGTTTATAAATTAAACTTTCTCATAGATATGTATGTGCAGGAAAAACACTGTATATGTAGGGTTGGGTACTGTCCACGATATCAGGCGTTCACTGTGGTCTTTGAACGTCTCCCCGTGATAAAGGAGGAACTCCTGTCGGCGGGGCAGGGACAGCTGTGATAGGAACACATAAGAGGAAGCACGTGGGCAGGTACGTTGAAAGCAGCTTCAGTGCCACATTCACCAGGGAAATGCGCATCAAAACCAGGATGCGATATCACCTCACACCTGTTAAGACGTCTGTGTTCAGAAAGACAAGCGGTGGCGGTCGCTGGCGAGGGTGTGGAGAAGAAGGAGCCCCGGTGCACTGCTGGTGGGCGTGGAGACCGGTGCGGCCACTGTGGAAAGCAGGTGGAGGTTCCTGAAAAATTAAAAACAGAACTGCCGTACGATCCAGCCATCTCACTTCTGGGTGTATATATAGCCAAAGGAGACAAAATTCTTATCTTGAAGAACTCTCTGCACGCCTATGCCTGTTGCAGAATCATTCACAACACCGACCTTATGGAAACAGCCTACACGTCCGTCACTTTTGGATGATGGATAGTGAAAAAGTGATGCATACATATGTACATACATGCAGTGGAATATGATTCAGTCGTGGAAGAAGTCTCGCCATGTGTGACAGTGTGGGTGGACCTGGAGGGCATGGCTAAGTGAAGTTAGCAGTCAGAGGGACACAGGCGCTGCAAGCTGTCACTTACATGGGGAATCTTTAAAATAAAATTGACCTCATAAAAAACAGAGAGCAGAGTGGTAGTGGCCAGGGGCTGAGGTGGGGGAGAGAAGGAGAGGTTGGTAAAAAGAGCACAAACTTTAAGTTACAAGATGAATAAAGTCTGAGGAGCTGATGTATACCATGGTGACTATACTCGATAACACTCGGTTGTATAATTGAAACTCGGTGAGAGGGTAGAACTTACAGTGAATATGTATATCAAGTCATCACATTGCATACTTAATAAAAATTGTATTTGTCAATTATATCTTTAAAAAGAAACTAATAAAAAGGGCCCCATTAAAAATAAAAAAAGAGGTAAAAGGGGAAGCCCCTAGGAGACCAGTGGCCCCCCTGGGAAATGCTGTATGGTTTCAGATATAAAGGGTGAGTGGGAATTGGCTAGAAAAGAGGACAGAAATAACTTTTTTTTTGCATGGGAAATTTATATAGAAAGACCTAAAGACCAGAGAAATGGTTGAATGTGGCAGGAAACAGAATATGGGGGAGCTAGGGGCGAGAAAAAATCCAGAATGTAACCAGGAACTCGATCATGCCAGATGCTGTAAGACATATTGCGGAGGGGAGATCGGAGGGAAGCAAGACTGAGGTGAGCGAGTCTCATGAGGAGGGTTTGCAGTGCTTTGTGCAAGAGATGATGGGACCTGAAGTAGAACGGCAGCGATTGGGCTGAAGAGACGTAGGTGAATTCACGGTAAAGGACAGAGGGACTCAATGAGTGGTGAGTGTGACGGAGAGAAGAGAGGAATTGAGGGTCGTGTCCCCGTGCTTGGCTTGGTCAGCTGGCTGGCTGGCTGGTTCCCCGAGGTGGAGGGGCACAACAAGAGACCGCGGTTTGGAAGGAAGGCAATTTAACTTCGAAAGTGTTGAGTTTTAGGTACTTGAGAAATTTTCAGGAAGTGTCCAGAAGACAGCAGTGACTTGACTCTCAAACTCAGGAGCTGTCCATTCTGGAGACGCAGCTTTGAGAGTCGTGAGTAGGTGACAGTGGAAAGTGTGGACGAGAGGCGAGGCAGCCGGGCAGGGGGCACTTTATTGCTGAAAAAGGACCTGGGACTAAACTCGGAGGAAATGACACTGTACGGAAGACGGGAGACGAAGAGGAGCCTTCAGAGAGCACTAAGACCAGCCAGAGAGAGAGGAGGAGGACAAAGAGAGTGGAGTGTCACCAAACGAAGAGAATGTGTTCAGGGTGTGAGAATGGTCTGCAGGGTCAAAAGGTCCTGTGAGATCAAATGAAGTGAGGCCTGAAGAATGTCCTTTGGGTTTAGGGACGTGGCCTCTGTGTCCGAGCACAAGCTGTAGTGTACACTCGGGGTGCTCTTTTTCCCTTTTTGTGTTGGGGTTCTGTTGAACTCTCAGTCCTCTTTCAAGGTGTTTCTCACATGTCCTCCCTTCTGTGAAAGGTCTCCTCCCAGCAAAACATACTGCCTCGCGGTGCCCTCATAGCCACTGCAGCTTGTGTGAGCGTTCTCACAGATGCACTCGGGTTCATCCGTGCGCCCTGCCAACATAGCACATTCCTGAGCTCACCGGGTTTGTATTAATTCCCTTAGGACTGGGATCTGGTATTACTTATGTTTAGCTGTTTAATACTCTTTGCAGTGCCTAGCAAGTAAATGTTGTTGATAAATGTTTGTGGATTTGAATATAATCCCGGGTAGAAGCAACACTTGAAATTGTGCATTACATTTACTTCAAAACCAAAATTTCTAAATAGTGCTGCCTGCTGGATAAACTTTATCATATGCTCCTTTCTCTAATAACACAATACAAATTAAATCCTGTTTTGTAAGATGCATTATTAATATAACTTTGGAGAAAGGGGTCGATAGATCGCTGTCTGTATTTGGCCAGAAATGGACTAGATCTGTTCCCTCTAATAAGCTTCTGGATCCAAAATGATCTTTCTGGATAGTGGAAAATATGTAAGAGTCCGTTGAGTAGTCAGTTCTTGTCTGCAGGTTAGGAATGAATTTGGTAACTTTCATGGATAACTTTAGGTCTGTGTGTCCATGTGGGGTAAGCACATTGAGGCCCTTCCTGCTGCATGGTTCAGCTGCCCCAAGGGTTTGCTGTGGAAGGTAGTTGCTCTTAAAATTCACTGGGGTCCTGGGGTGATTGATAGCTGGCTTGGCTCAGCGCGCAGCACTCACAATGTTAACATGCACACATGTACGCATGCCGTACGCTTTTAGCTGTGACTTTGAAACGTGGTAGTATCCTCCCCTCCTCCCCGGTAACTTAAGTGTAGTTGATTTACTCAAATTCTTCTTTCTTGAAATATACCTTTACTGATATATATATATAGAGAGAGAGAGCGGCCTCTGCAGTGAAGGAACGAAAGGCTGAGGAGTGCTATGGTCTGGTCCGGCATGTGGAGTTTAAAGTGATTGTCTCGCATGAAAGGAGAAAGAAGGGACTGGCTCTGAGCTCGTGTTAAACAAGGATCTCTCATTCTCAGGAAAAGCCAAAAGGAGAAGCCAGTGGAAACTGCTTATAAATAAATCACTGGGCTGAGAACTGATGGTCTGTTCCTGAAATCTGTGTAAAATTATATGTAAAGGTCAAGAGAGCAGCATTAATATGTATGACCGGATTCCAACTCTAGTAGGCAATCCATTCCCTCAGGCGTAAAATGAGATAGTTGAGCATTGAAGGGGGAACACGCTGTGTAAACCCATGTTGTGCGCTGCCGTGGTGTCACACGGTGGTGTCTTTTGGGGCTATGGTGTTGGGGTGGGACAGGGCACGACTTGGTATGCCCAGGAAAAGGGGCTACGGGATATAGATATACATGGCCCGTGGGGCCTCTGAGAAGCTGGTGCATCTCTGCTGGGCGTCATAACCAGTTCTGCTCTGTTGGTTGAGCCAGAGCCTTAGGAACTGTCCTCGATAGCTCCCTTCCTCCTAACCCCATTTTCACCGGTCCGGTAGATTCTACTTGTGAAGGTACGTTTTGAGCCCATTCATTTCTCTCATTTGTTAAACACGATTCGAATGAATGAGTCTTTTTAACTGCCCATGTTCAAATCACCATCTGCTCTCAATGTCTTTCACTTCTGTTTTTGCCCCATTGCAAACACAGTGATGGTTTTTGAAAGTCCCAGCACAGGTCATGTGGACTCCCCGGTGTAAAACCTCTAGGCTTTAGGCTAGGAGCAGAAAGGCTGGGGCAGGCAGAAGTAGGTTTACAGTGGTCAGTACATGGAACAGTTTATTCTTGTATCATTTGTTTTTATCGCCACTGTAAACCTCCTTTCGCCCACCCCTGTATCACTTCCCACAGGACCTCGCATAATCTGGCCCTGGCTGTCGCTATTTCGGCCACAGCAGCTGGTTTTCTGGCCCTCCAGCACCTCACATGCCCTCCCACTCCTCGGCTTCAGCACCTGCTCTGCCCTCTTCCTGGAATGCTTTGCCCCCTCTTTTTCTGGTACGCTTTACATTGAGATCTCTTCCCCAATCTCAATTAGGTTCCCCTGCTGTACTCTTTAAAATCCTAATAGCATTTTTCAGAACTTATCATCTGATCAGACATTCATTCAGTCGTGAGTCATTAACACCAGCTCTGTGTTTCATCCTGGGTCCGAGGTGACACCCGGGAGCAAGATAGCGCCCAGTCTAGTGGAGGAAAAGATGCTAAAGAATACATAATGGTGGTTTGTAGCCAGTCCTTAGAATCAAACAGACGGGGTCAGATAGTATGGCATCGTGACGATGCTGATGATAATTATTAAGAGAGGTCATGGGAGGCTTCTTTAAGGAGTTGACATTTTAGGGACAACAGAGAAGGAGAGAGAAACAACCACAGAGCAAAGCGATGCTCTAGACAGAAGGAGGCATGTGCGCATGTGGGCTTGGGGCGGGAGGGAGGAGGCAGTGGTCAGGGAGGCCGCTTCCTTGAGCAGGTGCATTGACGCTGATTCTCCTAAGCGAGACAGGCCAGGTATGAGGAGGAGCCAGTCTGAAGGGGAAGGTATTACCTTTTATTTTTTAAAGATATTTATTTATTTATTTATTTTTAGAGGGGAAGGGAGAGAGAAAGAAATATCAATGCGTGGTTGTCTGTCATGTGGCCCCACTGGGGACCTGGCCCACACTCCAGGCATGTGTCCTGACTGGGAATTGAACTGACAGCCCTTTGGTTTGCAGACTGCACTCAATCCACCCAGCTCCACCAGCCAGGGCATTTTATTTTTGACATGCTAAGTTCTAGGTGCCTGCAGGAAAAGCACATGCCTGGCTCGTAATTGGAAATGTGGAATCATATCCCAGGCAATAGATATGTGGATAGTCAAGTTAGGCCAGAGAATCATGATATAGGTGGTGGTTGAAGCCATAGGGCTTTGTATAATTACTTCAGTCCCCGAGGAACACCAGCTTTTTAAAGGCACAGCTCAGATGTAATTCAGCAGAAGAGACAGGAGAACTTAAGGGCAGAGGAGGAAAGAATGTAGTTTCAGAAAAGTACAAAGGGCAGGGCTGCATGCAAACGTGAAAGGGGTGTTGGGGTGGGAGGGAAGGGGCGTGCAGAGGTGGAGTCAGGGGGATTATCGATACAGGCAGAGGAGAGAGGGGGAATGAAGCCAATGATTTAAATAATTATAGACATACATGTCAACTTCTTTTCTTTTTTTTTTGCTTTGCCTTTTTTTCAGGCTCTGGACCAGAGCATTGTCACTGCATTTGTAGTTCTAAGTGTAACACACCGGCTATCAGTGGGGACCATGTGAGTGTCGGAAAGTTGCAGAGTCACAGTGTGAGCGACACATGGAAGCAGTCTTCCAGTGGTTGAGCATCCAGCTGGAATTGTGCCCTATTTATGAAATTTTCATAACTTACTGAGTGCTTGGCTGTGTACCTCGTGGTTCTTAGTTTTACTGAAGGCCAAGATAAGTTGTGTGTTTTTTTCATTTAATGATTAAGATATACCACTTTGGGTAATTTTCTTCCTAATAATTAAATGCCATCACATCAGTAAACTTATTTGAGGTTATTTGCAAGGCACAGCACTAGGTGTGGGGGACACCCAGGTGTACGAAACTAGCCTCTGTCCTCAAGGAGGTCAGCGTCCAAAGTCAGGCAGAAAATGCACGGTGAAAACACAACATGCTGGATCAAGTGTTGTAAAAGGTGTGTAACATCCTACTCAGCCCCAGAGCCACGCGGAAAAGGTGATAAATGTGGCCTGGAGAAGCGAGGGGCCGCTTCCCCAGGTGGGCCCTGACCTGACCGGCCCTCCTCGCTCCCGTTTCTATTCTCACCTAAATGGCATATTTGAAGATTTCACTTTCCTGCCTCGGCTTAAGCCTGATGTTGTTATTGAGTTTTGATTCTCTAATTCCTAGTATGTTTTCTCCAAGTGCCGTGTTCCTTACAGGCACAAGATGAGGGGATGTTGAAACGAAGGAACAGCTGAATCACGAGGGCACGGGTGTTTGTTCCTTCAGCTCCGTGTTTGTAGCGCTTAGAGTGGCGCTTGGCCCGTCGGCAGGGCCGCGGATCCTCTCTGGCTGAATGGGAGGGAGAGGGAGGGAGGCAGAGGAGAAAGGAAGGGAATTTTTCAATATATTCGTTTTGGGAAGAGCAAAGAAAGCAAAAGGACAGAAATCCAGCTCCGTTTAGAACAGTCACAGATTTGATTACAGTCTGAAAGAAGTTTGAATCTCAACATATTATCTTGTATCTGTTTCATTATTGAGAATTACCCAACATGGAATCATTTTCTTACTCACAGGTTTTAATAGACTGGGCACCCACAGTGGAACTTCTGGGATAGACAGCAGCTTTCACAAACAAGACCCCCAAATGCTTCCTTGTGTGCCCCTTTGTAAAAGATCATCTCTCCTTTCTCTTCAAGTTTCTTCTCTTTTATATTTCCTTAATACCCCATTTGAGTTTTAGTGTCCTCAGTTTTTCGGAGAATGCACTTAAAAATTATTGGATTCTATCATATCTCATTGATTCTTTAGAGGTCATGCTTTTCTTCTTGGCAAAACACTTGCTTCTCAAGAATTCTTATCTGTTGTATGCCCCAAACAATATGTAGCTTTGTGTAGGTATAGATACGAGATCTCTAGAAAGTCCAATAATCCTGATTGGACTTTCCTATCAGGAAAAGCTGGTGAAACTGTTTGTCCTAGTGAAACTGCTTCATAAGTCCATCTATTTAGTGAATTCGTGTAATTTTTTCACCGCCCTGTTTTTGATTCTCCACTCCCCACATGTGAATCAGATTAATGCAGTTTATTTAGAAGCCGTACTGCCAAGCAGCCATGGAAAGCTTCTTTGCTTACATTTCGATTCTCCCCCTTTGTCTCTGGCCAACAGCTCAGCCCCTTTGGTGTCCCATCTGCGCCACACACGGCAGCCGCGGCCCACTCCCACTCCTCTGGGTCAGAAAACAGAGAGGCCTCCAAGTCAGCCTGGGCATCACCTGCCGTTGCCGTGGGCCCAGTGCAGTTAAAGGCAGGGAACCTTTCGGTTCTTCTAGGAATTGATACAATTACGCCCGTTGCTTTGAATTTGTATGTATTTTTGGAACTCCCCTCACTGAAATTTAGAAGTTCTTTAACTTTCAGAATATATAAGCATTCGCCTCAGAGGCACAGCCCGCCGCCACCCTCCTCACGTGAAATTCTCGCTGTCCTGCCGGGGATTTGTTTTGCTATTTGACCGTTGATCGTGATTCCATTTTTCTTTGAGAGTCTACACTGGTCTAGGGCAGATCCTACTTTTGGAAGAATTAAATTTTCTCCTGACTCTGTAGCTAATATATCCATGAGTTAGAAAAAAAACTTTTTTTTTAACTCAAATTAGCAACAGTTCAAAAACAGTACTATTTTAATTGGTTTGTTAATTTGTTTATTCTTATGTATCTTATCTCATTCCAAACAAGAATTCAAAGGAACTCAGAATAATGATAGTAACGGACATTATGAAAAACAAAGAAAGCATCCAGGACCATGGGAAAGTGAGGGGGAAAGGATAAGGTTAGTTCACAAAAAAATCATTAGGAGTGGGTTTTGCTATTCAGAGGGTACAGTTAAATTGTAGATTCAGTTCTAAACTTGCCAGGGACCAGAGCAAAGGTGCAGATGTGCTCAGTTGAGAGTCCCAGGATCCCCAAGGTGTAAACATTGAGTTTTCCTTTCAAAAGAGAATAAAGGATAAATGTTCCCCAGGGGCCCTCATAGACAGTGAACTGGATGATGTAGACAGTATCCCTGCAATAAACATAGCAGTAAATTGGTAATAAGTGGGTGTTTAGTGTGAACAAGGCACTGTGCTTAGTGCTTTATCTACACTTTCTTGATGAATTCTTAAAATTATTTTCAGATTAGGAAATAGGCCCCAAGAGGTTGACTTATCCACAGTCATAGTAAGTGGGGGGAGAGGATTTAAAAACAGGCAGACCTGACTTGATTGTCCTCGCCCTTAATTATTCTGCTGTACTCTATTCATGTTACTGTGTTTTTGTCACGCCCCTTAATGTAAGTCAAGGGCAGAACCAAAAGACGTAATTCAAGGAAAGTCATTCTAAGGACATGGATGCATTGCAGTCTAAATCTACAGCCAGCTCTCTGAAGATTTTACTTGGACCAGGGGTAAAATTTAGATGATCTAGAACTGTCTTCTTAACTTGTGTTGGATTTCTTTGATGATATAGGGGGAGTTATAGACTTTTTCTTGAAGAGGCACACATAGGTACATTATAGGCAACTCACAGACCTCCCCCGCAGAACTGGTCCCTAGATCTGGGGCTGGGCGGCCGAGGCCAAGGCGATCAACTCCGGCAAATGTGCAGTGTGCTAACTGCGAACAAATTCTTCTGCAGTAACTGGCTGTTCAGCAGTAGGTGGCTTGTCCTTTCTTAAGTCATAACCCAGGAGACACTTTACTAGATCCTAAATTCCAGATCTCGCAGGACATTAGACAATTCCTGGTGGCAGGGGAAGTACATGAAAGCGTTTAGTCATTTGTTTAAATTTGCTAGGATATTTGACCTTTGGTGGTCTCACTGCTCAATTATAGGATGGGTCATTTTAGCCGTTGTACTCTGGTCCCCATTTCTCCTGGATTAAATTTGGTGGTTGTGCTGACTGCTGTATTCAGACTAATTAACCGTAGGGATAGGTGAAAGCTAGACTATGAAGTCAAACCTGTTAGCACTGTAGGGAGACATGTAGTAAATGTCCCTGGGAACTAGACCAACAAGGCTGTAAACAGTACTTTTCAGAGCCCCTGTATCAGACGTCTAGCACTATGCCGAAGATTGCTCTGCTCACATAGTAGTGTCTGGCCCAGTTTTGTACAAAGATTTACAGCCAGAGGTCTAGACACAACTACCCTGCAGGTGTTCAGGACCTCCACGACCAGGTTGCCCTGGATTAGCTGTGTGATCATGGACAAATTATACACAAATTACTTAAATTACACATCTCATCCGAAAAATGGCAATGATAAGGGTACCTACCTTGGGATTGAGCTTAAAATGAGATAAGATGTGTATAGTGCTGGTATACTACAGACTTCACACATCTTTAGCTTTTAGAACATCATTGTACTTAATGGTAATGCTGCAGAAAGAGAACCTCTCTTAGTGTTGTCGCCGTATATAACTGTGAAGTCATCAGGGCTGGAGAGCATTTGCAGAGCTTGCTGAGTTTCAGCGTCTGTTTTCAGCGTGGGCTGTCCTGGTGTGTAACGGTGCCTTTTTTCAGCCCACCATCCCTGATGGCAGAATGCTGCTGGGGTGGTTCCCCTGCTCTGTCCATCCTAGTAGTTCATACATAGCCCACGTGCAAGGCTTCACACTGTGGGTAGTGAGTTTTAAAACTTTTCCTGGATTCACCTTGTTTATTTCCTTGCTTGAACTTTGTGCATCAGCTGCTGCTGATTCTTCATGTTCTTTCTTCTCCCCTCCACACAGAAAATCGATTTCCTAAATGTTTGAAAGAGTGCCCAGAAGGCCTTATTCGGGTGGCGGGGTGGGGGGGAATGCCTGCTTACAAATAAATGTGGCACAGGTCTGGAGGCATGGCAGCGTGTGAGGGGCGGGGAGCAGGGTCAGGCGATCAGAGTCAATGAGGTTCCTTATCCTTACGTCCTCTTCACAGAGTTCCCACAGTGATTCTCTTCCTCGGAGGAGAAGCATTGGCATTTATTTTATTGAATAGTTAGGACAACATGTCTGTAACATAATATGTTTCACAACGGTGAGACTTTCAAAGTCACTGCTTATTTCTAAAAGATGCAAAATGCAAATCATATTCGGCTTCATTTTGCATTAATTTTATAGACATGGAAATTTTACAGTAATCTTTCTTAAGTAAAAGTATTACTCGGACCTTCAGTATTTTATAGCATCTAAAATTGTGACTTACCTGTTTTCATGGATCCATGTGGATGGCTATGAAACTTGAGGAAGCAGTAGGTACATTAGTCGTTGAATATTCTTACCTGAATATTGACATTTACTACTTATCCCTCTTGTGCCTTAGTTTTATTTTGTAAAATAGAGATAATACTCTTCTTCTTAATAGACTTGTGAGGATTAAATGACAGAGTGCTTAGAACTTTTCATTATGAGCACTTAAATGTTAGCTCTCGTGACTCTGAGTTCAAATCTTAGCTTTTATTCAGATTATTAGTTCAATATTCAGAATTCATTATCAAGCACATTTTGGCATTCATGATTTCTGGAAATAATCCTTCAAGTGCAAGAGTTCCGTTGTAGATGAATTTGTCAGAGATACTGAAAAGGTTCACTATCTTTAGTGTAAACTTCTAAAGCAACGTTGACTTCACTGCCTAACTCTACAACTTGATTAAGCATTGTTTAACTTTTAAGTCAGGAAAAAACCATCCATTCTCTTTCAAAAGAGGAATATTTATCTCATTTTCACATTTGCACTGAATCACTCTTTGGCGCGTAAAATTTTATCTCCTAGAATCTGTCTTGCAGATGTGGAGTCTGCTGCCTTAAACTTTGGTTGGCTGAGTGCAAGTTTCATGTATGCATTGCATTTAGAGGCATTAAAATTAAAAAGAAAGATAATGGCTGTAACCCTGAAGACGAAAAGCTCCATGCTTCAGTGTCTTGTTGGACAGCCTGCCTGCACCTGCTAATACTGAGGGAGAAGTGGGTCCAGAAATACCCTCGAGCCCCGGCAGCACCCGGGTGGAGGGTGGGTGGAGGCAGATTTCTGTGAGATTTGTCATACCCACTTTATCCTGTGCTGGCCACTGTAATCTCTTCCCTTTCCCCCCCATGTGTCCTGGGTTTCCACCTCCACCCACTGTGCCCTGTCTCGCTCTTTTCAGGAGGCAGCAACCACTTCTTAACATAAATGAAACAGTCATCTGTAATTACAGACACACTACATCTTTCTCCACATTTTGTGGCCGAATTCCCATACGATTTTTTATCTTGATACATGTTGTGAGAATAATGACACTGAGTCACTTGCTTTATGCCCCAGGGGGATTCCTTGTGAATTTCCTGCTCCCTCGTCCAGCACCCACGGAAATGCGGTTGGAGAGTTATAGGATTCTTCTGTCTGTTCTCAGTGCCTTCTCCAGAAGAGCTGATTTCCATCAGTGGCCTCTTCATGTTCATTCCCAGTCGGTCAGAAATATATCCTATTAGAAGCACTGGATCTTTACTATTTCAATTTCATTTTCTATCTTCTCAAATTCTCCATTTATATGAATAACAGCACCATTCTCCTTCGTCCACAACCTTTGTCAGAGACACTATCTTCATTCCTTCTTGGTTCCATACTCTGCGGCCGAGAGCCCAGCCCTTTTACTGGAGCACCGGTCCAGACCTATTTGGGGGCGCACCACTTGCCCGGGAGGGGACTTCAGGCCTGCCCTCCATGATTCCAAACCCCTTACTGTTGCTGACTCTCCTTTGCTTCCCAGAGTTTACAGAATACGGTGCGCATTCCCTGGCTGGTTTGCAAGGCCCTTCCCATTCCAGTCCTAGCCTGTTTCCATCCTCATCTCAAGATGTGTCCTGTGTGTACCCTTGCCCTGCAAACACACACACACACACACACACACACACACACACACACACACACACACACACACACTATGTCAGCCTAGTACGTCACCATTCCTTCCTTTGCTCATGGTATTCCTCCTGCCATAAATCCACTCCTTCGCATCTACCTCACAACCCCTTCTTCCCACTTAGGAGCCAAACTGGATGTTGTGTCCTCTCCTTAGCCTGTCTCCCTTAGTAGTTCCATTCCTTTTCATCCTAGCCAGGTTTTATGGCATCCTTATCTATATTTAAATAGCATTTTATGCAGGAGCGCCTGCCTGCGCTCTCTCCCTTATCACGTCCTGCTCCTAATTCCGTAGCATTCTGACTCGTGCCCCTGTGCCCCCGTCATTCTGCCGAAATTGCTTTCGCAGACCTCATCTATGACCTCCCTTTCTAGGGAACCAGTGAAGGCCTTCCATTCATCTTATTTACTCTCTCTTTGGAATTGACACTTTTGCTTATTCCTTCCTTTTAAACTTTGTCTTTTGGCTTTCCTAACACTGCCCCCCCCCCCCCCCACCTCTCATAACTCTTTCTTGTCTCCTATCTCACGCCTTCCATTTTTGCTGCCTGTTCCTTAAGAATTTGTTCCCCAGATCACAGTTATATCGCTGTCGACACCTAATGACTCTTAACTGGATTCCTTTCACCTAAAAGATTAGATTCCCCACCTGTTGTCACACAAATGTCTGAACCTTAACCTGCTCTTATCTCCTTTACTATTACTGTCTCTTGTCTTACACCTTACACCTTCCTCATCTCTCCCTCACTGAGTGAATAGCACTGGTTCCTTAGCCCTCGAGTTAGTTTTCTTTACACCTTCCCCACCTTGTTGCCTTAGCCTGGGCCTTGGTCATTTCTCACCCGGGCTATTCAACCTGCAGACTTGTCCCCTCCAGGTAGTCTTCCCAAGTGGTTTTCTAAACTTTCCAAGCAGGTCTGATTATACAGAGTAAGCCACTCTCTGTTTTGTGGCTCCGTAATCTCCTGGAGTCTAAAGCCTGTAATCCGGTACATCTCAAAGGATACCCTTTAGACCTGGGAATTGCCATCCCCATCTTCCATTGGGACCACCGGCACTTCATCCTCTTATCGAAGCAAAACAAGCTAGAATAAACTCTGCTTTTTTGAGCCTCCTGATCTTTGCATCTCCTACACCAATTTCTAGGGCTCACCCCCCCCAACTATGAGGTTCACCTGCAGAATCTCAGCTCTCCCCAAAATAAACACACCTGTGGAATCCTTCCCAAATCCTTCTCCTCTGTCTCCTCTTGGGCTGTTGCCTCATGACCTGGTGACATTTCCCCCCAGTTTTTCCCTCCATTAGGTTATGTGTTGCTGGAGAGCAGGCACCTTTGTGTCCCCAGGCATCTACCGAGACCCCTCGCCTATAGAAAGTATGAAACATGTATTTGTTGCATTGTGGCCCTGTGGCTTATTGCCTGTCCGTTCTGTTCACCAACCAAGCTGTGATTTCCATGGAGGCAGAGGCCCATTCCTAGTCAGTCCTCGTTTCCTCAGAGCTGGGAACAGTGCTCATGCGTTTGAACAGTTGATTGGAGCAAATTATTTTGAAGAACATTTTTTTTAAAAGATTTTATTTGTTTATTTTCAGAGAGGGAAGGGAGGGAGAAAGAGAGAGAGAGAAACATCAATGTGCAGTTGCTGGGGGCTGTGGCCTGCAACCCAGGCATGTGCCCTGACTGGGAATTGAACCTGCGATGCTTTGGTTCACAGCCTGCGCTCAATCCACGGAGCTACGCCAGCCAGGGCCTATTTTGAAGAACAGTTTAAGAGAACTCAAGAGTAGAACAGTACAGACAGATAGATAATGATATATATTATAAATATGTATGTTTTTAATTATATAAATGTGTTCAATTATATAAATGTGATATAGGATTTTACTTTCATTAAAAGCTTATTATGTGGACAAAACAACGCTCAATATTGAGGGAATAAAAGCCAAATTGGTATCTGTTTGGACGGTTGTAATTTGGCATCGTAGAGGATGTGTGAAGGTCGTGGCTGCAATTTGGCATTGTAGAAGATGTGCGAAGGTCATGGTTGTAATTTGGTGTTGTAGAAGATGTGTGAAGGTCATGGCTATACTTTGGCGTTGTAGAAGATGTGAGAGATCTCCACATATTTTTTGGACATACTTACAAAGCATTTTTGCCACAAGTTTGAGCAGAACAGTCTTCAGCATCTACCTGTGAGTGTTCTCTTAAACTACTCTACTGCATTTCTTGTGAGCTTCATGATAGGTTAAAATAAAAAGTTTTATTTTAGAAGGAGGGAAAAAGGAACCTGCTGCCTCAATAGAGTTGGTCATACATCTGAGTTTTCTCTTCCTTCTTCCTATATCTAAGGCCACTTACTGAAATGTAGGTGTGAATATCTATCTTTATATGTTATATATTGTTTATTTGTACACAAACCTTTAAGCCGTTGAACATTTGACATGTGGTCTAGGGGTTTAATTTCATGTCGGTGGGAAGCTGTTGCCCGCTTCACCTGCAGCGGTGCCCGGGTCACTCGGACTAGCACTGTCTGTGTGATTCAGGATTCTTCACTTACTGTACGATCCAGACCCTGAGCTCACTTGTGTGGTTCAGTGAAATAAGAGATTTTAAAAATGTTTTGTAAAGACCTTTAGGATTATTTGGTTTATAAGAGCAGGGAGTAGTTTTTGTCTAATAAGAGTATGGGTATGTATTTTACATTGAGAATCTCTTCTAATTCCATCTGATCAACTGCTTCATGTGAAGTCTCCTAGAGTGTTCCTCAGAAATGTTTAATTACTGACAGTTATTCTAAGAATTTAATGGGACTTTCAGCTATACAGATTCCAGTGAAAACTAGAAGAGGATGGAGCTTTTCAGTGTGTTTACAGAGTCATGCAGCCATCACAACCATCACGTTTCCAACATCCCCATCACCCTAAAAGGAGACTGTGCGGTCACTCTCCATTCCTACCCCTGCCCAAGGCGACCGCTGATCTGCTTTCCGTCTGTGTATTTGCCTTTTGTGGACATTTCAGATAAATGGGATCACACAATATACGATCTTTTGTGTCTGCCTTCTTTAACTTGGCATGACGTGTTTTGAGGTTTATCCATGTTATAAGGAGCTGTGGACTGAATAGTAGCTCCCCAAAGGATATCTCCCTGTCTAATTCCTGGAACCCGTGAATGGTACCTTGCTTGGGAAGGGGGTGTTTGCAGAGGTGATTGTTAAGGATCTTAAGATGAGATCATCCCGGATTATCCAGGTGGACCCTAAATCCAATGCAGGTATTCTCGTAAGAGATAGAGAAGGTGATACACAGAGGGGAAGGCCATGTAAAAATAGAGACAGAGATGGGAATGATGAGATTATAAACCAAGGAAGCCAAGCAATGCTGACAGGCTCCAGAAGGTGGAAGAGGCAAGGAGGGATTCTCCCCTAGAGTCTCCAGAGCTGCGGAAGAATAAATTTGTCTGTTTGTTTGTAGACAGAGGAGGAGGGAGAGAGCGAGAGAAACATCAATGTGTGGTTGTCTCTCATGCACCCCCAACTGGGGACCTGGCCCACAACCCAAGTATGTGCCCTGACTGGGAATCGAACTGGTCACCCTTTGGTCTGCAGGCCGGCATTCAATCCACTGAGCCACACCAGCCAGGACAATTCTGTTGTTTTAAGCCACCCAGTTTGTAGTTACTTGTTATGGCAGCCTCAGCCATCTACTCATATACGTCTATCACTTTTTTATTGCCAGTTTTTCATTGTGTGGCGGTTTCATATTTTGTTTCTCCATTCATCAGTTAATGTACATTGGGGTTGTTTCTAGTTATTGGCTGTTATGTATAATGCATCTCTAAACTTCGTGTTCAAGTTGTTGCGTGGGGAAATTCTTCAGTTCTCTTGGACGGATACCTAGGGGTGAAATTTCTGAGCCATGCGGTGAACCTATTTTACAGAACTGCCAAACTGTTTCCCAAAGTGGTTCCACCACTGCACACCCCTACCAGTGATGTAGGAGGTTTCGGTTTCTTTACTTCCTCACCTACACTTACTGTTGTCTGCCTTTATTATTATAGCTGCAGTGGGTATGAAGTGGTACCTCACTGTAATTTGGATTTGTGTGTATTTTCTTTTTTTTCTTTTACTGTTCAAGTACAGTTTTCTGCCTTTTCCCTCTCCCCCTCCCCACCACCCCAGCCCTCCCCACCTCCCTCCCCTGTTCCCACCCTCCCACCGTTGTTATTGTCCATGTGTCCTTTATCATTGTTCCTGTAAGCCCTTCACCCTTTTTCCTCATTATCCCCTCCCCTCTCCCCTCTGGTCACTGTCAGCCTGTTCTCAATTTCAGTGTCTTTGGTTATATTTTGCTTGCTTGTTTGTTTTGTTGATTAGGTTCCAGTTTGCATTTATTTTCTTAATAACAATGTCAAGCATCTTTTTACAGGCTTATTGAGCATTTGCATACATTCTTTAGTGAAACATATGTTTAAATTTTTTGCCCATTTAAAAAATTGGGTCACTTAGCTTTTTATTATACAAGTTCTTTAGCTATTCTGCATACCATTGTGTTATCATATATATGATTTATAAATATTTTCCCAAGTCTACGTCTTATCTTTAAACTTTTTTCATAGTATTTTTGGAAGCAGATAAATTATTCATTTTAACAATGTCCAGTTTATCTTCTTTTTATTATTTGTGGTTTTGGTGTTGCATCTAAGAAGTCGTTCCCTAATCCAAGGTCATGTTTTAAGTTTTACATTTATGTCTGTAATCCATTTTAAGTTAATTTTTATATGATGTGAGGTAAAAGCTGGTCCACATTCATTGTTCTGCATATGGTATCTAGTTGTCGGCATCATTGTTGTAAAAGACCATTCTTTTTCCACTGAATTGTTTCAGCATCTTTGTTGAAAGTCAGTTGGCCATCAATGTACGAGTGTAAGTGTTTATTTACTGCAGTATTCATTCCCTACTTCGATGTTGGATTTCGCAAGGCCTAATTTTAATAATTGTAAGTACAAAATATGAATACAGAACGCTTCTCTTAAGTGAAACGGCGTTCTTACTGCCATGGCGTTCTGTGTGTGTGTGTGAACCGTGTTTGTTCATAAAGATCACTGCGAGTGTATGTGGAAGCTAGAACATTCTCCCCGTTTCTGGGGAACCTTAGCGTTGGGGCGTTTTGGGGAAGAAGGTCGTTCTCCTTGGCTTTGCTCCGCCGAGGGAGCCAGCGGGTTTCAGACTCGCGCGTCACTCACGTTGCTGGCGTAGCCTCTCCAGGAAAAACTAAACCAAGGTCTTTTAAGGGATTTCCATGCAGAATTAGTGCTCCCCTTGGCTTTGGCCAAATGGCTGTGGTGCCTTCATGCCGCAGACGCCAGCCAGTTTAGAGCTTGTGTCTGGGAAGAATTCAGAATTTTAAGACAAAGCATTTGTGCCTGGGGCAATGTAATGAGCCCACCTCAGTTTTTTTCCATGTCTTCTGGGTGTTTTCATCGTGCTTCCAGAAAGGCCCAGGCAGGTACTTCTTCTATTTTTAAATATTTTTCATGAAACACAGTTTTAATTTTATAAGACCAGATCTCACTTCAAGTTTCAGCATAAAATGTTTTGACAGCTACCTAATGGCTTAGTACGTTAGCATCCATTTTTGAAGACAGATTCAGAGAAAATCGGAGCCATAAAACCACAGTGTAATCAGTCTCCATCAGATGCTACGTAAATTTATATTTCATACATTTATATGCTAGGTTAGCCACTTTTCCCCCCTTCTGTTATTTTGATAACGAGCTCAAGCTGTTAATATAGCAGTGAAAGAAATGGAACACACTTAGTCGTTGGGTTTATTAGCTTTACTATTTTATTTATGGTCTGAGGGGAAGAGCAGGAAGGAACTAGTATTTACTGAGCGCCTACTGTGTTCCAAGTACTGTCCTAGACACATTTACATGCCTGAGCTCATTTAATCCTCACAGCTTCTCGTCGTGGTAGTATCATCCCGGTTTCAGGGACGAAGAACTTTAAACAAGTCAGATAACGATAAGATACTTGTGAGCGACCTTTCATATTGTAATTCTAAGGCATCATCTGACTTTTGGGGATGGGCAGTTGTAAAAGAGGAGAACCTGCCGTGGTCTGGCTACACTGTTGCAGGGCCCGGGGCCGAACACACACCGCATTTCTCAGGGTGTCGTGCGCCGGACTGCGGGAAGCAGAGTGGGCGGGGCAGGAGACGAGGACGCCGTGCCGGATACGTTCAGCAGCGGCTAAGGTTTCATAATGCTCAGATGCAAATGTCGCCCAAACCATGGATATTTACGTGCAAAAAAATAACCTCGACTTCATGCCACATGTAAGCACTAATTTAGACAGACTATAGACCTAGTTGGAAAATTTAAAACTATAAAACTTCCAGAAATAAATGTAATTTCCATGACCTTGGGTCAGACAAAGATTTCTTAGCTCTAACATAAAAAATTTTGATAAATAGGACTTCAAATTTTTAAATATTTGCCATTTGAAATACTGTTTTAAAAAAATGAAAGGCAAGCTCAGACTTGAAAAATATTTGCCCAACACATATCCGATAAAGAACTTGTTTCTAGCCCTGACTGGTGTGGCTCAGTCAGCTGAGCATCACCCTGCAAAGTGGAAGTTTGCCGGTTCGATTCCCAGTGAGGGCATGTGCCAGAGTTGTAGGTTTGGTTCCCGGTTGGGGCACATAGATGTTTCTCTCCCTGTTTCTCCCTCCCTTCCCCCCTCTCTAAAAAATAAATAAATAAATAAATAAATAAAATCTAAAAAAGACTTTGTGTCTAGAATGACTAAAGAACACTTAACATACTATAAGGAAATAAACAACTAAATATTTTAAAAGAGGCAAAAGATTTGAAGACATACTTCACCAGTGAAGAACAATGGATAATAGCTGGAAAGATCTGCAACATCATAGTCATTTAGGAAATGTGAATTAAAATCACAGTGCCAATGCACACCCGTTAGAATGGCTTTAAAAAAAAAGCAACTTGTAATACCAGGTGCTGTCAAGGGTGTGGAGCAGCTGAAACTCTCATTGCCGGTGGGAACGCACAATAGAACAGTCACCTTGGAAAACAGTTCAGCAGTTTCTTATAATGTTAAAACATATACTTCCCATATGTCCAGCAATCCTGGTTCTAGGCATTTAGACAAGAGAAATGAAGACTTATTTGTACAAAACAAAAACTGTATATGAATGTTTATAGTGGCTTTAATCATAATCACCTCAACCTGGAAACAACCAACATTCTTCATGTGGTGAATGGAGAAACACAAGGTGGTATGTCCATACAAGGGACCGTTTTTCATCCACAGAAAGGAATGAACCGCTAATACGTAGAAGAAGAACCCAAACACATTACGCTCAGTTAAAGAAGCCAGACTCAAAAGGCTGCGCACAGTGTGATCTTCATTTTATAATACTGGAAGAACATAGAGATACAAAACAGGTCAATAGTTGCCAACGGTTAAAGCTGGGGAAGGGAGGGTTTTCCTACAAGGAGGCAACACGAAGGGAATTTGTTTCATCTGTGTCCTCTAGGTGTAGTAGACACAGGCACCCCAGGCTGGACTGGGTGTCTCTGGTGTTGCCAAGGACCGGGGCGCCTTCAGTTTGTTGCTCTGATGTGATGCAGCATCGTATCCAGACGCTGCAGAGGCAGGAGCGAACACGAAGGGATGGGGAAGGGTCTGAACTTTCTTTAGAGACTTTTCCAAAGCCCACGCTGGCCTTGCATTTACACCGCACTGGTCAAAGCCTAGTTGCCACATTTCATCACGTCTAGCAGCAGCAGAGGCTGGGGAATACAGGCTTGCCCTGGGAAGAAAGGAGAGTGGATGTTGGAGTGTGCTGCTAGCAGTATCTGTCACACAGCCTTGGCTTCTAGCTGTGTGCTTCTAGCTTGTGGCTTCCAGCTGTCCAAGTGTCTTATACAGGGAAGGTAAGTCTTCGGGCTCCCCACTAGGTCGCTTTAAACCCTGGAGTTCCAAGGTGCCCTTCTGTTATTCCTGTGCGCCATTTCCAAACCCTTATTTGTGGGAATCACATAAAGTTCACTCTGTGCAGTCTCAGGTGCTGGGTTTGGCAGCTCTGAGAGCTCGAGCTCGGTAATACCACACAATGGACTGATTTCCCAAGCGAAGTGTAGGGGGAAACCATGCAAAAATTATTGATAACAATCCCTCATTCAGAATAAATCATAAGTATTTGACAGAAAATGCTGGCTATTTGAAGCATTTACATTTAAAAATCAATCATATTTCATTGTTATACCTCAAAGTTGATTCATAAAATGCTTTGATAGGCAGCGAGTTTCATTGGTTTAACAAACATTTATTGAGGACCCAGTATGTTATGTTAAAGAGATGGTGCAGACCCTAGGCACACAAAGATTAAACAAAAGAGAGAGAGAGCCCTTGCTCTTGAGGGGCTGTTTTTGTAGAAGGAAGAGATGTGGGGTTTTTTTTTTTATTTTTTAAAGATTTTATTTATTTATTTTTAGAGAGGGAAGGGAGGGAGAGAGAGAGAGAGAGAAACATCAATGTGCGGTTGCTGGGGGCCATGGCCTGCAACCCAGGCATGTGCCCTGACTGGGAATCGAACCTGCAATGCTTTGGTTTGCAGGCCCACGCCCAATCCACTGAGCTACGTCAGCCAGGGCTTGGAAGAGATGGTAATATGTGTGATTAAACTTACATGAGGGGTGTTACAGTGTGGGGGTTAGAATATGGGAACCTGGTGGAGCCCCCTAGTTTTGATCTCTTTCAAAATCGTTTAGGCTACTCCAAGTAGTTTGCATTTCCACACGAGTTTTAGAATCAGTTTACCCAATGCATATGCCAAAGAACCTCTGCTGGCATTTCGGTAGAGATTGTATTAATCTAAATGTTTGTTAGGGGAGCATTGAAATCTTAACAGCGTTGATTCTTCTGATCCATAAGTACAGCATGTGTTCTCATTCACGTAGACCCCTCAGTTCTCTCAGGAATGTTGTACAGTGTTCACTGTACAACTGGTGCACCTTGTCTCGTCAGATTCGTGTTTATTCATGCTGCTATCAGTGGTATGATTTTCACAATTTTATTTTATTTTATTGTTGTTCAAGTACAGTTGTCTGCATCACCCCCAGAACTCCCCCCACCACCCCAGCCGTCCCTACCTCCCTCTCCTGATTCCACTCCCCTTGGTTTTGTCTATGAGTCCTTTATAGTTGTCCCTGAAAACCCTTCCCCCATTTCCCCCCATTATTCCCTCCCTGATTTTCATAATTTCAGCATCAAATTGTTTGTTGCTTGTTAATAGAAATAAAATTGATTTATGATCGTTGTCTTTGTATTCTATGACCTTGATGAACTCACTTAGTAGTTCTAATCGAATTTTGGGGGATTCTTGGGATTTTCTATGTAGATGATCCTGTGTTCTCCGAATAAAGACAGTTTTATTTCTTCTTTCCAGCCTTTAGTTTCTTTCATTCGCTCTGCTGAACTGGCTAGCAACTCCCGAATAAAGAAATGGTGAGAGTTGACATCACTGCTTTGTTCTCAGGCATGAAAGGAAAGCGTTCAGCCTTTCTCCATTTAGTATTTCACCTGTAGCTTTTTCATATATGTCCTCTATCAGGTTGAGGAAGTTCCATCTTATTCCTGGTTTGCTGAGAGGTTTTTTTAATCATTAGTGGATGTTGTTTTTTTTTCTCTAATTCTTTTTTTGGCATAAATTGACATGATTGTATATCTTTTTTCTTTTATACTCTGTTGATAAAAGGTGCATTATATTGTTTTATTTTCAGTCCTGTCCATTGTCCACTTACTTGTGAAGTACTATCATTTTATGCACTGCTAGCTTCAGTTTCTGATTGTTAAGAATTTTCGTCTGTGTTCACTGGGTATATGGGTCCTTGTATCCAATCCAGTGAAACTGGGGCTGGCATCTGGGTGATGCTGGCCTCAGAGCATGAGTCGTGACGTGTTTCCTCATCTGTTTCTGGGGGAAGCTGGTACAGAGCTGGGGTTCTTTCTCTCTCAGATGTCTGGTAGCATTCAACAGTGAACCCCTCTGGAGTTTTCTTTGTAGGAGGATTTTAAACTATGTTTTTAGCTTTTTAATCATACAGGAACATTTCAGTTATTTCTTATTGAGTGAACTTTGTTAGTTTGTATCTTTCAAGGAAATTTGTCCATTTCATCTAAATTATCAAATGTATGTATATAAGTTTGTTCATAAAATTCCTTTATTATCCTTTTAATGTCGGTAAGCTCTGTAGTGATATCCTTTCTTCCATTCAGGTTATTAGTGTTTGATATTGTCTTCCATTTCTGGTCGTTTTTTTTTCCCATTAGTCCAGCTAGTGGTTTATTAATTTTATCACACTTCTCAAAGAACAGCTTTTGGTTTCCCTACTGTTTTTCTGTTTTTTATTCATTTGTACTCTCATTTTTTTTATTATATCCTTTCTTTTGCTTTCTTTGGATTTAATTTTCTCTCCTTTTTCTGGTTTCTTAAGGTTGAATCTTAGGTCACTGATTTGAGGCTTTTCTTTTTTCAAATATATACACTTAATTCTGTATTTTCCCCTGTGTTCTGCATTAGCCGAATACCATGAATTTTGATGTATTATATTTTTATATTTGTTGGATTCAAAGTATCTTTCTTATTTCTTGTGATATGTTTTTCTGACCGATGGATTATTTACATTTGTGTTCTCAATTTCTTAATGCTTTGGAAAAGATATCTTTCCAGAAACATTTCTGTTATCGGTTGCTTATTTAATTATATATTCTTGACAGTTTATATACTGTGTACGCTTTTATTTCTTGTTAGCGTGTTTAGATTTATTTTGTGGCCCCAAATGTCATCTGTCTCGATGAATGACCCGTGTATGGCTGGAGGGAGTGCACATTCAGTTGTTGCTGGGCAAAGTGTTACACGAGTGTTCATTAGCTCCACTCATTTGGTAGGGTTTCTGAGCGCCTGCAGATCCTGACTGAACGCGCGCGCGCGCGCGTGTGTGTGTGTGTGTGTGTAGAGAGTAGTCTTGTTCTGTCTCTCAGGTACTGAGACAGGACTGTCAAAGTGTGCAGCTCTCAGTACGGACTTGTTGTTTTATTTCTATTAAGTTTGCTTTCATGTTTTCAGGCCCTGTTGTTATGGGCGTATGTATTTAGGATTATCATGTCTTCTTGATAGTTGACTCTATCATTATGGAGTGTTCCTTTTTGTCTCTAGTTTTATTCTTTGTTCTGAAATCCACTTTGTCTGACATTAATATAGTCAGTCTAGTTTTCTTTTGGTTATGTTTACAAGGCATGTCTTTTCTTTATCCTTTTGCTGTTAGCCTAGCTAAGTTATTATATTTAAAGGTTTTTGTATGTTTTTAAAGACAGAATTTGCTGAGCCTTGCTTTTGTCTAATCCAGTCTGACATAGTTTGCCTTTTAATTAGAGTTTTTAGGCCATTTACAACCAATGTGATTATTAATGAGGTTGAATTTAAACCTACTGTGTAGCCATTTGTTTTATATTTATCCCATAGTTGCTCTTTATTTTTTCCTGTTTTTATAGGATTCATTTTTTACTTCCATTTTATCTCTATTATTATGTATACATTACAAACATGGGATTACTCTAGGGTGTGTAATATATATCCTTAATGCATCAGAGTCTCTCTCTCAAGTACTACCGCACCGTTTCCAGTACAGTATAAAACTGTGTGTTCCGTCCGTCCCGTCCAGCCTCCGTGCTGTTGCTGGCACACAGTGTGCCGGAGCATGTGTCATAAACCTCACAGGGTGTTACTCGGTTTCTTTACAGCCATTTGCCTTTTAGAAAGATTTAAACGTCTTTAAAATCTACCCTTATTTTTGCCGTTAGCAGCATGCTTTGTGTCTTTGTGTAGCTTCAGACGTGCAGCTGGGCCGTGCTTGTTCTGCCTGGAGGAAGGGCTTTAGCGTTTCTTCCAGTGCCTGTCCTATGGAAGCAGCTTTTGCTCCTCTGGAAAGGTCTTCATTTTGAAATGTTTTTTGTTGGCTGTAAAACGTTAGATTGACATTTTTTTCTTTCAGAACGCTAAAGATGTTCCATAGTGGTTTGGCTGGGACAGTTTCTGTCCAGAAGGCTCTGAACTCATCTTTGTTTTTGTGCATATCCCACCCCCCATCCCGGCACAGAGGTTTGTTTCCTAGCCTCCCCCAGGCCCAGGGCTCCTCTGGCGAGGACTGCGAGCGGGAGGGTGTCCTGCCCCCAGTCCAGCTCTAACTGCTGCTGCTTTCTGCGGAGTGAAAATGTGAAAATGCGGGCGCTGATGGCAGTGTTTTCACTCCTCCCCCAGAGGCACGAAACCTTTGCCTGGGCCCTAGAGCAGGACATCGTTTTTTGTGTTTTTTAATGACCGAGTTCTTCAGTGTGTTCCTAGTGCGTGTGACGTAGGAGTGCATTGACACAGGCGGATGATTTGTGAATTAATGTGTGTATGTGTGGGGGGGCGTTGTTCAACAATTTCAGTGATCAGAATGTCGAGGCAGAGCTGTTTGGGGGCCGCTGCTTTCAGGGGTCAGGACTGACGGCCGGTAGACTTGAAGCCGAATTTGCCGTTTGCTTTTTGATTTGACAACACGATTCGGCTGGTTCACTTCATTTCAGTGAGCACCCTCATTTATAACTGTAGAATGGTTCACTGTGCACATTTCATTTTTAAAATAATTATTAAATCCCTATGTTTAAAAGTGGAAGCAGTCTTAATGGGCTCCTTTGTATTTGAAACTCCTTTCTTTTGGGGTACGTGAAAATCTCCTTATTCTTTTTAGGACGGTGAGGCTGTGGGAAGTCGAAAATCCGAAGAAGCAAAAAAGCGTGTTTAAGCCGCGGACGATGCAGGGCAAGAAGGTGGTGCCCACCACGTGCACGTACAGCAGAGACGGGAGCCTGGTGGCTGCCGCCTGCCAGAACGGCAGCGTGCAGATCTGGGACCGGAACCTGACGGTGAGTCTCGGACCCCCGCGCCCGTGCTTCTTAGAAGGAAGCCACCTCACACAGTAGACAGACATGTCTAGGTGTTAGGAAGATGAACCTCCTGAGTTCATCCCTAGCTTAAACTTCAGCGTTAGTTGTTAAAACACTGGGACTTCCGTAGTAAACAGCATTGCTGCCCACATCCCAGCAGTGGTGTTTCCCAGTGCATATTAGATTTTGTTTTTAAAATAAACTAGGCCTTTTGGTATAAAATTTAAAAGTACAGTGCAGTTTACTATATGGCATTTCAATGTACGTACTTGATTTTGAAAATGAAGGATTTGAAGGTCCCATAAAGCAAGACTACACAGACAACTAGAAAATGTTTCTTGGAAGAAAAGGCTTAAGGAAATCATGAAGTGTCAGGATGCTCCGTCAGTTGTTTTGTGGTTATTTCTGTAGTAATTCCAATAATACGTTGCCTTAATATTCCATTTGAATAGGTTTCAGATTTTTTCTTTATAGTTTATATCATTATTATAATAAATAAAATTTGAATTGGAAAGGATCATAGAATTCTATAGCCATAGAATTCTAGACTTTGACTAATTCTGTGAAATACCAATGAGCTCTAAAAAGGGCTTTGTATGTGTAGGTGGTAAAATGAGAATTTTGATAAGTGAAATGGTTCTGTGTTACTAATGTTATAATATAGTTTGGTGATCTTATCTTAGTAAAATGTTGTGGTCTAATTATTAATCTAGTATATATTTATTAAGTACCTACTATATGATAGGCACTATTCTAGGCACTGGAAATACTGCATATTATAAAAAAACTCTGATTCATGAAGTTTGCATTCTAGTTTTTAAAAAAATTATTAAAATAATGTCTTTCAAATAAAATTGCCATCAAACACTTACATTTTGAAAGGGATCTCAGGAATCATAGTTCTCCTTTCAGGCTGACGAGTTAAAGTCAGTTTTCTTAGAATAAGGTAAAAAGATTCCATGTTTATAATGCTGGGAATATCTTTGGCACTTTCTGTTTGTCAGATCTTTTTATTTCTGTTTTCATCTTCACTGAAAACCCCATAAAGCTTCATCACAGCACAGAGATTTTTAAAATCCTTTGAATTGTAAACTGAGTTTTAACCAAGCAATAAATTTTTTAGTAACTGGCTTTCATCGACTCTTGGTGCTGTTGACTTAAACACAGAAATTCTAAACCATGAAGTGTTCTTGTGTAGCTTTCATAATGGTACGTTTAGTATGATACATATGTCATTTATGCGTGTGTGTGTGTGTGCGTGTGTGTGTATGCACGCCTTTCTGTTAGAACCTTTATATTTTTATAAAGTTGAATACAGATTTTAAAGATTGGCCTCACGTATCTCTTGAAGTCATGAGTATCTTCTGCTTCCAGGTTTGTAGAAAACAAAGCTGTCTGAAGGCCAGTTCTTCCCCGGCCCCCTTATCTTTTCTAGCCCTTCTGCTAACCTCAGTCTTTGATTCTATTTTGTTAGAATTCAGTAATACATGAATGTATAGCTTATTATACCACATCCCATTCATTATGTTTCATTCATTTTTTTACATTTGCATGTAAGTGTGTCCCTTGAGGAAACATCAAATTGATAAGAAAAAGCTCGCTGGCAGGAAATGCAGCTTGATTTTAAAAACAGATTTTCGCTAGACTTCAGGTGGTGGGCCCACATGGTGTGTTACAGAGTTGTACAGCTGACACCTATGTAATGTTATTAACCAGTGTTACCCCAACACACTTAACTTAAAAATAAATAAACAAAAATTGAATTGTTGCTAATAAAAAAAATGAACAGATTTTTAAAAAATTTCTTAACTCTTACTTTAGCAATAAAAAATCACCCACAGGGAAATACTAAAGCTAAGGTAAGAAAGCCTAATGGCAATAGGTTTTCTACCCAGTAGCCAAAGAATTACATAGTGAATAATTGTTAGCACAAGTTTCATGACAAGTAAAGCTATCACAAGTGCCATAATCATAGAATTCTTAATGTCCCAATTTTTAAGTGGAACTTGAGCAAACTAAATATCTTTTTTAAGAAACAAAGTGTCTGTCTATTAATAATAAATTCCTATATTCTCAAGACCTACCTTTATTCCAGACTCATGCTGGCCGGTGTGGTAGCCACCAGCCACATTTGACGCTTTCAATTTATTCGATAAATTAATTAAAATACAGTGAAAATTTCAGCTCTTCTGTCACATTAGCCACTTGTGAAGTTGCCCAGTAGCCACGTGGGTCCAGCCGCCCCTCACCGGCCGGCACAGGTGGAGAGCAGTCCCATCGCTGCAGAAAGTGCTGGGAGAGGGTGCTGCTCACGAGAAGCGCTTGCCCAGCGTCCCCGTCAGTCACGGGGATGGCCTGCCTTTCCCCCAGAGGAGGTGGCTTCTCAGGGGAGCTCGCACTCTGCCTCCCTCGTCCCGCTCCCTCTCCCCGGCACGTGTCTGAGCAACGGCAAGGAGGCCTGCTCTCGGTGGGCATCAAGTGAGAGAGGAGCAGACATAGGGGGGCGTGGCACCGGAGGGGTAGCAGCACGCACCTGCCTCAGGGCCTCATTGTACGTGGGACCCGCAGCCTGCAGTTCTCTCCTCCTGGGTGTCCACGTGCTTTTCCCTCGCCTCTCCCCATGCAGTCCTCAAGTGTCCTCCACAGCAAGACCCTCCCCACTCCACCCTGTAAAAACTGCAACCGCCACCCCACCAGCGGCACTCTGTCTGCCCCTCTTACTTGCCCCCATAGGGCTGATCACCAGTCGGCACCCTCTGCTGGATGTTTATGCCTTGGTTGGCTGTTTCCCTCCGGTAGGATTTGGCTCCACGAGGGAAAGGAATATTGTCTCATTTGCCCCCTGCGTTATTTCCAGAGCAAAGAACAATGCCTAGTATGTAGCAGATCCTCAATAGCTACTTGTTGCATGAATGAGTGAAAGAGTGTATTCTGAAAAGGTAACATAAAGTGAGATTGTCAGTGTGTTTCTAAGAAGACATGGAAAAATACTGGCATTAAAAACTAATATTGTAATAACTAAACATGGTACCAGGTGGGTATTTGAAAATATTGGGGGGGATCACTTTGTAAATTATATGATTGTCTAACCATCATGCTGTACACCTGAAACTAATATAAAATAATGCCGAAATGTCAAAGATAGTAGCATAAAAACTACCTTAGTTATATTAAAACACAATGAGATAGAATATGACAGAGAGAGAGATTGAGGTAAGTTTTGGCATATCCTTAATAATGTATAAATACATAATTTGTATTAGCATGGGTGGATTTTTAAAAATTGTTTCCATGTCTCTCTCAAGTATAATTTCTGGCTTTTAAAGTATCCTGGCGTGTATAGTCTTACGAATACCTGGTGACGTACGTTCATGGAGAAACACCTGGCAAAGCCTCTGGGCATATTTTGCTGAGAGCAGTGTTGCTGCTCCTTAGTAGCTATTGAGAATCTGTGATACACTAGACTCTTCACTAGAAGAACATGCTGCGTTTACCTGTATTGCAACACTATTTGTAGACTAAGATTTGGGCAGGAAAACGGGGGTCCACCATATTCATGGAGTTTTGCCTACCCTAGACCTGGGTGATGGGAGGGAATAATATTTGAAATGTGATTTGGCAATAGGGCACTACCAGCACCTTGCCCCCCACTTTCCGTCTGACTGCCTCCTACGCTTCTTCGGCCTGCAACCCCAGGCCAGATTCTGGGTCTGTCCCTTTGGGACAAGGGCCACACAGGACACACCCTTCCCAGGAAAGCCTCAGGCCTTGCGGGATCCTGCAGAGACATCGCTCCAGCTCAGTGGTTGGTCAGCCTCCACACCCTCTTGGCCGTGCTAGAGAATGGTCGGCAGGGGCCAGGGAAAGCTGGGGCAGGAACTAGGCATCGCCTCCGGAGATAAGCTTCTGGGCACAGAAGCCCCTGGAGAACAAGAGAGCAGGTGTGAAGGAGAGAGAATGAGGACACCGAGTCACCAGTAGTAGCTTGCAGCCAGGGCACCGCAGACCTGTAACTGTCTCCTCCTTTCACTGGCAGATAACCCACATGAGGGTTAGCTGGATCTCTGTCCTCCTGTACCTCTCCCTTTTGGAGTATGTCTGTGTGCAGATTAAAAGGTTTCATTTGTTTTTACGTAGAAGGAGAATTCGCAGTTTGCTTAATTTAATTAAGTACAACATGGACAACCTGGTAAGTGAATAGATATAGCTCTGTTTCTATTTTATTCTCCAGTTTATTTTGTCTATAAATTTCACATGTGAGTGAGATCATACGGTCTCTGTCTTGCTCTGACTGGCTTCCTTCACTTAGTGCACTAACTGGAGCAGCTTATTTAAATATAAGGAGCTCTGTGTGAGAGAGATGTTAGTTGGGAGGTAATCAGGAGCAGAAGTAATTTTTTAAGCATTTTTAAGAATAAAATAAGACTTTCTAAACACCAAATTCAGCTGTCTTTTGTAGTCTGTCTTCTCCGTGTTGACGCTCTCACTCTTTCAAACAACCTCTTCTCCTGCCAGCTTCCCTCTTGCCCCCCAAACTCGAGACAGCTGAGCCGACTTGATGACCCGTGTGACAGTCACTGCCTTCTTGCTCTTACTGTTCTCCGCCTCCATCATTGGCTGGTCCCCACCGTCTCTGTGTTAGAGGAACAGGATGTCATCTTTTCCAGCCTCCTGTGCAGGAGACGAACTAGCTTCGGGTCAGGTGTCATCACTTTCAGTAACTGCCGACCGAACCTGCTTCTCTTAATTCTGTCCCTCGCTTTCTCCTGCGGGTCCCAGGTCCCTTCTGCGGCCGGTGGACGCTCCCAGCAGGACGTGGTGCTGGCGCTTGTGCTCAGTGCGCCCCGGCCGCAGCGCCTCATCGCTGTTAGGGCTCGCTCTTCCCTCTGACCTTGCTGTTCTCAATCAGCTATATTTCCATGGAGAACTCCAGGCTGTTCTCTGCCTCTCTCCCATCATCAGTGCCAGTCTGAGGAACTAAATCTCAGTGCCCTCACTTCTGCCCCCTCCATTTCATGCCCTGTGCCTTCTCTCTGCTTCAGACCATCATCATCATCATCATCTCTAAGCCGTGGTGTTGGATACTCTCACCCATCCTGGCTGTCTGCTCAGGCTTACATCCGGCGAAATGCAGCCCTCGCTGCTTCGCTACTCACTGCACACTGAATAGGGAGTTCACATTGCCTCAGACACCTGCAGAATTTCGGTGTGTCTGTAATCAACTCTGGAACATCTCCCATGACTTTCTGCATGAACACAAAAACTTGAAAAAAAATCAGATTAGACTATGTTCTTTTTCCTCCTGGTCATTCTCTGCTTCATTGCCTTGGTGCCCCTCCCTGTTCTGACCACTCTGCCCTGTTCGTCTCCCGGCAAGGCCCGCCTGCCGGTGGAGATCCGGCCCGTGGAAGAAGGCTAGAGCTCACGCTGGGCACTCTGCGATGCTCTTGAACAGCTCTGTGGCTCTGCTTATGGACCAGAAGATTATTTATCTAGACATGTAATACCTGAAAACATTCAAATAACAGGCTTATGTTGTGTTTTTTGAAACTTAATCTTCCCTTTTAAAATCTCGTTTATTTTATTTTCTAAATTATACTTTATTGATTATGCTATTAGATTTGTCCTGATTTTCCCCCTCTGCTCCCGTCCACCCAGAACCCCCCACTCCCTCAAGCAGTCCTCTCTCCCCTGCCCCCCGTTCTTGTCCGTGGGGCATGCGTGTAAGGTCCTTGGCTGCTCCCTTTCCTACACTGTACTTTACACCATGGCTCCATGGCTGTTCTGCAGCTACCTACTTGTACTTCTTAACCCCCTCACTTCTCATCCATTCTCCCACGCTCCCCTCCCATCTGTTTATCTTTGACCTTTGGCATTTTAATTATGATGTGTCTTGGAGTGGGACCCTCCGCACCCATCTTGTCTGGGACTCTCTGTGCTTTCTGGACTTGCATGTCTATTCCTTTTACCAAATTAGGGCAATTTTCTTTCACTATTTTCTTTAAATAGATTTCCAATTTCTTACTCTTTCTCTCCCTTCTGTCACCCCTATGAAGTGAATGTTGGATTGCTTTAAGTTGTCCCAGAGGCTGCTTATAGTATCTTAATTTTTTTTGGATTGTCTTTTCTTCTTCTTGTTTTGATTGGTTATTTTTTTTTCTTTCTTGTGTTTTAAATCATTGATTTTATTCTCAGCCTCATCCACTCTACTGTTGTTTCCCTGTAAATTGTTCTATATTTCAATTAGTGTACCCTTTGTTTCTGACTGGATCTCTTTTATGCTATTGAAGTCCTCACTAAATTCCTTGAGCGTCTATATAACCAGTATTTTGAACCCTACATCTGATAGATTGCTTATCTCTATTTCATTTAGCTCTTTTTCTGGAGTTTTGATCTGTCCTTTCATTTGGACCATGTTTCTTTGTCTCCTTATTTGTCAGCTTCCCTGTGTTTGTTTCTATGTATTAGGTAGAGCTGCTTTGACTCTGTGTCTTGGTAATGTGGCCTAATGTAGTAGGTGTTCTGTAGGGTCCAGTAGCACAGCCTCCCCTATCACCCAAGGTGGGTATTCTAGGTACTCCCTTCATGTGGGCTGAGTATACCCTCTTCTTGTAGTTGCGCCTTGGTTGCTGTTGGCAGATCAATGGGAGGGATTTATCCAGGCCAGTCAGGGTCAAGGACTGGCTGTGACCCACTGACCACCAACCTTCACATTCTGTGGAGGATCAGCTGTACAGGGGCAATGTGGTGGTGCTCCGTGGTCTGTAGCTGCCCACTGGGTGTGCTGGTCCTGGGGTTTCCTGGGTGGTTCAGGCCAAGATCAGCCCCCACTTGTGTTTTGCCCAGTGTCACCCTGCCTGAGTTATAAATCTGAGATGGCTGCTACTTGTGTTGGGTTTAGAGATGCCCAGGAGAAGCAAGCTATGAATCTAGGCTGCTAATTCTGGCCCTGGTGCTCACGGAGGCCAGCTGCTGCTTGTGTGAGTGAATTTAGGAAGTTGTGCAGTTTGAGCAAAATCCAGCCATTCATATGGAAAAGCAGCTTGGGTGGGCCCATAAACTGGGTGGGTTGGAGTTTCTGGGGATCTCCAAGGTGGATCAAAAAATAGTGTTAGCGGGTTGATGAAATCTTAACATATGGTACCCGTCTGCCAGCTCAGTCTGGATGGATGTGGTTTCTTTAAATCCCTAGTTGTCAGATTTCTATTCAGTTAGACTTCTGTCAGTTCTGAGCGATGGTTGTTCTGTATTTTAGTTGTAATTTTGTTGTAGATGTGTGAAGAGGCAAGCCATGTCTACCTACGTGGCCATCTTGACCAGAAGTGCTAAAATCTCATCTTTTTAATAAGTGAGGAGCTCTTTGCCATGGTTGGACCCGTGGTGACAGTGAGCTTCCTCAGACCTCAGGAACGTCCAGTTAACGGCCTAACAGCGGCTCAAGGTGTTGGCTAGGAAAGGGGTGATTCAAATAGTGAAATAATGTAGCAATCAGGTGTCTGCCTCCCTCTTTAACTTCATCTTTTGTTCTTCATGCTCACTCAAGTCCAAGCTAGCTGACCTCTCGCTGCTCCTCAAGTCTTACCAGGCCTTGTCGCACCTTTGGCCTTTGTGCTTGTTATTCTTGCTGGCTGCATGACTTTGCCGTGGTTATCGCCCTGGATGTGGCTGGCTGCTGACTTCTCGTTCTGGCCTCTGGTGAACTGTCATCTTGGAACCGTGAAGCAGTGTAGTGTGTGAGAGCACAGACTGAGAAGGCTGGTTCTTGACCTGGACGGGCTGGGGTAGTGCCCTTGCTTTCTCCTGCCTCTGTGGCTCTGACCTTTGCTGTGTTTTATTGTATTGATAACACTTCCCGCTGTGTAATTACTTTGTTTCACTTTTTATTGGCCTGCTCATTTATTTTTGTCTCCCCCTAAGCTTGATAAGCCAGGGACTTTTTCATCTTATTTCCATTTTCCTGTGTCTAAGGAGGACAGGACATGGAGAGTACATGTCCACAGTAAATATCTGTTGAGTAAATGGCTGAATGGATGCTGTCACAGCATCATAGGTTTTCTCTGGAGTCGGTTTGGTTTTTAATTGCTGTTACTCTTGTTTTTAAATTTGAAATCGCTGTTAATCCAGTTTCATCATAATCAAATGTGTTGTTGACAGTTGTTTGATTTAGCCTTCAGTATGGAGTGATGCTTATTTGCATCAATACTATTTCAGCCTATTTTCTAATAAATAGATTTTAAAACATAACATGATATTAATAATAGCTAATATTTATTGAAACTCTGTGGCAGCTACTGTTCCAAGTACATATATATGTGTGTGTGTGTGTGTGTGTGTGTGTGTGTGTGTGTGTTAATTTACTTGGCCCTCAGGGTAGTACTGTGAGAAAGTACTCCCACTAACCATATTTCAGATAAGAAAACTACAGCACAGCAGAGGAGGGTTTAACAACTTGCCCAAGGCCATGCAGCCAAACTGCAGAGCCAGCCAGGCTGCTCTAGAACCCGCACTCCCAGCTGTGGTGACGCACTGAACTGCTTTCCAAAGTAGGTGTGGTGATGAGCTGCACATCTGTAAATTGGCTAAGACTCATTGAATTATATACTTAAAATTGGTGAATTTTATAGTGTTAAGTTATACTTCAGTAAAGCTGCTAAAGAAAATAAACAGTCCTTGTTTTTATTCTTTTTTATTTTTTATTTTTTATTTTTTAAAGATTTTATTTATTTATTTCCAGAGAGGGAAGGGAGGGTGAGAGAGAGAGAGAGAGAGAGAAACATCAATGTGCGGTTGCTGGGGGCCGTGGCCTGCAACCCAGGCATGTACCCTGACTGGGAATTGAACCTGCGACACTTTGATTCTCAGTCTGTACTCAATCCACTGAGCTACACCAGCCAGGTGATTTTTATTCTTAAAGTGGATTATAGTCTTTTCAAAACTGTATCTAAAGTGCAACTTTTGTGCTGTAGCCTTAGAAAGGCAAAACATACATTCTGCTTCAATGCTTAGACATCAGCATATACAAGGAAAAACGTATAACTGATTAGAATAGTGTGCGAAGACATTTTTAGGTTTAGATGATTATATACAGATCAAAGTTGCTCATTGAACTTTGAAGAAAAATTAAAATTGAGTTAACGTATTTACTTAAAGATTTATAAGTATTTTAATTTTTCAATTATAATTGACATGCAGTATTACATTAGGTTCAGGTGTACCACATAGTGAGTGGACATTTATGTATCCTAGGATGTGATCACCACGGTATTTCAAGTGCCCACCTGGAACTGTCCATGGTTATTACAATATTATTGACTGTGTCGCCTCAGCTGTACTTTCTATCCCCATGACTATATTTATAACTGCCAGTTTGTAAGTCTTAATCATTTTCATCTTTTTCACCCTTTTGCCCACCCCCCCTTTCATATGGTGACCATCACTTTGTTCTCTGTATCAGTAAGTTTGTTTCTGTTTTGTTTACTTTGTTTTTTTGATTCCTCGTGGGAGGTAAATCATATGGCCTTTGCCTTTCTCTGTCTGCCTTATTTCACTTAGCATAATGCCCTCTGGGTCCATCCGTGCTGTCACAGATGGCAAGATTTCATTCTGTTTTGTGACTGAATCATACTCTGTCGCATGTATGTACTACATCTTTATGCATCCGCCTGTCGATGGATGCTTAGGCTGCTTCTGTATCCTGGCTATTATAAATAATGTCGAAGTGAACATAGTGGTGCATATGCTTTCTTGAATTAATTTTTGGATTTCTTTGGATAAACACCGAGAAGTAGAATTGTGGGATCGTGTGGTAGTTCTATTTTTAATTTTCTGAGGAACTTCCACACTGTTTTTGTAAGGGCTGCACCCGTTCACAGTTCTAGCAACAGTGCACAAGGGTTCCCTTTGCCCCATATTCTCACCAAGGCTTATTTCTTCTCTTTTTGATAATGTGACAATGACAGAGTGTGAGGTGGTATCTCACTGTGGTTTTACAAGTACTCTTAAAGCATTTTGACTCATAAGTAGATATAGAAGACTTTTCCCTAATGTGGTAAGGGTAGAATATGTATATGCTGATACTTAGGAGAGAAAAAAATGGGAACCAGTTGTGAACCAAAAACCTGTAAAATATATGAAGAAAATCTTCTGTTTCAAATGTATAAACACTATAAGTTAGCAGTTGGTATAATCTTATGTTTCCTTTATATTGAATAAATAGACAAGGGATGCTATATAGATTCAAGAGAATGATGTAATTTTGTCACTATTTGGTGACTTGAATTTAGCCAGGGTATTAAAGTGAAAGTAATTATGAAATATTTGTAAAAAAAATGCCAGACATTTTTATCTGCATGGTGCGTACTCATGATTATGGAGAGAGTCATTTTGTTAGTCTGTTTTTAATTTCATTAGACATGTATCCAAAATATAGCTCATAATTTCCTCTAAAAACCATTTCCCAAACTTTACCTTCCTAAATGACCCCCCACGAAAGTTAATTTTGGCTATTTTTTTCTGAGTGTAAAAGTAATCCATCGTTATATATAAAGATGTTCATCCAAAGTAGAACAGCATATGAAGAAAATAAGTCACCTATAATTGCACCACCCAGAGATGAGCATTTCTAGATCCTTTCCTGTACTCACATACAAGGTATGTGTGCCTTGTATGTGTGTTTTGTGTTTGGGGGTTCTTATTAGACCCAATGATTAGCACCCCTCTTCCCTACCTGGTTTCTCAGCGAGTTAAGAAGTAAGACGAATCACTAAAGCATGGCAGATGGAGGCCAGAGTCCAGCTTTGTTGCAGGTGACAGAGGTGGACGAAAGCCGAAAGAGCCTCCTGGCGAACTGCTGGAATGCACGGATTTGCTCCCTGCCTCCCCCCTAGTCTCATCCAACCCTGAATGTGGACAGGCTTGCCCCGGGAAGACTCGGGGGGGCTCGGGACTCGGAGGAGCAGAGAATGACTCCCTAAGGGCAGCTGGCATTCGAGGAATGTGAAATCACATTCACAGGTCGGATGAAGAAGCTACCTTCCTTCTCAGGGAAGAGTGAGTGGGGAAAGGTCAGGGCAGAGGATGTCAGAGCAAATAGGGCCTTGGAGGCTCTGTAAAAGGGTTTGAAGACTCTTCTCCGGGCAGTAGGAGGACCTTTAGATTTTAGGAGAAGAAGGCCATCGTCCAGGTTACATTTTGAAAAGAATCACTCTGGCCATTCTGCCTATGGAATAATAACTATAGGAGGAGAAAGGTGGAAGCAAGGAGACTGGTTGGGTTTTGGAGGTTGCAGAAGTCCAGGTCATTTCCTGAGGAGGGTGCTTGCGGTGGAGGTGACGTTTGGACTCTGAAGAGTTTTTGAAGCTAGAATTGACAAATGGGTACAATTTTACATAAAGGTAATTTTTCCACAGTATTTTATTTTTTAGAAGATTTTATTTATTTACTTTTAAAGAGAGGGAGGGGAGGGAGAAAGAGAGGGAGAGAGAACATCGATGTGTGAGAGAAACATTGGTCGGTTGCCTCTCGCATGCTCTCAGCTAGGGACCGGGCCTGCAATCCAGGCATGTGCCCCCACCGGGAATCGAACCCATGACCTCCTTTTGATCTACAAGAGGAAGCCCCAACCCCACTGAGCCATACCAGTCAGGGCTTCCACAGTATTTTAAATTATGCCTTTTAAAAGAGTTGTTCATTGGTATAATATGCATAATTTAATTTGGAAAATGATTCCATAAAACACATTGTTACATTTCTTGACACTGGATTTTCCAATGGTGAGTAGGCTATTTGAGAGTTGAGAATTTGGATTGCATGAAAGCCTGCTTCAGTGTTGTGCTATTTTAGCAAATTCTGAACAGCCAATTTTACTTCTGTTGTTACCTTGTATTCATTGACAGTATGGTATAAATGCTCCCAAATTCTGAAGACTTTTGGTGTTTTCTATAGCACAAGTGCCGTCCTCTGTAGCCACCTCCCTAGGACTGTGGTGTCTTCTGAAATGGCCAGTCTCTCTGCAGGATGGCAGCAGTCTCTGCAAAGCCTATATAAGGGATGCCTCTCTCTAGGCGAGCGATTTCCTGAGCCCTGTTTCTCCGCTTCGGGACAGCTGTGATTTATTTTGTAAGCTGACAAGGCCAAACATTACTGTTCTAACCATTATAAACAAAATAGTAGATGTTAAATGTTCCCTCAATAGAGTTACTAGTAGGGCTTTTATATACAGAAAGTAACGTCTGAGCCAAAAATGTGAACCGTTTCTCTGCTCTGTGGGCGGCTCTTAGCCGACTCTGCTTCACTGCAGAGGACCAGCGGCGCAGGCCGTGGTGACCGGCCCCCGAGCTCCGGGCGCTCCCGGGAGCCCACCCTGGCCGCTGCTTTCCCTCCTCCTCCTGCTGGTTCCCCTGGCCTTAGTGATTTTCCACATTTCTCCCAGCTTCGCAGAAACTCCTCTTTTCGTGTGTGAGACCCAGATGGAAGAACAGTGTAAGATTCTGTTAAACCTCAGCAATTTAGAACATTTTAAATATTTACCCGTCTTGTGATTTATCACCGTTTTTGTGGCTTTCAGAAGTCTATTCTGCAAAGTGATGTGAGGATCAGACCTTAATTCAGAAGTATTTTCGAAGTTATTGCCTAAATGTGTTTATAGGTGCAGTGCGAAGAATTACTTTCGCTGTAAGCTGTCTGCTAAAGGATTGTGCAGTAGTCCCCCCTTGTCTACCGGAGACAAATTGCAGGACTCCTCGGGGCAAGCCCAAAAGCACAGGTAGCACCGGGCCCTATGTGTACGGTGTTTTTTCCTGTACATACCTACGGTGAAGCTTAATTTATGAATCAGGCACAGTGAGGGACTAACAACGATAACCGATGATAAAATAGAACAATTATAACTATACTGTAGTAAAAGTGATGTGAGTGTGATCACTCTCTCAGAATACCTCACTGCACTGTACTCGGGCTTCCTCTCGTGACGACGTGAGACGAGACGATGAAGAGAGGCAGTGAGGGGGACGAGAGGCACCATGACGCAGCGTTGGGTCACCATTTACCTGCCAAGGTCACAGCTAAGGGAGTAACAGGCGGGCAGTGTGCACGGTGCGGCTGGGCTGGACGAGGGGGTGGTTCACGTCCAGGTGCGACAGAGCAGACAGCGTGAGATTTCATCACGCTGCTCAGAACGGCGCCAGATTTAAAAGTTAGGGGTTGTTTATGTCTGCAGTTTTCTATTTCATATTCGTGCCACGGTTACCTGCAGGTCATGGAAACCTTGGAGAGGGACACTTTGGTTAAGGGGAAGCTGATGGACTCTTTGCTGGCAGAGTTTCACCGTGGTGAGCAGAAAAAACGGATGCTCGTGGACAGGCGGTCAAGGAGCCCATTCCTGTGTGCATCACGTGACATCCCTCCCACTGTGGCTGCCCACACACACGGATGCCCACACACACGCCACCCCGAACTGATAGAGATGTCTACCATAGCAGTCCCCAGTTTTGCAATGTGTGATGCATTCTTAAACATTTTTCATTTCACTTCACTTCACTTCACTTCACTTCACTTCATTTCATTTCATTTCATTTCATTTCTAAAATGTACTGACCATCATCTCTTCAGTTGATTTTATGACCCACTAATGAGTTAGAATCTAGAGTTCGCAAAAATACTTCTAAAGCATGTCCCAAATATAATTTGATCTTTCCAACAACCTTGGGAGGTAGGAAAGGCTCATGTCCATTCTTTCAAAGTGTAGTGAAAGCTGACACTTCAGGAAGAGGAGCTGTGACTGACGAAGAAGAGAGGGCTTGGAGCATCACGTGACCAGAGGCCGTCGTGAACAGAGAGGGCACTCGGATGGCGGGGAGAGGGAGGGGCTGCAGAGGTTTCGAGCAGGAGGCAGGCAGGTGCAGAGGACGCTTTGCTGGGCGTGTGCGAGAGGCAACCAGTCGGTGCTTCTCTGTTGATTCGATGCTACTTCCTCTCCCTTCCTCTCCCTCTTCCTCTCTCCCTTCCTCTGTCCTTTCCTCCCTCCCTTCCTCTCTCTCTAAATGCAATGGAAAAAAATGTCCTTGGGTGAGGATTTTAAAAATAAGTAAAACAATTAAAAAAGTAAATAAAAATTTAAAAATAACTTAAAAATTATAAACACTTGAAAAATGGACATAATGCACATAGCATACCCCTGGCCATTTCAGAATGTGCAGTGGTGCGGTCTGCAATGTGTCCACAGTGCTGTGCAACGGCCAGCCCGCTCCGGCTTCGGGACTGCTCCATCGCCCCTGAGAGCATGCGGTGCCCGCTCCGTGATCACTGCCCACCCCCAGCCCTCCCCGTCCCTGAGGGAAGCATTGTCACACTACCGTAAATAAAAAGCCAACGTTGCTGTAAATGGAACAGTCGTTTTTTTCAGTTGTGTTAAAAGTAAAACAATTATAAATACTAGAGAAACACCATTGTCTGGCAAGGCGCCGCGTCTGAAGTTTTTCTGTGTTAAAGAGATATGAGCAAGTGTTACGGAGGTATCAAAGACAAATTAGCGCTAAATCACAACTTTCTGCTTGGTACGACACGCAGAAGTGAAGGAGAAATTTGAAAACATAACTTTCTTGCTGTATGTTTGCTGCTGCTTGATGCTGTTCCCTGGCACCGCCCACAATGTGTCTCGCTAAAGCTGAACTCGCCCTCCACCGCCCAGCCCTTCTCATTGCCCTCACTGGTAACGGTACCGGGCATCACTCCCAGGGTTTTCTGTAGCTGAACCCCGGGCGTTCAGCATGTTCTCCTAAGTACGGTGATTGTAGCCTTCATCTTTGTCCTTGGTTGTGTCAGGTCAGGTATTTACCAGATACTGAACTAGATGATTTGGGAGCTTTAAAGAAAAGACAGATACTACACTCAAATGATATAAATCTTTGTTGTGAAAATTAACTTATGCACAATTAACACTTAAAAAATAAAACTGATAGTAGTCGGTAGACAAGTGGATTATATTCTAAAAGTCTACTGTTCTAAATTATTCGGAACTCGTACACTTTTTCCTATAGCTGGTATTTGCTGTTCGCTGTTGTTGGGCGTAGTCTGTGTTAGCCCAGTGTGGCTCATCTCTCTGTGCTCTTCTTCACACTCCCCGGGGGGGCTCTGGTGTGGCAACAGGTGCCCCTGGCCTCCCGAACCTCATTTTTCTCACCTGAAAGTAGGAAGAAATAAGGTGACCTTTGTGAAAGTGCCCAGCAGCGTGGCGCCTGGCACTTGGTGGCAGGTAAACAAGCATTCACTCTTTCCTTCAGTCATTTATACTCATAGTCTCTCCAGCGCATTAGCGGAACTGCGTCGTGACCGTTCGCCCCCGTGCTTCAGCTAGCTGTGACCTGCAGCGCTGGCCCAGAGGATCCGCCCCTGTCACTGCTGCGTCCCCAGCATTGGTAATGGTGGTGGTGAGAGCAGGAATGGTAAGAATAATCATTATCAGACTAGGAGTTAGCATTGCCCACCTACTATGTTCCAGGAATTTTTCTAAATGCTTTCAATGCATTTGCTTGTTATACAGCTGCAAGGTCAGTATTCTTGTCTCCAGTTTAAGGAGAAATGAACAGAGGGGGAGTTATTTGCCCAAGGACACACAGTAAGGAGCAGGTGGGTCTGGGTTTTGATTCCAGGTGGTCTGGCTCCAGGGTCTGTGCTTTTAACCACCATCTCTTGGACCTCTAGGAGAGTGGATCCCTAGTTTCCCACTCCAGCCGAAGGGACCATCAGCGAGGAAGAGACTGGGGGGCTCCTTCTCCGAAGGTTGTCAAAAGTCAGGAGCTACATATTACCAAGGGTGAAACTGTCTGATAGAGGCTTTGGTTCACACAGAAAAGATTCGGCTTCTGTCTGTCTGTCTGTCCAGAGAGGGCCTGCTGAGGTGGGTGCATGGGGAGAGGCACTGGGAGAGAAGGGAGGGGTGGGGGATTCTCGGGCCCTTCCATCACGGTTGACCAGGACCCAAGTGGAGAGGAGGTGGAGGAGGAAATCAGTTGAGACTCACGCAGTTGGGCGGGGAGTGACTGCCAGAGTCTCTCCCCCTTGGCTCTGCTTCCCGGTGCGGCCACCTAAAGGGGCCACATTAGAATTACTTCTGAATGGCATTCAGATTTCCCTTGGTGAAGACAATGTGTGGAGTCCACCTACACTGAAGAAGCACTTCATTCTGTGTTATATGTGTACTTTATGTGTTTTGTTACTGAGACAGTGAATCAAGAAGTGGCGTAAAATTAAAACATTTTGCTAAATTTAAATGGCCATAACTTACATGGACTTCTTTGCCATTGACTAGATCTAGTAGGCAGATGACATTTTGCTATTTTATTTTTAAATCTAGGAAGATTTGCCCATAAACCATTCCATAGCAGAGCAGACTTTCCAAATGCTGTGAGTTAAAACATATGGAGATGCTAAAGATACTCGCATGAGGCTTGAGTGTTTTCCCACACATAAAATGTGCATCTCAAGGAGGGAAGGATATTTTAGACATTCCCCTGAAATACTAGTTTGAAGCTGTAGCAAAATACATGATGACTTATTATTATTTTTATATTGATAAATTAAGAGTACCTTTGTTAGGTACGATAAGCCAAAATAAATAAGTAAATAATTCTCTATCATACTCCTAAATCCACATTCTTAGAAAGTGACCCTCTTGTATAAATCTGAAACAGATACAGTAGGTGTGTGTGTGTGTGTGTGTGTGTGTGTGTGTGTGTTTGAATGTTTGAATTTGATAGTGATTGCTCATTTGTGTGGGGGTTTCCCCATTTCCAAAGATAGACTTGGACCAGATGCTTCTGTTTTATCTTACGGGAGAGTATTTCTCCATATTGGAAAAACCAGTGCATACTCTGTGTTTTCCAGTTAGCCAAGAAGACTTGGTTAAGCTTTGTGTTCTGTACTCTGTTGTAGAAACAATGGGTACATTGAGTTTGCTTTTCAAGCGAATCTCTGTCCTCGCCCCACACGGTCATTTGCCGCGACACCCTCGGTGGTGTTGGGACAGGGTGATGTGGAAGAGGCGGGCTGCTTTCTCCCCTTTCATAGCCGTTAGCAAGGAAGATGCATGATCAGCCTTAAGTTTTCCAAGAATCGCTTTTTTATTCATATGGGAGGTGAATCAGAGGGAATTAAGATGGGGGGCAGGGGGCTCAGTTAAGAGCTTTCATGTGGGTCCAGTCCCAAAGGACACGGGGAGGAGCTCAGTCAAGTGTGTGGAATGATAGTGCAGACCAACCCAGAGACGTAGATCAGACACGTTATTACGGATGTAAAGCACGTGTAAGCTGGTAGGTGTCTGTATCTGAGGAATGAAGGAAGAGGGACTGATGAGGCTGAGTGACGGGAGTCCCAGGCCACTGACCGAGGCAGGGAGAGTTGCCTGAGGGAGTGGAGGGGAAGGGCAGCCCGCCAGAAAGTCAGTTTTGGGCGTGTTGAGTCAAACATCTTCAGCTCCATCTCCAACTCAGTTGAATAAATGAAGGAATTTACTGACTACTTGTATCCATGCCCATTACTCTCTTTCCCTGAATTTTGACTGAGAAATGCCCTCACTTTCTGTCTTAAGGCTGGACTTCTATTTCCAAAACTTCACTGATTTTTTTCCTTCATGATCTCCTACCCTAATTTCCTTGCTTTTGCTGATCGAATTTCCATGCCCTGACCCTCTGCCCTCTGTCTCTGTTTACGACTTTGCTTAGGACCTCTGGCCCACGTTTGACTGTGCCTCTTACCAGCTCCTGGCTTGTCTCTCTCAGCTTCGGATCAGAACCCCTCCTGGATGTGTGTGCTTGAGAGAGGGCCACAGCGATTGTCCATAGAGGTGGCACTCTCTCCATGTCCCCCTGCACTAATTTTCGTGGGGCCGGAGAGGACACAGCACTGCAGTGTGGGGGAGGAAGAGGGCCGGGCCGGGTCTAGTGCCGTGCTGCTTCAAGGCTGCTGTCTCAGGTCATTCATTTCCGGCCACAGATGAGAAGTCTGACTGTCACGTGCAGTTCTACTGATGTTTAGATGTTAGTCAAAATTGAGGAGGAAGACAGAATCCATTAGCATGATTTTAATTGGCTTAATAACTTTTTCCTGTTAACTAATAGAGAGCTCTCTGGAACTTGAAACTGTCGTCACCTTTTTTTATCCTGTCTGTTAGGACACTAAAATGAGTTTATGTTGCAAGAGTTCAGGCATGTATATATTTTTTAGCACTTCAGGGTTTAATGTGCTTTTAGATGTGTTATGTTGAGCTAGAGAGTTGAATTTGAGACTCCTTACAGTGAAATGATTAACAGTGCACACTCTGGACATGTGCCTGAGTTCAAATCCAGGCTCTGCCATTTATTATCTGAATGATAGTTTCTCCAGTTATAAGAAGGGGATGTAATGGCACCTTCCCCTGGACTTGTTAGGACTAAATGAATGTATTTATCTATATGTGTATCTACATGTGTATGTATGTATGTGTGTATGTATATGAGGTCTGTCCAGAGAAAGTCCAGCCATTGTTAATATAAGGAGAACGGCTTGTGCCACGTCGATGTCACCTGGCAGCCAGGGGGAGTGGACTGGAGTGTGCGTGTGTGGACAATGACGACTTCACTGTACTAGTCAGTGGGGGCGGTAGGCACTGCTGAGTGAGCTTGTGTGCTGTGTGGCCATCACATTCAAAATGAGCGAGTAGAGCAACGAATCTGCACCCAATTTTTCATTAAGCTTGAGCATTCCTCTGCGGAAACTATTCAGATGATTCAGAAGGCCGCAGCTATGGACCACTGGTGACTGGCAGCTTCATCACAACAACATGCCCACTCACGCATCACGTCCCGTGCAGTTTTTTTGTGAAACATCAAATTACCCCAGAGACTCAGCCCTGCTACAGCTCAGATTTGGTGCCCTGTGACTTCTGTCTTTTCCCCAAGCTAAAATCACCTTTGAAAGGGAAGAGATTTCTGACCATGGATGAGATTCAGGAAAATACGACGGGGCAGCTGATGGTGACTGGGAGAACTGTGTGAGGTCCCAAGGTGCCTACTTTGAAGAAGACTGAGGTGTCATTTTCATGTGTGCAATGTTTCTTTTATCTTGTATCTTCTTCAGTAAATGCCTCTATTTTTCATGTTATAAGGCTGGAAACTTTCCGGACAGGCCTTGTATATGTGTATGTATATATGCAGTGTGTGTGTTTGTGTACACACACTTAGAGCAGGTTGGCTGCTAGTAAGCTCTCTATTTAAGTATTAGCTATTGTTATTATTTTGATGCTCATCAGTTCAGAAGTTTGTTTATTTTTTTTCTGATTGACTTTAATATGTGATGCCTTAGACCCTCTTTTTGTCCGTAGTACCTTTCCTCTTGGTGAACCTCTCCAGCATGTGTCTTAGAGAAGACAGTTCACACTGATGCTGAGATTGCAGATCACATTTTGTGAATTGGTTGTTTCTGAATCAACTCTGGTTCTGGCAGTTACTAGAATCCACACAGCACGTGAATTTTAGGCTGATTCGCTCACACTGGAAAGTGATAACCACCAGCCCAACTGCAGGAAGAAATGTTTGTTGTTTTCAAAAGCACATCCAAAATATTAGCTTCAAAGAATTATCTTTAACCATTTTAGAGTAAGTTAATGTACACGGCACTTTAAAAATGTAACTTAATTAAATGGATTTTTATTAGCTGGATGGATAACATCAAGCTATTCACTGGCTGCCCAAGGAGTGAGTAAGTTAGAACATTCAGAAGTGGAGAACATAAAAACAGCCCCAGAGGGGTATGCGTTTAAATAAGGAACAGCAGCGTCATTGTGTGGAGCCTTTGAAATGCTTCCCCTGGTTGCCTATTGCAGTACTTACTGCAATAATTCTTTCCTTAAAGAATTATCATATTAATACGAGGGGGAAGAAAACCTGAAAAATTTTCCCTACAACGTTACACTTTTTGACGTTGTGATTACGACTCAGTGAAGCGATTTTAATCATTATAATAGGACAGTGATTCTTTCCCGGTGGATGCGGATGTCATTACCCGTCTGTGAAGACCCGTCGGAACTTTTCTCCGAGTTTTACTGGAATCAGCCGACTTTTATTGGAATCAGTTAGCAGTCTATTTAAAGGAAAGCCGGAGAGTTCACTGGGGCTGTGAGTGGGACTGGAAAAAGTTAAAATTACTCTCTAAATACTTTTCCTGCCCCATTTGTGGGTCCACGAACTCTGACCTATGAGCATTATTTACGTGTGGATGTTGTCTTAAAAACTCCTTCACTTTCTTGGTTCTTGAGCTCTTTCAGGCCTGAGTTCATTGTACCGTTAGTTCTCTGTCAGCGGCTCTGGCCCCTCACGTGGTGGTCGATGCCCGTGTCCTCGGTTATGGATTATAAGCTCTTGGGGGGCAGTGACTCTCTCTTGCCCGGGGTTGGATGACACTTTGGATGGTTGTCTTGATGATAAAGTAGTTTGCTCCTTTGATTTGGAATTACTCTCGACTTCTGCTTAGCATAGTCTGAGACTTAATGATATGGCAACTGTTTTTTAATAACCTGCTTTCCCATTGCCTGGGTCATATCAAAACAAAACAGTAGCTCTTGTTCATCATCATTGCCTGGGTGCCAGAAATGTGTTTGAGCACTGTACATTTATTTTGTCATCTAATTCTGAAATTGGTATTGTTTTCCCATTTTACAGATGAGAAAGCGAAGGCTCGGTGAAGGGAAATAACTCTTCTGTTGTGTACAATCAGAAATAGTAGTGAAGCCAAGAGACTCGGGTTTGTCAACTCCAAAGGCACTGCTTTCAGTCACTGTCTCTTGGTCTTTTCTTGCATCCCCTGGATATTTGCATGTGCTACTGATTCTTCTATGTGTCTGTAATATATATTTATATTTTGTTATAGAATGCTTATAGAGAGTTATCATAGTTCTAATACCAAACCATTGAGAAACAAGTATATCTCGCTGATTTGTCTTCATTGATTAGGGAAAAATAATTCTAAAAACATCTTACGCCATTTATCTAACCTCGCAAAACCTGTGTTAATGCTATTTTGTGGGAGTGAACATTCCTGATAGTAACTGTCAGTGCTGATACATTTTGTGTTTCCATAATAATTCTTCTATAGCTATGTCTTATGTCTTAGCCTTTCTGATGGAGTATTCACTAGTCTTTGATAAATAGGCTATTGTGTGGGTTTTTTTTTCTTTGAGAGAATGATGGAGTTAAAAATAATCACAATAATAATTTTAAAAGAACATGCTGACATTTAGATCTAAAGACTTTCTCCTCTAGGCTATAAAGTCTTAAAAGTAGGTCACACTTTGGGCTTAAACTCTGAACAGATACTTGCTCTCTGTGTGAGCTTACCTTTTGATCTTAAAGCACTTATTCTTGACTTCAGTAAATTTTGTTGTCCTTCCAAATCTGGAAATACTCTATGAAATGAAAAATCACTGGGCACTTAAAGGAGATAATTAAAGAAACAAGTTTATACTTTCCCGTTCTGTCTGCTTGAAGAGTTGGAACTTTTCTTCAATCAGTCATTTAAGCTAGAAATATGAGGCAGTATAAAATCACAGAATTTTATGCTCACTTGAATGAAATGAGACATAGTGTGGCATCCTTAAAATTCTATTTAGGATTACCTTTTATTAAGCAGAGTAAAGCCAGTGAGATAGTGTTTGAGGGCTGTCCCCTGAACATAGCCTGCTTCACTGAGTTAGCATGATTGACATTTCACTTGTTTTCCAATACTCTATTCATTACAACAGAATTGCTGTGGGTCTTTTGAACTGTTTTTGTTCAGTTCTACCACCACCACAAACCACTGAAGAACATGACCTTTAGCCTTTCCTCTTTCGTTTCTCTGATTCATAGCACACGTTCTTACGCTTGGAATTTCTCTTCCAGATTCTCCCGCCCAGTTCTGCCTAGTTCCAGTGAGTATGAGCCTCAGGTTCACTTCTCTGCTGTAGGAAGTAATCACTGAAATACGATTTTCACAACCTGTTTTTTGTTGTTCTGTATAGTCGTGTAAACTATTTTAGAAAGGCCTGTTCTATGGCCGGAGAAGACTGGTAGGGGGTGGAGGTATAATTACGGATTACTTTAAGTGTTCTAGATCTAGCGACTTTCAGTAGAATATTTGATTTAAATATACCAGTAGGAATTTGGAAAGCATGATTACTAAAAGTGTGGTACCTGTTTACTTAGAGTAGGTCTCCCTTTATTGGAATGGACTTGGTGTGGGTATGTAAAGTTCACAAGTATTTATTTTAAGGTCAGCTAATTGGTAGTGATTTATTTCACATTTTAGTTTCTTAGCCGACTATTCTTCTGTTCTTATCTATATTAACTGTAGTTTTCCCTGCAAGATGCTTCGTAGAGTTCTTTCTTTTTCCCCCTCCTCTGTTTCTTCATCGTCTTATTACAGAAAGTAAGTTAACTACATTCTTTAAATTTAGAAAAGAAGGATTATATTCTTTGTCCTATTGGTATTTATTTTTGACATTTTAATCGTGACTTCCGTTGCCAAGATTTAAAATAGGAATGCAGAGGAGGCATTTGAAAATGAACATATGGATTACGCCCCTATATCCAGATATTTAAGGGGTCCCATTTGAGGTGTTCTCCAAGACAGTATTTCCAGCACAAAACGGTCCAGACAGGACACACACCAGGTGCTCGTGACAACCAGGACACGGGGAAGTAGAGTTAGAGTCAGAACCAGGAGCCCCGTCGGAGGCACTGCGCCTAGGAGTGCCCCGCGGACATGCATTTCATGCTGACCCACAGTGCTGGGGCGGAAAGGCTCAGTCCCGCTTACCTACGGGTGCCTGGGAGAGAGACGAGCTCAGAGGGAGAGATCAATACAAACTCACCCTGTAGCTGTTTTCATGTTTCCAGCTTCTTACCGCCAGCTTCTCATTAATTCCATCAGAGGTTCATAGAGAAAATAACCCAGCACTTTGAGTTCAACTAATATTTACTGCATAAGTACTGCTGCTAGTTCCATTATTTTATAAGATTATGAGCCAGATCCAAGTATGAAAACAATTTAAAGCTGGAGACCAGAATTATGCATATATGGTTTTTTTTTTTTTTTGGTGAGCAATAAGTGATTTGTTACCTAAAGAGAATGAAAGCTTATTTGCTAATTAATTTATAAATCCAAAGTCCTTTGAACTTGTAATGATAGGTCTTATTTCTATCAAATAAAGGATTCGACGAGAAATAAAACATTCTTCTTTAGGAAATTAACATCATACTTTCAAAAACACTGTCAGGCTTTAATTTTTCATGACTCCCTTAGGCATTTTGGGAAATAATCTTTAGAGTTTCCAAAATCTTTTAACCTTCACGCAAATGAAAAGACAAAATAAGAGATAATTCCCTCTCCAGCCTGAGGCTGCAGCTCTGTTTCCGAGGCCGTTTGCCACTCAGCACTCGCAGAGAAGGTGGCGGGTTTGGTGGGGCCTTTCCCAGCAGCGTGAGGCTGCGCAGACCAGAACCAGACCCGGCCAGCGAGCGGCTGCCTGGACTCTGGGAAATTTCTCGTGGGATCTGAAAGCAGAGCTGATGCTTGTTCTTCCAGGTAGCTCATAATTTACCAAAGAAAAACCACAGCTCTGCTTTCCTTGATAACCTGTGATATTTCCAACCTCGCTGAACCGTGCCCTGTGTTAAAGTGAGCTGAGGTGCAACTGAAATTTATTTAAAAAAACTGTGCCAGTCAGTAGAGTGAGTTCAGTGTCTTTGATGCTGTGCTGTGCCCGTGACACTTGTGAGCTCATTTGGCCCTTTTTCCAAGTTCACACTGCCGTATATCAACTCGGGCCACACGTCTGTACGTTAGCTCTGTGACACAAAATGCTAAACGCCGATACTTTTCTCATGAAAAGAATTTGCATTTTAGCTTTGACTGCCTCACACAGGAGGCACGCAATAAATATGATTCACAGCCTGAAATGTGTGTAAAAGAAACGTTTCCAACATACAAAATAGTTGTTTCATGGGAACAGTTTGCTTCCCAGTGTTCTCCCCACTAAGAACCCCCCGTATTAAAAAAAAATGCTCCTCCGTAAATACATATGGAGATCGAACGGAAATGTTTATTTTGAAAGGATGTACTAATAAGTCCTATTCTTCAGTATCTTCTCTTACTTGACTTGCTTGACCAGGGTGGCGATGGTGTCGGCCGCGGACGAGGAGCCCTTGCGTTCTGTTTCTAAAGGGCGTGGTCTTCCAGGCACATGGAGCTTCCTTCTGTTTTTCTGTAAATTTACAACAAAGCCACTCTACCGTCAATGATGAGGCTATAATTTCCCAGCTCACTGTGCCTAATCTCAGTATGGACTTGAACTTGTTAACTTCTTTCAGAGAATAAAATTTGCCTCCCCCAAAAGAATTAAATTTTCCAGAGAGAAAGAGCTCTTCTTTTAGTGATAATCTGTCAGAAGCTAAATTGTTAGAGGTCACTTAAAAATAAAACACCAACGAACAAGCTCAGTTTTCTGCACCAAATTTTTGTCATCTGAAGTTTGTCTATAATAAAAATAGCGGTTGGAGATATTTCTGTGGTTTTCATGAAAAAAAAATACCATGAAATCGAGCGTTTGCTACTTCCTTGTAGTTTGTTATTCACAGGATTTTGAGTTACAGCCTAAATAAGTGTGTTTTCTTTATGAAAGGAAAAGTAATTGGGCTTTTCAAATATAAATTTTATTTCTGTGTTTTATTTTTTTGATAAATTGTGGTGTACACATATACAGTGGAATATTATTTAGCCATAAAAAGTGAACCCTTGCCATTTGTGAGAATGTGTTGACCCTTGAGGGCATGATGCTAAGTGAAATAAATGCGGCAGAGAAAGACAATTACCGTATGCCAGAGGTGGGGTAGGGGTGGGGAAGTTGGGCGAATTGTTTTTGTTTCATGGTTCTTTAGTTTAAATAAATTGATTTTAAAAATGTTATAGCAAGAATTTTTTTCTGCCATTTTTTTCTCTTCCAAATTTCATCAATCCTATTGAATTTTGCTCCTTATGATCCTGTTGACTTTTACTTGTAAGACTTTAACTTGCTTTCTATTATTAACATCATCAGTGGCCTCTGAATGATGTTTGAAGTGATCCTTAGAAATCACTTAGAAATGACATAAAACAAAACAGCGTGAATTTTCAATGCTAAACTCCCTACAAGCATATTCCTGTGCCCAACTTTATAAAAATCAAATCACATCGAATTTTTTAAAAGGTGTTTTAAGAAGAGTGCTGCGTGTGCTTTAGAAAAGCGTCCCGTCGCACAGGTGCCCGGCCAGAGACGTGCAGGCTGAGGGCAAGAGCAGGCGGAAGGCCGAGAGTTAGCCCCCCAGGCAAAGGCGTAGTAACGTGGAGGAGGGACTTCTAAGGGACCGGCTGAGTTTATCCAGAGCCAAGGGTTTCATTGGGAGTAGCAGGAAGTGAGACCAGGAAGCTACATTTGGGTCAGACCATGGAGGATCGTGAACATCATGGTGCTTGATTTTAGACATTCATTCATTCATTCATTCATTCACTTACTTTCTTAACTGTTTACCCACTTACTCCCTTATTTTGCAATGTCAGTTCTCAAAGGTCTATGCATGTGGGAGTAACACGATCAGCAGAAAGTGTGAGACAGGTTAATTTGGTGAGGATATATAAGATGACTGCGGTGAAAGAAAGGAGACCTCTGCTTATCTTAAGTGGTTATCAAAATGACAGCTGGGGTGAAGCAGAGGAGCGCGATGAGAGGTGGGACTCGGGATCTGGAGCAGGTTAATGAGCCTTTCTGATCCCGTGTGGGGTTTGCATGTGGACAATGGATAGAATAAAAATATCTTTCCTAGTGGTCTCACTGGGTTGTCGTGAGCAAGAAGTGTGATAGCACATGTAAAAGTGCTTTGTAAACCATGCAGCTTGTATCCATTCAGGCTGATATGACTTATTGTACTATGGGGATTGATTGGCAGCTCAGGAGGTGTGGGCCATCGTACTAGTTACTGAAAGGAGGCATTGGATGTGAGAGGGATACTTGGTAAGGATCAAAGATGATGCTTGGTGACTGAGAAAAGTGTAGTAGGTTAACCGAAATAAGGAAGGCGGGACTGGGAGCAGGTTTGGGGGTGAAAATGTATGAGTTTCATTCTAAGATTACTGATTGGAAGAGATGTTCGTATATGTAAATGGAAATGACAGTAGTGTTAGACATGGAAGGCTTTTCTGCAGAGAAAGTTATGGAGTAGAGTGAGACAGGAATTTGGGGGTCATTTGCATAGCAGGTCGTTGAGCCCGTGGGTTCATGAGCTCTGGGGCAGTACGTGTGGAGAGGAAAGCGGGCAAGTTCAAGGGCAACACCATGCGGATATTTGTTCCCTCCCAAGCTCTCCTTCAGGTGCTCTGTTCCTGCTTTTGAGACTGTCCTCTCTGACTCCCTCCACTGCTCATCCACCTGCTGTTTCCTAAAACTACTGTCTTGAAACAGCAACACTTCCTGCAGCAGAACTTCCCTGAGGGCTTTCAGAACATCAGTCAGCAAAACGTGCTTTGTTTTTACAGGGGCAGAGGGTTAAAGGAGGTAACTGGCTACTTATCACTCCTGGCTTCGAAAGGGGAAAGGGCATCTTTTCAAGGGGAAAGGGCATCTTTTCATCTCTGCATAGGTCCCGCTCCCACTTCATTTCTCGTGCTGATTTGGGGGTCGTGGTTGGTGAAAGGACCCTCCCCCCCACACACTGAAGTTGATGTGATGGTGAAAAAGGATGAGAACCAGCGCATGTGGCCCTGGGGACGGGATATGTATTGCAGGCTCAGTCCCCTCCTCTGGGTCACCTGGCAGGACTGAGCAGGTTATACCTGTCACGAAGGCCCGGATAGTCTGACCCCAGTAAGTCTCCCCCGCCGTACACGCTGCATTTCTGTGTTCTAACCACACGAACGTGCCGTGGACTCTCCCCTCTCCGTTCCTCCGACCAGGCAGTTTCTTCGGCCTCAGGATCTCCTCCCCACCTTCTCCGGCCACGGACAACCGCTCTCCTCTCAAGGCCCAGGTCAAACGGCGTCTCTGTGAAGCTGCAGCTGGTCTGCCAGGAGAGAAATAACCGTCCCTTCCTTTGGTGTCCACCGGGTTTTTGTCAGGTATAGAAAAGAGGTCAAGTTCCAGGGTCAGACGTGGTGCTTACTTACCCGGGGCATGGCACCGTCTATTTTACGGTGATCGTTTTGTCTCGTAACCGTAAGTTCTTTGTTCCTCATAGAAATAGGAATTGCATACTTGTCTACGTTTTTGTTTCCTTTGCAAGATTAGGAGGTTTTGGGGTCAGGGCCTCCGTCGCAGCTATCTTGCTCCCCCAGGGGCTAGCGCAGTGCCTCCTGTGCAGTGGAAGCTCAGCAACTGGTTATATGGATCGCGGAGCCGTCTGTCAATACGGAGCAGCAGCAACTGTCGGGTCTGTTCCCTTGAAACCCCAGTGTCCTCCAATCCAAACTTGAAAGAATAATACTTGGCTTGGTCTCCTTCTAAACTACTGGCCCGTTTTCACTCAGATACTCTCTCGCAAACACCGAGGCATACGCGCCTTAATCACGTCACACAGGCCGCACTCACTGTCTTGACCTGAGCGACGTGTTTATGCCCAAGTGATGGAAGAGGAATTAGGACCAAAAGTCATGTAGAGAAATGTCAGGAAGCCTAAACTGTGCTTTTTGTTGTTTGGGTGACTTGTTTTCAATTAATTAAACAGTGGTCACCCAGTCTCTTCAAACTATGAAAATGGATTAATGTGATCATAGGTTAATGCTCCCACACTATTTCTGTTTTACTAGGAAAATGGAAAATATTTAGGTACACGCGTTCTTGTTTTCCCATAAAACATTTTGTTTGCTGGTAAATAAGGTTTATATATTCACAGAAGATGCGCTTCAGTGGAAATTCAAATGGAATCAAGCCTCTAGTCCTAGATGGTAGCGAGAAGGGTCAGCGTGAATATGAGGGTACCTCGTCATCGATAAACACACTGTGCCCTTTCCTAGTCTTTGCCTCAGATAGTAACCTTCCTTCTCGCTAGAATACGCCTTGCCCCTTTCTGTCTGATGACCTAGTTTTCCCTCAAAACACTCCTTGGGCATTTTACCCCAGTAAAACCATCCCTGCCCCCCAGACAGAATTAGCCACGCCTCTCCCTCTTTGCCTGGGTGAGGGCCCTTCGGACTCTCTTCCCACACCCCACTGTGAGTTCCCACGGGCATAGAGCGTGGACCAGTTAATGAGTAAATAGCCAAAATTCAGGCGTTTGACAAGAGTGGTAGGCTAGCGCGGCTTGCCCTCTCCCAGCCACTTGCCAGCCACGGCGTTTGTTTCGTTTAATTTTAAGACCCAAGAAGTGAGTTCACTTCTTGTGGGAGACCGAGCTGGTGTCACGAGAGCTGCCGGGTGAGGAGAAGCTCCACACGTCTGGTGCCCAGGGTGTCACAGGGCAGTGCTCTGTGTCCACAGGAAAGGAAGAACGTGGGTGGGACAGGGCAGTTTTTCCAGACACCAGGCACATGCTCCGTCAGCCTGTTCCTGCAGGGTGAAAATAAGGGCTGTCAGATCCTTTAGTTTATTAAGAGAAGCTGCGACTTCTTGAATGCCTGTAGATTATTTAAAATTTTTGTTTCTCCCATCTTCCCTTCTTTTTAAATTAACAAATAAATGAAAATACTGAAAGAAAAATAGTTTTCCTCTGACACTTACTACTTGGCCAATGTTCATTTTTGTGGTTTTAGGTAAAAAAGCCACATCACCAGGATCATTAACAAATGTAATGAGCAAAAAAAAAATGTAAGAAGTTTTTAAACAAGGAACTGTACTTTACTTTTGCTTTTTTACAATCTATTGGGGTGACTTGGGGAAATGCATGTTTTAACAAGAGAGAAATGTTATTAAAACTCTTAGAATGTCAACGAGAGCATAATCACCTTGCAGGCGGGGACGGTGCTGTTGCCCGTGCCCCTACAGCACGGCATAATGCCAGGGACCCGGAAGTCAGCCAGCGAGCATGTGCTTTAAGTTGACTTCTTTGTTTGTTTTTTATTTTATTTTATTTTAAAAAATCATTTTATTGTTGTTCAAGTACAGTTGTCTGCGTTGCCCCCCTACCACTGCCCGCCACCCCAGCCCTCCCCGCCTCCCTGCCCTGATTCCTCCGCCTCCTTGATCCCGTCCTTGTGTCCTTCGTAGTTGTTCCTGGAAACCCCTTCAAGATGATTTCTTACGTGAGCGGAACTGGAACACCTGCCTTTTTGAAATTACTTTCTGCTATGCTCAGAATAAGAAAAACATTGTTACTATTATTTTTAGTTGTGAAACCATTTTCTCTAGTAAAGTATACATTTTAAAAAGGAGAAATGTTTTATTGGGTCAGTGAGCTGTCCAGTTCAAGTTACATTTCACTGACCTCAACTTTGACTTTTGGGGCAAAACACAAATTTAAAACAGTTAACTCTGGGGCATAGTCCTTGGAGAAAAGGCAAAAAAAAATCATTTCACTTCTGCAATATATATTTCCCAAGGTTTTAAACGGTGTGTTTGTTCTCTGCCCTGCAACCCAAGCCGTGTGGTCCCTTTGCTTCCTTGCTCTGGCTGTGAGTCCAGCTTTATCAAACCCACAATTTTGCAGGGTGGTTCCACTCAGATATATGATATACATCTTCTTCTCGGCCTTCTCGCCTTTGATAATTGCTTCCGTTTTCCTGTCCAGTTATCTGTGTCATTTCATCTCATCGGGTATTTTCAAACTTGTCCAGCTCTTGTCTGTTCACCTTACAATCCCCCATCCCTACTGTGTAGCTCCCCTCCTTTTCCCTGGAAAAACGAAAAGGGTCAGTGGGCCGGACTTCTGTCAGACTCTGCACCGTCGTCTGCACCACGCGCGTCTCCGTAGTCTCTCAGCTTCCTTCCTTGCAGTCTCCGAGGAGGAGGTCTTTCTCTTCTAGCTCCCCACTAATCCGGCCACCTGTGCGCTTGCTTGATCGTGTCCTTCCTGCTTCCTCTAAGGCCTAATTCTATCAGTCGCTCCCTTTCCTGTATTTTTATCCTTTTCATCCCTATTGGCTCCTAGAAAATATGCTCAAGTTTCTGCTTTTTATTTACTTGATTTAACAAAAGCTGCCTCCAACTCTTCCTCCCTTTATTGTCAGGCTTCTACCCAGCGTAGACGGTACTGGCTGTGCCCACTTCACAGACTCACTGAAACGGCCCACACCGAAGTCACTGACACAGCTGAAAGGTCGTCAGCCATCCTCTTCGTTACTCAGCCTCTGGCCCCCACTAGTGCCCCTGGACCGATGTTTCTTAAGTCATTATCCTGGCCTCAGTCTTCCCTCCTCCACGTCCTCTTTCCCATGGCTGCAGGGGGATCTTTTAACATACAAGTATAGTCAGACTACCTCTTTGTCCTCAAACCCCCGTAGAGGCCCAACATTGCCCACAGGTCACAAATTCAAGCTCCACCGGAGGGCATATGAGGCCACTAATAACTTGACCCCCAGCTTCTCAGGCTTCTCTGCTGCTGGTCTGTTCTCAGTGCCACCTGCAGTTCCAAAAGCAATGGGCTTGTCACACTTCTGAGTCTCTTCTGTTTGGAGGCCCTGCTGGAGCGACTTTCCTCTACACGCCCTGTGGTCTTCCACTTAACCCTCAAAGCCACAGTCAAGAGTCGTCACCAGGCTGCACCTGGTTTCTCTTCCCTCCACTCGCAGCACATCAGCGTTACGCTGCCGTGGTCGAGTTGACCATTATTTTGTGGGTTCACCTGTGTGGTTTGTGGATACTGCCATTATTTATTCCACTGTGCATTGCAAATGTTTGGTTGTAGGTTTTGCCTTCCTTTCCAGACCGATCTCCTGGAGAGTAAGGAGCCATCTTCCCGATCTGTTACTCATCTGTAACACCTAGCATAGTGCCTTGCACATAGCAAGGACTCCATAAATATTTGTAGAATGAGCGAATGAACAGTTGGACTAGTTTTAGCACGTATTCATTGGTGGTGCCTCTGTAGGCTCAGCACCATACTTTTACAATTCTGTAAGTTTTGGCTTGTTGGTCTTTGATACCACTGTACTTAGTGCTGGCTGCTGTGTCATATAACTTTTTTATTTTTATGTTTTTATTGCGTCATAAGAGATGTCATAAGTTTTAAAGAGATGTAAAGAGCAGGGAAGAGGATGTGTTTGTGGCTCGTGACTTTATATGACAGTCGTCGTGTTTTCATGGTGGATCGTGTAAGCTCATCCGTACATCGCCTTCCTAACCAAATTGTCCAGAATCAGAGGAGAGATGTCATGCAGTTTGTGATGATTTCCCCCCTGGCTTCTAGTCGCCCTCTCCTTCATGTCCGTGCAGCTACTGGACGACGACTCCATCTGAACGGCAGGTCTGGTGCTTTTGTCTTCCGCTCGTGACCCCGCAACACCTCGTTTCCACCCCTTCCTGTTTTAGGAGCGTTCCGAGTCTCCCACTTTACAAAATGGGAGGTCTTGTTCCAAGCGAGACTTCTTTCGAAGGGTCGTTGTGACTTACAGAACCGGCCTGCATCCCTCGTGCACCTGCAGCCGACGACACTCACCGTCTCTGCTCCACGCGGAGGCTCCAGAGGATAACCCACCAGCACGCGGGCCGTGTCTGTGTTCAGGGACCAGTCTTCTCCAGGCACCTGCTGCACAGGCACAGAAGCAGATGAGTGGTTTCAGCCCCGGCTGCCAGGGGAACCGAGGGGTTGCCACAACAGCCGCGGCAAACAACCCCCCAAGTCCCCAACAAGCATCAACTCACGCTACTGGAAAATCAAAACGAGTCAAGGACCGCGCACTTTGGAATCTTGACCTTAGCTCTGTCCTCCACATCCCTGTGTAGAGATTAGACTGTTTTCTGCAGCAACTGGGCCATCTTTACAAGAGTACATTTGAGATTCAGTCAGCTTTTGAAGGTTATGCATTGGAGATCCCTCTGGTCTCTCAGAAGTTGCTTTGTAGTGGAGTTGGATTATGCTCCCCTTGGAAGCCCGGCCTTTGACTGACATTGATGAGGTTGGCTCCAAGGAAACCCAGCATCCTCTTTGCCCTGGCGCCACTGGGCTCGCCACCCGCCTCCCCCCACTGCCCTTCCTCCCCCCGCCCCCTCTCCACCACCTCTCTATCCCTCACTTGAACTGGCTGCCAGAGTTCACAGACAGCTGGGCAGAGAGCGGCTAAATCTGCCCGGCTGCCCGGGAAGCTTGGCGGCCAGGCTGAGGGAAGGAAGCGTCGGCTCTCTTTGAAGGGCGGCTGCCAGCGAGTCTCAGGCAGCTGGACTTCAAAGGGGGCACCGCCGGGCTTTCCCTCCTGTCTCGGCAGGTCATTCCGTGGCGCTGTGCTTCCGGTGTTGGCACGGGGGCTCTCAAGTTCCTCTGCAATTAAAGAGCTGCAGTGAGAGCTGCACTTGTGTTCACATTTGGGTTTCTTATGTGGCATGGGCGGTCTGAGATCTTAACCCCTGTCACCCTGAACTTAACAGCAAAGCCGGAGGGAGAAAGGTAACACCACACGAAGGGCGGCTGAGGAGATCCACGCAGTTAGTGGGATTTCCTCGTGGCCAGTTGTAAGTTGTGTTACTTACCAAGTTTTAAATTACTCCAGGGACTCGTGGTGTGATCAGTGAAGGCTGATCCGCCTGTGCTTCTGGGCTGAGTGTAGCTAGGGGCCTGGACTTGTGTTTAGCTGTGGACGACGGTTCTGTTTCCAGACACTCGTGTAGGGCCCCCCCACCACTCCACACTTCACTCTTGCCACACTTCTGCGCCTTTTACCTCCCCATTCCGCTGGCGGTCGGGGAAGGGCCTGGCCTGGGCAGGAAGGAGCGAGGGTGTGGCAGAGCGCAGGCCTGGGCCTAGGTGCGAACGGGGGTCAGAGCAGAGGGGGCCCGAAAGCAGAAGAGCTGTGAGTACACGCGTGTGCACTGCTGGTTAAGAGTGCAGGCCCTGGGGCCAGGTCGCCTGGGTTCAAATTCTGGCTCTGCCGCTCACCGGCCACCTGACCTGGGGCAAGGAGCCTTCTCCTTCTGCACCTCCATGCCCTCCGTGGAAAGTGAGGATAACAATAATACTTCCTCAGGGCATCGGCAGATTCAAGGGGTTAACGTGTACCTTGTACTTAGGACAGTGTGTGTCGCCCCTAGTGTACGCTCAGTGAGTGTTAGCTGTTGTCATGCCCCAGAGCCCACTGCCTGGGACTGGAGGGGTGTGACAGGTGACTGGCTGGCGACTTTTCCTGCTCGTGCATGGATGAAAGACTGCTCGCGTCTGCCTTAGGTGGGATTTGTAATAACATTCTTTTTTCAGAAGTTCTTAATAATGTTAAAAAAACGTGTTACGTAGCTTAAGGGAGAAAAAAGTTGTTTCCTGTTCATTTTGGGCCATCACTGTAATAATCTTCACAAATCTGAAAGAAGTCTGGTAAAGCATGGTAGTGTGTGTGCACTCACATGTGCGTGTATTATACACATGTAAAACACATATAACTGTGCCCTAATCCACACACGGAAAATAATACAGGTAATAGAGGTGCTTTACTGAGGCGCAGTTCCTGAAGTTAGGATCAAGGTTTGGATATTCGCTGTGACAATTTCCTAGTCCTGTGTCCTTGGGTCGGTCACCTCTCTAAGGCTCAGTTTTCTGTTCCTGAAATGACAGAATAGTTACACGCCTCAGGAAGCTCGTTTTAAGAATGGGCTTAGGAGAGGAGTGTTTCACGGCACTAAGCAGTACCATGTCACGGCAATAAGTGTGCCTTTCTCATTATCACCGCTGTTACCACTGCTGTTGGTGACATAGTTGAAATTATTATTGAAGGCTTTAGTTGTGTGACAGTGACTTTACAGGCGGAGTGTTTTTTCCTGAGCTCTCTGTCCTCTCTAGATCGGAGGTCAGTAAACCGCGGGCCGGCCCAGCCTGCCGCCTCTTTTTGTGGATAAGTCACGTTGGAGCGCATGTCCGCCCCTCTGTTTACGTGCTGCGTGCGGCTGCTCTCACACTGCAGCAGCGCGAGTGAGTGGCCTAGGCGTTTCCTGCCTGCCCTTCCCAGAGAACGTTTACTGATCCTTACTCTGAAGTCGTGTTTCCCCAAAGTCCAGAAAACAGTTTTCCCTGTGTCCAGTAAGGACTAGCTGGAACAAACGAAAAAAGGTTCCAGAGTCAAGTAAGCTTTGGAAAGGTTAAAGAGCTTGATTTATCCTGGGACTACTATTGGAGAGACTCGGCCTTGTACTATACTGATGTGCTTTGTGAATCTTCAAGACAAGGCCATGGTATGCAAATGAACTCTAGTTTCCCAGACTCACTTGGCTGCAGAAAGACGCCCCCCTCTGCCACCCCACCCCTGGATGGGATGATGTTACACAAAACATCCTCTGGGAAAGCCTGCGTTGGGCTGTCTCTCTGGAAGGATTTTCTTCTTAGATCATTCCTCTTGGTGATTTAGGTGATGTGCTCATTTGGAAACCCACAGAACATCACAGGAGATTCTGTGTAACCTCATTTTATCCCCACAAGAAAATGATATTTTCTTTAAAACCAGAGCAGCAAAACATACCAGGTAATAACGTGCCCATGTTTACATGATTCTCTATGATGTCTAAAGATTATAAAGGAGTATGAAAGTTCAGGGTTTTATTTCATGCCTTCCTGAAAGTCCATAGCTGTGGGTCTTCTGTAGGCCTGTAAGATTTTTTACACCTAAATTTCTGGAGCATAGCCCCACAGCGCCTAACTAGTACACCGGCCGATCTCAGCTGGGGTTTACGAGAAGAAAGATGAATGCGAGGGGAACTTGCGCCTTCGCCATCAGGGGTCTGTTTTACAGACTGAAGTAAACACCTTGAATTTCAAGTGGCAGGCACATGGGGAGCCAGAAGATTCCCGGGCAGTGGCGTCATGCTCAGCCTGTGACTCACACATCTCGGTGGCTGAGCTTCCACTGCAGCTGCAGCGTCCAGCTGGTCACCAGAGAGCCCTAGGTAGTCACACACTGCCGTCGCCAGGTTTGAGGTGACCAAGCAGGCATGTCATTGCAACATTGTCTAGTTACAAATGAAGGCTGGGCTCTCTCTTGGCCAAACACAGTGGGGAAATAAATGCTAAGTCATAGCTGTTTTCTGATATCACGGACTCACAAAGTGAACCCAAGCTAAGGCTGGAGAACTCTGCTAGAGAGTTCATCTCTCGTCATAAATAAATGCTCCTGTCTGTCTGGGTCGCTCTCTGTGTTGGTCCCTCTCTGTCTCTGACCTGGGAGCTTCCCGTATGGCAGAGGCCAATTCTCAGTCATCCGATGCCCTCTAAACTTGGCTTTAAGTTGATGCAGTAAATGTTTTATGAAAGAGTAAAGGGTTTCAACATGCTTCTCCCCCTTTCCCGACCTGTATGTCATTTGAAGAAAATTCCATGTTCTCTCTCCCTTTATATATCTCAGTGTGGCCTGTGTAACGGATCCTCAGTAAACGTGCTTGATGTTGGAAACGTGAATCCTAAAAATTCAGCGCCACACTTTTATGGGGGATGATGAATAGAGTTTTCAGAAACCTCTGTCAGATATCATTTCTTTTTTCTCTAAGTGATTTCTTTTAAAAAAAAAAAGGGAAGCGAGAGAAGGAGGGAGCGGGGAGAGAGAAGAAAAGAAGGAGGGAAGGGGAAAACATCTTGGCTGGAATAACAATGATCTTTTTTTAAATGGTTAGAAACTTGGATAACTGTCAGCCTACTATGAAATATATGGTTTCCTTGAAACATGCTCAGAAGTCCAGAGTTTCATTTGCTGTATTTATTAAGGACGCTCCTCTCATAGCACCGTGATACGTGATGCGTAACACACCTCACTGTGCTCCCAAACTCATTGGGGTTCTTGGAGTTCAGACGACGTGCCTGGGAAAGGAGGGATCTGAGGCCAACCTACTTGAAGGAAAGATCAGAAATGTGGGGACAGAGCTTTCATCTCAGTACCATAAAGAAAAGCAACTTAAACGCAATTCTCCCTTCCATGTTTCCAAGCGTTTTCTTCTCTCATTCCAATGTTGTCTGCTGGAATCCTTGGTGTCAAAGAATATATAGAAGAAATGGCTGTTATCAATGATCCTAAAGTATCATCTGACTTATAATAGGGACAAACACTCACATAATGTTTCCTATCTGTCAGGCACTATTCCCATTCTTTATACGTTGCATCAGTTAACTTCTGCCGCATAAGAAACTACCCTAAAACTTAGTAGCTTAAAACAACAAACGTTTATTATTTTTCATAATACTGTAGGTCAGTTGGGCAGTACTTCTGGCCTGAACTGGCTTGGCTGATTTCTCCTGGGTTCTTGGTTGCATCTGCGGTTACCTAACAGCAGGGATAGATGGTCTGGGGGGCCTCACCCACATGTCTGCTATTGGCCGGGTGTCAGCTGGTGCTATGGGGATGACTGGGCACATGACTCTGGTTGCCTAGGAAGCTAGCTCATGCTCTTCCACAAGGTGGCTGGGTTCCAAAAGCAGCAAGAGAGGAAGTCCAGATGTACATGCCTTTACAGTTCCCTGCTATGTCCTGTTTGCTAATGTCCTCTGCTGTTAGGGATGCTAAGAGGCAGATGCTAAGGCAGCATTAGGTTCATAAGAGATTTATTGTCAAAACTCCTGTAAGAGAACAGTGGGTGGGGACCCATTGGAGGCCAGGAGTGTCAGATGGTAATGCAAGTCGGACCCCTGTGAGGGAAAGAGGGAGGGAAGGAAGGAAGGAAGAGGGGTTGGCTAGGAAGGTTCCAAGGCTGCCACCCAGTTCTGAGAAAGCTTTGGCCAGACCAATGGGAAGTCCTCGAGCAAAATCGTGCAAGGCTTTACTGATGTGCTCTGGCTGTGCCGCCCCACTCAGCGCAGCACGACAGTTCTGGCTGCTTACGTCTGTAGCAACAATCCCTTTGTGCAAGGACCGGAAGTGTTGTCCCACTGAGTAGCCCAGTGTTTTCTCTGAAGAATCTGGCTACCTCTGTAGTCATTAGGCTGTTCTCTGAAATGAGGCTGAAATGGGGAAATAGAGTAAAGGATCATGTCTCTTTATTGGGGTGATCAGCCTTAGCCCCTGCTCCCCCATTTCTCTCTCTGATTGTAGACATTAAGCAGTACCTTTGTGGTCTGCCCATCTCTCCTGCCCTTAGGAAAGCCATCTCCACCACTCGCTACACATCAAGTCCCCTTGCTATACAAGGGGGCTCTCTGACCTGGTCAGTCATTACTAGTTGTAGCCTTTTGGCTTCTAGCGACTGAACACCGCAACCTGGATTTCATTCCTTCAGGCCTCATCTTACGCATGGACGTGCATGGCCTGGCAGTGACATTAGTCTGGGACTGCAGAGGAGAGCTGCCGCTGAACTTCTTGGCGACGCTGGCTCCCTCTGCCCGGTGCGTTCCTGGTGGCCTTGGCGAATGGTATTTTCTCTGGGCCCTCCCATGGAAAATAATGTTCTGTGTTTTGTGGCTTGACACAGTATATGCATTCCAGCATGCCCACGTCCCCCAGTCTGCCTCCTCCTCTCTCTGTCCTCTGCCCGGGCCATGGGGGGTTTTTATTTTATTCAGCATTGGCTATCACTCTTCCAGGCCTCTAAGAGCACCCTAGCAGCAGGTTTTCTCCATCCCCTGGTGTCCTGTTCAAAAATGTATCCCCAAATTAATGACTCCTGCTTATCTAGTCTTATATCGAAGCCTCCTTGATTAAGCATCTTCAAAATCTACAGCTCAAGGTACTTCATGGCTCCTGCCAGGAGCTGCTAGCTAGTTCTTGCATCCCTGTTGGTGTGTAATGTCTCTCCTCCCTTATGGGGCCCAGCCACTTCCCCAGCTGAGTGATGCTTGGTTTCCACCAGAGTTATTGCCCTCGCAGCCAGGAGGTAGGGGTGCGCCCTGAAAGAAGGTATCCACTGCCTTGTGGGGGTGGGAGAGTGTAGCATCTTCTAGCACAAGGGAAGTTCTAGCTCTGACTAGGCAGGGCTGGGCCAGCTCTGGAAGCTGTGGGTGTTCCAGGGGGTCCACAGATCCAGCATGTGTGGGCTCCCATCCAAGCATCTTCTCTTATGTTTCAGGATCTCAGGCTTTCCCAGCCACGGCCCCGACCTTAGAATACCAGACCTGCCTTGGCTGAGCATTCCAGTGTCTTTGGAGCTCTATAAATCTAACCACCAGGTCTGTTCCGTTTGCTGCTCAGCTGTGTCTGCTCTTCCACTGCGGCAGATGGAAGGGCCTCTGTGGAAGCAGCTGAAGTGGCCCTCTGGTCCTCCCACGTGGTCTTTAACTATTAGAGGCCCTCAGATTCTCTTTATCCCCCTGCAGGTATCCAGCCGACTTAGCAGTAACCAGCCAACCTTACTTCCTCTGCCATTGTTCCTCCCGTGTCTTTTAAATGCCTACAACATTGTACCGACGAGGACATTCCTCTGCACCAGGAGGTTTCCTCCAGTCGCCTCCGGTGAAATCTGCAGCAGTTGGACCACTATCAAGTGCTGGAGTGTACCTGCGCTCCATGTCCCTCTCGGGACTGCCAGGTGGCCCCAGGTTCTCTTCCGACCACGTGGGTTGCACTGGCCTGGGTCCTCTGAGAAGCAGGCACCAAGAGAGAGTTCACGTGGAAGGGGAAAGGCCTGTGAGGGGAAACGGGGAGGGCCCTAGAAGCAGGAGAGAGTCACAGCAAGATGCAGGCACACCCTTAGGAAAGAGAGGGGAAAGAAAGGAGGGTTAAATGTCCATCCACTGACGAGTGGATAAGTACCATGTGGTGCACCCATACAGTGGAATGTTACTTGGCAATAACAAGAAATGAGGTACTGATACTTGCTACAACACGGATGGACCTCAGAAACATTATGCTGAGTGAAAGAAGCCGCTCACAAACGGTAACGTGGTATGATTTCATGTACGTTCAGGCTGGCAAATATATGGACACAGAAACTAGACTAATGGTTGCTTAGGGCTGAGGGGTTGGGGGCAAATGGGGAGTGGTTGCTAATGTCTGTGAAGTTTCTTTTTGGGGTGATAGAAATGTTCTAAAATCGATTGTGGTGATGTTCGCTCCACTCTCGGAAAATACTAAAAAACATTGACTCCACACTTTAAATGGGCAGATTCCATGGCGTGTAAATGGTATTTTCATTCAAAACCGTTACATTAAAAGAAAAGAAGGAAAAGGGGGGCTGTGCACGAGGAGTCTCAGACCATGGCTCAGTGCCAAGGCGGTTTCAGTCAGGCCGATTGGGGGCCTTTGTCCCCTGTGCTCGCTCATCGCTGGGAGCAGCCCTGGCAAGGCCCCGCGCAGGCGCAGAGGCGGTAGGAGTGCCGGTCAGTTGTACTTTCCCCAGTGGGCGATCTGGGAGGCACCCACGCACGTCTCCGTGTCCTGTGAGCCAATGTAAGTCACACGTCCTAGACTTAGGGTGTAGAGAAAGAGGCACCACATCTTGCTGAAAAGAACAGCAAAGTTCTATTGCAAAGGACTGTGCCACACTTGCGTCAATCAACTCACTAAGTTCTCCCAGCAGCTTATGAAGTATGCACTACTATTACTCTCACTCAGTAGATGGCCTGGGGGTGCATAGGGGGATTAACTAGCCCAAGATCATATAGATGGTAAGTGGAGGAGCCTGGATTTGAACTTGTCAGTTTGGCTCCACAGTCTGTGCTCTTTGTGTTATGCCATATTTTCATGCAATATATTAACCTGAATATCATTATGAAACATTTGAGAATCAATTGGAGAGCTTTCAATGTCTATACTAAAATGAAGTTTTCATGGGAATAGGGAGTCCGAGTTCCTGTACTTTTGTGTACATTATCCTCCTTATCTTTACTCTAAGTCTCCGAAATTAGACAGGAGGAATTATATCCAGCCTAGACCTATATTTCTTTCATTTTTTAATCCTGATACTTAAAAAAATCTCAGCATATTTTTAATCCTAGTATAGTAAGTAACCTTAATATGTGATTGAAAATGCAGAATTGATTGGAATTGCTTGGTTATCACTAAGCTTGAAATGAAAATAAAAACTTATGAAAGAGAAGGAAAATTTATATCAACTGAGGGGGTCCTAGGAAGGGATTTGAGAAGACAATCCAATGTTATTACCCCTCGTTTGCTAGAGAACCTGGCATTGGCTCCGTCTTGTTCTTGGAGTTTACATTTTTGTAGCTGACTGTAGTTCAGCAGCTTTCTGAGAGGAGGTGCCCACTGCAGACTTCGTGAATCTGCGGTTGGGCACAAGGCAGGGAGACTGTCCATCCAATATAGCTCCGTTCTCGGGGCGTTGGCGAGAAAGGGAGGGGTGGGGCAGTGTGTAGAGCATGCTACGTAAAGATTAATAAACTCGGAAACAGAAAGATTAAGTAATTTGACCAGGTTCAGACTAAAATGCAGTAAGTTGAAATTTTAGGTTAATTTGGCTTGGCTCTAGAACCAGGATTCTTTCCTTGGATTTTTCTCTATCTTCAGCCTAGCAATTCCTTTAAATTCTTTCACTTAAAATAGTTTGTTCCATGGTTTCTCTTAATTACAAAACATATTTGTGTCACTTTGAGGGCTGTCTGTCCTCTTCACTGGTAAACACACACTAGAGCAACAGGAGGATATTGGGCTCTTGGCTGCCACCAGAGGGAAACCCACGGGCCATTGGTACCACAGAGAATGTTTGGGTGATCTGGGATTTCGGGCAATGAAAGGTTTTGAATTTTAGGAAGTAACAGACATTGTAGAATATTTTTTAAAAATACAGTTAAGACTTTGGGGAAGACATGATATTTTTCTGGGAGAGTTTGGCAGACTGCATTAGAGAAGAAACATGAGAATTCGCACAGCCACAGAAGGCAGGGCCGGGACTCTCAAGTAGGTGTAAGAAGGAGGGCGTCTTGGACCAAGTTTAAGAAAGGCATTCCCAGGTGGAGCCACCTGAAATGGGCTGGTGTTGCTTGTTACGTGGTGAGTTCTGTACTGCCAGAGGCTCCATAACCCTCTGCGGAGAAGGGACATGGGGATGCTGTTACCGGTTGTGAGTTTGTACTGCGTGATCTCAGAGAGGGCTTTTAAAACGCTAGGTTTTTGTGTTTGCATTTTCCATCACTGTGCATATTTGAGACTCGATACTCCCCAAATCATGACATAAGGCACTCCCGTAAATAGGAAACCAATATAAAGGAGCTAATAACTCAGCTTCCCTGAAGAACGATGTTCTTTGCCCTGGATGATTATAAAAACAGGTGAAGGAGAAGGTGCGGTTTCAGGTTCCCACGTTAAGGCAGAAGTGGTTTTCCGTCAGGGCGACTGCGTTAGAAGTGCGAGGGTCTTCGTCAGCGTGGACTGTTCGGTGTTGATGTGCTGTGCACGTTTGAGACACCCTCTGGCCATCTACTTGATTTCATTGGAATCAACTTTTGTTACTGCTTCAAGGCAAGTCAACAACAGCAGAGCACTTTTGACACACGTTTTGTGAGCCGTCTGTCTCAGTTGGAGACCTCGTCCTCTTCATTTCATTAGGTCCTCTGAAAAAGGGGACAGATTAGATTATTTTGAGTGCAGTCTTTCCCTGCCCTTGCAGTATTAACTATCAGTGTGCAGGCATTTGTTGTGACTCTAAAGGGGGTTGTGCTAAGATGTAAGTCTGGGCAGTGGTAGAAAAACTCCACAGGAAGTTGCAAGGACGGGCTGGGTTTTATTTTTGTGTCATATAGTCACTCTTTCTACATTATAAACAATGAATTGTAAAACCTTCGGAACCCCCAGCCTCCAGAATGGCCCTTTAAAGTAGTACTGACATGAGGTGACATCAAAGTGTGGCAGACGAATGTCTGGTAGAGTCCTCTCTTACTAGATGAAGGCAAAGTCACGTTTGATCAAAATCCCTTTTGTGCATTCAGTTCATCATACTGAATTTACAGTCACCTGTCAGATCCAACAGAAGCTTTTCCTAACTTTTGCAATGGATCACTTTTCCTTTACTTGATCACCACGTGGTGTTTTTCTTTAAACGCTAGGACCTAAAATCAGTACAGTAGGAAGCACAGGGAAGCAAGATACACAAGGGGAGCGGCAGCTTCCCAGCCCATCTCGTCTCCCCTCCCGCCCCCGGAGCCAGAGGGATGGGACTGGATGTCAGGAGGGGCCGACCCCTGACTCCCGCCCGGGGTGAAGTTTTCACGATAGGACTCCTTTGGCGTCTACACCTTTAAGGTTCTCGCTCCCACTTTACTGGTTCATGTGCATATATACCTCTCTATGTACATGTGCATTTATATTTTTGAATGTTGACGTTCAAGATCTGTTCTGTCCTACTACTAATAAAAGGTACATATTGATCCACTAGTCAAATTATAAAATATTATCTACTTGCCAGGGTTTTCCCTTAAGAATCATGTTGTGGTAAGTGACCTTAGCAATCATCTAGCTCAATCACTTAGTTTATAGCAGGCTGAATTATGATCTGGAAAGGCTAAGTAATTTTCCCCTGGTGACACTGCGAGTTTTTGACTGAATTAAGTGTGGGTTTCATATCTCCTGGCCCTGGCCCAGTGCTCCCTTTAAAAAAAAAAATATATATATATATATATATATATATATATATATATATATATTTATTTATTTATTTATTTATTTATTTATTTATTTATTTATTTTTAGAGAGAGGGGAAGGGAGGGAGAAAGAGGGGAGAAACATTGATGTGGGAGACAAACATCAATTGGTTGCCTCTCACATGCCCTCGGGGGACGGGCGGTGGGGTCCTGGCAGGGTCCTGGCTGGCAGCCCAGGCTTGTGCCCTGACCAGGAGTCAAATCGGGGACTTTTCAGTTTACAGGACAATGCCCCACCCACTGAGCCACACTGGCCAGGGCTCAGGGCCCAGTGCTCTCTTTATGATACCACGTTGCCTTACCACTTGCAAAATGTGGGTCTTCCTTCTGTTTAGATGTGGATTTGTACTTACTAGCATTAAAAGCAAAACATTGAAAACAAATTTTTAAAAAAGAACTAAGTTAATTTCACCGAGCGGCCGAATTTAACTATAGGACTCTTTGGTACTGTTACTGCTGCAATGTCTTCCAAAAGCTTTTTTTTTAGGTTTTGGTGGTTTATGACTTCGATGAAATATAACGAGGTGGCAAATTTTTCTTGCTGAGGTTGGTAGCAGAGTTTTGTTTTTCCAAGGGACAAAAGGTTTCCAACCTACCCTCCACATGTGTGCGGCCACTGTGCTGGGAAAACCCCTTAGCAGCTCCCGTTCGCCTTCAGGATGGAATCCAAGCCCTCAGCCTGGCCCCCGAGGCCCCCGGTGGTCCCAGCCCTGCCCGCCTTCTCCCTGCCTCTCCTCCCCTCCGGCTGGGGGTGACCTCTTCGTGCTTCCAGTGCACCCAGCTCTTTTATCTCAGGGCCTTTCGATAGGCAAGTGTTAGTTTCCCATTTTTAACAAATCACCACCGCAAATTTAGTGACTTAAAAGATACCAGTTTGTTATTTTAAAGTTTCTGTAGATAAGCAGTCTGGCACGGTGTGGTTCGGTTCTCTTCTTAGGGTGTCAGCAGGCTGACTGAAATCACAGCGCTGGTCCGGGCTGCGGCTCTCGTTCGGGGGCGGGGTCCTCTCTCCAGCTCACTGGTTGTTGGCAGGAGCAAGAGCTCTCCGTTCCTCGACACATCTTTAAGTCAACACTGACATGTCAAGCACTTCCCAACTTGAGTTTTTCTGATTTGCTCCTCTCATTGGCTTCCCCTTCTGTCCTCAGCCAGCAGGAAGTTCTTTTAAGGAGTCGCGTGACTACTTCAGTCCCACCTGGTTACTCCAGGAGAAACCTCCCTGTTCTAAGGTCAGCTGATTGGTAACCTTGATTATACCTGCGGAGTCCCTTTGGCCGCGTCGAGTAACATATCCATGGGCATTATTACACCAGGGGCCAGAGGGTGTGGGGGTCGAAACCCTGCCTGCCACAATGCAGTGCTCGGGACGGGGGTGCTGTCCCCTGTGCCCGTGTCTTGCTGCTTTGTCCTCTGGCTCTTACTCCGTCCACTGGGCCTCCGATTTCCTTCTGCCCCTGTTTGCCCCGGTTCCCAAGGGGGGGATTGGAACCTCTCTTCAGTGCTCAGGGATTTCTCTGTACTTCCCCAGTGTCACTTTGTCACTTTGTCAAAGTGACCACCTGTCACTGTGTGCACTCATCCATATCCTTTCAGGGGACTGTCGGTCAGCTCTGTGGGGAGAAGGCATGTTTGTCTGGGCCTCTCTGTGTTTCCCTGCTGAACTTGGTGTCCGCCATGCAGTTGATAGCTAATTTTTTTAAAAAAGGGTAAATCAGTGAATTAGTTGTATCTGTGAAAGGCAGAAGCCTGATAATTGTCTTTGATACGAATTTCTAAAAGTGTGACCCAGAGGAAGAAAGAGGACAATTTCAACTCAGTATAGACAAATTATTTAAAACAAACAAACAAACAGCCCCGGCTGTGTAGCTCCATTGGCTGGAATGTCATCCTGTGCACCAAAAGGCTGTGGGCTCCATCCCTGGTCAGGGCGTGTGCAAGAAAGGGACCTCCCCAAACAAATGGAATTATCTTCTGGAGGGCAGGCCCCTTGTAGTACAGCCTTCCTTCACTGGATGAGTGTTCTAGGAACCCAGCTGTATCAGTGCACCAGCTGGCGTTGTTGTGAGAGGCTGCATTCAGCTTCAGTGAAGTTTTTTTTGAAGACTCTTTCAACACATTTACTTGTTTCATGGTGGGTGAGTTATGAGCACACCTGCCCGCACTGCACTGAGTGTTCAGCAGTTTTTGACTAAAAACAGCCTGACCCCGGTGCCCCACCTCCCTATTCGCCGGTTCTTGCCCTGAGCAATTTTTTTCCCCAGACTAAAGAAGTCCTCCAAGGGGAACACTTTGCCAATGTGAAAAGGTAAAACGAAAAATGGTAGAAGCACTAAAATGCATCAACACTGATGAGTTCAAAAACTGTTCCGAGCAGTAGAAAAAGTCTCACTAGGTGTATTGCATCAGATGGAGAGTACTTTGAAGGTGACTGAAGTTTAAACATGTAGGAATAAATACACAATTTTTTATGAATTCCAAGTTTTGGGGGGAGTCCCTCCTCATACCTGGGTTGTGGGTTTGATCCCCAGTTGGCCAGTCGATGTTTCTCCCTCTTTCTCTCTCTCTCTCCTTCCCCTCGTCGCCTTCTCTCTCTAAGATCAATGAAAACAAATCCTCGGAGGAGGCCTAAGAGAGGAGCCTGCCTGCGTTTGTGAGGCAGTGTACTCTTCCTTCCTGGGTGCTTTTAGAGGGAAGCTCCGCGGTGGGCTGTCGGTGATGCTGTTGGGAGGCTGGCGGGCGTGAGCCGCCTTGTGAGGTGTTCTCTGTTTCTGTGGGACCAGTGGAGAGGGCCGGCCTGTGTCCTTCTGCCTGGGACTCCAGGGAGAGACCCACATGTTTCCATCACTAGCAGTGTCCCTGTGCGTTCACTGTGGAGGTAGCCAGCCTGGTGCATCTGGGACAGTTGACTCCCTACTGCGCTGGCCTGTGCTGGTCCCTGGCTCACACCTGAGTGGCCAGAGCAGTGTAGCAGAGCTGCTTTTTTATGAGTCTGTAACTGTGCACAAGCGACACTGGAGTTAAAAAGACCGTTGCCACCCATTAGCAGAGGAGGGTGACGCGGGGTTTAAGAGCAGGCCCTTCGCATCACGCTCCCAGCTCTACTGCTCGCTGGGTGAGGTGAGCGCCTGGGCTAGGTGCCCAGGTCTCTGCGCTTCAGTGAAATGGAGATGGTGGTGGAGAACCTGCCACGTGGAGCGATGGTGAGAATTAAACAGGGAAGAGTAAAGGATGCGGTGCCGAGGATGTAAGCGGCATTGTGAAAGGGCTGGCTGTCACCATCGTTGTCCCGTCATCCTTGATGCCACCCCCGCCACCACCGTCCTACGGGCACATCACAGGTGGTTTGGGGCCTGCGGCTGTGTGCGCGGCGTCTGTGTACCGGGCATGTGGGGTGTTTTCAACTTAGTGAGTGACACCCCGGTGTGGTTTTCACTTATGTTTACCCTCTCAGATAGCCATAGGGAACGGCTCGGATCATTACGTGACGTGCGTTGGTCGTAGAGCAGGAACACTAAATGCTGCGGTGTTCTTGAGCTGCTCAGAGCTTCTTACTAAGGCAGTCCGTCCGAAAACTGTCTTCCAGGAAGACTCACCTTACCTCTTTTTTTGTCTCTTATTAAAGCAATGGGATGTTTTTAAAAAGCCTTTTAAAACTTTTTCCCCCAGAATAAAGAAAACCATAATCAGGTGAAATTCATATTTTACATGTAGATAAACGTGTATCACTTTCTGGATGATAAAGTGAAATATTCTTGCCACAACAATGCTTGCATCTGACTCTGGAGGAGATGGTGACCCTTTGCTTGTCCCCTTGAACAGGTCCACCCGAAATTCCACTACAAGCAGGCCCACGACCCCGGCACGGACACTTCCTGCGTGACTTTCTCCTATGATGGCAACGTCCTTGCCACCCGCGGAGGTAGGTTAGACACTTCCTCCTTGAGGTGTTTCTGCGTGTGAAGCGATCGTATTTAACGCTGACAAATGCCGCTCTAATATCCTGGCACTGTGTAAAGCCAGCTGTGCTTTGGTTAACGTACCTTTACCAGTCTGATCTTTTTTCGTTAAAATGCATGCCCAACCTGGCAATATGCCTTTATTAAAAGGTCTCAAGTAAAACTTACAAAATCTGTACTTCTGTACCTAAGTTTTGGTTTTAGCTTCAAATTCCATCTGAGTTTGAAACCTCCAATTATGACTTTGCCTCTACCTGATGCAATTTTGTAGATGACAGCCTATATTTTTATACCATTTTATAATTTTGCATCTGGTATTTCAAAGTCTTCTCTTTGCTGACCATTGATTTTTTTCCCCCCAGTTCAAGCACTAACTCAATTCAGTTTTTATTTTTTATTTTATTATTTTTTTTCAATTCAGTTTTTAAAGAAAGTTGTATGCCTGGATGTTATTTTTTTATGGTTCCAGGGTTGTTTGTGATCGTATTGTAAGGCTACTTACCACACTCATACAGTGGAGCAGAGGTGGTTCCTGGTTGTTTCCTAAACCTTTCTCACATGGGTCAGCTGTGTGTTGGCAGAAAGAAATGAGAGAATGGTGAGGGCAGCTCAGGAGCAAAGCATCATGGGGAAGTATGGGAGGCGACCCAGGATCGCCAGGTAGGCTCGTTTGTGGGGACGGAAAGGCACTAGCAGGTAAGGAGGCTGGAGCCGTATTACGGACGGCCTTAACTACCACATAAAGGACTTTAGTCTTCGATCTGCAGGCCAAATTCATCTAGCAACGCTACATGTGGTCTTTCGTTCCCCTACACAGCTACTACGTGTTGAGTGCTACTCTGAGGCAGCACCGTGATGAGTATGTGCTGTGAATGTCAGAGACCGGGCTCCTTCCCTGGAAGAGCCGTCAGCCTGGTGCAGCGGGTGGAGGAGGCGGGGCACTGTCCTGCTTGTAGTGGAACTTCCGGCGCTGAAGCAGTCCGGGGCCTTTACCCTCCAGGACTACATGCAGAGGACGGCTCTCATTTGCATAATTAAACTAAACCGTAGCACGTGTACCTGGATTTCCTATTTATGGTGCACATGGCAAAGGTGGATACGTACAAAATATGTATTTTGGTCCTAAGGTGATTCTTAATTAAGACCGTATATACTTTTACTTACAAACAGTGGTTCTTACCCAGGCAGGGCCAGGGAGCGGTTGTCTCTGAATCCCCTGGGAAAGTTTCTCCAATGACAAATGCTCTACTGAGAAATCCTCACATTCAGTCTTGCATCTTCAGCATAATATACCCAAGTCTCCAAGGCAGAGACGGGAGAGGAGAGAGGAGAAGGGAATGTAGTTTGAAAATCCTTCCCAGAGGATCCTCCACGAGGCCAGCCCCCTGCACCTCACCGTCCCCCCGACCCCGGCCCCCTGAGGATAATCACTCCCTTAGGAGTGTAGGATGGATCCCATTTCAGCCAGTCACCTGGGTAGTGATTCGGACCTTCCCCTTCCACCCTGTAGCAGCTCCCGGGTAACACGTCGGCTGCCGTCCCAGCACCTGTACTGCGCTCCGTCGTTTTCCTTCCCGGGTGTGTGGAGTACGGCAGAGGAGGTCTACTCGGCAGAGTCCCCAGGATGGTGTGAGGCTCTCTGCCGGCTCCAGAACCCACCAGTTAGCTGAACTGTTTACCGGAGGTTAACGTTTTCTTACTGGTTGAGAATTGTGAGGGAGGCTCTGTAACCTTTTTTTAAGGCTAGAGCAGAAAGGTGAGTCTTACAAAGTTCTTCCGTTACAAGCAGGTCCCTAGTCCAGCCCACTGTGGACCAGTGCAGCTGCCCAAGCTGGGTCTCAGAGGCGGGGCCACTTGGGAGAGGGGGGTTTCTGCTGAACTCTCCACTCACCTCACTCGCACCTGTTGCTGATCCTTAGTGGACCCGAGGGGTGGAGGCAGGTCCCAGCTGCGGACGCTGGGGAGAAAGAACAGCGAAGACGCTCTGATTTGAGTGTTGGCTTTCGTCATGGTTAGGAATTAGGAGTTCTGCAGAAATGTAAAGAAGTGATTCTTAAAGGAATATTCACGACACTTGAACTAGCTTGGAGCAGTTGTGCTCCCCAGCAGAGTGAAGGACGACAGCCACAGAGACAGTTATGCTGGAGGGGCAGGGGTCCCCTGGCTCACCCTCATTGACCTTAATGGGCAGCATCACAGACACACTCGAGGGGGAAAGGATCTGCTCTGAACTGAGCCACTCTCAGCCGTGACGGTTGCTAAATTAATATCTTCCTAAAAAGTCAGGTTGTGCTCAAGCCGGCCGCAGGGGAACTCGCAGCTGCTCCGAAACCACTCTTCAGAGTCTGCTCTCCCGGGCCCCTTCCACCTCAGCTGCTGCATCAGTCCAGAAAGTAACTTCTAGAAGACCAGTTCGTTATTTATGCATCCTCTACTGGTCCCCCAAATAGTGCTTTCAAGCTCCCCAAACAGTTAAAAAATGTAAAACCTGCCTATGGGCATCTACTTTCCTCCCCTTGATTCCCCTTCTGATAGTTGCATGGGGGGAACCTCAAAATGGAATTTATTTACACAAAATTGTGTATTTAGTCTTACATGTTTAAACCCAGTCACCTGCAGAGTACTCCCCGTTCGATGTAATACGCCTGTTGAGACTTCTTTCCCTCGCTGCCAAAACAGTTTTTGGACACATCGATTTGGATGCCTTGTAGTTCTTCTGTCATTTTTTGTTTCACCTCTTCCACATTGGCCACACAGTTCTCTTTGAGGACTGTTTTCATCTGGGGAAACAGAAAAAAAAAAGTCACTGGGGGCGAGATCAGGTGAACAGGGAAGGTGGGGCATGGGGATCATACTGTTTTTGGTCAAAAACTGCTGAACGCTCAGCTTGGTGCAGGCAGGTGCGCTTATCAATCACCCATCATGAAACAGGCGAATGCATTGATGAAAGAGTCTTCAAAAAAGTTTCTCTGAAGCTGAACGCAGCCTCTCACAATGACACCAGCTGGTGCACTGAGACAGATGGGTTCCTAGAATACTCACCTAGCTTGAGGAGCTTGTACTACAAGGGGCCCACCCTCCAGAAGATAATTCCGGTTTTGGGGGGATCGCCCCTTGTATGCTAAGTTTAGCAAATTCCAAACGTGAAACTAGGTCTTATTGCACAATTCACTTTGTCTTTTTTTTCTCTTTCTTTTTTCTCTCTCAGGTGATGATACATTAAAACTGTGGGATATCCGGCAGTTTAATAAGCCACTGTTTTCAGCTTCAGGTCTTCCGACCATGTTCCCCATGTAAGTAGGACATTTTTAGGATTGGATAAGCATAAGAGAATGAAAAACAAATTTATTCACCTTAATGTTAGTTTATATCATACACCTTTTAGGTCTTCTCGAAAAGGGATTTGAAGAGTGTTTGAAATAGGTTTTTTGAAAAATACATTTCATTTTCCATTTTTATTTTGCACATTCTTAGACTTTAAAACTTTTTTTGAAGTTGAAATGGTATATTTTCATGTGTTTTTGTGTACACACACACACACACACACACACACACACACGAGGTCTGTCCAGGAAATGTCCAGCCATTGGTAGTGAACAGTTTGTACCACACCGACGTAACCTGGCAGCCAAGGAGAGTGGGCTGTAACGCACATGCGTGAACAGTGATGACTTCACTGCACTAGTTAGGGGGGGCTGTAGACACCACTGAGTGAGCATGTGTACTGTGTGGCTATCGCATTCAAAATGACTGAGCGAGTAGAGCAAAGAATCTGCATCAAATTTTGCCTTAAGCTTGAACATGCCTCTGTGGACCCTATTTGGAAGATTCAGAAGGCCGCAGCTACGGGCAGCTGTGATCGGCAGCACCATCGTGACCACGCACCAGCTCGTGCATCTCGTGCAGAGTTTCCTGGCAAAACGTCAAATCACCCAGATGGCTCAGCCCCTTACAGCCCAGATTTGGCACCCTGTGACTTTTGGTGTTTTCCAAAACTAAAATCACCTTTGAAAGGGAAGGGATTTCAGATTGTTGATGAGATTCAGGAAAATACGACGGGGCAAAAAATGATGGCGACAGGGAGGACTGTGTGAGGTCCCAGGGTGCCTGTTTTGAAGGGGACTGAGGCGTCATTGTCCTGTGTACAGTGGTTCTTGTATCTTGGTATCGTCTTCAACAAATGCCTCTATTTTTCACAGCACGTGGCAGGATCCTTTCTGGACAGTCCCGGATGTATTTCGGATGTGTGCATAGGTCTTGGGGCCGTGGAAATACTTTAAGGGACTGACATGTTCTTTTCATATCGTGTGAATGACAGGGCAGGCCTACATTTTTGTTGTCTTTTATAATTTGAACCCTTTACCATCAGAGGGTTAGCAGCATTTTTACATATCATTTCCTTACTTGTTTTAACTCACCTTTCCGGTCAGGAATTCCGTCACCCCCATTCGCTCACGCTGTCTCGCTCTGGGAGCACCGTTTTTCTCCATCCTTCTAAGCTGACGAGTGAAGCGTTTACACATTTTTTTCCCAAGGCAGCCGAGGTGGAGTTTGACATCTGTACCCTGCAGTTGGTGCCCAAGCCACATTTTCTGTTTCTGTAGAAACAAGATTTCCCTTCTGTGTTCACTAGTGGCCAGCAGCAAGGAGAAGGTGGAGGTCCGGGGAGCATTGGGTGGCGGGGGGGGGGGGGCGCTGTGCAATGACAGCACCGACCTGAACACGGCCCGCGGCAACCCCGTGGCGCTGGGCTGCTACGGCACACCACACTGATGGGCACGCCTGAGTTCACAGCTGATGAGGATTTTTTGAGCTCTTCTGTCGGCCACAAGCAAGGCTCACTCCCTGACTTGTTTGGGTCACGGCCTGGATCCTTCACAGGCAGTGGCCAGGCCTCTAATAGCAACAGTTCCTGAATCACGGCCACCAGTTCGGTTCCAGCGGAGCGGCCTGCTCCTCATTTCATGGTGTTTGACTCCACACCACTCAAATTATTCGAGTGGTGGCAGCGGTAAGGGTTCCCAAACCGGCTAAAGCAATCACTCCTTCAACATTAGTCACGCAGCGTCTGCATGTACATCCACGCCGTTGCGTCCAAGAGGCTTCTTCCCACGCTCCCTGCTCTGAAACGCGTTCTGGTGTGTGGGAGTGAGGAGCACAGATTCCGGAACCAGACTACCTCCATGTAAATCCCAGCTGCACCACCCTCTTTTGTGATCTTGGACAGGGTGTACTAAATCTCTTTCTGCCTCAGCTTCCTCATCCATAAAATGGGTGTACTAATAGCCACCTCCCAGGATTATTGTGAAGATTAAGTGAATTAATTTAAGCGCGTGACTCCTAAGTCCTACTTAAGAGTTACCTCTTATTACGGTGATCTTGTTTATGTTTTATTGGACTCACTTATTGTTGCCGCTCTCTTGTGGGGCCACAGGATTATACTTACACACTCTTTCTGTCTGCAGGACCGACTGCTGTTTCAGTCCAGATGATAAACTCATAGTCACCGGCACGTCTGTTCAAAGGGGACGTGGCAGCGGCAAACTTGTGTTCTTCGAGCGCAGGACTTTCCAAAGGGTGTACGAGATAGACATCACAGATGCAGTATGTATATTCTCCCCCCCGCCCCCCAGCTCTGAGGATGCAGTGAAATTTGCCTGTTGGCTGTCTTTCGTTTTGGTTTTTAAATAGAACATGAGCCCTGGCCCGTACACTTCAATGGTAGCTACTTTTTTTCTCCATCACAATGAACTTAATTTCTGTGTAGTTATTTGGAAGTTCAAGACATTTTAGATTTAACTTACACATCTGAAAAAAAAAAAGGCCCCTTTAGTTTTTTTTACAGATTAACATTTGCCCTACATTTATTTATTCATTCATTCATGTCCTGAGACTGGACATGTTATAATAATATAATACTAGTGAAGACTCCCAGAGTATAATCTGAATTCCTTTAAAGTCTTTTCAAATATATATTATTATTTAGATAGTGCTATTCATTGTTATTTTCTGCGTATGCAATAGGCTAACTAATGTCTGTGCAAATTTTCTTTGGCTCATTGTCAAAATCTGCAGTAATATCCCGTGTCTTACACAGTGCTCTTACGTAGGTTCGCCAGTTGTTTCAGCTCTTTGTATATATCTGAGACATATTAAGCACTTAAATGGTTCAGACAATCGAACAACTGTTTTTAAATCACCAGTAAAAGGCTTCTGTCTCTAATGTTGTAGCATTACTTTGGAGTCTTAATTGTAGGCCCCAGAGTCGAAGCCATGGTATAGTTGGAGACAATGTAGAAATGACAATGAGACTAATTCTAGATGCGTACTTAAGTTTTATGGGGCCCAGTCTCATGACATCATTTGAAATGTGCCAGCACTAACAATACTTCTTTGGGGTGCATCCAGGAGCCACCTAAAACACTAGGATCAAAGAAAAAACACTCTTGATTCTATCAACTTTAATCTTAAATAAAATTATTATAATTGAGCTATTCTGTTATGCCTCTCAGCGACTACACATTGCAGTATTATTTATGGTGTTGTTTTTAAATTGTGATTTACATGGAAACATAATAAATTAAGGGGCGTGGAAACATGATTGTACCCTTAAAGACGTGCTGGATTTCTGTAGCGTATGGAAATGCTCTTTGCCGTGTTGCTCTGAGGTGCTCTTCTAGGTAGATCTTTTTCTCCAGAGCACTCACCACCCCTTCACCCATTGTGTGTGTGTTCTTGTCCATCCTCCGCCACCAGGATGCAAGTCTGTGAGGGCGGAAACTCTGTTTCATTCACTGGGATATCCCGAAGGCTTAGAAGAGTGCCTGTTACTAGGCGGTACTCAGTCGATACTTACCGAAAGAGTGGATGGCACACAGTCGGCCTTTCATATCCATGGGTTTTGCAGCTGTGGATTCAAGCAACTTTGCATTGAAAACTATTTTTTTTTAATTGCAGAAAATGGGTCCTTAAACATTACAGCATTGCAACCATTTACATAGTATTTACGGTATATTGTATTCGGTGTCATAAGTAACTAGAGACGATTTAAAGTATATGGGAGGATGTGCACATACTGTGCCATTTTATAAAAGGGACTTGAACATCCGCAGATTTGGGCATGGGCCAGGGGTCCTGGGACCGACCCCCCCGCAGGTGCTGAGGGAGGACTGTACCTGGGAAGGCAAGTCAGTAACGCACATTGTGGAGCTCTGGCGCGTCTGTGGAGAGCGAGGCGCAAGAGACGTGTCTAGAGATGGAAAAGCAAACTGACCTTGGAGACCGTACAGGAAGGTGACATTGTGTTGTGGCTTTTCTTTTTTTTTTTAAAGCAGAGGAATGGCACATTCAGATCTGTGTTTTAAAAGTTAATTTTGACTGGAGTGTGAAGGTCAGACTTAAAATATTCAGTGTTCATCTATACGTGAAGGCTGAAGTTTGTAACTTGGGAGACTGAGTCGGCATTCTGTGTGATTGAGAAAAGGAAAGAAAAGAAAGAAAGCAGGTGTTGGAAGAAAGACGGTGAGTTCTGGTGTGAGTGTGTTGCACTGGAAGTACCTGCAGGACCTCTGGGTAAATAGGTAGGTGGGTTTGGTGCTTAAGAAAAAGGAGACAGTTTTGGAAGCAGCATTGATAGTTCATAGTTGAAATGTTGGTTACCCATTAGTTAGGTTAAGGAAAGGCAAAAAGGAGAGAGAGAATGAGCCTGTAGGAAACTTGAGCATTTAAGGGATGAGCAAGTGAAGAGAAGCAAGCGAAGGAGAAGGGTCAGTGAACCAGTAGACCAGACCATATACTGAATTGTCTTAGAAATGTCAGGTACCTTCCAGGGGCCTTGTAAATCACTGATGTAGGGTTTGTGTGTCTTTTTATTGTTACTGACATCAGACAACATTGTTTTCTGCTTATACAGTAGAATGGAATGTTAGAGAGACTTCCAACTGCCTCTTTGATCTGTTTTCTCAGGTTTTAAAACAGTCTTCTTGGAATGGAAGAAAATAAACAAATGTGTTCTTTGGAAGGGGTGAGGGGTGGTCACCTCAGTGCTGTGCTTGTGTGATGAGCACAGGCAGTGGGGGCCTGGGGTCTGTCCTGGGTGTGTCCGTGTCCTTGAATAAAGCCTGGTTGATTGTGCTTGTCGCACACCCTCTTCGAAAACAGAGACTCCTGGAGTTGTGTTCTAGAGGGCCAAGCTCAACGTGTAGGTGGATCCAAACGTTGTTCTCAGTCAGGGGATGTGAGACTCTGTGTACTTAATTTACTAGTGACTAAAAACTGCCCTGCCATCTTCACAATAGATATAGCCTTTTAAGATAGAACAATTGCACTTCCCACTTTTATTTTTGAGACAAACTTAGAAAAAAGCTGGTTATAATTTTACTATAATTTTACTATCTGCCTTGTCATGTGCTCTGAATTTTTTTTCTCTGTTCAGTGTTGAGGTTCTCACGCCTCCTCACTAGGAGATGACAAGTGTTTACCATTCTCTGTTTTTACTGTGTGATGTTTATACACATTTTATAATTCTGCTGCAGTTATTTTTAGATGTGTTCTCTGTAGTCCAATGGTACTTCCTCAAGAGAAAACACGTGCATATTCTTTACATATCTAATTCTTTGTAATTTGACAGTGTGATTACCATATTTTTCAGACCATAAGATGCACCTAGGTTTTAGAGGAGGAAAATAGGAAAAAAAAAATTTGAAGCAAAAAAATGTGGTAAAATACTTAATAACATAAATAACATAATATTTCACCAATGTCAGTGTAAACAGAACTCAACAGCAGCATTAACAACCATTATTCCTCCCAAATTTGAGGGGGGGGTGCGTCTTATAGTCTGGAAAATACGGTAGCCTCTTTTCTAAAATGAATTCCATTGCACGCTCACTATTGTTTTTGTGTAAGACACCACAAACTTTTCATGTTGTGTAAAAGCTATTTATTACCCTATTTTATGTGATAAAAATATAAGAGTGAAAGAATGGACACAAATATGTATCAAAATTTAAGAAAATAATTATGTTTAGAAGAAACAGAAAATTTTAAACTTTTTCAAAATTTTAGCTCTTTAGGAAATGTTCCTAAATAACATCATAAACTAATATTAGCTAAGTAATTTTTCATCAAACTGTCATTTATTGCAGAGTGACTAACCGAATTTCCATTTTAACTGATATAATTCAAGGGACATTGTTAATGACCTTGTACTAGCATGTCACCATTTACACTCTTTACCCAAAGCGGAGTGAGAAACAGTTGTTTTGACCTGGTGTTATGCAGGATGGTGGCCTCTTTACCTCAGTTGCATTTTGCAGTGACTTGAAGGACGTGCCAGGCATTTCCTTGGGCAAAGAGAAGAAAGGTGGAGAGGGAAAAGCCAGGCGTTGCACACCTGACCCTGACTTCTGTTCCGTCTGTTTGTTTGTTTGTTGTTTGTTTGTTTGTTTGCTGAGGTGCTTCGGTGAGGGCCCTCTGTGTCTGTAAACCGTGACTGAGCACAGGGAGGAGTGGAAATAAAAAAACACAACCTTTGTTTTAAGAAGAGCTATAACATTTAGCACAATTGGTCTAGCTGAAGGGAAGGGAAAGAAAATTTGCTTTGATATTTTCAACCAGACGGCCTTAAACATTTCAAAGTTGAGAATCAACATATAATGGTAAAGTTCTTTTAAGGAAGAAAAAAAGTTATTTGTGATTACCTAAAGGATATTTGATTATCTTTAAGAACATTTTTTAACCCCTGAAGAGAATAGATAGCAAAGAACAGGGATATATTAGATTTTTGCTTCTTTTCACTTGTTTTCCAGAACATCCCCTTCCTGTGAGAGAAAATGAAATCTAGATTATGCACATGTCACTTTCGTTCTTTAAAAAACACTCAGAATGTCAAGTATTAGGTATCCTCTATCAGTTTGAAATCTTACTAATTTTTTCTCATGGAGCCAGCTCTGCAGCTAGAGAAAGTATATATTCTGAATCTGTCTTCCTGGAATTTTATCAATTATTTTCATCTACATCAAATGGAGGGAAGTGAAATAAAAATGGCTTTTATATTGTTGTTAGTACGAACTCTGGACTTCTCCTAAAAGATAGAGAGAACCTGAAGTTTTTTTACCAAATTTATGTGCTTGCTTACTTAAGAACTATAGATACAAGCTGTATCCGTGCCCCTCATTATTATGGGCATTGGTGGAAGAAGATGCAATTATTGTTAAAATTATGTTAAGTTGCAATTTGCATATTTACCAAAAAGATGGAAAATTTCTTATTTAAGGCCCATATGTCTGATTATAGAAGTAGCTTACTACATACATACAATGAGGTCTGTCTGGAAGAAGTCCAGCCATTGTTAATATAACAAATGGTTTGAGCGGCATCGCTGTAACCTGGCAGCCAAGGAGAGTGGACTGGAATGCACATGTGAGAACGATGCTGACTTCACTGTACTAGTCAGTGGGGGCGGTAGATGCTGCTGAGTGAGCATGTGTGCACTGTGTGGCCATTGCATTCAAAATGACTGAGTGGAGCCCTGCCTGAGGTGGCTCAGTGGATGGAGTTCCGGCCTGCGAGCAAAATGCCTTAGTGAGTAGAGCAACAAATCTGCATCAGATTTGGCATTAAGCTTGAACATTTCTCCATGGAAACTATTCAGATGACTCAGAAGGACACAGCTATGGGCACTGGTGACTGGCAGCTCCATCAAAACAATGCGATGCGCCCCCTCGTGCATCACGTTTCGCGCACAGTTTTTTGGTGAAACATCAAGTCACACAGGTGACTCAGCCCCCCTATAGCTCAAATTTGGTGCCCTGTGGCTTCTAGCTTTTCCCAAAACTAAAATCACCTTTGAAAGGGAAGAGGTTTTAGACCGTTGTTGAGATTCAAGAAAATACAATGGGGCAGCTGATAGTGACTGGGAGAACTGTGTGAGGTCCCAAGGGGCCTACTTTGAATGGAATTGAGGCATTATTGTCCTATGTACAGTGTTTCTTGTATCCTGTATATACTTCAATGAATGTCTCTATTTTCCTACTACATGGCTGGATGTCTTCTGGACAGACCTTGTATATTGAGAAAATGAGGTCCAAGTTGTATAAAGCAATCATTTATTAAAAGAAAAAACACCAAATTTTGATGAAGATCAACAGCATTTTCTTCTTTAATTGGGTGAAGTTTTGAAGGGAACATGAGTTTACATTATTTTTCCTTACCTTATAAGAGCTGATGCTTCATATATACATATCAATGAGGATTATCAGATTAGCTTTTTGTATCTTAATTGTATTTTTATGATTATAAAAATAGTACATATTAAATCCCAGCTTGACAATGAAGAAAAGGTTATTAAGAAAATAAATATCAAATGTAACCACATCACCCATAGATTATTCCCAGATTTGACATTTAAATTAATACATTTTTATGTCCAAGAAAATTATTATATGTTAACATATAAAGTGACATACTATATGAAATGAAAGTATTGCCACTTTTATTTCACATTAAAAGTTTTTATGTTCTTATTTGGAGAGAATATTGATATTTTAAATCCAAAGAGATTGAAGAGGAAGAATAAATGGGTATAACAGGGCCATTAAGTAATGGACCCTCCATGAAGCTAGTTGTTTATCTTAATTCATTAGTGTCGGGGACATGCTGACCATCCCGATGGTCATCTTTCATTATTTGTGCCTATGGAGGAGACCAGAAAGGTCATTCAAGGTAAGGGACATTCCAGGAGTCCTCAGAATTGGCTCTGGAATGTGTCTTTGTTCTTATGTTGGGGTACAGAGATAAGCACTCTGTGAAGGTCTGTCCCTCAAGGAGCTGGACCTACCTGTGCTCCTGTCTCGTCCTTGACCGGACTCCCGACCTGTCTCACGGGTGCAGAGTCCCAGGTCAGGCAGGACCGCGCCTCTTTGGAAACCGTTTTCCAGAGATGAGTCAGGTGGGGTCCTCGCCCAGTCAGGATTATTCAAGGACGGGTGCACCCAGGGAGCTCGAACTGTCTGCCGGCCGTGCAGCTGCCAACCGAAAATGACCGTGAAACAAAGACCACATTCGGCATTGACCTGCCTCCTCAAATACGGTGCAGCCTTCTTCATGTGTAGCACACGGGGATGGAAAAACTGGACTTGGAATTCACTGGTTTTCCATGATCTGATTTTCATTAAAGAGCAGTCAGGCAACTGATTGAGGAATAGCAGGTGCTTTGAATTATGTATCATTTTGAATAAAGAGGTATCAGCCTAATGAAATTTGCTGTAATTCACTTTCTTGGGAAGATTAAACAGTGCACATTCTAGGCAGATCCTAGCAAACATGCTTCTGTTTAATAAAATACGTATTTTCCCGCAGCCAGGTGGTGGGACGGAACACCTATCAGCGGTGTACGGAGCATTTGCTCGTTGAGACCAGGAAGGCAGGGCATGTGAGCACTGGTTGTACCTGGTCTTCCGAGATGCGTGGATATTCGGTAGGGAAGCTGGGAGTGAGGGGGAAGTGGTGACGTTTTAGTGCAGATCTGCCAGCACAGCAGTTGCCTAGTCATTTCTCTAGCCCCACCCTTCCCAGGGTCCAGAGGTAAGTCCCAGCCTGGCTCCCACGACAGCAGGTCACTGTCAAGAAGCACCGTGAGTGGTCAGCACTGCTTTCCGTACGATTGTTCTCTTTAATCACTGAAGAAACGAGAGGCCGTCGGCCTATGATGAAAAACACTACTGCATTTTTGCCGCTTTCGTGATTCGGATTAGTGAAACCTTTCTTGGGATATTCTGAAGCTGGCAGCGCACATACCAGAGCTCACTTTAAACAGTTGCTGGAATTCAGCCTGGACGCCTCACTAAATTAGCTTCACACTGCCCGAGGGTGGGGGCTGGTGTCCGCGGGCCTCGATGATGTTCCTTCTCGGTTCTTGTTGCCTCTGAAGGTCTCAGGCTGTGGGTGTCCAGGACAGTGGTTTTCAGGATTTGAAGGTTACAGGCTGGTGCTCGCCTGTAGGTATGTGAGAGGACAGAGGAAAAAAAACCATTGATGTCATGGTGTTTTCACTGCTGGTGTGTTCCTGAGCAAGGCTTAGATGGGGAAGAATGACAGGCACCAGTTGAGTGTTTTGCGGGTTTTTTTTTTGTTGTTTTTTTTTTTAGTATTTAAAAAAATCACACTGTGAAATGGATCTCTTTGTAAAGTGTGTATTTCTGTGCTTTTCAGCACATGTTTAGTTTCGTATAGCCACCACAGCACTTGTCCGCACACACACAGAGCAGTCCAGTCTCCCCGGGTCCCCTTTGTGTGCCATCCCTCGTCACCACACTGCCAGCCCGTGCCCCGCCCCCACTCCTGACCCTCAGCACTCACTGATTATTCTTCCTCACCACAGGGGTGCCTTTCTAAGGACCTCTTCCAAGTGGACTCATGCAGGACCTAACCTTTTTAGACCGACTTCTTTCTGCAGAGTGAATGCCTTTGAGATTCATCCAGGCCGTTTGTGTGAAGCACTATCTTGTTACATCTTATTGCTGGGCAGTTTCCACCATCTAGCACAGTTTATCTGTTAAAGGACATTTGGTTGTTTCCTGTTTTAGGAGATGATGGGTAGAGCTGCTATAAGCATTCACATACATGTTTTTGTGTATGATCATAAGTTTTCACTTCTCTAGGTAACCACCGTAGAGTAGGCTGGCTGGGTCATATGGTGAGTGTATGTATATTTTTATAGGTGAATGCCAAGCCAGTCTTCAGAAAGACAATACCATTTTGTATTCTCACCAATGGTATATACATTTTTCACTGTCTCTATATCCTCACCCATATTTTTTATTGTTGGTATGTTGAACTTTATACATTCTAATATATGTGGTGTAGTATCTCATCATGGTTATAATTAACATTTTCCTAATGGCTTATGTTGTTGAATAGCTTCATGTGTTCATTTTCCATTTTTATGTCATGTTTGATAAAATACCTATTCAGGGTTGTTGTTGTTTTATCATTTTAAAGTCAAGTTGTATTTTTTACTGTTATGTTTTAGATGTTCTTTATATATTGTATGTGCCAAGATATTTTTTGGGGGGAGGTTGGATATATGATTTACAAATATTTTCTGTTGTTTGTTTTTTAACTTTTTCCCTAATAGTGTCTTTTATGAAGCAAAAGATTTTAATTTTGATAAAGTCTGATTTATCAGTGTTTTTTCTTTTGTAGAATGTGCTTTTGGTGTTACATCTAAGAACTCCCTAAGGGACCCCAGGTCACACAGATTTTCTTCTAAAAGTTTTATGTTTTAGCCCTGGCTGGTGTGACTCTAGTTGAGTGCCAGCCTGCAAACCAAAGGGTCACCAGTTTGATTCTCAGTCAGGGCACATGCCTGGGTTGCGGGCCAGGTCCCTAGTGAGGGGCGTGGGAGAGGCAACCACACATTGATGTTTCTCTCCCTCTCTTTCTACTTCCCTCCTCCTCTGTCTAAAAATAAATAAAGAAAATACATTTTTTATAAAGATTTTAAAAAGATTTTATTTATTTATTTTTAGAGAGGGAAGGGAGGGAGAAAAAGAGAGAAAGAGAAACATCAATGTGCGGTTGCTGGGGGCCATGGCCTGCAACCCAGGCATGTGCCCTGACTGGGAATCGAACCTGCAATGCTTTGGTTCACAGCCCGTACTCAATCCACTGAGCTACGCCAGCCAGGGCAAGAAAATATTTTAATAAAATAAAAGTTTTATGTTTTACATTCAGGGGTATGGTCCATTTTGAGCTAATTTGTGTAATAGAGTGAATTACAGGTTGAGACAGGGCCAGGACTAGGGTCAGGTTCAAGCACAAAATTTAAGTTGATGCAAAAAAAACCCCTCAATAATGAAGATAAATCATACTTTAATGCAACATTTAAAAAATCAAAATTACTGCCAAAATAATGAATAAAATACCAATATTCTAAATAAAAGTAGGATCAGTAACAGTGCTATAGCAAGCTGTATCAAAGCCTGAGGCAAAAGAAAAAAATCAGTTTGTCTAATGCTGTCTTTATTTAAAGTTTTGACATTCGGTTCATCACAGATTTGGGGGCTGGGGGCGTGGGGAAGGGATGGAGTGCCAGTGTGGGGAAAACTGTAAACTTACTTCCGCTTCAGTGATACCTGGCACTCGGGACTGATTCCCCAGCGTACCTACCACTGTTTACTTCCCAGAGCCCTCGAATAGGTGCTCCATGCCTTTTGTCAGGTTTTGTAACTGTGTTCAGAGGGAGAGGCTGTGTGGTATGTGTTTCCTCTATCTCACCCAGAACCAGGAAGACTATTTTTTATTTTAAAAGATTTTTTATGTATTTATTTTTAGAGAGGGGAAGGAGAGAGAGAGAAACATCAGTGTGTGGTTGCCTCTCCCATACCCCCTACTGGGGACCTGGCCCGCAACCCAGACATGTGCCCTGACTGGGAATCAAACTGGTCACCCTTTGGTTTGCAGGCTGGCACTCAATCTACTGAGCCACATCAGCCAGGGCAAGGAAGACTATTTTTAAATTAAAAAAAAAATTACAACAGTGATGGAAAACTTACAATGAAACAGCACAAATTTCAGCAGATGTGCCTAGGAGGAATCTTTTAAGATTGCTGCCCTTTTGCAGAGACATTAATATTGTAAGAACTAAAACAGAATGTGCCACAGGCAAAGCTTCTGTCTATTGCTCGCCATATTTTGCCATGTATATTGAGCACTTTTTTGCCCAAATTTTTGAGGGAAGAATAAGGATGCACATTATACATGGGTAGTACCTGAAATATCGTGTATCTGTTCTTGTATTTTGTAATTATTTGTTACATGAAATTTCTTGTACCATAAAATGCTAAAATTCCTTTACAATACAAAAAAGTATATAAATATAAATAAAAATTGAATTAAAAAATTAAAATGAAAGTTTTTTTTCCTGAAAGTTTGAGCGAAAAACGTAGGTGCACATTATACATGACAAAATATGGTAATCAGCTGCCACCTGGCATCGTTTCTAGGCATCACCTTCCAGGGTCCACCTTCTCGCCTACCTGAGAACCGCAGCTTAACTCGCCTGTGTGAAAGTTAGCCTGACTTTAGCAGAAGATTTCCTCTAAAGAGTTCATGCCTATGTAGGAAAGCCCTTACCACCAGATCTTTTTTGTTCTCTTCTAGCCTCGCCTTCTTAGAGCCCACCTCCTTCACTCCCACCCTCATGGAGGTGGAGGGCGGCTGAACAACATCCTCTGTGTCCCTGAGGGTTACAGAGTTACTGTTCAGTCTTCTCTCGCCTGAATGAGCCACACTTTGTTGTTGTTCTTTTTAACATTTCCTTGTGGGGTGTTTTCTCAACATCCTGTTATCTTTGACACTTTCTTCTCAGCTGTGTCTAGATCCTTAAGTGACCAAACTGGAGGAAGAGTCTCCTCGGTGCTGTTTGGGTGCTGAGGGATGCTACTAACGCTCACCATAAGACATGGCACGTAGTAGGTGTTTGGTGAAAATGCATTTGTTAATTTTGCCTTACCTCTTACTTTATTTTATTTTAGTATATCCTTATTGGACTTTCTGTAATGGCGTATTTCCTACCACCCTGTCTTGGTTTTGTTTTTTAGTTAATGGATTTTTGAAAAATTAATTTGGAATTTTAGAGTAAACGTTTTATTTTAGATTTGATAAAAAAAAGTACACATTTTATTTTGCCCGCTTTTTTAAAATTTGAGATGATCCTTTTTTCAGTCTTACTAAAAATAGCTGTGTTTCAAGTTCCATGGAGGAAACACACATTTACTGTGAATGCTTAAACTACTGCTAATTTAAAACTCTAATGAGTATGTGTTTTGGTTGTTATAATGTTAATGAATATGATCTGTGCCCGGGATCTATTCTGCAGAAAACTCTCTCTGCTTTGAAGTAAAAAGTATTGGTTGGAACTTGTCACTATATTTTTTCAAATGTCCAGTCATTACTGTCCCTTAGAAGAGAAGACAAATGCTGATACTTATCTCTTCGTTTCTGGAGACTTTTAATTCAGGTGCGGTCATTTTGATTGTCAGCACCTGTTCTTTGAAGTGTTTACCGCAAGGATCCACATCCCAAACCCGCAGTGAGATGCCTTGTCCTCTGAGCATCCATCCCTTCGATGGCGGCGATCTCGCAGTAGGAGCTGCGTTGCGGCGAAGTGCCCATCACACGCTGTTTTAGGCGCCACGTGTCACTGAAGGTGGAGGAATGAGGACAGGAGGAGGGCTGTCCCATTTAACCGTTCCCCATTTTCTAGTGTCATCTAACCTTGGAGCAAAGGGCAGCTGCCACTTCTTGGTGTCAGTAGTTTCAAAGAAATTCTCTCTGTCTACTGTTGTGCTTTCATTTCTGGTCCTTTGGAACAGTAGAAATGTCAGCATTTTCCCTTTTGGTTAAACAGAAACTCCTCCCCCCCTTCTCTACACGAGAGTTTAGTGCTTTATTTAATTGGTGTTTCAATGTATGTATATTCCCTTATATAGACATAACTGCCATGAATGGCAACACTGGGTGAAGAATCAGACGCTCGATAATATGACCCTGATGAAGAAGCACGCTTGACTCCTCTGTAAAACATCAGAAAAGGAGAACTTGATTTTGTAGACGTTTGAAGGTGTTCAAGATGACACACTGTTCTTTACACGATGTATGCACACATATAACCCGGCACTGTGTCCCACCCCTGGTAGAAGACCACGCGAGGGACTTTATGTCTTGCAGAATTCTTTCTGGCCGTGTTTCCTCTCCCAGCCTGAGTGTGATGAATGATCTTTGGGAACAAGTTTTCCAGCTGTTGCATCCGAACTCCGGCCAGACCTCCACTCTTATATATAACGTGGGAAAGAATGAGGTCTATAATTAACACATCTCCCAGGGTCGTGTGTTTTCCTCTTCTGGAGTGATCGATAGTGCTGGGTCTTGTGTGAGGAGAGAGTGTGAGACCTGCAGAGAGCTAAATGAAAGGGCTGATCTGTGAAGCATCTTTCCCTGTCCTGTGTTAAGGCAAATAGTGCTCCTCATAGCCTGTGAAGCTCATCTTTGAAGAATTAGTGTTTCCCGTACGTTTTTGGTTTTACATACTTGATGATTTCCAAGCCCTGATCATCGTATTTCCTTTTTTTTCTTTTTCTTTTCTTTTTTAAGATTTTATTTATTTATTTTTAGAGAGGGAAGGGAGGGAGACAGAGAGAGAGACACACACATCAATGTGAGGTTGCTGGGGGTCATGGCCTGCAACCCAAGCATGTACCGTGACTGGGAATCGAACCTGCGATGCTTTGGTTCGAAGCCTGCGCTCAATCCACTGAGCTACGCCAGCCAGGGCTTGATCATTGTATTTCTTATCTAGCAGTTAGGGATTTAATAGCTTTATCCATTTATGTTTTGTTCATTAACACAAAGACAGGATTTATGGTCACGTCTTTGTGCCCCTCTCAACTATTGATGAAGGAAGAAGGCTAAAGGGCCTGGGTCTGTGTGGATCCCTCGAGAGAGGTGGCCATAGGTAGTGCCGCCCAAGCATTGCCACCCCTGTCCCAGGAGATTATGGGATACAAACAGATAAGACCGGCAGCGCCTTGCCTGAGGCTCCAGCACGCCAGGCCCCTCTCAGGCCCTGGGGCTCCACCTCTCCGCACACCTGCAGCCCCCTGGGTGCCCACAGTGGGAGGCTCTGCCGGGGTGCTGGTTGGGAAGAGCTTCCTGGAAGTGTTGCTCCTGGGTGGATCTCTGCAGCGTGGGGCCCCCGGGGCCTCTGTCACCCAGTGTGTGGACTCCAGTTCCCAGACTCTCGTCGATAAGAATAATCGCCAGATTTTCTTCAATCATGATCCGTGCTTTCTTTGCCTTTATCAGTTCTTCTCAAACAGCAGGATTGGACCGAACTAAAATTTGGTGTTTTGAATTAGGTGAAGAGAATCGTGTTTAATTTTCTTACCCAAGAGACTTTCCATTTTCTCTGAGAACGTTTTCTCGTGATGAAATCCTTAAGGCAAGTTTGCTGTCAGATGCAGATGTGACTCATTTAGGGCCAAGGACCACTACCAGATTCCACATTTTTGCCGCTTTAGTGCTCACCTTAATTTCAGAGCAGAGGCCGTAGGTGAATGGATGTTAACACATGCATTTTCCTTGGGCTTGATGAGAATTAATTTGATCATGAGATGACAGTTTTTACGAAGTGTCATCTGTGCGTCTGCCCCAGATCTTTGTGGCAGGGGCGGAGCCACCCTTGCCCTCGAGGGGCTTTCCTGTAGCGGCCCCTCCTCCGGTGAGAGTGCTGTGGCGTTGTCTCCTGTTTGCCACTGGGATTCTGTCTGGTGTGTGGGGAGAGGAGTTGCTGGGGCAGGGAGGGGAGGAGAGGGAGAAGATTCCCAGCAAAGAGCGACAGTCGCTGCAGGCCTGGCCCTGTGGGGGCACTTCCCTGGAGCTGGAGGGGGTGGAGGAGGAAGACAGGATAGGCGCCAGTGCACCGGAGGAGCAGAGAAAGAGTCTGTCTTCAGTCTGTGTCGTGTCAGGGATGTCTTCGTGGAGGGCGGGTGGGCGTTGGGAAGTCTGATTTATTGGAGACTGAGGCCGGCTCACAGGTTTGCTTCCTGAACTGCAGAGGGGTGAGGCCAAGACCCCCAGCCCGTGCACACTGCAGAATCACCCACATTCAGGGAAAGCAAGGCCCTGGGAAGGCAGGACAAGGCCTGGAGAAGTTCGGAGAATCCTCACTCACCCCTCTACCTCCCTGGTTCAGCATTTGCATGCGGGAAGCAGTTTTCTTTCTCTGTGAAATACAACTTTGAAAATCTGTTTTCAAAAGTCCTTTCTCCAGTACTTTTCCATTTTCTCTGGCTTCTTTTTATTTGTCTTGGACTCACATCTTAGTCTGTGTTCTTAGCCTTGGGGATCAACACGCTCGCATACGACCGTGCCAGCGTGCCAGGACGTCCATGCCCGGGAGGCTGCCCCCAGGACAAGTCTGCAGGACCGTGGGACAGTCTCCTGCACCGGCAGGTGCGAGGCCCTTGACTTGAAAATGCTGGCAGACGCTTGTTCTCCCCAGGAGTCGCCGAGTTAGCGTCTCCACTCTTGGACTTCATGACCACAACACACCAGGAAAAAACCAGATGCAGTTTGGTCACAGGACGGGTCAGCAGCTGGGAAGGATCAGGAAATGGTGTTTCATCGTAACCGTGTCTCAGAGACAGAGTTACAAAGGGCGTTGGGCTTCTCTCCGCCTGTGAAGTGGACTAGGGGTGGGGTTTGGATGTGCATTACAGACGCCGAAGACGTTACGCAGGCATTGATTTCTTTTATAGTAACATTTGTGGGCCGGGTAGTGGTGGGCTTTTTTCCTCTGTGATTTTAGTAATACCATCTGCTCTTTAATATAAACTTGCTAAGGTTTCTACTTCTGGGTTAGGTCAATTTGGAAATGATATAAACTCTCCGACGTCCCTTCCTCCCCATCTTCTAAAACAGGACTTGCTGTAATTAGGTCGTATAAGGGAACAAGCCTCGAAGTTGGAGGAACCTGCCCGCTGCTCCCAGCTGCTCTGCGTGCGGGGCCGTGACCTCGGGAAGGCTGCCCGGCCTCCTGCAAACCTGGTTTTTTCTCCTGAAGTGGAAATGAGTTGACTAATTTTGTAGTGTTGTTGTCGTCAGGATTCAGTTACTTTAAATAACAATGGTCCAGATACCTCCTAGTTCCCTTCCCACCGCGTCCTAAAAGATGAATTTATTTCTCTCACTGGTTTAATTTTCCCTTCCTTATTTGCTTCCATGATTTCATTTAAAGTAAACCCCCAAACCACAGAAAGAAATTACTTCAGTTTTTTTGTGGCCTTTTCGCTTTTGCTCAGGAGTGGTTCCAGAACTTCGATTTCGGAGTTTGGACACCGCCGTTGGTGCACAGTGCTCTCTTCTGCCCCAGCTTACCCCCATCTTCCTCCTCTGGGCTCTGCGGAGAAGAAAGATCTCTGTGTCCAGCACGTCAAGTCTTGTAACTCCTCCTTGTCATCTGGCTCCTGATGTCCAGCTCCGGTGTCCCTTCGGGGCTGCCGTGGCGAGAGCTGAGTGCTCTGGGGCAGGTGGGCGTTGCTGTGCATGGCCAGCTTAGAACGCCAAAATGAAAGTGGGCTTCAGTTGAAAAGACTATAAACCTAGTTCGGTGTTCACCTGGAGTTTAGCTTAGGCAGCCGAGGGAGGACATTAGCCGTTCCATGTGTTTTAGTAAGATGAAATAGATAAGCGTGGTAATAAAGTGTTTTAGCAGTTTAACTAAGCACATCGGTGTGTTAAGATAATGCAGGCTAATTTCAGGATCTAGTTCTTCGCTCTACCGTGGTCTGCTGCCGTTTGAAACCTGTGATATAATGTATAAGGCTTTCGCTTTGATCCCTGTAGACCTCCTCACGGCGTTCTTCTCCGGTCCTTTCATCCGGGTGCGTTTTCTTCATTTGCTGCACAGTCCAGTAAGTGTGCGGGTCGGAACGTGGCAGACCCCCTGCTGCAGAAGCACCTCCTCCAGAGCAGAGGATGGGGGAAGTTGGGTGGATGGTTGACTGAGTGAATGCACTCTCTCGAGTAGCTATAGCCTCATCTGTCTTCTCCTGGTTCCCGGGGCTTCTCGCAGGCACGTGTCCCGTGGTTGTAAAGTGAAGCCCGGGACGTGTGTTTGACAGGTTAGCGGCGTGGCCGCTCAGCTTGCTCCCCAGCCTCGCCGCCGTCCCGGGGATTGTTTGGTTTGGCAGGGGGCCAGCTCTCTGCTATAAGATGCATTTCCTTGACAGGGCAGAGTACGGAGCCGCATTAGCTGCAAAGTTTATGAAGGTTAGCTAAACACACACAATAAATATTAATAAACAAAAAAGGCCCACCCACCTTTGACTTTGAATTCTGTTTCTTCGTTCCATGCCCTGGAATCCCTGAAGCATTTGATTAATAACCAGCCTTCAGGGTAATTGAGCCTTAAGTACCCTTCGCCGGAGCCAGACGGCTCACAGAGCCCGAGTTGGCTGCGCTGGTGACTCGCTGTCGCAGTGGGTGGACGGCGGCTCTGGGGTGACTGCTGACGCCGGGGCTCTTGTTTGCCCTCTCCTTGCTTCTGTGTGAGAAGCAGTGCAAATGTGCTTCTCCGTGAGAGCTTTCTCGGACCAGCCAGGTGTGTGTGTGTGTGAGAGCTCTGAGGGCAAAGGTCACGAGCAGGAAGAGAGGCGCACTGCCCAGGCTTGGCCTCCCTGGAAAGCAATCGGACATTGGTCCGCTCGCCCGGGCAGGTGCCTCTCTGGAACATTCACACCCTCCGCGTGGAGGGAGAGAGAACAGTAACCTGCTGCCCCTGGAAACTGCCCGTTTGGCTGGGTGTCTTGGAATCTACCAGGCCTGCATTGTGGATCTTTTCCAGTTCTGCACCCTGCGCACTTGAAAACGTACTTGAGAACCAGTAACCTCAGACTGCTTAGCCAGACCTCTAGAGAACCAAGCAGGAGGAATAACGCTAGTGCCGCGTCCTTAAGCTTGCCCCAGGGCCACTTGTGAGTAGCTGAGGTTCCTGAAGGCTCGTGGAAGCCCCCCCCACCCCCCCACTCTTGCTCTCTGATTTGGGCACATTCCTCTTTAGGACCACGTGAGGAGAGACCTGGGCCTAGTGCATTTGTAGGGTACTGGAGTATGATAATGGCCTGAGGAAATAAAATTATTCCTCATAGGTAGTAATATTTTAACTTGAAAACGATCTCCAACTCCAGTTGGCGGAGCAATCCATTTAGGCACGGGTTAACCGTGACTGCTAATCCATCTCTTCAGCAAAAATTCACCGAGCACCAGATACCAGTCTAGGGACTCGGGATACATGGTCACACAAAGCAGACCAACGTCCCCGCCCATGTAGGACATATGTTCTAGTGGAGAAGGCAGGATGATAAGCATAATTAACAACAAATTACATGTCATGTTAAAAGGTGATATGTGCTATGGAAAGAGAAAAAGCAGAATAAAGGGAGTTTAGGGTGCACTTGTGCAGCAGTAACACTGAAGCAGAGACTCGAGGGGATGAACATTGGCTTGGATGAACTTACTCCAGGGAGGGCTTAGGGAGTTGTGTGTGTGACTCTCCTCATGTCTCCACGTTCCTGGCCGAGTCCCTCTGGGGGGTCCCGGTGGTTCAGGAGTGGTTCTCCAGTCGGTCTCGGGGGTGGGGCACCTGCAGCTCAAGCTGCACAGTGCAGACCCCGAACTCTCGACGTGTTTCATTCCCGCTTACCCGCCGGGCAGTCTCTTTAGGAGACACGCACAGACCATGCGCACAAGAAGGACAGCCCTCCCCCAAAGGTCAGACTGCGTATGGTTTTATGATTTATGATTTTTCAAGTTTTCCCGTTAATAGCCACTCACTATTGTTCGTGTGAATATATTTAAATATATATATATTTATGTCCCTTTAAGTGCAGGCACCGTGGAGTTAAGAAAAACTGTGGAAAGAAAAGTTAAGTTGTGAAAATCTACCCATCTAGCTTAATTTCCCCCACGCCAGCAGGGAGAACACGGCCGTCCTGGGGCGAGGTTTTCTCGGTAGAACACCTCAGCCCTCCTCGGTAGTTCCGCCCGCCGTGAGTTGGGGGTCCTGCGGGCCCCTCACGCCTCCTCCTTGGGTCCTCGGGAGTCCGAGGAGAGGCCAGGCAGCCCTCGAAATGACACGCGTATTTTCAGCCGGTCACATGGGAGCCAGAATGTCTATCAAAAGGGACCTTGGAGACTCCCCGAGAGTCTGTCCTAACAAAAGAGACAGAGAAATGGTTAGGGAAAAGAGACCAAAGAAGTTCCACCCAAGGCCGATCCGGGAGACAAACCCCATGATTCTCACTTTACTACTAGAGTGCAAAAGGGCAGGGCCTCGTGGTGCTCTCTTTCCCTTGGTCCTCGTGCACCGCTCCGGGAGTGCTAGGTTGTTAGTAAACGTTGCAGTGATGTCCCCCACGTTTCTTATCCCGCCACGGTGAGAGTGGCAGGCCCAGCATGCCGTGTTTGTGCCTGTCACCTGGAGCGTCTTCTTTTCCCCTTAGTTCTGTCCCTGCGTCCCTCCCCACGCTGCCCTCTCGCCGTGGACAGAAATTAAGGCCAGGTGGCGGTTGCACTGGTTCTCTTCGCGCCCCCCCACCCGCCCCCCCCGCCCAGCACCACTCACTTCCCCCACAAGGAACGAAGTGAAAGGACCAGGACTTCCCCGAACCTTCCCTTCAACAGCTTTCCATTTAGGTCCCTGCCCAGTCTCTGCATTCCGTGTCTCTGTTTCACTTCTGCAGTTGTCCTGCTGGTTTATCTCAGAGATAGGGCGGGAGCCTTCGGGGCCTGCAAATATGCGTTGTTCCTGAGAAAGCTTTGTGAGTTTTGGATCTTTGGGAGCTGAAAACAGTAACCACCTGGCCTCAGTCTGCTCTGCAGAGCAACACGTTGTGAGTGCAGAGGCATGAGCCACCGAGATCCTGCTCTGCCTCAGAGGCAGCAGGACTGAGCTCCGTGTGCTGGGCATCCCAGGCTGCCAGCCCCTCGAGGCCGTGGGGCGGGGTTCACAGCCGTCAGGAGCAGGGAGAAAGGATGTTAGGAGGGGGACATCGTTGTTATTTTTACGGTGTCACACAAAGAATTGACAGTATGGAGCTTAACCTCAGGAATAGGACCTTGTGGGTTCGAAGAAAATGTCCTAAAACTTGGGGTGACTGTTCATTTGGCCTTCAGTTCAGTAAACTAGCCGTCGGAGTACCAGCAGGCTTTTCTGACTTTGCATTCGGCCTCTGTCGGTTACCATGCCTTTCCTTTTCAGAGCGTGGTCCGCTGCCTGTGGCATCCCAAGCTGAACCAGATCATGGTGGGGACTGGAAACGGACTGGCCAAAGTCTACTACGACCCCAACAAGAGTCAGAGGTATTTGGGAGTGTTGCCTCTCTCGGAGGGACGACAGCGGCTGGGGGCAGGGCCTTCTCATTTCACCCTGCTTTCATTTGTCTCCTCCTCTGATGGGGATCCACCCTTACAGAAAATGCAGCTGGCGCAGAGTGACGCCTCAGACTTGTAGCATTGTACTTTAAAGAGGATTCGGAGTCACCCTTGATCCGTGCAGAACTCAGAGTGAAAGTTTCCTGGGGATTTGCAGTCCTTCAGCTGAAATGTGGAGGGCAGGGGGGAGCCCTGCCCACTCTGCATGCCGCCCCGGACGGCGGCATTAGCGGCGATGCGTGTCAGGGATTAGCAAAGCGGGGCAGCAGCCACTCACAGGAAATGGGACCGGCTGGTCCGTTTCGTTCCCTCTCTGTCCGCCCTTTCATCAGACACCGGTGTGGGTGTTGGGCAGGGTGGCAGTTCGCTGCCAGCAGAAAGGACAGCACAAACACTCTCCTCTGCCAGCCCCAGGCCCACCCCAGATGCCAGGCGTGAACACGTCCGTGTGTCTCAGAGAACTGCACTCAGGGCCGAGCCGGCCCCTCGGTTCCGCCCCTTGTCTGCGGGCACATAGGTGGACCTGGAGGGACGTGGGAAAGGGTGGTTTGATGCCTCCCTACTGGGCGACCGTGGTTGACTAGTTCTTTCTGTAAAGTGAGCCTTGGGTTAGCTAGCACTAAAATTCACATGCTCACTTCACTGAACACCCCCCCCCCATAAACATGCTTTGAGGGCCCACAGCCTTAGGGGGAGAGGAAACCCGTCCTTTATTCATGAACACTTACTTGTTAACCACACTTGGGCTCTCAGTGGGAGCAGACAGTCCGGTCTCCCTTCAGAGCTTCCGGGACTGGGATCGGAGCCCTTGTCCTGTTGAATAAAGCTGTATATCGAGGTGTTTAAGAACAAGTGGGATTGTGTTTAGCACTTGATACCGACACTGAAAATGCTAATGGAACTGGGTAGGGCGAGGGGGAGACCGTTCCCCTCGAGGGAGCGGTGAACTGCAGTCTGTAGCCCGTTCCGTTTGGGAAGCACTGCCTTCGGGATCTCTAAGAAGCACGCGCATGCGTACGCGCTCCTCCTGAACGGGACCGCTCGTGCTGCGAGGGAGGGGCGACGTGTCCCGAGCGCGCCGCGTGGCTAATCCCACGCGTCCCCTGGCCGCAGCCCCTCGGCCACGCTGCCATGCCGGCCCGGTCCCAGGCACGTGGGCCCCTGTGTTGGACGCGTGGACACATGCCACTTGGGGTCTCGACCACCCAGACAGATCGCTTTCCTCCGGGGCATCCCCGAAAATTCGAACCCTCTGTCTGATCTGCAGGGTGAAAAGGTCGCTTAGTGTTACTAATATCTCCTAAAGATTTTAATTTCAGGTTATTTCTATAGAGTGTTACACCAGCCTTCTGCTGCCCAGTTCCTTCCAGAGGAACCCTCTCTCTCCGCGGCAGCCGCTGACCGGCAGGCGAGCTCGCGCATACGGGCCCTCTCCCGCCCCACCCGGTGCCACGCCCAGAGGACTGGGGAGATGGCGTGCACAGCACGTGGTCTGATGCTTTCAGCATGGCCTTCATGGTTCTAAGACCAAGGAAAGAAAGTAATACACTTGTTCCCTCCTCAGGGGAGCGAAACTGTGTGTGGTTAAAACCCAGCGGAAGGCGAAGCAGGCCGAGACCCTGACCCAGGACTACATCATCACCCGTAAGTTGCTCACGTGGCCCCCCCATCAAACAGCCCTCTCCTGCGCTGGTGCGGTGCTGGTCTCAGGGCTTCAGAGCCAGGAGAGGCCCCCGGGGTCGGGCATGTGTTACAGAACACCCCATTCATGTGGACGGGGCCACCGGTCGTGCACCAGCTAACCCCCTGTAGCTTCTGTGACTCATCACGGAGACAGAGTTGTTTCATGTCACTTCCAACCCGAAACGGAAAAGCCTGTGTGAGCCTAATGCATTACTCCATCGCAGCCTTTTAAAGGATAACAATCTGTTCCAAGAATAAACAAGAAAGAGTGCTGGCCTTGGAACCAGGGCAGCTGGATGTGTCCAGTCCACTTACTGGCTGGCAGCGTGAGGCCGGGCAGCCGAACCCTCGAGGAGCGGGAGGGGACGACGGGAAGGGTCCCCCCCACCCCCCCACCCCCCACTCCGAGGTCCTGTGACCAGGGGCTAGACCGACTCAGAGACACTCAGAGATAAATTAACTCCCTGGGGTATGACCAGAAGTCTTACCAGGACGAGGTAGCGGCTGGGAAGGGAATCTTGGGTGCTGAAGCCACGGTCCTCGGCGGGTGCCCCCGTGGACTCTCTCCCTGTCTCAGCCAGAGCACAGGGGGCGCTGCACTGCTGCTGGGTTTTCCCCCTGGGGCTGGGTCTCCCGTGAGACCCACTCCCTCGGAGCGTGGGGCCGGTCAGGGGATCCCGTGACACCCCCTGCAGGAGTGGAAGTGCTGGAGTCGGTGTCACAGCCCGTCTGGCTCATGTAATTACACGCGGCCTGCTCGCATTCCTCCAGTCGTTTGAAGGGAAAAGCTATTTTCCCCCTCCTAAAAATACTGCTGTGCCGTGCTGCCCGACCAAGGGGCGGGCGGCTCTGTTCCTGAGCTCCCCGGACTCCAGGCGGGCCTGTCTCACCGGCACGGCGCGGCGGTGCGGTCCTGGCCCAGGCCGGCCGGTGGGGTGCAGGGGGTGGGTGCTGGAAGCGAAGCGTGCTGCAGGCGGTGCGGGTGTCTCTGCCCGCTGCCTGCTCTACACACTGTGAGGTCCTTTCAGAGCCCTGTGGTTCCTCTCCCTGCCTCTCTCGGTCCTCTGCGAGAAAGCCTTCCCCTTTAAAGGAGGTTTTAGTCTGCACACAAGCATCCGAAGAAATTATTCAGGTACCTTTTTGGGGTCAAAAAGGAGATGTTTAATCCCTCCCTCAGCCCCCTGCCGTGTCCTCCCTCTCCCCCAGAATGTCAGTTTTCCTTTTAAATTCACATGCTCTTTTACACCCTGATGTGTAGTTTTCGCACTGAGCAAGCAAACAACAGTGACTGGACAAATACTGCTTTGGTCTTACTGTTCTGTGCTGTCCCCCGCGGAGACGTGGGAACGGGTCCCCATCCAGGGACCAGGGCGGGGGATCCAGCAGCCCCTGCCTTCGGGGCAACCTTTGTCCCAGTTCAGTGAGTGCTGCTGCCTTCCGGTGGCTGGGGCTGAGAGGTGGTCACATTTCAGAGGCGTGTGAAGTGGTTCCAGTGCTTGCCAGGCATCCGAGGGAGCCTCGGCCCTGAAACAGGCAGGCGCATTTCAGGCCGTAAGGAGAGAGGAGAGGCGGCCCCACAAGTGCTTCTCCTCAAAACCACGGAAATCAAGTTTCCCTGCCACCTGGGGTTTGGGTTTGGGGAACCGGGCGCCTCCCCAGGGTCTCCGTGACCATGCTGGCCGGCGTTTCCTGAGTGGCCCAGGGTGCCGGGAGGGTGAACAGTGAGTCTGGGCCCCAAACCGAACTGGCTGATGGGTTACAGTAAGACAGTCTGTTCTGATCAGAGGAAGGCTGTCATTGTGGCTTCCATTGCATCTTGTTGTCAGTCTTGCCTTAGCTCTGTTTCTGGATGGAAGGGTTGTTATCATCACTCAGTGAAATGTCTCAAATGTGACTTCCCGCAGCCCACGCCTTGCCCATGTTCCGCGAGCCCCGCCAGCGCAGCACCAGGAAGCAGCTGGAGAAGGACAGGCTGGACCCCGTGAAGTCCCACAAGCCCGAGCCTCCTGTGGCGGGCCCAGGTGACTGCAACCTCGCCGGTGACCTTCAGGGGGGGGGGGGGGGCGGCGGGGCGAGGGTAGGGTGGGGTGATTCCCGTAGACGTGGGACAGTCTTTTGGGCCTGTATGCTGCTTTGTCTTCGGAGAGATTTCATTAAACGGGTGTCTTCAGACATTTTCTTCTAAGCATCACAAGCCTTGGCTGAAGTCCGCGAGGCAGGACCCGCCGCACACGGCTGGCAGGACGGAGCTGCGGCGGGCGCTGCAGTGGGGAGGAAGCCTGCAGCCCGTCTGCTCGGCCGCCCGAGGACCTGAGCCCCGTGGGCGACCCGGTGGAAGCCCCAGGCCCCCCGGGAACCCGCCGGTCAAACCGCTGTTCTCAGCAGCGCCGGCTCCGTGCGCCACGTGAGCACTTACGGCAGAATCCAGGTGGCCTGGGGCTTCACACAAGGCGTGAAATGACGTGAAATTTAGTTCTGTGTCGTAAAACGGAGCTGCCCGTCTCCCCGGAAGATGAACGAAAGTCCTTAGAATTTTTAACCAAGTCGGCACCGGAAGAGAGCGCATCGGCACGGGCGGTAGCACAGTGCACACCTGTCCCGGAACCCCGCTTCCTCCCGTCACCTGTGCAGTCCCCCTGCCCTAGGCCCACAGACCCACGGCTTTCGGCCCGCTCCTTCACCCGAACCCGAGTTCGGGACCTGCCGCACCTCCGTGGGGCCTGCCTCTTCAGCACCGTAACCATGCCACACGTCAGTCTCACTTTTAAGACAATTTTCTCTGTCACCATCCTAGTCAAATTTCCTAAAGTAATATTCGGGCCCGGATTATTGACAAGCCCTTCCAGCCGGGCAGCTTATCTCAGGTGGCGCCCTCCCCTCCCCGCCTCGCCCGCACGCACCTCCCGCACAGCTGGCACTCCCGGCTCCTCCGGCACTCCCGTGCGGCTGCCCCGCACCCTCAGGAGCTTCTGTCCGGTTGCGGCTCCAGAGATGCAGCGATCTCTGCAGGCTGACTGGCACCGCTCGGGAGCTCCGCAGCTCACCGCTCTCCTCCTCTGGCCCCCCGGGGTGACCGTGGGTTCACTCGGGCCCCGAATGCCCACCGAATTCTCCTTCCTCTATTTTTGTGCTGAAACCGTCCTGCTCATTGAAGACAACCTCCTCACTCCTCTGAGCTTCTCCAGCGTGGATCTTCCTCCCCCTAAAACCCCCTCAAGCACTGCAGCCTGCAGAGCTCTCTCCTGTCGCCATGACCAGCCACACAAACTTTTTGGCGATTAATTATTTCTGGCCTTATTCAGTTAGTCTCTTCATGTCTTGATTTATACAATTAATCTTTTAGTGTTATTTGGCTTCTCATGTGTCTTTTTAAAAAACCTCCCTGAGAAGCCATCCATTTCTGAGTGCCCGGCGGCGTGGTGGGGAATGGAGCCCGGCTCTCCGCCGGCACAGCTGCGGTGCGGGGAAGGGAGTGGCGTGAGTCAGCGCGCTCCGCCCGCTGGTTTCCTCTCCCACACGGTGCTCAGGGGACGGTGAACCCCAAGATCTGTGTGTTTAAAACTAAACCAGCCTCTGACAAATATTGGTCATTTTGATTAATTGAATTTCAAATGAGCAGGCCAGCACTGAGGAACTTTTTAAAGGGGTATACATAGCAAACTCCTTGTAATTCTTGCTGCACGGGTGTCATTATGTAAATTAAACAACAAAGATATATAACAAAATGTCTTTTTTTAAATGAACTTTTTTTTAAAGATTTTATTTATTTATTTATTCATTCATTCATTCATTTTTAGAGAGGGAAGGGAGTTGACCCAGATGTTTCTTTCCAATGAATTGACCATTACATTTCCTAAGTTCTGAAATGGCCAACAGACCACAGAAAGACAACGCTTTAGGCTCCTGCTTGAAACCAGAAGCTTCGGCCAACTGCTGGCCTTGATTCAGGACCAACAAAAATGTCTTTTTCGATTTAAAGCTGTCACGGGGAAGCGGAGGTTTAGTGCTTTCCTGCTCTGGCGGTGATTGTCGTCAGTGAAAGCCGAAAGGACAGTACTCGAGTGCTCCTGAGATCTGTGGGCTGCAGACGAGGCTGGAGAGGCCCCAGCGCGCTCGGAATCTCGTGGGGGATAACAGAAACCAGGCAGACCTGAAGCGCTGACCCACGCTGTCACTCATTTGAGGGGCCACCTCGGGAGGCAGCCCCGAGGGACGCCCAGCCCTGCCAGACACGCAGCGTGCACACAGGCCGTGTCACGTTGTCACGCTCGTTAAGTTTCTGACTCGGGCTCTTCCCTCTGAAACAGGCCGCGGCGGCCGGGTGGGGACCCACGGGGGCACCCTGTCATCATACATCGTGAAGAACATCGCCCTGGACAAGACCGACGACAGCAATCCCCGGGAGGCCATCCTGCGCCATGCCAAGGCTGCGGAAGACAACCCGTACTGGGTCTCTCCGGCATACTCCAAGTAAGGAACTCGCCTTTTAACACGGAAAAGTTACTGGGTTTAACGAATGGGGAAGAGCATAACAATGGCGGCTTTGAGGTTCTAACTTCACCATTTCTGTCTGTTCTTGAGCATGAAAACTAGGCAGGTGCCCATACTTCTGAAACCTATGCATTTGTTTGGATCTTGGCACTCTAAAATGGTGAACTTTCCAACGAGGCCAGTTGCACCACAGTTACAGCCTAGGGTAAACCCATTAATTAGGTGAAGCCCATTTTCCCCAATGATAAAAAAAAAAATCACTGCCTCTATGCATGACCTTATCAGAGGAGGGCTGTAAGCAGACGCAGGGACGGAGGTTGGAGGTCTGTTACCAAGACTGACCGTTACCTGTGGAGCTGTGCGTGCGAGCGCCATGTGCAGGGGCAGAGCAGGGCCTGCCCCTCGGACTCCCGGGAACAGCGTCACACAGGTGAGCACGCAGTGGTTCTGCAAGCCCCCGAACCCGCTGCAGTTACACTGGGGAAGGGCATCCTTGTAGAATTTGGGGCTTTTTAATTTTATATTGTAAAATAATTTTAGACTTAACAGAAAAGTTGCAAAAATAGGACAGAGAGTGCACGGACACTCTTCACCCCGTTTCCCCTGATAGGAATGCCTTCCATAACCACAGTCCAATTAATTAGCAACGATACAAAATTAACATTGGCCCAGCACTGTTCATGACGCTGCAGACTTTACTTGATTTCCCCCGGTTTTCTCACCGGCACCCTTTCTCGATTCTAGGATCCTCTCAAGGATCCGAAGCTGCACTTACCTGTCACCTCTTGGTCTCCGGCCACCCCAGTTTCTCAGTCTGTCTTGTCCTTCCTGACCGCGGCCCTTCCAGCGAACCCTGCTCTGTCGTTTTGCGCCGTTTCTCTCAGTTTGGCAGAAACAACACGAGGGCGATGTATCCTTCTCAGCGCGTCACACCAAGGGCTTCGTGTCGCTGCGTGTGACGGTGGGCGATGCTCACTTTGGTCGCTTGGATGAGGCAGTGTGCCTGCTGCATTTCTCCGCTGTGAAGTTACCGCCATTGCATTTGGAGTTAATACATTTCTGGGGGGGCGGTTACTGTAAGACGATGCAAGTCCTGCCTCGCCTTAAACTTCGCTCTCTACTCCGGTCGCCCATGGGCGTGTTTGCCTGCCACGGTTGGTGCCGTGGTGCCCGCCTGGTGGCGGCTTTCCACTTCCCTCTTTCCTTCTGCATTTGTTAATCTACTGACAGGAAGAACTGTCCTTTCCACATTCATTCACCTTTTCAAGTATCTTTTGTATCAGCGTGGACTTTAAGATCCTTGTGGGTTAAAACCCAATACTATCATTGTCAAGTTGGTTGCTCAGGTTGGCCTGGCTTTGGCCAATAGAACCTCCTTCAGAATGGCTCCTGTCTTTCTACAACAAGTCCCTCTGGTTTGTTTTTTTGGTTTCTTTTTTGAGCACTTCCTTACTGTCTGGCACCACAAGATGTTCCAGGCTCATCTTTGTTTTTCTTATCCCAGTTGTAGAACCAACCATTTCTCCACAGATCTCTAGTTCTTTTGGTTGGAGAAGGATGTTTAGGAACCAAGCGGTTGGTGCTAGGTGTGCTGATTACCACCGAAACGTCCTTGCTTCTTCTAGGTCCTCTCGGCTGACAAAACTCAGAAAGACACGTATGCACGCTAACCTACGCATGCACGCTAACCTACGCATGCACATGCATGTATGTTTCTGTGTATGGCTGTCTGTGTTTGTTTTGTGTTTTAAAACCTTAAGTATGAACTGTTGCCTGATTTCAGTTCTATGGCACAGGGTTCATGTACCCCATCCCCACTTTTCCTTATTTGTAACTTCTTCCTCCGATGGTGAGAAACCCAGATCTCATTATCTACAATATATTATCCGCTCAGAACAATATATTGCAGTTTCAGAATCGCTAGCCCCGCGTGAGAAGCACTGTGACCCCTGACTCGGTCGCAGCGTCCGTGTGCAGCTCCTCCCGTCCTTTCCGGCCGTGCAGCGTCCAGTGAAGGGGCTGCTTTCCAGAGTCACGTAGTTCAGGTCTTTTCTCCCCCCCCCATCCCCCCGCCGTCCATGCGCGCATGTTCTTCAGTTGAAGTGCATTTAGGCTCATTGGTCAGTGTTCTCACCCCTTTGTCGGGTTCCCCCGTATTCTGTTATTCGGGGTGGTTGTAGGGCACACACAGTGTTTCTCTGGTGCTAGCAGTCAGAGCTCTAAGAGACACACTCACTCCCTCTTCACCCCACTCCCCCGTTCCGCCCCGCCCCCCAATTCAGTCCTTTCCCCACTCACCCCGTAGGTAAGCAGTCTCTTTAGTTTCTGGCTTAACTTGCTTATATTTCTTTTGCACAAGTGAGCAGATATATATATATTTTTTATATCCCCTTTTTCTTGCATGAAGGATAGCAGGGTGTAAATACTCTTTTGGGCTTTGCGTTTTTTTCACTTAGCTGTATACCCTGTAAATTGCCCTGTATCTCTTCATAGTGTTAGCTCTCATGCTTTGTCGTAGCTGCATAGTACTCCATTGCATGGATGTGCCATCGTTTATTCAGCCACTCTCCTATGTGGTGGCAGGCATCCAAGTTATCTCCAGTATTGTGCAGTTACTAACAATGCCTTGATGAGTAAATTGTGCGTGTATATTTTTATATAATTAGAAGCATATTCAGTTTTTTTGGTGTGTTTATATATTGCTAAGGCTTTCTTATCAGTTATAAGAAAGCTGGACTCTGATTCCTTTTTAGAACATTAGTATGCTAGAAATAAATCCCTTACGAACCAACTCAACTTACATGTTACACTGATATCAGTCCCCTGTCTGCTAATTATGATGAGCCACTTTGCATAAGAGAAAAACACGTCATCTCAGCTTCGGTTCCTTAGAAGCAGACCCTGAGATAAAAGAGTCTTACAAGGGTGATTTCTTAGCAAGCGTTCCCAGAAGAACCAGCAGGGGCGTGGACAAGTGTGATGTCAGCAGCGCCCGCTCACAGTCGGCATGCCCCAGACAGCGCAGATGCGGCCGCTGTGAACAAGCACTGGGTGGTCTTCCAGCAGCTGAGACGGTCGCGTGCGGGCTGGCCCGCCAAAGAGTGTGCATCCAGCCTTCCCGTGCGTGGGATTTGTGTGTGTGGAACAGGCAGTCATTTAAGCTTACAGATGATGCCTCTGTTGGCACTTCTGTTTTTAATGGAGTAGTTATTTTCTGTTATTAGAAATTTTTCATATTTAAAGAAAGCACTTTTTTAGAAACATACCAAAAAATTAGCTGAGGAAAGATGTGTAAACAGAGCCATGGTTTATAATTTGCTCAACTTAGCGAGCATCATTTCGATAGCAGACTGCTCCTAATAGACATGTATGTGTTTGTACACCAAGTGAATCATTGAGGTGTCTCCACAGATAGTGAAATAATACTGCCTGTTGAGTATTGATTGGTATTAGTGATATATAATTCAGACAAAGACAGTGTCAGAGATCTAACTTACTGCTGCAGAACATGAGACACAGAGGTAACTTTTAGGACCTGCTGGATAGCAGGTGATTGGTAGAGCCCAGGCCAGGAAGCTGGGCTTAGAATTTCCGGGTTATTATTCTAACTTCTAACAACTGATTATTTTGATAAAGGGTCAGGCTTCAATAAATTATGTAATTTTCATGTAATATATTTCAAGTAATACACACACAGTGGAAAAAATCCATCAATGCAAAAGGGTGGACAGTGGAAATTCGAAAGCCCCCCATTCACTTTAACCCCCAGTTTTTTCATTCTGCCACTTAGATGTACCCACCCTCTCCACCACTGGCAGATTCTTGTATTTCCTCTGGGAGGGAGTCCATGTAGAAATAAGCAGGTGTGCGCTAAGATATATTCATTATTTAAGAACACAGTATATAGCATGTTTTACAAGATGGCTCGTGTTGGTTGGTTGGTTTTTTTTTACTTAGGACATTGGACCAGATCCAACCATACATATCTGGCTCATTCTTTTTACTTTCTTGATATTTTCCTTTGGTGGATATACTTTTCTGAGACCATCCTCTATTGAAAGACATTTACATTGTTTTCAGTCTTTTGCTTTCATAAAATTAATGTTGTTGGACATATGTACTTGCCCATGTGTGCAAAACTTTAGACATAAAATTGCCAAGTCAAAGGGTACTTGCGTTTTAGATTCATACAGATAGTGCCCAGTTTTCCTCCAAAGAGACTTTTAGCACACTTACCCAATGCATCGCTACCTGCTTCCCTCAGCCTTACTAAGAGGGTATTCCTTTTTATTTTTGCCAATCTCATAGATGAAAACTTGTATTCTATTGTAGTTAACTTACATTTCTGCACTTTTAAGCATTTTTTCATGTATTAAAATCCTCTTTTTCTTGTGAACTTTAATTCATGTCATTTGCCCATTTGTGTATTGGTTGACTGGTCTTGTTCTTACTCTTTATAGCAAGGACCTTGCACGTCATGTACTGAAAATACTTCTTAGTCATTTTTACTTTACTTTGTTTATGGCATTTTTCCCATGTGAAAAAATATATTTTAATGTAGTCAGTTTTAGAAATTTTTTTCTCTCGGGTTGTGTTTTAGGTAGGAAGTCCTCCACTATCTCAAATTATTATTTTTAATTTTTTTTACCTTTTAACCCTCGTTACCCACTCCCCCCTCTCCCCACCCTCCTTGTCTCTAACCACCAATCTGTTTTCTCTGTCTCGAGGCTTGGTTATTTATTTATTTGGGGGAGGGTCCACATATAGGAGATAACATACAGTATTTGTCTTTCTCTGTTATTTCACTTCACAAGATTATGTAAATTCCCCATCTTTCTATGTAATGCTCTTTTAAGAGTTAAGTCTTTGCCTCACCTGGAATTATTTCAGTGATGTAGGTATCTTCATGTGCTATCGCCCGTGCAATACATTACCACAGACTTGGTGGCTTAAAAAGCAGAACTTGATTATCTCACTGCCTGGAAGCCAGGAGTCTGAAGTTAAGGTGTTGGCCCTTGCCGCCCCTCACATGGAAGCTCTGGGGGAGAGTTCCCGCCGTGCCTCTTCCAGCCCTGGAGGTTTCCCGCCCCCTTGGCTCGTAGGCACGTCACTCCGAACCTTGCTCCGTCTTGGCACGGCCTTCTCCCTGTGTGGGCCTCCTCCTCTTTATGGCATACCTATGACGTCACTGGGGTCTGCCTGAAATAATCCAGGATCATTTCCTCAGTTTAAGATCCTCAATCACACCTGCAGAGACCTTGTTCCAAGTAAGGTAACAGTCCCAGATTTCAGGGATTTAAGGCAGACACTGCAGGGAAGGGGTCTTTCCGTCGTTCCACAGTAGAGTTCAATTTAATTTCCCTAGTTGGTTAGCCGGGTGTTGCAACAGTGTTTCATTGGATGGCTTAATTTTACTGATTGAATTGAAATGACTTCTTTAGTTTACACATTGGACTTACATAGGAATTTTAGCTAATTTCTGAGCCCTCTGTTCTGTTCTGTTGGTCTAAGTATTAGTTCCAAACAGTTTTCATTATTTTAGAGCTGCCTCTTGTCATTATTCTTTTTATCAGAATTTTTCTATAAATTCTTGCAGGTTTCCATGACTTTATTCTTATTATACAAGGGCGGGGGGGGGGGTGCAAAATACCAGAATTTATTCATACAAAATTGTGTATTAATTCTTACATGTTGAAACTTCAGTCACCTTCAAAGTACTCTCCATTCGATGCAGCACACCTATTGAGATTTTTTCCCGATTGCTCAAAACAGTTTTGAACTCATCGATTTTGATGCCTTTTAGTGCTTCTGCCATGTTTTGTTTCACCTCTTCCACATCATCATGCCGTTTTTTGGTCGAAAACTGCTGAACACTCAGTGTGCTGTGGGATCTTTCCTTCTGAATTTATAACGCCTTTGTGTATGGAAATGCCATGTGGAGATCTATCTATTTCTTTCCTTCTTTCCTTCTTCCTTTCTTTCTTTCTCTTTCTCTCTTTCTTTCATATATAAGTGTTTTATGTCCAGCCTATTTACTGTGTTTTCCTATTAAATAATTCCTTACCTCATTTTCTTGGGGTTTCTAGACTTAAAATTACATCATATCCAAGTAATAAGAAATTTACTTCCTCCTTTTGACCTACTGTTTCTTTCCCTCGTCTAACTGTGTTGACGGGGACGGCCAAGACACCGTTAAATGCCATCAGTGATAGCACACACCCTCTCCTCGCCTGAACTGTAACAGGAGTGACTGTTAGGTTAAAACATGGAATTGCCCTTTTTATAGGTGGGAAAAAGTCAAATAGCAGCAATTTCATATTACTTAATTTAATGGTATTTCCCCATAAAGTGTGATGACTTTTGAAAATAGAAACTTAAGGAAGAATCCATAGTTTTATTTATTTATCTATGTATTTGTGTATTTATTTATTCATTCTTTCTGTAAAGGTTTATTGAACACCTACTAGATGTCAGGTCCTGTTCCAGGTTGCAGGGTTACAGCAGTGTGTGAAGAGCTTACATTCCAGTAGACATAGAGAGAGAGAATGAGTAAATGTTAGATGGTGGCCAGTACGAAGAAGAAAACTAAATTAGGGACAGGGGATATCGAGTCACCAGGGAGAGAAAAGGGTGCTCTCTTTAGATAGGGCGATCAGGTGGAACCCGGCCGAAGCCGTCTTTGACCAAAGGCAGTGAGGGAGGGAGCCGTGCAGATGTCCCGGGGAGGGCACCCCACGCCCAGAAAGCACCACGCGAAGACCAGAGAGGGGCGCGCTGACCTGAGGTCGGTGCTGAATTTGATGGAATTCCTCATTGTCTCTCTTTGGAAAAGATCATGTGATTTTTCCACTTGGATCAATGAGTATGACGAACTATATTACCGAGTTTCCTAATGTTGAATCGTCCTCGCATCTTTGTGTGACCCGCACAAGGTCATGGCTCTTGAACTGTTTCGAATGCCATGCGATCTACTTTGTAGGGCTTGGTAGAATTCACCTGTGAAACTGTCCGAGCCTGGTGCTTTTGTGGAGGGGAGGGTGAGTAGCAATCCCTTAATTTCCCTTTCTTTTCTGGCCCCTCACAGTGAGTAGTGTGTTCGGATTTTCTGGCTCTTCTGAATCTGCTTGGTAACCAACATTTTCTTAGAAAATCATTCATCTAGATTGTCAGCTTTCTTTAAATAGAATTAGTTGAAGTGGACATTGTTTTTGTTCATTGTTGACCATTACCTAACAGTATTTTCCTGCGGTGTAGGCGATTTAGTTATGTTTGCAGTTGAATAACATGCTAGTTAATGGCCGCTCTGCAAAGTGGGTTGAGCAGGTTTTGGTGAGGCCTGTCCTTCCCTTCCAAGCGAGGACTCTGAAGCTCAGAGGCTGAGCTCTCCAGAGGACTGTGACCGTTCCTCGGGCACACCTTTCTGCTGCCGCCTTTCGCTCCCCTCCCTTTCCTTCCACCCAAGTTTGTCACCTTACATCTATTGCACAATAAGCTCATGGCACGGTCTGCCTGTGGCATGTGATTTGTTAGCCAGAACGGCGGGGCAGCGTCTCCTGTGCTCACCTGCTAGGGTGTACGGTTTACTGCCAAGTGCAAAGTGTTTGAAGGGAAGCTAATATTTAAAAGGATCCTTTCATAAAGGTCACTGTAATTGAGAATGTGTGTCTGGTTGTTTTTCTTCACTGCAGTTGACTTCTGTCAGTGATGAAATGAAGATTTACTGCGTCGTACTTTATCACAGGAAAGTGCAGTTAGACCTGACACCTCCCTGCTCACGCATGACATGTGCTCACCTTTATTCTCCAGGGACGGTGACAGAGGGTCTCTGAGCACTCCCCACGTATCGATCGAGTGTGTTGGCTTCATTTCTGGCACTGGCCGTGTAATAGCCGTGGCAGCTTTAAGACACAGCGGGATCACAGAGGACTGTTGTTCAAGTCGCACACGGGTGGATTCGATTGCAGTTTCTCGTGAAAAGATGTTCCTGGAGGCGGGGGGAGAGGAGCTGGCTGGGGAGGGGGCAGGACAGAGACCCAGAGTGCTCTTGGCTCACGCACCAGACAGGTAGACATAGACGTGTGTGGGAGCCTGGGCCCCGGCCAGGGCCTGACAGCCCGGCAGCTCAGTCAGCCGCCGTCGCCGTTCTGGCCGGACGAGTGGGCCGGTTCGGCCCGGGTAACTCTCAGTGTGCCTGTTCTGTCTGGCCCGGGAGACAGCTGTCTGAGTGTGTTAAAGGAGGTGTGTAAAGCCACGTCGAGGTAGTGGGCGGTATTGAAAGGAGTCCCTCTTCCAAAGGAGTGAGCAAAGGTTTATTTGTGTCAGCAAGAGACATACACCCACAGGGAAAAATGTAACTGCTTTCCTGGGTTGTATTCAGGTGACTGATCGTCGCCGACCTCCGTATTCCTATGTGACGGCCAGTGTCTTCTCCCTGTGGCTTTGTGAGGTGTCTGTGTCGGAGTCCAGGGTGGAGGTGGAAAGGTTAAAAGTGCGGGTTTCTAGACCCTGCCCCAGACCGACCCAGCGTGTCTGTGGTATTGGGGTTGGGAATTTGCATTTTAAAGAAGTCTCCCCAGGTGATTATTTTACCCACTGAAGTTTGGTAATAATACAAAAGTAATTATTTAAAGCAGACCACAAATGATTTGCCCTTAAGAAAATTCAAATGTTTATAAGAGATTATTTTTATTATAGAGATTCATACTGAAAATAGATTATACAATAAAAGTATTTCCCTCAGGATTTTAAAAAATACCAAGTGGCTATGTTATATTTAATATGCAAATTATTTTATTGAATATGTTCTAAATACAACCTTTTAAAGGTAAATCAATTATATAGAGTAAGCAGCACCTAGTAGCCAGAGCAAGGTATATAATAATAATAATGCCATTTCCATATACTTACACCTTGCCAGGCTTGTTTCAAAATGTTACATTGTCCATCTAATCCTCCCAGCAGTCCTACGAGGTAAGTGATATTATCATCCCCATTACTGATGAGGAAAGCGAGGCTTGTAACGTGACCAAAGGTACACGGGTTGCGGGCAGCAGAGTTTGAATTGGAACGCAGTGGTCAGGCTTCGGAGTCAGGCTTCCTCTCTGACCGCAGTGTGATCACTGCAGGCAGTGCGGGTAGCACTGCCTCCCGTCGCCACGCAGCCGACAGTGCTCACTGGGCAAGCTGAGTGACGGCGAAGCCAGAGAGACCGTTGAGAGAGCCGTGAGGGCCGGGAGCGGCGGCCGGGGCTCAGCTGCTGCTCCGAGACTCACGCGCCTTCACTGAGACGCTTCCCACCCATGAGCACGAGAGCAGGGCTGCAGCCGTGCTGCTCAGCTTCCGTGTGCGTTTTTGGGGGGACGTGGTGACACCCACAGTATACAAGTTACATTTTGTAAATGTGAGCTCAGAGAGGGCCCTGGTAGTGCCTGGGCCGGCTCAGGTCTGTGTGCTGCTGAAAGACTTAATCTCTTTTGTGGGGGGTGGGGTGGATGGGGCGGCAGCGGGGGCAGGGAAATGGAGAGAACGGTACTTGAACAACAATTAGGAAGAGAAAAGATTTAACCATTGCAACTTGCTTACCCACCTGGTGGTAAGGCGGCCAGCGAAGAGCGATTGCAGAGGGCTCTCTCGTTTTCCTTTTCCCTTCGCTCGGTTTCCAGTGCTCGCGGCTTCCCCCAGGCCCGTCTCCGCCCTCGCCCTGCCCTCGCCCTGCCCTCGCCCTCCCATGCACACCGCTGGGAGTTAGTGTGCCCCTTAGTGAGTCCGAGATGTGTTTATCTATGTTCCAAAATATTGTTGTCCGTTTCCTGAAGAAAATAGAACTTTCTTTATCTAGAAACATCTTGTTACCTCTCCTCTTCTTTTGTGTCTCTAATACGTTGTTTAAAAAATTATCTTTGATTAGCTCTTCACCAAAAAGAAGGGACCGTTTCAAGTGGAATCTTTTGGTCAAACTCTTTATTTAGTCTTAATAATTCTGCAATTATGATGATTGGGTCAGAGTTCGTCGGACTGTCTTCCCTCTGCCAGGGCTAACAAGTGTGTCAGATTGTCCAGTCATGGCTATAATTGGCCTTGGCTTTGAGGTTCTCCTTCATAATAAACAGTGGGCCCCTGGCCAGAAAAGCTTGTGGTTTACACTCACATACTGATGACTAACTATTACAAGTGGTTTCCCCTCATGCTCATTCCCCTGGAGCTCACTTTATGCTTTTTGAATGAATCATGTCAGAAGAACATCCGTAATTACGAAGAATGTGACCCGCGGACCTTTCACTGCAGCTGAAAACATTTTGAGACTTCAGCCTGGCCCGAGCGCTGCAGCAGGAGTGTGGAGCCTGGGGCAGGGCGGCAGAGAGAAAGGGCAGCCCTGCACATGCGTGAACCTCCCGCCCGCACAGACGGTGCGCCCCCCAAGTCCCCTTTCAGACAGTCGCAGGGGAAATCTTGATTCATTACCGACTATTGCACACGAAATTCCGTGGCGTGGGCCAGAAGCACTGAAGGTGGGACTCCGTTGCTTTGGGGCATCTGTCTCTTGTCTGTAGCCCACAGTTGCTGGCAGAGACTCTCTGTGTACAAACAACTTAGAGAATCCAGTTTTTGCAATGTTCCCAGGGGAAGTTCATTAGCACAGAGTATCAGATAATCATACTTTATAAGTTTGAGAAAGACATTTGCTTAAGCTTTTATATTTGCATCACAAAGTAATATTAGCAAATGCGGAGTTTACTGAGGCTAAAACAGAATAAAAAACCCTTCAGCCCTCCTCCGATTGGTTCATTGAGTGGTTAGCATCTAGAACTGTGTTGATATCTAAAATCTGCTCTTCTTTTCTCGGTAACTCGAGGAAGCAAGGTGACACATATAGTTAAGTGAAAAACGTTTTCTACTCACCAAGTGCGTTAATCAGACTGGAAAACAAGTTTCACATCAGCCTTCTTTTAACTTTCTATGGCCTATGGCCTTTCTAACGGCCTATGTTTAACTTTCCAGTTAGCGTTGAGAATAGTGGGTGGGTGAGGGCCACAAGCCAATGATAGAATAAATAGTCTAGACAAAGCTGATCTTAATGAGGTGGGTACTCAGCTGGTTCTGTTGAAGCTGCCTTATCCCCATTAACCTGTTGAGTACCCACAATGATTATACCTTTGGCTGAAGGAATTGTTCTCTTTCTTTTCTTTTTCTTCAAGTTGATCCCTTTGCAGGCTTTTGTTCTGGGCAACCGAGATAAATCTGCCGTGTAGCTGTAAATTTGAGTTAATGGCTGCCTGTCTCTTGAGAAAGGAAATACAGAATTCTGGAGAAACTGATTAAGTAGAATGGGTGGGTAATGGAAATGCTGTCTTGAAGTGGTAGGATACATTTTCCCTGTGTTTTCTTCTCGTAGTTTATAGTGTTTGCTCTTCGGTTTAGGTCTTTGATCCATTTTGAGTTCATTATTGTATCTGGTATAAGGTAAGGGTCCAGTTTTCTCCTCCGTTTTATGTGGATATGTAATTTTGCCAACACCACGTATTGAAAGGAGCCTAGTTCTTACACTTACTTTTACCTGCTTGGCCAACAGAACAAAAGAACAGGTGGGCAACAGGCATTGCTGGGAAAATTCGGACACTGGTTTGTGCCTTGATTTGGGCAACCTGGGGAAGGGGAGCATGGCTGTATGAAAGCTGAGTGTCATGATCTAATGTCACATACACATAATGTGACTGTTTTGCTGACAGTATCGTTATTAGTTCAAAAGTGGAATTGAAAATAAATTCTGTGGAGTTTCACAAAGAGGGTGATTCCACCCTCCAAACCAGTCGATGTCCTCTAAATTAAAATAGCTGGAGAGGAAATGGAAATTGTGTGATCTAAACATGGAAAGGGAAGCCCTGGCCAGGTAGCTCAGTTAGTTAGAACACCATCCCAGTACACCAAGGTTGTGGGTTTGATCCCTGGTAAGGACACAAGAATCAGCTAATGAATACATGAATAAGTAGAACAACAAATTGATGTTTTTGTTTCTCTCTTTTTCTAAAATCAATAAATAAAAGCTTTAAAAAAGAGAGAGCAAGGTAGAAGCCACAAAAATCTTTAAAAAAATAAAAATAGAAAGTCACAGTGTAAGTGACCGTGATATACAAATTTACTCAGTGAATTTTGCTGAGTTCAGTGCTAGAGGGGAAAAAAGTATCTCCTTTGAAAAACTAATCTTTCTCTTCTGTCCTGGCTGCTGGGAAATTCAGCGCTAAGTTTTGGGTTCAGTTGCACACCCTTTCATTCCCTGGTTCTTGACCTTCTGCTCCTTGGTTTGGTTTTGTTTTTCCTTATAAGTCAGTTTTATTACGGTACAATTTACCTGTAATGAAGCACGAAAAGCACTCATTTCAAGTCTTGACAAACGCATCCCTACCTCTGTGTCATCAGCACTGCAGCCAGGATGACAGAATATTTCCACCCCTCTCAGGGTTCCCCCGCGCCTCTTTGCAAACTGCTCCCTTCTGCCCCTGTTCAGTCTGCGCCTCGGTGTCAGCCCCCGCTCTGCTGCACGTGCTCAGGGAGCAGGTGGAACAGGGAAGACTAAAGACTTCAATGAAAGAACCTTTTTAAGCTCTGGGTTTCCTTCTTTTGATCTGCTGTTTGTTTTTTTTTTATATCCAAAAAAGCAGGATCACAAGTCCTATTACGACTAGAATTAATGAGCATTTTCAGATCTCTTCAGATATCTTATGAAGCATTGCCAGATATCTTTAGAAGGCCATATTCTCTTCATTTTGCCCTCAGATTAAACATCTAATTCGAAGGATTTCTTGAACCAGACACATGTATTCCTGTACGGGTTGTGTGTGTCTAAGCAGCCACTGGCACTGCGGGAGGAGGGCCCACGGAGGGAGCGGCAGGTTGCCTGTTAGAGAGCCGGTGGCCCCGCTTTCCTGTGACCCGGCGACCATGACCTACGGAAATCCGCAGCTGCTCTGGAAATGTTAGCGCTGTGGCTTGTTTGTAGGTGTCCTGACAGTGTCTGGAAGTGACAACGAGAAGTTTAACCACCTGGACTGTGTATGGGGACAGCTTGGGGGGTCTAGGTCCATGCGTGAGGTCATCGGAGAGACAGGAACCGTGACCAGTTTGTGCCGGAGGAAATGTGGCGCCTGGCTTACGTCAGAACAACGACGGCACGAGCGTGCACAGTCCGTGCCTCTTCCCCAGGACGGTAAAGGGACAGCAAGACACAGCGTAAGGCTTTATCCCTGTTTTCACTTGCCAGACAAAAGGAGTTATTGTCACTGGTATTATATTTACCATTCTGGAATTACATCGATATGATGAGTTGAACTCTAAATGAAGATTTAAGCTAAAACATATCATCGTCACATATAATGCTTTAATGTTTCCTTATAAGGTGATAGAGCTGTTTAGCGTGACCCAAAGGGGCACATTTGACCTTTTTTTGGAATTACTTCCTGTGTGAACAGTGTGAAAGGAATGTCACTGAACCAGGGGCGTTTGCAGAGCACAGAGAGTCCTCACGCAGACATGGCCAGGGCTCCAGCAGTGGTACTCAGCCGTGTCTCCCACGCGCCTGACCTCCCCACTCAGCGGTCTGCACGTCAGAGGGAATGTTCCTTCGATGGTCTCATTTCGTTTTTGCTGGCAGTGCTCCAGTTACTGTGAACGCTGTCTGCTGTTTTAAACTCATTAGACAAAATAACTGTTAACTCAGTCTCCCATCCATGAGTCCCGTGGTCACATGTATTTGGACCACTCAAGTCTAGGGACAGCCCAGAGAGCTGTAAATAAAGAGCGTGTGGATTCTTGCGTGGTGACTATAACCTCCCCCACCCCCAAGGGTTCCGGTGAGCTCGGGTTTGAAGTGGAGGGTGGTTGTGGGTGTGTGAGGAGCCGCCGATCTTGATGCACTTCCACTGTATTCAAGGGAAGGAGAGCATCCCTAGTCTACCATTCTGGAACTGTAGAGGGAAACCCTTTAAAAGATTCTTCGGCTGTCTTCTTGAACATCGTTACATTTCCATGATTCTTTTCGTTGCCAGAAATTTAACGATGGATATTTAATCATTGAAATGTAATTGATTTCTTAAATGCGCTTCCACGTGATGAAAAGTAGCAAAGTCTAATCTAATAAACACTTGCCAACTACGTTTTTCCTCCTCTCTTTAACTTTCTTTTAGGACTCAGCCCAAAACCATGTTTGCACAAGTTGAATCTGATGATGAGGAAGCAAAGAATGAGCCAGAGTGGAAAAAACGTAAAATCTGAAGAATCTCACATGAGAGCTGTTTGCATGATGGGGAGGGATATTGGACAATTGTTTTGTTTTTTTTTTTAAGGAAATGAAAAGTACGTTTTTATGAACAGATTTTGTCTGTTGCCTTATTGAACTATTCAAAAGATTGGTAGCCACCCTTCCCTAAAATTATGCTTACATTTTCTTATCTGCAACTATTAAACTATATTATAAGTAAATAAGAAACAGATTCTTAGCCTATTACCACATCCTTCAGATATTTGGAGACTTGATCCGACAGTTGTTGGTCCTGTGCAGACCCCCGGACCTTGGGGAAGGGGCTGCACATCGCCATGCACAGCTGTCTCCAGCGATCCCCAGGGCGGAGTGTGGAAACAGACATCAAAAGTCTAGCATTTCTGCGCAATATCACAACAGTTGTTTACATGACTGCAAATAATTAGGCTGGGCTCAAACTACAAGCATTGCCATACGAGGAAAGAATGTGTGTCTGATGATCCTTCAGCAGCAGATACAGTGGTTCAGAGTTAGGAAGCAGGCTTTGAAGTCAGACTAGTGTGAGTTCAAATCCAGCCTCTGCTCTTACTGTCTGGCTCACCTCAGGAGAGTTGCTAAATTCTGTCTTCTAGCCTCAGATTATAATCGTACTGCCCTTGTCCATTTTTCAAGAGTATTAGAGGAGACACTCCTTGTAGCACACAGTAAATCTACACTCAATAGCTGTTCTTTTAAAATAGACCTAATGATATCTACTCTGCCTATTATCAGTATTTGGCGTAGAAATACTTTGTAAGAGCCATGTAAGTAGAAGACACTAAGAATCGCTCTGAAAGATCCTTGTGCTTTTGTGACTGGGACGCTAAAACAAAAGCTGGCAGTTTGTCCGAAGTTAATAGTGAGTCAATAGAATAAAATCCTGTGGACTGATTCTGCGTAGACGTGGGGTAGTTTTTGCATGTCTTGTAGTTCCTGCTAGACAATCTCATTTGTGCTGGTGAATAAAATAATTATAATGGTGAGTGCGGATCCAAAATAGATGAAGGCTCCTGGTTCTACAGGCTTCACAGACCACCCCCTCCCCCCAAATCTTGTTTAACAACCACTCCCGCTCACACGTACCCCTCCCCCGGCAGTCCCAGGTGGCATTATGGCCTCCTTCCATAGAGGAGCCCTAACACTCGTTCCTGGCCACTGTTCCATCCTCTCCCTCCGACCCCGTTCACCGAGTCCCTTCCCTTGTCACTTAGCTCATAGGTCATGGGTAGCACGAGGAAGAACTAACCTTTGCTGAGTGCCTACTAGTTTATGACTACTGGTCTAAGGTGCTACCTGCAGTAGCTCATTTAATTCTCAGAAAAACCCCATGAGTAGGTGAAATTGTCGAACCTATTTTACAGATGAGACCAAAGAGGTTCACGATAGCTAATAATTTGCATGAGGTTACATTCGGGAGGGCTGGAGGAAGACACCCAAGGTCCCTAAACACCAGTTAACTCCGTCCCAAGTTTCCTATTCCTGTTGAAATACCTTCGTCCAAAATCAATTACAGGCCAATATTTCGTTCCAGCTGTTTAGGATTTTGTAAATTTATTGCTTCTTGGATAAAATTTACTGAAAGCATTTCATATTTTTTTCCCATCTTAATACAAACATCGCACCATATGGAAGCATTCGCCTCGCACAGCCAGGCGTTGCAGACAGTCGGAGGGAGGAAGGAAAACCCGATCGCGGTGGAGCCGGCGGAGCCCGCGACGATGTAAGGGGGGAGGGAGGCACAGTTAGCACAGAGACGATTTCCTCCTTGTTACCCACGCACGAGTGGCCCTTTTCCTGTCGGACGTGACCTAGCTCACTCTGGACACCCGTAAGTATTTTAGTCTTGATTTTGGAGAGCTGGGACCTTTGACCTGGACTGGACAAGTCGTGCCATCACCCGGATGGACGTCTCCCGGCCCTCGCACCCCTCCTGCCCCTCGGGCCTCACGACCCCACCCATACATGCCCATGCTTCCTGCCTGGTCCACTGCGTTTGTTTGCTCACACGGGGGACCTGGAGGTCCTCGTGATGACTCCTCCCTCACCCCCTCGCCCCTCTTCATCCAGCCTCTGTCTGTGCGGTCTTCTGAATCTCGTGTATCTGCCCTTCACCTCTCTCCTTGCTGCCCTGCTGGCATTCAGGCCCTCTCCTGCCCCTGCCCAGGACCTCGCGGGAGCCTCCCGCCCTGCTGCCTTTTTTTTTTTCATGGCACTTAGGCCACGTGAGACCTGGCCTCTCCCGTCCCTCCTCTCCCATCCCTCCTGCTTTAACTCCTGCTGATCTGAGGCCCGGCCACACCGAACCCAGAAAGCACCGTGTTCTTTGCCACCTGAATACGTTCCCGCATGTTGTCCCCTCTTCCTTCTTTGTCTGCCTTTTAAAAAAATACATGGGTATCAATTCTCCTTTTCCAGTCAGCCTTCCGTGACCCACCCTGGCAGACAGCGAGTTGCCCTCCTGCGCCCCCATACTTGCTCACATGTCTCTGCACTCCACCCTCCTCTTGGGTTGCATTGTACGTGTGTGCACGTGCGTGGCTGGTGGGACACAGACTGAAGGCTAAAGCACCGTGGATTCTGTGAATGTTCAATGAAGTGGTTGAATGAGTGAGAAGAGCCAGATTGTGCTCACCTGTGTGTTTTTGACCCTGGCCCTGAGAAGGGGGTTAAAGGTGCCCACTAAGTGTGTGGTGCAGGGGAAAGGATGGAAGAGCGTCAGGTATGGGAAGGGTGTCTGCCTTGTAGCTGGGAGGGAGGGTCGTTCATCCTGATGCTCGGTCTGTATCCAGGCTGCTGTGCCTTTCTGCTGGGGTGAGTCACAGGTCACCGTGGTGATGGCTCAGGGAAGAAGCAGGACGGTGCACAGTTGTCTGTGCTCCTGGCACGGCCCAGCAAGCCCTAGGCCACCGTGACATCTTCAGGCACCCACCTCCTGTCCCGAGTCACCAGAGGGCTGAGGTATCTCCAGCTGGGGCTCTCTTAACCTCCGCAGGGTGTCTGTGAACCCTCCAGCGTACCTAGCACACTTTGCCAGTGTGCACGTACCTGCTTCTGTAGAGGGGCTCCATAGCATTCATTAAAATTCTAGGATATTGGGGACTGCTGGCAGCTCTGTCATCACCCAAGGGGGCTGTATAAAATTGGGCCACTCAGACTTGAAAACCAGGGCAAAACTCACATGCGCACATGCACACACAACCAAATGGAACAAATCATAACACCTCTGTCACGCTGGTTCCCATTTCATCTTAGGCAGTGAATCTTACCGCTTTGTAGTCAACTCTTAATAATTATTCTTTGAAAAGCTATTAGCCTTCTGCTCCATCAAAAACTGAAGAGATCAGCCTCGTGATTACCCGAAGGCAGCATCCTAAGATGAGCCCTTCCTTATGTAAAATCTCAGAGCACATATCACAAGACACGAGCCAACCTGAGAAAAGCTTTTAAGAATCAGTATGACTATATCAGGCAACTGTGAGCCCTTTATTTAGTGTTTAATAAGCACCGCTTGAATAGATGTGGTGGGAGGGCGGGAGGCACCCAGCTGCCTGCTCAGAGGCGCACACACAGCGGGCCAGGGCCCTTTACAGGTGGAGGGCTCCACTCATTCATCGGTCTCCCTGTGCACGAGGTGGTCAGGAACTGGGGGGCGGTTGACAGACAGCTTTTGGAAAGTATCTGTCGATAGTGGGGCGTACCATGAACCACCATTGACCAGTACTGTAATTTTTACTTAATAATTTCCTCACCAGAAAACTGAGAGACCAGGCAAGGAGCAAAGTGCCTAAAGATGGGAAACTGTGTGTGTGTGTGTGTGTGTGTCTAGAGGTGTGCAGGTGGAGAAGGAGCCTTGAGGGCAAAGAGACATTTGCTGTTCTAAGCAGTTTTATGGATTATCAGAGAGTTCATATGGGTGTTTTCAAAATAATGACTAAAAGCATTTTCAAGGTACTTCCCATGGCCCCGCTTGTACTAATACTCATTAAAGAAAATTTGGAAAATGTTGACTTGCCATGGCAGATTCAAAGATGGCCACAAGTCCTTTGACATAAGAGGACCGCCCTGCCTTAAACCTGAGCAGGCTCTGTGACAGCACGACCCACGGAACACGCAGAACATGACGCTGCGCTGGTGACCAGGCCCAGGCGTTGAGGAACCTGCGGGTTCTACTTCCACACCTGTCCTGTCACTCTGCGGCCATACTGGTAGGAAGCCCAGGGAGCCCCACAGAGGGGCCCACCTGGAGAACGGAGGCCCCTGGCCAGCCACCACACCTGAACTCCAGCTACCAGCCGGCACCGACATGCTACCGAGCCACCTTGGAAAGCAGGGCCTTCGGGCCCAGTGAGCCACGTCAGCTGTGGCTGCGTAAAGCAGACCGGTGAGCTAGCCCCGATGGAGCCCTACCCTAATTGCAGATAAATGAGGACAATGAGTGATTGTTGCCATTGTAAGAAGTTGTGGGGTTGTTTGTTATGCAGAAATATATAATTGGAACAACCTGAAAGACGAAACCATTTAATCACCCAAAGACAGTGCTGATACTTTCTAGTTTTTTCTTTAATGCATCATTTTGGGATATAGTCTTTTTAAAACAAGTATATTAGCTATTAAAATATGGTATATTTTTCACTTGTTAAATAAACATGTAAATTGTCTGCATCAAACCTTATGTACACTTTTAGAAGCTACTTCGTAAATCCATTATATAGATGTGTCTCCTAGACTAACCATTCTCCTATTCTTAGAAACGAAGATTGCTTTCGAATTTGCTATTACAAGCAAGGCTGCTTTGCCTGAAGTTTGATGCCCGAAGTTTATGTATGTAGGATTCTTTTCTTAGGATTGGTTATCAAAATGGAATCATGGAGTGTCAAAAAGAATGACTCATATTTGCTTCGACGATAGATTCATGTAACCTTGGTAGTTACCTTATCGCTGAGTGCTCAGCTGGAGAGGTCAAAGATGATTCTGGGAAATATTCCAAGTGTCCTGGGTTGAGCGGTGTCCCCTCAAAAGTCCCGCCCCCTCGGAACCTCAGAACGTGATCGCATTTGAGTCTTTGCAGCTGTGATTGGTTCAGAGGCAGCCGTGGTGGAGGGAGGTGGGCCCTGGAGCCAATGGCTGCATCCTGCTGAGAAGGGCTCGTGAAGACACACAGAGGGGTCAAGACCGAGTGGAGATGAAGGCGGGCGCTGGAGCAAAGAAGCTGCTAAGTGGAGGACCTCCCAGGGGGTGGACCTCGGCCAGAGGCTACAGAGAGGCAAGGAAGCACCTTTCCTGGAGCCCGCAGAGGGAGCTGGCCCTGCCCTCAATTTCACAGTTGGAGCCTCCAGAACGGTGAGAAACCAAATCTCTGTTGGTTCAGCCCCGCCCTCCCAGCCCCGCCCCCAGCCCCGCCCCAGCCCCGCCCCCTCCGTGTGTGGCCATTTGTTAAGGCAGCCCTGGGAACACTCGGATCCAGGTTGGGGCTCTGCACCGCTGCATGTCACAATTCATTAAGGGCTCAGGAAAAGACAAAGTTTCACAAGAAGCCTTTCAAGGTCCGACCTCAAGGTTCAGAATCCCGTTGTCCTCCCCCACCCCACCCAGGCCTCAACAGTCGGCATGGACTTGACTTAGGATGGTGGCTGTTCTCAGCCACTCAGTGTGGGGTAGTTTGTTACACAGAGATTTAGACAGCCAATTCAGCTTGTTTTGAGTATCGAAGAATTAAGAATTTTTGAGTATTAAGAGCTTGTCTTAAGGCGGTGAGGTCACTTGGCTTTTCTCGATGGCGTGGAGGTGAGGGGACAGGTTTGGTGGGGGGACGGAGTCTCTCCAGGATGGAAGGACTCATGGTCTTCCTCTGAGTTCCTCTGAGCCCACAGGGCCTCTGCCCCTCCTCCCTTTCCCCCCAAGTTGACGTGGTTGGAAGTGGTTCCCTGAGCTGCTCCGTCTTGTCCCCCACCCTCAGGACAGACAGATGCCCAGCGTTGTAGCCTCCTAATCGGAAGTCTTCGTGAGGTTGGGAGCGTCTGGGTGAGTTCCGCCCACAGCTCTCTTCACTCTGACCGGTCTGTGGCCGCATTGCTGCTGATGGCTTGGCTGCGCACGAGGCTCGTTGACCTGCGGGAGGCTGACTGCCGGCCTCGCCGCTCCGATCTGCCTGGCGGACCCAATGTTACCGGATGTCTGGTGCCGCTCCTCAGATCTCTGAATCTGATTGACCGTGGCGAAAGATAAACACAGGATGGAAGAATATTTACTCTGTTAATCAAGGGGCTTGATCGTTGGTAGGGCCGGTACCTTGGATGGAGCATGAACTATGAAGTCAGAAGTTTGGGGCTTGTGTTCCTCCTCGGTTTACTTACTGATCGCATGAGTTGAGGGAAGTCATGGAAACTGGGAGCCCCGGTCTCTTCACCAGGAGAATGGGGACCACATGGATCGCCCAGCCTACGTCAGAGGGGCGTGCGGTTCCCGTGCGAGAGGGAGGGAACGAGGAAGGCCTTGGCGAACTCTGAAATGCTAGTGTAGTTGCCAGCCCCCTGTGGTTGTCTGTGAGTAGTGTTTCAGGGAATGTGCGTGTGGCGCACATGCTTAGGCAGCAAGCCCAAATGCATATCAGCCCCACAGTTAAGACTCATCGTGGTGGTGGATGGGACGCCCTGCCCACAGGGAGGATTGGATTCAGTGTGTCGGAGACGTTGCTATCTAGAGTGGAGGTCATTCAGGCTTTGGCGACAATGGTGATCTCAGGTGGACTCTGGTCTGGGTTGATTCAGCCGCTAGGCCCCTGCCCTGCCTCCCGGGGGCCTCCCTGTGGGCCTTGGGCGACTCGGCCACCCTCGTGGTGCTGGTGGTGACAGCGTTGAAACCTATCCGCATTTAGAATGGGAAAGTTGTCTTCTGCACTTCTCATAGGCTATTTTGATATTGCTTTATTTTCTTTACCCTTGTTTCTCCCCAGCATTGAAAAGTATCATGTTCACTTTGTTGGGTGCCTTGGACACTGCTGCCTCTCTCTTGTTTATGAAGAACAGTAAGCCGACCGTGACCAATGGCCAGCAGCGATCTGCCTCCAAAGTACAGGGACGTTTTTCGTCCCCTTATTTTGTTTTAAAAATAATAAGGTATTTTTCCTTTAGAGGAAATAATCTTGTTCTTCAGAGATACAGCGCACAGAGAAAAGCTCTGAAGTCAAGGAGACCTGGGTTCAAATCCCAGGCTGGGTGAGTTGCGTAAGCTGCTGGGAACCTCAGTGACCATTGGGGACGTTCTGAGGATCACAGTGTGAACACCCTTTCCGAACAACAAAATGCCACGCAGGTGTTCCCATCGCTGCTTCTCTGTTCGAGGCCGCGGGCTGCAGTAGGCAGGCTTTCCAGACGCTCTGGCTCAGGGCCTTCCTTGGCAATGCTGTGTCGTGGCATGTGCGTATCTGATCTGAAACAAGAAAGTCCCAAAGAACATGTTGTGGGTCCATCGCTCACCTCAAAACTCTGCAAACCTTCTTTTGAAATCCAGCTCCCACCTGCTTAGTGACCCCCAACAGTTATGGCCGCACCTACACGTTGAAGACGAGATGATTTCCCTGGCAGCGTGGGCCCTGGACAAGAGCCCCGTGGATCCGCTCTGGGGCCGCGTATGTGCCCCTCACCTCGCTGGGCTTTGACCGACTTCCCTCTTCCAAGATCCCGGTCAGTGGGAACAGTCCACAGCAGTCAGCGTTATTCTTTTAATTTGCAGGCGGTCAGCTTTCTGTGTTTCCCCTTTACGAGGTCACGGGGGTGCAAACAAGGGGAAGACAGAACAGCATAGCATGCAAATGCTACCGCTTTTATCTCAGGAGGTGTCCGACCGGCTGCCCCTCCCCTTGGCCTCATGTGCCTGGACACCACGTCCTGACAGGGCCTGTAGCACAGCAGACCCTGCTCAGGCAGATTGCCCTTTGCCTGTAAGAACGCTGTTGTGACTGGGAGATGGCCAAGGGCCAAGCACTCCAGAAGTCACAGTTACGACCCGTCGTGTGTCATCAAACCCAGAGGAAGCAGCAGGAGGTGGCCGGAAGGACGTGGGAGAGGGGAGCTGTAATTAGAGACTGGTGGACCTGGAAAGGACATTGGCGACCATCTCCCCGAGTCCCCAGTGGAGACAGTGAAGCCCTGGGGGTCAGCCCCTGCGGCGGGACTCACTGCTGCCCAGCGGTAGAGCAGGGGTGGGAGGAAGGGTCTTTGAGAGCAGCCCGGGGTCCCTCCCGCCCCACTCCCCTTGGGGGTCACCGATGGGAGCGAGGCCAACCCAGCCTGGAATCCCAGCTCTGCCGTGTGCTGTGACCTTGGACAGCATGCTGTCTCATCCACGAAACTGAGAGATTAACATTAACTCATGGGTTGTTGTCAAGATTAAACAACATAATGAGTGTAAGGAAAAGCCCGAACCAGTGGCCAGCACAACAGTAAGTGCTCAGAAGGACACAGTTGTTGTGGCCGTACACAGGGCCAGTAGACCACGAAGGGTGCGTAAGTTGCTCTGTGTGACGTAAACTGGGCCTACGTTGAGTTTCCCAGCAGTTCCAGGCAGGTCTCTCGGCTTGGTCTGGCCCCTATCGCGGGCCTGGGCTGGCCTTTCAAATGCCACAACCCCAGAAACTGGAGTCACATCCTCCACTTGTTCTTGCCAACCTTCTCAGACACCATTCGTCCTACTGGAGTCTTTTCATTACTATGAGACTTCTACCTAAAATTCAGATTGTTGTTTTTTTTTAAACAGACATTGAGGATATCCAAATATTTGGAGTCCTAATGGAAGACTTTTGATTTTGAGGGTTTTGAGTGCAGATCACTCTTGATCTCTAGTCGCCCTGATCTCTCTCTCTCCCTCTCTCTCTGCTTTTTTTTTTTTTAACCAACAATGTCAAGGCTGCCTTGAGAGGAGTAACCCCCCAGGGCCTCCTGAGAGGGAGATGCAGAAGCGGGAAGGAGGGGCATGCCAGCTTGGTGGCAGCATTGGAAGGCTCCGGGGCTGGTGGGTTCCAGCGGTGGTGGCAGTGGACCCCACGGGCTGGGGCACCGAGTGGGAGGGGAGGCTGACGAACTTGAATGCTGAAACGCCAGAAAGCCTCGTATAGGATTAGAAGGGGCAGCTGGCTTCCCTTCTGTTGTGTCCCTCATTTGTGCTGCCAGACAGACCTGGAGTAAGAGCTGCGGCAGGTGGGAGCCCTGTCGGTTTTCAGGCGGGGCCGAGAATCCCAGAGCACATACTCACCCGGGGAACCCGCGGGCGGGCTGAGCTTACTCCCCTGCACACTCAGCCTCCTGCAAGCCCTGTGTTCTTCTCCCAGCCGTGCCCCTTAGAGGCAGGCAGCGAAAGAGTTTCTGTTTTGTTTCTAAAGAAACCAAGGGACAGGGACTTAACTAGACTTAAACCAGCAGGTGTGGCTAAACCCTGGCATCAACAGTCTCCGTACCCCCGTGTAGCACTTTAGGGGCAGTGTTCACAAACATCCTGTTAACCCTCAGAGAGAGGAAAAGTGATCTGGTCTCAGAAAATGCCAGCCCAGAGATCCCGCAAAAGTCAAACCCGTGACTGGGGAGTAAGTCATGCCCCTGGGCAGCATCTGTCTGGGCAGGACATAACTGTGGTCATCGCTGCATTGCTAACCTCTTGCTCAGCCATTTGTTGAAACTGTCATTCTTTGGGAAACAAGAATTGGCCCCTTTGCCTTCTGAAACCCCAAATGCCATCAGCGGCATCCTTCTCCATGCCGCCCGTTCCCACAGCCTGTGGCGTCTCACACGTGGCCACAGGGGTGTTGCCCGGAGGGAGCTGGAGCTCTCTGAGCCGAGGCCGCGGCCGCGGGTGAAGGCTTCCGCTCTATAGTCTTGTTGTAGGCAGGTGATCCAGTCTCGGGAGAACCTGACTCTGCACGTTAGGCTGCTTCGGAGTCATCTGGGGGCGAGTGTTAGAATCATTGGGTCCTGGGTCCCACTCTCAGCCCTTCCCCTGCAGAGTGTTCCTGGGGCAGAGCTGGGAATCCGCATTTGTCACAGGGGTCCCGGGTGACCCCGACATGAGAGGTCATGCACTCTGCTCCCCGGCAGTACGGAGTGTTTGTGCTGCTTCCGATTCTGAGCTTGAGGACATCTGGCAGGCTCGGTGCCTCCGGTGCTGAGTGGAGAGAACGGCTGGCTGGTCCGGGGAGCCCCACGGAGTGTCTCAGGCTTGGCCGTGCTGCGACCTCTTGCTCGTCTGTTTTTCTGTCTGTAAAACAAAGCGCCGTGTCCATGGAGCTCCTAAGACAAAAGGTACCGTGTGACAATAGAGGACTATCGGTAAAAAGTGTGTTGTTTTAAACTTAGACACAATAAGTTTAAGAATAGCTTTTACCTTACCTTTGATTTTTCACAATGATCTCGCTAGAATTTCACAATAAAGTATGTCCCCCAGGAAGACGCTGAGTCGCAGAGGCACGTTCTGGGGCCCACTGGGACACCCGTCAGTCTGTCCGCCAGGGGGCGGAGCTTGAACCTGGGGCCCCGCCCTTCAAGCCTTCCCTTGGAGAGCCCACAGGGCAGAGGGCCTCACCAGGGTGCTGGGCTGTGGGGCTTGGCTGGGGCGGTCTTGTGAACTCGGCCTTGACGTCTTCCGTTTCTTAGCCTCTCGGCCCCAGCTCTCAGGCACCTAGACCAGGAACTGGAGCGTGACCCAATCAGAGGGGGCAGTCTCCCGGGAGGGCGGGCCTTCCGCCTTGTGTAGACGGTCCACGGAGGGTCACGTGACTGATGGTGCAGCCATTGGAGACCAGTGTTGCCACTAGCACGTTTGTCCAGGGAGCTACCGAAAGGAGTTTTAAATGACCAGGAGCGCCCTTCAAGCCTGTACGTGACTGGTGTCTGAGATCTGGCCAGCTGTCGCGGACCGCTCTGCTGCCTGCTGCCACTCTGTCAGGGCCGGTCGCTCACGCTCGCCGCACATGACGGTGGGTGCTGGGAGACCTGGGTTCTGCCCCAGCCTTGGCCAGTACTTTCCTGTGAGCTTGGAAAATTCACTCATGTCTTGGAGGCTCCGTTTCTTCACCTGTACAATGAGGTTTCTTGACCCCACGCTCCCTTTGGGTCTTACCTCCTTCGAGCGAACTCCCACCGACCCACTGGGGGTGCTGGGGATACGTGAATGCGCGCCTTCCCCAGGAGCCAGCCCAAGGATATGGAGTTGCTTAGTGAATGTCCAGGGGCACAGAAGGCAGAGGGTTCGGGGCTTGGGGAAAGCACAGCAGTGTGGTGGGGTGACACTTTCTTGTCCACCGGAAATACATACGGAAGCCCATGATGGCCTCCACCATTCATTTGGCCTTCGGCTTTTGTTTCGCTCACTGAAAAAGCCCAGGACCCCTTGCAGCCCGAGCAGAGTGCGGCAAGGAGGACACACTAATGAAGAGATGCTGGATGCTTTCATACCTGGAAGGGACGGAGAAAGTGGTGGGCATTTCTAGCGACAACCCGGCTTGGGCTCGCCGGGGCCGCCTGGCCTCGTGAGCAGGCACGGGACTGTTGCTGGGGACTGACGAGTCACGGAGAGGCTGAGCCTTAGGAGACACCTCCTTCACCCCCAACCCCCAGGACACTGGCAGTGCATGCGCTGGAATCCGGATGTAGGGTAAGTCAAGGGCAGGGGCTGTTCTTTAATGACACCCTCAGAACCTCAGTCTTGGCACCGAATAAATGCCCACCGAGTGAATGAACATCCCTGACAGGATGGGATCGTAATGACTAAAGAGAAACAAACCATTTACCTCTGGGCACAGCTGTTCCTCAGCCTGGACCCTGCAATGCAATGTGCTGGCTCCTTCTTGGTGTCTCTCCCTGTGCTGCTGCTTTTTTTTTTTTTTTAAAGATTTTGTTTATTTATTTTTAGAGAGGGAAGGGAGGTAGAGAGAGAAAGAGAAACATCAATGTGCAGTTGCTGGGGGTCATGGCCTGCAACCCAGGCATGTGCCCTGACTGGGAATCGAACCTGCGACACTTTGGTTCACAGCCCGTGCTCAATCCACTGAGCTACGCCAGCCAGGGCTCCTTGTGCTTCTTTATCTTGTGGTGGCCCCGGCTTCCTCCCTTATAAGGACCCTCAAAGAAAGAGGGTGGCTGAGGACTGCTTTTAAAAAAATTATTTGATTGTGCTGAAAATTACACAACCTGAAATTTACCATCTTAACCATTTTCAAGTGTACACTCCAGCTGCAGTAAGTACATTCACATGCTGGGAAACAAGGAATACCTCTTTTTAAAAGCAACTCCTGAGGCCTGAAACATACATAAATCATGAGGAATGAAATGGTCTAGGAGCAATGGCTATAGGCCAGCTTTCTAAACTTTACATTCGATTTTCTAAAAAGTTATTAAAGAATCGGCACTGTTTTTATGATTTAAAAAATCCTTCAGTAGTTGAGTTTAAAAGAAAGAGTTAACATGCTGGCCATGACCTTTGCAGATGCCTTTGCTACATGTTTTATTTTGGGGGTTTTCTCCTATGGTATGAAATTGTTAGCTATCACGGTTTTTATTAATCTCCTCATTGGTGAGTGAGCCTCTTCGAAGTCAAATAAAGCTGGGTTGCAGTACCTCCCATCACCATTAGGGGCTACTGTTCGACCCAACAGTGAAGGGACTGAAAGGGGCTGAACCAAACTTCTCTCCTTCCTCCTTTCTTTCCCTACTGGGTGCCAGGCTCTGTGTGCCACCCCGCTGATACAGCCACAAAGAAGACACAGCCCCTGGGTGAGACGGACACGTCATTACAACAGGGGATGGGAGGGGGAGAAGGTCCACGGTGCCGTGGGAAGAGCAGTGTGGTCTGCCATGGTAACGGGTTTGAGGGTGGAGAGAGATTCGCGCTCCTGGAACAACTTGGGGGGACCATGCGTGTGTGGAAGTCATGGGTCCAGGTGGCCCTGACCCCTTTCGTCACTGGCAGCGGCAGGTAGTAAAATGGTCACTTACCAACCTGTTTGGTTGGCATTATTTTTCTAACGTGCAGCACTTGCCAAAATAAAACACAGATTTTTTGCTTCACATGGGCTGGAGCTGAGGCATGGCGCCCCTCAGCCAGCTGTTCCCCCACTTAGGTCTTGTCTGTTCCCTTTGGGCAGGGCTGGTATTTAGTGGGGGTGGCGTGGTACCCCTGAACCAGCTGTTAGATTGGTAGGAACCTTCCTGTGCTGTTGCTAAGTAGCTTTTCTGAGCTTCACCAGTGCCCCCCTTGCTGCAGGGGGCACCTCCCCCACAGCTCCCCGAGTTCCGCTCCCTATAATCGGGCTATGAAGAGGCTCCACCCGGTCTGGGAGGGCTGTGGGCCTCCGGCTCCCTCCGCCAGCACGCGGTCCCACACCCATCTGCTGCCTGGTCCTCGCCCTGAGTCGCAGGGGCTGTTAAATACCTTGAATGTCACTCCTGCACAAGGGCCACGAGGTCTGTGGCCTCCAGCTGCATGTGCGGCCTTGCCTCCTGCAGCAGGGGAAGTGTCCGGTCACGGACGGCTCTGGAGTTTGGGTTGGTCTTTAAAACTTTTTTCACTGTAAAAACTGCCTTATTTTCAGAGCTGTGATATTTCCATTGCGTGGTGCTGAGTGATCAATCTGGGGATGGTTAGGGGAATTTTTATAATACAAGGGAGACAGGAAATTATTTTTTTATTTTTGCAGCCCTAGCCCATTGAGATAATGTGATTTTTTTTCAACTTACTGAATGTCCTTTCACATTCTTTCTAGTCAGCATCAGGTAGCAGTACAGCTAAAACAATAATAATAACAATAAATAATAATAGTACATCTATTCGTCCTTTCTAAAACCAGCCCGTTTGCCTTTCCTTCACAAACAGCCCATCAGTGTGAGACCTGCAGGCTAACCTTACAGGAACCTGCGGTTTCTCCTCCAAGAAATTGTTCTGCATCTAGAGAAACACTTGTTCATTTTAATGAGAAACCGGTGGGGTGCCGGCCGCTGGCCGGCTCCTCCGTGCCATGCTGCGAACCAGAGGGCCGAGGGCGGGCCAGGGAACCTGAGCACCTCTTCAGGCTGAGATATTTGATCACACAGGGGATGAGAGCTGATTGCCAGTCCTCCCATCTGGAGAGAAACTCCTGGGTGGCAGGAGCTAAGGATAGGGCGAAAGAAAGTGATACAGCGAGGAGAGCGGGGTGAGGCGAGGAGAAGAGGCTGGGCCCTGGCCCGGTCTGCGTCGGCTGCGAGGAGCTCAGCATCGCCTCTGCCCTGTCCTATGGGGTGGGGACTCGGGGTGACTGAGTCTCTGGGGCTCAGCTGGGGCTCTGTCCCATGGGTCTACAGCTCTTCCTCCTTACGAGCGCCCACAGAAACCCACTTCTTACTGCGCTGGCTGACGGGCTAACCGATGCTCGGCATCTCCCTCTGGGTTCCCCCGCGGTTCTGGAATGGAAGGGAAGGCCGGCTCTTTATGAACACCCCTCCCCTTCCCCCACAGTTGGGACATACGGCTGTCCCCCCTTATCCACCAGGGATGCGTTCCAAGACACGCAGGTAGTGCCCAACCTTACGTATACTGTGCTTTTCCCCTGTACATGCACACCTCTCAGTTAAAGGAAGCACTTTATGGTTTCTCTTCGGCGTATCCGGTCGCCAGCCCACTGCTCTTGTGGCTGGGGGACAGTAACCCAGCCTGGAGTGAGATGAGGGTGACTTGAACACAGCCCTGTGATGCCATGACAGTCCGTCTGCTAAACACCCAGATGGCCGCTGAGTGACCAGTGGCGGGGGCATAAGCCCCGCTGAGACACTGGACAAAGGCACGATTCACGTCCCAGGTGGGATGGAGGGGGCTGAGCGGGACGGCACAAGATTTCATTCAGCGTGAAATTTAAAACATGAATTGTTTAACTTGGGCATTTTCTTTTTTTTTTTGTAAAGATTTTATTTATTTATTCTTAGGGAAGGGAGGGAGAAAGAGAGAGAGAGAGAAACATCAATGTGCGGCTGCTGGGGGCTGTGGCCTGTGACCCAGGCATGTGCCCTGACTGGGAATCGAACCTGCGACACTTTGGTTTGCAGCCCGAGCTCAATCCACTGAGCTACGCCAGCCAGGGCTGGCATTTTCCATTTAATAATTTTGGCCGTGGTTGACCGCCAGTAGCTGAAACAGCAGAAGGTGGAGCTGTGGATAAAGGGGACCGCTCTACTGCCTTCATAGCTTTCACTGCATTGCACCCCTGCTGGGCCTTTCCCCTACCAGGACTCGAACCACGCACAGGGCTCTGCTCGCTTGTACGGCCGGGATCCAGCGCTGTACTTGACACGAGTAAATTCAGTAAGTTCCATCAGTGTCAGCCAAAGGAAGGTGAAACCCAGGCTGGGTAGCAAACAGCACTGACGTTAATATTGCGTGCACTGTCCACAGCTACGCTGCTTTCAGGGACCCAAAGCCCAGCAGCAAGGCCTTGCCGTCCTGGGAATCCCGAGCAGGACTGAGGCATCTGGGGAGAGCGGAGGGCGGCGGCTGGGACCAGTGAGGGCGTAGTCGTTGGAATGGTTCAAGAGCCTGGAAAGTGGCTGCTGTGGCTCTATGGGAACTAGTAGCTCAGCTAAGGGTGTGATCTTCCAACATCAGTCTCAGACATTCTGGGCGGATCAGAGTAGCCTTTTTGCATCACTTACTTAGATTCCATTTTGAATGGTTTGTGAACCCAGGTACCGCTCTGTTGGACCTGGCTACAACCATCCGTGGAGTTCTCGCTGTGAGCTGAGCCCGGTGGGGGGCGCCTCCCCGGTACTAAGCGTCACAGCGGCTCTGCGAGGCAGGCCACCCTCCTGGGCATGTAGGGGCTCGTCGAAGCTCACATGGTCACGGGCAGCGTGACCCTGTGCTCGGAGAGACTCTGTTTCCAGACCCTGCCTGCTCTCACTGTGGGACTTGAGGGAGTTATTTAACCACAGACACTAAAACTGCAGTATGTGGGAAGAAGGCAACTTTTGTCCTCACCAAACCACGTGGGGCCAGGGCAGTCAGCAGAGCAATGGTCCGTGAACGTCTTGTCGCGCACCAGATACACGTGTATTTTCGTGAACTTGGTGACCTCTAGGTTCCCTTTCTTGGGGACAGAGGGGGAGAAGGCTCCAAGGTCAGGCGTACTTTTACTTGTGCTGGTTCCGGAGTTTGGAAGAGCCTGGTCAGCTCACAAGCTGGACAGGCCTTTCTTTGGGGCCTGAAAGAGCTATGACCCGTTCGGCCAAAGCCCCCGCACAAAAACCTCATTAAGCTGGTTACACATTATCTCCCAAATGTCAGCTCAGACTGGAAGGCCCGTCTGGCCCACGGACAGCCAGCCCCCGGCTTCTGTGCGGTGTGTTATTGTACGGCGCTTCCTCGGGACCTATAATTAGGTGGCTGGGTAATGAGTCCTCGGCGCGCATCTGAATAGCGACTCTGTTCGGCCCATGATGTCACTTCTTCAGCCCAGTCCCTGCTCATCATATGGCCTTCGCCGTGGTGGGGTTGGAATTCAGTACGGATGAAATCAGACCTCCACGGGGTTCTCCGTGCAGTAATGACAGCGCTCGGGGTGAATCCCTGGGGGAAGAGCCTCTGCATACCTGAAATAACTATGACATAAGAGCCGAGACTTCTGGGAAGTTCACTTTCTGGCCCTTCGGTCTGGACTAGGCCCTGTGGCTCTCAGAGACTCCCTCTGTTCATCTGGAAGTCGGGGCTCGCGGCACCAGCAGCCCCAGAGGTTAACAAGTACAGTGTATAGATCACCTCTGTCTCTCGCCCCTTCCACACCCGGTCAGTGCCCGGCCACGCCCTGGGTGGTCCGCCTCTAAGTACCTCTTACCTCCTTCCTTCCAGGGCTCTCTGTCTCCATGGCGACCATCCTGGTCCCTGCCACTGTCCCATCTTATCTCAAACCACAATACCAGCCTGTTGGTGGGTTTCACCTCCCCCACTCCTCCGCCCTCTAGTAGGCTTGCGACGTCCATGGTGGTCTTTCTGGACAGCCACTTGGGACATATCCTGTGGCTTAAAACTCTGCAGTGGTGTCTCTGTGCTGCGTGGGTAGAGCCCAGATTCCTCATCCTGACTTGGAGACCCTGCCCAGCCTGTGCCCGTCCATGTCTCCAGCCTCTCGTGGGGCCGCACTGTCCCCTGCTGCCAGCGGTCCAGCCCCGTGCGCAGCTCAAACACACCAAGAACCCCCCCCCCCCCACCCGTTGGAAAACCTCTGCCCTGGACACTTCTTCTGTTTAGGTTTGTTTACAGGGGTGTCCACCCGTGGCCCATAGGCCGCATGCGGCCCAGAACAGCCGTGAATGCAGCCCAACACAGCATCATAAATTTTCTTAAAACATTATGAGAGTTTCTTGCGCTTATGTGTCCCAATGTATTTAACGTGCGGCCCGAGGCAACTCGTCTTCTTCCAGTGTGGCCCAGAGACGCCGAAATGTTGGACGTCCCTGGTAGAACACGCTCTCCCCCCTTCTCAGCTCGCTCCCTTGCCCTGCTAACTCCAGATCTTCCTTGAAGAACTGGTTTGAAAAGCCACTTCCTCAGGAAATCCCCCTGAAATACCCTCTGCTTCACCCCCTGACCCCCCATAATTTAATCTGATGAATAGGCCACTCCTTCATAGCACACGCCACAGATTCCAGTCACTTGGGAGCGTGTTTGTTTAAAGTCTGCCTCCCGCTCTGGGCCGTTCCCGGAGCCCAGCCCCATTCCCAGCACACCCCCTGGGACCCAACCCCCATCGATCAGTGTCACGGAGGGGGTAAAGTGTATCACTTCTCTCGGAACTTACTTCTTCCACTTTCTGCAGTTAAACATCCTTTGCTCTTCCATCTCCAGCCTCCCGTTGGCTGTGGGGCAGGTGGCTGTGTGTGAGGGACCCCCCATCTCCGGGTGTTCTTGGCCACCAAGGGTTGGTGGGGGAGCGTGGTAGGAGGCAGGAAGAAATCACCGACCTTCTGAACGTCAGAATGAGAGAGAAACTGAGGGTTCAGTGACCTCCATGGCCGCCTTTTACCCGTGGGAAAACAGAGTCCAAGAGAAACTGAATGTTACACCCAAGAGCAGAGCTAAGGAGTGGATGCAATGTCCCACCAATGCTCTTTTATGAGGCAGAAATACATACATGCGAAAACTTGTATTTACACACGATGTGTAGCACATTTTGTAATTTTCATTTCTACTGCTTCCTTGATCCTCATAGAAGCCTGGAGAACAAGGTAGGGCAAGTGTTGTTTGTCCTCATTTTACAGAGAAGAAAAGGAGAACAGAGAATGCAGGTGACTTACGTCACCACCCCAGGTCAACCCACCTTACAAGGGCAAATGCCTGACTGGCCCCCTCAGCTTCTGGTTCTTGGGCAGATGGTTTTCCTACTGTGCCGCCCTGCACTGCTTACAAACGAACGTGCGGGCAACTCCACGGCTGGTGAGAAATGTGCTGGCCAGGGAGCCACAGCTGTGAGCAAAGCCAAGTTCTGCCTCCTTCTCTTCCTTGCGCACTAGGTAGCCCCCCCTTCCACCTGTCACGTGAAACTGCCCGAAGTTGAAGGGTGTCGAGGGGAAAGGAGTGTCGGCGCTTCAAAGTCAGCCTCACCGGGGTTCAAATCCCAGCTCTGCTACTTACAGCTCGGTGACCTGACCTGCTTCATAGGAACCTTCTGAGCCTGGGCTTTTGGCTGTAAATTGCACTTGCCGATTGCTTCTCCTTAGCTTTGTTCAGGATTAACTGAGGTAGTTCTGATAAGACACAGAGAAAGAGAAGGCACTCGGTGGCCACTACTCATCCTCACATCGGAGGTAGCCCGAAGCAACAATGCTGAGGAGCTAAACATCGGAAAGGGCCCTCCTCTGGGTCAGGAAGGGCCAGGGGCTCTTCAGAAGGGCAGGAAGAACCCTGGGGCTGTGCGTGAGGGAGCCGGCGTGCAGGCTGACGTGGGTCGTGCTCCGGTGGCAGTCTTGTGGGCGGCCTCCTGGTGCCATGAGGGTCCCCATGTGTCGTGTGTCATGCCTGCCGTGTGCGCAGCGCTTGCTCACGGGGCGGGAGGAGCGGGTGGGCAGCGTCCCAGAAGCTTCCCCCGGCCCGGCATCATTAACGCACTTCTGCACAAACAAATCGTGTTTCCCGTCTCTGCACTTGGATGGGGAAAGTTAAAAAAAAAAACAAACGGGAGAAAATGTTTATAAATTAATCCGATTGCCAATCTGAGAATGGTTTTATTCTTAAAGCCATTTGGGAGCTTTGTTTTTGTAAGCTAGGACTTCACCAAAAATGCATCCAGAGATGGTGCTTTAAGGAACTTACGCAACTGAGCTGAGGGCGATCATTTTATGAGGACTTTTTCCCAGTCTTGAAGCCGAAGTCTAAAAACACCATCCCTGAAGTTTCAGCTAGAAGATGTAAAATGAGAATGTGTTTTCATGATCAGCATTTAAATGAAAACTTCACAGCAGACTCGGGAGCACTCTCCGGAGAAGGGGTTGCGGAGAGAGGTGGCGGGGACCCAGTTTAAGGAGAGCTCACGCAGAAGCCACGGCCTTGGGGGATGTGCCAGGTCCCAGGGCAGCACCTCAGCCCCCTCAGCTCTGTCTCTGCATTCTGTCCTGTTCCTGGGAGGACACCAGTCACATCTGCTCTGCTCTCAGGGACCCCAACCCCCAGTCCGAGGGGCACATCCTTTTTTCCAAGGAGCAGAGCAAGTTTTCTCTCCTCCACAAAGTGGTGAGGGTGTTACTCCCCAAAGATGGACAGTGATGAATTCCAGCTAATGAGCGAGCTGTTCAGGATGGCAAAGAAATGGGGCGGGACCTGGTTCTTAAAATGTCTTTTCTGTGTGAAGGAGAAGGAAGCATGAGGTGATGCCACCACATGTGTGGGGGTGGGGGCGGGGGCAGAGAGGAAGGTGGTCCTTGGTCTGGAAAACTGGATTCCCACTAGCCGAGGGGTTCATGTTGCAGAGAACAAGGAACTAAGCGGAACACATCCAAGAGGATGGGGGAAGGTGCAGGGGTCGTGGTAGGTCGGTACAGTTCACAGCGGGGCTCTGTCTCCAGGTCCCGCTCTCGGTTTCTACCAGCACCCCGGGAGCGCATCTGCTTCATCGCATCAGTGGTCCCACGGGCACTGGTGACTCTTAATTCTCTAACCCTTCCTCTCCTCTCCTGGGCTTGGGACTCAGCTGCTCACCGTCCATCTCCGCCTTCACATCCCCGGGCAGCCTAAAGACACCACATCCAACATGGCGAACGCATCACCACGCACGGGCACCCTCATCATCAACCCAACATCAACCTGGGGATGAGTCATAATCCCACCTTCTCCCTCCGCCCTCACGTCTGACCTACCACCACATCCAGTGGGTTATTTTTCCTTTCCATTCATTGTACTGGTCGTCTCCTCTCCTTCCTGCCCCGACTATTATCACCTTGGTTCAAACCTTCACCCGCATCCTTCTCCCAGGCCATTGCCATTCCCCCCAATGTGTCTGCTGCCCCTACTCCTCTCCGCTCCAGGCGATGCTCCACACTCTTTCCGCAGTGACCTTTCTGCAACCCAGGTGTCGTCATACCGCTGCCCATGCTGGGCTGCATGTCACCTACAGGACCGCACCCAGACTCTTCCCGGAGGTGGGCAAGGCTCTCGGGCCCTGGGCCCTGTGTCTCTCTCCAGCCTTCTCTTTAATTCACCCCCTAACTCCCACACTCAGTGCATGTGTGTTGGGCACCTACTCTGTGCCAGGCCCAGGCGGGCACTGGGGATACAGAGGTAAACAGCTCTCTCCCCCTGAACCTTACCGCTCATCTTCTCCAAGCACGTGCGGCAACCCCGGCCGCAAGGCTGCTCCGAGCTCAGCTCTCTCTGCTGCTCTCCCGAGGCTGCCCATCCCTCCCCCACTTCCACCTGCAGATGCCCACGCATCTCCCGAGTCCCAGCTGAGGGCCCCCTCTTTTATGGAGCTGCCCTGGGACTGCCCTTCCCGTGTGTCCCGGGCCACCTGCACGCGGCTCTTCATTCTTGTGTTCACAGGATCTCCAGCGAGTGGGTCGCTACGCTGCGATTTCCTCATCGGTGAAATGACGACAGTGGTGATATTGTATGGAAGACAAAACTTCTACCCATCTTAGCTTTTTCAGTTGGGCCTCTTTCACAAAAAAGATTAACAAAAGAAAAACAGTCTATTAATGCATGCAGTACTCATCACGTGGGAGAAGCCCGAGCAAGAAGGAACTCAAAGCTGCGGCTCACAATTTTGGGTTATCTCACTTCTTCAGCAAAGAACAATTGACCTGCAGAGAAACGATAGGGCCAAGGAAAGTAGTTTTATGTTTCCGGGGGAGGCAAGCTGGGGGAAGCTAAATACCTGGAAGGGAACTAGTGGAGTTTGCTTGCAAGATTCCTTTGATGTGTCTCTGGACTGATACGAATCTGTCTCCAGTAAAAGGAGAATCTATACCCTGTCTTTGGGCACCAAAGGGGGAGCTGCTGCTGCTGCTTCTTTTGAGTTTGTTCCTTCTTAATTGCTTTTAGTTGAAAATAATTTTATGTCAATGAGGCATATTTTTGGATGACATGTCCTGGTTCCCTTCAGTAGCAACTTCATACTGTTGTTCTGAAGCCCGGCGTCCAGCCCACGGTGCACCCGATACACGCAGGCTCTGCAGTGACCACAGGGGCTACGGCAACGAGGGAGAGGGTGGTGGTGCAGCTGCTGCAGGCGCAGTCTGCTGGTTCCTCAGAGAGTCAAACGCAGAGTTAGCACGTGACCCAGCCATTCCACTCCTAGATGTACGCCCAACAGAAATGTCTGTCAACAGGTGAATGGGTAAACAAGTTGTGGTATATACATAAAAAGGAATAGTATTCAGTTGTGAAAAGGAATGAAGTTCTGGTACATGCTAAACTCGGATGAACTTCATGAAAACAAAACCCAGAGATACACAGAATCTGAATGAACCTCAAGGTGCACCTGAAGAATGTTATGCGTCAGATACCTAAGGGATGAGTTTGGGCTTGTAGCAAACAGCCTCCTAACGTTTATTCCAAGGTGACGTCAGTGACCACTCACTGAAGTACCAGGATCTGGATGGGAAAGGGGGAAATCATCTCCCCACAATCGCTAGTGTGAGGGGATCAAGCAAACACCAGGGGGAAGGGTCGTGAGCGGGGGCCTTTGCTCAGAATGTGGGATTGGCGGGGGCAGAGAAGGAGGAGGGGTGGGCAATGTGCTGTGCTTGCCGGAGTGTGGGATCCATGCTCTGAGAGCAAAGGGGGTTGGGAGGATTTCGTGGCTGCAATGCAGGGTCTAGGGAGAAACAAGGCAGTTGTAAGGAAAGACTCTCACTACAGGGGACACACAAGGCAGGAAGGAATCGGTCTGTGCCCAGCAGCAGGCGGAGAGCCACAGCCACGGCCTTGCCGGCCCACGTGGGGATGGTGGAGGCCAGGGTGTCCTGTGGGGTGTCTTGCAGAGTGCCAAGTTTCTCCACGGTAAAGTTACTGTTGTTCCCTTCATAATTGATAACTATCTTAGGGCAGAGACTTGCAGATTTCTGAAAATAACCTTTTCTCCTCAAACATATGCCTACTAATTTTAACATCCAGTGGTAGATCTTTCTGCAAAAATTATTACTGTGGCACATGTCAGGTATATACAAGTATTCACAAATGCTCAGTCACATGCAATAAGTAAGCCTCTATTTAACCCACTGCAGTCCGGTTTTCTATTCATTGAACTTCTTTCCCATGGACTCCATTACAACAGGATTTTAATCTACTAAATGGCACAGTGAAATAAAACACTCTTCCATTCATTCATTTATTCATCTATCTATCCCACCAATATTCTTTTTTTTTTTTTAAATCTTCACCCAGGGGAAGGGAGAGAGAGAAAGAGAGAGATCAATTGCTTCCCTACTAGAGGTCAAACCCACAACCTAAGTATGTGCCCTGACCAGGAATCAAACCCACAACTTTTTGGTGTACAGGATGAGGCTCCAACCAACTGAGCCACCTGGCCAGGGCTAATATTTCCTCTTTTTTTGCCAAAAAATTGAAGGCTAATCCTCATTTTTCTCCCAGTTTTGCCCTAACCGACAACAGCCCCCACTCCCTGCTGCTCCGTCTGAAATGCTGTGTAAGCTTACTGCTACGGCCGGATGAGTAAACCAAGACGGGCGCATTCATTTCTCTGAGCAGATGGCTGTCAAAGTCAAGCTGAAAAAGAGGTGCCAAATCGTTTTGCTGGAATGTGATCACAGAAAATGACTCTGTCGTGGACATCTGTCTTTTTTTCTCTGTTCAGGACCCCCCGTCCCTTCTTTAGGTCGCAGCACCCAGTTTCCTTTGCAGAATCTCGCTTCCTGTGTTCTTACTCCATGTGGGTCAGTGGGGTTTGTCCAACCCCTGGTACCAGTGGTGGGCACATGCCCTACTGGGCTACAGTGATTGGTTGAGAAACTGACACCTGTCTCTAGTTGGTCAATCAGAATCTCCTATAAGATCCTTGATGGATTATCAATTAAGAACTCACTATTTCCACTGAGTGTCTAAGAGAGTGGGTTCTAAGGCTGTAGCACCCACTGGACATCTTTGCCAGCCCGTGGGTGAAGGCAGCCCGGGAATGGGGCCAGCGCAGTGGCAGACAGCAAGGCAGGAGGGGCGGGGGTGGTTGGCTGTTCCTCACGGTGTCAGTGGACCCCCTGGATTAACCTTTTCTGAAGCCAGCAGGCCCAGGATTTTTCAGTCGCGTGGGCCCATCAATTCTCTTTCATCGTTTAAGGCAACTGAGGTTGGGTTTCTGTTACCTGTAACCCGAAGTCCTGACAAATACAGATGACTTTTGAGCACTGGCCACGGGTGAAGGCACATACCCAGGACTGGCTCTTCAGGATTCAAAGATGAGCCAGACAGGGCCCCTGCGGGCCAGGGGCTCGGGCCAGCAGTCGGATCTGCGCGTGAGGAGTTCGGCGGGAGAACCGCAGGGAGCGAGTGGTGGGTGTCACCTGGGGAGGAGCTGGAGTGCTTGAGAGATGAGGGACCGTCCCCCTGGCGGAGAGAAAGGCGTGGGCAAGAGTCCAGCCGTGGGAAGCATGAAAAGCTCAGTGTGTATTTTGAGGTTCTGTAGGTCATGTGTAGTGACCGAGGGCAGCGGTTAGGGTAAAAAGGAAGATTTGGGGGGACAAAGACAGAACTAGAGAAAAGACGTGTTTGGGGCAATTGTGCAGGCCTTGATTGGCAGTGTGAGGGATCTGACGGGGGTCGGGGAGGTGGAGAAGGCTTTGGGGTAGGGGCGGAGGACGAGGAGGACGACTTTGGGAGCCATGGGCAGAGGGAGGATGAAAGGGCCGGAGGCAGGGCCTGCGAGCGGGCAGAGGCCATTGTCCGCGTGCCCCTCGGGGCCGGGCTGGGCGGGGCCGGACGGAGAAAGAAGGCTGGAGGCCGACGGAATCCCAGCCTTCACAAACAGTCCACGGAGAGTCTTTGGCCATATTTGCTCAGGAATCTCCTGCTGGTATCATTCGAAAGCCATACTTTTTATTTCATGCTAAACATTGTCAGCAGGAGCAGTGCGGATTCATCCCGGCCGTGAGCCAGGCGGCCTGGCATGCCCACCTTCAAGGCGGCGGCGCGCCAGACCTCGGGCCTGGCGGGCTCCCCCGGGGCCCCGCCCCTGCGCCAGCTCCAGCCGTGGCGGCCGGGGTTAGGGAGTCGGGAGGGGCGTCTCTCTTCCCACTTGGTGCCCTTCCCAGCGAGAGAAGATCCAGGATCAGCCTCCGACCCTCCCCGACATGACACATGGAGGGTTTGGCTTTTCTGTTAGTCAGTTTCTTGGTCCATTCGGACGCTCCGAGGTGCCACGGCTTTGGCTGCAGACTCGGCGCCTTTCCGGCCTCCCCGCCACTCCTCTGGCTCCCTGCGCCCCCTCACACCCAGTCCTCGAGCCTGTCCCCGCAGCGTGGCTGTCTCTGGTCCAGGGCACTGTCGTCACTCCACCTGGAGTGATCCCAGCGGGGGCCTCGCTGATCTCCCTGCTTCTCCTTCTGGCCCTGTACAGTCTGTGCTTGACCATGAATCTAGAACAATCCTTTCAAGCCACAAGTCAGATCCTGTTACTCCTCTTCTTAAAACCTCCTGATGGCTTTCGGCCTGATTCAGAATAAAATCTTTTTAAAAAAATTTTATTGATGATGCTATTACAGTTGTCTCATTTCCCCCCTTTATTCCCCTCTTCCCTGCACAGTCCCTCCCACCCACATCCCCCACCCTTAGCGCATGTCCATGGGTCGTACATATAAGTTCTTTGGTTTCTACATTTCCCATACTATTCTTACCCTCCCCCTGTCTATTTTCTACCTACCATCTATGCTACTTATTCCCTGTACCTTTCCCCCATCCCCACCCCTCCCCTTCCCCGCTGATAACCCTCAGAATAAAATCTTAAGTCCCTACCACGGCCCTGAGGACTTGACCTGACTTCTCACGATCTGGTCAGCGGCTGCCTCTTCAACTTCGTTTGCTGCGACTTCCCCATCCCTCTGAGCCTTTATGTCCCGACACGCTCCCTCCCGCTGCGGACTGCTCTTCCTCCTCACGCCGGCTGTGTGCCCCGTCCTCATGAAAGCCCGTATCCGCAGAAGAAGCTAAGATACACTGCAGTAACAAACAGCCTCCCGATCCTAGTGGCTCCCCCAGCAGAGGGTCATCTCTCACTCACGGTGCCACGACTGTCGTGGGTTGGCAGAGTGGCTCTGTTCATCACAGTCACCCCAAGTGTGGAGAACAGCCACCGTCTTGCATTCCACAGGTGGCTGTCCTATGAGAAAATAAAGAGATTCTCCAGGGTCTCACAGTGCTATTCAGTGTTGGGCTTGGCACAAACACGTCATGAGTGCTTGTGGCCTTTGTCTAGTCACTGGCCTCTGTCAACCCTGGGAACCACGAGGCCGGGAGTGGAAGGGATCGGTAATCATTGGGGACATAGCGCTGATGATGACCAACACAATGGATTTTTCTGTGTGTGTGGCAAAGATGAAAATTTCTTGGCCTGTCTTCCCGCCCAGCGATTGCACACCACGGCAGGGCCAGCGGGAGGGGTTAGGGTGGAGGGCGGCTGGAAAACGGGGACGGGGAGTGTTGGTTACCCCAGCTCAGGCTCCGGGAGGAGTAGGAACAAGGCTGGGTTTGGAGGTCCACGAGAGCAGTCCCACTGTGGCACGTAAGAAAAACGTGGTGGCCGTTTGTCTGGTCCTTCAGGCCAAGAAAGGGTTAGGGCTAGTGGTGCTGGTGGGCTAGAAAGACCCCTCCTGCCCAGAAATGACTTACCTTCTGGTGGCTGCAGTCCTTCTATTAGAGATTTCATTCCTTTGGTTCTGAAATAGCATTTTCCAAGTCGTGTGCAGCAGGACTCTGCTGTGAGGTGTCAACAGGGGCTCCTCGGTCACAGAAGAATGTGAGATGCTGGGTTAAACGAAACGAAACAGGTTTTCCCTCCGCAGGGCCCTTTCTGGGCTTGGTTTGCTGTGCTAACGTGCGTGGTCTGTCTGAGAAGGGACCGGCATGTGCAGCGTTTCCCCGATGTTCGAACCGCCCAGTGTCCCTGAGGCAGTTCGGGGAAGGCTGGTCCGGACCAATGCCTTGCCAGTTCTCCTGAGCCCCCGTGGGAGACGGATGTCCCCGGGAAGGGCCTTTTGTGGGGGACTGGGCACAGTGCAGGCAAAGCCTTGACTGACGGGGCTCCAGGGAGCGGTTGGGGGAGGGGGCGGAGGTCTGAAGGGGAGCAGAAGCAGACCCCGATGCTTTCTCCTGTCCCCCCAGCCTCAGCTGGCGTCTTGTCCTCACTCAAAACTCCCATCACAGAAAATTTTCATTACTGCCCTCATCATACATATTTTAAATGTTTTACTTATTGATCAAGTTTAGGTAGAAAAGAAAGGGGGGGAGGGAGAGAGAAACATCGATTTGTTGTTCCATCCGTGGATGCACTTATTGGTTGCTTCTTGTATGTGTCCTGACCAGGGATTGAACCTGGTACCTTGGCGCATTGCAATGACACTTTGGCTGAGCCATGGGCCGGAGCCTCATCACATGCCTATTTTAATTCTCCATTTCTGTCCCTCTGGGACCCCCTAGATTAGGGCTTTACCTTTATATCCTCCCCTGGTAGGAGGTAGGCGCTCAATAATTAACCGATCGAATGAGGCCCAGGCACGGAGCAGGGGAGGAGTACAACCCCCGGCATCATAGCCCCTTCACGGGGATTTCCCAGGTTAAAGTAACCTAGCCTGCCCGTTAAAACGCCTCATCCTTGTTGGTTGTCCACTGGCTCCCTCATCCCCCCGAGCCGCAGCCTTCTCTCTCCGCGCCCCGCCTGCCCCCAGCCCGACCTGCCCCTCCCGCCGTATCCACACCTGGGCTGGGCTGCAGGGCCGCCTGGGTCGCCTGGCTCACCGTGTCCTTTCTCCACTACGACGTGAATGTGTCTTGGAATGGGAACGGCCTGCCCTTAAGTTTGCTTCCCCGAGTAGGAAGTCAATGCAAATATCTCAAGATGACTGACTATCTTGAAGAGTGGGAAGAAGGTTTTGTTTTGTTTTCTAGAGGAGGTTGGCTTTGGTGATGTGCCTCGGCCCGCGAGGCAGTCAACGGGGTCCGCCGAAGTACCTGTAACGGATGAAAAGGGATGGGACAGGAGGCGCGAAAGAATGACAGCAAGTCAAAGGATTCTGATCAAGCTGCCAGTTTTATTTTAAAATGGAGGGAGTTATATAGAGGAGGGTAGAGGAAGGCAGATAGGGGAAGTAGCTCTGGTTGGTAGCTTTGGGGCGTGCTCTTAACTGGGATAGGCTAGGGGGCGCATGATAGGCGCATGATCAAGGCACTGATTGGTGCCACCCGTGTGCTCAGGCTAGGCACCTACAATGTTTCTAATCGCAGATATCCTGTTGTGCAGGAAACTTCTGACCACAGATGTCCTGTTATGTACGCGCAATTTCCATCTCTGGCTGCATCAGCCTGCTTTAGGCTTATCCCTGCCCCCAACAGTGATGGAGCGAGGAAGGGAACATCAGACAGAAAGTGCAGGAGAGACCCAGGAAGTGTATGAGCAGTGTGCCCAGGGCTGCACTATGACCTTTCTGGGTCCTGTTTTTTATACAAATGTATTGAAAATTACACGACTGCTTTGGTAGAGAAGGAGGAATATAATCTGGGCTAGATTTGTTATTGTGTATTCATTATTGCTATGTTTAATTTTTTTCTGATTTTAAAAATATCAAAGTTCAAACCTTGTGTGGACTGGTAAAACCCCGTGGCCCCTGGTGCAATGCCCGTGGTGCCGGAGCCAGCCCCTGCCCCCGCTCCCCGCCCCCGGCTCCTGGGCCACGCAGGGGCCGCCTGCCTGCCTTTGCGGGTCGCACTGTTCCTTCCACCTGGAATGTCTGTCCCTCATCCCAGCTCCACCCTTTGTCCCCGTCCACCTGACAGATTCCTGCTCATACTCAAGGCCGGGCTCAAATGTCATGTTCTCTCGCCAGATTTAGCAAATTAAGATACAGGCTGCCCAGCCGGATTTCAGATAAACAATGAGTAATCACTTGGGTAGAAGTCCGTCCCAAAGAGTGCGTCTCCCCAGTTTTGCGTGAGACGGAGCGGCAGGGGGAAACGGGGCGTGTTTACCGGGGAGTCGGCCGTCAGGTGCCCCTCCTCTGCCGCTGTCCCTGGCCCCTCTTCCGTTCAGCGTCTCCTCCCACCTGCCACTCGCCAGGGCCGTCCAGCGCGCCCTCTGCACCTGTCACCACGCGGCCTCCACCCCGCTGGCGTCATCGGTGCCCTCACCTGCCACGGGCGGGATGTGGCAATGCCTTCGTGGTCACATGTGAGTAAGTGGTGCTTTCCCTTTATTTCCCTCACTATCTAGTTACCCTCGGGGATGACTTGGCAACATTCGGTTTTGATTTCACTCAGGATGTGGTGTCATGAGACAGAAGTCAAGTTAACTCCTGCGTGGGGTGACGGTCGCCCTTCTGTTCACCCAGCAGTGTCCCAAGAAGACATTCTGGGCTCCAACGGCTCATTACCTGATGGAGGGACGCTGGAGCCCCAGTCCGTGGCTGCCGCCGGTGCTCCCTCCCTGCCGTGGTCCTGAGAAGCCACGCGGGACAGCGTGGGCCCAGGCTCCCTCCTCCCCGTCATTCTCAGTCAAATAGCCACTCAGCAGTGGCTCAATTAGGCCCCTGCATGGGAAGGGTATCAGGGAGCCTTTCTGGTTTTGAGACTTGGCTCAGAAAATTCTGACTCTCCACCTTTACCTTGGGTCGATTCTTTTTAAAGTTCTTTTAAACCTTTACTCCACTCAGCACCGGCTACCCTGGAAGAAACCGGCCCCAGAAGATCTCCTGGCGCGGTCCACGTGAGACTGGCAGCCCCTGCGTCCGGGCTCCAGGCTCGGTGCTCTGACACCATGCCCGGTACAAGGGCAGGATTCAGAGCTAGAAGCCCGAGGAAGGCAGTGTCCACCCCGGGGACCAGTGCGAGGGGCACTCGGTCCCTGGGGACAGTGGACCAGCCAAAGTCCTGGCTGTTCAAAGCCGTTGGAGCCTGGTGGGGTCTCCCAGGAAGCATGGCGGAAGTGCCCTTTCCGATTGCTAAGAATTCCCCAGCTTTCAACACATCCTCCCCCTCTCTGGAGAAATTCGTTCTGCAGTCTCCTTTGGGAAGTGAGATTCCCCACGTTGACCACTGGTTAATCACGCTGAGCAAGAAACCACAGTGCCCCAGTGGTATGTGTGTGCGGGAGGTGTCCTTCCCGTGGGAGCTGCCCAGTAGGTTCTGCCTCTCACTGATTTCTAGCTCCATCCCCTTCATCCTGGTGCTTAAAGGAGCAGGGAACATGGCCCAAGGGTAGTTCCCAGGGACAGTCAACAGGTGCCACGAGACAGAAAACAGAAGCACAGTGAGCGGTTTCATGGGGACCACCCACCTGGGGCATGCTGCATGTCACAACCCTCCCACCCCCCGGACTGTCACGTAGGTGGTTAGTCTGGTACAGGCTCCAAGAAGCCCCACACTTCTCTTTTTACTTTAAAAAAACATTGTTTGATCTTATTTAACTCAAAGTTTTCCAAACTTAGGGGAAGGGAGTGAGAAAGAGAGGGAGAGAAACATCAGTGTGTGAGCAAACATACATCGTCGATTGGTTGCCTCTCACATGCACGCCCCCCACTGGGGACCCCGCCCACAACTCAGGCACTTGCCCTGACGGGGAATCAAACGGGCAACCTTTCAGTTGGCGGGCCGGTGCTTAATCCACTGAGCCACACCAGCTGGGGCCCTTTTTGGATTCTTTATAGCACTTACTATCACTTTTTTGTACAGTTCCTCCTCTACTCAAATGACACATCAACTCCACTTTTGGATGGCTGGTGCCTTGAACAGTGTAGGCACCCTTAAGTATCTGTGTTGAACAAAGGAAGGCTTTTCCTCTTCGGGTAGTGATTGGTTGTGGAGAGTTGATAGACAAGGCCATTGACCAACCAGCAGGCTGAGGCTGTGAGGAGGCGGGGATGGCCTTGTAGCCCTCCCGGATGCTCTGGCCTGGCTGCCTGGCCCAGTGGTAGTCCCTGGACACGTGAGGAAGTACAGAAGTACAGAGAGCAATAGAAATGAGTCTTTATTTGTAAAAAGTTACAAAATGATATTGTACAAAAATAAAGTCTGTAGAGAACTTTGGTTGAATAACACAAACGACCAAGACAGATCAGAGAAGTCAGAACTTCCAAAGAAGGGCACTCCTTACTGCATCAGGTGGTAATTGCAATGATAAAGAAAAATCACAAACTTTACCCTTTTGCGGATTTGGTGGAGCGATTTGTCTCGGTGAAGACCTGCCTGTGGTGCGCAGGTGATGCTGGGAACGAGTCGTCGACACCCAGGGAACCCACGGGCCCTCCCTCTGGGCGGGGACTCTCTATGGGGAGCTGGGGGCTGACCGAGTTGTTACCCGGGGACACCAGCCACCAAACCTGCCAGGAGTCTCTGAATCAGACAGATGATCCTGGGGCGGCATCAAGTTGTGCCACCTGAACGACCAGACGGCTGCTCCTAAGCAAGGTCCCCTCACTTCCGGCCCCAACAGAGGGGGAGGGGAGGCCCTGTTCCTGTGTCTCCCAGCCGAGCAGCAGAAAGGGCAGAGAGGGGAAGGGTGAGCGAGAACTGGGGTGTTTCGGGGCTGGAGGGAGGAGATGCCTGGTAACTGCTGCCTCTCTGTTGCTTAGTCAAATTAACACACTGATTGGAGGGAGGCCAGTAAGCCTCGCTAAGCCTGCCACACGTTGGGACGAGTAACCACGCAGGCGCAACAGGCTCCGTTGTAGGGCGCAGCGCACCGCGCAGGGGGCAGGGGTCCGTGGCCCAGCGCACCCGCGGCCTGGGTTGTGTGGGAGGGGCTCTCTCCACCCGCCAAGACGTTCGTCATGAAGCTGGCACCGGGCTTGGCGAGTGGCCAGGCCAGACAAGTCTCCCTCGCCCACCCTTCCAGGCCGCCTTCTTCCAGGGGAGGGATCAGGTGTACCGGGATGGCAGCGGTGGCCCCGAGAAGACAGCCCCGGGCTTTCATGGCCACCAGCAGAGCCCAGTTCCAGTGGCAGGGTGCTCCTCCGCTGCACCTGGCACTGGCCCGAGTCTCGGGAGCAGTGGGGAGGACGGAGGAAGAGTCCCCCGTCAGGGTGGAACCCGGCCCCCTGACAGGACTCCTGCCTTTAGGTCGACAGGGGATGCAGGACTTCCTACCGCAAGGAACTGAACCTTTCGTGTGTACAGTTATGCATATCACAGCTACACGTGGTCGGGGTAAGAGCTTACATACAACAGAACGTGGAACATATGGCATTTCCGTCTAGAGCTGGAGCAACAAAGAAATAAAATCGAGTGCCCACGGTCTCTGCGCACCGCTCCCGGAAAGGACACCTCAGACACGGCCCTTCGGACACATTCCTTTTGTGAAAAATGAAAAATCGGGAAAAATGCTGAAATCTGGGGAAATTAATGAGGGCTTTTCTGAAAAAGGTAAAGTAAGTGATTTTTGCCTAGCGAAAGATGTTTTTTAATACTTTGAAAAGCATGGACCCTTGTTCCCAATTTAAAAATTTCCTTTGTCACCCTTCTTTGCATTTTGCGAGCACATATACTTTGGCACCTTTGAAAAGAAACTTTAATAAATAAGGGAAGAAAGAGAAACTCATTAGTGAACGGCAATAAATAACAATAACTTAAATCTCAATAAATATCTTCTCTATATTTCTGTATCTGAAACGGATGCATTGCATCGAGTAGCTTCTCTGGTCACTGGTGACCACGCACAAGTGGAGCTGGGGTGTATGTAACATCTGTCTCTCTGTAAACCGGCGGGCCGGCGGGCCTCCTTGCCCCGGGGGGGGGGGTGGCGGGGGGCGGGGGAGCTTCCCCACTTGCTCTCCTGCAAGAATGCTGCCGAAAACCACAACTGGTCTCCCGTGTCCAGGGCCAGAAGGGACATGCCTTCAGGTTGGTTTCCAGTCACGCGAACAGCCGTTTGGGTTCCTAGCCGACTTCTTCCCACCCCACACACCAAGTTCAAAATGAACTGCCAGCCGTTCACAACGCGCTGGCTGTAGTAAAACCTCAGGCCTTCGCTTTCAGAGTCCAAGGTTACTGCGTCTTGTGTCTTTGCTTGTTTTCCTCCCCTTCTTTCCGGGGCAGGTCTCCACGGAGTGACAGGAAAATAAACCTTTCTCGCTTTCAGCAGTAAAAGGTAACGACAGGGAACGACACCGGCGTCACGTTTTCCCGGTGTCCCCTGACGCGTGAGAACAAACCACAGGAGACACACTGGTTTGGTTTCAAGTGCATCCGCAACTGTGCCCGAGACCGGTGACAGTGGCCAGTGGACAGTGGACGGTGTCAGGTGGAACAATGGCAACACCCAACCAGGGACCCCAGCCCTGAGCTTCTGTGGCATCGGCCGCCGTCTGGGAGGGTCCAGACGTCTGTCTTCTCCCTCTCCTATCCAGTTTGCTGCAGCTGGATCTCTCTGTACCAGGCTCCCCCAATGGCTGCCTTCCTCCTCCTCCTCCTCCTCCTCCTCCTCCTGCACCTTGGTCCTCATCTTCCATCTGGGCGAACGTTTCCTGGGAACCTTGGTCCCCTTCTTTGCACGGTAGCAGGAATGCAATACGCCGCAGTCTCTGGAGCGGGGGGTCAGATACATCCACACCTTTTAGCGGAATGCTTTCTTAGAATATGGTAAACCAGGTTATCATCTAGAAAGGACAGGTCGTCGTCGAAGGCAACGGGTCTGCAACAGGCCTGCCCCACTTTGTCACTCGCCAGCCTTCTGTTCTTGGATAAGTTCTTCAATATTTTGTCGTAAGTCGTCTCGGCGGCCTCGCAGGAGCCGCTGCAGTACCGGAAAATCAGCTCCTCCTTGGTTTCGTAGCCCAGCCCCAAGTCCGTGACGTTCAGGTGGACGGCGGTGAGGACGCAGCCCCGGTTCCTGCCCCTCTGGCCCCGCCGGCCTTTCCCCCTGGGGTTGTCCGGGCCGGCCGCCGCGGCCTGCCGGTTTCGCTCCCTTCTCGGAAACACAGCCATCTGTTTGTCCGGGGTCCGTTTCAGTCTTTTAATGGTGGCTTGGATAAAATCCATGACGTCATCAAATTGATCAGGGTAATCCTCTGGCATATTTGCTGTTCGACAAGAAAACAGAAAACAGAAAACGTGAGACAACCACAGTGGTCATTTCGAGCCATCTTCTAGATCAAAGGGCCTCCCAGAGTCAACCACGGCTGGACGCAGAGCAAGACGGGCAACCTGTCCAGCTAAGTGGCCACTGTCACCCCACCCCCCCACCCCGAGAGCAGAGGCGGACACGCACCCTCCGTGGAAGGAAAATGATCCCGTCGAAGCGGGAGACTGACACTGTGGGGGCCCCCCTTCCTGGCAGAGAACAGATCCTTAGGGGCGTGGTTTTCATTCGGGTAACGCCTGTCACTTTTCACAAGGCCGCACTGAGGTGGCTGCGAGCTGCGGATCCTCCAAGGCCAGTTTTCACATCTGAAAACAGAGCCTGGAGCAGAGGGTGGCGAACAGTGCGGCTGGGCGGGGATGCTCCCCGGAGCAGAGCACGACCCTCGGCGGTAGGTGCGGGGAGGCCAGTGAGCCCTGGAGGAGTTCCCACGCAGCGGCCCGACCCGGGAGCTGTGCCGCGGGGATGCTGACAGAAGGGTCACCACGGATGGGGAGTCATCCTACACTGCTGCCGCCGCGTGCTCGCCCCTGAAACCCACCCCACTTAGCAGCTCCGCACGGGTCCGAGGGACCAGAATCATTCTGATAGAACAGATGAAAAGCTCATGAATGCAACTACATTTTAAAACTTCCTTAAAAAGCATGAGGAGGCTGAAACACAGCCTACTTTTCAGTAACAAAGACGCTGATTTACCACCTCCTTGGAACAGCATGAGATTAAAAAATACAGTAATACTGTGAGTTGATCATTAAAAGGTTTCATAGCAGTAGGCAGAAAGAGATGCGGGTGACCCCGGGGCGGGGTCCGCGGGCCCCTGCTGCAGGCTGTCACACACCTCCCCTTTCTTGGGCTGCAAACAGGACACAACACGCACTTTAGGGACATCCCAGGGAGGAATGACGAGGTCCCTGCTGTGATGCCTGAGACCTCCGGGGAAAGGCAGGAATCTGCTACCTCTTGGGGTTTTCTGCTGTGTTTCAGCCCTTGCTTTGGCTGATCCAGAGAAGAGGCACCGTTTGAACAGTTTGATACATTTCTCAGAGAGGGAAGCAACTCCGATGCCTGTTTATTAGGTACTGGATGTTTTATGCTCCCCTCATCCCATTTTCACATAAGCTAGTCTGTTCAGCATTACTCGTGGCTTGGAGAAATGTACTACAAAAGAGCTGTCAGCAAGAGTCAATGCTTTTGGCCGAGACCATGTTAAAGCAGAGAAGGATTACACTGCACCTAACCCACATCTAATTGTTTGGTCATGAACCGATTGCTTAGAAAGACCTCGGGTATCCTACTGCGTAAAACAAAATCCAGCTAATGTGACTGAACCACCCCCATCCATCTATCTGGATACAGATAACACATGGGAGATTTATGATCTGGAGCAATGAGCGGAGCAGGGATCCCGTGAATCCCCGGAGCACCTCGGTACCAGAGGCTAAAGTTTGCAGCTGCTTCCCCCTAGTCCGAGCCCCACCCCCTCCTGCCTGGGTAGCTCCCTCATCCTGGCCTTCCCTCCTGTAGCCTGATTTTCACCTGCAGCCAGCGTGGTGCTCACAACTGGTCATGCACTCACACCCCTTCTCTGCCCCAGACCCTCCAGGGGTTCCCCATTTCTTCTGGGGGCAAAGCCAAAGTCCACAAGTGTCTAAGGCCCTACCTGACCTGGCCATGGCCCATCCCCCAGCCTCTGCTACCTCTGACCTTGTCTTCTCCTCACTGTTCTTCCAACGCAGAGCCTCTCAACCTCGGGTTTTGGGCTGGACCCTTCATTCTCTGCTGCGGGGGACTGTCCTGTGCTTTTCAGGATGATTGGCAGCATCTCTGGCCTCTAGCGAAGAGATGCCAGTAGTCTCCCCAGCCCCTCAGTAGTGGCAAACTAAAGTGCCTCCAGACATTGCTAAATGTCTCCTGGGGCAAAATGTCGTGGGCTGAGAACCACAGGTCAGACACAGGCAGGGACTCGGGCTGTCTTCTTCCTGCCTGGGACTCTATTCCTCAGAGCACCCAGGGGCTGGCCTCCCATGTCCCCTCCAAGTCTGGCTCAACTGTCCCCACCGCCAAGCCCCACCCTGACCCCCCTCATTTTGAACGCAGCTCCTCCCCAGGCCCCCATCGAGACCCGGCCGCCCTCCCGACACTTCCTCCCTCCCTTCCGACACTGGGTCTGTGCGACTGACTCCTCGTGTTTGTGGTTCACTGCCTGCCCGCTCCGGTCGAATGTGACCTCGAGGACGCAGGGGTCAGGCGGCCTGGCTTGCTCACCAGTGGATCCCGAGGGCTTAAACAGGGTCTGGTTCCGGGAGGCCCACAGTAATTTTTGAACAAACTAGTTCGCATGACGAGGGGAAGGAAGGAGTCCTTGGGCTTCCACTGTGACCTGCCCCGTGGGGGAACAGGAAGCTCCAACACAAATAGCACACCTCACCTGGGAGGCTGCAAGGCCCTAAAGGATGGCCCAGCCACTCTCCACCTGAGAGGGGAGCGGACTAATCGTCTCCAGGCCCACCTGCCCTGCCAGGCCCGCTTCCTGGGGCTTCGGAGCGCCTGCGGGCAGGCCCACCCCACCTGAGTGTGCGGATGGCTGTGCCCCTGGGGGTCGCCTGTCCCCACTGTGGGGTCCGGCAGAGAGCGGGAGAGCACTCCGATGCATCACTTCCCCTGAGCACGCGCTCACGGGACTCTGTGGGGAAGTTTTCTTTTTTCTTAAAACAAAACTTTAAATCCCTCCGATTTAAAGAAATGAACTACTTAAACTTTGAAAAATGAGCTGCTTAAGCTGTTTCTGTTTTTTTTTTCAGTAATAAGCTATACAAGAGGAAATCAGGTGTGCTCATGTTGAAAAATCCATGCTCGAACTTCTAAAACTGAAATAGTAGAGGTGATTAATGAAAATACAAGAAAAGTCTTCAAATTCCAAGGAAAAAAAGACTCTTTGTTTTACAAGAAGACTCGCACAATGGGGTCCCTGGTTTAAGAATTCCCAAATAGATCATTAACTTAAAAACCTGGGAACATAGGAAACTAAAATCAATGAAGAATCAACTGAAGATTAATCGTAGACGAGGATGAAACATTGCTGAAATTTTTAACCTAAACACATGTGAGTTACAAAAGTTCAGCTTACACAGGTTTACAGACTCATTACCTTATAGCACATGATAAATTATGTAATTCAATGTGACTAGAGTGATGATAATGGTTTGAATCAGCCTTCATAGTGTTATTTATTACCACAGACTTGCAAAGTCTCTGAAAGACATGCTTCCTCCTTTTGAAGACGCTGTGGCTGCACAGCTCTGTCCTCTGGCGTTGCTGGCCAGATACAACACAGAGCACTCTGTTAAACTTGAATTTCAGATAAATAGTGAATACATTTTTAGTGTAAGCCATCCTCCATAATGTTTGGGACATACCTGTACTTCATTATGAGAATGTTTAGTCCCTTTTTCTTATTTTAGATGCCACTTGGGCTTTTCGGGGTGATGCGGTGTGCACGGACTGGCCACTTGGGCTTTTCGGGGTGGTGCAGTGTGCATGGACCAGCCACTTGGGCTTTTTGGGGTGATGTGGTACGCATAGACCAGCCACTTGGCCTTTTCGGGGTGACGCGGTGAACAAGTCATTGTGACCCTGAACCGAAAGGCGTCCTGGCACCTGGGAAGCGGTCAGTCGGTGTTCTGTGTGTTAAACCGAAGGGTGTAGTTAATGAGAACTTCCCCTTCTGATGGGAAAACCCCCCTCACACCTCGTTGTTGACGTAGACATATTTATTTAAGCCCCACGTTCAGGCCACAAGCGCTTCTTATTGAGCTGCAAGGTTCCCTTCCTCCCCTTTCTTCTTACTGAAAAATACAGCAAAAAAACAAATACAAATATTTCTGCTGAACGTTTTACCTGGATATAATTTTTGGAAACCAGAAAAGGGCAGACTTAGGCTTTCCAAACCGCAGAGCAAGGAGCCCTGTTCCTTTTAACTAAACTCCGAATCCCGGGCCTTTCGGTGCGGACCGAGTTCTCGCGTGGAGAGGTCTCAGCCAAGCACCACACTGAGCCTGGCCTCAAAAACTCTGCAGAGGCTTTGAACCTGGCCCGGGCAGGTCAGCTCCCCGGGGCGAACCAAGAAGCCCAAAGCTGCCTCAACCCTCCAGGAACTCTCCGAGCTCAGGGGAAGACAGGGGAAGAGAGGCGTTTGGGCTTGGAGTGGTTCCCTAAACGAAGACTTAATGTCGTATCACTTTGTTCTTCATCCCGTAAAGAGCCTGGCAGCACGTCAGCTGCACAAATGGCCCTCGTTAGTGTTGACTTTGATAGTAACCTCCCTGCCAACCACAGAAGACGACCATCGCCGGCTTTGAAAGGCTTGCTCGCTCCCCGGACCACCTCGGGGGGCGGGGGGCGGGGGCGGGGGGCGGGTGGGGAGACCTCGGCTGGAAGCGCTTCCATCGAAAAGTTCCCGTTTTTGAAAAACCAAAATACCCAAATGCATTTTAAGCCATCTTTCAGTTTGCGACCAAATATTTTGGCATTATTCTATTTAAAGGGTTCTGACTTTGATGTGCCCTTTGTATAAACAGCCTTATGTAAACAAATGAACCCTCGCGCTGGGGCACGGCTCTCGTCGGAACAGGCCGTTCGCTGCCGAGACTTCGCCTCACTTGATGATGGGGAGAGGACACGTCACCTCGGGAACAAAGGGAGGCGACGGGGATATGGACTGTTTTGCAGAGCTGGCTGAGTTTTTATGGGAACGCTGGTGAGGCCTCGAGGACTCCCTGTAACTGTGACCTGAAAGGCGCATGATTCCAGACGTCCTCTCGGCGAGCCTGACCTTCACGGGAGAGTCTCTTCCACGTTAGGTTCCTCTCCAGTGCAGTCCAGGTTGACTACATGGCCATCAAGGGGTCACTTTTGACTTGAATGGAGTTGTGCCCCTCCTCGCCCCACTCAGGCTGGCGGCCAAGCCGGCCTGCAGCCTGACTTCAAGCCATGGGCCCACGAGGGAGGCCACACACGGTCATCTAGGAGAGGAGGAGAGGAGAGGACCCCTTACCCAAGGGAAGTGGGCTCTGAGGACGGAGGGGGGTTTCTGAGGCTCCCAGGAAAGAGGAGGTTGGACCCTTGGCCCCAGCGGCTCTCTCTAGAGGAGCCACCTGCCAGGCCAGAGCCAGCCTTGGGGGTCCAGGGGCCACAGCAGTTTCTTGCTCTGGGGAGGACCTGCCTCCGTCCTCTGCTGTGAAGCGCCCAGCTCCTGCGTGTCACGAGGGCAAGGGTTAATGCACTGAGGTCCACAGGGGTGAGCGGCTGCTGAGGCAAGGCAGCACCATGAGAGGGGCGTCTGGAACCAGCGCCTGGGCGCCCTCACTCCTGGCAGTGCCCCGGCACTGGGGGCGGGGGAGGGCTGGCCCCCAGGTGTGCTGTGCCCGGGGCCGCTGGGGTGCTGGGCAGCTGTCCACGTGGACAGCCCCTTTCCCCAAGGCTGCCCGCAGGGAGGCAGCAAGTGGGGTTTGGGGGACACGTGGTCTAGTATTCTTTGCTTACCTGTTCCCCAGGCCAAGTACAAATTGCTCTGTAGACCAAGTATATGACAAAGAGAAGTTCTCTCTCTTTCTCCTTATATACCTATATCTATGCAGTCATATCTATCTATCTATCTATCTATATCTATCTCTATATATATATGCACACACATGCATGTTCCCAGCGAATGTCCTTCATTAGACCAGCTTATTTCTGCTGCTCGGTAAGGCACGGACATGGTTTCCTTTCACTACTATTGAAATATTATAAGAACCACACAGCAGAGTCTTCCTGGTATAATTCCTCACATGAGAAAATCTCGTGATTCTACACTTCACGTAACAGCCTCCTTGAGGCACCAGAAAACATGGCCAACATGAGGGTGGGGTGGATGCCGACTCTCACACCATGTGAGCTTGAAACCCAGCAACTTCCCTGCCCGGCTCCTGCAGGGGCCGCACAGCATCTCCGCTTCGGACGGAGATGGGGAAACCGAGGTCGGCGAAGATCGGTATTTGCCCAGGTCACCTGGCTCGTGACTGTGGACTCAAGGCGACTTGGTTTCAAAGCTCCACCTGGCTGCAGTGCTCCACGGTGCTGTTTGTTTTTAGGTAAAAATCCGACTGCCCTGCAGCTTTCGAGCCTCGGGCACGTGGAGTGCCCCCTGGAGCGCGCGCCAGGTGCGCCGCTGTCCTCCGCAGGTGCTCGCCCAACTCAGAGCAGGACCTGAGAGGGGCACTCGCTGCTGAGAATTCAGTGTGAGTGCTACAGCGAGGCTGCCCCGGGCCCCAGGATTCAGAACATTGTCTCCACGGAAGGGGACGCCGTGGCCTCCAGGGGCATCTCTCCTGTGTCCTGGCTCGTGCATATCAGTCTCAGGCAGATCTGGCATTTTCCCAGGGAAAACCGGAAAACCGGCAGCCAAGGGTGGCGGCAGATTCAGACAGAGAGGCCCCGTCTCCGGAAGCTCCTCAAACGCACTCTGGCACCAAATGACTCCTGCTGCAGAGCCGGAGAGGATGGCGCCCGGGATTCCAGTCTGGGTCAGTGCCTGCCCAGCCTCGTGACCTTGGACTAGGGCACTGAAGCCTGATGAGGTCACCCGGACCCTCTCCGGGGCCCTTCCCAGGGATAAAACCCTAAGACACAGACGGTCCAAGTCTCGGTGGAAAGTGCTGCCTGAGTCCCTTCTCTCGGAGGGGACCGCCTCGGCCGACACCCCAGCAGCATGTCACCCAGCCCCTGCCATCGGGAAGGGGGGGCCCTGTGGAACCCCGCAGGGTGTGCTGTAGGTTCTAGGAGTCCTCAACCTTTTCAGCTGACCTCGTGTTACATTTGAAATGATCCCCACCAAGCATCTCTCAACACACCTAGTCATCTCCCTTCGCTTCCTTTAGGAGGGGAGAAATGCCATGCCCAAAGGTCCTTCCCATATTTGAGCCTCAAAATACCCAGGTTCTAGTGGGGAACCTCCTTACGCCTCAGCCTGCAGCTTCCCTCTGAGAAAACACCCGATGCCACCGACGCCACCACCGTGCCACACTCCCTCCGTCTCCTGCGCCCAGAAGCCAAACCCAGAAACGCTCCCCTGTCTTAAAATCCGTGTCATCCATTTCTGTTTTCACGGCTTCAAGCATGCAGCGGTCCCCCGCAGCTCACGACGCTGAGGCTGGACTCACCCCCTGCGGCTCCTGCCGGAGGGGCCAAGGGGGGGCCCTGCCGCCTGTCCTGGCAGCCATCCACCCTCCTTCTCCCTGGGCCCTCCCTGACCCCCGAGACGCGTAATGCTAGTCGGTGAGAACGTTCCAGCGCCCCGAACAATTCTGCAAGTCCTGTCGTCTGCCACTATTTAAACGTGTTAATTCTGCCACTTGTTTGAACTAATTAAAGAAAAAGAAGAAGCCCGTGAAGGCACTCAGCTCTGGAAGGCGCCGCGTCGCACGCACATCAGGTGACGGCCATCCCTGCCTCCCCATCGTGCCCGAGGGTGCACCTGCGCAGGAGGCCCATCCAGGCCCCACGCTCCTCTCCTCCCGGGTCAGCCTCCAGAGGGGCCCATGGTGCCTGTGTCCTAAGAACAATCACCAGCAGGGGCAGTTCACGAAGTCGCTGTGGCCACGGCCAGAGCTACCGGTGCGTCCTCTCCCCAGCCACGCGGTTGGTTGACAGTAAAGCATAAGGACATGGGTTCGTCTGAAAAGTATCTGCGTTGTAAAAACGCCAGTGTTTAGCATTTCTGGATGCTCTCACGGCAGAAGGAAAAGGCCAACCAGAACGCAAACCGTTTCAGAATCAGAAAGAGGGGCTCTGGGTGATCTTTCGAAAGCTGCTCTGCCCACCCAACGGTCGTGTTCTTTCCCGTCCCCACCCACGCGGACCGACACCGCACACACTTCTTCGTGAGGCTGCATCCTGCAGCCGAAGGAAGAAAACCCGTCCTGAGTGTGATGGAAACTGCTGTAGGAATACGAACAGCCGAAACCCCCCTCCCCCCTGCCCAGGCAGAGACAGACTGTGTCCACTCACACACTCAGACTCCAACCGCCTCGCCCTGATTTCCACCACTGCGGTCGTGCTTTGATTACAGCCGTGTTAGTGATTTCACAGTCATGGAGCCCGGCTCCCCTGGGGGGAAATTGTCCTTGCTCCTGCTTTTAAGCCAGAAAAACACCCAGCGGGGCGCCCATTTGCCAGCTCACCCACGCACACCCGGTGGGAGCGCACGCGAGGGCGGTCAGCAGCAAGTGCCCCGCGCTGATGAGGGCGCACCGTGAGCTCCGCCACTGCCCTCAGGATGACCTTCGAGGGCAAGGGCGAGAAAGCTTCCCGATAAAAGTATGTACACAGAAAGCTGCCTGGGAAAATAGTCCTTGTGGTGTTGTCAGAGGCAGGTGGTTTTTGAGGGAAACCCCAGTGGAAGCTGGAGGCAGGGGAACCTCGGCTTCTTACTCGCACAAAGCCCCATCCACCTGTGGGCTGAGAGGCCTGGGATTCCCATGGCCCTTCCCGGGGTCCGACTGAGCTGGGGGGAAAAGGGCCCGAGGGACCGGCAAGAGGAGGCCTGGTGGATGGATTTTGCGGTCAGGCAGGAGGAGGGACACTGTACCCCCCAGGACTCCACTGACTGGAGCCTCTGATTCTTCACGCAATCAATCAGCTCTCGGTATCATTCCTCAACGGCCGCCTTGACGAAACCCCAACGCCTGGTTTTCCTTCTCGCTGACTTGCTGTCGTGGCCAGAAGAGTTACGTGGCGGTGTCCTGGGCTGGCAGGAAGCGATCGTGTGACACGGGCACAGGAGCAGGTGCTGGGCTCAGGTTGCCCCGGGTCCAGCGTCCGGCTCCGCGGCTCCACCGCACGGAGCCCCAACTGCCCCTTTGAAACGGGGGGCGGCCGCACCTGCGCCGCCGCGGCAGAAAAGTGTTCGGCTCGGTGCCTGAGAGCATTCAACAAACAGCACCGAAGTCTGTCCCTACGGTTGTCATGGCCGTGACAACTCTTTGGTGACGCCTGCAGAGAGGGCAGCGGCGTGCAGACCCTGTACCGCGGAGGCAGACACCGGTGGAGGCAGACACCGGTCCCTCATCCGTCTGGCGGGCCCAGAGGACGGGGCCCCGCGCCCGGCGGGCGGTCTGCGTGCTGCGTGCCGAAGGAGCAGGTCTGCGGTGGGGATGCGTGCTGAGCGCCTGGAGATGCCCGATAACGACCCCCCGGGCACCAGCTGACCCCGCGGCCCACGCGCAGTGCCTCCGCCGTGTCCGGGGTGGCACAGACCAGCGTCTTCCGACTGAGGCACGCGCCCCTCTGGGGCCACGGGGCCACCTCCCATAGAGCCGATGGGTGGTTTTAAGAGGGTCAATGTCCAGATCCTCAAACACTTCCTTCCCCCCGAGCTGTGTCTGACCTGCAGCTGGTCTGCCTGCGAACACCCCACACTCCGGCGGCCAGCTCTCCTTTCGTAGCCACCCTCCTGTCTTCGGGAGAGAGGAGCACCTCCTACCCATCTCACTCGGAGGCACCGTCCCGGGGCTGAACACCCAAAGGTGCCAGGCGAGGACGGTGAGGCCTGCATGGCCCCGGGGACGACCTGCTGTCAGTGGCTCCTGGTGTGAGAACTCAGCACGGCGCACCCAGGGCTCTGAGGCTCGCCCGGGTCTAGTCGTGTGCAAACAAACACGCAGACCCACACTGAAGAGAAGTCTGCAGAACAACAGGCGAGTCGGCCCGGACTTTCCAAAAAATGTCAATGTCATGGGGGGGAAAGGGGCGTGGGAGCCATTTTAGAATAAAGGAGAATAAAGAGACATGGCAATCAAATGCTATTTGTGACCCCCCTGGTTAAGAAAAAACTCTAAAGGACGTTATTGCCACAGCTGGGGAAATTTCAGTATGGACCCTCTATTAGATAACAGTATTATATCAACATTAAATTTCCTGGGACTGATAGCTGGATTATGGTTACATAAGATAATATCCCTGTTATTAGATGGTACCCCTGAGCTATGAGGGGGGACCCCAAAAAACCAGGGAATTATCTCCTGGAGGGTGGGCCCCTTGTGGTATAGGCCTTCCCCACGGGGTGAGTGTTCTAGGAACCCATCTGTATCAGTGCACCAGCTGGTGTTATTGTGAGAGGTTGTGTTTGACTTCAGTGAGTTTTTTTGAAGACTCTTTTGTGTTTGCCCATTTCATGGTGGGTGATTTATGAGGGCAGTGTGGGCAGGTGCCCTCGGGTGAGTGTTCAGCAATTTTTGACCCGAACTGGCATGGTCCTCATGCCCCACCCTCCTATTCACCAGATCTTGCCCCAAGCGACTTTTTTTTTGTTTGTTTCCCCTGAAGAAAAACATCCTCAAAGGGAAATGTCTTGCCAACTTGAAGAAGTGAAACAAAAAAAACAGAAGCACTAAAAGGCATCAGAATCGATGAGGTTCAAAAACTGTTTTGAGCCGTGGGAAAAAACACCTCCACAGGTGTATTGCCTCAAATGGACAGTACTGTGAAGGTGACTGAAGTTCAAACATGTAAGAAATACACAATTTTTTATAAATAAATTGTTTTGGGGGATCCCCATTGTATTTAATGGTATGCTCACAACTATTTCTCAAATGATTCAGAAAAAAAATAAAGCACAGTGCTTACAAGAGGTCAGCCTTGGCGGAGGGCATGCGAGGATACCCACAGTACGTACGCGAAGGGCACTGTAACACTCACTGAGGGCAAGTCCCACACAAGCAACCACGCAACACTGAAGCAGGTGGTTCCACGTTCCCTTCTGGCAGGCACGCCGGCAAGGCCTGGCGCTTCACCTGCCTGTCTGTCCATCTACCCATCCCTCTGTCCATCTCATAATTAGGACCTAGAAGTGTAATGGTTTTCATGGGTGAACTTGAACTGAAAATGAAGTCGGACCTTTTCCCGACCCCAAAAATTCAATTTATTTGAGCTGATTAGTTTAATAGTTTTCAATGACTTGAATAAGCTCCATTCACAGCTTCAGGGTTTTGCTAAAAATACACGTAAGGCACATAGGTGGTCCCCGAGTGGGCTGGGAACTACCTCTGGTGCGACTCATGAAGCATAGGGTAAGATAATGTCAGCAGTCACTGTAGACATGCACAGCAGCTGACAACAGGACTGGTGCAGGTTCACAGTGCAGAACGGGTTGAAAACCGAAAACCACGACTTCCCACGCCCGTCATTAAAGTTGTGCAAAAGAGGGGCCTTGTCTCGCTGGAGCTGACCAGCCGTTCCTCAGCGGCCACCCAAACTGCCCGCGCACCCCACACCATGCCCGTGCCCGCTGGGGCACCTGTCTGGCGTGTGTACTGTCACCCCGACTCCCTATGTGAGCTCCCCACTTCCCCGGGCAGCAGAGGAGTGATCTGAGGAGGAGAACCTTCTAGAAGGCCCCCCAGAGGCTGTCATCCTATGAAGCCCTCGACGAGTCCTCGCTATGTCCTGAACAGTTAGGGGGCCCTCTGTCATTGCCAAAAGCATCCGTCTCATAGGAGTGTGTGGAGGAACCCAGGTTTCTCTCCTTCCGACGCCCTGGGCTGGTCTGTGAAGTGGCCATTTGTCCCCGGAGCCCACGCCCCACTGCAGCCCACAGGACACCGAGGAAAGGGCAGGAAGGACGTTGGGGCAGCTCGCTTGATCAACTCCCCGGAAACCTGCGCGTCAGGGTCACTCCATGTGTTTTTAGCAAGCCAATGTTTGCGTCTTATTAATCTAGTGATGCTAGTGATGCAGGGGCACAGCCTGGGTTGAACCTAAGCTACCAGCTTCGGGACTAGGAGTTGGAGGTTGGCATTCTGGCTGCACCAGCACTGACTTTGCGACCTTGAACATCTCTGGGGGGCTCATTTCTTCATCTGTAAACCGGGGGTACTAACATCTCCTCTTGTCTGCGGGGGCTCAGACACACCCGAGCCTAGGACAAGATAGAGAACCTATTTGTTAGAAATGGGTTTACCGTGTGAGTAGCTAAGAGGTACCCTTCCCCTACTTGGGGATTAAGAGGTTGATTCAACTGTGCCTCTTAAAAATAAGGTTTTTGAAAACCCTGGCTGGTGCAGCTCAGTGAATTGAGCACAGGCTGCGAACCAAAGTGTCACAGGTTTGCTTCCCAGCCAGGGTACATGCCTGGGTTGCAGGCCATGACCCCCAGTAACAGCACATTGATGTTTCTCTCTCTCTCTCTCTATCTCCCTCCCTTCCCTCTCTAAAAAAATAAATAAAATCTTTTAAAAAAATGTAAAAAAATAAAAATAAATAAGGTTTTTGAAAACAAGGGCACCGCACTTCAAAGGGAAAACTACGCCCGCGCCATAGAGACCCCACTCAGGGGCAGCCTGACGCTTGCGAACGTTTGCCGCGTGACGGCTCTCGGCCGGGGCCCACTCGCCATCGCCGGCCGGCACAGCGTGTGCCGGGGCGCTCACTGCCACCCAGAACAGAGCAAGCACCTCCTTCTCCTGCATCGCACGGCGTCTCACAATCTGGGTGTCACCTACAGAGACAGCCTCCATTCCACGCCACTTCCCGCCACCTGTTCCCAGTCCTTGGCGACGGGTCCGGTCTCCTGTGTTCGCCACCCGCCCCCTCCCCATGTGGTGGCCACGAATGTGTCCAGGCTGCTCCTGGGTCTGGAATGTGCTCTTTTCCCTCTCCCTCCCCTTCCTAAGATCCATCCTCCAAGTACAGCTCACACCCTCCCTCACCCCCACTCCCCCTCTGCTGTGATCTCCAACCCAGGGACCTCATTGCTGGGAATTCTTATCATGACCACAGCCAAGGTCAACCCCTCAGCAGACAAAGCTGCCTGTCTGGCTGACCCTCACCCACCCACCCACCCACCCGCCCGTAGTTTACGCCTACATCATAAACTGTTCATGTTTGGCTTTGCCTTCCAGATGCCACATTGCCCCTCGCACAGAAAAGATACTTGGTACTAGGTTCTGGACCAGGCTCCAGTGGTTAAAGAGCCAGCGTTTTAATGGGATGAAGGGGCCACGGACCCTTAAGCACTAAATAAACACAGATGAAAGGGGTGCTAGAGGGGAACATGCTGGGTATTCCTTTTATTTTTACATCAGTAGAAGTAGAATCTTTTGAGCAGGATTCCTCGGCTGTTGGATCAGCCTCAGGTCCAAAGACGGGCCAATTCAAATCAAGCCCGAAATAGATTTCTCTAAACAGCCGCGGTTTGAAATAGGTCTCCACGCAGGGGCCAGTGTGAGACGTCGGTCTCAGCGCTCAAGACAGGAATCAGTGCCTCCCGAGAGTCCGAAGTGCCATTTCTTGACGCCAAGAGCCTGGTCCCACACAGCAGAGCCCTTTTCCAGCTCACGCAGTTACTTTGTGACGGCAGTGCTCATCCGCGCAGCCCCGAAGGCAGGAGGGAGCAACAGATGGGCACTGTATCGGTTCTGAACTCAACCTCCCAGAACGTCACGTGGGAAAGCTTACCACTGCACCAGCGGGTTGCACTGAAGTTCCCTAGAAGTGTTTTGCTGAGCATATGAAACGTCTTCCATTAAATACCCAGCCGGGATCATGTAAGACAGTGACACTGTATCTCAATACAGGTAGCCCCCGACTCACAGCCCCCTTACCACCCGCATGTGGAGATCTCGGTTTGCCTCGGCCCCCGTCTCCCCACGGGGGAGAGGGCCCCCTGACCTGGCTGTGGGAGTCTGGTGGGAAAAATCCCATAGGAACTGTGTGGGCTCAGAAGATGGGGGGGAGGGAGACCTGGGAAGAGCCGGGGGGAGCCGACCCAGGGGCAGAATCCCAGGCAGGGCTGACCCGCCTACGTGCCGGTCAGCCGAGTGACCGGGGAGCCCAAAATAGCCTCGCCGCGAGGCCTGCATTTCTTTCACGCTGCAAATTATGTAGTGCTGCTTGGAATTCCACCAGTTAGAGCCCCGTCTTGGCGGAGGCCGGCTGCGGCAGGAGCACGGGGAGGGGCCGCTGGAGTGGGAGGGCGACAGATGACAACTACAGTCCTTGTATCTCCGGGGCTTTACAAAGCATCACCTCATCTAACCCTCGTGGCCACCCCGAGAGGCAGGCTGAACAGTATCCCCATTTCACAGATGAGGAAACTGAGGTTTAAGAGATGCTCAGTAACAGCCGGCGAAGGGGCAAGGCTGGGATCCAAACCACGGTCTCATCTGACAGTGTGAACCTGAGCTCTTGCTTCCCCAAACGCCCTGATTTCTCGCTCTCGGCCCTCCTGCAGGCGTAGGGACCTGGCACCCCCGGAGGAGGCTCTCTCTCTAGCCTAATAAGATTGTGAGTTAGATTTCGGTCACATGCTGGCTTATATAGATTTTCGTGGGCTAGCCCGGGAACTCGATAGCTTGTTTCAGAAGTTTGTTCCCACAGGCAATTTTGTGACTCGCTACCAAACTGGCGGAATACAATCCCGTTGAACTACAACACATTGTGGATGACCTGTAATTGCAGTTTCGCTCGCTCAGGGCTTCTCCTCGTTGGCCTCCAGGCCCACAGAAGAAGCCACCCTACCAGCCCAAGGGTTTTCATGTGCAGCTTCAGTTTATAACGCGACCAGACTGTACCACACGTCACACGTGTACCGGACACCACGTGCCACGTGCCACGTGCGAAGGCAGGGCTTTCGTCCCTCACTCGGAGCCAGGAGTCCCTAGCACCCAGGACAGTGCCTGACGCACGCAGGCGCACACGAACCGTTTGTTGAGTGAATAAATGTTTTTAGACCGCAGATTTTTAAAGCCACACGCACATCGTGCGTTTCCTTGTGAGACCCACTGGGAGCCGTCACATGCAGCTGTGATGTAGAAGTGACTGAGATTCACTACGACATTCAGGCGACCTTCTGCAACATGGCTTTGGTCATCAGCTGCAGGCCTTCCTCCCACATAAAGTGCGTCCCCGTAAGGAGCAGCGTCACACGGTCTCTGTGCACTGCAGCGGTTTGGGAAACCCTGGCCCCGGCTTCCGAAGAAGACCTGCCTCCCGCCACCGTGGGCCTCTGGCACGTGGACAGTCTGCTTTGGGGGCTCCCTCTCGGCTCTGAAACACTACGGCATCTGTGAGTTTCCCCTTCTAGACCCCTCACTGCCTCCTTTAGTCGCCCTTTGGAGAAGACACTGGCAAAAAAGCAAAACGAAAGAACAACGGTCGCTAAAGGAAAAGGTCTTGGATGGCCCACTAGGAAAATCACAAGGCCTTGAGTTCAGACAAGTTCGAGGTTGGTATAGGGGGCAGCCACAGCCCATTCACTTGATAGCCAACCTCTCGGGAAGCCAGGGAGCTGGTTACGATTTCCAGCTGGATAGTTCACCCCAGGAGTAGAACTCTGGCTGTTGCGTGGACACTGGGCCCGCAGAACACAGGCGAGCTCAGGGTGAGTGTGAGGGTGGGGTCCAGCCCAGGCCCCTGTGAACAGCACAGAACGACGGTTCGGGTGGCACCAAAGGGCCTTTTGCTCCGTCACTAAGCGACAAGCCCTTGAAAAGAAGAGGGGCCAGGACTGACGGTCCTTCACACTCTCAACTAGAACAAGCGCCTTCATGCTTTTCCGCACGAGCCCGGACCAGGTGCACGGCGTGCGGAGCAGGATGTGAATGTCAGCACAGTGACAGGGGTGCGTTGACACGCTCGAGTGTGCGAAGCCTGCACACTGTCATTGTGCAGACTTCAGACTGCCTTCCCTGCGCTGACAGCCCGCTACCGAGTTGAACATACCTGGAAAGAGCTCAATTTGGCTTAGGACGCCACTCAGCTTCCCTTGCAAGTTTCCTCTAGGATCTACTGGGCCTTCCCACCGGGAAAACAGAACTGGCTGTGTCCCGCGGGTTCCCATGTAAATAGAGTGGTCAAGACCTTGTCCACTGGTGACTTAGCATCGGCTCCGGGAAAGGGAAGTGATCTCCCTCCCCCGACAACACGCGCTCCCCACCCACGGCCCAGTCGGCAGGGACAACGCCGCCTGGCTCTGGGATGGAGGGCCCCTTCCACGAGACACAGATTTTCGTGGGCTACAATCAGGTCAGAGGGACTTGAACCCTGGCGGCCCCAGGAGACTCACCTGGGGCACATCTGATATCCAGATGCCCAGGCCACACCCCACCCCGTTAGATCAGAACCTCTTAGGGTGAGGCCCTGGGATCAGCGTTCATCCCAGTGAGCAGGGGTCTCTTTGGAGTCTTCTTTCCCCAGAGGCGGTTAGGCCAGGGGGCAAAACTCACACCCACTGGCGTTTTGGAGGGGAAAGGCCTTCCTTTACCGTACACTTTTAAATTGTTCATTTAAAAGTTCTCCAAGCAATTGAGTAACTTTTCCCAAGTCACAGAGTCAGGTGGAAGCAGAGGCAGAACCAGGAGCCAGGCCCAACTCAGCCCAGGGAGACAGGACATCAATGTGCTAACTAGGTCTTGTCCTGACCAGGCAGTGAGTCTGCCGTCCTGCGTGGCCGGTTAGAGAACTCCCACCCCCCACGTGTCCCGGCCCTCCAGCCCAGCAGCACGAATGAAGGAAACGTGCACTTAGCTCTCTCATGCACACCGTTCTAAAGGCCATGGCACCGAGGGGTCTTTTCAATTTAAGTTTCTGTTAGAGACTCACTTATATAGACTAAGATAGAAATTTGTGGTTGAAACCAAAGCCTTTAAAAATAGGATTGTAGCCCTGGCTGGCGTAGCTCAGTGGATTGAGCGCGGGCTGAGAACCAAAGTGTCGCAGGTTTGATTCCCAGTCAGGGCACATGCCTGGGTTGCAGGCCACGGCCCCCAGCAACCACACATTGATGTTTCTCTCTCTCTCTCTCTCTCTCTCTCTTTTTCTCCCTCCCTTTCCTTCCGAAAATAAATAAATAAAACCTTTAAAAAAATAGGATTGTAGAGTACAACTAATTGACAGAAGCTCTCGCAACAGTTATTCGAATCTCAACGAATCAAACAGGTCCTCTTTCTAACTGAAGTCACTCTCGGAGTCTTAATTTGCCTTGAAAAATGGACTTTTCTCCTTTTTGGGGACTTCTGGCACAATATGCTTTTGTTTTTGTAATGAAGCATGAAGTAAGTGCCTCAGATTTGCTGGGCTGTGCTTAGCCCAAGGCTGCAGGGTTTGGGGGCCCCTTAACATACATACAACTGACTTGGGGGACCACTTCCACTGTGCACATGACTACAGGGCATTTCAAGTGCACAACAGCTGCAGGGGTCATGTGAGGGGGGAGGAGCCAGGGTGGCACTCTGGCTATAGCTCACCATTGCTGCATTTGGGGACCGATTTTCTCCCCCTGTTACCTCCATGCCTCCCCAACAATCTCTGACTTGTGCTGTGGCATGCCTTGCCTTACGTAACAGACAAACTTCTGTTCACGGAAGCATGGAGGGTAAATTCCATCAAATCCTGGCTAGCATGCCCTTAATAAAGTGCCCCCTAAAACATCTGTGAGAAGCACCATAACGGATTTATTTTCTGATATGAATAACCTGGTTTCTTTTCTTAGGAGTTAACATTGTCACGTGCGGAGTGAACTAGAGTGCGACCCTCCCCCCACCCCAGGACCCGCTACCACGGGGTTCACCCTCCGTCTTTCTAGAACCGCAACTTTTCTGAACAGATCTGACGCTGCCCAGACGCCTGTTCTGGGAACCGAGGCCCTCCTGCATTTCCTCTGACTCTCTGGCTTGGTTTGGGGAAGGCCGAGGCCTCCTCTTCCTTTTCAAGGGTAGTTTCGGATGGAAACGCAATTGTTTTCAGAAGCCAGCACAGCTCGGCGCGCCCAGACAGATAAGGGCTTGGGAAGGAAGAAAAAAAATGCGTGGTGTGTGTGTGTGTGTGTGTGTGTGTGTGAGAGAGAGAGGGGGCGTTGCTGGGGAAGGGGAGAAAGGGCACAGGTGCACTTCCCTGTGGTGGTGGAGACACTACCCGCTCCTCGGAACGCTAAATGGCCAGGACAGAGGCGGGACGCCCTCGGTCTGCGCCGGGCAAACCAGCAGGTGTGTCCTGGCCCGTACCGACAAGGCGGCGGGGCCTTTGGACGGCAGCCGCCCGCTGCACCAGCGCGGCTCTCTGCCCACCGGGCGGGGAGGCGGTGCCGCCGTCGGGGCCGGCTCGGGTGGTGCGCCGGCGGCGGGCAGGGGCGCGTGGGGGTCCGCCGGCGGGCCCCCCCGCGGGGAGGGAACGGTTCTTACAGTCACTGCTCAGCGCGAAGGGAGCGCGGCGGCGGCGGCCGAGGGAGCGGTCTTCGGCGGGCGCCTCGGGAGGCCTCTTACCGGCGGGCAGCGGGAAGGCGGACGCGGCGTGGAGCAGCACCAGGCAGACAGCCACGACATCCCATAACTTCATCTTAGAGTCCCGTCCGGCGGCGGCACCTGCGCCCGCGGGCGAGAGAACCGGAGAACGCGAGTTAAGCCTGGGCGCCGCCCTGGGTGCAGCATCCCCGCGCCCCCTCCAAATTAGGCACCGCCGTCCTCCGAGGCCGCGGCAGCCCGGCGGTTCCGCGGGCATCTCCGTCCTCCTTCCAAGTCCCCCGCTTGCTCCCCCTCCTGGTGCGCCCCAAGCGCGAGGCGCTCTCTCTCGGTGTCCAGACACCACTGCCTTCCTCCTCTGTTGCCCTTTCCCAGGGGTCTTATTTCTGACCAGGGCCGCTGCCAGCGCAGGTCCCCAACACCACGACACCAGGACACCTTGTCAACTCGATGACACCGGGCCTCCTCACCAGTCCCCATTTCTGGTGCGCACCGCCTGCGTCCTCCGGCGGCCCCCGGGGAGCCCCCGCGCTGTGCCCGCGCTCTGCCCCAGCCAGAGACCTCCCCTGCCCGCCGGGCGGCGGCTCTCGTGGGCTCCGGAAAACCACCTCTCACCCCAAGCAAGCGACCCTGGCCCGGGGGTCCCGACCCCGCTCCCAGCGAGGCGGGGCAGGCTCGGTGGCACCTTCTACCCACCCGCCGCCCGCGCCTCATTCTTCCCACCTATTCTGTCGTCGGAACAAGAAGTTAGTGGAGACGTGCAGACTGTCGGCCGGCAGGAGATTACATAACGTGACTCCCCGAAGCATCGGTTCGGTTTAAAATGCTACTGGCCCCCCCTCCTGAAGGTGTGAATATGAAGTAACGTACGAAGAAGCCTGGCGGAACGTCAAGTAAGCGCTGCATCAGCGCTCCGGCATCGACTTTAGGTGGGGATTGCGTCTGTCTTGACAAATGTTCATCCTTCGGGGGATATCCGGACACCTTTCTTGTTGCAGTTTTGTGAGATTCCGACCTACATCCCTTCCCTCCCAGACGAGCCTCGCCCCCCCTTCCCCCCCTTCCTAGTCACTCCTGGACGGTGGTACCTGGGCCCCGGCCTCTGCGGTTCACACCGGCAGCAGAAGGCCTAGGCCGCCCACGCGCACTCACGGGGGGCCCAGCCCTTCTCAGCGAAGGGGCCCCGTTTGGCTTCTCAGCCCTGGCACTCCCAGAGGAGAGGGCCACGCACGCGGGAGGGGGCGGCGAGAAAAAGGCTCCGTCAACTCCGGGCCAAACTCTCTCCACTTAGGAGGCGGGGAGGGAACCCGGGCGCGGCTACGGCTGTCACCCAAAGCCGGGGTTCCAGCTTCCAAACGAAATTCTTAAGTGGAGACCACAGGATTCGTGCGCTTGATCACCCCCTCTTCCAAATAAGACGGATTCCTAGGAAAATCTCTGAACTCTTCCCAGGGGAGACAGTTTCCAGGTCATGCAAAAACGCGGGAAGGAGCCTTGCGTCTCCATGAAAAACCAGGCCTGCCGCCTCCCTTCCAGCAGCCGCCGCTTCTCCTCCCCCGTCTCCACCCAGAACTGCCGCCCGGGTTCCTGCGCAGGCCACCCGTGGGAGCGTTTAATGCGGCCGCCACCTCCCGCCGCCGCGGACACGGATGCATTTTCCATCCCTAGGGCGTCTGTTGGTTCGCCGCGCGGCTGTTGGGATCCCCGAGCTGGCGGGCACTAGGAACCTGGGCGACCTGCGGCTCCAGGCGCCTCATCCGCGCCGGTTAGTTTACAAGCCCGGGAAAAAGCCCAGGCCCTGGGTTCGGGCGCACCCACCCAGGCAGCACCGCGCGCGGGCCGTGCAGCACGAGCGAGCGCGGCGAGGCGCGTTAGCAGGGAGGACGAGGGGACGCGAGGCCTCCCGCCCCCTCGCCGGGTGCCAGCTCCCGGGAGCGTGCGACATGGCTGGCGGCCCCGGGGAGCAGGCGGCCGCGGGGTTAACGCGCACAATTCCAGATCGCGGTGCCCGCCCGCAGGAAGGGCGGAGGGCACCGGATTTCTCGTCGGCATTAAGAGCGGTTTTCCTTTTCCCCCCTTGCTCGGCCGACGGAGGGCTTTTTAAATTGGACGTGGAGATCCTCTCAGTTAGAAGTGTGGCGAAGCTGGCAGAAGAGGAAACGGTGGAAATCTCCGCCTCGCCAGAGGAGGCTCCGGGCTCCCGATCCCGCCCCCGGCCGGGCGCAGCGCAGGCCCCGAAAGAGCTCTCCCAACACCCCGGACTAGGGAGGGCGCCGTCTCCGCTCTGAGCCCCGCTAGGGCCGGCTCCAGCCGGAGAGGCTCCCCAGTTCCCGGGGGAGGAGCAGGGGGTCTCGGGGCTGGGCACACGCAGCGGTCTGTCTGCAGCGACGCTTTCTCCGGGCCCTTCCGTCCGCCACCCCGGCCCGCGGCTTCCCTGCCCGTCTCTGCCCGACGTATTTCTGCCGCCTGGACTACGCGCCCAAGTTTCTTAAACCGCTGCCTAGTGCGGTAACCAAGCTCTCGCCACGAAATCGGCCTCCGCACCCCTTCTGGTACCCAACACGCAGGGCAAAGCGGGTGTGTCGCGGGCGTCGGCACCTGGTGGTCCCCAGGCCCCGGGCGGAAAGGACCCCCGGGAGAGCTGGCGCGCCCCGCCGCCGCCGCTCGCCCCGGGGCGCTTCTGAGTTCCCGGCACCAGGGGGCACCAGAAACCGCCGCAGCACGCAGCGCCCACGCGTCCGGGAGGCTGCGTGGTCATTTCGTGTATCAAAGCGGGGAACAAGCACTCCCCCCCTACCATCCTCTAGAATTCAAACGACTCCCGGAACTTCTGGATGTCCTCACCAGCATCCCGCTACTCAGCCTCCCACCTCTCCGTCCTCTCGCCCCGGCTGTTCTCGCCCCACCGCACCTGGGCTGGTTTTCCCGCAAACCGCATCTAGAACTCCTCCCCAGACCCCCCCATCCCCGCCCCGGGTCTGGGTGACAGCGTCGCCGCAGCCGGCGAGCGCCCCCGCCGCCAGCGCCCCCGCGCCTTCTCGCGCCTGGCAGACTGGGAGGTTTCTTCGGGCTTCGCCTTCAAGATCCGGATCGCAGGGAGAGAACGGGGAGGCGCGTGGGGGGTGTGCGTGCTGCAACTCGTGGCTTTCCTTTGGGGTGGGAACGCAAGTTGCCGAAAGATGTATTGCTTCGCTTCACTGTGTGCCTCGTGTCCTAGACTGTCCGAGGACTTAACTGTCCCCAGGTTGGGCCCAAGACCCCGGGAAGGAGAAAGAATAAGGCACGCTTTCTGCAGACAGCCTGGCGAGGGGTCTGTCTGTGAAAGGGCCTGAGACAGGGTTTCAGGTCCAGGGGGCCTCCCCGAGCCCCTTGAGAGAGTGGGGGCGGGGACGCTGCGGGCTTCCCGGGCACCTAACGCTTGTTGAAGAGGCGACACTGTCCCCTCTCCCCGCCAAAGCGGAGGCGTGCGAAACCGCGGGAGCGAGACCTCCTCGGGGCCGGCTGGAAGCGCAGGGCCGCGGGGCTCCCACGGGAAGGGCTTGGGGGGGGGGGGAGACGTGTTTGCATGAGGTTGGAAGCGGCACCTCTCCCTTGGAGTACTTTCGGTGTGGGTTCAAAACCCTGAGGAGGAGCCGAGCGCGCTCTGACACATCCGCGGCCGGGGCTGTATTTGTCCTCGCCAATAAGCAGAAATGTAGGCAGCACGGGGTTTGGGAGGGCCCCCGGCCACCCGGGCGCGCACGTCGGCCCTGCGCACCCGTTTGCCGGAGCCGAAACTAGGGGGGCGCCAACCGGCTGCAGTGGGGGTCCGGCGAAAGTCCACTCCCCACCACGGTGAGGGCTGGTTTGCACCGGGTGGGGCTGGAAACCGAACCGCGACGAAATCTGCCCCGAGGTGGTGCAAGGTAGCGGAGGGGGTGCAGTGGGGGAGGCGGCCGAGTCCGGGACAAAAGAGGTCATTGAAACGGTCACTTCGAGGGCCTACGGAGAAGCCTCGGGGAGTTCCAAATGTCTGTCCGAGGGGGACGGGGGTCCCGACCTGGCCAGGGCGCCCCTCTCCTGAGTTTACTGCTGGGACGGTTAGCTGGGGGGCGCGGGCCTTTGGAACGCGCGAGCAACCGGGACCCGACAAGGGCGAGGAATGTGGCTTTGCGAGACCGCGCCCGGAGGAGGTGAGCCCTCTATTTTTAGGTTCCCGAGCACCTTTACAGCAGCCCCTCGGGGGCCTGCGCTGTGCCTTGCTTGGAACCAACCCAGACAAGCTCGTCAGTGAGTTTCACTCCCGGCAAAGCTATCTGTGCAGCGACACGTCCCCCCCCCACCCCCCCTTCTGGTGGCGGTGGGTTCAAAGATGACCTCAGCCCCGCACCGTCCCGGGACTGGTCAGAACAGAGCCCCGCGCAGTCGGGGAGGGAAACTGTTTGCCCTTCTCCGACATTCCGAGGTCTACAGTCGTCAGGGGCACCAGGGATCTTTGCCCACGTGGGAAGGCAACCCGCCCCTCCGCCAGGCAAGCCTCTCCCCCCTCTGCCTCCCGGCGCCTCGGTTCCCCCTAGCCCTTGCTCTTTCCCATCTCCCCGCCTGCCCTGGGGTGCAGCCGCGCCCGCTGTCTCTGACGGCGCCCTGGAGCCCGCGGTGCCCGCCGGCTACTCAGGCACCACCCGCCCCCTCCACCTGGGCCCGCTTCTCCACTTACCTCGGATCCGGTCTCCGCAGACCCCCAGTTGGACATTAACTCCAGGAGCCCCAAGTCCCAGCCAATACACCCATCCGGGCCGAGGGCCGGAGTGCGGAGCCCCGCCCCACCGCTCAGGGCACGACGAGTTCGCAATCCTGGGGCCGCTCGGGGCTGCGAGGGCGCGCGGGAGGCGGCGGCCAAGGCTCCAGCCCCCTCCGCCGCGAGAAGGGTGAAGGATGGCGACAGTTCCCCCGCCGACCCCCGCACCCCCAGAAGTCGAGGTCGGAGCAGCTGCAGCTGCCTTGGGTGGGGGGTGACCAGGCTGCGCGGGCCCTGGGCGCCGCGGGCGGCTCAGCGGCGGCGGCCGCGCTCTGCGCCTTCTCGGGGCGCAGCGCCTGGGTGCACGAGATGGGCCGGGCTGATGCTGCCGCCGGAGCTGAGATCTTGCCTGGAAATCCGAAGGAGACACCACGTCAACCAGCGCAGGGAGTCGGTTGAAGACATGAGGGCGCCAGGAGCGCAGGCTGGTCCTGGAGAGCCCGGGCCGGGGGGCCGGGGGCCGGGGTGGGGGGAGGGGAGGCGCGGGGCCCGGGGAGGGGAGGGGTCCGGAGGCGGCGGTGGAAGAGGGAAAGCGGAGCAGCGAGGAGGCGCGCCGGAGCTCCGGAGGCGGGGGCTCAGGGTGCGAGCGGGCGACGCGAGGCGCCCCTCCCAGGGGTGCAGGGAGAGCGCTCAGCGCGTGGAGACGCCGCCGGGCTCGCGCCTCCTCCTCCCGGGGTAGATCCGGACGAACGTGCGGAGCTCGGTGCAGTCCAACCCGAGGGGGCAATCCGAACTTGACGGTGGCGCGCGCGCCCGGTTTCGTCCCGGCGCCTTGAAGGAGGGCGCGCTGTCGGGGGGGAGGGGACACTGAGCGTTCCTCGCGCCTGCCTGTCGAAGGCTCTCCTTCCTCCTCGGTGTCTAGCCCCCTGACGTTTCTGCAGGGCAGAAGAAGGCCGCGGCGAGGAGAGGAGCTGCGGGCGGGAGTTCTCCCCAGCACCACGAAGGAGAGGTGTGGAGCAGCCAGCGAGGGAGGCCGAGCGTTTGCCAGGGGACGCTGCGAGTGGGGACGAATTTATAGGGTGCTCGCTCCGTGACGTGCCCTCCAGTGGCTTTTCTGATTCGCTTTCTGACCTAAACACACATTAGTTGAGTCCCCATGCTGGGCCAACACAGTCTCCAAATATCTGCTGGCTGAAGTCAGAGGCTTTGCATATCACGTATTACATGGCCGGCAATGAAGAAGGCTTCTGAGGCTGGCCGGCTCCTCAACCCGAGGCTCCATTTTCATGCTGTTGTAACATAACACCAGACACGGGGTAGGCACATACATTCGAAATCCCAATTCCAGAGGCGTAAGGTCACCTCATCAGGGACAGGTCAGGGGAGGTTGGGCTACGCTTGCTTTTATCCAGATTGTCGAAAAATGCAGATGGGAAACCTAAGCAGGCAGCGTGCCTTGGGTGCTGAGTTCTCAGGGAGCGGGGAACCCAGCTCCCCGTCCCTGATCTCTGGGAGACCCTCCGGGCATTCTGCCTGGGGGGTTAGTTACCACCAGAAGCAGCCAGAGCCTTCTTCGGTAGATAGAGGACGTGAGGAGGGCAAGTCCTTACACACCCTGCACATGACCCTACCCACGGATACGTTTCATCCACGCAGCGGGCACGGACTCAGCCCTACCTTTAAAATAATGTGCTAAAACGGTTACGTCTGTGTTCAGCAGAAACCTGCTTACTGGAAGCCACTGGCCGTGAATGCAGTGGGACCTCTTTCATTTTATCAGCTGGAGCCAGGGCAAGCGTCAGCAGGCTCAGTTTACATCCACGCACCTCTTATTTTAGGACTCATCCGGTGTGTTGGGGAGCGTGTGTTCCTCAAGCGGCTGATACAGACAATCGACCGGGCAAATGTGTGTGGCAAGGTGGGTGCGCGGGATCGCGTAGTAGGACACGTCTTAAAAGCCAAAGGTCACCTACTTCGGGGGTTTGTCAGGGAAGCTAGTGTGTGAGGCGCATTGCTCTTACAAAGGTCCCTGTGATGGAGGGCTGAGCGGAAGGGAAACCCTGTCCTCCAAACAAACCGAGCTGAAGTCAGGATGCTCGCTGCTCCGCAGAAAGCGCCGTGGTGCCCTTTGATACGTTTCTGGCAGGGGTGCGGATGGGCTCGGGAATGGGAGCAAGACCTAAGCTCCATCTATTTGTCCTGGTTTAGCGATGTGTTTGGCATTCGAAGGCAACACCGGTCCGTGTTCCAACCGTGAATGATTCCCTCATTTTCAGAACTGTGTTCACGGGGCGGGGGGCGGGGGGACGGTCACGCCGTCCAAGCACCTGAAATGACTTAGCACTTGTTACGTGCCAGGCAAAGTGCTCGCCCGGCCCTGGGAATTGTGCTGAGGGGGCTTTCGGGGGGCTGCAAGGAACAGACACCACTGAGTGTACCCTAAGGAGCGGGAGTGTACTGTGAAGGAAGGCTGACCGGAATCTCCGCCACTCAGCCACGTGTCTCCGAAAAGCCTTCCGGAAAGGCCACCCAGCCAGGCCTCACGAACACTGGATTGAAGTTCAGGAACTGGAAGGTCATTCAGGATACGGATCTGTGGCTGGGTTCTCTCATTGCCCCCTGAGCTGCAGGCATCTGCCTCCGATCCCTACTCACAGGCTTAGCCGCCAAGGTGATTCAGTTCCTCTCTCTCTTGCTGTTTTGCCCCGGGTGTCTCTTGGCTTCTGCTCCTGCTACCAACTGCTCAGCTCTCTGTTGATCTCACATTTAAACTCCTTTAGTGGAAGGAACTGATCGGCCCTGCAGGGCACTAACCAGGCGCTGGAGTTGGACTGAGGCTTTGCGTGAGGCCTCCTTATGGGCTACGGGACCCCCGTAGCTCAGGTGCTTATTTCTGGGCTAATCTAATCACCCACACCCACAGGGCTGGGCCACAGGGTACATACGGCCCGGCCACCCTTGCTTAAGAAACCTCCTAGGGCTCCTCTCTGCCTTCCCTCCGCAGGGCTGGCACTCTGTGGCAGGCTCTGGGAGTTGAACCAACTTCTGTCCACCACAAGACTCAGAGATGAAGGAGACACAACTCCGGCCCCTCGGAAGCTCACCGTCTATAGAGAGAGGGAGGCAATGTGCACAGGTCACCCTCGGGTAAAGTGACAAGTCCTCTATGAGGTGCTCAGGTCCAGTCTCCACGTGGTCAGTGAAACCCTGGGGAGATTAGAGGAAAAAAAAATCCACGTCTAGACCGATTTCTGGGTGACTAAGGGAGACTCTCTTGGGCACTGCAGCCCAGCTGGCGTTTTTGAAACGTCCCCAGGTGGCTCTGTGTGCAGCCGGGTTGAGGCGTCAATCAGCTGATTCATTCTCACTGACCGCAGTCACCGTACGGCTCTTCTGGAGAACAAAACTAAGAGATCCACTTATTTTTTAAAAAAGATTTTATTTATTTTTTATTGTTAGAGAGGGAAGGGAGGGAGATAGAGAGAGAGAAACATCAATGTGCGGCTGCTGGGGGTTGTGGCCTGCAAACCAGGCATGTACCCTGACTGGGAATCGAACCTGCGACACTTTGGTTCGCAGCCCGCGCTCAATCCACTGAGCTACGCCAGCCAGGGTAAGATCCACTTATTTTGATAGGTTCTAAGATAGACTGTCCCAAAATATGGCATTCCTTTTGAAATACTGCCAATTACCTCGAAACAGTAATATCAAGGAACACGTACAATTTAATGTAGAGAAAAGGCAAATACTCCTAGTTCTGGAAGAACATTTGTTTGTGTGTTTACAGCATTCCGATGGCCACAGAATGGGTGGAAAGGGTTCACCTTTTCAAGCTCCCCTACTACAGAGCCCAACATTCGAATGGACAGTGATCGATCGATATTGATAAACATCTGCTCACACCTGCCGTTACAGACAATGAAAAACAAAGTTTCGGGTGGGAGGGGGGACTGGATTGGGAGTAAAAAGGAGAAAACTGTATTTGAACAATGATTAAAATAAAAAAATAAAACAAAAACAAAAACAAAACAAAGTTTCTTCCCAAGCGATTGCCAGGAAGCATTTGAGGTTGTGGGTCCCCGAGGACGCCTCCCTGGTGGTGGGCACCATGTCACCACCTCGCAGCCCCCCGGATGCTGAAAGTAGGGACCGCCACAGCTCCTGGCACCACCCCCTCTTTCCTCGAGGAAACAAAGGGTTCGGTTTGAGGTGCCCCTCAGCAAGGTGCAGAGAGAATGATGCGCAGCGTCGTTTTTGCTCCGAACGGGCAGGCGGTCCCGTGATCAACAGCACGTCGCCCAGAACTCATAGCTCATCCCTGGATCTGAGCCTTGCCTCTGGAAAACCCTGCCTGGGGAACCGGGAAGGGAGAAACAAGCACCGTTCAAGCATCTCATGTCCTCTTTCCGAGAAACGTTCAAAACCCTCCTCACTTCCCATGATCGTCGTCTTCAGGGAGACTGACTGGGGATCTCTCACGGAAGGCCGTCTAAGCAACGGCGGCTGCCTGTGCTTGCGGATCTTCCTTCCCGTGCTGCAGAACAGAGAACACACACACATGACAAGACAAAACAAAACAAAACAAAAAAACAACAACCCCACAACACAGCGATGGTCAGGAGCCCGGAGTCAGCGCTGTCTCGCTGGGAACTCAGTGAGGCCTGGCCTGGGGTCGGTCAGCGGAGAGGAGGGGGTCACGCGGGTGGGAGGCAGTTCTGGGGACTCGGCGCGGAGCGCTGCAGCCCGGAGGGGCGGTGGGGCTGTGGGTCGCCTTTGGCCCTGCACAGGGCATCTCACAGCCCCCGTGGGGCTTTGCAGCTGCTTTGCCGGGAAGCGCCAGGCCCCGGGTCCCTGGACGCCCACACAACCTGGGTCACGACGATGCTGAAATAGAATCCATCGCCAAGCAAGGCAATTTCCTTTTCAGAGTCACCGTTTTATTGAGCGGGGATTTGGGTCATGCATCTTCTTCGCTCTTTAGCAGTCATTTTCACCAATGATACTGTTACTTATACAGAAGAGATACATTTGCTATCCTTCAGAGCACTTAAAAAAAAAAGGAGACATGGGAGAGGGTGGCCATGGGTGGTGAGGGCTTCTTTGCCAAGTGGTAGTAAAAGGCACATTCTTTGGAGTCCGTTGGTCTCTCACCAGAAATCAGTTCTGACGTTGACATGGTGGATTTACCAATGATTTCCGGCAGTTTTTTTAAAAAATAAGGATCAAATTGTCTAATTATCTGTTCATTTTGTTTTGGGGTCTTGAGACTCCTTTTCCCACAAACAAACAAACAGCTTCCGTTGGGTAAGATGGTAGCACCACCAGGCTCTCTCCCCCTGCAGATGGTCTAATCGCTTAGACCTGGGGTCGGCCAACTCCTGGAAAGGGCAAGCGTTTTCTGTGCAGATGGGACATGTTTCAGGCTTTGCAGGCCTTGTGGTCTCTGTCACTACCGCTCAGCTCTACCCTTGCACGGCAGAAGCAGCCACAGGTATTCAGTACATTTGCTTAGATATGGCTGTGTTCCCATAAAACTTTACTTTTGGACACTGAGATGTGAATTTTCTATAATGTTCACATCATGAAATACTATTCTTATGATTCCCCCCGAAAAAAAAACCATTAAAAAATGTGAAAACCATTTTTAGCTCATGGACCCTACAAAAGTAGGCGGATGTGGCTACGGTTGTAACGAGAGGGGATGTGTCAGTTCTTGAACTCAGGAACTCCAGGCCTGGAAAAGACCCGGGCCTTCTGGTCCAGCCTCCTCCTCCTACCAGGAGAGAAAACTGAGGCGGGGAGTGGTTCTGTGGCTTTGCCGAGGTTACTCTTCGAGTGAGCGACACACCTGTGCGGTCCAAAAAGTGTGGGATCAAGTCACTTCACTGGTGTGTGCACGCGCGTGTGCCGTGGGGAGTGCATGGGGGAGGTGGTTGTGTCATTTTAAAAATTGTGATCTATTTAGTATATGGTGGGGGGCAAGAAATGAGTCAAAATACAGAGGGGCCCGTTGGACTCTGGACTGGTGGAGGAGGCGGATGTCAGGCTGGACCCGGAACAGAACGTGTAAGGAGTCGATGGCTGCCTTTAGGGCATCGCAGAGGCTGCCGGGCAGAGCAGAGTACTAAATGGATTCTTTTCCTCCTTGAAAGGCCATTGCGTTCCTGTGATTGACTTCTAGACAGCCAATATAGGATCTCATCCGAGAGAGGGAGAGAGAAAGAGATTGATTTGAAAGGGGAATCCCGATCCCTGCCTCCTAATTCTTATTTAGACCACCTGGTGCCAAGCTTTCGGACTCTTCCTAAAGAACTGAGATGCGTGGGCGATTGTAAAGATACTGCCTCAGAGGAGAGTGGACTCTGGGGCCAGGACTCAGCCTTTGGACCTTCACGCCGAAACATTCCAAGGGACCTCCTTGCCGTGTGCTCACGTCACGATACAGACGTCAGTCTTGGTTCTCCTCCTTCCTACTATTTGACCGTTCCCAACTCTGGCAACAAAGCAGCGTGACAGCCTCCCTTCTCTGCTTTTCCTCCGTGTGGGGAAACCAGTGAATCAACTAACAGGTTCTCATCGGTGTTGGTGGGTGTAACAGAAGCCAGTGGTCAATGTTAAGGGTGCATTTTGTGGTCCCTTAGTTGTTTTAAGAAACTACCCAAACATCCCTCGATGAATTTGCAGCAGGGTTGAGACCAGGAGGAGGCAGGGGGGACTTTTAATTGTGCATTGTGGGCACCTCACCTGGGTCCCTGCCCTGTTTGCAAAGCAGCAACTTCAAGCTGGCGGCCCAAACCCTGAAGCCACCCGTTCTGAGAGGATCGTGGCCATGAACAAGCAACTGGAGCTCCTCTCTCTCTCTCCCTCCCCGCCGAGATCCTGTGTATCGGCTGTCTAAAAGCCAATACATGGATATAATGGCCTTTTAAGGAGAAAAAAAAATCTCTTTAGTGCTGCGGCCCTGGCAAGTCATGGGAGCTTTGGAAACTTCTAGCATCCCCAGCCTCACCTGTTTTTCTCTTCTTGCTTTTCTCTCCCTCACCGGGACACTGTGTGAATAGATGAGATAATAAACCAGATTTTCTGAGTCCATAAATTACTCCCTGGGAATCATTTATATTGCACGTATACTTTCCGGCCACCGGGGTACTATTTGCTAAATTACTGGCCTCCTGCAGTTCTTTAAGTGAGACCCTAGTGACCCGAAAGAGTTAACGCCTCCTTCCAAGCAATTCCATTCCTCCTGGGCCATAATTTACACTGGGAAAGGGGCCTGGCTGGCCATATGTGGTATGCTTGGAGTTCTTTGAGAGAGAAAGTCGGCCCTAGAAACGTAAGGAATTAATATTACAGAAGGTGCAGTTACAGGCCATTCCTCAAGGCGTCCGCCGTGTAAGTCTTCCCAGAGCAGCTCTGGAGGGCAGGCTGCTGGAATCGTCGCCAGAGCCGTCCTCTAGCCGATGAAGATCGGTGCAGAACACACCCAGCATGGGGGGAGGGAATAGCCTGTTTGCAGGATGACGTCACCCTTTGAAAAAGGATGGGCGAAAGATGGGGGCGTACATTTTGGAAATCCAAGTAAAAAGGCAAAAGCCAGAAGTAAGGTCAATGTAATCAATTGTCTGCTTTACAGTGTTGAACAGTAGGAATATGACTTCAAATGAAGGATCAATTTTTTTTACACCCACACAGGAGCTCTTACATACTCACACGCATCAGAGTGGTCACCGGAGACTACCCGCGTGTACTCGTGTGCAGCTGTTGTCCAGAGCAGTCTACAGTGACGTGTGGGTGGCCTCGCTCATTCATTCCGTAGATAGGGTTTAGGCATCTCCCTTCACAAGGTCCTGTGTCGGCCATTGTCCAGGGACATCAAAAGGCATGAGACAGCGTCTCTATATTCAGTAGTGGCAATTGTCTAGCTGGGTTTAATTGGGGACAAAGACCAAGTCATCTGGAATAAACGTAACGCGAGAGGTGGGGAAAGACCAAGAGCAGGCCACTTGGACTGCCCTCTGGTGTGGCGTGGTAAATTGTGACGACGAGCTCAAGTCTGCCCGCTTCCTGTGTCCATGCTGCGTGCCGTGTGACTTTGCAGATCTTCCTACTAAAAACCTGGTGTCCTCGTCCCCGTCCCACGAATGTGAACTGGCACTATGCCTTCTGTTGGCCAGTGGAACACAGCGGTAGTGAGGATGGGCGCTGATTTTGAGCCTACGACCCAGAGGTTAAGACGTTTCCATTTTCTCTCCCAAACCTCTGCCATGGCCATGAGAACATGCTTGGGCTAGCCTGGCCAAGGACGAGAGACACGGGGCCCAGAGTAGTATTCCATGGGTCACAGCCAAGGTCAGCAGAGAGCCAGCTTCCCCTGCCCTTCTTCAGACATTCATGTGAGCCCAGCAACCATCGGCAGAGTGGCCTTTCTGAGCACCCCAGGCAGAGGAGCCATGCATACTTCTGGCATGCCACCGGGGGCTCATGGTTGCTGCACAGCACAGTGATAGCAGTAAACAACTGATACAGCTCGTGAACTGGTTCCGAAAGAGGAACTCCTAGGGTTGAACCAGAACAACGCTCCTGGAGTAGGCAGTGTCTCCCGGGGACTGCTAGGAGGCTGTAACACACACGTGGGGATGTCTGTCTCGGTGTCCACTGGGCACCCTTCCTTTCTTCCCACTGCACTGTGTACTCGTCCCATGCGGTTGCCTGCACGCATACCGAATGTTCTCAGGGCCAGGAGTCGCTTCCCCTATTTTTGCATCTTTAGCATGTAGTCTACATGGTATTTGTTAAATGAGGGAAACTGAAGAATTTCATTAGAAGTCGTAACTTGCATTGTATACTTTGAGTAACTTTGGCCTATGCACAACATGTGTTTGGTCTGTACTATGTAATCTTGAAAACTTAATGAACTGGCCCTGGCTGGGTGTCTCAGTTGGTTAGAGCGTCATCCAGATACACCCAGTTTGCAGGTTCGATTCCCAGTCGGGGCACATATAAGAATCGATCAATGAATGCATAAATAAGTGAAGCCACACATCAATGTTTTTCTTTCTAAAATCACTGATAAAAAAGCGTAATGAATTCATGCAGTTACTTGACTGTGCATTATCCATGCACATGTTAACACCTTTGAAAGGAGGCAAGGGTATTTTCGGTGATGAGAGATTCCTTCTCTCAGGCCATCCACTTCCCTGGTAACACAATGAGTGAAGTCTTATCAGTTCTCCCAACGAATGTGCAGTCGTTCAGAGAAAGCTTGTGTCTAGGAAAGAAAGAACATTGCGAAGCATTATATTTGTAAAAGCTTGCACGTTTTACAGTCCATTTTCTTTTGCAGCCAAGAGTTTGGGCTTCCTGCATGTAGCCCTTAGGTCCTTGGCTAGAATGTCGGTGAGCTGTCCACCCCTGCCCTGGAGTTTGTTCCTTTTTGATTCGGCACCTTTTCCTGCCTCTGTTCAGGTGTGGGTGCTGCTGGGACTGAAGCAGCTCGTTGTGTTTGCCGCTTTGCTTGCGGGCTTCTACCCTGTGAGACACCTGCCTGCTCTGGGAGCCCGATGATCACCCGGGGCCAGGCCGTGGAGGGAGCAGAGACCTGCTGTACCTGGAGTTCTCTGGGGGCCAGCGAGCCAGCGGCCCTGAAGCTCTAAGGAGAATCTGCTAGCGTGGAGAAGCCATGCCTCTGTCTGGTGCTAGCAAGGTGAGCGTCATTTTAATTTAAAACTCTTACGGGAATCTTTACAAATTGGCATGTCGCTTCTGCTTCATAGCAATACAAAGACTTGTAAACTGTGGCAAAAGCATGTTGGCACCACTGTTTTGGCACCACTAAAGCTGGCATTGTAGCGTCTGAGGCATGTTTTGGGGGTTCTATTGAAGTGGTTTAAACCAAAGCTACAAAAATGAGAAAAAAAACGTACTTTCAGATGGATTTTAGTAGACTGCCAACTGCTAGCATTGATGTGCTCAAGATGCATACTTTTCAAAAACTCTTTCTTCACAATTAAATGGTTTAAAAATATTCTTCCTCGTGATTCATGGAATTTCAGGTTCAATTGTTCTTTTGAGCACAAAATAGTTACTTGGCACTGTTTTAAATGATTATAAGTGTATTCTCTCATGCAATGAAATATATTGTTTAATAAATAGTGCGATGTTACAGAGACCCAAATAAAAAGACAATTAGGAAATAAAGCAATAGATGTGTTTGGCATCTGCTTTTCCTGGTTTGCAGAACCTTGGTGTGCAGGGCACCGGGGGCCAGAATCTCTTGTGGGGGGTGTCCAACCTGCCACCTGTAGGCCAGGATGGCCGGGAATGCGGCCCGACACTAAATCATAAATGTGCCTAAAACTCGATGAGATGTCTTTGTGATTATGTGTCATGATATGTTTAATGTGTGACCCAAGACAACTCTTCTTCCTCCAATGCGGCCCAGAGACGCCCGAGGGTTGGACGCCCTGCTAGAGGAAGGCTTCTGCGCACCTCACACCGGGTTTTGCAGGCGGCACTCAGTACCTCCGTGTGCCGGCCACTGTCAGGGATGAAGACCTTCCGCAGCGCAGCACGCCCGGGATGCTGGCGTTTTCTCTGGGGTCCAGGGACTGTTCCATCCAAACACCGTTTCAGACAGATGTGTCCTGGTGTGTCCTGAGGGGAGACTTGAAGGCAGGCTGATTACTTAGCAGCTAGTCAAGACGTTTCTCTGCTTCTATCTGGGTAGTCTGGGGTTAATGATGCTGTTTGTAGGTTAGATTCAGACGATGGAAAAAATGGCAGCAGACCCAGCCTCAGATCAGTATGCTAGCATGAAAAATGTGGTGTTCTAATCACTACCTGGTTTTTATTGACATATGAATTTTTGTGGGTTTTTTTGAGTGTGCAGCTTAGAACTAACACAGGGGTCAGCACACTTATTGACCTTCCGTGAAGGGCCAGGTGGTAACTATTCCTGGCTTTGTGGACCACACAGTCTACCACAGCCACTTGACTCTGCAGCTGTAGCACTAGTGCAATTTTAGGAAATATGCAAATGAATCAGCACGGCTGGGTTCCAATGAAACTTTACTCATGGACACTCACATTTGAATTTCACATAGTTTTCATGTATCAAAAAATATTATTGTCCCTTTGATTTTTGTCCAGTCATTTAACACTGAGAAAAAATATTCTTAGGTTGCTAGCTGTATATTTGGCTCATGGACCATAATCTGACAAAGAATCTTGAATATGTTTTAGTCTTGTTTTTTTTTTTTTAATACAAGGCTAATTTTTTTCAAATCCTAGTTTCTATATTTGTAAAATAAGGAATACTCATAGTGGCGCTGTCTCTTCCCAGGATTGTTGGTAGGATGAAATGCAGCAATGGGAAGTATTTTGAAGAGTGAAGTGCTATGCTCAGATAAGATATCGACTGTATTATGATTTGTATCAAGAATGTGTTTGGTTGAAGCCCTGGCTGGCATAGCTCAGTGGATTGAGCACAGGCTGGGAACCAAAGTGTCCCAGGTTCGATTCCCAGTCAGGGCACATGCCTGGGTTGCAGGCTATAACCCCCAGCAACCGCACATTGATGTCTCTCTCTCTCTCTGTCTCTCTCTGTCTCTGTCTCTGTCTCTCTCTCTCTCTCTCTCTCCCCCCCACTCCCTTCCCTCCCTAAAAATAAATAAATAAAAATCTTAAAAAAAAGAGAGAGCATGTTTCTCTAAAAAATGCCCGATTTAAAAGAATGTGTTTGGTTGAAGGAAGCTTAGAACCAGATCAACATGGGCCTCAACCCATAAAGACATTTCTTGTCCACTGACCCGGATGTACACGGTCCCAGGATGGGCTCAGTGGCTCCATGATGCCGTTGGAGACCTGGACCTCGCTCGCTCCACTCCGCTCAAGTCCACGTGTTGGCGATACCTCCTTTCCCAGTGCCAGGTGGATGTCGTAACTTTCTGTTCTCACGTGACAGTAGCCCTACAAGGGGGAAGAGGGGGATGCAGAGGAAAGCATCCCAGCCCTCTCCCAGCCCTCTCTTCTTCGTCTTTCCCAGCACCCCTCCACAGCCTTCCCTGCACGTCTCATTGATCAGAACTGATTCACTTGCCCAGCCCAGCCCACCCGCTGGCAAAGCGGAAGAGGATCAATGTGCTTGGCCTGTAGACTGGCACGAATCCGCTTCTGGGGTTGGGTGCAATGCTGCCTGGAGAGTCAGTGTTCTGCTAGCCACGAAGGGGGCCTGCCACATTAGTTTTCTTGCTGTTATACGTGGTGTGGCCGGCAGGTTGGGGGAGCAGCTGTTGAACGCACTCCCGGAGAGTGCTCAGAGATGAATCCTTCAGGCGCCGTACACACTGTTCCCACAGGCGCACTCAGACAAAAACCATTGTAGTGAGAGGGCAGGGGCAGGCTCTGAGCTGAGGCAGGATTTCCACACCAACCTGCACCAACCTGAGAAGGAAGCAGGAAAGGGGGAGGAACCTGAAGGTCATCTCCACAGGGCTTCTGGAACAGCGAGAGAACCAATGTAATCCCCACCTATTACCACGTATTATAATAACATGTTCCTCAGTTATTTTCCTGATGAGTCTCTTCATTGTAAAGTCCAGTACTCAGGTACATTTGTAGGTGTGTCTCATTTTCAAAAAGTTCATATTAAAAATATAGACTCACAAAACACAAATTAGGAGTCAAATAACCTAAAGTTTGACATATTCTTCATTTTATGGAAGAATTTACTTTAAAATCTCTTTAAATGGGGAAATATGTTGGTGCATTTTAAATTATGTAATTGATGAATATATGATTCTCACATAATTTATATGTGTGCTTATACACCCCCCCCATTGCACTGCCTTGAGCTAAATAGACCTATAAATTGATTGAAAAAGCCTGAGTAAAATAATCCTTCAGAATAAAATTGTCACTGATGTGGACTAAAGCAAACATCTCAGGGTTTCAGCGTACTAGAATAAATGACATTTGTCAAGGAATTAAATGCCTAAAAGTCTTACACAAATTATACACTTTGTGCTTAGAGGTGAACTCTCACTGCAGTGCAGAGATTCCCACACTGTGGTAGGGGGCTGACCAGAGGTCCCTCAAAACTCTAAGAGTATTCTGTCCTTAGTACCATTGACCTTGAGGGTCCCTTCTTTTCTTAAATACTGCAGTTACAGGATTAGAGTAGAAATGTCTTTCTAACCAACTTCTAAGCTCATAGTCTGCTGTTTGTGCATTCACCTATCTATTCATTTATTTGTCCACTCTATTTTTTTTATAGCCCACAGATGGTTTTTTGCTCCCATGGATTTTGCAGCCGAGAATGAGGGGATCAACATGCACATTATCCGGTCATACCGATCAGTGCAGAACTACCCACAGAGCCACGCTCCGAGGGAAGGGACCCAGCACTGTGAAAGGAAAGGAAGGGGGCAGACCTTGGCCGGGGGTCAGGGAGGGCTTCTAGAAGGAAGCAAAGCCTGATCTGACAACCAACGTGTGAATGGAGTTAAGAGGTGAAAGGCAGGGGGGGATAGAAAGAGCATTTCTAGCAGAAGTACAGTGTGTGTGTTCACCTGTCCGTCCGTCTGTCCATCCATCCATCCATCCATCCCTCCATCCCTCCATCCTGTTGGACAAAGCAGTCTAACACCCAGTGATCATAGACTTGCAAACAAGTAGAGAAGTTGTCTCTGCTTTCGAAGTCTGCAGGTCCTCTTGGGGAGACGAGAGAAGTTCATGTTAAAAAAAAACCCTCAGAAAATATTAGGAGGTCATTTTAAATAATAATAGATGGGAGGCCATGTCAGCCCTTCCTCTTGCTCTTATTGAATGGGACTTGCCTGAGTGAGCGCCTGGAGTTAGCTCTCCCAGGCACTGACCTCGCTCTGCTGCTCTCCCGTGGGGAAGGACTGGGGTGCAGGGGGTAAGACCCATGCGCCGGCAGCCTCACACTGCTTCCATGGGAACTGCAATTAGCAGTTAAAAACTGAAGTGAAATCTTGCATTAACAGGAGAATTTATCTAATTTTAGAATGAATTACTTCTTCCTAGTGCTTTTAGGATCAAGCAAAAGGCACAATTTAATCTTTAAAAAATGGGAATTAATTTGGTATCTATTCTACACAAAGAGATTTTGCCATCTCACTGCGCCCTTCGAACTGATGGTTGCTTGTACCGAAATCGGGCAGTATGCGGGCTCGCTGTCAGCGATTAGTGCATTTCCATTTATGGATGCTGTCAGGTTAATGGTAAATGTTGTGCTGAGTCCACAGAATCTTGGCATTGAATTTATACCTGGAATGAGCTTCAAGATCCAATATAATTCTCATTTCACACAAGAAATTGAAAGCCTGACGGGTTAAGCGACTTTTTCAAGCAACTTAAAAATTTATGCCCCAACGCACCCCACAGCTTTGTGACGGCCGTGCAAGAGTGTATGAGCTGGATGCAGGGTCCTCTCACCCCTGGTTCAGAGCAGGGGCTCTGGAGTCTGACTCCCTGCACTCAACTCCTTGCTTCTTACTGGCCTTGTGAACTTGGAGGAAGTGTTTGACTTCCCCTGAGCCTCTGTCTCCTCATCTCTGAGCGGGCATGATGATTGTCACGGGCTCACTGCATCGCTGTGAAGATTAAAATGGGTGAGAAGAGTCGGCCTGTAGCAAATGCTCAGCAAGGCTTCGCCACGTGTCTCGCCCACAGAAAGTGGGTAGACAGGGACCATGTGTCAGCGCTGGCCCGGGCTTCACGGGCAGGGCCAGTGTCCCCTGCTCTCTCGAGCTCCCGGACTCCACCGGGAGAAACCCATGCCTCGGGCCTTCAGTCATCCCAGAGACAGGGGACAGCCTGGACACGCCTGAACTGTAACGACTGCTCACCGTGAACGTTCTCGTACAAGCTTTTCTCCCGGGTGCATGCGTCCATTTCTTTCAAACGCATGCCTAGCAGTACAATTGCATTAAAAGTGGCCGAACAGATTTGCACAGGGGTCGCCCCATGTCACGCCTGCACTGGCAATGCGTGAGGGCTCCGGTCGCCCCCTGTCGTCGAAAACGCGGGACGCTGTGGGTCTCGAACTGTATCCGTCCTGGCGGGCGTGTGATGGGATCTCATTGTCGGGAGCCCACCGAGTTGAAAAAAGTTTCTTGCCCATTTGAAAATGTCTAACAGTAGCTTCCAGGTCCTCTTTCACCCTCAAGGATAGAGCATGAAGCTTTGACTAAATCAGATCCATACCTGTCACTCAGCCCTGCTCAGCGGCAGCGCCGGCTGGGATTGGCCAGACCAAGCCCCGCCCTCCCTAGAAACACCCAGCCAGTCACAGATGGAGCAGGGTTTGATGGACCAATCCCCTTTCACCGGGCGGTTCTCTTCCTTACACTTCAGAGCATTAATTGCAATGCTATAGAAAATATCCTTCCACGTAAATCTCTATCTGCATTTCTGTTTATCCCGTTCGCTGTAATTTCTAAGTATTGGATTAGAGTCAAAGGGAAATGAACATTTTAAATGTTCTCTCTACGCGTAACACATAATGTTTCAGAAAGACCCAACCAACACGGTTACTAAAATTCATATATGGGGATGCCTGGTTCATGACAGATGAATATCATGAAAACAAAACACTTTAAAAAAATGTACACGGCAACACCTACCTGCTGCTGAAGCCTCAGCCTTAGAGACGCGCACGATTATTTCTTTGACTATCTGGGACGTCCTCTCTGCTTCACAGGACTTTCCGGCTGGTGGTGGGCAGCGCTGCAGAGCCAGGGCGAGGGCCCAGGCAGGGCGACGACGGCCCAGGCAGGGCGACGACGGCCCAGGCAGGGCGACAGGTGGGGTGGCCCGGTGTGTCCTCCCCCACAGCGGTCGCTAGTGCCTGTCCCCAAATCTCTGCCGCTCTTTGACTTCCAGGCACAGGGTAGGACTCCCCTTCCTGGCCCCCCTGTAACTGGGCGGCCACGTCTGGGGAACACGACGTGGTGGAGGTGATGTGTGTCGCCACCAGACCCAGCCCGTGCCTGCCGGTGCCGGGTGCTGCCGAGCTCTCTTTCCTGCCCCCCGTGGCAGGCTTCGTGGGACGGAGATGCCATGGGGTGTCAAAGACGCCTTACTGTTCCCTTTGAGATTCTGGCAGTGTTCGCTCCCACGGCATAAGCCGCCTTGTTCTGCATGCAATGCTGTCTCCCCTCCCGCTCCTGCTGACATTCGTGGGGGCTCACCCACACCCACCACGCAGCCAGGGGCCTCTGCCCCGACACCCACGGTTGGGAGTTGATCGAAATAGATTTGAATCGCTGACGTGTATTGACCCAAAATGCTTACATACAATTACCATTTAATTAAAAAAAAAACCCATGTGATGGCAGACAAACAAAAAATAATCACCTTCGTTTACTGAGGGAGTTTGAGAAGCAAGAGATTGCTGGTTACGGGGGTGGGGGGAGGGCGGTGGGAAGGGAAGAGACGGTGGCGTCCAGCGGAGACAGAAGGAAGTCTGACCAGTCGGTTCTGCAGAAGTCCCAGTCCAGCCTGTAGTTTAGGCTTCCCAGGAAGGGCTAAGTCCATTAGTGCCCAAGAACCTGCTGTAAGGGCTGTCTGGCAGTGTGTGTGTGTGTGTGTGTGTGTGTGTGTGTGAAATTGTGAAGAAGCCACATGCCTCGTGGAAAATAATGCCTCTTTTATTTTAAAAGATTGTATTTATTTATTCTTAGAGAGGGAAGGGAGGGAGGGAGGGAGAGAGAGAGAAACATCAATGTGCAGTTGCTGGGGGCCGTGGCCTGCAACCCAGGCATGTACCCTGACTGGGAATCGAACCTGCGACACTTTGGTTCGCAGCCTGCGCTCAATCCACTGAGCTACGCCAGCCAGGGCTGAAAAGAATGCCTCTTTTAAACAAGCCGATTGGCAGGTCTTCATACAAAGGCGGTGCGGTCTTGATCCTCCGTTTACAGAGGAAGCCTTCCACGCAGGCGCGATGCATCGAGGATCTAAACCATCGAGATCCTTCATGCTCACAGACCGTTGTCTAGGATTTCCCAGGTTTTCTTCAAGGAGCACACCACTGAGCCTGAAAGGAGCTGCTGTGGGGACCGATGCGTTCCCGTCTCTAAGTTATCAAGCGGTAGGACCGGGTGGGCTGTTCCAGGACTTTCATTAACGGAGTCCAGCCCCGGTCTGGCCCCTCCCCCCTGCTGTGCCCCAGCCGTCACCCGGGCAGTTCAGATCCCACCTGCTCCCAGGTGTCAGAGGAGCCCCTGTGCCTCTTCTTCGCTTTTTACTTTAGCGTCAACGTTTCCAACTACGGTTTCCTAGCTGTTCTTCTTTCAGTTTCCCAGTGCACCCAAACCTCGGATTTGCCCTGAAAGAGCAGGGTCTTCTCTGCCGCCGAAGTAGGCGGGTTCCCGAGCCGAGCTGCGGGACTCTTTCCCCAGTGTTCTGGAGCGCGCACACTCCGGTTCCTGGAGCGTGTGTGTGTGTGCGTGTGTGTGTGTGTGTGTCCCCTACCGCCAAAGAAAGGAAAGGCAATGTGCTATACCTTTCTCTTTTAAATTAAAGTATGCGGGAGTCCTGTTTAGAGAACGTCGGAGAATTTCCCCAAAGATGTGTCCCAACCTACCCAGGATGGAAGTGACGTTCCTGGAGGTCCTCTGGGGTGAAACGTTTTCTCCTTCTGGAATGCTTTCCTTCCGGCCCATCGTCCAGTTTATCATCCAGATCCCGATGGCCACCAGGGTGGTAGTTACTCTGCAGATTCCTGGGTCACACCATAGACCCACCGGGTCAGAGCCGGTGGGGTTTGGGAGCCTGGAGTCTGCATTTTAATGGACTTCCCCCCACCCCCCTGGTCTTAGAACCCTTGGCTCCTAGCCCATGCCCCGGTGACTGGAGAGCATCTCCTACCAGCCTCATCTGCAGCAAAGCCACGGACCCTTCTGCCCCAGGGAGGAGCAGGGACTAGCGGGCTTCTCCCCAAACTCCGCCGTGTGGCTGGGCCCCGGGTCTGCGGACCAGACAGTCCTGCAGGAAGCTCCGTGAACAAGACTTAGGAAAGACACAGGGAGTGACACACAGACGTCTGGGCCCCTTCCCGCCAGGGACCGGGCAACCCAGAGCCACTTCGTTTGCTCATTCATTTGTCCTCAGACATGTATCAAGTCCTCACTGCGGGCCGGGCCCGGGCTGGCTGCGTTCCACCCAAGTGTGCGTTCCCCCTCCTTTTGTCAGAGATGAAACAGGAAGCTGAGGTTTCAGTCCCAAATAGGCAGTCCCAGCAAAATAATTAGGAAAAGTAAGACAATTCTTTTCTGTGTGCGCATGTGTGTGCGTGGGTAGGTGTCCCTTTGCGTTACCCACACGTGTGTAGGCCAGGGATTTCAGCTTCTGTGTCCTCAGGCCTGTCATTCACTTCTTTTCGTCCTGCATTCCTTTGCTTCTTCATTCAGCAAACAGTCATCCACTCATTCATCCAACTAGCGTCTCCTGTGGCCGGATGGGGGCCAGCCTAGGTACTAGGGATGCAGTGATGGACGAGACCAAGTTCTTGCCCGCAGGGCGCTTGCCTTTCAGAGCAGACGACGCTTTTATATCAATAATGTGATTTTACCTCACGCCTTTCTGATAGAGATTGGCAATTCACCAGACGGCGAATCGGAGCCCAGGAGCCCCACCCCCTCCCCCCCACCCCCTTCACAAACGTTCTTGACAGCAAAGACGCCTTCCCAGACGTTTCATTACACGCTCGAAACATTTATGCACATAACTGGGGGAGACGAATTAAAACGGTGACCTCCACTTGACACTTAAGTCAAAATAGGAAGTTGAGTTGTTCAGCGGTGGATTTTGACGGCTTCCCACCAGGAAACCCCTTTCGAGAAAAATTTTCATGGAACAGCACGCTTCAAAGAGGTTTCCAGGGACGCTGTGTTTCCAACGTGTTAATTGGATCTAATTGCAAACAGCTGTCCAGTGTAGCCACTGTTTGGGTTGCCGTTCACCCGCTCTAGATCTAGGTCACCCTTTTTGGATACATTATATTCATATTGGGATGTTGATACATTTGTTACAGTTTGACAAGTGCGGCCACCCAAAGGACTGTGAGATAATAAGTACAACATGAACCACATATTTGTCAAGCTCCGAGGTCACTGCCAAGTACAAAAGCACTTGAGGGCAGATACCCTATTTGATACACTATGTGTGGGGTCATGGCACCTCACTGAAAAATATGGGAACATTTCCAACAAAAACAGAAAACTCCGAGGTGTTTGCTGGCTCATGTATGGGTGGAAGCATCGAATGATCTTTTATTGTCTATTCTCCTCCATGTATCTATTGAATTTTAATGCTATACATTGCAGGAAGAAGGAGGGAAACAGTGTATATATAGTTTATTAGTTTATTTATATGTGTTTATAATACATACTAGTTCATTAAGTGAAGTTGCTGTTGGATCTCATTTTATAGAATGATGATGTTTCTCAAGAAGCACTTGTGGCAGCAGCTTACTGGTTAAACGGGAAGGGTGGTTTTCAAAATATTTATCCAACAGTAAGGCACGAACCCTGAGCAGTTAGTTACAAGGAGCAGTCACTGGCCAGGCTGATGCGCGCGGCCACCCTCAAGCAGACGTGTGTGCAGCCAGGGGGTTCACTGTCCAGCGAGGTGTCACTGAGGAGCTCCCTGGAATGTGACCCTGCTGGGGCTCAGCATGGGACGCGCACCTCCGGGTGTTCCTGCCCCGGGAGCGAGAGCACTGCGGTGCTCACACCCTCTGCCCTCTGACGTCAGTTGGAGGCTGCTTCCTGGGCATCCATTCGCCGGTGCTCCGGTGGCCGCGTGGGCTCCGGAGGACGGAGTGCACTTGTAGGCAGAGGCCTGCGGGTTCTGGCAATGGGAGGTCAGGCTGCGGAGTTTGGAAACCACACGTGCCCGGGGGGTGTGGGTGGAGCATCAGCCACGCCTGCCACGGTGGTGGCATTTGAAGATGTTGGGTGTGGGGGGGCGGGGGCGTTGCTGAAATGGGGTCATGAAGTACTTCTCTCCCTGCATCGGGCACATCAGAGGCAGTAATCGTCCTGAGACCGCTGGAAACAAATCGGCCCTCAGAGCAGACTTGTCAGTTACAGGGGATCGAGGGGCGGAGTCTAGAATGAAAAGAAGGATGGCTGTGTCAATAACAAAAGTGGTTGTTGCCGATTTGTATTTGTGCTCCCTGTAGGGTCGTCAAGGCCTCCCCATTTTCCAGATGGGGAAAGTGAGGGTTAGGGGACTTGGGTAACGTGCCCAAGGGCACACAGGTGGGGGATGGCGGAGACAGGACGTGACTGGCCTTTCCCACGCCATGTCACAGCAGACTCCTGGAACCCTGAAAGGGTTAACTTGGGTCCTTCCCTTTCTCTCTCTTCTTCCTCCCTCCCTTTCCTTCCCCCTCCCCCCACCTGTCCGGGCTCTCCCTCTCTCCCTCATTGGACAAATATTCGAGTTCTCATATGTGCCAGACCCTGTTTTAAGCACCACACAGCAAGGAAACAATCTGATCCTTTTTGATCCTGAGAAAACCCCCCATCTTTGCCTTAAAAACCATTTTCCCTTCCCCAGGCCGTCCCCTGACCTTGGTGGGGCCCTGGCAAGTGTAAAAAATGGAGGCTCATATACCATGTCTGAAAGTTTTAAAGTTATAAATCAGGCTGACAAACTGTTAAATAAAATATATTTCACTCCCCTGTCTCGAGAAATGAACCTGCGCAGAAGGCAGGTTTGAATTAGCCATGTTGGACTCCGGGGGTTCCACACAGGACGTGGCGCTGGGGGCGTCTGGACCCGAGCCCAGGCCCGCTGCCTGTCCCCACCTCTCCCTTCCTTCCCTGGCAGTCCCACACGGCGGGGGGGTGGGGGGCAGTGCACCCACGTGTGTGGACATCCAGCCTGCCCATCCAAGCTCCATCCCTGCAAACGGCCACCCTGTGGCCACTGTTCGGACTCGTGGGTGTGCACACGGGAGGCGTGGCCTGCTCTCGACAGAACCTGCCTGGGGAAGGTCCTGGGCTTGGGCTCGGGCCTGGGCCCACTCGGGTGTGAACTTCCAGGGTCCCCGGCACCCAGGGCATGGCCTGGAAAGGAGATGCAGGCTTCAGGTGGGCACGTCTCCACCGTCCCACACCCTTCACCCTGTGGGGTCCCAAAGGCAGGGCCTGGGGACCCCTCTTTCCTGGGCCTGAGAATGCTCCTCTTCTCCCCACTCCGGCCTCTCTTCCAAAGCTCACTTTCCCATGCATTTCTTTTTTTGAGATTTGGCCTTCTGAGGGTTTGTTTTTCTCTAAAGAAAATGTGGAACCAAACACTCCACTTGTTGAACAGACAGAGTCGGTGGATGCAGGCAGATGATAGATGTTACGGAAGAGGAGGAGCGGGCTCTGCAGGAAGCTCCGCGGGCCTCTCCTGCTGGGGCTGACAATGTTCCCCATGCTCAGCCGCTCTGGTCCACAGAAGCGTGCTCCCCAGGGCTCTGTCTGGAGAACTTGATGGGCTCATCCCAGACTTCCAAGAGTGGGTGAGATTTCAGCTTTCACCCCATTTGCTTCTCTAGCCACGATGACCCAAGATTCTGGATAACCCAGAACACGCACATACGCAAGGCCGCCCTTGCTGGGTCAGGCATCTGGAGGGAGTCAGAGAGAAGGTTATCCCACCCGAACAGCGCAGGTTCGTGCCAGTGGAGAATGATGCTTTGATGCAGGAGGATCTCAGAGATACTGTGGGTTCAGCTCCAGGCCATCACAGTGAAGTGAACGGTGATCTGTTTGCTGGTGGAGGGTCTTGTCTGCAATCTGTGAAAAACAAAACAACCCCCTGACCCCCGCCAAAACCCTGTGACAACTCTGAAGCACGATAATACGAAGTGCAATAAAACGAGGTTCACCTGTATTTACTAGAACCAGGACTAGAACGCATGCTAGCATGTTTGGTGGGTGATGTTGGTCTTTACGAACCCAACCAGTTCTAATGCAGGTGTCTCTAATGCCAGAGTTCCCCTTTAGGTGATGACTGACTGTCTCCTGGGCACAGGGAACGACCGGGAGGTGTGCCTCTTAGGGAGCCACTGGCAGACCCAGGGCGGCATTGGCCAGCTTACCGCATGTGCGGACTTCGGTGCAGTGGCTGGCGGGACGCTGTGGTGGAAGGATTCGGTGGTCACAGCCAGGTTCACTGGGCAGGACTGCTGCGGCTGATGAACTTACCGGGGGAACCACCCAGAACGGAGACTCAGTGGGAAACACAGCCAGACCTCAGGGGGCCTATGAATCCTGGGAGGGCCTGAGTGGGGCTCAGACGGCAGGGCCCGGCCAAGCCGAGGGAGCTCAGAGCGGACCTTGATTGGCCGGATTCAGCACGGAGGCCTTCTGGGCAGGACCCGGGCCCTGGAGGATGGCACAAGGACCTGCCACAGGAACCATGGGGACCAAGGGCCTGCCTCCCCCTGCGTGCCAGCACCAGGTAAAGTGAACTTCCCCCAGGGGCCATCACGGAGAGGAATGGGAAAGTGGGCGAGGAAAAAGTAAGCTTGAAATACCTGTGAGATGGTTTCAATGACTGGACTGGGTGACATTTAATTTACTGTCTCTATAGTAAATTATAGTAAGGTGAAGGGCTCAGGAGAAAGATTAGGTCGATTATGGAAAATAACGAAGCTGCTTTTCCCCTGTGTCTGTTCCCCCACATGCACCACACATGCAGACGTGGGCACATGTGTGCACGCACACAAATGACACTTCTGTAAGTTTTCCCGGCCACTACCTCCCCCGAGAACCTGCACCCACAAAGGCATTAGTGAGCAATGCAGACTTCACCGGGGATTTCAAAGGGGAGAGGAGGGAGAAGCTTTCATCGCACCCTGCGCAGCGAACAGGCTCACGATTCCCCTTCGGTCCTGCATTTCGTCATTCCCAGGGCGCACCTTTTTCATGGTAGAACGCTCATCACCTCCGCGCCAGAATCTGTCTCACTGGGATGCTGTGTCATAGCATACACAGGTGGGGAAAAGTAGGTTTACAGTTGTTTGTATGGAAATGATGCAATAATGAATAAATAATATTACAAGAATAAGCTGTTTTGCTTGCTTACAACTGTAAACCTACTTGTGCCCACCCCATAGACTGGCAGCACTTTTGTAGCAACACATGAAATAATGGTGTGTCTTGCACTGGCACCGTCTTCTGTTTGATGGAAGCCTGGCAGCCTTCCGCTTTGCTGTCCCTCCTCAGCTGTGACCAGAGGCGCCCCCACTGATCACCGGGGAGAGTCAGAGCTGTGCCCTTCACTTGCCGAGTGACCTTGAACAAGTTACTGAACCACTCTGGGCTTTGTTTGCACATCTGTGAAATGGGGATAATATTATTAACTGCTTCATAGGGTTGTTTTAAGAGTTAAATGAGCTGTTACATACAGAGAGATCGAAAGCGTGCCAGGGAGAGGTAAGCACTAGAGAAGTCTTACAGTTACTGCCTCTCTGGTCTCCTCCCACACCGGCCCAGCCTCCTCTTGCCCATTGCTTTTCCCTCCATTCCTTTCCTTATTGTAGGAACAGTATTTCAGTGACCACTGTTTGCCATTTGAACACCCCTGGAGACCTTGCCTCTCCTCCCCAAGTGGCTGGCCTAAATATTTCCTCCAAACAAATGTGTTCTCCTTGAGAGGAGTACCAAGAAGTAACAATCACGGTATGTGGTAACATGTCTTTATCCTGACTTTTGAAGTATCTATGGCTGGTGCAAGAGGTAGTGAGTGCTGAGTTTGACTGGAGAGGAGGAAGTTTGTTGGGGCACATTAGGGGGTAGGATGCGAAGAATGGGGTGGACCAGATGGCCACTTGAAGGATCAGTGGACTGCTTCTCCAACACCTCTCCTTGTAGCTTTTGTGTGTGACAATAGCCTTCCACGCTGTGGACACCACTCACCCTGGCCATCCGTACAGGGTGGAGAGGGCTTTCACGTGACCTCAAGTCACTCGGTAGCCGTGGCAGCTGCTTTTGTCTACAGACAAGGCCGCCCTTACAAGACAAGTCAGTGGATGCGAACTAAGAGATTCGTTTGGACTTGGGGGAAAGGTGGAGACCCAGAAACACATTTTCAGATGTGGGGCTTTCAAGAAAGATAGACGACAAGCAGCCATGCCAGCACATCTGGGTCTGAGATGTGTCGCAGGCCTGCGTGCCTGGGTAAGATGTTCCAGACCCTCAGAGCCGGAGCGGATGGTTGCAGCCCTGGTGTTCTCCCCAGTGGGCTGGACCCAATCATCAGCTCCAGCAAGTGGAACATTTCTGCCGTGGGTTAGCGCTTCCAGCTCCAGGAATCAAACACCGAAAGAAGAGTGTGTCGTGGCGCAAGGCGTCCAGGGCTCCAACTGGCCACTGCTCCACCCTGTTAATTCCCTTTTGCTGGTGATGTTGTCTACAGTAACAAATAGCTTTCTAGCTGGTCACTTCTGGAACAAACCAAGAGTTGTTGAATGGAGATTAAAAAAATATTTTGGGGGTTTGTTTTGGGTTTAATGAGTCAATGCTTTATTTTACTGGGAGTGTTTATAACCAAACCTAAATGTGCGTAGGGTCTTGAACCTCCCTCCGCAACTATTTCCTATTTGTTTCCAGAAGAATTCCAACACCACATTTTGTTATAGCAACCAGAGGCAAATATCAAGACAGCAGGAAAGAGCAAACTTGGGGAAGGGTTTCCCTGCAGTGTGACTTGAGTGTCTGCAGGACATCCACCGTCTGTGCAAAGCCCGGGAAGGCGGGAGTTGGCCCTGCGGTTTCTCATGGGGGGTCCGGCAGGGTCCAGCATTGCTGACTCCATCACCATCAGGAAATGCGTCTCCCATTGGCCGGGCCCAGTGCAGAAGGACTGACTGACTTGCTCCTCAGGCCTGGCACCTGTTGCATGTTGATTTTTACTTCTGTATGTCTAGTTTTCAAAATTAAATGTAGTGAGTGATTTATTATTCCCTCATGCTTTTCCCCTGAGGAGTTTAATAAACAAGCCTGTTCCTTATTTCCTAAATTGTCCCCTCAAATGCTCTTTGGAACAAAGCAGGGTATATATGAGTAAGCAAACAAAGCAGCAAGACGTGAGGGTCTTCAAATACCTGCCCACAGTGTCCCTCCTGCTGTTCCTTTCCTCTTAGCCATTGTTTTCATGGTGATGCTATGAGGTTGGATTCCTTGCCCGTGGGAAAAATCATCTCTAGTTTCCCTATAGCCCAGTCTCTTGATGAAAGTGCTTTGGAGCTTTGAATCAGTTTTTTCAGGTGTTGGTTCTGAGTAGTGGCGTGTTGGTAAACGTCTAACGACTGGCTCTCAGAAATAGCATTGCCTTCATCTGTAGGGTGTACTGATGTCTGTGGAGTAAGTACGAGGTCAGTCTGGAAAAGGGCCAGCCATTGCTAATATAACAAGACCAGTTTGCACCACATTGATGTAACCTGGCAGCCACGGAGGGTGGACTGGAGTGGGCATGTGCGAACAATGACGACTACACTGTACTAGTCAGTGGGGGCAGTGGATGCTGCTGAGTGAGCATGTGTACTGTATGGCTATCACATTCAAAATGCCTGAGTGAGCAGAACAACAAATCTGCATCAAATTTTGCATCAAGCTTGAACATTCCTCTGTGGAAACTATTTGGATGACTCAGAAGGCTGCAGCTATGGGCAACTGGTGATTGGCAGCTTCATCATGACAACATGCCCGCTCATGCATCACGTCTCATGCAGAGCTTTTTTGTGAAACATCAAATCACCCAGATGACTCAGCCTCCCTACAGCCCAGATTTGGTGCCCTGTGACTTCTGGCTTTTCCCCAAACTAAAGTTATCTTTGAAAAGGAAGAGATTTCAGACCATTGGTGAGATTCAGGAAAATATGATGCAGCAGCTGATGGAGACTGGGAGAACTGTGTGAGGTCCCAAGGTACTTACTTTGGAGGGGACTGATGCATCATTGTCCTATGTACAATGCTTCTTGTATCTTCTTCAATAAATGTCTCAGTTTTTCACATTACATGGGTAGATACTTTCTGGACAGACCCATACTCCCGCAAGGGCTAATTTCAGGTGCCAGGTGATCATATGAATGTGGGACTGGAAAGAGATGCACACAGTGCACTTTGAGGGGCTGGTGGGAGCTGGCTGCACCATTCCACTGCTTCTGTGGTCTCGGCCACGCATTCTCAACCTTGGTACAATTAGTGGACATTTTGGGCTGGATAATTCTTTGTTGTCAGTGGCAGTCCTGTGCATTGTAGGATGTTTAGTAGCATCTCTGGCTTCTACCCACTTGATGCCAAGAGCACACTCCACTCCCTCCCCACCCAAGCTGTGACAAAAATGTCTCCAGACATTGCCAGATGTACCCTGAGGGGCAAAGCCACCCCTCAGGTCTGGGCCATTCTGCATTCAGGGAGTTTGGAAGGCCTCTTCAGGCCTTTCCAAAGGGCCTTTCCCAACTGTTCTCCATGAACCACCCATGCACCTAAAGGGTGCTGTCTTGGCATCTCGGACTTGGTGTTTTTAAAAAAATCACAGTATACTTCCTTGAGGAGTGTCAGGAAGAGTGACATCACAAAGAATGAAGGCATCAAGACACAGTATGACCACGAAGGGAGAGTCAAGAAGGGAGAGTCATTCCATGGCCTGGATTTGAGACCAGGATAGATTAAGCTGGACTGTAAAGGTCTCCTAGCTCAGCCTTTTCTTTTTATGGCAGAGAGGTGATCCTCAGAGGCCAGAAGGAACTCATCCACGTGCTTGGCGGCAGCACAGAGGTGATGTGGGGGATGCTGCCAAAGGCGGATGCCGCCAAAGGCGTCTGTGATGTGCTGGGAATTGGGACCGCCTCCACTCTGGAGCTGTAGAGTGTTGTAGCCTTTGCAGTATTAGGGCTGATGGCCGTATTTTGACATTTCCCTGTTCCCAACCTCCACACACTCCCCCACTGGAAAGAACTGCTCATGAAAACCGCATTATAATGAGGGACTTCTGTTTCCGACAGAATGATTCCCATCAGCTTCAGGAGGGACTAGCTGATTCAAATGCGCTGTTCAGGAGGGTCAAGCTGCTTGTTATTAGAGAACAAATGTTGATGATTGTTATTCCTCGCTCCTTCCTCCCACATCTGGTCGGGGCCTTCTCATTGATGAGGTATCTCGGGCCATTCCCAGAATGCTTTCAGAAAAGGACTTCTGGAAGAAACTGACTTTCCAGTAGAAAAGTTAAGACCGCAAGATTAATGTGATAAGAACTAAGAAATCCCTTGTCGGTTTGCCTGAAAATGTGTTTTCAATGCACAGAGGTGCCCAGCCAGGACGGAAATATTAGGGAGGGATTATTTGCATCAGCAGAGTTCCTTGCCTTTGGAAACTCCACCATAATTACACACTGGTAATTACAATCACATACTAGTAAGTCAATACACTTCAAATGCTGATCAGCTGGGCTTAATGAGGAGCGAAGGTCTGCTTTTATTAGGGGACTGAACACGAACGAAAGGAATCCTCTGAATCCTGGATCTTTAAAATCCCGTCCGCATTTGAAAAGAATTAAGATGCAAGGATTTTGTATGGAATAATTCATCACTTCACTCCAGATTAGTTTTTTTTTTTACAATAAGAAGTACTGGCTCTTGAGGAAATTTCCCATAACCAGCGTTTATTGTCACCACCTCATGCATCTCACATTGTCCTTTGTCATACCCCTGCCAGGTCCGCAGGGGTCACGCAGGCCAACCCCGTGGCCTGGTCCCCGAGCGATGTGGGCCAGCTGGGTGTTTGCTCAGAGGACAGCTTAGCCTCAACACCTTAATCTAATGGGGCCAATGACGCAGAGGCTCCAGGCATGCATAAGGACAAGAGGGGCGGTGCTCTGGGTTGTGGGAGCATTTGGGGACACCCTGTCTGACACCCCCTGCTCCGCGGTGCTCAGGCGGCACTGCCCCTCACGGAAAGGCCTCACGGGCCGCGGTAAAAAGCTTTCTTTCTTTGGCATGGATTTTTGAATTAATCTAATCTTGATTTTTTTTAAATATATTCTTTTTTAAAAAATATTTTTAAATTTATTTTTTAGAGAGAGAAGGGAGGGAGAGAGAGAGAGAAACATCAATGTGCAGTTGCTGGGGGTCATGGCCTGCAACCCAGGCATGTACCCTGACTGGGAATTGAACCTGTGACACTTAATCTTGAATTTTTTTTTTAAAAAAAAGCAGTTAACACTTTACTGTATAATCTTTTGGAAATGTTTTGTGTACCTAGTGTCATGAACTCTTCCAAAGACTCATCCCATATCTTGCCAAATTAGTGTCCAGAGGAATTTGCCAATAGATACTCCTACCTAGCCTAAATGAGCTCCTCAGTTGTTATAATTTTAAAAGTCAATGTGTTAGGGAATAATATTTCACTGTCATTTTCACTAGAATTCATATAACTCTAATGAGATTGATTATCATTTTGAATGTTAATTTTTTTTGCCTTTTAGTATTTATTTATTTATTTTAAAATTATTTTATTGTGTTTCAATTACAGTCTTCCACCTCCCCCACCCCCTGCCACCCCCCCACCCCAGCCAAACCCACTTCCTTCCCTTGCTTCCACCTCCCCCTTGGTGTTGTCCATGTGTCCTTATAGTAGTTCCTGAAAACCCTTCTCCCCATTATCTCCTCCCCTCTCCCCTCTGGTCACTATCAGATTGTTCTTAATTTCAACGTCTCTGGTTATATTTTGCTTTCTTTTTTCTTTTGTTGATTATGTTCCAGTTAAAGGTGAGATCATGTGGTATTTGTCTCTCACTGCCTGGCTTGTTTCACTTAGCATAATGCTCTCCAGTTCCATCCATGCTGTCGCAAAGGGTAGGAGCTCCTTCTTTCTTTCTGCTGCATAGAATTCCACTGCGTAAATGTACCATAGTTTTTCAGTCCATTCATTTACTGATGGGCACCTAGGTTGCTTCCAGCACCTAGCTATTGTAAATTGTGCTGCTATGAACATTGGGGTGCATAGGTTCTTTTGGATTAGTGTTTTAGGGTTCTTAGGGTATAATCCAAGCAGTGGAATTGCTGGGTCAAAAGGCAGATCCAATTTTAGTTTTCTGAGGAAGTTCCATACTGTTTTCCACAGTGGCTGCACCAGTCTGCATTCCCACCAACAGTGCACTAGGGTCCCCTTTTCTTCACAACCTCTCCAACACTTGTTTGTTGATTTGTTTATAATGGCCATTCTGACCAGTGTGAGGTGGTATCTCACTGTGGTTTTAATTTGCATCTCTCTGATGATTTTTTTATTAAGAATTGTTTTAGAGCAGTTCTAGGTTCACAACAAAACTGGGGGAAAGCTACAGAGATTTTGCATGTATCCCTATTCTGACACATGCACAGCCACCCGCATTACCAACATCCCCTACTGAAGTGCTGTGTTAGTTGTCACGGATGACCCTACGTGGACATATTACCATCGCTCAAAGTCCACAATGGGCACCATGGCTCACTTTTGGTGTTGTGCCGTCCCGTCCGTAGCTTTGGTCTTCACTGCCCTGAAAATCCTCTGTGCTCCGCCTATTCATCTGCTCCTCCCCCTCCCAAGCCTGGCAACCACTGGTCTCTAACGATTTTTTTTTCAAAGTGGAAAAGTCAGGAGCAACAGCTTTTAGCTCTAAGGAAAGGTCCTATGACCCTTCATAAGACCTGGGAACTAAGGCAGAAAAAAAAACCCGAGGAGAAGTTAGGGTGAAGAATCTGACGATAGTACTTGCCCTCGAGCTGACATCGGAGATTCCCGGCACCTGGAATGGCCCTGCGCTCTCGCCCTGCTGTCCGTGCTGTGAAGGCGGCACCAACATGTCAAGATGGGAGTGGAGCTGGTCCACAGAGACAGCGATTCCATCCTGCTCGACTGTTCCTTCTGAAGTCTCGTTTGTGCCAACTCCTTCTCTTTGTCACAGGGTCCTTCCTGGCTCTGCAACACAGATGTGAGGAGTGAACAGAGCACGCCGTTGGAACTCACTCCTAAATCTGGAAAACATATAGTTAACATGGGGATTCTTCAAGTGTTAATACTCTTCTCCATATGCATCCATAGCCATATGCAGAGGCAGATCTAAAGGGTGGTGCATGTGTGTGCATTGCCTCTCACTGCGGAGTGGCTGAGCCCGGCGGCGGCTGGGCGCATGGGCCAGGGCCTGGTCCTCAGTTTGTAGATGGGGTGCCTCGATTAAGTCCATTCATTGAGGGAGGGTGCTCGGGTGTTGGGGGAGCCACTCACCTCATTTTCACTCAGAAGCCTATTTTAATCATTGGGACAACTTACTGGACTGTGACACCCTTGGGGACAGGTCTCACAGCTTACTCTGTATCCTTAGTACCTAACATAGTGCCAGGCATGTAATAGGTTCTTTTTTAAAAAAAAAAAAAATTTAGCAGCTTTATTGAAGTGTAAGTGATGTGGAATCAATGCATATTTTTAAAGTTTCCATTTGATGAGTTTGCTACAAGTCTAAATGCATGAAATGGCAACAAGCAAGGTCATGAACATCTTCATCCACCCCAGGGTTCCTTGTGCTCCCTTGCAAACAGGTCCCCTTACTGCTGCTCTTCCCAACCACAGTCCTGCTTTCTGTCACTACCGATCAGTTTGCATTTTCTAGAATTTTATATAAATGGAATCATACAACATACATTCTATTTATTTTCTTTGGCCTGGCTGTTTTCACTCAGCAAAGTTATTTTGAGATTCGTCAATGTTGCCCCATACATTAATCATTTGCTCCTTTTTATTGCTGAATAGTATGACATTGTATTAACCATAACAGGTACTTAACAAATGTTTATTATATTATATTGACTTGAAAGTTAAATTTCAAAAATACACTTGGGAGAAGAGAGGATCATGGGGGTCACACTATTTCCACTGAGTAGGTCCACTTAGACAATCTAAATAGAAGTCAGGAGGTGAGTTGGCATGGTAGAGACTTTTTTTTGTCATTCAATATCTGTTCTCCCTTCTTTCACAGTAATAGGATGCCTGATTTTTGGCTGGTCACAGAACTGTTTGGAATGAACACTACATTTCTCAAACATTCAGGAATGGACACTACATTTCTCAGGTTTCTGTTTGGCTAAGTGTGGCCATGTGACAAAATTGTGGCCAATATGATATAAACAGAAGGGTCATATCCTTCTTCTCTTTTCCCTCCTTCCTGCTGTCTGGAATGTAGTTGTGATGTCTGGAGCTCTAGCAGCCATTTTGGACCAGAAGAGTCCTTGAAACTAGAATACACTGTGGCAGGACAATAGGTAGAAGAAGCCAGGGTCCCTGAAACCATACAGTGCTGTGCCCACCCTGGACGAACTACCACCAGGCTTTACAACCATGAGAGAGAAATAAACTGACTATGTTTAAGCTTTAAAAGCTTCTTTTGTGTTTTTTGTTCCCCCTTCCCCCCTCCCAACTAAAACAATCCTAAGTGATCAAGGTGGTAAGGGTAGAGTTAGAGAACAAGAGGGAGTTTGATGTTGCCAAAATGGTCATTTACATCATGATAACTGAAAAACTTGCTGGCTACAAGATATTTGCACTTTATTGTTTAAATAGTGGAAATTCTCCTCAGATATGGTGTATATTAAGAGTATAGGCCCTAGAACCAGGATGCCTGGGTTTGAATCCCAGCTCTCCCACATGCTTGCTGTGTGATGTTGGGCAAGAGACCGAACCTCTCTGAGTCTTGGGCGATAGTCCCTACTTTGTAAGGTAAAATAGTGGCATCTATTTTCGCTCTAAGGATGCTCCAAATAGAAACCCAGCATCAGCTGTGGAACCCCTTGTGGCGAGCCCTGGGAGAACGCCGGCACATCATTGTTACCCGTCCTGCTTCTCCCAGCCGTGCAACTGGCTCCTGTCTCCTCGTATCCATCAGGAACATTTTGGACTTCCAAAAATTGTAACTTATTTTGTATTAATTTACTTCTAACTTGGCGTCTCTCTGGTGGGATATGGAGTTAGCCTAACCTCGTTAAAATGTTTTACAGCTCATGGTTATTTAGGGTGGCTTATTTGGAAACACTCTCTGTGGATGTCTAGTCTCATTTATTGTGTGTGAGTTCTTGTTATGTTTAATTCCTAGTGATGTGTTGGCTCTCTCCCTCTCCCTCTTTTTTTTTGAAATATTTCAAACATACAGAACAGTGTGTATGTCCAAATGTCATTTGTCTTTCAAACACAACTCTGTAGCACGGTAGCTGTCAACTTTATTTATTGATTTAGCGGTGGGACACTTGTTTCCAAGGGCACCGTATACAGACCCCCGCCATAGAGAACGTAGGTTAGACTCGGAGCCTCTCTGGTCGAGGTGGGAGTGAGGCTTGGAGCCCCACCGGATAAAACCCCTCCTGCCTCCCCCTCCCTGCTCTGTGGGGCCCTTGGGATGTGCTCATAGACGAAGGGCCCGTGAATGTAGCTGGAAACCACAGATCTGGAATAAGTTCAAGATCCAGAAAGCAAGCCGAACACTATTCTCTGATCAATCAAAATAAGTGACACAGTGCCCAAATGCTTAAGCCCATAGCTTAATTTTTAAAGGCGCCTGGAAGACTCTCATTCAGATCTCTGTGCTCTTATTTTAGCCGTAGTTCTGATAAGCTTTGTAATCTGGCTGCCCGGGCGCCGAAGAACAGAGCAGGTCAGAGAGGGAAGGCAGGCAGATGCAGCCGGACACGGCTGCCAGCAGTTAGGCCAGCGAGAGAGGAGGCGAGGATGTTTCCAGAGGCAAACACGGGGCATTAATACCACCTTCAGAGGTCATTCGGGCTAATCGTAGTCTTCCCCTGGGCCACAGAGGTATGGTCATATATATTTACAAATGCGTGCGTGTGAATTTACATATAGTCAGCGGGAGTGGGTGTATGGTAGTATACAGTGTGTACATATATGTGGTATTTTGCTTAATGATGGTGACCCTAAAGAGAAAAGCCTCACTTATCTTTTATGTTTTACATTCTGCTTTGTAGTAACAGTAATACTTGTTGAAATACTTATTATGTATCAGGTACTGTTCTAAGTGGTATTTTTATTCTCACCTAAGGATGTGCTTATTGATTTTAGAGAAAGGGGAAGAAGAAAGAGAGAGGGAGAGAAACACCAATCATTTGCCTCTCGCGTGTTCCCTGACAGGGGACTAAACCCGCAACCTAGGCACATGCCTCAACCAGGAATTGAATCCTCGACCTTCTGGTTTGCAGAGCGACACTCCAACCACCTGAGTCACACTGGCCAAGGCTCTAAGTGTTTTCCTATAATTAACTTATTTAACCCTCACCACTAGTTTACGAAGCAGAGACTATTGCCAGAGAATCAGAGAGGTTAACTCTCTTGCCCAACATCACACAGCAAGCACGTGGTAGAGCTGGGATTCAAACCCAGGCATCCTGGCTCCAGGGCCTACGAGGTTAACATATACCATATCCGAGGAGAACGTCCACTATTTAAGCAGTGGTAGTTACAACTCAGAGATGTAACTCTAACTAGTGATGTTTTCAGCTGCGTGGGGAACTCACTGGTCCTCCAACAGTCCTGGGCAAACCAAAGAACAGATGGAACCAGAAGGGGAACCCAGGTCCCTGATGCCTCTGATGCTTTTCCCTCTGTCACGTGGCTTGTTGTTGGGAAGGCCACAGAGAGGCAGACTGACCCGAGCAGGTCAGAGTGACCAGAAGCTGTCCCACCCTCGGACTTGGCAGTGGAAGTGGATGAACCACGTGGACCCCAGCCGCCTGCAAGATGGTTGTGTTTTCATTTGCAGTATCGTCATCTTCCCAGTGGCTGCAGAGGTATTTGGGAGTTGACATAAAGGCTACTGTATTTTTTAGAGGCATTTGCTTTCTGGTCTGTGTTTATATTCTGTGGCGGAAGAGTCAGAAGCTTCAAGTTTCAAAAGCGAAGTTTCGTTTCAAGTAACGAAAGTGCCTGGGTGTGGGGCGCAGCTCGCCCTGTTCACCCAGGCACGGTGGGGCCTGGCTCGAGCCCACGTCCAGGTTCGGCTGCTGTTCTCGGCGCGGTGGGGCGCAGAGCCAGCCTTGGCGTTCCCTGCCGCTGTGCCTGTGGGTGTGGACTCACTCCCACCTCGCTGTGATGGAACATGATTCGAAGGGAAGCTTCCGACGGTGAGAGGTCCACGTGCTCTGCAGGAAAGCCAGGGGCACATTGTCTTATCAGCCTGGGGTCTCAGTCCCCTCAGGCTGCTCCAGCAGGACACCGGAGGCTGGGGGCTCAGGTGACAAACACTAACTTCTCACGGTTCTGCGGGTTGGAAGTCTGAGATCGGGTGCCAGCGCTGTCGGGGGCTGGTGAGGACCCTCTTCCCGGTTCACAGGCGCTGCCTTCTCGGTCCCCACGTGGCGGAGTGAGATCACTTCTCTCTCATTCATCCTTATACGGGCTCTAATCCCACCATGAGGGCTCCACCCTCACGGCCTCATTACTTCTCAGAGGCCCCACTTTGAACACCGTCACCCTGAGCTTTGCAGCTTCACTATAGGAATCTTGAGGGGACACAGCAATTCAGCCCAGAGCAGCTGGAGTGTGAATTTAGGGTGCATGTCCCCTCAGTGTCACTCAGGATTGCTGTAGGAGGATGGGTCATGTGCAACATTTCACACACACAGGCTTTAAGGCAATATGCATTTTTTCTTTTTTAAAGAAGATACATCAAAATACCCATCATAGTTGCTGAACTCTCAGCAAAATCAAGTTCCTGAGAATTTGTTAATCGCATCATATTCTTTCAAGCCAACCCCTTTTCTGCACACTTGCCTGCCTGGTGAACTCCGATTCATCCTACAAGTCCCTGTTTCTTTGTGACCACCTCTGTGCTACTCCTGAACATTGAACATATCTCTAGACAGAGTGTATCTCATGGGCCAGTAGTTGTCGTTGCACACCCACTGCACCTGTTCGAACGGGAGTTTCGCGAGGATAGGATTCTTACCTGAGGTATCGCCATGCCCTGGGACGCAGAAGGTGTGATGTGCAGAATTCTAAGATGGCCCCCGAGATTCCTACCCGCTAGTGTACACACCTTATGTAATTCCTTCTTTCTGAGTGAGGTGGCACCTGGGAATATGACAGATGTCACTTCCCTGAAGGGTTATATTATATGGCTAAAGTAAGGGGTCTTGCTGATGTAGCTAAGGTCTCCAATCAGCTGATTCCGAGTTCATAAGAAAGGGAGATCGTACCGTGGGGGCAGGGGGCTGTCCTAACAGGCGAAAGCCCTTGACTAAGGACTGGGTCTTTCCCGGAGGAGGGGCTGCTCCTGCTGGCTTGGGAGAAGCACGCAGCCCTGTTTCGAGAACGTGGGCTCCAGTGGCAAGGACCCGAGGGGCCTCCAGGAGCTGAGGGCAGGTCAAGGCCAACCGCTTTGAAGAAACTGGGAACTCAACCCTACAGCCCCCAGGACAGGAGTTCTGCCTCCAACCCAAAGACACTTGGAAGTGGGTTCTTCTTCCCCAGTCAGGCCTCCAGATGGGGAGGCGGCCCCGCTGACACCTTAGATGCAACCTTACGAGAGAGCCTGCACAGAGACCCAGGTGAGCCCTGCCCGGACTCCGACCCCTGGGAGCTATGAGATAGCAAATGTCTGCTGTCTGCAGCCACTCATGCTGTGCAACACCAGAAAACTCACACGGCAGGCATTTCCCAAACGTTTGTTGAGTTTAATTTAATCAGGGAAATAGAATCCTTAACGTGAATCCTGACTCAAGTTTTGGCCAATTTTGAAAATGTAGACATCTTAAAAGATTTGCTCCCTTCCCTGGAGTCTTCTTCCCATCCAATCAACTCTACGCACTTCCAGGCTTCCCTTGAATACCAGCTTCTGACTGTCTGCAAGTGGGAGGCACGATTCTCTCCTGCCATCGTTCAGCATTCTCGGGAGAGAGAATGGATCAAAATTGCTGTTGAAATGAGACCACCATCATTTTTCAGTCTACTCACTCTGTACAGAGCTCAGGGTGATTGGAAAATTTAAAACACATGCGTGCCGTTCAGCCCCTTGAGTTAATCCCATTTACATAGATCAGTTTTCCCGAAGGACATACGTTAGCTGAACTTGGGCAATTAAAAAAAAAAAAAAAACCTGAACCACAAACACAAAACTAGAACCTTTTGCTAAAGCCAGAAAACATGGGTGAGTTAAGCCGTATCAGATGTAATGGTTTGTTTTGAGAAGCGTTTAGTCTGTTGTCTGTATGTGCACTTGTGTTTTCGAGGCGGGGAGAGAAGCAGAACTTGAGAGAGCTTCAGCTGCTGAGACAGAAACCCAGGACAGGCGGTTTCGTGCCACCTGAGAAGCTGACACCACTAGGATCACCGATGACCTGGGTCAGGGACACGCTGCTGGCTCTCCATTACAGCTCCCAGGGCCACCTGAGGGGCTGTGGCTACAGAAGGACTGTGAGCGTGGCCGAGAACAAAACTGGACCCAGCCTTGCTGTTCTATCCAGGGCTTGAACTACTACCTCACAGGGGACCCTCCTTGCTGTCCTGCCTTGGGGGGACTAAGAACGATCTTTTGGTCCAGGGATCCTCTTCCCTCCCACTGCCCGCATTTTTGATCCCATGTGCCCTTGGCTAAATGTAGCTTCCTGTTTCTAAGAAAAGATGCAAAAGAGCCTTTTGAAGGCCTCAGACAGTCTCAGAAGGGTTCTTGCGCAGCAAACAACTCTTAGCAAGCAACGGCTTTATGAGTTCAGTGTAAACGACCAGAGACATATGGATTACATTTTTTTGGGAAATACACATGCACTTACAATGTAAAGCGGGGAAGTGGGGGTGGGCGGGTGGGGTGCAGAAGGGAATGGTTGGAAAAATGTGGTTTGGGTCTTGCCAATTGCAAAACGTTAGAAACAAATAATTCGAGATGTTTTGCCCAACCTAGAGCATGGCTGGATTCACCCTTTCCTTCTGTTTATGTGTTGTTTTACATGACTGGGGTCTTGAGTAGATACTTAAAAATGCAGTTATTTTGAAAGGTCCTGGCGTGTCATCTCTGGGTCGCCTCTGAGTGTGAAGGGTGGGGCGGTGCTGGGGGAGGAACCGGGCGTTTGGAAACATCTGTCTGCTTCTGGGCCCCACCGCTCCCCCGCCCCTCCGCGGTGCTTATCCCGTGTGTGGAGGTTCCAGACCCAGGCTGTGTGAGTGATGTGTGTCCGCCCAAGGAGGTTTCTGAACCCCAGCCTCCCCACCTGTAAAACAGAGACAGTGCCGACCCCGAGGCTCGTGGGGATAGAGCTGTCCTGTGGTATAACGTTAGGGGTGTGGGCTCTGGAGACCACGTTCCTGGGACACACAGCCCAGCTCACATGAACTTGGGCAAGTTCTGTAGCCAATCTGTGCTTCAGTGTCTTCATCGGTGAAATGGGCAGAATGTTGGCATCCACCACATAGCGTTACCTTGAGACTTATGAGAACTGCTACAGGAAAAGAACTTAGCACAGTGCCTGGCACGTGATAAGTATTTGGCAAATGCTAACCATGGCTATCATTGTTTATAATTGCTTTTGTTCCACTGAGCCTTTTGGCATGATAGAAAATAAGGTGACTTCATCTTGAGGCTGAGGACATGGACAGCCCCTTATCCCGACAGTGGGTGTCTCCTCCAGCTTACCTGCCCTTTCTTATTGCTTCAGTCTGTAGATTAGCTCCCTACTTCTTTCACTCCCAAACAAAAAGCAGGTAGATTCCTCCATTTAAAATTAAGTTCATCTTTTTCTCCATCCTGGGAAGGATCCTTTCTTTCCTCTGCTTTACAACTGTGTAGCACTCAGAGTCTCTTAATTCAAGAGTTCAGCTAAATCGGACTAGAGTGTGAGGGAACCCTGGGGGCTCAGATGGAAGAAAAATCTTGAGCCCAGAGTTGCATTGGTTTAATGCGCTGCTCCTCAATCCCTCTTGCACATTAGGATGAACTGGGAAGTATTAAAAACATAGAGGGTGGAGCTTTGCATTAGTAAATTCTAATACTCTCTAGATGCTTCTAATGTGCAGCCAAGACGGACAGCCACTGACTAAGGCATTCGGTAGTCTTTTCAGGTGCTTCCCACCATCATTTCTGATCCTTTCAACTCATTGGCCTTCCCTTCAGAGGCCAGATAGGACCTGACTTCTGTCCTCCATGCTGTGGGCAAGCTTTCCTCTCGGGCTCTGTGCAATGAGCAGTTTGAGATCCAGTAGTCAGAATTGTGTCCTCCTCTCCTCTCCTTCCTTTATTTACTGTGCTACCTGGTTCGTGAGCCTTTTCTCCAGCTGCAAGCAATTGGCGCAAATTGTTAACTATTGTAAAACTGTTGTAATCCCTGTAACTATGACTGGAGGCTGGAAAATGACCGGCTGTCAGCAGATTCGAAAACTCCTCTCACTTGGGGCCTCGGGCCTGATATTTCTAAGATTGTGGCCAAGTTATTATAATTCTTTGCACCTCAGTTTTCTAACCTGTGAAATGAGGAAGCTGTCTTCATTTCACGCTGTGTTCTTTGAAGCCCTGGAGTCAACAGCGTGCTCACTGGGAATGGGGGGGGATGGAGAGCAAGGGGACTAGGCTCCCTCTTCCCTCGTTCAACTAGCAAAGGGCCACTCACTCTATTTTATATATTTGGTGTCTGTGCTAGGTTGGGTTCTGGGTCAGCACATGATCACTCCTTCCTTCCCCTCTTGGAGTGGATGCCACGCCCCTGCCCTACTGGCTTTGGCCTTGGCCATATGACTCACTGTGACCCACAGAGGGGGAGAGGATGTGATGTGAGCAGAGGCTTTAAATGTACGCACATGGCTGGCTTGTCTCTTGTGCTCTTCCATGTACTATGAGAATGTGTCCACAGTAGCCACGGGTCTAAGAGAAAGAGACATCTGTGGAGCAGACTTACACCCAACCTGTCCCTGAGCAAGAACTCCCCAGCCGAGTCCCCGCTAGACCAGCTCATTGTCACCTACAGGCCTGTGAGCATGAGCATAAATGCCATTCTACTTTGTTAAGAGCCATTCTGTTTGGGGGTGGCTTGTTACACAGCATTCTTGCAGCCAGAGCTAATGTAGGTTACAAATGGGTTTGGTTCAATGTCAGATCCTTTGGTGTAAACATAGTTTGAATGTTTACACCAAACACAGCACTGGATTTGCTGATCATTCAGGTCTCCATGCGGTACTAACAACCTGTGGGCTGTTCTCTGTGTCTACAGGAGGAAGAGGGGAAAAGGAAGGGTTTTGGAAACAAGAAAAATCTCGTGGAAAGAAAGAGGAGATAAGGGAAACTCTTTTGGAGGGAGGAGGGGGCTCTTAGGGAGCAGAGACAGGCACATTCACAGTTTGAGTATGTTTGGTTTCTTCTGTGAACCCTCGAGTAAACAGATTTCCCTGCTGGCTTTACTTCGTACTGTCCCATTATTTCACCATTTTCTGAGTTCCACTTGCACAACCTCTGAAATTCCAGGAAGAAGGTGAAAGCATAACATTGCACAAAGCCCTGGGCCGGGCTGTGTTTATTTCATGATGGACCATTCACTTGGGCTTAACCTCAGGCTGACCTTGTTGGTTCCAGACAAGACAGCAAAGCTTTGCTCACAGATTCAAAGTCACACTCATAAGGAACAGAAACAGCTTACTTCCCTGACCAAAGATGTTTTCTACTTATACTATTTGTGTCCATGGTCACAGACGAGGTTCCAGGGAAGTCATTTCTAGGAATTCCTAGAGTACTTTACTGCTAAAGTGCGTGCATGGAGACCCTAGGGTCTCAGACAATTGGCACCGCCCCCCATATTCTGGGTATATTAGCTGCAGGATGGAGGGAGGGAGGAAGAGGAAGCTCTTAGGCTATTTCCAAGCCTGTTTTACTCCAGACCTTTGCAGCAGGGTTTAATTTTATTCTTGAAGTTTTGAGAACATCTCAAATGTAAATATAAAACCGTTATCCAAAGCCAAGACTAAGGGATATTTGGTTGCCTTCTGTTTTGATGAGTAATTGAAGGGTTACCATATCACACCTGAAGGTGGGTAGCCTCTTCTAGGGTGAACAGCATTTTGCACGGGATCGTGGAAGGATGTATCTAGTTCCCAGAAAGAAAGAGAGTCTCTGTGGAGTCAGCGAGGCCAGCATGCGGCAGGCTGGACTGTGGGGCCAGGGCTTGGTTAGAGGCCAGCCCCGCTATCAGCCTGTGCTCAGGTTGTGTCCTACATGGACGGCCATTTGAATTGGGTATCGAGTGTTTTGTCTGCTTGTCTGTGCTGGATTGAATGCCTCTGAGGACAAGAGGAGCTGCTTAATATTTTAGAGGCAGACCTTGGCACTGCCTGTGCACAGAGAATTCCACTGTCAGGCTCTTGGGGCCCGAGTCAAGGACCCGCAGTGCCAGGTGGGGAGAAGAGGCTTCTGGGAGACAGTTTATTTTAGGTTGACGTAAAAGTAGCAAACATGTGCCAATGGTTGTAGCTATTTAGTGCCAGGAGATTTTTATAATACAAACCCTTTCCTGGTGACCTCTAAAATATAAAAGAATGTATACCAACCCAATTAATAGAAAGGGAAAATGAAATTTAAAAAGACACACTTTGGCAGGTGGGGCCCAGTGGACTGAGCGCCAGCCTGAGAACTGAAAGGTTGCCGGTTCGATTCCCAGTCAGAGCACATGCCTGGGTTGTGGGCGGGGTCTGTGGTTGGGGGCGTGTGGGAGGCAATCGATCACTCTATCTCTCACACATTGATGTTTCTCTCTCTCTCTTTTTCCCTCCCTTCTTCTCTCTCTAAAGGTAAATCAATAAAGTCTTTTAAAAAAAGAAATTAAAAAAGATAAAATCAATCTAGATAAAGGCAAGAAAAAAAGAGAAAAGGAACACAGATACTTTGGACAAATGGTAAGCTGGGATCTTTATACACAAATGAATCAACGATCACATTAAATGTTAATGCACTAGGTATTACAATTGAAATGTACAGGTTGTCAGGCTGGATAACAAGCAAAACCCAAGTATATGCACCTTGCAAGTGGCGTAGCTTAAAAGGAGTTTATCAGAACCGCCCCACCCCCACCGTCTGTGTCTACAAGTGGCCACAGCCCTTTGTGAAAGCAATGGGCAGGTAGGTCCCCATGGTCCTCTGCTTGTTATACCATTTGGTCGTATAAGTCACTGTAACAGTGCAGACCTCAGGGTCTGGAGTAGGATAGGCCTTAGTTCAAGTCCCATCTCCGCCCTGTGCAAGCTGTGTGACTTGGGCAAATGACAGTCCTTCCCATTTTCATCCATAAACTGAGGATAATTTCTACTCTTCTTTTTTTTAAAGAGGTATGCTCTTTTTTAAATGAATTCCATTTGTTTGCCTTTTTAAAAGATTTTATTTATTTATTTTTAGAGAGGGAAGAGAGGGAGAAAGAGAGAGAGAGAGAAACATCAATGTGCGGTTGATGGGGGCCGTGGCCTGCAATCCAGGCATGTGCCCGGACTGGGAATCCAACCTGCGATGCTTTGGTTCACAGCCCGTGCTCAATCCACTGAGCTTTGCCAGCCAGGAATTTCTATTTTTATCAAAGGGATGTTGTGAGGAATCAGTGATGCTTTGGGTGTAAAGTGTGCAGCACAGACCCTGGCACATAGTAGCTGTTCAATAAGCATATTAGCTCAATGTGGGCTAACATAATCCCTGCTGCAGCTTTTATTACAGAAATAATGAAGCTAAAGAGAAATGTTATATGCATAAAGATGTTTACTATACTCTGCCCATAGCAATCAGAAATTAGAAACAATCTAAATGTCTCGTTCAATCATTCATTCAACGAATATTTATTGAGATCCTATTACGTGCTGGGCACAGTTTCCCACTGTTTGGGATATATCAGTCACCGAGACAGACAAAGATCCCTGCTTTCGTGATGGGGACTGTGCCACTCACCTGGGGGGCGGTAACTCAATGGAAAGTGTCACAGCATTACAACAATAGCAGCGAAGACGTGGAAAGGTGTTGCATCACGTAGGATCAAAAAGCAGAAGAGGAAAACACATGTGCAGGTGGCGAGACATGGAGCTTTTGAAAATGAAAACGGTGATTAAGAGGGACGGGATCATGTTTTTTGGCTTGCTCATAATTTCCGAAATGGCTTTACAACATTACGGAAAAGACGTAATTGAGAAACGTGAATTGGCCCGAGGAACAGCGTCTTCTGGTTTAGGAATCAAAGCGAGGCCTGTGGGCAGGAGAGGAAATTGCCAGTGTAACAGGGAAGGGAAAATTGCTCTTTCACAATAGAAATGGCTGTTGCCGCTCCCAGGGCGTGGGGAGCCGTGGGTTTCGTGCCAGCGAAGGCGGCCCCTCGGTGGGGAAACCCTGTGCAGCAGATGGGTAGGAGAGGTCCCGAAGGCCCTGGGAAGGGGGCAGCGCGGACTTCAGCGTGTCTCTGTGACAAAGCAACCGAAAACTTCCTTTTTCCCTCGGCAGCTTGGGGATGGAGGGAGGGACCTGGGGCCTGGACTGGGGGAAGATGAGCAAGGGAAGACCCAGCCGGAGAGGGCGGGAGCGGGTACAATAGCAGCTCTAAGGACGCTGACGGCTGCTGCTCAGTTGTGAGCTATTTTCTCTTCTGTCTTTCCCGCGCGTCAGTACAAATAGGATTATTCACAACAGCGATTCTCCGTCCGTTTGGGGAATGATGGGGGTGGGGGGCCGGAGTGCGGACAGATGCACAGACATAAACGCAGGAGGCAGGATGTCCAGAGCAGACCAGGGAGTCCCTGGCAGGGAGAATTTAAGGGCGAGGCGGCCAGGAGACTGACTGCAAGCACCCCCCACACTCTCCCTTAGGAGTCTGGGGGAGGGCACTGTCCTCGCATGGGCTGAGGGCTCAGGCCCTCTACTAAAGGAAGGCTGGTGCCATAGGACACGCAGAGTTCACATACACGGGGCAACCCGAGGGTCCTGGCCGGAGGCTGCCGTTTCCTTATGTACCCTTCCCAGGAATGTCCATCGTTCCCTGACCTCGGTTTGCAACTCCGCCTTCAGCTAACGGAACCACTGTAGCCGGCAGCCCTGCTGTCTTACGTGTGACGAGCTCCGGAGAAGTCCGGGCTGCCCACGCAGGCCCTAGTGACAATGAGTTTGGGGGACCCTTTGGCTCCTCAGGCAGGTGAGTGGGGAGGTGGGAAGGGAAGGAAGGGAAGGCTGAGACATGAAGAAGAGTGACACCCAGCTGCTGAGGGTGGTGGTGGCCGTGGTGGCGGTGGCAGTGGTAGGGGAAGTGGCACAAGTCTCCCAGGACAGCTGGGGAGTGGTCTCGGGACTCTGACTCCTGCTCCCAGGAGACCTTGTGTACATAAAGTCTTCTAGAACCGCAACGCCGTGTAGCATCGGTGTGCCACGGCGGGGTGGGTGGGAGCTGGCTGCCCTGGGTGCAGGCCGCAGGGGTGAGGGCGGGAGAGTGCATTGTCTGCAGACAATTTAGAAACGGAAATAAAACAGACTGCTTTTTATCATCATCATCATCATCACCATCATGCACCGACAATTCTGAGCACTGTGGCGATAAAACACCCCTCCCTGCAGGGGCAGATGGTTCGGGTCATCCCCGCCCCCTGCACCTCCCCTGCCACCGGATGGAGAATAGCCGAGTGGGGGAACCAGAGGGGCACGAGCAGGGAAGACACCCAAATTCCTCAATCTGGCAAATAGAGACGACTTCTCAGGACTGAACTTGAAAAAACGTGAGCCTGGCCAAGGGCGGGACAAGAACATCCTCAGGCGCCGGCAGCGGCGGAGCAGAGGTTAAGCCAACGTCGGTGCCAAGCGGTGGCAGCTCGGTAAACACGCAGATCATGTCCTCGGGAAGCACTCGAGATTAGTGTCTTTTCAGAGAAAAGACAAGACGGAATCTCAGCCGAGGTAGGGAGGGAGAGAGAGAGCAAGCGCCTCGTTTGCAAACAATCCCAGCCCCAGCAAGACTTGGAGGGCGTGTTCTAGGAAAAGCTGGGAGAAGTATGCTTGGCCATCCCATGGGCCCCGGGCACAGCGCACGGGCGTGGGGGGCACCCCCATCTCTCTCAGTCCTGGTGGAAAGAGGCCGGGAAAGTTTAGAGCTGTTCCCAGAGTGTGGTCCCCCAACGTCACCCCGCGGAATCGGAAACCCCAGGGCTGGGCCCAGCCATCCGTGTCTCCGGGGCTCTCACGCCCGCCCCGTGGAGGGTTGAGCGCGCAGGTTCGGGGCTGACTCGGGCTTGGCTCCGCCCACCTCCTCCCCTGCGTCTGGGCCCCTGCGCTCCCGGGGCTGGAGGACCAGTGATATGACAGGGCCGGTGGGGAAGATACAGGCGTTTTAAAGCAATTCGTGAACAGCCCTCATTGGCTACTGGATTTGTGGAATGTATCGAGTAAGATTCCGAGGAAAGAACTTGCTAGTTTTGTTTTCGTCCTATTTGGGGAAATGTACTCTCATGGTCCAACCCCATCCTTAATGTTGGGGTAAGTTTTTCCGGTTGTCTAACCTAACACCCCTCTACTGCACACGCAGGTCTTGAGGGAATGCAGTTCTAGGAGCCGCCGCTTTCCTCACACGGCTGCTGGCCCCAAAGTCACGGAGAGAATGGGAAACGGGAGGGGGAGGGCCGCTGAGAAACCACACCCCTCGGGCTGGGCCCAGGCAGCCCCGTGTGGAGGGGGGCACCGGCGGCATGAACAGTGGCCCCTGTCACTGCACTGCGTTGCGAGGTTGTGTAATGAGGCAGAAAAACGCATCTGTTTTGAGAGTCAGAGTGGATGAAAATGTGGCCCCCCTGTTTACAAGCTGTGTGACCTTGGTCAAGTTTTTAATCTCTCCTGAGTGTCAGGGTGCTTATCGCAAAACTGGGGTCCATTCACCAGAGTGTTGTGCAAGTTCTTGGGGGCCGAGGTTGTGCTGTGGTTGCTCTTCGTGACCAGAAAGAAGGTCCCACAGAGGACCCTGGAGCCAGGTGGTGGGGTCGTTGTAAACACCCCTTACAAAACCTTTTGCAGGGTCCTTTTGTACGTGGAACAGCGTGACTTTTCCCCTGAGGGGCTTCACACCCACGGCCACCCCCAGGCTCCCCTGGGTAGAGAGACACCCCATGTGTGGATTTAACCTCCTCCGGCGGTGTGGTGGGATGGCAGAAAGGACCAGCTGAGGGCTTCCCCAGAGCCTCCCGCGGCAGCAGCCCAGTAATTGCAAACCTGTCCCCACAAGTAGCATCACCCCTGCTGAAGGCCGAGAGTCCCTGGGAGGGGCATGCAGCCAGGCTCTGTGGGAACAGAAGGAGGGTGTGCAGGGTGGGGGTCCTGCTCAGGAGGGTGATGGGGTGTCAAACTCATTGTCACCGGGGGCTACCTCAGCCTCATGGTTGCCTTCAAAGGGCCGAATGTAACTTTAGGACCATATAAATGTAACTGTTAAGTGAGAGCTCGGTGCTGTCTCCAGGTAGAAATAAGGTGCCTGGCCGGATGAAACAAGGTGGAGGGCTGGATTCGGCCCATGGGCCTGGAGTCTGCCACCTGTGCTTTGGAGTAAGTGATCAGGCAGAGCGCTGATGTGAGTCACTGAAGGTCACTGGGTTTCAAGGCCACCGGGAGAGGCCAGTGCGTTGGCCAAGCTGGACACACGTAGGCCTCAGACCCGCTGGCTGCCTTCCACATGTGAGACGCTGGTTAATAAGACTGGTGGGGTCCCCTCCCCAACTTGCTCATAGTCCTCCTGGTGGCCCCAGGTTGAGCTTGCAAACACCTGTGCACTTCTGTGTGAACATGACCCCAGGCAGTGTCCAGTTTTCACACCCTAGGCCCGTAGAAGTGAACGGAGCACTCACGGGTCACTCTTCCCGTCCTCGAGGTGTGCGTTATCCGAGCTTCCCGCTCCGCTGACCCCTCCACTGGAGGCGACCTTCCCTCTTTCTCCTCCCATCACCTGATCCGTCTCTGGGCCCATTTTTTTTTTTTAAATAAAAATGATACAATCCTAAGGCCCTGGGGCTTCACATAGCTCTTGGCAAATTAGAACTCAATAAATATTTCATTGTTGAACCCAAAATAGCAACCTGGCTCCTCCCTTAGACTGAAAAAGTCTCCGTGGTGGAAAGCGGTGGGAAAAGCACATCGTGGCAATTGAAGACACATGCGCATGTGGCGGCTCCACTCTCCTGGCTCCGCGGGAGAGACAGGCTCTGCCGCGGGGCAGGCAAGGACGGCCTGCCAATAGCAGCGCTTCGTCCAAATAAACGGCAAGGCCCGGAGGCAGAGGTGCAGCGTCTGCGTGTGTTTGCATTTGGGGAAGGAGAGGCTGCAGCTTCCCAGACCTTGCTATGGCTCCATCTGAGCGCACACGTCAGGAAGCCACGGCTCGGTAACGTGCATGGTCTGAGTAAGTCTGCTAACCCTCCCTGACTTGAAGTCAGGTATATCGGGACTGGACACGGCTGGTTGAAACTGGTCCTTTCTATGAAAGATAAGGTTGGTGAGAGAGAAACAAACTTCCGTGAAGTGAAAAGCCTCCTCATTGAACATCTGGCCCCTGGAGACATTAATCAAGATCGAACTCTACACCCTCCCCCCACCCCCGTCCCCAAATTATTAACCTTGTCTGCAGAAATTTATTTCTTCTCGTGTGGATTTGCTAAGAGCTGGTTAGCCCTGGCACTTCACACCGAGCGAAGGTGGACGGAGAGGCACTGAGCCATGATCGGGAAGGGGAGGAGGGTTTGGGAAGCGCCGGCTCTGGCCTGCTCCAGCTCGCTGGCCGCTGACCATCCGGGCTCGTTCTCCTGCCCATCCCGACTGCTCGGGCCGCCGTCCCCCACCCGGGCCCACTCTGCAGGATGCCGAGGCAAAGCTGGCACCGGGAAAGCCCAGTTTTATGAATGTCTCAGCTACGGATTTCTGGTCTTAATTACGGGGTTGGAGGAGTGATGTGTGTTTTCTAAGATTAGCTTTTACACCAGCTACTGTAATTGGCGAGCTGGAGACGAATGGTTTTATGTGTTGGGGCGCGGAGTCGTGGGCGCGATGGGGGAGACTTTCACAGGAACGCTTTTTACTGCGTGGTTTGTGTGCACGGGCCGGCTGCGGCTTCGCCGTGGAAAAGAAAACGGTGAGTAGGTGATAGCCGTGGGTCAGTTTCGTCTCATGAAGTTTGGCAGTCGATGATTTCACGACCACTTTGAGAATGCTTGCGACATAGAATGTTACACCCAGATGTCTCCCTCAGCCAGCAGCTCTTACTGAGCCGCTGGGACGGTCCCGTGCTGGGGAAGGGGAGGCAGTGGCAGGCTTGCAGCCCGGGCTTTGCCCACTTGTCTTCGGCTCACTCAGACGATCGCTGTGCAGGTTTTCGTTTGGGCACTCGTTTTGTTTCTCTGCTACTGCGATAATGTGTATGAAAAACCACCCAGAATTCAGGGACCAAAAACAACTGGTGTTTATTAAGCCTGTGCCTCCACAAGACACCAGTTTAGGTGGAGATTGTCTGGGCAGCTCTGCTGGTCTTGGTTGGGGGCACTGATGTGGCTGAGAGTGGCCACAGCGGTCAGGTCCAGGGCAGACTTGCTGGGAGGGTCTTTTGGTCTCAGGTGAGTTCACGCCCATTTGTTTCTGGCAGTTGATTGGCTGTTGGCTGGAGCAGTTGCAGTCATTGGACTGTGTGTTTCTCATTCTCCAGTGTGCTGGCCGGGCAGGTATTCCAAGGAATCCCAGAGGAGGAAAACAGAAGTAGAAACATTCCAGGACTGTTGTTGTTGTTGTTGTTGATATTATTATTATTGATCCTCACCCGAGGTTATGTTTATTGATTTCTAGAGAGAGAGGGAGAGAGAAACACTGACAGGTTGCCTCTTGCACGCACCCCGATCAGGGATCAAACTCGCAACCTTTTGGCGGGGCCGGTGCTCCAACCAGCTGAGCCACCTGGCCAGGGCTCCAGGGCTTATTTTTAAGCCCTGGCTCATGTCAGGTCTTCCCTGGTCAAAGCGAGTCATAAACTGAGAAGGAAGGAGTGGGGAAATATGTGACACCTTTTAATAGACAGCGCTGCTGCGTCTCGTTGCGAGAGGGGAGAAGGGCTGGAGCCGCAGGGTGACCCGTCCGTCACAGGGCTTGTTGGTGATGTGGTCAGCCTGTCTTTGTATTGGTAGAAAAGACAGCTATGTGTGCCCTTGGTGATTCAAATATGTTCTTGTTTCAGCTGAAGACGAAACACTATCACTTGCAAAGGGAAAAATTAATTAGTCAGCAAATACTTCTCAAATAAATACTTTTTAATAAGGAAAACGGTTCATGCAAGAACAGAGATGGCAGCTTCAGAAGGTCTGAAATAGTGAGTGGACTCCCTCGCTATGAACAAGACTTTGTTCTGAAGTGAGATGGGGACAGGGAGGTGATGGTGGAAAGTTGGGCTGAGAATAGATTATGGGGGACCTCGACTTTCAGGCTGGGAGATTTGGGCCTTTTCTTAAATGTGAGTAGTGGGGAAATAGTAAAAACAAAAACAAAAACAAAAAAAAACCAACAAAACATGGTGTGTAAATTGTAAGTGACACTGGAGTTAACCAATGTAAACGTCCCTTCGAAGGAAGACTCTCAGTCTAACTGCATGTTTTTCTGCTCTTACTGACACACGGTGTCAGCGGGTGGGTGGAAACGCTGTGGCGTGGAGGTCCAGCTGGCTCAGAGCAGTTTCCACGAGACGAAGCTCCCTAGCTCAACCCACTGGTGGGTCCGTCCAAGGGCTTCACTCTTTACCGTAACTTCTTGCACACCCAACAGAGAGCTAGGCCACAAATGCACTTTTTTGTTTTTCAAAGAAGACCAGGTGAGTAAGCATGGATAAAATGAACTGGTGATCATTGCCTTCTGCAAGAAAAACACTTTTAAATGCACATTTGACCCCCAGCACCAGGAAGGCGGCTATCTCTCTGCCTCTGTCTCTGTGTGTATGCGTGTGTACGCTCGTATGCTTAGCGTTGAGGCTAAGCCTGAGACGCTTCAGTAGCATGTTTATGTTTTACACACGTTACTTTTCAGGTGTGAGATTCATGCTCGGTCAAACCTTTTTGGATTTGATATTTGCAGTCAAGACAAAACATTTTGATTTTCGGGTGGAGCCACAAAGTCCACTGACGTGGAGCTGTGCTCCTCAGCCCGGGCTGCACATTAGAGTCATTCAGGAGCTTCAAGAAAAGCCAAGCCCCAGCGCCTAGGATCTCTGAGGTCAGGGCCCAGGCACTGGGATTTTTAAAAACTCTGAAGGGCGAGGGGTGAGTAAAGAGGCTCAGTGGGTGAACATCCTGGTGTGGGTGTTTTCTTTGTTGGGCTTTTAGCTTTCCCAGTGTTTTCTGCCTGTGCCTCTGTACTGCGAGGACCACCCCTGTCTGGTTGCCAACCCTCCTGTGGCTGTGGCTTTGCCAGGAGGCCACTACAAAGCAAAAACAAAGTCATCCCACTGTAGTTTGCATCTCCCTCCATTGGTTTCTGCGGCCCACCTACTGACGTTCTGGTTGGCCTCCGCTCACTCAGTACCCACAATACCCTCGTGCGAAGCCGTGAGGCGGGGCGGTGCCCTGTCCTCCTGGAGGCCGCACACTGGGTGCCATGACCTGGTGCCACGCACGTGCCTGCCGTGGGCTCCCTTTCAGTCTGGCTCACCGTGAAGGCCACCTTTCTAGGGTGTTGTGAGGACTCCACATGTATGTGACCAGTGGACCACAGGAGCTGGCCGCAGTGGGGAGAAGCAGGGAGTCATACTATTCTTGCTCAACCCTGCTTTTCAAACAGGTCGTTTTGGTTTGTTCTTCTGTCTCCCTGGGAGAGTCCGTAGATGGTCAGTCACTTACAGGTATTTTAGTCTTGCTTTCTGGTATTAAAAATTTAGAATCCAACTCAAAATGTCAAGTTTTCTTCCAATTCAGAAGTTCCAGGCCCGGTCCTGCTTGGGGAACTTGCAGTGGGAACGGGCCTAGTGCTTTGCTTTTCTGAGATTTCTGCCTGCTCCTCCATCTCCCTCCTGCCTCTGACTGAGCTGATGCTGGTTCTCCATGGCCGTGGTCTGATATTAGCACAGTCCTACTCTGGCTGTTGGACACCCAAATGCTGGAGTTCTCTGTTGGGGTACTTTGCGTAGGTTTGAGGAGTGAGGGGTGTCAGGCACTGCCCAGTGTCTCATTCCCTGATATGGGGGCTCTCCTTGGCCACTTACAGTTCCCCTTTCCCTGTTTCTGTTCTCCCCCATCTCCCGAACTTCTTGCTGCTGGGATCACCTTGCCTTTGGGGTGGGACCCTTCCAGGGTGGCTCAAGTATGGTTGTCCTCCCTGGTGTCCCTTGGTCCTGGGACCTGTCTGTAGTCTCACCCACCCAACTCTGGAAGGGCAGGCTGGGCGCAAACCTCTTCACGCCCTTCTCTGGCTGCAGTGCTGGGGGCTCTGAATTTCTGCAGCTTCCCAAGCATCACGCTGATGGGCAAAATGTCAATGCCTCTTGCAGGCAGGGGCAGCCACCCTCTAAGGCTTGAGTGGTGGTGGGGAATGTCTCTCCCTGCCTGATCCCAACCAAAATGAATAGGATCCTTCAGTAAAGGTCACAACCCTCTTCAAAGTAATCCATGATCCCGAATCTTCCTACTAATACTTTAATTTCCTTTTTATGTACTAGCCAAAGATAAGTGATGGACTAAGGGTTACAGAGCCAGCCTTTCCCTCTTTTTAAATTTGGAAACAATTCCAAATATTAAAAAAAAGTTGGAAGATTATTACAAGAAACTTTCCCCCCTTGAACTTTTCGAGTAAATTTCAACCTGTATTCCATCACCCTGAAATATTTTAGAGGATGTTTCCTGCAAAAAAAAAAGGACATTTCCCTATATAACCACATTACAACCATAAAAGTCAAAAATTAACACAGAGATCTCGCCATCATGTAGTCCTCACATGTCACTCAAGTTTGGCTAATTGCCCGAATGTCGTCGTAGCAAAAAAGATGGAGCTCAGAATCGTGCGCTGCTGTTAATTGTCTTGTCTCTTAGCCTCTGGAACATACCTTGATTTTTATCACTTCGACACTTTGAAGTTTATAGGCCAATTATTTTGTAGCAGATTTCTCAATTTAGGCTTGTCTGATGTTTCCTCATGATTGTGTTCAGATTACGCGTTTTTGGCAGGAACACCGCAGCAGTTAGGTGACGTGCTTTTCATCGCATTTTGTCACGTGGCACGGATGTCTTGTTATGCTGTGACGGGTGTTGTCTCTGTGATCCCTGACTGATTAAGGTGGTGTCTTCTAGGCTTTCCCACCGCAAAGTTACTCTTCTCCCCCTGTGTAGTGGGTAGGTATTTTGTGGGGAGGAGCTTTGAAACTGTATAAACATCTCATTCCCTATCCGACGTCCCGCTGATTGATCTGTTTATTTACATCTCTAGAGACTCAGGGTTTCCCATTGTCCTGTAGTATTTGTAATTCCTCCTAGGTATTCTGATGCCACAGCTTGGCCTGTGAGATCTCGCTCAGGCTGGTCTCCCTGTTTCTTTCACCCGAGCTCCGTCGTTCCTGGGAGTGCGTCCTGGCTTTCCGGCACAGTGAGCTGCTCGGGGCTCCTCTGCACTGTCTCTGCCCCGGCTGGAGTCAGCCTCTTCTCCACGGAGCCTGACCCTGACCTCGTGGGTAGGAGATAGTGCTGGGAGGCCAAGATCTGAGAGCTGGGTGTGGCCGCCGCTGTCCGGGGCCTGCTGCTCTCAGGCCAGCTCAATGGCCAGGGCTAGCATGTGGGTGTGTGGGAGCGTGCGTGCGTGTGCACGTGTGGACGCCTTTCCCTACGGGAAACCTTGAGTTCACCCATGTCTGCAGTTCTGATCTGACGCCGGGGCTCGTTCCAGCCCTCCCCTTTCCTGTGTTTATGATTCTCTTCTCCAACAGCCAGAGACCCTGCGTTTATCATTAACATATGTATTGGTTTGATCAATGTCCTTGTACGAGGCCTGTCCAGAAAGTATCCAGCCGCATACTGTGAAGAACGGAGACCTTTACTGAAGAAGATACGAGAGACAAGAAACACTGTACACAGGACAATGACACCTCAGTCTCCTTCAAAGTGGGCACCTCGGGGCCTCACACCGTTCTCCCAATTGCAGCACGATGTTCTGCTCTGGTAGCAGAAGCCATGGAGCCAGTTTTGCCATGATGCGTTTCACGCCAAAACCCTGCGTCAAACCCTCAGACACAGTAGTGTCTGGAGTCCCCGGATTAGTTTCTGGTTCTCGCGCTGCCGGTCGTCGATCTTTGCTGACTGCAGCCCGCACACGTACGGCACTCTCCGGGGCTCTGTGTGTCGCAGGCCTTCCGGAGCGTGGCCCACTTTCCACAGCTTCTCGGCCATCTTTGCAGTGTTTGCGCCACTCGTTTACTCGTGCGGCACTCCTTGCATCCTTTCCGAAAGCCTTCTGAATCTCCGAATAGTTTCCGTGGGGGGATGTCCAGGCTTAATGCAAAGTTTGATGCAGAATCGTAGCTCTACTCGCTCAGTCATTTTGAGTGTGATGGCCACACAGTGCACTCAGCGGTGTCTACCACCCCCACTGACTAGTACAGTGAAGTCATCATTGTTCACACATGTGCATTCCAGTCCACTCTCCTTGGCTGCCAGGTTACATAGATGTCGCGCAAACCGTTCTTGTTATATTAACAATGGCTGTTTTTTTTTTCTGAACAGAACTTGTGTATCTCACCGTCCTCCCATGTCTGCTGATGTCCCTTCCCTGATAGGGCCACGCGCCTCCCTCTGTGTAAACTCCGACACCCCTCTCGGTGCCACTGCGGCTTTCTCCATCCCCACCATACAACTACCACGCTCTGTCCCAACTAATGGCTTTAGGACTGAATGGCTGAGGGAACCAGAATCTCAAGGACCTGCTGAGTCATTTTGGAGTCACCAAGTATCACACAGATACCCCTGCACTGGCTTCTTCACCTGCCCGGTGTCCATAGACCCACAAAGGGTCCTTGTGGAAAATTCAGGGGTCTGCGAACTTTGATGGGACATCTCCGACTCTGATGAGGAATAATTATCAGTACACTTTGTTCTCTAACTTCTCTACCATTTCCTTCCGGGATGAAAGCCTTTCTGAAAGCCTTCTGAATCACCCAAACAGTTTCCATGGAGAGATGTCCAGGCTTAATGCAAAATTTGATGCAGATTCGTTGCTCTACTCACTCAGCCATTTTGAATGCGATGGCCACACAGTACACGTGCTCACTCAGCAGTGTCTACCACCCCCACAGTGATGACTTCACTGTACAAGTGACACATGACGGTAGTATCATCAGTGCCTGTGACTTTGTCACCCACAGAATCCTCCATATTTTCATATTATGTTGCAGTTGTCACAGAAACTGTTATCAGTGCTTTTCATTACTTTAAAATGACAAGACTCTCCTTCAGATCTTACTATCTGGGGTACCAGAATAAATCTGTTTATTATGATATCACAAAATTATTTTAAGATTATTTTTTAAAGATTTTATTTATTTTCAGAGAGGGAAGGGAGGGAGAAAGAAAGAGAGAGCTCAATGTGCAGTTGCTGGAGATCATGGCCTGCAACCCAGGCATGTGCCCTGACTGGGAATCAAACCTGCGACACTTTGGTTTACAGCCTGAGCTCAATCCACTGAGCTATACCAGCCAGGGCATTTTTTTATGATTATTTTGAGAATTCTCTTTAAACATGGTTGGTGTCCTTTGTAATCCTATGTATTTTCTTTCGTGCATGAAGCGTAAGGACCCCAAGCAGAGGCCCGCAGTCCCCACCCGACTGCCGCCGGAGTCCCCATGGGATGCACATGGCGCGAACCTCCAGCTTGCGTTTCTCTCCTAACTATGAAAGGTGGTTCCCCTGTTGTTCTAAAACTCGGGGCCTCAACAAGATGAGAGAATTGCCTTCAAAGACACTGTGTGTCATGCATCTGAAATTACTCCCCCTGGTAGGCGGGGGTCACCTCCCCGCACCGCCCCCCACCAGCTGTCTGGTCCTGCCTGAGGCACGTGGGCTGCAGAGGCCGGAGGAGACCCTGAGGCAGGGGCCCAGGAGGCCCTCTGAGCAGGAGACCTGTCTGCTGGTGACCTCTGGGACAGGCGGAAGGGGTTAGAGTAGGCCACCAATTGCGTCTGCCACCCGCATCCTTCTCTCTGGGCCTCAGCTCCTCCCTCTGTCAGACGAGGAGGGACAGTCTCTAAGGTCCCTCCTCGAGTCTCTAGTACAATCTGAAGAATGTGCTCGCCCCCCGGGAAGGGGGCACAGGGCGCAGCTGCAAGGGAAGACCCTACGTTTTGCGTCTTCTCAGGTGGCAGGTTTGAGCGTGTCTCTCTGGGCCTCCCGTGTGCCTCACCCTCTCTCCCCTGAGATGCGGGAGAGGGGACAGGGGTGAGGGGAGGAAGGCCAGAGACCCACAGGGTGCCCGGTGTTCAGTCTCCTTGGGGGTGTCTGCCCTTCCTCCCCCAGAAAATCTACTCTGCAAGCGAGCCGTCTGTCTCTGATGGCCCTTCCCCAGCTTGGGTTTCCAGACCTTCCCGACGCTCAGGTTACTGCTGGGTCGGGCTCGGGGTATCACTTTCTGTGACATCCTCTCCATAAGGCCTCGGGGGTGCTCTCCCCCCAGGTTCTTGACCCACATGCTCAGAGAGCAGTGGGCTCTCCTTGGCAGCAAAGCAACATGAAGTGAGTGGCTGAAGCAGAGGTGTAGCAGAGGACCCCCAAGGGGCGCTGTGCCTGTGATTTCTGTTTCCACTATTGGGACTCTGCAGGACTAGCGGTGTGTCCGAACTGACTCAGCCAAGCGGGGGCTGCCCTTCCGAGGGGCTTCGCTGGGAGTGCTGTTGCTTAACACAGGAGTGTTGCTTCTCCCCTCGCCCTGTGCCCAAAGTGGTTTATGAAGTAGGTTTATGAGCCACAGAAGAGAACCACTTGTATCACATTATCTTTCCATCTCGCTGTTGAGCACAGACACTATTGCTTTATTGACTAGGCTTCAGTCCAGGTGGCTTTTTGATTATTTCCAAAAGTCTGATTCCACCCACCAAGGCTGCAGATGACGGACACCATCCGCAGTTGTCTGTGGGTGGGATTCCAGGCGCCGGGCTAAGCACGCAACAGGAATTTCTCACTGACAACCCTGTGATGTCATCATGACCTCCCCCACCTCATTGTCACAGGTGGAGAAACTGAGACATGAAACAGGTGAAAAACTTGCTCAAAGTCACACAGCTACTAGAAGTTGAACCTGAGCTTTCACCCCAGTGGTGAAGACCAGAGTCTGCACTTTTAACTAATGATGAACTTCTTATCAATGAATTGATGAATGAGTTTACCCATTCAATAATGTTATAGGTCAGGCACTGTTTTAGGCTTCATCACTGAGGATTCATCACTGAACAAGACAGACAAAAAAGTTTATGTCTTCCCAGAGCTTAAATTCTAGGGGAGAAGACAGAAATGACGTGTATGTTAGAATGTGATGTAGGGAAAAAAAGCAGGACGGGGGGATTGGAGGCCAGGTGGAGGCTGATGTTTTAAATGGTGTGGTCTGCATAGGCCATTGCAGCTGAGATTTGCAGCAGCAGACCGAGTGAGCCATGGTGTCTGGAGAAAACCGTTTCCAGTAGAGGAGCAGCCAGTGCAAAGGCCCTGGGGCAGCAGTGTGCCTGACGTGTTTGTGAAACAACTGGGCGTGCCTCCAGTTCTGAAGGGACTTCTAAACCACTGTACAGGCTCCAGCTCTTCCTCTGGGGAGAGTGAGACGGAGACTGTGGAGAGGCCAGGGCAGTGCTCCGTTACTCCGGACACATGTGGCCGGGCCCTGCTGCAGGTGCAGATGAGAGAGGACAGTGGTTCGGACCAGGCCTGACAGGCGTGTCTGTGCATCCAGCAGTTGCATTCAAAGTTGCGACCAGGGGTGTTACTTTTTCTTCGAAGTGGGCAAAACCTGAGTAAAGAGAATTTGGAGGGCTGGCCCTGTCTCTTTTATAACAAAAAATGTAGAAGCAGCTGGGTAAGCAAGAAAATGTGTTTGGCAAAAACAAAATAAAAAACAAAAAAACCCCACACAACAACCATCAGTGTGGCTGTTCACCAAGCTTGCAACAGAACCTCGGGACAGGAAGTCCGTGAGCGGGGACTCTGGGCTCAGACTAGCCTGAGAACGCTCACGAGACTGTCAGAAAGACCACAGGCTGCAAATGGGGCAGGCGGAGAAAGGGTGGAGCCGGCAAGCTTGTGAAGGTTTGGTGTCTTCCATTCCCTAGGACACGGGTGTCAGTGTTCTTACAGCGGATGAGGACCCTGGTCAGGCAAGGGGCCAAGGCAGAGTGTGGCTGAGGACTGGTGGCCAAAGGTCCGGTACAGTTAGGGAGGTAGAGTAGAGGAGGGGTCCTCGGACGTGGGACAGGGCTTGGGATCCAAGGTGTGGGGAAACAGGCAGAGTGGAGCCAGCAGCAGCACGTCTGGGCTCAGGGCTCTGGCCCCGACCTGGTGTTCAGGAGCTTCCCTTTGGGCGTGGCCCAGCGTTGGCACCACGTGTGATTGGATGGAGCTGCAGTAGACGGTGCTGCACCTCTGTGCCCACCCACCTGAAATGCAGAGGTCTCACAAGAGCCCTCGGAGGAGTTCTGGTTCTTGTTAGCCACGCAGGGAGTTTGAACTAGTGACCAACACGGGGTCTGGGTGATCTGTCGGTTTCCTTGACCCATCCTCTCTCTTCCCTTTTAGCGTGGAGGAAAGAAAGATTGCGGGGGGTGGGGGGTGCTGTTGGGCTCGGGGATGTGGAATCAGGGAGCCCCAGGGACCACAGAGCTGTGGGCAGAGCAATGACCTCCACAGGGCTTGTCCCGAAGTTCCCTCCTGGGCACGGGGCTGGGAGAAGGAAGGGGGAGGGGAGAAGCAAACTCGTGTGTCCTGTTGTCAGAGGACAGCAGACTCAGTCATTGTCAGTGCAAAGGTGAGCTGGCTTGTTGCGGGTGAAGCATATGCTGAACCTCGCCCTAGGGGAACAGACATGAAGGGAAAGGAAAGGGGGTGCTGGCCGTGGCAGAGTGGTAGGACCCCACCCTGTAGCCCCGGAAAAGTGGGGATATCTGGTCCATGCCTGGGGCTGTAATGGGGGTGATATGCTACCTGCTTCCTCCGAGACCCAGCATGGCTTACCTGACATGCTGCCACCATGTTGCTGACTCATCTCCACTTACTTGTGCGACAGCCTGGGCCCTGGGGAGAACCTCCCTCCCAGGGGCCCGGTCGAGAATGTTTCTTTGGGTCAGAGGACTCTGGACACCACGTCCTGGTTTTGCTGATTCTCGCCTACCTGGGAACATCGAAGGACATGGTCACGGTGGCCGAATGTTTGAGTGGGAGGGCACTTCAGCAGGCACCTTGTGCCCGTCTCTCGTTGCGACGATGGGAGTGAAGAACCAGAGACACCCAAAGGCTTGTCTGTGGTTCTACCGCTTGCTGGTCCCAGAATATGTCCTAGAGTTCAAGTTTAGTGTTTTTTAAAAAAAATTTGGCACTCTTTTTTTTTTAAGTCACTGGGTTTTTAAAAAAGATTTTATTTATTTATTTCTTAGAGAGGGAATGGGGGGGAGAGAGAGAGAGAGAGAAAGAGAGAGAGAGAGAAACATCAATGTGCAGTTGCTGGGGGCCGGGGCCTGCAACCCAGGCATGTGCCTTGGCTGGGAATTGAACCTGCGACACTTTGGTTCGAGGCCTGCGCTCAATCCACTGAGCTACGCCAGCCGGGGCCAAGTTTAGTATTTTTAAAGACTTTGTTTTCCTTTCTACAGATATTTATTGAGCGTGTATTAGATGCTAGGCACTGTGCTAGGCACAGCATTGAACAAAACAAAGTCTCTGCCCTCAGGGGGCTCACAATCTGGTTGGGGAGACAGTCTCAACAAAATAAACCTGTACGTAAAACAGTGTTCTCAGGGACCACAGAGGAGGTGAACAGGGGGAAGAGACGGGGTGGGGGGCTGAGGGTGTGGGGTGACTTTTTACAGGGAAGTTGGTAAAGGCTTCCCAGGATGTCCCCACCCCCTCGCTTTCCCAGTGGATAAAGCACATCATCTACCCTGCAGGTGGCTCAGCTTCTAAACCTGGGAGGCACCCTCAGGGCCTCTCTTAACTCCCCTCCTGCGTCCATTGCACCAGCAACTCCAGAGAGATCAGTTGACCCCCAAACCACCCCCTTTTCCACCTCTTCTGTAACTGCCACCTCTAGCTCAAGCCGCCACCCTTTCTCACTGGAACGACTCCAATGGCCCGATGCTACCCTGCCCCCTGTAATGCATTCTCCACACTGCAAGATGGAACTTTTAAAACATAAATCAGATCTTGTCACTCACCCGGGTAACAGCCCCCCACCAACGGCACCTCATCACACCTGGGATGGAGTTCGGGTTTCTGACCACTCCTGCCTCCTTGTCTCACTCTCTCTGTCTCTCTCTGCCTTCAGCACGCTGACCTTCCTGCTGTTTTATGTGCACCCTGAGCGTGTCTAGCAGAGTGTTTGAAAATAACAAAGGCATTCCTTTCTGGTGACTTATCCTCCCATGCATAACTGGCCACTGAGGGCACCCATACCAACCCCATCTTACTGTGAGAGTCGTCCCAGTTTGGACAATAAATTACACAGTCATCTAGTCATCAAGGATCTGGGGATAATCTGTCCATGGCTGCCTCCTTCTCTCCCTCCCTCTCTCCCTCCCTCAAACATATGGAGGTACCAGACAGGTCCTAAGTGCTGGAAGGTGAAGAGACTTGAAAATAAATAAGCCTTGGTTATGCCCGCAAGGAACTTTCAAACATCTGCGCAAACACTGAGGAGGAAAACAAACAGAATTACAATGATGTGCCCTAGACATTTGCAGACTTGATGTTTGCTCTTCTATAGACCAAATGGCTTGCTATTGGCTTAGACGTTTTTGCAGTGCACCCAGATGTTTGGCACCACCGAGACACGGCCTGATTTGCGTCTCCCCACCGGTGGCTCTCAGCCCGCCCTCTCCTTCCTCCCTTGTTTGTTCCCATCATTCCTCGAGGTTTGGCAGGTTGCGTGCGCGAACCATGCCAGCACTCCTTCACCGGGAACAAACCTGATCAAGACCAAGGCTTTGGGTCTTTCCTGCCTCCTGACAATTTGCTACATGATTTTCTTGTTCTTTCTCTGCTCCTTCCAGAACCAAGTCAGCCAGGAGGGAGCTAAATTAGCTTCCTGATGGCCCCTGAATTCCCGCCAGAAGTGTTTTTGATTGCTTGGCCTCCGCGTTCCATGTATTCCAGCCCCCCCACCAGCGTGTCCCTGGGGAAAGCACACTGGGGCTTTTGGCCTCCAGAGTGCTGTGTGTCTGCCGGACTCCCCGACTGCGCTGTGACGAAGCCCACCCCCCACGTGGGAGCCGACAGGGCCCCCATGTGTGGTTCTGAGAGAGGTCAGAGGTAGGGGTCCAGATCGGGAACACTTAACCTAGTCTTTCTGAAGAAGCACCTTCTGGTGCCCCTCGGGCCCTCCTCCGGGCTGTGCTGGGCATGGAGTTGGTGAGCAATCACACGGGAGGGCATGGGAGGGCCGAAATATTGCTCCTTTCTCAAATAACCTCTCTTGAGCCCACAGTGGATTCTTGAACCCTGCTTCTAGTTGTGCCTTCTATCAACCTTTTTAAATTAAATTTATTGGGGTGACACTGGTGAGTAAAATGATATAAGTTTAAGTGCAGAATTCTATGATAAATTATCTGTCTATTGCATTGTGTCTTCACTACCCAAAGTCAAATCTTGCATCACTGTATATTTGACCTTTTTTACCCTTTACCACCCCCCCTCCCTCTGGTCACCGCCATACTGTTGTCTGTGTCTATGCGTTTTTGTTTGTTTGTTTTTCTTGTTTGTTCACCTGTTGCTTTCAGCTTAAAAAACTTCTTTTAGTTGTATTTTTCCTATTACCATTTAGTCCCCTCATCCACCCCCTGCCCTACCCCCCCACAATCACCACACTGTTGCCCATGTCCGTGAGTTGTTTTTCCTTTTTGTTCAATCCCCCAGCCCCCTAATGTCCCCCCGCACTTAGCTGTCATCCTGCCCTCCATCTATGAGTCTGTCTTCGTACCCCAAATATGAGGGAAATCCTATGGTTCTCAACTTTTTCTGTCTGAGTTATTTTGCTTAGGGTGATACCTTCAAGATCCATTCATGTTGCAACCTTTGTCTTGACGAAGGATAACCCATCAGCTAGGGAATGCATCAGGTGGTGGATCAATCTCCCAACACCTCTAGGGACAAAGGACTCTAAAGACTGACACATTTTTGATGAGAGTGGAGAAGGTTTAAGGGGAACTCAGCATGACAGTTCTCCATGGGCCATAGGGAATGCCTTGGGGCTGAGACCAGGCCATTAAGGATAGGAGGGAGGGTCCTGGAGAAGAGGTGGGAGCATGGGTGGATGGCGGAGGCACGTTAAGGATACACTGCCTAGGGCATGAGGAAGACGAACCCCGGGGTGCTGCTGACTGTACCCCCAGTATGGCTGGAAATGGGATGGCAGTGCTGTGGGCGGGGAAATTCATTCCTGTCTCTCCAGAGGCTGAGGGAGTAGGGTGGTGGGGGAGACACCACTTTCTGAGAGACCCCCTGAGCTAACGAGAGATAGAGACAGGGGCGTGGGTGTACGCCTGGCCTTAGGACGGTGGGCCCGTGGAGGACACAAACCCTTCACCAGATAGAATGTCGCGCATTTTCTCCAGTGCAGCAGGGTCATATTTATATAAAAGTCAAAGCTCAGATTCATAGCCTCTTAAGAGACTCTGTAACATAAGGAGACAGACGACTTTCACTGGGAATGTAGGGGATGTGACTTGATTCTGGCCACAGGAGGTACTTTATTCCAAGGTATTATTGGATCCAGATGTCACGTATCCCGTAGAAGCTGCCTGGGTGAGTCTTCCCACCCAAACCTGCGCTCTACTGGGGTACAGTAGGCCCTCGGGGGCATGAAGTTGGGGTTGATAGGGGCTGTCACCCAGGACAGGGATGGGGCTGCCCAGGCTGCCCCCAGAGTGGGACGGGAGGCTCGTGGCCCTGCAGGGAGGGGGGGAAGGAGTCGGCTGTGCCCGGTAGAGCAGGTGACCTGGCGGGGAGGAGGGCAGGAGCTGAAGGTTCAGCATTACTTTACTGGAGGAAGGAAACAACTAGGGGATAATAAACCATGTAAATGGAAAACATGTTTCCTAAAATAAGGCCGTATGTTAGCTGCAGACAGGGCTCGGGAGACGAATTCTTTTGTGAGGATGAAGCTTCACAAGGACACACACGCATTGTTCACACACATGAATTATTCAATGCCTGCATCTGCACGTATGTGCACACGTATAGTACACATTAACCCGGTGTTTGTAGTACACGTGAATGTATATACCCAGGTATCTACATCTATACGCACATGTAGCAATGGCATTGATTTGCTCCATGCACGATAGAGATAAGCCAAACTCCCAATTATCTACCATTAGCCACTCTTTTCTCCAGCATGTTCTCCATCTGAGAATGGCTTTCTCTTAGCAAGTGTGATTCCGCAGTCACCCCTTGGTCCGAGCCTGTGGAATGTGATTATATTGTAACCGCCAGCCATTCTCCCTGCCCCCAGTGCTGAGGATGGGTTAACTGCAGAAGAAAAGAAAATGCCCAACCCAAATGCCAACTTGCATTATTTAGTCCGAAGTCAGATAAAAATGAAGCTTGCAGAAATGGACAATGTGAGTTTACTTGCATCTTCCTGATTACTGGGACTTGCTACAGCCCGAATGTCTGTATCCCCCAAAGTCCGAATGTTGAAGCCCTGACCCCCCCCAATGCAATGGTGTTTGGAGGTGAGGCCTTCAGCAGGTGACTAGCTCATGAGGTGGAGCCCTCATGGGTGGGATTCGTGTCCTCATAGAAGAGACCCCAGAGAGCTCCCTGGGAACCACGCAGTGGGCTCTCACCAGACACAGACTGTGCTGGGCCCGAATCCCGGACTTCTCAGCCCCCAGAAGTGTGAGAAGTAGAGTCTGTTGTTCATGGGCCACCCCGGCTGTGGTGTTTCGTTGCAGCGGCCTGAACAGGCCAGACGGCACTGGTGCCTGTAAGTTGGTGGGTCTACTGGTGCTTTGAAGTCTTACTTTCCTTTTTTCTTCCTTTTCTTTCTGGCACAGATGAAATGACCAATGCAAATGGGGAGCATCCTTGGCATGACAGGGGAGCCGGGGGGGGGCATGGCTCAGGATCCTCATACCTGCTTTCATTGGGTGCACCCGTGCAGACACCTGACCATGCCCCCCTCCACCCCACACTACAACTTGTGTTTAAATGTCCGGTCTTTAGCCTTTGAAAACCTATCCTAAAATTGAGGACAACTTTGTCTACATGTGTTTTTCAAGTATCTGTGACAAAGTTCTCTCTTCATCAACAGATTCTATTATTATCAAGTCCATGAACTTGCACTTGGTGCTTGACACTGGTACTTCATTTTTAATGCCAAAAATAAAAGGCCTCCTCCTGTGTATTACGTGTTCAATCCCCCAGATCATGTTATGTTGAGGATGTAGCCACCGGAACCTCTCTGACAGACGTCTAGAAAGGAACCTGTGTTTAGGCGGTCTCTCAGGCCCCTGACTGCGATGAACTACCCCATCCCAGGAGAACTCAGCTCCTAGGGTGGGCAGTTTTCCTGGTCACCGAACATTTGGAAAAGAAACCCCTTTTGTTTCAATCATCTAGTTGAAAAGCTTAACCAAATATATGAACACCCCTCCTGGTCAATTCCTTGGCCATAACCAGATCTTTCTTACGTTATCGGGGATTCTGCAGAGACCAATGCGTTTGATAAACAGGAGAAGAAGCCACGGAAGCAAGCTCAGGAGATTCTTCCTGCAACTGGGACTTTCCCCTTGCTTTCTAAATTCCTGATGTACACGTTTTCTTGTTATTGTGATGATGAATATAGTGATTCTGGAAGCTGCTACCACTATCACGGCCTCTTACACTTCCTGAGCCCTCTCTCCGTGCCTGCCATGGTGCTAAGGTCCCTTAGGGCCAGCGAGCACCTCCCACAGCCTCCCAACAGCTATCTTTCCGCTGGGGAGACAGAGGTTCAGGAGCCAGGGTGACGTGCTCAAGGTCTTGCAGCTGGAAGGAGTGCAGCGGCATTCGGTCCACGCCTCACACGTAAACGTGTGCTCCCGAGCTCTGCAGCGTGGCTGCTTTTCCAAAAAGGGAGCAAATCGAGGTTTGGGCAAGTTAGGTCAATAATTGCTTTCCTGTGTGTGTGTGTGTGTGTGTGTGTTTAGATTTATTAAGTGTAAGCCCAAATATTTTACTGAACTCTTTTTTAAACTCTCACCCAAAGATATGTTTATTGATTTGAGGCGGGGGGAGGAAAAAAATACATCTATGTGAGAGAGAAACATTGATCAGTTGTCTCCCATATGCACCCTGACTAGGGCTTGGACCTGCAACCTAAGTATGTGCCCTGACCAAGGATGGAAACTGTGACCTTTTGGTGCACAGGACGATGCTCCAACCAACTGAGCCACCCAGCCCGGACGTTACTGAACGCTTTTTGACTTGTTCCAGTACACAGTTAAAATCCTTCGTTAGGCTGCTGATTCCATCTCTCTCCTCCTCCCCCAGTTTCTTGCTGTCTTAGAGACCCTTTCAGTTCTACGTTTCTTTTTTATTTTGCTGTTCCATTTCCATTAATCCGAAATGTTCTGAGTCCGTGACTTTTGCCATACCTATACTCTTTTTGGTTACGGTGGTATCTTACAGATTACCAAGCTGATATTAGTGTCTGTCAGTATCTTTGAAAATAGCAAGATAATTTTGCCCTGGCTGGCGTAGCTCAGTGGATTGAGCGCGGGCTGGGAACCAAAGTGTCCCAGGTTCGATTCCCAGCCAGAGTACATTCCTGGGTTGCAGGCCATAAACCCCAGCAACCGCACATTGATGTTTCTCTCTCTCCCTCTCTCTATCGCCCTCCCTTCCCTCTCTAAAAATAAATAAATAAAATATTAAATAAAAATAAAAAAAGAAAATAGCAAGATAATTTAAAAAATGGAGTTTCCCTCTTTCAGTGGCTACTGTCTGGAAGAAACCTAACCTCTGGGGATCCGGGATCCTTGCCATGAGTCAGTGCAGAGGTGTTGCTGCTGGACGTTGTCTTTGAGTTCGGATGGCCTCCTCTCCTCTCCTGGCTGCTTGGCATAAATAGAGAGGCCCAGAGGTGGGCACAGATCTTGCCGACAGCCCTTCCAGACCCCCAGAAAACAGGACTTCCTGCCTGTAGGAAAGTCTGCTCATGGCCAGGCGGCGCCCCGTCTCCTATAGATGAAAATTCCTTTTAGAGCAGTGGCCTTCTGAATGCCCAGCCCCTCTGTGTCTGTCCATGTATCCGTTCCCTGTGTGAGCGTTTATTAGGTGCCGGGGATGTGAACATGAACAGGGCCGAGCTCCTACCCCTGGGAGCTCCCAGTTTACTGGAGGACACAGACACGTAACTAGATGACAACGTGACAGTATGTCCTTGAAGAATACTGATGAAGGCCTTGGGGACAAAGGAGAAGGAGCTATATCGGTTCTATGTGGGGGAGTCCAGGGAGGCCTCCCAGAGGAGGTGACATTTGGGCTGGGTCCTATGGGATAAGAAGGAACTTATCAGGCAGAGGGCCCGATACAGGCAAGAGACCAGATTTGCTCAGTTATCTATTGTATTTGGAAAAGGATGACCTGGTAAATGTAACTGATTCATCCCACCCTCCATTTCCATAAAATTCATAACTTGTGTTCTTGGGTGCGAAGCGAGGTAAGACAAACAGAGCGTCCCCCGCCCCCGCCCCCCCCCCCCTGCCTCCGCCTGCTTTGGCAGCGTTGCCCTGCTCCCTTGCTGAAAGCACTGAATTTATTTGCTTCCCCCATCTGGCCCTCAGGCGAAAGCCCCGAACCTTTCGGCTCCTCTTCGTTTTCTATCTGCCTTTTTTGGGGGGGTTTTCTTTTTTTGGAAACGGCTTTGAGGAATGTCAAAGACAAAGCTTCTATTCCACTCACTTCCTTCATCCAGAGCCTCTGCAGCCACTGGCAGCTCCACGCTCCTTCCTTTCCAGCCTCCCCCGGAGACGCCCCTGGAGACGGAGATGGGGGGCCGGAAGTGAGTGCGGCGTGGTAAGTGGGGGCCCGGCTCGCCTGCCCCGAGCCAGTCCTGACTCCTTGCACGGCCGGGTCCGTCCAGGTACAGCAGGCCCACATCCTGCGGGCTCGCCCTTGGCTCAGGCTCTGCTGGGTTGTGGGGATCGTCCTCATCCTCCTCGGAAATGGTCATTGCCAGGGCCTTTGTCCTCCTGATGGACCGCCAGCCCCTGCCTGCCATCCTCTGTCCACTCTGCCTTGTTTGCTGTTGGTTCCCTCTGACCCCTTGGCTCCTAATTGTGTGTGCGTGTGTGTGTGTGTGCGTGTGCTCGGGGGAGTGTGTGCAGGGAGGGTAGGGAGAGGAGGGGTTGTTCTGGATTCGGGGGGCAGAAGGGGGAAGAGAGTACACAGACTTACCCTATAGTGAGAGTTCCATGTGACCAACCAGTAAGTAATGGCCAGTGTTCCCAGAAGGGACCCCTACTGTTAATAACTCAAAAGATCAGGCAGTGAAATATTGCTTGATTTTAGAATGAATGTCTTAATCGACCTTTGATTGCTTTATTGTCCGGTCAGGCACCCTGTGAAATTTCAGGGGTTTGAAGAGTGCCGGGTTCCCATTCATTCTGCTGCATTCTGGGGCGGTGCTAAAACCAGGAAACTCAACGCCGGTGTGGGACCTGGGAAAGGCTAGGATGGTACCTCCCCCTCACCCTCCAGCTCCGACAAGATGCCGTGTTTTGGGCAAATCTTCGGTGCAGCCTGTTTTGCTCAGGCAGTCCTTATCAGGATGTTTATGAAAACCGGTCCTGCTTATGCCGTGCAGGTGGCTTGGTAGGTGCCAAAGAGAAGCTCTTAGGCCACAGGATGCCTGTGTAAGCAGACATACAGTGTCAGGGGGACGGATGAGCCCAGAGCCTAGGTCCATCGGCGCTAACCCCCGGAGTCCACCTCATTCAGTGGCTTTTCCAAGGACACATGCTAACGGCAGAAATAAGACCAGGACCTGGATGTGCCAGTTCCTAGCCCTTCACTGTTCCACCGTAGGGAGCGGCTCTCCTGTGTGTGCGAATGCCCTTTCAACGGCCACGAAGTGATCAGGTTGATTTTAACCAATGTGGTACTGCCTCCTGGAACTTCTAGTGCTTCCCAGCGCTGGCTGCACATTAGAGCCACTGGACCCGGGTGTCAGCGTGGGGCTGAGCACGAGCCCTCTGAAAACGTCCCCAGCTTGTTAAAAAATGCAGAGGAGATGAAAAGCCCCTGTTGTAATGCACACAAGGAAATAAAGCTTTGCCTAAGAATCTTCAATTTGCTGACTGGACAACAGTCTAATGCAAACCTAATGCCATTTATTTTCCTGAGAAAGACAGTTCTCTCCAAGAGCAGGTGAGAGCCTGGAGGAGACGTTTTTGTCACCTCAGGTTTGCAAGTGATCCAGGTACTCCGTGACTCATTCAGAAGGGCTCCCGGGCTCGGAAACCGGAAACAAGTGTGGAGGATGGAGCTCTCTTCCCTTTCAGAAATGACTTGGAGCGCCCTCCGTGGGACCGGGGACCCGTCCTCCCCCGCCCTGCTCTGCCCCCCCATCGACATTGGAGAGCAAATTTGTTTCACATTACAGATAATTAATGTCAGATCTGGGATCGGTCTGTTCCAACAATAAGGCAGCTGTTTACAATACGAATGCCTCAGGGTTTCTCACAACCTGTGTTTTTTTTGTTGTTGTTGTTGTTTTTTTCAAAAGTCCTGCAAAGGTGTTTAAAAGATACCAATCTAAGTTCATCGCCTCCCCCTTGTAAAGTGTTCCTGCCTCCCTTCTTTCTCTGCCTTCCAAGAGGTTGGGGGGCTTGGGGTAGGGGGAGCCTGCTGCTTGCACTAATTCGGGAGAGCCGACGTATCAACAAGCATCTCCTCTCCACGTGCAGTGATGTCACATGGGCAGTTTGACATTGGCCTTGGTGGAAGTGTATGCACCATGGAAATGGGCAAATGGTACTCATTAGGGAAATTTCTTCCTAGGAGAACAGGTGGTTAAACATTTATCAGTGCACCACTGGTCACAGGTATATTCTCTGGATAGTTCCCAAGATGTGAGTATTGTCCCTGAGGATTATATTTTAAGTTATTCTCCAAAGAAGATTATAGACATCTGCGGTATGAACATCACACTTTCATAAGATATCTAAAAGGCATCCTAAATTTCTCATGCCTAAAATGAAACACTCAGATTTCTACTTTACTGGGTGGGTTTACAGTTGTATGCGAAACTGAGTTTATTTTTGTGCTATTATTTATTAATTATTCGATTGCTGTTGTATTATTTTCCATACAACACACGAAAAACTGTACACCTACTTTTGCCTCACCCTGTGTGTTCCTCCCATTGTCTTTCCCAGCTCAGTACATGGAAACCCCCTCATTTCACTTATTGGGGTGAAAAATCCCAGGGTCATCTGGGACTCCTCTCTTTCTCTTACACTCCCCGTACTGTACATGAACAAATCCTGTTGCGTTTAGATTCAAAATATACCCAGTTCTAACCAGCCCCACGTAGCCACCCGGTCCAAGTCACCTTTACCCCTCACCTGGAGTATTGCAATGGCCCCCAAGAAGGGTCTCCCTTCTTGGAGATAGACCCTTGACCCTCGGTCTCTTTGCCGCTGAAAGCAGGAGAATGGTCCCCGACACACATATGTCCTTCCAGGGCTCAAACCCGCCAGTGGTTTCTGATCTCACCTAGTAACAGCAAGGCTTTGCCAGACTCTGGTGATCTTTCTAACCTTGTCTCCTCCTGCCCTCCCCCTCCCTCATCCCTGGTCACGCTCTCTCAGCCCATTAATTCCCTTGAGTTCTTTGACTATTGAGTAGCTCAGCATGGTCCCCTCCCCTGGCCTTCGTGGGCGATGCTGCTTCCACCTGGAGTCCCCGTGCCGAGGATATCCAATGGCTCACACCCTTACCATATATCTTCAGAGCTCTGCCCACATGTCACCGGATTCGGATGGGTCTTTCCTGATCTGAAGTCAAATGGAACATCCTGCCCAGCTCTGAGAGCCCCTTTATTTTCTTCCAGAGCAGCTATTACCACGTGACATGCATTTGTCTTTTTCCTTCTGGCCGCTCCTGGAGAGTAAACTCCAAGTACGCAGAGCTTTCACTGTTTGTGGCTGTGTCCTCAGTGCCTGGAAGAGAGCTGGGAGATTAGCAGGCAGAAAGTACTTATTGAGTACATGAGTGACTGTGAGTGTGTGTGTGCAGTGAGTGGGTGTGCGCACAGTGAGTGCGTGTGTACACGTATACCCTATCTATCTCAAACCATATGAAAGTGTCAATATATAATACATGTCACTTTTTCCAGTTGTGTGTGCATGTCCTGGACAGTAGGGGACCTCAATAACCATTTAATTCAACTTGTATTTTTTTTTACAGTTGTGGTCCTTGAGACTGTGCAAGGGCAGATGACTTGTCCCAAGAATAGCTAGTGATGGAAACGTGTGTGTATGTGTGTTAATAAGCAGCATGTTTTCCAAAGCAAAACACACAGATAGTACCCGTCAGCGGTGCATGGGATATTTATTGGTCCTTCCTGTGTGTTATGGTTTTTGTCTTCATCTCTGAGCAGGCGAGGAGAAATGCTTTCAGAGAGACTTCATTCCCTTTGGGTAGGATAACGCTTTGCAGAGCGCCCTTAGAGAAGGCTCTTAGCTGCTCCTGTACCGCTGTCCACGCGGGGTCCTTTCACCCTGGCTGCATCAGGGCCAGGGAGCACCTCGAGCTTACTGCTCTGGGCCTTTGGTGACAGGACCTGCAGCTGGGTGCCTTCAGAAGTCAGCTATGAAGTCTGGACTTGCCCACAGGTCTTCAGTTAAGAACTGAGCGTGACCGAAGCCACATGGCTTCTTAATGCAGAAGTCTCAGCTCTGCAAGTTTGTCACTCCTCCTTGTGCCAAGACCCCTTCCTGGGGGTCCTGCCCTGGGGGGAGAAAGATCTCTGTGGCCTTCCCTATGAAAAAATGTGAAGAAGAAATGCTGATTTCTTTGAGGTGTCCACCATATAGTGAATCTGACTACTTTCATCTGATGTTTTCCAATAGATATTGTTTGATGTGAATTTATTGCTTAATGAAACCGACTAGAAGGAAGGGCTAGTGGGGAGATATTTGGATTGATCTTCCAACACATGTGGATTTGAGAATGATTTGGGAAGAGAACTCTCATGCCAAAGGTGAACATAGAGTTGGGGTCCTTTTCAACCAAGCTTGCACTTCTTCTATGGGAATCGTTTCTCTGAATTTTCTGAGAATGCATGTGGGCTTCACACAAAAATCTCTTTGCCCTTGGAGTGAAATTTAGCTACGGACTTGCATGCTCCAACTTGGGTACTTGTGGTAAGAATTTTCCTGAAGAATGGGCACAGTCCTTTAAATGATGGGCTCAATTGTTGGCACGTATTTTGCATAATTTCTCCCCGAATGTTGTACCATGGGGCTTTTCCAGGTTACGTCGGGACAAGTAACCTTTCAGGGTGTTGGTACTGAAACCCCGGGGCTCTGTCTGCTGGTGTGGGCAAGGCTTGCTGGACTCACCTGTGCTCACAATTTGGGGTAAGAGTTAGTTTTCCATACGACTTACATAGACAAGTAGCCATGTCTATGCTTGTATCCCTGGCTGTGGGGTTGCACACTCATCAGGACCTGGGAACCTGGGTATGGGATCCCTTCCTTAGTAGGCCCTCATTTCCTGTTATGGGCTCTAGAATATATTCCCTACAGAGGCTGGACCACTTTCCAGCCTGGAAATATGCCCAGAATAGGTGATCTGTGTTCTGACGCTACAGCTCAAGCTTGCAATGGCATTTCTGGACCGTGACTCCCTAGGTTCAAACACTGGCTCTGTCACCTGTAAGACTTGTGGCAAGTTACATATCCTCTCCTTGCCTTAGTTTTCTCATCTGTAAGATGGGAATAACAACGATAGTAGTCTTGACCTCTCACGGTTTTTGTGGGGATTAAGTGAGCTAATATAGGTGAACTGTTTATAGCCCACCATATAGCAAACACTCACCATGCATGTAAGTCATTATTGTGATAATATTCACACTTGCCTACCTTTCACTAACTTCCCCTGATCATTGGCGATTCTCTCCATTCCATCTGCTTCTCCGAGAAAATGACAGTTCTGTTCAAATCATCTATGGGGTCGGACTGTGCCATCATATAGTATTCTTCTGTACCTGGCTTCTTCTGCTCAATACACGGGCATGAGATTCATTTGTGTAGTTGTGTGTATTAACAATTCATTCATTTTTATACTGTGTGGTATTCCACAATTTGTCCATTCTCATGCAGTTGGATGTTTGGATTCTTTTCAGAGTTTGGCTGCTATGCATAAAGCTGCCGACAACATTCTGTGTATATGTTTTCGAGGACATGCTTGTGTATTTTTCTTGAGTAAACAAACACCTGGGAGTGAAACTGCTGTGGATGATATTGGATGCTTCAACGGCTTTCCAAAGTAGATGAACCACACTTTTGACGATTAAGAGAGTTCCAGTTGCTCCAGGTCTTTCCTAACACGTGGTGCTGTCAGCCTTTTAAATTTTAGCCATCCTTGTGGGTGAGTGGCGATATCTCATTGGGGTTGTCATTTGCATTTTCCTAATGAGTAATCGTATTCTGTTTTTTCATACATTTACTAGCGCCAAATTAGATGTGGTCTTTTGTTAAATGCCTGTTTCACATCATTCTAATTAAGAACTTAGCTTGTTTATTTTTCTGTATTGCTTTGACAGAATTCTTTATTCTGGATGCAAGTCATTTGTTAGATGTACATACCAAGACCCCCTTCTCATAGGTTGTGACTTGCTCATTCACTTTCTGAGTGGTGTCTTTTAACTTAAGAAAGTCCAGTTTATTCATTTTCCTTTAGTTAGTGCATTTTGTGCCCCAAGAGATCTTTGCCCTCCTCAGTGTCACAAAGATACTCTCTTTGTGGTTCTTATGGAATTTTTATTGTTTTACTTTCACACTTAGGTCTGTGATCTGCCTCCGGGTACCATTCTGAGTCTCACTGCTTTGTATGAGAAAATCTGAACTCCATGCTTGAGTGTTTGTCCAACTCCAGTCCCTACTTCTTCCCAAATTATCTCCCCCCGGACCCTTGACACTGAATAGCGCTGAATAACTTGTTCACAGAGAGCATCATGTTCTCTTAGGACCCCCAAGCCTTTGCTTGTTCCTCTGCCTGGGACACCTCCCATTTCTTTGCATAATTTCTGACAAGTTGCTGTCTGACAAATTGCTACTGATTTTTGAGGTTGTGTCAAAAGAGTTACCACCCTGATAGAGGTGCTTCTGGATGCTTGAGGCCAGCTCAGGCTTTCCTCTCTTTATGACCTCAGCACATGTTGTGTACAGTCTGTGGACAACACCAGTATATTCATCAGTTTCTGGTTCTACTGGACTCCTGGGGAGGATTACACTTCCCTGTCCCTCTAAAATCGTGTGTAGACAAGTGACCCTCTCGGGCCAACCGCTGTTGGCTGGATGGAGTTGCTGTGTTGCAGTATACTTAAAAGCTGGAGTAAATTTCTCTATCTCCTCTTCCCTTTGCCAAGACAACCGGCTAAAGTCCGTATATAGGTGTCTCAGCCTGTGACTCCGAGTGAGGATGGAGTGGAGCAGAGCCCCCACCTGCTCATGATGGACATACAATATGAGCAAAAAATAAGCCTTTATTGTTTTAAGCCACTGAGATGCTGGGATGGTTTGTTATTTCAGCATAACCTAACCCATCCTGACTAATACACTTTCATCACTGCCATCATCTTATCTATCTCTTGACAATATCAGTTTATCATTTCTTTGAAGTCAAGGACAATATCATGAGATTTTTATAGAGCAGGCACTTAAAACATGGGTCAGCTAGTGCTAGAGTAGAAAACAATACTTTTTGAGCACCTACAGTGTATCTGGCCCTGTGCTAAGGATTTTACCCATTTTGTCTTTTTTAACCTTTGCAGTGACCCTAAGTGGTGGACATGACTATTCCCATTTTACTGAAAGGGACAGAGGCTTAGGTGACTATGGCAACATCACCCAGCTGGTGACAGGCAGACCAACGATCAAACCCAAGTAGATCTGATTCCCAAACCCATGCTCATCCCCATCATATGTGACCTTAGGAGTGACAGATGAAGGACACTGTGCCTTCTGGGACTTTCCTGTCATGAGCTGTGCAGCAGACAACTAAACACGCATCGAACAAATGTAGGAGTCAAGTAAGTAAATAAACAAAATTGGAAACATGGTTTTAGCATCTAATGGGAAAGGAGAAATTCTTCAGAAAACTTTCCAGTTCTGGGGGAAAGCCAATCTACATCCTAGGCATTCACCAAAAGTTTTATCCACAGTCCAGAATGAAATCTAACCCAGAGCACTGCTTGCTTGGCCCAGTTCTGGTTGGCATGGTTGGCTTCTGGACGTTTCCTTGGTGGCCTCTATGAACAGGTACTAATGATCAATGACAAGGCCCAGCCTCCCACCTGGGTGTGGCGTTCTCAGGCACCCGTTGGTTAAGCAGCTATTGGATGATGCACTGATGTGGACCGACAGTGAAACGAGCACGTGCTCAGAACCTCACAGAAGCACGTGTGGCACCATGGCCCATTAAGGAGCAGCAACAGGAAAGGGCTGGTGTCTAAGACCACAGAGAGAGCAAGAGCTGCCTGAGAGGCAGAGGGGCTGGAGGTCAGTGTCTGGTGAGTGGCAGGTTTTCATATGAGCGTAGGAAAACCGGGAGAGTGAACCTCGGAGCCAGGCTTAGATCTGGAACGTTCCCATTCCTGTGGGTTGTTATGCTCCGCCCTCCATTGACTTTCATTTGTGTTATTTGCTCCTTTGCTGTCCTGAACTTTGCGAGTACATAATATTAATTTGGTGTTTTTTGTGTATTACTATATATAATATAATACATATTATATATTTATGATATATAATAAAGGGGTGGGGCAAAGTAGGCTTATATTTGTATGTGAAAAACAGAGTTTGTTCTTGTATTATTATTTATTTTTTACTTCTTTCTTGCACGTGAGCAACTATAAACCTCCCTTTGCCCACCGCTGTGAGTATACATGTATTTGGGGAAGCTGAATGTCGTTTGCACAACCAGTTCATGTTTCTTTGAAAGCCAGGAGCAGGGCTCATGTATCTTTGTGTGGGACGCCGTACCTTTGCAGCTCTGTCAGCTGATCCAGTCTGTGTCACCTCTTCAGGCAAAGAGCTGCTGGTCACCAACAGCAGCTTTGATCTTGCGTGTATGAAGGGCTCGGGATACACAGTACAAGTGTGCTTTGTTCATTGAATGTATTTGGAGCCTCGTTTGAATAATAACTTTTCTAAAGTTATTTGGTCTCTGAGTTTTGGTAGTGAACAGTGAGAGTGCGGATAGCAAGGGTGTTTTGAAGGCACAGGGATTTTATTGACGTAGGTGACTGCATGAGAGTTGATTGCTTCCACTTTTCAAGAGGAGGGGCCTGCCATGCCGTGCAGGGCTTCGTGGGGAAGCAGCAGGTTTGGGCAGGGGCAGGAGCAGCCAGGGGAAGGCACGGGTAGGAGGAGCCTTTGTCGTGGTTCCTGGGGGAAAGGCAAGGTGGGTGGGTACACGGATCGCTATTTCAGGGCTGGCTGGGCTGGCTCATCTTGGCAGGCCTCTGGGCTATCGGGAAGTTCTGTAGTGCCCAGTGCCCGGCTGGCAGGGGACTTGGGGCAGAGGGGACATCGGCTGGGTGTGTGTGTGAGTTAGGCAGAGTTAGAGCAGGTTGGAGACAGGGCTCTGGGTTTGCGGGTTTGCATATGAGAGGCACACTCCCAGTCTAGTAGGTTGCTATCTCTAGGATCTAATGAACCCTAGAAGGTACAGTCTCTTCCCTGCTGGCTGGGGCCTCAAGATATCAAAGCATCACATGATGTAGGGAATAAAAACTACGGTGCATACGAAAAGCCACCTGACCTTACGTCGGCAGGTCCAGACTAGCAAATTCGGAGAATGCTGTCCTGTACACTACGCCTTCAGTTACCCTTCCCAGAAGCACCGCCGAGGGTGTCTTTTCCCCATTGTATAGACGAAACCGCCTGCCCCAGGCCCTTAGCTGGCACCTGATGGATCGGGGACTTAATCTCAAATTCTGCCAGTGTGCCCTGGGGGGTTATTGGACCTCACAGAGGAGACACTTCTGCTCTCTCTGTGCCCGAGGCAGCACTGAGGCTGTGAAGGGGCTCAGGGATGTGACTGGCTGTCATCAGGCCTCAGGGTTGAGCACAAGGCTAAGCAAAGTAAAGGAAGTTCTTGTCTGCACTGGTGCTCACAGCCCCTGCACTTCCAGTATTTGGTAGTCAGCTCGGGTGTCTGCTGGAGGGGTTGACTTTTTCCCCTTTCAACTTGGGCTTCCATCAAACCCAGGGTTTCTGTAGCATCCCATGCTGTGGCTGCTGGAGGCTGCCAAGAGGGCAGCAGATAGGGCTGGATGGCAGGCCAGGCTGTGCCCACGGAGGTGCACCCATAGCCGGACACTCAACGGAACCCAGGGGAGAGCGGCCCAGGGCAGGGCACTGGCTCCCCGGAGAGACGTCTGGCTCCAGAGGCAGCGAGTATAGATCAGCTCTCTGGGCGTCCTCCCTCCCCCACACTTGCCAACTCTTGCTGTGTGTTGGGGACACACTGGTGACGTAAAACTTTGGCGTTTGTTTGTTTGTTTTAGAATGCCACGTGAAAGCGCAATTGTTGAAAATACCCTTTTTGCTTAAGTGACTTCCAAGAGGACACTTTAAATTCCGACTAGGATGCCTTTGGGGGCAATGCAAGGGCCGGCCCAGGGAGGCTGCCCCTGGGGAACTAGATTGGGCATGCCACTGGAGTGACGTGGGGAGAGCTGAGACTGGTGACACTCATCCAGGAGGGAGCAAGGGGGCCGGGGCCTTCCTCGGAGTGGGGAGAGGGGCTTCTGTGCAGCCAGAGGAAGAGGTGGGAATCGATACGCTTATTCTGGCTCGTTTTCCAGGATTGTTGCAGTAATCTAAGCAGGCACTTGGTCTCTTTTAACCCAGGTCCCACCTTCTTTTCTCCCCGCGGTTAGCAGACAGGATGGAGCAGATTTAGATCACTGTACAAAAAAGATTTTACTGAGATGCAAGGGAACATTCTCATCTTTAAAACTGATTAAAAGATCAGGAGAGGGTAAAAACGATCCCTCCATCCATGAGGACTTAGAAACCTTGAAAAATAGTGTTTCTAATTAAAAGAACATGCACAAATTCCTATTTTCAAAACGTTAGAAAATATCCATCAACTCTTTTTTCACTGCCTGGAAACAATGCTCCAGCATTCTGAAGTATTACTTAGCCCCATTAAAAGTTACACGTGTGAATATTTTGTTCCATAAAATTGAGATTGTTCTAGACTACAGAGTTCTTTTATCATGGGAATTCTCTCTTGTCATTCACTGCATTTTTTTTTTCTTTAAGAAGCACGTGGACACTTAAAGTATTCGGGCAGGCAGCCACTGGTCCGGGGCGGTGTGTGGGATGAGTCAGGGTGTTCGCTGGGAGGAAATAATCCTCCTTCTCGTAAGTAGGCACTCTCTGTGAAATCTGTCTGTGTCAAGTTGTGTTTCCAAGATAAAGTTCTCGTATTGACTTCGGAAGGTCACCCGCGAGTGTGGGCAGTGTAGGAAGGGTGAGAAGCAGGGGTGTGAAAGGAGAAGGAGGGTGTGAGGGCACCTGATGGGGACTCCAGAGGACCTGGGCTGGCGACCTGACCCAGACGCGCTGGACCCCTGCACTGGGCTTGAGGCATGTCTGCCAGCTCTGCGGTGAGCTGAGAGAAGGGTGGCAGCGGTCAGTGCGGGTGACCAAACACTGCCAGGTCTCCTCTGGGCGCACGGTGGGCCGGTACTTCCCGGCTCCCCTGTGGCTCCGATGGCCACGCGACATGCTTTGGCCAACAAAATAGGAATGCGGGGATGTGCGTCACTTTCAGGTGGAGGCTTACGGGCCAGTCCACAGTTCTCATGTTCCTTCTGCCTCAGTGATGGGCAAGGCTCTGGAGGATGGCAGACCCCTGTGGGTCCCAGAGCAAGAAGGACACAGACCGGAGCCTGCAACTGACCTGTAAAGGACACTCCCCCTTTGATGGAGGAAGCAGAGCACGTGCGTGGGTCCTTGCAGGGGTGCTGACATGGGGCAGATGGGCACTCTGGGTAAATGGTATCTGGCCTGGTGCTCCCAGATGGTCATTTAGAACAAAAGGTGAAAGAGACTGAGCCTCAAAATAGGCAGAGCCCTTGTCCCCAGCTGAACATGTCAGAGAATAGAGGACTAGGGTGCAGCGGAAGTCTTACAGGAGCCACAGGAGTGACGGCCACATCGATGAACTGCAGGTGCTGGGGTAGGACCCACAAGCAGTGCAGCTGCATCAGAGAAGAGATCCCAGTCTGGGGATGGGAGCAGGAGTGAGGGTCCCACCTGCGATGCCAGCTTGGCTCTGATGCCCAGCTGTCTGGTCAGACCCTAGTCCCGATGTTGCTGGGAAGATTTTCTGTAGATCAGGGGCCCCCAACCCCGGGCCGTGGACTGGTGCCAGTCTGTGGCCTGTTAGGAACCAGGCTACACAGCACGAAGCAAGTGGCAGGCGAGCGAGTGAAGCTTCATCTGTATTTGCAGCTGCTCCTCATTGCTCGCAGCACCGCCTGAGCTCCGCCTCCTGTCAGATCAGCAGTGGCCTTTCATCACAGGAGTGTGAACCCTACTGTGAACTGCGCATGCGAGGGATCTAGGTTGTGCGCTCCTTACGAGCATCTAATGCCTGATGCTCTGAGGCAGCGCTGCTGGCGCTGGGGAGCAGCTGCAAGTACAGATTATCATTAGCAGGAAGGTTTGACCGCACAGAGACCGTAATAAATCAGTTGCTTGCAGACTCATATCAAAACCCTTGTCAGTGAGTGGCAAGTGACAATTAAGCTGCATCTGGTGGCAGGCTTTAAGTCAGAATCTGACACTCGTTTTAGTCCGCGTGGCCCACCCATTATTTTATTTACCACATCCGTCTGTGCCTCCTTCCCGCACTGCACACTTGTCTCAGTCACGGCTTTGGTGAGCCCACGTGCTAACCCCAGCATGTGGCAAGTTGTATAATTATTTCATTATAAATTACAGGGTAATAACAATAGAAATAAAGTGCACGATAAATGTCATGCACTGGAGTCATCCGGAAACCATCCCCCTGCCCTGGTCTGTGGAAAAATTGTCTTCCACAAAACTGGTCACTGGTGCCAAAAAGGTTGGGGGCTACTGCTATAGATGTGATTAACAACTGCAACCAGTTTGCGTTCAGTAAAGGAGATGACTGGTGACAGTGTGGGTGGGCCTCGTCTAAGCAGTGGAAGGCCTGCCTCAAGATTGCAAAGTTAACTCCTGCTGAGCAGCCTGGGGGTGTGCCTGACAAGTTCAGCCTTGTTAGTCCTCACAGTTGTGTGAGCTGGCTCCTTAATAGAAATGTCTGTATATGTATTTATGTGTTTAATAACTATATATCTGTACCATCTATCTATCATCTATCTTCATTCATTCCATTGAGAAAATCCTTTACTAAAAAACTTTGCATTGGGGGTGGAAATGGGATGGAGGTGGGGAGGGTTGGTGGATGGGCTGGGATGGGGGTAAAAGGCAGAAAACTGTACTCGAACAACAATTAAAATAAAAATAAAAAATGAAAAAAAGAAAATTTAAGTTGGCAAAAGTTCTAAAAAAATTTTTTTTGTATTAAAAACAATCAAATGAGTAGCTTTAACAGGCCCAGGAGACCTACTCTCTGGCTACTTGCCAAATGATAAGTCCCGTTCCAAAGGCAGAGCCACTCAGTATTACAAAACTTTGTTTTTCCACGGTTCTCATCCCCTCAAATTGTTCATCAGCCTTGTTAACCAAAAGGCAAGTTGCTCTTCAGAGATTTCCCCCCCCAGTCATTTAAAAAACCTTTCCCCATCCAAAGCTGTGCAGACAGGAGGTATCCGCTTGAGGTCACACTCCCGCAATCACGTTCCCGGGGAACAGAACACAGGACAGAAACCCCGATCTTCATGGTTATTCTCCTTGGGAACCAAGGGGAACTTTTCAGGGAAGCCGGCTCTGCAACCCTGTATCAATAGAAGCTGAAGTTGCGAATAGTGGGCCTGTTCTATACTTGGTTCCTCTTTGGAGGAGCCTCTCTGTGTCATCTTTCCCTCGCCTCTCTTTTCCTCACCCCCTTACCCAAGCCGCTTTGTGTCCTAACTTGCCTGTAATCAGCCCCTCTCTGCCCACCGATGTCCAGACAATGCCTGCTTGAGCCTGGACGTGTCCTCACTGAACCATCCCCTTTTTCCCTGACTCTGGTCCCAGTGCCCTTGGTTCCTGTCCTCAAGGAGTGAACGTCCCCTTGCCAATGTGCTAGCTGGTTTCCACCTGACCCAAGGAGCTACCTCACCTTGCTCAAAAGCCTTTTTCTTTTCGACCACCTGATGGGGATCTAGGATTGGAGCTGTCACCTCTCAAACTCCAGTCTGCCAGGAGATAGTCACACAGGCTCATGAGAACCAGTCGTTAAATATTCAGGAATTTTCCAAGCCGGTTGCTAAAATGCATGTGGACATTGGCCATAGTGGGAGAGTTTGTCCCATTGGACACTGGCACACCCCACAGCCCAGAGCGTTTTTGTCTTCTTTGGAGAGCTCCCTTCCCTGCGTGTCACTGCATCGATCCCTCCCCACTGGCTCTGCGGCGCCTCGGTGACACGTCACAGAAGTCTCACCCGTCCCCCAGCGCGGGGTGTGAGTGGGAAGCTGCGGTGGGGGAACGTCTCGCCTGCCCTGCAGATGAAGCCCTTTTGTCATCTCTCCCTTTGCTCCCCGTTACATTTTATGATGCTTTCGATGACCTTAGTTTATGATTACAATCCGCCAGTATTTCTTGTTTGAGTGACCCCTTAACTGTTCTCTTTATTTTGATTCTCCTTGGGGGGAGGCGATGTGTTTTAGGACAGGAAAACTGTGTCAGGAGCAACACACCACAGTAAAGTGAGCATGTGCTGGGAACCAAGGATCACCACGGATGGCAAGTTCCGGTTTGTTCAACGGTAGCCGGGGCCGAAGGAAGCAACCGGAAGGTCTAGACAAGCCTGGGACACTTGTCGACCGAGCACCCCGAGAGAGCGCCTCAGAGGCTGGGAGAGGCCCCGGCCACCTCTAAATTTTTTTTTATATCTAGTGCATGTTCATTACCTACCCTCTGCCCTATCCCTCCCCAAACAGTCTGTTTTTACAAACGTTTAAAAATTAAAAGCAACTGCAGATAAACAAGTTACTTTCAGTATAATTATTTTTCAATGTAGCTGTCATCATGAGAGTTTAAATTTTTTCCTACAAGTAACCAGTGTCCAAGTGACTTACAGGGAAATCCCGATTATTGGCCAAAAGGAAAACTCCCATACTACAAGTTAGCAAATTCCAGTACAAAAATAGTCTGTGTGTTGGAATACCCTTTCCTTTTTTTTTTACACAGGTCTTGTGTCAGATGGACAAATGCCTTGTATGTAAACAGAACCCTTCAAAAGGTTAAATTCTGGGGGAGAGATTCTCCTTGTTTGGAGCCCACCATGGCTGGAACATAGAGACAGTGACTTTTTGTGGTATGTTCGCCTGCCTGTCTCTCTCCCAGACCATAGGCTCCCATACCCCACATCTGTAATCCCAGCCCCTGGTACAGTGCCAGGGGTGCCAGGCAGCCAGTGGCGTCTCTGTAAACGGTGGTTTCAAGCAAGGAACCAATAAGCAGAAAGGGCAAGAGATGTCCGGTGCTGAAGTTAGTAAGGTCTGCCTCTTCTAGCCAGTGGTAGCTGGCCTTCAAACATGGGACTGCCAGACTTTTTATTTCATTCAAGGAATGCCACTAAAAACAGGTCAACTGCTGCTCTCTCCTGGGATTGAGATTTTTATGAAGAAGAAGAATATTTTGATGTGGAAAATTGGAAGGAACAATGAATAATCTGTTCTTACCAAGAAAGGAGATTCTGTTAAGAATATATTTCGGTAGATATATTGATAGATATCTGTATATATTTTATATCTATCTATCTATCTATCTATATCTATCTATCTATCTATCTATCTATATATCCTTGCCGTATATCCTTACTGCATGTTGAGGAATCTGAGTCCTGAGGAGTTCCTCAAGAGTCGGGAGGAAGTCTTTAGATAAGCCCTACTACTTATTAGCTAAGAGAAAATTAGGTAATAATTTATTGGTTCCACTTGGGCTAGATTCTGGGTCTTTATTCCTTTTTCTGTTAATGTGGGAGTTTCATAAAGAGCCTGCTAATGTCTATGAAAGTGATGTAGACAGAATTCTAGAGATTTGGCTCAGTTTTAGGAATACAGGTGAACATGGAGATCAGCGGTTCGGCTTACTCAAGAGGGACTGCTCCTCTTTACTGTTCCTACGTTGACAACAAAGTTTGGAGTTTTTGGTCTGGAACTTTACCTCTGAAACATTACCCACAGACTTTTGCTGAGCTACCCACTGTGCGCAAAGGTAAGCGGCAGACTCTGCAGGTGATGCACGAACATCAGAGGTGTTCTCCTTCCAACCCCCTTGGCTGTCGGAGCTTTTAGCCAAGTGGAAGAACAAGGCTGGGTAGATATTATTTTAAAATTCAAAACAAGCCCAAACCCTCCTTCTGCACATTAGTCCACAAAATGGAAAGTTAAGAGTCAAAACAAGAAGGTCTATAAACACTCACAGGAAGGAGAACCTCTGTGTGAAATGTTGAGGAAAGGCTTTAAGGAGGAGGTGAGAATCTGCCTGGGCCTGGAGCGTGGCATAGAATTCGGAAGGTAGTTGAAGCATCCTGGGTAGGGACTGTGTGAGGGGTGGAGGGGAGGGGGGCACAAGGCGGGCTTGGGGTAGAGGCTAAAATAGCTGGGCCCGGCAGCGGCGTAGGGAGCTGTGGCAGATTAGGCTGCATGGCCACGCAAGGGCTGTTGATAGAGAGAGTGGAATGCTGGGCAAAGGGGAATGGGCTAAGTTCCTCCAAAATCGAAAACCAGCAAATGTTGCTTCTTTACTTTTTACAAAATAAAATGGCAATATAATAAATGGAGGGGTTTCACTTTGTACATAGAACCAGATCACCAACGAGACGGTGCCCGTTTCCTTCAGTGAGATGATAATGTGTGTGGACCAGCAGACCCAGCCGTTGAGAACAGGCTGGATTAGCTTGAATTCTTTTTTTTTTTAAGATTTTATTTATTTATTTATTTTTAGAGAGGGAAGGGAGGGAGAAAGAGAGAGAGAGAGAGAAACATCAATGTGTGGTTGCTGGGGGCTGTGGCCTGCAACCCAGGCATGTGCCCTGACTGGGAATCGAACCTGTGACACTTTGGTTCGCAGCCCACGCTCAATCCACTGAGCTACGCCAGCCAGGGCTTAGCTTAAATTCTTTGCACAGAGTTTACATGTGCTGAGTTTGGGGCCTCCGAGTAATTTCCTTTAGAGAGAGAGGATCGCTTTGAGCCTCCGCCACTCTACTTGTTTATAAAAACCCCGGAGAATTATTTTCCAGACCATGGATGGGGGAAGCCACTATGTTTAGTAGTGATCCTGCAAACAAATGAAGACACATTCTTTGTTCAATAGGAGGGGACTGAGTGAGACTTCTGTGACTTGAGGAAACTGCTGGTTTCTGGGATGGCTGGGGCAGAAACAGTTTGTGTCTTCCTACCCTCACTTCCTCTCTTAAGGAGAATATCCCCTATTTGTACTGGCCACACTGGAGATCTTCGCATGTCAAAGTCAATGTGGATGTCTGGAAATCGACCCAGTGGGGGTGTATGGTTCTCTCGGGAGTTCAGCTTCCCTCCAGTGAAGTGCAAAAGGGAAACTATAAGAAGGAACGCCAGCTCCATGTCTCCAGAGCACGCACCGCGCTGGCAGATTGGAATTGCACTTCAAAGAAACCTTTGTGATGTTGAGCCTTAAGTTTCTCATTAGTATGATCAGATGGAGGAACAAGAGACCATCAAGGCTCATGTATTTTTAAAAATTATTATTTCCTTCCATTACTCTTTAGAGCAACAACTGGCATGTTTTACTTGAGAATTAGAATGAGGAGAAGCAGAGAGCAAGGCCCTAAGTGGGGTTTCACCCCAAAGTGAGGTGACAATTCAATGGCTAATCCTGTATTAAAATAATAACGTTGAGGCCTTAGCCAGAGGTCAGATCCCCCAGAGGTCAGTTGGCGTATTATGGGCTCAGTGGCCACAGGCAGATTTGACTTTGTGTACAGATGGACAGAAGATGGTGCCTGAACTTCGTCATGTGCACGAGATAGGGGTTTAAATGACTGTGTTTGAACTGGAACCCTTGGCACATGATAACCAAACAGAGAGCTGGGTGGAGGGTGGAGGAGGAAGACCCTGAGGATAGCAGGGCTGAAGACCCCGAGCACCCCTCGCCTGGGCACCCCTCACTTGAGCCCAGAGGCACCTGAGGAATGGACAAGGTCCGAGAAGAGAGCCGCAGGCCGCCGGGCACCGTTGTGAGGGCCCCCACGCCCTTCTGGCCCTTCCAGAAAATGCCTCTAATCCACAGCCCTCCCCTGTTACTGCCTTTTAATAGTGAAGGGACGAGTTAGCCGGATTTGCTGTCCCGTTCCTGGGAGCAGTAGGTCCGTGGGTCCTGAAGGGGAAGCAAGGAAAGTCTGAGTCACCTTGCTGGAGGGCTTCTGGAAGGATCCATTATTGCTGGCCGTAAACATTTAGACGTTTTCCCTGAGATGCCAGGTTTGCGCTGCCGTTTTAAGTCCCTTTTTATCCATCCGTCCAGCAATGTGCCGGGCCGAGACATGTGACTCTCACAAAACACAGAATTCGAAAACCTCGGAGCAAGGCAGTGCTGAGTGATTATTTCATCAAGAGGCTTTTGAACTTTTTCTCTTTTTAAAACAGTTCAGTCGTTTCTTCACAAGAGACCACGCGAAGAAGCTCAACATAAAATCACTTCAAAATGGGGCGGCTCGGGCTCACCCCCAGCAGCTCTTCCGAAGCAGCCTGGCAGGGAGGGGGGACGGTTTGCCCAAAGGCACGGAATGTGGGAAGCGGTTCAGCAGGACCCAGCATCCCGGTCTCTGAGGCCCAACCCGGTGCTCTGCTCACTGCGCCAGCCATGTGGGATCAAACACTGAACTGACGACGCACCAAGCTGAGCTGGGGGACTGTGGGCGTGAAGCTGGGGCTGCTCCTGTAAAGCTGTGGAGTATTAGTCAGTAAATATGGGGGGGGAGGTTTACATTCAGAGGCAGAGAAGATGAAACGTGGGGTGGTGAGTTTTTGTGGACCCGATTCTGGGCACGTTGAAGGGGTGAGGAGGAGTTACATTGCGAGAATGACGTTCTGCCGCTTCAGAACGTCATTCATGCGTTGGTGCTTCCCGATTTGGTTGCTTTGCACTCGTATCTTTGTATTTTAAACTGATGGGATGTGGACAGTATGTGCCCAATGTGCATGGACCGTTTGAGAAGAGCAGATTGAATCCATGTGGGTTTCTCTCCCCCACGACTTAAGAAAGGGAGTATTTCCAGTACTGTAGAGCCTCCCTGTGCGTGCCGGCCCCTGCTGAATGCCCTGCCTCCTCCAGCCTCCCGTCCGGATTCTGTGTATTTTCTTCCTTCTCACTGTAGCAGTTTTACCACCATGTATGACTCTCTAATGAATATGGTGTTTAGTTTTTTCATGTGTTTAACTCCATAGAAATGGAATCGTTTGTCGTCTTGCTTCTTTGGCTCAACATCATGCTGGAACATCTCTGCCACTGCAGAAAGTCCTGTTGGACTGCGCACCCCCAGATGCTTATCTGTGATGTTGGGTGGAGATCCAGCCCTAATGCTGGTCATTAGTATTCATTGCTGTGGAATGGTCTACCATCTGAGTAACCACCTGCATTTATTTCTTTTGTAGTCGCTGGGTATTTGGTATGTTCCTAGTTTTTTGCTTCTACAAAATGCTTCTATGAATATTGTACCTGCCTTCTTGTGTTAGAGTTGCTCTAGGATATTCATGTAGGAGCAGACATGCAGGTAAGAGATGGGGTCATGGTCAAGTTTCACCAGGTAAAACCAGTAACTCCCTGCCCTTACTCTCTCCCTCACTCTTTCTATTCTTTCTTTCTTTCCTCCCTCCCTCCCTTCCTCCCTCCCTCCCTTCCTCCCTCCCTCCCTTCCTTCCCTCCCCCTTTTGTCTCCCTCCCTTCTCTTCTTTCTTTATTATTGGACCTCAGGTCATTAAAATTGGATTAAACACAATCCTTGGTTCATGACACACTATCATCATTAGACTATGCAAAGTCTTCTTCATCCATCCATCCATCCATCCATCCATCCATTTACCTTTCAAGGACCATGCCATCCAGTGAAGAAACAGACCTTTGCCAGTTACTTAGGAATCACTTGTGTCCTTGTATCCTCTCCTGTCCTTTTGCCTCCCCTGCAGAAGTAACCACTATCCTGAATTCTGTATTATAATTTTTTTGCCTTTTTAGTTATTTTTGCATACATATATGCTATGATAGTTATCAATTATGATGTAGCAAATTACCCCAAATGCTAGTATGTTTTTTAAATTTTATTGTTCAGTTATTGACATTTAGTATTATATTTATTTTAGGGGTATAGTATAGTGGTTATACCATTATATAATATACAAAGTGATCCCCTCAATATTTCAAGCACCCATCTGCAAATGCCAGTATCTGAAGACAAAAATTATTGTTTATTTTTTAAATGTATTTTATTGATGATGCTATTACAGTTGTCCCATTCCCTCCCCCCTTTATTCCCCTCTGCCCTGCATAACCCCTCCTATCCACATTCCCCCCCTTTAGTTCATGTCCATGGGTCAAACATATAAGTTTCTTGGCTTCTACATTTCCTATACTATTCTTACCCTCCCCCTGTCTGTTTTCTACCTACCATCTATGCTACTTATTCTCTGCACCTTTTCCTACTCTCCCCCTCCCACTCCCCTGATGATAACCCCCATGTGATCTCCATTTTTGTGATTCTGTTCCTATTCTAGTTGTTTGCATACCTTGTTTTTGTTTTTGGTGTGACTGTTAATAACTCTGAGTTTGTTGTTCATATTTTTTATCTTTTTCTTAGATAAATCCCTTTAACATTTCATATAATAAGGGCTGGGTGATGATGAACTCCTTTAACTTGACCTTATCTGGGAAGCACTTTATCTTCCCTGCAGTTCTAAATGAAAGCTTTGCTGGATAGAGCAATCTGGGATGGAGATCCTTGCCTTTCATGACTTCACATACTTCTTTCCAGCCCCTTCTTGCTTGTAAAGTTTCTTTTGAGAAATCGGCTGATAGATAGCCTTATGGGAACTCCTTTGTAGGTAACTGTCTTCTGTGGCTGCTCTTAGGATTTTCTCTTTGTCTTTAATCTTGGGTAGCTTAATGATGATGTGCCTTGGTGTGTTCCTCCTTGGGTCCAACTTCTTTGAGACTCTCTGAGCTTCCTGGTCTCCTGGAAGTCTATTTCCTTTGCCAGACTGGGGAAGTTCTCCTTCATTATTTTTTTAAATAAGTTTTCAATTTCTTGGTCTTCCTCTTCTCCTTCTGGTACCCCTATGATTCGGATGTTGGAACGTTTAAAGATGTCCTGCAGGTTCCTAAGCTTCTCCTCATTCTTTAAAATTCTTATTTCTTCATTCTTTTCTGGTTGAATGTTTATTTCTCCCTTTTGGTCCACACCATTGATTTGAGTCCTGGTTTCCTTCCCATCACTGTTGGTTCTTGGTATATTTTCCTTTATTTCACTTAGCATAGCCTTTATTTTTTCATCTAATTTGTGCCCATATTCAACCAATTCTGTGAGCATTCTTATTACCAGTGTTTTGGACTTTGCATCTGATAGGTTGGCTATCTCTTTGTCGCTTAGTTGCATTTTTTTCTGGAGCTTTGATCTGTTCTTTCATTTGGGCCATGTCTTTTTGTCTTGGGGTGCCTGTTACGCAGTGAGGGGTGGAGCCTTAGGTGTTCACCTGGGCAGGGCAGCCCATGTTGCTATGCTGTGATGCTGTATGTGGAGGAGGTGCCTGAGAGGGAACAATGCTGCTTGCTCCACTCTCTGCCAGTTTTCAGTCACTTCCCCTGCTACCCACAAGCAAATTGGGCCCTTGTGGTGCTGATTCCCAGGTGGGCAGGTGGGTTTGTGTACACTGTAGGACCCTGTGGGTCTCTCCAATGAACTCTCCTATGAGGCTGAAAGTTTCTCCCATGGCTGCCTCAACCTCTGCAGGTGTTTTTGGTCACAGGCTTTGAGGCTTTATTTCCCCATGCTGGAACCCTGGGTTGCACTGTCTGTTTTGCTCCCCAGTTGTTCTTCCTGGTTTATCTGCATGCGAATGTGGGACCGCCCAGTCTGCAATCCCCTGCCTTGCCCACCAGCCACAGTCTTGCCCGCCCTGGGCCGCCAGCCACTGCCTTGCCATGAGTCCTCTTTGCACAGCTGCTCATCTCCGCCCCTCCTACTGGTCTGGATGAATGTTTCTTCTTTAACTCCTTGCTTGTCAGACTTCCATACACTTTGATTTTTTTGTCAGTTCCAGTTGCTTTTTGTTTTTAAATTGTTGTTGCCCTTCTTTTGGTTGTGTAGGAGGCACAGTGTGTCTAGCTATGCCTCCATCTTGGCCAGAAGTCCTGCATTAGTCTCCTACCAGTGTCTCAATTCAAATCTTGCTCCCCATAGAACCTTCTCTGAAATTCAACAGCCCGAAGTCTCTGAATTCAGGACTCTTCAACAACTTCTCTAAAACTGTGGTCCTTAAAAGTCACAGGTCAGTGAAGGATTGAAGAGTCCTATCCAGGCTTCCTGCGCTCCCGTCCCGGCCTGGGCCTGGCCCGGGGCTGCACACCGCGATGTAGTGGAGGCCACAGCAGCAGGAGGCCTGGCTCGTTCGCTCTGTTGTTCATTATCTTACAGTTAATGTGGGTCAGGAACCCAGAGAGGGCAAAGCTGGGGTGGCTTGCCTCTGCTCCATGCTGTCTGTGGTCTCAGCTGGAAGATTCAAAACCAGGGAGGCTGGAGTCAGCTGAAGGCTTGATGGGGCTGCAGGCTCCATGTTCAATGTAGCTCCTTCACATGGCTGGCAGGGTGGGGCTAGCCAGTGGGTGAGTCTCCACGTGGCCTCTCTCCATGTGGGCGTCCCCAAGGGGCAGTTAAGTGCCCTCATGTCATGGCAGCTTGCTTCAGGGAGGACATCAGCTATTTGTCTCTTAGTCTAGATCCTATCACAAGGAGTAGCATGATGAAAATCATCACATGTCTCCATTGTCTTATTCAAAATAGATAAAAAGGTCTTGAGTTTGTGGGAAAATATTCTGAACTGTTCAGGTGGAATGTTAGGCTCTGGATTAGTAGATGCATCCTAAAAAATCACGTGAGAGCCCACGAAGACAAGGGCTGCAGAAAGCCAGCATGCTCTGGCCATCGTGTAACAGTGCTGGAAGCCAGTCTGCGGTGTCCTACCACCGTGGAAGAGAAACGCGGGCTCCTCCGGTGGACGCAGTGCTGTGCTCGTGCCCAGGCACGGTGTCCCAAGAAAGAAAAGGTGCCTTCAGAACAGAAGGCTGTGGGAAAATATGTAAAATCTAACCATGAACACGGAAGGGCAAGGAGGTGGAACAGGTAGGGAGGGCAAGGGGCTGGATTTATAAAAAAAATGTAGTGGAAAGGTCAGTAATTTTTAGATAAGTAAAGGCTGGAAGGATCCAGTCATGAAAAGTCAATTTCTAAAGTAAAGTCTGTCCAGAAAAAGTCCAGCCATTGTTCATATAACGAGAATGGTTTGAGCAGCATCGCTGTAATCTGGCAGCCAAGGAGAGTGGACTGGAATACGCATGCGTGAACAACGACAACTTCACTGTACTAGTCAGTGGGGGCGGTAGATGCTGCTGAATGAGCATGTGTACTGTGTGGCCATCACATTCAAAATGAATGCATAGAGCAATGAATCTGCATCAGATTTTGCGTGAAGCTTAAATATTCCTCCACGGAAATTATTTGGACAATTCAGAAGCCACAGCTGGGCAACTGGTGATTGGCAGCTTTATCATGACAGTGTACCTGCTTCACATCTTGTGCGGAGATTTTTTGTGAAATATCAAATCACCCAGGTGACTCAGCTCCCCTACAGCCCAGATTCAGTGCCCTGTGACTTGTGGCTTTTCTCCAAACTGAAATCACCTTTGAAAGGGAAGAGACCTTCAATGAGATTCAGGAAAATATGACAGGGCAGCTGTTGGTGTTGGGAGAATTGCGTGAGGTCCCAAGGTGTCTACTTTGAAGGGGACTGAGGTGTCATTGTCCTGTCTACAATGTTTCTTGCATCTTGCATCTTCAATAAATGTCTCTCTTTTTCATAGTACATGGCTGGATACCTTCTGGACAGATCTCATATTCATTGAAAGGTAAACTTAGCATAATGCAAGGAAATCCCACTTCATAGAGTCTTTTGTTTTCTTTTTTCTTTTCTTTCTCTTTCTCCTTCCTCCCTCCCTTCCTCCCTTCTTCCTTCCCTCCCTCCCTTCCTTTTCCACAGAGAGAGGAAGGGAGGAAGGGAGAGAGAAACATCAATTGGTTGCCCCCTGAATGCACCCCAAACCTGCAACCTAGGCATGTGCCTTGACCAGGAGTCAAACCCACAACCCTTTATTTTGTGGGATGATGCTCCAATCAACTGAATCACACTGGCCAGGGCTGGAGTAGATATTTCTCACTACTCAAGACATTGAGGCGAGCTTTAAAAATACAAATTTACAGGATTGTGTGTGTACAGTTGATAGCGCTGGCTATAGAGGGAACAGAGGGATTTTTATTTGTATTTTTAATTCTTATCTGACTTTTTGAGTTCCCATCAAAGAGGACAACCAACTGTGTCCTTCTATAAGATGCTTCTAGTGGTCTCTGTCATCACTAGTCTCCTGACCTAGAACGGCAGCTCCTCTGTGTTTATGGAAGATTCGCATGTATCTGCTCTCCTGGGGTTGGGTATGTAGCAGAACCCACAGAGGATCCCAGCTCTTCAGGCTGGTGCTTGGACAGCTGTCAGCAGTTCATACCTTTTTGCTAAAAAGCACAATGAGGAGAGCCAGTCTCCAGAGGTTCGCAGAGGTCACAGGGAAGATGATGGGTCCACAGTTACTGCTGACAATATCCAGTGCCACTGGCCACCAAGTGTGAACTCTGTGAGGATGGAATAAACACTGAGACACACTGTGGGAAAGAAAATGCCAGCGCATCCTCTTAAATAAGCTTCTCTTGGTCCCCAGTCATTTGCACAAAGAGACCAATATAGAAATTGATACGAATGAGATTCTTTTATATATTTAACATGCAGCATCCAGACAATCCAAGGACTATTTTGTCTTGGGTTTTTAAACCCTTCCTCTAAAAACAATACATACCATCAATTAGCCATCCGATTCAAGGATCCAGGCGATTTCGAATCCAATAAGCCCATTTTCCTAAATTATTTTATAAATGACAGAAGCATCCAAACTTTCACGTCACAGGGCCGTATGCGTATAGATGAGCTGATGTTTAAGTGGAGTCTCCAAGCTCTGAGAGGGCAGGTATGTGCCTGCCTAGTTCATCGTCATGTTCTGGTACCTGTTTTAATGACTGGCCCATAATAGATGCACAAAACAATCAGATTAATAAATAGTGAAAGAATGGCGTGGGGAGTTTCTTTCTCTTCGTAGTTACATATGTTAAGTGGAGTGATTGGCTTTCATGCGTCAACACCTACCTAGTGGTTATTTAACTCTGAGATGCAGTGCAGCACGGTTTAGTTTACTCCTTAAAGGAAAAATAAAACCCGAAACAAATGAAAATAAAGATCCCAATAGGCAATTTTGGTGGAAATGAGCATCTGGGGAGATGGAATTAGATTCCTAATTGGAGGCTCTAAGAACATTCATGCTTGAATTCTTCTGGGGTGAGAGAGTATCACCCTCCAGATCTTAAGAGTTCTTAAAAGGGAGGTATAGTATTTCAGAAACAACCCTTTCAAGCCTTAATGCCTTTCATCAAAGGCTTTTAAAGCACTTTGCCTTTAACAGGGTCCATGTCTACCTCCTGCCCAGCTTACCCACATGCCTCCCTTTGAGGTCAATGGAGGCGAAGAGTGGCGAGAAAACAAGCCGGTGTGTACCATGGAGGCTGCAAGGGAGCCGCCTTTCCGTCCTCATGTGAGTGTGCACCTGAGACTTCAAAGAAGTCGGTGAAGGCCAAAACGAAATGAAGCATGAGGTCCAAAGGACACAGCTGCCACATCAAGCGATCTAAGGTCTCACTCACCCTTACAGCCCTCTCCAAGTGGAATAGATGGCCACAGGAGGTAGTGAGGTCCTCGTCCTTGGAGATATCCAAGCTGAGGCTGACTGGCCACTTGGTGGCAATGCTGTGATGGGGTGGGAGGAGCAGGACCTGTGCTCAGGATGGAAGAACTAGCCTCATGGTCTCTAAGAACTCCCACCTCTCCACGTCTATGAGCCTGTGAATTCATGTCCGTCTCTCCTTTCTTTACCTTCACCCTCAACCACTCACATTTCATCCGTTACTTAAGTTTTGTGAATGAAGCAAATGACTTCACCCCTAAAGAAAGTGCCACTGGAATCAGAAGTGAATTGAAAAAGGAGCTTCCGGGACAGGTTTGGGGACTATAGCACATTCCTCTCCGGGGTTCCCAGTGAGGACCCGGAGCCCCGAAGGAATCTGAATCACCAGCGACTTGGTTCTTGGGTTTCCTGTTCTATGCTTGTCCAGGCAGAGCGTGGCCCTGGGAGATTCCATCACAGTTAGTCAGGTCATTCATTGTCAGGGTTGAGTTTTAATGGGGAGCTGTGTGAGAATGGGATCACTGCAGGGAAATCATTGTGGTTGCTTAGACAGTGTGTGGATCTCCGAATCCCCTCCAGGCTTGTTTAAAGATGGACTGCTGGGCCCCGCCCTCAGACCTGCAGACTCAGCAGGTCTGACATGCAGGCAGAGAATTTGCTTTTTTAGCAACTTTCCAGGTGTATTAGTCCTCTAATGCTGCTGTAACAAATTACCACAAATTTAGTGCCTCAAAACAATACCAATTTTTTTTCTATTTTTTTTATTTTAATCATTGTTCAAGTACAGTTTTCTCCCTTTTACTCCCATTCCAGCCCACCCACCCAACCCTCCCCACTTCCCTCCATTACCACCCTCCCCCTAGTTTTTGTCCATGTGTCCTTTAAATTTGTTCCTTAAACCCTACCCATTCTCCTCTGAAATTCCCTCTTCTCTCCCCTCTGGTCACTGTCAATCTGTCCCTTATTTCAGTGTCTTTGGTTATATTTTGCTTGTTTGTTTGTTTTGTTGATTAGGCTCCTGTTAAAGGTGAGATCATATGGTATTTGTCTTTCCCTGCCTGGCTTGTTTCACTCAGCATAATGTTTTCCAGCTCCATCCACGCTGTTGCAAAGGGTAGGAGCTCCTTCTTTCTTTCTGCTGCATAGAATTCCATTGTGTAAATGTACCATAGTTTTTTGATCCATTCATTTACTGATGGGCACCTAGGTTGCTTCCAGCACTGAGTTATTGTAAATTGTGCTGCTATGAACATTGGGGTGCAGAGGTTCTTTTGTAACAATACCAATTCATTATAAGCCTGCAGGTAAGAAGTCCAAAAGGAGTTCCACCGAGCTAAAACCAAGGTGTTGGCAGGGTTGTGTGGAGGCTCTAGGGGAGACCCCATGTCCCTGCCTTCTCCAGCTGCTAGAGGCTGCCTGCCGCCCTGGGCCCAGCCCCCTCCGGCTTCCAGGTTAGCAATGCCTGGCTGAGTGTTTCTCATGATGCCATTCCTGTGGTTCTTAACTCGTCTGCTTCCCTCTTCCCTGTTGAAGCACCCTTGTGGTTACATTGGGACCAACTGAATGATCTTATTCTACAGCAAGCCAATTAGCAGCCCTACTTTCATGCGCGGACTTCATTCCTCCTTGCCATGTAGCATGATATGGTCACAGGTCCCATGGATTAGGATGTGGGCATCTGTGCGGGGAGGGTATGATTCTGCCTGCGCTATACCAGGGTGATGCCACCCCTGCTGGCTTGGGGACCGTACTCTGAGAATCCCTGGATGACTCCAGGGACCAATTACAGCCTGCATAGTTATGGGGAGGTTTGCTTGTCAGTAAAATTTGGTGGGAATGTGCATGTCTTATGGAAAACTAGCATTTTGTGTAGTTTAAGAGTCTATCAAACTTTTATGCAAAATGTTGCTTTGTACAATATTAGCCCCAACACCCTTGTGGACATTCCAACAGAAGGACCAGACCAAGGCTTATTTCCCATGACTTCAGCATCCTGCCCAGTCCCCATTAGTCTGACTCACCCCTCACTCCTGTACCTACTGTCTTTGTTGCTGCCAGCGTGCTCCCCTTCTCTTTACCTATTGAGACCCTGTTCCTCTTTAAGACTCAGTTTGCAGCCTCCCTCTGCCAGGACGCCTTCCCCAGGTGCTCTGGCTGAATGTTGTCTTGCTAGTTTACGAGATGCCCTCACACACGAAATCATTTTTTCCCAGTAACAGCGCTGTGAGGTGGATCGTACTTCCATTTGCAGATGCAGAGAACAAGGCAACAACAAAACGTAGTGAACTGCTCAAGTTCACCCAGCATCTGCAGGTCTGGGGACTCAGTCTCTGCGATGGACTAAATATTTGTACCCGCTTCCCAAACTTATACGTTGAAACCCAACCCCTGATATGATGGTATTTGGAGGGAGGCCTTTGGGAGATGTTTAGGTCATGAGAGTGGAGTCCTCATGAAGGAGATTCCTTTAGAGAAGAGATCCTAGAGGTCCTCTGGCCCCTTTGGGCCATGTAAGGACACAGTAGAAGATGCCTGTCAATGAACCAGGATGTGGACTCTCGCCAGACACTGATTCTGCCAGTGCCTTGATCTTGGACTTTCAGCCTCCAGAACGGTGGGATATGAATGTTCATGGTCTGAGCCACTCTGTCTATGGTGTTTCTATTATAGCGGCCCAGGGAATGGAGAGGAGAGTCTCTCAAACCATGACTCTGAGTCTGAGCATGTCTGGCATTGGGACAAAGGACAGGCATTGTTAGGGGAACTCACAGCTGGGAACTCCAGGTCGACTGGCCAAGCCTCAGCCTCAGGTGAGCAGGGCGTCCTCTGGAGGCTGTGGCTTCCTTTGAAGCTCCTTCCTTGTCCGTCTATGTCAAAGGCAAATCCTCTCTTGTTATACTGCTCTTTACTGGGTATTATTATTATTAGTTTTACTTTTAAAAATATATTTTATTGATGATGCTATTACAGTTGTCCCAACTTCTCCCCCTTTGTACCCCTCCACCCAGTCCCCCATTCCCTCCAGCAATCTCCCCCCTTAGTTCATGTGCCTGAGTCATGCATATGTGTTCTTTGGCTTCTCCATTTCCTACTATTCTTAACCTCCCCCTGTTTATTTTGCACCTACCATTTATGCTACTTGTTCCCTGTACTTTTTCTTCCATTTCCCCCCTTGCCCCTCCTAGCTGATAACCCTCCAAATGATCTCTATTTCTATGATTCCGTTACTATTTTGCTTGTTTGCTTAGTTTGTTTTTCAGATTCAGTTGTTGATAGTTGTGAATTTGTTGCCATTTTAATGTTCATAGTTTTAATGTTCATAGTTTTTATCTTATTTTTTTCAAAAAAACTCTTGTAAATGGAAATAGAGATTCTTGCGTGTGAGAGCAAATTTGACAAACTTAACTTGTCAAATATAAGTGCTGCCATGATTATTATTAGGGGAGATGAGCCACTGTCGTTCACAGCTTCCTTCCTGGAGTTTCAAAGAAGGGGCTGTTGGAGTGATGAGCATCACAGGTGTGGAGAAAGCTTGTTAAAATCAAACACTAACAGCAATGTGTTTTCTGCAATCTGTAAACTTTGTGCACCGTGCCATAGGTAGCCACTGTTTTTTCTTTCATTTAAAAATAATTCTTCATCCTCAGGACCGGGATTCAGATCTGGGTGAAAGGTTATACTATCAGACTAGCTTCCTGGGCTGAGAGAGGGAAGAGAAGCATCACAGACATATAAAACATTATAACCCTAGGGTAGTAATTTTGTAAGTCAAGTGTATGAATGGATGGTGATTCAGCACCAGTCCCTTTCCCCCCTCCCCACCGCCGGAAAGAATGTATTTTACTTTTGGGTGGTTGAGTTTACTTTTGGGTGGTTGAGTCAGTGAGTGGGAGAGAAAAAACAATGGATAGATATAGAATTAAGACACAGATCCTAATGTCTCCTTCTAGCCTTTCTTACCTCTGTCTTCCCTAGAAAACTCCCTGACATGTCTGCGTTCATTGACTTGAAAATGTGGGTGAACAGACTGGGACTGATGTTTGCTGGCTCGTGTGAGCAAAGCTTGTTGGGTCAGTTCCTCTGAGTAGCTATGAGACAGTGCCCAGCCCAGCAGCTGTGTCCCTGAAGTGCATCTGTCATCAAAAAGGGAATTCCTCCTTGTTGCAAGTGAGTGTGATGCTCATCAGGTGAGGGAGCACCCTGAGCCCTGGGGCCCTGCCAGAATCGTGCGGGTTTGGCTGTAGGAAGTATTCTGGGATGTAAGGGGACAGTCTGTTGTAAACCTAGGGAGCGAAATTCACAGTAATGCAGTTAATACCATGATAGATGCATCCGCTTCACATTCTTAGGTTATGCCTTGAACACTTGGAAGAAATGTGAAATTAATTGATTAAAATATCAACATTCAACAGAAGTTCTTAAATGTGCTCCATGTCCTTACGCACTCCCAGAACATGAAATTTAACATGATAAATTTCCTCCTAACAGCCAATGAGCACCCACTAAACAGGCTTCTTAATTTTCCAATGTTTCCCAAATGAAGATATTTCTACAAGAGACTCAGTTTCTAGATCAATAAATATCTGTGACTGTAGAAGATGGTGTTCTCACGCTGACATGATGACAGAAGAAAATGATAATGAGGAGAATGATAGGAATTAACACTTGAGGAGTGTATATAGATGTATTACTACATTTAATCCTTGAACGGCCCAATGAGGGAGGCGCTATAATAGTCGTCAGTTTACTGATGAGGAAATGGAGGCTTAGAAAGCTTAACAAATGTGCCCAAGGTGACACAGCCAGCGAGTTCCAGAACTGAGGTGCAACCCGATCATTTTGACTCCATAAACTGTTTTTCTTATACTGCCAGTAATAAACCAGTTCTTTCTTTCTAAAGACTTCATTCCTCTCCATTTCTGTTCATTTTCTTCATGTTGCTTAATTTTCTAACATTGAATGAGCACTTTGCTCTGTGCTAGCCACAATGTTAAGAGGCAAGGATTTAAAGATAAGCAAAACTCAGGTATGACTTGCAAGAAACTTGAAGGTATCTTTTTTTCTTCTTCTTCTCCTTCTCTTCCTCCTTCTCCTTCTCCTACTTCTCCTCCTCCTTCTCCATCTCCTTCTTCTCCTCCTTCTCCTTCTTCTCTATCTCCATCTCCTCCTTCTCCTCCTCCTCCTTCTTCTTCTTTTCCTTCTCCATTTCCATATCCCTCTCCTTCTTCTCCTCTTTCTCCTTCTCCTCCTCCCTCTCCTTCTCCTCCTTTTTTAAAAAAAGATTTTATTCATCTATCCCTAGAGAGAGGGGAAGGGAGGGGGAAAGGGAGGGAGAGAAACATCACTGTGTGAGAGAAACATTGATTGGCTGCCTGAGGACCTGGCCTGACTGGGAATCGAACAGGTGACCCTTCAGTTTGCTGGACAATGCCCAACCCTCAGAGCCACACCAGTCAGGGCTGTATCTTTACTTCTTTACTGCCACTTTCTTCTCTTCTTCACGTTCCTTTTCCTTCTTCTTCCTCCTCATCTTCATCATTGGTAGTCACAGCAGATGATGGGCTATTCTACCAATATTTCGAAAGAACTCTCCCTCCGAATGAAGGTTAACTGCTGAAGGTTGAAAAAGCTGGAAGGCAACCGTGTATCCCCTTGTCAGGAAAATTCTGCCGGAGAAAGGTAGACTTGAAAGGAAACAGTGCTAAAAGTACCACCCAGATGAGAAGGACAGAAGGACAGCCCCTCTTCAGGTCGAGACAGTGCAAAGCTGGAGAAGGGGAAAAGGACATGTGGTGCACGATCATACCCAGAGTGACGGCGATCGGCTTCCGTGTGTCTCCAGGTGTGCGCACACAGAAAATGACTCGGCCGGGCGGAGTTCTGCAGGCTCATCTGCAGGGAAGACTAACGGGGCAGGGAGGGGGGAGAGAAAATGACTGCAATTTCAAAACAGATTTTTTTTGGGGGGGGTAGACTTCACATGCCATATCAAACTCTGGGCCTGCTCAAGAAAATCAAGAGAAAATTTCATGTTCAAAGTATTTTTAGGCATTCAGTTTGCTTTTCATACTAGCTGAATGACATGGATTATTTGAAATGCACACTGCCCAAGGCTCTGCAAGAATTCCTGTGAGATCTGTGGGCTCCACTGGCAGAACCCAGCCTGCTTCCCCTGGTGGTTCATTCCACTCCATTTATCTCAGATGACCGTGTTTCATGAGACTACAGTTCATGGCTGTGCATTCCTGAGGGCTGCTGCCAGACCAGGTGGCATCACGCATGTAAAAGCACTTTCCAAATGATTCAAAATGGTCAGGAAATCACTTTAAGATCCTGACCCCCCAAAACTTATCCTTTCTGTTGGGATATTTTCTTAAAGTAATCTGTTCTAAGCTTGTATTTATAATTAGAAGCTTTACAGAGCCCTCTAAAAGGAGTGATACAATGGGGTTTCCGTGTTTGTAGGTTTCACCTTTTTTTTTTTTTTTTTTGAGCTGCTATCAATTACTGTGCTCCTGGATGCTTCTTCCTAGGAGAGGTCTTGTGAGAATGTGGAGGTCTCTCAGCAGGCCTTGCTCCCCTGGAGAGGCTGCAGTTCTTAGATGCTGTGTGAGTCAGCATTCTTCAGAGACCAGAATCAGTAGGGTATCACATGCATCATATTGATGTGTGCAGAAAGAGACATTTATTAACCATTTGTTCACATGATTATGGTAGCTAGCAAATGTGATGTGTGTCAAGCGGGCCAGCCAGTTGGAAAGTCAAGCAAGGTTTCTGCGTTGCACTCTGGAGGCAGGACTTCTTCTTCAGGGACCTCAGTCTTTTCTCTTAAGCCCTTCAACTGATTGGACAAGGCCCACCCACATTATAGAGGGCAGTCTGCTTTAAAGTCTACAGATTACAATTGTTAATCACATCTTTACAACACCTCCACAGCGACATCTAAACTAGTGTTTGACCAATCTGTTGGGCGCATTAGCTTAGTCATGTTGGCAGACCAAATTAGCCATCGTGGATGTCCAGGGTCCAGGGCTACTATGTCTAGAGCAGAAGGCTGAGAGGGCTTGTCTTAGAACTAAAGTTAAACCTGTGCTGTGTGGTTGTGGGAACCCACCCCGCTCGGTTGTGACCTCTTACCTAAATAATACAGACTGTATGTCACGGTGGATCAGCCTGGTCAGAGCACAGGGTGTCTGACCTGAGAGTGGGGGAGATGGACAATCTGAGGGGGCTATACCCCTTCCCAGTGGCTACACCCCTAGCCAGGTGTCCTGTGCAGTGAACACCCTTTCCAGCCATAAGCACTGCCTTTACTCAAGGAGAACCAAGCCCCATTTTATAGGTGAGTAAGTGACCCCAGATATTGATAAACTTGTCAAAGTGCATACACAAGATAAGCTAGAGTAAATCCTGAGTTCTCATCATAAGGAAAAACTTTTTATCTTCCTTTTTTTTAACTCTCTTTTCACTGTATCCATATAAGATGATAGATGCTAACTAAACTTACTGTGGTAATTATTTCACAATATATGTAAGTCAAACCATTATGGTGTACACCTTAAACATATATAGTGTTGTATGTCAATCATAGCTCAATAGAACTGGGAAAAGAGAAAATAAAAGAACAAATGAGAAAGGTAATAATTAATTCCTGGCCTTTACTGCTTTTAAACCTTCTCTAACCTTAATCTCCTTTGACCTAGTGAGTTTGCTTCCTGGAATCTGTTAGAGATTCAGAGAATTTTTTGTAGAAGTTGAGAAATTGGATTCAACTGAAGAATCCAGCACTGAGATACTAATTAAATCAATTTTTCATGTACTGGTAAATGGAATATCATGCAATGATTTAACAAATCAGACTCTTTGTTTAACTGCTCATGATATAGTGAAAAGGAAAAAAAGGCAAGATGGAAAATTATGTACATATTAGACAATAAAGATTCAATTTTTGTTTAAAATGTCCAAAAAATTGGAAGGGAATACATAAAAATACAAACAATGTTGATTTTCTCTAGGTGTGGAATTACAGATTTTAATGTTAATTTCATGCTTTTTGTTTATAATTTAAAATTTCTAAATGAGTGTATGTTGCTTTAGGAATAAAATAATTAGAACTTTTTAATAAAACCATTTACCTTTGTTGTTTGTCTACTATTAAATAACTCTGTTTTTGTTAAAAATAAATATGAGGAGGAAAAATATGCTTGTTTTATCATCAGGAAAAGACACAGCAATCATTCCTTTTCCCAAATTCTACAGCTCGGATAACTCTTGCCGCTCCCCTGAAATTGCATGACCAGCTCTTCTGAATGTGGTACAAACCTTTTGAAAACCAAGACTAAATGACATGGAGCCAAACCAATGGCATGCATTTGCCTTCCTGAAAGGCCTTTGGGACCTTCAGGAAAACACATACTTACTTGTAGCATGGGTTTCAAAGTATGTGGGCTTTCGTTTTATCATTCTTTAAAAATTAATCATCTAAGACATGGCTTGCCTCTTCAAACAGCCACATCAAAATTACAACTAAAATAAAGAACAACCATCACTCAGAACCATCAGAAATCGAGTTGAATGGAAGCCTGACAACTATGGAATTAAAGAAACCACATCCATCCAGACTGAGTTGGCAGGCTGCTGTGGTGCATGTCTGAGATTCCATCAACCCTGCTAACACAATTTGGCCTGTCTTGGAGATCCCCAGAGACTCTGCCCCACCCAATTCATAGGCCCACCCAAGCTGCTTTTCCATATGAATGGCTGGTCTTGGCTCATGCTTTACAACTTCCTAAATCCTCTCAAACAAGCAACAGCAGGCTTCAGTGAGCCCCAGACCCAGCACTAGCAGCAACTAGCCTAGATTCACAGCTTGGCTTTGCCTGGGAGTTTCTAAGCTCAGCACAAGTAGCAGCCATTTCAGATTGTTTTATAGCTTAGGCAGGGTGGCCCCAGGCAAAACACAGAGAGGGGGCGACCTTGGCCGGCACCTTGTGAAAAACCCCAGGGCCAGTGTACCCAGTGGACAGCTACAGCCAGCGTCAGAGTACTCCTACCCTGTCTCTGCACAGCTCATCTTCCACAAAGGGCCGAGGTTGGTGGTAAGTGGTCACTGCCAATCCTTGCAGCTGTATGGCTTGGGTAAATTTCTCCCATTGACCTGCAATACCAACTAAGGCTCAACTACAAGAGGGGGTTGTTCTCAGCCCACATGAAGGATGCAGTTTTTGAGTACCCAGCTTGGGTGATAGGACAGGCTGTGCTACTGGACCCTACAGGACACCTACTACATTAGGCAACACTACCAAGACATGGAGTCAAAGCAGCTCTACCTAATATACAGAAACAAACACAGGGAGGCTGCCAAAATTAGGAGACAAAGAAACATGGCCCAAATGAAAGAACAGATGAAAACTCCAGAAAAAGAGCTAAAAAAATATGGAGATAAGCAATCTATCAGATGCAGAGTTCAAAACACTGGTTATAACGATGCTCAAGGAACTTAGTGAGGACCTCAGTAGCATAAAAAAGATCCAGTCAGAAACAAAGGGTATGCTAATTGAAATAAAAAACAATTTATGGGGAACAACAGCAGAATGGATGAGGCTGAGAATCAAATCAATGATTTGGAACATAATGAAGCAAAAAACAACCAATTAGAGCAACAAGAAGAAGAAGAAAAAATCCAAAAAAATTAGGATAGTATAAGCAGCCTCTGGGACAAGTTCAAGAGGTCCCACATTCACATAATATGGGTGCCAAAAGGAGAAGAGAAAGAGTAAGAAATTGGAAATCTATTTGAAAAAATTATGAAAGAAAACTTCCCTAATTTGGTGAAGGAAATAGATATGCAAGTCCAGAAAGCACAGAGAGTCCCAAACTAGATAGACACGGAGAGACCAAGTCCAAGACACATCATGATTAAAATGCCAAAGGTTAAAGATAAATAGAGAATTTTAAAAGTGGCAAGAGAAAAGAAATTAGTTACCTACAGGGAAGTTCCCATAAGACTGTCAGTTGATTTCTTAAAAGAAACTTTGCAGGCTAGAAGGGACTGACAAGGAACATTCAGTCATAAGAAGCAGGGACCTATAGCCAAAATTGCTCTACCAAGCAAAGCTATCATCTAGGATTGAAGAGCAGATAAAGAGCTTCCCAGGCAAGAAAAAAAACTAACATTCATCATCACTAAACCATTATTATATGAAATGTTAAAGGGACCTGCTTAAGAAAAAGAAAAAAATCAAAACTATGAACAATAAAATGGCAATAAATATATACCTTTCAACAATTGAATCTAAAATGACAAACTAAGCAAACAAGAGGAATAGAGACAGAATTATGGCTACAGAGAGTGTTTTGATGGTTGCCAGATAGGAAGGGCTGTAGGAGAAGGGGTGAAAAGGTGGGAAGATTAAGAAGTACAAATAAGTAGTTACAGAACAACCACATGGATACAAAGTACAGTATAGGAAATGCAGTAGCCAAAGAACTTATACTCATGGCCCACAGACATGAAATATGGTGGGGGACTGCCTGAGGGAGTGGGGGATGCTGAGTGGAGGGAGCCAAGGGGGAAAAAATCAGGACAAGTATAATAGCATAATCAATAAAATATGATTAAAAATAAGTCAGATTAATGCAGAAGATAGATCATGGGGAATCTTGCAAAGGCCCTAAAAGTTTGAAAAAGATCAGGAACCAATTGCCAACAGAATGTGCATCTTCATAGGATGTTGTCCGAAAGCTCACCCAAAAAATGTTCTAAAAAACCAAACCCAAGCAAAGAAGATGTCTTCCAGGGGTCATCCCCTCCATCTCCCTCACTCCACCCTCCTCAAACAGCAGAGGCAGACCTTGGAGTTCGCTGGCATGTCATCCACTATGGCCCCCTGCCGGGCCCCCCCTGCTCCCCCCAACCCCGCATGTTGCCGTGCATACTCTTTATTACTCAGGCCGGCACATACATATCCTTCCAGTAGAGCACTTTACTCACTGAAAGGTCATTGCCTGGCCACTGTTCTTCCTTCCACAGGACACCTTTCCCTCCTTAATAGAAGGAGTTATATCTAACTGAATATTGTTTCCCAGCATCTAGCATGGTGCTTGTAGATGGCAGGTCCTTAAAAAATTATTCAAATAAATGCAAGCAAAAAAAAATTGATCATCTATACATGCTTGGTCATTCTCCATCAGAACACCCCATTCCCTATTTCTGTTAAATAGGAGGAAGAATTTTTAATTTTTTTCTTTTGCATTTGAAACCTCTTGGAGTGCACACTCAGGTGTCTTTGTCCAGTTGTTCAGGTGGGGGTGGTGGTGGGGGGTCATGGACACGGAGTGAGTTTTGCAAACTTGAACCTTGAGAAAGGGAGTGGATGTGTTTGTGCGTGGGTTTGCCCCTAGGAAAGGAAGCCCAGAGACATGCCAGGTTTTGACAGCTGAAGTGAACTGCCAGCATGTGGGTAAGTGTTAAGAGGAGAGGCGAAGGGGCTGCCACGTGGACTGCTGCCCAGGAGGACATAGTCGCGTGGGCGGGAGGGAAGAGGCCTCCAGGCAGAGCAGACAGTGCTTGCTTGGGTCATGGTGGAGGGGTGTGGACAGTGAATGATTTTTTCCTCATAACTGTAAAATGCTAGAGCTCAAAGAATTCTGAGTGACCATCTCACCCAACACAGTCATTCTGAGTTGGGGACATGGAGGACGAGACAGGCACGTGGCCAGGGGAGGGACCCAGTTCCTGGCAGAGGCAGGATGTAAACCAGGGCTGGATTTCCTACCCCAGCATTCCTTCTCTGCCTCAGGCCCGGTGACTCTCCCAACCAAGTGACTCTTTGAGGGGACCAGTGGGCGAAGAGCTACTTTTCTCAAATAAGATGCTTTATCAGGTGGCATCACCCTTCCTTAAGAACTGCTGCCCTTTTCCAAAGCCACTGTCAGGTGGTTACTCCTTGCGGTGTCCTCGTCCAGCCCTATGGCTTACTACACAGCCAATGAGGAGGAGAGATGGGCTGGTGAGAGATACAAGGTTGGAGGGATGTTTCTGAGATTTGGGTTTGGCCAGAAACCAACCCTGAAACAAGGATTTGAGGGCAAGTAGTTGCTTAGGGAGGTGATCCCGGGAAGCACTACAAGGGGAGGAAGAAGTGGTGCAGGGAAGGGAAGGAAGCCAGTGAGTGGAGTTATCAAACCGCTGTGAGTAACTGCAGCTCAGCTCTGCTGGGGACTCGGGGAGATGGTGTAGAACACATCCCTGAGAGGAGCTTTCTCAGCTGCAGCATGGTGGCTGTTTGGGGCTGGGTGATTTCTTGGTGTGGGGGCTGCCCTGTGTATTGTCAGCTGTTCAGCAGCAGCCCTGGCCTCTACGCACTGGAGAGAAGTAGAATCTCCCTTCCACCCCCAAGTTGGGACAACCCAAAAGGACACCAGACATTGACAGATGTCTCCTGGGGGACAAAAATTCCCAGGGTTAAGAAACACCTAAGAGCTATCCCGATGAAGGGACAAAGAAACTGGGATATGGAGTGTGTATCCTCAGACTCTCCATCTGGCATTGGTAGAGGGGTGTTTCTGGGGACATTATCTTTTTGAAACCCACTGGCTGTCTCACTCAGAAAGGAAGTTCTCAGGTAGAGATTTGCAGGGTAAATAGCTCTTTGATTTGCGGGTAGGTCCTGAGGACATGGGTGGGGCACAGACAGCATCTACCCTATGTGGTCATCTGAGGACCCACTTTATTATTTATTCATCGAGTCCTCATTCCTTCATTCATTCTACAAATGTGTATCAAAGATCTACTGTGTGCTGGGCATCAGGCATGACAAAGGATATTCAATATTTAATGGTAAGAAAAAGTGGGCTTCTTTACTATCTTAACCTCATTAGGACTAACAGTCTAGAAGAGCAATGGGCATTAATCACATAATACAAATGAATTTTTAAAAAGATTTTATTTATTTATTTTTAGAGAGGGAAGGGAGGGAGAAAAAGAGAGAGAGAAACATCAATGTGCGGTTGCTGGGGGCTGTGGACTGCAACCCAGGCATGTGCCCTGACTGGGAATCGAACCTGTGATACTTTGGTTTGCAGTCCATGCTCAATCCATTGAGCTACACCACCCAGGTCAAATGAATGTTTTTAATTGCAGCTGTGCTAAGTACTAAGATAAATACACAATATGGAAATAAATCATATTTATTCCTATGACAGTTCCTCCAACACTACCTTTAGGACCTTTACATTTTTTATTCCCTCAACCCAGAACATTCCTTCTTCTAGATAGCATTGCTTGGTCCTCCACTACATTTGGGCACCTTCTGTTAAGCACCTTCTCTTTTAGAAAGGTTTTCCGTGACCACGTCATCTAAAGTAATGCTCTTGTCCTTTTGCCCTTTGCCCTGTTTACTTGTGGTTCATAACACCTATCATACCTGATGGGGTTTATAGTTAATGTTTATTGTCCCTCCCTGCCACATCGATTGTTCTTTCCTATATGTTTCCAGAAACTAGGACATTCAAAAAATCCTTGTGTGAGTAATCTGGAGAGATTCACTTGGTCAGGGGTGAAGGAAAACTTTCTGAAAGCATTGACAAGCCAAGATCTAAACAGAGTGGAACTTACCTGGATGAAGAGGGTCAGCAAGAGCCTTTCCAAACAGCAGGAACAGCACGTGGAAAGTCTCTGTGGATGGAAGAGGCATGGTGGCCTTAAAGAACTAAAAGAAGGCCAGTGTGCCTGGAACAGAGAGGGCACAAAACCATTAGTTAGAATTTTAATCTTTAGACCAGAAACAATGGGAAGCTGTGCATGGGAAAGTAGAAGAGTGGCAAACACAACCAGATTTCTGTTTTAAAAGGACCATCTGGCTCTAGGATCTAGAATACAGAAGGGGAGGAAGAACAAAACACCATCATCGTGCTGTGTTTCATCCTCACAACCTTATATCCAAGTGGCTGAACATCTGTGTATACAAGTGTACATATGTCCTTGAATTCCTACGGAGGGAAAAAGCATTCTTTTCCCCAAAAGGCTTTCAGAGAGCACTTCTGCCCTGTGCTCCTCCTTGGTGTCCACGTCTTCAGAGTGTCTCTAGTTTTGCTCGAGGAATGAGGACCTGTGTTTGCCTCCCTTTCAATGTATCATTTATCTTCTGGAGTCCTTGTTCCTTAACTGAGCTGGGTGAAACCAAGGTATGTCCTGGATGCTGAGATCCTGTGGAGGACTGTCTTACTGTTCACAAACATTTGATGCTTTTTCCATGGGAGGAAATCCATCCTTGCCTGTGGCTTGCTTTGTCTGGCAGTGTGACCTTCCCCACAATATTGTGCTGAGAGCGTCACACCGCACCACAAGGTGTGAGCAGAAAGAATATGTGTTTCTTCTGACACAGAAGTTTCCCAGCCACAGCACGGTTGTACTTCCTTCTGCCTCGAATGTATGTAATAAACGTTTGTTGAAGAAAGGCAAACCAAAGGAAAAAGGCCCAATTAGGTGTTGAGATAGATAGCCAAGGCCTATTCCCAGAGTTTCCACTAGCAAGTTGTGATGTCATTATTTTGATATTCAGTGGCCACATATGTTTCTTAAGGGACCCCGTACAGACACCGTAGAAGTAAAATGATCATTTTTGGAGGCTTATTGAAAGTGCTGCCCCTGTGGGCTAATGGGGGGGGAGACTTGGGTGGGGCATGGGAAGCACTAATAGGCAAGTTATTTTGAGCTTTAACATCCTCCCCACCCCCCAGAGGCATTGGACATGAAACAAACGGACAGATCTAAGCGGAGCCTGGATAACAGAAGGTGAAGAAATTAGTCAAAGAACATATATGCATAGGCCATGCACACAGACAACATTGTGAAGGCCAGGGGATGTGGGAGGCTGAGTAGAGGTGGGCACAAGGGGAAGGGAAATGAGGGACATCTGAACAGTGTCAACAATAACAACAACAAAAAAATCACTCTTCAGGGCGGTGCACCTGAACAGCAGGTTTTCTCTGGCAGCTGTTCCCTCACTTTTAATCAGATGTTTCTCCCCACTGAGATCAGAGGAGGGGCCAGCAAGTATCTGTTCTGGAAGACCAGAGCCTTAGGACTCTTCTCTGAGACCAGGGACCGAAGGACCTGTTCTGCAACGTGTTATCCAAATTTCCCCTTCTTAGGCGTTCTTCATAGGCACGGCTTTGGGCGCCTCCAGACCTGGAGGCACCTCCTTAGGGCTACTGGCTGCATCGAGAGGGGAGATGACGGCCTGGGTTGTGTCTGAGGTTCGTGGGGTTGGGGGGGGGGGGCATCGCTGCTGCCGGTAGGACCAGCTGTTTCCCCAGCCCTTCCTCTGCAACCTCCCCAATCAGAGTCTCCTTCCGCACGTGGCTCCGTCTCACCGACGTGCAGACGCTTCCGCCTCCGAGAGGCGCACCCGGAAGAGGCTTCCGTGCAGGACAGGAAGTGAACTTCCGACTGAGTTCACCTGCAGGAGGCCGAACCTCAGTGGAGGGGCTGGGACGTGGGCTCTGGGGGTGGGACAGCCGCAGGTGTGCCGTCCCGCTTCGCCGGTGCTTCCTGCAGCGCGTGTCCCATTCCTGGACACTCAGCTCCGCGCACGTGCGTCCCGGCTGCGCGTTCGCTGTCCCGGGCCTGTTACCTGAAACCAGGTGCTGCTGACCTCAGGTCAGGAACTCTTGAGAGTTTCATTTCTTTCTGCTGTTCATGGCTAGCAGGGTGGCCTCCAAAATATTATTTAATGGCTCTGGGCCATTAAATAAATGATTTCTTCAATTGCGTGGTACCAAGTGACCTCGTATTGACCGCCTACAGAACATGGTCCATTTGAATGGCGAGTCTTTACTTAAGAGATCATATGAAGGGGTTCGTTGCATGGGGAAAATCCTGTGAACCTAGGTTTATAATTTATCTTCTCGGCTAGGGCAGGGATTGTAACCGTAGGAAGTTATACTTCAAGAAAAAGGAAAGTTTCTAAAAATCAAGTTGTGAATCTTCTATTTGTGATTTTTTCCCATGGACTGCTCAGAGTCAAAATTGAACTGACAATTAAGTTAACCTTCATCATTAGCATATTTTCATTTTTCTTTTACCCACTGGTCCTCATTTTCTGGTTTTATTAAGCTTATTGATTTGGCAGTCAAGGTGTAAGTCAATTCAAAAAGTAAGTAAATGCATACAGAGTTCGAAGGGACACTGTGGATTGTTAAATGCAATATGCAGTTTGCACATTAAGCAGTTGACGGTCTGAAGAGAAGGGACCTGAACAAGTGCTTGTTCATTTCAGAGGCGGGCCGGGAAGGCAGGTCTTTCGCTTCTTAGACAAATAGTCCTTCCTCCATTCAACGATGACGCCATTCTTAGAAAGCACAGCTTACCTGTGACAATGGGGAAGAAGCAAAACAGAAGTCTTCTCTTTAGTTTCAGGAACAGGATTTTTAGAATTAAACAGTCTCCGGTAACAGGTTAGTTCAGTTAATTTGTGCTGTTGCAGCCACACATGATGGTTATGCTTGTGATGCTGGGACACTGGGTTCTTCTGGAGTCTTCTGAGGCTGCTGGAGCATTTCTGGCTGGAGGAGGATGAACAACTGTCTTCATCCTGATGAAAATTAGCGGCAGTTCATCTTAGTGATTGCGGCGGTGTACAGCAATGACAGTAAGTCATATTTTCATTCTTCTATGTGAAATATCTTTGTATGTCTAATGCTGAAGGCTCAACAAATGTGGGCACGTAAGGCATATGCATGAAACATTTTTATTGGTGAATGTAATATATTATGTTTATGCAGGTAAATACAATATATCTTAAATATAGAGCCGTGGATATGGAATACATAACAAATCTGTTATCTGTGTAAGCATACCTTCTGGAGGAATTCTCTCGCCTGGCTTCTTCACGTTTCCTTATTTCCTTAATTCCCATATTCTCTTTCCTGACTCACTGTTTTCTTTTTGTACTAAGGTAGAATGAGGGAAGACATGTATGATGGAGAAGGTTGTGCGTAGTAGTTCTCAAAGGCTCATTTATACCCAGATGGCCACGAGCAGCAGCCCTGCAGTTCTAATCATGAACTTACCCCCAGCGTACTGATAACCTTTCCATCCTAAACTGAAGGCACAGCTTTAGGTGAAATAAACCATCTTTTGAGTGCTGAATTTGCAAACAAATTGTATACACACACACACACAATTAGATCATAAAAATGAATCAAACCACTTGGTGATTTTTTTCATCTAATACTGGGTAAAGTGACAAGGCTGAAATCTCAAGAAAGATACTTAACTCTTCTTTTTCCTCACTGGTGCTGCCTCTGAGCCCGTACAGTGATGTTGTAGTTGGGAATGGTCATGTTGTGTTGCAATTCCTTCAGTTCTCACTGATATGAAAAGAGTTCTAAATGTACCTCAAGTTTGGGGCTATAGTAGATTATACTACAGCAATACTTCAGGGTAATTCATTTCTCTATCATTTGAAAAATTAATTGGAGAAGATACTAAGAATTTTGCAGATAACGCCTCTCAATGATAATGTTGTAAATATTTAAGTACAATTATCCTAAGTATGACTAACTATTTTAAAATGTGGTTAACATAATAGTAATACCATATATTTATATGTCATCTTATCTCCAAGGAGCTCCAGGTGATTTACAAATTGTTTATATACCCGCGTATAGCTCCCAGATTCTCTGGGAAGCAAGCCGGGACAGGCTCTGTGAATACTGTTTAAAGACAAGGAATTTGAGATTCACTGAATGGCAAATCCAGACTCATCCAGTATGTCAGTGTTTGAGTTAGACGCTCTTGGCACTCATGTCCTTCCCGTTTTGTTACTTTCGGTGGGGGCCTGCAGTCTTCATTCCTGTGTGATCAGCTTTCTTCCTTGTAGCTGGCTTTCTGAACACTGTCACACCACACGCCACTGCGTGAAGTTCAAGGCAAACTGGAATCTGTGTTGTTTCAGTGAGGGATTGAGACTTCCTTCCGTGCTCACAGGAAATTCTGACAGCAACCACATCACACTGTTCTGGGTCAATCCCCGTTTAAATATTTGGTGAATACTGTGGCGAGGACTGAGGGGTTTATTGGATCTAGAATTTTACCAGTGAAGGGAGGTGATGGGGTACAATGGACAGAATGCTTGTCTGTGGTTTCGTAGATCTAGGTCCTAGCCTTCAGGTGTCTGGCCTTTGCCAGAGATCTGTGAGCTGAGCTGGAGCCATGAGACCCGTCCCCAGGAGATGGGGCTTTAGGAAATGAATTTGATTTACAAAGGAAGGCATACTGAGCCATTTAGCACTAAATCCTTTCTGTAAACTCACAGTCTTTCCCTGTTTTCCTGTGACTCTCACAGACGTTTGGAAATTTCAGAATCCAAGGGCAGCCCTGGTAGTAATTGCTGTCATTCTTGAGGCCTTTACTTGTCATTATTCCCTTTCATCTTGTGTCCTGGGTTCTAGCTGTGTGATGCTGGGCAAGTGATTTAACTCTTCTGGGTCTCTGTTGAATCAAGTTGAAAAGGAGGGGTTTGACTAGACCTAGTGGTTTTTAAATTGTGCCTTTTGAACTTCTAAGAATCAGGGGAGAGTTCTTAGCTTCTAAGAGCATTAAAGAAGCTACGCGAGTAGGTTTTCTCAATCCTTTACCTCACGTTTAATTATAGGAGCTTTGCTTTTTACGTGTGTTAAATAATGGCATTATTTGAAAAAAAAAAAAAGGCTTCACCCACTAAAAAATAAGTTTAGTTTTACATCTGTCAAGATGGATCAAAAGAAAAAAAGAATTTTGCTTCCTACCCAAGACAAACAAAGATATAATATATGGCACTGCAGTTGCCAAGACAGTGGCTACCAGCCCATGCATATGAGGAAACTACATACCAGAGACCAGAGAGAGAATGATCCAAAAGCGTTACAAGGAGTAATCTCTGGTGCTAACACTGGGGCGGGGAATAATGCCTGTTCCCACCAGCCAGACGAGAGAGCCTTACAATTCATGGAGCCCTGGGTAGAGTGTTCAGAAGAGTCTTGTCTCAGTCGCAGGAAATAATTAGCTCTAGGCCACAGGCGGCAAACACAAGGCCCAAGGGCCGAATCTGGCCCCCCACCTTGTTTTATCTGGCCAGGTGCCTTGTCTCTACTCAGCAGCAGCACCGAGCTCTTGCTTAACTGTTAAGGAGTAGTTACATTTATACAGTCCTAAAATTACATTTGGTCCTTTTGATAGGGGACTCAAGACTTGGAAAATTTTAGCTTAAGGTAAAAAGCTGTAAGTCTAGCAAGTAATGTGTATGTTAAGCTTTTGTTTCAGAAACTGCAGATAAGGCTCATCCTGGCTCCTGGGAAAAGCAGCCGACCTCCTGGGGCACTGGCTAGAGATTACCACCTGGGGACCTGTTGGAGGCATCTGGGCCTTTTGTGTGACCCCCCACCCCCCCCCCACCCCCTTGGGAACAGCTAACTGCGGAGAACAGGAAGGCTGCAGCTTCACTCACCTAATCCTCCCCGAGTTTCAAAGCCCTCCCCACACCTTGTTTGTCCTCCCCCACCCCCTTATAAAAGATCTGGCCAGGAAAGAGGAGGGAAGATGGTTTGTTAGGATATGAACCTGCCATCTTCTTGGATCGCTGGCCATCTGAATAAAGCACCCATAAAAGATTCAGTTGCTGTCATTGCTTATTGGATTTGGTAGTGACAGGCAGCCTGAACGCCAGTGTCTTTTCCGGTTGCATATTTTGGCGACTCCGCCCCGGGACAGACTTTGGGACTCTCCAGTAAGTCTAGGTATTTGGCGGGGAGTCCCATTGGCTGCCTGGACTGAGAGGCCCCAGGGGTTTGGAGTCAGAGAACCCCAAGCAGCTGCCAAGTGAGTTCACTCAGGGATTCTCCCACCCCTGCTCCCAGCATCTCTCATCGCGCAACACACTGGATTGAATCGCTGTGTCTTCTGGTTCAGGTTGAAATCCCGGGTTACAACATAGAACGTCTGTTCTGTTTTGGAGGTCCGTCTGGTCCAAAAGGACATCTGTTCTGTTTTGGGTACCTTCTGTTTGGAGCTCCGTGGAGTTCCATCTGGTAGAATGGGGAGAAAAGCCTCCATTCCGCGAAACAGCCCTTTGGGCCAGTTCTAATTCGTCGACTTATGAGCATGTATCAAAAGCGTATGTTGTTTTGCTTTAATACTGTTCTGTTTGTGTCCTGTATAGCTTAGACTCAGGAGAGTGCTGGTTGCTGAATGGGTCTTTAAATTACTGTATTATAATGTAACTAGAGTTGTTTTGTCAAAAATCAGGGAAGTGGGACAAATTGCCTTATCTAGAAGTTTTTGGGTTTACATAATAAAGATGCATGCAGAGTTAAAAAGAAAAAAAAAGAGGAAAATCAGTGAATGGCTCAGAGAACAGAGAATTTACATATGAAAGATAGAAGCTCAGAGGAGAGGGGACAGGAAGATCTAGATATTATGACCTGCGGCTGGTCAGAGTTCCCCCAGCACCAGGGGATCCACCCCTGTGAGTGAGATGGAGAAAGTGCGCCTGAACTGGCATCGCTGTCTTGAATGGGTCAAGGAACCAGATTCAGTGGAGGAAAAGCCCCTACCGGGGCAGGGCAATGTCCTTGTTGGAGACTTTCAGTGAGAGTAAGGCCAGAAGGCCAATCTGCTAGGTGTTATTGGACACGTACTCTGTTTTCTACATTGATCTGTTAAACTGGAAAAGCTCAAACCCTTCTTAGGGACATAACCCTGCTAAAATGACTAATTTGGTTGTGTCAGTTTTTGCCACTTACCATCTCAATTGGGCAGACATAGGAGCCTCATTGAATTCTTTGCTTCAGTAAGGGGGATGAGCAGAGACTGGTGTTGGATAAGGCAAATGAAGAGGCTTGGAGGTTACACCAAGCAAATCCAGATGGATCTCTGGGCCTTCCCAGGGCAATACCCATAACTGAGCCCAACTGGGACCCTTAAGGGGATGGCCTTCCTCTCTTAGAGCATTATAAGAGATGCCTCCTTGAGGGAATGGGAAAGGCATCCCTGAGCAGAAAAGTCTGAGTTATGGTGCAGGCCGTGCAACAAAAGTCCACAGAGGACCCCTCCCAACACCAGGAAACAGTTAAGGAGATTCCTGGGGACGGGCAAGTGACTGCTGCATTTGAATTCCGAGCTTTGGGCTCACTGCTAATCCACTGTGTAAGGCTCTGAAGGGACCGGAATATAGCCCTTTAGAGTGGACAAAGGAGCGCACTCAGGCTTTTGAGTCCCTGAAAGTGCACCTGGCTTCAGTACCAGCCTTGGGGCTTTCAAGCCTAATGGAGCCCTTTCAATGATATGTGTGTGAGAAACAGGGTGTTGCCCTAGGATTCCTCACCCAAATGCTTAGTGACATTTGTAGCCCATTGCATAATTGTCAAGGAAATTAAATCACACTGTCTGAGGGTGGCCAGCCTGCTTGAGAGTGGCAGCCACCTGCGAGGTCCTGGAGGAAGCTGAAAAAGTTTGCCTTGGGAAGTCTATGCCAGTTATGTGTCGCAGCAAGTGTTGAGCCTGCTGGGGCAAAAGGGAAATGTGTGGCTGACTGCTGAAAGAATGGGCAGGTACCAAGCCCTTTCTTCTCGGCAATCCCAACATCTCCCTCAAAACTGTAAGTAAAGTAATTCCTGCCTTTCTTCTCCCAGACCCTGACTCGGCGGCACTAATACATGACTGTCCTGAAATAACTGATGAAGTGTATTCTAGCAGAACTGATTTACAGGGCCATCCTTTAGAAGAATCAGACTGGACTCTTGGAAGCAGCTGTATGGACAAAGGAAGCAGAAAGGCTGGGTATGCAGTTGTGACTCTCAAAGGAGGAGTGGAGGCCAAGGCCCTGCCACCAGGAACCTCTGCCCAGAAGGCTGAGCTGATTGCATTGACGAGGGCATTGGAATTATCACAGGAAAAAAGAGTAAATGTGTACACCGGCTCAAGGTATGCCTTTTTGATTTTGCATGCACGTGGTTCAATCTGGAAAGAAAGAGAATGGTTAACTTCCAATAGAAAGGAAATTTAAGCATGCAGAAGAAATTTTAAAATTATTAAAGGCTGTTCAGATACCTTCACAGGTGGCAGTTTTGCACTGCCCAGGGCATCAGAAAGAGGACACTAAAGTGGCTAGAGAAAGCATTCTGGCTGCACGGACAACAAAAAGGCTGCTAAAGGAATATTTATGATGCCATTAGTACTTGTTCTGGACTTGTCAAAATTTGACCCTGAATATTCAACTGCAGACTTAGAGAAAATTAAGGGATGGGGTTTTAATGAAGAAGGTCCTGATAGCCAACAGTAAAAGAATAAGAAAGGAGCTATACTGTTTTTCTGAACATTTAGTAGAGCCAGTCATAAAGCATTTGCACGAGGCCACACACTGTGGAAAAGACTCATCAACCACCTATGTCAAACTGTGGCTCACAGGTCCTGGAATTTCCAAAGCAATAGGAAAAGTAATTGCTAGATGTGTTGTATGCCAGAAGAACAGCCCCAAAACCGAACCCCACCAAAAGAAAGAAGGAAAGCAATATCAAGGACAGTGCCCATTTGAGGACTGGCAAATAGACTTTACCCAGATGCCATGGATCTGAGAGTGGAAATGTTTGTTAGTCTTTGCTGGCACCTTTTTCCAGGATGGATAGAAGCCTGTCCTACTAAAATAGAGAAATCTGCAGAGACAGTGAAAGCTTTACTGAAGGAAATGATCCCTCACTTTGGCCTCCCTGGCAGCATCCAGATTGTTCATGGACCTGCCTTTGTTTCAGAAATTATACCGGAGGTTAGTAAATTTTAGGAATTCAGTAGAAACTCCACATGGTATGGAGACCTCAGGCTTCTGGGAAAGTAGAGAAAATGAACCACACCTTGAAGAAAAATATAGCCAAAGTGTGTCAGGAAGCTCATCTTCATCGTGATCAAGCTTTACCTATTGTCCTGCTCAGGGTAAGGGTGGCTCCTTGAAGTGGGATTCAGTTGAGTCCCTATAAACTTGTGTACAGGCAGCCATTTCAGGTCACAGTTGGGGCGAGAGATGTGTATATAGATAGAAAACCTGAAGGTAAAAAGATGTACAACATTTAAGTCAGACCTTAGCTGTGATGAATGACCTTGCCTGTGTTAGAGACTTTTCTCCCACAGGTTTGCTGCATTCCTTTGAGCCTGCAGACAAAATGCTACTCAAGATTTGGATGACAGCATCTCCAAAAGCCCAACTAGGAGGAAAGTGGACTGGACCTTGGGACATACTCCTCACCACCCCCACCACGGTGAAACTGGCGGAAATAAAGCCTTGGATTCATCACACCAGAATAAAAAAAGCACTGGAGGAAGATCTGAAAGTCATCTTTGAAAAACAATGACTTATGTTCTTTTCTTTACCTCCTGTTTAAAGCCTTGTTATGGACAACTTATTCCATTCAAACAAGATGAAAATATTTGGGTATATTTAGCAAAATTGTTCTGAGTTTTTCTAACTTCCACTTTGCAGGAGGAACTTGTTGAACAAAAGTTTCACTTCGTGTCTTATATGTGCCTGTACTCCTTTAGAAAGCCTTGTAGATTATACTGTGTTTGATGATGTTGAAAAGAAAATTACCTACTCTGATATTTATAATTGGGGACCAGTGGTAACTGTAAAGGACAGGGAAATGTTTTCCTTAAAGGTCACTAATGTACCCTAGCTAGGGAGTGTGCAACTTTTGTCAACTGTGCTAAAACTGTCTTGTGTTCTCAGCAGGTGTGAAGATGAATTGCACCACCACCAGTGATGTATCTTATGCTTATGTTTCTGTTAAACTGCCAACAGGATGGTTTCTGATATGTAAAATGTCTATTCCTATGTTCCAGCAAACAGCTCTGGGGGGCCGTGCTCTCTGGGAAGACTGACGGTGTTTATGCCTCAGAAGCCCCATTTAACCCGGGTTCAATGGGATGTCTTCCTTACACCTGATTGGATCTGTGACTTACATCTCTTTAGCCCTGCTGAATACATGTCTTTAACTGTATTTGTAATGCCAACCATGGTAACTTATTTAAATACAGAAATAAGCAGGTTAGCCTGCGCTGTGGCAAAAGCTTTGAATGCCACCTTGCAAGCCATCAGTGCCATTGGTCAAGAACTAAGACAAGTCAGACAAGCAGTACTGGATAATTGTGCAGCTATAGACTACCTTCTTGTAAGGCGTAATCATGGATGTGAAAAATTTAAAAGGACTCTGCTGTTTTAACTGATAGTTCACAGCTCATAGAACAAAAATTAAAGCAAGTAAATAATGTAATGTTTAATATAAAACAGAGAGAAAGATTCTTTAGTATTGACTTGTCTAAACTAACCTCCTGGCTGCCTAATATATCTGGTCTTTGAGAGGCATTTGTTGTTTTTATCCTTGTCATTTTCTTCAGTATCATAGCTTGTTGCATACAATGTGCCTCCTTATGTAGGTCTGCAGTTAGGTGTATTCCTAACCACCCCCCACACTGGACAGTCCAGTGGTAAGTTCTGATCTCATAGAAATGAGATAGTTTAATACTAACGGTGGGGAATGATAGGAGACTCAAGACTTGGAAAATTTTAGCTTAAGGTAAAAAGCTGTAAGTCTAGCAAGTAATTTGTATGTTAAGCTTTTGTTTCAGAAACTACAGATGGGGCCCATCCTGGCTCCTGAGAAAAGCAGCCAACCTCCTGGGGCACTGGCTAGAGATTACCACCTGGGGACCTGTTGGAGGCATCTGGGCCTTTTGTGTGACCAACCCTCCCCACTTGGGAACAGCTAACTGCGGAGAACAGGATGGCTGCAGCTTCTCTCACCTAATCCTCCCTGAGTTTCAAAGCCCTCCCCACACCTTGTTTGTCCTCCCCCACCCCCTTATAAAAGATCTGGCTAGGAAAGAGAAGAGAAGATGGTTTGTTGGGGTATGAACCCACCATCTTCTCGGATCGCCAGCCATCTGAATAAAGCGCCCATAAAAGATTCAGTCGCTGTCATTGCTTATTGGATTTGGTAGTGACAGGCAGCCCAAATGCTGGTGTCTTTCTGGTTACACTTTGAAGGCAACCTCGAGGCTGATGTGGCCCCTGGTGAAAATGAATTTGATACCCCTGCTCTAGGCTAAACACTGCTTGGCCCTGCCTAAGTTTTGAAAACAAGAATGAAAAGGACCAAACTGTTCTCTTGTAATTTAATTGTATCCCTGAATAAAGCTAAAAAATATTTATATTCATATAAAAATATCCAACACTAAAGTAAAATGCACAGAGACTAGAATCTAATAAAGCATTACCAAGTATGCAATAAAGCAGGAAAATACAACCCATAATGAGGAGAAAAATCAAACAAAATTTACCTAGAATTGACCCAGATATTGGAATTAGCAGACAAGACATTAAAACAATGATTATAACTCCATTTCACACATTCAAAAAGTAAAGTAAAGCCCTGGCTGGCATAGCTCAGTGGATTGAGCGCGGGCTGCGAACCAAAGCATCGCAGGTTCGATTCCCAGTCAGGGCACATGCCTGGGTTGTAGGCCATGGCCCCCAGCAACTGCACATTGATGTTTCTCTCTTCCTCCCTTTCCTCTCTAAAAAATAAATAAAATCTTAAAAAAAAGAATATACTTCTAAAAAAAAGTAAAGACATGGAAGATTATTTTTTAAAAAGGTCACATCAAGCTTCTAGATATAAAAGCTATGATGTCTGAGGTGACAAATACATTAAATAGGATTAATAGCAGATTTGACATTGCAGAAGAAAAGATTTGCAAATTTGAGACGTAGCAATAAAAACTATCACAAGTGGCCCTGGCCTGAGTGGTTCAGTTGGTTGGGTGCCTTTCCTACAAACTGAAAGTTTGCCATTTGGATTCCCAGTCAGGGCACATGCCTGAGTTGCAGGTTCGATTCCTGGTCAGGGCCCATATGGAAGGCAACCAATCAATGTTTCTCTGCCTCTCTCCCTCCCCCTCTCTCTAAAATAAAAAATAAAAAACTATCAATGAAACACACAGGGCAAAAAGAATAAGAAAATAAACAGCATCAGGAAGCTATGAGGAAACTTCAGGAAGCCTAACATATACATATGTAATTGAGATCGGGGAATGATATAAAATATGTGCAGAAAAAATTTGATGAAACCTATAAATTCACATATTCTAGTTTCCTATTGTTGCTATAACTAACTACTACATGCTTAGTAGCTTAAAATACCATGAGTTTATTACCCTACAGTTCTAGAGGTCAGAAGTCTGAAACGGATCTGAGGGACTAAAAAGTGTCAGCAGAGCTGCATGCCTTCTGGAGGTTTTGGAGGAGGACCTGTTCCCGGCTTCTACTAGCTTCTGGAGGCTGCTTGCAATCCTGGGCTCATGTCTGCATCACCCTAACTTCTTTTATTGTCACATCTCCTCTGGGAGTTTTCTGCCTCTCTCGTGATTGTAAGGACCACTTGGATAATCCAGAATAATATTCCCATTTCAAGATCCTTCATTTTTTCATATATGTAAAGTGCATTTTGTAATTTAACATATTAACAGATCATGTGGGGTGAATTTTATTCCCCTAGAAGATGTATTGAAATCCTAACCCATGATACCTGTGAAATGTGACCTTATTTGGAAACAGGGTCTTTGCGAATGTAGTTCAAGTGTAAATTAAAATGAGATTATACTAAAGTAGGGTAGGCCTTTAACCCAATGGGACTTACACCCTTGTAAGAGAGGAGACAGGCATAAAGAAAGAGGAACACAATGTGAAGACACAGACACGGAGGAAAGATGGACATCTCAAGACAGAGACAGAGAGTGGAGTTACGCTGCCACAAGACGAAGAACAACCGGGGCAACCAGAAGCTGGAAGATCCTCTCTTAGAGGTTTCAGAGGGAAGATGGTCCTGCTCAGCTCAGCCCCTTGATTTTGGACTTTAAGCCTCCAGACCTGTGATAGAATAAATTCCTACTGTTTAAGCCACCCTATTGGTGGCAGCTCTAGCAAACAAACACAGTAGGTTTCAGAAGTTAAAATGAAGACATTGGTGTGGGACTATTATTCTACCAATTATACCACACATCCAAGGAACTCAAGACACCCCAAGCCCAAGAAAGATGAAGAAAATTACATCAAGGAATATCATAATTAAATTGTCAGAATTCACTGATAAATAGAAAATTCTTAAAAGCAGCCAGAGAGAGAGGGACCTCAAGTACAGGGGAACACAGATAAAGATATCAGCATATTTTCAATCAGACACAATGCAAGCAAGAAGACAGTGGAACAATGCCTTAAAGTAGAGTAAGTCCCCACTTAATGTCATCAGTAGATTCTTGAACCTGCACCAAAGCAACATAATGAAACCAATTTTACCATAGGCTAGTTCATATAAACAAGTGTTAAATTCCTGTGGCATCTCATGAATATTACAATGAAATGACATTGAACAAAATGATATTTAAGGACCTGCTGTACTGAAAGATAAAAATTGTCAACCTTGAATTCTGTACCCAGCCAAAATATCCTTTGAAAATGAAGGCATATGGACATTTTCAGACATGCAACAGTTGAAAGAATTCATCACCAGCAGACTATTACTACAAAAAATGTTAAAGAAAGTCCTTCATATGGAAGGAAAATAATCCCAGGTGGAAATCTAGAGATACATTAAGGATTGAAGAACACCCGAAATGGTAACTATATGGGTAAATATATAAAATTTCCTCCCTAATAATTATTTAAAATAATAGCAATATAGTTATTATATTTTATAAAGTATGTAAAAACAAAATGTATGACGACAATAGCACAAAGTCAAGGGAGGGATAAAAGTATGCCCTTGTTAAGGTTCTCATATATAGTGTGGTATGTTGTCACTTGAAGGTAAATTGTGATACTGTATTCTAAAGCAACCACTAAAATAGCAACATAAAGAAATATAGCTAAAAAGCCTATACATAAAAAATGAAATCATTAAAAATAATTCAAGTTAGGAAAAGAAAAGTGAATGAGTAAATTTTAGTATGTTGTTATAGCGAAATACTCCTCAGCAATAGACAAGAATAAATTATTGATACGTACAACAGTATGGATGAATCTCAACATAGTTTTTCTGAGTATAAGACCAGAGGAAAAAACATACGTACTATATGATTCCATTTATTTAAAATTCTAGAAAATGCAAATTGATCAAATGGATCTCGTGACAGAAACTACATCAGTGATTACCTGGGGACAGGAGAGAGAGGCGAACAGAAATGTGAGGGAATACAAATGGACACGGGAAACTTTTGGGGGTTGTTGGGTATGTTCACTCCTTTGTGATGATGGATTCAGCAGTGGATACATGTCAGCATTTATGAAATTATACACTTTAAATATGTGCAGTTAATTGTATGTCAATTATACTTCTTTAACATTTTAAAAACACTTTAACCATCAGAGTCTTTGATATCTGACCTCTCTTTTTGTTCTAAACGATAAGCATAGTTACTAATAAGGGAATTGCTCGTGGTGGCATAAATTATCCTAATCCTTCTAGAAAGCAATTTGACAATATGCATCAAGGTCCCTAAAAATGTTCGTATGCTTTGCCTCAGAATCCCATTTTGGTAATCTGGCCTAAAGAAATAATTGAAAAGATAGAGCAAATATGTGTTATGGAAATCCCTGCAACTTTTGTTTCCTACCCCAAATCCCTAAAAATGGCAAAAATACTGTTTTTAAAATCATGCTAAAAAAAAAACAAAGGAGTCTTTACTTGGCTCCAAACATTTGATGATTTTCAGAAAGATGGAAGATAGTTGGGGTCAGACTGAAGAAAGAAATCACAACCCAAAATACATGCAGGATAGAACTTCTGCAAAGGTGGATATGACTCCAAGGATACTTCTAGCAGAGAGGCTTTTAGAGGTCTAGGGAGAAGTCCTCCTGTGTACCTGACAGAGTGATTACTTAGGGTTCTCTAGCAGAGGCCATCAGGTTTGTTGATACCATCTGTACTCTTCCCGGCCTCTTCCACCCCCAGGCAGTGAGCAGCCCTGCGTCTGTCCCCTTAGGCAGGAACAGTCAGTGAGGAGAGGCTGTGACACCCAGGTGAAACAATGAGCTCCCACATCAGGAAGAAGCTGAAGGTCTGCCCAGAAGCGCAGCACATTCTGTTCCTCGTTCACATCCCAGGAGACCGGCTGGAGGTCACTGCACAGACGGCATGTCCTGTTCTCTTTCACGAGCCGGCGGGAGACACGCGAAGGTTGCCGGGAAGGGACTGGGAAAAATATAGAAGGAAGATGCTAACCAGAATAGAGCAAATCTGGCAATGCTAATACAAGACAGAAGAGAATTCGAGGTGGATGTTATTAAAATGGTCAATAAAGAATATTTGAGGGGAACAAAAGAGTTTATCAACCAAACCTTTATAACCCTGAAAGCCTTGCCTCTAAATATATAAACAGAAGCAAATATAAAATATAAGAATAAATAGATAGAGTCACAATCACCATAAACTTTGACAGATTTTTTTTAGAAATTGATGAAGTACAATAAAAATAATGATATAAAATATTTGAATAAATTATATATATCCAGTGAACAGAATTCATTATTTTTCAAAAGCACATTAAGCCTTCAGGAAAAAACTATCATGTATTAGAAAATGTTAACAAACTGTAAAACAAAAAGAAATCACATAGGCCACATTGACTGTTCGTGATGGTAAAATTAGAAACTGAGAAGAAAAACATCCCCGAAGCCGAAAACCAACTATACTTCTTAAAATTAAAAACTCTACTACTTGAAATGGAAAAAAAAGGCCACTTATTTGCAATACTTGAATTAAAGAGCAAATAAAACTAGTTAGAAGTGCAATACTATCAGGTACAACATGTAAAATCTATTAATATTGCCAAGACAGTACTAGAATACATATTTGTTGTCATGATTCTTATTAGGAAAAACAAGGAGGACAAAAAAATAAATGTGCTAATCTTTGAACTCAAGAAATAAATACATATGAGAAAAAATAAGCTTGAAGAATGTATAGTGAAGGAACTAATAAAGATGAAAGTAGAAATTAATTACACAGAAACAAGAAATAAGAAACTGGAGAGTTGCTCTGTCAAACCAAAAGCTCATTCTCTGAAAAGGCCTGTGTGTCTGGCCCCACGTGCCCAGCCTTCTCCTGTGTGCCAACCTTCCTCCTTCCGCCCCCAACAATCACATGTGCTCACCGGGAAGCCAGTGAGCATCCTGCATCTCTGCTCAGAGACCCCGAATGCTGAGTAGTACATACTTAACAGACTTACGGCAGGTGGCATTTATCAGTTGATTTTATTGACGTCTACACGTGACACGTTAGGAAATTTGAATGCAGCCTATAGAATTGTACACATCAGGAGTTGTGTGCAAACTCCAGCAGTCTGGACCCTTTCTGAATATACTGTCAAATATATGGTACTTTTAAACCCTTGGGTTTCTTTCTTGAGGAAGAAGTCCGTGTTTTGTGAGCGAGGCCTGAGGGAGGAATGTGCATTCACTGCATTATCCTTGAAGTCCATGTGGCCATGAGTGTTTGGGTGAGGAGGGCATTCTTGCTCTTATTTTGATCCCACGCACTTTCCTTCTCACCCCACTTCATGCTCTAGAAAGCTGTTGGCCCTTGGAAAATTTGTGACAGTCACTATTGCATTATGTTGGTACATTCCAGCACCGTTGAAGCACCCAGTGTTCCCACCGGGCTAGGATTGGATCCCAAATTCTAACCACTCCTTCCCCCACCCAACCTATCCATCCCCTGTCCCTTGACCTTATATCTCTGCTATATCCAAGAGGCTGATAACGAATTAGATAAAGTGATTTGAATTTGGAATTCCCGGATCTAAAAGGACTGAGAAATGGTCACATTCACTGTCCTCAACTACTTTGAACTCATACTCCTCACAGAGAGCTTTCTGACTTTTGTTTTTTGAATATTTCTACCAGCCAAATGCTTTTTGTTTAGCTTTGCTTTTTGTCATATTAGTGATTAAAATGATAAGGATATGAGCATGTCCCTACGCCAATTCTGATATATTTCTCCTGAGAAGTATTCTCCCAGGGTCCATCACTGATACACAGTGCCAGGTTTGGGTTTGCATTTGGTTGTATGTAACAGAAGCATAAATGCAATGGTTAAAGCAAAGAAGGCTTTGCCGAATTCCCCAGTAATAAGAAGTCCAGAGGCAGATGGTCATGACGGGGCTGCTGCTGAGGGAAGTCACCAAAGAGTCAAGTTCCTCACCTGGGTATGTTGCCTCTCTGAACTAAATAAGGGTTCCACTAGTATGGAAGATGGGAAGAATAGGTATCTGAGTGGGAGTTAGCATAATCCAACCTACCCGTTTCATAGATAAACTGAGATCCAGCCCGGGCTGGTGTGGCTCAGTGGGTTGAGCGCTGGCCTGTGAACTGAAAGGTTGCTGGTTCGATTCCTAGTCAGGGCACATTGCCTGAGTTGCACACCAGGTCCCTGGTTGGAGGTGTGTGAGAAGCAAATGATTGATGTTTCATACATCAGTGTTTCTCTCCCTCTCTTTCTCCCTCCCTGATTCTCTCTCTAAAAAAAATAAATAAATCTTAAAAAGCAAAAGAAACTGAGATCCATACAATTTCAATGACTTACCCAAGGTCATGAAGCTATTTCATAACAGAGCTTGGAATTCAAGACCTAAGACTTCCTTTTATCTGGTGTTCTTGATGTCCTCCAGATTCGACATGCTGCACATGTCTGCATTTTGCACATGCCATTCCCTTAGAACCTCAGGTCTGCCTAGTTCAACCACCTGGATGCCCCACATCCCCAAACTCCATTGAATCCTATTCATCCTGCCTGACGCCTTCCTTGACTTGAAGCTAGCAATTTCAGGAACTTGAGAATAGCTGTCTTGGGGGTGTTGTTTGGCCTGAAGGTTAAATCTTCAAAAGCACGATTTTTAAGCCTCTTCATAATATCCACTAACCTAGTGATAGCTCCTCCTTACCCACCTTACTCTCTCCGTCTTCCCCTCTACCATTTCCTTCCTACTGCTCACTGGGGTCTGCTTTGGTACTTGATCTCCGTGGGGAAGAGTTCCCACTGCACTATGTTCTTATACCGCAGCCTCCAGCGGGTGAATTAGAAGAATTTTTGTAGTTGTTATTGTTGTTATCATTCTCATGGGACCCACAAGTCCCTCACAGGAAATTACGCACCGCCAGGACAGAGCCCCTTGTTTTTCACCTTTGGATTTACCTCGCACTTTGAACAGGTACTCATGCACAGTCCTTTTTCAAAAGTAATTCTCAAACGATATGTGTTAGATGAATGGCTCCTCAGAAAATGTCTAGGAGGGAGGTCTCGGGGCTTGTGGAGAGATGTGCATTGCCTAGTGCCTGGTGAGCCCCCTGATAGGATGTCTGCAACTTGTCTTCAATTATGTCACAATCAATAGCATGATATTATTTGAGCGTTGGTTTAAGCTACAGTCTAGACACGGTCAGAAATCTCCCCAAACTCTCACATGTTCATCTTTGAAACAGGGAGGCCTGTGTCTCCTCTAAATCCCAAGTGCTGCCTTTGCAAGCCCTTCTTTAATCCCTTCCAGTTTACCAAAAAACTTCCATATAACCAGGCTGTTGTATCTTCAAGTAATATTTCTTTGTTGTCTTACTTGGTGGTGCCCCCAGGCTGTTGGAGGGCAAGGCACCATCTTGAAAACCTCTGCAAAATAAAAGAAATACCTTGGCAAGCCCAGAAAGGATTAGCAATTGGCTAAGTTCAAATTATTTAAATGAACATCAGCTTCTCCATCATGAAGAAGAACCTCCAACTGAAAATGAATTCAGCCTAATAATAACCATTTGTTTCTCCGTTTGCACACACCAGTTGGCAAGACTGCCACCTGCTTCCAACCAATACATTCTATTCATTTCTGGTTGCGTTCTTGTCATCCTAATTCAATATGGAGATTTTTGCTCTAGAGCTAATTAGTTTCAGCTGATATTTACTTAGCATCAAACTTTTTGGAGATAAATATTTTTAAGTAGATTAGCCCATTGGTGTGATGGAGTCTTCTTCATTTTTCCTGTGTAAGTGTGTACCTTCTTTATTGTCTTCTTTTTCCACATTTTTCTCGAGAAGATGATACAGAAGAGAAAACCCAAATCTTATGAAATCTGTCAGCCATAAGAGGATAAGGGCTTCATAGGAGAGATGAGAGAAAAAAGTCATTTGCCAACTCTTAGGGGCAGGTTCTAAAGGAAATGTATGGCTTTATTTCTCTTGCGGGAATGTGTTGGGTGGATAAAAACAAAATCCTTCCCTGGCTGGTGTAGCTCAGTGGACTGAGCGTGGGCTGCAAACCAAAGGGTCACCAGTTTGATTCCCAGTCAGGGCACATGCCTGGGTTGCAGGCCAGGTCCCCAGTGCGGGGCGCGTGAGAGGCAACCACACACTGATGTTTCTCTCCTTCTCTTCCCCTCTCCCTAAAAATGAATAAGTAAAAACAAAAACAAAAAACAAAAACAAAATCCTGTCTTGGTGTAATTGGCCCTGTTCACAGCTGACAGCTCGATGTTTCTGCATTGGGCACCTGAAGAGTTGTCAGTGTTAACAAAAAGAAGTTTTCCAGATAATGGTTTCGGTGCACTGTATGCAAGCATGTGCTGTTCCTAGTGTCTGGTGAAGAAGAGACTATGATATGGAATGCATTATACAGAAGAGCCAAAAATAACATCTGTCTCGCAAATACAGGGAACGATCCCATTTCATATCTCTTCTTATTTGGCAGCATCCTTTTTTCCTTGACTGGATAATTATAGTTTTGTGTAGCTTGTAGGAGTAACATTTAAACATCACTTGTGATTTTAGACTCGAATGGGATCTGCTTAATAAGACACACAGACAATTAGAGGACTTTACTGTAATCACTTCTGAAACCCCAGGAGGTTCGCATTGGCTGGGCGGGTTTGCTGTCTGCCTGGCTTCTCTCATTGGAGAAGCTTAGGAGAGGAAATCACCCCTGCCCACATCATGCGTACAGATCATCTTTACCTAGCTGTGCAGACGTTTTTGAACTTCATGCTGCTACTGCTTGGGCAGATTTCGCATTTCTAGACTGAAAATTATATTCACCAGTGACTAGAGTTGGGTGAACACAGAAGTTAAGCACACTTGGCCACTTATCCCAGAGATCTTCTTGGGGAAGAAAGAGTGACTAGAAAAACAAACCAGTTTTCTGGCTTTGATTTTATATAACAGGGGGGTAACCTGTTTCAGCTGTAAGTTAAGCCCACCCACTTACATTTTACCCTTCTAAATATCTAAATCTTCTACAAATCCAAAATGTGTCCATGTGAACGTGGCTATTTGGGCGTATGTATTATGACAACTCTGTTATTTTCACTAGGATTTGTCTTGCTCTGGACCCTCCTCTGTGCTGCAGCTTTTTGGTCAGATGCGTTTCTGTACTTCAGAAGGAGCTGATATTCCCTCCTGTTGTGAAGGTGATCGATGGGCCACCAATCTTCAGGTATTATCATTGTCATTGTTGGTTAGAGGTCACAGTTTTCAGTAATTCTAATGGTCTGCAGTGGGCCGTCAGGACACAGTAGAGAGGGCAGTGGTGATAGGGGTGGTGGTGCTAGAGATTTAGTTGGTGGTGACGGATCTAGTGGTGTTTTTGGAAATGGTGGTGGGAGTGATAGAGATGGTGGTGGTAGCAGAGGTCATGGATGCAGTGGTGGTACTGGAGGTTGGTAGAGGTGGTGATGGAGATGGTGGTGCTAATGGAGTGATGGTAGAGGTCAGAGGAAGGTGGTGATGGGGCAGTGAGACTGTCTTGCCGGGCTCAATCTTTGGAAGGACTTACATATAAGAGGCACTTGAGGCTTAGTGTTCACAATGGTGGTCACATCCTTACTATTTAAGGTGTGGTCTGCAGGCCAGTGGCAGTTACCACCAACCAGGTTTTTGTTAAAAATATAAAAGCTTGGGCTCCCTCTCAGACGAACAGAATCAGAATCTGCATTTTCACAACATTTGTAAAATGTTGTGAAACATTTGTTCTCAGGTGATCTGTATGCACATTAAAGTTCTAGAAGCACTGGTCCAAAGGAGAAATAGCTACAAATACCTTTACTCCCGTGGCCCCATATTCCTGCCCCGTCTCCTCCCGCTGAGGGAACCTCAGCCTTCCCTGGCATATGAGACAGGGGAGGCCAACGTCTGGCTGAGCAGTGGGATTTTATGTGACCCGTACTCCAGGGTCTAGAATCAGGCATACGTATGGATCCAAATGACAGCTTTTCATGACCTGAAATTTGAGATTCTTCAACTAAATATATCTTTTCTACAGATACCTGTGGTGCCCAAAGTTCTCATCAGCTTGACTTCTTAAAGAAGCCAGCCTTTGAATCGGAATAAGACATTTAAGTACCACGTTGGGCACCGATTGCATTATCTAGTTCCTGCATCGGCAAACAGAGAATCCTGGGACTCGAACCCACTCCATCTGGGCTCCTTAGGGCAGTCTGCAGAGGGCTTGCCTGTTTTCCCCGAGCAACAGCGGGAACCCAAGGTCCAGTGCCTACATACACACAGCAAGATTAGTCACATCGGCAGAAATTCCTGTGCAGTGTTAGTGGTATGTGCATTCGTTGTGTGAGGAGACACGAGGTTGATTTCTACACACACATTATGGGTGTGCATTGTTATGTAGTAACCTACTCCCAATGCTTAGGAAACAGTCATTGATTTCTACTCACAGACCGATCATTTGGGCTTCGCTCCGCTCCACATAGTGCCAGCTCGGTTGACCCGGGACCAGAAGGTGTGTTTTCAAAATGGCTCCTCCCTGTGAGCAAGGCGGCGCCCAGGTAGGGCTGTCACCCAGGGCCTTGGCTCTGCCGCGGGTGGGCCCTGGTGCCGGGCTTCCACACGGCATGGCGGTGGGGTTCCCAGGGCAAGTGTTCCCCCAAACTTGGGCAGAGGCTGTAAAACTTGCAATCTAGCTTCTGAAGTCCCAGATGGCATGTCTTTGCGATCGCCTCTCGCTTGTGTGGGCGTCATGTTCGTCTGTCCATCCAGGGGCACGTGTGTGTTTTTGAACGTCACCAGCATGGCAGTACCTGGATGGGTCAGTCATCTTTCCAACCCCGATGCCGTGTGAGGAATTCTAGTGTGGGCTTCCCCGCTCTTCCCTCACCCTCTGAGTGCTGAGTTTTCTCCTGGGTGGGCTCATTATCGGTCCCGATCCCACTGCCGCAACAAGAGACGCCACTGAAATGCAGGTGTTTGCAGCAGGCTCGTGGTATCGCACCTTTCTCGGGGTTGTTTGCCTTTTAACTAGCGATTGCACCCTCGTTTGACCTAAATCTAATTACCATGTATTTATTGAGAATCTACTACTTTCAAGGCCACGCGTGGGGCTGTGGAAGTGCCAAAGTAGCATTAGACGTGACTTGACCCCAGCAGGAACTTAAAATTTAGCCAGGGAAGGGAACCTAATGTTCAAGAAACAATAAAATACAAATGCTGTGTTACACTTTGATTTTGAACGCAGGGTGTCTTATGAAGGGTGCCCACTCTGGAGGAAATGTAAACACAGCTGGAAGGGCCTGTCTGCCTCCAGGCCGGACCCCCCAGGGGTGCTTTGTGAAGACACTGTTTGGTGGGAGGGGTTGCCCGGTCCCAAGGAAGTGTGGCCCAGAAAGATGTTGAGGGTGGGGGTGGGGGTGGGTGGGAAGACTCGTGGAAAGCCTCACTCCTTGTGCTTGCAGACACAGTCAGGTGACTGAAGAAACTACAAAGCGGTTGTGAGGACATGGGAAATGTCGCCGCACTGGTTTGCGTCCGGCCGCTGGGTTTCCGAGGTGTCTTTACCATGATCGTTAATATGCCCCCTCTCCAATGAAGCTTCCGGTGTTAGCGTTTTCAGAGACCGGCAGTTCGGATTTAAGCCCTGTCCAGAAATCTCTGGGAAGCCTGCTTCCCCTTTGGCTCTTTAGTGGGAAACAGGAAATGAGAAAAGAAAAATCGGATCGGGAACGGAAATAAAGAAAATTCAATCTACAGGGTATGGAAGAGTTAACAAGCAAGGGAAGCACGTGGCATACATTTAAATATACAAAGTCAATGCAATCCTCATCAAAAAAAGTAGAAGGTACCAACTTTCCATGCATGCATACAGGGAGACCACACAGTGTTTGTCATAAACTTCAACAAGGATATATTTCTGGGTCCTGCAGTCCCCCGCCCCTCCCCCGTACCCACACCTCCACCCTCTCAGGGAAACAGAAAGGCAAGCAGATTTGTGGGCTGGTCCGCTAAAGGACTACAGAAGAATGCCACTGGTTTAACATGGGACTAGAACTACAACATTTAATTCTGGACTGGGCTTGTTGCCAAGTCCCACGGAAAGCAAACGCACACCCAGTGTTTTCGCCAAAGTTAACACTGAAACAGGGCCCGTTAGTGATTTGTAAATCATTATTCCTCTTGGTGCCGTTGCTGCGTCATCTGGAGCTAGGTAGAGGCCATTTTAATGGGGCTGATTTATATCATTAGCTAACTACCAATTTGGTTGTTCGTTTGTTCGTTCGTTCGTTCATTCATTCATTCATTCATTTTTTCCAGTTACAGTCTTTTCTTTGTGCTAGACCACCATACCATATATATTTGTCTTATAGCACTTACCACATTAGTTCCTTTTCTTCATGAGGGCGCACAGCTTAGCCTAAATTTCCCCACCTCTGTTGTCATTAGGTGTAGCCACGTTTCTGAGTTCTGTGCAAAGGAATGTAAGCGATGCAGTGTATTCCACATCCACTACCGGCCCATAAGAAAACTTCCCGTGGGAAATCAGCTGTGCCCATCTCCCCTCCCAGCCGACTGGCGTGGAGGCGATGCCCAGTGAAGCTGTGTGATTTTTAGGTTATAATGTAGTTACTTAGTTTTAGTATTAGAGTTATGCTGGCTTTGTAAAATGAGTTGGGAAGTGTTCCCTTCTTTTATTTTTTCTAAAAGGCTTTGTGTAAGACTGGAATTATTTCTTCCATAAATATTTAATAGAATTCACCAGCGAAACCATCTGGGCCTGGAGTTTTGTTTGTGAGACGGTTTTAAATAATAAGTTCAATGTATTTAACAGCTATAGGGCTCTTCACATTTTTACTTTATTTTGCTTCAGTATTGGGAATGTGCATTTTTCAAGACTGTTCATTTCATCTAAGTTGTGGAATTCTTTGGCATATAGTTTTTCATAATGGTCATTTATTAACCGTTTGATGTTTATAGGGCTTGTGGTGATAACCCTTCTTTTATTTCTGATATTGGCAATTTGTGTCCTTAATGTAACTTTGGAAAGCAAATGTTGAACTTGCTAAAAGCCACAAGATGAAATGAACCTCGGTCTTTGAGTCACGTTTTTGGCGGAGAGCTGCCAACTAGCCAGAAATGCCTGCATTGTGTTGTTACCTGGGCAAGAAAGAAACATCTGTTATGGAAAGTCACTGAGATTTGGGGGGTTTGGTTTGTTACAGCAACTACCACTCCCTTACCTTGCGGGTTTCTGCGTTTATGTTCCACACTCTGCTGTCGCCCCTGGAGGACAGGGGCCGTGACAATACCGCTGCACTTGTTCCAGTGCTTAGCACAGTACTTGGTGAATATTAGGTTCTCCACAAATGCTTCCTGAATATATTGATAAATGAATGACTGAAACGGTCCCTATGTGCTTGGAGCCCAGATGTTTTCTTCCCCAGGATGGATGACTCAACTACAGGCCAGGGCTCCCGAGGGCTTGCTGGGTTTTTCTGTCCCCCGCCGTCCTCTGTGCACGTTCCCTCCCCCTCCTCCTCACAGCATTCTGTGTCCTGCCTTTACTCAGAACCACACCTGAGGGTCACTGTCAGAGCCCTTTTACAGACGTAAAACTCTTCATTTCAAGGTACACTACAGGAGAGTTCAGAATAAAGCAGACATGGGCTGGGCATATGCTTCCTTTTGTTTTCCTACCAAAAAAAAAAAAACGATAAAAAGCCATCCCATGAAACAAGAAGGGCACTCAGAACTCCATGCAAATGATGTGGAAAAATAGATTCCAGGAAGGAACATTGAGTTAACTTAAAAGAACAACTTTTAAAGGATTCTTCCAGTGGCATCAGTTTGATGCTTTTGCATATAAACAATAGACTACCCATATTTTGCCACGTGAAATGCACACCCAAGTTTTAGTACTGCCTGTGTATAGTGTGCATCCTTATTTTTTCCTCAAAAGTTTGGGCAAAAAAGTGCCCATTATCCATGGCAAAATACGGTAATTACAAATTATACTCAAGTAGATCTCAGATCCACTAGTGGGAAAAGCATATTCTGCTGCATCTTAGCATATGTTCCTTCGTTCCGACTTTCTCCTGGTGCTCCGAGACAACAAGGGCTCCCTGCATTAGCTGAGGCCGGTGCCTCCTGCAGGTGTTCTCGCAGTCCGTCCTCATAGGTGAGAAGGGAAATACTCCAGCACATGCACTTCGGTGGGCTCCAGGTAACCTTTCCAGTGTTTTTCAATTAATAACACATGCTTAGAACCAAGTTTCATTTCAGTAGTGCTTTTTCCGAATTACTTGCTGACACATTTACTACTCTGTTTAAAGTGAATAGTGCTTTGCTGATTCTCAGAATATTTTTTTCTTTGTTTTGTCTAATCTATGCTAAAGATTGTCTACAATACTCCCTTTCATGCTTCATATATATCCTTGGAAAATTATGCAGGCTTCCTTCAGTATACACATACAAATTACAAATATGCATTCAAAATACAAATACAATATACAAATGCACAAATTTTGGAAACGCATCTACAAAAGTTTATTAGAAAGCAAACATCAGTTTGCATTCGTACCTGGAGATGTATTCATTTCCACCTACTCATCATTGGAGAAAATTCTCCAGTGGTTTGAGTTGGAACATTCTGGCAGGAAGTGTGTTGAAAGGATGTACAGGTGGCACTGTGGGAAGGGAATGCTTCCTGGAGTCTGCCGTCTTCTCTTACCCATGACCTTGCTGATGGCATGGCCGGTTCTAGCAATCCTCAGCCCCCATCTCCTCTTAGTGCATCATGGCCCCAGACATTCATTCAAGGTCTGGAAATTCCCTGATTTTTTCATCCCCAGTCCTCGGAAACTCTGCCTCCCTTTTCCTCCAGTTTGGTCATCTGGTGTCTCCCAAAGCTGGGCCGTGGAACTGTGCCTCCGCAGACCATGTCCCTGTCTGGTGAGTGAAAGACTCTCATCTGAGCATTTCCTAAGGTGGAGGCTTGAGAGTCTGTAAGATGCAAATACAATGTGGTTCGCTTAAATTCTACATGGAATTTACTAATCACAGGGAGTGTGTCAGGGAGCCGACAGGGAGCAGGGTAAGACCTTGCCAGAACCTGTTTTGCTTTAGTAATGATGGTGATCAAACCTGTTAACTATTGCTGAGTGCTTATTGTGTTCCAGGTGCTGTTGTAAGTACTTTGCCATGTACATGAAATCATTTGATCATCGTAACAGCCCTATGAGATAGGCACTCTTATGATCTCTGTTTCACGGATGAGAAAACCGAGGTGCGTAGAGGACGCCTAATTTATTTGCAGTCACACAGCTTGTAAGTGGTGTCCCTACCACACATTCAAATATTTCTTGTTGAAGAATCTTCCTCTTACTCACCATAATGCATATTATATCTCTTTTGGCTGTATTAGAGAAATGTTATGTTTATTCTTGTCTGCAAATGCCATCTACATAACAAGGTTCTACTCTGTATCTCAGGGCTGTACTTACGTTGACAGTGAAGTCAGTTTACCTAGTACCCGAAAATAACAACATCTTGGTTTTTAACCTAGAGATACTATCTCAGTTCTTAACTTGATAGACTATTTAACAAGTTGAATTTGAAGCCATCACCACCATTATGGTGGTTAGCAGGATTGATTCTCATTGTAACTAGTTTGCTGTCACTGAATAAGGTGTTGTGTTACCAAAGCTGACATTTTTCACTTCTGATCCATGTTGTAAAAATAACTGAAGGGAAGTTGGCTCCCGAAACCCTTGCTGCCCTACCTTCTCTGTGATGTATTGAGAGGGTTAAGTGTGAAAATACATGTGGTATCACTTACAAATGTTAGAGACCTAATCAAATGTTAATAATTTAACTTTATGTTACATTTTATTAAGCTTTTATAAGACAATTTTAGGTATATTAATTTCTCATGGGTTTGTAAAGATTTTAGATACATTCTTATTGAAAGAATTTATTTTCAGGTTTAATTCTGCCCCTTGCATAATTCTGAATATTTCTGCTGTAGATTAATTGCACTGGTAGCCCAAAGTTTTCATTCTCACAACTGTGGAAGGAGCATTTTTGACCCAGCTCTTGACTCTGTGATCAGCCACAGGACTTGCTTTGGCCAATGGGAAATTAACAAATGTGTTCAAAGTACACACTCTGGACTTAGTCTCTTGCTGCTGTTGTATCTTTGTCATAACTGCGAGCACATGGCCAGGCTAGTCCACTAATAGACTGTAAAAGACACATAGAAGAGATTCAGGTCATCTGAGGACATCCAAGACCGGTCAGCCTCTAGCCAACCTGCCAGCTGTCCACAGCCGCATCCTGAGTGAGCCTAGCCAAGATCAGCCAAACATGAGCCAGATCAGCAGAACGACCCTGCAGACTTCTAGACCAGTGAGGACTAATAAACTATTATTGTTTTAAGTCACTGTGCTCTGGAATATTTTGTTATACAGCAATAGCTAACTGATATAACCTTAATCGAAACAATAATCATGACTATTTATGACTCCTATTTGCATGCATAATGAGGCTGCTCAACATAGTAGTTTAGGCCCTTGACTTAGGAACCAGAATGCCTGGGGCTCGAATCTCAGTTTTTTAAGTTTTAAACTTATAATAGTGCCTGACAATGAGGAAGCACTATAAACATGTTAAATAAAATGGTATGTGGACAGATCTGTGATCTCTTTCTATCCCCTTAATAACTCCTGTTAAGTAGACACTATTATACCTATGTAGTAGACAGTCACCTGAAGAAGGCTCAGAGAAGTTAAGAAACTTGCATAGTACCATAATCAGTCAGTGGAGAGCCAAGAGTATGAACCAGGTCTGGCTATGTTTTTATAAAGACATTGCCAAAGCATCTTTGCTGTTTTTGCCTTCTTCTGGGTTTTTGGTCCCCATTTCTGTCTTGTGCCTCAAGTAGAATTTTTTTTTTAAAGTTCAGAAATCTAAATAATATTAACTGGGTAGGAGAGGATGAGACAGAGGAAATGCGGGCTGTGCCAAGTGCTAGCTGTCCCCTTTACTTGCCAAAGATACCTTGACATTGACATCCCACTCATATACATCAGTTCTGGTCATGAGAAATGAAGATAGATGAAAACCACAAAGGCTAAATATTATCTATTTAATACAGTAAACACTTCATCAAACCAGACTGGGTTTGAGGATGGAGTTGGGGAATAAACCCAGCTGAACTTACAATACATGAATTATGAATTTGTTTTTTAAAGAGATGTAGTTTTATTCAGGTAAATGATATTTTAATGGCAAAACTGTTGTTTGCGGATCCTACTGAGCAGTTATGTGATCGTAACTGACAGCCCTCACCCCTTCCCTTCCCCTGCTGAGGTGTGTGGGATTATAAGGGGTAAGTTGCTTAGACATAGCCTTGGGAAGACAGCAATGATAGGATGATCATGAATTTTGGATGCCAGGATCTGTATTACTGAGATTTTATAATCCCTCATTCTTCTGGATTTTTTCCATACAACTTTTGATCACTGTTACCAACAGGCAACAAAATACCACTATGCCTGTCCCTTTTGTGTGCACATGCTAACAAGAACTTTAAAAAAAACAAAACACTGGGGTCCATTCTTTGGGAGCAGACTTTGGAAAAAGTGGCCTGCATGATTCGCAGCTTGGATAACATGCCTCTGAACACTGGATTCTCTTTTCAAAGTGTTCAGTTTCTGTTTTCCTTTACTCTCTCCAGTAAAGGAGACTCAGACTGTCGTTGAATAGTTTCTGCCTGGAACCAATCTCAAGTGACCCAGGTCTTTCTGCCTTTCATCCTATGCACTGGGATCATGGTGTCCCTCCACCCAGTACTTGAGAGCTGTAATTCCCTCGAGGAACTCAAAACCAGCCACTTCCTGTGCGTGGCAACAAGTGTGTCAGCCGAGATTGGTGCACGGCTTTCTATGTCATGAGCTTCCCCGCTGAAGGTGGGCTGCTGTGGTGTACACCCGAGTCTCCATCCCCAGGGGCAGCCCACTGCCAAGGCCAGACTCTCGGACAGATAGTTATTGTCATAGTAAAGTGACTTCAAAGAAGGGGTGGAATTTTGTGGCTGTGAGATCACGGGAGATCTGAATACAACTTCTGCAGCATTTCATTAGTTTTTTCCCAGAATACTACAGGAAGTGGCATGCACGAGGCTTTCTGGCTCACAGATTTGCCATGCTTCTGGCTGAGAAAAAAAAAAAGAAATCTTAAGAAATATGTTTATGGTGCCTATATCTTAAGAAGCTTTTACTTGATTTTGGCAGGGCAAGTCACTGTTTGAACAATTGAAAACATCTTTTTTAACTGTTTCCAGAAAGCATTTACAAACACCCTGAAGTCAGGCTACATACTTACAATTCATCTCTAAGCCTCCATTAAGGCTGTTGTTGTGTAGCATTTGCTGCCTCTAATAGCCTGACACCATAATAATATTATATAGTATCCCTAGATAATGAGAAGAATGTCTGCCATCTGCTTATACTCAGAGAACAAAGAAGAATGGAAGGATGGGTCCTGCAGCACTTGCGAAGAACCGCCTTAGCGTGCTGGAGATGCAGGGTGGCGTTTCCCGTGGACGGCTGTTCTGTGGCAGGGCAGACTGTGGTGGGAGAGGTGGCAGAGAGCTTACCAAAGAGAGGCCGCTCAGTCTGGGGCTCAGCAAAACTGACCTCATTAAGGAAATCATTTTTGAGCTCCTCCAGAATGGCTGAAGATTATCTGTTTAATTACCATGTGTTTTCTGTGGTGAAGACATTTCAGATTTACTCTCTTAGCCACATTCAAGTATATAATGCAGTATTAGTAGCTGCAATGGCCAAGCTGTGCATTAGGTTCCTCAGAACATCTTAGTCATGTAACCGGAGGTTAGTACCTGTTGACCAGTCTTCCCCACCCACTTCCCACCCAGTCCCTGCTAATCACTGTTCTGTGATCTGTTTCTGAGTTTGGTTGTTTCGATTCCCCATGTAAGTGAGATCATACAGTTTTTATCTTTCTGTGTCTTGCTTATTTCACTTGTCGTAATGCCTACGGTTCATCCAAGTTGTTGCAAATGGCAGGATTCCTTCTTTCTCATGGCTGAATAATATTCCATTATATATAGAGAATTCATCTATTTTTTCTACCCATTCGCATGTTAATGGACACTTAGGTTGCTTCCACTTCTTGGCTATTGTGAATAATGCTGCAGCGAGCATGGGGTGCAGATGTATCTATGATATCCTGATTTCAGTTGCTTTGGACAAATACTCAGAGGTGGGTATTTTTGCTGGATCGTGTGGTAGTTCTATTTTATTTTGTGAGTAACCTCCATACTGTTTTCCGTAGTGGCTGCACCAATTTATTTTTCTAACAACAGTGCACAAGTTTTCCTCTTTTTTCACATCTGCACCAGTGCCAGTTATCTTTTATCTCTTTAATAGTCATTCTAACAGGTGTGAGGTGATATTTCATTGTGCTTTTGATTTGCATTTCCATGATGATTTGTGATGTGGAGGTGTTAGCTAATGCTGTGGTGGTCATCATTTTGTAATATATCAATGTATCAAATCAGCATGTACACTTTAAATTTACACAATAGGATATATCAGTTATATCTCAATAAAGCCAGAAAGATGTATAAATGATAAATAAGTTATATTTTTAAGTTTATTAAAATAAGGGTAGCTGAAAATCAGATAGTTGAGAATGCTACAGAGATAATGTTCTTTCTAACTTGGATCTTTGATCTAATTGGGTCTAATCTCTTAATGTCCCCTGAACCAAGTGATGGAGAATGATAGTGAATTTGCCCTTCTGACACTTTCAGCAATAGACCCACCTGGGAAGAGGTTTGAGATGGATTTACCTTATGTCACGCTCTGCTTTTCTGGAGTCGTGCTCTACAGGGACAAGGATCATCACTGTCAGTCTTTGTTACATAGGAACTTGAGACACGAAGAAGGGAAATGGCTTGTGGGTAGAAACACAGCAGGTAGGGACGGAATAGCAAAAACGGAGCCCGTGGGTTTGCTTCCTGGTCTGCCAGGCAATGCCGCGCTCTTGTCTGTTTAACAAAACTGTAGGGAAAAAACATGTTTGGCTTACTAATTGACTGAAAGAGAAGAAATCATAATTAGTGTAATGGACATTCATTAGGTGAATTTCCAGCATTTTCTGTTCTTACCTTTTTTCTTTCCTAACAGAACTCTGCATTTCCTCCCATGCAATTGATTGGGCCCTCTCTTGGTTTGGCTACCCCCAGAAGCAAACCTGAACAAAGATTTAAGTAAAAATAGTTTACTTGGGAGAAATACTGGTGGGTGGTGGGGATGTGTGGAAGGAGGGAGAAAGTTAATAAATCGGCGCACTAACCGACCACCGTGGGCAACTGGAGCTCAGCACCCCTGGGACACTCTAGGAGACTCTGTAGGGCACACGTCAGAGTTCTTCCAGCTGCAGAGTGAGGAGGCTGGGTATTACTCTGTCAGTTCCCTGTTGATCCTTAATTGAGGGCTGCCTTGGGGGGCATTAACTTGGGAGCTCCCAACTTGCTCTGTGCAGAGGCTGAACATGTTCATGCAGTCAGCGAGGGAAACACCCTCTAACAGGAAGTAGCAGGTGTTTGCAGTGAGCAGACTTGGGCGAGTAGATTGAATGTGGGAATCAACAGTGACTATTGCAGGACTTGACTCCCCTCCCATCTCAAGGAGGAGGCCTTGATTGGCTCAAAGTAATCTGCCCAGTGCATCCCCTCAGACACTGTCATTGATTTGCTATTTGGGCATGTGACTCAGATCAGGCTGTGTCGGGAATGTGACTCAAACCCCAGACTTCAGTTGGCTGTTGCAAGGGCTGACTCTTCTCCACTAAATATGAAGGAGGAGGAAGGCTTGGAAATTGCTGGTGGCTGTCATGAGAGCAATGAGAAGACCCACCTGTAGCCAGGTCTGGAGAGAGAGAAACAGGGTCTAGAGCATAGAAATTGAGCCCTCCGTTAAGGTTTATACAAAGCCGCATTAATTGCCTAGGGCTGCCATATAAAGTACCAAAAAGTAGGTGGCTTAAAGCAACAGTAATTTATAATCTCACAGTTCTGAAAGTCAGAAGTCCGAAATAACTGTGTCATCAGGGCCGAGCTTTCTGCTCTAGGGAAGAACCCTTCCTTGCCTCCTCTAGCTTCTGGTATTTGCTGACAGTCTTTGGCATTCCTTGGCCATAGGTCTGTCACTCTAGTCACATGGTCATCTTCTCTCCCTGTGTCTTCACATCTTGTCTCTCTGCACGTCTGTGTCCATAGTTCCCCGTTTCATAAGGACATCAGTCACATCGAATTAGGTCCCATCCTAAGGACCTCATTTTAACTTGATTACCTCTGTGAAGACCCTGTTTCCAAATAAAGTCACATTTCAAGATACTGTAGGTTGGGACTTTAATATATATTTTTTAGGGGAGACATAATTCAATGCACAACAGAAGCAAACCCTATTCAATTGTGATAGGAAACAAGTCTGTTTTGGTTTAAGGGCATTTGGGTTGAGACATTCTGTTGCCAGCAATGACATCTTACTTACCAATTCCTTGATTGGTGGCTATGGATAAAACAAACAAAAAAACCCCAAAGCAAGTGGGGGACCTGCTGTCGTGAGCTAACGTGGGTGGCAGTGTGAGCAAGCTCTAGGATTAGAAGATGCACTGCTGGGCACTCAGTACACTTTTCAGAAGGGGCCTCCATTCATTCATCGGTTCAGCACGAGTTTCCAGAAATCCGCCCCTTCTCAGCGTTCCAGGTGTTGTTCTGGGCATCGAGAATACAGCACTAAATTAAAAAGGCATGCTTTCCTGCTCTTATGGAGTTTATATCCTAGTAGGGGAGAAGGATAATAAACAAGAGACATCAGTATAAGGTAGAGCACATTAGATAATACTACAGGAGTGGGGAGTATCAGGAGGCCTGGACTTTTAGATAGAGGGGGCAGAGAAGTCCTCAGTAGTAAATGGATATGTTATTCACGTAGACGGATCCTAATGAGAACATGGTGTCCATTTGGGTTCTAACTGGAAGCATAAATGGCTTAAAAGCCAGAAAAGCTTACTTATATTAGCTCTCTATTCCTTGAGGGGATTATAGCTAGAAGCTTTAGTATGGGAAGGGAATTTGGTTTATTTCCACCTGGTCCATCTTGAACACCTCGAGAACTCTTCCAACCAGAGTCCGTTTACAGGAAATTAGTCATGGCAAAGGTCGAGTCCACCTCACAGCCCATGACAAGCTGATTGTGTCTTTAAAAGCTTTTAAAACGGAAACAGTTCTTACCAGCCGTTATGAGTATTCTCTCTGACTTCAAGGTTTTAGTGTTATGAAAATAGGAAGACTGAATCTGTTTAAAGTCCTTAGGGATTAGTATTTTTTTTAACAGCGAAATACTGATTTTCTAAAACATCAAACTATAAAAGGTGTGGCTTGAAGACCCAAGAGTGATTCCATAAGCACCCTATGAAAATCAGTTGTGTTGTATTCTAGTTGTAGCCTCATAAGGTCTTAGTATGGGTAACAGATAGTGGACAATGCTTTATACCTAATTTAATTCACTATTTATATAAAAGGACTCTCCATACTCCAAAGTGATGTTGAGAAGGACAGTTTGTCACTTTGCCAGTTCGTATCACTTAGCACCCTTTTTTTTACAACATCAAATTAAGTGGTAATGGTCAAAGGGAAGGGGGGTAGAGGCTGGGTGGAGGTGGGCAAAGGGGGAAAGATAGGACATCTGTAATAGTGTCCACAATGAATGTAAAGTTAAAAAAAGACAGCAGCTATCAGTTAAGTACACAAAATATTTATTCAAGTGTGGATGGTAAACACAGTTAAGTTCTACTAAGTTATGTATTGCTCCTGGGCAGTAGCTACCTGAATAGTACATGATTGTGGGTTTCTATTTCATGGTGATAGTGGTAACGGGTGCTCAGATATATGAATGGGAAACTTCAAAAATACCCCCTTCTATAGGCAAAATTAAGTTAAAGGAATTTATAACTAATATGGATTATTAAATGTTCAATTTAAGATGCCAGAGAGAGAGAGGGAGAGAGAGAGAGAGAGAGAATCTAAAATTCAGAGGCATAAATAAGAGGCAAGTTTGCTTCTCCCTTATGTTAAGTCTAGAGACAGGTGAACAGTCTAGAGTGGATGAGTGGGTCTACTCTGTAAGGTTACCAAGTGCTGTGTTTCTTCTGTCTTATGGTTCTGCTGTCCCTTAGGTTGTTGTCCACAATTCCCTGGCTGAAGCTGTCTCACCACCACAGTGTTCTCTTTCCAACCTTTAGGAAGGGGAAAGAGTAAGTAGAGGAGAAGCTGCTTTTTCGTGACATGAGCTGGAAGTCGCACCTACCTCTTCAGCTTATGTCCATCCGGCCAAAGAGCCTAGCTGCAAGGGAAGCTGGAAACACATCTAGCTCTGTGTCCTTGTTCCCTGACAAAAGTCCTGGGGTTTGGTTCCCCAAAGAATAAAGATTAGACTGGATCTCAGGAGACACTTAGCTTAAGTAAAAGTGCTATTGTTTCTGTCATGAAAAGGAATGAAAGTTGGACTTAGGAGCTGATAAACTTTGGGAGGCATTCATTCAATATGTAACAGCCACCATGTACTGAGGATATGATGTTTTCCACACGGCCATATTGTCCAGTTACCCTTTGTAACAGCATGGATGGACTTGGAGATTATCGTGCTAAGTGAAATAAGCCAGTCAGAGAAAGACAAGTACCATACGATTTCACTTAAATGTGGAACCTAAAAACAAAAATAAACTGATGAACAAAATAGAAACAGAGGCATGGACACATGGAACAGCCTGACGACTGTCAGAGGGGAGGGAGACTGGATGATAGAAAGTGAAGGGATTAGCCAAAGAACATACATGCATAACATATGCACAACTGTATGCACAGACTACAGTGTGGTGATGGCCGGAGGGAAGGGGGTGGGGGACTGGGAGGAGGCAGGCAAGATGGGGAAGAATGGGGACGTCTGCAATGGTGTTAACAATAACAATAGAGAAAAAAGACAATTAAATGGAAAATAATAACATGTGAAGATGTTGATATTGGGGAGATACAAACACTATGAAAACACAGAGCAGAGGAACCTAACCTAATCTAGTGACAGGAGGATCAGTGATGGTTTTCTGGGGTGATCGACGCAGAGCTGAGACTTCTGTGCAAGGTCCTATTTGGGTAGAAAGTGGAAATCGTTCCAAGGATAGGAATCAAAGACACGGTGCAACTGTAATGAATCTTCCAAAGACAGAAGTCATTTACAAGGCTGCTGCAAGAAATCTTAACCCAAGGCAGGCGCAAAGGGAAAGCTATGTAGAACGTATCCAGAAAGGAAGAAGGGTTACTGAGTTAGGAGGAAATTTTCTTGGCACCAGCCTTATAGCAAAGTATAAAATCATGATGAGCCCCAGATTCTGGGTCATCTGCAGTGATTTGAAACATGGACCTGGTTATGGTTTGGCTGCAAGCAACAATAAATCGATCAAGCTTTTCAACAAGAATTAGATTATTCCTATAATTCCCCATTAATCACGTCTTTTGGAAAGGTAGGAAGCGGTAGGAATCACATCTGTTTGGTTGTTTGGCACTGAAGTATTAGCTCTTCTAGTGTTCTCTGGTGTTTCTTTATTAAAAAATGTTGTAAGTTTGAACCATGATGAAATCTGTTTTATTTGGAGAGTTGCTTTTGAGAGTGGATAGCAAATTGTCCTGGAAGAAAAAAGGTCAGGAAAAAATATTGCAAGATAATGATTAGGTAGAGACGGGAACTTACTTGACAGTATTTGCTAGTTTGGAACAAAACATCTCATTTTTTTCCTGCTTTGGAACAGGATATCTCCTTTTCTCTATATATATTTTATTAGGTTCTGGTTTAAGTGCACATTCTGAACTGCTGCATGCTTTTAATTTTGCCTTTCTTAAGATTTTGCATTTACGAGCATTTATCAAGTGCCTACTACGGTGGAGTGTTGCAGGCTCTGGGCGTGGCAGGTGTTAAGGCTGTGACAGTGAAAAAGGCAGCCTTAGTTCCTGCCAAAGTGGAGTGCAGTGCTGGGGACCGAGGCGCACCACTCCTCAGCTTTATTTCTGAAATGCTGCACGTCTTTGGCCAGTTACTCAGCCTCTCTCTCCTATAAAATGTGAACCTATAATGAGAACAATCATGGTATTATTTTTTCCCCCTTTCACTCTTTAATCCTACCCTGTGGCATAATCCTGCCACATGCGGTTCTTTCACTGCAGCTAGAACGTGGTTCGTCTCTGACAAAACCAAGTGTGGAGCACGCCGAGAGCGTCTCCTTCCGAAGAGCGTTTTGGGAATGACCCTGAGCGTATTTGCTAGAAGGGGGGGTGGCTTCCCCATTACGGACACTCTGTATTTTTTTTCTCACAAGAGAGAAACTTAGCTGTTCCTTGGAATTCCATGTCCAGCCAAGGCCATGTCCGCTGCCTACTACACGTTAGAGACAGGCTAATGGGAAGAATGGAACGTAGGAGAGTTCTCCCAGTGTCTGACTGGAGGAATGCCATGGGAGGGTCTTAACGTTAATGGAGTTTTGTGCTAGGCACCACGTGACATGTATGACCTTGTTTAGTGCAAGATCAAGTCAACAATGAAGCATTATTATTCCCATTATAAAGATGAGTAGGTTGAGGTTGAGAGAGGCTAAGTTACAGCTGATACGGTCTCTTTAAGACTCCCATGTCCATGCTGCCTTCCATTAAAATGTTTTCCCTTGAGCCAGTGGAATCCAGACACTTGATTAGTCTGGTTGGGGTAGCTCCGCTTCTTTCAGAAATCCAGGTGAGTTGCACCTGCCGGGGAGAGCAAGCTCCTCCAAGGCTGGAGCATGACGGGACCGGTCCGAGCTGAGAAAGAGTGTTGGCTGGAATCTTGTTGCTGGGACTGCCGTCTCACTGGCAGGAACAGACCATTTTTGTGTAGCAAAATGACTGGAGTTCATCACCCTGTCTTTCCTTCAGTTGGGCCGTACAGATACCAGTAAAACACCAAAAAAATTTTTATTTCTAGGGTTTTGAAAACTTGCTTCAAATCTGTGCCTGGACCAGGTCTGCAGAGAATGTGTGCGAACACCTTACCAGTAGCGGCAGTTGTCCTGGCCTCCGTGTCGTGCCGCAGTTACCGCCTGCGGGCCTCCGAGGCAGGATGCAACTTAGCCGTCGTGGAATCCCCAGCGCAGTGCCTGGCCACAGCTCAGCGGGGGTCCATCGAAATCAACCGGCTTCCCTGTGTGTCTTGTTTGCAACTAAATGAATCAAATTCAAATTCAAATAGGTAATTGCCAGTCAAGTCATTTCCAACTCCGTATTCTTGGGGCAAGTGTAGGCTTGGTTTACCTTTACTTTGTACACATTGTCTTCATGCCACCTCCCGCCTTCTCAGGGCAAGGCCATCCATCTGTGGCACGTGGGCTCCCAGTCCCGCCCCTGGTGGTCCTCCGACAAATGCAGCAACGTTTGCCACACAATCGCTTAACCTGTGGCTGTAACTGCCGACTTTCCCAAGCAAAAAAGGAACTCTGGAGAGAAATTAGGGGAAGCCCACAGTAACCTTGAAATATGTTAAATTTGTAGAGCTGCTGGGGAAACGGCTAACTTTTCACTAGCACAGGAAGAGCGGAGAGAATGCCTGAATGAGACAGCTGCTCTGCGGTCTGAGGGGTCGATGTGCGTTTCTGCTGTCAGCCTCACTGTGGCCTTTTTACTAACGTGGGCAATGCTCTGGTGGTCAGTTTCAACGATTTTCTTTATTGTGACTTCCAGATCAATCTCCTACACGTTTGTTCCATTTAACCTGTATTCCCTAGGTTATTTCTTAAAGCAATTTACTGCACATCATCCTAAATTGAACTGCATTCACTATCCCTTGACCCAATTACTTAAGTGGTCCATATCCATTCGATTTTGATTGTCTGCTCTCTTGCTATTTACCGTCCCTCCAATTTCACCGTCAGTTGCAAAAGAGACTGTTTAGTTCTGGTTGTCTCTTCCTTCCCAAACCATCTTCCATTTGGGCAGTACGACTCGTAAAGGCAGCTGTTCTCATTTGACAAATCCCAGTTCTTCTGTCTGAGTACGGTTTATTTTCAACAGTTCAATTCTGCGAAGATCTATGAAGTGCTTGCTTTGTGATAGGACTCAGTGGAGAGTTATCCGCTTGCCCCCTTTCTCCTTTGGAGTGCACTTGCTGGACAGAGGTCTCGGATCTCCGAGCAGGGTATCTGAGCTCTGGATGCTGTCAGACGGCTTTCCAACACCAGTTTCCACCGCCGGGCACCTCTCAACACTCCTCTCACAGCGTGCAGCAAACGTCCAGCAGCCTAGCCGGCTGCGATCACTTACGTGTCTGCAGTTTCTCATTCATGCTCAGACCCTGTTTCTTCAGGTGTTCTCTCCAAGTCCTCAGGCTGGGTTCTACTCCTTGTCTGATGGAAGTTGTATAATATGCTTGGTCCTGGTTCATGTCATGAGTTGTAAAATAAAAAAGTCAGTTTCAATACAATTTGTCACTCCCCACCCTTAGAATTTCTCTTTAAACTTCTGACCTCAGGGAAGATTCACCATCTTCCTTCATTTCTGCTAACCCTTGTAAACCAGCAGTTTTTATTGGCCTTCAGACTTGTGTAAGTAGAGCTAGTGGTGGGAATGGGAATGGTTGTCTCTGGGAAACCGGATTATTTATACTATCTGAGCGAAGACATCTTTAAACAGGCCTTCTTTGGGTCTGGTCTGATTTCTACCCTGGTGTGAACAGGACGTTTTGCTAAGTTTTTTTTTATTATTTGTTAATTCCCATATCCATCTTGTCATGTCAGTTCTGCTGTCCCCAATTTGCTGCTTAAAGCCCATTACCCCCGATTCCCTTTGCTAGCCCACCGCCCGGTCACAGGTGAGTTCTCCTCGCCCACAGTGCCCTGCCCTCCGGAGTCCCGGTGGGTGCCAACAGGATTTCACCTGTTCCCACGAGGCAGAAGATAGGTCTTGTCTAAAGCCCCTTGGTAGCTGAGCAGCTGAAGACCCAGAAATTCCAGATTTGGGAATATTTGTCCTGATCACTCAACCATGCCGTAGTTCAAGCCACGGCTTATATTGTGAGTGACACTGATTTGATTCAACCGTGACATTGAACAGGAGATTGAATTACCGGAGTGTCGAGTTTGCTGAGGGGAAAGACAAAACAAAGCAGGAGAAACAGCGGCAATAGAGAGAGGCAGGATTTGCTAGGAGAATGGAAGGAAATGGGATCAGTCTGCTATTTTGAAAGAGCTGAGGCTGTGGGGATTATATTAATGAGCACACGGAGTATTTTATTTTTAAAGTTATATGTAATTCAGGCTCTATGTGAAACGCTTTCTTGTTTATAGCAAAAATAAGGTCCTGCTTCTTAGCCAAAAAAAAAAGACATTAAAAAAGAAACAAACCTTTAGGTCCTAAAATATGACCTTTAGTCTCAGAAATGAATCTCCTTTCCCTTCTTTTTGGGTTTATTCTGTGGCAAATGGAACAGAAGGGTTTGATCCCACATTTTATCCCTGTCCCTTCTCCTGATGGTGCCTGGATTCAACTAGACTCTCTTATTGGTGTGAAGATATGGCCATTTGGCAAATAATTGGAGGAAATATGACTCTTTTTTTTTGTTTGCAGTTATATTGTATTCCAAAAGGAAATGTGGTTCTATTACAAGTTTGCTACGTTTTAAATGCCCGGGCTGTGATACAACTGTGCACTTATAAAAAGGGAGGGGGTTTTGAACCTTAGGTGTTACGTGCTCTTTTTACGGAATATGCTGTTTCCTCTATTTGAGATTCAAAACTTTGTGCAAAAATATTCTTCTTTGCTAAAGGATGGTTTTTCTTACTCTGGAGAATTCAAGAAGAATATCTAATATAAACACATAGTCTGGTATGAAAAATTTTATCCCTGGCTCTAAGAAGCTCTTGCTTTTATCTTGTGTGCAAAATACATTGTTTCAGAACTTCCCAACCCTCACGTCCCGCTACAGTGTATTTGACAATAGGACATCAATTTTCTCTGTTCACTCTGTCAGCTAAACACGTTTCCCCTTCAATTTATTTGTCTCAATAGAATGAGACTGGCTACTTTTGTCATTTGGCATTTGTTATAGTAGCTTGTATTTTTTCCAGATGACTTTAGTGTGCATGTCAGCACTATATACATAAAGCTCCATTTTTTAAATAAAGCAGAATTCAGCCTCACCCTTTTATATAGAAGAAAATAGAGCCACATGGAAAGATTTCATTTTTCAAATGGACTTTCAGCAGACAGAAAATTTAAATCCAGTTTTTGTGTCAGGCAGGATGAGCTTGTTTCATGTCGTTCTCACTGTCGACTCCGACTTTGAAGAGCGTTGCACTGCCTCTTGGCTCCGCGTCGTGCGCAGTGTATTTCTTGCCCATGCATATAGACAGATGGGAATCGTAAGGGGGACTGGGGCAGATACTTTGGACAGCCCGAGTCAGACATTCTTGGACACTGATGCAATCTGGGTTTCCGAAGAGACTGCAAAGCCCCGAAGACCTTTATTGGTTCCACAAGGAGGTGCTGGGCGGAACCCAGGCGGAGCAATGGCATCTGTGGCCCCTGATGGATTGACACTTCGAGAGGCCCGCTAAACCGGAAACCGGTTTCCCTGAGGGAGTGGGCCCGCCTTCACTTGGAGATCTTACTTACCACTTTAGAATTTGAAGAAAACTCTCATGTTATCACGGAATAAAGATGTCAGCCAAGAAATGGCCTGCCTGGAAGACATCTGCCCTGTATATGTGTGTAACAATCTGCTGCTTGAAAAACAATAATCATATGCAGTGCAGCTTGTAATCTACACCTTGCTTGAGACAGACAATGGTTGTGAATGGAAATACATCTGGGTCTCTTTAAAATACCAAGCACCACAGTCCCTTATGAATGTGTAAACAGGGATTGCAGTCGGCCATGGCTGGGTGGCATCCCTTCTCACCTCCAGAGTGCGCAGGGGCAGGCTGCAGGTTCTCAGGACTGTTGTCATGGATGGAAGCTCCAGGGGGAAACGCGGAGTCCAGTGGGAGTGGCACAGCCCCAAAGGGGAGCAGTGAGGAAGGTTTTCTTTGCCCGTGAGCTGCTCTTGGCCATTCCTATGTGAACAGTGGCCTGAACACTGTGGAAAAAGCTGGGTAAGCATATTCAAAACTGCATCTTTCTTAACAAAATGATTGGCAGCAAGTATGGATTAATATGAGAGATTTAATAAAAATTTGAATTGAAAGCAGCTGTAAAGTTATTAAAAATCAAGTAAGAAGGGATAGTGTGTATTCTTCTAGTTTTTTTCTGGATCCTTTTTGCTTTGGTGATGTCTAATGGTGCATTAATAAGAGTTTTGAGATTCCCATTATAGTAAATAAAATTTAAATATTTTCATATACCATAGTATGTCTTCCTTGCTGTGCTTGGTATCTAATGTAGGTTATTTCAGATCTCAGGTTGCAAGTGATTAGTGAGTGGGGGAATCTAATTTAGTGCTTTGCGACCAGCATTTTTCTTAATGTTTTACTGAAGTATGATTTACGTACAGAAAAGTGCACATACAGTTTGCTACATTCTCACCAATTCAATGCACTGCTGTTACCAGCACCTAGATGAAGAAGCACCAGTTTAGTTCCCTAGTAGCCACCCCTACCCCCGACTACGATTTCCTTCAAATCACTGCCCCTTCAAAGGTAGCCCATTGCCCTGACTTACTGCAGATTTTCAAACTTTGTGTATCTAGAGTTCATGTAGTGTAAACTCTTATATGTGAAATGTTATGCATAGAAAATTTATCCATATTATTGCAAATAATTGTAGTACTCCATTGTGTGAATATAGCAACACTTACTGATCTGTTCTTCTACTGACGAGCCTTTGAGTAGTTCCCAGTATTTGGCTCTATGAACATTTTTTTTTGTTCACATCACTTCTGTGAACATTCAAAACCAGTTTAGTGGTGGACACAGGCACTCACTCTCCTGAGTATATACCTAAGAGTGAAATTGTTGTGCCATTAAATATGGAATATTCCAATTCAGTGTATCCTACAAAAGAGCTTCCCAAAGAGGTTCTACCAATTCCAAATTGAATATAATAGAATAAGCTGAAACAGAATAGAGTTGCATGCAATGAAAAAGAAAATGGATGCTTGCTGTAGTAGTAATTATTGTTTCCTCAAACTCTCATTTCAGTTACATATTTATGTTTGTACTAGATCTTAGTATGATACATACTTTTTGTTCTGAATTTCTATTAAAAAGTACCTGCCTCATCTTAAGGCTCAGGTCCAAACAATTATGTTGACTGTACTGCTTTGCTGAGCAATAGACACCGCCCTGGGGCCAGTGAGGAACAGAAAAGGCTTTGTCAAGAGCGGGGAGCTCATAAGCTCTTTCAGGATCTGGACCAACTTCCAACAGTTTGGAAATATGCTGTGATAGGGCTGCACAGGAAAGTGAAAGCATGAGCTCGAGTAATCACTTGTGATTTTTGAGACAGCCAGAACGGTACCTGAGTAATTCCATGTCATCATTCCTGGTCTTGGGTGCTGAGAGGACTTGTGGAGTGTCCCTTAAAAAGCCTCTCCTCACACACAGTTCATTTTACCCAATTTCTCAACCAGGGAAATAACCAATCCCCAAGTCCAAGGCAAAAGGCTAATTCCATCATAATAGGGAAAACTCATAGTTCGCATACAAAGCATATTTGCCTGGAATTGCTGGGTCAAAAGGCAGTTCCATTTTTAGTTTTCTGAGAAAATTCCATAATGTTTTCTACAGTGGCTGCACCAGTCTGCATTCCCACCAACAGTGCACTAGGGTTCCCTTTTCTCCACAAACTCTCCAACACTTGTTGTTTGCTGATTTGTTTATGATGGCTATTCTCACCAGTGTGAAGTGATATGTCATTGTGGTTTTAATTTGCATCTCTCTGATGGCTAGTGAAGTGGAGCATCTTTTCATATGTCTCGGGGCCTTCTGTGTGTCTTCCTGGAAGAAGTGTCTGTTCAAGTCTTTTGCCCACTTTTTTATTGGGTTGTTTGTCTTCCTGGAGTGGAGTCATGTGAGTTCTTTATATATTTTGGAGACCAAAGCCTTGTCTGAGGTATCACTGGCAAATATGTTTTCCCATACAGTTGGTTCTCTTTTCATTTTAATGTTGTTTTCTTTAGCCATGCAGAAGCCTTTTGATTTGATGAGATCCTGTTTGTTTATTCTTTCCTTTATGTTCCTTGCTCCAGCAATTCCACTGCTGGGATTGTATCCTAAGAACCCTGAAACACCAATCTAAAAGAACCTATGCATCCCAATGTTCATAGCAGCACAATTTACAATAGCCAAGTGCTGGAAGCAACCTAGGTGCCCATCAGTAAATGAATGGATCAAAAAACTGTGGTACATTTACACAATGGAATTCTATGCAGCAGAAAGGAAGAAGGAAATCCTACCCTTTGCCACAGCATGGATGGAACTGGAAAGCATTACGCTAAGTGAAATAAGCCAGGCAGTGAAAGACAAATACCATATGATCTCACCTTTAACAGGAACCTAATCAACAAAACAAAAAAGCAAGCAAAATATAACCAGAGACATTGACATTAAGAACAATGTGACAGCAACCAGGGGGAGGTGGGAGGGGATAATGGGGGGGAAGAGGGGAAGGGTTTTCAGGAACTACTATAAAGAACACAAGGAGAAAGCCAAGGAGGGGGGTGGAAGCAGGGGAGGGAGGTGGGGATGACTGGGGTGGGGGGAAATGGTGGGGGGGAAATGCAGCCAACTGTACTTGAAAAATAATAAAATAATTTTAAAAAGACTTGCTTTCTAAAAACAATTCCATATGTATCTAGACAAAGTCAGACAAAATAAAATAACAAAAATAAAAAAAATGTTTGCCTGAGTTTCCTGATTGGTCACCCAGAATGGTTAGGTTACATTCAATAGGGAATGGAGCACACATCATAAGAGAGAATTTAGTATAGTTGACTGCCTGAGATCGTATCTTAGCTTTATTAGTTACTACCAGTGTTCTCTTCCTTCCTTGCCTTTCTTTTTTCTTCCTCTGTTCCTCCCTCCATTTCTCCATCCATCTGTCCACCCCTCCCTTCTTTCCTGTTAAAGTTCTGACTACAAGGGTAGCACCTATTACATAGAGTCATTCTGTCCTTTAGGCTTACGGTTCTATTAAAAGTGAAAATTTGATCATGTTATTTCCTTGCTTAATATCCTCCAATGTTCCCATTGCCTTTAGGGAAACTCCTTCATGTGGCTTACAAGGCCCTGTGCACCCTGGTCCCTCCTTACCTCTCCAGGCCTATTGCCTGACGCTACTATCCTGTGTTTTCAGCTGTATCAAATGCCCTTAGGTTCTTTGAATGTGCCAAACTCTGCATCTTTAAGGACTTACCATGGATGTTTGCTTTCCCTCTTTTGTGCCTGGCTAAGTCCTGTTCATTTTTCAGGGCCGACCTTAGATGACGTTTTCTCCAGGAGGCATTCCCAAAGTGTGAATCATTTGCCCTTACTCCCATTGATTCTTCTGTTTTCTAAATACACTTATCGTATTTGCTCATTTAATTTTCCTCCCCGCTGGATGGAGGCTCTCTAAGAGCAAGGACAATGTCTTTTTCATTCATTTTTACATCCTTAAAACGTGTTCATCAAGTCAGTCACGAGACACGGGGGTATTCTCTGAAGAACAGAATTGCAGATGGCTTTTTCATTTTTGTCTTTCTTTTTATCAGTTGTGACTAATTTTCTACAATGAACATGCATTACCTGTGTTGTAAAATTGTGAAAGTTTTGAAATGAGTGAAATATCAAAGCATATATTTAAAAAAAACCCAGAGGACGGTAGGAAAAGGGTGAAGTGTGGCAACATGATAGTGAGTCTGTTATCCATGGCAGGTGTGTAAAGGGGGGCTGAATACAATGTCCCCGGCTGCCCCAGCCCCAGAGCTGTGTTTGTTAGTGGGACCGGGGGTGTGGAGATGGCAGGGTCCACCCTGTGAGAGGCAGGTGGGGTCAGAGAGGAAGTGAGGGCGATGAAGTGAGGAGGGGGTCATTTAGGAGAGACGGATGGGCCAGCTGTGAACATTCGTTGGGAACTGGAAGAAGAGAAAAGGGTCCCAAGTGTAGGAGAAATAGGAGCTGCAGACCGGATGTATGAGAAAAGGCCAGAGGAGTAAGAAGTGCAGAGAGCAGTAGAGAGAGAAAAGAGGGATAAAGGAAAGGAAAAGGAATGACAGGGCTCAGTAGGGAAAAATATACCAGAACATAGTTAGGGAACAGGTCAGGAAGGCACAGAGAGTGAGACTGTGGCGTGCCGGACACCTGGTCTCCTGCTGGTGGTCGGTCTGCCTCGGTCGGCCCTCCAGGTGCAGCCATCACAGCCACAGGGTCCTGCAGGGATTTCTGGGAAGCCCCCTTCGCATCACTCTTTTCTTTGGGAGGTTTTGTCTTCCACACTTAAGTGCACTGGGCCTCCGGCGTGAGCCATTTATGTCCGTCTTGAAATGTGAGCGTTCACGTGAACTCCCCCCAGCCTGCTGTCTCCGTGTGCCTGGGACAAAAGACATGACTTAGCTGTCAGTGCACGGAAGAATGCGGCCGGCTGGCAGGTCAGGTCGCAAAGCGAAGCCGTTTCAAGTGTGGGGCGTCTCTCGGGAGACAGCTGGGTGTCCACGCAGCACTTGTCAGCTGTGCGGAAGACGGAATTGATGTCGGAAGGGAACGTCCAGAAGAGCACTATATGAATGGAAGGGCGCCATAAAGTGTTTCAGACCCGTGTGAAGTCTGGTTTGAAGTGTGCAAGTCAGAGGGCAAGTTCTCTTTCCCTGGAGCCCGAGTCATTCTCTGGCAGGTTTTCAGGACACTAGTTGCCATGGGTACAGAATGGCTGCACCGAAACACATGAGCCTCGAGTCTTCTCGCTGGTTTCTCAAGGTGAAGCCTGCAGGCCAGAGTCCCCTGCTGATCACGTTTCCTTGGGCCCAGGTCATACTGTGTCATTTATTTTGTTATCTGGCCATAGATTCCACTTTCAACCACGGGTAGTTGGTCCTGGAGATGCATACTCTTGGCCAGTGTCCAGTAAATCTGCCTAAGAAAATTGACCTTGAAGTTGAAAGAGCTAAGACAGGGGGTTAAATGAGCTTTATTTTTCCTTGGGAAGAACTTAACCATCACGATGTGGTTAAATTCAATATACTGGGTTGTGTAATGAAAAGGTTGTTTTGCACTGTGGCCTTGACTTTATTTATAAGGCGACAGAGATTATCGTTGAGTTGCATTGTTCAGTTTGGGGCCAATCACCGAAAGCAGAGTTAGGCAGAGCTAGGATGGCCTGCTGGCTCTAGCGACCCCTCCTTTCCAGTCCTTGGCATGGATTGCAGGCAACGTTCCAGTCTTTTGATGCTGCTGTCCCATTGGGGTGATTCACATCTAGTACAATGTAGTCCAGAGTTTGAATGTAATATAATAGGGTCCATTATGGAAACTTCTGTTTGCAGATACCCATGCTCATAAGGAAAATACTGAGGCTCCTTCACCTTGTCTTTGGGAAATAATTATGATGTTGTGGACGTGACATGGATTTGGGAATGAGACAGTCCTAGGTTCAAATCTGGACTCTGCCATATGCTTAATGGAAAACCTGGGACAAGTTATTGAATCTTATAGTCTCATAGTTTTCTTACCTGTAAGATGAGGATAATAATAGCTACTTATGAAAATAGTTGTGAATACTAAATAAGAAAATATGTGTATGTTAGAGTTTTTCTGTTGCTGACAGCAGAATTTACTTTTGCTAATTTAAACAAAGAAGTATATATTGGGTTGGCCGAAAAGTTCATTTCTTTTTTTTTTTTCATATGGTGGCTCTAGAAGAGCTTAGTTGTCTTTAACTTCATTGAAACAATTTTGTCAGGTTGTATTGCGACAGCTGTCATACCAGTGTGCATTAAAAAAACTTGTCAAAACTGGTGAATTTTTGTATAGCCATTTTAATATTGAAGATGAAAGAAAATAAGCAACATTTCCAGCTTTTTATGCTTTATCATTTCTTTTTTAATATATTTTATTGATTATGCTATTAGAGTTGTCCCATTTTCCCCCTTCACTCCCCTCCACCCTGCACACCCCCTCCCACCCACATTCCCCCCCTTTTAGTTCATGTCCATGTGTTATACTTATAAGTTCTTGGCTTTTACATTTCCCGTACTATTCTTACCCTCCTCCTATCTATTTTCAACCTACATTCTATGCTACTTATTCTCTGTACCTTTTCCCCCTCTCTCCTCCTCCCACCCCCCTGTTGCTAACCCTCCATGTGATCTCCATTTCGGTGGTTCTGTTCCTGTTCTAGTTGTTTGCTTAGTTTGTTTTTATTTTAGGTGTGGGTGTTAATAACTGTGAGTTTGCTGTCATTTTACTGTACATGTTTTTTATCTTCTTTTTCTTAGATATGTCCCTTTAACATTTCATATAATAAGGGCTTGGTGATGATGAATGCCTTTAACTTGACCTTATCTGAGAAGCACTTTATCTTCCCTTCCATTCTAAATGAAAGCTTTGCTGGATAGAGCAATCTTGGACGTAGGTCCTTGCCTTTCACGACTTCAAATACTTCTTTCCAGCCCCTTCCTGCCTATAAGGTCTTTTTTGAGAAATCAGCTGACAGTCTTATGGGCAATCCTTTGTAGGTAACTCTTTTATTTTGTCTTGCTGCTTTTAAGATTCTCTCCTTATCTTTCATCTTGGGTAATGTAATTCTGATGTGCCTTGGTGTATTCCTCCTTGGGTCCAACTTCTTTGGGACTCTCTGAGCTTCCTGGACTTTCTGGAAGTCTATTTCCTTTGCCAGATTGGGGAAGTTCTCCTTCATTATTTTTTTAAATAAGTTTTCAATTTCTTGGTCTTCCTCTTCTCCTTCTGTTACCACTATAATTTGGATGTTGGAATGTTTAAAGGTGTCCTACAGGTTCCTAAGCCTCTCCTCATTTTTTTGAATTCTTGTTTATTCATTCTTTTCTGATTGGATGTTTTTTTCTTCCTTGTGGTCCACTCCATTGATTTGAGTCCCAGTTTTCTTCCCATCGCTATTGGTTCCATGTACATTTTCCTTTATTTCACTTAGCATAGCCTTCATTTTTTCATCTAACTTGCGACCAAATTCAACCAATTCTGTGAGCATCCTGATCACCAGTGCTTTGAACTGTGCATCTGATAGGCTGGCTATCTCTTTGTCACTCAGTTGTATTTGCTCTGGAGCTTTGATCTGTTCTTTCATTTGGGCCTTTTTTTTTTTTTTTGTCTTGGTGTGCCTGTTATATAGTAAGGGGTGGAGCCTTAGGTGTTCACTTGGGCGGGGCAACCCAATCGCTGGGTTGTGATGCTGTATGTGGGGCTGGGTCCGAGAGGGAACAATGGTGCTTGCTCCGCACTCAGCTGGATTTCAGTCATTTTCATTGCTTCCCCCAAACAAAGTGGGCCCTTCTGGTGCTGATTCCCACGTGGGTGGGTTTGTGTGCCTTCCAGGACCCTGTGGGTCTCTCCAGTGAACTCTCCTGTGAGGCTGGGAGTTTCTCCTGGCTACTCAACCCCCACAGGTGTTTTTAATAGGTGTTTTGAGGCTTTATTTCCCTGCGCTGGGGCCCTGGGTTGTGCAGTCTGTCTCGCTCCCCAGTTTCTCCTGGTTTGTCTGTGTGCAAATGTGGGACCGGGCATGCCACGCCCGTTCACAGTCCACTCCTCCCTGGGTCTGCTCACTGCTGCCTTGCATGCCCAGGGTCTGCCAGAAGCCCTGCCTGACCCCTCTCCATCCCAGCTCCCCTATTCCGCCCCTCCCACCAGTCTGGATGAATGTGTCTACTTTAACTCCTTGCTTGTCAGACTTCCATACAGTTCAATTTTCTATCAGTTCTGGTTGTTTTTTGTTTCTAAATTGGTGTTGTCCTTATTTTGGTATAATTTGGAGGCACAGTGTGTCTACCTATGCCTCCATCTTGGCCAGAAGTCCTCTTTTTTTTTAAGATTTTATTTATTTATTTTTAGAGAGGGAAGGGAGGGAGAAAGACGGAGAGAGAGAGAGAAACATCAATGTGCGGTTTCTGGGGGCCGTGGCCTGCAACCCAGGCATGTGCCCTGACTGGGAATCGAACCTACGATGCTTTGGTTTGCAGCCCGTGCCCAATCCACTGAGCTACGCCAGCCAGGGCAAAAGTCCTCTTTATCATTTCAATAAAGGGAAAAATGCAACTGAAACACAAAAAATATTTGTGCAGTGCATGGAGAAGGTGCTGTGACTGACTGAACATGTCAAAAGTGATTTGCACAGTTTTGTGCTGGAGATTTCTTGCTGGATGATGCTTTACGGTTGGGTAGACCAGTTGAAGTTGATAGTGATCAAATCAAGACCTTAATGGAAAACAATCAACGTTATACCACATGGGAGAGAGCTGACATACTCACGATATCCAAATCAATGAAGTTATTGGTGAAAATATGTCTTTTATGGGAAAAAAGCCACATTAGCTTTTCGGCCGAGCCAGTATTAAGGGACGTTAGCTCACAGCGTTACTGGGCCTCAAGGCTGGGCCTCCAAGAATCCCACTGCAGAGCAGGCCTGCTAAGAGAGTCGTGGCCACAGTGAGGTCCAGGTCAGGCTCAGCCAGTTACCTCTGCGCTGGTCAGACCTTGATAAATCAAAAGCTGTTATCACTGTTGCCAACCCTGGGAGAGCCAGTGCTTCTGCCTTCATGCTCACCAGGAGAGCTGGACTCCCCAGAGTGGCTTCCACATCCCACGGTGCACTTCTCTTCTCTCACCTCCGGTCCCAGCGTGCTCTGCTTCAAAGGGTTTTGGTCCTTTTACGAAGAATGCTTCCAGATGCCTTGCATTGTGTCCTCTGATCTTTTACTGCTGTCTTGCTACCCAGAAGGACTTTGCTTCTGCTCTCCACCCATGAAAACCTAGTAACCTTAAAGGCAGTACTCAAGTTCTCTTGTTCCAGTCTTCACAGGACCAAGTCATGTCTCTCCTTCAAATTTTAAAATGCTTTCTGTTTGCTTGCCCTCATTTCTCTGGTATTGCTGTCTTTGCCTGTTATTGAAAATTTTATTGTGTGATTTTTTTTTTTTGCATTTTAATCTGTTCTCAACGAAACTGTTTCTTGATAGCAAAGATATATACAAAGTTTGGTGGGCTCCTTAGTCGTGAGCGCATGGTGTATATTCAGCAAATTTCTGTTGGTAACCAACCAACCGACTATCAGTGTACTTAGAACAGGCTCCATTAGGAGCCGTAGTGGATGCTGGGATGAACTACACAGATCTCCCCTTGAGGGTGAGGGGTTTATTCCCCCAGGTGCTTTACCTCAGTTTGGAACAACTCTGAAGGGCCAGCCCCGCGTCAGAGGCCCCTGTGGGGCTGGCAGAGGTGTTCGCCAAGACTCCATCACAGCCCGGAGTCTTCCCTGTTCTCAGTCCTCTTCTGACACCCTTCTCTTGATTATGTGCTGGATTTGGGAGGAGTTTTTCTGGGGATACAGCCCGCAGCAGAGACCCTTGGTACGGTAAAAAAAAAAAAACCCAGGCATTTTGAAGGTTCTGACCCTGGTTTGGTGTATTTGAGAGAAAAAGAAGTGGTTTGCATTTTGGCCAGTGTTTTATGCCTGCATGTTCGAAGTCAAAGCTGTGCAGTTATTGTTAGTTTCAAATGAGGCTCCTAAAAAGTTAATGACTGAGGTGTATCTTTGTGCTTAGTTAGGGTCTATCACCGTATTCAGAGAGTGTGACATGAATTTACACACAGGACAGTTTTAATATGCTTGTCTTATTTCCTACATGCGGAAACTTTGAAAAATTACTGATGGATCCCGCCTGATGGCAACAGAATGAATGAGAATGTGGATCAAAGAACTTATTTATTTATCTAAATGAGTTAAAAAAAAACAAATGAAGCAAAACTGGAAATAATGAAGCCATAAATTTGTTTAAAATTTAATTGAATTTTCAAAAACTCACCATCAGTGTAATATAAATTGTATTTACTAACTTACATTTTTTCAGTGAGAATTGTGAATTTGGCAAGATATTAACTTTTACTTTGTAACAATTCTGTTTACAAACAGGGCTGTGTTTTTTTCGGGAATTTGTAATTCTACTATCGACACACATGTGACATAGCTGTGTCCCCCCCCCCGCCCAAATCAGAGTCACATAGCCAGAAGCAATCTTGGATTTCGCTCAGGGCGTCTGCGCCTCTTAGTTTACATAGAAGGACAAAGGAGATGAAGAAACGGGGCCAGAATCAAGATGTCTCTAATAGCCGAGTCAGTCATCTAGTCCAGGATCTTTCAATTCCAGCCCTCGCGAGTGGTGGTCCCTCCTCTGTGTCTGTCTTTTGGGGATTACCTATGTACATTCTCTCTCTCTGAGGGCTGAAGGATGATTTTTCTTCCTTGCATTTTTTAATGCCATGTCAAACAGTTTGGAGCATTTGCAGATCAGAGTGTCTGAACTCCATCAAGTAACAAAACCCAAACAAGTTTAATTTGGTCAAGAGATTGACTTCTTGTTCTTTCTTTTTTTTTTTTTTTATTTTTGGCCTGCATGGTGCTCAGAAGGTGAGTTGATGGAAATATTTACTTCTTAAATTGCCGTTGTCCCTGCTGTGATGACATGTAGTTGCTTGACGTGAACAAATCAATGCAAAGAAGATGGATGGGCAGTGTCCTTCTCTGCATTAGGTGCAGTGAAGTTCACGCCGAAGACCGAAGGATACAAACAGGTTGATTCTTAAAGTGTCTCCCACTTCACCCCCGTAAACCAGCCCTGTGCACCGACCTGGCCTGCTCAGAGCGCCCCGTGAGCCTCCCTCTTGTCCCTTTGCCTCGGGGCTGAGAGGCCAGAAAACCTCGATCGGCTATGGGTCCTCCACAGAGTTGTTTGGAAACTTGGACTAGCTCTTCAGTCTTCCATGCGGAGGACTGTGTCTGTCAGGTCAGCCTGGAACGGGCGGCGGGATCAGTGGTCACTGGGCCCAGAGTAAACGGTGATTTAGCTCTTATTGGCCTGATTTGTTTCTTCATAGACAGCCACATGATTATTTAAAATAGAGTAAATGCTGTGGCCACATTTGGTCGTCTTCCTGAACCAAATGTTCCGTGTGCTGTTGTCTTACCACTAGAGAGGTCAGGGCTATCCAGAGCTGCTTTCCTGTGATAAAACAAACCTGGTCTCTAACCAGAAAACAAGTAAAAATGGAAGTAATGAGTGTATACACCCATTCTAAAAAGAAACTCGCTATTCGACTCCACCGGGGTTTAAGGTATCAGTACCTACGTTCCGTTGTTGGAGCCACAACACAGTCTTGAAAGCTATGTTTTCATAGCTTTTGGGGCTATGACGTCCTCAATCTCAAACAGGTCTTGCATACAATCATTACTCATCAGATGATAGAAGCTTGGTTTGCAGACCCCAACCCTGTAGTGATAGCTACCTTATTAAATGCATTTTTTTTTCTTTAAGGTGAAATAAAATGTCAGCTTGAAATTGTGCAGTCGCAACTTGTCTGGGGAAGAACTTATTCCCTAGTTCTCATGCAATGATGTTTATATTCTCGTTTCCCAAGAGACATTGATTATTTGTAGATAAATCATCCCTGACAAGCCGGCCAGTGTACATGAGTCTCATGGAGTAGATACTCCTTTCTCCAAATATAGTCTTCAAAGTTTTAACTTTTACCAGTGATGCTCCATTGTATTCCAGGGTTTCCACTATGCGTGGTGGGGTTTTGTATGCGTACTTGTGAGCCTAATTTTTATGCCACGCACAGAGGCCAGTCTGTATTACTACCGCTGATCTACTACAGTGCCCATTTACTGAACGTTGACCATGTGGTAGGCACTGTGTAGAGGCTTTGTACTTATTATAGTCCTTTCTGTAACAGTGCAAGTTAGGTATCATTGTATCCATCTCATTTGTGAAAAAACTGAGATCGAGAGAGGTAATATAAGTTACCCAGGGTCCCACATCTGACTTGTGACAGACTTGGGATTCAAAGCCATTCTCTGGGGATTCAGAGCTCTTCATTTTTCATTATTTTCCTAGGAAAATAATATCTATGCGAAGCCTATAATTTGGAGATGGATTGACCTGTCCATTCCCCCCATAATAGTTTAATGCAGAAAACTATTCTGCTTTCCTTTTCTTTAAAAAAATGTCATGAGTGGCCCCTTTGGCTATAGAACCAAATGCGGTAGTTGCAGTACTTGAAACCACCAGCCATCCATGGGAGTGGTAAAGAGTAACTGGGTTCGAATCCCATCTCAGCCACTTACTAGACATTTGACCCCAGGTATGTCCCTCAGCCCAATCACACAGAGAGCTCTGCAGACTGAATTGCTCCTTCGTTTGTCTTGCCTTGAGGTGAGGGAACTGAGTTTCCATGCTGCCTCATGGTCAGCCCCTGGCGAAGCCCAGGGGAAGGAGCAGAGGAGAGAGGATGCAGCAGCCCAGGCACTTGCAGTGATCTGCACGTTCGACAAAGTGGTGCTGCCTGTGTTGGCCACTAAAGCACCAAAAACCTGGGAAGGTGGGGCACACAGAACTGGCACACCAGGCCTGAGGAGTCTGGCCAGAGCACAGGCAGGGCCCACGCTGTGTGGGGATCATCCCTCTTTAGCTGGTGCACTGTCGGCCTATCCCATGCTCTAGAGGTGGCTGACTGGCAGCACTGCTCAGGGCAGACCCTCCCTGCTCTTTCGTGGCCCCAGGGCAGTGAATCTGGTCATTCTCGAGGGTACCTGGAGTGCTTTTCTGTCTCCCTCCCCTTTGTGCCTGATAAGCAGACCCTGCTGTTGGCCCCTGGTGCAGAGACATGGAGTACACAAAGAGGAGTGAGGCAGCGTCTCTGCCGTTTGCAGAGCTCACCTGGTGAAGGAGGCAGCCACATGCATGCAGTTGGCTAAAATAATTCCTAAAGACGTGACATTGGGGCCACAAAGAGGTAAAAACACTGTGCTATGGGAACGTGCGGGAAGGAGTGGAGAATTCAAGTGGGAGCTCTGGGGGAAAGCTTCAAGGCAGGGGTGGCACTTCAGAAAAGCCTGGAAGGTTGAGTATCTGTGAGATTCTGAGATGGGAGAGGGGAGGGCATTACAGGATTGAGGGGACAGCAGGAGCAAAGCCCGTGAGAAGTAAATGAAGCGTGCAGTTTGCTCAGGGCAATGAATACATTGGCCACTCAGATACCTCAGTGGGACATGAGTCAGGAGAGGCAGGGCCTTGGTCCCGTGGGAGCTCTCCCAGGGGTCATTATGTCGAAGGTGTACTTTGATAAGCTGTCCTTTATAAATGACTGTAACAGGCGGTTCCTGTGGAAGTGTCAGTTGAGGCCCAGTGACAATAGAAGTTACACTCCAAACTGAAGTGCGAGATCAGGACTTGCACAGCAGTGACTGAAAACCTAAAACCTTAAACCCTTCATTCTTATGGAGGCCTAAAAGGGTTGAGAGAAGAATGCCTTTGAAGAGGCTTTGTAGAGAGCATTTTGGGGGGAGAACAGGTTCCCACCAAAGGCATTCCCCAACGGAATTTGCCCCCATTCTCTTCAAACAGAAAGGGGCTTCCAGGACGCTGATGGGAGTTGTGTGCCCCTTGGAGCTCAGGGGGTGCAGTAGCCTCATGCCCAACGTCGCCTGCGCAGTCCCAAGGGTGGGGATGGACCGTGTGGTTGCCCTGTGCCGAGCAGTGAAGGAGAGACTGCTGTGTGGGGGGCTGACCAGCACCTTCAGAGGTGCGGGGCAGGTACCAGGGCAGCAAGAGAGAGCTGATGCAGAGCAGCCCTGAGTCCAGTCTGAAAGGGCTTCCTGGAGGGGCACTCGGACCCCCGCAGACAGAAGCTGGAGACACAGCTACGTTCCTTAGGGCAACCATCTGGCACAGGGGTGCATTCCACTGGTGGCAGAGCCATAGTTTTGGAGCGTCTCTAAAGAATTCAGAAGAGTGCCCATGAGAGAGCCATCTTTGATGTCGCCAGGCCCTTAGGGTGGCAGTGGGAAAGTGCCACAGTTATATCAGTCCAGTAAGGACACACCTCCTCTATTTCTCCTACTTCTCCCAGGACTTCTAATTCAGAGGCGTCAGAAAGCACATTTAGCAGGCCGAGGGAGGAGGAACCAGAGCACTGGGCCGTGGAGGAGGACAGAAACGGTCTTGAGCCCATTTCCTGAACTCAGGCTTCCTGCATGTAGTGGGCTCTTGCTTGGGGTGGGTTGGAAGGAGGATGAAGAAGTCTTAACTTTATATACCAAGACTGAAGTTTACATGGGATTGCACAGTTTGTAATGGATTGAGAATATTCATATTTCCTATAGGTTTTCAGAACAGTCCTGAGACTGTCCAGATTTTCATCCAAGGGTATCCTGCACAATTCAGTCCCACTGAATAACTTGTTTTGTGGCTAAGTCCCATGAGTTACTCTTGTTGACGGTAATGGTGACACTATTAATTATTCTTAAAATTGTTTCTATGGGAAAAACTCATCCAGTTTTTAAAAGATGGACTACAGCTCATCGACACTCCCTTAGTTGCCTGTGTCAGGTAATAATACCGTGATGGTTATAAGCCAGCCAGAGAGTGAACTAATGATTCTGACTTAAGAGCCAAATAAGTGACTTCCAGGCTTCTGGGATTGCATCTAATCTAGCGTGAGATGAGACACTGTCTTCATTGGATCTGCTTCAAGTGGTCCCCATACCAGGTATGGCACCGGGGCCCGGGCCTTCCCCTTTGTCCCTGCTGGCCGAGCCACCGAGCCTCCGTTAGCCCACCAGCTCCCGCCATGCGTCCTCACAGGGCACCGATCCCCTGGTTCCCGCTCAGAGGCAAGGGGGCATTACTTGTTCCCAGTGGGGTTCTGCTAGGCTGTTAGGACCTGACAAAAGGCAGCCCAGGCGCTAATGCCCAGAGGGTGATCGCAGGGCATGAGCCCTTCCGAGAACTGCGTCCCAGGCACTTGAAGGGCCTGTGTATCCTGTTCGCTCCCACTGCGGCGCTGTGCAGAGTCACGCTTGCTTTCTTTTACACTGAGGTCGGCAACTCCAGTCCGTGGGCCAGACCCAGCCCTCTGCCTGGTGTTCTGTAGCCTCTGAGCTAGTAAAATGATATTGCATTTTTTAAGTTTGGGGGGGGGATAAAAAAAGGTACAACATTTCGAGACATGTGGAATTACATGAAATTTATGTTTTAGATTCCCTAAGTAAAATTTTATTGGAACACAGTCATGCTTATTCGTTTATGGATTGTCTGTGACTCAAGTGACTGTTGAATACCTTCAACAGAGACCTGATGGCAAAACCTGAACTATTTACCGCCAGGCCCTTAGGGGAAAATGTTTGCCAATTCCTGATCTAAACACTTATACTACCTCCTATTTATGGTTTTATCTGAGAGGGTTCTCTCTTCCCATACACTGACGATTTCTGGTGTTTAGGTTATAACAGTCATAGGGTTGCTGATTTGGATATTGAACCCTTCCCCTGCTAGGAGATTTCAGGGTACAGCAGGTCCTCAAATAACATCATTTCTTTCAAGGTTGTCTCATTCAGTGTGTTTGTTTTGTTGTAACGTTGACGAGAAAACAAGTTGATTCCGGGCTGGGGCCACGGTCTCTGCGGAGTTTGCACCTTCTCCCCATGCCCGCATGGGTTTTCTCTGGGCGCTCTGGGTCCTGCCGTGAGATGAACTGGTGTGTCTCGTCGTCCCGGTCTGAGTGAGCATGGAGGTGCGGGTGTGAGTGTCCCCTGCGTCGGAAGAGTGTCCTGTCCTGGTAGGTCCCGCCTCGCGCCCTGGGCTGCGTGGATAGGCTTTGGCCACCTGCCACCCTGAACTGCAGCATGCGAGTTGGAAATAATGATCTTACTTGTTTGTGCTATTCTTTCTTAAACATATGTATAGCTGATATTCAGTTCAGTGTTTAATATTAGAAGTGTTTTGGGTCCTTACTTAGAAGTTTGGTGATGTTTTTATAACCAGAAATATGCCATTGAAAATTAACTCCTGTTTATATCAATTAGCTGATGGTAAAATTGGTTTTGTTATAGGTCGTGTTGCTTAAAGTCGTAGTTTCCAAAAACTTGTCAATGATGTTACTTACTATGGTGGGCAAAGCACTCAACAGAAAGTTGGACATCTGGGCTATAAGCCTGGCTCTGTCATTAGCTTAGGGACTCTAGGCAAGTCATTGTACCTTTTGGGGCTTTGAGGGATGGACTGTTTCAGAACTTGTATTTCGAAGAGGACTGGTCAGCCTTTGAGCCCCTTTAGTATCAAATAGATGAGGGCTCCCAGGACTCAACAACTTGATCTTTAACCAGGGTCCTCTCAACCGTGTGGACTTCACATATTGGCTGTCTGCATAAGGTATTAATAGACAGAAAGAACTGGCTTTTAAACATTTTTTGAAAAGTCATAGAATCAGGTCAATTCCGAGGTCCTTCACTGTTCCATGAGACCAAGAGGAAGGAGGAGCTTTTGGGATGCGACACTATTCAGAAGTTTAAGCCATAGACAGGAGGTGCTGAACTTAAATTCTAAATCCAGCCCTTGGGCATATTAGTCAATACTGCACCTGTTTCAGTTCTCCCATCTGCGTAACAGAAGTAACACATAACTCGGTTCTCCAAAACAGGGGTCCCCAACCCCGGGGCCAGGTCCACGGCCTGTTAGGAACGAGGCTGCAAGTGAAGCTCACCTGACCTCCACCTCCTGTCTCCCCCGCATCCACAGCAGGTGAGCTTGAGCTTCAACCCCCACCCCCACCTCTACCTTCTACAAACTGGTCCCTGGTACCAAAAACACTGGGGACCACTGCTTTAGAACATATGGTGGCTAATTTATTCCAACTTTTGGCTTACTAAAAACTCACGGATGTGGCTACTTCTGGCCAGGATAGAGGGATAGGTAGCTACACTATGCCTCCTTGCACAACCAAAAGAAGGACGACAACAAATTTAAAACCAAAAAACAACCAGAACTGCCAGAAAATTGAACTGTATGGAAGTCCAACAACCATGGAGTTAAAGAAATAGTTATCCAGACTGATGGGAGGGGTGGAGATGGGCAGCTGGGAGGAGAGAATGTGTAGCAAGGTAGCGGCTGGCAGACTGGGTGGTCCTACATTTGTGTGCAGATAAACCAGGAGGAACAACCAGGAAGTGAGACAGATTGTGCAACCCAGGGCACCAACATGGGGAAATAAAGCTTCAAAACTTCTGACTGAAAAAACCTGTGGAGGTTGCAGCAGTGGGAGAAACTCCCAGCCTCACAGGAGAGTTCCTTGGAGAGACTCAAAGGGTCCTAGAATGTACACAAACCCACCTACCCAGGAATCAGCACCAGAAGGGCCCAGTTTATTTGTGGGTAGTGGAGGAAGTGATTGAAAGCCAGCTGAGAGCCAAGCAAGCTGCATTGTGCCCTCTTGGACCCCTCCACCACAGAGAGTGACACAACACAGCGATGTGGGTTGTCTGGTCCTGGTGAACACCTAAGGCTCTGCCCCTTACTATGTAACAGGTGCGTCAAGACAAAAAAAACATGGCTGAAATGAAAGAACAGATCAAAGCTCCAGAAAAAACACAACCAAGTGACAAAGAGATAGCCAACCAATCAGATGCACAGTTCAAAACACTAGAAATCAGGATGCTCACAGAAATGGTTGGGTATGGTCACAAAATAGTGGAAGAAGTGAAGGAAAATGTACTGAGAACCAACAGTGAAGGGAAGAAAACTGGGACTCATCTTAACAATTTGGAACAGAAGGAAGAAATAAACATTCAACCAGAACAGAATAAAGAAACAAGAATTCAAAAAACTAAGGAGAGGCTTAAGAACCTCTGGGATAACTTTAAATGGTCCAACATTCAAATCATAGGGATGCCAGAAGGAGAAGAGGAAGAGCAAGAAATTGAAAACTTATGTGAAAACATAATAAAGGAGAACTTCCCTAATCTGGTAAAGGAAATAGACTTCTAGGAAGTCCAGGAAGCTGAGAGAGTCCCAAAGAAGCTGGACCCAAGAAAGCACACACCAAGGCACACCATAATTACATTGCCCAAAATGAAAGATAAGGAGAGAATCTTAAAAGCAACAAGAGAAAAGGAGACAGTTACCTATGAAGGAGTTCTCATAAGATTGTCAGCGGATTTCTCAAAAGAAACCACTCAGGCAAGAAGGAGCTGGAAAAAATATTTGATGTCGTGAAAGGCAAGGACCTACATCCAAGATTACTCTCTCCAGCAAAGCTATTATTTAGAAGGAAGGACAGATAAAGTGCTTCCCAGATAAGGTCAAGTTCAAGGAGTTCATCATCACCAAGCCCTTATTATATGAAATGTTAAAGGGACTTACCTAAGAAAAAGAAGATAAAAAATATGAACAGTAAAATGACGACTAACTCACAACTATCAACAACTGAACCTAAGAAAACAAAAGCCAAAACAAATAAAGCAAACAACTAGAATAGGAATAGAATCACAGAAATGGAGATCACACAGAGAGTTATCAGTGGGGAGAGGGGAGGGTGTGGGGGAAAGGTACAGGTAATAAGTAGCATAAATGGTAGGTACAAAATAGACAGGGGGAGATTAAGAATAGTATAGGAAATGTAGAAGCCAAAGAACTTATATCAACAACCCATGGACATGATGTTGGGGGCAGGGCAGGAAATGCAGGTGGGAGGAAGGGTGCAGCTTGGAGGGGAATAAAGTGGGGGAAAATGGGACAACTGTAATGGCATAATCAATAAAATATATTTAAAAAACTCACGGATGTGGGTTCTACCAGGAAAGCTAAAAAGATGAGGAGCAGCTTATTTTTTTTCATGTCAAACTTCTGGGATGACAGAGCTGTGATATGCCATTATATAAAATAACACAGACTCAGTGTTGTTTCATATACTTAAGTGTAGACCCTTATTGTTTTGATTGGTGACATTCATTAGAAAGCCTAAAAATGGTGGAAATAATAAGGCACATTCTTTTCCTTGCTCCCTAATGTAGACGTGACTGGATATTTTTAGATTCTTCATTTTATTTGAGTTGATAAACACTTTCAGTTATTAGAAAGCCTAAAAAGGGTGGAAATAATAAGGTGTATTTTTTCCTTACTTCTTAATGTAGACGTGACTGGGTATTTTTAGAATCCGCATTATCTTTGAGTTGATAAACATTTTCAGGCCTTTTAGGAAGGCAAGCTTAAGTGAACTTGCAGTTCACACTCTGTGTTTTATGCCCATTTGTGAATGACCGTTCATCTGCCCACTTGAAAAGATTAATGATGGAGGACTGGCAAATCACTTAAGAAACAGCTATTTATTTTTACCAAATTATACTTAATAGCAGGTGCATTGGGAGATGGTGCTGATAATTATTCTACACCCAAATTCTGAAGGTATGAGTGCGTGAAGAGAGGTCGGAGGGATGTCCAAAGGAATGATAGAAGAGTCTATTAAATTTTATTTTAAATAGCCACACTCAGTTTATTCAGTAAAAGCTTACTGACCATCCTGTACCGAGCGCCGTGGTGGATGACAGTGAATTAATTAGAGGCCTGATCTCAGAGACCTACCGTCCAGAGAGGAGTTCAGGGGCAAGCGGTGGATCCTCTCTGTTCAACTCGGACAAGACCCCCCTCATCTGGCCCCTTAACCACCAGCTGCTTGAAGGTCCAGCTGGCAGGGAGGGCTTAGCTTGATGGAAACATTGCATGAAGTGGATAATTCTCATCTTCCCCGGTGTTTTTCCCAGTTCCCAGGTTTGATGGCATTGACTTATGTTTCAGATCATCCTCAGACAGGAGGTTTGAAGAGGCTCCGTGGGCTGACTGTCTCATCCGTTCCGCGGGAGGTTTGGAGCAGTGTCTGCCCTGGGACATTTGGGAACAGAATCGTGAGGGCTCTGAGTCCAAGTCTCCCAACTGTGATGTTTTACCATCAGAGTTCCCAGGGAAAGCTGGGGGGTCCCGCCCTGGGTCTGCAGTTGACACAGAACTGTTGGCTCGTCCGCAACCACTCTGTCACTCCTGGCCCATCACTTGATTTCCCTCCTCAGGCTCCCGGAGCAGGGTGAGGTGCAGCCCTCCCACCATCTGCTCTCCCTCACAGCAGTGGCGCGGTAATTCACGGGAAGACAGCTCTTAACTGGCTTTCATTGGAAGCCTCCATGAATGTGTATGATCAGGATTGAGAAGGCGTGGTGGAATGAGGTATCTCAGGATTTACAGTCACCCTGGGGTGGCTGTGGAGATGGAGGGTGTATTTCAAAGTCTGGTTCAATCTTCTGAGTTGGGAACTTTGAAAGGAACTTGGACCTTGGAGAGTTTGAATTTGCTAGTTCTTGGCTAAGCATAGCTTTCCATTCCTAAGGAAGATGTCTATAAAAGGGCCATTTGGACTTCAAAGAGATGATGTTTTGATGCATTAAGTATACATATGAATCAGAAACATGTGGATTAAATTTCCCGTTCAAACACATGGCCTTGCAAATTTCAGGGGAAGTGCTTGGCAAAGTGTGCCTGGGATTTGGATCAAGACCATGTCCATGTTTGAGAAGTTCCGTCTTCTTCCACATGCCCCCTGTGAAGCGAATGACAGGGCCCCAATGTATAGTCCACGAGTGGCAAGGGAAGAACGGCCTTTTGACCAAGACACGCTGAGCTTAGGAAGGGGGAGGAGGATGCGGACCTTCCTCGGAAGGGTCACTGTAGTTTACAAAACCCCAAACCCAACCAAATAATTTTTTTTCCTGGAATAAGGGCATGGGAAAGCTAGACACCAATTACACTGGCGACAAGTGCTGTGGGACAGTTGGTTCTGTTTTAATGACTAGTGTCCTGCCCTCTCAGTCCAAGGCCACCATCAGTATCGGTGTGGTCTTTGCTGGGCGGCCCTTAAAGAACTCAGGAGGAAATCCAGCCCTTCCGAGTTTGCTGCCAAGGCACGGGGCTCTGCATAAACTTTGGTTCATCGACAGTTCACTGGCTGTAGCCTGTGCAGGATGCCTTCCCGGCATCCCTGGGTTTCCTGGGAGAGACCACCTGTAGGGAAGAGGAACCGGAAAACTGCACTGGTGTCCAGTGGGAATGGCCGATGACCTTCCATCCAAACACAGCAGGGTCGTCCGTCCGTCCTTCCTAGAGAGGAACATGGAGCGCAAGTCATTGTGTGCTTGCAGGTTAGTTACAACATCCCTTCCTTCTGGTCCGGAATAATGCATTTTCTCCCTAAGTATAAATAATTCTTGCTAGTTACAGAAAACTGGAGAAAACACAAACCACCATACAGAAGAAAAGAAAAGTCACCATAATCCAATAACTCAGTCACCATCAACATGGATGTTTTTCCACGTCACTAAGCATTTTTCAAAACCATTACTTTTAACAACTTTTTAAATTCCACAGTACAGATATTTCAGAATGTGTTTGACCAGTCTCCCATTGTTGATACTTCATTTGTTTCCAGTTTTTTTTGTTATAATAATGCAGAGATAAACATTCCTGTACATAAATCTGTGCTCCCAGCTCTGATTATTTCCTTAAGGTAGATTTTTAGGGAGATTTAAAGTGTGTGAACATTTTTATACATTTTGATACATTATGCCAAGTAGGTTTCCAGGAAGGCTGCATTAATTTATTCTCCCACCTGCAGTGTGTTGGAGGGTCTCATCCATTCTTTGACAACTTTACAGTGTCCAGTGGGGATATTTATGACCCCTCTGCCATGCCGGGTCCCTCGGTAAGAATGGCAGTGACCACGGTGCTAACCCCCGTGCGTGGAGGAGGCGAGAGCCCACAGAGCATCTAGAAGGAGCACACTGGCCACAGTTTTCTTCCGCCCCAGCTCATCGGGGCTCCAACTAAACCCTCTTTTCTTTGAGTTGTACTAGAGTCTGCGTGGCTGCTTCCCCGGGGACTTCTGCAGACTGCGTCTAGGTTGGGTACGTGGGCTGGGCGTCTTCTTCCAAGCTTGCTGTTGAGTTTGTCTCCCACAGACACAGGAAACATACCCTTGACCTCCCAACCCGACGTAGCTAAACAGGAAGTAGGACTGGGGACAATCAGGCAGTGTATGGCCAAAGCCAGCATGTTCCCTGCATTGTCCAGGAAGGGTTAACCGTTCGTTCTTGAACCGTTGGTCCAGGGCTGCCTGAGCTGGATGGTCTCACCTGTCTTTCCTGGATGCAGAAGCCAGCGGGTCTCTGCACCAGGGGATGGCACTCCACAGGGGAAGGGGGATCCTGTCCCTGAGACTGGGTGTGGGGCGCCTCCCGGGATCCCGGGTCCCAGCCCACCACCGCTCTCCTGTGCCAGCGAGGCCCCTGTGCCGTCCGCCCCGTCTCCCCCGGCTACTGTGCTTTAGGAATGCGGATCTGCACTAATATTAGGTTAAGTTACACATGCTTTGGGGAAATAAATTTCCTGTTAAGCAAGCCATCAATTAACAAATCCCAAAGTCAAATACGTAGATTTTATAGTTACTGTGTTGAAAAAAAGAATTCCACTCTCTTCATTAATCAAGTACTTACAGTTGACTCTGTGGAAACATTATGAAAGCAGTACTTTAAAAACTAAAAACAAAAGCCGAAAGAAACCTTAAGAAATTTCCATTTGCTTTAGGCCACATAATGTTTTGACAGGCACAATTAATGATATAATTTCCTGAGTGTCCGTAAGCCCTGTTTTTATTTTTTTTTTAACATACAACCCACACATATAACAAAAAACCAAACAGGTAATTAAAGTGCTTCCCATTTTTAACGAGTGAACCCCTCAGAAACCCGTCAGCCGCATCCGGGCCTCCCTCCCACTTCTCATGCACCGACGCGGCAAAGAAGAAAGCCGTGTCATTTTTACGTTCCCACGGTGCAGGAACTAATTTTGGGTGTTTAGGGCCGGGGAGATTTATAGATCAGCATCCGAAACTTCTCTCGGGTTCCCGAGAGAGGAGTAACGTTCCAGGGGCTGGATGAATTTAGTATCTGCCCTGTCTGAAATATGGGCCCCTGTCAAAGCCGCGGGTATCCCCGAGTCACCCTCTCCTGTGGCCCAGCTGTTCCTTCAAAGAAGCTGTGGAAGATGTCGGGCCGCTGGGGCGGGTCTCCCCTCCTCGGTCGGTCACCCCGGGGAGGAGGGAGCTGAGCGGCAGCTCTGCGGGAAGTTCCCGAGGCCCTCGGGAGAACCTGCCGCTGGAGGTGCCCACAATGGCCCGTGAAGCTGAGCGTTTGGTGGAAAGGGAGACAGAGGGTGTGCGGGCACCAGCATTGTGGAGCGAACGGCAGGGGTTTCTGTGGGTCCGCCTGCTCAGGAAACCTTGGGGGGAGGAGGTGGGTGCTTCAGAGCAGACGGAGAAAAAACCATGCAAGATGACACAGAGGATGCATTCGTTTAGATTTTTGGTGTTAAAAAGAAAATATATTTGCTGTTCATTTGTTGGCCAAGGAGAAATCATGACATAGGTGTTATTTGACGGATGATCAAGTTTTTGATAGCCACAAAAGAACGCTTCTAAAACCCTTGATCTATCTGTAACATTTCCCTTTTTATTCTAACAGAGGGGGAATAATGCTCTTCCTAAGACCCTTAAGCGGTACAACTGGTTCAAGGAACATGTCATAGAACAGGCAGCTTTGCCTTCTGAGAGGCTAGGATCTCCATCCTTCCAAGCTGTGTGACCTTGGGTAAAATTTCAACCTCTCTGGGCCCGAGTCCCTAAACTCCAAGTGAAGGGAATCACACCAATTTGAAACGGTTGGTTGGAGGACTCAGTGAGGTCATGCTAGGTAAGTTTCGAGGAGCATCTGACACACGGTGAGCCCTCAGGGACTGGGAGCCTTGGCGCGAGCATCAGGGAAGCAGCAGGAGAAATGGAAACGGAGGGCTGGCTGGCGGAACGTGCGAGGCTAGACGCGAGGGTGGGCTGTGAAGACATCTGGTGCAGTCTGGTGGCCTGTGAGCTGGTAACCTGGGGGGGACGGGAACCATATCTTGCTTTGCGCCCCATCGTATTCCCAGCGCCTCGCACCTAGGGGGTCCTAGGCTGTGACTGTGGTGAGTGAGTGAAGGAGTGAACAGACGCACACTGGGTCTCAGTGCAAGTTTCCCATCCTTCACGGGCGTTTCCGTAGTCCCTCCTGATTTCTTTTTTCTCTTTGTTTCACTGCCTGACCGGCCTGCTTTTTGGAAATGTCATCACACTCTCCCTTGTCCTGTCATTTAATTTTTTTAAAGATTTATTTATTTATTTATTTTTAGAGAGGGAAGGGAGGGAGAAAGAGAGAGAGAGAGAGAAACATCAATGTGCGGTTGCTGGGGGCCGTGGCCTGCAACCCGGGCATGTGCCCCGACTGGGAATCGAACCTGCGGTGCTTTGGTTCACAGCCCGCGCTCAATCCACTGAGCTACGCCAGCCAGGGCAGTCCTGTTATTTAATGGTAGTGTGTGTGCACATGTGCGCATGTATGAGACTCTGGAAGGCGAGTGTTATGCCTTATACTTCTCCTGAGTTTTCCCCTGGCCGCCCTCACCGACTCTGACACCTCAGACGAACTCCATCCTGAGGCACACGTTAGTGACTGAAGACACACATGTGGAACGGAATTGAAACACCGAAATGCCTTAGTGGGGGGGAGCAAGCAAAGGGAATTACGGATTCGTGGAAATTCACGCTGTCCACAAGACAGGCTGCATTTTATACGCTCCCCTCATCATCTCAGGAGTCTCGGGGCTTGGCATGTGTCCACCTGCCTTCCTTTGCAGAGTATCTCTACCTCTCTAAGTGGGGTCGTCATGTGGTTAAAAGTTCCCTTACTGCCTTCCCGTGAACCGTGTATTCTCAGGAAGTCCCCACTCTGGCTTCAGCTGACACCAGCCTACCCGTCTGTGCCAGCAGAGAAAATCCCGCTGCTTTGCCTTCGCCGACTTCATGACTAGGCAAGCTGGGGATACATTCCTTGCTTTCTCCAGGACTGGGGTTTCCGAGTTGAACAGGTATGAGGGAATAGGACTCCTGTCTGGTCGTATTTCACAGCCACCACAAGTGGCTGCCGAGAGAGTTTGCTTGAGGCTGCACCTGGGGCTAGTTGGGTGTCTGCCAAGAGCAGGAGCATGATATATGTGCGTGGTGTATGTGGATGTCTGTTTTCATACGTATGATATTCGTGCAGACTGGGGACTCAGGGGAAAGGTGTGAATGCTGTGTTTCCCCTGCGTGGTTCGCAGGTTCGTTCTCCTTTCTGCCCACTTGGTGTCCAACAGGGTCCTAATGACAGGTCCTCCGAAAAAGCCAGAACCTGGCAACGGTGCCTGCAAGGAGGACAATGATGCCAGCCATTCACAGGGCCAGGGTAGGTAGGGGCATTAAGACTTGTTGATGCACAGTTTTCACAAATAGCCATATATGTTCCCACGTTTTCCCTGGGGCCCTCGAGTTCTGTTTGGACCTCTTCCCTCACTCATCGCCCTGCCGCAGCGTGAATGCCTGTGTTAAGGGAATGGCCTGTGGGAGATTTCCAACATCGCCCTCCCCTTTCTTACTTAAGGGCGATTCTGCAGAGAAGATAGGATTTCAGAAAGTACGTGACTCGAGGAGGAGCAGTCTCTGTGACTCAAGCTGTCTACCCAGCTTCAGTATTCCATTCTTCAGTGTGAACTCTGAGTCCGTCTTGAGTCGTCATAGATTACAGTAACAAAGACATCCTGTACTGACCTTAGGCGAGAATTTGTGCTTTTCCGAGAACTGGAGGTTACAGCGGAAAGGAGGGAGACTGTGTGTGTGTGCATGCATACACGAACACATGCGTACTCACGCATGCGTCTTAGATCCTGAGATGGAGACAGTGACCCCTGAGCACTTACTCTGTGCTGGGCTTTGCAAGCATCATCCCACCTGCTTCTCAGATTCTCACAGTAGCTAGGACACAGGCTTATCAGGGCTGCCATTTCGCCCATGAGGAACTTGATGTTTAAAGGGGAACTCACTTGTTCAAGGTCACACAGCTAGTAATTGGCAAAGTCAGGATTCAAGCCCTTGTTTCTCACACTTTTGAACCTGAGTTCTTCTCAACATTAAATTGTCTTAAGGGCCCTGATAGATTAAAACACACACACACACACACACACACACACACATGCGTGCGAGCACATGCATGCAAACTGCCATCACCACCAGCACCTCTGAGGACTCAGGACCCGTCTCTGAGCTGTGCAGATGTTTAATGAGCAGAAGCTTCTGGTCCTGAAAACCAGGAGGGCATTTAGGGACCTAACGGTTTGGGACTTCTCCGTGGAATGGGCTCATGAGTCCCACTGCGCTGGGCCGGCATGCCAGTTCTCAGCACAGAGAGGTTTGGGAGCTCAAGAGCTGTGTGGCTTTCGGGGCCTGCCCCCCTGCTGACCTGCGGGGGCCAGTCCCGTGTCAGATGCCTGGACCCGACAGCGGGGCTGCGGTGAGCGCAGGCTTCCTGGGTATCTCCTCATCTGTGCGTCTCCCCCTTCCTGAAACTGCCCTCACTCCTTGCTGAGAGCGTGGCCGTTCACCATCGCACACCCCGTTGGCCGGGCGCCCCCTGCGTGTTTCAGAAAGACGTGTCTCATCTGCTGTGGAGGGAGGGCTGCTTGCCCGGCACTGTTTGTGCTCTTTCTCATCGTCTCTTTCACTTTCCCTCACATCAGCTACAGAGCCTCTTGGTCTGTTTTGAAGACTGGGTCCGTAGCCCTTGGACCATTGACCATAACTACCTCAGGCTCTAATTATCTTAGAATGGGCCTGGGATTCGGTTCTCACGTTTAGCCTAGGAGCAGAAAGCCAGCTCGAATATCTCAAAGAACAGCTCATAGTGATTAAAGAGACTGAGATCAATATCCTAAGCTCAACTCTCACTTAAAGTCAGACCACCAGTGCAATCAGTTTCAGTGGGCATTAGTATCCCGCTCCATCAAGGGAAGTCAACAAGCCATGTTATCGCCACGTGGGCTGCATCCATGATGCCTAATAGCGGTTTAAGTGAGTGGAATCTCAAAGACAGGAGGAATTTCATGAATAGCTCATCAGTGACAGATGACAATAAAATGCCGACCAGCTTAATGGAGTCGGCCACCTGCTGCTTCCAGGAAAGCGGTTACGGTAATTCAATTTGTCAGCTCCTGGAAGACGCTGGGGACTGAGGCTCATCGCTAGAACTCCTGAGGACCGATATTGAATCCTGATGTGTTTAGTTTCTCACTTCCTTTCAGCAGCACGTACGGCAGGGCCCACTGGCCCCAAAGGCAGGTGATGTGATGAGGAGGTTGCGCTGAACTGGCAAGCAATGAACTCGGTGCCGAAGAGAACTGGTTAGGCGGGACCTGACACGGGCTTCCTTGGCACCCTCCTGCGGTCCTCCAGCGTTGTGCTTGCTGTGAGACGACCTTGGGGGTATCTCTGTATGGCCAGAGGCACCGAGGATTGACATCTGACCCCAATGTTCACTTTTTCCATATAGAAGCAAAGAGTCACCTTGCTTTAAGTGGAGAGACCTTTTTTATGTGTGCCTAAATTGCTCATTAAGTCTTCTTTGATCACGGAAGATGAGCTAGTAAAATTTCCCTGAACCTACCCATTCTCAATGGAAAAATAACTCCCCGGCCCTTCAGGCACATGAGGTCTGTCCAGAAAAAGTCCAGCCATTGTTAATATAATGAGAACGGTTTGGGTGACATCAATATAACCTGGCAGCAAGGAGAGTGGACTGGAGTGCGCATGTGTGAACAATGACAACTTCACCACACTAGTCAGTGGGAGCAGTAGAAGCCATTGAGTGAGCATGTGTACTGTGTGGATGTCACATTGAAAATGACTGAGCAGGAGGAGCAAATCTGCACAGATTGTGCGTTAAGCTTGAACATTCCTCCACAGAAACTATTTGGATGATTCAGGAGGCTGCAGCTGTGGCCGACTGGTGGTTGGCAGCTTCATCATGACAATGCGCTTGCTCATGCATCACATCTTGTGCAGAGTGTTTTGGAAAAACATCAAGCCACTCAGGTGAACCAGCCCCCCTACAGCCTAGATTTGGTGCCCTGTGATTTCTGGCTTTTCTCAAAACTAAAATCACCTCTGAAAGGGGAGAGAGTTTAGACCGTTGATGTGATTCAGGAAAATTTGACGGGACAGCTGATGGCGATGGGGAGAACTGTGTGAGGTCCCCAGGTGCCTACTTCGAAGGGGATGGAGGCATCCTTGTCCTGTGCACAATGTTTCTTCCATCTTGTATCCTCTTCGGTAAACGTCTCTATGTTTTATATTACATGGCTGGACACCTCCTGGTGTCCACCTCCTGGACAGACCTCGAGCGTCATGGTTACTGTTGACTTAGAAATTTGTCTCTGCAGCCTGTTAAGTTTTTATGATTATTCTTCAGAGACACTTAAAAGATAGAGAAATGTTGTGTAAAAGTCAGGTGATGTTACGCGATTTGGAACACAGACATAAGAACTGGGATCAGAGTTTTATTCCCCTTTTTAGGGACAGATGCTAATGAGAATGAAGTCAGGGCCTGACTTTCCCACCAACAAAGCCAACGATCGGGAGAGTCGGGTTACTTTTGGGACCGGACACATCCTTTGAGAGCACCTGCCTTTTGTGAGTGACCTGCTTAGCATTCCTGAGGTGACAGAGCTACAAGCAAGGGTCCAGAAAGTGTCAGTCTGAGTGCTTACAGCAAGCAAGGTCATCTGAGAACTTCCCCGGGCCCCGTGGCACGATTGAGTGTCCGTAGCCTGGCCCCGGCTGGGAGTGAGGGCCGTGTACAGTTACAGAGGGACTAGCCGGGCATTTTTCTGTGTCTGGCCTGCCCTGCAAGCAAGCTGCTCGGGTAAACAGCATCTAAATTGTATAGGCCTTGAACGTGTGGCATTCCACACATGCTGGGTATTTGAACAGACTGGTGATTTTGAATAAGCAGGATTTCTTGTTGAGTTCACTAGAATTTCCTTGTCATATGTTTTAGATTTTCAAAGCAGTGAACCAGGAGGCCTGGAGCTTCTAGTATTTGGGAACCAAATCCGAACAATGCCAGAGACCAAAATCTTAGAAAATTACATAATCTTCATAACACTGGTAACACTTACCGCTTTAGAAGGCAAAGTCTTACTGGGGCACTTGTTTGCCAAGTTCATTGGGTCCAGTTGCTTCCCTCCTGTGCCTGGATTTGGCAGTCTGGATAGTGGTTTCATTCCTTACCTTCCCGCAATGAGATTTTAAATGCTCTTCTAGAAAAATCTGTTTTGTTCTTCTCCTGTCCCTACCCTCAGGCCTCCCAATCCCAAATTTAAAAAACCAACCAACCAACCGATACATTTTAGATTAGCATAATAGGAATCCTGTAGGTCTGACTTCCTCCAGAGCTGGCCTGACTCACGTTTAAAGGTACACCCAAAGATCTGGACACCAGGTCAATGGAAACGTGCAGAACTTAGAATTTTCTCACAGTGAATGAAATAAACAATCAGCTGAAACAACTCCCGGAGGTACCGCCGGGTTGGCTCGTGCACGCTCTGCGAGCCCATGTCCTCTGCAAAGCACACCCTCCCGCCTCCCCTCATCTACACAGTTCCTCCAGTCCCCTTCTCTGGGTCCAATTAGCGCTTCTCCAGTCCACACAGTTTGGAGTGTGTGCCATCCCTGCACTGTTTTACACACACTCGTCTTGCTTCTTCGTTGGGATTATTAGCCCTTCTCTGGGGCTAGCTGTCGGGAGTGAGGAAGGCACCATGAATTCCTTCTGGTCTTCTACCCCACAGGCTCAAGCACACCGCTGAGCCCATGATCTTGCACAGTCAGTACTGGTGAATTAACTCAGCTTTGATATTACACGGTGAAAGGGGACCAGGACAAATGAGGGGAGAATCCGGTCCTCGTGCCTCGGTTTTCTCATCAACAGGATGAGGGTGATGGAGTAGATGCAGTGGTTTACAAACATTTTTTTTAAACAGTGTAATTTCTCGACCCCCACCTTGAAATATTTTATCTAAAGGGCCAGTGTCAGTAGGCAAGAGTTCATTAAAAGTTCTAGTTTGTAAATTTGCATTTCTCATCACTCCTTGACATAGGGCAGTTGATTGTGCATCGAGGCTTCCTTTACAAACACACACGGACACCAGGTTGCGGTGGCCAGGGTGCCAGCTGCCTACGGAGTGTGGTGTTCTTTAGGTTAAACGGTATCGGGAAAACCCTGACTCACACAGTCTGTTTTCAGATAGGGGCAGCTTTTCTCTTTCAAACAGAACACCTTGTGATTTCAGGCAACCTGCCAATTAAACCTACTTGAGAAATTAAAAGAAGACTTGGGAAGACACTTTTGATTCACATTTTAGTCACTAATAACTTCTAACACCTGACAATATTATTTCAACAGTCAGATGAAAAAGCACCCATGTTTTATGAATGTGAAACCTGTAAGATGTTATTAATACATCTCACTGTATTTACTTGTTGAAGCATATTTACAATAAGATAAGCTTAAAACATTCAAAGTGATGAATGTTAGTTTTACTAACATAGAAACACGAGCAGAAAGAAATTAGGAACTCATGGAATGGTTCAGTTAAGATTTGTGCATTTTGGCCCTGACTGGGTGGCTCAGTTGGTTAGAGCATTATCCTGTACACCAGAAGGTTGCAGGTTCAAACCCCAGTCAGGGCACATACCTAGGTTGCGGGTATGAACCCCAGTTGGGGCATGTAAGGGAGGCAACCGATTAATGTTTCTCTCTCACATCAGTGTTTCTCTCTTTCTCTTCCTCTTTCTCTAAAATCTACAGACGGTATCCTCAGTTGAGGATTAAAAAAGTGATATATATATATTTTGTTCAATGTAAATTTAACCTAAAAAAAGAAACAGTGTACAAGTATTGAATTCTGGTTTGAACCATGCACACTGGTGTGTTCTGATGTCTGCAGCTTACTTTGAAATACATCAAAGAAATTAAATGGCTAGAGTTGGGTAGCTATAGAGATATATAGTAAATCAAATATAGCAAAATGTTACTTGTTCACTATACAGTTCTCTTTTTTTACTGCTGTTCAGTTACAGTTGTCCCCATTTTTCCCCCATCACTCTCCCCTGCCCTACTCACCCCCACCTCCCACACTCAATCCTCCCCCCTGCCCCCACTGTCTCTGTCCGTGAGACCTTTATACACGTTCCTTGACTCGACCCTTCCCCTTCTATTATCCCCTGTTACTCCCTCCCCCCCCTCCTCAGGGCACTGTCAATCTGTTCTTTATTTTCATTAAAAGTTCCTTTTTATAAATTTACGTTTTGCTGGTTCTATTTTGCTCACTTGTTTGTTTTGTTGATTAGGTTACACTTATAGGTGAGATCATATGGTATTTGTTTTTCACCGCCTGGTTTACTTCACTAAGCATAATGCTCTCCAGTCCCATCCATGCTGTCGCGAAGGGTAGGAGCTCCTTCTTTCCTTCAGCTGCATAGTATTCTATTGTGTAAATGCACCACGGTTGTTGATCCACTCATTTTCTGTTAGGCACTTAGGCTGTTTCCAGCACTTGGCTGTTGTAAATAACCCTGCTATGAATGTTGGGGTTCTTTTAACTTTCCTGTATGTTTGACAGTTCTCATAATGAAATATCGGGACAAATCTTTACCTAAAATGGAAGAGTGGATATCAAACATATGTTATCTTATTTTAATTCAAATTCAACATGGAAACTTTCCTGCGAACGGAATTCCTCAAAACCTGGATGACTGTAAGCCACCCTTGAGTGACAGCCATCCAGCTGGTTCCAGTGGTGGCAGTGTGGGTGGGGTCACATCACTGGCGAGATATCAGTCCAGTGAAATGTTATGAGTCACATTTTGTGGTGCCTTGCTCTTCTGGGATAGCAGCACAAAGTCAGCGCCTGCGCGCAGACCCATCATTGTGCGTGCTCCCAGCTTTCCGTTCTGGTCCAGCTTGGGAAACAGCCCTCAACAGCGGGCACTTCTCTCCCTTACTCGCCCCCTTCCCCATGACCCTGGTCTTCCCCTCTTTATTTCCTAGGGGATGGCAGATCGTCTTCATCAGCGTAGGGGAACAGGCGGTGCCTGCATTGCTGGTAACTGGAAGAGCCATGTGAAGTCTCCTTTTGTGGAGGAGACTTGTTACTATTTTCCTTCTTAGGTGCCTAGGGGAGTAGAGGTCGAAGGGCAGCCCTTCTGCATCCCACTGTCAAACACATGGGCATACTGAGGATTAGGTCAAGAGTCTTCTTGATGCTCACCTTACCCCTTGGCTTCCGACTGAATCCTTCAGGTGCTGAGAAGGAAAACCAGAACTTGCTTGCAGCTGTGCTGGCCTCCCGCTGGCATCCCTGCACCTGGTTCCTTCCCCTTCAACCTGTTCAGTGTACCACATCCAGTTTTATCCTAGAATACCATCCTTACTTTTTTTTCCTTAAAACTTCTCTTTCAAATTCTTCAGTGGCTTCCTATTACCAATAGGTTAAAATATAATATTTTTAACCTCTTACCCAGAAACATTTCATGGAGGACCATGGCTCTAGTCTGTCCTCTTAGATTTAATTTCCTCGGCTCTTTAGAAACTCTGTCTGCCTCAGCTTGATTGGTTGCCACTGCCTCCCCCCTCCCTCCACTCTCTAAAGGCGTGTGAAAATTCTAAACGAGAGGTTTGCTCATGGTTTCCCTTCCTCCAGTCAGCTGAGGTAGTCCCTGCATTTCTTTGTCAGTTATGGATACAGGATCAGGATGCTTTGGGCTGCAAGGAACAGAAAACCAGGAGTCACGTTATCCCAAATGAGTGGTTTTAAGCTTCAGCATGCGTGGATGTCTTCTCTGTGGCTCGTTAAGCCACACAGTGCTAGGGCATGCACCCGCATTTCCTGATTCAGTGGGTCCAGGGTAGACCTAGTTTCAAACAAGCTCCATGGGATACTACTGCTGCTGCTGCTGATGGGGCTGAGGGGGACATACTTTGAGAACTAGTAGCTTAAATAAGGAAATTTGCTGTCAGACTCAACCAGAAATCTAGAGCAGTGGTTCTCAAGCTTGGCTACACAATATAACCAAGTGGGAATATTTTTTAAAACCCTAATGATCACATGTCTCCACTTACCAATTAAATCAGACCCGCTACGAGTGAGACTCAGGCATTGGTACAAACACACCAGGAGTTTACCATGTGGGCCAAGGTTTAGAGCCACTGGTTTAAAGTGGGGAGGGTGCGGTTTGGGTCACTGCACCACTCCAACAGTGTCGTCGTGGACCACGTTTCTTCCATCTTTGTCTTCTGTCTTCCACTGCGTGCTGGTCTTTGCTGACTTTTCCCTCCACTGTTGCCATTGCTTGGACTTTTTCAAACCTCACCTTTTCTTAAAACACTGCCCAGAGCTCAGAAAAGGAGATGCAAGCACCTACTTTTGTTTTGTCTTTTTAAACTGAAAGAAAAATTTTCTAGAAGCTTCCGAGAAGATGCCTTTTTCCGTCTTTGACCTGAGCGAAGTCACACGGCCAGTTCTAAACTGATCACTAATTGTGGAAAAAAATAGTCGTGTTGACTTCGACTGGTGGTTCCCAACCCCGGCACCATGTCAGAATGGCCCGGGGCACTTTTAATGCTGTCAGATACTGGGACTCGTGTTTGACCAGCTCAGTCAGAGTGTGGGGCGGCGCCCTGTCATTGGAATGTTCAAACTACGCCACGACCACTGCCTCCCTACATACACCCATCCCGGATCCTCCCAGATCAAGGGCTGAATTACAGTGTGGCAAGGCAATTCGAAGGTGCAGGCAGAACTTAGAACTGTTGGTTTTGACCAGTCAAGGTTTGATTCTAGGGCCGTGAAGAAGCTCATCCTTTAGGAAAACACATAGCCACCTGATAATTGGACAAAGTCAAGGTTCTGGTAGCAGGGAGAAAAGGGTAATGGCTATTGGATAGACAGCTGTTGCTCATGGGACATCGACATGCTGCCACACTGCCTGGACTCTGCTCCACTTCTTTACAGCCTTAACAAATGCTTATCTCGCACAGAGAGTAGGTATTCAGTACATTTTGGGGTACCATTCATTGCTTTGTCCATCTGCTGGGGCATTCGCTAATGGGGTGAGGTTCCTTTGCCTGGACATTTAAACCTGCTAGGAAGACGGCATCACCCCCCCCAGCACGGAAGTCAGAGAGAAGACATGGAAAGGTCCCGCTCTGTTCCTCGGTGAGTGCATCTGCCTCTTGACCCCGCCATGGTTTCATGTGACAGGGAAATTCCACACTCCTGGCACCAATGCGTGGCCTGACCTGGGCCATGCTGGGAGCGGCCTCAGCGTTCAGCATGTGCCTGCCTTTGTCCCCAGCACAGTGAGGGCCGGACGTTGTCCCTCCAGGGCCACTCAGGCAAGCCAGCACCGGGTCTCTTTTGTGTGATGAGCACATTTGGATGCATACTTGAGAAACTTTTACTCTCCGCAGAGAATGTGACATTTCCCTGTCCTGGTTCGAGGATAAGCGTGTGAAGACTGATAGGGTGAAAAGATAGGTCATCGACTCTAAATTAAAGAAGTCGATGAAGAAGTCACTGGGGGAAGGGCTGGCTGTGACTCGAGAGGCACACACCTTCATTCGGCAGAAGCCCGTGTGCAGCTCCTCATTCTCGAGTCCTGCAGGGAGGACGCTGGGGACCCAGCCCCGTGGCGGCGTCACTGGTGCATTATCCTGCAGCTGGTTCATGTTGGCCAGGAAAGGAGGAGGCCGTAAGAGCAAGGTCTGTGAGATAATCACCGGGATTTTTGAAAAGTGAAATTTACTGGGATGCCACCAGTTAATAAGATCGTGCAGGTTTCAGACGCACAGTGCTGTGACACGTCATCCGTGCGTCGCATTGTGTGTGCCCACCACACAGTCAGCTCTTCTGTCTCCGTTTATTTGAGCCCTTTAACCTTTACTGCCCCGCCCCCTGCCCTCTGTAACCACCATACTGTTGTCTGTGTCTAGGAGTTTTTGTTTGTCTGTTTGTTTTTCTTTTTTGCTCATTTGTTGCTTTCAGTTCTATTATTTCAAGGCGGGAGGGGGGTGTTTGATCATCAGTCATTTCCTTCCCCGTAATAAAGTCTGAAATAAGGCCTTTATGTTCTGTTACACAAAACCCCATTCTCAGGGACTGTTGCTGCTTCCCATTTCTTTCCACTCCAGACTCATGATGCGTTGGCCACCCCTATGAATGACTTGGTTCTTGGTAACCGGAGACCAGGACTGGAAAAGCCACCTTGGTACTCAGCCTGGAGGGCTGCCTCACATCTAACAAGTGTGTGGCATTTACCGCATGGCTTGGGGAAAACGACCACTCCTCTACTGTCAGGGGGCTCTGAATGGAAAATCCTTGCATCACCACCACCTTGGAAATGGGAGATTCTGCAAATGTTGTATTTCAGGGACAATTTTCTGAGGGTTTAGGGCCACGAATATGTTGCCACCTGATTGAAGCTGGCGCGAACTGAACTCCCTGTCCGCATCCGTGAGGTAGCTGAACCCAAACTATTGCACTCGGAGGCCGCCGCTGGCAGCGGGCTGCACGGTGCCGATTTCTCCTTTGTCCTCGGCCGTGGGCTTGGAGAGCTGCAGCGCTAACCCGGCAGCTCTGCGGGCCCAGGCCGGAGTAGGAGCGAGCAAACGGTCGCTCCGCCTTGTTGGCATTTCCTATAAATCTTGCAAAGCCCCTGGCCACACTGTTTACAAATAGGCAGCGTGCGAGTGCCAGAGCAAGGATTAGATTTCTTTTCCGAAACCTCATTAAGCATGACTTTCATCCTGCTTCCATGCAGAACGATTGTGAAAAGGGAAAACCCTGCCACACGCGGCTCAAGGAGGGAGCCGTGGAGCATGTGCACTCCTGAGCCCAATGGCGGCGCCCGTACTTGGCCGAGTTGACTGTCGTCCAGGCTCCCATAGACAGGGCATGTGCTGGCCCCCGGTCCTCATCATTGCTTCCCTAAGAATTCCTATTAAAGTGTAAAATGTGTATAAATTTGCCTCAAATATTAAAAAAAAAACAAAGCAAAACAAGAAAACCTCAGTTTTTCTTCTACTGCTAATTGGTTGGCACCCACGTTGGGAGAAGTACAAAGTCCACACACAACTGGGGATTTTCTGGTTCCGGGCCACGGCGGCTGGGTGAGTGGGGTGACAAGGGGGGAGAGTCGCGCTGCTCTTCTTGGGAGGCCAGAAGGGAGAGGGTGGCGCCCTCAGTCTGCCTCTACGCCCGGCCAGACAGCGCCCCCGCCCGCCCATCCAAGTCCTCGGGGCTTTGGGGGGAGGGGTGGTTATAAGAGAACCTTAACTCTGGCTGATCGCTGCTCCTGGTGGGCCTCCCGGTACAGGGACGGGCAGAGCAGGGAGGCGAGCCTGCACTGGGGAAGGGCGAAGCCGAAATGCTGGGAGGCACTCCCTGGCGCTGCAGGTGACGGGGTGGGTGGTTTATTCAACTTCCATCCTCGCCTCTCGGTCTGGAAAGCAGGGATGACCCCGCCGGACCACTCGGGGCCTCCCACACAGATGGCCACCGCGGAATCTGCCGATGGGAAGTGTTGGCTGGCCGGCTGTTCACGAAACAGGCAGCGGGGCCTCCCCAGAGCGTCTGCGTTCATCAGGGTTCCGCCAGGCCCGTCCAGGCCCTTCATGCTGAACCCCGACAATGTCCAGAGCAGACTTTTGCAGGCTGGGCTGGTTCGCTCGCAGGGGACTGTGGGCATGCCGAGCGAAGGCTCCCGGTAAGTCTGCAGCCTTGCTCCTCGTGGGGAGGCCGAGGTGCTAACCTGGGGAGAAATGGAAGAGATGGTCAGCTTTTCAGGAGCTTCTCCTGGGTGTTTCTTCTGCTTTGGGTGGTGGTTGCCTTCTAACTGCCAGCCAAAAGAAACAATTCAGCGGGATAACCTGGAAGATCTAAAAAAAAAGAAAAAAAAGGACAGTCTGATACATCGTTATTCGCCTGTGGGTCAGATATTCCCATGACCTGGCTGACGGCGGTGTTTACCCTCCTTACTGCAGACGTGCCGCGGCCTGTGTGACTCCTTCAGAAGGAGCCTCGGCTCCCGTGCCCTCCCGCCGCCGGGGTCGCAGCCCGCAGGCCTGCTCCGCGCCCTTCTCAGCCTGGAGCGCCGACTCGGTGGATCCTAGTTGCCTTCCTCCTGTGCTCTCAAGAGTCCTCCTGGGCTCTCCCCACTTGACCTGTAGGGCATGTCAGCCTTACGGAGGAAGTCAGCAGACAATTCATGCAACCTTTTTATAACGTTTGGCGTGGGAGTAACGCCCAGCACACCGAAGGCTGGTGCCAGTGATTTCTCATTGCTCTACCTGACGTGAGTGATGTCCGGGTCACTCAGGCCCCTGCTGCGTTTCTGGGCGCGCCCCATCCTTCCCTTCAGTCTGCTGTCTGCTGTGTGGCCTTTGCTGTCACTGCCATTCCACCTCCCAGACAGTTGGGGGAGCTAGATAAGAAAATGTCTCATTTTGGCATTTTCCTGTCTTGGGTTCCTCCAAATAACAGTGTGCTAAGTAGGTGGCAGTTACCAGAAGTCTTGAGGATGGAAATAATGCCGATGGAGGGAAAGTCCGGAAACTCTTCAGTTTCTCCTATTTTATCCAACCAGTGCTTCTGTTCTCCCACCCACCCTAAACCCTGTTAGATCGAGGGCTGAACTGTAGAGTGGCCAGGTGATCCCTCTGGGACTGTGTACAGGCCCATCACTGCCCTGGACACTGAGCATCTGTCTGATCCAAGTAAGTTCTCTTTGTGCGTCTCCAGTAATTTAGTCTCCCAGAGCAAGATCTTGGAGCCATGAAACCATGGACCCCAGAACCACAGACCCTTGGAAACTGGTGGTTAATAGGCTTCGTGACCCTGCACCTCTAAGCAGAATGTGCTTGAGTGTCCTCTGAGATTCACGTGGCAGATTTACATTTCTGCAGCCTTCCACACACCACGATGCTAGAGGAGGTATTGTTTGCAGTTTCACTGATGGAGGAAACGTTTGGAGTAAATCTGTTATCGTACTTGAACTGGACCTCTCTGTGCAGGGAGAACCCTGAGAGTTGTCTGTATACATTTTTCCGGGAGGAAGTAAGCTCGAGAAGAGGTTCAACAGCGTGTCCAGGGAGGATACCGCCAGTTGTCTGCAGGACCGGGGCCACTTCCACGTGGCCTTCACTCTGTTGCCCTTTCACCATCCTGCCTCCGTGTAAGGCAGGACTCTGCACAGCACGTACCACGAGGCAGGTCTGGCTCCAGCAGAGAGAACTGCACTTTGTTTGGGCGTCAGCAAAACGCATGGTATTAGAAAGAGCCTAGAAATGTGTTTGCAATAGTGACATTTCTAAGGGGTTCTACGGACTCTTTTTGTTTGTTACTGTGGCCTACGTCTTGCTGTATTTGAGGGGGCTGGTTGTTTTATGCCTTTGGGGAGCTGTAGAGTTTGTGAACCTTGCTGGTTATAAAGTCTTGATATTCCGCATTCACCTTCTTTCAGATACTGTGGCAGAAAATCCCTCCCTCTTCCCCTCCCTCCCACCTCCCTCCCTCTCTCTTCTCTTCTCTTCTCTTCTCTTCTCTCTCTTCTTCCTCCTTCTCTAAGCCTTCTATTTCTTATCTCTTCCTTTTCCTTCTCTGATAAATGAATGGTTGGGAGTGAACTGTCAGGATGAAGTTAGAAGGTATGTTTATCACTCAGTCAATGCTGTCTTAAAACAAAAGAACAGCAACAACAACAACAAAAAACATCAACCATAGAAAAAAAAGGTGCACAGCAAAGACATAAACAGGCTTCTCCCTAAGACTGTGAGATCACTTCCTCACGGCATTCCTGTGAAGGAGTGATGAAGGATGACACGGCCATAGGCTAGATTAGATTCATGCTGATTTTATTCCCGTGTCCCCACAATTTTAAGAGGACGTGGGACTCCTGGGGATATACAAAGGGGCAGCAGAGTTATGTACTTTCCCCCAGTTCAGAAAAGCACAGTCAAGCCAATCAAGGATGACATCCTCCCTGACTTTCCTTGAGTCTAGCCGTGGTCTCACAGGACTCTTACCAACCGTTACGGGCCAGAGGGCAGGACTCCATCTGGGTTTTGTTGCTGAAACTCCTCACAGCAGAACTGGTTCCGGTCAGGCTGCTGTAGGAAAGGACTTACTGCTGCTCACGAATTGGAGGAGTGTAACTAAGCTTGCAGCCAAGGAAAACTAATACATTCGCAGAGATAGAACACACTAACTTTCCCTATAAAAAGAGGGGTGAGACCTAATCTCCTTTTCAACTAAGTTTATCACCTAATGGGGCGAGTATGTGTGTGCATCCTCTTCACTAGAAACTTCTTTTTAAGGCTACTTTAAACCACATTTGGTAATATGGAAATAGTCCAACCGTGACGGTGTTCAGTGATTAAGGACCTTCTAGGTAGTCCCCTGGCACTGCAGCCGTGGAAGGTGCCACGGTCGCCGCAGGCCGTCTGGAAATCGTGGTGGCAAACTTGTGGTGAACGCTTGCTTCTGCACGTCTGCGTCTCACCAGAGTGTGTGTGCGCTGACGGCTGACAGCCGAGGGGCGGGCAGGGCTCCGACCCGACTGCTGCGCCGCTCAGCCGTGGCTTCCTCTCCCCGCCTGGTCCCGCTCAGGAGTCCCACAGGTCTCCGGCCCATCACCTTGCCCAGCAATGTTCTTTAGGGTAGAAGGAGGAGCTTCTGTTTCCCTGAATTAGGGGGCATCTCCTGAGGCCAGTGAAGATTTTATTGAGCCGTATCTGGAAGGTCTAAAATCATCAAGTGGCTTTCTTTGTTTTGTGCTTTATTGTTTCTTTACACTCCAGCAGATGTCGGTTGTGAAGTGGATGAACATCATTCATAGGATGAAGGGAGAGAGGAGGCTGTGGAAAGTGACATTTGAAAATATTGGGGATAGACAGACTAGCTGGTTGAACTGGAAAGGGAGAATCTGGGAGTTTCAGAAGGTCATTGATGGGCCTGGGTACACTTGCTGGCTACACAGTGTGTCAGACAGAGGGGGTTTGCTGGGAGGCTAAAGGGGCCCCTAGCAAAAGTTGTCGAGACCGGAAGATGTTCCGGATGGGAAAATAACCAGGGAGAAGGTCCGGTAACCTTGTAAATGAGGAGAAGTCGGGATGGAGCTAAAGTTGAACAGCGTCATATCACAGAGCCAAACTCTGCCAGAGTTATAGATCTGTGTGTGTGTGCACATGTGTACACGCCTGTGCATGTGTGGGTACACATGTGCAGTCACACGAAATAAACGTGTTTAGCCTGGCACTTCCTGAATGCCTACTGTGTGCCAAGCACGTTCTGGAGTCGATTTGATTCTCACACGACTTCTCTCCTCCGAGGGGTGCTCTGCCTTCTGTAAGCAAGCTTGGCCTGCAGGTGTAGAATTACCCTTGTTTGCCTCCAGTTCGCCTCCAAGGGAATTAAAAGAAAAACAGTAAAGTCACAAAGCTTGTAGACCCATTTACTCTGCAATTCAGTGTGAGTATTATTCTTAATCTCATTTTATAGAAACACAGAGAAGTTGGGTAATTTACCCAGCATCACACAGTTAGGAAGCAGAGTTACTGGGACTTGAACACTGGGATTTGGGGACCAGGGCAGGGCTGCTGGACCACTCACTGTACAGGCGCTTCTTGGTCTTTCCCGCTGGTCATCACACCGCGGTGCACAGGAAAGGGTGTTCATGGGAGATCCTTGCCACAGCACATCCCTGGCAAGGATCTGAGTGTGCTGCCAGAGGGGATGGTACATGAATTTTGGTATGTTCATGTGAGACAGCACCGTGCAGCTGTTAAAAGTAATATTCTCAAGGCATATGAGTATATCTGAATACCAGGTCACATTAAGTAGAAAAGTAGACAACAAATTTGTATGTATAATTTGACGCCAGTTTGGTTTCTTGGCACTTACGAAGGGGAAAAGCGTGGAGGCCGTCTAACCGTGTATCGGGGGAGTGAACGAACTCCGACTTCGTCGTGCAGTGGAGTCCACGTTCAGTTCAGCTGGATGGGAGCCGTCTGCATGCGGCAACCCGGAATAGTCTCGAAACGTGCTGATGACTGAAAAAAGCAACGTGCAAAAATTGAAAAGTATAAAAGTAACCGGTTGTTATGGGTACACAAGACAGTGACAGCATAAAAGTATGCACAGAATCTACGTACACCAGCTTCGGGAAGGCACTTCTTAGCTTCTTTTCTGTAGGAGGATGAGTTAGACGGGGTTGGTTTTAGCTGGACCCATTTTATTTTTAAAGAAAAGCGAACTGAAGCAAATGTGGCCAAATGCTAGCGTTTGTTAAACTGAGTGGTGTATGCTCAGTGGGAGCTAGGGTGGTATGTAAATTACTTTATGTTCGAAACACTTTATGGTTAAAAATTGGTATATATTCGTATAGTAGATGCTCGTGTATGGAAGAGGCTAGCAGATAGGCATCAAAATATAAGTAATTCTTATTTCCTTAAGTTGTTCTGCATTTTCCACGTTTTCTGTAGCAAGCATGAGATGAGAAGTAAAAACAGTGAGTAACTTTAGCAAGTGTCAGTATTTGGGCAAAGAGCACTGCTTCGGAAGACAGAGCCTGCTCCCCTGTGAACGGTGGACGGCTCACTCTGCTGCTTCCGGCCCAGGTTCCTCGCCGGCGTGGTGGCGGCGCTGGGAGTCTGTGGTGGAGGCGGGTAAACCTACTTATTTTTCTCGGTGGCCTTGGTTAGTCACAGGGCACGGCTAGTGCTGCCTCTAGCCAGCAGCATGGGAGGAGGCAGTTCAAAGTGAGCGCACCTTCTCTGAAGTTTCTCTCTTCCCTCTCTCTGCTTGCTGGACGAGCCGAGTGTCCTGAAACCCTTGGTTGAGGCCGGGGAGCCGCAGCATGGAAGCGGCCTGGACCGCACGTGTGTCAGCCCTTGGGGGACAGCGGCCCACCCAGGAATGTACACGCCAGGCCCTGTGAAAGCAGAAGGCACTGAGGAGTCGTCTGTCGCAGCATTTGGGCTCCACCCCCAGGGTTCTTTCAACTTCCAGTGCTCTGCGGATGCAAGGAGGTCCTTGGTTTCAAGTTGTCCCTCCATACATCTGACTCTTAAGGAGGTTCACTCACCTCGGGGACAGACTAATTTAAACCATTAATTTGGATGTGTCCAGAAAAAAGAGATGATTATAACAATAAGGGAATTGAAAAGATAAAGAATCACGGAAATCAGGCCCGGGAAAAACCCAGAACCGAGTACATACACTTGGGAAGAGAACAATTCAAGGCTGCTTTGTTGTACACTTCCTGAGAAAAAGCACCTGCACATCTTCGATCGCCTTATAATCCCCAATTTAGACATACCTACATATCACAGGCACTTCTTACTGTTAGAGGAGTAAATGGGTGTGTGGGAAGACGCTTTCCAGTTCGAGTGGGCACACGCCTTGAGAAGTGCCACAGTGTAAATGTGTCTCCCCCAAATCCATGTGGAAACCCTAACTCCCCAAGTGCTGGTATGAGTAGGTGTGGCTTTAAGTCTCTGAGGGCAGAGCCCTTATGAAGGGGATTGGTGCTCTCTTATAAAAGAGGCTCCGAGGGACCCTTAGCTCCTCCCCCACGCCAGGACACGGTGAGAAGGCACTGGCTACCCCAGAGAGACGGCCCTCGCCGGAAGCCTTCATCTCAGACTCCCTACCTCCAGAGCTGTGAGAAAGTCGTGCCTGCTGTTCACGGGCCGCCCAGTCCGTGGTGTGCGATTCCCGCGGCCCCGAGTGGCTGAGGTGGGAGGCCAGCACTGCTTACTTGCTAGGGCCCTGGTCATCCCGACCTCGGTTCTGCGATACGTGGGCGAAGGTGCCGTTTCAGTCTGGCGAAGGGACTAGGAGCACCTGCTCTGGCCCTGGGGGGGTCAGGTGGGCTGGGTCAGAACCCTCCACGGCTCTGACTCTTCCTTAGCCTTTCTATGCCTTTCAGTTTTCTTAGGTATAAAATAGGGATAAAAATGCTACAGAACTCCTAGGGTCATTTTGACAATGAAATGAATTAATGTAGCCGAAGCAATTAGTAAAGACCTGCCACCAAGTTGAGGAACTTGGAGCTGTGCCATGAATTCCAAGTGACTCTAAGTTAAATCAAGATAAGACTGTCCCCTCCCCCATCTGGGTCTTCCATGGCCACCCACCTAAGCTAGCACAGGTGCGGTTGGCCTGGACAAGAAGTAGCATTGCACTAGTAGTGTGCTTCACATTTGCCTTATTAAACTACCAAGTCACACCCACTAAACGAATCCGTGGTCCTCAGGTAGCAGGAGCGGTTGCCCTGCACGGTCATTTCCTGGCTACATGACCTAGAGAGGGGTGCCTCAGGCTCCCCGAGTTTCATTTTATCAATTTTATCATGTGCAACGTGGGAGAAGACCCCCCCACCTGTCGTGCAGGAGCCTGTGAGGATGGAGCCAAGTTCCTTAAGCTCAGTGCCTGGCACGGAGGGCGGTCCGGGTGTCGCCTTTACCCCGGTGCCACCTCTCCGGGACCCAGCCGCGGTCCGAAGACACGTTTCCAGTTTTTATTTAGAACACTGATGTTTGGGGAAGCTCTTATTTGTTTATATATTTTTCCCAAACACCCATTTTCTCGAAGGGAAATGGAATCTATCTGGTTTTGATTCATTTAGTCATCTTGTTAGTATTGTTTTATAAGCACCAGCCAACATCCAAGTAGCCTTGGGAATCTTGTTTTAAAAGCTACATTTTTTAAAAGTCTAGAAAGTTTATTTTTTCTTTCTTCTTTTTAAAAATATGCTAAAAGGGAACTGGACTTTAGCACCAGTTTGAGTTTGGGTTTACTCTCAGGACATGACTGGCTTCCAACACATTTGGTAAAAGACACACTTTGACATTCCTGCTTTCAAAATTTCAGCTCAATTCAATTTAATCTTTTAATTTTTTCCCCTTTTTTATTGGATTTATTGGAGTGACATTGCTCAATAAAATTATATAGGTTTCAGGTGTAAATTGTACAACACATCGTCTGTGTATTGTGTTGTGCGTTCACCCCCCAAGTCAAGTCTCCTCCCATCACTAATTATCCCCCCTTACCCTCTTCTGTCTCCCACCGCCCCCTTACCCTCTGCTAATCACCGTACTGTTTGTTGTCTGTGTCTGTGAGGTTTTCTGGTTTTGCTTGATCCCGGAACCTTTTTTACCCAGACGCACCGCAGCCCCTCCCCCTGACAGCTGTCAGCCTGTCCTCTGTCTGTGAGTGTTTCTGTTTTGTTTGCTAGTTCAATTTACTCTTGAAAAAAAAAGTTTTCATATTCCAAACCAAGGGAATGTTTGTGTGTTCTCGTGCTTATTTTGCTGGATCATGAGATTGTCGCTTCTTGAAGACTTTGGGGTTGCCACTTAAAATTAAAAATGAAGACTTTACTGCGTATTTGCACAGTACCAGTCTTCGTTGACCTTATCTTCGTTGATTTGGTAGAGAGTTTCGGGTGGAAATTGGCGAGAAGTTTCATTCCCGTAGTCAGCCATGAGAAATTACATGTAATTATCCCAAGCTGTACTCCACCAGAGGGAAAACAGAAGGGGGTCGGATGCTCTCCTTGGCGTCACTCAGAGGGCTCTAACGAGTGGGACCCCCACCCTGCTCTCTACAGTATCATGTCACCCGCCAGGACGGTGGGCGAACCGCAACCTCAAGACATGCCGTTCGTTTACTTTCCACTGGAGCAGCAGGCCTCGTCGGCTCTTCCTGGGCTAACAATTGTTCATTGTTCTTGCTGCTTCAAGGTTTAGACATTGAACTTCCAATTTCTCCCAGCAGAAACAGGGAGACCGGAAACCAACACAGAGCAGGCGTGTCATCTGCTGCAGGTCTCACGTTGCGTGGGCGCATTTTAGGAGATGAGTTCGCAGCAGGCTAGACTTTTGTGTGAGTCTCAAAGGAAATAAAGTCTCCCGGTCAATTTGCATGTAGTGTTGGAGGCTCAGAGGCCTTGGCAGGTTTGATTCGAGTGCTCACTTCCAGATGAGGAGAGTGTATTTCTGGTCTTATCCGAGGAGCAGGAAGTTCCAGCTGTCTGGTCTTCCACTGTGCTACCGTCTAGAGGCAGCGCATGAAGCGCCACACTGATGATTTACCTCCCCTTGACTGTGAGCATCTTTGATCTAAGTAAGGAAGACCCATAAGCATCACATCGGTTTTCTTTGCAGCGGTACCCAAATTTTCATGCCGCCAGAATAGCCACAGAACAAACACAGGGCGTGAAGGTGGTAAACAGTCCCTGCAGCTCTTCCTCACTTAATCAGGTAGGCGGAGCCCAGCAGGAGCCTGCCTACCCAAAGCAAATTTGCCTACTCAAAGCAGAAAAAAAAAGGAATGAAACCCCCGCCAAACACTAACAGAGGTGGGATTTGGGAGGAGCAGAGTTATGGTTATCGTTTGTTAGATTTTTCTTTTTCTTCTCGGAATTTTTATACAGTGAATGTGTGTGTGTATACATATATCTTAAATTTCTTACCAAAAAGATGAGCATATATGTTTGTTTTTAAAACTCAAACTGGTATATAGACATGCATAGAATGAAATGCATGAGTTCTTTCCATTCATCCCCTAGCCACACTCTGCTCTCTGGAGATCGCAGTTGGTTTTGTGTGCAAACTTCTAGACTCATTTTTCTGTTACAGTTGTGTAATGGTCAAGGTTATATTGGAAGAGTAGGACTCTGTATGGTGTCGGTATAAGACAGTTTCCCCCTGCTCTCTCCATAAACGTGATATGCAGGCTAGTTCTAACTTTCCTGGACACTCAGATACGATAACAGCTCTTCCAGTCCTTCCTCAGTCCCCAGGCTCCCTGGTTGTCTGTGCACACGGGGCTCTGCCCGCTCAGGGGCGTCCTCCGGCAAAAGATGCAGGTGCTGCTGTGGAGGGTGAAAGCTCACCCCTGGGGCAGGTGTGTGAACATGATCGAGGGATGGAGCCGATCTGAGTGGGGAGCACTGACAGCATCTCTACAGGTGGGGCTCCCTCGCACGGGGTCCAAAGGGAACACAGATGCAATCTGCTGCCGCTCTCAGGAGGAACACCTTCTACCCCAGGGCCATACGCCTAGCACCGGGCCTCCCTGTGCCGCTGGACCCAGCCTCTTGCCAGGAAACAAGCCTTGGTCATGGGTCTGTCTGAGCCCCGCAGACTCCAGTGTTCTGAGAAATCTTGAAACTCCTATTTAGCTCAAGGTGCTGGTGGCAGCACCACCACATTCCAACAAATCATTCCAAAGGCGTTCTTGTTCAGCTTGTCGGTTTCTGCCCTTTGGAACCCGGGGGTGGGTGATGGGCTAATGGCTGCAGGGGAGGTCTCTCCGTAAGTCCTGTCCAGGTGGTCGAGCAGCTTGTCCAGAAACGAGAGAGCACGAATCACCTGTTGCTTTGTCCCGAGTCTCTTGGGGCCTTAGACAAAGCTAAAAAAAAGTCTCACTTTCTCATTTTGTTTTAGACCTACAACTTTCATCATCTTTCATAAACTGGAACATATTAATGATCCACAAATTATTGTCTTAATTTTCAATATCTTATCATCTTTTCATGTCAGATGTTGTTGAGCTGCCCCATTTATTTTAATGCCAGCAAAATATTCCACCAGGCAGGCAAGCTATATAGTTTAACCATTTCCCTATTGGTAGGCTATTTCCAATTTTTGGATCTTATAAACAACGCTGTTATGAATGTTTTTGTATTACATTTCTTGCATGTGTGTACACATGCCAGCATTTCTCTAGAGTAGAGGCATAGAAGTGAAGCAAAAGGTTTAAAAAGGTACATACCAGAAAAAGTTCCCTAGATACTGCCAGCGTGCCTCCAGGGGAGTCGTACGAGCTCCCCCTCTCCAGCAGAGCCTACAAGTGCCCATTTCCCACAGCTTTACTGACAGTCGTCACTGTTTTTCATCCTTGCCGTTCCGTGGGGCCAACAGTGATCTCACCATTATTTTATTCCATATTCCTTTGATTACTAATTAGGTGAGCTGTCTTTTCTCATGTTTGTTCATTCGTGTCTGTGCCCTTTGAATAGTCTCATCACATACCCTTCTCCGGTGTAGGGTTCCAAGGTCTTCCCAGCAACTTGTAGTTCTGGACAAGGCGAACGTGGCAAATGATGAAGGAGAGACGGACTTTCGAGCCTGGGTGAGAGCCCTGGCCCAGCTCCACGAGGACAAGAAATGGCAGAAATTCCACCACTCAGATTTTATCACGATTATTTCCAAAACGCTTTGCAAGTCTGAATCTGAAATACAGGCTACCCTTTTTTCTCAAATTAGCACATATAGTTTTATTAGTAAGATTTCAACCAGTTCCTTGTGTTTGAGAACATGTACAAATGTACTTTGAATCTGAAGCTCAGGCAGTTGCATTTATGCATTTTTGTCCCTTGCTCTTTATTTTGCACATAATAAATATCATTGAGGGCATATTGGGTTTAGAGAACCAGAAGAGATTATTTAGGAACACCTAGCAGCCATGGCAACATGCCTTTACAAGGTGCATTTACTCTGCTGAAAATTATTCCATTTACAGGTAATGAGTGACACACATTTGCCAAACAGCCCCAAGCTAACCCAAGAAAGACTAGACAGATGGTTTGAGGTGTGTCAGGAATAGGATTTACAAAATACGATTAGGGTTACGTTGGAAAGTCAGCAATCATTATAAAGAGATGGAACAGAATCACTTTTGCACGGGGCAGAGGAGGAAAGTGGTTTTGCATTGTTCTTTGTGAATTGGAGTTGGTTCACCTGGATGTGTATCTCTCTGGGGTGTTACAGGTTTTGTAGGCACTTGTACAGACCACGTGACTGGGCTTCCCTCTGGGTTCTTCAGATCCGAGGCGGGGGAACTGCGTTCTAATTCTAGACAGCCCTGATGGTGTTGGCCCTGCTGTGGTTGTGTTTGGCATACGAATCTACATCCGTTTCTGCATGAGCGTAACTTTCACGTTACTTGAACCGTCAGTTGAAAAGACATTGAAGAGAGCTGGTCTGTTTATTCCTGAATGTCTATTTTTGGCTGGATGAATTAGATTTACAGCAGAGGAGGGCATGGAACACCTCCCATGTATAATTGGCTTATTTGCTTATAAGACCACATTCTAGGCCTGGAAGATATAATAAATGAGTCTGCTTCTTCCCAATTCAACGAAGAATTTGGATAGATTTTGGCATCTTCCAAGGGAAAATAGAGAGGGGCTGTCAATGGGGGCTTGCTGACGACACGAGGACGAGGTGGTCACAAAGAAAGAAGGGAGATCTCAGAACTGCAATGCGGATGAGGGAGGCTCCCTTGCCTGCTTAGGAACTGTCTGCATGAAAGCAAAGGGTGGAATTTGGCCTTTAGAACACATTTCCATTAGTCCTGGAGTTTGACTGCTAGTTCCCAATAGCAGCGCACAAAGCGTGTGAGGCCTCCAAATTGGCAAGGCCAACCTCTGACTAATGGGGAAAATTACCCAATGAAAATGAGCAATATTGCATCCCTGATCAAAATTCTGACATTGCCTTTCATGTAGGTAACAGAACACGACTCCTAACAGGAGTTGGGACTGGTTTTAACATGGCCCATTGGTCACTGAGACAGGAAATATTTAACATGAATCAGTCTCATTTGGAATTATTTTATTTGTGTTGGTGCTAAGGTTTCCAGGTGTTACTATTATTGAATGCTAACTCATTTAGCCCTTTTATGTATTGAAAAATGTGCCCTCTCATTTTTTTTCTGGATAGATACAATTGGCCTGATTTGTCTCTAGCACGCTCTTCATTTGTACCAGATTTTTCAACATCACACTTTTGGAAAAATGGGGTCTCTTAAACGTTAAACTAAGAAAGCCAGTCCTGGCCAACTATCCCAGGAGTGTTTACCGTCATAGGCCAAATTAGTCCCGGATGGGCTCTGGAATGGGAAGATTAACAATGATGTAAGATGGTCGAAACCCGAATCACACAGTGGTGACCCTTCAGAAAATGACTCGACGCACAGCCACACGTAGCCTCAGAGTCGGGGCTTCGATGCTTTTCCTTTGGGCTTTGGATGGCGTGAGGTGGTCAGAATGATTTTAAAATGTTAAGTTCAGCTGGTGTTGGAAGATGGCATAGCTTGGGAAAAGTTGCAGCAACAGAGGCAGTGGACTTGCCTTCTTCATCACTGGTGTCAGAGATGAGAAGCTGAGGGTCCAGGAGGGAGGCGCTTCAGCTCCCCGCTCTCGCCTGGTTAGACTGCCTCGAGAGACCCCGCTTTTGTGCATTTGCTGCCACACCTTCTGGGAATAATAACAGCTGAGCAGAGGAAGATACGGTTGTGGCTTCTGCCCCTTCCCTAACGAGGGCAGTAAATACGATGACAATAATGAAAACACCCAGAGTGCTTCTTTATTTATTTCTTCATTGGGAAGTCATAAGACCAAATGGGGCTTTCATTCAGTGGATTCCACTGGGGGCCAGAGGGAAGATACACCAACTACGAGTACACCAAGCCTGTGAGGTCTGTCCTGGACTGGAGGCTCCGTGTCTGACCCCAGGCACCTGCGGCATCTTGAGCAGACTGTCCGATTAGATGGGACTACCTCTGTATATTCTGTTTTCAAGAGATATGCGACTGTGTACTTAAAGTGGAGTTTTCAGGACACAGACTACAAAATATATAGACTAAGAAATGACTGAGTACCTAGGCTAGAATGACAAATTCCAGCAAAATGCTTTCCTTCCAACAAATCCAATTGCCAAGTCCACATGGCCGTTTTGAACACTTCTGTGGCACAGAAAGTGTGAGGCTCTGGGGTGCACCCTTCCTGCCCCCCAAACTTCAGCACAGGTCTGTACAGTCTACAAGTCAAGGGGAGACTTGAGGGGAGACTTCCAAGGCTTAGGCCAGTGGCTTTCATACACACCAGGCTGCGTATTAGAATCATTTGGGAATATTTTTGGAGGGGGAAGCCTTATTTCTCTGACCCCATTCCAGACCAATTAAATCAGAATCTCAGGGCATCGACTTTTTTTTTAAAGCTCCCCCAGCTGATTTTAACACGTGGCCGGCGTTGAGAATTATTTTCTCAGGTAGCAGTTTGCTGAGATGGTTACCCTGGCACTTCCTCCTCTCTTCCATGTTTACTAGGATTTCCCATTAGACTCTAGGTTCCTTGAGGGCAGGGCCACCTTCCATAGCTTTTGGTTTTGCAGAGCATCCAGCTTTCAAGGGATAAATTTTTGTGTGAATACCCTCACATCAGAAGGAGCACCCAGTTCCAGTGCTGGGCTCTTTCGTTCATTAGCCGGGTGACCTATGGGTAGTGTAGTCAGATAAGATATAAGATGTCCAGTTAAATTTGAATTTTAGATGAATAATGAATAATTTTTTAGCCTGCATATTTCCCATGCCATGTTCGCATGTGCATTTTTATTTGCTAAACCTGGGCACCCTATACAGGCATGTCTTCTTGGTCTCAGATTATTGATTTGTAAATTGGGAAATGGAGGCCTCAGGGATTAAAAGATTTCATTGGAAAGAAAATTTTTTTTTAAGAAATCAGATCGCTTTTAAATATTGTAAATTTAAATTAAAGTGTGCCAATTTTTTATTTCATTTAGGATGTGCAAAACAGCTCCTTAAATGGTATGTCTGGGCACATAAAATAGTGACCAGATTGGCAGACACAATGAGTATTATAAAAGTGCTTCTTTTTCTATTTAATGATGTCTGTTTGGATTCAAGGGACTCTTTCAGGCTGTTTAACACCAAAAGGCGGTCTTCTCTGTTTCTATAAAGATTGGAGAGGTTTGATTTTGAAAAGCCCTTCATTCATCAGTTAGTTTCTTAACTTCAGAGCACACAGAGGGTCTCTACTCCACCTGATTGAGAGCCTTTCCCCCAAAATGAAAAATTTTATGTCTTTTACGCCTAAACTTAAATATTGATATTATTGTGTATGTGTTTCTGCATCTGTGTGTGCAAATTTGTCCTATTTCATCCAATGCGGCAACATGCAACAACTTGCGGAGTCCTAATCCTTTATTCTGCAGTGTTTACTGTACAGCATTTGCACGTACGCAGCCGTCCAACGCGAAGGTGAAGGGGACAGGGCTTGCCTGCTGAGGCAATTTCTGCAAACTGAGGAATCACTAAAATGTGAATTTTCAAATGAATTTTTCCCTCTCTCAAACTCCACGGAAGGGAGTACATCAGGTGTCCGAGAAGGTAATTAGCAGTGGGTTTTTTTGTTGTTTTGTTTTTGTTTTTGTTTTTTTACCAATCACAGCTTGACTGAGGCGAAAACACATTCCTGGGTTCACCTAGTGTGGGTTCAGTGACGGAAGGCCAAAAAAACATTCAGCAGCTGGTGGAGGCCACTGGAGGGAACTCTGAGGAGTTTTAGACCAAAAGGAATTTTACAACAGGGTCAACGTTAAAAACAGGAGACATGTTAAAATGTTAAAAGTTGTTTTAAAGAGCAACTTTTGTGTTATCTAAAAGAATGCCGTTTTCTGCTATTTTAATGGCAAGGTCAAATGGAAAATAGAGGCCATTGAATCTACCTGGAAGGGAATTCCTTTTCTGGACTCCAGTCTCCTCCCTCCTTCAGCTGGAAGCATTTAGGGAGCCTGCTGGTTACGTCCTGTATTCTGACTGGGATCCTCCGTGGACAGTTTGAGTCCCACCTTCCTCCTTTTCCTCTGCACCATCCCCCCCGCCCCCACCGCCTGCCCCAGGGCCAGACACCACAGCAGACCAGGGCAGATGCTCCCCTCTCGTGGCTGCTCAGCAAGGCTCTCAAACAGATTCTCCTCCTTGCTGTGTGTTTCCATCTTAGTATCTGTACTTCCAGTAAGTTCGACTCCAAAAGACGTTATTACGCAACACTATGTGCTTGTGCCAAACATTTTATATGCATGATCTCATTTAATCTTTAGAACAATCTTATGAAGTAGGTATAATTATCTTCAATTAACAGATGAGAATTTTCAGGTCTATAAAAGTTAAACGTCTTCCCCAAGGCCACACAGGTGCGAAGTGGTGGTGGTAGAATTTGAACCCAAGGCTCTGGATTTCTTGACAACTGTATTATGGTAAAACTCTAGTTTTATAATGGTGACATCATTTATTAAATAATAATGATTTTTATTTTTATAGCAGGATTGACTGAGTACCTACTATGTATGCAGTGTCATGCTAGGTGTTTTATTGATCCTCTCATTTGTACCAGGGTTAAGTCGGATGATACCTATTCTACAGATAGGCGAGTAAGCCTCAGCATATAACTTTTGCAGCCACACAGCTGAAGAGGAGCAGACCCAACTACCAAAACCAGGAGTCTTTGGCCCTGACCCTCAGGATCTTCTCTCTTCAGCCCTGCTCTTTGGGAGCCTGGTGGCCGTAGCCAGTTGCAGTCGAGAAGGGTTTGAGTGGGAAAAGCTCTTCGTTCAGCACCGGCCCCCTGCCTGCCCCCCTCCTTCCTTTTCTACAGGGCTGGAGCAGAGCCGCCGCGGGGTTTGCATCTGCTTGGCCCATTGAGTGTGATGCGGAGGCTGCCTGTCCTGAAGTAAACTTGGATTGGATATCCAAGACGGCTCTCGCTGCCCTTGAAACGGAGCAGCGTTTCCCTTGGGCTCCTTGCGCAAGAGCAATGTCATCAGTGAAGACGCGCTCACGGCCACGCTGAAGGAGAAACGCTCAGCCTTCCTGGAGCTGACATTAATGAATGACGTAGATGAAGCTGTTCCGTGGAGACATCAAGTCGAAGATTTGGTCCTGATCAGAAAGATTCTGGACTTCACAAAAGGGGAATGGTGTAGCAAGTGGCATCTTAAAGATTTGATGGGTCTTGAGAACTTAGTTGGTAAAGATGGGACATTTAAGCCCTGGCTGGCGTAGCTCAATGGATTGAGCGTGGGCTGTGAACCAAAGTGTCACAGGTTCGATTCCCAGTCAGGGCACATGCCTGGGTTGCAGGCCACGGCCCCCAGCAACCACACATTGATGTTTCTCTCTCTCTCTCTTTCTCCCTCCCTTCCCTCTCTAAAAATAAATAAATAAAATCTTAAAAAAAAAGACAGGACATTTAGGAGGAGATGTGGGGTATGGTGCCACACACCCTGGTTGATGCCTGTTTTCTCTCAACATAGTTAATTGTTAGCATCCCCTTTCACCCTCCAAAGTGTCTGGGTTTGGATAACAAATTGTGTGGTTGCCCTACATTAGAGGGCTAAAAACTAAATGCTATGAGATTTTCTCATCTGTTTATTTACACATTCAACAAATTTTTATGGAGTGCTCACCTCTGCCCCAGCCAGTATGCTAAGGAAGTAAAGCAGATAAGGTGCTTGTCCTCACTGGAGATCAAAATCTAGTCGGTGTGACCAGCAAGGAACAGTGAACAAAGAAACATTTTTACAAGTTGTGATAGAAATCATGAAGGAAATATCATGGTGGGGCGGGGGGGAGTGGGGGCGGAGAAAAGCCATAGGCGTGGCCTCTCAAGGGAAATCTCAGCGTGGGGCCTTGGAGGATGAAGAGGAGTCAGCCCTGGGGATGTGGGTGGCAGGGAGACAGGAAAACCCGCACGAGGGCCTTGAGGTGGACCGAGCTACATGTGGTCTGACATTGGAAGGATTGAGAGTTAGTGTCCCATCGTGGGAGTGAGGGGAGCTTTCAGGGAGGAGGGAGAGGAGGCTTATTAGCAGAGTGTTGAAAGGTGATCAGGGGGCGGGTGTTCCGCTGGAAAGGAGCATGAACCAGGGCCAGGCCGTGTTGTTGTGTAGCTGCTGTGCTAGTCGGACTGGTCTCTGAGAGCCTGGGAAAAAGCAGTGGGGGAACGTTCCAGAAGCGGGGCTGGGGCTATAGTGAGAAGTTGCAACACATAGTTTTCATTTGTTGAGAACGAGAACTTCTCAGTAGATGGCCTAGATTGCCGTCACACCTACACCAAGTCCCAAATTCTATTACCTGGCTCTTGTGCCCATGCATGGAGCGGTTAATCAACAATGAAGGGAACTAGTATGCTGGGGTTGTGTTGGGAACCGGTAGGTTTTCCAGGTGGAAGAAATGTCTGTTTCAGCTAAAACGGAGGTCAGAGCATGGGGTTACGGAGGACATACCAAAGTGTAGTCTGTTTCAATAACTGCAACTCCAGTTTGAGAGCAAGATTGTTCCGCAGGGCTCTGTCTGATGCCCCCTCTCCTCCGTCTGTTCCCATCTTCCCCAGCTCCTCTCCTCCCATTGCGTGCGGAGTTTTGAACCAAATTCTAATAAATAGGCTCTAGGAGAGTTTTGCAACTCCATTTCAAATGTTTCATAAGTACATGTAGTATTGGACTAAAGCTCAGATTTCTGGATTAAACCAATTTATTCCATAGAGCTGGCTGATATTTGGGAAGAATTGTGAGTGATTTGCAGATTGCCCGAAGTATGATAGAACTGATGACTCACTGCCTCCCTCCGCATTGCTGGGCCTTCCGCTAACCCACGTGGGGCCTTACTGCAAACTCCGAAAGGGACCTCTCCCGCCAGGCAGAGGCAGCTGGCTCCAGGATGCGCACCGGGCAAAAGGAGTGTGAGCTGGATCTCAGCCCCCGGGCATCCCAGCGCCTGGCTGCTGTTGTGCAGCGGCAGCCTGTGCGGTCGCCCTGACCACGCGTTGCTGTGGTTCCAGACAGTCCAGAGTCTCAGCTCAGCCAGAGGGTAGCAGGAGGCCTGATCTGCCAGGGAAAAGAAAGTTTTTGAGATCAGGGAAAGCTCTCATTATCTGTCTATGAAGCCCCAGGTTTGAACACCTTGGTCTGAGTTTCTTGGATCACACTTGGCTTGTTCTTTGGCCTTCCTGATACTCTTGTCCTAAATGGAAATGTTCTTCTCCAAGGCAATATTTTCAAAGACCCACAGTAAGTTGGAAAACTAAGAAGTAAACTTTGTTCAGCTCATAATAATTCCATTTATGTTTGTTTCCGTATGTATAGAGCTACTAGGGAGAGCCCACTCTTGGAAATCCTTTAGAAAGGCAAAAGTTTTCCATGTCTGTGTTCTGGATGATTCCTGACTAGTCCTCATTTCATGTGAAGCACAAAATAGAGGAACTCAGTGGTCTTCTCCATGCTGTGCCTCTCTTGATGGGGCGTTCAGCTTGGGTATAATTCCTGCAGAAGGTCACTCAGTGATTCGCGGCCCTCTGCACCTCTCCCCCCGGGGATGCTCAGGGCATAGCAAAGAGCTTAAGAAGTGAGCCACTGAACAACCCTTCATCTGATTGGTCATGGGAATGGAATGGGTCTGACTCCAGGATAAGAGGAAAACTGTGGCACCCAAGTAGCATTCTGGTGAACCATTATACTTGGATTTGTAGAGACCTGTAGGACAGCAGTTAGGGTATTTTCCTCTTAACCTAGATGTATAAATAGTAGCCTAACACCGCAGGCAGGGGTGTTACAGAACAGAATTATTACACTTCTCAGGTGCTTCCAGTCACTCTAATTTTGGACATATACCTTACAACATACAGGAGGCATGCAGGAATCAGCACTCGGAAATGCCCTGGCTGACAGGTCTCGTAGCTAAATTACAGCAAGGAACATTCACAGCATTAGGGTCTTGAATTATTCCCATAGCAATGTCTGCATGCTGGTCTCCCTCAAGTTTCTAGGCAATTCAACCCAGAGACGTGTACTGATACACTGCACAGCAGGGGCCCCAAACTCCTGGGCTGTAGACTGGTGATATTCCATGTCCTGTTGGGCACTGGGCTGCACAGCAGGAGGTGAGCAGGGGAGGGGCTCGCTCACTGGCATTGCTGCCTGAGCTCTACCTCCTGTCCCCGCATCCCCAACCCACCCTCTCACCCTCTATCCGTGGAAAAACTGTCCATGAAACCAGTCCCTGGTGCCACAAAGGTTGGGGACCACTGCTGTACAGTAGTCACCATTGGGATTCTGTTGTCCTACCAGTAGATTTATTGAAACTCTCGGTGATTCTCATGAAAATCATCTAGGAGTCCTATACCTTAATTCTAACCCAGTGTTTTTCAAATTACAGGTTGCAACTCATTACGGGATTAGAAATCAATTTGATGGGTCATTACCAGTGTTTGAGGGAGAAATGATATTAAATAGAATAGAACAAAGTAGTAAATATCAAAGTGGATTACACATAACAAAAATTAGTATTAGGGCTTGAAATTTTCTCTGTATTCCATTCAAGACATATCCTTCCCGTCTAAGATGTATGTTTTCCTATTATTTTACTATAAACCTCTGAAATCATGATGAATTTTATTATAGGCAGCATTTTTTTTTCTATCTCAGTGGCAAAATTGTGGTATCTTACAGTTGAAGACCACTCAGATTTGGGGAGGTGTGCATTGGGTTTCAATGTGAAATGTGTTCCTTTTTAGCCCTGGCTGGTGTAGCTCAGTGGAGTGAGCGCCGGCTGCGAACCAAAGCGTCGTAGGTTCGATTCCCAGTCAGGGCACATGCCTGGGTTGCAGGCCACAGCCCCCAGCAACCGCACATTGATGTTTCTCTCTCTCTCTCTCTCTCCCTCTTCCTTCCCTCTCTAAAAAATAAGTAAATAAAATCTTAAAAAATATATGTATTCCTTTTTGTGGGCGATGACAGAGAGAGCCTGAAGCAGGCTGCTTTCGCCTGGGCTTTCCTCGCTGCCCTCTCCCCTGGGGGTTGGGCGGTGGTTCTCTTGCTGCCTGGAGACTTCATGCAGAGTTTCCGAGCCTCCGCGGCCACCCCATTTTCTGATGGGGGATGGCTGTCTGCCCTTCACAGGGAAGGATGCATTAAAAAACTGGCCTTTCTGTGTCATCCCTCTCTGACTGTGGAAGGTGACTCGGCCAGAACGGTGATAGTGTCAAAGATCCTTAGGCAGTGGGGCTTCTCTGGTCTGACCCTCCTCCATATTGGGTGATCTGACCCTTCTGTTCCCATGGGTGTGCGAGTTCTCTTCCACTTCTTATAAGGCCACTGGTCTTACGGGATTGCGGCCTTATTCTCATGACCTCACTTAACCTGAATTACCTCCTGGGACCCTATCTCCGAATACAGCCATATTGGGGTTAGGACTCCAAACTATGAATTTGGTGGGGGACTTAATCATGTCCCCCCAAACCTTTCCTCATCTGTAAAATGAGGCTAAGGCCGCTTGCCCAGTGGGTGAGTGGGGGCCGGTCGCAGGTAGCTGCCGTTTGTTTTCTCTTGTTTCTTAACTTTATTCTTTTGGAGAGAAAATGGTGAAAGTGAGGAGTGCCATGACTGTATGGTAATGTGTGACCCTATGGGCAGAGTCCTAAAGCCAGGAGGTCCTGCAGAACTTACAAGACTTGGCCGGGGTCACGTACTGAGTGGGCTGCAGCAACTGGCCACGCCCAAGCTCTCAGAACGAGGAGGCCTGTGCCGTGCGACATCGTCTGACGGACTTTGCCCGGGGCTGACCGGAGTGGGTGGACTGCTTGGCAGGCTTAGGTTCGTCTGGGGTGTTTAGCTGCAGCACCGCCCCCAGACACATGCGGGCATTATGGGCTGAGGGGAACGCTATGTGCCCTGCGTAAAGCTATCCTTTCATTGGATTAGGGAGCGGGGGCGGTCTCCTTTGCTCTGCACAGGTCTGGCCTCGGAGTATCTAGTTTCAGAAGAGCGTGATTGGCCGGCACGCAGGTCAGGGAGAAAAAGTGCTGCAGGGGTCACCACTGTCCTTGGGGAGAGGGGATCGTGCTTTTCGTGGGGCAGGGGACTGCGCACCAAGGGCATCCTGAAGCGCGGCAGCTCAGGTGGCTGAAATGATTTGCCCACAAAGGGATCTGGATTTTGAGGGGCAATGTCTGCGACTGAATGACTCTCTCCAACTGAACTCCGCATGGCCCCAGTTACCCCGATCATTTCAGGCTGCGTGAACATTCTCTCTCGAGCCGTGCATGGCTGGGTATCTAATCCCGGGCCCAGCTGGTGAGAGGGGAGAGTGTGCTGTTTTCCAGTTGTTAGGACTTAAGGCTCAATGGCTGGGGCCCGTGGTCCTCAAAGATCCTTGCAGCAGAGTGGCTCTGTGCCCACTCTCCCACCGTTACCAGTGAATTCCTCTGTGTGTTGACGGCTGTTCATCATCATCCCCCTTTGAGACTTGAGAACCGCTACTTAGGATGAGAGGGAGCTGAGCCGTGTGAGTGTTGGTGCCCAGGCAGCTGACCCCGTGGAGGGGTGACGGTGCAGACAGAGAACAAGACAGCTGGGAGTCAACCTGTCAGGAATTTATCTGCCCCCCCTTGCTTTACCGTCAAGGGATCCAGAGTAAAAAGACTTACCCGAGGTCACACAGCTGGTTCAGACAGAGCCAGGTCAGGTACCCGGACTTCTGGCTTCTGCTTCTGTCCTTTCTTTTAGCATCAGCAATGATGAAGACCACAGACCAGCTGCCAAAGGCCGAGCCCTGGGACCCAGGGAATGCGAGGGACCCAAAGCCAAACTCTCACTGCCTCCCAGCTGCGCCGAAGGCCAGTTCTGGTGTCAACACTTGTGCAGGAAACCCCCTTATAAACAGAGTCATGTTCCAAAAGTTCATGCCTGTGTTTATTTATTGAATGGTCAGGCTTGTTTTCCCATGGAAATAATAGTTTAAATGTTTTAGATGGTGAACTGGGTTCCCTAAGATCTGTCTACGAAAACCTATGTAATCCATGGAGTAGCTAAAGAGTAGTATTAATAGAGGTATTTCAGCAGGTCCTAGTCACTCAACGCTCGTCACGTGTTACTTCTGTGGGAGCAGGAGGTACTATACTGAATTTTAGATCGGTGCTCAGAAAGGCCCCTCCCGCACAGGGCAGGTGGCCCTCCTAGAGCGGCACCTGGAGGACGGGGCAGGACACGGATTGGGAAGGGGGAGCGGGAGGGCAGCCGCCCCACTGAACCGCAGCTCCGAGAGAAGGACGGCGGGGCTCACTCGGCCCTGCCCCTTCGTAGGCCTGAGTGCAGGGCCGAGGCCGAGGGAAAGAGCAGATGGGAAAACAAATAAAGAAGTAATTTGTCTCAGGAAAACTAGCCCTTTTCAGGTCCATCTCTCCCTAGGTATTTTGACCGGGTAGCTGAGGAGAGAGGCTGGGACGGCGGTGGGGCCACGGGGCTGCGTTCAGGTGTCCGCGCACAGCGACACCGACAACAGCAGTGAGAAACAAGTCAGTCACAGCAGGGGTGACAGCGAGCTGGCAGTTGCAGAGAATTTGCTGGGGGCCAGGCATGGTCCTGGGTGCTTTATGATACTCGCTTCTCATACCCATTGTAATGGTTGCTTTTCTGTATTAAACTGGCTGGGCCGTGGCACCTAGGTATTTGGTCACACACTAGTCTAGGTGTTGCTGTGAAAGGTATGTTTTAGATTGAGATTAATTTAAATCAGTAAACTTCGAATAAAGCAGAGTGCCCCCCCACACCCCTTTTTCTTACACACACACACACACACACACACACACACACATTCACTTTCTCTGGAGGACCCTGGCTATTGCCCCCACCTAACAGGGAAAGAAGTTAGGACACAGGCACTTTTGTAAGTAAGAGGCTGTGGCAGAGACTGGGTAGTTGCCCACCAAATCATTTACCCTTTCCTCCGGGCATGCAGCTAGACTGCATTTCTCAGCCTCTCTTGTAGATAGGAGGGACCATGAACCTGAGTGTCGGCCCACGGGCTGGTGGGTGAGTGTGATATGCACACCTGCAGACAACGGTCACTTTTCTCTCCTGCGGCCTCCAAGGCCCTGAGCGATGGCGGGGCCATGAGATGGAAGGAGCCCGAATGAGTCCCTGAATGGCTGCGCGGAGCAGAGCCTCCCAGCCACAGGCACACTGCGCAGTGGCCCGGGGGCAGTAACTGGGATTTATGGCAAATGCCGTGATGGCGTTAGATTCAAATGCAGGCTGTCTGGCTCCCGGGTCCAAACCTCTGTACTGATCAGATGTCCTTTGCACTCACTAATCAAGAGCATAGAGTAGGAAATGTCTCCTTCACTTTTCCCTACCTGCTCCTGAAAGCAAGCAGGAGGCACTGAGCACCACATCCTGGGGCAAAATGCTGGACGCCATATTCCAGGGGCCTGGAGGTCTGCAGAGCAAAGGGAGAGCCCCGAGTGTGGACGGGGCGAGAAGGGAAAGGACGGGCACAGAGTGTGCCCTTGGTCTCTCTCCTGATTTCACTGGGTGTGGCCTTTGTCTTCCCCGGGCTGGGCAGTTCCTGACTCCTAGCTGCCTCGTAAGTGTGGTGTGTTTATGCTGGAGCAGACTGTGGAAACACACGCACGCTCTGCCCGGTGCCAACCGCTCCTCACTCTGCACTGCTTTTTCCAAGTTAAGTTCAACAAAGGAGGAAGGAGCTGCCACAGCGCTGCTCGGGGAGGCTGGCGCGAATGCGTTTTTCCACATAAAGATTATCGTCTGTAAACCATGTCAAGGTTCGGGGCAGAGCGGACTGCTTTGTTTTCTGTGTGCTTTTTTTCCTGTGCATTGGGGACTGCTTATCCAGGCTTACCTAGGCAGATCATGCTGTTTACCCCAAAGTAGTTACGTTCCCGTGATTTGTTTAGGCCAGAAAAACCTAGGTTGGAAGGGGAGACAGAGTGGGCTCTTGCGAGCAGATTAAATGAGCTGACCCCATCTTTTCACCCCACGGGACATAGAAGTCCCTCGGAGGAAGTTTTGGATTAGAAAGGGATACCCCAATATCTATACACTTCCATTGCCGCCAACCCCGAACCCTGCCCAAGTCAGCTTTCGCCCTGAAAGGTGACCTTGCACACAAGCTCAGGTGCAAAAGCCGAGCCTTGAAGTATGTGTTATTCAGCTGAGTCTGTGGGAAGAATTTGTTTGGTTTAGGAAAACACCAAGTTAAATATAGTATAACAACTATATGAGGTCAAGAGATTTTTGAACAGACTTTTCATTTTTCAACTAGTGGTAGTTTGTTTAACTTCAGCTTTTGTCTAGTCCATTTTTTTTTTCCAAATGAAAAAAATAAAAGAATTAAACAAAGGTTTGAATTGCCCGGTTAATTTATTTTTACCACATAGACCAGTGACTGCCTTTGTTTAAATAAAGCAGTGGTTGACTCCCTGTGGGGTAGCAGGACTGCGGTATTTCAGCAGGTCGGACTCGTGGTTTGACAAAGCTCCCCGTGTACCTGTGATCTTTCCTACCCTACCCCACTCCTCCCAGAAGAATCCCCGCTTTGTGGTGGACTACTGCATACTTAATAGAGCTTGAGACAGTCAGGTTTCTTGATTGCCAGCAACAGAAGCAGGCTTTGGCCAATGTCATGTAAATGGAGATTTATCTACTTATATTAGGTGCCATCAGATTTGATGAGAGGCTAGGGGGCCGACTTTGGGAATGATAGGAACCAAGAAGCAGGAGGTAGGAAACAGCAGAGACCCAGGCAGCAGGACCTGGGGGGCAGAGCCACGGTCTCTGTCTTCTGACAGAAACCGAGTGGCCGGGTCATTACTGCCACTGCTGCCTCTGCAGTGAAGGTGACCTCCAGGGGTTCCCCGTGGTAGGCAGAATGCTATGGATGTCCCAAGATTCCCATCCCCTGCTTGTTCAGTACAGGCACTGATGTGAAAGGATGTTGCAGGTGTAGAGTTCAAAGTCAGTTGACCTTAAAATATAGAGATAATCAAAATGGAACTGATCTAATTATATGAGCCTCTTAGAGCAGAAGAAGGAGGCAGAAGGGAATTCAGAGGGATTCGAAGCATCAGAAGGGCGCTGTGTGCCATTACAGGCTTTGAACTTGGAGGGGGCATGGGGCAGGACCACAAAACTACTGCAAGGAGCTGAGAGTGACCCCCAGCCAACAGCCAGAAAGGAAACAAGAAACTCAGCCCTACAACTGCAAGGCAATGAATTGTACTACTAATAAGAAGGAGCTTGGAAGAAGCATGTTTAGTGAGACCATGGCTGCCAATATCTTGTATCTTGTAGATTCTGTGTTAGGGTTCTCCAGAGAAATAGAGCCAATAGAAGATAGAGATAGAAAGACACACACACACGCGCGCACACACACACACACACACACAGATTTATTATGGGCATTGGTTAGTATGATTATAAGGCTGAGAAGACCCATGGTCTGCCATCCGCAAGCTGGAGAAGCAGAACACCAGTGGTGTCCTTCAGTCTGAGTCCGAAGGCCTGAGGATTGGGAGGCCAGCAGTGTCGGTCCTAGTCCAGGTCTGAAGGCCTGAGGACCAGGGGCACTGAGGTCCAAGGGCAGGAGAAGAGGAATGTCCCAGCTCAGGAAGACGACACATCTGCCCTTCCTTCCCCTTTGTGTTTTCCAGAGGGTGTCAGCTGGATGATGCCTGCCCATACTGGCAAGGGCCAGCTTCTTTACTCACTCGACTGATTTCAGATGCTAGTCTTCTCCAGAAGCACCCCCACAGACACCCAGAAATGATGCTTTACCCCCTCAGTGGGCATCCCTTAGCCCAGCCAAGTTGACGCATAACATTAACCACCACAGACCCTGAGCAAAGAACCTAGCCACAATATCCCAGAGTTCTGACCCCTGTATACCTATAAGCAAAGCAAGGAATGTTATTTGTAAGATGATTAGTCTGTAATCATTTGCTACATAGCAATCAGTAATTAATATAGGGTGTGGCAAAAGTAGGTTTACAGTTGTATGAGAAAGAGTTTATTTTTTTAATTTTATTTTAATCATTGTTCAAGTACAGTTTTCTCCCTTTTACTCCCAATCCCGCCCACTGTCCCAACCCTCAGAAAGAGTTTATTTTTGTATTATTTATTAGTTATTACATTATTTTCCATACAAACAACTGTAAACCGACTTTTGCCTCATCCTGTATACTGTGCGCTGTGTCACTTGGGAGTTACACAGTCTGGGAGCCACGGTCAGGTAGAGTGAGCCTAAGCCACGTACAGGCCCCTGACTATACCCGTGGGCAGGTATTACATGGGTTGGTCTTTCTCTTTCTGGTTGGAAGGTGGGCTCTGAGACTACCTCCTACCATGGCTACACACTATGGGAAAGAGCGGATTTCCAAAATGAAATCAGGTGTGGGTACAAAAAGGCGTGGGAGCTAGGCAGCCCTGGTAGATGTCCATCAAAGTTTCTATCAGTGAATGTTCTGCTGTGCCTCCTGCTCAACCTGCCTCGGCTGCCTTATGGCCAGGTGCTAACCTCATCTCAGTTCCTAGCACATCCCTTCCTGTTTGCAGACCCCTTGTGTGAAAATGTGGATAACGTATTGAGTATAAATTACCAATGTTTCAGGATAGCCTTAGGTGTGCGTAAGAGGGGAAGTGGTGTGATGAAAGGCCTGTAAGTTTGGGAGTCTGGACGAGTGGATTTTCATCTGGGGTGTTCCACGGTGTCACTTTGGGCAACCACTGACACCCCATGGATTCAAGCTGCCTCTCTGAAACTGGAGGACTGTGATGAATGAAGTCTGTAGTCTCTTCTAGCTGAAAGAGCTTCTGATTATCATCTTAAATTCTTTCATTCATTGAATAATTATTAAAAAAATTTTTATCCTTACCTGAGAACATTTTTATTACTTTTACTTAAAGGGCGGGGGGGAGAGAGATGAGAGAGAAACATAGATCTGTTGCCTCTCGTACATGCCCCAACTGGGGATCAAACCCCTCAACCTGGGTAAGTGCTCTGACCAGGAATCAAACCCACAATGTTTTGGTCCATGGGACGATGCTCCAACCAACTGAGCCACATTGGCCAGGGCAATAATTAATTATTGAAAGTTATATATGTGGCAGGTTCTTAGGATATAGCAGCGAGCAAGGCTGGCATGTCCCCTGAAGTACAGACTCAGCATTACTCAGATTTGGGGGGGAAAATATCTCCAAAGACGTGATATTTGAGGTGGATTTGGGTACCTGAAACTGGGTCTACAATGAGATTATGGGCACAGTTTAGATATGGCCTATGGGCTGTATTTAGCCAGCTGCTTGCCTGTGTTTGTATGGCCCTTGAGCTAAGAAATGTTTTTACATTTTAAATGGTGTGTTAGTTTTCTAGGACTGCCATAATAAAGTAGTCCAGAGTGGCTTAAACGCCAGACTTACGGCCTCACAGTACGGAGGCTGACTTGGAAGCCCAGGTGTCAGCATGGCTGGTTTCCCCTGAGGGCTGGACGGAGAATCTGTCCCGTGCCTTACCCCAGCTGCTGGTAGCCCCAGTGTCCCCTGCTCGGTGTCTCACATCGTCTTTCTTCTATGTGTTTCTCTCTGTGTTCAGTTTCCCCTTTTTATAAAGACACCCACCACGCTGGATTAGGGCCCACACTAATGACCTCATCTTAAGTTCATTACCTCTGTGAGGACTCTTTCCAAACAAGGCTACGTTCGGAGGTACTGGAAATTAGGGCATCAACATGTCTTTGCTGGGAAAGGTGGGGGGCAAGACACAATTTAACCCACAACAAATGGTTGCCTTTTAAATTGTTATATAAGAGTCTACGTAATTACCTCAACTTGCCTCTTGACCCACAAAGCCTAAGATATTTGCCATCTGGCTCTTTAGTAAAGTTTATCAGCTGTGATATAGATCAGTAGCTTTCAAATTTTAGAATGCGTCTGTCCTTTTGATGGCCTCACTTCCAGAGTTTTGAGAATTTGCTACTGAAGGTGATGCTGCGAGTGTAGGCAGTGGCTTCTAGATTTGAGTCCCTGGATGTGCCCCATTGTCTAGGGAACTTGTTGACGGTATGAATTCCCGCACTCCAGGCTTAGTTAGGATTTCCAGGAGTGAGGCCAGAGGTGATTCCAGCCCATGGCCAGGTATGGGAACTCCTGGTCTAGTTTCATCACCCTGGTCAGGAAGAGTCACTGGCTGCATTATTTCTTCGTGATCGGATTGGTTGTTTGGGACCCATCTATCCGTGGGAGATCAGGGCAACTGGGGACTCCTGTTCTTCTTGTTAAGACTGGTGCTGAAGGAAAACATTATCGAGAAATGTATGGTCTGGATTTTTCCAAGGCCAGAGATCTTTGTTTAGGCTGTTTTATAAATATTATTGTCATTAAGTGGCTTGTCAGCAGCTCATGGTAAAAAAAAGACATATTGACTGTAAACTCTGGGAGCCAACAAGAGTGTGGGCCATCTGCTGGGAGGCCTCAGGCCTTCTGGCTGCTGGGGGAGCCCTTTCCTGTCCAGACCCCGGAAGGTAACCATCCCTGGACCCTGGGCCCCCGGTGCTGTGTGAGCCCTGGGCAGTTAAGCAAACTCAAGAGAGACATGGCCACACTGGATTGCTTCCAGGGCGAGGAGGACAGGGGCCTGGAAACAGTGTTTGCGGAGGAAAGGTTGGAAGAGAGCTTGTGAGATGATGGCCCGCAGGCCCGATCCAGCCATAAACATATTACCCTCAGCAATCCTAGTGGTTAAAAATTTTTTTTGGAATTCGAGTGCCTTTGAGAAAAGCATGTACTCTGGCCAGCCTCTCCACTTCCTGTTTCTTTATACCAGCCTCATCCACAGACATCTGTTCCCTCCTTGCTCTCTGGGCTTTGCAACTGGAAAACTCTCAGGGGGACTAAGATGTATGGTCCAGTCACAGAAGGCTAAGGAGAGAACACGAGCTATTCAAACACGTCTAACCATATGCACTCCCGTGTCCAGAGTCTGATGAGCGCCCCTGGTGGGCCAGGCACTGGGGGGACAGCCACAACTAAGATGGCTCAGTGTGGCCCTTCTGAGTATTTTCTTGTAAAAGAGACATGAAAAAAAAAACCCCAATTGCAAATTGTGGTGAGCACTTGGAAGGAAAGCGCAAGGGCGCGAGCAGAGAGCAAGGAGGAACATCTCGGTTTGTGGGTGGTGTGGTCAGGGCGGTTGCTAGCCGCTGCGGCAGCGCAGGGAGACCCGCCATGGTAAGGGGAGGTGTGTTCATTAACCCAGGTTTTCTTCTAAGGATGGAGAAGGAATCCCGAGGTGATACTTGAAGGAGAGATTTTATTTCCTCTTAAGAAAAACTTTCCAGTGCAAGTTCTCTATCTGTGCGTTAAGGGACCTCGCGAGGGAATGAAGCCCAAGAAAACGGAAACGATAGAGCGAACCCCAGATCTCAGTAGGAAGGAGGGGGCGTGACGGGGTTCACTCATCGACATAGAGAAGCCTTGCCGTTCCGAGATCCCCTGAAATGAGACGGTAACGACGGGGTAAGACCAGAGAAATCCTGTTTGGGGCCCAGATTATTCCACGTCTCTGATGGGACTGTCTTCGCATTTCACAGGCAGACAGGCAGAAGTGGGGGTGCCTGGTTCCCCGGGGGAGAACACTCGGACTGGGCAGGGAGGACCTGGACGTGGGCAAACCCTGAGGTGCTAAACGAACGTTTTAGAAAATTGATCTCAAAGAGTCAGTCATCACTATAATTACGTTCTTCTGAAAGAATGGGATTTGAAGGGATCTGGGGGTGCATGCAGCCCTATTATCCTTAGTAACTACACATGGGGCCACGTCCAGATTATGGAAAACCCAGGCAGCCATCTGAGCCCCGCTGATGTTTGCCTGTTTGTTTGTTTGTTTGTTTGTTTCGTGGGTGGGTACTGAGGGGCCGACTAGAACCAGACTTCTGGAGCCATCCATGGAGGGAGAGAGGGCTGGTTCATTACTGCAGAAAATACCTTCTGAAATTCTGACATTCAGCACGGGGTAGCACTGGGCGGGCAGGGGGTGGGGTGGTTGCTCTGCAAAACAAACACCTCCCTCCTGACAGCTCCAGCTCCTCCCTCTGTCCACCACCTCCCCTCGTCCACCACCTCCCCTCAGGCTGTCTCCTCTCCATTAGTCATCATTACAGCAACTCTTTCGGGGAGTTGCCTCTGCGCCAGGCTCCCAGCGCTTTCCATATGTTGTCTTCTTTCATGTTTAAAGCAGCCCTTTCTCCATTTTACTGGTGGAGAAATCGAGGCCCAGAGAGTCCAGACTGACGGCCCAGGTCACAGGGCAACCCGGACACAGACGGGCTCTGCACTGGGGGTCGCCTGGCTCGGAGTCCAGCCTTCTCCATCCAGCCGCCACTCACGATCCTTCAGGGTGACCTCTGAAACGAGCGAGCTTCTGAAGAATGCCCCGGGGGCTGCCTCTGGCTGCTAGAGGCGGACTCTCGGGTTGTACAAAAATCTTTCTCTGTAAGAATCCTGTTCTGTGTGTAGCTCTTTTGAAAAGTAGACTTCGATAGCTTAATTTTATAATACTTCTTTGCACTTTTCCCTTGCATTGCGAAGTCATGTTTTTTATAATAAATTCAATATTCTGGATAGAGGGTAGAATTTACACTTTTGTGTATCTGTGTATTTTTTCATGTGGTTAAGTGTCATTGTTTTTTCTCCTCTTTCCTTTATTAAGGAAATGATTCACATACAGCAAAAACGCACAGACCTGCGTGTGCGCGGGCGTTGGTGACTGTGCTGCTGCTTCGCTACTGGTTTTCATCAGCCTGAAAGGTCCTGGCGCCGCTTCCCCCAGAGGCAGCGCTCTCCTGGTGGCCGGCACCACGTGCTAGTTTTGCTTGGGCTTGGGCTTGCAATGAGTAGAGTCAGTGCGTCCGTCTATACCGTTGCGTGTGTCTTCAGTCCTTTCTCATTTCTGACTACAGATGCATGGTATGCATATACCACAGTCGACTTATTTATTCTTTTTCCATTTCTTTTTTTAATCCTCTCCTGAGGATATGTTTTAGAGAGAGGAAGTGGGGGAGAGAGAGAGAGAAAGAGAGTGAGAGAGAAAGAGACGAGTAGACACTGATGAGTTGCCTGTTGTACGCACCTGACCCGGGATCGAACCCACAAGCTAGGCATGTGCCCTGACCTGACCAAGAATCAAGCCTGCAACCTTTTGGTGTATGGGATGATGCTCCAACCAACTGAGCTACGTGGCCAGGACTTACTTACTCTTTTTGATGGACAACTAGTTTGTTGACAGTTTTTGGTGGCTGTGAATAAAGCTTCTATGAACATTTGTATGCCCCCCTTTTTTTTTCTGTGGGCATATGCCTTTATTTCTCTTAAGTGTATTTCGAGGAGTACAATTGTTGTGTCATAAGCTAGGGTATGTGGAACTTTATAAAACCTGCTACACTGTTTTCCAAAGTGATGGTATCTTTGTACTCCCACAAGCCATATCTGAGAGTTCAGCTGTTTATCATCAACACTTGATATAGTCATTCTTTAAATTTACTCAGACAGTGGCATCTCTGTGATTTTAATTTATATTTTCCTAATAATATATGATGTTAAGTACCTTTTTACATGCTTATTGGCTATTCCTATATCCTTTCTTGGGAAGATTTCTGTTTAAATTTTCACCTTCTTTTAAATTGGGTTATTTTTTAAATTACTGATTTATAGAACTTCTTTATGTATTCTGGAAATGAATCCATATGTACAAAGGGACCCAAAAACCCAGGATTATCTCCTGAAGTGTGGGCCCCTTGTAGTGCAGGCTTCTCCTGTTAGGTGAGTGTTGTAGGAACCCAGCTGGCATTGTTGTGAGAGGCTGTGTTTGGCTTCAGTGAATTTGTTTGACTCTTTCAGTGCTTTAGCCCATTTTATGATGGGTGATTTATAAGCGCACCTGCCCACACTGCTGCGTGTTCACCAATTTTTGACCAAAAATGATATCACCCCTGTGCCCTACCCTCCCTATTCACCTGATCTTGCCCCAAGCAACTTTTTGTTTTTGTTCCGGATGGCAAAAAGGAAAACATTTTGCCAATATGGAAGAGATGAAACAAAAAATCAGCAGAAACAATAAAAGTCATCAAAATTGACAAGTTCAAAAACTGTTTTGAGCAGTGGAAAAAATGTCTCACTAGACGTATTGCATCAAATGGAGAATACTTTGAATGTGACTGAAGTTGAAACATGTAAGAATAAGTATATAATTTTTTATAAATAAATTCTGCTTTTTTTCTCATAGCAGTTTGCCTTTTTTCACTTTCTAAATGGTGTCTTTTATAAGCAGAAGCTTTAAATTTTGATGAAATTGAACATCTTTTTCCACTTGGTTAAAATTGTACTTTTTGTTCCAGACTGAAGACAATCTTTGACTATTATAATCATGAAGATATTCTTTTTCTTTCCTAGAAACTTTTTAGATTTTGGGGGGCACTTAGATCCCACACAGAATTCCATTTGCTTTAGCAACATTTGATGTTACAGCACCATTGATATTTCTCCATTCAATTGCATTTAGTTTTGTTGAAATTCTGTTGCTTATATGTGTCTATTTATCCACTCTATTCATTTTCTATTTGCTTTTTCCCCTACCAATGCAATATCTTAACTAATGTAAATCTATAATATACAATCCTAAAATATGCAGTAAAAGCCCTGATAAGATTTTGGTTGGTATTATTTTAATATACACACTAATTTTTGGAGAATAGCTATCTTAACAATAGTAAGTCCCTCTGTCCTTGAACATGGCATTTCTCTCCCTTTACTCAGAATTTCTCTTGGTGGTGTTTTCGCGGTTTACAAATAGAGAGGACTTGCAAATAAAAAATTCTTATTTGGGGGTTTAATGCTGCTATAATGGTAATTAAAAATTTTCAGTCTCCAATTGTTTTTGTTGCTAGGATACAGAAATACAATTGATGTTTATATATTGCCGTGTATCCTACGACCTTGCATGTTCGCTCAGTAGTCATAGTAGTTTGTTGATTCTTTTGGGGTTTTTTTTACATACATGCTTATATTACGTGAAGCAAAGATGGTTTATTTCTTCCTCATCACTCTTTCTGCCTTTTATTCTTTGTTTGAAATCATTCTTTTTTCTGATACATGCATTTAAAGCTCTGATTTTTCCCCTGAGTGCTGCTTCAGCTACATCTCCCAGATTTTGATATTTTGTATTTTTATTATTGAGTACAAAATATTTTGTAAATTCTGTTTCACTTCTTCTTTGACCCATGATGAGTTAGCAGTATGTAGCTTAATTTCTAAATATGTGAGGTTTTTTTCCAGTTATCAATTTATTATTGACTTCTAATTGGATTCCATTTTGGAGAGAGAATGTCCTGAGGGAACCAATTACATGTATGTTAGATCATTTGCTATTAACCCACATACCTCTGACAGTATCTTCAGTATTATAATTCTTTCTTATTTCTGTATTTCATGTTAGCTATTTTCTATTGACTTGTGTTTGAGTTCCTTGATCTTTTATTTGTCTTCTTTTACGCTTACTTATTACATTCTTCGTTTCCGGTATGGTTTTCTATTTTAAAATTTCTCTTTGGATCCTCTTTAGAGCTTTAGATTTTTATTTCTGTTCACCCATGTAGTCCATCTTTAACATATTTAGCACAGTTCTTTAATGTATTTAAAATAGTTGTTTAAATACAACTATTCTCTTCTACTGATTGCAGTCTGTGGTCATCAGTGGATCTGTCTCTCTTGACTGTGGAGTTTTTTCATTTCGGGTCACATTTTTATATCTTATAATTTTTCATTGTAGGCCACACATTTTGCATAAAAGAACAATAGGGACTAAACTAGACTGCATTTTTGTTTTGTGTTTCCCAGAGAGGCCTTCCCTTTCCTCTGTCCTAAGCTTGGTAAGGGGATGTTTATCCAGATCCTATGATGAGTTTAGCTGAGCTGGGACTGGGCTACAACTTTAATTTCATTGGTTTCAATTTCACTCTTGCCAATGAGATTATAGAGATTTCTCCTGGCCTTTTGGCCTAACCCCCCAATTTCTTGCTACATCTATGGGGATGATCTCTTTGGGATCTTCAAGAGTTGAATTTGAAGGGGATTTGGTTTCAGTTTTAGTTTGATTTCTCCAGACCCAACTGCAGAAGTGCTCTGGAACCCTAAGCAGTACAAGCCCCGGAGAGATTTCCCTCTGTCTCCAACCTCTGCCCTAACTGCTGCTGACCCAGCAAAATTCCAAGGGGTAGAAATGCTGTTCTGATGGGTATGTTTTTGTGTTTGGAACTCTTCCAGATTCCAGCATTTCCTGCTAGCCCACACTATTGTTAAAAGTTCAGCCGATTTCTCTTCATTCCATCAAACTCTGCCTTTCTGTATTAGGCCCACTCTTCCATCTACCTGTATTCAGGCTAGGCAGTTTGTCCCAGGTGTGAAAATAATGGCCACTTTTTGCTCTTCTTTGAAGGTTGTGTCTCTCTGCAATTAGTTATTTAGACTTCTTGTGTGTGCGTGCCTGGTAGTCTTTATGACTTTAAGGAAAAGTATTAATTTAGGTTTACTATTTCTTTTTCTTGTGATGAATGTGATAAAGCTCTATGCTTTTCTATATCTTGACCAGAAGCTGAAGTCCCACCATTCTAGCTTTGTCTTAGATTAGCTCTGCAGGCAAGTAAGTGTAAGGCCTCAGAACAACCTTAACTAGTTACAGTTCTGGATGTAGACTTATTTAGACTTAGAATGCCAGTTGCCTGAGTCATCAGCAGTATTTGGCCTTATAAAGTATTGCTGTTGTGTTAACCCTCCCTCCCCACACCCAAAGCAGTTAGTTTTACTACATAAGATTATTCCATATGCCCTTTTCCTTATTCAAATTTAATTCACATTATTTTGGCTTTTCCTTCTATTCATCTCTCGGGCACCCTCCCAGTCTAAGCTACCATTAGCCAGATGACAGCAGGAATAAGCATCCCTGACATTCCAGCTGGTTTCCCCAGAGCCCTCTGGGCTGCCTCTACCCCAGTCCCCACACTGCCTCCAGACTGATGGTTGTGCACATGTGATTTTGGCTATGTCGTCCACCTGCTTAAATTCTTTCAGGGGCTTCCCATTGCTCTTAAGGTACAAACAGAAGTCCTCAGCACGGGTCCTCCAGCTCTGTCTTGCTCCCCACCCCATTTCCCAGGCTTCCACTGGCTTTCTTTTAATCCCTACTCCTCTTGCCTTCTCCTGCTGTACAGCCTTTCATGTGTTGATCCCTCCCCTGGGATGCCCTTCCTTCCTCTTGTTACCCAGTGATTCTTGTCCTCTTCTCCTTTCAGAACTCACCTCAGGTATCACTTCTCAGAGCATCCTTCCCTGGCTTTTCCAGACCCTCCTATCTGTTTGCTTCTCACGTGCAGTCATTTGACCCAGTGATGAATTTCGTATTTGTTTGTAAGATTATCTAATAATTGGCAATATCCTTCATTATACTAGAAGCTCCAACGAAGACAAGAAAAGTATATTTTCCTGACCACCACTTCATTTCCAGTGCCAAGAAGAGTGACTGGGACTTAATAAAAATGTGTGGAATAAATGAATAACAGAATCATGAATTTAGAGAAAAGAAATACATTTACTTTCTTAACGTGGGATTTACTTTTTAGATGGCTCCTCTTTCCTTCCTTCCATTCATTTTTTCTTCCTTCCTTATCCCTTTCTCTCCTCCTCTGCACCCTCTGCCCACCACATCATCGCTATCATCATTGCTCTACTTATTTTGTTTTCTAAAATCTGTAGAAGAAGGCCCTTGGACTTCAGAAGTTTGTCTTAAATGCAATTTAGCATAAAGCTACATATCAAGTAGGAAGTATGCCTACTTTAAAACTGTGAGTCGACCATGATAAGTGTGTTGTTTGGTTCACTACAGCAAAGGAATATGGCTCACAGAGCTGTAAAGGAATTTTCTAATTATTCCTTTGCTGGTTGCATTGACATGCCTATTTCTCTTGACCCAGATATCTAGAGTGGATGGGAACTGAACATTTGCCAATTAATTAGCAACTTAAATCACTTGTGAAAATGGCTGTAAAAATCAACTCAAGCTGACATAGCTGAATTTTCAGAGGCCATGTAAACATAAATGGTGTTTTCTTTTTCTGCGGTGGTGTCCAAGGAGCTGTGGTCATGACTTAGGATCACTTAAGACCTCCCCCGTAGAGTTCTTTTCAAAGGCTGGGTCTGGTTACCTAAGCTATTCTTAAATTATCTCCAGGTTTCCAATTCCATTCCTCATCAGTCTTTTGATCCAGCGTGCAATTACTGGCATTGAAAATGGTGGAATTGTAAAAGAAACATCTTTCCTTTAAAAGTCAAGAAGATTGAGTTTCGCACTCACATGGGAGTGATTTTAATGTTTTGGTTCCTAATAATTCTTTGGCATAACATTTCAAATGCTACTGGCACCCCGAGATGACTCAGAGTTGAGGGTGTCCCTGTCAGTGGCTTTGCTCCTACACGGCAGACCTCCGAGAACGCCGGCCCACAGGGCCGCTCCGCCCCTCCCGGGCGGTGGGGGTCCCCTGCCCCTCCGCCCGTTCCATACGGTGGAAGATGCTGCCTGAGACATCGTTAAACTGTCCGCTGACAGGATGTAGTCGGCTCCTCGCTGCCATGGCTTTTCTCTGAAGAACGAGTAAATAAGTTCAAGAAGGACCAGACTGTGTCTTTAATACTTACTTTTCTTGACATTTTAATATGATTAACTGGAACTGAGCCAAGCTGAAACTGTTTAAAAATGTTAAGGAATGCCTGTTTATGGATTGTGTGTGTGCACGCATGTGAAGGTATGTGACATAGGTTATAAAAGAGGACAATTACTCTGTGGTTGAACATGTCATGGGCCTCGAGAAAATGAAATTATTGCTCTGACTACTAATTCCTAAGCATTTTTCCTTTTTAAACTATTTCTTCTGTGTGTATGTAAACATGGGGTAATTGTAGGGGGGAAAATGTGCCATAAGCCTTGAACAAGATACTTAATACTATTTTATTGATTCACACTTCCAAGGAATGTTATTAGTGAAGTTTTTCTTTCCCAGTATTCACTTCATATGAAATCTTCAGCAATGCTCAGATACAAAGAAAGTTTGATTTCTTTATACTTACTAGTTCAATAATTTTTTGAGTACCTGCTGTGTGTACCTAGTAATATAACACTAGGTATTATATTATATTGGGTGCTACTAATTATACGTTAACTTGAAAAAAAATTTTAACTTCACTTGAAAAATACTATTGGTCTCCTTTTCTCTGCATCTCTTATACCCTGATTACTCCTGTCAGTGGTTACTAGTCTCCTTATTCTCTGCTAAGGAGAAATTTTTGTGTCTTATATAACAAAGGTAATAATGAAAATAAATTAACACATAATTATTTGGGGATTATTATGTTCACCGTAACATGGACTTTATATGCATTATTTCATTTAACCCTCACGGAAGGCCTGTGAGGTACATAATAACTTCTTATCCCCACTTTACAAATGAAGCAACTGAGGTAGCGTGTTCCGGTTTCCTGCCCAAGCTAACAGCTAGTAGGGGGAGAGCTGAGGCCGAATACACTCAAGAACCGCAAGATGATGTGCACAGTGCTTGGTGATGGGAACGAATTTGTGCAAACATTGACATGAGACACAAAAGAAATGCCTCCTGTCCTTTTTTTTAAAGATTTTATTTATTTATTTTTAGAGAGGGAAGGGAGGGAGAAAGAGAGAGAGAGAGAAACATCAATGTGCGGTTGCTGGGGGTCATGGCCTGCAACCCAGGCATGTGCCCTGACTGGGAATCGAACCTGGGACATTTTGGTTCTCAGCCCGAGCTCAATCCACTGAGCTACACCAGCCAGGACACTCCTGTCACTTTTAAGGACAAGAAATCAAGGCATTTTAAGAAGTTACAAGTTCATTCTGCTGATTCCAGAAATACTGATATAAACCCTCTTAAAAATCAGCAAAGAGACAAAAATAAAGAGACTGATCAATAGAAGAAGGCAAAAATTCTGGAAACAGACCCACATACAGATATTCAGTACATCACAAAGGTACTATCTCAAGAGGAGAAATAACAGATCTTCCAACAAGTAGGAGTAACAACCATATATGTTGATGACATTTGCCATTCTCTGAGCACGCTTCTAATGCTTTATGTGCTTCAGCACATTTCACCACCCAGACTACCCTATGATGTAAATACCATTATTTTCATCTCTGTTTTGTACGCGAGAAAGAGAAAGATGACTTTGGAAAGTCTGGCTCCAGAGCTAACACTCCTTCCTCACCACCAGACTATAGAACATTTACATCAGGAGCCATATTTACCCACTTAGAAGAAAGTAAGGTTGTGGCCTGACCTCTTCTCTTAGGACAAAGAAAATTCTAGATAATTGAGATTTAAAAGAAATACGAAATAATAAATATACTAGAAGAAAATATAATTAAATGAAAATAATTGGGATGAGGAAAGTTATTTCTAAAAAAAATATTTAAGACAGCAATCTCAGAACAAATGTTTTATTTTGATTACATCAAAATGTAGAACTTTTATATAGAAAAATAACAAGTAAACACCACCATAAACAAAATAAAACACAGAATGACAAATGAGAGAAAATGTACAACATATGACAAACACAAGTTTATTATTTTTCATGTATAAACAGCCAGTTGAGAAATGAGCCAGGGTATTAACAGACATTTAATTAAATGTTAATAGATAAAAAATCAAGTATCAGTGGGTAACTGATGTAAGAATTATTTCATCTTTAGTAGTGCTCAAAGAGATACATAGTTGAACAATGAAATGTAATTTTTGCCTCTCGAACTGGTGAGTGGCATTGTTTTTCAGTGAGTAGTAGCAGGAAGCTGGCAGGCTATAAACTGCTGCTGAAACTAACTTTTGGAGAGGACAATTTGGCAAGATGTCTAAAACATTAACTTGTGTATATGTTTTGATTCAACAATTGAATTTTTCAGAATTCATTTTAAGATCATTTTACATACATATAAGAATTTATGTGTAATTGTGCTCATTGACATATGGGTTGTAACAGTGAAATAGTACAAACAACTATTAGAAAATATGGTTCCCTTGCTGGCCAACATCAGTTTTTCCTAATTCTCAGTAGTGGGCTCTTATAACTCCTTTGGGAAACCACTACTCCCCCATTTACCTTTTCCCACCTCCAGGGTAGGAAGCTGGTTGATTTAGGGAAAAAATCATGTGGTATCACACTGGCCACCATGATGTTGTGGAGATGCATGTATCATGTAGCATTGCTACATGGGATCTCTGAAATTTTACTGCCTATGTTCTCCTCTAGGACTTTATGGTATCATGACTTATATTTAAGTCTTTTATCCAATTTGAGTTTATTCTAATATATTATGTAATCTGGTAGTCTAGTTTCATTTCTTGAATGTACCAGTCCAGTTCTCCCAACACCATTTATTAAAGAGACTATTTTTATTCCATGGTATGCTCATGCCCCTCTGTCAAATATTAACGGGCCATAGAGAAATGGGTCTATTTCTGGGCTCTCTATTCTGTCCCACTGATCCATGTGTAGCAGGGTGTACTTTGTACCTTTTGCTGGGAACTACAAGGACAAAGACTGCCCTGCTTCTTATAGCTTGCTAACGTGGAAGCAGGTGGCTCCAGGAACTGTTGGCAACCATCTTTGCACCACGAAAAGGGAGCCTGAGGATGGAGCGAATGAAGCTCAAAGTAGAGATGGGAAGTGGTAACAGAGAAACCAGGTCCTCTTCCTTCACATCCCTGACCCCTGGCTAAAGCCTTGTCTGAAGCGACTATTTTGCATGACCTCACCCTCTTCACATACGTGAGCCAATGATTTCTCTGCCCCTTTACATTTTTCAGAGGCAGTTTGGGTAGGAATAGCCATTCCGTGCAATTGGAAGCATCCTAACAGAGACACATCCCTCTGTCTCAAACATGTTTCACGGGTCTGTTCAGGACACACTGACTACAGTCCTAAATAGCAAATGGCCAAGGGTGAAATATGTACTTTGTTGAAGCAGAGGCTATGGTCAAATATCCCGGTCACTGAAAGAATGTTTGGACTATCAGAATAAATCTGAAATCTCCATACTACCCAAAGCAATCTATAGACTCAATACAATCCATGTTAAAATACTTGTGGCATATTTCACTGATCTAGAACAAATACTCCAACAATTTATATGGAACCAAAACAGACCCCAAATGGCCTCAGCAATCTTGAGAAAGAAGAATAAAGTTGGCGGGATCGTAACACCTGATATAAAATTACACTACAACTCCACTGTAATCAAAACAGCTTGGTACTAGCATAGGAACAGACACATGGATCAGTGGGACAGAATAGAGAGCCCAGAAATAGACCCATTTCTCTATGGCCCGTTAATATTTGACAGAGGGGCATGAGCATACCATGGAATAAAAATAGTCTCTTCAATAAATGGTGTTGGGAGAACTGGACTGGTACATTCAAGAAATGAAACTAGACTACCAGTTTACATAATATATTAGAATAAACTCAAATTGGATAAAAGACTTAAATATAAGTCATGATACCATAAAGTCCTAGAGGAGAACATAGGCAGTAAAATTTCAGAGATCCCATGTAGCAATATTTTTGCCAATATGTCTCCTAGGGCAAGGGAAGTCAAGGGAAAACATAAACAGATGGGGCCACATCAAGTGAAAAAGCTTCTGCATGGCTGAGGAAACATCATCAAAGTGAAAAGGGAACTGACTATACAGGACAACATATTTGCCAATGATACATTAGACAAGGGTTTAATCTCCAGAATACATAAAAAACTCATATGACTCAACATTAGGAAGACAAACAATCCAATTAAAAAGTGGACAAAGAACCTGAATAAACACCTCTTCAAGGAGGACATACAGATGGCCCATAGATGTATGAAAAGATGCTTAACATTACTAGCCATCAGAGAGATGCAAATGAAAACCACAACGAGATACCACCTTGCACCTGTCAGAATGGATATGATTAATAAATCAAGTGCTGGAGAGGATGTGGAGAAAAGGGAAGGTACCTTAGTGCACTGTTGGTGGAAATGCAGACTGGTGCAGCCACTGTGGCAAACAGTATGGAATTTCCTCCAAAACTGAACTTCCTTTTGACCCAGTGATCCCACTGCTGAGAATATACCCTAAGAATCCCAAAGCACCAGTTCAAAACCACTTATGCAACCCAGTGTTCATAGTGGCACTAGTTACAATAGCCAAATGCTAGAAACAGCCTAAGTGCCCATCAGTAAATGAGTGGATCAAAAAACTGTGGTACATTTACACAGTGGAATACTTACATGGCAGAAAGAAAGAAGGCATTCCTGCCTTTTGCCACAGCATGGATGGAACTGGAGAGTATTATGCTAAGTGAAGTAAGCCAGAAGGTGAAAGACAAATACCAAGTGATCTCACTTATAAGAGGAATCTAATCAACAAAATAAAGTAACGAGCAAACTAGAACCAGAGATATGGAAATATAGAACAGACTGACAGCTGCCAGAGGGGGGAGGGGAGAGACATAAAGGTGGAAAGAAGGGGGAGGGACTAGTCAAAGAACATGTATGAATGACCTACCGACATGGACAACGGTGTGGGGTGGGACTGTGGGAGTGGGGAGTGGGCTGGGTGAAGGGGGCAATGGGGGAAAAATCAGGTCAACTATAGTAGAATAACAATAAAAAGGAATTAAAAAATAAAGTTATTGGTGGAAATGGAAAAAGAATAAACCTGAGCCCTGGCTGGTGTAGCTCAGTGGATTGAGCGTAGGCCTGTGAACCAAAAGATCGTGGTTCGATTCCTAGTCAGGGCACATGCCTGGGTTGCAGGCCAGTTCCAGGGGGGGATGCACCAGAGGCAACCATACATTGATATTTCTCTCCCTCTCTCCTTCCCCTCTAAAGATAAATTAAAAAAAAAGAGTTTACATAAAGCAAACAAATAATAATTTTGAAAAAGAATAAACCTGAAATTATATGCAAATGTTTCAGTTATCATAGTGTCATTGTTAATAATTAATAGTCAAAATTTTAAATTTTGTTTTTATATTCTAGGAATATCATAATAGTTTCTCAGTACTGGCAACTGATAGTTCTTTCTGCCATTACCCTGCACATTTCAGTACTAAAGAGAGGGCTACTGTGAACTGGCACATTTAATAATGTCACCAACAGTTGGTGCAGAGCAGAATATCACTTAGTCAAGGGTTTCAGCACTGTGTGTTCTAGGAGGAGCTTTTTATCCAAGACTCATAATGTTAGCAGCTCTCAAAAACCCTTTATCTTTGTCAAAAAGGACTGGTGGCTATGGTAATAATTTCAATGGGCTTTTTATTTAAAATGATAGCTTCTGTAAGCTCTAAGACTATAAAGAATTGTTTTAATAGAGAATTTTTTTAGGGAGTTTATAATTTTAAAATTGGATTACTGAAAACAAAATGTGTCCTGTGGGCCCATTTTTTTCTCTGACACCTTATTCTATGATTTATAGTCTGTATTTCTTATGTCTGGAAAAGATGCTTCATTGTGGATGTTATGGTTCATGACTTGGGAACCTTTTCTCTTTATGAAATTTTAAGGTGGCAAGAGTTTACACAATTGTTTAAATTCACCTTTAAAAAAAGTGAAGAATTCCCAAACAGAAATTTTTCTTAAAAGAAATCATGGCCAAATAGAATTAAGTAGCTGAATATCAGTCTAACTAGTTTTCTTATTTAAATTGTTATCAGCATGATTTGATTTAGAAAGGATACCATGATCTTCCTAAGTTACCTAATTAGTTCATCCTCTATTAATAGTTGATTAGTTTATTCTATGTCAATATTGTGTTAATAGTTTAATATTTACAAACCATTTTCTTATTTAACTTTTTAAAAGTTTCCAATAATCATTTTAGTATATAAAATTAATAATTTTTGTCATTCTTAATTATTATAGTATTTTACTAAGATATTTTATATGTATTGATATTTACTATATATACTTATATTTATACCTGGAGTATTTGTATTCTGTTAGAATTTCAGTATATAAAGCACATACAAGGATTTTCCCCTCCAGGTTACATCTAAAATGCTCATGTACAGTTTTTAAATTTTTTTAGTTTTTTTAAATTTTTAAACTGTTTTTAAATTTTTAAAATTTTCATTGTTGTTCAAGTACAGTTTTCTGCCCTTTACTCCCATCCCAGCCCACCCCCCCAGCCCTCCCCTCCTCCCTCCCATCTCCACCCCCTACTTTGTTATTGTCCATGTGTCCTTTATACTAGTTCCTGCAAACCCTTCCTCCCTTCCCCTGAAATTCCCTCCCCTCTCCTCTCTGGTCGCTGTCAGCCTGTTCTCAGTTTCAGTGTTATATTTTGTTGGTTATATTTTGCTTGTTTGTTTTGTTGATTAGATTCCAGTTAAAGGTGAGATCATATGGTATTTGTCTTTCACTGCCTGGCTTGTTTCGCTTAGCATAATGCTTTCAGTTCCATCCATGCTGTCTCAAAGGGTAGGAGCTCCTTTCTCTCTGCTGCATAGGATTCCATTGTGTAAATGTACCATAGTTTTTTGATCCATTCATTGACTGATGGGCACCTAGGTTGCTTCCAGCACTTGGCTATTGTAAATTGTGCTGCTATGAACATAGCGGTGCAAAGGTTCTTTTGGATTGGTGTTTCAGGGTTCTTAGGATATAATCCTAGCAGTGGAATTGGGGTCAAAAGGCAGATCCATTTTTAGTTTTCTGAGAAAATTCCATTCTGTTTCCCATAATGGTTGTACCAGTCTGCAGTCCCACCAACAGTACACTAGGGTTCCCTTTTCTCCACATTCTCTCTGACACTTGTTTGTTGCTTTGTTTATGATGGCCATTCTGACCGGTGTGAAGTGGTATCTCACTGTGGTTTTAATTTGCATCTCTCTGATAGCTAGCGATACTGAGCATCTTTTCATGTGTCTCTGGATCCTCTGTATGTCCTCCTCGGAGAAGTGTCTGTTCAAGTCCTTTGCCCATTTTTTAATTGGGTTGCTTGTCTTCTTAGAGTGTGGTCATGTGAGTTCTTTACATAGTTTGGAGATTAAACCCTTGTCTGAGGTATCATTGGCAAATATGTTTTCCCATACAGTTGGTTGTCTTTTTATTTTAATACTTTTTCTTTTAGCTGTGCAGAAGCTTTTTATTTTGATGAGATCCCATTTGTTTATTCTTTCCTTTATGTCCCTTGCTCTAGGGGACATATCAGTGAAAATATTGCTGTGTGAAATATCTGAGATTTTCTTGCCTATGTTCTCCTCTAGGACTTTTATGGTATCTCAACTTATATTTAAATCTTTTATCCACCTTGAATCTGTTTTTGTGTATGGTGTAAGTTGGTGCTCGAGTTCATGAACATTTTTAGGTGAATATTCAGATACTAGCTCAAAATCTGATTACCATATTTTTGGACTATAAGACGCACCTTCCTCCGAAAATTTGGGAGGAAAGGGGTGTGTGTCTTATAGTCCTAATGTAGCTTACCTGGCTCGCTGTGGGGGTGGGGGTGGCAATGGAGTGGGGTCACAGGAGGCAGGAGCAGAGTTGCCACTGCATTTTCCTCCCAAATTTGCGGGGTGAGGCATGCATCTTATAGTCTGACAAATGTCTGAAATTTCTGACATTATTGGAGACACGGTGGTAATCTCTTATGCCATACAATTACCAAACATGCATAAGTTCAAGGTTGCCAGATAGTGAACAACTTGGCATTCGGCTCTTTCATTTGCCAGGGCCAAGGCCAGAGATGAAACCAAAGAGCAAATTGTGCAGAAACACCTAGGCCAGGCCCAGGGTTGGTGTATCACATATGTATCATTTTTATTGGCTACACTTTTATGGCCGTACCAGCATTTACTTAACTAATCTCCCAGAGAAAAATGTCTGAAATTTCTGAAAACACATGCCCCCAAATGGTAACAAAGCTTATCTCTGTGCAGTGGCATTACAGATAATTTTTTTCTCATTGCTTATCAGTAGTTTCCACTTTTTTCTACAATAAGCATGTGTTTCTTGAGTAATAAGGGAAAAACAAGTCTTAAACTTCTACAACTTAGAATGAATCACAACAAAAAAATAGACAAATTTACAAAAACAATATCACACTAAAAAAAAAAATGTCTAGAGGTGCACCAGGCAATCCCTTTGGGTAAAACGTTGCCAGGACTTACAAGGGTCAGGAAGTTTTTCCTAAGGTGGATCCTCAATTCCTCCTGCTTTTAACTAAGCCTTTTCATCAAAGGAGACGGAGCAGCTGCTAATCCTCTTCCAAAGCTCCATGTTGGCGTTATGTTTCCTTCCCTCTGTCTTCCCAGTTTTAGGCTAAATAAACTTCCCTTTTAGTGTCTATTCACCACACCCTGATTCTGAACAATTATACAGTTAAGCCTAAAGGAACAAATTCCTCCTTCAGGGACATGCTCCAATTGTTTCATTGCTTTGAACCTCGTTGGGAGAGTAACTGGAGAGCACTGGGGGCGGGCGAAGTGGGTGAAGGGGATGCAGAGGTACAAACCCCCAGTCCTAACGTAAGTCGTGGGCACGAGAGTCGGTAATACTGTATTGCATATTTGAAAGTTGCAAGAGAGTAAATCTTAAAAGTTCTCCTCACAAGAAAAAAAATTGTGCTTTTGTACAGTGAAGGATGGTAGGTAGACTTACTGTGGTGATTGTTCTGCTGCATATACAAATACCAAATCGTTATGTTGTATAAGTAGAACTAATATAACCTTATATGTCAGTTATACCTCAAAACAAACAAACAAACAAACAACCCAAGCTTGTTGGAGAAGGCCTTGAAGTGCCAATTTGTAAAGGAATTCTAGAACCTAGCAAATAAATAGATCCAGAATGGTTATTCTAGAAGCTCAAAGATGGAAAAATCATTTAAACCTTCACCCAAAAAACCAAGCCGGCCATCACACGTGTGTGCGCACACACGCACGTTCCACGTTTCCTGCCGGAGAATGCAGGAAGAGCCACTTCCAGGCTGTGGGGGGCCGCTGGGGGTGGGGGGCAGAGCCTTTTCCTGGGTGGGGGCAGACAGGGAGCAAGGGTGTCGGACGTGGCACATCTCCCCAGTTAAGGCAGTTGGTTATTCGTGGTCTGATCCAGGCAGTGCAGGTTCATATTCTGGCCATGTCTGTATAATTTTAAAAACAAAACAAAGCAAAATGGGGAAAAAAAAGTTCACAGTGAAGAGCAACCAGCTCCCTGCTGTCCAGACTCAATCCCGAGTCGCGTGGCCATCAGGGCTGAGTGCACAGCCTGGTTTCAGTCACAAAGTGTCGCCCTGCTGCCTGACCCACGCACCAGGCAGCTGCCAGCCAGGCAGTCTCGGTGATGACCTCCTTCGAATACACACAGCCTTTGAGGAACGTGATCAATGATATTTTCCGGGTTTACTTAGACTTTTCCTCTTTTTCAGGCCCCTAAACTTACGGATTCGGATGAAAGTTGGGGCAGGAGGTAGGGGGCTGACCAGAGACATGCTGTTATGTTCCTGCTGAACCAATCAACGGAGAAAGTAATGAAGGGAACACCTAGAAGAACAACTAGTTGGGTTATTCACCCTGTAACTGTGAAAGCACATTGAATTATGACTATAAGTGATACTATGCTTTTTCTGATGGGATTATGGAATGGCTGCAGTTTGAAACTAAAGTTATCACTTTATCTGTTGCAGTACATTATTCTAATTGGGAGAATCCAAAGCACAGATGATATGCCAAAGAATCCACTGAATTTGCTTGGCGTACACACTCAGTGACTTGAGACCCAGATCCTTTCCTTCTTCAAAATTAAAATTAGTAACTATTGGCCGCAATTTAAAAGAACCCCAAAACCTTCTTTCCAGTTCTTTGGTATATTGTTGTTTTCCTTGATTTACAGGGGGAAGTATAGAATGTATTAATTTAAAGCTGCAGTTTAATGGATCTAAGCCAGCTGTTCCGTCTCAGAAAATATCATATCCCAAGTATTCACCTTTTCTTCAAAAGGTGCAGAAGCACACAGGGTGGGAAGAAAGATGGAGCTCATCCAAGTCATTGAAGTTAGATCGCCTCTTGCTCAGAACATCCCAGCCAAATGAATGCAGCAGGTTGTCATTGGCCGGTGGGGTGGGTCCCAACTTGGGCTGTGCACAAAGACAGAGCCATGCCATCAAGCTCTGTAATCCCAAAACACAGTGGGATGGTGTCCAGGACCTGAGCTCCTGGTGCCCCTGAGCTGGCTCTGAGATGGCTCTGTTGTGACTGCTGTTGTCCAGGACCCTAAGTTCATTAACGCCACCGACGTCACCAGGGTTGAGTGGAGCGCAGCGTCTGTTCCTTAGCCAAGAGCGAGGCGCTTGCCCTGGGAGGGGCTGTCTGACTAAGGAGGGGCTCCTGGCCCAGAGTCTGCAGAATCTTCTGAGGGAAGGCTGCTTAGAGTCAGCACACCCTCGTCCTCCAGAAACCTAATGGGACACACACTTTTTTCCAGTGAGTGAGATGATTGCAGAGTCCATGCTTCATAAATGCTCAGAAGGGGATCTCACACACACAAGAAAGTAAACTTACAACGAACAGCCCTCTGGGGGTGGGAATTGTATTTTCAATTACCTTGCTCACTTGGCCTTCCACTTCATCTAGAACTCTGTTGTCGGAACTGGGCTGGAAGCCAGTTCTCAAAATAGCGTAAATGGGAAATATTTAGGCAAGCCTTGTGATATACACTAGGTGTGTTTGGTTATTGTAACACATTTCCCTTCAGTGCTTTCACAGTACGTGTGATGGATTACGGGCTTTGAGATTACTGCAGCAGGTGTCACTTCCCTTATGTGACATACCGGGGCCAGAGGTCACAAGACTCGGAACTCAACAAAATCAGGGCACATATGCCTTCTTTTGAGAGAGTGCTCAAAAACATCAAAAGCTTCAGGGGGAGGAGAGCTCAGAAACATGGTTACTTCATCTATCAGATAGGGAGGGTTGATTGCTCAGGTTATTTGCAGCTCCAGCATTGCAGGACAGAGATAAGTTGCCAACCAGTTAATTTCAGGTCGTCTGTAAGCCAGGACAAGTCATCGTCAGCACGTTGGGTGTCAGCCTCAGCCAGCCTTGACATGAGGATCAGATGAGTTAATGTACGGAAATCTCCCCCGGGGTCTGGCACTCGGGACATGCTCAGAAGGTACGGGAGGCTGCGATTGTTATGTTCCCTGGTCTGTGTTCTGAGACTCTCTAAAACCAGCCCTGCAGAGCCCGTGCTGTGCCTTCCGTCCCCTGTGCCGCACAGAGCGCCTCACAGAAAGCACGCGTTTCCGCCAGGAATGTTGCCACTATGTGTACGTGTCTCCAAATTTGGCCTCAAAATGAAGACAATTGCCGATAGCATTCACGGAATTAAAATGGTGTACATGGGATACTTTGCAAACAAAAGGGAGCTATTCAAATATAACAGGAAAAATTGGGGTTTGGTTCTTAACAGTATAGATGCCATTGTATTAAAATCTTTTCAATATCCGTCTGTTTTAAAGTGTAGATGTTGTCATCAGCCCATTATGGTGAGGCCAATGGATCAGGAGAGGATGACCACTGAAAAGGTAGTTTGACACTCACAGCCCTGCAGGGGCAGGGGCATCCCATACCTCGTGGGGCCACAGGGAAGCACCAGGGTCATTCCGGGACAGGAGGAGTAAGAGGACAGCATGAGTGCGAGTCTTGATTGTGGGTTTTGGGGGAAGAAGTGGGTGACGCTGGGTAAACTGGCCAGGGTGGCACAGGATTGGCTAGTTTGAGTAATTTCAGCAGGCTCTGGTATGTAGGGACTGTCCCGGGTTGGCTGGTCCCCTAGAGTGCTTAGGGCCTGGGACAGGGGCTCAACCTGTGAGATCCTGGTAAAGGAGGTAGTTGATGGGTGTGGGCTCTGGGTTGGCTGATCTGTTACATTAGAATAGCTCCCTTTCATTTACAAAATGTCTTGTGTGCATCTTCTCAATTAGTTTAATTCTGTCAGCAGTTGTCTTCATTTTAGAGACAGAAGCTGGAGATCTTTGGAGGTATTGGATGAAAGGGATGCTGTCAGCGGGGTTATTTGCCATCACTGGGAACTCGCTAGCCCTGAGAGGTCCAGTTTCTCTAGGGTCAGCAAGACTCCAGGTGCCAGAGCATCAAGAATATAGAAAATAAGGAAATAGAGTTGATATATCACTTCATATTCATGATCATTTTTAGTTGTTACCTAAAGAAGGCCAAGGGAGTTTGGATGAGGATAGAAATAGGAAGTTTGAGCCAGGGGAGAAGGCATCTGTCCCTGCCTGGTCCCCTGGGCTGACTGGGAACTCTTTATGAGTAAGAGGCATGAATCTGATGCAACTTCCCTTATCTGGTCGTAAGAGATGCTTACAGGCGGGTCCAAGTCAAAACTGTGACGCAGAGTTGAAGAGGAAACCACCCTTCCTATCTTTTCTCCTAGCCTCTTAATATGGTTCAGCCTGTTTAAGTTCAAGAGGAATTAGAGGATGTGGAGCACCTTGAAGTGGCCCCTGGGGCCCAGTTGGGCCTTGGTGTTCCCAGGACGGACAGTGGAGATAATGGAACATCTTCCAGCAGCTTTGCAGGCAGGTGTGAAGACGTGGGAGCCAGAGCAGCGTGAGGCTAAGACAGGCATATGTGAGGAATCTCTCTGGGCATTCCCCAGAATGCCCTGGAGGTCTACTCTCTACCCTGGAACCAGTAGCCTTTAGGGCAAACTATAGAAAGTGGCATTATTTTATTTCAGAACCTCATTTAATAGTTAACCAGTATTCATTGACCCCCTTTTCTCATCTTATTTATTTTATAGCTACTTCTGGCATTTGTTCTAAATGTGTGTTGAACAGAGTGACCACCCACCTCTTTCACCAAATCTGGTACTATAGTGTGGATCTGCTGAGAAGCAGGTGCCAGAAGGCATAAGAAATGTAAGGAAAAGGAGGGAGCAAGAAAGGTGGGAAAAGCCACCAGACTGCATTTCCAGTTTGGCTCCCGTGGAAGGAGAAAGGGAAGGGTGTAGGCCTTGTTGGGAAGAACATCGACACGGCACAGTTCTAAGAAACGTCCGTCTAGCTGGTGGGGTTCCCCACCCGGGAGCCCCGTGGCTTGCCGGAAGGGGCCTGCCTGTGTTTCCCACAGTGCCCAGTCGTCATCCGGAGGCCGTGTGGTGGGAGTGCAGGTGGTCTCCAGGGGCAGCGGCTGGGCCATCGGTCAGTGACGCTGCCAGCAGCCAGAGATCCGAGGGGTACATTTCCAGTGCCACAACCTTTGGGATCAAAATAATGTTGACTGTTTCCCAAATCTAATTTAGCTTGAACCGTTGAGGACTTGCTACCACTGGGAATAGGAAATGAGTGCTTCCCAGGGTTGGTAGGCAGTCCTGGGTGAGGCGTTCTGAAAGGAGGTGATTGGGAATTAGTAAGAGTTCCAGCAGGGTCCCCGGGGGGACTGAGCAGGTTTCACAGAGGCGGCCAAGGTGCAGCCCCCAGTTTGCTCACCCAGTTTGTTGCTGCCTGCCCACCCGGGGCAGGGGGTCCTGTGCCAGAGAGGTGGTTCTTCTTCACCTTCCCGGGTGTCAGCACTGAGAGCTGGTTTTCTGTGTGTCTGCTGAAAGTTTAGTCACACGTATTCTAGAGCCACACCGTTGGAGAGAAGGCCCTCTCTCTACACCTACATCATGGGGACCTATAAGAAACATTGCCACCCACAAGATCAAGGCCCTGGGCACAACTATACAAGAGCTGGCGGCCTCCCCCACTTCTTTCTTCAGGATCTCTCTCGGCGGGTGGAGCTCTCCTCCAACTCCCACCCCCACCTCGGCATCCCTCCCCTGCTGGTCCCATCCAAGGCTGCCCTGACGTGCTGACCTTTCTCTACCAAGACGTGTGTTGTGTCCTGTCATGCATCACCCTGCTGGCTAGTTCTCAGAAAAACGCTGGACCGAATAGCCCCACCAGGGGGTGAAGGACTGACAACACCTCCTGAGGGAATAGTACAATAATAGGTGATGTTTATCCAAGCCACTTCGTGTTAGGTGCTATGCCAAGTGACTTCATTTCATCTTCATAACAGTGATGAAAGGGTAATGTCATCCGTGTTTTTTCAGGAGGAAACCAAAGCTAGAGGGATTAAATAACTCTGCTAGAATCACATCGTACACAAGTGACCAAGCCAGGTTTTGAGCCCAAACATTTTCCCTGCAGACTTCTTGCCTCTTAACCGCTGTGCCAGACTGCTCCAGCCACGGAGCCTCCTGACACTGCCCTCTTGGTGTAAAGAAAAATTCTGCAAAAAAGAAGTTTCGTTCAATGCTCCTACATTATGGCACATAAATCAGTGGGGGTTTTTTAATAGTTCAAACATTTCACAACCAATTTCACTGATTGTGAACAGTTTTTCAAAAAATTGAAATACAAATAAAAAAGTATACAACAGGCAAGAAAATACCAGAGGGCATTGCGTCTACAAAAGTACCGTTTGGGGGAACTTTTGTTTCAGTTTTATATATGTGCATATATTTGTGTGTTGTATGGCTAATGGGTATGTGTATGCATATGTATTTGTATGTGAGTTCTGAGTTCTGTGAAACTGCTCAGACTATGTGCTCTTAACTGTGGGGTCAAGGTCAAATGAGTCTGTTTCAGTTGGATTAATCCGCTTCCTCATTTCTCTGGCCCTGGAGGAGTACAGAGCTTAGTGGATAGCTATGCTGGCCTGAGCTCACCCCGGCCCTCCACTTGGGGCTCCTGTCCTGACTATCAGGAACGCAGGGGCCCTGCAGGCGAAGATGTGCTCCCAGGAACTGTTCTCCCTACCCACTGGGTTTAGCACACCCTGAAGGCAGAGGAGCAACGTGACCCAGACTACCCAGGACCTCCCTCTGGGGTCTCCAGATTTACAGGGTACAACAAGCAACGCGAAATAACTACTTCAAAAAGATGTGTAATTATAATATTAGTGACATTCCCATGTTGACAGCACATGTGCCCTTTTTCAGTGAAGAGGAACAACTGGGTTAAGACCTAGTTAGCAAGAAGAATTAGTTAATGTGGAGCACGGGACAGCGTTGTCACTGAGACCAATCTGTGAGCCATGTCATGAATGGCAAAGTGGTTTTGAGGACACGCGAGGGTGACATTCATGCTCTTTGTCTGAAGTGTCAGACTTTCTGTTTATTCTGTTGATCACGAGGCAGTCAAGGCCAGGGCTGCTGTGACCAGCCGTTGGCCAATAATCAAGAGGGCTAACATTTGGTTACTTACTAAATGAAGACATTTGGGTAAGCTCTTTGACACAGATGGAGATAATAGACAGATAGATAATTCTCATAGAAATCCTGTAAGTTAGGTTTTATTAACTTACAGGATTAACTTATTATTCTGCAGACAGGGAATTTGAGGAGGCTGAGAGGTCACATAACTAAACTTCTCTTTTATGACCAAATTCACTAGAATACCCTTGCGTTTCTCAAGACAGTTTTATGTATCCTGCCAAATATTTTGTTCATATTAGTAGTGAGCACTTTCGTTACCATTAAACCCGGGAGCCCCTCACTGCTTTCAAGGTGGAGTAGTGGCCGTACATACGTGGCCATACGTCTGAAAAGAGCCTACCTCCAGAAAGGTCTATTGATTGCTGTGATAGACTGACTGCCGAAATGCTCCTGGTTCTTCCACATCTGTGTGTACATCCCTTCCAGTGTGACCGCCACTCCCACTAGAAAGGGATGCAGTCTATGTCCCTGACCCTTGAATTCGGGCTGGCTCTGTGACCCTCTCTGGATGATAGATATGGAGGGATTGACTTCAAGAGGTGCCTGGGCCTCAGAAAGACTTGTTTGCTTTTGCTTTTTCTTCTGAGCCCACGATTCCATGATGGGAATGAGCCCGGGCTAGCCGGCCAGGGGCGGGGCTAAGAGGCCACGAGCTGCTGAGACGAGACATCCTAGCTGAGGCCATTCTAGACCAGCCAGCCCCTCGCCAGCCCCTCAACCCACCCACTGCAGACCCGTGAGCAAGCCCGTCTAAGATGGGCTGGCCCTGGCTCACATCACCAGAACTGTCTGGGCAGCCCATAGATTAGTGAAAAGTGATGAACTGTTGTTATTAGCCACTGAGTGCCAGGGTGATTTGTCATGCAGCACAATTGTGGCAATAGATAACAGAGTTGTCTACCCACAGTCATTTCTTATCTTCCCTTTGAAGGCAAAATCTGCTTCCCACAACAGAGGTTTAAGTGGCATATGTTTACTTTTCAAACTTGTTTGTAGTTACAGTGGTCCCGTTCTGGCAGATGTACATGGAAGCTACGCTGGTAGGAGTAGGTGAGGGGAGGGAAATGGCTCTGAGAAACACTTTCCTTTCTGAGAAGGAAGAACCTAAAAATGAGACAGAGGCCTTCTCCTTTCCTTCCTGTCTGCTTGGGACGCTATCATTAAAAATACAGACTTGAGCAATGGCAGCCATCTCGTGACCACAAGGCAGTAAGGCTCCGAACAGTAGTCTAACATGTTGGAAAGAACCGAAGGCTAAAAAGAGCCTGAGTTTCTGATCACATCCTTCAGTGGTGGAAACAACTCTGGAGCTGTCTCACCTTTGACTTCTTTACTGTTTAAGCCTTTGTGTGTTGGTTATTCTGAGTGACCCAGTTCAGAAAGCAGAGTCCAGTTCTGGGCAGTCTAATTTGTAACCATTGTGCTACACACGTAGAACACTGAGGGCTGTTACGGGAGTAGCACCCTGGACTTGAGAGGCCCAAGTGCGTATAGACTGTACTCATTAACAAGGCTTGTTTTTGCTGAACACTGGAGTAGAGTTTAGCTTTTGAGCTGGCTTGGGCTGGAGTGGTCCCTGGAATGATCCTTAGTCTAGGATAACAGTATCTCTGGGGCCAGAGCAGTTGCTTTCACGGAGGCAATTAGAAGGATCCCAAGACTTTTCTAAAGACTCGGAAGCAGCAGGGTGGAGGGAGGAATGACAAACCCCACCCAATACCCCCGTCCTGCTCTCAGTCCTGGGTCCAATCTCCAAGGACAACAAAAACTGTTCTAAATTTTGTTTTGAAACTAAAAATCCCTTCCCATGGTCTTGATTCACTAAATTGACGTATTTTGTATTATTTTTATGTCATAAATTATTACACCATGAATAAAATATCTTTTAGCATAGAAATCTAATTAAGGGAAATAAGCTTTGTCCACAGGGAAGAGCCCATTGTCAGACTTCACACCGGATCCCAGGTGCATTGGTTACACCCCCTCTTTAAAGCCAAGTCCAGGGCCACTCCTCTCCCAGCATTCTGTCTGGCTTCCTCACTGTTCCTTATCTCCCAGGTGGTCACGTCCTTCGGTCCCTTCTTGCTCCCCTGGTGTCTGATTTCTGTTGAGTCACTCTTGGTAGCAGTGTGTCTCTCAGCCCCCACCTTTTCCTGCATCACAGCTCCTGGTAGGCCTCACACACTCCTGTCTAATCCCCATTGTTTCACTGGTCACCTGGCCAGCCCTCTGTGTGTCCATCCGAAACCCAAGTATTTCCAATAGTGTACTCATGTATCCCTTTTCTTGTTACATAGCTAAAGCAAATCTTGGGTAAATCAATCGTAGTTTTTACCTTAAAAAACAATCTCTCTATCCCTTCCTTCCTATACCTGACCCTACAACACACAAAAACCCCAGCATGGAAGGTAGAGATGGAGAAAGTAAGTGACAGGACATCCAGATGGGTGCCCATTTTTGGAAAATGCTCAACACACTGTGTCCACATTTAGCAGGGCAAAGGACTTAGGGAGTGCTGTCATGCACAAAGGTATCAGCCCACAAGATTAAAACCTGAACCCCTTCCTCAAGGCATTTCACCTGCCTGGCAATTTTTTTAAGTAGGCAAGAGTTCCCAGATCCCAGAGAGAAATTTGTACTTCGCAGTTGGCAGACCTTCCAAGAGCACAGCTCCTGTTGGCATTTTGAAGGAATATTTCCTCCTCTTCTGGTACCTGCAGGATGCTAATCAGACTCTTGCAGAGATGGAAATGGCCATTTGAGAGTCATCAGCCTGGAGATTTACCAAAAGAAGGAGAAGAAGGAAGAGAGAGAAACACAGAACTGCTGACCACTGGCTCCTCTACGGCTGCACACGATGACACTGACCCAGTTTCAGCCCTGTGACTGTCCTGCCAACCACAGGGCATTTTCCCTTGCAGTAAGGGACTCCACCATCTGGGGCCGTCTGGGGGGCCTGCAGAGGACATCCATCCACATGGCACATCAAGGAGCAGCACAGCACCCTGTCCAATTTGCTACGTACCGATTTTTGTTTCAAACTGGAAAAAGCCATGCAGATGTGCGTCCTCGCCGGAGAAAGGCCAGCCTGTTGTCTCCCATGAAAACTTGAATGATGGGGCCTGAGTTCGGTGAATTCTATCTAACCTCAGCTTTGCAGACTGAGAAGCCCCATGATTAGCTCACCCAGGGATCTAGCTTTCAGGGGTGGGCTTACGTTAGCCAAGTTCATATGACTGATACGTGTTACCGGTCACTAGTGTATACATTTACAATAAAAAATTATTAAAACAGAGCCCAGAATGCTCCTGTCACAGGACTTGTGTGTATGAGCCCCCTACAGAAAGATCCACACTTGAAGGAAGCCAAGTTCCGATGAGAATATCTCTAGGTCAGGGCCAAATCACACGATTGAACCGTGGAATGGCTGTAGGCAAAGACTGCCTGTCGTTCCCACTCCATTTTAGGGGTGGGCTTGCCCCGGAACCAGAACAGCCCCCTCTGACAGTGCTCCTCTTCTGCTCCCCAGGCTGGTCGGCGCTTTCCTGGGATCCGTGCGTGTGTTAAACCCGATCGCACCACCTACTGCAGCAGGCCTCCGATCGTGGAGGCGGTGCTGCATGTTTTTGTTCTGATCTACAAGTGTGCATTGGCTTCAAAATTTAAAACGTTGGAGACACTTTTATTTTACCTCCAACTTCTTAGAGGACACTGTCCTCTTACCATCAGGTACTATCTCCAGGCCGTCCAGCCATCCCTCTGGGTGGAGGTCAGCAGGTGGCCCCGTGGTCTCCCAGGCGTCGCTCCCAGCCCTCGTGTTTAATTCAGTGTGCTTCAGTTTTGCTCTTGGGTTTCTCCAAAAGCTCTGTAGCTTTTTTTTTGAAAGGACCAGTGTCCCTAATATTTCAGCTGCTGGTAGAGATTCTCTACACCCACATGAAGCTAATTCAAGGGAAATACAAGGAACGCTGCTAATTGGATCCACTGGCATTTCATCTGCCTCCTCACTGCTGCCCAGTCGTTCTGTTATTCAGCTCAGTGCTTCTCCACAGCGTTCTCTTCTGAGCAGTGTTCGCACACCCCGTTTTCCTCCAGGCCTCACACCAACTTCTCTGCTCTTTACTCCCAGTGAAATATTAAAGGTTTCTGAATACGGGTGTTCCTGTCCATCCTGAAATTTCCCTCATCTTCTTCTCTTTATTCTCAGAGGAAGAAACTTCCTTTCCCCTTTCAAACACCAGTCCCATACTGCATGTCCTTGATCCTGTATTTCCCTAGCCCGTCCAAGATTTTTTGTTGTATTACAATTATTCTCTCTTTCTTGAGTTTTCAGCTACTCCTTCGTGGTGGTCTTCTGCTCCTTGTCTCAGAAACAAATGCAGGCCTTCCCTATCTAATATTTTTTATCTGAGCCTTCTACTCTCTTGAGCTAGCATCTTATCTCCCTGCCCTATCGTTTACCCCCAACACTTTAAAGTGGAGTCTAATTGCCTGCCTCCATTTCCTCGCTCCATTTTTTCTCCCTAATCCTTCCCTGTCTGGCCGTCATCCCCATTAGGGCTGTGAGGACAGGGTACCATGGACACATCACTCGTCCACGGGGTCTCCTGAGAGGGAGCCGTCTCAACAGCACATCACACACTTCATCCCCTGCTGCCCCACAGCTGCTCTCTCGGAAGGAAGAAGGGGAAGAAAATTTGGGAAAGGTGCTTCATGTTGTGTTTAGAGGCAAATCAGTTAGAGTCACAAATTTAATTTTAAAAGTAGGTTTTGGAGGAGAAAAGCAAGACAGAGGGGTCTACCACAGAGCAGTGGGTTGGACAGCACAGCTAATGAGTCCCTAGAGTTGGTCACCACGAACACCAGACCAGCGTGCGCATTGTAACTTAGGAGAGTAAAATTCCTTTTACTACAACAGATATATTCTAACAAAAATTTCTTTTATGATAAATATAGTGTCCGAATGTGATTTTGCAACAACTGTGTAAAGGAATATCTGTGGTAATCATTGCGTAGCAGTCAAGGTTTACATTCCACGAGAGATAACAGTGAAACTTCTGTGGTTGACGCAGAAAGTCACAGGGGAGTGTCTTGCCTTTTTCAATAAACAGTTCAATTTTATGATGACAAGATACAGAGTCTGTATAGATTTAACTTAAACAGGAACTTCTCCCCACCTGGATAATACTTCTTATTCTTTGTCTTATAGTAACTGGTATGTATAATTTCCTGTCATCTTTATTTTTACAATCAAAGATGATTTTAATCCAGAACCTTGCTATCTTTAAAGCACTTTTGTCAACAGTCTCTTTCTGTTCAAATTGTTCTTTCTTTATTAGTTCCTCCTTATAAAAAAAAACTCAGGCCTTCCAACTCCTAAAAAGACAAAAAAAATCTTACTTCAACCCTGATTCCTCTTGAATTAACATCTTATGCTTGTCTTTTCTTATTCTTACAATCTTGGGGGTAAAGGCCAATCTCTACCCCCAAGTTTCATACTAAGCATTGTGATCCATGACATACAATTTGATAATGATTTTGAATGAGATTCAATCAATGTTTTAGAGGCTTATAAATTTTTATTTTCATAGGATTAACTTTAATCAGCACCAGCTACATGTCAGATGCTTTGCATATTGTTGTCTTGTTTAGTAATCATAACCAAACTGAAGTAGTTACCATTTTTTTCCGTTTAATAACTGAGGAAGAAGATGTCCAAAAACATTATAGAGCCTGGTTAATGTCACCCATTTAGTTAAGTGTGGATCTTGGATTCAACCTTAACAGTCAGGATTCCTAGTTGCAAGCAACAGAAACTAAGGTTGGTTGATGCCAGAAGAGAATGAATTGATCGTGTGGTTAAGTTGTACACGGAACCTCCTGCAAGATACAGATTTAGGGCTGTAGGGCTAAGAGTGATTCTCTTCAGTCAGAGGTGGGTGGGTGAGGACCTTTCAGTAGCTCTGGGCACTGTAGCGTTGACTGCTGACACTACCAGATGGTCACTAGGTGCCCTCATCAGCTCCAATCTCATCGTTGCATTAATATTTCTGCAACTCCTGCTACCACCAGGGAGCGTGTCTTGTCACCCTCTGATATGAGGTAGAACGGCTGACTGGCAGGACCTAGGTGCCCGGCCTGTGCCTTCGCTACAAGTTTTCTAGGGAAGGCAAGTCTGGGACTTTTTATGTCTGTAGTGGGAAGTGGGGCTTACCTCCCTTCAAGAATCACAGTTTGTGTGTGTGCGTGTGTTGGGGAACAGGGTTACTCTTAAATAAAGGATGTTGGGTTCATATATTGGATGGTCCAAAGGAAAACAAATTCTGTTACCACAACTGGAATGTGTTTGACTCCAAGTCTTTCTTATATACAGTGAAACATTTTGCAAAATCATTGAGGATCCCCACTTAATGACTTTGTATCGCATCATTTTTGATAACAACTATAATGATTTGACCCTTTTAAATATATCTCTTTCCTTCCTTTCTTCATTTGTTTATTCTTTCCTAAAAAGAAATCAATTTATTGTTTTTTGCAAAAAAATAGAAAATAATAAAGACCAAAACTTGATGGAATATAGGCAAAAATAGGGAAAATTAATTTTAAGAAGTTGGTTCTTTAAAGTGTTAATAAAAGTAATAAACCCATAGGTAGACTGATAAAGCAAAACGCAAATTAGGTGACATCTGTACAGACCCTACAGACATGAAGAGGGTGATGACAAGGATATTATAACTTTATGACGATACATTTGACAACTTAGAGCACCGGACAATTTTCTTGAAAAAGATGACTTTCTGAAATGATCAAAAGTAAAAATAGAAATGTGAACATTCCTATATTTGTCAAGGAATTCAAGTTCATAATTAGGAATCTTTCCACAAAGGAAATCCCAGTCCTCAAGCGGCTTAATTTGTGAATACTACCAATCATTTAACTGAGAAATACTATGCATGAAACATATCTAGCTGCAATTACGCCTGCCTGCAGAACACCAAGAAGATACTAATGGCCAGGGATAAGCATAGAGGAAGTCGATAGTTTGTGTGGTTATGCCAGCAATTTGCCAAGCTGGAGAACTGCTCAAGAGCATCATCTAAGATTTCATGCCTGCTGCAGAGGACCTGCCTAAATGGAGGCAGGAGGATTAGATGGTTTGTTCCAGTCCCTTCTAGCCCTTGACGTCTAGTCTTTCACAGAACGGCGCATAATCGATGTCACATGTAAAAGTGAAATATTTGTTTATCAGTAGCTCTTCTATATACACACACATGTATACATTTCAGATGTGAGTTTAAGCTAAATATGTTTCATGTAAATGTAGAAATTTATCTCCTTAACTGTTTCCTTATATGGTCTTCATTGCCATTCATTCAATCACCATTGTTGCTGTTTTCCAAACTCCCAATTTTCCAGAAGTGCCTGTTTATAATCAAACACAGAAAAATTGGTGTATCTGCGTCAAATCTAAATAGAAAGTGACAACACAAGTACATGAGAATGGCCATTAACTAATTCCCTTAATAATTGAGATCATCTGGGTCAAATCCTGTGACTATTAGGATTTTCCACGTCAGCTTCTCCTGCTTTTCCTCCAGGACTACATACGCAAATGTTTTAAAAAAATATTCTGGTCTTGTAAGTTTTTTAAAAGTTCTATTTTATAAAAACTATCCTTTTGGAAGGAATCTGAATAAAAAGCCAGATATGTATTCTGAGAATCTCCTTGTGATACAATAAAGACCATGTTTGCAATGCCCAACTGAAGTTCACGTTCATTTTTATACCTAGACAACATTTTAGGCAAAAATGTGTATAGCATCCTTTGTCCTAGTCTGAGCCCAAGCTCGATTCCTGACTCAGATACCTATTAGGGCACATTTACCGAAGTCTGCATGCCCAGAGGATGGAGACACTTTCTCGGGAAGAAGTTATCCTAAGGCGTGAATGAGGCTGGGCAAGCATGTCACAGTAAGAAGCCTGGTCCTTAGGGGTGGTGGCTCTCAGCCAGTTCCTCCATGAAAGCGCAGCAGAGGCCAGAGCAGACTGGGAGTCAGAACCGTGGGAGACGCTGGGCACCTTGTGTGGGGAGGGCAATACTCCCCACCTCACCACAGCGGAAATCTCCAGAACCTCCACACGACAGCACGGGTGGAAGCGAATGGACCAGCATGGGTGGTGGCAGTGCCCACGGTGGGAGCCAGGTCTAGGGAGGGGGCAGAGGCAGCCGCGGTCAGCAGACTGACGAGCATGCGATGGTGTGATGATGCATCTTAGGCACTGGAGCCGGCGGCCGGGCGCCTGCCCACAGCGTACCCAGCTTGGCAGGGATGGCGGCAGTGGGGTCAGAGGGGCAGAGGAGGGAAAAAGTGTGAACGTGTGTTTGAAAAACGTCCACAGTGTATAATGTGTTCGGGAAAGTTTACTCAGAACAGAGGAAGGGGAGAAGACAATGAATAATCTTCAAAGAAGTTTACCAGATTATTTTGCAATTTTCATTTCATTTGTCCTTTTAAAAAAATACTTGTTCAAAGTATTCACTCTCAAATAAGGCACAACTTGAATCTATTATATAATTTTATTAACTGTATCACAAATAGCTTATTAAGGATTTTCAAAGAAAACATTGAGCCTGGCAAATGCTTGACTTTCAGTTTCATAATAAGTTAAAGCAGGTTTTATTCGGCCAATCACTATTTAAAAACATCTTAAAAGATTCCAAATTTAAAGAAAAAGTTTTATGGTTGTCATAGATGATCAGATTATGGGTTGGAGAGCATCCTGCCAGGGGTGGGAAGGGGTGCCGTGATTTATGGCGAAAACATACCGAAAACTAAGAACGGGGCGGGGGTTTACAGACGGGGGGACAGGACAGCGGTGAGGGTTTCTGAGCAGTGCTGCGTCCATCAGCCAGCGAAGCCGAGTGGTCTTCTGCGAGAGGTGCTGCACACGTGAGTCACCGCCACTAACGAGCCTGCATTCTGGCGCTCCAATATTCGTCACTAACTCTTTGTCACCAAGGACTAGTAGTGAGGTCTGGTCAGTTGGACAAGCATGGAAACAGGCAACGAGAGTGAAGCATAGCGTGGTATCACACAGAGGCGTGCACAGCACATGTCCGAAAGCACACGTTTCTCTAATTGCGAGGCAGAGAGACAGCGGAGTCGCACAGGATGAGTGATATTTCGGAGGTAAAGAGAGGAGGGAAGGGTTTTCTAGAAGAAATAGCAAGAGCATGGAACTGTATGGTGTGGGTGTGTTTGTGCGCGCACAGGTGTTGGGGGTCGGAGGTGGGGGAAGGTAATTCATGGGGGTGGGGGGTGTGGTGCTAAACGAGGGGCAAACAGAGTGTGAGAGATCGAGATAAGACAGTGCAGGGTGGCAGGGAAACTGATGTCGCCGGTGTGGAAACCGGCAGGGCGACTAACAGAGGAGAAAATCCACATGGGATTGTGCCGTGCCGACCACAGCCATTTGAGTGACCTAGTTTTGTATTCATGTGTCCATTGGGATGTGTGTGCATATAATATATAATGATATAAATTGTATATCACCAAATTTATATATAATCACTAAGTTGGGCTGTTATATATAGCTATATGTGATGTAATTATATATCACAGTTATATATGTATATGGCGAGTATAATTTGTAGAATCACTAAATGTGTCTGGTTAACTCCTGTAAGTGTGAATGGGAGGTAGCAGTAAGCAGCACACTCCTGAGCCAATGTTATTTATTGTCAGGTGGCATTGTTGCCTATTCAGGCATCGCGATGATTTTCTCACAGTTCAAATACTTACATGGGCGACTGCAAGAACATAATGCCTTGGGCCTTGCGTGGTTAATACTCCCTCAGAACTGTTTAGTTTTCTGTAATTTATCCCTCGTGGTGAGCGGAGACAGTCTGCCGGCTGGGGAGCCACAAGGCCTGCCTTTCACCCGTTCTCGGCCCCACTATGGGCGAGGGGTTGCGGGGAGGGCTTCCCACACGCTGTGCTGTTTCCCTGCTTTAAAAAGGTGCGCTGGGAATGGATGTTGTCCGTGTGACTTTTAGGGGCAGCTCGATGTGGTGGCAAGAAGACGGGACCAGGACGCAGGACTCCTGACTGCCGTCTCTGGCTCGCCCCAGGGGGCCATTTAATGAGTAAGGTGGGGCCCAGTCCTGTCTTCTGTTGAGTGGGGATGATGACACCTCTGTGCTTGTTTCCCGGGTTGTCCCCGGGGTCAAATGAGGCAGTGGTGCCGCACAGCTCTGAAGTCCCATTACCAAGGACCGTGCCACTCCAGTGACCTATCCAAGGAGGGTTGCTTCTCCCAGTGCCTTCCCGTTCTTTCAGGTGAATGTGGTTAACACGATCTATTAAGACACTCATAGCACACCTAACAGTAATAGTGTGAGATCTGAGTGGCCAAGGAACCACGAGAAGACGGCAAGCTAAAAGCAAATCAAGGGGTTTATTGAAAGCGGGTCCCTGGGCAGCGAGGGAGGGGAAGCAGTGGAGCTGAGGCCCGGGAACCAGACCAGTTCCCATCAGGGTGGTTCCATGCAGGGTTTTTAAAGAAAAACCCGTGCACTGTGGGGAAGGCGTCTTGTTCTCCTTGCCTCTCACTGTGTGCTTCTGTCCCGTGGCTTTCTAGCCCCGGTCCCGGAACTGCCCTGTCCCCGACCGACGACTTGGGCGCTGCCCGGCCCTGGTCTGTTTGTCCCGGCATCCGGTCCTGCTGGCCGGGTGCCTCTAGGCAAGGCCAGACCACACTGTCAAATGGGCAGCACAGTAGTATTCACTCTGCAAACTCGCCAGCATGCCGTCATGTTCAGTGTCATCTCCAAGAGTCAGAAATGCCCTTTATCCGTTGATGTGTGGTTTACACAACAGATAAAGCAAAAATATGTTTCCTTTAGTTTAAAAAATGCAGAGCTTTAGCATGATCTTTTGCTGTGGGAACTACATTAATAAATAAGTAAGTAAGTAAATACTAAAACGCCACTTTCAGAATAGGGGTCACCACTTACCCTTGGACTGTGTGAGCAGGGAGAGGTGAGACTGACTTAGGAAATTAAATTAAAAAATAAGTAATGGCAGCCCCTGATCCTGTCATCATTTCTCACCAGACCCAATAAGACTCTGAAAGGAGGACTCTGTGGAATTCATTTTAAGTCACGAGGAAACAATGTGCAATTTAAATATCCGCACATAAAAATGTTGGGGGGTGGGGGACGGGGAGACGGCAGACAGCCCTGGGCTCACAACCCGATCCCCAGACCTTTCCCCATTAAATACGATCACACGTGGCCAACCCTGACGGTGACAGTGCTGTGACTGCAAGTTCCTGGAACTACCTACTCGGGGAGATTTTTCTTACGGAAGTGTCAAACCAAGCTTGTCGGCATTTTTAAAAAATGTATCCAGCTAGCGGAAGAAATTATATTGCATTTGAGTTAGACCATTTGTTTAGAGATCATTAAATGAAAAGATCTTTTTCTAGTAAAAGGACAAGACCAGGAGAGGTGAAAGGGTCTCCTGGCCCACCCCAGAAGTTAAGACCAGAGTGGGAAACTGAAGTGCGAGATCCTACTGGTAGTTTTACTCTTTCCTTCTTTTCTTTGCACAAATGTTTATTCAGCTCCTGTCTTACGGAAGGCAGTTTACAAACTCTGTAGTAATACAAAACTAAAAACAAGGCTCCCCAGGAAGCTCCCGACATAGACGAGCGTGGAAGTGAGCTACCTGAGGCAGAGTGAGCTGGGTTTCCTCTCGCTGAGAACCTGCTGCGGGGCCTGTGGGGAGGAAGGGTCGCAGTCCAGCATGGCTCCATGGAAGGAAAAGCATGCGAGAAGAGTCCAGAAAGACGGCTGCAACTGCGAAAGCCAAAGGGAGGTGGATGGGAATTGACTAAAAGTGCAGAGGTGTGAAAACCGTGTGTGTTTCCAGTTTGGCCCAAGAGCGGTGGACGGACTGGTGGGAGATGAGGCAGAACAGCAGGCTGAGGCTTTGCTGTAGGTGGATGTGTGCCAGTCTGTGGGGTGCGTTTCGGTCAGTGGCCGACCAGGGGGCCGCTCGCTGGGGGCTTCTTCACAGGACTGCAAGGGCTGCAGGACTGATGGATTGGAAGGGGGAGGCTGGAAACGGGGCGACCCCGTTGGCGTCTGTCAGAGACCATGGGGCATGAGGTGGGGCACTGGTAGTAGAGACTGAACTGAAAAATTACCGTAGACATCAAATCAGCAGGACACGGGCATCTGTCAGATGAACAGGTAGAGGAAGAAGATGTAGGTTTCGGCACCAAACGTAGTTATTGTCAGAGCACTGTGACACACAGAAGGAGCATAATGGCGAGTTTTGCACACACTTGGGAAACGCTTCGGGAAGAGGGTTCCTGCGCACAGCGGGGGTTGGGGGGAGAGTTGCAGGCATTTGCACTGAATAGGTTTTTTCAGCGACATTCAGCTGCTCTGGGAGGGCAGTAGAGAGCCCAAGGATTCCCCAGAGTCGGGAATTTGGTTAAGGTGGTCTAGACGGGGCGCCGTTGAAGTAGTGACTTGCAGTTGGGGACGGATCCGGGGTAGAAATGAAACCCAGAGGTGCTGCAGGGTGAGAATAGTAGAGAGGGAGCTTCGGTGGGGGTGGGGTGGGGGAGGCCCCGTAGGAATAAGGGAGTGATAAAGCGAGAGACGGAGGTGCTGACCTGTGAGGAGCACTCACTGCGGGTAGGAGGTCCTTGTGGTGGAGACATGTGGAGTGATGGGAAGAACTGGTGTGGAACTGGGTCGTGTTGGCCGGTGCAGAGACCGGAGTCGTGGGTGCAGAAAACAGGGAACTGGAAGGCTGTCAGTTGTTGCATAAAAAGAAAGTACCAAGAAGAAGATCCAAGAAAATGCGTGGAAGGCGTGTATGCAGTTTGTGTGCATTTTGGGAGTGGGGGCAGGGGGAGCTTACAGTAAACGGGAAGGAAATTGCTGTATTCTCTCACGTTTTTATTGCTGCTTCCTTAATTCTTCACGAACTGAGCCAACTTGGAGCCTACCCTTTTTTTATACAATCCATGTGTTTTCTCATGTCTTTGAATGCTGTTGGATGTAACATCTTTTTCTTTTATTTTTCTTTGTTAATCCTGTTCCTGGGGAAACGTCTACTGCGATGTCCTCTGCCAACTTACATTTCTCTCCCATCAATCTTTGCTCTCTCTGCCAAGGTTAATCTAAATACCTCACACCTGGCCCCAGATTTCCAACGCAGAGTTCATTCCTCTGGCTGAAATAGCGAAGGAGGGCAGGGAAAACAAATACGAGAGTCTTCAGGTAGGAGAGGAGAGGGAGAAGGCAGGCAAACAGATTTGAAACTGTTGTGGAGGCCGTTACTGATGACAGAAGCATTTGAAAATTATATTAGCCCCAATGCTGCTTGGTTTTTCTCTGGATCGGTGGGTGGGTTTTCTTTCCTGTCTTGCTCAGATGATCTTGAGAGATAAGAGCATGGCTGTGAATTGAGAGAAAAAGGAATAATCCGGACTTTGTTTAGCTTTGGCTCTGCAGTCACTTCAGTCGGACCAGAACCTTGTCTAACGTCCATGTACGTGTGCTTCGTCTCTGTATGCAAAGGAAGGAATCCAAGTTCACAGTCCCTTTTGGGAGGGTATCACACCCTATGTGTGATCTTCCCTGTTCCTTCCAGTTTTCCAGGTAGCAGTGGTGGGAGAGAGCCTGGGGAAGACCCAAGATACTTCTTTGGGCTCGTAATAAACCCACTTAGAGTGCAAAGCTCATCTCCTTTTGTTCCACTTCTAAGCCCTATCCCATTCGACATCTTTGGGGAAGATTTCATTGTGGAGGAGGAATTAGGACCCTTTGGTCCTACTCTCTTTTCTCCATGCTTGTCCCTGGTGGAGCCAGAAAGGTGCAGCTGAGTTTTTGCAATGGATGGGAAAGCCGTGCCTCCAGGGGCAGTGAGACCGTCCTGCCGGAGGAGCTGGCTGGGCGCAACGCTCATTCCATGGCTGAGTCACCGGGAGCAGAGAGGCAGAGTGGTCAGAGAAGTGGTTTCTAACTGAGGAGACTTTGGCAAGAGGAAAAAGTCAAAATCTGGGCCTTGGAACCTCCTGTTTTCAGCTTATCCTCTGGCTTTACCAACTAAAACTTTAGCTCTGAATGCAAATAAAGAATATCAATTGTGTTCTTTCTTTGTAACATTCTCCTAATTTTTTTTTTTGGTGGGGAGAGGAAAATGAAAGAAGGAACACATAACTTCTAAAACATGCAATAGTGCCATTACTTAAGCCTCATTGTTTAAATTCTTTAAGACACTTTTCCTCTTACTGAATCCCGTGATAGGTGAGGGCTTTTCCCCCTTCATTGTAATGAAATACCTCTTTCTCTTTATCTTTCATAAGACCTCATTTCATCACTTACAAATGGGATTGACTTCGGTCAGATGAATTTGTATAACTTAGCTCACCTTTGGAAGGTGGGCAGAAATGGAAACCTGTGTTGGGCTCTCCTTCTCTCTCTCTCTCTCTCTCTCTCTCTCTCTCTCTCTCTCTCTCTCTCTCTCACACACACACACACACACACACACACACACACACACACCATGTTCCTTTCACCTGGGAGCACCAAGAGTGCATGGATGGTGGAGAGCTGGTCTGGTTTTTGTTTGGATTGGGTATTTTTATTTTTAATATTTGTCCTCTGAGTCAGAGGTGGTTATCTCTTAAAAGAAAAATTTGATGGCTTGAAAGCTGGGTGTTTGTGCTTTCCCCTCTGAAATGTTAACATTTGAGTAGCCTTCAATACGCTTCAGAGCTAGCACCCCGCTAAGATAAATGAGCGACCTTCCCCCCACCCCACCCCTGCCCCCATGAGCTGGTGCAGTCACCTCCCTGTGGCCGGCCCCAGAGCCCCCTCTGGCCTGAAATGGATGATTCTGTAGGAGACTTGGTCAATCTGGGTGGCATGAATGCATTGCCAAGACAATGGTGGCTTTTCATTGCAATCTAGTAATCTGAAGAATGCAGCAGCTTGTCCTTGAGAGGAACCTGCTTCTGTTGACATGTTTATGTGGTTTCCGGAGGTGGGAGGTAGAGGAGGGGGGGTCAGGGTTAGGGGGTGAGGGTGGAGAGTGACATGTGGATTGCCTGGAAATTTACAAGTCAGTTTGAACCTGATTTATTGAGACTTTATGAAAAGTTTTTTTTTTAAAAGTCACCTATCCAGTTTCCTGACACATCAGGTTAAAGATTGATGAAAATGAGGTTTTTCTGTGTCAAGCCCTGACCCTGATTACTGAAAGACCCTGCTCCTTTCACAGCACATGTTTCAGAGAGCTCTAAGTGGCATCTTTTTGTGAAATTCTAAGTTCTACCTTCCCTGCCATGTCTGTCTGCTGATTTAGACACCTGAGTTGGAATATATTTAGCCATGCAGGATGTTTATAGCTTGGACAGTCTATCCCAGCAGTGCCAGCAGGGCCAAGATTGATCTGTATTAAGTTGCCTCATTGGAGGCGGGGCTGTGCCTGCATCCCCACCTGGCCAGAATGCATTCTGGAAAGTGCGAGTGTTCATGCATTTTCATCCTTGCTGGTGCCTGAAATGCGTAGTGAAGACAGCACACTGAGCTTCACTCTCAGGTCAGCTACTCACTTACCGTCTCTGAGCCTCAGTGTTCTTCCCTACATGCAGAAAAGATTTATAACCTCCTAAAAGGACTTTTTTGAGCTTTAAGTAAGGGATTCACCTAGCATAGTGCTGGCAAAAAGCAGGAATTGAAAAATGTTAGAGTAATTATTAAACAAGTACAACTGTAACTGAAAAGCCAGTGGCATCCTACCACTTGCCGTCAACAGGTAAAAACTCTGGTGGCAGGCTTCATTGGAAAGGGAAGGGACTCTTTTATTCAAAGGCTATACAGTTTGAAATAATGGTAGGTTTCTGTCTCCAAGCCTATTTCCTCTAAGACATCCAAAGAAAACCACCATGCTACCCTCTGCTGACTCAGTTCAAGGCTGAACCAGGAGCCTCTTCTTCCACCTAAAAGTACCGACCTTTAAGAAATGCAGGTGGCTGAGCTGGTTTCCAGTCACTGTCTGACTTCAGGCCTCTCAGAGTCTGGGCATGCTACTCAGAGTATGTGTTCTTTTCCTCCTACTGCTGCCCTCTGGTGTGTCTGTGTGCCTGGCCGGGCAGGACCCATGCAGCACAGCTCCAGTCACAGCACCACTGTGGCTTCCTATGCAGGAGAGGGGCATGGGGATTGTCACCTGGCCATGTGGCCTCCAGGGCCCACTGGCCTGGGCTTCCTCCCCTTCGGCCCCACCAACACAATGCCTGCTGTGCTCCTGGCCAGGCGACCCACACAGTGCTCATGGAGGGGTGCTGGGAACATTCCTGGACCACGTGCTCTCCAGGGCCTGTTGGCCCAGGAACTCAAGCCCCTGGAAGTTGGGAAAGAGGGGAGAACAAAGAGCATGGCATTTCCATGCTCTCTGCTTTATATAGTCCTACCTGAAATCCTCTGCCCACTAGAAGCACATGGGAGGATATTTCCCTCCATCACACTGTGCTGCCTAGTTGTCAGGGCAGCTGCTCATGTGCAGTCTTTAGAGCTTCCCAACCTCTACCTCATTTCTGGGCTGAGGTGCAGCTTCTTATTCTTCTCCTGGGGTCCCCACTCCCCTCTGCTCAGTGATCCAGCCAGACCCCACCCCCTTTTCCAATCTCCCCCTTTAACACCTCTGGACCTTGTAATCTTACAAAAACAAATGGCAATGGTCTTGTTCTTCCGTAGCTACTTCCTGCTGGCCAAGAACGTAGTCCTACCTATTCCCTGGTCCAGAGATCCCTAACAAAAGGGAGTCTGGAGTGGAGGGGAGCCTTTATTCGAGGGAGAAAGATCTTGCAAAGTCCATGTCAGTTGATTGTCCTTGGAAAGCAGCAAGTGCAATGTCAAAAGGATGGTATTAGTGGACAAGTTGACAACCTTGTTGTATTCTGGATGCAACAAATTTGGCAAGAGGGTCAGAAGGCACAATCAGAACCCTAACAACTAAATGACAAAGGTAGGGACTAATTCTACAATGTCCCCAATTAAGGAAGAGTGGCTTCTTTGGAGGAAGATGTGCAAGGCATGTCACACCTGTCTGAAGCCCTATTGCCCATTGCACTTAATTAAAATTAGGTTAAGGGGAACATTCTGAAATTCTCCCCTTTAACATTTCTGGACTTTTTCTGTCTAAACCATTAGGGCAGAAAAGGAAAGCAGTTTTAAAGCTAAGCCAATAGGCCACTCCATACTTCACCAACTCAACCATCTAGTCCAGCAAAACCACTGAGTCTCAGGAGGTGGCAATGCAGACAATCTTATTAAGCGAATCCTATACTGTGAAACCAAACACCCCGGTAAGTGAGGTCATAGGCACACACCCTATGAAAACAGATGGAAGAACACACAAGTTAATTCACACAACAAATCACAAACCTATCTGAGTCTGCAAGACTGTCTTTTGAGAAGATATCAAGTTGCAAGGCCTACTGGAATGGTATCCAGCAGTGACAACTTGACAGATCCTTCATGCTTTTAAATTAAACATCTCTGGTGATGTCATTAGGTGCTGAAGTAAACCAGTTCAGCTTCCAAGTGAAAGTAGAACTTCGAAGACAATTTCCTACACTAGAGTCCAATATCCACAATGATCATGGTGATTTTACTTGAAACCTGATTCCTCTCCCTAAGATTACCCTTATTGTCATCAAAGAGACTGCCAGTTTTTAATTTTGCCTCATCATTTGCATGAACACAACAAGAGCAGCAATTGATCATATAGACTCTTTAAATCTGCTTTGCTGTAGCTTCCATAAATAACCTTTAGACTGACCCTCAATCAGCCCCTCAGGGCACAGAAGCCAAGCCACACACCTGCCATGTGGCTTTGCCTGCAGTACCTGTACTTCTCAAGTCCTTGAAGTTCCCATCATGTCTTAAGGTTCCTCCTTGCCATCTTTCAGGAAAACAACCTTCATTCCTTCCCTAGAAAAACTGCCGTGAACCACATGATCAAACAAGATACCAGACCATTTCTCTAATGGCCTTTCATTAGCATTGAAAATCAATCTCCATTCCTCAAGGCTTTCTGGAAACAACCAGAGCCCAGACATGTCTCCTTCAAGGATGGCATTCCAGTCAAAGTTTTGGTTATAAAAAACACAATTTGGAACCAGTCTTATTGGTTTCATGTAAAAAAAGCTTTATGTCATTACTCACTCATTAAGAATGCCAAACTCTAGAGGGACTTGGTAAGGAGAAAAATGCAGAGCAAAAAGGGAAATCCTTATCCTTCCAATAGCCACCAAAATTGCATTGTCATGTCTTAAGCTTCCCATTGTTTTCTTTCCAACTTAATGTTACATTTTAACTTTCAGAAATCCCCAATATCCTTTCAGAACAGGAACAAAGACAAAGTTTCAGGGGGAATAAATGAAAATGGGGAGGACTTAGAACCTGCCTTAGAATCTTGTCTCGCACCAACTGGTCCCACCAACTTGTCCCACAGACGACCTCTCCTAGGTCCAAAGGACCTGAAACCCCAATAGTAGAGACATTCTCTCATCTACTGGTGTGCCAGCCAGTCTCACGGCAGAGACATGAGGATTCCCAGTGTAAACAAAACAACAAAGTTTCCCCTAGTCCCCACAAGATCCAAAAGCAAGTATAGAACTGAGAGCTGGGGTTTCTTTCCTTTCATGTTAAAACTCTCACAACCTTCTATACTCATTCAGATTTAGCTGTAACTCACTTTCAATTCTTATTCTTTTCAACACGGGGAAGGACCATACTCTAACTCGGTATCAAGCAGCTAAAAGTCCCTAGATTTTTCAAACACATAGATAAAGTAAAAGGAACATTGTCACTTTGCACTGGGGCCCATTATCTTCTACTGAAAGAGAAATTTCAAATCTCCCTCTGGAGTGCAAGTCCAGCTGTACCTTCCAGCATCAACCACAGCAGCAGGGTCTCATCCTCCTCAGGCAGTGCTGATCCATCCATGTGTGGTGGATCCAAGGCTTGATTCCTGGGAGCTTCAGGGAAGAGTGCCTTGTCAGTAGGACGCCATGGTGACCAGTCCATTGCTTGTCTAGCTGCTGTTCAGGGCCTTGAGCCTTTCAAGTTTTTAGTAAGATTTGGTTCCCAGCTGAGATGGGCATAAGGGCTTGTCAGATGGGTAGGTGGACCTGCAATGAGCAAACTTGTGCAAAATGGTTAGCATTTGCCTTAAATGCTGCACATATTGTTTAATTTTTGACTTGTGTTCCAAATTTGGGGGCTATGTACCCAAAACCAAGATTTGGAAGGGTCTCCCATAACCCACTTCAACAGAGCTTAACTTAAGCCCATTTCTGGGTGCCACTCTAATCTGGAGCAAGGCAATGGGGAGTGCCTGCTCCCATTTCAGATGTGTTTCCTGGCATATTTTTGCCAGGGTCTTCTTTATTGTATGAGTCATTCCCTCAGTCTTTCCCATGGACTGAGGTCTACAAGATGCGTGTAACTTCGATTACAGTTATAGTGCCTATCCAACCTTCCTGGAGATCTCTGAAATGAACAATGGTCCATTGTCACTCTGAATGCTGTGAGGAATCCAAATCGAGGGATTATTTCTTTAAGTAACAGTTTTGCTACCTCAGTCAGTTTCTTGATTCTAATGGGGTATGCCTGTACCCATCCAGAAAAACTGTCCACAAAAGCTAATAAAAATTTGAAATTCCCTCTGGATTTAGGCATTTGTGTAAAGTCTACCTGCCAGTCCTCAAATGGGCATAACCTTTTATATTGTACTCCCTCTTCTGTTGGGGTATGTTCTGCCTTAGATTGTTTTCAGCATGTATCTGGCAGGCTTGGGTGATTCTCTGAACAGTCCTTTGCAGATGAGGACCCCTAAAATATAGCCTAATGAGGTGCATCAAACCATCCCTTCCATAATGGGTCACTTCCTGTAAGTGTTTGAGGATGGGATACACTAGGAGACTCGGGCAGTAAGATCCTGCCACGGGTGTTCATCTTCCATATGGAATTGGGATCAGTGTTAGAGAATCCCCACTCATGAGCCTGTTCCTCATCTCATTCTGTGTATTAGGGTTTAAATGTTGACAAGGCCAAGCAGGGATCAAAACCCTAGGTGTGGCAGCCCTCCGGCCACCTGTCTCGCCACTTTATCAGCAGTTGGTTTCCCTGGCTCATTTGAGAGCCACCCCTTTGTTGTCCGTGGCAGTGCATTGTGGCAGCCTGGTTCGGTAGATTCACTGCCTCTAGCAATTGTAAAATATCTTCTGCATGTTTGACATCTTTGTTTCCTGAGGTTATGAGTCCTTTCTCTCTTTCCATATTGATCCATGGGCATGGACTACCATGCAGGCATATTTGGAGCCCATATACATGTTAACCTTGTTTCCCTGGGACAGCATTACAGCTCTCGTGAGGGCTATTGGTTCAGCCTCTTGTGCTGAGGTTCCTGGCACAAGGGCTTGGGCTTCTATTACCTTGTCTGTGGTGGGTACCACGTACCCACCTCACCGTTAGCCCTTACCTATGAATCTGCCCCCAGTCTGGTGCTGCCAGTGGCTGGCCCACTAGATCTGGCCTGCTAGAATAAACTTGGGCAGTGGTTTCCAAGCAATCATGCTTGGGGGGTGCAGCCTTTTATGCTTCTCCTGGAGTCCCCGCTCCCCTCTGCCCAGTGATCTGGCCAGACCCGCCCCAACCCCCCACCATTATACAACTTGTGATATATTCAAGACACAACTTTACTTTTGCTCTCCTTGGTACCTTTCCATTTTTATTTGGAGATGGTGGTGGCAATGTTCCCTTAACCCAGATGAAAAATCAGGCCAGCCTATGACTGTCATGCTCACTCCCGGGAAAGTGACAGCCTTGAGTCCCTTTAAGTCCCATAGTCTTGAATCACACGACAGAAAGTTTGCACTGATGATCATTAGTGTTCTACACTTGACCTAGCAGCAAATCTCCCCTCCATCCTTGATGCCCTGTGTCTTGCAGTCATTCTGGCCTCAGAGATCTTCCTTCCCCACTCCCAGTGACTTCTCCTGTCCCCTGCCAGAGTGGGGAGATGGGGAGGGGGTGAGGGGATGTCACAAGGGGCAGAGCCCTTCCTAATCAGGTCTTTGGGTCCTGGCAGGTGGCTCATGCTTGCCCTCAGGGAGCCTCTGGCAGCCTCGAGGGTCCCTGTGGGCATCTGTCCCTCAGTAATCTGGACTCACAGGGCCCAACCTCTGTTCTGACTCAGCCTGTGCTTCCTCCATCATTCCAAGGCAGCTGCCTCTGACCTCCAGCTTCCTCCCCTGGGGGCCACCTGCCTCCTGTAGTGACTCCCCAGAGGCTCCCACAGCCCCTGGCAGGGACATTGGGATCAGAGAAGGGGATCCGGAAAAGACCCCTCACGAGGTACTCCCCAACCCTGTTGGGAAGTTGGAGGGAATGAGAGTTCAGAACACAGTTCTCTATAAAAGTTTCCTTACGACATTCTCTTCTCTTCATTCTCTGATGTCTGTTTCACATTCTCGGTTCTCAGAGCCACTCTTTTGAGTGTGTGCACATGTGTGAGTGTGTGTGTGTGTGTGTGTGTGTGTGTGTGTGTGATGGCAGAAGAATCTGTCTCGCCTCTGCCTTGTTATTCTGATATTTATGATATTGACACCTTGGTGTAAATTCAGGCAGAAAGTTTCCCCCTTCCTAATAAATACATTGGCCATAATTTACCGAGAAGGAAACTCTAATTGATGGCAAAAATGTAGCTGAATGGGACCTGAGCAATAATTAAAGCCAGTTCCTCCATGCAAACAAAGCCCAAGTTTAGGGCAGTTGAAAAGAACTTGGCATTTGATATTTCAAAGTGCAGTGGTACTTGTCGGCCTCAGAACTTGTCAAACCTGGCACTCTCACAGCTTGACAAAGAAAAGTGTTTCTGCACTCGGTGCTTGCTCAGTTCTGGTCGGAACGAATAAATGACAAGCACCGAGATGCCACTTTGATATCCAAGTCATGATGATGAGAAAAAATTAGAGCTTTGGTGAGTTACATATATTGTTTAGTTTTGTTTTTTTTACTTTGAATTTCATGACTGTTGGGGGTCCAGGACAGCTTAGAGGATCTGAAATTCTTCTCAGGCCCTGAGGGAGTGAGACGTGGCAGGTTTCAGGCCCTACCCCGACAGCGGCTGGGTCCAGACAGGCCACACGCCTCCCGCACGTCAGCCTCGCGTGGCGTTTGCAGCCCGCCTCTGTGGGACGCCGTCCTTCGCGTGGCTCCTGGGGCCTGGACCTGGACTGCGCCCTGTGCACTCTCGCCTGGTCCCTCAGCCCGGAGAGCCTCTGAGGGGCGGGCACTGCACTCCCGAGAGCCAGCCTCGTTTCCTGGAAGCCGGGCCAAGCCCTGGGGTGCCGCCAACAAGGAGCACCGTCTGCCCGAAGCCTGCCCTCAGGCGGCACGGCCTGGCAATGAGAGTTCAAGGTTTGGAGCCCCAGGGAGTCCCAATCGGACTGTCCATGCATGGGCTGTGTGACCTTGGACACGTTACCCAACCTCTCCAAAGCCTCTGTTTACTCGCCCCCAACAGGAAGCATGTAGGAGTACCAGCCACGTGCCGTTCGTGCGAGAATTCCACGAGGCTGGGGGGATCAGGCAGTTAGCTCAGGGCTTGGGCAATCACTCTCATTCCATGACTCGGGGGGTGTGGGGGGCCGGAAGCAGTTCCCTGGCTCCCCCCTCAGGGTGCTCTGATTCCGGTGGCTGCATTTTTCACAGCCTTCCCCAGATGAGTTAGTCGCCTGCTGAGCCCGTTTGGAAAAACCAGATACACCTTCTCCTTCTCGACTGTGGAGTCATGTGGCCTTCCGCAGCCAGGTGCCCCTCTGACGCAGGCAGTCGGGGCACTGGCCCTCCGTGGACTCAGGAGCAAGCACATCTGGGGTCAAACCCCCACCCTGCCGTGCACTGTAGTGTGCACCCGGGGAGGTTGTTCACGTCCAGTGCCCCGGTTTCCTCATCTGTGGAATGGGGACAACAGTGGGGCTGCCTCATGGGTGTGCTGTGAGGTTCCATGAGTTAGTGCGTGCAGAGCATGACACCGCACCAGTGAGCGCTCGGTGGGCGGGACTGCTGTCAGGGCACCTGTTTGTGGGGCACCGGTCACGTACGCTGAGGACGTCTCACGGACTGCTCACTACAATTTGGATTATTTTAAAAATTATCTTCATTAATGAGTTCTTAAGTAACATAAAAGCTCCAAGTTTAAATATAAGCAGTCTAAAATTGTATAGTTTGAATCATCGAATATTAAGTAAACGTTAAATAGTAATAACTGTGGAACAATTTGGGAAATCTGAAACATAACAAGAAGTTCTGCTGTTATAGCTACTGGCCCTAAGCTTTGCTTTCCCCATCATTTAAATTCATTCATGGCTTCAATGTATAAGGCTTTTTTATTTTTCTTTTTACATTGGTAGGACCTGTAGATTCATCTCTTAACAATTTTAGTGTCATCTTTTAAGGTTTATTTTCACTCGATGATCTAATTTAAAATATAATTAAAAAAACATTTTTTAGAGATTTGAAGGTGCAGATAATTTTATCTTAATATGTATTTTTTGGCTATTCTTGTCTACAAAAGTGTCATGGAGGTTATCAAAGAGACTTTCACTTTAAAACAAAAGTAAACAGGGCTTAAACAATTTAAAAACTTGCTTTTTAAAAAGCCTTCACACCCCCCTGGCTGGTGTAGCTCAGTGGATTGAGCGCGGGCTGCGAACCAAAGTGTCGCAGGTTCAATTCCCAGTCAGGGTACATGCCTGGGTTGCAGGCCATGACCCCCAGCAACCCAACCGCACGTTGATGTTTCTCTCTCTTTCTCTCTCTCTCTCTCCCTCCCTTCCCTCTCTAAAAATAAATAAATAAAATCTTTAAAAAAATAAATAAAATAAATAAAAAGCCTTCACGCTACACAAACTTTCAGTAGGCTTCCCAGCTCAGGTCACCTCAGTGTACAGTTAGGTTTGGTGTCTGGAATCCGGACCCTGGGTTTCAGTGCCGTTGTCAGTAGCAGTGTGGAGCAGACAGACTCCAAACACCTTTGCTCAGACCCTTGTTTGTTGCTTTAAGAAAATGACTAGCAGTAGAATTGCTGGATCAAAAGATACGTCCCTTATCAAAAGTTTTGTCGCATGTCATCAAGTTGCATTCCCAAATACCTGAACCAATTCACGCTCCCACCAGCAATATGTGCAAATGCTCATTTCCTACGTGCTCGCGTCAGCACTTGTTAATATCACTGGCCAATTTAATAAGTTAAATGGTCTCATATTGCTGAAACACGCGACTTTTTGCACTGTACTAGTGAGGTTGCACATGTTAAATCTATTTATTGACCGTTTGTATTCCCAACCTTGTAACTTGTATACTCACATCCATTGACCATTTTTTAGGGTTTCCTCTTTTTCTTATTAATTTATAAAGCTTTTTATTTATTAAAGAATCAAGTCTTCTCAAATATATTCCAAAAATTTTTTCTAGTTCTTTTAACATTTCTTGATGAGTGGAAATTTAAAAACATTTTTGCAACTTAAAATCTTGTTTTATAACTTTATTCCTTTCTTTTATAATAGGTCTTACTGACCTCAATTTTTCATAAATATGATTTTAAAAATATCTAAGTCTTTCATAGTTTAGGTATTTATTTACTGTGCTTTTTCCATATAGTTGAACATTTATCTCAGTACCATGTACATACAAGCCACACCAAAAAATAGTTCCAGGTACATAGTAGGAAATCAAAAAATGTTGGAATCAGTGAATAAATAATTAAGCTAACATTCTTCTATTTTTTAATTTTTATTTCTCACTGTTGTTCAATTACAGTTGTCCCAATTTTTCTCCAGTTGCTCTTCCTTGCCCCCCCCCACCCTGCTCCCTTTGTCAATTCCCACCCTGTGGTCCATTACCATGGGTCCTTTAGACAGGCACCTGGATGACCCTTCCCCATCTTTCCCTGTTGTCCCTCTCCCTCCTCCCCTCTGGTCACTGTCAGTTTGTTCCTCATTTCCATGTCTCTGGTTCTATTTTGCTCATTTGTTTGTTGTGTTCATTAGGTTCCACTTATAGGTGAGATCACATGGTAATTTTCTTCTACTGCCTGGCTTATTTCACTCAGCATAATGCTCTCCAGTTCCATACATACTGTCGAGAAGGGTAGGAGCTCCTTCTTCACTTCTGCTGTGTAGTATTCCATTGTGTAAATGTACCAGTTTTTTGATCCACTCATTTACTCATGGGCACTTAGGCTGTTTCCAGCACTTGGCTATTGTAAATTGAGCTGCTATGAACACTGGGGTGCATAGGTTCTTTTGAATTGGTGATTCAGGATTCTTAGGGTATAATCCCAGCAGTGGGATCACTGGGTCAAAAGGCAGTTCCATCTTTAGTTTTCTGAGGAAATCCCATACTGTTTTCCACAGTGGCTGCACCAGTCTGCAATCCCACCAACAGTGCACTAGAGTTCGCTTTTCTCTGCAAGCTCACAGCCCTTGTTGTTTGTCGATTTATTAATGATATGGCCATACTGACTGATGTGAAGGTAACATTCTTATTTAAGAATTAATCTGTTAGAGTTTAATCTTGCACTTCCTTATATTTGGAGAATAGATGGAACTATTCATGTGTGTTGCAAAAAATCATAAACCTTGAAGAATTAGCCTGTATACAGAAAGTGACCATGGATATCATGGGGTCATTTCTTTGTGTGACAAGAGCCACCCGTTATCCAGTGCACTAGCGCCTCTAACAGATGCTGGGTAGAATGGGATTATTTGACAGCGTGGCAGACCCTGTTGGCTGCTTGCTCTATGACTTCTTCCCACTTCTTCTTTAGTGGTGGAAACTCATTTTATTTACATGTGTGTCAGCAACATGCTCAGAAAGGTGGTCCCAGGGCAAAAATCACGAATCATCTAACCATATAATAGTAAGACCCATTCTGTTTGTCAGTCACTGGTTTAGAGGTGGATACTTACCTCAGTTCTGACCAACGGGATGTGAGCGGGAGTCCACTGGGGACACATGTACGGGCTCGTGGGAAAGGAGCAATTCGCGAGGGGAGTTTCCTCCCTTATACTCCCCAATGCACACACGTGTGCGTGCACACACACCCCCTTCTCCTTTTGGTGGTGTCCTGTGTGGATGTGATATTTGGGACTGTGGCAACCATCTTGCCACCATGAGGGGAAGGTCTGAGTCTTGACAACGTTGAGTTTCTAAAACATAGTCCTTTCTGTAGACTTCTTGTTATGTGAGATGATGAACCCCTATTTTTTTAATTTAGTTTTTTTTTTCCCCTAATGGCATCAAATGTTGTTCTCTTGGGTGAGTCCCTCCACTTCCTGGGCTTCAGTTTCTGTAGACTAGCATGGGTGAGCCAGATGTTGTCACCGCCCTACCCAGACTTAAAACTGGGATTCCAGCCGATGCCTCGTCGGCCTCTGGAGCACCTTTCTCTTCTGTATTCTGAGAGAAATACCACTTTAAATCCTGAAGCGCAGAGAGGGATAACAGTGGCAGAGTAAGGTTCTCACACATCTTCTCCCTCAATCTTCATCTCCAGCCCTGGAAGTAGGCATGCCCATTTTGCGGATGAAACCGAGTCTCAGGGAGGGTAAGGACATAGCTGAGGTCTCTCTGGTAAGCCGGCTGAGCTGAGACTTAAACAAACCCCAGTTCTCGGGCTCGGATCCCGCTCCTCCTTCCCCTGTGCCTCACAGCCACAGGCAGCACTAGCTTTGCTTGGTTTATAGCAGCAGACACGCTTCCAACGTGATTAATCTCTCTTGCTGTCCAGAGGATCACCGATCACCCTGCGGACCACTCCCTGAACAGCCAGCGAGCTCCAAAGGAATTTTACCACCCACCGGTGGGTTCTTTTTCTAATGAACTTGGAGGGTCAGGCTCTGATGTTTATATGAAAGGAGATAAAACACACCTGTTCTTCTGGGACTATACTTGGAGGAAAGGAGAATATATGACTTATTTTGGATAGGATATTTATAACCTCCCGATCTATAAACTAAGTGATGAATTGCTGAAAGCCAGAGGTCCGCGGGACCTGGCAGAGTACAGTTTCCACCCTGGCCCTGCATCCCAGCACCGAGCGGAGGGCGGGGGCTGGCTGTGATGGGGAGGGTGGGCTCCTTGCTTGTCACACCCCGCTGCTGACGAGTAGCTGCTGCAGAGCCTGGGGACGTGTACCTGCCGCCTCCAAGGCCTGCAGTCTCTAGAGCGGGAGAGGGGTGGACATTCCCTGGGCCTCCCCTTGCCTTTTCGGTTACATCCCGTACATCCAGCACAGAATCTGGCCCATAACAGGCACCCAATAAATATTTTCCGCATCCTGTTGTTGATGAATGAAGCTGAAGCCTGAAGAGGTGAAGTGACTGGTTCAGAGTAAAATAACTAATAAATGACAGAGCCCAGACTTCTGGTCTCCCCAGTTCCATCTGATAGATTCAATTCCAATAAAACTGGAAATACGGACTTTGTTGGAGGTCAGACGTGTCACTACACATGAGAAAAATCACTGTTTTAGTTGGGCCTCAAAATGTACGGGATCCAGTATAAATACATCATTCATTTAAAAAGCGGCCAAATATGTCTTCCTGGCCGAGTAGTGATATAGGTAGAATGACCGGAAGAGCTCTGGGTGCATGTAGTTCCGGAAACCCGCCTTTGTCCCAGGGCCGCTCCCAGGTCGCTGGGGATCTCTGGTGAGCCTGAGCCATCCCCTCTCCAGGGCTCGCGTGGCCTCGACCACCCGTGGGTGCCCACTGGCTGCAGGCATGCCTTCCTTCCAGCACCTCCATCTCTAGCTGCACGTCGGTCCATCCGATGAGCCACCTCGACGGCGAAGCAGAAGTGCACAGCAGAAGCACAGATTCTGAAAAGCTTGTGTCTGGGACGGGAGGAGCGTTCCGCCACTGTCACTTGGCGATGAGGAAGGGAGGGAACGAGAAGGGACCGTTAGCTCCTGGAGGGCAGAGACTGAGTGGTGTTTGAGCACATGCTCAAGTAGCTGTTGAATAAGTGAATGTTACAGCTTTACTACATATGTATACTTATGTTAAATGCATGCATATACATACATATATGTGTGTGTGTGTGTCATCGGTTGGCTGGAACAGACACTCTGTCCCCTGCCCTCTACCAGCCCAGTCATTGGCCGTCTTCCCTTCTGGACGGTAACGCAGGGTCTCCCCATCCGGCAGCCTGACACAACCCATCCAGTGGCCCCCCTCTCCAGCTCTGACCGGCGGAGAGGACGGGGTTCTTAAGTACAACGGGACATTTCCTGAAGGTTGCCGGGGAAGGAGTTTCCTCTTTCATCGGTGGCAGCCACCTGGCAAAAGTCCCTCCGTCTGGTGACAGGACCATGGCATCGCACACATTCAGGCGGCACTGCGCTGTTGTGATCCGGGATGAGAAGCACATATTTGGTCTTCTGGCACAGAGTTTCTAAAACTCTTGGAATTTCCTTGAAGCTGAGAGCAATCAAGGTGTCTTTTGTTGTGTTAATAGGGTGGGTTTCCAAAAGCTCCCTCGGTTGGGGTCTGATTGCCAGGAGAACCAACCACATGCTTTGAAGATTGGAACTTTCTGTCCCACCTCCCTGAGCTCTGGGAAGAGGGATTGGAGGTTGAATCATTCCTCAGTGGCCAATGATCTAGTCAGTCATCCCTGTGTAATGAAGCCTTCGTGTAAACCCAAAAGGACGAGACTCTGAGAGCTTCCAGGTTGGTGAACGTGGAAATTTGGCGACAGTGAGGAGCTCGGACAGAGCGTGAGGGCCCCATACCCTTTCCCCATACCTTGTCCCGTGCACCTTGTCCCGTGCGTCTCTTCCTCTGGCTGCTCCTGAGGGACACGCCCTTTTATAACAAACCGGTAGCCTGGTCAGTCACATGTTTTTCTGAGTTCTGTGGGCCGCTCCAGCAAATTAATCAAGCCCGAGAAAGGAGGGGCCCCTTGGAACCTCCCATCTATGTAGCCAGCCAGTCAGAGCGCGGGGAGGCCTGGACTGGTGACTGGCGTCTGAAGGGGAGGGGGTTGGTCTTGTGGGACTGGGCCCCTCACCTGTGGGATCTGATGCTGCCTCCGGGCAGGTAGAGCCAGACTTAAGTTGAATGGTAGGACACCCAGCTGGTGTCCAGGAGTTGCTTGGTGGTCTGGAACCCCCACCCCTTCATCAGAATTGGGTGCTCAGAGTCCTCTAGGTGCTGTTGGTATTGTGGTTAACTCAGTTCCGTGAATGGTGTATCGGGAGGCCATGCAGCACGGCGGACCTGAGTGGGCATGAGGAATCGTACATTCCCCAGAAGCTGCTGGCAGGTGTGTTGTGGCCACAGGGAAGCCAGCCTTCGGCTTCGGAGCCACACGTGGAAGACAGATGGGACGCGCAGGATGGAACTGGGTCTTTGGTGACACTGTTGAGCACTGGAGCAGGCCTGGCCAAACCTTTCTGCCTCGTTTTCATGCGGCCCCAGATTTCCTCCGTTGTTTACATCTGTTTGAATCAGCCTTTCTGCGACTTGCAGCCAGAAAGGTCTGCCCAGATACACACAGAGCCGTGGCTGTCTTAGCCTGGGACTCCAGTTCATCAGTGCGGACACCCCGGTCAGACCACTCGGATCTCAGAGAGACTATTTTGTCCTGAGTGTCCAATTTCACACCCTATTTATAGTCTCAAGATAATTACTGAGTGTCTGTTTCAGCTGAGAATAGACATGAGCGGTCTATCCACATTTAACAGTTCTCATCAACAAACTTTAGCAAAACTTCCTCTACACCAGGCACTTTGCTACGTGCAAGGTCATAAACTATAAATTTAAACTATTGGAGGTGTTTCAGTCCATGAGCAAGGCAAGAGCCCAGCCTTTCAGAACTCACAGTTTCCTGCACAACAGGGGCTTTTCAGGGGAGGGAGGAGAAAGACGGAGGCCACAAGGGCAGCCTGTCGTGTAAGGCGCCATTGTTACATGTAAAAAGTGATTTAATTCCAAATCGGGGCATCAGTAAAGGGTCAAGAATAAGTTTGCCTATGAGCTGGACTTCAAGAATTCACAGAATTTCCATCGCCAGCTCTGAGGGCAAGGGCATCCCAGGCAACAAAGGGTAAGCAAAGGCCAGGAGGCAGGAAAGCAGGGATGAAGAAGCCAGTTTGGCAGACGCGGGTGTGGGGGTGAGGTGGTGAGGGTCAGGCTGGAGGTAGGGCGGGCCCAGGGGTGGGGGCCTGGAAGACTTTTAAAAGGAGCTGGACTTTATTTAATAACGGAATAGTGTTCAGACACAGAGTCATGATGAGTGTGTAGTGCTTCTTTCGTGTCAGGAACTGGTCTAAGAAGTTTATCTATGTACTAACTTAATCTTTATGACAACCTGAGGAAGTGAATACTGTAATTTTTATTCCCATTTTACCCATGTGGAAGCTGAATCCAGAGAGGTCAGGACACTTGTGCGACATCACACTGGATCCCCTGGCCTGGTGAGCTGGACCAGACCCAGGCGGGCGGGCTCCAAGGCCGGGGTCCTTCGGGGAACCCAGGGTAGTGGTGACGCGGCTCTGGGCGACTGCGGAGCACACAGACGGCAGTCAGGCTGCCCCAGTAGCTCAGGTGAGAAACAGCAGGGTTGACGCAGGAGAGGAGGGGCGGAGAGAAGGAGGGAGAGGCGGCAGAGCCCAGGGACTGTAGCGGGGGCTCCAGCCTGTGCAGTACGCCCTGCAGCGTTTACCAACGGAGCTCGGAGTGCGTTCCGACGGAGGATGCCCTCCACAGCCCCACGTCATAGCCAGGCTCTCCCTCCTTTTCCCTCCCCAGCCTGACTTGGGACGGTTGATGCATGTATGACCCCCGTCCCTTAGTGTCTGGTGTGAGGGATAAACGGATGAGTGAGAGATGAATTGGATGTGTCTTGCTTGCAGGTGTCATGGCTGAGTGCCATCATCGATGCGACCCAGCACAGGAGAGGCCGGGATGGAAGGACTGACCGACTGCTGGTCTGGAATGGGTGGGGGGAGAGCTCTGTGAGGCAGACGTGTAGACGGCCGGGAGGTCATCTGTGGAAATGCAGCCTGGAGTTTGGGAGCTGGAAGTGGCTCTAGCATAGGCAGGGAGACACTACTTAAAGTCATGGAGGAGGCGTGGGGTGACGCACGCGGGCTGGGTCCCCATGCCTGCAGTGGACAGGGGGGCTCATTTTCATCCGTTGTAACCATTCCGTCGGACCCCGTCCTGCTCAGCGGGCTGCAACTGCACAGATTTAATCTGAAGAAACCGGTGTTTGGGGCCCCCGGCTGCACATGAAAACCACCTGGGGAGCTTTAAAAATGCTGATTCCAGGCTCCCCCTCCATGCATTAAACCAGAGTCACCTGGGCGTGGGTGTAATTTCAAAGCCCCCTGTGCCCTGACGGGCAGTCTGAAAGATCACCAACAGCTGGAAAAGGTGTCAGACGATCATGAAAGACACGGAAATGGAGGGGGCGTGCCACCCTGTGTCCTGCAAAGTCTGCAGTGCTGCTGTGACACTGGGCCCGTTTCGTCACCATGAGCCTGAGGGAGTCGGACGTTTGCTTTTTCGGGGCAAAGCAAATGAATGGGCCCACGCACAACGCGTGTGACGGTCGAGACCAAGGCTCACCGCCTAGACCCTAAGTGCCGTGTGGGGCCCGGCTCGACCATCTCCTCCAAAGCCAGCGCTGGCCCGCGTGCCAGAAGGGCGGCCGCGCCTGCGGTGAGGGAGACGGGGTCGAGGTGCCAGGAGCCGGGTGGCACAGTGCTGCTTTGTCACGGGCACACGGAGAACCCAGCTCCTCATCAGAATGGGGACAAAGCAGTCATCGGAGGAAAGCCGAGGGACAGACGAAAGTGTCCCGAGTGACATGGGCCATGCGGGCTGTGGGTGGCACCGTGCCAGACCATCCGGTCCGATGGCGTTTCATTCCCCGTGCAGCAGTGCAGGGAGAGCAGGGTTCATCTGGCTAGTTATTTAAAATGATACACTTTTTGATAAAAACGATAGAGGCTCATTGTTGAAAATTTGGAAATTGAAAAAGAATAAAAGACCATCAAAATCACTCAAAATCTTACTACTCTAGATAACTGTTTTGTTGTGTTTCTTCCTGTTCATTTTCAAGTGCATGCCTATATGACACTTGTGGTTGGCCTCTTGCTGTGTTTATGATTTTGTATAATTGCATTTTTATGTATTTTATTTCATAAATTTTATCATATAATTTTATTTTGAACCAGACATTATATCATAAGCATTTCTCCATGTCATTAAAATGCCTTTGGAAACACAGTTTTAAATAACTTCATAATTTTGAGCTTGTATGACCGAGATATCGTTCACTCTAGTCATTCTCCCAACCTCAGAGCACTTAGACTTTTCACTTTTTTAAAAAGATTTTATTTATTTAGTTTTAGAGAGGGAAGGGAGGGAGAAAGAGAGAGAGAAACATCAATGTGTGGTTGCTGGGGGTCATGGCCTGCAACCCAGGCATGTACCCTGCCTGGGAATTGAACCTGCGCAGCCCACGCTCAATCCACTGAGCTACGCCAGCCAAGGTGACTTTCCACTTTTTTATGTTATAAATGATACTTGTATTCTTTGTGTCCAAATTTCAGATTAATTTCACAGGTCAGATTCCTAAAAGTAGGTCAAGGAGTAGGGACCTTTTAAAGATATATTCATAATTTAGGTTCGTTGTGTACAATTGGGACTATTAGAAGGAGCTGGGAGGAGCTGTGGAAGTTGAAGAATGTGGTAAACTTGATCTAGAGTCAGGAAGGCAGGACCCAGGGCTCTTCAGGCTCCCTCTTCCTGCTCCCCACCCTGAGTCTGATTGGCTGAAGTCACACCCTGGATGAATCAGCAGATAGGGGTCACACACACACACACACACACACACACACACACATGCACACCAGGGGAGGCATTGTGAGTGCAGCATCCACCTAAACTTGTTTCTACTACATGAAGATTCCTAGAAATAAAATTCCTGGGTTAAAACAGTATGGATATCTTAAAAGTTCTTATTCGAAATAGCCAAATGTCTTGCCACATGCGTACCGATTTATACCCTCACAAGGTCTGTGTGTGTATCACAACTCTGTATCTGGCAAATACACATACTTAATTCCTCCAGAATTGGGTAGGTAAAAAAACTATCTCATTTTGTCACTTTGATTTACTTTTCTTTTTTAACTTGTAATGGTTCTGAATGTTAGTGATCACATATTTGTATTTGCCCTTCTGTGAACGGAATCTCTGTTTTTATCATTCACGTATTGATCGGGGTCTCAGTTATGTGAATCACTCAGCAGCACCCCTCTCTACCAAAACTCCTCAGTAGGTTCTGAAATCAATCTACAGTTAAGTAAAAGCATTTCTTTCCTTGCAAAAGGTTTCAGTTTATACTACATGTGCCTCTTCAGTGTCCCAGAGATGTGAATCTTGTTCCAAAAGAATGCTTAAGAAAACAAAGTCTCCACATAAAAGTCTTAAAACTTCCCTTTATCGAATATGATTTAAAAGCCTCTGATTTGTAAAGTATTGAGAAATCCCTTTGGCTTGTGTGGGAGTTGGGGACGCTGTCTTTCGTGAGCTGCAGGACGATCAGTACTTGGAGAAGAAAAACACTTCTCCTGCAGGCAGAGGGATAAACCTATCAAAGATTAGCTCTCCGAGTGCGCAGCCTGGCCGTTTACGGGTCAGTCAAGGAAGGTGATCAGAATTATGAGCTTTTTAATTATCGTTGAATAACTCTTGATGTGCCAAGGCAGGAAGTCTTGGGTTTTATGTTCCTAAAGAAAAATGGTTTGAGGCTGAGCAGTGCTTGGCTCCCCATAACTTGAGATGATCACCTTAATTGGGAGAAGAAATCTGTAACAAGATCCTCACCATTAACGATCATTCCGTTACGTAAACAGAAGAAGGCCTTAGGGACCCAATGGAAACCAGACCAAAGTCTCCTTTTAGGCCCACATTCCACTCCCTCCTCCGCCCCTCCCGTTCTGTAAGCTGACGTGGCCACAGGGCTCCCTTTCTTCGTGTTCGTCCCAAATGTCGTTCTGCAGTGGCTCTGATAAGCCCCCCCAAAGACCCCAGCCTGCCAAGTCTGAGGACTCAACACGTTCCTGGTGATTTCCTTCGTTCCTAGAAGCATGATGAGCTTGTCAAACAGCCGACCTTGTTGGGAACAGCCTAGAGATCGGCTCTGTCTGAATCCGTGTCCGTCACACTCCACGGCTCCGGCTTCCAGCTGCACGGGGCGGAGGGGGGAAGGGGAGCAGAGCGGGGAGGAGCGCTGTGCCTGGGGTGCGCCCTCCTCAGCCAGGCCCATCGGCCGCCCCTTCAGGTCTGGGGTGGGGTGAGGGCAACGCCGGGGACATTTAATTTAGAGATGTGTTTTTCTCACATCCAAAAGTTCAGAAAATGAAGGCTTCAGGGTAGGTTCCCATACTCCAGGCGGCTCTCTCTGCTATCCTGTGTTTATGAACTCCATTTCCCTCGTGGCCACAAGATGGCTGCAGGGCCTCCAAAATCATGTTCTTCACAGCACAGCTTCCCAAACAGAAAGGGAGAGGAGAGAGCAAAAGGCTTTCCTTCTGTGACTGGCTACTTCGTGTCAGGGAAAAAAAATCTTTCCCAGAAAGTCCAACCCGACTTCTTCTTACATCTCATCAGGTCACCTGACTCAGAACTGCATCACCTGACCGCCACCGGCTTCACAGGAAAAGTCGAATAGGCCTGTTCTAATTGGTTTGGACCAGCCGCATGCATCTCCTGGGGCCGAGCACGTTGCTTTCTGGACACAACTGAAGCTCTGCTAACAAGGAAGGTAGGCGAAGGACTGGCTGCCAGAGAGGCAACTTCCAGGGACCAGAATGAGTGACACCTTCCATTGACCAGTCACTTTACAAAGTAACCTTCTGTAGGCCACATGACTTCATATCACACCACTAGAAATGGAGAACCAGGAGAGAGAAACGCGCATGTGGTGGGGTGGGGGCGGAGACTAAGAAAGGGGAAGATCACGTAGACCGAGTCGAAGCAAAAGGGAAGCTTACTAAGCAGTGCTCTGTGCCTGGCACAGTGCTGGGCTGGTGTCGGATCCGGAGCCCTGCAGACGCGTGCTGTGGGCCTTCTCGGCAAGGAATCACACGCTGTGCAGGTGCCACTGAGAGAACCGTAGGAACCAGAACCTTGCTAAGGGCTAAGCTGTGAGGTGAAATAAAGAATGACCTGGGACACCAGAGGGGGGACACACCATTGCAGGTCGGAATCTGGAGAGGGCTTCAAGGAAGAGGTGGGTCTGGAGTTGCGTGGGATTCGGGGGAGCAGAGGGCCCCATTGCAGGTGTCAGGACACCGCAGATCTCGGGGAAGGGCATGTCGAAGGCGGACGACAGGAATGGATGTGTTCGCAGCGGGGAGGGCCTGCCAGTGGAGACACCTGGGTTTGGGGCAGACTCGGGCAGCCACAGGGGGAATGCTAGCGTTCAGAAGCATGTCTCTGGAGCGGAACGGGGTCTGACAAGTGAGTGTTGCTTCATGAACTTTCCTGGAGGAACATCTCAGTTGTTGGCAGCGCCACACTCTTGCTGCTGATGCTTGCGGATATGAAGCTCTCGGTTTACTGGTTTGGATGCTACTGCTGAGGGGCGGGGCCAGGCTGCCTCCTTCTGGGGGCAAGTAACCATTTGTCTGTTGCGCAATCTTTGTTGCGCATGGGGATTGCGCAAAATCAGGCATTCCTTGTATCCTTACATGGCATTCCGTTAAAAAAAATAGCAATCCTTCCCCGGCTTTCCTTGAAAATCTACATTGATCTTTATTGCAGATTTTCTTGAAGGGTGCCTAGTAGCCTCTTGAGACATAATCCCAAAGGTTTCCCCTCACAGCAGCTGCCGAACCCTGTCCCTCTCTGGCCCCAGAACAACATGCTTCCGTCCTGTCGACTTCCTCCACTTCCCCTTCATCCACATCACACCTTTTCCAAAATCCCGCCCCCCCTCCCGTGTGCAGAGAACCTCCATCATACACGGGACTCGAGAAACCTTCCGAGGAAAGAACTGTGAGCTCGCCCAGTGAGAGTGGCTGCAGGGGTTGGGGGCTGGGTGATGAGAACTCACGTACGAGTCACTTTTCTCTCGATCACATCCGGTCCACCAACTTAGAGCCTTAATTATTTTTTTTATTGTGGTGAAATACATAAAACACAAAATGTGCCCTTCGACCATATTTAAGCGGACCGTTCAGTGGCATTAGCTGCACTCCCAGGGCTGTGCAGCCTCCATCGCTGTTGATCTATGAAGTTGGTTGGCCGCCCTGGGCAGAAACTCCGTGCCCATTGGGTGACCCCTCTCCGCTGCTCCCTCCCTCCAGCTGCTGGCAACCTCTAGTCAGCATCCCACCTTCCTGAATTTTCTTATTCCAGACATTTTATGTAAGTAGAATCATACAGTATTTGTCCTTTTATGTCTGGCTTCTTTCGCTTAGCCTAATGTTTTCCCGGTCCATCCATGTTGCAGCATGTGCCAACACTTTCTTCTCCCTGTGGCTGAGTGACATTCCCTTGTGTGTGTGTGCCACATCTGTCTCTCCACTCACACGCGGATGAACACTTGGACTGATTCTGCCTTTTGGCTCTTGGGGATAATGCTGCCGTGAACACTGGCGTACAGGATCTGTTTACTCCCTCTGCGGAACTGCTGTGCCCTATAGTAGTTTGACGCTTACCATTCTGAGACAAAAAAGACTGTTTTCCACAGTGAACGCACCATTTTACATCCCCACTGTCAATGTGCGAAGGTCCCGATTTATCCACAACCTCACCAACACTGGTTGTTTATTTGAAAAAATTTTATTACAGCAATCCAGCAGGTATAAAGGGGCATCTCATCATGGCTTTGATTTGAATTTCCCTAACTCCTAATGGTGTTGAGCATCTTTTCATGGGCTCATTGGCCTTCTGTGGCTCTTCTTTGGAAAATGTCGGCTTAAGTCCTTCGTCTATTGTTTTAATTGAGGTGTTTGTCTTTTGAATTGTAAGAGCTCTTTATGTCGTCTGGATTTTAAACCCTTATCAGATACATGATTTGCAAATAGTTTCTGCCATCCTGTGGGTCCCTTTTTTATTCTTTTAACAGTGTCCTTGGATGTACAAAATTTCTTAATGAAGTCCAGTTTATTTATTTATTTAGTGGCCTGTGCTTTGGTGTCTTATTTAAGAAACCATTGCCATGTCCAAATTCACGAAGATTTTCCTGTTTCCTCTAAGAGTTTTACGGTTTTAACTCTAAATTCAGGTCTTTGACTCCTTTTGGGTGAGGTTTTGGGTGAGATAAGAGGTCCATTTCTTTCTTCCGCACAGGGACATCCGGTGTTCCCACCACCATTTCCCCACCCAGTGCACGGTCTTGGCGCCCTTGCTGGAAATGAAACGACCGTGAACATGAGGGTGGACTTCCGGGCTGTCGCTCCTGCTCCGTTGGTCTCTATGCCTGTCTTTGTGCCGGGACCACTTTGCTCTGATTTCTGTAGCTTGGTAGTGAGTTGAAGTCAGGAAACTGCAGACTGTTAAGTGCAAAGAAGGCCTTGTCCATTTCGGAAGGTCAGGCCTTCTCTCCTCGTAAGGAATTGTGTCTGCACTGAGTACGAATACCCCTGCCCGCCTGGCGTCTCTCTCTTGTTCGAGGTTTGACCCGAGCTTAGGTTGCCATTGGGGCTGGGTAAGGCCATCATTTATGAGTCTTGGCAGTGGCAGGACCAAGCGGAAGCCTGGAATGAATGTTCTAAGTTCTTTCCACAGGAGCTAGTTTCTTGTTTTGTCTTGTTTTTCAGGTAGAGTTGAGGCGTGGAGGGTCCAGAGCAATCCCAAATAAGGGGGCAAATATTAATGAGAGGACTCAAGCGTGTGTCTGGTTCCAAACAGGAGTCTGGAAACGACTTCAGATTTCACTGCAGACAGAAGTGAATTCAGAGAGCAGTTGCCATGAGGAAACCAAAGAATACAGACAACTTAAAGATGAGAAAGGGCAGGAGACCCACTGCCGCTCTCCACATGCCGTGGGCACGAGGAAGAAGCTCTGTTATTCAGGCCCAGGGATCGGGACCACCCCGCGGCAGGCAGGAAGTGGAGTCCCGGGGCGAGGTGAGGTGCAGCCTCTGCAGGAAAAGCCCGCTGAGCCAGGCAGGAAAGGGAGGGATCCCTCGTTCCTCCCCTGGCTCCACCCCGCCACCAGCTGAACCCAGGCAGAAGCAGTCACTGGTTGGGGACCTGGGGAAATGCAGTCTGCAGAGCCCTTCCCGTTCTCACTGCCCTTCCCCAACCCCGTTAGGTGATGCAGACCAGAGCAGAAAAGGATGCAGAATGGATCCGAGGCTATATATATATTTGTAGGCCCAGGAACTGCACACAAGAAAAGGGAGACCCTCCTAATATTGGAGGGCAGGCATCTGACTTGGAGTGTGCTATTGAAAAAAAATGACAATAGTAGTGAGAGGGCTGAGTATACATGCAAGGCAAACTAGTAGGCTCTTTGCTGCTGTCTGGTTTAAAGTCATGAAAAGGCCCAGCGATGCCGATGTGATTGAACAGTGGTAAAGACAGGAAGGATGAGACTTGGCGAAGAGGCCTGTCCCAGCCTGTCCCAGGCAGAGCCGGAACTGGCAGCTGGGCCCACTTCTCTCCCCCAGGTCTGTGCTCCTAACCCTGATGCTCGCGGCTTCCCAGCAAAGAAAAGCAAGATAAACAGTTCTCTGAGGCAGAAAGCAGTTGTCATGCTGCTGCTGCTGCTGCTGCTGCTGCTGGCTGCCGTCTGGCTGATTGTGGCCCCCAGGCAGCCAGGAAAATACACTGAGAGGCCCGAGGGCAGCCTGGCCTGGCAGCAGGCTGCAGGGGTGGAAGATTTCGGGGGCGGGGGGTTCTCAGTTGCTTCATGTAGTGTTTGACTCACATGCGTGCCTTCTCCATGCCTCCAACCTCTGGTAATCAGTTTTCTGCATGAAATTCTCCCTGTGGCTGGTGACCTCCGGAGTCCTTAAGGAATGAGGCCAGGTGATCCACACAGTGTGTCCCAGGTGAAGGGAAGTGTCCTCATCTAGTGAGGAAGTCAGGTGCAGTTCAACAGGATCTGGCCCCTGTACCCACCCCTCTTCCACGTTTCTAACTTCGTTTCCAGGACTGGCTCACTGGCTTCAGCTACACTGACCCGTTTGCTTTCGCTTGCATGCGTTCAGCGTGATCCTGCCCCTGGCCCTCGCATGTACCATTGCGACTGCTTATAACACCTCTTACTTACACGTCCGCTGTATTCTCTTTCTTATCTCTTTTAGGCACTTTGCTCAAAAGTCACACATAGCAGCCAGGCCTTCCCTAGGTATTAAATTAGGAAAATAACAAACATTCTTCTCCGCTTCATTTCACCCCTCTGACTTTTCTCCATAGCACTTATCCCCTACCCCAAAAGAGTTCTCAAACTCTCGCAGGTATTACAATCACCTGGGTGAGGTGGGGAGACACGTCCGAATCCAGATTCCTGGCCCCCCTCTCCATGTCTGGTTCAGAAGGTCTGGGGTGGGGCCTGAGAACTGGCATTTTTCAGAAGGTCTCACGTGGTAAGGCTGATAGTGATCCAGGACTGCACTCTGAGAATCACTGCCCTCTATCTGCCTCGGGTTTGTTGGATTTCAGTTGTTATATCTTTATAGCTTTCATACGGATAGTGCTAGCATTATATTCTCTTTTCTCTCTCTATTTTATTTACAATTCCCTTTCCCCTTCAAACAGTCCTATGAGCTTTTTAAAAAAGTGGCTTTTGTTTTTCATACTCATTATTCTCTCTTTGTCTTTCTCACTGCTTACACCCCCTCTCTTTCTCATTTGCTTCCTTCCGGTCCGTGCCCGCTGGTAGTCTGCACCTTCCTCAGCGGGAAGCTGTGCCCCTTCCCCTCCCATCTCCTTGTTTCCGCTCCGTGCGTCCGTCGAGAGCTCGCCCGGCCCTCTAAGCACTGCTTCAGCTGCATCCCCTCCGTTTTGAAATGTCATGCTTTGCTGTGTTTTTTTTTTTAAGATTTTATTTATTTATTTTTAGAGAGGGAAGGGAGGGAGGGGGGGAGAGAGAGAGAGAGAGAGATCAATGTGCGGTTGCTGGGGGCCGTGGCCTACAGCCCAGGCATGTGCCCTGGCTGGGAATCGAACCCGCGATGATTTGGTTCGCAGCCCGCGCTCAATCCACTGAGCTACACCAGCCAGGGCACTTTTCTGTGTTTTTTAATAACTTCTTATTTGCTTAACACCCAAAAGTTGTTCAGTGAGATCTCTTTTTGGTTTCCAGACATATGGAATATTTTTAAAGCTGTCGTTTTGTAGATTTTTAATTTTATTGCAGTGTGGTCAGAGAACTCAGCCTGCATGACGGTAATGCCTTGGGGTGTCTTGACTCTTTTTGCAACCAAGAACATGTCCAATGTTTGTAACATTTCCTATGAGCGTGAAAGAACATGAGTTTTGTTTCCTGGGGATGAAGATACATATATACATTAACATATTTAATATACGGGGTGGACAAAAGTAGGTTTACAGTTGTTTGTATGGAAAAAGACATGCAAGTTATGCTTATTTCTTTTTTTTTAATTTTTTAAAAGATTTTATTTATTTATTTTTAGAGAGGGAAGGGAGGAAGGGGGGGGAGAGAGAGAGAGAGAGAGAGAGAGAGAGAGAGAGAATCAATGTGTGGTTGCTGGGGGTTATGGCCTGCAACCCAGGCATGTGCCCTGACTGGGAATCGAACCTGGGACACTTTGGTTCCCAGCCTGTGCTCAATCCACTGAGCTACGCCAGCCAGGGCTAAGTTATGCTTATTTCAATAGTTTTATTAACTCTGTTTTGTGTATTCAAAACTGTAAACCTACTTTTGCCCCCTGTACATTTTAGCGCTTACATTAATATACTAGTGCTTGTCAATCGTGTCATTAAAGCCTGTCCACGTGGTTGTTGGTTGTCAGCTTGGCCTGTTATTTCCTGCTCTCTGTTCGTTCTCACTTTTCCTTCCGAGACTCCTTTCAGAACGATGGCACCCCTTCTCTCTCTTCACCCTTCTCTCCTTCTTTTTATCTCTTTAGCCTTTCCTGATGTCTGCTGGGATAGTCCTTCGTCTGAACATTTAGCTCGTAAATTCACGCTTTGCACCCACTGTCTCCTGGCCCACAGTAAGGATGGCCAGAGAGATGGGGCCAGGGAATGTGAGGAGGTGGGTAGATAACATGAATAAAAGCTCTTTCTCCACCCTGGCTGGCGTGGCTCAGTGGATTGAGCATGGGCTGCGAACCAAAGTGTCGCAGGTTCAATTCCCAGTCAGGGCACATTCCTGGGTTGCAGGCCACAGCCCCCAGCTACCGCACATTGATGTTTCTCTCTCTCTCTCTTTCTCCCTCCCTTCCCTCTCTAAAAATAAATAAATAAAATCTTTTTAAAAAAGAAAAAGCTCTTTCTCCAAGGCTGGCTGGTGCTTCAGCGGGGCTCCTGGCTCTCTCTAGCTTAGGGTTACCAACATTCCCCACCCCCCCCCCCCGGCGTACCCCCAGCCAGCTGGGTCCCAGTGGAGACTCTGCCCGAGGGTTTCTCACAAGGTTTGTGTCATTTGGCTGAGAATACTTGAGATCCATCCGCTCCCCCACCTCTCCTGCAGCATCTGCAGCCCCAGGATCCGCGTGGGGCCGGCCGGCCATGCACGGCCGTGTCACGTCCGTGCCGGCCTGTCTGTGGGTCCCAGCGCACAGTCCTTGCAGCCACTGCTTGTCTTAATTTTATTCACTTCATAGCAACGCAAGAAGGAAAATACCAAGGGGGTTGGGGTCATTTTATTAGCAACAAATGTCTGTCGATATTAATTCACCCCATGCGTGATACAAGAGTGAGATAAGTGCCAAACTGTTATATTCAGTTTCAATAACAGGAATAGCAAAGGAGGAACTGAAATTTTTGGCTAGTCGAGTAGCCACGTCTTCTCAGCAAACTTGACCTGCTGAAGTTCAGAGGTCTGGTGTGAAAAACTCCAGCAGAGGTTGCGACAAGGACTGCCTCTGGGAGGACACATTTCTCAGGGTGAATTCCTCGCGCTTTTGGCTCAGTGGTTCCTTCACAGAGTTGTTGGTCTTCACGAATAAAAAAGTATAGGACACCCAATTAAATCTGAAAAATAGCTGTGACTGCCAAATTTTGGTAATTTATTTAAAAAAATAGCTGAATACAGGGCATTTAAGGAGCCCTGATGAAATCGATTTTTGACACAGGACAGGTCATTAAATACAGGACATACCCTGTACACACAGGTTGCCTGGCAACTCTATTTTTCTGTCCACTGGCGCGATGGGCTTGCACAGGGCGAATGCTTGCTCGCCGTCATAATGAGACAGGCCTTCCTTCCAAAAGTGTGACCCGTGACGTTGTGAGGGAGAACATTTGGAATTGGGACCGTTTTTGGAAATTCCAGGACAAGTATTTACACAACAAAAGGCCTTCTGGACAGGAGAGATCCTCACCCCTGGGTGTGCACCCGCATTGCCTGGGGATTGGGTTCCCGGATAAAATACAGGACGCCCAGTTAGGTTCCAATTTCAGATGAACACAGATAATCTCTCAATGTAAGTATGTTCCAAATACTGCATAAGGTACACTTATAGTAAAAAGAAATATTTTGTTTATCCGAAATTCAAATTTAACTGGGTATCCTGTAACTTCATTTGCTAAACCTGGCAGCCTTACCTGGGGAGCTTTTGACACATACCCTTGCCTGCCCCCCCCACAAGACAATTGACTGAAAACCTGGTGGTGGGCCCACCCCTTCGTCCAGTTAAGAATCTCCCCAGACGACCCTAATGTGCAACCGGGGTTGACAGTCCCTCCTCCGGAGTTTCAAGCAGAGCTTCTCAAGCTTACATTTTCATGGGAATCACCTGGGACTTCAGGGAAGCCACAGGCCAGGTCAGTCGGGGTCCGTGGCACCCGGGTAAGGCAGACTTCCCACGGCGCTCCGGAGGCCTCTGCTCTTTCCACCAGCAGCTCCTGGGCCGGGTGGGGCGATGTCCATTGTAGGCGCATGCGTGCACACGCAGCGCGGTCTCCGTTTTCATCCGTTAGGGAAAGTCCAAAAGCTTAGGTCCCCGTGAAGATTACCAAGAAAACTTTGGCTGTCCCTCTGAAGTTGCTTAGTCCAGACTGTAGTCGTTAAGGGCGGACACGGGCAAGGAGCTGTGTCACTGGTGAACGCTGTCAAGTGTGGAAACTGGAGCATAATTGTTCCGAAAGCTGCCACGTACCCCAGTCACCGGAACCACCCTCTGGAGAGTACTCCAGAGAAACGGGACCAGGCGGGGCCCTGCCCTTGGTCCCCCAAACAGGTGGGGGCAGCATGGTTGCTTAGACAATAAGATTTGAGTCCCATCTCAGTGTTGCCACCTAACAGTGGTGTGACATTAGCCAGGACACTTGTCTGGCCTGCCTCAGTTTCCTACTCTAGAAATTGGGCCGGTTACACTCCAAAGGGCTGCTGAGGGGTCATGAGAGATGCGGGGCAGCACCTGGCACAGTGCTTGGCACAGGGCAGCTGCCCGTGTGTCAATGTTAGCCAGCTCTGCCCCCAGGGAGAGATTCTGTTTCCATGACAACTTCTTGACCAGTTCTCACTCCCGGACGCGACTCTGTGGCATGAAGGCGGCAGAAAGCAGCAAAGGCAGGCAGCTGCAAGGCCGTGCAGCAGCAGCCCAGCTCATGTTCTTGAAGATCAGCGTTCAGAGCCGACTGTTTCTCGGGGTAGCGTACAAGGTCTGTCCAGGAGGTATCCGTCCACGTAACATGAAAAGTAGAGATGCTTATTGAAGAAGATACGAAATACAAGAAACACTGTACACAGGACAATGACGCCTCAGTCCCCTTCAAAGTAGGAACCTTGGGACCTCATACAGTTCTCCCAATTGCTCTCAGTCATATTTTCCTGAATCTCATCCATGATCTGAAATCTCTTCCCTTTCAAAGGTGATTTTACTTTTGGGAAAAGCCAGAAGTCACAGGGTGCCAAATCTGGGCAGTAGAGGGACTGAGTCACCTGGGTGATTTGATGTTTTGCCAAAAAAATCTGCACAAGACGTGATGCATGAGTGGGTACATTGTTATGATGAAGCTGCCAATCACCAATTGCCCATAGCTGCAGCCTTCTGAATCATCTGAATAGTTTCCATGGAGGAATGCTCAAGCTTAATGCAAAATTTGATGCAAATTCATTGTTGTACTCACTCAGTCGTTTTAAATGCAATGGCTACACAGTACACATACTCACTCAACAGCATCTACTGCCCCCACTGACTAGTACAGTGAAGTCGGCATTGTTCACACAACATTCTTCATACATTGTGCACATTCCACTCCACTCTGCTTGGCTGCCAGGTTATATAGGACAAAATGTTCTCATTATTTTAACAGTGGCTGTACTTTTTTTGGACAGACCTCTCATTTCAATAACACAAAACAAATTGCACAAAAATACACACCCCCCCCTTGAAGAAGTATTTACTGTGCATTTTACCAGAAGCTGACTGAACCATTGAAAGAACGTTGAAATGAAAAGCCACTTCTGAAACATCTTTTCATGCTCAGAACCATTTGGGTGCATTATTGGTATTGTTGCCCTTAATCCGGAGGTGCTCTGCCGTGCCCACCTGTGTGACTGCTAAGGAAATGCTCGGGCTGGCTGAGCAGGAATATCGCTGCTACCTGCCCCCCACATCTGCCCACTCCAGATGAATCACCACTTGGGAGCATCAAGAAATGCCACTTACCTGATGCACCTCACAGAAGGGCACCCAGTGAACTAATTATTTGACACAATTCGACAAGTGTGCATACGTGAAATTTTTCAGAGGCTGGGACGCCCTGATTTGATTTGTACTTGATGGTTGAGAAAATGAATTCAACTCCTCATTCCTAAACTAGAAAGTAGCGGGGAATTTGTCCACCCGACCAGGGTGACCAGACATAGAGTGCGCCGTTTTTGTGCGTGCTGACCAGATCCGTACAATCCAGGCTCAGTGTATTTTGGGGGGTGTGTATGCATATATGTGTACACGCCAGACCTGCAGTTTCCAACCTTTTCATCTCATGATGCATGTAAAATAATTACAAAAATTCTGTGGTTCATCAAAATATTTATTTTTGCCAATCTCACAAGAAAAATAGATGTAATTTGGATTCATTCACACCCAACAGCGACTGTTGCGTTGGCTGTTGTCATCGTTTATTTGGCGGTCTGAGGGGAAAGAGGGCAGTGCCCCCGACCGAACAGCCAGGTACTGCATGTGTTAAACGTTCCTGCAGCACACGGGTTGGAGGTCGCTGTGTTGGAGTGTAAATAGAAATTACATATGTACGTAATGTGTGTTAAATCCATTGTGCTATGAAATATCTTTTTCTCTATATGTATATATAGCTCTCTCTACATGTGTCTATACACACACACACACACACACACACACACATATACTTTACAACCCTAAAAATGAAATGATTATGGAATATTCGATGACAAGGGGAGACAGTAAAGTAAGAAGTTGAAACATGGATATAAAACAATATTAGAGTGTGATCCTAGCTTTGTAACATTACGCACACGGGAAAACATACAAAGCAAAAATTAGGATATGTAACAACAGCTGTTTGTATCTGGGCGGTTGGATTACTGGTGATGCTGTTTTCTTCAGGAGTTTCGGTATTTTTTACATTTCCTTCAGTGTTTTATATTTCATAATCCAGAAGAAAAATCCCACCATAAGTACTATTTGGGGGAAATGGAATAGAAATTCTGGTGTGTTCTGTGGCTATGGGGCTGTCAGCTGCCTTGGCTTCTCAGTTTTGTGGCTGAGACCTCAGTTTCCTCGACTGGCCAGCGTGTTGGCGGAGCTCGAAGGGTCACCAGTGAAGAAGCATAGGCCTGACCGGCCCTGGGCTTTGCTCCTAAGAGGTGACACGGATGAAGTGACCCGTGAGGCCCGTGGCCGGAGCCCCGAGGGGCCCGCGCTTGCCCGATGGGCCGCGGTCGCCAAGTTGAAAGGCTTCGCGGTTTTCGGACACGGCCCAGCAGTTTCCCTGGGCCCCGCGGACTGTGCGGTTGTCTTGCGTGCACCTCTGACCTCTCGGAAAGGGAGTCCAAGGTTGAAAAGAAAACCCAAATCGGTAAAACAACAGTTCGGTTCTCCACTGCTTCAACAGTCCGGTCTGCAAGAGCACCCCCGGGAGGAGTTTGTGGGGACGGAATGCCGGGTTCCCCCGTTTCTGTTCAGTGAGAACAAAGGGGACCAGAGCCCCGCAGCTGCTGCGGGTGGCTGCACGCAGCTTGCAGACCCACGCGTTCATCCGTCCGTCCTCCTCCCGTGACGTCTCCTCCCCCTTCCGTGATGACGTCTCCTCCCCCTCCCGTGACGTCTCCTCCCTCTCCCGTGACGTCTCCTCTCCCTTCCGTGACATCTCGTCCTCTTTCCCGTGACGTCTCCTCCCCCTTCCGTGACATCTCGTCCTCTTTCCGTGACGTCTCCTCCCCCGTCCGTGACGTCTCCCCTCTTCCGTGACGTCTCCTCCCCCGTCCGTGACGTCGTGGCTCCGGAGCGTGGCTGGGCGGAGAGACTTCCCTGGCCAAGTGCTCCCCGAGTGCAGACCGTGGGGGCCCACGCACGCCCCGTTCTCAAAGGTTTCCGAGTGACCCCGTGTGTCGGCCGGGGGAAGGGCAGCCCTGCCCTCCACTTTGTAGGCTCTGTGCCTTTCGGATTGATGACTTACGACAAGGCCCTTTGTTCAAACGGTTGCACTCGACCCTCAAAAGTGCCATCGATAACATGCACCTGCTCTGCTGGGTCGGGGTGCCCTGCGAAGGAAAAGAGAGGGGTTTGCATTTCATCTGGGATTACGGTTAAGGCAGCTGAACGTTTACAGCAGAATAGGAACAGGCTCGTTATTGACTGTGTCTTTTGCCAGAAGAGGCAGAAAACCATCAGGAAAGTCGCACCCATGACGGCTGATGTTTTTGGTTTGCGACGTACTTCAAACCGAGTTTCTGACCTTGTGATCGGCTGAAGCACAAGCCCCCTGTGCGCGCCGGCCCACGTTCGTGGCCTTCCGCTGCTGGCCAGGCCCTCTCGGACGGAGCCTGGGAGGCTGTGGGCCTCAGCGGTCAGCTCCCGCCTGGCCGCCCGCGTTCCTCACTGAGCCCCGGCCTGACACCTCCGTGCGGGCTCGGCTCCGGAGCGCTGGCCTTGATCACAGCCCGCCCTGGTTGGTCTTGGTCTCACTGGGCCCTGCCGCGGGAAGGGGGCCTCTCTGGTTACAAAGCACCATCCGACCTCAGCTGTCGAAACGCGGTCGTTTCGCACCTGCTTCGTGGTTCTGAGCGGCCCGTGTGCTCGATGAGCTGCTCACTTCATAAATTCTCCCCTCTGCAGTGCTCAGCACTCGGCCGCCACTCCGCCCGGTGCCCCCACGCAGCCTCCGGCAGCGCCGGGAGGCCACTGGGAAAGCCGCTGTTTCCATCAAGATTCCCCAACAATGGTTTTACCTCTGTCTGAAAACCTGCAGCAGTGTAAGGGACAGAGGATAGAAACCGGATCCTGATAAACCAGCCCGACCTGCTGCGGGACTGCTGTGGCCTTCCCTGCACGCTCCCACGTGCCCGAGAGCCGGCCGGGACGGCGCTCAGTTGCGTTTTTCCTCAAGTCCGAGTGGACACCTGGCCCCTCTTCTCGTCTCTGCCTGGGGATTTGTGTGTCCCCTTCGTGAAATCACTGCCTGGGGTCTTTCCCTCTCAAAGGTTTTTCAATGCCACGAAATGCTGGGAATAACAAAATGCCAGGAGCTCCAGGGTCCTTCTGCCACTCGAGGGCCGGCTCCAACCAGGAAACCCTTCCAGTCTGGGAGGGAACCACGTCTCAGGTGTCCAGCCCTCGCCAGCCTTGCTGAGGGCAGCGCTGCCGTCCTCCCTGTGTCTCCCGGCTGAAGAAGAGCCTCCTCTCTGCGGGTTCAGACAGATCGGCATCTACTCTGCTCCACTCGCCGGGGCAGCGTTGGTAGCCCGTGCGGGCTGTGGTGTCTGGCTACAGCCGCGGGTGCTCGCAGGTGGGCGTCTGGTTGTGCGTGTGCGCCCTGGTGTAGACCGACAGTGCAGGGAACCGTCCCCATGATAAACTCGGGTACATCTGCGACCCAGTGGGGAGCTCAGAGGGTGAACAGTCACCAGCACAGCACTGGGCTTCTGGTGAAACTGCTGCTCTCTGTTTGGAAGCGCCTCTTCTGGCCCCTCGCACATCTTCTCAGCTCCTTCCAGAGAGAGCGAGGGAGGCAAAGGCGCAGGCTCACTCTCCGGGCGGAGTAGGCCAGGCCTGGGAAAACCCGGTCCTGATGCCTCCCCTCCCGGTTAGCCCTTACCAGGGCCCGGGCCCAGCCGGCACAGGGAGCACTTGCTCCCAGCCCGTCCCTGCGTCACCCCGGCTCTGTGCCCTCCCAGCCAGTGGGGAAAGGTGCCCATGTCCTGACGGGGATCACGGCTCTCCCCTGGGATTGGCTTCACTTGTTTCAATCCAGGCTTCGTCTGCCTTCTGCTTAACTGACTATGTCCAGTTAGGACTTGACCTTGGAGCTCCATCAGGGTCCCCTGTGGGTTGTTCACTTAGATTCACCTCCCTGGCTCCTCCTGCCTTGGAGCAGCCCTTTGGACCCAGAACCTACCCTCGCTGTAGCTGCTGGGATCGGCTTTGGACCACTTAGTGTGCGGTTCAGGGGAGAGGAAGGAAGCGTGTGTTCCTTCTCCGGTGTGAGGAGTGGCTGTTCTCTTCTTATTGCTATGGCCACCAACGGGGGAAGCGGCTTTGAAGACCTTGCTCTCCTGGTAACAGCTGCCCAGCTGCCTTCTGCCCACATCATGGCCCTTCCCAGAGGTCCCTTTGCCAGGACTGTCTCCCTAACTGTCACCGTGCCTGTCGTCAGTGGGGAAGTATACTTTGCAGCAGGGGCTGCAGCCCACTGGCTGTGAGTCTTCAACCACTGCTCATGCCGCTCTTGAAACCCCCTCTCTTTGGGGCATTAGGAGATAAAGCCTTGGGAGGCACCCCAATACAACACCTCGGGGTTCAGGCTGCACTGCTCCAGCCGAAGGGCCAAGCGGGCAGAGCCGCCCGAGAGGCTCTTTCCAACTCAGCATCACAGGCCCTTTCTTGGCCTCTCCCCCGAGGTCCCGGGTCTCACATGGTGGATCATTCATTTCTACCTGCTGAGAGAGGCATAATTCCAGTCCTCCTGAGGGGCGCAGCTCAGCACTCCTAAATTTTAAGCTAGGTGTGTATGGCGTGTGCACCCCGACGCTTCTCAAGTAAGCTAAGGGGCCTTGCTGCCAAGATCCTCCTCGGTAAGAGCTGCTGCCTGTGTCCTCCACAATGATTGCTTCTGTCTCACAAGGCTAAATTTCCCTTTCTGCCCCCCTCCTGCCCTCACTGGGGTATAAACGTGAGCAGCCTCTGGGGCGTATGGCCTGAGGTCCAGAAGGTGGCCAGGCTCAGACACTCATTCCAGCCTTGATAGGGATTCTCAACTGTTAGGGCGCCAGACTCGCTCTTCTCTTGTTGTAAGTGAACACATTCCTTTATTCATTCCTGGAGATTCCTATATGGCGTTTCGAAGCAGGGCAGACGGCCGACAATGAGCAAGCCGCTTTCCCTCCCAAGTGACTCTGAGGCAGGTAGCTCAGACATCATTTTGAGGAACAATGTTTTATAGTCTTTGAATTATATCCTTATTTTTAAAATAAACACCAGGTAGTGTTATTAAATATCAAATTAATAAGTAGTGATTGCATTGTAAGTTGCTGAGTTCACTAAGATTTCGGAGAAGTCTGAAACTCTTCTTCGGGCTGAGGGGTCTCCCCTCCACTCGGTGCGTACATCTCTGGGACGCGCGAGAGAAGGAGGTGTGAAATGGCTGAAACCTAACTACATCCGGGACATTCAGCGCCGTTCTGACATCGTGCAGAAGTGGTGGAGAACCTTCTCTCCAGGTAACCTGGAAACCTTTTCAAGGTTTGGTTTCACCAAACCTTTTCAAGGAAGGGTGCAACCTCTTCTCCTGTTTGGGGTGCTCTGACTGGGTGCACAGAACCGGCACTCTGGGTGTCCCTGGAGAGATGCCGTCAAGGAGGTGGACAGTCTTTTGCTAGAGTCTCCGAAACTGCAGTGAAGAGCCAGCTGGGAGAGACGTGCCATTTGTATTAAGACCCCCTGGGCCACACGGACGAGGACGAGTGCCGGCAAGAACACGGAGGACTCGGGACCCCCGTACGTTGCGGGCGGGAGTATGACACGGTGCGTGTGCTCTGGAAAACGGGTCGGCCGGTCCTCAAAATGCTAATCGTGGAATCACCAGATCACATAGCATTCCACTCCTAGTAGTCTACACAAAGCAAATGAAAAGATGTTCGCACGAAGTCTCGCCCACGAATGTTCAGAGCAGCATAATTTACAGTAGCTCAAAAATGGAAACAACCCAAATGGCCCATTAAGTGATGACTGGATAAACAAAGTGTGATGTGTTCATGCCATCGAATATTATTCAATGACAAAAAGGAATGAAGCTCCGACCCACGCCACGCTGTGGGTGAACCTTAAAAGCATGATGTTTGAAGAAGCCAGTCACAGAAGGCCATGCATGGACTAAGGCAGCTCTATGGGGCAGATTAGATCGGAGGAGATTAATGGTTGCTTAGGGCTGGGGTTGGAGGGCCCGGAGAGTGATTTTAATGGGGATGGGGTTGCTTTCGGGGATGGTGGTGTTTGCACCACTCTGAACGTTCTAAAAACCATTGCAGAATGGTTGGATTCTCCGATGTGCAAATTATCTCTCAGTTAAGCTGCTTTAAAAAAAAAAGACTCTCTGAACAGAAAAAAATAGTCATTTTAAATGTAGACTCATAATAAAAAATCACGATGGTATACCCTCCAAAATGGAAATGCTGATCAAGGCAGAGCTACATAGCTTTGCCCAGGGCTTTGATTCGATGCTAGTGCAGGTAATGACGAGTTCACTGCTGGTTCAGGAGAGCAAGTTATCTGGTGACAGGCCTCCTGCAGGGAGAGGCTCCATGTCCCTGAGCGCCTGGACCCCCGGCCCCGGGGGGAGGCGCCCACTGCAGCTCCAGCACACACTTGGGGGCGGAGTCTCGCAGCCCCAGGCAGAGCTGGGAGTGCATTGCCTCTGACCTGTTAGCTAAATCTGGCCCAGGCAACCAGCCATGACCCCAAGAGGATCTTTGTAAAAACTATGTTACTTGTATAAAAACCTTTCCATTTTGAAAAATTGCTCCATGTCCACCTGCATTTGTAACTTTATTTGGACCATTTGGCTGGAAAATGGATAGAATTTTTCAACATGACCATTTTACAGTTTGAAAGATAAACTTTTTAAATTCTTATTCAAATATTCCACTTGTTGCTAAGAGTCCACCCAGGAAAGCTGAGCTGCACCCCGAGAGTTATTTACACCGTCTTCCATCATTCGCTCTGGGCATCGTCATCACCTGAGAAACGGAAGCTCTCCTGCAGCGACCTCAAACTCTTGGGGGTTGTGACATCCTGTCTGCGTTCAGTGTCATGAAATTCCCCTCCTCCTCATCGAAGAACATGGATATGTCTGAATTCTAAGCCTCGACTCTGTCACTAAACTGTGCATTCTGTTGAGCAAATACTAATCAAAAACTAAATAGTGTTGGTCTGGACTTTAGGGAGCCCTTGGTTCAACCCTTGTATTCTCCTTTGGAAGAGTACGAGTCATGTCAAAAGCCAGTTATGTCAGGCCTCGGTGGGTCCTTCTTTAAAATGGGATGGATAATGTTTTCCCTCCATTGTTGTTCCTGCTCCATCCACAGAACTGTGGTAAGGATGAATGAAGTAAGATCATCTAGGTAGGTGTGTTTTGAAAAGGAACTTTAGAAAAGATAGATAAATAATATTTTTAATAAAAACATGCAAACTCAAATGAATTTATTTGGAGAAAGTTCGTATCTCCACCGAGAAAGTCTGAGGCCCGAGGTGGGGCAGCATCCTCGGAGCAGGCGCCTGCCGTGCCCCTCTGATGCACGGGGTCCGATAGGCTGAGGCCGAAGAGCTGATTCAGTCTCTCAGGTCCGGAAGGAAAACTGGACTTGATAAACTGTGTTTCCACTCATCTCCTAAATATCCACCAGCTGTGTAGGTGTTCGCCGAGATGGGTTTGTAAGAACTAGAGCCGTGACGGAAGAGCTTGGACGTGATTTCCTGAACAGGAAGGAGAAGGCTGAGCGTGGTGGTGCTGAGCCCCCTGCCCAGGGTGCGAGTCACCACGCACGAGGCAGCCCCCCGGGGCGGGGGGGTTGAGGCCAGGCAAAGAGCCGGCTCCAGAAGACGATACCCGCAGATTTGAAATAAATGTAAAGTGTTGGTCTGAATATGAGGAGATGGATGCTTTAGACTTTCTCGGTTTTAAGTGACTATCTCTGAGGACTGTGTGATGCTAGGGTGGCAGTGACAGATTTCCAAGCCAGTGCCCTCAGGCCAGTTACATCAGATTTTCCTGTCACTAAGCGGGGCGACGTGTCTTAGGAAGAAGTCAGGCTGAGGGACTGTGGGGACACACACAGAAAGTCCCAGGTGGAACGCACCGTGAACAAACGCGAGTGAAGCTGGCACCGCACCAGAATGCATACCCCTAGTTGTGCCTGTGAAAGGAAACTGGGATGCGTCTGTCGTGTCAGTGGCTAGTTCCCCGCAGAGGAGCAAGGAAGGATGAACTGCCGAAATGTGACTCTGCCTCCAGCGAAGGGAGATAAAAGCAGTTGTTCTGGTAGACTTTCTGCCAAGCTGAGGGAGGTTCAGAATTAGACTGTTGTGTTTATATGCTAAAGCCCACAACCGCAAATGTCTTCTTCAGTTCACGTGAAGAAAAAAAGTGGAAGTGTCTGCCCAACCCACGCTCCCCATCTCTGAGAACGCCTCCTGCCACCATGCACAGGGTTGGGCTCCTGTGACGTCTCTCTATCGTATAACCTCTCCTTCACCGTCAAAAGTGATTGGGCCAGTGGGGGCACCCAGCCCAGGCTGAACCAATCAGATTTTCTTTTCTCAGAACCCTCATTCGGGGTTCTGAGATGCTGGCCGGGTCCACCTGAATGTCGGAGCCAGACCAGGATGGGAAACGGGGCCTCGGGCAGAAGCAGAGAAGACTGGTGTGCGGAACGGGAGATCGAGACCGATGCGCAAACAAACGTGGAAACGAGACCACGTGGCCCCACAGAGGCAAGGAAACTAACTTGGCTCTGACAGCCTTATAGTGTCTGGCCTAAGTTCATATAAGGTTCTAAGATGCACAAATTTACTCAATCCAGTTTCAGTGGGTTTATAGTATTTTCAGTTTAATAAGCCTTATCCAAAGTCTTAGGGAAGTTTGTAGATGAGAAAAGATCTGATGGTTATCTATAGTGTAAAATGTCCTTCTCAATCCCTAAAACTTTTCTTAAGCATTTGGTTTTAGAAAACTTTATAATACATTTTTAAAATGTCACATGAATAGCGCTCACATTATTGCATATAAATGCCACTTTAGCCAGGGAAGGCACCACATTTAACTGACAGCACAGAAGGGGCTCACTGAGCATTTGCTGAATGAATGAATCTTTCTTTGACAGATATTCACTAAGCCCTATTCCCGTATTAATCTCGCATTTCTAAAACTAATGATTAATGTTCCTGGAAGATTGTTGCATCTTTCATCAACGCATAAATGAAACGTTTTTCTAGATGTCCCAGAACACATGGCCTACACATGCCATGCAGCCCTCCTTGTATTGTTTCCATAGAAGAGATTTATTGTCTCATATTAGCAATCGGGAGAGGTGTTGGGCCTTTGAAGACATGGTTTATAGAAAGAACCAGCGGGTGAAGTTCCTACATGGGAAAATTTTACTTTGGATTTGTTTATTTGCATTGCTGAGATTCTCCAAAGATATCTCCACGTCCGGTGAAAATGATTCCCTTCATGGTAGAGTTAGACCTGGAGTCGAATCCTGTTCAGTGTCTGGGAAGCTGAATTGAATGCCTCTCTAAATGGCCTGACATTTTCCCCAGAATCACCTTGAAATTGTTTGTGAGCACCATCTTGACTTCCCAGGAGGAAGAAAAAGTTGATCTTTACTGGATACCTTTACATTGAGTGACCCCATCTAAGGTTGATTTACACGGGTCCTTATGGACACAGGTGGGGTTCATTAACCTCAGGTGACCTTCAGACTGATAGAATGCATTCATCGTATGGGATAAATGGTGGTCTCTGGTTATTCCCACATTAGCTTCACAACCTTTTAGCCTAGAAACTTTCTGAAAGTTAATTTGGCAAGAGACATTTCCTGAAATATTCCACTGCAGCTGTCTGTTTTGAGCCTCCCACTAATAATAAAATAATTCCTAGTCTGTGGTTTTATAAGAATAGGTGCTATACGTTTTCTAAAGTTGTAGGACATTTAAAGGTTTTCTTGTGCCTGATTATGTAAGAAATTGTTGTGTGATTTTTGTTAGCAATATTATTTCTGTTAAGTAAAATGTAAGTAGTAATCAAAAAAATGAGCAAGTAATGAATTACTCGAAAGACGTGAAGAAAAAAATCACAAAGTTTACTTTGTTTTGTCTCTGACATGCAGAGTCAAATTCTCATTCGGTCCAGCACCTTTGTAGGCAAACAGATAGGTCTGTATTTATCAGCAGCCGCGGCAGCCGAGATGTTCGTGGGAAAGCAAAAATGTCGACTCCCTGGTTTCCTCGTCAGAAAATGAGTCCGGCTACAAGTCACAACCCCCACCCCCAGACACTGGCTTACACAAACAAGGGGTTTTCTTTTCCTCACTTTTCAAAAAGTCTAGAGGATGGTAGTTAGTGGCTTTGACAGAACAGCTAAAGATACCAGGGCAAGGTATCTGGGAAGATCTGGGAGGAGCAAAGAGTTAAAATGCTGCAAAACTGTAGAACTCTGCCCTCCTTTAAGCCCCGCCCATAAGACTTCTGCTCGTGCCCCGTGGGCTGGTACCCTGGGAAGTGTGGACTAACAGCCGGACGCATTGCCCCTCCCCACAAAGCGGCGGTTTGCGAGGAAGAGGGGCTGCTCCAGAACTACCTCCAAGTGGAAGTGAGGACAGTGTCCTCGCATCCCTGGAAATAACGCGTCCCTAAAGATGTATCACCCCGAATGTATCCACGCTTGCTTGAATCTATTTCTATTTTCAGCCAATGTACTTTTTGAAGGAAGAGTCAACAATGCTAGAAGCACACTCAAAAGCGGTTCCTTCCAAGTTCCGTCTTTTTCTGGAAGATAGGAAGGGCGCAGTTGGCAGATGGTTATGTAACCTCACCGTTTCGGCGGTCCTCGCTCGCTCGCTCGCTGAAGAGCCACATGGGAGCCATTCAGAGTTGGAGAGACTTCCCTGCCACCCCTGCACCTCACCCCTCCACACACACGTGTTCAAACCTTTCACACGAACGAAAGGTTTGTACGAAGCCTTCCCATCCCCCCACCCTGTGCCAGACTGTCCTTGGGTCCCTTGGCGTTCCGAGTTTGGGCTCTCCTCAAAGGTTCGGGATATCCAAAGATTTATGGTTGAATTGAAGCAGGAATTTAAATACTGCAAGTGCAGGAGAGCGGGCCAGTGTTCGGTGTTTTTCCAAGTTTGGTTTGGTGACCAGCTGCATCAGAGCACTCGGGGTTTGTTAAAGATGCAGATTCCTGGACTAACGGCCCATTCCGAGTCTCCGAGGGCGAGCGGAGGGGCTCTGCCAGGGTCATGCGAGCGCCAGGTGGGCAGGGGCCGCCTCTCTTCCCCCTGTCGCTCCAGCCTCGCCGCCTGGCGCAGTGCCTGACGTGAGGTCGGCACTCAGCAAGTGTCGGCTGGAGATGAGCAAGCACTTACACCGCTTCCTGTGCACTGGGCGCTGTTCTAAGGACCTTTGTGAGTTAGCTCACTTAATCCACATAGCAGCCCCGTGGGACGCACACTCGTGTTATCCCGCTGGGGCTGAGGAGGAAGCAGAGGCACGGAGAGATGCAATGACTTGCCCAAGGTCTCAGTAGGTGCTGGAGCTGATGTCTGTGCTCAAGTGCTCTGAATAAAAGTAGTGATTGACACGGAACCCCAAAATCATTAGGTTGGATAGTAAAAAGAGAAAGAAGAAAAAAATTACTAGAAGTTCTAGAGAATCGCGGCATACCAGGAGACGAGGACAGCAGACACTGGAGGTGCAAAGACAAACAAAAGGGAGGGGATAGCCCTGGCTGGCATAGCTCAGTGGATTGAGCACGGGCTGCAAACCAAAGCATCACAGGTTCAATTCCCAGTCAGGGCACATGCCTGGGCTGCAGGCCACGGCCCCCAGCAACCGCACATTGATGTTTCTCTCTTTCTCTCTTTCTCCCTCCCTTCCCTCTCTAAAAATAAATAAAAAAATAAAATCTTTAAAAAAAAGGAAAGGGAGGGGACAGACGAGTTAGCGGGGCTGACAAGAAAACCGTGGGGTCTTCCTGTGCTGAACTAAACCCCTCTAACACTCCATGTAATAAAGGCTTGGTGACGATGAACTCCTTTAGCTTTACCTTGTCCGGGAAGCGCTTTATCTGCCCTTCCATTCTAAATGGGCTTTGCTGGAGAGAGTCCTCTAGGTCGTAGGTCCTTGCTTTTCATCGTTTTGAATCGGTAGGTACAAAGCAGACAGGGGGATGTTAAGAATAGTATAGGAAATGAAGAAGCCACAGACCTTATATGTGTGACCCGTGGGCATGAACTAAGGTGGGGGTTGGTGCTGGAGGGAAGGGAGCGTACCGGGCAGAGGGGGGCCACGGGGGAAAATTGGGACAACGATAATGTCATCAATAAAATATAATTAAAAAGTAAAGAAAACCATGGGATACATGCCACGAGGGAGACTGGCTGGGTGTGTGCTGGGAGCTCTTGAGAAGCCCGGGGAAGGAGTGGGAGAGGCATCTGGGGCGGGGCCCCTGGAGAGGGTTGAGCCTGGAAGATGGTCAAGGGAGTCGTTGGCCTTGACAGGGTGCACGTGGAGCTGCGGAGCGGGACCCGAGCAGAGACGGGCTGCTCCGGGCTTCCAGAGGCGCAGCGAGCAGGAGGAGGAAGGAAACGCACTCAGGGGCATGCACTCGTCCATTCTCACAAGCACTAGGCAGGCCGGTGGCTCCCGAGCATCTATCTGTCCGTTACATGCCGAGGACGGTCCTCTGCTCGTGTGCTCACGACCTCACCTCGCCTCTGCTGCAGGCCTAGGGGGTGGTGAGTGCTCCCGGTGTACCCACCTGAAGAAGTAAGAGAGCAATTGACTTAGCCATTTGCACAGTTCCCGGTGTAGTACCAAACCTTCTACGTAGCGGAAAGAAAATGTCCAGAAAGGTTTTTACAAAGAAACTTAGATGGTGAACCAAACAGGATGAAGTCATCCTGTCAGCACGAGTCGCCGTCTTTTCTCTCTCACGCACACTTGGCCAGTGCCATTCCGCTGGCCGTCAGTCTCGTGGGCACTGCGTGCATCAGACTGTCTGAGAACTCCGCCAGAGCCTAGCCCTTCGTGATGAATGGGACGGCTTCCCCTGAAGTGCGGTTTGTTTGTCATGGATGAAGCGAAACCCTTCTCTCGTCAGATGGAGAAACCGAATCTGTCTGAATCTGAGTGTGAAGTTCACATGTGGGTCGGGTGTTTATGTGTGCCGAAGGGATGTGTTCGCGAGCACACACAGGGCTGCTGGGTGCCGTGCGTGGCAGACGCGTATGTAAAGATATTCCCACCCGCAATTACCCAACTCCCACCCATAGCTGTAAACTGGTCTCGGTGAATTTAGGAAAGACTGTAGACAGAAAATTGAACTTTTTTTTAAAAAAAGGGAGCTATTTTATTGTTTATAAAATCCTTGGAATTCATTACATGTCCAACCATAGCTAAAATAAGAAGAAATTATCACACGCCAGTATACAGCGAACTTTACAAGACTGCAGCAGTGTACCAATTAGCATAAACTTCTTCAGTACGTACTAGAAACAAGTTTTAAGAGAACAGATACTTTTTAAATATGTAGAATTCCTCCTACATATATCAGAATTAGATCAGGTGGTTTGTAACAGAAGACACAAATGTCAGTGGCTTAAGGTAGAGGTTCGTTTTTCTCTCTGGTAAAAGAAACAGGAGCTGCATGACCCAGGGCTGTCATCGGTGTGCCTGTAAGATCATCAGTGCTCTGAGCTCCTTCAGGCTTTGGGCTTGACCACCCTTAAGGCTTGCCTTCCATTCTCAGGTACACCTCGTGGTCTAAGATGGCTGCTACAGCTCCAGCCATCACTTCTAGGTTTTAGACAAGAAGGGGGAAAAAAAGGAAGAAAGGACAAAAGGGCATGGAACAGCAGCCTGCCTCTCTTTTAAGGAGTTTCCCTTGAAGTCCTACCTGAAAAATGTCGCTTAATCTCAGAAGTCACTTCTAACTGCTAGGGAGGCTGAGAAATGTGGTCTTTCAGCTGCATACATTGTTTCCTGGAATAAAATTGGGGTTAGTTTGGTAAGAAGGAAAGGAATCATGGATAGACAGTCTTGGCCACATTACTGCACCAAGATCCTGAATTGGTTTTGTAGACCAGACCCCAAATTTTAAGTACAGAAGAAAACCTAGTGTCATCCTTTGAGCACTTACAAAAACGATGAGTTCTCAAGTCATCGACCTGAAAAAGGGACGTTAGGCAGCTATCAATGTAAAGTCACAGGAATGTTCCTACTGTGAGTGAAGAGTGAGAAGCTGGCCTCGGAGATCTCTCTGGCCTTCATGCTAACGTCTGCCTGAGAGTCACTGGACACACCCCAGCCCCACGTGACATGGAAAGGGTGGCGGGAGAGAGGGCAGAAGAGAGTAGCTGGCTCTTATTCTCCAACTTCCAAGGATGCCCATGCAAAGATGTACTTATTGCCGTGCGGATGAGCTTGAACGTGGACTTGTTTGTGATGCAGTGTAACTGGTGGTGCTAAGTTGTTGGGTCATTGGAGCTCTTGGTTGCATTAGCTGTGCTTTGGGGCAAGGAGAGGGTGTTTTCACGGGAAGCCTGTGCCTCTTCAGCACAGGGAGCGCCCCGTCGGGGGGAAACGCTCAGTGCAAGGGTGAGCGGGAGTCGCTCCCCGGTCCCGGCTGAGGTGTGGGGTCTGCGCTGCGTCTCCGGCAGCGGTGCAGAGCTTCCACTCCCGTGTTCAGGTTCACTGCAGAATGGACTTGGGGTCTGCTGTGGTCTTGAGCACCCTGGAAACCGGTGGGCCGGACTCGTGGTAGCAGCACCACCAGCGACGGTCCTCTGCTGCCTGTGGCGTGCAGTGACTTTTCAGAGATGGGACACACCCAAGAAATGCAAGCAGTTGGTGGACAGTTGCTTCTCTCCTTCCAGAAGTTAGGATTGTACCTGTTTTACCAGTTCTGTGTCTTCTTCCTCCCTCCTTTTTCTTTCCACCTGGAGCCTTTGGTAATTCTGATTTTGCTCCAAAATAAGTTCATAGCACCCTAAACAAACAGCAGGCTAAGTCCTGTTTCCTTTGATGTATTGTGTCCTGTGGGTTAGAAAAGATCTTTAAGGTTTACCCAAAATTAGCCTGAAAGTACCCATGGAAAGAAAAAGGTAAATCCCTGGAAAGGTAGCTGGAGGAGAAAATGCTGTGACAGGGGGCGTGGGGAAGACAAAAAGCTCCTTTGTGCCAGGGGCCCCTGGGGCTGGAGGGGCTGGAGGGGTGGAGGGGGGAGCAGAGGGGGACCGTGAAGACCCCAGCAGTGCCCCAGGCAGACACGGCCCACAGCAGGGCCTCTCTGACGCCCCCAGTCGGCAGTGGGCCTGCCTCCCGGGGACTGGAAGCTGCTAGTTCTGTCACCTGCCGCCAAGGAAGCTTCAGGCATTGCCTCTGCAGCTGACAGTTTATAACTGCGTCAGGACTTGGGTCTGGAGCTGAGAGTGTGAGGGTTGCTGTGGAGACGATGGGGGAGTGGAACGCTTTCCCACCACTTCTCAAGAAGATGGAGAACAGCACCGTGGGAGAGAGCTGTAACATGGGCCACAAACATCATCCTGATTCTTCTAGTAGCCATGTTAGAGAAGCACAAAGACGAAATCAATTTTAATCATGTGTTTTACCCATGTATGTCCACAATATGACTCCAGTGCAATCAATATAAAATATTAAAGAGATACTTTGCAACCTTTTTATTTTTTGTACAAAACCCTCAGAACCTGGTGTCTGTTTTGCACTTGGAGCGCACTGCGGGTCAGACCACCGGCGTCTCGGGGGCCCGGCAGCCGCAGGTGCTGGTGGCCGAGAACTCGGCTCCAGGGAGACCCATCCATCAGCATCAAAGCTGCTCCTACCCGCCTCCCCCAGCCCTCCCTCTCCCTTCCTCCTCGCCCCCTCTCCGTGAACGTCCGTCCCAGTTCTCCCCACGCTCTCTGTTTCCTTTCCTTTCTTATGCCGACGACCTGTACAAGTCACTCCTGGGATAGTTATGGATGAGAAGAGGGTCAGGACCAGGAAAACGGGGACAACGAGACCTTAACTTAGCGGTACACGGGAGGGGATCTAGGGCAGACGGTACGCAGTTCTAGCCCAGACGGTAACCCATCAAGGTCCAGGGAGAAATAATACTTCTCAGTGGATTTAGTATGAAAAAAGTGAATTGAGTTCATTTCATTCACAGTTAAAAGAAATAGTAACTCCCCTCTATGATTTAATTACTCCGTGCCCAAATATGTCACATTTTCCAAAAGTAGCCATCCCGGGTTTCTTTCTGCTGTTCGGGAACCATTTAGCTGCTCAGTCCCCGTCTTTACGGTCCAGCGTCCAGGCTCCTGCACGGCATGCGGGGAGTGTTTGCAGATGCTACACTCCTCTTTGCCTCCCGTCGGCCCCCAGCTTACGAGGTCTGTCCAGGAAAAGTCCAGCCACTGTTAACACTCCCGAGAAAACAAGAATGAGGAAATAGCTTCTCCCCATCCCCCCTGCCCCCCCCCCACCTTTCTTCTTCCTCTTTGATGTTCAAGGTCAGTAGGTCAGAGCCTGGGGGTGTTGGGCTCAGTGCTGTCAGATGTGGGCTTCGCTGGGCTGGAAAGCTGTGCTTCCAGGTCTTACGTGTGCAGGAAGCCTGGCTTTGGCTCCCAGGGCACTAGATTTTCCTCCCATTTCCTATTCCGCTCGGCTCCTATTGCATTCACTTTGACCTGTTAGGTTCTTTACAGATCTTGTTGGTTGACTCTGGGTATTCTTTTTTTTTAAGATTTTATTTATTTATTTTTAGAGAGGGAAGGGAGGGAGATAGATAGAGAGAGAGAGAGAGAGAAACATCAATGTGCAGTTGCTGGGGGTTATGGCCTGCAACCCAGGCATGTGCCCTGACTGGGAATCGAACCTGTGATGCTTTGGTTTGCAGCCCACGCTCAATCCACTGAGCTAAACCAGCCAGGGCTGACTCTGGGTGTTCTTAATATTCCCGACTCTCCCCTCTCACTGGAACACACTACACATACAGAATCCTTTCTGAAGTTTGGATTCGGGGTCCTATGGACATGCTGCCCCAAACCCTCAATTCATTGAAGTAAAGTAAGTCAAACCATTGTTCAAGTTCTTAAATAGAGATTAGTTGGTCGGCTGCATATTTTGACTGCTCATTGCCACATTTAGATATAATTTTGGTTAGATTTTCTTTCCCACCGTGTGTTAGCTCAGCATTAAACACTGCTCTCTCTCTTGCTTTGGCCTCACTGGCTCTGCTGAACCAAAGCTTTTGTTGTTTTCTGTCTGGCTTACCCACCACCCACTTCATTTGACCTTATAAACATGTTAAATAGATTTCTCGGATAATGACCATTTTAGCCGGCAGCTTCCCGTTTAGTTATTACAGTGGGCACAGTGCAAATTAGAGGGCTGAGCGGAGAGCACTAAGGATCATGAGACCCTGGATAAATATAGCAGACGTGCTCCGCCGCGGTGGGACGGGGCCGGGCTCCGGTCCCCAGTGACCCCCTGACTCAGTGAGTGGCCCCGGGTGGGCAGAGTCAAACAGTCATCGGTTTCATCCACTGGTGACTCAGCCATGTTGGTCTCGATAACGGGGGCCGAAGAAGGAGTGTGCTGTCACCAGGACACCTCATTTCCCTCCCGGTGTTTCCCTGTCCCCTGGGCTGGCCTCTGAGTTCACACTGAAGAGAACAAAGACACCCTGTATGCACTGACCCCGGCTGATGGGTGACTGGCCTTATCGACACTGAGAAGACTCTCTCTAAAGCTTAACAGATGGAAAAATAGGAAGAGCTGGTCAAGCCGATACTAAAAGGTAGTCTGTAAAAGATGACTAGGCTCAGTATGGTGTTATTTTGATGTAATGTGCTTCAGTGCTCAGTGATTTCAGTAACAACTCAGGTCCACAAAGGAGCCAGACTTACAGTAAGAAGCCTGGTATTCTGTGCTCAGCACCTATTGCAACGTACCAGGTGCCCTGTGCACGTTGGAAGGGTGACTGAGTGGGTAAAGGGCTGAATTGTAAGCGGGTCTGTTCTCGTTGTGTGACGGCAGCTCTGCTTGTGGACTTGATGTTCCAAATGGCAGGATGGTCACATCTGACCCTCAGGTCCTCCTCCTCCTGCTGACTTTACCAGTAAGGGCTGGCTCAGCTTACTTGGTGGCCCTCTGCTGGGTCTTTTACGTTCAGTTATTTGTAGGAGGTCAGATTTATGTGACCCAGAAGGGATATATTTTGGATAACCAAAATATAGTTCTTTATATATAGTTCTAATATAGTTCCTTAGTTCTTATTAAATAAACTTAACATATCCCTCTCCTCATTCCACAGAAATATATTTCCATATTTTCTGAGTTGAAACAGGGAATGAGAAAGTATTCTATATAAAACTGTGCTGAAATTCGATGAACCACTGCATCGATGTTCTTCAAAATGCAGAAAGTAGATCTGTGGATTAGAGGGAAGAATGCAGCTTGCAAAACCCATTACAGAAAAGTTAACCGATTCCTATTTTTTCCTCTGGAGTGAGAAAAAGCAATCTCAAATGGACGAATGATGTTATTACTGATTAGTTAATAAATATGTCACCTTATAGTATATTGGGTTTTTTTACCCTTTTGCCCCAAATACCTTATATACCCATAAAAATTGCCTGAGACAAAGAGAGTGTCATGTGCTCCTTGAGCAGAGGTGACACTTGGGCTTTGCCTTGGAAGGTCTTGCGTCTGTTCAGGAGCTGAAGGCACATATAAAAATGAACAACACCGGGCTGATTCGGGGCACCCCTTACATAATGGGAGCTCAGGCACTGACGCTACCATCTTGATGAACCCGGGGAGCCCTTCTGGAGGAAGGGGCATTGTGAATTCAAAGGATGACCGAAGCTCGAGCAAGTGGCAGACACTGACTTCGGTGGGTCTGGGATGCAGAGAAAGGGGCAACACCAAATACCAGTAAGTCTAATGATTTCCAAAATCTCTTAAAATGTTCCATCCAGATCAGCTTCTCAGGACAGGCTGTAGCCTGCACTCTGTGGGTACGATTGTGTTGAGTGTGGGTGTTGAGTGTGGGTGCTGGGGTGACCCTCACAATGCCGTATCCTGCCCAGTTCCTGGGGCAGCCACTGGAACGTACAGAATGACCTCTGGCTAAAGGACACAGCATCTGGACCAGGCATGCAGGGGACACTGCCCTGGCCTCCTCCGGTCCTCGCAAAGCCATTTGGCCCTGTTGGCGTGCCCTTCGCCTGTCCTCTGTGTGATTTTGTTTCTGTGTGCACGTTTGTGTCTCTCAGAGACCGCCCCTTTGCCTGCCAGCTTCAAGGCCAGAAGGGCCCGAGGCTTCTATCTCCCTGCGAAGGGGAGTGGGGGACCAGATGCACGGCCTCCATGTGGGACAAATGTGGAGGTGCAACTCCCACCCCGGCGTTCTCCTGAAAGAGCGGGCTCCCATTTCAGAATCTGCCCTAACATCTCAGCCCCACCTGGCTTCCCCCCATCCCTGTCCACCGTCCATCTTCCTCCACTCCCTCAGGAAACACATCTTCATTTCAGAACCTGCATCTGGGAACACTGTCCTAAGATAAGGAAACACTCCATCTTCCAGTTTGGGCTAAAGGTCCCTACGGGAAAGCCCGGAGGGAGGGGGTGATGGTGCTGCTGAACCAGAATGGTCTCTCGTTGTCTCCCAGGCTCAGGAGAAGTCCACTCTGCACTCTTCCCTTCTCTAGCTCCAAAGCAATAGAAATCTGGGGATGGTAAACCGATCACTGTTCCCTGAATAGAAATGAACAGGTCTTTCCTTCCATCTCCAACATTCCCAATACAGTCTGTGTTCCTAATCTGCAATTTGGAAATGATGATGACCGAAAGCGTAATCATAGTCATAGCCTTCTCTCCCTGCTCTGTGCCCACATGGCCTCTTGCTCACCCCACCAACGTTGATCGGGAGGCAGCTGCCAGAAGGGAAGTCAGCTGTGGGGGCTGCACAGCGCAGGAGCCGACGCATCAAGAAGGCTTTTGTGACTTTTGGGCATGGGGGCGAAAGTGGAACAAAGGTAGTGTCTGTTTGCTTTCGTTGGGGCAGCAGCACTGGGAGAAATCACTACTGATCAGCCAAGGGTGGAGCCCGGGCTTGCAAGACTGACTTCCTGACCATTAGGGAGCATGGGCAGTGGATGGACCCACCGCCGTGACTCCCTGTCCTTCTGCTTGATTTTTCCAGGAGTGCCAGCCTGTGAAAGGCTGCACTCATGTGATGATTACTCTGCCCTGCCTCTGCTGACACTAGTGATGTACAGACTTTCCCAAGTGCCATTGTTTTGTAGTGTTCCAAAATTAATTCCGAGGGCATTTCTGGGAAGAAGAGGGGAACTCCTTTGACACGTGGACCAAATCTGATGACTTGTCTGAAACTGATCAGCTGAATGTTTACCTCCTTTGTCCCCTTTTAATCCCTTAAGAAATAAGAATCAATCAATGTCGCATGATCCAGTTATTCCATAGCAAGGAATAATCAATAGTAACTACACTTATGAGGGGCTCCTTAATGATCTCGAAGTTTGTCACACAGAGCGGGACATTGTGAGGTCACTAGAAACTAAGTTTGTTTCTCATGAATTCTGGCTTACCAAGAAGCCCAGTCTTAATAATCATTCTTACTATTCTTACTAAGAAATGCATATTCTTACTGTTAAGAATTGCAGAATATTTTGTACAAAAATTCATACTGAAAGAAACATCTTCCTGAGAGACGTTTCAAATATCTTGATGAAATTGAGATACAAACTGAGAAAGTACAATAGCCCTGTCTTCACCTCCCCATCGCAAGAGCAAGCGAATTTTTTAAAAAGGTTATTTTGACACCGTTTGATCTTAGTGATTCTCCAATTCCTCAAGGATGGGCTTCATAATCGCAGCTGAAGGGGGCTTATGGATTCTGAGTTAATGAGTGGATAAACAGAAGATACTATCAGTGGTGCATGCATTCATTCACTATCTGATGTAGCACCTCTCTCCTTACTTTGCTTTCTGAAGTGTTGTACACTGTGAATTGGTTTTATAAGCTTCTTTTTAAAACAAAGGTAGAATTCAGCTCAGTCACTGACTTACTGAAAAGACCAAATGAATCAGGTTTAAATCCATGAGATTCGACAGCTTTCTAGTAGTCGGCGTCCATGGAAGAGACAACTCAGGCTTTCACAGGATCCGTGTGACCTCTCTAGGCTCCCGGGCACAGGAGGGGCTGCCTTCCCTCATATCTCTCTCTTCTCATCTGCAGGGAAACCTCAGAAGACCCCAAGCAAGTCCTTGCGTATCACTGGCCGAGAACCGATCCATGCTGTTTTCTAAACCAGTCATCGGCAAGGGAAATAAACGCACAATAGCTAGTTAGGATTCATGAAGATTTGCTCCCTGAGTCACGGAAAGGAAGGGTGCAGGCCTGAACAAAAACAAAGGACAGGAGTGACGGGTGACGGCCAAGAACCCACGGTGTCGGCTCCAGCTGCCCAGCTTCCCCTGACGCAACAGTGGGGAGAGGTGTCCCTGAGCGCCGTGAGGTGGCTTTTTGTGAGGGCGGCTCTAAGTGAAGGGGTGAGGCTATTACATTGTGATTAATGGGTGAACGTGTTTCCAAACCTTTCCAAAACGCCTCACTAATGAGTCTTCGGAAAAGCCTTACCTTATTCTTTTGGGTTAAATTACTGTGCCCAGAATGAAAGTCTTTAATAAAATGCACGTATAATTTTAGAGAGGTATAGCACAGTAAATAGGATATTTGTTGAATGCTTATTGAGCAACTCTTTTTGAAGCACCTCATAGCAAGACACAGTGCAAGGTGCCATGGTAGATGCAAGAATATGTCACAGTAGTCCTTCGTACTAACAGTCGATTAGTTTGTGCGAGCTGTGCACGCAGAGAACAAGTTAGAAAGTGATGCCACACGGAGCGGAGATGTGGCTGGTCGTCGGCGTTTAGAGGTGGGAACCGCAACTTTGGATAGGGGAGAGCCTGGGGTTTGGCGGGCCTGGGAGGACTCTGAAATGGAAACAGAGAGAAGGATAACTGAGACATGAGGTTTTTGTGGGGACGTGAGAAGCCCTGGAAACATACGGGGAAAGCAAGGAGCTCTCCTCCCCTCGGAAGGAAGAAGCGGGCCACCTGTGGCCGGCGTCTGGGGCCGGGCCGAGGAGTTTGGTGTGTGCGTGTGTAACAGATACAGAGAGGAGCCATTAAAAGTACTGGAAGGAGATGACCTTTTAAAATGGAATCTGTTTGTAGAGCAGTTTTAGGTGCACAGAGAAATTGAGCAGAAAGTACAGAGGGCTCCCAGGTGCCCTTGCCCCGAGGGGTGCGCAGCCTCCCCCACTGTCCCCACCCCACACCAGAGTGGTACGGTGTGTGACAACCTGCATTCACATGCCGTCACCTTGAATCCATAGTGTGCGCTAGAGTTCACTGTTTGTGTTGTACGTTCTGTGGGTTTCGACCCACGCACGATGATACAGATCCGCCGTTACAGTGTCGTACCGAACAGTTCCGCTGCCCTAAACATCCTTTGTGCTCTGCCCATTCCCCCCTCCCCTTGAAGCCCTGGAAACCGCTGGTCATTTCACTGTCTCTGCAGTTTTGCCTTTTCTAGAATGTCATACAATGGGAGCCATACACTGTGTAGCCTTTTAAAATTGACTTCTTTTACTTAGTTACATGCATTTGTTTCCTCCATGTCTCTCCAGGAAGTGCCTCTTAGAGATTTTGTGAGTGAAATTGCTGTTTTGACTGGCAAATAAATTGATGGGAGGGTGATAATAGACTGGCAGTGGTAAAAGTCTATTATTTAGTCGTTAATGATTCGAAAGGACCTCGCTAATCATAAAGTAATCACACATTTTGATGTCTGTGGTAATCTAGAAGGGAAAAGATGGGACGTTAAGGACCAGGAGCCTGCATGGTCAGGGGGGTTCAGGTTTACTCCAGCCACCTCCCTGAAACGTCTTGGACATGCAGGAGGCAATACAAGGTTACCAGGGCCCCCACGGAGTCCAGAGTGGGTGCAAGGTCGGGGTGAGGCCCACCGGCAACTTGGGCCAAACTCAACATTGGGCCCCAAGGAGAGACTTCTCGCAGGCACTGATAGGTTTCCCCCTCACCACCCTGCCCTGGAGACCGGGTTCCCAACTCCTGTCCACAGCTCCAGGCACCCCTGGATTGGCACCAGCAGTGCCTCACTGTCCCCTTCGGCCTTCGCTCGCAGATGACTCAGCAGATCGTTATCCGTGTTGTCTGAGTTGGTGGAGGAGACACTAATCTGACCGATGAGGCGCAGTGTCCTTGGGGTCCTTCTTCTTCCAGGTGCTTTTCCTCGGTGGCATCTACAGTGACCTGTGCGTTTCTGCCGGCAGTGCTGGTTCTTTAGTTTGTGCTTCAAAGACTCTCGGTGGCAAGTCCAGAGTTCTGAAATTCACTTCCCCCAGCTACTTTGAGGATTTTCGAGTAGAAGTTTCCACTGGGATTGAGGCAAGGCCATGCTGTACAGGGGTGGGCAAAAGTAGGTTTACAGCTGTGAGCATGTGGGGCACAGAGTTTATTCTTGTCACCGTTGCATTGTTTTCCACTCAGACAACTGCAAACCTACCTTTGCTCACATGGAAGTGATCCTTGTGCTATTATTTATTAATAATTGTATTACTTTCCCTGTGAACAACTGCAAATCTACTTCTGCCCAGCCCTGTATAGGATGGATTCTAACTGAGGATTGGGAACAGGGAGTGTTGGAAACAGCAAAGATGAAGTCATTAGACCTCATGCATCTCTGTGTGTAAGAGGCGGTGTCTGTGGTTTTCAGGACATTCAGCATCGGGGGTGCTCTCACCGGTGTGCACTGTCAGACCACGTCACCCGGCGTCCCTTCTGTTACTGGTGGCGGTCCCTGTCGTACTAGTTAATACGTAGCTGGGCTGTCACCATGGCACAAAATGCTGAATTATAACTTTAAAGAATAAAACAAGCCGAGAAAAGTAAGTTGTTCGGAAAACTTGAAACCTCTAACTTGAACACTTACAGGCTGGCACACCCCGGGTTAGACAGATGTGGCACTACCGGTGGTTTCGCATCTGCTGATGGTCAGGTGCAAAGAGGAAACTAATGTGAAAACTAAGTAACGTGTTCAGAAGTTTCTTTGGTTTATGGAACATGCTTTTCAAGCAGAGTTGATAGTTCAGTAGAATCAGAAGAGTCTTGGGAAAGAAATGAGCATCCAGATGGGTGTATTCGTTTTCGATTGCTTCTGTGACTGGGGGCTTCACAACAACACAAGTTTATATCTTACAGTTCTGGAGGCTGGAGGTCTGCACAGGGTTTCAGTGGGCTTAAATCGAGATGTTGGCAGGCTGTATTCCTTCTGGGGGCTCCAGGGAGGAATCCGTTTCTTTCTTTTTCAGCTTCTAGAGGGTGCCTGCATTCTTTGGCTCGTGGCCCCTTTCCATGTTTAAAGTCGGCAATGGCTGGTTGGGTTGCTCTCACACTGCATCACTCTGACACTAACTTCCCTGTCTCCCTCTGCACATCTAAAGTGGTTCTGTGGCACCTACCTTGTACAACCCAGGATAATCTCCCCGTCTTGAGGTCCTTAATCACCTCTGGAAAGTTCCCATTGCCATGGAAAGTAATGTGTGCACAGTTTTGGGGAATTAGGGTGTACATGCCATTGGTGGGCCATGGTGCTGCCTGCCCACCAATGGGTTTCCAAATGGCACAGTGGTTATCGGTAGTGTTGTATCTTAGGGGACCCAGTGGGGCCATCCTCTCTAACCTTGTCTTCTTCCTGAAGTTTGTAGCTGGAAGACGGGACTGTTTCATCTGTGGGGATGATGGTGGAGTTCGATTGGAAGATGGAAATAAATATGGAAACTAGAGTAATTTAAGTGGACTGAAATCAAGAACATTTATCAAATACCTACTGTATTCTAGGTGTTATGCTAAATGCTGTGGGCAACAAAAAGAATAGGAGAAAACACAAACCTAACTTTAAAAGAGCGTCAAACCTAGGAGGCAAAGCCTCTGCACACCTAACTGAAGTTTGTACATTCATTCGCCCGTCATTTGCTTGGAGAGTAGATGCTTCTGGGCCCTCCAGACGCATCGCTTCACTCACAGCTAGAACGTGTCTCACAGAGTTCCTTCCGTGCTTTGCTCGCAGTGGGCTGTGAACCCACAGGGCATGTCCCAGAAACAGCAAGTCAGTCCGTTTGGCTGGAGCTGGGGGAACCTGTCTTTCTGAAAGCAGGGGGCTCACGTGTTTGTTGTAATCAGGAACCGCCGGCAGACTCGTGACCTGGTCCCCCTGCTCCACTGTCCCCTCCAGCTTGGTGAGATGGAGCACACAGGAGCACGCTAGTACTAATGCTCACAGCTGAGCTTCCCTTGGACATCTCCTTGCTACCGCTTAACAGTAGCCAGGTTTTGTAAGTGGTCGTGAAAAACAGTTTACCGGCGTGGAGGAAAGCTCCTTCGTGGGAGCGGTCTTTGCCACATGTGTAATTTCACTGTCGATTCCGTAGACGTGGTTCCATTTGGAAAGACTTTAGCTCCAGTCCTTCTACAGTGTCTCAGAAAAACAGCTCCATTCTTCCGGTCTCGTTGGTTACGTCCTCACGCCCCTTTCCTGGCAGAGCCAGGCTGCCTTCTCCCAGTCTGTTGTCGTCAGTGCTTCCGCAAAGACCTTCAGCAGGTCTTCTAGAACAAGATGTGTACAGACTTCAAAAAAAAGACCATGGAAATTGTTTTAAGATGCAAACAAAGTGACCCAAGACCAAGGAGACCTCGGGAGTGGGCTGGCGGGTTCTTCTCCCCTTCTGCCTTTCTGTGGTCCTGAGAGCGCCTCTGCACCCTCGGTCCTGGATTAAGATGTAAAAAATTCACATCTCCCTGTTCCACCAGCTCAAATGCTAATGTGCAACTGCTCCTTCTGTCTTCTTCCCAGAACTCTGAAGACGTAAAGCTGAAATAAACAAAGGGGAAAATTAGAAAAGGGAAAATTCTTGAACACAGAGGACAATGCCACATTACATCCAGGGGAACAATGTTTGAAATGACTGCTGTCTTCATCAGAAGCTGCAGAGCTATCACAACAAGGAGACAGCATCTTCAAAACAGTGAAAGAAACACAAACCTAACAACAAACCAGACCCGTCAAGCCAGGAATCCATGTCCAGTGAACCTGTCCTTTGAGAACGGCATTCCCAGCCCGGAGAAAACGAAGGGGCTTTGTCGTCGGCAGACCTGCACCCAGGGGTGGTCTAGAGGAAGTGCATCAGGCCGGAGGGAAGGGATACCGGAGGCAAACTTGCATCTCCAGGAACGAGTGAGGAACATCAGAAATGGTAAATATCTGGCCAAATACACCAGATTTTCCTCCTATTTTTGTAAAAGACATTTGACTGCTTAAAACAAAAATCATAACAGTTTAACCTTGTCTTGTTGATGTGTAACACACAGAAGGTGAGCTACCTGTGGCCACTACAGCACACAGCATAGAGTGGAGGGAATTGACCTATAGTCAAAAATATTGATTCTAAGGAGACTATGAAGTATTAATAATGTGCATCTTAATCCACAAGCAACCATTAAAAAAACTATAATAATGCAAATAGGCATAGCTAAAAAAGCCTGTTGATAAACTGAAATAGAATTCTAGGGAAATACAGAGTATCTAAAATAATCCAAAACTAAATGAAAAATTTGTGTAGGAAAGTGATGAAAATTTTCCCTTCGTAAAATGGTCTTATAGTTGAACCTGTAACAACTCCCCAGACTATCCCGATGGGCAACTGGCGTCGGTCACCGCCAACTCAATGTGCTAACCCATCAGAGGAGTTCATAAAAGGATGGGGCAGATGCCAGAGGACGTGTCCTGAATGTGCAACGCCAGATGTTGTGGCTTTTGGATAAAGGAGATTGCTTGGAGCCAAAGTCCTTCCCATCATGCTCCATTCTCACTGTGTAGCAACTGGAAGTTTTGCCGAAGGCTAAGGTCAGCCTGGCCCCAAAGCTTTCTGATCAGAATCCCCCATGGACCCTGCGTGCGGCATACATGGTAGACTTCGTGACCATTTACTAGAAGCTCCCTGCACATTATAGAGAATTCTCGAGATGACCCTGTGAGCAGGCAGGCATCCTGAAGTTTATTTTACAAATACCTTAACAGAGAAGGGGAGCGGCAAGCTGGGGGCCCCAGCTCAGAAGGGAGATGACAGTCCCACTGCTGCCTGGGACCCATGACGCTGCATCCCAGGGGCCGCGGTGTGACGCGGAGCGGGACGGGGAGGAACAGTTCCCAGACGCACCGGGCCTGCAGACCCGCGTCCACGCGGTGGCCCAGGTCAGGCCAGCTGCTTCTGCACCCCGCCCGAGTTGCGCTCTGCTGCGTTAACAAGAAGGCTCTCGCTGCCCGCTTGAAGTCATCACCCTTGGAACATCAGCAGCCTTTCCCTCCTTCACTATCTTTTCAGAAACGGGAGCTGCGCAAACACATCGTCTTTCCCATCTTGCTCATCCCCTTTCACCCGCTCTGATACGACTGCCGGAGGTATTTAGGGCTGGGCAAAATTGGGACATGGCCCGTGGGTGTTTTTGTCATCCCCGGCCTTGCTCTTCTGCACTCTTTCCTCCCTTCTGGAGAACCCAGAACCTTTAGGCTTCTTCAGCAGAGCTTTCTCTTAGTGGAGAGTAAGAGCAGTTCGCTACACTACAGTGTCCATGACCGAGAGGGCCCCAGGTGCCACCTTTCGGAGGGACAGTCGCATCTGAACAGGGGACAAAGAGTTCCATTTCGGCGGCGGAGGCACACAGGCTTGAATCTGAGACTCTGCCTACGTACTGGTTATGTAATGTCTGGCAAGCGCTCCAACCCGTCTTAGTTTCAATTTCCTCATCTCTAAAAAGGGAATGACACCTCAGAGAGCTGTGACGGGGATTCACGAGATTTGAGCATGTGCCTAGCGCAGTGCCTGGCACATAGTAGGTGCCCATCAAACGTTCCTTTCTCCCTTCACCCCTGTGGCAGGCTTCACGCGCGCCTGTCGGGCAGGAGTAACAGTTCTGTGGGATGTGTCGGTTCAGAAATCTCTCAACAGCAGATGGCGCCTGCTTCCCCTGCTCCACAGAGGACAGGGGCACAGGCTGGCCTTGTCCCCAGTGAGTCACGTTCACACACACACACTCCTCTGCCGTGGGGCATCGGTGGTCACGCAGGAGGCCCGTGACTCTGCTCAGCCTCCGGGTTCTGGCCAGCCCTTCCTTTCAACCCTGAAAACTAGGCCCCCTCGCAGCCCTCCCGGGAAACTAGGTGCGAAAGTTCCTCTCTCACTTCCGAGGCACTGAATGTTTGGATCCGTTTTGGACAAAACATCTGCCTCTTGGTCTTTCCTTCTACAGAGGCTCCCACGTAGTTCTCCCGGATGCGGAGCCGGAGGCCATGTTCACACAGAGTGTGGCTGTGATGCATTTGTGTCTCCATTCCAGCGCACTGAAAGGGCGACTTATCCAGAACAATGCAAAGCTGCTCATTACCAAGCTCTCAAGGAAGCTTTGTGCACCAGCCTGACTTTCATCGTCTGTCTTTGTCATCCTGGCAGAGTCCCCTTAGACTTTGCACGGAGGCAGAGAAACGGGCTGACAGTGGCAAGTGAGTCGTTCAATTGTTACCACCTTCGTGAGCTTGAAGTGCATTTTTCTGTCATAATTGTTCCAGGAAAAGAAGCCTGGGTTCGAGGACCCTGCCGGGTGGGTTAAGGGGGTTGAGAGGGAGCTGACGGCTGCATCCGAACTCTCCTGCTGTTGCAGACCCTGCCCAGTGACCGTGGGGTTCTGACGTCACCTTTTTTTTTTAAAGATTTTATTTACTTATTTTTAGAGAGGGAAGGGAGGGAGAAAGAGAGAGAAACATCAATGTGTGGTTGCTGGGGGTCATGGCCTGCAACCCAGGCATGTACCCTGACTGGGGAATCGAACCTGCGACACTTTGGTTCGCAGCCCGAGCTCAATCCACTGAGCTACGCCAGCCAGGGCCTGACGTCACCTTGACTGGGCACACAGGCCCAGGCTCGAAGCCCAGTGATCTGGGGTCAGAGCCCCACTAGGCCACGTACCCGGTGGTAGGCCTGGGCAGGCCGTGCAGTCTCTTCGTGTCTCGGTTGCCTCACCGGTAAAATCAGTAGAATGGCAGTAGCATTGAGGGCCTTTGAGGGTGAGAGAATCCACATGGTTTGCTGTCACGTCGCCCAGGGGGGTGTCAGCAAAGGCCACGGCCCTTTCTCTGCTCTGTGCAGGAGACGCAGGTGGCATGGAGCTGGGACATTTGAGGAAGTCCAGTGAAGGGGGCATCACGTGCAGGGCTGGAAGGAAAGGGAGGTCACGGCGGGAAAAACCCTTTGGGGGGGTGTGTGAGCCCCAGTTTTTGAAACTCAAAGTATAAGCTGTAAAAACTCCAGTGCATTTCAATAACTGTCTTTGGTAACAAATGCAGGCGAGAGCCCCAACCCCAGCCCTGGAAGGCATACCATTTCCCTGGCCTGGCGATACCGGCTCTCTTCAAACCCCGTGTTCTTAGCACAGGGTCTGATGGGTTAATTCAAACCACGTCAAGGCAGTCAGTGTCTTGCAGAATAAATCACAGTCCATGCAGCATGCATGTTTCTGAAGCATGTTTTCTGGGCTTTTTTTTCCTTTAACCAAAGGAGCCTTTGCTGGCTCTCGCTCACCAGCCGCCCCCCACCGTTTCCTGAGATAATCCATTATACATTGTGACAGGCTCCCCGGGGCCTGGCTGACAGCACAGCCCAAACGGCCGCCCGCGCCCCACTTTCCTGTCCCGGTCATCTCCGACGCGTTCCATGCGTGACCCGTCAGGAGACGGCTAATTCCCATCCACGCAGTTCTCAGATGAGCCTCATTTTATTTTTAATGTCCCCACAAACCCGCGCCAGGCGTGGCTCTCGTCAGCGACAGACATAGCTCTCTCATCTCTGCCGCCCTTCCGCAGTTCGTACTATCAGATGAGTTCGGGTCCAGTTACATATAAAAGTGATTACGATCAGCGAAACGTCTGCCCAGCGGCCCTCTCCAAACAGGGCCAGGAGCTGGGGCTCCGACACTCCCCTCCGGCTGCCCTGGGGCTGTGCACTGTACAATAAAAATGACCCCGCCTGCAGCCTTTCAAGTCCATGCTGCCTTCCCAGCTCACGGCCCCGGGCATCTGGCCTCCATGGAGCAGAGAAATGAATCGCTCTCTGGTGTGGGGCGAAATGATTTGCTTTCTGTCTTCATCCGACAAGATTTCTGTTCAGAAAAACTGACCTCATCCTTGTGAAATTCTCCCGTCTCACCTCTGCAGGCCCCTGGCTTTCGCTCAGAGGGCAGGTGACTGACGTTTGAGGGAGGACTCCACGTGGTCGTCCGTGGCATCGGGCTGGGGACGGCTGCGTGGGCTGTGTCCCCCTCCGGTCGTCGGGGGACCGGGGAGCAAAGGGACAAAGGCCGCGTGGGTCTGCTCACAGAGGTGGGGGCCTACTTCAGGGAAGAGGAACTGTTCCCAAGGTCGCGTTCACTGACCGTACTGTGTCATCTCGATGAGACCGCGGGACATGCACAAGCCTGAGAGAACCAGGAACGCGTGAGAGGAAGGTGACCAGGGGCCAGGGGCTGGGCCGTGCCACCGAGGGTTCTTCCTGGCCTCATCGCCTCTCTCTGGGCGGAGGTGGTCCCCACAAATGTAGAATCTGTGATATTCACGGCTCCTGCGACAAACGGGGAGACAGCTGGGGGAATCAGGAGAGCTTTCCTGGTTGGAGTTTCCAGGACAATGATCGCAAAGGGGTCCTCTCAGTAGTTCCCCTGATCAGGCCTCTTCCTGTGAGTTTTTCCAACGTGCTGTGCAGACCCCAGAGCAGATGAGAAAGTTTGGTCAAGCCCTTTGATAGGGTTCTGGGGGCAGGGGGTGGGAGCCAAGTTGATCAAAGGTCGGGTAAACTGTCCCGCATCTGGCATCTGAACCCTGAGCAGAGCCTGAGGTGCCAAGGAAAAGGCGGGGGGGAGTGCTGCCCCCCACTGGCAGAAGCCCCTGTTACATCTGCTCCCCCAGCCCGCCAGGCGGGGCCCCACTGCCCTCGGGGACAAGCCAACCTTGGTAGTCACCCAACTTGAGAATCTTTTGAGCTCTTCCTGTCGCCATGCCCCACCCCGTCCCATTCCACCCTCACCTCTTTTTTCTGCTCCCTGGCAGCCACTCTGGTTTCAGATGTTTACCCCGAGTTAGAGCTCCACGGCCGGCCTGAGGCCCGGGGTGGGGGGCAGGGGAGAGCCCCCTGAACGACAGTTCCTTTGGGAGTCTCTGGGGTGCTTTAGGGGGTGTGCTAAGTGGATGCCCACTTTCTCCCTGCGTCTCACAGGCCTGGTGTGTCTGGTGGTGGTGGGTCTCAGGCCGGCAATGTCATTAATCCCCGATCAGCCCACATCGAATGCATTTTGGGGGGAACACCAGTATCCCCTGAGCTCCAAACGCCCCCCTGTCCGTGGTCTCGTTTGATCGGGGCATCCGGGCTTTGTTACATCATTTGTCACCGCTCCCGCGACCCCGATTCCATCCTTCCGCGCTCTGAGGACATGAAACTGGAAGCTGCTCCTGTCACTCTCCCCCTCTGCATGGACCCCTGTCACCTGCCGCCTTGGCATCATCACCCAGGCATGCACTGTCACACTCCCAACCGGAATGTCAGCTTGCCGTTTGAGATTCACACCAGCCCTCGGTCCCCAGAGGCCCCTCGCGGAGCCAGGGCGGCCCGCGCTTGGGCGCACATAAAAGCACAGGAGTCCCCTGGCTTTCTGGAAGCACTTCAAGCGCTGGCCCAACGAGGAGATCTTGACCGCACACTCCTGAGCTCCGCAGGCCCCGAGGGCTCCAGCGCCACGATATTTATGCTCGTGGGGGTGGGGGCCAAAACAGTGGAGTTGTCATGCAGACACGGGTCTCTCAGCGAGACCGGGCCAGCATTGCTGACACCTGTTAACTGGCATTTGAAAGAAGTGAGTCAGGGGGGCTCTGGGCCTTCGCCTCCGCCACCACCCTGTACCTGCACGGCAGGGAGTCCCGCGAGGTGCTGGCCCACCCGGCGGGTGGGAGCTCCCCTGGAGGGGGTGCAGCGCATGAGTCCAAGGTCTGCCAGGAAGGCTAAAGGAGAGTCGGAGGAGGAAGAAAGTAGGAAGGAGGGTGAGAAGAAAGGTAGGAGAAAAAATAGAGAGGGCGGGTATTTTTAGATTTGCCAGCACAGAGCTTTGCACCGTGGCACCCTGGGCCCCAGTTCTGCAGGCCCAGTTCTGCTGGAACGAGCAGCCCCTGTCCCCTCCTGCCTGGGGCCGACATGCACTTGCCTTTCAAGGTCAGCGGCGGGACCCCCTTCCTCCAGCCTCCTCCGAGGGCCCTGCTCCCTGGCACTGATGTAGAACACAGTCCAGCACCTCCCCTCTCCCCTGTGTGCTTCTCGGCCCCCCTCCCCTCCCCCACTGTTAATTCCTCGGGATTAACCTCCTCTGACCCATGCTGCCCAGCACAGCCCTCGACCGAAAGCAGGCTGTCAGTTTGCACGCTGACGGATTGCTGTTCTCCCTCCGGTCCTTTCCTCTTTGAGTCCCGGGCCTCCTGCTTTCACTTCCGCTCAGCAAGGCCCCCGCTTGGTCCCCACAGCACTTCAGGCTGACGGACAGGGCTTGGTGGGCTCCTTCCCTCTCTCTGCCTGGGGTTTGGATGGTCCACGACCTGACCTGAGGCGAGCTTAGGTTTGAATGACTTAGTAAAAATAATTTCAGTAGTTCATTATTAGTGCACAAGATAATGTCCTGGAAGTCCCTATTTATGGACTGACTTATATTAGTTGTTTGAACCCGGGAGTTCAATATTATAAATGAATTCATTCGTTCCACAAAGACATCTTGAGCTGGAACAAGGCCGGCCCTCTTTGGGGTGCTGGGGATCCTACAGGACAAAGCGTGTTAAAGACCTTCATCCTCAGGGGGTGCACGCCCTAGTCGAGGAGACAGACAACCCACCAATCAATACGTAAAATATACTATATGTCAATGATCCTGAGCGCCAGGGCAAGGAGCAAGATGGAGATGGGAACTAAGGGGTGCTGGGGTGGGACTGGGATGAGCAATGGGGTGACCTAGGAAGGCCCTCCTGAGAGAGACCTGAAGGAGTGGGAGAGTGGGTGGGGGAGGAACGTTCCAGACTCAAGGTAAGAGTGAGCTCGCTGGGTTTCAGGAGCCGCATGAAGGTTGCATGAGCTAAAGTAGAGGGAGCGCTGGGGAGAGGAGATGCTGGCGGTTTCCCCGCCAGCCCACTGGCGCCCCACTGGCCCCGAGGAGTCTGGGCTGTAATCCTGATTCAGAGCGTTTCGCATTTACACAGCGCCTGCTGTCTGCTGGGGCAGTGCTCAGGGCTGCACGAACGCTGTCCCACCACCTTGGTTCTCTGGGGTTGTCTCCTTTGGGTGTCCGCGGGAGAGTGCCGGGGGCACACAGAACCCACTCCGGCAGCACAGGCGGCAGGCAGGTATGACGCAGTGCCTGGTAAGATGCGTTGCCCCCCTGGAGGCTAGAACCCTCTCTCGATTCCCGCTTGCACCAGCTGGCTTCAGCCATCTGGGGTGATCAGCCGTCTCTTGACTCGGAGACCCAGACACTTGCTTTGTTGCCGAGTGCTGGTTTTCGTTCGCAGGCATGTTCTGTAACCTTTCTGATCCTTGATTTCCTGGTGGCGGCAATAAAGGGCTGCTCCACCTTTCTTGTGTGCACATTAAGTGAGGTCGGTGTACATAACAGAGCCTCATATACTAGTCCTTTGATCTGGGTTGTCATGACTTCAGAGCAGTCGCTCTGTCTTCCCCATCAGCAACGCAGTCAAGGGAGAGGGCTCAGAAATAGGCATCTCCCCCTGACACCTTCCTAGATGGAAATTGCGGGGTTTTGTTGGCTGTCTAATTTCCTCTGGAAACAGTGATGGGGCCAGGCAGTTCCAAGGTGGGGAGTGGCTCTGGCGAGAGATCCAGGTGGGAGAAGAACCCGGCTGATGATAGAGAAAGTTGCCTCACTCCTGGGGAGGCCGTGGAAGACAATGTCAGGAAAGGCATATAATAAATTTCAAAAATGACAAGCAAGAGGACAGACCTAAACAAACTGTTACAGAGGTAAAAAAAAAATTCTCCTTTATGCACTGCTCTTTTCTTTGCATTTCCCTGCACCCTTTGAGCCCCGTTTCCCACAGGGTTTAAGCTGCTCCAATGCCTGGGTCTCGCCCCCAGGCCCCAGCCGTCATGCAGTCCCGCCCACGTCTGTTCCCCTCCCCCCCCCCCAGGGCCCACGAGAGTGCGGGCTCTGTGCAGGGGGGCGGCCACCTAGCGCCAGAGAACTCACGTCCCCGCTGTGGCTGAGCTACGCATTCTGGAGAGCCCTCGCTGTTAGACGTTCTTCCTTTAAAAGTCACTTACAATGTGCCCCTCTGCGATTGTCTACTTCTAGATGCGGGGTCACCCTCTGGGAGACTGAGAGGCATTTCAGCTCCCTCTTCTTTCAAGACACAGCGTTCGGACGTCTGCGGACAGGTCCCTACCCCTGCTGCCCTGACCCCAGCACGCTCGGGCCAAGCTTTGAAGTAGCTGTTGTTGTCGTTGTTTTAATGCTGTTCTGCATACAGTGTGTGCTTTCAGTCTGAAGATTCGTAACCTGCTCCACTTCTTAAAGCTCCTTAGCCATTACTTCTTCCAGTCCTGCTTCTCCCCAGCCACCCTCTCTCTTAGCTGAAGTTGTTAGACACTTGTTAGACCTCCTCAGTCCACCTTCCCGGTTCCTGACAGCTTTTTCATATTTATTCTTTCTCTCTCTGAACTGTGCTCCGAGTGAATTCTTCAGAACTGTCTTCCAGTTCCCCAGTTCTCTCTTTAACTGTAACCAGTGTAGTGTTCACTCAATAGTGTTTTATTTGATTTTATTTATGTATTTTACATCTCTGTTACTGTACCTTCATATTAAATACCTATTGCACAGAAATATCTATCTTAGTTTAGAGGACAGCTTTTCCTTTTTAATGTTCTCCTTTTGCATCCCAATGGTCATGGCTATGTTTTCAGAACGATGCAGGCCTCAAAATGGGAATTTAACTCTCTGCCTTGACTGTCCCTCCATGGTCCCGGCACTGACCTCACGTGCCGGATCTCCCGAGCTTCCCCAGTCAGGCCCCTGCCCTGTGAACTCGCCCCATGGTGCCCAGAACTGAGCGCAGGGCACTCCAGTGCACGCCGGGAAAGTCAGCCTCAGAGACAGGACACCGGGCACACAGGATTCCGGCCACGCGTTCTTTACAACAGCTTCTGTGAGAGGGTGAAAGACACCAAAGAAATTTCTTTCAGGCAGTTGATGGGCAGGCTTAACCCAGGTGCACGGCAGGGGCTGCAGGCCTGTGATAGACAGTGCTTCCTTCATCAGGCCACACTCCAGGTACGAATGAAGCCTCAGTGGGGGAAGGAGATCATCAAAGGCCAGGGGGAGGGAGTTCGTGGAAATAGGAGGCCATCCCTGCTTTGACTTGGGAGTGATGATGGCTCCAGATAATCAAATGAAGTGCATCTGGTTGGAGGTTGAGCGTCTGGTGCTTCCTGACACCATGAGTTCATTTCCATCTCGCTATTCCTTGTTCCTCCGCGAGGGTCTAACCACAGGTGAGGTTGGTGGGAGAGCAGTTGGGGAGCAGAAGCAAACTTCCCCACTCACAGGGAGTCGAGTTCTCCCTGTTTACAGGAGAAGGGTGCGCCCAAAAGGAGAAGGTGGTCACAGGCCATTATGGCTGTTTTCCAGTTTTTCCAAACAGCCCAGGCCAAGCCACCTGGTGTAAGAGCAGGGAGTGCCCACACCTGGCGGCCCCTGGCAGCCTCACGTGGGAGGCTGTCTGCTGGGGAGATCATGAGTCCTTGGTTCAAGCTCTTGAAATCTCAGCCTTGTCACGCCAGATGAGAATGATTTCTGTCTCGTGGCTCATTTATTATAATCCCTCTTTCGGTCAGAAAGTGACCCAGTTCCCACTCCCGTTTGCTCATTCCACCATCATCCCCCACGGTCTTCAGGAAATATTTTTGACATAAATATTTGCATATAGACTTGAGGCTTCAGAGCTAGGACAGCTGCAGCCAGTGAAGACACTGGTGTCGTGTGCCCATAGCTGCACTTCTTTCAGATTCTCGTCTGCTCCAGTGACCGGGGTACCTAGCATTCCACGTCAGGTGCTACTTTGCTCAGCCCCTAAACTCCCTCTGTCTGTTCCCGTTGGTCTGACTTGAAGACCCTGGGCTTCATCGGCGGGCAGAGTTTGGTCACAGCATGGGGGCGTGGGATTCAGGAAGCCGACGCGCACACTGGCCTTTCAGCCTAGCCAGAGGTGATGGGGGCCCTCGCAGGTGAACACCCCACTCTCCCTTCATGGCAGAGCCAAACACCCTCCATTTGGTCACTTCCTCTGGGCTGCCTACTGTGAAGACCACATTAGGGTTGGGTTAGGAGCGCAATGCCTGGATTCCAGCTCCGTTACCTGACGGCTGAGTGTGTTTAGGTAAGTCACCTGTTCGGTGTCCTGATCAGTCAGGTGGGGCTAGTGAGACCCGCAGGGTGTCATTAGGTCCGTGGCAGACTGCAGATTTAGCTGAGTAGATTATGTGCAAAGAAGTATTTGTAGCAATCATATACTTATACTCAGTCGTTTCTTGTGAACATACCTTCTTTCCAAGTAGACCGCAGGGTTCTAGAACAGGGGGGTACAGACTGTGAATACCTGTGGTACCTGACAGTGCCGCACACCTGTGGGTGCTTAGTGGGTAAATGAAAGAATAAGATTTTTAATAGAGAAGAGGGCAAAGACTTGTATTAATAGTATATAATATGTCCAGAGAAATATTTCAGTGCTGTTTATTCAACAAAAAGTTATTGAGCCCCCAGCTGATATGGCTCAGTTGGTTGGAGTGTCATCTGTATACCGAAAGGTCACAGGTTCAATTCCCGGTCAGGGCACATGCCCATGTTGTGGGTTTTGCTCCTGGTTGGGGAGTCTGCAAGATGTTTCTCTCTCCCCCCACCCCCCCCACACACACACCTTTCCTCTCGCTCTAAATAAGCAATGAAAAAATGTCCTTAAGTGAGGGTTAAAAACAAGTTATTGAAGACCTACCACGTCCAGAGTTTTGTGTAAGGCTTGGAACCTAAGCTCAGCGTGACGCGGCCTCCGTCTCTGGGGAGTTCAGTGGCATTAAGTCGAAAAGGGCAGAGCGTCCGTACGGAGCACAGTGGGAACACGAAGGAGGCGGCCACTCACCCCGGGGGGTGTCGAGGGTGGCGTGGCAAGAGGAAGGAAGAGCTTCATACAGAAAGGGGTGCACAAACAGAGCCTTGAAAGGGGAGTGGGCACTCGACACAAGGGGCCCGGAGGGCACAGGCTCTCTGCCCCGCAGGAGTGCCGTGGGCAGGAACCAAAAGAGAGTGGGGCCAGCAGCTCGGGCAGTTTGTGGGGCCAGCGAGGAGGGCACCAGCGAGGGCTGGTTAGAAAGGGGTGAAGCCAGAAGGAAGTCTTTTCCCACTCCGGGTTTCTAAGAAAGGGGATTTTTTCTAAGCACTCTCCTGACGTCTCTCCCCCCAGGGGAGGCGCAGCACCTTCTCTGGTTGGTAACACTGGGGGTCATGCGCGTGTGACTCAGCCCTGTCCTCTCCCCCCGTGGGGTCAGGGCTGTCCACCGCACGCACGGAGATCTTCTGCTGCTGCTGCTGTGCAGGGCGTCCGCCCAGGCACGGGGTCCGGTGGTCGGCCTGTCGGCTGGGTTCTCCAGTCTAGCCTACATCAGTAATAGAGGGGATGTTCAGGCCACGTGTGTACCCTTTGTTTGTTTGGGGTTTTTTTGCACTTAGACCAGAGCCCACGTGGGGCGGAAGACGCTGTGTGTTGGGCCCCCACCCCCCAGGCAGATGAGGGGACAGACCACGGAGGACTCAGAATGCTCTGCCTGCGAGTCTGGAGTTACACGGACAGGACCGCAGGGTCTCTGTCAGCATGGGCGCAGGAGGAGAGGGCCTGCAGAGCAAACGGCAAACGCAGCCTTGGTGAGAGGAGCGTGGGTCGGGTATCAGGACACGCGGGAGCCAGCCCCTCGCTCTGCCGCCGATCATCCACCTGTCTTTAGTCGGGTTGCTTACACTCTCCCGGTTTCAATTTCCTCATCTGTAGAATGAGTTGGTGTATTAAATCTTTAATGACCCTCTCAAGTTTTTGTTTTTAAGGGATAATTTCCTAACAGGAACACCAGAGCAGGTTGTGGAATTTCTTTCCTTGGGGATCCTGAAGAAGCAGCTGGTTTAGCATTCAATCTAGACGAACGATTTAATTCATATATGCCAGGTACTCTGTTACGAGCGTTATGTGAATGCTCTCGTTTAATCCTCCTGCCAACCTATGAAATAGATACTGTTAGTATTCCTCATTTACATGCAAGTGAACTGAGACTCCAAAGTTAAATACCCTTCCCAGGAGCCTACAACTACTAAGCGCCAGTGCTGAGCTTTGAACTTGGGCAGTCTGGCACCACGGCTGCAGTCCCCAGCACTTCGCTGTGCCACCTCCGTGCTGAGGGGCAGCTCTGGGTTCTTTCCCAGAAGCCCATCGCGATTTATAGTGCCTCTGGAGGGACCCAGTTTGCAGCCTCTTAGACACGTGCAGAAGGCAGGTGCTTGGCTAGTGAGAGAAACCGAACTCTTTTGGCTCTCTCTTAGCCCTGTGCCCTCGGTTTTGACATTCAGGGGTGAGAAACACTTGTTTGGCAATTAATAATGCACCGCCTCTTGACATCTCTTGTATTGATGTCTTCATTGTTGTTCAGCGTCTCTGTGCTTGTGATTTGTGTCCTTCCTCACTGTTGATCGCATACGTACCCCGTCAGGTACTCTTCTACATGCTTTAACTGTGTTGTTCCAATGGACACAACAGCTTTTCCAGGTGGGTACTAGTGTTATCTCTGATCTACAGCTGGGGAATCTGAAGCACAGAGGGGAGATACTCATGTTATACTGCCGACGAGCATAGACATTGGCAGCCCGCTCTAGGTCCTTCATAAATATTTGCAAGCGGACTGATTAGTCAAGGTTCATCTATGTCAAACATTCGCTTCAATCAGGTCCTTTTATAGTCTCCTGTTCATTCTCCTCTTAGTTCTGTCTTCCCTCTATTTCTTCTCTCGGCTAGGCCCAAGATGCTCATTGAAAACTAAAACTGCACAGTTGCAGGGCATTCCTAAATACCTGCGCCAGGGGCTCAGGGGAGCCATGACCCAGAACGCACGCAACACTTTGTGTTAATAAGTAAGCATTAACTAACTAGCATATTGATGGTAGGTTGGTTTGCTTCATAATCTGCTGGTAAACATGTTTATTCATTCCTTTATAGATTTCAGGCCTGATAGTTAAATTTTGTCTTGCTTTGTTTTTGTTGTTGTTCTTCATTCTCCTGATTTTTTATTTTTCTTACTACTTAGAATCAGACATAGGACAAACTAAAATCAGTAGAATGAGGACTGATTGGGTAGATACATTTTTCTGAACTAATGTGTGTGTGAAAAATTTTTAAATTGATTTTAGAGAGAAAGAGAAAGAGAGAGGAAAAAAAGAGAGAGAGAGAGATTTGTTGTTCTGCTCATTTATGCATTTACTGGTTGATTCTTGTATGTGCCCTGATCAGGGATTGAACCTGCAACCTCAGTGTGTCGGGATGATGCACCAACCGAGTTACAAGGCCAGGGCTTTTTTTTGTACACATATTTTTGAAGGGGGTAGGAGCTAAGAAAAACAAAACCTCTCCTCTCTATCTCTTTCATGTCTTATGAACTGTGTCTCAATGCCAAATCCACAATAACTATTTTTTTCACTTCAAGCTCTGACAACAAGAGTGTGGTCTTTTCCAGCGGGAAGGTATCCACTGTGGACCTGCCTGTCTACATTAGCATTACACTTTGCAAACCAACCCACCCTGACGTAGCTGAGACAGCAATCTGCTGTGGCAGCAGCCACAATGCACACAAACCAAGGGCCAGATAGCTTTGCGAGCCGAGGTTGATTTATCCTGTGTGCCCAATGCCTCCTGTGTGCCCAATGCCTGACTTGTTAAAACCCCGGTGGACAAAATTCATTTACAACGAGAAGAGTTAAGCAAGAATTAACATGATGGGCTCTTTGCCTCTTCACTGCTGACCCTTCTTGGGTAAACGCTCTGCCCCAAAGTTGCAGTTAGGGAAATCTCAAATTCAACCTTGGGCATATTTCCTTTGGCTTCACTTGTGACACGTCTCCAAATAAATGTTAACATTTTGCAACTTTGAAAAATACCAGGAATACACAATTCTCCATAAACCCCAGGAAATTCTAAGTATTAGAGCACGAGCTGTGACTCCACGACTCTTCTCTGTGGAGAAGTAGCGTGTGCGGCCTCCCTCTAGTGCGTGCTTGGGCCTCTCCGGGCCAGGTGGTGCGGGCGGCCGTCTGGACAGAATCAGCATCAGCTCGGCAACAAGTGCCGTGAGGACCCCGGCTCAGTCCTCCACCCGGAGGCCCACGCTCTCCACCTGCACTGGCCTGTGCGGAAAGAGCAGGGCGACCTTGAATGAGCCTAAGGAAACGTGATGCTCGCCCACGAATTCTTGTGGTGCAAGTGGGGCTATGTTGAAATTCCTCAAGGGTGCAATTCACAGTAGTGAGGTCTGGTCATGCAATCTACGACTTTCCTGGGACAGGGAGTAAATGCAGTCCATCCATGTTTAAAAATCAAAGTTAGGCAAAATATAGGAAGAACCAATTCCTGCAGGAGGAAACACACATGGCTGCCAAACATGTGCAGAATGAACTGCCGAGGTTGCTGTGAGGAAAGTGCAAGTGAAACTACTAGAGGACACCACTTACGCCCATCGGATTGGGTAGAAAATATCAAATATCCGACACCAGCAAGTGATAGTATGAACGTTGAACGCCGGGAAGTCATGTGCCCTGCTGGAGGGAGTATACATTGGTTCAAGTACTTTAGAGAAAAATCTGGCATTATTTAGTTTGGGTGAAGATTTGCATTCCCTATTAGAGCAAGCCTCATGCAAGTGCAAAGGAGACATGCAGATGGATATCTGGAAGGAAATTATTTATTTTAAAAAATGAAAATAACTTCATGTCCAACAACAGTGCATAAGCAAGTTGTGGCACCTTCGTAGAGTTAAGTACTAAACAGGGTGAAAGTGCACAATTGCTACAGACACCAACATGGATGAAGGTCACAAAAAAAGTCAAGAGAACAAAAGCCACTGGTAGACCAATAAACACAGTATGACATCGCTGATATAAAGTGAACAGCAGTCGAGGCTACCATATGATTCTCAAGAATCCATGTATATGTATATGATAAAAGTATAAAGAAATGCATGAGGATGAAAAGCACAAAATTCAGGATGGTGGGTTCTGGGATGGAGAACATACTTGGGGAAAGATACACAGAAGGCTGTGTATTACATGATAACTTTTATTTCTTAAGCTGGGTGGGTATTTATTGTATTCTTTAAATCATTTTGTCTTTCTTAAATATTTTATAATGCCTTTTTCATATTCCTTTGAGATGCCAAAGAATTTCAGAACTGGAAGGCTCTTAGAGATCATTCAGTTCAACAATCTCCTTTAAAACATGATGACAACTAAACTCAGAGCTAAAAGAACAGACGTTAAAACTGATACCGCAGAAATACAAAGGATCAAAGGAGGCTATCATGGACAGTTATAAACCAACACGTTGGATAACCTAGAAGATACATTCCTAGAAACACACAACCTGGCAAGACTGAATCATAAAGAATTAACTTGAGCAGACCTATAGCTAGTAATGAGATTGAATCAGTAATCAAAAATTTCTCAACAGACAAAGACCCAGGACCAGATAGCTTTACTGAAGAATTCTACCAAACATTTAAAGAAGGATTAACATCAATCCTTCTCAAATTCTTCCCAAAATATTGAAAAGAAGGAAACACTTCCAAACTCCTTTTGGGAGGACAGCATTACCCGGCTACCAAAGTCAGGGAAAGATATTACAAGAAAAGATAACTAGACCAATATCACTGATGAATATTGATGCAAAAATCCTCAACAAAATATTAGCAAACCAAGTTCAACGGCACATAAAAGGATCATCTGCCATGTCCAAGTGGGATTTATTTGTCAGCTATAAGGGTATTTCAACATACAAAAATTAATAAAACTTATACATCACATTAACAGAATAAAGGACCAAACCATTTCAATTAATGCAGGAAAAGCACCTGATGTAACTTAAAATTCCTTCATGATAAAAATACTGAACAGACTAGGAATAGGAAGAATCTACCTCAACACAGTGAAGGCTGTAAATGAAAAGCCCACAGCTAACATCACACTCAATGGTGAAAAGCTGAAAGCTTTTTCTCTAAGATCAGGAACAACATAAGGATACCTACTCCCACCACTTCTATTCAACACAGTACTGGACATTCTAGCCAAAGCAAGAAATTAGTCAAGAAAAAGAAATAGAAGGTATTCAAACTGGAAAGGAAAATGCAGAATTTTCTCTGTTTGCAGATGACATAATCGTACATGTAGAAAACCCTAAAGATAAAAAAGAAACTCTTAGAACTAATAATTTTGGGTTAGAGACCTAAATGTAAGACCTGAAACTATAAAATTCCTAGAAGAAAACATCAGGAAAAGTTTCATGGCATTGGGATAGGCAGTGATTTCTTGGATATGACACTGTAAATGTAGGCAACAAAAGCAGAAATAGACACCTGGTACCACATCAAACTTAAAAACTTTTGTACAGCAGAGGAAACAATCAACAGAGTAACAAAGCAACCTTCAGAATGGAAGAAAATACAAATGCAAACTTAATATTACATAAGGGATTAAGATCTAGAATATATAAAGAACTCCTACAGTCCAATAACAAAAAGACAAATAACTTGATTAAAAATGGGCAGAGGACAGATCTAGAACATACATTTCAAAAATTTATATGGAACCATAAATGACCCCAAGTAGCCGCAGCAATTTTGAGAAAGAAGAACAAAGTAGGAGGGATCACCATACCTGACATCACACTGTAGTACAAGGCCTTGGTAATCAAAACAGTCTGGTACTGGCATAAGAACAGACACATTGATCAATGGAACCAAATAGAGAGCCCTGAATTAAACTTGAGTCTCTATAGTCAATTAATATTTGACAAATGGGGCAGGAGCATAAAATGGAGTAAAAATAGCCTCTTCAACAAATGGTGTTGGGAGATCTGGACAGCTACATGCAAAAAACTGAAACTCGATCACCAACTTACACCATACACAAAAATAAACTCGAGATGGATAAAAGACTTAAATATAAGTTGTGATACCATAAAAGTTCTAGAGGAGAACATAGGCAGGAAAATTTCAGATATTCCATGCAGCAATATTTCCACCAATATGTCCCCTAGAGCAAGGGACATAAAAAAAAAGATTAAACAAATGGATTTCATCAAAATAAAAAGGTTCTGCATGGCTAAAGAAAACATCAGCAAAATGAAAAGGGAACCAACCATATGGGAAAATATATTTGCAAAGGATAGGTCAGACAAGAGTTTGCTCTCCAAAATATATAAAGAACTCACACAACTCCACTCCAGGAAGACAAACAATGCAATTAAAAAATGGGCAAAAGACTTGAACAGACACTTCCTCAAGGAGCACATACAGAGGGCCCAGGGACATATGCAAGGATGCTCAGCATCGCTAGCCATCAGAGAGATGCAAATTAAAACCACAGTGAGATACCACTTCACACAGGTGAGAATGGCCATCATAAATGAATCAACAAAGAACAAGTGCTGGTGAGGTTGTCGAGAAAAGGGAACCCTAGTGCACTGTTGGTGGGATTGCAGACTGTGGAAAACAGTATGGAATTTCCTCAAAAAACTAAACATGGAACTGCCTTTTGAACCAGCAATTCCACTGCAGGGATTATACTCTAAGGATCCTGAAACACCAATCCAAAAGAACCTACGCATCCCAATGTTCATAGCAGCACAATTTACAATAGCCAAGTGCTGGAAGCAACCTAGGTGCCCATCAGTAAATGAATGGATCAAAAAACTATGGTACATTTACACAATGGAATTCTATGCAGCAGAAAGAAAGAAGGAGCTCTTACCCTTTGCGACAGCTTGGATGGAACTGGAGAGCATTACGCTAAGTGAAGTAAGCCAGGCAGTGAAAGACAAATACCATATGATCCCACCTGTAAGTGGAACCTAATCAACAAAACAAACAAACAAACAAGATATAACCAGAGACACTGAAATAAAGAACCAACTGACAGTAACCAGTGGGGAGGTGGGAGGGAGATAATGGGGGAAGGAAGGGAAAAGGTCATCAAGGAACATGTATAAAGGACCCATGCACAAAGCCAAAGGGGGTAGGATTGAGGGTGGGAGGTGGGGGTGGTGGGGCAGGGGAAAGTGGTGGGGGGGAAATGGAGACAGTTGTATTCAAAGAACAGTAAATTATTTTAAAAAATGAGCAAAGGACTTGAATAGATATTTCTCCAAAAAATACATAAATGGCCAAAAACATACGAAAAGATGCTCAATATCACTAAACATGAAGGAAATGCAAATAAGAACCCTAGTGAGGTAATACCTCACACCCATTGTCAACAAAACAAAACTGTCAGTACTGATGAGGATGCAGAGAAATGGAAACTTGTGCACACTGTTGGTGGGACTGTAAAACGGTGCAGCCATCATGGAAAACAGCATGGGGGCATCTAAAGAATTAAACATAAAACTCCCATGTGATCCAGCAATACCACTCTGGGTATGTACCCCCCAAAATTAAAAACAAGGTCTGGTCAATATCAGATATTTGCACACCCACATTCATTGCAACATTATTTACAATGACCGTGATTATGGAAGCATCCTAAATGTCCATCAGTGGGTGAGTGGACAGAGAAAATGTGGTATACACATGCGATGGAATATTATTCAGCCTTAACAAACGAGATCCTGGCTCACGTTACAACATGGACACAACTTAAGGTCATCTTCATGCTGCGTTAAGCGAATCACAAAAAGGCGGATAGTGTGTGATTCCACTCACATGAGGTGTCCAAAGTGATCAAGCTCATGGAAACAGAAAGAACAGTGGCCGCCAGGGCCTGGTGGGAGGGGCAAACGAGGAGCTGCTGCTGAGTGGGTATGCAGTTTTAACAAAGCAAGATGGAAAAGTTCTAGAGATCTGGTCCGTAACACTGTGCGTGGCATATGGCTGACGACACTGTATTGTACAGTTGGACATTATTAAAAGGGTACATTTATGTTGCAGGGTTTAAAAAAAAAAACCACAGTTGGGAAAACAAAACATGAGGAAAGCAAGGACTGGAGTGTCGGGACGACCTGCCCACTGTCGGGGGCCAGTGAGTGCTGGGACTAGATCGGGATGGAGCAGGCCACGTCCGGGTCGCCGGCCTTCATCCTGCCCCTTGCCACCTCTCCTCATCTTAATTTCGGGCTTTCTCCTCAGCTCCCCCGCCCCCCAGAGACTCGAGACTGCCTTTAGCAGTGACAGCTCCTAGACCCATGCCAGCTCTTCCCAGTGTCCGCGTCTCTCCACCAAAGGTTTGCTTCTGTCTTTGGGCAGCCAGCCGGCCAGCCTTCTGTAGGCTTTTGAATGAGTTCCTTCCACCGCAGCAGTCATACCCTGAGAACATGCTCAGCTTGGGCCGCCTTTCAAACGTGGAGCGCAAGGTCCTTCCAAGGCAGTTCAGATCCGTGGCGTGGTGCTGGGTGCACTGACGGCTCTGTTGCAGAGGGGAGGTGTGCGGCCTGGGAAGGCCAGAGCACCAATCTCACGTCACGATGCCATCCTTGAGGGGAACGAAGTTGAAATTACTCAAAGCTTCTCCACCCTGCCCCTCACGTCAGAGGACGACATCTCTGGCAGCGGAAAGTGATTCAAATAGAGAAACACAGAAACAGCAGTACCAGCAGGCCCACCTTGGCCCTTGGAAATGACCTCCTCCCTACTAGCCTCTGTGATACTCAGATCTGAAGGGTTCTCTGAGAGAAGGAGAAAGCTCGCCCCTGGTTCTCAGGACACCTTTCGGCCGATTTCCATAATCTAGGGCTGACAGGCTGGGAGGTGAGAGGGGGCGTGGGCAGTGCTGCCCAAGAGGGGGACGCAGTGTGTTGAAAATAAGAACCTGCAAAAGCAAGTTCACTGCCAAAGGGGTCCTGCTCACAGCTGAGCCTTGCCGTGGCAGTCACAGCTCTCTGTGTCCTGAGTACTGCTTAGGTTCCTGAGGGTAACTAGGGCTGCCTTCTCAGGGGCCATTGCCCAGTATGGGCTGCAGCTGGGCAGGCGCCCCTCTGGGGGTTGGGGCCGGCACTGGCCAGCGGCCTCCTGGTTCAGCTCAGGTTCTCTGCATAGGAAACAGAGGCTGCCAGTTGTTCACACCGCCGTCCCTGATGACTCGCTTCCCTTCGGTGAACTTGCCCCAGCTGGGTTCCAAGAAAAGTGCCGCTCTGCAGGACACAGCGGCAGCACTGCTCCGGGGCCCCAGGCGGAGGGCATCTCCAGGAGCCTGCTCCCCAGTGGGAGTGGCGGCAGGGCGCCACAAAACCCTGAGCCCCTGCCCTGGGTGGGGGTGGGGGTGGGGGTGGGGGGAGGCATATTCCGACCCCCCAGAGCCCTGTGACCTGAGCCTTGGTGAGGAAGCTCTGCATCCTGGTGGTCTGGGATCTCCCACCTCGCATTCCTCACCTTCCTCCTTGGGGCGGGTGCAGTGACCCCTCCCCGGGCCTCCCCTGACCTCTGTCCTGGACGTGGGTGCGGGTTTATGGCCCCGAGCTGCTTTTTTATCTCTCTGGGAAGGAAACGTTTTGGTTGGGAAGTTTTTCAATTTCCTCCTGGCCTGGACCGAACTGCTCAGGTTTCCCAGGGCGACATCCCCTCTCCTTCTGGGGCCGAAGGGGTGCGGGGGTGCAGGGCCCCTCCCGGGCAGGCCTGCCCCTCGGGCTCTGCATGGGAACGGGCCTCTCCAGATATAAACGCAGGGCGTAATGATGGCTTTCCCCAAGTGTCCCCTGCAGGCCAGCCCACAGGCTCCGGGGCCGGGCCGGAAGCCCTGCCTCTCCCCGGGGCCTGGAACACCCATGCTGGGGAAGCTCTGCAGGGGACCGAATGGGGAAGCAGATCTGAGCCCTCCTGCCTGTAGTCCCCCCCACAGCCCCATAGCATCTTGGGGGGGAGGGGGGGAGGGAAGAAAAGAAATCCAGGCCCCTCTGGCGCGGCACTCTGCGCTTCTCCCCGAGACCACGGCTCCTTCTTTTATTTTTATTATTTTTCAAGAAATGTTCATCCACATACACACACATCTTTTCTTTTTTTTCTCTCCACGGGATCCCCTCCTCCTAACCCATACTCGCCCTCCCACGCCACTTTCCCTCTTAGCCTGTTGTGGCCCCGACACCGTGTCACTTGGAAGTCAGGGAAAGCAGGAAAGCCGGGGCATCCCTTTTATACCTTCGCGAATATCTTCCGTTCGGATGGGCCCTTTTATCCTGAACCGCTTCACCCACTCCACATCCCGGGATAACTTCACCCACCACTGAAGTGCCGCCAGCCGGCCCGGGCGGGCGGGTGGCAGCTGTTGCTGTGTTCGGGGCAGGAAGTGAGGAAGAACATGATCTTCAGTTAAAACTGCGGGGGGGATTCAGCGAGACGGCAGGGTCTAATGCAGACTGGAGGCTCAGGAGGTCAGCGGGGCCGCGTCCCGTTCCCATCTCCTCCACCGGCTCGCGGTGGTGACCTTGGGGCTGTGACTGAAACCCCGGCCGGCCTTCGCTCCGTCTGAAAAACAGCATGATGGTGCTCGCATCCCCGCTGGGATCGCCGTGAGGATTAGGGAGATTAGGGACAAGCACAGGGTTCTTTTGATCCTTTCAAAGTCAGCAGCGAAGGATGGATGGATGCAGCTACAGGTCTTGGTCTTCAGCGGAGTGGCATCGGCTGCCAGTTACAGGATGTGACTCCAGGGGTAACGAAAAGTCAGCCACTGCTGAGAGACCTCCCGGACCGGCCTGCAAGCCGCTCTGGAATGCTGGAAGGGCTGGAAGAGAGCAGGTTAAAATCCAAAGTGACGACTGTGTGGCATGTGGGGGCGACGGCGCGGCCACGGCTTCTCATGAGTTAGCCCGAGGGGTTTGCCAGTTTCCCAGGAGAAGAAGGGCCCCGAGTGACTGAGGCCCAAGGACAGCGACAGAGAGAAGCTTAGTACAAAGAGGCAGATGACTGTGGTCAGGGACTCAGAGGGGAGGGAGGTGGGGTCCCAGGGCCTGGCGGGAAAACACTGTAGTTGGCATCAGGCTGTTGGTGGCAGTGAGCGAGCCAGCCTGGGCGCCGTTGTCTGATGTCTGTCTGTCTGCCTGTCTGCTCTGGAGACGCTGCCTGCGTCGGTTCTCACCCACCCCGCTCTGCTCTACACGGGTATGTTGTCCCCGGCAACAAGACAGGGTCGTCCTCAAGGCCGTGTGATGGCCCTGATGACACCAGTACCTGTTTGTTAGGGGTCGGGCAGCAGACTAGGGAGGTGGCAGAGCCCCAGGGCTCGAGTTGGAGTCCCAGCTCTGTCACTTTGCCCTGGAACCCTGAATCTGTGAGCGTCCTGGGACCCAGTTTTATTATCTGGAAAAGAAAGGTAATAGGTCTACGTCACAGTGCTCTCCAGAGGATCAGATGACGAGGGGCCACAGACAACGTCACAGCAGGGGCCGGATGGGGTTGGGGGGAATGCTGTCTCAGTCAGGACAGGCCGTGTTATGCTTCAGTAACAAGTGAGTCATTGCTCACGACTCCAACGTCCAATGACTGAAGGCAGCCAAGGTTGATTTCTTCCCCCCGCTGCATTCCCACCTCGGGGCAGCCCCACTCACTGTCACCACTCAGGGACACAGGCCCACGGAGCAGCCACCAGGTGTGGTCAGAGGAAAGAAGGATACGGTGGCATCTGCCTTGGTTCTCACAGCCTTCCCTTTACATTTCACCAGCCCAAGGCAGTCCCACACCACACGGACTCCCACCGGGAGTCTGGGCATGGACACGCACCGTGGTGCTGTGTCAGAAGCGGGCAGAGCTGCGACACTTGCTCGCAGCCCAGGCACAGGTGGGCTGCTACTGAACCCGGCTGGATGAGACCGGGTTCCTGCCTGCAGGCAGCTGACCCAGAACTTAACCTCCAGGCCCCTCCCCAGAGGTTTCTGAAACCTCTCCCGGAGAGCACGCCACTCCCTCCCAGCCCCTTTCTGCTCCCTGAGTCCTCTGGTAGGCCCAGGGGCTGGGCGCCCCCCATCACCCGGTCTACCCCGTGAACACCTTCGCTGACGGCTGGTGTGAGACACCCCGAGGCCTCTCCCTGAGAGCAGGCGTCCTCCTTTCGCCTGGTGCCCAGGTGACGGGTGCCTCGGGGTGACCTCCCCAGGCCGCAGCGGACTGCACCAGCTTGAACAGCACTGGGGGGAGCAGCCCCACTGGCTCCAGCCCCTCGTGTGCCAGCGGCGTGCTGGCCTTCCTGAGCCCCGGGCCTGGGCCTGTCCTTCTGTTCAGGAGGACAGAGGGATAGGCCCACTCAGGCTGGGCTTCACCCCTCGTCATCCCCCCCTGGAGCCGTTTCCGATAGTGTAATAGCTCGCCGTGGCCAAGGGTGTGTTCTGAGCACTTGATAAAGATTAGCTCACTGAGTGTCCACGGCATCCTGTGAGATGTCCATTGCTAATATCCTCATTTTGGGAATCAGGAGGAAATGGGCCCAGAGAGGTTGAGTGAACTGTCCAAGGTCACACAGCTAGGAAGTGGCTGAGTTGGGATTTAACTCAGGCGGACTGCCACATTATTTTCCATCTTGACAGTCACTCACGCAGTAGTCCAGAGAGGTGGTTTGAAGTTATAGACTGTGTTGTATAAGCCACTGGCTGCCAAATGCTCCTTTTGTGGATGGGAGGAGTGGGGACATTCCTGGTGTATTATGAGGCCATGACCGCCCTCTGGTGGTCACTCCTGAGCATTGACACTCAGAGTGAACCGAGGAGAACCCACCGGTAAAGCACTTCACGGGAAAACTCAAAGAGCGAGCTGGCGAACAAACCTGCAGCTCACACGCAGGGATGTCACGTTGACTCTTTTTCCCCCTCTGGTGTGGCATGTTTCACATTAGTTTCTTTTTTCCCCTTGGAAAAAAAAAGTAATAAAAAGCAGTCCTCCGCCTCTGTGAGGACACGCGGGAGGAAGCCACAATCATGCAGCTGTCATCTCACAAGCCCACGTGTTTACTGTCACGGCAACTGTTGTGTGGACGTGCCACGGAGTGTCCTCCCAAGCCGACGTGAGAGCACGCTTCCTGTCGTTCATGGCTGAGTCAGGGCCCAGTGCTTTCCTGAGCTGACGTCGCGTGCAAAAAGACCGTGCTCTTTGAACCTCAGCCGTTTTGGATTATCTGTGTCCCGACAGACACCGGAGGTTGTGACGTGGCCTGATGCGGGGAGACGCAGGCGGCAGTTTCTGGCGTGGCCGTCGTCGGCACCGGCGCCCGAGAAGTAGCTTCAGCAGCAGCGACCGCTCTCCGTGGGGCAACCTGGCTTCCCAGACGGCCGCGGCCCGGAGGAAGGCGGTGCCTGGGGACTGCCCAGACGGCCCCTGGTGACGGGCGGTGACCTGCGGCGGAGGCGTGGCCCCTGAGGCTGGGTTTGCAGCCCACGGATGGAGAATCATCCGCATTTGCATCTCTGAACTTGGTGCTGAAAGTCTCCCTCCCTGAGAAGACGGAGCAGGTTGTGCGTGTCCAGCCCTTACATCACCGACAGCCAATCTTGCGTGGATCAAAGCTCTCCCCAGTATTTGTTTGCCCCCTGGCCACGCTCCCCAGTTCCATAAACGTGGAAAGTCACAAGAAAACTGCTGATCGGGAGGCTCCTCGAGGAGGCCTCCTTTCGGGACACACTTCAGGAGGTGCACTGTGCTCAGCCCCAGCTGCCGTCATGCCTGGACCACGGACAGTGAGTCACGTCCTGCCCTCGGGCAGCCTTTCCTCATCCACGCCCACGCCCACGCCCGTGCCACCGTCTCCGCACAGGCTCCTTGCAAACCCACTTCCTTCCCACCGCCTGCCCTGGGTCCCCCGCTTTACGTTCAGCTGCCCAGTGGGCAGCTCCATCCAGCTGTTCCCCCATCAGCGTGTCCAAGGCACAGCCGGGCACCCCGTCTCAGGAAGTGCCCCCTCCTGACTTCCTCATCGCTTTCCGTGGCTTCCCCACCGTCCCTGTGATTATTCCAGCTCCAGCCCTCGAAGTCCTCGGGGTTCTCTCGTGCTTCTGTCGCTCGCCGGCATCGCTGAATCTGCCTTCTCCTTGCAGCTGCCTACACTGACTGCCCCCCACATGGCACATGCAGTGGCTGAGCGTGAGTTTTGGGGTCAGGCGTGGGTGCAGGTCCCAGCACTGCCGTTCGCTCTATGTGTGAATGTGGACTTTCTCTCTAATTTGTTCGAACCTCATCTGTAAAACGGTGACGAACCCTCCGTCCCTCATAAGATTGATTGTGCGTTCAGTGGGGTAACGCAGGTCCAGTGCCTGGCGCAGGGTGGGTGCTCAGTCTGTGCTATTTCGGGCCTCGTTGCTTCCCACCAGGGCCACTCAGCGGCCACCTCCACAGCCCTTGCCCACGCACTGTCGGCCGCGGCCCTGGTGCAATGTGCTGCGCCCACGGCGGGGCGCCGGGCTCACCCCCAGGGGGAGCGAACATTCAGCAGTTCCGCAAGGGCCTGGCCACGTGGAGCTTGCACTCCAGCAGAGAAGGCGCACTTCTCCCCTTGCAGGGGTGTGTTTGCACCCTTCCACCCGGGGATCTTGCTGAAGCACAGATGACGTCACGTCGTTTCCCTACTCGGGACTGCCCATGGCCTCCCGCACCCCCCCCGTCCCAGCCCCTGAGGTGTGTGTTCATGCCCTTATATTCAAGCCCTCCTTAGTGAGTAAGGTCCTCGCCTCCTTTTGGGGCCTCGTTTCCCTCTCCACCCCCCACCTACCCCCTACCTTCTGTCCAAGTAGAACGTCTTACCAGCTCCACCGTCTTGTAACCCTGGTCCTTTTAAAAGTTACTGCTCACTGCCACACCCTCTCTGCCTCGGTGAGAGGCGGAGACCCCTTCGTGCATCAGTGGGAGCACACTCGTCCCATCCAGGGGCGTGGGGACACGGCGGCGGAGGGCCCCTGCGCGGGCAGCCTGAGCGGGCAAACGGCCCTCCTCGCGGGGTTCTGAGTTTTGAGGGAGTGGCGTGGCACCCGAAGAAACGAAGTGTGCGGCGGAAGAGATCTGAACGAGGAGACCGTGGGCCGAGGTGCGGGCAGGGTGGAGGCGGGTAGCCAGGCTGACAAGAGATGACGCTCAAAACCAGTGCCCAGCGAGCTGTGGTGCTGCCTTCCCCAGAGCGCGCCCGGAGAACCGAGGGGTGGGCGAGAGTTTTGCTTCTCCTCTCCGCCGCTCTGGCTGCTGCTGCTGTGGGGGTTTCAGAAGCAGGGGCACCTCCCCCTCCTGGGGAGCCAGCACCAGCCTCGTGGACTGGAAGTGGGGTGTGCCTCCTGGGCGTTCTGGCTTCCACACACGTCGGAGAAGCAGGCGCACGGGCAGTGTAACTCGCTGGGACCGCTGACGCGCCCGCCAAGGAAAGCAAGTTTGCTGTGAAAGCTTCTCGGCTTCTCCCTGTCTGAGAGTCTCTCCGTCCACCCAGCGGCTTGCGTTTTCCCAGCTCCAGCTTTCCGGTTCCCCAGTCTGGCAGCTCTGGAGTGTCCCCACTGGGCACCATGGGCACCAGGACGCCAGGTCGCCCAGCCCCCGGCTAAGAGACACAGGCAGCCCCCCCACCCCACCCCCAGACTGTACTCCCCACTGGAGTTTGTCTGCCTCTGGTCACTGCCCGGTGCCTTCAGGGAGCTGGTTTCCCTCACAGAGCACAGATTTGTCCATCGTTTTCCACGGTGGGATCGTCCCGTAGGGTCCTGCTCTGTCGTGCTGGCTCCAAGGCGGAGAGACTAAGCAGAAGTGGGTGTTACCAGAGAGCGGGGTGTGGACCCAGGTGTAGCAACTGACACCACCATTGTCCTTTTGGTGGGGATGTTTTTATTTTAACGTTTAGCAGGAGAACTGGGAGGCAAGGAGACGAACACGGCAGCAGGGAGAGGGAGTGTGCACATTTTGGGAAGGACTGTGCTTTTGTCCTCTTGAGTGGTTCAGCAAAGAAGGGACCGCCTCTCTGACTCAGGAGGGTCCTGCACGGTGTCCCAGTGCAGGTGGGACTGGGTCTGCATCTCAGGACAGCAGCCGAGTGGTGGGCGCAGAGGCCTCTGTCCCTAGCACCTGCCCCAGGACGGCGATCAAACATTCCTGCCCCAGACTCCCAGCCCCGGGTTCGGGGTCACAGTGAGCAGGCCCGCTGGCTCGTTGTCAGAGAAGAGGCTCTCTCCTGCCTCTGTGCGTCTTTGCTGTGTTCCTCACTTGTCCTGGAACGTTCTCCTCCCTCCCTGCTTCTCGACATCACTCCCCAGCACGGCAGCTGCCAGCTGGCTCTCAGCCCCCACGCCCCTCGGCCAAGGGGCCGGGGGTGGGGTCAGGGCTCCCAAGTCCGTCTCCCAGACACCCATGGCTTCCACCAGCAGGAGCGATGCCGGGACATGGGAATGTGAGGTGGGCGGAGGATGCACTGGTGCTATCTCTCCATGCGGCGGTCCCCTGCCGACCCTGGGCTCCGGTGTCCCGCGGCAGGTGCACAGGGGCACCAAGGCTCTCGCCTGGCCCCGGAGCCCTCCAAGGGGCCCCAGCAAGGGAGGCCTGGCCCTGTGGTGCTTCCCATCGGGGGCGTGGCCTCGGGGCTCCAGGACCGGTCCACGTGGCCGTGGCTCTGCAGTCCCAGGTGGCCCAGTGGGCTTCCTGCTGGGGGCGGCATCACCCCCCCTCCTCATTTCTGCAGCCAAAGGGATGGAAACATCATCCTCCAGCTACCAACCCCTAGCATTCCTGGGCTTGCTTTCTTGGCCCATTCCATGTTTTTGTGACTGATCCCCTGCGTTAAATCCTCTGTGTTAGAAATGGGCAGGCTAGGAAGTTTTTCCGAGACCCTGAAGGACCCACAGCCCAGTCTTCAGAGCACATCCCGAATGCCCTCTCCTCCCTGAACTTCCTCTGCCCTCCCCTCCAGAGGCCACCTGTTAACTGTCTGCACTTATTTAACACTCCTTGAACATCTGTGGGCATTTGTAATTTTTCATCTTGTATCAAATATGCTTACTTTCCTGTATCCATTTTCCATCCGATCACTGTCTCATTTCTCGCAGCAGCAGCTCGGCCCCGCCCACTCAGCCGGTGTCCCGAGCAGCCCTGGGCTGGTTTGGACTGACGTTCCAAGTGGCAACGTTGAGACCCCCCAGCCAGTCACCGATTCCATTGGCTTCCTCGTGCTAAAACAGCCGTACTTATAGCAGTGATTAAATTTGGGGTTATTATAAAAAAATAACTGTAGTTAAATTTCAAAAAAAAATCCATGCACACCCTACTCCCTGCCTTGTGCTTGCTCCTTCGTACACTTCAAACACACTTCCCACACGCACGGTCTCACGGAAGCCTCGCGTGGACGGTGGGGACTAGGGACGGACACGCCAGCCGCACACGGCACCCAAGGACAGGGCTCGGGCTCCGCACCAGGCTCCCTGGCGCAAGGGCCAGCCCCCGGCCCCCCCCCTCCGCCCGTGCCTTTGTTTGAGGTCGGGGGGTCTGGCAAGCCCAGGACCCTAGTTCTCCAAGTCCTCTCTCCCGGCCGGTAACTGCAGTGGACGTGCAGATGTTTGTGTTTCAGATGAAGGTACAAATTCACAGACTGTTCGTGGTCCCTCTGTCACATGGAATAAAGGGAGAACGACTGTCTCATTCCTTGGGCCGAGGGGCTGCGGGCCATCATGTTCTCAGTTTCACAGCTCATCACGCGCGCGGTCATTAGACTCGTGCTAGCCTAAAGGCGCCGCCTAAGGACTTGGCAGTCACTTTCTGGTTGCTTTTCAGAACTGTCCTGCCTCGCTCTCCCAAGACTGCGACCAAAGTCCCGTCAGTGAAAACCGAAACGCCGCAGGCAGACGCAGCACGCGATCCGGCCGCCGCTCAAGGTACCACGCTCCTCCACCCGCTCCCTGCGTGGTTTCCCACTGTTGCCGCTTCTGGTCTCGCAGCTGCTGGGGTCGGGCGGGTCTCCCTCCTGGGCCAGGAGACCAGGAGCAGCAGGTGAGCCCTGGCAGAGGGCGAAGGTTCATCCGTCCCTGCCCTTGGATTGGCCCCCAAGTACCTGAAAATAGAGCCCCAGACAGCCCCTCTGTGCCTGGCTGAACAGGGGCTGTTCCCTGGGCAGCGGGGTGCAGCGGGAGTGCAAGGGTCCCGGAAATGTCCCGGTGAGAATGTCGTTCTCTCCACCCCCACCCCACCCCCCTTGTCTCGCGGTATGGTTGATGGCTAAATTCCACAGGCCAGAAGTCCTTTTTCCCTTTCCATCTGGCTTTTGAATCCTGAGAAACTTAGCACATTGACTCTGAGTATCTGATCTTCTCCAATCCCCTTATCTGATCAGACAGTTTTGGCTCCAGAGCCTTAACCACTCTTACCACGCCAACCTAATGTGGGCCAAGTACTTAGAATACGGCCTGGTGCAGAAGTCCTTCAACAATGGTGGTTGTTACTCTTATTTTGTGGCTATTGTTAGATTTGCTTTGTTGGCTGAAGCCACTAGTACTGATGGCTAATTTTTACCGAACACATATACTATTCTTGTACCTGCTTTGCTGGTTCATCATTGTCACCACCCTATGAACTAGGTACTATTATTTGATTCATTTTAAGGATGAGGAAATGGAGGCAGAGACATAAAGCACCTTTCCCAGAGCTCGAAATTGGAGAGTGGAAAACCCAAACCCACCTGGTGGCGCCCCCCAGTGGAGGTGGTGAAGGGCGGGGCAGCCGGCGCTCTAACAGCCGAGCCCCCTGCTTGCTCCTTGAGGCGGGGAGGCGGAGTCTGCCCGATGGACGTTTAAGGCGATTTGTCTAGCAAAAACAAGCAAGCAAGCAAACAAACAAACAAACAAAAACACACAAAGGCTTGTGTCCTTGAGGAACAATCTAGCCCCCCTTCTCTCCCAGACTTTCAGACGGGGGCACGCAGTATCTGGAAGAGCCTGGGTGTGGTGTTCCGTAAGGCAGACGTTGCATTAGGAATGCGGCCTCGACCTTGCTTTGCGCGCACCTCGGGTTCCTGTGGCAGGCGACTCCCCAGGGACGCGCTCGGCTTTGCGCACGGGGAACTTCCAGCCTTGGCTGTGTGTCTCCTTCACTTCTCCTCTCTGCGCGTGGGTGGAACTATCTACCACGCTAGGTGGGTTCTAGATTTTTTAAAAGTTTTCTTGCTTTGACCACGAGATGGCGCTCAAGGCCTGCAAGCGCTGAGTCACTCACATGGGCCTCTGCTCTGCCTGGAAGAACTGGTCAGCGCCCACTTGGCGTCCAGACGTCTGGACACCTAGGCCTACGCCAGACTCCCTTTGGAATTTCCCCGCACGGGTTTATTAACATTTTGCCAAACCCAGTAAGTTTACTTTGGAAACTTCTCTTTAGAAACTCCAAATATTCCCCAGCCCAGAAATGACACACCTGCCCACCTCTAGCCAAGATACATTATTACAAACGTTACCATTGAAGGCAACGACATAGGTATTTAATGTGCTTTAAGCTTCGGAGTGTATTGTTGCATCAATAAGGCCATACATCGTTGCATTATTGCTGCACATAGCCTGGCCCTCCGTGCCAGCCCGGCCAGGCGTGGCCTCAGAGCAGCAGTGTGTCCGAAGCCTGAGGGCTGTTGGAGGCACAGAACTTCAGGATGGTCTCCCGGCCCGCTGGGGCAGACTATGTTTGAATAAGACCCCCCAGGTCATTCCTGTCACACTGAGAAGCCCACAGAGCCACCAGCCCACACTCGCTCTTTCTGTAACAAAATAAAAGGTGGGGGGCGCTTCTCCGCGGGCAGATGCAGCCACAGACCTGCAAGCACAGCAGGGTCCCTGTGCCCCCCAACTGGGGTTCACTGGGGTTTCACTGGCATATTACAGGGTGACCCTGAATATTGATGGGCATGCGTGACCTCTCTCTCCTGCACTCTCTCATTCTTTTGTGGTAAATGTACCCGAAGATCCACCATCATATGCATACCTGTATTTGTTTGATCAGGACACATCAGCTTACCTTGCACACATGTCTGTGAAAGGCACTTACTGATTGTCAGCTACAGTACCTGGGATGTTCACGGCACATCCACGGGCCCTGGTGATCCAGGGCGGGCTATGACCTGACCCCTGGGATCCACACGCCCCAGGGCAGAACGGATGGGAAGAGCCCCTTCCTCACCACCCTCCCACGATCCCAAAGCAGGGTGCACCTTTCTTTAAAGGCTCTGGGGTCTTGTTTAAAAGCTAACAACGAAATATTCTGGACGGTCTCTGCGTTAATGCTCATCTTATTCTCCCTAAGCCTTCTGTCTGATGCGCAGCGTCTGAGGAATTAGGTTAAATCCTCCCGGAAAGCCCTGCCCGAGCCAACCTTCGCCTCTGATTATTCCAACGATAGTGACCTCCCTGGTTTCCGGTGCCACCCACAGAGTGAAGCATTACCTGAAAGAGGAGTGTCAGAGGGGAGCAGAGGGGAAGAGGCAGAGACAGATGCGGGGAGAGCAGATGGGAAGGAAGGGGAGGGGGAGGGGAGACCCCCAAGCCCCGCCCACCTCACCTCCGGGACCGCTGCCAGCAGGCTCTGGCTTCAGCGACTTAGCACTAGCTGCCACCTGTGCGAGAACAGGCTTCCCCAGGGCACACACATGCCGCGTTTCCTCCCTTCGCCAAGGTTTCTGCTGGGAATCTCTCCCCTGACCCACCCCACATAAAACTTCACCCACACACCTTCCCCTCCCCCCGCAACCCTGCTTTATTTTCCTTTTCGGCCTTCACCAACCCCTGACATCTTGCGTGTCTGTTTTCTCTTTGTCGCACTCGCTGGACCGGAGTGTTAGTCCCGGGAGAACAGGGACTTTTTGTTCTGTCCTCCCTGGGACCTCCAGCACCGAGGGCAGTGACTGGCACACGGGAAGGGGCAGGCGAGCTCTGGGGAGGGGGGCGGAGGCGCTCTCCCGAGGGCGTTGTTGCACTGGTCGGCCTGCTTAACCTTCACAGTCCGCCTGGAGGAGCCAGAGTGGTGAGGGGACCGGCGCAAGGGGTCGGGGTTTGGGCGCCTCTCGCCTTTCCCATCTACCGGGCTTTCTGCAGTGAGGGCTGCCCAGGACGGACGGACGGACGGACGGACCTCAGCCATCGGTAGCGCACTGGCCGCATCCTGCACCCTCTGCTCTTGTAGAGACACTTTGAGGGGCAGGAGCCATGACCACTGGGGCTGCTTTTGTGCTAAGACGGCCACGCTGAGCGGCGGTGCCGGTGACACTATGGTCTGAAGAGCCTCGGGTGCACGCGCCTGGCCCTTCCAGGGGGCGTTTGCGGCCCCTTGCGGTCGGAGGAAAACCCAGTGTGAAGACGAAGCAAACCTGCGGTCGGCCCGTCGCACGTGGTGGCGCCAGACCTCGTCTCAGCGCGTCCTTACCAGGCGCTCAGAAGAGCTGAGAGAAAAGAACTCCAGTCCCGGATGCGATAAACGCGTGTCCTCGTCTCTGTTCTGTCCCCGACGAGCTGTGCCGCCTCCGCTCGCCGATTCGAGTGTCTGCATCTGTGTCCCCACGTGTCCCGGGGACAGTAATGGCAGTAGCAACGATATCTCTTGCTAAGGGCCGGGTTCCGTTCTTGGCAACTCATTGTAAAACGATCGTGTTTGATCGATCTCCCAGGTAATCAGTTGGGCTTTTCATAAAAATCCTGGCTCTGCGCGCCCAGGTGTAGGGGGGCTTTGTGCTTCCACGCCCACCTGGAAGGACGTGTGGCCTTGGACTGGTCTGGGGAGTGAAGTGTTGGGGGAGGGGATACACACAGCTTCTGGCCCAGCTCTAACGGCCTGTGCGCACCCGCCCCGCCCTCTGTCGTTGGGTTTCCCTCTGCCTCGGCGACCACGAGCGTTCCGGAAGCCCGTGTTTGCTCATCTGGTCTCAGCAGGTGGGCAGCGAGGAGCAGAACCCTCACGGAGCAAAAGCACTCAATGCCCCAATTCGTATTTGTTCGCTTTGTTTGTTCTGTTTTAAGTCCCTGAGTTCTGGGACTGTTTGTCATGGAAGCGCCACCTAGCCTAGCACGCAGCCAATAAGCTTCTCTCTGGGTCCAGTTTCAGAGGTTTGAGAATAAAACTCCTTCCTCCTCAGGGGCCAGACCTGCATTGTCTGTGACATGGGTGGGTGCTCACCGGAGCTGCGGAGGAGGGAGAGAGGGCGCAGGGGAGAGGATAGGAGAGGGACCCGTTCTCTCGAGTGCAGACGGCAGACACCCCCTCCCCCACCCCCCCCCCCCCCCGCCCTGCTGTTATTTCAGTTACAGCTTTAGGGGTCTGGTCCCCAAACGTCTGTGCCGGCAGCCACTTCAGAGTCCCTTCATCACTCCCCCTGCCCGCCCCCCCCCCCGAAAGTGCTCATTGGAGTGTGCGCGTGCACACCCTCCCTGGCCTGAGGTTTCAGAAAGGGGAGGCAGCACATCACGTGGTCAGCCATGGCAAATGAAAACCTGCCTCGAGTTCTGTTCCCCAAAGTTATGTGCAGGAAACCTAAGAAAGATACGTTTTGAAGGGGCGTCTAAGGCCAGGCCCACACATGGACATTTCCTGGGAAAGGTGAACCCAGAGCATCCGAGGTGCTGGGTCCCTGGGGTTGAGGGGGGACTGAGGAGGGAACAGACACAAACGTGAGTCACTTTAGGACGACGTTAAATGTCGGTCGGACCCAGGGTTGGCTTGGTTTTGAAGTTTAAGACAGTGGAAGGAAGAGGCTGGGCATTTTGTCATTTTTGTTAATTCGGTTTAAAAGAAAATTCAGCGTGGCATCAAAAAAACCGGGGGCCCGTGGCAGAGCTGATGCGCGCGAGAGCACGTGTGCAGTCTCGGAAGCAGCGGGCCTCCCTTCGCTGCCCCCAGGCAGAGCGCTTTCCAGCACGTCCAGCCTGTGGCGCAGGGCAGGCCGCCACGCGCGTGCGCGGTGGTCCTCCGGCTCACCCGGCGACCTCGCACCGCGCTTGGGCGCTGGGTGGAGTTATTTTGCAGGTGGGAGCCATTTGCATTGTTCCAGAATGGACAGCAAATGCCTGTTTTCAGATGAGTTGTGGGTCATTCTAAGGCTTAGGTGGCCTTTTGTGTGACCAGCAAACGCAAAGCCGACGGGAGCCACTTAGAGGCCCTGGTGGTTGTGCAGAGGCCGAGACACGTGACTGTGTGAGCCGCTGCCCCCACCCGCGGGGACGACCGCGAACGTGCCCTGAACACCTACTCGGTGCAGCGCGCGAGGGCATCCTCAGGAATGTGGGCCACCAGGTGGCACAGCTCCCGGGGAGCCACCCACCGACCTCTGTCAAGGGCTGCGTGGCGCTGTTGTCACAGAGAACGGGGTGTGACGGCGCTCCCGGGACTGGTCCAAGGTGGCCCCTTCTCTGTCCCTCGCCTTCCCTGAGCGTCTCACCTCCCGGGCGCCTCCTCCGGGGCGGGCAAACGGTCACTAGGCATGCGCCGGGTCTCCATGGGCCGGGTCTCCACGGCTGACTCTTCTAGGACCAAGGCAACAGGCAGTGCGGTCTCTCCAGAAGCTGGGTGGGTGGGAAGAGACGGAGTGCGACCTCGGACTGCCCTTGAGTGTAGGAGACAGGAGGCTCTAGGGTGAGGGGGTGGGGTGAGGGGCTTCGGAAAGTGCAGGGGTTCCCTCCCACGTCCATCCGGCAGGGTCAGAGAGGAGGGGACCCTCCTGGGGAGGTCCCGAGAGTCAGGGCGCCACAGTTCAAGGGGCCCAAATGCAAGGCAGTACCTGTGGCTGACACATTTCAGGAATTTAGCAGATGAGAGAGCTTTGTGGGCTGAATGACGTTATTTCCTCCAACAAGCTTTTCTCCGTATTTTTTACTCTGAGTATGTACATATTGCCTTGGTAATAAGAGTAGACAAAAGCTGTTTCTTGTTGACAAAATTAACTCGTGTTGGGAAAAAGGTAGCAACATAAGTACACATTATTAATTCACTGCTAATTATTTACATTGATTTGTAATAAGGACAATAATTATACATGCATATAATTATACAGCAATTACGCTTCAGTGTAATTGGGTTACAGTAATTACTGATAATAGTAAGAATGAGTGAGCATCGGCCAATGCATGGGGAGTGTTCATCCTCTTTTCAGATTTGTGTCTGAGGGTAGAAGATGCGTCTAGTGTCTGGACCACCGGGGCGTGTGGGCTTCCTGTTTCGGAAGGTTTGTCGTGCCGTGTCGTCATGTTAACATCCATGCCTGGCACAGCCCCCCCCCCCCCCTTGTGATTACTCACTGAGCCGAAAAGCACAGTTTTGATATCCAGGAAACCTCTGGTTTAAAGCAGGGTTTTTATCACGGCAGTTCTTTACTTTGCTGTGTTCTGGTTTGAAATTTAGGGACCTAAATGCTACCCAGGTTTCTAAGCTCACAATCTTGGAAACATCCAATATAGCCACTTGGAAATGTGGGCTTGCAAATTCGTGAGATTTTGCCGTAGTCATTCGAACTCGCAACACATCCAACAGCAAAGAGAAGTCCTGTCGTGTCAGAAGCCCGGGGCAGGTGGGGTTTTTCAGCCCGTGTACTTCTCTAGTGGGGGCAGGCTTTCTTTACATCGGCGTGCACGTGGAAAATGTGGCAAAACCCTCCTTTCCAGTCTTTTCCTCCTTGCATTTTCCTCAATCTCCTTTCTACCCGGGTTCTTTAACTCCATAATCGTGTCCTTTACAGAGCTCTGTGAAGTTCGTAGGAAAGATGTCATCTACCATGAGGTGCCACGCATGCAGTTCTGCTGTAATGCAGAAGCATTTTAACACGAGGAGCAGAGACCCTTCCACCGCAAGTGAAAACGAAATGGACAAAGCATTTTTGTTTTATTCTGATAACACTGGGAAGTGATTTCCTGTAGCACTGTGAGGTCGGAAGCCTTGCTTAGTTTCCTCTACAAGAGCAATAGTGAACGTAGAAAGAAATATTAGGTCTGGGATGGTAGTCACCTGTCAGTTTGGAGCTGCAAGCACACTTTAGTTCCTTCGAGTTATCCGTAGATGAGAAAATGGACACCTAGGCTCACTGAAGATCAGCCAGGCAGCGAAGGAGTTAAGCTCCGAACTCTGGTCTCTTGGCTCCTAGCCAAGTGTTGATTTCAGTAGATTGTATCATCCCGCTCGCGGGCCCTGGGGTTCCAGCTCACCCTTCCACCAGCACAGGCCTCATTGGCGCACCAGAATGTGTGTGCCATCTTGACATAAACCTTAACAGACGCGGGCGTCCGATCTCTGTAAATTGTATAAAGAGCATTGGAAAAGAAGTGCCAGTTTGCCGGCTGATCCCACACGGTGGAAAAATGAGGAAGAATGGTGGAAAATAAGGGTGGCAGGTTTTGAGCAGCACCAATGTGAAAGCGCGTGCGCGTTTCCCCCCAGTTCTACCACCTCTCTGCACGCCACCGTGTCCCTCCGCCGGGCTCCCGCTGCGGGCTCCCGCCCCGGTCTACTGCAGCCCGGGGGTGGGGGTGGGGGGTCTGAGCTGACTCCTGTTTTAGTGCGACCCCACTAAATCCGCGCCAACTTTTTCATTTTTTTCTTTTTTGTGCATTAATGATGTCTTCTTCTTTTTTTTTTCCCTTGATGTGTAACTGCATAAAACACCCTATTGAACTGGTCTATTTGCCGCAGACTAAACAATTCTCCAATCACGCAGTTCTGCCCCCTAGCACAATACCGCCTCTCAGAGAGCCAGAAACACAGATAGGCGGCAAACAGAGTGCAACTTGTGTTAAAGTTGTTTGAGAGCCGCCGATGAGCAGCCCACCCACGAGGGGTGGGGAGCCGCGGAGAGGGGGTGGGGTGGAGAGCGAGGCAGAGACACCCAAAGAAAGAGTGACAATTTCACTTTCAGAAACAAAGTTAAAGAATACTTTAAAAAGTACTTAGAATAAGAATGCAAAGTGTGACTGAATAATATAGGATCCAGCACAAGGACTCCTGGGGGGGAGGCGGGGGGAGAAAACAGCCTTATCTAGGGAAGTGAAGCAGATGGATGGCTGTTGCCATGGAGATTGTTAGCCGCCTAGGGCAAAGCTCCATGGGAGTATCTGTGACATTCTGGGTGTCCATTAGATGGGTGAGTGTGTCCTATTAGACCAAGGAGACCCAAGGAGTCAATCCCATTGGCATGGCTGGAGAGCCTTAACACCCTGCAAATGGCTGCACGTCGCCAGGAAGCTGATTCTGTGGTGGCCAGGAGGAGCGAGGGATCTCAGTTGGGGGCAGAGGAGCACAGCGTGGCTGGTGAAAATGGCCTGAAGCTAAGGAAGAGAGTTTCCAACAATAAGCCATTGAGGGTGAAGAACTTCAGAGACAAGGCAGAGACGACATGAATGGGGACGCGGATGGGTTGTGAGAACAAGCAGAAAGGCATCACACCAAGGCCCCCCCCCCACACACACACACAAATAGTGTTCTGGCGTTTCATCTCTAGGCTTGTATGGAAATGCACGTCGCCTGCCCCCTGCGTGCTCGAATCAGCCGAACGTCCCAGAAAGCAGTGCGCTTTCTCTCGCTAAGGGAGGCAGTAGGTGTGTCGGTGGCGGCAAAACCAACACCCGGTGTTTCATAGGTGGAGCCAGATAAGGCCTTGGTTCAGCAGCCTCCATGCTTGGGTTCTGGCTAGGACAGGATTCAGAGCCAGCACTCAGACGGTGAGGGAAAGTCCATCAGAAAGCGGCAGAGGTAGAAGTGAGCGGTGGAGACGCGGGCTCGGGAAACAAGCTGCAGAAGAAGGCAGAAGAAGGGCCCTTGGAGCTCAGGAGGGAGAGGAAGGGGAGGGCGGGGTGCCTGGGGAAAGAAGGGTGGGGGGGGTAGGCTCAGGTATGCTCCCTGAAGGTGGGGTACCCTGGGGCCTCCATCCTCAGGCTTTTAGGGGTGGGAGTTTAGGGGGTGGTCCATTAGTCGCTGCAGCTGGTCCTGGTGTCAGCCGTGACTTCGCTTGTCCGGTTCTGCTGCTGTCCTGGGCCTGGAGCTGGAACACAGCTGTGGCCTGGGTGTTATCCCTGAAGGCTGGTGCTGAAGGGAGGGGCTGTACAAGGGCCCAAAGGGAGTGGATGAGGCCGCTCTTTGTACCCTCGTTCCTCCTCCATGGGGTCAACGGGATGACTAGCAACATCCCGGGGAGGAAAGGTCAGAGGGGGTCCAGCGATAAGAAAGGTCAGGGGTCTACACCACAGGACCAGTGGCATGCTCGGGGAGGAAAGGTCACCCTGGGGGCCAGGTCCTTGTTTTCCCAGTTTTGCCTGTTGCCAGGGACCCTGGGCTCTCTGCCCCGGTGACCTTCTGCACCTGGCCTGTGGTCCCTACCCTGCCCGTGTCTGTCTAACTGCCTGCCGCAGATGGAGGGATGTTTTAGAGTCAACTGTAACCTTTCCTTTGGGAACATTTATGTATCGAAAGTGACAATGACAGGAGGCTGCAAACTATTGCTGAATCACGTCTGAAGGGTGAAAATGGAAGTCTTGGAGATTCCATTTGTCACTGGTCCCAAAATTGTGTTCTTACTTTGAGGAAAACTTAAATTTTCATTTCTCCTTCATTGCCAGAGTATCCACTTTCTTTGATGAGCTCCGTCCAGGTGACACCCAGATGTTGGGGACCCTTTTGCTAGTTTCACGTATCTAAGCCGGGTTCATTTTTACAAACCGAAGTTAGTTCCATCAGCTGTCTCAGTAATTCTCAAATCATGCAGCACCTCGGTGAGATGGAGGGTCTTTCTGACCTTGGCTGAATTTAGTTTGAAATCCCAGCTCTGGAGTCAGTCAGTCTCTCCCTGTTCCCACCCCCCAAGACCTGGCCTTTCCCCCCTGGATAATCAGTAACCCCCAGGGCAGCAGAAGACACTAGTCCAGACCTGACTACTGACTGGTCACTAGGTCTGGACCTCTACGGGCTACAGGTAGCATCTCGACTTACATTACCTTTCAGCTCCCAAGCCCTCTGATGGAGTGACCCCTGGCTACTCTCCCATGAGACCGGACAGAGGGTGCCCGAGCAGACCTCAGACTGTCCTCGAGACCTGGAGAAATGATTCATTCCCCTTACCTACAGAACCTGTCGCCCACAGGCCATTGGGGAGTTCAGGTTTTTGAGCATTAACTTCCTGTCCTGGCTGGTGCCGTTTATCAGTAAAATATCTGCTCTTTCTCCACTGCAGCTCTTGGTGTTCAGTGTTTGGCTCTGCTAGAGCTCGGGGGACGAACTCTCCCAGTTCTGACACATGAGCACCCACAGCAAGGCTGTTGAATTGTGGATTCCTGGGCTCACTCCCGGAGGTTCTGATTTGGAAGGTGTGGGACCAGGGCCCTGCACCGGGACAGACACTCCGGGTGACTCTGGTTCTCACGCAGTCGGTACACTAGCCGCACTTACGGATATGCTGCCTGGCCTCATCGGTCCCTCTCTGCTCCCGCCCCACCCCCTCCACTTCCCACCGCCGGAAAGAACTCTTCAGGATCCACATCGAGGAAAAACCAAGTGCCCCAAACTTTCTCAAAGTCCGTCCCACAAGTCAGTAGCTCCTAGCTGCTTGCCCAGCCGTCCCAGCTCCAACCGTCCCATCTCGTAGAATCGGTCTGCAATTCCCTGTGCCCTGGGAGGTGCTCAGACTTGCAGGGGAGGCGGAGCACCTGCACATCTTTGTGGAGGGCGTAAAATGTGGAGGTGTCCCCTGACACCCAGGGCGTGAACCAGGAGCCATGGGACTAAAAGAGAACTCGGCCTCACAGCGTGAGGTCACACCCATGGCCGCACGAGGGGCAGGGGGTCTTTCCCGAAGAGGGCCATGCCCATCGGTACACCCCGTCCCACAAGTTCTTCTGAGGCCAGGGCTCTGCGTCCCCTTCCCGTGCCTCTGAGCAGGAGTTTCCGACTGCTCCAGTCCACACGGCATGGTGGACGTAACTGCTTCGTGACTTCCAAGGCTGGGTCATAAAAAGGATGTGTTGCACCTGGTGCTCCCACCTGGGACCCAGCCTCCACGTTGAGGGGAAGCCCGACTACCACGGGGCCTCGACCTGCTCTTAAGGAGACCGCATCACCCAGGGATCACGTTTGGGTTAAGGGATGGGGAATTTTTGCTGTGGGCACTGGCACAATCTCTTATTATCTGCACCCATGCCACTGAGCTTAGTTTTCCATGTATGTTCTTTTAGGGAATCTTTATGGCAGGCCTGGTTACCATAATGAGGAGTTTTGATTTTATTCTAAGTACCATGGGAAGCTACTGGAGCACTTTAGGAAAAGGAAAGTGTGCCACTGTTTCCATGTCTAAAAGGTAATTCTGACAGGTTCGTGGAGAACGGGCTGTGGAGGGAAGTGTGGGATCCGAGAGCCTGTCGGAAAAAGATTGGGATGGTGCACACAGCGGCGGCGACAGTGCAGACAGAGGTGCGCGGATGGTTGGGGTGTGATCTGGCGCGAGAGTTGACCGGCCCTCCCGCGGATGTGTCACGGAGGGCGGTGAGAACAAAGAGTTCTCTTAGCTTTTTGACCTGATTACCTGGTGGGAAAACAGTCCTTCACTGAGATGGTTAGGGTGCAGGGAGGGGCAGCTTTGGGCTGGGGAGATGCAGACATGCACCGTTCCCTTTCGGACCCTGCGAGCCACCCACTCGGATAGGTCCGGTCTGAGGGATGCGGATGCGGGTGTGGGAGGAGGAAGGTCACGGAGGTCACGGCTGTAACTGTAAACGTGCGCGTCGTCTGCATACTGATGCTGCTTGCAGCCGTGGGGCTGGATGAGGTCAGGAAGAGGAGGGCAGTGAGGGAAGCAGAGGGAGCAGAGGCGCAGCCCCGGGCGGCGCTGTTCTGTTCGGAGAACTGTGAGAGAAGGTGCGGCCTGCAAAGGACTCTGGAAGGGGGCGCCATGGACACAGGAGACCCCGCCGAGGCTGGCGTGCGGGTGTGTGTATGTGTATGTGTGTGTGTGTGTGTGTGTGTGTGCGCGCGCGCGCACGTGTGCTGCTGAGAGTAAATGGATAGAAGAAAGGGAAAGGTGGACAAAGAAATAACCACAGATGCAAAGTCCTTGAGAAGGTGCGGGAGGACAGATCCAGAACACACGCGGAGGGTAGGTCATTCGCAAACCCAGGGGAGTCTCCGTCACTGACCGACTGGGGCAGACTGCGCATGTTCAGAGGCTGCAGCTGGGTCAGTTTCACGTGGGAAGAGGAGAGAGTCCGGCTGGAGTCGCTGGCTCTGAACCCTTTTGTTTATTTCTTTGATCATCCTTCTGGAAAACCTGCTTTTAAAAGTCAGCTGGTCTTCAGGGAGGGTCAGAAGTTCAGTTTGGTGCTACTGGAAGGTGTTTTTTTAATCGCAGATAATCTCAGAGCTAGGGTTGGCCCCGGGCAAAAGGTGAGGGAAAGAATGCCTACCTTTAGGGACCTCCCTCCCCCACACCCTCCCCCATTGCTCCCACCTCCTGGTCCTTTTGCTCAGCGTTCTCACAGTGCTCTGGCAGCCCGGATCAAAGAAGAAAGCATCAAATACACTCTGTGTACCAAGTCCTAAGGGCCTGGTGTCTCACCCTTCCCAGGGCTGCTTGCCTTTTTAAAGAGACTTCTGGGAAAAGAGAGGACGGTTCCCAATACAAATCCCCAGTGGAGAAAATTCAGGGGCAGGGAAGATTTGGGGGAGTGGCTTCCCACTCTCAGACCCCAGCGGGAACAGCAATCATCAACCAAAGGCAGGACTGGGAAACCACACGTCCACCCAGTCACTGTATACAAATCCGATTACTGCTCACAGGTGCCGTCTGCTTCACCTTCCAAGGTATTTGACTGTGACAGACTCTTTACCGTCGTGGAGTGGGGAGAGAGACCGGCAGAGGGGAATGGGGGGCAGGGAGGAGAGAGAGGGAACCAAAATGCATTAGTTGGCATAATTTACTGTCACCGTTTATCGACTCTAGCTGGCCATGTAATGATCTTCCTCTAATAATCCTCTTCCTGTTGAGTAGCAACTCTCACTGGCATGTCCAAACATTGTGATTATAACGTATTCTACGTCAAAATGGGCTTTTATGGAAGTTGGCTTAGTTTTCTTCAGTCACTGCCCGAATCTTTAACAATAAGGTGTGAAGTTTCAGAAGGAGCGCTCCGTGTGTTGTGTCAGAGGTACAGAAACACAGTTGGCTGTTTCGCAGTCGGGAGAAAAGCAGAGTCACTCCAACCACAGCGACATCAGCAACAATAGCGGCGACAGGCGTGTCGGGCATCCGTGTGTCCTACACAGTGTTAGGTAGTTGATATTGTCCTATTTAATTGTTCTCATTCTTCTTGTAGATATTTCTATAGCTCATGATTGCATACAATAAGTAGTATAAAGTTTGCAAGTTTTGAAAGCTCAGAAATAAGGCGTCCTTCGAAATCTGCCAACGTCAAGGCACAGCGATCTCTAACAGGAGGATTACGTCAAGTCCAAAGAACGCATGCTCACTGTGGGGATTTCTCCACCTGAGCCAAGGGAGGAACGCCCTCACCTCTGTGTTTGCTTGTTTGTCTCAGTTCTGCGTCTCTGAATCGCTTCCCAAATCGCTGCTGAGGTGAATGCTGTGGAATGAAGACAGTTTAAAGCTATCACTGAGCTTAACCCCACACCTGGCCCCTCAGTGAAGCCAGCAGCTGCTGCTGAGGAATGTGCCACTTCAGGTGGGGCAGCTCCGGGGGACCGAAGCTGATGGCATGAGTCACGAACCTGCCTTCGGAGGATGGGGTCTCTGCCATCGAGGAGCTGTGCAGCCTTGGCCAAGTTCCCTACCCTCTCTGGTGCTCAGTTTCCTCGTTAGGAAAGTAAAAACATATTCATGAGAAGTTGTGAAGATCACATCAAAGAGTGTATGTGAGCAAACGCACCGTAATGGCAAAGAGACATTGAACTTGCTGATTTTTCGTTCCTCTCCATGTTGGAAGGAACTGGGCTGAGAGAGAGAGAGGGTGCCGAGAGAAAGTGCTGTAAGGACTGGGAAACGTTTCGCACATATGGGAAACATTTTATTACTGGCCGTAAGGATGAATCAATTTCAGTGGGAATAGTCACAATAAATAGCTAACAGTTCTCTCTCCCTCTCCTCTATCCCCAATAGTTTCCAGTATCTGCCCCACTAAAGGCTTTGCAAAGAAGTAAAATTGCAGACCACAAGGCTCACTTTCTTGGGGCAATCCTGGTAAGGAGGTGGGGGGGGCGGGAGAACAGTATGAAGGTTTCTGATGAACCAAAAGCTGAACAATCAGCCCTTGCGCAGTTGTGAGCTGACAGTCTCTGCAGCCTTCACGCTGGCTCGTGAGCCGGCCAGTGGGGTGGACGCCCAGCCAGGCATTGTGCACCGGCCACCCTCACGGGGCCCCAGACACAGGCACGGGTGTGTGGCCTTGACCTGAACCCCACCAGGTCCAGGATAGTGTGTGATTTGCCTTTAGTGTGGTGTATGGGGCTGGGGGGGCACTAAAAATACCCAGCATTTACTTATAAAAAATTTGTGTGTTCATTCTTACATGTTTAAACTTCAGTCACTTTTAAAGTACTCTCCATTTAATGCAATGCATTTATCAAGATGTTATTTTCCACTGCTCAAAACAGTTTTTGAGCTTGTCTATTTTAACACCACTGGTTTTTGTTTCACCTCTTCCAACATCCGCAAAACGTTTCCCTCTGAGGACTTTTTTTCATCTGGGGAAAAACAAAGTCACTCCGGTTGGAGATGGGGTGAATAGGAAGGTGGGGCTTTGGGGGTCGTGTTGCTTTTGGTCAAAAACTGCTGAACACCCTGCACCGTGTGGGCGGGCGGGCTAATACACCACCCTCATGGAATGGACAGATACGGTGAGAGAGAGTCATCAGTAAAATTCACTGAAGCTGAAGCAGTGTCTTGCAACTCCACCAGCTGGTGCACTGATACCCATGGGTTCCTAGAACACTTACCTCGAGGGGGAGCCTGTACTACAAGGAGGCCGCCCTCCAGGAGATAATTCTGGGTTTATTTTGGGTGCTCCCTCGAGCTGTGTGTGTGCACTCACTGCCAGTGCTTCATACTTGTTAGGTGTGCACCTGCACGCTTTCCGATGACTGTGGGGGAAACGAGGCCACTGGTCTGGGGCCACCACTCACTCGGAGCAGGACTGAGACACTAGTCCCGTCAGAGTTTATGAAACAGCGCCAGTGAGTTTGGGAGCAGGCAGTAGTATAATTACGAAGTGGGATCTGTAATATGTGTAAAGTAGGTTTACACAATAAATAACTGTAATTAAGTGAACTGTATTTATGCTCCACTGGAGTTATTTGTTTTTCTAAATAAACTGGTATTTGAACTCCCTAAGAGTCAGTGAAAGGGTAAATGAAAGCTCTCCACTCCCGTGCCCTTCCGGACTGCTGCGGGGAACAGGTAACCCCGCCGATGCTGCCAGCGCCCTGCGCAGGTGCTCTTCACCCCCCAGCAGGAGCCCCACGCCCACGCGGACCGCGAAGGGCAGACGGGCAGATGGGGGCGTGGAGGATCAACTGCGCCCTGAGGGTGGATGATGGGTCAGCCGCCACCACACAGGTTCCCAGGCCTTTGGCCTTTCTTCTTAGTGCCGGGACAAATGGTTTTTTCGGAGGCTACCCAGTCGCCTTCCTCATAGCCCCTGTGGCGGGAGCGGAGTCCTCGACAGGCCCGGGCATCCCCAGGGAACCCGCCCACACTGCACGTCCCGCGTGGGGCCTCGTCCCCGTGCTTCTCTGCATTAACTCTTTTCATTTACGGTTTGACAGGCTGTGGGGGAGGCGCCCCTCCAGAAGAAGGGAAAACTGACGGAGAGCGGCGGGGCCCGGAGGGACAGGCACAGGCCTGCGTGTTTGGAAAGGGGCACGTGTGTTTCCCGTGGGGGGAGGCCCCAGCGTGGTGGCATGGGCTACACGGGGACGCCCTGCCCCGAGGCCCGGCCCGCTGCGTCCACACCTGCTCCTGGTTCGGATCCAGGCAGCGCTCCGCCCGTTGCTTTGCCCGCGGGGGATGACTGCACGTTCCCAGGGCGAGGGTCAATGACCCCACACACACTCCCCCTCGTGCGAGAAGGAGAAGGGGACCTGCGAGCTCAGTCTTCAAACCAGGTCGGCGCTCCGGTCCACTCTGTCCCGTGACCCTCGCGCGTTGTGCCTCTGAGGCCACCCCCGTCCGGCCAGAGGGAGACCCGACCTTGAGAGGCGGGTCAAGGACAACCTCCAAGGACACTCCATCGGAGGCGCAGCTTTGTCCTGGGGCTCAGATCCCAAAGCATGGTTTCTTGGTGTCTAAATTACCAAGTGTGCGATAAATTCTTTTTTTTTTTTCAAGCTCATTGGTATCCAATCATTTCCCTTCAAGTCCAAGTATCCAGAAAAGAAGCTTGTTTTTGTGTGTGGAGAAGCGTCTCCTTTTCTGCAGTGCACACTAAGCACCATTTCAGGACTGCCTTCCACGCCCTCGGGTCCCTCCCGGGTCCCCAAGTCCCCGTGGCAGGCCGCATGCTCCTCCCCAAGCCCCTGCCCCTTTCCTCCTGCGTTCCCAGCGGGCCTGCTGTCCCAGCCTCCGGCAGGGGGCAGTGAAACACGACCTGAGTCTGACTTGAATGGGACGTTTGCAGCTGCCACCTGACCCTTTCCACCGCCCTCGCGGTCCTCCAGTCCGCCGGAATCGGTGGAGCCAGGGGCAACGGGGTTAACCTGAGGTCCTCAGACCCACCCCCCATAAGAGGCCTATGGATAGAATTCAGGGGATCTGAGACATTAAATGGGGTAAATAATTTTCATTTTCTCTAGCTAACTAAAATGTAGTGTTTTCTTACATTTTGAATGAAAGCAACCAACTGCAGTGGAATTAATTAACAGTGTCCACGACTTTGTCACCAGTAGAAGTGACAGGCATTTCATACCGTGTCCTGAAATGTCGCTGCTGATGAGGTCACAGAATGCTGTGGGGTCCCCACCACCTGCACTGGGGAAGTTCTCGTTGTAACAGAAAGTGCGCATGACACCGTCTGTTAAATATTGTGAGAGCTGCATTTCACTAGTAGCATTGGTTTTGCAATCTGAAGTAATTCATTTTCTACATTTTAAAATAACATTTAAAAAATACTATTCTGGGAATGGTCCTTAAGCTGCACCAGACTGCCACGGGGGTCCCCGACACAAGCCCCTTCGGTGGCTGCCTTGGGGCTGGTGGGGCCACACGACGGAGGGGAGGATCCTGGGTCCCGAGGAGTGCTGGCAGCAGAGCCCTCCCCTTCCTCTCCGGCCTCTTCCACCAGTTCATCTTAAATATGAGCGGGAACCACACAGAGATTTGGGCGCTTGCTCCAGCAGTCCGTCTGCGGCTGCTACACTGCCGTGGGAAGGGAGAGAAGGAGGAGGCTAACATTTGTGGTGACGGCGAGGTTCAGAATCTCGGTTTGCCATGTCTACCGGCCATGTTGGCTCCTAGGCAACTTGTGACCCTCAGAGAGGACGCCCACTGGTTCAGGGGAACGAAAGCACCTCACCGCCCAGCATTCCTACCCAGAGCTCTGTGGCCATGTCCAAGTTCCGCTGGAGGAGGCTGTTCACGAAGCTGGCAGAGTGGCATCGGCCCACCCACACTGCGTCGTGGGAGAAAATGGCCAACCCGCTCCGTAGCTGCTGGGCGTCACGCAGGGGGCCATGGGCACGCAAGAGCACGCTGTCATCTTCCTTTCAAATTGATATTTCTTTCAATGCAGAAGCCGTGGCATCTGAAAAATCTGCATTCGTTTTTTTAAGTTGGTAATTAAGTGAGTTAAAAGACTGTGATTACCAGTGGCCAGGCAGTCATAGGCTTCTCATGATAAGTTTCGCCGGGAATGACTTTTTCTTTCCTGTTCTTTTCCTGATTTGTTTAGCAGGAAAAATCTCTGTGATTCTAGTTTAATGGGCTCCTAATGGTGTTCTAAGTATCCGCTTGTACATTTTCGGAGAGCAGTGCGTTTATAAGCCTAATGAGGTCGATGATTATAGAAATTCAAACCCAAGTCACATCTGTAACACTTGCAATTCTTACTGAACCTGCATCCCCTTGTAGGTGCTAATTCTTCAATACCGTTTGGCTTTTAGCCTCTTACACAGACGTGTGGGCAAGCAAAGCACGGTGACGGCATTCCCAGGCTTCCAGAACTTACACTCCGAGGAAGCATCGGAGACTTAAAATCATCTTTGTTCTTGACTTGCCCAGATCTTTTATGGGCACCTTATTTTTCAGTTTTTTTTAAAATAATTTGATTTATTGTTTGAGTTAATAATATGATGCCTACAATACCCAAACAGCATGAAGAAAACCATCTGGTGAGAAAGCAAGTCCTTCCCTTTCCCTTTTCTTCCAGGAGCCCAGGCTCCTCTTCCGAAAACTGTCCCTGCTCCCCATTTCTTGTGGGTCTTTTCAAAAGTAGTCTGTGTATTCTTATATAATTGCACGTATTTGTCTTTCTGTGCAAATGTTGTGCCAGAAATACTCTTTGAAACTTTTCTAATGTAACAGTATCACCTAGAAGACTTTTCCATAACAATACCTAAAGAACATCCTTTTTTATGTAGTATTCCGTTTTACAGACACACCATGCCTTCTGTGCAACCAGCCTCTGTCGGTGGGCGTCCAGTGGTTTCTAATCTTTGGCCGTTATGATATTTCCAAGAGCATATTTGCCCAGGGATGTCACTTGGCACATGTGAGCATGCCAGCTGAACACCGAGGAGCAGAAGGTGTGAGCATTTTAAATCTGAGAGATACTGTGAAGGACTCTGATTGCATGATTCTGGCTCTCAGTGACCTGCATGGGACTCTTCTACTAGGGAAGAATCTCCCAAAGAAGCCCCTCGGTGCATGGAGCCAATGATTGGCTTGGCCTCTCTGGGCCGGGCTGCCAGGTGGACGCAGTGGTGGCCAGTACCTAACGCTGCTGAGCTGAACAACGGGCAAGAGGCAGAGGTGTTTGGGGCTTGTGGCGGGGACGGGAGAGGGGTAAGAGCGGTGAGAGGGGCAGATCAAGAAACTGAGAATTAAGGCCAGCCTGGCTGAAGATGCCAAGACACGTGTGGCTTGGGAAGGGTGACTCTCTGGACAAGATCATGGTGCTGTTGTGGAAGGAGGGGGTGCGGAGAGCGGGAGAGGAGAGGGGAGAGAGGAGAAGAGAGACAGCAGGAGCACCAGTCCTGGGCCTGGAGTGCGAAGATCCAGGCTGGGCGTCTGGCGTCTGGCTCCGGCCCTCGCTGCTAGAGCTGCGCCACCTTGGAACAAGCAAGATAGCAGCGCCGACTTCCCAAGGTGGTTGTGAGGGATGGAGACAGGCTGCGTGGGAGGACACCCGGTAAACAGTATGAACTCAGTCACAGCTGGAATCCCAATGCATTTAGATTTCAACATGTTTAGGCACCAGGGAATGTTAACTTCACCAAGTTCACTAGAACATCAGCTTTCTACAAGCTGGGCGGGCTGCTCTGGCGTGTTCTCTGCCGTGGCTCCGGTGCCCAGAAGTGTAGCTGACACTGAGTCAGGGCGCATGAATATTCATTGAGCGAGTGAAGTGCTGGCATTGCCTACCCAACTGAGGAGCGAAACGGAAGTGCAAAGGGAGGGGCTGGACACGGCCGGAGGTGTAGTTCGGGGAGTTCTACATTTATCATTATTAGTCCAAACCGTAGGAGGAAACCCTAACCATGGAGGTATTTGATGGAAATTTGATGATTGAATAGATAAATAAATGGGCTTTCCAGAAATTACTTCATGAAGTAGCTGGGCGCCCCAAGCCTTAGGGGAGGCAAATATTATTTCTATCTGAAACATGCCTATTACAGTGACTTGAACTGTTGACAAAGTTACTCCATACTTTATTTTCCTGTATTTTTAAACTATTTTTGACCCATGCTTTGGTTGGAATAGATTAATAACACACTTTAGACCCTCTGGTTGGCCGCGGAATTCTAAAGCCTGCTTTAAATATGAATGCGGTTTATGTCTCCAATGTCTCCATATGGAAATACATAGATAAGGAACAATTCCCAAACGTTCTCACTGGTCAAGGGTCAGGTTTCCAAAATGAAATGAGGAACTTGGGTTAGAGGATCTTGCATGTCCTTTTCTGCCCTAAAATCTTAGAGTTTTGTGAATAAAAGCACAAAGGGAAGAGCAGAGGTTTGATAGAAGAGGAAGAAACAGGGTCGCTATGGGACAGAAGCCGGATGGCACTGGGCGGGGCGCAACGGTGAACCCCTGCCATTCACAGTGTTGGCGGGGGGCCAGGCCTCAGCTGGGTCGTTCCCTTCGTCCTCACAGCCCCTAGGAAAGGGGCGACGGACACTCTGCCTGGGGTCAGCAGCTGGAAAGGAGGTGGTCTTTCGCAGCAGCCCTTGTGCCAACAATAGCAAGCTTTGGAAAAGAAATCGCTGCCCCTAGTCCAAGAGCTGCCTCCCCCTGGGCTGAAGGGCTGTGGGATCTGGGGGCGGGCTCTCCAGCCACGGCAGCACCCACGGAAGGAGACCACGTCCCCTGTGGCTCTGGGGGACGGGGTTCTGGGTGGCTGGGACTTCGTGGAGCAGGGCGTTTCTGCCGGTCTCGTCCCTTTCTCCAGAACCAGCTCTTCGCTCCTGGATTCAGGGCAATGCTCTTCTCCCGTCTGTCTCCTTTCTCATTGTGTTGCGAGCTGGCCTAACCCCACTTGGCAGCGTAGGGTCCTCGGGTTCTTTTGATTTTTATTGGGTTTCTGTCCGTAGTCAGAGGCAGGCGAGGGCTCCGCACCTCCAGTCTGATCGCTGCACTACGGGTAATAAAAGCAAGAAAGACAAACTCTGCCCCTGCACGAACATGACGAGCAGCCCTAAAAGCACGCGGCACACCGACTTCAGGCCCTTGTCCTTTTAGATGTCCCCATTTAAATGGAATAGTTGGCGCAGATGCCATGACATCCTAGAGGCAGAGTTCGCTTAACCTTGTAGTGGCCCTCAGATAACCAGAATCCTCCAAGCCAGCCAAGGACATAGGACTATTTTGGAATTCAACCTTGGGAACCATTTTAATGTGTAAAGAGGTTTAAATTCTTAAACCCTTCTAGCCTAGCAGTTGGCAAACTATAGTGCACAAGCCAAATCTGGCCTGTGCCTGTGTTTGTAAATAAAGTTTTATTGGAACACAGCCATGCCAATGTATTCCCGTATAACCTACAGCTGATGTTGTGCTACAGCGACAGAGTTTGAGGGATTGTGACGGGGGTTATCTGCCTGCAAAGCCAAAGTTAATTTACCATCTGATGCTTTACAAAAAGTTTTCTGACCGCTGCACACTAGCCGGGCCACATACGCATCAAGCACTACAATTTTCGGCAATGAAAAGCCATTGTTAATATTCATATTGCTAATTAGCAAAACCTCTGGTGCGGATCAGAGATAAAGATGGCGGAAGTGCTGACGGCAGCTGCCCTGGCATGTGGCCTCCTTACTAAGGACTGGATGCCATCCCTGAAACGTGCACGCCCCTGTCGGGCAATAACAGCCTCCGCGTACTTGTGAAAACTAGCACACATTTAGAGAACATTGTCAATTTGGACATTTTGAAGGTAAATGGCAGTCATCACAATACTTTTTTTTATTGCTTCTCAAAACCCATTTTTTGGTATGATTATGATTAAACCTTCAGACGCTCTCAAATCAATAATAATACTAAGCCCAGAGTTTGAAAAGTATGTAAACTAATTGGACCCCAGTGCCACAGCTAAGATAGAACAGGTTTATTATTATCCCATTTCACAAAATGAAAAACCGAAGGTCAGAAAGTACACCTGGTTTTGTCACAGTTGCAGGGTTGGTGAGTGACGGGGGGGACCTGAGAAGCCCCTTGAATTGGAGGCTTCTCACTCTCCAGACAGTGTGGTCTCTCCTCTCACCAGGGTAGCGGCCCAGCTACGGCAACTCACCGAGCATCTTTTTGGAGCAAACCTGAAAGATCTTAACTTCAGTCAATAGAAATAGATGCCCTCTTCAGAAAAAAATAAATAAATAAAATCCTAAGAACCTTCTTGACTATTTTGCAAACTACCTTTACCTCCTTCCTTCACATTTGTTTAAAATTCTGGAAGTTATGGAGCCTCCACTGGTTTCAGGATTGGGCACTAAGGGTGGGGAGACGTTTCCTAGAGGAACCAAAGGAATGAAGGTAAATGCTTGAAAATGAAGCTGTTTCATCAACCACATAAAACGAGACCCTACAGAGTCAAAGGCAGCTTTGAAGGGCCACCCTGACCTAGAAGTCTGTTGCTACAGTGCAGAGGAACAGCGCTCCGGTAACGGGCTCACACGTGTTAGGTGAAGAAGCAGCTCGCTGTTAGGACAACGAGCCCTCCCCCCGCCCCCAGCACAGTGCTGGGTTGCACTCTGAGCTGTGTCGGACCTCATGGGACATTCACGTGTCCCTGATTGTCTGGGCAGGGGTTGTTAGAGATGGTGTGCTATCTCCTCGGCCTTTTCTCGGTCACTTTCCACTGTGACTCTCACCCTCAGTTTCCCACACCCTAGTCCTCCCCGTCTGAGCTGGATTTCAGCCCACAGCTGGCACTGGTGCCTTTTGATTCTCCCACCTGCAGGGCCTGAGTTGGGGACACAAGAGCTTTTCCTCCAAGACGGTCCTTTTATATACGCTGGCTCCAATGGGCCTCTGTCAATACCACAGCTTCTGGGGAAGAAGAAAAAGGGGTAGGTATCATATTCGGGAATAAGAATATTAGTGTGTGAGTCCAAGAAGGAAGGTAGAGGTCATCTACTCAGATCCCGAGTGGTTGTCTGCGGCGATTTGGATCTTAAGTCATAACCAGATGGACTCTACTAGCAAATGAGGTCTCTCGTTGGAGATTTTAACAACTTTAAAGCGACAACTCAATAGCGTAAAGGGACAAAAATGAGTCCAGGCGTGAGTCCACTGGGAGGTATCACAGTAGCAGTGAGGGGAGCGGAAGCCCTGTGGATGCCTCAAGGTGGCACCAGCTCGTCAAGGGAGCTGCTCGTCGCCCAGCAGCTGGGACTCCTCCCTGCAATTCTCCTCGCTGACTTTGGATGGTGTGTGGAAATAGCCGTGTCAGTGTTGGAAACAAGACAGGGCCCTCCGAAGGCAGGGGTCAAGCAAGATTAAATAAATACTTATGATCCAGCCTCAACAGAAAAGGGGGGAAAATGCCCAATGAAATCTTGAATTCTGATTTTGGGGGAGTAGACTTACCTTGCTTCTGAAGATCATTTACTTTTCACATAATCATAACCTCTGGATTATGTAGTGAATCAGAGTAACACAGAATCTCAAAAGCTCAGTGGCTCAAAATCTCCAAGGTCTCTTTTTCATCCATGCGACATTTCCACTGAGGGTGTTGGCTTCATTCTTCGATCCAGGGTTACAGCACGATCGGTCTGTGGAGTGATGCTAATCCCTGGGGCGGAGGGAAGGAGAGCTTTGGAGGGGCTGGAACCAGCAATTAGGTGCTCCAGCCCAGAGCCATGTTCGCTCACAGCTCATGGGCCAGCACTGCTCACATGCCGCTCAGTGACGACGGACCAGGAAGTATAATCCTACCGAGAGCCTGGAAGACAGAGAGCGGAAAGCACGGGTAAAATAGTACTCACGACGTCCACCTGTCATTAAGGTTGAAAGGACACAATTTGGTCTGGAGCATGTGCAGGACCATGCACGCCAAGTGCTTCTGGTCACGCAGACAAGTTGCCCCTTTAAGAGTGAATGATCGGCCCTGGCTGGTATAGCTCAGTGGATTGAGCGTGGGCTGCGAACCAAAGGGTCGCAGGTTTGATTCCCAGTCAGGGCACATGCCTGGGTTGCAGGCCAGGCCCCCAGTGGGGGCCACGCCGAGAGGCAACCACACACTGATGTTTCTCTCTCTCTCTTCCTCCCTCCCTTCCCCTCTCTAAAAAAAAATAAATAAATAAATAAAATCTTAAAAAAAATTAAAAAAAAAGTGTCCCCAGTTTCGATTCCCAGCCAGGGTACATTCCTGGGTTGCAGGCCATAACCCCCAGCAACCGCACATTGATGTCTCTCTCTCTCTCTCTCTCTCTCTCTCTCTCCCTTCCCTCCCTAAAAATAAATAAATAAAATCTTAAAAAAAAAGAGTGAATGATCAATCACAGTAGCACGAGGCTCTGCCCAACTGCCTGTGCATTTGGAGGATGAATGCGGGAACCTCACTGGAAGTTTACAAAACACTGATGCCCGGGGTTTTACTCCATAGATTGTATTTTATTTATTTGTTTGTTTGTTTGTTTTAATGTTATAGTCATTTTTTAGAGTTGATATACTCTTTTTTAAAAGATTTTTAAAAAGATTTTATTTATTTATTTTTAGAGAGGGAAGGGAAGGAGAAAGAGAGAGAGAGAAACATCAATGTGCGGTTGCTGGGGGCTGTGGCCTACAACCCAGGCATGTGCCCTGACTGAGAATCGAACCTGCGACACTTTGGTTCGCAGCCCACGCTCAATCCACTGAGCTACACCAGCCAGGGCTATAGATTGTATTTTAATTAACTTGAGGTGCAGCTTGGGCATCAGGCATATAGTATCCCCGAAGTGATACTATAGTAGAGGCAGAGTGGGAGGTCACTGGTCTATTTTAAGGGGCAGGGTTTTAGGGTGATTTTCCATCCAACATTATCTATTTATCTGCGTGCTCTTAAGTCAGTTAACCTCTCATGTCATTGTGAAATTAGGGGTGGAATACAACGACTTCTAGCGACCCTTCCAGCCTAAAAGCAGCCCCTCAGAGGCCACTGGCTTCCATTTAGAAAGTCTTCCAGAGTGCCAGTGGAAGTGGAAGTGCAGCCGAACTACTTTGGAAGTCCCTCTGGCTGAGCTCCTACATGTTCACTCACAGAATAAGGGCAGTAATTGGATGGAGTCTTTACTGTGTGAGTAGCTGGGTTTTCCCACCAAACCTGGAAGCCTGGCCAGACCTGGGGATAAAACTTTGCACCAAAAAAGATACAAAGTTCACCGGATCTCTTCATTATCTGTGGACTGAAGGTGAACTCCCTGATCTAACACAAAACAAAACAAAACAAAACAAAACAAAAAAGAGATGTATCCCCTAAGGCTATCCAGATAAAAATAAATTTTAAAAAGCCACTTCCCTCATTTCTTCTGGCCGAACATGAAAAACTTAAAGGTTTCACAATTTCCTCGCCGCGTAATCTTATCTTAATAGTGTCAGTGTCTTAACAGTGTATTGATCGTCTCCGGCTCCCCCTGTCTTTAAAGATGCGTTATGACTCTGCAGGGCCAAACATGAAAAACGACTTGAAAAGACCTTTTGAAAGAGCTTTTTGATTTTTCAAAAGCTTCTTGGGGGCTTATTGAGCCTCTCTGGCAGCTGGAATGCTCTCTGCCACGGGGCTCCCCCACTTCTCACACTGAATTCATCCTGGAGCCGACAGTTATCCATGACTCACAGGAGGGAGAAGAGAAGAGGACCCTGGGGGTAAATTAAGGTGGTAATGACTTACTGGGGCACCCGTATTGCTAGGCTCCATTGCACTGGAAACTCGGGATAATTGTCAACAGCCATCTTCAATATGTGAAGTTGACTCCAGTATTAAGCGGTAGAAAGTGAGGGGAGGAGAAGATGGGTGGGCGGGGGAAATTAAAACTGTTAGTGCGTAACATAGCATTAAACCGTTTTTCAGTTCTTAAAATGCCTGGCAAGTTGAAATAAGATAGAATCTTCATTCTTAGCTCTACTGGATGTGTTCAGTCTCACTTCCCTCTTGTTCAGTCGTTAGAAAAAGGCATCAGAGCAGTCTTACTGAATACTTGGGAAAACATTTCATGGTAACACAGCAGCATGGCATCACTTTGGGTGGTGGATGGTCCTTGTGCTTTCGTGGGGAATCTCTGTGTTTTACCACTTTTCTCTGCTGATCTCTCACATGTATTTGGACTGGCTTTGCTCCTCACTGTGATTTGCGGCAAATTTCTTCACCATCCTGAACCTTATTTTGCACCTCAGCTGACGATGATAATAGTATCCACCTCAAAGGCTTGTAGTAAATATTAGATTGAATCACATGGAATAGCCACTATTTCATTTTTCTGACCTATGAAAATGGCAATTTGAAATGGTTCAATGTAATCGTAAATATTTAGCATTAGGCCTGACTACACAGTCAGGAAATACTAGCTGTGAAATGTGGTTAAGGAAATACAGAGAGAACAAATTTAACAGTAGAAAAGATATAATATGTCATTTTTTAACTCAGGTGTATTGAGGTAAGTGTTACATGTAGTATACATAACGTTGTAAAAAAGTTGACACACACAGACAACTGGAAAACCACAGTCCAGATGCAGAATGGTTCCATCCTCACCCCCGAAACACATCAGGTCCCTGGCAGACAGCCCCTCCCCCCTCGAGGCCCTGGCCACTGCTGTGCGAGTGTGATTTTCCTTTACATGCATTTACCGGATTTATCTTCAGTGTTTTTGTCCAAATACGGTTTCACGAGTTTTTCGATGTAAAATACGTACCGTTTGAAACCATTTGATATGCTTAAATATCCTACGTCTCCTTCTGATTCCTCCTTTTTCATGCCTCGCGCGCATGCCTCGTTCCGGAGCTTGCACCAGGCCTGCGCCCCTGAGCAGGGGCCTGGGCTCCCCCTGGGCTCGGACGTGTTTCCCCAGCACATCCGCTTCTCCGCCGGGCCCCCGCCTGACTCCTCCAACTGCAGGCCAAGGGAGTGCCGCTCCCCGGCAAGCTTGATCGTCAGCCGGACAGGGCGAGGCCAACGGCACCCTGTGGTTCGAGCCTTCGGGCTCCCTCCCTGGAAAAATATCTCCTGGGGCCGTGCTGTTCTCAATCCAGACAACAATAGAATCTTAGGGTCGGAAGGTTCTTCAAGGTCGTCCAGCCCCTGGCCGCTCCAATGCGGCCTTTGGACCAGCAGCGCAGACATCACCCGGGAGCTTGTTAGAAATGCAGAATCCCGGGAGCCACTCAGACCCACCCAATCAGAACCTGCAGTTTAACAAGGTCCCAGGAGTTGAGCACCGTAACGTTGGAGAAGCTCCGCCCCAGACCGGCCCCCCTTCTGATGGAAAAATCCTGCCTGCGGAGCTTTCCTCCTGACCACCCCAAGTGCTCCTCGGCTTCCCTCTTCCAGCTTCAGGGTCGGTTCTCTCTCTTGCCGTAGAGCAAGGGCCTCAGCTTTGCCCTTTGAAGCCACTTGGGGAAGTTTTACAAATCCCAAGGCTGAGAACTCACCCCTGACTAACGCAGTTGGAATCTCTGGAGAGGGGGCGCCTGGGCGCTGGCATTTCATGAAGCTCCCCATGAGATTCTAATGAGCAGCCACGTTATGAACCACGGACGGGGAGCCATCCGTCTGCATCTCAGGCCGTTTGCTTTGCTCCTGGCTCTGATCTTCTGCGAACGTGCGCCTGTCCCCGCCGAAAGGCAAAATCATTCTCTCTCGTGTACACTTTGCTTGGCAATACAGCTAATGTTTTTATCCATGCAAATAACTTATTACAGACTCTTTGCTGTCATACACTAGTTGTCTTGACAATTCACTCGAGATGAAAGTGTAGGATGTGAAGACGGGTGCGGGGCAGAGGGACAGACTTCAGGCCTGCTGCTCGCGGGTGTCTGATCAGCCCGGCTGCCGGGAGCAGGGAGGGGCTGGGCGAGGCCAAGACCCGGAGGTTCTTCGGCCAGCCCACTTCCGGCCTTGGGCCCACCCTCCAGCTCCTGCACTTGCACTCGAACTCGAAGTCCTGCAGGGAAAGGGAGGTAAGTGGGGAGGTGGTCGGAAGCTCTAGAGGAGCCAGGCTGGTGGTTCTGCAGGTGCCCCTTCAGCTGAGCGGGGTGCCCAGGCTCGTCCTCGGCCCACGAGCAGCTTTGCTAGTGTCGCGATCTCGCTGGCCCCAAAGGCGGAGTCTTGTTTTTCTCCACTCAGTAATCCTCCTCGGCAACCAGCCCTGCGTCTGTGACGGGTCTGTTTAAGAAACCGAAATATGCATTTTTTTTTCTGTTGCAGAGATTTAGGGGGAAATGATTTTGTGGATGTTTGATTAGCTTTTGAACTATCTAGTTTTACTTAGTGCTGCATTAGAATCGTTGTTGTTTAGGAATATTTAAGTAAGGTTAACAGTAATTCTGAACACGCTAATTATGTCATCAAGTAGACGTTTGGGGGAGAAGGGAGAGAGTGTTATTTTGAAAAGGAAAATCTAATTACTGCCCTTAGTCATATTAATTTACTATTAATGAAATATTACACAAAACAAATCCTTATTAACATATAGATTTAAAAGTTCTAACTTGAGATTTTAATGAGTATCCTTCACATACGGAAATAAAATTTAGAAAATACACGGCTTGCAAACCCTCGTCTGTACCTATTTGTTTTGCGAACTAAATACGAGTCTAATTAACTTGGTGTTTGGAGATAGAACACCGTCACCCCTTCCTCTCCCGCCAGTCCCAGCTCGCCTCCTCGCCCCTCAAATGCGGATAGACATGTCAAGTGCACGTTTAAGCATGCATCGGGCCCAGAGGACAGACACAGACGCTCTAAGGATTTAAATAATGTTGACCCTCCGTTCCTTAAACATCCTGATGGGTGGCCTCAGCAATAACTTGCCGTCCAAGTTGACCCATTAGACCAGGTGTGTGCCCTGTGGGAAGAGAGGCTGTGTCTGGGTGCCTGGGAAGTCACGGGGGACTTCGGGTTATGTCCGTTCTCCACTGTGAAACATGCGGTTTGGCTTCCTAAGGAAACACGAGAAAAGGAGACAGAGCGTATTTTAAGAATAATACTTTTTTTCTAAGTATGATTGTTTTCTCCCACTAATATATGTATTTAATTTTTTAAAAATGAAATCTCAGTTGGGGTACATACATATTCCAGTTTCTTTACTGGCTCACGTTTTTATTTCAACAGTGCTGTGTATTTGTATTTCAAAACATACACGTTCAAGTCAAAGCTTCGGCGTCAGCGTCGATTTCACCATCAGTGAGAACATCTGGTGAAGTCTCCCTGAAGTGGCTACTTCCCTCAAAGTTAAGAGAAATCATTTAAAAAAAAATCATTTCCCAAATGAACCTTTTACATAAATTCTGATTTCTTAAAGAACACGTTTGTGAGAGCCGGCCTTTGGAACTGGCGATTTTGTGTATCTGCGTGACGGGTCCCTGAAATGCTGGAGAGTGGCAGCGTGAAGCCATGCCGTCAGACCCGTTGGCCGGCCCTGCGCACTGTTCGCAGTGCGGTGGGAATGTCCCTCCTGCCCTCCGGCTCTTCCAGGTCTGCCCTCCTCTCCCAGTTTATCTTCCCGACTTCTGGGTTGCTCCTCGGTCCTACTCTCTCTCCATCTCGTTCTCTGCTGTTTGGGAGGGGTGCACAGGCAGGGGTGAGGATGCATGGAGGGGCACACACACACACACACACACAACACACTTGCTAATGCATCCAAAATAAACTCACTTACGCTGGCACGGTCTGCTTTTCGCCCCAGTGAAAGTGGGTAGCTTGAACTGCGTGTTGTTTTTTTCCCAATTAAACTCGTGATGACAATAAAGCCCGGGACCAAAGGGTGATGAAAAGCACCCCGTTTGTTCACCCAATGAATACTTTCAGGACCGCCTCCGACGTGCAAGCCAGCATCTGGTCTGCTTGTTGGGTTTCTCCATCATCTGGACTCAGCTGCCACTGGGGTCTACTCCTCCAGTGCAGGCCAGAGCCACGGCCGCATTTCCCCGGGGCAAGTCGCTGGGTCTGGACAGGACGGAGGAGGAAGTGCCCGAGGCTGCCATGCCCCAGCCCAGACGCGAGAATGCCCAAGCTGGGAAGGGCCCTGTGCTTCCCGCAGCTCAGCCCGTGAAACCAATGCCAGGGAGGCCGGGTGACTCACCGGGGAACACGTGGTGAGCAATGAACAAAGGAGGAGACAGGGAATGTGGAAAACACGCAGACCGGGCTGGGTCAGAGGCGCCAACGCCGAAGGAAAGTGTGAGTGGGCTGACGTTCCCAGCCCCGGGGAGGACTCTCTGTCTGAGGCCCCAGCGCCGCAGGTGCACCGTTGGTGCCCACTCGCTCTGTCGGCACAGCCACGTCCCCTCCCTGGACGGTCCCTGTCTGAGCTGAGCACTCCTTATCTTTCTGAGAGATCTTCCCTTCTCCCCAAGCACAAGCCTTGACTTCCCACTCGTTCCAGTTCCTGTGTAGTAAAACGACAGCACTCTCACAATCATGAACAACCAGGCCTAAAACAAAAACAAAAAGGAACTAAGCAAACAACTAGAACAGGAACAGACCCACAGAAATGGAGATCACATGGAGGGTTAGCAGCAGGGGAGTGAGAGGAGGAGAGGGGGGGAAAAGGTACAGAGAATAAGCAGCATGGACGGTAGGTAGGAAATAGACAGGGGAAGGGTAAGAATAGTATGGGAAATGTGGAAGCTAAAGAATTTATGACACATGGACATGGACTAAAGGGGGGGAATGTGGGTGGGAGGGGGTGTGCAGCGTGGAGGGGAGTGAAGGGGGGAAATGGGACAACTGTAATAGCATAATCAATAAAATATTTAAAAAAAAAAAAGAAAGTGTCTAGATTGTCCCCAAGTCTACCGTGCCACCCTAGAAATAACCCACGAGTGCTTCGGGACTCGCACTCTGGGGAGGGCATGGCCTGCCTCTGGGATACAGGTGAGCGTGATGGGACGCAATGAAGCCAGCCGTCAGCGAAGGCCACGTGCACGGCGCACACGGCGTGCACAGTGCCAGGGGTTCTCCCAGCCCATGGGCACAGCCTTCCAAGTCCGAGCGAGCGCCACCCCGTCGGACAGGAAGGGCACCGGGGCCGCTTTCTCCCGCGTCCTCCGCAGCCTTCCTTCGTGCGGTCCGTGAACGTAACAGCATGGACCTCCTGCTCTTCGGAGGGTGAATTTCCTTTGCAGCTCTTCTGTTCCCCTTCCTCCCATCAGCACTGCCGCCCCGACGCGTCCGACCCGTCCGCAGCTTCTGCGGCTCAGGCCTTTCGTGCACACCCTCGCTTCCCTGGGGCTGGAGGAGGTGGAGGGGGAAGGGCCGCACGCTAACTCCAGGCTCCTCCCTGGAGGCGGGGGGGGGGGGGGGGGCGGGGGGGGCCCTGTAAGCTGAGACCGGATGTAATGCAACCACACAGGACGGTCTGAACCTTAGAATTCCTAAGGAAAAGCGGGTCGTGGCGGGCAGGCACGTCCGAGGGCCCGTCTTCTGGCAGCTAAGATAACTTGCTTTTGAACTGTCAAAGCAATCTCCCTGTTCAGGGCCCTTCGGGGTCCTCCCCGGTGGTCATCTTGTTCCCCGGATACGCCCGTGTGTGCAGTAAATGTTAACTCTCCTATCACAATGTAAAAGAAGTGCATATCTTTTTGTTTTGTTTTTCGCTCTAATCCCACAGATTTCCTCTCTTTACTTTCTCCCGCCCCCTTGATCCACCGCCAAAGGATGTCACGTAGCCCTCCTTACGCCTCCTGCTCTAATTCTAACGTAAAGAAGCAGCAGCAAAACTGCCATTCTTCGGAGCATTTTCTCAGTTCTTGGAGACTGTGCTCCCCGGCAATTGTCACTTTGGCTCAAATAAATGCCCGTAAGACTTTTTCTTAGGCTGGCCATTCTTCTTTGACGTCCAAACCAATACACTGCTCACCTAGCAGCTTTCTCCCTCCTTGACCCCTTCTGCTTGGGGACACTCACCCACTCACCAGCCCACACCTTCAGATCCTCCAGCCCGCTCCCCCTCTCGCTTCCTCCCTTAAAAACACACACACACAAATGGAAATATAGTCAAACTCAGATGGAAAATGTGGCCCTTGGCTTCTTCCCACAGGTTTCCTCTTGGCGTCAGAAAAATCTGCATTTATTTGTGGTCACTAAATAACCCACAAAGGGAGCCAGCTCTGCTTCCTAGGCCCCCCCCCATCGCCTGCCCCTCCCTTCCCACCCATCGCATTTCCTTGGTCTACAGAGCTGGGAGCCCTCTTCTAGCAGCTCCTCAGGGGCCAGAAGCTGCCTTTGTTCTGGGGGGTCTGCGTGTGTTAAGTGTTGCATTTTTACTTTGTTTTTGTTTTTAATTTTTGCAAGGGACTGTGGCTTTCCAGCTTCACAGATTCTTGTCTGAGAATAAACCTTTTACAGGACTCCTGGTTTGTAAGTGGTGACATTTGTCTATCCTGGGAAAAGTATAGAGGCTCTTCTGTGGAAGCCGAGATCGTGGCCCGAGGACAAACAGAGACAGCATCTCATCCAACACCCTTATTTGGGAGAAGAGAAAACAAGGTCTGCAGAGGCCGATTGCATCACCGAAGTCCTGCTGGCCGTCCGTGACAGGGCTGGGGCCCCATGCAGGCCCCTCGACCTCCGGTCCGCGGAGACTGTCCTGACATCACATCGTTCACACGCGAGCCTCGCATCTGCAAGATGAATGCGGGCTCCTCAGATGCCCGCCGCTGGGGAGGTTTCGGGCGGCCCCTGTGGGGTCCCGGGTGGGCTGCATGTGGCACGCCCCAGGAGGTCCCCAGCGTCTCCCACACGCGGCGGGGTCGCCTGCATTTTCAGGAGGACGGCAGCCTCTCGCTGGCTTTCTCGCACAGGCACTCTGGCAGCACCGGACAGAATCACCTCCTCCGTGAGGCCTGCCTCTCTTGCGCCCGCCCCTTCGGCAGCACCTCCCTGAGACTCTTCATGTTCCCCTGCTAAGATTCGAGGGACCCGAATCTCTTCTCTGGGTCCCTCAGTCCCCGCCATTCCCCCCGTCACCCCACCTAGCCTACCCTCTATTCTTGTACAATGCACTCATACTCTTTCACCCAAATAAAGACATTCCTATGATTAAAATAGATGCAGTGAAAGAGAACACAATGCTATTTCCCTCATTTATCCCAGGCCCCCCGACACCCTCTCCACGCTCAGGCAACACCTGCGATGGGTCCCACGTCTGGCTTTGTCCCCTCTGCTCCATCTCGGCCCCCGGAGAGGCCCGAGCCCCGTGATTTTCAGGTAGCGTGTCCTGCTCCGTTCCACCCCGGGGCGTGTTTTTCCAGTTTCTCCCCATGATGGACATGACTGTTGCTTCCAGGGTTTTGCTCTTACCCACACCCCGCATTCCAGTCCTCACACACTGCAGTGTCCCCTCCTGGGTCACCATCAAACTCATGTGCTCTGCCTGCTGCAGACCTTGGGGCTGATCTCCTGGGTGGCAGCTAAACTTTGCTAATAGATTAGTCTTGACCTCTGGGTTACCAGGCACAGTGGTATTAACGAGGTCTTTCTTCCTTTTCAGGAAGAATACATGCATTTCAGGAGGGGTCACCTAGATAAAAGTTCTTAAAACACCCCTCTTCCATCTAGTTTTTGGACTAGAAGGGACATAAGTCCTAAACAAGACGCACTGTTAACCCACGGCAGGGTTTCAAATCTTAGAAATTTCAAGAAAATGAAGGGACCAGGAAGCGAGAGATTGTGGGGCAGACAGGCTTGGTTTCTGCCCCAGAGCACGTGACCAGGGTGGCGGCCTGCAGGGCTCACACGGGGGGAGGAGTGCAGGCGTGGCTTTAGCCCTGGATAGCCACTTGGCCAGTGCTTGTGGAGGAAAAGATGCGGTCCAGAAGCCACATCCTGGGAGTCGCATTTCGTCCCCAAGGGGGCGCTGCTGCCCCTATCCAACGCTGGGGGGAGTGTCCTGTCAGAGGGGCTGTGGGCACCGCCCTGAGTCATGTGCAGAAATCTACAGCTGATCTAGAAGCGGAAGGTGAGCAGTAACTCACTCTTTTAAAAAAGACGTGAACTGATACCTTCGTGACCTTGGGGTAATTCAGGTTTTTTCAACAACCTGAATTAAAAAGTGCTAGATGTTAATGAAAAAAGAAAAGATCAAGTATATTACATTAAACCTAGGGCATTCATTCAATAAAGCCATCATCAAAAAGTTAACAGATAAAACAGAGCAGGAAAAATATTTTAATATAAAAATCCACCACCAACAAAAATACTCTTATCCCTTGTATCTAGAATATATAAAGAATGTCCACAGACCAATAAGAAATAGGTAGATAATCCAACTGGAAAATGGGCAAAAGATGAACAGGCTCCTCACAAAATAGGAGATATAATAGCCAATGAACAAGTGAAAAAGTGCTTGACTTTACTGGTTATCAAAGAAACACCAATTCAGACTCCGTGGTATCACTGCACACTCACCAAAGTGACTGAAAGGCAGAGGACAGGCAATGTCAGTGTTGGTGAGATTGTGGAACGACCAGAACTGTCGGGTACCGCCAGTGGGAGTGTGCGCGGGTGTCGCCACTCTGGAAAACCATGTTCTGCTCACAGATGTCACAGCAGACATGCATGTTTGTGTTTAGCTAAGACACACACCAGCGTGATCACACAAACATTTTTGGCCGTAGCTCCAAACTAGAAAACACTCGAATGTCCATCAGCAGAAGAATGTAAACAGATCGAAATCATGTACATAATGAAATACTATACAGCAAGGAAAAATAACCAAACAACGTGCACGAACATCTCAAATATGACATTGTGTACAAGAGGCTAGACATAAATGATTACGTTACCGAATTAACCTACTGGATTCCATTGACATAAATTTCAAAGCCAGGCAAAACTAAGGTCGATGTTGGAAATTCAGGAAGCACTTTCTCATTTGGTTGTGGGGTAGGTTCTAACTGGAGGGAGGAATGAAAAGACTTTCAGGGCCTGGCATTTTTCTATAGGGGCCCGGCACAAATAACGCCCCTGTTGTATTACACAATCTTTTATTACGAAATCATAAGCATGCAATTCTGTAACATAACACTATCACACTCAAGCACACCCTATGACATTTTAGGTGCCACGTTTGAATTGCTGTCCATCTTGTGTGAGACATCCATGTACCCCACCCACCGCACTCAGGCAGGCCTTACTTCTGCTGGACCCTGCATTTTATGGTCTGGGGGCTTCTCCTGTGGGGTTATCCCCTTTGTGACAACTGTGGAATTATACACTTAGGGTTTACGCACCTTGGTTTATTAAAACGTTTACATTACAATGAAAGGCCGGAGACTCAACACGTTGCCCAATCCCACTCTGATTCCCCCGTCGTTTTTGACGGATGCCGCTAGGAATGGATGCGGAAGGAAGGACGGATTTGGGAAAACCAGGTCATTTACCCTGGGAACCCCAGCTCTGCCAGCCAGTGAATCCTGTTATGGATATGAGCAGAATTTAAACACTTGTGAGGCTGGTGGCTATATTTTTAAATATATTATTACACTGGCTGTCGTGTGTGATACAGGGTCTTCCTCTGGACACACAGCGTCTCGCTCGCACCGCTGCGCTACCCAGTGCTTCCTTCCCCGCTCCGTGGAACGGGCAGCTATGTGACGGTCTGCTTCCCACGACACTGCAGCCCCTCGCGTGCAGAAGACACCGTTGCATTTTCCTTCCCATCGGTCTTTCTGTTCTCAGACATAGCCCTGTACACAGTGGGATCAGATCTCAGTGAATGCTTGGGGATGGGGCGTGCTTGCATATGTTGGGGTTTGGGGAGTGCTTACATGTTTTGCTGACCTATGTATGTATATTTGTGGATTTTAATGGAAAGTGAATGGGAAGCTCGAACGCTCTTCACACTTCATCAAAAACACATACATCTGGGGAGGAGGCCTGAGGGGGATGACTGGGGGTGCTGGTCATGTCTCACGTCTCGGGTCTCGGTCTGGGGGCAGTGGTACCCGTCCCCGCCCGCTTCCCTGTGATGCATCAGTCGGTGCACTTGCTCCCGAGCTCTTTTCTTTCTGTGCTGTCTGTCGGCTAAATCATGGGATCTACACGTACATGATACATCGTTCCAGTCTGACAGGGCAGGGTGCTGATGAGAGAGAGTGTGTGCAAATGGTCACGCCCAAATAGTGCTCGTGGGGGTGTAAATTCAGACGGTCTCCTGGGGAGGAGATCTGGCCAAATTATCCGAGTGAAAAGGCACTCAGCCTGTGGCTGAGCAACGGCTAGTCTAGAAGGGGGCCACATTCTATCGTAATGTGAAAAGCGTCGCACACTGGAGGCCGTGCACTGCAGTGTTGTCTGTGACAGTCAGACTGGAAACAACAGAAGAAAGAACCGATTGTGGTACATCACACGATGGAATATTATGCACCCGTTTGGAAGAGGGAGGCAGGTCTGCATTTGCTGATTTGGAAGGACCTTCAGGTTAAAACGTGTGCACAGGGCATTTCTGTTTGTTTTAGACATCTGTGCAGATGTTTGTTTGTTCCTAGAATATGTCTGGAAAGATACACAAAGAGCTGGTAACAGCGGTTGCTTCTGAGAGAGGGAGGGGTGAAAGGAAAACGAATTTTCACGGTACGCTCTGCCTGATGCACATTTCAGATGTTATATGCACGTAGAGCCTATTCAAAAATAAATTAAATCTAAAGCTAATTTCCGTGCTGCTGTCTTTTTCTCACTCTCACTCGGGGACTTTCTAAACATTCTAAACAATTGGCAACCTCGCCTTTCCTTTCTGCTAACGGCCTCCAAATCCATTCCTTGGGGCAAAGGTCAGAGTCTTCTTTCAGGATATTGAGCAACGCGGGCAGGTCACTCTTCTGCCGGCGACCTTATTAATTGAGTTTAGACCTCCAGTGAATTGGAACAGATTTTTTAAAATGAAACAGTCAAAGCCTCTTTGCCCTCCTCAGCCCCCCTCCTCCCCCGAGGCAGGAAGCGAGGGAAAGGCAAGGGCCGCGTTTGTCTCTGCCAGATTTACAGGGGCCAGAAGCCAGGTGTCCAGCCGGAGGAAGAGGGAACCTCGGCGCGATGCAGTCTAACTGGCAAGAGAAAGGGTCCATCCAACGTGCGCTCTGGGCTGTAACAAGCAGCTCTCCAGACGCGTGGTCTGAAGATCCAGAGCTTTCGGAGGCACTGACCAGTGAAATGTAACAATGTAATCAGAGGTAATTCTGCAAGGCCGAAATAAGGGGGGCCTGCGGAGGAACCGAGCCAGCTTCCCCATCCCCACCACCGACGGCCATCTGTGGAAGATGCAGGGGAGGCCCGGGGCCAAGTCTGAGGCGGTGGTGTGGGCATGCGATGCCCCTCTCCGAGAGAAGGCCGAAACTCAGCCTTGCAAAACTTGCCACGGACAACTAACTCGTACAGGCCTTCTAAAAAGCATGTTCAGAGCAAAAATGGCTTGCATTCGATGATGGCGTTTTATCACATAATAAAAAGAACGCAACATCTGGGACTCAGTGATGATCTCATCCAGGCCCCTGTGTTTTACCAAGACAAACTACAAGCAAGGCCCGAGACGAGGCACCCACACGTCCTGTTTCGCAGCCCGCCGCCCCGGTCTGCTCTCCAGCTGTGTCCTTGGGCTCTGGTCTGGGGAGCCCGACCCCCTGGCCTCGTGGGAGCTGCCTGACTTTGCGTGAGTTTTTTTTTTTTTTAAGCCTTCCAGTGCTTCAGTTTCTTCATCTGTCCGATGGGCATGACCCTGATAGCAACACCTGCCTGGGTTGGCTGTCAGCGGGATTACTGCGCACCTCACAGAGTGTCTGGTACGTCGTCGCAGGTGTTAGGTAAATACTAACGGTGAATATCACTTCCAGGTCCCACGTCGGGGAGAATCCTTCTTCAGGTGGGAAAGAGCAGAACCAGCATGGGAGGTGTCTTCATGGTATCGCTGGCTGGGCTGTGGGTGGCCCCGTAGGTCAGATGTAAGGAATCCTTTTGCGTGGAAAGGGCTTCCGACAATGTCTGGGCTGGCAGAGTTCAAGCCCAGGTGCGTGACTTGTAAGGATGCTGAAAGCACATTCCTGCTGGTGGGAGGCAGGGCCGGGGATGCCTTGGGGGGGGGGGGCTGCGATGCTGGGGCCTTTGACAGGGCAGCCCCCGGGGGGCAGGCACAGTGTCTGGCTTCCAGACGGGCCTTCCTTCCTTCTCTCCGTGGGAGTGAAAAGCAGTCTGTCTCGCCTTTTCTGCTCCAGGTCCGCGTAAGAGGACAAGCTCTGGTGTCTCGACTAAGACTTCCAAAGCCTCAAGTTGGAGTGGACTTTCAATTTATGGACAGTCGCACCCTTGGGCGGGAATGCCACCAGAAGGGAACGTGCCCTCGGCTTTGCTAACAAACGAGATCGGGCTCAGGACGAGCCCTTTCGCCAGGGGAGGGGGGCATTTCATTGGGGGGAGATATGTCAGTCAGCATTTATTCCCTCTGGTTCTCCCAAATCTCGGTGAACAAGGAAGGGCCGGACTCCCAAGGAGTCTCAGCCGCGCTGCGAGTTGGGGCCGGCCGGAGCGCGGTCCTGCCAGGCGGCGGCGACCTCTCCCTCCGCGGGGCACCTCCTGGGGCCTTGGGTCTTCCCCGGGGGATCTGGTGAGGTTGCGTTTCCTCCTCGGTTTATTGACCGTGTCTGCTTTCTCTTCTCCCTGGCTTGGGGCTCAGCACGCACGCCCGGTTGCACCGCGACTTACGTCCCGGGGTCTCCCTGTCCCGGGGTCTCCCTGGCCGAGGCCCATTTTATTAGTGTTCGGGCAGCAAATTCGGAGAAGGTGCCTTTACTGGCCAGGACCCCACGCCGGCCCCCAGCCCCAGCCGGGCCTGTCTGTCCTCCAGGGGTTCCAGCTCGCGTCCCGCTCCTGGACGCCGAGCTCGACCTGGAGTTTCATCTCCGCCCCCCGGAGGGTCTCAAATTGCCTACTTCTGCCGCAAGGGGACCCCGCGCCCCCCGCTCCTGGCCCTAATCTCCACCCCGCGTCTCCTGGCGAGCGGTGCGGCAGCAACTCCCATCTGCGCGTCTTAAATCCCGTTTATCTTCTTAGCGCCCGGCCCGGCCGGCCCCGCCCCTCTTCCTCTCCCCCCCCGCCCCCCCGCACTCGCAAATCACCGCCCCTCTCCTCCCCCTCCCCCCCAGTGCGCGCACCGACCCGAGCTACCTCTGGAGCAGCGGGGGAAAGCGCCGGGCTGGGTGGCAGCCACCTAGGGCGTAGCGGCAGGAGTGGGTACGGCCAGGGAGCGGACCACGGCCGAGGGTCTTGGATTCCCGGTCGCCGGACTCCTGCTCTGCGTCTCCAAGGGGGCTGAAGTCGCGCCTCCCAGTCCCCCAATCTAGGTCACCCGCCGGGAAGGGCTGAGCCGAGGGTGGCGGGACGGAGTGCTGGGCGGGCCGTCTGCCCCGGAGGTGGGCGAAGAGTGAATTGTCTCGGGGCCTGCCCCTCTCGCTTCCACCGGGTTGTAATTCCATCCCCGGGCGGGTCCGGCCTCCCTGCCTCCCTCCCTCCCTCCGCGGCCGCGGGTCCCTCCCCGTCGGCCTCCTTCGCCGCCCCCGCCCCCGCCCCCCCCTAAAAGCCCCGCCGCAGGCGGCCCGCTTCACTCCCGCACGCCGACCTCCCGGCTGCTGTCCTGCCGCCTCGAACTCCTCGGGGGGTGCTGGTCCAGCTCCCTCAGCGCCCCCCCCACCCCCCGCCTCCTCACCCCGGCCAGGGGATCCGCGGGGCCGGCGTCCTGCACGTCCCCCCCGGAGACACCCTTTCTCCGTGCGCCCGGGACTTGGTGAAACTTTGCAGGCGCCCGCGGTGAGATGGATTTAATCCAAGGCGTCTTGTTCCGGCTCTTCCTCCTGGCTTCCAGCCTCAGACCCGGCTTTGTGTCGCTGGGAGAGGCTCTCCGAAAACCAGGTAACGCGCTCAGCGTGTCCGGGGTGGGGGGGCACCACGCCCGGAACGCGCGGGTCCTGGTCCTGGTCCCTGGGGAGGAGGAAAAGCGGTCTCCGCACCACCTCCACCGGCGTCAGTTTTTAAACTGGGTTCACCTCGGTCCAGGGTGAGATTTCTCAGCCCCCTGCCCCGCGCCCCCACCCCCACCCTCCCCCACCGCGCAGACCAGGCGGTTCCAGGGGTGTTTGTTAAAAGATGATCTATTACCCAGACCCCGGAGAGGTGGACGGCTCTCCGCATTTGATCGCGGAGAGCTAAGAGCTGGGCTGGGGATCATGCTGTCTCAATTACAGAGGACTGCAACTCTGCAGGCAAACAGCTCCTCCCGCGTCTCCAAACATCTTACTGAATTCACATTGTCCAGAGCCCAGCCATTTCCTGTCAAGTGTCTGAAGATTTGCCTGCGGCCCCCTCTGCCCACCGCTGGCCCTCCCCTGGCGCTCGGCGGGGCCGTGCCTGCCGCGGGAGCGTCCGCCTTCGCTCGGGGCCGCTTCCTCGGGAAGAGGGACCCAGTGGGTTCCTTCGATCTGGTTGCCTTTGCTCTGAGATTCGAACAAAAATGTGGGAGTTGGAGGCTATTAGAAAGGATCGGAGAGATCTTGAAACACAGTAACTTGCGTTTCCTCTAGTTACACCTGGTAAAAACTCTGCCCGCGCCTGCGTGACTTTGATTTGTCTTTCGTTGTGCGATTATTCAGAGTAGAACATTCTAAGCAATGAAGTTCTAACCATTGTTTCCCGAGTAACGATTTTTACTCTTTGCTGACACTATATTTAGCATTCTGAAAAATCTGTTCTTTCTTAGTGTACTTTGTGAGCAAGGTTGTCTTATGGGATTAATTATATCTTAGGAACAATGGAAAACAATGGCTCTTCTTTGAATGCGGTCTGCAGAACTTCGCAGGAAGTGCCATTTGTCTTCACAAATAATGTGTGTGTGTTTTTTTTTTTATAAGAAAGAGACAGACCAGGGGGCATTCGTCAGAGGGCAAGGAGAATCCCGTTGGCAGGTTCCCATATGGCTGCTCATTAAGTGTGTGTGTGTTGCTCGGGGACCTCCCCATTCGGAAAGGTGACTGGGTCGCCTTCCGCCCCATCTGCTGTCACCTGCGCCCTGCTACCTGCCACCTGCCGGGGCATTATGGTAACCTGCGGCACACTTGAATGATGCGCTCTTCTGTGTTTCTATTCCCACTGCTCACTTCGTTTTGAAGATAGTAGCAGCAGCCCCGTATTTCATCGGTTTCTCATACGCACGCACGCACACGCGCACACTTACCAGGGTTTCCGTGAAGGGCTGCTGCCTCACTTCCCTCGTGAAGATGACCCTGCCGTGACCCCTTGCGCCCCACGGGCCTCCTCCCGCGGAGCCGCCCAGTCGCAGTTTCGAGCAGGGCCCAGTTCTCTCTGCGGTTCTTCAACAACACGAACAGTGTGTGCAGTGTTCTTGAGGATCGATTCCAACCATGTAAGCAGGGTTGTTGTTTTTTTTTTTTTTTGCAAAGCATTTTACAAAAGCTTGCTGTATAAAACTGCTCGTATAATTTGCCGTGTTTCCTTTCTTCCTTTTTTTGCAGTTCCCCTCCTAGACATATTTTCTGCCTGTTTCACGCACAGTCTCGTTCCGACCTCCGTGCCGTGAATGAGCCTGCCGCCCTGGCCTCTCTGGTTTCATGTGAAGCGTAGATGGGGGGGGGGGTTTGGATCGTGGAAACACCACCTGTTAAACGCATTAGCATATTAAATACTCCACGTGGGAGGCAGAAGGGGTGTTTGGGCTATGTGGAGTCTAGACAAATTTTTTCATTACTTTATAATTTTAACCAGACACTGGCTTTCAGGTTGGAAAGCTACTCGGATTAAAATGACAGCTACTCTATACACTTCAGGGTTGGGGGGGGGCATTTCCTCCTGGGCTCATTCACATCCTTGGAAAGGCTAGGTTTTGATCCGGAAAATTGGTCCAGATTAAAAGCGGAATGGGCCCCGCGTGGCTCTGATGCGAACAGCCACCAGGTGATTTATAACCTTCTCCAGAACAGCAGCAACTCCTGCGAGTATCCGTACGGGGGATTCGCTGTAGCTTTGTTTCCTCAATAGAAGCTGGTCTGTGCGCTGTCCTTTGAAGGTGGCCTGGCCACTGTGTAGGCGGGCCGTAGCAGCCCTCTTTCACTGGGTGACCCTGTCTGTCTTCCCACACTGCCGAATCTGCTTTTTGACAAGCCCGGCTTTGTTGGAGAAGCCCTGGATTCAGGATCAACCTGAAAAGCGCCCATCCCACCCACCTCTGGTGACCAAAACCAAGAACCAGCTTCAATTCAGAGTCTCATTTGGGTCCAACCGGGGGCACCTTCCCTCCACCCCGAGGTGGCTCCTCTTCTGTCACTGAGCATGCATAAGGAAGCCCCTGCATTTTCTGAGACTCACAAGAAGTGGTCGTTTTCGAGTTAAGTCAAATTCAGTCACCATAGCTTACACTAACGAAGGGCTTGCTACACTGTTCTAAGAACTTGATGCCAACTGATGTGTCTGATCAGCCCACAGCTCTGTGAGGTGGGGACCACGTTACCCCTGTTGCTGAAGATGAAACTGTGGCTTAGAGAGATGAAGTATCTCACCCAAGGCCACACAACTAGTTAAGTGGGGGCGGGGGGGGGCGTGGAGTTCAGGCTCTCGTATTCAGGACCAGAAACAGAGTTCTGAGCAGGCACAGCCAGAGGTGGGCAGCCTGCTCTGGAGGGCATTTGCCTCCCAGCGGAACAGGGGAGCTCGCAGGACAGAGCCAGGCGGAGGGGGTTACCCCACTACTGTGTGTGTGTGGGGGGGGGCGGGGTCCTGGTAAATGCTGTTTGTTACACTTTTGCATGTGGAATTGTACCCAGGCCTGCAGACGTAGCAGAATGTGAATGATACCAACTGGGAGCTCTGGAAGCTACTGTCTGCTGACCTCATCCACAAGGACCTTGCAGGGCGAGGGAGCACTTGCTTTGTCTTGTTGAGCTCCTGAGGGCTAAGGCCCCGGGAGGAGCTGAGGCCCCCTGGGGTGCCTGGCAGTGGAACAGGGCCTCTGAGACGGGCGGGGCACCACCGTTAGTTCCCAGGTCTTCATTTCCAGGGGATGGTCTGCATCCTGTTTCAGATTACAGAAAGGAAGTGAAAAGCCCTCATTTTACAGCTGGGCAGAGGGTGGTGAAGGGACTTAACCCAAGTTGACAATAGAAACTGAACTTGAACTTGCACCAGACCCTCTTGAGTAGCCTTGGGCACCTCTCCCATACCCCAAGTCTCACTGAGAAGTGCAGGGGAGTCTTCTGACGTGGGGCGGGAAGAGGGAAAGGGAAATCCAGGTGCGTGGCTGTGCGCCAAGCCCCACCTGCTCCCAAGGGCAGATCAGATCGGTAACTCTGGGCATGAGCGAACTCTCTGGGCTGGAGAGCTGCCCGAGGGCCCCGCCCTCCTCCCTCTTCCTCCTGTCCAGTCAGTCTGCCTGACGTCCAGGGTCTGTGGGACAAGGTCAGGATGGGCTTCAGAAGTCAGGGTTTTCCCTGGAGGACCTGGGCTTCCCAGTCACCCTTAGGGAGGTGCGGGTTTCTGACCTTTCCCTTCCACTTCCTCTGCATTCCTCTGCCTGTAAATTGGACACAAGTGACCATCCCGGGAAACTCAGGAAGAAAAAACCCAGAGCCTGGAAGAGCAGGGCTAGGTCCCGGATAATGTACTGTGTGGGCTGATGATGGGGGAGTGAATGCATGTGCTGCTGCCGGCGTGAGGCTGGATGTCCACAGGGTCAGGGGTCGGGGTCATCTTGCTGTACTTCCCTCACACCGCCCTGAATATCCTGGTGTGCACGAGATACTGGTTCTCCCCTCACCCACAGCTCTCCTCCAAGGCTCCTTCCCAAAGCATGGGCTCTGGGGGGCCCGTGTCTCTGGATGTCCTTCCTTCTCCCTTTCCAACCAGCCATACGCCACCACAAGGGTGATCTCGTTGTCTTGCTTCTTGGGGAAAACTGGAGCCCACAAAGGCCACCCGATGTGCACACACACAGAAAGTGTGTACCTTGTTTCATTGCACTGCACAGTTATATTTGAAATATATATATAATTTCTTTACAAATTAAAAGCAACAGCCTCCACAGGCCAAAAGATTTCAACTAACTGAAAGCTCAGTTGATGGTTAGCATTTTTAGCAACTTTTACAAATGAAGGTCTGTACGGTTTTTAGATACAATGCTCCTGCACACCCAGTGGACTACGCAGTGTAACCATAACTTCAGTACCCATCGGGAAACCAGGAAATTCCCGTGGTCCGCTTTATCGGGATGTTTGCTTCACTGCGGTGGTCTGGGACCGAAGCCACGAGTCTCCGAGGTGGACCTGCAGGTGTGACCCCAGCACTGCGCTGCTCCGTCACTTCTGGCGGAAACCCCTTCCTTCCACCCTTGTCCCATCAGCCCTGCTACCCTTCGTCATGTCTAGCCCCTGTAGAGAAGCCTGTCCCCACCCCCCTTTCCTCCACTCTCGCTCGTTTGGTTCTCTGTGAGGTAGAGGGACAGAGGGGTCAAGGTCGGGGGTCAATGTAGTAAAACACGAGGTGGTACTTGCTTCTCAGAATTCTTTCTCACGGAAGGGTGACTTGGCCAGGAAAGAGCTGAGCGGCGTTTGTGTCTTACCCTGAACCCAGGCCTCCCCGGGCGGGGGCATCCTTTGGGGCATGGCTGTCCATCTGTTGCTGGGTTACCGGAGCTCCGGCGTGGTCCTCAGAGCCGGATTTCTGGAAGGCAGGGGTTCGGACGCCTGCGGCCGAGGTGGGGCCTCGGCTCCCGCGGGGCCGCCCTGTGGGGGTCTGTGTTCTCCTGCTTCCGGCGGCCGGACTGTAGCTTCTCCCGTGCGACTGAGTGAGTGACCCGATGATGTCCTGACTGAGCTGGCCAAGCCCCCCGCCACTGGTTTCAGCGGCGGCACGTCACACTGCAGGTATTGGACACGCACCTGCTCTTTGGGGCACAGAAAAGGGGGAGGAGACACTACAGAGCCTGGACGGCAGTTCGTAAGGGAAGCCCCCCAGACTCACCCCTGATTCCATTGGTGGGGGCGGGGGAGGGGGGCTCTGTTTTGAAGAAGGTCCCCAGAGTGTGGCTTCGGCCTCGTGAAATGAGCTGGAGGACATTGCCACCCTGCCTGGGCTGGCGTGGCTCAGTGGACTGAGTGCCAGCCTGCGGCCCCAAAGGGTCCCTCCCTGTCCAGGCACGGGCCTGGGCTGCAGGCCAGGTCCCCAGTCCGGGGCGTGCGAAGGGCAACTGATCACTGTTTCCCTCTTTTCCCCCCTCCCTTCCCCTCTCTCTAAAAGTAAATAAATACAATCTCTTTAAGAAAGATATTCCATCTTGAAGAACCTCTTATCTCATGGGATGGGGAAGGCCTACCGGGCAGGAAGGGAGCACGAGGGGGAAGACTCAGGTGCAAGTCGAGTCAAAGCACCGCCAGCAGAGGGCGCCCTCTCCAACGCTGGCTCGGAGCAGGTCTCTGACCCAAACAAGGAATTTCCATGTGGGCGAGAGTTTTTGGAGCGCATCTGACTCATCTGCCTTTTTAACACGAACCTCAGGTGACTTGGTGCGCCTGGGTCACAGTGCCCACTTTTGAGACTTGGCAAACTAGAGTCTGGGCCCCTCCCACCGCCTCCTGCCCTCCGCACCTCGATCCCAGGCGCTCCGGAGGACACCGAGAGCCTCCGGTTGGTTCGTCCACGCCGCGTGCGGTTGCGCACAACAGCGTGCACCAGTGCTGCCACCAGAAAAACCCTGTTCTCAGGCTCTTCGCGCGTGTTCCGGAGGTTGGGTGTGCGACTGGTGGTCTTTTGAAGGCTCCTGAAAAATCTCTCTTCCGAGCAGACCCTCCCCCTACTCACCGGGGCTTCCCCAACCCATTCATCGAAGACACGGCTGCACAAAAGAGGGAAACCCCGCAGCACCAATAACAGAAAGCCACGCTGGACTGTGTATCACCAGCCGCGCCCCCCCCCCGCCCCCGCCTTTCCCTCAAACCAGCCCCGCCCCCCAACCCCCCCCCCACGCAGCGCCTCTTCCAGTCTCCAAGCCTGGTGTCTCCTGGCTGCGCAGGATGGCTTGGGCGAGAGCACAGACCCTGAGGTTCGGGCAGGTTTGGGTTCTAGTTGTGACACCGTGTTTTATTGGCTGCGTGGTGACACCGGGCACGCTATTTTCTCTCTGTAAGCCCCAGTTTCCTCATCTGTAAAATAGGGTAAGGAAAGAACCTACGGTTCAAGTTTGCTGGAAGGATCAAATGAGGCAGTGCGTGTACCAAGGTATTGAAAAGGATTAGAAGCTCAAAGGCAATATATATAAAATGGGGGAGGGGGACGTGAATGCACAGGTGTAACAGAAAGACTGTCTTCCAGGCGTGGAGATAAACGCAGGTCCTCAGGATGCTATGCACCTTTGTCCTTTTCCGTACATGTATGATCGCTTACATGTGATGTAATTTGTAGTGAGCTGTAAAACTTTTCAGTTAAATGAATTGACAAATCAGACTTTTTTTCATTGTTGACACTACTACAGATGTCTCCCATCCCCCCTTTGGCCCCTTCCTCCAAGCCCCCCTTTCCCTGGCCCTCACCCCACATTGCCGTCTGTGTCCACGGGCTGTGCGTATATGCACGTATGTCCTTTGGCTAATCTCTGTGGTCGGCCACGTGCCTTGATTTTGGCCTTGGCAAATGTGGCTGCCAACTTTGTGGTCTTGCTCGAATGGATTTCTTTGAGACCCAATAACCCCAAGGGTGACAGATGATTTTTTGCCTAGTAATTGCTTTGGTGAAGTTTTGCAGGGTGTGGTGGTGGGGGTGGATAGGGAAGCAGCTGTTCCTGAAAGAGGATTATCCAGACTAATGTGTGACCGGGGGTTGGTGAAAATCTCCACGGAGCTAGAGAGCTAGGAAATGGTCCAGGTTTGCTCACTGGTCAGTTAGTAGGATGAGTCCGTGAGCCACTACTCATGACGTAGGAAGGTAAGGACTCTCTTCCTTTTTCTGTTAATGATTCTTGTATTTCTTCAGCATTAAACCCCTGCCCCCCTCCTACCCCCCATAACCTCCTCGGCTCATTTTCAGAATCAAAGGAAATGAAGCAGATTAGTGCTTTGAAAGCTAAAGTGCTATGCAAAGATAGGATATTTTTATCTGGCAGCAATCATAGTGATTATTATTACCTTAGCCGACCAGACCCACCAAGGACACTCTCCAAAGCTTTGATCTCCTGGCCCGTCTCTTCCTTTTCCACTCCCCTCAAGACACGCGGAGATTCTCCCTCCTTCGTCTGACTCTGCAACTCCTGAGCAGTTTGAGTCTGAACACTCGTGTTTGCTGACAGGGCACCCCAAACCCCGAATCAGATTTAATGCAGTGTTAATGCTATTTATTTTTCCTGGTGCAATTTTGTATTAGCCAGTTAATGGTTCACATTGTGCAGAAGGAGTTGTATCAGCAGGCACTTTTCTGTAACATCTGGGCAGTTGGAAACATAATACTTAGAGACAACCTGAGCTTAAAGCCGTCCTTGGACAGATGGCTAATTTTATTGATCTAATCTTACACTTAGGAGTAGGTCCCATGATCCTTTGCTCGTAATTCTTAGAGGGAGCAGAGAAATAAGTAAAATGGATGATGGCTGTGAATTAGACGCCTGTTCTATTGTGTGTAATTTATTTTTTAAAGACGTCATATAAAGAGTCACCATGTGAATTACTTTCATCTCTACCTCAGGGTGCTTAGTTAATTCCCGAAGTCACCCACAATACAAAATACCGCTGCCAGTGTAATAGTTTACATCTGTTCTGATGTCTCGGTGGCTGTGCTGTGCCCATGGTCAAATGCTGCCAACTTCAGCTGTGGGCTAGCCAGGAATCCACACTCCAGGGCTGGTTAGCTCCTGTCTGAAGACCTCTGCGGTAAATTCCACTCTCAGAGGTGGCTGAGAGAATACCTCAAGGGATGCTATCAAACATCCAGGCTAGCCCTGGCTGGTATAGCTCAGTGGATTGAGCGCGGGCTGGGAACTAAAAGGTCGTGGTTCGATTCCCAGTCAGGGCACACGCCTGGGTTATGGGTCAGGTCCCCAGAAGGGGGACATTCCAGAAACAGCCACACATTGATGTTTCTCTCCCTTTCTTTCTCCTTCCCTTCCCCTCTCTCTAAAAATAAATAAATAAAGTCTTTATAAAAAAATCCAGGCGACAGGGTTGTTAGTGAGCATAAATCACGTTAGAAATCATGTTTTTGTTATTATGAAATATGTGACTAGCTGGAAAGGTTATACATGTCCCTTGATTTTTTTAAAAGTAGTTTTTTAAAAGATTTTATTTATTTATTTATAGAGAGGGAAGGGAGGGAGAAAGAGAGAGAGAGAGAGAGAGAAACATCAATGTGCGGTTGCTGGGGGCTGTGGCCTGCAACCCAGGCATGTACCCTGTCTGGGAATCGAACCTGCGACACTTTGGTTCTCAGCCCGCGCTCAATCCACTGAGCTATGCCAGCCAGGGCCAAAGAACAAGAACATGACGAGGCCGCCGGCCAGCGGCCCCACAGCTGGGCCAGCGCTCCATTCGGGCCGCGTCTCCCTCGCTTAACGGTCGGCTCACCGGCCTGGCCCTCCTGGCGCGCTCGCCGGTCCTGCCACTAGAGCTTCAGAACGTTGCCTCAGCAGGCGCTCGGAGCAAACGCCTCCTCCACCGTCAGCGGCTCGACACACAGCGTTGTCTTCGTTTCCCCTGAGTCCGACGTGAGTGTTCCTGGTCGGGCAGCTCCCTTGGGCTGCTCTTCCCCCAGTGGCGTCTCGAAGACCTGGGTCGCTCTGCCTTTACTACCTCCGTATTGTCGTCTTTAAAATGGGCTTCCAAGGTGTTGTGGAGGGTACAGAGAAAGCCGGCTTGTGCGAGAGATTGTGGTGTGCCGGGTCGGGATGTGGTCGTGTCCAGGGCTGGACACTGTAGGTCGGTCCCCAGCGTCCCCAGGATGGAAGTGGCCAGGTGGTCCCCAGGATGGAAGTGGCCAGGTGCGGTGGGTGGTCTTGGCTGCGGTGCTTTGCAGGTCCTGACAGGACCAGCAGGGGGCGCTGAGAGAGGAAAGACTTTATGTGACCTCTCGCCCATGGAAACCTGCTCTGGGGCAGGATTTGGCCTGGAGTTTGCTCTCATTGCAGTGGACAGCCTGGCTGAAGAGCAGGTCGTGACCGTTGACCTTTACTTGTGGGAAGCTAGTGTGACTGAATAAAAGAGCCTAAAATGGAAGCAGTGAAATTGATTTAGATCAATTTGTGATAGGGCCCCCAAATATGAATATGGTTACATGAACATATGCTATTTGTTGCCACATATTTCCAACATTTTACAAAAAGTACACTTGATCCCTTTTCAAAAGTCAGATGACTGGCCAGCGGTTTAAGTAGAGCGAATTTCTAAGTCACATCAACTAGAACTCATTTCCAAAAGCTCTTGGTATTCGTGTCTCATAATAATAATAATAATAATAATAATAATAATAATAATAATAAAGACTATTCATGGTAGGCTAATGTATTCAGCGAGAGATGCAGCTGAAAATATAAAAATGATTTCCTAGCCCCACAGCCTGCTTTGACGGGGATGGAGATGGTGTGGACCAATGCCGACAAAAATAAACAGATTGGGTTGAGCCACTGACCTCTTCACGGCACTGGCACGGAATTGATACCGTGTAACCCCTGCCCCACTAGGAAGTCGGAGCGGATGTCTTGGCACAGAGGAAACTGGCATAGCCAGGACTCAAACCCAGGCCATCCAGCCCGCAGCCCTGTTGCTTACGGCCAGCACAGAGCTGTGCCTCCAGCCGATGGGCACACAGGTGACCAGTGCAAGGTGCTGAGTCTCGCTCTGCGCCCGGGAGGGACCCTGCCGCCCTTTCCCTGCGTCTTGTGGGACACTGCTTAGGACGCACTGGCCCCGTGCTCACTCATACCCCTCGAGGGTCGGCGTGCATTTTGCAAAACGTGTGATGACTGAGGAGCCATTTGTGGCAGAGACGCGGCCGTAGGAGCTGGGGGCTAGTTCCTCAGTCCTCCCAGGCGTCCTCTACGGAAGACCCCTCGCTGGCCTCAGGGACCACCCGGGTGGCGACTCAGCCTGGCTTCGATGCTGTCCCGTCCTTCCTCCAGGTAGCCGCCTTCTTTAGTGGCAAAAGACACGCACTAGGACGTCCGTGTGGCGTAGTTCGGTGTGGCAGCACTCAGCTGTCGGGCTGTCTGTTACTTTCTTAAACATCTCCGTGAGGCCCTGGGAGTTCCTAATTGGTGTAGTTAAACGAGGAAACCGTTAGGCTGAAAAAAGAAGCATTCCTTTGATAGCCGTTTTAAAGTAATTGATGGGTTTTGGCTGCAACTTACACACAACACACACTCCCTGCAGCTCGGAGGAATTGTAAGGAGAACCCTATTAAACAGACCTGGGTTTGGATGTGAAGTTTATGGCTGTCTGATCCCAGATAGAGCTCTTAATCTCCTCACACCTTTGATGTCTCCCGCGAAGTTCAAGGCTCATACTACCTCCCACAGGAGTTTCACATGATAAATGAAGGAGATACTGCGATGACTAGAAGTGCGCCCAGGAAAGGGCTGAACATTCGGTGCGTGACCCGCACCCCCGGTCGGTCCATGTTCAGGGTCAGAGAGCTCACACAGCGGCAGGGACGGTCAAGGTTCCGTGTCTGGTGCCCCCTCAAGCACTGGCACCGTGAGCACAGGTGGAGAACTGGGTTTCGGCACCTGTGAAAACGGAACTGGAAAAAAGAATGTCATTTCCTTAATTTGTTTTTCTAGATGCTTATATCCCCACGTGGTGATGCTGGGTGACTAGATCGGTCATAAAGTTGATGTTGCTGACGAAAGACCAAGAGTCGGCTTCGAGATGAATACAGACAGCCAGCATGTGCTGTGGGCTTTGCTCACAGCCTAGAAGGAGGGCGCAGGGGCGCATGCTCTGTACGGCGGCTGTGGCAGAAACAGGGTTTCGTGCATCAGTGACGTGGCTGCTCATTCAGAGGGGGCTCTTGCGGTTAGAATATCCGTCGTGGTCCTCCTGCCCTTTGCATTGACGTGAAGAGAATACACGTAAAGGATGCTCCTTCTCTGATGTCGAAACTCTCTCCCCTTTGGGAGCCAGCCACAGTCTGCCAGGACAATCTTCCCCAAATGCCGTTCTAGTGGTGTCGCTCTGTGTTTAGTATTCTTTTCTGGCTTTCTGCGGCCTTCCAAACGCTGCAGCTGAGTGTCCGAGCTCTGCCGCGGCCTGGCCCCAGCTGGCTCCCCCCCCACCCACCCCATCTTCTCAGTGGGTGCACACCTGGGTTCCACCGAGCCACGGTGGATTCCTCGCTCTTCCACGGACCTCCTCCTCCTCCTCGCCTTCCCGGTGCTGAGCCTGCCCGAGGGTTGACCTTTCCCCTTGGAACATCTTTCCCGCTCCTCTGCCCACAGGACGGCAGTGACCCTTCCAAGCATGGCACCACTGTGCCCTGTTCCGTGAAACCTTCCCACACACTCCCAGCCAGAAGCCGTTTCCCCCATCTCCCATTCTGCCTCATGTCACATTGCTGGTGGGTCTGGCCCAGGCCCCCTGGTAGATTTGTGACTGTCAAGGAAAGCCCTGTGAAGTCCTCGCTCCGGGGCCCCCTCCACCGCCTGGCGGAGTGTGCTGCTTGCAGCCGGCCCGCCCCAGGCAGCTGTGGAATGGGAAATGATGGCCTCGTTTTGGACAAATACGTTTTAGCATCCTGTGAATAACTTGATCCTGCTCCCACCTCCCAAATTCATTTCCTTCCTCCAGTGCAATTCAGAAAAGGGGTCGCGTCCGTGTGTCGACATTGTTGCGTAAACCTAGCAGACGTCGGAAGCATGACTCGGAGGAGGAAATGCCCGGGGCGTCTGTCTGCGTCAGGGTGCCGTTTAAATGCTGCCTCGGTATTGCCCACGGCCGCTGCAACTGTGGGGTTTTAAGGAGCGTCGGACTGAGTCTCGGCTGTGAAATATTGCCGTTTTCGATACCCGGAGCGCAGGGAGCGTTTAAAGTAACATATGGGGCTGCCTCAGACCCGAGTTTTATCACGTCTGGGGGGTAAGAAGCAAAGGCAATACCTTTACTCGTACATCAAAATACAGTGGGGGGCGGGGAGGAGGAGTTACAGCAGCCCGGTGCCTAATTCCCCTCCTCCCCCGCCCGCCACCCGCCGGGTCTTTAAACCAAAGAAAGGAGAGCGGGGCTGGGGTGGGAGTGGCACCGGTGGTGTCACGTGACCGAGGGGCCCGGCTGCTGGAGACGGGGTGGAGGCATCCGTCTCCTACTACTGTGCGGAGGGCTGACGGTGAGGTCTGAGGTCGGGAGGAGAGCAGGCCCCCAGTTCTTCCACATCCCTCTTCCGCTGCCTCGTGCTGACCCTGGCTGGCTCCCAGAGATCGATCTCACAATCCCTGGAAGGTCGCCAGGCCAGAAGCTAGTATTTGCAAAGGTTTTTGCAGTCTTTGCTATTGAAAAGGACCCACGTGCCTGATGAAAACGAATGCCCCTGGCAGCCCAGTTGAAGCAACTCATGGGTCGACCCCTTCAGCAATTATGTATATTTGGTTCTTGGAATCTAGTCACCTGTAATGTATGTGTAGGTACACGGCGGAGCTGAAAGTGAGTTGCATTGCAATAGCAAATATTATTATATCTGGTACTTGACTTTCTGATTAGTAAAGTTAAAAATGCTTGTTATTCAGACTTAAGAGAATTAATTATGTTACCTCCATTGTTTCGGTTTGGATTCCCCACTAACAGGCCATAGGACACACCTTTGAATGAAAATAGTTTACTTGAAATGCAAAACAAAGCAACACAGAAACAAAAGGCAGGAGAGTGGGGGACTGAGACTGGCAGCCGCCCCCCCCCCAGGAGGCAGTCATTGGTTTTCTCACGAGTTACGCTGCGGGTGATTGGAGCTTAAATGCAGCGGAGAAACTCTGGAACATGGCCCAGGACACATGGCCCAGAGTGACCCCACGTGGGGGCGAGGTGGCCGGCAGGAGGCTGCTGCCGGGGTGGGTGCGCATTCCCCGCACTTCCAGCCTGCCAGGCTCATGGGCAGAGTGGGCCTCTGTGCTTTCCGAGAAGACGCTTGGGCAAAAAGATGCCGAGATCAGTAGGTCGCTGGGAGTGGGCTGGCCGGCTCCAAGGTGGTGAGGCCAGAGGGATCGTGGTGGGCACTAACAGTTCTCCTATGCCCGTAACTGACTAGTTGTTTGTTTGTTTGTTTGTTTAACTCGACTGAATGGCATTTACCATTTTGACAGACAACCTCCTCCCTGGAAGGGTTTATATATATTATGGGAAGAAGACAAAAGGTATGTGGATACTCCAAATCCTGAGTTCCAGTTTACAGTCCCAACCTGAGTCAAGATTGTTAGGGGGGAAAATCTACAGTGCAGTTCCAAATACAGGCGATTGATCGAACCAGCCCTCCGGATAGAGATATGGCGGGGGTGGGGGGTGATACCTTGGGTGTTAGGTCTGAGAACCTCCATCAAGAACAACCGGAAGAAAAAACGGCTTCCCTTGTGTTGACTGAGAAGGCCAGTGGAAACTAGTCCTCGTTGTGTGTGGTTACGCTCTGTTGTTTGGAATTTGCTCTTAGATTGCTGACTGTGACAGTGAGGATGAATCCACATGTCCACTTAAGGGCAAGCATCGTGTATTTACAAGACGATAATGATGCCTAACGTTCATACAGTGCTTGTTGTGTGCCAGGCCCTGGCAGTGACAGCACCTAGCCCTGAGGCTGGCATCACAGAACCCTAGCATTTTAGCGCCGGAAGGGGCCCCGGGGACAGCTGTCCAATGCCGGAGGGTCCAGTGAGGATAGGTCACTTGCCCAAGGTCGTGCACCTGGTTCATGGCAGAATCAGCTCTGAGACCCAAGGCTTCTGACCCCTGGCCTACTGCTCCGACCTCTAGGCCCAGCCCCCACTGACCACTGGGCACAACCTCTCTTTTCATCGGCTGCCTTTTCCCCTTTGGAGCTTGGTCTTGGCTGTGTGTTTAGAGGTGATGGACCCTCAGCCCAGGCTCCTAAAACAGTGCCGTGCTTGGAGACACGCACGACCTGTGACAAGGGGGCCGAGGCCACCGTCTCGCTCCTCCGGGTTAGCTCCAGACTGCAGGGTCTGTGAGAGGCGCCGTCCTCCCAGCCGCCGGGATGCGCAGGGAGACAGGCGGGCCGTCGAGGCAGAGCAGAGTGTGCGTGTGCAGGACCACACTTCCCCTCTGGAAGGGTCTCCCCAGCACGCTCTTCAGCAGACCCTTCCGGGAGACACTCCTGAAGGGGAAATGGAGGGGAAATTGGTGCCGTAACACAGTGTCGGGGGCTTACTTAATCACTTGGCTTGCCTCCCGTTGTTAGGGATAACCTTGAGGAATTAATTTACTACGGCGAAGTTGCCAACCGTTTTTAAGAAACACAGTGGTAGCCATACCTCATAAAGCACTGTCTTGTACAGAATCGATCTTCAGAAGTGAGGTCAGCAAACTTTTTCTGCTAAGGGCCAGATAGTAGATATTTCATTTGGTTTTGGTTTTATTTATTGGGTCTGTGTTGTGACTACTGAGCCCTGCCATTGTCAAGCAAAAGTAGCCATACGCAATGTGTAAATAAATATGCTTGACTCTGTTTCAATAAAACTTTATTTACAAAACAGGCTGAGGGCCAAGTGTTGCTGGAACCCTGTATGTTAATATACATACATTTTATTGTTAGTCAGAAGGTAGCAGTGAGAGGTTTATCTGACAGTGTTTGGGTGTAGGGGCAAAGCTTTGTTTTTTTTCTTTTAAATATGGGCCCACGGACGGGGGTCCTCAGAGCACGAACTCAAACAACAGGGTGTTATCTGAGGACAGGCAGTGGCTAGATTTTCCCATCTTTAATTTTTAAAAAGAGTAATGAATTTATTTTTATTGTACTCTTTCCCATTCCCATGTAGTCCCCTGGCACCTCCCGCCGCCCCGCCCCACCGTGCGGTCACCCACCACACTGCTGTCCCTGTCCCCGAGTCCTTTCTACTTTCCGCTCGTCCCTCCACCCGCGGTCTTCCGGTCCTTCAGGTTTGCGGCGATGGCTGCTTAGGAATCACCTGCATGAAGTTACCCAAAGCAGTAAACCTAGTTTTTACAGAAACAACTTTGCCTTACTGTGTTTGTATTTTGTCTGTTTACAAAATGGAAGGTCATGTGATTAAAAACCAACTTGGAACAATACAACTGACTCTTGGTGAGCCCCCCCACCCAGCCGCTGGGGGTTTCGGGGAGCAGGTGCCCCCAGCCATGCTCGTGGAGTGGATCCTCGCCAGCCGCCAGCCCTCCAGCCCCCCACCCTCCGGGGCTCTGGCGGGCTGCAGCATCCACAGGCTTTGCGGAGGGAGCGGAGGCTGGTGATGCATTCAGGACGTAATGTAGGGCGACTTCCGCTCAGAGTGCTTTTAAAAGTCGTTTCGTTTTGTTTAGTGAAAACGGATCTTGCCCCCTCGTTCACACCCACATTTTGCACAGGCGACATCACAGTACACATGCTTCTCTGGTGAGATTGTCGGCTGGCGTTTGCTTTTCGCCTTGGTGGCGTTCAAAGTGATGAAATTCTTTTCAGGGAGTAGCCTTTCCGTTGTCTATAAAACCCATGTCTTCTGTAACAGCACCTGTAGGTAAAAAAATGGGCTGACTCATAGACGATTTTAGAATTTCTTAAAGAATGTAAACACTCATACAGCTTTACATGCCAAAGATTAGTTCAGGTGCTTAGCAATAATATACTTTTTTAAAAATTTTTATTTATTTATTTTTAGAGAGGGAAGGGAGGGAGATATATATATATATATATATATATATATATAGAGAGAGAGAGAGAGAGAGAGAGAGAGAGAGAGAGAAACATCAATGTGCGGTTGCTGGGGATTATGGCCTGTAACCCAGGCATGTACCCTGGCTGGGAATCGAACCTGTGAACACTTTGGTTCATAGCCCGCACTCAATCCACTGAGCTACACCAGCCAGGGGAGCAATAATATACTTTTATTTGCAGTAGCATCCTGTCGAGGTGCATCTCAGCCCGTCACCGTTCTGCAGGCGAAGACACCGAGGCAGAGGGGAGGGAGGTGGCTGAGCTGGGGTGTGAGCCGAGGGGCCGAGGTCGCCCTGCAGCGAGTGGGGGGCAGCCTTGACTCCGCAAGCGCTCTGACACTGCAGCCTTTTACCTCTTACGGTCACTCCAGTCCGCACCGGTGACAGGTCTCAGCACAGCTGTCACGAGGTGCCAGCCTGGGGGACGGACATAAGGTGAGCACCACCCGCCAAATCGCCCGGTTCCTCGAGGAAGGCAAGGGTGGTGCCCATGGTGGGCATCCAGCTCAGAGCGAGGTCCTGCCAGGGCATGGAAAGCCCGAATGAGCGCTGGCCAAGCCTCTTGAATCCTCAAACCCGCACCCTGAGGCCCCTGCATACTCACTCAGCTTTCGTGCGCATGAAATTGCCACTAGGAAGCCGTGTCGCTGGGCGGGCTGACCCTCTGAGGGCAGGACCCTGTGCCACAAGCACCAGCTTGCTGTGTCATTTATACGGATTATGAAACGGTGAGCAGGCGTCACTCCCGAAGAGCGGGTTTGTGCCTGTGGACTGAGAACCGTGTGAACACACTCAGACGGGCCCGCTGATCCAAACAGACCGCAAAGGGGTGGGGCACAGCAGGCCGGGCCAGAGCCGCCACTGGTGTGCCCAGTGGCACCGCTGCCTTCGGGCAAGAGGTACCTAAGAGGGCAGGGGTGGTGGAAACACAGGAGATGGACAGGTCAGGATGACGATGGCCCCGTATTCGGACGGTGCGTCAGAGTTTGAAGAACTCCTATCTACGTTATCAGAGTTGCTGCTCGTGATGGATCCAGGCGTCAGAGCTGTTTCGCAACCCTGCCTCCTGGATGTGGGACCTCGGCCAAGTTCCTGCATCTTCCTGATTTGTTTTGTTTCTTCACGTGCAGAATAGGGACAAGCCGTGTGTTTCCCTTCTGCAGTTTTATGAGTTCAGGCCTTCGCTGCTCACGGCGTGCCGGGCCCGGGGCCCAGCGGGCAGCGGGTCTCCTGAGCTCTCCTGTTCCCGTGCGGACAGGCTCATGACCGGGTGGCAGAGCCGGACCCCGGGTCTTCTGACTCTTCCCGTGAGTGGGCTCTGCGCTCGATTATGTACTGTCCAGGGCAGGCGCATTTCTGCCTCCTGACCCGGACGGCGAAGGCACCGTCCGGTCAGAAGGGACACCCAGCCGGTCAGGAGGAGAAGGGCCAGTGGTCTGAGCTGAGACAGGGAAGTGCCACTCGTGCCCCGCGTGGGAGCTGTGGCCAGGGAGTGCGCTGTTGCCAATCACTTACCGTATTTTGCCGTGTATAATGCACACCCACGTTTTCGGCTCAAGCGTTCAGGAAAAAAGATCTTTCCTTTTAGTTTTTAAATTCAGTTATTTATTTATGTACATTTAGATCCTTGTTTTTTTTTGTATTATAAAGGAATTTTAGCATTTATTTTTGGACAGATTATGGTACAAGAAGTTTTACGTCATAAATAATTGCAAAACACAAGAATAGATAGGAGGTATTTCAGGTGTGACCCATGTACAATGCGCATCCTTATTTTTCCCTTAAGTATTTGGGCAAAACAACGCACACTACCCACAGCAACATACGGTATTCATGATCACATATTCATATACTCCTTCAGCACCTGTTTAGTTAGCCACGCCATAGGCCAGGTATGGTGCTAACTGCTGGGGATAAAGTGAATAAGAAATACAATAATTTCTCTAAAACTCATTAACGCTTTGCAAAATCCCAAAGGTATAATGATTCCTGTTGGAAAAAGAAATTACTTAGTTTCTAACTCAGCTATATTAGATTTAAATAATCTGATTACAGATTATAGAACTAATTATAAAACTGAAAGGTACATCATGAACTGTTTTTTCTGCATACTTTCTTATGCAGATCTTTATTAATGTATTTTTATATAAATGAAAATTCAGTGCATGGGTTAGATGGTCTGCAGATTTTAAAAGTAACTGTTAAAAGGGCTTAAGTACCTGACGAGGCCGTTTGATTGTATCACTCATTTTTCTTGACGTCTTCCAGCACGTTTAATATAGTTAGCGAAATAGCTGTAACTCTTGAAGTTATGAGAGAAAGATGGTCATCTTTAAAACTGAAAAATGGAACAAACATATTACTGGGGAAGAAAGGAACTTCCCTTCGACATTATCTGCTATGCATATTATTATCTCCTGGTTATAGAAAGTCTTCATTTCACGATTGTACTCTACCTAGGAAACAAGTAAATAATTTCATAAAGCCTTATAATGTCCAAGAGCCCACATTAAAGGTTTGAGAGTGGGGCACCGAGTTGCTGAGACTTTGATCCACGCGCTGGGAAAATACAGGGCTCCGATCAGTTCTCGAAGTAAAGGGGTATGTTTCTCAGTGACACATAATGACGCTTGGGATGACCTACCTGCATGCACATTTTTCTTCTGCTAAGACACTCTCAGATTGTAAGAAGGAGAAAGGTGACAAGTAGTCACTTTATTTTCCTTACACGTTATGTAATTCACGTGTGTAGACAATACTAAGTTAACCACATCACTGAGCGACCTCTCCTCTGGGTGTGCGGACCGGATGTGTTACTTGCTCACTGCCGGGCCGTTGTGAGTGGTGGGCTGGGCCCTGAGTAGGAGCCATGGCAGGTACGCGCTGTCATTGGATCCGTAACAGTGCGTAGGGGTCATGGGGACGCGACCCCTTGGTGGGCAGAGGGATCGGAGGCTCCCTGTGGTGTTACTCGAGTCTCGGAACAAACCAGCTTTTCTGAGACTGGCTTTGCTTCTGGGTTGCCTTTTTCCTCCACCGCCTGCCTTCCTGTTTCCAAGCGTGAGTCCCTGGAGCTGCGTTTGACTCCTTTGCTCTTCCCTTTGACTTGCTGATTCTTCTTCCTGGGCAGTTACTCTCTCCCACTCGCGCACTCCAGTTTGGAGGTCTGATCTCAAACGCTTTTCCTTGAGGCCTGCGGTAGGCTCCTAACTGCCCTGCCTTGGGTCTCTCTGCCTCCTTCCGTCTGTGTTGGTCAGGGTGTGCTGGGTTATGCTGCGGCAACAAACCGATAGAAAATCTCCGTGGCTTAAAACAAAATGTACTCGTAGTTGACGGTCACCTTGGGTTACAGGAGGCTGAAATCCACAGCGTCGTCACTCAGGGACCCGCGCTCTACTCTTCTGAGTTTCATCAGCTCCTGCTGAGGGCGTTAGGGGGCCCTGGGGGATCTCACGTTGACAATGAAATACTCGGTCCTAGAAGAGACACACTAATTGTCACAGTCATTTGTAAAACTAGTCATGTGGCAGAAGTGCATCACTGTCTCATGTGCTTGGAATTAGTGGAAAAAAATGGATATTGGGCGCATGAGGGGCTTTATTCTTTCACCCTACAGCGAAAGCAAGAATCTTACAGTGAAGGCCACGATTCTATCAAGAAAATTGGAATTGTACCTTGAAGACCAGAATCCTCCAAGGAAAGCCATTGGTAGTCTCCTCAAAGCACCCCTTTACTTAAGACTTTTCAGCAGTTCCCCAGTCCCTACCAGGCACCCTGGGTTTCACGGACCTCCAGCATCCGTTGAAGAGCCGATATTTACTAAGCACTTATTATTTCAGGCACCCTGTTCGGTCCTTTATATCCATTATCTTACCTGTTTCTTACAACAGTTATTCAAGGAGGCATTGTTATCCTCATCTGATGGATGAGGAAACCGAGGGTCAAGAATATCCTAGTCTGGGTTTGCCCCAAGTCAGACCCTGTAGCGAGGACTTGGGTGCCAGGAAGTGCCGTGAAGGAGGGGCTGTGGGAACTGCAAGAGAGGGGTGTCAACAGTGGGGTAATGGCGGGTCACCTCCTTCGTGGGCACCGTGGGCCCCCAGTCCGGCTGGGGACCAACGAGGGGCTGTGTGGAGTGGAGCTCACACTTCAGGCCCAGGCTCCAGGGTAGCTTTCTCCCAGCTGCTGACGTCATGGCTGGAGGGCTGCTCTTGAGACGTTAACTCCCCACACTCCTGCCCTGCTCTGCCCACAGGCCAGGCTCAGCAGAGGCGGGCAACTGTCAGGCAGGGTTCTGGGCAGTGCTGATAACCACAGGGGCTGTGAGCATTGGCAGTGGCTGCTATGGGAAGGCGAAGTTACCTGTCCAGGAAATACAGTGAACGAGACAAGCCCAGGTCCTCGAACTCCCAAACCCACTCTCTGTCCACACTGACGTCTTACTACTTACCAACCGGGAACACAGATCTTTGCTCCAGCCAACACGGATCCCTGGCCCCTCTCCAAACCACTTTGTCCTTTTTCTCCTCGATCCCTTTGTTCACGTCATTCCTCCTGCTGGGGGTTCTCGTTGCTCCGTGTCTCCTGTTCAACGTCTGCCATACTGGGTGCTCAGCTCAAAGCTGGCCCTCCCCACGAAGCCTCCGACGGTGGGAAGTGCTGCCCCTGGGCTCTGGACCCTGCGGGGCTCCGTGGGCGGCTGTGGCCCACCCGCACTGCCCGCGTGGCAGGGGTGGGCTTCCATCCAGTCTTTCCCTGGGTTAGAAGGTAGGCTTCTTGAGGGCATGGACCCTGTTTTACTCAGTGTCTTCTAACGTTGGGTGAATGAGATAAATACACCTGCACGGATAGACCCACACACCCAGACGCACCTTTAGTTCACGTCCAGTCCGTGCTGGCTGACCTTGCCAAAGGTCACTCTGAAGTCTGGGTTTCGGGGAGAGGTGTTTTCTGGTGATGGTGGTTGTTTTTTTTTTTTTGTTTTTCATTTTTCTGCTGTGCCACCGTCAGTGTCTCTACTTCCCGACTTCTGGCATCTGTGCTGCCCCTCGGACTTTCTGCCTCGAGCAGAAACGGGGGTCGGGGGAAGGAGCTGGCTGAGGAGCCCAGGTGGTCTCCGTCAGCCCGAGGCAGGCCCCCTGCCCGTGTGTGCCCTGCCAGCACTGCCCTTAGAAATGGAGGAGGAGTCAAGGTGGTTTGCCCCCTTTGGATGGCACGGCCAGAAGACTGCAGGTGGCCTTAAGGTGACACTCCAGACCACATGCCGGGGACTGCTGATGACCGGGAGGTGCTAAGAACCTTTGACTTTGTTGGGCTCCACACTGGGAAAAGGAAGCGACTCTTCAGCACTTCTGCCTGCAGTCCAGGGTTGTACTCCCCGTAGGCTGGGCAGACCGGCGTGGACTGAAGAAGGAGGTCCCCCCTGCCACCCCTCGCTCTCAAAGAGACACCGAGTCCCTGCAGAAGGCCTCTGCGTGCACCCCAAGCTCCTCAGGAGAAACAGCTGCGGAAGACATGGCCTTGTCCCTGGGGCCGCCCGTCTCGCCCTGCGGGGTTTCCCGACGCCCCCGCCCTCCTGCTGCTCTGCCCTTTTGTTTCCCGCAGCTGAGTCCAGAGCCGGGCTTCTGGCCACCGAGGTGGCCCCTTCCCACCAAAGAGAGGTGGGCCTCTCGTGCTTCCCTCCCCCTGAGTGCGGGAACCGAGGACACTCTTAGTCAAACCCCGTCTGACGAAAACCGTCTCACATTACTTGACTGAACAGTTTCCTGCACAGCAAAGGCTTCAGTGAGTTACATAGTGGATGGCAAAGTGCGTTTTCTTTTATCTCTTTTAAATGAGTTGTCTTTCGATTTCACTGACGGCCCCTTCGTTGTTGTGTGGCCAAGCAGGAGTTTGTCTGCAGAACGGCAGTCCCGGGGGGCCCGAGAGCACTGTGCTCAGGGAAAGGAGCCGTCCGAGAAAGACAAGGACCGTACGGTCTCACGTATCTGTGGACTCCAATGAACAAAGTAAACTGACAGAGTGGAAGCAGACTGCTAGATAGGACGGACAGGCTGCCAGCTCTCAGAGGCGAGCGGGGCTGGGGGGCTGGGTGAAAAAGGTGAAGGGGTTAAACAAAGAACAAAGAAAACTCACAGATGCACAGCGGTATGGCTGTCACCAAAGAAAAGGGGGCGAGGGGAGGGAGAAACAGGTAAGGGGGTGTGAACGGTGGTGGGGGAGACTTGACTTTGGGGGCGAACACACAATATGATATACAGAAGGTATATTATAGAACTGTACCCTGACACTTGTATAATTTTATTAGCCAATGTCACCCCAGTATGTTAAATAAAAATTTTTTAAAAGAATTTTAATATACTACTTAGGTTAACAATTCATTTCTGATTAATTTATCTTCAGGGGGGTTAAATGTTTTCTAAGCATGCATTTGTTGAAGTTAATTATAAAATCATAAAAGCTTTACTATAATAAAGAAGTTTATCTTCTTCTCTTCCAAAAAAAAAAAAAAAAGAAAGGAATGGCTTTGTCGCATTTCGTGCGCTTGTCTCCACTGCTTAAGTAGAGTCTACACGGAAAACACCAGCAGAGCCAGCTGCCCAGTTGTGTGTCTTGCAAGTACAGGGAACCTAGAAGTTTGCTTTTGTCTTCCAGACTCTGAAATCCACTCTATTTATAATGTTCCCCCATTTGCTATTCTTCACTAACCAAGTACCCAGTCAGTGAGGTAATGGCTTTTCCTGCATAAAATCACCTAAAGGTCCCAGATACACCGAGAGGATAGTGCGCACATGTACACGTGTAAGCAATTTAGGGATACTTTGCCGAGGTGCGTGCTGATATTATGAGAGTTTCATATGTACGTGTGTGAGCAGATTGGCCGGGGCTGGGAGGGTGGGCAGTGATTAATCAAGGAGGCCTTTGCGGAGGAGTCAGTTTCCGTGTCAGCGTTAGGAGGAAAGAAAGATGTGAGTCATATACACATGTATTATTATTTTTATACTTGGCGAGACAGTTGATATTGCTATGGAGAGCCGTTCACAATTGTGAAAGAAGTCGGCGTCTGCTCTCTGTCCCGTCCCCTGTCCCCTCACGGTGGGACGTGTGACAACGGTGCCCCCACACAGAGCAGCTCCGCTGTAAATCTCCCGTCCTGTTCTTTGTTTTTTTTGGTCGCAGCTTTTGTTTTTGCCTGGAGCCTCCAATTTCGTATGTTTTTCATTTCCACTCAGAACACTTTGGACTGTTGCTGACTGAGAACTTCTGGTCTACTAAGGCTTTTTATTTTTAACCTTTTAATTTGCCCCGTGTTCCGAACCGCGAAGACCCTGTGCTCCCCAGGCTGGGCCGCACGCCACGGCCCTCACATGCACTGTGGTGGGAAGAACGCGGGATTGGGATCCGAAGACCTTGGTTCAAGTCCAGCTCTTCCCCAGGCTCAGCTGTGTGACCTTGAGGAAGACCTTCAACCTCTCTGAACTTCTGTTTCCTCGCTTGCAACATAAGTTAAATAAGGATAACAGTACTTCCCACAGAATTACTGTAAGGATTAAACCCAGTCACATGTGTTATAGAAATTTAATGTTTTAAAAATGTTCAGTGTTCTGATTATGCTGGCACCGAGATGGAGGCGTGGCTGCCAAGAATGTCTCCGGTAAGGTCTTCCTCAGTTCCTGGAACGCGTCCACCGCGGACAGCGAGCCACGCAGAACACGTGTTTTTCCTCGGCAGTCGCTCTGTGCCGTTCCCCTGACGTGTCTCCGTGTGCAGCTCCTCAAGATGTAAGTGGTGGTGTTTTATGGGGTCATTCCCGAAGATCAGCGCATTATGTCCAAATTGCACAAAGACTCAGCATTACTGTTGAAAGTCTTTATTATTATTGTTCATAAAGCATAGTGGATACGCTTTGGTGTCTACACAGGCGACTCTCTTTAGGGGGCCGTCTGTAGGGAAAGTACTTCTTTTCAGACACTGAAGTCACGCCCGGGGGTTGGCGGTCACCCTGCAAGGAGCACCCGGGAACTGAGATCTGTTGGGAGAGTGTAGGTGCGACACGCCCACGTCCCGCTCACTCTAGGGACTCACCACTAGGCGCCCTTCGTGTTGATGTTTCTTTCATGTTCTTTCCCTTATTACTCTCCTTGTCGGCCAACCACTCCCAAACTCAGTGGCTCATACGCGCTATCGTGTACTCCCTCCCGCTCCTGCTTGGAAATGACAAGAGGCAAGGCCAAGTGCACGGGAACATCATGCCCCTTGTTGCATTATGTCTGCTAACATCTTGTGGGCAGAGCCAGTATCATTGCCACCTCTGCCCTCTGTCTCTGTCGTCTGTCCTGCTCACTGTAACGCCGAATCACATGGCCAGACTCAGTGTCAAAGGGGCTGAGAGGCCTACGCCTTCCATGTTGGGGTGGGGAAGGTAAGTGTTTTTGGTCAATGGTCTAATCGACTGCCGTTGCCAAGTGCATACATTGAGAGTTCCTGTAAGCGAAATGCACATGTACAGTGCAGCTCTGCAGCACCAGCAGAGGCCCGACGCCCCCCTACGAAGCCCGTCCTGAAGTGACACACGGAGGACAACGGTCCCAGGATGTTGCTTCCATGCAGAATCTTTTCCACCGTGAAAAGAAGATAAGAAAAGCTGTAGGTTTTACCCATTCGCCTTGGGCGTAGCTGTAATTCTGCTGTAGCTGTAATTCCACCCCCGCCTTTTCCAGAAAGCATATCTATCTTTGTTCGTTCTAAAAAGCAAACTGGTCTCTCACTTTGGTACTGTAGGGATGATTGGCCATGAACAGCCTGGGATAAAGGTCACCCTGATGGCGGCGTGCCGTGGCTAAGGGTCACAGCCAGAGTCCACGGGCCACTGACCGGTGTGTCTGCACAGGCGACTACAGAGTGAAGTTCAGGGAATGTGACCTGAGCTTTTTTTTTTTAATGACAGCTCATCAGTCTCATTTAGAAAGGAAAGCACGTCTGTGTTAGTAATCCAGACAGAAAGAGGCCCGTGTCAGGGCTTTGAATGGATGGGCGTTTAAACGTGAAACACTGACAGTTTCAGAGCGCGCGACTGCTGGAAAAGGTGCGGACGGACAGACCGGCTCCTGGGGGTCGCCCAGGTGGGATGGCTCTCCTCTCTTCCGAGGTGTGTGTGAGAAGAGTGCCAGTTTTTTCACCAAATGCAAAGGGTCAGAAGGCAATCAACTACAAATAGAAATCTGATGGGCTTTATACAAATTTGGGCTAGAACTGAGAGGGGAATCCTGATTTGAACTTTGCTAGTGAGATATACCTTGCTTCATACCCCAAACACACCCAAACAGTAAGTAAGATTATGGGATGGTTACCAGGCCACTCGTAAAGCTACCTTCCATGTTTCTAGTGGGAAATAACACTCATGTCAAGCAGAGTGTATCCCATTGCTAAGCAAACCACTTTTTCAGTTGACGGTGGATTGAATGGCCAGAGCTCTGTGTCACTTACATTGCGAAGGCAAGTGCCCCAGGGTAAGCAGTGCATGTATCAATACTGAAATACGGAGGAGTATCCATCATATATTATTTAGGGTTAGTGCTGTTTAAACTGCAAAATGCAATCCTAAGCAAGCCCCTGAATAATTGTTAAGACACTTTGAGGGGGTTAACAAGTTTCCTTCCGGTTATACCCAATATTTCTGGCCGTGCAATGCTTTAGAAGTGATGTGTCGGCAAAAAGAGGGGGCAGGATAGACAGAAGAATGGCCGCCATCCTCTGTCTTTCTGGGGGAAGCCCAGGCAGAAAGGTAGAAAGACAGCACCTTGACTCTTGTTGTTTTAACTATTTTAAACTGAGCTAACGGGTCATTCTACAGGAGCCGAGAGTTAAGTTTTGATGGGATGGTGATAATGATGATGGTGATGGTGATGACGATAGAACTGAGTTACTGAATACGTACCCTGGTGAGTGGAGTCATTTGGACTCTCACAGAAGTCCGTTGAACTGTGAAATCCGTTCTCCCTCATTCAGACTCGGCAGCCTCTTGGCGCCCTCGGCCGCCTCTTCCTGACGGAAGAATTACCACTGAGAAATGTCAAGGGGTGAAGGAAATAGAAAGTCACCATTAGTCAAATGCTGCGGGAATAGCTAATACAGGCACGATCCGTCAGTGGATGCTAAAATTAATGGGCAAAAGTTTGAAGAGAAGCAAGATAATTCATAGTGACACAGTACCTTCTCATCCAAAGGTACTTATTAATTACAAAGGGAAAAATTGTAAGTCCACAGCAGAAGAAGTTGGCCAACACCACCTCATCCGAGTGACCAAGGTTAACCTCGCCAGGAATGAGCCATTGACCTTCTGTGCCCCTGACTACGGTGCAGAGGAAGGCACCACTTTTGTTTGCTCTTGCCCCCAGCGTGTAGCCTCCATCGAATCGTGAAAAAGCCAGACTGAGACAGAATCTACAAAATAACTGACCAGTGCTCTTTAAAAGTGTCCAAGTCATGAATAAGGAAATGTTTAGTAACTATTGTAAGTTGGAGGGTATTAAGGAGACAGAACAATTTAATGCAATATGGGTCCTGAATTGGACCCTAAAACAGAATAAGGATTCTGTTATTGGTGGAAAAACTGGCAGAGTTGGAACAAGGACTGCAGTTTGGTTCATTGGATTGAGCAGCATCATTGGTATTTTCCTGGATTTTATCGGTGTGCTGAGGTTATATAAGATGCTGATATTTGGGGAAGCTGGTAAAGAATACACAGGAACACTCTATACTATTTTTGCAAATTTTCTGTAAGTAGGAAACTATTTAAAAATGAAACGTTTGGAAAAATAAAGAGAATGGCATAGTTTAAATTATTATAATAGAGGCTAGGGGTTTTGTTGTGTCATAAGTCACCATTTTATCAAATAAAGACCATTATCACATCTTAGTTACCTATTGAGAAACATAGAAATTTCTAGAATTTTAAAAACAGCTAATCTCTAGGCAACAAATTTCAAACCACACAATTCTGTTTAGCACTAAGCTGTCGGTTGAATACCTCCTTTCTTTTGATGCTGGCCTGTGGATTTTGGACTTTTTCTATAGACTAGGCTAGACGGACAATAACTCAAATCAGAAATAAGCCAGCTGAAGAACATTTAAGAACAATTGTGTCTTAAGCCCAATTGGCTTGCCTCGCTGAGTCTGTCCCGACCCTGCGGTCATTACCTGGCCTCTACAGTAACCTTCTCAGGTACAAGGGTCAGCAAGGGACACTGGTCAGTGAGTGTGCTTGGCACTGAAGGACCGAGCTGGGTGTTCCCGGGCTCTCCGTCCAGGTACCAGCACCAGGAGGCGGTTCCGTGATCCCCGGGCTCTGCAGACCTCCCAGCAAAGATTCCAGGCTACTTCTGGGCCCTCCCACCGCCAGGGGGGCGTGGCTTGCAGCTGGGATCTGCTCCCCATCGGCGTCCATCCACGGACACCGTTTTCCCAGTGCACTGCAGTCAGAACTCAGTGCCATTCAGCCCGAATCCCCATGGAGGATAGACAACACCACGGGGAGAATGGTTTCCAGAAAACGGAGGTCCTTGAGAGCTAGGGAAGACTCGGGCAGAAAACGTGTGCAGCTGGGCAAGACCAGGGACAGCGGCGCCGTCCTCTGCTGAGAGGAGGAGGCGGGCTGTCTTCCAGCGAGCTCTGCCCTGGAGGCGGGGCATCCTTCCTCCCCCCTCCGCTCTCCTCTTCTCCGTCTGCACGGCGATGGGCATCATTCAATATTGCGATCGACTGTGACGCCAGCCTCCTCTGACTCATGTCTGACTCATCTTGAGGGACAACTTCCCGACTGCTGTCCTCCAGGGCTCCTCAGTCAGCAGAGATGTGGACGCCCCAGCTCCTTGTGTCTCCGCGTTGCTCCCCAGTAGCGTGAGAGCCCACAGACAGCTCAGTCCTCCTGAACCCGTGCCCCCCGAACCCCCATCTCTGGACCCTCTCGGGGGCTGTAATTCACTACTAGACGCTCGTATGTCGGGGTTTAAGATGGCATTAAGGGCTCGCTTATGTATTGAGTACATTCTCATATAACCATTTGAGTGCCCATGAATGTGAAATTTAAAGACTTCCATGAAACTACACAAATAAATATAAATATTTTTACTACATATTAGCCAGGGTTATTGAATATTTATTATACATTAAGCATTGCTTTAAGTTTCTTACCTTGTATTAGCCACTTTAATTGTTAACAATACTGAAACAGGTACCACCGATATTATCCCCATTTGACAGTTGAAACAACCGAGGCCCAGAAAGGTTCCCCTGAGTCATTACGGCTGGTGAGTGGTAGCAGCCGGTCAGGAACCCAGGGGATGCGGTCCAGGGTGGTGCTCTCGGTCCCTGCGGGGAGCTGCCCCCAGGCTGTGGCTCGCATTCTGCCACGTGGATGAAAGGATGGGCTTCCTCGGGTACCCAGGACTAGGGAAAAAAGTAATTCCTTTTCTCTTGGGTTCTCATGAAGACTTATTTTTTTACTTATGAAGCATCCATGTCTTATAAAGAAGCTAAAGCCATGTGCCCTGGCTGGCGTAGCTCAGTGGATTGAGCGCAGGCTGGGAACCAAAGTGTCACAGCTTCGATTCCCAGTCAGGGCACATGCCTGGGTTGCAGGCCACGGCCCCCAACAACCGCACATTGATGTTTCTCTCTCTCTCTCTCCCTCCCTTCCCTCTCTAAAAATAAATAAATTTTTAAAAATCTTTAAAAAAAGTTACTTAACCTTTTAAAAAAAAAGAAGCTAAAGCCACGTGAGGTGGAACGGAATTCAGGACACTCTGGAGCGACCTGTGAGTGAGTCGTGGCTGCAGTGTGTGGATTCTGACGCCACCGTGTAGCAAGGCTTTGGACAGGGTTCACCTGACATGTATCTATTGAGCATCTGTTAGGTGCTGGGCACTGTCTGAGGTGCATGAGCTGTCTCCACGAACAAAAATAGACACAGATCTCTTTGGAGTTTATTATTATTATTTTTAAAGATTTTATTTATTTTTAGAGAGGGAAGGGAGGGAGAAAGAGGGAGAGAGAGAGAAACATCAATGTGTGGTTGCTGGGGGCCGTGGCCTGCAACCCAGGCATGTGCCCTGACTGGGAATCGAACCTGGGACACTTTGGTTCCCAGCCTGCGCTCAATCCACTGAGCTACGCCAGCCAGGGCTTGGAGTTTATTGTTTTCTAGAGCGAAGAGAGAGACAATACAGGACAACCTGAAAACAAACACACAGACAGGCGTTAGAGCACCGCGGAGAAACCAGAGACTCTGCGGAGTCAGGAGGGTACGAGGTGCTCACCCTCTGGAGGGGACATGGATGGGGCCGCCATGTAAAACAGGGTGGTCGGGCTGGTCTCGTGGAGAAGGTTAAAGAGTTCAAGAGGCGAGGGAGTGAGCCAAGTTAAAAAGAGCCAGTAGCCATGGCTGGCGTGGCTCAGTTGGTTGGAATGTCGTCCCATAACCAAAAGGGCGCGGGGTCGATTCCCAGCCAGGACACGTACCTAGGTTATGGATTCAATCCCCGGTCTGGGTGCGGACAGGAGACCTCCAGCTGATGTTTCTCTCTCACATCAATGTTTCTCTCTCTCCCAAATCAGTGAAAAAATGTCTACAGGTGAGGATTAAAAAAAAGAAGAAGAGCCAGTGAAATGTCCCGGGGGGAGTGTGCCTGACCTGTGCAGGATGTGCAGGAGCGCCCAGGAGGCCGGCGTGCTGTGGCTGAGCGGCGGGAGGTGGGAGGGCGGTGCCACGGTAGGGGTCAGCCCCGCGGTAGGGGTCAGCCCCGCGAGGTCGTGAGGGTCGGACTGGGGCCGAGGAATTGAAGAGCCACGCCAAGGTTTTGAATTTTCTTTCTAAAGTAACACTTTGGCTCTTCCGTTGAGACTAGACTTTGGGGTGGGGCTAAAGATAGAAACAGGAGACCTATGGGGAGGTCATCGGTGTCATCCAGGAGCGAGAGAGGATGGTGCTCCGTCCGGGGGGGTGGGGGCGGTGGTGGAGGTGGTGAGAAGGGCTGGGGTCGGGGCTCCATTTCCGAGACCTGCCGATGGGTTTCCAGGGGCAGTGGGTGTGGGGTGGGGGTGAAAGGGAGGAGGCCAGGATGACGCCAAGGTTTTTGGCCTGCGCAACTGGGAGGAAGGACTTCGGTCCACTCAGGTGAAGGGGGCCAGGGTGAAGCAGGTGCGGTGGCAGTCGGAGGGGGGATCATGTGTCACGTTTGAGAAGCTAGCTAGGCATCCACGTGCCAGGAAAGCAGTCGAATTTGAGTCTGGAGTCCGGAGGCGAGGTCGTGGGCGGGACGATGGTGTTTGAGGCCGAAGGTGGACGAGACCAGCAGGGAGGGAGCGTCCGCACTAAAACACTGAGAAGACAGAGAAGAGGGGGAACCAACAGGAGCCTCGGAGAGGCCGTGAGGTGGGACCAGGAAGGTGCCGGGAGGGCGTGGCGCCCCGGAAGCAGAGTGGAGACAGTGGGGGGCGGGAGGACCGGGCCAGCTGGCTAGCGCCACTGATCCATCACGGAAGGGGGACAGAGGGTACTGGCGACTTAACGGAAGCCATGTCCCTGACGTGAGGGTAAAACCCTGCCTGAGGTGGGTGAAGGGAAGGTGGGAGGAGAGGAGACAGTGACTTTTGGGGACCCTTTTGGGGACTGTTGCTGCAAAGGGAGAAAAGGAATGGGTACTTCCCAGGAAGAAAGAGGACCAGGAGACTGTGTTCCAGGGTGGTGAGAGCACAGCAGGCTTACGTGACTGATAATAGCTCCGGTCCTGTAAAGAGCACGATGACATCTTCCCCTGTGAGGGTTCACGTGGGAAAAACAACAGAACATGAAGGCCGGTGTCACGTGGGTGTTGGAAGAGGTCGCGTGGACCCAGATGAAAGTGTCATGGGGAGGAACAGAGAGCTCTGGGGGGTGGACACGGCTTTAAAGTTCTGGGGGTCTGGGAGAACCGGGTGCCAGCCATGTCCGGGTCCACACGGTGTCTGGTCCCAGCTCAGCTGTCGGGTGCCTGGCGTGCAGTGCGCACCAGTCCCCCTCCTGGGACGGCCGGGAAGGTGCCGCCTAGTCCGGCGAGGAGAAGAGAGCAGCCTCGGCTGGACGTAGAGGCCGCCCGGTCGGCCGGGGGAGCGAACGCCAGGACGCACCGGCCTGAGAGGCAGGCAGGTGGACATTCACATTTCGTCTGTCCACCCTCTCGCTGCGTGCGCCTGGGCAGGGCTCCCCAGGCCTCCATTTGCTAACCCGCATCGTGAGGATTAGAATGACGGCTCCCTGATGAGGCTGTTACAAACATGCACTGATAGAATAAATATAAACGTTAACACACGCACAAAGAGGAGCCAGCGAATCAGCCCCTGCTCCCTCGTAAAACATAAGCTCATTTTATTTCCGTCTTCAGGTTCTTTCCCCCTCACGATTCAGAGGCACTTCCAACTGCCGACATTCAGGCTCTATTTCTTGAAGAGATTTGTTTTTAAGTGTCTACGAATCAAAAAAAGAGCACCTGGAGAATAAGCCTTTCCTCCCTGTGTTCTAATAACTGTAAAACGGACAAAACAGATCTTTCTCTAAAGCCTCCCTCATCCCGGTTAAGAGACAGCGCCTTCGTTATCTCTGCTCCAGGGTGGTTTTCTGAACAGGCTGTGCGAGCTCGACGTGAGGATTTCACGAGCGATCTCCGCCCTTGCCAGTCCCCAGCCGTCCTCACGCCCTGGCCGCCCAGGTCCGCAGCGAGCGCGGTCCAGACTCTTGCAGTCCCGGGGCTTCCTCAGCAGGTGTCGTCAACTCAGTGTGCACAGCTGCTCGCGAAGAAACCTGGGGAGGGCTGCCCTTCCCGACAACTCGCAGAGCGGGTAAGGGAGGCACGTGCGAGGGGCGCACTTGCAGAAAACACACCCGCTGTTCCTGGGATGGTGCAGAACATTTCCGGGATCTCTTTGAAGGACTTGCTAAAGGTAAAACATTTCCCAAGTCCACGCGGTCTTCTTGTCAGTCCTCCATCAGCGGGGATCGAAGGGGGAAGGCAGCTGACGGAAGGACACATTTCAGGGGAAATATAAGATGAAGACCATTGCAGTTACCAGAGTGCTTCTTTTTTTTTTTTTTTAAGATTTTATTTATTTATTTTCAGAGAGGGAAGGGAAGGAGAAAGAGAGAGAGAGAGAACCATCAATGTGCGGTTGCTGGGGGTCATGGCCTGCAACCCAGGCATGTACCCTGACTGGGAATCGAACCTGCGACACTTTGGTTTGCAGCCCGCACTCAATCCACTGAGCTACGCCAGCCAGGCAGAGTGCTTCTTATAGAGAGTACTTGGTGATACATTTTGATAAAGGTAGTTCGGGATGGGCTGGGCGGCATAAAGCCCGTGAGGGAAACTTTTGTTAACAAAAGAGTCCCTGAAGTTCCCTGTAGGGAAGATGAGTCCAGTTATCCACAAGGGCTTCCAAGTTTTTCTGGAGGAGATAAGCAAGTCCGGGCCAGACCCGAATTCCGGGGCAGTCCCACTGAAGCTGCAGCCTGTGGGTCACTCGCCCCCCTTCTTCACAGGCCCCCAGGCCGTGCGGCGGGCGCCACGCTGAGAACCATGCACACGGGTCGCCGGCACCTCCAGTGTCCCTAACTCACCTCCCACGTTGTGGGCAGACAGACTTCCCCTTTCGGGTTGGATAGTGGAGGATCCCTCTCTGGGGTCTGACCAGCCTAAGAGGAAAGACCTAACGATACTGGCATTAAAACTCTTGAAATAGCTACAGTCAAGGAGCCCCGCTAACATAAACTAATCCACCATGAGCTTTTTATTCCTGAATGTCTAAATATGAGCAGGTAACGCCTGGCTGGCGTAGCTCAGTGGATTGAGCGCGGGCTGCAAACCAAAGTGTCGCAGGTTCGATTCCCAGTCAGGGCACATGCCTGGGTTGCAGGCCATGACCCTCAGCAACCACACATTGATGTTTTTCTCTCTCTCTCTCTCTATCTCTATCTCCCTCCCTTCCCTCTCTAAAAATAAATAAATAAATATTTAAAATAAATAAATGTGAGCAGATAATGAAGGCTTTTCAGGCATCTAAAGGATGTCTCTAACAGGAAAGGTAGAAACCAAAGTTATAAAACAGAAAGGGAGTAACTTGGAAGAAATAGGGACTATGTATGAGAAAGGAAAAAAGTGTAAAAGAAACACATCCAGAAATGTACTCGCTCAGCTCCTTGGAGAGATAAGATACTGCAACCATGAAACACGGGCAGGCTAGTATGGACAAGGAAATACTAACCAGACGGCAAGAAAAAAAAAGAGCCCTGGGATCTTGATAATATGGTATCAGAAATTAAAAGTGCACTCTAAAGATTACAAAGGAAGTTGGGGAAACCTTTCACAAAGCAGAGCAGTGAGGAAAGGAAGGAAAATCGGTGCTCGGTCCAGGACTTGAGATGTCGAAAGAGCAGGCTCTCCGCAGAGGGAGGGTGGGGCCAGAGGCAGCTTGCCGTCCCCAGACACGGGGTGGGGACGGGGACCGCGGCTGTCAGCAGGCTGAGCAGGCACTGGGGCCATGTGGCCTGCAGAGACCTTCGGTGCTGGCGGGTCCATCCCGGCATCCCTCAGACTGATGTAGGAACAACTACGCTACTATGCTATTACTTGGTTTGTAAAAGTCTAGGCTCACTGGACAGAAATCTTGAGTCGCCATGATTTTTTTTTCAAGACAGTATCACTTTGAAGGGGCACCAAATTATTAGTCAATCCACCAATCTGCGTGCAACATTGAGTCTCTCGGTAATGGCTATTCTGGGACAGTGGACCCAGCAGAGCACACGGTTGAGGCCTGACGGCCACCTAGTTTAGGCTGAAGTCCTGGCTGTTGGTGGCCTGGCCTCTCGGCTCCCAGGGAAGTTATGGCCAGCCCCGCCGACCGTGTGTGGAGCAGAGACCAGGTGTTTCCTCTGAGCCCTGTCCACGCCAGGGAATCGCGAGTGAATGAATAATGAGGTTGCTTTAAGACATTGAGTTTGGGGGCAGTTTGTTGTTCAGGAACGGAGAGCTGCATTTCTGTTTCCGTTTGTTAGTTTGTTTGTTTGTCTATCTGTTGTGCTTGGCCCCTGGGCCTGCGCTGGGCTCCGTCTTCTCCTGCAGCTGCGGACAAGATGCTGATTGCAGTTCTCTTTGCTGCTCTGTGCATGCAATTCTCTGGGCAAGGGCTTCCCCTTTGGGTAGCTGTCCAACTAAGAAAAATGTGTCAGATTGCTCCGATGTTTAAGGGACCCTACGCCCAGAGGCTAGGAATCCGGGGGTCAGGACTGCCTAATATTTTTGCCACCCAGAGTTATGCTGCCCTCAGGCCTTGTTGCCCAGTCTGCCCCGAGGGCCGGGCAGGACCTCCCTTGACCTTGAGTGCTTGACCTTGACCTTGAGTGCTCTGTTTCTGGTGAAGACCTCCTTATCTCATCCCCATAGTTTGCATGGGAAGGAATAGCTTCCCAGAAAGAAGTGTTAGAAAGATGGCCCCTTAGGAATAAACAGACTTCTTCTCTGTCCTTTTCAAGTGGTTCCTTTCAAAACCTCTCCCTTCTCACATCTGCTGAGGAAATGACAAAGCGGCCATCTGTGTTGTATCAAGTGGCACAGCAACATTGGAAAGTCAGCCGCCCCTCCCCGCCTCGCACTCCTGGTATTCCCTCTTCATCCTCAGGGATGGGAGGCCCTGCCCACCCACGGCCCCCCCGCAGCACCCTGACCACTGTCTCTTTTCTCTCAGGGAAGCCCCAGTGGGTGTCTTCTGCTCAGGGCACCCCCCACGTGTGGAGGGCTGAGCTGTGCTGGGAGAAGGGAAGCCGGCACCTTGGTGCAGGGAGAGGAGCGCTGGTTTTGGACTGGACACATCAGGACCAGAACCCCAGCTCTGATGTTTCTCAAGCGGCGTGACCTTAAGCACGTTCCTTAAACTCTTCTGAGTTTCCTCATCCAGAAGCTATGATCTATAAGGCCTGCTTTACAGGGCTTCTGTGAGGTTTAACAGTCAAGTATATTAAGAACACAGAGTGGGCGCTCAGAACAAATGCTGGCCGTAATAAAGATGATGATGACGGAGTCCAGAGAAAGAAACAGGGGTCCGAGAGCTCTTGAATGCTTCAGTCTATCAGACCTGCCGCTCGGAGACCGACAGACAGAAGAGGATGGGGGAGGAGAAAGACTCTGGGATGAGAACTAAGACATGCCCTGGTTTGCATGTCACCTTGAGGTTCGTGGGGCTGGGCTGGGCAGGTGGGACCCCGCACTGCACACCAGTGTGGGGTGGCCCTGGCCGCCGAGGCATCCTGGTGGTGGCGGGACTGAATTAGTCATGGTGACACATGGCTACTGGGTCCCCCCAGCTCACCCAAGCCAGCTGTTAATTTTTTAAAAATTTTGTGAGCCAGCTGTTAAACACAGCCATTGTATTGGGTTGGCCAAAAACGCTGTTTATTTTTTTCCCCATAAAATAAGACACATTTTTCATTTTCACCAATAACTTTATTGATTTGGATATTTTGAGTAAGTCAGCTATCTCCCATGTAGTGTAATATTTATTGTTCTCAATGAACATCTCAATTTGATTGCTATCAACTTCAACTGGTCTACCCAACCATGGAGCATCGTCCAGCGAGAAATCTCCAGCACGAAACTTTGCAAACCCCTTTTGACATGTTTGATCAGTCACAGCACCTTCTCCGTACATGGACAAATCCTTCTTTGTGCTTCAGTTGTGCTTTTGCCTTTCTTGAAATAATAAAGCATAATATGCTGAAAATGTTGCATATTTTTTTCCATCCTCAGTATGAAAATGGCTACCTAAAAGTTTACCAATTTTGATATTTTTTTTAAATGCATGCTGATATGACAGCTGTCACAATACGATCTAACAAAATTGTTTTGAATGAAGTTAAAGACAACTAAGTGCTGGGAGAGGCCATCTTACTGAAAAAACAAAAACAAAAACAACTTTTTGGCCAACCCAGTAAAAGTTAACATATAACTTTTCAATCAGAAGTCATCGCTTTCTAATTATTCACTGCATTTCGTATCGTCAGTGTTCGTGAGATTATTTACATCTAGGACCAATACTGTAGAAATACTGCAGCATCTCAACCCAACTTGGCAGTGCTCGTGACACCACATCGGTGACTTAAAGTTGGCCACATGGATTTAACACTGCAGAGGTGGGCAAGCACTACACATTAGGGCAGTTAGAAACCTGTACCAGCTCTCCACTGAGAGCACACAGGGTCCAGGTGAGCAAGCAGCCAGAAAAGCGTCTCATTCTCCTGCAGGCCAGGATGTGTTGGTTGCATTAATCCAGAAACTGACTCGAGTCAAGAAAAGAAACTGAGGCTTTGCCGCGCGCCCCAGTCTCTCCGTTGGGGTGCTACGCCCTCTCCTCCCCTCTCTGCACTCACTGAGCTCAGCAAGCCCCCACCCCGACAAGCCTGCAGCTGCCAACGTGTATACGGCAGCGGCTGAGGAGCCACTGGGGAACTGCGGCCCGCAGAAGCCTTGAGCCCGGCACACTGAGTCTGCTCCATGCTGCACCGCCGAAGGTCGCCGCTGCACCTCATGGCCGGTGGTCTGGGACGGCTTATCTCTCAGCCTAGACCCCTGGTGCCACTTGCTTCATTCCTGGCATTCCTCTGATATAGCGTGAAAGGCGGACAGACACACCGTCCTGCTCCCAGACAATAAATTTACTTCTCTGGGCGGGCAGGGCAAGTCCAGCCCGCCTTTCACTTCAGTGAGTGATAATCAGCCGACACTGCCCAGCAACACAGGTGCCGCCGCACCACACACCCCATGGCCAGGCGGCACCCTCAGCTGCAATGGAGAGCAGGCTCAGATGAGCCATCGAGGGGAATTTGCAGGTGCTACAATTTGTAGGCGCTACTTAGAGCCCCGAGGGTGCCCGTGG